>NC_063262.1:17487089-22599589 GCF_019578655.1 Ricinus communis
CTACTGTTTGATACATTTATGAATTATAGCCTAAATGTATTACGTATGTGTTGAATGCAAGTAGGGAGTTTGGCGACTCGAGATAGTGAAGGAAGCTTGGACCATTCGTCACCATGGTTTTCATGGGCATCATGGGTTGGATCCTCGGTCGTCACAGTCATCGGCCGGGTCTACCCGTGATGAATATGCAAATGAAGGCTTGGGAGTGGCGGTCCACCACGGCCGAGGGGCCTACCACTTGGGCTGACACCGGTGGTGATGAAGATGCATCGCTAAAGAAAAACCAGCCATTGACCACGATTTACAGGCACCATGGGCATGACCCGAATTGGCACAAGGATGTAACGAGGTTCGGTGTGGTAGAGTATTGTGATTGCCCTCGCCCGTCGACCCGTAACTATATAAGCATGACTTTTAAAACATTTTCCTTTTCCTTCTACAAGCTCAGAGGTGTTGTTTCTTCTGTCTTTGATTTTTCTTACTTGTCACGAAATTTCAAGCAAAATGAAGGACATGATTAATCCCGTCAGCATCCATAATGCACGCTACCGATGGCCTTGCAAAGGAACATCTTCCTCCACTTCACATAGCCGTAGCACGAGCAAACGACATGTTGGTTAAATTACGAAATTGCGGTACCAAATCCACCCCACTGGTGCGACATCTCTTATGGACATTTCGGAATGCTAATAGCAGGCTGCTTCCAAGTCATGAGATGGAAGCAATTAATGGCTGGGCGTTGCATCGACTTTGTATCCTTAGAAAGAGTGGGATTGGCTCGGGATGTGCGTGCCTGTTGACACTCTACCATACACACGGTTCTTGACATCATTGAGCCAACCTACCGCGAGCTCACAGTTGAATTCCTCAACACCTTCTTTCTCCGGTAACATTTCACAAGCATCAACTGATGTAGTTTAATTCAGACTTGGAGGAAGGAGTTCTCGATATTAGTTCCACAATTCGGCCATTTGGGATTATGTACTAGCGGAGACCTCGGGAGAGGAGTATCAGGATGCATCTACATCAGCCAATCTCGTCGACACCATGGGATTTATTAGTACTCAGTCGAATCATACCGGCGGTCTAAGGCGTCTAGCCTTAGGATCATCTCCGTTATCTCCATACTTATTAGCTTACACGATTACAAGCGGGGAGATAGTTTGGAGGCGATCCTGCGGTGATATATTCATCCTCTAGGCTATGCAACATTGTAAGAAGCTTGACTTAGGATGTCGTGGCTCGTCGATTGGTTCATTCATAGTCGACTCAGGAAGACTTGTTTTGGCAAGTAGAGCTTTCAGTTGGTGATATGACACTAGGGATCGGATAGATGATCAATACGGATGATCTCGGTTGCTCGACACCCATGGCATAGTCGGGCTCGTTAGTGTAATAGTAAGGGAGGCTAGAGGTGGCTAAAGGAGCCCAAGACGTGATTGAGATTCGGATGTTAGGATTCCTAACCCGGCCAGGTATTTATGCGTGCATACAGAGCCTCCTCTTAACATTCGTAGGGACATTGAGTGCTTAGATTAGTGCTTGGTGACCAACTAGATCGAGTTCGATTCTGACAACACTATATTGAGTTTGTGCAACATAGAAAGGAGTTTGGGCATTTTAAGAGGAGACTAGGAGCCTGCAGTTTCAGGTTTAAACGATATACTCTAGCGAGCTTATGCATGGAATTTGGATAAATGCCAGACAAACCTAATGGCGGAGCAAATTCAAAATATGGCGGAGGCCGGAGCACAGATCCGTGATTCATCGATGATATGGAGTTCGATCTAGTAGGTTGCTTCATGGACCTGTGCCACCACCACCGCCCCCTCGCGATTGCCTTCCCCACTCCTTACCCTCTAGTAGATCCGGCCCAGTGGATGCCTTGACAAATTACCAACAATGTCAAAATTTATGCTATTTTTTCCTTTTCCTTTTATTTTCCTTCTTTATTTTTATTTTACTTTATTTCGTTTCTTTTCCATTTTCATTTTATGTTATTTTCTTTCATTTTCCTTCATGTTATGTTATCTTAGTGGAACACTTTGATTTCTAGTCTTGATATGTACATTTAATATGATCTTCATTTTCTTATGATGTGCTAGTTATGTGCTATACCCAGTTTAATTTCTCTAACATTATGGATAGTGTTATACTCGAGTGTGGGGTAGGTATACGTGGCTCACATCCTTGATTGTTTAAGGCAATGATAATGGACTATTCTTAGGATGTTAGGACCTAGGTTTTCATGACATTTAAGTTAGTTTATTCTTTCATAATTAAGGACTTAATTCACACTAGTAATTGATTGTCCCTCTCGATTTTTGTTCTTGAAAGCAATTTCTTTGTGTTTAATATATCGGTTTAGTAGTTAACCCGGTGTGCCAAGTTCGCATAAATTTACAACCTTTGACTTTGAACTTTGATTATGCCAATCTCTTATTCAATTTATATGATGATTCAATTGATAAGTCCGGGAACCAATTACAAATTTTAGCCACTTGAGCGTGAGTTTTGGACCAAAATTTGAGCATCCATTGCACATTATGCTCATGACTTTTCTTGTTTGAGTGTGTTGTACTTAATTTCTTTCTAGAACTTGCTCTGTAATGCTTGTTGAGGTTATATGAATTTTTGAATATCATTAGATGATTTGGGCAACTTAGAATTTCACGTCTAGCCAAAGCCTACCCCTTTTGTTTCCATTAGTCGGCGTTTTGAGCCTTAACCTTTTCTTCATGATTTACACTAATCACTACATGTACACCATTCTATACATCTATCTTTCCTTTCACCTTGTATACTGGTAATTATGTATTACGCTTCATTTATGGAATTATAGTGCCTAACATTGTTATAAATTCATTTAGTCTTTTTAGTCATTCTTTGATGCTTTCTTGATCCAAATTAGATAACTATTCTTATTGTTTATGTCACTAATCACAGCCTATATATAAGCCGTTGTAATATATATACATAGTATATTCAAAAAAGAAGAAAAAATATTTCGACTTATTTCTTAGCTCTTAGCTCTTAGCTCTTTTAAATTTAATTCTTGTAAGCATCCTTTACTTCAAATAAGGCTTAGTGAGTATTTTTGTTGTTTTGGCATTTAGCTCCTGAAGCATTCGTTTTAAATAATTGCATGATTTTTTGGTATACTTTACACTTCTATCCAAATATTCTTACCTTTACCTTAGCCACATTTCAACCCTTGTAAAGACCCTTTGAATTTGGTATTCATTTATTCATGATGGATGAGATGATAAAGACTTAAGCTTATGGTAAATAGGTTATGTCTCAGAGTTCGTTGAGGGAATTTTTCTTATTTACCAAACACCATGAGTGATTTGAGATATTCACAGCAAGGCAATGGTTCTTAGTCTTTAATGTTGAATTGTTATATAATTTGCACTTGAGATGGTATTATTATAGTTTTTATTTAAAGGTGTATAACTTATTAGTTACTTAAGTTTCATTCTTTATATGTTGAATAAGGTTGAGTTGTGAACTTTAGCATGAATTTTGAGGGGTGATTGTTGCTTGTGCATCTATTTAGTTATTGATTGCTTGAGGACAAAAGCAGCTTAAGTGTGGGGTGTTTTGATGTGCATCATTTTTGTCCATAGTTGTCTTATTTTATGCCAGAATCACCTGTATTTTGGTTCTTTTCACGTTTCAGATCACTATCGAGGGACATTATCGATAATCGAGGAAAATTATGGACGGAATCCATCAAAATTGAGCAAGGACTAGCACTCAAGGTTGAGCCACGACTTTGGACTCTCTGAACCATCAATACTAGACCTTCAAGGTGCCATTTTAGGGATTCCGGCCAAACCATACCACGGCCTCGTCGGCCGTGGTGGCTCAAGGCCTCGAGAGACACGCCAGAAGCCATGGTTGTGATCACGCGGAGGTCCGGCAAGACGGTGGATCGCTTGCGTCGGCCGGGTTTGACGTGCCAACAGGTTTGACCACGGTTTGACACGGCGTCTTGAGAGATTTATATAGGCAAATACGATTTGTTGAATTAGGGTTCGATTTTCTAACTTGATTTCACATATATAAGCATAAGCCATCTTTTTCCAGACTTCAATACTCGACTTTAGAAGACCATTTCATTTATTAAAGGAAGGATTACATTGGTTTTAACATCAACTTGAAGATCAAGAGGAGATTGGGGGCATTCAAGAGGCAAATTAGGGTTCATCATTCGGAATTGGGAATTTAGGGTTTTTCATCCAACTTGAAGAAGAAGGGTGTACTTCAATTTACTTTTTTGAATTTGTTCTTTACTTTGTGTTGCTTATTAATATGAGTAACTAAATTTGTTAAACCCATTGGGGTTCTTATGTTGTTGGATTGATTCTAATGCTTATGAGATTTTGATTATCAATGCTTGTCTCTTCTTGCTTTCATTATTAATAAGAAATCACCTTATTCATGAGACGTTGTGAGTCATGGTATTTAGATTGCTTTATATAATTGAGAAATTCATTTAGTAATTGGAAATTTGAATAGCAAAAACTGGTTAATGATCACTTAAAAATAAGGGTAATTGACTAGTTGGATTAAGAATTAACAAAGCTTAATAGAGGCGGGTTAAAGCTTAATGCTAATTTAATAATCGATCATTAGGAAGAGATTCTAACTTTAGGTTATTAGGTTTAGGAATTCGGTTATCTCGAGAGGGAAACCGAATTCAGTTAAGAATTCGTCCATGGGTAATTACAATTGGTAATCAATATAATATGTATCTTCACTAAAATCCAACTAGCTTAGGTCCCCTTGGGTTTGTTTTTTCCTTTGATTATTTTACTAAATCCTTTCAGACTATCTGACACTTAGTTGACCGCTTGTTTATATTTAACCATAGCATAGTAACTTCATCGATTCTGTTATGGATAGATAATATAAGACACTGCAGTAGTTCTAGGATCACCCTTTCCCGAGAATACGACCTTGATACTCACCATTTGTGCTAGTCTGCATCGATAGGTTCACTGCCTTAGATTTTAGCTACACAAATAGCCTATCAAAAAGTGAACCGATCATATCTCTATAGAGCTTTTCATTTTCACTCTTTACCCTTCTTGTCTTTGTCCAATTTTGTTGTGACACTCATAGGTGTTTTGGCCACTTTGCAACCATCCATCTCAAATTTGTTTAAGAGTTCCTTTGTGTACTTGGATTGGTTGATGAATGTTTTATCCTTGCTTTGCTTGATTTGGTGAGCAAGAAAGAATATGAGCTCTCCCATTATGCTCATCTCAAATTTCTTAGTCATACACTTAGCAAAATCCTTACAAAGCAATTCATTAGTAGCACTAAATACAATGTCATCAACATAAATGTGTAGAATGAGAGTTTCATGCTTATTTTTTTTTACAAATTAGGTAGTGTCAACGTTTTTTTAAGAAACCATTTTCTATTAAAAAAGAACCAAGTCTTTCATACCAAGCTCTAGGAGCTTGTTTTAAACCATATAAGGCTTTAATTAACTTAAACACATGATTTCTATACTTGTGATTTTTAAATCTGAGAGTTGTTCAACATACACCTCCTTAATAAAAATATTTACAAATACACTTTTCACATCCATTTAAAACAACTTGAAATTCATGTGACATACATAAGCTAATAGAATTCTAATGGCTTCTAATCTAGCAACGGAAGCAAAGGTCTCATCATAATTAATGCCTTCCTCTTGGTTGTAACCTTTTGCAACCAATCCAGCTTTGTTCCTAATGATAAAGCCTTGCTCATCTAACTTGTTTCTAAATACCTATTTGTACCTAATAATTTTTTGGTCTTTAGGTCTAAGAACAAGTTCCCACACTTGATTTCTCTTAATTTTGTTGAGTTCATCTTGCATAGCAATCACCTAACTTTCATCATTTAGACCCTTATCAATAGTCCTTAGCTCGAATTGAAAAATAAAAGCTAGATTATTCATTGCCATAAATTTAGAACGAGTACTTACACCTTTAGATAGATCTCTAATGACTTGAGTAGGTGGATGATCCTTTTTAAAATTTTATTCCTTGGGAAGACTTTATGGATTCTCAATAGTTTAAACTTCTTGAGTTGCATCATGGGCTTGGTTGGTTTTCTTGATTGTCCTTAATGAATTGTTCAATCCCTTTTAATGGGTCATCAAGTTTAATATTAAGCTCTTCAAATGCATTGACAAGATCATTCACAAAAATACATTTCCCAAGATCAAGCTTATTTGATTCATCAAACATGATATTCATAGACTCTTCAACTACTAAAGTACGTTTGTTAAAAACTTTATAAGCTTTGCTTGATGTTGAATAGCCTAATAAAAATTTCTATATCAGTTTTGGAGTCAAGTTTTCCAAGATTTTTCTTAATATTTAAAATGTAGCAAACACTCTAAAGTATGAGACCTTAGGGTTTCTTCCATTCCAAAACTCATAAGATATTTTATTTAATAAAGGTCTTTTAAAACTCTATTTGCAATATAGAAACTACTATTTATGGTTTCTACCCAATAGTAAGAAGGAAGTTTATACTCATTCAACATTTATAGATCAGCACCTATAAGAACTCACATACTCAATAATGGTAGGCGAGGAAGTTCCTTTATCTTTCATTATGATGCCTAAGTATGAATTACATGTGGTAGAAGTCACTAACACTGTAGGCATAGCAAGATCAAGAACATTAATCAAGCAGGTCAGTTCTATGCCTTTGATAGGCAATCCAATGAATACAAATACATCCTTCAATGTGATAGATGTACGCCCAAAAGGAAACAGAAAGGAGTTGAGACTCCTAGATTGGAATTATGTGGCGACAATCAAGAGCATGGAATCAAGGGGCATATCAATTGTAGTATACCCTGTTATCATAAACAAGATTTGTAAGCTAAAGTTGCATAAAGCCTATTAATGATAAAGTTTAGTTGGTTGTGGAATTGAAAGATGGAAAGAAACTGTGATCCCAAAAACCTAAGGAGATTGCCCCCGGAGCAAAGTAGAAAAGGGACAAAAAGAGAAATCACTAGTCTCAAGCCTAACCCCGTGCAAGTCCATGGTGACCTCACGCGTGTTTAGCTTGAGCTTGTGCTAGTAGGCCTAGAGTCTACTGGTTCATAATTTGATTAATTTCCAAGCACAAGGTAAGCGTACGTAAGCCTTTAGGCGTGAGGATAATTGACCTGGGAGCGGTCCTTGCACTGTGCTTATTCACCATGCGCTTCCGGTGTCAGCTAAGCTCATGTGACTCTATTGACCCTTGTCAAAGCTAGAGACAGAGAGGAGCTAGAGGTGACATATTGATCGATCACTAGACACAAATTTAAGTAGGATTTCTCCTCAATAAAGATGCTTGTCCAGCCATGCTGGTTATATTGGGTTTGAAGAATTAATGATTTGAGAGAAATTCTAAAACAAAGGGGGGAGACTTTTCGAAAAAGACAAAAGAATACTTTTAAGGGGTAATCAACCTAGTTCGTATGAAATAAAAATCATGATTCTTTTCCACTTTACCATTTACAAAAATATTTGATTCATCCTTGATTTCGAATCACCAAGGTAGCCACTTGAGTGCCCCAAATTTACTCTTAATTATCTTTTCTTTTGCATCATTTTCTCATTTTCATCACACTTGTAACGATTTAATTTCTATCTATCTTGCATTATTTTTCCTGATATTGTTTTGTTCACTACACTATTAGTTTTCTACAAGGATTAGCGTTCAAACGACATCGTGAGCCTTCTAGGTCTTGAGAGGACTAACCTTGCGCAGGCTCACCCTATACTTGCGCGAAGTCAGCCTCTGTGATAATAAGGAGTGGAAATGTTTATTTATTTTCATTTATTTCTTTCATATTCTTTTCCCTAATCCCTAATTCTATTTTTCTCACATCTTAACCTTTTTTATGTTTAATTTGGTATGATTGCATTATTGTTATTTAATTTATTATGTTCTCATATGCTATTATTTATTTCATACTAAGTGACTAACCTGAGGTACAGAGTAGGCAGTTCCTGAAGATCCAACCCCCAAGGAGGATCAATTGTTTTATTTTATTTTTTCTTATCTTACTTCATTATTATTCGTTAAGTTATATAAAGGCCACTAAGGCCATTGGCATGTGTAGTTTCCCCTAGTTAATCCCTGCTTTCTTTAATTCCTTTATGGTTTGTTCTCCTCACATGTGAATAATGGATAAAATTGGAGTTAGTATTTGTTTTGATCACCTCATATGCAAATATAATAAAATTGGATGCTTACCAAAGTTAGCCCCCTCGCCTCACATTTACTCACCTCAAGTGCTAAGGGTTAAAATGAATCTGACGTCTAGATTAGGGTAGATAAAAAGGGCAAGTGATGTGGACACTTATACCATGCCAAAATAAAACATAAGGAACCAAAATGCCTCCTCCTAATTAGGACTGGTCAAGGTATCAAAGTACCTCCTCCTTAGGTTAGCTTCTTGATTTCTCACCTCACATGCTAAGAAAAATAAAAAAAGGTTGATTTGTAAAAATGAATATAGGGTAAAATTGGCTAAGATAATGTTATTAGGATAGGCAAAGGCTTGTCTGCTTTAGTGGAGGCTAGCCTTCACCACCTAGGCGGATAGGGGTGCCTTTGTAAACCTTCCTTATCCGCATCTGACTTTCTAAACCTAAAATCTCTAATTTTAGGGAAGGAAAAACTTAGGCTCTCCATGAGGGATACAAAGATGTCGTCCTCACTCTCAAAACTCTCTTAATCTCATCGGTGGCCACTCCTTCTCTGATTAGTCTTAAGGCCATTTGTAATCCTTTAGGGCCCTCAACTGAACGGCTTATTTCGAAACAAGCCTAGTACGGATAGCGGATCCTAGCCGGGCAGTGATCCATGGTTATGGAATGATCTATCCAGTCTACTCATTCGATTTTGGAATGAGGCCATGATTTGAATCATCCAAAAGGAAGAAAAGGACTCAATTCCTTGCCAAGTAAGACCTTATCTACGATAAGAAAGGCAGGAGGAGACACAAACGATGAACAAATTACTAAGAAGCGAGATGGAGAATCAAAATCCTTACTTGTGGAGGGCATGGAATTGTAAAAAGAATTTAGGAATCAAGAGAGGTACATATTTCTGACTCAATTAAAACTGATCAATATAAGGGAGTAAGGAAATACCTATAGCCTCAGTGCATATGAGAAGAAGATTCTAAAATTATGGATAAAGTAGGATCAAAAGATTGCAATTTAGAGACATACGGATCAGTCACTTGCTTCATAGTAAAATTCTAAAGGCATATGTGTCAACACCTATTTTTCAAATTTAGATATCGAGGGAATTATAAAAAATCAAATGATGAAAGTTACTGCCTTTCTCATGTCTCGAAAGGTTGAGGATGGGTGAATCCTAATTAGAGTTGTGAATAATTGATCCAAAATTGCTTTTTTTAAAAAATCAATTTGAAAAAGCAAAGTTTGAGGGTGAAACGATAGACTTTAAGAGTTCAGGAATTAAATTGCAAGAATTTTATAAACTTTTTAGCCCTTGAGCCAATCGGCTCTGCATATAGCCGATTCGGCTGTACCTAGAGCCGATTGGCTCCATAAAATCTTGATTGGTCTATTTTCTAAATTTTAAAGTCATTTTATGTGTTTAATTGGTTTAAAACGCCAAAAATACCTTCTAAAAGATATTATCAATTAATATTTAAATTTAAAAATATGTTATTTTTAATATTTATCGAACTAAACTTCTAATAAATTTAAAAATATTTTATTTTAATTATTGGTATTTATATGATTTCCTAAGGCTTCCTAAACCCTACTGCTATAAATACGTCATTAAGTCCTAAGTTTAGGATTGGCAGTTGTTAGCAAGTCTCAACACCTATTAGCAAGTATTAGCAATTTTTAGTTATTAAGTAGAGAATCTAAGGCAGTCGATAAGAAATATAGTAAAGAAAGAACCTTATTTTAGGAAACTATTTTAGAGCTTATTAAACTTTCCCCATAACTGATCTTTGATGGGTTTTGTACAATGTCTAATGCAATAATAGTTTTAGCTAGGATTATAAAAATTGAGTTAGCTCCATGCTCCACTTGATCAATGATGCCAGCAATTCTGATATATCTCCCTCCCTAATGAGAAATCAGCAAGCATTAGGCATAAAGACAAAAGCTCAAAATCCTAATCCAAACGGGTGTACCCCTCTATTTCTTCTCATAACAAGATATCAATGCAATAATGGCAAGGTATTCACCAATAGAATAGGAAAGTACCTCAGTTGGGGTCATATTGAATAACTCTACTAATTTTCTAGGGAAAGGATCATCTAGCTTTAGCAAAGCAATAGGAAGAGTAGAATCCTTCAGGACTCCAAGAATGGCAGTAAACTCTTCAGTCATAGGGCATAGCTCATGCCTATTGAAGTATAAAATATGATCTTTTAGGCACTAAAATTTGGCAACCGAGTGAAGGTGCTGCATGGGTTTAATAGAAAAAAGATGAAATTTCCCAAGTTTAATCCATTCATCGCCAATTAGGGTTTTGAGAAGAGTTTAGAGGGCTTTGGCGCTTTATTAGGTCATGGTTTTTGGTCGATTCTGATAAAGCTATATTATTAATAAGGCACTTCAAATCTTCATTGTGCATATTAAAGTCAGCAAAGTTTCTATGGTGTTCTACATTTGCATAGTCTCGGTCCATAGTGGAAGGCTTCGTAATCGAGTCTAAGGGTAATGAGACACATATGAGGAAATTTGGGAGAAGTATGGATATGTTTATAGGCCAAAAATCAAAGTTTGACTGACTACTACAGTATGAAGAAGCAGATCACTTAGCTAGCATACTAACCAATCAGTATGTCATTTGACAAGTATTAAGCATTTTTAAGGTATTTGTAGGCATTTTAGGTCTCGGTTGTTCACGGTAGTTGTATATGCAATAATCGATAATGAAAATGACATTAAACATCATTTTAAATGGTAAAAAAAGTAAGAAATTATATATATCTCATAATAGTAATGTCACACAGAGCAAAAAGGAAAAGATACAAAAGAAAAAAGCAACTAATCTAATCAAAATTCATCGGGGCTCTCTCTTAAGTCCAACATCCCCTCATCAAAATTAGCCTTCATGCCCTAGGTCCGAAGCATAGATAGCTGGAGGGTCAAGGTCTCGGTTCGGCGCTGATGAGCCTCAATTTGATGTTGACGATCGTCCATTTGCCCTTGTAGGCTCTCATGATCCATCTGCAATAGAAATGAACACAAAGGAGTTAGTCATTGCATTTTATAGCATACATGCATACATTGTGCATTTTCATTCGTTTTTGTGAATTTTTAATCATTTTCTATTATTTTTACTTACCCTATAATCGTCGTAAATGATGATGAACTGCCTCTTCACAACTGCGGTTAGCCGGTATACATGCCCAAACTGATCTCTCTGTATTTCTACAAATACATATATATATATATATATATATATATATGTTACCAACATTTCAGGAAAAGCTAAAATGTGTAAGATACTAAGCAACTCATATGTGTACAGCCGCCCGAAGTACACTTCGGAGGGAAGCTCGACTCTAAAGTCAATTGATGATTGATGGTGTCAAAAGGAATCCAATAGGACGCCATAGGGTTTGAAAGGAACGAGATACTCCCAGAAATCACATCCAATGTCACCGTAGGTGGTGCCTCGGCCTCAAGCTAGTGGTCAGGGCATGAAAATTAGGGAAGAAAATAGGATTAAATGACAATATAGTAAGCAAATTTGATAGAGTAGCCATGATGGGAAGATACATGGGCGATGATCTCGCGATCTAAGGGAATAAGCCCCAAGATGTGGTATAAAAGAGGAGCAGTCCATCCTCCATGAAAGGATAGTGAAGTCCTCAAGGTCATCATACCCCTCCAAGCTCCTCGGCAGCTCCTCGTTGATAAGGTCGGTTGTCTAGAACATCAACAAAGCAGGAAACAAAGGCACTCGATGCCTGCTAGGCCCTCTCTCTTAGTTGTACATCCTCTCTCCCAAATACCATGCCCTATGATGTGTGTAAAATACATACATCTAAATGGGGTTTTTAAGATTGATTTTATGTACATTTGGATGTGAATTGGTCCCAACACTCACCCTATGTGTCTGTTTGTGTGCATTAGGTCCAAAAGAAGTCAAAGTATGATAAAGGGAAGAATTGGAGCATAATTGGATGTCAAAGCTGCCGAAACAAGCTAAGTATGCCCATAAGGAAGGTTAACACGACCGTGTTGAAATCCAACACGGCCGTGTTCCCAACACGACCACCAATACGGCCGTGTTGGATGCATCAAACATCAAAGAAAAAAAGAGGTTTTAGAGCACCGCCACACGAGAGGTAACACTGCATCAACACGAGCGATGTTGGGACACTCATCAACATGGCCATGTTCATGGCAGCCATCAAATTCATTCGAAAAGAAAGAAAGAAAAGAAAAAGGGAGGAGCTGTGGTTAGAATGTCCAAAACTTATCTTTTCTCTCTATGCTCGAGTTTAAACCTAAGGGAAAAGAGACTTGGATCAAGGTTTCACTTAGATTCTCTTCGAAGATCAAAGATTGGCGAGGATTGTCGATTGGTTTCAATCCGAGTAAGAGGAACAAGAATCGATCTAAGATTGGGCACGAGGAATTGGAGCTATTTACTCTCATCTAAGGGTGTATTCGGGTTCCTCTACCTTTACTCATTTTTTGTAATTGAATTCTTGTTGGTTGTGATTATGAACATGATTAGCTAAACTTATTAACCCATTGGGGTTCTTTATCTAGGGATTTTTGTACTTCAATTTTGAATTGAATGTATTGATTGTCAATATTGGTTTGCAATGGAAGTATTTATTGATTTGTTCTTCATATCTTGTTGAATGATTTTTGAAATTTAAATGATCTTGAGAAAGACGTTTAGGTTTGGATTGTCCTTTGCAACCTAAAATTCAATTCGCCTAGAGATAGGGTGTTTGTTCTACCGGATTGAGAATTAACAAATCTCAATAGTGTTAAATGGTACATAATGCTAATTTGGGTAATTAGAGTTAGGAAGAGATTTCAACCTAATTAATCTAATTTAAGATGTTAGTGTCCTTGAGAAAGGCATTAATTGTGTAGAGATTTTTCCATGGAAATTGGATTCAATCAATCAATTCCACCTTTAGTTTCCATTCCTTAGAGACAAGAATTCCCAAAGGGTTATTCCTTTACTTGAATTAATCATTCCCTAGTATACGTAGTTCGACAACAATTAGAGTAGCTATTAGTTAATTTAGGAATTATTCATTAACGCCATTTTTTCCGTGATTGAATGTGAGAAGATTGAGTAGATTTAGGTTCACACGCTCTTTGGGAATACGACACTGACACTCGCCTAGGGTGCTATACTCCACTTCCGATGATACACCGCCTTAGGTCATAGCCTTGTTTGACTTAGCACACATCAAGTTTTTAGTATTTATTCTGTGGGAATGGTTTTCCGTGAACTAAACTGAAATTTTAATATTTGTTAGTCTAGTCATTTCTCTTATTGTTTATAATTTGTTTTCTATGTATAGTTTTGTTCTTATCTTGTTTGTCCGTGTTGTTGTTCTTTATCAGGCTCGGGTAGTTTATGACCGGAGCTCGAATCCTAATCTTACAGAGCCTCGACTGAACCCGAGGCGCCTCAGATTGCTAGGAGGCGAGATGCAGGGCAGGTAGAGGAGGAGATTGAAATTCCTGTTCGTGAAACTAGTGAGATGGAGAACCACAATGCAAATGGAGGTAATGGTGAAAGGATTGATGTACAAGTCTCCTTCTCAGTGTGCAACCCCAGGATAAATGAGGCCTTCGGTGGCGGCCAATAATTTTAAAATAAAGCCGAATGTAATCCAGATGATCCAGAATACGGTGCAACTGGGATAGTGAGGCCTCCCCTCCAAGCTCCTCGGCAGCTCCTCGTTGATAAGGTCGGTTTTCTAGAACATCAATAAAGGAGGAAACAAAGGCACTCGATGCCTGCTAAGCCCTCTCTCTTAGTTGTACATCCTCTCTCCAAATACCATGCCCTACAAGCAAGGCCAACTAGGAGAATTCTCCTCTATTCATGATCAGCAGCAGATCGCATATAATGCTCTTAGTGACGATGCTCTCAGAGCCAATCTCTAAGAATCTGCAAAATGCAAAGGAAGTAATCCAACTTTTTAGATTGAAATGTAATTAATAAGTCTTTTTCTTACCTGGTCCCAAGATATGGAACCGCATGTGGACCTACGCCCACTCTAATGGGATGCTCCTACTCAAACCCCAGCAACTCAAGCGAGTAAAGGCTCGAGATGTGCTAATAGGAGACCACTCTCCAAAGCCCATAATTGCAATGGAGATAAGTCAGCAAATCATGTATAACTATGAATAAAACTTAATAAGTAATGTGATAGTCAAGAATTACGTGCACCGCATGCCAGAAGACGTAGAGCCTCTTACTCCTCCAGACTATGATATCCATTTGTTGGTAAAGATAAGCAAGAGCACCAAACCTTGAGTTAAAGGAGGAGACCTAGTCCAAATCACTCAATGCAGCCAAGTAATGGAAGCTTGGCGAATTCCCTGAATCGTTGAACAATATGGTCCCAAAGAGATAAATAATAAAAGCTTTAGCCATCTGATCTATCTTCTGAGGAGTCTAAGGTGTGAATCCCTTTTAGTTTAGGTGGATGCTTTGATAATCCAAACACTAAGTGTTCTTACGTGTCAACAAGACCCTGGAGATCAACAATGTAGTGGCCCCGACGAATAGTCGTGGATGGCATCATCAAAAGGTACAGTGTACCCATGAAATCAATATCCGTAATAGTAGAGAAGGATGGCGAAGAAAGTGTTAACTCTCCGACCGGTGTATGGAAAGTGTGGGTGGTGTCCATCCACCTCCCTATCAAGGCATAGACTAAAATTTGGTCGGTCCTTCCTATATGCGCGTTGTGGCAAAACCCTGGAACCTAAAGCCGTACCATCAAACCACTTGATGTGTGCTACTTGTGTTAGCTACAATCTAAGGCAGTGTACCTATCGATACAGTCTAGCACTAATGGCGAGTATCAAGGTCGTATTCCTCGGGAAAGTGAAAGCCCAGAGTTACTCATTTGTTCTTTGTTATATTAACCTAAAATGAGTGATGAATAATTTCTAAACTGACTAATAGCTACAAGCTAAGTTCTAAGGCAAATGCAGGAGTAATTAATAACTAAAATAACCAAGACAATAAAGCAAACCCAAAGGGAACCTAAACTAGTTGGCAATCAAACAAATGATAAGGGATTGGTGAGTCTAATTATGCTATGCGTGGACGAATTCTTAACCAAATTCGATTTCTCTCTCAAGATAACCGAATTCCTAAACCTAATAACCTAAAGTTGGAATCTCTTCCTAATGATTGATTCTTAAATTAGCATTAAGCTTTAATCCGCCTCTATTAAGCTTTGTTAATTCTTAATCCGGCTAGTTAATTATCCTTATCTCTAAGCGATTATTAACCAGTTCTTACTATTCAAAATTCTAATTGCCAAATGGACTTCTCAATCACACAAAGCAATCTAAACACACAATTCACAACGTCTCATGAATAATGTATTATCTTATTAATACTGAAAGCAAGAAGAACACAAAACTAACCCAAACAATCCAACAATATAATATCAAGCCAACATAGTAAAGAAATCCCAATGGATTTAATCAACCTAGCTAATCATGTTCATTATCAAAATCCACAAGAATTCAATTACAACAATGAGTAAAGGTAGAGAAACCCGATTACACCCTTGGATGAGAGTAAACAGCCCCAATTCCTCTTGCTCGAATTGAATCGATTCTTATTCCTCTTGCTCGATTTGAAAACCAATCTTCAATCTTTAAAGGGAATCCGATTGAAACCTTGATCCAAGTCTCCTTTTCCCTTGGTTCCAGCTCAGAAAACCCTTAGAGAGAGAAATATTAGGGTTTGGGACGTTCTCCCACGCTCTTCTCTTTCTTTCCTCTCTTCTTTCTTTTAATTAATTCCCCATGTCGACGCCAACACGGCCGTGTTGATGCCCGTGTTCCCAACATGGGCTGGTGTTTATGCCCGTGTTACTCTCTATGGTCGTGCTCCTTAAAAACTTCTTTTTCTTTGATGTTTGATGCACCCAACACGGCCGTGTTACTGCACGTGTTGAGAACACGGCTAGTGTTGAAACCAACACTGCCATGTTCAGCTTCCTCATGCGCATACTTAGCTTGTTTCGGCAGCTTCGACATCCAATTATGCTCCAATTCTTCCCTTTATCATTCGTTGACTTCTTTTGGACCTAATGCACACAGTCAGACGCATAGGGTGAGTGTTGGGACCAATTCACATCCAAATGTCCATAAAATCAATCTTAAAAATCACATTTAGATGTGTGTATTTTACGCACATCAAATAACCCCACACTTAGCTCATTGCTTGTCCTCAAGCAATCAGAAGTAAAATAAGGAAAATAAACCACTAAAGAACAACACTTAAACTGACGGACAAACTAGAGAGCTCCTGCACATATCCTTAACAAGCATAAGTCAAGCAAAAAGAAACGAAGCAATCAATTCAATCATCACAACCAAGATGTTATTGATTCACCAAATACTATCTCAATAAAATTATTCAGAACCAACTCCTCACCAGATTCACTCTAAATCGCTCAAAGTGTTTAAAGGGTAGTGTTTAATCTCTCAATGCATCAACTACTGCCTTACTTACTATATGCTTGCTCTTAAATCCTACTCCTACCACTTATGGAGAGTCAACAACCATGTCAAGAGGTCTTTATAAGGGTTTTAATAGGGATTATGTAGGGGTAGGTAAATTTGGTAAGAGTTGAACCTATGGTGTTCTGCAATGAAATACATGACTTGCACACAAGCCACAATGATCACAAGGGGTAAGCAATGGACAGTAGTCCAAGGTGGGAAATAGGAATTAAGTCAAAATGTTTAGCTTACTTACTTTCTTTCTTTTCATCACCCTTGCCTCTTATTCTTCTATTTATTATTTTTTCATAAGGGAAGAACATTCACATAATAGAGTGAATTTCTTTAGGATTGAAGAAAGCTGCTATAAGATTCCACACTATTCCCAAGACAAAAAATTCCCAATAAAAACAACTCATATGCAAAATCATAACCCAAAGCAGAATAAAACTAAGTGGTAATGGAATATGATAAAAAAATGGTGAAAGAAGGGGTTATCTACAGAATCAATAAACGAATGAAGGCTATTTGGCTAGAATGAAAAACCTAAGTGCCTCTATCATACCAAACTGTTAGACACTCCCTGTGGCCCTCATAAGCATTACCGAGCAAGTTCTAAAAGTAAAGATAGTAATTGGCACTCTCAACAAGAAATAAATACAAGCATATAAAGTGTATGCTTACAATTTAGGCTCAATTTCTCACAAGTGTGCTTTTGAGTAGGTTCCAAACAAAAATCATCAAAATAGAATTAAATAAACCAAAGCAACTTAGTGCAAAACTCAAACTAATTATCTTACATTTTTCCACAAAACTTAACACTATCGGTCTTACCCGATCACATGGACATAAACAGGATTTCAAAATCAAGTCAACAGTAAGAGCATCGAAACAAAGTGAAAAATTTTCAAAATTTTACAAAAAATTGCACAAAGAATAAACAAATAACTGAGATGGGATAAATATCACGCACCCCACACTTGAAGGACACACTATCCCCAGTGTACAAAATATAAGAAATGAAAAAGGAAAAAGAGCTAATGTTGCCCTGACTATGGCTCCAAAGTGAAAAGAGGTGCATCAGTAGGTATATCAGGGCGTTGGCTAGTCTGTGGTAGAGGAGTGGCTGCAAATAATAAAATAAAGACTTAAAATCGAAACTGAAACAAAAATTAAATAAAATATGAAAACTAAAACTAATAAAAGTGTTTCAAAACAAAAGGTTAAAATATTAGATATTAAAGATAAAAATTGGGGTGCCTCCCAAAAGCGCTTCCTTTTGATGTAATGAGTCTTCTTAGCTGGACTCATGGTGAAAAGCAAACGGGCGTGATCAACGACCATCCATCCTTCTTCCAAGAAAATGTCTTTAAGTATCCGCTTAGAGGGATAATCGTCAATTTCCTCTTCCCGACTGTCAAGCAAGCTGCCAGTATGATGGGCAAAACTCGCTCCTTGTATAATTGCATGTAGTCATGATGCTCTAGGGGCTCTTCCAATTGGAAAGCTGAAGTTTCACCAATTGGAAGGGTCGGCGGTTGAGCAATTTCTTCAGGAACGTCGATGGTTTTCTCTAGTCCTTGGCTTGGTTCACTTGCTAGAAGAAAAACGAGCTCCTCCATGACTTCTTCATTGGATAACTCATGCTCATCTTCCATCATCGAAGGGACTTGTGGAAAATCCACCAAAAATTCCTCTAACTGCAACTCAGCATCATCAACTGTACATTCTTGTTGATAGTCTTTCAGAGGAATCATGTTCACCTCTTCCTTTTCTGGTTCTATCTCCATGTTCAAAGAGTCGTCCTGCACAAAAGCATCATCGTCAAACATAATAGATAACCCAAAAAAATTCTCACCTGAACACAAAGTGACAACGCTCAAGTGTTCCTCAGATTCAGTAGCGTTTGATGGAGTTCCCAATTGCTCTTCAGCTAGTAACTTGAAGATTAAGCCTACTTGATGCTCTATGTTCTTAATCGAGATTTGTTGATCTTCAAGTATCCTCTCTGTTTGTTGAAATCTATCCTCAAGACTTGCAATAAACCTCATCATCAGCTCCTCTGACACTAACTCTTCACCTTGAATTAATGGTGCAAGATTAGGCTGTTGAAGGTGGTTCTTGGCCATCTAAGCTCCATCCAAAGGGTGAATGAATGCTCAACTCTTGATTGTAGGTGCTTCCATACGAGTCATTTGGCCAACTTCCTGTATAATTCACTTGTTCATAGTTATAAGAACAATGAGTAACATCACTATATAATGGACAATCATTACTCAAATGTAAACCACAACAAAATTCACAAAAAACTTGAGATGAAAGGATAGGAGTGGAGAGTTGATCGGTAGCCCTACAAAACGATTCCACTCGAGCTTCTAAAGATGCACGGGTATCCCAATTTTTAGCACTCTCTTGGTTCTTGATCCCATTTTACAACATGTCATACAAAAAGTTTAGCATTGAACCTCCTTATAATCCATTATCTGAATCATAAACTTAACTAAATAAATATGTACAAACAAAACATAAATAAATATAAATAAAAAAAATGGCTAAATTAACAAATAGCAAATTTCACTCTAGTTTTCAAACAATCCCCGGGAACGGCGCCAAAAACTTAATGGTTGATATTTGTTACAATCTAAATGGCAATGTACTCGCGATGCGGCCAATAAGGCGAGTGCTCGAGGTTGCATTCCTCGAGAAAGTGAAAGCCCAGAGTTACTCCTTTGTTCTTTGTTATATTAACCTAAAATGAGTGATGAATAATTTCTAAACTAAGTAATAGCTACAAGCTAAGTTCTAAAGGAGATGCAGGAGTAACTGATAACTAAAATAACCAAGACAAGAAAGCAAACCCAAAGGGAACCTAAACTAGTTGGCAATCAAACAAATGATAAAGGATTGGTGAGTCTAATTATGCTACCCGTGGATGAATTCTTAACTGAATTCGGTTTCTCTCTCGAGATAACCGAATTCCTAAACCTAATAACCTAAAGTTGGAATCTATATGTATGTATGTATGTATATCTTAAAGAAGGCAAAAGTGAGTTTTGGTTCCTGACCTCTTAAAATGACATTTTGGTCCCTAGACGGGCAAATTATTAGTGCAGTCCCTAGAAGACAATAATCAATTTGATTCCATCCTGAAGTGGAATTTATCAACTTAAAGTCAAAATTCAACACCCAAAAGTGGAAAATCAATTAAGTAGGAGTAGTCCTCAAAATCAAACCAGGCATAGTCCTCAAAACCAAAGTAGTGATAATCCTCAAAATCAAACCAGGCTTAGTTCTCAAAATCAAAGCAAGCGTAGTCCTCAAAATTAAAGCAAGCGTAATCCTCAAAATTAAAGCAGGCGTAGCCCTTAAAAATTAAAGCAGGGGTGGTGATGCAAACTACCCGCACGTGGCAAAGTGCACTAATCTTATCAAGTAATAATGTGATAAGTAGAGTATCATTCCACTAGGGACCTTATTGTGAATACTATTCTCACCCATATATTAATGTCTAGCAATCAAAATATTGTTCAGATTTAGTAATATTTAAAAGTAAATTAATATTAAGACAAGAATTAAAACAATTGGTGTATTAATCAAAGATAAAGCCTATTCAGGTAATGAATCCTCCTAATAAGTTTAATACTTATGAAACAAATAACAATTAAATCAAAACCAAGAGTTGAGTTGGCATTCCATAAAATTAGATGAAAATATTTCTCAAATGATTAAACCCCTAATTCCTAAGAGGATGGAGTGGAATCTCTTCTCAAACCCACTCTCTTAGGTCACGCAGTAAGATTAAGAAACTATTAAACCGAAGGATCTTGTAGATCTATCTCTAATATACTAATTAATCCTTAATCCCTAAGATGTGATCAATTCATTAATAGTTATCTCTAATCAATTTATGAAAATAAATCTCAAATAAATACGTCGACTTATCAATTGAAATAGTTGACTAAGTAATCAAAGGAATAAAACAGCTGATAGGAAAATATTTAATTGCATAAAATTGAATCAATCCATACAATACAAATTATGATTCATCAAAATCCAAATAGCAAGAAAATTAGTTCCTACACATTGTGATAAATAAATAAAGATTAGGGAAAGAAGATCTTAAACTATTCATGAACTATTAGAGATGAAAATCTTCAATCTTTAATCTTGGAAAATAAAGGTGGAAATGATGTTCTTCCTTCAAAAATAACCAATCAAACCATAAGAAATGAAAATAAATTCTCCAAGTGTTTCTCTCTCTCAAAGTGAAATAATGACGGAATTATAGCTTAGAACGTCCTTTACAAAGTTGATAAAGACCACTTTTTAATTCTAGACCATTAAGATCATGAGAGACCTCACTAAAGCTGATGCGACCAAATCTGCATAATGCTAAAATTTGCCATTTTCTTTCACACATGGAGTAGCCATAGGCTTCCCATGCAACATTCTACTTAATCGCCATTTTCTCAACAAGCACATATGGAGGCCATGGCCTTATCCTCCCCATGTTAGACTAAACTTTGGATAAATATGCCTTTCCTCTGCTCAATTCTCATGTTTTTTTATTCCATTCAACTTCTTGACATGTAATATTCTTAAAGTGCCTAAAAAAATTGAAAACCAAGTATGAAAAAAAAATCAATTGAATAAAAGGTAAAATTAATATAAAATAAAGTTCAAAAGTAAGTGCCTTTATCTCCCCTCTTTCCATGTTTTAAACAACTGATCTTGTCAGCAAGGAGCCAACAATGAATCTAGAGGGATATGACAACCCGAGGATCTCACAATTCGGGCCTGAAGGACGGATTATACCTCCTTCATTCCCTAGCTGCTAGCGCCTATTCCCTTTGATGATGACACTATGGCTCAAGTTCTATCCCAACTACCTTGTTTTGTTTTACCTTTCTTTCATTTGCTTAATTGTTTACTTAGCTATTTTATTATAGTTTATTTGTTGTGCACCTTTCATTCTTGAACTGATGGAGGGGCGGTCTGCTTGCTGCTCTAGTGATGAGAACCCATGTAGCACAAGGAATCCTACTTCAACAAAGAATCCTAATTCTACTAAAGATCCTAATCCAGCAAGGAGTCCTGATGACATCTATTTAGGAGTTATTTATTTCCTTGTTTATTTAGGAATCTTGACCATATCTTATTCCCTCTCTTTAAGGGGTTATTTGTTTCCTTGTTGATTTAGGAATCTTGACCGCATATCCTAGTCATTCTAGGATTAGGATTATTTTATTTTAAACTCTATAAATAGAGCTATGTAATTCGGCAAAAGCATATACATAATCCTTTGATTGAATAGAAAACCTTGTTTTTGCTTAAAGAGTTTCTTTAAGTGTTCTTGAGATTAAAGCTTATTGTTTAGGTTTTGATTTCACTTCTACCTTAATTTAATTCTATTAACTTGTTAGTTTCTAGGATTAATTAAGTTCATCCCATTATAGCTATTGATCTTATTTCTTTATAAATAAAGGTGATAGTTCCACAAATATCTTTTGGCAAACCTTATAAGTATCGATCTTGGCGTGTATCCTTCTCTTCCTTAGAAGGTTTACATCATTTGGTATCAGAGCTATCTTACAAGGTTTGGTTACGTATCCTATTTATTATCTTTATTTTTCTTCTACTCACATACTCTTTTGTTTAGTTAAAGTCTTCGAGACGTTCTAGATAAATTGGTTTGTGATATCTTTATTTTGTTATTTCGTTTCCTTTATTTTGCTTGATCAAAGTCTTTGAGACATTTCAATCAAATTAAGCTCTATGTGTTTTGCTCTTGTTTTATTATAAAAAAAAAATTATGTGTGGATTTCAATTATTGATCCGAAGTAAAGCTTAAAAAAAAGTGTAGAACGCAAGATTTGGAGCTGATTCAAAAATTGACTTGGTCAAGGTCAAAATCCAAAGAAAATCAGGTTTGAAGATATCACATCACCTTCTCTTTTCAATTTTTTTTCCTATTCTATTTTCCTTAATTAATTCCTATTCGATTTCTTATATTCCTCTTTATCATTCCGTTATTCTTTATTTCTTCTACTTCCATCTTTGATTCTTTAATTCGTTATTTTATTCTCCTTTTCCTCTAATTCTTCTTTAGCTTAATTAATTTCTGTTCTAGCTTGTTAATTGTGTTTTATTAAGTTGGTTGTGATTTTAAGTTTTATACTTTGAGTTAATTTTGAAGGGCACAAAGACAAACTCTTTCTTTAAATTGAGTGAAACACGAGGGTAAATGTCTTTACTTTGAGTGTTAAACATGTGAGATTGTGTGTAAGATATGTTTTATCAAGAGGAGTTTGCTAGAGGACGTCAAGATCTTCTTTATCAATCTTATGATAGATTGTGGGGACGAAAGAATGATGATTATTATGAAAAGTGGTGTCAAACGTGGTTCCAAGAGTGTCTCATTTCTCCCAGATCTGGTGGTATCTTTTTGGAGCCCTTCCGGTGCTATAGAGCATCGGCTTGCCATGGAGCATTGCCTTCCTTCGAAATTCACTCTAAGTACTTACACATATATAAGTTATCCTCTTTTGATACCTTGCATCTTCTTTTTTTCCTGAAATTTTAGTAATACAAGTAATCATACAAGTTCAAAATGTTAGTTCGAGCACGTACATCAGTTGGTCAGAGCTGCAATGAGGCAGCTCTTTATTCTTGTAGTTAAGAACTAAAATAAAAATAAATTATGAAATGTATGTTATAAATATGCAAAAGCTAACTCCTTTGGGTTTTCTTCAAAGGGACCATGAGGACATGCAAGGGCAAGTGGATAACCGCCAATGCCAAATCGAGGCCCAACAGCACAAGATCGACTCTCTGACCTTCAGCTGTCCACTTTACGGACTTAAAAGATGGACACTAACTCAGATGATGGGATGAGAGAATTGGGAGAGAGCCCTGACTTTTGATTTTGGCTACTGCTTCTTGTATTTTTCCTTCTTCTTTTTTTTGCTACTTTTTTATATAACCTTAAGTTTTGAGATATAAAATTCCATATTTTGATGTTTAGATTCATTCTTGATATTAAATTCTTCTTAATTATCACGTATATTGGACTTATACATGACCGGGGCTCGAAATTTTGAGAAAACTTAAAAAAAAAAAAACTAAATGATGACATCACAAAATCGATTTGGTTGTGTGCTAAGCCAATTCGACTCTGCACATAGCCAATCGGCTCTACAGTTGCAAAGTCTGAATTAAACACTAATTTTTGGCTTTTAAACACGCATGGACCCCTCACACTTCCCTATACGCGATTCATACCTCAAAGTTCAAAAACTATGACTCAAAAAAGTGCTAAGACCCTTCAAACTCTTCTAAGAAAATGTAACTGGTGATGAATGGATCAAACTTAGGAAATTCCACCTTTTCTCCTTCAAAGCCATGCAACGTACCAAACTTGATTATGGCTTTCTTCATTCTGCCATCAACTTTGGTGCCTAAGAGATCATGCTTTCCTATTCAATGGGCAAAAGCTATGCCCTATGATTGAATAGTTATCTACTATTCTTGGAGGCCCCATGGATTCTATTTATCCAATTGCGTTGCCAAGGCTTGATTATCCTTTTCATGGTAAACTGGTGGAGTTATTCAACATGCCTATTACCGAGGTACTTTCCCATTCCGTTGGTGAGTACATTACCCTTATCCCGATGATCTCTTATTATAAGAAGAAGGAAAAGTGAACGCATGTTTAGGTTAGGAGGTTGAGCTTTTGCCTCTATGCTTAATTTCTACTGATTTCCCCTTAGGGAGGGGGAGATATCAGAATTGCTAGCATTATTAATCAGGTGAAGCATGGAGTAGACCCGATTCCAATTATCTTGTCTGGAACTATTATTAGGATGGACATGTATAAAACCAATCAATGGTTTGGCGACAGCCTCGTCCTCTTGCAGGTGTACAACTAAATCTCTTGTCTTTTATTCTTTCATCTTAATTTTTGCCTAAGCTGCCCTTTCGAGTTTTCAACTTAACAGAATTTGCTTTTGCTTAAGCCACCCTTTCGGGTTTCCAACTTATCTTTTTATTTCTTTTCATTTCTTTCTATTTACAGATTTGGTGGCATGAAAAGCTTCAAATACTTACCATCCTAAAGGACATCGATAAGTGTGAGCTAAAGCATATGTAAGTCTGGTCCCTTGCTACCCTAGGAGACCATGAGGGCTAGATTTATTGGATGAAGGGCATTCTAAACACATTTATCTGCTGGACCTACCCTTGGTGGAGAATCAAGCATGTCATGCTCATGGTGTATGGAAACTGCATATTTTTACCCGGATTACGGGCATCCACCTTCTACACTCCTATAAGACTTTGCCGCCAGTACAGACAGAAGCAATAGGTTCTAGAATTTCTTCCTGAATTTGAAGGCTTCTCACTGAGACAAGACTTCTTATACAAGATTAAGAGACTCTGGCCCTGCTGAGATATAGAGGGCACCCTTAATTTTGAAGGTGACTTAACCATAGATGACAACTTCAAAGCTTAAGTCCAGCTTCAGATTACCACTTCTCCTAGATTTGCAATGTTTAAGAGGACTCGAGAGCTAGCTATTGAATCCAGGGATGCAGATGCAAAGACAAGAAGAAGATGAAATGTGCTTCTTTTTAGATCTCATTTATTTTTCTTAGGACTTTAGCTTAGTTCTCTTTTAGTTAGTGAGTAAAGTAATAAACAGATATATAAATATTCGATAAAAATTCTAAATAATTTATTCATTTAGTAAAGGCCTAGATGGGTACATCTTAATTTCTCATGATACAACTCCTATCATCACCCAGTCTTTTTAGATTTTCCAGTTAATTATTTTCTCTCTTATTTGCCTTGATTTTTGTCTGACCAGCCTTTTACGGTTTTATAATCAATAGGCTATTTTTCCTATTTTTATTTATTTTTATTTTTATATATAGTATTTCTTGAGACGATCTAGGTGAATGGGCTCAAAGGACTTGTTCCCTTTAGGTCTGAGATCTTAGCAATACCTTTAGGCAGGATCTTCTTTACCAAGTACGGACCTTCCAAATTATGCATGAACTTCCCTCTTAGGTTGAATGCAATAGGTCTTGTGTATCTTAACGCTAAATCACTAGCTTTTATTTTCCGTGACTTTACTTTCTTATTAAATGCCCTACCTATCCGTTTCTGATACAATTGCATGTGGTATAAAGCTTTCATCCACTTTTCATTGATCAGAGCCAACTACTGGTATCTTTGCTTGATCTATTGATATTCTAGTATTTCATCCTCTAATACAACTCTCAAAGATTTCAGTTCCAACTTAGCTTATAAGACTGCTTCAGTCCCATAAACCATAGAGTAAGGAGTCTATCCCGACGATGTCTGCTCAGTTGTTCGATATCCCCAAAGTGCAAAAGGTAATCGAAATGACCAATCCTTATGATTCCATACCATCTTTGAGGGTATTTTTTTAAAACTTTTGTTGGTTGTTTCTACTACTCCATTCTCCTAGGGTTTGGAGAAGACTTATGATGTTCGATCTTATATTCTGCTAGGTTTGTTGTTTCACCCATGAATTGCACACCATTATCTGTCACAACATGATGCGAGACCCTGTATTTACACATCAAGTTCATCTCTATAAATCTAGCTATTTTTCTTGCCCTTATAGTAGTGAATGACTCAGCCTCAACTCATTTAGAGAAGTAGTTGATTGCTACGACTATAAACCTGTGACTGTTCCAAGGAGGTTGTATCTCCCCAATTATGTCGATTCCCCAAACCACAAAAGGCCATAGAGACATCAAGTTATGAAGTTCAATCGGAGTTATATGACTCAGGTCAGTGTAGAGCTTATACTCACAACATTTTCTTACTAGGGCTACACAATATTTTTTCATTATTAACTAGTAATAACCTTGACGCATAATCTTTCTAGTTAACACTATATCGTTCATGTGAGGCTCAAATGGGTTCCCTTAACCAGAATACTTATTTTTCTCTTCTTCTTTTTTCTCCTGTTAGACTCTTTTGGAATAGAAAGATTTTGTGCCAAATCCTAGTTCTCAAGTTAGCACTAAACTATACTAGTAGTTGAGTGCTCTTTATTGTTCACATGATTGCATTTCAATGCTTCAACAGTTTTAGTATGTTTCTACTCATACACCAAAGCTGGACACCTAAAGTCATCCTACTATACAATACACCCCCATGGCTATTGTACAATACACCCAAAGTCATCCTTCTGTATAATACACCCCCATGGCTACTATAGTTTTTGGCCTAGATTCGCAGCGTATAGCTTTCCTTTGTAGTCGCTTCCTCTAGATATTCCCTTTCTTTTATAAATCTCTTCATATCGTAAAACCAAGGCTTCTCTTCTGGTCCTATATGGACTTGCATTATCTGACCTCTGTGATAATAAGGTGCACCTTATTTTATAAACACTAATGGCTTCATCGGCAGCTGCGAAGGGTTGTCCCACATAGACAAAAGGGTAGCTAGTGCATTTACCATATGATTCTCATCTCGAAATAATTGTATAAATGAACACTTAGAGAAGTTACAAACCAAAGTCTTGAGATAGCTGACATATGGCTTTAACCTCTTTTCTTTCACTTTGCACTCCTCAATGGCTTATTGAATTACTAGCATAGAGTCTCCACAGACCAACAGCTGGTTCGCTGGTGCTACCATGGCTGCTTCTAATCTAAATAAGCACACTTCATACTCTGCCATGTTATTTATCACTTAAAGTCCAATCTCTTGGCCATTGGCAACATCTTCCCTTTAGGCATGATCAGAATTACTCCTAACCATGCACCTCTCGCATTTACTGCTCCATTGAAGTACACCTTCCACTCTTGAATTTTGATTACCCCAAATTTTCACAAGGAAACTTTAGGTCCCAAGAATTCTACTACAGCCCTACCCTTGACTACCTTTTTAGTGACGTACTCGATGTCAAATTATGTTAGGAGCACTAACCATCTAGTCAGTTTTTCTATGAGAGACAGAGCTTCGAATAGATATTTCAGCGGGTCTATTTTTGAAATTGCTTGCACCTTATAAGACTATAAATAGTGTCTTCATCTCCTCATAGCCTATATCATAGCCAAACATGTCATTTCTACGAGATAATAGACTGTATATTCTACGTCATTAGGCCTACACTACACTACCATTGCCCCCATAGCTTTCTATTCTAAGGCTAAGTATAGATCAAAGAGTTACCATCCTTCGGCGACATCATTAGATACTCTTTAATTCTATCGAAGGCTTCTTGACAATGCTCATTCTATACAATGGGTTGTTGTTTCCTTACGAGCTTGAAGATGAGATCACAAACCATTATGAGCTTGAAAAAGAACCTACTGATGTACTACAGACGTCCTAGAAATCCTTTGACCTATTTCTCTATCTTCGGTGCTGGCATCTCCTGAATAGCCTTTACCTTGTTTGGATTGATTTCTATACCCTGCTGACTTACTATATAGCCTAGTAGCTTTCCTGATGCTACTTCGAATATGCTTTTCTTCAGATTGAGCCTTAGCTTATACCTTTCCACTCGTCCTAAAAACTTATTAAGAGCTTGGAAGTGCCATTCCTTTGTTTTAGATTTTAGCATCATGTCATCTATGTACACCTCTAATTCCTTCTACATCATGTCGTGAAACAAGGTAGTGGCTACTCTCTAATAAGTTTCCTCTACATTCTTTAGTCCAAAAGGAATAACCTTATATTAGTATGTGCCCTATTCGGTGATGAATGTTGTCTTCAGCTTGTACACTACTACCATCACGATCTGATTGTACCTAGAGAACCCATCGATGAAGGTATACATTGGACTTAAAGTGGCACTATCGACTATCACATTTACGTGAGGAAGGGGAAAATAGTCCTTAGGGCATGCCTTGTTTAGGTCCCAATAGTCAACACACATCCTAGAATACATCAATGATATTTTCCTCTATTAAAGCAGCTAGCTCCTGTTGACTTAGGTTTTCTAGGTAAGCAGATGAACTCTTTCAGCTTTAGCTCTTCTACCTTAGTGGTGACCTTCTCTAGCAATATTAAAAAAATTCAATTAATATTCATACTATTTCAATTTAATATGATAATTAATTTTAATTTCTGTCTATTATAGGATACTGTTGAGGCACAGGCAACTGCTGCATCTCAGCCTGGCGAGGGTTCTTCTGATCCTTCACCGCTCGACACGCTCAAACGCGAGATACGAGCAAAGCTGGAGCAAGAGTACAAGGTTGGTGTTAGCTTCATTCCACCGCCTACACCTACTCCTCCAGCTGGTGCGTCTGGGACTGCTACCCCAGATCCTCCAGCTTAGGAGGATGGCGACTCCTCGTCATCCATTACCTCCAATTAGAGACTTTTTTATTTATACTTTATTATTTTTGTATAGTATTTGGACTTTGCATTTTTTATATATAATTATTTATATTTTTTGATTTCATAATTTTTATTGTTTTTTTCAATTTATGAAATATGTTAATTAATTTTAAAAAATTTAAAAAATAACTAAGTTTAAAAAATTTAATACCTTCTTTTAGCTACGAATTAGCAACGAAAATAAATTTTTTTAAAATAGAAACAAATAGCAACGACCTTTTATTAAAATGGAAAAATTATAACAACAATTATCGCCACATTAGCAACGAGAATTAAAAAATTTATCGTTTAGCTACAGTTGTTTAGTGATGGCTTACTGACGCTTCTTTTCTCGACAATTTAGCAACGACTCTATCCATTAGTAAACAGAGGATATGACGCCTTGCTGGGTACGCCTTTAACGACGGTTGACTTAGGCTAGAGCGACAACATTGCCATCTCCATATATACCGCTAGATACTGTACGCGTTTTTATAGTTGTAGCAATGCCTTTTTTAGCGACAACCATCACACGTCACTAAAAAGTTTTACGGACATGCTTAGCACATTTACTGATGCAAATGTTCGTCGTTAAACATTTTTTTTCTATAGTGGATGCTGGATGTGGGGGGAACCTTCAAGTTGTCACCCAAGATTGTTGGTCTACGAGTCTTTGGAGACGATGAGGCTATTGAATTGAAGATCGGATGAGAATCCAATATTTTCTAGGGTTTGAGAAAGCTTTTATCGTTCAATGAAAATACTTTCCTAATCTGTGTTCTTTCTTAGTGATCTATGCCAGTAGTTATCAAAAAAAAAATATTTGCTTAAGAACGTAGGGTTTTTAATATTTTTTAGAATATTAAGACTTTCTTATAATGGCAGTATTTGCTAAAAGTTGGTGAGAATTGGTAACTCTAGAATTAGGATTTAACGATGTATAAAGTTTTTAGAAAACACTAAAGCCATAGATAAGTTCACATCAGTTTTGAAATTTAAAAGAAAATGATTTTTTTCATCGATAAATAATATCTAATAGAATAAAATAAAAATATTTTAAAAATTCTAATAATTATCATAAAAACTTCCTGGACTTCTTTTATTATTATTTTGGTATTTTTAAGCCAAAATTTGCATAAAACAACATTGAAATTCAAAAATAAGCCAATCGACATTGTGTATAGCCAGTTGACTTTGCGCAGAGCTGATTCAACTGTACATAGAGCCAATTAGCTCTGAGGAGTAAAATTCTTAGAAAACATTCACGTTTTAGTCCCTCGACTTATAAAAATTACCGTTTCACCCCTCGAAGTTAATTTTTCTAACAATTGAGTCCAAATTGATTCTAAAAAAATTATTTTAAGTCTAATTATTCTCAAACCTTACTGAAATTCTCTCATACTTACCTCTTGAGACTCAAAAAAGGCAGTAAGTCTTATCATTGGATTTTTCGTAATTCTCTCGATATCTAGATTCGAAAATAGATGTTAACACCATGCATCTCATGCATCATACTAACTCTCTATTTCAAAGCCATTTTAGATTATCATCATTAGTTTGGATAAGACAAGAAGGGCAATAGCCCAAATAATATCACTTCATAAGTTGAAACAAAGATGGCCCACACGTAAGGCATTAATGCTATCAAGACTGCAATCATGGCTGGCCTAAGGAATATGATCTGAAAGGAACTCCTGCAAGCTTTATGTGAGATTTTTAAGAAACAGACTATCGAAAAACTATTGTTGCCCCTGCAACTACTACAAAAACTAGTCGTGATAAAGAAGCATGTGGTGAACACTTTTGGAATTTAGATGACTACATGCTAAAACAAGTTAAGAAAGAGTATGCTCTTACTGTAAAAGCTGTTGTGGAATCCGAGATTATGCATGGTCTGACCAAAAGGCTTAACAAGATGCAGGATATGCTGAAAGATCAAAGTTTAGATTCAACCTTTGATTTCAATCAACTGATGCTGATTAGAGAAGACAAGTTGCCTCCCAAATTTTGCATGCCTGAAATGCAAAACTTTAATGGAACTAGAGATCCAAAACTGCATTTGAAGAAACATGCTACTATCATGAGTACTACTTATTTGGCTAGGACCTAAATCATCAAATTGTTTGTACTTTCATTAAAAGTGCTAGTCGTGAACTAGCACCATGGGTTAGAAAGGTCCATAAAGTCTGATTGGAAAAAGCTTTGTGCTGCTTTTGTGCAATAATATGACTATAATGCTCACCTAGAAGTCTTTATAAGGGATTTGGAATCAACAAAGCAAAAGCCCAATGAGTCTTTTTCTAACTTCTTGACTAGATGAAGAAACAAAGTAGGACTATTGAAGAACAAACCTTTTGAAAAGGATTAAGTTCGAATAGTGATTCGAAATATTTTCTCATCTTGGGTGAAAATCTACAAATGATGAATTCCAAGATCTTTATGGGCTTGTATAATAATGGCTTACAAGTGTAGGAGATTGAAAATGCTAGAGCTGAAGGGTACAGGGCAAACTATCAAGCTAGAGAGATCAAAAAGCTACCATATGAAGATAATGAAGCTTCACAAGATTCAGATATTGATTTAGAATAATGATATGATTTTACTTTTAGCTAAAATCGATGATATAACTCTAGTTTTACTTATTTTATAATGTTTATCTTAATGGTATTACACAATAATCATTACCTGAGCATGTTTAACATTAATTCTATTTGAATTAGTTTATTTAATTTGGGCATAAATGATACTCCTAGGTACATTTCTACTACATATAATATAATTCTTGAAGAGAGAAAAAATTGAGAAAAAAAGAAAAAGAAAAAAAATATATAGTATTTGATACACACGATTGAGTTCAAGGTAGCAGGATTATCTAACATACTCGGGCCAAAGAAAAAAGGCCAAGTTCATCCATCATTATATTAATTACAACCTAGAAGCAAGGGCCTCTAAAGATAGAAGAGATTAAGATTAGTGTTCTAATCTTGAAACATGCAAAACCTATTATGTTTGACTCCAGAAAAATTTAGATCAAGTTGGAAACTTCCATATCAAAAAGGAAAAGATTATGCTTGAAGATACTAAAAGGGAGTTCAAATCTCGAGGGCAATAAGTTCACAAGTCAATTTGGATTGTTTCTAGATACTATCTTTGAAGGGAAGGAAAAGGAGAAAAAATTAAGAAAAAAATATCTTACTGACTAGAGGGGCTGTATAGGTTAGTTAGGCAAAAGTTAAGAAAATGAGATAAGAAAAAAATAGTCGACTAGAAAATCTGAAAGGACTAGTTGATAACAAGAATGCTATTATGTGAAATAAATTTTTTTACCAATTTGTGCCCTTATTATATGAATGAAATTTGATTGGAAATTTTATTAAACCTACACATTACTTTTTATTGCTTGCACACTACCAAAAAGAAAAATAAAATAAGAAGCAAAATTTAACGAGATCTAAAAGAAGTAAGATCATTATCTTTAGCACCCTTATAAGAAAAACTCAAGAATTTATAGCACTCAAGTCTCCATGTACAATGAATCAGCAAAGCTGGAGTCTTTCAACTTTCATTTAAGAAGTTTTATCTCAGGGGATGTCTTATAATTGTCTAAATTTGGAAAAGAGTTGAAGATCCAATCCAAATCCAATCAATCCGAATTTAAAATTAGCATAACTTGAAGTTATCTAAATCTGAAATCAATTGAATTTTAAATGCCTTGAACTCGAAATGATTTAAAAATATTTAAATTTTTAAATAATTTTATTTTAAACACAGACTCATCTCCGTCCCATTACCATTTTTAATGAAGGAATTTCTTTTTAATTTTAAAATTATTTTAAAAAATTACATACTAAGAATGAAAATCATTTATTTAGAGTTTGATTCCTTCCTATCTTTATGAACTAAATGGCTCCTAAATTGTAAATTTCTTTTTTTATTTTTTTCATTTATCTTTAACTATATATCTGAAGGATTATTATGTTAGTTTATTTGTGGCACATCAACTTCAATAACATGTCAAGTTATAATAATTGATAAATATCAATAATTTTGCTTAAATATTTTTAGTCCTTAAGTACTATATATTGTGTCTGATATTGATTAAAAAACATGAAAATCCTTTAAATTATATAAAAATATCAACTTAGAAGTAACTGTTTATGCTTAAATTTGCAATCAAGACATCATTAAAAAAATTAAGATCATATAGAAATAAATTCGGCACAACTCATTTAATTGTTAAATGTTAAAAAGTTAGTATAAGCCTTACGTTTTCATTTGTAATTTTTGTACCCTATAATAATATTTTTCTTTTCTTTTCTTTGGAGGTCCTTTCTTTTCAAGTATGACAGGTCCTCATTTTCTTTTCTTTTCTCGTGGTTTTAATGGGTCTTTATTTGACTCCTAAAGAATATTCTAATTTTGACCAGCACGCCGCGTGATTCAAACCTAGGAAGGTTGGGTCCACACATGACGTGGGAAACGTAATTTTTCTCAATGCAATTTTTCTCTGTTTGGAGAAAATGTAATTTCTCTTGTTTGGAAGACCCATTCCAGTGTGCTTCGAATTTCTGTTGTGTAAGATTGGCAATATTTACGGTGTTATGTATAATTATATAATGTTATATTTATGAGTATAATATAAAAATAACTAATTTAAATATAATTTATTTAATTAATTATATTAAAATTTTACATTCAGATATAAGTTTATTTATTAAATAAATTATAAATACCATCTATATAATTCATTTAATAAATTATATTTTTAAATTTTTCTTAAAAAGATACTTTTTCAATTTTTTAAAATTCACATTTATATATTTATTTATTTTTTTTAATAAAAAGGTGTTGCAAGCCTCCTTTTTATAAGGAGAAAAATCTCTTTTTTTCTTTTTTTTTTCTTTAAACAAGGTGAAATTCTTACAATCTCATGTCTTTTAAAGGACTATTGTATAACTATCTAAAATTATTTTTAAACTTATAATTATATTTTACACATTATTTATTATTATAAAGATTTCATATCATTATACTTTAGCATATATTTATTCACCACATTTAGTATTAAAATCATAAATTCTAAATATATAAAATTTATCATCAATTTATTGATTTTATTTATGATAATATATGTTACATTATTTATTAACATGTTAATCCGAATAAATAGATGTGTCATTTCTTATTTTAAATGGATGAAGCAACCTGTTTAGACCGGTTTGATTCGTTTAGGATGACATAAATAGTTTGATTCGTTTATCATCTAAATATATTTATAATTAAATCTAAGCTTGTTTAATTTAGTGTTTTGTTATATTATTTAGACAGATCGTATTAAAATACCAATCCTACCATTCAATGTTAAAAAAGTAGGCTTAAAATTCTTTTAATTTAATATTTTAATTTTTTATAAATTATTTTTTTAATTTATTTTAAAAGAAATACCAAAAGTAATTTTCAAAATTTAAAAGATAAAATAAGATACAATTTAAAATTTAAAATAAGATACCGAAAGCAGGATCTTATAAATGGTAAAATGCTTTTTTGCTGTCACTATTGACAAGTTTTTCTTGTTTTGGCACAATTCATGAGGAAGGATAATGTTGTAAAAGCATTCTAAAAAGTTAGGCTCCATTAACTTTTTCTTTCGGAAAGAGAATTTATTCTATGGGGTTTCTTTTATTATAAAGAGATGAATTTCAACTTTGAGATTATACTCAGAGCTGTCTTTTTAGATTTATATAAACTTATAAAAATAAAATAAATTTGTATAAGACTAATTAAGCATATGTCAATTAATAAATTAATTACCGGCAACCACTTCAGATGATCTTTAGCTACTACCAATTCTGCTTATCGAATAGTTGCCGAAAAATGTCTAAATTTAGGTATTTTTTTATTATTTAATTATAGATTAGAAATATAAAATTTAGATGATTCTTAATAATTTTCACAAAACAAACCCATTTGAGAAAATAATCAAAAGCTTCAGAATTTGTTAAATCAAGAAGAATCTTTTGGAGCCAATGGGCCAAAGAACATTGGTTACAAGCAGGTGATGCCAATACAAAAAACTTTCACCAATTTGCTACAATCAGGCACAAGAAAGATTCCTTTGATCATCTTCGAGACTCTTATAGTACCAAGCTAGATTGGGAAATGAGTTTGCAAAGACATATCTTTAATTATTTTACAGATTTGTTTAACTCTAAAGGCAAACTTTGGAGTTAATTAGACCATTTAACCTAGGAGAGGTAAAAAGTGTCATTTTCTGTACATTCCTATAAATCTTCATGCCCTGGTGGAATGAGCCCTGAGTCTTTCCAGCATTTTTGGGAAGTGGTATGAAATTATGTAACTTAATTATTTCTAAAATGTCTAAATGATGTTCAATTTCTGGATGGTCTTAATTCCACTTTTGTTGTGCTTATCCCGAAGATAAAAGAATTTGGAGAGCCTTGCTAACCTTCAGCCTATTGCGTTTTGCAATGTAGTGTATAAAATCATGGTGAAGATGTTGGCTAATCATATGAAAGCATTCCTTAATGATGTGATCTCTGAGACGCAGACTGCATTTGTCCTAAACTGTTTAATTGCGGACAATGTGATGGTTGTGTTTGCGTGTGGTCATTATCTCAAGTGAAAACGGTTCGGAAAGGAGAGACAAGCAACGTTAAAGCTTGCTATGTCAAAGGCTTACGGTCGCACCGAATGCGAGTTTCTCAAATGCATGATCATTCAACTGGGTTTGATGAAAAATGGGTTTTGCTATTTATGTTGTGTGTTTCTCAGTCTAGTATATTGTAACTCAAAACGGAGATTCAATTAGCCCGATTATTCCAGAAAGAGGAATCAGGTAGGGTGATCCATTGTCGCCCTACCTATTTATAATTTGTGTTGAAGGATTGTCATTTTTACTCAGTGATTTAGAAGCTAGAGGACGAATTCATGATTATAAGGTGTCAAGACATGCTTTGGTGGTCTCACATCTATTCTTTGCAAATGATAGTGTGCTTTTCTATGTAGAAGTGTTGCATATTAAGGATTCTACTTACGAGGCTGCCTGAAATCAGAAGATAAATCTTGAAAAGTCAAGTATTTTATTTAGCCTAAATACATCAACAATTAATAGAGCATATGTGTGTTCATTATTGACTGTGGAAATGACCAATGATCATGGTAAGTATCCAGGTTTACCGGTGTTGATAGGGAGACATAAAATGTCAGTCTTTGCTTATATTGAACACAAGTTAAGCAACGCCTAGGTGATTGGAAGAAAGAAATTGCTTTCAATGGCTAAAAAAGAAATGTTATTGAAAAATTTTGCTCAATCAATGCCACATATGTTGTGAGTGTCTTCCTTATTTCAACTGGATTGTGTGAAGAGTTGGAAAGACTAACGAAAAATTCCTAGTGGGATAATGGACGCAATAACAGTAGGGGGGTTCATTGGAAGAGCTGGAAACATATGTGTGTCCGTAAAAGCAAGGGCGGTCTTAGTTTCAAGAGACTTTATGAGTTCGAATTTGGCGCGCTTAACTAAACAAGGTTGGAGATTTTTGAACTTTTTTAACTCCATTGTGTCTCAGTTGTTTAAGGCTAAATACTTTCATGATGGTTATTTTCTTACAGCAACTCTAAGTGCTAATCCAAGTTTTGCTTAGCGAAGTGTTTTAGTTGTACAAGAGCTGATCAAAGAAGGTCTCTTGAGGAGAATTGGTTCAGGTGAAGATACTAAGATTTGGGGTTCCACTTGGCTGTCAAATACAACTAATCCTTATGTGGAGACATCGGAGGTTCTTAGCCTTAATGAAGTGACGATGTTTTCTTTAATGATTCCAAATTGTAAAGAGTGGGGTGAGGATTTGGTTCGAGATATTTTTAATGCAAAGGATGCTGAGTTGATCTTGAAAAATCATTGCTTAAACCAATCAGCAAGAGTTATGAAAGTATTATAATAAAGGTATTTAATATGGTCAAGATGGCCAAAAATCCCTCCCACCAGTAGCAATTTTCTTCATGGAAGAAATATTGGGCCTTAAATATTCCTCTTAAAGTTTGTAACTTCTTGTCGCGTTGTTGTTCAAATCGTTTACCAATATTATCGAAATTGAGAAATACCAAAATTGAAGTTCAAAACATGTGCAGCTTCTACAATGGAAAACAGAGGATACTTTTCATCTTTTTGTTTCATATCCATTTGCAAAATAGGTTTGAAGAGGTTCTAATGTTGGTGCGATCAGTTCTAGTGCAATGTGTTTTCCCTCTTGGTAGAATCATTACATGCAAGCATAAAATTTAGAATCTATTCTAACATCATTATTGATTCTTTGGTCTTTATGGCAAGCTTGCAATGAGTTGGTTTGGAAGGGTGTGAGGAAGTCTGATCAGGTAGTTCTTCTCTACGCTACATCGCTTTTGTCTCAATGGAAGACCAACCTTAGTGACTTGGAAAGGAATGGGAATTCCAGTTCAATGGTAAGTAATGCTAAATGGTCTAAGCCTCCTTCAAGATATCTAAAATGCAACATGGATGCAACATCGTTTCCAAATCAAGACAAAGTTGGATTTGGCTGTTTGCTCAAAGATGAATTCAGAGCTGTGGTTGCTGCTAGAAATGGTTTTCTACATTGTGCTATTGACCCAACTTTGGCAGAAGCTCTTACCTGCCGAGATGCCTTGTGTTGGCTCAAAAATATGCAGGTTTAAGAGGTCATTATTGAAACAGGCTGCCAAGTTATCCAACAGACTATAAAGTGCCCTATCTCGGAGTGACTGTGTTTGGAATAGTGATTCAAGATTGATATTGTATTCATCATTTCAAATTTTTAGATAATAGTAAACTTTGTTTTGTTAGAAAAATCAACCAACCAAACAACTCGTATGTTAGCTGTGGGTTTTCAGTCTCATCCTGGGTAGAGCTGAGCATTGATCTCGGTGATTCCCGTCCGAATCGAATAACCATGCCGAAAATACCAGAACCGAAATAACCGAAATTTTTTATAATCGAATTGAACTGATCCGAATTCTTTTTCTATTACGGTATGGTACTGGTTCTTTAGTAAAAACCGTATCATAATCGTACCAGAACCGATCCGTCTTGTATTGATCCGGACCAAACCGTAGAACTGAATTTTTTACATATATTTATATTGTATAAATAATACCTATTAAAAATAACTATAATATTATAAAATACTTTATACTCTATAAAAAAAATTATTTTATATTTATCAATTTTATATAATTCAAGCAATTATTATCAAAATAAGAAAAAAAAACTATATATTAAAAATAACTAAAATATTATAATGTACTTTATACTCTATAAAAAAAAGGGAGTTATATATTAATATATCATATAGTATATTGATACTAATATACATACTCTAATATTAAATTTATAATTTACTATCTACTAACTTAACCCTAATACATTTTCTTACCACATACTACAAGCCTACACCTAACAATTTGAACACACCGTCTTCCTCTTTAGAACACACCGCCGCACCTCCCATTTTGTAATTCAGAAAGATAAGATCCCTAAGGCAAATTTCTGGACAGAAAATCAAAAGGAAGAAGGAAGAAATTCGCTCGCGTAGACGTCTTCCTCTTTAGAACACACCGCCACACCTCTCAATTTTCTAGTCAGAAAGATAAAATCCCTAAGGCAAATTTCTAGACAGAAAATCAAAAGGTAGAAGGAAGAAATTGACTTGCCTAGACGTCTTCCTCTTTAGCGTCACGCATAATTGGCTCGCAGAAAGGCAGAAGCAAGAATTGGCTCGCGTAGACGTCTTTCTCTTTAGGGCTCTCTCTTCCTATAATTGTGTCGTCGTTGCTCAGTCCCATATATTTTTCTTTTCTTTTTTACTTTTTTATTTTTATTTTTGATGGGTAGATTGTTGGCTGTAACTGTGAAAAATATTTTATTTTAATAATTGTCATTTGAAAAATATTTTTATGCTGGTAATAACATATATTTTAATGGTTTATTTTTGAACATTGAATGAATTATTATACTTGCAAGTAACTGAATTGCAAAACAGGTTGTTCAAGAATATAATTGCAATTCTAATTCAGATTTTCATACTACTTTCTTTAGGTTAGTAATCATATTTTTTTCTAAATATATTTGATTAAAGATGAGACTAAAGTTGTATTTTTTAAATTTTTTAGAACCAAAAATAGCACCGAACCGAACTGTATTTAATCGTAAAAATTGGTACAATACGGTACGGATCTTTTTATATTTGGTACGATACTAGTACCTTCAATTTTAAAAGAACCAATGTTTGGTATGATACTGGTGATTTATAGGTAACCGAATTGGACCGACCCGTGCTCAGCCCTGGTCCTGGGGAGTGGGGTTATATCCGTCCTCATTGCATTTCTGATATTTTTCTTTTTAACTTAACGCAATAATTTCATTCTTCTTTCAAAAAAAAATCAAATATCATGGTTCTACTTATACAAATATTGTAGGAAAAATTCAATAAAATAAATTAATATAACAAAATTTTCTTAAACAATTGTAAACTCATTTACAAAATAAGCATCATAAGTATATTAAGATATATTTTAATAAAATATAATTATTATTATATGAAACATGATATGAAGATATTTTACAACTTAGTTTGACAATATATTCATAGGTGAAAAATAATAATATATTCATCATGTAGAGACTACAGGTTCATTATATGTATAGTTGAGATTCATCTAATATAGTACAGAAAATTATGATTTTAAAAACATATATATTTTTAAAAATTATACTATTTAGTAAGCAAAGATTAAAAGTATTAGAATAACTATAGGTTCATTGCATTATCATAATTTTTGAATTAGATTTTCTCCTTTTACAATTGACAATCTTAATAATACTTCTGCTGGTGATTCATTTGGACTATCTATCAAATTGTTATAGTACAAAAAAAAAATGATTTTTTTAAAAATATGCATTATTAAAAATTGTACTATTTATTAAGTAAATATTTAAAAGTACTAGAATAATTAGATGTTCATTATATTATTGAATTATGTTTTCTCCTTTTACAGTTGATAATTAAAATAATTCTTCCGCTAATGATTTATTTAGACTCTCTGTCAAATTTGTTGATATAGTTTATGATTTACATAATGACTATGCATTCAGCATGAGGTTTATTATAAGAAAGAGTAAGCAAAGATTTATAGCAAATAGCATAATTTTTAGTATTATGACTGCTACAATTATTCAAGTATTTCCAAATTCACGCCATATGCTTTATAATATGGGACATTTAAGAGAACTTAAAGAAAAATATCAAGTCCTTAAGAAGTAAAATCTTTTTAACTATGTGCTGAAATATAAAGGTTGAGTTTCAATTCTATTGGATTTCGATGAACTTGAATGTTATATATAATGAACTTGCTACTTACCTGATTCTTTTTTAGGTTGGTCATATAATATGAGTGTCACAATAACTCTTGAATAAAAGATTTAAAAATCTAGAGAAAAATGAGTTTCCTGCATTTGATAAAGACTATTATTCTAGCAGCATTTTATTATCATAGAGGATTGAGACTGAAGAAAAATACAAGAAGAAGAAGAGGAGGTGTTTGATGATAACTCTAATCGATGATTTTTTTTCATTAATATTCTTACTGATATTTATATAATATTTGATACAACATTTGATTTACTTTAAATTTCAAATTATAAATAGAAAATATATGAAAAGATTCATAACTCATAAATATCTATAAAAATCTATGAAACAGCTAAGCAATATTATCTCGACAATTTGCCAACAACTTCTTATGAATAAGTTGTAACATATTCCAACAAAAAAGTATGAAAAGCAGCTTTGGCCAAAGGCTTGGTGAAAATATCTGCAGGTTGAGAAACTGATGGTAGGTAAGGAGTGACTAACTAATGAACAACCACCTTTTCACGAACAAAATGATAATCCAAGGAGATATGTTTAAAACGAGAATGAAACATTGGATTAATAGTAATATTTAGAGCACTTAAATTATCACAAAAAAGGTTTGGGGGTTTAAGAAGTTGAACTCCTAAATCACGCAGAAGATAAGTGATCCAAGTAATTTCAGCAGTAGCAGATGCCATAGAATGATATTCAGCCTCATAACTAGAGCGAGAAATAGTGGGTTCTTTCTTTAAACTCTAGGAAATACAATTTGAACCAAGAAAGATACAAAAGCCACTAGTGCTTCGACGAGTTACTTGACAACCTGCCCAATCAGCATCACTAAATGCATAAAGAGAAGATGGACTGCATGAGAGATAATGAAGACTGAAGTCAGAAGTTCCCTTCAAATAACAAGAATTCGTTTTGCAGCTTGAAGATTTGCCAAAGTTGGAGAAGAGAAATGTTAACATACTTGATTTACAGCATGTGTAATATCAGGACGAGTGGATGTCAAGTATTGAAGAGCACCTATAATGCTTCGATAGGAGAATGCATCAATAAGAGTAGATTAATCAACATCAGAAGTAGTCTTTATTGCTTCTGGTGTGGCAGATGGTGAGCTATCAAGCATCCCTGTTCGAGCCAAAAGATCATGAATATACTTTTGTTGACTTAGAAAAATACCATCGGATGATTGTTTTACTTTAATTCCTAGGAAATAGTGAAGTAAACCCAAATCTTTGATTACAAATTCTGTCCCAAGTTGAGTGATTAATTATTAAATATATGATGAATCATTACCTGCAACTAGTAAATCATCAACATAATAAGGAGTATGATCACCATGGAAGAATGGCGTAAAACAAATAAAGATGGATCTGCCTTACTACAATGAAAACCAATGTGAAGTAGAAACTGAGATAAACGATTAAACCAAGCACGAGGTGCTTGTTTTAGTCAATAGATTGACTTCTTAAGTAAGCAAACATGATCAAATAATTCAGGTTCAACAAAACCGTGAGGTTGCTCCATGTAAACCATTTCTTTTAAGACACCATGTAAGAAAGCATTTTTTACATCTAATTATTGCAATGTCCAATTATGAGCAATGGCAAGAGAAATGACTAACCGTATAGTTGTAGGTTTGATCACCGGACTAAAAGTATTATCAAAATCAACACCAGGAATTCGGGTGAAGCCTCGAGCAATAAGTCTTGCATTAAACCTATCAATGGATCCATCTTCTTTTGTTTTTATCTGAAACACCCATTTTAAGTCAACAACATTAACATTCAACGGACGAGGTACCAATGCCCAGGTGTTATTGTCATGAAAAGTTGCTAATTCTTCTTTCATTACAGAAACCCAATTTAGATCCTTTAAAGCAGACTTGAGAGTTTTTGGCTCTACTGGTTTTCATGAGACAACAACTGTCGTATAATCTTTTAAATACAATAGAGGATGACAGTCACATTGTTTCTTAGACAAGGCAATAGGCAATGAGGATGATGGCACATTAATAGAGGAAGAATCATCAGGAACATATATGGATGACGGAGCCGTAGATGTTGGGATAAAGGAAGCTGTATTATTTTCATCAATAGAGGATGAACTGATAGATATCAGCACAGAAGAAGAATCATCATTGTCATGAGATTGTAATGGAGTATCACAACAACCTCGATGTTTTTCTAGTACATTTTCAATCTCCAAAGGAAGAGAATCCGTAGATGAAACCTTAGAGAACTATTCATCTGTTGAAGGGTACTGTATGACATTAAATTTTGGCTTAGAGACTTGTGGTGGATTAGGCCTGCAAGGAAAGACTTCTTCATTAAAGACAACATGCTGAGAAATATATACATGTTTCGTGTGAGGCTCAAGACAACGATAGCCTTTATATAAAGAACTATACACTAGGAAAATACAAGGATAATTCTTAGAGAATTTTGAATTGTTGTGATGCCGAAAAGAGGGAAAGCATTAACATCTAAACACACGCAAGCCACCGTAATCTAAATTTCTATTGTGAATATGATAATACGGTGTCACATTGTTCAAACCAGGAGAAGAAAGACGACTAATCAAGTATACTGCAGTAGAGAAGGATTCTACCCACAAATGCAAGGGTAAATTAGCATGAAAAAGTATTGTTAAACTTGTTTCTACTATATGATGATGCTTCCATCCAACCACTCCATTCTACTCAAGAGTATATGGGCAAGATACTTGCAAAGAAATTTTAGAGGTTAACAAAAGACCTTGAAAAACTGTGGAATTAAATTCACCACCACCATCACATTGAAACACTTTTATTTTTCAATCTAATTGATTCTCCACAAGTTTCTGAAACTTCACAAAGCAATCAAAAAAATCTACTTTCTTTCTCAATGGATATAGCCATGTAAAACGAGAGAAATCATCAACAAAGATAGCATAATATCAAAAAGATTGATTTGAAGCGATAGCTGCTGGACCCTATAAATCACAATGTATTTTCTCCAAAGGAAACATAGAGATTTTATTTGCTTTATTAAAAGATAATTTACAACTCTTATCCATTTCAAAACTAACACAAAAATACTCGATTTTGAAACTCAAACACTAACATCAATCAAGTTTTTATCCTTTAGAAAAGAAAGTCTTTTAGTGTGAGGATGGCCAAGTCGTTGATGCCAAATGGAAAATGTTGTACTGTCCTTTTTGATAGCACTAAGGGCTTCATGAAAAACACCATCTAAGGTATAGAGTTTGCCTTTTCTACTGCTATGGGCGATGATCCTCTTGTTTTGATCCTTGATAATAAAACCATATCTAGTAAATTCAGAAACACGTTGATGATCATATGCAAATTTACCAATAGAAAGTAAATTTTTCATTAATTCGGGAACAACTAGAACATCATTCAGCTTTATTGGTCCCGTATTTATGGAAACACAAGCATTGCCAATATGAGAAATAGTGAGACCATCTCCATCTCCAAATTTTTTTTTATCATGACCAATATATGGCATTTTGGAAAGTAGTTTACCTTCATCGTTGATCATGTGGGCTGTTGCACCAGTGTCAGCATACAGAGATGGATCATTGTCATTTAGAGTGAGAGCAGCAAAAGCTTGAGGAATATCTACAGACTGATAAGAATTATCAAACCTATAGCAGCAATCAGGAGCAACATGGTTATTTTTTCCACAAATTTGACAAGTAGATTTATCACCATTTTGATGATGTAGCATTGGATTTTGATTGAGTATCCACTCGTAAAGCTCTTGGACCATTTGATGAAGATTCAACTGCATGAACACCATGTGAGTAGTTGTTATTTGAAGATTTGAAACGCCTAGTAGGAATAAAACCTCATCCTTTTGAGTTAAAATTTCCTCCGGCCATTTCCTCCTCCACGACGTCCTCTTCCACATCCTCTCTGTGTGAAAAAGGCTTGAGCTTAATCAAGGAAATTCTTTTCTTCATTTCACTGTTTGAGAACAGTTTGTTCATGACCGTAAAGTGCCATTACAAACTGATTGAAGGATGGATATGGAGGTTTTGTTAGCATTGTTGTTCTGAAGTGCATGTAATCCCCATCGAGACCATGAGCAAATTGGAAAACCTTGTCCAAATCCGAGACTGGTTTCTTAATGGCAGCTAGATTGTCACATATTGATTTGAATTCTTTGAGATAATCTTCAACAGAGCGAGATCCTTTCTTGATCCCCATCAGCATATTTTTTAAATTCCCTTCCTTTTCCATGGTATGTGGTAAAAGTTGTTGATCAAGAAAATGCCAAATCTGAGAAGTAGTGTAGTCTTCTTCGTAGGCCATGCTGATGATTTTTTCTTTCATTGTTCCTAGAAGCCAGGATGTGAGAAGGCCATCATTGACTATCTAGAGGCGATAGTTTGGATTGTCGATCTTCGTTCCTGATGCATCTTCTATTTTCTCTTCAAGTTTGTCACTAGATGAGACATAGTGATAGATTCCAAGGCTATGAATCAAGGGAATAACCTAGGAACGCCATAAGAGATAATTGGTAAGACTTAACCGAATGGATACTAAGTTGGAATATTAATGGAATTGTTGGATTGTGAGTTCAGGTTCTTTTGTTATTGTGACAAGAAAATGAACAGCAGCAATTTAAAAGAAATGTAGAATATTGATCAGAGTTTGAGCTCTAATACCATGAAGAAAAATACAAGAAGAAGAAGAGAAGGTGTTTGATGATAACTCTAATCGATGATTTTTTTCATTAATATTCTTACTGATATTTATACAGTATTTGATACAGCACTTGATCTACTTTAAATTTCAAATTATAAATAGAAAATATATAAAAAGATTCATAATAGATAAATATCTATAAAAATTTATAAAACAACTAAACAATATTATCTCAACAGTTTGCCAACCATTTCTTGTGAATAAGTTATAATAGATTCCTTAACAGAGACTATAAATTGTTTTGTGTGTAATATATTTTTCAAGATTGGTGGATTTTGTGATTTCTATAACTAGTTCATTGTATAATCTCAAAATAGAGGAGTAGAAAGAGTAGGAAAGATTTACATTGCTTACAAAGTCAACTAGTGATCTCCTGCAAAACAACAAATTGACAACAATTAATAATGAAACAAAATAATCCATCAAATAACATTTAATAATAATTAATCTGACAATAACAACATATGAATATACAGTATCTAACTAATGAACAAGTCATTTGTACAAAAAATAAATTAGTATTCATAAACAACAAGTCCAACATCTCAAATAGTAAGTTCATTAAATGTACAGTCAAGGTTCATCCAATATAGATGGATATATAAATTTTAACTAATGAACAATGTCAGCTGTGCAAAAGATAAATCGATATTTATAAGTGAAAACAACAGATTTATCATCTACAAATAATACGTCCATCAAATATACACTTGAAACTAATCAAATATAATATATAAATTTTATACTTAAAAAGAAAATTCACTACTAAACACTATATATAGTAGTTTAATACAAAAAATAACAAAATAAAAACCACATTTTAATAACATGTAAAAGACTCATCACTTAGAATAAATTAAACCTCATACATTTATTACATATAAATAACTCATACATCACATGTCGTTATATAAACTAAATAATAAATTCACCAACAACATAAACCATATAAACCATGAATCATATAGTTTCATAACATGTTGGTCAAATTACTCATCAATGTGCAAGCAAGTGATTTATCAGCTGTTTCAGAACGTTCCTCAATAAGCTTTTTAAATTACTTAGCACTATTAGTTTTAGGAATTGTACTCTTGAAGTTGTTTGCAACAGTCATTCGCATAAACATTAAGCTTAATTTGTTCGATTTTTCCCAAGCTTTATATAAAGCTTTTTCTTTATTGCTACTTTCATCAGTAATAGTAGCAGGTTTCTTAATTTAAAGTGCCAAATCAAAATCCAGAATACCTAAGTGAAACTGAACTTATTCGTACCAATCAGAAAAGTTTAAACCATTAAATAATAGAACAGATGAAGCATGCGAATGAAGAGAAACGGGTACAGATACTGCAAATAAAAATAACATAGAATACTCATACATTAATGCTTTGATTCATAATATTTATTCCATAAATTTAAATATAAACATAAAATATATCAAAGTTCTCCTTTGGGTGATATTAAGATATACTTATGTAAACAATTATAGGTAGTTATATATGCATAACTAAATTTTTTTTTCTATCTTTGGATATGTAAAAATAAAATTAGTATAACATACTAATCACTACGATTATGTTTATCAATTTTAAAATAATTAATCAACCTTTGGGTTGATCCCTAAATATCTTAGAATGATAAATTTCAATTTATCCATAAATACAAAAAAAATGTAATGTCATTTAAACATAAAATTTATGAGTAATTGAAAATTATAATTTATAATTTGAAATTTATTTACTTTAAAAATTTGGTCACTTTGGTGACAAGCAAATCGTTCTTACTATAAATTTCAAAAGTTTATAATAACATATTTAAATAATATATCTACTTTCATTAAATATTTAACTTAATTTCAATTAAGCATTAAATCGCTATATATATATATATATATATATATATATATATATATATATATATATATATATATATATATATATATATATATGTACCAAAAATTAAGGATGAATCTGGATTAAAAGTTTTTATTAGGATGAAACTGTAAATTATTTCGAACTTAATTGGAAGAATAATAACTTTTACGTGCAATATGATAAGTTAACAAAACTCTATGGACCACAATGGACCTTGATCAAAAAAACTGGATTTTTGTTGCAGTAGTGCGTGTATCACCAAAATTTACACAAAATTAGTCCAAAGACTAACATCAATAAATCTTAAACTTAATTCAAACCATGCAAAATTAATCAATTTAATTTATATGCAAAACAAGGATTAATTTTTGCATGCATCTACAACAACAATAAATTCAACAAAATTATGGAAAAACATGATTTCTTAAACCATACTCTGATACCAGATGTAAACTATGATATCCCATTGATCTAGAGCTTCATGTTTTTCACCATTAAATAGAATGAAGAAAACATACCTTGATCCATGTTTAATAGAGTTTGATTTCTCTCCCTTTTCCCCTTATCTTATTGGTGGATACTCTAATCTTTAGTTTTTATATTTGCTATGATTGTTGATGATATGTATAGAGAGAGGACCGACTTTTATTTATAGACTAATAGTGGTTTTCCATCAAAGCACCAATGGTTACAACCTTTCGTGTCATAATCTTTACCAATAGTCATAACTATTCAATTCACAAGCTTTCATTAACCAATAGAATTTAATCACTAATATTTTATTATAATTATATGAGTCATTAATTTCTTAAGTCATCATTATTATGTCGTTCGTATTTGATAATATGAGTTTAGAACTTAACAATGTTTAATTTTATTATCTGACTGTTAAATTATTCTTATTTTATCATTGACCTTTTACTACGATGTGATAGTCAAATAACAAAATTATGAGTTGTTAAGTTCTAAAGCCATGTTATTATATATGATAATAATGGTTGATTGGGATAAACACGATTGAATTTTTCCAAATCAAAACTATTTAACAGTGAAATATTTATATTTGTTATGATTTATAAAGATAAATTATATTAACGCTCCCTCAACTATATCACCTAATATCACCACCGTCCTTGGATTTCAATTTGTATCACAAAATCTTTGGACTTCGATTTGAGTAATAGAACTTTGGTAAATTACATTGACGATCCCTCCTCCCTATTTGCAAAACTTGGTCCCTCCTTCATGTTTATAGAAATTGGTCCACTCCTAGCATCACTGTTGGCCGAACTAGTGGATGCCTATCTACATAAAGCCAACTACTTAATAATAATCATAACAAAGTATTTACTACTATAAAAATAATGAATGAAATACTTACATGTGGTGCAAAAGACTCATGATACCTCTTGTTATGTTCCATCTTACTAGAAACGCTACATTTTATGGATATTACTCCTTTCCTTGTCAATTTCCTTTTCACCTTATTCTTCTTTTTGCCTTTTTGTTGCACTTCCTCAACCTCCTTTCTCCTAGCTTTGGGCATTTTGCCTCTCTTCTTCTTGATAGGTGTAGGTACTAGTATTATACCTGATGGGCTTAGATATTTTTCGCACATTTAAGGCCCATTCAAAGGATTGATAAAATGGTTGTAAACCCTAATGTATGTTTCTTTTTGTAGCAGTCATCAACAAAGTCTTCTAGTTGTTCATTATTCTCATATATGCAAGCATAAACATACATACATAGAATGCATGTAAGCTCTCGCCTTCTATAAGTGCATGTCCTCTCTTCCATGTCCATCACAAATTGCCATCTACACCATCAAATTGTACCTTAAGGCCTTTAGAAAATGTACATGTGTAGTCAAAAGCTTCCTTCTTTATTTTCTCTAGCTTTTTTTTTGTATCTTAAGACACAACCTTGTCTTCATTTTTATGCCAGATTTCTGTTTGCTGTAAGTCTTATTCAATAGTTGTGTTCTCATCATCTCAAACATCGTTATGATAGATTTTCCCCTTGCTTCTAAAACATACTTGTTAAAACATTCACTCAAATTGTTAGAGCAACATATCACATTTAGCTGTTGTGTTGAAACATGCTCTACTCCAATGCTCAAGAGGTCTGTCATCTATCTATTTCTTGGCAACTGCACTCTCTTTTTTCTGTCTCATCCAACCAATGCTTCAGCTTTGTAGAATAAGATACTCTGGCAGCATACTTCAAATATTTCTTAAGTCTTCACCTTTAAATTTACTCTTGAAGTTGGTCCCCATGTGTCTTACATAAAGCCTATGCTCAGAATTTAGGAAATGCTTTTCAACAATTTTGATCAGTCCCTGCAATGAATTATCATTCCTATTAGTTAAATAGACGCACACAATTCAACATAAAAAAAAATATTGAAGGATATCTAACCTTCTATCCATCATTCATGAACACCTAGTGATGAGAGTCAAACATTTGGAGCTCTTCCTTAAGCAATCCTAAGAAGCAATCCCAATTTGACAACATTTTCTTCTTTCTCTAAACCAAGAGCTATTGTCAAACGATAACTTCCTCATCAAATGAGCTAAGGGGTTAAATTACATGTCCTTTCTCTTATTTAATGACGTGATTTTTTTTTAATTTGGTGTACATGTGGACTGCCACGTGTGATTTTTATTACTCCACTAACAGTCGTTAAACTGCAAGGAGTTCTCTGTTACTCATATCAAAATCTAAAAAGTTTTGTAATACAAATTAAAATATAAAAATGATGATATTAGGATAATAGTCGAGGGACCGTCAATATAATTTACCTTAATTTATAACCATATATATTTTTTATCTAAAATGAAAATACATATTTAAAGTTGCCAAAATAAATCCACACGATAGCTCTCTATACTTATTCCTTGTATTCAAATAAAAATAAGAAAAATTATTTAGCTCCAATACTAAAATGATTCAATGAACAGTCACCGGGTTTGAGGTAGAAGGTCTCGTTCTATCCTTATCATCATTTAGGACAGTAGTAAGGATGCCATCAGAAAACTTGAAAAAATTGGCCACGCTACCATATTTCACATTTTTAGTTCAATACCGTCACGTTTTCTACATTTATTTTGCCTTTTATTTGGTTGAGATTGCTTGTACACTCAAAATTATCCAGAATAAATAGCAGTTGAGTTTTAAATATTAAATAATTAATATATTTTTTAAAAAGAATTTTAAATAATTATCTAATTAAAAATTTAACTTATGAGTTAATATACTAATTATAATTATAAAATTATACCCAAAGCGTTATAATTACATCCTACTGAAATATGTTTTTGTTGTCTTTATGGAACCTTGAAAAGTACACCAAAATAGCATGTGATTTACTCTGAGGACTGGTTTATTTTGGTACAATGGGATATTTTGTGTTTAACACCAATAGCAAATAAGGCATAAGGCATATCTCGATAACGGTGTTAGAATTATTGATGTGGCAGCAGACAACTTTGTAATAATATGTTTTATGTCTAATCAGTAGTGATGTGGCAAACATTAAAAGAAAAAAAAACTAAATTTAACTATCACTAAAAGCGATCTCTAAGTGGCCGCTTTAGACAAATAGTAATTTAAATACTATTTCTGGGCTAATTGCTAAATAAAATAACAATAAAAAATTAATGTGGTCGCTAATATAGAGACCACATAAGTAATTTCTAAATAGCGATCACATATTATGATTACTATTTTGTGTATGTGCTTTTAATTATATGTTAAAAAATAATTTTTAATTATTATTTTTTACTATAATTTATACACTATTTTATAATATTAATAATCTATTTACATGTAATTTTAGTATCATTATTATAATTAATTTTTTATTTTAAAAATTAAAAATTAAAATTAAATATAAAAATTAAAAATAATAAATAATCAAAATTATTTTATTAAAAGAAATAATAATATAATTACATTCAAGTCAAATATGTATAACGGTAATATTATATAACCTTATACAAAATTTACAAGATTATAAGAGTGACTCTCTCAATAAAATAGTTTAGCACACCTACAAAAACACAAAACAAAAATATTATATTTGAGTTCAAGCTTAATATTTCACTAAGTCAAATTTAAAAATAAATATGCACAAATTCTAATAAGTTTATAATTGTCAAATGCATAAATTATTCACAGGAGGAATGGCAACTCAAGATACTGTGAAATTTCCTTGTTATTGAACACGAGAACATATGGATAATTTCAAGGTACTAAAACTTGTAGTGGAACACCAAGTGTAGTGCTAAAACTTGTAGTTCCTTTGCCAAAAGCATCAACATGAATTAAAATTTGTGTCTGGTCAGTTATGCAGCAGGCCTGAATTATTACAAAGATAGAATATGATAGTTGTCCTTTATCAAGTAAATGAAAAATAAAAAAATGAATTAAGAAGCCAGAACTAGTATACTCTTTATGATTAGACCTGTCGACGGTATGGTACAGATTTTGAATATCAATTACTAATTGTTGTTGTCAAAACTTAAATCCAAATTCAACCGTAAACCATTTAAATTATATCATACTTTATTGAAGGTTCAATAGCAATTTTAGAAACATGGGTACAATTTGAAGGAAAAACGAATGCTTGATGCATTTGGAATTTGGAAATCATCTAAATTCTAGCTAACAGAGCAATATTAAAAGGATATAAACCATTTCTACTGGATCTAGTTCACTGCAGAACATATTTATAAACAGTAAATTGAAACTGATAATTTAGTAGCATTAACTTGACTGGTTCATCTATCTTTCACCCAATCCCTTCCTTGTATTGTGCAAGAAGTAGAATCTATAAGATAGAGCAGAGAATTCAACCAAACTCGGCCCAATAACCTATAACTTTTGTAAACTTGGCCCAATAATTAGTGTTAATATACATTATAACATATATAGTTATGCAAAAGCCATTACAATCAATTTAAAATTCATTCTAGCAGCACCTCATAAAATCACAAACTAAGGCACGAGACATGTAGAATTAAATGAAATTTTAAAGATAAGTCAATGAAAATCTAAAAGCCAAATTCACTTAATTAGTCTATTAACACTAATTATAGTTGTGAGTTTCAATTTGTAGGCAGCTAATTTATAGAGTTGGTTAAGTAAATGGCAATGGAGGGCCAAGATATGGGAAAAAACAAACTATCAAAAAAGTAAAGGAAACAAATCAAGTAAATGCATGTATTGCATCTACAAGAACAAAGTCAATAATCCAGCAAAGCGAGAAAATCACGAGTGAAGCTTCCCCCGCTGTATCCAACTATTACTGAAGGGCATCTCAAAAAATGTCTAGCTGACACTAGGACCCCACTGGCATGTCTCTGATTTCTTCGTGATGTAAGAGTGGATCATGTCTTCGTTTATGACGCCTTAAGTTTCTAGAATGCAAATATCCATGCGTTTCGCTTTGGGGACTTAGAGGTTTGCCCCTTGTGGGAGGAATTTATTGCTATCTTGGACGCTCTAGCATAGTCCACAGATGCTGTCATTTTGCCTTTCACCGAACCTCTAATACCTCGCGCGGTTGCGATCTTTTTTTATCTTCCCATTCAGAGCTTGGGACCATATCACGAGGAGTCAGGGCTTGATCTCCTCTCATTGATAAGGCAATCGAAATTGACTAATCCGACCATATTGACTTGGCATAGGATTTGGAATTTTTGCTTGACGGTAAACTTTCTATTGGTGTGAGATGACGACTTAGGTGACTTGAGGATTGTGAGCTTACTTCCTCTGCTGACTGGTCTTGTTACTCTTGCCCCACTCATCCTGGTGGAGGCTCTGATAGGATTGGACTGCATTTGAAGAGGTTAAAGTGACCGTTTTCAAGGCAGTATGATCATCCTCTAAGTATCTTATCTACTTCATATATGATATTTATATTATTTCTGGCTTTGTCCTCTATTTTTTGCCTAAGCCGCCTGTTTTTGGGTTTTCAGCCTAGCGAGTTTGTCTTAATTTCTTAAATCGCCCCTTAGAGTTTTTGACTTAGTAGACTTTTTTTTACTCTTTATTTTCTCTAGATATGGTTACAAGAGAGATTGAGCCTTATTGTTATTCCACATGTGAATCAGACAAAATATTGCGCTGAACACTTCCTTAATTGCGCATGCTAGTGACCCGCCGGTAACCTAACAGAGTGGCATGAGTGATTGGGTACTTTTCCTGATAAGGAGATACGCTGGATGTTCCCTTGGTGTCGTTTGATTCATGTCACTCTACAGACATATACCTCTCATGTCATACTATCTAGACTTGAATTTAGCTCTTTACATGCCCTTCCGACTCGTATGTCAATATAGGGGACCGCAGAGGATTCCTCCCACTTTATAAAAGTTAGCTCAGGCTAGTCTTTCCTCAATTTCTTAACCAGCTGCTACTCTTGGAGCCGCCAAACTATTCTTCACAACCTCCCTAGATCACATGATTCTGTTGTCGACGACACTTACATGGCTTGGGTAGCTACTTAGGCTCATTGATATTCTGTGCTAATATTTATTATCCCTGTATTGACCAATGGCTAAAGGTTAAAACTTTGCAAAAGAGAAAACTGCTATATTTGCTTGATGTTGTTTAAAAATCGCAGAACAAACTGACATAAGATATCAAAAGCATATTCACATTACTCAAAGTCATGGTATTGATCATTTTAACCATAGTACATCTTAGAATCAGTTTAACTCCCGTGACTAGTTAGCCTTTTTAGGTTTTTTCACTAATCAAACACTAGTTCTCCTTTTATTTAGTTCTCATTTTTACCTAAGGTGCCTTTCAGTTTTCACCTTAAAGAACCGTCCTAATTTTTTCTTGGACCGCTCTTTAGGGGTTCTGAATCCAACGGGCTCATTCTCCTTTCCTTTCTTCTTTTTTTCTTTATTTATATGTAATATCGCTTAAGCATGTCTCTGTTCACTAGTTGGCTATTTGTGGGTGATAGGGGGTTGCTACTCTATGACTTACTTGATACTTTTTCAATAAAGCAGCAAATGTCTTATTGCAAAATGAATTTTCTCATCACTAATGATTGTTGTATGTGTCCTAAACTTGCTAAAATTATTATTCTTGACAAATCTACACACAACATTAGCATCATTAATTCGGGTAGCCACTGCTTCACCTATTTGGACACATAATCTACAGCAACAAGAATATATTTATAACCTTGAGAAGGTAAAAAAAGTACCATAAAATCAATACCCCACACATCAAGCAATCAACCACAAGATTAAAAGTTTAAGGCATTTCATTTATTTTTCCAATGTTTCCACTTCTTTGGCATCTATCAAATTTTGCACAAGAAGCCTTATTAAAGAACCTTGTAGGTTGTTTACATACCACCAAAATGACCTCCATAATACAGTTCATGGCAAAAAGTAATAATAATTTATTGCTCATTTTCTTGAACACATTTTCGCATCATTGATTCGAATAATGCTTGAACAAATATGAGTCATCCCAATAATAATGCTTATAAATAGATAAAAATATTTTCTTTTCTTTCCAAGTTAAGTCAGGTCTCATAATGCAACAAGCTAAGTAATTAACAATATCAACATATCAAGGCTCATGATTCACAATAAATAATTGTTCATCAAGAAAGGTCTCATTAATCGCTTTCTGAGAACTAAGATTATCAAAATCAGAAATCAACCTAGAAAGGTGGTCAACAACTATATTTTTACTACCTTTTTTATCTTCTAGATCAAATTCATGCAATAAGAGCACCCACCTAATAAGTTATGGCTTAGCATTTGGCTTACTTAAAAGATATCTCAAAGTTGCATGATCTAAATGCACATTAACTTTTGATCCAACTAAATAAGATCTAAATTTATCTAATAAAAACACAACAACCGGAAATTCTATTTCTGTGGTGAAGTAGTTCATTTGGGCATCATCAAGAGTTTTATTGGCATAATATACAACAAGCAAAGCTTTATCAACCCTTTGTCCCAAAACTTCTCCTATAGCATAGTCAGATACATCACACATGAATTCAAAGGGAAAAGACCAATCACATACTATAATAACAGGTGCACTAGTCAACTTCTACTTTAAAGTATTCAAAGTAATGCTTCACTAAAAACAGAATTCATATCCTTAGCTAGCAATTCAGTTAAAACAAAATCTTTTATAAAATGCATATAAAATCATGCATGATCAAGAAAAGTTTTAATGTCCTTCACTGAAGCAGGTGGTGGCAATTTAACAATCAAGTCAATATTTGCCTTATCAACTTCAATATATTTACTAGAAACCACATTGTCCTAACGTAATACCATGCTTAACCACGAAATGACTCTTTTTCCAATTCAAAGTTAAATTACATTCAATACATTTTTCAAGCACATGAGTTAAATTGCTAAGACATATATCAAATGATGAGCCAAAAACTGAAAAGTTATCCATAAATACCTCGATACATTCTTATAGCATATTAGAGAATATAGAAAGCATACATCTCTGAAATGTTGCAGGTGCGTTGCAAAGCCCAAATGGCATTCTTCTAAATGCAAAAGTTGCAAAATTAGATGTGAATGTTATTTTTTCCTTGATCTTCAAGTGCAATAGGTACCTGATAATATCCTGAAAGACTATTAAGAAAACAATAAAATCCATGTCTAGCTAAATACTCTAAAATTTAATCAATAAAGGGAAGGGGAAAATGATCCTTTTTTATTACAGCATTTAGCTTCTTGTAATCTATACACATTTTCTACCACATAGTCATCCTTGTGGGAACTAGCTCTCCCTTCTCATTCTTAACAACTATAATACCTGATTTTTTAGTATTACATTTATAGAGTTTATCCAATTAGTATTAGCTATTGGATATATGATACCTTTATCCAATAGTTTTTACACTTTTTTTTCACCACCTTTTTCATATTAGGATTAAGCTTTCTTTGGGTATCTCTAACAACTTGGCATTGTCCTCTAAAATAATTTTATGCATACACGTAGTTAGACTAATACCCTTTAATATAAAAAATTATCCACCAATGGCTTTATTAAGTCTTCTCAACTCTTAATTGGTTGCCTTTTTCTTTAAAAGGGGGATAAATCAAATGCTACAATTACTGGGTATGTATTTTTCTCTTCTAAAAAGACATACTTAAGTATTGCAGGCAATTCCTTAAGTTCAAGTTTAGGTGGTTCATGGTAATTTCTATTTCACTTTTCATGGAAAATTCTAAAGGTTTACTAATGCTTCCATCAAGTGACATTGGATAGATTCATCTACTTTATTATGAAAGTGTAAGACTTCATCATCTAAGTTCTCATTTAGTTTTTCAATGTTAAAGTAACCTCTATCTTATCATTTCTATTCTACAAAGAAGTTTCATACACAAGATAATTAAAATAATCAATATATGAACATTCATTAATTGAAGTACTAGGAGATAGAGTTAGAGAATCAAACACTTTAAATTCAACAGTCTCTCCTAAGACTGTTATAGTTAGCTTTTCATTTTATACATCAATAACTATTTTGGTAGTTACCATGAAAGGTCTATCAAAGAGTATAATTTACTCTTTATCCGTTGCTAGTGTATTTTTTATGTCAAGAACTATAAATTCAGCAGGGATTATCATTTTTCCTACTTGAATAGCATGTCATCCACTATGTCTCTTACATACTTTACTAATGAATCAGCAAGTTATAGAGATATTGTGATTGGCTTCAATTCTCCCAAGTCAAGTTGTGCATAAATTGAATAAGGTATGAAGTTGATGCTTGCTCCCAAATCCAACATGGCTTTTGGAACTTTCTTATCCTCTATTGTAATATCAACGGTAAAGTTTCTAAAATCTTTCATTTTAGGCAGTAATTGTTGCTGAAGAACAACACTTATTGTTTTAAAAGCCATTATCTTTTCATTATTCTCATATCTCCTTTTGTTGGAATTCAGCTCCTTAAAGAATTTTGTATAAGTTGGCATACTCCTACTAACATCCAAACGAAGACAAATTAATGTTAGCTTTAGAAAGCATATTAAAAATCTTAGAAAATTGCTTATCACTATTGTTTTCTTTCAATCTGTTAGGGAATGGAATAGGAGACTTATAAGGCTCAGTTGCCTTATGGAATTCAGTTCTTGAAAATGCCTCCTTCTCTTTTTTCTTTTGCCTAAGATTAGGCTTCAATTTTCCTTCCTTTTGTATTTCTCCACCAATTATTTTCACATCAACTAATCCATCATATTTTGATGTGCCTACATTGAAGAATCTTTTCCAATTAAGGTTTCAACATTATTATCAAATAACTCACCATATTTAAGAATGGTGATGGCTTTGGCTTGCTTAGATTGACTTGACACTTTTTCTTTCTTATTTTCTTATACAACTTCACAAATTTGCCCAATTTGTGTTTTTAAGCACTTCCTTAAAGCTTTAATGTTAGTTTTCTTTTAATTCCTCTCCATTCTAGCATGGGTAGCCATCATAAAAGATTAGAGTGTTTCCTCCAAGCTTGGTTTCCTTTGAGGGTCTTGTCCTTAGTTTTAGAATGGAGGATTTGGGTTTCTTAAGTATTAAGGCTCTTAGTTTTAATATTGGGGCTGATTTTGGTTCCTCAATAGTTGTCGTGGGTTTTGGTCATTATGTCTCCAGGAAACATTCAGATGGTTTCTCTAACCTGGGTTGTAGGTGTTAGAATAAGGATTATTTCTAGGTTACCTAGGCTGATAAGATTCCATCAAATTAACCTATTCATAATCATTACCTGCATAAGTCTCAAAACATGAGCAAACATTAGCATTATGACCATAAATACCACATATACCATAAAACTCATTGCTTAGTACATTTTTAGTTAAAGCAAATATTTTAACTTGTTTAATTAATTTAGCTATTTGCTTAGTCATCTCACTATTAGATACAACTTCATTTGCTCCTACTCTTTTTGTTCTCACACTCTTTTATTGAGAATTGACTCTAACATCTCAAAGATATCATAAATCTCATCAATAATCTTTTCTAACATAGCATTGATGTGCATAGTTTTACACATATTTGCTTGCATATTATTGCGTATGTTCTTAGCAATTATTGTGCTTTTATTCCCAGATCACCCGTGTTTTGTCTTCTTTTGCATTTCAAGAGCATTTATAGGATCGTCATCATCGATGTTTAAGCAATTATAGATCAATACGTGTGGAAATGGACGAGAATTCATTAAGATCGGACAAGAGCTCGCGTTGCACACATTGAGCACGACCTGAGTCAAGGCCGTGCTAACCATCACGGCCTGGACTCTGGCCATGACCAACCATCAAAACTTGGTCTTCAAAATAATGGTTTAGGCACGGTTTTCGAGGCCAGCACCAGCGGGGGCACGGCCATGGTGAAAACCTACTTGGTGAGATCCATAGTTTCAGCACGGCCTTGACCACGGTCGTGCTGAAATAAAATATATAAGGAAAATGAATTTTTTAGGGTTAGAGAGAGAGGGGGAAGGAGTGACATAGAGCCCTGGCGGCTGGTTTGGTTTCTGCATAGTATTGAGTGCGAGAAAGAGTTATAGGGAGGAAGAATCCCGGAATCGCAAGGTTCCGAGTGCAAAACAGTAGTGGAGCAATTCAAGAGGCAATTTGGGAGATTAATCAAAGTGTAGATCCAGATTTAGAGCTATTCATCCAATTCGAGAGAAAAGGGTGTACATGTTTTATTTTCATTATTCTTTCATTATAATTGATTTCCTAATTGTTTTAAACATGAACATGTTTAGCTAGACTGATTAAATCCATTGGAATTTCTTTACTATGTTGGCTTAATATTATATTGTTGGATTGTTTGAGTTAGTTTTGTATTCTTCTTACTTTCAGTATTAATAAGATAGCATTATTCATGAGACGTTGTGAATTGTGGTGTTTAGAATGCTTTGTGTGATTGAGAAGTCCATTTGGCAATTGAAATTTTGAATAGCAAGAACTGGTAAATAATCACTTAAAGATAAGGATAATTAACTAGCCGGATTAAGAATTAACAAAGCTTAATAGAGGCGGATTAAAGCTTAATGCTAATTTAAGATTCCAACTTTAGGTTATTAGGTTTAGGAATTCGGTTATCTCGAGAGAGAAATCGAATTCAGTTAAGAATTTGTCCATGGGTAGCATAATTGGATTCATCAATCCTTTATCTTTTGTTTGATCACCAACTAGTTTAGGTTCCCTTTGGGTTTGCTTTCTTGTCTTGGTTATTTCATTTATCCATTCATTCCTGCATCTCCCTTAGAACTTAGCTTGTAGCTATTAGTTAGTTTAGAAATTATTCATCATTCATCTTAGGTTAATATAATAAAGAACAAAGAAGTAACTCTAGGCTTTCACTTTCCCGAGGAATACGACCTTGATACTCGCCATTAGTGCTAGACTGCATCGATAGGTACACTGCCTTAGATTGTAGCTAACACAAGTAGCATCACATCTAGCACCCAGCTACAATTATCAACCATACATTGATACTGTTGTGTCAACCCATCATAAAGGTATCCATAGTGTGGGCATCGCAATAAAAGTGATTTGAAGTGATATCATGCTTCATGAAAGGATTTAGTATCCTTTTTTCTAAAAGTTAGATATTTCAGCCCTTAAATCTTTAGTTTTTTTTTAAGTAAAACTTACTCGTACATTTTTTATAAACTTCATCCCAAATTCTCAAAGAATTAGGAGACAAGGTCATTAACCAAGCTTTTATTTTTTCTTTCAATGAATAAGGAAAATATCTCATTCTTAATTGCTCCTTATTTAATCTAGATAATGGGAATGTATGAACTAAATGTTAATACATCCTTACTAGGCATACCATAAAATGAAGGAGGTATATTAAAATGAATATTCTTAAGCTCATAATGCCTAGATGCATTACCTAGAACTGTACATGAAGTAGTGTTACTAATTATAGGCCGAGCATAATCCTTCATAGCTATTTGCCTTTCCACTGCTACTTGTCTTTATTCATTTGTCATTATTTCAACCTCTTCTTCTGATTCCTCTTCTAGTTTTTTTTTTCAACTTCCTCTTCTTCTTCTAGCTTTTGTTGCACAAATTCACCCTCTACTTCTTGATTTTCTTCTACCTTTTTAAAGCTGATATCAAGTTGTGGAGATTTGAGTTGATGAATCACCTGATTTAGTTTTCTTACTAGGTATACAAAATAAATAAAAAATCTAGTTGTAATAACTTAAAAATAAAATTTAGAAACACAACACAAACATATAACTAAAAAAAACACAAAATAAAACTTGAATATAATAAAACTTGAACACAGTTTTCTGGTAATGACGCTAAAAACTTGATATGTCAAACTTAATACTCACAAATGAACAAACCATTCTTATAGTAAGCGGTAAATTCACATCAATATCAATCTCTCAAGGAACTATGAGGCCACTTATTATATAGACTAATTATCAACATAAAACAATGAGAGTGAATCTAAACACTCTAAACCAATATTTTAAAAGAATATAATATTTATAAAATAATAAAATAAACTAATAAAATAAATATATAATGAGATGGTTTTAATAAACTATATGATAAAAGTAGTATTTAACCTAGCCAATTACTTAGTAATCTTTTTATTTAACCTTAATCATATATCTAATGAATGAGATTGTGATGTTCATTTTTCTTTAATTACTCAAGCTACTGATGCAACTAAAATTCCTTATACCAACATAGATTGAAGCAAAGATGGTGCCTCTATTATATTTAATCTAAATATTTTCATAACAATTATTATTACTAAAATCAATATGATAGTTAATCAGTAAATATAACTTAAACTAATAAAGATATGTTGATAAAGAAATTATTCATTAAATAAAAAGATAACAAGGTCCATACAAGTAAATATAGTAAACTAAATACTTAAAGAATAATAGTCTAACATATTTAATCTCATGATCATAGTAATTAAATAGTAAGACATAAAAATAAAACTAAAAATAAAAGCTCCCTCTAGATCCAAAATTTCTTCAAAATAGGAAGATGATTGATCACCACTCTTCACTTCTTGAAAGTTTTTCCGATCTTGAAAGAATAGCAAAAACTATAATTAAATGTTTGATGAAGTACATTAGAGAGAAATTGCAGAGACAGGAATAATGGACAGATAATAAATAATAAATAGTGTGTTTGGTCTCCAATAGTCATCTAGATCTGTAGAAATTTTTTTGTAGAGCTCTCTTTCAAACATATGACTTCTAAGAATTATCTTAAAACAACTCTTAATTTTTCTTACTTAAAAAACTTGAAGTAGAAAAAGAACTCTATTTATCAACCTATCAAACTCGAAAAAATGAGATATGTGATCGGTCTTCCAAGCGTATAAAAGATTCAATCACCATGACGCTAAGTTGGTGCTAATTTTAAGTAGATAAAGGGTCAAACATCTCCTTAAACTTGTAGCTCATGATCAAATAAGTCCAATGTAATACTGGTAATTTTTAAATTTTCATTTTCATTTATATTCAGATGTATTTTGGTAAATAAATATTTTTGGTGTTAAATTGAGCATTTAATGAAATATTTTAATAATCGAGTAATATAAGTACCATTTAAATTATTCTTATCTAATAATTATATTATATCAATTTTTAGTGAATCTTAAATATAGTTTTATGATTTTAAATAAAATTTTATTAAGTTAATTTTAACATGTACATTTATTTTTAAAATACTTAATGAGTCTATATTAAAGTTGGTTAGTTTGGAGCAAGAATAAATACAGAGCCTATTGAGGAAAGCAAATTTCAACTTTTTGAGGAAATCTATCTTCTAAACCCAAAAATCCTTCACAAACATAAAGAAGAAGATTACAAATACATCCACATAGGTCTTGTCCAGGTGGGAATAAAGCCCCTTACTAGAGAAGGATTAGATACTTCCATCTTAGTAGTTCTCAAATTTTTATGATTCCCTTTTAGGTACTATTGAGTCAAGTCTTAACAAATGACCTATCAGTTTCAATTGTTTCCCAAATATTATAATTTTTTTAAATGATAAAAATGTTTTAAAGAGTATTTTTCTCCAAATTAAAATGTATAATTACAAAATGCTTGAAGGATGTATCCCAATAGCTTTGATTTTCAAAATACATTACAAAGCCATGATTTCTACTTTTGGTTCTAAACACAAGCTTCATTCACCAAAAGGAGAAACCTTATTCCTCCAAACAGACCTCTTTAAAGCCAACGCAACTATCCCAAAGACCACTAAATGGAAAGACATCACACTTCCAAAAGAATGGATACTCGAAGGAGCAACCTAACTTGAATCTCCACAGTAGACGGAGCTAAACACAAACCTCAGAAACATAACTCAGTTTCTAGATGGAAAAGTAAAGCTCACATTCAATAGAATATCAACTTCTTCTAGATTTTCTGATGATATTTCTTCCACTTCAACCATAGATATATGGAGGGTTTCAAACATACCCACTATCATCTATGCCCCTTACAAAGAACCTATTCCAACACGAAGCTTGTCAAGATTTTCAACATTAGATTTGCCAACCCCAAACACCATATTACAAAATATTGATTACCAAAGCAATGTCCCAAGACCTGTTTACAATGAAAGCTAATCAAAGAAAGAAGATGATACGAACCAAACTAGCACAACAAATCCTACTCTAACAAGAGTCTTGATGATGCAAATCCTACTAGCTCAAGGACTTCTAATCCAATAAGGAGTCCTAACTCAACTAGGAATCCTAATCCTGCAAGGAATCCTGATGATATTAGGAGTTCAAGCAATGAAAGGAATTCTAATTCAACTAGGAGTCATAGTTCGATTACAATTGCAAGTCAATGAGCTTATCCAAGACATTTGGGCTAAGGACACATCAAAGCTTGAAGAATTGGGTTTAAGTTCAAAGCTCATTAATCTAATTCAGTTTATCGGGCTTGAATGTATATAATTGGGCTTAAAAAGATCAAAGAAGCTGAATTGGAGCATATGAAGACTTTGGGCCTAACTTGGCTTGTGTTATGAGGTCCATTTATATGACTTATGCAAATTAGGATTTTATGTCTTATTTTGGGCGGCCACACATGTATTTTAACCTAATTAGGACTTTGTTTAAGTTATCTCTTGTAGTTAGGAAGGCTATCTTTATCCTATATTAGATATAAATCCTTATTAGTTAAGTAAGAGTTCTATTCTTACTAAGACTTTGGATATTTCTTTAAAATATGTAAAATTCGTATGCCTTTTGCAGATTATGATTAATTAAAGTTTTTACTTCCTTTCAAACCAAAATTGCTTGTATCTTGTGTTCTTGTTTGAATGCAAAACTTACTTATCAAGGAGTTGATTTATCCTTGTAGCGTACTTAGGATTGGGGTTTAATGGACTTAGTTTTCCTTAGGTTCTAATTCTTGATCATCTTTCTAAGAAATCTGTCTTCTAACCTTTCTTAGGGGTTGAACCGAATTGGTTCTTGGGGTTTTCATGTTAATGTGTTGGGGGTTCGCAATTCAAAAGGGGTTCTCAAGCTTATTCGTGGAGGTTCCATATCAGAAGATGACATGGAATCCATCTCTACCCCCTCTTCACCATCATCGTGAGCAATAACTCAAAATTTAGAAGCATAAATCAATATGATTTTAAAAGATTTTCAAATCAATAAAAAACCTTTTACATGAAGATTTATATTAAAAGAAAAACCATTCGAAAAAACTTTAGTTTTTAAAAAGAATTTAAAAGAAAAAGATAGTATCCAAGAAAGATATATGAATTTTGTTTACAAAACAAAGTCCAAATCACATTTTTTGATTGGTTTCAAATTTATTGCAAAGAAAATGGTATTTCATACATTTTCAAAGATAAGGTCATTAGTCTTGTTACCATTAGGAACAAAGCGCCAGAGTGGAAGGTTGGAAAAAACTAAACCATCCAGTCTGAACATTCTCGTCTTAGGAAGATAACTATTCCTTATAGGGAAAAGAAAATTGAAGCCACACCTTATAAGCTAGTAGGTGAGGATTTTGAAAAGAATGTCAAAAATATTATTCAACAGAATAATTTTTTAAATACATGTCTTAACACGATAGAAAAGCAGCTACTTAAGATAGAAAGCCAGATTCAAAGACCTGCTACAGCCTTGACCTCTGTAGTCTCTAATACTGGTCATCTAAAGGAAAAGAGTCAAATAGAAAAACTTAAGAACCCTGTCTTCAAACCGTGTCAAATTTCAAAACCTAGTCAAGAACAATTTCAAAAGCAAATTGAGTTTGCTAGAGCAGTCAAAGAACAACTTAGCAAGTTAGTCACTTATGAGTCTTCAAAGAACGTAGTACCAGATACTCCTCAATCCAGTAGGAATATTAGTGGTATAGAGCAAGCCCAAAGCAGTGAATCTAATGATTCAGAACCAGAAAGTGTTACTAAAGAACCCTCCCAAATCAATAGATTGGGATGGCAAGCCCTTAGATTGACTTGGCATACTCTAACGACTACTGCCCCTGACTTAAGCATAGAAAATAGGAATAATGTCCTTACCCAGTCTAGATTCAATGTGATATGAATCAAGATTGCCATGAGATTCCATTGCGAAGGCATGCACCAAAAGGTCCAAAATGGAAATGCAACACATGCAAGAAAATAAGAGTCCAACCTTATAATGAAGCATTCAGTCCATTTGAAGAATAAAAACCATTCGGTCATGATTAGGCTTTTGGGATTGATTCATATTTATATGGGTTCTTATCTTTTTGAGTTTTAGCTTAAGTAATTATTTTAGTTTATCTTTATTTAATTAAGGATTATTTTATTAGGTGTGAGTTATATATGTTATGTGTGGAGTTACAAAATGGATGCACATGATTAATTGTCATTTAGGAGTAACAAAATGAGTGTCATCAATGTAAAAACAACCACTTTTAATGAGTTTTAAGGGGAATTAAAGGAAAAAACGTGGGAAAGCTCAAAAGACATCCATTTAGGTTTCTTTGTCTTGTTTTGGCTATAAATGTCAAAGCCAAATTCATTTGTAAAAATGAATTGATGCATGATAATCTTTATTTGCTCTTTGTGAGTGTTTTTGCTTAAGTTCTTGCATGAACTTTGAACTTATCAAAGTATTTTTTAGTTTGTGGTGTTCTCTAACCAAAATCTTGTGTTTGATTCTTAACTTATCAAATCATACTTGGTTTGTGCCATTTGGAGTTGAATTCAAGTGCTAGTTTCATTATTGGAACTAGTTTTTCCTAACTTCACTTAAGGAGATCCTTGGATTTTGGAATCATTTTGATTGGAGGGTGTTTTCTTGCATTCCACATATATCATAACTCATTAGTTATTGGAGCGTATGGTTGCTAAGATGATGATTTCCTATCATAATGCCTCATTCGTCTATGAATGGAATATAGATGGAATGTCTAAATATAACATTCTTGATTTCTTACAACAGATGACTATGGCGGTAAATGCCTACAAAATCCAAAGCGGTACCTCTGATAGAGCCATTGTGGAAAGAGAAATTATTAGCTGGTTTACCTAAAATACTAGGTGAGAAAATTAGGAATGTTATGAGAGAAGCTCATAGTGACCAAATCCCTTATGATCTCTATACTTATAGTGAATTAGTTAACCTTACTCGGAAAGAAGGACTAAAAATTTGCCATGATCTTAAGCTTCAAAGACAGCTCAAATGGAAAATGAAGAAAACTAAGCAAGAACTAGGTAGTTTTTTTAACCAGTTTAAGTATAATCCCATAGAGCCATCCCATGCCTGCAAAGGAAAATGTAAGGAAGATTTTTCAAAATCTTATAAGAAAAAACGTTTTCACAAAAGCAGGAAGGTGCCAAAGAACAAAGAGAATTTTTACAAAAGGCCATCTATTAAACTAAATACTCAAAACAGAAGCCTAAAAAAGAGTTTAGCAAAATTACTTGCTACAAGTGTGGTAAGAAAAGCCATACTTCAAAGTATTGTAAGTTTTCTAGAGAATTTCAGGAGCTTCAAATAGAAAAAGAAATTTTAAACAAAATTTCAGCTCTTCTAGTTGAAACCTCCGAATAAGAGTTTTCTAATCCCTCTGATGATGAGGAAGAATTCTAAATTGATGAAATTAAAACCTTATCTGAATACTCTAAATCAGATTCTGACAAGATTCCAAATACCATTAATATGCTCGCTAGGCAACAAGAAGCTTTTCTTGAAGCTGTCAAGCATATAATGACCCCAAAATTCAAAAACAAGTTTTGAAAGAAATTTTAAAAATCGAAACCCTTATCCCTTAATCTAGTAGAAACACCTACGATCTTACTACCATTTTGGAAAAAGGAAAAAGGCAAAACCATTCCCTTCCTACTGTCCAAGAACTCCAAAAAAAAAATTAAAGCTACTAAAACAAAACTCAAATAATTAAAAGAAAAGCAACAAAATGATTCTGTTTTACTCCAAAAGCAAAATAATGAATCAAATTCTGATGAAGAAAATGATTTTTAAAATCTTGAGGTTTCTGAAAACGTTCCAGAAAATTTCATTAATGTTCTAAAAGAAATAACCTCAAGAAAATATCTGATTCAGATAAAACTCATTTTCCCTGATGATTTTCAAATAGAAACTATAGCCTTGTTTGATACTGGAGCAGACCTTAATTGTATCAATTATGTGTTAGTTCCTAGAAGGTATCATCAAGAGACAAATGAAAGACTCACCTCTGCTAATAAATGAAAGACTAAAATTACAAGAAAAACTGAATCTCCAATTTTAAGCAAGGACATTACTTTAAAAATATTTTCATTCTTACAAAAGACTTACATCAAATGGTTATTTTGGGGACTCCTTTCATTAATTTGATTACTCCCTTCAAAGTAACTATAAATGGTATCATTTTCAAAGCTAAGAATTCAAAAGTCGTTTTTCCTTTTTCAGAAAAACCTAAGAAAAGAAATCTCAATCTTATTAAGGCTCATTCAATTTATAATTTTGAGATAAATGCTTTAATTAAAGGAAAGCAAACCCAACTGCTCCATTTGAAATAAGATATGGGTTTAAAAAGAATTCAAAGCCAATTACAAAATGATTTTATTGAAAAAAGGATTTTTGATTTTCAAGAAAAAATTGAAAGAGAAGTTTGTTTAGATATTCCAAATACTTTATGGAAAAGAAAACAACATACGGTAGATTTACGATATGAAAAAAAATTAGTGAAAGACAAATCCCTACCAAAGCCAGGCCCATTCAAATGAACGAGGTCTTAGAATACTATTGTAGGATAGAAATCGAAGACTTAGAGAAGAAATGTTTAATTACTAAATCACGATCCCCCTAGTCATGTGCAGCTTTCTATGTCAATAAAAATAGTGAAATAGAAAGAGGTACCCCTAGGTTAGTAATTAACTGTAAACCTCTAAATAAAGCTCTTAAGTATATTAGATATCTTATTAAAAAAAAAATAAGATTTTCTTCAAAAGGTTCATTCTGCTTTTATTTTTTCAAAGTTTGATATGAAGTCAGGATTTTGGCAAATCTAGATTCATCCTAGAGACTATTACAAAACTGCATTTACAGTTTCATTTCGCCAGTATGAATGGAATGTAATGCCATTTGATTTAAAAGATGCTCATTCTGAATTTCAAAGAATTATGAATGACATTTTTAATCCCTATTCAAAGTTCTGCATTGTGTACATTGATGATGTATTGATTTTATCAAATTCTCTTGAACAATATTTTAAATATTTAGAGATATTTTTCTATGTTGTTGAGAAAAATGGTTTATGATGTGGGTGGAATTGTACCATAGTTTTCAAACTAAATATAGAGTGAGTAGGGTGTCGAACTCTAGGGAACTTTGAGTAATTTTGTATTAGTTAATAAAGATACTAAGATGGATAAGCAAAATATTATTGTAAAGTTTAATTTAATTATTCTAAAACTAAACTAACATTAATCAATAATTAATAACTACTAATAAAACTAATTAATTAATCTAACAACAATTTCAAGATATGTTTACTAGAACCATAATTCAGAAATGATCAAGAAACTAAGAACTATTGTCAACACATGTATTGATTGGAGAATGTGACCTAAAATCCTTAAAAGCAACTCTCATTGTCAATTAAGAAAATTTCCATCTAGAGTCTACAAGCACTCTCATATCATTGTAGAGATAGACAAAAACCATTAAGAATCATGCCAATTCTTTTACCCCTCAAAGCAGATTTCTTATCTCTAGGTACTTTTCTAACCTTTAAACGAATTCAATTGCATTTCCACCAAAAATCCCAACTCTCATTGTGAATCTTTGATTAACATATTATATATGGTGATCAAGCATACATAACACAATTAGGCACTCAATTGAACACAAATCAATCATGCATTACTAATAAAATAAAAGTAGTTTACAAGATCAATTCATCCTTGCAATTCTAATAAACAAGGAAGTTAGCCTTGATACATCTTGGATGAAACCAATAAAATAAAAATTACTAGACTAAAAACATCAAATAAAACAAGTAAAAGAAAGGAGAAAAAGGAATAAAAATAATGTATGTAGTGATCTCCAATGTCTTCCAAGTAGTTACTTAAGAAAATATAGCCTTTACAAGAACTATCTTCCTTTTGCCTTTGTGTTATCTTCAAATGCACATAAACTAATATTCTCTTTTTTTCTTCTAATGTTTTGATGTTGTCTCCCCTTTAAAGAACAGAAATAACATTTATATAGGCCTTAGAGTTGGTTACAAATATCAAAATTCGCCCCCCAATAGAAAGGCACCATTCAAATTGAAAAGACACCATACTGTGCAGGGGCAGAAAATTCGAGGGCATTTTTGTCCTTTAAGACGACAGAATTTGAAAATCCTTAAAACATGAAAGTTGTAGCCCCGTCTCTTAGCTTTCTAAAGCCATCTTACTCACCTTAATCAGCTTTTTGTAGAAGCAGTTATGCCCAAAATACTGAAGAGTGCTCAAACTGAAATGTCATATTGTTTGATGAATAACTACTCTTCAATACTAGTGACATGCATAACTAGTAGTGACAGCAGCAAATCTTCACCACTAGTGACATGCGTAACTAGTAGTGACAACCTCCAAGCCACACTCTTTAACCTTGATCCATTGCTAGCTCCCCTTCTGATAATTTCACACTTTTAAAGCTTAGATTCACAACAAAAACATGTATAAACACTAAAGATAATAAGAAAACACAAATAAACACTTGGAATCATATAAATTCCTAACTATAAATAAAAATGCATGAAAACTAAGAAAAATTATAAACTAATGAAACTAATAACGCATGAAAATGTCCTAAATACCTATGCTAAACACAATATATCAGTTTAGTTGTTTCAAAATCCAAAATCTCTTTATTCCCAAAAAAGATTAGATTTCTTAGGCATTACATCTCTCGGGGAACTATTATCCCAATGGAAAGATCTCTAGCCTTTACTTCAAAGTTTCCTCATAAAATTTTGAAAATTATAAATATTTCTTGGCAATTTAAATTATGTCATGGACTTTTATCCAAATTTAAACTGTTTAGCAAAGCCTCTCCATGATAGGTTGAAGAAAAATCTCTCTGCATGTTTGATGAGCATACAAAGATTATTTAAAGCATCAAAAAATAAATTTCTGAAATTCCATGTTCGCATCTAGCTGATCCATCTGCATTCAAAATAGTTGAAACTAATGCATCAGATTTAGGTTATGGTGGAATTCTAAAACAAGTTTAAAGTAATAAAGAATGCATTGTCTAGTTACTTCTGTACACTGGAATGATACTCAAAAAAATTATTCAACCATCAAAAAAGAAAATTTTTCAATAGTCCTATGCATTTTAAAGTTTCAAAATAAATCAAAAATTTCTTTTAAGGATTGATTGTAAATCTGCAAAAGAAGTATTACAAAAAGATGTTCAAAATGTAGCTTCAAAGTAAATTTTTGCCAGATGGCAAGCCATTTTTTCTGGTTTTGATTTTGAAATTGAATACATAAGAGGAAATTCAAATTCAATACCAGACTTTCTAATCAGAGAGTTCCTTCAAAAACAGGAGTTACAATACCTCGAAAAACAAAAGCAAAGGATAAAGAAGAAAAGCCAAAAGCAAGTTCAAATTCAGTATAAAGCCTAAAGAAGGAGATAATTCCCTCCTCTTCAAAGCCAATCAAAACTTTGACAGAAATCATCCAGGAAGAAATACTTTCTGGCAAAGAAGAGGAGATAATTCCCTCCTCTTCAAAGCCAATCAAATACAGAAGTGGCTTGTACAGCAACCTCTTGAAAGTTTGGAGATGGTCAAGAAATATTCAAAGATAAAGCATGTGGCTGACTTTCAGCCAGAAATTTCTCCAAAGTCATGCTCTTCTTCAACTAAGGGTAAAGGTATACTCCTTATCTTTTTTTAAAGCCTGAGATAGTAATTTTCTCACAAAACCTATCTCACGACTCTCACAGCATTTCAAAATCAAATTCTCAAGTAATAGTTTTGTTTCCAAAATTTTTTTTTAAAGCTAATGAATATATAGAAAAATAAAATTCTCAAAGAATTGTAATTGTTAAAGAAGGATTCTGTACAGAAAGCCCTCAAAATTAGTTGCAAAAGTTTTTCCTCTAGAATGGTATTTTAAACCCTGGAATAAAGCTAAACCTCAGTCTTATTACCAGTCTATCTTAGAGGTGACTGCCTCTGCAAAGTTCAAACATTTCAAAAAATACAAAGACCCAGCCTATTCCACCTATACTATTCAAAGAATCCTTCACTCTTCAGATTGGGGAATGGAATTGCATTCTTCAAGATCTTTCCCAATGACCATCTGAAACACCTATCACTCAAGTCGCAAAACCACATTTAATTACTGGGATTACCAATAAGCTTGGTTCAATACCTTTCTCTTGCAAAATAAAGGACAAAGCCATTCTTGGCTTTTTTACTTCCATACTAGCATAATCCAAACTCAAAGATCAGTTATTGGCTTAAACAATAGTGGAACTATTATGGTAATGTTTCAGAAACTATAGTACCTGAAGTATTTCCCTTGTTTAACCTCTACAAAGCTCATCACAAACCGAACAAAATAGAAAGAAAATTCTCCCCATTGCTTATATTTTGTTCAAATTTCTTTCTCCTTCGGGTATGTGTGTGGTATTTCCATTTCAATCAAGCAGCAGATGGACAAGGCAATCTTACCCACAGATTCAAAGTAAAGTGATGGTACAAATTCAATCACCAAGAAAAGCTATCTACAAAGATGGTTTAAAATTTTCTTACAAAGAACAGCTTCTTGCCAGCACCTAAAGAACAAACTACCTTCCTGGCACATAAGTCTCTTATACTTCCAAAAATGGCGGCAGCCCAAATAGAAGAAGATTTCCTACGACTAATCAAACAGTTGTCAGAAATCGCCTCCTCTAAAGGAAAGTCTAAAGCCTCATCATCTTCTTCAAGCACTAGCTCTGCAGCCATTGACTTAGATGGTAACTCGAATAAATATGATTATTTTAGGATATTCAAGCCCATAAAATAAAATATTAAAAAGTCTTGTAAAGCCCTTGGGTTGAAGACTAGGAATGGCGGCTCACGGTAACATTCTATAATGGGCCAAAAGCCCATTTATATATGTATATTACAAAAAAGCCTTTTAAAAAGAAAAAAAAAAAGACAAAGGATTCTCTGATCCTGCAATATTGTTTCTGAAAAGAAAAAAGACTCCATTATTTTGAAGCATGGCGAACAACTTCTGCTTTATTTCAGAAAAATGATGAAGCCACTTACTCCATTATCAAAAGCATCCAAAGAAAGAATTATTGAAGCTGAAGGCTGAAGATCTCTATAAATAGAGGAGATTCCAAAGAAGAAGGCAGACTGAAAAATCACAAGAAAATCTTGTATTCTTCAAGTTCTCTGTACATTTGTGGAAATATAGTAAGAAAAGAGTGTTGAGAGTGAGAGAGAAAACTTTTCCTCTTATATTCTACAACTCTACTCTTGTAAGTTATATTTCATTTCAAAGCTTTTATTTCAAAGCTTGTATATTCGCTTGTTAGATAAAAACTTGTTATTTGATTAACTCTTTGTGCATAATTTGATAACAAGAATAATGACTTTTGGTAGCTAGGCTTAATTGGAGGGACCAAAATGAAAATTTTCCTAAAATAATACACAAAAAAACTCACCTACCCTCTTCTTCTTCCTTTCCCACGATGTATACCCACTCCCTCCCTCACATCACCATTTTTACCATTTTCCTTCACCATCCAGCCACTAACACCATTATTTCCTCCTCCTTCAGCGGCGCCACCCTCTTCCTTCCTTAGCTCACCGAAAAACACAGAAAAGTTAGTGGAGGAGCTGCATTTCGGCTGCCACCTCTAGAACAGAACCTTGCCAGCCTTATTTTGCAAATCCGACATTGGAAATGGACTCCCCACCACCGAAAACCTTAAGGGCAGCCATTACCTCTATTTTTCGGTCGCCGGAAGCTGTGTCCAAGACTCATCAAAGCCGATGCCTTGCGACCTCGATCCAGTGGCTTCCGATGAGATTCCGATAAAGATATTTACATATCTAGACTCTTCATATCTCAAGCTCTGCGTAGGCAATTTTGGTTTCGAATTTCGCCACTATTGACTGTACCAGCTTTCGGACCCTAGTGTTTTCCGAATGCGCAGAATTTTAAATTTTTGGCTCCGTAATATTTATTTGGACCTTGGAAATTATATAAAAATTATTAAAAATTATTAACTCCATTAATTGTTAATTATAAAAAATTAATTAATTTAATTTAATTAATTGATAGTTTAATTGTAAATATTATACAATAATTAGTGTGATTAATTATTATTTAGTTTTGTAATAATTATGGTTGTGAATAATTAAATTAGATGGCAGGAAATTATTTGTGATTTGGTTGTGGAATAAATATTAATGTCAGACTGTCTGTTATTAATTATGATCTGCGGTGTGTTTCAGAGTTGGGAAAATAATGTAGTTATGGGTGATCCGATTCCTGATAAATATATAATGAATACTTAAAGTATTTTTAGTAGATTTTGGACCAGTTTTACTGGGGTAAGCGTCTGTATTTTAGGGGAGGTTCTGCCGAATTGTTGGTAGAATTTTCAAGTCAGAATCAGTCGAGATTCTTTAGGCAGTATCAGTCGAGATTCTTTAGGCAGTATAAATCTAGGAATTTAGGCCTAGGATAAATTATGAAATATTTTGTTAACTTAATTATCTTAATTATTTTTCTGAATAGATAATATGTCGATTTAGCCAGCTCCACCAGAGGCGTAAAAGTAGTTAGCGGAAACTCCGCAGAACTGTGAGTTAAGGTTATATAATCTACTGCATATGTCATATCTGGATTTTGAAGATTTTTTTTATGAATAATTGTTATGGTTAGTATTAGTAGTATACGTATAATTAAATTTTATTATTATTATTATTATTATTATTATTATTATTATTATTATTATTGTCATTACATTTATTTTTATTATTATTATTGTTGTTTCAACTATTATTATTATTATGAACATTGCATTATTAATTTATGATGTTACAACTGATGTGATTTAATTTTAGTATTTTGAGTTAATTGAATAAAATTATGATTGTTTGAGTATCATGTTACTTTTAATATTATTGATGCTAAATGTATATTGTGGCTCAGGATAAGATAACAGTAGAACATGCCACCTGATGGATTGCATCAAGACCTCGTTTTCGCCCCGAAATAAATCAGAGACAAGTAATAGAGGAATTTCTATGATGTGCCCTGGTCCAGCACGACTCTCTAGGCTTATAGAGTTTTGATTTGCCGAAGGAAATTTTCCCAGTCGAGCATTGCTCTCTAGGCGCCAACTGTATTAGTATTTAAGTGACCATACTGGTCGAGCTTTTCTCTCCAGGCGCCCGTTTTATTGGAATAAGAAAGTCGAAAGACTGTTAAAATTGGGGGTTTAAGATTCTGTTAAGGTACTTGTCCCATATGTGTTAAAATTACATGTTTCTAAATTATGATATGACACGTATTTATTATGTGGTATTCTATATTAGTTAAAAGAATTGCTTTACATAAATGTTCGCTTTAATTTCAGACTATTTGATTTTAACTTACTCCCAAGACTGACAGTCTCAATTTAATTATTTTCAGGTGACAGCTAGATTCTTCATCATCCTTCTCTTTTGATAACCCGACTTCTTTCTTCTTCAGGCCTAATGTAATTAAATTCATTTACATTTCTGATCATTTGAAATCTAGATTCTCCGCAATAATAGTTCTAAAACGTAATATTTTATTTTGGCATGTTAAACCTGCGTGAGAAGTTTTAAACGATTATCTTGATGGACTGATTTAATTATATTGTAAATTAGTAAATGAGTTGTTTATATATTGACTAGTATATATATATTTATTTTAATTATTGATTAGTCAGGCTTGCTACTGGTTTTAGTATCCTTAAGCCTACCCATTCCCCAACGCCGGTCACGGGCCCACAGATTGGGATGTGAAAAAATTAGTATTAGAGCCTAGGTTTAGATTTCATTCAAACTAGGTTGGCTTCCTTAGCTACTGCAAAGTTAAGGTCGAGTTTGTCCTTGTATGTTTCGTTGATTCTAGCTACACGTTAGAGAGTCTGTTGTCGTTTTGATATCTCATTCGTTTATTTTTAATTTCTGCTATGTCGAGTACTCGAGTGAAATTCTACCCGGTCACCGCCAACACTAGCCCATGATATTAGGAGGCGAGGTAGGCCTCGAACCGCAGTCCAACTAGATTAGGGTGATACTCAGGAGGCACTTGGTGCTAGTGGAGTTCCAGTTGATGCTTTTGTAGCCAGTATGACTAGGGTACAGAGGGCCTTAGAGCAGCTATTGGTTCTTCAGCAGCAGCATGCTGCTAAGGGTTCTAGGAGCTGTAGTAGTAGGTCTGGTACTAAAAATCTAGACAAGGTCCCTATGTCCGAGTATAGCAAGTTGAGACTGATGGAGTTCGATAGGGTATCAAGGGACCCTTTGGATTTTCTTGACAAGGTTGAGAAGAGAGCAACAGATTTATGGTGTTCGGATAAGAGGACCATTGAGATGGCAGGTTTTTCTCTGAAGGGGATAACATCTTAATGGTTCAGGGATTACATTCATCCCTTTTTGGATGGTTTGACTTGGAGGCAATTCAGAGATAGGTTCGAGGAGTACTTCATTCCCTTCAATGTAAGGCAGGAGTATAAAGAAAGGTTCGAGAGACTGGTTAAGGGAGATCTGTCAGTGGTAGAGTACACTAGGCAGTTTGTTCAGCTAAGCAAGTATGCACCCTATGCTGTGGGGACGGAGGAGTAGAAGAACTGCAAGGATATTTCAAGTCTTGGTCTAGAGTTTGTCTCATTGGTTCAATCTAGAAGGAGTGGTTTTCTAGAGGTTATTGAAATGGCTAAGCAGATGGAGATGACCCTACAGGGCTTTGACCAAGAGACTGATGAGACAAGAAGAAGAAGACCAAGATTGAGGGGCAGAGTAATGCATAGCTGGCAGTGCCGTTCTATAATAGTGGAGCATACTCTGGTTGTTCTGACCAGCAGGTCGGGTAGAGAGGCTACCGTACTTATAAGAAAGGTAGACATAATCGAAAGGGTAGCCGAGGATTCAGGCTAGGGCAAGGATTTAATGATAGTGGACAAAGTTCTACTTACAACAGTTCTAGTTCTGGAGCTAGCATTTGTTAGATGTGCAGCAGGTCACATCAAGGACCATGCCTAGTATTTAGTAGAGCCTGATTCAAATGTAATAAGATGGGTCATATGGCTCGAGCATGCCCTCGCTATTTCATCCAGCCAGCTTTCTCGTAGGGCTCATCTATAAGCGTAGCTCGACTAGCTTATTCTGCAGATCCTAGTTATTCTCAAAGTGGATCTCAATTTGCATGCCAACAGGGCCGTGGTTTCAGAGGCAAGGCTGTGGGAGGTAGATCAGGGGGCCAAGCTTCAAGTTCATAGTAGTCAAGCTGTGGACAGGCAAGAGTGTCCATTCTCACCCACCAAGATGTCCAAGCCTCTAATGTTGTGGTGTTAAGCATTATTCCAGTCTGTTATTTTGAGGCTAGAATTTTGTTAGACTCTAGGCTACCCATTCTTTTGTATCTCCTAGTTTTGCTTTAAGGTTGGGTGGTCAACAGATTAGACTTCAGGTTCCTATGTCAGTTATTACGCAGTTGAGTAACAACTTAAAGACCGATATTGTGTTTCAGACGTGTCTAGTGTTAGTTGAGGGTCGAGATTTGATTGCCAGTTTGATTCTATTGGACATCATGGACTTTGATCTAATCTTGGAACTAGATTAGTTGGCTATGCATTATGCCATATTGGACTATCGGGAAAAGTAAGTGACTTTTCAAATTCTAGGAGACTCAAAGTTTCACTTTAAAGGCGAGCATATACCTACAACATCGAATCTCGTGTCAACTATTACAGCTAGGCGGATGCTTCGTCGTGGGTGTCGGGATATCTGACTTTGGTCAGGGATACCTCAGTAGAAAAAGGTAGACTTGAGGATGTTCTTGTTGTCAGCAAGTTTCTCGATGCTTTTCTAGAAGAGTTTTCGGGATTACTGCTTGGCAGGGAGATAGAGTTCTACATCAATATAGTACCAGGTACAGCTCCCATTTCCATGCCACCCTATAGAATGGAACTAGTAGAGTTAAAGGAGCTAAAGGAGAAATTGCAGGACCTTCTAGATAAGGGTTTTATCAGACCCAGTACGTCTCCTTGGGGCACTCTAGAACTATTCATGAAGAAGAAGGATGGTACCCTGCGCCTCCGTATAAATTACCGACAATTGAATAAGGCGACGATTTACAATAAGTATCTGCTTCCTCATATTGATAATTTATTCGATCAGCTTCAAGGATCCGCATGCTTTTCCAAGATTGATTTGCGATTGGGGTATCACTAGTTGAAAATTTGTGAAAAGGATATTTCGAAGATGGCATTTTGAAGATGCATTATGGGCATTACCGAGTTCTTGGTAATGTCATTTGGACTCACTAATGCTCCTACAACCTTTATGGATCTGATGAATTGGGTGTTCAAGCTATTCCTGGATCGCTTTATTATCGTATTTATTAACGATATCTTGGTGTACTCTAGAAGCGAAGAAGAGCACTTAAAGATGGTACTTCAAACTTTAAGGGAGCATCAATTTTATGCTAAGTTCTCCAAATGTGAGTTTTTGGTTGGAGAGTGTAGCTTTTCTAGGATACGTGGTATCTAGAGAGGGTATTCTAGCAGATCCCAAGAAAGTGGAGGCAGTGACAGATTGGCAGAGACCAAATACAATGGCAGAGGTTCACAACTTTCTAGGATTTGCAGGCTACTATCACCGATTCATGCAAGACTTTTCAAGAATAGCAGTGCCTTTAACTAGGCTGACTCATAAGAATGTCAGATTACAGTGGACTGATGCATGTGAAAGGAGCTTTCAGAGGCTGAAAGATTGTTTGACTTCAGCTTCGGTGTTGACTTTCCCATCTAGAAATAGTGGTTTTACAGTGTATTGTGACTCTTCTAGAGTGGGTTTAGGTTGTGTTTTGATGCAGCATAGTAAGGTAGTGGCTTACGCATCTAGATAGTTGAAGAGGCATGAACAAAATTATCTTACTCATGACTTCGAGATGGCAGTAGTAATTTTTGCCCTTAAGATTAGAGGCACAATCTTTATAGGAAGACATGCGAGATATATACAGATCACAAGAGTTTGAAGTATATATTTCAGCAGAAGGAGTTGAATTTGAGGCAGAAAAGATGGTTGGAGCTTTTGAAAGATTATAATTGTACTATTCTCTTCTATCCAAGTAAAGCAAAGTGGCAGATGCCTTAAGCAGGAAGTCTAAAGTAGCCTTACTGACATTAGCACGGAGAAAAAACCTCTGACTAAAGAGTTGCATGAACTATGCAACCAAGGGTCACAATTCAAGATATTAGAATCGGGAGCATTGTTAGCATATTTCAAGGTTAGATCCGTGCTTGTTAACAAAATTAAGTCAACTTAGAGTCAGGAGCCACAGATAAGAAAGATTTAGAAAGAAGTGCAGCAAGGTCGAGCTAATGATTTTATTATTGATGAAGATGGTACTGTCAAGATGGGCATTAGACTGTGTGTTCTCGATGTGGATAATCTCAGAAAGGAGATTTTAGAAGAGACTCACTACATAGCTTAAGTATCCATTAGGTTCTACCAAGATGTATCATGATTTGAAATGCATTTATTGGTGGAACGGGATGAAAAGTATGTGGCAGAGTTTGTTTCCAAGTGTTTAACGTGTCAGCAGGTTAAGCTAGAGCACCAGAAGCCATCAGGGTTGTTGTAGCCGCTTCCCGTACCACAGTGGAAATGGGAAAGGATTAGTATGGATTTTGTGTCGGGGTTTACCTAAGACTTTGGATAGTTATGACTCTATCTGGGTAATTATAGACCGATTGACCAAGTTAGTGCACATTCTACCTGTGAAGACTACTTATTCCGTGGCTAAGTATGCAAGTGTATATCTGGAGAGAAATATAAGTCTTCATGGCATTCCTATCTCTTTGATAGGGGATCGCAATTCACTTCGAGGTTTTGGAGGAAGCTATAAGAAAAGCTTGGTACCATATTGGACTTCAGCACACCTTTTCACCCTAGACCGATGGACAGTCGGAAAGGATAATTCAGACCTTAGAAGATATACTTCGGAAGTGTGTTATGAATTTTGGTGGTCAATAGGATTGGTACCTGCCATTGATTGAGTTTGCTTATAATAACAACTATCATGTGAGCATTGAGATGGCTCCTTATGAGGCATTATACGATAGGATGTGCAAATCTCTCGTGTGTTAGTAAGAAGTTGGTGAATGGAAGTTAGCATGACCAGAGCTGGTTCAGATTACTTTGGAGAAGATTTCTATTATTCTCGAGTGACTGAAGACAGCTTTTAGTAGGTAGAAGAGTTATGCGGATCTGAAGCAGAAGCACGTAGAGTTCAATATCGAGGAGTATGTATTCTTAAAGGTGCTTCCTATGCAAGGTGTGATGTAGTTTGGTAAGAAAAGCAAGTTGGCCCCTCATTATTTGGGACCCTTTGAGATTATTGACAGGATTGGAGAGGTAACATACAAGTTGGATTTGCCGCCGAATTTCTCGCATGTGCATCCGGTATTTCATATATTTATATTGAGGAGGTATATTTCGGATCCTTTGCATTTGTTGCAACCTTAGTATGTGGAAGTGAGCGAAGACTTGAGTTATAAGGAGCAATGAGTCATGATCGTGGACAGCCTCTTACCAACCTTATTTTGAAAATCTGACATCGGAAGTAAACCTATAATAAATTATGCAATATTTTGTTAATTTAATTATCTTAATTATTTTCGTGAATAGATAATCCATCGGTTTAGCCAGCTCCACCCGAGGCGTTGGAGCAGTTAGCGGAAGCTCGGTAGAACTGTGAATTAAAGTCATATAATCTACTGCATGTGTCATATCTTGATTTAAATGTAATTCTTTTTGACGAAAAATTATTATGGTTATTATTAGTAGCATAGAATTTTATTTTCATTATTTTCATTATTATTATTATTATTATTATTATTATTATTATTATTATTATTATTATTATTATTATTATTATTATTATTGCATTATTATTTTATGCCATTACAACTGATATGATTTAATTTTAGTATTTTATCTTAATCGAATAAAATTATGATTGTTTGAGTATCATGTTACTTTTAATATTATTAATGTTAAATGTATATTATGGCTCGGGATGAGACAACAGTAGAACATGCCACCTGAGGGGTTGCATCAGGACCATGTGCACACCGGTATAAATCAGAGACAGGTAATAGAAGAATATTTGGTGATATGCCCTAGTCCAGCACAGTTCTCTAGGCTTATAGAGTTTTGATTTGCCAGAAGAAAGGTCCATAGTCCAGCATTGCTCTATAAACGCTGGTTGTATTGGTATTTAAGTGACCAGATTGGATTTAAGGACCCTGCTTGAGTTTTGCTCTCTAAGCGCTAGTCTTATTGGAATAAGAGAGCCGAAAGGCTGCTAGAATTGGGAGTTTAAGGTTCTACTGAGGTACTGGTCCCATATGTGTTAAAATTACATGTTTCTAAATTATGATATGACACGTATTTATTATGTGGTATTCTATATTAGTTAAATAATTGCTTTACATAAATGTTCGCTTTAATTTCAGACTATATGATTTTAACTCATTTCTGAGACTGACAGTCTCAATTTAATTATTTTCATATGACACTTAGGTTCTCCGTCGTCCTTCTCTTTTGACAGCCTGGTTTCTTTCTTCTTCGGGCTTAATGTAATTAAATTCATTTGCATTTCTGATCATCTGAAATCTAGATTCTCCACAATAATAGTTCTAAAGCTTAATATTTTATTTTGGCATATTAAACTTATGAGAGAAATATTAAATAATTATTCTGATGGACTGATTTAATTATGTCGTGATTATGCGAATGAAAATTAGTAAATGAATTATTGATATATTTGACTAGTATATAATATTTTATTTGGATTATTGATGTCACGACCCACTTTGGGGGCCCGTGACCGGCACTAGGGAATGGGTAGGCTTAAGGCCACCGAAACCCGTAGTAAGCCTGACACTCACTGATTTAAACAAATCTCATCTCAAATTAATATTATTAAAGCCACAATTTATCTTAATAGTTACACTTTACAAAATTACTTCGGTCTACCAGAAAAACTAGGCGAGACCCGAAGCTCAGAAAATTTACAACTGATACATTTACTATTACTACTGCGGAGAATCTAAGATTTACCAATTTACATACCAAATCAAATACATCACCCGATGATGAAGGAGTCGGGTTATTGAATAAGAGTCGCGGGAGAACTATGATCACGAATCCGAAAAGAACATAAATGGAGGTATGGGTCTAGAGTGAGTTAAAATCAAATAATCTAGGGACTATTGCTTCTTCTCAGAAAACATAGATTATTCAAATCAGTATATCAAACCATACTATAATCATACCCTACTATTTTCTTCACATAAAATATTAATCATTCGAATCAAAATATCAACCATGCACGTAAATACAAATCACATTATAATCAAATACCATAATAAATAAATAAATAAAAATATATATTTACTTTTACGGGACAAGTGGCTCGGTAGAACCCTAAACCCCAAAATCTAGTAGCCATTCGGCTCTCTTAATCCAATAAGATTGGCGCCCCGAGAGCAATGCTCGACCAGGGACCTTACCTCCAGTCTGATCACTTAAGTATCCAAATAAGAAATCTAGTAGCCATTCGGCTCTCTTAATCCAATAAGACTGGCGCCCCGAAAGCAATGCTCGACCAGGGACCTTACCTCCAGTCTGGTCACTTAAGTATCCAAATAAGAAATCTAGTAGCCATTCGGCTCTCTTAATCCAATAAGACTGAGAGCAATGCTCGACCAGGGACCTTACCTCCGGCGAATTTACACAAATCGGCCCAGAGAGCCATGCTCGACCAGGCAAACCCATGAAAATCTTATTACATGTCCATGATCATTACTGGTCATGTAACCCATCAGGCAGCATGTTCTACAAGCCACGTTTCCCAAGACACAATCATCCATTTAATAAATATCATTGTATAATGAAGTCATTCAACCATATCAAATTAATGATTAACAATTAAGAGTAAAACATCAGGCAGCTCAGGTGGAAAACTGATGATATTTGGAATTATTATAACATTACTATAATAATACTCATATTATCTTCAATAATTAATAATCCAGTAAAATTAATTATGTTGAGATATTAGTAACCATGTTAAACATAAACTTCCAAAATAGCATATTAAAATCAGACTTAGCAATAGTGCAATGATTAAATGACTTTAACTCACAGGATTGGGCGACCTCCTAGCTCTGCTCCGGTGCCTCGGTTGGAGCGAGCCGAACAGACAGATCATCTAATCACGGAAAACAATTTATCAATACGCTGAGACAATCCATCATTAATCCTAGGTCTAGACTCCTAGGACTGACTGTCTAAGAATCTCGACTCGGGAGAATTCTACCGAAAATCCGGCAGAACTTCCCCTACAACACGAACATTACCCCCCGTCAAAACGGGTCCAGGACCTGCCAGAAGAACACTTCAAATACTTAACTATTCAAACAACAGGAGTCGGGTCCCCAAACTTCACTATTTCCGACCTCGCCACAAAGACAAAAATACAAGGCAGTAACCGAGACAATTATTTTTGACTCACAAAAATCATCAAATACTCAATATAAACCATTAGACACAATTAAACCAAGAATTCCAAAATTAACGGGCCAAAGATAATTACCGAGACGCTCGGTCGCTCGGTCGACTCGCCTCCAGCCGCCGGAGTCCGATCGACGATCCGAACACACCATCGGACTCACAACGACGCGCTGATGACGATCCCCGCTTTCGATTTTCCGATCTGACACCCGATCATCCGGAGAGATTTGCGGACGATCTCGACCGTCGATTTGCAAACGAAGTCCGATCGCCACGAAACCAGTGCCATCGCGAAGCTTGAGCTGAGGAGAGTCGGGATACGTCCTCCGATCGTCCATCCTCCGCCGGATCTCGCCGGAAAAACCCAAAAACGCCGGCTGCCACCATTTTCTCTCTCCACCGGATCTTCCGTTTCCGGCCACCACTGTCGACACCGCCGCCGCCAAAACAAAGCCGAGGCCGAGAGGAGTCGATCGGCACCAAGATCAGCGACCACCGACGCCGGAAACGCCTGCACGGCGGCAAGGAAGCTTCGGCCATCTTCCTCCTCGCGCGAGAGCTGCTGCCGTCGCCCGCTGGTGCAGCTGCCGCTGACGCCTGCAGCTTCGCCGGCCAGCCTCGCGCCCCCGGACAGACGGCCCCGACGCCGCAGCTCCTTCCTCCGCGCGCTCCTCTCTCTCCGCCGACATCTCTCTTCCTCCCTTCTTCTTCCCCGATTTCTTTCCCTTCAATATCGACATTTGACCCTGAACTTTTCCTTATTTCAATTTGGTCCCTCAACTTTCTTAATTACTTACAATTTCATCCTGCAGAATTCCAATTTGACCCCCAAACTTCTTTTTAGCCTTTCAATTAAGCCCCTAACTATTTAATTTGGGCCAAATCGAATTATTGAAAATATAAAATTACAAAAATACCCATGACCGACATATTTATTTACGAAAATACCAAACTCACAAATTTCCATTAAACCCTCACAAAAATAAAATTATACTTTTAATCCTTATTCCAAAATAATCCTCCAATTAAATCCTATAAACAATTAAATTAAATAATCAATTTCCAACTCAAAATTTAATACTACTAATCAATTATAATACCAATTTTCTCAAAATTCTTTTATAAAAACATCCCTTACAATTTCTATCATAATTTTCCAATATATAATTTTATTTATATAAATATGCATTTAGGAAAATTTGAATAACCAAAATATAATCATTTCTCAAATAGTTTACTTGAATAAAAATAAAGCTAAAATTAACTTAAATAAAAACTCACTATTAAATATATAAAAAAAAATTCCGGGTGTTACAATTGATTAGTCAGACTTACTATGAGTTTTGATAGTTTTAATCCTACCCATTCTCTAACATTGGTCACGGTCCCATTGGTCGGATTGTGATATCCAATTTTCAACTATTTTAATGAATAGTTTTGAAACTTCTATATAAAGACCAAATAAATCCATACTTTGAAAAGATTATAAGTATATCTACCATACTTTTATTTAAATTAATTAAATAAAATAAGATTAAAATAAATATTAATTTTTAATATTGAAAACTAAACTTTTTAATTTTATATATTAAAAATTATTTGTTTATTTATTAAAAAATTAAAATTAACAATTATTGTTTCTATTTCACTTTTATCGTTGACTTTTCCAAACCATCATTAACATTATTACCATTAATTTCAACAGTTTTAGTCAAAATTTGAATTTATTTGGCCTTTAAATAAAAATTATAGGTCTATTTACTAAAATAATTAAAATTAGACTTATTTGGCCCGAATGTACAATTTCAAAGTGGGGTTTGATCCTTTGTCCAATTTCAAATTTATAGATGCAGTGAATTAGCCTTTTAATTAGGAACTTGTTAATCATTAGTATATTAATTATATTTATTTAAATTACTAATTTGTTATTTTTAATATAAAAGATAATCATACAAAATTGATTTTGATTATGATACAATTCGAGTAAAGAAAAATAGAAGTATATCTCATTGCACGAAAGTAATCTATTAATAATTTTATTTTTCATGGAACTAATTTAGGAAACAAAGCATTATAGTGATTTGATATTTGTCTATTAACTTTTCTATATTTAAAAAGAATGACATATCCTGAATATTTATATGACTATTTATTCTTAATTCTACATCCATTAAAAATAAATAAAAATTAAAGAAAAAGAATTATTTCAATAAGTTTATAAGTAAAAATGTAAAAGAATAAAAGAATGAAACTATAAAGAGAAGATCGAACATTATTGTTTTAAGAAGGGTTTATTACAAAAGTATTACGGTAACTTTTTTTCTTCTTTCATTTAAAAAAAAAAATTATTTATATAATTTTTTTTGAAATCTCACTATAATATTCTTTTGATATTCTATTAGTATCTTTTAGTATATCTTGTTATTGTTAAATTACTTTTATGATTTTATTTAATTATAACTTTATATATTTTAAACTGTATTTCAATATATTTTTTTATATATTATGTCATATTTTTAAAAAGATACATTTTCATATTATCAAGACTCACTATTGCTATAAAGAAAACATATAATACCATTTAGAAAGAATATTAAATATAAAAATATAAAATAAAAACAATAAATCTACCTCATTTGACTGATTTTTACAATAATATAGATTGCAATAATATTCTTTTGACATCTTTTTATTATACTTTTACGAAAAAGATTTTAAAAAAATATAATAATACCAATTAAAATAATAAACTTTTGATTTCTTTCAAGTATATATTTAATATATTATTTCTGACAATTTAAAAAAATTTAAAAATATATATGAATAAAAACTGAATTCATAATAATACAAATTAAAAATAATATCCTTTCTACACTTTTAGTATTTTTTTGTTGATGAAATTCTAATATAAAAATATAAGTTAAAATAAATAAACTTTTTATATATTTTTCTTCTAACAAAATTCTGAAAAAGAAATATAAAATAAAAAATTAAATTCGCAATAATACAAATTAAAAATATCCTTTTACATATATTATTGCTATCTTTTACTATGAAATTTAAAAAATAAAAAAAAACTGCATAAATAAAAAGTTTTGAAAATAAATTGTAAGAAAAAAAAAATTTTGACTAAGAAAATTATTTGTTTAAGATAAAAGTAAGTGCCCCGTGAAATTTCTTCTTTTAAGAACTACTTACACATCTTTTAATTTGCTTCTTAACTCATATATGTTTTTTTTTTTTATTTGATATCTAATGATTTGATTCATGAATTTAGATTATGACAAATCACGTGCAAAGTTCGTGCATAAAAAAACTAATAATATAACAAGAAAAGCATAGTCATAAAAAAAGATTAGTTGCAAAAATAAAAATAAAAAGAATTAATGATTTAATGCATAAATAACAACTGATGCTTGAAGATCACGATCCACCTTGAAGTGAGCATGGAAAAACCTCCTCACCTGCCATTGTTTATGTACTTGGATAAGTGACTTGGGACTGAAAGCAAAAGCATACATACACCACATAAGCAAAAGCTTGGCATATACCTCTCTGAATGAGTGCGAAACCAGAAAATCCTTCACCAGTCTCTCCTCTGAATCGAACAATACAACATGACTTGGCTGAGACCAGTTTTTTGCCAATTCTGATGTAAAACCAACAGGATCCATCATGAAACGATCCGACTCATCAGGGATTCCTTTCTCTTCACTGGAGGATAAGATACAATACCATAGTGACAATGTTGAACATCAAAAGCATGTATTGAAAAAGAGAATGCAGTCCAACCAAGTTGACAAATTCCAAACCTCGGTGAGCAGTCTAGAAATCGCATGGGCAGGTCGTGATGGAGCGTGGAATAGTAAGGCGTAGCATGGCAGGGCATTAGGAATAAGATACTTTTCACTTTCTCATTTTGGGCTTCTTTGGATAAATATATCATTGCATCCTCAGTTCCCCTCTGTCATGATGCTTAAAAGTATCAACAAAAACAGAACCATTAAGAAAGTAAATTTGTAGGTTAACATTTCCAACGAGGTTCCCCCGCCCAACACCATGCACCCCCCAGATTCTCCCCTTCTCTCTCTCTCCCTCCTTTTCCTCTTTCCTTCTAAGATGAATACAAGTTTTTCTCCCATCAACATTAATTTTGTGCAAATAAAAGGAAATAAAAGGAAGCAGCAGAATATAATTGATTCCAACTTTTGCCAATAAAAAAGTCTTGACATGTGAAGCACTTAAATTGAAAGGATCATAATCATATTCATGCCTAAAGAAAGAGGTAAATCATTTACCTGATGTACCAAACTCATATAGAATGCCATTGGAATATTGGTAGCTAACAAGAACACAACAGCAAATCCTACTCTTGACAGCAATCTGGTCTGACCAGTCGAAGAACCTTTCCTTTTACCATCTGGAGAATCAGGTCTTGCCATCACAGCTAACGCATATCCAGAGAACATCAAAGCTATTGGCAGCACAGGCAAGACAAACCTATGTTCATAATACAATTAGAGTACGAGTTACATTAAAGAGCTTGAGTTAATGGGTCAAGGATGCACTAAAAGTTGCATACAGAAACAATTTACCACTAGAGTACCTGAATTCTTTGTGACCTAATACACTGTAAAGAATTAACACCCATGCAATAAGACCAGAAAACTTCCAGCACTTGGACTTGATGCTCCCAGCTATTGAAAATGGTAAGAAAGTGAAGAGCATGACAGAAAATCCCTGAGAGAAGTACCAGTGCCACTTATGAGTTCCATAATAATCTCCGCCAGAAGAAAGAAAATTGAACTTAAGAAAGTTAAGAGGCACAATGATCCACGAGCCATACATCAAACGATCCAAGAAACATGATAGTCCAAGCACCAAGGCCCTGGTACAACAAAAAAACCACAAGAAAACTACCATAATTACACAGAAAAGTACTAACAGTAGTACTAATAAAAAAAATATATAAAGAAAAACTATGAGACTTATGGATGATTTCAGGTAATTTTCATAATGCATTGATAAAACAAGTGCTAAAAGCATTTAAATTAAGCGTTTACTCCTTACTTATCCACTATACAAAGTCCAACACTTGCACACCCCACTAAATATACGAAAAGGGAAAAGACTATGACTAGTATTGTACCTTGACAAAACATTTGCCATCTGTTAGAAGTTGTATTTATCCCACAACGCTGGGTTATTGGGTTATTATAGTGTATATAAGTGGATTGGACATCCTCTTTCTTTGAGCTAGCTTTTGGAAATGAGCTCTACTTAAGCCCAATTATCATGATATCAAAGTCAGCCTTTTGTCTGCGATAATGGGTTTGGACCCGGCCCGTTTGCATGTCATGTTAAGCGTGAGGGATGTTAGAAGTTGTATCTATCCCACATCGCTTGGTTACTAGGCTGTTATAGTGTACGTAAGTGGATTGGGCACCCTTTTCCTTTGAGCTAGCTTTTGAGAATGAGTTCTACCCAAGCCCATTTATCACCATCAAATTCAATTGTAACTGCTAATACAACTTGCATTTAACATGTTCAATTCAATTACCAAAAAGATCCCAAGGGATAAAACAATTATTGGTTTTCATTGTTAAGTAAATGTAAAGAGAAGCATCTTACCTTTGCTAAAGTCAAACAATAGGGAAATTATTGCTTAAACTCACAAATGTATGAGCAAACATAGAAAATTGCAGTGACCATCTTCAACTTTTAATAGTCAAGTATAAATAGCATTTTTTGTTAGAAGGTACTAAATGCCGTTACTTGGTTAAATCTCCTTCCAACATAGGGTCCTCACACAATAAATATTGTGATAGTGTCCAATGTAAAACAATTATAAAAGTGACTGATTTTAAACCTTAAACCCATCATTTTGGACTGCAAGCTCACAAAAGATAAAAGCCCTCAAATACCAAAATATATATTTTATCATGCAAGAATTCTCAATGGTCAAAGTGGAGAAACAGCAGTACACATTCAAGCTGCATATTAAAAGAAGACCAACATAAATCCACTCATTTTCTTTTTATGCTATATTTGTGTTCAAATGCATAAGTTAGACAGATTTTTTAATTTATGGTCAATAGCAATTTAAATGATTCGGACAAGAAATGGACACAGGAACAACTACAAAATTTTGATGCCCAAAAGAAGAGGCCTATGAACCAACCAGAACGAACACCTTGATTAACTACACAGAAATGCATGTAGAATGGAACAATATGAATAATGTAGACGCCTGTAGGGGGTAGTTGAGTTCTGGTTCATGCTCATACACAATTAGCAAAATGGAGATGAGCTAACCTGTTAAATGCCTCCCCTTAGTAAGCACCTAAAATAAGGTTAACACTAAGGTTACTAGAATCCACACATGTTTAACATAAATGTTAACATGAGGGTTAAAATAATAAAATCTGGACATGGTTAAACTATAAAATCAAATTATCTATATCATAAAATGATGATTCAACACAATCAGAATAGCAGTCATAAAAAAATCAACTAGTAAAAATTATGCATATGACAAAACCTAGCAATAAATATGGAACAGGAAGGAACATAAATACCTACCCGATGGGAAACACTTCCAAAAATATGAATCTCAATCTATCACTTGTCACAAACAGCTCAAGAAGGCCAACATAGACCCATATGATAGCACTGGTTGGTCGAATTGCACAAGCTAGTGCTGCTACAAGCAAAGCCCACTTCCTTGAAATCACGGTCATTTTAGTGGGAGATTCTCTCATGCAGGGCCAGTAGTACAAACTCACCAGTGTAAGAACAGTTTCCAAACTGTTTGACAATGTTCTATTGAAGCAGAAAAACATGAACCAGTTTGCCAATTGACAGAAGAGCTGTCATATAATTAAGGGAAAAATCTTCACAAAGTCACATTTATAGTAATGGATAAGCAGCTTCTACTTGGATAGGAAAGAGAGAAAAATAAATCAACTACAGCTTAATTTGGAGCACACATGTATGCATCTGCAAATACAGAGGCGTAAAAGAAGGATACAGCATATTTAGCCACAGGGTAATTGAATAGAGCATAAGAAAGTTTGTACAGATACAAATCTCCAACTGCTGAAAATAGGGCCTGCATTAGACGTGGCATCTTGGTCTGCAAAGCATAAAGAAAATAAATTTAACACACCTTTAAAAATTAATAAATGAGCGCACAGCTATTCCATGAATGTATGCTTGTTTTCATCTGGCGAAGCAATTAAAGCTGAAATATAATGATGCAAATGAAGGAAGTTCTTCCCCTATTCCTTTTGACTTGCACTTAAATTTTCCAGTATACATTACAAGTAATCAGAAAGGTGCAGACACTAGGAGAGAAACTGATTTATAAATGTAAAAGATATAGAGTGCAAATCATCACAAAAATAATTTGACATATCATAACCCTGCCTCATTCCACGCCATACCACTTAGCCCAGGCCTCAAGTCATGGGCATTGTGTCCTAATAGAACCAAATTGGCAGACATGAACGAGTGATATATGTGATCAAGGCCCTGCAAGGGTCATAAACACAAAAATGCAGGCTGTAAACCAAGGAGTCTAACAATGTTTGTGACTTAAGAATCTCATGAATCTATTTTGCCAAGATCATGCCTGACCAAAGGCTCCTTAAATAACTTAAGTTAGAAGGCATAAAACAAGGAAATACAAAAAGCAATTACACACAATAAGCACAAAATATCCTGATAATAAATCAATTTGCATCAATTTGCTAGCCACTAAATGGTTTAGAGACTTCAAGAATAACATGAACCTGAGCTAAATTGTAGAAACTTGAAACAGTCAATAATATAATAAAAAAGCTGCTTAATTGAGAAAAATGATGGGCAAGAAATTTACAACCAACTTCATGTTCCATTCTTCTCTTTGTTCTTATGCATGCATATAAGTGTTTGCACCCTATGAAAAATGATGTTTTTCGTTGATTACTTATTTTAGCTCATGTAATTATATAATATACTACATAAATAGCACAACAGACGAAATGCATTAGTTCAAACATTTTAAAACATCCATCCACAATAGAAAATTCTGAAGATCATTATGACCATGCAATAGCAGCAAGAATCTATTCTACCTCATAAAAAGTCACGTATATAACCATTTCTTTTCCAAAAAGTTTCTTCTCTTTCTCTTTCTTTCTCCTTGCTGCTCCATAGTCCTCAATAATCCTAAGTGACGTAGATGAAGGAATTTATAGTCAATTAGCTTTCATATTCCCGATATCTTGCTGGTTTGAATCATTCTATTACAGATGAAAAGGGAGTAGTTTGTTTGTACAATATTGAAGATGCTCGTTAATATGCCTTAGTTGCTGAAAAGCGAGTTTTGCATTACGGCATCAATTAGCAAAGCAATACTAGGATCGGATATGGTTTTTTACAACCCCACGAAATAATCAAGGGGCCATCACAACCAACAAAAAATTGGTGGGTTTGCAACCAATATTAAGAAAAGTGATAAACGCGAGAGTACGGTGCCTTCCAATGGATGAAATAATTTTAGTACTTTGACATCTAAAGGACGCAGCAATCTCCAGGTCGATGTTTTACTTTTGTTGAGAAGGGAACCCTTCTTTTGCTTGCCCATAATGGAGGGTGAACTTAGCAAAATCCTAGAACGAGTTAGAAGTAATATATAATGACTATGATGAAGGACTAGAGGAAATTGATGTTCATCAAGCACAAGGTCAGTCGTTAGTTGTGTGCAGAGCAATGACAACGAAAATCAATAATGAAGAGGAGGATTGGGGGAGGGATAGTTTTTCGATGCATGTGTTGTTTGTGGAGCAAAATAATATATGATCTTGTCATCGATATAGAAATCATGGAAAAAATCATATTAAAAGAGGTTGTAGACAAATTGAAGCTTCTTAAAAAATAAACACTCTCAGCCTTTGGAAAATTGGGTGGTTAATGAGTGGGTATGACATACTAGTAACCTACCTAAATACTACATGAAAGAAACTTATATCAAATAAAGGAAACTTAAAACATTAGATTAGAAAAATGAAAGAAACTTGAACCAAATCTATTAAGAATATTATAACTGTATTAAATAAGAAAACTTGATAATATATGCTCCTGCATCACGAAACAAAAACTAATTCCAAATATTTTCTTTTATAATATTAATACATTTGATCCGTTGATAGAAATACACCATATCGGAGGTTTCTAGATATCAAACTCCCTAATCTCACTACATATTGAATCTAGCACCAACAATACTGGCAAAGCATACGTCATACAAATTAACTATTCAAACTGTGTTCTATTAGACATACCATTACCAGAAATAAAATGCTAAGCATTGTGTTATGCTCCCAAGTTTGACATTTAGTAGCATGCAGTAAATCAACTTAAAATCACAGGATAGTAAGGATGCCTCAACCTCTTGAGTTTTAGGAACTCAAACCTTTCACCGATCTAGTTAGTCCTTTGTTAAGAAACTTCCACTTAAATACGACAACAGAAAAGTAGAAAATAACTACCTAAAACATGATAAGAAACCAACCCAATAGTTAAAAACTATCTAACATCATAAAGAAACTACTGCCCGAAAATAAAAGACAACTTCCCTGAATAACTTACTTTGCTAATACATCCCTAACTTGGACAGGATATATACTTTTGTTTGGGTGCAAAACACGTTGCCTTGAGAAATCCATATTAATCAAACATAAAAATGTGCATGAACTGAAGTGAAGTAATGACTAACTTCATATTTAATATTAAAATTTAAAACCACGTAATCGTCTACTATACCATAATCCAAGGCGTGTCAAGACCTAACAATGCAAGAACTTTGAACAGCAAAGCAAACACCAGCGGATGCAAATAGCTACGAATCCCCTTCTTCCACTCCCAGGTCAAGTGACCATACCTGTAATTTTTTTTTCCAGATATCTTAATAATCACTTCGTAGTACTTTGATTGTCTCCTAAATAGAAACTTGACTTTGACAAAGTAAAAGATAATAATAAAAAGAAGTGTACTTTCAGAATCCATCCACCCCAAGAAAATATTAAATTGACTACAACAATAAAGAATAGGATATAATCCAAATAGAACAGAGAGTTTAAAGAAAGGAAAAAAAATATACCCAAATACAATGTAATGCGCAACTTCAAGGGCTTGCCAATGCTCATCCGGGTTGAAATAAGTTTGTATTAACAGGGCATTTGCTATTCGAAAAGCTAGACAAATTGCAAATATGATTTTTGGAGATGATTTCATGGAAATGTCTTCTTCGTCTCCTCCTTTTATTTCAATATCATGATTTCGAGATCTGGGTGCAGATTTAGCTGCACTTTGTCTCTGCCTCATTATTCACATTAAAATCTCATTCAACTATCCCTCGCACGCAGGCAAGATGCAGTAATGCTACTTGGACATGATTCGATGAAGAAATAGCTTGTTCTTAGTTAAGGCTTCATTTAATTCTAAGAGCCCCTGGCTCCTAGTTTCCTTTAGTTCCTTTTAACTGACCCAGTGGTTCTTACCAGCTAGCCCAACATTCGCTACTAAAGCCTTAAAAGGCCCAATCTGATAGCTTCTTTTTTAGTTTTAATTAGGCTTAATAGAAAATAGGAAAAAATTCAAATATGGACCTAAAGTAACTTATTTTATCACATTAGATCTTTATGTTTTGTTTGGACCAAATATGTTCTTGTTATTTGCAAGTGAAGTTTTTAAACTCTTCTTTAATGGTAGTTTTTATTTATTTCAACACTATTATCTTTATTAAAATTTATTAATTATAATTTACTTTAAATTAATCTTATATAATTAGATTTTTATATTTTATAAGAAATAAATATTTTTTTTGAAATTATTATTAATAGTTAAATAATTATAATATTTATAATTGTGGTATTTGAAATTAGAAATTTTTATTAATAGAATTTAAATTTAAATTTTTACTTTTAAAATAATTTTTCTAAATATTTTTAATAATAAATATAATTAAGTCTAAAGAAATATAACTATAATATTTTAAATTAAGTTATTTTTATTAATTTATATTATTGAATATAATATAATAAATAAGATATATTTAACGATAATTTACTATTAATGGTCATTTAACATACTAATAGTAACCACTAATAAAATTTTACCAAACTGCTTAATTTATCAGTCATCAGCTACCAACTACATTGATCAGCCGAATCAGACAGGCTCAAAATAAATAAATATAATTTTTATGAATATTTAATATTAAAATCTTTATTTATTTAGGAAAAAAATTGTTTGTTAACCATATAATTGAGAACATAAAAGGGGAAGATAGAAAATAAGAGTGAAAAATGAGAAGTAGGGTTTGTTTGTTTTTTGTTTCTATTTATTGTTTATTATTTTTTTTAAAAGAAACAAAATCTATTTGTCTGAAAGTGTTTAATTTATCATTTTTAAATTTTTCGACAACGTTTAATTAAAATAAAAGATATGTTTTAGAAACCACAAATTGTGATTTTCTATACTTTAGGTAATAATTATAATTTTTTCATATTTAAATTTATTTTAAATTTCATATCAACTATAAATCTTATTTATGAGTTTTTCTTTTACTTCTTTACGTTATAAAACTTTTAATTTTCAAATCCTACATAAAATATATGTAAATTATCATCATAATTAATGCATAATCTATTAGCATAAAACTTTAATTATCATCATAATTAATGCATAATCTATTAGCATAAAACTTTAACTCCTATAAATCTTGAATTTTATATTTTCTTACATATAAGAATCGTAAAATATACTTTTGTCAATTGAAATTTGATTTGATAAATCCAATAAAATAAATAAATTGATAGAGAGTGATTTTGCTCACTTGACTCCTTTCTTGATGATAGAGAAAGAAAGAAGGAACATAAATTTTTCTGTATTTTTATTTTTCTTTACGGGTAGAGAGAGGACCATACTCTTATTTTTACTATAGTAGTTTTCTATTAAAACTAAATTAAAAAGACAACCCTTTTATAGCCGATAGTCACAATGTTTAATATTAGACAATATCCATAGCCAATAGTCACAATGTTTAACATTAGACATATGACTTTCTTATTAAAATATTTTATTTATTTTATAAATAAAATTTTCATATGAGTCACAAATAATAATTGTTCTTACATTCTCCCACTTGACTCACATGACATTACTTTTATAATTAATAAGAAATATAATGTGAACAAAACATTATATGTCTAGAATTTTCTTATATTGGCTATAATATTATATTATTAAGTTAGAAAAATCAATGTGTTGAACCTTGATGGTTATTAATCATATTTTGATGGTTACAAATAATTGAGAATGACTAATCCTATGTTTAAGTGTTATATGTAAAAAAGAAAATAATAATAAGTTCGTCTAAGACAGAGCGGATTTATACCCATGAACTTGTATTCACAGCAATAAAACACTAGTTTTCTAGGTATGAAGAATTCTCTCCTCAAGCAATAAAAGGACAATAGCTTTCACGGGATGCTTCCCAGCCATGCAAATGAGAATTCATGATCGTGAAAAAATATTCACGCCTGTGAAAACGGATTTCCTCCTTAATAATAAAAGACATCATATAAGGATTCACGGGGAGAGTTCTTAACCCGTTAAGGAGATCTTCCCAACCGTAAACAATAATTCACGCCCATGAAAAATGGTCTTCTCCCTAAAACTTGAAGAATTTATAAAAGAATTCACGAGAAATGTTCCCAAACCGTGAACATGGACTCCCAACCGTGAACAAACTTTTCCAATCGTGAAAAGATTGTTCACGCCAGTGAAGAAGATGTTCATGTCAGTCAATGTTGAAGACCTCTTTAGATTTTCAATTAATCACATAAGAGTTCACGACCTATATTCCCAAGTAGTGAAAGCAACTTTCAAGCCCGTGAAAAACTATTCACAAGCGTGAAAGATTGTGTCACGCCCGTGAAGCTGCATTTGTGATAGTTGCAGAAATGACTATTTTCGCATTTAATGAGAGTGCAACGACTCTTTTTCACTCACAAGTGTTTAAACAATATTTTTTAGTGTTCTACATCAAGCAAAGAGCATTTACTTTCAACAACTCAAAATCTTTATCTTTACGCTTTGTATTAAAAGATCCAAGCTTGAAATTGAATATTTTGGTAGTTAAGCATTTAATTCTTGTATTTAAAGCTTAAAAAATAAGATTGAGTATTTAGGCAAGAGATTAAAAGCTCTTGTAACTAAGATTAGAAATCTTAGAGTGGGTTAGAGTGTAAGCCTAGGAAAAACACTTAGGTTAGAGTGTGAGCCTTTGTGAAAAATACTTGAGTTTGTTCTTAGTCTTTGTAAAAGAACACGAATAGAGTTAGGGTTGTAATCTCTATTTGATAATGGAAATCTCAAGAGGATTCTTGAGAAGTGGATGTAGGCAAGTATTGGCTGAAGCACTATAAATTCTTGGTGTTGTCAGTTGTGCTTGATTTTTTCATTTTTGGTTTAAGATTGTCTTTGCTTTTATTTTTAACTAATTCACTCCCCCCCTCTTGGTCGTCTCTAGAATTACATTTGGTATTAGAGCATTGGCCTTCTTTATAAAAAATTTAATCATCTTGAAGTAAAGGTCCATGGCATATATATCTAACCATGATGGAATAGGTCAAGCATTCAACAGGCCACCCTTTTTTTTATGGAAGTGATTACCCATATTGGGAAAATCGCATGGAGATATTCCCTAAAAGCGACAGAATAGACCTATGGGATATAGTTAAAGAAAGTGTAACTCTACCAATAAAAAAGGAGAATAGTATTGAAGTGCTCAAGACAAAGAAGGAATGGTCTTTGAAAGAAAGAAAGCTTTATTCAAGGGATAGAAAGGCCATGAACATCCTCTATTGTGCTCTATCTAGAGAAGAGTACGAGGTTATTGAACATTGCCTTTCCGCTAAGAAAATTTGGGACTCATTAGCAAACAAACATGAGGGAATAACTCAAGTCAAGATAAAGAAGACTAAATTCTTAGTTCATGAGTATGAAATGTTCCAAATGAAGCCGAGTGAAAAGGTCTCTGAAATGTATAGCCGACTTATGAGTATCATCAACGCCTTGAAGAAGCTTGGAAAGATGTATCAACTTGAAGAGATCAATAATAAAATTTTGAGAGTTCTTCCTAGAAAGGAGTGGGAGTCAAAAGTGAACTCCATTGAAGAAGTCAACAACCTTTCCACACTTTCTACCGACCTCCTTATGGGCAAACTTCTCACTCATGAGATGACCATGACGAATGATCAAAAAGAAATAGCCAAGGAAGTCAAGGAAAAGAAGAAGAAGTCAATTGCACTTAAAGTCAAGGAAGTCATCATAAGTGATAGCGAAAGTGATCACAGTGATGACTATGATGAAGATCTTACTCTCATCGCCAAGAAGCTAAGGAACATACTAATGAAGAAAAAGAAGCTTGGCAAACCATTCAAGAAGCTTGATGATGCAAAGAAAGAATCAATCATATGCTTCAGTTGTAACAAACAGGGTCACATCAAAGCAGACTGTCCCAAGCTCAAGAAGTATCCTAAGGAGCAAAAGAAGAATGAACTTAAGGCTACTTGGGATGACTCTAGCAAATCTAAAGATGATAACAACTCGAGTGAGAATGAGGTAGCAAACCTTTGCTTGATAGCAATGGAGGAACCTACAAACGATGAGGTAATTGACTCTAACTCCCCTACTTATAATAAACTTGTTGAGATGTATGACATTACAATTCATAAGTATGATAAAATGAAATTAAAGAAAAAATTCATTGAGAATAAAGCAAATGAACTTGAGAAGCTAATTGATGAATTAAAAAAGGAGACTAACTTACTTTCTAATTAACTACATCCTTAGAAGAATGTTTATCTAAAGGAAAGTGACTTTCTTGGAATATAAGAAAGTTGTCAAACTCAATGAAACTTTAACTATTGAAAACTTAAATTATTCTAAAGAAAATGAGAAATTGAAAAAGGAGCTTTCAAACATAAATTCTCAAATTGCTAAATTTTCAAAGGGTAAAGAAAAACTTAATGATTTAATAAATGCTTAAAGGTCATCCTCAATTAAGCATAGTTTAGGCTTTGAGCATGGTTCTTCTAGTAATAACAAAACAATATTTGTGAAACCATCAAATCTATTTGCATCATCCTCCATATCTATGATAGAAGCCTCTAGTTCTAAACCTAAATGAGCTTAAGCTTCATCCTCCAAGACCCAACCTAAAAGGGCAAGTGGTGAAGGAAGGCAAAGGTAAAGAGCTCAAAACTCTAAAATTTATCAAAGGAGGAAACATAATCACAAGCACTCACATGCTAGACCTTTGAGGAATGTTCATATACATCAATCTCACAATCATCATCTTACAAATGTAACCTGTTTTTACTGTTGCATGGATGGACACACAAATTATAAATCTCCTATAAGGATGAGCCATATGGGACATCCATTTGGTAATGCATCCAAAACTAACAACAAAGGACCCAAGTACATTTAGGTACCTAAGGAGAAGTAATCTTTTTTATTTTGTAGGTGTGCTTAAAGAGTACCACAAAAGAAAACAAGTCATATCTTGACAGTGGGTGCTTTAGAAATATGACGGGTAATCCACATCTCTTCTCATACCTCAAAATGAAAAATGGAGGAAAGGTAACCTTCGGTCATAATGCCAAAGGTAAGATCATTGGCATTGGAAAAATTGGTAAGGAAGACTCACCCTAATTGACAATGTACTATATGTGGATGGTCTAAAGCATGATCTTTTAAGTATTAGTCAACTATGTGATAAAGGATACAATGTAACCTTTAACCATCAAACTTTCTTTGTCACTCAAAGGGATGAGAACAAATTCGTGTTTAATGGTGAAAGGATCAATAATGTATATGGTTGACCTTGTTAAATTAACTAATCAAAAAGTTGAGTGCCTTGTAGCTTTGAACAATGACTTTTAGATGTGGCGTAGAAGACTCGAGCATGCTAACATGGAACTCATTGGAAACTTATGCAAGGATGAGCATGTCCTTGGACTTCCAAAAGTCAAATATAATAAAGACAAGGTTTGTGGAGCATGTCAAATGGAGAAACAACACAAAAGTTCCTTCAAAGCTAAAAATAAGCTAACCTCCTCTAGACCTTTTCAACTCTTTCATATGGATTTATTTGGACCATGTAGGGTTGCTAGTTTAGGTAGCATGTATTATATGCATTTATGATTGTAGATGACTATTCTAAATATACTTGGGTAGCCTTTCTTACTCATAAGGATGAAAATTATGAAGTGTTTTTAAAAATTTCAGAAAGAATTTAAAATGAAAAAGGTTTTAAAATTGCTTTCATTAGAAGCGACCATAGAAAAGAATTTAAAAATGAGAGTTTTAAAACCTTTTATGAATAAATGAGTATTTCACATAACTTTTCTTCCCCAAGGACATCTCAAAAAAATGGGGTCGTTGAAAGGAAGAATAGGACAGTGGTAGAGATGGCTCGAACCATGCTCAATGAATATAATCTTCCTAAGTATTTTTGGATAGAGGCTGTCAATATCGCTTGTTATATTGCAAACTGTGTTTATATTTTACCTATCTTAAATAAAACCCCTTATGAGCTTTGGAATGGTAGAAAGCCCAAGATCTCATATCCAAGGGTATTCGGTTGTAAATGCTACATATTAAATACCAAGGATAATCTTGAAAAATTTGACTCAAAAACTGATAAGGGAATATTCTTGGGATATGCCATAACTAGTAAATCTTAAGAGTCTATAATAAAAGAACTCTAGTGGTTGAAGAGTCCACGCATGTTGTATTTTGATCCGAGAAAGGTATTCGTTGATAATGATGTAGATATCTTCAATTCTACCTCAACTCAACAATTAATCGATAAATCAAATGAAGATCAAAGAGGAGAATTGAGCATGGAACCATAAAAAGTGGAAGTAGAAGAGTTGCGCACTAGTCAATCGATTCAAGTACACACCGACCTTGATAAAGATTGGCAATAAAAGAAGGATCACCCTAAAGACCAAATTATTGGTGAACCATTAAAAAGGGTAACTACTAGATCTTCCCTTAGAAATATCATAAATCTAACCTTTCTCTCTCAAATTGAGCCTAAATCTATTGATGATGCCTTAATTGATAATAATTAGGTACTTGCTATTCAAGAAGAGCTCAATCAATTTGAAAGGAATAAAGTTTGGCAATTAGTTCCTAGACTTAAAGACTATCATATTATTAGTATCAAATGGGTGTTTAGAAATAAACTTTATGAAGACAGTACCATTACTAGGAATAAGGCTAGGCTAGTAGCTATAGGCTATAATCAAGAAGAAGGGATAGATTATGAAGAAACCTTTGCTCCCATTGTAAGGTTAGAAGCCATTAGACTATTGTTGGCATATGCATCCTACATGAAATTTAAACTATTTCAAATGGATGTTAAAAGTGCCTTTCTAAATGGTTATATTAAGGAGGAAGTATTTGTTGAGCAACCACTCGGATTTGAAAATAATGAATTTCCAAATTATGTCTTTAAATTGCAAAAGGCTTTGTATGGCTTAAAAAGGAAATGACGACACGACTCTTTTCATTAAAAAATATAAGCATGATATGTTAATTGTACAAATATATGTGGATGATATCATATTTAGTGCTATTAATGAATGCTTGTGTGATGAGTTTTCTAAATGTATGCAAAGTAAGTTTAAGATGAGTTTGACAGGGGAGCTTAAGTACTTTCTTGGACTTCAAATAAAACACTATGATGAAAGAATCTTCATAAATCAAGCAAAGTATATAAAGGAGTTACTCAGGAAGTTTGGCATGGACAGAGCAAAACCAAGCAAAACTTCCATGAGCACAACGATCAAATTAGATAAGGATGAAAATGGCAAACAAATTTGTGAGAATAAATATCGAGGTATGATTAGTAGTCTTCTCTATCTTATCGCTAGTAGACCAGATTTTATATTTGTTGTTTGCTTATGTGCTCACTTCCAATCTTGTCCTAAGAAGTCTCATTTGCATGCGGTAAAAAGAATTCTAAACATCTTGTAGGAACATTGCATTTAGATCTTTGGTACTCTAGGAGTAATGCATTTGATCTCATTAGTTATTCGGATGTGGATTATATGTCGGTTACATTCTAGATAGGAAAAGTACCTCTGGTACTTGCCAATTTCTAGAAAATTGCCTCCTTTCGTGGTTTAGTAAGAAGCAAAATTTGATTGTCTTATCAACGGCCAAAGCTAAATATATAGTCGTCGGTTATTATTGCACTCAAGTGTTATAGATTAAACAACAACTTGTAGACTATAGTGTCACCCTTGATCATATTCCTATCAAATGTGATAACACTAGTGCCATTAACACTAGCACTCTAAGACCAAGCATATAGACATTAGGCATCACTTTTTGCGTGATATGCAAAAAAAATGATGTTGTATTAGAATTTGTTGATACAACACATCAACTTGTGAATATTTTTACCAAACCTCTTAATGAAAAGCGTATGGACTATATTAAGCATGAAATGGGCATGACTGATGGAAATCTGCTGTGAATTGATCTTGATTTTATTCTTTCTTTGTTCAAAATGGTTGAAATGTGAACCTTGAGTGGTTGTATATTCTTATTGAGGACTCCTATGAGAAATATTTTCTTATATATACATAAATTCCCCAAAAGCATAAATTATGCTTAAACTTGCTTGAAAAGTGTTCCTTGAAATCTTTAAATGTTTTCTGATTTTTATCTCCTTCACAGCTGGGAACAAATCTTTCCACCCATGAAAGAAAATTTCACGGCCGTGAATCTAGTTTTTGATCCAAAACTTCATCTTTTTAGCAGTAGAAGTCACGAGAAGGTGTCACGCTCGTGATTTCAACTTTCACGGCCGTGAAAATTTCTTCAAGGGCGTATCGAGGTTTTCATGGCCGTGAATATTTTTTCACGAGCGTGAACGCTATATTTTTTGTAAAAATAAAAACCAACGGATCTCTTTCAAAATTATTCAAAACTCATTAGAACCTCTTCAAACTAGCCGTTCCAACCACCATCCAACTCTCATTAATATTTTGTTTTAAAAACTTCCTCAAATATCAACTTGTTTCATTTGAAAATTTCAAAATCCCTTACTCCCTCTCTCTAATTTCAAACCAAAATCCCACCTTGTCTCTTCTCTCTCATCTTCAAATCCCTAAACTCTCTTCCTCCATGGCAAGCAAAATGAAGATGTGGTCCACCAAGAAGGAAAATCACCTAGAAGTAGTGAGTATCTTTCTTTCATCCTTAATAAAGAGCATAAGAAAATGTATGCTTGTCTCAAGCTTAGGAATGTTATTCCTACTAGGCGATTTTGTTGGTCCACCTTAGGAAAATTGGGTTTAAAAGAAAAAAAATGCTAGACCTTCTCTTAAGAAATGGTTGGATAAAATTTATGAACCTTCAAGAAGAAGCTTATAGAGAGCTAACCCTATAATTCCTCTCATCCCTTGACCTCAAACCAAATAGTGACATGACTTTCAATTTGAAGGTTAAGAGAAATCACTCACTGCCTCTTAATTTGCTACAATTTTTGAATTACCCTATGAGGGCGCCCTTCATTATAGAGAAATAGTAGAATTCACCCAGGGAAAGGCTTGGCAAGCACTCACCGCAGAGGCAATTGGGATGTCAAGACCGCTAAAAGTTCTTCCTTTGTCTCTTTTACCCACAAGTACCTTCATCACTTTATGTCATACTCTAAATGTAGTCGTGGCGAAAGCAATGGGTCAGTTAGGAAAACCGAGCTTTTCTTCCTTTGGTGCATGGAGAACAACCATCAAGTAACCTACAGTCGTTGGTTGGCAGATCATCTCTTCTCCATTATTCAAAAGAAGGTAAATGATATCATAGTAAGAAGTTTGGTCACTCGCATTGCTCTTTTCCTCGAATGCTGCCATCTCGAAGAAAATGCCTTCTCTCCCATCAAGCTTGGGGATAACATCTATTTTGAGCTCACCAGCTTGGCTAAAATGGAAGTGATTAAGGAGGTGGCCCCTAACGAATTCAGACTTCACAACGCTAATGGGGAACCAATTTAGGAAGCGTAAGACTCGGAAGATTTCCGGCAAGGGCGGGATGAGTCCTCTAGAAAGCACCCTCGAAGCCATAAAATGGGCGATTCCTCCTCTTCTTCTTCTGACTCTTGGATTAACCAAATCATTTCTCACTTCAATGCCAAGTTTGGTGAATTTGACGCTCGGTTTGATCGTTTGGAAGAAAAATATGACACCCTTCAAGCTGATGTCAAATTTATCAAAGATCAATTCCTAGGTCCCCCTTAGTTCCCTCTCCTCTTTTTAAGCACTTTTCAAGTTGTTTTATGTTTGTAGCTTTTGAGAACATTTTCTTTTTGTACTTTCCTCTTTTTGGCTTTATTGTTTTTGTTGGTGCCAAAAGGGGGAGAAAATAGTGAAGGTCTCGTTATTATTGTTGTCACCTTTTTATTATTGTTAGCTCCTAGTTCTTAGTTCGTTAACTATATCTATCAATGTTTATATCCATTAATATTCAAATCTTCTTGTGATATTTATATTTAACTTTAAGTGTGATTGCTATTGTGGTTATCTATTCTTGAATATATTAAGCATAAACTCCTTTTGATAGGAGGAGAAATCAATATGAAAGATTTTTTTTGTAGCCATAAAAAAGAGGGAGAAAATTGAACCTTGAAGGTTATTATTTTAGTGGTTACAAACAATTGAGAATGATTAATCCTATCTCTAAGTGTTTATATGCAAGAAAAGAAAAATTAGTTCATCTAAGATAGGGAAAATTTACGCCCATGAACTTGTATTCACGATAGTGAAACACTAGTTTTCCAAGTATGGAGAATTCTCGCCTCAAGCAGCAAAAGGATAGTAGCATTTGCGAGATGCTTCCCAGCCGTGAAAATAAGAATTCAAGGCTGTGAAGAAATATTCAAGCCCATGAAAAAGGATTTCCTCCTTAATAATAAAAGATATCACAAAAGGATTTACGGGGAGAGTTCCTAACCCGTTAAGGAGATCTTCCCAATCGTGAACAATAATTCACACCCGTGAAAAATGGTCTCCTTCCTAAAACTTGAAGAATTCACCGGAAAGGTTCCCAAGCCATGAACATAGAGTCCCAACTGTGAACAAACTTTTCCAACCGTGAAAAGTTGTTCACGCCTGTGAATATTGAAGAACTCTCTAGATTTTTAGTTAATCACAGAAGAGTTCACGGCCTATGTTCCCACCATGAAAGCAACTTTCACGCTCATGAAATACTATGCATAGCCATGATAGGTTTCAGGTTTTAAGATCTTCTTTTCATGTTGATGATTTACGGCCGTGAAAGATTGTTCACGTCCGTGAAGCTGCATTAATTATAGTTGTAGAAATGGTTATTTTTGCATTTAATGAAGATGCAACGACTCTTTTTTATGCATTTATTCTGAACATTTCTCAACATTTCTAAGTGTTCTAGGTCAAGCAAGAGCATTTACTTTGAGCCCCTATTTGTGCATTTATTCTCAACAATTCAAAATCTTTATCTTTACACTTCGTATTAAAAGATTCAAGCTTGAAATTGAATCTTTAGGTAGTTGAGCGTTTAATTCTTATACTCAAAGCTTAAAAGCTGAGGTTGAGTGTTTGAATAAGAGATTAAAAACTCTTGTAACTAAGATTAAAAAACTTAGAGTGGGTTAGAGTGTAAGCTTAAGAAAAACACTTGAGTTAGAGTGTGAGCCTTTGGAAAAAACGCTTAAATTTGTCTTTAGCCATTGTAAAAGTACACGAATAAAGTTAAGGTTGTAATCTCTATTTGATAGTGGAAACTCCAAGAGGATTCTTGAGGAGTGGATGTAGGCAAGTGTTGGCCGAACCACTATAAATTCTTAGTGTTGTGAGTTGTGCTTGATTTGTTCATTTTTTGTTTAAGATTGTCTTTACTTTTATTTTCAACCAATTCACTTCCCCTCTCAGTTGTCTCTAGAATTACATATGTCTAGAACTTTCTTATATTGGCTATAATATTAAATTACTAAGTTAGGAAAATCAATACGGGTCATAGCAATTGTATGTCATCTATTCAACCATAGTCTATTCTAAGTACTACACATTAATTCCTTAATATGATCTTTAATGAGCTAATCATAGTGGTCTAACCTTATTGTCTTTATCCCAAAACTAATCCTGTCTAAACAATTATGTATACTAAATCTGAAACAAGAAGCATAAAAAACATCAAATCTAATATAACCCATGGGTACATAAGAAATTTATTGACTCAATTATATAAGTGAGCTCAACGTGTCAAAAGTATAAACTTAATAAACATAATATAATATCATTAATGACGTCCTATAATGCAATATTCTCTCAACATGCTCATTAAATATTTTGGGCGACAATCCTTTTATTAAAGGATCTGCAATCATAAGATTAGTGCTAATATGCTCAATTGACAACCTTCATTTTTGAACTAATTCTTAATGGCAAAAAAATTAATTTCCATATATTTAGCACCTTTGGAATACTTGTCATTTTTAGAGAAGAAAACTACTACAGAGTTATCATAATAGATTTTCAGCGACTTGGCTATATTATCAAGAACCCTAAGTCTTGAAATAAAGTTCCATAACCATAATCCTTGAATAGTAGCCTCAAAGCATGCTACGAACTCATCCTCTAAATTTGATGCAAAAATCACAGATCGCTTCGCACTCTTCCACAAAATTGCTCCTCCAGCTAATAGGAATAAATAACCAAATATGGATGTTCTTGTATCAACGTAACTATCATATTTTGAATCTCAAGATGATCATATCTCTAATAAGTGAACATATGATCTTTCATTCCTTGTAAACATTTAAGAACTTTCTCTGGAGTTATCCAATGATCTAAGCATGTATTACTTTGATACTTATCCAACATTCTGACAACAAAGCTATTGTTTAGTTTGGCATAAGTTTGTGTATACATCAAGCTCGTAAGGATTTTTCTTCATTTGTTCTCGTTCCAATTCATTTTCCAAACATTACATAAGGTTAAACTTATTCAGTATCTGAATTAGAACTATTCCTACTGAGCATTTATCCATTCTAAATCTCTTAAGTATTTTATTAATATAGGTTTTTTGAGAAAATCCCAACAGTTCTTGTGACTTATCACAGAATATTTATATTCTTATCATATAAGTTGCCTCACCTATATTTTTCATTTCAAAGTTATTGGAGAGATAATTTTTAGTTTCATGTAATAAACCAAAAGCATTAGTAGCAAGCATAATATCACAAACATATAGAACTAAGAAAATAAACTTGCTCCCACTAATCTTCATATTTGTACACCAATGGACAATATTTTCTTAAAATTCAAAAGATGTGATGGTATCATTAAATTTAAGATATCAATATCAGGAAGCTTGTTTAAGTCAATATATTAACTTCTTTAATTTACACACCATGTGTTTCTTTTCCTTAATTGAAAAACCCTCAAGTTGATCTATGTACACCTCTTCTTCCAAATTTCCATTAAGGCAGTCTTAACATCCACTTGATATAACTCTAAGTTATAATGAGCCACTAAAACCATAATAATTTTGAGAGAAACTTTCTTAGAGACTCGTGAAAATATTTTCTTATAATCAATGCCATTTTTTTAGTAAACCTTTAGCAACAAATCTAGCTTTATGTCTTTCAATATTGCCCTTTTATTTGCGTTTGGTTCTAAAAATCCATTTACATCCTTTAAGCAATTTAACAAGATCCCAAACTTATTTTAACCCATAGATCTTAACTCTTCTTCCATGGTATTAATCTATTTTGTAGAATCATCACATTGCATGGCTTGTGAAAATGAAATTAGATCATCATTAATACTCAAGTCAATTTCTGACTCTTGTAGATAAATCATATAATCATTTGGAATAGCATTTTTTCTTTTTCTTTGAGATCTTCTTAATGTTATTCCCCACGGTTCAACTATTATTGGTTTATTGTTTATATTTTTATCTAAAGTGTTTGGTTATTTATTTGTTATTCTTGAATATTGTTAGATTGTTGAGTATTATTAGGTTGTGCAACAATAATAGAAATAATAAATTTAAAAGTTACATGTAAACGTATCTCCACCCTAACTTTTTAAACATTTCATGTTGCAACACTCCCACTACTTTCACCATTTTCAATGAACCTAATATTTCCATATTCAATAATTCTTGTACTATGATTAAGACAATAAAATCTATACACTTTGGACTTCTTCGAATATATAATAAAATAACTATCGGTTGTTCTAAAGTCTAATTTTTTTTCATGTGGATTATAAATTCTTACTTCTACTAGATAATTCCAAACATGTAAATGCTTTAAATTAGATTTCCTACTAGTCCATAATTCAAAAGGTGTCTTTAGAATTGCCTTACTAGGAACCTTATTTAGTAAATATATATATATATATATATAATAATAATTTTTAATGCATGCATCCATAAAAATAAGGGTAAAGAAGATAATCATTTTCCATTAAGGTGCGATTATGCCTCTCTACAACACCATTTCATTGTGGTGCACTTAGCATTGTGTATTAAGCACAACTACCATATCTTTCAAGAAATTTGGCAAATGGACCAAGACATTGTTCTAATTCATCATACTTTTCATAATATTCACTATTTTTATCTGTTTTTTACAATTTTCACCTTTTTATCTTATTCTCTCTCAACCTCTCTAATATACACCTCAAGCGTATTAATTACTTGAGATTTATCATGCAACAGATAAATATAACCATAACATAATAAATCATCAATAAAAGTAATAAAATATTTTTTAGTAAAAGATGGAGCATTAAAAGGATCATAGATATCAGTGTGTATAATCTCAAGAAGTTGTATTCTTCTTATGGCTCCTTTCTTAATGTGTTTTATTTATTTTTCTTTAATACAATCAATGCACACATCTAGATCAGTAAAATCCAAATCGGGAGGATTTCATCCTTTACTAATCTTTGCATCCCTTCTTTGTACATATGACCCAAACGTTTATGCCACAAGTAAGTAGAATTTTCATTAACTAAACTCCATTTAGTTCTAGTATTATGATGCAAGGTCATTAAAGTCCTAATAAAATTATTATCTAGTTTAATCTTGTAAAGTCCATCACATAATGTTATAAAACCAATAAAGTTATTATTCTTAAATAAAGTAAAAGAAGTATAACCATACTTAAAATAAAATCTTGTTTTATCAGGTTTCAATAAAGATATTAATTATAGGAAAATGTAGGTACATAAAGAGTTTGAAATAAATCTAAATAATATCAATGTGTCTAATTTTAGACAATAAGTGCCAAGGCGTTCAATAGAAGCTATATTTCAATTTTCTATGTACACAAAACTTTTATTTGACTTTATGGTTCGGATCATAAAGAATCCATATGTCGTATTAGAAAGATGAGTGGTGGAACCAAAATCAATCCACCAAGTATTATGAGGAACTTCAGTAAAGTTTGATTTAAAACATAGTAAAGTATAATCCATACCTTTCTTTTCATACCAAGCTTTAAGGTTCAGGAAATCTTTCTTTAAGTGCCCAATTTTATTACAAAAATGGCACTTCATAGTTTCATGTCCCTTTTTATGAGCAACCTTAGAAGATTCATTCAGGTTGTGTAAACCATTTTTCTTGCTCTTCCCACCTTTCCTCTTGAAATTCTTTTCAACTTCTTGATAATTTAGGAGATGAACAGAATGGGCTCTTTAAGTCTTTAGCCTTGCTTCCTCTTGAACAAGCTTACTAGTCAATTAATTTATATTCCACTTGTCTTTTACATTATTATAGTTCATTTGAAATGGACCATATTATTCTGAAGACAATAAATTTAATATAAAACTGTACTAAAAAGTAGTCGTCTATGTTCATTCTTAAGGTCTTTAATTTTACTGCTAAAGTTGTCATCTCAAGAATGTAATCATGCATGGTACGTGAAACATCATATTTCATGGTGGTTAAATAACTCATTAATATACCAACACGAGACTTGTCAGGAGTTTGAAAATGTTCTTTAACAAATTTCATAAATTTCTTAGCAATTTTAGGAATGATAGTATTTAAGTTGTTTGCAATTATCATTTGCAAAAATATTAAGCTCAATCTGTTTGATTTTTTTAATTTTTATGAAAAAATATTTCATCATCACTACTCTCATAAGTAAGAACAGCAGGCTTCTCGATTTGCAATGCTAAATCAAGATCCAAAACACCTAAATGAAACTAGACTTGTTTGCACCAATCAAAAAAGCTCATTCCATTAAATATAGAAACATATGAAACATGTGAATGAAGTGAAACATGCATAGATACTGAAAATAGTAGGAAAATAAATACTCGCACATTAATGCTTTAAGTCATTAAATATATTTCATAATTTGTATTCAAAATATCAATATAAAGTATATCATACTTATCCTTTGGGTAAAAATAAAATATACATAAGCACTAATTAAATCTATTGTGCTATTTTTAGATATACAAAATAAAATAATAAAAAAATCAGTAGAACATATTAAATAATTACCACAATTATATTTATCAATTATAAGACAATTAATCAACCTTTGGGTTCATTTCAAAATATTTTATGATGATAAACTTCAATTACCTATAATAAATACTGAATGTCATTTTAAACATAAAATTCATGGGTAATTAAAAATAAATAAATAAAATAAAATAATTCAAAATTTTAAAAATTACTTGCATTAAGATTTGGACACTTTGGTGACTAATAAATTATTTTCTAATATTAAATTTTAATAGAAAAATATGAGTTCTTAAACCATAGCTCTGATACTACATATAAATTATCATTATAATTAATGCATAATCTATTAGCATAAAACTTTAACTCCAATAAATCTTGAACTTCATGTTTTCTTATATACAAGAATAACAAAACATACATTTGCCCATTAAAACTTGAGTTGATAACTCCAATGAAATGAAGAATTTGATAGAGAATGATTTCTCTCACATGACCCCCTTTTTATGATGATTGAGAAAGAAAGAAGGAACATAAATTTTTTTATATTTTTATTTTTCATTAGGGGTAGAGAAATGATCATACTCTTATTTATATACGGCAGTTTTTTTATCAAAACTAAACCAAAAAAATAATCCCAATAGTCACAATGTTTAACATTAAACATATCTATAACCAATAGTCACAATATTTAACATTAGGCATATGACTTTCTTATTAAAATATTTTATTTATTTTATAAATAAATTTTTCATATGAGTCATAAATAATAATTATTCTTACAATATAATTCTTATTATAAGTTTCTTTCAAGTATTAATTTATTAATAAATTTATTTATTTATAAAATAAGATTTTTAGATAAATACAATAAGTATCCTATGATTTTATTGTTTGATAACTTTTAGTATTGTGCTTTTTAAAACAAGAAAAATTGTGATAAAAAGTAGTATCTCACTGTAAAAAGTGTCAATTTGCAAAGATTCAACCATCTTCACTTCGATCAACTCTCATTATCATATTATATGTGTTTGATAATATGGGCTATAGCTTAATAATTCAAAATGTTATTTTTTGACCCTTTAGATCAATCTCATCATATCAATGACTTTTTAAATGGGAAATTGACAGTCAAATAAAGAAACTGGGAGTTGTTAAGTTCTGAACTCATGTTATCATACATGGATATTATAATAATAATAGTTGATTAGATTTTATATAGTTGAATCTTACGAATCGAGATTTTTTTATGGTGAGATATATTTTTATCACAATTTGTAACCACATATCTCTTTATCTAAATAACAACACATTCTAAAAATTATAAAATAGTAAAACCATATATTACTTTTTTGTACTTATTTCTGAAATTTAATATTATTATATAATATTATGTTAAGATCTTTATTATTATAGTGTCTTCAAAGTACTTATGATAGTATTTATAAAAGAATTAATAGTTTTTAAAAGATAGACAAAAATATTAGAAGATAGTTTATAATTTTCATAGAAAAAGAAAAAACTATAACAAAATAGTTTCTAGTTTTCTAACAATAAAAAATAGAAAAAAATACTATAACAAATAGCCCCATAATTTTTCGTTTTATTTTTCACTGTCTTGTTTGGATGAGCAGAAAATAAAAGATAAAATATATCATTATTAATTTTTACTTTTTCTTATTTTTGTATATTTTACTTTTCTTCTTAATCAGAGAGAAAATAAGAAATATTTTCTTTGTATTTCATTTTCCTTTTTCTTTCCAAATAAATAAAAATGAGACGATGTTTAATTCATAAAATGAAATATGTATGGAATACAATAGTAATTTCTAAAGAATAGAATAAGTAAGAATATAATAGCCATTCCTAGATAATTCTTGTTCTACTAGTTGATTCATGAGCTTAAATTAAGAATTCTTAAATAAAAAATAATTAAATATGATAGATATTAATATATATGCAATAGTGGATGATAGGTGGTGGTACTAGTGGTAGCGTTTGTTGGTGAATAAATAAAAATGATGACAAATGAATTTAAGATAGACAATAAGAAAATATACTAATATTTAAAGTATGAAATAGCCATTCTTCAATTTACCATGGAATAAGTATTATACAAAATTAAGGAATAGCTATTTTATAGAATAATTATTCTTTGTTCAACTTTGAACTAAATCTTAAAAGGGGTACAAACTATACACCCATGTATTTTTCATATTTCACTACTTATCTTAATATTTAAAAATTATTTCTTTGGCTCTTTTATTTTGTAATTTTATACTAAAAAGTTCTTCCATCAGAATTTTCATTAAACAATCGTTAACTAGGTTTAATTTTTATACTATTTCCTATTAATTTTTGGTATAATATATAAATTGCCTTTTATATTTTTTTTATTATACTAAGATCCCCTTACAGTTTAAAAGTTGATTTAATTAAAAAAACTAAATTGATAAAAGAATAATTTGATTCTTAAACTTTTTATAATAACAAAAATAATTTTATTTTATTTTGATAATTTAAATTTAATTTATATAAATTTTTAATAATTTACTAAAAATAATTACTTTTAAAATATTTAAATTTTACTAAGATTAAATTATGCTAAAAATTAGAATAAGTAAAAGCATATTAGTTAATTATTTTTGTACAAACACTAAAAATTTTATTTTTGCTAAAATAAAATTACTAAAAAAATAATTTTAGATGAATCTAATACTTAATAATAAATTTAATGATCCAGTTGAAAGTATTTTATCAATTTATCTTTTAGTTGTCTTAATTTTAAATAAAAGAGATAACAGTTAGTGTTGTCCTTTGGAACCAAGAGGAGGGATTGAATTGGTGACCTTAAATTATAGAACTTAGTAGTTTTGGGTAACACAAGGATTTAAGAAAGATTAAGGAAGATTTTAAGAGAGTAAGGGTTAGAGAAGATAGCACAAAAGTTTATAGTGGTTTGGAAACAATCCTCCCTACATTAACTCCTCAAAATCACACTTGAGTATTCCACTATAATTTTTAAGATTACAACCTTTAGGTTTTACAAGTTCACCCAACGACTTCGTGCTTTCAAGGTTAACACTAAACATCTTCCCTTATTGAACCAATCTCTCACTAATTCCCTTAACCCTTGAGTATTAATGGTAATTCAACAACCAATTACTTATGTTTTAATACCTAAGCTCACATAATAACCCTTTAAAGTTTTAGTTAACAATGAGATTCAACTTAATACACTTTACAGAAAAAGAAATTGAGTGTAGAAAGTTGAGAAATGAATTTGCAAGAATTTTAGTATACCTAAATTACACACTTGCTTATTAAGTAATTATGAGGGGTATTTATACTCATACCAACCTCTTAGAGACATTACAATGGCTACAAAACTCATTAAATGCAAGAGTGAGGACTTGGCAAAAAATTGTATGAAGTCTTGAAAAGCGCCCATACGCTTTTTAAGCGCGCTCGCGCTTTCTAAAAAGAGATGTTAGGGCTCCAACGGCTTTAGAAATATGGCTCTAACTTGGTGGCTGATATCTCAACGATTACTGACATCGAACTAATTATGAAAACCGTCCCTGCGCTACAATAGCGCCCTCGCGCTTGCTTTGCATGTGCTCAAAAGCGCCTTTGCGCTTCTTGATGCTTTGACTCTTTGACTGCCAGGTGTCGCATTGTAATTGGCAAGATGCCATATGGACTTTTTAACGTCTTGTATAATTTGGTCATATGAAAAGCGCTTCTGCGGTCTAGGAGCACCCTTGCGCTTTTAAGATCTTTTTACAAGACTTCCTTGAAAGCTTAAGAATGATTATACTTGGATAGATTCCTTTAATGCTCTGTCATATAGAAACTCAGGCACAAGGTTAGCAATATTCAATTTGGATATTAAGATGAAAATAGAGATCAATTGCCCCTTAGGTCAACAATCTTTCCATTTTTGATTTTGATAACCAAATTGATTAGAAATCTAAAATTGATCATTTATAAGTACAATTGAATGGTTAATAGCTAACATTCAAGAATCGAAGAAATAATTTACTTGATAGATTTACTCATAATTCACTTGATAGATTTTCTCCCCCTCAATATTTGCATTTTTCCCCCTCAGTTCTTTTGTAATTAAACTAAGTCAATGTTGAAATTGTGCATATTCCTCCCTCATACTTCTCCCATTTTTATTTTTAGTAATCAATTTATGCATATGTCTCCCCCTTTGTCAAAATTAAAAAGCAAGAAAAGAAGTAATTAGTAAAAAAGTAGAACAGAAAGAGATAAAATAAGACTTGCATTAAATAAAATACTTTACATGTGTGATCAATAAAAGTGAATGCATGCATGAGAGGAAGAAATAAAAATAAAATAAAAAAATTTAAAGAGAATAAGAAATTAATCTTCTTTTTCTTCATTCTCTTTTTCTTTTTCCTCTTCTTGAACCATAGGCTCCTTGCCTTTTCTGAAGCTGCTTATGCTTGCTTGAGGAGGGGGAATGGGAGCTTATTCTTCTTCGTCTTATTCCCAATCCTCCTGATGAAAATGAGAGATCTTGTGGACTTTTTGAATTTCCACCAAATCAGCATGCAAGTGATGGAGGTAGTTCCAGGTTCTCTCCATTTGCTTTAGGACTTTTTCTTTAAAAGAGAGAAAGGATTATCCTTGTAAAGTAGAAGGAGTAGGCTCACTTGCCAATCGATGGTCCTTCTTCCTCTTCTTTCTATCATCCACATATTTTTCTATTAGAAGGAAGAATTCTCCATCAACCTCCCATTTAGATCCAAGTCTTACGACTTTGGTATGCTCAAGAAAGACTAAACCTAACAAGAGAGGTGAGATATGAGGAGTAAGAAAAGTTTTGTTAAGAGGAGAAAGGACTTGAAGATGATTGGCAATCTTGGTGATGTGGGAAGAGACAAGATGACACATTTTTGTGTGTTACTAAGATGAAAACGATGATCAAGGTAGAATTTGGAAATGAAAATGTGCTTACTATTGATTATTGCATAGAGGAATATAAGGTATTTTTGAGGCACCTTTTGCATGGATGTTGTTGCAATCATCCTATGCACTACCCAATGAGCCAAAGATTTGAGGTCTTTGGAGAGAGAGTCCTTGGAATGGGTTTCTTTGGTAGAGATTTGCCTCCAAAATTAAGAAAATGAAAGAGGCGTTTCAACAAGGTTTTTAATGATGAAAATGTTACTTCTTTCTTGAAAACCAAATATTGATGAAAATTGGGTTCTTGAAAGGTCCTTTTTCTTCCTAAAGAGTCTAAACTCTATTCTGTAGTAGTTATCTACATCTCCCTTTTTATTGATCACTAAATTGGAAATAAACTTCTTAGTGAGGTTCTCAAATCCTAATTCTATGGATTGGGGTAGAAAAAAATCTCTAAGGCCAACATTAACTTGAAAAGTATTTACCTCTTGAGAAATTCCAAGTTTAATGAGGGCCTCTTCATCGAAAAACCTACGTAGTTGGTCTCTTTGCTCTCTATTGTCATAAACTTGATTCAAGCTTCATCATTGACACTCTTCATTCTTTCCATGATAGATTCAGAATAAGAAGAACCTCTCCCAATAGTTTTTTCGGGCCTCATACCAATTCTTAAAGAAGTTGAAGAGAGTTTGAGAAGAATTGAAGTAGAGAAGAAGAATATTTTAAAGCTTGAATAAGAATATATGTAAAAGGTGATGCATTTCTATGAAATGAGGCTTTTATAACCTTAAGAGGGGAGGGTGAAAAAATGACCAAAAAAGGCTAGCTTTTCATTAAATCATATTTTGAATAAAACTATAACGACTAGTTTTTGTAGAAATTGAAAAGAAGCGCGGGTGTGCTTGAGATGCACGATCGTGCTTTTGAAAAATTAGTCACAACGATTATAATTTTAGAAAACCGTTATCGCGCTGTAGAGCCACAAGCGTGCTTTTAAGGTCATTTCATAGCTTTCACATAGACCTATAAAGCACGAGCAAGCTTTTTGCAATAGTTGAGCAAAAATAGAAAAGTGCTTTAATGAGCATGCATCATTTAATTTGATCATATGACTTAGTGAGTATTGGAATGCACAAAGATTGAAAGTGATCTTGTGCCAAGGTAATTTCAATACTTAATTATGCTAAAAAAATAGAGATGCGTAAGTATAAATATCACAATGAAAAGACATATAGATTTAGCACAACATAAAAATTATGTTTATGTTAAAGTACTTCCATCTATCATTCCTAGTTCTCTTTTTATGAAATTTAATCTTTCCTCATTTAGGGGCTTGGTGAAAATATCAGCTAGTTACTTATTTGTGTCAACATACTCTAGCACTACACTACCATCTTGAACATGATCTCTTAAAAAATAGTGTCTAATATCTATGTGTTTACTCCTAGATTGTTAAATAGGATTTTTAGAAAGATTTATAGCACTAGTGTTGTCAGACTTAATAGGAATGTGATCAACCTCTATCCTACAATCTCTTAATTGTTGCTTCATCCATAGAATTTGAGCACAACAATATCCCGCTGCCATATATTCGGCTTCCACGATGGAGAGAGCAACCGAAACTTATTTTTTACTAAACCAAGACACTAAGAATTCTCCTAGAAGATGACACTAAGACTACCAGCATAATCGACATCCGAATAACCTATTATATCAAAGGATGTTTCTCTAGGATACCAAGGCCCTAAGTTCAAAGACCCGCAAATTTTTCAAGTTTCTTTTTACGGCATTCAAATGAGAGTTATTGGAACAAGATTGAAATCTAGTACAAAGATAAACACTATACATAATATCAGATCTAGAGGTGGTTAAATAAAAAGTGAACCAATTATACCTCTATAGAGCTTTTTATTCACGCTCTTATCCTTCTCATCATTATCCAATTTTATTGTGACACTCATAGGGGTCTTGGTTACTTTGCAACCATCTCAAATTTCTTTAGGAGTTTTCTTATGTACTTGGATTGGTTGATGAATATCCCATCCTTGCTTTGCTCATTTCAAATTCCCTAGTCATACACTTAGCAAAATCCTCACAAAGCAACTCATTAGTAGCTCTAAATACAATATCATCAACATAAATTTGAACAATTAGAGTATCATGTTTATGTTTCTTCACAGATAGTATAGTATCAACCTTGCTTTTTGAAATCCATTTTCAATTAACAAACATTTAAGAGTTGCATACCAAGCTCTAGGAGTTTGTTTCAACCCATACAAGACTTTAGATAATTTGGAAATATGATTGGGAAATTTATGATTTTTAAAACCTAAAGGTTGCTCAACATAAACTTCCTCCTCAATAAAACCATTTAAAAATGCACTTTTCACATCCATTTGAAATAATTTAAAATTCATGTGACATGTATAAGCTAAAAGTATCCTAATAGCTTCTAATCTAGCAACCGGAGCAAAGGTCTCATCATAATCAATGCCTTACTCTTAGTTGTAATCTTTTGCAACCAATCTAATTTTGTTTCTAGTGATAGAGCCTTGCTCATTTAATTTGTTTCTAAACACCCATTTACATCCTATAATTTGGTGATCCTTAGGTTTAGGAACAAGTTCCCACACTTTGTTTTTCTCAAATTAGTTAAGTTCATCTTGCATAACAATTACCCAACTTTCATCATTTAAAGCTTCATCAATGGTCATTGGCTCAATTTAAAAGATAAAAGCTAGATTATTTAAAGCTACTAGTTTAGAACGAGTACTTACACCTTTTGATAAGTCTCAAATGACTTGAGTAGGAAGATGATCCTTTTTGAAGTTTCACTCATTGGGAAGATTTTGTGAGGTCTCCAACTCTTGGGAATCTTGAGTTGTATCTTGATATTGTTGGTCTTCTTGAATTTCCTCTATAGATTCGTCCGCTCCTTTTGAGGGATTATCAATATTTACTTTGAGTTCCTTAAGTGCACCTCCAAGATCATTTACACAAACACCTTTTTCAAGATCAAGCTTGTTTGACTCATCAAAAACTACATTGGTAGATTCTTCAACTACTAAGTGCGTTTGTTAAAGACTCTTTGTTTGATGTGGAATAGCCTAGAAAGATTCCTATGTCGGTTTTAAAATCAAATTTTTCAAGATTGTCCTTGGTATTTAAAATGTAGCATTTGCATCCAAAAAATCTAAAATATGAGACCTTAGGTTTTCTTCCTTTCCAAAGCTCATAAGAAGTCTTGTTTAGTAAAGGTATTTTGACAACTCTATTTGCAACGTAATAACTAGTGTTAAGAGCCTCAGCCTAAAAGTAAGAAAAAAGTTTATACTCATTAAGCATTGTCCTAGCCATTTCCATAACTCCATTTTGTTGTGGTGTTCTAGGAGATGAAAAATTGTGAGAAATTCCAAATTCTTTACAAAGTTTTTCAAAAAGATCATTTTTAAATTCTTTTCTATGATCACTCCTTATAGAAGAAATCAAACATCCTTTTTCATTTTGAACACGTTTTTCAAAAGATTTGAAAATATTAAATGCTTTATTCTTATGAGCAAGCAAATTAATCCAAGTAAATATAGAGTAATCATCAACAATCACAAATGCATAGGACTTTTCACCCAAACTAGCTATTCTAGTAAGTCTAAACAAATCCATATGTAATAGTAGAAGTGGTATAGAAGTACTTACAATAGTTTTACACTTAAAGAATGATAGATGTTGTTTTTCCATTTGACATGGTTCACAAGGCTTTCTTTGATGAACTTTACTTTAGGAAGTCCATTTACTAGCTCTTCTTTGGCTAACTTGTGTAGAAGCTCCATACTTGCATGCCCAAGTCTTCTATGCTACAACCAAAATTCATCAGTAATAGACATAGGGCACTTGAAAGATTGATTAGTAAATTTGTGTAGGTCAATTGTGCAGGTGTTGCCACTTCTTTCCCCTTTGAATATCACTTTATCATCTACTAGGGTATTGACAAGACATCCATTGGAATCAAAAGTGACTGTTCCCTTTGTCACACAATTGACTTACATTTAATAAATTATGTTTCAATCCATCAACTCGAAAAACATCATCAATGAAAGATTTACTATCCTCACCAATGGAGCTTATGCCAATTACCTTACACTTGATATCATTTCCAAAGGTTACTTTGCCTCTATATAGTTCTTGATATTCACAAAGAGACTCTTATCACCTGTCATATGTGCCTTGAACATCCACTATCAACATGCCAAATATTGGTGCTTATAGATTTTAGACACACCTATAAAAAGAAGTTAGTTCACTTGATTTTAGATACCAAAACAAGGTTGGGTCCTTTGGAGTTAGCATTGGAAAATCCATTAATGAAAAATGTATCTTCCTTATTTGGCATTTGACATTGATATGTCCAATTCTCATCCAATAGTGGCAAGTGACCTTGAAGTTTTTAAAAAGTTTGAGTTGGTCTTCTTAGCCACTTTTGCCTAAGGTTTCGACCTAATATGATAATTTTGACACATACATGAATAATATTTGTTAATATTTAAGTTTATTATACATAAATGCATGCTTTATTCCTTTTGGTTCAGCCTTTGGAACATGTGTATCTTTCCTTTTCTTTTGAATGAAAGGTTTAATGTGTGTTATGTTCTTTGAAACTCCATTTGAGTTTCTCTTAAATGCTTATGGTTGAGTGCCCTTGACAAAAATTATGTTATGAGATATGGATGATGAAGCTCCATTAAATCTAAATCCATGTCTCACAAGAGAAGATCTTTGAAATACAACTAGAGTGTCAAAAGACTCTATCCCTTTATGAAATTTTGAGATTGAGTTTCTAAGCTCCTCAACTTTATTTTTCAAAGAATTATTTTCTTTAAAAATTTTTTCATTAGAAATTTTATCTAATGATTTCTTTATGTCCACTTTGGAAGTTTTTAAGGAGGCAATTTCCTTCTTTGAAACCTTAAGGTCTTTCTCCAAACTAGAACATTTACTTTTGTAATAATTTAATTTTGAAATCATGTTTTATAAAAGCTCATCCTCATCGTCCAACACATCATTACCAAAAGAATGAGAAGATGAATAAGAAGAAGAAGAATTGCAAGAATGAGAAGTAGAACATACCTTATGGGATTCTTCCATGTTTGCCATGAAACAAAGATTGATCTCTTCTTCTCTTTCACTTTCATTATTGGAGGATGAGGATGCATCACTCCAAGTAGCTTTCAAGCTCTTTTTCCTTTCTTTGTCTCCATTCTTCCTCTTCATATATTTAGGATGATCCGGCTTGATATGTCCTTGCTTTCCACATTCGTAGCAAGTGACTTCCTCTTTCTTGTCTTTGCTTGTTCTTGATTTGGTGAAGGGTTTCTTGCTTATGAAAGGCTTGTTGCTTCTCTTCCTTTTGCCTTCAAGTATTCCTTTTACATGCTTGGTGATGAGAGCCATATCATCACTCTCACATAGTGCTTTCCCTTAATCTTTATTATCACTTGGGACATCATTTGCTTCCTGAGCTCTTGGGCTAGCCTTGAGTGCTAGGAATTTCTTCTTTCCACTATCTCTATCAAATTCATCACTCACAAGAGACATCTCATGGGTTAGAAGCATGCCTATAAGAATATCTGTAGGAATCTTTCCTATATCTTCATTTGCTTCTTCAATACCAGCCACTCTAGCACCATATTTATCCAAAGGAAGACTCACAAGGATTTTTGTTGTTGATGTCTACTAGCTCATAATGCTTTCCAAGCTTCCTCATATTGGTGATGATGGTGAGAAGTCTATTTTTCATGATAGTGACGGACTCATTTGGCTTCATCTTAAACATTTCATACTCGGTAATATACATTTGAATCTTCCTTGATCTAACATGCTTTGTGCCTTCATGATAGTTCTCCAAGGTAGTCTAAATTTGATGAGCCATAGTGCAGTGTTGCACTCTCTCATATTCTTTTCTAGAAAGGCAACTCACAAGTATAGCCATTACTTGCTTATTCTTGTGGTTGTGCTTCTTGTGGGCATCCATCCATTCTTCTTTAGGAAGAATTCTTTCTTTACCATTTATGGTTTCGGTGGAAGCTTTCCATTCCTTCACCATATAATCTCATACTGCCATAAGAATCCAAGTAGAGTTTCATGCGAAATTTCTAAAAAGCATAGTTGTATCCGTCAAAGAATGGCTTGAGGTGTTGGGCTCTTTCATTGGTTGCCATGATCTTTACACTTGCAATAAAGCTTGATAAGAGTGAGAAAGCTCTGATACCACTTGTTGTTCCTTAGAACCAAGAAGGGAAGGTTGAATTGGTGACCTCAAATTGCGGAATTTAGTAGTTTTGGGTAAAACACAAGGATTTAAGAAAGATTAAGGAAGAATTTAAGAGAGTAGGGGTTACAGAAGATGGCACAAAGGTTTATAGTGGTTCAGGAAAAATCCTCCCTACATCTACTCTTCAAGATCACACTTGAGTATTCCACTATAATCTTTAAGATTACAACCTTTGGGTTTTACAAGTTCACCCAACAACTTGGTGTTTTCAAGGCTAACACTAAACCTCTTCCCTTAGTGAACCAATCTCTTACTACGTCCTTAACCCTTGAGTACTAATAGTTACTCAACAACTAATTCCTTATGTTTTTAATACCTAGGCTCACATAATAACCCTTTAGTATTTTAGTTGAACAATGAGATTCAACTTAATATATTTTCTAAAGAAATAAATTGAGTGTAGAAAGTTGAGAAATGAATTTGTAAGAGGTTTGGTATACCTAAATCACACATTTGCTTATTGAGTCTTTATGAGGGGTATCTATACTCATACCAACCTCTTAGAGATGTTATAATGGGTCCAAAACTCATTAAATGTAAGATTGATGACTTGGCCAAAAGTTGCCTGAAGTCTAGAAAAGTGCCCCTGCGCTTGCCTTGCCCGCGCTCAGAAGCACCCTCGCGCTTCTTTATGATTTGGCTCTTTGACTGATAGGTGTCATTGTAATTGGCAAGATTTCAGATGGACTTTTCAATGTCTTGTATGATTTTGGTCATATAAAAAGCACCCCCATGCTTTGGAAGTGCCTTCGCGCTTTTAGGGTCTTTCTACAAGACTTTCTTGAAAGCTTAAGAATGCTTATACTTGGATAGGTTCCTTTGATGCTCTGTCATATAGACACTCAAATACAAGGTTAGCAATATTCAATTGGGATGTTAAGATCAAAATAGAGATCAATTACTCCTTAGGTCAATAGTTAGTTTTATTAAAAGACAAAGGTTTCTAATGTAATAAACAAATTATAAAGGGGCAATTTATATACTACACTAAAAATTAAAAGGAAAAATAATATAAAAAACTAAATCTAGTTAGTAATTATTTTAACAGAATTTCTAATGGACTGATAGTATAAAATTGCAAAAGAAAATATTGTAAAAAATATAATTTTTAAGTGTTAAGGATAACTAGTATAATATGAGAAAACAAAAGGGGAAAATAATGATTACTCCATCTTAAATTAGTTATTCCAGATATAATAGTATTGTCCCTTGGAACCAAGAAGGGGGGGGGGGGGGGGTTGAATTGGTGACCTCAAATTGCAGAATGAATAAACTTAGAAGGCACACAAGGACTTAAGAAACAGTAAAGAGAATTGGAAGAAAGTTAGGGTTAGAGAAATTGACATAAAGGCTTATAGTGGTTCGAGAACATTCCTCCCTTCATGCACTCCTCAAAATCACACTTGAATATTCCACTATAATCTTCAAGATTACAACCTTTGAATTTTGCAAGTTCACCCAATAATTTGGTATTTTCCAAGGCTAACACTTAACCTCTTTCCTTAGTGAACTAATCCCTCACTAAGTCCTTTAATCCTCGAATACTAATGGTTACTCAACAACATGTTCCTTGTATTTTTAATACCTAGGCTCACACGACAACCTTCTAGAGTTTTAGTTAAACAATAGGATTCAACTTAATACATTATACAAAGAAGAAAATTAAGTGTAGAAAGTTGATAAATAAATTTGTAAGAGTTTGGACATAACACAATCACACACCTTACTTCTTAGGTCTTTATGAAGGGTATTTATAATTATACCTACCTCTTAGAGACATTACAAAAGGTCTCAAGCTCATTTAATGCAAATTAGGTGACTTGGCAAAAGGTTGCCTGTTATCATGAAAAATGCCCCTACACTTCTCAAGCGCCCTCTCACATTCTAAAAAGAGTTGTTGGGCCTCCAATGGCTCTAGACACGTGGCTCTATCTTAGTGGTTAGGGTCTCAACTGTTATTGAATTGCATTAAATATGAAAACTGCCCTCGCGCTTGTCTTGTTTATGCTCAAAAGCGCCCTCGTAAAATCATTTGCTACTTTGATTCTTATGCTTCAAATTAGAGTACCCTTGCACTTTTTGAGTGGCCTCATGCTTCTTGAGGATTTGATCTTTTGACTGCCAGGCGTCACTTATCATTGGCAAGTTGTCAGATGAAGTTTTCAACGACTTGTATAATTTTGACCATGTGAAAAGTGCCATCGGGCTTTTAAGGAGCCATCGCGCTTGATGTGCGTAAAATACACACATCTAAATGGGGTTTTTAAGATTGATTTTATGGACATTTGGATGTGAATTGGTCCCAACACTCACCCTATGCGTCTGTTTGTGTGCATTAGGTCCAAAAGAAGTCAAAGGATGATAAAGGGAAGAATTGGAGCATCATTGGACGCCGAAGCTGTCGAAACAAGCTAAGTACGAGCATGAGGAAGCTGAACATGGCCGTGTTGGTTTCAATACTGGCCGTGTTCCCAACATGGGCACCAACACGGCCGTGTTGGGTGCATCAAACATTAAAGAAAAAGTAGTTCTTAGGGAGCACGGCGACAGAGAGTAACACGGCCAGGAACACCAAACCGTGTCCCCAACACGGCCAGGAACACGGCCGTGTTGGCGGCGACAGGGGGAATTAATTAAAAGAAATAAGAGAGGAAAAGAAAAAATAAGAGCAGGGGAGAACGTCCCAAACCCTAATTTTTCTCTCCCTAAGGGTTTTCTGAGCTGAAACCAAGGGAAAAGGAGACTTGGATCAAGGTTTCAATCGGATTCCCTTCAAAGATTGAAGATTGGGCGAGGTTCAGTGATTGGTTTTCAAATCGAGCAAGAGGAACAAGAATCGATTCAATTCGAGCAAGAGGAATTTGGGCTGTTTACTCTCATCCAAGGGTGTAATCGGGTTTTCTCTACCTTTACTCATTGTTGTAATTGAATTCTTGTGGATTTTAATAATGAACATGATTAGCTAGATTGATTAAATCCATTGGGATTTCTTTACTATGTTGGCTTAGTATTATATTATTGGATTGTTTGGGTTAGTTTTGTGGGTTAGTTTTGTATTTTCTTGCTTTCAGTATTAATAAGATAATTCATTATTCTTACTTTGTATGATTGAGAAGTCCATTTGGCAATTGGAATTTTGAATAGCAAGAACTGATTAATAATCGCTTAGAGATAAGGATAATTAACTAGCTAGATTAAGAATTAACAAAGCTTAATAGAGGCGGGTTAAAGCTTAATGCTAATTTAAGAATCAATCGTTAGGAAGAGATTCCAACTTTAAGTTATTAGGTTTAGGAATTCGGTTATCTTGAGAGAGAAACCGAATTCGGTTAAGAATTCATCCACGGGTACCATAATTAGACTCACAAATCCTTTATCTTTTGTTTGATTGCCAACTAGTTTAGGTTCCCTTTGGGTTCGCTTTCTTGTCTTGGTTATTTTTAGTTATCAATTACTCCTGCATCTCCCTTAGAAATTAGCTTGTAGCTATTAGTTAGTTTAGAAATTATTCATTACCCATTTTAGGTTAATATAACAAAGAACAAAGGAGTAACTCTGGGCTTTCACTTTCCCGAGGAATACGACCTTGATACTCGCTATTAGTGCTAGACTGCATCGATAGGTACACTGCCTTAGATTGTAGCTAACACAAGTAGCACACATCAACGCTTTTTGGGTCTTTTTACAATACTTTCTTGAAAGCTTAGGGAAGCTTTGGCCAATTTGTAATCTTTTAATACACTGTCATATAGACACTTAAAAATAAAGTTAGCAATATTTATTTTGGTTATTAAGTTCAATTGACTCTTAGGTCAACAATCTCTTTCTTTTTTATTTTAACAACCAAATTATTTAAAAATATAAAATTGGTCATGTATAAGTACAATTGGTTAGATAAAGAATAAATTTGGATTTTGCATCTAACCTTTCCTCGCTCACCTAGGCCTACCAAGCAATAAGAGAATCAGGGTTCCAAACCTACTTGTGCAGGCGAGGACCACTTGAATATGGCGTGCTAGAGGAGCGTAACCACTTGATCAGCCTAGCTTTTCCCTCCAAGAAAGATGCCTAATATTTATAGCACTCTAGTAGTTAAGGGTCGGGATACTGTTGGTCAAGAAATTAATATGACTTGTGAAGTAAAACAATTACTAAGAAATAATCGAGTTTGAGCTGTAGTTATGAGTGCTATAGACGGTCTACTTATGATTTTGAAGAGCTGATTTTGATAGGCAAAGACAAGCTGCCTACGAAGATCAGAATGCCCGAGATGAAGAAGTTCAATATGATTGGTGATTCGAAAGTTCATCTGAAACAATATATAATAATCATGAGAACTACTTAACTAATTAGAACCCAAATTGTCAAGCTATTTGTGTTGTTCCTTGAAGGACCCGCTGTAAACTAGTACAATGTTCTGGAAAAATCCAACCAAGCTGAATTGCATGATTTATGTAATTCTTTTGTCAAGCAATATGATTATAATATTCATTTGAAAATGTCAATTAAGGATCTCAAGTCCACCATGCAAAAGCCAAATGAGTCCTATAATTTCTTGACAAGATGGACGAATAAGGCAGGATTAATGAAGAACAAGCCTTCTCAAAAAGACCAAGTTCATATGGTGGTCCGAAATGTACTACCAGGATGGGGTTGAAAGGTTACAGATGATGACCCAAAGACTTTCATGGATTTGTACGACGAGGGGCTATAGGTCGAAAAAATAAAAAATAAGAAAAGAAAGACTGTGAGAATCGGTGGAAGGGCAAATTAACAAGTTAGAAGGAGCAGGACCATGGATGTGAATGTTGTGCAATAACCAAGGAAATTTTCCAACTTCAAGGAACCTCTCTTTAAAATCTTCGAGAGGCTAGTACAAGATGGCATGCTCCAATCAACTACCCTTAAGAACCCACTAAACCCTAATGCACTCGGTTATAAACCCAACACCTACTACAAATTCCACCAAGCACCCGGCCACCATACTAAAAACTGTATTCGGTGGAAGCATATCGATGCCGGAAAATTGACTGATCCTGACCAGCCCAGCACCAAAAGAAATTCCTTACCAAAGTACAATAATATACCACCCTCAAACTAAGTATCTATGATCAACCTTGACTTCAATGACGAGGAGGCCATAAACTCTTTCGAAGGCATAACCCAACCCAAGCAAGAACCAGAACTAAACCACACACAAAGAGCATTCACCAACCTGGGAGCGCTACTATTTGTGGTGTTTCGTCATTTAAAATGGAGTAGAAAACTCAAGTTCCAATTACCAAAGAATAGTCTTAGGCCTCATAATGACTAGTATTGTGAGTATCATAAAGCTTTCGGGCATGTGACAGACCAGTGCAACCGTCTCAGCCACGAGATTCATGACTTGATTAACTGTGGGAAATGGCAAGTTGAGCACTTCCTCGGTATGAGTGTGGAGACCTGCTAGAGCAGCCTTCAGGAAAATTTAACTTCAAGGTCTGATATTCGAGGCATCCTTTTGCCGACATTCAAATTGAAAAAATTATGCCAAGTGGTTGTAGGTTAGACGATGATCAAGCAGCTTGTGAGCCTTGTCTTTTAAAGGTTTGAAAAGAAGGGGAAAAGAAGTCGGTCATGGCTATTGACATCTAGTATAGCTTTAGGGATGAGTGTTAAGTCCAAGACACTGAGGCCAAGGATATATAGGCAGATAGTGACTTTGATCAGGAAACTGAGCCAGCGAGTAAGGGTAAGAAAGCCGGAGTACAAGAACTGAAGCAAGATAACCAAGCGCCTGAAGATAAGGATGCTGGGTTATTAGAGTAATGGAAGAAAGAGAAGAAGACAGCCGACATCTGGGACCTGCTGATGCACTCATCGGATCATAGAAAGGCTCTAATCCAAGCCTTGTCTAGTATAAGCATTAGCACAACAGCTACCCTCGAGGAAATGATCAAAACGGTTACTGACAAGACCATTGAGATTATCACTTTCTCGGATAAAAACCTACCACTTGAGGGAAGAGACCACAATAAGGCTTTTTATAAAGTAGTAGAGGCCAAAGGGAAGAGAACTCTATGTGTGATGGTGGATGATAGGCCAACCATCAACGTATGTCCTTCTCACATACTCTCTAAGCTAGGGATGACTGCGAAAGACCTAAAGCCATCAAATATGGTTGTAAGGGCCTACAATGAAATAAAGAAAGATATGGAGGGAACACTTTCAGCACTGGATAAGACGGGTCCTATCAAATCCTGTGTGGAGTTCATTGTCCTAGACATTCTAGTAACTTTTGCATTGTTATTAGGAAGGCCTTGGTTCCATGCTCTAGGAGGAGTTCCTTCTATTGTGCATCAAAAGGTAAAGTTCCTCATGAAGGCGAGATCATTATTATCAACGCTGAAGGTGGCAAGATTGTCTCAGCTATCCAAGAAGCTGTCAAGGAGCTGGATGCCCTTACTGGATTCCAAGTTGTTATTCTCTATGAGGACTGCATGGATCCTAAAGTAGCCAGCATGTTCAAGAAGATGAACTTCATGCCTGGAATGGGGCTGGGAAAGAATCAATACGATATCGCAGAGCTGTCGGACTTCAAAGGTCAAAAGACTCAGCATGGATTGGGTTATTCCAAAGAGAAAGACGAGGGCAAACCAAAAGGTAAGACTCTAAAAGATGTATTTGTCCAGGAGTACAAGCCCTACTTTAGGGAGTCTAAACCTGTCATTATAACTAGGACTGAAGTACTAAGGTTCGAGATTTTCAAGAACCTAATCATCGATAGAATGGTCGAGCTGAGTCTCAAGAAAGTCCGTTAGAAGGTGACTACCAAGATAGAGGAGCTGAAGCTGGAAGTGTTCATCACCTTGTTGGAGAAAAGTGAGTCAAGAAGAGCTAACTGCTCTTATAAAGGATAATATTGTTTATGTCTTTTATGATGATGTAATAATGTTCGACATTTATGAGGACGATATTTCTTTCATTTCTAAGAGTAATGATATGAATGATTTTAATTGCTTGTGCAATATTTTTCTTGATGGTGGTATGCATTTTGACAATTATGACATGTGCATGTTTGATATTAATTCCATAAAAATCAATTCATTTAATTTAAGCAAAAATGTAAATCCACATAATATTTTAATAGCTCACAGTATAACTCCTAAGGAGATGAATTTGAAAGAATAATAGAAAAAATAGAAACGGTATTTGCTTGGTCTTATGATGACATGGTAGGTCTAGACAGGAAAGTAGCAGAGCACCATATTCCGACTCATCCAGACATTAAATCAATCAAATAAAATATGAAAAGATTAAGGCTAGAATGGGCAGACAAAATATGAGAAGAGGTTGCTAAGTAGGTTAAGGCCAATTTTCTTGACGTGGTAGACTATCTTGAATGGTTGGGAAACATTGTCCCAGTCTGAAAGAAGGATGGTAAGGTCCAGATGTGCGTGGATTGCCAAGGCTTGAATAAGGCATTGCCTTAAGGATAACTTTCCCCTTTCTCATATAGATGTAGCAGTCGACAGTGCTGCCTCGAATGTGATATACTCCTTTAGGATGGCTTCTCCAAGTACAATTAGATCATGATGGCAGTAGTGGATAAGTGGAAGATATCGTTTATCACCAAATGAGGAACATACTACTACAAGGTTATGCCTTTTGGATTAACGAACGCATGAGCAACTTATTAGAGAGAAACCACTACCTTGTTTCATAACATGATGCACAAAGATTTGGAGGTGCATGTAGATGACATGATGGTAAAGTCCGAGACAAGGGAAGGACACTTCCAAGCTCTTGATAAGTTTTTAAGATTAGTGGAAAGGTATAACCTGAGACTTAATCCGAAGAAGAGTGTATTCAAGGTTACATCAAGGAAGTTATTATGGCACATGGTGAGTCAGTGAGGCATAAAGATTGATCCAAACAAGGTCAAGGCTATTCAAAATATGCCAATACCAAAGATGGAGAAAGAAGTCAGAGGATTTCTAGGACGCTTGCAATACATCAGCATATTCATTTCTAAGCTCACAATGGTTTGTGATCCTATATTCAAGCTTTTTTAAGGAAACATTAAACCATTATGTGAGGTGAACATTGTCAAAAGGCATTCGATAGAGTTAAAGAGTATCCGATGAAGCCACCGACACTAAAGCCACCAAAGGATGGCAAGCTGCTGATCCTATACTTAGCCTTGGAAGAGGAAGCCATAGAAGTAACGGTAGCAAAATGCGGATCCAATAAAGTGGAGCATACGATTTATTACCTTATAAGAAATTGTTGCCTTATGAGCCAAAGTACAATCTCGTGGAAAAGACGTGTCTAGTCATGATATCAGCTACAAGAAAGTTGAGGCATTATTTTCAATGTTATAGAATGTAGGCAATTTCAAAAATAGACCCGTTGAAGTATCTGTTTGAAACTCCATCTCTTACAGCAAAGCTAGCTAGATGGTTAGTACTCCTGATAGAGTTTGACATTGAGTATGTCACTAAAAAGGTGGTCAAGGGTAGGGTCATAGCTAATTTTTTAGCTCACTTGGCTATTGCAAGAGATGACCCTTAGGCTTTAGAGTTTCCTAATGAAAGCCTGAGGTAATCGAGATCCAAGAGTGGAAGATGTACTTCGATGGAGTTGTAAATGGAAGAGGTACAGATTTAGGAGTACTTCTAATCATGCTAGGAGAAGAAAATGATGCCAATAGCCAAGAGGTTGGACTTTAGAGTGACCAATAACATGGCGGAGTATGAAGCATGTTTATTTAGATTAGAAGCGGTCATGATGGCGGGAGCTAAGCAGTTGATGGTCTATGGTGACTCCATACTGGTAATCAAATAAGCCCTCAAGGAATAGGAAGTAAAAGAGGATAGCTTGAAGCTGTATGTCAACTATCTTAGAACTTTAATGTGTAATTTCTCCAGGTGTTCCTTTGTACACTTGCCTCGAAATGAGAATCAAATGGCGGATGTATTGGCTACCCTATCGTCTTTTTGGGCCAAACCTTGCAGCTTTCAATGAAACCTTTAGTGATTATGAAATCAGGTGTTCTTTATTATCAAGGGGATTAGGTAATGCAGGTTCAGATAGGACTAGAAAAGAAGCCTTAGTTCTACGATTTGAAGAGGGTTATAGAAAATACAGAATATCTAGAGGAAGCAACTGCCAGGGAAAGATATGCGTTGCGGATTCAAGCCAGGAATTACATCAGCCATGAGAGAGTCCTGTATAAAAGAATGATGTCGGGTGTACAACTCCGAAGTGTGATAAAAATAAAAGCTCAATGAGTGATGGAAGAAATACACAAAGAAATATGCGAGCCTCATATGAACAACATAGTGCTAACCAAAAAGATCACACGACAAGGATATTATTAGTTAACAATGGAAAAGGATTGCATAGCATTGGTGAGGAAGTGTTGTGAATGCCAACTGTACAATGACTTGAATGACATACCACCTACCGAGTTGCACAACTTAACATCTCATTGGCGCTTTGTAGCTTGGGGGATCGACATCATTGTAGAAATAAACCTCCCTCGAATGTCACAAGTTCATAGTCATAACAATTAACTACTTCTCTAAGTGGATTGAAGTTGAGTCTTTCACAACCGTGGAGGCAAAATAGATGGCTAGATTTATAGAAAAGAACCTGATCTATAGATATGGGGTCCTGCATCATGCCGTGACGGATAATGGGGTGCAGTCCATGAGTGAGACGGCAGACCTACTAGCAGAATACATGATCGAGCATCACAAATCTTCTTCGTATAGACCTTAGGCGAATAGAGTGATAGAAACAGCCAACAAGAACCTAAAAAGAATATTCTCAAATATGGTATGGAATCATAAGGACTGGTCGTTTCAATTACCCTTTGCACTTTAGAGATATCGAACAACCGAGCAACATCGATTGGGCAAAAACCATACATCGACTAGGCAAACACCATACTCTATGGTTTACAGGACTAAAGCTATTTTGCCGATTGAGTTGGAATTGAAATCTTTGAGAGTTGTATTAGAAGCTTTAATATCAGAGTATCAACAGGTCGAGCAAAGATGCCAGTAGTTGGCTCTAGTTGATGGAAAAAGTATGAAAGCCTTATTCCACATGCAGTTGTATCAGAAAAGGATAGCTAGGCATTCAATAAAAAAGTAAAGCCGGCAAAGATCAGAGTCGGTGATCTGGTATTGAAGTACACAAGACCTACCGCATTCGACCCGAGAGGGAAGTTCAGGTCGAATTGAGAAGGCTCGTACTGGGTAAAGAAGATCCTGCCTAAAGCTGCTACCAAGATCTCAAACCTGGAGGGAAACGAGTTCACTGAACCAATCTACTCGGATCGTCTTAAGAAATACTATATATAAAAATAAATAATAGAAAGAATAGCATGCTGATCGAAAAACCTAAAAAGGCTAGTTAGACAAAAATTAGGACAAAAAGAGAGAAAATAATCAGCTAGAAAATCTGAAAAGACTAGCTGATGACAGGAGTTATATCTTGAGAAATTAAAATATACCCATCTAGCTTTTTATTAATGAATAAATTATTTAGAATTATTATGAAACATTTATATGTCTGTTTACCATTCTACACACTAATTGAAAGAAAAAAAAAAGCTAAAAGTCCTAAGCAAAATAAATGAGATCTAAAAAGAAGTATATTTTCTATCTTCTTCTCCTCTTCACATCTGCATCCCTAGGAAATAGCTCATTATGAAAACTGGTACTACACTAGCTACTGCCTTTATTAAAATTTCTTTACCTCCAAGAGATAGGAATTTCTCTTTCCAGCCCTGAACATTATTCTGAATTTTTGAAATTAATTATGCAAAGGTTTTTTCTTTGACTTATCCACTATCGCTGGAAGCTTAAGATATCTATACAAAATATCAATGTTTCTAATTTGAAAGATCTTAGCAATATGCATTTTTGAAGATATATGTGTATTTAGATAGAAGTAAATAGCAAATTTAATTGGATTCACTACTTGACCATTGGCTTTGGCAGAGCAATGCAATATATTGTGAAGTGTCTAAGCTGCTGAGATGAAGCATTCACTAAAGAACATGGCATCATCAGCAAATAATAAATGATTTGCACCGGACCATGCTTCGCCACTCGAATGCCTTTTAAATATTTTTGAACCTAAGCTCTTATACACATGTGGTATAAACCTTCAGCACATAATAAGAACAAAAGTGGAGATAGTGAGTCACCCTATCGAATCCCTCTTGATGGAATAATGAAATCTTCCAAAGCCTCATTAATATTAATAGAATAAGTAACAGAGGTAAAACAAGACATTATCCATGTAATCCATATTTTAGAAAATCCAAAAGCTACTAGAATATGCTTTTGATATAATTCCATTCTAATTTATCATAAGCTTTAGCCATGTCCAATTTAAGAGCCATACCTCCTTTGTTCCCAATTTTTCGAGCTTTAAGAAAATGAACCGTTTCATGACACACTAAATGTTGTCTATGATTTATCTTCCTGCTTGAAAAAAAGCACTTTGATTTTCAGTGACTAGTTTAGGCATAATTCACTGTAATCTTCTGACAAGGATTTTGCAATTATTTTGTAGTAGACTATGCATAGGCTAATAGGGCGCCATTCACACATTTTAATTGGATGTTGAAGTTTGGGAATAAGAGAAATCGTAGTGTGATTTGCACTTCTCACCATGGGAGCACCTGCAAAGAAACTGACAATAGATGAAAATGAATAATTTTTTATCACATTCTAATATCGATGGAAAACGAGACCCATAAAACCATCCCATCTCGAGGCTTTGTCAGGATGAATTAAAAAGGCAGCATCTTGAATTTCTTAAAAAGTAATTAGAGCTGTTAGAAAAACATTATCCTCCTTCGATACTCTAGGCTCTTTGCATTCAGTAACGAGCTCAAATTTTGAAGGATTTGCTGAAGTAAACAACTCTTTGAAATAGGATACAGCTAGAGAAGTCATACCCTTATAATATAAAATCCATTAGTCTTTGATCATTGATTAGACCCTTAATTTGGTTGGCCCGACAACTCTAAGCCACTGCTGCATGAAAAACCATGAATTGCTATCACCAAGTCGAAGCCATGAATGCCTTGCTTTTTTAACCTAATAATTTTCTTTGCGGATACGACTTTCGTAAGGTTTTTTTTTTTTCAAGCCCTCTAATTGAATTATAGCTTGTACCCTCTAACTACATCTTAATCCATTCTATATTAGCTTTAATCTCATTAATTCCCTGGTTTGCATTCCCATAATTTGCTATATTCAATTCCACTATTCCATATCTATATGCTTTCAATTATGACATGAATTGGAAAGTTGACAACCATGTTGATTTAAGCCCCATTTCTCTGAAATGATACCACTAATATCATGACAGTTTGTCCATCTTTTGTCAAACCTATAAAGCTTCTTATGATGCCAAGTTTGAGGTGTTGATTATAGAAGTCAAGGATTATGGTCCAAACCTAGATCCTAGAGATGAGTAATGCAAGCTTGAGGGAAAATAGTAGCCCAATCAGTACTACGTAAACTCCAATCAATGTGTTCCTCAACATTTGCTGCACTTGCTCTCCTATTTTTCCATGTGTATGCTACCCCATAAAAAGGAATAACAATAAGTCCCAATTTAGAAATGAGCTGATTAAAACTATGATACTTGTAATATTGAAAGTCTAAACCACCCTTTTTATCAATAGATGAAATCATAGCATTCAAATCACCAATCCACAAATTAGATTTGAGGTCCATATCACGAGCAAACGATAATAGAAATTACATTTGATTATTCCGAGTAAAAAGAGAATAACTAAGGTAGCATACAAGCAAATCCCACATAATACCATAATGAGACACTTGACAATGACAAAATTATTCCGACTTATATAAAACTGCACTATTGTACCCACTCAAGCTAATGTTATCCCATCTGAAAAGCCGGCAGGGTCTAAAATTTCATAGTTTGAGAAACCACATAATCTTAAGACTTTTTTGACATGGTGAGTAGTCTTTTTAGTTTCACAAAGGAAGACAAAATCTGAGAAATAAGATTTAACCACCTTTTTAAAACGACATATTGTTAGGAGTTTCCCAACTCCTTGACAATTCTAACTTAAGATCTTCATAATGAAAGCTTGCATCGATTAAGGCTGGCTTGCTCCACCTCCTTAGGATCATCAGAAGAAAAGCGGATGGTCTTGACCTTTGGTTCAATTGAGCTAGTATCTAGTTTAATGCTTCGCTTGCAAAATACTATTGAAAGAGATGTCTATTTCTGAAGTAAGCGAACTTGCACTTTCAATAGTCGGCGATAATTGATTTTCATTACATGATAAATCCATCCTAGCATCGATGACTTTAGTAATAGTCACATTGGACACAAAATTACCTTGCTCGAAATTTAGAGAAACGTTGCAAGTTTTAAGTAGATCAACTACAATTTGTACTTTTTGATTAACTGATAATTCATCTACCCTTCCAATAGAACTGAATTGATCTCTAACAATAGGACTCGGAACATCCAGCAACACTGGAGGAACCGTAATGCGCGATAGATGGTCCTTAAAAGCCTCTTTGAATGAAGGTTCTTTTAGAGTAGAATGGGTAAGGCTGGAACTAAAATTATCAATAGCCCTCTCAAGTCCACTCCGCCCTTGTCCCAAATAACTTAAATGTTGCAAGGCAAGCCCAGTCGAGCCTTCTATTATTTGGTCTGTAAATTGTGCCTCCATCATGATTCAATATATATATATATATATATATATATATATATATTATGACTATATATATAACTATATTTTAAACAATTAAAAATAAAATAACTATATTACACTATTAAAATATTTTTATAAGTTGTGTAACATATTATTTTTAATTAGCTTATGAACCAAATTTAATTATATTCAAAAAATCAAAAAGTAAATATAACTATAAAATAAAGCATTGTAATATTTATACTATTTTTCTTACCATAAATTGAATCACTACCGCTTACTATAATTTTTTATATGCCAAATATAATTAAATTTGTTTTATAAGTTAATTAAAAAATAATATATTACATAATTTATAAAGATATTTTAATAATGCAGTATAGTTATTTTATTTTTATTAAAAACTGAAAGAAGAAATAGAAGAATTTAGAAAAACAAAAACATAAAAAAGAAAATAGAAACAAAAACTTTAAGAAAAAACAAAGTTCAAAAAATTGCAGTGATAGGAATTGAACCTGGAAGTGAGAAAGGCACGCTTACCACCAAGCTAACTACTAACACTTGCTATTTATTTGCATTAAAAAGAAATTTATAGTTGAATAATTATATTATCAATTAAAGAATTATTCTTTTAATTTTAATATTTATATTTATTTACACCTTTCATCACTCATTATATTCTATCTTAAATATATTTCAATAAAATTATTTCGATATGGTTCAATTCCAAGTGAAAAGATTTAATTAATTAAAATTTAGTTTTTAAGCTAGATCTTCTATAATATAATAAATTAAAAAAATATAAAATACTCTTACTTTTATATATATAAAGTAAGAAAATATTATTGAATTATATACTAAAAATATATAAAATACTAAATCAATAAAAGATATTAAAAAATAAATAAAATAATCAAATATTAAATCAAGTTATATCATAATAATTTAATTGGATTCAATTATGTTATTAAAATATTTAATTTATTTAATTTTATAAGATATTTATATTTATTTAATTTCATATAGATAGTAAAAGATAATTAAAGAGTTCAAATTAGAAAAAGTTATTAAATCATATAAAAAGAGAATAAAATTTTATTAGTGAATGAATTTATCATCATGAAATAAATTTTTATATATACAATATAAAGTTCAGCATAAAAAATATATATATATATATATATATATTATATTTGGTTAGTTATATAGTGAATTAGTATTTTTACTATTTTGTTAAATCTTTGTAGTATTGTATTATTCAATTTTAATTTTAGTGATCTATAATTTTTATTGACATTAAAATTAAATCACCCATAAAACGAGTAATTATTTGACATATGTGTAAATCGGTCAGTTTGATTAAATTATTCAAAAAAAATAAAATAAAGATTAAAAATTAAATTAGATTTTGATTCGATTTAATTTGTGGGTTTAAACCAAAATAGTGCACGCCTCTACTTTCAAGTGTGTTTGGGCCTTTTTTGCTTTTAACTTCCTCCTTTCGCAAGTTCTAAATCCTTCATCGGTAAGTGTCTTCGTTCTTTTGTTGTTTTTCTGTTTTTCATCAGTAAGTGACTTCGCTCCCTTCTAGTTTTACTCGCTTCAACACCTGTTTTTGCTCCTTTATTATTTTCTATTTTCGTGGAGTCTTCCCAACCTTCTTTTCAGAATCCAATTTCTCTGCTGATGGATTAACGCCACATCTATTTTTATTAAAACCAAATTATAAAATAAGAAATAGATAAAAAAATTCATTAATAGAGAAACATGAAATAACTCATTTTTTTAGTCTTCCAAAATTACCTATTGTCTTAAGAGATCTATAATGGCTTTTTGATGCAATAATATATTTTTTTTATTATTTGTTTAAATTTATTCGGCTTGTTTTGCTTTATTTCACGCTTTCTAATTTTGTTTGTATGTAAGATATGATTAGTTGTGGTATTTTTATTTGATTGAAATGACAAATGCCATACTTGAACATACTCAAATCTTATTAGGAAATCCAAAAGTTTTATCCATATTTATTTAGTTAGTTTGTAATTAATTGTAACTTATGTGTGAAGAATAGGAAGTTTAAGAGTTATAGGTTACACTTTGAATTAGCATTAAATATAGGATAGCCAAAAAACTACTTGCTCTTTAAGCTAGTATGTCTTTATATTTGTTTCAGATCTTCAAGATAAAGGCAGAGTTTTTTTCTTTCAAATCTTTACATTGATATCAGAGCCATAAGGCTGAGGAGAGGAGACGTTTTTTTACCAAGAGTTTGGTAAGGTGATTTGTTTCATCATGGCTTTTAAGGTTCAGACGAATCTTCAAAGTAAATCTCGTTTTGTTGATTATTCTGACCAGTTTTGTGTGCACTGTAATCGTGAAGGCCATGATCAAAGTTCATGTTTTCAACTTCATGGTTTCCCGGATTGGTAGGGGGATCGAGCTCGTGGTGGTCATGGTCCAGGTCGTAGTGGGAGAGGTGGTACCCGTAGTGGTACGACTAGTGGACGAAGTAGTAGAGGGAGAGGCAGTAATGGTGCCCCGTTGGTTCGCGCACACAAAAATACCGTTGATTCTTTGAGACAGGTGAGTACTTCTTAGGCAGTGCCAACCACTTCAGAGGCAACAGGCTTTTCTGGCATTACGCCTGCACAATGGCAGACCATTCTTGATCTTCTTAATTTGCCAAATTCCAAAGATCGCTTGATGCGTAAGTGTTTATGGATAATTGATACCGGGGCTACTCATCATGTCACAGGTACATTAAAATAGTTAATCAATTTGAATACAATTAGCCATTGTCCGGTGAGATTACCATATGGTCGAACTACTGCCGGCACACATGAAGGAAGCGTGGTATTATCGGGCAATTTGAGGATTAATAATGTGTTATTTATTCCCAATTTGGATTGTAATTTGATCTCTGTGACTCAACTATTAGATGAACATAAATATACCATTCAAATCACTAATGCTTTGTGTGTTATACAGGTTCGAGTGATGAGGAAGTTGATTGGAATGGGTGAGCGCAAGGATGGACTTTTCTTTTTTTGTGGTATTCCTCATGACAAGGTCCTAGCTATTAATGGTGGTGAGTCCATGGAGTTATGGCACAAGCGTCTGGAGCATTCTTCGGAGAAAGTTATTCGAAAGTTTTCATTTGTGAGTAAATCTAGTGATTTGAATAAAAATGGTTGTGATGTGTGTTTGCGTGCAAAGCAACCACGAGACAGTTTTCCTATTAGTAGGAGTCGTGCTAGTAGGATTTTTGAACTTATTCATTGTGATTTGTGGGGACCTTATCGGACTCGTTCCCCTTGTGGGGCCTCTTATTTTTTGACGATTATGGATGATTTCTCTCGAACAGTTTAGGTTTACTTGCGTTATAATAAATTAGAAGTTGGCATCATGTTTTTGAATTTTGTTGCATTGGTTAAAAGGCAATTTAATCAGACTATTAAGCGAGTTAGAAGTGATAATGGAACTGAGTTTACATGCTTAACTGAATATTTTGAGAAACATGGTATTATTTTTGAAACATCTTGTGTTGGGACTCTGCAACAAAATGGTCATGTTGAGCGTAAACATCGACACATTTTAAATGTGGCTCGTGCTTTGCGTTTTCAAGGGCATTTGCCTATTCAGTTTTGGGGAAAGTGTGATGGCGGTATATTACTTAATAAATCGTACTCCTTCTAGTGTTCTTAATTATCAAAGACCATATGAATGTTTGTTTGGTAAATTTCCTAACTTAAAAGCCATTCGGATTTTGGGTTGTTTATATTATGCTCGTAATAAAAAACATCAAGGTGATAAATTTGCTAATAGAAGTCGTAAATGCATTTTCTTGGGGTACCCATTTGCTAAAAAGGGATGGAAGTTGTATGATTTAGATACAAAAGAGATCTTTGTGTCTAGGGATGTTAAATTTTTTGAAAAATGTTTCCATTATGCAAGGAAGGAGTGGGTTGTTATGATACTTTACCTGCTTCTATTGAGAACAATGTGGATCAGATTATGAGGGGGAGTAATGCAAAGATAAAAAGTGATAATGCGGAGTTAGAGGGTGATAATAAGGAGATAAAAGGTGATAATGCGGAGATAGAGGGTGATAATGCAGAGATAGAGGGTGATGATGGGTAAGAAAGTGAAGGGGGTGTTGTGTTGGCGGCTGCTGAAAATGAGGAACCTGAAACCATAACAACAGAACTGGGACGAGGCAAACGTTCAAAATTATCTAATTCTCGCTACCGTGACTTTGTGACTCATACCATTGTGAAAAAAAAAAGTTCTTCCGCCAACTCATCTTCTTCACCATCTTCCTCAGGTACTCCTTATCCTATTTCTCACTTTGTGTCTTGTGATAAATTTTTCGATAGCCATAGAAAATATGTAGCAGCAGTTACTACAGGCAATCCTCTTAAAATTTTTAAGAAGCTGTAAAACATGAAGGTTGGAGAAAGGCTATGGCTGAGAAGATACGTGCTTTGAAAGATCAAGGCACTTGGGTCCTGCAAAAATTACCTTCTAGAAAGAAAGCTCTAGGAAGTAAATGGGTATATACTGAAAAGCATGATGAAAGAGGAAATTTGCAGAGATTGAAAGCAAGGCTTGTTATATTTGGTCATCATCAGGTAGAAGGTATTGACTACAACTAGACTTTTACTCCTATTGCAAAAATGGTGACCTTTCGTACTTTTCTTGCATTAGCAGCAGTGAAGAAATGGAAAGTTCATCAGAAGGATGTTCATAATGCTTTCTTGGATGGTGATTTAGCCGAAGAGGTCTACATGAAAATTCCTCCAGAATTCGAGAAAAATCAGACTAACTTGGTGTGTAGAATGAAGAAGTCCTTATATGGTTTAAAACAAGCTCCTCGATGTTGGTTTGCCAAACTTGCAACAGCATTGCAGAATTATGGTTTTCAACAATCATATTCAGATTATTCTTTATTCACTTTGACAAGGGGAACAATTCAGATTAATATTCTTATATATGTGGATGATATGATTATTGCCAGCAATGATATTGTGGCCCTGGAAATATTTAAAGACTATCTTGGAAAATGCTTCAAAATGAAAGATATGAGGGTATTGAGATATTTTCTAGGATAGAAGTTGCTTGTAGTTTGGAAGGCATTTTTATTTGTCAAATGAAATATGCTTTGGACATTATTTTTGAGACAGGTTTACTAGGTGCTAAACCTGCAGAATTTCCTATAGAGCAAAATCATCATTTGGCATTAGTCGCTGATCGATTACTTGATGATCCGGAGCAATATCATCGACTAGTTGGGCGGTTGATTTATCTGGGTGTCACACATCCGGATTTAGCTTACTCCGTTCATATTCTCTCTCAGTTTATGCAACAGCCCAGAGAAGAGCATCGGGAAGCTGCATTACGAGTTATTCGCTATTTGAAAAAGAATCATGGCCAAGGAATAATGTTGCATGCTGATAGTAAATTAAACTTGGAAGGTTGGTGTGATTCTGATTGGGCAAGTTGTCCATTAACGAGGCAATCATTAAGTGGCTAGTTCGTTTTACTTGGTCATTCTCCTGTTTCTTGGAAAACCAAGAAGCAACAACCGTTTCTCATTCATCAGCAGAGGTGGAATATAGATCAATGACATCTATTACCTACAAATTAAAATGGCTCAAACAGTTGCTTGGGGATTTGGGTGTACACCACGAGAAGGGAATGAGACTCTATTGTAATAGTCAGTCTGCATTATATATAGCACAAAATCTTGTTTTTCATGAGCGTACGAAACATATTGAGACAGACTGTCATTTCATACGAGATGCGATTACAGATGGCTTAATTGTTCCTTCATTTGTGCCTACAAAGCAACAATTGGCGGACATTTTTACTAAAGCTTTGGGTCGATCACAATTCGAATTATTGTTGCGCAAGTTGGGTGTGTCGAGATCTTCACGCTCCAACTTAAGGGGGATATTAGGAAATTCAAAAGTTTTATCCATATTTATTGTAGTTAGTTTGTAATTAATTGTAACTTATGTGTGAAGTATAGGAAGTTTAAAAGTTATAGGTTACACTTTGAATTAGCATTAAATATAGGATAGCCAAAAGGCTACTTGCTCTTTAAACTAGTATGTCTATATATTTGTTTTAGATCTTTAAAATAAAGGTTGAGTTCTTTTCTTTCAAATTTTTACAAATCTTTTAGTGTTTAATAAGTGACCTGTGATATTTTATTTGTTTGCTCCATGGAGTATTATTATACTGGATATGGAGAAAGATAGTGATAATATAAATAAATTCTTTTTTTAAAAGAAAATATACAAATAAAGTCCCTTAAAAACATAAATAAGGAAAAAAAGTTGGGTAACTTTGCAGACAAGAAAAAGAATTATTACATGCTTTTTTTATTAATGGACATATTTATCTATTTTTTATTTTATTATTTAGCCTTAACAACAATATTTGCGCCTTAACCTCACTCAGAATTTGAAGGATCAATGATGAATTCTTGTTATTGTGAAAGATTCTGAGATTACAGGATGCAATAATGTTGCATATATATTTACATGTCCAGCGGATGTCTAATGATCTATTCTAACAGTTGTCTATATCCTATACAACGTATATTTCTGTAATGAGAAAGATTGAAGTGGCCTTTCTTCCTTAGAGAAGAAAGGTTGATCTTTTCCCTAAGAGCTTGTGATGACATGTATGTACAGCAGAAAGCCTGTACAGACCTGAGGCTCCTACTTTCTATTTCCAGCTTTTCAGCTTTACTTTTATATTTCTGTCTTTCAACATTCCCCCTCAAGTTGGGTTTGTATAGATTGATAGAACCCAGCTTGTTGAGGATACTTTGATGATTTATTTTATTGAGAGCTTTTGTAAATATATCTACCAGTTGTTCATGACTTTTGATGAATGGTGTTTCTATTTCTCCGGATTGCACTTTTTCTCTAATGAAGTGGCAATCAACTTCGATGTGTTTGGTTCGTTCGTGAAATATTGGGTTGATGCAATATGTCGGGCAGCCTGGTTGTCGCAGTACATTTGCATAAGCCTGTTACATTCTATTTTCATGTCTTGGAGTACTTGTTTAATCCAAATGAGTTCACTAGCCGTAGATGCCATGGCTTAATACTCAGCTTCTGCACTCATTCTTACAACTACATTTTGTTTCTTGCTTTTCCATGTCACCAAGTTTCCTCCTATAAGGTAAAAATCCTGTAGTTGACTTCCTGTCACAACTTCTTGCCCAGTCTACATCAGAGAAACCAACTATAGTGTTAGTGTTATTTTTCTTCATCCAGATTCCTTGACCTGGAGTGCCCTTGAGATACCTAAGTATCCTAGCAATGGCATCCAAATGACTGGTACGGGGAGCATGCATGAATTGGCTTACCATACTTACTGCATATGCAATATCAGGCCTGGTAATAGTTAGGTAGATCAACTTACCTACTAAGCGATGATATTGCCCTATGTCGGTTAATGGTTCACCATCTTCCAGACTAAGTTTAACATTAGTTTCCATTGGTGTATTGGCTAGTTTAGCTCCCAGTTTTCCAGTCTCTTTAGCAGGTCAAGGACATACTTTCTTTGAGACAGAAATAGCCCTTTGTTTGACTTGGCTATTTCTATTCCAAGAAAGTACGATAATTGTCCTAGGTCTTTGATGTCAAATTCCCTTTTTAGATTTTGTTTAAATTTTTCAATTTCTTTATTGTCATTACCAGTTATAATGATGTCGTCAACATACACAAGAACGATAATAGTATATGTATGAGTATGCTTTACAAACATAGAGGAATTTGAAGTGCATTTATTGAAATTAATATTTAAGAGAAAAAGGCTTAGCTTGGCATACTCTTGAAAATTGTTTCAATCCATAGATTGCTTTTTTTAGTTTGCATACTAGGGAAGGATCTGATCTGGATTCGTGGCCTAAGGGAAGAGTCATGTAAACCTCCTCTTCCAAGGTTCCTTGAAGAAATGCATTTTTGATGTCCATTTGAAATAGATTCCATCCTAAATTGGTAGCAACAGATAGCAAAATTCGGACTGTTTTTCATCTTTGCTACAGGTGCAAAGGTCTCTTGGTAGTCAACACTGTAGGTCTGGCTGAACCTTTTGGCTACTAGCCTAGTCTTATATCTCTCAATGACAATTGTATTTTATTTTATATACCCACTTGCATTCTACGGGCTTTTTATTTGGTGGTAAAATGACAATATCCCATTTGTTATTTTTTTTTCTAAGGCTTGAAGTTCTTCCCTCATAGCCTTGCACCATTTCGGGTTGCTATTGGCTTCAACAAAAAGATGTAGGTTCAGTGTGTGTTGTGATATTACTTAGGTAGACCCGGTATTGACTTGATATCATATCATAGGTAATGAAGTGTTGGATTGGATACGATACCTTATGGGACACATAGTCCCTTAATTTGACGGGAGGCCGAGTCTATCGAGTAGATCTTCTCAAGGAAATTTCTTATTGAGTTGGTTCTTCTCTTAACTCAATTTCTTTATTATTTATTTCATTTTCTCCCCCTTGAGAGATTAGCCTTGAGTCTGTATTTTGCTCCCCCTTTAAACAAGCAACCTGTTCTTAACTGCTGCTGTAGGAAAAATAAAGTCATGCAAAAATAGTAAAGTGTGTGGCCCATGAGTGTTTATCTGAGAGTGTTGTTCATGTATCTTGTAGTAGGGTCCATGTTCTACAAATGAGACATCCCTGGAGATATAGGTTTATGAGTTGTGGGGTCGTAGCATTTATACCCCTTTTTCTCCAAAGAGTACCCTAAAAATAAGGTTTTAACTGAACCTTTATCAAACTTGTCATGTCATTTAATGTGAACAAACAGGTGCAGCAAAATAATTGAATGTGCCCTAATTCTATTTTTCTTCCTTTGAGAGTCTCTAATGGACTCAAATTTTTTAGTTTGACACTTGGTAACCTATTAATGAGATACGTGGCGGTTAAGATGGCATCCGACCAATAGGTATTTGGGACATTATTTTGAAAAAGGAGGATTCTAGTAACTTCGAGAAGGTGCCTGTTTTTTTTTTCTGAGGCTCCATTTTGTTCAGGAGTGCTAAAGCATGTAGCTTGATGCAAAATTTCTTCCCTTTTAAAGAATTCTAAAAAAAATTGTTTATGTATTCAGTGCCATTGTCAGATCAAAAGATTTTGATTTGGCTTCATACTAATATTTTACAAAATTAAAAAATTCTTGAAAGCAAGTAAATACCTTATTTATTCCTTTTAACAAATAAACTCAGCTAGTGCAGGAGTAATCATCAAATGTAACAAAATATTTGAAATGATTATAAGACTCAATGGGGGCGGATCCCCAAACATCAGAATGTATTAATTCAAATTTTTTTCAGAAACGCTAGAAGATAAAAAAAAATGGTAATCGAGTTTGTTTAAAAAATTTGCAAACATCACACCGACTGGAATTTAAGTTGTAATAAAATAGTTTATTTAAAACTTGATCAAAATGGATGTCCAAACCGCTAATTCATCAACATGTCTTGATCAATCGAGCTCATCGACATAAGACATTGATTGGTAGGATCCTTTAGGTAGTACAACTCATTTTCTAATTGTCCTTCACCAATCGTCTTCCCTGTAATTCGGTCCTGGAATAGCACAGTAATTGGTGAGAATATGACATTACAGTTTAAATCACGAGTTAATTTATCAACAGACAATAAATTTGACTTAAAGTCGGGTAAGAATAAGATATTTTTTATATTTTTGTTAAATAATTGAGTCGTGCCAAAACCATGAATTTTGGCTTTGTTTCCATTAGCAACAATCATATGTTGGGAATCTGCAATGTGAGCAAAGTTTTATAATCTTGTTGGATCACAGGTCATGTGATCGGTAGCGTCGGAATTAATAATCCAATTATTTATATTTTGGCATGTATTTGCAAATTTTAATGATGAATTTAGGGAATTTGATACCGAGCCTGACCCATTCAATTGTTATTGCTGGACCAAGGCTTGGATTTAAGAAAGCAATTGTGTTAATTGCATGGTGGGTGTTGCGGGTCAGATCCGGGTCGGATTTGGGTCGGGTCAACTAGGTTAGATCCGGGTCAGGTTAATTGTCCGGGTCAGGTCAATGCATGAACCTCGGATCCGGGTCGGGTCAGTTATCCGGTTCGGGTTATTTCATAACCCTCGGATCTAGTGTATATTGGCTTAGACCCACTGGACATTTGCTCACCCTTTTCATTAGGATTTTCTCTCTTACTCGCCCCGTCGAATTTTCTTTCTCTTTCTCCTCTCTTCGTCCCTCCAGCGATGTTCTCCTGTTCCCACCCTCGACTCAGCCTCAACTGGGGGTGAAGATGTCAACAACTGTTGCGATGATGGCCTATTTCTTACAGTGGTCGCATCTTTCGATGTTGCTTGGTCCTCCTTTCTGTCAGGCCGTTTCGTGGGAGTTGAAGCGTCGAGTGGAGTACGCTCGATTCTCTGTGATGTCAGGGTTGAGATATGGGTTCATCGTTTTTCTTCGTGTCTCTTCTCGCTGAATAATGGCCATTACAACTTCAATCGTTGGAAGCTCAGTGGACATGAGGATTTGCGATCTCATGGCTTCGTAGCTTGAGTCCAATCCTCTCAGGTAAGTATAGACCAAATCATGTTCTGCTCTCTTCTGTATTTTTTCTGCGCCAGTTGTCAGTGGGAGGTAGTTTTGCAGTTCTTCCCATCTAGTCAGTACTCGGTCACGTATTCTGAGTAGTTTCTGGTGCCTTGCTTGATTTGAGATAGTTCCTGTTTTAGGTTAAAAATGTAGGCAGAATTTTGCTAGTGGTCGTATAAATTTTTTATTTTTTTCCAGATGGCTTTCAATGATCCAGGTAACATGCATAGCCGGGAAATTTGAGATTCCATGGTGTTGGAGACATCTATATGACCATATGGTCTGTCGTTTGCCATTCTTCTATTTTCTCTATCTCTTCTTTTATTGGAGCTTCTAGGTTAATTGGTCCGGGTCTGTCTCTGGTTCCTGTGATGAACCCTAATACCTTTTTGCCGCTGACAGACTTTGACCATTCAAAGTAGTTTTGGTTGTCTTTCAGCACTATGCTGGTTAATTTGGTGATGTCGTTTTAGGACATGGTTGGTTTTGTTTTGAAACAGAGGAGGTCTTCTGGCCTCTTTCTCTGTTGATGATTGCGGTGGTTGTGATGAAGTTTATAGGCTTGAAACCTACTCTGATACCATGTTAGAATTTGAAGGATCAATGATGAATTCTTGTTATTGTGAAAGATTTTGAGATTACAGGATGCAATAGTATTGCATATATATTTACATGTCCAACGGTTACCTATGTCCTATACAACGTATATTTCTGTAATAGAAAAGATTGAAGTGGCCTTTCTTCCTTAGGGAAGAAAGGTTGCTCTTTTTTCCTGAGAGCCTGTGATGACATGTCTGTACAGCAAAAAGTCTGTACAGACCTGAAGCTCCTACTTTCTGTTTCCAGCTTTTCTGCTTTACTTCCATATTTTTTTCTTTTAACATTTTTATTTTTAAAGAATAAATAGTGCATTTGAATTTTATTTTATAAAAAACTATTTAAAAATAAAAAATTTAACAGATATAAAAAATACATTAAAGATACTCTAAATAAAATATTTAACTTTATATATAAACATTCTTCAAAATTATATTTATTGTAAAAACTATATTCTTTAAAATAAAATGAAGAGCTGCTGTGTACCACCGGAGCCTTTGAACAGTGTCCACCAAAGATATCAATAATCGAGAGTCATCACACAAGACCTATTCAAAGAAAAAATAATTTTCCGTTTCCCCTTCCTCGACGAGCACTTGGCAATAAACCCATAACCATACCTGCAGGCATACTCGATTAAGCCGACCTTTAATACATAAAAATAAAGGGTAATTTGTTCATTTGTAAATGTGCAAATCTGATTTCATTCTTTATTACGGTGCTATGATGCAATATTTTTACAGAATAGAATAAGAGGTTGTCCTTTTTAGCATTATTCAAACGTCATTGCTTCTATTTTATCTCGAACATAATCCAAGCGTTCACTATAAATCTTAATGCTGAGAAGTATAGATTTCAACCAAAAAAAAAAAACAAAAAGAGGATTCCAATTCTATTTCTAAATCTTACTCTGTTGGATATAACATAATAAGAAACTTACTACTGTAATAATCATAGTTGGCCAGTTGATATTGTAAAGCTGGCCTTTGATTGAATATAAAACCATACATGTCAGCAAAAACGACTAGAAATGACAAACTACAATCTGTTTTCCCTTATAATACAGAATTTAACTTGCTTGAAGGGTAATCCTTGCTATGTCATTTCTCTTTTAAGACTTGGAACTGGTAGATGATATGTTGCTTTTGGCCTGTGAGGAAGCATTGGAAGTGTTGCTTTGTGCCTGCGATTGGGAACCCTGGCTAGAGGATGATTCTGTGAAGAAAATAATGTGCTCCTGGTTGTCAACAAACACTTGAAGTGATCTTGGAATTGGAGGTAGGTTCACATTCAAGACTCCCTCAAGAATCTGAACTACCTGGCTCATTGTTGGCCTTTGGGTTTCCTCATCTTGGATGCACCAGCAAGCAACTTTACATACTCTTGTTAGCTCATCAGGATCAGCATTCCCGTCCAACCCAGGATCCAATAGGCTAAGGATGTCTCCAGCTTCAGTCAATTGTCTTGCAACCGACGTTGGGAAGAAATGCACTACTCTATCTTCAGATTGCTCGGAGTTTCTCCGTCCGGATACAAGTTCAAAAAGCATCATTCCATAGCTGTAAACATCAGCTTTGACTGTTATAGCCACTCCTGAAATCCACTCTGGCGCAAGATAGCCTCTTGTCCCTCTCATTGTTGTTAGAACCCTGCTAAAATCGCGCCCAACAAGCTTTGCCAGGCCAAAATCTGCCACTTTTGGGCAAAACTCAGCATCTAAAAGGATGTTCTCAGGCTTAATGTCGCAATGTATGATGCAATCCCTGCATTTCTCATGGAGATAGGCCAACCCTCTAGCTGTCCCCAGAGCAACATTATACCTTGTATTCCAGTCAACGACATTGGAGTCCTTTGCATGGAAGAGGTGGAAGTCAAGAGAACCCTTCGGCATATAATCATAAACCAGTAGCCTTTTTGTACCCTCGGAGCAGAAGCCACGAAGGCGAACAAGATTGACATGCTGGATTGTTCCAATGGTGCTGACTTCTGTGCGGAATTGCTTCTCTCCTTGGCTGATGCTTTCTAGCTTCTTGACAGCAATGACACTTGAATCCGGCAATGTCCCTTTAAAGACAGAACCAAAACCTCCTCCACCCAGCTTTTCCGAGAAATTCTTTGTTGCATGTTGTAAATCTTTGTACCCAAAAGCAATCAAGGAACCGTCCACTGATTTACCCATTCTGATTGTCCTCTTCCTCCTCATGATCACAAGGAGAACAAGGACAAGGAGAACCACCGCCACCGCTGAACCCACAACTGCTCCGATAACAACTCCCTTGTTATCCTTAGAGCTTGAAAGCTCAGAAGCTGCAAGCCTGAGATAGAGAGTTTTCCCCTTAGAGTCACCATCTGCAAGCTGTTTTAGATCCATGAGATCCCCAATCCAAATTGAACACTGGTTGTTGTCATAAGCATAAGCAGTGCAAGAGCAATTGCTCAAGCAGTTCGATTCACATTCTTTGGCACTCCCAACTGCCAGTGTCAGTGAATTGTCAAGCAAACCCATATTTAGATTAGGTAAAAATCCATCTCTTTTCCCATTAACAAGACTAGAATTCCCACACTGCAGATCAGTATTCCTCACACACCCACCAGAATAAACCTCAGAATTCCAATCATTTGTCACCTCTGGAACAAAACCTGTCAAACAATGACAGAAAGGCTGGGATTTCAGATTGCAACTCCCGAAAGCCCCACAATAAGCATAAACCTCACACTGCACTCTTGGTTGAGACCAAAACAAATTCCACTGCGCTGCAGGCTCCAACCATGACTGTTGCTGAATCTGCCCTCCAACATCCATCACGAATCGAGAGATAATAGAATTATTATAAAGAGAATAAGTGAAATAGTTTTCTGTTGCATCGCTATAGTAGCTGAAGTTGTAGATATAGTTCAATCTCATTTCAGGCACCAAGCTAAAGATTTGTCCATTCCAAGTTCCACTGGTCCAAAAAATTTTGGAATTATTCCACAGGATATAATATTGACTAGTTCCATTCGGGTCTAGCTCAAGAGAAAATAGACCTGGAGCAGGATCTTCTTTATTTTTCCATGAAACAAGACGTGTATTTTTTCCAGTAATTTTGTTTAAACCAATTTTGGCTCCAGGAAGCCATGTATCAGCAGGATGATCAAAACTCTGCCATAATGTCTCCGATGAATTATTACTACTTCCATTCAAAACAAGATTTCCAGTATCATTAAGTACTGCTTCTACAGTACCAGAACTTGAAGGGGTCAAATTTGTTGACCAAATGGGGATTTTGGACTCATTAAAAAGAACTAAATTACCATCTGATATTCTCAACTCAGAAGAAAATTTATCAGAAACTGGTGTCGCTCTATTCGCAACCCAAACAAAAGTCCTCTGTGAAACTCTATTGTACCATATACCTATATAGAATTTTGAGCTATTACCTGGATTGAAGAATCCCAGTTTAAAGACACCTCCAGCAGAAACAATGGTTTGATCACCAGAAAGTGGTTGAGTTGCAGTGATTTTATCTGCTGCAAAAGAGACATGGAAACTGAGAGAAAAGTAGCACAGGGAAAGAAGACATAGTTTTAACCATGCCATGTTCTTGATGACATCCATGGTTTGCTCAAGAATTCTGCAGGCAAGCAATGAAGTAGATATTTTGAAGTAGCTGAATAATTGTAGTACAAGGTCTTAGAAAAAGAGAGGAGAATGGGTCTCTTTAAGCTGCTAATGCTGAGACACAAGACAAATTCTGCTAAAAGATGAAAGAAAAGAAGGCTGTTGTTGTGGTGCGTCCATCAGTCAATCCATGGAAGTCAAAGCTTTCTCCCGAACTTACTACTATACCCTTTTGTTCTGTTGTAAAATAATGAAATCAATTTTTTCTGGCATTTGTTGTTTAAAATAGGCTTCTTGAGCTAAAAACTAGAAAACCAATAATAATAAAAAATTATTAATAAAGTTTCTTTGAAATCCAGCAAGACATATGACTTTTCCAGATGTATTCACGATATAAATAAATGAATGGAACTTAACTTCAGTGTTTCACCCATAGCATTGACTGATTAATACATTTGTATATTTTGATTTTCATAACTTATATTATTATTATTTTAATTATGAATAATAATAATAATTTAATATATTATAACTTATAGTCATTTGCTATATTTCTAAAAGATAATATATTTTAATTTAAAATATTTTTATATGTTTCTTTTAATAAAAATATTTATTATTCTAAAATTTTATTAAATGTAAATAAATATAGAAATTATTTATAATATTTATAAATTAATTAATTAATTAATTATATATTGATACTGTAAATAATATTATTGTCCTATCTTTAAGATAATAAAATATTTTAGAATCAAAAATAAATTATCAATTAACATATAACATCATAATATAATTAAAATATTATTTTTGAAATTAGAGTTATTATATATTTAAAATATATTTATTAATTAATATATTAACTAGACGATAATAGAGAAGTTATATATTAACATAATACTTATGTCAAAAATAAATTTATATATATATAAATAATGATTTTATATATCAAAATAAGTAAATATATAAAAATAATTTTATCTCTTATTTTATTAATTATATATATACTTCTTTTAGAATTATAAATTATTATATAGTTAAAAATTAATTATTAATAACAGTAATACTTAAATATAATTAAAAAATTCAAGATTAAAATTATCATTTAATTAATAAATAATTTATAAATTAATAAATTAATATAAAAATTATAAAATTATATGAGATTTAAATTTCATGTTCGAAAATAGTAATACATATCAATTGAATTTTATGCCTCAAATGAGATATATATATAACAAAAATTCAATAATTGAAGTAATTAGCCATATCAAATCACATCCAAAATTTTAAATCCCTTTTCATTTTTCAAATTTTATAGTTAATATATTAATTATATTTATACAAATTTATATTAAAATAAAATTATAAATTAATATCATAAGCACATGCTAAAATTATATTTATATTAAATATATCAGTTTGATATATAAGAGTAAATTTATATTTAAAAAGAGTAAATATTTTTATTAAAAAATTATTTGATTATGGATTAATATTAGATAAGAGATACTTCATTATCATGTGAGTATCCGAGTTAATTAAAATTGAACCATTATTAAATCTAATAATAAAAAATAAAGTTAAGCTAGAATCCAACATTTTATATTGAAAGTGTGAATTAGACGTCCAAGAAGGGGTGAATTGGATTTCTCAAAAAATCTATGGTTAAAATCTAAACTAATTAATATGCTACTTATGTGATAAACTTTACGGGAGTTTTCAAGTTGACTATTAGATACCTACAACAGTAAGTTAGCTACTTTAATTCATATCTCAACTATAATAGATCATATGCTTTATTTGTTTGAATGAGTAAGAGAGTTGAGATGAAAATGATGTCTAATGTTTATTTGAAAACAGTTAAATGTTTGAATAGACGATATTGAGTTTAAAGGCTTAATAGACAACTAATTATGCATTAAAAAGGAATATCTTATGAATTCAAATAAATAAAAATCGACCCAGTAATTTATCATGATTCGGTAAACATCCATTCCTTAAGGATTACCCTTAAGATTATTTCTACTATTTGATTCTATTAACGGCTACGGACCACGCCTTATAGGGACTAGTGACCATTCTCATTTTTGCCATGGCACTTTCTTTGATGCTACCAGGTGATGCACGCACAATTGATCCAGGTAAAACCGAATCACACTTTTTGTGTAAATATTTGCGCACAAAAATAGTTTTAAAATATGTCCAATGTGTAACTCTACCTTGCAGGCCTTGGTGGATTCAGGCCTAAATATTGCCCAACTTGTCTTTGTGCGGCACCTCCACCACCAGGTTCCTGCTGCAAGTGCCGTGGCGGAAGTGCTATTTCTACTGTGGCCCCGGCTACTAAGGGCTCTCCCTAGTTTGCCTTCTTAAGATGCTTCTGAGACCTGAATAAGTCATTAGCGGAGTAATAAGAGAGTCTCGTGGTCCAGTTGGCATATATATATATATATATATATTTCATTTCTGTAAGATACTTCATGTTTATGGTATGAGAAATAACAGTATCGGTTCCAAGTACTGGTTTTTATTTAAATAAATGTTTTTTTTATTATTTCTCAATCATTTAGAATTGCATCATATGCTCTATATAACAGTACCCCTACAAGCTTTTAACTTCTCTTTAATTCCTAAAATAAGAAGTGAAATCCCTTTTAAGAGGCTCTTAACTTTATTTGTTTTTTTTTTCTTTTTCAAAAAATAAGTTTTAATTCACCGCTCATTTTTTTTTAAATTTTCGAGAGCAAATAATTCACCAAAAAATATATACAGTAAAAACTAATATTTACGTAGTTTTCAATCTTTTTCTTTACTTTTTCTTTTCTAATGAATTATTATATAAAATAAAGATAGGAACGTTATTGGAACATGAATAATTTTTAAAATAGATAAAAATAAAGAGTTATATAATTTATGATATATAATAGAGAGTATAATAGAAATGTTAATTTTTTAGCTACAAATGGAAAAGATGACTCAAATTTAAAATTTAACTTTAAATAAATATACATCTATTATCATAATATAAATGTATTAGCCGTTAGATGCTGTAGAGGTTATAATGTTACAAAAAAATTTAATCTCATAACTAATTGATGGAGTTATTTTAGAGATATGATAATCTCTTTTTTTAATTTTGATAGATTCTTTTTGGTTCATCCAATAATACAAATTATCTTTTTATTTTTAATTATTAATTGAATAATTAAATATCTGAAGTGTCATTCATTAATTAATATAAATATCAATTAATTTATTTATTTTTTTAACTTTAATTTTTAAAAATTTTAGTACATATTTCTTTTTATTTGAACATCATCAATTATAAATGAGTTGGCAAATTCATTAATTTTTAGATTGTTGTGAAATATATTAAAAAACTTATCTGTATATTAAGAATTTACTAAGAATATTTTAATAAAAAAATATTAAAAACAATAATATTAATTAAAATAATAAAAGTTCTCATTCTTATAAATCAAAAATTGCATCCAGTGCTAGTTAAGGTTGTGCAATCCAAGATGCTTTCTCCTTTGGAAATATCGTAGTATGTATTTCAACTTGTGATGTCATGTATACATAAGCACAATTGGACTTCTGGCGTCAAAAAAACATATAAATTTATTTTTAAATTTATATATTTAACTTAAATGAAAACTTATTAAAATTTTAATCCATTCATTTTATAAATTTTGTTATCACTAAATTAAATTCTAATAATATAAATATAATTTTTAAATAAATTTATATTAATAAATAATATATTTCTCCAGAATACTAACTGAATTTATATCTTTCCTGAATTTTATCAGTTTAGACGATCTAACCAATTTAGAAAAGAAATGCCCTCCCTATTTCTCTACTCATTTTATTTATGATAGATTCATTTATAATAATCTTTTTATTCCATTAGCTGTAAGACTGATTTCATTTTAAATTTTTTTTGTCACTTTTCTCTTATATTTTTTAGTTTTATGATTTTTAATAATAATTATTCCAAACAAAATAATTTCAACTGAAAATAACAAAAACGTTTATTATTTTAATGTTTATTAATAATAAACTCGAGATTCTAAAAGTTAAATATAAATTTTCTTTGGAAATTATTAAATAAAAAAAATGCTTTTTCAATATGTGTTACTAAAAAAAGTGAAATAAAGATTATATTTTTTATTCAAAAATATTGCTATTATGTATTTTACAGCATTATATATATATACACACGACGCGTTAACTTTTATCTAAACCAGATTTGGGCAATTTGGTCATTTACAAATGTGGATAGCTCAGCAGTCATCCACCTCGTGCGCACTACACGAAACACAAATTTTATTATCACAAGATAAATAAATAAATAACAATTAGAAAAGTCAAACTTAATAATTTCCAAATCCACCGTTTTATGGGGCCTTCTAGATACTAAATTTGATTTCTACGGTCTAACTTTTGTTTAGCAACTTTCGTAACGAGTATTGAATTCTATTTAATTTCTTACAATTTTTCTTTTGATAAAAAGTATTTACATATTTAGATTAAAAATTTGAAAAGATTGAAATTGGTTAAATATATATTTTTATTTACAGAGCTAAAGTATAAATAAAATTTTATATATTACTATTATTCTTTTTTTTTTTACAAAATATAATGATTTTACTCTTCATTCATTATAGAAAGTACAAATTTATCTCTTGAAAAGTAAATGATACCACAATAAATATACGATTCTTTTTTATTTCAATATTATTATGTTATTAGTTTATATGACACATCAGATTTTAACTCTAAATTATAGTTAGTGTCAAGGACTATTGTTTATATCAAAAATTTCTATTTTACTTAAATTTTTTTAACTATAACTAGTACTATTAAATAGTCAAAACGTAAATTACACAATTCAAGACAATGGTTTTATCTCTGCATAATAAGACGAATATTATATTAAAATGACTCTAGAAATACAAGTATTTTAAGCAAATTAAATATAAGATAATGAAACCAAGTTTTTAAAAATACACTTATCTAATTAATAATGGTTTCATATATATATATATATACATATATATTCCAATATTATTCGTATAAATTATTATTATAATATATAAATATTTATTAGGTAATATATAATTAAATATTCATTAAATATATTATATTTAATGTTTTTGTATACAATAGGATTTTTTTTTAACTAATTACATATATATCTACAAAATTTAGTGGGTAATTTTAACATCAAATAAAGAAATAACATTAAATTTGATCCTTAATTTTTGCAGTCAAGCTTAATTTGGCCTCTTTTTACTTTTACGGCCAATTTAACTATAAATTTCACGAATAGGTTTAATTTAGCATTTTTTAAACTAGTCAGTTGGACACAATATAACAAGAGCATTAAAAATTGGCTAAATTGAGTCTAACTACAAAATTTGAAGGCAAAATTAACTTTATTCTATTTTTAAGTGTTGTTCCTTAATGCACCAAAGGAGGGAGAGGGGATGAATTGGTGTTTGATAAGGTAATCGACAATTTAAAAATTAATCAAATGAGTAAGAGACGAAGGAAAAGAATAAATACAAGAGGTTTATAGTGATTTGGTTATTAACCAACTCTATATCCACTCTATAATCTCCAATTAGGTTAATCCTTATCAAAAATATACTGGGAGTTTTCCTAAGTTCACTCCAAAACTTAGTGCTTTGGCTCACACCTAATCTTACAACTTGTATTTAAGGCTAGCATACAACTTTAGAAGAGTTTTAGACCCAAGCTAACTCTTAAACCCAAATCCAAGTGTTTAAGGCTCATATCGAAACCTCAAAAGGGCTATTATTTCTCTTATAATAACTTAAACAAGATTAAAACATAAGAAATTGATTACAAGATGTTGTAAAATTAAAGTGCAATAATTTGGCTATAAAAAGGTTATTGATCAACCATAAATGTTCTTTAGCGGAGGTATTTATAGAGCCCTGTTGTTGTTGCTACACTTGAATAACGGCCACGCTTGCTAAAGCGCAATCGCAAAGCTTGAAAATGATTATTAAAGTTGCAAGGAATCTTTTCCATGTGGCACTCAGACATTGGTTTTCAAGAGATAACCATTAGCAATCTCTCTATAGGCATGGATATCGCGGTCCTAATATTGTCATGGCGGTCGCAATTTCATCTCCTCCATATAACCCTTCAAAGTGTCTTGCATTGCGGTCGTGATAGAGGTCACTATATGCATTGTACTCAAATTTTTATTTATCATAGTCACGAGACGCTTATCATGGTCATAATTTCAAGGATGCTTCATCAGCCATTGAAAATTCAACTTTCGCAGTTACTATGAATGTATTTTGTTCACGATTTAGGAGACAACAATAAATCCTAAGTGTTTCGAACTCCAAATGGAAAATACTTCAAGTCCTACATAAAAACCACTTGGAATCAATTAAAAAATAATAATATACATAGAATCACCATCAACATTAACAAACACATTAATCCATCACTATAAGAGGTTGAACTCAATCTAAAATACTAAAGGCATTGCCAACATCAACACCAAAACCATGTCATAATCAACATCTTTACTTTCTCAATAAACTAATTGAAAATTTAAAATATAAACTTAATATATAAATTGAATCATAAAATTAAATCAATTATAATTCAATGATTTTTTAAAGGGTTGAGTTGAGCTCGAATAAAAGTTGAGTAGCCAAATTAAGTTGGTGTTAAAAGCTAGGAGGTCAAATTTGACTATATAGTGCGCGCAACTCACTTTCTCAAGTCGAATTACCTCAAACGAATGTAGTTTGATTATGATATGTACGATGTTCTGATTTCTAATCTAGAGAATTGTAAGAGTAATAAAGGCCATTTCCTATTTATAGACATTCATAGTTTGAAAAATTCTTTTGATATATTTTTCATCATTGGCTTGGTCCTCAATTAACTCTCTGCCTTTGTGATAACATGTTGATGATTTCCACATTTTGCACAAGAGTGCAATGTCCCTGTCTATGAGCAGTAGCATTCTTACATCTCAGTTTGCAAAGGCATTGAGTTTGCGTTGTGTTTTATGCTAGATTAAACAACTTAAATTATTTGATGTTGATGTCGAGCTTGATGTTATGATGGTTGTTAATGCTGTTAGGGAAAGGGTTGAAGATGCTACTATTTTTTTGTTTTTAGTTGATGACTGTGCATCCATTCTTAAGCAGATTTCTAATAGCACAATCTCTAATGTTAGTAGATCTGCAAATTCTACAATGCACTTTTTAGCAAGAGCTGCAAATTCTTTGTTTGATCTAGTTTGTTGGGCCGATTTAAAGGTCAATTTGCCCCCTCAACTTGGAATCAATGAGCAATTTGCTCAGATTTTAACTTTTTAGTCCATTTTTACCCACCAACTTGGTAAAACCAACCAATTCAGTCCAAACTCTCACAAAATTAAGAGATTGATTCCACGCATCATGCAAAGCAAGTAAATTTTCAATTAAAAGACCTAATCAATAAGTAAAATTCAATTCAGTACTTAAAACTTCATATTAAGTATCAAGCTCAATTAAAATGAAATTACTAAATGATTTAAATTAAATAATAGTAACTAATTAGTAATTTTTTATCCAATTGACTAAATTATGCTAAAAATAAAACTAAAGCAAAAAATTTATCAATTAATTATTCTTATTAGGAATTAAGATTAATTATTTAAGAAATTAAAAATTTTATTCTAATAAAATTTGCATGAGTTTAATTTTATTATTTAATTTAAATTTTTATTAAAAATTATAATTTAATTATTTTTATTAGATATTATTATTAGATTATATTTAAATAATAATTTTATTTACAAATTATGTTACTAAGTTTAATACATAATATAAAGTTCAAGATAAATTTTACTTATTGATTAGGTCCTTCATTCACTTGCTTTACATGATGTGTGGAATCCAATCTCTTAATTTTATGTAAATTTGAATTGAATTGGCCGTTTTTGCCGAGTTGTTGGATAAAATAGACAAAATAATTAAAATATGAGTAAATTGGCCATTGATTCCAAGATGAGGGGGCAAATTGACTTTTAAGCCATTGGGGTTCTAATATCTCAAATTTCTTATTTGATGTACTTTTGTGTGATTTGAGTAAATAAAGTTCTTTCCTTTTTCAAAAAATAAATATTACAAGAAAGTAGCATAATTATTTTAGCAATTTAACCTACATTCTGGCGTATTTTCTTAGCTTTTCCATCGATACCAAATGAAATTTCAGCCAGAAAAAGGTATCACTATTGTCCAATTTATTTGAAATATCATATGGTAACATATATGTGTGTAAGGAGAGGGCATACATATTTATAAGAGGACCTTATTGATTGATCAATTAGATTATTTATAAATTAATTTTACTAATAAAAGACTTTATTGACTTAGTCTAACTTTAGAAATCCAACTCTATTATAATCTCAATATTGGTTGTAAAATAGGATTTTTAAACTAATAAAAATATAAATAAGATTTGATAACTATCATAACATATATAAAAGTGCGAATCGATGAGAACAATCAAATTTACTAATACATTATTTGGTTATAATCCATAAAATTTATGAAATTCATTGTGAATCTAAGATTATATACTTTAAATAGAGTGAAAGATAATTTAGTATTTTATATAATTAAATTTGTGTAGAATTTATTTATAACTAAATTAAATTTTAACAAAATAGATGAAATTTCCAAATGAATTCTACATTAGCTGCTCAATGTATTCCATTGCACTAAAATATATCTTTCAAATTTATCATTTTTATTTTACTTTCTCTCTCATGTATTTTCTCATATAAAATAATTTTTTTATAAATTTCAACCAAATATAGTATAAAAATATTTTAAAAATTATTTAGTTAATTGAATTAATTAATCACTAATTAACTTAATCTACTAAGAATAATATTAATAATCAATTATTATTGCAATAAGGTGGTGGCTGATGAAACTGGAAATTGTATCAGTATTTCTTAATTTATTAGTTAATATAATATTAAAAATATGATTTAAACACTATAATCTAAAATTAGAATCATTGTTTATTAACTGAAAAATAGTATATCAATTATATTTTTAATATTACTTATATATTTAATTTTAATTTAATTTTTAAAATAATTTATCATATTAATTACTATTTTAGAATTATTTTATTTTTTATTATATAGGAATGACGAATCAAATTGTTATAATACACATGGAAAGTATGTGACTGAAAAAATTAGTTATTAATAAATAAGTCTCCCTAAGGGCCTTTTAGCTCGGTTGATCAATGCAAGGGGTAGCTGGCAGCTGATGGCTGATGGCTGACAGTTAGTAGCTGGTAATTAATAAATTAAACTGTTTGATAAAATTTAATTAGCGGTTATTGTTAATATGTTAATATTTATTTTAAACCATTAAAGGTTTATTTTATTTTATAATATTATTCTTAATAATATAAATTAATAAAATAGCTTATAAGAATGAAAATATTATAATTATTTTATTTAACTCAATTGTATTTATTAATTATATTTTAATTAAAATAGAGATGATAAAATCAATAGTTGATTAGGACTAACTCATGTATTAGCTGTTGATTATTAAATCTTACTAAACAAGTTTAATATAGTTGTTGAGTGATAAACATCTGCACAAAATTTTTAAATCAAACACCCACTAGAGGCTGCATGCACCATCTAATTAATTATGTTATTATTTGATAATCGTTCATTGCGTTTATATTAGTAATTCACAATGCAATTGCATTACCAAGCATAAAATATCAACTTATGTATCTAAAATTATTTAAATTTAAATAATAATAATTTAAATTATTTTAATTCATAAGCATGCACATAAATAATATTTAATATTTTCTACATCCAAAAAGATATTTAATTATTATTATCCCAAATGGTGATAATGACTTGAATATATTTTTGATATCTAAGGCTTAGTTTTATATTTTTTAAAGTGTTTGTTATATGCTATCTTATTAAAATAGAATAATAATTTGTGTATAAGTTCTTAAATTAAATTAATATATTTTTTACAATATATGTAAATCTTAATTCTTTTGCAACAATATATTAAATTTGTTCATTGCTAGATACACATTTTATGAGGTATAAATAGATTAATTTATAGGTGAAATTAATATAATTTAATAATTTTATTATTATCTTAATACTAAAAATATTTATATGAATTTAAAGATATATATAATATTTTTACTTTAAAATGATAACGAGTCAAATACTTAATAATCACATGCAGCCACTGTAAATACAAAATTTATTTTCTTCTCACAAGAACATAGTCCATTTTTAATTTATATGTGGATCAAGATTTTATTAAATTTATTAATAAAATTTCAAAGCTATAATATTCATTTCTTTTTTAAATAATAAAATCGAGAATGTTGTTAATTAAAAAAAAAATTGTTAAACTAAAATATACAATTGATATTTTAAATTTTTAATAATTACAAGCCTCATATGATAATAATAAATACGAGTACTGCAAAAGTTAATTGATTATATTTTTATATTTTAATCAACTAATTTAATTTATTTTAATATAATATTCTTTAATACAACAATAATTAGTTCTATGACCTTTTAATTAATTTGATTATGATAATATGATATTATAATTATATTAATGCAATATAATAATTACAAAAAATTATATTAAAATAATATATTAAAATAGGAAGTATAATATATTTAATTTATTACAATATTTTTTGAGATAAATAATATATTTTTTATAGAAAAATAAGGTGAAAAGAATTATAGATTAAAAATTAAAATCAAAACAATAGACATTATAAGTTAAAAAATTTAGTTAAAAAATGATCTTCTCAAAATAATATTATTAACTCTTTAAATAAATTACCAAATTAATCTTTATTGAGAATTAATTTAATTTATTAATATGTAAATAATAACAAGTGAAATTATTATAATTTATATACAATGTACGTGAAAAAGAAATAATGCTAATAAAAATCAAAAATTACAATAACATCAGCACAAAGTATATGGTCTAGTATATAAGCCATAGAAAATATACTTATCTCTAAAAGAAATTAATATAACTCCATTTTTCATTAAAATACTATATATGTTAATAGACTTTTTTAAAAATTTATCTTAAAAATATATGAGAAAAGATACATTTTTACCCTTAGTATTTGGTGTGAGAAACAGATTAGCCCTTAGACTATTTTTATGTGCAAATAAATTCTTAAGTGTCAAAAATTTATAATTTATACCACTCTATTAAGAAAAGATTAATATACCATTAAGTCCTGCTAACATGGCAATTATCTTTATTAGAATAAAAAGATTAGATCCACCATATAACTGATATGTCAATAAACAATAGGTGGTTAATGAGTATTAATACACAAAAAAAATAAAATAAATAATTTTTTTCAAATGAAATAAAAATAATCTACATTAATATATTAAGAATAAAAAAAATAATTTTTATTAAAACAAAATAAAAAATTACTTCATAAAAAAAAGTTACCGACCATCTACCTCACTATCACACTACCACTATTATCCATCATCACCATCTCCGATCAACAAAGAAATTTAATAAAATCAATCACCATCTCCGATCAACAAAGAAATTTAATAAAATCAATGACACATATACCTTCAATACAAGAAGCTCAAACCTAAAATAAAACCACATTCTTTCCTTTCTTCCAGAAAAATAAGAAATTCATAGAAGAAAACATAATAATGAATATAAAATCAAGCCAAACAGGCGTAATCCTTGCTGCCATCTTTTATAGGCTTTGAATATGGAAGCCCAGAATTGTATTTGGCAAAGATTGTTCTTTGTCAATTTAACACTGATGATTTCTTCATATCTCCCAGCTGGAAATATATACTTGCCTCGATTTCTCAGGTACAGAACCCAGGTCATTAAATACTACTATAGAATAGCTCTACAATAGCATTACGAGTTGCAAATTTCAACTTTAATTTCCATTTGTCTTTTCTTTTACCAAACAAATAAACATTAATTGAAATGATAAAGAGCTAAATTACAGTTAAAAATAGTTAGAATGCATTTATTTGAATAATAATTGAGAAGACTAAAACAACGTTACATGAAGTATTATGGGCCTCATGTAATAATATGACACTGTCATAGAAAACTATGGTGATTCTGACGACGAGAAGGATAATTAAGTAGCAGAGGATTTTGAAGCTAAAGCATAATTTGAAAACATCGATATTCATTTTGTGTTGTAAGTGGCATCCTTTTGTGATAGTTTCCAAATTTTAGATGGGACGAGAAAGAAAGAAGAAAAACATGGAGAAGGAGAAAGAAGTAGTCTTTTTTAATATTAAAATATTTTAAATTAATTAAAAATAATGAACATCGTAAATCAGTAGAGTAGAACTATTGTTAGCCATGTCAGTTTTAAGTAACGGTGTTAAATATTTTATTATTTTAAAGTGCTTAAATTACAGATTTTTGATACTTTAGGAGTTTATTTGTGCCTAAAAGTAGTTTAAGAGCTAATCCGCTCTTTACATTAAACATTAGGGGCAAAAATGCACCTTTTTCTAAAATATATTGAAACAAAGGTTAGAGATTCCATATCACTAAATAATAGAATTACAAAAAATGTATAAGAGTTAAGGTCCTACCAATCAAGTGACTAGTTCTAATCATTTTAATATTAATTGAATTCAAGTTCAATTTTATTATTAGTCTATATTTCATCCATTCACTTAACTTCTATCTTAATTAATTTAATTTCAGATCTCTAATACAAGGATCGTTGCATGAGTTATACATTTGAATGCTTAATATTTGAATAATTGAAGAATAATATAGATTTTTAATTTTATAAATAGGGATAAATACAAAAATAACATATAATTTTACTGTTTTACAATTTTTAGTATGTGTCATTTTTTTAAGACAAAAAGAAGTATGTAGTTACAAATGATGACAAAAGAAGATATCTCACTGTTAAAAAAGTCTCGACTTGTAATAACCATCTTCACTCGATCAACCGTCATTATCATATTGCCCATATCTAGTAACGTACATTTTAAAGGTTAACAACTCATAAATTTATTATTTAAACATCAAATTGCAGTTTAAGAAGTCATTATTCTTATGAGATTGATTTGATGGTCGAACAACAATATTTTAAATTGTTAAGCTCTAATCCTATATTATCAAATAAGAGCAATATAATAATAACGGCTGATCGCAATGAAAAAGACTGAAATTTTTACGAATCAATATTTCTTAACAACGATATTTTTTTTTTTATCACGATCTTTAACTATATATTTTTTTTAATCTAAAAAAGCCTTATATTGGAAATTGTTAAATTTTAAAACCACAGTATATTTTTTTTTTTTTTACTTATTCTTCATAAATACCGCTCATTCAATGATAGATTACCAGAGCGAAAATAGCAAAGCAAAATTCTATCTTAAATATATTGGTGGAATGAACCCAACCATCAGCTCCTCACCACCTTATCTATAATCTCAATCACATGGTATGAGACAGGGTCACAGTAAAAACCTATTGACACAGAAAAAGGTTACGGAAATGAGAAACCCTAAACTATCATTTTCGTGAAACATTAAATGTAGCATTAGTTTGTTTGTTGCACGTAATAAATATATGTATCTGTTTTCATTAAATGTCTAATAAAAATAGTTGCCTTTCCTGATCTTTTTATTTCTAATTCTTCTTCTTAGGTTGGCTTAAGATTCTTTTTCCCATTTCATGCGTCAGGTGTTTAGACAATTCAACCTTTCATTTTCCTTTTCCTTTCTAATCTGTTCTAGAAAAATAAATACTGGACCTCGTGGATTTTATGAAGAAAAATAGAGAAAGAAAGATTTCTTTATTAGAAAAAGAAATACAGAAAAGACCAGACCTGGTCTTTCCATGGACTGAAAATAAATGGTATTCCACATAGAATGGATCAGGATTTCCTTGGACGATGAAGGAGTCAAATATCATTCCTCCGTAAAAGCAATACCAATATATCAGTTATATTAGCATACATAAGTGAGAAGCACGGCAGACAAATTTATTGTGAAGCCTTTATATATTATTCTACTAGAGTTAACTAATATAATTATTTAGTAATTGAGTTATTGATATTTAATAATAATTATTTATTGATTAAGAATTTATATGAGCCTCTCAGCTAGATATTAACGTTTTTAGAATTTGATAAAACTTACTAATTATTCAAAATAAAATGCAGATCCGGGCAGTTTAATAGGAAGGAGATAATGATATTTAAAGTCTATTACATTATATTTAGTTGAAATAATTCATTTCATTTGTAAATAAATACTAATTTGAATTCTTTTATAAATAAATTTCTATACTTGGTAAGTAATAACTATATAATTCAGTTAAACTGAAATAGATATTATCTTTGAAATATATTATAATAAAAGAAATTCATTAAAAAAAAGATATGAAAGAAAAAAAAAAGGAATAGTAAAGTTTAAAATATATTTTAATTTTATAAAATATCTTAATTTAAAATTTATTTAGATATTTTACATATTGTATTAGATATTTTATGAAAGCCTGCTAATCACTGTCAAGCTCTGGTCGTTATCTGCAGTTCTTTATAATAGAAACCTTAATACAAAACTCAAATTTCACACAATTTCTCTGCAAATTACAGGTATCGTTTCTTCAACATCAATATTTCCATTTAGGAGCACTAATTGGCTTCACCTGTGGAACAATATTAGTGTTCACTCTTGCAAAATTGTAATAAATCTGGGGTTGAGTATCTTTAGAATTAATTAATGAGATTTTCCGACAAAGTTTGTTGTCATTTTTGTTTTATGTGTTTATTTATTTTTTCAAATTAAAAAACAAAAAATATTTGTTAAAAGTGCTTATTTTCTCTTTTTTAGTATCTTTTACTTTTTGCCTTAAAAATAATTTTTATTTTAAAAGAACTACTATTAATTGTTTTTACAATTCTAGTTTTCTATTTCTTTCTCTTTTTTCTATTTCTATCTCTTTGTTTACTTTTTCTTTTAGAAATAATTATACAAATGGTGTGTAAATTTGTTAAGGTTTAACAATAAAGTGTTTAAATTTTTAAAAGTTATAATTTAGTGTGTGAAATCATAAATTATTAGCATTTAAATGTATGAAACGAGTAACCTATATAAAAGAAGCTGCGTAATTATAAAAATGGCATGTGAATTTGTTAAAATTTGACAATCAAATATTTAAAGTTCTAAAAGTTACAGTTTTAAAAGTTACAGTTTGATGTGTGAATATAGTAAATAGAGTGTATATAGTATGTCAATAGCAATTGCAGACTTATAATCTTAAAACACATATTCTTTGCTGAATAGATTAAAAAGAATAAAATATCAAAAAAGTCTTTAAAAAGTAGAAGCTTTTACTATATTAATATATTGTTTTTACTACCATCTTTAAAAGAAATCTCTATCCAATTTTGAGGACAAGTTATCTTCTTCAACCCATCACTATAAACATCTAAAATAAAATTAATCATTATTGAGGATGATAATCTTAATTATAATGTTAATTACTAAAATATCTCCTTATGACATGTATAGTATTTTGTGACAGCCTGACCTAGAGAGCGGTCTGACGAGGGCGGGAAGTGATCGCCGAGGCAAAGAAAAGTTAGGATGCCTGGACAAGGAACGACTTCTGGCAGGCTTCTAGGATGGCAGCACTCTAAAGTAGGGAGGTACATGAATGAATCGAGTTGCACATCAAAATGGGATGGGAAATGATTGATAATATATATATAAAGAGTTGGAATTAATCACTGAGGCGCCTTTTGGTTGTTTGGCCGTAGAGTTATAGGAACTTCAAAGTTAAACCTGCTTGGTTTAGAAAAATTCCAGAATGGGGGACCTCCTAGGAAGTTCTCGAACCTGTCAAAGGGACAAAACCGTGAGGCCAAGTGGGGGGCAAGGGCGGACAATATCTCATGTGATATAGTTCTGGGTCATTACAAATGGTATCAGAATAGGACCCCTCTAGTAGATGTGTGGTTCGAGGACGAACCAGGCGGAAGCTGGTGGGCATGTGACAGCCTGGCCTAGAGAGGGGTCCGACGAGGGCGGGAAGTGATCGCCGAGGCAAAGAAAAAATAGGATGCCTGGACAAGGAGCGGCTTCTGGCAAGCTTCTAGGATAGCAACACTCTAAGGTACGGGGGTACATGAATGAATCAAATTGCACATCGAAATGGGGTGGAGAATGATTGATAACATATATGTAAAGAGTTGCAACTAATCACTAAGGCGCCTTTTGGTTGTTTGGCCATGGAGTTGTAGGAATTCCAAAGTTAAACGTGCTTGGTTCAGAGAAATTCTAGGAAAGGGACAAAATCATGAGGCCAAGTGGAGGCTAAAGCGGACAATATCTCATGTGATCTGATTCCAAGTTGTTACATATTTATTTATATATTTTTATTATTTACATGAATGTTTTATCTTCTTTCATGTAAATATTATCTTTCACTATAAAAATATAATAGAATTTCATTTGTTTATATTAGGTTTATATATATGTAATGACTGGTTTCACACAATCAAATATTACTAATTTTTAATTTTACACACTTATAATCTTTTAAAAGCTTATACACTTTATTAATAAATTTTAACAAGTTGACACACCATTTTATAATAAGTTGATATGGATAACCTATAACTTATTGTTGACCTGCTACATACACTCAATTGTAAGTATTTAATAAATTCATACACTAAACTGTAACTTTTAAAAATTTAAATACTTAATTGTTAAATCCTAACAAGTTCAAACATTATTTTTACAACTATTCGTTTCTTTTATAATATCTTAATTTGAGATTTAGCAAAAAAAAGAACTATTTTATCAAAATTACATGGAAAGACATAAAATAGTTATTTTTTTATGAGTAAAAAAATAAAAATAAAAAAATTACCAAACTAACCCTTTATTGTCCTATCTTAGCGAAATTAGGCCCTTCCTTAACATTTCAATTTTTATTAAACTTATTGGCCCATTATTGGTTGGGTGTCAATAATTAGATAAACCATCATAATCCCTTTAAGAACCATGTCATGCTCACCGGTAAATTATATTTTGGACCCTAATAATACTGTATATTATGTATCCAATATCCAAAATACAACCGTCTCATTTAAATGGAGTTGAATTTTAAAACATATGTGTGGGAGGGTTTCATTTCAAATATAACATCTACCTATTATTGCCAATTTAAAATAAAATTGCAAGCTTTCTTTTAACAGTTTGATTTGATTTTGTCTTCTCGATTCTCGATTCTCCATCATTTAAAGCTTCAAATTAATTTCTGTAAGTCGTTGTTCTTCATTCTTTTTTTTTTTTTATGTTACATAATATTGTTGTTCTTAATTTTTTCTTTCTTTTTTGCTCTCACACATAGATTATGCATATTTGCAAATTTTAAAAATTTATTTTTAATAAACTGATATTTTTTATTTTCTCTCCATTCTTCAGACCTTCAAACTAGATTCTACAAGCTTTAATTATTTCTTTCAAAATATAACGGTTTCATTGCTGAAAAATAATAGGTTTATTATGTAGAACATTGAGGTTCATTTTATATGAACTACATGTTCATTCTATATGAATTCCAGATTCATCATGTTGTTTATAATTTTAAAAATAAATTTATTTTTGAAATGGAATAGATTCAATTTGTAATACAATGAATCCTATACTACTAATAAATGAATATAAAAGTTTTACGTGATGAACATGTTATATGTGCATAAAAATAAATCAGTATTCATGAGTTATAATGAACGGATTCATTATCTACAAACGACAGATTTATTAAAGTATCACTTGAGGTTCATTATATATGAACTACAAGTTCATCATGTTGTTCATAATTTTGAAAAATAATATTTTTGAAATGAAATAGATCCATTTTGTAGTACAATGAACCTTATATCATTAACAAATGAATATAAAAGTTTTACGCAATGAACATGCTATATGTGCAAATAATCAGTATTTATGAGTTATAATGAATGGGTTCGTTATCTACAAACAACAGTTCATTAAAGTATTACTTGAAGTTCATTATATATGAACTACATGTTCATTATGTTGCTCATAATTTTGAAAATAAATTTATTCTTGAAATAGAATAGGTTCATTTTGTAGTAGAATAAACCTTATATCATTAATAAATGAATATAAAAGTTTTACGTAATGAACTTATGCCATATATGCATACAAATAAATCAGTATTTATGAGTTAATAACGAAAGAATCCATTATTTATAAACAATAGGTTCATTAAAGTATCACTTGAAGTTCATTATATATGAACTATAGGTTCATCATGTTATTCATAATTTTGAAAATAAATTTATTTTTTGAAATGGAATAGGTTCGTTTTATAGTACAATGAACCTTATATCACTAATAGATGAATATAAAAGTTTTACGTAATGAACATATCCTATGTGCATAAAAATAAATCAGTATTTATAAGTTATAATGAACGGGTTCATTATCTATAAACAACAGGTTCATTAAAGTATCACTATAAGTTTATTATATATGAACTACATGTTCATTATGTTGTTCATAATTTTGAAAATAAATTTATTATTGGAATAGAATAGGTTCATTTTATAGTACAATAAACTTTATATCATTAATAAATAAATATAAAAGTTTTTTTTACGTAAGGAACATGCCTTATATGCATACAAATAAATCAGTATTCATGGGTTAATAACGAACAAATCCATTATCTATAAACTATAGATTCATCAAAGTATCACTTAAAGTTCATTAAATTTATAACATAGTTTTACAGTAAGAACTTATTATTCGTAAATTTATAATCAACAGATTCATCAACGTATCACTTGAAGTTTATCAAATATATAACATAAATTCATTAATTATAGTTTATAATCAAGAAGTTCACCATGCATACATAAAATGTTTTAAATGAATATTTTTTTTCATACAAAATAAATAATATATTCATTAATAACAAAATCTATATAAAACATTGGTTTTCAATTATAAATTTTAATTTCATAAAATTTAAACTATAGAGTTTTTAATATTTTTATTACTGTTTTTGCAAGTAATTTATGTGATAATATTGAAATATCATTTCAAATAAATATGAATATGTTTATAAAATAATGAGATTTGCAAAAATTTTAAATCTTGAAAGATTAAAATCAAAAGCCAACAAAATTATAAAGATTGTAATTTTAAGAATAGGAAAGTGTGTAAAATAAAAATGCAGAAAAAATAGAAGTTGATTTTTTAATATTGGAGAAGATAAGTGTGTGTTTATTGAGCTAACGATTTTTTTATTTTGATTTTGGGTAAAAATCGTCAATTAAACTCAATGTAATTTTAAAACACGCGGGCCACACATGTAAGTAATCCCAAATACATAATGCTACATGTACTCGGGTCCAAAATATAACAACTCATGCTCACCATGATCAAAGATGAAAAAAGCATTCTGTTATTTTTAGATGAAATATCATGACAACTACTTCAATAAACTTCTGTTATGAACTCAATCAGAATAGTCCATTGAAATACAAGTACTGCAGTAGAGACAGGCAAAGCAAATATAAGTATATATCAACATGAAACACAACTGCAACCCTCCATCTCGTTGTTCCCTTCATCTTATTGATGCATCCTGAAATCCATTTACCTCTGAAAGAGTTTCATAGATGCTGAACATACATTTTCAATCTCAAGCAACTCCAGAGTGTAATAACATTTTAAGGAATTATAGAAGTAATTCTTTCAGCAAACATGACAAGTTATATATGAACATTACTTACAAGTTTTCTTGCTATGCTAATGCTAAAATGGAGTACACATCAATCCAGACAGTAGTATTCCTCAATTTTAGCACCATGACGTATTCTTCTCAATGCCCTAACCCTGCTCACCCTCCCCGTCCTTCTTTTCTTTGCTGCCCCCATGGGAATATATTTTCCACAATAAGATTTTGTTTGGACGTCGACCACCTCTTTCTTTTCATACTTATCGCGCATCCTCTGTGCTGACCAGTTTTCTCTACAAAGACGGCCAAAATAGTAAACAGGGTTGATATAACAAGATGATGAGGACACAATTCCTTTCATGCTAGTTGGCTGGACAAGCTCAATGAACTCCTGTATCTCAGAGAAGCATGAGTGATCAGAGTATGGAACTGAATATATGTATTGATGAAGCCTTTCCACAGATTGAACACTTCCATTCAGCTTATCAGTCCCAGTCCCACCATTTGCACTCAACTTGCCATTTTTGTAACGAGAAGTTAGAAACGACCCAAAAAGGTTGTCATCTCCTTTAGTAGGTTTTACCACCCAAGGAAGACCAGATGGCATTATTCCAATTGTTGGGTGCATTTTATTCAACTCCTCTAAAGTATTAATGCTAAAACTGTAACGAGGAACAGCTCGCACTCTAGTCTGAGAAGTTTTAGTTGTGAATATGTCATGGAACCCAAGAAGATGCATTGTCTGCAAGCGCTCTGGCCACACCCAGATCTTTCATTATGGAAACAGGAATATTAGAGCCAAAATGAAAACTAAAAAAGATATACTTTAGAGGCAGTTATATCATCAATTTCCAAATAACATCTACTCCCTTGTAGAGGACAAAGAAACTTATTAAATATGTATAACATTAGGATCCGCTCTTTTGCAAAGGATCATTATATTAATCCACAGGTATGAAGATAAATTTCCCAATGAACATTGAAAATGGACGAACCTTTATATTTAGCATTCGTGAAATATGAAGTAAAAGATCTTCCTTCCCCAAAGAGTCAATCCCAATGATAATGTCATGACCTGGATGGGAGGCAATAATATCTACAACCTGTTATCAGCCAGGAATTAAACCGATAAGAAGAAATACTATTGTTGAGTACTTTCTCTCATGGAGTACTAAGTTGACAAACATGAAGTTCACTAAGAAAATAAAATCAGTTTTCATATATTTTGCTGGAAATATCTATTTCCCTCTAGATGAAAATATGAGCAAGCATTTTTTTGCTATAAGCAACCGGCTGCTTTAATTCATATTATTATTTTTTATTTTATAAACAACATTATGTTATTTTTGTCCAACTAAATAAATACTTTGCAGAACACCGGTAATCATTTGCATATAGACAATTGCTGCTTTATTATCTATTAGAATAGTCCAAATAACAAATCTCTAAACTATCCGCTTCACTTCTTCTCCCAAACCCTTGTGTTTCGAGTCCATCGAGTCATCTGTCAAGGACTCTTTTGGAAGATTTCTGGTCAACAAACAAATACCACAGTATTTATTCTCCAAATGTGTAATTAAATTGCCATTCATTTTCTCATATGGTAGTGTTTTACAACATATCTTTACTTAGCTTTCCTCCTTATGAGCGTGTTCAGAAAGGCTAAAAATGCAAGAAGTCAGTGGAATTGATAGTCAATTCCAGTGTTTGTCAAGTCCATAGCTGGCACAATTCACTTATTTCAACTTAATTCAATTCAATTAATAGAGTAAACAAAAATTAGCACAATCAGTTTTAACAAAGGTGTAAGGAACTCAACCTGCCGAGCAGCAACATGTCGAGGAGGAAAGTCAAAAGAAGGATTACAATAAGTATTATCCAAGTAAAGAATATCAACCGAATCATCTTTAAGAGCATTGAGAAGCATGTTACTCCCTATTTTCCCTCGCTCACTGGTTGCTTCCCATCGAAAATCACCAGTATATAAAAGACAACCAAAATCTCCCCGAAACAGCAGCATCACTGCACCTGTTAGACGCTTAGCTTGCATTGACTGAGACATAAAATGAAACATCATATCTGCAATTAACAAAAGAAGAAATGGAATTACCAGGGCAGTGATGAGCGTCAATAGGCATGACTTGGAGCACAGTCTGGGAGCCAGAGGAAGGGGAGACGACGGAGAGGGAATGCCAGACGCCGATATCGAGGACGCAAAGCAAGGAGAGGTTAAACTCAGGGAATCTGGCAGGGAAGAGATTGGCAGTTAGCCTTGAGCAGAAGAGAGGGCCTCTTGCCCATGCAGAGGTCAAGCCCTTTGTATGGTCTGAGTGAAGGTGCGTCAGGAAATATACCTGGCTTCCTTCTTTCCACTGGTCTACTGACACTAGGCCTTTCTCCATTGCTCTACGATGGCATTATGGTTTGTTTGGCAGATGTAATTCTGAATGCATAGAGTCTGTATGTGGTTGTCTTTGTTTTTGGCGGGCATGTTTGATTTGAAATATTTGAATAGTTCATGCTTTTGCTCACTTTAAATCAGTAAGTTTTTAATTACAAATTTACCAAAACTTTTTCCTTTTTATCACAAAATCACAAATTTTTAAAATTTATAATTCATGCTTTAGGTTTTTTTTTTCTTTTATTTTCTTGTGACTTTGTTGTATACAGTGGCTTCGTATTGTTAATATATTTAATGTACTAAAAGTTATATTTTTATAATTTATTATTAAAATGTGGAAACTAAATATTCTATTTTTAATTTAATAAGTGATTATAAATAAAAATTATAATCTAAAAAAAATACTATAATAGCGACATTTTCTTTTATAGAGAATGCAATTTTCATTTTTACTTAATTTTTTTTACGGTATACGTGTAAAACATAATTTATTGTTTTAATAATTTTTAGATTTTTTTATGTTTGATAATTTATAAAATTTAAATTTATCACTAATTATAAACATTACAATAAGAAATATTAATTTTTCTGAAATAAATATAATACTGAACATTGAGGATAATGATATACATATCTTTAGTAATTTTATTGTCTTCAATGGTTAATAAGTATAAAAACTTGTTCAAAATTTATATTATTGAATAATAAAATTATTAATTATGTAATGAGAAAAATTGATTTCTTAATATTTATTAATTTTATTAAATATCAAATATAAAAAGATGAAGTTTATTGTATTTAATATTTTAATCACAAGCTTTTTCTTGTTCCCTTTATAGAATAAGATCATTTAGTATTTAACACATTCAATTTTCTTTTCCAACATATTACATGATCTATTATATGTTAAATACTGACTTGCCATTTCTAAGGTTCTTTTTAAGGTTTTCTAGTTGACCTTAAGCCGGTCTTGAGTCTTTCTTCACCTGCCTGATTGGACTTGTGTGGCTGGCTTCTCATTTTATTGGTGTTTCTGCCTTTTGTTTTTTTGTTGCTTGTTTGTTGAGCTATCTTACTTTGCCTTTGCCTTTGCCTTTTTCTTTTTTTTTTTGGTTTCTTGTACAGTATTTGTCGTTTTCCTAAACTTTGATGTTTTGCTTTTATTACTGTATTATTTTTTATTATTTATAGTCTGTTTTTTTTAATCCTTTGTTGCTTTTGTCTTTTATTTGTTATTGTTTATTTTCGTGTCATTCTCCTTTTATTTCTGTTTATTGTTTTTCTTTTAATTTTTTTTAGTGCCTTTTTTTGTTTCTTAATTTGATGTGCCATTGATGCTGACTCTTTGGCCAAAATTTGTGCAAAACTCAACTTCCAAGAGAGCGATGACAGTCCGCCATTGGTTTTGAAAATAAAACTCATCTAAATGCAAAGTAAAAAGTGTTAATGAGTTTAGCGTACAAGGTCCTCTCTAATCGTCTTATTAATAAAGAGGCTTCCAAGACTGCTCTTTCTAATATGTTATTTATTGTACATGGTATTGACATAGAGATTGGTGAAAATAATATTTTTGTATTAACTTTCAAGTCTTGTGATGAAAGAAACCATATCATGATGGAAGGGATATGGAGTTTCGATAAATGCTTAATTCTTTTTTTCTGAAATAAAGAAGGCTCAAGATTTTGGAGATATCCCCTTTGACCAGGTTAGTTTTTAGATCCAGATTCATAATGTGCCTATTGCTTACATGTCTACTGCAGTTGCTAAATAATTGGGATTCGAAATTGGGCGGGTTATGGAAGTTGATTATGATGCTGCAGGTGCTTGCATGGGTAGGTATCTTAGGGTTCCGGTGTTGATCAATATGCTTAGACCTCTTAAGTATGGTCTCCTTCTTGACATAGGAAATGAAGAACCAAAGAAAACTATTGTTATATCCTATGAACGTCTTCCTGATTTTTGCTATGCTTGTGGTATGCTTGGTCACACTTATCATGAATATTGTTTAAAGGCTTGTATTAGATTAGAAGTCTGTACTTTTTAGTGCTTGGATGAAGGCTACATTTATAGGGAAGGGTGAAAAAAGACAAGATATAGAATAAAATTGTGCTAAGCAAAACCATGTGCATATGACTAATGTGATTGAACCTAAGACGAGAAATAATAGAGTAAGAATTAATGAAAGTGGGATTGGTATGGCGTCTCAAGTTTTGGCCAATGAAAGACATGACACTACTCTTGCTCCCCAGTATAATCCTAATGCACATGAGCTGGACCAGAGCCATTCAAGCCCGAATGAGGAAGTTATAGGTATACACTTTAATGCCCTTGTTATTATTTTGAATGTTACTAATGAGGTTGTGCAGGTTTTTTTTTTTCCATATTGGTATAAGTCCTAATAAGGAAGGAAGTAAATCACCAAGGAAAAAGGTAGAGCTATAAAAAATAAGGTAGATCCAGTCCTTACAGTTTTGGCAAGTGGCAAGCAAAGTGGTGAGAAGTTGCAAAAATGTACTTGGAAGAGACAGGGCAAACCTTAAAAAAAGCTTGCTTGCAATAAAGTCCCTATGGCTGAGTGTGTGAAGAACATTGTTCATGAGATTAAGGGAATTTCAGGCAACACATGTAAGGATAGAGGTAAGAGAATTTTAGTTGACAATTGTATGCATGATGATGCCCAAGATGGTCATATTTTTAAGTCTCATAAGACTATTATTCAAGATGAGTCTCATGATTATGATATGTCTATTATTCCGATGGAGGTTTATAAGCAACCTCACCATACGTAATGAGTTGTATTTGCTAAAATGCCCATAGGCTTGGGAACCCACCAGCATTCGAGGAACTTCAACCGTTAGTCCGTGATTAAGAGCCCAAACTTTTATGTTTATACAAAACTAAACTTAGGAAATCTTCTACTTTTTACTTTGATTCTATTCTAAATTTTGATGCTTGTTTTCTTGTTGATTGCGATGAGAATAATGGTAGTTTATGTTGTTTTAGAATAAGTGCATTTTTTGCATTAAATCTTTTTCCATGGGTCATATTGATTCTATTATTGGGTATATGATAATATTTCTTAGAGATTTACAGGTTTCTATGGCCACTTGACGTCTGACATAGATGTTTCTCTTAGGACCTTATTAGAAAGTTGCATGCCATGCATGAGTTCTCTTCTTTATCGTGGCTTATTGGTGGGGATTTCAATGAGATTTTGATTCTTGTGCTCTATAGTCTTATGAAGCTAGGGGTTTGAAGTTTACCTGGTCTAATCATCATAGAGGTGTGAATTTTTTCAGTGTAGGCTTGATCCGTTTTTATCTAACTTTACCCGGAGTACTCTTTTCACAAATGCTCAAGCTTACGATTTGTAGTTTTATCATTATGATCATAAATCGGTTGAGAAGAGGTGGGATTCTTCAAATTCTACAAGAATGAGGAGAGCATGGTAGGGGGGTACAGACAGATTTCAATTTAAGGAAATTTGGATCTTTAAGCCAAGTTATGAAAAAATTATCTCGAATAATCGGCAGTCTGCCAGGATTAGAGGGTCTCTTGATGTTGAAGTAGGGATAAAGAAATGTGCTCGAGCCTTGTCAGTTTGGGGTGATAATTCTTTCAAAAGTATTTTTACTGAGATTGCTTCTATCAGGAGACAGTTGGAGGTACTATAGGGTAATGGTTGTGATGTTGACATCATGCACGAGGTTGTCTCTTTAGAGTGCCGGTTGGAAAAGTTGTTAAGCAAGGATGAGATCTATTAGAGACAAAATTCTAGGATGAACTGGTTAGCTAATGGGGATCGCAATTCTAAATTCTTCCATACATAAGCTTCTCAGTGCTAGAAAGAAAATTTTATCTCTGGTCTCTATGATGATTTTGGTGTTTGGGTTACTGATGAGGGCATGATGACTTATAGAGGACTACTTTTCCAGTTTTTTTGAGACGTTTGACCCTAGTGATTTGATTATAGACCAAATTTTATCAGTTGTTCCACCTAGAGTTACTAAGAGTATGAATAATTCTCTTGTATTGCCTTTTACAACTGAGGATTTGAAAAAAAACCTTAACTGATAAGTAGCCTCGAAAGGCCCCTAGTTCCGATGGGATGTCAACCCTTTTTTATCAGAAGTATTAGCACATTGTTGGAGGAGATGTCTCTATTGCCTGTCTTGAGATACTAAATGATAGACGGGACATCATTAATTGGACTCGCACCCTAATCACTCTGATCCCCAAAATTAAGAGACCTAAGGGTATGAAGGACTTTCACCCTATTAGCCTTTGTAATGTGGTTTATAAGATTGTTTCCCGAGCCATTATTAATAGATTGAGAGGATCCTTTAGTATTCTCATTGATGATGTGCAAAGTGCCTTTGTACCAAGGAGGCTTATCACTGATAATGTGCTACTAGGTTTTGAGAGTATTAATTTATTGTGCAACCATTAAAGTGCTCATAGAGGCTATATTCTATAAATCTTGACATGAGCAAGGCTTATGATCGAGTTGAATGTGTTCTTTAGCAAGGATTATGCTCAAGCATGGTTATGATTCTTGTTGGGTATAACTCATCATAAGGCGTAGTAGTTTTGTCTATTACTCCTTTATCATTAATAGGAAGGTAGTTGGGGGTCTGAAATCGACTTGATGGATTCGCCAAAGAGATCCACTATCTCCATATCTTTCTTTAGTTTGTTCCCAAGGGCCTTCCTCTCTCTTAATTTATGTTATTTCCTCTAATCTTCTTCATGGTGTGCAAATTATTAGGAGTAGTCCTATTATTTCTCACTTTTTTTTACGGATGATAGCCTCATTTTTTACATAGCCTTATTGTTTCTCATTTGTTTCTAGCAAGGATTTTGCAGAGCAATGTATTGTTAGAATTTAAAGCTCCAACTAAGTTTATATGAGCAAGCCACGGGTCAACTAATCAACTATGACAAGTCGACTTTATCCTTTAGCCCAAACACGAGTGGTGAAGTTCAAAATGCTATTGTTGGTATTTTCTTTATCGCAGTGGTTTCAGGTCATGAGGTTTATCTTGGGTTGCCAACTTTTTCTTTAAGAAATAAGAGGATTCAATTTGACTAGTTAAGAGACCGAGTTGTCAAGAGACTTTATGGATGGCAAAATAAGTTATTCTCGATGAGAGGCTGTGAAAATTTGATAAAGTCTATGATCCAGCCTATTCCTACTTATGCTATGTATTAGACCAAAATCCCTTCTTCTATGATTCATGATATTAAGCGGTGGTGTTCCAATTTCTTATGGGTTATAGAGGATGGGCATAATAGACTTCATTAGACGAAGTAGGCTATTCTCTACAAATCTAAGCGGTATGGGATATGGGCTTTTATGGTCTGACAATGTTTAATTAGGCTATGTTAGGCAAGTAGATGTGGCATATCATTATGAGACCGACTTCATTGGTGGTCAGGTCTTAAAGGGTCGGTACTTCCCTGATGGATCGATTTTGGAGGCCTCCTTAGGCATAACCCTTCTTACATATGGCATAGCTTGTATTAGAGTTGCTCATTACTCTCTAAGAAGGTTCGTTGGTGTGTTGGTGATGGCATGTCTATTCGAATTTATTAGGATAAATGGATTCCTAGACCTCAAAACCTCCCAATTTCCTCTTCTAGGTGATTGAATGGTAATGCTTGTGTAATACCCGGAACTTTTCTTTAATAAAGATAATATTAATAATGATTAATAACGAGTTTTTTATTTAAATTAATTTTATTTTATTTTTATTTGGTTTAGTTGGAATGAATTAAATGTAATTTTAATGCTAGATAAATAAGGAGTTATTTTCTATATCCTATTAGTTTGAATTTTTAAGAAATTAATTAAGTAAATTATTTGAGAAATAATTATATTTTGGTTATTCAAATTTTCTCCAAATATACATATAGTAATATATATAAATAAAATTATATATTGAAAAATCATGGAAGAATTTATAAAGGATGTTTTTATAAAAGAATTTTTGGGAAAATGGGTATTTTAATTAGCTAGTAGTATTAAATTTTAAGTTGGAAAATAGTTAGTAAATTGATTAATTAAATTAATTGTGTGTTAGGACTAAATTGAAAATTTATTTTGGGATGAGGATTAAAAGTATAATTTTATTATTATTGGGGTTTAATGAAAATTTGTATGTTTGGTATTTTTATAAATAAATGTGTTGGCAAGGGTATACATGTAATTGTGTATTTTCAATAATTCTAATTTGGCCCAAATTAATTAGTTAAGAGCTTAATTGAAAGGCTAAAGAAAAATTTAGAGGTTAATTAGAAATTTTGCAGGGCGAAATTGTTGTAATTAAAAAAGTTGAGGGACCAAAAAGTAAGAAAGAAAAATACACGGACCTAATGTCGATATTGGAAGGAAAGAAAGAAGAAAAGAAAAGAAAGGAAGAGAAGAGGGGGGAGGAAGGAGACGTCGGAGAAGAAGAAGAAGGAGGCTCGCTGCCGTCCATGGCAACCGGAGAAAGAGTCCTTCGATGGCCAAGGGTCTTGGCGCCAGTAGTTTAGCAATGGAAAAAAAGAGGAAGCATTGTGGTCACGGCTGCTCGGCCGATTCCGACGTCCTTTGGCGACGAGGTCGGTCTTGTTTTGACCGGTGAGTTGAGGGCTTCCTTTTGGTGGCAGCGGCGTCGCCTTTGGTGGCTGGAGGAGGGAGTTCTGGTGAAATAGGTGGCAACCGCATTTTCCGGCGAGCTCTAGTAGAGGATGGATGATCAGAGGACATATCCCGACTCTCCTCAGCTCAAGCTTCGCAATGACACCAGTTTCATGGCGATCAGACTCGGTTTGTAAATCGACGGTCGAGATCGTTCGTAAATCTCTTCGAATGATCGGGGGTCGAATCAGAAAATTGGAAGCGGGGATCGTCATCAAGGCGTCGTTTCGAGTCCGTTGGTGTGTTCGGATCTTCGATCGGACTCCGGCGGCTGGAGGCGAGTCAACCGAGCGATCAAGCGTCTCGGTAATTTTCTCTAGCCGTTGATTTAAGAGTTCTTTGATTTAATTTATGCTTATTGATTTGTATTGAGTATTAGATTATATTTGTGAGTCAAAAATAATTATTTGTCGTACTGCCTGCCAGTCGTGATTCTATGATATGTGGGGGAGTCGGGAAAAATAGTGAAGTCTTGGGGACCTGACTCCCGTTGTATTAAATTGTTGAATATTTAAAGTGTTTTTCTGGCAGGTCCTAGACCTGTTTTACGGGGAGTAGACGTCCATGTTTTAGGGGAGGTTCTGCCGAATTTTCGGTAGAATTTACCCGAGTCATGATTCTTAGACAGTCAGTCCTAAGAATCTAGACCTAGGGTTAATGGTCAATTCTTCAGCGTTATTGATAAATTATTTTCCGTGACTAGATAATCTGTCTGTTCGGCTCGCTCCAACCGAGGCACCGGAGCAGAGCTAGGAGGTCGCCAAAGCTGTGAGTTAAAGTCATATATCGATTATGCACGTGTCATGCATAAATATTTGATTTGCTACCGTGATTATTTTATTGCAAGTTCAAATTATTCATTTAATTATTATTCATTTGTATCATGCTTTTGATTACTATTCATTTATATATCATTTCCTTTATCATTGATTTTATTATTGCATTATGACACGGGATGGGACGACAGTAGAACATATTGGTTTGATGAGTGTACCGGTATAAATCCGTGAGTGATGGAAAAGGAGAAAAATGGTAAATTTAAAAGGAAAGTTTAGAACTTGCCCTGGTCGAGCATCGCTCTCTGGGCTTAGTAGAGTATGGTTGCCGGAGTAAAGGTCCTTGGTCGAGCATTACTCTTTGGGCGCCGGCTTATTTAGAAACCTAAGTAACCAGACTAGAGGTAAGGTCCCCGGTCGAGCTTCGCTCTCTGGGCGCCAGTCTTATTAGAATAAGAGAGCCGAAAGGCTAAGGCTGATAGTGAACATTAAGTGACTGGACTGGAGTTAAGGACCCTGGTCGAGCTTCGCTTTCTAGGCGCCAGTTCTGTTAGAATGAGAGAGTCGAGATGTTAGAGTTGAGATTAGTCGAGATGTCAATGTTGAGGTTGACCGAGATGTTAGTGTTGGGATTAGTGTTCTACTGTAGTACTTCGTCCCGTTATGTGTGAAAATTATAGTATTCAAGCATGACATGACACATTTATTTTTGCATGACTTAGTATTTATTTCAAATTAAATAAATGTATTATTAAAGTGTTTGCAGCTGTTTTTAGATATATGATTTTAACTCACTCTCGAGACTGACAGTCTCAATTTTACTGTTTTTCAGATCCGTGACTGTTAGTTTTTTCCGTGACCCTTATCTAGTAACCTAACTCTTTCATCATCGGGTGGTGTATTTGATTTGGTATGTTAATTTGTAAATCTTAGATTCTCCGCGGTTGAAATAGTAGATGTATCAATTGTAATGCTTTGTAGTTTCGGGTCTAATCTAATTCTTTTAGCATACCGAATTAATTGTATAAATTTAATGGTTACGAAATTGTGAAATCAATAATATTAAATGAGATGAGATTTATTTAAGTCGGTGAGTGTCAGGCTTACTATGGGATTCGGTGGCCTTACGCCTACCCATTCCCTAGTGCCGGTCATAGGCCCACAGATGGGGTCGTGATAGCTTGGGTATCTGATCTTCTTTTTCCTGATGGATCTTGGAATGAGAATCTTATCATACATGTCTTTGGCTATTCTCAATACTCCTAGACCAAGTTTCCACTGTCTGAATCGCATGTGTTGGCATTTTGATAAGAAACTAGATATTCGGTTAAGAGTGGTTTGGGTTGGTTCCTTTGATGTATCTTATGCTACCTCATCTTCTTCTTTGAGGGTGGAATGGTGGTGGAGATTCCTCTAGAACTTGAGCGTCCCGCCGAAAATCAGGATCTTTCTTTGGCGCTTTTATAATGATATTTTATCGTCTAATATGGCCTTAATTAACCATCATGTCCTTTCCTTTCCCCCTTGTGTTTGATATCGTTATGGCTTTTAGAGCTCTTGTCGTGCAATGTTTTCTTGCCCTTTCTCTATTGACATTTAGTTGAATAGATCTTTTTATGATCTTGTTTGCAAGCTTAGACATGATTCTTTATTGGAGGCTTTATGGATGGTTAGAGAGCAGCTGGACTAGAAGAAATAATATGATTCATGGTGGCAATTTCGTGGAGGCATGTACAGTTTACAAATGGGCGAAGGCCTTTTTGCAAAATTATGCTACTGCTTTGTGTTGGGTTTTTTTTTCTTTCTTTGTTTTTTTTGACCCATGAGGAAAGCCCAACCATTGAGCATATTAAAGTCTTATTTAGACTTTCTATTTTGGGAGCATATTATTATAAAATCGTCTAGGGCTAGGGTTTTTTTTTTTTTTTTACCAAGACTTCATATATTAAAAGAAAAGAGAGAGGTGAAGAGAGGAGAATACACAGCAGCAGAAAAGTTCCGTTTCCCATAGATTGAACCGTTGGATCGTCGTAATTTTTGGACAGCAGCTACACAGCATCTGGGCCAATATTTTGGACGGTGGAGATCGGTTTTTGAGGTCCGGAGGTCGGGTTTCGTTGGTCTGGACAGTAGCTAATTTTCTGGTGATATATTTCTTATCTTGGCTCTATTTTGATTCCATACACCTTGATGTGCTTACTTCCAAGGATATGATGATTTTGTATGCCTCTAGTATTATCTAGAGAAGACTTTGTATTGCTCCTTTGATGATGATAGTGGATTTAAGCGGCCAAAATGGTCCCGTGGTTTTTCCCTAGTTTATAGGTTTTCCACGCTAAAATTTCGGTGTCTTTGTGTTGTTGTGTGCTTACTGTTTTAGCTCAATATCTTGGTGCATAGCAGTGATATTGTGTGTGTTCTAATTGCATTAAGAACATCCTATTTGTTTGCATCCTCGGGGTTCATTCAAGTTGGGAAAGTTTAGACAAACAGGATATTAATTCCGGCGATTTATTTGTTTACCGTTTCAGGGTCGTTTTTCCCATCAAATTGGTATCGAGCCCTGGTTCTTCTATATTGGGTTAAACTTGTTTGAATGATGGAAGCTAACACAAGTAGGATGATTAATTTGAATGGTTCTAATTATCATATTTGGAAAGGCAAGATGGAAGACCTACTTTATGTGAAGGATTATTATTTGCCTGTGTTTAATACTGATAAACCTGAGAGTAAAACAGATGCAGAGTGGAATATTTTGCATAGACAGGTTTGTGGGTATATTCGTCAATGGGTTGATGATAATGTTTTGAACCATATCAGCGGAGAGACTCATGCTCGCACTTTGTGGAACAAGCTTGAACAGTTGTATGCTAGAAAGACCTAAACAATAAATTGTTCTTAATAAAACAGGATGATGAGCTTGAAATACCATGATGGAACTCCACATCGATCATTTGAATTCTTTCGGGGAATCATAAATCAACTTGCAGGAATGGGTATCAAGTTTGAAGATGAGATACAAGGCTTGTGGCTCCTGGGCACTTTACCGGACTCATGGGAAACTTTTAGGACATCATTGTCCAACTCTGCAGCAGATGGTATTATCACCATGGAATTAGCTAAAGGCAGTGTTTTAAATGAAGAGATGAGAAGAAAGTCACAAGGTTCCTCTTCACATTCTGATGTCTTAGCTACGGGAAAGCGGGGGAGAAGTCAGAGTAGAGGTCCAGGTAACAAAGGGAAGCATCGAAGTAAATCCAAAGGAAAGTTTGCTGATTTTGAATGCTATCATTGTGGTAGAAAAGGGCACACAATACGGTTCTGCAGGCAATTGAAAAAGGAGAAGAAGAAGAGCGATTACAGCAATCAAAAGAACCATAAGAAAGATGAGGATGGTAATGGCAATGCTGAAGTTAACATTACTACCGATGAGTTCCTTATTTGTTCTGATCTTGATATGATCAATATTGCACATGATGATTCGAGCTGGGTTGTTGATAGTGGTGCTACATGTCATGTAACATCACAGAGGGATTTTTATTCATCTTATACTCCAGGTAACTTTGGTAATGTTAGGATGGGTAATAATGGACTATCAAAGATTGCAGGCATCGGAGATATTTGTTTGAAGTTTGACACTGGGATAGAGTTGGTTTTACATAATGTAAAACATGTTCCAGATATGAGACTTAATTTGATCTCCGCAGGCCTACTTGATGATGATGGTTACAGCAACAACTTTGGTAATGGAATATGGAAACTCACTTGTGGTTCTTTGATCGTGGCTAGAGGTAAAAGATGCTCAAAGTTGTACATGACACATCCGAAGATCTTCAAGGATAGGGTCAATGCTGTGGTGAATACTGACATGACTGATTTATGGCATAAGAGACTTGGTCACATGAGTGAAAAGGGGATGTCTCTTTTATTGAAGAGAAATGTGTTACCGGGTGTGGATGATATTCATCTAAAGAAGTGTTCTCACTGTTTGGCGTAAATGTAATGTGGTTTCCTTTAAGAGCCATCCTCCTTCCAGGAAGGAGAGTATACTTGATCTGGTGCACTCTGATGTTTGTGGTCCTATGAAGACTAGGACACTTGGTGGTTGCTCCTACTTTGTCACATTCATTGATGATCACTCCAGAAAGGTATGGGTTTATACCTTGAAATCTAAAGAGCAAGTATTTGAAGTGTTTAAGCAGTTTCATGCCCTCGGTTGAGAGCCGGTCGGAAAGAAGCTTAAGTGTATTCGGACAGATAATGGAGGTGAATACATTGGCCCATTTGATGCTTATTGTAGAGATCATGGTATTCGACATCAAAAGAGTCCTCCCAAGACACCACAGTTGAACGGATTAGCAGAGCGGATGAACAGAACTTTGATGGAGCATGTCGGGATGTTTGTTGTCACATGCAGTACGCCAAGTTCATTCCGGGAGAAGCTTTGAATACAGTCGGTACATGTTATTAATCTAACTCCTTGTGTTCCTTTGTCTTTTGATGTACCTGACAGGGTTTGGAGTGGCAAAGATGTTTCTTACGGTCACTTAAGGGTCTTTGGATGCAAAGCTTTTATGCACATTCCTAAAGATGAAAGATCAAAGCTTGATGTGAAGTCAAAACCATGTATTTTCTTGGGTTATGGCCAAGATGAGTTTGGTTACAGATTATATGATCCTGTCCACAAGAAACTTATTCGAAGCCGAGATGTTGTGTTTGTTGAAGATCAGACCTTGAAAGATATTGAGAAGAAAGAGACAGTTCCTCAACATAATGATGATATTACTGATTTAGATCCAGTGCCTCCTCAGCATGTAGAACCACCTCTTGACGATGATGTTCAGAATGATGAACAATATGATACTGATGATATTGATGCTCCAGAACAGCCAGAGGTGGATGAAGAATTTCATTCAGAGATACCGGTACCAGACGTGCCACCATTTGTCCCACTTAGGCGGTCTACAAGAGATCGTCATCCTTCCACTCATTTTTCAGCTAATGAGTATGTCTTACTCACTGATGGGGGAGAGCCTGAGTGTTATGCAGAGGCCATGGAAGTGGGTTGAAGCCATGCAAGATGAGATGAATTCCTTACATGAGAATAATACTTTTGAGTTGGTGAAGTTGCCTAAAGGCAAGAGAGCTTTGAAGAACAAGTGGGTCTACAAAGTGAAGATCAAGAGCACACCGCACAACCTAGGTACAAGGCTAGATTGGTGGTCAAAGGGTTCGATCAGAAAGGGTATTGACTTTGATGAGATTTTCTCTCCGGTCGTGAAGATGGGATCTATTCGTGTTGTTCTTGGTTTGGCAGCCAGCCTTGATCTTGAGGTTGAACAGATGGATGTCAAAACAGCTTTTCTTCATGGTGACTTGGATAAAGAAATCTACATGGAGCAACCTGAAGGTTTTCAGGTTAAGGGAAAAGAAGGCTATGTGTGTAGACTTCAAAGAGTCTTTATGGGTCAAGCAAGCACCAAGACAAAGGTACAAGAAGTTTGAGTCAGTTATGGGGGAGCAAAATTACCGAAAGACTACTTTAGACCATTGTGTTTTCTTCTAGAGGTTTGGTGATGATGATTTCATCATTTTATTGTTATATGTTGATGACATGTTAATTGTTGGCAAGAATGCGGAAAGAATTACTCAAATTTGAAGATACAATTGAGCAAGTCTTTTGCTATGAAAGACTTGGGGCCAGCAAAACATATTCTTGGCATTCGGATCACTCGAGATAGAGCTTTGAAAAAGCTACACATGTCACAGGAGCAATACATCGAGAAGGTGCTTCGCAGATTCAACATGGATAAAGCTAAAGAGGTTAGTTCTCCTCTTACTACTAACTTCAGGTTGACAAATAAAGATTGTCCATCTTCTGAGAAGAAGATTGAAGAGATGGATAGAGTCCCTTATGCCTCAACTGTAGGGAGCTTGATGTATGCTATGGTGTGCACACGACCTGATATTGCTCATGCAGTAGGTGTTGTTAGTCGTTTTCTGTCAAATCCAGGTAAGAAGCATTGGGAAGCAATGAAGTGGATTCTCAGATATCTACGTGGTACTTCCAAATTAGGTATAACATTTGAAAATGGAAAGCCGATACTTGTTGGTTATATTGATTCTGATATGGCAGGAAATAAGGACAACATGAAATCCACTTCTGGATATTTGATGACTTTTGCAAGGGGAGCTGTGTTATGGCAATCGAGACTGCAAAAGTGTGTGGTTTTATCCACCACCGAGGCTGAGTATGTGGCTGCAACAGAAGCGTGTAAGGAGCTATTATGGCTCAAAAGATTTATGCAAGAGATTGGCTTTGTGCAACAGCACTACGTGGTTCTTTGTGATAATCAAAGTACTATTCACCTTGCTAAAAATTCTATGTTTCACAAACGAACCAAGCATATTGATGTGAGGTATCATTGGATTAGAGATGCACTTGAAGACAAACTATTTGAACTTGATAAAGTTCATACTGATGATAATGGTGCCGATATGTTGACAAAGGTTCTAGCAAGGGAAAAGTTGAAGGTATGTTGCTCCATCGCTGGTATGGCGAACTCTTCCTCATAAGTCAAAAAGGGGGAGATTTGTTGGGTTTTTTTTTCTTTCTTTGTTTTTTTTGACCCATGAGGAAAGCCCAACCATTGAGCATATTAAAGTCTTATTTAGACTTTCTATTTTGGAAGCATATTATTATAAAATCGTCTAGGGCTAGGGTTTTTTTTTTTTTTTACCAAGACTTCATATATTAAAAGAAAAGAGAGAGGTGAAGAGAGGAGAATACACAGCAGCAGAAAAGTTCCGTTTCCCGTAGATTGAACCGTTGGATCGTCGTGATTTTTGGACAGCAGCTACACAGCATCTGGGCCAATATTTTGGACGGTGGAGATCGGTTTTTGAGGTCCGGAGGTCGGGTTTCGTTGGTCTGGACAGTAGCTAATTTTCTGGTGATATATTTCTTATCTTGGCTCTATTTTGATTCCATACACCTTGATGTGCTTACTTCCAAGGATATGATGATTTTGTATGCCTCTAGTATTATCTAGAGAAGACTTTGTATTGCTCCTTTGATGATGATAGTGGATTTAAGCGGCCAAAATGGTCCCGTGGTTTTTCCCTAGTTTATAGGTTTTCCACGCTAAAATTTCGGTGTCTTTGTGTTGTTGTGTGCTTACTGTTTTAGCTCAATATCTTGGTGCATAGCAGTGATATTGTGTGTGTTCTAATTGCATTAAGAACATCCTATTTGTTTGCATCCTCGGGGTTCATTCAAGTTGGGAAAGTTTAGACAAACAGATATTAATTCCGCATTTATTTGTTTACCGTTTGTGGCTGTTTTTCCCATCACTTTGGCAAGTTTTACACCCAAGGTTGATAATTATGATGAGAAAGGCAATGCAGGTAGTTAGCAGCCTCCCACTGTGGGGATTGTTAAACTCAATGCTGATGCTTCTTGGATCATGGAGACTTTTACTTGTGGTCTTGGTACTATTATGCGAAATTCTAAAGGACTTTGCATGATGGCAAGTGCTAAGCGGTTGACCAATATCTCTTCAATTCTCCTTGCTGAGCTAGTGGTTATTAGGGAAGGACTTTGTGTTGCGTTGGATTGTTGTTTTACAAACATTTAGGTGGAATCAGTTTGCTTGGAGGCCATTAATATGATCAATGATGGTCAAACAATTTACTCTAATTTTAGCCTAATTCTTGAGGATATCTCTACAATAGCTTCTCTTTTTCATGTTGTTAGCTTTGTTTTTGCTGGAAGAACTTGTAATTTGGTTGCACATTGTTTAGTTAAGTTTGGGATTGGTTTAGGCTTTTGAACAAGTTTGGCTTGAGGATGAATCCCCATCGTGAATTTGTCACCTTATGTTGGCAGATATGCCTTGATAGTAGTACTTGTTTGGCATTAGCTTTGGGAGTACTCTTTTTCTCTTTCAAGATTTTTTCCTTAGAATTTTTCTTAAAAGATTTTTAATGAGGCTTCCTGGCTAAGGTGGGTGTTCTCTCAAAAAAAATATGTTAAATACTAACTAGTATTAAAGGGATATACAACAGAGTAACTTTCCCCCAACTTAATATATTTTTTTGTATAATGAAAATTAATAGATATTTAGTACTCCTTTCACAATATTAATTTTTTTTTTAATTTTATCCTTATATTAGAATAGGTGTTATATATCCAATGCAATATTATTATTTTTTTTAATTTTATCCTTATGTTAGAATAGGTGTAATAAATTTTGAAATATTTATAGAAGGATAGTCTAAATTAGTTATATTTTTTCTATAATTAAATTCTATTAAATGCTTCCTTAATTCGAGTGAATTACTAAAAAAGTTCAATTTAAAGTGTTCAATTGCCTTATGTTTAAAACTCCTTTTTCTTTTCCAAAAATATTTTTTTTTATCCGGCCTCTATTTTTCTTTTAGGAATAATTATTTGAGAAAAGTACAGAAAGAAGTTTTGCCTTTGCATTTTTCAATTTTAAGTATATATTTTCTTAAACAAATAACAATTTTATCCTTCAAGTTGTTAGCAAATTTTTAATATATACATTAATATCATTAATAACTAGCTTAATATCTGTTTTTTAGATGGAATTTATTTTACATAAATAAAATATTTAAATAAATTAAAATTAATATTATTAAAAATAAATTATTTAGATATAAATATAAAATTGAACTTTTTAATATATAAAAAGTATTAAATTTTTAATCAAAATAAATAAATGATTATAAATTATTTTACAAATGGAAAATTCTATTATTTGAGAATTGTAAATTTTATAATACAATTTTAGAAATAGTTTTCTTTAAAACTTTCTTACTTATTTATACTTTAATTATATTTGAAGATGAAAATAGAAAATATAAATAAAAAATAATTATTAATAAATTGATTACAGTAATAAAATAGTCTAGTGCTAATTCTTTGGGTGGAAGTCATTTTATACGAATAAAATAAAGCTAAATACATAAATGGGTTCCTGAACTTGTCTTGTTTTTGCAATTGGTCCCATGATCTCAATTTTAATTCAATTGAACTTCTCAATTCTATGGGTTATTAGTTTTAGACCTTCAATCACATATGTTATGCATTGTATATTTTATGCCATCTAAAAACACGTAAGTTTGAATAAAATAATAATATATTTAAAATATAAAACAACGACTAAATACATAAATGGCCCCCTAAACTTGTCTCATTTTCATAATTGGTCCTCCGAAATCAACTTTGATTCAATTGGATCTTTCAACTTTACTGGTTGTTATTTTTAAATCCTTCAATTACAGACATTAATGGCCTGTGTTTTATGCCATCTAAAAAATGCGTAAATTCAAATAAAATAATAATATATTTAAAATACAAAATAAGTAAATAAAGTAAAAAGTAAAACATTAAGTTTTAGTTCTCAAATAAAACTTGTTGTTTTTTTATATCTATTAAATATTTCATTGCTATGGTTATTAGTGTGGGGCATAGCCTGTGAGAATAAAAGAAGAACTTAATGACAGAAAAATTGAAGGATTACAATGATTTATTTTAGTCTTTTGAAAAATATATTTTTGATTTTATTTAATAAAATAATTTTAATGTACAATAAATAATATATTAGAATTAATAAAATAAACTTTTCATAAGAGATTAATCTAAAGCGCTTAACTTCCGCTTGTGAAGGAATTAAATATACAACTCATAAAATTCACATGCGCAATTGAATCAAAGTTGAGTTTATGAGGTCAATTATGAAAAAAAGATAAGTTTGATAGTTTAATTATGTATTTTGCCTATTATAAGTGACGTCTTTAGTGAGAATATTAATTTTTTATTACTACTATTAGTGGAGGAGTTAAAAATAACAACATATAAAATTGAGAAATCCAATTGAATCAAAATTGAGTTCGGAGGGTCAGTTGCAAAAACAGAACAAGTTCAAGGATCCATTTATACATTTAGCCATAAAGATGGATGTAATGGTTTATTAGTCATAAGTTATTTAGATACATATACAAATCTCTACATTAGAATATGAAATCAGAGTCTTTTATGGGATCGAACAAAAAATATATAAAAATTAAATTAAAAATATATTAAAATTCTTAGTATAATTGTTATGAAAGAGAGTAAGAAAAAGAATTCGAACTAATTAAATAAATAAGAGAAAAATTATAGAAATTTTTACAAAAATTATATTAAATTTATAATTCTAAGAAGTGGATTAAAAGTTTTAGAATAATTCTTATGATGATAGGGTAGAAAAATAATTTAAAGTAATTAAATGGTTAAGTATAAAATTATAACACTTTTAATACTAATTAATATATATCTTTCTAGATTAGTTAATACACTTTTTTAATATTTATACAATTAATATTTTTTAGTAGTTTTTTTCTCATATAAATTCTTAAACTCACTACAATTTAAATAAATAACTTAAAATTTATAAAAAAATTCTTATGAAAAGAGAGAAAGCAAATTACAACCTTGCTTTTATATATATATAAATATAAATTTCAACCATAAAATTTTAAAATTATATTCAATTATTATAAAATTAATTTTATTACAAAATTAGCAGAGACAATATCTATGATATTATCGAATCATTTAAAGCATATTAAATTTTGTTGAAATAAAAAAATTATTATTTTCTCTATTCTTTAGCACTTGTCATTTCTTATCATATTAGTTAATGACATTATCATAAAATATAAAATCAGGGTATTGGAAGTTAAATCAGTCGTTGTTATCATTAGATTGGAATAAGAAATTTTTTATAATTTGCCGGTATTAATATATATTGAAAATGACTAAAAATTTGAAATATATACTATTATATATTCAAAATATTTGAATTAAAAAGGTGCAAAATTATAATTATGTTATTTTTACTTTTCCTAATTATTTCCTATTATCCAGGATCCTAGAATCACCTACAGCCACAGACATGGTGGCCTTAAATGCTACCATCGCAGAAATTGCTTTAATTCAAAGAAAAATTGTGAGGATTATGAATACTACTATGATATCGTAACTTCTCATAAGATATTTATGTTATACAGCAATAATATGTTTCATTTGACGTGGTGCAATAATGATGACCATTCTATTTATAATATCTAAATAGAATTGAAGTGCCTTGGTTGAGATAATATTTAGTCGTTATAAAATTAGGAGAAAATAATTATTTATCTGGGTATTGCACGGCCGGTATTATTATTTAGACTATAAAAAGATCAAATTTATAGATACAATTTAATAAATTTTTTAAAATCTAATATTAATTTATAATATATTAAAAAATAATAGCAAATTAACTATTTTTAAATGTCCTTAATTTATTATTAAAATTTTAAAATCTTATTAGTACAATAATATATAAATTATTTTAAAATATATACTAATTAGTTCTAATATTATCTAAATTATTACTATCAATATAATTGATATTACTATTTGTTAGAATTAGAAATTATTAAACAATTAAAAAATTAATTTATTAGTGAATATAATATTTAAAAATATTATTTTCTATAATTAGAATTATTATATAATTAGAAAAATAATTTATTAGTTAATACAATATTAAAATATAATTAATATATTTTTTTAGAATAATGAGATTATATAATTTGAAAACTAATCATTATCTAGTTAGGAAACTAATTTATTATTAATATATTATTTTTTTATGATTAGAATCAGTGTTTAATTAGAAATGTCACTTATTAATTAATAAATTAATAAAAAACCACAAAATTATATATAAACTTTAATTTCATATGTCAAAATAAGTACACATGTCAAAATAAAAATTCTATGTGTTAAAAATTAAGCACACGTATCAAAACATATTTAGATCTCAAAAATTAATATATATATAGGATAGTTATAATAATTGTGCTTCACACATATGATATTTTATAATTAAATATTAAATTTATAAATTATTGAACTCAATTAATTTTATAAAATAAATGAAAATATAGTTCTATCTAATATATTTTCTAATTAAATAAGCTGTGTAAATAAATATTATTATTTTTATAGAATTTGAGATTAAATTATATTATTGATTTTATTTCTATTATAATTACTCATATTCTTATGTAATTAAATTTTTAATATTATAAAAATTTAAGATCTATTTATTTATTTATTTAAAAGGCATAATTAATAATTAAATTCTGAATTATACTTTTCAACAATTTTATCTAATTGTTTCAAAATCTTAAAATAAATACTTATGTTTTCAATTTATTATTAAAATAAGTTTTGATAGAAAATTTAAAATAAAAAATTGACGTGGCAAGAAATTATGCTTGCTAAATAAAAATTAGTAAATAAGCAAGAAATTAATTGCATTCAGATATAAAATGTGTGAAAAGATACACATATATGAGACTTTTAATAACTATATTGTTAAGTCTATGACAAACTATCTTTCCTGATTCACAATTATTATTCTTTTAGTAAGCACAATCGACTTCCTATGTCATCTTTCTTATGGTGAAATCTCAAAAATTGTCATCAAGAAGTATTTTGAGCACAAATTAAAAGTACGAAAATTTATTTTAAATTTTAAAATAATTGGATAAAATTGTTAAAAAGTATAGAGTTCATGATTTAATTAGACCTAACTAGTAACTACTCTAATCTTATTCTAATTCAATATGTAATTAATTTAATATATTTCCAATCCTAATATAATTAATTAATGATTAATCCAATTCAATCATAATCTTATCATAATTTTATATTCAAATTCTATAATAAATTGATAAGTTACTATATCACCCTATATATAATTATAATGGAGGTCAAATAGTTCAATATAAATTTTTTCAAAAATCGAAAATAAGAGGTCATAAAAAAAGATAAGATGCTTTTAATTTTAATTTTATTGATATATTAATTCATATATTCATTATTATTATAATACTTGATAGGTTCAAATTATATATAGTTATTTATGATATTTTTAAGCTTTACTAATATATTATATATATTATTAAAAAATACGTGTTTATACCTCACTTAAGCTTAATTGTCCAGTTTCAGATGTTATCAGCCAAGAGAGAAATTTATAGGTAAAATATACAAGAAAATGACTTAATAAAGCGTTTTACTGCCAAGACCCAAGATTGAGATATGTGAACTTACTATTTTACAATGCTGGCTCAGTTCTACTATTTACTTGGGAAATATTTTAGTCATTTATATTTTTATTAGGATTTATGAGATTTATAAAGATATATATAGATTTATCTATTAGATATAGCTTTATCTTAGATGGACTTATTTTTAGAGAGATTTATCTTAGTGGAGGACTTCTTTATATATATCTCTACAGATTTAGATTTGAAAGAAAAAAGGAGGAGAGGTCTCTCCTATCTACCCTTTGTTATATCTCTCATTTGTATATATCTACTATTCTTGTCTCTGCAACTCTATAGTTATCATAAACACTTTAGTTTTATTATTAGTTATTTTTCAAAATCAATGAAACTTTTGAGATTGAAGAGTGAGGATTAATCATCTTTTTGGCTTGAAGAAATTCTGGATCTTGAGGGAGTTTTTACTTTCTTTTTATTATTTGTTATGTTTAACTATTTAATTACCATGATCATAGAATTAGAGATGTTAGGCTAGTTCTCAATAAGTATTTAGTTGAGTTTTCCTATTTATGTATCAATCTTGTTATTTTTATATTTAATTGAAGATTTCTTATTGAATATATTTTATTAGTTTTAGTTATAAATATCATCTAACCATCCTATTATATTAGTATTTATGATTGTTATGAATATCTTTAGTTTGTTGTATTAGAAATATCATATATGCTTCATCCTATGTTGAATTAAGGAATTTTAGTTATATCATTAGTTTGAGTAATTAAAGAAATAAGAAACATCACCTCTCATTCATTAGACTTATACTTATTATTAAAATAAGAGTAATACTAAGTAGTTGGCGAGACTAAATACTCTTTTTATTTTATAGTTATATTGATTTAGAGTGTTTAGATTTTCATAAAATTATAGTAATACTATGTAGTTGGCAAGACTAGATACTATTTTCATACATATTTGCATATTTATTGTTATTGTTTTGTTTACTTTACTTTATGAACTCTACTTTTACAAAGTCTTGGTTTAGAATGTTTAGATTTACTTTTTAGTATTGTTTGTTTGATAGTTAGTTTTTATAATAAAATCTTGCTACAAGTTCCTTGAGAGATTGACCTCGGGGTAGTTATCGCTTATACTATAGCTCAGTTCGTATACTTGCAAGTACTAACTTAGAGTTTTTAAGTTTTTAACGCGGTTGCCGGAGAACTGTGTTTAAAATTTTATTATATTGATTGCTTATCCATTTTTATCTTATATTTGTTTATTTTATGTTTTGTTTAGTTTATGTGTTTTTGTTTTGGTTTAGAATTTTATTTTAGTATTAGATCTGAAACTTTCTTTGATTTTGTATGCTTTGCAGGAAAATAAAAATATGGTGGTTCATCAACTCAAATTTCTTGTAGGGTTGATTCAATCAATTATTTTGAACGTTGATTTTTAGGTTGACTTTGACTGTCAAGTTTGATGCAATTTTAAATTTAAATATTGGTAATATGTATTATATATATATATATATATATATATATATATATTTTGAGATGAATCAATTTAAACAACATGTCACCAAAGTGACATGTCTTGTGGAAATTAATTTATTTCAAAATATAATTGGTTATGTGTATGTAACTTATGTGAATATTGATCGATCCAAAGAAATGTCAGTATTTGATATAATTACTTGTGTAATTAATGTGTGATGGTTATTTAGTATTACATGTAAATAATAAATCAACCTAAATGAAGATTTATTGTTTGATATTTTTATCATCATCAGTGTTTTATTACTACACCAAGATATCACTCAGAAATTAATATTTTTATCCAAAGATACAATATTAATGGAAACATGATATCTTGAAATGGGGTATACTTTATTTGAAGCTATTATTGTTTTGAGACTTATGTGAAATTGTTTTGTTTGTTGTTCTCGATTCGGCTATGAGTAATCCTGCTAATATCACTGCCAACACCAACTCTATTCCTATACTGAATGGTTCTAGCTTTAAATCATGGAAATAAATCTATTGACAGTTCTTTAAGTCGTGTATCTAGACCTTGCACTAAAGATTGGTCCTCCTGTACCTCTTATAGATAACAATACCTTTAATCCAAAAAAGGATGTTGAAAAGTGGGAAAAATCAAGTCGTATGTATATAATTATCATAAAGAAGGCCATTCCAGAAGCATTCAAGGCACAATATCTGAACAGACAAAAACATCTAAGAATTTCCTTGTAGACACTAAAAAGAGATTTTTTTAAGAATGAAAAGGCTGAAATTGGTATGCTCTTGACAAGTCTAATTTTAGTGTGGTACGATGAGAAGGCAATATTAAGGAGTACATCATAGAGATGTCTCATCTTGCTTCAAAGTTGAAAGTATTTAAGCTAGAACTCCTGAGAACTTGCTAGTGCATTTGGTTTTATATCACTTCCAACACATTTTAGCCAGTTTAAGATCAGCTACAATTGTGAGAAAGAGACTTGGTCTCTGATTGAGCTCATCTCACACTGTGTTCAAAAAGTAGAAAGGCTAAAGTAAGATAAGACAAAGAGTTCTCACCTAGCCTCAACCTTTAAAGACAAAGGCAAGGGAAAGAAAAGGGAAAAGGATAAAGAAGCTACAATTAGAAGAACTCAAAAGAAACAACAGAAGAAATCAGATAAACCGAAACGTACTGGTTATTTCTTTTGTGGAGGCGAAGGGCTTAAGAAGAAGCAATGCACCAATTATCACACATGGCATATGTTAAGAAATGTATGCTTCTTAATTTAGTTTATTTCGAGGTTAATTTAACCATAGTTTCTAGACACATATTGTAGATAGATTCTAGTGCAACAACTCAAATCAATGTGTATGCAAGGTTGCCTGAATTTCTAAAAGCCAAGTGATGGTGAAAGACACATCTATATAGGCGACAAGACAGTTCAAGTTGAATTAATGGAACTTTTATATTATTATTAAGGATTAGATTTTATTTGGATCTTAATAAAACATTTATTGTAACGTCTTTTAGACAGAATTTAATTTTTATTTTTGCTTTGAAAAAATCAGGTCATTCTCGTTCATTCGGGAATGGAAATTCATTCTTTTCATGATTCAAAATTGGTTAGTTCTAGTTCTTTGTCAGGTTATGATAATCTTTTCTCAATTGATACAATTGTTTCATTTAATTAATCCCTGTAATTAAGTACACGAGATATTAAAAGAAAATTAACCAATGAAAATTCAGTTGTATTGTGGCACAAGAGATTAGGTCATATCTCTAGACGAAGAATAGAGAGACTTATGCCAAACAAAATTCTAGATCTCTTAGACTTCACAGACTTTGATGTTTGTATTAACTATATAAAGGGAAAACAAACCAATAAAAGGAGACTTAAAGCCAATAGGACACTGGATGTCTTAGAACTTATACATACGGTTATTTATGGACTGTTCCCTATTGCTTGGAATGGCCAACAATAGTACTTCTAATGGCAAAAAGAGGTGACCCATGCGAAGGAACTGCCTAAGCATACTTTTTCGGATCCAAACTTCTTTTTTCTTTCTATACTTTATAACGTTCGTACACGATCTTTCTATATATGGCTATATATCCCATTTATGAAAAATCAGAGGCATTGAATATGTTCAAATAATATAAGATTGAAGTTAATAACTAACTCGATAAAAGAATCAAAAGTGTCAGATTTGATTGTGGTGGTGAATAATATGGCAGATATGACAGTTCAGGTGAACAACGTCTAGGACCATTTGCTAAATTCCTAGAGAAATGTGATATTGTCCCTTAATACACCATGCTGGGTTCGACCACTATGAACGGTGTAGTTGAAAGACGAAACAGGACGCTTAAACACATTGTGAGGAGCATGATTAGTCATTTTACCTTGCCAAAATCACTCTAGGGAGAAGTACTTAAGATTGCAACATATATCCTTAATAGATGTCTAACTAAAGCAACTGTCAAAACTCCTTATGAACTTTGGACACACAAGAAGCCTAGTTTAAAGACCTTCATGTTTGGGGTTGTCTAGTTGAAGCAATGCCTTATAAGCCTAATGAAAAGAAACTAGACTCGAGAATGATGAGTTGCTATTTTATTAGATATTATAAAAGATCTAGGAGGTACAAGTTTTATAATCCCACGACTAAGTCAATTTTTGAGACAGGAAATGCCCATCTCTTTGAGGATGTTGAGTTTGCAAAGGGGGGAAAGGGGGAGATACAGTTAAGGACTTTGTCTCTGAAGAGAAATACATTAATGTTCCTAAAGGTGTTATTGGCATTGATCAGGATCCTATTCATGACTTTTTTCAAGGCACAACAAATCAAGACAATCTTGGAGAATTTTCCTTTCAAAAAACTATTCTAGAAGAACAAACTCAAGCACCTCAAGAACCTATGCCATTAAGGAGATCCATTAGAGAGAGGAGAAGTGCAGTGCCAGATGACTACATTGTATTGCTCTAAGAACATGAAGCAGACATAAGTGCAGTGCCAGATGACTATATCCGATTAACTTCCGTCAAGCTATGAAAAGTCTAACTCTCAAAAATGGATTGATGCCATGAATGAAGAGATAAAGTCCATAAAGAATAACAACGTATGAAACCTTGTCTCGTTGCTAGAAGGAGCGAAATCTATTGGCTACAAATGGACATTTATGACCAACAAGAATTTGAGAGGCAACATAGAGAGATATAAGACTCACCTAGTTGCAAAAGGCTTTACACAGAAAGAAGGCATCGACTAGAGACTTTCTCTCTGGTATCTTTGAAAGACTCTTTCAGGATTATAATAGCATTAGTGGCACAATTCAATATTGAGTTATATCAGATGGATGTGAAGATGACATTCTCAATGGTGACATTGATAAGATGATTTATATGGTGCAACTAGCAAACTTTGTGTTTGGAGAACCAAAGAATATGGTTTTCAAACTTAAAAAAATGCATCTGTGGGCTTGAGCAAGCATCTTGACAATGGTATTTCAAGTTTCATCAAGTGATCATCTCATTCGGTTTTGAGATGAATTTGGTCGATAATTGCATATACCATAAGTTATATGGGAGTAAAATACATTCTTATGGTTTTATATGTTGATAACATCTTGTTTGCTAGAAACAATATAGGCTTATTGCACGAAACCAAGAGATATCTAGCTAAGAATTTTGAGACAAAAATGTTTAGTGACGCATATTTTATGTTAGGCATTAAAAATACACTAGGATCATTCTCGAGGTATTCTTGGACTATCACAAAAGAGCTATATTGAAAAGATTCTTAAAAGATATAGCATGCAAGATGGCAAATCAGGCGACATCCTTATGGCTAAAAGAGACAAGTTTAGTCTCAATCAATGCCTTAAGAATGATTTTGAGAAAAAGGAATTATAGAAGATTTTCTATGCCGCGGTAATAAGGAGTCTAATCTATGCTCATGTTTGTACGCAATCTGATATCACATACGTTATTGGAATGTCGACTAGATATTTAAGCAACCTAGGAATGGACCATTGAAAAGTAGCCAAATGGGTCTTGCAGTACTTACGGAGAACGAAAGACTATATGCTCACATATTGTAGGTCGAATAAGCTTGAGATCATTTGGTATACCAACTCTAATTTTGCTGGATGCTAAGACAGTATGAGATACACCTCGTGCTATATATATCTTCTAACTGGAGGTTCTATCTCCTAGAAGAGTACTAACTAGTTTCTCATTGCGTTTTCTATTATAGTAGCAGAGTTTGTAGCATTTAGTGAGGTGTCCAATCATGGAATATGACTACGAAATTTTATCACAGGGCTGCACAAAGTTATTTTATGACAATAAATCAACAATTATGTATTCCAAAAACAATAGGAGCTTGACATAGTCGAAGCATATAGACGTTAAATTTCTAGTTATTAAAGAAAGAGTTCAGAGTGGATAGTTGTCTATAGAGCACATCGAAACAAACACCATGACTGTGGATCCGCTTAGTAAAGGATTGCCAATCGGATGACATGATATTCAAATTTAGTAGGAGTTTGTAACTTTAGATGCTAATATATTATATACATATTTTCAATTATTTCAGTTATGGTATTTTGAGGTTGTCTTCTGCAGAAATAAAGTTCTAGCTTATTCATACTCTAATTTTAGTATGATTTGATCTCACTAAAGTTTAATGATAGACCACTAGAAAATAGACATGTTAAGATCACATTATATGAAATTTCCATGCTACATATCCAAATCATGATCCATGTCTTTTAATTGTGTCAGCATATGTGATCATTGATATGTCAAATTATGAAAGATGTAACAGATATCACCTTGATCCTATATTGGTATAGTTGATGACCGAATTGGTTATATATTATTCAGATATCACAGTAAAGTTGAGCTCATACAGTTATGTTGGTAATGTATAATTATAAGGTTATATATAAAGCCTAGGTGGGAGGTTTTTGGATCCTTAATCCAACATTGGGCTTACAATTTGGGAACCACGCCCATCGATTTGGGAGTCACGCCTGATGACTTTGCATTTGTAGAGACTTCCCTCTAACCGTTTTTAAGAGATAATTTACTACTTCAGGTCAATTTGGTAATTTTGTGCTTCTGGGTACTTTTGATTAGAAATTCACAGCTTGGGGGTGCAATCTGACTCAATTAATGTCCTTCGGAAGCTATTTTGGTATTTGGCACGCTCAAGGACTAAAATGTAATTTTTGATGGGTTAGAGACCAAACTCGTAATATTTCAACAATTTCTGCCTTGGGATGCAAACTAGTCCTCCATGTATCTCTTAGGAGCTCGTGTTGGATTTTAGTTTATTTAGAGACCAAAACATAATTTCAAATGGCCAGGGGCCTAAATGACACTTTTACCCTCTTTAAGGCTTATATATACCCTTATACCCATCCATAAATCACTTTATTTCATTTTCCCCTTTGCTTTCTCTCAAACCTTCTTTCGTTTTTTCTTCGATTTCTCAATCAATTTTTAGCCAAATTTTATGAAACTAGTCTTAAAATGGCAATCTCCTTCTCTAGATTCTTCGGGCGTACTCTAATTGAACCCAACTGGGAGTTCTCACCATAAATTTCCCGCCATAATGACTTAGGGCTTGTAAAAGGAGAGGAAATTCCTTTCTTGGTGAAATTAAACACATATCGGGCATTCTCGGCCATGCGAGAGGTATTTCTTTAGCTTTGAGATTTGTTTCTTATCACTTACATACTAGATACACGTGTTATTTGTTCAAAATGCATGATAAATTTATGAAGAAGTCAAAAACATTGCCTGCCCTAACCCACAAAACCGATCAACTTTGTGCAGTGCTAATACGGTTCTATATTGAGCCGATCGGCTTTGCATAGTCCGAATTGACCGTGCACGAGCTGAAATAGGATTGTTAGGGCATTTTAACATAAATCATCAATAAATAAATAATATACTTACCTATTTAGAGTCTGTTTGTGCATGAATTGAGTTTTATACATGTGTCTACACCTTTTCAGAGTGACGTTGTATCGATTCGGTTCATTGAAAACTTTTATAGAGCTTGTGAGTTATTTGATGAGCTCCCTAATTATGTCTAGGCTAGGATTGGTGACACCAGCTTTCATCAGTTTGTGGCTACACTTCCATCGGTTATTGAGAGGATGGATCATACCTCTGTATATGTGCTTATCAAGAGATGGATGAATACTACTCACACCTTTCACCCCATGGCTCGTGAATTGACACTGTCTCCTCTCTCTTTTGCTGCCATCACAGGGATCAACTTCATGGGTATCTCTGTGCCTTTTAACAATGCGTTTCACGACTAGTGTTTTGACGTTTGAGAGCGTTATATCATAGACTTATTGGAGTTCTTACCGGCATGCAAGAACACCCACTGCATTGCTTACCAGAGCATTGCTCTCCATTATAACGGCTTCATGCCTCGAAAGGCTCGAGAGGTAGATTAATTGGCCCAAGCCTTCCTAGTATATCTTTTTCGGACCACTTTGTTTAGTGACTCCGGAAATTCATTGAACTTCCATTATCTAGCCCCTTTACAGGATTTGGACTAGGCTTTCTCCTACAATAAGGGGTTTGTGGCTCTCATTTATCTGTACCATAAGATGGACATTACCGTATGCAGGAGTAAGAGGATCTACAACTTTTGGCATGTCGTACACGTAAGTTCTGCTCTATCTTTATTTTTGCCCCTTCCTCTTGTATTTGCATCATGACTACTGATTTTTGTTTCACAGGTCTGGGGCTTTGGAGATTGGCCTTCTAGTGGGCTCACAATCCATCTGTATGTCACGGCCCTTCCCTCGCTTGAGTCGTTGGGGCTCGAGCAGGGGTGTCCCATTAGAGTGGGCCTAGATTCACGTGCACTGCATATGGATCGACTCCTTAACCTGGGACAAGGTAAACAAAAATTTACTAATCATATTTACAATTAATCTATAAAATTACTTACCTTTCCGGTTTATAGATTCAGAGTGATTGGCTGGGGGAATGTTGTCACTGGGACCCCTACATGCTCTTCGCTACTAGCCTTAAGCATAGGAGAATTCTATTAGTCATACTTGCCTATCGAGCGTGGTATCTAGGCGAGAGAATTTATAGGTGGGAGCGAGGCCCTAACAGACATTGAGTTCCCTTGCCTCCACCTCTCTCTATATTCTGGATGGTGGATCGTGCTGGGGAAGAGCTAGCAACATGCTTAGTGGGATATGACGAGCCTGAGGATCTCACTATCTTGTCCTAGAGGACGACCTATGCTCCTTTTATTCCTCAGGGACTTTTTTGATATACTCCAAATCCTTTATCTCTATATATTTTTCCTTTTTACCCAACCATTTTATTTACAGTTCATCTATCGTGCCCCTGCTGGTCTTAAGCTAACCAAGGGCAAATCTGCCCGATGCTCTAGGCCCTCCCACATCTCAGGTTCTTCTATTAGTGCTGCCTCTGAAGCACCTCCTATGGTCACGCCCCAAACATGATTTCGTGGAGTGCTCCATTTCTCTCTGATTCGATGGTCTCATATTGTAGTCCTCATGGTGCAATAGAACACCGGCTTACCATGGAGCACTATCTCTCGCTAGAGTTTACTCCGAGTACTTGTACACATGTAAGTAACATTCTCCTTTGTGTTTTCACATCTCTTTTCCTTAAAAAGTTAGTAACACATAATGATAATCACACAGGTTTAGAGAGACCAATTTGAGCATGTACACTAATTGGTCGGCGCTGCGAGGAGGTAATTTTTTATCCTTGGTGAGGATTGGCAGGTAAGATTAGAAAATGTTTTCTAAAATGCAGTATGTATGCATGTATATTAACTAATCTCCTTTGGATTTTCCATAAAGAGACCATGAGAGTTTGGAAGGGTAGGTGGACGACTAGCAGTGTCAGATTGACACTCAGCAATACAGGATCGACACTCTGATGCTTCAGTTGTCTACCTTGCGGACTCAAGGAATGGAGACCGATTCGGACAATAGGATGGGGGATTCGAGAGAGAACCTTGGCTTTTGATTTTTATGTCACTGCTTGTGCTTCTGCTCTTTTGTAAACTTTGGATTCTTTTTTAGAGATATATAAAATCATGTGCTTTTGGTGTTTAAATCCTTCTTTGCACTTAATTCCTTCTACATATTGCATACTTCCAACTTACACACGATAGGGATTGAGGAAATGCTTTGAAAAGCCTTTAAAAAGCTAAAAACATACATGATGACGTCACACTGTTGATCGACTATGTGCTAAGCCGATTCAGCTCTGCACACAGCCGATCGGCTATGCACTCAGCTAATTCGGCTATGAGGTTGCAGAGTCTGAATTTTACTATGGTTTTTGGCCTATAAATACACATGCACCCCTCACACTTCCCCATACTTGATTTTCATCTCCAAAGTCAAAAAACATGTGTGTCAAAAGCCTACAAACTCTTCTCAAAATCCTAACAGGTGATGATTGGATCAAACTTGTGAAATTTCATTTTTCATCCTTTAAAGCCATGCAACACACCAAGCTCGATTATAGGTTTCTTCATTTTGCTGTTAACTTTTATGTCCAAGAGACCATGTTTTTAGATTCAATAGGCAGGAACTCTACCCTATGATTGAGGAGTTCTCTATCATTCTCGGACGCCCTATGGATTCTACTAATCTGATTGGTCTACCAAAGCTTGACGATCTCTTTCCTGGCAGATTGGTAGAGCTATTTGACATACCCCCAGCTGAAGTTCTTTCCCATTTTGTTAGTGAGCATATTATCCTTACTTTTCTAATCTCTTGTCATGAGAAGAAAGAAAGAGGGATGTCTACTTAGATTCAAATACTGGGCTTTTGCCTTTATGCCCAATTTTTGCTAATTTCACCTTAGGGAGGGGGAGATATCAGGATTACTGGCATTATTGATTAAGTGGAGCATAGAGCAAATCCCATACCTACCATCCTAGCTTAAACCATCATTGGGTTAGACATGTATAAAACCCATCAATAATTTGGAGGCAGCCTCATTCCCTTACTAGTCTACAACCAAATCTCTTTTTTTTTTTTTTACTTTTTCTACTTTAACTTTTATTTAAGCCGTTCTTTTGGGTTTTCAACTTAGCTTTCTTTTCTATTTTCTTTATTTATTTCTTTTTATTTCTTTTTCTTTTTACAGATTTGGTTGCACGAAAAGCTCTAGATACTGACCATCCCAAGGAACGTCGATAAATACGAGTCGAAGCACGTGCAAGTTTGATCGGTTGTTACCCCGTGGGACCATGATGGCTGGATTTTTTGGATAAAGGGCATCCCAGATACGCTTATTCATTGGTCCTGTCCTTGGTGGAGAATCAAGCATCTCTTGGATTTGCGAGGTTCAAGAGGACTTGAGAGCTGGTAGCTGATTCTAAAGATGCAGATGCAAATGCAAAGAGAAGAAAATGAAAAATATGTTTCTTTTTTTTTTAGATCTCATTCATTTTGCTTAGTATTTTAGTTTAATTTTTCTTTTTAGTTAGTGTGTAAAGTAATAAATAGACATATTATGCATTTGATAAGAATTCCAAACATTTTATTCATTTAATGGAGGCCTAAATGGGGATGTTTTGATTTCTCATGATATAAACCCTATCATCAGCCAGTCTTTTTAGATTTTCTAACTGATTATTTTCTTTTATTGCACTGATTTTTGCCTGATCTGCCCTTTTTGGATTTTTCAGTCAATAGGCTATCTTTATATTTTATCTTTTTATACATAGTATTTCTAGAGACGATCTAGGTTGATTGGCCAGGGGAACTCATTTCCCTCCAAATCTGAGATCTCAGTAGCACCTTTTGGCTGGATTTCTTTACTAAGTACGGGCCTTCCCAATTAGATTTGGACTTTCTTCTTAGGTCAAATACAATAAGTCTTGTGTGTATCAATACTAGATCTCGAGCTCTGATCTTCCCTGGCTTCAATTTCATATTGGATGCCCTAGCTATCCATTTCTGGTATAACTGCATGTGATATAGGGCTTTCATCCTTCTTTTATAGACCAAAGCCAATTGTTGATACCTCTGCTCAGCCCATTGGTACTCTGGTATTCCCGCCTCCAATAAAACTCTCAAAGGCTTCAGCTCCAACTCAACTATAAGACTGCTTCAATCCCATAAACTAAAGAGTATGGGGTCTGCCCGGTTGATGTTCGCTCAATTATTTGATATCCCCAAAGTGCAAAGGTAATCGAAATAACCAATCCTTGTGATTCCATACCATCTTTGAGAGAATCTTTTTTAAGTTCTTGTTAGCCACTTCATTGCTACATTTGCTTGAGGTTTGTACGGAGAAGACTTGTGAGGCTCAGTATTCTGCTCATAAGTATATTGTTTCACCCATGAACTGCATCCCATATCTGTCACAACATAATGTCGGATTCCACATCTGCAGATCAGGCTCCTTTCTATATACTTTGCCATTTGTCTTGCCACCACGATAGTTAATGACTCAGCCTCAACCTATTTGGAGAAATAGTCGATCACTATTATTATGTATTTGTAACCATTCGAAGGAGGTTTTATCTTTCCAATGATGTCAACTCCCTAAGCTACAAAAGGTGATAGAGATGTCAAGCTATGTAACTCAGTCGAAGGTACATAACTTAGGTCACTATAAAGCCGACACTCATGGCATTTCCTTACCAGAGTCTTTTTCCATCATTATCCAGTAATAGTCTTGACATATAATTTTTCTGGTTAACACTATGTCGTTCATATAAGGCCCGCACACTCCTTTATGCATTTCTTCCATCACTACTTGCTCTTTCGCCTTAGTGATACATCAAAGCTAGATACTTGAAGCCATTCTTTTGAACAATACTCCTTCATGGCTGAGGTAACTTCTAGCCCATATTCGCAGTGCATATCTTTCCTTTGTACACCTTGTTTTCTACAAACCTTTTCAAGTTGTAAAACCATGAATTCTCTTCTAGTCCCATTTGAACTTGCATGACCCAATTTGCTTAAAAGCAGGGTGCTCCTAACTTCATGATCACCAACGCTTCATTGGAAGTTATGAAGGGTTGTCCCACATTGACGATAGGGTAGCTAGTGCATCATCATTTGATTCTCATATCGTAAAGTGTATAAATAAAAACTTAAAAAAATTATAAACCAGAGTCCTGAGGTAATTGATATATGGTTTTAATCTTTCCTTTTTCACATCCTATTCCTCGATGGCTTGTTGGATCACTAGCATGGAATCCACATAGACCATTAGTTGATTCGCTCTTGCTACCATGGCTTCTTCTAATCCAAATAAACATGCTTCATACTCCACCATGTTATTAGTCACTTTGAGATCCAATCTCGTAGCCATCGATAGCATTTCTCCTTCTGGCATAATCAAAAAAACCCCTAGCCCTACACCTCTTGCATTTATAGGTCCATCAAAGTACATCTACCATTCTTGAATCTCAATTGCCCCATATTCTTGTTAGGAAACTCTAGATTCCAAGGGTCATCCTCTTTAATCACACTCTGAGCCAAGAACTCTGCTACATCCCTACCGTTGACTATTTTCTCGATGATGTACTTGATGGTAAATTCTATTAGGAGTACTAACCATCTGGCCGGCTTTCCCACAAGAGGCGGAGGTCCAAATAGGTAGTTCAACGGGTCTATTTTTAAAATTTCCTACACCCTATATGACTAGAAATAATGTCTCAACTTCCTCGTAGCTCATATCATGGCTAGACACATCTTCTGTACGAGGTTATACTTCGACTCATAAGGTAGTAACTTCTTACTGAGATAATAAACTGCATGTTCCATATCGTTGGGTCCACATTTACCATCCCACATATGGCTTCCTCTTCTAAGGCCAAGTATAGAATCAACAGTTTTTCATCCTTCGGCGGCTTTAGTACTGGTAGCTTCACTGGATACTCTTTAATCTTGTCAAAGGCTTTCTGACAGTGTTCATCCCATACAATGGGTTGTGTTTTCTCAAGAGTTTGAAGATAGGATCACAAACTATTATGAGCTTGAAAATGAACCTTTTGATGTATTGTAGACGTCCTAAGAATCCTCTGACCTTTTTCTCTATTTTTAGCGCTAGCATTTCTTGAATAGCCTTTATCTTGTATGGATCAATCTCTATTCCCCGTTGGCTTACTATGTGCCCTAGAAGCTTTCTTGACGTTATCCCGAATATGCTCTTTTTTGAATTTAGCCTTAAGTTACCTTTCCACTTGTCTTAAGAACTTATCAAGAGCCTAGAGATGCCCTTCCCTTGTCTTGGACTTCACCATCATATCATCTACACACACCTTTACCTCATTGTGTATCATGTTATGAAACAAGGTGGTGGCTACTTTTGATAAACTGCCTCCGCATTCTTTAATCCAAAAGGCATAACCTTATAGTAGTATGTCCCCTGCTGGGTGATGAACAAGGTTTCAGCTTGTCTACTACTGCTATCATGATCTAGTTATATCTGGGGAAACCATCGGTAAAAGTGTACATATCACTCGAAGCTACGCTATTAGCTATGACATATATATGAGGAAGAGGAAAATCATCCTTTTGGCATGTCTTGTTTAGATCCTAATAATCCACACACATTCTTACTTTACCATCCTTCTTCAGGATCGGGACGATGTTTGCCAACCATTTGGGATAGTCGACCATGTCGAGGAAATTAGCTTTTACTTGTTTAGCAACTTCTTTCTAAATCTTCTCTACCCATTTTGGCCTTAGCCTCCTCATTTTCTGCTTGATTGGCTTGACGTGCAGATAGGTTAGGATATGGTGCTCCACTATCTTTCTATTTAACCCTAGCATGTCATCGTAGGACCAAGCAAATACCTATTTCCTTTTTTCCATTACTTTCTCTAGTTTTCTCATTTCTTCAGGAGTTATATCATGAGTTATCACAATGTTCCTTAGATTTTTATTTGTGTCTAAATTAAATGAGTCAATTTGTATAGAATTGATGTCAAACAGACACATTTCATGGTTATCAAAATGCATTATACCATAAAAAAAACATCACACAAGTAAGCAAAATAATCGTTCATATCATTGAACTTTGAAATAAAAGAAACATCATCCTCATAAAGATTGGACGTTATTACATCATCATAGAATATATCAATGATTTGCCCCTCTAACAGGGCAGCTAGCTCTTGTTGATTTAGCTTCTTAAGTGGAACGACAAATTCTTCTAGCTTTAAATCCTCAACCTTGGTGGTAATCTTCCTATAAACTTACTTAATGCTCAATTTGACCATCATGTTGACAATCAGATTCTTGAATATCTCGATCCTAGCACCTCAATCCCAGCTCTTGTAACAGGTTCAGGCTCCCCAAAGTAAGTCTTGTACTCTTGGACAAATATGTCTTTTGGAGTCTTATCCTTTGGCTTGCCCACTTCTTCATCTTCATGCTAACCCAACCCATGCCGAGTTTTCTAACCTTTAAAGTCTGACAACTCTGCAATACCCTGCTAATTCTTTCCTAGCCCTATTTCAAGCATGAAATCCATCTTGATGAACATGTTGGATACTTTAGGATCTATATAGTCGACGTAGAGTACAACGAATTAGAATTCAGTAGGGGCTTCTAGCTCATTCGCAGCTTCCTAAATAGCTGAAACAACCCTACCACCTTCATCGTTAATGGTCACTATTTTGCCTTCATGAGGGAACTTCACCTTCTGATGTATAGTGGAAGGCACTTGTCACGACCCCACCCGTGGGCCCGTGACCGGCACTAGGGAATGGGTAGGCTTAAGGCCACCGAAACCCGTAGTAAGCCTGACACTCACTGATTTAAACAAATCTCAACTCAAATTTATATTATTAAAACCATAAATTATCTTAATAGTTACACTTTACAAAATTACTTGATCTACCCGGAAAATACTAGGCGAGACCAAGCTCGGAAAATTTACAAGCGATACATATACTAATTACTATCACGGAGAATCTAAGATTTACCATTTTACATACCAAATCAAATACTTCACCCGATGATGAAGGAGTCGGGTTCGAATAAGAGTCGCGAGAGAACTAAGTCCGAATCGAAAACAATAAATGGAGTATGGGTCTAGAGTGAGTTAAAATCATACATCTAAAACAGTTTCAAATATCTCAATGTCACATTCATTTAATTTTAAAATAATTAATAAATCACGCGAACCATACGTGTCATGTTAAAACATATGTGTCATGCCATGCTTAAACAAAATTTATTCCACATGCAACGGGACAGAGTACTTGGTGAGAACTCTAATCCCAACTCTAAAATCTCGATTATTTCAACACTTATGTCTCAACTAACCTCAACTCTATCATCTCAAACCTCTCATTCCAATAGAATTTGGCGCCCCAGAGAGCAAAGCTCGACCAGGGACCTTACCTCCAGTCCGGTCACTTAACTCTCGGCCTTAGCCTTTTGGCTCTCTTATCCAATAAGGTGGCCGAGAGCAAAGCTCGACCCGGGGACCTTACCTCCGGTCACTTAAGTATCCAAATAAGAAATCTAATAGCCATTCGACTCTCTTAATCCAATAAGATCGGGCGCCCCGAGAGCAAAGCTCGACCAGGGACCTTACCTCCACCGGTCACTTAAATATCCAAATAAGCCGGCCTTGAGAGCAATGCTCGACCGGGGACCTTACTCGGCAACCACACTCTACTAAGCCCGAGAGCGATGCTCGACGGTAGTCCTAATCTTTCTTTCTCAAAATTTTTACCTCTTTACCTTTTTCTTATCTCTCTCATATTATATTGGACACTCATCCAACTCCTATGTTCTCGTCCCATCCCGAGTCATCATGCAATATTAAAATTGGTAATAAAGGAAAAACATATTTAAATAGTAACTAAAAGCATCATGCAAATGATAATAATAATAATTGAATGAAAAATTGAAATTGCAAATAAATATTCTCAGTAGCAAATCAAATTTTATGCATGACACGTGCGTAAATGATATATGACTTTAACTCACAGAATTAGGCGACCTCCTAGCTCAGCTTAGGTGTCTCGGTAGGAGCGAGCCAATGCATGATCATCTAATCACGGAAAACAATTTATCAAAACGATGAAACAATTCTGATAGATCCTAGGTCTAGATTCCCAGGGTGACTGTCTAAGAATCTCGACTCGGGAGAATTCTACCGAAAATCCGGCAGAACCTCCCCTACAACACGAACATTACCCCCCGTAAAGACGGGTCCAGGACCTGCCAGAAAAACACTCCAAATACTTACAATTAAAACAACGGGAGTCGGGTCCCCAAACTTCACTATTTCCCGACTCCGCCACACAGCACAAAACACAAGGCAGGCAACTGACAGACAATTATTTTTTGACCCACAAATACCATCAAATACACAATATAAACCAAAAGACACAATTAAACTAAGAATTTCTAAAAAATGACGGGCTAAAGAAAATTACCAAGGCTTTGCCGCTTCGGTCGACTACGCCTCCGTAGTCCGATCGACGATCCAACACACCATTGGACTCACAACGACGCTACCGATGACGATCCCGATTTTGATTTTCCGATCCGACACCCGACCATCCGGAGAAATTTGCGGACGATCTCGACCGTCGATTCACAAACGAAGCCCGATCGCCACGAAGCCGGTGCCATCGCGAAGCTTGAGCCGAGAGTCGGGATACATCCTCCGATCGTCCTCCTCCACGGATCTCGCCGGAAAAGTCAAAACGCCGCCACCATTTTCTCTCTCCACCGGATCTTCCGTTTTAGGCCACCATCGCGCCGCCTGCTACTAAAAGAAAGCTCGTAGAGAGCCGATCGCCACCCAACTCCAACTCGGCCAACAACGCCGGAACGGCCGGAAGCACGCTGAAGCCGCCACACGATTCCGCCGCTAGCGCGCATTGCGCTGCCGCCAAGACGCCCGCTCCACGCCCACGCCCGACGGCCGCCGCAACTTCCCCTTCTCTCTCTTCCGGCCGCACTCTCTCTCTCCTCCTTTCTTCTTCCCTAGACTTCTTTTTCTTTCAATATCGACATTAGGCCCCCGAACTTTTCCTTATTACAATTTGGTCCCTCAACTTCCTTAATTACTTACAATTTCATCCTGCGAATTTAAATTTGACCCCCAAACTTCTTTTTAGCCTATCAATTAAGCCCTTAACTATTTAATTTGGGCCAAATTAGAATTCGAAAATACACAATTACAAAAATACCCCCATATATTTATTTACGAAAATACCAAACTCACAAATTTCCATTAAAACCCCATAAAAATAAAATTATACTTTCAATCCTTATTCCAAAATAAATTTCCAATTTAGTCCTAACACACAATTAAATTAAATAATCAATTTTTTCCAAAATTCTTTTATAAACACATCCTTTACAATTCTACCATAATTTTCCAATATATAATTTTACTTATATAAATATGCATTTGGAAAAATTTGAATAACCAAAATATAATCATTTTAAATTAAACCCAATAATAATGAGGCTAAAATTAACTTAAATAAAAACTCATTATTAAATATATAAAAATTCCGGGTGTTACAGCACTCCTCCTAGGGCATGGAACCATGGCCTACCCAATAACAGTGCAAAAGTTATTAGGATGTCCAAGATAATGACTTCCACCCAAGATTCGATGGAACCCATCCTTACAAGTGTTGAGAATGTTTCTTTCATGCCTCTCTTTATTTCATGATAGGCTCTTATCGACTTATCTGATGGCCTCAGATCTTTCGATGACCAATCATCTACTATCACACATGGGGTCCTTTTCCTTTTAACTTATGCTGCTATATAAAGAGCCTTGTTATGGTCTTTTTCCTGAAGTGGTAAGTCTTCATCCGAGAAAGTGATCATCCTAGTGGTTTTGTCAGTTACCGTTTTGATCATTTTCTCAAGAGTAGTTGTTGTGCTAATGCTTATATCGGTCAAGGCCTAGACTAGAGCCTTTTTTTATGATATGATGAGTGCATCAGTAGCTCCCATAAGTCGGTTGTGGGTGGCAATCTCAGGCACGCACCCAAGTGTATTTAGCAACTGTGAAACTACAAGGCTTTTCAACCTAATCAGGAACACGCTAACTAGTCACTGAGACTAGCGCGAAGATAGGAGTCACCACCCGGGTAATTCACCGAGACAACTTTACTAATGAGTGATGTTTCTCACATTCTATAAGGAAGCTTACGCCACAAATCCAGAGATGGATCCAAAAGCCAACTTCCTTATTTGTGCATCTTAGTCTTTAATTTTATTGTTTACCAAATCATTCCTTATAAACACAACAGTTCATATACAAGCATACCAAACAACACATATAGTTTACTTAAAGTCTAGCCTCTTTTTATCGAGTCTCACTAATGTTAAGATTATTAGCCTAACTTACTAGTTAATTATGTACAAGTTTCTAATACTCTAGCCCAATTATAAGTTATGTTTTACCAAGCCTTTAATCCTAAATGGACTACTTATTATGATAAGACCCAATTGTATGAACCTAAGTCTAATATGGACCAATCCTAACTAAGACATGGTAAGGCCTACTAAATCTACATTGATTTTAGAACTTAAGCCTAATTAACATTGATTAACCTAATGGACCACAGTTTTCATGTTAGGTTCAATTTAAACCTAAAGTCTATATGTCTCATTTTAATTAAGTAGTCATGTTATAGTTATTTGACACATATTAAACTAAAAGTAAATAAAAATAAAGTGTAGAAAGTAAACCTAGCTATTACAATCCGGCCTACAACTAAAAATTATAAAGATAAGTCCTAAAACTAAGTTATAGTACATAAAATTGCCAAAAATACATAAAAACTCGTAAAAGCAAAATCTGAAAATCAGGGCTAAGGGGAGCTAAGTCGATCGGCTATAGTCATAGAGCTAATTGGCTTAACACAAAGCCAATTGGCTCTGCATTGAGCCGATCAGCTCTGGGGCTTTTCTAGGCTGGTTTTTTCAATTTTTTTACAATTCTCATGTCCTAAAGCCAATTTCACATGCGCAGAAAAAAAAAATTAATTAGAACATGAAAAAAATAAGATAAGAGATATAAATAATAGCATATTAAATTAAAAACCCTAAAAAGTCATGCAAACCTAAAAGTGTAGACATACAGTGAACAAACATGGTAGATTTCATATTTTAGTTATATAATCCTAATAAACTAATCTGATGACATAACTGTGAAGAAAATGCAAAACTAATCATAATATCCTAATCATTTGACCTATCATATTTAAAATCCAAAGGTAGACATATTATCATATTCAAAATCCTAATGTTATTGTTATCATATTCAAACCTAATAAAATCAACAACATATTAATTTATAAGAAATTCTAATCTAATCACATCAAACATGAAAATAAGACACAAAAGAAACCCTAATCATGTTTCTAGAAATATAAAAGAATAAGAAAACCTGTTTAATGGGAGAGCGATGTTGATGATGATGGATGTTGGAAAATCCTCAAGTTGTCACCATGGTTGATTATTGTGTGAGTCCCAGGAGATGATGAAGCAGTTGAGTCAAAGATCGGTTGGGAATCCAGTGCTGGATGAGATATTGAAAGAGGTTCTATCATTTCAAAAGAGTTTCCAAATCTTGAGTTATTTCTTAGTGACCTTGCTCCTCAATTACCAGAAACACCTTCTACTTAAAAATAAACGTAGGTTTTCAATCATAGTATTCTGATCGATGTTATTGTTTTTTCTTTTATTTTTTTGGTTCCTCCTAACCCAAGTTCATCACTTTCAATTCATAGAGTTAGGATTCTAAGAAAATCCTAGAGGAACATATAGACTTCAATCTTATTTAAAACTCCTTTTAAAGAATCCAAAATTATTTACCAATATCCAATTAATCAAGTCTTTAAAATTTAAGTAGATATCATTACAATCTATTAATTATCGTCAGATACCTTCTAAAATCTGTATCTGAACATAAAAGTGTCAAAAAACGATGTCGAACTAAGAACAACCAAATCGATACTGTGTAGAGCCGATTGTCTCTATGATGAGCCGATGGGCTCTATGCTGAGCTGATTGGCTCTAAATAGGGGAAGTTTGTGAAAAGTTTGCAATTTAGTCCTCAAACTTGAGAAATTCATTGTTTTGACCCTCAACCATCATTTTTCTTCACAATTAACTCCAAATTGATTTTAAAAGGGTGATTTTGGTCGAATTAATCTCAACCCTAACCTCAGACTCTCCCGTCCTTCATCTCTCGAGATCTGAGAGGGTAGTAACTTTTCATCATATGGTTTTTCATAATTCCCTCAATAGGTAGATCCAAAAAATGGGTGCTGACATAGGTTGTCTTCTTTTCTTTCTTCAGCTGCTCTAGTAATCCATTATCCTCTTCAGGAGCTTTCTTGACTTGCTTTAGTTCTTGAATCCTCTTATCTTTACCCATTGACTCGACTTCTTTATCAGAGTCAACGTATGCCTAGATATCCTTTGCCATAATATCTTGGACCTCACACTAATCTCCAAAACTGTACCAGATGTCTATGGCTATGATCGATTTCTTTTTTCCTTCTTTTCAAACCTCCAGAAGACAAGGATCATAAGCTACTTCATTGTTTGTCCCCCAGCCACTTGGAATGGTAGACCTTAAAATTAAATTTGCCCGAGGGCTATCCTAATATATCTTCATATTTAGACTGAGGAAGTTGTCCAACCTATCATTCTCCATAATCAATTAATTCCTGAAATCTCATGCTTGAGACGGTTGCATTAGTCTATTACATGCCAGAAAGCCTAGTGATACTCACAATACTGACCATTGTGAGGTTTAGGACTACGTTTAGGCAACTAGGGTTAAAGTTTCCCACTCCATTTTAGGTGATAGTACACCACGGATAATGGTGCTCCCAGCTCGGTGAAGGTTCTTATAGGCATCTGGTTCGGTTTCTAGTTCTAGCTTAGCTCGGGGTATATCCTAGAAAGAATTCATGACCTCCTCTTCATTGAAGTCAGGAGTGATCATGGACACTTGATTGGTGGTAGTGTCTTATTGATGTTTAATAGGGGTTTCTTTTGGTACTAGGTTATTTTGGGTCGGTCAATTTTCCAGCATCAATAAGGTCTTGAATCTAATATTTCAACCAAATGTAATTGTTTGTTGGTTGGCTAGGTGCTTGGTGGAATTTATAGTAGGTGTTTGGTTTGTAGCCATGTGCATTTGGGTTTAGTGGGTATTTTAGGCTGGTTGGTTGAAGCATGCCATTATGCACTAACCTCTCAAAAATCTTTGAGAGAGGTTGCCTAAAATTGGAGGACTTCCTCAGTTTTTGGACATCATTCACTTCTAAAGTTCTACTTCCTCCAGCCTGATAATTCGGTCTTCCATCAGTTCAGACAGTTTTCCTTTTGTCATTCTCAGTCTCCTCAACTTGAAGCCCATCATCATACATCTCCATGAAAGACTTTGGGCCCATCATCTGAAGCCTTTCAACCTAACTAGGAAGAACATTTTGGACCACTGTACGAACTTGGTCTTTTTTAGAGCGCATGTTCTTCATCAACTTAGCCCACCTAGTCAAGAAATCAGAGAATGACGCATTTGGATTTTGTTTAGTAGACTTAAGATCTCTAATTGAGACTTCCAACTGAGCATTATAGTTATATTGTTTGACAAATGAATTATATAAATCACGTCATTCAGCTTTGGCAGATTTTTCTAGACCATGATACCAGTTCACAACAAGTCCTTCTAGTGAGAATACAAATAACTTAAAGATTTGGGTCCTACTCAGTTGTGTAGTTCCCATAATGGTGACGTATTACTTTAGATGAACCTTCAGACCACTAGTGCCATTAAACTTGTTCATCTCAGGCATTCTAAACTTTGCAGGTAGCTTTTCCTCACTAATCAACATTAACTCCTCAAAATCATAGGTCGGGTCCAACCCTTTAGTTTTCAGCATGTCATACATCTTGTCAAGCCTAGCACTTAAGCCACTTACTGCTTTATTAGTGGTAAGGGTTATTTCTCTTTTGGCTTAGTCTACCACATACTCGTCACAATCCTAGAAATTCCAGGGTACACCTCTTCTAGCAAGGTCTTCGGCATTAGCATTGGCAGCAGGAGCAGTCTCAGTTACAACTGCGACTAAGTCAACAACAGCAGGGGGATTAGCTAGTGCAATCGAAATAGTAGGTGAAGCTTGGTTCGCAGCCATTTCGGCCCAAAGATGTTGGAGTTCCTCGCAGATTCCACCCCTCAGATTGTCGATAATGACATTTTTAAGGATCTCAACGTACTACTCATTAGCTCTTTCATTGGCTATTTCGAATGTAGCTTTGGTCTCGCTTGTGGAAGCTTAATGTCTTACCTTTTCAAAGAGCTCTAACACAGTCCAGAATATTGGTGGGATTGGTATCCTCTCTAGCCTTCCACTATCTTGTCTCCTCCAACCCAAAGGAGTGTCTATATGGTTAAAAAGGAAAGGTTAATGGGATGCATGATGAACGTGCTATGCACAAAGACAGAAAAGAAAAGGGTTAGCACATATTAATATATAAAGCATTCTTCCACCCTTATTACTTCGGCACATGGTTCATGGTGAGTCTTTCTTCCACCTATTAAATATTAAAATTAAAGATAGACATACACTAAAATCAGCTTCTCTTATCCCCAATGGAGTCGCCACTGTGGGCAGCGGTTTCCGGCGCGTACCCAAGTGTCTTTAGTGACTACGACACTGCAAGGCTTTTCAACCTAATTGGAAAGACGCTAACTAGTCATAAAGACTGGTGCAGAGATAGGAGTGGCCACCCAAGCAACTGGGACACCTTTACTAATGAGTGACGTTTCTCAATTCCATAAGGAAGCTTAAGTCACAAATCTAGAAATGGATATGGAAGCCAACTTCCTTATTTGTGTATATTTGTCTTAAATTTTATTGCTTAACGGGCTATTCCCTATAAATACAGCATAATATTTCTACACATCAAGCACTACAATATGTGAGGTCCATCTAAGTCTAGCCTATTTTATTAAATTACAGGCCATACTAAAATTTATTGACCTAATTTGCTAATTAATTACATATAAGGTCCATATAGTCTAGCTCAATTCTAAGTTATGCTTTAGTTTCTAGCCTTTTAAGCCTAATTGACTACTTTTTATAAAGAGGCTCAATTCAGTGACTCTAAATCTAATATGGTCTAACTAAGCATGGCAAAGCCCATTAAGTCTATATGGATCTTAAGTTAAAGCCCAATTACTATCTTAAATAAGCTATTGGACTACAATTTTCATGCGAGGTCCAATTTTAAAGCCTAAGTCTATCTGTCCAATTTTAATTAGGCGATCGTATAGCATATATTTGGGCATCCATCACAGATTAAAAAAAATCTAGCTATTACAACCCGCCTATAATTAAAAGAAACATAAAAAAGCCCTAAAACTAAGTTACAGTGCAAGAAACTGCCAAAATACATTAAAAACCTCGAAAGCAACCTAATTATATGCAAAGTCGATCGGCTCAGGGTGATGAGCCGATTAGCCAATCAACTCAACATATAGCCGAATCAGCTATGCATTGAATCGATTTGCTCTAGAGGCTTGGGGTGGCTTCTTGTAGTCTTTCCTCGATTTTTGCACCTAGAAACCGGTTTCTTTTTACAAGCATAGAGGGAAAATTTTATTAGAACATGTAAAATTAACTAGAAAGAAATATAACATAATTATCTAATCAAATTCAAAATCTAATCAAATCAGATTCAAAATCCTAGGTGTTCTTATTATCAAATTCAAAATCTAACAAAATCAGCATGTTGAGTAGAAAAGAAATCATAACCTAATCATGTAAATTTATATAGAATAAACATTAAAAAAAACATTCCTAATGTATTTTCAAAAATTGAAAAAAAAATAAAAATAAAATTAGAAGCAAGGGAAGAAGAGATGATGATGATGCTGATGTAGGAAAACCCTCAGGTTATCACCGTTAGTCGTTGTTTTATGAGTCTCAGGAGATGAGGAAGTTGTTGAATCAAAGAAGAGATGAGAATCCAACTTGGTCTTTTTTTTAGATTCAAGAAAAGTTCATCATGTAGAGCCGATTTAGCTATGCACAAAGCCTATTGGCTCTAAGGAGCAAAAGTTCTAAAATTTTTGACAATTTAATCCATGAACTTGTAAAAATTATAATTTTATCACTTAATTTTTATTTTTCTATCAATTGGGTCTAAATTGATTTTTATGGGGACTTGTATACATTTTATGAGTGGAAAATATCCATTTTAGCCCGACTTTCTCTCTCTATCTCTCCCCCCCCCCCTCTCCTTCTTCCTCCTCTCCTCTCCATGACACCACCATTTCTCCTTCCCTATTTCTTCTATTTCCACCACCTGCACCACCACCAAATGCCTTCCTTCCTCCTTTCCTCTCACTGGTGTACCTCTCTTCTCTTTCTTATCTCTGTTGGACATCGAGCTTAAGGGAGGAAACAATCTTCCTTGTTGCCACTATGTAACCAGCTTCCTGTCGCTGTTTCTTTACAAATCCAACACCATATTTGGGTTCCTCACCCTCCTAAACCCAAGGACAGCCCCTCCTCGTCCTCTCACTCTGGCAGAAGTGGTGTACACGCCTCATCGGAGGAGCGCCTTTCTTGCCATGATCCAGCATTATCCAGCGAGATTTAAGCTGTGATTTTAGAGTTTTTGGACTCGTCTCAAGCTTTGCATAGGCATCTCTAAATTTGAATTCCAACAACATTGGTTATACCTACTTTCGGGCCCTAGTATTCTCTAAATGCGCAGAATTTCAGATTTTTGGCTTAGTAATTTAATTATGCCTTCAAAATTATCAGAAAATATTAAGTCTATTAATTGATAATTACATATAATTAATTTAATTTACTTTAATTAATTGATAGTTTAATTATACATATTAAGCATTAATCAGTGTGATGAATTATTATTCGGTTTTGTAATAATTATGGCCATGAATAATTAAATTATATATTGAGAAATTATTTTTGAGTTGGATTGTGGAATAAATATTATGTCAGGCTATTTATTATTAATTGTAAATTGTGGTGTGTTGCAGAGTCGGGAAAATAATACAGTTATGGGTGACCTAACTCCTATTAGATATTTGATGAATACTATAAGTGTTTTTATCAAGTTCTGGACCCGTTATGCAGGGGTAAAATATCTGTATTTTAGTGGAGGTTCTATTAAATTTTTGAGAAAATTTCCAAGTTGGGATTCTTAAGCAGTCTAATTCTAGGAGTCTAGGCCTAGGGTTATTTATAAAATATTCTTATTGATTGAATTATTTTTGTGAATAGATAATCTGTCGGTTCAGTCAGCTACGTCCGAGGCGTAGGAGCAGTTTGAGGAAGTTTTCAGAACTGTGAGTTAAAGTCATATAATCAACTGTGCATGTGTCATGTCTTTATTTAAATGCTTTGCTAATTAATTAATAATTATTATCACTATTTTTATTTTCATTATTATCACCGCTATTATTTTTAATATTATTATTAATTGCCATTATCTTATCATTGTTATTATTATGATCATGAGCATTGCGTTTGATAATAAATTTCATTAGACCAATACTATTTAATTTAGTATTTAATATTAAATCGAAATATATTTTAACTGCTTAAGCATATGTTATTATTGATACTACGATTGTAATGTGACTCAGGATGAGACGATAGTAAAACATGCCATCTGGCAGGTTGCATCAAGACCGCATATGCGCACCGGTATAAATTAGAGACATGTAACAAAAAATATTATGTGATATTTCCTAGTCGAGCATAGTTCTCTAGGCTTACGGGAATTTTGATTTCTGGAGGAAAGGACCTAGGGCAAGCATTGCTTTCTAAGCACCAGTCTTATTGGAATAAGAGAGCCGAATGGCTGATAGAATTGGAGTTTAGGGCTCAGTTGATGTATTCGTCCCAAATATGTTAAAATTGTATTTTTCCAAATTATGACATTAATATGCATTTTATTATTCTATAATATTTAATACTATTTAAATAATTATTTTATTTTAGATGGTTCCATTTATTTTTAAATTATATAATTTTAACTCGCTCTCGAGACTAACAGTCTCAACTTAATTTTTCAGGTAACAGCTAGATTCTTCGATGTCTTTCTCTTTGGATAGCTCGACTTCCTTCTTCTTCGGGTTTAATGTAATTAATTTTATTTGTATATCTGATTAATAAGAATCTAGATTCTCCAGTGATTCCAAAACTTATTATCTTATTTTGGTATATTAAACAAACTGAAGATGTATTAACTGATTGTGTTGATAGACTTATTTAATCATGTTATTTTTGTTGATGAATGTTAGAAAATAAATTATTCATATATATTTGACAATAATACATTTTATTTGAATTATTGATTAGTCAGGCTTGGTACAGCTTTCGGTGGCCTTATGCCTACCCATTCCTTAGCGCTTTTCATGGGCCCACAGATCATGTCGTGATAATACTTGTCAGGGTTTAATTTGAGCTAGTACTTTTTTAGGATGTTGAATGCTTTCTTTAGATCTCTAGCATGATCCTCGTTCCTAGCTGACTTGATGATCATATTGTCTATATATACCTCCACAATTTTGCCAATATGATCTTTGAACATAGTGTTTACTAATCTTTGGTACGTTACTCTAATGTTTTTTAGACCAAAAGGCATTACTGTGTAACATAAATTACCTACATCCGTGATAAAAGAAGTCTTTTCTTTATCAGACTTAAACATCTTCATCTAATGATACCTTTGAGCAGCGTCAACAAAGCTATATACCTCATAGCCACTCGTTGAATCGCCTAATTGATCAATATTAGGGAGAGGATAGTTATCTTTCAAACAAGCTTTATTCAGATCTATAAAATATACACACGTCCTCCATCTCCCATTTGGCTTCTTAACCAAAACCACATTCACTACTTAGTTAGGATACATGATCGGCTTGAAAAACCCAACTTTTAGCAGCTTATTGACCTCTTCAGCTATGGCAATCTTCCTCTTAGGTGCAAGACTTCTCTTCTTTTGATTAACCGGCTTGAAATCGAGATTGACATTTAATTGATAGGATATTATATTTTAATTGACTCCTACTATCTCAAAAGGCGAGCTAGCAAACATGTGTTTTTCTCAATAAGCACTCGTTCTACACTTTGTATCACTTGATCGGACAACTTGATACCAACCTAAACTGTATTCTTTGGATCTCTACTTAAAAAGAACTTTCTTAACTCTCCCATTGGCTCTGCTTTAGCCGGATCTTCCATCGTTGGATGCATTAAAGCTTCTACAAGGAGTGATTGGCATGTCCCTTTCAGCATAGTAAGATAACACTCTCTCGCCATATTTTTATTACCAAGCACAATAATAACACCTTTAGAAGTTGGAATTTTCATCTTCAAATAGTTGATGCTCATGGCTACCTTTGATTCCATCAGCATAGGTCATCCTAAGATACATTGTATGCAAATGAAATACCAATTACCATGAAGGAAGTTTGCCACTTCTTGGTTGGACCCTTAATTTTGTCCGCTATCCTAGTTCCTTCTCTGAGCTCTACCATTAGCTCGGTTATCCCCAAAGGTTGCACTGGTTGGCTACCTAAATCAAGCAATGGAGTCATGCATGGCTTTGAATTCATCACTCCCCCACAGACAGCTTTGTAGCATTGAAGATTCATGATGTTAACTATACTTCCATGATCCAAAAATAGCCTCATTACCCAGTAGTTCTCAATGAATCGTTAGACTACTAAGGCATCTTTTGAGGCATTTCAATTCCTTCTCCATCCTTCTCTGAGAAAACTACATCTGGGAGCTTTTTATTCTCATCATAACTCGACCTCTTTTTCTCTTGGAACTCTTAGCCACATACATAGATCCTTCAAAGATCACATAAATGTCGCTCTTTTCAGAATCTCTCTTTCTTGAGGATCCCTCTCCATCTCTATCTCTTGATCCTTTAGAATCCCTAGAACTCCTATTCCTATCTGATTAACCGTCTTTCGAGCAATAAATCTTTTAAGATATCCCCTCTATATTAACCGATCAATCTCTCTCTTGAGGTGAATATAGTCCTCTATATCATGACCATGACCATTATGGAACTTATAAAACTTATTTTTGTTCCTGAAATCTACAATTTCCTCCCTCATAGGGTTTGGATACTAAATATCACCCTTATTCTTCTAAACTCACATCAAGATGTTGGTTCTTAATGTGTTCATAGGAACAAAGTCTTTCTCATTACTGCTCTTGGTATCACTCCTCTTATCATCTTTATACCTTTGCTTAGGTTAGTCATACTTCCCTTTTGACCGATTATCATACTCGGTCCTTCTTCTAACTTGATAATCTTCATCTAACCTGCTGAAGTCGTGAGCTCGGTCCATGAGTTCGGCATATGACTTTGGCGGGTCAATGGTTAGTGAATCTTTAAACTTGTTCATACAGGTGTTATCGGTCATTGCATTTATGGCTATATTCTGGTTAAGCTTCTCTACCTAGACCGTTTCCTTATTGAATTTTTTCATAAAATCTTTTAAGCTCTCATCACACCTCTGAATACACTTCTTTAAATTGCTAGACCTCTTTTTTAATGATATGTTGGTGATGGACCGAGCAGTTCAGCAAGCATAACAACTTATATTGAGCTATCTGGTAAGCTCTAATACCACTTCTGAGCACTTTCTTTTAGGCTTGTCGAAAAAATCTTGTACCTGATTAAATCTAACACATTATATAACCCTATCTTAATGTTAAAAAATTATTAACATATGACCTAATGGATCCCCTAAACCATAATAGGAATCTAAAGGTGGCAATCTCAGCTTCTCAGGAAAATGCTCTACTAGGATTCTCGGACATAAAGGATTGTCCTTAGAGAGGACTTCATCTCTCATTATTCTTTCTTTATGATACTTTTTCAGAGCATCATTTTATTCTCTTATTGATAGTCTCCTCAACCCATGCAGCATCATGAGTTTGGGAGCCGGAACTCTCCTTCTCGGTATCTCTAGCTCAGTCATTCCTTTTTCAAGACTGATTATCCTCTATTCGAGTATTTTTTTATCCTCAGAATTTGTATGATTAGTGATCAATAGTATGCTCGGTTGTTACTAGAGCTTGGCTGGTGCTTATCTATGTAGCTCGTCTTGCGAGTGTCTAAGCTAAGACACTATTATAATATTTTTTCATCTCTTCCACCTATTCATTATACATAGTAATAATATCCTCTAGCATTGGTTGCCAAGGACTTTGAGGAAGACCAAGTAGTAGAAGTCGGCTCTGAGGTGTAATGGACGATGGGAAGAATGGTGGCTTAGACATTAGGGCTGGTCTCTGCCCCATCTTCTTTTGTCGAATAGTTGAAAAATCCTCCAGGGGTAGTGAACCTATCCAGGTATGATTTCCATTGAATATATGCTCAAGTGTAGGGTAGTTGTTGAAAAGATTTCTTCTCCAAGGTTGAGAAGATGGTATGATCCGTCTAGAGGGACTTGAGGATCATTGACTGACTTGCGGAGGAATTGAAGATCCAGTAGGTGGATTACTAGTTCCAACCCTAGTACCTGGTAGGACAACTCCCCACTTTGATCCTGACCAGATGCCATTTAGCTTGATGAGGTAGAAAAACAAAGATTTTTGCACAAAATTTTCCTACAAACGGCGCCAATTGATAACTTGGTCACAAGGTGGGCTATCAACAAGATTTCAAAAGGTGACTCGATCTCTGGAGTACCTGCAAAGATAGTTAGAAAACGTTAGATGGGATTGTCCAGCCACTTACTTTGATGATTAAGTCAATAATTTGTAAAAGGTGGCTTAAGTATATTGAGTGTGTAAAATTGCATGTACCTGTAAATATGGCGTCGCAGTTCCTTATATAGACATTGAAAGTCTTTTAGTCCTATTATGAGAGAAACTTCATATATATAGGTCGTCTTACTTATACTAAGACTTGTCTTCTTGGTTGCTAACAGAGATCTAGGTCAGGTCAGACTCTTTGATTAGAATCTCACCATGATATGGTCTCTTAGACTCCCTGTTATAGTGGAATACAAACTTGATCAACCCCGTCTTTCTCGGGCATGACAGGTTAGCACATAATGCTCAGTAATCAAAGATTATATATATCTTAATTATTTTGTGCTTATTATACAAAGTAATTATCAATCACTAAGCTCTTTTTCACAAATTATTTAGGTTTTAGGGATAATTACAAAAAAAAAAGTACCTTGTGATTTCACTGGTTTACAACTTTGAAGTATGCAATTTTTTTAGACAAATAAATGTATATTGATGCACGCTATTCGCAGACGGCAAAGTGCACAGATCGTATCAAGTAATACAATGATGAATAAGAGTATCATTCCATTAGGGACCTAATTGTGAATATGACCTTAAATCGTATACTAATATTTAGCAATCAAAATGTTGTTTGGGTGTAATAATATTTAAAAATAAAATCTTGAAAAATAAATATTAAAACAATTGGTAAACTTATCAAGGATAAAGTATTTAGTTAGTGAATCCCTCCTAATAAGTTAAATATTTCATGAAACAAACAGTAATTAATTCAAATCAAGAGTTGAGTTGACATTCCACAAAATTAGGTTTAAACCTTTCTCAAGTGATTAAACCCCTAATTCCTAAGATGAGAGAAATGAATCTCTTCTCAAACCCACTCACTTAAGTCATGCATTAAGATTAAGGAACTATTGAACCAAAGAATCTTGTAGATCTATCTCTAGTATTCCAATCAATCCTCAATTCCTAAGATGTGATCAATTCATAAAAAGTTATCTTTAATCAGTTTATGAAAATAAATCCCAACCAATACATCGATTTATCAATTGAAATAGATAATTAAGTAATCAAAGGAAAGAAAACAACTCATAGAAAATATTAATTGCATTAACTTTGAATCAATCCATATAAAACAAATTAGGATTCATCAAAATCTAAATAGTAAGAAAAATAGTTCCTAGACATTACAATAAAGAAATAAAGATTAGAGAAATAAGATCTCAAACTATTCATGGAAGAGTATGGATGAAAATCTTCAATTTTCAATCTTCAATCTTGAAAAGTGATGAAGGAAATGATGTTCTTCCTTGAGAAATAACCAATAAAACCTAAAAATAAAAGAAAAATAAAGTTTCTAAGTCTTTCTCTCTCTAGAAATGAATAAATTACCAACTCCTCCAAAACAACCCTAAACGTTCCTTTAAATAGTGTATTTTTATGATTGACACGGGGACCACATGGGCACCATACGGCCGTGTGACGTTCTTAGCTTTTCGTAGCTTAAATATATGTCTCTATCCGTTATTTACTTTGCGGGCTATTTTAGGGCATCGTTAAAATTGAATTAAAGCTCACATTCTTCATCAAAGTTGTAGCTTTTGAAGATTCGTTTATTTTAGAATTTTGAATCACCTAAATCAGACCTCTATAGCTCTATATAAGGCTCAACACTGAGACTGACCTAAATAGAAACGGACTGCACAACATCTGACTTCGATCCAAGTTTTCTCATTTTTAGAAACCTAATATGAAATTGAGCTATTCATAAGAATTATAGCTTAGGAAGTTCTTTACAAAATTGATGAAGACTACTTTTTAATTCTGGACCTATAAAATCACGAAAAATGAATTGAAGCTAATGCGATCAAATCTGCATAATGCTAAAATTCGCCTGTTAGTCTGACATGGGATGCACACAGCGGTGTGGACTTCTCATGTAGACCCTTCATGTAATTTGCCATTTTTCACAACTCACATGGGAAGGCCATATTCCCGTGTGGCTTCCCGTGTCAAACTGTACTTTGGATAAATATGTCTTTCCTTTGCCCGATTCTCATGCTTTTCTATTCCATTTGACTCCTTGACATGTATTATCCTCAAAATGCCTACAAGAACTAAAAATCAAGCTTGAACAAACAAATCAAATCAATTGAAGGTAAAATTAATATAAAATAAAGCTAAAAAATAAGTGCCTTTAGCACTTATCATATATGATTATAAATTATGACAAAAATATCTTGTTGTCAAAAAGTTTTGTGCCTAAAAAATTTAGCCATCGTCACTTTGATCCACCATCATTATTATGTTGCTTGTGTTTGATAACATGAGTTTAGAGCTTAATAACTTTTAATCTCATTATTTAACCGTTAAATCAAATCTTAAACCGTGATTTGATGATCAAATAACAAAATTAGGAATTGTTAAACTCTAAACTCATATTATAAAATATGAGTAACATGATAATGATAGTGGATTGAAGTAAAAGTAGCTAAATTATTGTGAATCGAAACTTTTTAATGGAAAGATACCTTTTTTCATCACGATTTATAACCACATACATCTTTTTATTTGAAAAATATACATATATTTAAAGTTATAAAATGGTGAAACTACATCGTACTTGTTTATACTTATTTGAATATATTAAGTAGAAGATCAAGAAAATCGATTGTAATTGTAACAGGTTAACCTAAATGCAGTAGTAAGCTTGCTAAAAGGCACATAAAAATCAGTTGGTTAAAATAGAATTTGCATTGAATAATATTTTCAATTATTTACAGTAATATTTTAAAATAGTATTTATTGTCTATGGACGTAATAAGTACTAGCTAAAAATAGAAAAGGAAGTAATTCATAAGTAGCTAAAAATAAAAAATTTAAAGAAGAAAAAAATTGGAGAAAAATACAATTTTGCTTCCCCACGATTGGTGCCATATGTTAATTAGTCCTTGAACTAGTTTTGGACACAATTAAACTTTTAGATTATCAAATATTTAAATTTTAAAATCCTTACTAAAAAACAGAATTAACATTCATTATATTTGGTTGAGGTGGCATAAAAATTAACTGAGTGCCAAGTAAGTTGGCAAAAATAGTTTGGGATGTCATCTACATCAGCTATGCTCTTTTTGGGTCAAAGATATAAAGTTAGAGAGTGAATTACAATTTGATGGATATTAATTGGGAAAAGGTGCAAATATATCCCTAATATTTGGTACGAGGAGCACATAAGCTCTTAATCTATATTTTGGCTAAAAAAGAACATAACTTTTGTCTTTTATTGTATAATGAACCTTTCATTAAATGGTGCTTTCATCTTTAGTTACACCGTTTCTTTTAGCTGATGTGGCAAGTACGTGAGATCCACCAGACCCTTATAATAGAGGGTATTATCGTGATTTTTTTCTAAATTTTGAATTAATTCTTCGAGGCTTAAACCTATCATCGAAAAATTATAAGTAATAACTAAATAGACACCTGTCATTCCCTCCATATTCCTTATTTTGAATATAACTTTCCCAATTGCTATTCATCTTCCTCAACAATCAACAAAGAACCTTAAATTCTAACTCTTCTTTTCCACTTAACCATACTCTCTCTCGAATCTTACTCGGTCCTCCTGAAAATGCTTCTCACTTTTTCATAATATAATTTTTGAATTCTTAATTATTTTCCTAAAAATATAATACCTTTCAAAAAGATTTGAAATCTCTTATATACCCCAGCACCCACAAGAAAATTCAATTCATACAAAGCAAAAACAACAAATTTCTTATAAATTTAACAATAATTAGCTCAACCGAGTTCTTTCTTAACCGTCCCATCTCTCTTTCTCCTCCTCCGACAACCAATCAACATTGTGCCATCACTCTACGCAGGTGTCTTAACATGGACATGTAAGCGGAATCAGTAAAGAATCTGACTTTAAAGAGCAAGAAAGTAATTTGACTTTTGATTGGGTCTCTTCTTACAATATATTCTTAAATTCATTTCTTGATTTTTTATTTATCGCTTTTGTGTTTGGATATCTAGGGTTTAATTCAAAATGTTATTTATTATAGAAGGGACCAGAAAGAAAATTGGGTCAGAGGAGAAGAGGATTAAGGAGGAAAAGGAAGAGATGAAAAGATAGGTGATATCTAGTTTATCTCTTCTTTCAATTTTACTGGTTTATCTACATTTGGTTTGTTTTTCCTTTAAGATATGAACTTGAAAAAAATAGAGAGTGAGACAAAGGTGGTGTCGATGATTTCATGGTGCTGCTGTGATCAAATGATTGCTCAATTAAGAAGAAGGGTCAGGTGAGCAACGCTGGTGATTATGAGAATGATTGGTGATGATGGGGACGTGATTATGGTGGATGGTGGTGAGGTTTAATGGTAATTAGGAGGATTATAAGGATTTTCTTTTTCTATTTATAAGTTGTAATTAGCATAATAAACATTCTCTCAAGTTTCTGAAAACAAAGTCCACTATCTTGTTTAGAAATTTCTCACCAATGTCTTATAGATACATAAGTTATAGTAGGGCCTTCTTTTTTAATCTAGTAATAGCAATTGCCAAGTTAACAGGAGTTAAAGGATGTCAAATTTTAAGTTAAGAGGGGAGGATAAATTTAAGAATCTTGTTACTTTAAGGATTTAATTGAGCTAAAAAATAATTTAGGGGCTAATCCGCTCCTCGCACTAAACATTAGAGGTAAAATGCACCTTTTCTTAAGAAAAGACAAACCAAATTCAGATAAACCAGTGAAATTGAAAGAAGAGATAAACCAGACACCAACTCTCTCTATATCTCTTCCTTTTCCTCCTTAATCCTCTTGTCCTCGGACCCAATTTTTTCCTTTGGTCCCTTCTGCAATAAATAACGTTTTAATTGAACCCTAGACATCCAAACACAAAAACAATTAACACAAAATCAAGAAACGAATTTAAGAATATGCTGTAAGAAAAGATCCTATCAAAATCGAAAACACAAAGTCAAATTACTTCCTTGCTCTTTAAAAGCATATTCTTTATTGCTTCCACCTACATAACCATATTAAGACACCCGCGTGGAGTGATAGCATGATGTTGATTGGTTGTCGGAGGAGGAGAAAGAGAGATGGGATGGTTGAGCTAATTGTTGTTAAATTTATAAGAAATTTGTTGTTTTTGCTTTGTATGAATTGAATTTTCTTATGGGTGCTCGGCTTATATAAGAGCTTTCAAATCTTTTCGAAAGGTATTAGAATTTTAGGAAAATAATTGAGAATTGAATAAATTCTATTATGAAAAAGTGAGAAGCATTTTTAGGAGGACTAATTGAGATTTGAGAGAGTATGGTTAAGTGGAAAAGAGGAAGAATTAGGATTTAAGGTTCTTTATTGATTGTTGAGGAAGATGAATAGTAATTGGGAAAGTTATGCTTCAGAATAAGGAATATGGTGGAAATGGCAGGTTTTGATTTAGTTATTGCTTGTACTTCTTCGATAATAGGTTTAAGCCTCGAAGAATTAATTCAAAAAGTAGAAAAAAATTACATTAATACCCTATGTTATGAGGGTCTAGTGGATCTCACGTACTTGCCACATCAGCTAAAAGAAATAGTGTTAAACTACAGAAAGCACCATTTAACGAGAGGCTCATAATACAATAAAAGACAAAAGTTGTATTTTTTTTAGCCAAAATATAGATTAAGGGCTTATGTGCTTCTCACGCCAAATGTTAGGGATATATTTGCATCTTTTTCCTTTTTTTCTTTAAGACATATAACCTAAAAAAACAGAAAAGGACATAGAGGTGGTGTCAGTGATTTCATGGTGCTACCATGATCAAATGATTGCTCAATTAGGAGGGAGGGTTAGGTGAGCAACGCTCGTAATTATGAGAATGGTTGGTGATGATGAGACGCGATTATGGTGAATGGTGGTGAGGTTCGATGGTAATTAGGGGGATTTTGAGGATTTTCTTTTTCTATTTACAAGTTGTAATTAGCATAATAAACATTCTTTAAAGCTTCTAAAAAAAGTCCACTATCTTGTTTAGAAATTGCTCACTGATGTCTTATAGACACATAAATTATAGTAGGTCCTCCCTTTTAATCTGGTAATAGCAATTGCCAAGTCAGTGGGAGTTAAGGAACGTCAATTTTTAAGTTAAGAAAAAAATATAAATTTAAAATTTTTGTTACTTTAAAGGTTTGATTGAGGTCAAAATAATTTATGGGCTAATTCGCTTATTGCACTAAACATTAGGGACAAAAATAAATCTTTTTCCTTTAATTCGATTATTAAAAAAGGAATTGGTTGTTTTATTAACTTTGATGATGGTTGTGGTGATGACACATACTCGTGATAATTTTTAAAGATTTAATTATGTTCAAAAATAATTTTTTTTAATTTAAAGATTTAATTATGTGTAAAAGTAATTTAAAGACTATTCAGTTTTATATTAAATATTAGAGGCAAAAATGTAAAATCCTTCTCTTTTTAAAGAAATAATAGAAAGCACAAACAAAGAAATATGGCAAGGGAAAAGAACGAAATAAACAAAGGAAGAAAAATAGAATCCTATATTAGTAACAGAGTCCGTCTTATTTCCATTTCACCTCTCGTCGTTCCTCACAAAAATTCTTCTGCCTTCTTTCTAGAGTCAACCCGAACCAGAAACGGAACCTGACCCACTCGCTTTGAATCTTAACGTACAACAACAGCAGCAATGAACCCGAATCACCAACCCGAATCGGACCTTCCTTTACCTCAACTCTCATCCCTCCGTATCCGGCCCTCCTCCTCCCCTTCCCTCACCACGCAAACACCCACATCCACCGCTCAACGGCGCATCGCAATCGCCGTTGATCTAAGCGACGAAAGCGCCTATGCCGTCAAATGGGCCGTGAATAACTACCTTCGCCCTGGCGACGCCGTCATCCTCCTTCACGTCCGTCCAACCTCCGTTCTTTATGGAGCAGACTGGGGTTCCATCAAACTCCACATTAATGATGATGAAAATGACAATAATACGCCTCTCAGCGAAAGGGATCAGCAAAAGCTGGAGGATGATTTTGACAATTTCACAGCAACAAAAGCTAATTCATTGGCACAGCCATTATTGGATGCAGGAATACCGTTTAAAATACATATAGTGAAAGATCATGACATGAAAGAAAGGCTGTGTTTGGAAGTAGAGAGATTGGGATTAAGTGCAGTGATAATGGGAAGTAGGGGTTTCGGAGCAAGCAGAAGGAGTAGTAATTTGAATGGTAAAGGGAGGCTATTAGGGAGTGTTAGTGATTATTGTGTTCATCATTGTGTTTGTCCTGTTGTTGTTGTTAGGTACCCAGATGATGAAAATGATGTTGCTGGGGGTAATTTTGGAAAAGATGAGGTTGCTGATCTTCATCCAGTGCCTGAAGAAGATGACCAAGAATATCATGATGCTTCTGACGAGCATACAGGTGTGTTATTTATATAAAGTCCGACCCTTTTTGTCTAGGGAATTGATGGGTTTTTATTGGTTATGATCTGTGTTTGATATTGGATTATGTGTTGATTCCTTTTTCATGCTTATATTTTGTGCAGTGTTTGAAATTAATATCTGGCGTTTTTAAGTTAGTTTGAATTTTTTTAAGCTATTGATTGATGAGGTTTATGTTTGATATTGACAATAATTGATGATTTAAGGTTTTATTATGTGTGACCCATGTTTGGATGCACATTGAGATAATGATGCAAGTGCACTTTTCAGATAACAGGGATAAGTAAATAAGAAATAGAGAATATAGCACAAACTCTTGATTTCGCCCAAATTTTTGGTTTAATTTTGAGGATTGAGTTTAGTGTTGAGTTATAAGTTCTTTATATTAAGAGTTGTTTTATGTTTCGGGATTCTGATCTGATATATGTTGCTTATGATAGCTCCAGCTGCATATTCTGCTCACAAATTTGTTAGGTTCTAATATAGCTTTAATATTATTGCTTGAGAAAGTACTATCTGTTTGTTTTTTATATGTGGTATGTTGATACCTAGTCTAGACTCTTCATGGTTGTTAAATAAAATGTATGTTTTCTTACATCAGGATTTTTTGAAGGGGGGTGTATATAAATGTCATGAGGTGGACTCAAAACTTGATTTTACCTCATTTGTGATATTGAAATTTTCCAAGTGGATGTTTCTTTTGGCATATGATCTTATTGATATCCTCTAATAATCTCACAATACTTTTCAGAACAATTTGGTGATAATTTCGCAGCTAAGATCGAAAATGGAGACACTGTAAAACATTGTTCTGAAGACTGTAATATCAGACGCATGCACATATATATAGGAAGATGGTTAAAACTTGACTAAAAACCTAAATTACTATATCATAATTTGGAAATCAGACAGTTGACTGATTTATCTCATGCTTACATTGGAAATTATAGATCTTGCATGTAGTTTTAACTGAGAATTTAGGGCGGCCATACGCCATTTTTTCACTTCAACAATTGTGTTTCATATTTAGAATTGTACTATTACCAAAACTATAAGTGTAGTATTAATTAGCTCCAAGGACTTTGTAGGCCTGCCTCTATAAAATGATCAAACCTCCTAAGACATAAATGGACTCTCACTTCTTTTCTCTGTTGAGCACATCACCTTGTATATATTTATTCTGCATCAGTTCTCTTATTTTTATTATACAAATTCCCTGCGGAATTCTTATTCCCTCTATTAATTTATTGCAATAGGACGTGGTACTGCTATCTAACAGTTATGTCATCAAATCCTGTCAAGTGATGTGCCTGTTATCATAGTCATCTGTCCTTTAGGTTCTTATTTTTTCTTTTCAATCTATTGTATATAGCTTTTTTGCTGAGTTTTTCAGTTAGAGTTTAAGATGGTAGCCAATCAGAATTGCTTGTCTAAAGTAGGTCCATAGGCTATGTTTGAGCACTTATCAGCAATCTGTATAGATATTTGATGAGAATAGGGATAAGCAAACACGGGACTTAACATGTGTTTGGTGCAGAGTAGGATAAGTGAGTTTTGTTTTTATCTGTTCATTTTATTTTGCCAAGATGATGGAGAAGATCTGTTGTGTATGGCATATAACATTATCTATTTCTTTTTTTTTTCTTTTTTTTTTTGCTTTATAATGATACTATCAAAATTCATTGTGTAAGTTTTGATCTCATAATAACTGAGATTATTGGTGGATTTCGCTTGTGCTTTAGCATATCTTTCATTAGCTGATATACTGGGTATTCCTCTCATGTTTGTCTGTCAAATCATATATATGGTGGGTCAGAGTTGATATTGTCTAACTATTTGCAATCTCTTTTTGTCACATGGTGGCAGATGCTTAACAACTGCTCAGGGCAATGACCAGATCCCCAAATTCAGGTGATGCTCAAATTGCTGTTTTGTATCCATTGTAAATCTTGATCTTCTTAGTTTCCTCCTCACTTTGGATTAAAAGAAATTACAGATAATAATAATAATAATAATAATAAAAGAGGCTACCTTTCTTCCTTTTCTTGTTAAGGAAATGATCATTTATGCTAAGAAGTGCCCACTTTCTTTGGTTTTTCATCATAGCTATAGAAGCACATGTGGCTTGGAAGCTTCTTTGTGCCTTAGACTATAACTGGGTCATTCTTTTAATGTTCTGCACTCAAATACGATTTAGGCATTAAACCCTCATTATGTGATTTAGTCTATAGTATCTCATGAGTAAGCAGCTGAATTTTGCAGAAGTCAATGGGTTTTGATATATGAATTTGTTGTCAAATTTTGCAGCTAACGATATTTCGCCATTGCAGGTTGAGGTCGTAATATTCGAAGAACTATAAGAAGGATTTCATGTGATTTTTCTTGTTGGTGAGGGATTTTTGGCTTGTATATATGGAATTTGGTAGCAGTGTTGATTTACATATCTAATGTTTCTTGTAGTGTCAATTGTGTTGCTGCATGTCCGCATGGTTTCTCAGTTGCTGAGCCACTGAGAATGCTACTAGCTTTTTCATAGCATTACTATGTCCCGCCGGAATTTGCTTCTCGATTGTAACTTGTATAAATTCATTTACAGCTTTGCATGATGTTATTTACACAACTCTTTGGCGTTTGCATCAAGAAATTGGCTATGCACTCTGCATGATTGCTGAATTCCATACTCAACACAGGCATACACACTGATTGTTTAATTCCAGCGTAGAATGAATGGTTGGAACCCTGTCAATATAGTAACCTAACAATTGTGTAGTTCTGGTGATAGCCTGTCTGGCAGGTTTTAGCAGGCTTATTTGCCTATTATCAGTATATAATGTCTCTGGTAGGGTTAGAAAGAGAGGAAAATGCACCTCCTGAAAGATTCATATCATTGATTCTTAATCTCAGATTAGAATACTTGGCCAAATTTTTAACTTAGATTTACTACGGCAGCCTCATTGCTCAAAGTTCATGATAAAGCTTCTTTTATCATGTGTGGGTTCGGTCTGTATATCCTATTGCAATGGTTAAGAAAATCTTACCTTTACAGGGATTTTTGCGACTGTACTTAAGATTTTCAATACCTTACCCCACAATGTCGCATACTTTATGTGAGCTATCACTACATGTTCACGGTTTAATAGCCTTTCTTCTCTCTTCTTCCCCCTCTATCTCGAACACTGACAGTACCCAGGTTCTAGGATTTCCGGAAGGTTATCCTTTGGTGTCTGACCCTTTTTCATGAGTTTTTTAATTTTTTAATTTTTTTTTAATTTAATTTTTTATTCATGTAATGTATATGTGATTATTAACTATTTGATTTGTTAAATATATATCTTTAAATTTAGCATCATAAATATTTGTGATGTTAAAATAATAACAATATTTAAGTTGCATGTTAAATCTGCAGCTATATATATACTTCCATTTATCTCAATTATGATCATAAGCATGTTTTATTTTGTGGGATATATAACCCATTTATTCTTGCTTATATGAACAAATGGATATATAGCCTATTTTTTATTTTAGTTAAAAAAAAAAAAAGTTGTATTACAAGTCAACATGCTTAAATAAATAATTTAATTGTATTTAATGATTGAAAATTCTAATGAAGTTGAACTTTTAAAATTAGATTTAAATTTCATAAATTATTAATTCAATTAATTCAATTAATTAAAAAATCAGTGAGAAGTTACCTAGCATTTGCATTATGTATTTAATTGAATATTAGTATTAGTAGTTTACATAGTTTTAAATTTTAATTCAATTAGGATTATGATGTCTATTAATATATACTCGTAAGTGTACAAACTGTTCCTATAATAAGGATAAATTCACTACGAGGTCAATCTCACAAAATATTATAGAGCAGTTATTATAAAGATTAACTAATTATCACATAAAAAGATATTGATAATAAATCTAAATATTCTAAATCAATATTTTTGAGAAATAAAATAAAAAAATAAATATGATAAATTATAAAATAAATATGCAATGATTAAGATGTATAAAAACTATATGATAAAACTAGTATTTAGCATAGCCTTCTATGTTATTTTAAACTTAGATCTAATGAATGAGATGGTGATGTGTATTTTTCTTTAGCCACTCAAACTATTGATGTAACTAAAGTTCTTTATACATACATCTATTAAAGTAAAGATTGTGTCTCTAATGCATTCAACCAAAAAACTTTTATAACAATTATTATTATTAAATTAGTATGATGGTCAATTAAAAATAATAATTGAAACTAATAAGGATATGAAGATAAAAAAGATATTCATCAAATAAATAAATAACAAGGTTCATACATAGTAAAAAGACTAAACTAAATACTTAAAGAACTAGTTTAACATATTCAATTTAATGACCATTGTAATTAAATTGACACGACCCCATCTGTGGGCCTGTGACCGACACTAGGAAATTGGTAGGTGTAAGGCCACCGAATCCCATAGTAAGCCTGACACTCACTGACTTAAATAAATCTCAATCTCATTTTACTGATGCCACAATTATCTTAACAGTTGAATTTTACATAACCAATTCGGTCTGCCAGAAGAATTTGGCGAGACCCGAAACTTATAAAATTTACAACTGATACAGCTACTATTACTACTGCGGAGAATCTAAGATTTTACAAATCAACATACCAAATCAAATACACCACCCGATGATGAAGGAGTCGGGTTACTAGATAAGAATCGCGGGAAGACTAACAGTCACGGATATGAAAAACAGTAAAAATGAGACTGTCAGTCTCGAGAGTGAGTTAAAATCATATATCTAAAAACAGTTACAAACACTTCAATAATACATTTATTTAATTTGAAATAAACATAAGTCATGTAAAGACATACGTGTCATATCATGCTTAAATTAAATAAAATAATTTTCACACACAACGGGACGGAGTACTCCAGTAGAACCATAATCCCAACACAAACATCTCGATCAATCTCCATACTGATATCTCGGCTAATCTCAACTCTAACATTCCGACTAATCTCATTCCAATAGGATCAAGCGCCGAGAGCAAAGCTCACTGTGGTCCGTAACTCCAGTCTGGTCACTTAATATTCACTATCTGCCTAAGCCTTTCGGCTCTCTTATTCCAATAAGACTGGCGCCCAGAGAACAATGCTCGACCAGAGACCTTACCTCCAGTCTGGTCACTTAAGTATCCAAATAAGCCGGCGCCCAGAGAGCGATGATCGACTAGGGCAAATCCTAAACCTTCCTTTTTAAATTTACCTATTTATCCTTTTCCATCACTCTCGGATTTATACCGGAACACTGATCAAACTCTTATGTTCTACTGTCGTCCCATCCCGAGTTAACACAAAATCAATAAAAATTGTAATGCGGAAAATGAAGCATGCATAAGCAGTACATAACCAATTAGTCAAAATATTAATCATTAAATCAGAGATATCATATAAAATATTTGCATGACACACATAAGCAGATATATGACTTTAACTCACAGCTTTGGCGACCTCCTTATTCTGCTCCGGTGCCTCGATTGGAGCGAGCCGAACAGACAGATTATCTAATCACGGAAAAACAATTTTTCAATAATGTTGAACAATTTACAATTGACCCTAGGTCTATATTCCTAGGACTGACTGTCTAAGAATCTCGACTCGAGTAAATTCTACCGAAAATTCGGTAGAACCTCTCTAAAATACTGACGTTATCCCTCCTCCCCAAGAAACGGGTCCGAACTGCCGGAAAAACACTACAAATATCCAACAATTTAATACAACGGGAGTCGGGTCCCCAGACTTCACTATTTTTCCGATTCCGCCACACATCACAAAACACGACCTAAGGCAGACAGTCCGACAAACAATTATTTTGACTCACAATATTTTCTAATATTCAACACAATTCAATAAACATATAATTAAACCAAAGAATTCCAAGATCAACGGGCCAGAGAAAATTACCGAGACGCTTGATTGCTCGGTCGACTCGCCTCCAGCCGCCGGAGTCCGATCAACGATCCGAACACACCATCGGACTCGAAATGACGCGCTGATGACGATCCCCGCTTCTGATTTTCCGATCTGACCCCCGATCATCCGGAGAGATTTGCAGATGATCTCGGTCGTCGATTCGCAAACGAAGTCTGATCACCACGAAACTGATGCCATTGCAAAGCTTAAGCTGAGGAGAGTCGGGATACGTCCTCCGATCGTACATCCTCCATCGGAGCTCGCTGGAAAAGCTAAAAAACGCCGATGCCACCTACTTCGCCGGAACTCCCTCCTCCGGCTACCAAAACCGACGCTGCCACCACCAAAAGGTAGCTCTCTCCGAGGGGAGCCGATCGTCACCGAGATCGGCCGACAAGGCCGCCGGAAACGGCCTCCTAAGACGCCTCTCCTTGCGCTGATTGCCAGCCGCCACTATCTCCATCGTGCTCACGGCCGCCGGCCAAAGTGACGCGAACACCGGTCAGTGGCGTGAGCCACCCTCTTCTCCCCGATTTTTTTTTCTCTCCTCGACACCTCACTTCTCCTTTCTTCTTTCTTTCCTTCCAATATCAACATTTGACCCCTGAACTTTTTCTTATTACAATTTGGTCCCTCAACTCTTTTAATTACAACAATTTCACCCTGAAAAATTTCCAATTAACCCCTAAACTTTTCTTTAGCCTTTCAATTAAGCCCCTAACTATTTAATTTGGGCCAAATTAGAATTATTAAAAATACATAATTACATATATACCCCTAGCCAACATATTTATTTACAAAAATACCAAACTTACAAATTTCCATTAAAACCCCATAATAATAAAATTATACTTTTAATCCTTATTCTAAAATAAATTTCCAATTTAGTCCTAACACACAATTAAAGTAAATAGCTAATTTGCTAAATATTTTCCAACTTAAAATTAAATATCACTAGCTAATTAAAATACCAATTTTTTTAAAATTCTTTTTTAAAAACACCCTATACAAATTCTTTCATAATTCTCCAATATATAATTTTATATATATATATATATATATATATATACACACATTTGGAAAAAATTTGAATAACCAAAAATATAATTTACTCCTCAAATAATTTACTTAATTAACTTCTTAAAGATCCAACTAATTGGGTATAGAAAAATAACTCATTTAATTGTCTAATATTAAAATTTCCATTAAATCATTTCAAATTAAACCAAATAGAAATAAAGTAAAATTAATTTAAATAAAAACTCATTTATTAATTATTATTAATATAATCATTATTAAGAAAAAAATATGAGTATTACATAAATAGAAAGACATGAAAAACAAGATAAAAATTAAAAGTTCTCTTTAAATCAAGAATTCTTCAAGTATGAAGATGATTGGTTCTCAGTCTTCACTTCTTGAAAAACTCTTTAGATCTTAAAAAAAAAATGAAAACTAAACTAAAATGTTTGTGAGAGATGAACTATAAAGAATTGCAAAGAAAGGAATAATGAACAAATGCAGACCGAATGTGTCTCCTGTTGTGTAACTGATCTCCACTACTTATAGAGATTCCTTTTGCAGAGTCTTTCTCCACTACTTATAGAGATTCCTTTTGCAGAGTCTTTCTCCACTACTTATAGAGATTCCTTTTGCTGAGTCTTTCTCCAAGTATAAAACTTCTAAAAGTTATCTCCTACAACTTTAACTATCATAACTTATGTAAATAACTAATAATGGTCCATAATTACATAAAACTTTTTATTAGTTCCTCCTTAGGCCTTGATGTATTCTGCTAGACTTGTAAAAATTAGTAGTCCACGCGCCTTTAATTCTGGATCTTAGCAGCAACAGCTCTATTTAAGCCTATTTGTGAGTATTTAGCTCATGTTCTCCATTTTTCTCTATTAATACCTAAAATTAGACAATAAAGTTAAACTGAGGTAATAAGTATATATTTCTACATACTATCATATTAGTATTATATTAACATTAGACTTACTACTGCGAATTTTAAAATAATTTACTTTGATGTTTTTATAATTAAAAATAAAATTATCATAAAATTATAATTTTCACATCTCGTTTTGATATATGTAGCATATGTTACTGTTATAAGAAAATTTTTTAGTATCATTAATAATTCTGATTCATAATTAATCAATAATTAATATTTTTTCCTATATATATATATATATATATATATATATATATATATATTGTGTTTTCTGCTTTTGGTATATATGTGGATAATGGTGATTTGCTTATTCTTTTCGCGTCAGCTTTGGTCAAGCTGTGCGATGGTCAGGAACTTTCACCAGCCTGCCTTGATTTTTTTTGGGACGTCATCGAGCTAAGGAGAGATTGCTGGCCGAGGGAATGGATATGGATTTTAGAGGGGAGGGTGGAAGCTTTTAAGTTTGCTATCAATACCACTTCTCACCCTGGAGAGGTTTCAGGCTCACCCCCTAGGATTCTTGTATATAATATGATGGACAAGGCACTGGATCCACACCCCAATTGGATTACAATGTCCCATACTGTATGCATCTAACCTTGAAAATTGCTAAATGGGATGCATGTCAACAGAGCAGTAAAGAAGCTAAGCAATATCATAGGATCCATTATTATTTCCTTGGGCACAATGTCAAAGGCAAGTTTACCTTTAAAGTTCAAAGTTCAGCAATGATGCAATTTATTGAATCATAAACAAAAGCAAATGTGCTGTTCACATCACACAAATAATATCAAAGAAACAATAATGACGTCATAGAAATTCACAACTGCAACTGATAGAGCAGGAGGATTCTGAAATCAATGATAAAGATATAATCTAGTGCTCCAGGAGTTGCTCACCATGAGTAATTGAACATTGCTACCAATATCTAAAATAATCTTGATGATTGATCACTGCTTTTTGTTTGTCTTGGCTAAGATGAAGACACTTCAATTAATCACAGGGCTCCCAGAGTTCCCTCACTTCGACTCCTGCGAATAGAGAGCTCCGATCTTAAGTTAAGGAGTTTGCTGCCGATATCAAAATAATGATGCCGATGGCCAGTAATTGCTTTAGTTCCAGTTGGTGGCAGACGGGCATGCCTACCCCTGGATGGCTTTGGTGAGACCAGAGCCTGACTTTTACGGCCATGAGTTGATGAAGATGTTGGTCTAGTGCCACCTAGACCATGGCTACCCTTTCGGGCAGCTTTGTTGTCCGATCTGATGCCACGATCGAATTGATGGGCATTGATGCCTAGCCTCACTGATCGGTCTGCAGCATCCTTCAATGTGCTGACCTTGATTGGCTGCCGATTGAAGTAAACAAGATGAGGAAGAAGGCTTTGCAGATATTTCTTGAGTTGTTCATCTCCAACATTCTTCTGAGCTGGATTCCCTTCCAAGCTGATGGCTTGCAAGGAATTGTAGTTAGCTGCCAGTTGGCCTAGACATTTGGCTGTGGAGATTTTGTTAAAACGCAGATCCAGTACAGTTAGTTTTAAGAGGCGGTGGAGACCCTCTACCTCACTTATTTTATTTCCCGCCAAGTATAACTCTTTCAGGGAGGAACAAGAAGCCAGACCTTTCAAAAATAGAAAAAATGTTACAAGACTCGAGAATGCTTAGCATATTAGAAGATTTGCTGATATGAAGTATCAAAATGCAAAAAGGATGGGGAAATCTCCACAGCTCAGATTTCTGCACAACTAAATTATATTTGGTGAAACAAATTGGATGAAAAGAGCTTCACATTTGGGCTTTAAAAAGATCACGTTTCTCTTAAACTAGTTTATATCCTTTTTTTGATTGATGGGAAGAATCAATTACAGTAATAATGGCAATGCAGCACATATGTCAATGCTTGGGTGAATAAATTAGTAGATTCAGCTTTGGTGCTAGAGATAAAAAAATGTTGCAGCGATGGATCATAAGAAAATTTTTAAAAAAAGGAGAGAAAGAGAGAGAGAAGTGCTTATGAAGTGAAATGAGGAGAGAAACTAAGATAATAATTGCAGTTGAGAGCAGCTAAGCCCATTCAAGTTGATCATAATTATTAGGTTGTGCATAATAACATTTGCATTACAAAACCTAAAATTCCCTGACCAAATGAAACAGAAAACAGCAACACATAAGAGAGAAAAATATAGCAACTATCCAGGTATTAAATCAACGTGCGACTTACCATGGCCAATTCTGAATATCCGATTGTAGCTCAAGTCCAGCACACGAAGCCGGGTGAGTTCACGTAAACCCTCAATAGTGGAAATCTTGTTTTTTGACAGATTCAACACATGAAGCCCTCGAGGAAGGGAACCAGCAGTTATCCTCACTAGAAAGTGAAGAAAGCAGGTAATTAGGACACACATGGAAAATTGTTTCCCCAGAGTTCAAGGTACAATCTGCTAATGGACAACGTAACCAAATGAAAGAAAGCAGTAGGAGATTCAAACCTATGGCATTTCCAGATAAATTCAGCACCCTCAGACTAACAAATGCACCAAGAAATGGAATCACCGCCAACCCATGATTTGACAGCTGAGCTGTGGTAGCAGAGGCACCCAAAGAAGAGATATATCTTTTAGCAGTCTCCATGCCGGGAGTAACCTTATTATCCCTCTTTATAGCCGTCAAACCATTCATGACATTGGAATCTCTATTCAGTGGGTGAATACTATCTGATAGTTCATTTGTTTCTTCCAATGGATTGCAGTGTTGAAGATCAATGACCCACTCCTCAATGCGCTTAATTTTAAAATCCTTGCCCTGTAATTCGTCAGCCTGCTGAATCAAGGACTCTCCTTGGAAGCGTTTTACCGAAGTTATCTCATCTGTAACAGGAACTATCCAGTCTTTTGCCAAAGCTGAATAATTGTAAGAATCATAACCATCATCAAGAGAATTTTCAAAATTTATTTTCTCTGTTTTACAACCACTATCATTTCTTTCATGTTCTTGAATCTCCCTCTTCTCAACTTCATGAAATGAAACCTCTTTCCACCTCATGCATAAAATACTTAGGTCCTCAGAAGATCTTGAATGAGGCGCCATATAATTATAAGAACATCCACCAGGAAAGAGCAAGGAAGGACCCATATTAGGCATAGAGCTTGATTTTGCCAACATCAAATGTGTGCGAGGTGTATGGTTGTAGGACTCATTGGCACCTTCACCAGATAACAGAATTTCTGAATTTGCAGGGTCTTCCTGCTCTAAATGCTGAGGCTCTCCAATTGAGAAAATAGATTTATTGTTGACTAGTTCAGAACTTACTTGAACAGACTCCGATTGTGGAGCATTTTCCTGCTGACTGACTGGGCTTACTCCTCGTGCATTGGTGCCATCTCGTCCAACCAATCCATTCTGTTCAAGGGATTCACTGGAAAATCCTTGGTCAATTTCATCCTCTATCTCATCATCAAAATGAACCCTTCCCTCATGGCATAGGGCACTTCCTAAAGACTGACTTTTCTTAACAAGGCCTTTCTGATGGATTCCTGTGTCATTTTCCATATCCAATTTGCCCTTAATTTCCTCTGATTTCCAGCCTCGTTCAGAAATCACACAGCTTGGTACATCTTTTGTTCTGCCATCATTATCATAATTGGCTTGTTCATTCAAATGTAATGATTCTAAGCTTGCAGCTTTAGATGATACCATAGGGACTTTAATCTGAGATGAATCTTGTAAAGTTTTATGCATTGCTTCAACAGTTCTCTAAATGAAAATGAAAAATTCTTATCAAATAAAAGAAGCTAAGAAAAATAAGATTAACAACTAATTCAATTGTTAACAATTCTACCACTAACCTTCGATTTATGGGAATAGATATGAGCATTGAAGCACGAAAATCTAACCATTGCGGCAATACTGAGTACATTCAAATCTACTCTTTTTTACATTACAAGAAAACTTACTAACGGTCACAACTTTTCTATTCTGAGTATTGATTAATATGTAAAATTTTGAAACAACAAAAAGCCTAGGGGGATCTAGCAAAAGGAGACCTTAGCCATAATCAAGAGACAGACCCTCAGAAACACGACACAACCTCCAAACATGGGATGACCTTGATCTCCTCAAAACACAAAGCAAAATCACTGTCTCATTAATATCACCCCACACCCACCTAGAGGAGGTGCGAGAAGAGTTAGAATTTGCTGCAGCGGCCAGAGTGAACCAAAATCTTCGCCAATTAGGAAAACCCAAATCCTAACAGGTATAAAAGATGCTGGCCTGATTATTAATGAAAAAAGGGAACACAATTAGTTCCAAGTTCAAGCAGTAAGCACAAGATTAACAAACCAATTCCAACATAATAAAAATCAAAACGAAATCAAATGCTCATCCCATATTTGATATAGTCACCATTTGATGAGTTGTAGATACAACAAAGCAGAAAGAAGATTAAAAACTTTCCATAATTTTACCTTCTTTTTCAGGAAAAAAGAGAAGAACAAATTTGTCCACAAAAACCAAATCAAAGGGGTATCAAATATCCAACAGATTTGTCATATATATAGGCAACATATGCTGAAAAAATCATTTACCTGACCATACCAGACCAGAAAATAGAATCACGCACACATAGCTAAGCAGCTACTCTCATATTGACAAATAAGGTAAACCCAACAATTCCATTATCAGATTTCGTCATCTCTTCTTCTCAGAAGTGATCAATAACAACAGTCAAATTAAAATCATAGCAACAATGCTTTATTAAAATCAAAATACAACCAAAACAAAAAGACAAAAGAGAGATTCATTATATTACCTATCTGTAGCCAGATTGTTGATAAGAATTTGATGCTATTAGATAAAAGAAAACGAGCTAGCTTCCTCTTCCTCTCCTTCTCCTTCTTCTTGTTCTTATTCTTTACCTACCACAAATAATAAAAAAAGAAATAAAGAAAAAAAGTAAATTGAAAATAGCTTTTTGTTATTATATATAATAATTATTATAATTATTAAGGAGAATTTTGTCTCTCAAGGAACGGCGTGTGCATATGGTGCGGTGAAGTTTCAATTCTGAGGCCAATCCTATTATTATACTTTGTTTCTATTTTTTAATTTCTTTTCTTTTCTTTTCTTTTTCTTTTTTAACTTGCGATTCCAATGCTAATGTCCCTTCTTATTTATTTTATACCAATATGTTTTGCCTTTTCTTTTCTTGACCGACAAATAAGGTTCAGAAAAACAAATTCAAACAGAAAAATTATTATGCATCAAAATTTTCAATTTCTCTTTTACAATTTAAATTATATAATTTTTTTAAAATAAAAAAAAATAATTATAAAACATGATAAGAAAAATATTCTATCATCAAAAAATTTTGATTTATAATAACTCAACTATATTTATTTCGATCAATTATTATTTATTATTTATTCATATTTGATAACATAAATTTAGAGTTTAATAATTTATAATTTTATTATCTTACATTAAATTATATTTTTCTATTCTAATTCTAAAATATAGTTATATCGGTATATTAATATTATTGGTTTATATAAGACTAAATTTAGTTAATAGATATTTTTAAATAATTTTTATATCATTAAATTAATACTGAGAAATTAAGAAAGACATTTAAAAGTGTTTAATTTACTGTTATTTTTAAAAATGTTATATGTAAATATTCAATATAATAGGTTAATGTTATATATTGTTATTTATGATATTTTAAAGCTTTAATTAAATATTTTTATATATAATATAGTGAAAATATGTAATTTACATTTCATTTAAATTTAATTGTCTAAATTCAGATAACATTAGCCAAAAAGAGAAATATGAAAAAAATACTAAAAAATAAGCTTAATTAGACTTGTTTGTGTCAAAATCCAAAAACAAGATACGTGAATTAACTACTTTACAAGATCTAACCGAAATTTACATTAAGCAATTTAGTCATTTAATATTAATATTAGGATTTATATTAAAAGTTATTATGAAATAATATTTGATGGAGAAAACAATATATATAGTATTATATATTAGATAGACTTATCTTGAATGTACTTATTTTTATAAAGACTTATTTTTGTGGAGAACTCTTCTCTATATATATCTCTGCAAATTATTTTTATTGCCAAACCCATATCATGGTTTGATACAATAATATCAATCTATGGTTGATATGGGGGTGCTATGTTAGAAAAGACAATTAATGAGGTGTATGATATCTTTTAAATGTTAGGAGCAAACTTGCAGCGAAAGAGTGTGAGAATAAAAAGAGTAGAAATAAATGAAGTAATAGTTAATAGTGAGATGACCATATAAATAACTAATTAATTAACCAAGTTAAGATACTTACTTCAACAAAAATCACACCAAACAATGAGGTACGTAGTATTTGTGGTATTTTATGGTTATAGTGCTAGTATTTATTCATCTTTTAATATTTATACAAAAAATATATATAAACAAATAAATTTGATAAAATCTTATTGTCCATATAAATTTGATAGATTCTTACTAACTCTTATTCTAATATATATAGCCAAAGTTGGAAAATTATTCAAATTTTTTTTGAAAAAATAATGATTAAAATCCACCATAATTATTGAAAAATCTACGACAGTTTCATTATCAAAACTAAGATTCTCAATTCCAAAAGAACTCTAATAATTTCTTTCATGATTAAAAATAAATTTTTAAATTTAATGAGTATTAAAACTTTTATTTAATTTTTAGCTATAAACTTGATTTTATAATTAAAATAATAACAATAATAGTGCAATATATTATTTCAACTATTAAAATTGATTGATTAAGATATATTTAATATTAAATAATATTTTATGTACATACCTATTAATATATATTATAATATAAAATTGGCTAAAAATAATCTTATTTTGTGAATTTAAAATTAATTAAGTATAAAATATTATTATATAAATTAAAATATTTAAATATAACTAGTCGATTAACCGTGCATTGGACGGTTATTGTTGTTATTTTAATTATAATATCAAATTGATAAATAGAATTTAATAAAATATTTAATATTTAACATTAATTTATAAAATATTAAAAATAATAGCAAACTAACTATTTTTAAATATCTTTAATCTTTTTAAAATCTTAAAATTTTACTAATACAATAGTATAAAAATTATTTTAGAAGTTATTTATTAATTAATTTTTATTTTATATAAAATTAATATATCAACATAATTGATATTACTATTTGTAGGATTAGAATTATATTATATATTATTAAAAAATTAATTTATTATTAAATATATATAAAAAATATTATTTAAAATATTTTTTTAAAATTAAAATTATTATTTAATTATAAAATTAATTTAATAATTAATATAATATATTAAAATATAATTTCTATATTAATTTTAGAATAAAATTAATATTATTATCCGATTAAAAAACTATTTATTAGTTCATATAATATAATCAATATATTATTTCTTAGAATTGGACTCAGTTTTTAATTAAAAATTAATAAATTAATAAAAAATTATAAAATTACACATAAATTTAAATTTAATATATCAAAAATAATATATATAAAAATTTTATTTCAAAATTAAGTTTATATATATATATATATATATATATATAAATTCTAAAGTTAAAATTAACAAAATTAATAACCGATGTGCTTTAAATTGTTTCTTCTTTGAATGACTCATAAAATAATTTAAATACAAGTTTTAAATTAAATATTTTTATGTGGTTTAAAAATGTGCCCATTGTTCGACTAATCTAACCGGAGACACCTCCACCGATGCACATAAATAATTTCTGAAGTGATAGACCTTAAATTGGATTGCTATTATTTTTATTTCGTTTAATATCTTTATTTATATAACTTATTAGATATTTTTGCTTATTTATTTGAGTGAAGACAGTGGTACTCAGAGCATTAATTGCGTCTACAGAACCTGACACGGGAGACGGCTTCTTGTCTTTTCAAAGGCTCCAAGCAATGACGCTTAACCTTTTGTTTGGGTTTCTTGGGGATAAAATCAAACCGAAAAATTAGAAATGGAAAACAAAATAAAGAAAAATAAAGTGAAAGAAATCGCAACTTATTTTTAAAGTTAAAATATAAAATTAATAGTGTATTAAAAATAAATATGTAATAAAAAAATTTATATATTAGAATAAGGAAAAAACATTACTACCTTCTAATAATTGTTATAATTTATAAGTCTAATTCTGTAATTTTTAAAATAACTAATATTTTTTAAATTTTTATTTCTCTCACTATTATTTTTTTCTATATTTTATTTATCAGTCAATTCAGTTAAAAAATTTAATTAATAATTAAAATTATCTAGTCTTTAAATTTATTATTAAATATCAATTTTATTTAAATTTAAAATTTAATTTTAATTTCTAGAAGCAATAATTAAAATTTTATATTTTTAGATTCTCTAATTTAATTACAATAAAGAATTAAATCTATCCAAACCTAATACTACTAGTGCCGGAGATCGAGCTACATTGTTACCAATGATTGAGCGATGTCATTTAGTTTGTCATTTTATAGAGCGATGTAGTTTTATTTTTATAATGATTAATGTCTTTTTTTATTTAATTATATATTTTTTACTAAAAAAATATGAAAAAAATAATTACAAAAGATAAAAATGAAAAAGATAAAATAAATTAAACAATAAAGTGGGAAAAAGAGCAATTTTTTTTAAAACACCAAATCAAAATTTAAAATATTTTTAGTTAGTAACTAGAGTTAAAAATATTAATATAATTATCTTTGCTAAAAATTAAGATAAAATTATTTTAGAATTAAATTTATTATTACTCAAATTTAATAAAAATTTAATTTTAAATAAATTTAATATCTAATAATATGTTTAAGAATTTTTTTGACCAAATTGACTAATAGAGAAACAGACGAAGAGAGATAATAGTTGATGGAAATAAACGTTAAAGAATTATTAATTTATTTTTAAAAATGCAGAATTAGATCTATAACTTATGGCAATCTTTAAAAAAGTAATAATAATTTTCTCCTTAAAACAATAACATGTATTAAAAATATCTTATGTTTAAAACTTTTATATATAAATTGTTAAGTTTTCCGGTTAGTTTTTTTTTTTGGATTCTTTTTATTTGTAAATTGTAATCAAACCATTTTAAAGTAATTAACCTGTAAAATGGTAGAAACAGTATGTAAAATATTTGATCAATGGTAATACTTTTTTCAATTTCTATAAACTTAAGTTGACTTCCTCTTCAAATGATAAAAAGAAAATTCATTAATTAAATATTAGCACTTTATATGCACTAAAACCCTAAAAGATTTTTGACAAATATTTATTCAGCTAAATCTTAATAAGTAACTAATTATTCTGTTTTCATAAAATTACTCTGATTTACATGCGAAATTATTTTTAAAAATAACAGATTAATTATATTTTCACATTAATTATAAAACATAGTTGATATTTACTTAATAAGTTTTTGATCAAATAATAATTTTAATTTTAAAACAATGCATATTGTTTGTATATTTATTATTAATTTATAAATACAACTCATATTATTAAGAAACCTAAAATTTAAAAATTTAATCAGTATTGAATTTAATCTTGATATAATCAGTTATGTCGTTTATTTAATTACTTTTATATGGCCTTTGTCTATGGCTGGAAAGAGTACCCATCCAAGAATTCAAACTGTTCTAAAGCACTATGGAAGACCAATGCGTCAAGCCTCTACCAAAGCTACAACTGAAATGGCTAGCGAAAGAGTTGACGAGCATAATGCTGAGATCTTCAAGAATGCTATCATTTTACGATCTGAGGGGTGTGATTTGGGAAGAGTTCTACCAACTTTTGTCTCGGATAGCTAGAAATCAAGTCCTACCTGCCGCTCCGATTGGACCAACTAATCCTCCTGTTGCTGTTGATCCAGCTGTGGTTACCACTGAAACTGCCGCTGCTACTGTTGTCACAATTGTCGCTGATGCCAATGCCAATGTTGAAGACCCTACTAGAAGATGAGTGCCCTAGAACTTTTAGGATTTTGACGGTTTTGTGCTTGACCAAGCAAAAAGGGAGACTGCACTTGCCACTAATGAAGCTGTAAGTGGCTTGAGCGCTAGGCTTGACAAGATGCAAGGCATGTTGGAAAAATCAAAGGTTTAGACCCGACCTATATTTTCAAAGAATTGGTATTGACAGGTGAAGACAAAGCAACTTGCAAAGTTCAGGATGCCTAAGATAAACAAGTTCATCGGGACTGGTGATTTAAAAGTTCATCTGAAGTAATATATAGGAACTACTCAATTGAGTATGACCTAAATTGTCAAGCTGTTTGTATTATCGCTGGAAGGACCTGCTGTAAACTAGTATCATAGTCTTGAAAAACTCACCAAAGCTGAATGGCGTGATCTGTGTAACTCTTTCATCAAATAATATGACTATAATACTCAGTTGGAAGTGTCAATTAGAGACTTTGAGTCCACTAAATAGAAGCCAAATGAGTCATTCTCTAATTTCTTGACCAGGTGGAGGAATAAGGTTGGGTTGATGAAAAACAAGCCCTTTGAAAAGGACTAGGTTTGTATGGTAGTGCGAAATATTCTTCTTGGATGGGTTGAAAGGCTTCAAATTCCATCAAACCTAACACCTATTGCAAATTCCACCAAGCACCCGAGCATCACATAGACAACTGCATCCGGCTGAAACACGAAATCCAAGACCTTATCGATGCCGGAAAACTAACCGATCCAAATCAGCCTAGTACCAGAAGAAACCCCCTACTAAACTACATTGACACACCACCCCTAAACTAAGTGTCCATGATCATCTCTACTTTAGTGAAGAGGATATTATGAACTCTTTCGAAGACATATCTTATCCTACGCCAAAGACATAACCAAACAACCTGCAAAGAACCTTCACCAAGCTAGGGGCATCACTATCCATGGTGTTCCAACACCTAAAATGAAGTAGGAAACTCAAGCCTCAATTGCCAAAGAACAGTCCTAAACCTTATAATGGTCAGTATTGTGAGTATCACCAGGCTTTCGTGCATGTGAAGGACCAGTGCAACTATCTCAAGCACGAGATTCAGAATTTGATTAACTATGGGGAATGGCAAGTTTAACAACTTCCTCAGTATAACTGTGAACACCTGCTAGTTCAGCCCTTAGGCAAATTTCAAGGTCTACTATTTGAGGCCACCTTCGGCCGATATTCAGATTGAGGATATTGTATCCAGTGGTTGGGGGTCAGATAATGAGCAAGCAGCTTGTGAGCCTTGTCTTTTGAAGGTTTGGAAGGAGGGTGAAAAGAAGTTAGCCATGGCCATCGACATCCGGTACAGTTCTAGGGATGAGTGTGAAGTATAGGACACTAGAGCCAAGGATATCTGGGTAGACAGTAATTCAGACAAAGAAGCCGAGCCAATGGGTAAGAGTGACAACACATGAGTCCAAGAGCTGAAACAAGTTGAGAAAGCACCTAAAGACAGGGATGCAGGGTTGTTAGAACAACTGATGAAAGAGAAGAAGATGGTTGACATTTGGGAGCTGCTGATGCACTCATCAGATTATAAAAAGGCTTAATCTAGGCCTTGTCTAATATAAGCATTAGCATGACAACTACCCCCGAGGAGATGATCAAAATGGTAACTAACAAGACCACCGAGATGATCACTTTCTCAAATAAAAACTCGCCACTCAAGGAAGAGACCATATCAAAGCTCTCTATATAGCTGTAGAGGTTAAGGGAAAAGGACTACATTTATGATGGTGGATGATGGGTCAGCTATTAATGTGTCCTTCTCGCATACTCCCTAAGTTGGGGATGACTACAAAAGATCTGAAACAATCAGATATGGCTATAAGAGCCTATGACAAAACAAAGAGAGACGTGGAAAGAACTTTTTCAGCATTGGTAAAGATAGGTCTTATTGAATTTTAGATGGAGTAACTTTTGCAATGTTATTGGGAAGATCGTGGTTTCATGCCCTAGGAGGAGTATCTTTCACTGTGCATCAGAAGGTCAAGTTCTCTCATGAAGGAAAAATAGAGACTATCAACGCCTAATGTGGTAAGGCTGTCTCAGCCATTGAAGAAGCAGTAAAAGAGCTGGAAGCCCCTATTGGATTTCAAGTTGTTTTTCTCTACGAGGACTACCTAGATCCTAAAGTAGCTAGCATATTCAAGAAGATGGATTTCATGCTTGGAATGGGGCTAGGAAGAAACCAATAAGGTATCCTAGAGCTGTCAGACTTCAAAGGTTAGAAGACTCGACACGGGCTGGGTTACCGTGAGGATGAAGATGAGTCAAACTAAAGGGTAAGACTCTAAAAGACATAATTGTCAGGAGTACAAGCCCCACTTTAAGAAAACCTGTTACAGTAGCTGGGGCTAAGATGTCGGGAATTGAGATGTTTAATAGTCTGATTGTCGACAAGATGATCGAACTGAGCATTAAGGAAGTCAGTGAGAAATTCATTACCAAGGTAGAGGAGCTAAAGTTGGAAGAGTTCATCGCTTTGCCTAAGAAGCTGAGTCAATAGAAGCTAGCTACTCTGATAGAAGAAAACATTGTCAATATATTTTATGATGATGTAATAACGTCCAATCTTTATAAGGATAAAGTTTCTTTTATTTCAAAAGATTAATAATATAAATAATAATTTTGCTTACTTGTAGGATGTTTTCCTAATGATAGTGTACATTTTCATAATCATGACATGTGCATGTTTGACATTAATTCTGTCCAAATTGATTTATTTATTTTATATACAGATGCAAATCCAAGGAATACTTTGATAGCTCATGATACAACTCTTGAAGAAAGGAGAGAATTTGAAAAGATAACAGAAAAAAGAAAAACAGTATTTGCTTGGTCATACGATGATATTCCAAGATTAGACAGAAAGATAGCAAAGCATCATATCCCAACCCATCCGCACATCAAGCCGGTCAAGTAGAAGATGAGAAGATTAAGGCCAGAATGGATAGAGAAGATACGAGAAGAAGTCACTAAGCAGGTAAAGACCAATTTCCTCGACGTAGTCGATTATCCTGAGTGGTTGGCAAACATCATTCCAGTCCTAAAGAAGGATGATAAGGTTAGAATGTGTGTGGATTATTGAGATCTGAACAAGGCATGCTCTAAGGACAATTTTCCTCTTCCACACCATAGATGTGATAGTCGATAGTGTTGTCTTGAATGTGATGTACTCTTTCACAGATGGGTTCTCTGGATACAATTAGATCATTAGTAGTGGACAAGCTCACAACATCGTTTCTCACCAAATGGGGGACATACAGCTATAAGGTTATGCCTTGTGGACTAAAGAACGTAGGGGCAACTTATCAGATAGTAGCCACTACCTTGTTTCATGACATGATGCATAAAGAGGTGGAAGGAAATGGCATTTTCAGGCTCTTAATAAGTTTTTAGGATGAGTGAAAATGTATAACCTAAGACTTAATCCAAAGAAGAGCATATTCGGAGTAACATCAGGGAAGTTATTAAGGCACATAGTAAGTCAATGGGGAATAGAGATCGATCTGGACAAGGTTAAAGCTATTGAAAAGACATCAGCATCGAAGACAAAGAAAGGTGTTAGAGAGTTTCTGAGATGTCTGTAATATATCAATCGGTTCATTTCCAAGCTCATGACGGTTTGTGATTCTATATTCAAACTTTTGAGGAAAGATCAGCCAGTTGTATGGAATGAACAATATTAGAAAGCCTCGACATAATTAAAGAATATTTGATGAAGCTGTCAGTACTAAAGCCACCGAAAGATCAAAAGCCATTAATTTTGTACTTGGCTTTAGAAGAAGAAGCCATGAGAGCAATGGTAGCACAATGTGGACCTAATGACGTGAAGCATGCGGTCTATTATCTGAGTAAGAAATTGTTGCCTTGTGAGTCAAAGTATAACCTCGTAGAAAAGATGTGTTTAAACATGATATGGGCTATAAGGAAGTTGAGACACTATTTCCAATCTTATAGGGTACAAGCAATTTTAAAAATAGACCACTGAAATAACTATTTGAAGCTCCATCTTTTACAAGAAAGTTGGCTAGATGGTTAGTGCTCCTAACGGGATTCAACATCAAGTATGTTACCAAGAAGGTAGTCAAGGGGAGGGTAATAACAAAATTCTTAGCTCAAAATGTAATTGAAGGAGATGAGTCTTGAGATCTAGAGTTTCTTGATGAAAATATGGGGTAATCGAGATTCAAGAAAGGAAGATGTGCTTTGATGGAGCTGTAAACACAAGAGGTGCAAGGTTAGAAGTAGTTTTGATCACACCGAAGGAGAAATGCTGCCAATGTCCAAAAGATTGGATTTTAAAGTGATAAATGACATGGCAGAGTACGAAGCGTGTTTATTTGGATTAGAAGTTATCGTGCTAGTAGGACCGAAGCAACTAATGGTCTACAAGGACTCCATGCTAGTGATTCAACAAGCCATCCAGGAATGGGACATGAAAAAAGAAAGGTTGATTCCATATGTTAATTATCTCAAGACTTTAGTTTGCAACTTCTCTAAGTGTTTATTCATACACTTGTCATAAGATGAGAAGTAGATGGCGGATGCGCTGGCTACCCTATCGTCGATTTGGGACAACCCTTCTTAACTTCCAATGAAGCCGTTAGTGATCATAAAGTTAGGAGCACCTTGTTATCATGGAGACCGAATAATACAAGTCCATACGAGACCATAAGAGAAGCCTTGATTTTAGGATTTAAAAAGATTTTTAGAAAACAGGGTATATATCTTCAGGAGGTGACTACGAAGGAAAGGTGTGCGCTATGGATACAGGCTAGAAACTACCTCAACTATGAAGAAGTGCTATACAAAAGAATGATTTCAAGAGTCTAACTTCAATGTGTTACTAAGGCAGAAGCACAAGTAGTCAGAGAAGAGATGCACAAAGGAGTGTGCAGGCTTTATTTGAACGACATAGTGTTAAGCAAAAAGGTTATGCATCAAGGTTATTACTGGTTAACAATAAAAAGGATTGTATAGCTTTGATAAGGAAATGTCGTGAGTGCCAACTGTATAGTGACTTGAGTCATATACCTCCGATTGAGCTACACAATTTGATATCCCCATAGCCTTTTGTGTCTTGGGAAATTGACATTATCAGAGAGATAAAACCTCATTCGATTGGTCATAGATACATAGTAGTGACAATTGATTATTTCTCTAAGTGGGTTGAGATCGAGTTATTCACTACCATGGGGGCAAGACAAATGCCCAAGTTTATAGAAAGGAATTTGATCTATAGATGTGGGGTCCCATATCATGTTATAACAGATAATGGCATGCAAATTATGGGTGAAGCTGTAGACCTGTTAGCAGAATACAAGATGGAACATCACAAATCTTCTCCGTATAGACCTCAAGCAAATGGAGGAGCAAAGGCAGCCAACAAGAACTTGAAGAAAATACTTTTGAAGATTATATGGAATCATAAGGATTAGTCATTTCGGTTACTTTCACGCTTTGGGGATATCAAAAAACTTAGCGGACGTTGACATGATAGACTCCATAATTTTTGATTTATGGGACTGAAGCGGTCTTGCTAGTTGAGTTGAAGTTAAAATCTTTGAGAGTTGTATTAGAGGCCGAAATACTAGAATATCAGTGGGTTGAGCAGAGATACCAGCAGTTCGCTCTAGTTGATGAGAAAAGGATGAAAGTCCTATACCACATGCAATTGTACCAAAAATAGATAGTCAGAGCATTCAATAAGAAAGTAGAGTCAGGGCAGATCAGAGCCGATGATTTAATGTTGAAACACACGAGACCTACTACATTTGACCCAAGAGAGAAGTTCAGGCCTAATTAGGAAGGCCCGTACTTGGTAAAGAAAATTATGCCTAAGGGTGTTGCTAAGATCTCAAACTTGGAAGGAAACGATTTCTCTGGACCAATTAACCTCGATCATCTTAATAAATATTATATATAAAAATAAAATAAAAATATAATAGAAAAAGTAGCCTGCTGATCAGAAAACCTGAAAAAGGATTAGTTAGGTAAAAATAAAGCAATGAGAGAAAATAATCAACTAGAAAATCTGAATAAGATTGCCTGATGACAAGAGTTGTATCATAAGAAATCAAAATGTGCCTATTTGGGCCTATACTAAATGAATAAATTATTTAGAAGTTTTATCAAACATAGATATGTCTATTTATTACTCTACGCACTAACTGAAAGAGAAACTAGCAAAAGTCCTAAGGAAAGTAAATGATATCTTAGAATAAGCATATTTTCATCTTCTCCTCCTCATTGCATTCATATTTGTATTCTTAGAATCAACAGCTAGCTCTCAGGTCCTCTTAAACCTTGCAAATCTAGGAGAAGTGGTAATTTGAAGCTCGACCCAAGCTTTGAAATTATCATTAGTGGTCAGATCACCTTCGAAGTCAAGGTTGAGCTCTATGTCTCGACGGGGCTAGAGTCTCTCCATCTTAACTAGAAAATCCTCTCTTAGTGGGAAACTTTAAAATTCAGGAGGGAATTTGAAAATCTGTTGCTTCTGCCCATACTAGCGGCAAAGTCTTTAAGGTGTGTACAAGGTGGATGCCTGTAGTTCGATTAAGGGTACACAATCACCATACACCATGAGCATGACATGCTTAATCCTCCACAAGGGCAAGTCTAATGAATGAGTGTGTCTGCAATGCTTTTTATCTAAGAAATCTAGCCATCATGGTTCCGTGAGGTAATAATGGATCAAACTTGCACGTGCTTCGGCTCGTATTTATCGATGTTCATCGAGATGGTTAGTATCTGAAGTTTTTCGTGCAACTAAATTTGTAAAATATAAAAATAAAAAGAAAAAAGAAGAGAAAAGCTAAGTTGAATATCCAAAAGGTTGGCTTAGGCAAAAATAAAGTATGCTAAGTTAAAAACCCGAAAGGGCGACTTAGGCAAAAGCTAATTCAAAAGCCTGCTAACTTGAAAACCTGAAAGGGTGTCTTAGGCAAAAATGATAATAAAAGAAAAGAGATTTTATTGCATACCTACAAAAGGATGAGGTTGCCACCAAACCGTTGATGGATTTTATACATGTCTAACCCAATAATGGTTTTAACCCAGATGATGGGAATTGGGTATGCTCCATGCTCCATTTGATCAATGATGCCAGCAATCCTGATATCTCCCTCTCTAGGGAGAAATCAACAGAAATTGGGCATAAAGGCAAAAGCCCGGCATCTAGATCCAAGCGAGTGTACCCCTTTCCTTTCTCTCATAACAAGAGATTAGAGAAGTAAGGGTAATATACTCACTATTAGAATAGAAAAGTACTTTGGCTAGGGCATGTCAAATAGTTCCACTAATTTGCTAGGAAAAGGATCATTAGGCTTTGGCAAAGTAATCAGATAAGAAGAATCTATAGGGCTTCCAAGAATGACAGAGAACTCTTCAATTAAATATGAAGACATGGCCTTTTGGGCACCAAAAGTTGACAGCAGAATAAAAGACACCCATAATCAAGCTTGGTATGCTGATGGCTTTGAAGGAAGAAAAATGAAAATTTTCAAGTTTGATCCATTCATCACCAGTCAGGGTTTTAAGAAATATTTGCAGGCTCTTGGCACTTTTTTGAGTCATGTTTTTTACTTTTGGAAGTGAGAATTGCATATGGTGAAGCATAAGGGGTGCACGCGTATTCAAAGATCCAAAAATCAGTGTTTTATTCCAATTTTGTCATTGCAAAGCCAAATTGGATTAGCACAAAGTTGATCAATTTTGTGGTCTAAATCATGCAATTTGGGCCAATTTTGAGGTTTTTTTTGGCATTTTCTCGGATTCCATTGTATATAAGTATAGAATGTGCAAAATTAAAATGAAACTGATAATGGAGAATGAATTAAAATGCCTAAATCTTTATATCAAAAGTCAAAGTTCTACAAAATTAACAAAGAGACAAGTATAAAGAATGGTGTTGAAATCAAAAGTCGGGGTTCTCTTTCGAATCCCCCATCTCGTTGTCAGAGTCAGTATCCATCCCCTAAGTCTGCTTAGACAGCTGAAGTATCAAGGTGTCAATCCTATACTGTTGGGCCATAATTTGATATTGTCGGTCATCCACCTGCCTCTACAAACTCTCGTGGTCCCTCTGATGATAACCCAAAAGGATATTAGTTAGTACATTTCATACATGCATACACACATTTTCCATTTCATAATTGTAATACCCGAAGAATATTAAAATAAAATAAATAATAAAATTAATAGTAATAATAATAATAATAATAAAATATAATTTTCCCTCTCTTTTTCTTTCCTCCCCCCTCCCTTTCCTCCCATCTTCTCCCTTTTCCCCCCTCTTCCTCTCTACATGCTCGCCAAGATGATGATCAGCCACGCCCCCTCCCTTCCTCCCGCCACCGTGCCACCTTCCCCTTCTCCCTCCCTTCCGCTGCCGACGCTGAAAAGCCTCCCTCCTGTCGAAGCAACATCTACCATTCTTCCTTTTCACTGTCTACGTCAGAATCGGGCTCCCGACCACCGGAAACCCCTAGGTCGAGCTTCTTAACTGTGAAATCCCTCCAGCAGCTTGTTCGTCCTTGCCGGAGCTGAAACTCTCTGGCCCCGATTCGGCAGACTTTAGTCAAAACTCTTATATTTTTAGACTCCCCAAAACTCGAGCTTCGCGTAGACGCTTCCGGATTCGAATTCCGACATTGTGGGCAGGATTGGCTTATGGACCCCAGTGTTTTCTGGACACGCAAAATTTTGAAATTTCGGCTCGGTATAATTTTATTTGGATGTCAAAAATTATGTTATAATTTTAGAAAAATATTGTTGCTATTAATTATTAATTATAAATAATTTAAATTTAATTGGATTTAGTTAATTGTGATTTGTGGTGTGTTGCGGAGTCGGGAAAAATAATATAGTTTTGGTGGCCCAACTGTCGTTAGTTGATTTCTGAATATTTGAAATATTTCTAACAAGTTCTGGACCCGTTGTATGGGGGGTAAATGTCTATAATTCAGAGGAGGTTCTGCCGAATTTTCGATAGAATTCTCGAGTTTGAAATATTTTTAGGCAGTTTAATCTAGGGGTCCAGGCCTAGAAAAATTTAAGAATATCTATTAACTGAGTGTTTTCGTGAATAAATAATTCGTCCATCCCCTAGCTCCACCCGAGGCATAGGAGCGGACTGCAGAGCACGACAAAACTGTGAGTTAAAGTCATATAATCACTGTACCATTAGCATGTCTAAATTTAATACGATATTTAATGATTAATATTTAATATGATTGTCATTATCGTTATTATAAGTAATTTTATTTAGTTGAGTAATTTATGTTGGCCTGTCATTATTCTATTTATGATTTTTTTATAAATATTGTGATTGTGACATTGGGATGAGGCGATAGTAGAACATGCCACCTGATGGGTTACATCAGGATCGCGTGCGCACCGGTAATAATCAGAGACATGTAACAAAGGTTATTTTTGGATTTTTTCCTAGTCGAGTATAACTCTCTAGGCTGTGAAAGCTTGATTGCCGGAGGAAGGTCCTTGGTCGAGCAATGCTCTCTGGGCACTAGACTCATTGGAATAAGAGAGCCGAAATGCTACTAGCATTTGGGGTTAGAGTTCTGCTGAGCCACTCGTCCCATAAGTCTTTAAATGTGTTTCCTTTCTAAATTATGGCATGACACATACTTTAATATAAAACGACATGTTATACTAATTTAATAAATATTATATTGAGGAGACTGCAATAGTTATAGGGTTATATGATTTTAACTCACTCTCAAGGCTGACAATCTCAATTTTAAATTTTTTATTTTGGGTGACAGTTAGAGTTCTTCATCGTCCTGTATTTTGACAGCCCGACTTTTTTCTCCATCATATGCCTATTGTAATGAATCCAAACTTTTGTATGTTGAATAATTTAAGAATTCTAGATTTTCCGCAATAGTATTTTTGATATGTTATTTTTAACCTGGTTTATAACAAAATGTGAAATGTTATCAATGACCAGTTAGAGATTTGTGTAAGGCATGCCAGACCAGATTAATATTACATTTTTATATGCACTTTATTGAATATCGTTTAGTAAGGCTTAATATAGGACTGGTGGCCTTAAGCCTACCCACTCCCTATTGCTAGTCACGGGCCCACAGATCAAGTCGTGACAAAGTTGTTATCAGAGCCTAGGTTTAGATTTCCTTCGACCTATGTTAGTTTCTTTAGCTACTATGGAGTTAAGGTCGAGTCTGTCCTTGCGTGTTTCGTTGATTCTAGTAGGCTCGACACGTATGCCATAACCTCTCAAAGTGAATGTAAAACAAACAAGACAATGTTTCTTAGTAAAAGTATAAAAGCCTGCATATTTTGGGCCTAGAGCCTAATTCCACATTTTTTACCCAAAGCCTTTAACATTTGGGCTTTAGACACTTATAAGGGAAAACATTTCATATAGCAAGCAATAAGGTTCCTAAGGAAGATTAATACAGTCATTACCATGAGTTGAGTCATAGGGTAAGGATAAAAGGCTCCCATAAGTAAACAATGTTCTTCCTTGGCTCGTTTCTCCACTCAAAGGTCCATACAACACAGGAAATTCACTCATTACTTGTGAGTAATGGTTAGCTAGTGTCGCAATTCTAGAGTTCGAGTGGAACCAAAGAACCATTAATCGATGCCATCAGGGCTATAAGGACCAAAGAGCATAATGTATGAAAAATGGTGTAGTGATGCAAAAATAATCTATTAAATAATAAAATTAAAGATAAAGATACACTAGAATCGGCTTCTCTTATCCCTAGTGGAATCGCTACTGTGGGCGGTGGTTTCGAGTGAGTACCCAAGTATCTTTAGTGACTACGACACTATAAGGTTTTTCAACCTAATTGAGAACACGCTGACTAGTCATAAAGACTAGCATAGAGATGGGAGTCGCCACCCTAATAATCACTAGGACATTTTTATTAATGAATGGTATTTTTCAAATTCCACAAGGAAGTGTACGCCACAAATTCAGAAATGGATCTGGAAGCTAAGTTCCTTATTTATGTATATTAGTTTTTAATTTTATTATTTAATAAATCATTTCCTATAAACACAGCAGTTCATACACATGCATACTAAATAATACACATAATTTATCTAGGTCTAGCCCATTTTATTCAAGCCGAGCCTACATTAGAGTTGTTAAACTAAATTACTAATTAATTATGTACATAGCCCACTTAGTTTAGCCCAATTACAAGTTATGTTCTGATTTCCAACCTTTAAGCCTACTGGACTACTTATTATGACAAGCCCCATTTTGTGTGAACCTATTCTAATATTGCCCAATCCTAACTAAAACATGGCAAGGCCCACTAAGTCTACTTCAATTCTAGAGTTTAAGCCCAATTAATATTAATTAGCCTAATGGACTATAATTTTCATGTTGGGTACAATTTTAACATAAAGTCTAAATGTCCATTTTTAATTAGATAGTCATGTTACAATTATTTATTATGCATTAAATCATGAAAAAATAAAAATAAAGAGTAGAAATATAAACCTAATTATTATAACCCGGCCTACAACTAAAATCACAAAGAAAAAAGCTCTAAAATCTAATACAGTACACAAAATCGATGAAAATACATCAAAAACTCGCAAAAAGCCAAAAATTGGGGCAAAGGTGTAGAGCTGATCGCCTAAAGACATAAAGTTGATCGGGTCAACATATAGACAACTGGCTCTACATTGAGCCGATCGGTTTGGGGCATCCAAGCTGGCTTTTTTTATTTCCTGTGTATTTCTCACGTTCTAGAGCCGATCGGTCTGGGGCATCCAAGCTGGCTTTTTTAATTTTCTGTGTATTTCTCACATTCTAGAGCCGATTTTAACATGTACAAAAGGTAAATAATGACTAAAATGTGCGAGAAACAAAATAAAAATAAATAAAAATAGCAAATATCAATCGATTGAACCAGAAACTCTAAAAGCTAAACAAAAACCTTAAAAACTAAAAACACAATAAACAAAGATGGTAGATTAATTATATAATCCTAATAAACTAACTTAATTATAAAATCATAATGAAAATAGAAATCTAATCATATAATATTATGCATGTGATTAATCAAATTCAAAATCCTAATGCTGGCATATTATCATATTGAAAATCTTAATGTTCTTATTATCAGATTCCAAAACCCAATAAATCAATAACACGCAGATTCATAGAAGCCCTAATCTAATCATATTAATCATAAAGTGATGTTGATGGATGCATGTTAGGGAACCCTCAGGTTGTCACTATAGTTGATGGTGATGAAGAAGCAATTGAATTGAAGATTAGTTGGCAATCCAGTGCTGGATGTGGTATTGAAAAAGCTTTTATCGACTTCAAGAAAGGTTTCTAAAAAAAAGTTAGTTCTTAGTGACTTAAACCCCTTTGCCTAATAATGAATGTAAGTTTTTTTCTTTTTTTATCAAATCGATCTTAACTTTTGTCTTTTCTCTTTGGTTGTTAATTCCAGTTTTTTTATTGTCCTCTTTTGTTAGCCCTAACCCTAGATATCTTTTTCTATTTATAGAGTTTCAAAGGAAATCCTAAAGGAACTAATAATCTCAGACTTTTTAGAAAACAAGTTGATAAATATCTAATATTAATCCCTTAAGACTTGAATAAAAAGTCCATGAATTATCATTAATTACATTCTAGAATCTGTATCTGGACGTAAAAATATCAATAAAAAACGATGTCGAAGGAAAAAACCTTAATTGGCTCTACACAAGGGAACTTTGATGAGAATTTGCAATTAAGTCCTTAATTTTGCAAAATTCATTGTTTTGGCTCTCAAAACTTCATTTTTCTTGACAATTGAGTCGAAATTGATTTTAAAAAGGAAATTTTGGTTCGATTAACCTTAACCCAACCTCGGCTTCGCCCATCCTTCGTCTCTCGAGACTTGAGAAGGTAGTAACTTTCATCATAGAATTTTCTATAACTCCCTTGATATCTAAATCTAGAAAATGGATGTTGACAATGGCCTAAGTCTAGGGTTAGCTACACTTATTAATTACGAGAGTGACATACATCAATTATTAAAGCTTCAGTTGAAAGGAAAGTCACTAAGTAAGAACTAAAGATTTGGAAACTTATTTTTGGAACGACAAAAGATTTTTCAAACCCAATCAATACTGGATTCTCAACCAATATTCGATTCCACTACCTCATCATCTCCAAAGGCTCGAAGATCAGCATTCAATAGTGACAACTTGAGGGTTCTCCAAATCCAACATCATCAGCATCCCCATCTTTGCAAACTTGTTCTTTTATTTTATGTTTTAGAAACATGATTAGGATATGGTTTCTTTAGTGATTTTGTATGATCCATATGATTTACATTATTAGATTAGAGTTTTTCTTGAATTAACATGTTTTGATTTTATTGGATTTTAAAAATGATAATATGATCTATGCTGGGAATTGAATATGATAATATGCCATGTGCTAGATTGGAATCTAAAGATTAGAAAGATTAGGATTATATGATTTATGTCCTTTTATGAATTATTATGTAATTATATGAGAGTCCTAGGGCTATATGTTCAAATCTAGAATTTGCCATGTAAGATGCTTTGCTCCTCTACTAGTTTTATTTTCTTTTTCTTTATGTTTATGTAATTTCCATGTGTTTTAATTTGTTTTGCCCATTTTTATTTCATTATTCTGTGTTTATAATCATTTTTTGAGTTTCTATGCTTGTAAAATTGGCTTTGGGCATGAAAATTACAAGAAAAGTCGCATACTTAATATGTAGAAATATAACTATTGCATTTATAGGAAATAGCCCATTAAATAATAAAATTAAAGATAAAGATATACAAATAAGGGAGTTGGCTTCTGAATTCATAGATTTGTGGCATAAGCTTCCTTATGGAATTGAGAAACATCACTCATTAGTAAAAGTATCCCGGTGAATTACCCTAGTGGCGACTCCTATCTCCACGCCAGTCTCTATGACTAGTTAGCGTGTTCCTAATTAGGTTGAAAAGCTTTGTAATGCCATAGTCACTAAAGACACTTGGGTGCATCCCAGAAATCATCGTCCATAGTGAATATGTGACGGGTGAAGTCCCTCAATCAAAGCCATATAGAAAATCTACACTAGAAAGCTGGAGGAACTTTTCTCACACAGCTTACTTGGAGGGAGGTCTTCAAGATGTCACGGGCCTATAAAGCGAAGCTACAACTCTTATATCATTTTATAGTATTCTTGATATTTATGATTTGTCTCTATTTATTATATGTTTATAAATCGAGACAAACCGAGGGCAAACTATAAGCACCCTTTTTTTGAATCTAGATATTGAGAGAGTTTTAGAAAGTTCGATGATGAAAGATTATTATTCCTCCCGAGTCTTACGGAGTTGAAAAAAGTCAGGATCTCGATTAGGGCTACAAGTAACTAAGCCAAATATTATTTTTCAAAATCCAATTGGACTATATTGACTAGAATAGTCAGTTTTGGTATCAAAATTAGTCAAATGGTCAACTACAGGGACTAAATTGAAAGATTTCAGAAGTTTGCCAACTATTAGAGCCAATCGGCTCTACATACAACCGATCGCTCCACACAGAGCTAGCCGGCTCTACACAATGTAGATTGGCCCAAAACTCAATTTTTTCACATTGTTGTTTTGGTGTTTTCCAATTTTAGACGTTAATATTTATTAAAATTAACTTTCTAGAAGAGTTTTATTGACAATTATTTAGCTTTAGGATTATTTTCTATTTAAATAGGTATTATCGATAATTATCCTAATTGTTTAAAAAGTCTGCATTTATTGATTAAAAGGGTTTTGAGAAATCCCTTTAATTATCAATAATTTTTAAGAATTATCGATAACTAAATGGATGATTATCTTGGCCTCTAGAGCTTTCCCCCATCTTCTCTATATATAGAAAAGGAAATCCTAGGATAGGGGGACTGGTAATTCTTGGATACAGAACAACTGGTGAGTTTTGGTGAGCTTATCGAGATTTCAGAAAAGCAAACACTAACCCACTAAACACTCTAGATCTCTACCCAATCTTTCGATCAACCTCTTCATCTACTCTTGAGACTTAAGGATCTACATAATATAGTGACAACCTGAGGGTTCCTCTATTCATTATCTTATCATGCTTTATTTTATTTTCTTATGATTATTGCTTCATTTTTTAATTTATTAACTTAGTTATATCTGTTAGATTTTCAAGATTAGGTTTTACATGCTAGATCTAGGTTCAATATATGCCTCACATTATCAGATTTAGATTTTTCATGATATTGACCATATGAGTATCATTCTGATGATTTTCATATGATTAGGGTTTATATTTGTTAGTTTTTATGATAATTAATCATATTGGCATGTTTGGGGATTTTAATTGGATTTTGCTATGATTAAGATCTATTAATATTCTTATCTATTTTTTTAATGAAAACTATCATTTTGTTATGTCTTAGAATAGTTTCCTTATTTGCATTTGCCATTTGATATTTTTCTGTTTGAGCCAATTGTACTTTTAGTCATAAGTATATTTAGGATTTATTAGTTCCCTCATTATTGATATTCATTTGAGTATTAGTTATTTTGACATGATGCTAAGTGATTAGATTTCATCTCTATTTCTATTTAGCTAAATCACTGCCTATTTGACTTGCTACTATTTGTTCTCATATATTAGGGTTTAATCTTTGTATTTTGATTCTTTCTTGCTTTATTTCATTTGATTTCAACATTTTGCTAATTGTTTTTATGATTTTTTATGCATGTTTATATATCTAATGTTTTTGGAGCTTAAAAATTTTGAAAATCATAAAACTATTGAAATTTGTCGCCGAATGCCATCTTACCGACCGACTAAGCTCATGGTGATCGGCTCTACATCTGACTAATCGGTAGTTCAAATCTAGATTGCCCTGATTTGTGGGATTTTCGCATGTTTTAGCTAGTTTTCATTTATTTCCAGTCAGTAGTTGTAAGAAGAATGTAATTTTATTATTTTTTGCTTTCATTTCTTTATTTTTATACTCTGTAAATATTGGACAACATCTTATTGATGTGTGATTGCCAAATAAAAATCAACCCACATTAGATATAGGCTTAAAATCAAATTTTGGCATGTAATCGGTAGTCCATTAGGCTAAAGAAATGGTAACTTGAACTTAATCATAAAATTGAATTAGATTTAGATGAGCTTTGCCATATTTAATAACAATCTGACTCATCTGAATAAGTATTTAAAAGAGGCTTTGGTATACAAAAAGTAGGTAATTAAGTTAAAAAGTGGTAAGCATTGGGCGTGACTACTAAAATTAGGCTAGAATTAGGAGGACTTTTGTCATGCTGTATTGTTATGTGTAAAATTTATCTATCGCATTTATAGGAAATAGGCTATTAACCAATAAAATTAAAGGTGGGAATACACAACTAAGGAAGTTGGTTTCCAGATCCATTTCTGGATGTGGCGATGCTTCCTTAAGAAATCTAATTATACCATGCAATTAGAAGAAATATCCTGGCGATTACCCGAGTGGTAACTCCCTTTCTCTGTACTAGTCTCTGTGACTAGTTAGTATATTCCCGATTAAATTAAAAATCCTTGTAGTGCTATAGTCGCTAAAAACGTTTGGGTGTGCGTTCGAAACCGCGACACCCTAGGATAATCTGATATGTTGACTTTTTATATGTTGACACATGTCCTATTTATATTTTAAAATCAATTCAAATAACCAAAGTGCCCTTTAACCACAATTTTAATTTTGGTTAATCTATCTCCACAAATAAAAGAAATTACTTTTAACCTCTTTTAACAATTATGTACTGTAAAATAAATAATAATAATAATAAAGAATAAAAAGAGTATAATAGAGAACTATTAATATATATTATATTATTAATTTTTATACTTATTTATAGATGTAAAGGATTACAAAAATAGAATTCTATTTGTATAAGAAAGTCTATTTATAGAAATAATGATAGACATTCAATGTTATTCAAATACTTCAATATTTTTATAATACTGTGTAAAAACTTCAACTTTGTAATTTTTTATTATTTGCAGGAATTGCCCAGTTCGTAATCTAGTTGAGCTTCTTTGAAATTATTCCTAGCAAAATATAAAAATTTAGTAGGAAAGCAATAATAACAAGACGAGTATCATATTCAGGTGAATCTTTATTTCCTTGCTAATTTACTGTTGCGAATATCATAATTTATTTATTTTATCTTTTTATTCATGTTTCTGCCTTCATTTATTGTTGTACTTGACATCATATTGATATCTAGAATTAATACTTATTTTGTTAAAAAAGTGCAAAATGACAATATTTAGAATAAGAACTATCCCTACAATTATTAAATTGTCTTATAGAGAACCTTTCATTTCATAGGCCACTACAAAAATTACAAGTCATATATGTTCAACCCAATCATGTAAACATAAATATTCATCAGTTCAAAAATATATATAAAGTAATTCAATATGAGAATAATATTTTTAAGAAATTATTATCACATCTTTAAATTAGTGACCGAAGCTAAAATATCTTGGAAATTATATTTATCTTCTTCTAGCATAACCTCTTTCTTGACATTATGTCCGTCACTAATCTTTGTACAGATAATTAATTATTTAATAAAAATAATTAGCTAAAATATAAGTTTTTTTGTGGCAAAGCCTCATAGTAATTATATTCTTATAAGAATCTATATCAAGAAATGTCGATATGTCCGAGTGGTTAAGGAGACAGACTTGAAATCTGTTGGGCTTCGCCCGCGCAGGTTCGAACCCTGCTGTCGACGTTATTTTTTGTTCTTGAATTTACAAACTAAAACTTGAGCCCAACTGTAGGCTTTCTATTTTAATTAGCTTTTCTGACCCTTGCAAGTGGAGCCAATCGGGTATGTGCAGAGCCGACACAGTTCCGATTTGTATTTTTTTTTTTGTTCAACGTTGTTTTTCGACACTTTTACATCCAAAATGATTTTCTAAAAAGTATTTAAGGATAATTAATAGATTTTAATGAGATTTATTTGAGTTTTAAAGATTTGATTTATTTATTGGATATTGTTAATAATTATTTGATAAAGAAAAATTGATTCTTTAAAAAGAGTTTTAAATGTGATTAAAATCTATTCGCTCCTCTAAGATTTCTTAAAAATTTACATCTATAAATAAAAAGTGAAGTCCTAAGATTAAGGGAGAAGAATATCGATTAGAAGCTATTGTGATAATAAACAGACGTTCATTTTGAAGCAAAGAGTTATTTGGTAACTAAAGAGCAAAGTCAATAAGAAAGAACCCTGGATTTGGAAACTTTTTGTGAATGAGATAAGCTTTTCCACGTCTCAACCAGCACTGGATTCCCAACCGATCTTCGATTCAACAACATCATCGTCTCCTGAGACTCGCAAAACTCAACTATGTTGACAACTTGAGAATTCCCCTACATCCATCATTATCAACAACACTCTTCCAATAAACTGGTTTTTCTATCTTCTATTTTTTTTAGAAATATGATTAAGGTTTCCTTTATTTTTTATTTTCTATGTTTAATGTGATTAGATTAGGATTTCTTATGGATTAATATGTTGTTGATTTTATTGAGTTTAAAATCTGATAATAAGAACACATAGGGTTTTGAATCTGATTAGTCAAATGATTAGGATTATATGATTGGATTTGTATTTCCTTTATAGTTTTGTCATTAGATTACTTTTCTAGGGTTATATAATTAAAGTATGAAAATTTTCATATTTGTCTACTGTATGTTCAAATTATTAAGATTTGCATGACTTTTTTTAGGATTTCTAGTCTAATCTAATGTTATTTATATCTTTTATCTTATCTTTTTCTTGTTCTAATTAATTTTTTAATCTTTTGTGCATATGAAATTGGTTCTGGGACGTAAGAATTGCAAAAGCTGTGGAAACCAACCTCGAGAAACCCTAGAGCCGATTAGCTCAATGCAGAGCCAATTGGCTTTATGTTGAGTTGATCAACTCTACACCCACAACAGTTTGGCTTAGCTCACCTCAGCCCTCATTTTCATATTTTTATTAGTTTTTGATGTATTTCTTGAGTTATACATGTACTGTACTTAGTTTTAAGCCTTCTTATTCCTCTCTTTAGTTGTAGACAGGTTGTAATAATTAGATTTATTTTCTTCCATCTTATTTTTGCTTATTTTTATTTATTGTGTGATTAAATAAGTATAGTATGATTGATTAGCTAAAAAAAGGACCACATAGACTTAAGCCTTAAAATTGGATGTCACATGAAGATTATAGTCCACTAGACTAACTAATTGTAATTGGGCTTAAAATCTAAAATCAATATAGACCTAGTGAGTTTTTGTCATGCGTTAGTTAAGGCAATTGGGTTGTACTAGGTTTAGGATCACATAATTGGACCTTATCATAATAAGTAGTCCATATAGGCTTGGTAAAACATAACTTATATTTAGATTAGACTAGGAGGGACTTGTACATAATTAACTAGTAAATTAGATTAATAATCTTAACATGGGCTTTGTTTAATAAAATAAGCTAGACTTAAGTGAGCTATATGTGTTATTTGTTATGCTTGTATATGAACTATTGTGTTTATAGAGAATAATTTGTTAAACAATAAAATTAAAGACTAAGATACATAAATAAGAAAGTTGGCTTCCAGATCCATATATGGATTTGTGGCATAAGCTTCCTTGTGGAATATGAGAAATGCCACTCATTAGAAAAGGTGTCCCAGTAATTACCCAGGTGGCGACTCCTATCTCCGTGCTAGTCTCAATGACTAGTTAGCGTGTTCCCGATTAGGTTGAAAAGTCTTGCAGTATCATAGTCGCTAAAGACACTTAGGTGCACGCCTGAAACCACTGCCTATAGTGGCGACTCCGCTGGGGTTAAGAGAAGCTAATTCTAGTTTGTCTTTAATTTTATTATTTAACGGATTATTCTTGTATCACTACACTATTTTCACACAGTGTACACTTTGGTCCTTATAACCCCGATGACGTCGATTAGTGGTTCTTTGGTTCCACTCATACTTGAGAATTGTGACACTAGCTAACTATCACTCACAAGTAATGATTGAATTTCCTTTATCACATGGACCATTGAGTGCAGAGACGAGCCAAGGAAGACTACTCTTTACTTATAGGAGCCTTTATCCTTACCAAAGACTCAGCCCATGGTAATGACCGTAGAAATCTCCCTTAGGAACTTCGTTGCTTGCTATATGAGATGTTTCTCCTTATAAGTTTCTAAAGCCTAATTATTAAAGGCCTTGGCCTAAAACATGTGGAATCAGGCCCTAAGCCCGAAATATGTAGGCTCTTATGCTTATATTGGGAAACATTACCTTATTTGTCTTAAATCTGCTTTGAGAGTTTATGCCATGCGTGTTGGGCTTACTATCCCTTGTTGATAGAAAGTTTAAACACAAAATTCTAGGGAAGAAAGACTCACCATGAACCGTGTGGAGAAGTAATAAGGTTGGAAAGATGAATTGTATATTAATGTGTTTTGCTAACCTTTTTTCGTCCTTGTGCATCACACGTGCATCATGCATCACACTAACCCCCTTACTTTTTAGCCATATAGATTCTCTTATGGGTCGGAAGAAGCAAGATAGTGGGAGGCTATAAAGAGTACCAATTTCTTTGAGAATCCGAGCCGTATTAGAACACCTTGGAAGACCAAGGCGTCGAGCTACTGAAGCTACATCTGAAATGGAAAATGAAAGAGCTAACAAGCAAGATATTGAGATCCTTAAGAATGCCTTAATCGATGATTTGAGGGGTGTGATTTTGGAAGAGCTCCAACAACTCTTGGCTAGGATGGCTACAAATCAAGCCCCACCTGCTACTCCTATTGCATCAGCTAATCCCCTTGTTACTGTTGACCAGATTGTAGTTGCTGCCAAGACTACTATGTCGCTATTGATGCCAATGCTGAGGACCTAACTAGGAGGGGAATGCCTCAAAAATTTTGGAACTTTGATGAATTTATGCTAAACCAAGCTAAAAGGGAGACCACCACCGATGAAGCTGTAAGTGGCTTGAGCTCTAGGCTTGAAAAAATACAAGGCATGCTGGAAATCAAAGGTTTAGAATGCCCGAGATGAACAAGTTCAATGGGACTGATGATCCGAAAGCTCATCTGAAACAATATGTAACAATCATGGGAACTACTCAGCTATGTAGAACCCAAATTGTCAAGCTATTTGCGCTGTCCCTTAAAGGACTCGTTGTAAACTAGTACCAAGGTTTGAAAAAATTCATCAAAGCTGAATGGCGTGATTTATGTGAAATATAATTATATTACTCATTTGGAAGTGTCAATTAGGGATCTCGAGTCAACCAAGTAAATTGACACTTCCAAGTTTGTATGGTGGTCCAAGATGTTCTTCCAAGAGAGGTTGCAGATGATGAACCCAAAGACCTTCATAAATTCGTACGACGATAGGCTATAGGTAAAAGAAATTGAAAATGACAAAAGAAAGACTATGAGAACCGGTGGAAGGGCGAATTACTAAGCTGGAGGGAGCATGACCCTCGATGTGAACATTATGCAACAACCGAGGAAGTTCTCCAACTTCAAGCAACCTCTCTCTAAAATCTTCGAGAGGTTAGTATAAAATGGCATTGCTCTGGTATTACTCTAATCAACTATCCTTAAGAACCCACCAAACCCTAACGCACCCGGTTATAAACCCAACACCTACTATAAATTCCACCAAGAACCCGGCCACCACACTGACAACTGTATCTGGCTGAAGCATGAAATTTAAGACCTTATCGATGCTGGAAAACTGGCTGATCCTAACCAACTTAGCACTAGTAGAAATCCTTTATCAAACTGTATCAACACACAACCCCTAAAAAAAGTGTTCATGATCAACCTTGACTTCAGTGAAGAGGAGGTCATGAACTCTTTCAAAGACATACCCCACCCCAAGCCAGAACCAGAAACAAACCACATACAAAGAGCCTTCACCGAGATGGGAGTGCCACTGTCTATGGTGTTCCGTCATCTAAAATAGAGTGAAAAAATAAAGTCTCAATTGCCAAAGGACAGTCCTAGGCCTCACAATGACCAGTATTGTGAGTATTACCAAGCTTTTGGGCATGTGACATACCAATGCAACTGTCTCATTTATGAGATTTAAGACTTGATTTACTATGGGGGATGGCAAGTTGAGCAACTTCCTTGGTATGAGTGTGAAGACCTACTAGGGCAGCCTTCAGGCAAATTCAACTTCAAGGTTCGATATTCAAGGCCTCCTTCGACCGACATTTGAATTGAGGATATTATGCAAAGTGGTTGGGGGTCAGATGATGATCAAGCAACTTGTGAGCCTTGTCTTTTGAAGGTTTGGAAAGAAGGGGAAAAGAAGTTGATCATGACTATCGACATCTAGTAAAGCTCTACAGATGAGTGTGAAGTCCAAGACACCGAGGCTAAGAAAATCTGGGTAGACATCGACTCTAATAAGGAAACTGAGCCAGCGGGTAAGGGTAAGGAAGTTGGAGTGCAAGAACTGAAGCAAGATAAGCAAGCACCTAAAGATGGAGATACTGGATTATTATAGCAGTGGAAGAAAGAGAAGAAAATAACTGACATTTGGAAGCTGCTGATGCACTTATCAGATTATAGAAAGGCTCTAATCCAGGCCTGATTTGGTATAAGCATTAGCACAACAGCTACCCCTGAGGAAATGATCAACACCGTATCTTACAAGACTACCAGGATGATCACTTTCTCGAATGAGGACCTGCCACTTGAGGGAAAAGACCACAACAAGGCTCTTTACATAGTAATAGAGGTCAAAGGGAAGATAACTCAATGTGTGATGGTGGATGATGGTTCAGCCATCAACTTATCCTTCTTGCATGCTCCCTAAGCTAGGGATGACTACGAAAGACCTGAAACCATTAGATATAGTTATAAGGGCCTATAATGAAATAAAGAAAGATATGGAAGGAATGTTTTCAACATTGGTGAAGAAGGGTCTTATCGAATCCTAGGTGTAGTTCACAGTCCTGGACATCCCACTAACTTTTGCAATGTTATTGGGAAGGCCTTGGTTCCATGCCCTAGGAGGAGTTTCTTCTACTATGCATTAGAAGGTAAAGTCCCTCATGAAGGTGAGATCGTCATTATCAATGCTGAAGGTGATAAGGTTGTCTCGACTATCCAAGAAGCTGTCAAGGAGCTAGATGTCCCTACTAGATTCCAAGTTGCTATTCTCTATGAGGACTACATGGATCCTAAAGTAGTCAGCATGTTCAAGAAGATTAACTTCATGCCTGGAATGGGGCTGGAAAAGAATCAGGAAGGTATCGCGGAGCTGACGAACTTTAAAGGTTAGAAGACTCGGCATGGATGGGGTTATTCTGAAGAGGAAGATGAGGGCAAACTAAAGGATAAGACTCTAAAAATATATTTTTCTAAGAGTACAAGCCCTACTGGGCGATCGATACTCTTGTAAAGAGATGAGGAGCTAAAGCTGGAAGCACTAATCGCCCCACTGGAGAAAATGAGTCAAGAAGAGCTAGCTTCTTTATAAAGGATAATATTGTTCATGTCTTTGATGATGATGATGTAATAACGTACGACATTTATGAGGATGATGTTTTTTTTTCATTTCTAAGATCAATGATATGAACGATTTTGCTTACTTGTGTGATTTTTTTTCTGATGGCAGTGTGCATTTTGATAATAATGACATGTGCATCTTTGACATCAATTCTATACAAATTGATTCATTTAATTTAGGCACAGATGTAAATCTATGGAACATTTTAATAGTTTATGATATAACTCTTGAGGAGAGGAGAGAACTCAAAAGAATAATAGAAAAATAAAAATGGTATTTGCTTGGTCTTATGACGACATGCCAAGTCTAGATAGGAAAATAGCAAAGCACCATATTCTGACTCATCCACACATCAAGCTAGTTAAACAAAAGATGAGAAGATTAAGGCATGAATGGGCAGAGAAAATATGAGAAGAGTTCGATTAGTTTAAGACCAATTTCCTTAATGTGGTAGACTACCCTGAATGGTTGGCAAACATTGTTCTAGTCCCGAAAAAGGATGGTAAGTTCTGGATGTGCATGGGTTATTAGGAATTGAATAAGGCATGCCCTAAGGATGACTTTTTCCTTCCTTACATAGATGTAATAGTCGATAGTGCTGCCTCGAATGTGATGTGCTCCTTTATGAATGGGTTCTCCGAGTATAATCAGATCATGATGGTAGTGCTGGATAAGCTGAAGATGTTGTTTATCATCGAATAGGAATGTATTGCTATAAGGTTATGCATTTTGGATGAAAAAACGCAGGAACAAATTATCAGAGAGAAGCCACTACATTGTTTCATGACATGATGCATAAGGAGGTGGAGGTGTATTAGATGACGTGACGCTAAGGTCCGAGATAAGGGAAGGGCATTTCCAAGCTTTTGATAAGTTTTTAGGATGAGTGGAAAGGTATAACCTGAGACTCAACTTAAAAAAGAGTGTATTCGAAGTTATATTAGGGAAGCTGTTAGAGCACATAATGAGTCAGCGAGGTATAGAGATCGATCCGAACAAGGTAAAGGCTATTCAAGAGATGCTAGCACCGAAGATGCAGAAAGAAGTCAGAGGTTTGCTGGGACGCTTACAATACATTAGCAGATTCATTTTTAAGCTCACAATGGTTTGTGAACCTATCTTCAAGCTCTTGAGGAAACATCAACCCGTTGTGTGGTATGAGCATTGTCAGAAGGCCTTCGATGGAATTAAAGAGTACATGATGAAGCCTGTGGATACTAAAAGTCGCGAAAGGATGGCAAGCTGATCCTATACTTATAGCCATAGATAGATGAGGAAGCCATAGGAGGCATACCATGATAGCATACCATGTGCGAGTATGCGATTTATTATCTTAGTAAAGTTGTCATTGAATACAGTATAGTCTCGTGGGAAACAATATTTTGTCTAAAGGTACCGCTAAGATCTCAGACTTAGAAAGAAATGAGTTCTCTGAGCCAATTAACTTGGATCATCTCAAGAAATACTATGTCTAAAATGGAAGTAGATATGACATGAATTATTGTTGATTCTGGAATCAAAACAAAAATGATTCGGTTCAGGACAGTTCCTCCTTCATTTTTTGTTTGTGGTGTATACCAAACACATTGGAGACAATGTGTCGATTAAGTGTGGAGAAAGGTTTATTATTGTCTTTTCTCATTTGTGATTGATTTCCTATAAGTTTATTGAGTTTAATTAATTACTTGTTATGATTTTTTCTCTTTCGAATTTATAGGTTCAAAATAATTAATTTGATTAGTTTATTGAATTGTGGTTTAGTTGATTTGGCTTTGAATGATGAATTGAACTTGGTATCAATGCTTAGGTTTTTGATTGATACTGTCGCATTATTTTATATCTTGAAATTTTGGTTATGTTTATGAGTATAAATTTTTAAATTTCTCTTAATTTATCGAGTGGACACATCCAATACCTCTTTATACTTTTTTTATTCTTTTGAGATGTCTAAAAAAATATGAACTTGAAAAAATTATACAATGTTAAGAGTTTTTTATTCTATTATGCTATTCTCATAAGGGTTCGAAATGAAAAAATAAATTAAAGAAAATCCGAGAATATGAGTAGTTGTTTGGATTTATGACTCTAGTTGAGTAATTGGGGGGCAGCTTCACTAATATGTACACTTGCGTCAAAGTGCTAGAATGAAAATTTCGAATATGTAGAGATCTCTAAAAATAGAGATATAAGTAATTGTGCTTTATGAGAATTTGTTTTGTGCTTAGGGGAAATCTTTATCTCTATTTTTCTTTTTGAAATTTTGAGTTGTTTGGAAGGAATGCTCATGTCCCTAACTTTAGATATCAAGTTTTTAATTTTCTTTGCTTTCTATTATAAGATTGTCCTAGATGTTGGTATTTTGTTTAAGGATCGATTCTTGGCTAATGATTCTAGGTTGTGATGATATAAATGATTAACCTTGATATTGGAGAAAGAGTTTGTCATTTCTTTGTTTGTAATTCCATTCAATTTGCTTCAAGACTAGCAATTGCTCAAGTGTGGGAAAATTTGAGAAGTGTTGAAAGACACTTACTTTTAAGCTTTATTTTATATTAATTTTACCTTTGATTGAGTTTGATTTGTTTGTTCAAGCTTGGTTTTCAATTCTTTTAGGCGCTTTAAGGATAATACATGTCAAGGAGTTGAATGGAATCGAAAAGCATGAGAATCGAGCAAAGAAAAGGCATATTTATCCAAAGTTTAGTCTAACACGGGGAGCACATGGCCGTGTGGCCTTCCCGTGTCGATTATGAATGGCAGATTGCAATAAGATTCCACATGGGAAACTTACAAGGTTATGTGCTCCCCCATGTGGAAGAAAATGGTGAATTTCAATATTACGCAGATTTAGTCGCATTAAATTTAGTGAGGTTTTTTGTGATCTTAAAGGTCCATAATGAAATAGTGGTCTTCATCAACTTTGGAGAGGACTTTCTAAGCTATAATTCTTATGCATAGCTCAACTCTATATTAGATTGATAAGGATGAAAAACTTAGGTCGAAATTAGAAGTTATGCAGTTCATTTTTTTTTGGGTCAGTCTCAATGTTTAGGCCTTATCTAGAGTTAAAGAGGTTTGATTAAGGTAATTCAAAATCTTAAAATGAACTGATCTTCAAGAGCTACAATGTTGATGCATAATATAAGCCTAAATTCAATTTATATGAGATCCTAAAATAGCCCACAAAGTAAAGAACAGAAAGAGACACATACTAAAGCTACAAAAGTCATGGACGCCACACGACCATTTAGCTACCTATGTGGATCATTAAATTTAACTATTTAAGGAACTTTTAGGGTTTTTTGAAAGGGGTTCCATATTTATTTCATTTCTAGAGAGAGAAATTCTTAGAGAACTCATTTTTCTTTCATTTTCTTAGGCTTTGATTGGGTACTTTTTCAAGGAAGAACATTATTTTCACCTTTATTTTCTAAGATTGAAGATTAGAGATTGGAGATTTTCATCACCTATCATCTATGAATAGTTTGAGATCTTCTTTTTCTAATCTTCATTTCTTTATTGCAATGTGTAGGAACTAATCTTCTTGCTATTTGGATTATGATAAACCCTAATTTGTATTATATGGATTGATTCAAAGTTTATACAATTAAATATTTTCCAATGAGTTTTTTTATTCCTTTGATTGCTTAATCATCTATTTCAATTGATAAGTTAATGAATTGATTGAGATTTTTTTCATAAATTTATTATAGATAACTATTTATGAATTGATCACATCTTAGGGATTGAGGATTGATTAGGATACTATAGATTGATCTACAAGATCCTTTGGTTTAATAGTTTTTTCATCTTCATGCATGACCTAAGTGAGTGGGTTTAAGAAGAGATGTAAAAGACTTGAGAAGCTATAATTCTTATGAAGGCCTCACCTCCATATCAAGTTGCTAAGGATGCAGGAACTTAGGTCGAAGTCGGATATTGTGTAGTTTGTTTCTATTTGGGTCAGTCTCAGTGTTTTGGCTTTATCTAGAGCTACAGAGGTCCAATTAAGGTGATTCAAAGTCTAAAATGAACTAATCTTCAAGAGCTACAACTTTTCAAATTTTATTTTTACGAGATTCTAAAACATCTGGAAAAGTAAAGAATGGAAAAAGACACATTAATAAGTTATCTTTTAGGGTTTTCTTGTGTTGCCCTATAAATAGATCATTATAACTTAGGGTTTGGTATCTTTGGCAGTAGCTTTTGTCTTTAGAATAGTAGCTAAACTATTTGTTTTTCATCTTTTGGTTATTTTCTAGTCATTATATGTGGCTAATTTCTTTTTTTTCAATTCAAAGGATTATCTTTGTATTGATTTGATCATTGTGAGATACGGTTCTTAATATAACTAAGCCAATTAGTTAGAGATCTCTAGTGATTGAATGCTTTGTTGAAATTATAATCCATATTACTGTGAAATTTAACTTAGAAGCAACTAAGTTACGTGCTAATCTAAAAGAAACAAGGAATGATTTAACTAATCATCGCTTGATAGGTTACTAATTGGCTTAGTTATCTCCTAGATTTTAATGTTATTCCTAATTATATTTGGATTGCTTACTTACCAAGTAAAATAGGAATAAGGGTTGAATGTTGGGTTTGAATTAACTTGTGTAGGGAAGATTATGATTTAATCTCGCTTGAGATAAGTTTCTAGCTAAGTAGTTAATAATAGAATAGAAACTCTAGGTGTTAATGATCAATTTAAAAATTCAATCAAATTAATTTCCTTTGAATTGGAGTTGTTTATTATGTTGTTTTTAGTTTTTATTTCGATTTGCTTTAGAATCATATTCCACAAACCCCTTTCTATTTTAGTTTTTAAAATATAGTTACTCTAATAATATTATTAAAGAATCAGTCTCTAGGGTTTGACCTAGACTTGCCTCTACTATAGCGTTGGTGAGATCAACAATTTAATTTTGGTGCTCACAACATGCATCAAATTTTAGCGCCATTGTTAGGGACTAGTTTTCATTTTATTAATTTTATTGAAGTTTTATACTTTTTTATTTTTATATATTATTTTATTTTTATTTTGTTGTTTATGACTAGAACTTCTCAATTTAGTGGCTTAGCATTTGATCCAAAATTTGAAAAGACTACTAAATGATTGAGAAAAGCAGCTCGGCAAGCCAAATTGATAACTACAAAAACTGAGCAAGCAATTATTGCATCTCCTAGTTTAGTCGACTTACTTTCCATCAATTCATCTGGTGATTCAAAAAAGGAAGAGATGGTTATGAATAATAATAGGACTTTGAAGGAGTTGGCTGCTCCTGATCTTAATAAGCATTCCTTATGCATTAGATACCCTAATTTAGAAGTTGATTTTAAATGAAAATCAGGACTACTACATATGTTGCCTAAATTTCGTGGTCTTATAGGTGATGATCCACATAAGCACTTGAAGGAGTTTCATATGGTGTGTGTAAGTATGAAACCTCAAAATGTTATTAAAGAGCACATTAAGCTAGAGGCATTCCCATTCGCATTGACAGATTTGGCGAAGGATTGTTTGTATTTTATCTTCCTTCAGGATCAATTCAGACATGGAACGAGATGAAAAGGCTATTTTTGGAGAAGTACTTCCCTAACTGTAGAGCTACCAACATAAGAAAAGAGATATATGGTATTAGGCAGTATAATGGAGAGTCTCTTTATAAGTACTGGAAGAGGTTTAAGAAGTTGTGTGCTACCTATCCTCAGCACCAAATTACCGATCAACTGTTGATTCAATATTTCTATGAGGGTTTATTGCTAATTGAAAGAAGTATGATTGATGCTGCAAGTGGAGGTGCATTAGTAGATAAAACTCCAAAAGCGACAAGGAACTTAATTGCTAACATAGCAACAAACTCTCAACAATTTAGCATTGTAATGACTCAAAACTAGATCACATGAGATATTGTCCACTTTGGCCCCCACTGGCCTCACGGTTTTGTCCCTTTGGCGGGTTCGAGAACCTTCTAGGAGGTCCCCCATCCTAGAATTTCTCTAAACCAAGCACGTTTAGCTTTGGAGTTCCTATAATTCCACGGCCAAACAACCAAAAGGCACCTCATGTGATTAGTTCTAACTCTTTACATATATGTTATCAACCATTCCCCGCCCCATTTTGATGTGCAATTCGATTCATTTATGTACCGACATACTTTAGAGTGTTGCCATCCTAGAAGCCTGCCAGAAGCCGCTCCTTGTCCAGACATCCTATCTTTGCCCCGGCATTCACTTTCCGCCCTCGTCGGACTGCTCTCTAGGTCAGGCTGTCACATGTCCACCAGCTTCGACCTGGTTAGTCCTCGAACCACACATCTACTAGAGGGGTCCTGCTCTGATACCATTTGTAATGATCCGGAACCAGATCACATGAGATATTGTCCGCTTTGGCCCCCATTAGCTTCACGATTTTATCCTTTTGGCGAGTTCGAGAACTTTCTAAGAGGTCCCCCATCCTAGAATTTCTCTGAACCAAGCACGTTTAACTTTGGAGTTCCTCCAACTCCACGGCCAAACAACCAAAAGGCGCCTCATGTGATTAGTTCCAACTTTTTACATATATGTTATCAACCATTCCTCGTCCCATTTCGATGTGTAATTTGATTCATTCATGTATCCCGTTGCACTTTTAAAGTGTCGCCATCCTAGAAGCCCTCAGAAGCCGCCTCCTGTCCAAGCATCCTATCTTGCCACGACGCTCACCGTTGCCTGACCGCTTCCGAGTCGTTGTGTGCATGAGGATGGATCATACACCTAAGAAGATGAATAAGGTAAGTTCATCTAACCTTAAACGTCAAATTTCATATTTAACTACTTTGTTTAGATAAATGGTTTTAGGTAATATACAAGCAGCAGCAAAGGTATGTGGGATATGTGCTATGTCGGGACATTATACTGATGCATGTCTAACTTTGCAAGAGGATGAAGGTGTCTAACAAGCTAATGTAATAGGTAATTTTCCAAGACAACAATAATGCCATTATGACCTCTACTCTAATACATACAACCCAGGATGGGGAGATCATCCTAACTTAAGTTATGGGAATTAAGCTAGTCAAGGGCGGTATCAACCTCCTTTCCAAAATAAACAACAAGTAGCTTAAGCTCCAAATTCATGTATGTCTCTAGATGCTATTGTGAAAGGTCTTACTAATAATACTATGAAATTTCAACAGGAACCAAGGCAAGCATACAAAATTTTGAGAAACAAATTTGTCAGCTTGCAACCACAATGAGTAGGCTTGAAGCTTAAAGTTTGGGCAACTTACAATCTCAAATAGTGGTGAATCCTAGATAGAATGCAAGTGTCATTACATTAAAAAGTGGAAGAGAAATAAAGAAAAAGACCCTACAAGATGCAAATAAGAAGAGACAAGAAAAAGAAAAGGATAGCATTGTTGAAGATATTGCTCCAAAACGAGACCTCGGCTCTAATGTGACGAATGCAAATGCTGAGGTATATTCTAAAAAAATTATCAATTATTTTTCTAACCTTATTGTACCTCATTTTTCTAGTAGATTAGCTAATCAAAGAAGGAAGAGAAAGATTTAGAGATCCTTGAAACCTTTAGAAAGATAGAAGTAAATATATCTTTGCTTGATGCTATTAAGCAAATCTCAAGGTATGATAAGTTCCTCAAGGAGTTATGCACCAACAAAAGAAGATTGAAGAGTAATGAGAACATAAATATGAGAGAAAATGTGTATGCCGTTATTCAAAGAAAATTACCTAAGAAGTACAAGGATTCACGTATGTTTACTATCCCTTATGTTATTTTTAACACTCAGATTAAGTCTGCATGCTAGATTTAGGTGTGTCAGTTAATGTTCTGCCATATTCTATTTATGCATCTATGAACTTCGGTCTTTTGAAAGAAACGAGTGTGATTATTCAATTAGCTGACCATTCTAATGCAGGCCTTGAAGAGGTAGTTTAGGATGTTTTGGTACAGGTTAATGAGCTAGTTAGTTGATTTCTATATTTTGAGAATGGAAGATATTGGATCATCTAGTTCGACACCAATCTTATTAGGACGACCTTTCCTCAAGACAGCTAAAACAAAGATTAACATAAAACATGGAATACTCACCATGGAATTTGATGGCGAGATTATTAAATTTAATATCTTTGATGCTATGAAATGTTCTACAAAAGATCTAATTGCTTACTCTATTGATGTTATTGATAAGTTGGCGCAGGATACTTTTGATTTGAATGAAGAGGATGAGCTTGAAGTGGTGCCTAATCAAAATCTAATGAAAATTGAGAATGAATTAGAGCTAAATCTTGAAGTAGAAGAAGCAATTATGGCTTTACAATCATTACCACCAGCTCTAAAGAGGTATAAAGTTAAGAAATTAGATATACCATCTTCGCATCAAAAGTTATTGTCTTTTGTGGTGCAGACGCCGAATGTAAAATTGAAGCCTATACCAGACCATTTGAAGTATATGTACTTGGAAAAAAATAATACACTTCCAATTATTATTCCAAGCAAGTTAATACATTTGTAACACCCTTAGTTGTAATAATAATAATTATATATATATATATATATTTAAAAAAATAATAATAATAATAATAAAAAAATCTCTCCTTCTTCGCCACCTCTCGCTTGCTGAGAGTTTCTCAGAAGCTTGTCTCTTGCTACTTTGCCGAGAATGTGCTTTGTAGCGATGGGAGGATCCGAAGCGATAGACTCGTGATGTTTCTTCAAGTGATTAGTGCGGTCAACGCTGAAGCTTTGATTGTGGGTCGCGTGGGCACCGCAGGCTTTAGTAGCGCGTGTCACCGTGTATGGACCCTCGCTATCGTGCATCGCTATCTGAGTAGCGCTAAGGTAAAGGTTCCCGGAAGTCGAGCGGATGTCGGTATTATGGTTGAGTATTGTGGTTAAAGAAGCTTAAGAAAGGTGGCGGGAGTGTTTTCGGATGCTCGGAAATCCGGAGAAACTTAAACGAACATTATTTATTTTTCTAAGTAGAACAAGTGTTTTAAAATACAATATTGCGCCTACCCGTAAGAATGCATTATGGCATTTCAACTGGCATACATAAATTCATTTTAGGACATGCATCATACATCGTGCATTGCAACCCTTGTTGATAGGGGGCATCATCACTGCAGCGATATTGTAGAATTTTATATAAAGAAAAAATGGCTAGAGATTTTACGATTTTATAAAAGTATTTTCTAAGATAATAAAGTTTTTATCGTTGATGATTATAAAGTAAGTAAAGATGTAATTTTCAAAGTAAATAGTGTTAGCTTGAGAATTCTCCGGATGAGTCGAGTCGGTTGAGAGAGTGAGTCTCAGAGTCATGGGCCATGTTAGATTATAAGGGAGGCTTTTGGATTTCAGTCAAAGAGGAATCTGTGTCGGGATGGCATGAGTTTTTCGGTTATATGGAATCTAGATGGATGGTATATCATAAGTGATGTGGTTTGGTAAGAAAATAAGGTTGTAGAGAACCCTTGGTTTGCTTTCAAGCAAGTTAGTGAGGTGGCATGTAAGTTGGACTTGCCGCCAAGTATTAGTAATGTTCTCCGAGGTTAAATCCAGTTGTTCGTAGGTCCGAGTTGAGGAAGTATATTTTCGATCTTTTGCTCGTGTTGGATCCTCGCAAGGAAGCAAGTAAAGATTTGGTTTCCGAGGAGTGTAGTGAGGATCATGCGGATTTCGTGTTCGCTTTTATTTAAGGGTTTTGTCGATGGGTCTTGTGGTTTATTTCTGCCGAGGAAAAGTTTCGGAAGCCGGGTTGGAGATGAGAGAGGTTCCTAATTAGTTTCGATCGCCTTAGGAGTGTGGCCATTTCTTTAAAATGTAATTGATTTTTAAGAGGGTAGAATGTAACCCTAGTTGTACATAATAATAATTATATATATATATATATATATATATATATATATATATATATATTTAAAAAAATAATAATAATAATAATAATAAAAAATCTCTCCTTTTTCTCCTCCTCTCTCTTTCCTTCCTTCCTTATCCTTCCCCTTCACCCCCACGCCTTCACGCCTTTCTCCCTTCTCCTCTCCCCGCCGACCGTCCCTTCTCCTCGCCATTTAAGACACCCATTTCGCTGCTCGCCACAGCAGCACTTCCCTCCTCATTCCTTCCGCGCGGCAGGCCGCAGGACGAGCAAGAGGGCCATCGTCGATTCGGCCTCCGCCGACATCCTTTCCAGTAACCGGCCCGATCGGACTCCCCATCCCCAAAAACCCCGGAAGCAACCCTCCTCCGAAAATCCCGGACCTTTGGAAGTGTCGTGAGCAGCCGACTTTCGCCCCGATCCGCCGGCTCCTACCTACCTCGCCAAAACTCCTCGTACTCTGGACTTTCGCTCTCGAAGGCGATTCGACGATCCGGGGTTGTGATTGACCTGGCTTGAACCCTAGTGTTTCCTGACGCGTGAAATATTTCAATTTTTAACTCGGTATAATTTTATTTTAGACTCTAAAAAATTTTGTTATAATATTAGAATGTTATTGAGGCTATTAATTGCTTTATGTTGGGTAGTTTAAAAATAAATCAAATTAAATTGTTTGGATTGTGGTGTTTTGGAGTCGGAAAATATTAATGCGTCTTCGGTGGGTCTATCTCCGTGTTATTAAATTCCAGCATGTTTGATATGTTTTGGCAGTCCCTGGACCCCGTTTTACGGGGTAAATATCCGTAATTTAGGGAGGTTCTGTCAAATTTCGGTAATCCTCGAGTCCAATTTAATTCTAGGCGGTCGACCTTAGGGTCTAAGTTTAGGAAAAATTTTGAATGTCTATTAATTGTATGTCTTTTGTTATTAGATAATTCAGCTCTTCCTCCACCCCAGGGCGCTTGGCTTTGGAGAAGTTAAAGTCATTTAATCTGCGCGCCATATTGCTAGTCCGATTTTAATATGCTATTTAGAATTTGTGCTTAATATGATTATTAGTATCGCAAGATAAATGATTTCACTTGATTATTAATATTTGAAATAATATAAATATTATTATTAGTATGTTATAATAAGATAAGCGTTATTATTTTTCCCTCACAAATTGCACGTTGTTTTACCTTAAATCTTTAATCTTTATTTCCGATATGTGTTGGTTGAGTTCATCGGATAATGATATTTATTATATGTGATGATTGCGAATTGGGAAATGTGGCTTGTAGAACATGCCACTTTGATGGGTTACATCAGACTGCCATGCGGTAATGATCACGGACATGTAATAAGATATTTATGGGTTTGCCACAGTCGAGCATGGCGGCTCTCGGGCTGATTTGTAAATTCATGGGAGGTAAGGTCCCTAGTCGAGCATTGCTCTCGGTAGCGGCTTATTTGGATACTTAAGTGACGAGGTAAGGTCCACAGGCCGAACATTGCTGCTCGGGCGATCTTATTGGATTAAGAGAGCCGAATGGCTACTAGATTTCTTATTTGGATACTTAAGTGACCAGACTGGAGGTAAGGTCCCTGGTCGAGCATTGCTCTCGGGGCGCCAGTCTTATTGGATTAAGAGAGCCGAATGGCTACTAGATTTTGGGGTTTAGGGTTCTACCGAGCCACTCATCACGTAAAAGTAAATATATATTTTTATTTATTTATTTATTATGGTATTTGATTATAATGTGATTTGTATTTACGTGCATGGTTGATATTTTGATTCGAATGATTAATATTTTATGTGAAGGAAATAGTAGGGTATGATTATAGTATGATTTGAATAATCTATGTTTTATGAGAAGAAGCAATAGTCCCTAGATTATTTGATTTTAACTCACTCTAACCCGAGATGCTCCACATATTTTTCAGTTCGTATTCGGACGTGTCTTATTCGATATCTTGACTCCATCATCGGGTGATGTATTTGATTTGGTATGTAAATTGGTAAATCTTAGATTCTCCGCAGTAGTAATAGTAAATGTATCAGTTGTAAATTTTCTGAGCTTCAGGTCTCGCCTAGTTTTTCTGGCAGACCGAAGTATTTATGTAGAATGTAGCTATTAAGATAATTTGTGGTTTTAATAATATTAATTTGAGATGAGATTTGTTTAAATCAGTGAGTGTCAGGCTTACTACGGGTTTCGGTGGCCTTAAGCCTACCTATTCCCTAGTGCCGGTCACGGGCCCACTGGTGGGGTCGTGACAACATTTACAAGAATAGAGGGTGATTAGAGAGCTACGTGGTCGCAAGAGAGCTGTTGGCTGGACTACAACCGATATACAAGGCATTAGCCCCTCCATTTGCATGCATAAAATTCTTTTGGATAAGGGATCTAAAGCAACTATTTAGCCTCAAAGGAGATTGAATTCTCAAATTACGAAAGTGGTAAAGAATGAGATAACCAAGGCATTTCATAATAAGATGATTGTGAGAAAAGAAATTATAATTGGGCATAAAATATTATTATATAACTCACAATTGAAGTTAATGCCTAGTAAGTTGCATTCTTGTTGAATTGGACCTTTTGTTGTTACTAATATGTTTTCTTATGGTGTATTTGAGCTTAGAAGCTTAGAAATAATAAAGTGTTCAAGGTTAATGGGCATAGAATCAAGCCATTTTATGAAGGTTATTATGAATGCACAAGTGAAGAAGAGAAAGATCCTATTTACAAGGAGTGATTAGTATAATTGTGTCGAGCTAATGACGTTAATAAAAGATGCTGCTTGGGGGGCAACCCAAGGAAAACTAGATTTGATTTTTCTTTTCCTAACTCTTTATATTTTACATGTTTTTTTTTTATTTTTATTTCTTTTGAGACTTTGTGCCTTACATTGGGGACAATGTAAGATTTAAGTGTAGAAAAGAATTTTATTGGTTGATTTATGTGCTTTTGTTTTATATTTTCTAGGAGTTTTTTATTAAATAGAAAATATGTCATGTGTAGCATGCAATTATGAGTTATACTTTTAGCTATTGATTAGAATTTTACTTGTTGTATGGGTTCTAAATGGACTTAATTTTAATAAATACCATTGGCTTGTGTTAGTAAAAATCTCTTATAAATGGCTTAAATTTACTTGAATCTTAGTAATTGATTGAAATAATATTTCTTGAGAAGTTTCTTTTGGAGAATTGAGTGATGAAGCATGATTTAAGATTGTGTGATTTGTTTGGATGCAATTCTCTTGAGCTAGTTCTAAATTCAGGTTTAAGTAAATAGGAGAAAAATAAAAATAAGTTGATGTGTAAAGCATATGGTGGAAATAAAAAAATCCATAAACACATGTGACAAGAAGCATTGCTCAAAGTGAGAAAACACAGAAAATGTGCTCACTCTTTAGAAAAAAAAAAAAAGCAAGATCCTTATTTGCTTTCTGGTTTGTAATAATAAAGAAGATTAGTTTATGAATAGATTATGCATGTCTTAGTTGTGTTAGTTGCAAGATTTTGAATGGACTGAGAATATTATGGCTGCAAATATAAGTTTAGTAGGTATAGTGCCTTAAAGAATATTAATAGTAATGATCTATGCAGTTTGTGATGTTTTACAATGTAGCTTTTTATGATTTATAATTGTTCCTTTTGCTTTGTAGTTTCAATTTTGCTCGAGGACGTGCAAAAGCTAAATGTGCGAGAATTTGATAAGAACATAATAGTCAATATATTTATTCTCTTTATATTTAGATTTTGTTATTGATTTTAAATTTAAGAGCTTATTAGGTTGTTTTATGTATGTATGAATTATTTAAAGGAGTTTGTGCTTAATTGGAAGAAAATAGTGAATTTCAGTATTATGCAAATTTGATTGCATGAGTTTTAGTGAGATTTTTTATAATCTTAAAGGTCCAGAATTGAAAAGTGGTATTCATCAACTATGTAGAGTATTCATAAGCTATAATTCTTATAAAGGACTCAACTCCATATCAAGTTGCTAAGGATGCGAAAACTTAGGTCGAAGTCAGAAATTATGTAGTCTGTTTCTGTTTGGGTTAGTTTTAGTGTTTAGGTTTAATCTAGAGCTATAAAGATCAAATTAAGGTGAAAGCCTAAAATGAACTACTTTGCAATAGCTACAATTTTCCAAATTTGATTTCTACGAGATTCTAAAACAGCTTGCAAAGTAACGAATGGAAAGAGACACATTAATGAGTTATCTTTTAGGTTTTTCTTGTATTGTCCTGTAAATAGATTACTATAACTTAAGGTTTGGTATTTTTGGCAGCAGCTTTTGCATTTAGAGAAGTAGCTAAACTATTTTCTTTTCCACTTTTAGTTAGTTCCTAATCACTATGTATGGTTAGTTTCTTTATTTCAATTCAAGCGAACATCTTCATATTGATTTGATCATTATGAGACATAGTTCTTAATCTAAACTCTATTTTTATTTTAATTGTCTTTTATTTCTTTATTATAATTGTTTATAATTGCTTAAATATATAATTAAGTGGCTAATTAGTTAGAGATCTATAGTGATTGAATGCTTTGTTGATATCATAATCCGTAATTGTTGTGAACTTTAACTTAGAAGCAACTAGATTACGTGCTAATCTAAAAGAATTAGGAACGATTTAATTAATCATCGCCCTCGGTAGGTTATTAATTAGCTTAGTCATCTCCTAGATTTTAATGTTATTCATAATTATATGAGGATTGCTTAATACCAAGTAAATTAGAAATAAAGTTTAATTTGGATGTTGGGTTTGAATTAATTTGTGTAGGAATTATTAGGATTTATTCTTGCTTGAGATAAATTTCTGATTAAGTAATAATGGAATGGAAACTCTAAGTGTCAATGATCAATTTAAAAAGTTAATCGAATCAATTTCCGTTGGATTGAAGTTGTATATTATTTTATTTTCAGTTTTTATTTCAATATACTTTGCAATCATATTCAATAAAACCTCTTTTTGTTTTAGTTTTCAAACTATAGTTACTCTAATAATATTAGTAAAGAATTAGTCTCTAGGGTTCGACCTGGACTTGCCTCTACTATAGTTTTAGTGAGATCAACAATTTAATCTTGGTGCTCACGACACACATCAATAAATGTATCAATTGTTTTAATTCTTGTTTTTAATATTAATTTACTTCAAAATTTCAATAGAGCTAAACTACATTTTGATTGCTAGACAATAGTATATGAGTAAAAATAGTATTCACAATTAGTCCCCCGTCGATATTAATGTATATCCTAGAGAAAATAAGGTTTTCTTTTTTAAGATTCTAACTGAGAATTGTTAACTCCAATTCATTTTTCTAAACTAGAATTTTATATAGCTGAAAAAAAGTAAAATTTTATAAGTTGTGAGTAAAATAATTAGAGAGTATTTAGTTAAGAGGTTTTATGCAGCTGATAGTTTTTTCTCACTGAGCAGCTATATTAAAGTGTTTGGTAAAGACTTAAGAAACAACAACTATATAGCTAATTTAGTCCCCATAAATTGTTGATTGTATCAACTTTATTTCAGAGTTTTTTCTTATCAGTTGATAGCTTATTTGATTTATTTATTTATTTGAACACTATTATCCTTATCAAGATTTATTAATGATAACTTACTTTAAGTTGATCTAATATAATTATTTTTTATATTTTATAATAAATAATTTTTATTTTAAAATTATTTTTAATAGTTAAATAATTATAATATTTATAATTATGGTGTTAGCACTCATTTTTCAGATTCAGATATCGAGGGAATAATGGAAAAATTAATGATGAAAGTTAATGCATTTCTCGAGTCTTAAGAGATTGGAGATCGGCGACTCCAAGTTAGGGTTGAGAATAATTAAATTAAACTTACTTTTCTAGCATCAATTTGGACTCAATTGTTAGAAAAAATTAACTTTAAGAGGTAAAACGGTAGTTTTTTCAAGTTTAGGAATTAAATTATGTAATACCCGTAGTTAATATTTTCATGAGTAATTAAATATCGAAGAATTATTTTAAAAACCGAATAATATGAGTATCGTCTAATTATTATCCAATAATTGTAATATATTGAATTTGAGTAAATTTCAATATAGTTTTGTGATTTTAAGTGAGTGAGTTAAATATTATTTAAACTAGGCTTATTAAAAATACTTATTTTCTATTTAACTTAGATTTGATTTATACTAAATATTAAAGATTTATTTATTTTATATAATTATAATTATTATTATGGGTTTAAACTAGTGTTCAATTGTTAGGATATTAGATTAAAGATGTAAGTATATATGTGTATGTAAAATAATTAAAATGAACAATAATGGGGATATTACTCTAGTAAGTCTTTTTAAGGGGGGAACTAAACATAAATTTCTATTGGAAAAATTACAAAATGGGCCCTTGTGCACATTTCCCTTTTTCTTTTTCCTCTCTCTCCTTTGTCGTTGACTTCTCCTCCTCCCTACCTCCATTTTTGCCGCTTGTACCTCCAACAAACCACCAAAACTTCCTTCTATCCACTCCTTTACGCCGGCATCCTCCTTCTCCTCCTCCTTTTTCTTTTCTTCTTCTTCTTCTTCTCCGTCGATGTCGAGCTTGAGGAGGGAATTGCTCCTCCTTGCTGCCACTGTCAAATCAGCCTCATCCCATCGTTTCCTTGCAAATTCAATACCGGATTCTAACTCCCAACCATCAAAAACCCCCCTAGACAATTTCCCTCCGGGCAGCTTTCTCTCATCGGTCGGTGATAATGCGTTGAACGGGTTGTCGAAGCCCTTCAAAATAAATTACTGATTTTCCTAAACTAACTTGTAGAAATAGTGAAATCAGGTCAAATCCCAAGGGAACCAATGTGGATAGCTTCTCAAAGTAAAATAAAAGGGGGGATTTTGAATGTTTGAATCAAAATTATAAATAAGCAGAAAATAATGAAGGCTGAATATTAAAGTAAATAAAAATCAATCTTAACAAATTTCCAATTCAGGAGTGCTAATTCCATCCAATTGTAATTATGATCATAGGCTAAAATATCAATTCTTCTATTCAAGTACTTAGTCTACTTATTCGAAAAAGCCGCAACAAGTATAATTCTCCTAATACAATTGACTCAAACCCAACATCCAAATCAAGACTTATCATTAGTCAACTGGGCACGATAGCGTTCCATATCAACTTAATGATAGCATTAAGAATAATGAGAATGACTAAACCAATATTAATTTAATTGAGATAACTGTAATTGAAATAACCTTATTCCTTTATTTCCATAGAATCTATCATGCAAGCTATATAATTCGAATAAGCCGTAATCACACACACATGAGCCAGCTCCTTGCTACTCGTGTCAATCATTCCTGACAATTACGGATCACAAACTCAAAGTTTAGCAATAGAAAAATCAATATCAAAGTTGAATCGTCAGTTCAATCAATATCAATATTTCATAAATAATAAGAATAAGAAATAAAGAATACTTGAATTAAAGAAGAATTCTGTTAAGCACAAAGCCTCACAAAATCACAATTGGAATTTATTCACTCTTGAATTAGAAACTAAAAACTTAGCCACTCATGGTGGAGTAAGAATTCACAAGAATTGTAGAAAGTAGAAGAAGAATAAGAATATGAATGTTTAAAGGTACTTCCAGCCGTCCTTATATAGGAAGTAAAACTCTAAACCCTAATAGAATCCTTATAAAAAAGAAATAAGCTTCCTATTTAATCTTATCCCTACAAGAAAGGATAAGATTAAAAGTGATCTAAATAAATTAAAACCCTAAATACATGGAAGAAAGTTCTATTAATCCAACACTTCCAAAAATAGAGGAGATTAACTAGGGATAGGTCCACCACAATGAAAACTATGAAAATTTCGAAGCTCTCCTTCGCATCTTTTAGTAGCTCATGGGACTCAAGGCGTGGTCACGCCTTGTTGACAGTAGTCTTCTGCACAGATTTCTGCGGAGCTTATGGGCTATAAGGCGTGGTCACGCCTTGTCGACAGTGATCTTCTGTGCAGATTTCTGCACTTCCTCCAAAAGACTTGGTTTTTGATAAATAATGACTTAAAACATGTCTTTAGGCTGGATTTTGCTCTATCCTTGATATTTCATTACCTAAGTCAGAATAAACAGAATTTCCACAATTAGGTACATTATTCAACCAAATTGCAAGGTAATTAAACACAATAAATATAACTATTTATAACCTATCAAATTCCCCCACACCTAATTTATGCTTGTCCTCAAGCATACTTCAATTCAACATACCAATTCTCCTTTTAACCTTCCTTTCATTTCTTTTAGTCTCCTCAAATACCGAATAAGTTAAACATACATTAATGAGCTGAATAATAATGACAATCAAGAGATTAGCACTCATAGGATAAATTTTGTAAAAAGAACAAGTATCTCAATAATTCATCAAAATCAAAGCAACAAGACTTAACACCCTCACATGGTTTCACTCAATACTCTCAAAGTGTTTAGGGTGCATTTACTCTCGGAATCAAAACATAGCATGTTATTACCATAGGCTTGCTAATGAATGAAGTCTCCATCACTATACATGAATTAGATGTAAAAATCAAAGGGACTTTACAAGGGTTGTAATGGGGGCTTAGGAAAGGGTGTGATAAAGGAAGAGCTGAGATGTTTCATAATCAAGACAAAAAGATTAGATTCTTGCATGATAACTTATGCCACATCCACGAAACATACTACAAAAACTTTGAGATTTATTCCCACATTTTATATTAGCACTAAAAATCTTGGAGAAATAACATGTAATAATTCAATTCAATATATTTGATGAATACTTCTCCAATTATCCTCTTTCATGAAAGGAATAAATATCAACTTTCTTTTCTCACTTTTTTTTCTTTTCTTTCCCTCTTTTTTTTTCTTTTTCTCTTTTTTTTTTGTTTTGTCTCTTCTATTTTTTTTGTTTCAATTGTACCATGCAACACTTCCCTTCTTGTCTTGACAAGGGTAGAAAAATAGAGGTAGCAAACAAAAGGTTTTAGGTTAAACAACATATGTTAAAAATAAAAAAGAAAATGGAAAATAGGCTCAAAGTGGCTAACTAAAAGGGAAATCAACAGGGTAGGTATTTTAAGAGTCTAAGGATAGGTTAATCCTAATTGCCCTTATCATATTAAAGCATCAAACCAAAAATGTGGTCTCAACAAGAACTCAGAAGCAAGTTCTAGAATAATCATACTAGTTTGATAACACTCAATAAGAAAAAATAATTAGAGCAAAATATAATGAACTGCTCTTTGGCTCAAAAGCTCACTTGAATGTTTGCATTTGTATCAAGTCTTGTGCATTTTTCAATCAATAAACTAATGAGATACTTTCGGATAGTTTTAAAGAAACACTAATCATGCTTATCCCCTTTCATGCATTGAAATTCAAACAAAAAATGTATTTCTAACTTACATGGTATTCCAGGTTATCAAAATAAAACTCAAGGTTGCAAAAAAAAAATAGCACATATGAATTAAAGGATACCTAATTATAAGCATAAAAAAAATATTTTCAAAAAGAAAAGAAAATCATGTAATTATCATATTCCTCCCCCACACCTAAACTATATATTGTCCTCAATGTATCAAAAAGAAAATGGTTCATAAAAGAAATGAAAAGAAATATGAAACTCCCCTGATTTGCGAGCCACTTGGGTGGAGTAGTCTATGGTGATGGAGGGCAGGGGGGTTGAACTCCCTAGTGTTTCATTAAGGCGTCTAAATTTCTCTCTATCTTTGAAATTTGTCGTTCCATCTTGTCCAATCGAGCTTCAAAATCTGGTTCAGTGGAACCCTCTGGATCACGACGACTGCTTGTTGGGCAAGATCATTTCCTAGATCTTGGAGGATCGCCTTGACCGTGCAAAGAAGGCCTTTGGAAAGAGTACGCCCCATTATGCTCCACAAGCACGTGCATCTTTATCAAGCAGGCGATGTCCAATGGTTCCATCTCGCAAGCAATATGTAAGTTAGTATTATCGAGATCAAGCAATTGAAGGCGAACAACCAAATGAGTAATTAAAAAGCCTAAGCATAAATGCTTTTACTGAGTCGGCTAAATTTGAACTCGCGGAAGCCAACCAAAAACCCAAATTGATTGCGTTATTATGCAACATGGACCAAATAAAATAAAGTTCAGCTCTTTTACATACATTGGCTGTGTCTTTTCTACTAGAAAAGCTGAATGCTAAAAATCGTTGCATGTAAACCCATTCAGGTTTATTAAGATACCCACCTTTGGAGTTGCTAGGATCGTAATGCATTGGGTTAGAAGACATGATCTTCTAAAGTTTTGCCTGATCAAAATTATCAACAAAATCTATGGCAGAGCTCTTGTATTGACTGGTTAGAGAAAATTCAATGTCAATATATCCTAGGGCCAAATTGAATTCAGTAATGGATTGCTTAAATTCATTGCCTAGGAGTCTATATCGCACAACCCTAGGACTATCAAATGTGAAATTCTCTGGTGTCTCGAACTGAAAGGATGTGTAAGATTCTCTAATCAATTTAACAAATGTGGGGTATCTAACAGTCACTAAGGCTTTCCACCACATACTAGCTATCAAAGTATCAAAATCCTATTTTATATCCAGTGTCTCAAGAGAATGGGTGTCGACATACTTACTTGGGTAAATCGCTCGCGTTCGTACATCAGCGTACCTGTCCTTTCTCGCTTTAGTAGTGAATTTTAAGAATCCAGTCAATTCGTCTTCAGATGGTGGTAGGACAACTTTCCCTTTCCCTAAGCGAGTTACTTTAAAGAGATTTTACCCCGAGCGGTCCGTTGCTACGGGACGAACTCTTGCGTCGATAGTGGGTGGGGCTGTGGTTTCGCCGATGTCGGGCGAGACTGTCGCGTTAGACTCTCAAGGTATCGTCTCCGTAGGTGGGTCTGCATTGTTAGGGTTTGGTTGAGGAACGGCGGTCGCATCTAAAGGGTGGTATGCTTCGCTATGTTTTGTTTGAGGAGCTGCAGTCGCGTCGCCGGAATTGGAGGATGTCGCTTTACTTCGCCGGTGAGTGGAGGTTCTCTTTCGGGCGGTAGTCTTAAGGCGTACCATGATCGATTTGTGAATAGTCGTTGTTGCTGCACAGAGGAAAAAAAATAAAGAGGAAGCAATAGGGCTTGTTGGGGAACCTTCGCACTATCTCTTTCTTTTTCTTCATTTTTTTTGAAATCAAATTAAAAATAATAATAATAATAATATAAAAAATGGATAGAAGAGTGTGTGAAGTAAGGCGTGGTCACACCTTGTAAAGAGCGAGCTTCTGTATTTTTTTTTTGGTGCAGTTTTTCAAAATGAAACAGAAGACAGCTTGAAACAAGGCATGGTCACGCCTTGTAAGAAGCAAGCTTCTGTAATTTGGAGGTGCAGTTATTCAAAACAAAATACAAGACAGCTTGAAACAAGGCGTGGTCACGCCTTGTAAGAAGCGAGCTTCTGTAATTTTGAGGTGCAATTTTTCAAAACAAAACAGAAGACAGCTTGAAACAAGGCGTGGTCACGCCTTATCCAAATTTTGCCTCCTGCCAAAAAAAATTGAAATTTTTCATTAAAAAAATTAGAAAATAAAATAAAAAGTAAAAAAAAAAAATAAGACATTTGGGTTGCCTCCCAATAGCGCAATTCGTTTAATGTTGTTTTACTCGATGGAGTGAGGGAAGGTCTTAGTCATCTAGATAAGTGGGGTAATCCAGGGGAAAATTATCGAGACATGGAACAATTTCGCCCTCTTTGAATATTTTCAATCTATAACCATTTACTTTGAAAATTTTGTTCAAATCCAAGCTTTTAATTTCCACTGCACTATAGGGGAACACATTAGTAACAACAAATGGACCGAGCCATCGAGAACGAAACTTACCAGGCATAAGCTTCAATCGAGAATTATATAACAATACTTTTTGACCAATCTTAAATTGTTTCCTTATAAGAATATTGTCGTGGAGTAATTTGGATTTCTCTTTGTAAATTCTCGAATTCTCATATGCATCTAATCGCAACTCCTCTAATTCTTACAATTGTAGTAGCCTTGACATTCCTGTTTTATCCATGTTCATGTTGCATTGTCGAACTGCCTAATAGGCCTTATGCTGAATTTCTACCGGTAAATGACATGCTTTTCCGAAGACTAACCGATAAGGGGACATTCCTATGGGAGTTTTATAAGCTGTGCGGTATGTCCAAAGAGCACCATCTAAACGAAGGCTCCAATCCTTTCTTCCCAGACTCACCATTTTTTCCAAGATGGATTTGACTTCTCTATTGGAAAGATCGGCTTGTCCATTGGTTTGAGGATGATATGCGGTGGCTGTTCTATGATTTACTCCATACTTCTTCATCAAGGCTGCAACCGATCTATTGCAAAAATGAGTTCCCTGGTCACTGACGATTGCTTTTGGAATTCCAAACCTGTTAAAGATATTAGCCTTGATAAAACCTACAACAGTTTGAGAATCATCAGTTCTGGTGGCTTTAACTTCCACCCATTTTGATACATAATCTACCGCCAAAAGTATATATGAAAAACCACAAGAAGAGGATAGAGGACCCATAAAATCTATCCCCCACACATCAAATACTTCACATATGAGAATCGAAACTTGAGGCATTTTATTCTTTCGAGTTAGTGCTCCTACTTTTTGACATCTCTCACAACTTTTGCAAAATTGATATGCATCTTTAAACAAAGTTTCCCAATATAAACCACAATCTAAGATTTTCCTAGCAGTCCGTCTAGGTCCAAAGTGTCCACCACATGCATAATCATGGCTAAATGTTAAAATAGATTGGAATTCATTTTCAGGCACACATCTCCTAATCACTTGATCGGAACAAAATTTCCATAAGAAGGGTTCATCCCAAACATAATACTTATATTCACTCTTTATCTTTGCCTTCCTAGACTTACTAAGACAATGAGGTAGATTTCTTGTGACTAAGTAATTTACCATGTCTGCGTACCAAGGAATCATACCCTTGAGTTGGAACAAATGTTCATCAGGAAAATTGTCATTGAAGGGTAGGTCATCTTCTTCTCTTATCAACCTACTCAAATGGTCTGCAACAGAATTTTCCACTCCTTTTCTATCTTTGATGTTCAAGTTAAATTCTTGAAGAAGCAAAATCCACCGAATTAGCCTTGGTTTTGATTCTTTCTTTGCTAAAAGATACTTTAAAGCTGCATGATCAGAATATACAATAACTTTAGAACCAAGCACATAAGATCGAAATTTATCTAAAGCAAAGACAATTGATAAAAGCTCCTTTTCTGTCGTGGAGTAATTACATTGTGCGGAATTTAACGTCCTGGAAGCATAATAGATAACATGACTTCTCTTCTCAATCCGCTGCCCTAGAACTGCTCCTACTGCATAATTGCTTGCGTCGCACATGATTTTCCCATCTAGGTGGTTGAATAATAAGCGTGCTTGTCAACAAATCTTTAAGTTTTACAAATGCCTCTCTGCATTCTTTCCCAAACTCGAATTGAACTTCTTTTTGCAATAAATTTGTCAATGGCAAAGCGATCTTGGAAAAATCCTTGATAAATCTATGATAAAATCCTGCATGTCCTAGAAAAGAACGCACTTCCCTAACATTGGTAGGGTATGGTAAATTTGCAATTATGTCTACTTTTTCCTTATCAACTTCTATACCCTTAGAGGAGACCACATGCCTTAATACAATGCCTTGGGTGACCATAAAATGACATCTCTCATAATTTAAAACCAAGTTTGTCTCTATACATATCCTTAAAACTTTGGTTAAATTTTCTAAGCATTCATCAAATGAATCCCCATACACAGTAAAGTCATCCATAAACACTTCAATGCATTTCTCAATATATTCAGAAAAAATACTCATCATGCATCTTTGAAATGTACCTGGAGCATTACAGAAGCCAAAAGGCATTCGCCTATAAGCATAGTTTCTGAAAGGACAAGTGAATGTTGTTTTTTCTTGATCTTCCTGTGAGATAGGAATTTGATAGAATCCTGAAAAGCCATCAAGAAAACAGAAGAAAGATTTTCCCGCTAATCGTTCTAACATTTGATCAATGAAAGGTAGGGGAAAATGATCTTTTCTAGTTACTTGATTAAGCTTCCTGAAATCTATACACATTCTCTAACCATTTTGCACACGCATTGGTACAAGTTCATTGTCTGAATTCCTTACCATAATCATTCCAGTTTTCTTAGGGACAACATGAATTGGACTTACCCATTTACTGTTTGAGATTGGGTAGATTATACCTGCATCTAATAGCTTGAGTATCTCTTTCATGATAACTTCTTTCATGGTTGGGTTTAGTCTCCTTTGTGGTTCCCTTGATGGTTTAGCATCATCCTCTAGCAAAATCCTGTGCATGCAAATTGATGGACTAATGCCTTTTATGTCAGCCAATGTCCAACCAATTGCAACATTATATTCCTTCAAAGCTTCAATCAATCTTCCTTTCTGTTTCATTGTTAGTCCTTTTGAGATGATAACAGGCAATATTTCCTTGTCACCTAAATACACGTATTTTAGGTGATCCGGTAAGGCTTTCAGCTCTAGTTTTGGTGCCTGCATAATTGAAGGTAACATTTTGTCATTAGTATTAGATATCTCAGCATTGAGATTTGTGGGTTCATATATTGTTACTGAGAATAGTTCTTCTTCACCAATCTCATAATCATTTCTTTCAAAATTTAAATTTTCATCTAATTCATGTTCGTCATCAACACTTTCTTCTGCAAAAACTTCCTGCACAATTGGATCAATTACATCAATATGGCAAAGAGAATGTACATCATTAGGGTATTTAATTGCATCAAAAATATTAAATTTAACAATCTCTCTATCAAACTCTACGGAGAGAGTACCCTCATTTACATTGATCTTTGTTTTAGCAGTTTTCATGAATGGTCGTCCTAACAAAATTGAAGCTGATTTTGATGAAGAATTACCATCCATTTCCAAAATGTAAAAGTCGACAGGAAATATGAGCTCATTGACCTGCACCAAAACATCTTCAACAACACCAAGGGGATGAATGAAAGAACGATCAGCTAATTGAATCACTACACCAGTTTTTTGCAAGTCATTTAGTTTTAAATTTTGATAAATAGAAAATGGCATGACATTAATGGAAGCTCCCAAATCTAACATGGCACGCTCAATTTTCGTATTACCAATAACACAAGGTAATGAAAACATACCTGGATTTTTGCATTTTTCTGGCATATTCTTTTGCAAGATTGCTGACACATTCCTACTTACCACTACTTTCTCCTTTTCCTTCATTCTTCTTTTGTTGGTGCATAATTCCTTCAAGAACTTTGCATATTTAGGGATTTGTTTGATAGCATCCAATAGTGGGATATTTATCTCCACCTTCCTAAATGTATCCAAGATCTCCTTTTCTTGCTCATCTTCTTTTGGTTTTGCTAATCTGCTAGGAAAATGAGGCATTAGAGTGTGAGATGAAAGAGATAGGGGAGGATCAAATTTTACCCTACGTGATGTCTTGGAAGAAGCTTCTTCTTCATTTTCCTTGCTGAGTTCACTTTCCTTAAGTGGAATCGAGCCTGAAGGAATCTCCTTTCCACTTCTTAGAGAAATTGCACTAACGTTCTCCTTTAGATTTATTTCTGGTTGTGAAGGTAGTTTTCCAGAATTTTGGGCCTCCAATTTACTAGCTGACATAGCCAATTGAGTTATTTGATTGCCTAAATTCTGAATGCCTGACCTTGTTTCCTGTTAAAATTGAAGATTATTGTTAGCAAGATTTGTAACAATATCTTCCAAGGACATACCTGAATTAGAAGCTTGAGGTTGTCTATTGAAATTTTGGGAAGGATACTTTTGTTGTCCTCCTTGGTTCCCATAGCTCAAATTCGGGTGATCTCTCCATCCAGAATTGTAATGATTAGAAAAGGGGCCATACTTCCTTTGAGATTGACTAGTAAATCCGCCTAGAGCATTAGCTTCTTGCATTGAGTCTTGTTGCAATGTTAGACACATATCGGTGGGATGTCCTTGCAACGAACATATTCCACAGACTTGTGCCATTTGTAATTGCCCTACAGCCATTTGACGAACCAAAGCAGTTAAATTAAAAATTTGATTTTCAAGATTTTTAGTGCTTACCTCATTAACTCTCCTTGTAGCTTCAAGCCCTTGTACTAAATTGCTGAGAATTTTCGGCCATGTTTGAAATTAATTGCTTGGCTTCTTCAGGCGTCTTATCTACCAAAGCTCCACCACTTCCTGCATCAATCATGCTCCTATCCATTGGCAATAATCTTTCATAGAAATATTGGATTAGGAGTTGCAGAGAGATTTGAGGATGTGGGCATTTAGCACACAATTGCTTGAACCTTTCCCAATACTCATACAACGTTTCTCCAATGAACTGTGTTATGCCACAAATTTCTTTTCTGATGTTGGCAGCTGCTGTTGCAGGGAAAAACTTGTTTAAGAATAATCTTTTCATCTCGTTCCATGTTGTTATTGAACCGAAAGGTAGATAATAGAGCCAATCTTTTGCTTTATCCTTTAAAGAAAAGGGAAAAGCTCTAAGATTTATTTGCTCTTTGGTCACACCATGTGGTTTCATTCCGAAGCATACAATATGGAATTCTTTCAAGTGTTTATGAGGATCTTCACCTGCACATCCACGAAAGGAAGGGAGTAAGTGAATTAAACCAGATTTTAATTCAAAATCAACTGCAATATTAGGAAATGTGATGCATAAAGGTTGTTGATTTAAATCCGGTGCAGCTAGCTCTTTGAGAGTACTGTTCGCCATGTTTTCTGTAACTTCTTGAAAGATAGACGTGTCACCAATAGCCAAATCTATCTCCAACTCCTCTATGAGACAACTTTTTCTTTGCTTGGTCTCCTTTCTTAATCGACACGTTGTCTTCTCAATTTCAGGATTAAACTGCAATCAATATCTTGAGAAGAATGAGTCATAAACAAATAAATTAATCAATGAGAAACTAAAATAGGCTCCCCGGCAATGGCGCCAAATTTGAACGGGTTGTTGATGTGCGTAAAATACACACATCCAAATGAGGTTTTTAAGATTGATTTTATGGACATTTGGATGTGAATTGGTCCAACACTCACCCTATGCATCTGTTTGTGTGCATTAGGTCCAAAAGAAGTCAAAGGATGATAAAGGGAAGAATTTGAGTATAATTGGACGCCGAAGCTGCCGAAACAAGCTAAGTACGAGCATGAGGAAGCTGAACATGGCCATGTTGGTTTCAACACGGTCGTGTTAGGTGCATCAAACATCAAAGAAAAATAAGTTCTTAGGGAGCACGGCCAGGAACACCACACCGTGTTGGGAACACGACCACCAACACTGCCGCATTGGCGGCGACAGGGGGAATTAATTAAAAGAAAGAAGAGAGGAAAGAAAGAAAGGAGAGCGGGGGAGAACCTCCCAAACCCTAATTTTTCTCTCTCTAAGGGTTTTCCGAGCTGGAACCAAGGGAAAAGGAGACTTGGATCAAGGTTTCAATTTCCCGAGGAATACGACCTTGATACTCGCCATTAGTGCTAGACTGCATCGATAGGTACACTGCCTTAGATTGTAGCTAACACAAGTAGCACACATCAAGTTTTTGGCGCCGTTGCCGAGGAATGTTTGAAAACTAGAGTGAAAATTTGCTATTTGTTAATTTAGCCATTTTTTTATTTTTATTTTTATTTATTTTTATTTTATTTGTACATATTTATTTAGTTTAAGTTTATGATTCAGATAGTGAATGATAAGGAGGTTCAATGCTAAACTCAAACTCTTTGTATGACGCATTGGAAAATGGGATCAGGAACCAAGAGAGTGCTAAAGATTGGGATACCCGTGCATCTTTAGAAGCTCGAGTGGAATCATTTTGCAGGGCTACCGATCAACTCTCCACTCCTATCCTTTCATCTCAAGTTTTTTATGAATTTTGTTGTGGTTTACATTTGAGTAATGATTGTCCATTATATAGTGATGTTGCTCATTGTTCTTATAACTATGAACAGGTGAATTATATGGGAAGTTGGCCAATTGACTCGTATGGAAGCACCTACAATCAAGAGTTGAGCATTCATTCACCCTTTGGATGGAGCTTAGATGGCCAAGAACTACCAGAATTTCAGCAGCCTAATCTTGCACCATCAACTCAAGATGAAGAGTTAGTGTCGGAGGAGCTGATGATGAGGTTCATTACAAGTCTTGATAATAGATTCCTACAAACAGAGAGGGTACTTGAAAGTCAACAAGCCTTAATTAAGAACATGGAGCATCAAGTAGCCTTGATCTTCAAGTTACTAGCTAAAGAGCAATTGGAAACTCCATCAAACGCTACTGAATCCGAGGAACACTTGAGCGCCATCACTTTACGTTCCAGTGAGAATTTTTCTGGATTATCTACTATGTTTGACGATGATGCTTCTGTGCAGGACGATTTCTTGAACATGGAGATGGAACCAGAAAAGGAAGAGGCGAACATAATTCCTCTGAAAGACTATCAACAGGAATGTACAGTTGATGATGCTGAGTTGCAGTTAGAGGAATTGTTGGTAGATTTTCCACAAGTCCCTTCGATGATGGAAGATGAGCACGAGTTATCCAATGAAGAAGTCTTGGAGGAGCTCGAGTTTCTTCTAGCAAGTGAACCAAGCCAAGGACTAAAGAAAACCATCAACACTCCTGAAGAAATTGCCCAACCATCGATCCTTCCAATTGTTGAAACTCCAGCTTTCAAATTGGAAGAGCCCCTACAGCATCATGACTACATTCAATTATACGAGGAGCGAGTTTTGCCCATCATATCTTGGCGGCTTGACAGCGGTCCGGAGAGGAGTTGACGATTATCCCTTTAAGCGGATACTTGAAGCCATTTGCTTGGAAGAAGGATGGATGGTCGTCGATCATGCCCGTTTACTTTTCACCATGAGTCTAGCTAAGAAGACTCATCACATAAAAAAGAAGCGCTTTTGGGAGGCACCCCAATTTTTATCTTTAATCTCTAATATTTAACATTTCATTTTTGAAACATTTTATTAGTTTTAGTTTACATATTTTATTTGATTTTTGTTTCAGTTTCGATTTTAATTCCTTATTTTATTATTTGCAGCCACTCCTCTACCACGGTAGCGGTATACGATATCCCTAATGATGCACCTCTTTTCACTCTGGAGCCATAGTCAGGGCAGTATTAGTTCTTTTCCCTTTTGCATTTCTTATATTTTGTACACTAGGGATAGTGTGTCCTTCAAGTGTGGGGTGGGTGATATTTATCCCATCTTAGTTATTTGTTTATTCTTTGTGCAATTTTTTGTAAAATTTTGAAAATTTTTCACTTTGTTTCCATGCTCTTACTGTTGACTTGCTTTTGAAATCCTATTTATATCCATGTGATCGGGTAAAACCGATAGTGTTGAGTTTTGCGAAAGAATGTAAGATAATTAGTTTGAGTTTTGCACTAAGTTGCTTTGGTTTATTTAATTCTGTTTTGATGATTTTTGTTTGGAACCTACTCAAAAGCACACTTGTGAGAAATTGAGCCTAAATTATAAGTATACACTTTATATGCTTGTATTTATTTTTTGTTGAGAGTGCCAATTACTGTCTTTACTTTTAGAACGTGCTCGGTAATGCTTATGAGGGCCACAAGGAGAGTTTAACACTTTGGTATGATAGAGGTACTTAGGTTTTTCATTCTAGCCAAATAGCCTTCATTCGTTTATTGATTCTGTAGATAACCCCTTCTTTCACCATTTTTTTTAGTCATATTCCATTACCACTTAGTTTTATTCTGCTTTGGGTTATGATTTTGCACGTGAGTTGTTTTTATTGGAAATTTTTATCTTGGGAATAGCTTTGGAATCTTGTAGCAGCTTACTTCAATCCAAAAAGAAATTCACTCTATTATGTGAATGTTCTTCCCTTATGAAAAAAAGAAAAAAAAAAGAAAAAAAAAAGAAAGAAGAAAAATATATAAAAAGAAGAATAAGAGGCAAAGGTGATGAAAAGAAAGAAAGTAAGTGAGTCCCATTTTGACTTGATTCCTATTTCCCACCTTGGACTATTGTTCATTGTTTATCCTTTATAATTTTTGTGGCTTGTGTGCATGTCATGTATTTCATTGCAGAACACCATAGATTCAACATCTTACCAAATTTACCTACCCCTACCTAATCCCCATTACAACCCTTATAAAGACCTCTTGACATGGTTGTTGACTTTCCATAAGTGGTAGGAGTAGGATTTAAGAGCAAGCATATAGTAAGGCAGTATTTGATGCATCGAGCGATTTAACACTATCCTTTAAACATTTTGAGTGACTTAGAGTGAATCTTGTGAGGAGTTGGTTCTCAATAATTTTGTTGAGATAGTATTTTGTGAATCAATAGCATCTTGGTTGTGATGATTGAATTGATTGCTTCGTTTCTTTTTGTTTGACTTACGCTTGTTAAGGATATGTGCAGGAGCTCTCTAGCTTGTTTGTCAGTTTAAGTGTTGTTCCTTAGTGGTTTATTTTCCTTATTTTACATTTGATTGCTTGAGGACAAGCAATGAGCTAAGTATGGGGTTATTTGATGTGCGTAAAATACACACATCTAAATGGGGCTTTTAAGATTGATTTTATGGACATTTGGATGTGAATTGATCCCAACACTCACCCTATGCGTCTGTTTGTGTGCATTAGGTCCAAAAGAAGTCAAAGGATGATAAAGGGAAGAATTTGAGCATAATTGGACGCCGAAGCTGCCGAAACAAGTTAAGTACGAGCATGAGGAAGCTGAACAAGGCCGTGTTGGTTTCAACACTGGCTGTGTTCCTAACACGGGCACCAACACAGCCGTGTTGGGTGCATCAAACATCAAAGAAAAATAAGTTCTTAGGGAGCACGGCCACAGAGAGTAACACGGCCAGGAACATCACACCGTGTTGGAAACACAGCCATGTTGGAGGCGACAGGGGAAACTAATTAAAAGAAAGAAGAGAGGAAAGAAAGAAAGGAGAGCGGGGGAGAACATCCCAAACCCTAATTTTTCTCTCTCTAAGGGTTTTCTGAGCTGGAACCAAGGGAAAAAGAGACTTGGATCAAGGTTTCAATCGAATTCCCTTCAAAGATTGAAGATTGGGCGAGGTTCGTTGATTGGTTTTCAAATCGAGCAAGAGGAACAAGAATCGATTCAATTTGAGCAAAAGGATTTGGGGTTGTTTACTCTCATCCAAGGGTGTAATCGGGTTTTCTCTACCTTTACTCATTGTTGTAATTGAATTCTTGTGTATTTTGATAATGAATATGACTAGCTAGATTGATTAAATCCATTGGGATTTCTTTACTATGTTGGCTTAGTACTATATTGTTGGATTGTTTAGGTTAGTTTTGTATTCTTCTTACTTTCAGTATTAATAAGATAATGCATTGTTCATGAGACGTTGTGAATTGTGTGTTTAGATTGTTTTGTGTGTTTGAGAAGTCCATTTGGCAATTGGAATTTTCAATAGCAAGAACTAGTTAATAATCGCTTAGAGATAAGGATAATTAACTAGTCGGATTAAGAATTAACAAAACTTAATAGAGGCGGATTAAAGCTTAATGCTAATTTAAGAATCAATCGTTAGGAAGAGATTCCAACTTTAGGTTATTAGATTTAAGAATTCGGTTATCTTGAGAGAGAACCGAATTCGGTTAAGAATTCATCCAAGGGTAGCATAATTAGACTCAACAATCCTTTATCTTTTGTTTGATTACCAACTAGTTTAGGTTCCCTTTGGGTTTGCTCTCTTGCCTTAGTTATTTTAGTTATCAATTACTCTTGCATCTCCCTTAGAACTTAGATTGTACCTATTAGTTAGTTTAGAAAGTATTCATCACTCATTTTAGGTTAATATAACAAAGAACAAAGGAGTAACTCTAGGCTTTCACTTTCCCGAGGAATACGACCTTCATACTCGCCATTAGTGCTAGACTGCATCGATAGGTACACTGCTTTAGATTGTAGCTAACACAATTTAGCCTATCAGTTGTCGAAGCCCTTCAAAATAAATTACTGATTTTCCTAAACTAACTTGTAGAAATAGTGAAATCAGGTCGAATCCCAAGGGAACCAATGTGGATAGCTTTTCAAAGTAAAATAAAAGGGGGGATTTTGAATGTTTGAATCAAAATTATAAATAAGCAGAAAATAATGAAGGCTGAATATTAAAGTAAATAAAAATCAATCTTAACAAATTTCCAATTCAAGAGTGCTAATTCCATCCAATTGTAATCATGATCATAGGCTAAAATATCAATTCTTCTATTCAAGTACTTAGTCTACTTATTCGAAAAAGCCGCAATAAGTGTAATTCTCCTAATACAATTGACTCAAACCCAACAACCAAATCAAGACTTATCATTAGTCAACTGGGCACGATAGCGTTCCATATCAACTTAATGATAGCATTAAGAATAATGAGAATGATTAAACCAACATTAATTTAATTGAGATAACTGCAATTGAAATAACCTTGTTCCTTTATTTCCCTAGAGCCTATCATGCAAGCTATGTAATTCGAATAAGCCGTAATCACAGACACATGAGCCAGCTCCTTGCTACTTGTGTCAATCATTCCTGACAATTACGGATCACAAACTCAAAGTTTAGCAATAGAAAAATCAATATCAAAGTTGAGTCGTCAGTTCAATCAATATCAATAATTCATAAATAATAAGAATAAGAAATAAAGAATACTTGAATTAAAGAAGAATTTTATTAAGCACAAAGTCTCACAAAATCACAATTGAAATTTATTCACTCTTGAATTAGAAACTAAAAACTTAGCCACTCATGGTGGAGTAAGAATTCACAAGAATTGTAGAGAGTAGAAGAAGAATAAGAATATGAATGTTTAAAGGTACTTCCAGCCGTCCTTATATAGGAAGTAAAACCCTAAACCCTAATAGAATCCTTATAAAAAAGAAATAAGCTTCCTATTTAATTTTATCCCTACAAGAAAGGATAAGATTAAAAGTGATCTAAATAAATTAAAACCCTAAATACATGGAAGAAAGTTCAATTAATCCAACACTTCCAAAAATATAGGAGATTAACTAGGGATAGGTCCACCACAATGAAAACTCTGAAAATTTCGAAGCTCTCCTTTGCATCTTTTAGCAGCTCATGGGACGCAAGGTGTGGTCATGCCTTGTTGTGATGAGTCTTCGCATGATTGCTGAGCTTATGGGTCAAGGCGTGGTCACGCCTTGTCGACAGTGATCTTCTGTGCAGATTTCTGCACTTCCTCCAAAAGACTAGGTTTTTGATAAATGATGACTTAAAATATATCTTTAGGCTGGATTTTGCTTCATCCTTAATATTTCATTACCTAAGTCAGAATAAACAGAATTTCTACAATTAAGTACATTATTCAACCAAATCACAAAGGAATTAAACACAATAAATATAACTATTTATGACCTATCAGCGTCGCCGGAGCATAAATATTTTCTCCATGATTTCGCATTCTCTAGCAAGAGCTAGGCTGTGATTTTAGTATTTTCGGACTCATCGTATCTCAAGCTTCGTGTAGACCCTTCTAGATTCGAATTCCGACACTTTTGGCTTTACCAACTTTCGTATTCCGATGCTTTCCGGACGCGCAGAATTTTAGATTTTTAGGCTCGGTAAAATTATTTGGACTTTAAAAATTATTTAAGAATTTTAAAAGATGTTAACTCCATTAATTATTAATTATAAATAATTAATTTAATTTAATTTAATTAATTGTTAGTTTAACTATAAATATCATGAAATTTATTTGTGCGAGTAATTATTATTAGGTATGGAGATAATCGTGGCTATGTATAATTAATTTAGACACCAACAAATTATTTATGAGTGAGTTGTGAAATAAATATTTATGTCGGCTGTTAATTAATATTTGTGATATGAGTTGTGTGGCAGAGTCGGGAAAAATAATGCAGCTTTGGTGGCCCGACTCCTGATAAGTAATTAATGAATATTAGAAGTGTTTCTGACAAGTTTTGGACTCGATATATGAAGAGTAGATGTTTGTATTTTAGGGGAGGTTCTGCCGAATTTTCAATAGAATCTCTAAGCCGAGATCAGTCGAGATTTTTAGACAATCTAAATCTAAGAGTTTAGGCCTAGGATTAATTATAAAGTATTTTATTAATTTAATTATTTTTATAAATAGATAATCTGTCGGTTCAACCAGCTCCACCAGAGGCGTAGGAGCAGCTAGAGGAACCTCTGCAGAACTGTGAGTTAAAGTCATATAATCTACTACACGTGTTATCCGAAATTAAATGCAAATTTTATTTGATTAATGAATATTGTTATTATTATTATTAGCAGTATTAGAATTATTATATTTTATTTTTGTTCTTTTCAATATTATTATTATTATTATTTATTTTCCATTACATTTATTATTATTATTATTGTTATTATTATTATTATCATCATCATCATCATTATTATTATTATAAATACTACATTATTAATTTGTGTTCGTTATAACTGACGTCATTTAATTTTAATATTTATTGTTGGATTGAATAATATTATAAATGTTTGTGTAGCATGTTACTTTAATTTTGTTGATGCTAAATTGAAACGTGGTTTGGGATGAGACAGTAGTAGAACATGCCACCTGATGGATTGGATCAGGACTGTGTGCGCATCAGTAAAAATCAGAGACAGGTAATAGAGAAATATTCGATGATGTATGTAATACCCGAAATTTTATATTTAATAATAATTATATTAATAATGAGTTTTTATTTAAATTAATTTTATTTTATCTTTATTTGGTGTAGTTGGAATGATTTAAATGTAAATTTTGAATTTTAATATTAGACTAATAAAGGAGTCATTCTTTCTATATCCTATTAGTTTAAATTTTTAAGAAATTAATTAAGTAAATTATTGAGAAATAACTATATTTTGGTTATTCAAATTTTCCCCAAATATATATATATATAGCATATATATAAATAAAATTATATATTGGAGAATTATGATAGAAATTGTAAAGGATGTTTTTATAAAAGAATTTTGGAGAAATTGGTATTTTAATTAGCTAGTGGTATTTAATTTTAAGTTGGAAAATATCTAGCAAATTGGTTATTTAATTTAATTGTGTGTTAGGACTAAATTGGAAATTTATTTTGGAAATTCTGCAGGATGAAATTGTAAGTAATTAAGAAGGTTAAGGGACCAAATGGTAATAAAAAAAAGTTTGGGGGTCTAATGTCGATATTGAAAGAAAGGAAAGAAAAGAGTGTCGGGGGAGAGAAAGAAAATCGGGGAAGAAGGGATGAGAGAGAGAGGCGTTGCGAGGGAGCCGGTGCTACGTTGTCCGGCCAATGGCGTCGTCAAGGCGGCGGCAATGGCGGCACGTGAGTAGAGGAGAGAGAAGTCGCGAGACTTCCTTGCACGCCGCGTCGTCTCCGTGGGCCAGATGATCTTGGTGGCGATCGACTCCTTTCAGCCTTGGCTTTATTTTGGCGGTAGCGGTGTCGACAATGGTGGCCGGAAACGGAGATTCACGGTGGAGAGAGAAAATGGAGGCAGCCGAGGTTTTTGGACATTTTCGGCGAGCTCCGGCGAGATACGAACGGTCTGAGGGCATATCCCGACTCTCCTCAGCTCAAGCTTTGCAATGGCACTGGTTTCGTGGCAATCGGGCTTTGTTTGCAAATCGACGGTCGAGATCGTCTACAAATCTCTCCGAATGATCGGGTGTCAGATCGAAAAATCAGAATCGGAGATCGTCATCAGCGCGTCGTTTTGAGTCCGATGGTGTTTTCGGATCGTCGATCGGACTCCGGCGGCTGGAGGCTAGTCGACCGAGCAATCAAGCGTCTCGGTAATTTTCTCTGGCCCATTAATTTTGGAATTCTTGGTTTAATTGTGTGTCTATTGAATTGTGTTATGTATTAGATGATATTTGTGAGTTAAAAATAATAGTTTGTCGGACTGCCTGCCGTAGTTGTGATTTTTGTGTTGTGTGGTGGAGTCGAGAAATTAGTGAAGTCTTGAGGATCCGACTCCCGTTGTGTTAAATTGTTGGATATTTCTAGTGTTTTTCTAGCAGGTCCTGGACCCGTTTTTACGAAGGGTAAATGTCCGTGTTGTAGGGGAGGTTCTACCGGATTTTCGGTAGAATCCTCCCGAATCAGGATTCTTAAACATTCAGTCCTAGGAGTCTAGACCTAGGATTAATGATCGATTGTTTCAGCGTTTTAATAAATTGTTTTCCGTGATTAGATGATCTGTCTGTTCGGCTCGCTCCACCCGAGCGTAGGACCGGACTGCGGAACGCGTTAGATCTGTGCGTTAAAGTCACATAATCTCTACACTATTGCCAGACCTAATTTGATATGCTATCTTGAAATTCATATTTAATATGATTATTAGTATCACAATATAAATAATTATATTTAATTTTTTTTTACTGAGATAAATTTCAATATTGTTACTAGTAATATTATATCGCTAATTTGATAGTTAATGTTATATTCACACAATTGTTATTATTATTTTTTCACATCTCGCACGTTGTTTCCTCGAAATTCTGATTCTTTATTTTGATATGTGTTTAATAATTTTGTTAGACCATGATTATTATTATATTTGTTGAATGTGATTTGGGATGAGGCTTTAGTAGAACATGCCACCTGGTGGGTTGCATTAGGACCGCGTGCGCACCGGTAATGATCAAAGACATGTAACAAGGTTATTATGGATTTGTTTGCCCTGATCGAGCATTGCTCTCTGGGCTGAGCTCAGTTGTTTGCCAGAGTTAAGGTCCCTGATCGAGCAACGCTCTCTGGGCGCCGGCTTAGTTGGAATTCAAGTGTTCAGGCTGGAGGTAAGGACCTGATCGAGCTTGCTCTCTTGGCGCCAGACCTGTTGGATTAAGAGAGCCGGAAGGCTACTAGAATTTGGGGTTAGGGTTCTACTGAGCCACTCGTCCCGTAAAAATAAAAATATATTTTTATTTATTTATTTATTCATTTTTGTTATTATGGTATATGATTATATTATGATTTGTATTTATGTTCAAGGTTTGATATATTGATTCGAATAATTAATATTTTCTGTAAAGACTGCAATAGTCTCTAGATTATTTGATTTTAACTCACTCTCGAGACTAACAGTCTCAATTTTTTTTTTCAGATTTGTGACTGTTAGTCTCTCCGCGACTCTTACTCAGTAACCTGACTTCTTCATCATCGGGTGGTATATTTGATTTGGTATGTTAATTTGTAAAATCTTAGATTCTCCGCAGTAGTAATAGTAGAAGTATCAGTGGTAATTTTTTGTAGTTTCGGGTCTCGCCTAATTCTTCAGGCAGACCGATTCAATTGTGTAAGATTTAATGTTAAGATAATTTTTGGCTTTAATAATATTAATTTGATATGAGATTTGATTGAGTTAGTGAGTATCAGGCTTACTACGGGATTCGGTGGCCTTACGCCTACCCATTCTCTAGTGCCGGTCACGGGCCCACGAATGGGGTCATAACAATGTATCCTAGTTGAGCACAGCTCTCTAGGTTTATAGAATTTTGATTTGCCTAAGAAGCGTCATTGGTCGAGCGTTGCTCTCTGGGCACCAGTTGTATTGGTATTTAAGTGACCAGACTAGATTTAAGGACCATAGACGAGCTTTGCTTTCTGGACGCCAGTCTTATTGGAAAAAGAGAGCTGAAAAGCTAATAGAATTTAGGTTTTAGGGTTTTGCTGAGGTACTCGTCCCTAATATGTATTAAAATTGTATTTTTCTAAATTATGATATGGCACGTATTTTTATCATTCTATAATGTTCTATATTATTTAAATAATAATTTTATATACATTGTTGCTTTTAATTCAGATTATATGATTTTAACTCACTTTCGAAACTAACAGTCTTAATTTATCTATGTTTTAGGTGACAACTAGGTCTTCTGCAATTCTACTCTTTGAGCAGCCCGACTCTTTTTTTCCTTGGGCTTAATATAATTATTTTTCTTGCATTCCTAATTATTTAAACTTTTAGATACTCCGCAGGATTTACATTCAGACTTAATATTTCGATCCGGCACGATAAACACCCTGACAATATATTAATTTTTTTAATGCTGATGAATCAGTATGATTTCTTTTGTATTTGTAGATGAGTTTTAGTAGACATAGTGTTTGGTATTTTGAATGAAATTATAATTTAATTAAGTAGTCAAGCTTGATACGAATTTCGGTGTCATTAAGCCTATCCAATCCCTAGCGTCCACAGATCAGGTCGTGACAAATTGCCAAAATTTCTCAAACTTTTTGCTCACAAGCCAATTGGCTATGTATACAGCCGAATCAGCTTGAATCAGCTCTACATAGTGCCGATTGGCTATTTTTTGAGATTCGACATTGTTTTTCATACTTTTTGATTTAAAATGCTAAAATTGATGCAAAGAAGTTTTTAGAAGTGATTTATGATAGTTACTAGATATTTATTTTTAGTGATAATTATTTGAATATAAAAGTTTTTATTTTATTTTATTAGATATTAATCTGATAAAAGAGAAAGATAATCAATTATTTTTATTTTAAATAATTAACACTTATCAAATACATCTAGGATTTTCTAACCCTACTACTATAAATAGAATATGATATCTTAGGTCTAGGGTTAGCTACAATTATTAAGCACAGATTACTAGCAATCTAGATGAATTGACAGACGTTAAAAAAAAAGAATAAGTTTAGAAAATAAAAGAAAAAGTCACTAAATAAGAACTGCCAGACCCAAGTAGCACTGGGTTCTCAACTAATCTTCGATTCCACCACTTCATCATCTCCAAAGACTTGAAGATCAACATTCAACGGTGACAACTTGAGAGTTATCTAAATTCAATATCATTAACATCCCTATCTTCACTAAACCGATTCTTTTATTTTATGTTTTAGAAACATGTTAGGATTGTTTTCAAATATTTTATATGATTTATGTGATCAAACCTATGGTTCTTAATAGTTTTAGATATTTCTATAATGTTTATGCATGTTGAATTTTGGATATAATAGTATGAACATGTTGGATTTTGAATATGATAATTAATTTGCTATTGGATTTTGAAGCTAATGATTGGAATAATTATGATGATATGTTAGATTTATTCTTTTGATTATGTGATCATATTGAATTTCTAAGATTACATGATTGGAATCTAAGATCGGCCATATGAAGTTTTATTTACCTTTTATTAGGTTTTTTTTTTAGGATTTTTATTATTTTTGATGATTTCTAGCTTAATTTGATTTGTTTTGTTATGATTCTTGCTTCATCTTTTGAGTTTTAATCATGTTGTTATCTCTTGTGCATGTTAAATTGGCTTCTATGCGAGGGAGGATCGAGAAAAGATGTAAAACCAGTCGTTATCAAGCCCTAGAGCCAATTCGCCTTTGTGTAGTGTCGATTCGGCTCTTCACCAATTTTGGCCCCTATTTTTGGATTTTTATGCAATTCTTTTACACTATAACTTAGTTTAGTCATTTTTCTTAAATTTATTAGTTGTAGGAAGGGTTATGATAAATAGATTTACTACTTTCTTTATTTTGTTTTAATAATGGCAAATAACTGTTATCTAAAATTGGATTAGACTTAGATCCTAAACTTTGGCATGCAATTTATAGTCTATTAGGTTGACATATTGGTAAGTTTGGGCTTAAATTAAAATCTAATTAGACTTAGTGAGGTTTGCCATGTTTAGTTAATTAATCAACTCACTTAGAATAGGATCACTAAATCAAGTCTTGACATGTAAGATATAGTACATTAAAAATTTGATAATTAAAGCATAATTTGTAATTGGACAAGACTAGGTAAGTCTTTTTGTACATAATTGAATAGTTAATTTAGGCTGACAATATAATTGAGAATTGAGCTAAACCTAAAATGGGCTAAACTTACGTGGACCTCATATGCTGTAGCACTTAATGTGTAATAATATAATTATTGCATTTATAGGAAATAACACGTTTAAATAATAAAATTAAAGACAAAGATACACAAATAAGGAAGTTGGCTTCCAAATCTATCTCTAAATTTATGACGTAAGCTTCCTTATGAAATCGAAAAACATCACTCATTAGTAAATAGTATCTTGGTGAATTACTCGGGTGGCAACTCTCATCTCCGTGTTAGTTTCTGTGATTAGTTGCCATGTTCCTATTAAGTTGAAAAGCCTTGCAGTGTTGTGGTCACTAGAAACACTTTGGTGCGCACCCAAAACCACCACCCACATATGGAATTTGAAATTATAAATTTTTATTAGTAGAATTTAAATTTAAATTTAAATTTATACTTTCAAAATAACTCTTACAATTATTTTTAATAATAAATATAATTGAGGTAAAAAAATTAACAATAATATTTTTAACTACTATAAGTTGTTCTTATTAATTTGTATAATTAAATATAATATAATAATATAAAATATATTTAACAATAAATTATACCATCAATGCTCATTTAACATACTAACAACCACTATTAAAATTTTACCGAACGATTTAATTTATCAGTTATCAGCTATTAGCCACCCATTATGAGCCGCATTGATTAATCGAACCAAACGGGCTCTTAATTTCACAGCTTATTTTGTACTTCTAAAAGAACAATTAATAATAACAACTATCAACAGATGCCTCAGTCTCCATCCCTCACTTTTAAGGCAAAAGGTATATATACCATTTTTACTTTCGTTTAAAGTGCAATTTCACGTTCTGTTAGTTTTGGACAAATTAGGCCTTGTTTTAAAATCGGGCCAATTAAACCCTGTAATTATTTCGATTACTTTCAAATGTCAGTGTTGTAGAACCCATTATCTTTTGAGCGGTAAAGAAATCATAAATTGTCTGATTTATTTCTTATCACAACTTAAGACACGTGAGAGAGATAAATGAGTTTGTGTTCACTATTAGAAACCCTAAGTTGATTTCTCTTTCAACTTAAAACTTAGAAAAACAATTTATCACAAAATTATCTTTTTCTTTTACTGCAAAACATGATCGACTTGATGCAATGTGGGTTTACCTTTGCTGACATATAAAGCTGAATTAAAAATTTCTTGCCATTAGTAAGTTGAATTTGAAAATTAGAGTTTTCTTTCAAATAGCGATTTACATTTTGGAGATTTGCTATATTATTAAAAATGTAAGTACACTTGAACAGAATATTCCCATAAGTTGTTTGTTTATATTTATTTAGTGCAAAAGCAATAAAAAATTAGAATTTAGGGTTTAAATGTATAAATATTTAAGGACAACTTATAGAAATAAAAGTAATTATTAAGCTTAATTAGTCTGTTTTAAAAATGATGAAGGTCTTAAATAACCCAAAACTAATATTAGGCCTGAAATTGCATTTTGTACAAAAATACAGGGTCTATTTGTACCTTGTGCACACTTTTAATTATAGAAAAATAATCAACAGATAATTAGCATTGATAAATGTTTTTGGCCAAGTTACATACGAAGAATCCTTGTTACACAGGCCAGCTGCAGTAGATAAAGATTAAGATGATAATTTCTTATCCTAGTAATGTAGCTTAAAATAAACTTTTAATAAGAAAAGAAAACTAGAACTACCAAGTTCTAAACTAATAATTACAAAATTAACTAATCGTCAAACTCAACTAAAAATCACAACTATTTATAGACCCACTAAAACTTGTTAGAAAATGTCAAACCTAATAAATAACCCATAAAAACCAACTCAAATCCTTTGGCCTCTAATCTTCTTGCAAGCTTTAACATCAACGGCTTCAGATTTTTTTCCTTGAATTTTTCCGTTATTGCTTTCCTAGAATCTTTTTATAATTTTTCCGTTATTTGCTTCGATTCTCCGCTCTTTCAATGAATAGTCAACAACAGAATTGACTTCTTCATCACCGCCACTGCCACCGCCGCCGGCGCCGGTCATTCCATCTTCCTGCGTGTCGTTTACAAAGAAAACTCATTATCACCTTTCGTTTTAATTAATAATATTATCGAAACAGTAATTAACAAATTTTAAAATTTTGGGAAAAATACCTGAAGCGGGTACCGAAGATCTGTAGGACCCTCACGCGTTCGTTTCAGAGATTTTATTGTATCACTCGCACAGAACTGTTGACTGCTCGTACGAGAAGATGAGGATGAGGATGAGGATGCAGGCGGTGGTAGCGCGGTGCTAGAAGGCCACGGCACCACCTGATTATCACCATCTCCGACAGAATCAAGAGCAGCCTCAGATTCTTCTTCTTTTTCATCTTCTTTGCGATTAGCATCATTTGCACACACGTCGCAAACAGAGACAATACAGCCTAATCTAGAACCGGAGGCTTTCCATGGAGTGAGAGATTGGCAGGACCTGCAAAGTAGAGTACGCGTGTGCCGAGCCACCAGAAAGTTTGCTCCGTGAACTTTAGCATCGCAGCCCCAACAGAGGCTGGCCTCGTCGAACTCACAGTATGTTTTCGCAGGATACTTGCATAGCTCGCACTTCTTCATTGTTTCTTTCTCTCTTTTATGAAACTCTAGAGTTTCTTGTTTTTTTTCTCCTATGCCGGAATTTGTTTTCTGTGTGCAGTTTCTTGGGTGCGGAGGGAAGGAATAATGAAATGGACAGATTTTTTATTTTTAAAGTTGAGATGTTGTACGGTGCTGGAGAGACTCTAAACTGCACTATTCGCATGCTTTTGCTTTATATATTACCAAAATGGACTTCACTTGGCCTTCATGTCTCTTTTGGTGTTAATGAAAATAAATTTAAAGATTTTTTTAATCTATAAAATATTTAAAAATTTACATTTGAACTAGAAAAAAAATATTTTTTTTCTAGTTCAGCTTTATTAAGCTAAATTAAATATATACTTATTAATTTTAATACTGATTAATATTTTAACTTTTAAGATATAAAATATTTATTACCTATACATATAAATTTTTATTATTATAAAATATGTAGAAATTATTTTAAAAATATATAGATTTTCAATTTAAAAATTGGAAAAAAGTAAAAGGGCAAAATAGGAAAATTGAAAAAGAAGGCCTAGGGTTGGGTCTGTTGAGTGTGAGTGTGAGCTTCAGAGAAAAGGAGGAGAAGATGTGGTGCAGTGAAGTGCCAGGTGTCGAGCAGAGAGGGAGCAAGGAGTATTGTGTGGTAAATCCAAACTCATGTATTTGATTTTGTTTCCTGGGTTGGTACACACTTGAACAGGATATTTTTCTTTTTCTTTCTGTAGTTGCAAAATATTTTGTAGGGTCCACAATTAATGACTACGTGTCCTTCGCGTGGCGAGAGAATAGTGAGGAGATTCGGATTCGCTTACGTGGCATCGTAATTGAGAATGCAGTACATGACGTGTACGTTGAGGGGTCCTACAATTCCCCGCACTCCTCTCTTGATTTTTTTCTGGCCTTTGCTTTCGCTTCGCCTTTCACTTCTAACTTCGCGTGGATAAGAATGAAGCTTGGAGATTTTTTCTTTTTTGATCGGTTAGGTGTTTCAAAGATATGGCGTAGGTTTATCATGCAAGAGGCATTGGTGACCGACTTGACTTCTGTTATTCAAATCACCTTTTATATATATATATATATATTAAAACACGTTTAAACCTCAAAATATCTCATCAGTAATTATTCTTTAGAAAATAAAAATTAAAAAACAATTAGATAGAAACTCAAATATGTTAAATATTGAACTAAAGAAATATATAATTAAAATTAATTTAAATATTACTCCTTTAAATTTTGATTTGATAATAAAAATTAAAATAATTAGTGGAAAAATTACTAGACTAAATTAACTCCAATAATAACCAACAAATCATTCAGAAAATACAATAAATTATAGAAATTTTTTAAAAGAATTTACTAATATTTTTTATATCTCAAATTTTATTTTTCAATTTGCACCTCCAAAAAGAACTTCCTAAACTTCTTTTTTTCAGACAAATCAGTGAACTCTTTAGGATTTTTTGTTTTTTGTCTTTGATGTGTAAAAAATAAAAGTATTTGATGTATAGAGAATATAATGCCCAACCCTATACGTATAAGCAAGTGATACAGGGATTGATTCTACAAATTATTTATTACTATAGAAGACTTTGCTAAACATACTACCACGAAATAATAAACAGGAAGCTGTTCTACTCAATCATGACTTAGAAAAGATTATAAAAAATAATATTTTAATATCTCTCAGCAATATCTGAATAATGAATTATATAATAAATAACTAAAAGAGATATAATAACCCATAGGCTAACAAAAAAATAATATAAGGTCTAGAATGACAAAATAATAATAAAGTATGTTGGTTAACCTCCACTTCAAGTGAAAAAAAATGCTCTGTAGGATCTATTAACAAGAAAATAAAAAATATTTAAAAATTATTAAAAATAAAGAAGTGAATATAAAACTCAGTGAGATAATAATCAAATAACAAGGAAAAACTGATATGGTATTTAATATCATATTTCGTACTATAAATATAATATGAAAACTGATAACTAGCTGGACAAATATCAGTGATAAAATATGATAATTTTTAAGTGGTCTTAATAGCAAAATCATCAAGTATTAAAAATAAAATTTAATACACACTAATAGATGTACTTCGACGATCTTGGTAGCAATGGGCGTAAAAATGTCTTATCCAGCTGCCATAACGCACATCTCAATCATACACGCGTAGATATATCCTAAAAGGCGACCACCAAATATACGCCACAAAAAGCATATGTAACTCAATGTTTTCAAAGACAATATATCATTTGTTTTTGTTATTGAATCAACACCCGACTTTCGAGGTGCGATCGTACAGTCCACATAAATGAGTATATATGACTTATCCAATGTCACGAACCCATCTGTGGGCCTGTCACCGGCACTAGGGAATGGGTAGGTGTAAGGCCACCAAAACCCGTAGTAAGCCTGACTATTCACTAACTCAAACAAAATGCAATCCGAACTCTGTCCATTGACACTTTTCTACAATTAAATTTTAGCCATTAGATACTACAAATTAAATTCTGTCTGCCAGAATAATTAGATAAGACCTGAATTTACATAAAATTACAAAATGATAAATCTGAAATTTCTATTGCGGAGATTCTAAAATTTTTAAAAGTAAACTTTTTGACAAAATCAGTTACATTTAACCCGAAAATGAATGAATCGGGTTGCTAAATGAAAAGAACTGCAGAAAAGCTAACAACACCTGAAAAACAGTGAAAATGAGACTGGCAGTCTTGAGAGTGAGTTAAAATCATATATCCCCAAGACGAACACAAACACTTCAACAAATATATTTATTTAATTAAAATAAAATATTAAGTCATGCAAAAATACGGATCATATGCCATATGCTTTTATAAAATAAATTTCACATAATACAGGATGGAATACCTCAGTAGAACCCTAATCCCCATCACTAACAGCCTTAGCCTTTCGGCTCTCTCGTTCCAACAGAACTGGCTCCTAGAGAGCGAAGCTCGACTAGGGTCCTTAAATCCAGTCTAGTCACTTAAATTTCCAACAAAGAAGCCGGTGCCTAGACAGCAATGCTCGACTAGGGACCTTTACTCCGACAAACTCACTCTACTCAGCCTAGAGAGTTAAACTCGACCAGGGCAAGTCCTAAACTTACCTTTTTAAATTTATCTTCTACTATCTGTCTCAGATTAATACCGTTGTGCACGTGGTCCTTATACAATCCATCAGGTAGCATGTTCTACTGTCGTCTCATCCCGAGTCAACAAGCATTCACAATAGCATTGATGCAGAAAACGATACATATATGAATAGTAATTAAATAAATAATTAAAATAATAAATAATTTAATCATAAGTATTACATAAAATCTTAGAATGACACATATAAACAGATTTATGACTTTAACTCACAGTTCTAACAACCTCATAGCCCTGCTCCTATATCTCGAATGGAGCGAGCCGAACTGACGAATTTATCTAATCACGGGAACAATTCAATTAGAAAAAATAAAATATTTGATAAATAACCCTAGGCCTAGACTCATAGAATTAATTGTCTAAGAATTTCAACCCCGGTAAATTCTATCGAAAATTCGGCATAATCTCCCCTAAATACGGACGTCTACCCCCGTATAACGGGTCAAGAACCTGCCAGAAAACACTTCAAATTTCCAACAATTTACTTAATAGAAGTCGGACCATCAAGATTTTATTATTTTTTCCAACTCCATCACACATCACAAATCACGATTATTGGCAGACGGTCCGAAAATTTTATTATTTCGACAAACAAATCTCATAATATTTTTCTAATACTCAACATAATAATTAATCACATAACTTTTTCTCAACAAACTCTAAAATCTACAGGCTGGAGAATTACCAAGACGCTTGATTACTCAGTCTAATCGCCTCCAGCGCCGGAGTCCGATCGACAATCCGAACGCGCCTACAGACTCGAAACAACGCGCTGATGATGAACCCAACATCTGATTTTCCGATCCGACTTCCGATCATCCGGAAAGATTTACGGATGATCTCGACCGCCGATTTTCAAACAAAGTCCGATTGCCGCGAAACTAGTGCCGTTAGAAAGCTTGAGCTAAAGGGAGTCCGAATATGCCCTCCGATTGGCTAAAGCTCGCCGGAACTTGCCAAAAAAATCCAAAATTCTAGCTGCCCCTACTTTCTCTCTCCGCCGCAAACTTCGAACTTCGCCCACTATCGCCGACGCCACTACTCCCAAAAGAAAACCCTCAACTCACCAGTCATTTCAAGACCAACCCCGCCGCCATTGGCCGCCGGAAACGCCCGGAACAACGCCGACAACCGCTGCCTCCTCTTTTTTTTCTACTGCTTGCTGCCGCCGCCGCTGCTGAGCTCACCATCGCTAGCTCTTCCGCCAGCCAGCTTTGCTGCGCCTCGACGATCGGCCACGGATGGCCGCAGTCGAAGCTCCCTCTCCTTCCTCCTCTCTATCTCTTCCCTTCCCCAACGCCGATCTTCTTCTCCTTCTTTTCTTTCTTTTCTTTTCTTTCTTTCCTTATCGACATTTAGTCCTTCAACTTTTCTTCTTCACCATTTAATCCCTCATCTTTTTTAATTACTAACAATTTCACCCTGCAAAACCGTTTAATCCTCCAACTTTTCATTAACTTTTCAATTAAGCCCCTAACTATTTAACTTATGCCAAATTAAAATTATTGAAAATAGAGAATTACTTATTTACCCTTGCTTTTAAATATAAAATTACCAAAATGTCCTTACCGACATATTTAATTATAAAAATACAACCATAGAAATTTTCACATAAAACCCTAAATTAAAGCAATTATATTTTTAATCCTTATTCCAAAATTAATTTTTAATTTAATCCTAACACTTAATTAACTTAATTAATCAATTACTAATTATTTTTCAATTAAAATCAACACCATTAGCTAATTAAAATTTACTATTCCCCAATAAATTCTTTTATAAAAATATTATTTACCAATTCTTTCATAACTTTCAAATATAGAATTTAATTCATATACTCATATAGGGAGAAAATTAAGTGACCAAAAACATAATTTATTGCCCAAGGAATTTACTTAATTAATTTCTTGAAAATCAAACTAATTAGATATAGAAAAATAACTCTCTTATTTTTATCTAGCATTGAAAATTCTATTTTAAATCATCCTAAATAAATCAATTAAAAGTAAAGTAATATTAATTTAATAAAGCTCGTTATTAATTATTCCTAATATCATTATTATTAAAAGAAGATTTCCGAGTATTACATCCAGCTCTACAAAAATCTAATTTATAAATCCATAAAAATTCAAACTACCATTATCTGTTCTTGAGTTATATAAATTTTATTTATTTATTCTAAATTGAATTTACAAAAAAAAAAAATATTTTCTCATAAAGGCATTTAAATAAAATTATGTATATAATATACTTAAAAATTATAATATTATAAGCTTATCCACTCACCTGGACTGTAACGGAAAAAAAAAGATTTTTTTATAAAGGCATATAATATAATTAAAAACTACAATGTTATAAGCTTATACACTGACCTGGACTGTAACGAAAAAAAGACTCCTAGCAGATTGATGGACTACCGAGACCTACATAAAACTCTAGATCCTTACCTAAAATAAGATAATACTCAAAACAAGAACTCGAATTAAGCTAGAAACAATTTAAAAAATAAAAAAATATGAGAGCGTATACAAATGAATTTCTATTTCTATAAAAAAATTCGGCAGCATCTTTCTTAAAATTAGATTAATTTCATTGTAAGACAATCCAAAAACTATAAAAAAACAGTTCTATATCCATCAAAAAATCACTCGAGCCTTCAGACTACACATTATGCCCAAATAACTCAATTTCACATCACAAAGCAATTTACATAGTCCACCGGGCTTCCACACAAAAATTAACATATTCCGCATTTCAATAATTTATTACAACTCCATAACTATTAAATAATTAAATTTTTGGTATCCAAATAATTCTTTGCTACACACAATAACACAATAATATCATTATGAGCATTTAAATAATTTAACAGGCTGAAAACACATTGATAAATCTATAAAATATTTAATAATTCAACCAAATTAAATAATCTCAATTTAATTTCATAATTCACAATAAATATTCATACTTAATTATCCGAGTCTAATTTGAGTAAACCAATACCGCCAAAAATTCTGAAATTAATTGGCAAAAATTATGTTATTCGGTACGCAAAGTAGAGTGTTGTTGCACGTGGTTGCCGAAAATTGAGATCGGAGATCACCTACACATAGCTTACGTTGTCAAGAGTCCAATTGTACCACTCTCGTCGTTAAAAACCGCACCGTTTCTGCAAATTGGGGTTGGAAAGCTTTGGCACCTCCTAGCTCCAATCATCGACCAAATGATGGAGGGAGGAGCTGAAAGTTTCCATACCAGTAGTTTGTGAGGCGAGGATTTGATTAGTGATAGCGTTTAGGACTTGAAACGTTGCCGATTGGCCAAAATACAGAGGACAACCCCTCCCCTCCTCCCCTTCCGATTTTCAGCAAGAAAATAGTAAACCTTCGTTGGCAGCGAGCTTAATAGTTTGGGAACGGCGAGAAATTGGTGATTTGGATGCTAAATGGTAGTGGATGTGGAGGTCGGAGTTGACAGGTGGTGAGAGGGAGAAAAGAGTGAAAAATATAGAGAGGGAAGTGAGAGGACTAAAAATAACTTCGGAAAACTACACTTTTGGTCCCTAATTTATGTATTCTATAGCTTAATGTACCATTTTGACAATAATTGATAATTTTAGCCAAGTTGTGTAATTAAAAGTCAGAGGATTTTTAACTAAAACCTATAAGTCTTAAAAATACTAAAAAATTGCTTTATCTATTTATGTCCAATAAAATTAGTCTATTTATATTTAATAAATTCAATTATGATACATTTAATTTTCTAAAATGATTATACATTTATTTGAAATAAAATAAAATAATATACATATATATATATGTATATTCATACGTATATATAAATAAATAATAACAGTAGAAAATATGATAAATAAATTAAAATAATGATAGAAAAATATACGTGTTACAACTTTCTCTCTTTAAAAAACTTTTGTCCTTGAAGATGCAAAAAGATAAGGATACTGGGCTCACATATCATCTTCGTTCTCCCAAGTTGCCTCTTCTTTGGAGTGGTTCCACCACAGGACCTCGACTAAAGAAATCACCTTATTTCTCAAAACTTTTTGTTTTCTAGCTAGAATCTCAACATGTTCTTCTTTATAAGTCAAGTCATCTCCGAGCTCTACTGGTTGTTTCTCAAGAACATGAGACGGATCACTCATGTATCTCTTCAACATAGAAACATGGAAAAGATTATGAATCTAGAACAACTTCGGAGGTAAAAAGTTAATCTATAAGCAACTGGTCCAATCCTCTATGTAATCTCATACGGCCCAATGAATTGAGGACTTAACTTTCCTTACTTCTCAAAGTGCAACACACCTTTCCAAAGAGAAATCTCCAGTAACACTTTATCCCTTACTTCATACTCGCTATCCTTTTGCTTGAAATCTATATAGCTTTTTTGTTTGTCCTAGGCTACTCTCAAGTTACTCCTAATTAGTTATATCTTATCTATGGTCATCAGCACAATCTCTAGGCCTATTAGATTCCTTTCACCTTTTTCATCCCAACATACTGGTGTCCTACACTTACTTCTATATAAAGCCTCAAATGGAGCCATACCCAAACTAGTAATGGAAACTTTTATTATAAGCAAACTCCATTAGAGGTAAATGCTTGTCCCAACTTCCCTTAAACTCCATTACACGCCTAAGCATGCCTCCAAGGTCTGTATAGTCTACTCTAACTGCTTGTCTCTCTGAGGATGAAAAGAAGTACTAAACTTAAACTTGGTAACTAAAGTTTCCTACAAACTAGGCCAAAATCTAGATTTGAACCTAGGATTATGTCTGACACAATAGAAATTGGAGCACTATAAAGTCTCACCACTTTATTGACATAAATCTCAGCAAGTATACTCAGAGAATAATCCATCTTGATCGGTAAAAAGTGGGTGGACTTGGTCAACTTGTCAACAATTACCTAAACATAATCATGACTTGGACCATTTTTTAGATTCAAAGGGTAAGAGCTATGCCCCATGATTGAAGAGTTCTCTACTATTCTTGGAGGCCCTAAGTGTTCTTCTCATCTGATTACTTTGCCAAGACTTGATGATCATTTTCCTGGCAAACTGGTGAAACTATTTGACAATGCCCCCAACCGAAATACTTTTCCATTCTATTAGTGAGAACATTACTCTTACTTCTTTAATCTCTTGTTGTGAAAAGAAAAAAAGGAGTACACTTGCTTGGATCTGAATTTGGGCTTTTGCCTTTATGCCCAATTTCTGCTAATTTCTTCTTAGGGAGAGGGAGATATCAAGATTGATGGTATCATTAATCAAGTGAAGCATGGAGCAAATCCTATACCCATTATCCTGCCTGAAACTATCATTGGGTTGGACATATACAAAACTCATTAATGGTTTAGTGGCAGCCTCATCCTCTTACAGGTGTGTAAACAAATCTCTTTTCTTTTATTGTTATCTTTGCCTTAACTTTTGCCTAAGCCACCCTTTCTGGTTTTCAACTTAATAAACTTTATTTTTATCTAAGCCACATTTTCAGGTTTTCAACATAGTTTTTTCTTCTTTTTTTTTTTTCTTTTTACTTTCTTTCTCTTTTCTGGATTTGGCTATACGAGAAGCTTCAAATAATGACCATCCCTAGGAACATTGATAAATACGATCTGAAGTACGTGCAAGTTCGATTAATTGTTATCCCAAACGATTGTGTGTCCTTACTTGGACTGCGGGCATCTACTTTCTGCATACCTCTGAGACTTTGTCGCTAGTATAGTAGAAGCAACATATTTTAGAGTTCCCTATTGAATTTGAAGGCTTCTCACTCAGACAAGATTTTCTAGATAAGATGGATAGACTCTAGCCTTGTTGAGACATGGAGCACAACCTTGACTTTGAAGGTGATATGATCACAGACGATAACTACAAAGCTTGGGTCGAGCTTTAGATTACCACTTATCCTGGATTTGCAAGGTTCAAGAGGACTCTAGAGCTAGTTGCTAATTTTAAAAATGCAAATGCAAATGCAAAAAGAGGAGAAAATGAAAATATGCTTCTTTTTAGATCTCATTCATTTAGCTTAGTTTTTCTTTTTAGTTAGTGAGCAAGGTAATAAATAGACATATGTACGTTTGGTAAAAAATTCTAAACAGTTTATTCATTTAGTAGATGCCCAAATGGGTGCATTTTGATTTCTCATAACAGAACTTCTATCATCAATCAGTCTTTTTAGATTCTTTAACTGATTACTTTCTCTCATTACCTTGATTTTTGCTTGTGGCATTTGAAATAGATTCCATCCCTGATTGGTGGCTATTGAAAGAAGAATTCTGACAGTATTCATTTTTGCAACGGGAGCGAAAGTTTCTTAATAATCAACTCCATAGGTTTGAGTGAATCCTCTGGCTACTAATCTGGCCTTGTACCTCTCAATAGTTTCATCACATTTATACTTGATTTTGTATATCCACTTACATCTCACAGGTTTTTTGTATGGTGGTAATGGGAAAACACTCCAAGTATCATTTTTTTTCTAGAGCTTGAAGCTTTTCTTTTATAGCTCTACACCATTTAGGGTTGGTATTGGCTTTATAGAAGGATGTAGGCTCAGGGTGAGTTGTGATCTTGCTTAGGTAGTTGCAATATTGGTTTGATATGGAATTATAGGAAATGAAGTTTTGGATTGGATATGTTATCTTATGAGACACATGGTCTTTTAATTTTATAGGGGGCCTAGTTTGACGAGTGGATCTTCTCAAGGCGATTGCTTTTACTTGAGGTTGTTCTTTGAGTGATGTATCTTCTCCCCCTGAAGTAATTGACCTTGAGATTGGAAATGACTCCCCCCAGAGGGGATAGTCCTGTTCGTGACTGCTAAGAAAAAAATTAGAGTTATGTGGAAATGATAACGTGCATGGGCCATGAGTATGTGGTGAGGGATCCCCGATTTTATCTTTATAATAGGGTTCAATTTCGACAAACGAAACATCTCAGAAGATATAGGTTTTATGAGTCGTGGGGTCATAGCATATATACCCTTTTTGTCTACAAGAGTATCCTATGAAAAGGGTTTTGATGGAGCTTTTATCAAGCTTCTGTTGACGTTTGATGTGAACATAACAGACACAACCAAAAACTCATATATGCCCTAATTCAATTTTTCGGCCATTGAAGACCTCTAGAGGATTGAGGTTTTTTAATGTGGCAGTGGGCAATCTATTAATGAGATAGGTGTCGGTTAACAGGGCATCCGACCAATAAGAATAAGGCACATTATTTTGAAAGAGAAGAGTGCGGACAACATTAAGAAGATGTCAATTTTTGCGTTCAGAAATTTCATTCTATTCGGGGGTATTAACACAGGTGATTTAATATATAATTCCTTTTTGTTTGAAAAATGCTGAAAAATTTTGGTTTATGTGTTCCGTGCCATTGTCGGAGCGGAAAATTTTTAAATTGGCATTATACTAATTTTGAATGAAATTAAAAAATTCTTGGAAGCGAGAAAAAACCTCATTTTTTCCTTTCAATAAATAAACCCAGATAGAATGAGAATAATCATCAATGAAGGGAACAAAATATCGAAAATGATTATAAGATTTAATGGGGACGGGTCCCCAAACATCTGAGTGTATTAAATCAAATACTTTTTCAAACATACTGGATGATAAAGGAAAAGGCAAGCGAGTGTGTTTGGAAAATTTACAAACATCACAATTGCTAGAGTTTAAGATGTAATAAAATAATTTGTTTAAAACATTATCGGAGGGATGCCCAAACCGCTGATGCATTAACATGCCTTGATTGGGGTTGGTTGACACAAGACATTGCTTAGGGGGATCTTGGAGATAGTATAACCCATTTTCTAATTTTCCTTCACCAATCGTCTTTCCGAAAATTCGATCCTGAAATATGACTGAAGATGGTGAGAATATAACATTGCAGTTTAAATTACAAGTAATTTTGCCAACAGATAAGAGACTTGACTTAAAATCAAGCAAAAGTAATATATTTTTAATGTTGGAAATTAAAAAAATTAGTAGTACCGTAGCCATGAATTTTGGTTTTGGCCCCATTAGCAACTGTCACATGTTGGGAGTCCCTGATATAATTGATTTTTTGTAATTTTGTGGGATCCCAAGTCATTTGATCTGTTGCACCTGAGTCAATAATCCAAGCATTTTGACAGATATTTGTAGTATTTTGTAATGAATTTAAAGCAGTTTGGGCCGAACCTGACCCACCGGGTTGATGCAAACCGAACCCACTAGGTTGCTGAACCAGGGCCTGAAGTTGGGCTACCATTTGTGTCACTTGGACCTGGTGGGCTTGTTGGGCCTGAGTTAGAGCTAGGCCTGACCCAGTTGCAGTTGACTGGGCCAGATCATGACTGTGACTGGGTCGGGTCAGGAAATCAGAGTGGGCCGGGTCGATGTTGTAGTTGGGCCGGGTTAGATGCTCGGGTCGGGTTGCAGTATGGCATTTAGAGTCTAGTTTGAGACTCGGGTCGGGTCGAGAAAACCCTAGAGAGTCGGGTTGGGGCGTCATATAATTTTCTGCATATGACGCCCCCGCACCCCTCTCACCCTTTTCTCTAGGGTTTTCTTCTCTCCTAGTGTTGAATCTTCTTTTTCCTCTCTTCACCCCTCATGCGTTGTTCCCCTTCTCCCATCCTCGGACTGGCTGTAGATGAGGGTGCAGGTGCTAGCACTGGTCGCGATGGTGACCTTGCTTCTTACAATGGTCGTATCGCTCGATTGTGCTCGGCCCTCCTCTCGTTCGGCTTCCTTCGATGGCAATGAGGCGACGCGAGATGTAAGCCTGGTTTTCTGTGACATCGATTGAGAGCGAAGAGTTCATTAGAGTTCTTCGTATCTCTTCTCGCTAAACAATTGCTATCACCGTGTCGATCTTCGGCAATTCTGTTGACAGGAGGATTTGGGACCTCAAGCTTTCATAGCTTGAGGTCTAAACCTCCCAGGTAAGTATACACGAGGTCCTGCTCGGCTTCTGCCACTGAGGCCAATGTAAACTGATTTTAACCATTCAAATTAGTTTTGGTTGCCTTTAAGTATGATGTTGGTTAGTTTATGTTCGTTTTGAGACATGGTTGGTTGATTTGTGGGGATTGAAAGGGTAAATGATGATCACAGGCTTGTAACCTGCTCTAGTACCATGTGAAAATGAACAATGTGTATATTTTTTGTGTTTAAAAATTCTAAACTTTACAATGAGATATTGATCATAAATATACAAAAAGAATATCAGTTGTCTACTTCTATTCTAACGGTTGCCTATAATCTCTAATTCTTTTATGGGTAAGGTTGAAGTGTTTGTAGGAAAGGTTGTTTGCTTTTTCCTGGAGTCTATGATGAGAAGCCTGTACAAGCAAGCTTGCTTATACAGTCTCTGAGATCCCTACTTCTTCAGTCCCTATTCTTCTTTCTTCTTCAACAATGACACATAGACAGGATGAGTAGTTCACAACTCTCTTGTTTTCTTATTCACAAGTATGCCATTACAAATTTATCTTATTCCTAGATTATTTGAGGGAACTACAATTGTACGTTAGTAAATTCTATACTTTTTCGTTGACGAGAAAAAAAGAAAGATAGGGTACGTAGCATTTGGCTGATTATGCAGGCTGCCGGGGCCCTCTTTAAGCTGGTAAAAGTTGAGAGTGAAAGAACTTTTTCCAATTTTGGAGCAACTTATCACATGGTAACAAAACAAGCTTGTCATGGTCTGCTTTTTCCAACAATTGGTGCACTAACTATTTTATGACATTCTGAATGGTCTATTTTGGCCATTGATGCTGAAAGAGATGCGAGACTGAAATGATATTAGCATTAACAATATTAGCATTAACAAAAGAATATGTCTATTTCACTCTACTGTTTCTTGGGTGGACTTTGGGTGATTAGCCACCTTAAGTCTGGCCTCTTGTTTAGATGATAATTCTCTATAATCACTCGAATTCTTACTTTCTTCCTTTATGATATATGAAACAATCAATAATTTTTAATTTTCCCCAAATCTGCGTATAATATGCTAGCTACCGTCTTCTTTTACAGTCAGCTGATCATACTGTGCTCTCTGCTTCTAGATTCCTATGCTATAGATACCATTGCAGTAAACACATCACTTACAGATGGAGGAACTGTTATCTCGTCCGGTGAAAGGTTCGAACTGGGGTTTTTTACTCCTGCTGGAAGAGATGATAACTGTAGGTATGTGGGAATATGGTATTACAATTTGGATCCAATAACAGTTATATGGGTTGCCAATCGAGAAAAGCCACTTCTTGATACTGGTGGAAGATTTATTGTTGATGACGGCAACCTCAAAGTATTGGATGAATCAGGAAAACTTTATTGGTCTACAGGCCTTGAAACACCATCAGACCCAAGATATGGGTTGCGCTGGGAGGCTAAGTTAATGGATTTTGGAAACTTGGTCTTGAGCAATCAATTGGCAAGGACTACATGGCAGAGCTTTGAGCACCCAACTGATACATTTCTTCCAGGTATGAGAATGGATCAGAACCTTATGTTGACTTCATGGACTAGTAAAATTGACCCAGCACCAGGGCAATTCACATTTAAGCTACATCAAAAAGAAAAGAACCAGTTCACTATATGGAATCACTTTATCCCTCATTGGATAAGTGGAATCTCTGGTGAATTCTTCGAGTCGGAAGAAATACCTTATGATGTAGCCCATTTTTTATTGAACCTTAACATAAACAAAGGTCATTCCTCAGATTACAATAGTATAAGGGTCGTAATGAGTTTCAGTGGGGAGATACAATCTTGGAACTTAGATATGTACCAACATGAATGGTCATTAGAATGGTGGGAGCCAAAAGACCGATGCAGTGTTTATGAAGCCTGTGGGAGCTTTGGGAGCTGCAATAGTAACAACAAGTTACTTTGTAAATGTTTGCCCGGTTTCAAGCCCAAAATTCAAGAGAAATGGATCATGGAAGACTTCTCTGATGGATGCACCAAAAATTCAACAGCATGTGACAAGGATGACATCTTCTTGAACTTGAAGATGATGAAAGTTTATAATACAGACTCCAAATTTGACGTTAACAATGAGACAGAATGTAGAGATAAGTGTCTCAGCAGTTGTCAATGCCATGCTTATTCCTATACTGGAGGAAAAAATAGTACAAGGAGGGATATCGGACCTACTAACCCCACTTGCTGGATTTGGACTGAGGATCTTAAGAATTTACAGGAGGAGTATCTTTATGGTGGTCATGACCTCTTTGTTCGTGTATCTCGTTCTGATATAGGTACTTCCCTTCCTCTCCTCCCCTTCTTCTTATTTCCAAATTAAGTTTTCAAATTGCTGGAATATGTTGGCTCCTCTAATCCTGTAATCCTGTAATATTGGTCATCAACAGGCAATGTTTTGAGGTTTAAGATGGATCCATATTTGAGAATGTTCAATGCTTAAGCTTAAGAGCATTCTTTATAACTGGAACACTCATGTTAAAGTTTTGTAGTCGTACTTATTGTTTATAAAAGTTCAACCATTCCCCGTCGACAGGATAAATATTACCCTGAGCCTGAAGAAGTAATCCTTCATTTTACGAAATTCAGTGAGATATTTCTTTGATTGCCAGTTATGAACTTTAGCAATTTGTAGTCTATGTTGCTGAAAAAAATTAAAAACCCTAATTTGCAGAATCAACCGTCAGAAATTGTGAAGCTTGTGGAACAAATGCGATTCCTTATCCTCTAAGCACGGGTTTAAATTGCGGTGATCCTATGTACTTCAGCTTCTACTGCAACAAGTCCACAGGCAAACTTAGCTTTAAAGCACCTACTGGCACTTATAATGTCACTAACATCAGTCCAACTACTAGAACATTTATCATCCAAGCAAAAGAAGTAGATAACTGCAATGCCAGAAATGGCGCATTTCTGCAGCTTGACCAGTTATCTCCATTCAACCTGAATAATGTGATGACCTGTGGTGCTGAGGCAGAATTTAGTTCTAGATACATAACAGAAATAGTAATTGGTTGGCAACCACCTGACGAGCCGAGCTGCACTTCTTCTGCAGACTGTAAGGATTGGCCATATTCAACATGCAATATAACAACAGATGGTATGCAAAGGTGCCTCTGCAATACAAACTTCCGATGGGATGGCTTAGCCCTGAATTGTACTCCTGGTGAAGATCTTACCATATGCCTGAAACTCTAATAATGCATTTTCTACTTTCATTTTGAAATTTCCACCCTTACAGAGAAATGGATACCTGAGTGTCTCGTGGTACTTGATCAGGATGGTTTGGGTTGCATCAACAAAATGGGTGTCGCCTGAACACTGATGATAATCTGGTGTTGTAAGGCATAAATAACTGCCAAAATAAAGGAAAATCATAAACTGATTGGGCTTAAATCTTATGATAATTTAATTCTTCCTGATAAACTATTGTCTTCAGATTTCGCACAGTTACTGGTACTCCCTATTTTTTCTTATAGGAGAAAATTACCATGAGCCATTTAGAGGATCTTCAACAAGAAAGAAACCATTGTTTTTGATAATTGGAGTAACAATTGCAAGTGTCATAGTTCTACTGTGTGCCATTGCTTACATCTGCATATGTATATGCAAGAGAAAGAAAGGTAAATTGAAAAGGTTAATATTTAGTTTAAAATTGTAGTTTTTCAGAGGTTTAATTAGCATGTATCTTAACTCTACCAGTTTTTTCCTGTACTTAGAAAGAAGTAAGAACATTGAAAGAAATGCAGCTATTTTATATGGCACTGAGAAACGCGTCAAAGACATGATAGAATCGGAAGATTTTAAAGAAGAGGACAAGAAGGGGATAGATATACCTTTTTTTGATTTAGACAGCATACTAGCTGCTACAGATAATTTCTCAGATGTAAACAAGCTTGGACGAGGGGGGTTTGGGCCTGTGTACAAGGTAATTTTCACATTATTCATTGAAGGTTTTGTCTATCTAATGACCGAATAACTTGAATGTGGATTTTGGTTCCAGGGTATATTTCCAGGAGGTCGTGAAATTGCTATTAAGAGACTCTCAAGTGTTTCAGGACAAGGATTGGAAGAATTTAAAAATGAGGTTGTGCTGATTGCTAGACTTCAACATAGAAATCTTGTCAGACTTTTGGGCTATTGCATTAAAGGGGAAGAAAAAATTTTGCTTTATGAATATATGCCTAATAAAAGCTTAGATTCTCTTGTGTTTGGTAAGCCTTGCATGATAAACTTTATACTTATTTACCTTAAAAAATAAAGTCCTGTCAGAGATTCTGAATAACTGACTCCTGCTCTTTGTGAAAATGGAAAACCTTAAAGATCAAAAGCTAAGCATACTTCTGAAATGGGAGATGCGATTTGACATCATTCTGGGAGTTGCTCGAGGGCTGCTTTATCTGCATCAAGATTCTAGGTTGAGAATTATTCATAGGGATCTGAAAACAAGCAACATTTTACTGGATGCAGAAATGAACCCGAAGATTTCTGACTTCGGCCTGGCAAGGATATTTGAAGGCAAACAAACAGAGGGAAGCACAAGCAGAGTAGTTGGAACATAGTAAGTTTCTCATTGGCAATATAATGTGCATAACTTGTTACCTGATTAGTTCCAGCCTTCAACCTCAGAACTACAATTAAGATCTTTCTGGACCTGGATGAAGGGCCATCACTCACATCATCCCTAAGTACTAATTATTGTATATCTTTGCAAATTTTATATGATCTCTACTAAGTTTATTTTCTGGCGAAAGGGGTCACTAAATTTCAAGGTAATTGTTGAAATGCAGTGGGTATATGTCCCCGGAGTATGCATTAGATGGGCTATTTTCAGTTAAATCAGATGTTTTTAGCTTTGGTGTAGTAGTACTAGAAATTTTGAGTGGTAGAAGGAGCACTGGAGTTTTTAAGAGTGGACAAGGTCTGAACCTTCTAGGCTATGTAAGTTGTGCCAATTGTTTTAGCCCACAATTCTTTGTTTGTAGTTTGTTGCCTACGCACCCTCTTATTTAACTTGAAACTGTCAGGCATGGAGAATGTGGATAGAAGATAAGGCAGTAGATTTTATGGACGAGACGCTAAGCGGAAGTTGTAAAAGAAATGAATTTGTGAAGTGCCTACACATTGCGCTGCTATGCGTACAAGAAGATCCAGCTGATCGTCCCACCATGTCAACTGTAGTTGTCATGCTCAGCAGTACTGAACCTGTAACATTTCCAACCCCTAACCAGCCAGCCTTTGTTGAAAGGAAAGATCTTTCTACTACTGCTTCTTCCTCAAGTAAACAGGAAATCATCACCAACTGGACAGCTACTTTTGGAGGAGGTAGATGATGCCGGAGGGTTTCATGAATCATTTCATTTCTTTCATCAAGTTTGGGTAGTTTCTCATGCATCAAATATCGATAAAGAAAACACTTACCCCGAAAACGTGCTGACGTGGGAAGGAAATTGTAGTCCTTCAAGAATATTCTGGCATATTTTTTCTTAACAGGTTTCTTCTTTTTTAACTTGAAACAATTTCTTTTCTTTCTTCATCTTTTTCTCTTTTTCCTCTTCTCTTTTAATTTATGGTTTATAGAATCTTCAAGCACTCTAATACTACTTTTAGACCAATCTTGTTGGAGAGAAAAAGGAAATAAATAAATATAGACGAACAAAAAATTCTAAACAATACCTCACAATAATATTTTTTTATTATTAAAATATATAAAACATTGCTTTATAAGAGATAATTTTTTCACTTTATCATATTACTAAATTTATAAATTATTTATACTACTACCTACATCATTCTTTACTTACAAATTGAATTATTTATATTTATGAAACATAATACTCAAAATATATAAATTTTTATATAGTTAGACTTTTCATATATTTTATAATAACTATTAATTCTTGAAATAATATAATAAATATTTGATAATTTAAATTTACTATTTTTAACATATTCTATTAAATATTCTTAAAATTATAATTTGTTATTTAGTAAATCTTACGATTGAATGAATAACGGATAATTATAAATTTTAGAATATATATTCTTTATTTTATATGAATTATTTTTTTAAATTAAAAAAAACTCATTTATCTGTCAATTTATATATATATTTTATATTGAAATAGTTTGCAATTTTAATAGAAAGATAATTTAATTTAATTAAATAATTTTATTTTTTATAATTAGATTTATTAAATATTTTTTTAATTTAAATAAACTATTAGAAAACCATAATTAGTGGGAAGGGAGTATCATTCTATTATCATCCAACTCATATAACGATGAGTGTAATGAACAACTAAAAAACAGATAATAGCAAGGAACTTTTGTGTTGGCATTTAAGAGATTCAATGTTCCATATTATATTCCTAACGGAACTTCTGCACATCACTGCCACATCTCATTTTCCCTCTCCAGGCCTTTAAGATTAGACCATTTAGTCAAGTTTGCTGACTACAAATTGTTTTTTTTCTTTTCACTGTATGCATGTGATGGGACTAATATCAGTGGACAGCAAAGAAATCCATGAATATATATATATTATATAATGTTGTCAACAGGTCATTATCATGTAAAAATAAAATAAAAAAAAGTTTAAAAAACATAGAAGGATTGGTATTTTCTTTGTATTGAGCCCCTCAGGGTCATATTTCTTAAGCATGGTGAAGAATATTGAAGCAAAAGGGGGCCACAAATTAGAAGGTGATATTGAAAAAGTCTGGAGACCTTGACCTTGTCACTAATCATCTTTTGGGACCATCCTTCCTTGCTCCCTCCCTCAATAATTGAACTCAATCTATTAAATTATCATTGCAATTGGCAAGTTATTAATGTTTTGCCCTCTCTGGTAGTCCCATTTTCTAATGGTAATTGTGATCCTGATAGTAGCATCTGGCTGATTAGATTTTTAATGGGAAACTTGTTTAAATTGCCATTGTGATTCTCAATATATAAATAGGTCCTAAAATAGATGCTGTCCTTGAATGACAATCATTTTATAAAGATTGAAACGGGTTTATATTCACTTTTTAAGTATTTTGATTTTGGCTTTGGTGCCTGACCTGGAACCCATGAAATCTTTATGTTATGTTGATCGCAGGTAATGCAGTCCCTTCATTTCTTTTTTCTTTTTTCTATTTTACGAAATTATTTTCAATTTCTTACTAAAATTATATCCTGGTATCACAAGCCAGCTTTCATGCAATGTATCTTCAAAAAGTTACTTCCTTGATTCAGCCAATAACGAACCGGGCCTTTTTTTTTTTTTTTCCTTATCAATTCTATGTTTCAGAAATAGCAACAGAGCTGTTCTATGTGTCAATTGTTATTAAAAAATAATAATAAGATACAGTACGGTCACTCTTAAAAAGATTTGCTAATTAAAATATTGATGGAGAAAAAATATTGAAAAAATAAAATAAAATAAAAATAATAAAATTAGTGGAGATATTTTGATGTTTTGAAATAAAATTTAATTAAAAGTTCTAACTACTTTTATTAAAATTTAATTTAACTATTAATTTCATATAAATTTAATTATTTCATTTAAAACAAATTAAATTTTACATTTGCAAATGCAAATGAATTCTGTTATTTGTCCGAATTTATGCAATTATTTGCATATTATCTCATAATAATAAAAAACAAGACCAAGTTTAATGTTGATATACAGAGACGAAAGTACATACTAATTATGGCAGCAGCCAGAATAGAGTTCCAAGTCCCTAATTAAGCAGGAAAGATTCTAACTACTGGCAGTATTTTCACAATGTTATGTAAAACCAGAAAGATCAAAATTACGTTCTCTATAAAACAGACTTTGTTTCCATATGCATTCCTTTTCTGTTTTTTGCTGCTACATTGCTTTGCCAGAGATACTATAACAAAGAACGGTTCCATCAGAGACGACAGCAGTGAAGCAGAAACTCTTGTTTCGGTGGGTGAAAAGTTTGAGCTTGGATTTTTCACTCCTAATGGAAGTTCTGGAATAAGAAGATATGTTGGGATCTGGTATTATATGTCAAATCCACTTGCAGTTGTATGGGTTGCTAACAGAGACAATCCCCTTTTAGATTATGATGGAGTTTTTTCTATTGCAGAAGATGGCAACCTTAAGGTACTAGATGGAAAGGGAAGATTATACTGGTCCACCAATCTTGACACGAATTCATCTTTGGATAGGAAAACAAAGTTAATGGATACTGGAAACCTTGTCGTGAGCTATGAAGATGAAGAAAATGTTTTAGAGAGAATTACGTGGCAGAGTTTTGATAATCCAACTGATACATTTCTTCCAGGTATGAAAATGGATGAGAACATGGCATTAATTTCATGGAAAAGTTATGATGACCCAGCATCTGGGAACTTCACTTTTCGGCTAGATCAAGAATCTGACCAATTTGTTATCTGGAAGAGATCGATTCGCTACTGGAAAAGTGGAGTTTCAGGTAAAGTTGGCAGCTCTAATCAGATGCCTTCTTCAGTATCATACTTCTTATCAAATTTCACCTCAACTGTATCCCACAATGATTCTGTGCCATACTTGACATCATCATTATACATCGATACAAGAATGGTCATGAGTTTCTCCGGCCAAATTCAGTATTTGAAGTGGGACAGTCAAAAGATATGGACATTGTTCTGGGCAGTTCCAAGAACAAGATGCAGTCTGTACAATGCTTGTGGAAACTTTGGTAGCTGCAATAGTAATAATGAGTTTGCATGCAAGTGTCTGCCTGGATTTCAGCCTACCTCACCGGAGTACTGGAATTCTGGAGACTATTCAGGGGGATGCACCAGAAAATCACCATTATGCAGTAGCAATGCTGCTAGCGACTCATTCTTGAACTTAAAGATGATGAAAGTAGGAAATCCAGATTCTCAATTTAAGGCTAAAAGTGAGCAAGAGTGCAAAGCAGAGTGCCTTAACAACTGCCAGTGCCAGGCTTTTTCATATGAAGAAGCTGAAAACGAACAACGGGAAGATTCTGAAAGCGCTAGCTGCTGGATTTGGTTGGAGGATCTTACTGATCTTCAAGAGGAGTACGATGGTGGCCGCAACCTCAATTTGCGTATTTCACTTTCTGATATAGGTAACATCTGTTCCCTCTTAGTTAAGTCTATTTTAAAGTAATGATCTTCTAAGATCAATGAGCTCATACTCTTTAGTCTTATAATTTGATTATTGCAAGCATCTTTGTATAGGAGTTTGATCTTAAAATTCATTGAACCCTCATCTACCAACTTGAGCTTTTGCTTTGAACATGATTATTTTTCTTCTAATGAGAAATCTAAATTTCCAATGTTAGATGCAAATTGTCAATCTTTTTGGGGTGAATGTTTCAATGAGACATAATAGGATATCAATAAGTGGAACAGTTGCCCTCAAATATCAGAAAAACTTTCAATTTTGCAGATTTAACTTCGAGAAGCTGTGGCACTTGTGGCGCAAACATGATTCCTTATCCCCTTAGCACTGGACCCAGTTGTGGAGATCCCATCTACTTCAATTTCCACTGTAACATCTCGACAGGGAAACTTAGCTTTCTGGCACCACTCAGCACCTACAGAGTCACGAGAATAAATCCACCACTGCGCAAGTTTGTCATCCAAATCAATGACGTAGATAATTGCAAAGCCATAAACTCGGACGCAAAATTTAAACTTCTCAGCCAGTCATCTCCATTCCATGTGATTAGGTGGTGCGATGCTGATCTTGGAAACTATAGTTCTGATGCATCATTTATAAATGGAGGTGAAGTAGAGATAAACTGGGATCCACCACAGGAGCCAACTTGCTCTTCTGCTACAGACTGCAGTGACTGGCCAAATTCAACTTGCCATGCAACAGGAGATGGAAGAAAAAAGTGCCTTTGTAATAAGAGGTTCCGATGGGATGGTTTAACATTGAACTGTACTCAAGGTAAGAATGATTGTCACTCATAACTACTAAAAGAGTCAGAATGTGGTCATCATCAGTTTATATCTAGCAAAGTCATGTTACAAAATCTAAAGTAAGCTTAACAGTCTTTCCCTGTCTTTGTCCCCCGGAGACATTGTACCAGTAATTAGTCTAATTGTTGAAAGTCCAACATAAATGTGTTCGGTCCTAAACGTGTATTTTCTTGCAGGAGGTCATTCAAACAAGCAAAGAAATGAGCCCTCGATAGGAAACATTCCCTCGTTCGTTATCATCTGTATAGCTTTCTTCAGTGTCATTGTTTTCCTTGTTCTGTCAAGCGCTATTGTATGCATGTATTTGCAGAGAAAGAGATGGAAAAACCTACCAGGTAGAATTTACCATACATCTTTCTGTCTTCAGTTTTATTTTTTCTCCCAAAGAAAAGAGTTTATCAATATCGGTAAGGATGCTTAAGGCATGCCATTGATCTATGAATTTCAGGAAACAGGGGGACTCTGCAAAGGCATCTAGGCAATCACTTGTATGGCAGTGAGAGAGTTGTCAAAGATATAATTGACTCAGGCCGGTTCAACGAAGACGAGTCAAAAGCCATAGATGTGCCTTTTTTTGACTTGGAAAGCATATCAGCTGCTACAAACAAGTTCTCAAATGCAAACAAGCTAGGACAAGGTGGGTTTGGACCTGTTTACAAGGTACTAACACTATCTATTACTGACACTGTTCATTCGTTGTTCAAAATCCAAAAACTAAGTTCACTTGTCAGCTAGAATCTTGTTTAAGTTGAATGTCTATGGAATTCTCAATCAGGCTACATATCCTGGAGGAGAAGCAATTGCTGTTAAGAGACTCTCAAGCTGTTCAGGTCAGGGCTTAGAGGAATTTAAAAATGAGGTTGTACTGATTGCCAAACTTCAGCATAGAAATCTTGTCAGGCTATTGGGTTATTGTGTCGAAGGAAACGAAAAGATGTTACTCTATGAATATATGCCCAACAAAAGCTTGGATTCTTTCATATTTGGTTAGTTCCTATTATTTTGTTTATCAACCTTTTGGAGAGAAACCTCTTTTAATATTATCATTGATTGAACTTTTCAATCAATTTTCTATTTTCACTGAAAGATCGAAAGCTGTGTGTGTTGTTGAACTGGGAGATGCGCTATAACATCATTGTGGGAATCGCTCGAGGGCTTCTATATCTTCACCAAGATTCCAGGCTGAGAATCATCCATAGAGACTTGAAAACAAGCAACATTTTGTTAGATGAGGAGATGAACCCAAAAATTTCTGACTTCGGATTGGCAAGGATTTTTGGAGGCAAAGAAACTGCTGCAAACACAAACAGAGTAGTTGGAACTTAGTATGTTTAATTTCAGCTTTCAAATCATCAGTGCTTACTGTGTTTGCATTCGTAGCATATATTATTTTCAAAACTAAAGCAAGTATTACATATACACTGAAAGACTCACAATTCATTTGGTTATGCAGTGGGTACATTGCTCCTGAGTATGCATTGGATGGTCTATTTTCATTCAAGTCAGATGTGTTCAGCTTTGGCGTTGTAGTTTTGGAGATTATCAGTGGGAAAAGGAACACAGGATTCTATCAACCTGAAAAATCTTTAAGCCTCCTAGGCTATGTAAGCTCCTTGAACTTTTCATATATCTTTGTTTTTCAGACATTGATTTTATAACCACTAGTGGAACATATCAATGTCCTGCAAGAAATTATTAGTTATGCCAGGCATGTGTTCCAAGTTCCCACATGTTTAGAGGGTTCTATAGGGGACTAGTTTTGACTGAAGCACTTAATATTTCTTTTTTCTCAAAGATTTCTTAAAAACAATCTTATACGGTGATTTCCATGTGAAAACTGTGCATAGGCCTGGAATCTATGGATAGAAGAGAAAGCATTGGATTTCTTGGAGACAACTATAAGGAAAACATGCAATACAAGTGAATATTTGAAGTGCATAAATGTTGGACTGTTATGTGTACAAGAAGACCCAAGTGATCGTCCCACCATGTCAAATGTATTATTCATGCTTGGAAGTGAAACTGCTACTCTTCCAAGACCAAAGCAACCAGCTTTCATTGTTAGAAGATGCCCTTCCAGTAGAGCTTCCTCATCCAGCAAGCCAGAAACTTACTCCAACAATGGCTTAACTGTCACTCTACAAGACGGAAGATAGGGGAGAGATAGAGGCTGTTACTTGTAAGTCCGGAAAAGGAAAAAAATTATAAAGATAATTTGGTTAATACATTATTCACTTCTTCCATGTAGTCTCTTAACTGTCTATCATTTGGATTTACTTTTATTTTTATATATATTGTGATTGTAATAGCATAGATGCAAGCTAGTAGAAATGTTTTCGGCTTAGCCAAAATGTTCAAAATGCTCATTATAATTGTAGCAATGTAGCAATAATAATGAGGCACGAGTACTGGGATTTCACTGCAATATACTCACGGTTGCTTCTTGCTAGTTTTGAACCATAAAACGAAAACATCAAACCATAAAATAAGAACGAGGAAAACAGAGTAACACTTCATCTTTTGCTGCATTTCTTATATATATATATATATATATATATATATATATATATATATATGTGTGTGTGTATATATAAAAGAAACTATAGCAATATTACTTATATGACTATAAAGTACTCATATGGACCTTAATATTGGATAAGACTGATTTGCTAAACATGAAAGGTCATATTTTTATATCTATTACTAGAATAAATAAAATGATTATATCAAAGTCTGTAGAATAGTTTCATAACACTCGATACATATATCTATATTTTCAAGACATCATTATTTTTATTATTTAAATCGTCATTAAATAAAAATATTATTTTAAAATTTATTATTTGTATTTATCAGTGAATCTCAGGCTGATGACAACGTCCATCATCATCCTATCGGAATATTCAATAGAGATCTAACTTGGCAAGTTTGAGGAAAGACTCGTTAAGGATAGGGATTTGGCCCTTTTTAACCTTCGTTTCACGATAAATATTTAGTATAAGCTCAAGTGATAATGAAAGAGGCCCAAAATAAGTGGTTATAGCTCATTTAAAACACTTATCTTACTCGATAAAATCAGGTTTCACTAAAATCAACGACTCTCATCCACTCAACATTACTATAAATATCCTTTAAAAATGACCTTTTGCCTTATTTTACACTTTTTCTTGGAGATTTAAAAGCTTTTCTCTCTAGCTTTCTCTCTTTATGCTATACTACATCCTAACTACACCTTCTCCTACTACTACTACTACTATACTACATCACTCCTTACACTGCACTACCCCTCTACTGCTACTCACCTTCTCATCCATCGCTTGAGTGATCTTTCTAAGGCTATCACTACAATATACATGTATTCTCAAAAACTGTTTATTTCTTGTTCTACGTATTGATGTCTCTCTATCTCGGTCTACTCTATCTAGTGAAGGCATAGGCTAAAGACATTAACCTTCATTCCACACAAACTAAACCACCTAATGAACCCTCTCATCTGTATTTTGGCAACTCTACCAGGGAAGCAGTGATCCTTACCTAATGCCTATTACTAGAAAAAATACTTAATTTCCTGAGATTGCAAGTTGCCAACAACTGCAAATGGAAGAGTCATATGAGTTTCAACCATTATCCATCATGAGTCATGCCATCGGTGAATTGGATATGCCCCTACCATTACCCATCGCACTGCCTTTTATGAGGCGCAAGCTGAAATACAAGAGAGGTAAGAGCTATAGAAAATAAGTTGTTTGAAGCCATGAGCGAGCAAACCAAAAACCTTGTAGTATAGTTAAGATTCCCACTCAACAACCCCTTCTCATGACAAGAGGTGGCGAAAATTGCTCCTAATATTAGTGACATCTTAAGACCTTCCAACATAACACCCTCAACTCCTTCCCTTGCAAGAGATAAAAGTAAGGGCAAGAAACCCATGGTATATACAACTAGACGTTTTATAAGAAATAACATCATCATATTTGACCATTCTCTGACTCAAGGGGAGTCAAATTATTTCCATTGCATGGAGTACTCCATATCCTATATCACTAGAGAGGACAAAGAGCAACTCTTTCATGAAATGCAAGATCCAACGGCCAACACATTATATAACTTGAAGCTCCCCTACCTCTCTCATAAAGCATGAAGCCTTACCCTAAAGAATACAATATCCATAAATTCCATATGTTTAATCGCAAGAATGGAATGTCAAAGAGCATATCATGAAGTTTATAGAGATTCTAAGGGTGTATGGATTCGATGATGATTTAAAGCTCAAGAATTTCTCCAAGTCCTTAACAAAGAAGGCATTACACGTGGTATTTCAACCTTACCCTATAGTAAGTTGATTCTTAAAATATGATGTGCAAGTTGTTTGCAAAGAAATTCTTCTCCACCTAAGAATAAATAATTATGAACCTGATGAGCACTATCCACACACGGCAAAGTGCACCAATCATATTAAGTAATAAAGTAATGAGTATAAGTATTGTTCCACTAGGTACCTAATAATAAATATTATTTCTTGACATCGACTAATGTTTAACAAATAGAATGTTGACTGAATTGTTGAAATTAAAAAGCTAACTAAATAGAAGACAAAAATTAAAAGTAAATAAAAAGATTTATTAAGGTAAGAGTTTATTTAGGTGTTGAATCCCTCTAACAAGTTGTACAATTCATGAACCAAATAGCAATTAAATCAAACCAAAGAGATGAATTGGCATCTTAAAATCTTAGGTAAAAATCATTCTCAAGTGATTAAACCCCATAATTTCTAAGAAGTGGGAAAAGAATCTCTTCCCAAACCCACTCACTTAGGTCATATATTAAATCTAGGGAATTTTCATGCCAAAGAACCTTGTAGATCTATCTTTAGTATCCCAATCAATTCTCAATCTCTAAAAGTGTACAATTCATAAATAGTTATCTCTAAGTAATTTCTGAAAACAATATCCAATCAATACGTCGACTTATTAATTGAAATAAATAATTAAGTAATAAAAGGAATAAGATGTTAGAGTATGCCCTAAAGAAAATGAGTTGTTAGTTGATCTATGTTAATTTATACATCATATTGATGGCATATAGTTATACTAAAGCCATTGTTCGACTCTAATGGTACGAGTAGTCGGGTATTACCAAGGAATAATCCAAACCGTTAGAGATGAACTCCATGGAATGTAAACAATAATGTAAGAGAAATTATAAAGTGAGTTTATGATGATGAGATTTTCATTACATACATTCCTAAACTTTGTTCATAGTCTATGTTTGATTAAGAATTAGATATTGGTTGTTGGATATTGATCAAATGCTCGAGACTACCATAATGCATTATCACTTACTTATGAAGTAAGCAATCTATCTCATAAGGTTGAGGAAGAGGGATTCTAAAATAATCACATAGATGCTTATTACAAAAACAAGTTTATTGAACACGACCCTATTGAGTAGTCCATATAGAATTTATCCCAAGTGTCTATGGATAATACTCTTATGTCAACATGTAAGATATGATACTTAGACTTGAGATAACAATATATTATCTTATATGAGGATTACTATATTTTGACACTATCTTATGTTCTCTTATTCATGGATCACTCAAAGAATAGTCATTGGTATAGTAAGAGTCATATGAAGATAATAAGTTATCAATAAAGAATTTATTGCCCAAGGTAATATATCATGGAACCTAATCCTGATGATTCTTGATATACTTTAACATGGAAATCCTTGGCCAAGGTTGTATGAATGAAGATTATGAAAGTGTTGCATAGATCTTATTCAAAATGTTATATGCAATTACCAAGAACAAATATAACGCATTCAATTATAGAGTTGACACTTGCATTTATGCTTTACGAATCAATTTGGATAAAAGCACAATAAAATTATTGAATTATATTATAAGATTGTTCACTGCAAAGGTCGATTAATGCACTTTAATCATTCCTATACATTTGGGTAGTCGTGATGCATTGCTAAATGCCAATCTTGATCTATGAATATGGATTAATTTAAATTTGAGAATTAACATTGAATTAAAGGAGTTTAATTCATAATCCATATTTATTGCTAACATATGCTAAAAACCTTTTGGGTCACATACAAATAGGTTGTAAGTGAGGATTAAAATAAGGCTTTAAGCATTGGGTTTAAGCTTTTATATATTGGACATAATTAAATGTTAATTAATTAAAAGCTAATGGACCTATGATGGATTTATTATCTATGGATTAGATTTTAATTAATTAAAGTCCAATTAGGAAAGCAAAAGTCTAACTTAATGTAAGCTAGAATTTTATATAAATCCTAAACTCTTAAGAACTTTGATTACAGGCTATATAAATAGAAAGAGATGCATATGGGGCAGCAAGATTGGTTGTACATCTAAGAGAGAAAAATATTTTCTTTAAGATACATACCCTATGTGAATCAATCAATAAGGTTAATTGACTCATCTCCCTTGCTTTGAACTAGCTTTCAATCTCCTACATCTCCTCTCAATCTCTTAAAAGTTATTTAAGATATCTTTGCTTAGAAGCTTGTGTGAATCACTAAAAGAGGCTGGTTATTTTAGTAGCTTTAAAGTGCATTAATCATCTTTGAAGAATGAAGAATCAATAAAATAAGACACACTTCTTGGATTGTTCAAAAGTTCCCTTTATAAGCCTTCTCCAGTTTTTGCTTGTTTTGTGTGTTATGACTACTTTACATTAATGAGATCCTTGGTGGGAATTAAATTTTTTTTACATTTCTTCCATTGCACATTTCCTTATGTTTTAATATTAGTTCCTAATAATGGTATCAGAGCCTTCATTAATTAATTTAGTCATAAAGGTTGAATAATTGTTAATTGATCATAAGCATACAAATTTGGAATTTTTGGGAATTTTTAGAGATTTTGTTGGTTTTTATAGCTATACTTCGAATTTTGGGTGATTCTTATTGCATATGAACCTTAAGGGATAGAACTTATGATCTAGAAGTTTTTAGAATTTTTGGATCTTGTTTGATTAGGGTTTGGGCGTTGGGAATATACGCCATACGTATAGACAAATTTGATATTATCATCAACATCCAATCACTAATCAAATTTGGATGGACAAATTAATTAAAATAAATCCATGGGTAATTGTTATAATAACTTCTCTTGAATATTTGATATTCAAAATTTGTTTAAAATAATTTAGAATTGGATTTTTTATGATCAAAGCAAAGCAATATACATACTACACATCCTAAGGGTTTGGCATGTGCATATGTATGGGTTTTGATTTGATTTGATTTTAGACAACAGTGAATATGATTTAGAACATGAATAATGAACCTTTAGATATATAGAAATTTAAGGTTTGATCTTCATGAACACTATACATGCACACGATATACATATCAAGTAATGATTTGATGAGTGATGCGCATAGTATGGGATTGCTTGTTGAATTCGGCATGTGTGTGTTCTTGATCTAATGTAAGCCTTTTGAGGAAGAACATAAGATCAAAAGATGCATAAGATGAGTTCTCAAAGTAATCTTGAAGGTTAATTTAAATGTTGATCATGTTTCTTGCATAGTTGCCTTGTTTCTTGATGATTGCCATGTGAATTTTAATTATCTTGAATTGTTTGATAGAAAATTTGATTTTCTCGATGATAGATCTTGATGAATCTTGATGAACTCAATTAATTCTTGAATTAATGTGATTAGTTACCCTTGTTAAATCTTTAAATCTTGTTAAATAAGAAGTTATATAGTATCTAAGGATTTCTAGATAAAGTATCCTAATTGGCATATGATTCCTTGTCTTAAGACGTATCCTAGTTGTTTTAGAATTTTAATTACTTGTTCTAATATGATTAGAAGATTAATTAAAAGGTTTTTTTTAATTAATACAAATACTATTAATACTTTAGGACAATGACTTGTAATTTTAAAATCCTAGTTGGACTAGGTAGTTGTCGAGATTAAGATAAGAGTTTGACTCTTGTCCTAAATTTTAGACATAGCCTAAAATTACATAGATTATAAGAGAATTCTGATTTTTTAAAATTTGATTCAAATAATTTAAATTCCCAGTAATTTATATTATCCTAGGGCTTATGTTTTAGTATCCTAGTATAATTAGATTGTTTGTATTAATTAAGATATAGATTTGCCTTTATATCTTAATATTTGACTTTGTGTCCTAAAAAGATATAAAATTAAAACTAAGGATATTTGAAAGTTAAATCTGATTTAATTAATTTTAATTCTGTGCAACTTTCTTCAACTAAGATTAAATCTTGATCTCCTAGTATGTCTAGGATTAGTAATGTTTGTTTGGTCAAAGGTTGACTTTATATCTTATTTTCTTTCTGGCCAAAAATTACACTAAAATAAAGAAAATTTCTATTTTTAAATATGATTTATTTATTTTATCTCTTCGTACCTCATTTAGCCATAATTGCATGAAATGATCAAACAACTTGAATTATGATATCTTGATTCTCTTTATGCTTTATATAATATGATTATATTTGGCATAATGATGGATGGTTATGGACTATAAAGACCAATGTGATTGTGTTGAATGGTTGAATATTTTGACTCGATATTATTTAAATAAGGACTATGTTCCTTGCCTTTCTTTAATTTTCTTTATATTGTAAAAAAAATTCATTTAACTTTATTTGAATGCAACTCAAAATTTCTTTAAATTTTATGTAATTATTACATATTTTAGATTGGTTAGATAAAATTTTATTTTATAATCTGGACGGAGATAATGACGCCAAATGGAAATGAATGGGATATTGCTTCAAGATTTGAAGATCATGATGGCAATACCTAGATTCTGACCATCTAGTTATCTTCAATGGCTCAAGATAACTAGTCTAGAAAGTCCATAATCATCCATAGTAGTTTGGCATGCTTAGCTTATATTATTTATTTGGGCAATGATATATTCATGATCATGTCAAAGCATGAAACTTTTATATTCGATATTTGCATGTTCATACCAAAGCATGAAACCTTAATCACTGCTTAATAACAAATTCGTCATTTAATATGAAGTCACATATTAAGGATATGATTAAGTTGCCTTCAATAATTAAAATAGGAACAAGAGCCTTGTTCATAGATTAATTTGTTGAGTAAACTCAAGGTTGCCTATTACATGAGCATGTTCTCTATTTTAATTGATGGGTCTTACTTAACTATTTTATATAATTTTAGATATGCAAAGCCTTGATTATATGAAGATAGAGGCATGAATTAGGTGAACCATATATAATATTTAAAACATCATAAAATATTTTTAGACAAACACTGTTATCACCTAATTGATCTAGAAGTTGTATAGAGATACAATTGATAAATAGTTATGTATCCAATTTATTCTAATATAATTTGTTGAGCAAACTCAAGGGTATATTAAATAGATAAAACTCTAGTCCATTAATATAGCTAAATTGTTAACATCCCGAATTAATATTGTATTAATTTGTATCAAAAAATAGTGGGAGTTAAGTAATTGGTTGCAAGACCTTTATAGGTTACTTGTATAAATTAATTTAAATTCATTTATCTTTATATTGAAAAGGTTGTAAGAAAAAATGAGTGAAAATCTATCTTTACATAGTATCCTTGACACCAACAAGCTTACTGGCAGAACTTTCTTGATTGGCATCGCAATTTGAGAATTGCTCTCAAACAAGAGAAAAAGCTTTATATGCTAAACACACCTTCATTGTGTCACCTTACCACAGATGCATTAGAGGAGGTGTCCAAGAGTATAAAAAGCGTCAAGAAGACAATGACCAAGTTTTTTGTGTGATGTTAGGAAGTATGGCTTTTGAACTACAAAGACAACATGAGAATATGCATGTTTAAACTATCATCTTACATTTGAAGGAAACGTTTGATGAGCAGTCAAGGATTGAAAGGTATAAGACCTCAAAGGAATTGTGTAGATGCAAGATGGCCAAAGGTGCATCTATAAATGCATATGGAATAAAGATGCTTGGATATATTGAATATCTAGGGCGCCTTGGTTTTGTGATGGACCATGAATCAAGTATAGACTTAATTTTGCAATCTCTACTTGACAGTTATTCGCAGTTTGTCATAAACTTTCATATGAATAAGTTTGATAGTATGATACTCGAATTTATTAATATGTTAAAGACTGCGGAGGACACTGTAAAGAAGTAAAAAGGAGTTATTCTAATGGTAGAACCTTCTAACGCTGCTAAGAGTAAGTCTAAGAAGAAAAAGGAAAAGAAAGCCTAGAAGCCCAAGAAAACCTTCAAGGTTATTGGAGGTGCCAACAAGAATAAAGGAAAGTGTTACTATTATAGGAAAAAAGGACATTGGAAAATGACTTGCAAGGTTTATCTCATTGCTTTGAAGGATAAGAAGTAAAAATAAATTTTTAATTCTAAATGGAAGGAATAGACTAGCTTGAAGGCAATTGTTGCAATTCAGTTTAGTTATTAGTTTTGTTTTCCTTATTTAGAATTAATAATTATTATTTATTCCTTCTCTAGAACAATTATTGTTATTATTTGATTTAATAATATTAGAAAATTGTTGCCTTATTTAGTTAAAATTATTTATATTTCTAGAATGTCGTATAAAAGATTGTATGAAAGTATGAAAATAAATTCCTATTACGGGAAACCTAAAGTAATCCTAAATAGGCATAAGGATTATATTATTGATATTAAGACAAATAAGTAATATAAATAAATTGTGTAAATTTAAATCTTATCATATCAATATTATAATCAAGTTGTTTTTTAGAAATAAACATGTAACACCCGGAATTTTTATATATTTAATAATGAGTTTTTATTTAAGTTAATTTTAGTCTCATTATTATTGGGTTTAATTTAAAATGATTATATTTTGGTTATTCAAATTTTTCCAAATGCATATTTATATAAGTAAAATTATATATTGGAAAATTATGGTAGAATTGTAAAGGATGTGTTTATAAAAGAAATTTGGAAAAATTGATTATTTAATTTAATTGTGTGTTAGGACTAAATTGGAAATTTATTTTGGAATAAGGATTGAAAGTATAATTTTATTTTTATGGGGTTTTAATGGAAATTTGTGAGTTTGGTATTTTCGTAAATAAATATGTCGGTCAGGGGTATTTTTGTAATTGTGTATTTTCAGTAATTCTATTTTGGCCCAAAATTAAATAGTTAAGGGCTTAATTGTAAGGCTAAAAAGAAGTTTGGGGGTTAAATTGGAATTCTAATGGATGAAATTGTAAGTAATTAAGAAAGTTGAGGGACGAAATTGTAATAAGGAAAAGTTCAAGGGTCAAATGTCGATATTGAAAGAAAAAGAAGTCGGGGAAGAAGAAAGGAGGAGAGAGAGAGAGAGTGCGGCGTCGGGAAGAGAGAGAAGGGGAAGTTGCAGGCGTCGGGCGGCCGGCGTGGAGCGTTGGTAAGAGGCTTGTTAGCGGCCAAGCGAATCGCGCGTGTGGCGGCTTCCGGGCGTGTTCCTACTGCTTCCGGCTTGTTGGCGGCCGAGTTGGGTGGCGATCGGCTCCTCTCGGCGAGCTTTCTTTTAGTAGCGGCTGACGCCTGTGGTGGCCGGAGACGGAAGATCCGGTGGAGAGAGAAAATGGTGGCAGCCGGCGTGTTTGAGCTTTTCCGTGACTCCGTGAGGATGGATGATCGGAGGATGTATCCCGACTCTCCTCAGCTCAAGCTTCGCGATGGCACTAGTTTCGTGGCGATCGGGCTTCGTTTGCAAATCGACGGCCGTGATCGTTCGCAAATTTCTCCGGATGGTCGGGTGTCAGATCGGAAAATCGGAAGCGGGGATCGTCATCAGCGCGTCGTTGTGAGTCCGATGGTGTGTTCGGATCGTCGATCGGACTCGACCGAGCGACCGAGCGTCTTGGTAATTTTCTTTAGCCCGTTATTTTTTTAGAAATTCTTAGTTTAATTGTGTCTTTTGGTTTATATTGAGTATTTGATGATTTTTGTGGGTCAAAAATAATTGTCTGTCAGTTGCCTGCCTTGTGTTTTGTGCTGTGTGGCGGAGTCGGGAAATAGTGAAGTTGGGGGACCCGACTCCCGTTGTTTTAATTGTAAGTATTTGGAGTGTTTTTCTGGCAGGTCCTGGACCCGTTTTTACGGGGGGTAATGTTCGTGTTGTAGGGGAGGTTCTGCCGAATTTTCTAGAGTTCCGAGTCGAGATTCTTAGACAGTCGATCCTAGGAATCTAGACCTAGGATCTATTGTAATTGTTTCATCGTTTTGATAAATTGTTTTCCGTGATTAGATGATCATGCATTCGGCTCGCTCCTACCGAGACACCTAAGCCGAGCTAGGAGGTCGCCCTAATTCGTGAGTTAAAGTCATATATCGTTTACGCACGTGTCATGCATAAAATTTGATTTGCCATCGCGGAATATTTATTTGCAATTTCAATTTTTCATTCAATTATTATTATTATCATTTGCATGATGCTTTTAATTACTATTTAAATATGTTTTTCCTTTATTACCAATTTTAATATTGCATGATGACTCGGGATGGGACTAGTAGAGAACATAGGAATTGGATGAGTGTCCAATATAATATGAGAGAGATAAGAAAAGGGTAAAGAGGTAAAAATTTTAAGAAAGAAAGATTAGGACTGCCCCGGTCGAGCATCGCTCTCGGGCTTAGTAGAGTGTGGTTGCCGGGAGTAAGGTCCCTGGTCGAGCATTGCTCTCGGGCTTATTTGGAAATTTAAGTGACCGGTGGAGGTAAGGTCCCTGGTCGAGCTTGCTCTCGGCCAGTCTTATTGGATTAAGAGAGCCGAATGGCTACTAGATTTCTTATTTGGATATTTAAGTGACCGGAGGTAAGGTCCCTGGTCGAGCTTTGCTCTCGGGGGCGATCTTATTGGATAAGAGAGCCAAAAGGCTAAGGCCGAGAGTTAAGTGGATCGGAGGTAAGGTCCCCGGTCGAGCTTTGCTCTCCGGGAGCCGGATCTGTTGGAATGAGAGGTTTGAGATGATAGAGTTGAGGTTAGTTGAGACATAAGTGTTGAAATAATCGAGATTTTAGAGTTGGGATTAGAGTTCTCTTGAAGTACTCCGTTCGCTTGCATGTGGAATAAATTTTGTTTAAGCATGGCATGACACATATGTTTTAACATGACACGTATGGTTCGCGTGATTTATTAATTATTTTAAAATTAAATGAATGTGACATTGAGATATTTGAAACTGTTTTAGATGTATGATTTTAACTCACTCTCTCCTTTTATTGTTTTTTCGATTCGTGATCGTTAGTTCTCTCGCGACTCTTATTCAAGTAACCCGACTCCTTCATCATCGGGTGAAGTATTTGATTTGGTATGTAAAATGGTAAATCTTAGATTCTCCGCATGAGTAATTAGTATATGTATCAGTTGTAAATTTTCCGAGCTTGGTCTCGCCTAGTATTTTCGGTAGACCAAGTAGTTTTGTAAAGTGTAACTATTAAGATAATTTATGGTTTTAATAATATAAATTTGAGTTGAGATTTGTTTAAATCAGTGAGTGTCGGGGCTTACTACGGGTTTCGGTGGCCTTAAGCCTACCCATTCCTAGTCTTGGTCACGGGCCCAAGGTGGGGTCGTGACTAAGTTGGTATCGAGCTTAGGTTTAGATTTCCTTCGACCTAAGTTAAGATTTTCCGAATGCTGCGAGTTAGGATCAAGTTTGTCTTGTTGTTTTCATTGACTTAAGTGTCTCGGCCTTCTGTTGAGAGTCGGTCTTTCCTTTCTTGTAAGCTTGTCTTTGGTGCTTTGTCTTGAGAATAAGCTTGTAGCGATGGGAAGATCCGGCCGCGATAGACTCGTGGCCGCTTCTTCAAGTGATTAGTGCGATCCGCCTTTAGAAGCTTTGATTGTTGTTTCATGGTGGCACCGCAGTCAGCTTTTAGTGTAGAGCGTGGTTGCGATCGTGTCATGGACGCTCATCATCGCATCGTGCATCGTCCTTATTGAGTAGGCAAAGTAGTGCCTGGAAGTCGAGTAGATGTCAGAGCTCTATGGTTGAGTTTTGGTGATTGTAAGAAGCTTAAGAAAGGTGGCGGGGAGTATTTTCGGACGCCGAATCCGGAGAAACTTAAGCGAACATTATTTATTTTTCTAAGTAGAACAAGTGTTTTAAAATACAATATTGCGCCCAGTCCCGTAAGAATGCATTATGGCATTTCACTGTTAGGCATGCATAAATTCATTTTAGGACATGCATCATACATTGTGCATTGCAACCCTTGGTGATAGGGGCATCATCACCTGTGATATTGTAGAATTTTATATAAAGAAAAATGGCTAGAGATTTTACGATTTTGTAAAAGTATTTTTCAAGATAATAAAGTTTTTATCAGTGATGATTATAAAGTAAATAAATAAGTAAATTTTTCAAAGTAAATAGTGTTAGCTTGAGAATTCTCTGGATGACGAGCTGAGTTGCCGTGAGAGTAAGTTTGTGGAGCTGTAGGCCCCATGTTAGATTATAAGGGAGGCTTTTGGATTTCAGTCAAGGAGGAATCTTGTGTCAGGATGGCATGGTTGTGTCGGTTGATGCGATCAGATGGATGTTATGTCGAGGATGATGTGATGTAGATGTTAAGGATTTTTTTTCCGACGCGTGCGGGCGTCATTAGGAAGGAAATTTGGTGAGTGGATTTTTGGCAGGATCAGAATTGGCCCTTCTTGTGTGGAAACCCTTGGTTTTGTCGGCAGGTTGGTGAGGTGGCATGTAAGTTGGACTTGCCGCCAAGTATTAGTCATGTTCTCTGAGGTTAAATCCAGTTGTTTGTAAGTCTGAGCTGAGGAAGTGTATTTTCGATCTTTGCTCGTGTTGGACCCTTAGTGAGTGGAAGCAAGTGAAGATTTGGTTTCCGAGGAGTAGTAAGTGAGGATCGCGGATTTTCAGGTTCGCCAGTTTTATTTAAGGGTTTTATTGATGAGTCTTGTGGTTTAGTTTAGTTTCTGCCGAGGAAAGTTTCCGGTAGTTGGAGATGAGAGGTTCCTAATTAGTTTCAGTCTTAGAGTGTAGCCCTTTTCTTTAAAATTCGAGGACGAATTTTTTTTTAAGGGGGGAGAATGTAACGAATTTTTATATATTTAATAATGAGTTTTTATTTAAGTTAATTTTAGTCTCATTATTATTGGGTTTAATTTAAAATGATTATATTTTGGTTATTCAAATTTTTCCAAATGCATATTTATATAAGTAAAATTATATATTGGAAAATTATGGTAGAATTGTAAAGGATGTGTTTATAAAAGAAATTTGGAAAAATTGATTATTTAATTTAATTGTGTGTTAGGACTAAATTGGAAATTTATTTTGGAATAAGGATTGAAAGTATAATTTTATTTTTATGGGGTTTTAATGGAAATTTGTGAGTTTGGTATTTTCGTAAATAAATATGTCAGTGGGGGTATTTTTGTAATTGTGTATTTTCGAATTCTATTTCGGCCCAAAATTAAATAGTTAAGGGCTTAATTGTAAGGCTAAAAAGAAGTTTGGGGGTTAAATTGGAATTCTAATGGATGAAATTGTAAGTAATTAAGAAAGTTGAGGGACGAAATTGTAATAAGGAAAAGTTCAAGGGTCAAATGTCGATATTGAAAGAAAAGAAGTCGGGGAAGAAGAAAGGAGGAGAGAGAGAGAGTGCGGTCGGGAAGAGAGAGAAGGGAAGTTGCGGCGCGTCGGCGTGGGCGCCACGGAGGCGGCGTCTTGTTGCGGGCGGCAATGCAGCCTCCAAAGAACGGGCGGGAATCGCGTGTGGCGGGGCCCAGTGTTCCGGCTTCGTTGTTGGCCGAGTTGGGTGGCGATCGGCTCTCTACGTAGAGCTTTCTTTGGTAGCAATGGCGACGCTGTGGTGGCCGGGAGACGGAAGATCCGTGGAGAGAGAAATGGTGGCGGCCGTGTTTGGGCTTTTTCCGGCTCCGGAGGATGGATGATCGGAGGATGTATCCCGACTCTCCTCAAATTCAAGCTTCGCGATGGCACTAGTTTCGTGGGCGATCGGGCTTCGTTTGCAAATCGACGGCCGTGATCGTTCGCAAATTTCTCCCGGATGGTCGGGTGTCGGATCGGAAAATCGGGCGGGGATCGTCATCGGCCGTCATTGTGAGTCCGATGGTGTTTCGGATCGCGATCGGACTCCGTGAGGCGAGTCGGCCAGCGAAGCCTTAGTAATTTTCTTTAGCCCGTTATTTTTTTAGAAATTCTTAGTTTAATTGTGTCTTTTGGTTTATATTGAGTATTTGATGATTTTTGTGGGTCAAAAATAATTGTCTGTCAGTTGCCTGCCTTGTGTTTTGTGCTGTGTGGCGGAGTCGGGAAATAGTGAAGTTGGGGGACCCGACTCCCGTTGTTTTAATTGTAAGTATTTGGAGTGTTTTTCTGGCAGGTCCTGGACCCGTTTTTACGGGGGTAATGTTCGTGTTGTAGGGGAGGTTCACTGAATTTTCGGTAGTTCCCGAGTCGAGATTCTTAGACAGTCAGTCCTAGGAATCTAGACCTAGGATCTATTGTAATTGTTTCATCGTTTTGATAAATTGTTTTCCGTGATTAGATGATCTGTCTGTTCGGCTCGCTCCTACCGAGACACCTAAGCTGAGCTAGGAGGTCGCCTAATTCTGTGAGTTAAAGTCATATATCGTTTACGCACGTGTCATGCATAAAATTTGATTTGCTACTGTGAATATTTATTTGCAATTTCAATTTTTCATTCAATTATTATTATTATCATTTGCATGATGCTTTTAATTACTATTTAAATATGTTTTTCCTTTATTACCAATTTTAATATTGCATGATGACTCAGGATGGGACGGCAGTAGAACATAGGAGTTGGATGAGTGTCCAATATAATATGAGAGAGATAAGAAAAGGGTAAAGAGGTAAAAATTTTGAGAAAGAAAGATTAGGACTCAGCCTGGTCGAGCATCGCCTCGGGCTTAGTAGAGTGTGGTTGCCGGAGTAAGGTCCCCGGTCGAGCATTGCTCTCGGCCGGCTTATTTGGAAATTTAAGTGACCGGAGGTAAGGTCCCTGGTCGAGCTTTGCTCTGATTAAGAGAGCCGAATGGCTACTAGATTTCTTATTTGGATATTTAAGTGACCAGATCGGAGGTAAGGTCCCCGGTCGAGCTTTGCCTCGGCCACCTTATTGGATAAGAGAGCCAAAAGGCTAAGGCCGAGAGTTAAGTGACCTGACCGGAGGTAAGGTCCCTGGTCGAGCTTTGCTCTCTGGGAGCCGATCTGGAATGAGAGGTTTGAGATGATAGAGTTGAGGTTAGTTGAGACATAAGTGTTGAAATAATCGAGATTTTAGAGTTGGGATTAGAGTTCACCAAGTACTCCGCCCGTTGCATGTGGAATAAATTTTGTTTAAGCATGGCATGACACATATGTTTTAACATGACACGTATGGTTCGCGTGATTTATTAATTATTTTAAAATTAAATGAATGTGACATTGAGATATTTGAAACTGTTTTAGATGTATGATTTTAACTCACTCTCGAGCGGTCTCCTTTTATTGTTTTTTCGGATTCGTATTTAGTTCTCTCGCGACTCTTATTCAAGAACCCGACTCCTTCATCATCGGGTGAAGTATTTGATTTGGTATGTAAAATGGTAAATCTTAGATTCTCCGCGGTAGTAATTAGTATATGTATCAGTTTGTAAATTTTCCGAGCTTCGGGTCTCGCCCTAGTATTTTCCGGTAGACCAAGTAGTTTTGTAAAGTGTAACTATTAAGATAATTTATGGTTTTAATAATATAAATTTGAGTTGAGATTTGTTTAAATCGTTGAGTGTCGGGGCTTACTACGGGTTTGGTGGCCTTAAGCCTACCCATTCCCTAGTCGGCCACGGGCCCACGGGTGGGGTCGTGACAAAACATATGCCAAATTCCTAAACGATACTGTCACGACCCGATCTGTGGGCCCGTGACCGGCACTAGGGAATGGGTAGGCTTAAGGCTACCGAATCCCGTAGTAAGCTTTACTAACCAATAATTCAATAAAATGCTTATAAAAATATAATATTAATCATGACTGACATGCCATACATAAATCTAACTGGTCTGTGATAACATTTCACGTCCATTATGGACCAGAAAAATCATAACAAATAAAAATATTCTACTGCGGAAGATCTAGAGTATAAAATAACTAAAAATATGAAAGTATAGATTATCTACAATAAGCCCGATGAAGAAAGAAGTCGGGATGTCAAAATGCAGGATAGCGAAGAACTCTAATTGTCACTTGAAAAAAAATAAGATTGAGACTGTCAGTCTCGAGAGTGAGTTAAAATCAAATAATCCTGTAACTATTGCAGTCTCCTCAATAAAATAATATTTATTAACTCAGTATATCATGCCATTGTACATAAGAAATACAAGTCATATTATAATTAAAAATAAAATATATTTAAAGACTTATGGGACGAGTGGCTCAGCAGAACCGTAACCCAAAACACTAGTAGCCTTTCGGCTCTCTCATCCCAATAGGTCTGGCGCCCAGAGAGCGAAGCTCAACCAAGATCCTTACATCCAGTCTGGACACTTGATTCCTAACTAAGCCAGCACCCAGAGAGCATTATTTGACCAAGGACCTTTCTCCGGCAGTCAAGCTTTCATAGCCCAGAGAGTAGTCATACTCGACCAGTGCAAAATCCAAAAATAACCTTGTTACCTATCTCTGATTATTACCGGTGCACACACAGTCATGATGTAACCTATCAGGTGGCATGTTCTACTATAGCCTCATCTTATTGTTACAATCATAACATAAATAGAATAATCATAAGCTGACATAATTATTTAATATCATGCTGAAAATAAAGATTTGGAAACCTCGATAAAGTGAGCATGCAAAATATAGTTCTGTCGAGATAATAATAGTATTAAAATAACATTATTTAAAATATAGTAATTTTAACGAGATAAATCAACTAATAATAATATTAATATTATTCATAATGATTATCAATTAAATGAAATTTATTTATAATAACGATAATGATAGCCATACATAAACACTGATCACTAATTATCGCATTAAATTTAGACATGCCAATTTACAGCAATTATATGACTTTAACTCACAATTCTGTCGCGCTCCTCAGTCCGCTCCTATGCCTCGGGTGGAGCTGGCGGAATAGACGGATTATCTATTTATGAAAACACTCAGTTAATAGACATTCTTAAATTTTTTTCTAGGCCTAGATCTCTAGATTAGACTGCCTAAAATTATTTTAGACTCGAGAATTCTGTTAAAAATTCGGTAGAACCTCCCCTAAATTATGGACGTGTACCCCCGTAAAACGGGTCCAGAACCTTCCAAAAACACTTCAAATATTATGCGATTAATTAACGGGAGTCGGGCCACTAAAACTGCTTTTTTTTTCCGAACTCCACAACTCATCACAATCACAATTAATTAAATCCAATTAATGTTTAAATTATTCATCACTGATAATTAATAGCCACAATATTTTTCTAAAATTACAACATAACTTTTAGGGTCTAAAAAAAATTATACTGAGTCGAAATTGTAATATTTCTAAGGCCCGAAACACCGGTCCTTTACAAGGAGTTTGAAAACACAAGAGTTTCGGTTTGAAACTCAGCACCGGACAGGAAGACTTGCTTCGGGGGTTTTCGGGGGTGAGGAGTTCGAATCCAGCATCGGATTTCTGAAAGGACGCCGGCAGGAGGCCGAATCGATGATGGCAACCTCTTCGTCCTTCTTCGGCGTCGCACGGAAGGGAGGGAGGAGGGGAAGGTGACGTGCGGTAGTGGGAGGAGGGGAAGGCGCTGCTGGGCAACATGCAGGCAGTAAGGGGGAGAAGGCAATCATCAGGGAGAAGGGAGAAGAGAAAAGAGAAAAAGAGGAAGGAAAAGAAGAAGACGGGGGGGGGGGAAGGGGAATGATAGAAAAAGGAAAAATATTTATTATTATTATTATTATTTTTAAATTTGGATATTCACATACATAGGATGCATGCTTGCTTTTAGGAAGCGTTATGATAAAGTATCATATCAAGATTAGATCATGATATGGAATACTTGAATCATCATTAAAATGTCTATAACTTGCAATAATTCAAATTGATAATGTTTTATAAGATGATGAAACCTAATTTTGTGAGACATAGTTATATCAATAAATAAATGTTGCAAGCCTTCTCATAGGATATATACTCTTATAACCATTAACTCCAATATGTTCCATTTATGATATTGATCATAATAAAGTCTATATACGATATAGACTAGTATATGATGTTTAAGAGAAACATACACAATTAGACAAAGTTGAAGGACTTGATCTAATAAATGTAAGTTTGTAAGTTATCTAAAAGGATTTTAGGATATCAACACTATCATACTCTTAAAACAAAAGTGTGTTTTTGGGATTTGTTGTCTTTAAAAAAAAAAAGAGTTTTCTGAAAGAAGCATTGGGAGTTTGATAGATCTTGATAGAGATCAAGATAAACAAACTAACATTAAAATGGAACAAAACTTGAAGGTGCTTAGCATAAGTGCACAACCTTAAGCTAATCATATACATAATTTTTAGTATGTAGTAAGACACAACATATTTATAAAAAAACGGAAATCTCTTATGAAATATGTAATTATATCTTATTATTGATGAGACTACTACAGTAAAAACTAATATTTGACATTAATTTTTAGAGTTGGCATCAAGCCATAAAATTTTATTATGGATGCCATATTGTTTTTAACTAAGTAAAAACTGTGGTGGAACCATCTAAATGGATAAGATCTATTAAAGTGCAATTGAATTCTTGAGAGAAGCTAATATGAAAGTCTTTGTATAAAGTTTGAGTAAAAAAAGCTTAATCATACTTAATCAGTATCAATTCAAATAAAATAAACAAGTGTATATGAAGGAGTTAGTAGGAGTAAAATAATGCTTCTTAATATTGTATGTTGTGGACATATAGATAAAGGAAAACTAACAAATTTATTATCATGAGTCTATCAAGACTTATAAATCAATAAAGAGTTAGAACATCCAGTTTACTTTTTTAGGATTAAGATAGAGATAGATGCTTCAAACTGCATGAATGTTCTAAACTTTATATACATAGACATATATGTTAAAAGGTTTAATATGGAATAATCAAAGAAAGATTCTTGGCGATGTTTCATGATATATCTCTTTTCAAAGAAATATGCCATAAACACTCATTGAGAAAAAGGTTATAAATAGAATAATTTATGCGAAAGCATAATATTCTATTATGTATATATGCCATATTATGTACTAGAATTTATGGTTATTCTAGATGTTGATTAGGAATCATATAATAAACTCACAGATAGATTCATTTCATTTTTCAAAGGAAAGCATGACTTTTGAAAAGAGTTCCAACAAGGTCAGTCTTACATATTGAGCTTAATACATCTCATTATATTTGAGGCAATATATGAGAGATATTTGAATATTTAATATTATTTTTAAGAATAATGTGTGGTTCTTAAGTATTGTTGATCTAAAGAGTCAAATAGACAATAGAGCCATTTTTGAAGAACCAAGGTCTCATCTACGATCTATAATATTGTATTGAAGGATTACCAATAAATGACTTTGTGGGCGGCAATGTCAGGTCCGCGCCCAAGTGTCTCTAGCGACTACGAAACTACAAGGCTTTTCAATATAATTGGGAACATGCTAACTAGTCATAAAGACTAGTGCGGAGATGGAGTCACCAGTCGGATAATTCTCCGGGACACTTTTACTAATTTAAGTGGCGTACTAAATTACCAAAGGAAGCTTCGCTACATGTAGAGATGGATCTGGAAGCCAACTTCTTTATTTGTGTATTTTAATCTTTAATCTTATTATTTAACAAGTTATTCCCTATAAATACAACAGTTTATATTTACAAGCATTCATTACAATATATGATAGTCTAACCTATTTTATTAAGCCCAGCCCATATTTAATTTATTAATTTATTTTATTAATTAATTATGTACAAGGCTTTACCTAGTCTAGCCCAATTACAATTTATGTTTTGACTTCAACCTTTAAGCTTAGATGTCTACTTTTTATTGCAGAGGCCAATTATGTGATCTTAAATCTAATATGGCCCAATTAATTTATTTAGGGAAAAGGCTCAAATTTGCCTCTAAAGTATAACCGCAGGTACAGATTGGCCCTCTATGTTTTTTTTAGCCAGTTGCACATAATATCTCACCAAACGAAGTTCTTAAGCCCCTCTTTTGATTTGTTAATGACGGAGCTAAAGAACGGAAGAAAGTATCGTTAAATACAACTGAGGTATTTGATTGTCTATGAGTTATTTCTCTTTCTCACCCTCACCTGTCAACTCCGGCGACCCTTACTTTCGCCTACAATCTTCCTCAAACCCGTCAGTTTAATCAACGTCAAGCCCCTTTGACCTTTGGCGACTGAAGTTGCAGCATCCTTCCACTGTAAAATCAAGCATTAATAGATATAGGATGCGTTGAACAGTTGCCATCGCTTGTTCCAATTATTGCAGGTGTCGCCGGTGTGTGGGACTACTGGAAACCGACTCCCCACCCTTGATAATGTCTGCCTAGAAAGTCTTGGCCGCCAAAATCGTCATAGGAGGAAGAAGCCCCTGCGTTGCAGATAAAACTTCAAGGGCGCAGAAGTTGTATGGTTGGACTCCTTAATGTGTACTGGTTAGGCCTTTGTCCTTCAAACTGCATTTGCAAAAATAACTTAAAAGCTTCAATATCAAAGTCATTTACAGTACCCATATATAAAAATAAACCATGTGAACGAACTCCTCATATTTACAATACCTAGAAATAACTCACAGACAATCGAACACCTCAGTTGTATTTAACGGAAGTTTCTTCTATTCTTCAGCTCCGTCATTAATAGGCCAATAGAGGGGCTTAAGAACTTCGTTTAGCGAGATATTATGTGCAACTGGTTAAAAAAAACATAGAGGGCCAATATGTACCTGAGATTATACTTTAGGGGCAAATTTGAGCCTTTTCCCATTTGTTTAAGCATAATAAAAACCACTAAGTCTATATTCATTTTAGATTTAGCCCAATTATCATCTGATTAACCTAATGTACTAAAATTTTTATGTTGGGTCTAATTTTTTAGGCTTAAAATCTATGTGTGCAGTTTTAATTATGCCATCACGTCATAACTATTTGGCATATATCATGCATAAAACAAAAATAAAAGTGCAAAAAATTAGAGCTAACTATTACAACCCTTTCTACAACTAAAAAGTGAAAGAAAAAATACTTAAAAAACTAAACATGGTATATAAACACTACTGAAATACATCAAAAGCTTGAAAATCAGGCTAAAACATGCACAACCAATCAGTCTAGGGCATAGAGCTCATCGGTTCTACACTGAGTCGATCAGCTTTAGGGCATTAGATGGTCTATCTGCAATTCTCTTTCAAATTTTTCATGCCAAGAACCCAATTTTTTATGCATAGAGGATAAAAATAATTAAAATATGTAAAATGTAATAATAAACATAAAAGAACATAAAACTTAATGAAGAAGACCTAAAATAATATGTAAACCCTAGAAATCAAACTAAGAGTAAGCGAATATAATATTTTAAGACAAGTTTCCAATTTCAATCATGCAACCGTAAGAATCTAATTCGATTAGATAGAAATATAAATCAGTTATGTTTCCCTAATCATTTTACTAGTTAGATGCAAAATCCAATAAAATCACATTATAAGATTCAAAGCCCTACATGTTCCTATTATTATATTTGAAACCCAATAAAATCTACATGTTAAATCGAGAGGAATCCTAATCTAATAATGTGAATTATGTTATACATCCAAAAATAAACCTAACCATGTTTCCAGATTTATAAATCAATAATTAATGATGTGGACTTGAGGGAACCCTCAAGTTCTCATCGTAGGCTACTGTTGTATAAGTCTCAAGAGACGAGGAAGCAATTGAATCGAAGATTGACTGAGGATCTAGTTCTGCTTGAGATCTAAAAACATATTGTCATTCTAAGAAAAGGGTTTCCTAATCTAGAGTCTTTTCTTAGTGACTTCTAAAAAAACTCTCCATGTTTGAACGTAGGGTTTGCTCTCAAAAGTCTCTGTCTCTTGAAAAAGTGTTGCTAATGCTTAGTGATTGTAGCTCTCAATCAATGAATGTTGCTCACCCTAGTGTCAGCATCCATTTTTTGGATCAAGAAAATGGAAAATCTTATGATAAAAGTTACTACTTTCTCGGGTCCCAAAAGGTGAAGAACAAATGAATTTGAGGGTAAGGTCAAGGTTAATCCAGCTGGAATTATCTTTTTGAAATCAATTAGGACCGAATTGCCAGAAAATTTAAGTTCGAGGGTCAAAATGATAATTTTACAAAATCAGGGACTAAATAAAATTTCAAAATTTCCTCTATAGAGCCAGTTAGCTCTTCATAGATCTGATTGGATTTTGACACCCCGACATTATTTTTTCGGATGATTTTAGGTCCAAATACAAATTCTAGAAGGTGTCATTGACGATAATTATTGTTTTATCGATAATTATTTAAATTTTAAATAAATTAGATATTTATTGATATTTCATAAAATTTATTTATTTCTCTAGGGTTTCATTTGAAACCCTACCTCTATAATTAGTAAGATGTGTATAGAATTTCATGGGAGAAATCAAGAACTCAAAATTGGCAAAAGTGAGATCGATATTTGAGAGATAGTGAGAAAGAAAATACATAGAGAAAATCGAAAGAGAAAAGAAAGAAAAGTATTATCAGTCTTATTTGATATTAGAGGATCCAAGCCACTAAGAAAGAACGATTTTAGGAAACAAGCCACTAAAGAAAGTGTTGCACTTAAAGTTTTCATCAGTTTAGGATTTTGTTCGTTCAATTGACTTCTGTCACCTTTATTTTAATATTTTTTATCCTATTTTCTTTTATTTTAATCAATTTAATATATGTACATGTGAAATTCGGCTCTAGGGATGTGAAAAAGTACTGAAGAATCATTGAAAGCCAGCCTGGAACCCTAGAGCCGGTCGGTTGATCAAGCCAGCCTCCTTTTTTTGTGTTTTTTGGTGATTTTTGATGTACTTTTAGCTTCTATATAGTTCTTAAGTCTTTTCCTTTCGCAATCGTAGTTGTAGGCCAGGTTATAATTATTAGGTTTTATTTTCTGTTTCATTTTGTTCATTTCGTTTATTGTATGGTTAATTAAATATATGATTATATGATTAATCAATTAAAATGGGTCACATGGATTTAGGCTTAAAGCTGGACCTAACATAAATCTGGTAGTCTAATAGGTTAATTAATATTAATTGGGTCTAAAATCTGAAAATTTAATTAGACTTAGTGGGCTTTAGCATGCTTAGTTAAGGCTTGGACTTAATTAGAATTAGGATCACACTAAATAAGACTCATCATAATAAGCAGTCCATTCGGTCTAAAGGCTAAAAATCCAAAGCATAACATGTAATTAGGCTAGACTAGGTGAGCTATATACATAATTAATTAGCAAACTAGGTTAACAAACTCCAATACTGTTAGGCTTGAATAAAAATGAGCTAGAATTAGGTATATTATGTGTATTATTTGGTATGCTTGTGTATAAATTGCTTGCATTTATAGAGAATAATTTGTTAAACAATAAAATTAAAGGCAAATATACACAAATAAGAAAGTTGGCTTTTGGATCCATCTCTAAGCTCTGTGGCATATTTCCGATTAGGTTGAAAAACCTTACAATGCCGTAGTTGCTAAAGACACTTGGATGCGCGCCCGAAACCGCTGCCCACACCTAGACCTAGGGCAAATTGTTATATTTATAGGACTAGGGTTTGAAAACCCTAAAGATCAGAACGATAAACTTCAATTTTTAATTTTAAAATAAAAAGATTTTCTTTTATCGGTCGATAATATCTAGTAAAAAACTCTTAAAATTCTCAATAATTATCATAAAAACTTTTTAGAAACTTATTTTTATATTTTTAGGCATTTCTAAAGTCAAAATACACGTAAAACGATGTCGAACCTCTAAAAATAGTCAATTGGCACTGTGTATAGCTGATTGAGCTGTACATAGAGCCGATGGGTTTGTGGTCAAGAGATTTGTAAGATTTTGACAATTTGGTCCCTAAACTTGCTGAAATGCCATTTTACCGTTCAAAGTTAATTTTTCTGACAATTAAATCTAATTGATTCTAAAAAAGTGATTTTGCTTTAATTACTCTCAATCATATCTTGGATTCGTCCGTCCTCAATCTCTTAAAACTCGAGAAAAGTAATAACTTGATCATAGGGCTTTATGTAATTCTCTCAATATCTAAATCTAGAAAATGGGTGTTGACACACTTATTAGTAAAATATAAAGATAAAATAAATATCCATTAAGGATGACAAAGTTGATTCTTTAACAAGATTGTTTGATCTAGCAAGAATATGATCATCATAAGAAAGAGTTCAGTATTGAATACCATGATGATTGGCTTTGATAGTGCTTTAGTGCAAGTGGGAGATTATTAGAGTATTCCTTAAAGATAAAAAGCTATCAAATAAACTGTGTTAATTTATACATCACAATTGATGGTATATAATTATAATAACGGCATTGTTCGACTCTGATGGTACGATGGATGGATCAAACGTGGGAAAATTCCACCTTCCTCCTTCAAAATGCAACATACCAAACTTGATTATGGATTTCTTCACTCTATCGTCAACTTTTGGTACCTAAATGATCATGTTTGCTAATTCAATGGTTAGGCGATAGTCTCAGGCGCGCTCCCAGGTGTCTTTAGCGACTCAAGATTGCAAGGCTTTTCAACCTAATCGGGTACACGCTAATTAGTCATTGACACTAGTATGAAGACGGGAGTCACCACCTGGGTAATTCACCGGGACACTTTTACTATTGAGTGACATTTCTCAGATTCCATAAGGAAGTTTACGCCACAAATCTAGATATGGATCTGGAAGCCAACTTTCTTATTTGTATATCTTAGTTTTTAATTTTATTGTTTAACAAGCTGTTCCTATAAACACAACAGTTCATATACAAGCATACCATTTAACACATAAAGTCCACTTAAGTCTAGCCCATTTATTAAGTCCAGCCCCATGTTAAGTTTATTAATATAATTTACTAATTAATTATATATAAGGCCTTCCCAGTCTAGTCTAATTATAAGTTATGTTCCACCAAGCCTTTAATCCTAAATGGACTACTTATTATGATGAAGCCCAATTTTTAACCTAAAGTCTATGTGGTTCATTTTAATTAACAGTCTATATGGCCCATTTTAATTAAACAATCATGTTATAGTTATTTGGCATGCATTCAACAAAATAAACAAAAATAAAGTGCATAAAGTAAATCTAGCTATTACAACCAAGCTTACCACTAAAAAAAGAAAGAAAACACCTAACATCTAGTTACAATACATAAATGTATCCAGAATCCATTAGAAACTTAAAATTAGGGCTTAGAGGGAGTTAAGCCGATTGACTATGGGCATAGAGCCGATTAACTCAACACAACGATTTTCCTCCGTTTCTTCGCTACTTCCATGTCACAGAGCCATGTTTTCATGCACAAAGAGATAAAAAAAAAACTACTAAAACATGCATGATTGAACAAATAACACACAAAAGAAAGATTGAATAATAGAGAAACCTTAATGGACATGTAAACCCTAGAATATTAAAACTAATAGTAAACAAAGTCCATAAAATATCAAACTGCGATCATGGGACCTTAGAAACATTTAATTATAAGAACATAAAATCATTATAAATCTAACCTACAACCCGAATCATATTACTAATCATTAAAAAGGAATCACAACCAAAACCTTACATGTTCTTATTATTAAATTCTATTCCTAGCATGTTCTTATTATCATATATTCAATTCACATCATATTATAACATGTTATTTCACATAAAACATAAAACATATAAAACAATAAAAAGGAACCCTAATCATGATTCTAAGAAAGCATAAAAGAACATAAAAATCGGTTTATTGGAAGATGATATGGATGATGGTAGATGTAAGGAACCCTCAGGTTGTCATCGAAGGTGTTTGTTCTGTGAGTCTCAGGAGATAATGATGCAGTTGAATCAAATACAGGTTGGAAATCGAGTGCTGCTTGAGATGTGGAAAAGCTTCTACCATTCATAAAATAGTTTCCTAATTTAGGGTTCTTTCTTAGTGACTTTGCTCTCCAATTACCAAAAAACTCTCTACTTAATCGGACGCAGGTTTTTAGTATATTTAGTAATAGTAGCCTCTAATCGATGTCGCTAGCCTTAGACCTAGGGCATCATGTTCCATTTATAGCAGTAGGGTTAGAAAATCCTAGATAACTACTTAATTATTTAAATTTTAAAAAAATAATTATCTTCTCCTTTTATCAAATAATTAAACCTTTTAAGATTAATATTCAATAAAATAAATCAAAATTCTTAAAATTTAAATAATTATCACTAAAGATATATTTTAAAATGCCAATGATTATCATAAAAAACACTTCTAAAAACTTATTTATACTAATTTTGGCGTTTTAAGTAAAAAATATATGTAAAACGGTGTTCAATTTCGATAATCAACCAATCGACACCGTGTAGAGCCGGTCGGCTCTACACCGAGCCGATTGGCTTTAAGGGTGAAATTTTTTAAAAATTTGATCAATTTAGTCCCTGAACTTGTAAAAGCTGTCGTTTCACCCCTTAAACTTAATTTTTTTAGGGCCAATTGAGTCCAAATTAATTATAGAAAAGTAATTTTTGTTTCGATTATCCTCAACCCTAACTTGGACTTGCCCCTCCTCAATCTCCTGAGACTTAAGAAAGGTAGTAACTTTCATCATAGGATTTTCTATGATTCCCTTAAAATCTAGATCTAGAAAATGGGTGTTGAGAACTGCTCCCGATTTGTTAAAATTCATAAGCGTGCAATGTGTTTAAATAAATTGAGACAAATTATAAATGTCAAGAATACTGTAAAAGGATATCTTTGTGAGCTGTAGAAGTTGCGCCTCATAAGCTTGAACTTTGATTATTGATTTGATGTGGGGACCACACCCGCTTGAATTTTTAAGGATTTGCTTGCTATTTGGGGAACCATGTCTAGTGATTTCGAAACCACATTCGTTGATATGGGGACCATGCCCGCTAATTTGATATTTGCAGAGACTTTCCTCCAATTGTTTTCCCTTTTAGGAAATAATTTATCATTTCGGGTCGATTTGGTAATTTTTCGCTTATGGGTACTTTTGGTTAGAGTTTTTCACCTCGGGTGTGATCTGATTTGGTTGATGTCTTCTGGAAGCTATACTAGTACTTGGCCCGTTTAAGGACTAAAATGTAATTATGATGGGTCAAGGACGAAATTTATAATTTTTTCGTGTCATCTAAGGACTTGTATCAATACTTGGCCCATTTAAGGACTAAAATGTAATTTCAAATAATCAAGGACTTAAATGACATTGTCGCTCCTTTTTGGACATATATACATTCTTCCACCCTATTTCATTCACTTCATCTCATTCTCCCCTTTGTTTTCTCCCTAATCCCTTTTTTCTCTTTTTTTGATTTTTCAGTCAATTTTCAACAAATTTCGTGAGATCAGTTTAGTAATGGCGGATTGTTCATCAAGATTCACTGAATGCACCCCAGGTGCACCAAGTTAGGAGTTTTCACCTCTAATTTCTTGCCAAAATGACTTAGGGCTTGTGAAAGGAGAGAAAATCACCCTTTTGGCGACATTGAACACTGATCGGGCGTTTTAGCCGTCGAGGAGGTATTTTTATAGCTTTAAACTTTGCTTCATGTCACTTATATACTACATACAAGCATTATTTGCTCAAAATTCATGAAAATTTATGAAAAAATATTGAAAAATTGCATGCCTAGCCCATAGAGCCGATTGGCTCTACACAGTTCGAATCGACTACGCACCGGTCGAAATAGGGTTTTCAGGGTATTTTTACACAAAATATCAATAAATAAACATATACTTACATATTTAGAGTATTTTTATGCGTAAATTGTGTTTAATACCTGTGCGTATAGCTTTTCGAGCAACGTTGTATCGATCCAATTCGTCAAAAACTTTTATGGGGCTCATGAGTAATTTGATGAACTCCCTAGTTATGTCTAGGCCAAGATTGACGATATTGGCTTCCGTCAATCTGTGGCTACACTTCCGTTAGTCATTAGGAGGACAAACCATACCTCCGTCTGTGCTTTGCCTGAGAGGTGGATGGACACCACCCACACCTTTCATACCTTTGTCAATGAACTCACTCTTTCCCCTTTCTGATTTCCTGTAATCATAGGCATTGATTTCACCGACATGTTCGTGCCATTTGGTGACGCGATCCATGATCAGCGCTTTGATGTCTATGAGTGCTTCATTACTGATTTAGTCGGGTTCTTGCCGGTGTGTAAGCACACCCGCTGCATTGCTTACTAAAGCATACCTCTTTACTATGAGGGCTTTGTGCCTTAGAATACTCGAGAGGTGGATCATATGGCTTGAGCCTTTTTGTTGTACCTTTTTAGCATGACTTTGTTCAGTGACTCGAGGAATCCATTGAACTTCCACTATTTGGCCCCCTTGCAGGATTTGGACTAGGTCTCCTTATAAAATTGAGGATTTGCGGCTCTCGCATACTTGTATCACTAGATAAACATTACTGTCCGAGGCAAGATCTGCGGCTTCTGGCACGCAATCCATGTAAGTTATGCTGTGACTCACTTTTCTAGTTTATTTTATTTGTATTACAAATGCTAATTCTTGTTTTATAGGTTTGAAACCTAAAGCTTGGCTTCTAGTGGGCTCACAGCCCATTTGCACCTTGCGGGCTTTCTCTTGCTTAAGTGTTGGGGCTCAAGTAGGAGCGTCCCATTGAAGTAGTCCCAAATTCATGTGCACCGCATGTGGATCAACACCCTAACCTAGGATAAGGTAAACAAAATTATTAGTCATACTCGTGATTTACTTATATATTTACTTACCTTTCTAGTTTATAGATTCTGGGTGATTGGCTAGGAGAGCGCTGTCACTAGGACCCCTACATACTTTCTACAGCTGACCTTAAGTAGAAGAGTATTTTGCTGGTCAGACCTGCCTGTCAGGTGTAGTACCTAAGCGAAAGGATCTATTTGTGGGAAAAATCCTTCATTTTGGCCTTCAAATCATTTTTATTTTTATTTATTTTCCTTTATTATTGCATTTATATGAGCTTATATGCAACAAAAACCAAAAAAATAGCTAAAGATCGACAAAATTGGCTAGAATTTGCACCGGGAGTCCATACAGCCGATCAGTTGTGTGCTAAACTAATTCGGCTTTGCGTATAACCAATGGCCTGTGCACTCTGCCAATCGACTGTGCAGTTGTAGAGCCTGAATTGGACACTGATTTGAGGCTTATATATACCCATGCGCCTCCACATTTTCTCATACGTGATTTTCACTTCAAAAAGCCAAAAACATAAATGCCAAAAGCCTGTAAACTCTTATCAAAACCCTAACAGGTGATGATTGGATTAAACTTAGAAAATTCCATTTTCTTCTTTCAAAACCATGTAACACACTAAGCTTGATTATGGGCTTCTCTATTTTGCCGTCAACTTTTGATGTCCAAAAGACCATGTCTTTAGATTCAATGGGCAAGAGTTGTGCCATATAACTAAAGAATTCTTTGACATTCTTGGAGGCCTTATGACTTCTACTCATCATATTGCCTTGCTAAAACTCGATGAGCCTTTTCCCAGCAAACTGGTGGAGTTTTTCGGCATTGCCCCCAGTTGAGATACTTTTCCATTCTATTGGTGAGTACATTACCCTTGCTTTTCTGATCTCCTATTGTGAGAAGAAGGAAAAGGGCATATCTGCTTGGATTCAAATGTTGGGCTTTTACTTTTATGCCAAATTTCTACTGATTTCTCCCTAGGGAGGGAGAGATATCAGGATTACTGGCATTATTAAACAAGTGGAGCATGGAGCAGATCTAATTCCAGTCATCTTAGCTGAAACCATCGTTAGGTTAGACATGTACAAAATTAATTAATGATTTGGTGGCAGCCTCACTCTCTTATCGATATACAACCATATCTCTTTTCTTTTGCTATTTATTATTTGCCTTAATTTTTGCTAAGTCGTTCTTTCGGGTTTTTAACTTAGCAGACTTTTATCTTAATTTTTGTCTAAGCCGCCCTTTCTGGTTTTTAACTTAGCAGACTATATTTTTGCCTAAATCGCCCTTTCAGATTCTTAACTTAACAGATTGTATTTCTGCCTAAGCTGACCTTTCAGGTTTTCAACTTAGCTTATTTTTCTTCTTTTTTTCTATTTTTCTATATTCTCTTTTTCTATCTCTTTTTGCAAATTTGGCTGCGTGAAAAGCTTCAGATATTAACCATCCTGAGGAATATTGACAAGTGCGAGCCAAAGCACATGAAAACTTGATCTGTTGTTAACCCACAGGGTCATGATGGCTGGATTTCCTAGATGAAGGGCATTCTAGACATACTCATTCGCTGGACTTGCCCTTGGTGAAGAATCAAGCATGTCACACTCATGGTGTATGGTGATTGTGTACCCTTACCTGGACTACGGGCATCCACCTTTTACACACCTTCGAGACTTTATCGCCAGTATGGGTAGAAGCAATGGATCTTAGAACTTCCACCTGAATTTGAAGGCTTCCCACTCATATAGATTTCTTGGATAAGATTGAGAGATTTTGGCCCCACCGAGATATAGAGCGAAACCCCGAGTCCAAAGGCCTTCTGACCATTGATGGCAGCTTCAAGGCTTGGGTTCAACTTTAGATCTCTACTTCTTCTGGTTTTGATGGTTTTTCAAGAGGACTCGAGAACTAACTACTCTATCTAAGGATGCAGATGCGAAAAGAAAAAGAAGATAGAAAACATTCTACTTTTTAGGTCTCATTTATTTTGCTTAAGACCTTTAGCTTTGTTTTTCTTTCAGTTAGTGTGTAGAATAGTAAACAGACATATATATATTTGATAAAAATTCTAAATAATTTATTCATTTAGTAAAAGCCTAGATAAGTATATTTTGATTTCTCAAGATATAACTCATGTCATAAGCTAGTCTTTTTAGATTTTCTAGCTGATTATTTTCTCTATTGTTTCCCTGATTTTTGCCTGACCAACCTTTTTAGGTTTTCCCAGCAGGCTATTTTTTCTATTTTATACATAGTATTTCTTGAGATGACCCAAGTTAATTGGTTTGGTGAACTCGTTCCCCCCATTCTGAGATCTTACTAACACTCTTAGGCAGGATCTTCTTTACCAAGTACAGGCCTTCCGAATTAAGCTTGAACTTCCCTCTTAAGTCGAATGTAGTAGATCTTATGTGCTTCAATACTAGATTGTCAACTCTGATTTTTCTTAGCTTCACTTGCTTATTGAATGCCCTAGCTATCCTTTTTTGATACAATTGCATATGGTATAGAGCTTTCGTCCTTTTTTCATCAACTAGAGCCAACTGATGGTATCTCTGCTCGACTCATTGATACTATGGTATTTCAACCTCTAATACAACTCTCAAAGACTTCAACTCCAACTCAACCGGTAAAACTACTTCAATTCTATAAACCATAGAGTATGGTGTTTACTTAGTTGACGTTCGCTTGGTTGTTCGATATCCCCAAAGTGCAAAGTATAATCAAAACAACTAGTCTAAAATATTTCGCACCATCTTCAAGAGTATTTCTTCATGTTCTTGTTGGCTACTTCTACTGCTCCATTCGCCTGAGGTCTATACGGAGAAGATTTGTGATGCTCAATCTTATATTCTGCTAGTAGGTCTACTGTCTCACCTATGAACTACACTCCATTATCTATCACGACATGATGTAGGACCCAGTATCTGCAGATCAGGTTCCTTTCTAATAAATCTGGTCATCTGCTTTGCCCTCATGGTAGTGAACGACTTAGCTTCAACCCACTTAAAGAAGTAGTCAATCACTACGACTATGAACCTGTGATCATTCGGGGGAGGTTTTATTTCTCCAATGATGTTGATCCCCTAGGCTGCAAAAGGCCAAGGAGACGTTAAGTTGTGCAATTCGGTTAGAGGTATGTGACTCAGGTCACTATACAACTAGCACTCACGACACTTCCTCACCAATGATATGCAAATCTTTTCCATTATTAACCAATAATATCCTTGACGCATGATCTTCTCAGTTAACATCATACCATTCGTATGAGGCCTGCGCACTCCTTTATGTATTTCTTTCATCACTAGTTGAGCTTCTGTTTTAGTCACACATCGGAGTTGTACACCTGAAATCCTCCTTTTATATAAGACTCCCTTACGGCTGATGTAATTCCTAGCTTGAATCCCCAAGACGTATATCTTTCCCTAGCAGTCACTTCCTCTGGATATTCCTATTTTCTATAAAGCTTTTCAGACTATAAAACCAAGGCTTCTCTTCTAGTCCCATTTAAACTTGCATTACTTGATCCCCTTGATAACAAGGCGCACCTGATTTCACAATCACCAAAGGATTCATTAAAAGCTGCGAGTGGTTGACCTACATAGATGATAGTAGAGCCAATGCATCCGCTATCTGGTTCTCATCTCGAGGCAAGTGTACAAATGAACACCTGTAGAAATGACATACTAAAGTCCTGAGATAGTTGGCATACAACTTCAACCTCTTCTCTTTTACTTCCCATTCCTCAATGGCTTATTGGATTACCAGCATGGAGTCCCTATAGACCATCAAATGCTTCGATCCCGCTACCGCGGTCGCTTCTAATTCAAATAAACATGCTTCGTATTCCACCATGTTATTGGTCATTCTAAAGTCTAATCTCTTGGCCATTGATGACATCTCTCCTTTTTTCGTGATCAAAACTACTCTTAACTCTGCGCCTTTTTCATTTATAACTCTATCAAAGTACATCTTCCATTCTCGAGTCTCGATTTCCTTTATATTTTCATCAGGAAACTCCAAATCCCAATGGTCATCATCTTTGATAGCATTCTAAGCTAAAACTTCCGCTACAACCCTACCATTGACTACCTTCTTGGTAACATACTCGACGTTGAACTCTGTGAGAAGTACTAACCACCTAGCGCATTTTCTATAAGAGATGAAGCTTCAAACAAATATTTCAGCGGGTCTATTTTTGAGATTGCCTACACGGTATAAGACTGGAAATAGTGTCTCAACTTCCTCATAGCCCATATCATAGCCAAACACATCTTTTCTACGAGTTTATACTTTGACTCGTAAGGCAACAACTTCTTATTGAGATAATAGACCGCATGCTCTATATTATTAGGTCCGAACTGCGCTACCATTGCCCCTCTGGCTTCCTCTTCCAAGGCTAAGTATAGAATCAACAGGTTGCCATCTTTTAGCGGCTTTAGTACCGGCGGCTTCATCATATACTTTTTGATTCTGTCAAAGGCCTTCTGATAATGTTCATCCCACACAATGGGTTGATGTTTCCTCAAAAGCTTAAAGATAGGATCATAAACCATTGTGAGCTTGGAAATGAATCTGCTGATATATTGCAAGCGCCCTAGAAAACCTTTAAAGCTTGGAAATGAATCTATTGTTGTATTGCAAGCGTCCTAAAAAACCTCTAACTTCTTTTTCTGTCTTTGGTGCTGGCATCTCTTGAATAGCCTTGACCTTGTTTGGATCGATCTCTGTGCCTCATTGACTCACTATGTGCCCTAATAGCTTCTCTGATGTAACTCTGAATACACTCTTCTTCAGGTTGAATCTTCTACTCATCCTAAAAACTTATCAAGAGCCTGAAAATCTCCTTCCCTTGTTTCAAACTTTACCATCATATCATCTACATACACCTCCACCTCCTTGTGCATTATGTCATGAAACAAGCTAGTAGCTGCTCTTTGATAAGTTGCTCTCGAGATCTTTAGTTCAAAATGCATAACCTTGTAGCAATACATTCCTCATTCGGTGATAAAGGACATATTTCAGCTTGTCCACTACTACCATCATGATCTGATTATACCTAGAGAACCCATCCGTATAGGAGTACATCGCATTCGAGGCGATGTTGTCGACTATTATGTCTGTGTGAAGAAAAGGGAAGTCATTTATAAGGCATGCCTTGTTCAAGTTCTGGTAATCCATTATACATTAATAATTGAATAAATATAATAAATATAGAAATTACATAGTTAACAATATTGACATGCAACAAAATATTTGATACATGTCAGCAACTTTTTGATAGATAACTCTTAGTTTAATCTTTAAATTTAATATCAAATTATTATAATAAAATTAGTATTTCTATCGTATTAGAGCATAATTTTTTGATTTCATAATAGTTAAATTTTAGAATTTAATTAGAATAATTATATAATATTATTTTATAGATATTTTTGTACTGGTATATATATTTTTTGATTTTAAGAGATTTATAGTTCAAGTTATTTTTTACTATCTATTATTGATAAATATATGATAATTTAAAAATAATTATGAGTTCAATTTCTATTTTATAAATTAAATAATAATTTATAATTCTATAAAGAATATGTTTATTATATTTAGATAATGCTTTATGTAAATATAATTAAACAACAAATTAATAAATAAAATTTTTCTCATTTTATATGGTGATAGTAATTACACTTTTTATTAAATTATCATTATATGTAGTTAATGATATTAATAAGGTCTTTTTATATAAATATATTTGAACTAAAAATATTTATAATCAAGAGTAAAAGTAACAACCGTATAACATGTAGGCAAAATGATTAATTCTTTCATCGGCTAAAGTAAAAGGTAGTTGACTACTTGACTTGACTAAGAAACTAAACCGGCCTTCAGAACCTCTAATTCATTTAGAAGTGAATAGTTGAATAATCAAGATTAATTTACCTTTAATTAATCTTTTAATAATTTATTTTAATTTAAAATTTTGAAAATTTTTATAATTTATTAGTCTATATATCATTAAGGTTTTAATTCGATCATGGTTTGAATGATATAAAAGAATTAAGATTTTAATTGTAATATTTTGAAAGCCATAATATTTTTTAAAAATTTATTTATTTAAAATAATTTTATACATTTAATATTATATATATATTTTATGAGAATTAAAAATTATGATTTAATTTAGTTTGCTTTTTTAACTGCTAACAAGAGTAATTGATAATAAGAGGAACTAAAAATTAATATATTTGTATGCTTAATTTTTTCTGAATATAAGTGGATCAAATTTAAGGATAAAAAAATTTTATTTTTATTAAATTAATATTTTTATTTAATATTCTCTTCTTTAGTAGTTAGATTTCTTGGATTATGGTTCAGGTTTAAAGTTGGCTCAACTTTGATGTCATGTTTTGGGATGATAGTTGGATGGATGTTTTTGGGTATTTGATTCAACTATACTCTAATAAGACAAATTCTAATAATAATAAACGAATTTTGATATGAGTTTAGAATTTAATTTTATTATTGGTGTCAGGTTCAGATTCGAATTCGTGGATATCCGTTACTCGTATCTAAATATGTAAATAGTACAAGTATAGGATACCCAAACCTAGTACCTGATTTTCATTTATATAAACGGTTGCCCTGTTCCTTTATACCTCTTAAGAACATTATTATTCACTATTTTGTTTTTTTGAGATTTGAATCTTGTACTTTTTATAATAAAAAAAAAAGAACATTCTACCACCAAGTCATCTAAGAATTTTTATTGTATAAAATAAAATAATAAAAAATTAAATTTTAATTATGTGTTTTTGTTAGTTTTACCGCAAGTAAAAATTAAATTTCATTTATTGATAAAAAAATATCATTAAAAAAATATTATTATTAATACTCAATTTGTTAACATTATTAATTTATTATTACATAGTGTTAATATAGCATTAATTATATTTATTATTAATAATGTGTCCTTTAACTAATTAATATGAATTTTTATCAATCTTTTTCAATAAAATCAACACTATTTCATCGATCATTATAATTGTTAAGAATTTATCCACATAGTATTAAGATGTAAATATTATAAGATCTTTTGTTAGCAAATTAAATATCACTTATAAGTGAAAGGAAAAATAATAATAAATATCATAAAAAATTTATTATAATATCAAACCCAATTTATTAACATTATTAACTTATGATTATGTAGTACTAATATGATATTAATAATATTTATTAAATAATCTTTAATAGTAACATGTCTTTTAACTAACTAATATGATATAAAAGAATTTTATATCATTTTATAATGTAGTAGAATTTAAATATTAACATTTAATTTTAAATATTAACTAACTAGTCTTTCTTTTACTATTAAAATAAAACATTAATAAGTATATGTATTGTATAGGAAAAGTATAGAATATTTAAATATATTATATAGTTTACTTTTTGCTGTTATAATGTCAAACTCAAGATTTATGTAAAAATAGAAATATGCAAGGGCTTAATATTTTTCTAATAATTATTTTATAATTTTATTAGTAAAATAATAACAAGAGTTTAATGTTTTATATTTTTAACTTTATTATTAAAATTATTCTTTATGCAATATTAGTTAATTAACATGTAGATTTGTTACTGTAATATTGATATGGCAAAACCTTGTTTAAGATTGAGTTTTGGCTGTTTCAGGATTGCATAAGCTTGTTTAAGATTAATATATTTGTTTTGATTGATTTTATTAATATTATTTTAAAAATTATTATTATAAACGGTTTGGTAAGTGAATATTTATTTAATTATTTAAATATTTTATTTAAATGGATATTTAAAGGGTAAAATACTCACTCTCTATTTAAATATTTATAAAATATATTTAATGCTATTTGATTTAAATAGATATTTAAAGGGTGAAATACTCACTCTCTATTTAAATATTTATAAAATATATTTAATGCTATTTGATTTAAATGAGTTTTAATCAGTTTCGCATAGTATGAGGTATTTTTATTCGGATTTAGAATGAGTTCGAATAGTAAATATAATTTTTTAAATGAATTTGTGACGAATTAGAGTATGTTTTTTTTAATCAGATTTAGATATCCTTAAATGGCAATCTCCTATCCATTATCGTTACTGGTCGTTTATTTGAGTGTTGCATGGTTGTTATTATTATCTTGACTATAAAATCAAGTTAATAGATACAGTTTAATATAAATTTTAATATTTAATATTAATTTATAAAATTTTAAAAGAAAATAACAAACTAACTATTTTTAAATATTCTTAATCTTTTTAAAATTTTAAGATTTTATTAATGCAATAATATAAAAAATTATTTATTAATTAATTTTGATATTATATAAATTAAAATATCAATATAATTGATATTACTATTTTTATGATTACAAATTTATTATATAATTAAAAATTTAATTTATTATTGAATATTATATTACAAATTTATCGATTTATATAATTTGTAAGTTACATTTCTAATTAAACACTAACTATAATCCTAAAAAATAAGATATTAATTATATATTAATATTATATTAACTAATAAGTACTATCCGTGTTGGGTTTGGGTCGGTTTCATGTTTGAACATGCGGATATCCATTATCTGAATCCGATTATATAAATAGATATAGGTACAGGGTACCCGAACTCGAATCCGGTACCCATTTAGCTAAATCGGTATCAGGTATGATACCTGCATATCCTATCCTCTTAGACCCGTTAAGAATAGTATTCATCATTTTGTTTTCTATTAGACTTGAACCTTGGACCTTTTATAATTAAGAAGTTCATTCTACCACCAAGCCATTTAGTAATTTTTGTTAAAATAGATATACTAGTTTTTTATTCATGTGCGTTGCACCTAAATATTAATAATTGAACTCGTTTATAGTAAAAAAAAATAAAATAATTACTAAATTTAGAATATTAAATACTATTAATATAAAATTGCATAATTCTTAAATTATAACTAGTTCATCTTATTTTTATTTTAGAAAACTAATTAAGCCATTTATATCTGTAAATGCATTAGTTGAGTAAATTTTAAAATTTTAAAATAATTGAACTTAATGTTCTCATAATTCAAATTAATTTTTCACTAACATTTATAATTGTAATTAATAAATTGATACATTATTAACCAAAATTGAAATTTTATTTCTCCAAATATTTCATCATATGTTTGTTTGGTAAATATGACTCATTCAATTTAAATATCTATAGTCTCCTAAATTAATTCATTTTACAAACATGTTATATATCTTTTATTTATCTATATTACATCCGATGATTTGTACTATAAGATAATCCTATCACACTTTTATTAATATATAAGTAAAAATAGTTCATCTGGTGCTATTTTACAACAAAAGTACACATAAATTAAAAAAGTTTTCATTTATAATTTTTTTATATTATATATTTAGTCTACATAATACAAATTTATAATGCACAAATTGAAAGAGTTTTGGATGAAATTCATTATTAGTATTCAATATAATCTAAATAACTTTTATGATTCTATCTATTTTAAATAAAGTTTATGAATTGAGTCAACATTCTAAATTATTGACTCATTTTCTTTAGTTTTGTATAAAATAAGTATGAATTTTATATAAATTTTTGACATTATTTAAATATATTTTCAAATGTTGTCCCTTGGAACTAAGAAAGGGGATTGAATTGGTGACCTATAACTGCGGAAGATAATGATTTTAGGTAAAAATACAAGAGATTAAGGATAATATAGAGAGAATAAGGGTTAAAGAAAATGACACAAAGATTTATAGTGGTTCGGGAACAAACCTCCCTACATCCACTCTTCAAGATCACATTTGAGTGTTTCACCATAATTACAAGGATTTCAAGCTTTGGATTTTATAAGTTTACTCAACAACTTGGTGTTTCCAAGGCTCACACTAAACCTCTTTCCTTAGTGAATCAATCTCTCACTAAGTCTCTTAACTCTTGAGTATTAATAGTTACTCAAAGACCAATTTCTTATGTTTTTAATACCTAGTCTTACACAACAACCCTTTTGAGTTTTAGTTGAATAAAGAGTTTCAACTTAATACACTTTACAAAGAAAGAAATTGAGTGTAGAAAGTTGAGAAATAAATTTGTAAGAGTTTTGGTATATCTAATTCACACACTTGGTTATAATATTTTTAAGAGGGATATTTATACACATAACAACCCCTTGGAGACGTTATAATGAGGCAAAAACTCTTTAATTGCAACATTTGATAACTTGACAAAAACTACCTAAAATCACGAAAAGCGCCCTCGTGCTTTTAGAAAAGAGATATTGGGACTCCAATAGCTCTAGCCACATGGCACTGATAAGATGACTGAAGTCTCAACTGTAACACCCGGAATTTTTTTTTATATATTTAATAGTGAGTTTTTATTTAAGTTAATTTTAGCTTTATTTTTATTCAAGTAAACTATTTGAGAAATGATTATATTTTGGTTATTCAAATTTTTCCAAATGCATATTTATATAAATAAAATTATATATTGGAAAATTATGATAGAAATTGTAAGGGATGTTTTTATAAAAGAATTTTGAGAAAATTGGTATTATAATTGATTAGTAGTATTAAATTTTGAGTTGGAAATTGATTATTTAATTTAATTGTGTATAGGATTTAATTGGAGGATTATTTTGGAATAAGGATTAAAAGTATAATTTTATTTTTGTGAGGGTTTAATGGAAATTTGTGAGTTTGGTATTTTCGTAAATAAATATGTCAGTCAGGGGTATTTTTGTAATTGTGTATTTTCAATAATTCGGATTTGGCCCAAATTAAATAGTTAGGGGCTTAATTGAAAGGCTAAAAAGAAGTTTGGGGGTCAAATTGGAATTCTGCAGGATGAAATTGTAAGTAATTAAGAAAGTTGAGGGACCAAATTGCAATAAGGAAAAGTTCAGGGGTCAAATGTCGATATTGAAGGGAAAGAAATCGGGGAAGAAGAAGGGAGGAAGAGAGATGTCGGGAAAGAGAGGAGCGGAGGAAGGAGGCTGGCCGGGCCGTCTGTCCGGGCGCGGGCCGGGCTGACGTCAGCAGCTGGCGACGGCAGCCTCGCGAGGAGGAAGATGGCCGAAGCTTCCTTGCCGTGCAGCGCTTCCGTCATGGTCGCCGATCTTGGTGTCGATCGACTCCTCTCGTCCCTCGGCTTTGTTTTGGCGGCCGGCGGTGTGGTGGCCGGAAGCGGAAGATCCGGTGGAGAGAAAATGGTGGCAGCCGGCGTTTTGGGCTTTTCCGGCCGAGCTCCCGTGGAGGATGGATTATCGGAGGATGTATCCCGACTCTCCTCATCTCAAGCTTCGCGATGGCACCGGTTTCGTGGCGATCGGGCTTCGTTTGCAAATCGACGGTCGAGATCGTCCGCAAATTTCTCCGGATGATCGGTTTCAGATCGGAAAATCGAAAGCGGGGATCGTCATCAGCGCGTCGTTGTGAGTCCGATGGTGTGTTCGGATCGTCGATCGGACTCCGGCGGCTGGAGGCGAGTCGACCGAGCGACCGAGCGTCTCGGTAATTATCTTTGGCCCGTTAATTTTGGAATTCTTGGTTTAATTGTGTCTAATGGTTTATATTGAGTATTTGATGATTTTTGTGAGTCAAAAATAATTGTTTGTCGGTTACCTCGTATTTTGTCTTTGTGTGGCGAGTCGGAAATAGTGAAGTTTGGGGACCCGACTCCTATTGTTTGAATCTTTAAGTATTTGAAGTGTTCTTCTGGCAGGTCCTGGACCCGTTTTTACGGGAGGTAATGTTCGTGTTGTAGGGGAGGTTCACGGGATTTTCGGTGAGAATTCTCCCGAGTCGAGATTCTTAGAGAGTCGATCACAGGAGTCTAGACCTAGGATTAATGATGGATTGTCTCGGTATTGATAAATTATTTTCCGTGATTAGATGATCATCGTCCGGCTCGCTCCAACCGAGGCACCGGAGCGAGCTAGGAGGTCGCCCAATCCCTGTGAGTTAAAGTCATTTAATCATTGCACTATTGCTAAGTCCGATTTTAATATGCTATTTTGGAAGTTTATGTTTAACATGGTTACTAATATCTCAACGTAATTAATTTCTTGGATTATTAATTATTGAAGATAATATGAGTATTATTATAGTAATGTTATAATAATTCCAAATATCATCGATTTTCCACCGAAATTTCCGATGTTTTACTCTTAATTGTTAATCATTAATTTGATATGGTTGAATGACTTCATTATACAATGATATTTATTAAATGGATGATTGTGTCTTGGGAAACGTGGCTTGTAGAACATGCCACTGATGGGTTACATCGGACGCGTCGCACTTAATGATCATGGATATAAGGTTATTATGGATTTATGCCTCCCGATCGAGCTTGCTCTCCGGGGTCGAGTTCGATTGATTGCCGGAGTTAAGGTCCCCGATCGAGCGATGCTCTCTGGCCGGCTTATTTGGAATTCAAGTGTTCAGGCTGGAGGTAAGGACCCTGATCGAGCTTGCTCTCTGGGAGCCAGTCTTATTGGATTAAGAGAGCCAAAATGGCTGTTAGATTTTGGGGTTTAGGGTTCTACCAAACCACTCGTCCCGTAAAAGTAAATATATATTTTTATTTATTTATTTATTATGGTATTTGATTATAATGTGATTTGTATTTACGTGCATGGTTGATATTTTGATTCGAATGATTAATATTTTATGTAAAGGAAATAGTAGGGTATGATTATAGTATGGTTTGATATACTGATTTGAATAATCTATGTTTTCTGAGAAGAAGCAATAGTCCCTAGATTATTTGATTTTAACTCACTCTCGAGACTGACAATCTCCATTTATGTTTTTTTTTCAGATTCGTGACTGTTAGTTCTCCCGCGACTCTTATTCAGTAACCCAACTCCTTCATCATCGGGTGATGTATTTGATTTGGTATGTAAATTGGTAAATCTTAGATTCTCCGCAATAGTAATAGTAAATGTATCAGTTGTAAATTTTCTGAGCTTCAGGTCTCGCCTAGTTTTTCTGGCAGACCGAAGTATTTATGTAGAATGCAGCTATTAAGATAATTTGTGATTTTAATAATATTAATTTGAGTTGAGATTTGTTTAAATCAGTGAGTGTCAGGCTTACTACGGGTTTCGGTGGCCTTAAACCTACCCATTCCCTAGTGCCGGTCACGGGCCCACGGGTGGAGTCGTGACATCAACGGTTACTGACATAGTATTAATTGCGAAAACCGCCCCCTGTGCCATAATAGCGCCTTCGCGCTTGTCTTGTTTGCGCCCAGAAGCGCCCTCGCACTTCTCATCGCGCTATCTTCTGCCAGTTTTTATCTCAATGCCTAAAGCGAGGCACCCTTGCGCTTCTTGAAGCTTTGACACTTTGACTGCCAGGTGTCATGAGACAATTGGCTTGCTGTCAGGTGGACTTTTCAACATCTTATAGACTTTTAGTCATATGAAAAGCGCTCCCGCGTCTTGGCAACGCTCTCACACTTTTGGAGTCTTTTTACAATACTTACTTCAAGACTTAAGAATGTTTAGAATAAACTTGGTTCCTTTAGTGCTTTGTCATATAGACACTCAGACATGATGTTACTGATAATCAATTTGGTTGTTATGATCAAAATAGAGATCAATTGCATCTTAGGTCAACATCAAATTTTGGATTGATTATCTAACTTATTCAATAGTCAATATCTACATATTTATTCAATTTAGAAAACTTAAAGCTTTGATGTAAGCTAAAATATAATTTTATTGGTATTTTATGAGAAAAATTAATATTAATTTTATTTTTCTTAAATAATTTAGTTTTTCATTCAATAAATGTTAGTAGTTCAGTTGTTAGTGATATGAAAAGGAGAAAAGAAAACTAAATTTTGTTAAAATATATTATTATAGTACCCAACCCGATCTATTAGCATTATTAACTTATGATTATGTATTGTTAATATAATATTAATCATATTTATTAAATAATCTTTACTAGTAATATATATTTTAACTAATTAATATGATATAGAAGATCTCACACTATTTTGTTATGTAGTAGAATTTAAATCTTGACTTTCATTTTTAAATTTTAACTAATTAATCTCACTTTTACTATTAAACAAAGCATTAATTAATCTCACTTTTACAATTAAAATAAAGTATTAATAAATAATTTACCATTAATTATTTTTGTAATTCCACTATTAGATTAAAGTAAATGGCAAAAGCTTGTTCAGGATTGATTTTTCTATTTGATGGTCACTTCCTTCCTGTTTTAAGGTTGATTCTTCCTTTACCTTTTTGCTTTGATTGCACTATTGGTTTGTTACTGTATATTGTTGTTGACTGTGTGTTTGTATACTATCAACCTTTTTTCTCTTTTTCTTTTAGAATTTTATTCAACTGCAGAAGCAAATTGTTTCTTATAATAATAGTTATAAATAGATCTACTGGAAAAGACTTTGGTGCATTGTTTATATTAAAAAAATGCAAATGAAACATTACAAGATAACAGTTTGTTTGGTAATGCAAATAGATATGTATTGGAGTGCGTCTTGGAATATTCACTGCTGCATTTTATGGTTTACAAATTGTTCTGACTGAGAAGCGGAGTGTTCATGATATTCATGATGTTTTCAATGTTACAGGTGCTGGTTGGTTACATTTGATTTAATTTGTAATCACTCATGTCTTCTAAAATGTAGTTATATTTGATTTAATTTGTAATAACTCATATCATCTAAACTAATTTTCAAACTTTAGTTAATAAATTATTCGATTGAACAGATTCATGTAATGAAAAGATGGTTTTTTATTTTTTTTTTGTTTTGAGTTTATTGTTAATAATGTATACAAACTTTTCTTTTATTAAAATTGCATTTTATTTAGTTTTTATTATTTATAACATTATTTTAAATTTTATTGAATTTATGCTTGGATTGCATTAATATATCAAACATTTAATATTGAATACTTAGACTTAATTAGTTTATTGTCACAATCCGATCTATGGGCTCGTGACCGACGCTAAAAAATGGATAGATTTAAAGCCACTAAAATCCGTAGCAAGCCTAACATATCACCAAATCAATTAAATATAATTTTTATTTATTATGTCAATATTTCATTACTAACATTCAACCACACAAATATTACACATTTAATAGATTCGTCGGCACCATTAGGTATTACCTTCTTGGTTGGTTTAACATACCAAAATAAATAATAAGCTTTAGAATCACAACTGCGGAAAATCTATATTCTTAATAGTCAGTCATGCAAATAAAATTTATTACATTAAAACCTAAAGGATACAAAAGTTGGGCTGCCGAAGGAGAAGAACTGCAAAAGACCTAATTGACATCTCAAGATTAAATTGAAACTGTCAGTCCCAGGAGTGAATTAAAATCATATATCTGAATTACGTAGCTATATATTATATAATTATTTAAATAATATATAACATCACAGAATAATAAATACGCGCCATATCATAATTTAAGAATATGTAATTTTTAACACATACGGGACGAGTACTTCAGCAAAACCCTAGCCCAAATTCTAGCAGCATTTCAGCTTTCTTATTCCAATAATACTAGCGCCTAGAGCAAAGCTCGACCGGGATCCTTAAGTCCAGTCTGGTCACTTAAATACTAAACACAGCCAGTGCTTAGAGAGCAATGCTCGACTGGGGACCTTTCCTCCGGCAAATCAAGACTCTATAATACCAAAGAGTTGTGCTCGATTAGAGCACATCACTGAATATTTTTCTATTATCTGACTCTAATTTTCACCGGTGCACAGACGATCCTGAGACAACCCATTAGGCAGCATGTTCTACTACCATCTCATCCCGAGTCATTAATATCATACATTAAAAATATTTAAAATAGCATAAATAAAAAATAATCTTAATATTATTCAATGAACCATTAATTATTAAAATTAAGTATCAATTAATATAACAGACATAAATTTAAATGTAGATAAACAACAATAATAACCATTATGAAAATTATGATGGTAAAAATAAATAAATAACCAAATATCACTAATAGTAACAAAAATAATTTAATGATAATAATAATGATAATAATTATAATGGCTGTAGATCAAAACGTTGCATTAAAAGTAAGTATGACATATGTGCAGTGATTATATGATTTTTACTCTGCTCCTATGCCCCGGGTGGAGCGGGCTGAATTGATGAATTATCCATTCATGGGAATAATTCAATTAATAAAAATAAGACATTTAATAAATAATCCTAAGTCTAGACTTCTAGAATTGACTGTCTAAGAATTTGGACTCAAAAATTCTACCAAAAATTCGGCAATACTTCCCCTAAAATACAGACGTTTATAACTTACTAAAAACACTTCTAATATTTAACAAGAGTTGGATCAACGCAGCCGCATTATTCTTTTTATTTTTTCCGACTCCACAACACAACACAATGTTAATAATTATTAAATAACAGTCCATTATTAATATTTATTTCATAATCTAACCCACAAATAATTTCTCAATATTTTTAACTTAATTATTCACAGCCACAATTATTACAAAACTAAATAAATTCTTAATTACACTAATTCATCCATAATATTTATAATTAATCTAACAAATAATGTAACTAAATTAATCAATTACCTGTAATTAAGAACTAATGATGATAATAATTCCTAAATTTTTTAAATAATTTATCAAGCCTAAATAAATTTTATCGAGCAAAAAATTCAAAGTTTTACCCGTCCAGAAAACATAGAGTCCGAAAGTCGATACCGTCGACAGTGTCAAAATTTGAATCCAAAAATACCTATGCGAAGCTTGCGACGCGCTGAATCCAATTATGCAATTATTTTCTGCCTGGAACTCATCGGAAACCACCAGATCGAGGCCGGAAATTTTCGGCTCCGGTGAGGCATGGATGAGCTCTCCAATGGCTGTCCGATGGCAAGGAGGGGCTGTCTTATGGCTTTAGGGGCAGTAAATCCAAATCCAGCATCAGTTTGGCTAGAAAACACTGGCAAGGGGCTGTACCAGAGGTAGTAGCTGGTGACGCCTCCTTTCTCCCTTGCTTCGCCACTTTTCCGGTGAGAAAGTGAGGAAGGAGCGGTTGCCGGTGGAAAGAAAAGGGAAGAAGAGGGGAAATGCTGATGGATGTGGTGGTTATGATGGAGAATAGAAAAAGTTGTGGGGGGAGGGGGTGGGAGAGAGGGAGTGAGTAGCGGGAGCAAATTTTTTATTTTATTTTGTAAAATTTCATTCCGGCTCCTTTCTTAATTTATGCCACAAAAACACCCACTTAAATATATGCATATATGTATATATATAATAATTAGTTAAAATAATTTAACTTGATAAAATTAATAAAATTATAATTTAATTATTTAAAATCATAAATTAATATAATATAATTATTTAAAAATATTAAATTAAATGGTACTCATTTACTCACAGAACATATTAGTTTACTAATTTATTTTTGAGAATTAATGAAATTAAAATTTAAAATTTATGAATATTATATTTATATTTTAAATTTTTTATTAATTTAAATTATTATAAATAGATTTAATAATAAATATTTATTTAATTATCCGAATGTTTATATTAATTAGTTTCAATCAATAGTGTATATATTATTTATTTAAATAATTATAAAATTTATTTAATATATTTATTTTAAATAAATTTTAATCAGATTCGGATATTATAAAAATATTTTTATTAAGTTTTAAAATGAGTTTAAGTAATAATAATAATTTTTTAAATAGACCGGGACGGATTTGAATATTTATTATTTAAACGGATTCGAGTTTGTATATCTGTAGATGGTCGGATACCGTACCCGTTGCCACCCTAGATTAGACTACTGTTTAATAGGGGTACTATTGACATCCTAGTGCAAGGAATTTTCCTTCTAATTTTTCTGCTTAGTGGGAGTCCGGGAAGATTTTAGGGAGTGGGAATAGCGCCATCCAAGCCAGTCACCGGAGACCGATCTTTAGTTGCTCGTCGACTCTGCCTCTAACGCTAAGTCTCTCAAACTCCGAGATGTAGGGTTTTTCATTCTCTCTGCATATAGACTTTAAGGACAAGATTTTGCTTCTTCCATTCTATTTTATTTATTTATTTTTGAGTTTTCTACTTCTTTTTAAGTTCAATATAGAAACTTGGAATTGTTAATAAGGAATCAATCTCGTGAGTTTCACTCAATCGGAAGCTAACATTTGCTCCTCTATCATTCTCATTTTGTATTCTTTCTGTTTAATTCAACCCTAAAGCTAAAGAATTCAATTCAGCCAATAATCGCTTTGCTCCTCCTCGCCATCCCCCCCTATCTTAAGCATTTGTTTGATTGTGATTGCTCTGTTGTGTTGTATAACTTGATGCAGAAAAAATGGGTGATAGTGATTTAAAAACATGGGTATCTGATAAGTTGATGTCAATTCTTGGCTATTCTCAGAGCACAGTTGTTCAGTACATAATTGGCATATGTGAGTCACCTTTTCACCTCCTTACACTTTTTGCAAGATAACTTATGATAATGAAAAATGACTTTACAAAAGTATAGATTTTAATGTGCTATAATGTGTTGAGTTAAGGTCACTTGTGGTTGCAGCTAAGCAAGCAAATTCACCAGCTGATGTGCAGGCCAAGCTATCCGAGTTTGGTTTTTCAACATCAGCTGAGACCCGGTCTTTCTCTGAGGAACTTTTTTCTAGAGTACCCCGGAAACAATCTGGTTTAAATGTGAGTTCTCATTTGATGAATGCATGACTTGCAAGTTTGTCTAATTTACTATAGTTTTTTGGAAGCATAGGTTTTTGTTTCCTCCTCATTCATAGATGTATTATCTATGTTTTTGTCCTTTTGCCCCAGATTTATCAGAAACAAGAAAGGGAAGCTGCTATGTTGGCAAGGAAACAATTGACTTATACACTTTTGGATGCTGATGATGATGATGATGCCAATGGTAGTGATGCCAGTGCTTATGGTAACCAATCTTCAACTATAACTGGCTTTGAGCCTGGAAGAGCCGAGTCACATAAGAAGCGATTCAGGAAGAAGATTGAAAGTGAAGAGGATGAAGACAAAGAGGTAGAGTATTTCTAATCTTTGTGGCAGAGTTTTAATTTTATTGTTTTTACCCTGAGTTGCTGGATTGAGTTGTACTCCATCCAATATTGCAGCTGGTCTCACCTGTGGAAAAGGAGAGACAGGTTAAACGGCGGATTTCCCAAGATGAAGAGGATGATTCAGAGGTATGCTATGATTCCTCAAATAAGGACCTCTTAAAATAGTCTGTCTTACACTTTCTTCCATACCTTAGAGTTTGTTATAAATGGAAATTTGTTGTGTGCTTTTAGTGGTGATTGATGATGGGCTCTGTCTTTATAAATCATACTAGTGTTGCTTGTCATGTGCGTTACGCCCATAAATTATTATTATAAAAATTATAATAGAAGTTATTTAATAAATTAGTATATAATATAATATTAAATAGTAAATAATCATACTAATAAAGTATTGTAATTATAAGAACATATGAATTAATATGTCAATAAAATAAAATTGAAAGTATCATACCTTTTTCCTATGACTTTCTGTCTTCAATTATTATAAAAACTTGTATTGAATTATTTGAATTCTATTATAGGTATATACATAGTGTGATATATAGTAATTCATCCTAGTTAAAAGAAAAGATATATAATAATTTATCAATTTCTTATAGGATTGGGAATGTATATAAAATTATTATAGGATTAGGATTGAATTAGATTAACTCTATTAGGATTAGGAGATTAATCACTAATTTATTCTATTAGGTTTGGGAAGTTAAATTAATTACATATAGAATTGGGATAAGATTAGCACGGCTCCCAGCCCCGCGCCCCTCCCCCCATAGTTTTCTATAAGTAAACATGCTCTTAGTATTTCATTTTATTATTTTTATAATAAGAAATATATAACTTTCTTTTATTATTTAATTTACGACACATCGCTTCAATAAAATTAAAAAAAGAAAGAATTTATCCCATTATCTTATCAAATAGGTCTGGTCCCCATTCGTGCTTTTTCATATATTATAGATAGATTGGTTAATTTCTTGAATTCAGTATTTAAAAGAGTTCATTTTTCTGCGTAGTTTTATTATTTGTTATCCTGGTAAACCTAAATGTGGTTTGTTAATCTTCTGACTTGCAGTCGGAGGAGGAAAGATTGCAGGATCAAAGAGAAAGGGAGCAATTAGAACGAAATTTAAGAGAACGTGATGCTGCTGGGACTCGAAAGGTTTGTATTTGCACATAACAGTCTTAGTTGGCATTTGGTATTTCTCTCTCAGTCTTATGCTGTTGTTTCTGGGATTTGCTTAGATTTCAATTATTTTTATATGCACTTGTGGTTCTCTAAAAAAAAAAAAAAAATTTTATGTAAATGCCATGTTGTATTAGTATGCGATGCAAGTAGATAAGGACTGGCTTCATTTCTTGCCACCTAATATAAAAAATACTTAATAAGTTAGATTGTTGAATGGGATTAAATTAAACCTTGTCTATGAATCATCATTTGAAGCATTCTCACAGACGTGTTTAGCTTCGTAATCTATATATCACTCAGCTTGTCCTTTCTTTTTTTTTTTTCTTTTTCTTTTTTCTGGTCTGTTTATCACAGCTGACAGAGCCAAAGATATCAAAAAAGGAGGCAGGTATAACACCTTATATGCATCAACAAACTTGTACCCTTTAAAAGTCCATTATATTTTATTTTAAATTATGTTATCACATCTGCACACCCCCTTTTTCTTCTTTTTGTGCAACAGAAGAGGCAGTGCGAAGATCACATGTTTTGGAGGAAGATGGAATTGGCACTTTGAGGTTTGACCTTTAGGATCTCTTGCTTTTTTTGAAATTTGAATATCTTTTACCTATGAGAATTTCTAATCCTTCCTTTTTTCTTGGCTCTGATTTAGAAAAGTGTCACGTCAAGAATATCTTAAGAAAAGAGAGCAAAAGAAATTGGAAGAACTCAGGTATTTTAGATTACATATAGCTGTCCTATTGCTGTTTCCTCATTTTATTCATTACGATTATATATTATTTTTGTCTCGACATAAAAATATAGATTATACTTAGATGTGAATATTTGCAAGAGTTTTTAACTTTTGGCTGAAATTATAGTTGTTAGAAGGTATCATCAGTAAATATGCATAAAAAACTTGCATTTCTTTTAAAAATTGAACTAGTAATAGTCGAACGCAAAGAATCTTAGCATTCATAATTAGAGCATTCGAAATACTAAAAAAGAAGATAACCCTTGGGACTAGGTTGCATAAGTATTGCATGTGGAAGAAAGCAAACAAAAATAAACAACAAAATGTGTTTGAGTTGGAAATAAAAAAAATATATTAATGCTCAGACTGAAAAGGGCAAAAATGGAGGAGTTGAAAGATGGAAAAGAGGTAAGATTGGTACATTGTATAATATAGGGGGAGGAGATAGAAGAAAAAATCCTACCAGAAGGAGAAAAGAATGAAGATGTAGAGGGGTGACTGATGCCCTAGATGTGTGCAAGAGCAACTAATGAAGTTCATGTGGGCAAGGGCAATTAATGAAATTGATGTGGGCAAGGTTGATTAATGAAATTGATGTGGGTAAGGGCAATAATTCATGCAGGATAGAGGTATAAAGTAGAAGAAGAATAACAAAGTCAAGTAGTTGTCAAAGTCGCTCCTGAGGCGAGAGGAGCACAAGGCGCAAGTTGAGAAAGGTCGGCGACTTCACTAAGGCGCGTGCCTTTGTGCGCCTCAGACCTATGCGCCTCAGACCTAAACGAGGCATGCCTTTGTGATATATTGACTTTTAATTTTTTCTTTTTTCATTTAAGATATGAAATGATCTCAACCCTTCATCATAGACTTAAAATAGGTTATGTAGGCCTACCCACACCTGATTATCTCCAAAAAGAATTAAGAAAGAAAAAGAAGAAAGAAGATTAGGGCAAAAAGACATCTGATCGAGAAAAAGAAGAGAAGAGGAAGAGGATTTCAATGAAGAAGAAGAATACTATATGGAGCTTAATGATGATTGATGAGTAATGTGATGACTGTAATTAATATTTAGTGGGAGACTAGGAGTGTAGGAGTAGTACCGAGACCATATTTATATAGTAAATTAGTGAAGGAAGATGCTTTAGGATTTCTACTATTCTAGGACTTCTAGCTATTTATAAGACTATATTTTACTTTTATTATCTCCTTTGAACATGTCTTTTTATTGTTTGTTAAATGATTCTTGAACATGATTATCATGATCTTTTTATTTCTTTTCTTTGGTTGTGTTTTAAGTTTTATATTTAACGCATGTCTTGTATTATGCGTCCTAGTTTTATTTTATTTTACTTTTTTGCACCTCACTTTTGTCAGGCGTGTGCCTCGCCTCACGCCTTGTGCCTTAGGCACCAAGAGCCCTTATTGCCTTGGTGCGCCTTTCGCCTTTAACATCTATGCAAAGGCATAAAAATAATAAAGCAAGCATTTAGAATTAAATAACAAGGGCAGTGATTGCAGATCTATATGACAAAGGGATAAACAAATTACACTCAACAGAAGTAAATCAAATGAGTAGTAAAATAAAAAAAAAAATTCCTCGAGCCTAAGGCATGAGCCTTAGCGTGGTATCTTTATGCACTGTGACTATCGGGAATGTCTTTGTTAGTTGTGCTGCAAACTCTTTTTTCTTATTGTAAATGACCATCATTTTTCTCTCTGCATGTCTTTTTCAGGGATGACATAGAAGATGAGCAATATCTATTTGATGGTGTGAAACTGACTGAAGCAGAAGTACGTGAAATAAGGTAATATATTTAGATTCTTGCTTCTGATCTTGTATATGGTTAAATCTAACTTCCTCTCTCTCTCCCCGCCTCTCCTAGAAAAATAGTATGGCCATATCATAGGAAAATTTCCAAGTTATAAATAGTGAAACACATTTTTATTTCTGAAACTTTATGAGTTTATGTGATTTTTATTGGTCCATACAAATGGAAAATAGTTGTACTCTTGTCTTTGTTTCTCTTTGCCTTCTCCCCTTCTTCTCTTTCCCCAGTAATTACATTTGATATTAGAACCCTAGTTTCTTAACCCCTAATAGTATAGATCGACTTTAAACTGAATGTGGTTAAACATTATGGATATCTTGTTTTGGCAGATACAAGAAGGAATTATACGAGCTCATAAAGAAGAAGTCAGAAGATGCAGATGATACCAATGAGGTACTCAGCCATTTATTTTGTGATTATTGAAGAATATGCTTTTGGGGCTATTTATAGTTGAAGGTCTGCATTATGAGCAATGCCCCTAGTCTTTTTAGGAAATTTGAGAAATTTGGTTGGGGTTTTAGTGGAAGGTTTATAGCATTGGATGGAGTGAAATCAAACGTCCTTTTTGTAATAGTGGGGGGAAGAGAATCTTAAGTTATTACTTCTATATAGACCTCCATTTTGTTAAGGAAGGTAGTTTGATTATTCTAGTTCGGTTTATTTTCTAAAATGTGATGTTGATATAATAAAGGAACAAAGTTACAATAATATTGCACATTTTTATTTCATCACTTCTATAAACCTTTTAGCTATATGATACAGCTGATGAAAGTTCAGTTATACTTCTACTAATATCTTTTCTTTCTTCTTCTCTTATAACATGCACTTAGGGCAGGTTTAGTACTCCTTGGAAAATGGAACTAGAATGGAAATGGATGTTTTAGATCCAAAGCATCCTGTCCAAAATTATTTGAGATAACTAAATAAATTTAATGGCACCTGTAGAAATTACACTTATGAGTAGATGCCATTTTCACTAAAACTGAAGCTATTCAAATATAAACAAGGGCGCCGCTATTGCCACAGCCTATTAAATGCTATAATTGATTTTTTTTCCCCTTATCTACTCCTGAATTTCTTTTGCCCTGCCTCCATCCCTTCTCCCTTTTGTGCACACAATTTGTTTCCTTTTTGTGTTACTTAAAGCAAAATGAAAGCCCTATGCTTTAGTTAAAGTTTCATCTTCTTTTTAACTCCTTGACTATTTTTTCCATCCCGTCTAATCAAAATTAATGTTGAATAAAAAATATCAATCCAAAGTTTCTAACTACTAATTCTTGGTAAAACCATCAGACTGCATAACAATAAAACCTCTCTCCTTCAAGCTGCTCAGCAATTCTTATTGGTGTTTTTTTTTTTTGGGCAAAGCAATTCTTGTATGGGGCAAGAATCAATTTGAGTTCTTGGATGGTTGATCTACCATTTCCTGTGATATTTGCGATTTCAACATCCTTAATTTTAGTGTTTAGCTCCTCTTTAGAATTTCTTTCCTCTATAATATTCTGCTAGTGAAATTTTAAAGATTATTTAACACCTAATTGAACAAACTAATAATATGAACTTCGCTCTGGCGGTGAGCTTTTTAATTGAATTATGGCCAAAGGGAGCTCTTGTGGACATGATTCATGCTTGTTATTTTATTGGGTATAAGAAGGTTTCCAAATTGCAGATGAGAGTGAGTGAGTGGATGGCGAAGCTGGGATAATAAAGGAGAAAAGAAAAGATTGAAATTAGCATTTAGTAGGATGTGGCCTAAGCCATTTTGGTGTGGCAATAGTGCCCCTATTAAATCTTTTTTATTTTTAAGAAACTTGTTTTCCTTGTCTATCAAACAAGAAAGTGAATCCTATTTCAACAATCACATGCCATTCCCAATTCCAGAGCATACCAAATGTGCTCTCTATAAGTGGAATCATGAAAACAAAAACCATGTGTGGTTTTTAATGAGGTATTTCATGTATGTTCTGCACACTTATGTTTCTTGTGGTTATTATATGTCATTGTTGCTAAGTAATTGCATGTTCTACGTCCTTTTGAAGTGCAGTACAGAATGCCAGAAGCATATGATCAGGAAGGGGGCGTTAGTCAGGAGAAGAGATTTGCTGCAGCTTTGCAGCGCTATAGGTCAGTTTGAAAACAAAATGCTCCTTAGTTATGACTACACAAGTTTTTGTTAGAAATTTTCATTACTAGTAACTAGTATATTCAGTTGGTTGTTCTCTCTTATTGGGACTATTTTTCTTCTTACTATTTTTTGTAGGGATCCCAATGCCGGTGACAAAATGAACCCCTTTGCAGAACAGGAGGCTTGGGAAGATTATCAGATTGGTAAATTCTTGTGAAGGTTTTACCAATGCTTTTAGCTTACATGACTCTAGGTTTGAGACTAATTCTGAACTTGTTATATTCATCTAGGAAAAGCAACTTTAAAGTTCGGGTCAAAGAACAAAAAGCAGATTTCTGATGATTATCAGTAAGTTTAAGTAATCATTGCCTATCAAAGTTGATGAAATCCTTGACCTAGCATTTCTAATTGTATCTGGTTTTACATTCTTATTTGATTCTTTCAGTTATTTTATCTTTTCTCATTTGGTTCCTTTCTTTTCGTTTTCAAATTCTCATATAAGTTGTCATTTTATATGACGCATAATTAGGATTTTCTGAATATGCTTAGGTTTGTGTTTGAGGACCAGATTGAGTTTATCAAAGCATCAGTGATGGACGGTGACAAGGTAGATTTTTTCACTTCCCCCAAGTTATGAATGGTGGTTGTTCAGTTTTCTTCTGAAAATAACAAGAAGTGCCTTTTCTTTTATGCAGTTTGATGATCAATTACCTGCTGAGTCCCTGGACAACTCTATGGAAAAATCAGCTTTCGAGAAGATTCAGGTGTGCATTTTATTTTCTACCTTTTTCCCCCTTCTTTTGCCTAATGATTTTTCTCTGTCCCTTCATTCTCCGAAGTGTGTTTGCACTAAAACATGTGACTTGATGTTAGGAATAAGTATTTTGGTGCTGTAATTTGGCTTTTCTTCTTTCCCTCTTAAATTTTATTATTTTCACCCAAAAATGGAGAAGAAAAGAAAACTGATGTTGATTCCATCAGTTTTATAGAAATGAATTCACACTATTGGAGTGCTACACAGGCTCCTTCTCCCAGCCCGTAATCCCTACAAAGATTTATTCTTTATTGTTGTCCATTCCCTTGAATGCAACACATCAAAAAGCCTCTCGCATAACAATCAAGCATCTCGATCCTCAGAATGTTGTTCCATAAAATCAAAATCCCTCTTGTAGAACCTGATGCAGAGAGATGCTTCCATCACTTTTTGTGTGATTAACAATTTTACAAACCAATCATTGGAATACTGCTCTATTTAAGTAGGCCATGCATGCCAAATTTCAACATAAGTGGATATTTAGAGGTTTGTATAAAAGTGTCTCTCATAAAACTGAATATTTTATTAGCTCTGGCAAAATTCTTTTATTATAGATGACATAAGATGTCTGATTGACATGAAATCTGGTGTGCGCAATGTATGCCAGTAGAAAGGTGAATTCCATTGTAATTTTTTTAAAAGTGACTCATAGAAAAAGATGTAAGACTGTCTAAATAACTGGGTAATGTACAGATATGTAACATGTGTTTATAACTGTATGTTGCATGTGTAAGTATAGTCTGTCATTAAAATGTCTAAATATGCATGTTTATTGTCTTCAATGAGTATTTACCATAAAAGGTTTGTAATTATCTTTTTAGTGATTTTGATGACAATCATTTACAATAGTTCAACTAGAAATATGATCAGAATTATGAATTTCTGTACTAAACAAAATTTTAATCCAAGTCAAGGGACTAACTTCTAACTAATAGTACAGTACACCATTAGAAGAAGTCCTATTTGTAGTGGTGAACCAATCAATTTCATATACCGTTTTAATTATAGGATTCATATCTGCAATAACAATATAAATAACATTAAAATTACTTTTTAGGGTCCATTTCTTTTGATAGGAATTTTGAAGTTACAAGTCATGAGAATTTTAACAGAATTTTGAAGTTACAAGTCATGAGAATTTTAACAGTGGTTGTCCTTTACATAATTTAAGATGAAAGATTTAAAACTTTTAGAAACCTAACATAGGAAAAGGAAATTTAAAAAGTATCTTATTAGAGTTAAAATTCTTAGTATTAAGGTGAGTTGTAAATAAAGATTAAGATCCTCTCACATTTGAGTGGGAATTATTTTTGCTAATGTTTATTTCAAAATGAGTAGTTGAGATTTTATCATATCATAATCATATCATAACATATTTAAATGTGCAAAGGGGGGAGGACAGACAAATTTACTAAAATGACCTTATTGAATGTTTAGTTAACTGAGTTAATTAAGTTATTTATTAATTAATTTTATTAATTAAAATATTAGTAATTTATTAAGTAAAAGTTTAACTCTAGAAGACCAACTCTATTAGAATTTTAACCTAAAAATGATTCTAATCCTTAAAAAATAGCATTATAATTATATTTTAATATTATATTTGACTATATTTTTTTATCGAGTGATGTAATTAATTAAAGAATATCCACAATCCTAATTTATGCTTATAGAGTAATTGAATAGGGAACAAAAACAAGTTTGTCACAAAAACAAGAGAAAAAGTCTGAGAAAAAATACGGATGAATATTTTAATTTATTTGAAAAACAAATTATAGAAAAAGAATTTTTTTAATTGTAGTTAACTGTTAATCATTTATATTGAATCTCAGTTAGTTCTATAAATTAATATCACTTAGTTAGTTCTACAAATAATTTTTTGCGGTTTAATTTATTATCATTTAAGTATGAATGTCAGTACTTGTATTTATTTATAATTTTTTAGTCTTATTTATATACAAATTGTATTTCTATACTACTATTTATTATATTTATTTATCACAACATTTTTTATTTATTTAGTTATTTATTTATTAACTTTATTAACAAATAATATTAATAATTTATTAAATACATGTTTAATTCTAAAAGTCCAACTCTATTAGCATTTTCAATATTAATTATAAAGTAGAACTTTTTTTTTTATTAAAGACGAAGGTAAGAAAATTAGCCAAACCATGTACTGCTGAGCTTGCTTCTCGATATCTTTGCCAATCAATTTTGTTGTAACAAGCTTTTAATTGCAAAAACTAATGGACGAAAATGGCTATTAACATTTATAGTACCAATGGTGAGCTTAACAAATTTAAATTAAAAAAAATTATAACTACGAGTCTTTAAAATGCAGATTTAAATTTGGGAGGCTATTTGAATATGTCTGGAATGATTTGGGACTTTAATGGATTGGTAGTATTATAAATTTGTCAACCATCATGAGTTTTCTTTTTATTTTAATTGCTTATCTGAAAATTCTTCTAATATTTTAAGGTATTATTAAAGACTTTATTGATTGTTTAGTTTAATTAAGTTAATTAGGTAATTTATTAATTAATTTTATTAATAGAATATTAATTATTTATTAAATGTAAGTCTAAATCTATAAAAATAAATAAGTTAAAACAATACACATAACCAATTGATAAACTTAATGCTAACTCTAATGAATAATAAATTAATAATAATTAATATGCACGTGTTTTAAAAATATATATAGTTTATATGAATAAAAAATATAATTATCCAAAAGTATCCATTATTATTATACCGTAATATATTGTCACTATGCTCCTTTAACGAGAGACACTAAGATCACACTTCTTCACACACGTCACATGGAAAAGATTATTAGCAAAAGATACATTTGAAAAATCTTAAAATTCTTCTAATATTTTAACGTATTATTAAAATGGTCTTATCGATTGTTTAGTTAATTGAGTTAATTATATTAGTTATTAATTAATATTGTTAATAAAAATATTAATAATTTATTCAGTATAAGTCTAATTCTATTGAAATAAATAAGTTAAAACATTACACGTAGCCAATTGATAATCTTAACGCTAGCAAGTTAGAGACAAACTTGGGTTCATATAGAGATACAAAATATGTATGCCCAAGAAAGAAAGTGAAAAATAATTTACGAAATATATAATTGAGTTAAATATATGTTTCTTATGAGATTAGTATTTTATACTTAAATAAGATTTATAATTAACAAATAGTTAAGGGTATTGTAAACATCTAGCATACCAAGTCTTGCTTTTTTAATTATTTTATCTTCTGTTAAATGCATAATAACGAGTCCAAATATTAAATTCACGAGCAATGAACGTGGAGAAAATACTAGTTATTCCATAAAGGAGCATCCATGCTTTTGGAATTTAAAATAAATTTTTAATTAAATCTCAACTGTTAGTTTATGATTTATCATGTTTAACCAAGCTTTTGAAATTTAAAATAAATTTTTAATTAAATCTCAACTGTTAATTTATGATTTATCATGTTTAACCAAGCATGAGAGTATCCAACTTTAGAATTAAAAAAGTTGTAAAGAAAATTTGAATATAAGCAACTAACTTCATCAATAGTAAGAACAATAAACTTTAATGTCCTAGGAAATAAAAGAGTCTAAGATTTATAAGCTTTAAGACTTCAAATTCTTAAGAATTTGAAATCTCAGCAAAAGAAGAGACCTTTAATGGCTAATCAAAATCCAGTTAGAAGGATTATTTGGTAATGCTATAAGTGTTCATATATGTTTTTGTCCAATGAATGTCTTGCACATCTGTGTCGACCGTTAATGGGCTAATCAAAATCCAGTTAGAAGGATTATTTGGTAATGCTATAAGTTTTCATATATGTTTTTGTCCAATGAATGTTTGCACATCTGTGCTTTTATATGTAGTACCAAATATAGATATGGATTGTATCAGAGATGTCTTGGATTCACAAAACATTCTCACTTATCAGTTGGCATTTATCGTCCTTTACTTTAATCTAGTTCTTTTATCTTTCATTGTTTTCTATAAGAAACTCATACCAGTTCTCGGTCTCTGTTAATTGTTTGAAAAAACTGCACCAACATATATGAATTATTTATATTATGTACTGGGAACTTGTAAGCACTTGTAAATTCTAATGGAATTCTTCATTGTAGAAGAAAATTGCCATCACATATTTGGGGACTTCATTGTATTGTATTTCAGATTGCTAATTTGATAAAAGTAAGGAAGCACGTATGGTATTTCCATAATGAGTCTTGCTCGTGTAATCCCTGTGGAATAGATAATATTTGAATGTAATGGTGCTTGATATTCTCATTGTTTAAAGAGCTTGTAAGCTTTTGGGATTACTGGTTAACTGACCTGATGTTGGACTTTGGTTTGCTAGGTTTTGGTTACTAAATATCTATTCTTGGCATTCTCTGTTTCTGGTCATAAATGTCAGTGCACGATTGTTTTGGTTTCTGGTTATGATTTAGATTTTTTGGTCAAAACGCTTAATTAATTTAACAGTGTAAGCTTTAGGCATTGACAATCAATGTTCCTGATTTGTTTGCAAAGTATATTCAGTTCTGATTTTATATGAGAAGATATGTTTAAACTCTAAATATAAGTCATATATAGAAATATGGCAAAACTTGCCTAAGTAATTCTGAAGAAGATGTGAGAATGTCTCTAAATAGTATCTAGATCACCCTTGATGGTTAGGTAGCACAAATCAGTTGCAAAGCCTTAAGTACCAGCTCTCATTCTGGATATGGCAAGTGTGTGTTCTTTTCAACCTATCATTGCATAGTCTTTCAGGAATTTACAGTAACAAGGAATATCTGGTATGAGATGGGCACAATATTTAGTTTTTATATCATATCTCTCAACGGGAAAGTTACTTATCGGAAATACTGCTTATGCAGGAGGATCGAAAAAGTTTGCCTATCTACAAATACCGGGATGAACTACTTGCTGCTATTGAGAAGTTTCAGGTTTTTCATCTTTTTGTGGTCACATTCTTATGTTTTTATTTGACATCAATATCTTGGCATATGGGATGCACATCTAACACTTGTGCTCGACTTTTTTTTGGGTGGCATTTGGCAAACTATGTGTTTACTACTTACAAATGGGTGCATAAACATCTTTTTTAATTGTCTTAAATTATTGCTGCTATAGGTTCTTGTTATTGTGGGAGAAACTGGTTCAGGAAAGACCACACAGATACCCCAGTATCTTCATGAAGCTGGGTACACCAAGCGTGGAAAGGTATAATCTTGCTGCTTAATGTGTTTTTGATAGGGCCAATTTAATATGACTATTTGAAATAGCTATAGCTATTGATAAAAGTGCTATTAGAAAAATTCTATTTGTAGAAGTTAGTGATTGTTTGGTAAGTGTATTCCAAAGGTGCTTTTACAGGCCTTTTTGTCCATAAAATTAATTTTTAATGGGTAATTATGCTAAGAAAATTACTTTTGAGGGGTACATTTGTCTCTAAATCTTAAAAGCAACTTCTACTTGGAAAAGCTTGAAAAGCCAACTATTCCCAAAATATGATATTTAGCTACCAACGAAAGCTATTTCACTTGATTTTGCATTTACCAAATACATCCAGTAATATTTTTGACCTAATAGCTGCTTTTACCCCTAGAAAGAGCTGTGCTAAACGGGCATGTAGTAGATTTTGATGAAATTCATTGTTAAAGCTGCTGTAGCCTTCTGTCGAACTGTATATGGGACAGGGGCACGTCAAGCCGTTTATTTCGGAAAATTTAGGAAATGACATGGGATGGGTAAACTAACATAAAAGATATATGTATATTTAAAATATAAAATATATAATTATTCATATTTAACATTATAATAATAAAAAATTATACATTTCGTATAAACAAGGTTTAATTTATTTTTAATAATACCCTTTTAATATACTAGTATTAAATTATTATTATAGAAGTCCTAATATAAAAATATTTGATAAATTAGTATATAATATAATATTTATTAAAAATATTTAACTATTTATGAGTATTTGTTTTTAATTGTATGGTAGGAACTCATGTGTTATTATATACTTTACAAATTTAATAAATACTTAATACTTCAAATAAACTAATAAAGTATTAATAACAATGAACACATAAATTAATATATCAATAAAATAAAATTAAAAGTATCATATATTTTCTGAATTCTTATCTTCAATTTTTGCGAAAATTCATATCGAATTATTTAAAATCCATCATAGATACATATATAGTATAAGTAGTTCATCAATTTCTTATAGGATTAGGAAATATGAAATTATGATAGGATTCGGATTGGATTAGATTAATTACTAATTAATTCTTTTAGGATTAGGAAAAGATTAATCACTAATTAATTCTATTAAGATTAGGATATTAAATTAATTACATATAGAATTAGGATAAGATTAGTGAGGGTATTTTAGTCAGTTTAAAAATCTCTCCCCCCACTCTTTCTTCGTGCTTTTATATACATTATAGATTTGAAAGTAAATCTTTTATATGTGCGTTTGTTATACACTTAAATCTTATCAAAAATTAATAATATTATGGCTATTTAGATTATAAAATTTAATTTTAGGAGTAATTGTAGAATTGCTTGTAAATTTAAGGGGTTAATTGCTATTTACTTTAATTTTTAAAATTTCAAACTGCCTCATTGTGTCTTAATAGTATCAAAACCATGTTCTAAATGTGTACTAACTGTGTTCGTACTGTGTCAGTAAAAATAAAAATAATAAAATATAATGACATGTGCGAATGCGTCTGGGACATGTCGAGCCACTGTCAGGGTCGGAGAAGTGTCTGACATGAACAATTCTGCCTTTCAGAAGTATCAGTGTTTCCTAGGTGCCATCATATGGTCACAATTGTTGAATATGCTGATGCATAACACCTTATTTTGATGTTTGGTACTTTTAAGAAAGTATAAAGCTCACACCTGAGATATGTAAACATGTATTGTGTCCCACAGGTTGGCTGTACACAGCCAAGGCGTGTTGCTGCTATGAGTGTTGCTGCAAGGGTTTCTCAAGAAATGGGTGTCAAACTTGGGCATGAGGTTTGCAGCCTCCCTTTGCTTTAATTTTTTTGCTTTTGTTGGTAATTTGTTTGTATGTTTAATTTCATATTCCAAATAGATTCCGTCTGGTTTAGATTTCTGAGAGCATCTCCAAAGGACTCTTTATATAAGCTAAACTCTTTATTATAAAGAGCTATTCAACAAAAATAAGACTCCAAGACATTCTCTATTCTTAAAATATAAGATAGAGAGTGGATTTGGCTCTCTACATTTGGAGAGCCAAATTCACTCTTTATCTTTCTTGTAATTAATACATTGCAAGTTCCTGTATATTCTATTAATTGATATCTACTATCTTTTAGCTTTTTTCTTTGAAAATATTTTTTTTTCTTTTTCTAAAGAAAAAGACAATCTCTCTCCTTTTTTTCTCTCCTGCATGAGATCTTTTCCCTGGGATTGGCTTTGAAGGAAAAGATTGCCTTCATTCATATATGAAGTTGCCCGATTGGATATTGATGAGGGAGAGGAGCCAATACCAGCATAAACAATTTAAAATATTAATACTTGTTGGATAAAGTAAAATAAAGATAAAAATAAATAGAGCATTGGACTCAAAAAAAGATTTTTACTCTTTATAAGTAAAGATACTCTTTATTAAACAAAAGATGCTCTTTAAAATAAAGAGCACCATTGGGGATGCTCTGAGTTTTGTTGTGGGAAATTAGGAACACATCATTTTACATATTAGGATTCAGGGATTAGAGGTACATATGATGGATCAGTTTTATCCTGATTGTGATTGTGAATTAGCCTTCAATCTAGTAAAAGTTTTCTAGCATAGTAATCTAACATCTTGAATTTGGATTAGTGCAAATTAAGCTTCAACTTTTCAAACATTAGGGGCCTGTTTAGTTGTGGGAAACTGAAGCTGTTTCCTATAATTCTTCTAAGAAAACAGAAAAGTGTAGCTTCATGTTTAGTTAACATAATTTTCTAAAACTGAGAAATAGAAAAGCATTTTCCAAATTTCCATATTTATACTTGAGGGTAGGAAACGTTATTTTGATGTTTCTGTTTAGAAAACACGAAGCCATATAGTGTGGGATTCCACTATTACTTTTTATTATGTCTATCCAAACTAACACTTCTTTTTCTTAGTGGTTCTTATCTTAATTCTTTTTCATTTTTTAATTTTCCAAGTGGGAAACAAAAGATTAGGAAAATTGGAAATAAAGAAGAAATCTGAAAATTGAAAATGAAAAAAATTCTCCACAACTAAATAACCCCTAAGATGTCTATCCAAGTCTTCATTTTAGCTTCCAGTTCCCATTCTTAGTGAGTTCTCTTTTGAAAAATCTTTTAGACCATTTTTCACTTGACAATTTGTTTTAGGTATTAGAAACCTAGAGGATAAATTTTAATTCAAGATATGTTATACAAATTTGTTAAAAAGTATTCTGTATCTTTGTGAAGTTTTAAACATTAAGTTGAACCTTATATCAATTTAGTGACAGTTCAGTTTTTGTTGTCTATTAAAATTGAGGGCAAACTTTTTTGACTTGATAAAGATTTTCTTTGCAAAATGTACTAAATTGAGATGATGATTTTGCAAGATCTTCAAATACAATCAACTATACATTTCAGGGTTGAAATTTTGTGACATTTTAGAAACATGGACTCGATATACAATGACCGTCAAAGTTCCAGGTGCTAATTGTAGTTATCCTTGTTGCATTTTCTATAACTTGTTGGATTTTAGAGTTGAATGCCATTAGTCTTGCTGCTGAATGAGCAGCCAGCAATAACTCTTTCAATGATATCTTCAGGTTGGCTACTCCATTCGTTTTGAAGACTGCACATCAGAAAAGACACTTCTGAAATATATGACTGATGGAATGCTGTTGCGAGAATTCCTTGGTGAGCCAGATTTGGCAAGCTACAGGTATGCCATGTTTTCCTGTCTCGTTAATGTTACAGTCTCATGTTTTTACTTGTTTACTTACTTTCTGTAGTACTTTATTAGTGTAGTGATGGTGGATGAGGCACATGAAAGAACATTGTCAACTGACATACTGTTTGGACTAGTAAAGGCAAGTATATTTCTTCAACTTGATGATCATATCGCAGATCCAAACACCTAGACAAACACAGATGTAAATTTATTTTGGCATACCTGTGAATTTTAGCGATGTGGTTGCATGTGCATTTACGATCTCTTAGCCAGTAATCTGTGAATGATTTCTAGCATGGTCAGATCTCTACAAGACTTACTATCACCTTGATGTTTCATAAGACAATTTAATTTTTTTTAATTTCTAATTTATTGTCTGGTCCATGTGGATGATAGGATATAGCCCGGTTCCGTCCAGAGTTGAAGTTGCTGATTTCAAGTGCAACACTTGATGCTGCAAAATTCAGCGATTACTTTGATTCAGCTCCAATTTTCAAAATTCCTGGGAGGAGGTTTCCTGTTGAAATACACTATACTAAAGCTCCAGAAGCTGATTATCTAGATGCAGCTATTGTAACTGCGCTTCAAATCCATGTGACACAGTCACCTGGAGATATTTTAGTTTTCTTTACAGGTCAGGAGGAAATAGAGACAGCTGAGGAAATTTTGAAGCATAGAACAAGAGGTTTGGGGACCAAAATTGCAGAGCTTATTATCTGCCCGATATATGCAAATTTACCAACTGAGCTTCAATCCAAAATATTTGAGCCTACTCCAGAAGGGGCTCGGAAGGTTGTCCTTGCAACAAATATTGCCGAGACATCATTAACAATTGATGGGATAAAGTATGTTATTGATCCTGGCTTTTGCAAAATGAAATCGTATAACCCAAGGACTGGAATGGAATCTTTGCTAGTAACACCTATTTCAAAAGCTTCAGCCATGCAACGTGCTGGTCGTTCTGGACGAACAGGTCCAGGGAAGTGTTTCCGGTTGTATACTGCCTACAATTACAATCATGACTTGGATGAGAATACGGTACCAGAAATACAAAGAACAAATCTGGCTAATGTTGTGCTATCATTGAAGAGTCTTGGAATTCATGACTTGTTAAATTTTGATTTTATGGATCCTCCACCTTCTGAGGCATTACTAAAAGCCTTGGAACTTCTGTTTGCACTAAGTGCACTGAATAAACATGGTGAGCTGACCAAAGTTGGTAGAAGGATGGCTGAGTTCCCACTTGATCCCATGCTATCTAAAATGATTGTTGCTTCTGACAAGTACAAGTGTTCAGATGAGATAATTTCTATTGCTGCTATGCTTTCTATTGGAAATTCAATATTCTATCGTCCAAAGGACAAACAAGTTCATGCTGACAATGCCAGAATGAATTTCCACACAGGAAATGTGGGGGACCATGTAGCTCTTCTCAAGGTTAGTACATAGGTGGTATTATGCACAGACATATGTACATGAATGCGAATGAAATAATGGCTTAGGCACTATGTCTACTCTTATGCATTTTAATGACTTGGTGGATTTGTCAATCTGATTTTAGACCTGCAAACCACCAGACCCACCCCACCCCACCCACCCAAACAACAAACAAAATTAAAAGAAAAAGACTGTTAACTCCTGTATTTATATTCTTCACCTTTTCTGTTTGTTTTAGGTGTATGATTCTTGGAAGGAAACTAACTTCTCAACGCAATGGTGTTATGAAAATTATATTCAGGTATGACCCTACTGTCTATTATGATAGTTATTGTCATCTCGATGACTGATATCAGTGGATGAATGATGAGTCCAAGGGCTTGAATGTACAAAACTTTGATACTTTGGGTTATGGGAATTAATGCCATAATTAGATAAGAACAACAGACTAGGGAGAGTACATTTTACAGTAGATATAAATAGAGGAGAGGGAGGTTGAACAATGAAAGTAGATTACAGGAAGGGAAGCAGAGGAGGAACTGGAGCAAAGAAGGGAAGGTTTTGAAACTAAGAGGAGAAATTTGCCGTCAATTAAAACTTAGACTTCATTGAGTCTAAAAACCTAGTAGGCTTGTGCTCACAAATGCATGAAATCACTGCAAAATAAATTAAATATAAAGGAAATAAATTGCTGGCTAATTAACATTAAATGCCTTAATCAGAAGAGTTTAATAATTTAATTAAAATGGCCCTCAATGTTGTTTCAATGTTTAAAGAGACTGATATTGAAGAACTGGGCAACATCAAATTTAAACTACATGGAAGATAGGATGTATAGCCATATAGTAGCCTTTTCCCTTTGGTTGCATTGCACCTGGAAAGTAGCATTTGCTTTCTTTCTACATTGTACTGTGACCCTTTGTGCAACGCTGAAGTTTCTTCTTTTTACTGGGAAATCAAGAGGTTCAAGACCTGGAAATAGCCTCTTTGCAAAACTTGGCCTGAAGGGTGTACACAACAGATGACACTCCCCAAGCTTTGCACAGCAGAGTGTCTATTCTTTTCCTCCTTCAGTTAGCCATTACAAAGCAGAGTCTTGTTCTTATATTAGTCTATTGAAGTTAAAAGTATTTAATGTTAGGAGATTCTCTCTCTTGAACTCTATCAAAGGTTTGATCTGATAAAAGGCCTTTAAGATTAGTTCTTATCTGATAAAATCTGGCCTGTTCTATTTAAACACATTGAGGCTAATGTAAATTAGTATACTAAAGGGAGAATTCAATCCAAGTGAACCGATCTAGTGGCTGCTAACTATACTGTCTAGCTCTCTCTGTCTCTCATGCATACTCACACATGTAGAATGATTTTTAGTTTTCAATCTAGAAAATATTGCCTTTTCTTTATGAATTCAGTTTGGCATGATGGGAAAGTTTTTGGTCAACCGGTATTCATCTTTCAATCTTTAATTGGGAGATTATACTTTCATTTTCTCGGGGTTGGAAAGTGAGGCTGTGACCGACATTTGAGCCAACTGCTGCACTCATTATCTAGGGTTGTATACCCGGGCCTCATTAGTTATATGGTGTATAGTTTATAGAATAGATTGCATCTTAAAAATGCAACTCTACATCGTGCGCAGGTTGCTAGGGATATTTACACTTTACTGAATCTCAGACTCGCATTGAAGTTTCTGCTGACTGATTTATGATAATAATTAGGTCCTTATGATGTCAAGTATACATGTCAAGTAATATTATGAATCTGTCCATATATTTTAACCTTTTTATACTGTAGCAATACCTATTTAATTCATTCAGGGTTTCCTTTGTTAGGCTTATTTCTGTATCTGATTTGTTATCATTTTGTAATCGATTTTCTTAATCTTTCAAGGTGAGGAGTATGAAACGAGCTAGAGATATACGAGATCAGTTGGAAGGCCTACTGGAACGGGTTGAAATTGAGATGACGTCCAATCCCAATGACTTAGATGCCATAAAGAAGTCCATAACATCTGGTAAAGATTTTAAGTACCATATATGCTTGGTGACTTGGATGGTAGTACTTTCTTTTGATGTTTGTCTTTGGATTTCATTCTGATTTTTCTTTCCAGGCTTTTTCCCTCATTCTGCAAGGCTACAGAAGAATGGGTCTTATAGAACAGTGAAACATCCTCAGACAGTTCATATACACCCCAGCTCAGGGTTGTCTCAGGTAAGCTTTGCCTACCATTTATTAATTTTATGACATGACAGGACAGTTATTTAATTCCTTTTACTTCAAAGCATTTCAGAAAAGGTACGGCGTTCATCTCATTCTGTTGTATTGCTAACTGCAGTTTGGAAGTAAAGCCTGAATACTTTTTCATTTCTTTTGCATTATTTTGCTTCGCTCATTTCAAACAATGAGCTTGAAGATTTTTCTTCTTAGTGATTGGTTGGGGGAATGGCTGGTGGCTTTATGTGCCTATGTAGAAGAAGTAAGCAGTGGTAGAAAAAAAAATTCTCAGATTTGTTCAGATAACATGTGGGCATTTTGGGTTATTTTGGTTTCTAATTCGTATATAAATGTTAAATTGGAAATGGATCTAACTTGGAGATGGCGAAATGACAATTTTAGAATTGGATGTTCTATGTTTCAGATCAAACAACTTTCTTATCATGGTTATATGTATGGTCTCAAGACTTTTAAGAAACAAAATTTACTTCTAAATGTTACGTGGAACAGAGAGTTCCATTTACTAGAAATGGTTCTATTTACTAGCAATTGTCAGTTAGTGTCAACATATCTGGTTCAAGATCATCCATCTATATATAGGACTCTTTAAGTTATCATTTTCAGTACCTCTCGTTGTGGGAGTATGACTCGGTTATATACACTTATCTATAAATAAAAATCCCTAATCGTTTCACCCGTCTATACCTTGATGGCCATGTAACTCTGATTCTGTGCATAAACATGTCAAGTGGGTTCTCTTTTTTTATGGTGAAGACTACAAGGCAACCATGTGGTTGTGTTAGAAATGCACCTTACAAGAACTACATAAATTAATAATATGTACATTTTTCATCTGTTCTACTTGTTTATATTCAGGTGCTCCCAAGGTGGGTTATATACCATGAGTTGGTTCTTACAACCAAGGAGTACATGAGGCAGGTGAGTTTTAAAACCTACAATTTCAGATGTTTCCCCCTCTGCAGTCTTTTCACATATCTTTGGCTGTATAATGATATTGTAGCTAAACTCAGGAACATGAATATGCAGGTAACTGAGCTGAAACCGGAGTGGCTGGTAGAGATAGCCCCCCATTATTACCAGATGAAGGATGTTGAAGATCGTAATCTCTCTCTCTATTGATCTATCTATCTATCTATTTATCTATCTCTCTCTTCCCTGTGTCTATGCATGTTTTGTGAATACGTTCGTACTTGTGATTTGTGCTGTGATTTGGACAATGGCACTAGGGATCAGAAACGCAGCATAAAAGACCCACCTTAGAAGTTTCTAGTAATTAAATATTTACTACAAAGACTACAGGAATTATGGATCTTCGTCCATTGGAATCGTATGGTTTTGTTGTGGTTTGTACAGTGTCACCCCCTTCATTATGCTTATGCTCGTTCATGTGACCCTTGTATCATTTGATTAGTTTTATCACTTTAGTCATGTAGTGCTAAAAAATTCGTCAATTTTTTTCCATTTGATGTCTCTTTTTCTGCCAATTTAAAAAAAGAAATTTCGGACTGCTGTGTCCCACTAAAGAATAACTAGGAGCTGCTATGTGATCAAAAGCTAATAGTTGCTACAAGAATTGAGTTACTTTCTGAGTAAATCCTGATTGATCATTTGACTGTATTTACACCTTGATATCATATTTTAGCAAACACCAAATAGTAGCTTAAATTAGTAATTTTTCAAAAGAACTACTGTATTTGTACTATAATTGAGATGTAAGATGCTTTTTGATGCTTCACTATAGCTGTCTCAAGAAAGGGAAATTGTTGCTCTGTTTGCTTGGCAAATCTAATAGTGCGCAAGTTTACTGTATTAAATAATCTGTTGACTGCTTGTCCTATAAAGTTTATTTTAGGTTTTAGTAGTTGGCAAATGCAAATGGAGACTGATTTCTGATTTTGAAACCTCAATTGCTTGTATGAATGTGACAGCGGGGTCAAAGAAAATGCCACGAGGGGAAGGACGTCCATCATAGATGAGTTTGTTAGAGACACAGACAGTTGTAACTAATCATAGGGGGCACGTTCAGTGCGGCAAGGTAATGAAATCCTTCGGCCGAGGATGAGATTGTAAATACAATTTTGTAAATTTAGGATTGATACTTCTGTTAACAAGTAGAGATAGTACTTCTGTGTTTGCCCGCTCTTCTACCATTTTGCGATGCAGAAGGGAATGTACTGTATCCCATTTAATTGGCAAAAGGGATAGAACTGTAAACTGTAGGTCAAAATTCAATTTTGCTGGAAATCATGTGTAATCCAATGATTAATGTGCTGTACACTGATTCTGTAAAAGTTCTCCATAAATTCATTTTGCCCAGCAAGGGAATCTGGAAATAGTATTTTCAGGACAACAGAGCTACTGATTCAGGAAGAGTTCCTGCAGGACAAGGCTTAATTGTTAAATGAACTCTGTACTTTAAATTTATTTTTAAATTTAGCACGTACGTTTCAATTTTTTAATTTTAGCATTTTGTTTTGCTATTATTTTCAATTCTATTTGCGAAGCTATCACTATATATATATATATATATATATTACTCATTGGTATTAGCGTTCAAAAGAAGATCTAACAGGCTAATTTTTTATTTATCGGATTATAGCAAGTATTTTTTTAATGATAAAAGTGATTCGTTGTAATAATTTTTAGGCCTAATTATTGAAAAATATCTGTGTTTTATGCGTTTTTCTATTATTCAGTTCTATAAAAAATTTCACCATAATTACCATTGTTTTAAAAGTTTTTCTATTGTAGGAATTTAACAATTTTGAAATTAAAATTCGGCAAACTTAGGTGATGTGTCACCGGAGTTCATAAAGTACATAAAACACAGGATAAGTGAGCAAAGTCCCCTAGATGACATGGACATGTATTAAAACGGTTTGTTTTGCCTTTAGAATTAAAACACACTGTTTCGAGAATTAGGGAGAGCTAAAACCCTAGATCTATCCCTTTACAGAGTAAAAAACAAACTTATCAAATTTAAAGTTGCTGTCACCATTGTGGGAAAAGGTTTGGTCTTGTGGTCCTTAAATCATAGTTGGCCGCTCGATTAGTGGAGGAGAAGCTTTGTGGCATTCGAATTTCTTGGAGTTTGACAAAAAAAGAGGAAGAAAAGGTTGAAGTGGAAAGCACATTAACCACAGGTACCCACCATATCTTATTTATTAAATGGATTGCTTTCATAAGATATTTGTAATGGTAAAATAACGGTTTTTGATGTTAGCGAAGTATAATTTTTAATATGTTAAAAGAATATTTGTATGTTTAAAGTATAATGTGATACTGTGAAATTGGTGATGTTACTAGGTTACAAACATGTTTAGGGTAATTGCATAAGAGAGAGAAACTATTTTATTAAGTTGACTATCAGTTTAAGTTTTTTGTTTATTCTGCTTTTAAGTTAATGGTTTTCTGAATAAACAATTTGTATATGTTGACGTAATAATAATATAACCATTTAAGTTTAATTAACAGATGGACTTGTATATAACGGTTGTACACCATGGTGGTGTTTTTAAAGAAGATGAGATAGGAAGGTTTTCCTATATTGGTGGAATGGTGGTGTGTTATGACAACTACGACCTAGATAGGACTAGCTTCTTTGACATTGAAAGTGATTTGAAAGCCTTAGGGTAATACTAAGATTAGAAAAATAGCTTATAGGAACCCTCATATGATGGAATGCTATGTTTTTTTCATGATGATAAAGGTGTAATGGAGATGTTGACATTCATAAGGGGTAAGAGTGTGTCTATATATGCAGAAGTTGACTTAATCATAGAGTTTGCAGAAAAGAATGATGTTGGAGATAATGATGTGAAGGATATTTTTGGGGATATGAATAATGTTGTTGCCAAGGGTGACTGCGTTCCTGCTGCTTCAGTGGTTAGTGGGCAAGTTCCTGAGCATGGTATTGTATTGCTTGATGATGTGGAGACAACTAAAGATCCTAATTATGAGTCCACAAAAGTCAGTGACACTGATGATGGAATGGAGAATTCAAACTTCAGTTTGGAAGATGAAGAACATTTGGAAGTTAGGAGAAATCTAAAATGGGCCAGAATGCAGAAGGATGTTGATGATGATCCAAATGAAGCAACAAGTGCTGCTCCAGCAAAGTGGAAGAGATCAAATAATGGTGCAACCTGAAAGAATACAACAAATATATCAGCTCCAATGGTACCATATGTATCTATGGCAGATGAATTCCTCCCTCCAACTCTAGTGAATAAGGAACAAGAGAGTAGATATGTGTCTGAGTATGTTGATTCAGATGACTCAGTGTTGACACTTGTTTCAAGTGAGGAAGGTGACATAGTCCAACTAGAAAAAGGAGACTGAAGGCACCCGTATATGCAACTATTTGTGATCACAAATAGTTGAATCTTGAGATTGGTTTAAGGTTTAAAGATTGTAAGGAGTGCAAGGGTGCGATTAAGAGATGGGCTATTATTAATGGTCATAATATAAAATGGAAGAATTTTGGTTGTGGTAAGCTTTCTGCATGTTGTGTTGATGGCTGCCAATGGAAATTGTATACTTCAAAGCTACAAGGTGAAGACACAATGCAAAGTAAGACACATAGGCAAGTAACTGTAGAATGGATATTAGATGAGTATCTTGATGTATTTATGAGGAATCCCAACTATGGGGTAAGTCAGTTGAAAGATGATGTTAAGTTGAAGTATGATGTGGTTGTTAGTTTGATCATTTGCTATCGAGCTAAGTGGAAAGCTTTAAACAAGTTAAGAAGGACTTTTGAACAATATTATGCGAAGCTTAGATCATATGCAGCTGAGCTGCAAAAGGTGGACAAGGATGGAAGGTTTGAAATTAAAACTGAATTAGATAATGAAGGAAGAGCAGTATTTTAGAGATTTTATGTGGGTTTAATTCTCTAAGAAGAGGGTATCTTGTTGGGTGTAGGGTAGTATTGGGTCTTGATGCATGCTTTCTTAAGACAGTTTTAGGTGGGGTCTTACTGTGTGCAATAGACAAAGATGCTAACAATAAGATGTTTCCAGTTGCTTAGGCTGTAGTCAAGAAAGAAAATGAGGCTATATGGACATGGTTCTTGGAAATATAATTTGAAGAATTGGCTGTAATATGGTCTTGGTTAGGTCTTCATGAGTGACCAACAAAGGTTAGTACGGTATATAAGTTAACTTTTGTTTTTCTTTTCACTTTTTGTCCTTTACAGCCTGACATATTTAATGTGTCTGCTTATGCCTAGGGTCTACTCAATGCTATCCAAAAGCTTGCTCCAAATGCAGAGTATAGGAACTATGCGAGGCATATATATGCTAATTGGAAAAAAGTGTATCCAAAGTTTAAGAAATGTTTTTGGGATGCAGCCAAGTGTACACGTGAGACATAGTTCCCATGCAAGGCTAAAAGACCTTAAGGATGAATATGTTGAAGCTTATAACCTTTTTGTTTCCAAAAATCCAAATGTCTTATGTAGGAGTTTGATTACTCAAGCAAAGTCAGATATGATTGACAACAACATCTGCGAGACATTCAATTTCTATATAGTCAAGTTAAGGACTATGCCAGTAATTGACATGCTTGAATGCATCAAATTGTCAAAGACATGTTTACTAGTAAGCAAATTTTTTGTCCAAATGTGATTAAAATGATTGAAAAGATTAAGAAGCTTGTGAAGTTTTGCAATGTACAACCAGCAGTAGGGAGAAAGTACCAGGCAGGGCTTTTTTGAAGAAGGGTATATAGTTGATTTAATGGCTGGAGATTGCACATGTCGAGCTTAGGAATTGAATGGATTGCCATGTTGTCATGCAATAACATGCATTTATTACATGAGGCAAGATTCTTTAAAGTATGTGGATGGTTTCTACAGCAAGGAGGTATACTTGGCAATATATAAAAATGCTCGTGTCCCACTGCATGAGGAAATGCATTGGGCAGTTGTGAATAAGAACCTTATATACCCTTCAATATTTTTTAAGCCCTTTGGAAGACCCAAGCTTTCTCAAAGAAAAGATCCTCATAAGGAGAAGAAGAATCCACACAAACTGTCAAGGACAAGAATTTAGATGAAGTGTCAAATCTGTGTGAAATTTGGACATAATAAGAGATCATGCCTTAAAAGGAATCCTGGAGCACAAGTGATTGCACCAGCCCTAAAACCCAAGGTAACTTTAAGTTAGGTATGTTTTTTTGGAATTTATTGCTTTGTGTTGAGTGCATTGTAAAATAATTTCTCTTTTTCATCAAGGAAAAACCTGGCAGACCACTAAATGTGGGGACTTCAAAAGCTCCACTAAAAAAAAGGGGTGCACCAAGGACTGCTCAACCTAGGTTAAGGAAAATAGGAACAACAGTAGATGAAAATGTGGCAAATGAATTTCGAGAAAGAATGCAAACTAGGCAAGGTTATTGATGGGCTCTTTATGCAACCTACACCTAAGGCAGTGAACCTACCGATGCAGCCTAGCACTAGTGAGTATCAAGGTCGTATCCCTGGAGATCGGGTGAACCTAGAGTTACTACTATTGCTATGTTATCTAGTCTGAAATAAGGTGTGGAAGTTCTAACGTACCAGTTAATGGTTATGAGTGCAAATAAGTAAATAAAGAACAACGGACAATCAAAAGACAATTACAAAGAGAGAAACAAACCCAAAAGGGAGCCTAAGTGATGGAATTCTAAATATGGATTTTATGGATTGCCGATCTTGCTTACCCATGCCTAAATCCTGAATTGAATCCCGGTTCCTCTCTCGAGCTTACCGGATTCCTAAACCTGCACTAACCTAATGGAATCTCTTTCTATCGGATTACTACAAATTGGCATTAAGTATGATTTAAAACTATTAAGAGTTATTAATTCTTAATCCGGCGAGTAAATCAACCTTATCTCTAAGTGTTAACTACCAGTCCTTACTATTCAATGTCCAGTTGTAACAAGCATTTCTCAATGTCAAGAAACAAATTTAATAAACAATTAATTCAACGTCTCAAATTAACTGAATCAAACTTTTATTACTAAATAGCAAGAAGATTACAAGAATGACAATTATAAAACTAACAATTAAGCATAATCCATCAACAAAGGTGAACCCCAATGGGTTCAAAAGATCTAGCTACTCATGTTCATGGTTAAAGCAATTAGGGAACAAAATAAGGAAAAGAAAATTAAAGGCATGTACACCCTTCTCTTTCAAGCTGAATGAGAAACCCTAAATTTGCAAATTCGAAATCTCAAACCCTATTTGCCTCTTGAATGCTCCCAAAGTTTGTCTTGATCTTCAATTCGATGTTGGAACAAGTGAAATCCCTCCTTCAATTGATGAATTTGATCTCTCAAGGTCTACAATTGAGGTATAGGAAACAATTGATTAAGTGTGTGTCTTGGAATTGAGTCCAAAATTCGTCTCTCTCCAAAAGAACTCAAAATTGCCTATATAGTTGATTCAGCATGGCCAGAGTCCAGGCTGTGATGATTCAGCACGGCCGGAGTCCAAGCATTGCTGAATCTATAGAGTCTGTTGTGCGGACTCCTTCCAAGCCGTGCCCAAGCCGGTGCTGAGCCACCACAGGCCGTGCTGGAGGTCGTGGTGGCTACGGAAGTCGTGCTGAAATGGCACAATTGGAGATAGCCTCTTGGTAATTCAGCACGGCCGGAGTCCAGGCCGTGCTCAACCCTCGGGGTGCTAGTTCTCACCCAATTTGATGGATTTTGGTCCGTAATCACACGTATTTCCCTCGATTATTGATGGTGTCCTTCGAAAATGACCTGAAACGAGAAAGGAAACAAAAGACAGGTGATTCTAGCATAAAACGGGATAATCATGCATAAAAATGTAAACAATCGGGCATGAAAACATGTGTAGTATGATGCTTATCAAATTACCCCACACTTAAACTTTTGCTTGTCCTCAAGCAATCAACAACTCACTCCTCAAACAGATACCAAATAACTCAATCAAATGCATTGCAGGAGGTTAGCTGAAAACAAATTTCAAAACTCCATAATGATTTTTCCCAAAATCCCCAAATTACTAAATCCTTAAGAGAGAGAACAAACTTGATAAAGTTGCTAAAGTTAAAATGACAAACCATCTAAATTGAGAAATTGAGAACCATGCCTCACAAGATGTCACTCAAAACACACAAGTGTATATAGGTGAAAGAAGATCGCCAAGCTCTCAACGCAAAAATACAGAAAAAGTGTTTACCATAGGCTTGCTTATAGATCCAATCTCCACTACTACGAAATAATCAATAATCATGATCAAAGGGTCTTGAGCCAGGTTGTAATAGGGTTAAGGTAGGGTACGTATGGAAAGTAGGCTACAAGTTGCTGGAAGTTAAGCAAGTAATGCAAGAAAGTGATGAAGGATCAAGTGTTGTACCAAAATGAACACTAAGTTGCTCTAAAAATAAGATGATGCTCAAAATGAACTAAATTAATATTCTTTTTTTTATTGAATATATATATACTATGTATATATATTACAACAGCTTATGTAGGGGTTGTTGGTTATTGACACATACAATAAGACTGAATAATTTTTTTTTTTTCAAATTGAAGGGAGCATCTATGAAAAATCTAGCAACTTAGTGAAATATATGATTGCAGATTGATCCAAAATAAAATGCAGCATAAACTTACATAATTTCCAGCAATAATGGTAGAAAGAATGGTCAAATGAATAGAAGTGATAAAATGAGTGTCACCGCGTATTATTATCACGAAAGGAAAGGCTAAGGCTCAAAATTGGTTCACTAAGGGAAAAACAGGGTTAGGCTTTTTGGCCAAATTGTGTAAATCCTAAGTGCCCAAATCATCTCACGATTATTGACAATTCATGTAATCTCAAAAGATATCGTAAAGCAAGTTCTAGAAACAGAGATTCTGTAAAATGCTCACTAATGAAAGAAAAGGGAGCATAATAGTGATGCACCAATTGGCTCAAAATCTCACCATTTGAGTGGGTTAAAATTGCATGAATTCTCAAACCAAAGTTTAAACAGTCAATCACAATAATAAGCAACAATATTAACAGTGTTCTATATCTAAGATAAAGTAAAATGGAAGAATTTAAGAAAAAATACCAGTTTTACCTGGCTGGATTATAATTAAGAGATTCGTTCATTGCCTTCTTCCCAACAAGGTTCGATAAAAGCTATAAGGGAATCCATTCAAAGGAGAAAAAGTCATCAACTACTTAATTAAAACAAAACTCAAGATAGGCATAACATCGGTAGATACCTACCCCACATTTTAGTATAACACTGTCCACAGTGTTAGAGAGATTAAGACTGAGCAAGCATATGATTCACATATTATGGTTCTGAAAGGTCATGTTTTTTTTTTTTTTTAACTAAAAAGGCATAGTGTTCTACTTAACATAAACAGACAAATGCAAGGAAATAACATAAAATTAAGCATGCTACAAGCAAGAAAGTAAAAGGAGATAATAAAAAAAATAAAGAAAAAGGAAAGAGGAAAATATCACAAAATTTTGTTTCGCTAGGAGTCTACTGATGGTGTATCCTCACTGGTTGGATCTGCTGGAAGTTGGGGGGCAGGGAAATTTGTTGAGGAAGGGGGCGGTGGTGGATCAGGGTCCGTGAAGCATGTTGCCAAATCGAACTCCATATCATCAATGAGCCGCTGATTTTGTGCTCCAGTCTCTGCCATCTTTTGAATTTGCACTACTATGAAGTCTGTCTGGGTGGCCTGCCTTTCTAAACCACTCATGAGCTGTTGAAGCACACTGTTCAAACCGCCAAATTGTGCCTTTGTTTCTTCTTGAAACCGCACAAACTCGATACTATCTGTCTTCGTCAGATCGAGACTCGATCTGATTTGGCGGCCATGCATGACCGATCCAACGCTCGATGTCCCTGCCGAATGAGAGGATGAGGCTCCAGATGAGGGCATAAACACTCTAGCTGGGTTAGGAATCCTAACATCCGGAATCTCGGCCGACGGATGTTGGGCTCCTCTAGCCGCTGCCTCTCTAGCCTCCCTGACTATTGTGCTCACGAGCCTATATTCAATATCATGTGGATGTCTAGTGGGAGTGATCATCTGCATGTTGATCATCTGTCTAATCCCTAGTGGTGTCATGTCACCAATATTTGAAAGCTCCGAGAGACAGTTGTCCAATACATCCAGTCTCTTAGCTAACCTAGTCACATACGGACCGAAACAACAATGCATCTTCTTCTGGGCGTCTACTATAAATGAACGGACTTGGCGAGCCAATAAATATCCCAAGTCTAGCTTCTTCTGATGTTGCATAGCCTAGAGAATAAAGACATCAATCTGTGTTACTGCCCCAAAACTGTCCCCTCGGCCTGTAATGGTGTAAGCTAGTAGGGTGTGAAGGTAGCGGAGATGGTCCAGTAGGCTAGACGCCTTAGACCTGCTTGGGTAGTATGTTTCTGGCCTCATTACCAATGAGTCCCACATGGTGTCGTATGAAATTGGGTGGATGTAGAGACATCCCTAATACTCCTTCCCCGAGATTTCTTGTTTAGTCCATAATCCCAAATGCATGCCAAATTGTGGGACCGACATCGAGAACTCCCTTCCCCTAAGCCTGAAATAAATTGCATCAGTCGATGCCGGGCCAGGTTGTGATCTCGCTGCACGCAGGAAGAAGGTGCTGAGGAACTCAATCGTAAGCTCACGGTAGGTTGGCTCAATGATGTCAAAGAATCTCGCATACGGCAGAGTCTCGAACAGTGTGTGCACATCTTGAGCCAATCCCACTCTCTCTAGGGATGTAAAGTCTATGCAATAGCCCGCCATCACTTGCTTCCATCTCATGACTTGGAATCTACTTTCATTGTCTGCATTAGGGAATGTCCACAATGGATGACGGCCAGGTGTGGATGGGTTCACAGCAGGTGCTTTCCGAGGTCGGACTAATTGCTGTTGTGGTGGAGGTGGAAGTGTTGGTGCTGGTGCTGGTTCTGGTGCAATGGAGGAAGACGTTCCTTCACCACGCAATCGCTTGCTGGTAGCGACGCGTCTCAGTTGCTTTCTACGAGATTTATCGCGGTCCGTCATATCACCTGATGCAACGAATTATTAGTTTAGTTTTTTTTTTTTTTGTAAGAATTCAGGTTAATGAAAGAAATAATCTACCGAAAATTAACAACATAATGATTATAATTTGACTAACCAAAAACTTGTATAAACTAATAAGCCGATACATACCAATCTAATTTATCGTGAACCAGCAATTGCAATTTTAGTCTAAACATTATTCATGCTTTGCATGGTGTAGGCAAATTTTATTTCCACCAAAACCCCACACTTATCATTTTCATAACCAACTACACCGCAAACACAACAATTAATGTAAATTAACCTAACCAAGGTCATATGGTTACAATATAAAGCCACCAAGATATCCTAGCATGTCCTAACAAAAGTATATGTATAAAATAAAGCAACAAATGAAGAGACTTACTTGAGTTTGCTGAGGAAAGTAAGAAGGGTGAGATAAGGGTATAAGAACAACACCTTTGAGCTAAGAAAAACAAAAGGGAAGTAAAATTTTCGGAGGCCTCCCCTTCTTATAGGCACGCACGACGGGTGAGGTATGGCCATGCCGACCAAGACGGCTAGGACTCGGCCGAGTCTTTAGCTTGTGATGCACCTTAGGCACGTGGTCGGCACGGCGGTGTGCGTCAAAGACGGCATGGGGTTGTATCCTGTGATGCCTTCAGAGGCCGTGACCATTTATTCTCTATCCTTCAATACGGGCTTGACTCTGGCCGTGCTCCTCAGCACGGCCTGGTGTTGTAGCCCGTGATGGTCATGGAAACCATGATGAAACGGGGTGTTTCTGGGCTTTCCTTTGCCATCTCGAGTCGCCTTGCTCCATACCTGTATTTAACACATATACGCACGTAATTAGATCATAGAACAAGTAGACATGGTCAAACGGAAGAGTCTGTCCTCTCCGATTACATAAGTCCGAAAAATTAAAAACACTAATTACTGTTAAGCAACTATAATAAAGTCAAAGGAAAATAATGAAACAATCACAACTAATTAAAAACATGAAAGTATAATCCAAGTCGAATGTATAGAAGTACTTATTTATTTATTTATTTATTTAGCAGAGTCTTAAGCTTGACTCATTTGGATCACCCTTCCTGTGCATACAAAGCCAGGTCAACTCGTTGCTCACTAATCAACGAGTTACAATAGTATTGCTTTAGCCGATGGCCGTTCACTTTGAAGTCTCCCTTCTCTGAATGATGCAACTCTACCACTCCATATGGAAAGACTTGTCCGATCTGAAATGGTCCAGACCAACGAGTCTGCGAGCTTCCGGAAATGACGAAGGCGAGAGTTGTAAAGCAACACTTGATCCCCAACCTGAAACTCCTTAGGCTCACGAATCCTTTGATCATGCCATTTCTTAGTCCTTGCTTTGTGAGTCGAGGAGTTTTCGACGTCACGGGCGCCACTTATCCAAATTTCACTCACCGCCATTGTCGCCTCCTTACCCTGCGAATCAATATCAAAGTTACAAGTTCTAAGGGCCCAAAGTGCCCTATGCTCTAACTCAATGTGCAAATGACATGACTTTCCATAAACAAGGCGATAGGGCGTAAAACCTATAGATGTCCTAAAAGCGATCCTAAACGCCCATAATGCATCATCTAACTTAAGGGTCCAAATTCTTCCTACTAGTACTAATGGTTCTCTCTAAAATACGTTTAATACCCCTATTAGTTACCTCGACCGCCCCACTAGTCCGGGGGTGATAGGGAGTAGAGAATCGATGAGTAACTCCGCATCGCTTAAGTACTTTCTCTAATTGGGCGCTGCGAAATGTGTTCCTCCATCACTAATAAGCGCCCTAGGTATGCCAAACCTAGCAAACAATCGCTTAAGGAATCTGCAGACAACCCGGCATCATCAAAGGCTACAAATGAGCTCGTGCCACTTAGAGAAATATTCAACAAAGAACTGTGAATGTACTTATTACCATATGAAGAGGGAAAGGGTCCCATGAAGTCGATGCCCCAAACATCAAAAATCTCAACGACTTGCACACCAGTTTGGGGCATCTCATCACGAGAAGAGATATTACCTGCGTGCTGGCAAGGGTCACAAACCTGAACAAATTTCCATGCATCTTGGAAGAGCGTAGGCCAATAGAATCCTGCCTCTAGCACCTTCCTTGCTGTATGGTTTGCTGCGTGATAACCTCCAGTGGATCCCTCATGGCAATGCTTCAATATTTGGAGAGTCTCTTCGCCATATACACAACGGCGAATCACCTGATCTGCACATACTTTAAACAAAAAGGGATCTTCCCAAATATAGTATTTCAAATCAGCGAAGAATTTCTTCTTTTGTTGATAAGTCATACCCTTTGGTAGAACCCTAGCAACCAAATAGTTAGCATAATCTGAAAACCAGGGAGTATCAGTGTATACCTGAGTGACATATAAATGTTCTTCTGGAAATCGATCGTCTATGGCCGTCTCATCAAGTGCATCCAAGTGAGGATTTTCCAATCTCGACAAATGGTCCACGCCGGATTCTCCGCCCTTCTTATCCTTGATCTCGACATCAAATTCCTGAATAAAAGAATCCACCGAATCAATCTCGGTTTCGCATCATTTTTCAGGAATAAGTACCTCAACGCCGAGTGGTCCGTGAAGACAATGGTTTTGGAGAGGACGAGGTATGATCTAAACTTGTCGAAGGCGTAAACAACAGCCAATAACTCCTCTGTGGTGGTGTAGTGTTCCTGGGCTCCTGTCAAAGTCTTGCTAGCGTAGTAAATGGGTTGGAACTTCTTTCCAATCCTCTGTCCAAGCACAGCTCCAACTGCATAATCACTAGCATCGCACATCAGTTCAAAAGGCAGCCCCCAATCAGGAGAAACCACGATTGGGGCTGTAGTTAGAAGTTTCTAAAGTAACTCAAAAGCTGCCAAGCATGCATCATCAAAAATAAAAGGTACATCTTTAACTAACAATTGAATGAGAGGCCTAGCAATCTTAGAAAAATCTCTAATAAAACCCTGCATGGCCCAGAAAACTCCTAACAGCCTTAACAGAACTAGGAGGAGGTAGCTTAGATATTACTTCTACCTTAGCTCTATCCACCTCCATCCCAGCCTGAGAGATCTTATGCCCTAAAACAATCTCCTCTCTTACCATGAAATGGCATTTTTCCCAATTTAGTACCAAGTTAGCCTCAATACACCTAGCTAACATGCGCTCCAGGTTTGCCAAACAAAGAGAGAAAGAATTACCAAAAACAGAGAAGTCATCCATAAATACCTCCATTGACTCCTCAATCATGTCCTCAAAAATAGCCATCATGCATCACCGAAATGTAGCCAGGTGCATTGCACAGTCCGAATGGCATCCGTCTATAAGCGAACGTCCCATAAGGGCGGGGTGAAGGTAGTCTTCTCTTGGTCCTCGGTGCAATAGAATCCGAAAGTAACCTGAAAAGCCATCAAGAAAACAATAAAACATGTGACTGCTAAACGTTCAATCATCCCGATCAATGAAAGGAAGAGGGAAATGGTCCTTCCGAGTTGCATCATTAAGCCTACCAGAATCAATGCAAACTTGGAAGCTCATATCCGTCCGAGTCGGGATCAGCTCATCCTTCTCATTCCTTACCATTGTGATGCCTCCTTTCTTGGGTACAACCTGCACAGGACTAACCCACGAACTGTCAGAAATGGGATATATCAAACCTGCATCAAGAAGTTTAATTACCTCCTTCTTTACCACTTCTTTCATGTTCGGATTGAGTCATCTTTGAGGCTGAACAACCGGCCTGAAACTATCCTCCAATGAAATCTTATGAGAGCAGAAACTTGGATTTATGCCCGGGATATCGGCTATCTTGAAAGCAAAAGCCTTCGTGTACTTCCTTAGAACTTCCAACAGTATGGCTTGTTCTTCAGGAGTTAGATCGGCTGCTATGATTACTGGTAAGCGCTTCTCTTCATCTAGGAAGGCATAAACCAAGTGGCTCGGTAACTCCTTCAGTTCTAAGACTGGTGGGTCCTCGAATGAAGTCTTTACTTTCTGCACCCCAGACCTGTCAAGAAAAAGATAGGGATCAGTTGACAAGCTCGGCTCAGAAGCCAATAAAACAGCGAGTTGCTCCAACACTTGCTCGTTGGACAACTCCTCCTCATCCTCAGCTAATGCTACTTGCAAAGGGTCAGAACATAAAATTTCTTGCAAATGGGACTCAACCACATCATCAATCACATCAATAGAATATACAGTATTATCATAGTCCAGTGACTGTCTCATGGAAGTGGCTAGGTTAAAGGTAATGGTCTCATCATCAACTCTAAGCTTAAGCTTTCCATCGCTTACATCGATAACAGCCCTCGATGTAGCTAGGAAAGGCCTACCCAGGGGAAAGATAAATTTATCTACCTTTACAAGTACATCTTCAACAATACCTCTAGGAATTTTAACAGTCCTATCTGCTAACTGAACACTCATCCTAGTAGGCTTAGGTTCATGCAACCCTAATTTGGCAAATAAACTAGTGGGCATTAAGTTAATACTAGCTCCTAAATCAGCCAATGCACCACTAATTGATAAATCACTAATCATACAAGGGATAGTAAAACTCCCTGGATCTCGTCGCTTGAGTGGCAGTTTGTTCTGGAGAATAGCTGAACACTCCTCATTAAGCACCACCTGACCAAGATCCTCCAACTTCCTCTTGTTGCTCAAAATCTCCTCTAAAAACTTGGCGATTTCCAAGACTGTGAAATTGCCTCAACAAAAGGTAAGTTAATTTTCACCGCTTAAATAAGTCAAGAAACTTACTCATATTGCTTGTCCACCTTATCCCGCCTCAATCTTGCAGGGATATGGAATCGGTGATGCTCCCACGTGGCTCTTTGTATGTCTTCTTTCATTCTCTCATTCTCTACCACCTCAAAGTCCGGTCCTTCCTTACCGGCTCGACCGCACGATTGTATTATCCGTGACGGCCTAAAGGCGAAGAACCAGTCAATTTCTTACCCTGAACGCAAGGTGATAGCCTTGCAATGCTCCCTCGGGTTTAACTCATAGTGCTGGGAGCGATCCAAGGTCTCTGAAAGCATCTTAAAAATTTGGCCAATTTGAGTCTCCAAGTTCGAATCGAGGCTGATTCCTAAGTGCACTATCGGTCATCTGGAATCTCGTTTGTAGAGCGTCCACAAACTTCATCATAAGCTCCTCTAAATTTGACTTCTTTTCTTGTGGAGGAGGAGCTTGTGCAGCCCACCGGTTGTCATACGAGGTCGTTGATGAAGTCTTTGAAAACTAGCGGACCACAGGCATTATTGTTCCTCCAACTAAAATTGGGATGATTGCGCCATCCAGGGTTGTATGTATTCTTGTAAGGGTTATTCTACGCCTTGGGGCATTCCCCATATAATCAACTGTTCAACATCGGAAGACATAGCAAAATTAGATGGAAAACTAGTAGAAGATGAAGCAAACATACCTCCTGCAATACGACCGTAATGCGGGCCACCACAAAACTTCGCGACCAACGTCATTTGCATGAACCCAAGCATCCTGGAGTTGGTCGATCTTCTTGGCTAGAAGCTCCACTTGAGCCGCTAAGGCTGTAGAGTCCACTTGGTTGACCACTCCCTGTCTTCCTAGTCGGCTCTAGAGGATTGCCAACGATAGTTGTTCATGGCCATTTCCTCTATCAAGTTCGAGCCCGCTCAGCGTCTTATTGTTTAGCGCCCCTCCGCCGCAAACATCCACCATCGCCTCGTTGCAAGGTTCAACCCAACGTAGAAGGTCCGAACTGCATCCACACCGGCAATCCGTGATGTGGGCAACATCTTAAAAGATCCTTAAACCTCTCCCATGCATCGTACATGCTTTCATCATCAAACTGCACAAAAGAAGATATGTCATTTCTAAGTTTAGCAGTTTTAGCGGGAGGAAAATACTTATATAAAAATTTTTCAGCCAACGCCCTCCAGGTAGTAATTGTTTATTGTGGAAGAGATTACAGCCATCTCTTTGCTCTGTCCCTCAAGGAAAATGGAAACAATCTCAGCCGAATGGCATCATCAGTTGTTCCATTTATCTTGAATGTGTCACAAATCTCCAAAAAGTTAGAGATATGTGCATTGGGATCCTCGCTGGGCAATCCTCCAAATTGCATGCTTTGCTGGATCATCTGGATAACATTGGCCTTTATCTTAAAATTATTGGTCACATAAGAATTGACTATACTCGTTTTCGTCCCATCTAAAGATGGTCGAGCAAACTCGTACATCGTCCTCTGATCGTCATTAGCCTGGGGGTCATGGTTTTCCATCGTGTCTAGTCTATCCACAGGTACCTCAACCTCAATCTCCTCCTTTTCTAATTGCAACCTCTTCCTTAAGAGTCTGAGGGATCGTTCTGGATCAGATAGAGGCTCTATAAGATTCGAGTTTGAGCTCATGGTCATAAACTACCTGAAACTGAAAGTCCATACAACCACCAATCAAAAAAAATAATATAATAATAAATAATAAATAATTAAAAAATATTAAAAAAATAATAAAATAAAAAATAAATAAAGAATAAATGAATAAACAAATAATGACTAAATTAACACAAAAATAATTCACTCTAGTTCACCGTTATCATGTCCCCGCAGAATGGCGCCCAAAAACTTGATGGGCTCTTTATGCAACCTACACCTAAGGCAGTGAACCTACCGATGCAGCCTAGCACTAGTGAGTATCAAGGTCGTATCCCTGGAGATCGGGTGAACCTAGAGTTACTACTGTTGCTATGTTATCTAGTCTGAAATAAGGTGTGGAAGTTCTAACGTACCAGTTAATGGTTATGAGTGCAAATAAGTAAATAAAGAGCAACGGACAATCAAAAGACAATTACAAAGAGAGAAACAAACCCAAAAGGGAGCCTAAGTGATGGAATTCTAAAGATGGATTTTATGGATTGCCGATCTTGCTTACCCGTGCCTAAATCCTGAATTGAATCTCGGTTCCTCTCTCGAGCTTACCGGATTCCTAAACCTGCACTAACCTAATGGAATCTCTTCCTATCGGATTATTACAGATTGACATTAAGTATGATTTAAAACTATTAAGAGTTATTAATTCTTAATCCGGTGAGTAAATCAACCTTATCTCTAAGTGTTAACTACCAGTCCTTACTATTCAATGTCCAGTTGTAACAAGCATTTCTCAATGTCAAGAAACAAATTTAATAAATAATTAATTCAACGTCTCAAATTAACTGAATCAAACTTTTATTACTAAATAGCAAGAAGATTACAAGAATGACAATTATAAAACTAACAATTAAGCATAATCCATCAACAAAGGTGAACCCCAATGGGTTCAAAAGATCTAGTTACTCATGTTCATGGTTAAAGCAATTAGGGAACAAAATAAGGAAAAGAAAATTAAAGGCATGTACACCCTTCTCTTTCAAGCTGAATGAGAAACCCTAAATTTGCAAATTCGAAATCTCAAACCCTAGTTGCCTCTTGAATGCTCCCAAAGTTTGTCTTGATCTTCAATTCGATGTTGGAACAAGTGAAATCCCTCCTTCAATTGATGAATTTGATCTCTCAAGGTCTACAATTGAGGTATAGGAAACAATTGATTAAGTGTGTGTCTTGGAATTGAGTCCAAAATTCGCCTCTCCAAAAGAACTCAAAATTGCCTATATAGTTGATTCAAGATGGCCGAGTCCAGTGTGATGATCAAAGACGTCCCGAGTCCGTGTAGTGTCAACTGGGAGTCCCAGCGGACTCCTTCCAAGCCGTGCCAAGCGGTCTTGAGAGCCACCACAGTCGCGGTCAAGGCCGTGGTGGCTACCAAGTTGTGTTGAAATGGAACAATTGGAGATAGCCTCAATTCAACACACAGTAGTGCTCAACCCTCGGGGTGCTAGTTCTCACCCAATTTGATAGATTTTGGTCCGTAATCACACGTATTTCCCTCGATTATTGATGGTGTCCTTCGAAAATGACCTGAAACGAGAAAGGAAACAAAAGACAGGTGATTCTAGCATAAAACGGGATAATCATGCATAAAAATATAAACAATCGGGCATGAAAACATGTGTAGTATGATGCTTATCAGTTGTGGTTTGATGCATGCTGATTCAGGAAATGTTTATCTAAAGGTGTATATTTTATACAAAGTAGTTTGATTGCTTTATGTGGTAATTTGGTTATTTGACTAACTATGTCCAATTTTGGTGTGTAGAATCCAGGGTTTAAATAAGATTCATTATGTTAGTGGAGGAGCTGCAGCTGCAATAGCAGTAATTGGAGGTTCAAGCTTTAAGCATAATGTTGTGCCACAAGTTGGACCATCCACAGCTAGACCATCAATAGTTGAACTATCCACATTTGGACCACCAACACTTGGACCATCCCCTTCTACCCAACCATTAGCCATATGCCTTTTCCCATCAAACACATAATGCTCTAACAGTAACAAATCAAGAAGTTGACAATTCCTTTAGCAGTCAAAGGAATTCTGTCACTGGAGGAGCAGGAAGAATTGATGTTTAGTGAAAAAAACTAAATTTTGTGGCATTCATTGCCAAATGTGTTTAGGTTACTCTATTTAGTGTAGATAAGGTTTGCAATGACACTATTTTATTTTTGTGGCATTAATTGCATTTAAGCATATGCTATTTTGAAACAATATTTCCATTTGGATGTTTTTGAAATTAGTTCAAGCAAAGCAATATTGCATGTGACACTTTTTAAATATGAGTAATATGATTTCAATTTTCTTGGCAAAAACACAAATGTGGAAAGTAGATTGCCATTTTTTAACTTCTTCGATTCCAATAACTTAATCACCATTACAGTACAGGCATCACCAAAACTAGTGCAAGTATAAAACAAATGGTTGTTTTTCAACTCATGACTTCCAACTAAATATTTAAAAATTACAATGACTATAAACACTATCAACCGTTGAAGCATTTGAATTTTCTTTTTCAAATATGCAGGTTCTTCGTTCAACATTCTATTCTCCAGCTTTAAATTTATCATCTCCATCTCCATAATTGCCTTCTTTTCAAGAACAGTCTCAAGCTCCACCAATAAGGCCCGATGCTCTTCCACATTAAACTTTATCTTTTTCTCTAGCAAATTAAGCTTAGCAGTTTGAATCTTCACAGTTTCATCCAAGAACTTCTTCTTCATCAAGAGATGAACAAGCATCTCCTTCATCCTTCCACTGTAAGGTCCTCCAATCCATCCCAAAAAAATATAATCGCCTACCATTTGCCTAAAAGGACATCTGAAGAATCTCCGACCTAGGTTTTTTACACTCTATAATGTGAGAAAGTTAGTTGGACCATGTCTACACCTTGGTACTAGTATTAAATTAACAGAATCAAAACTGTCGTTTGTGTTTTCACTTTGCATCTTCTCTTTGCAAGATCAAGAATATGGAGATGGAAAAAAGAAAAAGAATCTAAAAACCTTAGGTTATGGGTTCATATGTATATAATGAACTCCCTGAATCTCAAAACGGTGAGTTTTGATTCTAAGGGCAAAACACACCGATTTGATCTATGTCCATATCATCTAGGGGACTTTACTGACTTGTCCTTTGTTTTATATGCTTTATGAACTCCAGTGCTACATCACCTATGTTTGTCAGATTTTGGTTTCAAAACTTTTGGATTTCTATAATAGAAAAACTTTTAAAACAATGGTAATTGTAGTGGAATTTTTTAAAGAACCGGATAATTTAGAAAAAACGCACAAAGTACAAGTGTTTTTTCGGTAATTAGGCCTAATTTTTAAGGGTCTTGTCGTTTTTTTCTATCATTTGTTGTAATAATTTATAGCATTTCAATCTTTAGATTTTTAAAATTTCAAATATAAATAGTAAGAGAAAAATCTTTTAAATAGTCTAGGAATGAGATAGCAATTCTAGTATTAATTTATTTTCTTTGCAATTTTAATACTAATTTATTTTCTTTTTATTGTTAAATTGTAGCCACATGGGTAAATTTAGATTGATAATTTTATTAAAAGCTAAGATTAAAATTATATTAAAGTACATAGCTAATATTAAATTTCATTGAAAGCTGAAATTAAAAAATTTATATTAAAGTACATCGCTAATATTAAAAAATAAAAATTATATGTTGAATTTGAAAACAAAGTGCAAAATATAGAATTAATTTAGCAATTAAACTGCAGAAGAATTAATTTCTTGGTGTCTATAAGATGTGAGAATATATGAAAAAATAGTACATTTTTGCTAAAATAATGTGATTTATAAAATTGTTATATCCCAGGTAAATAATATCGAAGTAGTACTATGGAGTTGGATCATTTAATATGTGCCATTACGTTTTTTAAAAAAATATTAAAAAACTCAAAAAAATAATTGCTTGCTCCATAATTCTTCTTAATTTCTTCATGCTTCCTAACGTCTTTTTCTTTCTGCATTCTATTTAATTTTCCTTTGTTGTTCTCATAAATTTTCTCGCCTTTCTATTCCTTAATTGTCTTCTCATTTATCGCCTTTTTTTTCTTTCATTTGATTGTCAATTTCTATGGATATTCACTGTCCTTGTCAACTTCTATTATAGTGTGGGTAAGTTTTCCCCAATTCTTTTCTCTTTTTGTGATTTTTGTTTTAGAATTTACACTTTTCTTTTGAGTGTGATCATTTATCATTTTTAGGGTTTTTTGTTTTCTAATTTAATTGTATAATTAAGCTTAGTTTTTAGGGTTTTTGTAAATTTTTTTTTTAGAAATCTTTTGCTATTTATTTGTATTTATTTTTATTTGAATAAAAAAATTAAATATGTCTGTTAACAATCTAAATGGTAAGAATCTTGATGAACCTAGGGTATGTTATGTCTCTGGTGGACTAATAATTTATTTGATTTATGTTGATGAACTTATTATTTATTTTATATTTCTTAAAACATGTGATGTATGTGTAGGTAATATGTAATAAATATTATAGATTTAATATTTTTTATAAGTGATGAATCTGTGGAGTATATATTATTAAACTGTGGTATTAATTTTGTGCTTTTCCTCTCTATTGTATTTTAAATTAATATATATAATTTTAATAATAAATCTACTTTTTAAATACGAATGTGCGTACCATATTAGATTAGTTTCAAATACGTTTGTTAAATTAATTTATTATTTATAAAGAATGAATATATATTTTCTTTTAACTTATGAATTTTGATATTTTTTTTTCACAAATAACATATTCATAATTAAAGATTATATATTTATTTTTTATTAGTTTCGGATTCATTATTAATAAAAGTAATTTGATGAATTATTTCTTATTAGTAATTATTGTTTGTTGTGTTAGGTTGGATATACCTTTAAGCAATGTGGTAAACAAGAGAGTTGCTGCGGATGATATTAAGGAGGAAAACGATTCTGTTGCTGATAAATAACAAGTAAAATACAAGACATATAATACGCAATCTAAAACTGAGAAAGGGAACGAAATTGCTGCCGATGAATGTTGAGGTGGAAAGTAATTCTGCTTTTGATGAAGAAAAGTGGAGAATAAGAGAAATATTAAACAATCTAAGACCGAGAAAGGGAAGGCTGTTCATCATATCGAGGAGAATATGAGATGGACGATTTATGTTGTCAATCAAGAAGTCCCTTTCTGGGTTGTCTAATATGATTAACAGGCTTTCCCCTTAACAACCGGTCCGGTCGAAAGTTAGTACTTGTAATTCCATACATTAAATAATAATAAAATAATAAAAATATTTTAAAATCGATCTCTCAAAAAATTTATAATAAAATTTTTATAAAAATTAATTATTAAACAAACAAATAAAATATAAAAATTTAAATACTCTAAATTAAATTTTATGAAAATAAAATTTATAAATTAAATAGCCAAATAATAAAAAATAATTTTAAGAGTTATTATACAATATTTAGTCTTACCAACAATTTAATATCATTTTTATTTATACAATAAAAATAAAAGGCTTAATTATCTATAAATTTCTATATTTTAAGCATTTTTCTAAATTATCTAAATCTGTTAAAATTTTTACAGTAATTTACTATTTTTTTAATTTCTTTTCTTTTATAGAATTCCGGCCATATTGAAATAAAAAAACCAGTCACTGCATGCATCCGTGGCGCCAGAGCTAATAAATTAAGAAAAAGATAAGGCGCGCCAGCAAGTCATTTTGCAGACATGGGTCTTTTATTAAACATGTCCCAAGATTTCCCAACACCACTCCACCTCCACCGCAAGACCAAGCTCCTCCGCCTCCACGCCCACATTATAGTGATGGTGCAAGAAACAAAGAAAGTAATAGAAGAAGAACCTCCCCGCCGGTTCCATCACCACCACCTGTAGTGGAAGATGCGAAAGAAATATCATCTCCGGCACGTTGAAACCTTCTCCATATTCAGCTCCAATTGCATAAATAAATTAAAATATCAAAGATCAAAACTTGATTCATAAAACAAAGAAAGAAGCATATATTCCATTTGAAGAAATACTAAATTAAACAAAACAAAATAAAAATCACACATACACACGCCTCTTGTATCAAATCCACAAGAATTTCTTATCAACAAAACGATAAGTACCTTTAATTTGTGCTAAAATTATTAAGAAACATAAGAAGATGAAGAAGAGCTTCTAAACTGGCTGCAATTACTACTGCACTCCATTCAATCTTTTGCTATTCTATCTATTCTTCAACACCCTTCAAATTGATGGTGAAAAAGAACAACAACAACAAAAGTTCAAAGCTGTCAACACCCATAAATTTAGCTCTTCACCACTACCGCCACCGCCGTGAAAAGAAGAAGAAAAATAGCTCAAAATTCAGACCATCAATCTTTTCTCCTATTTTGGTTAGGTTTGATTAATTTTTCTAGGAAGAAAATAATTACTGTACAATGCAAGTGACAAAGGAAGAAATTAAAACGGGAGGTATTTATTTATTGGCTTGTGTTGAATTTTATATTTATTTAAGTTTTGAATTAAAGTGGATAGTAGTTGCAGATAGAAGAAGAAGAATAAGAAGAAAGTTCATTGGCTAAGAGGGATAAATAGAGAAAGAACAAGTGGAGAAGAGATATAAAATATATTTTTACACAATTAATTCTGCTGATGTGTAAACTTTCTTTTTTTGTCTTGATATACTCCGGTGCCACATATGCACACTAAGTCGGATTTTAATTTTAAAATCGCCAGATTCCTAAATTAGAAAAAAAGTTTAAATATTGATGATTATTTTGCAAAAATTGAAAGAATAAGATATTTTAGAAAAAAGGGTCAAAGCTTAGTAATTTTTAGATAATTAGGCCAAAATGAAATAATAAATGAAAGGTAGTATTTGTATTTTTTAATTACATAATTAAAGTTTCTAGATAAAAAAGGATAAAGTAAAAATAATATTTCTAATGTAACAAGTTAAATATTTTTATAATAATCTAACTATTAATTTGATACGATAGTCAAACAATAATTATAGTTGAGACTAATAAACACATGTAGATAAAAAAATTTATTTATTAAATATAAAACTAACAAAGTTGTTTCAAAATAGAAAAGTTTAACAAAATACTAAAAAGAACTAGCCTAACATTTCTAATCCCATGATTCCGGTGATGAAATAATTAAACACAATAAGGTGAGAAGAAAAATGAAATTTCCTCAATATTTAGAATATCTTTAAGGAACGGAGATGATTGATTCTCATTTTTTAATATTAATAAACTTTCTTAATCTTTAAGAAAGAACTAAGAACTACTAGTCATTTACCCGTGCAATATATGACCGTTATTATTAAAATATAATAGAATTCTTAATATTTAATATTTATTCATCATATTTTAAAAATAACAGCAAATTAGATATTTTTAATTTTTTTTAACTTTTTAATATTTTAAGGTTTTACTAGTGTACTAACATAAAAATTATTTTAAAAATATTTATTAATTAATTCTAATATTATATAAATTAATACTATCAATATAATTGGTATTACTTTTTTAAAATTAAAAACTAATATATAATTAAAAAATTAATTTATTAGTAAATATAATATTTAAAAATATTATTTTCTAGAATTATTATCTAATTAGAAAATTAGTTTATTAGTTAATATAATATTAAAAATAATTAATATGCTATTTTTTAGAATAATCATTATCTAATAAAAAACTAATCATTATCTATTTAGAAAACTAATTTATTATTAATATGCTATTTTTTAGGATTAGAAATAGTGTTTAATTAGGAATAATTTATTAATCAATAACTAAATAGAAAAAACTATAAAATATAAGCTTGAATGAATGTGTTAAAAAGAAGTGCATATGTCAAAATTAAAAATTTATATGTTAAAAAAGAGACACATGTCAAAAACAATTTAGGTCTTATAAATTAATATATTTTACAGATAATTACATAATTTTCTAAAAGTTGTTTTTAAAAAAGAATTGTAGAAAAAATTGTAAAAATATAAATAGTAGATAGTTTCAATAGACCTAGATCTAAATCTACAAAGATGTATATAGAGAGATATGAATTGTAATATATCTCTCTATATAAATATGTAGATATTCATATCTCCACCGTCTGTTATCCAATAATAATAATTCTAATATAAATCCTAATAAAGCTACAAATTACTAAAATATTTATAAGTAAATAATAAAAATTCGGCCAGTATAATAAATAAGTGAATTCACATATCTTGGTCTTAAGTCTTGGCTAAAACTTTCAATTACATTCATTTGCTGCGTATTTTTCTCCGTAAATTGTTTTCTTGAACAATTAAATTTAACTGAGATATATATACATATTTCATTAAATTATGCATTAAAATGTATCATTAAAGCTTCAAAAATATCATAAATAAATATATATAATTTGGACCTATCAAATATCTTCATATTTATATCTTTATTTATCCTCAAGTAAATAGCAACTGAAAATAATCTTTGTAAGAATACATAAAGAACAGTCATACTCAGCTTCAAGATATTATTCAAAAGAATATCATAAATGCCCTAATCATGTCAACTCAAGAACTTAAATCATAAAAATCTTTTTAAGAATATAAACTCAAGCATTGTTAATAAAAGATATAATCATCCAATTCCCTACATATTCGTAATAAATAGTCTAACTCATCTTTAAATAATACAATTATAATGTATAATCTAAATCATCACAGCCCTATTCAAAAGGCAAACCATCATTTAAAATAAGAGATTAATATGCATTATTTCATAACTAGATAATTACCCGTCCTATGGGTGGTTTAATTTTAATGTCAATCAAAATTATAAAATCACTAAAATTAAAACTGAATGATATAATACCATAAAGATTTAGCAAAAATACTAAAAAGAATTAATTTACTATATAACTAACTATATATTTTATGTGAGTCTTTTATTGGATATATAAACATGTTATATCTTTTTAAAATATTTTAAGTACTTATTAAATTTAATGATAAATTTATTAATTAAGAAAAGTTTATTCTCTCTTTTTATATGATTTAATAATTTTTCTATTTTAAAACTCTTTAATTTTCTCTTACTTTATTCATAACATCTATATGAAATTAAATAAATAGGAATATCCCATAAAATTAAATAAACTAAATATTTTAATAATATAATCGAATCAAATTAAATTGTTATGATATAATACTTCATTTAATTTTTAATATTTTTTTGTTGATTTAGTATTTTATATATTTTAAGTATATATCAGTAATATTTTTTTATTTTACATATATAAAAGTAAAAATATTTTATATTATTATTTAATTTACTAAATTATAGAAAATCTAACTTAAAAATTAATTTTTAGTTAACTGAATTCTTTACTTGAAATTGAACTATATCAAAATAATTTTATTAAAATATATTTAAGATAGAATATAATGAGGGATGGAAGGTGTAAATAAATACAAATATAATAATTAAAAATATTTCTTTAATTGATAAGATAATTATTCAACTATGAGAATAAAATATCTTAAAAATTTAATCAAAAATTAAAATGATAAAGAAGAATTTGAGGAAAAAATGGACTATTAGATACTTAAATTTTATAATTAAGGTGCTGTATATTGTAATATAATACTTGAAAAAGTAAATTATTTAAAGTGAAAATTATAGATAAGAATCTAAAAGAGTATAGGAATATGAAATAATTAAATATTCTAATTAAGGTGTTGGAAATTGAAATATGTTAGAATAGATTAATTGTCTAAAAATTAAAAGAAAATAGTTTAGAAATCATATGACATGCCATGTAGAATAGAGAAAAACAATAATAAAATATTTTTCTCATAAATATATATAGATAGACATAGATTTATTAAATTGCATTAAAAAATCTAATTTAGAAATTATTTTTTAATAAATATATTAAAAATATTTTATTTATTAATATAAAAATTAATTCTATTAACAAAATCCTTTTACTTAAAATTAAACTCTGTCAAAATAATCTCAAATAAAATATATATAAGATAGAATGAAAAAAGAGACGAAATGAGTACAAATGTGACGAGTAAAAAGAAAAAAATAATTTTTAATTAATAAGATAATTATTACATTGTGAAAATAAGAAAATTAAAAAATTTAATCAAAAATTGAAATTATAAAAAATAATTTGAAAAAAATTATAAGATAATTAAGCTTTATAGTTAAGTTATTTTATGTTGTAATATAATACTTAAAAAAATTTATCTCAAGCGAAAGTTATGAAAAAGAATTCAAAAAGGTATAGAAATGTGAAATAATTATATTATCATAATTAAGGTGTTAAAGTTATAATATAATAGTTTATATAGAATAGTAAAAAAAATATTAATTCTCTAAGAATTAAGAAAAATGGCATAGAATTCATATAAATACCATATAGGAAGAGTTATGAAAAAGAATTAAAAAAGGTAGAGAAATGTGAAATAATTATATATGTTTAATTGTAATATAATAAAAAATAATAAAATATATTAAAATGATCAATTCTCTAAAAGTTAAGAAAAATAGCATAAAATTCATATAATATGTCATGTAAGAGAGAAAAAATAATATTAAAACATTGCTTTTGGAGCTCTTTTTATTATTATTATTTTTTTTACACCTCTTAGATTTAAACTTGATATTTGGAGGATTATTTTCTTTCTCAAGAAATTAACATGCCTTTTTATGCAAATATAAATATGGGTAATAAATGTACTTGGTTAGTTAGCATAACATACACACAAAATGCTTTACGTACTCATAATCTCAATTATCGTTTTATGTAAAAATTGACATTGATAATGAAGATTCCTAATTATTAAGCAACTAAAATTAATAGAGTAGAGTTACTAAACTCAGAGCTTATTGTGAACCTAAATCATATCTAACTAAACTTAGGTAAGCCAATTTATAATAAAGAGATAACAACTTAAATCATACACTTCTAACTATATCCAACTCAAACTTACAAAGCTACATATCATTTATATATGCAAAGAATGGGTACTTGACCAAGTAAATACAACTAAACTCATGAGTTCACATACATGTTTATTAGCCCTAAGAAGCTAATAATCTAAGTGTTGATGATTACAAAATATTATGTATTTTAATATTATATATGCAAATATCTAATAGTGCATATACAAAAGGAATTTAATCAAATGAGCAATAGAGTAGATTGCCCAAGCAGATGTCTATCTTACTCGAAACAACAAGCATATACTAAGGACAAACATCTATGAGTTAGCAATCTCTACATACAATTAGTGTGCTTTAAATATTTTGTTAAATGGATCAAATACTTTATTAAAACTATTGTTATGCATACTGTAAAATTCTAAACCTTCATACGATTTCACATCATACAAAGTCATACTTTAATTTTCTCGAAATGATTTTAGTGCATAAAACTTTGTTCCTTGAAATTCATGAATTTTGAGAAAATTGCCTTTGATCAGATATCTGCTCAATATCTTTAAGGTATATAATTGTATTATAATATAGTGTATTATTTTCTTACATATTCACACATTTCATACATGTGTCCAACAACTAGTTCACATTGAGAAAAGTAAAAGCAATATATTCACTGTCAAGCATAGCTGTTTGCTAGAGCAGTAACTTTTCAGCGACAACTTTCTGCAGTATTGTAGCAGTCAGCTTTCTGTAGTCAGTCATTACAGAAAGCTAAAAGGTGTAATAGAAGTCTAAATCAACAATTGTAAAATCTTTAGATTAAGATTTTTTTAAAATAATTTACTTTTATACATATATAATCTTTAAAGACTTGGTTCCTAACATCTAGTTTTCATAAATTGCTTATAAAATAAGCTTCATCCATAAAAGAAATAAGGAAAGAATAATATTTATTCTCCAAAACCCTCAAGATCTGAAAGTTACATTGATCACTCTTCATCTTCTTCTTTCATTCTTGATCTGTTGCATCTATTGCTTTACTTAAATAAATTTTCCTTGTATTAAAGTTGTATTTGATCCATCTAGAAATTTTGTACTCTTTGTTTTATTGTCTTTAAAAGCAAAAATCTTTTGTAAAGTCTCCAACCACCTAGAATAAATGCTTGTTGTTTGTTGGGGTGACACTGCCTCCCTTGAAAAAGTTTGTGGGAAGTCCATTTGCACCTAATGAAGCAAGTGAGAGGTTGACAAGATTCTAATAACTTCTATGAGCCAGTCAGAGAGGCAATATCAGAGTTTGTGTAAAGTTTCTAATTAGCAAAACCTTGTAAGGTTTGATCTCTAGCCGTTAATAGAGTCAACTAGTGGAGAAAATCTTAAGATGTGATTGGCAATAGAAATGAAGGAGGCGGGAAGCTATCGCTTCTAGAATGCAAGCTTATCCTTTACTTTAGTTTTTATTTTAGAGCGTACCTGAAATAATAATAAAAAGTTTATGAATGAGGTAATCAGAGTGACAAATGGTTACGTTGCGGAAATCTAAGGACTAGATGCAGATCCTAGTATCGAACTGGGATAAATCCTTATGTTGAATTCTTTTAACTTATGCATTGAAATAGAAATATGATATTAACACTTTTATTGTAGGGGCAATAGTAGTTTTTCGAATAGTCTATTTCCCAAAAATCTCAGCCAAAATTTGTTGGAGTTCTCTCATATTATAATTCTTAGGTTAGCCATTAGTATAGTCTTGATAGCATCAATGTCTTGCTTGTTGGCTATCTTTGTTTCAACTTATGAAGTACTATTTCTTGGGCTGTTGTCTTGATTGTTAGTAAGAAGGGCCCTTTTGATATCCATTCTAGCTTGCTCCCCTCTTGTCTCTTCCAACTAAAGGTGATAAATCTATACGGCTAAAAAACAAGGTGTTAATATGATACATGCAACGCATGGGATGCATGATGCATGTGCTATGCAAAAGGGTAAAGAGAAAGGTTTATCATACACAAAGTCATTATATAAAACATCATTCCGACCTTATTTCTCCCACACATGGTTCATGGTGAGTCCAGCTTCCGTAAGATTTTAGGCTTAGGCTTCCTACAAACAGGGGATAGTAGGCCCAATGCGTATGTCATAATCTCTCAAAGCAGATTCAAAACAAAACAAGATAATATTTTTCAGTATAAGTATGAAGCTTGCATATTTTAGACATAAGACCTAATTTCACATGTTCTTGGGCCAAGGCTTTTTAATATTTGGGCTTAAGTACTTATAAAGAAAAACATCTTAAATAGCAAGCAAAATGGGCTCCTAGGGGAGATTACTACTATCATTACCATGAGATGAGTCTTGAGTAAGGATAAAAGGCTCCCACAATTAAAAAGAGCGCTCTTCCTTGGCTTGTCTCCTCACTCAAGGGTCCACGTGACGAAGTAATTTCACTCATTACTTATGACTGATGGTTAGCTAGTGTTGCAATTGTAGTGTTCCAATGGAACCAAAGAACCACTGACCGATGCCATCAGGGCTATAGGGACTAAAGTGCACAATGTTTGAAAGTGTAGTGATGATAAAATTAAAGACAAACATACATTAGAGTCAGCTTCTCTTATTCCCAGTGGAGTCGCCACTGTGGGCAGTGGTTGTGGGCGTGCACCCAAGTGTCTGTAGCAACTATGGCACCGCAAGACTTTTCAATCTAATCGAGGACACGCTAACTAGTCACAAAGACTAGCGCGGAGATAAGAATCACCACCTAAGTAATTCTCCAGGACACTTTTACTAAATGAGTGGTGTACTAGATTCTATAAGGAAACTTCGCTACATCCAGAGATGGATTTGGAAGCCAACTTCTTTATTTGTGTATCTTATTCTTTAATTTTATTATTTAAGGAGTTATTCTCTACATCAAGCACTATAGCATGTGAGGTCCACATAACTGTAGCCCATTTTAATTAAGTCCAATTTTCAATTATATTATTAGTCTAGATTTACTACTCAATTATACTCGGGAGGTCTATCTAGTGTAGCCCAATTACAAGTTATACCTTTGATTAACAAGTCATTATTCTAATTAGACTACAGTTTATATGTCAAAACCCGATACAGTTTTCCTAATCTAAATGAGTTAATTCATTGATCAAATAAGACAAAGTCCGCGTAAGTCTAAATGAGTTAGTTTATTAATTAGATATGACAAAGTCCATTTAGGTCTGATTAAGTTTTATAATTAGTCCAATTTATCATCTTCTCCTAGTTTAGTCTAACAATTTTCTTAGAATAATTGATATGGTCCTATGTCTATATGTATTGATTTAAATTTAATTGAATAGACTAAAAGTATAAGAATAATAAATAAAAGAAAGATACACTTTTAATCTAAAATAAAATAAAAGTACACCCTTAATCTAATTTAAATAAATAAAATAAAATAATTAAAAGGTATACACTTTTAATTTATCGTGTTCTAAAAATTATTCTAAATCTACTTAATTTTAATTTATTTTTATTTACCAATCTTTTTAATTATCTAATGATTTCTATAAATAAAGTAATTAGTTACTTAGTCTAGTTAATTTTAAATAATTTAAACTTATCTCAAAGCTTTTAATCTATTTTAATTATTTCTAATCAACAAAAAATCAAAAGAATAAAAGAAAAACAAACATACAGCAAATAATACCAAAAAAGAGGAAAAAAGAAAAAAGAAAAAATGATGGAAAATCGGTTAGAAAAGGAGGACTAACAAATGCCTCAGGGCATTTTGCATTGATTCTAGAACTTTGGGATGATAATTGTTGAAAGAAATAATTAAAAAATAATCAAAACTGAATTTTAAGTGATACTGATAATATCGAATAAATCTATTCAAATTAATCTGATAAATATCCCTAATTAATTAAAGATAAATATGTAATTATTAATTTTGATATAAATTTTAAATATTTCTAAAATTTGACCTAGATTTTGACAATTTTGAAGGTTTTGGCGCAAAGGTTTTTTGCCTTATTAAAAAGGTTTTGACTAAATGTCAAAATTTGACTTAGTTAGTTAAGATTAAGTCAACACTTGACTTTGACTTTTCAGACTTTCGTGAGAATCAAAAAATATAATAAATTTTCATTATTGGATTTTTCATAATTCTCTCGATATCTAAATCCTTAAAATGGGTGCTGACAGTTATTAAATTGATTAATTATGTTTGTTAAGTATTAGAATTAATTTGATAATTATTTGCAAGATAGAAGCTAAAAGTATAATTGATTTAATATGAGGTTTTAGTGAGAAAATAGATTTGTTAGCATTTTTTGTAACTGAGTGTGTTAGTAGGATTATTATGGAAATTTCAGCATTAAAGGTAAGGTCAAAATAAAAATTTCATATCTTATATAATTCTAATTGGAGGGACCAATGGGGGATATGGAAAAAAAAGAAAGAAAGAAAGAAAAAGAAATGGACGAAGAAGGAAAAGGGGGGAGATGGTGCTTGGGGTTGTCATTAATGGCAGATGCAGGAGGAGCTTGTGTGAGAGGCGAGGGAACTAGCAGGAGGTGCAGCTCACGTTGGCGAGAATGGCAGCAACACCGACGGTAGTGAATGACGGCGTCAGGTAGCAGAAAATGGCAAGAAACAACAACAGCTCTTCGACATTGTCCATGGCGTTCCGGCAACGACAACAGCGATGTTGTTTGCCAAAAAAGTAAGATCCAGCGATAGGAAGCTTGTAAGAGCAATTTATCTTTTTCAATTTTTTCGGCCAATACTGTCGTGCTTCAGGTGATCAGAGGATATATTCGGAGCCTACTCATCACAAGCTTTCTAATCACACTGATTTTGCTTCGATCAGACTCTATTGGAAAATCAACAGTTGCAAATTGTTTGTAATGTTTTAGGATGATCGAAGGCTGAATCAGAAAATCAATTGTTGGATTCTTTCTCTTCGCATCATCTTGAGTCTGTAGACACGTCTAATTGTCGCTCGGACTTCAATGGCCAGAGGCAAGTAGAATAATTTAGCACGCGTCTAGAGTCGTGCGTTTGAATAGCAAGTCCTAAAAAGTTAGTAGAGAATTAAGTGAAGGTACAGTCAGTTTAGTTTTGCATACCAATGTTTTGCAAGATATCAAAGAGTTGGATCAGAAAAAAAGCAGTAGCAATTAGAGCTTTGCGTTGCTAAACTCTATGGTCCGGAAAAGTGAAGATAAAAGATTGGATAGTTAGGCCCAGTTTAGACAAGACCATTATATTACCTTTATCATAACTTTTAATTTTCCTAAAATAAATAACTAATAAAAATTCTTAAATAACAAAAAGATTAAATTGCTCCCAAGTGAATAACAATTTCAGCTAGCACAATAAATAATCAGTCCACATATCTCAGTCTCGGGTCTCAAAAACAACATGTCCTATTAAGCTATTTTTCTATGTATTTTACCTATAAATTCTCTTATTGGCTAATATTATTTTAAATTGAATAATAAAATTTAAGTGAGATATAAATATATATTTTCACTATATTATATATATAAAATATATTAATATAGCTACAGCATCTATATATATACATATATATTTCGGACTTATTAATTTCTTTATGAAAATGAAGAAAAAATTATCATTTTACTATTTTTATTCATTAATGGGCAGAGTTAGTACTCATTTACATATAAAGAAATGTGAGTTAGAAAGAATTAAGGCGATTTCTCTTAATACTTAAAATTAGCGGATTTTCATGCTATTATACGGTGAAATTAACGAATGATTTGCCTGGGTAAGATATAATTTCTTTTTATTACTATACTTCGCAAGACACGAATGTATCATGAACCCGTTGCTATTGGACTTTAATGATGAAATCTAAATATTTATAAATGAGTTTTTCCGTTTCTAAAACAATTTCTCTTGTAATGGACTTTGTCACAAGTTTTTTATTTTTTATTTAATCATTTTCATAATAAGTTGTATAGTACTATGACAAAGTGCAATTGAAGCACAATGGTGACCAGCCTGATTACATATAAAATTTGTGAAAATAAAAGTACCAAGACATCTTTGTCAATTAATTATTATGACAAAATTCTTGGCAGCAACAAGGTTTTGTACTCTTGTACCCTTAGAGATGACTTCATTGGCTATACTCAATCCCAATTAGCACCCATTACCATCAGCAACTAAAGATGTAGACTTACACTAAAAAAAGAAGAAGAAAAAAAAAGAAAACAGAATCATTGAAATGCAACTTTAGCATTAGAAGAAGCCCAAGAGAATCCCATCATTTGAGACCTAACTTTTTGTCGTCGAAGAGAATCTCTGTAATTGCAACGTGCTGTGCAAAGAGTCATTTCTTGCAAGCACTTGCCATGCTTGAGCAAAAACTTTGCCAAACTAACTTCATTCTCACATTCTAAAAATCCATGAATTTTCACCACCTTGAGATGGCTTAGGAAAGGCTTCAATGTATGGATCTGAGATTCCCAGAATTGCTCTTCCTTTGTGGTAGACATATCCCACAAGTCTCTATTCCATTGCTGAAAATTAGAGATGAAAAGAGAAAAGAAAGTGAGATTAGTTAGTTTTATGGTGGTAGTATAGTAGAGGATGCAACCATTTCTGCTTATGAAAAATTTATACTATGAATAGCACCAGCTCTATGCTCCGATCCTCTACCAAATAAAATGAGTTATATCTTAGGGTCAATCTGGTATTGCTTTTTATTACCTTTCCTTTTAATTTTGATTTTTTTTTTTAAATCTTTATAGCTACTTTTTGAAATCTAATTCTAAAAGAATTATAGTTAATTATACTTTCTTCAAAAGCATGTTTAAGAAAGCAGAAATAGTAAAAATAAAAAAATAAAAAAGAAATTAAGATTTGCAAAATCAGGTGTTCCATAGCAGTGTTAAAACTGGCCTAACTAATTATATGAAAACAAACAGGTTTCACAGCATTGCTAAACTGGCCCTAATTTATTATTATGAAATCTATACATGACTTATGGGTAGAGTACCTTGTGCTCCCTCAAAGACAAATTTGTTGAACGGACCTTATTGAAATAATAAAGAAAAGTAAAGATGAATGTATAAATACTGATGATTTTATTGTGTATAAAAGTTCTTTTTCCGTTGGAATCCGTCGGAAGTGCAATGTGGGTCTTTGTTGAAAACAATTAAATTAGTTAAGGTTGTAACAAAATGAGTCTTAAGAATTAAATGAACAAGTGAAACATATATTTAATGGTGAAGCTTATCTTTTCCTATGATTTACAATATTAAAATTTAAGATTTCAAGGTAAACTAAATATTTCATTAATAGACCAATTTTGAAACAATTGCAAGATTTAATTAAACGAATTATAGCCCAATTATATGATTTTGACTGTAAGAATAGAACTATAAAAATGATTATTCTTTTTATAGGTGACTAATTAATTCTTTCATTTAAAGTACGTGGAACTGTAAATTAAAAGGATACATCATCGGGAAATTTTTTTTATATATATTGTGTATATACGTCATAACGAATAGACGAATAACGGTTATATATATAAGTGGTTTACATTTTAGTATTAAATAATTGATATATATATATATATTCAATTGTTTAAAATTAATAAATATGTGTGAGTAATTTATTAATTTTGTATTTAGATACACATCCATCTAGAAGTTTGTCAACTCACCCAAAAGAAAATAGATAAAAAAAGATCGGTGGGACTTACTCTCCTTTCAATCTTGCAATCGTTGATAATCTTGAGAACAAGAGTATGCAATGCGGGAGAGCTTCTGAACAAAGAGGCCAATCCGGGTACATTACTTTTGTTGAAACCAGTTTCCAACTTCAAGATTTTAAGATTGCTAAATGGATAGAGAACATGTGAGAAGTTATTCTTGTTCGATAAAATCTGCAAGCCAAAGCAAGAGGCTGTTTAAGCCAAGACTCATCCATGATTGCCATGCCTCTATAATAACCATATGTTTATAAATTATATCTTCATTTCATGTCTGAAAAAGGAAAATAGAAATAGAATACATTTGTTTGTTAAATAGTTAAGCTATGTGCGCAAACACTTAACTGTTAAAGTACTTTGCAGGAATTCCATTATTGTTAAATTGTCTGCAACTTAATCAAATATTCCACCTAAAAGTTTAGGCTATTAAATAAAATTTGAAAATCATATAACATATTAAAATATTTGTGAGTATTGTTAAGGATCGAAATCTAAATTTTCTAATCATAAAAGCTTCTATATCACACTAAAGAATCATGTTATCCAAAAATTTAAATTATTAGGTGAAATTTAAATAATAGTTTATATTTCTAATACATCTAGTTTTAAGCTACCACTTAAAAAAATAAAAATGAAACATCTAATTTTGAGTTATTTCTTATAAGTTATATTTCTAATGGGTTAATTTTTTATTCATAGAAATAACTAAATTATAAAGTAATTGAAATTAAATAATTGGAATAAGGAAAAAGTGATCATTGCTACAATTAGCCACAGAAAATACAAATATAAAAGTTGAATAGGAGAAACAAGAATAAGTACCTCAACACATTCGCTTTCAAGGGTCAAACTATAAGCATTAGAGAGCCCAGATAAAAGATCCCACACACTTTGAAGTTTCTCAGCACTTACGTCTTCATGAAGTAGAAAAAAACCAACAGAAGCTTCACGCAAAGAGGTTAGGTTCTCAAGAGAACTTGTACCAGTAATTGCATTACACTCCCAAAACACAATTCTAAGGTTTGGTGAATTAATCTTAACCCAACTTTTCTCATAATACGCATCAAAACAGCTAGCAACTCTCAATTTATCCAGTTTTCCACAACAAATCTCCAAGCCATGGAGCTGAAAGCAATTCTCAAGGGTTAAATCTTCGAGCCCTCGACAACTAATCTTGAGATGCTTCAATCCAAAACAAGCATCTAGATTCAATTTCTTGAGACGAGGGAATGATGATTCTGTAAACAAATCCAACAGTGAGGACTGATCGTATAAAATGACAAGAGAAAGCGACAACACTTGCAGTGATCGAAACCCATCAGTCATTACCGAAGAAGGAAGCAATCTGAAGCCAGGATACATAGATTTTAATTTCAGAACTCGTAAAGTTTTACTGGTTATAACCCCGCGAGGGAAATTGAAGTGATCTTCAGTGGCTACTTCCACATCAAGTTCTTGTACGTTATGTCTAATTGCACTGCGTATCAAACCATTGAGACATGAAAAGCTCGAGCGAGCACGAAAACGAAGGGTTCTTAGATCAGAATGCTTGTCGCGGAGAGCCAATACCTGAGAAATGAAGTCCATTGACAAAGAATGCGGCGGTGGTCTTTTCGTGTTGAGAAAATTTGTTTGAGAGATATTTGCAAGAGTATTAGCGGTGCTGATAGTGGTAAAGTCGAGGTCAGGAAACGAGTACCACACAGATCTCCATCTTTTCGATAAGGTGCTGGTTCTTGCAATGGATTTGACAGAAAGGAGGAAGAGGATGTGATGGAGAATAGGGTCAGGAAGATCACTGATGCGGTCGATGCCGGCAGGGGGGTCACCTCCTTGATCACAACTTTCTGCAAACGGAAGTTTCCTTCGCTTAGCAGATCTTGTTTCCATTAGAATAGTTGATTGGTTTGTGTTGCTTTCGGATGCGTTGTAGGATGAATTGGATGTGTTGTGTTGTGTGTGAGAATGTTTAGATTAAGGGTTTGAATGTTTCAACAGAATGAAAGGTAAGATATGAACGAGAAGAGCGTTTGAGTTAGTTTCAGGCTTTTTTCACGTTTGATAATCAATAATATGCTCTTGCCCTCTTCATTTTACCAAAAAAGAAAAATCAATAATATGAAATTTTAAAATAAACTTTTGTATGTAAAGATTTCCACAACAAACAAATAGTGTGTTATAGTAGAATGATACAAATTAGAAACTTTATTTATTTGTTTTACAAATAATGTTTTTAAGGAAATTATTTCATTAACAAAATCAAAAGAAAAAAGAAAAAGAGACCAATACGGAAAAGAAAAAGCTTTGCAGCTTGATGCCTCATTAAGAAAAAAGCACACGGTTTACTATTTTTTTCATAAAATTTCATTTACACTGTAAATTTGAATTTTACACACTTTTATATTTATGTATATTAATTTTTAAAACTTAAAATTTTTGTATATATACGTTTGACTTTTGATACATAAATTTTTTCTAATTATATATATATATATATATATATATATATATATATATTTATTTATTTATTTATTTTTGACGCATAAAATTAAATTTATAAATATTTTTTATAATATTTTTATTAATTTATTAATTAATAAATTATATTTTTAATTAAATATTAATCTTAAAAATAGTATATTAATTATATTTTAATATTTTTATTAACTAGTAAATAGTTTTTAATCAGATAATTATACTAATTCTATTCTAAGCAATAATATATATTAATTATATTTTAATATCATATTAATTGATAAATTTGTTTTCTAATTAGATAACAATTTAGTTTTATAATATAACATCTTAAATTGTTTTTTGCTATTATAAATTTATTCTTAAATTATATAATAAGTTGTTAATCTTTAAAATAGTAATATCAATCCTAATGATAGTATTAATTTATATAATATTAAAATTAATTAATAGATTTTTCTTAAAAATAATTTATATATTATACTAATAAAAATTAATAAAAATATTTAAAAATAGTTAGTTTGTTACTATTTTTAAAATATTATAAATTAATATTAAATATTAAAATTTTTATTAAATTATATCTATAAATTTAATTTTATAGTCAAAAATAATAACTACCATGCATGCATGGGTAAAAGAATAATTAAATAGTTTATATGTAATTTTATGATATTATAATTTATTAATTAATAAGTTATATTACTAATTAAACAATGATCTAACCCATAGTATGTTAATTATATTTAGTATTATATATAAATTAGTATCCTAAAATGATTCTAATTCAAAAAAATAACATTTTAAATCATATTTTAATATTGTACTTACTAATAAATTAAATTTTTAACTATATAATAATTTCTAATCCTAAAAATAGTAACATCAATTATATTTAGTGTATTAATTTATATAAAATTAAAATTCAATTAATAAATATTTTTATATTAATTTCAGTCATTACTACACTAATAAAATCTTAAGATATTAAAAGATTAAGAAGAATATTTAAAAATAACTAATTTACTATTATATTTTTAGATATTATAAATTAAAATATTAAATATTAAATTTTTATTAAATTTTTATAAACTCAATTTATAATTAAAATAATAACAATAGTCGTATAACGCATAGATAAACAATTCTATATATATTTAATTTTAATGATAAATAATGATGCCAAAAGATTAATTCAAAGTGTGAATTTTTTAAATAAGTATTAAAATCAATAAAATGATAAAAAAACCATTCTTTTTACTACTTTTTTTATTTTATTTTACAACACGATATTAATATGATTGCTTAAAACATGTCAAGACTTAAGGTAAAGCTAATACTTTCATCTTTTATGATCACATGATTATAATAAATATTTATTTTAACTTTTTACGATATTTATTTCTTGAGGCATGCTATTAATATTAGCTATTTTAGTCCATGAAATTTCTTTATATGCATATCAAAATTAATATTATTATTCTTTTATATTAATGTTGTTAGTGTGTAAATTTTATAGAGATATTGGTTAATCTTAGTTAATATTAACTAAAATTCTAGTTCTTGAAGAACAAGTATTATATATAGTTCTTGAAGAACTTATATTATAAATTTTTATTTCTAAAGAATTAGTATTAGTTCTAGTTCTTAAAGAAATAATTAAATAAATAATTAAAATATAAATTTCTGAAGAATATGATCCTAAGTTCCTGAAGAATTAAGTATCTTAAAATCTAGTATTTCAATTTATTAAAAAATTAATATTTTATGTTCCCGAAGAACTAATATATTATCTCTAAAAAGATATATATTTGTCATGAATATTGGACGCATGAGTCTTAGAAACATAACCAAAGATAGAAATTAAGAATCTCAGCAAGATCGCACCAATACGATAATTTTTCTTCGTCATCATTTTCAAGAAGGATCAAAACTTGAATATTTGATAATTGAAACTCCATTAATTCTTTAAAAAATTTTGAAATAAAGATTTGACCATCATAAATTGATCATCCTTTCAAAGGCTTGTTATGAATAGATACATTTACAATTTCAAGATTTTAAAATTATAAGTGAATATAATCATGTAATTGTTAGAATTATTTCTAAATTGAAATTATATGGAGAAAATATTATTCATCATGATATGTTAGAAAAGACATTTATTACATTTTATACCTCAAATATGCTCCTACATTAGTAATATCGAGAAAAAGATTTCAAAAAATATTCTGAATTAATTTCATGACTTCTTATTACTGAGCAAAATCATGAGCTCCTATAGAAAAATCATGAAACTCGTCGAAGTAGTTCTGCTTTTATTTCTAAAATGAATGAGACAACATGTAATAACATTAGATATGGACGAGAAAGAGAACGGAAAAATAATCACAGTCGAGGATGCGACCGAGATTATGGCTAAAATTATAATAACAACAATTGTAGTAATAAAAATAATAATGACATGAAAAAATGATAAAGAGAACAATGGAGCAAAGTAAAATTTATAAAATTAATGCTATTGATATCGCCTGAAAGGATATTAGTCTCATACTTGTCGTACACCAAAATATCTTATTGATCTCTATCAATAGTCCTTAAAGAAGAAAAGAAAAAATAAATAAGCAAATATGATAGAAAATGATGATGATTTTAGTGATGACTTTGTTAATCTCACACATTTAGATATACCAGATTTCTTTCAGAATTCTGGATGAAAAATTAATCATTTGATAGGTGGTGGCAATATTAATGCTTAAAGACTTGTATTAATACAATATATAGTAGTAAAACAATAATTGAAGGCGCTAGAAGAGCTAATATACTACTACCTTGGAGTACATATTTCTTTATAAAAAATCCATTAATTCTCTCCAAAATTTCATAGAAATTTATTAAGTGTTAAAGATATTTGCCGAAATGGATATCATATTGAGACTATAAATGTGGAAAATATTTAATATTTCTATATTATAACCCTCATAATGTATAAAAAATGTGTATTGAAGAAGTTATCTGCTTTCTCCTCTAGCTTATATTACACACACACACACACACACACACACACATATATATATATATATATATATATAATTGAAACAAATGTAGTAGTAAATCAAAAATTTAGTGACCTAAATATTTTTCTCATTTAGCATGATTAATTAGGTCATCTTGGATCAACAATAATGTGAAAAATTATTAAGAGCTCATGTAGTCATCTATTGAAGAGTCAGAAGATTCTTGAATCTAATGAGTTTTCATATTCGACTTGATCTCAAAAAAAGTTGATTATTAGGCTTGCACTAAGCAAAATTCAAAATGAATTACCTCAAATTCTGGATAATATACAAGATGATATTTATGGACTAATTCATCCACCATATGGACCATTTAAATTTTTATGGTGTTAATAGATTGATGTGCATAGTTTACACATGTTTGCTTGCATATTATTATACATTTTCTTAGTATTTATTGTGTTTTTATTCCAAGATCATCCGTGTTTTGTGTCCTTTTGTATTCTAGGAGATTTTATAGGTCCATCATCAGTGTTCAAGCAATTTTAGATCAATTTCGGATGAAGATGGACGTAATCAGAAGTGTTTGACTTTGGGTTGACTTTTGGGAAGTCAACACGGCCCGTGTTTGAGCCGGTGTAGAAACTCCCAGGCCGTGTAGCTTAAGCACTTTGAAGCAACACGATTCCCGAGAAAAACACACCCTAGAGCATGGCCCATGTTGGTTAATATGGGCCAGAACACGCCATTGCTCGATTCAGTTCACTTCATCATTTAGAGACCAACACAGCCTGGACACGGCTTGTGTTGAGGAGCATGGGCTGTGAACACGCTCGTATTGGCGCGTAGTATAAAATTGAACGAGCCAGTAAGGAGAAAAGGTTCCGCAATTTTGACTCTTCATCTTGCTCTGTAATTTCTGTAGACATGTTTCAGACATCCCAAGGTAGCTTCTAGGAGATTGATTCCACCTTTTGACGTCGGATTCGTGACTCTTGTGTTTCAATTTAAGATTGAAGAGGAGTTTTGGAGCAATTCAAGAGACATTTTGGATATCATTTGTAGTGTAGATCAAGGCTTTGAGCTGTTAATCCAATTCTAGGGAAAAGGGTGTACATGTTTCGATTTCTTTATTCTTTCATTGTAATTGAATTTCTATTTGTTTTAGACATGAACATGTGTAGCTAGATTGATTGAACCCATTGGAGTTCCTTGCTATGTTGGCTTTTATACTAAATTATTAAGATTGTTTGAGCTTCTTTTTTCTTGCATTCTTTTTGCAATTAATAATAAAAATCCAGTTTTTTTTTTACATTGAATGTGTTGATTACTATTCATAGAATTCTTTTAGCAATTGAAAATTCTAATTGAATTTAGAAATTTAATTGTAAGAATAAGTTAATTTTCACTTAGAGATAAGGTCAATTAATTTGCCGGATTAAGAATTAATAAAGCTTAATAGAGGTGGATTAAAGCTTAAGGCTAACTTAATAATCAATCGTTAGGAAGAGATTCCAACTTTAGGTTCTTAGGTTTAGGAATTCGGTTTTCTCAAGAGGAAAACCAAATTTAGTTTAAAATCCATTCACGGGTTGCATAATCGAACTCAACAATCTTTTATCCTTTATTTTTTACAGTATCTATGATACTTTTTACAGTGGCTTGAACTAAGCCACGAGGCAGATGGTGGATGCAACTGCAGGTGGGGCCATCAATAATAAGATGCCAGAGCAGGCACAAAACTTAATTGAGGAGATGGCCATGAACACATATCAGTGGTAGTCTTCTAGGAATAGGCCAGGACGATAAGGAGTGTTGAACCAGGTAGATTTTACATTAGCCTTGGCAGCTCAGGTGGAGCTTTTGGCCAAGAAGATCGACCAGCTCTAGATGCCAGTCCATGCAGCACAGCTTGGCTGCGAGTTTTATGGTGGCTCGCACTACAGTGCAAACTATAATACGGGAGGTAGTTTGCTTCTCCTTCATCTTCTTCTACTGACCATGAATAGGTTAATTATATGGAAAATGCGCCCGGGCAGCAGAACAACCCATACAGCAACACATACAACCCAGGATAGAGAAACCATTCCAACTTCGGGTGGCGAAATAACAACATCTAGGGTCCATAAAGATTTCAGAGGTTGCACCAGCAGCAACTCGAACAACAGACTGTTCTCCCTCAACTCCCTCAGAACTAGGAGAAGAAGCCCAATTTAAAGGAGTTGATGATGAAGTTCGTATCCACTTCAGAAAATAGGTTTCAGCAGATGGACACAACTTTTAGAAATCAGTAGGCCTCCATACAGAACTTGGAGAATCAGATAGGCTAAATTTCTAAGATGCTGGCTGAGAGATAGCTAGGGACGCTCCTTAGTACCACAGAGTCAAACCCGAGGGAGAATGTCAAGGCTATCACCTTGAGATCAGGTAAACAGTTATCTAATTCTTTACCTATGGCTGATGATGATGTTATTGTGTAGGATGAGCCAACCAGGAAGGAGCCAGAGCCTAAGATAATAGAGCATGCGCGAACTGAGGACAAAAAGAAGAGTCTTGTAAGGGAATACCAGCCTCTAATTCTATATCCTACCAGGTTAAAGCAGAAGAAGGTTGATCAACAGTTTGATAAGTTCTTGGATTTATTTAAGCAGCTGAGGATTAACCGACCTTTTGTTGAGGCTATATCGCAGAAGTCCATATATGTGAGGTTCTTGAAGGGGATTCTAAGCAACAAGAGGAAGCTGGAGGACTTGGGACTTGTGACATTAAATGAGGAGTGCTAAACCATTCTTCAAAATAAGCTGCCAGTGAATAGGCGTGATCTAGGGAGTTCCACTGTATCCTGTATTATTGGTGATTTGCTTATTTGTGATGGTTTAGTTGATTTAGGTACTAGCATTAATCTAATGCCTAGTAGTTTGTTTGAGAAATTAGGTTTAAGTGAGCCTAAACCTACTAGGATGAGCATACATGTAGCAGATAGGAGTGTGACATATCTTAGGGGAATAGTCGAGGATGTACTTGTTAAGGTAGACAAGTTTATATTTCTTGTTGATTTTTTTTGTTATGGATATGGAGGATGAGAGTAGCGTGCCTTTAATTCTAGCTAGACATTTCCTTGTAACATCTAGGGTTGTTATAGATGTGTGTGATGGGAAATTATAACTTAGAGTAAGTGATGAGACTATTACCTTTGACCTTAGCACTTCTATGAGACATTTACTTAACCATGATGGTATTGTGTATTCTATAGATGTTTTGGATGATATTGTGGAGTCTCAATTGCAAGATATTACTTGATGATCCTTTGCAGGTAGTATTATAGGCTGATGATGAAGAGGAGTTGTCCAACAAGGATGTGTTGGAACAACTTGCTTGTTTGTTGGCTAGTGAGCCCAATAAGTCTACTGACCATTTTATTAATATTGACAGGTCAGGAGTGCAGAAATTGAGACCTTCACTTGAGGAACCACCAACCCTGGAGTTGAAGAAGTTGCTTAAGCACTTGACCTACGCCTGTTTGGATGAGGCGGAGAAGCGGCCGGTGATCATTGTGGCTGATTTGACTCTTGAGGAGAGGGAGATGACTTTGGCTTCCCTCAAGAAGTATCCCAAGGCCTTTGCATACAAAATTGCAGACATTCATGGAATCAACCCCAGCTATTGTTTGCATAAGATCCTGATGGAGGATAATTATAGGCTAGTGGTATAACCACATCGACGTTTGAACCCAAATATGAAGGAAGTAGTCAAGAATGAGGTAATTAAACATCTGGATGCAAGTTTGATTTACTCTATTTCTGACAAATCTTGGGTTAGTTCTGTGCAAGTTGTGTCCAAGAAAGGAGGTATGACGGTGGTCAAGAATGAGAAGGATAAGCTGATACTGACTAGAATGGTAACTGGTTTCCGAGTCTGCATTATTACAAGAGGCTCAATGATCCAACCCGGAAGGACCATTTTCCCCTTCCTTTTATTGACCAGATGTTAAAGCGCTTATCAGGGCATACATTTTATTGCTTTCTTGATAGTTTTTCAAGTTATTTTTAAATTCCTATTACACCTGAGGACCAAGAGAAAACCACTTTCACTTGCCCTTATGGTACGTTCGTATACAGGAGGATGCCATTCGGTTTGTACAATGCACCTGCTACTTTCTAGAGGTGTATGATGGCGATCTTCCATGATATGATTGAAGAGTCTGTGGAGGTGTTCATAGATGATATCTCGATATTTGGTAATTCTTTGTCCTATTGTTTGCTTAACTTAGAGCGTATGCTTGCGGACTGTGCAGAAGCTAATCTTGTGTTGAATTGGGAAAAGTGTCATTTTATGGTGAGAGAGGGTATTGCGCTAGGGCATAAGATTTCACATGCAAGGATAGAGGTAGATAGAGCTAAGGTAGAGACCATTGCTAAATTGCCACCCCCTAGCTCGGTTAAGGCTGTTAAGAGTTTCCTTAGTCATGTAGGTTTTTGTAGAAGGTTCATTAAGAATTTTTCTAAGATTGCTAGACCTTTGACTCAGTTGCTTGTAAAAGATGTTCCATTTATATTTTTTGATAAATGTTTGCAGGCTTTTGAGTTACTTAAGGAGAAGCTAACTATATCCCCTATTATGGTTTCGCCTAATTGGGGGCTGCCTTTTAAGCTAATATGTGATGCTAGTGATTTTGCAGTTGGAGCAGTTTTAGGATAAAGGCTTGACAATAACTTCCAACCATCTATTATACTAGCAAGACATTGACATATGCCCAGGAGCACTATACCACTATTAAGAAGGAGTTGCTTGTTGTCGTATACGCTTTCGACAAGTTCCGCTCATACTTGGTGTTATCCAAGACTATGGTCTACATGGATCATTCGGCGTTGAGGTACTTGTTTGGAAAGCATGATGCTAAGTCAAGACTCATTTGTTGGATTTTACTTTTATAGTAGTTCGACATTAAGATCAAGGATAAAAAGGGTGTAGAGAACTTGGCCGTAGATCACCTTTTGAGATTGGAGAACCCGAGCCTAGATACACTTGATGAGAGGGCTATTAATGACAGTTTTTCGGATGAGTACTTGTGCTCTATTCAGGTATCTTTAGATATCCCTTGGTTTTCTGATTTTGCGAATCACTTGGTTGCAAAGGTCCTACCAAAGGGTATTACATTTCAGCAAAAGAAGAAATTCTTTGCTGATTTGAAGTACTACATTTGGGAAGACCCTTTTTTTTGTTTCGAGTTTGAGTGGACCAGGTGATTCGACGATGCGTGTATAGGGAGGAGATTCTCCAGATTTTGAGGCGTTGCTATGAGGGATCGACGGAAGGTCATCAAGCAGCTAACCATACTGCTAAGAAGGTTCTTGATGCTGGATTCTATTAGCCGACCATCTTTCAGGATGCTAGAGCATTCGTGCAGGTTTGTAATACATGCCAGAGGTCAGGTAACATCTCTACTTGTGATGAGATGCCCCAAACGAGCATTCAAGCGGTTGAGATTTTTGATGTTTAGGGCATTAACTTCATGGGGCCCTTTCCTTCTTCTTTTAATAATAAATATATCCTTGTTGCTGTTGAGTATTTCTCTAAGTGGCCGAAAGCGCAGGCTTTCCCTACTGATGATGCTAGAGTCGTTACTAAGTTCCTTAAGCGTGTTTACTAGGTTTGGCACATCTAGGGCACTAATTAGTGATAGAGGGACTCATTTTTATAATGCACAATTGGAGAGAGTACTTAAGCGATATGGAGTGACCCATAGGTTTTCTACACCCTATCACCCGCATACTAGTGGGCAAGTAAAGGTTACCAATAGGGGTTTGAAAAGCATCTTAGAGAAAACTGTGGGAGTGAGTAGGAAGGATTGGGTGAATAAGTTAGATGATGCACTTTGGGCATTTAGGACAGCCCATCGCACTTCTACAGGTTTTACACCTTACAGGCTTATGTATGGGAAAGCTTGCCATTTACCTGTTGAGTTAGAGCATAAAGCCCTTTGGACTTGAGAACTTTCAATTTTGATGTTGATTCCGTAGGTAAACAGAGACAGTGGTAGCTCAATGAGATGGATGAGTGGTGCCAGTAAGCTTATGGCAACTCATTCATCTACAAGGAGCGGACCAAGAAGTGGCACGACAAAAGGTTGAGGTGCTCCAAAATTTTTTAAGTTGGAGACTGTGTTTTGCTCTACAATTCATGTCTCCATTTGTTCCCAGGGAAGCTTAGGAGTCATTAGTCAAGACCGTTCGTGATCCAGCAGGTGTTCCCATATGGCACGGCTGAGTTGCATCATCCCGAGAAAGGAAATTTCAAGGTGAATGGCGATGACTTGAAGCATTATCATGGAGACTCGTTTGAGGTTGAGGAGCGGGTCAATACGGTTTTGTTCCAGCAAGAGTGACCTTTTGTATAAGTCCTGCTACACGACTCGGTCAAAAGTAACGCTTTGGGGAGGCATTCCCGAGCTTATCCTTTGCATCTTTGTATTTTTTAGCATTTTACATTTTGGTTAGTTTTGAACATAAGTCTTTTCATTTTTTATGTTGTTTTTGGTTGAAAATTACTTGGTTGTATAGATTATTGGTTTATACAGGTGTTAGTGCACAAAACAGAGTGAAAGCACGTTTTTGGGCATCAACACGGGCTTAGCACGATTTCCAACACTGCTAATGTTTGATTGCCTAGGGCGTGTTGGGTGTGAAGAATGGAGCTACACGGTTCCCAAGAGTTACACGATTTCCAACATGGCTCGTGCCAAAACCATGTTGATTAGAAGGCATTCACAGACATGGTCCAGATAGCAAGCACGGCTTGAACACGACCCGTATCTCGAACATGATCAACAACAGGGCATGTCACACGGAGAACGAATATATATACACAAAATCATAACACAGGCATATTGAGACCGTTTTAAATTTTTTTCCAATTTTTCTAATTTTGTGGTATTCTCTTACGATTCTTTACTTGTGCATTTTTCTCCTATTTCATCATCAACCAAGTAAATTTTTGTTCTTCATTTTCTAATTTCTTTTGATTTTTAATTTTTAGTTTTTATTTTTCTGCTTGTCTATTTGATATTTTTGTTAGTCCGTTCTTGTTATCTTTTCTGTTAATTTTACTGTTCTATTTTTCAGTTTTTGCTACTGTTATTATCATTCTAATTTTCATAATTTAATTGCATTTTAAATTGTTGCTTCATTTTCATTTAATTTTATTCTTGTTGTTTAGCTTAGTTATTTAATTTTCATTGTTTAATTCTGTCGGTTCTCTTAATCTACCTTACATTGCTGAATTGTGGAATTTTAGTTACTGTTGCTTATTAATTTATGCTGGATTTCCATTAAGCATTGTTTTGCTGAATTTTGAGATTATGATCTTCAATTATTTTCTATTTCGTGCTGGAATACCATTGGGCATTATTTCTTTGCAAGAATTTGAGGTTTGAGGCATTTTCTAATGCTTTAAATTTTATGTTTTTCCATTTTCAGCTATTATGCTGTTGAAATTTTGGCTCCTTTTGTATTGTTTGAATTGTTTAGCTGTTACGTATGCTTTTTCTATTCTTTCGTTAGTGACTAATACCTTTGTCAGAGCGTACTAGACAGCAGCCTCCATGACAGGCCCAATACAAGAGATGTTGCACATATACAGATGCCTTTTCTTCTCAGCAGCAGCAAGCACCACCACCACTACCACCAGCACAGCTATAGCAGCCAGCCAGATCTCAAAGGCCCATAGCAATACCACTAGCTCCCGCGCGACATTGAGTTCTAACTTTTCAATCTGCAGACCATGAGCGGCGCTTCTAATCTCCTCGATGGAAGCAAGTAGGGACTGATGGTGTATTAACTTCATCGTACTGGAGAGGGTCGGACTAGCTCTAGAGGTGAGAGAGCTCTTTGAGAGCCTGCCCTATGCTCGTTTCTTCGACATCATTGAGCCTACCTACTAGGAGCTCACTTTAGAGTTCTGCAGCAGTTTCTTTCTCTAGGAGCAAATCACTAATTGGCATCAGCCAAATGCCATTTCTTTCATGCTGGGGGGCAGACAGTTTTCTATGACGGTGCCTCAGTATGGGATGCACTTGGGGTTATGGACTCACCAGGAGATCACTGGAGAGGCTTACCAAGGATGCCTATATACTCACCCCATTCTTTATAAGAGGATGCGGGATGAGATTGTGATTAGCCTAGAGCATTACTATCCGAGCCGCTCGAAGGCGTCCAACATTCTAGATTGGCTCCGATATCTACATTCACTTATGGTATACACCATTACATGTGGAGGGGAAAGCTTTAGGGTAGTGACACCGATCGATGTCTTCATCCTTTAGGCACTACACCAGTACAAGAAGCTGGATTTGGGCTATCTCCTAGCCAATCAGATCAGGACCTTTGTGAGGGAGTCCAAGAAGATACATATCTATTTTGGCCCCTACGTCACATAGTTAGCTAGAAGGTTGGATACTCTATATGGCTATTTGGGTGAGCTGACCCAGATAGGGGACATGTTAACAATGGGAGTCCGCCAGATGATTAATATGCAAATGGTGATAGCTTTTCAAGGGCCCCATGGCATAAAATACAGATTGGTTAGCCAGATCCTACGAGAGGTTAGGGAGGTTAGAGCTAGAGCAGTATAGGACCCAGCTGTAGACGTACTAGAGCTCAGACCACGAGACGTACCTGACCTGGCGCATGCTTTCGCCCCTTTCATAGGGCTTCATCTTCATACACTACCAGTACTTCCAATGCTCAGATAGGTGCTCTTGCAGATTGCTTAGACATGATTTCAGACCTTCAACAGCAGCACTTTACTGAGTTCAGGCAATTTCGGCAGGAGACCAGAGTGCAGCTCTATGGTTTTAACGAGGTACTGCAGCAACTTTTGGAGGGCCTTGAGAGACAAGTTACATAGGCCGGTCAGATGGCAGCTCAGCTTTAGTGGATGGCTGATTCCGGTAGGGATGATGGAGTGCAACGATTCTTTAATGACATGGGTGATATCAACCTGGACCTCAATGGTTGTTTCCTAGATGCGACCCAGCCCCCACCAGCTCTTGCCGAGGACGCACCAATTTTCACCCCACCAGCTTCAGCTGCCACTCAGCACCCTCCACCGACTACTAGCACATATCCTACCAAGGACGCACTGATTTTCACTCCGCCAGCCTTGACGAATGATCGAGGCAGTCTCCACTAGATTTTTTTTCATTTTTAGTGTTTATTTACTTTATTTTTCATACATTTTATGTACTTGGATATTATTGCTTTTGCTTCTTTTATTTGTACTTCCTATGCGGGGTACCCACTTTATTTTACACTAAGGACAATATGTTCTTCAAGTGTGGGGTGGGTAAACCATATGTATCTTTCTATTTTTTATGACTTTTGGATGTTTCTGAGATGGCTATCATTAATGATGTATATTGTTCGGATGTAAGGATACTATATTTTTATGCACTTGAGTTTTATCAATTAGATGGTGTTTAATACGTAAACTCTGTCGAGTTAAACCAGTGTTAATTGTTTCTCGAGTTGTCAAATTTTAACTTAGAATGTTGATTATGTCATATGCATATGTTTCTTAAGTGATGACTCAATTAATGATGTTGAGAACCAATTGCAATTAATGCTACACTTCAAGTGTGAGATTTTAGGCCATTTTGAGCATTCATTATACATATGCTCTTTATATTTCTTGTTTGGGTGTATGTACTTAGCTTTGCTTCTTGAACATGCTCTGCAATGCTTGTTGAGGTTACATGAATTTGTTAATACCATGAGATGATTTGGACAACTTAGGATTCACCATACTTGGCCAAGAGCCTACCCTTTGTGTTTCCATTAGTTAGCCATGTTTGAGCCTTTACCTGTTTCTTCATTTTTACACCATTTCACACTTTATATTTTAGCCTTTTCATTTTATCTTTCTTTTACCTTTATGCTGAAATTTTTGTGATTTGCTTACTCTTATTTGGGATCAAAATACCATTTGCTATGTTGGTAACTTTACTAAGTTCTTTTGATATTTTATATTCTCCCTTCAACCCAAATTGTATTTTTGCCGTTTACTTTATTCAATTGTATGCAACAGTTCTCTTATAAGCTGTTAGTTCAGTTTTCTTTAAAAAAAATTAATAAAAAAAATAAAAAAATAGAATTCTTTGTTTCTTTATTTCTTTATCTCTTTATTGGATTTTTAGTATTTTCGAGCATTATTCTACAAATTGAGGATTTAGTGAATATTTTTTTATATTTTTGGGCATTTAATTCTTTGAGCATATATTGTTGTTTATTGCAAGGATTTCCAGCATTTTCACACTTCTTTCCCAAATTTCCATACCTTTACCTTAGTCCCATTACAACCCTTGTAAAGGCCCTTTGATTTTGGTATTCATTTGTTCGCAATATTGGAGATAAGATTTATGAGCAAGCTTATGGTAAGCGGATTTTGTGCATTTGCTTTGAGGCATTTGTTTTTCACCTTATACACATTTTGAGTGACTTGAATGATCCCTGTGAGGCATTGGTTTTTGAGATTTGTTATTGAGTTGTTTAAGTTATTCATGCATTGATATTATCTCCATTCTCTATTAATAATTTATAACCTGACTTACGATTGAGTTTCTTTTGAGATGTGTTGAATGCTATTTGTTGTGGCCTAGGGGCATGAACTTTAAGGACGTACTGACTATATTTTTTTGTGAGTTGAGTTGTTAATTGCTTGAGGATAACCAAAAGCTTAAGTGTAGGATGATTTGATGTGCATAGTTTTACACATATTTTCTTGCATATTATTGTGCATTTTCTTAGCATTTATTATGTTTTTATTCCAAGATCACTCGTGTTTTGTGTCCTTTTGTATTCCAGGAGATCTTATAGTTCCATCATTAGTGTTCGAGCAATTTTAGATCAATTCTAGGCTAAAATGGATGTAATTAGAAGCATTTGACTTTGGGTTGACTTTTGGGAAGTCAACACGACCCATGTTTGAACCCGTGTAAAAACTCCCAGGCTGTGTAGTTTAAGCACTTTGAAGCAACACGATTCCCGAGGAAAATACGCCCCAGAGCACGACTCGTGTTGGCTAACTCGGGCCAGTTCACTTCGTCATTTAGAGACCAACATGGCCTGGACATGGCCCGTGTTAAGGAGCATAAGCTGTGAACACGCCCGTGTTGGCGCGCAGTATAAAACTGAACGAGGCAATAAACAAAAAAGGTTCTGCAATTTTGACTCTTCATCTTGCTCTGTAATTTCTATAGACGCGTTTCAGACATCTCGAGGCGGCTTCCAAGAGACTGATTCCACCTTTTGACGCCAGATTCGTGACTCTTGGAATTCAATTGAAGATTGAATAAGAGTTTTGGAGCAATTCAAGAGGCATTTTGGAGATCATTTGCAGTGTATATCAAGGCTTTAAGTTGTTCATCCAATTCTAGGGAAAAGGGTGTACATGTTTTAATTTTTTTATTCTTTTATTGTAATTGAATTTCTATTTGTTTTAGACATGAATATGTGTAACTAGATTAATTATGTTGGCTTTTATACTGAATTGTTAAGATTGTTTGAGCTTTTCTTTTCTTGTATTCTTTTTTTTCAATTAATAATAAAAATTCAGTTTTCTTTACATTGAATGTGTTGATTACTGTTCATAGAATTCTTTTAGCAATTGAGAAATTCTAATTGAATTTGGAAATTTAATTATAAGAACAAGTTAATTTTCACTTAGAGATAAGGTCAATTAATTTGCTGAATTAAGAATTAACAAAGCTTAATAGAGGTGGATTAAAACTTAACGCTAACTTAATAATCAATCGTTAGGAAGAGATTCCAACTTTAGGTTCTTAGGTTTAAGAATTCGATTTTCTCAAGAGGGAAACCAAATTTAGTTTAGAATCCGTCCACGGGTTGCATAATCGAACTCAACAATCTGTCATCCTTTGTTTGGTTGCCAATTAGTCTAATCCTCTTTGAGTTTGCTTTCTTGTCTTAATTATTCTCTTTTCTCATTCACTTTCACATTACATTTAGAATTTAGCTTTTAGTCAATAGTAAATTTAGAAACCTTCATTATTAGTTTCAGGCTAGATAACAAGAAACGAGTAGTAACTCTAGAATTTCACTTTCCCAAAGGATATGATATTTTTAATACTTGCCATTATGCTAGGCTGCATCGATAGATTTACTGCCTTAGTTGTAGTTGCATAAGCATCGCATTATAGATACAATCCGTTTGATAATACTAGTGAATTTACATTTATTAGCCTATGTAATTTATCATAAGACTAAAATCTCTGGTTTTGATCTTATCTCTCAAATTGAGTCTAAAACTAATGGTCTATCTAGTGTTAGTCTTGTAGAGGTAGATTACTCCAAAAGCCAATTATGCCTGAAAAGCATGGTCGTAGATATCAAAAGTTATAAAGCAGTAGCAACTCAAGCCTAAAGCATCAAAAGCGTGATCGCGCCCTCAGAAGTGCGACCATGAAAATCAAGAGAAATAAGGTAGAGACTACTTGACTTTTGTAAGCTTAAAATCACGACCACTACCTGCAGCACGCAATTGTGATTTTCATGATGGTTTATGACCTTTGCAAATCACCAATGGAACATTTAAAGCAACTAGTCCCTGTTTTTCATGTCAAATAGTTGTTAGAGATATTTCAAGAATTGCAATGATGAAACAAGAAGCGCGACCCTGATCTGCACTCTAATAGTGCCTTTAATATACTACCTTAAAGTAAAAATGAGTATTTTTGAAATATTGTATGCAATGACTCTTTAAGGTTTCTAAGATATAAATGCCACCTCAATTAGTCTTAAATGGTTTATTAACAACCTCCTTAAGCCTACATTTATTGTGCTTCAATTTCTATTCTTCTTCCATTCAATCTCTTGTAAAATGAAGTGATTTTAATTGTTGTAAGAGCTTGAATGCTCTTGTGAGGGTTTGAGTGTTAGCCTAAACACTTGGGATTGGGTTTGAGACTTAGCCTAGAAAAAACTCTTGTAAGGGTTATGTGTGAGCCACTAAAATACAATTGTAAAAGGCTTAATGTGAGCCCTAAACACTAAGTTGGAAATGAACTTGAAAAAACTCCATTGTAATTGTATTAGATTATAGTGGAATACCCAATTAGAGATTAGGAAGTGGATGTAGGGTTAGTTAATACCTGAACCACTATAAATTGTGTGTTGTTCATTTTTCTATACTCTTATACTCTTTCCATCAAAATATTTATTTGGTAACCATTCTCACATTCACCAATTCAACCTTCCTTTCTGAGTTCTTAAGGGCAAACAACATCTAAAGCCTTTAATGATTATTCATGTCAATTGGAATAATTTTTGAATGTCCAGTAGTATATTTTCATACTTAAAATGGTCTAGCATAATTTTTTGTTAAACGTTTCTAATTAATAGCTAGACCATTGCTTATGAAAATAAATCTTTCAATTATTACCTAGGGAGATGCAATTTTACATGCAGTAACTCTTATAGGTACTAGGCCAACTAGTTTTTGGCTAGAAGCAAAATATTTTCTATTTGAGAATTTTTGGATGTACTGTGTATGTCCTAATTGACTTTCCACATCGCATAAAAATAGGTAGAAGAGATCAGGAATATATGTTGGATATGAATCTCCATCTATAATCAAATATCTAGAGCCATTAGCAGGATATGTTTTTACTATAATATTCAATGATTGTAATTTTAATGAGTTTTTATTTTCTAAATTGAGGGAGACAACAAACAATTAGAGAAATGAATTATTTAGAATGAACCATCATTAAATTATCTTGATCCTTGTACAAAATAATACGAATTAGAAGTTCAAAGGATCATCCATTTACAAAGTATAATAGACCAATTGCCAAATGAATCTTGTGATCTAAAAAGAGTTACCAAATCTCATATACCACATGAAAATGCTCCAATTAGAATTGATGTTCTAATAAGACAACATGTTAATATTATAGCAAATGAGACCATGACTAACTAGAAACGTGGTAGGCCACCCAATTCCAAAGATAAAATTTCAAAAAAGAAAAGAAAACAAAATAAATAAAATGACAATTTTAAACTATTGATGCTCCTGAAGATCCTATAAAGAAGACATAAATAAGCAAGTGTAAGCACCCGTTTTCCGAATCTAGATATCGAGAGAATTACGAAGAACCAATGATGAAAGTTATTGTTCCTCCCGAGTCTCACGAAATCAAGGAGAGTCAAAATACAGTCAGGTTATGGGTAGTTGAGCTAAAAGTGGCTTAAAGTGATTCAATACTTAATGAAAAGATTCAATATCTTTTTGATAAAAATTTAAGATTTTAGTTCTTAATTCTTTGGTCTTTTGATATGAATAAAACTTACTCATAAATCTTTAATATACTTCACCCCAAGTTCTCAAAGAATTAATAAGTTCATTAATGAAGCCTTAGCCTTTTCTTTCAATTAATAAAGGAAACATCTCATTCTTAATTAATCCTCATTAAGTCCAGATAATGAAAAAGTATGAACTATGACATAAAACTTTTTAATAAAAGTTAATGCATCATTGCTTTGTATATCATAAAATAAAGGAAGTATATTAAAATGAATGTTTTTAAGTTCATAATTTCTAGATACATTATCTAGAACTATGCATGAAGTAGTATTGCCAATTATTATCCGAGCATAATCTTTCATAACTATTTGTCTTTTAGCTGCTATTTGTCTTTGTGGGTTTACCATTATCTTAATATCCTTTTCTGATTCCTCTTCAACTTTTTCTCCGATTTCTTCTTCTAGTTTTTATGATACAAACTCACTTCTCACTCCTTGATCTTCTTCTGCTTTTTTAATAGTTGATCTCAATTTATACGAATTTTGAGTTGATAAATTATCAAATTTAGTTTTTCTGTTAGGCATATAAAACCAAAGAAAATTTTAGATCTAACTAAAATAAAATTCAAAAACAAAATAAGAACATATAAGATCAAACAAATCACAAAATAAAAAAATACAATAGAAATTTTGAACAATTAATCTATATAACAAGTTTTTGAATATAGTTCCTTGGCAAAAACAATAAAAACTTGATGTGTCTAAGTCAATATTGTAAATGCACGAACTAAAATATAGTAAAGCAGTAAAAACACCATGAAATTAATCTCTCACAAAACTTGTAGAAAACTTATTGTAAAAACTAATTATCAAATAAACATTTTCATAAAATAAACAAACAATAAAAGTAAACAAGGAATCAAAGAAATCGTATCTTCACATAAATCATAAATTCAGTATGTGATTTTTCATTAGAACTGTTGATTGTCTATACTTTGCCAGAAAGTCTTAACCATGGATTTTTAGACAAAATCTTATCAGAGTGAAGTATATCTTGTTTGAAAGCTTATACAAAGAGGAGTTTATCTGCGTATTCGAATCATCCAAAACGGGCCAAAATCACCAAAATACTGAATTATCACTCACTTTCTATCTCTTTAATCTCTCCTTTCAAACTTCATAAAAATCGTCAAATTTAGTGTCTATGGAAAGCCCAAAGATAAGGAATCCATTGACATCAGAATTGCTGCATTGGGCCTTTATATTTTGCTCACCGTCAACGTTACTGCCTCCATTTCCGCCATTTAACCCGCCACACTTTGTTGGCCGTCCTCTACTCTAGCTCCCTAAAGTTTCAGCTTCTACTTCCCCTTAAGACTTTGTTTGCCATTAAAGAAGAATAGCTTCTTCTTCTTCTTCTTCTTCATTTCTTTTTTCCTTTTTTTTTTTGGTCAAAATACTGCCTTTTAAATTTTTTATTTATTCTTATAAAATTTATTTTTTTAACCATTTTATAAAATTTATCTAAGTGAGTGCCTACGTCTTTCTTTTAAATAAGAAAAACATAACTCTTTTTTTTTTTTTTTCAATCTAGAGCCGTATAACCAAAAGTTAAATTTAGCCCAATTATATAACCCTTATTAGTTATTCACATTATAGAAATATCATAAACATATTCACTATAAGATATGGTTATATAAATGTTATTAATTAAATTAAGGCCTAAAATGCATATATAGTTATTTTATTTATGATTATACTTGGACCACACGGAAATATGAGAGTCAGATTTTAATTTTCTAAAGTTGTAAATCATACATATAAAAATAATTGTGAACACCACATATGTACTAAATATATATCAAATTTTATTGAATAGTTAGTATTTTTTATCATAATATGCTTTAGATATATATAGCCTATAACAATTTCATAGAATGATAAAATAATTGCCATAACAATAGTTTTTTAATTTCTAATGAATACTATTATATAAATATTATCAAAATTAAATTTCTTTAGAACAAGTATTCCATTTACTTCAAAGTTGACAAAACTTATGTTTTCATCTTATCTTTTTATTGTATTTAATAAGCACCACTATTGTATCAATTGCTACTAAAAAATATATTTTAAAAATTAAAATATGTTACCAAATAAAATTTAGATTATAATATTCCATACATATTCTTAATATATACTATTTTCTAAAAAATATATATCTTTTTATATGCATTTATTAAATTTATATAAATATTTTTTAATTTTTTTAATTTAGACAATATATATCTAACATAAACTCGATTCTTAATTAAATAAACATGATATAAAATTATCTCTTTCAAACCTTATTGCTTTCAAGTGGTTTTCGGGCTAGTCAATCATATACATCCATGTTCATCTTTTATAATTTCAATGGTATGGCTATTTTACTTCTTTACCAGGATGATATAATACTAACAGCCTCTACAAGTGTTATGTTATAATTTTTGTTGGCTCATCTTGAAAGGAATTTGCAATGACTGACTTGGGATCCTTACATTATTTTCTTGGGATTCTTATAACAAGAAATAATGAGGAACACTTCTTAGATCAGTCCAAGTATCTCAGTACTCTTTTATAAAGCAGGAACATGCCAAATTCAAGGCCTCTATTTACTCGTTCAAGAGATATGTCGCCAAAGTCTGAAAGTCCTCTCTTATTTGATTCTCAAATATCTTTATAATCCTATCATAGTTTAGAATTAGTAACAAACTAGTAGTTATTCATGCATTAAATTGCCATTATTATTATTATTTTGATTATAAAAAAAATTAAAATTTTATAGATATAATTTAATAAATTTTTTAATATTAAATATTAATTTATAATTTTTTTTAAAAATAGCAAACTAGCTATTTTTAGATATTTTTAATTTTTTAAAATTTTATTAATATAATAATTTAAAATTATTTGTTAATTAATTTTAATAATCTATACATTAACATATCTATATAATTAATATTATTATTTTTAGAGTTAAAAATTCATTATATAATTAAAAACTTAATTTATTATTGAATATAATACTAAAAATATAAAATAAAATATTATTTTCAAGATTAGAATTATTATCTAATTACAAAACTAATATATTAATTAATATAATATTAAAATATAACTAGTATACTATTTATTAGGATAAAATTTGTATCGTTATCTTATTAGGAAATTATTTATTAATTAAATAATATTAAAAAATAAATAATGTACTATTTTTTAGAATTAGATTCAATATTTAATTAAAATGTAGCTTATGAATTAATAAATTAATAGAAAAAACTATAAAATTATATTTAAGTTTAAAATTTAAATTGTCAAATTTTTTGAAACTTTTGCCCCTTAGAGCTAATCAGCTCTGTGTGTAGCCGATTTGGCTTTGTGTAGCGCAGACTGGCTCTACACACTCTCGATTAGCCATTTTCCAAACTCTGACGCTATTTCACGTCTATTTTTTTGCCTAAAACACTAAAATTGCTAAAAAAGAAGTTTCTAAAAGATATTTATGATAATTATTGAATTTTTAAATATTTATTATGATAATTTTTTGAATATAAGAGATTTGATTTTTTTATTGGATATTAATGTGATAAAGACAAAGGCTAATTGATAGTTTATTTTTAAATAATTAAGTATTTATTTATTTTTCTAAGGTTTTCTAACCCTCCTACAATAGATAAAACATAGGCTTAGGGTTAGCTACATTACTTAAAGTATTCATTAAGCTGCACTCTAAAAATTCAATTGACAAATTCAGAGAGTTAGTTTTTAGCAAGCCACTAAGAAAGTACTCTAAATTAGAAAACCAATTTAGATCAACAAAAGTTTTTTTAATCTCAAACAGAAATGGATTCTCAGCCAATCTTTGAATTAACTGCTTCCTCGCACCATGAGACTTGCAGAACTGCAACCTACGGTAACAACCTGAGGATTCTCCTACATCCACATCATCAACATCCTTTTCTTAATTGGTTCTTTTAGTTTATTTATGAAGCTAGAAACACGATTAAGTTTATTTTTTTGAAAGAACAAACATGATTCACATTATTAGATTAGGATTTCTTTCCATTTAACATGTTGATTTTATTAGGTTTTGAATATGATAATAGGAACATGTAAGATTTTGTAATACCCGAAATTTTTATATATTTAATAATGAGTTTCTATTTAAGTTAATTTTAGCTTTATTTTTATTTTGTCTAATTTGAAATGTTTTAATGGAAATTTTAATATTAGTCAATTGAATGAGTTATTTTTCTATACTCAATTAGTTTGAAATTTTAAGATATTAATCAAGTAAATTATTTGAACTGTAGAATATATTTTTGGTTATTCTAATTTTTTTCAATGTATATGTATATGTATAAATAAAATTATATATTGGAAAAATTATGGTAGAAATTGTAAGGGATGTTTTTATAAAAGAATTTTAGGAAAATTGGTATTCTAATTGATTAGTGGTATTAAATTTTAAGTTGGAAATTTATTATTTAAATTAATTTTGTGTGTTAAGACTAGATTGGGAATTTATTTTGGAATAAGGATTGAAAGTATAATTTTATTTTTATGGGATTTTAATGGAAATTTGTGAGTTTGGTATTTTTATAAATAAATATGTCGGTCAGGGGTATTTATGTAATTGTGTATTTTCAATAATTCTAATTTGACCCAAATTAAATAGTTAGGAGCTTAATTGAAAGGCTAAAGGAAAGTTTAGGGGTTAAATTGGAATTTTGATGGATGGAATTGTAAGTAATTAAGAAAGTTGAGGGACCAAATTGTGATAAGAAAAAGTTTGGGGGCTTAATGTCGATATTGAAAGAAAGAAAGAAGGATCAGGGAGAAAGAAGCGGGGAGAGAGAAGCAGGGAGAGAGAGGAAGATGTCGGGAAGAGGAAGGAAGAGGCGGCATCGTCCATCTGGGCGAGGCCCGTAGGGGCCGTGAGTCCAAGCGGCGTTAGCGTGAGGAAAAAAAAAAAGAGGGGCAGCGGTTTTTTCTGAATTTTTCGGTGAGCTCCGGCGGAGCTATGGACGATCGGAGGGCATATCCCGACTCTCCTTAGCTCAAGCTTCGCAATGGCACCTGTTTAAGTGGCGATCGGGCTTCTTTTGCAAATCGACGAGATCGTCTACAAATCTCTCCGGACGATCGGGTGTCAGATTAGAGAATCGGAAATGGGGATCGTCGTCAGCGCGTCGTTTTGAGTAAGATGGCGAGTTCGGATCGTCGATCGGACTTCTTGGCCGAGCGTCTCAATAATTTTTCTCCGGCTGTAATTTTGGAAATTCTAGGTTTAATTGTGTGTCTATTGGATTATATTGAGTATTTGATGATATTTGTGAGTCAAAATAATTGTCTGTCGGTTTACTGCCCTCGTGTTTTGTATTGTGTGGCGGAGTCAGAAAATAGTGAAGTTTGGGGACCCGACTCCCGTTGTTTAAATTGTTGGATATCTGAAGTGTTTTTCTGGCAGGTCCTGGACCCGTTTTTACGGGGGGTAATGTCCGTGTTGTAGGGGAGGTTCTGCCAAATTTTCGGTAGCATTCTCCCTAGTCGAGATTCTTAGACAGTCAGTCCTAGGAGTCTAGACCTAGGATTAATGATCGATTGTTTCAGTGTTTTGATAAATTGTTTTCCGTGACTAGATTGTCCGTCTGTTCGGCTTGCTCCAACCGAGGCATCGGAGCAGAGCTAGGAGGTCGCCCAATTCTGTGAGTTAAAGTCACTTAATCGTTGCACTATTGCTAAGTCTGAATTTAATATGCTATTTTGGAAGTTTATGCTTAATATGGTTATTAGTATCGCAACGTAAATAATTTCACTGGATTATTAATTATTGAAGATAATATAAGTATTATTATAGTAATGTTATAATATTTTCTGTGAAGAAAGTAATAGGGTATGATTATAATATGGGTTGTATTTACGTGCATGGTTGATATATTGATTCGAATGATTAATATTTTCTATGAAGAAAGCAATAGGGTATACAAAATAAAGAAAAAATTGAAGATTTAGTTAGAATTTCTAAATTCTATTAGAAATTCTTATTTTTTATTTATATTTTTATTTAAAACTTTTTCATTTTTATCAATGATTATAATATGGGTTGTATTTACGTGCATGGTTGATATATTGATTCGAATGATTGATATTTTCTGTGAAGAAAGTAATAGGGTATGATTATAATATGGGTTGTATTTAGGTGCATGGTTGATATATTGATTCGAATGATTAATATTTTCTGTGAAGAAAGCAATAGTCTCTAGATTATTTGATTTTAACTCACTCTCGAGACTAACAGTCTCCATTTACTGTTTTTCAGATTCGTGACTATTAGCCTTCCCGCGACTCTTATTCAGTAACCTGACTCCTTCATCATCGGGTGGTGTTTGTATTGGTTTGTCAAATTGTAAAAAAAAAAATCTTAGATCCTCCCCAATAGTAATAGTAGGGACATCAGTGGTAAATTTTCTGTATTTCTGGGTCTCGCCTAATTTTTATGGCAGACCGAAGTAATTATGTAAAATATAACTATTAAGATAATTTATGGCTTTAATAATATTAATTTGAGATGAGATTTGTTTGAGTTGTGAGTGTCAGGCTTACTACGGGATTCGGTGGCCTTACGCCTACCCATTCCCTAGTGCCGGTCACGGGCCCACAGGTGGGGTCGTGACAAAGTTGGTATCAGAGCTTAGGTTTAGATTTCCTTCGACCTAAGTTAAGATTTTTTTTGGTACTATGGAGCTAGGGTCAAGTATGTCTTGTTATTTTCATTAACTTCACTGTCTCAGCCTTCTCTATTAGAGAGCCTGTCTTTCCTTCTTGTGAGCTTTTCTTTGATGCGGTGTTGAGAATGAGCGCTGTAGCGATGGGAAGATCCGAAGCGCGGTAGACTCGTGCCGTTTTCATCAAGTGATTAGTGCAGTCCACCTTTAGAAGCCTTGATTGTTGTTTCGATGGTGGGCACCGCAGTCAGTTTTAATGTAGAGCGTGGTTGCAGTCGTGTCATGGACTGCCTTGTCATCGCATTAGGCATCGCCTTAATTAGTAGTGCCGAAGTTAGTGCCTGGGAAGTCGGGTGGATGTTAGAGTTTTATGGTTGAGTTTGTGATTGTAAGAAGCTTAAGAAAGGTGGCAGGAGTATTTTCGGATGCTCGGAATCCAGAGAAACTTAAGCGAACATTATTTATTTTTCTAAGTAGAACAAGTGTTTTAAAATACAATATTGCGCCCAGTCCTGTAAGAGTGCATTATGGCATTTCACTATTAGGCATCCACAAATTCATTTTAGGACATGCATCATATATCGTGCATTGCAACCCTTGGTGATAGGGGCATCATCACCCTAGTGCGTGATATTGTAGAATTTTATATAAAGAAATGGCTAGAGGTTTTACGATTCTATAAAAGTGTTTTTCCAAGATAATAAAGCTTTTATCAGTGATGATTATGAGGTAAATAAATAAGTAAATTTTTCGAGTGAATGGTGTTAGCTTGAGAATTCTCTGGATGACGAGCTGAGTTGCTTTGAGAATGAATATGTGGCGTAGTAGGCCCCATGTTAGATAATAAAGGAGGCTTTTGGATTTTAGTCAAATAGGAATCTTGTGTCAGGATGGCATGGGTTGTGTCGGTTGATGCGATCAGATGGATGTTCTGTCGAGGATGATGTGATGTGGATGTTAAGAATTTTCTGCGCGTGTAAGGACATGTCATTAGGAAGGAAATTCGGTGAGTGGAATTTTGGCAGGATCAGAGTTGGCCCTTCTTGTGTGGAACCCTTGGTTTTGTTGGCAGGTTGGTGAGGTGGCATGTAAGTTGGACTTGCCGCCAAGTAATGTTCCTTGAGGTCAAATCCAGTTGTTCGTAGGTTTGAGTTGAGGAAGTATATTTTCGATCCTTTGCTCGTGTTGGATCCTCAGTGTGTGGATGTAAGTAAAGATTTGGTTTCCGACGAGCCGTAAATCAAGATCGCCAGTTTTGCTTAAGGGTTTTGTCGATGAGTCTTGTGGTTGAGTTTATTTCTGCCGAGGAAAAGTTCTCGAGAAGCCGAGTGGAGATGAGAGGTTCCTAATTAGTTTCAGTCTTGAGTGAAACCCCTTTTCTTTTAAAATTCGAGGACGAATTTTTTTTTAAGGGGGGGAGAATGTAATACCCGAATTTTTTATATATTTAATAATGAGTTTCTATTTAAGTTAATTTTAGCTTTATTTTTATTTGGTTTAATTGGAAATGTTTTAATGGAAATTTTAATATTAGTCAATTGAATGAGTTATTTTTCTATACTCAATTAGTTTGAAATTTTAAGATTTTAATCAAGTAAATTATTTGAAGGGTAGAATATATTTTTGGTTATTCTAATTTTTTCCAATGTATATGTATATGTATAAATAAAATTATATATTAGAAAAATTATGGTAGAAATTGTAAGGAATGTTTTTATAAAAGAATTTTAGGAAAATTGGTATTCTAATTGATTAGTGGTATTAAATTTTAAGTTGAAAATTTATTATTTAAATTAATTTTGTGTGTTAGGACTAGATTGGGAATTTATTTTGGAATAAGGATTGAAAGTATAATTTTATTTTTATGGGGTTTTAATGGAAATTTGTGAGTTTGGTATTTTTGTAAATAAATATGTCGGTCAGGGGTATTTATGTAATTGTATATTTTCAATAATTCTAATTTGACCCAAATTAAATAGTTAGGAGCTTAATTGAAAGGCTAAAGGAAAGTTTAGGGGTTAAATTGGAATTTTGATGGATGGAATTGTAAGTAATTAAGAAAGTTGAGGGATCAAATTGTGATAAGAAAAAGTTTGGGGGCTTAATGTCGATATTGAAAGAAAGAAAGAAAGATCAGGGAGAAAGAAGCGGGGAGAGAGAGAGGAAGACGTCGAGAAGAGGAAGGAAGAGGCGTGGTCCACGGCCAGGCGGGACGAGAGGCAAGTCAATGACGGAAAGAAAGAGAGGGCGCGGTTTTGAAGGCCATTCCGTACGCTTTGTGACCTTCCGACCGATCTTGGTGGCGATCGCCTCCCCTCGAAGAGAGCTTCATTTTGGCGGTGGCGGCGTCGGTTTTGGTGGCCGGAGGAGAGAGCTCCGGTGAACTGGAGGCAGCCGTATTTTCTGAATTTTTCGGTGAGCTCCGGCGGAGCTATGGACGATCGGAGGGCATATCCCGACTCTCCTTAGCTCAAGCTTCGCAATGGCACCTGTTTCGTGGCGATCGGGCTTCTTTTGCAAATCGACGGCCGAGATCGTCTACAAATCTCTCCGGACGATCGGGTGTCAGATTAGAGAATCGGAAATGGGGATCGTCGTCAGCGCGTCGTTTCGAGTAAGATGGCGAGTTCGGATCGTCGATCGGACTTCGGCGGCTGGAGGCGAGTCGACCGAGCGTCTCAATAATTTTTCTCTGGCCTGTAATTTTGGAAATTCTTGGTTTAATTGTGTGTCTATTGGATTATATTGAGTATTTGATGATATTTGTGAGTCAAAAATAATTGTCTGTCAGTTTGCCTGCCTCGTGTTTTGTATTGTGTGGCGGAGTCGGAAAATAGTGAAGTTTGGGGACCCGACTCCCGTTGTTTAAATTGTTGGATATCTGAAGTGTTTTTCTGGCAGGTCCTGGACCCGTTTTTACGGGGGGTAATGTCCGTGTTGTAGGGGAGGTTCTGCCGAATTTTCGGTAGCATTCTCCCTAGTCGAGATTCTTAGACAGTCAGTCCTAGGAGTCTAGACCTAGGATTAATGATCGATTGTTTCAGCGTTTTGATAAATTGTTTTCCGTGACTAGATTGTCCGTTTGTTCGGCTTGCTCCAACCGAGGCATCGGAGCAGAGCTAGGAGGTCGCCCAATTCTGTGAGTTAAAGTCACTTAATCGTTGCACTATTGCTAAGTCTGAATTTAATATGCTATTTTGGAAGTTTATGCTTAATATGGTTATTAGTATCGCAACGTAAATAATTTCACTGGATTATTAATTATTGAAGATAATATAAGTATTATTATAGTAATGTTATAATATTACCAAATATTATCAGTTTTCCACATCAGTTGCATGATGTCTTACTCTAAATTGTTAATCATTATTTTGATATGGTTGAATAACTTCTTTAGACAATAATATTTATTATATGTGATGATTTCGATTTGGGGATATGGCTTTCGTAGAACATGCCACCTGATGGGTTACATCAGGACCGCGTGCGCACCAGTAATGATCATGGACGGGTAATAAGATTTTTATGAGTTCGCCCTGGTCGAGCATGGCTCTCTGGGCTGATTTGAGTAAATTGCGGTAATAAGATTATTATGAGTTTTGCCCTGGTCAAGCATGGCTCTCTAGGCTGATTTGAGTGAGATGCCGGAGTAAAGAACCCTGGTCGAGCTTCGCACTCTGGGCACCGGTTTATTTGAATATTAAGTGACCGGACTGGAGTTAAGGACCCTGGTCGAGCTTCGCTCTCAGGCGCGATCTATTGGAATGAGATGCCGGAGTAAAGGTCCCCGGTCGAGCATTCTTTGGCTTGGCTTGTTTGGATACTTAAGTGACCATCTGGAGGTAAGGTCCCCAGTCGAAACATTGCTCTCAGGCGCCGATCTTATTGGATTAAGAGAGCCAAAATGGCTACTAGAATTTGGGGTTAGGGTTCTACTGAGCCACTCGTCCCGTAAAAGTAAAAATATATTTTTATTTATTCATTTATTTATTTATTATGGTATGATTATAATATAGGTTGTATTTACGTGCATGGTTGATATATTGATTCGAATGATTGATATTTTCTGTAAAGAAAGTAATCGGGTATGATTATAATATGGGTTGTATTTACGTGCATGGTTGATATATTGATTCGAATGATTAATATTTTCTGTGAAGAAAGCAATACGGTATGATTATAATATGGGTTGTATTTACGTGCATGGTTGATATATTGATTGGAATGATTGATATTTTCTGTGAAGAAAGTAATAGGGTATGATTATAATATGGGTTGTATTTACGTGCATGGTTGATATATTGATTCGAATGATTGATATTTTCTGTGAAGGAAGTAATAGGATATGATTATAATATGGGTTGTATTTACGTGCATGGTTGATATATTGATTCGAATGATTAATATTTTCTGTGAAGAAAGCAATAGTCTCTAGATTATTTGATTTTAACTCACTCTCGGGGACGTGATCTCCATTTCATTGTGGTATAGCCTTCCGCGACTCTTATTCGATGTGACTCCTTCATCATCGGGTGGTGTTTGTATTGGTATGTCAAATTGTAAAAAAGAAAAATCTTAGATCCTCCGCAGTAGTAATAATAGGGACATCAGTGGTAAATTTTCTATATTTCCGGGTCTCGCCTAATTTTTATGGCATACCGAAGTAATTATGTAAAATATAACTATTAAGATAATTTGTGGCTTTAATAATATTAATTTGAGATAAGATTTGTTTGAGTTGTGAGTGTCAGGCTTACTACGGGATTCGGTGGCCTTACGCCTACCCATTCCCTAGTGCCGGTCACGGGCCCACAGGTGGGGTCGTGACAGATTTTGAATATGATATTGTAATTTTATTGGATTTTGAGCCTGATTAGTTTAATGATAGAAAAATATAATCAATTTGTGTTTTTTTGAATTAGATTTCTAGGGTTGTATAATTAAAATTAAAATTTGCCTTAAAAACACCACATTTATTACTGTCAAGTTTGATTTCTAGGGTTTATTGATGTGCGTAAAATACACACATCTAAATGGAGTTTTTAAGATTGATTTTATGGACATTTGGATGTGAATTGGTCCCAACACTCACCCTATGCGTCTGTTTGTGTGCATTAGGTTCAAAAGAAGTCAAAGAATGATAAAGGGAAGAATTGAAGCATAATTGGACGTCGAAGCTGCCGAAACAAGCTAAGTACGAGCATGAGGAAGTTGAATAAGATAATCATTATTCATGAGACGTTGTGAATTGTGTGTTTAGATTGCTTTGTGTGATTGAGAAGTCCATTTGGCATTTGGAATTTTGAATAGCAAGAACTGGTTAATAATTGCTTAGAGATAAGGATAATTAACTAGCCAGATTAAGAATTAACAAAGCTTAATAGAAATCCCAATGGATTTAATCAATCTAGCTAATCATGTTCATTATCAAAATACACAAGAATTCAATTACAACAATGAGCAAAGGTAGAGAAAACCCGATTACACCCTTAGATGAGAGTAAACAGCCCCAAATCCTTTTGCTCCAATTGAATCGATTCTTGTTTCTCTTGCTCGATTTGAAAACCAATCAACGAACCTCGCCCAATCTTCAATCCTTGAAGGGAATCCGATTGAAACCTTGATTCAAGTCTCCTTTTCCCTTGGTTCCAGCTCAGAAAACCCTTAGGGAGAGAAAAATTAGGGTTTGGGACGTTCTCCCCCGCTCTCCTCCTTTTTTCCTCTCTTCATTCTTTTAATTAATTCGCCCTGTCGCCGCCAACACGGCCGTATTCCTGGCCGTGTTGGGAACACGGTTTGGTGTTCCTGGCCGTGTTACTATCTGTGGCCGTGCTCTCTAAAACTTCTTCTTCTTTGATGTCTGACACGGCCGTGTTGGTGCCCGTGTTGGGAACACGACCAGTGTTGAAACCAACACGGCCATGTTCAACTTCCTCATGCTCGTACTTAGCTTGTTTTGGCAGCTTCGACGTACAATTATGCTCGAATTCTTCCCTTTATCATTCTTTGACTTCTTTTGAACCTAATGCACATAAACAGACGCATAGGGTGAGTGTTGGGACCAATTCACATCCAAATGTCCATAAAATCAATCTTAAAAACCCCATTTAGATGTGTGTATTTTACGCACATCAAATAACCCCACACTTAGCTCATTGCTTGTCCTCAAGCAATCAAAAGTAAAATAAGGAAAATAAACCACTAAGGAATAATACTTAAACTGACAGACAAGCTAGAGAGCTCCTGCACATATCCTTAATAAGCGTAAGTCAATAAAAAGAAACGAAGCAATCAATTCAAGTATCACAACCAAGATGCCAATAATTTGCAAAATACTGTCTTAACAAAATTATTCAGAACCAATTCCTCACCAGATTCACTCTAAATCACTCAAAGTGTTTAAAGGGTAGTGTTTAATCGCTCAATGCATCAACTACTGCCTTACTTACTATATGCTTACTCTTAAATCCTACTATTACCATTTATGGAGAGTCAACAACCATGTCAAGAGGTCTTTATAAGGGTTGTAATGGGGATTAGGTAGGGGTAGGTAAATTTGGTCAGAGTTGAACCTATGGTGTTCTGCAATGAAATACATGACATGCGCACAAGTCACAATGATCACAAGGGGTAAACAATGGACAGTAGTCTAAGGTGGGAAATAGGAATCAAGTCAAAATGTTTAGCTCACTTACTTTCTTTCTTTTCATCACCTTTCCCTCTTATTCTTCTATTTCTTTTCTTTTCTTCTTTTTTTTTGTTTTTTTTTCATAAGGGAAGAACATTCACATAATAGAGTGAATTACTTTTGGATTGAAGAAAGCTGCTATAAGATTCCACACTATTCCCGAGATAAAAATTCCCAATAAAAACAACTCATGTGCAAAATCATAACCCAAAGCAGAATAAAACTAAGTGGTAATGGAATATGATAAAAAAATGGTAAAAGAAGGGGTTATCTACAGAATCAATAAACGAATGAAGGCTATTTGGCTAGAATGAAAAACCTAAGTGCCTCTATCATACCAAAGTGTTAGACTCTCCTTGTGGCCCTCATAAGTATTACCGAGCACGTTCTAAAAGTAAAGACAGTAATTGGCACTCTCAACAAGAAATAAATACAAGCATATAAAGTGTATGCTTACAATTTAGGCTCAATTTCTCACAAGTGTGCTTTTGAGTAGGTTCCAAACAAAAATCGTCAAAACAAAATTAGATAAACCAAAGCAACTTAGTACAAAACTGAAACTAATTATCTTACATTCTTCCGCAAGACTCAACACTATCAGTTTTACCCGATCACATGGACATAAACAGGATTTCAAAAGCAAGTCAACAGTAAGAGCATTGAAACAAAGTGAAAAATTTTCAAAACTTTACAAAAAATTGCACAAAGAATAAACAAATAACTGAGATGGGATAAATGAAATGCGATATATACACTAGAAAAGGATCTGAATTTTAATGAAATGCGATATATACACTAGAAAAGGATTTGAATTTCATATACAAAGCAATAAAACATGAAAGCAAGTATATATTAATATCACCACCCCACACTTGAAGGACACACTGTCCTTAGTGTACAAAATATAAGAAATGAAAAAGGAAAAAGAACTAATCATACGACTATAGCTCCGGGAGTGAAAGAGGTGCATCGGTAGGTATATCGTATGCATTGGTCTATGGTGGAGGAGTGGCTGCTCTCTGAGGATCGGAAGTAGTGTCACATGCAGGAGCTCGTGGATCAGTAGGAGCAGTGTCAATAGGAGGCTCGTCAGGCTGCTGTGTTGAAGGGTGCTCAGTCGGAGAGGGAGGGCCAGCTAGATCATCCGCTAGAGGGATGTCAAAATGGCTCTACTCTGGAACCCGGCTCTGTGGACAGGCAGGTGCAAAATCTGTAGCAAAAATATCATCAAATATGTCATTGGCCATAGAGGCCTCTAACCTACCTCCCTGCTCAATCAGGGCCTGAAGCATAGCCCTCTACCTCTCAAACTGAGCCATCATCTGGCTCTGAAACTCAGGCTGACGCTGTAAAAGGTCCTGCTAAAAAGCCTCTTGTCAAATGAAATGCTGCTGCTACTCCTCTGCCAACCTCTGCACTGTAAGCTGCAGCTCTCTAAACTCAATTGAAGAGACTCATAAAACAGCTGATGAAGAACCAAAAGGAGCTGAAGTAGATGGTCTGGAGGAAGACTCCGGAATATCAGAAGAAGGTTGGACATCCTGTGTACCATGGGCTCGTGGGGCAGGTCGCTCCTCTCTGAGTGCTACCAAGAGAGCATTCCTCAGTCTATACTCTGGTCCTAGCGGACCCTGCCTATGAGTCACCATCCCCATACTAACCAATTGGGGAAGTCCCAACGTCTCCATCACCCCCAGCTCTGTCAAATGTGGTATCGCCTCCTCTAAAACTCTTAAGCTCCTAGCCAGTCGAGTAATGTAAGTCCCAAAATAGAAAAATACCTTCTTTGAGTTGTTGCGAAGGCAATCGACCGTCTCGGCCAACAAATATCCCATGTCGACGGACTAGTGCTGATGCATCTTGTAAAGTATAAACAAGTCCTACTGGGTAACTACACCACCACTATCTCCCCCGCGATGGTCCTAGCCCAATGCATGCAAGTACCGTGATCCCTCGAGGCAAGTTAGACGCCTTGGATTACCGGCACTATATCCCTCGGTCATCGAAATCTCGGCCCATCTGCGGATATGACACACCAAGCATGTGTATACAGCTGTAAACCTCCCAAATTTGCATCCTCGTCGGTCCACAAGCCAGTGTACCCCAACTGACACTCATTGTGAAAGACGCTCTACTAGTCTCGGCGATCGCATCAGGTTGTTGGAAGTCAGCAACTGGCTCTGCAGAAAGAAAGTGTTGGAAAACTCCACAGTCAACTCCCTATATGTTGGTTCAACTATCTCAAAGAAATGCTGAAATGGGGGCATCTCAAGATATCGGCGGACTACACCCCTTTCCCAAATCTTTGTGCCTTATTGATTGATATCTCTGCTCAAAGGCGGGCTGCCCTTGGAAAAGTAGGAATTGATGGTGCTGCAGTGGTCTAATTTGGCCTGAACTAGTCGGTGCAGCGCCTGACGATCGAGAGGAAGAGGAACCATCGGTCCGTCTCCTCTTGTAAACTCCCGATCCTCGTCTGGTGGACATGGTACCTGAAAAAGAAATTTTTAGTACTAAGGATCAATGAAATTTTGGCAGCATAACGGCATAAAATAGACAAACCGAATGATTTAACTTGATAAAATTAAATCGCTCAATGTCCTGCAAAGAAAATTCAATCCACAATACTACCAACCAATTCTAACCAATTAAATTTTCAATTTATCAACATGGAGTTTAACTTCGCCATCACAAGGCAAACCAACATGCTAATATAAAACAGATACAATAGAGTCCATTATAAATGACAGAGCCTATGGTTTAGCTGCCAACAATAATAAAAAGAAAAATAAAGAATTAATCACAATCATGAATAATGGTAGAAAAGAAAAACGGAACATATGAGCAAGTTAAGTATATAAACTAAATTAAAGAAAACAAAAGAAAATTAAGCTCAAACATGAATGTAAATGCATGCACCAAATAATAAAATAAGGAAATAAACTAAAAAAATTGAAACACAAATTCGAACACAAAAAAAACATAAATTCAAACTAATATCAAAATAAAATAACAGAAAACGAAGTTGGAGGGTACTTACTTGACAAACGCAATATCCAAAGCCTTCGAGATGAGAAATAAGAAGTGAGAGAGTAAGAGAGGAGAGAATTGCTAAAACTAAAAGGAGAGGAAAATTTTTGGCCATTTTGAAATGAAGTGGTATATATAGGCAGAGAACGAAACACGCCCGTGTTCACCAACAGGGGCCGTGTTCATGAACACGGTCTGGATATCGGGCCGTGTTAAGTGAATTAAAACATGCTTACTTACCAACTTCTGAGAACACGCCCGTGTTTATGGAATACGGGGATATGTTGGGGACACGGTCGGGCATAAATGCCCGTGTGAACTACTATGAACGTGTTCATCTTAATTTGATTTTCTTCAATTAGAACACGGGCTGTGTTAATGAACACGGTCTTGAACACGCCCGTGTTGGTCTCCAGAAAATGCAAAACTTGCGATCCTCAGCACTTTCTCACTCTTTCTCACCTGCACAACCAATAAGTCCTCAACTCATACACTCAACATAAATAAAACTTACCAAAAACAAACTGTAAAATCTAATCAAACTAAGTTCACAATAAAGGGTAAATTATTAAAATTGAAAAATAGAATTTGGGGTGCCTCCCAAAAGTGCTTCTTTTTGATGTGATAAGTCTTCTTAGCTGGACTCATGGTGAAAAGCAAACGGTGGGGATTGACGACCATCCATCATTGTTCTAAGCAAATGGCTTCAAGTATCCGCTTAAAGGGATAATCGTCGACTTCCTCTTCCCGACTATCAAGCAAGCTGCCAGTATGATGGGCAAGACTCGCTCCTCGTATAATTGCACGTAGTCATGATGCTCTAGGGGCTCTTCCAATTTGAAAGCTGGAGTTTCACCAATTGGAAGGATCGACGGTTGGGCAATTTCTTCAGGAATGTTGATGGTTTTCTCTAGTCCTTGGCTTGGTTCACTTGCTAAAAGAAACTCGAGCTCCTCCAAGACTTCCTCATTGGATAACTCGTGCTCATCTTCCATCATCGAAGGGACTTGTGAAAAATCCACCAAAAATTCCTCTAACTGCAACTCAGCATCATCAACTGTACGTTCTTGTTGATAGTCTTTCAAAGGAATCATGTTCGCCTCTTCCTTTTCTGGTTCCATCTCCATGTTCAAGAAATCGTCTTGCACATAAGCATCATCGTCAAACATAGTAGATAAACTAGAAAAATTCTCACCTGAACGCAAAGTGACGGCGCTCAAGTGTTTCTCGAATTCAGTAGCGTTTGATGGAGTTCCCAATTGCTCTTCAGCTAGTAACTTGAAGATTAAGCCTACTTGATGCTCTATGTTGTTAATCGAGGCTTGTTGATCTTCAAGTATCCTCTCTGTTTATTGGAATCTATCCTCAAGACTTGCAATAAACCTCATCATCAGCTCTTCTAACACTAACTCTTCACCTTGAGTTGATGGTGCAAGATTAGGCTGCTGAAATTCTGGTGGTTCTTGGCCATCTAAGCTCCATCCAAAAGGTGAATGAATGCTCAACTCTTGATTGTAGGTGCTTCCATACGAGTCATTTGGCCAACTTCCCGTATAATTCACCTGTTCATAGTTATAAGAATAATGAGCAATATCACTATACAATGGATAATCATTACTCAAATGTAAACCACAACAAAATTCACAAAAAACTTGAGATGAAAGGATAGGAGTGGAGAGTTGATCGGTAGCCCTGTAAAATGATTCCACTCGAGCTTCTAAAGATGCATGGGTATCCCAATTTTTAGCACTCTCTTGGTTCCTAATCCCATTTTCCAACGCATCATACAAAGAGTTTGAATTTAACATTGAACCTCCTTAACATCCACTACCTGAATCATAAGCTTAACTAAATAAATATGTACAAACAAAATAGAAATAAACAAAAATAATAAAAAAATGGCTAAATTAACAAATAGCAAATTTCATTCTAGTTTTCAAACATTCCCCAACAACGGCGCCAAAACCTTGATGTGCCATTAGTGCTAGACTGCATCGATAGGTACACAGCCTTAGATTGTAGCTAACACAATTTAGCACATCATTTATATATCTTTTAAGTCTTCTTTATTAAGTTTAATGTTTTTTTAATGTTTCTAATTGAATTTTACATATTTTAATTGTTTTTTTCTTTGTGCATGTAAAAATTGGCGTGAAAAACCGAGAAAACTCGTGAAACAACCATTCATGCTCTATGCCCTTTTCCAATCAGCTATGTGCACTTTTGGGCCAATTTTTTTTTGAGTTTTATGTAGTTTTCAATGATTTTATGTACTATATTTAATATTTAGGTATTTTTCTTGCATTGCTTTAGTTATAGAATAAATTGTAATAGCTAGATTTATTTTCTACACATTATTTTTTGCCTTACTTTATATGGGTGCTAAATATATGTTGTGTGATTGTCTAATTAAAACTGGACATATAAACATTAGGCTTTAAAATTAGAGTTGGTATGAAAACTGTAGTTTTTTTTAGGTAAAATAGATGCCAAATTGGGCTTTAATCTAAAATTTATAGACTTAGGGGACATTACCATATTTTAAATTGAACTAATTAGGCCACTTTAGATGTAAGATCACCCAATGGGGCCTTATCATAAAAAGTAGTCCATTACGTTTAAAGACTGGAATCTAAAGCATAATTTATAATTAGGCTAGACTAGAATGACCTTGTATATAACTAATTAGTAAATTAGATTAATAACTTTAAATGTGGGACTAAGCTTAATAAAATGGCTTCTAGATTCATTTGTGGATTTATGGCGTAAGCTTCCTTATAAAATCAAAAAATGTCACTCATTAGTAAAAATGTCTTGGTAAATTAACCAGGTGATGATTCCCATCTTCGCACTAGTCTCTCTGGCTAGTTAGCGTGTTCCCGATTAGTTTAAAAAGCCTTTTAGTGTCGTAGTCGCTAAAAATACTTGGTTGTGCACCCGCATTCACTGCCCATAGTGGCGAGTCGGCTGGGGATAAGAGAAGTTGATTCCAATGTATCTTTGTTTTTAACTTTATTATTTAATAAGTGATTCTTGCATCATTACATCATTTTCATACATTGTGCACTTTGGTACCTATAGTTTCAATAGCGTCAGTTAATGGTTCTTTAATTCCACTTGAACCTTAGAATTACGACACTAACTAACCATTACTTACAAGTAATGAGTGAATTTCCTTCGTCGCATGGACCCTTAAGTGGGGAGACGCGTCAAGGAAGAACATTTTTTACTTGTGGGAGCTTTTATCCTTACCCAAGACTCAGCTTATGGTAATGATAGTAGTAACTCCCTTAGGAACCCTACTGCTTGCTATTTGAAATTTTTCTAATTATAAGTACTCAAAGCCCATATATTGGAATTCTTGGCCCAAGAACATATATAATCAAACTCCAAGTCCAAAATATGCAGACTTTATACTTATATTGGAAAACATTGCCTTATCTGTTTTATTTGCTTGGGAGCTTATGGCATGCGCATCAACCTACTATCCCCTGCTGATAGAAAGCTTAGACTCAAAATTCTAGGGAAGAAATCTCACTATGAATAGAGTGCAGGAGAAATAAGTGGTTTGTATATGAATGTGTTTGCTAACTATTTCTTTCTTCCATCTTTGTGCATAGCAAGTGCATCATACCTTATGTCTTTTAGCCATATAAACACTTCTTTGGGTTAGAAAAGGCAAGATAGTCGAAGGCTGGAAAGAATACTAATCTCACTAAGAATTCAGATTGTATTAGAGCTTCTTGAAAAGCCAAGACATCAAGCTACCACAAGTGAGACAAAAGCTATATCTGAAATGGCTAATGAAAGAGCTAACGAACAGGATCTCGAAATACTCAAAAATGCTACCATACGTGATATGAGGTGTGTGATCCAGGAGGAACTCCAACAACTTTTGGCTAGGATGGCTGCAAATCAAGCCCACCTACAGCTCTGATTACACCGGCTAATTCCCCTGCCATCGTTGATCCAACTATGGTTCCTACTGAAACTGCTGTTGCAACCACTACTGCCACTATTGCTGCTAATGCTAACGCCAAAGACCCTACTAGAAGAGGAGTGCCCCAGAACTTTTGGGATTTTAATGAATATGTGTTGGACCAAGCTAAAAGAGAGACTGCCCTTGCCACCAATGAAGCTGTAAGTGGCTTGAGCGCCAGGCTTGACGAGATGTGATGTGCATAGTTTTACACATATTTGCTTGCATATTATTGTGTATTTTCTTAGCAATTATTGTGCTTTTATTCTGAGATCACTCGTATTTTGTGTTCTTTTGCATTCCAGGAAGACTTATAGGTGCATCATCAGTGTTTAAGCAGTTTTAGATCAATACATGCGGAAACAGACGGGAACTCATCAAGATCGGACAAGAGCTTGCAGTGCATACATTGAGCACAACCTAGGTCAGGAGGCCGTCTTGTGTCGCAGACTGACAGACTGACTTCAGCCGTGATCAACCATGAGCTTTTGGTCTTCAAAACATGGCATTTTGGGCACGCGGTTTTTAGCCACTAGAAGCCTCGACGCGCAGTGGTGGCTCATCACCTGTGGGGAACCTGACGCATGAAGAAACCTTAATTGGTGAGATCCAGAGATGTGCGGTAGGCTGGACTCAGAGTGCCTTGACCAATTTGAGACAAATATATAAGGAATACTATTTTTTAGGGTAAGCGAAGCAAGGAGATCGAGAGAGAAATCGAATTCAGTTGAGAATTCGTCCATGGGTAGCATAATTGGACTCATCAATCTGTTATCTTTTGTTTGATTTCCAACTAGTTTAGGTTCCCTTTGAGTTTGCTTTCTTGTCTTGGTTGTTTCATTTATCCATTCATTCCTGCATCTCCCTTAGAGCTTAGCTTGTAGTTATTAGTTAGTTTAGAAATTATTCATCATTCAATTTAGGCTAATATAACAGAGAACAAAGAAGTAACTCTAGGCTTTCACTTTCCCGAGGAATACGACCTTGATACTCGTCATTAGTGCTAGACTGCATCGATAGGTTCACTGCCTTAGATTGTAGCTGCATAAATAGCCTATCAAGTGTTTGGCGCCGTTGCCGGGGAATGTTTGAAAACTAGAGTGAAATTTGCTATTTGTTACTTTAGCCTTTTTTATTATTATTATTTTATGGTTTTTATTATTATTTTATTTTTTGTTACATATTTATTTTTATTTTTATTTCCATTGTACAGTGATGTTGCTCATTGTTCTTATAACTTTGAATAGGTGAATTATACGGGAAGCTGGCTAAATAACTCGTATGAAAGCAACTACAATCAAGAATGGAGCACTCATTCACCCTTTGAATGGAGCTTAGATGGCCAAGAACCACCAGGATTTCAGCAACTACATTAGCAGCCTAGTCTTGCACCTTCAACTCAAGATGAAGAGTTAGTTTCAGAGGAGCTGATGATGAGGTTCTTTACAAGTCTTGAGGATAGATTCCAACAAACAGAGAGGCTATTTGAAAGTCAACAAGTCGCGATTGAGAACATAAAGCATCAAGTAGGCTTGATCTTCAAGTTACTAGCTGCAAAACAATTGGGAGCCCCATTAAACACTACTGAATCCATGGAACATTTGAGCGCCGTCACTTTGCGTTCAGGTGAGAATTTTTCTGGTTTTTTTTACTATGTTTGACGATGATGCTTATGTGCAGGAGGACTCCTTAAACATGGAGATAGAACCAGAAAAGGAAGAGGCAAACATGATTCCTCTGAAAGACTACCAACAGGAATGTACAGTTGATGATGCTGAGTTGCATCTACAGGAATTTTTGGTGGATTTTCCACATGTCCTTTCAATAATAGAAGATGAGCACGAGTTATCCAACGAAGAAGTCTTGGAGCAGCTTGAGTTTCTTCTAGCAAGTGAACCAAGCCAAGGAGTGTAGAAAACCATTGACATTCCTGAAGAAGTTGCCCAACTGTTGATCCTTCCAATTGGTGAAACTTTAGCTTTGAAATTCGAAGAGCCTCTAGAGCATCATGACTACGTGCAACTATATGAGGAGCTAGTTTTACCCATCATATTGGCAGCTTGCTTGATAGTCGAGAGGAGGAAATTGACAATTATCCCTCTAAGCAGATACTTAAAGCCATTTGCTTGGAAGAAGGATGGATGGTCGTCGATCACACCCGTTTGCTTTTCACCATGAGTCCAGTTAAGAAGACTCATCACATAAAAAAGAAACGCTTTTGGGAGGCACCCCAAATTCTATTTTTCATTTTTAATATTCTAACCTTTCATTTTGAAACATTTTATTGGTTTTAAGTTTTCATATTTAATTATTATTTTCAGTTTGATTATTTCTTTATTTTATTATTTTCAGATTTTACCGAGGAGGCACTGAATTTCCACTATATCAGCCTCGATGGATGATCAAGGCAGTCCCCTAGATCTTTTTTATTTTTTTTGCATTTATTTACTTTATTTTTCATACATGTCATGCACTTGGATTGTATTGCCTTCGTTCTCTTAGTTGATCATCCTATGCGGGGTATCCATAACATTTTACACAGAGAAAAGTGTGTTCTTCAAGTGTGGGGTGGTTGTGAGTAAACCTTATAATCCTACTCTTTCATATGGTTTTTAGATATATATAAAATTGCTATCGCTAGGTGTTGTGTATTTTAGGGGATGTTAGGACACTGTGTCTTTATGCACTTAAGTATGCTATTTTTGAGCTGATTGATGACTTGATTTAGAGAATTGTAGTTACTTTTCTTTGTTGTTGATTGTCCTTGGAAAATAATTAATGGTGTTTTATACATTAGCCCTGCTGGGTAAAACCGGTGTTATTCAATTGTTTTTCAAATTATCGAATTTTAACTTAGAACGTTGATAATGTCATATGCATGTGTTTCTTAAGTAATGATTCAATTAATGATGTTGCAAACCAATTGCACCTAATACCACACCTCAAAGTGAGATTTTGAGCTAGTTGAGCATTCATTATAATTATGCTCTTTATATTTCTTGTTTAAGTGTGCATTATACTTGACTTTGCTTCTAGAACTTGCTTTGTAATGCGTGTTGAAGTTACATGAATCTTATGAATACCATGAGATAATTTAGGCGATTTAGGATTCACCATATTTAGCCAAAAGCCTACCCCCTTATGTTTCCATTAGTTAGCCAGTTTTGAGCCTTAACCTTTTCTTCATAATCTACAGCTATACACTTCAATAATACCATTCTTTACATTCATCTTTCCTTTACCCTTATGCTGGAATTTCTTTTTGTGATTTGCTCACGCTTATGTGGGATTAAAATGCCAGTTGCTATGTTGGTAAATTCACTAAGTCTTTTTGATATTTTAGATGCTCCCTCCGATCCAAACTGTATTTTTATTCTTTACGACGTGCTAGCCTATAAGTCGCTAGTTTATTATTCAAAAAATGATGAAGAAAATGAAAAAAAGAGAAGAAGAAAATAAATAAAATTCTTTAATTATTTATCTCTTTATCGGATTTAGAGCATTTGCGAGTGTTATTCTATGAAGTAGGGATTTTAGTGAATAATTCTTTTTGTATATTAGGCATTTAATCCTTTGAGCATATATTGTTGTTTGTCGCACGAATTCCAACATTTTCACACTTCTTTCCTAAATCTCTGTGCCTTTACCTTAGCCCCATTACAACCTTGGTAAAGACCCTTTGATTTTGGTATTTACTTATTCACAGTAGTGAAGATATGATTTATGAGCAAGCTTATGGTGAGCAGGTTTTGTGCATGTGCTTTAAGGGATTTATTTTTCACCTTATATACACTTTGAGTGACTTGAGTGATCCTTGTGAGGCATTGGTTTGTGATGTTTATATTGAGTTGTCATTTAAGTTATTCATGCATTAATATTATTTCCATTCTCTGTTAATGATTTGCAATTTAATTTATGATTGAGTATCCTTTGAGATGTGTTGAATACTATCTGTTGTGGACTAGGGGCATAAACTGTAAAGAATTGCTGACTGCCGCTTTGTGAGGTGAGTTGTTAATTGCTTGAGGACAAGCAATAGCTTAACTATGGGGTGATTTGATGTGGTTTGATGTGATTTGATGTGCATAGTTTTACACATATTTGCTTGCATATTATGGTGTATTTTCTTAGCAATTATTATGCTTTTATTCCGAAATCATCCGTGTTTTGTATTCTTTTGCATTCCAGGAAGATTTATAGGCCCATCATCAATGTTTAAGCAGTTTTAGATCAATACATGCAAAAATGGACAGGAATTCATCAAGATCAGACAAGAGCTCACATGAGACACATCAGCACCAGCAGTCAAGGAGTCGATCCGATCACGGACTCGGCCGTGACCAACCATGAGCTTTTGGTCTTTAAAACATGGCATTTTGGGCACGATTTCCGTAGCCACCACGGCCTCCAGCATGGCCCATAGTGGCTCAGTACTGGTGGGGGCACGACCATGTAGAAACCCTAATTGCGTAGATCAGAATATAGATACCGACTGGCCCATTGACCAAAGTTGACCAAACACCGACCACGCAGGCGGGACAAATATAAAAAACTATTTTTAGGAGTAGCGAGAAGCAGGGGAGGAGGCGAAGAGCCAGCCCCGAGCCCGACTACTGGTTCGATTTTTGCATAGTGTTGAGTTCGGGAGAGAGTTGCAGGGAGGACGAATCCCGAAATCGCAAGGTTCCAAATGCAAAAGAGTAGTGAAGCAATTCGAGAGGCAATTGGGAAGACCAATCATAGTGCTGATTCAGATTTGGAGTTGTTCATCCGATTCGAGAGAAAAGGGTGTATATGTTCCATTTTTGTTATTCTTTCAATATAATTGATTTCCTAGTTGTTTTAAAGGTGAACATGTTTAGCTACATTGATTAAATCCATTGAGATTTCTTTACTATGTTGGCTTAGTACTAAATTGTTGGATTGTTTGAGTTTAGTTTTGTATCCTTCTTGCTTTCATTATTAATAAGATGATGCATTATTCATGAGACGTTGTGAATTATGATGTTTAGATTGCTTTATGTGATTGAGAAATTCATTTGGCGATTGGAATTTTGAATAGCAAGAACCGGTTAATAATCACTTAGAGATCAGGATAATTAACTAGCCGAATTAAGAATTAACAAAGCTTAATAGAGGCAGATTAAAGCTTAATGCTAATTTAAGAATCAATCGTTAGGAAGAGATTCCAACTTTAGGTTTTTGAGTTTAGGAATTCGGTGAGCTCGAGAGAGAAACCAAATTCAGTTGAGAATTTGTCCACAGGTAGCATAATTGGACTCATCAATCTGTTATCTTTTGTTTGATTGCCAACTAGTTTAGGTTTCCTTTGGGTTTGCTTTCTTGTCTTGGTTGTTTCATTTATCCATTCATTCCTGCATCTCCCTTAGAGCTTAGCTTGTAGTTATTAGTTAGTTTAGAAATTATTCATTATTCATTTTAGGCTAATATAACAAAGAACAAAGAAGTAACTCTAGGCTTTCACTTTCCCGAGGAATATAACCTTGATACTCGCCATTAGTGCTAGACTGCATCGATAGGTTCACTGCCTTAGATTGTAGCTGCATAAATAGCCTATCAAGATGCAAGGGATGCTGGAAATCAAAAGCTTAAACCCGACCTATGATTTTGAAGAATTGGTGTTCACAGGTGAAGACAAGCTGCCTATAAAGTCTAGGATGCCTGTGATAAACAAGTTCGACGGAACTGGTGATCCAAAGGTTCATCTAATGTCACGACCCTATCTGTGGGCCCGTGACCGGCACTAGGGAATGGGTAGACTTAAGGCCACCAAAACCCATAGTAAGCCTGATTAATTGACAATTCAAATATACATACATATACATACTTTTAAACCAGCCCAACATGTCATTCATAAGTCTCCAACTCGATGCTAGCGAACATTCTATAATTTCTTACAGATCAAAATCAAACATAATATGCTAGGTACACTGCTGCGGAGAGTTTAGAATTTTAAATAATTTAAAATGAAAAAGTAGAAATTAATTACAATAGACCCAAAGGAGAAGGAAGTCGGGCTGTCAAACGAAAGACGACGGAGAACCTAATTGTCACATGAAAAATTTAAAATTGAGACTGTCATCCTCAAGAATGAGTTAAAATCATATAATCCTATAACAAATACAATCTCCTCAATAAAATATTTATTTAATCAAAATAACATATCATATTATATCAAAACATATGCCAATGCCATAATTCAAAAAAATACAATTTAAATGTTTATGGGACGAGTGCCTCAGTAGAATCCTAACCCCAATACTAGTAGCCTTTCAGCTCTTTTATCCCAATAGGTCTGGCACCCAGAGAGCAAAGCTCAACTAGGGTCTTTAAATCCAGCTTGGATACTTGATTTCCAAATAAGCCGAGCCTGTAGAGCAACACTCGACCGAGACCTTCCTCAGGCAAAGGAAATTTTCCAAATGAGTTATACTGATCGTTGGCAAAACCAAAAATAACCTTTTAATACCGCTTTGATTAATAGTATCACGGTCTCTGATGCAACCCATCAGGTGGCATGTTCTACTGCCGCCTCATCCCAAAATATCGATCATAGCATCAATAATAATTATAAATAGTATAAATCGTAAGCAACAATAAATTATTCAATAACATATTAAGAATTAAGGTTGAGTAGCCTCGAGCGTAGAAAACATGCAAATTATGTGTAATAATAATAATAATAATAAAATAATAATGAACATGATAGTAAAAATAATGATAATAATAATATTAATGATATAGATAATAACGAAAATAAAAAATTTACTAATAATAATGCTAATAATATTCGTAATAATTATCAATCAAATAAGATTACTTATAATAATGATAATAATAATCATAATAATTATAAATCAATTAATATCTCATTTAATTTAGACATGACAAAAGTACAGTTGATTATATAACTTTAATTCACGATCACAAGACTCCAAGACCGCCTCCTACGCCTCGGGAGGAGTTTGTCAGACAATTATCTATTCATAAAAATACTCAGTTAATATGATATTCTTAATTTTTCCTAGGCCTAGACTCCTAAATTAGACTGCCTTAGAGATTCAGACTCCGAAATGCTACCAAAAATTCGGCAGAACCTCCTCTAAAATATGGACATTTACTCCCCGTATAATGGATTTAGCACCCGCTAGAAACACTTCAAATATTCTGCAACTAATTAACGGGAGTCGGGCCACCAGAACTGCATTATTTTTTCCCGACTCTACAACACACCCCAAATCACAGTTAGTTACAAATGGTCCATCATAACATTTATTTCACAACCAACCCATACAATAATTTGCTGATATTTACACTAATCATACACCAACACATCTATCACAAAATAGAATAATAATTAGTCATACCAATTTATTTTTAATATTTATATCTAAGTCATAGTTAATTAAATCTAATTAAATTAAATTATCTATAATTGATAATTAGTAGCAATAACATTTTTTAAAATTATAAAATAATTTCTATGGTCCAAACAAAATTATATCGAGCCAAAAATCTAAAACCTGTGCCTAAAAACATTGGAGAAGTTGGCAACTGGAAAACATTTTGAGAAAAACGATGTAGGGAGGTCCAAAAATGCAAAAGCGGCCGCTCAAAACTTCGCTAAAGCCACCATGAGAGCCGGCAGCAAGGCTACACACTCACGCGGTAGAGAGTAGATCGAGACGACGAAGAAGGCTTTGCACGACCAGATCATCAAGTTACAAGTAAGAAGCAAGTACATCGACATACAGATAAGGAAGATAGTGATGGAAGGAAAGGAGGAAAAGCGTTTAAGCGTCGAGAGAGAGGGTACAGTAGCGTGGAAAGAAGGGAGGCGATAGGGGGAAAGAAGAAAAATTCCTTTTTTATTATTATTTATTTAATATTATTTTATTAGGGTATTACCTTCTACCCTCCTTAAGAAAAAATTCATTCTTGAATTTTAAAATAAGCAAGGCTTACCTCAAAATTGAAATAAATGATGGTAAATGCTCCTCATTTTCTGCTCAGTTTCCCATGTATACTCCTCTAACAAATGGTTCCGCCACAATACCTTAACTATCGGTATAACCTTAGAGTGCAATTGGCGAACTTGAGTATCCACGATCATAACCGGCTGCTCCTCGTAATTCAAATCTTCACCTACTTCCACATATTGAGGCTGCAATACATGCGAATGGTCCAAAATGTACTTTCTCAACATGGATATATGAAATACTTGATGTACATGCGAGAAATTTGGCGGTAAGTCCAACTTGTATACTACCTCTCCAATCCTATCTATAATCTCAAAGGGTCCCATATAACGAGGGGCCAATTTGCCTATCTTGCCAAACCGCATCACACCATGCATAGGGGACACCTTCAAGAATATATACTTCTTATTACTGAATTCCACGTGCTTCCGCTTCGGGTCTGCATAACTCTTCTGCCTATTAAAATCTATCTTCAGCCGCTTGCAAAAAATAAGAATCTTTTTTGAAGTGATCTAAACCAACTCTAGTCCTATTAACTTTCGTTTGCCAACCTTTTCCCAACACACAGGAGATCTGCACTTCCGGCCATACAATGCCTCATAAAGGTCCATCTCGATGCTTGCATGGTAGCTTTTGTTATACTCGAATTCAATCAATGGTAGGTACCAATCCCACTAACCATTGAAATCTATCACGCATATCCGAAGCATATCCTCTAAGGTTTGAATTGTCCTCTTCGATTGTCCGTCACTCTAGTACTAAGCTCTTCTTATAGCTTTCTCCAAAATCTCAAAGTGAACTGCGGTCCTCTGTTAGACACTATAGAAATAGGAATGTCGTGAAGACTGACAATTCTCTCTAGATGCACTCATGTATTCTTAGTCACAGAATAAGTAGTCTTCACAGGAAGGAAGTGCGCTGACTTAGTAAATGAGTCCATAATTAACTAAATAGAATCATAACCAGCCGAGGTCTTGGGTAAACCCGAAACAAAATGCATAATAATCCTTCCCCATTTCCACTATGGTATGTGAAGCAGTTGCAACCCTGACGGCTTCTAATGCTCCAATTTAACCTGTTGACACGTCAGACACTTGGAGACAAACTCTGCCACAGCCTTTTTCATTCCATTCCACTAATAATTGCCTTTCAAATTGTGATACATGTTGGCAGATCTTGGATGCACACTGTAAGCTTACAATGAGCCTCTTCTAGAATCTCTTTCTTAAGATTATCCACATCAGGAAGACATAGCCTAGTGCCTATCTTGAGAGCACCGTCATCATCTATAACAAAATCATTAGCTTAACCTTGCTACACTTCTTCCAAGATTTTTCGTAACTGTGGTCCTGATTCTATCAATAAGCACAGATCCAACCCTGAAATGTGCTAACAATGCTCCTAATTCCAATACCTCCATCTGCAACCTTTGGTCGCACAATTCGTGCAACACTTTGGTTAGGGGTCTCTTCTCTGAACTGATATGAGCAAGACTACCTACTGACTTCCTGCTCAAGGCATCTACCACGACATTCGCTTTACCTGGATGGTAGAGAAAATTACAATCATAATCTTTCAGAAGTTCCAACTATCTTCTCTAGCTCATATTCAATTCTTTTTGCTGAAAAATATACTTCAAGCTTTTATGGTCCGTATATATCTCACACGTCTTATCGTAGAGATAATGCCTCCAGATTTTTAGCGCAAAAATTACTGCTATCTCCAAATCATGAGTAGGGTAATTCTATTCATCCTCTTCAATTGTCTGGATGCATAAGCCACTATATTACCATGCTACATCAATACGCAATCCAAATCCACTCTGGAAGCGTCATATCAAACCGTGAATCCACCAGTCCTAGAGGGTAAGGTCAACACCTGAGTTGATGTCAAATAGCCTTTCAACTTCTGAAAACTTCTTTCACACGCGTTAATCCACTAAAACCTGACATTCTTTTGAGTCAACTTAGTCAAAGTCATTGCGATCCTCGAGAAGTCTTGCATGAATCGACTGTAGTAGCTTGCCAAATCCAGAAAACTACGAACCTCAGTCACCGTGGTTGCTCTCCACCAGTCAGTCACCACCTCCACTTTCTTAGGATCCACTTGAATGCCCTCTCTAGACACAAAGTAACCTAGTAAAGCAACGCTTTGTAACCAAAACCCACACTTGGAGAACTTAGTGTACAACTGATGCTCTCTCAACTTTTGAAATACCATCCTCAGATACCACGCGTGATCCTCTTTGCTTCTAAAGTACACCAAGATATTCATTAAGGAATACAATAACAGAATGACCCAGGAATTGCTTGAACACTCGATTTATCAGATCCATGAAGGCTACAGGAGCATTAGTGAGTCTAAACGACATTACTAGGAACTCATAATGCCTATAACGCATCCTGAATGTCATCTTCGGAATGTCTTCCTCTAAATCCTCTACTAGTGATACCCTGATCGCAAATAAATCTTGGATAAGCATGCGGCTTCTTGAAGCTGATCGAATAGATCATCGATGCGAGAAAGCGGATACTTGTTATGAACCGTCCCTTTATTCAGCTGTCGATAATCAATACAGAGGCGCAAGATACCATCCTTCTTCTTCACGAGCAGAACAGGAGTACCCCATAGAGACATACTGGGTCTGATAAAACTCTTATCCAGGAGGTCCTGCAACTACTCCTTTAGCTCCTTTAACTGGCCTTCGGGTGGGCAAGGAAATAGGTGCCGACCGATACCATGATGCAGGAACTCATCTCTCATAGGGGTAATCTTGGTAGCTCTTCTGGAAATACATCAAGAAACTCGCAGACCACCTGAAAGTCCTCAATGCTACCTTTTTCTACCGAGGTATCCCTGACTAAAGCTAGATATCCTTGACACCCACGATAAAGCATCCGTCTAGCCATAGTGGCAGACACGAGATTCAATGGAGTAGGTACCTACTTGCTTTTAAGATGAAACTCTGAGTCCCCCGGGATTTGAAAAGTTACTTGCTTTTCCCGGCAGTCCAACATGCCATAATGCATAGTTGACCAATCCATTCCCAAAATTACATCAAAAACCATTACGTCCAACAAAATTAAATTGGCAACCAAATCCTGACCCTCAACTGACACCGGACACCACAGAAACACAAAATCGGTCTCTAAGGTGTCACTTAACGGCGTAGTGACCGACATAGGAACCTGAAGTCTAACTAGTTGAACATCCAACCTTAAAGCAAAACTAGGCGATAGAAGGGAATGGGTAGCCTAGGGTCTAACAAAACTCTAACCTCAAAATAGCAAATAGGAATAATACCTGACACCATAGCATTAGAGGCTCACGCATCCTGATAAGTGAGGGTGAACACTCTCGCCTACCCACAACCTGATTGTTGAGAGCCCGAAGCCTGACTCTGAACTCTGCTCCCTGATTGGCCTCTTATAGGCCTACCTCCAAAGCCGCGACCTTGCTGGCTGAAAAACTGAGATCTACCTTGAGAATATCCAGGAGATAAAGGAAAAGCTGGTCGGGTCGCACTAGTAGACAAGTCCTAAGGGAAAGCTGGCTGACTGAAGTAGCAAGGAAATTCTCGAGCCATATGACCCATCTCACCACACCTAAAACAAGCTCCACTAGAAGTGACACCACGGTCCCTCGATGTATCTGCTGCACATCTACGGTGTTGGCTCTGCAACTTGGCAGAGCTCAGAGCTGTTGAGCCACCGCACCGAATCCTGATCCTCTGCTCACGCCACGGTTATGTCTACCCTTCTTATAAGTACGTTAGCCCTCTAAAAAGGTTGGATTAATGAAAAACAAGCCCTCTAAAAAGGACACAGTTCGTATGGTGGTCTGAAATCTTCTTCCTGGTCGGTTAAAAGGCTTTAGATGATGAATCCAAAGACTTTCATGGACCTTTATGATGACAGGCTTTAGGTTGAAAAATAAAAAATGATAAGAGGAAGATTGTGCGAACTGGTAGAAGGCCAAATTATCAAGCTGGACAGAGCAGGACTTTAGATATGAATATTGTCCAGCAACTAAGGAAGTTCTCTAACTTCAAGCAACCTCCCTCAAAAAACTTTAAGAGGTTAACGCAAAATGACATTCTCCAACCAACCACCCTCAAAAACCCACCTAACCTAAATGCATCTGATTACAAACTCAACACCTATTGCAAGTTCCACCAAGCGCCTGACCACCACACATTCAACTAGATCAGGCTAAAACATGAAATTCAAGACCTTATCGATGCCACAAATAAAGTGACCCTGACCAGCCTAGTATCAGAAGAAACACTCTACCAAATTATAACAACACACCACTCCAAACTAAGTGTCCATGATCACCCTTGACTTCAATGAAGAGGAGGTCATGAACTCTTTCAAAAACACATCCCAACCTAAGCTAGAGCCAGAGCTAAAACCAAATAACCCACAAAGAACATTTACTGAGCTGGGGCATCACTGTCCATGGTGTTTCAACATTTAAAATGGAATAGGAAACTCAAGCCTCAATTGCTAAAGAACAATCTCAAACCTCACAATGGTCAGTATTGTGAGTATCACTAAGCTTTTGGGCATGTGAAGGACCAGTGCAGCCGTCTCAAGCATGAGATTCAAGACTTAATTGATTGTGGGGAATAGCAAGTTGAGCAACTTCCTCGGTATGAATATGAACACCTATTGTGACAGTCGGGCAAATTTGATTTCATGGTCTGCTATTCGAGGCCTCCTTCGGCTAACATTCGAAGTGGGGATATTGTGCCAAGTGGTTGGGGATCAAACAATGATCAAATGACTTATGAGCCTTAGCTTCTAGAGGTTTGGAAAAGGGAGGAGGGGGAAGAAATCAGTTATGGCCACTAATATTTGGTACAACTCTAGGGATGAGTATGAAGTCTAAGACACTGGGGCGAAGGATATCTAGGCAGATAACGACTCTGACAAAGAAACTGAACTAGTGCATAAGAGTGAAGACACAGGGATTCAAGAACTGAAGCAGGTTAAGAAAGCTATTGAAGAGGGGTATCACAGAGCTACCAAACTTCAAGGGTCAGAAGACTCAACAAGGGCTGGGATACCGTGAGGATGAAGATGTCGTGATTCGAGATATTCAAGAACCTAATCATTGATAGGATGGTTGGGCTGAGCATCAAAAAATCCCCTGAGAAGGTCACCACCAAGGTTGAGGAGCTAAAGCTGGAAGAGTTCATTACTCTACCTAAGAAGCTGAGTCAATAAGAGCTAGCTACCTTGATATAGGAGCATATTATTGATGTATTTTATGATGATGTAAAGATCGAATGATATTTCTTTTATTTCAAAGAGCAATTATATGAATAATAATTTTTCTTACTTGTGTGATATTTTTCTAATGGTAGTGTGCATTTTGATAATCATGAAATGTGCATGTTTGATATTAATTCCATACAGATTGGTTCATTTAATTTAGGCACAAATAAAAATCTAAGAAATATTTCGATAGCTCATGATATAACTCCTGAAGTGAGGAGAGAATTAGAAAAAATAATAAAAATAGAAAAGAAGTATTTGCTTGGTCTTATGATGACATGCTAAAGTTAGATAGAAAAATAGCAGAGCACCAGATTCCTACTTATTTGCACATTAAGCCAATTAAGCAGAAGTTGAGAAGATTAAGATCACAATGGGTAAAGAAGATTCGGGAAGAAGTTGCTAAGCCGGTAAATGCCAATTCCCTTGATGTAGATAATTATCCCGAATGCTTGGCGAATATCATCCCAATCTTGACGTAGGATGGTAAGGTTGGAATATGTATGGATTATCGAGACCTGAACAAAGCAATGCCCTAAGGACAATTTTCCCCTTTCTCACATAGATGTGATAGTTGACAGTGCCACTTCAAGTGCGATGTACTCTTTCATCGATGGTTTATCTGGATACAATCATATCATGATGGTAGTGGTAGACAAGCTGAAGACTCGTTCATCACCAAGTGGGGGACATACTACTAAAAAGGTTATGCCTTTGGATTAAAGAATGTAGAGGCAACCTATTAGAGAGTAGCTACTACCTTGTTTAATGACATGATGCACAAGGAGGTGGAGGTGTATATAGATGATATGATGGCAAATCTGAAACAAGGAAAGGATTTTCAAGCTCTTGATAAGTTCTTAGGACTAGTGGAAAGGTATAACTTAGACTCAATCCGAAGAATAGGATATTTCGGGTAACATCAAGGAAGCTGTTAGAGCACATAGTGGGTCAATGAGGAATAGAGATCGATCCAGACAAGGTTAAGACTATTCAAGAGATGCCAGCGCTGAAGAGAGAGAAAGAAGTCAGAGGAATTCTAGGACGTCTATAATACATCAGCATGTTCGTCTCCAAGCTCATAATGGTTTATAATCCTATATTCAAGATTTTGAGGAAACATCAACTTGTTGTATAGGATGAAGACTATCAGAAAGCTTTCAATAGAATTAAAGAGTATCTAATAAAGCCGCCAGTACTAAAGCTGTCGAAAGATATATAAATGTTGATTCTGCACTTGGCCTTGGAGGAAAAAGCCATGGGGTTAATGGTAGCACAATGTGGACCTAATGACATGGAGCATACGGTCTACTCTTTTAATTAAATTTTAGCATACTTGATAAAAATTACCTCGAACCACCCATTCTGGACAACAAGTGGTTTGACATGCATAAACGATCTTACCACTGACTCCAAGGCCAATAATACTTCATCATATGCAAGAAAGCAACAGTAGCTTCAACCAGACAGCATAAGTTATTGAAATCGTACTTGCCCATAAGAAAACCAACCATTTTTAAGAATTCAGACAAGAAATTTCAAGAGACCCATCATCACAAGTAAAGTAGCTAAGATACAGTTTCCTTAGCTTCAAAGTATAAATCTTCACATCCTTGATCCCATAACAATACTCAATAGACAAACACTCCAAATTCCGACACCCAGAAACCAATTTGGATACCATCTCATCTATCAAAAGAATTTGATCAAGAAAAACTGACCTGAAACAATTAAGCTTCAATGAACCAACATTATTAGGGAAAGTGACATGACATCTTGTAACCTTCAACAACTGAACAAGACCATATTTAAGACAAAAGAAAGGGAAGTTATAATAAATCAAATCATCATTAGTTTGTAACTCTCTGCTAATAAAGAAATTAAGAACAAGTTCTTTCACGTGGTGATGAATAGCGTAGTGTATCCATTAGTCTACATAAGAGGAGTACAGAGCTTCTTTAAATTCAAACTGGAGGTGGAATTTTTAGAGTAGAGGAGAAGTAAAGGGTCGGTATATTATGGTTTGATTAATGAAAATCAGCTGTAGAGTGAGGTGTTGTTGCTATTGTTAATGAATAAAGGAAATGGAGCGAAGAGAATCGATGCCAGAGATTTCTCCACTTGTGGGATATCAAAGATGTAGGAGAGGATATAAGTAGGAATTTCTTTTGGAAGGTCGCTTATGCTCCGATAGTTGGCAGAGATCATGGTGATGCTGGTGGCGGCAATTGGGTCAGCCATTTTTAGTTTGCTACTTTCATTCAAAGTTGATCTGAAGAAGAAAAGGTATATAAGACCATTTGTATAAGTAGCATTAATTTAAAAAGTATTTAAAAATAAAAAGAAAAAACCTATATCTACACCTATTTCTTTTTCTTTTTTTTTTAACTGAAAGGCAAATATGTATTAATGAAAAGGGAATACAGTTTTGGCTTTGTTACAACCCCACATAAAGAAAAGAATTGGTACAAGTCTCTATCTATACACAAAACTAAACTAATAGATGATTAAAATATATTCATTAGTTCTTAATGATGAATTATGTGTCAATTATCGAATACCATAATGTAAAACACTTATACATACGTGTCATTCTTTTTTTTCTTTTTTTATGTTTGATAATGATATAGATATAGGTGTAGATTCCTTTAGACGCTTCAGTTTTCTAGTAAAGGAGTTCCAATCATTTATCCCAGTATGTGTTGGATATTGAAAATTTTTTCAACAACCTTTGTAAAACATATATAATATCCATGCTTAGTTCATTCTCAATATATTTATCTTTTTTACCCTAATTCTTTTCCTCTTCTTTTCTAATCTATAATATCCATGCAGATCATTCTCTGCATGATCTTATTCAAGAAACAAGAAACCTTTAATGTTCTGATCCGATTTTGGAACACCATCTTGAGGATGAAAATGAAATGAATGCTCCTTTTTTCAGCTTGTGGGTAGGGTCATCTCGACTAAACTATTTCACAACATAGTTGTTCAAGAAGCCCTCACTCTTGCATGGAAACTCCCAGGTTAGTTTAAGGTAACAAAGATATTTAGGGATCTTTTCTTTTCACTTTGGAAAATATAGAAGAGCAATCAAGGGTGCTAGTAGGACGACCATGGTCAGTAAAGAACCAATTAATTAACATCCAACAATGGCCTTTAGATAAAGCAATATCAGAGATTGTTTTCTCTTATTCTCATTTCTAGGTACAAGTGCGAAATCTTCCTCCTAATCAGGTGAGCATATCTAATGCCTAGAAAATAAGCAAGTTATTTAGTAGTGATAGGGGTTTGAAAGGTCTGTCCAGGGTGCAATTCTATGCATCAGATTCAACATTTAGCTGAATAAATCATTGCCAAAAGGATTTTGGTTGAAAGAATGCCCATTTAGATATGAACAACTTCCCACAGTATGTTACTATTGTAGAGTCTTAGGGCATATTATGAAAGCATGCCTTCATAGAGAGGAAAATATGGAGGCAATGATAAAAAGGATCAACCTTTATCATCCTTTCCTTCGCCATGGAAAAAAGACCATTCGAAGCACATTGAGATCAGTCAGCTACCAAGATTATCAGCTTGAAGACCAACTAAGCAAGATTCACAAGAGGTGGTATCTAGTTGGCATGCTACAGTGCCATCTCTAGAGTCTAAGAGGGGAAAATCTTCTAGTACAAGCATTAAAGAAGTGAATCAAGACATGTCAAAGACTACAGTCACAAGGTGCATTGGTACCTTCCACACCTATGACAATAATAGAGACAAAAATGATAGTAAAGAGTTGTCGTTTCAGAAAAGTGAAGAAAGGAGGAAGAATATGCTGTTGTTATATGCAAATATGAGATTGGATAGGCTGGTGGGCCAAGGGTCTTATGGTCATTTCAATATATGCCTAAAGAAAGCAAGATCTGAAACTGGGCCTAATAGATCATTTAATCAAGGACTTCATGATCTGCTCTATATGATAAGGCCTAGAATCCCTTCAGGTTTTGAACAGAGTAAAGAGGTTGTGATGGGCTCTGGTACATTGAAGCATTTTCCAAGTATGTCAAATAAAAGACTTGAGTTTAAAAGACAACTTTAAACCATTTTCCCTACACCATATTTATTGGATACGCTCAGCTCTTCTTTGCATCCAAAATATGCAGGGATGGGAAGGCAAGATATCCTTTCTTTAGATGATCAAGTAGAAGTGGCATTGAATATTATGCAAGCTAAAAAGAAGGAAAGGATGGATGACTTTGAACTGATGTGTGCTTCTCCATGGTTTATTGGTAACTCCAATATGTCAGTATAACCCACAGATGCCATTCGAGTTACAACAATAATTCTAATAGAAGTCTTTGAGGATGTAGTGGATTGCTATCTCAAGGAATATTTTATGATAACTCCCTTTAGGAAATGGAACCACCAAGATAAAATAAAAAATGGAAAGCAACGGCAAGACAAGGAATTGTGATAACTGAGATATTAGAGAATTCTTCAGTAGTTATTCTATATAAACGAGGGGTTTGAAGAAAATGAAGTGATACCTACCGGAGAAAATAAGACTAGAAAAGTACCAGAGGATAGTTCTGGAAAGGTGAAGCAGGCCATCCTTGAATGGCCCCAAGTTTCATCATGAGGATATTTAGTTGGAACTGTCAAGGTATTTGAAAACCTCGATAGTTAGGTGCCTAAAAGAATATGTTCTTCATCATCCTCCAGATTTTGTTTACTTAATGAAACTAAAGTCTTAGGATGGAAAAATATATCTATCCAAGTCCTTTCCAAATTAGAATTCTTTTATCATTGTAAAGTTAGAAATTTTGATTCAGAATGAGACTTTTCTTATGTTATTTAAGTTTTATCCATACAGTTTATAGTAATCAAGTCAGTAGCTTATTTGCTTACTACTGTGGCTTAGAGATTAAGACAAGGTTATTCTTAGGTGATTTTAATGCCATGCTTTCTCCTAAAGACAAAATAGGAGGCAATGATTTCATTAGAACAACCAATATAGCCTTATTTAGTTTAACTTGGTTTTGAATCTTAGTCCAATGCCATTCAAGGGTCCTTCTTATACTTAGAATAATAAAAGATCCTAGCATCATAAAATAATATTTTAACATCCCAATAATGATCACTTATCACTTATAAAAACTTAATTTTGTATTTTTAGGTGTTTAAATGTTGAAAATACATGTAAAACAGCATGAATCGCGAAAAATAACCAATCAGCACTGTGTAGAGCTGATTTAGCTTTATGTTAAGCCGATCGACTCTATGTAGAACCAATTCACCTGTACCTAGACCTGATTAGTTCTAAGGGCCAAAACTTTTATGAAATTATGGCAATTTGGTCCCTGAATTTGCTGAAACGACCGTTTACCCTTTAAAGTTAATTTTTTATGTCAATTAAATCCAAATTGATTCTAGAAAAGTGATTTTTAATTAATTCCTAACTTGGGAATCACCCATCCTCAGTCTTTCGAAACTTAAGAAAGGCAATAACTTTCATCATAGGATTTTTTCATAATTCCCTCGATATTTGAATCCGAAAAAAGATGTTGACACTTGGTCCTATGATGACATGCTAGGGTTAGACAAAAAGATAGTAGAGCACCATATTCCAATCTATCTGTACATCAAGCCTATCAAGCAAAAAATGAGAAAATTAAGGCCAAAATGGGCAGAGAAAGATCCGAGAAGATGTTATTAAGTAGGTAAAAGCTAACTTCCTTGATGTGGTCTACTATCCTGAATGGCTGGCAAATATTTTCCCAGTCTCGATAAAGGTTGGAAAAGTTAGGATGCGTGTAGATTATTAAGATCTAAATAAGGCATGTCCTAAGGACAACTTTCCCCTTCCCCATGTAGACGTGATAATTGGCAATGTCGCCTTAAGTGTGATGTATTCTTTCACCGGTAGGTTCTCAGAACACAACTAGATAATAATGGTGGTCATAGATAGGCTGAAGACAATATTCATCACTAAATGGGGCACATAATGCTACAAGGTTATGCCTTTTGGGCTAAAGAATACGGGGGCAATTTATTAGAGCCACTACCTTATTTCATGATATGATGCACAAGGAGGTAGAAGTGTATGTGGATGATATGATGGTAAAATATGAAACAAAGGAATGACACTTTTAAGCTCTTGATAGGTTTCTAGAATGAGTTGAAATGTATAACCTAAGACTCAATCTAAAGAAAAGTATATTCGGGGTGACATCAGGGAAGGTACTAGGGCATATAGTGAGTCAGCAGGGTATAAAGATCAATCCGCATAAGGTAAAAGCTATTTAGGAAATGCCAGCACCAAAGATAGAAAAAGAGGTCAGAGGGTTTTTAGGACGTTTGCTATATATTAGTAGGTTCATTTTCAAGCTCACAATGGTTTGTGATCCTATCTTCAAACTCTTGAGGAAGCACCAATCCGTTATATGGGATGAGCATTGTCAAAAAAGCCTCTAGAGGATTAAAGAGTACCTGATGAAGCCATTGGTATTGAAGCTGCCTAAGGATGATAAGCTGTTGATTCTCTACTTGGCCTTAAAATAGGAATCTATAGGATGGTGGCGCAGTGTGGGCCTAATGATGTAGATCGTGTGGTCTATTACCTTAGTAAAAAATTGATGCCCTTTAAGTTGAAGTATAATCTCATAGAGAAGACTTGTTTAGCTATGATATGGGCTACAAGGAAATTGAGACACTATCTATAATCTTGTAAGGTTAAAAAGATTTCAAAGATATACCCATTGAGGTACCTGTTCAAAGTTTCGTCTCTCACTAGAAAGTTAGCTAGATGGTTAGTACTCCTAACAGAATTCTCCATCAAGTAGGTAATTAAGAAGGTAGTTAAAGGAAGAGCTGTAGTGAAATTCTTGCCTCAGAATGCAATCGAGGGAGACGACCCTTGGGATCTAGAGTTCCTTGATGAAAATCTAGGGGCAATCAAGATCCAAGAATGGAAGATGTACAGTACACGTAAGAAGTGCAGGGTTAGGAATAGTTTTAATTACACTTGAGGGACAAATGTTGCTAATAGCTAAGCAATTGGACTTTAAGTTAACAAATAACATGGTAGAGTATGAAGCATTTTTATATGGATTAGAAGCGACCATGGTATAGGAGTGATGCAGCTGATGGTCTATGACGACTCCATGCTAGTAATCTAACAAGCCATCAAGGAATGGCAAGTAAAAGAAGAGAGATTGAAACTATATGTCAGCTATCTCAGGACTTTGGTTTATAATTTCTCCAATGTTCATTTATACACTTGCCTGGATCTGAGAACCAGATGGCAAATGCATTGGCTACCTTTTCATCCATATGGGACAACCCTACTTAGCTCCCGATAAGCTGTTGGTAATCATACAGTTTAAAGTGTCTTGCTATTATGGAGAGTGGATAATGGAAGTCTAGATGAGACTGAAGGAGAAGCCTTAGTTTTATGACTAACAAAAGTTTGTAGAAGATAAGAAATATTCAAAAAAAGTGTCTGCAAAGGAGAGGTATGCTTTATGAATCTAAGTTAAAAACTATATAAGCCATGATGGGGTATTATACAGAAGGATCGCTTTGGGTGTCCAACTCAGGTGTTTGACTAAAGTGGAAGCACAAGTGGTAATGGAAGAAATGCACAAAGGGGTGTGTGCGCCTGACATGAATGATATAGTGTTAACCCGAAAAAGAAAAGTGTCAAGGTTACTACTAGTTAATAATGGAGAAGGATTGCATAGCTTTAGTAAGGAAATGTAGTGAGTGCCAACTATACAGTAACTTGAGTCATTTTACCTCTGACTAAATTTCACAATTTGACATCTCCTTGGCCTTTTGCAGCCTGGAGAGTTGATATCATCGGAGAAATAACGCCTCATTCGAATGGTTACAAGTTTACAGTCATAGCAAACGAATACTTCTCTAAGTGCATTGAGGCTGAGTCATTCACTACTATGGCAGCAAGGCAAATGTCTAGATTTATAGAAAGAAACTTGATTTATAGGTATGGGTTCCTGCACCATGTTGTGACAAACAATGGCATGCAATTTATGGGCGAGACAGCAAACCTGCTAGCAGAATATAAGATCGAACATCATAGGTCTTCTCCATAGAGACCTCAAGCGAATAATGCGATGGAAGCAGCTAACAAGAACCTGAAGAAGATTCTCTCAAAAATGGTGTGGAATCATAAGGATTGGTCATTTTGGTTACCTTTGCACTTTAGGGATATCAAATGGTTGAGTAGACGTTGACAGGACAAACTCTCTACTATATGGTTTATGGGGCTAAGGCAGTCTTGCTAGTTGACCTAGACTTGAAGTCTTTGAGGGTTGTGCTGGAGGCTAAAATACCAGAATATCTGTAGATCGAGCAGAGATACTAGTAGTTGGCTTTAATCAATGAAAAAAGGATGAAAGCCTTATATCACATGCAGTTGTACTAAAGTGGATAGCCAGAGCATTCAATAAGAAAGTCAAGCCAAGTAAGATCAGAGCTGGTGACTTAGTGTTGAAGCACATAAGACCTACTACGTTCAATCCAAGAGGGAAGTTCAAACCTGATTAGGAAGGCCTGTATTTGGTTAAGGAGATCTTACCCAAGGGTGCTGCTAAGATTTTAGATCTGGAAAGGAATGAATTTTTCAAGCTTATTAACCCGAATCGTCTCAAGAAATACTATTTATAATGATATAAAATAAATTAAAAAGGTAAATAATAGAAAAAAATAGCTTGCTAATCAGAAATCCTAAAAGGGTTGGTCAAGAAAAAATTAAGGCATAAAGAGAGAAATTGTTCAGCTAGAAAATTTGAAAGGACTGGCTAATAACAAGAGTTATATAATGAGAAATCAAAATATACCCATATGAGCCTTTACTGAAATGAATAAATTGTTTAGAATTTTTATCAAACATATATATGTCTGTTTGTTACTTTATGCATTACTAAAAGAAAAGACCAAACTAAATACTAAAAAAATAAATGAGATCTAAAAAGAAGTATTCATTATTTTCTTCTTTTAGCATCTGCATCTCTACATTCAGCAGCTAACAATTGAGTTCTTTTGAACCTTGCAAATCCATATGCGTGGTAGTTTGGAGTTGAACCTAAGCCTTAAAGTTTTCATCTGTGGTTAGGTTACCTTTAGCATCAAGGATGCGCTCTATAGTATGGTAGGGTTGGAGCCTCTCAATTTTTTCTAAGAAGTCTTGCCTCAGTGGAAAACATTTGAATTCAGGAGGGAATTCCATGATCAATTACTTCCGCTCATATTGATGACATAGCCTCGAAGGTGTATAGAAAGTAGATACTCGTAAACTGGGTAAGGGAACACAGTCTCCATATACCAAGAGGATGACATACTTGATTTTCCACCAAGGGAAGGTCCTATGTATGAGTGTGTCCTGAATACCTTTCATCTAAGAAACCCAACCCTCATGACCTCGAGAGACAATAATGGAGCGAACTTGCACATGTTTCAGCTCATACTTTTCAGTGTCTCTCGGAATGGTCAGTATTTGAAGCTTCTTGCACAACCAAATTTGTAAAAAGAGAAAGAAAAAAAAGCTAAGTTGAAAACCTAAAAGGGCGGCTTACGCAAAAATGGAGTCTGTTAAGTCGAAAACCCAAAAGGGCAGCTTAGGAATAAATCAAGACAATAGCCTACTAAGTTAAAAATTCAAATGGGTGGCTTAGGCAAAAATTAAGGCGAAAAGGAATAAATAAATAAATAAGAGATTTGGTTGCATACCTGTAGGAGAATGAGGCTACATTGAACCATTGATGGGTTTTGTATATGTCCAACCTAATGATGGTTTCAGCCAAGATAACTGGAATTGGATTAGCTCTGTGCTCTACTTAGTCAATAATGATAGTAATTCTAATATCTCCCTCTCCTTACGGAGAAATCAACAGGAATTGGGCATAAAGGCAAAAGCTCAGCATCATAACCCAAGCAGGTGTACCCTTCTCTTTCTTCTCACAGTAAAAGAATAATGCACTAATAGTGATATATTCGCCAATAGAATGGAAAAGTATCTCAGTTGGAGGGCATATTGAATAACTCCACCAATTTACTAGGGAAAAGGTCGTTTAGCTTTAGCAAGGCCATAGGATGCACAAAATCTTTGGGACCTCTAAGAATAGTAGTAAACTCTTCAATCATGGGGCATAGGTCTTTTCCATTGAAGCGAAAAACATGGTCTTTTGGGCACCAGAAGTTAACAGCCGAGTGGAGAAAGCCATAGTCAAGCTTGGTATGCTTCATTGCTTTGAAAGAAGAAAGGTCAAATTTCTTAAGTTTGATCCACTCATTGACAGTTAGGATTTTGAGAAAGGTATTGAGGACTTTGGCACTTTTTAAGTCATGGTTTTGATATAAAAGCAATGAAATATGTGTAAAGAAGTTAGAAGAGGTGTGCATGAATTTATTGGCCAAGGAACATCGTTTGGATTAGATATGCAACTGCAGAGTCGATCGACTTAACATATAGCTGATTGGTTGTACATAGAGCCGTTCGGTTTAAAACCGCAACCAATTAGCTGTATGATGTCATGATGTGGAATTTTCAAGTTTTTAGGGTTTTTCGGGTATCTTCAGACCATGGTTGTCCGTAGAAGTGTATGCATGATATTCAATGAAAAAATAACATTAAAAATTACTTTAATTGGTCAAAATATGATCAGAAAAGTAATGTCATATAAAGTAGTGAAAAAGAAAAAGATACAATAGAGAGCTACTAATCTAGTCAGAAATCATCTAGACTCTCTCCTGGGTCCTCCGTCCCCTCATCAAAGTTAGCTCTATGCCCTGAGTTTGAAGAATGGACAATCGAAGTGTCAAGGTCTCGATCTAACGCTAGTGAGCCTCAATTTATCGATGACGGTCATCTACATGCCCCTACAAGCCCTCATAATCCTATGCAGTAGAAAGAAACCCAAAGTAACTAGTTATTGCATTTCATAACATACATACATACATACATTTTGCATTTTTTATTTTTCTTGTATTATTCTTACCCTCAAATCTTCGCCAATAATGAAGAACTGCCTCCTCGCAATTGTGGCGAGCCAATGCCGTTAAGGGCAGGGCAGTTGTAGAATTTTTGGCTCAGAATGAAATTAAGGGAGATGACCTTTAGGATCTAGAGTTTCCTAATGAAGATCTGCAAACAACCAAGATTCAAGAATGGAAGGTGTACTTTGATAGTGTCTAATGCATCAAGGTTATTACAATCTAAAGAGGTTTGTAAAAGACATGGTATATCCTGAGGAAGCAACTGGGAAGGAAAGGTATGCACTGTGGATACAAGCCAGAAACTACCTCAGCCATGAAGGAGTGCTATATAGAAGAATGACTTCTGGTGTCCAACTTCGGTGTGTTACTAAGGTAGAAGCATAAGCTGTAATGGAGAAGATGCATAAAAGGGTGTGTGGCCTCATATGAACGATATAGTGTTAACCATGAAGGTTATGCATTAAGGCTATTACTAATTGACAATGAAAAGTTATTACATAGCTTTAGTAAGGAAATGCTATGAGTTCTAGATTTACAGCAACCTAAGTCACATGCCTCTGACTCAATTACATAATTTAACCTCCCCATGGCCTTTTGTAGCTTGGGAAATTGACATCATCGGAGAAATAAAACCTCCTTCGAACGGTCAGAGATACATAGTAGTGGCGGTCGACTATTTCTCCAAGTGGGTTGAGGCTGAGTCATTCATTACTATAGGGGCAAGATAGATTGCTAGGTTTATAGAAAGGAATTTGGTCTGAGATATGGAGTCCCACATCATATTATAACAAATAATGGCATGCAATTCATGGGTGAAACAATAAACCTGTTAGCGGAATATAAGATCGAGCATCATAGTTATTCTCCATACAGACCTCAAGCGAATTGAGTAGTGAAAGCAGCCAATAAGAACTTAAAGAAAATATTCTCAAAGATGTTGTTGAATCATAAGGATTGGTCATTTTGATTACCCTTTGTGCTTTGGGATATCGAACAACTGAGTGAAGGTCAATAGGGCGGACTCTATACTTTATGGTTTATGGGATTGAAGCGGTCTTGCCAGTTGAATTGGAGTTAAAGAGTTTTTTTAGAGGCTGAAATACCAAAATATCAATGTGTTGAATAAAGATACCAGCAGTTGGTTCTGGTCGATGAGAAAATGATGAAAGCCCTATACCTTATGTAGTTGTAGCAAAAGCAGATAGCCATAGCATTCAATAAGAAAGTAAAGCCAGGAAAGATCAGAGCAGGAGATTTAGTATTAAAGCACACAAGGCCTACTGTATTTAACCGAAAAGAGAAGTTCAGGCCTAACGGGGAAGGCCTGTACTTGGTAAAGAAAATTTTGCCTAAAGATGTTGCAAGGATCTCGGACTTGGAAGGAAACGAGTTCTCTGAACCAATTAACCTAGATCGTCTCAAGAAATACTATACATAAATATAATAAAAAATAGCCTACTAATTAGAAGACCCGAAAAGGGCTAGTCAAGCAAAAATCAAGGCGATGAGAGAATAATCAGTTAGAAATCTGAAGGACTGGTCGATGACAGAAGTTGTATCATGAGAAATCAAAATATACCTATTTGAGCTTTTACTAAATAAATAAATTGTTTAGAGTTTTTATTAAACATACAAATGTTTGCTTATTGCCTTGTGCAGTAACTGAAAGGAAATACTCAACTAAAGACATAAGCAAAATAAATAAGATTTAAAAAAAGAAGCATATTTTCATCTTCTCCTCTTCTTTACATTTGCATTCGCATTCTTAGAGTTAGCAGCTAGTTGTCGAGTCCTCTTTAACCTTGCAAATTTAGGAGAAGTAGTAATGTGAAGCTTCATCCAAGCTTTGAGGTTATCATATGTGGTTAGATCACCTTCAAGGTCAAGGTTGCATTTTATGTCTCGACGAGGCTAGAGTTTCTCCATCTTGTCCAGGAAGTCCAATCTCAATGGGAAGCCTTCCAACTCATGAGGGAATTCTAAAATCTGTTGCTTCTACTAATCCTGGCGATAAAGTCTCAAAGGTGTGTAAAAGGTGGATGCTCGCAATCCGAGTAAAAGCATGCAAATATCGTATACCATAAGCATGACATGCTTGATTCTCTACCAGAGATAGGTCCAGCGGATAAGTGTATCTAGAATGCCTTTCATCTGAGAAATCCAGCCATAATAGTCCTGCGGGATAACAATGGATCAAATTTGACGTGCTTTGGCTTATATTTATGAACTAGGGATGGCCAATATCTGAAGCTTTTCGCATAGTCAAGTCTGTAAAAAAAAAAGGAGGAAAGAACAAGCTAAGTTGAAAATTCGAAAGGGTCGCTTGATGGTTGCTACTTGTATTAGCTACAATCTAAGGCAGTATACCTATCGATGCAGTCTAGCACTAATGGCGAGTATCAAGGTCGTATTCCTCGAGAAAGTGAAAGCCCAGAGTTACTCCTTTGTTCTTTGTCATATTAACCTAAAATGAGTGATGAATAATTTCTAAACTAACTAATAGCTACAAGCTAAGTTCTAAGGGAGATGCAGGAGTAATTGATAAATAAAATAACCAAGACAAGAAAGCAAAACCAAAGGGAACCTAAACTAGTTGGCAATCAAACAAAAGATAAAGGATTGGTGAGTCTAATTATGCTACCCATGGATGAATTCTTAACCAAATTCGGTTTCTCTCTCGAGATAACCGAATTCCTAAACCTAATAACCTAAAGTTGGAATCTCTTCCTAACGATTGATTCTTAAATTAGCATTAAGCTTTAATCCACCTCTATTAAGCTTTGTTAATTCTTAATCCGGCTAGTTAATTATCCTTATCTCTAAGCGATTATTAACCAGTTCTTGCTATTCAAAATTCCAATTGCCAAATGGACTTCTCAATCACACAAAACCATCTAAACACACAATTCACAACGTCTCATGAATAATGCATTATCTTATTAATACTGAAAGCAAGAAGAATACAGAACTAACCCAAACAATCCAACAATATAATACGAAGCCAACATAGTTATCAAAATCCAATGGATTTAATCAATCTAGCTAATCATGTTCATTATCAAAATCCACAAGAATTCAATTACACCCTTGGATGAGAGTAAACAGCCCCAATTCCTCTTGCTCGAATTGAATCGATTCTTGTTCCTCTTGCTCAATTTGAAAACTAATCAACGAACCTTGCCCAATCTTCAATCTTTGAAGGGAATCCGATTGAAACCTTGATCCAAGTCTCCTTTTCCCTTGGTTCTAGCTCAGAAAACCCTTAGAGAGAGAAATATTAGGGTTTGGGACGTTCTCCCCCGCTCTCCTCTTTCTTTCCTCTCTTCTTTCTTTTAATTAATTCCCCCTATCGCCGCCAACACGGCCGTGTTGATGCCCGTGTTCCCAACATGGGCTGGTGTTTATTCCCGTGTTACTCTCTATGGCCGTGCTCCCTAAAAACTTCTTTTTCTTTGATGTTTGATGCACCCAACACGGCCATGTTGGTACCCGTGTTGGGAACATGGCCAATGTTGAAACCAACACGGCCATGTTCAGCTTCCTCATTCGCATACTTAGTTTGCTTCAGCAGCTTTGACGTCCAATTATGCTCCAATTCTTCCCTTTATCATTCTTTGACTTCTTTTGAACCTAATGCACACAAACAGATGCATAGGGTGAGTGTTGGGACCAATTCACATCCAAATGTCCATAAAATCAATCTTAAAAACCCATTTAGATGTGTGTATTTTACGCACATCAAAGAACCCCACACTTAGCTCATTGTTTGTCCTCAAGCAATCAAAAGTAAAATAAGGAAAATAAACCACTAAGGAACAACACTTAAACTGACAGACAAGCTAAAGAGCTCCTACACATATCCTTAACAAGCGTAAGTCAAACAAAAAGAAACGAAGTAATCAATTCAAGTATCACAACCAAGATGCCAATAATTCGCAAAATACTATCTTAACAAAATTATTCAAAACCAACTCCTCACCATATTCACTCTAAATCACTCAAAGTGTTTAAAGGGTAGTGTTTAATCGCTTAATGCATCAACTACTGCCTTACTTACTATATGCTTGCTCTTAAATCCTACTCCTACTACTTATGGAGAGTCAACAACCATGTCAAGAGGTCTTTATAAGGGTTGTAATGGGGATTAGGTAGGGGTAGGTAAATTTGGTAAGAGTTGAACCTATGGTGTTCTGCAATGAAATACATGACTTGCACACAAGCCACAATGATCACAAGGGGTAAATAATGGACAATAGTCCAAGGTGGGAAATAGAAATCAAGTTAAAATGTTTAGCTCACTTACTTTCTTTCTTTTCATCACCTTTCCCTCTTATTCTTCTATTTATTTATTTTTATTTTTTTTCATAAGGGAAGAACATTCACATAATAGAGTGAATTTCTTTTGGATTGAAGAAAGCTACTATAAGATTCTACACTATTCCCAAGATAAGAATTCCCAATAAAAACAACTCATGTGCAGAATCATAACCCAAAGCAAAATAAAACTAAGTGGTAATGGAATATGATAAAAAAATGGTGAAAGAAGGGGTTATCTATAGAATCAATAAACGAATGAAGGCTATTTGGCTAGAATGAAAAACCTAAGTGCCTCTATCATACCAAAGTGTTAAACTCTCCTTGTGGCCCTCATAAGCATTACCGAGCAAGTTCTAAAAGTAAAGACAGTAATTGGCACTCTCAACAAGAAATAAATACAAGCATATAAAGTGTATGCTTACAATTTAGGCTCAATTTCTCACAAGTGTGCTTTTAAGTAGGTTCCAAACAAAAATCATCAAAACAGAATTAAATAAACCAAAGCAACTTAGTGCAAAACTCAACTAATTATCTTACATTCTTCCGCAAGACTCAACACTATCGGTTTTACCTGATCACATGGACATAAATAGGATTTCAAAAGCAAGTCAACAATAAGAGCATCGAAACAAAGTGAAAATTTTTCAAAATCTTACAAAAAATTGCATAAAGAATAAACAAATAACTGAGATGGGATAAAGATCACCCACCCTACACTTGAAGGACACATTGTCCCTAGTGTACAAAATATATAAGAAATGAAAAAGGAAAAAGAACTAATACTGCCCTGACTATGGCTCTGGAGTGAAAAGAGGTGCATCGTCCGGGGGATATCGTATGCTGGCTAGTCTGTGGTAGAGGAGTGGCTGCAAATAATAAAATAAAGAATTAAAATCGAAACTGAAACAAAATTTAAATAAAATATGAAAACTAAAACTAATAAAATGTATCAAAACAAAAGGTTAAAATATTAGAGATTAAAGATAAAAATTGGGGTGCCTCCCAAAAGCATTTCTTTTTGATGTGATGAGTCTTCTTAGCTGGACTCATGATGAAAATCAAACGGGCATGATCGACGACCATCCATCCTTCTTCCAAGACATGTCTTCAAGTATCCGCTTAGAGGGATAATCATCAATTTCCTCTTCCCGACTGTCAAGCAAGCTGCCAGTATGATGGGCAAAACTCGCTCCTCGTATAATTGCACATAGTCATGATGCTCTAGGGGCTCTTCCAATTTGAAAGCTGAAGTTTCACCAATTGGAAGGATCGACGGTCGGGCAATTTCTTCAGGAATGTCGATGGTTTTCTCCAGTCCTTGGCTTGGTTCACTTGGTAGAAGAAACTCGAGCTCCTCCAAGACTTCTTCATTGGATAACTCGTGGTCATCTTCCATTATCGAAGGGACTTATGGAAAATCCACCAAAAATTCCTCTAACTGCAACTCAGCATCATCAACTATACATTCTTATTGATAGCCTTTCAGAGGAATCATATTCGCCTCTTCCTTTTCTGGTTCTATCTCCATGTTCAAAAAGTCGTCCTGCACAGAAGCATCATCGTCAAACATAATAGATAACCCAGAAAAATTCTCACCTGAACGCAAAGTGACGGCGCTCAAGTGTTCCTCGGATTCAATAGCATTTGATGGAGTTCCCAATTGCTCTTCAGCTAGTAACTTGAAGATTAAGCCTACTTGATGCTATATGTTCTTAATCGAGGCTTGTTAATCTTCAAGTATCCTCTCTGTTTGTTGGAATCTATCCTCAAGACTTGCAATAAACCTCGTCATCAGCTCCTCTGACACTAACTCTTCACCTTGAGTTGATGGTGCAAGATTAGGCTGCTGAAATTCTGATGGTTCTTGGCCATCTAAGCTTCATCCAAATGGTGAATGAATGCTCAACTCTTGATTGTAAGTGCTTCCATACGAGTCATTTGGCCAACTTCCCGTATAATTCACCTGTTCATAGTTATAAGAACAATGAGCAACATCACTATATAATGGACAATCATTACTCAAATGTAAACCACAACAAAATTCACAAAAAACTTGAGATGAAAGGATAGGAGTAGAGAGTTGATCGGTAGCCCTACAAAATGATTCCACTCGAGCTTCTAAAGATGCACGGGTATCCCAATTTTTAGCACTCTCTTGGTTCCTGATCCCATTTTCCAACGTGTCATACAAAGAGTTTAGCATTGAACCTTCTTATCATCCACTATTTGAATCATAAACTTAACTAAATAAATATAAATAAAAATAAAAAAAATGGCTAAATTAACAAATAGCAAATTTCACTCTAGTTTTCAAACATTCCCCAGCAACGGCGCTAAAAACTTGATGGTTGCTACTTATGTTAGCTACAATCTAAGGCAGTGTACCTATCGATGCAGTCTAGCACTAATGGCGAGTATCAAGATCATATTCCTCGAGAAAGTGAAAGCCCAAAGTTACTCCTTTGTTCTTTGTTATATTAACCTAAAATGAGTGATGAATAATTTCTAAACTAACTAATAGCTACAAGCTAAGTTCTAAGGGAGATGCAGGAGTAATTGATAAATAAAATAACCAAGACAGGAAAGCAAACCCAAAGGGAACCTAAACTAGTTGGCAATCAAACAAAAGATAAAGGATTGGTGAGTCTAATTATGCTACCCATGGATGAATTCTTAACCAAATTCGGTTTCTCTCTCGAGATAACCGAATTCCTAAACCTAATAACCTAAAGTTGGAATCTCTTCCTAACGATTGATTCTTAAATTAGCATTAAGCTTTAATCCGCCTCTATTAAGCTTTGTAATTCTTAATCCTGCTAGTTAATTATCCTTATCTCTAAGCAATTATTAATCAATTCTTGCTATTTAAAATTCCAATTGCCAAATGGACTTCTCAATCACACAAAGCAATCTAAACACACAATTCACAACGTCTCATTAATAATGCATTATCTTATTAATACTGAAAATAAGAAGAATACAGAACTAACCCAAGCAATCCAACAATATAATACTAAGCCAACATAGTAAAGAAATCCCAATGGATTTAATCAATCTAGCTAATCATGTCCATTATCAAAATCCACAAGAATTCAATTACAACAATGAGTAAGGGTAAAGAAACCCGATTACACCCTTAGATGAGAGTAAACAGCCCCAATTCCTCTTGCTCGAATTGAATCGATTCTTGTTCCTCTTGCTCAATTTGAAAATCAATTAAAGAACCTCGCCCAATCTTCAATCTTTGAAGGGAATCCAATTGAAACCTTGATCCAAGTCTCCTTTTCCCTTGGTTCCAGCTCAGAAAACCCATAGAGAGAGAAATATTAGGGCTTGGGACATTCTCCCCCGCTCTGCTCTTTCTTTCATCTCTTCTTTCTTTTAATTAATTCTCCATGTCACCGCCAACATGGCCGTGTTGATGCTCGTGTTCCCAACGCGGGCTGGTGTTTATGCCCGTGTTACTCTCTGTGGATGTGCTCCCTAAAAACTTCTTTTTCTTTAATGTTTGATGCACCTAACACGGCCATGTTGGGAACATGGCCAGTGTTGAAACCAACACGGCCATGTTCAGCTTCCTCATGCGCATACTTAGCTTGTTTCGGCAGCTTTGATGTCCAATTATGCTCCAATTCTTCCCTTTATCATTCTTTGACTTCTTTGGAACCTAATGCACACAAACAGATGCATAGGGTGAGTGTTAGGACCAATTCACATCCAAATATCCATAAAATCAATCTTAAAAACCCCATTTAGATGTGTGTATTTTATGCACATCATCGCTTATGCAAAAATTTAGACAAAAGCCTTCTAAGTTGAAAACTTGAAAGGGCAGCTTAGGAAAAAGTTGAGGTAAAAATAATAATAACACTAAAAATATTTGATTGGATACTTGTAAGAGGATAATGCTACCACCGAATCGTTGATGGGTTTTCTTACATGTCTAATCTAATGATAGTTTCAACTAAGATGATGGGAATAAGTTTGCTCCATGCTCCACTTGATCAATGACACCAACAATCCTGATATCTCCCCCTCCCAAAGGAGAAATCAGCAAAAATTGGGCCTCCAAGAATATTAGAGAACTCTTCAATTGGATATAACTCTTATCCATTGAATTTAAAAACATGGTCTCTTGGGTACCAAAAGTTGAAAGCATAATGAAGAAACTCGTAATCGAACTTAGTGTGCTACATGGCTTTGAAGGATGAAAGATAAAACTTTTTGAGTTTGATCCAATCATCACCAGTTAAGGTTTTAAGAAGTGTTTGCACGCTGTTGGCACTTTTCGAGACATGTTTTTTACTTTTGAAGATGGAAATCATGTATGAGAAAGTGAGAAGGGTGCATGCATATTTAAAGGCATAAATCAGAGTTTTAATTCAGACTTTGCAACTATAGAACCGAATCGGCTGAACACATAGCCAATCGACTATACGTAGAACCGAATTGGCTTAGCATATAGCCGAATCGGCCGTGTGATTTCACCATGTATTTTTCAGCTTTTGAGGGCTTTTCAGGCATTTTCTCAGGCCCCTGTAGTGTGTAAGTCTAAAATTTGTAATAAATTAAGGGCCAAGCATGGATTTAAATACCAAAAGCACAGAGTTTTATATCCTTAAAAGTTTAAAGTTTTATAGAACATAGCAAAGGGAAAAAATACAAGCAATAATAGGAAAGCCAAAAGTCAAGGGTCCTCTCCTGGATACCCCATCCCTTTGTCAAAATCGGTGTCCATCCCTTATGTTCGCAAGGTAGATGGCTGAAGTGTCAAGACGTCAATCCTACGTTGTTGGGCATCAATCTGACATTGTCGGTCATCCACCTGCCCTTGTAATCTCTCATGGTCCCTCTAATGAAAACCCAAAAGGAGATTAATTAGTATATTTAATACTTGCATACATTTTGCATTTCATAAATCATTTTCTTACCAGCCGACTAGTCGATGTACATGCTAGAAATGGTCTCTCTGAACCTGTGTAATTATTCTTATAAGTTACTAACATTTCCAGAAAGAAGATATATGAAAAAAGAGGGAATGCAACTCACATGCATGCAAGTAATTGGAGTAAACTTCGGCGGAAGGTAGTGCTCCATGGCGAATCGGTGCTCTATCGCACTGTAAGGGCTTCAGTACGAGACCAATGGGTCTGGAAGGAATAGGATGCTCCCCAGAATCACATCTGACGTGGTCGTAGGAAGTGCCTCAAATGCAACACTAGTAAAGGAACTACAAATTTGGGAAGGCCTAGAGCGACGAGCAGATCACCCCTTTATCGCCTCAGAAGCAGTAGGGTGCACTGAATAAATTATAGTTAAAGCAACTGCATAAATGAGTGGAATAAAGAAGAATAAAGACTCAACAAAGTGAGTTAGCAGAAATACCTGAGCCATAGTGTCGTCATCAAAAGGCACATGCCCTAGTAGTTGAGGGATGAAAGAAACATAATCCATCATTCGAGAACAGATGGTGAGATCCTCAAGCTCATCATACCCCACCAAGCTCATTGCTAGCTCCTTCCCAGCAAGATCGGCTATCTAGAACATGGAGACAAAGGGACTCGACATCTGTTAGGCCCCCTCTCCCATCCATAGATCCTCTAGCCTAAGTACCATGCCTGACAGTCAGGTTCGGCCAACAGAATCCTCTTATGCTCAAGGTTAGCAGTAGAGAGCATGTAGGGATCCCAATGACGGCGCTCCCCGTGACAATCATTTAGAATCTACAAATAGAAAAGGTAAGTAACCAATATGAGGAAGTCACAAATATGACTAATGAATCTTTTGTTACCTTGTCATGGGTCAGGGAGTTGATCCACATGCAGTGCACATGGACTTGTGCCCACTCTAGTAGGACACTCATGCTTGAGCCCTAGTGACTCAGGCGAGGAAAGGGTCGTGATATACAAATGGGCTGTGAGCCCAAAATAATTTCGATGTCCAAGGCCCAGACCTGCAAAACGAAAATCAGTAATCATAGTGCAAATATAAGAAAGTATAACTAAAGAAAATATATCATAATTTACATGTCTATCGTGCTAGAAGTAGTAGATCCTCTTGCTACCACGAACGGTGATGTCCATCTAGTGATACAAGTAAGTGAGAGCTATAGATCCCCAATTGTAAGAGAAGACCTGGTCTGAATCCCATAGGGAAGCTAAATAATGAAAGTTTAGTGAGTTCGTGAATCACTAAATAGAATGATCCTAAAGAGATACACTAAGAAGGCCCCGGCCATTTGATCCACCTCTCAAATGTTCCGAGGCATGAAGCCCCCTATAATGGAGAGGAATGCTCTGGTAAGCAATGCTCCTAGTGTTCTTACATATTGGTAAGAACCTAAGTAAATCTATAATGTAGCGCTCCCGAACATTGAAGCGCTCGTCATGAATCACGTTGTTAAGGGTACAGTGAGCGAGGGAGTATTGTAATAAACCGACGAAAGCCAGTGCCGCCGATCCTAGCCTGAATAGAGCTGGGGAGCTTGCCGATACAACGTCACTTTGGAAAAAGCACAAACGCAGGTATGAAAACACAATGAACACACAAAAGACTCCAAACAAGTATGCTATTTATTTACTCCAAACAAGTAAGTATGTTATTTATTTATTGTTATTTTATACCAAAACGCCCTAAAAACTGGTTTTCAGCTTGCGCATAGTCAATTCGAACTGTAAAGAGCCGATCGGCTGTGCGCATAATTTAATCAGCTCTATGGGTTAGGGAACTGTATTTTTGCAATATTTTGTAAAAATTATGCATGTTTTAGGAAAATAACATGTATATCTAGTGTATAAGTGATAGAAAATAAAGTTTAAAACCGGAAAAATACCTCTTCGAAGGTCGAAAATGCCCTAGGAGTGTTCAATTTTGCCAAAAAGAAGAATTTCTTCCTGTTGACAAGCCTAAGATTGTTCTAGAGAGATATCGGCAGTGGAAACTCCCAATTTGGTACAATTGGACTCCGTTTCGAGAATCTAGAAGAAGAGCCAGCCATTTCAAGACTGATTTCACGAAATTTGGTTAAGAAATGAGAAAGATATTGAAGAAAGAGTAAAAAGGGAATTGAGAAAAAATAAAGGAGGAAATGGTAAAGTGAATGATGAATGGGGTAGAAGGATATGCATATGTCTAAAAGGGGGCAAAAATATCATTTAGGTCCCTCACCCTTTAAAAATTTCGTTTTAGTCCCTAGATAGACCAAATTCTGACACAAGTCACCAAAAGACATTTGGAAGGTCAATTTGCATCACAAGGCAGAAATTTTTAAAAAATTACGAATTGGGTCGCTGACACATCACAATTACATTTTAGTCCCTGGGTAGGCCAAGTACCAGTATAACTTTCAAAGGACATCAATTAAGTTAGAGCGCACCCTGAAATGCGAATTTCTAACTAAAAGTACCCGGAAGTAGAAAATTACCAAATTGACCCGAAGTGGCAAATATAGTAAAATTATGTCTTGAAATGGAAAATAATCAGAGGAAAGTTCTTGCAAAGGTAAATTCAATGGGCGTGGTACCCAAATCGATGGGCATGGTTCCCGAATCAATGGGCGAGGTTCCCAAATCAATGGGCGTGGTTTCCAAATCAATGGGTATGGTTTCCAAATTGTAGGAGAAGTCCTCAAAACTCAAGCAGGCAAAGTCCTCAAAACTCAACCGAGTGTGGTCTCCACATCAAATCAAATTCCTATATCATCCAAGCTTACGAGGCATAGCCTCTATCACTCACCAAGATATCCTTTTTTGCCATATCTTTGATTTTATAATTTGTCTTAATTTATTCAATCGCATGCATGCTTATAAATTTCAATAAACCATAGGCAACTGTCAGCACCCATTTTCCGGATCTAGATATTGAGGGAATTACAAAAAAGCGAATAATAAAAGTTATTACCTTTTTCGAGTTTTGAGAATAATTGGACTTAAAATTACTTTTCTAGGATTAATTTGGACCTAATTGATAGAAAAAATTAAGTTTGAGGGGTGAAACTTTTACAAATTCAGGGACTAAATTGTTAAAATCTTTAAAAAATTTGCCCTTTAGAGCAATCGGCTTTGTGTATAGTCGAGTCGGCTCTATATAGATTTGATTGGCTTAGCATAGAGCTGAATCGGCTCTGTGCAGAGCTGACCAGCTCTACAGAGTGACGATTGGCCATTTTCTGACATCTGACACCGTTTCATGCGTATTTTCGACCTAAAATGTCAAAATTAGTAAAAGATAGATGTCTCTAGAAGATATTTGTGATAATCATTGGGATTCTTAAATATTTTTTATGATCATTGTTTGAGTATAAAAGATTTAATTTCTTTTTATTGGATATTAATTTGATAAAGGGAAGGGATAATCGATTGTTTATTTTTAAATAATTAAATATTTATCTATCTTTCTAGGGTTTCGTAATCCTACTACTATAAATAGAACATGACACCTTAGGCTTAGGGTTAGCTACATTCCTAAAGGAATTCTTTAAGCTGCACTCTAAAAATTCAATCAACAGATTCAAATGGTTAGTTTTTAGTAAGCCACTATGAAAGAACTCTAAATTAGGAAAACTATTTGGATCGACAGAAGTTTGTTTTAATCTCAAGCAGAACTAGATTCTCAGCTAATCTTTGATTCAACTGTTTCCTTGTCTCCTAAGACTCCTAGAATAGCAACCTACAGTGACAACTTGAGGGTTCCTCTACATCCACATCATCAATATCCTTTTCTTAACTGGTTCTTTTATGTTTATTTATGAAACTAGAAACATGATTAGGTTTACTTTTCTGAATGAACAAACATGATTCATAATATCATATTAGGTGTTCTCTCCATTTAACATGTTGATTTTATTAGAATTTGAATCTGATAATAGAAACATGTAGGGTTCTTAATATGATATTGTGATTTTATTGGATTTTGAATCTGATTAGTTTAATAATAGAAAATATAATTAATCTATGTTTGTTTGAATTAGATTTCTAGGGTTCTATGATTGAAATTGGAAACTACCTTAAAACACTATTTTTGTTACTCTCAAGTTTGATTTCTAGGGTTTATATATCTTTTAGGTCTTATTTATTAAGTTTTATGTTTTCTAATGTTTCTAATTTTATTTTACCTATTTTAATCATTTTCTTTCCTCTTTACATGTAAAAATCGGCTTCTAGGCACGGAAAACTGAGAAAACTCATGAAACAACCATTTAAGCCTCCCAGAGCCGATCAACTCACTGTAGAGCTGATTTGGCTCTATGTTGAGCCTATGGCTCTATGCCCCTATGTGGGTGGTGCTTTCAGCCACGCACCTAAGTGTTTTTAGCAACTACATCACTGTAGCGCTTTTCAAACTAATCAAGAACACGCCAACTAGTCATTAGGACTAGCATAGAGATGGGAGTCGCCACTTGGGTAATCACCGGGGCACTTTTACTAATGAGCGGCATTTCTCAAATTCCATAAGAAATTTTAGCCACAAACCCACATATGGATCCGGAAGCCACTCCTTATTTGTAGATATTAGTCTTTAATTCTATTATTTAACAAATCATTCCTATAAACATAGCAGTTCATATACAAACATGTCGAATAACACATATAAATTAAGCCAACCCATATTAGAGTTGTATACCTAGCTTGCTAATTAATTATGCACATAGCCCACCTAATCTGGCCCAATTACATATTATGTTTTAACTTCCAATCCTTTAAGCTTAATGGATTACATATTATGATAAGGCTTATTTTTATGTGAACCTAGCTCTAATATAATCCAATCCTAACTAAAACATAGTAAGGCCCATTAAATCTACTTTGATTTTAGAACTTAAGCCCGATTAATGTTCATTAGCCTATTGGACTACAGTCTTAATGTTGGGTCCGATTTTTAAGGCCCAATGTCTATATGTCCATTTTTTAATTAGGCAATCATGTACCAATTATTTATTATATATTAAACCATGAAACAAACAACAAAAATAAAGAATAGAAAGATAAATCTAGCTATTAAAGCCCAGCCTAAAACTAAAGTTGCAAAGAAAAGCCATAAAACCTAGTTATAGTACATAAAGCCATTGAAAATACATCAAAAACTTGCAAAACATCAAAAAATTAGTGCAAAAGGTGTAGAGCCAATCGGCTACAGACATATAGCCGATTGGCTCTAGGGCGTCCAGGATGTTTTTTTTTTATTTTCTATGTATCCTTTACGTCTCAAAGCCGATTGTAACATGCACATAAGGTAAAAAAAAGATTAGAATATGAATGGCATAAAATAAAATAGCAAATAACAATCGATTAAGCTTGAAACTCTAAAAGCTATACAAACCCAAAAAATTGAACATACAGTAAACAAAGATGGCAAATTAATCATATAATCCTATGCATATGATTAATCATATTCTAAAACCCAAATGCTGACATATTATCATACTTCAAAGTCCTAATGTTCTTTATTAGATTCCAAAACCTAATAAAAATTAGTAACATGTAGATTAGTAAGAAACCTTAATCTAATCATATTAATCATAAAAATAAAACAACAAAGGTAGCACTAATCATGTTTCTAAGGAAAAGCATAAAATAAAAAGGAAAAGGAAACCAAATTAGAGTGATTTTGATGATGATGGATGCATATTGGGAATCCTCAGGTTGTCACAATAGCTGATGATTCTGCAAGTCTCAAGTGATGAAAAAGCAATTGAATCGAAGATTGGTTGGAAATTCAGTGTTGGATGTGGTATTAGGAAAGCCTCTATCGACTTCAAAAAAGGTTTCCAAAAAACAATTCTTCCTTAGTAGCCTTCTTTCTTATTGACCTAAACCTTCTACCTAGTGATGAATGTAAGTCTTTTTCTTTCTTTTCACAAATCATTATTAGCTTATGCACTTTTCTCTTCGGTTATTCTCTAGTTTCTTTCTATTATCCCCTTAACCTTAGGTACCTCTTTCTATTAAGGTTTCAAAGGAAACCCTAAAGGACCTGATAATCTTAGATTTTTCAAAAAATAAATTGATAAATATCCAATATTAATCCTTAAAAATTTAAATGTATCATTAAAAATCCATGATTATCGATGATTGCCTTCTAGAATCTATATTTAGACGTAAAAGCATCAAAAAGAAATGATATCAAAGAAAAAAACCCTAATCGACACTATATAGAGCCAATCGGCTCTACACAGAGCTTATTGGATCTATACACGGGAAGTTCAAAGATTTGTAATTAGGTCCCTGAATTTGTAAAATTTATTATTTTGACCCTTAAACTTTATTTTTCTTGGCAATCAACCCTAAATAGATTTAAAAAGGTAATTTCGGCTGGACTAACCTTAACCCTAACCTCGGATTCGCCCGTCCTTTGTCTCTCGTGACCCGAGTAGGCAATAACTTTTATTATAGAATTTTTCATAATTTTCTCAATATCTAGATTCGAAAAATGGGTGTTGACACCTTGTCTAATCGGCTGCGTGCCCTTTTGGGCAAATTTTCAAGTTTTATGTAGTTTTCAATGACTTCATATAATTTATTTAATATTTAGGTTTTCTGCTTTCATTTTTTTAGTTGTAGGATGGATTGTAATAGTTAGACTTACTTTCTGTGCATTATTTTTTGCCTTACTTTGGATGGTGCTAGATATATGTTGTGTGATTGCTTAATTAAAACTGGACATATAAACATTAAGCCTTAAAATTTGACTTGCCATGAAAACTATAGTTTATTAGGTAAATAGATGCCATATTGGGCTTTAACATAAAATATAGACTTAGGGGACTTTGCCATGTTTTAAATTGAACTCATTGGGCCACATGTACTTGATATGTAGAAATATAACTATTGCATTTATAGAAAAAAGTTTGTTAAACTATAAAATTAAAGACAAAAATACACAAATAGAGAAGTTGGCTTTTGGATTCATCTCTGGATTTATGGCGTAAGCTTTCTTATGGAATTGAGAAATGTCGCTCAATAGTAAAAGTCTCCTAGTGAATTACCCAGGTGGTGACTCCCATCTCTATGCTAGTCTCTATGGCTATTTAGCATGTTCTCGATTAGATTGAGAAGCTTTATAGTACCATAGTCGCTAAAGACATTTGGGTGCGCACCCCAAACTGCCGCCTATAGTACTAATGATGTTAAATGTTCTTTGTGCATGTGAATTGGCTTCTGGGCGAGGGAGGACCAAAAACTATGAGAAATCGACTTGAGGAAAAGCCCACAGCGGATCAGTTCATTGACATCACCAATTGATTGTTCTTCAATTCTTGCCCTAAGATTATAGTCCATTAGTTTATAAGATGATTTATTGGGCTTAAATTAAAATCCATATAGACTTAGTGGGCCTTCGCCATATTTTTAATTAATTAATGGATCCATTTAAAATAAGATCATCTAACTAGGACTTCACATGTAAAAAGATAGTCCATTTAGGTTAAAAATTTGGTAATCAAAAGTATTACTTGTAATTGGGCTAGACTAGGTGGGCTTGTACATAATTGATTAGTTAATTAGGTTAATAATGTAAATAGGGATTGGGTTTAATAAAATGGCTATACCTGGGTGGACCTCACATGCTATAGTGATTACTTGTAGAAGTATAATTATTGCATTTATAGGAATAACTCGTTAAATAATAAAATTAAAAATAAAGACACATAAATAAGAACATTGGCATTCGGATCTACCTCTAAATGTAGTGAAGCTTCCTTATGGAATCACGAAATGCCACTCAAATAGTAAAAGTGCCACGGAGAATTACCCTGGTGGCGATTCCCATCTACGCACTAGTCTTTGTGACTAGCTAATATGATCCTGATTATGTTAAAAAGCCTTACAGTGTCGTAGTCGCTAGAGACACTTGGGTACACGCTTGAAATCGCTGCCTCCATTAGGCATCAAGCCCACGATATTACAGACAACAGGCTTAAGGCCTGTCCACCACGCTGTTCATAGGCCTACAAAAAGAGATTACATAATTACCCCTGATGCATCTTCCTTTCAAAAATGTCCCATCTCGCCATCACCTCCTCCACCACTGCTAATGGGGAGAAATAGACATGAACTTATAGAGCAGGGGGTTTGCAGCTCAACCAACCTGTAGAAGGTTGTATCGATTAGACCTAAGTCATGCCCACCATAGAAGAAAGAAATAGAGTGTAGGGTGTCAACACCTGTTTTCTAGTTCTAGATATCGAGGGAATTACAGAAAACCTGATGATAAAATTTATTATTTCTCCTAAGTCTTACATAGTTGGGGAGAGTCAAAATCCAAGTTAGAGTTATAATTAATTGAGCTAAATATTATGTTTAGAAATCAAATTGGGCTGAATTGACCAAAAATTAAGTTTTGGGATTAAAATCAATCAAATGGCCAAGTTCGAGAGCTAAATTCCAAATCTTTGCAAATTTTCCAACCTTTAGAGACAATCGACTCATCTGATAATGACCGGTTGTGCCAGACCGGTCGACTAAATAAGCGATGCGATTGGCTCAAAACTCAATTTTTATTGTCGTTTTCGATGTATTTTTATTTTAAACACCCATAACCGTCAAAATCGTCTTTCTAGAAGAGTTTTTATCAATTATCATCTAATTTTTATTATTCTTATGATTAAATGGGTATCTATCAATATTATTCCAAGTTATTAAAGAAGCCAGTATTTATCAATTAGGAAAAAAAAAGAAAAAAGGTTTTAATAAAGCCCTTTAATATCTTTAATTCTTGAAATTATCGATAATTAACTAGAGAGCTTATCTAACTCTCTAGGGTTTCTTTAACATTTCCATATAAATAGAAAAGGAGAACTTAGGCTTAGGGGGTTGGCAACTAGGTATAGAACGATTGATAAGATTTTTGTATACATACCGTGATTTTCAAAAGCAAACATAAAACTCAGTAAACACTCTAGATCCCTACCCTATATTTGGATCAAATTTCTCCTCTAATCCTAAGACTTAAGGATCTACTTAATACAGTGACAACCTGAAGGTTTCAAATCATATCACATCATCATCATATCTCTATCCCTCTTGTGATTTCCTTTTCATGCTTTTTAATTGTTTTAACTGTTAGAACTATGTTAGGAATAATATGATTGTGTAATCAAATATAATTTATAATTGGGCTAGACTAGGTGGGCCTCTTTGTACATAATTTAATAATTAATTTAGACTAACCACATAAATGGGGGAATTGGGCCAAAATTAAAATGGGCTAGAATTAGGTGGACCTCACATGTTGTAGTGCTTGATGTATAGAAACATTTATATTGCATTTATAGAGAATAAGCCATTAAATAATAAAATTGTAACTAGGGATACACAAATAAGGAAGTTGGCTTCTAGATCCATCTCTAAATATGGCGAAGCTTCCTTATAGAATCTAATACGTCACTCAATTAGTAAAAGTGTTTGGAAGAATTACCCCGGTGGCAGCTCTCTCTCTCCACACTAGTCATTATGACTAGTTAGTATTTTTCCAATTAGGTTAAAAAGCCTTGTAGTGTTGTAATGGCTAGAGACACTTAGGTGTGCGTCAGAAACTACCGCCCATAGTGGTGACTCTGCTGGGGATAAGAGAAGCTGATTCCAGTTTATCCATATTTTTTATTTTGTTATTTTAACAATTTATTCTTGCATCACTACACCATTTTCACACATTGTGCACTTTGGTCCCCATAGCCCCGATGGTATTAGTTAGTAGTTTTTTTAGTTCCAATTGAACCTTACAGTTATAACACTAGCTAACCCTCACTCACAAGTAACAATTAAGTCTCTTTTATCGCATGGACCCTTGAGTGGGGAGATGAGCAAAGGAAGGAAATTTGTTACTTGTTGGAGCATTTTATCCTTACTCAAAACTCAGCCTATGGAAATGACAGTAATAATTTTCCCTACGAACCCAATTGCTTTCTATGTGAGATGTTTTCTCTTATAAGTGTTTAAGCCCACATCTTAGAGGGTTTTAGCCCAAGACATGTGATGTATGGCCTTATGCCTAAAAATATATAGGCTTTACTCTTATATTGAAAAATATCAATTTTTTTACTCTAAATCTGCTTTAAGAGCTTTTGGCATACACGTGAAGACTATTATCCCCTATTGATAATAAGTCTAGGCCTAAAATACTAGGAAAGAGAGACTCACCTTGAACCATGTATGATAGTAATAAGGTTGGAAGGATGGTTGTACTATACTTTGTCTTTGTGTTTTCTAACCTTTGTATTTTTGCATTTCACATGCATCATGCATACCATGCATCATGCATACCATGCATCTCATGCATCACTCTGACTCCTTATTTTGAAGCTATTTTAGATTACTATCCTTAGTTTAGATAATAGGAGGAGAGTAAAGCCCAAGAAGTCTACTACTTTCAAAGATAATCCACGAGCAAGACACTGATGTTATTAAAGACTGTAATCATGGCTGACCTAACGATTATGATTCGAGAGGAACTCCAACAAGCTTTGGCTAAGATTTTTTAGAAACATACTATCCAAAAGACTGAGTAAAAGCCCAAGAAGTATACTACTTTCAAAGATAGTCCACGAGCAAGACATTGATGTTATCAAAGACTGTAATCATGGCTGACCTAACGATTATGATTCGAGAGGAACTCCAACAAGCTTTGGCTAAGATTTTTTAGAAACATACTATCCAAAAGACTGCTACTACCCTTGCAACTACTCTGTAGGATGTGGAAGCACGTGGTGAGCACCTCTAGAACTTAGATGACTGCATGCTAGATGAAGCTAAGAAAGATTCTGCTTTTACTGCAAAAGTTATTATGGAATTTAAGATTGTACATAGTCTAACTAAAAGGTGCAGCAAAATGAAAGATATATTGAAAAATCAAGGTTTAGATTTAGCCTATGATTTTGACGAATTGATGCTGATTGGAGAAGACAAGTTGCCTCCTAAATTTTGTATGCCTAAAATGCAGAATTTCAATGGAACTGGAGATCTAAAAGTGCACTTGAAGCAATATGCTACTGTCATAAGTACTACTCATTTGGCCATGACCCAAATTATAAAGTTGTTACTTTCATTAGAAAGGCTAGCTGTGAACTAGTACCATAGGTTGGAAAGGCCTATCAAGTTTGATTAGAAAAAGCTTTATGATGCTTTTGTGCAGTAATATGACTACAATGATGACTTAGAAGTCTCTATAAGAGATTAGAATCGACAAAGTAAAAGCTCAATGAGTCTTTTTATAACTTCTTGACTCGATGGAGAAACAAAGCAGGGCTAATTAAGAACAAGCCTTCTAGAAAGGATAAAGTTTGAATGGTAATTCAAAATATTCTCCCATTTTAGGTGGAAAAGCTATAAATGATGAATCCCAAGACATTTGGAGGCTTATATGATGATGGCTTACAGGTAGAGAAAATTGAAAATGCCAGAGCTAGATGGAACATGAGAAACTATCGAGCTAAGTATATTGAAGAACTACCACTTAAAGATGATAAAGCTTTACAGGATTCAGATGTTGATTTAGGAAAATGACATGATTTTGCTTCTAGGATCAATGACATAAACTTTGGTTTTACTTATATGATGTTTATCTTAATGGTATTTTGCATAACAATGATTAGTATATGAGTATGTTTGACATTAATTATATTTGAATTAGTTGATCTGATTTCGGCACAAATGAAATTCCTAGGTACATTTCTATATCACATAATATAACTCTTGAAGAGAGGAAAAAGTAAGAAAATAAGAAAGAGAAAAAAGAGGAAAAAGAGATAGAGATAGTATTTGATATGTATGATTGAATTTAAGGTAGTAGAATTATCTAACACAACAGGGGCAAAAGCAAGAAGGCCAAAGTTCATCCCTCATTACAACCGTGAAGCAAGGACCCCCGAGGATAAAAGAGATTAAAGATTGGTGCTCTAAACTTGAAATATGCAAGGCCAGTTACATCTGACTCTAAAGAAATCTAGATTGAGTTAGAAACTTCCATATCAAAGAAAGCAAATATTATGCTCGAAGATGCTCAATCTTGGGCCCAGTAAATTTACAAGTTAATATGGACCATCTTAGATACTACCTTTAAAGAAAGAGAAAAGAAGAAAAAAAGATCCTACTCATTAGGGGACCTACATGGGCTAGTCAAGAAAAAGTTAAGGAAATAAGGTAAGAAAAAATGATCGACTAGAAAATCTAAAAGGACCAGTTGATAATATAAGTGCTATTATGTGAAATAGAAAATATACCAATTTATGCCCTTATTAAATGAATGAGATTTGATGAAGATTTTTGTTAAATTTGCACATTAGTCTTTATTACTTGTGCATTACTAGAAGAAGAAAATAAAATAAGAAGGAAAATCTAAGAGATTTGCGTAGAAGCAAGATCATTTTTTTAACTCTCATCCAGGAAAAACCTAAGAATTTGTAGCACTCAAGTCTCCATCATGCATGTTGTCCCTTGGAGCCAAGAAGGGAGATTGAATTGGTGACCTTAAATCACAGAAATAAATTGAGTTATGAAACACACAAGGACTTCAAGAAGGATAAAGGAATTTGGAACAGAGTTTGAGTTAGAAAGATTCACACAAAGGTTTTATTGTGGTTCGGGAACAATCCTCTCTACATCCACTCCTCAAGTTCATACTTGAGTATTCCACTATAATCCTCAAGATCACAACCTTTGGATTTTTCAAGTTCACCCAACAACTTGGTGTTTTTTTAAGGCTAACACTAAACTTCTTCCCTTAGCGAACTATCCCGCACTAAGTCCTTTAACCCTTGAGTATTAAATGGTTACTCAACAACCAATTCCTTGTAATTTTTAATACCTAGACTCACACAACAACCCTTGAGTACAGTTGAATATAGAAGTTCAACTTAATACACATTACAAAACAAGAAAATCTAGTGTAATAAGATGAAAAATAAATTTGCAAGACATAGGGTATAATAAATTCTCACTCCTTATAGCTTGAGTCTTTATGAGGGGTATTTATACACTTATCAACATCTTAAAGACGCTATAATGCTCGCAAGACTCATTTAATGCAAATTGGATGATTTGGCAAAAAGTTACTTACAGTTATGAAAAGCGCCCTCGCACTTTCTTAAAAGAGTCGTTGAGACTCCTATGGCTCCAGACACGTGACTCTGACTTAGTGGCTAAAATTGCAATAGTCACTGACATCACATTAAATGCAAAAATCGCCCCGACGCCCAAATGTTGCACTGGTGCTGGACATGGGCGTACTTAGAAGGTCCTTCGCGCTTCTTGTAGCGTAAATGCCTACCATATTTGAGCTTTTTCCCCAATTAAGCCGCCCTTGCGCTTCTAGGGGAGTTGACCCATTGACTTCCATGTGTCTCTCCATCCTTAGGGGTTTGCTAAAATCTCATCCCCTTAAGGTTGGTCAACTTTCACCATATGAAAAGCGCCATAGCACTTTCAAGGTGCCCTTGTGCTTTTCAGGTCTTTTTGCAATTCTTACTTAAGAGCTTGAGGAAACCTTGCCTTATAAATGAACCCTTAATGGACTATCAAATAGATACTCAAATATGATATTAGCCACATTCAATTTGGATGTTAAGAACAAAATAGAGATCAATTGACTCTTAGGTCAACAATCTTTCCCTTTTTGATTTTGACAACCAAATTGATAAGAAAGATAAAATTAAATATCTATAAGTGTAATTAGGTGAGTATTAAGTAGGATTCAACAGATAGAAAGATATTTTTCATTGAGTTCTATATCAAGATAGAAAGATAAGTCATATTTACTTAGACTAAAATGCTTCTTCTTAATGTGATATTCCTTTTTTATCTTTATTTCACCCCTTAATTGTTGTCCTTATTTTATTTCTGAAATAATCAATTATGTCATTCTCTTAACCTTTAACAAAAGCAAAAAGATAGATAATAAGATAAAATAGAGATCATAACACAAGAGGACAAATAAGGAAGTGAGAATTGCATTAATAAAAATAAAAAAATACAACGAAAAATGTGTGATCAATTAGAAACTAATTCATGAAAAAGATATTTTTTTAAAAAGATAGAAAGGATGGTTAATCTTCTTCTTCATCCTCTTCTTGCTCCTATTCTTCTTGAACATAAGAAGCATGGGCACGCTTGTCTAGTACGATTGCACAATTGAAAAAACAGTCATAACGACTATAGTTTTGCTAAACTGCGGTCGCGCTGTTCATGGAGACCCATAAAGCGCGAGCACACTTTTTAAGAAAATATGAATTTTAATTTATGCAAGGCTATACTTGATTACATTTTTTTTAAGAGTATCAAAATGCATAATGAGTTAAAATAAATCTCATATGCCAAATAAAATTTCAATACTCAACCTTCATAAAATAGAGATGCAAACAAAATATGTTCACACAAGCATATCATATCAAGAATTCACCAAATATTTCAAGAATTGAGAATTAGAAAACTTATACAAAAGGACTAACCTAGAGTACTTCTATAAATTATTCCTAGTTCTCTTTTGATATAACTTAATCTCCTCATTAAGAAGTTTAGTGAAAATATCGGCAAGTTGGTTAGTTGTATCGATAAATTTTAAGATAACATCACCGCCTTGCACATGATCTCTTAAAAAATTATGCCTAATATTTATATAGAACTGAAGTTATATTTAAAGCCGCTAGTAGAAAACCAAAATAAGTAGTTATAGTAAGCATAGAGAAACTAAATAAACTTTTTTATACATATACTTGTAAAGCTCAATTTTTATTTCTCTCCACTCAGACCAATCCACCCACCCGACTTTACCTCTTTCTTATTCTTAAGCAAGTCTCCGAGAGGGCTTAATTGATCCATGAAATAAGGTTTGATCATCCTATTTATGGGGATTCCATAAATATTCCATTCCAAAAATAAAAGAGAAAGTTCTAAAGATTTATTGCTGACGAGCCGCAACAATCACACCTATCAAAGCAACTAAAAGAATTAGTGAAATGAATTTGAACGGAAGAAAAAAATCTATTGATAAATGAATTCTAGAGTGTTGAATGGGGTAGAGGTTTATAGTACTTGTGTTGTCACACTTTATAGGAGTGTGATCAACCTCTCTCCCATAGTCTCTTAATTGTTGATTCATCCATAGGATTTAAGTGTAACAATATTCTACCGCTACATATTCGGCTTCTATAGTGCAGAGAGCAACCAAAACTTATTCTTTTATAAACCAAGACACTAAACATTCACCTAATAAACGACAAGTTCTGAAGGTGTTGTTTCTATCTAAAAGGCTTCTCGCATAATCGGTATCCGAATAGCCTATTATATCAAAAGATGATTCTTTAGGATATCAAAGTCCTAAATTCAAGGTCCCATGCAAATATTATAAAATTATTTTCACGACATCCAAGTGAGACTCTTTAGGACAAGATTGAGATCTAGCACATAGGCAAATACTATACATAATATCGGGTCTAGAGGCGATTAAGTATAAGAGAGAACTGATCATACCTCTATAGAGCTTTTCATTTACACTCTTACCCTTCTCATCTTTATCTAATTCTTTGTGACACTCATGGGAGTTTTTGCTACTTTACAACTATCCATCTTGAATTTCTTCAAGAGTTCTTTTGTATATGTAGATTGGTTAATGAATATTCTATCTTTACTTTGCTTGATTTGGAGATCAAGAAAGAATTTGAGCTCTCCTATCATGCTCATCTCAAATTTCCTAGTTATACTCTTAGCAAAATCCTTACAAAGCAATTCATGTAGCTCCAACACAATGCCATTGATATAAATTTAAACAATTAGAGTATCATGCTTGTGTTTCTTTATAAATAAAATAGTGTCAATCTTTTCTTTTGAAAATCCATTTTCAAATATAAAAAAAAAAAAACTTAACCTTTCATATCAAGCTCTAGGAGCTTGTCTTAAACTGTATAAGGTTTTAGTCAATTTTAGAAAATTCACGACTTTCGAGACCAAGAGGTTGCTCAATATAAACTTCTTCCTCAATGTAACCATTTAAAAATTCACTTTTCATATTCATTTGAATAATTTAAAATTCATATAACATGCATAGGCTAAAAGTATTATGATAGGCTCTAATCTAGCAACTGGAGCAAAGGTCTAATAATAATCACTGCCTTCCTCTTGTTTATAACCTTTTGCAACTAATCTAGCTTTGTTTCTAATGATAGAGCCTTGCTCATCTAACTTATTTCTAAACACCCATTTACATCCAATAATTTAGTGATCCTTAGGCTTAGGAACAAGTTTCCATTCTTTGTTTCTCTCAAATAAGTTGAGTTCATCTTATATAACGATCAGTCAACTTTCATCATTTAGAGCCTCATCAATAGTCCTTGGCTCAAATTGAGAAACAAAGGCTAGATTCTATAAAGCCACTAGTTTGGGACAAGTACTTACACCCTTTGATAAGTCGGCAATGATTTAAGTAGGTGGGTGATCCTCTTCAATGTTCCACTCCTTGGAAAGACTTTATGAACTCTCCATCATTTAGGGTTCTTGAGTTGCATCATGTTTGTTGCTTTGTTGATTGTCCTCAATGGATTCGTCCATCCCTTTTAATGGGTCATCAAGATTAACTTTAAGCTCCTCAAATGCACCTATAAGATGATTCATAAAAGTACTTTTTCCAAGATCAAGCTTGTTTGATTCATTAAAAATAATAGTTATAGGCTTTTCAACTACTAAAGTCTGTTTATTAAAGACTTTATGAGCTTTGCTTGATGTGGAATAGCCAAGAAAGATTCCTATATCGGTTTTAAAGTCAAATTATTTAAGATTATCCTTTGCATTTAAGATGTAGCATTTGCATCCAAACACTCTAAAGTATGAAACCTTAAGCTTTCTTCCATTCCAAAGCTCATAAGAAGTTTTATTTAACAATGGTCTTTTGAAAAATCTATTTTGCACAAGTTTTGCAAAGGATTTGAAAACATTAAATACTTCATTCTTACGAGCAAGGAAATTAATCCAAGTATATCTAGAGTAGTCATCAATAATTACAAATGCATATGACTTTCCACCCAAATTAGCTATTCTAGTAGGTTAAAGCCTATATGAAGTAGTTGGAGTGGTCTATATGTACTTATAATATTCTTTCATTTAAAGGATGACAGATTTATTTTTCCATTTGACATAGCTCACACGGCTTGTCCTTGATGAACTTTACTTTAAGGAGTCCATTCACTAGCGCTTCTTTAGTTAATTTATGTAGAAGCTCCTGCTTGTATGACCAAGTCTTTTATGCCATAGCCAAGATTCATTACTAACAGAAACAAATCACTTGAAAGATTGATTAGCAACTTTGTGTAAGTCAATTGAGTAGGTATTGCTACTTCTTTCTCCCTTGAATACTACTTTGTCATCCACTAGGGTATTGACATAGCATTCATTACAGTCAAAAGTGACTCTATTACCTTTATCACATAATTGACTAACACTTGACAATTTATATTTTAGTCCATCAACTAAAAGAACATCATTAATAAAAGATTGGTCCTCCTTACTAGTAGAATCAATGCCAATTACTTTACACTTGGCATCATTACCATATGTGACTTTGCCTCCATCATAGTTTTTGACATTTAGAAAGAGGCTCTTGTCTCCCGTCATGTGCCTTGAGCATCCACTATCAACATGTTAAAGATTTATGCTTGTGAACTTAAGGCACACCTACAAGAAAAAGTTAATTCACTTGGTTTTAGGTACCCAAACAAGGTTGGGTCCTTGGAATTAACTTTAGAGGAGTTATCCATAAAGAGATGTGTCTTTCTTATTTTACATTTAATATTGATGTGCTAAACTCTCGTGCAATAGTGGCAAGTGACATTTAAGTTACCAGAGAAGTTAGAATAGGTCTTCTTAGCCACTTTTGCTTAAGGTTTAGGCCTTAATGCATTCATCATATTATTGAATGTGCATGAGCAAGACTTTTAACATTTGAATGCTTATGCATAAATGTAGGTCTTGTTCTTTTAGGCTTAACCTTTAGAACTTATGATGCCTTCCTTTTCTTTTGAATGGTGGAGGTTTAGTGTGTGCTTTCCCTTTGAGGTTGTTTTAAAGTTTCTTTCAACCTTAAGAGGTTGAGTGGCCTTAAAAAAAAAGTTATAGTATGAGGTGTTAGAGATGTGGATGATGAAGCTCCATTGAATCCAAGTCTATGTCTCACAGGGGGAGGTCTTTGAGATACAACTAGTGTATCAAGACATTCCTTTACTTTATGAAACTTTGAGATTGAGTTTCTAAGCTCCTTAACTTTATTTTTTAAAGCATTATTTTCCTTGAGAAGCTTTTCATTTGAAATCTCATCCAATGAGTTCTTTAAGTCATCTTTGGAGGTTTTTAAAGAAGTAATTTCTTTCTTTGAAACTTCAAGATCTTTTTCCAAAATTGGACATTTATTTTTATAGAAATTTAATTTTGTTAGCATGTCTTTTAGAATCTCATCCTCATCATATAACACATCATCACCAAAAGAATAAGAAGATGAACATGAACAAGAAGAGTTACATGAATCAGAAGTGGAGCATACTTCATAAAACTCTTCCAAGTTGGCCATGAAGCAAAGGTTTGCTTATTCATCTCTATCACTTTCATTGTTTGAAGATGAAGACGCATCATTCCTAGTAGCTTTCAAATCCTTTTTCTTTTCTTTATCTCCTTTCTTCCTCTTCAAATACTTGGGACAATCCGACTTGATGTGTCCTTGCTTTCCACACTCATAGCAAGTAATATCATCCTTTTTTATTTACTAGGCCTTGATTTGGAGAATCACTTCTTGCTTGTGAAGGGCTTGTTGCTTCTTCTCTTTTTAGCTTCAAGGATATTTTTAACATGTTTGGTGATGAGGGCTATATCATCACTCTCACTATTTGCTTCCCCATGGTCTTCATCATCGCTTGGGGCATCTTTATCCTTTTGAGCTCTAGTGCTTGCCTTGAATGCTATGGCCTTCTTCTTTCCCCATCTCTATCAAATTCATCCTTGATAAGCGACATTTCATATCACTCTCACTATTTGCTTCCCCATGGTCTTCATCATCGCTTGGGGCATCTTTATCCTTTTGAGCTCTAGTGCTTACCTTGAATGCTATGGCCTTCTTCTTTCCCCATCTCTATCAAATTCATCCTTGATAAGCGACATTTCATAGGCTAGAAGTTTACCTATGAGGACATCCGTAAGAATCTTTCCTAGGTCCTCATTTGCTTCTTCAATGCTAACCACTCTATCACCATACTTGTCCAAAGGTAGACTCCAAAAAATCTTGTTGTTGATGTCTGCAAGCTCATAATTCTTGCCAAGCTTTCTCATGTTTTTGATGATTGTGAGAAGCCTATTGGTCATGTCGATGACGGATTTGTTTGGCTTCATCTTGATCATCTTATATTCAATTATGTACATTTGGATCTTCCTTGATTTAACTTGTTTGGTGCCTTCATGATAATCTCTAAAGTAGTCCAGATTTGATGGGCCATAGTGCAATATTGCACTCTTCCATATTCTTCACAAGAATGGATATTGCTTGCTTATTCTTGTAATTATGCTTCTTATGAGTGTCTATCCATTCTCCTCTAAGAAGTATTCTTTCTTCACCATTCTCGATTTCGGTGGAAGCCTTCCATTCCTTCATCACATAGTCCTATACCTCAATACCATACGAATCCAAATAGATTTCTATATAGAATATTCAAAAGGTATAATCGGATCCGTCAAAGAATGGCTTGAGGTATTGAGCCCCTTCATTGATTACCATTGATCTTTACACTTGCAATGAAGCTTGAGAAGAGTGTTTTAGCTCTGATATTAATTTTTATCCTTTGGAACCAAGAAGGGGGTTGAATTGGTGATCTCAAATTCTGGAAATAAATTGAGATGTGAAACACACAAGGACTTCACATAAATGTTTTAGAGAGTTCGGGAAAAATCCTCTCTACATCTATTCCTCAAGATCACACTTGAGTATTCCACTATAATCCTTAGGATTACAACCTTTGGGTTTTCAAGTTCACCAAACAACTTGATGTTTTTAAGGCTAATACTAAACTTCTTCCCTTAGTGAACTAATCCATCACGAAGTCCCTTAACCCTTGAGTATTACATGGTTACTCAACAACCAATTTCTTATATTTTTAATACCTAGACTCACACAATAACCCTTGAGTACAGTTGAATATAGGAGTTCAACTTAATACACTTTACAAAAGAAGAAAATCTAGTATAATAAGATGAAAAATAGATTTGCAAGACTTGGGGTATAATAAATTCTCACTCTTTCTAGACTGAGTCTTTATGAGGGGTATTTATACACTTACCAACCTCTTAAAGACGCCATAATGCTCCCAAGACTCATTTAATGCAAATTGGATGACTTGGGAAAGAGTTGCCTACAATCATGACAAGCGCCCTCGCGCTTTCTAAAAAGAGTCGTTGAGACTCCAAAGGCTCCAGACACATGGCTCCGACTTGGTGGCTAAAGTTGCAATGGTCACTGACATCGTATTAAATAGGAAAACTACCCTTGTGCTAAAATTTTATACTCGCGCTACACATGGGCGTGCTCAAAAGTGCCCTCGCGCTTCTCGTCATGTAAATGCCCGCTATATTTGAGCTTTTATCCCTAATTAAGCCGCCTTCGTGCTTTTGGAGGAGTTGACTCATTGACTTCCAGGTGTCTCTCCATCCTTGGGGGTTTGCTAGGAGGTCTTTCCTTGAGGCTGGTCAACTTTGACCATATGAAAAGCGCCATTGTGCTTTTCAGGTCATTTTGCAATCCTTAATAATGATGCTTTTTAGGTCATTTTGCAATCCTTACTTAAGACTTGAGGAAACCTTGCCTTATGAATAAACCCTTTATGTATTGTCACATAGACACTCAGATATGATATTAGCGACATTCAATTTGGATATTAAGATCAAAATGGAGATTAATTAACCCTTAAGTCAAAAATTCACAATGAATCGACAATTCTATAATCTTTCAACTTTCATTTAAGAAATCTTATCTCATGGGTGTCTTAAAATCAGTAGAATCATCTGCAAGCTTTGATAAAAGAGACTATAAGTACTTAACTAACCAAATCTGCAAAAACAGAAAATAAGAAAAAAGGAAAATAAAGAAAAAGTATAACGAATAGAGTTTACTAAGTTGAGAATTTGAAAGGGCAACTTAGGCAAAAGTTAAGACATTAGCCTGCTAAGGTGAAAACCTGAAAGGGCAGCTTAGGCAAGAATTAAGGCGTAAAAGTAAGAAAGAAAAGAAAATTGGTTGATATCTGTATGAGATTGTGGCAAAGTTCACTATCATTGCACAAGTATCATTACAACTCCCAAGAAAAATTATTTAGTCCTCATGTGCTTGAGTTATCTTTAGATCTGCACTTCCTATAGTCACCATGAATTTTAGACCTTTGATAAGAATTTATTACAACATGGACCATTAAGCCCCATGCCATGTGCCCAAAGAGCAGGCGATTGAAATTTTGAAGTGTTGATGCTCATGAGCACCAGAATGCCTTTGTCCAAACTAAAGGATGATTTTAGAAATGCATTACATGTCATACATAACATGCATATCACACACTGTCATTACTTTTTGCTCAGTATAACCTCTATAACTTGTATATGTAACACTAAACTATAACAAAAGAATAAAGAAAAATTCAAAAGAAAGAAAATGCTCGATGAATAAGAATCTAGCTGCAACAAGTGTTGATTTACACTCAGTTTACTTCCCGAAGTGGAAAATCTGGAAGTGAAATATCCACCAATTTATTTCCTGAAATGGAATATCACAAGTCTATTGCTCAAAGTGGAGAATCAGTTCAAATTCTAAAGAACAAGTGTACTTTCCGAAGTAGAAGATCTCAAAATGGATAATCGATTTACTCCTCGAAGTAGAAGATCCTAGACTGGAAAAATCACTATTCTTTATCCGGAAGCAAAAGGTATCCAAGAAAATACGGAGATTATAAGTTTGATACTCGAAAGTGGGGAATTTACTGAGTCACAATCTAAAGTGAAATTTACAGCTTTGTTGATTCCCGAAGCGAAAAATAGCCAATAAGCAAGAGAGAAGTATCTGCAAATGTTAATACTTAGGCATGGTCCCTAATTCAGACGAGCATGGTCCCTAATTCAAACGAGCATGGTCCCTAATTCAAACGGGCTTGGTCCCTAATTCAAATGGGCGTGGTTTCCAAATCATCAACCGTAGTTCCTAAATTATCGAGCATGGTTCCCCAAATCATCGGGCGTGGTTTCCAAATCACAAGTGTAGTCCTCCAAACAAACAGACGTAGTCCTTCAATCAGACAGGTGTAGTCCTTCCATCAGAGAGACGTGGTCCCTAACCTAGATGGATGTAATCTTTGAAATTGAACGGGCGTGGTCCCTAAGTCAAAGTTAGATCAAAAGTTTGTACCAACTCGAGCCTACAAAGCGTAGCTTTTATAACTCACATGCATATCCTTTTTACCATATCCTTGATATTTATCATTTGTCTCATTTTATTTAATCACATTTATTCTTATAAATCTCGACAAACTGGGGGCAGCTGTCAGCACCTATTTTCCGGATCAAGTTATCGAGAGAAATATGGAAAACTCGATGATAAAAGTTGTTGTTTCTCCCAAGTCTTACAGAGTTAGGGAATGTCAAAATTCCAATTAGAGTTATAACTAATTGAGCTAAATATTTTGTTTAGAGATCAAATTGGGCTAACTTAAAAAAATTAAGTTTTTTGGTCAAAAACAGTCAAATGGCCAAGTTCGATGGCTAAATTACAAATTATTGTGAATCTACCAATCTTTAGAGCCAATTAACTATGTATTGAGCTTATAGGCTCTGCACAGATCCGGTCGGCTAAGCGCAGTGCTGGTCGACTCAACGTAGTGCCAGTTGGCTCAAAACTTGATTTTTATGGTCATTTTGAAAATGTATTTCCGATTTTAAACACCTATAACCATTAAATTCGACTTTGTTGATGGGATTTTGTTGATTATTATCTAGTATTTTATTAGTCTTATGATTAAATGGATATTATTAGTATTATCTCAAGTTATTAAAAAGCTAGTATTTATCGATTAGAAGAAAAAATAGATTTTGATTAAGCAATTTAATTATCTTTAATTCTTGAAACTATTGATAATTAAATGGAGAGCTTATTTAAATCTCTAGATTTTTCTTAACACTTACTTATAGATAGAAAAGGAAACCCTAGGCTTAGGGGATTGTCAATTAGGTATAGAACGATCGGTAAGATTTTGGCAATACGTATTGTGATTTCCAAAAGCAAACACAAAACCCACTAAACACTTAGACCCCTACCCCATATTTAGATCAACTTCCTTCTCTACTCCTGAGACTTAAGGACTTGCTCAATACAATGACAACCTAAGGGTTTCAAGTTATATCATCATCATTTCTCCATCCCTTTTTTAATTTCCTTTTCATGCTTTTTAATTGTTTTAATTATTAAATACTTGTTGGGAATAACATGGTTACGTTTCTTTTACAATTATCATGCTTTCAATTAGGTTTCTTTTGTGAATGAATATGTTTACGGCACATGCATACTTCTTGGATTTTGAATCTGATAACATCATGTTCTTGAGTTTGGAATTTAATGATCACATGACTAGTTTAATATGTTAGGTTTAGCTCCTTTGATGTTATGATTAGATTAAGTTTTGCATGATTAGTTAAATTTCTATAAAATTGACATGTTTAGGTATTTACTTACTGTAAGTTGCACTTTATTTCTTTTATGTATTTTTGTCTCAAATTTGGTTATTTTACATGATATTTTCATGCCTTTTACATATACTAATCATATTTGATATGTTATGTGCATGTAAATTGGACTCCGGACGAGGAAGGACCTTAAACTAAGCAAAATTTGCTTGAGCAGAAGCCCAAAGCCGATCTGCTCAATGTTAAGCCAATCAGCTGTGTGATGCCATCAATCGGCTGCTCGTTCCAAATTGCCCTAATTCGTAAATTTTTGAGCCTTTTTATCGATTTTTGCCTATATTGACGTAGATTAGTTGTTTCTCTTAAGCTTATTAGTTGTAGGAAGGATTATAATAGTTAGTTTTATGCTTTTTTTATCTTGTTTTATTTTATTTTTACTTTATTTTGATGGATAAATGGCAAATAACTAAATATATGATTGTTAATTAAATTGGACATCTAGACTTAAAGCGTTTAATTTGGACTTTGGCATGAAACATTTAGCCCATTAGGTTAATAAAATGGTAATTGGACCTAAAAGTAAAATTAATTAGACTTAGGTTGGCTTTGTCATGTTTAAGTTAATCAATCAACCCACTTAGAATAGGATGACTGAATTGTGCCTTGGCATGTAACTTGTAGCCCACTTAGGATAAATACTTGGTAATCAAACATAATTTATAATCAAGCTAGATTAGGTAGGCATCTTTGTACATAATTGAATAGTTAATTTGGGCTAACCACATAAATGGGGGAATTAGGCTAAAACTAAAATGGATTAGACTTAGATAGACCTCACATGTTGTAGTGTTTGATGTGTACAAGTACTTCTATTGCATTTAATGGATTAGACCATTAAATAATAAAATTGAAACTAGGGATACATAAATAAGGAAGTTGGCTTCCGGACCCGTCTCTGGATATGTCAAAGCTTCCTTATGGAATCTTGTATGATATCCAATTACTAAAAGTATCTCGAAGAATTATCCGGGCAGCGACTCCCTCTCTTCACACTAATCTCTATGACTAGTTAGCGTGTTTCCAATTAGATTGAAAAGTCTTGTAATATGGTAGTCGTTAAAGACACTTGGGTGCACATCTGAAACTGTTGCCCATACTAGGCAAAAGTGACAGAGATCGAACTCCTCACATCAAACCAACCATAGCCTTAAGGAGAAGGGATCTTTGCCATTGATGAGGAGGCTCGCCAACAAAGGAATATATAAAGGCAAAATTTCAGTCCTTGAGCCTACAACACCATTGCCAACATTCTTTTCCCTCTCCCACTAGCAACCATCAAAAGACGAGAAATCCAAGAAGACCTATATTGATCATGGCATAAACCATGCCTAGATACTTAAAAATCGATTTTCCTGAAAAAGTCAAAAAAATACGACTTATGATAACATCAACTAATATAAGCTAATGAATAGAAGAAAGGTGGACTATATCATTAACTTATTCCATTTGTCTAGTAAAGCTAGCCATGCTTTATGGTGAATACTGTCAGGTTTAAATGCTTTAAGATTGTAAAGATTGTAATATTCCTCAGTAAGCAAGAATTGTCGTGATTTATGACTTCGGAAAGTACTTGATTTAAAATAATCTAGCATCATGATAACATCTTTTCGATGTTGTATAGACCATTGATATTTAAAGGACTAAAAGAGAAAGAATTGTCGTGATTTATGACTTCGGAAAGTACTTGATTTAAAATAATCTAGCATCATGATAACATCTTTTTGATGTTGTATAGACCATTGATATTTAAAGGACTAAAAGAGGTAGGAGAACCGGACAGGAGCTTCCCTCCCCCCAATAAAAGATATCTCACAACAATTGGGGCTTATAACATTGATGTGAAGACAACAACCATTTCAAACTATTTTTGATATTGAAAATAAGGTTATTGATTTTGTGTTGATCCGTCCGGACTGGTCGAAATATCTCATTTTATTAAAAAAAATAAAACAAAATATTTTTTATTTTGTATCAGTCTAAATCTCGGCCATCTCGAACCGGAACGAACAAAGTTAAGCCAAAATAGTCATTCCGTCTAAAATTAACAAGATGGGCCGAGATGGGATAACTTTGTAAATCAAAAGTAATTATTATATCATTGAATTGAGTTAAAAACTCGCTAATAATTAATTCTAACTTAATAAAATTTATTTTTTCTCTACCAATAAAAACAAATCAAAAGTCCAAAATCTCAAAACTAAAAATTCAAAATCTCATTTTTGTGTTCTATAGTTTAATTTTTTAATATTTAATCTTATGTTATTTAATAATAACTCAAAGCTTATGTAATTTGATTTTTATAATTTTATTGCCTAGATGATAATATTTTATATCCTAATCAGTTGTATTATAAAAAAAAATTTCACTATTGTAGTTCTATAATAATAAAAAATATGTTACTGTTTGCTACTTTTTTACTAATTTTATCCAATCATATTACGAATATTAATTTTATAATATTATATTTTAATAGTATATATATTTATATATTATAACAGTCCGAAACAGAATTCCAAAATATCCCAGTTTTGATTGAAAATTCACTTCCGGTTAAGGTCCGGCTACAGTAAGCTATTATCGGTCTGCTATAAAGCACCTTTTAAATTATCTTAGCTTTAGTGAAAATACTTAGTTGATGGAATTACACACTCACTACGAGATAACAACAAAATAGCCAAAATTAGTGCCAATGCCATTCTTAGTTTTAATGGCAGGTTCCTCCAGGTGAACAAGCCTTTGTTTTGGTAATTAAATAATTTATTCTACAAAATAAAGTAATAGAAAAATGCAACTGTCTTATTATACTAATGAGATGATACTGATATCACACACTGTTAACCAGGAACTCGATCATCAGACAGCAATTAGGTAGAGGCAGACATCCGACGCAACCAAACCAATATGCAAAACGAATAAATTATGAAGAAAGGAAAATATTTATACACTGCGACATCTTGCTTTATGTCACTCATGTTTCATGCCGAAAGGGGTAGCAAAATTTTTCATCCAAATGTTGGATGATTCACAGGAATGAAACCAAGCACAAAACGTTGCTCGAATTCGTCTGCTGATGGCAGTTGCGCATATATTCGACTGCAATATATATCTCCTTGCGTGTCATCTCATGCGCTTCTGAAGCTCTCTGACCATACCTTGTAATATTTAACTTGCTGCTTCCACAACATGAAAAGGAACAGACGTGCAAATAAAGAATAAGTCAGGAAATTTCAACTGTCTTTGTCATTATCTTAAAGGTCTAGCCATTGGACACATGACCCCAACCAACATACAACACACAAATTACCTTCGAGCATGTCAACTAGAGAGATGACACTAGTTGGTTATGCCATTCATTAAATAGACAAGGGTGAACTGTACCTTGTGCGAAACAGATGGAGAAATTTTAGTCAATGCTTGCTCAAAATGAGTAGCCTTGATTGTGCTTGAGCTCTCATCCGAGGAGCTCCCTTTTGCCTCCACCAATGCAGACATTGCAGCTTCATCCATCTATTTGATTAAAATGTTACCAAACTCAGCCTCCAGCAGATGCATAATTCAAGTAAGTGGTAATATAACATAAACTAGAGAAGACAAGGGCGAAGTCTGTCCCCCATTTCAGTATTTGGCCCAGCATCAGTAAATCCAGCTCCAACAGGTAATTATAAGAAGATAAACATACCAGCTTTTTGAGGTCAGCCCCACTTAAATTTTCACAAGCCTCCATCTTCCCAATTGTACTCAAATCCACATTAGGATCAATTGGCTTTCCCTTTGCAAGTGCTTTTAAGATCAACCCACGATCATCTGAGCTAGGAAGAGGGACATAAAGAAGTTTGCCAAACCGACCAGGCCGTAAGACAGCAGGGTCCATCACCTCAGGTCTGTCACCAGAAACCAGCTTTATTGTGCATGCGAGAGAGAGAGAGAGAGAGAGAGAGAGAGAGAACAATAAGCTGTACCTGTTAGTGGCACCAATAATAAAAACACCTGGCCGCTGATCTGCGCCATCTAACTCTATAAGTAACTGCAATCGAAAGCAAGGAATTAACTCACTGACCTAGTGAGCATAAAAATAAGAATAAAAAGCATTTATTTGTGTGTGCTGCTACTGTAACTTGCCTGGTTTAACAGCCGCTCCACAACCCATCCACCTTCTTTCCCGCGCTTCGTTGTCAAAGCATCCACCTAATCAAACAATCGAAAGACTTTCTCAGTTAAGGAAAGCAGAAGACTCCCAGCAGTACACAGGTGTCTACTTCACAGCTTATTTATTTCTGTTCACCTTTTATCAATAAAATTTATGAAAGCATAGAAAACCCATCATAGGCACACATACTTCTAAACCACTTGAAGAAAGAAGAGGTATTTGGTCAGCTTAATTCTAATATCTAGCTTCTTAGAAGCTATAGAGAAGTCTGTAAGAGTTCCACTCTTGGCATTTCTCTAACATGTAAGTACCCATTTCCATAAAATATTTTCTCGTACAATGGTTTAAGAGGCAGTAGGAATGCTTTGCCACATAAATTAGTGTAATATTGACCTATATCCATAGCCATATAAAAGTAACCTATATCCACATCTCACTACAAGTAATCTCATTATGAGATACATTCATAAAACTACTGTCAAATCATTTTTTGGCTACATGGTACAGCATATTTTTCACTTTTTTACCTCAAAATATACTTTCTTCAAATCCTTTTTAGCATAAAATTCATTTGGAACAGTTCTTGTTAACAGTAAGACACAAACGGCAAGTAGAATTGCTATTTTCTCAAGTCTGGCAATTAAAAGGCCAAGGGGACCATTAATCAAATCACGGAATCCAAATACAATGCCATACCATAACAATAATGTTGTCTGATTTTGCAATTAGTATAAAACTGTTTTACTAGCAATATCATTCAATAACTCAGTAGGCAGGACCCCAGGATCAGCTCAGGATAAGGCCAACAACCAATAAGCATAGCAAATAGGTTTCTGACATATAATTAAGAGAAATAATTTCAGAAATTAATGTATACAGTAAGACCGGTGAGACAATACCACATTCCAGGAGAAGAAACCCTGTCGAAATTTTGCGAGATTTCTAAACCTAGAAAATAGAACATCACAGCAACAATTACTCTACATCTAATCATACTGCACCCAATATGCTTCTCATTTGGGACACTAAACTGAATTTATTCCTGATTGGTTTAGGGAACAACATGATCCCAAAGTTCTCCAGACATCCCCATTTGATGGCAAAACTGAACCATTATGGGGTTTTGGGTTGAAAAGTAAAAGTCAATAACCAAATCCAGAATATAGTTTTGTTAATGATGTTGCGTCACAGGCTCGAGTTGCATTAATTGTGTCCAAATCAATACATTTGAAGAAAATGGATTTCACTAAACACACGTAAAGCATAATTGTAATGAATTTTAGGAACTCCATATGCAGTGGCATCACATGTCCTAACTTGAAAGTCACAAAATGTGCCATCAATACAGAATCACTAAATGACGGAAATAATTTTTTGTAAGACAAAGGGATTATCTGTCATTTGCCTGGGCAAAATACATTTTAGGCTCAAACCTCAACAAGAGAAATGGAACAATCAGATAAAAGTGGACATAAGGACCATAAAATTGATATTCTAGTATGCATGAAAAATTCATTAATATCCACAAAGGTGTCAAATATTTAGTCCCCAATTTTTCACATGTAAGCCTCTATTACAAGAAATTTTATAAATATGTGGCAAAATTGATATATATACATATATATATTTAGTGTGTGCATGCGTGTGTGTAGACAATGAGCTACACACCTCATCGAAGAAAAGTACACAAGGTGAACATGTCCTTGCACGAGTAAATAATGTTCTAACTGCCAGTTCACTTTCTCCAACATATTTATTCAGAAGTTCAGGACCCTGAAGAAACGCATTATGGTAAGATTTCAACACTCTCAAAATAAGCACAAATATACACAGAAGAGGACAGCACCATACTAAATAAGACAAGGAAAAAAGGAGAAAGGAAAGAATATAAGGACTTACCTTGATGTGAATAAAATTAGCTCCTGCCTCATTAGCAACAGCCTTAGCAATCAGTGTTTTACCACAGCCTGGAGGACCATAAAGCAAAATTCCTGTCTCTGAGTTCACTCCAAATTTCTGAAGATTTGAAAGACAAATATCAGAATCACAAAGTCAATCACAAAGCAACTATTCACTAGTAACAGTAACACCTTCAAGCTAAAAGTCCAACAGAATTCATAAAGATTAGGTAGAATACAACTGAAGTTATCATCTACAGCAGACTGCAGTTGAGAACAAAATATGTTGAGGCAATGACTATAATTTATACTGATTCAACAAAGATATAGCATATAACTGTATCATAAATAAAACCAAATATTGCAGAACCATTGATGTACAATGAATCAAAATCATATTAAAAGGGTATATTTTTGCTTGAAACCATACTCAAAAGGACTTCTAAGGACAGTGAATATGATTAATACCTGATAATCCTCAGGATATTTTATCCGCCTAACTATATGAAGGTCAAACTCATTCCTTATAGAATGAAGCCCACCAACATCCTCCCACTTCACATTAGGAACAGTAGAAAATCCTTCTCTTCTTGAAGAGGGTTGAACCACCTTAGCTGCTTGCTGCAGGATTTTAAAATCTTAGAACCTTAGTAAAAGGACAAACACTTTCTACAGTCATGTCAAGCAAGCTAGTCAACAAAAAGACACTTCAATTCTATAAACAACTGTCATTTCAGTGCAGGATTTTAGGACAAAGAAAATTATATCACAGCCTTGACCTTGAATATCAATTACTATTCCACCATGCCAAATGTCAATAGTAGATCAATGCAAATGCAGAAAATGGCAGCTAGTAAATAAATAAATGGACAAAGGGTCAATTTGTGGGTTCAATTGTTGGAAACAACGAAATTGGACTAATTTGATCAAACAACACAAGTTCAAGGGGGTATTTGACCCTTTGTCCATAAATAAATCATTACAGAATCAGCAAATAAATTACTAATTGAATATGCATGTTGAAATACGTTTGGTTTCTTGTTGGTTCAAGCATATGAAGTTACATATGCCTAAAGAAATCAAGAAATAGCTAAACTACTTCATATTCCATGAAAACCTAATTGACACAATAGAACAAGGGAAAATGCTTTATTCCACTTGGTTTAAACAATACTGTAAAAAAGAATGGCTTCATATCACTTTGTATAAAAATATATATATTTAAGAAAAAGAAAAGGCAAATAAATAAAAGAAAAAAGCCAAAAAAAAAAGATTATGGATAGCTAATGAATTGAGATTACATAGTTCACACCAAATACTTCTTAAAACACTTTTTTAACAAAAAGATTTTTTTTTTTAAGAAATCGAAAAAAGCAATTGATGGTGAATTCCTCATTTAGCCTAGAGCATTCTGTACAGTCGATATTGAAGCCCAAATTATATTAAGAAATAGATATCACTGAGAAGAAACAATGATCCTTTCATGACTTCAAACAGTCTCTTCCTCTTTAAACTTCCATATTTGCTCTTTCTATGTCTAACTAAAAATCGTTTTGTGTTTTAACTAGATGCATTCTTCATAATGTTTCTTTTCATTCCATGATAAAAGTATTCTTAGTCATTCATTCTTCAACTAAAAAGCCTGCTTCTAATTTAAAGTTCTGGATGATAATCTAATAAATCCAAATGCTTCCTTTTGGGTCCAACTCAGGCCTCACAACAACCCAGGAATCTACCAAGCCAGCCCACAAGATCAAACAGGTATACATATATTATATTATATTCTGACAGGGATACTTCATTTGATAAAAGAGTGGCCTGAACCATCAGGGTGGACCAGGTTTAGGTCCAGATAATATTTTCAATCCAACCTCATCAGCCTAGCTTAGCCATCACCTACCTCTAGTCAAAAGAAATATATGAGAATAAAAAGAAACACAGTGTTGCTCAATATTACCTCAAAATCAGCCATTGTAATAGCAAGCTTTTCAAGCTCCTCAGGCAACCAAGGTATCTTCCACCAATCTTCGATGTATTCCACATCCGCACACTCTCCTGTTAGCTCAGATTTTCTTTGGGAAAGGATTCTCCTCATGGCAAGATTACCAGCCTTGTCAACCAAGGCATCCAAGTCAGCTCCAACAAAACCTGGAGTGGACCTAGCTATTTGCAAAAGATCAAGAGAACCCTCAAGAGTACACTTTTTTGTGAGCACTGAAAGAATCTCAACCCTAGCATTCTCATCCGGCACTCCTAACCTAATTTCACGGTCAAATCTTCCAGGTCTCCTTAGTGCGGGATCAATAGCATCAGGCCTGTTGGTAGCTCCAATTACAAGAACATAGCCAGGTTTCTGATTAGTGCTTTCTGAGTCTGAATTTGCATTGGATGGTCGTACAAGCCTGTGAAACTCATCCATGCAAGTCAGCAATTGTGTTACAATCCTTCGCTCCATCTCTCTCTGTAGATTTTCCCTCTTTGAAGCAATTGCATCAATCTCATCAATGAAAACGATTGAGGGTGCAGTCCTGTATGCTTTGGAGAAAAGCTCTCGGATATTTTCTTCCGATGCACCTGAATTTTCACGCCATACATACAGTGGTCAAAAACATAAACTTAAATAGTTAAAAGAAAATCTCTTTTCTAATTCATTTGTGATAACATGTAAATAACAAGAAGAATAAAATTAATTCAGTAGATCCAAATGCTGGCCAATGATCAGCAGTTGTTTTACATCTTATACAAACAAGGCGGCAAAAACCAGCTTCTTTAGCATGATATCTTTATTTAAGGAACATAAACTTGAAAATCCATCACCATGAGAGTCCCTAATTCATATTGTATAACCCATTCAAGCAGCCATTCATTTATCTAACAAAATTAACAATGATGGAAGAGCAGTTTGCTTGATTTCCTAAAATGCAAACCTGAAACTCCAGAGACGACCTCAGTAGCAGAAATCTTGTAAAAGGGAACGCCAGTCTCATTAGCAATAGCATGAGCTAGTTTTGTCTTGCCACAACCAGGAGGTCCATGAAGTAAAATCCCACCAATAGGATTGACTCCAAGCCGCCGCGGCACATGAGGATGATACAAAGGCAAAAACACTTCCATCTCCAATTCCTCCAACACTGCTCTCATTCCTCCCAAATCCCTAAACCTAGGCCCATCTTTCCCACCCTTCCCCTCCTCCACGTCAGCGCCACTATTCAAAACCTTTCCTTTCTCTTTCCCTTTCTCTCTACTCTCTCCTTCCAGTTCACCTTTCCCTGAATTTACAATGTCAATTTTAGTAGTTGTTTTAGTATTACTAGCATCATCTACTTCAATATTCTTTTCTTTCTCTTTCGAATAACTTTCGCGTAACATAGACCGCATTAAATCAAATTCTGGTTCCACTCTCTCTCCGTAAATTCCGTCCTCGGATGTCGAAACAGCTGAATCTGACTCTGACTCCGACTCAGATGAGGAGGTTGACGTTGCCGACTGATTCCTTTCTATCTTTTTCGGATAATCATTCTCAATTTGCAGCAATTTCTCTTCGCTCTCCTCAATTCGTTTTCTTTTCCTGAGTGATTTACTAGAATTGACGAAAATTCCCTCCTCGTCTTCATCATCTTCTTCTGAACAAGAAGAAGATACTTTGGAATTGCGGCGTCGACGATAAGGTGATGATGGCGGCGGTGAGGAAGCGTTAAGGATTTGATTGACGAGCCTAGTTAAAGTACGGAGCTCCATGCGGCGGTAGTTGGAGTGTTGGTTGCGGAGGTGGTGAACGATGTCATCGGCGGTTGAGAACTTTTTCTTGCAGGAATGAACATGATTCTTAAGCATTCTTTGGTTCCGGCCTGCACCACCGCTTCCTCCGCCTGCGCCTCCGCCGCCTCCTGATCTTCTTCTGCCTGCTCCCATTTTCACTGCAAAATCTATTTTCTGCTTCAAGCGGCAGTTTCTTTAAAAGAAAACTGGGTGGCAGGTTATATCGTGTATTGTTTGTTAATTTTTAGGTTTAGCGCCTGCCATTGGACCTCAACATCTGACGGTTTAAAATTTGGACATATCGCCACTTTCTTTGTGCTACTGGAAACTCTTTTTGGCAAAACATATCTTTTGGCCCATGAACCTTCATTTGTTTCTATTTGAATCCCTTTAACTCTATTGCTTTAAACTCTTTTTTATTTTACACTAACCCTATATATTTTTATGGAAAAATATGCATTTTGTCCCCTAACATTTAAACCGAATAGTGGATTGGCTCCTAATCTATTTTTGAAGCAAATAACAGTGAAAATTATGTTTTAATATTATTTTAGCACCTATTAGAAAGAAAAATAAACTCCCATTAATTACTGATGCTGTGTTAATTTTTGAACTTTTTTATTAAAAATGGAATCCAATATAAGTGCCACATCAACTAAATACTCATTTCTCTTGTCTTTATCTATCTCTCTTTATATTATATCAACACCCTTTGACGAAATTTGAATCAACAACTATAGGAAATACATGAGATATGAAGTTGCTCGCAAACCAAAGTCCCATTGCAAAAGGTAAAGCTAGACTAACATGACAAAGGTGGGTTAAAATGCACCTTTTTTAATGTGGAGATATTCTACTATTGTTTGTTGCTAAACCTTTCAAAGAATTAGATGTTTCTCTCTCTATTGAACTATTCTTAAGCTTTCTAGTTTTCTTTTTGGTCAAAACCTTTCTAATTACTGTATTGAATATTTCTTTATTACAAAAGGAAGGCAAGACCGCAAGCTAGCTAATCATCATTCGAGAATGTCTAATTCTAACCAGATCTTGTTGAAGCAGATGACTAATATCCATAGAAGCAATAGCCAGTTGGTTCTAATTGCCATGAAACGTCAGCTGCCACCCCCTACCAAAATTAATTTTTTTCCTACTTTTAAGAATTTAACCATTGCATCTATATTCGCACAACATATGAACAATGTTAGTGAAAAAAATTACAATCTATAATTGTGACTTGTTGAACTGCAACTCCATTTTATTATGTATCTCGTGAGAAAACATGATTGAACTTAGGTATCTCTAAGACTTGCTCCTCATTGACATACTCCATGTGCTAACGAAAGTAGTATCTTTCTTAATACACCTTCCATCATTAAAAGGAATATTGTATCCGCCTGTAGGTTGCTAAAACTCAACTTGTGCCTTGGATATCCACCGAGTGAAAAAAACAGTTCCTTCCTTGGTCCACAAACTACAAAAAGGAATTCATGGAGTCATTTACTAAGAAAATAATTAATAAACATTTCAGAAAGATGTAGCCCTTGTTAACTTCTCAAAATTAGAAATTACAGTTAAATTTCCATACGTGATTATCTCCAAATACATTGTTATCTCTTGATGCACTAAGAAGGGGGGTTGAATTGGTGTATTTTTTGTGCATGGAAGGTTAATGGGAAATTAAAAATTCAATCAAAATATTAGACAAAAGAGAAAGAAAATTAACACAAAGATTTATAGTGGTTCGGGTATTAACCAACCATACATCCACTCCCTAACCTATAATTGGGTAGTTAACTATTAATGATCCTTTTGCGAGTGGAAGATCAAACCTAAGTGTTTCCAAGCTCACACTCAAACTTTTCCTTAGGAGTTTTCCCAAGCTCACACCAAACCTTATATGAGTTTTTCTATCTAGGCTAACTTTACCCTTATCCAAGTATTTAAGGCAAAAATTCAAACGTTTAAGAGTGTTTTATGGCTCACTCTTAAATCTATACAAAGAGAATTTAATGTAGAAAGATGAAAAATCACTTTACAAGAGTTTGGGCACTTAGAAAACTGAATAACCATTGTCCAAGACTTTAAGAGGGGTATTTATACATATAACAATCTCTTAAAGACGTTACAAATAGCCCATACTTCATTAAATATAAAGTAAATATGATTTGGCAAAATAACTTTCAAGTAGAGAAGGCCCCTCGTACTTTGAAAGTGCCCCCCGCTTTCTGAATATAGTCATTAAAACTCCAATGACTCTTGACACATGGTATAGCTTTATTGACTGACGGTATAATGGTTACTGACTTGGCATTTAATGTAAATGTCGCCCCTGCTCTAGAGAAGCGCCCTCGCGGTTCCTTGAAGCACGCCTAGAAGCACGACTGTGTTTGAGCTCATGCTACTCTAATCCTTGTCATCTTCATTCCAAAAAAAGTAACGTTCTCAGCACCAACAAACTTGGACTTCTTAAATAACCCAACAATCTCACTAACCTTATTATTACCACACTCCCCAACAAACACAACATAAACACCACCATTCCTCATAGTCCTCTCCATCTCTCCTACAAATCTGACCAGAAACTGCTTGGCGTATAATTATTTTCGGGCCTAAAGAAATAAAACGAAAGCCCATACTATAAGCTTAAAATAATTAATCTAATTAAGTAATTAATTGATAATTAAAGGTAATACCTAAATACACACGTGAAGGTAATACATACTATATTTAATTTTTAACAAATTAAATATAAGTCCTTCAACTTATTTATTTACAATCATTTACTACTATTCATTTAATTCTTATGATGTTGCATTGGGAATTTAAGCAAACTATCAAAGGACCTTAGAAATTCAAAAAAAAAAAAACTAATTACGTAAGCTCGTTACTTTTTTGTTTTCCTATAATTGGAACTATAGGACTCTATCCATTTATTCACTCGATCCAACTTTGAATTTATTTATTATGTTCTGCACCAAGAATCCAAATAATCAAGAATTCAAATAAGGTCTGCCCCGATCCGAAAAGAATAAAATATTCTCAAAATTCTCCATTGATACGACAATGTTGTTTTTTTCCGTTCATTCCTTTCAGGATTTAGAAGTCAATTCAGTGCGCATTAATTACAATGGTTCGTATACCTACATGTGGCAAGCTCAACACAGTTTTTCACTAAATATATTTTTAACATGTCATGTGAGACATTTTTCAGTTTAACATATTTCTAGCGTGCCCAATGGAACTTTTTGCACTAAAACATATTTTTATTAAAACAGAAACAAAGCCTCCATTAAATAAGCACTAAAACCCAACTCAAGAACCCCATCAAAAAAGGGTAAATTATTAGGATCAACCTCTCTAACCAGAGGCAATGAATCAACCAGCTCAACACTGGTAACATCAACAATACCCATTTTATTCAAAGTTATGACTATATGGCTAGCACCAGTAGACACACAAAGGACTTTAGTGTTATGTAAGATATGAACGTTCTAGGTATGTGAAAAAAATGTGGTGCAAGAAGCAACTTGGGAAAGCCAGGCATTTGAGGACTGGAGACGTTGGTATTTTTTGGAGAGTGGCAGACGGAGCCAGTGTTTGAGGGATGGGTCGCAGGTTGATGTTGGGAATTTGAGGTGGGGTTTTGTGATGGGTGTGTTTGGTGCTACGCATGTTGCTGGTTTTTCGAAATAAAGATGGAGGAGTATGATTGTTGATATTGTTATGCAGAGAATTGAAATTTTGTTTAGGAAATTCTCTATGTGTTTCTCCATTTGAGTTTCATGAAGTGAAAATTACATCAGCTAGTCCTCACATATCTAATTGTTGATCAAGACAACTTTTACAATTCATAACAAAGGCATAAGGGTGGATTTGGCCTCCAAATAATTTTTTGAGTTCCAATTCACTTCATAATCGACTTTTTCGTCAATTTACTCCAAATTTTTCTAATTTTGATTCAACTTGCTTTAAAATTTTTAGTTGAAAACTTTTTTAAACATCCCTCGACTTTTGACTTTTGTTGATAGAAATGGTCAGTTGTAGTTCCAAACAACTCTTTATGTCTCAAGCTTTCTAAAGATAGTTGTAATATTTTTTGGGTTCGCTTGCAATAATGGATTTAACATAGTAGGTTATTAAGAGCCAATTGGTTTCTAAATTTTTTCGATTGATTTAGGTAGTTTGTGGATGATTAAATATAAATATGAACTCTTCATTTCGTGAGCTTCATTCTTCATTCTAATAAAATTTCAATTTGATATTATACCAAACAAATTGGAGAAATTGGACCAAAAACAAAAGACTTTGGTATTAAATTAATTTATAGCAAATTGAACATCATAAAATAATTTCCACATCAAATTGACCCTTTAGCCCAGTTCAAGTTATTGATTTTTTATGAAGTTCACAATTTTGGCCTCTTTTATTGTATCTTTTTCTCTTTTTTACATTGAATTCTTTCAAAAATACCCAAAAAAATGTTAAGAATATCATTTTTGCTGTTAAAATATTTTTCTTTCAAAAATATTGTAGCATATATTAGGTATACTTTTTTTTATAAAATATTATATGTTATTAGCAATTTGATATGTGTTTTCATAATTCTTATAATATTTAATTTTTGATATATGTTAATATATGTCTGACATATGTTTAGTATCTATTTAATAATATTAATTTGATTTCAGGTCAAACAATTAGAGGGCTAAATATATACATAACTAATATCTAAAAGTATTTTTTTAAGAATATAATTTATTTTATATATAAATCATATTTGTCTAAAAAGAATTTAAAATCATTATAAAGAGAATTCTTTTTTATAAATGTACAGTAAAAAAGTATATGTTAGATATATATCAATCAAAATTCCAATTTCTTTAATTTAAATCTTTTAATTTTTAAAATTATTTTTCTCAATAACAATAATATCAATTTTAATTGATTGATTTAATTAAAGTTTATATAAAAACTCTTGCATGAAGATTTCTATTCAAAGAAAAACCATCTTAAAAAACTTTGGTTTTTTAAGAACTTTTTAAAAGAAAAGGATAGTATTCAGGAAAGATACTATCAATTTTGCATTCAAAACAAAGCCCAAATCAAATTTTTTGATTGGTTTCAAATTCATTGCAAAGAAAATGGCATCCTTTATCCCTTTAAAGATAAGTCCATTAGTCCTGTCACAGTAAGGAACAAAGCCCCTGAGTGGAAGATAGGAGAAAACCTAACTGTCCAGTCAGAACATCCTCCCCTTAGGAAGATAACCATTCCTTATGGAGAGAGTGAGATAGAGGCTACACCTTATAAATTGGTAAGCGAAGACCTAGATAGGAATGTCAAGAACATTGTTCAGCAGAACAATTTCTCAAATACCTGTCTTCACACTATAGGAAAGCAACTGGTTAGGATAGAAAACCATATCCAAAAGCCTCCTGTAGTCTTGACCTCTCCAATCCCCAGCACTGGTCAACCAAAAGAGTCCAACCAGTCAGAAAAGCTTAAAAATCCAGTTTTCAAACCATACCAGATCTCAAAGCCCAGCCAAGACCATTTCCAAAAGCAAACTGAGTTTGCTAAAGCAGTCAGAGAACAACTAAGCAAATTAGCAACCTCTGAGTCTTCCAAAAATCTAGTGCCAGATACTCCTCAAAGCAGTAGGAATATCAGTGCTATAGGACAAGCCCAAAGCGATGAGTCTAACGATTCAGAGCTTGAAAAGCCCTCCAACATCAACAGATTGGGATTACAAGCTCCTATATTAACCTGGCATACTTCTAGGAGTACTGCTCCAGATCTAGGAATAGAAAATAGGAACAATATCCTAACCCAGTCTAGATTCAATGTCTCCTCCGTCTATGAATGGAATATAGATGGAATGTCTGAATACAATATCCTTGGTCTCTTACAGCAGATGACCATGGCAGCCAATGCCTACAAAACCCAAAGCGGTACCTCTGATAGAGCCATTGCTGAGCTCCTGATAGCTGGATTTTCTGGCCAGCTTAAAGGATGGTGGGATTACCATCTCACACAAGCACAACAGCTCCAAATCCTAGGTGCTATCCAAACCACAGTAGAAGGAACTCCCATATTAGATGAATTAGAAAATCCAATTGAGGATGCAGTATCAACTTTAATCCTCACAATTTCCCTTCATTTCATAGGAGACCCTTCTCTTCTGAAAAATAAAAATGCTGAGCTCCTTAGCAACCTGACCTGCAAAAAGCTTAGCAATTTCCAAACCTACAAAGACACCTTCCTAACCAGAGTCATGCTTAGGGAAGATTCTAGCCAACCTTTCTGGAAAGAGAAATTCTTAGCCGGTTTACCTAAGATTCTAGGTGAAAGAGTTAGGAATACCATAAGAGAAGCACATAATGGTCAGATCCCTTATGATTTCTATACTTATGGTGAGCTAGTTAGCCTTACCCAGAAAGAAGGTTTAAAGATATGTCATGACCTTAAGCTCCAAAGACAGCTCAAATAGGAGATGAAAAAGACTAGGCAAGAACTAGGTAGTTTTTGCAACCAGTTTGAGTATAACCCCATAGAGCCCTCTTCTTCCTGTAAAGGGAAATGCAAAGAAAATTTTTCAAAATCTTTTAAGAAAAAACGATTTTTCAAAAATAGAAAGACTCCTAGAAGCAAAGGAGAATTTCTACAAAAAGCCATCTTCTTCCAAATTTCCAAAGGAAAATTTCAAAAAAGATTTTTCCAAAATTACATGCTTTAAATGTGGTAAGAAAGGTCATACTTCAAAGTATTGTAGATTTTCCAAAAAACTCCATGAGCTCCAAATAGAAGAAGAAGTTTTAGCAAAAATTTATGCTCTTCTAGTTGATTCTTCTGAATCAGAGTTCTCAAACAGTGAGGAAGAATTTCAAATTGATGAAATCAAAACCTCAACTGATTGTTCTGAGACAGGTTCAGAAAGCTCTTTAAAGAACATTAATATGCTCACTAGGCAACAAGAAGCTCTTCTTGAAGCTGTAAAGCATATTAGTGATCCTCTTATTCAAAAACAGGTTTTAAAAGAGATTTTAAAAACTGAATCTCTGGTTCCTTCTTCTAGTAAGAATACTTATAATCTTACTATGATTTTGGACAAAGGGAAGAAGTTGAAAAACCCTCTTCCTATTGTGCAGGAACTCCAGAAGGAGATTAAAACCATCAAAACAGAACTCAAAGAGTTGAAAGAAAAACAACAAAATGATTCTGTTTTGCTTCAAAGCCTGATCCTCAAACAGAATAGTGATTCTGATTCTGATGAGGAAAATGATTTTCAAAACCTTGAAGTATCTAAAAATGTTCCTGAAAACTCTATCAATGTTTTAAAGGAAATTACTTCAAGAAAATATTTGATTCAAATAAAGCTTGTTTTCCCTGGTGATTTCCAGATAGAAACCATCGCCTTGTTCGATACAGGAGCAGACCTCAATTGTATCAACTGCGAACTGGTTCCTAGAAGGTTTCATCAAGAAACTAAAGAAAGGCTGACTTCAGCAAATTCTTCAAAGATTAAGATTGCTGGTAAAACTGAAGCCGCAATTCTTAATAACAATATTGTCTTAAAGAATGTTTTCATTCTTACAAAAGACCTTCAGCAAATTGTTATTTTAGGGACTCCGTTTATCAATTTGATAACTCCCTTCAAAGTGACAACTGCTGGAATTATTTTCAAAGCTAAAGATTCAAAGATTGTTTTCCCTTTCTTAGAAAAACCAAAAAAGAGAAATTTGAATCTTATCAAAGCTCATTCTATTTACAATTTCGAAATCAATGCCTTGATCAAAGGAAAACAGACCCATCTTTCTCATCTTCAACAAGATGTGGGTTTGAAGAGAATCCTAGATCAACTGCAAAATAATCTTATTCAAAGGAAAATTTCTGATTTTCAAATAAAAATTGAGAATGAACTCTGTTCTGATCTTCCAAATGCTTTTTGGAATCGAAAGCAACATATGGTAGACTTGCCATATGAAAATGATTTTTCAGATAAGCAAATCCCTACTAAAGCCAGACCCATTCAGATGAATGAGTCTTTAGAAAGCCATTGCAGATTAGAGATTAGAGATCTTGAGTCTAAAGGTTTGATTTCAAAGTCTAGATCACCTTGGTCTTGTGCAGCTTTCTATGTCAATAAGAATAGCGAAATAGAAAGAGGAACTCCTAGACTAGTGATCAACTATAAACCTTTGAACAAAGCTCTAAAGTGGATTAGGTATCCTATTCCCAACAAAAAAGATCTTCTTCAAAAACTGCATTCTACATTCATCTTTTCAAAGTTTGACATGAAATCAGGATTTTGGCAAATCCAGATTGATCCTAAGGATCGATACAAAACGGCTTTTACAGTTCCATTCGGCCAATAAGAGTGGAATGTAATGCCTTTTGGATTGAAAAATGCTCCTTCTGAATTTCAAAAGATCATGAATGACATTTTTAATCCATATTCAAAGTTTTGCATTGTTTACATTGATGATGTATTAATCTTTTCAAATTCCATTGAACAGCATTTCAAACACTTAGAAACATTTTTCTATGTTGTTAAAAAGAATGGTTTACTGGTTTCAAAGTCTAAGATATCTCTTTTTCAAACGAAAATAAGATTTCTTGGTCATTATATCTCTCGGGGCACTATTACTCCAATTGAGAGATCTCTTGCATTCACTTCAAAGTTTCCAGATAAAATTTTGCATTCACTTTAAAGTTTCCAGATAAAATTTTGGAAAAAACTCAGCTTCAAAGATTTCTTGGTAGTATAAATTATGTCTTGAATTTTTATCCTAATTTAAACTGTCTTGCAAGGCCCCTGCATGATAGGCTAAGGAAAAACCCCCCTCCTTGGTCCGACCAGCATACAAAGATAGTTCAAAGCATCAAAAAATAAGTTTTGGAAATTCCTATCCTGCATCTAGCTGATCCTTCTGCATTTAAGATTGTAGAAACTGATGCATCAGAAATAGGATATGGTGGGATTCTGAAGCAAGTTCAAAATTCCAAAGAATGTATTGTCCAGTTTACTTCTGCTCACTGGAACGATACTCAAAAGAATTACTCTACTATCAAAAAGGAAAATAGTTCTTTGTATTTCAAAATTTCAAAGCGATCTTTTGAATCAAAAATTTCTTTTAAGGATTGATTGCAAGTCTGCAAAAGAAGTTTTACAAAAAGATGTTCAAAATATTGCTTCAAAGCAGATTTTCACCCGTTGGCAAGCAATTCTGTCTGTTTTTTACTTTGAAATTGAATTTATTCGAGGAATTATTTGAAACAAGATCTAGGAAACAGAAGAAAATATTAAGCAGTGAAGATAAAGATCACAAATTGAAACAAGATCTAGGAAACATAAGAAAATATTAAGCAGTGAAGATAAAGATCAGTAAATTTCTGGTGTGCAGGATCCTCAGACGAGGCAAGCACAGAGCATACGCTTGATGATGGGGAAAGAAGAAGATAGATAAAGAAGATAAACTTTGAATTGCTTTATTAATAATAATAATAGACTTTGAACATGGACATAAAAACAATTTTGAAAGCTTTAAACAAACATACAACTTTGTAAAACTTTGAAATAGAAGAAAATATAGACTTACAAGAGGAGTTACAAGATTTCTCTCTCTCTACTCACTCTTTTCACTCTTATATTTCTTCGCTTTGATGAGAAGAAGATAACAGAAGAGCTTATCTCTCTATGCTGTCTACTTCAAGTTCTGAATTCTTCTTTAGAGGTCTCCTCTTTATATAGAGGTCTCGGAGCTTTGGATACCTTTCACGGGCTTTGGATGCTTTGGTTAGTGGGGTGGAAATAATTCCAGTTGTCTTCCACTTGTCTTTGAAGTCTTTGGAGTCTTGTGATAATGGCAACCACCTTTTGAGAAAGTTGTCGGCCATGCTTTGAAAGATTCTTTTGCTATTTTGACTTTTTCTTTTTCTTTTTTCTTTTCTTCTCTTTTCTTTTCTTTTTCTTTTTCTTTTTCTCTTTGGGCTTTTGATATGAGCTTTAAGCCCATTACAAAGATCCTTGGGCTGCCGTTTCTGGTTTTCAACCCATGGGCTTTGTCAAGAAGATAACCTTATGAGACTTTGAATATCCCATAACAATCGTCTCCAGCTGAATCATCCAAATCAAATGCAGCAGTATTGGCACTGGAAGAGGACGATGATGAAGCTTTCGATTTGCCTTTGGAAGAAGCTGTTTCAGACAACTGTTTTATTAGTTGTAGGAAATCTTCTTCTGTCTGGGCAGCAGCAAGCTTTGGAAGGAGAAATGACTTCTGTGCCAAGAACGTTGTTTGTTCTTTAGGAGGAGGCAAGAAGCTATTTTTGGTAAGGAAGTTTTGAACGGCTTTAAGGGACAGTTTGTCCTGGTGGTTGAATTTGTCCCACCATTTTACTTTGAATCTTCGGATAAGTGTAATTTCACCATCTGGTAATAGATTGAAGTGAAAGTGCCATACACATACCTAGGGCAAAAAGAAGTTTGAACAGAATAGAAGAAGCGGGGGAAAACGCCTTTCTATTGAGTTGGGTTTGTAATTTGCTTTGAAGAGGTTGAACAGGGGTAAGACCTCTGGAATGATGGTCTCAGGGACATTACCGTAGTAATTCCACCAGTGTTTGAACCAGTAGGGGATTTTGGAGGTTTGGATAAGACTGGTGTCGAAGTAGAAGAGCCAGGAGTGGCTTCTTCCTTCATTTTGAATGAGAAAGGTATTGAACCAGGCTTGCTGGTAATCCTAGTAGGTGAAGGAGGTGTTTAAATTTGAAGGGTAGGTTCTTTTGATAGAAGTTGGAAAGGAACGAGGGGAGTGTAAATCCATACCCCAATCAGACGGGTGAAGGATTTTTTGGATTGTGCATGTTGAATATGCAGGGTCTTTGTGGGTTTTGTCTTTTTTGAAATGTTTAAACTTTGCGGAACCAGTAACCTCGAGGATTGACTGGTAGTAAGACTGAGGCTTTGAAGTGTTCCAGGGTTTGAAAAACCATTCTGGAGGGAAAATCTTTGAAACCAGTTTAGAGGGGCTTTCTGTACAGAATCCTTCCTCAACTGTTAAAACATTTTGAAAAATTGGTTTTTCCAAATACTCATTTGTTTTAAAATGTTTTGATTGAGTCAAAACAATTTCCTGAGAATTTGGTTTTGAAAAACTATTTGAACTTTGAGATAGATTTTGAGGGAAAATCTCTATCTCGGTATTCAAAATAATTTAATACATTCAATTTGTTTTAATTTATGTTCCTTATATATAATATACTCACTATGTTTATATCATTAGAAAAATATAAGAAAAAGTTACAGTAAATGGTATACGTTTTACAGATTTTAGTATATGTTTCATATATATTTAGTATACATATAGTATATAAATAGTATTCGAAATTGGTTTTTAGTTTCAAGTTATATCTTTGGTATCTATGCACCTGTAAGCTTGACCACTACTCAAAAAAATTTGCCAATTTTTTAAAACAAGCATATTATCAAACATCATAAGTGCAAACCATAATCCCATTTAATTCAATTTATTAACCAACTCAAATAGTTATTTAATTGTTTATTCATATATAGATAAAATGGGTAGTAAAATATATTTTAAGCCAATTCAACACTTATAATGTCCTAAAAAAAGAGAAAAATATATTTTTTTAATGTACACAAATAATATATCAAAAACTAAAAACTTAAAAAAAAAAAAATCAAACTCAAAATTTGTGTAAATCTCTGTAAAAAAAAAGAAGAGAAAGTTAGTAACAAACTATTTTATAGTTTAAACATGTAAACAAACAGTTGGAAGACAAGAAATTTGAAGTCATAAGTTACTATTTTATTCACTTTAAAACGTCTACAAAACTATTCAATTTTTCAATATTTGTATTCATATGTTATTCAAAAATATCACAATATAAAATTTGAATCAAATATCAGTAAAACCATTCAAACAAATCAATATCAAATAATTTTAAGACCAAATTAGATAACAAGAACTTAGTGTCAAAGAAGATACAACTCATAAAAATTGTAACCTTTGCCAACCAAATGCCCATGCCTCTCCATCACCAATGCTTATTACTTTACAATTATATAGCTTTAATCTGAGCTTCAGAGTTATTAACTTGTCTTTCTTCTTAATGTTGATTTAAATATTTCTTCGGTTTTTTACACTTAATTGAAGCTTTGCCAATACTCGATGATAATGACGAAGAAAAAGAGCTTTGATATTCTCCTTTGATAACAATGGAGTTGTAATGATGATAATGATGATGATGATAAAAAAGAAGAAGATGATGATGATTCCAGGAGTGTCAAAAAAGATGCAATATCATAAGAGAAAGTACCGTATAAATAAAATGAAAAAAATCAAGCAAATTAATAAAAAATAAATATAAAGTAAAAATAAAAGAAAAATAAAACTACAATATAAATAATATTTTTTTCAAAAAGAACATGCCACAAAGAGGAGCAAATTATTGAAACCCTTTCATTCTGACAATTTTCTTTTTGCATACTGTTATTTTAAAACTACATTATTTTATCTCAAAATCTTTTCAAAAGGTATACAATTAATTCTTATATTGAATTTTTATTTTACTTTTAAAGTAAAATTATGATGAGAACCCTGCATGAAGTTCTGATGACATTAGGAGTTCAAGCAATAAAAGAAATTCTAAAATCTTTAGCAGAATTAAGATTCTTTGTTGAAGTAGGATTCCTTGTGCTACATGGGTTCTCATCAAATTATATTTTAATCTTTTATGTATGAAATTGAACAATATTTTAAATTTTCATCTGTTAACTATTTAGAGACTAAAAATGCTTATTGTTTAATTTTTAGAGACTAAAATATTATGTGCCACCCTTCATAATTAAATAGAATAAGATTAAAAGTTATGAGAATAGTGATTAAGAGTATAATAAATATAGGTGTAACTATTAAATAATTGTTATTGGTAATATCTACATGATCAGAAATACTGATTATTATCTTAGTGGTCAAATAAAATTAATATAATTATTTTTTAAAAACCTAAACTGAAAAAGTTGTTGAAAAATATTGATTACTATCTTAGTGGTCAAATAAAATTAATATATTTGCTCTTAAATGAAAAAGGTTATTTTTTTTAAACTAAGATTGTTTAATTTAATGAATAAAATAATATAAAAACTAATCTTTTATTTTTACTTTTAACTCTATTTAACCTAAAACAGAATTTCATAAAAAAATGCATTGTAGAAGGTTAGTATTAATTCTTATATATATAAATAAATAAATAAATATATATATATATATATATATATATATATATATATATATATATATATATAAGTAAGGTTGTAACTTACTTTTTCTCTCTTCACAAGAATTTTTCTATGATATTTAAATTATTTATTTAAATTGTGGTGAGTTAGAATTTATATGAAAAAAAACTACTAAAAATAATAATTGTATAAATATTAAAGGAATTAACTATTCTATATATATACATAAAGATATATATAAATATATATATATATATATATATATATATATAAGTAAGATTATAACTTGCTTTTTCTCTCTTTACAAGGATTTTTCTATAATTTTTAAATTATTTATTTCAATTGTGGTGAGTTTAAGAATTTATATGAAAAAAAACTACTAAAAATAATAATTGTATAAATATTAAAAGAATTAACTATTATAGAATGATATATATTAATTAGTATTAAAAGTATTATAATTTTATAGTTAGCCATTTAATTTCTTTAAATTATTCTCCTTACTTTATCATTATAAGAATTATTTTAAATTTTTTAATCCACTTCTTAGAATTAATAATTAATCTAATTTTTGTGAAAAAATTCTATGATTTTTTTTATTTAATTACTACGAAGTCTTTTCCTTACTTTCTTTCTTAAGAATTATACTAAGATTTTTAATATATTTTTTAATTTAATTTTTATATATTTTTTGTTCGATTTCATAAAAAATATTCTAATTCATATTTTTTTGTATATGTATTTACATAATTTTTTATTAATAAACCACTATATTGATGTTAATGTCTAATTCATATAACTATGCTAAATACATAAATGGATCCTTGAACTTATTCTGTTTTTACATTTGGCCCTTCAAACTCAATTTTGATTCAATTGGACTTTTCAACTTTATTGGTTGTTACTTTTAACCCCTCCACTAACAGTAATAATAAAAAATTAATATTCTCTCTAATGACGCTACTTATAATAGGCCAAATACATAATTAAACTATCAAATTTGTCTTATTTTCGTAATTGACCCCTAAACTCAACTTTGATTCAATTACGCATATGAATTTCACGAGTTATTATATTTAAATCTTTCACAGACGTAAGTTAAGCGTTTTGGATTAACCTCATAAAAATTATGTTTCACTAATTCCAATATGTTATTTATTGTACATTAAAATTATTTTATTAGTTTATAAAATAAAATAAAAGATACATTTTCCAAAAGTTGAATATCAATGCTCCGGATCGTTTGTTTCCCACCTGTTGTAAATTGGGAAAATATCCAGATTTTTCTATATCGAAATATCAGTTGAAAAAATCATAGGCAAGTTAAAAGACTAAGTTAAAAGATTAAAATAAACTATTGTAATCTTCAACTTTTCCATCATCAAATTTTTCTTTTTATTCTAACAAGCCATGCCCACACCAGTAACCATAACAATGAAATATTTAACAAATATAAAAAAACAACGAGTTTTATTTAAGAACTAAAACTCATTATTTTACTTTTTTATTTTATTTATTTATTTTATATTTTAAATATATTATTATGTATTTCGAACTTACGCATTTTTTAAATGGCGTACAACATACGCCTTTGATGTCTGTGATTGGTCGTTGATGTCTGTGATTGAAGAATTTAAAAATAACAACCAATAAAATTGAGAAGTTCAATTGAATCCAAGTTGAGTTCAGTGACCAATTGGAAAAATGAGACAAAGAAATAATAAATTTAACATTCTTTTTGTTGCTCTAATATTTTATTCTTAATACAATTTAATTCAAGCAAATTTAAACATATTAAAACTACTTATATTTATAATAATAATAAATTTATTATTTGAAATAAACACTAAAATTACCTTATACTAAAAATAAAAATTTACTCTAATTTAATAATAAAAATAATTTTAGACAAATTTGATATTTGATAATAAATTTAAATATCAAACTATAATTTTAAACTACTAGTTTAGTTCTTCGCCTAATACGGAAGGCGGTAGTAATTAGCTTTATTAAAACTCTACAAATTTTAATATAATAAAAAAAAATACAGAGACTGAGTCATATATTAAACCAAATCTTAGGGATAAATAGTATTTGACCCTAAACATTTCCATTTAAGCAGTTAATCGAAACCTAACAGCAAAAACAATATTCCCAACATTGACATAATGTTCTTTTTCTTTTCTTTTTTTGTTTCCCAATTTCATTCCACTGCCTTGTTAAAAAAGATTACTGATTTCCCGTACTACGAGCTAAGAAAAATCAACAAAAATACATAAAATCATACAAGAGAAAAAACATTACGGAAAGATCAAAGGGCATTCATGTCGTCGAAGAAGAAGCACCAACTCTGACAATAATCCTTGTCATCTTCATTCCAATCAAAGTAACATTCTCAGCACCAACAAATTTAGACTTCCTAAATAACCCAACGATCTTACTAACTTCATTATCACTACACTCCCCAACAACCACAACACAAACACCACCATTCCTCACGGTCCTCTCTATCTCTCCCACAAATCTGACCGGAAACAAAGCTTCCATTAAATGGGCACTAAAACCCAAATCAAAAACCCCATCAAAAAAAGGTAAATTATTAGGATCAGCCTTTCTAACAAGAGGCAAAGAATCAACCAGCTCAACGCCAGCAACATCAAAAACACCCATTTTATTCAAAGCCATGACTTCATGGCCAGCACCAGCAGACACACAAAGGACTTTAGAGTTGTTATGCAAGAGATGAAGGCTTTGGAGATGTGAAAAGAATGTGGTGTAAGAAGCAACTTGGGAAAGCCAGGCGTTTGAGGACCAGAGACGTTGGTTTTTTTTAGAGAGTGGCAGAAGGGGCCGGTGTTTGAGTGATGGGTCACAGGTTGATGTTGGGAATTTGAGGTGGGGTTTTGTGATGGGTGTGTTTGGTGCTACGCATGTTGCTGGTGTTTCGAAATAAAGATGGAGGAGTATGATTGTTGATATTGTTATGCAGAGAATCGAAATTTTGTTTAGGAAATTCTCTATGTGTTTCTCCATTTGAGTTTCATGAAGTGGAAATTAGATGTAACAAACATGCCCAAACTGGCACAACTTCGTAATTTTAATCTTTTCTTTTTTGGACCGTGGAGTCTAGCAGCACGAAGCTCTGTCTGCTATCCAATTCCTAAATATCCTGCATAACTGGTCAGTGAAAAAAAATGAGTATAAACTCACTGAAAAGAGAAACAAATAACAAAAGAAAACAAATAAATGGTTTAACGTCATATCTCATACTGTAAATATAATTTGAAATTTAATATCTAATTCTAATCTTATTTTTATATAATTCTATTAATTTTTTTTATATTCTAATTAATTAATTTTTCCAAAAATTCGGCAGCATCTCCTGTACAAATCATACTAATTCCTCCATAAAAATAGATCCAAATCCTGCAAAAGAAACTCACAATACGTATAATGCCCGTTATAACCTTCTATTATGTGTGTGTGTGTGTGTGTGTATGTGTGTAGATACACACACGCACACACATAAATGGAAGGTTATATAATATGATTAAGATCACAATGCAATAAGTTACATAAAAGCTTATATTAAATTCATTATACCACCTGAGAGATTTATTTCACCTAGGTAATTACTATTCGTAATTTAGCAATTAATAAGTCATGAAGTACTAAACTTTCATGTAAGAAAGACAATTAGAAAAAGATACAACGAGGGCCAGTAGAAAAGCCACCATAAGAAACCCAAGATGCAACACCCACATTATTATTTTCTTTTATTCATTTCGGTTATGTTCATGGTTATCAAGATGAATAAGTCTTATTGTTGATATTGGCTAGTGCATCGGGTTGGAGTTGATGCATATGAAAAGAAATAGACATTCATTCCCTCTTCAAGATACAGAAAGAATTATTTTTAATAATTTACAGAACCGGTCTAATGATTTGGCAGGGCATTATATTAGTTCTTCTTAGCTAGCTTTAATGTCCTATATTCTATGTTGTTTATTTACAAGTTCACTTAAAAGAAGTACTCTTGCATTTAACTACAAGCAGTACCAGATTAACTCCAGTTCTAAATCACTATATGTAAAATTAATGTTAATGCCAACTTTTTAATATCCAAAAGTAAGGTTTACCGCAACAAGTTATCCAGCTAAATACCTAAAAGTCTTGTTCAAGAACTCATTACTTTTAAAATTTCGCAGTTAGAAAACGAATTAAAACCCAATTTAAGCAAAAAATCCAACAACACAACATAATCATCTAGTTCCTACATGAATAGATCCAGTTCTGATCCACTTGAAAGATGAGGCAATCAAAAATTAAAGAACCTATTTTACATACCTTAAACCTGATTTGATTTAACAATCGATCAAAATTGAATGGATGAGAAAACTTGGGGTTCAAAAGCTGATCTAGGGAGCTGACAGGAAAGCTTTTCCACAGTTGATAACGCCGTCGGAGTTGGTGACGCCAGGAGAGGAGAATGACAGCAGCTCACCATGATTCATAAAAATCCCTCTCTTTAGAACGTTGAAGATGGGCAAGATGATCATCTGGGTGAGATATTCTTACAAAAATCTGCTCGAGGCAGGCTGAGAACGGTGGAGAAGTTTATTCCAAAATAGCTCTCTCTGAGTTACTGTCAAAAGCTAAGAATTTGGCCCAAAAGTCTTTGAATGCACGAGAACCATTCACTTGCCCTTCATATTTTATTTAATTAATATCATATTCATTTTCTTTTTTAGATACATTAGATCAGATCAAGGCATAGGCATAGGCATAGGCATATCTCTCATATATATGCAAGAGGTAAAAAAATGGGAAAGATAATTAAACCCTTGTTGTTTATTTTATCTCAATTTTATTCTTAATTCTTTCTAGAAAGTCGAATTAAACTCAAATTGATAACATCCTTTAACTCCTTAGTGCTGGAGCCCACTATAAATGACACCTAGCCCTATATATTATATTTATATATTTTTCTTCTACTTAAATAATAACAAAATTACTAATTACTTATAAATTGAAAATTAATACTATTTTTCTTTTTGATTAGATTATTATTCTCTAGAAAAATAAATAATTTTCTAATTTTCAGTATAAATGAGACCCACACCATTTTAACCCGTTATCAATTTGACTTGATTAAACTTCTTTTAAAAGTAAAAGGGCTTAATTGAGTCAAACTGAAGAATGAGGGCTTAAATGTTTTTCTTCAATTTGTTTAAGGGTTAACTTGGACCTTTTGCCTATATTTGCTGATGAAAATTAGACAACTTTTTACAGTTCTATTTTGGATTAACTGAAAAAGAAAAAGAAAATATGACCTTTGCCCATTTCTTTTACGAATTTAACGTCATTGTTTGATTTTGGCAATGTTTTATTCTTAACATTCAATGTGTCATTTAAAAAATTCGATGTAATTTTATTGAGGTGGCATTAAAATTAGTTAAATTAGTTGTTGATCCGTAGTTGTATTGCATGGTCGATATTATTATTTAATTATAAAATTAAATTGATAGATATAATTTAATAAAATTTTAAAATTTTAAAAAATAATAGTAAACTAACTATTTTTAATTTTTTTAATTTTTATAAGATTTAAAAAATTATTAATATAAATTATATTAAAACTATTTGTTAATAATTTTAATATTATATAAATTAATATATTAATATAATTGATATTATTAAATTTTTAAAATTAAAAATTTATTATGCAACTAAAAAGTTATTATTATTAAATATAATATTAAAAAATATCATTTAAAATTTTATTTTCTAGAATTAGAATTATTATCTAATTACAAAACTAACTAGTCCAATATCCATCTTTTGGATGGAAGTCATTTTACATAAATAAAATATTTAATATGAATTACAATTATTATAAAGTTTTCAGTATATTAAAAATAAATTGTTTAGATATAAATGTAAGTATATATAAAAATATGACTTTTTTAATATATAAAAAAGTATCAAATTTTTAATCGGAGTAAGTAAATAAATATGAATTAGTTTACAAATTGAAAATTTCATTATTTGAGAATTATAATTTTTGTAATACACTTTAAAAATAATTTTTTGAATTTTTTTTACTTATTTACTTTAATTATATTAAAGATGAAAATAGAATATACGAATACATAATAGTTATTAATAAATTGATTACAATAATAAAAAAATTCAGTGTCCGTTCTTTGGACGGAAATCATTTTAAACGAATAAAATATGGCTAAATACATAAAAGATCCCTGAACTTGTCTCGTATTTTCAATTGGTCTCACGATTTCAACTTCAATTCAATTGGACTTTTCAATGTTACGGGTTATTAGTTTTAAACTCTTCAATCACAGACATTATGCACGTATATTTTACGCCATCTAAAATGTGTAAGTTTGAATAAAATAGTAATATATTTAAAATATAAAATAACGGCTAAATACATAAATTACCCTTTGAACTTGTCTCATTTTTGCAATTGATCTCTCGAACTCAACTTTAATTCAATTGGACCTCTCAACTGTACTGGTTGTTATTTTTAAATCCTTCAATCACAGACATTAAGAGCGTATAATCTAAAAAATGCGTAAGTTTAAATAAAATAATAGTATATTTAAAATATAAAATAAATAGATAAAATAAAAAAATAAAACAATAAATTTTAGTTCTTAAACAGAAATTGTTTTTTTAATATCTTTTAAATATTTTCTTACTATAATTACTGGTGTGGGCATAGCCTTTGAGAATAAAAAGAAAAAGTTGATGATAGGAAAATTAAAGGATTATAATGGTTATTTTAATTTTTTGAAAAATATATCTTTATTTTTATTTAATAAATTAATAAAACGATTTTAATGTACAATAAGTAATATATTAAAATTAATGGAACACACTTTTCACAAGAGGTTAATCAAAGCGCTTAACTTTCGTATGTGAATGATTTAAATATAACAACTTGTGAAGTTCATATGCACAATTGAATCAAAATTGAGTTTAGGGAGCCAATTACGAAAATAAAATAAGTTCAATAGCTTAGTTTTCTATTATAAATAATGTTATTAGTGAGAATATTAATTTTTTTATTACTTTAGTGAGAATATTAATTTTTTTATACTACCATTTGTCACGACCGGATCTGGGAGCCCATGATCGGCATTAGGGAATGGGTAGGCTTAAGGCCACCAAATCCCGTAGTAAGCCTCACTATTCACTAACTCAATCAAATTAAAATTTGAACTCTATTCTAAGCACTTTTTTCACAATTAATCTTAACTATCAAATTCTACATATTTAATTCGGTCTGCAAGTATAATTAGGCAAGATCCGAATTTACATAAAATTACAACTAATAAGTCTAAAATTTCTACTGCGGAGAATCTAAAATTTTACAAGCCAAACATATCAAAATCAATTACATCAACCCGATAATAAAGGAGTCGGGTTGCTAGATAACAACTGCGGGAAGACTAACAATCACCTGAAAAACAGTGAAATTCAGACTGTCAGTCTCGAGAGTGAGTTAAAATCACATATCTAAAAACAATTACAAACACTTCAATAACACATTTATTTAATTTGAAATAAATATTAAGTCATGCAAAAATATATGTGTCATGCCATGCTTAGATAAAAAATAACTTTCACATACTACGGGACGGAGTACTTTAGTGGAACCCTAATCCTAACACTAATATCTCGACTCTCTCATTCCAACAGAACTGGAGCCCAGAGAGCGAAGCTCGACCAGGGTCCTTAACTCCAGTCTAGTCACTTAGGTTTCCAAATAAGCCAGCGCCCAGAGAGTAATGCTCGACCAGGGACCTTTACTCCAGCAAATTCACTCTACTCCGCCCAAAAAGCAATACTCGACTAGGGCAAGTCCTAAATTTACCTTTTAAATTTAAACTCTTTAGTATCTGTCTCATATTCCTACCATCAAATAGCATGTTCTACAGCTGTCCCATCCCGGTCAACACGAAATCAATAAAATCAAAATGCAGAAAATGAAACATATATAAACAGTAAATAATTAAATAATTAAAATATTAACATTTAATCAGAGATATCGCGTAGAAATCTTAGCATGACACACGTAAGTAGATATATGACTTTAACTCACAGTTTTGACGACCTCCAAGCTCTGCTCTGATACCTCGGGTGGAGCGAACCGAACTGACGAATTATCGAGACGCTTAATCGCTCGGCCGACTCGCCTCCAGCCGCCAGAGTCCGATCAACGATCCGAACGCACCAACGGACTCTAAACGACGCGTTGATGATGATCTCAGCTTTCGATCTTCTGATCCAACCCCCGATCATCCGGAGAGATTTACGGACGATCTCAGCCGTCAATTTTCAAACGGAGTCTGGTCACCCACGAAACCTGTGCCATTGGAAAGCTTGAGCTGAGGAGAGTCCGGATATGTCCTCTGATCATCCATCACTCGTCGGAATTGGCTGGCAAAGCTCGAGATTTTCGGCTGCCCCTAACTTTTCACCTCGCCGGATCTTGCAATGGTCAGAAGAAGAAGCCTAGAAGTTGCTGATCAATTTGAGTCCAGAATCACTGGCAATGGTTCCCGAAAATGCCAAGAACGACGCCAACAGCCGCTGCCCCCCTTCCTCGCGTTTTTTGCCGCTCCTCGCTGCCCGCAGCTGCTGCCACCACTACCGCTGCACTCGCTGTTAACCACCGCACGTCCAACCGATACCACCTCGCTTGGGCGGGGCCTCCTTCGTCGTCCGCTATGGATGGCCGAAAGTCCTCCTTTCTCTTTCTTCTTCTTCTTCCTTTCTTTCTTCCTTCTTTCTTTTCTTTCCTTTTCCTCTCCATATCGACTTTTGATCCCTGAACTTTTCTTCTTTACCATTTAGTCCCTCAACTTTTTTAATTACTAACAATTTCATCCTACAAAATTTTCGATTAACCTTTAAATTTTTCTTTAGCTTTTCAATTAAGCCCCTAACTATTCAATTTGGGCTAAAATAGAATTATTAAAAATATATAATTACTTATTTACCCTTGCTTTTAAATGCAAAATTATCAAAAAGCCCTTGTCGACATATTTAATTACAAAAATACCAAACATTTAAATTTTTATTAAAATCCCATATTAATAAAATTATACTTTTAATCCTTATTCCAAAATAAATTTTTAATTTAGTCCTAACACACAATTAATTTAATTAGTTAATTTGCTAAATATTTTTCAATTAAAACTTATACCATTAGCTAATTAAAATGACATTTACCAAATAATTCTTTTATAAAATATCCTTTACTAATTCTTTCATAACTTTCAATATAGAAATTAATTTATATATTCATATTGGGAAAAAATTGAATGACCGAAAATATAATCCATTTCTCAAAGAATTTACTTAATTAATTTCTTAAAAATTAAACTAATTGGATGTAGAAAATAACTCCCTTATTTGTCTAGCATTGAAATTCTATTTAAATCATCCCAATTACATCAAACAACAAATAAAGTAAAAATAATTTAAGTAAAAACTCATTTATTAATTATTATTAATATTATCATTATTAAAGAAAAATTTCGGGTATTACAATCTCCCCCTTTTAAGAAAATTCGTTCTCGAGTTTTAAAAGAAAAAGGGGTTCACACTAAAACTGAGACTAATGAGGGTAAGAACCTATCATCTCCAGCTCGGCTTCTCGAGTACTTTCCTCGGTAAAAAAATTCAACCACAAGTACCATCGATAAAACCCTTGAGCAAAACTAGCGAACCTGAGAATCCGCGATCCTGACTTGCTGCTCCTCGGAAGTCAAATATTCACTTACTTCTACACACCGAGGTTGCAACATATTCGAAGGGTTTGAGATATACTTCCTCTACGCGGATAATTGAAATAACAGATTGTCCTGTGAGAAAAATTGGCGGCAAGTCCATCTTGCATGCCACCTCACTAATCCTGCCGATAAATTCAAGGGTTCCACACAATAAGGGCTAATTTGTCTTTCTTACCAAACCGCATCACTTTTTGCATAAGACACGCCTTAAGAATACATACTTCTCTAATACAAATCTCCACGTGCTCCCACTTCGGGCCTGCATAACTCCTCTGCCTTCTAAAAGTTGTCTTCAACCGCTAACGAGAAAAAGAGTCTTCTCTAAAATGATCTGGACTAATTCTGGTCCTACCAAAAATTCACTCGCCAACTTCTTTCCTAATGACGCGCCCCCTACATGTACAGAATATCCTTAACATCCATATCACATCATCCATGCCATATCATCCATCTGGTTGCGATAACCCATACAAAATCATGCCATCCTGACACAAAATTCCTTTTCGACTGAAATCCAGAAGTCTCCTTTATAATCCAACATGGGGCTTATTACGCCACAGATTCATTCTCACAGCAACTTAGCTTGTCATTCAGAGAATCCCAAGCTAACACAATTTACTTTGAAAGATTTACTTATTTATTTACTTTATAACCATCATTGATAAAATTCTATTATATTCTAAAAAAATATTTTTATAAAATCGTAAAATCTCTAGTGATTTTCTTTATATAAAATTATACAATATCGCAAACCAGGGTGATGATGCCCCCCTATCACCAAGGGTTGTAATGCACGATGTATGATGCATGCCCTAAAAATGAGTATGGAATTGTGCATGCCTAATAATAAAATGCCATAATGAATTCTTTCGGGACTAGGCGTAATATTGTATTTTAAAATACTTTATTTTACATAGAAAAATAAATAGTGTTTGCTTAAGCTTCTCTGGATTTCGAGCGTCCGAAAATACTCCTACCACCATTTTTAAGCTTCTTACAACCATAAAACTCAACCATATATGCTTTGACTTTTGCTCGACATTCCATGCATTAACTTCGGTACTACTCATTAAGGCGATGCTTGATACGATGACGAGGTAGTTCATGACACGACTGCAACTACACTATGCACTAATTTTACCTGTGGTGCCCACCATCGAAACAACAACCGAAGCATCCTAGGGCTGGCCTGCACCAATCATTGAAGAAACAACACGAGTCTATCGCGTTTCAGATCTTGCTATATCTACAACTCTCATTCTTAACACAGCATCAAAGACAAGCTTACAAGAAAAGAATGATAGACTCTCTGACAGTGAAAGCTGAGACACTAGAGTCGATGAAAACAAACAAGACAGACTTGATCCTAGCTCCGCAGCACCAAGAATCTTAACCTAGGTCGAAGGAAATCTAAACCTAAGCTCCGATACCAACTTTGTCACGACCCGATTTGTGAGCCTGTGACCGGCACTAGGGAATGGGTAGGCTTAAGGCCACCAAATCCCGTAGTAAGCCTGACTATTCACTAACTCAATCAAATTAAAATCCAAACTCAATTCTAAGCACATTTTCCACAATTAATCTTAACCATCAAATTCTACATATTTAATTCGGTCTGCTAGCATAATTATGGCAAGACCCGAATTTACATAAAATTACAACTGATATGTCTAAAATTTCTATTGCGAAGAATCTAAAATTTTACAAGTCAAACATACCAAAATCAATTACATCAACCCGATGATGAATGAGTCGAATTGCTAGATAAGAACTGCGGGAAGACTAACAATCACTTGAAAAACAGTGAAATTGAGACTATCACTCTCGAGAGTGAGTTAAAATTATATATCCAAAAATAATTACAAACACTTCAATTACACATTTATTTAATTTGAAATAAACATTAAATCATGTAAAAATATACGTATAATGCAATGCTTAGATAAAAAATAATTTTCACATACTACGGAATATAGTACTTCAGTAGAACCCTAATCCCAACACTAACATCTTGACTCTCTCATTCCAACAAAACTGGCACCGAGAGAGCGAAGCTCGACCAGGGTCCTTAACTCCATTTTAGTCACTTAGGTTTCCAAATAAGTCGACGCCCAGAGAGTAATGCTCGACCAGGGCAAGTTCTAAATTTACCTTTTAAAATTTAGCTTTTTTATTATCTGTCTCAGATTCCTACCATCAAATAGCATGTTATACAGCCGTCCCATCCCGGATCAACACGAAATCAATAAAATCATAATGCGGAAAATGAAACATATATAAACAGTAAATAATTAAATAATTAAAATATTAATCATCTAATCAAAGATATCGTGTAAAAATCTTAGCATGACACACGTAAGCAAATATAAAACTAATTAGAATTTTTTTTTATGAAATCAAAAGAAAAATATATAAAAGTAAATTAAAAATTTTAGTATAACTTTTATGAAAGAGAGTAAAGAAAAGACTTCAAAATAATTAAATAATGAGAGAAAAGTTATAGACATTTTTTATAAAAATTATATTAAATTTATAAATCTAAGAAATGAATTAAAAATTTTAGAATAATTCTTATGATGATAGGAAGAGAAAAATAATTTAAAGTAATTAAATGGTTAAGTATAAAATTATAAGACTTTTAGTACTAATTATATGTTTCTAGAATAGTTAATTCATTTGTTTAATACTCATATAATTATTATTTTTTAGTAATTTTTTTTATATAAATTTTTAAACTCACCACATTTTAAATAAATAATTTAAAAATCATATAAAAATTATTTTAAAGACATACAACTTTGCTTTCATATATATAAATAGATTTTTATTAGTTAATATAATATTAAAATATAATTAAAATACTATTTTTTATAATAGAATTAATATTATTATTTGATTAGAAAATTATTTATTAGTTAATATAATATTAAAATATAATTAATATACTATTTTTTAAGATTAAATTCGGCATTTAATTAGAAATATAATTTATAAATTAATAAATTAATAAAAAAATTTAAAATTAACATAAGCTTAAATCCTATGTATCAAAACAAAAATCTTATGTGTCAAAATAATTTAAGATCTCAGGAATTTATATATATTACTTCACATGGAAGTCATGTTTTTACTTAATTGCAAAAGATTATAAACTTTTATATTTACAGTGTAAAACATCCTTGTAATCATACATTTAGAATCAAATAAAATTTATAACTATGAGGATATTATAACTTAATGAAAATTTGAGTAGTAAAATTTTTCTTTGAATTTCATATTTAATATTATTAGCAAAATGACAAAAATTAGAAATAAGATATATAAATATCTTGTTATACTATATATAAATAAGATTAATAAGACAAAACAATACTATATTAAGATAAAACATGACATAATGTATTCTTTTAAAAATTATATATATAAATATTACTATATAAAGGGATATTTTTTAAAAAACGGAACTTAAAAAATATATAACTTATTACAACATAGAGTTTATTCTTATTTATAACTAGTCAAATTGAGACCATAATTTTTTATCACTATGTAGAAATTATTTCTATATAGAGTATTATTATAAAAAAGTTTTACTATATATATATATCACCCATCATTCATGTTGTCACGACCCCATCCGTGGGCCCGTGACCGGCACTAGGAAATGGGTAAGCGTAAGGCCACCGAATCCCGTAGTAAGCTTGACACTCACAACTCAAACAAATCTCAACTCAAATTAATATTATTAAAGCCACAAATTATCTTAACATTAAATCTTACACAATTGAATCGGTCTGCCAGAAGAATTAGGCGAGACTCGAAACTACAGAAAATTACTACTGATACCTCTACTATTACTACTGCGGAGAATCTAAGATTTACCAATTTACATACCAAATCAAATACATCACCCGATGATGAAGGAGTCGGGTTACTGATTAAGAGTCGCGAGAAGACTAACAGTCACGCATCTGAAAAAAATAAATTGAGACTGTCAGTCTCGAGAGTGAGCTAAAATTATATATCTAAAACAGTTTCAAACATCTCAATATCACATTCATTTAATTTTAAAATAATTAATAAATCACGCAAACCATAGGTGTAATGTTAAAATATATGTGTCATGACATGCTTGAACAAAAATTATTCCACACGCAACGGGACAGAGTACTTCAGTAGAACCCTAATCCCAACTCAACATCTCGATCAATTTCAAAACTTACGTCTCGACTAAGCTCAACTCTAATATTTCAACTTTCTCATTCCAACAGGACTAGCGCCCAGAGAGCAAGGTCGATCAGGGACCTTACCCCCAGCCTGGTCACTTATATCTCAACTCTTTCATTCCAACAGGACTGGCGCCCATAGAGCAAAGCTCGATCAGGGACCTTACTTCCAGCCTGGTCACTTATATCTCAACTCTCTCATTCCAACAGGACTGGCGTCCAGAGAGCAAAGCTCGATCAGGGACCTTACCTCCAGCCTGGTCACTTATATCTCAACTCTCTCATTCCAACAGGACTGGCGCCCAGAGAGCAAGCTCGATCAGGGACCTTAACTCCGGCAATCAACTGAACTCAGCCCAGAGAGCAATGCTCGATCAGGGCAAACAAATCTATAATAACCTTATTACTTGTCTCTGATCATTGCCGGTGCGCACGCGGTCCTGATGCAACCCATCAGGTGGCATGTTCTACTAAAGCCTCATCCCGAGTCATCATGCAATATTAAAATTAGTGATAAAGGAAGAACATATTTAAATAGTAATTAAAAAGCATCATGCATATAATAGTAATTAAATGAATAATTGGAATTGCAAATGAACAATTACAATAACAAATCAAATTTTATGCATGATACGTGCATAAGCGATATATGACTTTAATTCACTGGTTTGGCGACCTCCTAACTCTGCTCTGGTGCCTCGGTTGGAGCGAGCCGAATAGACAGTTCATCTAATCACGAAAAATAATTTATTAAAATGCTGAAACAATCGATCATTAATCCTAGGTCTAGATTCCTAGGACTGACTGTCTAAGAATCCCGACTCGGGTAAATTCTACCGAAAATTCGGCAAAACCTCCCCTACAACACGGACATTTACCCCCCGTAAAACGGGTCCAGGACCTGCCAGAAAAGCACTTCAAATATCCAACAATTTAACACAATGGGAGTCGGGTCCTCAAGACTTCACTAATTTCCCGACTCCACCACACAGCACAAAAATCACAACTACGGTAGGCAGTCCGACAAACTATTATTTTTGACTCACAAATATCATCTAATACTCAACATAAATCAATAGACACACAAATTAAATCAAAGAATTCCAAAATTAACGGGCCAGAGAAAATTACCGAGACGCTCAGTCGCTCGCCTCCGGCCGCCGGAGTCCGATCGACGATCCGAACACACTATCGGACTCAAAACGACGCGCTGATGACGATCCTTGCTTCCGATTTTCCGATCTGACACCCGATTATCCGGAGAGATTTGCAGACGATCTCGACCGTCGATTTGCAAACGAAGCCCGATCGCTACGAAACCGGTGCCATTGCGAAGCTTGAGCTAAGAAGAGTTGGGATATGCCCTCCGATCGTCAAAAGCTCTCCGGAAGCTCGCCGAAAATGCCCAAAAACCTCGGCTGCCTCCATTACTCCGGAACTCCCTCCTCCGGCCACCAAAACTGACGCCGCCACCGGCAAAAGGAAGCTCTCTCCAAGGGGAGCTGATCCCCACCGAGATCGACCGGAAAGGTAGCCGGAAACGGCTGGAACGACGCTCGGATGTTGCTGCCTCTCCTCGTGCGATTCTGCCGCCTGCCGACGCTGTTGGCTACCGCCACCATCTCCATCACGCCGCCCGGCGGCCCGGGGGCCGTGGATGCAGCCTCTCTCTTCCCCCGACTTCTTCTCTCCCCGACACTCTTCTTTCCTTTCTTCTATACTCGACAATTGACCCTGAACTTTTTCTTATTACAATTTGTTCTCTCAATTTTTTTAATTACTTACAATTTCATCCAACAGAACTCCAATTTAACCCCTAAACTTTTCTTTAGCTTTTCAATTAAACCTCTAACTAATTAATTTGGGCCAAATTAGAATTATTGAAGATACATAATTACATAAATACCCCTGACCGACATATTTATTTACAAAAAAATACCAAACTCACAAATTTCCATTAACCCCGTAAAAATAAAATTATCCTTTTAATCCTTATTCCAAAATAAATTTCCAATTTAGTCCTAACACAAAATTAAATTAAATAACCAAAAATATAATCTACCCTTCAAATAATTTACTTAATTAATTCTTAAAATTTCAAACTAATTGGGTATAGAAAAATAATTCATTCAATTCATTAATATTAAAATTTCTATTAAATCATTTCAAATTAATCCAAATAAAAATAAAGCTAAAATTAACTTAAATAAAAACTTATTAATTAATCATTATTAATATTATCTTTATTAAGAAAAAAATTCCGGATATTACACATGTAAATTATTATTATAGAAGTTATAATATAAAATTATTTAATAAATTATTATAAATATAATATTCATTAAATATATTTAACTATTTTATGAATTTTTTTTACGTATAGTAGGAATATGTCATAGTATACTTTACAAACTTAGTAAATAACTAAACTTCAAATAAATTTTTATAAAATCATTTCTTTTCTATTAATAACTCATTATTATTGATACTAAGTTTTATATGTTTATTTTATCTAATTATAATTTTTTACTAAAATTATTATTCGTAGAAAGTAATTTTTTATTTATTTTCTTAAAATAATTTAGTTATATTATTTTAATAATTATTAATAAAAATATTAAGATAAAATTTCATATTAATAAAGAAAAATATGAAAAAAGGATCAATATTTTAATTTTAATAATTCTTTAATTTTAATTTTAAAATATAATATTTTTAACAATAATATTATTGTAATTAAATAAAAATAATTTTTTTATATTTAAAAGAAAAATAATGAAAAAATATAAGAACAAATATGTGGGCTGCAGTTTCTAGCGTGCACCCAAATATCTCTAGCAACTATGATACTACAATGGTTTTCAACCAAATCAGAAATACGCTAACTAATTATAAACATTAGCATGCAGAAAGGGAGTCACCATCTGGATAATTCTCTGGGACACTTTTATTAATAGAGTGGCGTTTATAGATTCTATAAAAAAGTTTCGCCATATCTAGAGATGGATACGGAAACCAATTTTTTTATTTATATATTTCTTTTTTAATTTTATTGTTTAATGGACTATTTTCTATAAAAATAATTATAATTCTACAACTAATTACTACATCATGTAAGATCCACTTAAGTGTAGTCCATTTCAATTATATTGTTAACTTAGATTTACCGTCCAATTATGCATGAGAAAGTCCTCTTAGTCTAGCCCAATTATAGATTATACTTTGGTTACCAAATTTTTAATTTAAGTGGACCACCATTTGTATACTAAAGTCTAATTTTTAATTATTTTACTTTAAATAAATTAGAGGAATTTACATGCAGTGCGCCTTTTCTGAAATCTTTACATTTATACGTCCGTTCTTTTTCCATTACAATTTTATTTTGTTCATTAACATTTATATGCTTATTTTTTTCCAGAGAGAACTTGTTTTTCTATAATGCATTGATCATGAATAGTTACTATTAGTCAATATTTGGTTATATTTTATTGGACAAATCATAATATTGGTAAATATATTATTAAGAATTTTAATTAAAGTCATAACTACAATCTATGAAAATATTTCTTTAAGTTATTACAAAATATTTAAAATATTCAAACATAGATGTGTTTTTATTTTCTTACATTTTACTCTGTTGACTTATTTTTTTTATATTTTTATTTATAAGAAAAGAGAGCAAATAATTTTTAAATTTAAAAATAAATAAAATAAATATGAAAGAAAAGCCAATAGGAGTCCGCGTGTTTTGTCCATTAACAGTTATGTATGCTCTAAAAGCAACAAATGTAGAGATCTTTGTCCTAAAAAAGTATTTTAATATCCCTTAATAGAATATTCTTTTATAAAAAATTAAAATAGATCTCAAACTCTTTATTTATTTTTTTGATTTAAAAGTTATTTTTCTCTCTTTTCTTATAAACAACAGTAAGAGTACTAATTAAAATATTAATTCAGTTTGAGAAGAATTTTAATCAGTGTTATTATACAAGACATTTATAATATTAAAACTTAAATGATTAATTAATGAAGGATTTAAGTGAATAAGCGTAGAATAGAGTATTGTTAATATGATTCAATTTTGGTCCAATTAATACTAAAATTTTAAAACTAGTCACTTAGTAGATTATACCTTAATATTTATAAATTAATAGCAATTTTAAACAGTTGATGCTTTATTCAAAAATCCATTATTTCTATTGAGTCATTTAATGAGAATTTTGCATAATCTTTTATTGGCTATTTTAGTATGTTAAGGCTGATAAGGTTTTTTTAGTATTTATGCAAGCATTAAGGTTTCTTTCGGTAATATATAGCTACATAAATAAAAATAAAAATAAAAATAAAATGAAATACACTAAAATAAAATAATTTAAGAGAAACACAATAACTCAACTATAACTCAACTATAATTAATAAAAAATAAATTAGCGTGTTTATATATGCCTCAGAACATTTAATGTTTCAAATTATTAAATTATCAAAGTATCCTTAAAAATCATATTTAAATATAATAGAAATTTATATTATTAACAAAAAGAACCCAACTATATTCAATATATATACATTTACAAAAGCAACCTTAAATACTCTACTTTTATATATATATATATATATATATATATATATAAAATAAAATCGAAAAATAATAGTAAATTGTATTTACAAGTTGATTAACATTTTTATAGAGAAAGAAAGAGAAATTGATATAAAAAAAATAAGTTGTAGAAACATAAGGAAAAAAAAATCAGATTAAGTGCCTTTTGTATTATAGAAGTAGTTACTTTAAAATGATTTTGTTGACAGTTTAGTTGATTTTCATATTTATACAAAATTGTCTTCAATTTTTTTTCTTGAACTGTTAATTTTTTTTCTTTTGGATCCCAACTTCCTTTTTCTTTCCTTTCTTTTTCTGATATCTTTTATTTGAGTTCTCTTAATTATATAAGATTTTAAAAGAATTATTACTATTTTAATTTTCTTAAAATTTGTTGATTCTATTTTTATAAAAGGTTTGGCTTTTTTAACACTTTATGTAAAAAATTATTTGAATTTTTTAATTAATATATATATATATGTATAGATTTTGAAGTCTTATAATTTACGGACCATATTTATAGTTCTACTATGATCTTTTAGATCAATTTATGCTTTTTTTTTGTTTTAAGTTTTTTATCATTGATTAATTAGTTGTTGTTTGATTGATGTTTAGTTTACTTTTGGTTGATTTTTAGTTTTATGAAGAACTGTCTTTAATTTCTTTCCTTGAATTATTTTTTTTTTCTTTTAGATTTCAATTTTTTTCTCTTTTTTCTCTAATGTCTATCATTTCAATTTTATTTTTTATGTAAAAGAAAAAAGATATTTTTCAAAATTTTTAATAGTTTTTAGATTTTTCTTTATGTAAAAAGTTTAAATTCTTCTTTTATTGATTTTTATATCTATAACAAAGAAATTTTAAAATTTTAGTTGATATTTAGCTCTTACATGTTAATCAAGTTCAGCTTAAAAGTTTGAACATGTAAATAGATAATTGTAATTTAAATTAATAATTTTCCATTTAAAAAAGAAAATAATATAATTAGAAAATATAAAAAAAACAGGCCATAAGAAAAAAAAAAGAATTATGAAAATTACCAAACTTCTACATGTAAAATCATGTGAGTACAAAAAACTTGTTCAACATTGCCATAATAAATCAAAAGACTGTTGTTATACATAATTATGCACCGTAGGTAATAATGTTCATAAATGAAACTCTTTAGTGATAATTTTCTTTAAGGATAATTAATAAAAGTCTAATTTCACTACCTTAAGCACAATTATTTTAAGAGCTCCCTTAATATTATAACTAAGATGATATATATTTTACTAATTTAGAAAAAAATAAGAATTGATGTTAATTGCTAAGAACAATGATTAAAACATGTATGTATTACTAAGACAAATGATAAAATATGTGTATGTTGCATATTAGCATTGGTCTATCAATTGTACATATTATCAAGACGAATTATAAATATTAAATGCTGCTTGGAATTGTAAATATGGTCTAGCGTCCATGGCTTTTGATGGACAAATAATATGGCTTGGTAATTAAGAGTAACAATGGAGTTCAATGCAAAAATTACATATAAAAAATAAGATTTTTCTTAAAAAAAGAAGAAAGTGAGTGTGTAACAGCTCGGAACCAGATCACATGAGATATTGTCCGCTTTGGCCCCTCACTGACCTCACGGTTTTGTCCTTTTGACGGATTCGAGAACTTCCCAGGAGGTCCTCCATACTGAAATTTCTCCAAACTAAGCATGTTTAGCTTTGGAGTTCCTACAATCCTATAGTTAAACAACCAAAAGGCGCCTCATGTGATTAGTTCCAACTCTTTACATATATGTTATCAATCATTCCCCACCCCATTTCAATGTGCAATTCGATTCATTCATGTACTCCCGTACCTTAGAGTGCTGCCATTCTAGAAGCCTGCCAGAAGTCACTCATTGTCCAGGCATCCTATTTTTGCCCCCGGCATTCACTTCCCGCCCTCGTCGAACCGCTTCTCCAGGTCAGGCTGTCACATGCCCACCAGCTTCCGCCTGGTTCGTCATCAAACCGCACATCTACTAGAAGGGTCCTGCTCTGATACCATTTATAACGATATAGTGTAATATCACATTAATCATGTTTATAAAATTAATTCTTACTACTAATGTTTCTTTTAATAAAACAACACTACATTGCAATATAGGGATAAGATGAAACGTATTGATCACTTCGACAGTGGAATATTGCAAATATTTAGCTTCGTGGATAATGAAAGTACTCTATTTTATAGTTGTTCAATACAAATATAACATAGTTGTAGTGATTTTTTTTTGTTATGTACAAGTATAATAGAAGTATAAATATAGACGATAAAACATGTCTACCAATTTTTTAGATATAGACTCTTATATTCAAACTAATATGAGAATTAAACTTATGTGTAATTTGAAGATTCTTCTATAAATTTATTGATTAATTAGTTACTTTCCTTATTAAACAACAAACCTATTAAGTACTTACAAATTTTATACTCATTACTTTAAAATCAACTTTCAAATAAATTAAATATATTCTCAAACAAAAATTAATACTTACATATACTATAGTAATATTTCAATATAAAAAAAAATTGTGTATTAATAATATAATTTCTTTCTTATGAAGATAAGCTATAGTACAGTAAACGCTTTCTAGTATAAACTATACTTTTATTTTCCTATTTTTAAACATTATCAAATTAAGTATTTCAATACTAGTACTCTTTTCAGATTTAGATATCTAAAATATATTTATATGTATAATTAAATTGAATTTTCATAGTTTAAGTTTTAAAATTTTTTCAAGAGCATAAATTAATCATCCGACTTATTTTTTTTTATGTTTAAATAATATCATTATTTTATGTAAATTTTTTTAATGGCCTAATCATTCTTATTCTATAAAACATGACATTTCAAATTCAAATGCATATAACCCATGATCACTGTCGTATAACGCACGACGCAATTGAGGCCCAAATAATAATTCATGTGCCCTTTATGTTATTTTTTTCCGACGAATGTGCCCTTTATGTTAACATTATGTTTTAAAACTCAATCAAGGGGACAGTTGCTAGTAGGGCACTAACCGTTGCCTTTCTTACAATACTGCCATTGCGTTTCTGCCTGCATCTTCAATACTGGGCCCATTAGAAATGCATATCCCAAGGCCACCAGCCTGCAAGGCAAGATTACAACCTACACCATACAATGACCCAAATAACAAATTGTGTGCCTTTAGCTTCTTCTCATTTCTTAAAACCAATTTCAGTTCTCAGTTATTACTAGGATCCTAACATGTCCGTCTTATGACAATGACAGAGGGGAAATTCGACACCAGTAAAGGCAATTTAAGACATTGTAGTAATATCACGAAAATAAATACTGAATTATTTTATTTTTTTCATAAACAACGGCTGAATTTAAATTTCTATACAAATCTCAACTATTGTATTACTAAAATTAAGGTATACATATCTATAAAATTAAGATATATATATATATATATATATATAATTTTATTAAAAATTAATTGTGATATTAATGCAATAATAAATATGGTATTTATGACTTATTTAAGTATAAGATTATTATATAGTATTATAATTATTATACCTACTACAAAGTAATAATAAATCTTATTATCTTTCTATAAAATATATTGTTTATTTATATATATTATATAAATTAATATAATTCTAACATAATACGAATTTTAAATTTGGACCATAAATTTAGTTATTAGAAATTTCTAAAGTGTTGAAGAAGTTATTGATTCAGTATAATAAAGAGAAAATAAGAGTTTCAATATGTATTTATTTAATATCAAGAAATAATAATAGAAAAAAATAAATAGCAAAAAATTTAACAATCTTATTTATTAAAAATTATTATTATTATTATTATTTACAAGTATTACAATGAAATAGATAGAAAAAATAATTTGTAACTATATATACTTGTCATGTTTATTTACTTTACCATATAAAAATACAAAAATCTCATAACTATATTTTACATGATTTAGATAAAACACTATTATAAATATAAATAACATTATCATAAAATAAAAATCATACTTATATTTTTAGTAATATAATTATAAATTGAATTGTATATAATATATAAAATCAAATTTTTAAATATAAAATAAATAAATTTATTATACAATAGCATGAACAAAGTGCTACTTACAGATGTGATAGGATCTCAATTCTTAATTGTTCATTAATTCGATATACATTAACATCCTCTCATGCTTCAACTTCTAAAGGATATCCCATGTTCATAGACTGTTGAGCATTATAAATTTTTATTTTCTCACTTCACTTTTTCTTATTTAATAAATTATTATGATGCTAAATTAGTAATTAAAATTATTTTCTTCCCACTTCCTCTCCATTTTGGAGACAAATTATTTTTATGGGATTTCTACACTCTATATCATTAAATTCAAGATCAAAGGGATTCAGATTTGTTACTCAACAAATAATTTTTCAATTAAAGGCATTGCAAACTTTAATGCTACACCTAGCACAATAAATATGAAAGGTGATGATGATGAAATTGTACATAAAAAGAATCTTAATTCATGTTTGTTGTTCAACCATGACTTTATCAACAAAATATGCATTAAAATCTTCTCATGTTTCAATGTCTAAAGGATATCTCATATTGTTACACTCTTGATCATTAAATTCAAGATCAAATTTTCAAATTTTATTTACAATAGATAATTTTTCAATTTTAGGACACATCTACTACAATAAATATGTTTCATGTAAACAACTTCAATTATAACCTTTTTTTAAAAATTAGATAATTGCAATCTTCTACATTCTCTTTATCAACACTATTTTAAGTAAATTATTATTACATTTTCTTTATTTTCTCTTACAATTTTATTTCTTTCCATACTCGGATTTCCTTCCATCTATTTCCTCCCTTTCCTTCCATTTCCACCTTTTGCTTCCGTCCACTTTTTATCTTTTCCTCACACTTTAATTCTCCTTTTCTCTACCTTTCCCCTTACTTTTTCCTTTCAAACAAAAAGCAGTCACAAAATCTCAAAAGAATTTCTTTCATAACAGACAAAATGCACATAAGTTAAATTACAAAATAAAATACAAAAATTTACCTGTTCGACAAATGTACCGGTACATACCGTATCAGGAGCCGAACTTAAGGTATTCATTGATGCTCTAGTTAGTACGATGATACAGATTCATGGCTCTAAATATTTACCTCGTTAGAAAAGAATTTAGCGCCACCACTTTCAAATTTCTTAAACCATATTCTTCTTTACCTCGCCATTTACATTCCTGCTTCAATACCGGACATTTATGCTTTCGCTTTGACCCTTGCACATTCTTTGCATCTCTCATTGATAATTCAGTGAACAGAAGTCACTTGAATCAAATCCATGCTCAATTGTTTGTCTCTCGATTGCAGTATAACGGGTTTCTGATTACTAAACTCGTGAACTGTTGTGCGACTCTAGGAGAAATTCGCTATGCACGTAATGTATTTGATTATTATCCTGACCCGGATGTGTTTTTATGGAATGCGATTATTAGATGTTACACCAGGCAGAATTTGTTTTGTAATGCTATTGAAATGTATGCTAGAATGCAAATAGCATGTATAAGACCTGATGGGTTTACGTTTCCTCTTGTTTTGAAAGCTTGCACTGCCTCGCTGGCTTTTCTTGATATTGGCCGGCGAGTACATGGTCAGGCTTTTAGGCATGGGCTTGAAGCTGACGTTTTTGTGCAGAATGGTCTCGTGACATTTTATGCAAAATGCAGAAAGATTTCGCTTGCTAATATTGTTTTTGGTAGGTTAAGTGATAGGAGTATTGTTTCTTGGACTTCTATTATTTCTGGGTATGCACAGAATGGGCAGCCTATTGAAGCTTTGAGAATTTTCAATCAAATGAGGGAAGTGAATGTGAAACCTGATCAGATTGCTCTTGTGAGTGTCCTACGGGCATATACTGATGTAGAGGACTTGGAACATGGCAAATCTATTCATGGTTGTGTTATCAAAATGGGCCTTGAATTTGAGATTGATTTGCTCATTTCACTTACTGCCATGTATGCAAAATGCGGACAAGTTATGTTTGCTAGATTGTTTTTTGATCAGGTGCGCATTCCAAATCTGATTTTATGGAATGCAATGATTTCTGGTTATGCAAAGAATGGGTATGCCGAGGAAGCTTTGGAGCTTTTTCGTCGAATGATAACTATGAATTTTGGCCCGGATTCTATTACTATTACATCTGTCATCTTGGCATGTGCTCAAATGGGTTCTCTTGAATTAGCAAGGTGGATGAGTGATTATATTGGCAGGAGTGAGTTTAGAAATGATGCTTTTGTTAGCTCTGCCCTCATTGATATGTTCTCAAAATGTGGCAGTGTCGATTTGGCTCGCGATGTTTTTGATAGAGCACTGGATAAAGATGTTGTTCTGTGGAGTTCAATGATAATGGGATATGGATTGCATGGTCGTGGCCAAGAATCTATTAATCTTTTTGAGGCAATGAGGCAAGCTGGGGTGCGCCCAAATGATGTCACCTTTGTTGGGCTCCTTACAGCATGCAAAAATTCAGGCCTTGTAGAAGAAGGATGGGAATACTTCCACCACATAAGAGACTATGGGATTGAACCACGCCATCAGCATTATGCTTGTGTGGTTGATCTTCTAGGGCGTAAAGGACATTTAGATAGAGCATATAGTTTTATCAGAAAAATGCCAATTGAACCAAGTGTAAGTATATGGGGAGCTCTTCTAAGTGCATGCAAGATTCATCGTCATGTCGCACTAGGAGAGTATGCTGCTGAGCAGCTTTTCTCATTGGATCCATACAACCCAGGGCATTATGTTCAACTGTCAAATCTTTATGCCTCAGCTTGCTTATGGGATCATGTTGCAAAAGTACGGGTGTTAATGAGGGAGAAAGGACTGAGTAAGGACATGGGGCACAGTGTGATTGAGATCAATGGAAAGCTTCAGGCCTTTCAGTTTGGAGATAAGTCACACCCAAGCTCCAAAGAGATCTTTGAGGAGCTTGAGAATTTGGAGAGAAGGTTAAAGGAAGCTGGATTTTTCCCCCATAAAGAATCTGTCCTGCATGATTTAAATGATGAAGAAATTGAGGAGTCACTTTGTAATCATAGTGAGAGGCTAGCGATTGCATATGGGCTTATAAGTACTCCTCCTGGAACTACACTTCATATAACAAAGAATCTTCGGGCATGTGTAAACTGTCATGCAGCAACCAAGCTTATTTCAAGAATTGTGAATAGGGAGATACTTGTAAGGGATTCAAATCGTTTTCATCATTTTAAGGATGGAGTTTGTTCTTGTGGAGATTATTGGTGATAGGAATTTAATCAAAGTTTCTAACTTAATCTAGCTTTATCAAGGAAGCTCACAATGTTTCATCAACCAAACTTTAAATTTGTGGCATTCAAACAAGTGAAATTTCTTGGTTTAATAAAGAGACGATTGTATGAAATTATCTTATGAGAAAATTAGAGGAAAAAAATTATTAAAACAACATTGTTGAAGAACTAAGACTGAAGCAGTGATCTTACCATATGGATTGGCTATCTGGCTTCTTTGGATGTAGATGACCAATAAAAATACTGTAGAAGAAACTAATAGTTTTGGTATGGTGAAGCAGATTCCTTTACAATTAAGAATTTTTACTCCTAGATCCAGGACAATTCTGGGATCTCAAATCTGAGATTGGAGTTGTTATGGATGAGAACACCCACCAAAGTTTGATGATATCACAGATAAAGGCTGCTAAGTTATTGAAAGCGATTGAATCTGGTCCAGATTATGGTTCAGTTAGCTGATAACTAAGCTACAAGTTTAGAATCTGCCGAGTTTATAATTTCTCCTTCATGTATTTAAAGTTTATGGTTCTTTTGTATGATTTCAGACTTATTTATATATATATATATTCTCTAGCAGCATCAGTCGGCAGCACCAAGTTATCAGATTCTGATTTGCCTGTGGGATTGCAAAGCCTATTGTTATAAGAGTTGAAAGGAGGTTGCTAGCATAAAATTGATTTGTGGTAGTATCTTAATGGTTCTGTAGTAGCTGAGGTTTAAGGATTTGTTAAAGTTCAAACACTGCCAGGGAAAAAGTTATTTAATTAGTGTTAAGGTTAGCATTTTGAGAAGCCTTAACCATTTCGGTGACAGATAAGAGCAAAAGAACATAGAAGGAAGGATAAAGAGAAGAGATTGCAGAGGAAGAAGCAGAAGAAAAGATTAAGAGAAGAGAAGAGAGAGTAAGAAACAAACAGAGAGATAGAGATTTGAAAGGGAAGAAATTTTATTTATCAATGCATAACTCTTATGTTTTATATTTCAAGCAAATATAACTACTTCTTTAGCTAATTATAGTTACAGCTACCTTTACAATTCTGCTATAATTTTACCAATACATCCAATTGCTATCACCCAGGTCTTTTTCCTTAAGTTTGTTATTCCAGATTAGATCCTCTGCAACTAAACTAACGTCTCTAGACATCTGTGACCATTGATTAAGCAGACTGCAGTTTTGATGAACATGATAGATGAGCAGTACCAGGCATGTGAATGATATATAAAATTGTTAGTCAGTTTATCATAGTCCAGTGAGGAGATTCAAGTCTATTTGCAGTAATCTAGAGTAGCTAAGGTCAAATGCCATGTAAGTAAGAAGATCTTTTGTACAGTGACTGAACAATAACAAATTCTGTTCTTGCTCCTCTCATCTCACGCTTCCCCTTTTACTGTATTCCTTTCTAAAATGTTTATTAATTATCTTTTTCTTCATCCATTTTCTGAGTTAGTGAATGAGCCTATGAATTCCTTTTTGCAGTTGTGGACCAACGAAGGCACTGTTTCAATCAGTGGATATCTCAGGCACAAAATGGATATTGCGAACCTACAGGCAAATACAGCACTGTCATAAACTATGGAAGGTGTATTCAGAATGATACTCATTTAATTAGAATCTTCATTTGTTGTTTGGAGACAGGTGGCTTTATGAACTCAATATACAATGTTCTAGCTGATACAGCAACATTCTTTGTCTTTGGACGACCAACAACAGAGTGAATTACGGAGCAGATAGAAGTGGGACAACTGATTTTGATATTAGGTTCACTTTCTGGCAGTACCTACTTTCAAGATCTGATTTTATTGTTTAGCAGAAATATTAAGCCTGGCAGTTCCTTGATAGGCCAGGTTGTTTTATTTGCTTGTGCACACGTTTTCTTTGAGTTTGCTTCTGTTTTATAATGTCATTACAACCTGTCATACCTGCAAATATGAATAGTAATCTTTTTTTTTTTGTCACACCATTTAATTACATATTTAGGGAATTCAGCACGCAGCAATTGCATTAAACCAGTTTCTGAAGGGAAGATCAATTGCTGAAGCTGTTTCAGCAGCAAGGTCTTTGCGTAGAGCTTAGGCAGCATTCGTTCCTGGATGAACTGGAAATAAGCATGTCCCTTTTTCCATCAATCATCCTTGTCCAAGTTACTGTGACTTTTATCGGCAGAGGAACCATTAAACAAATCCATTATTGATATTTCCGAACAGCGTGAAATTGTAGTTAACTCGCTCCAATTTTCATTAGGCCTAACACCGCTATTTTTTTTCCGAGACTGATACTCTGCAACTGATGACTTTCAACTATTGCGAAGTTGGCAATCTAAACTTGCCTTTATCTTCGTACTGAACTTCCATATATGGGCTAGTGCACGGCTAACAACTTGCAAGCAATCACCATTTGGGTTTGTACCCAACTCCAGGAAAGGTAATTCAGTAATCAGTAGCATGGCTCTTAGGAACGAATTATATAGATATTGGAGGACAATCTGGCTAATATAGCTGACGGTTTTTTCTTTGTGCCTATTGCCAGAATTCTAACCAGTGTTAGTTTGATTTGCACATAGAAGTCAAAAAATTGAAACGTTTTGTTTTATAGAATTTTCCGAATGTTGGATAATGATATCCAAACCCCAATTCCCATGTACATAAATGCATTACACTTGTGAGAACAGATCAGCTATTAACCTACCCTTTCTGATTCTGATAAGAAGCAGATCAATGGCTAGAGATCACTCTGATAACAAAAGCTGCCTGGTGAAACAATAAAGAAAGCACTCTCATCTTCTGCAGCATATTTCATTCATGAAAGGAACTAATGAACAAAGAGACGACCAACAGGCTGGGTGTACCTAAGCTTTACCTGAAGCCACCATCTTCTTTGATTGTTGAACTGGAAGCTCCCATCCTTGCTGTACTTGGAAGCTCAACCACCTCAAAAGTCTGAGAAATACCATGAATGATGAACTTCTTTGATGAGAAGATTTCTGGTGCTACAATCTCTACTCCGTTAACAGTTAAAACTTGTGATACATTAGAACCTCCAGTTATCTTGAGTTGCTGGTGGGGAAGCAGTGTCCTTAGCAAGGATTTGTCTGGCATGGAAGCAAGTTCTGTATATGTAACCCTCGTCGGCAGAATGTGAATTCTCACAATCTTATCAAGCATTGGCGAAGGAGATGCAACCAATGCCAATTCTGGAGGACAAAATATTGTTACGGAATTCAAGTTGCTGTAATCTTTAAGAATCCCATCAAGAACAGAGTTCAACCCAATTGCAAATGAAACAAAACCATTAAAACTTAACAAACGGACTATCCTAGTCCATTCAATCATGTTCTTGGGATCACTGGCGTCTAAAATCAAACTAGAATTGGCATCACATATAGGAGCTTGAATTGAATCCAAAATCTGATCAAAATCTTGAGAACCCATCGAAGAAAAAGGTCCAAGAACGCCATGAATTGCAAGATTCCCTTCAAGAAATATGTCAGGATGTGAAACCAAGACATGATTGATCTCAAGAAACCTTTGGTTGGCATCAACCTTGGTCACAGCAACATTTTTTCGATAAACAAGGGTAGGGAAGCAGATACCCTGAGGCTTATTCAAGAGATCAGCCATGGAAAATACTAAAGGAGAAGTATGGTATTGGAGGAGATGTCTCAAGAACCATGGAGGAAGAGCGTTAGAAGCATTGGTGAGGGCAGAATCTTGAATGGCAAAGATGGTTGAGTTAGGGGATGAAAGAAAGATTTCAGGCGAGATGGAAAGAAGGGTACTTATGATGTTGAAACCTGATCTCCTTAAAGCTGCTGATGCGTTGAGTGAGAGTTTGTGGCTGATTGGTGGAGTTGTTGGGTTTCTTGATGGAGAATTCGGAACTGTGGAGATGGCGATATATGCCAAGACTACTGAGATTGTGAAGTAGGTTGGTGCATGCCACCAATGGGAACAAGAAGCCATGGCTTTGCAGTGGAGTTCAGTTCTTGAGAGAAAGAGTTGTGGTTGCGAAGCAAGATTCGACAATCAAAGATTATTTCAAAAGAATGCGAGGGAAAGAGGATCATTGCAAATAAACTGATTTTCATGGATGTATATGGCTTCTGGTTTGGGCGGGCCTGTACATCTAGTATTAACTTTGTAACGTGAAACCTTCCAAACCCATATGAAATTAATTTAAACCCAAACTTCTCGTTATTTCTTTTTTATTTACACTATGTATGAACGGGGAGAGTAATATAAAAGGAAGAGAAAGGAATAAATGAAGAATTAGTTTTAATTATGTCCGACTAATAAAATTTTTATAAAGGAAAAAGAATTAAAGGAGAATGATTCTCTATCATTTCCAAGTCAAAATTGAATACATCTCAATTTAGAATGTAAAAATTTTACTCTATAACACATGAAAATTTAATGAACTCAGTTTGAGTTAGGCTCAATAATAAATGAGCTAATCCAAACTAGTCAAAACACGACTTATCTCGATTTTGTTGATATTTATCTCTCAAATAAGGTAGAAAGCGTTGCTTTCAGAAAAATATATGACTGGCTAATTATTATTTATATAGTGGCTTAATAAATTTTAATTTAGATTCAAATTAAAATATATATTTTCTGTTAGACTAAACTTGTTGGTGCTTAGTTTAAAATCATAATAAAAGGAGTTTTAATTCAATATTAATATTACATGAGATATGGATGTGAATTTCCTTAGTGATCAAGAGAGTTTTAATAACAACACTGCATGATTACTGTTCAAAGATTCAATTTGTGAAATAGTAAACCATCATTTTCATATATCAAAGAAATAGTAGTTGTGTATGTAATATGTCAAATCTGTATTCAGTTATAAGATTTCAGAAAAGAAAAAAAGACTAATAGAAAGGTTAAAATCAGAATGGCAAAATGGGTGTTAAGATTCTCATTTCCGTTCTAAAAAAGATAGAGAATGAAGTAAATAATTCTCAGAGCTGATATTATCTCTAAAATAAAATAAAACTCTCAGAGCTGATATGAAATGGAGAAATTGATATTTTTAAAAATTGGGAGAAGAAAGGGATAGAATGATATAAATTCGTTGCCATTCTATTGCCATAAATAAGATGAAGTCTTTTTATCAGATTCGGAGTGGAAATAAATAAATTATTGCCATCTTAGGTTAAAATAGAATTATGATTTTCCTTTCTTTTTCTTTTTAAAGAACTATATATATATATATATATATATATATACAAAAGAAAACATCAGGTGAATTGTTGTCTTCACACTAAATTTTCGCAGTTTATAACTAATTGGTATTAATATTTTAATTTTCTTTGTACTAATACTTTTATTTCTATTTAAACATTAATAAAGATATAAAGATAAAGAAATTACTCATTAAATAAAAAAATAACAAGGTTCATACATATGTAAAAAGGCTAAATTAAACATTTATGAAAACTAGCCTAGAATATTTAATCAAATTATCATGGTGTTAAATAGAAAAACATAAAACAATAAAGTAAAAGCTTCCTTTAGAATCAAAATTTTTTCAAATAGAAAGATGATTGGTCCTTACTCTCAACTTTTTGAAAAGTTCCTTAAATCTTAAAAAGAGTAATGAAAACTAAATTAAAGTGTTTATGGAAGAACTGTAAAGAAAATAATGGTGGACAAATGTAGATAGCAGATAGGAGAAAACTCTCCTCCTCCTTCTCCTAGAACTAGATTTATAGAGATATATATAGAGAAGAGTCCTCCACTAAGTAAGTCTTTATAGAGATAAATATACCAATATAAGTCTATCTCATAGATAAGAGAATATATGTATCCTTATCTCCACCAAGTACTATTCTATAAATAACTCTTAATATAAATCATAATAATTATACAAAATGACTAAAATATCTCTTGGGCCTTGTAATTTTTGGCCAAATTTTGCAAATAGCAGTCTATGTGTCTTAATATTGGATCTTGATACGAACATATCAAATTAAATTCCTTTTTTAGTATTTTGCTCCATATTTTCTTCTCTTGGCTGATATTATCTGAAAATAGACAATTAAGTTTAAGTGAGGTAAAAACACATATTTTCACTATATTATATATATAAATCATATTATTAAAGCTTTAAAATATCCTAAATATCTATATTTAATTTGGACCTATCATGGTCATTAGAATTAAAATATTTTTAATTGATTTACCATATTAGCAATATTAATTTGCTAATAACTTAATTCCTATTAAGCATATAGGTCCACCTCTAAACGTGTAAGAATTAAAAAAAATTCTAGAAATGGATCCTACATGTTTAGCATGATAAGTTATTAATAAATTAACATTATTAATATAGTAAGTTAATTAAGAATATTTATTTCCGACGTCCACTTTAGTAAAAATAAATTGAAAAACATGGTAGATACACTAAATTGAGACAAAAATAGATAAATTGATAGTAAAAAAAAAAAAAATTAAAATATTAGTATCGATTGAATACTAGGTTTAAAGATTTGCTACCAATAAGGAATTTATCCCGAAAACATCATTTTGCTTTTGATTTTGCTATCTCATGTGCCCTATGTAATTAATTGCTACTAAAAAAGTTGCTGCCCCATCATTATTTCCATTAAAGTTATACTAATGAGTTGCTACCACCATATTTAAGATTTTGGTAATTAGGAGCTGTTGCAGAATTAAGTCAAAAGAGACTACTGATATATAGAATTCTTTGGTTGAAGCCACCACATGACAGACCCAACAATTAAGAGTGTGGGTCTTATTTTAAGTGGGGAAAGGAAGGCGAGTTGTAAAATGCCTTGGCTGGATTTTGTTAGCTTGATGTGAAGCCTCTTCTGTTTTTGCATGCCAAATCATAGTCAAATTAAAGTGAGATTATGATGCAAAAGTTTTCCACAAAGAAATGCTCCAACTTTTGTTTTTCTTGAATAATATTCTTTTCATTTTTGTAAAAAGAAATGAGAACTAGTAGCAGATTGGATTATTTTGTGGGTAGTTCACACAACTATGAAAAATAGAATATTTTATATTTATACCGTTGGGTAAGAAATTAAAATTTTGAAAAAGTATTTTTCATCTATTCACTTTTAGATTTTTATAGGGTATATGTTAGATATATATATATATATATATATATATATATATATATATATATATATATATATGATTTTTAAAAAATAATATATTTTTATATCAATTTAGTGTATGTTTCTACAAATTTTGTGATAGTAATTTTTTGGTATGAGTTGAATATATATTTTATATCTATTTGATAATAATTGGCAAATAAAATTAGTATTTGAAACTAGTATTTGACATTACTTTTTTTGATATTTGTTTCATATATCTTTCGTCTACATTTGATATATATGACTAGTATCTGAAACTATTTTTTGATATTCATTTTAAATATTTTAGCATTTGATTCATATATATTTTGTATAAATTTGATATATATAAGTAATATATTTAACTATTTTTTGATATTTATTTCATATTTTGGTATCTAGTTGACATATAGCATTATATATATTTGATATGTAATCGCTAATATCAAAGTAAGTACACTCATAAACCAACATGAAAAGAGATAAAATAGCATGCAAAACTTTACTGTGGCAAACATTTGCCTTGTGCATTAAGCAATAATATATATTATTGAACCTTGAACGTTGTTAACCTATTTTGATCACTATAAAAAAATTAATAATTGATGGAATTTTCGTTGGTAAATTATTGCAAACTGTCAGTAAATGACATTACCGACGGTTTATCAATTATTTTTCAGTCGTTAGTAATTTCATTGTGGGTAAAATTTACCGACCGTTAATAAGGCGTTGCTAAATTTACTGACTAAAATGTAGTTTGTAATTTGTCAATATATTGTGCAAAACAACAGTTTACCAACTAAATTTTTATAGATAATTGGTTTTGAGTTGTCGGTAAATGTTATCCCACAAGAAGATTTTGGAGGGAAATAATACAACTAAGAGGGCAGTCGGTAAACCATCAGTAAATTGTTAATCCTTTTTTAAAATATAGAAATATTTATTGATAAACCACTGGTAATTATTTAAATTACTTTCAAAAAATAAAACAGTGTTTTCCATTGGTAAATTTTAAAATATTTATTAAAGAAAAAAAATTACTGGCAAACCGTCAGTAACTCTTTAATATATATTTTTTAAAAATAAAAATCTGTTGGTAAAATTATTTTATTTTTGAAAATAAAATTACTTAATAATTAAAATTATTAAAAAAAAGATAGAGAGTATGGAAGATTATAATATAAATTACTAAGCTTAATAACTATTCAAAATAAATAAAAATTAAAAAAAAATTGAAATTAAACTTCAAAACTAAAAAAGTACAAAATAAATCTTATAAAAAAATTAGAGAGAAAGGCGGAAGAGAGAAATATTTTGTAGAGACACAAAAATATATATTTAAAAAATACTAAGATAAAGTTGAATAATTTCTAATATACATTAATACAATAAAGCTAAAAGAAATACAATAAGAAGTTTAATAACTAAAGCAACTATAGAAAAAGGAATCTAAGAAACTTAAATTAAATTGAATATATTTTTTCAATTGAAGGTTTTAGAGAAATTTAAGAACTAAATAGAATAAAGAAGTAATTAAATCAGAAAGAAAGAAAAATAAATAAAATAAATGAGAAGTAGATAGAAAAAACGTGAGTAAAAGATAGAAGCTAAGAAAGAGAAATTAGGATGTGACGGAAGATGAAAAGAAAGAGAGAAGCATACTATCTAAAATTTCTTTTAATAATCTACCGACAATTTATTGATAATTTTTTATTGATAAACTTCTCAAATAAAAATTTGAAAGAAAATATTTTTTTTTAAATATTTAATTACTGACCATTTACCCACAAGTATTTCTTCAGTAATAGTAATTTTAATTTTAATTTTTAATATTTCATGAAATTTTAAAAGAAAATTTTCCTCCAAATCCTTTTCAAATACGGATGATTTATCGATAAATTATTTTTTATCAGTAATCTTAATTTAATATTTCATGAAAGTTTTGAAGGAAAAATTTCCTTCAAATTTATATACATTATCGAGAGTTTAATTAAATAATCATTAATAAAATTTTAATTACTAATTTATCAATAAATTTATTTCGTGATAAAAATAATATGTCAATAATTAATAATTTATAATATTCATTTATTCACAAAAATATTCCGTTGGTAAATATAAGAAGTAGAAAAAAATCACTTTTTGTGATGAAGATTTTTATTGCTAGAGATGACGCTATATTTTAGTGCTTAAATTAGCAATAAAAATTCTTAATCTATAAATTATCGACATATCATTGCTAGTTGCAAACTCCATTCTTTAATGTTTTATTTAGAAACTGAAGATTTTTAAATTGTTAGTAATTGTAAAACAAAAAAAATTTTGATACTTTTTTTTTTTGTCTTTCATCAGTAATTTAGTAAATTTATCGATAAAAAGATTGTCAATACGTTTTATCAGAAAACTATGCTTTTGTAGTGGATGGTTAGGAACGACAATAAATAGGAAAGCCGCTCATTTAAGGATATATCAACCTATACGTGATAATTAAAATACACATTCTTGAATTATTTAAAAACTTACCTTTATTAGTTGAATTTGTCCCAGATCCGAATAGGAATATCTGAGTACTATCTGACCCGATAAAAACTCATTTAATATATAGCTATTAAATAAATTTTATAAAAATCTAAATGGGTAATGGGTACTTTACCCATTAAATACACATTTATATTAAAATCTAAATAATTAAACGAGTATCTATTACCGAATCCGTTTATAATAATCAAATTTAAAATATATTAATAAAAAATAAAAAAATAAAAAATTGAAAAACCTAAAGTATGTAATTTAAATAAAATTTTATAATTTTGATATTTTCTTAGTATTTTATTTTATATACATAATATATATGTATGCCATTTGAACAGGTTTTGGATATCAGATTCGGGTACCCTATACCTCTATCCATTTAAATAATTAGGTTCAAGTAGTGGGTAGCCAAAAGTTTAAATCCAAACCTGATCTAAACTCGACACAAGTATTAAAATTCAATCCTAACCTATTTCAAATCTGTTTATAATTACTCGTACCCATCTTATTAGAGTTCAGTCAGATCTGGTACCTAGAATTACCCGCCTAATTACCATCCCTGTTGATGGTCATTTTTTTTATCAATAAATAGATTTTAGATTCCATAGAAGCTAAAACATCGAAAAATACATGGAGGGGTGAGAGTTTGTAACACAACTTTTATCAAACCAACTCAGAAAGAACAAATTTCGAAGTGACTTTATAGGCCAACTAATGGGCCATCCAATCATTATCTACTCTAAAATAGAAAAAACAAACATAACACTAAGGTCCAAACATACATATAAAAGACTATAAAGCCATTTATAGATTAAATAAGAAACCCTAATTTCTCATATAATATTCTCATTTATAGAGGACTTGCACAGTTGTTGCAGCCGTTGCCGCCACCGTCGTTACTACTACTTTCGGCCGCTAGCATATTTTGAACTCTATATCATATAATCATAATGCTCTTTTTCTTTTCAACATTAGAGATACATCTTGTAGACTTTAAAACTGTTGTTCTTCATTGATTTTTAACAAATCTAGAAAAAAATTTTAAACTTTCTCTACTAAGAGAGAGAAAAAAGGAGATAACACATAAGAAACCAGTAGAAAGAACCTATAGTGGCTAGATTAAGACAACAACATGATAAAAGTAAGAAAACTACACAAAATAAAATAAAAGATAGGTTATTGTCGTCAACTACCATATGAGGCGTCGACGACTGCAAAAGGAGGAGAAGAAGAAAAGGAAGCCTGTAATATCTGAAATTTTCTTTTTAATAATATTAATAATAATAATAATAATAATAATAATATTATTATTATTATTATTATTATTATTATTAGTAATAACTAATAATGAGTTTTTATTTAATTTAATTTAGTTTTATTTTGAGTAATTGAATTGGAATGATTTAAAATAGAATTTCAATGCTAGAAAAAAAAATAAAGGAATTTATTTTCTATATCTAATTAGTTTGATTTTCAAAAAGAAATTATTAATTAAGTGAATTTCTTAGGGGATAAATTATGTTTTCATATATATAGGTCACATTCAAATTTTTCTCAATATGAGCATATAAATTAAATATTATATTTGAAAGTTATAAAAGAAATAATAGATAATATTTTTATAAAAGAATTTATTGGGGAATGACAAATTTTAATTAGTAAATGGTTTTGGACTAAATTGAAAAGATAGTCAACCAATTGATTATTTAAGTTAATCAAGTGTTAGGATTAATTTGACAATTAATTATGAAGTAAGGGCTAAAAGTATAAATTCTTTAATATGGGGTTAAATGAGAATTTTCATGGTTGGTATTTTTATAATTAAATATGCTAGTAAGAGAATTTTAGTAATTTCACCATTAAAATCAAGGATAATTAAGTAACTCTCTATTTTTAATAATTGTAATTTGGTCCAAATTAAGTAGTTAGGGGCTTAATTGAAATACTATAGAAAAGTTGGAGGGTTAAACATAAATTTTACAGGAGAAAATTGTTAGTCAATAACAAGAATGAGGGACTAAATGGTTAATAAATAAAAGTCGAGGGACCTATTGGCGATAAAAAAAGAAAGAAAAGAAGAAGAGGAGTGAAAGAAGGAGCTTCATCGGCCATCAATGGCAGACGGCGAAGGAGGCGCCATCCGGGCGTGGTGGTGCTAGCTAGGGATGCAGCTGTCGTTGGCGAGCTCGTTATTGCTGGTGGTGGCAGCGGGAGGCATCGGCAGGCGTGGGAACGAGAAAGGCAGCCGCAACCTTCTTGCTACCGTTCCTAGCGTTTCCGGCGTCCAATGGCGGTGATTTTAGTCTTAAAGTGACCGGTGCCTTGAGGGCTTTCTTTTGGGGGCAGCAACATCGGCAATGGTGACCGAAGGAGAGAGTTCCAGTAAAGTGAAGGCAGTTCAAATTTTTAAATTTTTTGATCGGTGGAGTTGTGCTTTCGACGATCGAAGGACATATTCAGACTCCCCTCAGCTCAAGCTTTCTAATGGCATTAGTTTTGCGGTGATCGAACTCTATTTGAAAATCGACAGTTGAAATTGTCTGTGATTTTCTTCGGACGATCGGGGGCCGGATCAAAGAATTAGATGCTAGAATCATCGTCTGCGTGTTATTTCGAGTCCGTAGGCGCGCTCGTATTGTTGATCGGATTTCAGCGGCTGAAGGCGAGTCGGCCGATTGATCAAGTGTCTCGGTAATTCTCTAGCCTGTTGATTTTAGAGATTATTGATAAAAAAATTATTTGACTAATTATTGTGTTGAATGCCAGAAAAATTATATGAGGTTTGATTATTAAAATAATAGTAATGTAAGACCGTTTGCCAATAATTGTGATTTGTGATGAGTTACGGAGTCGGAAAAAATGATGCAGTTTTGGTGGGCCAACTCCCGTTAATTAATTGATGAATATTAGAAATATTTCTGGCAGGTCCTGGACCCCCTTATACGAGGGATAAACATCTGTATTTTAGGGGAAGTTCTATCGAATTTTAAATAGAATTTCTGAATCAAAAGTCTTAGATAGTCAATTCTAGGAGTCTAGGCCTAGGATTATTTATTAAATATTTTATTTTTATTGATTGAATCGTTCTCGTGAATAGATAATCCATCATTTCAACTCGCTACACCCGAGGCTTAGGAGTAGAGCAAGGAGGTTGTCAAAACTGTGAGTTAAAATCATATATCTACTGTACATATGTCTTGCAAAGATCTTAAATAGTAATTCTGATTAATTAATTTATAGATTTGAATTATTTCATTTATTTACTATTCATATATCAATTTCTATATCATTGATATTATATTTGCATGTTAACTCGGGATGAGGCGGCAGTAGAACTTGCCATATGATGGATTGCATCAGGACCGCGTGCGCACTGGTATGAATCTGAGACAGATAGTAAAAGAATAATTTAAGACTTGCCCTGGTCGAGTTCACCTCTCTGGGCTGTATAAAGCGTTTTGCAGAGTAAAGGTTCCTGGTCGAGTGTTGCTCTCTAGGCGCCGGCTTTATTGGAAATCAAGTGATCAGACTGGAATTAAAGATCCTAGTCAAGCTTCGCTCTCTAGGTGCCAGTCTTATTGGAGTGAGAGAGCCAAAAGGCTAAGGCTGTTAGTATTGGGGTTAGGGTTCTGCTGAGGTACTCGTCCCCTAGCATGTAAAATTTATTTTATAGAAGCATGGCATGACACGTGTTTTTGCATGACTTAGTATTTTATTTTTAATTAAATAAATATTTTATTTTTAAATAAATAAATATTTTATTAAAGTGGTTGTATTCATTTTTGGATATATGATATTAACTCACTCTCGAGACTGACAGTCTCAAATTTAACTGTTTTTCATGTGTTCGTTAGTTTTCCGCAGTTCTTTCCCTCTGGCAGACTCCTTCATCTCTGGGTTTAATGTAACTGATTTTATTGATATGTTTGATTTTTAAAATTCTAGATTCTCCATAGTAGTAATTTCAAAGCTTATGATTTTGTAATGGCATGTTAATTCTGGTATTACCTATTTATGCTGGCAGACTGAATTAAATATATAATATATGATGGTTAAAAATTTGTTATGGAATATTGATGATGGATAGAATCTGAATTATACCTTGATTGAGTTAGTGAATTGTCAGGTTTACTATGAAATTTGGTGGTCTTAAGCCTACTATTTTCCTAGTGCCGATCACGAGTCTACAGATTGGGTCATATGACAAAATTCTAATTTTCTAGAGGGAAGAGAGAGACAAGACTTTTAGAGAGAGAAGAGAGCATGGCTTATTACTGGATAGTCACAAAAAATTAATTAGAAAATCATCAATATTTTACTTTTAAGTGTTTATATGCAAGGGCTAAAAGGTAATTCTTAAATTTTAAAGAAAGGCAAAAATAAAGGAGATTCATGCCCATGAGTAATTCTTCGAACATAAGGGTCAAATATCTCCCTGAACTTGTAGCTCAGGATTAGCTCAAGATTAAATAAGTCTAATTTTAACTGTTTTAACAAATAGACTCATAAATTCTATTTAAAGGCCAAATAAATCTAAATTTTGACTACAACTAATGAAATTGATAATAACGATGTTAGTAATGGTTTGACAAAGTTGATGGTGATAGTAAAATAGAAGCAATAATTGTTAATTTAGATTTTTTTGATAAAACATACAAATTTAATATATAAAATTTTAAAAATCTAAATTTAAATTTTATTTTGAATATTAATAATTAATTTTTTTTAAATTTTATTTTATTTAACTAATTTAAATAACGAGTATGATAGACATGTTTATAATTTTTTTATAAATCTGAATCTATTCGGCCTTTAGATAAAAGGTATAAGTATATTTATTAAAATAATAAAATTAAACTTATTTAGCTCTAAGCTACAAATTCAGAGAGATATTTAACCATTTATCCATAATTCTTCTTGCATGTAAAAAGATAAAGTTTCACGGCCTTCAAGAACATCCGATTATATGGATGCCCCTAGTCACTACACAAGACAAACAACCTTTTCTTTCCTTAATATATTACCTTCATGGCATCCTAAAAGAGTGAAGCATAAAAAACTTGTTAAGCTAATTTCACAAATGCACAGATCACAACAAGTTGTAAAGAATTCCCATAAGGAGATTGATATCAAGTACCAGCCCAAATTGTATTTCCACAATCTAATAAAATCGAATAATTATATTTAAATAAATCACCAACATGAAAAGAAAACTTAAAGCTAGAATAATTCCTTTTACAATTCTAATAATTAAAAACTAGAGGTCGGATTTATTTCATTAGCTATTACTCGGATTACAAGATCTTTTCACAGTTCAAATTATTAACTTAAGTCAAGGGTAAATCACTCAAATTACTTAGAGTCTCTTTCGAGCTCATTTAAGAATATCAAAGTCAATTATAGCCTATATTTATTTTTACGTCAATTAACTAGGGTTCATTAAGTTCTTAGCAATTTATTACTCCTCGAAGGATTCGTCTAATTTCGTGATCGAGATTCCTAAGTTTTACAAAGTCTATTGGCTAATAAATTATGCAACTTTCGTTGTCTCTAATTTACCCAAATATATGTATTTAATCAAGCCTAAATTCAAATACAAGAACAAGTAAAAGTAACTCATAAAATTGACTGAAAATTAATTCTTCGAAAGGAAATAAAGATCCAAACAAGTAATAGACTAGCTATGCAAATCTAAACTCTAAGAAGAGTTTAGCCGCGCATGATTGTGACAATACACATAAACATCATTGAAGAAATCAAAGAAGAAAAAGAAATAGTTAATTCAAACTCTTGAATCTTTGCACAAATCTTCTTGATCTCCTTGAATGAGTCTTCAAAAGCTTTGTATTTATGATGGTTGTTCTTTTAAAATAGCTATTTGTTCCCCCTTTTATAGCCAAGACTCAAAGAAAATCTTTTTTTGTCCTAAATTTTCTAGTTTCATGTGAAAAAAAACTCTCTTTTATTCGACATAACTTGGCACACGGCTATGTCACGTCCTTCATCGTATGGTACGGCTTGGCACACGCCCATGTGTGATCCATACTGTGCTTTCATAATTTCTTTGATTCGGGTAGAAGCAGTCACGGCTGGAGCACGTCCGTGTGATACTCGTGCATTATACTCTTTAGAATCTAGAGGTAGACATGGCTTCTAGCACGATTGTGTGTCAAGCTATGCTTTCTGATTCTTCTTCTAGAGTGCAACATGGACATAAACAGACCCGTGTTAAGCAATGACATAGCTTTTCATGACCGTTTAGGATTCCTTTCTAATCTTTCCTACAAAAAGGAAAAAATTTATTAAAATCAAATGCAAATTTCTAAATAAACCAAAAATAAATAAAATACTAGAATAATTGTATAACTTAAATAAACTCCTAATTAAACCTAAATATTTCCTAATTAATATACTATTTATTTAAAAGTCATTAAAATTCAACTCAAAGATATGTGTAAGATTACACACAAATTTTTCTACACTAAAGCTTTACTTGTCCTCAAGCAAAAATCAAATTTAATACTTTAAACACTAGCTCAACTATAATCAAAAGTTACAATGTCTAAAAAATGCAAGTAATACCGAGATTGAAAAATATTTTTTAAGAAAGATAATTGGACAAAAGTACATCATATATGAATAATTTACTAATTACAATCTAAGCATTTAACTCTTTGAAATCGAATGAATAAAACGCTAGGAGAAGAACATTAAAGATTATAATTTCTTTGAAAATAAAGATTAGTTGTGAATGCATTTTAAGCTCTATTTCACAATGTTCTTCTTCTTTTCTTTATTACTTTGATGAGCTCGTTTTACGCTCCATCTCATCCTTTTTATTTCTCAAAACTTTCCACTCTTAGTATTCTCCCACCGTTCCCGCACTATTAAACGTGGATACTGCCAAATGGGCCTTTGGATACTCATACTCTAATTAGAGCTTTGGAGTAAGCATAAGAATTTAAATTTTAGTATTGCTCTTATTAAGAAAAGAGAGATATAGTTAATTTTAAGTGTAAAGAATTAAGATAAGACGCATTCTCTCCCAAAATCAAGCTCAAATTCAATTTTAAGCTAAGCTTAAATCATAAGAACTAAATTATTCACACATGAAGGCCATGTGCAACTATCTTAAATAATAAACCATTAAGTAGTTCGATGATTAAATGAAAAATACAAACTTATACATCATTTCTCTCTAATCGTAATTGAGCTTTAATTTGCAAAAAAAAAAAAAAAAATCAAAACAAGAGTTTTAAGAACAAACATTACAATAAATGTGGAAAGATGAGTTGAAAATTAATAAAAATTGAACAATATGTAAAATAAAACCACTCCACAACTAATCTCTAAATACATTGAACATTCATGATGCAAAATATATAATCCTCTCCCACACTATCCTAGGCATTGTCCTCAATGATTGAAATAAGAAAAAGAAATAAAAAGAAATATAAATAAAATAAAAAACATAAAGCAAATAAGAGAAATGACTAAGATAAAGGTGAATGGAAGTATTGCCATGAATTGGTTACATTGAAACATATAATGTGCATCAACTTTCAAACATAAGATAATCAAAAGAAAAAGACAACATAACATAAAAAGAAACAAAAACAGACATAAAATGTTAAATAATTGAAACATAAATATGAACATAAACCTAAGTGCTAAGAGACACATAAAGATAACATAAATAAATATCCAAAACAAAGGTAAATACCCAAAAGCATAAAACTAATCAATCATCAAGAGCAGTCGTCTCCAAGAAGGGAGAATTGAAGAAAAAAGGGTAAATAGGTGCAAAAGGGAGAATGAAAAGAAGAAAAAGAAGCAAAATATGAAAAAAGATGAATGGCGTGACACAGGCGTGTTGTTGCCCATGTCTCTACCCGTGTCGAAGGATTGAGGATTACACAATCATATGCAACTTGTGGATTTTAGCTTGAAAAATAATGTGAAAGAACATGACCATGTGTAAAGCCGTGTGTCTGCCTGTGTGTGGTACTAGATTTTAAATATAAAGGACGTGAAATGACACACGAGCATGTGCTCAGAAAATCAGACAATAATAAGTATGCAAACTTAAGCACGATTAACAACATGGTCGTGTTTGTAGCCGTGTCTGCCTTCTAATCCATATTTATTTTCTTTTTCAATGCTCCCTTTCATGCATGATAATCCTATATTAAAAATAGAAGAAAATCAAGCTAAATAAAGTGAAAGTATAATATAAAAGTAAGAAATAAAAAAATAAAAATAAATAAATAAATAAATATTAGAGTAGAAAATGATTGGGTTGCCTCCCAATTAGCGCTAATTTAAGGTCGTTAGCTTGACCGAACTGCTATGATCTCAATCGAGATATTTGAATATGCAAGAGACACTCTTTAGGCTATACTCTCTTGTGTAAAAGAGCTTAAGGCATGGTCTATTAACTTTAAATGTTTCATTTGCCTTGTTCAAGAGTTCAACAGCTCCATGTGAAAAAGTTTGCTTAATTCTGAAAGGTCTACACTATCTTAACTTGAATTTGTCCAGAAAAGCTTAAGTCTTGGATTGAAGAGAAGCACTAAATCTCCTTCTTTGAGCTCTTTCTTTTGTAGATGCTTATCATACTACTTCTTAGTTCTTTCTTTATAGATCTTTGCATTATCAAAAGCATCCATCTTAAGCTCCTCAAGTTCATTAAGTTGGAGAAGTCGCTTAGCTCTCGCATCTGGATCGAAGTCATCTTCTTGTGCATCATGAATTAAACATGCTTTAAGTGGATCACTAGTAAATTGTTGCTCAAACACTCCTTGTACACAACTCTCTCTCACATCCACTCTAAAGCATGACCTTATTGTTGCGGTTTGTTTTGTCATTTTGAAGACATCAAATTCTATTATTTCTTCCCCAACTTCAAGCTTGATCTTACCCCTTTTTACATTAATTATTGCTCCAGTTGTAGCAAGGAAAGGTCGTCCTAGAATTATAGGAGTTTCAAGGTCTTCTTTTATCTCTAGAACTATACAGTCACAAGGCATATAGATTTTTTCCAATTTTGACAGGTACATCCTCCAAAATTCCTTCAAGATAGACTATAGATCTATCGGTTAGTTGTAAGGAAATATTTATGGATTTGGGTTCTCTAATATTCAATTGCCTACACAAAGATAAAGGCATTAAGGTTACACTAGCTCCTAAACCAGAAAGTACTTGACCAATAGATAATTTACTAATTACTCAAGGTATAGTGATACTCCATAAATCCTTAAGCTTTGGAGAAAGCTTATTTTTAGTAACAGTGCTACATTCCTCATTCATTGGTATGATCTCATAATCATTCCATTTCCTTTTATTAGATTTGATGTCCTTGAGGCATTTAACATACTTTGGCATTTAAGTGACCGCCTCTAAAAAGGGAATGGTGATGTCTAATTGCTTGAACACTTTCAGAACCTTCTGAAATTGCTTGTCAAGTGTTCTATTATTGATCCTTTAAGGGAATGGAAGTTAAGGAATCTTGGCTTCCTTGGGCTCACGTTGATCACTCTTTAACATACCACCTTTAGCTTGCATCTGTTTTGGCTATTCTTTTGGTTGCTTAATCTTATGCTCAACTTCAGACAATTATTTTCCATTCAAAGTTACAGCCTTTATATGCTCTCTAGGATTTTCAAGTTGGCTAGGTATGGCCCATTTGATAAAAATTTAAGGAACTTGCTTGTGATACTATTTGGTGTTTTAGTATCTTATTATGGTGTGGCCAATTGTTCTAACCTTTCTTCTTGCTGATTTAGACTTGCTTGAACTGCTTGCATCACCTTATTTTGGGATTGGATGAAGTTCTCCATCATCATCTCGAGGTTTGTCTTGGGTTCGAGTTCGAGTTGAGGTAGGAATTCTTTTGCTTCATATATTTGATTAGCATTGGAATTAGAATCCTATCCTTGATTTGACCACGAGAAGTTTGGGTGGTTCCTCCACCCAAGGCTGTATATGTTGGAGTATGAATTCTCTTGAGGTCTGCTATTGAAATAATTCAGGGCATTAAGTTGTTCAATTGAGTAGCCTTGAAAATAAGAATCACCTTATTGACATTCTGTAATAGAGTGTCCTCCTCCGCACACTTTATAAGATAGCACATGTGATGCATAACCTGCGAAATTCAACCTTTCTAATTTTTTAGTTAGGGAATCCAACTTGGCATTTACCATGCTTGAGCTATCAACCTCATGCACTCCTACTACTTTTCTAGGCTAATTTCACTACCCATGCCATTGATAATTATTAGATGCCATCTTCTTTAAGAGTGTATATGCATCCTTCGGTGTCTTGCTCATAAAGAAGCCTTGTGCAGTAGCATCAACGATAATCTGCAAGGATTTAGACAATCCTTGATAGAAAGTTTGCATGAGAAGCTAGTCTGGAATACCATGGTGTGGGCAATGTCTTTGCAAGTCTTTAAATCTCTCCCAAGCTTTATAGAGAGATTCTTCAAGTTATTGCTTAAATCCAGCAAGGTCTTGGCATATTCCATAAAGTGATGGAATTCAGTGCCAATGATCATAACCACAATTTTGCCTTATCTCTTAATGAAAAGAGAAATTACTTAAGGCAAATAACATTTGTGCTTACTTCATTGATCTTAAAAGTGTCACAGATGTCGAAGAAAGAGGCTAGATGAGCATTGGGATCCTCTAATGGGAGTCCACCAAATTGATATTTGCCAAATCATTTGAATATATACAGGTTTGATTTCAAAGGTATTAGCTTCGATAGTTCGCTTCACAATGCAACTTTGGCTTTCCGTGAGACTTGGAACCCCATATTCTTCTAAAGCTCTAGCTTGTCCTGCTAGTTGAGCCATTCTTCTATCTCTTTCTCTTTTCTCCTTTTGGTTCTTTTTGATGTTTCGATCTTGTTTGCATAAACAAGAGTCAAGTACCTGAAAAGAAAAGGTAAATATAATTAAAAAAAACAGAAATAATGATGTTAGTCTAGTAGAAATAAAAATTCCCCCAATATTGGTATTGTCAATCTCCCCGGCAACGGTGACAAAACTTGTTAGGCTAATTTCGCAAGTGCACAGATCGCAACAAGTAGTAAAGAGTAAATATGAGTATCGTTTCCATAAGGAGATTGATACCAAGTACTAGCCTTATTGTATTGTCACAATCTAACAAAATCGAATAATTGTAATTTAAATAAATCATTAACAAGAAAAAAAACTTAAAGATAGAATAATTCCTTTTAAAAATCTAATAGTTAAAAACTAGAGCCTGGATTTGTTTCACTAGCTATTACTCGGACCACAAGATTTTTCACAATTTAAATCATTAACTTTAGTCAAAGGTAAATCACTCAAATTACTTATAGTCTCTTTCGAGCTCATCTAAGAATTCCAAAGTCAATTACAACCTATTTTCATGGTTACGTCAATTAACTAGCGTTCATTAAGTTTCTTAGCAATTTATTACTCCCCGAAGGATTCATCTACTTTTATAATTGAGATTTCTAAGTTTTACAAGTCTATGAGCTAATAAATTATGCAACTTTCGGTGTCTATAATTTACTCAAATACATGTATTTAATCAAGCGTAAAATCAAATACAAGAACTAGTAAAAGCAACTTATAAAATTGACTGAAAATTAATTCATTGAGAGAAAATAAAGATCAAAACAAGTAATAGACTAGCTATGTAAATCTAGATCCTAAGAAGAGTTTAGCCACACATGATTGCGGCAAAATACACGTAAACATCATTAAAAAAATTAAAGAAGAAAAAGAAATAGTTAATTCAAACTCTTAAGTCTTTGCACAAATTTTCTTGATCTTCTTGAATGAGTCTTTAAAAGTTTTTTATTTATGATGGTTGTTCTCTTAAAATAGCTATTTGTCCCCCCTTTTATAGCCAAGACTCAAAGGAGACCCTGTTTTACCCTAATTTTTGAATTTCATGTGAAAGAAAATTTTCTTTTATTTGACACGACTTAGCGCATGGCCATGTCACGTTCTTCCCCTTATAGCACGGCTTGACACACGCCCATATGTGATCCTATATTGTGCTTTCGTGATTTTTTTGATTCGGGCATAAGCAGTCACGGTTTGGAGCACGCCCATGTGAAACCTGTGCATCTCTTCAGAATCTAGAGGTAGCTTCTAGCACAGCTGTATGTCAAGCTATGCTTTCTGATTCTTCTTCTAGAGTGCAACATACGCACAAGCACGCTTGTGTTAAGCAATGACATAGCTTTTCATGATCGTTTAGGATGTCTTTCTAATCTTTCCTACATAAAGGGAAAAACTTATCAAAATCAAATACAAATTTTTAAATAAACCAAAAGTAAATAAAATACTAGAATAATGGTATAACTTAAATAAGTTCCTAATTAAACCTAAATTCTTCCTAATTAATTTAACTATTTATTAAAAAATTATTAAAATTCAACTAAAAGACATGTAAAATTACACACAATAGCATAAATCTTGGATAACAAAAGAACCAAATAAATTGCTTACGATTGATGCATGGTAGCCATTAAAGAACCACAAAAATTATAAAAAATTACCCAAATTCCGATTAATAAAAAAAATACATTAATGTTTGGAATTCATTTGTAAATTAAGATTTCTATACAAATGGAGTGAAAGTTAATTTAGAATTCTATATAATCAAATTTTTGAAGATTTAATTATAATTAAACTAAATTCTAATAAATAGGTAAAATTTCTAAATGAATTTCACATTAGTAAGTCAATCTATTTCGTAACATCAAAATATCTCTCTTCACTTTATCATTTCAATTTTATTTTCTCATTCGTGCCTTTTATAGAATCTAACCAAACATAAGGCACATACTAAAATTTGGTCTGAAACTAAAGGTAAAATATGAACAAAGGAAGACTATGATTTTGCTTTCTAGTGGTAGAGACCATCGGAACTCACCCGTGCAAAAATATCTAAAGAGTGGTACTGTTTTAGTAGAAAGAAGGTAGAGAAAATTCGAGAGAGAAATGGGAGCAGTAGATTGTATTGCTTACTTTTTCCCCTTTCAACAGATCTACAAAATACTTGATTGCCCTAGTGGCTTTAGTTAATGGAATTTCGTTTTGTTAAAAAATATATAAAAATAAAAAAGCTTTCTTAGAAAAAAAAAAAAAACACCAAGCACCATGGTTAAATGATTCATAAATCTCAATTAGAAACTATAATGTGGCTGCCTAAATACTATCTAGAATCCAATTAAAACTTTCTTTTTTTTTTGAGCGCTTTCAAAGAATTTAATCTTAGTTAATAATGAAGGTCTATTGCACAAATAAAACCCTGAATTATATGCCAAAATACACATATTATTTCAATATTCACTTTTGCCCATAAGAGCTTTTATATTTTTGAGAATTTATCATTCAAGCTCTTTAATTAACTATACCATCGGTCAACTATTTACTAGTTAAAAAAATAATCAAGAAGTAAATAGTGAGTCCTACTCTCTTTCATTTTTTTTTCTATCATTTCTTTCTCAATTTTTAATTTCTAACCAACAAACTAAATTAAAAAAAAAAATCATAACTAACATGACATCTCATTGCCATTATCTTTACCGCCAATCTCTTTGGTAATTAAGAATTTGATATAAATTTTTTAATTCATTTTCTTGATTTCAATTTGATGTTGTAATCATTTCTTTTTATTTTCAGTATTGGATTAATTAAGATAATAATTAGTTGATGAGTGTTGAAGATTTAGATTGAAAGTCATTAATGAAGATTATAGAAAAGAATAAAGAACAATAAAAAACGAAAAAGGAAAAGGAAAGAGAAAAAAGTGTTGGGTTTTTTTTTTTTCTTTGTTTTTTTTGACCCATGAGGAAAGCCCAACCATTGAGCATATTAAAGTCTTATTTAGACTTTCTATTTTGGGAGCATATTATTATAAAAACGTCTAGGGCTAGGGTTTTTTTTTAACCAAGACTTCATATATTAAAAGAAAAGAGAGAGGTGAAGAGAGGAGAATGCACAGCAGCAGAAAAGTTCCGTTTCCCGTAGATTGAACCGTTGGATCGTCGTGATTTTTGGACAGCAGCTACACAGCATCTGGGCCAATATTTTGGACGGTGGAGATCGGTTTTTGAGGTTCGGAGGTCGGGTTTCGTTGGTCTGGACAGTAGCTAATTTTCTGGTGATATATTTCTTATCTTGGCTCTATTTTGATTCCATACACCTTGATGTGCTTACTTCCAAGGATATGATGATTTTGTATGCCTCTAGTATTATCTAGAGAAGACTTTGTATTGCTCCTTTGATGATGATAGTGGATTTAAGCGGCCAAAATGGTCCCGTGGTTTTTCCCTAGTTTATAGGTTTTCCACGCTAAAATTTCGGTGTCTTTGTGTTGTTGTGTGCTTACTGTTTTAGCTCAATATCTTGGTGCATAGCAGTGATATTGTGTGTGTTCTAATTGTATTAAGAACATCCTATTTGTTTGCATCCTCGGGGTTCATTCAAGTTGGGAAAGTTTAGACAAACAGAGATTAATTCCGGCGATTTATTTGTTTACCGTTTGTGGGCTGTTTTTCCCATCAAATTGGTATCGAGCCCTGGTTCTTCTATATTGGGTTAAACTTGTTTGAATGATGGAAGCTAACACAAGTAGGATGATTAATTTGAATGGTTCTAATTATCATATTTGGAAAGGCAAGATGAAAGACCTACTTTATGTGAAGGATTATTATTTGCCTGTGTTTAATACCGATAAACCTGAGAGTAAAACAGATGCGAGTGGAATATTTTGCATAGACAGTTTGTGGGTATATTCGTCAATGGGTTGATGATAATGTTTTGAACCATATCAGCGGAGAGACTCATGCTCGCACTTTGTGGAACAAGCTTGAACAGTTGTATGCTAGAAAGACCAGGAAACAATAAATTGTTCTTAATAAAACAGGATGATGAGCTTGAAATACCATGATGGAACTCCACATCGCGATCATTTGAATTCTTTTCAGGGAATCATAAATCAACTTGCAGGAATGGGTATCAAGTTTGAAGATGAGATACAAGGCTTGTGGCTCCTGGGCACTTTACTCTGGGACTCATGGGAAACTTTTAGGACATCATTGTCCAACTCTGCAGCAGATGGTATTATCACCATGGAATTAGCTAAAGGCGGTGTTTTAAATGAAGAGATGAGAAGAAAGTCACAAGGTTCCTCTTCACATTCCGATGTCTTAGCTACAGAAAGCGGGGGAGAAGTCGGAGTAGAGGTCCGGTAACAAAGGGAAGCATCAAGTAAATCCAAAGGAAAGTTTGCTGATTTTGAATGCTATCATTGTGGTAGAAAAGGGCACACAATACTGGTTCTCGCAGGCAATTGAAAAGGAGAAGAAGAAGAGCGATTACAAAGTAATCAAAAGAACCATAAGAAAGATGAGGATGGTAATGGCAATGCTGAAGTTAACATTACTACCGATGAGTTCCTTATTTGTTCCGATCTTGATATGATCAATATTGCACATGATGATTCGAGTTTGGGTTGTTGATAGTGGTGCTACATGTCATGTAACATCACAGAGGGATTTTATTCATCTTATACTCCAGGTAACTTTGGTAATGTTAGGATGGGTAATAATGGACTATCAAAGATTGCAGGCATCGGAGATATTTGTTTGAAGTTTGACACTTTGGGATAGAGTTGGTTTTACATAATGTAAAACATGTTCCGGATATGAGACTTAATTTGATCTCCGCGGGCCTACTTGATGACGATGGTTACAAAGTAACAACTTTGGTAATGGAATATGGAAACTCACTTGTGGTTCTTTAATCGTGGCTAGAGGTAAAAGATGCTCAAAGTTGTACATGACACATCCGAAGATCTTCAAGGATAGGGTCAATATTGTGGTGAATACTGACATGACTGATTTATGGCATAAGAGACTTGGTCACATGAGTGAAAAGGGGATGTCTCTTTTGTTGAAGAGAAATGTGTTACCGGGTGTGCATGATATTCATCTAAAGAAGTGTTCTCACCGCTTAAGGTGTAAATGTAATAGGGTTTCCTTTAAGAGCCATCCTCCTTCCAGGAAGGAGAGTATACTTGATCCGGTGCACTCTGATGTTTGTGGTCCTATGAAGACTAGGACACTTGGTGGTTGCTCCTACTTTGTCACATTCATTGATGATCACTCCAGAAAGGTATGGGTTTATACCTTGAAATCTAAAGATCAAGTATTTGAAGTGTTTAAGCGATTTCATGCCCTCGGTTGAGAGGCAATTTGGAAAGAAGCTTAAGTGTATTCGGACAGGATAATGGAGGTGAATACATTGGCCCATTTGATGCTTATTGTAGAGATCATGGTATTCGACATCAAAAGAGTCCTCCCAAGACACCACAGTTGAACGGATTAGCGAGCGGATGAATGTGAACTTTGATGGAGCATGTCGGGATGTTTGTTGTCACATGCGGTACGCCAAGTTCATTCGGGAGAAGCTTTGAATACAATGCAGTACATGTTATTAATCTAACTCCTTGTGTTCCTTTGTCTTTGATGTACCCGGCGGGTTTGGAGTGGCAAAGATGTTTCTTACGGTCACTTAAGGGTCTTTGGATGCAAAGCTTTTGTGCACATTCCTAAAGATGAAAGATCAAAGCTTGATGTGAAGTCAAAACCATGTATTTTCTTGGGTTATGGCCAAGATGAGTTTGGTTAAGGATTATATGATCCCTGTCCACAAGAAACTTATTCGGCCGAGATGTTGTGTTTGTTGAAGATCGGACCTTGAAAGATGTTGAGAAGAAAGAGCGGTTCCTCAACATAATGATGATATTACCGATTTGGATCCGGTGCCTCCTCAAAGCATGTAGAACCACCTCTTGACGATGATGTTCAGAATGATGAACAACATGATACTGATGATATTGATGCTCCAGAACAGCCAGAGGTGGATGAAGAATTTCATTCAGAGATACCGGTACCAGACGTGCCACCATTTGTCCCACTTAGGCGGTCTACAAGAGATCGTCATCCTTCCACTCGTTTTTCGGCCTAATGAGTATGTCTTACTCAACGATGGGGGAGAGCCTGAGTGTTATGCAGAGGCCATGGAAGATGAGCACAAAAGGGAGTGGGTTGAAGCCATGCAAGATGAGATGAATTCCTTACATGAGAATAATACTTTTGAGTTGGTGAAGTTGCCTAAAGGCAAGAGAGCTTTGAAGAACAAGTGGGTCTACAAAGTGAAGATCGAAGAGCACACCGCACAACCTAGGTACAAGGCTAGATTGGTGGTCAAAGGGTTCGGTCAGGAGAAAGGGTATTGACTTTGATGAGATTTTCTCTCCCGGTCGTGAAGATGGGATCTATTCGTGTTGTTCTTGGTTTGGCGGCCGGCCTTGATCTTGAGGTTGAACAGGATGGATATCAAAACAGCTTTTCTTCATGGTGACTTGGATAAAGAAATCTACATGGAGCAACCTGAAGGTTTTCGAGTTAAGGGAAAAGAAGGCTATGTGTGTAGACTTCAAAAGAGTCTTTATGGGTTGAAGCAAGCACCAAGACAGTGGTACAAGAAGTTTGAGTCGGTTATGGGGGAGCAAAATTACCGAAAGACTACTTTAGACCATTGTGTTTTCTTTCGGAGGTTTGGTGATGATGATTTCATCATTTTATTGTTATATGTTGATGACATGTTAATTGTTGGCAAGAATGCGGAAAGAATTACTCAATTTGAAGATACAATTGAGCAAGTCTTTTGCTATGAAAGACTTGGGCCAGCAAAACATATTCTTGGCATTCGGATCACTCGAGATAGAGCTTTGAAAAAGCTACACATGTCACAGGAGCAATACATCGAGAAGGTGCTTCGCAGATTCAACATGGATAAAGCTAAAGAGGTTAGTTCTCCTCTTACTACTAACTTCAGGTTGACAGATAAAGATTGTCCATCTTCTGAGAAGAAGATTGAAGAGATGGATAGAGTCCCTTATGCCTCAACTGTAGGGAGCTTGATGTATGCTATAGTGTGCACACGACCCGATATTGCTCATGCGGTAGGTGTTGTTAGTCGTTTCTGTCAAATCCAGGGTAAGAAGCATTGGGAAGCAGTGAAGTGGATTCTCAGATATCTACGTGGTACTTCCAAATTAGGTATAACATTTGGAAATGGAAAGCCGATACTTGTTGGTTATACTGATTTTGATATGGCAAGAAATAAGGACAACATGAAATCCACTTCTGGATATTTGATGACTTTTGCGGGGGAGAGTCATGTCATGGCAATCGAGATCGCAAAAGTGTGTGGTTTTATCCACCACCGAGGGCCGAGTATGTGGCTGCAATGAAGGCGTGTAAGGAGCTATTATGGATCAAAAGATTTATGCAAGAGATTGGCTTTGTGCAACAGCGCTCACGTGGTTCTTTGTGATAATCAAAGTACTATTCACCTTGCTAAAAATTCTATGTTTCACAAACGAACCAAGCATATTGATGTGAGGTATCATTGGATTAGAGATGCACTTGAAGATAAACTATTTGAACTTGATAAAGTTCATACTGATGATAATGGTGCCGATATGTTGACAAAGGTTCTAGCAAGGGAAAAGTTGAAGGTATGTTGCTCCATCGCCGGTATGGCGAACTCTTCCCTCATAAGTCAAAAAGGGGGAGATTTGTTGGGTTTTTTTTCTTTCTTTGTTTTTTTTGACCCATGAGGAAAGCCCAACCATTGAGCATATTAAAGTCTTATTTAGACTTTCTATTTTGGGAGCATATTATTATAAAAACGTCTAGGGCTAGGGTTTTTTTTTAACCAAGACTTCATATATTAAAAGAAAAGAGAGAGGTGAAGAGAGGAGAATACACAGCAGCAGAAAAGTTCCGTTTTCCGTAGATTGAACCGTTGGATCGTCGTGATTTTTGGACAGCAGCTACACAGCATCTGGGCCAATATTTTGGACGGTGGAGATCGGTTTTTGAGGTCCGGAGGTCGGGTTTCGTTGGTCTGGACAGTAGCTAATTTTCTGGTGATATATTTCTTATCTTGGCTCTATTTTGATTCCATACACCTTGATGTGCTTACTTCCAAGGATATGATGATTTTGTATGCCTCTAGTATTATCTAGAGAAGACTTTGTATTGCTCCTTTGATGATGATAGTGGATTTAAGCGGCCAAAATGGTCCCGTGGTTTTTCCCTAGTTTATAGGTTTTCCACGCTAAAATTTCGGTGTCTTTGTGTTGTTGTGTGCTTACTGTTTTAGCTCAATATCTTGGTGCATAGCAGTGATATTGTGTGTGTTCTAATTGCATTAAGAACATCCTATTTGTTTGCATCCTCGGGGTTCATTCAAGTTGGGAAAGTTTAGACAAACAGAGATTAATTCCGCATTTATTTGTTTACCGTTTGTGGCTGTTTTTCCTATCAAAAAGTTCCAAAAGGAAAAAAAAAAGAAAAAAAGAGTGGGACCTGTAATATTATTTTATTATTTTTTATGCAGCAAATGATTCACTAACGGTAAAAGATTTGAATAGTAGTTTTTAAATTTTTTTAAAGTATATATGTATTGTGAATGTTGGAATAATATATGTATTGTGACTATAATTCAGGGACTTATTTGTGCAATAGGCCAACAATGAATAGAGAGGTAGTCTCTCTTATTAACTACATTAGTTCTGTTACATCCAAGTTTAACTTTTTCTAATATTATCATTAGTTACTCAATTCCACGCCATAAATTTATTGGGACAAAATGCTAATTACTGATCATATATGCTAAATGATAAACGAAAGTAAAATGACATCCAATTGAAATATAAATGTGGTTAAATGGTCATATAAAATGACATTAGATCCTTCAATCAATGTAATATAGGGCCCATTTAAAACTATTATTGTTGTTAAACATTCCTTTTTAAGTGACTTCTTTTAGAAATTTCTTTTTTAGATATCTATCATTTAAGAATTTCAATAAGACTTTAATTTTTTTTTCAATTTTGTCCTTATTAAAAATAAAAGATAATTAATACATTTAGCTTAGGTGTTTCTATTAAAAACAGATAGTGTAGTCTTTTTTTTTAGAATATAACTTAATTAATCTATATAAATATTAATCTTTGACACTTAAATTTTTTTTAACATGTATGGTTAATTTTGACACATAAGATTTTATTTTGACATATGTAATTACTTTTGACACATGAGATTCAAGCTTATGTGTAATTTTATATTTCTTTTTTATTAAATTTTTTATTCATAAGTTATATTTCTAATTAAACATCGACTCTAATCATAAGAAATAGCTTATTAATTATATTTTAATATTATATTAATTAATAAATAGTTCCCTAATAAGATAATAATACTAATTCTATCCTGAAAAATAGCATATTAATTATATTTTAATATTATAAAAATTAATAAATTATTTTTATAATTAAAGTATAATTCTAACATAGAAAATAACATCTTAAATTATATTAAAATTAATAAAATTTAAAAATAGTTAGTTTGCTATTATTTTAAAATTTTATAAATCAATATTAAAAATTAAAAATTTTAGTATATTAACTTAATTTTATAATTAAAATAATAACAACAATCGTAAAACTTACGAGTAAACCGCTAGTAGTTTTTAGATTTTTATACAATATAAAAAAGTCAGATAAAAAGGGATGAAGGGAATACATTTAAAGTTTTTAATTTTATAAATTGGTTTTTAAAAATTATGTTTTTAAAAATTTAAAAATTTAAAAATTTACTTATTTTCTAAAAAATAATTTCTAAGATTTAAAAATATTACAATTATTATTTTCAATTCCAATGCTAATATTAGCATATTTTATGCGCTCCCACACATTTGGAGTCAGACAGGCTGCAAAAGCAGTCCAAATATGTTATCATGGAAGGTCTTCCCTCTTTCTTTTAAACCGTGCCTCTGTTTTCTAAACCAACCAACCAAGCAGCGACACTCAAGGCTAAATCAGCGGAGTCCAATTAATTTAAATTTTTCAATACTACAAATTTTAAAAAAAAAGAACTCAAATTTAAACTGTGCTTTATTTTCCTCTCTTGCTACTTAATATTAGTTAGAACATAAAACCCAAAAGCAAAATATATCAAAAACACACTCTAAGCATAGAACAAGAAATTAATGACAAGTATAAAAAATAAACTTATATATATATGTAACTAATTTCAATCTAATTATAATTTCTTTTTAACTGAATCTAATATGCACAATATATTATGTATATGCTAATCTCATATCATTTCCCAGCAACACCATTATCACTATCTTTTTTTCTAGTGACCCGAATGTAGCAAAAAACAGCGGCAAAAATAGCAGTAACAAGACCACCAATGATAACACCACCGCCAGCTACAGACTTATCCGAAGAAGAATGGTGCTTTCCCAGCCGTCTGTTCATCGTCTCTGGAGCTTCAGGACTCGACGCAGGCTGATCCGCCGCCAACCCATTACTCTCAGCCTCAATTTGGACCATGGCCTCTGATGGTTTGTGTTCAGATTCGCTAGCCATGGCTTGCACAACCAAGATTCCAGCAAGAATCAAGTAAACAAAACCAGGTCTAGCCATTTTGCAAGAAAAACAGAGCAACCAAAAAGATTGAAGGAGAATAATAAAGAACAGGAACAAAAAACTTATATGACAGAGCTAGAGAATCTAATACTAACAAAGCTTGGCCAGTGGTTATATATAGATGGAGAGAGTAAAGAGAGGTGGTGAGATTTTTGGGTATGTGGCTTGAAATTAAGAAAGAGAAAGTGTTTATGGCCTTGAAATGGTGTGTTTGTTAAAAGGACCCCGCGTGTAATAAATATATATATAAGGGCCTAAAGGCAGGGAAGGTGGGATTTAGCAAGTCTGGCTATGTCTTTCGGAGAAAGAGTGATATCATAAACTCTAGGCACAGCACAGGTGGTTTGGTTAGAAAATGACAAAAGAGAATACAACTGGATTCTTAGCTAAGGGTAAATCTTTTTCTTGCCATCCTGATTGCAGAGATCTTTCTTTTCGGAGAATTGAAAGAAGTTGACAAAAAGGGGAAATAGGAAGGCAGCTGGTAAATGCCTCACTGGTGTGCATTAGGTTACTCGTATCTGTTTAAATCTTAAGAGCATCCCAGGAATCTCTCTACATCATCTTCTGTTATGTTATAAATATTTTAACTCTTTATTTTATTTTTATATGTCCGAAAAAAAATTATTGAATGTCCTCACAAGGGCCTAAAAAATTTATTACTCTTTTTGTTTATATTATATTTTAATTTTTCTTTACAACAAAATTATAATTTTTTTTCTTTATTGGTCCAATTCACATTATCCATAAAGACTATAACTTAATTTTTTATTAATAGATTCATCAAAGGATTGTTTTAGAATCAGCATTCTCAGTAATACTTTTTTTTTTATTATTATTTTCTATTATATTATAAACAGGTATAATTTGGACAATTTCATCGGTCTGATTCAATTTTTCATTTTTATTCTTGTTTACATCAAGTTGTAGGATAATATATAATTGATATTTTATCTTCGTCAATTATATTGTTTTATATTTTAATTTTTTTTTCTCTTTCAAGCAGTTTCTAATTTCTAATTTTCATTATGAGGCTTATCGTCTCTACTACCTTTAATATTACACACTATATTAGGCAAATTCTCACTCTAATACTAAGTGACAAAATGTATAAAGTGTTAATATAAATTCAGATAAGAATAAATCTCATAAAAATAACAAATTATATAATAAAAAATTTAAACTCTTAAATTTAAGAAAAACATATGATGATAATTATAATAATAAAAAGTTGATGGCAAAACACTAAATAAAGAGTATTCATACGTTTAAACTAAGTATTGGTGAGCAATAAGTAAAATAAAAGTTAATATATAAGTTCCTAAAAACTCGCGCCCTGAAAGTAATATGCAAAACTTTTATTTCACTCCACGGCTTGATTCACCAACTCCCATAAAAGCTTAGTTTACAACCGGAGAGTAGATTCCACGAATAGAATTCATGACTTGCTTCATTTGGCCACTTTCTTTAAACACTATCTTTATAATTGGTTCATATCACTTATAACTTTTAATAAAAACATGTAAGCTATAGTAATAGGTAAAAATAATTATGGTGTAATTTGATTTTCTTGCTTTCTATTAATGATTAATACCGTGTATAAATTTTTTTATTAAATATAAATGAGATGAGCCAATCACAAAAATAATGCATCTCATAAAATATGAATTTAATATATTGTTTATTTTTTAAATATAAAATAACAAGGAAAACCGACTTAATTATAAATCACGAGTTTCTAATATTTTGATTATTTTTTAATATAAAATAATATTGTTTACAATGCTTCTCATATATGCCTTACTCCTCAATATAAAGATTATTTTATAATATAATAATAGAATAATTATAAATTTAGCGTCTTAATATTTTTAATTTTTTTATTTCTATATTTGAATTATTTTTTTTCAATCAAATATCTGAATCTACTAATTTATATATATTATGGTATTTCTTACAGATTTTACATATTAAAATAATAACTTAATTCATTTTACATATGAAATTATCTAAATATCTTTATTCATCTTTGCAATTTTGCTATTTCTTATTTTCTTTTTTTCTTGATTTTTTAATTTTTTTCTATTTTCTACAAATATTCTTTTAGCACTAAAGAAAATGTTGGATTAAGTTCTTTTAATTTTATTTCATTTTTCTTTAGAAAAATTTACTCATTATTTTCTGATTCCTAAAAATTATTTTTAGAATACTTAATACCTTTCCCTTTCTCTTTTTATTTTTTTGAGGTGAAAAAATTATTTTTTATTTTTATTTTTTAAGGTGAATGTACGAAAATAAAAGAATAAATAAATGATATTTATTTTGTTTCAATTTTTATTTGAATGAATGAGAAAAGAAAAATAATTTTACTTTTTTATTTCAATTTGTTGAGAAAAAAATGAAATTTAAAAGAAATAGTGCTGAAAAAAAATAAAAAAAGAAGAAAAAAAAATAAAAGACATATAATATTATCTTAAAGGAGAATATTTAAGTCAATTTACTATTCAAAATAAGTCAAATTAACACTTTAACCTGTAAAATAAGCTAGAGGCACTATATTAAATATTCTTAACAAATTCAAACATTTAATTGGACAAAAAGATAATTTAGATATCAAAAGAGAAAAATAAAAAATTAAAATGCCGAATTTTTTTAATTTTCTCTATAACAATCGAATATTCTTTAAATATAATCCAAAAAGTTGGACTTCAAAACTTTATTTTAATTTTAGTCATTAATTGATAATACTAATTCTAATTTTCCATTAAAAGTAAAATGAAAAAGAAATTAAAATTATTAAGATTATAAAAATAAAATAAATTAAAAATATAAATATAAATATTTATGAAGATACCTTTTTGTTATATAAATGATATTATTTAAATAAAAATATTTTATTGCAATATTTGGTTGAAATCTATTAAAGAATTCATTTCACTCGAAAAAAATATAAGAAAGAGAAAATAAAATAAAAATAATAAAGTTGAAAGAGATATTTTAGTGCTATTGAATATAATTACAAATCGATGGGAAATTCATTCAATTTTTTTTTATTCTTTTAGAATTTAATTCAGTTATAACTAATTTTATATAAATTTAAATATATAGAATTATAAATTAATTGATTTGTAAATAAATTTTATAAAAATCTTAACCAAATATAATATAAATATTTTTCTATACATCAACATTTATGATCCATTACTACTGTAAAATAAAATTGCTTAAGTTGACATTTATTATATGGTTTTATTTTGAAACATCTTCATATGGTTTAGAAACAAGAGTGTTTTCTGAAAGAATATTAAAAATTTGGCTCTTTCTGGAAAAGAAAAAGGCTATGATCAATCCACAAACAAATGCAAATCATATTGCAGATTTCTTTATAGGTTTTCTACATAAAAGAATGAGAAGACTTTGGTCGGTGATAAATTAAATGGATGACCGTCCACTTAGAGTCAAAAAGCTCAAAATCCAGTGCTTGACTTCTTCTCCAGACCTGCAGATTCAGGCCTTGTGAAGGATTAAAGAGGTGGCTGAATATGAAGAAATATTCAACTTCTTCCATCTTCACCAAACACTATAATTTAATCTACGAAAATTATCATGATACTTTATATGTATATAACGCCATTTAACTAATTTACTCTTAACCGTAATAAATAAATGTGATACGAAATACAGTCAATTCTTTCATAATTAATGATAACTCAGTCAACAAGATAGGTTATCAACAAGGTTTTTAAATGACTCAATTTTTAAAGTACTTGCAAAAATAATTAAAATGCGTTGAATGAGGTTGTCCGGCCACTTACTCTGATGTTTAAGTTAATAATATGTGAAAGAGTAGCTTATAGTATAATGAATGTGTAAAATGATATGTACCTATAAATATTGTATAATAGTTTCTTATGTAGACGTTAGAAGTCTTCTTGTTCTATTAGGAGAATAACTCCATAGATATAGGTCGTCCTAATTATATTAAGACTTGTCTTCTTAGCTGTCAGTAGAGTCATAGGTCGGGTCAGGCTCTTTAATTAGAGTCTAATCATGATACAGTCTTTAAAACTCCAAATTGTAATGGGATACAGACTTGATCAATCCTGTCTTTTTTGAGCATTACAGGTTGGCTTATAATGCTCGGTTATCACTAGTTTCCCCCTCTTGCTTGAGAATATTTATGTTCGATATTATCTGTTTACTCGTACTCGGTCTCCAGTAAGAGATAAGTTCGATCGGACAATTTGAATTTCAAACGTCTGAAATGTCTGACATGCCTATGAACATTTCGTACGACGTGTCAGTTATTATGAGCACCGTTTGTCATTTATGATATGTTGATTGTCGGTAATGCCCTTGCATTCTAGAATATTTCTTTTTGAGCTTGGAGGGTTTTTTTGTCAATACATACAACCTATAAAAACTATCTTTTTCTTTCTTTTTATCATTTTATATTCCTTTTTTCCTTTTGATCACTCTTTGCATTCTCTACTTCTTGTGACATTCATCTTGGGTTAATTGCACCGCTGGTACCAAACCTTCGCACTTTTTTTCAAATGGTACTAAATCTTCAATTTGTTTCTTTTTGGTACCACTCCTATTATTTCTGTATCTTCCGCTAGTACCAAAGAGGAATCCGACACTTATTTGCTGATGTGGCTGCCGGATTTATGAAGGATAACACACCACTTGCCACATCTGTTGCTGATTCAACAAACAGTTATCCAACTCAGCAACAAAAACCCAGATGAAAAAGGCAACATCTCTAAGAAACAGAGTAAATCCATATTTATCAATAAAAGACGTCGAAAATGGAAAACAATCAATCTGATCCCAACTAATTGATAAAAAAGACAACCCAATAAAAAGTAACAAAAACCCAGAAGTTCAACAAGAATCATAGCAGCAGTGCCGCAAAAGCGATGAGCTTGAAATCTTAATAGGAAAACTACAGTAAGGAGGAGTGATTTAGAAAGTAAAAGCTTGTGTTGGGATAATGAAATTGAAGAGATAGAGAAAATGGGTTGGTTGTAATTATTATAATTATTCTTGAAGTTGAAAGAGTATTTTGGGTATGATTGAGAAGGGAGGAGAGAGAAAAATAGTGAGAGAAGGAAATAGAGGAGAGAGACAAGGAAAGAGAAAGGGAAGAAAGAGAAAAAGAAGGAGGGGAGGATTGAAAGAAAGGAAGGAGAGAGAAGGAGGGAAGGATTGAAGGAAAGGAAGGAGAGAGTAAATGAGTCAGCAACAGATGTGGCAAGTGGTGTGTTATCCTTCATAAATCCGGCAGCCACATCAGCAAATAAGTGTCGGATTCCTCTTTAGTACTGGCGGAAGATACAAAAATAATAGGAGTGGTACCAAAAAGAAACAAATTGAAGGTTTAGTACCATTTGAAAAAAAGTGCGAAGGTTTAATACCAGCGGTGCAATTAACCCCATTCATCTTGCACTTGTGCTTTTTTAGACTTCTCACAAAATTTGCCAAATTTTCTCATTTCACAAGTAAGTGACTTTTATTTATTTTTTATCTGCATTTTCTTCTTTTTTCGTTTATTGCTTCTATGGAATTGTCTTATCAAACTTCGTCCCGAAACCCAGCCCTTGAGTCCCTTAATGAGGAGTAACTTGTCTAGAATCGTACATAGTACCTTTCTATTTAGTCAATGAGTAAAGAAGGACCTTCTTCTTACTATAAAAAGGTGGAGAGCCTTGAGTCGTCGCTTAAGACTGACGAAAATGGCCACCATCTATATTCATCTGTAATGAACCTTGCTTGTTTGAACAATATCAGAGATCGATATAGGATCCCTACCGAGTTTGATAGGAATTGTAGGTTTCATCAATTAACTCCCAATAACAAAAATACTATGATAAGTTGAATTAGAAGAAAACTAGAAATTACCAATTTAATCCATAAATTCGGATCGTTCAAAGATTGAAGTATTAAGATAGATGCTACTTAACCCATTTACCAACAAAGATAAGATACCAAGACAGACTTTGAATTTCCTCTTATGCCATAAACAAGATAGTTTGATAAATAACAAGAAAATAAAGATTTAGATTTTGACACCACAAGCTAGAATAAAGCTTGATAAGTTATAAAGTTCATGCAAGAAATTAAAGACAAAATTCCTCACAATAAAACTTAAACAAAGTTATAATTCATATATCAAATTCAATCCCCCCCAAAGAAAGAAAAGAACTTGTTTATATAGAGTACGAATCCATGCACATACTACTAAAATAGACTCACACACATAGGATTACTTTTACTCTTAAATGGCCTTAGTAACCACTACCTACATTAGTAGCTATTAATTACCCCATTAACTTGTATATGGTTGCTCTTAATAACCACTACCCATATAGAGTACAAGTCCATACACACACTACTAAAATAGACTCACACACATAGGATTACTTTACTTTTAAATGGCCTTAGTAACCACTACCCACATTAGTAGCCATTACTTGGTATTAATTACCCCATTAACTTGTATATGGTGGCTACTTGTAACCCTAATTGTTATTAACACAAAAACAAGTTAAATTTGGGCCTCCACGGGTGCCTTATTAGGTTGAAATTCTTAGGCCTCCACGAATGGCTTTTTGGGTTCAAATTCTTGGGCTTTTCAAATGTCCCTAATTAAACCCAATATGGCTTCTTAGATTTGGACCTTGTGATTGGGCCTTCTTGTACTATTAATGGATCTTGGATCTCTTTAAGCTTTGAACTTAGATTCACATCATTCCCCATTTCTTCAAAAGGATTTGTCCGCAAATCAGCTCCATAATCTCCATCACCTACATCGAATAAAGACAAGTCACTAACATTGAAAGTAGCACTAACATTGTCATACTCACTTGGAAGTTCTAGCTTGTAGGCATTGTTGTTGATGCGTTGAAGCACTCTAAAAAGACCATCTCCTTTTGGCATAAGCTTTGATTTCCTTTAGTTAGAAAATTTTTCCTTCCTCAAGTGCACCCACATCCAATCTCCGGGCTAAAAAATGACTTGCTTCCTCCCTTTGTTGTGTTACTTTTCATATTGGAATGTCTTCTTCTTAATGTTTGCACGCACCTTCTCATGCAAAGTCTTGACGAACTCAGCTTTTTGTTTCCCCTCTAAATTAGCTTTGTCCAATGACAATGGTAGCAAATCTAATGGAGTCAATGGATTGAATCCATACACAATTTCAAAGGGTGAGCAATTTATTGAACCATGCACACTCCTATTGTAAGCAAATTCCACATGTGGCAAACATTCTTCCCAATTCTTTAGATTTCTTTGGATGACAGCCCTCAAAAGTGTTGAAAGTGTCCTATTGACCACCTCCGTTTGTCCATCCGTGTGCGGATGACAAGTTGTAGAATACAAAAGCTTTGTCCCTATCTTTCCCCAAAGAGTTTTTCAAAAGTGACTTAGGAATTTGACATCCCTGTCACTCACAATGGTCCTTGGCACTCCATGTAGCCTTACAATCTCCTTGAAGAATAGATTGGCAATATGGGTTGCATCATCTGTCTTGTGACATGGAATGAAATGTGCCATTTTGCTAGACCTGTCCACAACAACAAAAATAGAATCTCTCCCTCCCTTGGACCTAGGTAATCCTAAAACAAAGTCCATAGAAATGTCTACCCAAGGTTCATTTGGTATGGGAAGAGGTGTACACAAACCATGAGGCATTGTTTTGGATTTGGCGTGTTTGCAAGTAATGCATTTCTCACAAATTCTCTCAACATCCCTTTTCATGTGTGACCAAAAGAAATGGTCACCCAACACATCCAAAGTTTTCTTAATCCTAAAATGCCCCATTAAACCTCCACTATGTGCCTCTCTCACAAGTAACTCTCTCAAAGAACTTTGTAGCACACACAATTTGTTTTCCCGAAAAAAGAAAACCATCAAACTTATAGAACTTATCAAAACCCCTTTTCTCACATACCCCATAAACATTAGCAAAATCAGGATCATTAGAATAAAGATCTTTGATGTATTCAAATCCTAATAATTTTGCATCAAGTTTAGAGATCAAGGCATACCTTCTTGACAATGCATCGGCCACCACATTTTCTTTCCCTTACTTGTACTTAATGATATACGGAAAAGATTCAATGAATTCCACCCGTTTTGCATGTCTCTTCTTGAGCTTTCCTTGTCCTTTGAGATACTTCAAGGACTCATGGTCAGTATGAATTATGAATTCTTTGTAACCAAGGTAATGCTGCCATGTCTTTAGAACCCTCACCAATGCATAGAACTCCCTGTCATATGTAGGGTAGTTTAGACTTGCTCCACTTAGCTTTTCGCTAAAGAATGCTATGGAATTGCGTTCTTGCATCAAAAATCCTCCAATACCTATGCCACTTGCATCACACTCAATCTCAAAAGGTTTAGTAAAATTTGGCAAAGATAACAAGGGTGCAGAACTTAATTTGTCTTTTAGCAAGTTAAAAGCCTCATCTTGTTCAATTCCCCACTTAAAAACCAACATTCTTTTAATGCATTCAGTTAAAGGTGCAGCTATGGTAGAAAAATTCTTAATGAACCTTCTATAAAAGCTAGTTAAACCATGAAAGCTTCTTACATCACTTACACTTGTGGGTGTTGGCCATTCTCTAATTACTTTTACCTTTTCTTGATAAACATGAATGCCCTTTTCATTGACAATATATCTAAGAAAAGTAATTTCATTAGTGCAAAAACAACATTTCTTTAGATTAGCATACAACTTCTCTTCTCTAAGCACACAAAAAACACAAGTCAAATGTTGTACATGCTCATCTAAATTTTTGCTATAAACCAAGATATCATCAAAATAGACAACAATAAAATTGCTTATGAATGCTCTTAAAACATGATTCATCAATCTCATAAAAGTGCTTGGTGCATTAGTTAAACCAAAAGGCATTACTAACCACTCATATAAACCATGTTTAGTTTTAAAAGTTGTTTTCCATTCATCACCTTCTCTCATTCTAATTTGATGATAACCAGATTTCAAATCAATTTTTGAAAACAAATATGAACCATGCAATTTATCCAACATGTCATCTAGCCTAGGAATGGGATGTCTATACTTCACCGTGATTTTGTTGATGGCACGACAGTCAACACACATCCTCCAAGTTCCATCTTTCTTAGGCACTAATAAGACGGGTATGGCACATGGACTCATGCTTTCACGAACATAACCCTTCTTCATAAACTCACTCACTTGCTTTTCGATTTTCTTAGTCTCTTTCGGATTACATCTATATGCTGGTCTATTTGGAATGCTTGCTCCGGGTATGAAATCAATTTAGTGCTCAATGCCTCTTTTAGGTGACAAACCATTTGGAATTTCTTCCGGAAATAAATCTTCATAAACCTGCAAAAGATCAACAACAAAACTAGGCAAACAATTGGTTATTTTGTTAGAAATATGCAAAATCTCCTTGTACATAAGTACAAGCATGTGTTGCCTCAAAAGCATAGCTTCCTTCACATCACTCATTTTTGCATAAACACTCATTTTTCTTTCATTTGAACCTTCCTTGTTTTCTCTTACCATGTGTTTCCCATTTTGGTCAAGAGAATTGGAATTTTTAGGTTCACTCATCTCACCTTTTTCTTTACTCTCAAAGGTTTCCCTTCCTAAAGAATTTCCCAATGAAGAACCCATTTCTTCATATTGTTGCTTGATGCGCATTTGGTCTTCAAAAATCTGTTTTGGAGTTAATGGTCCAAGGTTAACCATCCATAGTCAAAGTATACATATTTTTGAATCCATCATGACTAGCCCTTCTATCATATTGCCAAGGTCTCCCCAACAACATATGTCCGGCCAATAATGGTAACACATCACACAACACCTCATCCTTATATCTACCAATTTGAAAAGAAACTAAAACTTGCTTATTTACCTTTACAACTCGACTTTCATTAAGCAATTGCAACTTGTATGGTCTTGGGTGCTTGGTAGTAGGCAACTTCAATTTCTCCACTAGTAAAGTGCTTGCTACATTGGTACAACTTCCACTATCCACAATCATGTTGCACAACTTGTTAGAAATCAAACAATGAGTATGAAACAAATTTTCCCTTTACTCCCTATGGACATCATGTTTATTTTGCAAACTCAATATTCTTTGAACAATAAGATTATCTCCGTTAGCACGTTTAACATCACTACAATCTTCTAAAGAAGGCATATCATCATTACTATCCCCCTCACTCTCCGACTCAATATCACCATCCCTTAGAATCATAGCTTTCTTATTTGGACAATCCCTAGCAATGCGCCCATGACCCAAACACTTAAAACATTTGATTCCCCTAGTTTGGGTTGGTTGATTCTCACCCTTTCCCTTATTACCTAAGTCAATTTTAGGTTTAGTTTCTTTCATTTTTGACTTAGTAAAAGGTTTATCATCCTTTTTCCCCTAAGAAGTTTTCCAAGAAGAAGAAGAACCCATATTTGATTTAGAATCATACCTCTTTCTTTTCAATTGCCTTTCCACTTTCATGGCCAAATTCACCATATCTTCAATCTCCACATAATGTTGCAAATCAACAACATCAGCAAGGTTTTTATTTAGCCCTCTCAAGAACCTTGCCATGGTAGCTTCACAATCTTCTACCACATTTGCTCTAATCATAGCCTTCTCCATTTCTTTGTGATACTCCTCCACACTCATGGATCCTTGATTTAGAGTTTGTAACCTTTGATGAAGCTCTCTATAGTAGTGGCTTGGAACAAACCTCTTTCTCATGATTTAGCTCATTTCCCTCCAAGACACCACGGGTCTTTCTCCATATCTACGTCTTTCCTTGCAAAATTGATCCCACCAAACAATTATATAATCACTAAACTCAACAGCGACAAGTTTTATCTTTTTCTCCTTCGAATAATTATGACATTCAAAGATGAGTTCCACTTTCCGCTCCCATTCAAGGTACACATTTGGATCATTTCTTTCTTGGAATGAAGGAATCTTCATTTTGATGCTTCCAAGGTTGCGATCAACATCATCATTTGGATGTCCTCTCCTAGCTTGTCTCCTAGGATTGATTTGTTGTCCCACCAAGGTGACTTGATCATCATCCAAAACATCCTCTCTTTCATAGTCTTCTTAGTCAATTGGTGGACGTCTCCTTCGTCTAGGCTCTCCTTGTAATTGGTTAAGGATGCCATCATGCCTCTCCAATTTTTCATTGACTCCCACCACCATATTAAACATTCTTTTGAATTGTTGTTGCATAACTTGAATCACATGATCATTTGTAGAAGAAGAACTTATGTCTTTTGACATGATTGTAAAACCTAAAATTTTAACAAAAGAAAATAGAAAGAAACAATCTCACAACACTCCCTCACGTGTTTCACTCAAAATTGATGTATACCACTCATGTTTACACTCAATTTTGGCTTTTTTTTCTAATGATCTCACACTCTTGCCTTTTACCTCTCAAATTTGCCTTTTGATTTCTTAGATGAACTAAGTTTCTCAATCAAATAAAATTTCAAGAATATAGTAATCAATGATAAATAAAAAAAATTAAGGTAGGCTAACAAGAAAATAATAAAGTAGGCTTAAAGAAATGAACAATTTGTAGCAAATAGGCTAATGGAAATGAAAAACAAAGATAGATCATCAAAGAACACAAAGAGACAGAATTATAAAGATAGATCTCAATGGAATATGAAGAGTCAATTTCTTTTTTTTTTTATATATATAATCTGAGATCTAACATAAGAATATCAAAGATAACAATTTTCTTTTATGGATGAATTTCTTTTTTTTTTTGATATATGCAAACAAAATCTTGAGATAAGAAGAATAAAAAAATAATAATAATAAGAACAATAGATGGTAAAAGGTGCAAAATATAAGATGAACACAAGATATTGAGAATTAAAAGATAGTTTTGGATACACAAACCTCAATCTTGAGCCAATGCTCTGATACCACTTATGATAGGAATTGTAGGTTTCATCAATTAACTCCCAATAGCAAAAATACTATGATAAGTTGAATTAGAAGAAAACTAGAAATTACCAATTTAATCCATAAATTCGGATCGTTCAAAGATTGAAGTAAGAAGATAAATGCTACTTAACCCCTTTACCAATAAGGATAAAGATATCAAGACAGACTTTGAATTTCCTTTTATGCCACAAACAAGATAGTTTGATAAATAACAAGAAAACAAAGATTTAGATTTTGACACCACAAGCTAGAATAAAGCTTGATAAGTCACAAAGTTCATGCAAGAAATTAAAGACAAAATTCCTCACAATAAAACTTAAACAAAGTTATAATTCGTATATCAAATTCAACCCCCCCCCAAAGAAAGAAAAGAACTTGTTTATATAGAGTACAAGTCTTTGCACACACTACTAAAATAGACTCACACACATAGGATTACTTTTACTCTTAAATGGCCTTAGTAACTACTACCCATATTAGTAGCTATTACTTGGTATTAATTACCCTATTAACTTGTATATGGTGGCTCTTAATAACCACTACCCATATAGAGTACAAGTCGATGTACACACTACTAAAATAGACTCACACACATATGATTACTTTTACTCTTAAATGGCCTTAGTAACCACTACCCACATTAGCAGCCATTACTTGGTATTAATTACCCCATTAACTTGTATTTGGTGGCTACATATAACCCTAATTGTTATTAACACAAAAACAAGTTAAATATTATTCCTTGGGCCTCCACGGATGCCTTATTGGGTTAAAATTCTTGGGCTTTCCAAATGTCCCTAATTAAACCCAATATGGCTTCTTGAAGCTTCTTAGATTTGGACCTTGTGATTGGGCCTTCTTGTACTATTAATGGATCTTGGATCTCTTTAAGCTTTGAACTTGGATTCACATCAGAGTTTGTCCTGAAGGAGTGGCCTAAGCATTTCCTTAGTAATAACACTCTTGAGGTGAACCATATAGTGCTATACAAAGAGCACTTGAAAGCTAGCCTTAGATTACCTTTAGATCTCTTTATCAGGGTGGTTATCTTAGACACTAGCATCTCTATAGCTCAGCTTCATCCCAACTCCATCCTCTTTTTGTAGCTTTCAGTTAGCTTAGTAAACATTTTAACTTACTCCATCTTCGTACTTCTTGTCTTCCTTCTATTTAGTTGCTCGAGCAGCCAAGTATGCTTATGTTTATCTCAGGGCTCGAGCTGGCTATAAAATCCTTGACAGTCTTGTCTCTTCTGTTCATAATTGGCAAGATCGTTACTTCCTTATTTCACATGCTTCCAACTTTACTAACCTTTTGAGAAGGTGGCATGTGCCTCTTGCTCAGAAATAGGCCAAAATAGTTCTTAAGAAAGATCTAAAATACTGAAAAACCTTATTGAGTGTCAAAAAGAGAAGAACGCCACTTCCAGTTTCCCCTCTTATGTCTCACTTTATGGTTGAATTTGAAATGCCCGAATAACGGAGGGTTGAGTAAGGTGACAACTCTTCAGGTATACCTATTCAGCCTTTTATTATTTGGTTGTTTCTTTTCCCTTATTAATAAATTTAACTTAATCATTTATTTTTATTTCTTTTGTAATGATTGATTTGAAGCACTTGAAGAAAATCAAGCTTGTTAAGGGTAAGAGGTCGCCTTCAGCTCCTCTTGCTCCTCTAACCGCTCCAGCTAAACATGAGGCTCATAAGGAAAGTTTAATTATCTCTGATCTAAGCTTGGGGGTCTCTAATGCAGATCGTACGCTGCGCTCTCCATCTTCTTGCCTGAGCTTTGGGAAGTGTCTTCAGCTCGTGGACGAGGATGACATCATCGAGTTGGACATTCCTCATTCATCAGCTCAGTGCTCGAATCCTTAGTCTTACTTAGAGAGGAAATATAGGACGGCTCCTTCCATTCAAACCCCTCCTCTGGTTGAGGAACTAACAAGCTTGATCAACTTCAAGCATGATCTAAAAGAGCTAGAGAACATCCATCTGTATGAATTCTATGCATAATAGATGTCTTTTATCCTTTAGGTAAAATTATTGATTTCTATTACTAGTCTTTACTATATTCTTCTTTCTTCTTCTTAAGCCAATTTTCTATTCTTTTTAGGTTGTGATCCTTGGTAATGTTTGGAAACATTACGAGAGGCACTTGAGCGAACTAGCCTCTCATGATCACATAAAAGCTAAGAATACTGAGCATATCCTACAAAAGCAGTCTCAGGATTTCTCTACCAAGGAGAAAAAGTAGGAGGAAGAGCTTCGAGTAGCAAATGCTTAAATGAAGAATGCCACAATTAAGCTCAATGTGATTGTGGCTGATAAGAGGTCTACTAATTTGCATACTGTCGAGCTGGAGCTAGAGTGCGCTACCATCACTTCAAAGCTAGGTTATCATAATTGGTCAGTGAGAAGCTGGAAGCTAAGAAGGATGGCTTCTATTTCAAGCTATCCTTTCTTCTCAATAGTTATGAAAAGGCGGTCAAGGAAGCTATTAGGGCTAAGTTCGCGAATGTCGAATTGACCTTCTTAGAAGAGTTAGACAATGAAAAGAACGGTAATAAAGCTCAGGAAAGAGCTGCGCAAGATGTTAAGGGTAGCGAGCATACTAGAGCTGCTGGAGCTGATATAAATCCTCCTTCAGGAGATGATCTTATTGTAGAAGGCAACCTCAATGAAGTTTGAAACATCATTAATAATGATCTTGAGCTTATATATAATTTCCTTTTCTTTCAACGAAATATATTTTCTTTTGTTTGTTTTGATCTTCTTTGCCTAGCTTTTTATATGCTTAAGTATTGAAACTTATATATTTTTCTTCCTATTTACCATAATAATTTGCCAAGTGTAATAACTCAATGATACTTAAAACAAGATGATTTTTCATACCTGGATTATATTATGCTAAGTGTAAGAACTCGGTAAATGCTAATGTGAAGCTTGGAGTATATAGATAGTCCTTGGAATAATGTATTGACCTTGTGCTATATGCTTTGATTTGAGCTTGGTGCGCCTAGAGTGGCATCTTTAATGCATTAATAATGTGCCGAGTGCTCTATGATGAGCCCGATAGGCTTAGAATGGCATCTTTAAGATAATATACTGATAATGTGCTAAATACTCTGAGATGAGCTTAGCGCGCTTAGAACAACGTCTTTAAGATAATGCACTGATAATGTGCTAATTGCTTTGAGATGAGCTCGATGCGCCTAGAATGACGCCTTTAAGATATTGTATTAATGAGCAAATAAGAAATGCAATAAAAAAGTTTACAATTTAGAGTGCCTCAGACTAGGCTTTCCTCGAATTATTACTGGTGGTACTTTTTAAGTACTTAGATATTCCATGACTGAGAAAGCTCTTTTTCTGTCATATCGGCTATTCTGTATGCACCTCCTTTGAGTACTTTGACAACCTTATCAAGGCTTTCCTAGTTAGGCTGTAGTTTACCAACACCGGCTTCTCCTTTGCTAATATTGGCTATTCTCATTACTAGTTCGCCTTCTGAGAATAACCTAGGTGGGACCTTTCTGATCACGGTACTTGGCCATTTTATGCTTATAAGCTTCATTCGTTATATTGGCCTATACTCTTCTTTCTTCGAGAGAATCTAAACATATCCTCATGTAATCCTTATTTTTTATTTCATCAAATCATTAGACCCTTAAGGTCGGCAATTCCATTTCAACTAGTATTACAGTTTTTGCTCTATAAGCTAATTTAAAGGGTGTCTCTTCAGTTTCCATTCTAGGTGTTGTTATGTATGACCAAAGAATACTATGAAGCTCATCAAGCCATCTGCCTTTTCTTTCATCTAACCTCCTTCATCAACCCATTATTTGATTTGTGACTTCTGTTAGTCTATTAGACTGAGGATGAGCAATAGAGGTGAACCTTAGGTTGATTTTCATACGAGTACAAAATCCTTTGAACTCCTTATTATCAAACTGGTCATAACAGTATGAGGAATGCTATATATGCACATGATTTCTCTCTGAAAGAAATTGATTGTTCTCTTTATGTGATGGTCACCATTGCTTCTGCCTCATCCCATTTTGTGAAATGGTCAATGGCTACAAGTATGAACTTCTTCTAACCTGTTGCATTCGGAAAAGGCTCGAGGATATCCATGCCCAAAACTGCGAAAGACTAATGACTTATGCTCAGACATTGCAGTGCAGCAAGTAGATGAGATATATTATAATGCTTTTGACACTTGGTGCAAGTTTGTACGAGCTTCTTTGTGTCTTTATACATGGTTGGCCAAAAGTATTCTTGGAGGATGGCTTTTCTAGCTATGGTGCTAGCTGCTTCACGAGCACTATAGATCCCTTAATGGACCTCTCTAAGGACATAATCTACTTTCCCTTTTAAGATACATCTAGACTAAGGATGAGATATTGATTTTATATACAAGATACCCTCTTGAAAAGAGTACATGGTCAAGGTCCTTTCTATCTTAGTCGTAATATTCTTGTCCTCTAATAACTTTTCTTCTTCGAGCTACTGGATGATCTCTTTCATACATGGGTCGTACTCTTTAATGACTAGTACTTCTTCTTTTGCTAAACTGGGCTCTTTAAGTATGTAGAACAAGATAAAGAGTCATTTACCACCTCAAGGAAGTGAGCTTAAGCTAGATAGCTCCGCTTTTGTTCTCATCGGACCTGACGATACTCTCATCGCCCTCACCAGCCTCAATTTCTACTAACAATGCTCGACTTAGCTCATGCAAGATTGTGTCTTTAACTTCCAAAAGCCCTATTATCTAATTAATCACCAATTCTGAAACATTGATGATGCTCAAATGCTTTGCTCACACTGTTAATGCCATTTTTAAACTAGCAAGTAATGCTTCATACTCAGTAACATTATTAGAAGCTTTAAACTTAATTCTTACCGAGCTTTTAAGATGAACATTGTTTGGTCCCTCGAGGAGTATACATGCTCCTGCCCTATAAACATTAGATGCTCTGTCAATATGCGATGCCCATTTAATAAGAGCTTCATCAACTTTTTCTATATTTTCAAGCATGCTCATGCTCTCATAGCCTTTCTCGACTCATACCAATGTTAGACAAATTCTGCAAGTGCACGAATCACAATAAGTAGTATAGAATGAGTATGAGTATCGTTCCCACGAGGAAATTGATACCAAGTACCAGCCTTAATTGTATTTCCATAATCTAAAAAAAAATTGAATAATTGTAATTGAATAAATAACTAATAAGAAAAGAGAATTTAAAGCTAATAATAATTTTTTTAAGAATTTAATAAGTAAAACTAGAGCATGGATTTGTTTCACTTGCTATTACTTGGATTACAAGATATTTTCACCATTCAAATCATTAACTTTAGTCAAGGGTAAATCACTCAAATTATTTAGAGGCTCTTTCGAGCTCATCTAAGAATACCAAAGTCAATTACAACATATTTTCATAGTCATGTCAATTAACTAGGGTTCATTAAGTTTCTTAGTAATTTATTACTCCCCGAAGGATTCGTCTACTTTTGTGATTGAGGTTCCTAAGTTTTACAAGACTATGAGTTGACAAATCATGCAACTTTCGTTATCTCTAATTTACCTAAATACATTTATTTAATTAAGCCTAAAATTAAATACAAGAATAAGTAAAAGTAACTCGTAAAATTGACTGAAAATTAATTTATTGAAAAGAAATTAAGATCCAAACAAGTAATAGAATAGCTACACAAATCAAAACCCTAAGAAGAGTCTAGCCACACATAATTGTGGCAACACAAAAAAAATAATTAAAAGATCAAAGAAACAAAAGAAATATTTGATTCAAACTCTTGAATCTTTGTGAAAATCTTCTTGATCTCCTTGAGTATGTCTTCAAAAGCTTTGTATCTATGATGGTTATTCTTTTAAAATAGCTATTTTTCCCTTTTTTATAGCGAAGACTCAAAGGAAATATTATTTTGCCTTAAATTTTTGAGTTTCATGTTAAAGAAAACTCTCTTTCATTGAACATGGCTTAGCGCATGGTCATGTCACGTCCTTTATCTTACAGCACGGCTTGGTACATGCCCATGTGTGATCCCATGCTGTGTTTTTATAATTTTTTCGATTCAGATAGAAGCAGTTATAGTTTCAAGCACGTCTGTGTGATACCCGTTCGTCATACTATTCAAAATCTAGAGGTAGAGATGGCTTCTAGCACGGCCATGTATTAAGCCATGCTTCCTGATTCTTCTTCTAAAGTGCAACATGGGCACAAGCATGCTCGTGTTAAGCAATAACATGGCTTCTCATGATTGTTTAGGATCTCTTTCTCATCTTTCCTATAAAAAGGGAAAAACTTATTAAAATCAAATATAAATTCCCAAAACCAAAAGTAAATAAAATACTAGAATAATGGTATAACTTAAATAAACTCCTAATTAAGTCTAAATTCTTCCTAATTAATATAACTATTTATTCAAAAGTCATTAAAATTCAATTAAAAAACATATGTAAAATTACACATAACAATCGAACATTAAAATCTCCCCCCTAGACTGACCAATAGATAAGTCGCCTAGATGTTTTTAGCTTCATGCTGCCTTCTTAATGGCTCGATCTCGCTCGACTATTACCGTCAAGGCCAAAATACTTATTTAGTGTGATAATAGTTAGGGCTAACTTTTCTATCATGTGATATTAAGTCTTCGCCCCTTTCAAAACCTTACTCATAATAAATAGGCTTCTACTTGCCATCATCCTCCCTAACAAGGACAAAGGCGATGGTTTCCTTTAGTTGCAAATACAAAACAAAGACTCAAATTTGTGTCCCACCCCAATCAGGCGTTCACTCGAATAATGTAATAGAAATCAATTTAAACTCAATCAAAGTAAATTAATTCATCACCAACTTTTAATCACCCAGATATTACACCTTTAATTTGGTCTGCTAGATATTACATCTTTCATCTCCAGCTCAGCTACCCGGGTACTTCCCTCGATAGAATAATTCAACCACAAGACGTTAACCATCGGTAAAATTCAAGAGCAAAGTTATCGAACTTGAGAATCCACGATCATGACTAACTATCCTTCGTAAGTCAAATCTTTGCTTACTTTCACATACCGAGATTACAACACGTGCAAAGGATTGAAAATATACTTCCTCAACACGAATAAATGAAATACTAGATTGACATACGAGAAATTTGGCGGCAACTCCAACTTGTATGCCACCTTACTAATCCTGCCCATAATTCCCCCCATAAAAGTGTAACTTGCCTTCTTACCACCAAATCACACCCACTTGCATACGAGACCCTTAAGAATATACTCTCTAATACTAATCCCCACACGCCGCACCCTCCTCAGCTCGCGAGCAAAAGAGATCTTCTCCGAAACAATCTGAACCAACTCTGGTCCTGCCAAATTCCTTTCGCCAACTTCTTTCCTAATGACGTGTCCTTTACATGTACATAATACCCTTAACATCCACATCATATCATCAATTTGCTATGATAACTGATTCAAGATTACTCGGGTATTGAAATCATGCCATCCTGAAACATAATTTCTTCTCGACTGGAATCTAGAAGGTCTCATATGTTCTTTCGGTCAAAATGGAGCATGTCGCCACGTATCCATTTTACAAAGAACGTAAACATTCACATCGAGAACTCCAAGCTAACACAATTTACTTGAAAGATTTACTTATTTATTTACTTTATAATCGCCATTAATAAAAATTATTATTATCTTGAAAACCACCTTTATAAAATCGTAAAATCTCTAGTCATTTTTCCTTTTTTATATAAAATTCTATAATATCACACACCAGGGTGATGATACCCTTTATCACCAATGGGTTGCAATGCATTGATGTATGATGCATTTCTTGAAAATGAGTTAAGGAAATGTGCATGCCTAAAAATGAAATGCCATGATGACTTCTTGCGGGACTAGGTGCAATATTATATTTTAAAACACTTTTATTCTACTTGGAAAAACAAATAGTGTTTGCTTAAGCTTCTCTAGATTCTGAGCACCCGAAAGATACACCAGCCACCATTCTTATGCTTCTTACAACCACCAAACTCAACCTTAACCTTTGTTCGACATTCTAAGTACTGAGGTCGGCTTTACCCATTAAGACAATTTCTGATGCGATGATAAGACAGTTCATGGCACGACTGCAATTACACTCTACACTAATCCTAATTGTGGTGCCCACCACCGAAATAATAATCGAAGCATCTAAGGCCGACTGATCACTTAGAGAAACGACAATGAGTCTACCACGCTCCTAATCTTGCTATCACTACAGCGCTTATTCTAAATACAGAATCAAAGATAAGCTTACAAGAAAGAGAAATAACAGACTCTCCAACAGTAAACGCTGAGACTGGAGTCAATGAAAACAAACAAAGACATGTTTGATCCTAGCTCCACAGTACTAAGAATCCTAACCTATGTCGAAGGAAATCTAAACATAGGCTTTGATATCAACTTTGTCACGACCCGAGCTGTGGGCCCGTGATCGGCACTAGGGAATAGGTAGCGTAAGGCCATCAAATCCCATAGTAAACCTGACCAATCACTAACTCAATCAAAGTGTAATTCAATTTATAACCATTATAACACTAATTCATCACAAACTTTTAATCACCCATATATGACACATTTAATTCGATTTGCCAGCATAACTGGGCAAAATCTGAATTTTACATGAAATTACAAAATGATGATTCTGAAATTTCTATTACGGAGATTCTAGAATTTTAAAAGTCAAACATACCAAAAATCAGTTACATTAACCCGAGGATGAAGTAGTTGGGCTGCTAGAGGAAAAGAACTGCAGAAAAACTAACAACATCTGAAAAATAGTTAAATTGAGACTGTCAATCTCGAGAGTGAGTTAAAATCATATATCTAAAATGAATACAATACTTCAATAAAGCATTTGTTTAACTAAAATAAAATACTAAGTCGTGCAAAAACACGTGTCATGTCATGCTTCTATAAAATAAATTTTACATACTACGGGACGAGTACCTCATCAGAACTCTAACTTAACATTACCGCCTTAGCCTTTCTGGCCCTCACTCCAATAAGATCGCTCGGCCAGAGCTAAGCTCACTAGGGTCCTTACATCTAGTATGGTCATTTAATTTCCAATAAAGCTAGCACTGATAAGCATCATAATACACATGTTTTCATGCCCGATTGTTTACATTTTTTATGCATGATTATCCCGTTTTATGCTAGAATCACCTGTCTTTTGTTTACTTTCTCATTTCAGGTCAATTTCGAAGGACATCATCGAATCGAGGGACATACGTGTGATTACGGACCAAAATCCATCGACTGCGAGGAGTAGCACTGGTGGTCGAAAGCACTACCGACCCTTGAATTACCAAGAAGTTATCCCCAATTGTGACATTTCAAAGATGACTCAGAACCACCACGGCTTCCCAAAGGCGTGGTGTGATAAGCACAAAGTCGCATGGTCGAAGGAGTCAGAACAACAGATTTACAGATTACTGGACTCGTGCGTACTGCGGTTACCATCACACTGACCCCGCTATTAATCAACTATATAGGCGATTTTGAATTCTTTTGAAGGGGGATGATTTTTGGACTCAATTCCAAGACACACACTTAATCAATTATTTCCTATACCTCAATTGTAGACCTTGGTAGGATAAAAATTCATCAATTGAAGGGGGGATTTCACTTGTTCCAACATCGAATTGAAGATCTAGACAAACTTTGGGAGCATTCAAGAGGCAACTAGGGTTTGAGATTTCAAATTTTGCAATTTTAGGGTTTCTCATTCAACTTGAAAGAGAAGGGTGTACATGCCTTTAATTTGTTTTTCATTATTTTGTTCCCTAATTGCTTTAACCATGAACATGAGTAGCTAGATCTTTTGAATCCATTGTGGGTTCACCTTTGTTGATGGATTATGCTTAATTGTTAGTTTTTATAATTGTCATTCTTGCAATCTTCTTGCTATTCAAGAATAAAAGTTTGATTCAGTTAATTTGAGACATTGGATTAATTGTTTATTAGGTTGTTTTCTGACATCGAGAAATGCTGTTACAACCGGGACATTGAATAGTAAGAACCGGTAGTTAACACTTAGAGATAAGGTTGATTTACTCGCCGGATTAAGAACTAATAACTCTTAATAGTTTTAAATCATACTTAATGCTAATCATAGTAATCCGATAGGAAGAGATTCCATTAGGTTAGTGCAGTTTATGAATCCTAGTAAGCTCGAGAGAGGAACCGGGATTCAATTCAGGGATTTAGGCACGGGTAAGCAAGATCGGCAATCCATAAAATCCATCTTTAGAATTCCATCACTTAGGCCCCTTTTGGGTTTGTTTCTTTCTTTGCAATTGTCTTTGATTATCCATTGTTCTTCATTTACTTATTTGCACTCACAACCATTAACGGTAACGCTAGAACTTTCACACCCTATTTCCGGACTAGATAACATAGCAAACAGAGTAACTCTAGGTTCACCCGATCTCCGTGGATACGACCTCGATACACACTACATAGGTCAGACTCCAGAGGTTCACTACCTTAGGTGTAGGTTGCATAAAGACCACATCAAGTTTTTAGCGCCGCTGTCGGGACAGAATGTGAACTAGAGTGAATTGTTTTTGTGTTAATTTAGTCATTATTTGTTTATTCATTTATTCTTTATTTTTATTATCATTTATTGTTATATTTTTTTTTGATTGATCGCGGTTGTTTGGTTGTTTGCTTCGTGTAGTATATGACCGGAGCTCTAACCTTGATCCAATAGCACCCTTATCTCAACCTGCCGCCTCGACATTATCGAGACGACGCCAGGCAGTTGAGGGAGGAGGACAGAGTTACAGTTCGAGTTCAAGGAACTGACGCGATGGAGAACCCTCAACCCCCGTGCCGATGATGATCGAAAGGACTATGTACGATTTTGCTCGACCCTCTTAGATGTGGACGAAACGAGTATACCGACCGCTATATACCGCCAACAATTTTGAGATAAAGGCCAATGTTATCCAGATGATACAATAGCCGCAGCAGTTTGAGGTGATTGCCCAATGAGATCTCAATGCACATATCTCCAACTTTTGGAGATTTGTGACACATTCAAAATAAATGGAACAACCGATGATGCCATTCTACCGAGATTGTTTCCATTTTCCTTGAGGGATGTGAGCAAAGAGATGGTCGCAATCTCTTCCACAATGTGACGATCACTACCGAAGGCGCAATAAAAATTTTATATAAGTATTTTCCTCCCGCTAAAACCGCTAAACTTAGAAATGACATATCTTCTTTTGCAAATACGATGAAAGCATGTACGATGCATGGGAGAGATTAAAGATCTTTTAAGATGCCGCCCACATCACGGATTGCCACAGGATGCGCAGTTCGCACCTTCACAATGGGTTGAACCTTGCAACGAGGTGATGGTGGATGCACAGCAGCGGGCGCTAAACAAGAAGACGCCCGGAAGAGCTGCCTGAACTTGATAGAGGAAATGGCCATGAACAACTATCGTTGGCAATCCTCTGTGAGCCGACTGTAGCGATGTGAGTGGTCAACCAAGTGGACTCTACACAGCCTTGGTAGCTCAAGTGGAGCTTCTAGCCAAGAAGATCGACCAACCTGCATGCCGCTCATGTAGCGAACGCTGGTCGCGAGTTTTATGGTGGCCCACATTATGCTGCGAATCGATCATGGGAGGTATGTTTCTGCTTCATCTTCTACTAGTTTTCCATCTAATTCACATATCTTCCGATGTTGAACAGTTGATTATATGGGAATGCCCCAAGGCAAAGTGGTAATAACCCTTACAAGAATAATACATACAACCTGGATGGCGAATCATCCCAATTTCAGTTGAAGGAACAATAATGCCCGTGGTCCGCTAGTTTTCAAAGACTTCATCAATGTACCACAAAGAATAACCAACAGCCTGCACAAGCTCCTCCTCCACAAGAAAAGAAGTCAAATTTAGAGGAGCTTATGATGAAGTTTCAGACGCTCATTTTAAACGAGATTCCGTAGATCGATACAGCACTGAATCAAGCAGCCCCCATCTGTAACTGAGACTCAAATTGGCCAAATTTCAAAGATGCTTTCAGAGAGACCTCCGTGATCGCTCCCTAGCACTACAGTAGTCAACCCTAGTGGAGTATTGCAAGGCTATCACCTTGCATTCAAAAGAAATTGACCTGGTTCTTCGCCTTTACCGATAAGGATAATACAATCGTAAGTGTGCCGAGCCGACTAAGGAAGGACTAGACCTTGAGGTGGTAGAGAATGAGACAATGAAAGAATACGTGCAAAGAGACTCGTAAGGGAGTATCGCCCATATCCCGCAAGGTCGAGGTGATAAGGTGGACAAGCAATACAGTAAGTTTCTTGACTTATTTAAGCAAATTTGAAAATTAACTTACCTTTTGTTAAGGCAATTTCACAGGATGTCAAGTACGCCAAGTTTTTAAAGGAGATTTTGAGCAACAAGAGGAAGTTTGGAGGATCTTGGTCGGCGAACGGAGTGTTCACTTATTCTCCGTAATAAACTGCCACCAAGCCGATGAGATCTAGGGAGTTTTACTATCCCTTGTATGATTGGTGATTTATCAATTGAAGTGGGTGCATTGGTCGATTTAGAGCCAGCATTAACTTAATGCCCATTAGTTTATTTGCCAAATTAGGGTTGCATGAACCTAAGCCTACTAGGATGAGTGTTCGCTAGCGGATAGAACTGTTAAAATTCTAGAGGTATTGTTGAAGATGTACTTGTAAAGGTAGATAAATTTATCTTTCCTGTGGATTTTGTGGTAATGGATATGGAGGTGAGCACCGTGCTCTTATCCTCGGTAGGCTTTCCAGCTTACATCGAGGGTCATATCGGCGTAAGCGATGGAAAGCTTAAGCTTAGAGTTGATGATGAGACCATTACCTTTGACCCAGCCACTCCACGAGACAAACATCGACTCACGATAATACCGATATCACGTGGACGTGATCATGACGCCGGGTCGGAGTCCCATTTGCAAGAAATTTTATGTTCGACCCTCGCAAGTAGCAACAATGAGATGAGGAGTTGTCCAACGAGCAAGTGTTGGAGCAACTACACTGCTTATCAAGCTATGACCACGAGCCGGGCTTGTCAACCGCTGATCCACTATCTTTTCTCGGATGTGTCCAGTAAGGTGCAGTAAAGACTTCATTCGAGACCCACCAGTCTTAAATTGAAGGAGTTACCGAGCCACTTGGTTTATGCTTTCCTGGATGAAGAGAAGCGCTTACCAAGAGTAATCATATAGCCCGATCTAACTCCTCAAGAAAAGCCATGTCATTGGAAGTTCTAAGGAAGTACAAGAAGGCCTTTGCTTTCAATATAGCAGATATCCCGCATAAATCCAAGTTTCGCTCTCATAAGATTTCATTGAGGAGCCAGTGGTGTTCACCTTTCAAAGATGACCAATCCAACATGAAAGTGGGTTGTACTCAAGAAAGGAGGCATCACAAAGGTAAGGAATGAGAAGGATGAGCCGATCCTCGACTGACGAGATAACGAACAAAGAGGCTTCCGAGTTTGCATTGATTACCGTAGGCTTAATGATGCAACTCTATGACCATTTCCTCTTCCTTTATTGATCGATTGAACGCTAGCAGTCACATGTTTTATTGTTTCTTGATGGCTTTGAGTTGCTGATTCCTATTGCACCGAGGACCAAGAGAAGACTACCCTTCACCCCGGACGCCTTATGTATTATGCCATTCGGATTGCGTCTGCACCCGCCACATGCAATGATGGCTATTTTGAGGACATGATTGGGGAGTTTATGTAGAGGTATTTATGGATGACTCTCCTCTGCTTTTGGAAATTCTTTCTCTTTGTTCTGGCAAACCTCGAAGCATGATGCGTATTAGCTAGGTGTATTGAGGCTAACTTGGTACTAAATCGGAAATGCCATTTCTGCAAGAGAGGGATTGTTTGGGGCATAAGATCTCAATTTGGGATGGAGGTGGATAGAGCTAAGGTATAATATCTGCTACCTCCTATTCTTAATAGAGTTTCTGGCCACAGAGGGTTTTACAGAGATTTACAGAGATTTCTAAGATTGCTAGGCCTCTCACTCAATTGTTAGTTAAAGATGTACCTTTTATTTTTGATGATGCATGTTTCTTGGCGACTTTTGAGTTACTTAAGAAACTTCTAACTACGTTCTACCAGTGGTTTCTCCCTGTTTGGGCGCCTTTTGAACAATGATGTGCTAGATGATTAGCTTGAGTCCGTGTTTGGACAAGAGGATTGAAAAAGAAGTTCCAACCCATTTACTACGCTTAGCAAGACTTTGATAGAGCCCAGAACACTACACCACCACAGGAGGAGGAGTTATTGGTCGTTGTTTATGCCTTCGACAAGTTTAGATCATACCTCGCCTTCCAAAACCATCATTTCACTACCACCTGCCGAGGTACTTATTCCTGAAAATGATGCGAAACCGAGATTAATTCGATGGATTCTTTTGTTATAGGAATTTGATGTCGAGATCAAGGATAAGAAGGGCGCGGAGAACTGGCAATGGACCATTTATCGAGATTGGAAAATCCTCACTTGGATGCACTTGATGAGACGGCCATGACGATCGATTTCGGAAGAACATTTATATGTCACCTGTGCATACAACCGATACTCCCCGGTTTTCTCGGGATTACGCTAACTATTTGGTTGCTAGGGTTCTACCAGGGGTATGACTTATCGTGAAAAGAAGAGATTCTTTCACGATTTGAAATACTATATTTGGGAAGATCCCTTTGTTTAAAGTAGTGGCATCGTGATTCGGCCGTTGTGTATATACGGCGAGAGACTCTCCAAATATTGAAGCATCGCCACGGGGACCCACTGAGGTCATCGTTGCCAACCTATACAATGCCATGAAGCAGACAGATTCTATATCGCCCACGCTTTCCAAGATGCACGGAATTTGTTCAGTTCAGGACCCTTGCCAACGCTGCAGTAATATCTCTTCGTGATGGATGCCCCAAACCGGTGTACAAGCGAGATTATGTTTCAGCATCGACTCTACGGACCCTTTCCTCTTCGTATGGTAATAAGTACATTCGTCATTGCTGAATATTTCAGCGTTCTCAAGCTCAGCATGCTCGGTGTAGATGATGAGATGCCTGTTGTCTGGGAGTTCTTGTTTATTGTTTGCATAGGTTTAGCATACCTAGTATTTTATTGATGAGGAACACATTCTCGAACGCCCAATTAGAGAAAGTACTTAAGCTGCACGGGGTTACTCATCGATTCTCTACTCCCCATCACCCCTGCATTCAATTAGGCGCTGAGGGTAACCACTGTGGGTATTAAACGATTTAGAGGAGAACCATTAAGTACTAGTAGGAAGGACTGGACTCTTAAGTTAGATGATGCATTATGGGCGTTTAGGAACGCTTAGGACATCTATAGGTTTTACGCTCCCCATCGCCTTGCTTATGGAAAGTCATGTCATTTTCCGCTGAAAGTTGAGCATAAGGCACTTTGGGCCCTTAGAACTTGTAACTTTGATATTGATTCGCAAGCAAGGAGCGACAATGGCAAAATGAGCGAGCTGATGAGTGGTGCCGCGCAGCGTCTGAAACCTCCTTAACTTACAAAGCAAGGACCAGAAATGGCATGATCAAAGGATTCGTGAGCCTAAGGAGTTTCAGGTTGGGGATCGAGTGTTGTTTACAACTCTCGCCGTCCTGCTTCCCAGTCTCGCCGTCCGGACCATTTCAGATCGGACAAGTCTTTCCATATGGAGTGGTAGAGTTGCATCATCCGGAGAAGGGAAACTTCAAAGTGAACGGCCATCGGCTAAAGCGATACCATTGTAACTCGTTGGATAGTGAGCAACGAGTTGACTGGCTTTGTATGCACAGGAAGGGTGATCCGAATGAGTCAAGCTTAAGACTCGCAAATAAGCACTTATGTACATTCGACTTGGATTATACTTTTATGTTTTTAATTAGTTGTGATTGTTTCATCATTTCATTTGACTTTATTATAGTTGCTTAACTTGGTGGGTTTTAATTTTTCGGACTTATATAATCGGAGAGGACGGACTCTTCCGTTTGACCATATCTAATTGTCTTATGATCTAATTACATATATATGTTAATTACGGGTAGGGGGCAAGAGCGACTCGAGATGGCAAAGGAAAGCCCGAGGCCCGTTTCACCATAGCCATCACGGGCTAGAACCGAGCCGGTGAGCAGCCTGCCGAGCAGTCGCACCGCCGTGTCAAGGATAAAGAATAATTTGTCACGGCCCAAGGCATCACGGGATAAAACCCCATGCCGTGCTCATTAACGGCCGTTATACTGCCCGTGCCAAGGTGCATCACAAGGTTACTCGACGCGAGTCTAGGGCCTTGGCCTTACCCTACACGCAACAACACGCGTGCCTATAAGAAGGGAAGCCTCAGAAATTTTGCTTCCCTTTTGTTTTTCTTAGCTCAAAGGTGTTGTTCTTATACCCTTATCTCACCTTCTCACTTTCCTCGAATAACTCGGGTAGAAGTCCTTCATTTGTTGCCTTATATTTTTGTTATTATGATTTGACTTCTATTTTATACATATACTCTTGTTAGGACATGCTAGGATATCTTGGTGGCTTTATATTGTAACCATATGACCTTGGTTAGGTTAATTTACATTAGTTATTGTGTTTGTGGTGTAGTCGGTTATGAAAATGATAAGTGTGGGGTTTTGGTGGAAATAAAATGTGCCTACATGCAAAAGCATGAATAATGTTTAGACTTAAATTGCAATTCTTCGGTTCATGATAAATTAGATTGGTATGTATCGGTTTATTAGTTTATACAAGTTTTTGGTTAGTCAAGTATAATCATTATCTTTGTTGATTCGAGATTATTTCTTTCATTAACTTGAATTCTTACAAAAAACTAATAATTCGTTGCATTAGGTGATATGACCGGACGCGCGATAAATCTCGTGAAAGCAAGTGAAATGCGTCTCAAGCGATCGGCGTGGTGAAGCGTCTTCCTCCGCGGTGCGAACCCTGACACTTCCACCCGCACCACAACAAAGAAATAGTCCGACTCGGCACTACAGAATCCATCCACACCCGCCGGCGTCATCCATTGTGGACATTCCCTAATGCGCATAATGAAAGTAGATTCCAAGTCATGAGATGGAAGCAAGTGATGGCGGGCATATGAACTTCACATCCCTAGAGAGTGGGATTGGCTAAAGATATGCACAACACTGTCGGAGACTCTCTATGCGAGATTTTGACATCATTGAGCCAACCTCAGTGAGCTTCGATCGGTTCCTCGGCACCTTCTTCCTGCAACAGCAGGATCCTGGTGGCGTCGGCTGATGCAATTTATGTCGGGGCTTGGGGAAGGGAGTTCTCGATGTCGGTCCCACAATTTGGCATGCATTTGGGATTATGGGTGAACAAGAAATCTCGGGGGAGGAGTATCGGGGATGTCTCTACATCCACCCAATTTCATATGACGCCATGTGGGACTCATTGGTAATGAGGCTCTAAACATACTAGCCCAAGCGGTGTAAGTCTAAGCCTTTAGCTCTCTGGGACCATCTCAGCTACATTCATACCCCACTAGCTTACACCACCATTATGGTCGAGGATTTAGCGCTCACGATCGAGGGATGTCTTTATTCTCCGGGCTATGCAACATCGGAAGCTAGACTTGGGATATTTATTGGCTCGCCAAGTCCGTTCATTTATAATAGGCGCCCGAAGAAGATGCATTGTTGTTTCAAATTCGTATGTGACTAGGTTAGCTAAGAGATCGGATGTATTGGACGTATCTCTCGGAACTTTCAAATATTGGTGACATGACACCACTAGGATCGATAGATGATCGACATGCATGATCACGGCCACTAGACATCCACATGGTATTGAATATAGGCTCGTGAGCACAATAGTCGGGAAGCTAGGCATGGCAACGGCAAGGAGCCCAACATCCGTCACGGGATCCCGGATGTTAGGATTCCTAACCCGGCCTAGAGTGTTTATGCCCTCATCCTGGAGCCTCATCCTCTCATTCGGCAGGGCCATCGAGCATTCGGATCGGTCTAGATCTAGTCTGCGCGATCTCAAAGACAGTATATCGAGTTTGTGCTTTAAAAGCGCGAAACGAAGGGAAATTTGGAACGATACTTCATGGGTTCTGAGTGGTTTAAAAGAGCAGCCACAGGGCCAGACTTCATAGTAGTGTAGATTGAAAAGATGGCGAGGTCGAGGGCCTCAGCTCATCGATGATATGGAGTTCGATTTGGCAACATGCTTCACGGACCGATCCACCAGCCCAGACCTTCCTCAAGAGAATCGCCTCAACCAGGGGTAGAGATCAAACGGTGAGGATACACCATCAGACTCCTAGAAAAAAAAATTGTGATATTTTCCTCTTTCCTTTTCTTTATTTTTTTTATTTTTATTTATTTTCTTTTAATTTATTATCTCCTTTTACTTTCTTGCTTGTAGCTTGCTTAATTTTATGTTATTTCCTTGCACTTCATGCATTTATGTTAAGTAGAACACTATGCCTTTTTAATTAAAAAAAAAATCAGCATGATCTTCCATAACCATAATGTGAATCATATGCTCCTTCACTATCTCTAACACTTGTGGGATGTTATACTAAAATGCGGGTAGGTACTCACCCGATGTTGTGCCTATCTTAAGTTTTGTTTTAATTAAGTAGTTGATGACTTTTTCTCCTTTGAATGGATTCCCTTATAGCTTTTATCGAACCTTGTCAGAAGAAGGCAATGAATAAATCTCTTAACTACAATCCAGCCCGTAAACTGGTATTTTTCCTTAATTCTTCCATATTACTTTATCTTAGATATAGAACACCTAATATTGCTGCTTATTGTGATTGACTCGCTTAAACTTTGGGTTGAGAATTCATGCGATTTTAACCCACTCAAATGGTGAGATTTTGAGCCAATTGGTGCATCACTATTATGCTCCCTTTTCTTTCATTAGTGAGCATTTTGCTGAATCTCTATTTCTAGAACTTGCTTTACGATATCCGCTGAGATTACATGAATTGTCAATAATCGTGAGATGATTTGGGCACTTAGAATTTACATAATTTGGCCAAAAGCCTAACCTCGCTTTCCTTAGTGAACCAATTTTGAGCCTTAGCCATTCCTTTCGCGGATAATAATAAGGTGTTGACACTCATTGTATCACTTCTATTCATTTGACCATTCTTTCTACCATTACATCGGAAATTATATAAGTTATGCCAGATTTTACTTTGGATCAATCTGCATTCATATATTTCACTAAGTTGCTAGATTTTTCATAGATGCTCCCTTCAATTATTGTATGTGTCAATAACCAACAACTCCTACATAAAGTTTGTTGTAATATATATATATATAGTATATATATAATTATATAAAAAAAGAAGAAGAAAGTATTAATTTAGTTCATTTCGAGCATCATCTTATTTTTAGAGCAACTTAGTGTTCATTTTGGTACGACTTGATCCTTCGTTACTTTCTTGCATTACTTGCTTAACTTCCAAAGAACTTGTAGCCTACTTTCCATATTTATACGTACCTTACCTTAACCCCATTACAACTGGCTCAAGACTCTTTGATCATGATTATTGATTATTTCGTAGTAGTGGAGATTGAATCCATAAGCAAGTTTCATGGTAAGCACTTTTTCTCGAATTTTCAAGGCTGAGCTCAATCACATCTTCGATCTTCTTTCACCTATATACACTTGTGTGTTTTGAGTGACATCTTGTGAGGCATGGTTCTAAATTTCTCAATTAGATAGTTTATCATTTTAACTTTAGCAACTTTATTAAGTTTGTTCTCTCTCTTAAGAATTTAGTGATTTGGGGATTTTGGGAAAAATCATTACGGAGTTTTGAAATTTGTTTTGAGCTAACCTCCTGCAATGCATTTGATTGAGTTATTTGGTATCTGTTTGAGGAGTGAGTTGTAAATTGCTTGAGGACAAGCAAAAGTTTAAGTATGGGGTAATTTGATAAGCATCATAATACACATGTTTTCATGCCCGATTGTTTACATTTTTATGCATGATTATCCCATTTTATGCTAGAATCACTGCCTTTTTGTTTCCTTTCTCATTTCAGTCATTTTGAAGGACATCATCGCGAATCGAGGGACATACGGATTACGCACCAAAATCCATCGATTGGGCGAGGAGTAGACCTGTGGTCGAGCACTACCTGACTCCTACTGGCCGGTGGCTTACCGAGTAGCTATCCTCGATTGTGCCATTTTGACATTGACTCAGTAGCCGGCGGCCTTCCACGGCACGTGGTGGATAAGCCTGAAAGGCTGGGCGCTCCCTCGAAGGAGTCTGAACAAAGATGTACGGCTGGACTCCTACGCCGTCTTTGCCGATCATCCTGACTGAACTGACCGGCATGTCTTGATGTCAATTAACTATATAGGCGATTTTGAATTCTTTTTGAAGGGGGATGATTTTTGGACTCAATTCCAAGACACACACTTAATCAATTATTTCCTATACCTCAATTGTAGACCTTGAGAGATAAAAATTCATCAATTGAAGGAGGGATTTCACTTGTTCCAACATCGAATTGAAGATCTAGACAAACTTTGGGAGCATTCAAGAGGCAACTAGGGTTTGAGATTTGAATTTTAATTTTAGGGTTTTCATCATTCAGACTTGAAAGAGAAGGGTGTACATGCCTTTAATTTGTTTTTCATTATTTTGTTCCCTAATTGCTTTAACCATGAACATGAGTAGCTAGATCTTTTGAATCCATTAGGGTTCACCTTTATTGATGGATTATGATTAATTGTTAGTTTTTATAATTGTCATTCTTGCAATCTTCTCGCTATTCAGTAATAAAAGTTTGATTCAGCTTAATTCCAGACGTTGGATTAATTGTTTATTAGGTTGTTTCTTAACATTGAGAAATGCTTGTTACAACTGGATATTGAATAGTAGGCGGTAGTTAACACTTAGAGATAAGGTTGATTTACTCACGGATTAAGAACTAATAACTCTTAATAGTTTTAAATCATACTTAATGCTAATATGTAGTAATCCGATAGGAAGAGATTCCATTAGGTTAGTGCAGGTTTAGGAATCCGGTAAGCTCGAGAGAGGAACCGGGATTCAATTCGGGGATTTAGGCAAGATCGGCAATCCATAAAATCCATATTTAGAATTCCATCACTTAGGCTCCTCGGGTTTGTTTCTCTTTGCAATTGTCTTTTGATTATCCATTGTTCTTCATTTACTTATTTGCACTCATAACCATTACCGGTACGTTAGAACTTTCACACCCTATTTCGGACTAGATAACATAGCAAACAGTAACTCTAGGTTCACCCGATCTCCAGGGATACGACCTTGATACTCACTAGTGCTAGGCTGCATCGGTAGGTTCACTGCCTTAGGTGTAGGTTGCATAAAGAGCCCATCAAGCACCCAGAGAGCAACGCTCGACTAGGGACCTTTACTCTGGCAAACACACAGAGAGTTGAACTCGACCAGGGCAAGTCCTAAATTTACCTTTTACTACCTGTCTCAGATTCACACTAGTGCGCACGCGGTCCTAATGCAACCCATCAGGTGGCATGTTCTACTATCACCTCATCCCGAGTCAATCAATAAAAGTAAAAAATTTAACAAATAACCCTAGGCCTAGACTTTTAGAATTGACGGTCTAAGAATTTTGACTCGAAATAATTCTACCGAAATTTCGACAAGACTTCTCCTAAATACGGACGTTTACCTCCCGTATAACGGGTCCAGGACTTACCAGAAACACTTCTAATTTTCAACAATTAATAACGGGAGTCGGGCCATCAAAACTACATCATTGTTTCGAGTCCGCAACACATCCCAGATCACAATTATTGGTAGACAGTTTGACATACTAATTATTTCGATAGACAAACCTCACATAACTTTTTTGATGCTCAACACAATAATTAATCACATAATTTTTATCAACAAACTCTAAAATCAACGAGCTGAGAGAGCGGCATCACCCTCACGATTCTCACTCTAGTGTTGGAGTCCGATCGACGATCTGAGCACGCCTACGGACTCGAGACAATGTGCTGATGATGATTCCAGTACCTGATCCTCCGATCCGACCCCCGATCATCCTGTAATACCCAGAAATTTTTCCTTTTAATAATAATAATATTAGTAATAATTAATAACGAGTTTTTAAATTAATATTACTTTATTATTGAGTAATTTAATTGGGATGAATTGAAATAGAATTTCAATGCTAGATAAAAATAAGAGAGTTATTTTCTATATCTAATTAGTTTGATTTTCAAGAAAGTAATTAAGTTTCTTGGAAAATAAATTATATTTTTTTTTGTCACTTAATTTTTTTCCAATATGAATATATGAATTAAAATTCTATATTTGAGAGTTATGAAAGAATTAGTAAATAATATTTTATAAAAAATTTTATTTAAGAATGATAAATTTTAATTAGCTAATGGTGTTGATTTTAATTGGAAATGATAAATTTTAAAAAAGTTAGAAAATTGATTAATTAAGTTAATTAAGTGTTAGGATTAAATTGATAATTAATTTAAAAATAAGGATTAAAAATATAATTGTTTTAAATTGGGATTTTAAATGAAATTTGTATGGTTGGTATTTTTATAATTAAATGTGTCGATAAGGGTATTTTGGTAATTTTATTTTTAAAAAAGGGTAAACAAGTAATTTTATATTTTTAATAATTTTAATTAGGCTCAAATTAAATAGTTAGGGGCTTAATTGAAAGGCTAAGAAAAGTTAAAGGATGAATCAGAAATTTTACAAGGCAAAATTGTTAGTAATTAAAAAGTTGAGGGACTAAATGGTGAAGAAGAAAAGTTCAAGGACTAAATGTCGATAAGGAAAGAAATGAAAAGAAAGAAAGAAAAGAAAAGAAGAAGAAGGAGGATCGGGGAAAGAGAAGGGAGAAGAGGCGACGCGAGGCGCCTGAGCGGTCGTCGCTCGCAGGATGGTGGAGTGCAAAGCTCCAGACGCGCTGGAGACCATGAGGAAGCAATGCTGCTGGTCTTGAAATGACCGTTGAGTTGAGAGCTTCCTTTTGGAGGTTGCGACATCGGTTGTGGCAGCCAGAGGAAGGAGTTCCGAAGAGGTGATGGAAGCCAAAATTTTAAGCTTTTTCGGTGAGTTCCCGCGAGCGGTGGATGATCGGAGGGCATATTTGGACTCTCCTCAGCTCAAGCTTTTCAATGGCACCGGTTTCTAGCGATCAGACTCCGTTTGAAAATCGATGGCCGAGATCGTTTGTAAATGCTTCCAGATGATCGAGGGTCGGATCGAAAGATCGAAAGCTGGAATCATCGTCAGTGTGTTGTTTCGAGTCTGTGGGCGCGTTCGGATCGTCGATCGTACTTCAGCGGCTGGAGGTGAGTCGACCGAGTGATGAAACGTCTCGATAATTCTCTAGACCGTAGATTTTAGAGGTTGTTGATATAAATTATGTGTTTATTTAATTACGTTGAGCATTAAAACAATATTATGAGGAGCATTAAAACAATATTATGAGGATTGTTAGTTAAAATAATTAATTGTTGGACCGCCTGCCAATAATCGTGTTTTGTGTTGTGTTGCGGAGTCGGGAAGATTATTGCAGTTGTGATAGCCTGACTCCCATTAATTAATCGCTGTATATTTGAAGTGTTTTCTGGCAGGTCCTGGACCCGTTATACGGGGGGTAGATTCCGTAATTTAGGGGAGGTTCTACTGAATTTTAGGTAAAATTATTCCAAGTCGAGATTCTTAGACAGTAATTCTAGGAGTCTAGGCCTAAGGTTTATTTCCAAAGGTTTTATTACTGATCGAATTGTTTCCATGATTAGATAAATCTGTCAGATCAGCTCGCTCCACTCGAGACATCGGAACTGTGAGTTAAAGTCATATATCTGCTTCACATGTGTATCATGCTAAATTTTTACACAAGAATTCTAATTAAATGAATTAAGATTGTAATTATTATTTAATTACTATTTATATATGTATCATTTTCTACAAAATGGTTATTGTGAATGCCTGTTGACTCGGGATAAGACGGAAGTAGAACATTGCCACCTGATGGGTTGCATCAGGACCGAATGCGTACCAGTATGAATCTGAGGCAGATAGTAAAAGGTAAATTTTAAAAAGTAAATTTAGGACTTGCCTGATCAAGTTTAACTCTCTAGGCTGAGTAGAGTGAGTTTGCCGGAGTAAAGGTAAAGGTCCCTGGTTGAGCATTGCTCTCTAGGCGCCAGCTTTATTGAAAATTTAAGTGACCATACTGGATTTAAGGACCCTGGTTGAGCTTCGCTCTCTGGGCGCCAGTTCTGTTGGAACGAGAGAGCCGAAAGGCTAAAACTGTTTAGTAATGGGGATTAGGATTCTACTAAAGTACTCTGTCCCGTAATATGTGAAATTTATTTTATAGAAGCATGACATGACACGTATATTTTTGCATGATTGAATATTTATGTTAAATTAAATAAATGTGTTATTGAAGTGTTTGTAATTATTTTTGGATATATGATTTTAACTCACTCCCGAGACTTGACAGTCTCAATTTTACTGTTTTTCAGGTGTTGTTAGCTTTTCTACAGTTTTTTTTTCATTTAGTAGCCCGATTCCTTCATCTTCAGGTTAATATATCAAATTTTTGGTATGTTTGACTTTTAAACTTCTAGAATCTCGCAGTAGAAATTTTAGATTTATAATTTTATAATGGCTTATAAATTCAGGTCTTGTCTAATTATGCTGGCAGACCTAATTAAATATATAGTATCTAATGATTTAAGGTTAATTGTGGAAAAGTGCCAAGTGACAGAGTCCGGATTACATTTTGTATGAGTTAGTGAATAGTCAGGCTTACTACGGGATTCGGTGGTCTTATGCCTACCCATTTCCTAGAGCCGGTCATGGGCCCACAGATCGGATCGCTACAATCCGGAGAAATTTACGAACGATCTCGGCCGTCGATTTTCAAACGGAGTCCGATCGCCACGAAACTGGTGCCACTAGAAAGCTTGAGCTAAGTGGAGTTCAGATATGCCTTCTAATCGGCCAAAGCTCACCGGAGACGGCCGAAAAAGCCCAAAATTCTGGCTATCCTCACTTTACCGGAACTCCTTCCTCCGAGCCACCACTCACGAGCATCACGCCATGGCCGCTTTCTTTCTCGACAATGACGGCTCTCTCTCTCCCTTTTCCTTCTTCCCCGACGTGCCGATCTCCCCTCTCTATCTTTCCTTGTTTTTCTTTCTTTCTTTTATTTATCGCTAATTGGTCCCTCAATTTTTGCTCAATAACCATTTGGTCCCTCATCTTTTTTTTAATTACTAGCAACTATTTCCTACAAAATTCTATTTATTCCTCCAAATTTTCTTTAGCTTTTCAATTAAGCCCCTAATTACTTAATTTGGGTCAAATTACAATTATTAAAAATAGAGAATTATTTATCTACCCTTGCTTTTAAAGGTAAAATTACTAAAATGCCCTTACCGACATATTTAATTATAAAAACACTAACCATGAAGATTTTCATTTAAACCCCATATTAAAGAAATTATACTTTATTCTTATTTCAAAATTAATTGTCAAATTAGTCCTAACACTTAATTAACTTAGATAATCAATTTGCTAACTATTTTCCAATTTAAACCAACACCATTTGCTAATTAAAATCTGCCATTCCCTAATGAATTCTTTTATAAAAATACTATCTACTAATTCTTTCATAACTTTTAAATATAATATTTAATTCATATATTCATATTGGAGAAAATTAAGTTATATATATATATATATATATAATTTATTCCCCTAAGAAATCTACTTAATTAATTTCTTTGAAAATCAAACTAATTAGATTTAGAAAATATCTCTTATTTTTGTCTAGCATTAAAATTCCATTTTAAATCATCCCAATTAAATTAATTAAAATTAAATTAAATTAAATTAAATAAAAACTAGTTATTATTTATTACTAATATAATTATTATTATTAAAAAGAAGATTCCAGGTATTATAAGTGGCGAGCTTAAGAACTTCTTCATCTCTTAAATAGCCTTCTAATATTCTTCTATCCATTCAAAATTCTTAACATTCTTCATAGTCTTGAAAAATGGCAGGCATCTTATAGCTGAGCAAGAGAAAAATGACCAAGAGCTATTATTTTGCCATTTAATTTCTACACCTTATTAATGCTACTTAGTATCTCTATAATTGCCTTAACTTGCTCAGAGTTAGCCTCTATCCCTTCATGCGAGATCATAAATCCTAGAAACTTCCCAGCTTTGACACTAAACACACACTTGTCACGTCGGTACTGCTCTAGGATGTTTAATTCTTCCTTCAGATCCTTAACATGATCCTCGACCCTAGCTGACTTAATGATCGTATCATCCACACACACCTCCACAGTTTTGCCAATTTGATATTTGCGCATAATGTTTACTAATCTTTAGTATGTTGCTCTAACGTTGTTTAGATCAAAAGGCATTACTATGTAATAGAAGGTACCCATATCCAGTAATTTAGGAAAGGATGGTTTATAATATAACAAGTGTGTTGAATAACATGTACCTATAAATATGGTGTGATAGTTCCTTATGTAGATATTAGAAGTCTTCTTGTCCTATTAAGAGCAGAACTCCGTAGATGTAGGTCGTCTTAATTATATCAAAACTTGTCTTCTTGGCTGTCAGTAGCGTCCCAGGTCGGTTCAGACTCTTCGATTAGAGTCCGATCATGACATGGTCTCTAAGACTCCATGTTGTAATAGGAAACATACTTGGTCAATCCCGTCTTTCTCAAGCATTACAAGTTGGCTTATAATGCTCGGTTATCAATTAATACACTTAGTGGAATAAAAAATAGTTAAATATTAGTAATATTAATTTATTAAATTCATAATAATTGAAAATCTAATATAGTTCATGTGCTAAAATAAATACTCACAAGTGCACGAACTGATTAATAGTATAAGCCGTAAACACCCATGATGTCGGTCTCTCAAGACATGTATAACAAACTTATTATAAAAACTAATTATCAAGCAAATAATATTAAAAAGTATATCTAAATACAGTAAATCAAGGTTTTATAAAAATAGAGTCCATAAAGTAAAGCAACCAAACAATAAATAGATATGCAATGTAAATGCTTATGGTTTAAGAAATCTATATGATAAAAATAGTATATAGTCTCGCCAACTACTTCATATTACCCTTGTTTTAATAATAAACACAAATCTAATGAATGAGAAGTGATTTTTTTTATATATAATTACTCAAACTAATAATATAACTAAAATTTCTTAGTTCAATATGGGATGAAGTAAATATGATGCTTCTAATGCAACAAACTAAAGATGTTCATAACTATTGTAAAATACTAATTTAATATGATGGTCAAATAATATTTATAACTGAAACTAATAAAATATATTGAATAAAAGATCATTTATTAAATATAAATTAACAAAGTTCATTCATAAGTAGAAAAGCTTAACTAAATACATAAAAGAACAAGCTTAACATTTCTAATCCCATGATCATGGTGATTAAATAATTAAATATAGAAAATAACAAGAAATTAATAAAAGGCTCCCTTTAGATCTAGAATATCTTCAATCCCAAAAGTTATCTTGATCTTAAAAGAATAAAATAAAACCAACTAAAGTGTTTATGAAGAATGTAGAGAATTGCAGAGACAAAAGTAATGAACATATGCCGATGGGAGATGTAATAGAGAGCAAATATGAGAGACTTCTTTTCTTTCTTTTTAGATTCATATTTGCATAGATATATATAGAGAAGTCCGCTACTAAAATAAATCTCTCTAAAGCTAAGTGCACCTAAGATAAGGGTATTTTAAGATAAGTATACTTAAGATAATTATATCTAATAGATAAGCCCATAGATATCCTTATCTCCACCAAATATTATCCAATAATAACTCTTTAAATCCTAATAATATTCAATGACTAAAATGTCCTGCACATAAATAGTAAATTTCGAGCAGCACAATAATAGGAAGTCCACGTGTCTCAGTCTTGAGCCTTGACACCTCAACATTTTATTAAGTCATTTTTTGTGTATTTTACCCATAAATTCACTTATTGGCTAATATTATCTAAAATTGGACAATTAAACTTAAGTGAGGTAGAAATATATATTTTTTACTATATTAAATATAAAAAATATCATAACATATATAAATGTGCAAAGAAGGAAGAACAAACAGATTTACTAAAATATCCTTATATATTAATATATTTAAAAGCCTTATAAAATTTTGAATTAGTTAATCTTTTATCAATTTAATTTAATAATATATAATAATATCTATTTAGTACAAGTCTATTTTTAGAAATGTAACTCTATTAAGATTTTAAATCAATAATTATTCTGATTCTGGAAAAAGAGTATTTTAGTTATAATTTTAATATTATATTAACTAATAAATTAATTTTTTAATTATATAATTATTTAAAGTTATAAAAGTAGAATATGATTTCATCTCTCCATTGGTTAGCTTTTTAATTAGCCCATGTCCACCCAAGTGTAACATAATCACTTTGACTGCACGTTGTTGTACTGCATAATATGTAATTATAAACTTACCGAAAGAATTCCATTATTATATATTGTCTAAAATATAACGCAGAATTTCCTAAAAAATAATATATAGTATACAATGATGATTAAGAAAATAAAATACTATATAAACACTTCTATAAATATAAATAATTTTTAGTTTTACTGAATTCAGGTCAAGGGTAAGCAAACACATTTAAAAAATCAAAATAGTTGATTCTTGGAAAGGAATAAAGATTAGGGGTCAATTTGGATCTTTAATTAATGCCTTCTTAGAAAATATTTTGAGGAAATGTTTACACACGTAAATAATGATAGATTGATAAGATTAGTAAGCATATCCTGTAACTTTCCACTTTAGTCTATAAATACAGCTATAAAACTGCATGGTAGTCTCTAAAATTTGATTATGAAGATTAAAAGTGCGAAGGAAATGAGACCAATAAATTTAATGAAAGATCTTATTAAATTTTAAATTAATTGAATTAAGTTTTTATTAATTTAATTTAATAATATATAATATAATTCATTTAGTATGAGTCTATTTCTAAAAATGTAATTTTAATTAATTTAAATCAATAATAATCTAAATCAGATTAATATTTTAATTATCTTTAGAAAATTAATATTTTAATTAATATATATATAATATATTAATTTATATTTTTAATATAATTACATAATGTAATACTAGTATAATAAGCAAAGAATTAAAATAACATACTAAAATAGCAATAATAATACATAAAAAAATAATATGCACAATTATAATGTTAAATTTAAAATTATATGTATTATTTATTTCTTAAGTGATAACAAATTAAATAATTAATATTTATGTCCGATGTATATGTGTAAAATCAAAAAAGCTAAAAATACTACCAATTGAAGTAAAATATTAACTTATCATCATAGGTTTATGATAGCAATAATAATTATAATAACAATAATAATAATAATAATAATTATTATTATTATTATTATAATTATAAATTAAAAAACAAAAAAACAGTAGTAGTAAAATATATTTAAATAAAGTATTAAATTATTATTTTAATATAATAAAATATATTTATTTTCTCTTAAAAGAAGTATGTTCTTAATGTATTAATATGTTTTTATCGGTATATATGTAATACCTGAAATTTTATTTTTCATAATAATAATAATATTAGTAATAACTAATAACGAGTTTTTATTTAATTTTATTTAAAATAGAACTTCAATGCTAGATAAAATAAAAGCATTTATTTTCTATATTTAATTAGTTTGATTTTCAAAAAAAATTAATTAAGTGAATTATTTAGGGGATAAATTATGTTTTCATATATATAGGCCATACTCAAATTTTTCTCAATATTAGTATATGAATTAAATATTATATTTGAAAGTATAAAAGAAATAGTAGATAATATTTTTATAAAAGAATTTATTTGAGAATGACAAATCTTAATTAATAAATGGTTTGGACTAAATTGAAAAGATGGTCAACCAATTGATTATTTAAGTTAATTAAGTGTTAGAATTAATTTGGTAACTAATATGAGATAGAGGCTAAAAGTATAATTTCTTTAACATGAGGTTTAAATGAAAATTTTCATGGTTAGTATTTTTGTAATTAAATATGCCGGTAAGGGCATTTTAGTAATTTTACCATTAAAAGCATGGGTAATTAAGTAACTTTCTATTTTTAATAATTGTAATTTGACCCAAATTAAGTAGTTAGGGGCTTAATTGAAATGCTACAAAACAATTGGAGGGTTAAAGAGGGATTTTGCACGGAGAAGTTGTTAGTAATTAAAAAGAATGAGGGACTAAATGGTTATTAAGCGAAAATCGAGGGACCAAATGGCAATAAGGAAAGAAAGAAGAGAGATCTGGGAACGAAGGGAGGAAGGAAGAAGGAAGCTCCCGAAGCAGGCACAAGATGTCGAGGTGCGCCCGGGTAGGGCAGTTGGAGTTGGGCGAGAGGCGTCGGAGAGGCGCGCGCGCAATGGGCGAAAAAAAATGGCGAAATAGTGCTCCAGCCCCATTCCCACGCTCTGCCCAGCATTTCCGCCGTTCAAATCGTCGTCTTGTGGTCTTAAAATAATAGGCCTGTGACTGGCTTTCTGAGGCGACATATGCATGGGATTTGGAGAGTTAGTTCTAAAGTAAGCATTTTTTTTTTTCGGCGTGATGCCATCGAGCTCAGCTCGGAGATCGTAGGATATATCGGGACTTCCTTGGCTTAAGCTCCAGCACTAGTTTTAGTTTTACAACGATCGAACTCCGTTTGAAAATCGACGGTCGAGATCATCCGTGGATTTCTTCGGATGATCGGGGATCAAGATCGAGATGAATCCTCTTCCGTTGTCTCGAGTCCGTAGAGGCATCGGATCGTCAATCGGACCCTGGTGGTTGGGAGGGAATCTATTGATCAAGCTGCCAAGAATTCTCTAGCACTGCTAATTTTAGAGATTGTTGATCAAAAGTTATCTGATTAATTATTGTGTTCAACACCATAAAAATTATATGAGGACTGATTGTTGAAATAATAGTATGTTGGACCGTCTGCCAATAATTGTGATATGTGATATGTTGCGGAGTTGGAAAAAATAATGTAGTTTTGGTGGCCCGACTCCCGTTAATTAATTGTTGAAAATTAGAAGTGTTTCTGGCAGGTCCTAGACCCATTATATTAGGGGAAAGGTTCGTATTTAGGGGAGGTTCTGTCGAATTTTTAGTAGAAATTATCCGAGTCAAAATTCTTAGACAATTAGTTTTAGGAGTCTAGGTCTAGGATTATTTGTTAAATGTTTTACTTTTATTGATTGAATTGTTCCCGGGAATAGATAATCCGTCAGTTCAACTCGATTCAACCCGAGGGGCTTAGGAGCAGGAAGGCGGAAGAGCAGCGGAGGTCGTCCGAGAGTATGAGTTAAAGTCATATATCCGCTATAAATGTGTCATGCTAAAATTTTACATAGCAATTCCGATTAAATGATTTAAGATTTAAATTTTTATTTAATTACTATTCATATATATATATATATATATATATATATATATGTTGACTCGGAATGAGACGGCAGTAGAACATGCCACCTGATAGGTTGCATTAGGACCGCGTGTGCACCGGTATGAATCTGAGATAGGTAGTAAAGGATAACTTGAGACTTTGCCTAGTTGAGTTCAACTTTCTAAGCCGCGTAGAGTGTGTTTGCTGGAGTAAAGGTCCCTGGTCAAGCATTGCTCTATGGGCACCGACTTTATGGGGAATTAAATGATCAGACTAGATTTAAAGACCCTGGTCGAGCTCTGCTCTCTGGGCTTGTTGGAGTGAGAGAATCGAAAGTCTCTTAGTGTTGGGAGTTAAGGTTCTGCTGAGGTACTCGTCTTGTAGCATGTAAAATTTATTTTATAGAAGTATGGCATGACACGTGTTTTTACATGACTTAATATTTTATTTTAATTAAATAAATATTTCATTGAAGTGTCTTTTTTGGATATATGATTTTAACTCACTCTCTTGACTAGGTGTTTGTTAGTTTCTTGTAGTTCTTTTCCTCTAGCAGCCCGATATTTTATTGGTATGTTTGACATTTAAGATTCTAGATTCTCCGCAATAGAAATTTCATACTTATCATTTTGTAATTGCATGTAAATTCCGGTTTTGCCTAATTATGCTGGCAGACCGAATTAAATATGTAGTATCTAACGGTTAAAGGTTAGTTATGGAATAGTGCTAATGAACAGAATTTGGATTATACCTTGATTGAGTTAGTGAATTGTCAGGCTTACTACCGGATTTGGTGGCTTTAAGCCTACCCATTCACTAGTGCCGGTCACGGATCCACAGATCAGGTCGTGACAATATAGTATACATAATTTTCAACTTAATAATCCTCTTATTATGTTATTAATAAAAAATTCAAAATAATTGACGTGATTCAAACATAAAAATCTTATAAAATTTAAATAATAATTTAAACAATTTATTTCTACAATTCAAAAATCATTGAAAAAGTAAATTACAAAACTTTTATTTAACTATACTAAACTAAAATAATGATAATAATTTAAATATATTTTAGATATCTGAATTTAAATAAAATATTAAAATCAAAAGATTTAGTTTTATAATTTTTAGAAGTAGAAAAAAGAAAAATAGTTCATATCAGAAAATACTTATTATATTTTATCTTATTAAAATAAAATAGGATTATTAGTATAAAATTATTTTCATTAAATTAATATAATTTTACAATATATAAAATTTTAAATTTTTAATAATATATTAAATTTATTTATTGCTAGCTATAAAAATTTATGATGTTTTATATATATATATATATATATATATATATATATATATTTAAATAATAACGAGTCAAATAGTTAATATGTACATGCATTTAAATGAAAGTAACTTTTTTAACTTTTTAATAATACTACTGTGCATTTCTTATTTGGTTATTTTTCCTTCTAATGCAATATTTGACTTTTTGTGTTATTTTAATTTATTTTCTAATATAATATTTTTAAAATTAATGTTTGATTACAATATGTTTCTTTTATATAATCGAGTTCTACTCTTTACAATTAGATTTATCCAATATTCTTACAATGTTTTTCCTAGAAAGTACTTATGTTTTATTAATTTTTTTAATAAAATTAACCTAATAATACTAAATTAACAAAAATAATGAAAAAGATTTAAACAAAATTAAAAACTTAATAACAACTTTTTAAAATATAATTAAAACTAAACCTATATAATAGAATTTAAAAATAAATTAACAATAGAAATTAACAAATTAACCTAAACTAACATAAATTAATAACATAATTACTATAATAAAAAATTACTAATTAAATGGTAATAGATTAATAGAAATAAAAAAACTAACAATAATTAACTAAAAGAATTAACCTAATCAAATTAACAAAAACTAACCTAAATTAATAACATAATTACTACAATAAAAATTACCAATTACAAACTTATACTAAATTAACAAAAATTAAAAACGAACAAAAATTAACCTAAATTAACTAATAAATTAAATTAAACTAAAAAATGTAAATACCTTAAAGGGAGAGAATGAAGGAGAGGGAGGATGACTAAATGGGGATTAAAAATCATTTAAATATAATAAAAATACTTATCGAACAGCAGGCTGACGGCGAGGAAGAGTCAGTTGCGTGAGCGGTGCATTGGGGGGGGGGGGGGGGGGGTTTGGGGAGGGAGGAGAAGGGAGTGAGGAGAGGAGGAGTGGAGGAGGAGGGAGAGAGTTGAAATGAGAGAGAGGGGAAAGAGAGGCTATTATAAAGCCTAAGATTTAGGGATGGATGTAATCCGTCACTAAATTTTTGGGTTACATATAAGAAGCATATAAATGCCACCATTTCATTAAACCAACTTATCGATGGACGCGTATCCATCACTAATTTTTAGGGTTACATATAAGAAGTCAAGAAACGCCATCCTTTTGTTAAAACAATTTAAAAACGGATGTGTAGTCGTCGCTAAATTTTAGGATTACAAAGCAATAACGTTAATTTAGCGAAGCCACTAGTCCGTCGCTATTAGGTCAGATTAGCAAGGACATTCATAATCGTCGCTATCTTTTTCCTTTAACGATGAAAGCTACCGTCCCTAACCTATAAGGAAACACGACGTGAAACCGTTCGTGCGTAAATTTTATCCGTGGAAGGATCATCAGCGCTACATTAGTGGGGTCGCAAGTCATGATCAGATCAAAATTGGCACTACAACTAGCAATGAATATTGCATCATCGGTAAATAGCAGTCGTTATATTTTCACCAACTTTAGCACCCAAAAAGCTGTAGCTATGTTGTTGTAACCCTGTCACTAATATGTGTCGCTAAACGCAGAATTTCTTGTAGTGGAAACTTAATAAAATATTTTATTAGCAATTTATATATATTCTATTTATAAATTAGTTTTATATAAATATCTTATGGCCAAATTTATTATACCTTATATAATAATTATATTAGTCAATTTTTATCTAAGTTATTATAAATTTTAACATAAACTAAATAATTAATAAAGCATATATATTCAATATTTTCTATTTGATACTTATTAGTATATCAACTATAAATATAACAACTATCCTAGCATATATATAAAAGTAGACGTTGTATCAATGGAGTCGGTCGGTTCTAATTTCAGCTGATTTCAACTAAATTTTAACAAATAGAAAAATTAATTAAATGAATTATTTTTACTAGTTGGAATTAGAATCTATGATTCTGATTTCATATGAGGGGAAACTGATTTGAACAAATCTCCTGATTTTAAGCCAATTTCGGTTTATTTTAATTAGTGCAATTCCATTTCAACTTATAAATTCTTAACTTGAATATTGAAAAATATTGCCATGATACTTTCTAAAACTAAAGATCATACTGTGTATAAATTTCGGTTTGTCTTAGAAAATATCATGGCACTTTATATTGTTGTCGGTATATCTACTAACTTAGAAGAAGATTTCAACAGTGTATAACTGGACTATGCTAATTACTTTTAAGCAGATAGAGTGGTTTTACAAGGTTGACTGTCTCTCGTAAGTGGTTTATAAATAATTATGATGTACCAGTATATGGGATACGTTGGCTAGATTTCAAGATGTTTGTTCGAATATGTGGAGTCGCACCTGTTAGTAGAGTTCTACCTATTAGAACCACAAATAAAAACGATGCAGCTATATGTCGTTCCCTGTGATCCAGTCATTGCTATCCCCTTTGTCCAGACATATGCTTTTATTAGTTGTATTATTTTGTCTTTAGTCTTTATTTATTCTTGTCCTTTGATCCTAGGTAGATATCTTTGGTAGATGTAATGACATGTGTACCCATACCTTTCTTTCCCTTTTAGGGCTATACTTATAAATACTATATATTCATCATAATGAAGGCTTCCTCCCTCAGCTCATTAAGCTCAGATTTGTCTAGCATTAACTTTTCATTTCTTAACTTGCATCAAAGTCATCAAAGTCAAGAGTGGCGCAGAATGGTGGCTAGTCTTCACCTGATGAAGCTAAATCATGAAAACCCTCCTTGACAGAATGGGTCAAATGATGTGATGGTATCAAAGAAAGAGGAAGGAAATATGGGATGTCAAAAGCTATAGAGCTCCAGAGATCTACCACGAGTCTCTCCAGCAACTCAAGACCAAATGGTATCTCAAGAGGAAATCCTCTCGGCTCATACTGTTCAATCAAATTGAATAAAGAAAACTACCATCTTTAGAAGAACTTACTAGTGATAAGAGGCAACAGATTTAAAGGATTCATTACTGGATCAAAGAAGTGTCCCTTGGAGTTTGGAACAGCAGAGGTTGGTGATGGTGATGTAGAACTAACTGAGAATCTAGAATATGAAGAATGGATAGTTTAGGACCAAATACTATTATGGTGGATTTATAACTCAATAGAACCTGAACTTGCAACTGAAGTTATTGAAAATGAGACATCAAAAGATATGTAGGATGCTCTCAAAGCGCTATTCGATGTGAAAACTAAATCCAGCATAGTTTATTACAAGAGGGAGTTCTAAAAACTCCAAAAAGGGGGCATGAAAATGTCTGAATATCTGAAAACAGCTAAGAAGTTAGCTAACAATATGGCTCTTGCTGGAAAGCCAATTCCTATGGATGATTTAGTTGCTCAAGTCCTCACTAGACTCGAGTCACATGATTATGAACCTGTGGTTTATCAAGTAAATGAAAAAGAAGATGTCAGTTGGATTAAGCTCTAAGCAATCTTGTTGAGCTACGAGAAAAGGATTAAGCAGATGAATGCAGTAATAACATCAATTAATCTAGGATTTGCAACTCTTTGTATGAAATGCCAATAAAGAGGAAACTTTAGAAGTCGGGCTCATATCTAGGTAATGCTCAAAGAAATCAAGGTCTTTCATGCAGTATGCACAGCAAGCTACTAAGGTTCCAAAGTCAAAGCAGGAGGCAAGTGGTTACTTAAGTGGGGAGGAAAAAGAGCGGAGGGTAGGAAGTAATACCATACCTATATATCAGGTCTGTGGAAGAATAAGACACACAACTATCAAATGCTATTATAGATATGATGAGTAATACAGTGGTCCTCCTCAGACTCATAATAGAAGCAACAACAACACCAACAACTATAATAATAATAACAATAATAACACTGCTTACCTTGCAGCTTTTGAGACTGAGTGACCCTGGGAGGTATGCTGACAGTGGTGCAAGCTACCATGTCAATGATGATGTATGTCAAATGGAAACAACAAATGAATACACAGGTAAACAATTCTTAACTGTTGATAATGAACTGATAAATGCTTATTGCTCAAAGACATGCTTTATGTACCTGTTGTTAAAAATAATTTACTCAGCTTATAAATGCTAATGAGTTGTTGTTCAATTTTATTCTTATAGGTGCACTGTGAAGGACAAGGCAGTAGGAGCAATCCTTCTACAAGGGAAACCTAAAGATGGACTCTATCAGCTTGAAACTGACACCACCAGACCCTTAACCTATCTCTTTCAAACATCAAGACCTCTCACAGAACAGACTAAAGCTGTTCAGCTAGTAGAATCTAGGAACCAATGTTTAGTTTTCAAAAAAGAGGATTGCCATAGAAGGTTGGGCCATCCTTCAGATAAAGTATTAAATCAAATCTTACAATCATGTAATGAACATTGCAGTATCAATGCAAAAGTATCATTTTGTGATGCCTGTCAATTTGGAAAGTCTCATTTGTTACCAGTCAAAAATTATGTGTCCCATGCCTTGAAAACCCTTAGACCTTATTCATATTGATATATAGGGACCTTCCCCAGTTCAATCCACCTCAAGATTCAAGTACTACATACACTTTATAGATGATCACAGTAGGTACACCTGCATCTATCCTTTATGAAACAAGTCAGATGCCCTCAAGGTCTTTATTGAATTTAAAAATCTAGTTGAAAATCAACTTGAGAGAAAAATAAAAACTATTCAGCCTGATATGGGTGGAGAGTACCAAGCATTCACCGACATTGTAAAAGAACAAAGGATAACTATAATATTTTTCCTTACACATCAGCACAAGATGGCAGAGCAGAAAGGAAACATAGACATATTGTTGAGACTAGCCTTACTCTTCTAGCACAAGCCCACATGCCATTAAAGTTTTGGTGTGAAGTCTTTCAAACCTTTATGTTCTTGATCAACAAACTTCCTACACCAACTCTTCAAGGAAAAACACCACTTTTTAAACTGTTTAATAAATAACCAGAATATAATACCCTAAAAACCTTTGGATGTGCATGCTTTCCATGCTTGAGACCATATCAAACATAAAAGTTCCAATTTCACACATCAAAGTGTATGTTCCTTGGTTATAGTGAATCTCACAAGGGATACATCAGCACAGAATGGCAGAGCAGAAAGGAAACATAGACACATTGTTGAGACTAGCCTTACTCTTCTAGCACAAGCCCACATGACATTAAGGTTTTGGTATGAAGTTGATATGTATCATTTTATACATATTTACATGCTCAATTGTTTACATTTTTGTGCATAGTTATCTTGTTTTATGCCAAAATCATCTGTGTTTTGGTTCCTTTCAAATTTCAGGTCATTATCGAGGGACATTATCAGTAATCGAGGAAAATACGCGCAATTACGGACCAGAATCCATCAAAATTGAGCAAGGACTAGCATTCCAAGGTTGAGAACGGCCTAGACTCTGGCCATGCTGAACCATCAAATAGTTGCCCTTCAAGAGTGCCATTTTGGCACGGTTTCTGAAGCCACCATGGCCGGTGGTGGCTTAGCACTGACTAAGGCATGGCCTGGAAGAAGTCGCGAGGTGCGGAATGCGGAGGTCCAGCACGGCCTGGACTCCGCCCGTGCTGATCAGCACGGGCTTGACCACGACCGTGCTGAAAGAATTATATAGCAAAAATGATTTGCTGAATTAGGGTTCCATTTTCTGACTTGATTTCACATATATAAGCTTAAGCCATCTTCTTCTAGACTTCAATACTCGACCTTAGAAGATCATTTCATCTATTGAAGGAAGGATTACAATTGTTTTAACATCAAATTGAAGATCAAGATAAGATTTAGGAGTATTCAAGAGGCAAATTAGGGTTTACTATTATGAATTGGGAATTTAGGGTTTTTCATCCAACTTGAAGAAGAAGGGTGTACATGCCTTCAATTTACTTTTCTGAATCTATTCTTTACTTTATGTTGCTTATTAGTATGAGTAACTAAATTTGTCAAACCCATTGGGCTTCCTATGTTGTTGGATTGATTTTAATGTTTATGAGATTTTGATTATCAATGCTTGTCTCTTCTTGCTTTCATTATTAATGAGAAATCACTTTATTCATGAGACGTTGTGAGTTGTGTGGTATTCAGATTGCTTCATGTAATTGAGAAATTCATTTAGTAATTAGAAATTTGAATAGCAAGAACTGGTTAATGATCACTTAGAGATAAAGGTAATTGACTAGTCGAATTAAGAATTAACAAAGCTTAATAGAGGCGGGTTAAAGCTTAATGCTAATCGAATAATCGATCGTTAGGAAGAGATTCCAACTTTAGGTTATTAGGTTTAGGAATTCGGTTATCTCGAGAGGGAGATCGAATTCAATTAAGAATTTGTCCATGGGTAATTGCAATTGGTAATCAATATAATCTCCATCTTCACTAAAATCCAACTAGCTTAGGTCCCCTAGGGTTTGCTTTTTCCTTCGATTGTTTTCCTAAATCCTTTCAGATTACTTGACACTTGGTTAATCGTTTGTTCATATTTAATCATAGCATAATAACTTCATCAATTTTGTTAAGGTAATATAACATAAGACGCTGTAGTAGGCCTAGGATCACCCTTTTCCGAGAATACGACCTTGATACTTACCATTTGTGCTAGTCTGCATCGATAGGTTCACTGCCTTAGATATTAGCTACACAAATAGCCTATCAAGTTCTTGGCGCCGTTGCCAGGGAACTTTTTGTGTGAACTAGAGTGAATTTGTGTTTTTGTTAATTTAGCCATATTTAGTTTTCTGTCTTTATTTTGCTTTATTTTATTCTTTTATTGTTTTAACTAATTTTGTTCTTTGGTTGCTACCTTCCATTCTTAGGTAGTTTTGACCAGGAGCTCTAGCTCTGATCTTGTAGAGCCTCTGTCTGATCCAGAACGATCCCTCAAACTTTAAGGAAGCGTTTGCAATCAGAAAAGGAGGAGATTGAGGTTGAGGTACCTATTGATAGACCAGAAGGGATGGAGAATCACAACGGAAATGCCGCGGCGGACGCCAATAGATCGATGTACGAGTTTGCTAAACCATCATTGGATGGGACACAAACGAGTATACTCAGACCGACGGTGGCAACTAACAACTTTGAAATAAAGCCAAATGTGATCCAGATGGTACAACAAAGTGTACATTTTGGAGGGCTGCCAAGCGAGGATCCCAATGCCCATATAGCCAACTTTTTGGAGATATGCGACACGTTCAAGATAAATGGAACTACCGATGATGCCATCCGGCTGAGATTATTTCCATTTTCTTTAAGGGATAGAGCAAAGAGATGGCTGCAGTCCCTTCCACCGAATACTATCACTACCTGGAAATCCTTGGCTGAAAAATTTCTTTACAAGTACTTTCCTCCAGCTAAGACTGCTAAATTAAGAAATGACATTTCTTCTTTTGTACAGATAGACGAAGAGAGCATGTACGATGCTTGGGAGAGGTACAAGGACTTGTTGAGATGCTGTCCACACCACGGTCTACCAATATGGATGCAGTTTCAGACCTTTTACGGCGGTTTGAACCTTGCTACTAGGCAAATGGTAGATGCTGCAGCAGGTGGGGCCTTGAACAACAAGATGCCGAAGCAAGCGCAAAACCTGATTGAGGAGAAGGCCATGAACAACTACCAATAGCAATCCTCAGAGTCGACAGGGTCGGTAGGTAACAGGGAATGGTGAAAAACTTTATGGGTTCTTGATGCAACTACACTGGCTAGGTGAACCTATCGATGCGGCCTAGCACTAGTGAGTATCAAGGTCGTATCCTTGGAGATCAGGTGAACCTAGAGTTACTACTGTTCGCTATGTTATCTAGTCTGAAATAGGGTGTGAGAAGTCTAAACTAAGTAACTAATGACTATGAATGTAAATAAATAAATAAACAACAACTAACAATCGAAAGACAACCGCAACAAGCGAAACAAACCCAAAGGGGATCTAAGTGATGGAATTCTAAAGGTTGATTTTATAAATTACCAATGTTGCTTACCCGTGCCTAAATCCGGAATCGGACTCGGTTTCTCGAGCTCGTGTGTTCTGACCTACAACCTAATGGAATCTCTTCTGTCGGACAGATTAGCATTAAGCATGATTTAGAACTATTAAAAGTTGTTAATTCTTAATCCGAGTGAGTAAATTAACCTTATCTCTATGTGTTAACTACCAGTTCTTACTATTCAAATTCCAGTTGTAACAAGCATTTCTCAATATCATGAAACAACCTAAAAGACAATTAATTCAACGTCTCAAATTAATTGAATCAAACTTTATTAATGAATAGCAAGAAGATTACAAGAATGGCAAATACAAATCTAACAAGCTAAGCACAATCTAACAACAAAGGTAAACCAATGGGTTGGCGTACCGAATACATTACTCATATTGAAAGAAACAAATACAAAAGGAAATAAATAACAGGAAAATGGAACATGTAACCCATCTTCTCTCGAATCGGAGTGGAAATGTTGTGGCAACGAAAACCTCAGGATCTCGGATGTCTCGATCGATCGTTCTGGAACCTTCAATCTTTGCTTGAATCTCCCAAATCAATCCTTTGAAATGATGTTTGGTCTCCCAAAATGTCAAGCAGAGAGAGAAATGGAGGGTCGGTCGTGCGCAGGGAGTCAAGGCAGAGTCCGGCGAAACCTAAACTTGCGAAACATCATCATTCACACCTATTTAGCAAGTGCCTATAGCGTCGGGCCCCCCGGCCCGCATGTTGCGTCTGATGGCATAAACATAAAAAATGTAAATCTTCAAAAGCGTCCAAGGGAGGTTCAGTTCGGCCGTTCCAAGAAAACCTGTTGAAAGATAATCACAATAGCTTTCTACGATCAACAATGAATCTCTCGTCAGGAGTCGAAAACCCCACGAAAAACTATGTAAACATACAGAGTCAAGTCAAACAGAATAATGTGGTGATGAATATGAGATATTTAGTGATAAATATTTAAGAATCATCTATATCAAACTACCCCAAACTTAAGCAACTTAAGCATTTGCTTGTCTCAACGATGGACTCACTCACGGATGCGAAATAACTCGATCAAATTTGCGAGAACTTAGCTTAAAATAAATTAATGACCATCAATGAATCCTCAAATCCCCAAATCACTAATCCTTGAGAAAGAGAACAAAGTTAATAAAGCTGCTAAAATTAAAATGATAAACCATCCAAATTGAGAATTTGAGAACCATGCCTCACAAGATGTTACTCAAAACACACAAGTGTATATAGGTGAAAGAAGATCGCCAAGCTCTCAACGCAAAAATACAAAAAAAGGTGCTTACCGTATGTGTATAGATCCAATCTCCACTTTGTGTGAAATAATCAATAATCATGATGAAAGGGTCTTGAGCCAGGTTGTAATGGGGTTAAGGTAGAGTATGGAGAAATATGGAAAGTAGGCTAAAAGTTGTTGAAAAATTATACAGGTAATGCAAGAAAATATCCAAGGATCAAATGTTGTACCAAAAATGAACACTAAGTTGCTTCAACAATAAGATGATGCTCGAAATGAACTAAAATAATTTTTTTTAATTAACTACTCCTGCAACAAAAGATAACGCAGGATAAAGTAATACAATGCTCAATCAAAAGTAGTAAAACGATATATGTAACATTTAGATTGAAGGGAGCATCTACGAGAAATCTAGCAACTTAGTGAATATATACAAAAAGAATGTAAATTGATCCAAAATGAAATGCAGCATAAACTTACATAATTCCAGCAACAATGGTAGAAAGAATGATAAAATGAATAGAAGTGATAAAATGAGTGTCAAAGGTGAATTACAAAGAAAGAAAAGGCTAAGGCTCAAAATTGGTTCACTAAGGGAAAAACAGGGTTAGGCTTTTGGCCAAATTGTGTAAATCCTAAGTGCTCAAATCATCTTATGACTATCAAAAATTCATGTAATCTCAAAAGGCATCATCACAAAGTAAGTTCTAGAAATAAAAAATCTGTACAATGCTCACTAAAAAAAAAGAAAAGGAAAAAAAATAATGATGCTCAAATTAGCTCAAAACCTCACCATTTGAGTGGGTTAAAATTGCATGAATTCTCAAACCAAAGTTTAAACAATCAATCATAATAATAAGCAGCAAAATTAATAGTGTTCTATATCCAAGATAAAGTAAAATGGAAAATTTAAGGAAAAACACCAGTTTTACCTGGCTCGATTGAAATTAAGAGATTCGTTCATTGCTTTCTTCCAACAAGATTCGATAAAAGCTACAGGGGTATCCATTCAAAAGAGAAAAATCATCAACTACTCGATTAAAACAAAACTCAAGATAAGGATAGTAAGAATAAACGAACTCAATCAATAAGGAAAATGAAAGCAAAATAAAAACAACAGAATACCATCCTTACAAAGGTTCGAGATAACAAAATCGGTACCTACATAAAACTAAGGTACCTACCCCACACTTGAGAAAAACATTGTCCTCAGTGTGAAAGAGGAATAGTATCCCACATGATCTAAAATAAAGTTCAATAACTAAAACTAAAATAGAAATAATATCATCCATATTAAAAACAGAAAGAAAATAAATTGTCCAACAATATAAAGAACTAAATAAAGAAAAGAAACGTCCAATAATGGAAGAGGATCCTCAATCCTCAACACGATCAACCCGGCCACCCTAGTCCTGCTGGGTGAAATCCGGAGCAAACAAAGGATCATCAAGCTGAGGAGACATCAGGGCATCAACACTAATAGAAGTACTGAAGTGGGTCAATGCAAACGAGGATGGCACAAAGGAGGAGAAGTAATGGACAAGTGGGGGTCACCAAAACTATCAAAGATACCCTCAAGGTCAAAGGGTGATACCGGCACAGACAGTGGTCGAAGCATAGGCGCATGTGGTGGAACATGAGAACTGGATGTTCGCATCTAAGCCAACTATTGAGAGATATCCTACAAAGAAAGATGAAAACTGTTATGGTCTTCTCTCATCTCGATACGCAAGGCCACAAGGTCATTATGAAGAAGTTGGGTCGCATGTGACTATGTCTGAAGCATTTCGCGCAAGGCTCTCACTGAATCCCTAGTCTCGGTACGAAAGGTCTGTATAAGATCCCACTGCTGAGTCATCCAGGCCTCCATCCTATCCAATCTAGACGCTAATGATGTGCCTGGTGAAAAAGAAGAAGAGGCACCGACTGCTGATGGACTAAAGAACATAGATGGGTCAGGAACATCTGTGGGCCTAAATAAGGGACGTGGCGGCGGTGGTGGAGGCACAAACTGCTCCTCGGTGATGTCAACATCATCATCATCACCCTCATCAGCACCGTTACCACCCATCTGGCTAGCTGAAGTGGACCATGTCAAGTGGTACTCAAAACCGCCTAAGGTAGACTTAGTCCGAGTAATCATCCGTATGTTGTACATCTACTATGTCCCAACAGCCAGCATAGAACCCAACTCTGTCATACTTTGAGCAGCGGCTGGAGTCAATACCCCCATATTCCTAGCTAGCCTAGTCACATAGGGTCCAAAACTAATAACTACCTTCCTAGCCGATCTCTGAATTCCATCCATCTGTGTAACTATCAGAAACCCTAAATCCAAATAGGTCCTCTGCCGAATATGTCAAAGTAAAGCAATATCAAGCTTGTTAAGAGCTCCCCAACTCTCACCCCTACCAGCCAATGTGTGCGCCAATATATTATGGAGGTATCTCAAACTGTCTGAAACACATGAAGCCTTGGTCCGGCTCAAAGAGAAAGATCGCCTGACCACTCTAATATCCTCCCAATACGAGTCTATATCCATCCCCAAATGCCTAACTGCCTGCTCAAACAAATCGGAGTCCACCTCCGCTCTAGTCCATATCCCTAAAGCTATACCAAACTTAGCTAGGGACATCTTGTAAGTCCTGCTAGTCACCTTGAAGGAAACTGTGTCTGGCGAAGTAAAATCCCTAATAGCTGGCTGAAGCCAAAAGGTGCTGAAGAACTCCAAAGTGAACTCTCTATAAGTGGGCTCTCTAATGTCAAAGAACCTATTCCATGGTACTGTCTCTAGTAAACTAGAAATCTCCTCAAACAACCTAACATCCCTCAGGGCCTGCTAATCGATGCACCTCCCAGTCAGAAGCGTCTTCGTCCTCACCACTTGAAATCGATCAATATGCTCCTGGTTGGTGAAGATCAAGTAAGGATGCACGCGCGGGGAGTGTCGAGCTCGGGCTCTCGGGTGATCGGCTGCCCGAGGGTAAACCTATCATCCAGGAGGTACTGGAGCAATAGTTTGGCCTGAGGTCTAATGACTAGAAGAACCATCCTCAAGTCTAGCTCGCTTCCCAACGGCTCGCTGCTGATTGTCGGTCATACTACCTGATAAAATGCAATATCAGATAACAAAATAAATAGCAAAACACTGTAATCAATCATGCATGTTCAATTTACACAAAATTTGACAGAAATTCGGCAGTATAACGGGTTGGTTGTTAACCCAGGAAGCTAGGGGTAAAATACCCTAATCGCTGAAATCCTGCAAGGCTGAAAATTTAGAGTGGAGGGGGAGAAGAGAAAATAGATAATAACAGATATAATGCCCAATGGCATTTCAGCGCATAACATCATAATGTACCTAATGGTATAACCAGCACATCCAAGATTCAATGCATGAAAAGGAAAAACAGTAATCAAGGGATAAACCATTACACATTATAATTTCAAAGCACACAGAAACGACATAATCACATTAAATTTTGTGTCCAATGACACAGCTAGCAACGGAGAATGTAAAAATAAAGTAACAGAAATGGAAAACAATAAAAACACACATAAAAACTAGTAAAAGAAAAAGAGTAGAAAAAGAAGTGAAAAACAGAATTAAAATAATTAACAGAGAATAGAAAAGCACAATAAAAACAGAATGAAGACAGAATTAATAAAAAGGAACAACGATTGAAAAAATGGAATAAACTCAAAATATGAAAATGAAACAGGGATACGAAAATGAAATAAAGCAAATGAACTAAAATAAACAATAGAATAGGTACTAAAGTCAGAAATTGCAACGGAAAATAAATAAAGAGTGGAATGAGATGACATACCTGAGGTGAAGAATCAAAAGAAAATGTAATTTGCGGGAAAGTAAGCTAGAACATGAGAGAAATAATGCGAAAATTAACAAAATTACAAGAAGAATGGAATGAAAATCATGCAAGAACAGAATAAAAACAAGCAAAATTAAGTGAAAAACATGAAATTACTTACTTGGATTGTCTTTGACAAGAAGTAGAAGAGTAGAGAAAGAGTTAGGAAGAAGAGAAAATCGGCCAAAAGAGTGAAAAGATGTGAAAAACCTCGTTTAAATAGGGTTCGGCTTTACTACCGGCCGCCCTGCTAGTCAGCGTACGGCCGCAATAGCCCCAACATGTGATCGGGCGAAATTGCATGGAATGCGATCCAAATCACATGTAACACATAAAAATATTCTTCCCAACACCAAATATCCTCAAAAACTTTGAAATAGAGGAATCAAAACAAGTTAAAAGAATAATACTAAACATATAAACAATCAAGCAAACTAAAACGAATAAAGTAAAAAAAAAATGAAATAACAAAAACTAACAAAAACATGAAAGCATAACCAAAGTCGAATGTACAAAAATGCTTATTTTGTTTTAAGTCTAGCTCGACTTAGCGGAGATCGACCCTACGTGCATACAAAGCCAATTCGTCAATCGTCATCCAGCGTTACCATGGTAAAGCTTCAACCGATGTCCATTCACTTTGAAATCTCCCTACCTGGGATGATGCAACTCTACCACTCCATATGGAAAGACTTGTCTGACCTGAAATGGTCCGGACAATGACTCACATAACTTTCCAAGTGGAGACAGACGCGGGCGAGTTGAAAGCAACACTTCGATCCGACTGAAATTCCTTAGGCCCATGAATCCTTTGATCATGCCATTTCTTTGTCCTTGCTTTGTAAGTTAACGAGTTTTCATCGCTCGCGCGCCACTCATCCACTCGTCGCCGCTCCTCCGTAGAGAATCAATATCAAAGTTACAAGTCCAAGGGCTCAAAGTGCCACTATCTCCACTCGACAAGCAAATGACATGACTTTCCTTAAACAAGACGATGGGGCATAAAACCTATAGATGTCCTAAGAGGGTACCATAAACACCATTATCAACAGAGCCCATCCTTCCTTCGTACTACTCCTTACAAAATATCACAATACCCTTATTAGTAACCTCAACCGCTCTACTAGTCTTCGGGGGTGATAGGGGTAGTAAACCACGGCCACCGTACCCCATACCGCAAGTATCTTCTCTAATTGGGCATTGCGTAAATGTGTTCTTCATACTATAAGCACACAGTGTACCAAACCTAGCAAACAATCGGCTTAAGGAACTTGCAAACAACCACCGGGATCATCGGTTGTCGGACCGAGCCTTCGTGCTTCCAACCACAGAAAAGTACTCAGCGGCAGATACTTATTACCATATGAAGAGGAAAAGGGTCCATGAAGTCGATGCCTCAAACATCAAAAATTTCAACAACTTGCACACTAGTTTGAGGCATCTTGTCACGAGAAGAGATATTACTGCCACGACAGCATGACGCGATCACACCGAGCAATTTCTTCTTGGAAGGCGTAAGCCAATAGAATCCTACTCTGGCACCTTCCTGTATGGTTTGCCGTTTGATGACCTCAGTATGGGTCCCCAGGCTGCCTCGATATTTGGAGAGTCTCTTTGCGCCATACACTGACGACAAATCACAGATCCGCATGCACACTCTAAATAGAAAGGGATCTTCCCAAATATAGTATTTCAAATCAGCAAAGAATTTCTTCTTTTGCTAATAAGTCATACCCTTTGGTAGAACCCTAGCAACCAAATAGTTAGCATAATCTGAAAACCATGGAGTATCATACCGAGGTGGACATATAAGTGCTCCTCCGGAAATCGATCGTCTATGGTCGTCTGTGCATCAAGTGAGGATTCTTCAATCTCGATAAATGGTCCATTGCCGATTCTCGCTTGATCTCGACATCAAATTCCCGCAATAAAAGAATCCACCAAATCAATCTCGGTTTCACATCATTTTTCAGGAATAAGTACCTCAATGCCGAGTGGTCCGTAAAGACGTCTTGGAGAGAACGAGATACGATCTAAACTTGTCAAAGGCATAAACAACAGCCAACAACTCCTTCTCTATGGTGGTGTAGTGCTACTGGGCTCTTGTCAAAGTCTTGCTAGCATAATAAATGGGTTGGAACTTCTTTTCAATTCTCTGTCCAAGCCACGGGCTCCAACTGCATAATCACTAGCATGCCCAATCAGTGAGACCATGATTGAATAAGTTTCTTAAGTAACTCAAAAGCGGCCAAGTATGCATCATTAAAAATAAAAGGTACATCCTTAACTATCGTAGGCTAGCAATCTTGAGAAATCTCTAATAAATCTCTATAAAACCACGCATGGCCTGAAACTCTAATTGCCTTAACGGAACTAGGAGGAGGTAGCTTAGATATAACCTCTATCTTAGCTCGGCCCACACCTCTATCCCGACTGAGATCTTATGCCCTAACACAATCCCCTCTCTCACCATGAAATGGCATTTTTCCCAACTTAATACCAAGTTAGCCTCAATACACCTAGCTAACATAAGCAAGATTTGCGGACAAGAGAGAGAGAATCTTAAAAAATAGAGAAGTCATCCATAAATACCTCTATAGACTCCTCAATCATGTCCTTGAAGATAGCCATCATGCAATGAAAATGTGCTTGTGTGCATTCTGCACCTGATGGCATCCAGATGTCCCATGGAAGGAAAGGGTAGTCTTCTCTTGGTCCTCGGGTGCAATAGGAATCTGGAAATAACCTAAAAAACCATCAAGAAAATAATAGAACATATGACCTGCCAAACACTCAATCATCTGATCAATGAAAGGAAGAGGGAAATGATCCTTCCTAGTTGCATCATTAAGCCTCCTATAATCAATGCAAACCTGATTCGAGAAAGTACGATCAACTCATCATTCTTATTCCTTACCACCACCACGTCCTTACCTCCTTCGGGCACAAACTTGCGTGACTGCATGGGACTACAAAACCATGATCGGAAATGGGATAAATCAAACCTGCATCAAGAAGTTTAATTACCTCCTTCTTCACCACTTCTTTTATGTTTGGGTTGAGCCATCTCTGAGGTTGAACAACCGGCCTGAAACTGTCCTCCAACAATATCTTGTGAGAGCAAAAACTTGGATTTATGCCTGGGATGTCAGCTATCTTGAAGGCAAAGGCCTTCTTGTACTTCCTTACAACTTCCAAAAGCATGGCTTGTTCTTCGAGAGTCAGATCAGCTGCTATGATCACTAGTAAGCGCTTCTCTTCATCCAAGAAGACATAAATCAAGTGGCTTGGTAACTCCTTCGATTCTAAGACTGATGGGTCTTCGAATGAAGTCTTTACCTTTTGCACTCTAGACCTATCAAGAAAAAGATAAGAATCAATTGACAAGCTCGGTTCAAAAGCCAATAAAACAGTGAGTTGCTCCAACACTTGCTTGTTGGACAACTCCTCCTCATCCTCAGCTAATGCTACCTGCAAAGGGTCAGAACATAACATTTCCTGCAAGTGGGACTCAACCACATCATCAATCACATCAACAGAATATAGAGCATCATCAATGTCTAGTGACTGTCTCATAGAAGTGGCTAGGTCAAAGGTAATGGTCTCATCATCAACTCTAAGCTTAAGCTTCCCATCGCTTACATCGATAACATCCCTCGATGTAGCTAGAAAAGGCCTACCCAGGATAAGAGGCACAGTACTCTCACCCTTCATATCCATCACCACAAAGTCCACAGGAAAGATAAATTTATCCACCTTCACAAGTACATCCTCAACAATACTTCTAGGAATCTTAACAGTCCTATCAGCTAACTGAATGCTCATCCTAGTAGGCTTGGGTTCATGCAACCCTAACTTAGCAAACAAACTAGTGGGCATCAAATTAATACTAGCTCCTAAATCGGCCAATGCACTACTAATTGGCAAATCGCCAATCACACATGGGACAGTAAAACTCCCTGGATCTCGTCGCTTGAGTGGCAGCTTATTTTTGAGAATAGCTGAACACTCCTCATTAAGTACTACCTAACCAAGATCCTCCAACTTTCTCTTGTTGCTCAAAATCTCCTTTAAGAACTTGGCATACTTCGGCATCTGTGAAATTGCCTCAATAAAAGGTAAGTTAATTTTCAGCTGCTTAAACAAGTCAAGAAACTTACTATATTGCTTGTCCACCTTATCACCTCGACCTTGCGGGATATGGGCAAAATCGATACTCCTTACGAGGGCTCTTTTGTTTGTCTTCTTTCTTCCTCTCAATCTCCACCATCTCAGGCTCTAGTCCTTCCTTAGCTGGCTCATCCTGCAAAATCATATCATCCTTATCAGCTAAAGGCAAAGAACCAAACAATTGCTTACTTGATCGCAAGGTGATAGCCTTGCAATGCTCCCTCGGGTTTTGACTCTGTAGTGCTGGGGAGCGATCCTGAGGGTCTCTCTAAAAGCATCTTAGAAATTCGGCCAATCTGAATCTCCAAGTTCTGAATTGAGGCCTGCTGATTCCTAAGTGCACTATCAGTCTGCTGGAATCTTGTCTTCATAGACGTCACAAACTTCATTATAAGCTCCTCTAAATTTGAATTCTTTTCTAGTGGAGGAGGAGCTTGTGCAGGCCTAGCTGGCTATTGCTGTGGCTGCTGATGAAGTCTCTGAAAACCTGGTGGACCCTAGGTATTATTGTTCCTCCAACCGAAGTTGGGATGATTGCGCCACCTAGGGTTGTATGTGTTGCTATAAGGGTTGTTCTACTGCCTTGGGGCATTCCCCATATAATCAACCTGCCCAACATCAAAAGACACAGCAGAAACAGATGGAAAAGTAGAAAAAGATGAAGCAAACATACCTCCCGCAATACAATTCGCACTGTAGTGCGAGCTACCACAAAACTCGCAGCCAACGTTCGCTGTATGAAACGGCATCTGGAGTTGGTCAATCTTCTTGGCTAGAAGCTCTACCTGAGCTCCCAAGGCTGCTGCAGAATCCACTTGGTTGACCACTCCCTGTCTTCTTGGTCGTCTTTTAGAGGATTTCTACTGATAATTGTTCATGGGGGCAGCAACTCAAAAGATCCTTAAACCTCTCCCATGCATCGTACATGCTCTCATTATCAAACTGCACAAAAGAAGATATGTCATTTCTAAGTTTAGCAGTTTTAGTGGGAGGAAAATACTTATAGAGAAATTTTTTCGGCCAACGCCTTCCAAGTAGTAATCGTCTGCTGTGGAAGAGATTACAACCATCTCATTGCTCTGTCCCTCAAGGAAAATGGAAATAATCTCAGCCGAATGGCGTCATCGGTTGTTTCATTTATCTTGAATGTGTCATAAAATCTCTAAAAAGTTGGTGATGTGTGCATTAGGATCCTTGCTGGGCAATCCTCCAAACTGCACGCTCTACTGGATCATTTGGATAACATTGGCCTTTATTTCAAAATTGTTGGCCGCTATAGGAGGTCTGACTATACTAGTTTTCGTCCCATCCAAAGATGGTCGAGCAAACTCGTACATCATCCTCTGATCGTTATCGACCTGGGGGTTGTGGTTCTTCATCACGTTAGCTCTATGAATCTGAACTGTAACTCCGACCTCTTTATCAACTGCTTGCAACCGTCGTCTCAAAAATCTGAGAGAACGCTCCGTATCAGGGTTAGAGCACCTAATCCTAAACTACCTGAAACCGACAATCCAAACAACCACTAATTAATAAAAGCAATAAAATAAAGAATGAAGAATAAATAAATAAATAAATAATGACTAAAGTAACATGAAAACAATTCACTCTAGTTCACTGTTACGGTTCCCAGGCAACGGCGCCAAAAACTTTATGGGTTACTAATGCAACCTACACCTAAGGCAGTGAACCTATCGATGTGGCCTAGCACTAGTGAATATCAAGGTCGTAACCCTGGAGATCGGGTGAACCTAGAGTTACTACTTTTCGCTATGTTATCTAGTCTGTAATAGGGTATGAGAAGTCTAAACTAACTAACTAATGACTATGAATGCAAATAAATAAATGAACAGCAACTAACAATCGAAAGACAACCGCAACAAGAGAAACAAACCCAAAGGGGACCTAAGTGATCGAATTCTAAAGGTTGATTTTATAAATTACCAATCTTGCTTACCCGTGCCTAAATCCTGAATCGAACTCGGTTCCTCTCTCGAGCTCACCGAGTTCCTAAACCGGCACTAACCTAATGGAATCTCTTCATATCAGATTATTACAGATTAGAATTAAGCGTGATTTAGAACTATTAAGAGTTGTTAATTCTTAATCCGGTGAGTAAATTAACCTTATCTCTAAGTGTCAATTACTAGTTCTTACTATTCAAATTCCAATTGTAACAAGCATTTCTCAATATCAAGAAACAACCTAAAAGATAATTAACTCAACGTCTCAAATTAACTGAATCAAACTTTATTAATGAATAGCAAGAAGATTACAAGAATGGCAAATATAAATCTAACAACTAAGCACAATCTATCAACAAAGGTAAACCCTAATAGGTTCGGCAGCCCTAGCTACTCATACTAAAAGAACAAATAGAAAAGGAAATAAATAACAAAAAAGGAAATGGAACATGTAACCCCTCTTCTCTCGAATCGGAGTGGAAATGTTGCAAGCACTAACTATGAAACCAGCCTCAAGTATGGGTCTCGAATGTCTCGATCGATCATCTAGAACCTTCAATCTTTGCTTGAATCTCCCAAATCAATCCTTTGAAATGATGTTTGGTCTCCCAAAATGTCAAGAACATAGGTGTAAAAGTGGAGGTTCGCGCGTGTAGAGAAGTCCAGAAGTCAGAAGCAGAACCCTGTCTCATTTTGCGTGCGCCTATTTATAGGCAGAAGTGCCATAGCCCGTGCAAAAGCCTCGAAATGCGCGCCAATAAGGAATCGAATCCGATGAACAACTGATATGCGTAAATCATCAAAATAGCTTGGTTTTTGTTCGGAAATCAATCAATTTCTCATCATGGAGTCCAAAAACCTAAAAAACTCATAAACATACCAAAGTATGATCAGACAGAAATAAATATGACTCCAATACACGAATAAATGACTGATAAACAGTCAATAAACATGCATAGAATTATCTATATCAAGTCGGCCGGTAAAGCAGGGAATGGCCAACCAGTTAGACTCCATAGCAGCCTTAGCAGCTCAAGTGGAGCTTCTGACCAAGAAATTAGACCAGCTTTAGATGCCAGTTCAAGCAAGCCAAATAAGCTCGAGTTTTGCAATGGCCTGCACTACGGTGAACTGTAATGCGGGAGGTATGTTTGCTAGCCCCTCTACTTCATCTATTGTTTCTACTGACCATGAACAGGTTAATAACATGCAAAATACACCCGGACAGCATAACAACCCTTATAGCAGCATATAAAATCCTGAATGGAGAAATCACCCCAATTTTAGTTAGTGCAACAATAATGCCCAGGGTCCACAGACTAACGCATCACCACCACGATGTGGACCATCGAGCTTTCTCCACCGGTAGGAAGAAATCTAACTTGGAGGAACTGATGATGAAGTTTGTAACATCGACTGAGACGAGGTTCCAACAGATCGATAGTGCTCTTAGAAATCAGCAAGCATCCATTCAGAACTTGAAAAATCATATTGGGCAAATTTCTAAGATGTTGTCTGAAAGGCAACAAGAAGCGCTCTCCAGCACCACTGAGTCTAACCCGAGGGAGCACATGAGCGCCATCACTTTGCATTCTGGTAAGTTAGTTTCAACTCTCTCTAAGACTATTTTTGACGATTCCACTATTGATGTGGAGGTTGAGGCGAGCAGTAAGGTTAAGGAACCTGAGAGGCAAAAGGTGAAACCAATCCTAGTCAGGGAGTATCAACCCAAGATTCCTTATCCTGCTAGACTGAAGCAAGTAGAAGCGCAAGAGCAGTTTAGTAAGCTTTTTGATATTTTTAGACAACTGCATATTAACTTGCCTTTTGTCGATGTATTAAAGCAGATACCGAAGTATGCCAAGTTCTTGAAGGACATACTTAGCAGCAAAAGCAAGCAAGAGGAGTTAGCATATTTTAAGCTTAACGAAAAGTGCTCAACAGTGTTTCAGAGCAAGTTACTAGAGAAACGTAATGACCCAGGGAGTTTTACTATTCCTTGCACTTTGGGTAACTTGTGTGTTGATGATGCATTAGCTGATTTAGGTGCTAGCATAAATGTCATGCCCACAAGTATGTTCAATAAGCTAGGTTTAGCGGAGGCAAAACCCACTAGGATTTGCATTCAATTAGTTGATCATTTTGTTAAGCTTCCTAGGGGCATTGTAGAGAATGTGCTAGTCAAGGTAGATAAATTCTATTTCCTGTGGACTTTGTGGTTATGGATATGGATAATGAGCATGGTGTGCCTTCGATTTTAGGGAGACCTTTTCTTGCCATGGCTAGAGCTAAAATAGATGTATTTGAGGGAAAGCTAGAGCTTAATGTAAGGGATGACTGTGTTACTTTTAGTTTGCTCCCATTTGATAGTTCTCCCACCAACCATGTTCATACCATTTGCGCTATTGATAGGATTGGTCTTGCATGTGATAAGCCACCACAGGATATACTAATTTATGATACTCTGCATGCTTCTTTGCCTGTTGATTTGTGTTATTCATTTGAAGAAAACAACTTGTATCAATTTGAAACTTTGTGCTAGTTGCAAGTTTGTTTATGACAGGTCATCTAGATAGGATTTGGAGTGGATGACTGGGCATCCTAACTCGGTATGGAGAGCACCTCCTTGGCCATCTGCTGCACATATTGGACTGCCTCCTTGCGGTTATATGCCTCAGGCCCCAGCTTACAATGAGCCCACCTTCTCAATTTTCCCACAGGGCAGGAATGCTGCTGCAGAGTCCAGCTAAGCGACTCGACAAAAAAGAAGCGCTTTTTGGGAGGCACCCCAAAATTTTAATTTTATGTTTTTATTAACCATTTTATTTTATCAGTCGTTTCCATGCCTAATGATAGTTAGCACACTTAATAATTAAACATAGTTCTATGAATCTAAGGTTTGAGTAATTTAAGTCGAACTTTTGGTAATTGGTGAAGAGGGACTTCCCCGTTTAATTTATTTACTTGATTTACAGCCTAAATGTGTGCGTGTATGTGTTAAATGCAGGTAGGGAGTTCGGTGACTTGAGATGGCGAAGGAAAGCCCGGACTTCACCCGTCCAGTTTCAAGTGGGCATCATGAGTCACATGCCCGTGATGAAAATGCACATATAGAATTTGGGAATTCAGCCGTCCACGACTTCCTAGGCCACCATAGGCTGCATCACCAGGTAGTGCCGGTCACCACGCCCATGCCCCAGCCTGTGATGGAGATGCACTTAAAGCATAAGGTAAATTCGGTAGTCCACGGCCCAAGGCACCACGTGAACAAGGGTCGACCCGGCCGACCATGCCCTCATCCGTGATAGATGGGCACCAGAATGAGGCTTCAGGGTTCAGCACGGGCCGAGTTTTGGTCGTGCTTATCAGCATGGCCTTGCCCTCACCCGTGCTGACCCCCGTGACTATAAAAGCAAGCCTTTTCAAAATTTTCCTATCTTTCCCTCTCTAAGCTCTAAGGTGTTGTTTTCTTGCTTGTCTTTGATTTTTCTTACCAGTCACGGCAACTTCAAGTAAGTCTCTTTTCTACTTTTGCTTTTATTTGATTAAATTTGATTTTTCTTTTATGCATTTTTTTTATATTTTTTATTTAGGACATTTTGATATGCTTTGGTAGTTTACTTTGTTACATTGCTTCAATTTGACTTCGATTAGATTTAGTTAAAACTAGTTGCTATATTTATGTGAATTCGACTAATAAAATGATAAGAGTGGGGTTTGGCAGCAATAAAGTTTATTTATGGCATTTTATTATGAACAATTGTTAGCATAAATTTTCTTTATTTGGTGCGCGATAAAGTAGGTTGGAATGTAATTGTGAATTAGTTTTCTGCAGGAGATTGAGGCTTTAGTCTTAGTGTTAAGTCTAAAGTTTTCTGTTAGTCGAATTATAGCCGTTATGCTGTTTAATTTTTAGTATAATTGATGTTAACTTGATTTCTTGTACGAATACTAATGATTCATTGCATTAGGCAATATGAAGGACCGCGATCAATCACGTCGAAAGCAACTGCAATACGCCGCTACCAGCAATCCCCCGCATGGCGAAGGAACATGTTCCTCCACTTCACCTTCATCAGCACCTCCATAATGACAACTAGTCAAGTCGAAGAGCACCATTGCAAATCCACACTTTTGGTCGTCATCCCTTATGCACATTTCCGAATGCAGATAACGAGAGCCGCTTCCAAGTTATGAGATGGAAGCAAGTGATGGCTGGACGTTGCCTTGTTCGAAACTCTGCCATACACACAATTCTTCGACATCATTGAGCCAACCTATTGCAAGCTTACAACTGAATTCCTCAGCACCTTCTTTCTGCAGTAACATATCACAAACTGGCATCAGCCTGATGCAGTTTACTTCAGACTTGGGGGTAGGGAGTTCTCAATGTTAGTTCCATAATTCGGCATGCATTTGGGATTATGAACTGAGCAGGAGACCTCGTACGACACCATGTGAGATTCATTGGTACTCAAGCTGGAATCATACTACCTCAACAGGTCTAAGGCGTCTAGCCTTCCGGATCATCTCTGTTATCTCCATATTTTATTAGCTTACACGATTATAGACAGGGGAGATAGTTTTAGAGCGGTAACACAGATCGATGTCTTCATCCTTTGGGCTATGCAACATCGTAAGAAGCTTGACTTGGGATATCTGTTGGCTCCTCAAATCTGTTCATTTATAGTAGAAGCCCAGAAGAGGATGCACTATTGTTTTGGCCCGTATGCCACTAGGTTAGCCAATAGACTTAATGTATTCGACGACTGTCTGTCAGAGCTTTCATAGATTGGTGATATGACACCACTAGGGATCAGACATATGATCAACATGTAGATGATCACAGCTACTCGACACCCACATGGCATAGAGTATAGGCTCGTAAACGCAATAGTCAGGGATGCTAGAGAGTCAGCAGCTAGAGAAGCCTAAGACCGGACGGTTGGGATTCTAGATGTTAGGATTCCTAAACCAGCCAGAGTGTTTATGCCTACATCTGGAGCCTCATCTTCTTATTCTGCAGGGACATTGAGTGCTCAGATTAGTTCTTTGGCTAACCGACTAGATCGAGTCTGCGATTCTGACAGACACTATCCGAGTTTCTTGATGAGAAAGGAGTTTGGGCAGTTTTAAGAGGAGACTAGGGCACAGTTTCAGGGTTTAAATGATATGCTCCAATAGCTTATGCATGGGCTGGAGAGGCAGGCCACCCAGACAGACCTAATGGCGGAGCAGATTAAAAAGATGCCGGAAACCGGAGCACAAAATCAGCGGTTCATCGATGATATGGAGTTAGATCTAGCAGGATGCTTCACGGACCCTGTGCTAGCACCACTGCCCCCTCCTTCAGCGACTTCCCCTACTCCTCATCCTCCAGCAGGTCCGGCCAGTGAGGATGCTCCTTCGGCAAATTATCAGCAGTGAAACAAAAATTTGTGCTATTTTTCTTTTTCCTTTTCCTTTTTATTTCCTTCTTTATTTTGTTTTACTTTATTTTCGTTTCTTTTAGCATTTTCAATTTTATGTTATTTCCTGTCATTTTCCTTTCATATTATGTTATTTTAGTAGAACACTTTGCTTTGCCATCTTGTTATGTACATTTAGTATGATCTTCAATGATTATAATATGCTAGTTATGTGCTATACGTAGTTTTAATTTTTCTAACACTGTAGACAGTGTTATACTCAAGTATAGGGTAGGTATATGTGGCTATATCCCTGAATTGTTTAAAGGCAATAATAATGGACTATTCTTAGGATGTCATGACCTCGGTTTTTCATAACATTTAAGTTTAGTTTATTTTTTCGTAATTAATGACTTAATTCACACACTAGTAATTGATTGTCCTTCTCTATCTTTTATTTTTGAAAGCAATTTCACTGTATTCAATATGTCAATTTGGCCGGGTTAAATCGGTGTTACTTGAGTTCCTTACAAATTTACAACCTTTGACTGTGAACTTTGATTATGCCAATCTCGTATTCAATTTATGTGATGATTCAATTGATAAGTCTGTGAACCAATTGCAAATTTTAGCCACTTCAAACGTGAGTTTTTGAACTAAAATTGAGCATCCATTGCACATTATGCTCATGATTTTTTTTCTTGTTTGAGTGTGCGCTGTATTTACTTTCATTTCTAGAACTTGCTCTGTAATACTTGTTGAGGTTACATAAATTTTTGATTACCATTAGATGATTTGGGCAACTTAGAATTTCACCACATCTGGCCAAAAGCCTACCCTCTGTTTCCATTAGTCAGCCAGTTTGAGCCTTAATCTTTTCTTCATAATTTACACCTAATCACTACACATACACCATTCTATACATCTATCTTTCCTTTCACCCTGTATACTGAGTAATTATGTGTTATGTTTCTTCATTTTTGGAATCATAGTGCCTAACGTTGTTCTTAATTCACTTAGTCTTTTTAGTCATTCTTTGATGCTCCCTTCAATCCAAATTGGATAAGTATTCTTATTGTTTATGTCACTAACCACAGCAGCCCTTATATAAGCTGTTGTAATATATAGTATATATCAAACAAAAAAAAATTGACTTACTTCTTAGCTCTTAGCTCTTCTAAATTTAATTATTGTGAGCATCCTTTACTTCAAATAAGGCTTAGTGAGTATTTTTTGTTGTTTTGGCACTCAGTTCCTGAAGCATTCATTTCAAACAAGTGCATGATTTTCCAGTATACTTTACACTTCTATCCAAATATTCTTACCTTTACCTCAGCCACATTTCAATCCTTGTAAAGATCCTTTGATTTTGGTATTCAATTATTCGCGGTAGCGAAGATGAGATTGATGAGTGAGCTTATAGTAAACAGGTTATGTGTAACTGCGTTGAGGGAATTTTCTTGTTTACCTTTAAACATGTGAGTGATTTGAGAGATTCCTGTGAGGCAATGGTTCTTAGTCTTTAATGCTGAATTGTTATATAAGTTGTGCTTCGAGATGGTATTATTATAGTTCTTCCTTAAAGGTTTATAACTTGTTAGTTACTTGAGTTTCATTCTTTATATGTTGAATAAGGTTGAGTTGTGAACTTTAGTATGGATTTTGAGGGGTGATGGTTGCTTGTGCATGTTTTGAGTTATTGATTGCTTGAGGACAAGCAAAAGCTTAAGTGTGGGGTAATTTGATATGCATCATATTTACATGCCCAATTGTTTACATTTTTTGTGCATAGTTATCTTGTTTTATGTCAGAATCACCTGTGTTTTGGTTCCTTTCATGTTTCAGGTCATTGTTAAGGGACATTATCAGTAATCGAGGGAAATATGCGCAATTACGGACCAAAATTCATCAAATTGAGCAAGGACTGGCATTCTAAGGTTGAGCACGGCCTGGACTTTGGCCATGCTGAACCATCAAATAGTTGCCCTTCAAGAGTGCCATTTTGGCACGGTTTTCGAAGCCACCACGGCCCGTGGTGGCTCAGCACCGGTTAGGGCACGGCCTGGAAGAAGTCGCGAGTTGCGGAATGCGGAGGTCCAGCACAGGCTTGACCACGGCCATGCTTAAAGGATTATATAGGCAAAAACGATTTGTTGAATTAGGGTTCGATTTTCTGACTTGATTTCACATATACAAGCTTAAGCCATCTTCTTCCAGACTTCAATACTCGACCTTAAAAGATCATTTCATTTATTGAAGGAAGGATTACAATTGTTTTAACATCAAATTGAAGATCAAGACAAGATTTGGGAGCATTTAAGAGGCAAATTAGGGTTTACTATTCTGAATTGGAAATTTAGGGTTTTTCATCCAACTTAAAGAAGAAGGGTGTACATGCCTTCAATTTACTTTTCTAAATCTATTCTTTACTTTATGTTGCTTATTAGTATGAGTAACTAAATTTGTCAAACCCATTGGGGTTTCTATGTTGTTGGATTGATTTTAATGTTTATGAGATTTTGATTATCAATGCTTGTCTTTTCTTGATTTCATTATTAATGAGAAATCACTTTATTCATGAGACGTTGTGAGTTGTGGTATTCAGATTACTTCATGTAATTGAGAAATTCATTTAGTAATTGGGAATTTGAATAGCAAGAACTAGTTAATGATCACTTAGAGATAAGGGTAATTGACTAGCCGAATTAAGAATTAACAAAGCTTAATAGAGGCAGGTTAAAGCTTAATGCTACTCAAATAATCCATCGTTAGGAAGAGATTCCAACTTTAGGTTATTAGGTTTAGGAATTCAGTTATCTTGAGAGGGCAGACGGAATTCAGTTAAGAATTTATCCACGGGTAATTGCAATTGGTAATCAATATAATCTCCATCTTCCCTAAAATCCAACTAGCTTAGGTCCCCTAGGGTTTACTTTTTCCTTTTTGTTTTCCTAAATCCTTTCAGATTATTTGACACTTAGTTAATCTTTTGTTCATATTTAATCATAGCATAATAACTTCATCAATTTTGTTAAGGTTAGATAACATAAGACGCCGTAGTAGGCCTAGGATCACCCTTTTCCAAGAATATGACCTTGATACTCACCATTTGTGCTAGTCTGCATCGATAGGTTCACTGCCTTAGATATTAGCTACACAAATAGCCTATCAAAAGTCTTTCAAACCTTTATGTTCTTGATCAACAAACTTCCTCCACCAACTCTTTAAGGAAAAACACCTCTTTTTAAACTATTTAGCAAACAACCAGAATATAATACCCTAAAAACCTTTGGATGTGCATGCTTTCCATGCTTGAGACCATATCAAACATAAAAGTTCCAATTTCACACATCAAAGTGTATATTCCTTGGTTACAATGAATCTCATAAGGGATACAAATGCCTTAATTCTACTGGAAGAATCTACTTATCCAGACATGTAGTCTTTAATGAAAAAGAGTTTTCTTTCATCATAGGATTTCTAAACTCAAAACAACCAGAATTACCAACTGTCATTACCTATCATCACTGGTTCTCAAATCTCAGAAACACTCAAATTGTAACCCAAATTCCCTCTCTTACTCACAATTCTACAATATGCTCTAAGAGTACTTTGCAGGTTTCTTCTGAAGAAGCATTATTTCCAACCAAGTCTCCATCTATACACCAATAAGCTAATGATAAGAAACTCTCTCCTACAAACTACTCAAGTAAGTCCAACCCTAAACATAATCATTCAACTCATGACCAATACCAACACTCTGTATTAACAACTCCACTAGATCAAACTGAATCTAGTGCACTTCAGTTCACATTAACTCCCTCTCCTGAACCTCCGAGACACCATATGATCATCAGAGCGAAAGCTGGAATCCATAAACCCTTAAAATACCCTTCAAAATATAAAATGCTTTCTATATTCAAATCCTATACACCATCATAACCAAGCTCCATTCAAGAAGCCTTAAATTCTGAGTAGTGGCTAAAGGCTATGAGGGAGGAACTTAAAGCCTTGGAAAGAAACAAAACTTAGACCTTGGTCCTTAATTCACCTAATCTCAGCCTTGTAGGAAACAAGTAGGTTTTTAAAGTGAAATACAATGCTAATGGTAGTTATCAAAGGTGTAAAGCCAGGCTGGTCGAAAAGGATTTTACCCAAACTCCTAGGATAGACTTCTCAAAAACTTTCAGTCATGTGGTGAAGGCATCAACTATTAGAATGATACTGACTATAGATGTCTTAAAGGGCTGGTATGAAAAGCAATTAGATATAAATATGCTTTCCTAAATGGAAAGGTTGAGGAGAACATTTACATGACACAACCAGATAGGTTCAAAGATAAATCAAGACCAGACACTGAATAAGGCCATGTATAGTCTGAAGCAACCACCTAAGGCCTGGTATGGCAGACTGAAGAACACTCTGTCTAATTGAGAATTAAAAAATGCTAAGTGTGACACTTCTCTATTTCTGCATAAAGACAAGATTCAAGGTATAATGCCTTTGATCTATGTAAATAACATTATAGTCATTGGAAGCAATTCTAAATCAATTCTGATCTTCATTAAGAGACTAAATAGTCAATTTCCTCTCAAGGACATGGGTGATCTGCACCACTTTCTAGGAATATAAGTCAAAAGAGATCAAACTGGAATATATTTAACTCAAACAAGGTATATAGAGGAGCTACTAAAAAGAACATAAATGGAGAACACTAAACCCTGCTCAAAGCAATCACAAGAAAGAAACTAAGTCTAGCAGAAGGAACTCCTTCGCATAATCCAACTAAGTACAAAAAGATTACTGGGCTTTTGCAATATCTGACAAACAGAAGACCCAATATATTCTTTATTGTAAATAGGTTGGGTTAGTTTATGCAGCATCCAACCAATGTTCACTGGCAAGGAGTGAAAAGAGTTTTAAGGTATCTAAAAGGAATAAGAACTCAATTCACATCAAGTTGCATGCAGACTTAACTCTACAAGGATTCACAGATGTAAAGTATGCCTACTGTGTTGATGACAAGAGGTCAATTGCAATTACTGTATGTATTTAGGTGACACCTTTGTGTCCTAATCCTCCAAGAAGCAAAGTGTAACTTCAAGATCAAGTGCTGAGTCTTAGTATAGAGCCCTAATAGAGATGACTTGTAAGTTAATTTGGTTGGAATCTTTACTTAAGGAAATTGACTTTCCTCTATTATTTGCTCCTATAGCATGGTGTGATAATCTTAGTGCAAGTGCCTTGGCTGCAAATCCTGTGTTTCACACCAGGACGAACACATTGAACTTGATGTGCATTTCATTCGAGCTAGAGTTCTGGCCAAATAATTGAATGTCATGTTTGTGCGATCAAGTGATAAGATTGCAGAGTACCTCAGCAAATCTCTATCACACACTCATTTTCAGTTCTTTCGAGACAAACTTAGATGGTTGATCCACCACTCACAAGTTTGTAGGGGATGTTAGAACCACAAGCAAAAACGACACAGCTATATATCGTTCTATGTGAGCCAGTTATTGCTGTCTCTTTTTTGTCCAGACATATTGATGTGTGCTACTCGTGTTAGCTACAATATAAGGCTGTGTACCTATCGATGTAGTCTAGCACTAATGGCGAGTATCAAGGTCGTATTCCTTGGGAAAGTGAAAGCCCAGAGTTACTCCTTTATTCTTTGTTATATTAACCTAAAATTAGCGATAAATAATTTCTAAACTAACTAATAGCTACAAGCTAAGTCCTAAGGGAGATGCAAGAGTGATTAATAAACGAAATAATCAAGACAAGAAGACAAACCCAAAGGGAATCTAAACTAGTTGGCAATCAAACAAAAGATAAAGGATCGGTGAGTCTAATTATGCTACCCATGGATGAATTCTTAACCGAATTCGGTTTCTCTCTCGAGATAACCGAATTCCTAAACCTAATAACCTAAAGTTGGAATCTCTTCCTAATGATTGATTCTTAAATTAGCATTAAGCTTTAATCCGCCTCTATTAAGCTTTGTTAATTCTTAATCCAGCTAGTTAATTATCCTTATATCTAAGCAATTATTAACCAGTTCTTGCTATTCAAAATTCCAATTGCCAAATGGACTTCTCAATCACACAAAGCAATCTAAACACACAATTCACAACGTCTCATGAATAATGCATTATCTTATTAATACTGAAAACAAGAAGAATACAAAATTAACCCAAACAATCCAACAATATAATATCAAGCCAACATAGTAAAGAAATCCCAATGGATTTAATCAATCTAGCTAATCATGTTCATTCTCAAAGTATACAAGAATTCAATTACAACAATAAGCAAAGGTAGAGAAAACCCGATTACACCCTTGGATGAGAGTAAACAGCCCCAAATCCTTTTGCTCCAATTGAATTGATTCTTGTTCCTCTTGCTCGATTTGAAAATCAATCAACGAACCTTGCCCAATCTTCGATCCTTCAAGGGAATCTGATTGAAACCTTGATCCAAGTCTCCTTTTCTCTTAGTTTCAACTCAGAAAACCCTTAGAGAAAGAAAAATTAGGGTTTGGGACATTCTAGCCCTAGCCTCCTCCCCTTTTTTTTCTCTCTTCATTCTTTTAATTAATACCCCATGTCGCCTCCAACACGGTCGTGTCCATGGCCGTGTTAAGGACACGGGCTGGTGTTCCTGGCCGTGTAACTCTCTGTGGCCATGCTCCATAAGATCTACTTCTTCTTTGATGTCCACCACGGCCGTGTTGGTTCCCGTGTTGGTAACACGGCCTGTGTTTGTGACCGTGTTGAGAACACGGCCAGTGTTGATACCAACACGGCCATGTTCAGCTTCCTCATGCTCGTACTTAGCTCGTTTCGACAGCTTTGACGTCCAATTATGCTCCAATTCTTTCCTTTTTCATTCTTTGACCTCTTTTGGACCTAATGCACACAAACATATGCATAGGGTGAGTGTTGGTACCAATTTACATCCAAATATCCATAAAATCGATCTTAAAAACCCCATTTAGATGTGTGTATTTTACGCACATCAAATAACCCCACACTTAGCTCATTGCTTGTCCTCGAGCAATCAAAGTAAAATAAGGAAAATAAACCACTAAGAAACAACACTTGGCAGACGGACTAGAGGCTCCCCGCACATATCCTTAACAAGCGTAAGTCAAACAAAAAGAAAAGAAGCAATCAATTCAAATATCACAACCAAGATGCCAATAATTCACACAATACTGTCTCAATGAAATTATTCAGAACCAACTCCTCACTATATTCACTCTAAATCACTAAAAGTGTTTAAAGGGTAGTGTTTAATCGCTCAATGCATCAACTACTGCCTTACTTACTATATGCTTGCTCTTAAATCCTACTCCTACCACTTATGGAGAGTCAACAACCATGTCAAGAGGTCTTTATAAAGGTTGTAATAGGGATTAGGTAAGGGTAGGTAAATTTGATCAGAGTTGAACCTATAGTGTTTTGCAATGAAATACATGACCTGCACACAAGTCATAATAATCACAATGGGTAAACAATGGATAGTAGTCCAAGGTGGGAAATAGGAATCAAGTCAAAATGTTTAGCTCACTTACTTTCTTTCTTTTCATCACCTTTCCCTCTTATTCTTCTTTTTATATATTTTTCTTCTTTCTTTTTTTTTCTTTTTTTCTTTTTTTCATAAGGGAAGAACATTCACATAATAGAGTGAATTTCTTTTTGGATTGAAGTAAGCTGCTCCAAAATTCCAAAGCTATTCCCAAGACAAAATTTCCCAATAAAAACAACTCATGTGCAAAATCATAACCCAAAGCAGAATAAAACTAAATAGTAATGGAATATGATAAAAAAATGGTGAAAGAAAGGGTTATCTACAGAATCAATAAACGAATGAAGGCTATTTGGCTAGAATGAAAACCTAAGTGCCTCTATCATACCAAAGTGTTAAACTCTCCTTGTGGCCCTCATAAGCATTACCGAGCAAGTTCTAAAGGTAAAGACAGTAATCGACACTCTCAACAAGAAATAAATACAAGCATATAAAGTGTATGCTTACAATTTAGGCTCAATTTCTCACAAGTGTGCTTTTGAATAGGTTCCAAACAAAAATCATCAAAACAGAATTAAATAAACCAAAGCAACTTAGTGCAAAACTCAAACTAATTATCTTACATTCTTCCGCAAAACTCAACACTATCGGTTTTACCCGATCACATGGACATAAATAGGATTTCAAAATCAAGTCAACAGTAAGAGCATCGAAACAAAGTGAAAAATTTTCAAAATTTTACAAAAAATTGCACAAAGAATAAACAAATAACTAAGATGGGATAAATATCACCCACCCCACACTTGAAGGACACACTGTCCTCGATTAGTACAAAATATATGAAATGAAAAGGAAAAAGAAACTATCATACGATTATGGCTCCGGGAGTGAAAGAGGTGCATCAAGAGTATATCGTGCTGATACGTGGTGCGAGGAGTGGTCGCAAATAATAAAATAAGGAATTAAAATCGAAGCTGGAATAAAAATTAAATAAAATATGAAAACTAAAACTAATAAAATGTTTCAAAATGAAAGGGTAAAAAATAAAATAAAATAAATTAAAAATGAAAAAGAAATAAAATAAAATTTGGGGTGCCTCCTAAAAGCGCTTCTTTTTTATGTGATGAGTCTTCTTAGCTGGACTCATGGTGCAAAGCAAATGGGCGTGATCGACGACCATCCATCCTTCTTCCAAGCAAATGGCTTCAAGTATCCGCTTAGAGGGATAATCGTCAATGTCCTCTTCCCGACTATCAAGCAAGCTGCCAGTATGATGGGCAAGACTCGCTCCTCGTATAATTGCACGTAGTCATGATGCTCTAGGGGCTCTTCCAATTTGAAAGTTGAAGTTTCACCAATTGGAAGGATTGACGGTTGGGCAATTTCTTCAGGAACGTCAATGGTTTCCTCTAGTCTTGTCTTGGTTCACTTGCTAGAAGAAACTCGAGCTCCTCCAAGACTTCTTCATTGGATAACTCATGCTCATCTTCCATCATCGAAGGGACTTGTGAAAAATCCACTAAAAATTCCTCTAACTGCAACTCAGCATCATCAACTGTACGTTCTTGTTGATAGTCTTTCAAAGGAATCATGTTCGCCTCTTCCTTTTCTGGTTCCATCTCCATGTTCAAGAAATCATCATGCACATAAGCATTATCCTCAAACATAATAGATAAACCAGAAAAATTCTCACCTAAACACAAAGTGACGACGCTCAAATGTTCCTCGGATTCAGTAGCGTTTGATGGAGTTCCCGATTGCTCTTCAGCTAGTAACTTAAAGATTAAGCCTACTTGATGCTCTATGTTGTTAATCGAGGCTTGTTGATCTTCAAGTATCCTCTCTGTTTGTTGGAATCTATCATCAAGACTTTTAATGAACCTCATCATCAGCTCCTCCGAAACTAACTCTTCATCTTGAGTTGAAGGTGCAAGATTAGGCTGTTGATGTGGTTGTTGAGATTCTGGTGGTTCTGGGCCATTTAAGCTCCATCCATAGGGTGAATGAGTGCTCCACTCTTGATTATAGGTGCTTCCATACGAGTCATTTGGCCAATTGCCCGTATAATTCACCTATTCATAGTTATAAAAACAATGAGCAACATCACTATACAATGGACAATCATTACTCAAATGTAAACCACAACAAAATTCACAAAAAACTTGAGATGAAAGGATAGGAGTGGAGAGTTGATCGGTAACCCTACAAAACGATTCCACTCGAGCTTCTAAAGATGCACGGGTATCCCAATTTTTAGCACTCTCTTGGTTCCTAATCCCATTTTCCAATACGTCATACAAAAAGTTTGAGTTTAGCATTGAACCTCCTTATCATTCACTATCTGAATCATAAACTTAAACAAAATAAATATATACAAACAAAACAAAAATAAATATAAATAAAAATTAAAAAAAATGGCTAAATTAACAAATAGCAAATTTCACTCTAGTTTTCAAACAGTCCCCGGCAACGGCGCCAAAAACTTGATGGGTGCTACTCGTGTTAGCTACAATCTAAGGCAGTGTACCTATCGATGCAGTCTAGCACTAATGGCGAGTATCAAGGTCGTATTCCTCGAGAAAGTGAAAGCCCAGAGTTACTCCTTTGTTCTTTGTTATATTAACCTAAAATTAGCGATAAATAATTTCTAAACTAACTAATAGCTACAAGCTAAGTCCTAAGGGAGATGCAAAAGTGATTGATAAACGAAATAATCAAGACAAGAAGATAAACCCAAAGGGAATCTAAACTAGTTGGCAATCAAACAAAAGATAAAGGATCGGTGAGTCTAATTATGCTACCCGTGGACGAATTCTTAACCGAATTCGGTTTCTCTCTCGAGATAACCGAATTCCTAAACCTAACAACCTAAAGTTGGAATCTTTTCCTAACGATTGATTCTTAAATTAGCATTAAGCTTTAATCCGCCTCTATTAAGCTTTGTTAATCCTTAATCCGGCTAGTTAATTATCTTTATCTCTAAGCGATTATTAACCAGTTCTTGCTATTCAAAATTCTAATTGCCAAATGGACTTCTCAATCACACAAAACAATCTAAACACACAATTCACAACATCTCATGAATAATGCATTATCTTATTAATACTAAAAACAAGAAGAATACAAAATTAACCCAAACAATCCAACAATATAATATCAAGCCAACATAGTAAAGAAATCCCAATGGATTTAATCAATCTAGCTAATCATGTTCATTCTCAAAGTATACAAGAATTCAATTACAACAATAAGCAAAGGTAGAGAAAATCCGATTACACCCTTGGATGAGAGTAAACAGCCCCAAATCCTTTTGCTCCAATTGAATCGATTCTTGTTCCTCTTGCTCGATTTGAAAATCAATCAACGAACCTCGCCCAATCTTCAATCCTTCAAGGGAATCTGATTGAAACCTTGATCCAAGTCTCCTTTTCTCTTAGTTTCAACTCAGAAAACCCTTAGAGAAAGGAAAAATTAGGGTTTGGGACGTTCTAGCCCTAGCCTCCTCCCCTTTTTTTTTCTCTCTTCATTCTTTTAATTAATACCCCCTGTCACCTCCAACACGGCCGTGTCCATGGCCGTGTTAAGGACACGGGCTGGTGTTCCTGGTCGTGCAACTCTCTGTGGTCGTGCTCCATAAGATCTACTTCTTCTTTGATGTCCACTACGGCCGTGTTGGTTCCCGTGTTGGTAACACGGCCTGTGTTTGTGACCGTGTTGAGAACACGGCCAGTGTTGATACCAACATGGCCATGTTCAGCTTCCTCATGCTCATACTTAGCTCGTTTCGGCAGCTTTGACGTCCAATTATGCTCTAATTCTTTCTTTTTTCATTCTTTGACCTCTTTTGGACCTAATGCACATAAACATATGCATAGGGTGAGTGTTGGTACCAATTTACATCCAAATATCCATAAAATCGATCTTAAAAACCCCATTTAGATGTGTGTATTTTACGCACATCACATATGCTTGTATTAGCTATATTGTTTTGTCCTTAGTCTTTAGTTATTCTTGTTCCTTGATCCTAGGTAGATATCTTTGGTTAATATAATGACATGTGTACCAATATATTTTCTTTCCCTTTTAGGGCTACACTTGTAAAGATTGTATATTCAGCATAATGATGGCTTCCTCCCTCAGCTTATTGAGTTGAGATTTGTCCAGCATTAAACTCTTCATTTCTTCACTCTATCGTCTATGGTGCCTTGCTTATAAAAAAACACCCGGAATGAACACAAAAAGCAAAGATAATTAAGATGTAATTAGTAAACTACTTATTAGTTTACTTAAAGAAACTCCAAAGTTGTCTCATACTGCTCAAATTGCTATTGAGACTTTTATACTCTCCTATTCTACACTTATGCTGGCTTTGCCCTCATCTTCCATGGAATTTGTAATGGAGACTAATGCAAGTAATATATGCTGATGCAGTATAAGCATCTTATTTTTTGCTATAGTAAAGCACTTAATCCACATTATTAATCTTTCTCAGTTTATAAAAGTGAGGTGTTGACACTACTAGGTGCTGTCGAAAAATAAGATCACTACTTGAGCAGCAAACAGTTTCGTACTAGAACTGATCAACATGACTTAAGATATTTCCTAGAACAGAGGATCTCTACTAGTGGCAACAACATTACATGGCTAAGTCTTTTAGGTGCGAATTCCACATTACTCACGAAAAAGGAAAAGAATATTTGGCAGTTGATGCTCTTTCTAAAGTTCATAGTTTTAAACTAATAATTATCAATCACTAATGCTTGTTATGAGCTTTTGCCACAATAATATGTTATTGTGTAAAAAGGGCTGGTTAGCAATAATGGATAGTTACAGTAAAAGATGATTCATTTATTTTAGGAATAAGGTTAAATGTGTTCTTTAAACTTTGCAGTAAGTTCAATTTGACTCTTTTTCACTTTTACGATCAATTTAACTCTTAAACTTCTTGAATAGGCTCAATTTAATTATTTTTTGAGAGAGTAAGTTACACACCATAAAGCCTAACTTTTAGCCACTCAACCTTTTTTTAGAGTCAAAATGACCTTTTAAAAATAATTGAATTATAATTGATTTAATTTTATAATTAAATATATTTTTAAGTTTTTTTTTATTTTTATATATTTTATATTTTTAATTAGTTGGTTAAACAAATAAAACAGTTGACAGTGGTGTGATTTTAATGCTGATGCTGGCAATAACTTTGGTTTCTTATATTGAATTCATTCTCTTATGGTGATGGATTGATATATTTGTGAATATGGATGGTGATTCTGTATATATATTTTTTAATTGATGGATGGAAGTAATATAGTAAGATAATGGGTTGGATTGTAAAATCTCATTTATATTTTTATTTTTTTATATAAAAATATTGGTGGCAACAGTGGAAAGGTATTGTTGGTGGTAGTGAGTTGCTTTTGATATTTTAATAGATTTGTGGTAATTTATAAATATATTTTTTTAATTTCTAACTTAAAACCAATTACCTTTAGTTTCACATTAATCAGACACCATTAGAAATTTAACGGCCGAAGATATTTGGTTTTTTTTTTTTGTGATGATCAATGACTTGAATGAAAAGTCTAATATCGGAAACCTAATCCATAGGATAATACATGTATGTTGGTATCCTTGGATCATTGATGGGATACCAGACAACAGGTGTCGAGTAGACTGACACTATATGCATTTGTTATGTAGGATACCTAGGAGTTAGATTCTAATAGAAGCCTAATCAACTAGAGCTTTGCATTGCTAGACTTCACAATTCGAGAAAGAAACGGTGGATTAGATAGATAGGCCCAATAGCAGGTCGTTAGAGTTAGAATAAAATTCAATTTGCCCCTAAACGTGTGCTTGAGTTCAATTTAGCCCTCGAACTTTACAGTCGGACTCAATTTAGCTATTTTTTAGAAGTCCTTGTAATGCATTATAGGTTTATGATATCTTAACCTATAATAATTGATATTATTTTAATTTGTATAATTTATCAATATAATTGAGTACTAAATTAACCAATTATATATAATACTTGGTTATGAACCAATATAATATATTTTATTTATTATAAACTCCAATAAATTTCTTAATATTATTAGCATTAGACTTGGCCGCAGGTCGGTTCATAACCGGAATTAAACCGGACTAATCAAGTTCAGAACCGGACTAGGCTCGAACCGGACTAATCAACTGGCGGTACGGGTCCTAAATTATCCATTTTCTAAAAAGATAAAATAAAATTTAATTGCAATAGTCATATGATCGCTGCATTCAAAGATTTTCCGATCAATGGGTAAATTATTTTATTTAAAAAGAATAGATAAGAGAAATACGTGGGTTTTGATTCCTCTAAATCCCAAGTAGATACATAGGCATCTTAACTTTTGATAAGAAAATTAAGTTCAAGCCCTTCTTTAAAAAAAATTTCAAAAAATTAAAATAAAAATTTTAGTCTGTCTGAACGGCTGAACCAGAATCGTGAATTGGAACCGACAGTTCTTGAATCATGGCCACCTAATAGCACAAAAACTATGAGATTCACCTATGGTTTATAAAAATATTTGAAAGTTATATATAAATTTACTAACAATCTTGATCAGTAGAAGGATGTATAAAGCTAATAAAGTAATTAAAGTAATATTGATCAAATTAAAAAATAAATTTTGTGATGGTATACCCTAATAGTACTCTGGAAAAACCCATGTATTAATATAATTAGATACCAAATTAGTCAATTATAAAAAATATATAATTATCGATGAATATTTATCAAAAAATTTATCAATGAATAAAATAAATTATTTTATTTGTTATAGGCTTCTATATACTTTTGTAATTTAATTAATTGCATTTTACAACTATAAAATTCACTTATATAATATTGACTTTATAAATAATGAGCCATTCTAAAATACTATCAGTATATGATACCTTATAAACCTATAATATTTGGCATTATTTTAGTTTAAATATATAGTCCCATACTAGATTAGTCAATTATATGTAGTACACAGTTATCAATCAATAAAATATATTATATTTTTATATATTATAAATTTCTATTTATTTTTAAAATTTAATAAATGGTACTTAATAATTATAAAATTCATCGATATGATTTTAATTTATAAAAATAATAAAGAGTTATAAATAAATTCACTGATAATTTAAATTAGTAAGAAAATTATAAAAATAATAAATTAATCATAATAGTACTAGTCGATTGTGTATAATTTATGATAGTAGAATAATATAATGCTACTCTATATTTTAAAGAAAAAAAATGACATTCTAAAAAAACACTTATTTATTTATATTTTTAGAATAATTATTTTAGCCATGTCGGATTGGTTTTGCACATTGAGACACTAGACCTTAATTAGAGGAGCATTTAGAAACAAAGAGAAAAGCAAAAAAAAAAAAAAAATGAAAACAAGGGAAATATACCTATGCATAATTTTTGGGCATGCGTCTCTATCCTCTAATCAAACAATAATTATTTAAGTTTAGAGTGTATAATTATCAGCCAAGTCTCACGTGAAGGCTTTGGACTGGTGTCCACAAAGAGCACGTAACATATATGGTGTTGAAGCATCGGTTGAGGAAGGCTTTTCTCTGTTTAGATCCCATGTTGCTTGGCATCTCTGATACACCAACTCATGTCGGCTCTTTCTCCCCCTTATCCATGCATTATGTCAACCAACACTCCAATCGTTTTCTTAATTATTCTTTTCTTTTTTACCAAACAGATTAGTCCACCTGATGTGTCTAAGGACTCGTAAGTAAGTTACATGAATCGTTTTTATAGTAAACGGTAAATTTACTATGATATTGATTTCTTATAAAATTATAAAACTACTTATTATATAAACTAATTATTATAGAGATTTTAAATCAATATTTTAAAAAATAGAATATTCATAAAATAAAGTAACGAAACAATAAATAGATATGTAATGTAAATACTTATAAATTAAAATTTTATAATAAAGACAATATTTAGCCTAGTCAATTACTTAAAAATTCTTTTGTTACTTTAAACCTAGATATAATGAATGAGATGATGATATGTTTTTGCTTTTAATTACTCAAACTAATGATATAACTAAAATATAGATTGAAGTAAAAATAATGTTTCTAACACATTGAACCTAAATATTTTCATAACAACTATTATTACTAAATTAATATGATAGTCAACTAACAATAATAATTACAACTAATAAAGATATGAAGGCAAATAAATAAAAAATAAAGTTCATACATAAGTAAAAGGGTTAAACTAAATACTTATGAAAAACTAGCCTAACATATTTAATCCAATGATTATAATATTATATAGAAAAACATAAAAACAAGACTAAAAAGTTAAAGCTCGCTCTAGATCTAGAATTTCTTTAAGTAGGAAGATAATTGCTCATTAGTCTCTATTTCTTGAAAAATTTATTAGATTTTAGAAGAATAATGAAAACTTAAACTAAATGTTTGTGAAAGATGAACTATAGAGAATTATAGAAAAAATAATTATGGACAGGTGGAGATGAGAGATATAACAGAGAGCAGATAGGAGAAACCTCTCCACTTTTTTTTTTTCCTTTAAAACTAGGTTTACAAAAAAGAGTCATCCACCAATATAAGTCTTCCTAAAGATAAGTATACTCAATATAAGTTTATCTAATAGATAAGACTATAAATATCCTTATCTCCACCAAATATTACCCCACAAATAACTCTCAATATAAATTCTAATAATTATACAAAATGACTACAATATCCCTTAGGTAAATAATAATTTTCGACTAGTTAAGTCCTATTAATCTTGGGTCTTTGATAACAATAATCTTTTCTAAGCTCATTTCTAGTATTATTCTCTATATTTTCTTCTATTGACTAATATTATATGAAATTGGACAATTAAATATATTTTGACCATATTATATATAGAAAATATACTATTAAAGCACTAAAACATCCTAAATATTTATACATAATATGGACCTATTAACACCTATGTATATCGGTATATATAATTTTTGTTTCTAATAAATTTTTTATGTGTCATTTTTAAACATACATTTTGAAAATTCTATTAAAATCTTTAAATTCTTTATTGTTTAATATTAGAGACATTCAACTAATGAAAAAAAAAATCTTAATACCTTTTAATTTTATTAGTTATTTTCTTTTACTCGCATTAAATTAAAAATAAAATAACTTCAAAATAATAATGGATATTAATAATTTATTTAAATATTAGCATTAAATTAAAAATATAATTAAAATTAAAAATAAAATTATCCTATTATTTTATAAGATAAGAAATTATTATATAATCAAAATATTAATTATTAATTATATATTTTTAAAATATAATTAAAGTGCTAGAATTTAAAACTAGAATCATTATCAATTTAAAATTTTAATAGAATAAGTTGTAAGTAAATTATTAGTTATAAATATTATATATTATTAAATTAAATTAATAAATGACTATATTAATTTAATTAATTAAAATTAGTAAGGCTCGATCAATAGATTTTTCAGTTCCTTCCTTTACACATTTATATATATTATGACTATAAGTGCTAATTAAACAATTAAAGACTTAATAGCTTGCATATTATGTTGTGTATATAGTAACACTGGGGCGAATTATAATGGATATAATTTAACTTTTTTATTCTTCAACTTCTAGTTAGTTTTATGATTTAATGAAGAATTATTATGAATATCAATGACTGATTTATAGGAGTAATAACTTATTTAACTGAAATTTAAATTCAGGAAGAAAAAGATTTGTAGATTTTCTTTAAAATCTTTGTGAACTAAAAAAACAATTTGTTTATTTAGTCACTGATTTTTTTATTAACAGAAAAAATAAAAGAAAAAGTCTGATAAAAAAATTCAATAAAACCGGTTGGATACCAATTAACTGATTGATTAAATATGGTTAACCAAAATATCTAAATTTTCTAAAATAATCTAAAAAGAATTGGTTGGTTAATTAAAAAGATTGGTTTTCAATATAAAAACTAGATTTGAATAAAAAATTAGATTTAAAATAAAAGCAAAAAATAAAACTAATACTATGATATCCCAATATTGGAATTGAAGAAAGATTAAATAGATTTATAATAGTTAATTACAACTACTAGTTAACTTGAGTTAACTATTTTAGAGTTAAACCTAAAAATTAACTGAATTAGTTGAAGTTGAATTTAGTTTGTTACATTTGGTATTATAACCACCTGAGTCAAAATTATGCCCATGGGACGAGGTGGAGCTGCTCTAGGAACTAGCAAACCCTAAGTCTGCGACGAGAATGTCACGTGTTTAAGAAGAGGTGATTATAATATCCCATACCAAAATTATATAAAAAAAAAGTGATGATAACCGAGTATCTTAAGCTAGTTTGTTCCACCTTAGAAAGGAGGACTTGACCAGAGATTGATATCTATTATGACTAGGATTCTAAGAAAATGTGTTTTAAGAGGACTTTAGTCATAGAGTCCGACCCGATCTATAACTTCGTAGATGAGTAAGAGTACAAATCCTAATACGATTCAGAAGACCTACAAATATGGAGTTCTCTTCTAAATAGACTAAAAGATTTTCAACGTCTACATAAGGAACAAGGGCGTCATGCTTACAGGTACATGCAATCTTACACACTCATACAATTTAGCCATCCTTACACAAAGTACTGACTTTATCATCAGAGTGAGTGGCTGGACAATCCCGTCCTGCGCTTTCTAACCTTTCCTTGAAGGTACTCCGGAGATTGAGGTCATCCTTTGTAGATCTTTGTTGATAGCTCATCCCAGCCGACCGAGTTATCAATTGGCATCCTCTGTGGAAAATTTCATGCAAAAGCTTTGTTTTCCTACCTAACCAAGTTAAATGGTAATCGATCAAGGTTAGAATGGAGATGTTTGTCCATGAGGAACTGCGGATGGAGCCAGCAATTCCCGGGCTGGACCCCAATTTCCACCGCAAATTAGTTAATCATCTTTAGGTTTGCCTGGACTTGTCATCCCGACCTCTCAACCTTGGAGGAAAAATCTTTTTAATGACTTCACAAGAAAGAAAATTTTCAGTAGAAATTACACTTGTAGAGGTCCACCTCCAGTCGAAAATCTTTCGGCTGCTTGGCAGAGGGAGATGGGATTTGTTTGCTTGTCACTCCTCATAGCCGACATCCGGCCCCAGGTCTTCCCCAGAGTCCTTGGCAGCCATCACCAAAGGGCGTCATCACTATGTATAATCTGCAGGTGGAAGAGATGAAAAGGTATTATGAAAATGTTCTGGCTCAAACACTTGCAAGGCCGCCTACGCCAGTAAGCACCAGCCACACTCCTGCAACAACCGAGCATACCATAGGCATTGGCCTGCTGTAATACCCAAGATTTTCTTTTAATAATAATAATATTAGTAATAGTTAATAAATGAGTTTTTATTTAAATTTATTTTATTTTATTTTTATTCGATTTAATTGGAATGATTTAAATAGAATTTTAATATTATACAACATAAGAGAGTTATTTTGTATATCTAATTTGTTTGATTTTTAAGAAATTAGTTAAAGTAAATTTTTTGGAAAATGGATTATTTTGTTGTCATCCAATTTTCTACAATATGAAGGTATAAATTAATTTATATATATTTGAAAGTTATGAAAAAAATTAGTAAAGAATATTTTATAAAGAATTATTGGGGAAATGTCATTTTAAATTAGCTAATGGTGTTAATTTTAATTGGAAAATATTTAGCAAATTGATTAATTAACTTAATTGTGTGTTAGGATTAAATTGAAAATTTATCTTGGAATAAGGATTTAAAATATAATTTTATTAATATGGGATTTTAATAAAAATTTGTATGGTTGGTATTTTTATAATTAAGTTGGTATTTTTATAATTAAATGTGTCAGCAAGGGCATTTTGGTAATTTTATATTTAAAAGTAAGGATAAATAAGTAATTATATATTTTCAATAATTCTAATTTGGTTCAAATTAAATAGTTAGGGGTTTAATTGAAAAGCTAATGAAAAGTTTAAGGATTAATCAGAAATTTTACAAGGCGAGATTGTTAGTAATTAAAAAAGTTGAGGGACTAAATGGTAAAGAAGAAAAGTTCAGGGACCAAATATCGATATAGGGAAGAAAGAAAAGAAAAGGAGAAAGAAGAGAATCGGGAGAGAGAGAGAGAGAGAGAGAGATCGCGCGCGGAGAAGAAGATCGGTTGTGCGATTGTCTGTCCGATGTCAGGTGGAGCGAGCTAGCCGATTAAGTGAGCGAGTAAGGAATGGCGGCGCCAGGCAACGGAAGAGGGCAAAGGAGGCAGTGCTTTCGGACGCTATTTCGGGCGTTTCCGGCAGCTTTGGCGGCCGACTTGGGTGGCCATCGACTCCCCTTGGCCTGAACTTCATTTTGGCGGTGATGGTGCCGCAAATGGTGGCCGGAATTGGAAGTTAGCGGTGGAGAGAGAAAATAAGTGGTAGCCAGATTTTTTAGCTTTTCCGGTGAGTTCCGACAAGGGATGACCGATCAGATGATATATCCGGACTCTCCTCAGCTCAAGCTTTCCAATGGCACCGGTTTCGTGGCAATCGGACTCCATTTGAAAATCGATGGCCGAGATCGTCCTTAAATCTCTCCGGATAATCGGAGGTCGGATCGAAAGATCGAAAGCTGGGATCGTCATCAGCGCGTTGTTTCAAATCCGTTAGTGCGTTCGTATCGTCGATCAAACTCCGGCGGCTGGAGGCGAGTCAACCGAGAGATCAAGCGTCTCGATAAATCCGTCAATTCGGCTCGCTCCACCCGAGACATCGGAGCAGAGCTAGGAGGTCGTCAAAACTGTGAGTTAAAGTCATATATCTGCTTACATGTGTCATATGCTAAGATTTTTACATAATATCTCTTATTAAATGATTAATATTTTAATTATTTATTTATTTACTGTTTATATATGTTTCATTTCTGCATTATGGCTATTGTGATTGCATGTTGACTCAGGATGAGACAGTAGTAGAACATGCCACCTGATGGGTTGCATCAGGACCGCATGCGCACCGGTATAAATTTTGAGTCAAGTAATAGGAGAATGGTTTAGGATTTGCCCAGGTCGAGTTTAACTCTCTAGGCTGAGTAGAGTAAGTTGCCGGAGTAAAGATCCCTGGTCGAGCGTCGCTCTCTGGGCACCGCTTAGTTGGAAAGTCAAGTGACCAGACTGGATTTAAGGACCCTGGTCAAACTTCGCTCTCTGGGCGCTAGTCCTGTTGGAAACGAGAGAGCCGAAAGGCTGAGACTGTTTAGCAATGGGGATTAGGGTTCTACTGAAGTACTCTGTCTTATGGTATGTGATTTATTTTTATTTAAGCATGGCGTGACACGTATATTTTTGCATGACTTAATGTTTATTTTAAATTAAACAAATGTGTTATTAAAGTATTTGTTATTATTTTTGGATATATGATTTTAACTCACTCCCGAGACTGACAGTCTCAATTTAACTGTTTTTCAGGTGTGGTTAGTTTTTCTGCAGTTCATTTCATCTAGCAGCCCGATTCCTTCATCTTCGGGTTAATGTAATTGATATATTATTGGTATATTGACTTTTAAGATTCTAGAATCTCCGCAGTAGAAATTTCAGATTTATCATTTTGAAATTTCATGTAAATTTCAGTCTTACCTATTCATGCTAGCAGTCCACATTCTAAATATGTAGAACCTGATGGTTAAGGTTGATTGTGGATCAATGCTATTAGATTAAAATTTGATAAAGTTAGTGATTGGTCAGGCTTACTACGGGATTTGGTGGCCTTACGCCTAACCATTCCTTAGTGCCAGTCACGGGCCCACAGATCGAGTCATGACACCCACCACCGACCATACAGATCCCGAGAATGATAAATACTCGAACCGAGGATAACAAATCTCGAAAGAGAAATAATCGAGTTAGAGATACAAAAGAGGAAAGTTATGATTCTCAAACCCATGATTCTGCATGGATTGAGGATAATATCAATAAGAGAATTAACGATGCTCTAAAGAAGTATCATGTGGGAAGGATAATGAGAGAGGAAGTCATCTCTGAGGGTAACCCTTTATGCCTGAGCATCTTGCAAAATGTTTTCTTGAGAAATTGAGGCTACCGCCTTTGGATTCTTTTGATGGTTTGGGAGATCCAATAGGCCAATGTTGATAACTTCAACATTAAAAGGGGATTATATAATGTATCAGATCCTATCAGGTTCAGGATCTTTCTCACAATCCTGAAAGAAAGTACTCAAAAGTGGTATTAGAGCTTGTCAGATGACTCTATATATGATTTTGCTACGCTTGTTGAACTATTCAAAGCTCGGTTCATCACTAGCATAAGAGAATAAGGAATACCGAGCATAAACACTTCCCGATAAAGAAAGGGGGACTAATGATAACCAAGTATCATAAGCCAGCGTGTCTCATCCTCGAAAGGCGAGGTTGACCAGATATTGATATCCACTATGACTTAGACTCTAAGAGAATATCTAAAGAGGACTCTAGTCATAGAGTCTGACCTGATCTATAACTCTCAAGATTAACAAAAGTATAAATCTTAATACAATTAGGACGACCTACAAATGTGGAGTTCTCTCCTAAATAGACTAGAAGACGTTCAACATCTATATAAGGAACGAGGCATCACGCTTATAGGTACATGCAATCTTACACTCTCATATACTTTAGCCACTCTTACACAAATCACTGACTTTATTATTGGAGTGAGTGGTCGAATAGGATTGTCTTAGAAATATATATATATATATATTGAAGTTATATCGAGAGTATTATGCATCCTAAATTAAATTAAGTGAATTAAGTATATTAATATACAATTTAAATTAAAATTAATTGACTTTCATGAAAAAAATTAAAATTAGATGACTAAATTAAAACTAAATACAATCACCAATAATATAATATTTTACAGTGAATTTAAGAAATAGCTACTCTTATTATTTAGATCCTGATTCACATAAAAAAGTTAAGGTTATTATTAATTACAAATAAGCTTATCAATATTTTATAAACATTTAAGAGATTTTGAATTTAAATTTCTTTATTTACTTGCTACTAACATTAATGAGAGTTTATTTAATTTACAGTGAGAGATAATATAAAAAAAAATTATTTCTCTTCTCATGCAGTACACGCTCCATTAAGAATAAGAAATAAATAAATTTAACACTATTTAATATCACTCAAGATAACATGCTTGAAGTTGGTAAGCAAAAACTCTAGCCATCTCTTCCTTTTCTCTCTTTGGTTATTTTTTCTTTTTATCAAAGTTTGATATTTTAGCTTATCGTCAGTTATTTTTTGATAAATGGTGGTCCATTTTTCTCCTTTTTTCTTATTAATTAGTTTTAATAACTAAGTATTAGTATTTTTTGAGGAGTTTTATAGTTTTCAATTATGAGAATTTTGAATTCTTCTTTTATAGAAGTTTTATGGTCATCCATTATGGGGAGGTTGAGTTCTCCTTCTATAAAAGTGTCGAAGAGCAAAAAAAAATTAAATTCAACATTCAAACAATCGGGCTCGTCAAAAGACATCTATAAATTTAATATGTGATTTAGCACCAGTGAATGAAGCGTTCTTCTATAGAATTAAAATTTACTACTCCATTAATACGATTGATGATTATTATGAATAAATTTTTTTATTTGTATTTTTTGATGTTTGCTGTTCATTTTTATTTTTTTATATCAAAATATATTTATTAATTTTTATTAATAGAATATTCATATTTCTTCTGAAAAAAAAGAGGTTTGAAGAAAGTGTGAATCGCAACTCTTTTTTTAATAAATTAAAGAAAAGTCTTGCATTTGTATGTCCCCGTATAGCTCTAATTGTATTTATGCTGCAATCATAAGAAATTTGTCCATAAGGTATCAAAGCATATATGTTTCCAAGGGCAATGCTGCATATTGTGGTGGATGGCCATGGTGTTTGGATATAGAAATCTACTAATCAGTTATAATATTGTGTAAGCAACCAAAGCTTAAATAAGATCTGCTTATTGTTAACTAGATTTATATCAGAAACAATTAGAAGGCACATATTGGGTCCTTGTGACCCCTTATGTATTGTTGGTGTTTGGTGATACCCAAAACAAATAACCATACGATATATCTACAAACAAATGGTACGATTGATTTGAACGTCTGTCTTGACATTTTGCTTACAACATTGTCCATATTTCTCGGAAACAAGACCTTATGATGGTGTCCTTTCGCCTGTTGTTGCTTCTTTCGTTTCGGATATGTTGATGTTGATGTTTCTTGCTGTTAGTTGCAGTCCAAATTGGGATTTTAACTTGATTATTAATTGACGGAAATATTACAATTTGACTATGTAATTTTTAATTTTTAATATAAAAAGTTCTGCAATTTTGTTTGTGACAATTTAATTAAGGGGTGGCTAACCATTTACAGTGATATGAGGCCTTGTAATATTTAATATAAGAAAAATTCAAATTAGACTGTAGATTCACTTTCATCTTCTTATATGTAAGTTACTAGTTAAACTTTTGTATGCAGATTTAGTCAATAAATCATTTTCGTTGAATAAGATTGCTAAACTATTTAATCTACACTGAAGCATAATTTCTTTTTTATAGTTTTTAATAAGCTTTAATTTTAAAAACTTCTTTTGTAAATGCAATTGTAATGTAACAGATATAGTATTTTATACGTAATAAAATAATTTGAAAAACAATTTAATTCTTATATAGGATTAAATATTTCAATGAGAATATTAATTTTTGTTTTTGCATTTTTTCTGAAACATTTAGATCCAAAAATAAATTAAAAGTGTCAATATTATAATACATATCATGTTTAATTTTCTTTTAAATCGAGACATTTTATTCTAAACTATAATTATTAAGAGATCTTATTTTTTCATAATTATATAAAAATACCAAACATATTACCGTATTCTTATGAGTTATGCAAATGGCTTTTTAGGAAAAAGTAAAGTTTAGGAGAGTTTTTTCGTTTTCAAAAACTTGACTTGATTAGTAATAGATTAGATAGTTACTACACTCTAATCTTAATAGAAAAGAATTATAGAATGATGCTATTAATAGGAAAGAATATAATAAAAGATACAAGGTTTAGTTTTTTATTTCATTTTTAATTTGATATACTTACTTTTAGGTTTTTCTTTTTCTATTTTATTGGCTTTTTTTTACTAAGTTGTAGTTTAAGATCTAAATTATTTTACTTTTAATTTATTAAAATACTTCTATAATAAATATGAATTATGTGTAATTAGGGGGGCTTTAGGCAGTTGCCTTAGTAGCCTACCCCATTAAGTCACCTCTGACTTAATTCATTAATATCGTTAATAGTTTTGGTAATTATGTTCCAAATAAGGTCTAATCACTATAAAATTGGTTTTATCGGATAGATGGCAAAGCATAGAGTTCTCTAATCTTGTAAGATCATTCAAAACTCTTTAGAGTTGACTAGAATTAAAGAAAAATCGAATTGTGAAGCTATTTTCTCTGTTTAATTATTCTCTCTAAACTTCATAAGAATTGACATGGCTAGTGGAAATGAAAGTTAAATTGGTAATGAGTAGAATAGTGGTGGAATCATAAGTAATTGACACCAAATGAATGAGCTACAACTATTAAATTAATAATGTTAGTGAGTTTGAATACAAATAATTACAGTTTAACCCTCAAATTACTAAAATATCTCAAAATAAAATACTACAAAAATCCTTTATGTCAAAAAATAGTTTGTTTTTCATTATCATTTTTCATTTGAAGATTGAAAATTGGTTATTTCATTGCATAGAAATGGAGAAAATGAACATACATTCTCTAGTTTTATAAGCATGGTCAATTGTTGTTTCCCTTAAAGTAATAAACTTATTGTTTATTATAATGTCGGTATTTCTTAGTTTTATTACTTTCTATGTCGATGGTATTTGAAATCAGTTTTCTTTTATCTTTTTTATTGTTAGTAGTTTGGTGGAGTATGTGATTAGTATTATTTTATTGTTGGATTTTACAAGAAAAGAGATTAATTGTAAAAGTTATTGTATGTTTAGAATACAATGTAGAAACTGAGATAATAAATATTGGTTACTTTTTTATTGCTAATTTATACAAAACATTAGAGTGGATTCTGGGTCATAGAAAATTAGTAAAGATTCACTTTATAGTACTCGAAGAACCTTTAGCATACTGCACAAGGCTTTCATAAGAGAGATCCATTTCAACTTTCCTAAATTTGCTTAAAAGAAACTGTAGAAAAGGTCCATGTTGAGCATAAAATGCAAAAGGCTAATTCAATAAATTCAGTATATAGCAGAAGAGAAGATAATAATGGAAGAATAGACAATGATATATTAGATAGAACATATGATGTTTGTGATCCTATAACTACTAAGGAAGTTAAGACTTTAAATGCAAAATGTTGTAAATGCAAAGAAAAAAGGGTTGGTGTGGGTAAAAATCAGAATTATGAGTAAGAAGGAGATGGTGCAGACATAAAATGCAATTTTAGTCAATTCTCTTTAGATGAAGCAATTAATGCAATTCTTGGAAGTCTTAAGCCAAGAATTGAAAGGCATACTAATAACTCTAAATTATGAGAATTGTGTATTTATAGTTAATATATTTGTAATCTTATAGTGTTTTTGCTTGATTTATTTACTGAGTTATTTATTATGTGTTTTCAAAGTATATTAATATGGAGCTTTTCGGAGTACAAATAGACTCTTAAATCAATTCAGATGAGCATCAGATATTAGAGGAGTGACTTGAGTCACAAAAGGTGGAGTTTTAAGTTGAACCGGCCCTAAAACCAATTCAGTGGAGTCAAAGGAGTAAGGACCAGCCATAGAACCGGATGAAGAATGGAAAATAACTTGATCTATTGTTGTGAATCGACTCTAAAACCAGTTCAAGTGCTTATAAAGGGTCAAGACCGGTTGGAGAACTGGTTTATGTTGAGAAAAGGAGTTTGTAAGAAAAACAGTAAATTTCAGCATTAGTTATATTAGTATCTGAATTGAATACAATCTAATAGCTTGAAAGAGTATTAGAATATCTTAGGAGCAATTGCATTTAAGAATTGAAATTTAATTTGACCTCCATGATTATTGCCATTAAATTAAATCTGGATCACTAGTATTTTTAACTATCAAAGTTTAATCATTTTTATTACTTCTTTTATTATTTCAATTTTCAATATTTACAATTTATTTCTTTTAGTTTACACAAGTTTTAGCAAATATTAATTGAGTTTCCTTGTGAGATCTACCTTGATTAACTAATCTATACTGCAAGGGATAATTATATATTTAGTATCTGAACTTGTCAAGAAATGACAATCGAGTGGTTGAATTTTTGAAACTAATAATTAAATATGGCAACCTGAAAAAAAATAATAAAGTGATTTTTTAGTAGGTGACTTTTAGGTTTTTCTTAAAGTTTTACAGACATAGATGAGAGGTAAAAAATATTGAACACGTCAAAAACTAAAATGGATTCATTAGTGATATAGTCTTAAGGTAAATTTTATCTTATATAACTATATTTTTCTGACCTTTATTAATCCTCAATTTGGTAGTCATAATCCTTAATTTCTAATTCATGAATCCTAATATTTATTGCGCTATATAACTCTAATGACTTGATAAAAACACGTTTGTATATGATGGATAAGTTTATTTTTTTATTATTTTTACAATATATTTTTACCACATGTCTCTTATTTTTCATCTTATTTAACAAAAAAAATCCACGTTGGTATTTATAATGCGTAATCTGCTAAAAATACTATTTTTTTACTTTTTTACAAGTTGTCACACTTAATTGTTAGTTTTAGAAGTTTAATAATTTGATTGTCATTTTTTGACAAGTTAAGACACCAAAAATATAATTATCCCATACTGCAATTACCCTGTACATTTGCAGGTGAAGATTTTAACATCAGAAACTGTAGTAAATATTATAATATCTATTTTTAAAGATTTTTCTAGAGGTGAAACAGATTTACAACAAGTGGGATATGACTAATTTGTTAAGCTTTCAAAAGTAAACAGATTTATTGAAAGGAAAGAAATTAACATATCTATTGAAATAAAGAAACCCATAGATCTTTTGATAGGAAGGAGGCTAATGGATCTACTGAGAATGAAAAGATGATGGACATGGTGAGCATATTTTAGATGATAGACATATTGCGCATATTTTAGATGATGGACTTGTTGTGAAAGAAACAATTGGGTAATAGCCTCGTTTGTATCAAAATTTTGGCCTATATTTCTAGTTGGTGCTAATATTTTAATTTTTTTTGGTACTAAAATTTTAATTTTCATTACAAGTGAGGGTACTTATTGGGAATTCGATTAATTTTTTATAATGTAGAGGGCGGAGCTCCACATCAGCATTCCACTCACCCTCTACGTCATGTTTAACTTTAGACAAATTGCCCCATTGGTACCAAAATTTTCTCATTTATATTTAAATGGTACTAATTATTCAGTTGTTTCTTTTTAGTACCACACCCATTATTTCTGTTTTAATAGATGTACCTAATGAAGACTTGCTTAAAGGCAAGTTTCTATATGAGTTAAGAACTCGCCAATATTCAACTACCTACCTAAACCATTAATATACTCAACAAGTGAACCACCATTCCACACAACCACAAAGCACTACTCCTAAAAAATAGGAATAAATGTTCCACTGATCTTTAGGACTCCAAACATAGAAATAACTAGTACTTTTCTTGTAAATACCTACCTAAAATACTGATAGAAAATTAATGCTAATACAATCCTCAACACTATTTTTTAAGCCCCTATTTAAAATGAATTATACTGTTATTACCTCTCAATTTTGGTGACATCAGTATCTATTAGAGTTTTGATGATTTTTTGCTAATGTGGCAACTGAAAGTTCATCTAAACATGGTACTAATTAATACATCAACAAAACATCACTAGAATCCTAATAGGTACCATCAATTGAAATAGAAATTATGGGTGTGGTATTAAAAAGAAGCAAATTGAGAAATTAGTACTATTGGATATAAGTTGTAAAGTTTTAGCACCGACGTAGCAATTTAGCCAAAGACAAATATGATGTAGACGGTGCATGGAATGCTGATGTGGAGCTTCGCCCTCTATGTCATAAAAAATTGAATGGATTCCAATGGGTACAGTTACTTGTAACGGAAATTAAAGTTTTAGTACCAAAAAAGATATTAAGCATTGATGCTAATTAGAAATATAAGCCAAATTTTTAGGACCAACCAAGCTTTTTACCCAAACAATAGTTATAATCAACATGAGGAAGATATAGAGGATATTTATGTGGTTGACCTTAAGAATTAAACATGCTTATGTAGGAGTTGGGAGCTAACAAGGATGTTATGTCCCCATGTTGTTTGTGTAATCTACCATATTAAAAATAAAAATCTAAAAGATTAATGTTCACAGCGGGCATATAAAATAAATATCAGCAGACTTATGCATTCATGATTAGTGGAATGAATAGTAAGAAACTTTGATAGAAAAGAAAAAGAAATTGATACACCAAAACTCCCCACCACCACCACCCTCAATAGAAGGATAAACTTGTTAAAAATAAGAGATTAGAAGAAGGTGAAAGTATAAATAGCATTAAACTTTCAGAAAAAGGGAGAGTTGTGACTTTTAAGTTTGCTATCAGATTTGCCATAATATGAAGAACTGCAAAAATGAAGATAGATAGACCACAAACATAAGCTAGCTAAGTTAATAATGAGATGACAACAGATTTACCATAATATGAAGAACTGCAAAAATGAAGATAAATAGATCAAAAACATAAGCTAGCCAAGTCAGTAATGAGATGACAACGGATGTCCGTAATATGATTTTTGTCAATCAGTACATCCTTAAACTTCTAGACTATCTAAGTGCAAATGTAAGTATTATAATTATTATATTATATGATTTATTTATAGGACTAGATGCTAATATGTTAATTAGTATTTTTTTTATTAGACAAAAGGAGGCAAAAGAGTTGTAAGAGAGGTTGGAGTAACATCTCAAGGGGTTGGGGAATCAACATAAAAGGTTGCATGTAAAACTTCAATTCTTGCTATCTTATCTGATCCAGTAAATAGCAGTGGGTTAACTACACGTACATCAAATCCAAAGGATATAATAGATGAAGCAAACATATACTCACTAATATGTTTGGTTATATTAAGAAAAAAAAAAGCCTAGTTATGATGAAGCTCGCTAGCCAAGGATCAAAGGAGGCAAAAGAGTTGTAAGGGAGGTTGGAGTAACATCTCAAGAGGTTGGAGAATCAACATAAAAGGCTACACGTGAAACTTCAATACTTGTTATCTTATATGATCCAGTAAATAGCAGTGGTTTAACTATACGTACATCAAATCGAAATGGTGTAATAGATAAAGTAGACATATACTCACTAATATGTTTGGTTATATAAAGAAAAGAATAGCCTAGTTATAATGAAGCTCACCAGCCAGGGATAAATATGCCACATAAATCTTTGTATGGATATAAATGCTACTATATATGACTTCAATACAAATAATACTTATTGCAAGTGAATGTGATTGATATTATTCCAGCCTCAGACAAATAGAGAAAGAGTCATATCTATTAGTGGCAAGCTCAAAAAGGGAAATGATTGAACAAAGCTTCATGACAAAAAAAAAAGATTTAAGATTCAGAAAAATTCATAAGAGGTATTTAATTATATGAACATAAACAAAAGATAGAAAAAGGTCATAGGAAAGCCAAAGGAAAAGAAAAGGTTAATTCAAAACAAGATTCAACAGCCAAAGAAAGCCCAACATGAAAATTATGAAACTATATTTTCTATTTTTTCTAGAACAAAATGAAATGATGTTGCTAATGTTGTCCAGTTTTATTTGAGAGTACTAAACTTATATAATTTATTAAAACATATAAACTTTGATAATCAAGCATTGTATGTCGAGTTGTCATTGCTGAGAAATGCGAGGTTGACTAAGTTTAAATCCAACTACAACTAGGAGTCTAGAAGAGCAAGTCATGGTCGGACTTTAATTGAGTAATTCGACCCGGCCTAAGACTCTATTGTATGACTAAGAAGACTTATCCTAATGGGATTAGGGACCTTACGTTTATGAAGTCCTACTCTTTGTAGGACTAGAAGACCTTTCAGTCCTTATATAAGAAACTGTGACACAATATATGCCAAGTACATTCATTCTTCTACAACTACTACATACTTTACAACCTTAAGCTTTTACTGGCTTAGCCATCAGAGTGAGTGGCCAGACAACCCCGTCTGGTACTTTCTAACCATTGTCGTCAGACATACAAGATCATTGATAGCCAGATCCTTTGATCAAGTTATCTAACTTAGTATAAGTTACTCATTTTTTAATAAATGTTGTTATATATCAAGATTTATATTTTTTGGCCAACATTTCATAATTTAGTTATGTGATCAAGATTTTTTGCAAAGTGGCTTACTCTAATAAGTGAGTTTCATAAAATTTTGTTGTGCATTTTATTCCTATGGTTTATATCCAATTGTGTATGTGTTGTTATACTTGTTATGTAGTATGTCTATAATATAGGCTAAATTTTTGTCATATGCCTATAGTTTATACTAGCATTAATACCTATATATCCATCAATTTGCACTTTGACTTGCTCTTTACTTACTATCTTCATTAGATAATAGGTTAAAGTTGTTAAATTTGACCTGAACATGGTCACAAATATTTTCATTCTCACATAAGTATTTCATCAAACATATAATATGCAACAAACTTGGTCTATTTTATTTATAATTAGCAATAATTTTACATGCATCAATTGCTTTCTACAACATAATATAACAATTTTATATTAAGATTACATGCAAATAGAATGAACACCTATATTGCCTATTAGAAAACACAACTACTAGAATTAAAAAAATTACTTCTTTCTCTCATAAGCTTCATTTTAAAAAAAATGGTAACAATTAGCAAGCAGTCCACTTTACACAATACTCTCTCTTTCATATTTTTTATTCATTGTTGTATCTCTAATCTTCTAAGCCTCAATAGCATACCAAGTATTCATAACTCTGTTTTATAGGCATAAAAGTATTATTATTTTGTGTGTTTATTAGGTAATATGTTTATATTTTATATTTTAAGTTTATTTTATTAATTAATATGCTATTTGTTTGTATCAAGAGTATTTTGGCATTTATTGGAAGAATCAAATGAAATCCAAGCATGGAAAATTGAGCCAGCTTTTAGAACAGTTCTAAAGAGATTTGAGAGCATCGAACTAGTTGAGGGCATGTGAAAGCATACTTGCTCAACTCAATCGGTTCACTAACCGGTCATGTGGCAAGGATGAACCTACGCTGGTTGAGTCTCGAGAAAAAAGCAAAAGTGGTTGGACTCAACCGGTTTACCAACCGGTTCTGGTTGATATGTGAATCGACACCGATTAAGCTTTATAAAGGATGCAGTAAATTGTTGTCCTCAACCGATTTTTCGACCGGTTCACCAATATCAATGAACCAAGATCGGTTGAGGTTGAAAAAATTATTCCAAAATGTGTTTTATTTGATATTGTATTATTTTGTTATTTTAAAAATGGTCTTTGAGGTCTAACTTGACCTAGAAACTATAAATACTATCTTGTGTTCTAGTTTTTGGGATATATTCAATTTTAGAGAGAGAAAGACGCTCTAATTATAAATTTGGCATTTTTCTACAAGATTAAAGAAAGTTTTCCAACTTTCAGAAATTAAAGTAATATTTACCTTAACTCTTATTTAGATTTGTATTCTTTTAGTTATTTATTGCTACTGTTGTTTGTTGGTTATAGATAACTAATCTCTTATTCTAGAGAAAATGATGTAATCTATGGATTAATTATGAATTCAATCTAAGTTTTTTTTCTTGATTTGTTCTTCATATGATTATTATGAATGTTATCACTGGCCACCATATAGTATTTTTATCTTAAGATTTATATGATGAAGTGAAAGGAGAAACATAAATTCAAATCTAGAAGAATAAACATGATAATTTAGGTAAAGAAATATATCCAGTTATTATGATGTAAGAATTGTTGCTTAAAGTGTTTTATTAGGTGATTATCTTTGAGAATTGATAGTTTCTTGATTAAAAGTATTTTAATTGGTTAAAAAAGAATTAATTTATCTTGAAAACAATTGCATTTAATAGTTGATCACTAAAGTTGATATCCATAGTTAATTCCATTAGATGAAATCTAGATTTCTAGTATTCTAAAATTTGATATTCTATCTTTTAATTATTTTCTTAGTTTTCAATAGTTTTTCATCTACTAAATTTCTTTAAATTACTTTTCATAATTCTTAGATGAATAATAGATGGATTGACTTTGATTCACTATTCTATATTGCCGTTGCTGTTTATATTTACAGATAAAGATTATAAGGGTCAAGTATAATTTGTTTAGTCCTTAAATATATTAGGAGGGTTAACCTATCAAAAGAACCCACAATCATTTGTCCATAAAAGAAATTAACTCAAAGAGACCATGTAATTTCTACATATTCTCTTTTTGAAGATTAAAACTTACATGTCATTCAGAACAAGTTAGAAATCTCCTTCCTGGATTCACAGGAGTCCATGAGATTCTAAGGATACAAAGAATCATATACATCTATAAATTTATTTTTCCTTCCAGTAATTGCAAATTTATGATTTCTTTGTTCTCCTTTCATTGATATATGTGAATTTCTTGTCTCTCTCTTTACTGATGAAAATGAAAATTAAATGTTATCGTTAGATATATTAAAGAGTAAAATGTATTTGTGATTTAAGGTTAGTAGTTTTTTAACATGTGCTACTCACTTGTCAATCATTGTAAGTAATTTTTAGGACCACATTTACTATGTCAGTATTCATTGATATAAAACTAGCAATTGTTTCCATGCAATGAGCGGTAAATACCATTTTAATACCAATAAAATAATTTTAAAAATTAAAATTTTATTGAAATAGTTATACATTAAATAAAGTTTATATATATTTATAAAAATTCGTTGTATTAATTAAGAAATTTAAAGTCAACATAAACATATTAAAATTATTGTTTTCAATTAGTAATTATTTTAAGACATTAAATATCAATTAAATATTAAAACTATTACAGCTAAATTTTTAGTAAGTCATAATATATTAAAAAATTATATTATTTCATACTTGAAGAAAAATGATTATTTATTTTACCTTTAATAATTTGACAAAATAAATTATATATTGGCACCAACATTATATATAGTTTTTTATTTTTATATAGATTAAATTGGATTATTTTAAATTAGTTTTACGACAGTAATCCTCATATTATATCATAGTACATTAATTTCAATAATAAGTCATATCAATTTTATAATATCTTTTAGATATTTTATAATATCTATTTTTTATTTCTTTTTTAAATATATTAATTCTAATCATATTGTTTTAAAAAATAGTTTTCTTAATATTTTTAACATAAATCAAATAATTAATCAAAACCTATTCTTCTTATTTTTTTTGCATCTATTGCATAAATATCATAGCAAATTCAAAAATAGAACCAAACTAATAACTATAGGATCATCATCAATATTTATTGTGAAATAATTAAATAATGTATAACATTATTAAAAAAATTTCATATTATCAAACTGGAAATTAAGTGATAAATAATCTAAGAATTATAAAAATTATACTAATAGGAGCTAAAGGAAAATAAATAAAATTATTATTTATTGAATGTTAAACAAAATAAAATATGAAAAAAAAAAGTAAAAAGAAAATTGATATTTGATCTCTAATTTGAAGAGTCTAATCTTTTCTTATTTACGAATTTTTTGAACTTTTTACTTAAACATGTTACAAATGAGAAAAAAATATTTCTCTAATTAATATCATTTTATAGCAAATAAGAAGGGTCAACTTTTTAAAAGCAAAAAATCGACACTGCAATTACGGATGTTATAATATTTGCATGGTTGATAGTCATACTATTGACCATACTTTTATCTTGTACAATGTCTAAACGAGAAGGTACAATGTCTAAGCGACCATGTTTAACTTTTTTTTGCCATTTCTTTGTTATTGTAATTTTATATTTATATAACTAATTATTTAAAAAAATTAGATATAATTTTTATTTTAATTTGATATTTTCAAAAATTTGAAATTCATAAAAATATCTTAATATTAAAAAATTATAAAAAAGTACAGAAATATCATTATTAAAATATTAATAAAATTTTCTTGTATATTCTCATAAAAAGTTTAATTTACTTTTTATTTAATTTAAATATAAGTTATTTTATCAAATTTATTTTTCTCATAAACGAGAAGTTTATCAAATTTATTTTTAGTTAATTATTTTTATAATTTATAATCAATATAAAATATAAAATTGTAAAATAAAACAAAAAGTTCATGCAACTTATATTTGCACGAAACAGTATGCAAAGATATAATATTATCAAACTTAATTAATAATTAAACTCAAATTAAATAATTATGGCTGAAAACTAATATTTTGATACTGACATTTAGGAATTTAATTTATAATTTTAATAAATAACTATTATAATAATTACAATAATAATAATAAATAAGATAATATTATAATTTTTAGAATCCTATGGTCATGATAGATATCTATATTTAGTTGTGAAAGTTAAAGGGTCTTTATCTTATCTAATTTTGCAAGTCTTTAATAGATTTATGTATATAGATTTTTTACATGATTTTTTTTTTACTTTTTACGGATTATATTAAATTTAAATAATTATTTATTTATTAATTTTTAATTGAATTAATCACTTTTTCTCAAATAGAAAATTGAATAAGTAAAAAATTCAAGATAGAATTAGATTATAATAACACTACATTTTATGTTAAAATTACACTTTATGTGAAAATAATAAAAGAAAATTTCAATACACATTTTAATTTTAATTCTTATAGTTTTAGTGATAAGATTCTTTTTATGATTTTAATACTTAAAAACATGAAAATTATAGAATATTTTTAAATAATTAGTAATATCAATATAAAGTCAAAAGGTATAAAAATGCCCTTGAACATATTAGAAAAATCTAACTAAGTTTTTTTTTCTTTTTTTTAGCTCAATTAAACCCATTAACTTTTATAAAAGGTCTAATTAAGTTCATTTTTTTTTCTTGGCCAATTAAACCTATTAACTTTTATAAAAAGTCCAATTAACCACTAATAGTGTTCAAAATGTCGTTAAATGTAAGGGTTCCATTATTTTGAGATTGCGAACAATAACCACTCTGAATATTTTAAATTCACGCCTATATCACGTAAGCGAGAGAAAGCCACTTCTTCTTCTTCTTTATTTAACTTACATCGTAGCTCCTACAACCGTAGAATCTCCTTTCATAATTGGTCTCCCTCCATGAAGTGTACATCTTTGTGGTTTTATTGCAAAAATATATTGAAGGTGGTGAGATGTAATCTAACTCAACACCTTGCATTCACTCTCTACTTACAAATGAGCGTGACGAAGAAGACGAAAATGTTGCTGCTATTTCAGGTGAGGAAAGAAATCACTACTCTTCTTTGTAAATTAGGGTTTATAGATACCAATTTTGTAAAAAATAAAAAAGAACAAGTGTCTTTTTCTCCTTCAAATGATATATGCATGACTTTAAAATATTTATAGCGGTTATTATTTACGTTCTTAAAATAATGAGACATTTATACTTAATGACAGTTTGGACGCTATTAGCTTTATAGGTTAATTGAATTTTTTATAAATATTAATGGATTTAATTAAGTCAAAAAAATAAAATAAGAACTTAATTGGACCTTCTATAAAAGTAAATAAATTTAATTGAGTCAAAAAAATAAAATTTAATTAAACTTTTCTAATAAAATTAAAAATATTTTTGCAGCTGTCGCCAATATAAAATTATGAGAAATAAATAACAAAAGAAAAGAATAAACTTAATGCCTGGTCATGGTCGCCACTTATACCACAATACTGACCCTATAATCATCGATCTTGTGACTTAAAAAAGTAACTTTCTTCCACGTGGCATAAAATGACGTAGTTGAAGAACATCTATGTAAAGAAATATTTTTCTTTTTTAACATATTGAAGTAAAAGGCCCAAATGGGAGCCGAGAGCTGTTCATGGCATAATCCTCATGCTGTAAACTCAAAGCATGGACAGATCCTACGCCTTCCGATCTCGCATTCGACGATCGAGAAAGATGAAACATCTGTCAAACTTGTACCCCTGGTTCCGTTTTTTACGGAAGTATTTGAATATCTTTGGGTTCTTTTCCCTGAACTTCAAATCATGGGTACAATAATAAAATTTAATATTTGATTTCTTTTTCTTTCTAAATATTTTTATCCTAATCATATTGTTTTCAAAATCTATATTTTTTATTATATAAATATTCTCCTTTTTGAAGATTAAGACTTACGTATCATTTAGAACAAGTTAGAAATCTCCTTCCTAAATTCACAGGAATCCATGAGATTCTAAACATACAAGAAATCATACATCCACAAATTTATTCTTCCATTTCAGTAACTATAAATTTATTGTTTTCTTTGTTCTCCTTTCTTTGATTTCTTTATCTCTTTCTATATTGATGTATGTGAATTGCTTCTTTCTCTCTCTACATCAACGGGAATTAAAATTAAAACTAAATGTTACCATTAGATATACTAAAAAGTAAAGTGTATTTATGATTTAAGATTAAGTTTATTTTTTCATTAATTTTTTTAACATGTTGTACTCACTTGTCAATCATTGTAATTGATTTTTGGGGTCACATTTGCCATATCAGCAGTGAAGCCACCACAAATCGAAGAGATATATAAAATTAGGTAATTAGGTGGTTGAAGAACTTGATTTCAGAAAATGTTTGCTCAAACACCAAATGGAAAAAAACAAAATTAGAAACAAATATGCAATTTCTCCATTTTATATATTTAGTGATATAGTAATTGGCATGCATTTTGGATTAACAGCAATCTATAACTCATGTTTAAACTAAAACTGGGCCTACTAGATTTGTGTCTCTCATGTATTCTAAAGTTGGCGTCCATGATTTAGCAATTAATCGGCCCAAACAGCTCCGACTGCAAAGATCGATTGGGCCGAATCATTTACCAATGGATTCCTTTGATTTATATTTCATATTATCGTGCATTCTTGTTGCTGGTAAGCGTCCATTAATTTACGGTGCAATCCAATAGTGAGTATTTAATTAAATAAATAATTTAATAAATTAATAATTAGTTTTTAAAAATAACTTTTGATATTAAATAATAAATAGCTGTTGTAAAATAAAAAAAAGAATAAAAAATGTTATAAAATAAAGATCAAGAAAAAAAATAAAAAAAGAAAATAGAGTAATTTTTCCGTCTGTAGATAGAATTTTATTTGTATAAGGAAATCTATCCATAATGATAGACATCCAATATAACCTAAACACTTTTAATATTATCATAACACTTTCCTAAGATGTCTATTACAATGAATATGTCTCGCTAAAGCCTTATTAAGAAAAATTCTATGGGAAAAATCTTAGTAAAGGAAAAAGAGTATATTATTCATGTTGAAGTTTGCATCATACTACTGCCTCATTAAAAACCTTGCTAAGAAAACTGAATGGGACAAAATCAAAGCTGAAGAAAAAAGAGTACAGTGTGTAGAAATCTCCTCCTCATGAATACATGACTTTAATAAAGATCTTTTAGTCAACGCATACCAATTTTATTCACCAAATTCTAAAATGTAATTGTAGGAAGTGCTTTTGTAAACAAATATGTCAGATGATCAATAGATCGAATTTGATAAACATCTAAAACTTCTTGTTTTTGAAGGTCATGTGTAAAAAAAGAAATTTGGTAAAATGTGTTTGGTTCTATCTCCTTTAATTTATCATCTTTTGAGTTAGGCAATACAAGCATCACTATTTTCATATTACACTGTTGGGCTTTCTTTATTAAAGAGGAGATCATATATTTTTTTGATATATTGGATCATAGATCTCAACTATATGCATTCTCTATTAGCCTCGTGCATTGCCAATATTTCAGCATTGATTGGATGATGTAGCAATTAGAGTCTGCTTAGTATAATACTAAGATATAGCAATGCCACCATATGTAAGCAAGTAATCCGTTTGTAATCGAGCTTTATGTGGATCAGATAAATATCCAGCATCTACAAATCCAATTAATTCTTACTTCTTTGGATAAAATAAGCTCATATTTGATGTACCACGTAAATAACGGAAAACTTGTTTCACATCATTCTGATATCTTCGAGTTGGTGAGAAACTATATCTTGCTAGCAAATTCACAAAAAATGCTATATTAGGTCATATATAATTAACAATATACATTAATGCTCTAATGGCACTAAGATATGGTACTTCTGGACCAAGTATTTCTTCACCATCTTTCTAAAGACGAAAATGATCCTTTTTCACATCCAAGTGTCTAACAATTATGGGAGAACTCATTGGATGAGATTTATATATATTAAAACGTCTTAAAATCTTTTCAATATGAATTGACTAGTGAATAAAAATTCCTTCAAATAAATATTCGATCTGCAAGACTAGAAAAATTTTGTTCGTTCCGAATCTTTTATTTCAAATTTATTTTTTAAATAAATTACCATTTCTATAAACTCTTAAAGAGTTCCAATGATGTTTAGATCATCAACATAAATTGCAATTATAGCAAAATGAGAAGTTATTTTCTTAATAAGAATATATGGATAAATTGAATTGTTAGTATATCCCTCCTCTAAAAGATATTCATTTAGACAGTTATACCACATTCGTCCAGATTGTTTTAATCCATACAAGGATCTTTGTAGCTTAATTGAATACATCTCTCATGGTTTTAAGCTACATGCTTCAGGTAATTTTAGTCCTAAAGGAACTTTCATATAAATATCATTATTAAGTGATCCATATAAATAAGTTGTAATGGCATCTATGCATATGAAGTCTTTCTAAACTTGCCAAGCTAATTAAGAATATAAATATAATTGCATCCACAACTAGAGAATAAGTTTCTTCATAATCAATGCCAAGTCTTTGTGAGAGCTCTCTTGCTATAAGTCGTACTTTGTATCTCACAATTTCATTTTTCTCAGTACATTTATGCACAAAAGCCCATTTATAACCTACTGGCTTAATATCTTCAGGTATTAAAATAATGGGCTCAAAAACTTGGCATTTTTCTAATGAGTTTAGTTTTGCCTATATAGCATTCTTTCCATTAGGCCAATCATTTCTTTGTCAACATTCAATGACGGACTTAGGTTCAATGTCTTCACTTTCTCTTACAATATCAATTGCCACTACATATGCAAATACATTGTCGATAATAGTTTTACTTATATTCCATATCTTACTTGAAGTGACATAGTTGATTGATATCTCATTGTTTTCATCATCTTCATGCACTTGAACCTCTTCTCGGGTTACTTGTTCATCTATGCCTTTTGTTATAAACTCTTTAGGAATATCGGTTTTAGGATTGTCACTTGGTTTATTTTTTTCCCTTTCCTTTCTTAGATTTTTATCCTTGAAACCAGGTGGCCTACCATATTTCTGGCGTGTCATGGACTCATTTGCTATAATATTAACATGTTGTCCTACTGAGAAATTAATTCTAGCTGGAGCATTCAGCTGGTATATGAGATTTTGTAACTCTTTTTGGATCACAAAATGCATCTGGCAATTAGTTTGCCATATTTTGTAAATGAATGATCCTTTAAACTTCTAGTTCACATTGTTTTGAATGAAGATCAAGATGATTTAATGATGGCTCATTCCAAATAATTTTTTTCTCTAAGTACTTGTTCTTTCCCCCAACTTAGGAAACAAAACCTCATTAAAATGACAATCATTAAATCTTGCAGTAAAGGCATCTCTCATTAATGGCTCAAGATATTTTATTATAGATGGAAATTCATATCCAATATATATTCTCAATATCCTCTGAGGTCCCAATTTTGTGAGATATGGGGGTCAATTAGGAGATAACAACACATCTAAAAGTTCTCAAACGGAAAATATTTGGCTCTTGGCTAGAAACCAACTTTAATGGTAAAAATTTATGATAACTAGTTGGTCTGGTACGAATAATAATTGTTGCATGTAATGCATGTCCGAAAGCAATTATTAGAAGGTTTATTTTCATAAGCAATGGCCTAGATATTAATTGGAGATATTTAATACAAAATTCTACTACACTATTTTGAGTATGAACATGAGCTATTGGATGTTCAACAGTTACTCCAATTGATATGCAATAATCATTAAAGGCTTTAGATGTAAATTCACCAACATTATCAAGACGAATTATCTTAATAGCATAGTTTGGAAACTGTGCTCTTACTCGAATTATTTGAGCAAGTAATCTAGCAAATGCCAGATTTCGAGTTGATAATAAATATACATGTGACAATCTTGTTGATGCATCTATTAACACCATAAAATATCTAAATAGTCTATATGGTGGATGAATTGGTCCATAAATATCACCTTATATACGTTCTAAAAATCTAGGTGATTCATTTTGAATTTTACTCAGTAAAGACCTAATAATCAGCTTTCGTTGAGAGCAAGCTTAGCATGAGAATTCATTAGATTGAAAAATCTTCTAGTTCTTCAATGGATGGCCACAAGAGCTTTTAATATTTTTTCACATCATTGTTGATCCATGATGATCTAATCGATCATGCCAAATAGGAAAAATATTTGGGTTAGTGAACTTCCGGTTTACTATCACATTTGTTTCAATAGTATACATATATGTGTAATATAAGTCAGAAGAGAAAGCAGGTAATTTCTCCAATAGACATTTCATTCCCATTGCGAGGGCTGTAATATAGAGATATTCAATATTTTCCATGTTTGTAGTTCAATATGATATCCATTTCGGCAAATAAAGCTCAATAAATTTCTACGAGATTTTGGAAAGAATAATACATTTTTAATAAAGAAATATGTACCTCCATATAGTAATATATTTGCTCTTTCAGAGTCTTTAATTTTTCTTTTACTACCAAATATTGTATGAAGTTTCTCCCATTTTTAAGTGAGAAAAATATTTATTATCTCTTAATATGGCGTGCATGGCAGCATTATCTGCAAGTTATAAATCTGCATTATTTGTTCTTAATCCTACTAATGCTTGAGTAGGATCCATAATATTTTACCTTTCTATACAAAAAAAAGAAGATAAAGAACATGTCAGTTAGTATCAATCTTTTAAAGACGAATATTTTTAGTTCTTCAGGAACATAAAATATTAATTCCTTAATAAATTGGGATACTAGATTTCAAGATACTTAGTTCTTCAAGAACTTATGGTCAAAATTCTTTAGAAATTTATATTTTTAGTTATTTATTTAATTAGTTCTTTAAGAACTAAAACTAATGTTAGTCCTTCAGGAACTAAAATTTATGATACAAGTCTTTCACGAACTAAAATTTATAATATAGATTCTTCAAAAACTATACATAATACTAGTTCTTCACGAACTAAAATTTATAATACAATTTGTTCAGGAACTAAAATTTATAATACAAATTCTTCAGGAACTAAAATTTATAATATAAGTTCTTCAGAAACTATATATGACACTAATTCTTTAGGAACTATAACTAATATCAGATAATATATTTATAATAATAAATAAAATAAGAAAGAAATGAAATAAAACGATGATCCTATGAAATATGCCGATAAAAGTATAATTGCAACATAAATTAATATTTAATTAAAACAAAGAGATTTAGTAGAAATTTAAAAGCTATAAATAACAATAAAAAATTAGGTGCTATATACTCATTAGGACTACCAAAATGGATCCTTGTGAATTCAATAATGAATTCAATAAAAATAGAGTATATAGCGTTATGCAATATTTTTTTTAAATATGAAAAAAATAGCTCTACTTTGAATCTTATTTTAAGCAATCATGTTGATAATATGTTGTGAAAAAAAGAATAAAAAGAATAATAAAGAGTGTTGTAAAATAAAGATCAAGAACAAAAAAAAAAGGAGAAGAGAGTAATTTTTCTGTATGTGTATATGAGTATCATTCTGTTGATTGTAACACCTATTTATAGGTGTAAAGGGTTACAGAGATAGAATTCTATTTGCATAAGAAAATTTATCCATAAATATAATGATAGACATCCAATATAACCTAAATACTTTAATATATCATAACATATTGTGATCAAGATTTATCTAGATCAGATAAATATCTAGCATATGCATATCCAATTAATTCTGACTTCGAGTCTTTTAGATAAAATAAGCTCATATCTGATGTATCACGTAAATAACAGAAAACTTGTTTCAATCCATTCTAATGTCTTCGAGTTGGTGAGAAACTATATCTTACTGGCAAACTCACAGAAAATGCTATATCAAGTCTTGTACAATTAACAAGATATATTAATGCTCCAATAGCACTAAGATATGATACTTCTGGATCAAGTATTTCTTCACCATCGTTCCAAGGACGAAAATGATCCTTTTTCACTTCCAAGTGTCTAATAATTATGGGAGAACTCATTGGATGAGATTTATCCATATTAAAATATTTTATTCTTTTTTCAATATAAATTGACTGATGAATAAAAATTCTTCCAAATAAATGTTCGGTCTGCAAGTTGAGACAAAATTTTATTCGTCATAAATCTTTCATTTTAAATTTATTTTTTAATTAAATTATTGTTTTTGTCAACTCTTCAGGAGTCACAATGATGTTTAAATCATCAACATAAATTGCAATTATAGAAAAACCATAAGTTGTTTTCTTAATAAAAACATATGGACAAATTGAATTGTTAGTATATCATTTCTTCAAAAGATATTCACTTAGGCGGTTATACCATAAAACTGAAGGTTGGTATATATTAGGTTATCAACACATCTTATCATCCATGTAATAGATTTTCTACAACAATATCAACTTGCTAATGTTCACTAAGAGAGTTTATCATTTTGGAAGTCATGGCCTTCTATCTTATAAACAAGTCATATTTTCCAGCTTGTTCATGCTGATATTTTGGGCCTTTATTCACAACAGGAATTATCACTACTTTCTTACTGTTGTTGATGATTTTTTAAAAGCTACATGGGTGTTCCTAATGAATAATAAGTCCCAAGCTTTTGAGCTTTTACAACAGTTCTATAATTTGATGTATAACCAATTCAAGGTTAGCATTCAAATAATTAGAACAGATAATGGACATGAGTTTGCTATTCCAACATTTTATGTTGAAAAAGGGATCATACATCAGAAGACTTGCATCTATACTCCTTAATAAAACAGAGTTGTTGAAAGAAAACATCAACGTCTCCTTAATGTTGCAAGATCCCTATTATTCCAATCCAATTTACCTATTCAGTTTTGGGGAAATGCAGTCCTTACTGCCACCTATCTTATTAATAAGATTCCCACTCCTCTTTTACAGAGCAAAATTCCTTATGAAATCCTCTTTGGTGAGTCACCTACTTATGATCATTTAAGGATCTTTGGATGTTTGGCATTTGCTTCTACTGTATCTACACTTAAAAAGAAATTTGATACAAGATCAAGGAGGTGTGTTTTTATAAGGTATCCTATTGGCGTAAAGGGTTACAAACTATATGATTTAGACACTAAATCAGCCTTTATTTCAAGGGATGTTCAATTTTATGAACTTATTTTTCCTTTTCAAAATAATTATGTTCCTTCTCCAGAATTAGTTCTTCCTTCATTCTCTAGTCATGATATTCATTCTGATTAGCCAGTTGTCAATCAGAGTCCACCTGTATCATCTTCATTACATAATGATCATCATGCATCCACTGATATTTCTATTGTTCCATCTACTTCCCCTCATGTCATTACTAGACACAGTACACACAGAATCCCATCTTACTTACAAGACTATCATCATTCTTTGCAACATAATTCATTTTCTAACTCTACTGCTTCCACTTCACACCCTATACAAAATGACATTTGTTATGCTCGTCTCTCACCTTCACATAGACAATTTGATTTTTCTATTTCTCTCCAAACTGAACCAACTACATATTCCAAAGCCATTCAACATGAGCAATGGAGAACTGCCCTGAAAGAAGAATTTGAAGCTTTATCAGCTAATTAGACTTGGAAATTAGTTCCTTTACCTAAAGATCAACATGTTATTGGCTCTAAATGGGTGTACAAGATTAAACATGATTTAGATGGTTCCATTGAGAGGTTTAAAGCCTATTTAGTTGCAAAGGGGTATAGCCAAAAGTATGGCTTTGACTATGAAGAAACATTTAGTCTTATGGTCAAACATACCACTGTCCGGACTCTACTTGCTATTGTTGCTATTAAGGGTTGGTTCTTCTCATTTAGATGTGAATAATGCTTTTCTAAATAGAGACTTACCGGAGGATGTTTATATGGAATTTTCTTCCCTGTAAATTCTGATGTCAAACTCAAAGCATATTATGACAGTGATTGGGCGGGTTGTAAGGATACAAGGAGATCATTAACAGCTATAGTATTTTCCTTGGAAATTCACTAGAAAGTTGGAAATCTAAGAAATAGAATATTGTGGCAAGAAACTCAACTGAGGCTAAATACAGAGTGATGGCTTCAACTACGAGTGAGATTCTATGGTTGAAATATTTGTTGGAAAATCTGGGAGTGAAGCATCAAGGTGAAGTAGAGTTGCTTTGTGACAACATGTCAGAAATTCACATTAGCAAGAACCTAGTGCACCATGAAAGGTCAAAACATATTGAGCTAGACTGTTATTTTCTCAGGGATAAAGTTCTTGAAGGTGTCATCAAGCCAATACACATCAGCACACAGGAATAAGTAGCAGACATTCACACTCAAACTTTAAATCCTAGATAGTTTAATAATTTACTTTCCAAAGATGAGCATATATTATATATATGCACATTTTGAGGGGGAACAAAAATAATAGTTAGCTAGTTAAGGGTAGTTTTGGACTTTCATATTTATACAGCACGTGTATATTGATGTTATATATAACTAACTAGCTGAAGTAGTAATGTATCTTTTGTATTGAATCTTTCATTTATTGTTGTTAAATCTAATACCGAAAATATTAAATATTAAATTATCAAAATATCTCTAAAAATTATAATTTAATAAAATAAAACGTTTAGGATATTACACCAATAATATAGGTATAAGCAAAAGACATGCATAAATTCACCTAATAGAAATGACTCAATACACTTTTTTAGTCATATAGGCAATATTAAAAATCTTAAATGCCTGGTCTATTTAAGTTTATTTTGCAATAACATTCGTTATTATTAAAAATTACATAACATTTATTATCTTTTTTCTATTATTATTATAATTGTTTCAATTTATGTATACTTAAAGCAGTATATGAATAAACAAATAAGTATTGGGAAATTGTATCTACTGAACAAAATTGATTATAGATTTAGTATACAAAATCTTGGAAAATTTTGGAATCCTGCAGATCTACTATTTCTCCTATTGAAAGATCAGCTCCTTGTCTCTGTGCTTTTACATTGAGAATTCTTTGCAGATAAATTACTTCCTAAACAAATCCTCGTACATCTAATGGCATGAGAAGTAAAGATGAACAAAAAGGGCAGACAGAAAGAAACAGTTAGCACATCTGAACTCTGATACATCTATCGAAGCTCATCTTTTAATGTGTTTAGTCAAGAATTGATTTTGATGATTCTTAGCCCTCTATTTCTTTTGGTCATATTATGTCCTGATGTCACATGTGCAACATATTTTGAACTGAATTTAAAAATAAAATTAAGGGTATAGTGACTGTTCTACAAAAATTGAAAGAATTATATATCTCATAAAAAAACAAAAATTATATAGAAGACGTTAATTTTTTGATTGGGGTCACGCTAGATTAATTACAGCTTTAAAATTTAAAAATAAAAAAATTATATTTTTCAAACTAATTCTGTCTATATCACTATAAAATAGTATAAAAATTAATTAACTTTAGATGCTAAAAAAATCACTTTACTCTTTTCAATTTTGTATTTTGCATTTGAGAAAGTATTAATTCCACCTTTTAGTTAGTATAAATCATAAAATGATAATTTCTCTTTTACTTTGATAAAGAAAAATATTATTAGTTAATAAAAGAGTTAGTTTCAAGGATATAATTGTATTTTTTGGTTAAATTTTAAAGCTGTAATTGAACTAGTTTAAAATTTAGGGAGTTAATTACAATTTTAGCTAAAAATTCAGGGATTTAGTTATACTTTTTGCCTATAGAAAAGCTCAAAATATTCTTGGGTAATAAGGCCTTTTAATAATAATAATAATAATAATAATAATGTTTTTAGAAAAAAGAAAGAGGACAGGTTACCAGCAGAGAACTAGGATTGCTGTCAATTGGACGGCCAGAGCTTAGCAAAATTACTTTTTCTTTTTTTTTGAAAGAAGCAAAATTACATTTCTAATAGTCGTAAAAACTGTATCAAGGGAAAGATATATTATGACCATTGATCTTGGTGAACCCATCATGATCACAGTCATAATGAATCTGGTCGTACAATATATTGGTTTCACCTCAGGATTGGAATCCACTATTCTATTTTACTATTTCATTCAATCCCCTATACTAGCAATTGAAATCTAAATAGTGTTGCAATGTACTGACCAAATCAAGTAATTTAGTTTTTATTGGATAAGACTTCAACTTTAGTTAAAGTGGAATGAGACTTCTAAATGTTAAAGTAGTTTAACAATACTTTTAATGTTTGGAAAACAAAATAATTATATTTTTGAAGCTTTTTAATTTTTACTTAGCAATAATGCTTTTGATATTTTTTTTGTAAAAATAAAAAAGAATATTATATTTTTATAATTTTCTTCTGGAGGTTTAAACTTTTATGATTTTCATTATACAGTGAATTAGATAAAGCTAAATTTATAAGTATAAATTATTTTACTATTCTTTTAGTTTTTCATGATATTTTGCCAAAAATTTCAAAAAGTTGCAATCTTTCACCGAATTGTTTTTAATAATTCACAACCTGTCAGCTTAGTTTATGATGTTTCCCTTTGCATCAAATCGACTTTAATACGTGTATTATTGATGTTGATGTTTTACTTGTTTTTGGACAAAATAGTTTGATGTGTTTTTCTGTTTTTGTCTTTGATGTTTCTTTTCTTAATTAAATTTTTCTTTCTTCGTTTTCACTTGTCAACAAAGAGATGGTTCCTCTTGTTTCTTACGTGCTTATTATATAACCACGTAAAAAGGTATATTCTTTTACTCTTAACGATTTGATGGAAAAATATATTTATCCTTAAACTATTTTACAAAATTATTAAAGATTTATAATTTAAACCTTTTAATTGAAATCTAACTCTATTTATTAGATGATACGTAAAATATAAATAGATATTTTTCCAATTTTTTAATTTAAAAAATATTATTTTTATATAAATTTAAAATAATTTAGAATATATTGGATAAATAATAGTTAAAAAGAAAAACTACTTTCTTTTCTTTGTTCTTTCTCTCAGGACCTCTCTTCTCCTCTCATTCCAATTTTTTTTATTTTTTTATTTTTTTGTGTATAATCATCTATTCTTCCATTATTTACCTAATAGAAAACTAAGACCGTATGATAATCGGTGGAAGTTTCTTTACATTGATCAATAGATTTTTACTGAAAAAAGAAAATGGGAGGCAACAAGCATTGTCCAAGTCTGGTAAGAAATTACAAGATAGAATAAACAACAATCACTTTCCTTATTTAATAATGATAATGTCTATTTAATTAAAAAATTTATAAATCTTTTTCAAATAATTTATTTTTAAAGAGTTTTTAAATTTTAAATAACTTTTATAGAATTTATAATTTTATGAATGAATTTTTACAGATTTTATCTGAAAATTCTTTTATAGACATTTATTGATTTTCACACACTATTATTTATCTAGGGCAAAGTTTATAAAACTGCCATGTGATATGACACTTGAAAGACAAAAGTATTTTTCGTATTAAAAAAGTAATATGTATTTTATTTTTTAAAATTTTTAGGTACATTCAATGTTTTTCTCATTTTTTAGATTGTAAATATTAATAGAAATATAAAAATTAATAAAATAAGTATTATTAGTTAATATAGCATCCAATTAGATATTATGTGATCACAATAAATTATTAAAATAAAAATTCTTAATTTTAATTGAACTTAAGAAATAATTTTTAAAATAAAATTTTAATATATTTATAAATTCTTTGATGCATTGTCACATTGTCTATAAAATTATAATTTAGTAATAGTTCATACTAAATACATACAAAACTATATATATAAAAAATAATGAAAATATAAATTTGTACCTAAAAATGCTAAAAAGATAAAACATTATTCTGAATAATGTTTAAAAATAATCTATTATTTAACTATTTAAAATAGATTTAATCATTTTACTTTTATTATTTTCTCAATTTTTTATGTTTACTTTAAACATTATTCTGAATAATGTTGTATGTAACTCTATACACAAGTAACGGACTTCATTTCATTATTGTACTAAATTCATATAATTTTTTATTTTTTTATCTCACAATATGAACAATATTTTTTTTCAATAGAATAATTCTTCTTAAAAAGAACTTATCTTATCATAATTTGTCTCCAATTAAACTACCAAATTCATGTCATACTCGTTATATTTTATTTATTACTTATTTAATAAATATTTAAATAATAATAATCACGCTTACTAATTATTTAATAAATACTTAAACTAACAATTACGCTTACCAATAAAAAAAGTTTATCTAATTAATTTTCCTAATAAAATCTAGGAGTCTATATATGGTGGGGTTGTTTGCTCAAAACAACCATTAAATGCTTCATTAAAATTTTATATTTTTATGAGGGCCCTTTTAAAATTAAATTAATAATTTTTAATAATTTTTTTGTATGTGTGAGTATAAGAAAATATTATTAGTAAATAATTTTTAGCTTTTAAAATTTCATCTAATTTCTTATATATTTTAAGATGGAGAATATCGTAAAGATAAATGAAGGCGATAATGTAGGAAAATTTGAATAAAAGAAATATGAGTTTTAAAAGAAAAGTATACTGAAATCTGGAAGGAAAGTGAAAGTGAAATTTTGAAATTTTTTATTGATAATAATGCATAAAAACTTATTAAAAAAATATAAAAATTCATGTCTATAAAAATCAATGACTTTTAAATACTAGTTTACTTTTAAAGACTTCATAAAAATTATAATTGAATACCTCCTAATTTTTATAGATTTTTTTTAAAGTCCTTTAAAAGTTTACATTGAATATCTCATGACTTATACAAAAAATTTTAAAGTTACTACTTAATAGGGCCGAGCATGGATCTCGGTGATTCCCGCTCGAACCGAATAACCGTACCGAAAAGTACCCGAACTGAAAAAAACTGAAAATTTTTATAACCGAATTGAACCGATCCGAATTTTTTTACTATTATGGTATGGTACTGGTTCTTTAGTAAAAACCTGTACCGTAACCATACCAGAACCGATCCGTCTTGTACTGATCCAGACCAAACCGTAGAACTGAATTTTTTACATATATTTATAAATAATTATTTATATTATATAAAAAATACATATATTAAAAAAATAATACATATACTCTATAAAAAATTATTTTATATTTATCATTTATATAATTCAAGCAATTGTTATCGAAATATAAAAAATAATACATATTAAAAATAACTATAATATAATAATATACTTTATACTCTATAAAAAATATAAGTTATATATATTAATATGTTACATAATATATTGATACTAGTAATTTAGTATACATACTATAATACTAGATTTAAAATTTATTTACTATCTAGAAATTTTTGACAAGTTAATTAAAAATTACTTAATTTAATAAAAAGTTATATAAATTAGTAAAAATTATAAAAAGATATTATTATATAAATATAATATTATTTACACTATATTTATTAATAAATTAATTTTTAATTATATAATATTTTTATTTTAAGAATAATAATATGAATTATACTAAAAGTATTAATTTATATAAATATTAAAATTAAGAAATAAATATTTTAAAAATAATTTTTATATTATTATACTAATAAAACTTAAAAAATTAAATATTTAAAAATAATTAATTTATTAACTTTTAAAATATTATAAATTAATATTAAATTATAAAAAATATATTAAATTATATTTATAAATTTAATTTTTTTGAAAATTTTGACAATATAAAAATTATTTACTTCCTACAACAGCGGAGGTCCTCATTTGTTGTCAAGATTGGCTTAGAAGTTCAAATAAACCTATCCAACTAGAAGAATCAATAGAGGATATTGAAACCATAGAGTCAGATAAAATTTCTTTACTTCTTACATATGTTTGTTTATTGTTGATGCTGTTAAGTCTTATTGACGTAATTTTTTACTTTTATTGTAGGAATTATTTAAGATCCTGATATTGGTGAGTCCCTTATGCCAAGATTAAATGTGGAGTGCTAATTTTGAGGGAAAGTAATAACATTCCTTTGCTAATTTTGGACATGTATTTTAGTGCTACGTAAAGTTTGTAAATTTATTTATTTTAATGATTGCCATCTGTAAAATATTTTTATGCTAGCAGTAATATATATTTTAATGGTTTGTATTTGAATATTGAATAAATCATTGTATTTGCAAGTAACTGAATTGTGAAACAGGTTGTTCAAGAATGTGATATAAATTTTAATTTAGATTTTCATGCTACTTTTTTTAGGTTGGTAATCATATTTTTTCTAAATGTATTTGATTAAAGATGAGATTAAAGTTATATTTTTTAAATTTTTTAGAACCAAAAATAGTACCGAACCGAACTGTATTGAACCGTAAGGTATTGGATCCTTTTATGTTTGGTAAGGTACTAATACCTTTAATTTTAAAATAACCGAGGTTTGGTATGGTACTGGTGATTTATGAATAACCGAATTTGACCGATCCGTGCTCGGCCCTACTACTTAATACACTTTGACTTTAAACTCCACCAAAGTATTTAAAAATTTAATTGAATACATCTTCCTAAAATCAGAGAATTTATATATATATATATATATATATATATATATATATATATATATAATACAAACGGGAAGGCAAAAGCAACCAGACTAAGGAATGGCCAGGAACTAACAGATGATATTAACACTACAAGAGTGTTTAGTTCAAAAGTTTGATGCTGATAATACATGTTTCTAACTCAACAATTATATTAAAATATTTGGTAAAGACTTACAAAACAACAACTGATAGTTGATTTAGTTTCAATCAATTGGTGATTGTATTATTTCTATTTTAGAGTTTTTTCTTATCAACTGATAGCTGATTTAATCTTATTTATTTATTTAGACATTATTATTCTTATTAACGCTCATTAATAATAACTTACTTTATGTTGATATCATATAATTAAATTTTTATATTTTATAATAAATTATTTTTAATAGTTAAATAATTATAATATTTATAATTATGATATTTGAAATAAGAGACTTTTATTAGTAGAAATTAAATTTAAATTTACACTTTTAAAATAATTTTTATAAATACTTTAAATAATAAATACAATTGAACTAAAGAAAATTAACAATAATATTTTAAATTATTTTAAATTATTTTTATTAATTTGTATTATTAAATATAATATAATATAATAAATTATATCTTTAATAATAAATTGTACTCTTAATAGTCATTTAACATATTAACAATAATTGCTAATAAGATTTTATCGAATAATTTAATTTATCAACCATCAGCTATTAGCTATTAGCTACATTAATCAGCCAAACCAAATAAGTCCTACAAAAATTATCCGACCAAAGCAGTAATACAGTCAATAAGGAAGGCATTTGTTGTCAATTAGGGTTTGGTCTTTCTATCAAGCATTCAGAAGTACTATGTCGATATATAATGAGTCACGTGTCAACATCTTATAAAAGAATAATAAAATGTTATACTTTAAATATCTTTACAATATAATTAAAATTAAAAAAATTATAATAATATATTAAAATCTTATAATATGTCCGGCTCGTCTAAGAATAAAAAAGTTGATAAAAAAAAGTTATTTTATTTCCTATGTACTTCTATTGAAATATTTATACAAATCTAAAATGTATAATTTTCTTTTAAAATATTATGTTTTGCTTTTAATGTGACATGAGAAACATGCATCGAGTGCTTGAGTAATCATTTTCTTGATGAAAGTTGAGTGTTTAATAAACTAGGATTGGACTTTTGAATCATAACGCGTAACGAATTTGCTAATGGGCGTCCCTCCAATTACTCTATGGGACAGACCTTTTATTTTTTGGGCAAATGGTACAAAGTCTTTAAAGCACTTTTATTCCTTAGTAAATGAGAGAGGGCCCTCTAAATGAATAAATTTTGGTTCTGAAAATTGACCTCTTTTGGGGCCATTATTTAAGATAGTCCTTACCAAGGGGACCCTAATGGAGTGGATATGTGTATCTAGTCCAAATACCTCAGCTTTCCAGTGTCTTTTCTTTCTCTTTTCTTATGGGATCAGTGCATGAATTACTGACATCAAAATAGAAGGGTTAGTTTCACTCATCATGCTGAAGTTTAACTTTGTTTTTCATTAATTTCCCTCATTTTAATTTGTCTCCTAAAAATTCCTTAGACTTCTACGATTTGTTCCCTTTAAAATCATATCGCTAATCTCTAGTGTATACTAAACCAGACCAGCTCATGCAGCTGCCAATTGTTGATACTTCTATTTATAAGATTAAATAATTTTATGTCATCTAGCAACTTAAAGGGAAGAAAGAAACTACTAATTAAGAGTTCAATCAATTTGAGCTGAGTCGAATGTTAAGTTCATATCTTTCATACCTCACAAGTTTAAATGAATTTAATAACTATAAATTGAGAATAATAAAATTTGTTACTTTATTTTAATAGATAAATTCAAATAAGTATTTTTATAATTATTACAATTAAATTTTTTATGTTTCTAATAATTTTCTATATAATAATATTTGTATATACAATTTTAAAAAATATATGTTATGTTATATTTTATTTTATTATAATATTATTTTATCTAATTAATTTTATTTATATAAAAAATAAAATATTAACTAATCTTATATCTGGTTTATATTATTTTATTTATAAAATTAAATATTAAATTTTTTTAATACTTAAATTTATATTAAATTATAATCCCTCTATAATTATAAATTTTATGATGACATATTTTATTATATAAAAGTGTAAGAATGGTAATAAGATAAAAGAAATAAAAGGTTAAGCGACGTGATTGAAATTGAACAAAAAGAAGGAAAAAAGCACAATGTTAAAGGCAAGCAGCGAGTCATTGCATGGGTAAGAGATGAGACCTCGACTCAAGGCGTAATGATGGCGACAAATAAACTCAATCATGCTTGTAATAATGTTTAGAATTTTATTAATTACTGTAGCCAAGAAAAAGAAAAATGTAAATCTTCTTTATTCTTTCTCTAGGAAAAGAAAAAGGATAATTTTTGATTCATTGTGCTGGAGCACATTGGCCCATTCATCGACTGTTTTTCTTCATCAAATAGTTTCCTGAAATGGCGTCCAAAAGAAAATTGATTAACATTAAGTTATAAATTAAGATATATTGAGGTATTAGAACTAAATCTTTGCATTTTATTAGACAGATGAATTTCATGCTTTATTTTTAGTCTCAATCCTGTTATCAGTGGCTTATATTTAAAATTACTAAATAGAGTTTATATTCTTTTCTTTTTCTTTTTTTCTCTGAAAGAAGCTTTCCTTTTTTTCTTTTCTTCTCTTCTCAAGCCATTTTCAAACCTATTTTTCTCAGAAAATGGGACTTGATGAGAAGCAATACTTTGGATTTATGTTCCATTCTTCAACAGCCTGCACCGCCTTACAAACCCCCCCCCCCCCCACCAACTGACACCACTCTGCTTGAAATCGTCCCATATTGTTGCCATTTAAATTCAACACCGAAGAACCAATTTCCCCACAATGACAGAGGGTACAGGGTCCAGACTCGAAGGAATCTGCATCTACTCCCACTAAAATGAGAACCGAAACCTCTATTTTTATTATTATTATTATTATTTTTATTATCATTTCTTTCATTTTTTATTAAAGGTACATTGCTTCCCACTATGGCCTACCTTTTAATTTATATTGTTTCTATTTAAAAAGTCATAAATGGGCTGTGTGCATTTATCTTTTTTTGTTTTATTACTTGCCTCATTTTGTTTCCATGACCCATCAACCATAATGTCTTTCATCTCGAAAGGTACTATTTTGTTCAATTAGATTCGTATCAATTGCAATAAATGATCGACTGAGGAAATGTAAAAAGGATTTTTAAATGTCCTAAACGGTGCATTTTAGCGGTAATTGATGAATCAGCATTTTCTCTTAAATTTATTAGCCACTTCAAAGTCAAACTATCACCAGATCAAGGCTCTGCTATTGAAAGTATTTCAGAAAAAAATAAATAAATAAAGACTTAGATATAATTATAAAAGAAGCTGAGAGAATTATTAAAAAGTGAAAAATTCAAAAATATTAAAATAATTAGATCTTTGAAAACTTTGTAAAAGTTGGTGCACTGCCTAACACCGGCCCTTCCATTAATATCATCTCATGAAGAATAAGAAAAGAAAAAAGAAAGATACCAAACGAGACCAAAACATTTAAATGATAAAACATTCGCATTCACTTAAAAGCCATTGACATCACGCAAGAGCTTAGCTTTTTATATTATTAAAACATGACACATATTTTCTATCTTAAAATCAAATAAGAGAAAAAGAATTCGAACAGCCGAATGGAGAATTTTATAACAAATATATGCAATTAAAAATGATACACCGTCATATTCCATTTAGGATTAATATCTTGTTATCATTTTCAAATATTTTATCTGATATTTTTTAGGTACAAATTATATATATATATAAAAAGAAAATCATACATGCTACCGTTTTACTAAAATTTGTGAGAGTTTTTTTAAAGCTAAAAATATACTTAACATTTCAGTTTATATATTTTTTTGTTGAAAGCAATATGAACTTCCATTGGTAAACTATGATCCTCATTATTAACTATTAAACTTAAAAATAATAAAAATAAAACAAAAGTTATGAAAAGAAAAGCAAATTGACCTTCATCTTATGCTCCATTTTAATTGCCATGATTTTAAAGATGGCCTTCATCCATTAAATATTCAATTTCTTTACCTTCATCATTCAATGAATATTTATAATCTTAGATTATGTTTTCGAATAGAAAGTAATAATAATTTTATAATACTTTACAACATTGTAATCTTTAAAGAAACCTTCAACTATAGTCATTATTGCAAGTCCATTATGAAAAGAGCTCGAATGTTCCAATCATCTCTTCTGGTCGTTAAAATTTTGAAGGCATTAAATATAAAAAAAAAAAACTATAAAAACATATCTTGTAGTTAGGTGTTTTTGCATTTAGAGGACTGTGATTTTTTATGACAAAGAAATACCTTATAATTTGATTTTTTTTTTATATTTTTACTATTTTACAATTAATATTTTTAGATTTTTATAATTTAATATTAGTATAATATTTAAATTCAAACATAAAGTTATTTTACAGGTAGTTTACTATCAAATCAACTATCATGATACTTCTAAAAATTTTATAATTTAATTTTAAGAATTATTTCATTTCATTTCTAATAAAATTTAAAAATATATATTAATTTCATTAAACATAAATTCAATATAATAAGTTATATGCTAAATCACTTAATAAGTAATTTTGTTATTGAAAATGAGTATTATACTTTAGATTATGAAAATCTAAAGATATTAGTTTATAAGGTAGTAAAAACATAAGAAAATTAAATCATAGGGTACTTCTTTGTCACAAAAAAAAAACTATAGTTCTCTAAGTGCAAAAACCTCAAACTAAAAGGTGCTTTGTTATACTTTTTCCTTAAATATGTCGTCCCTAACTTCACACATGAACCTTATTCAAATACTATGAGTGAAAATAAAAGGAAAAAAAAAAAGAAGTTATTTTTATACGCAGATTACCTATAAAGAAGGCGAAAAAGAAGAAAAAGTAATCCTGCTCACCAACAGTTTATTCTCTAAAAATTTGTCACTTTTGTCTCAACAATCTCCATATTAAGAAATGAAATTTGAATGAACCGAAGGAAGAAAAAAAGAAAATGTTTAGAAATGAACTCTACACACGCAAATGATGAATCATATTGGAATGTAAGGCTATACAAAACCTAAAAATGATACAAGTAGTTGAAAAGTTTTTGGTTTCTTATTTATGGGCATGTTAATATTAATATGCATATTTTCCTAGAAATTATGTATTTTTAATTTTCAAAACTAGTGGAGTACAACTTCAAGAATCATAAAAGTCTAGTGAATTGCATAAATGATTCAAAATTTAAGCTTTAATCATGAAACACTCTCCTAATAAATTGACAAATAAAATTAACTATCATCATTAGTCCTAGGGCACACTCTTATCAAATTAAGTCTTAATTTGATTTAAGTGATTTGGTAATTCAAACTAAAATCAAAAGTTTTACAACATATGCTAACTTATAATTTTGTAATCACAAGCAAGTAACTATTACTAATAGTCCTAAGGCATGTCCTATACTAATTAGAGAAAAAGGGTCAACTATCTTCTTGAATTTATAGTTAAGGGCTAAAAAAGTCTGATTTTAATTATTTTAGCAAATAGGCCCATAACTTCTATCAAATGACCAAATAGATCGAGAGAGGTAGGTTCCTTCATGGTTTTGTCACCCTCCTATTAAGGGTCTCTTTTCTGTTGTGTCTTGTGTCCTTTTCTTTCTTTTGTTCTTATTCTTTAATTGTCCTTTTCGATTGTAATCGTTTAATCCATACTCATTTAATTTCTTATTGCCTCTCCTTTTTAGTTTTCCTTTAGGTTTTACCCATTTCATTTCTTTTTGTCCTTTGCGTTTGTCTCAGTACTGTGTTTCATCCTTTTCCTTTAGTTTTACTATTCTTTTCGTCCCTAGTATGTCTCTCCTGTTGTGTTAGGTTTTATAAGGTGGGTTTGTCGTATTATCGTATTTGTGATTTTTTCTACTCTTTGCCTGGTTTTTTCTGTGATTGGAAATAGTGATTATGGAGAACTTGACAAAAAGGGAAGCTGTGATAATTGATTTCTATGAGGAAAATGGCGAGAAGCAAAAATATGAAATTGGAGAGACAAACTACTTGGCTGGAAAATTAATTTATGAAAGAACTTTTAACTCGTTTTCTCTTCTAAAATCATGAAAAGATCATGGAAAGCAAGATTAGGATTATCAGCTCGCGAATAAGGTAAGAACATTTTTTTTTTCCAGTTTTAAAATAAGAGAGAAATGGAATGGGTGCTTAATAATCAGCCTTGGCATTTTGATAACCACTTGTCTGCTATTAAAAGAATCAATAGAGAAGAACAACCGTCCTCTGTTACTGTTAATACAACATCTTTATGGATTAGAGCATATGACCTTCTTGTTAATTGCAAGAAAAAGAAATCTACAACTATCATTGCAAATCAAATAGGATTGCTGTATAATACTAATTGCTTGGATGATGTTAATGGTCACTTCATGAGATTTAAGATTCATTATAATATAACCAAACCTTTGCTCAGAGGTATTTCCCTCAAATTAAAAGGCAAAAACCTTTGGATCCCATTAAAGTATGAGTCATTACCCATTTTCTACTTATATTGTGGCCAGGTTGGCCATTCTATGAAACAATGTCGCTTCCATGACGAGATTAATGAGATCAATAAGGCAAAACTTTAATATGCCCCTATCGCTAAAAGCTTCCCCCATTAGACGTAGTAGGAAAATGGAGACACATATACACCCTTTCAAACATCAGTCTGTAAAGTTTTAGAAATACCACTAGAGAAATGTGTGAGATAAGGGAGCAATTAGCAACTCTTTAAACCAATATTCAAACGACGGAAGTCGTTGCAGGTTTTAGATCCTTAGAATGTCGGCTTAATGAGCTCTCTAAAAAAGAAGAAACTATGTGGCATCAGAGGGCCAGAGCTAATTGGACCAAAGATGGTAACAGAAACACTGCCTTCTTCCACCGAACTGCTAATGGCAGAAGACAAAGAAATAGAATTGATAAGATTAAAAATGAGTTGGAAGGCTGGATTGATGATGAGAAAGGAATCTCAAATGTCTTCAAGCAATATTTCCAATCATTACTTTCTTCTAGCTATAATAAAGACATGAATCGAGCATTGAGTGTGATTGAGCCAAAAGTTGATGATTCAACAAACTCGTTCCTATCAAGTCCTTTCATAAAGGAGGAGGTTCAAGCTGCTCTCTTTCAAATGCATCCCTTTAAGACCTCCGAGCTTGATGGTAGGGCTACCATTTTCTTTCAAAAAATTTAGAATGTTGTTGGTGATGATGTTTACTCTGTTATCCTTTCTGTTCTTAATAATAGGTCTGATCTACACTATCTTAATCATACTTTTATCACTTTGATTCCAAAATTAAAGAACCCTGAAACTCCCAAAGATTTTAGGCCGATTAGCTTATGTAATGTCATTTATAAAATTATCACTAAAGCTATAGCTAATAGGCTTAAATATATCCTCTCTAAAATTCTTTCTCCTTCACAATCTGCTTTTGTTCACGTCTAATCACCGAAAATGCTTTGCCTGCATTTGAAATTTTTCATGCCATAAGAAAAAAGAAATTAGGTAAAAAGGGTTTGTTTGCCTTGAAACTATATATGAGTAAGGCATACGATAGGGAGGGCTGAGTAGGATATTTTTACTAAAAATTATGTTGAAATTTGATTTCTCGAATGATTGGGTTTCTCTTATCATGAGATGTGTATCATCAGTCTCTTATTCTGTTTTGCTGAATGGTCAGCCGAGCTCTAATTTTTATCCCTCTCGTGGACTCCGATAATCAAACCCCCTTTCTCCTTGTCTCTTTTTATTTTATGCAGAAGCTTTCTCAGCCTTTATTAGCTAGGCAGAACAAGAAGGTACCCTTCATTATGTTAACATTTGCAAACGAGCCCCACTAATTTCCCACTTATTTTTTTATGGACGATAGCGTCATTTTTGGGTGAGCCAATGTTCAAGAGCTATTGACCATCAAAGGTATTATCCAAGATTATGCTACAGCTTCTGGCCAAAATATTAATTTTGATAAGTCAAAAATCTCTTTTAGTGATAATGTTTTGAAGACTACGCAGTGCCTTTTCCTCCTAAATGCAAGTCAGAAGAGTGTATAAACATGCCAAGTACCTTGGCCTCCCTACAACTATTGGTCGCTCAAAAAAGGAAATATGCAATATGATTAAAGATTGGGCATCTAAAAAGCTTAAAAATTGGAAATCAAAATGTCTTTCTTCGGCAGGTAAATTCATCCTCATTAAAGTTGGTTGCATAAGCCATACCCACATACATCATGAGTTGTTTCCTTCTCTCGTTAGAATTATGCAGGAAGTTAATTATATTATTTCTAATTTTTGGTAGGGCCAAAAAGATTTAGAACATCGAATTCATTGATGCTCCTGGGAGATTCTTTTTCAATCTAAATTCAAAGGTGGATTGGGGTTTTTGAGATTTCTCATGCTTTAGAAAAGCCATGTTTAATAAACAGCCTTGGTTCCTTCTCTATAATGATTCTTCTTTGTTGGCTAGAGTCCTCAAAACTCGTTAGTTTCATAGAGCATCTTTTCTTCAAGCTACAATTGGTTATAATCTCAATTCTTCGTGGAGAAGTATTATGGTTTCAAAGGAAATTATCACTCAAGGTATTCTTTAGAGGATTGGAAACGGGTCCTAAGTTAACATTTGTTTAGATACTTGGCTCCCTAATCAGGTTAACTTGCGAGTGCCAAATCTTCCTAGTAATGTTAATAATCTCGAATTAGTTCATTTTGATGTTGGATGACATGCCAGCTTGGAATGTAGAATTAATTAACTCCTTTTTCATTTTTGAAGTTACTGATGATATTTTAGCCATTCCTTTGTGTTATTGCAGTAGGCAAGACAAGTACTCTAGTATCATACCAAAAATGGGCATTATTCTATTAAAACAAGATATCAGGTGGCGAAACAAGTTAAAGAAGATAGTGCTAATTTTGTGAATTCACAATCTTCGTCCAATTGGAGCTGGATTTGAAAACTCAAGGTTCCTCCTAAAGTCCATCTATCTATCTAGAAAATCTATTGTCGAATCCTCCCTAATAAGCTATCTTTTCTTAATAGAAGAGCGAATGTCGATCCAATTTGCCATAGATGTGGTTCAACAGCTGAAAATATTGTCCATGCTCTAAAAGACTATGAATGGTCCAAGCTTCTCTATTATTCAAGCTCATTGCGTCTTCATACTCAGAATAATATTGTTGTTGGTTCATTAATTGAATGAATTGAAAAGATTCGATATTGCCATTACCATGAGTAACTTTGATTATTTGTTATGCATCTCTAGTCTGTGTGGTTCTAAAAGAATATGGGATTATTCCAAGGAAAAATGATGGACTTCCAAGCATGTTATAGAGTGGCTCATGGTTGTTTATAAGAATTTAATGTAGCCTGTTCTCGTCCCTTTTGCTCTGCTCGTGCTCCTTGTGACCGTCCATGGAATCTTCCTAATGATTCTTTTTGGAAGTAAAACTTTCATGCCTCTATGGTGGACTACTTTGGTACAGGCCTACGAGTTGTTCTTCGAAATTCATCAGGAAGAGTTACTGCTGCTGCTTCTAAGTTTTTAGACCATTATTTTTTTATTGTGTGTTGAAGCTCTTGCTTGTTAGGAATATATATCTCTTTACTGCTGCTACCCATAGTGCTAAGAACCTCATTGGTGAAATGGACTGTCATAAGTCGCATTCTAGCTTATCCTCAAAAGTTGATTATCTCTTATACTTTGGGTCCATTCTAATCGGGTTTGTAAAGAAGCCAATAGTTTGTCTCATGGTTTAGCAAAAAATGCTTTTAGTATTTCTTGTAATAAAGTTGTTTTTTTCGGGCTCAGTCCCAAACCATCTGCTAGACATTGTTCTTTACGAGGGCTCACCTTTTTAGTTTTCTTATAAAGTTTATTTTTCTCTTAAAAAAATCACACTCCTTATTTAAATTGATTGAATAAAATTAAATTCAAAAAATTACTTTATAATATTGAAAATTGAACTTTTTTCATTTCTTTATTTTAATTTTTTTTTAAATATCAAAATTAATAATTATTGCCTTTACTCCACTAACATCGTCGACTTTTCTAAATCAACATTAGCACTCTTGCCTTTAACTTCATTAGTCTTAGTCAAAATTTGAATTTATTTTGATCTTAAATAGAATTTATTGGCCTATTTATTAAAATAATGTAAATTAAACTCATTTGACACCGAGCTAAGTTCAGGAGCACATTTGATCCTTTTTCTTACTAGTTAAGGCTTACTTCGATGATTTGAAATAAAACAAAGATCAGTTAAGGAGACATTAATCGGCAAAGGAAACAACCAAATAAGAGAAAAGACTAAGTAGGTATACCTGAAGTCACCTTGCTCAACCCCTTATTGTTCGAGCGTTCAAACTCGGCAAAAAATTAAGATATAAGAGGGGAAACAGGAAGAGGAGCCCCTCTCTTTCTAACATTTAACAAATTTTTTCGATTCTTTAGGTCTTCCTTAAGAACTAATTTTGGTTGTTTCCTAGTAGGAGGCACATGCTACCTTCTCGAACAGTTGGTAAAATTGAAGGGATGAGAAACTAAGAAGTAACGATCTTGCTAATTATGTACAGAAGAGACGAGACCGTTTGACATCTTATGACCAAATCGGGCTCTAAGGTATACGAAGGCATACTCAGTTGCCGAGCAACGAAATAAAAAGATGAGAAAAGATAAAGATTTAGAGCGAAATTAAAATTTTTATAAAATTGCTTGAAAGCAACAAGAAGACGAATAGAGCTGGGGTGTGATTGAGCAATGAGATGTTTGTGTTAAGGATGATTGCCACAATGAAAGGATCTAAAAGGCAACCTAAGACTGGCTTTTCAGTGCTCTTCATATAGCATTATATGATTAGCTTCAGGAGTACTATTACCAAGAAAATATTCGGAGCACTCCTTAAGGACAAACTCAGACAGAATCCTATACCGAAGCTTAAGAAGATTAAGACACAGAAGATACAATTTAGAGGGAGAAAGATGGTGATCGTTTTCACTATTCTCAGGAGAAGTATAGGGGCTTTCAGCCTCCTCCTGGTTAGCAAAGGGCCCCTCTTGACCGACTGACTCAATACTAGGATTTTGAGAATGAACTTGACTAAGCCCCTCTCTATTAATAGATTCAGGGTTTGCGAACACAGGCAATGGATTTTATGCATACTCCATAACTAAAGAACACAAGAAAAGAAAAAAAAGTAAAGAAAAAAATAAAGGCAGCGAAAGATAAGTCAAACAAGTAAAATCACTTACTGGTAATATGGAAAAGTTCTGATAGATTTTCAAAGGAATCTATTGCAGCATGAGTGCAAGACAAAACCACAGGAAGCAGAGAACGCAATAAGGGAAGAAAATGAAAAAGATTGCAAAATGTTGAAGAGGAAGAAAAAACGAGAGTTTATAACCTCTCTATAGTAATAGAAATATCCTTAAAATTAACAAAAGAACACTCTAGAATGCAAGGGAATAGCTGTCATTTACAAAGCAAGATAGGAAACAGTGCTCATAATGATGGAGATAATATATGAAACATCAGGAGGTATGTCAGGCGTCTCACCAGCCAAACGTTTAAAATTCAAAATTGTACAACCGAGCATACCTTTTGCTCGTGATCTGATCAAGCTTGAATAGATATCCTTAATCCCACTTGCTGAGAGGTATTAATCATACTACATGGTTGGAATGACTGAGCATGAGCAAACAGACTATAACAAGCATAAATACTCTAAGGCAAGAAGGAAAGACTAATGATAACTAAGCATTATATGCCAACCTATCATATCCGAGAAAGATGGAGTTGACTAAGTTCATATTCAAGTACAATAAGGAGTCTTTAAATCTAGGTTATGGTCGGACCTAGTTGAATAATCCAACCCAACAAAGGACTCTACTATATGACCAAGAAGACTAATTCTAATAGGGTTATAGCACCTTATTTTCATGGAAGTCCTACTCTTGTACGACTAGGAGACCTTTAGTCCTTATATAAAGGATTGCGATACAATATTTCAAGTATATGCTACCTACATACAATAACTATATTTTGTATCAGCTTAAACCTTTTGACTTAGCCATCAGAGTTAATGGTCAGACAATCTCATCTGGTGCTTTTGATGAACTATTTATGCAGCTATAATCTAAGGCAGTGAACCTATTAATGCAGACTAGCACTATGATGAGTATCAAGGTCGTATTCTCGGGAAAGGGTGAGCCTAAAACTACTCCAATGTCTTATGTTATCTAAATTTAACTAATAGTGAAGAAGTTACTAATCTATGACCAGGTGCAAGCTAAATGATTAGCTAAATGCCAAGCAATCTGCAAAGGTTTAGTGAAACAATCAAGGAAAGAAAGCAAACCCAAGGGGGACCTAAGATAGTTGGATTTTAACAAAGGTAGAAATTATATTGATTACCAATTATTGATTATACGTGAGTGGATTCTAAATTGAATTTGAGTTCCCTCTCTAGAACACCAAATTCCTAAGCCTAAGAACCTAAACGACGGAATCTCTTCCCAATGATTGATTTTAGATTAGCCTTAAGATTAATCCACTGCTATTAAGAGTTGTTAATTCTTAATCTAGCTAGTTAATTACCTTTATCTCTAAGTGATTATTAACCAGTTCTTGCTATTCAAAATTCTAATTACTAAATAAATTTCTCAATTACAGAAAGCAATCTAAAGAATATAATTCACAATGTCTCATGAATAATGCGATATCTTATTAATACTGAAAGCAAGAAGAATACAAGAGTTGATAATCAAAATCTTATAAATATGAAGTGCAATCCAACAAACAAAGGAACCCCAATGGGTTCAGCAGCTCTAGCTACTCGTGCTAATGAATAAAACAAAATAAAGAACAAATGCAGAAGAGAAAATTAGAAACATGTACACCCTTCTTCTTCAAATCAGATGAACAGTTCTAAATCTTCAAATCTGAATAATGAACCTCGAATTGCCTCTTGAATGCCTCAAAATCTGCTCTTGATCTTTAATGTGATGCTTGAACTATTGAAATATGTCCTTTAATGTGTGAAATGGTCTACCAAAGTCGATCGTCGAAGTCTGGAAAGAAATGGTTCGCGTGCATATATGAGATCTAAGTTTAAAAACTCGAACCCCATAAAACAAATTGAAATAGCCTATATAAATGTCTCAGCATGGCCATGGTCAAGCCTGTGCTGGTCAGCACGGGCTGAGTCCAGGCCGTGCTCAGCCTCTGAGTCCCAAAATTAATCCCTTACTCCCTAACCGTGCCCTCGCTAGTGCTGAGCCACCATGGGCCATGTTGGAGACCGTGGTGGCCTCGAAAACCATGCCAAAAGGCCATATTTGAAGATCAAAGGCCAATGGTTTAGCATGGCCAGAGTCCAAGCCGTGCTCAACCTTGAAATGCGAGCCTTTGTCCAATTTTGATGAATTTCAGTCCGTATTTGCACGTATCGCCCCTCAAACACTGATAATGTTCATCAATGATCACTTGAAACATGTAAGGAACCAAAACATAGGTGATTCTGGCATAAAACAAGATAAATATGCACAAAAATACAAGTAATTGGGCATATAAACATGTGTAACATAATGCATTTCAAGTATTTTGGAGCTCGGGTCAGACTTGAAGACCTTATTGATAACTTATCTCATTTGACCAAGTTATTTGTTATTAATATAATTATTATTAAATATGTAAGCCCGCATAATAGAGATTAAAATTCTAATATTGTGTCCTTGTTCTTTTATGTTTACTTGAATTAGAAACTTCTTACATATATTTTATAAGATTTTTATTTATTCTATTTAGCCCTTGTACATTTATTTTTGCTTTATTAAGGACTATTGAGTCCTTAATCAAAGCAAAAAATAAAAGTATAAAAGTTCAATGATAAAGTTAAATTAAAGGGCTTAATAAAGTAAAACTGAAAATTCAATAGCTTAAATATGTACTTGCCAAGAAAAAAAGTTCCTATAGAAAAATGAAAAAACTCATAATTTTGGCCTATGAACTATTTATTTTTATTTTAATTAACCCCTAAATAATTAATTTATTTTATCGAGTCCTTAAACTATTATTTCAACTCATATTTAGAGCTTCTTTTGCCAGTCTTGAGTGCACGTTTGAAATGCACTTAATGGTGTTAAAATTAATTAATAATAATGAGAAAAGTCTTACATGTTGGCTTGAAAGAAATGTTTTAAAAAGCTTGGAATAGATAATGTAAAGCTAAGATTTTGCCATTGAAGCTTTGAATACCTAAAATGTCTAATGACAAAGGTGATGAAGGGCAAAGAAATGGTGCAGGACTAAGAATCCACCACCAAGTGATGAAGGCCTAAGCAATCTACCATCGAACAATGTAGCCGGTATGCAGTTTGATAAATTAGCATGCTCAACCTTTATGATGACATTATTTATTGTGATTGTGGACATAGAGCAAGAATGTTTTTTTCAAGGACTTACTAGGGGAGGAAATTTTAGAGATGGCAATTTAGGATAACTTTGTGATGTGAAATAGTTAGATTTTGCAATTTTTTTGCCAATGATGATTTTGTTCTTGGATAGAGTGGGAGTTGTAAGTTCTTCAAATGGCATGATGAGTGATTGAGCTAGAGATTTTTAGCAATAGAATGAGCTTAGGCTATTAAACCTGCAACTTCAAAACCATGCAAACCTATATATGCAAAACTAAAACTTTTAGATCAAACTTGAAATAGCTTTTTACTCAATAATCTAAATGGTTACTCAGTATTTTGACTTATACTTTATATCTGAAATTTTATTGCGTAGGAATAATTAATATCAATAATCGTATTATTTATCGTAGGAATAGAAGTCTCTCTTTGCATTTTACTCATCAATTGTTTAAATATTTTAGTTACTTGTATAGGTTTATGTAACTCTTGTTTCTTTCCAACATCTTTTTGGAGTAGCAATTATCTCAATGTGCTCCAAAATTTTAATCAAGAAGCTTAAAATCTTATTTATTATGAAAGATAATCACAAATCCTAAAATAAAAATCTTTCCATAAGAATTCTAACAGAACTATTAATTAAAAAAATATAAAAATAATACATTGATAAACTTCTTATTTTGAATTTTTAACAACTGCATGTACAATGTTCATCAAAAGAAAAATCATTCATTGATAATAGAATTGTATCTTGAGCTTCCTTCATTATTCAAGTTTCGAATTGCGAAATAAGTTCAAAGTATAAACAGTTACATCCAAAATTTTGAATGATTTATATGAACTGCCACTAATTCCAAAAACATTAGAAGCACATTTCTTGCCATGTTGAGTAAGTTATAGATCAAGTGCCTCTATAAATCATGTAAAATTTTTGTTGCATACTCTTATTCTTCTTTTCCATTTAATCAAGAAGGATAGTACATCGTACTTTGTTGCAGGTTCTTACTTCCTTTTTATGAAGAAAATGATGTTCCTTCAACAATTCTTTTTATTTTCCTAACGCTTTTTTACTAATGTTGATTGCAATTGTTTTACCAATATTTTCTCACCAATCTAGATAATCATCTCTATAAGAAATTACAGTAACAATGTTTTCTCTCTAATCTAAATATTTAAATGAATTTGAAAATTTCTTAGTGCTACATTGGAGAAAAATGTTAAACATCTCGTCTTGATTTGTCTCAATTTTTGCCCCTATTAACATATAATGCTTTTACACATGTAAAAAAATAACTTTAAAATATTAAGGACCTAAATAGTCCAAAATATGGCCATTGATCTTGATCAATTTGCGACAAGAAGGGTAGTTAATATTTTCCACGTTTGGATTTGCAGCTCTGGTGGGATCCCCTTGTATTAAATATTTCCCATGCACTAACTAGCACATAGCATCTCATGATGGCATTTCAATTAAAGGGTTAGGATCATTCTGACTTTAATTTCCTTCCAGTTGTTTAGTCTCAAGATAAGGGAGATGTCCTCTCAAGTCTACTTTTTCTTTATTTTTTCAATTATGCACTTTATTTAAATTTTTCTAATAATTTAAAGAAATCATGAGTTGCTTTAGATGTCATAATATTTTTAAGAAAAAAGAATTAATGTTTTTTATTTTTTTTCCTTGTAAAAGAAACCATAGGATTACTGAATATTTTGATTATAGAACAAAAATATCTATATGCCAATTGATTATTTTTTCAGTGTTACTTAAAATAAAAATTCAGCTAAGACAAAAAAAAATTGATAAAAAGTCTATTTGCCCCGGGGGTCATCCAAATGATAAATTTAATATATATTTAAATATATATCAATTATTTATCCATCAATCCCAAATAAAAATACCGCTACTTGAAAATAATAGTTTGTGGACACGAGAAAAAATCATTTCAGAGTTCATGCAATTATGGAACTCCACAACCAATTTTTACTACAAATGTCACAATTATGCAGTTGAGAAAAGAAAGAACAAATGATATATTAATCTATCATAATATCATACAATCTGAAGAACCAAAATATGAAACATGGAGCACATGTTTAATGTGATACTTCTGATTCACCTCCCCCCATCTTTTCACTTCTTTTTTTACAACCCTGGAAACCCGTCTCCGTAACCATTACACTACGTGGCATTACATAAAACTAGTGGCGATGGTGCAGGCACTCGGCAGGGGTGGCAGGAAACCTTGCAGTGTCGGTGCAGTAGTCATAGATCATATGGTTAGCCTTAACCCACAAGAGCTGATGGTTCTGGTGCCAATTGAGCTCAGCCAATGTTGGTTCATCCCACCAGTACCTCTTCTCACCATTACTGCTACATTTCTTAGCATTATCAGCTGCTGCCACTGTTACTGGGCACTCACATGCATCAATTTCAAAACCCTTGTAGGACGCAATGAATGGCGCATGGGTCCAGTCGGTCTTGACACGGCCACCTTGTGTAGCCCAGTCATCTGCATTCCAGATTGAGCTATATACACCCATTGGTTGATCTTTAGGGAAAGGAATTCCCTTGTTTTCCATATTGGTGTGCAATCTGATTGGAGTGTCATCCACTAGAAATCTGATTTAACAACAAAAGGTTTGAGCAAATTGTTAGAAAGTAAAAAACACACAACACATGAAATGCATATGTGAATTTCAATGAATTATTCTGCAATGCATTATTTATGTAGGAAGGGTAAATAGAAGAATGACTTGTCACATCTTTCTCAAAACAATCAATAATTACAAGGACAAGAAGTGGGAATCATAGAGCTACTATCCACAAGGAGAGCATCAATTGTATGCATGTAGTGTACGGAACAACTACATGCCAAAAGCCATAATCAGTAGTAAACAACTACATCTGTATACTTGGTTCCCATTTGCTCTTTGGCATGTATTATCCAAAATTTGATTATTTCTTCCCCTTCTTTTGTGGGTTTGGTTCACATTCAGTTGCTTTCCTTTTCAACTTTGTCATAGGACCAATAACACCAACTAGACACACAACAGTCACATGAGCAAGGGAATGATTATTATGATTGTTTGCTTTCCAGTTTTCACTGTCATGGCGGTAACAGTCAATTACACTAGCCTACCAAGCTAGCATTCACATTAACCACAAGGCCAATTTTTGTCGCCAAATACTAAAAAATTTAGACATTTTACTAAGAATCCCATTAATCTTTTAACAATTTGGCTAATGAATATGCAAGCAAGTTAGCAAGTATCCATAAATACAAGTGATGATGACGGTGCTTACACAACTTGGTGCTGATTCCAGAGGATGGAGTAGGAGTGAAAGTCCTTAGTAGGGTCAAACCAAAGGTTCAATCTTTGTTCCCTGTTACCTACGCCATTAACATACACATTGGTCTGAACCAGGTAAGGTTCACCTGTTGTGTTACCCAGGAACTCGAAGTCAAACTCATTGTGACTTGGACCGTCTGATGACATCTGATAATCAAAATCATAAAAACTTTAGTCCAAAACAATAGTATATGGTTCAATAATACAAAAGAGAGAAATAATTCTTTGTCAAGGTGGGGACTAAGTTAGTAAATGCAAAATAATTAAACTTTATGAGACTCACGAGTAGGTAGCTGCTGCTGCTAGTATTATTAACACTAGCAGACTAGCTACCCATGAAAGCAAATAGAGCCAAACATGAAAACTTTTATGCAACAGGAGGGCATTATTATTTAAACAACTTGGACCCGGTTCATCAAGCAATCCAGCTAAGCTATAATCAATTCTATTAACATTAATCAAATTGGTTAGGAGTAACAACCAGCAGCATCATTATTACTAACAACGCACTTACATAGAAGGCAGTCACAGTTCCAGCAGAATCACCCTCCACAAGCTTAATTTGTATGGTTACTTTCCCAAACATGTATTTGCTTTTAGATTGAAACCCAGCACCTGTCAAGTCAAATCATCATAAGACGACATACATAAAAGGAAATATAACAATAATCAAATACGCAGCATACATGAACTTAGTACTGTTACAGAAACAGAGCAGAACAGAGCAATGCATGTGGATCAAAGAGAAATAAAATGTTAATACATACCAGAATAGTTATCAAGCTTGAGCTTAAGAAGTTCTCCTTCATAGATGAAGTGATCAAGAGCCCATGATGCTTGATAGAGCTCATCAAATTTAGCTGAGTTAACTGAACCAGCAAGCACGACTAGACCCACCAACAATACAATAATAGCAGACATTTCCTTTTTCACTAATTTTAAAACCAAAACTACAGAGAGAGAAACCGATGATTGTTTAAAGAGAGGGAGACAGACAGAGAACGAGAGAGAGAGAGAGAGAGAGAGGGGAGAAGCTTCTTCACTGAATGCTTCACTGAGAGTGAAGAAGAAGAAACCCTTGGTCCTTCTTATAGCCAATTCCTTTGGCTTCCTCTATAAGACCCCCAGCCACGTCATTTAATATTTTGTTATTTTTATGCCAAATCATTTGCCACGTAGGATTACAAAGAATAAAAATCGAATATAACTGGACAGAGATAAGGATTAAAAATGTAGCCGTTACTGTTGCCCCCACTTAGCTGGCTAAAGCTGGTCACTGTTGTGAAGGGCACTTGGCACGACATGCCTCCCATTCAAAAGGATTATTTCGCAGATCTCAGCCAGTCGTATTCAGCCACGTGGAGGCATACAGCTGTTTCACCACCTTGTCCAGTTGTCACTGCAGTATGAGTTAAAAAGGGTCCTTCTTTTTCCTCAAGGGCATTTTATCTCTCTTTTTAGGGAATGAATCGAACACCCTCGCGTGTGTACTACTCGCTTTGCTGGAATGAAACGTGGCTGCTTGTTGTTCAGTGAACGATGATTACTGGAGAGTAATTGGATTTAGTACGTGAGAGAGTGAGAGAAACGGGAATAGAGGGAAAATCACTTTACCTTCTTTGTATTTTAATTGTACTTTGCTGATGGCAGTGCAAGCGCACTATACAATGCCACATCTTTTTTTGTAAATATATTGTTCAAAAATATTGCCAGGGAATTTATTTCAAGAAAATGTAATTATTTTGAAGGCATCGAGATGCGTGCCATTATTAATTTAGGAGAAATTTCTTAGGGATTTTAAAAGGGGACAGGTTTTGTACCATCGACTGACACTGAAAATTCGATTTATTAAATAGATCAGTTTTATTTTTATTTCTATTTTAGAAAAATTTAATCATATGGTTAGATTTTAATTGGAGAGATATTTTTTATTTTCCTTTCATATTCTTAAAAAATTTATATTTTTTAATAATAAATATTTATATATTTTTTATATAATCTTAAAAGTAATTTTTAGGAATTCAGTTTTTCATATAAGTCTTTTTGTAAATAATTTTAAGATTATCTGTAAGTTATACGTTAATGAGTTCATACTCCGGGTCTTGTCAACACCATCCGCTATACTATTGGAGTTGATGATGCCCGAAGATCTCTATTTTAACTGTAAGCAAAGAGATATCGGAGCTAGTACCAGAAAATGATGTCGAAACAAAGTAGCTATACCGGATGGTGCATTTGGATCACTGACGAACTTTTTAGTTAACTGAACTAATAGATTTTACTTTTCTTTTACTGTTTTTAGTTAAAAAATATCAATTTGAGTAAATATTTTTGGTGTACTATATAGGATTAATTAAACTGTACTATTGCCTAATAGGGTTATAAATTAATGGAATCGACTTGAATTTTGACAACCTCAAGCTCGGTTAATTTAATTCGGTAAAAATTCGAGTGCTATTCGAACTGAAACTCAGCTGATTTTAAAATTATTAAACTCACGAATAGTTCGAACTTAGTTCATAAATAGTTTGTTTATTATATTAAATAAGCTAATTTGAGTTTAGCTCCTTAAATAATTATATAATAATATAAAAAGTTTTATGCTCGTGCTTGCTAAGCATTTTCTAATATTAATTATTATTATTATTATTTCAATTAATTATTGTAATTATTATTATATATATTATTATTATTTATAAAATTTTAAATTTAAAAAATAAAATTAATTTGAACTCGAACTCAAATCATTAAACAAGCCTAAGACGAGCTTATAGATAAATATGTTCAGGAGCTAAATCGTAAATTTATTTATAAATTTTTAAAACGAATTGAGCTCAAGCATGCGAGTAAGCTCGCGAGCTAACGAATTAAATTTTACCAAATTCGAATTCAGTTCATTTAAAATTCAACTCAAATTTAGCTCGATTAATTTAAAAAATAATTTTAAATGAATTTTTTTTTATCGAGCTCAACACATTTGGTTGATTTATCGCACTGGTCTCTGACATGGAATGGGCAAGTAATAGCATATATTGGTGTTCGAAATGGCAAAGTAGATGGGTCCAAGATCCAGCAGTGGATTTTGATTAATTCGTGAGGTACTAACGTAGTGCATATATTATAAACTTCTGTTTGTTTATTGATGAGTGGATCATTACAAAAGAGTACCAAATTTTTAGGGAATTTTGTTAAAGATGTTAACATTATGCTCGAGAATATTTCATTATTATATGTATACTTAACAATATTACCATGCTTATTTAGTGTTTCTTTCCCTAATTTCTGAAACATGTTGGGTGCATCTTAGTGCAAGCTTTATGTTCGTTGGTACAGGAGATCAAATAAATTTACAAATGAGAAATTTATATTTTAGTTATCCATTTGACAACAGAAATATGGCTTCCATTAATTCTAATTGATAATCTGATTCACATATTCTTATGTCTACAATGAATTAAACGTCATTTAGATTGAGAAAATCCAAATGAGAGTTCTTATAAAATTCATGAATTTAGTTTAGATTTATTGTTTAGTAAGAAAAAATTAGTCTAAATCTATAGATTTAAAAAAAAATCACTTTTCCTAAATTTTTTTATTTTTTAGTATTTTAATTTTCCACCTTCTAATAAAATTTACTAATTTAAAAGAATAGTGAATTGTTTTATATATATATATATATATATATATATATATATTATATATTATTATTTCAATGTTATCCCTACTAAACTTATATTAACTTAAAAATTATTCTTAACTTTAAATAAGAATTCATCTTTTTATGTTTAATCCAAACGATAAAATTTTTAAAATTTGTAAATTTAAAATTCATAAATTTTAATTAAATTTATAAATTTAAAGAAATGTTGCTAAATATTCTATCATTTTTTATCTCACTTTCTTTTATTTTAATTTTAAAATATTAAAAGACAGTTTTATAAAAATAGTATATATAAAAATCACATGTAACATTACTCATTTTAAAAGTCTACAACTCAGTCCGTGCGCCAAAAGGTTTGAAGCTCTGTTTAAGATTGTGTATAAAAATGGAGATGAAAGGGTCAGGTGGACTTTACCATTCTTATATTTATGGTACTAAATACCAGTATAGGACTGAGGTGGATAAAATTGTTTTCTATCTTTTTAATTCCGAAAACTATTTCTAGAAAGAAATAAGTAAATTATAAAAGGATGAAAAACTAATTTGTTAAACTAAAGATTTTCAATTTGTTACTTTTAACAAACACCAATAAAATTCAGTAGGGGCCAAGAAAATGACAAAATAATTGAGACAAGATGAGAAAGTCAGAAATATCTTCTGTACTCTTGCAAATTTTATAATCACTAATATTGTAATTGTTATTCTTTAAGAAAATGATATTTATGGCGCTAATGGTTATGGCATGACATTTAAGCATTGTTTGGATGAAGCAAAATAAAAGTTGTTTCTTGCGGATTGGGTGAAGAAATTAAACATTCATTGGCCCACTGTTGACCCTTTTCTTTTCTCTTCCTCTTCCTCTTCCTCTTCCATCCCTTATTTTCACTTTCCCAAACGAGGTGTTAGGGAGGAAAGGTAATAATAAAGGGAAACTTTCTTTATTTCTTTTCCTTCTTGTATGGATGGGTGGATGGAAAATTAGAAGAGGAACCCATCCTTTATTTCTCAAACTAAGGATTAATTTCTTGATTTTGGATGAAACAAATTAATACAGCAAGTTATTCTTTTTCTTTTTCTTTATATAATGCTTTGTATTTAAAAAGAGCCCATGTTTTATGAATGGAGTAATTAGTAATACAAAATACTAAAAGGCCTATGAACCCCAGAAAGTGTTATGGGGACAGTACTATGTTACGGATGGCTTCTGACAACCCACTAGGAAATGCCCACGTGGAAGAAGATATTTTGCTAATATCTCATTGTAAAGAAGCAGTGTACCGTTGAGTACTTGGGTATATTTTGTAATATTATTTTATTTTGTTGTTTGTTTTTTCCTTTTCCATTGGCAGAGGTTAAAAAAACAGAGTGTTAGGTGTGGGATTGACGTGTCAAATGTAAATGAGGTGTTAAATTGGATGATGAAGGGGTAATGGAGTGTGGGGTGGCACTGGCAGAGAAAGAGAAAGAGAAATGATTGAAATGATTGCGTGACGTGGAATACCATGCAGTGCATGTTGCAGATAAGCTATGGCCTATCTCCACAGATAAGAGGGCAACTCTACAAAAAAAGTAAATAAATTGGATATCTGTTTTTGAGATGGAATGGAAATTGATTCGTTGCATAGAATACTATGGGCAAGATAGTATTTTTCCCCTGAACTGTAATGGGATAAAAAATAGAGGTGGAAATTGAAATATCTTTGAAATAGAACCAAATTTCAGAAATTTTAAAAATTAAATATTCAGAATATTATCGAATCTACTGTACTTGTATTCAATTACTACATAATACATAATTAAAAATGTTTATTTCAAATCTACCAATCTAATATAAAAATTATATATAAATAAATATATTATATTCAATAATTTCAATCTATAACGTTGAATATCTGCTGTATTTTTTAATATATTTGAATTCTAACTTAAAATTAAAAAGAAATTACAAATATTAACTATACTATATTAAACTATGTAATCTTTTATGAAATTATGTAGTTTTAATTTTACATCAAAATTACATAATTTTAAATAAAATTACATAATTTTAGTTTTTTATTTTATTTTATAGATGAAGAGTTATTTTAAATTTATACATAATAATTTCATATTTACATTTTTAAAATTCTTAAATTTAAAACTTCTTATATACAAATTTTGAGCTGTGATATAATAGAGTGTGAATTAAACTATATAATATATCCACGTACATAAAATTTGATTTATATTTACAAAGATGTAAGAAAACACAAGTACTAAACAGTGCTTTGTTTATATGATTTGGTACTAAGAAAATTTGATTTTATCAGATATTTTTTATAATTCTACTTCTCTTATGTTTGATTTTGTCTACAAGTGTTTCTTTTTCTAATATTTTATGCTCAAACTCAGTTTCTTTCTCTTCTCCTTCTGTATCTGTCACAACTCTCTCTTTACTTAATCTTTCATCTTTTAATTCGGTTTTAATCACTTTACATTCTATGAAAACTAGAGCTAAATCTGGTATTATAAAACCAAATCCTAAATATACTACACTATTAACTACTCTTACATCTCATAAACCATAATCTATCAAACAAGTTTCTTGTTCCTGATTGGAAAGCTGCTACATTAACAAAATATACAGCTCTTATGAGAAATAATACTTGGATTTTAGTTCCTTCAACTGTTGACACGAATGCTGTTACAAGTGGGATTTCAAGTTAAATATAAGTCTGATGGCTCTCTTGAAAGGCACAAAGCTAGATTAGTTGTTAAAGGTTTTCACAACATATTAGTCTAGATTACTTTAAGACCTTTAATCCAGTTATTGAGCCTTCTATTATTCAAGTGATTTTTTTTTTTTTTTTACTTTAGTTGTCTCTAATAATTGGTATATTCAACAAACTGATTTCAATAATAATTTTTTAAATGGTTATTGCCTCAACCTAAGGGTTTTATTCATCAATCTAAACCCACACATATATGCAAATTACAAAAAGGGCCTCAAACAAGCACCTAGCGCATGGTTTGACAAACTTAAGCAAGCTTTTTTTAGTTGGAAATTCTAAATTTCTACTTCAAACTCTTCATTGTTTTTATACAAAAGGTATGGTAAATTAATTAATTGTTTAGTGTATGCAAATGACATATTTATTACTGGTGAAGACTCTTAGCTTATGCAACAAAAACGATTTTCTTTAAAGAATCTTAGTTCAGTTAACTATTTCTTAGGGTTTAAAGCTTTTCAAGATTCTTTTAGTGTGCTTCTTGCTCAGTCTAAATATATTGGTGATTTCTTAACTAAGATAAACATGACAACAACAAAGCCTAGTCATACTCTTATGTGTTTGAATTAAAAACTTCATCTTCATGATAGTGATTTGATTAATAAGGCATCTTTGTATAGAAGTACAATTGGTACTCTGCAGTATTTGACTATGACTAGACCTGACATAGATTTTGTAGTAAATAAGCTTAGTCAGTTTTTAAAGACTTCTATTGTTAATCATTGGAGTGCTTATAAAAGAATATTGAGATATTTGCAAGGCACTAGACATCTTGGTCTATATTTTATACCTTCTATTACACTTTCACTTGAAGGTTTTCTGATGAGGGGGAGTAATATTGATGGTCGAAGGTCCTCTACTGATTTTTATGTCTTTTTAATCTCATAACTTGGTGCTCTTAAAAATAGAAAGTTGTTGCTCGAAGTAGTAGAAAATCTAAGTATCATGCTTTGGCTTATGCTATTCCAGAAGTAGTTTGGTCGCAATCCTTGTTTACAAAACTTGGTATTTCTTTTCAGTCACCTTTCGTCTTGTGGTGTGATAGCCATTAGTCTAGGTTCTTTGGCTTCTAGTCCTATTTTCCCTGTTAGGACTAAACATATTAAGATTGATGTACATCGTGTTACAAAAAAGGTGGCTACCAAAGTCTTGATGTGAGATACATTCCAACTGCTGAGCAACCAGCTGATATGTTTACAAAGTCTTTGTCTATTCCTCGTTTTACTGCTTTATGTTCTAATCTTCACCTAACAATTCTAGGTCTCGCTTACGGGGAACTGTTGAATCTATAGCTAGTACTTAGTTTGTATGTATAACTGGCAAATGGTTAAGGACTTAATTCTAGCCATTCATAGAATATTGTATTCTTTATACTCAGATAAATAGATAATAAATCTTAGCTTAAGTAAAGCAGTTATTATGCTTGCCAAATACATTTTGGCTTTTATTATCTCATTAAAAGTCAAAAAATACATTTGTCTCAAGTTCCTCTTCAATTAGTATTGACTAATAATAGAATAGTTCAATTTCTGAAAAATAGAATTTTGAAGATCTATTTTATTTTGAATTATTTGTTGTAGAGTTTATATTGATGATGGTGGTGACCTCAACAAACATAAGTTGTCTTGATGTTAATGATCAATAATAATAATCTTAGTAAAAGACTTAGAATCATCCCTCTCTCCATGAATGACATAGTGTCTTATAGTTTCTCTTTTGGTTTTTGTTGCCTTGGTACAAGAAAAGAAAAAAAGTAAAAGAAAAATGATGAAGTTTTTCCTTTTTGATTTCTTTGTTAGAAATTTAAAAGTAGAACGTATTAACTAGGTATTACTATATTATTGATTCACTCAATTTCAAAATGCTTAGCATTTAAATGAGCCATTTTGAATGTTAGGAATGTAATTTACATTTAGACTAAAGTATAAGGATTTCTCAATACTTTTTACTTTAAAAATAATAAATATAAATGTTAAAAATTGTCACAAGTTTATTAAACCATTAAAAACCAACTTGCCATTAGCATCAACTACTTTACACCACTACCACCAATACCTTTAAGGCAAATCACCACCAATATTATTACTAGAACTAAAGCATATATGTGTACCTGTAATTCAACAAGTCTACACAATTACCTCTATCCATCAATTGAAAAAAAAAACATGCACAATCACTGTCAGCACTCACAAATAAATCAATTAAGCACTACAAGAAAGCAATAAACTCAATCTAAGAAACCAAACTTATTGCCACCAACATTAATTTAGAACTTCATGTTTTTCACCATTTAATAAAGGAAGAAAACATACCTTGATCTATGTTTAATAGAGTATGATTTCTTTCCCTTTTCCCCTTATCTTATTGATGGATACTCTAACTTTTAGTTTTGTATTTGCTATAACTTTTGATGATATGGATAAATAGAGGACCACCTCTTATTTATAGACTAATGGTGGCTTTCCATCAAAGCACCAATGGTTACAACCCTTCATATCATATAATCTTTACCAATAGTTATAACTATTAAATTCACAACATTTCATTAACCAATAGAATTTAATCACTAATATCTTATTATAATTATATGAGTCATTAATTTCTTATATTCTCCCACTTGGCTCATATAATTTAATAAGAATATAAAATGCACAAAAATTAATGTTAAATTCTTTTTTAAATTGGCTGTAACATAATATCATTATTAAGTAGAAATATTAATGCGGGTCATAGCGGTCGTATGTCATTTTATCGACATAGTCCCTTCCATGTACCATAACACTAATTCTCAATTTAATATTATCTTTAATAAAGATAATATTAATGGTCCAACATTAGTATCTTTAAATCAAGACTGTTCTTATCAATATTACTTTAAAGCAATTATGTATACCAAATAAAAAATAGAAAAATCATAAACACATAATTGAGCTCAAAGTGTCAAATGTATAAACTTAAAATAAACTTGATAAAATACTAGTAATGACGTCTAACAATGCCCATTCTTACAACATGTTCATTAAATGTTTTGAGTGGTAATCCTTTTGTTAAAGGATCTACAATCATAAGATTTGTGCTAATATGACACTCTTTGTTTTTTGAACTTATTCTTTAACGGTAAAGTATTTTATCTTCATATGCGTAGCACCCTTAGAATACTTGTCGTTTTTAGAGAAGAAAATTATTGTAGAATTATCACAGTAAATTTTCAACAGCCTGGCTATACTATCAATAATTTCAAGTCCTGAAATAAAATTTCGCAGCCATAATCCATGAACGGTAGCCTCAAAGCAAGCTACAAACTCAGCCTCCATAGTGGATGCAGTAATGATAGACTGCTTCACACTCTTTCATGAAATTGCTCCTTCGACTAATAGGAATAAGTAGCCAAATGTTGATTTTCTTGTATCAACACATCTAGGAAATCTGAATCTGAATATCCAATCATCTCAAGGTGCTTAGATCTTCTATAAATGAGCATATAAACTTTTGTTCCTTGCAAGTATCTAAGAATTTTCTTTACAGCTTTCAAGTAATCTAATCCTGGATTACTTTGATTTCTCCCTAGTATTTTGACAGCAAAACTAATGTCCGGTCTGGTGCAAGTTTGAGCATACATTAAACTCCCAACAACAGATGTATAAGGAATATTCTTCATTTGTTCTCGTTCCAATTCATTTTTCAGATATTGCATAAGATTAAATTTATCCCCCTTCTGAATTGGAACTATCCATGCTGAGCATTTATCCATTTTAAATCTCTCAAAATTTTTATTAATATAAGCCTTTTGAGATAAGCCCAATAATCCTTATGATCTATCACGAAATATTTTTATTCCTATCACATATGTGGCTTCTCCCATACCCTTCATTTCAAAATTAGTAGAGAGATATTTTTTAGTCTTATGTAGCAAACCAAGATCATTAGCAGCAAGTAAAATATCATCAACATACAAAACAAGAAAAATAAACTTGCTCCCACTGATTTTCATATATATACACCGATCAATGATGTTTTTTTGAAATCCAAAAGAAGTAATGGTATCATTAAACTTAATATATAATTAACGGGAAGCTTGTTTAAGTCTGTATATTAATTTTTTTAGTTTACACACCATATGATCCTTTTTCTTAATTGAAAAACCCTCAGGTTGATCCATATAAACTTCTTTTTTCAGATTTTCATTAAGAAAAACGGTTTTGATATCCATTTGATGTAGCTCTAAACCATAATGAGCCATTAAAGCCATAATGATTCTAAAAGAATCTTTTTTAGACACTGGTGAAAAAGTCTCTTTGTAATCACTGCCACTTTTCTGAGTAAAATCTTTGGCAACAAGTCTGGCTTTGTGTCTCTCGATATTGCCTTTTGAATCGTGTTTGGTTTTGAAAATCCATTTGCATCTAATCTTTTTACATCCTTTAGGCAACTCAACAAGGTCCCAGACTTGATTTTGATTCATAGATTTTAACTCTTCTTCCATAGCACTAATCCATTTAATAGAATCATCATAATTCATGGCTTCTGAAAAGAATCTGGATCATTATTAATTCCTAAGTCCATTTTCGATTTTTGCAGATAAACTACATAGTCATCAGAAATAACATATCTCCTTTCTCTTTGAGACCTTCTGCTAGGCAACCCCAAACATGTAAGTGCCTCAAACTAGGTTTTCTTTCTGTCCATAGTTCAAAAGGTGTATTTGGAACTGCCTTACTAGGAACCATGTTTAGCAAATGCATAGTAGTTCTTAATATATAAATATATAATGACAAGAGTAAAGAAGAATGACTCATCATACTCCTAACTATTTTCATTAAAGTACGATTACGCCTTTCTGCAATATTATTTTGTTGTGGTGTTCCTAGCATTGTGTATTGAGCACAAATATCATGTCTTTCAAGAAATTTGGCAAATGGACCTAGAAATTGTCTAAATTCATCATATTTTTCATAATATTCATCATCTTTATATGACCTTACAATTTTTACCTTTTTATTTAATTGCCTCTCGACCTCTTTAATATAAATCTCAAGTGAATTGATTGATTAAGATTTGTTATGCAATAGATAAATATGACCATAATGAGAAAAATCATCGATAAAGGTAATAAAATATTTTTCTCCATCAAAAGTTGGATCATCAAAAGGACCACAAATATGAGTGTGTATAATTTAAAGAAGCTGTGTGTTTCTCGTGGCTCCTTTCTTAGTGTGTTTTGTTTGTTTTCCTTTAATACAATCAATACACACTTCAAGGTCAGTAAAATCCAAACTTGAAAGTATTTCATTCCTTACTAATCTTTATATCCTTTCTTTGGATATATGACCCAAACATTATGCCACAAGTAAGTAGAACTTTCATTAACTAAACTACGTTTAGTACCAACGTTATGATGCAAGGTCATTAATGTCTCAATAAAAGAATTATCAAGTTTAAGCTTGTAGAGACCATCACATAACAATCCAAAACCAATAATATTATTATTCTTAAATAAATTTAAATATCTAGAATCAAGCTTAAAATAAATCCCGCTACATCAAGTTTCGTTAAAGAAATTAAGTTGCGGGAAAATCTGGGTATATAAAGAGTTTGAAATAAATTCAAATAATGTCATGTATCTAAAATTAAACAATAAGTGCCAATACCTTCAATAGAAGTTTTCTTTCGATTTACCATGAAAATAAAACTTTCATTTGGCCTTATGGTTTGAATCGTAAGGAATCCCTGCATCATATTAGAAAGATGGGTAGTGGAACCAGAATCAATCCACCAATTATTATGCGCAACTTCAATAAAATTTGATTCAAAACATACTAAAGTATAATGCTTATCTTTCTTTTCGAACCAAGCTTTTCGTTTTAAGCAATCCTTCTTTAAGTGCCCGATTTTATCATAGAAGTGATACTTAATACTCCCATGTTCCTTCTTATGAGCAGCCTTAGAAGATTCATTTAGGTTTTATAAATCTTTCTTCTTGATCTTTCCACCTTTCTTTTTGTAACTCTTTCTAGCTTCTTGATGACTTAAGAGATGAACTGAATGAGCTCTTTGATTCTTTAATCTTGTCTCTTCTTGAACAAGCATACTGGTCAATTTATTTACATTCCATTTATCCTTTAAAGTGTTATAGTTCATTTGGGATGGACCATATTATTCAAGAGGCAAGGAGTTCAGTATGAACTGTACTAGAAAATACTCATCCACATTCATTCCTAAGGTCTTTAATTTTGCCGCTAAGGTAGTCATTTTAAGAATATGCTCATGCATGGCATGTGAACCATCATATTTCATGTTGGTCAAATTACTTATCAATGTGCCAACAAGTAACTTATCAGCTGTTTAGAACGTTCCTCAATAAGCTTTTTAAATTCCTTAGCATTGTCAGTTTTAGGAATTGTACTCTTTAAGTTGTTTGCAATAGTCATTTGCATAAACATTAAGCTTAATTTGTTCGATCTTTCCCAAGCTTTATATAAAGCTTTTTTTTAGTGCTACTTTCATCAATAATAGTAGCAGGTTTCTCAATTTGAAGTGCCAAATCAAGATCTAGAACACCTAAGTGAAACTAAACTTGTTCGCACCAATCAGAAAAGTTCAAACCACTAAATAATGGAACAGATGAAGCATGCGAATGAAGAGAAACGGATACAGATACTGCAAATAAAAATAACATAGAATACTCATACATTAATGCTTTGATTCATAATATTTATTCCATAAATTCAAATATAAACATAAAATATATCAAAGTTCTCCTTTAGGTGATACTAAGATATACTTATGTAAACAATTATAGGTAATTATATATGCATAACTAAATTTATCTTTTCTATCTTTGGATATGTAAAAATAAAATTAGTATAACATACTAATCACCATGATTATGTTTATCAATTATAAAATAATTAATCAACCTTTGGATTGATGATAAATTTCAACTTATCCATAAATACACAAAAATCGTAATGTCATTTAAACATAAAATTTATGAGTAATTAAAAATTATAATCTATAATTTAAAATTTATTTACTTTAAAAGTTTGGTCACCACGGTGTAAGTTACACCACATTAATCCGGAAAAAAAGTAAAAGATATAGAAAGTTTAAGTATTTTACATAACAATTTACAGTTTCGTTTTCTAAATTGCATAAATATTAATTTAGTCCCGAAATGTCAAAGACTTAATCACAAACCATGCATAATTAATCCAAGACAGCGATGCAACAAATTTACATAAAATTAATCCAAAAACTAATATCAATAAATCTTAAACTTAATCCAAACCATGCAAAATTAATCAATTTAATTTATATGCTAAAACAATAATTAATTCTTGTATGCATCTACAACAACAATAAATCCAACAAAATTATGGAAAAACATGATTTTTTTAAACCTTGTTGTGATACCATATGTAAATTATAATATCCCATTGATCTAGAACTTTATGTTTTTTTACCATTAAATAGAAGGAAGAAAATATACATTGATCCATGTTTAATAGAGTGTGATTTCTCTCTTTTTTTCTCTTATCTTATTGATGGATACTCTAATCTTTTAGTTTTGTATTTGCTATAATTTTTGATGATATGGGTAGAGAGAGGACCAACTCTTATTTATAAACTAAAGGTGGCTTTCCAGCAAAGCACCAATGGTTACAACCTTCATGTCATAACTTTTACCAATAGTCATAACTATTAAATTCACAACATTTCATTAACCAATATAATTTAATCACTAATATCTTATTATAATTGTATGAGTCATTAATTTCTTACACAACAACATCAAACTAGACTGCCACTAACTTCTTTAATTTTTGAACCGACTATTTTGAAAATCTTAAATACATAAAGAAAAATTGGATAATTAAATCAATTATAACTAATTTAATTTTTAGAAAAGGTCAAATTGAGCCTACCCAAAAGTTGAATTGCCAAATTAAGCCCGCATGAGATGTTGGGCAGCAAACTTTATCATGCGTGCTGACTTACTCTTTTTAAAAAATGGCTAAATTGAAAGCTATTTGAAACTTTTAGAAGCAAAACTGACCTTAAAAGTAAAAAATGACTAAATTGAATCTAATTGGCGAAGTTTGAAAACTAAAATAAACCTTATTCAAGAAATGTTATTATCATAACCTTAAAATGGAGTAAAAATACAATTGCAACTTTAAAAAATAATACTTTATATTCAATTATCAACTACCCTTGACTTAAATTCAATAAATTCAAAAATTGTAACTTACAAGTTGGAAAATCATATCATTGAAGAATCTTTACTAAGAGATTGAAAAAAAATGTTTTTTTTTTATGTTTAATAACTTCAAAAGTTATACATACCGTCATAGTGATTCCTCCCTCATAAATTAAAATTTACTTTTTAAACCATCTAAAAGTTGTTAAAGCTAAAGATTTCTATAATATGAGATTTTCAAGCCAACCAAAAATATCAGAGGACAAATTAGAAAAGATAAAAACTAAATTACTTGAAAATTTTAGAAACACAACTAAGAAACTAAGAAGATGGAAGAAAGGGATTGTCAACTATGCTAAAATGGAAAAACTTGCTGGTAATAGCCATAACAAAACTTAGGGCTTTCTCTTTGATAAAAGAGAGAAGAAAAGAGCACTATCCTAATTAGGAAAGTTTATATCTAAATTATAAATGAATTCTATAAATTTAAATCAAATCTATTTTTAAATTTATATTTTATGTGTAATATAAATAAAAACTCATTTAACTTTTATTTTATCAGTTCATCATCGATACACTAGTGCATAAATACACTAACATCTGTGTCGTTTGATGTGAAATAATTTGATCTTGATCGGTGATTTCATAAAAGGTATTCAAATATATACAATAAAAACAAAAACTAGTTACCTATTGAATCGATTACGAAAAGTTAATTTAATGCATTGTTAGCTTTTATCTCACTCTAAGCTAAGATGAAATACACTCTCATTTATGAGAGCTTTTAACACACGCATATTTATTATTAAGCCTATATATTATAGACAACAAAATAAATAGATCATTTTTAATTATTTATGCTAGAAAAAAACCTAAAATTTGATTATGATGCTGAGATAACCCATAAAAAATTATTAGTGTCCAAGTCAATAAGAAATGTTAAATATTAATAATGTAACCATAATATTTAAAGATTGTATAGTAGTAAAACTGAGGGATTTAATTTTATAAAGAAAAAATGTCTTAGAAATTTATTCACACTGGTTATTTACTCAAGCGTTCTATGGTTATTGTTATTATTTGGTTATAAGTAACAATATCAATTAAGTTTACAAACTAAATTTAATAGAATTCTCTAAAGTATAAAGATTATATATTAGTATAATTTTTTGTAAGAAATAATACACATGTCAATATTTTTCTGTCAAAAATCATATATCTCATAATTTATAAATGTTAGTCACCTATCGCCGCATCATACTGTTATTGCTATTATTTTCATTATAAATATTTTTTGTTTAAAAATTTAAATTTAAACTTTTACTTAAAAATATTTATATGTATAAAGTTTAACTACTAGATTGAATACATGAAATATTTAATTGCAATATATCATATATGATGTGAAAATTTTATCACTATATTATTTAACATATTAGTTATATTTATATAAACTAATACTAAAAGAATTTATAAATTATAAGTTATTATTTAGTTGGAAAAATATCGTGTTAGCTACCATGTTACTTTTTAGTATTAGAATTATTCATTTATTATTATAATACTAAAGATTAAAAGTTATATATGTGCATAATGCTTATGTGTAAAATATAAGTATAAGAATCAAATCTTACATGCTAATACCTATATGTATATAATTTATATTATTATCATAACGTATAAAAGTGCAAATGGAGGGGGATATATTAATTTACTAATAGGGTCTTACTAATTTTAGTTAATTAGATTAATTAAATTTTTATTAATTTAATTTAATAATATATAATATTTTACAAATAAAAATTTATTTAGTATAAGTCTAATTCTAAAAGTCCAACTCTATTAGAATATTAAATCCACAATGATTCTAATCCTAAAAAGTAGTATTTAATTATATTTTAATATTATATTAACTAATAAATTAGTTATTTTAATTAAATAATAATTTCTAATCCTAAAATAATTTTTGTATTAATTATATGTTTAATCTAAAATTAATATAATAAGTAAATAGTTAAAATAAATACTAAAATAACAACAATAATGGATAAATAAAAAGATATTGTATGAAATAAATAACCTACGTAATTTTAAATTTAAGCTTGTAGGCATTTTTTGGTTCATAAAAATAAAAGTAAATATATCAAGATGATACTATAAGTTGTTACGCAAATTAGTAGTGGAAAGAATTCATAGAAAAACTAAAAATATTACCAATTGAAGCCAAATACTAATATAAGCTTATTAATATAGGTTGTTGTATATTCTTAAGTGCATATTAGCTTATAATAATAATAATAATAATAATAATAATAATAATAATAACAACGTAATGATAATAATAGTACTCTAATTGAATTATTGTTACTTAATTTACCTAATACTATAATTCTAGAATTATATAAATTTAATTAATTCATATAAATACTATTTAAGCTTAAGATCAATGAATCTTTGTAGATTCATAATTAATGTAATAGTTTTATATTTATATTTATATATTAAATTATTATTATAATAAAGAAGCTTATTTATAGAAAAATTTATTATAATCAATTTTTATTATTATTTTATACTAGAAATGTTTACGATGCTGAATCTAAAAACATATACATATATATATTTTAAATGATCACAAATCAAATAATTATAGTCACCTGAGTAAAAAATTAATATATAAATTATATATTTCTATTCATTCAAAATTATTTTTTCCTGAATTCACTCAAAACTATTTATGAAGTCATGTGACTAATTTTTATTAATTGATTTTGTTTTTCTATATATTACCATAGGGGAGAAAAAAACTTGATTCATTGGCCCAGTATTCCACGTCTCTTTTTTTCTTTCTTTTCTTCTTTCTCCCTTAGCTTTTCCCTCTTCCCAAACACAGTGTACTGGCGGTGCCCTATTTAGTATTCCAATAGTCCACAGCAAAATTTTATTATGCAATTCGCTACTCGCCAGACGACGGATTTGTTTGGGAAGGGAAACCAATGAGATGATTGCTGTAACTCAAGCATATACCGCAGTAAAAATGGTAATAATGAGTACGGATTTACCAAATCTGGAGAAAAAACAAATACTAAAAAATTGTCACGCCAAAAACTGTGCATGCACGGGCAAACATTTTGACGTTTACCATGTCTTATCGAAAACGACGCCCTCACAGTCTATCTCAAAATTTGTGCGTATTATCCATGTAAGCACCAATGAAAATCTAACACCTCAAGAAAATAGGTCCCATGCTACACGTATCGCCATGTGGTTGGTGACTGGGGATGGAGCAGGTATTGGTGGATGCAAAAGTAGAGAAAGAAGTGTAGGCCCGTGAATTGTGCTTAAAATATGAGCAAAGTGAGTGACGGCTGCGAATGCATTTGATCCAAACACGTGACGCATTTTGGGATTTGCATGTCGTGGAAATTGAGGCTGGCTGATGACATGATAGGACAAAGCAAGCAAGAAATAAAGCAGAATAATCCCTCGTTTTCCTCTCTTCTCCTCATTTTATTTATTTGTGATATTGCTATAGCCTGCAAATAATGATATAGATTTTGGCATCTTGAATTTTTGCTTGAATATTTGTTAATGACTTGTGCCATATGCTACTCAAATTACATGAGGTTGGGATTCATTCTTACCTTTTGTTTTGGAAGAGAGAAAAATAAGAGAAGAAAGGATATAAGAGAAAAAATAAAAAGAGGATATAATTCTTAATTTTTTATCTAAGAAAAACAGAAAAATATAAACTTTATTTTTCACTATACTTAGTATATGGTTTATAGCCAAAATATCGGCAATATTCTTGTTTATACTTGATAGTTTCAATTATCAATTTATGTAATAAATTTTTTAAAGTGATTTTAATTCCATTCCTCGAAAAAAAAGCTCAATATATATTTGAATATTTAAACTTCAGTGATTTGATTATTTTTAAATTTTTTAATAGTTTATATAACCCCATAAACACTATAATTTATTTATTTATTCTTTTGTAATATTTAAATACTTTTTAACGTTTGATTTTATTTAATATTTTCATATGTATTTACATAAATATTTAAATGTTATCAAAAAGTAGAATTTATGTGTTTATTAGGTTAATTGAAAATTAAATTTTTTTATAAACTTTACAAAATAAAATTAAAATATTTATTAAATTATATTGAAAGTTAAAATATTAAAATGACTAAATAATTAAAATTTAAATGTTTAAATATGCATTTCAACAAAAGAAAGTAGAATATTTTGAACCATGAGGTATCACGAGACATGTTAAACTCAATATTTTCAAATTTAGACTGGTGATTGAACTGATGAAGATATTATTACCTGTTAGACCACGAGTCAAAATATTCTAATAAAAACTAATTATATTTTAAAATAATAATTATAATAAATTAATGGTAAACTATTATATTTTAATAGTATCTAACAAAGTTTAAATACTAAAATCTAAATAATCAAATAACAAACTTAAGTAGATGTATATCAATAGAATCATAATTATTATTTTGATTATCAAACCTCTAATAAAATAAAAAAAATATATATAATTTGTAAGAAAATAAATTATAAACATTAAATCAAAATAAAATTGGTGACATTTTTTTGTTAAATGCAAGTTGTAATGAACAAACATAAGATCATTCGAAATTTGATGTTTTAGTTTATTTATTCTTATGTCTTTTTAAATATTTTTTATAAATATATAAACAGACCGGTTAAACCCAATTCAATCTGATTCAATTTCGGTTTAACTACAAATTCAGTTATAATAAATAATTATATCAGACTGGTTACTTAAAACTAGTTACCGAAACCCTGGGGCTCCTTTATACACAAGAAGCCTAAACTCTATATCATAAAACGCTCTTAATATCCGAACAGATCCCACAGTAGAACCCAAATTGAGCACATAACACTTCGGAGGCCCAGAATCACGTTTCCTGTTGGAGAAGAGAAGTAAAATATTGGAGGGTGCTCTCCATTTTAGAAAACGGTGAAAGATTATAAATTAATAAAACTAGTCTGCCTTCCACGATTGTTATTATAATTTTAATTATAAAATTAAATTAATAGATATAATTTAAAATTTTAAAAAATAATAGTAAATAAATTATTTTTAAATATTTTTTATTCTTTTTAAATTCTAAAATTTTATTAAGCAATAGCATAAAAATTAAATTAACATATCAATATAATTAATATTACTATTTTTATGATAAAAATTTATTATATAATTAAAGATTAAACTATTATTGAATATAATATAAAAAATATAATTTAAGATGTTATTTTTGATATTAGTATTATTATCTGATTACAAAACTAATTTATCAGTTAATATAATATTAAAATATAATTAATATGTTATTTTTTAGAATAGAATTAGTATCATTATCTGATTAGAAAACTACTTATTAGTTAATATAATATTAGAATGTAATTAATGTGTTATCTTTTAGAATTAGAGTCCATGTCTAATTAAGAATGTAACTTATAAATCAATAAATTAATAAAAAATAATAAAATTATACATAAGTTTGAATTCCATGTGTCAAAAGCAAGTACACATGTTAAAACAAAAATTTTATGTATCAAAAATTAAACGTACATGCGAACAAAAATTTAAGTTTCAAAAATTAATATATACTAGTCATTCACCATGGGTTGCACGACTATTATTATTATTTTAATTATAAAATCAAATTTATAGATACAATTAATAAAATTATCAATATTAAATATTAACTAATAAAATTTTAAAAAATAATAGCAAATTAACTATTTGTAAGTGTTCTTAATCTTTTTAAAATTTTAAAATTTTATTAAACAATAATTTAAAAATTATTTTAAAAATTATTTATTAATTAATTTTAATATTATATAAATTAATATATCTAAAATTAAAAATTTATTATATAAGTAAAAATTAAGTTATTACTGATTATAATATTACATAATTTAAATTGTTATTTTCTAGAATTAGAATTATTATCTAAGTATAAAATTAGTTTATTAGTTAATATAAAATTAAGATATAATTAATAATGCTATTTTCTAGAATAAATTTAGCATCATTATTTGATTAGAAAACTATTTATTAGTGAATATAATATTAAAATATAATTAATATATTATTTTTTAGGATTATAGTCAGTATTCAATTAGAAACGTAATTTATAAATCAATAAATTAATAAAAAAATTATAAAATTACATATAAATTTAAATTTCATGTATCAAAATAAATATATATATTAAGATAAAAAAATATTTATATGTCAAACATTAAATATATATATCAAAAAAATTTAAATTTTAAAAATTTAATTATAAATTAGTTATATATTCCTAATTCAATTTTACCTTAGGATAAAGGATCACGATTCCATATGAACTCGTGATGCAAGGCGCCCTGAACTAATTTTTTTAACCACTTTAACACATATACTAGCAATTTTTCTTATTACTCAAGCATCTGCATTCCAAACTAGTGCGTGCGATGCACTTACAAAAGTTTTTAGTACTCCATAATATTTATTAAATATCTTTTTGACTCCATAACTTTTTTACTATTTTACAATTTCTATAAAATAGGTTTTTGATCTCTATATAATGTTTTAAATGTATATATTTGAATAATTTGTTTGTATTTCAATTAAAACTCTCTTTATTTAACTTTATGCATTTAAATAAGTATATTTTTAAAACTTTTTGGGGGAGTAACAAAGATAGTATAAAATTATTATGAAAAATCAAAACAATTATAGGAATAAGAACTTTATAATTTAAAAAATTATGAAATTATTTAAAAGAATTTATTTGGTAAAAAGTATATTATGAGAACTTAATAAAATATTTATAAGGTCAACTAAAGCCTCAACTTATGCTCCACTTACTGAAATTTACATCATATCACACATTTGTATACATTAGTAAATAATTATTTATGTGATACAAAATTGCTAATATAAGTGCTAAAATGGTCAAAGGATTAGTTCAGGGTGCCAAATGACTAAAAGGTATAAACTCAAGCAGCTATATATACATTAGGCCAAATAAACTCATAATATATATTTTTAAGCCAAATAAGCCCTTAGCATATAGTTTTTACCACATACTCTTTACAAGGAAGATATCACAAATACTTTTAGGGTTAATCATTATGAAGTTTCTGAGGTTAGGTTATTACATATGCATCATCTTGTTTGATTATCATATTAGTTTATCTCTAAATTTTACTATTAATTAAGTATAAAGTTTCTCTGTCAGTTTTTATGTTAGTCAAACCAATCGACAAACTCAATAATAAAAATTTTAGTATAATGTTAAACTTAATATTAAATAGAAATAAATATAAAGAAATATCTTGTGGTTTTACTGTTTTACAACTTTTAGTATGTGGCTTATTTTTTCAAATAAAGAGAGGTATTGTGGGGGCGGTTCCTGGCGTGCACCCAAGTGTCTTTAGCGACTATGACACTGTAAGGCTTTTCAACCTAATTGGAAATACGCTAACTAGTCTAGAGACTAGCACAAAAATGGAAGTCGCTACCCGAATAAGTCACCGAGACACTTTTACTAATGAGTAACGTTTCTGGATTCCAGAAGGAAGCTTACCCAAACATCCAAAGATGGATCCGAAAGCCAACTTTCTTATTTGTGTATCTCAATCTTTAATTTTTTTGTTTAACGGGCTACTCTCTATAAATACAACAATTTATATTTACAAGCATATAACTCATTATATGAGGTCTTCTTAAATCTAGTCCATTTTATTAAGCCATCCCACGTTTAAAGTTATTAATCTAATTTACTAGTCAATTATGTATAAGGCCACCTAGTCTAGCCTAATTACAAATTGTGCTTTGAGTTCCATCCTTTAAACCTAAATGGACTACCTTTTATATTAAGACCTAGTTGAGTGATCTTAAATCTAATGTGGGCCAATTAATTCAACTAAAGTATGATAAAATCCACTAAGTCTATATGGAATTTAATTTAAGCCAATTTTACCATCCTTTAACCTAATGGACTACAATTTTCAGGTCCTTTAAACTTAGAGTCTATGTGGTCCAGTCTTAATTAAGCAATTACACAACATATATTTGGCATCCATCAAATATACAATGAAAAATAAAGTGTAGGCAATTAAATCTAGCTATTACAACTCTTTTACAATTAAGAAGTTAAAAGCACCTAAAACTAAGTACAATTCACAGATATCACTAAAATACATAAGAAAATCGAAAAATTAGGGTTGGTATGTGAGCAACCAATTGGCTTAAGGCATAGAGCCGATCGGCTCAACACAAAGCCGAATCGGCTTTGCACTGAGTCGATTGGTTGTGGGGGCTTTTTATAGCTGGTTCTTCAATCTCTCGAGTTTCTCACGTCCCAGAGCTGAATCCATATGCATAGGAAGTTAAAAGATCGATTATAACACAAGGAAAACAAAGCAAAAAGTCTAAATAATATTGAATTAAGCAGTAACCTTAAGAAAATCATGCAAACCCTAAAAACCAGTTTGAGAGTAAATGAAAATGGCAGATTTCACGTCTTAATCATGGAACCTTAACAAATAATTTAATCGCAAAAACATAAAGAAAACACAAATCTAATATGCAACCTTAATTGTTTGACTAAAAAGATCTAAAACCTAAAGGCAAACATATTAATGGATTCAAAACCCTATATGTTCTTATTATTAAGTTTAATGCCCATCATGTTCGTACTATCAGATTTAATGTCCAACAGGTTAATTCATAAGAAATCCTATTCTAATCACATAAAACACATAAAAAAGTAATAAACAAAGAAAACCTAGTCATGTTTGTAAAATCATAAAGGAACACAAGGACGAGTTTAATAGGAAATGTGATGTTGATGATGATGGACGTTGGGGAACCCTTAGGTTGTCATTATAAATGGTTGTTCTACGAGTCTCAAGAGACGATGAAGCGGTTGAACTAAAGATCAGATGAGAATCCAGCTTATCTATGATTTGGAAAAAGCTTTTGTCATTCAATGAAAATAATTTTCTAAACTGAGTTCTCTCTTAGTGGCCTATGATAAACTATAGGAGTTGTGTGTTGAGAAAAGAACTCTAAAAGGAGAATCTCTACAAGAAGTACAGGTTAATTAAAACAGGAAATTCTTCGGCTATTAAGAATCTTTCTAGAGAAGGTTTCTATTATTCTATGTAGAAATTTCTATAGTTTATCATCTTCTACATCTAGCTAGCTTGTGTTGCATCATTCTTTGAAGAATCAGAGAAGCTTTTTGAAGACGTGGAGAAAGAGGACCAATCTTCTTCATTTCTTGAAGAGCATTTAAACTTTAAGGGAGTTTTAGTTTACTGTTTTATGAATCTTAAGTCTTTCTATTTAATTACAATGATTGTTGGATTGAGTAGGCTAAGTCCCATAAGTGTTTAGTTTGGCTTTTTACTTATGCATGAACCTTATATATTTTGAGTTTAATGAATGATTTCTTTGCCTTCATATGTTCATTAGTTTCATCTATTATTATTGGTTGACCATCATATCAATTTATTAGTAATATGTGTTATGAAAATATTTAGGTTAAAAGTACTAGAAACATAATCTTTACTTTAATCTATATTGGTATAAGAAACCTAAGTTGCATCATTAGTTTGAGTGACTTAGGGAAAAATGCACATCACCATCTCATTTGTTAAATTAGGGCTTAAGGGAATTAAGGGGATTACTAGGTAAAAGCTACACTAAATGCTATTTTATCATATAGTTCATATTAATCATTCTAGTTGCATAATTATTTTCTGGTTATTTAATTTCTTTTATTAAACTAAAGATCATTTTTAAAATATTGGCTTAAAGTGTTTATATTTATTTTCAGTATTTTGTGTGATAGTTGGTCTTTATAATATATGCTCTACAATTCCTTGTGAGATCGACCTCGTGGTGAGTTTGCCCAAACTACCATTCGGTTCGTATACTTGCGAGTACTAATTTAGACACATCACACATACATATAAATTGAAACTTTTTTCTAATTGTTATATTTAATCAATAAGTTTTCAAATGTGTTATAAATTTTTTTTAATTTATTCTTTATGATCCAAATTTAGAATTTTATTTTCTTACTATTTTATTATTATTATTATTACTACTTAGTTATATATATATATATATATATATATATGAATATAAATATATATTTTATTAGAAAAATAATAAAATTTATTATTAATATGTAGTAACTATGATAATTATTACACTTATTATAATTATTTTTTAAGAACATAATAGGCTTTTAAATAGGTAATAAATTTTTAACATATTCATTATTAGCATTTAAGATCACATTTAATTTTTTTACAAATTAACACTTTTATAAATATATCATGTCACGACCCGATCTGTGGGTTTGTGACCGGCACTAGGGAATGGGTAGGCTTAAGGCCACCAAATCCCGTAGTAAGCCTGACTATTCACTAACTCAATCAAATTGGAATCCGGACTCAATCCAAAACACTTTTTTCACAATTAATCTTAAATCAATGGGTGCTATAAATTAAATTCAGTACGCCAGCATAATTAGGCGAGACTTGAATTTATATAAAATTACAAACTGATAAGTCTAAAATTTACTGCGGAGAATCTAAAATTTTACAAGCTAACACATACCAAAATCAATTACATCAACCCGATGATAAAGGAATCAGGCTGCTAGATAAGAATTGCGGGAAGACTAATAATCACCTGAAAAACAGTGAAATTGAGACTGTCAGTCTCGAGAGTGAGTTAAAATCATATATCCCAAAAACGAATATAACACTTCAATAAAATATTTGCTTAATTTAAAATAAAAATATATGTCATGCTATGCTTGTGCAAAATAAAATAAAATAAATTTTTATTTCATACCACGGGACGGAGCACCTCAATAGAACCCTAGCCCCATCACTAACAGTCTCGACTCTCTCACTCCAACAGAACTGGCGCCGAGAGAGCGAAGCTCGACTAGGATCCTTAAATCCAGTTCAGTCACTTAATTATCACTAACACTCTTAGCCTTTCGTCTCTCTTACTCCAATAAGACTGGCGCCCAAAGAGCGAAGTTTGACCAGGATCCTTAAATCCAGTCCGGTCACTTAAGTTCCCAAATAAGCCGGCGCCTAGATAGCAATGCTCGACCAGAGACCTTTACTCCGGCAAATAACTGTATTCAGCCCAGAGAGCAATACTCGACCAGGGTAAGTCCTAAATTTACCGTTTTAAATTTACCCTTTTACCCTTTTGTTATCAATCTCGAATTCATACCGGTGTGCACGCGGTCCTGATGCAACCCATCAGATGACATGTTCTGCTCCCGTCCCATCCCGAGTCAACACGCAATCAATAAAATCATAATGCAGGAAAAAGAATATATATAAAGAGTGAATAAATAAATAATTAAAATATTAAATCATATGTAATAGAACTATTTCATAAAATCTTGGCATTGACACATATAACTAGACATATGACTTTAACTCACAACTTTGACGACCTCCTAGCTCTGCTCCGATGCCTTGGGTGGAGCGAGCTGAACTGACGGATTATCTAATCATGGAAAATAATTCAATCAATAAAATTAAAACATTTGATAATTAACCCTAGGTCTAGACTCCTAGGACTGATTTTCTAAAAAATTTCGACTCGAGTAAATTCTACCGAAAATTCGGCAGAACCTCCCCTAAACATGGACGTTTACCCCCGTTAAACGGGTTCAGGACCTGCCAGAGAACACTTCAAATATTTCAAAAATTCATTTTAACAAGAGTCGGGTCCCCAAGACTTCATTATTTTTTCCGATTCTGTCACACATCACAAATTATGACTATTGGCAGACGGTCCGACAAACTATTTATTTTAACTAATAAATCTCACATAATTTTTCTAATATTCAACATAATAATTAAATACATAACTTTTTATAAATGAACTCTAAAATCTACGGGCTAAAAATTTACCGAGAAGCTTGATCACTTGGTCGACTTACCTCCAACTGCTAGAGTCCGATCGACGATCCGAGCGTGCCTACGGACTCGAGACGACGTGCTGATGACGATCCCAGCTTCCGATCTGACCCCCGATCATCTGAAAATATTTACGGACGATCTCGGCCGTTGATTTTCAAACGGAGTCCGATCGCCACGAAACCGGTGCCATTGGAAAGCTTGAGCTGAGGGAGTCCGAATATGTCATCTGATCAACCAAAGCTCGCCAAAGGTCGTCGAAAAAGTTACAAAACTCAGCTATCATCTCCTCGCCGGAACTCCTTCCTCCGGCCACCAAAGCGGACACCGCTACTCCCAAAAGGAAGCCCTAAACTCACCGGTCATTTTGAGACCAAAAACGCCGCCATTGGACGTCGAAAACGCTCGGAATGGCGGCAAGAAAGCCGCTGCCGCTTCCTCGCGTTCTCCTGCCGCCGCCACGCACTCGGCCTCTGCTCGGTCGAGCCTCCCCCGCTCCTCCGCCAACAATGCAGCGCCTCCCTCTTCTCTCTTCTTCTTCCCCGATCTCCTTTTTCTCCTTTTCTTTTCTTTCTTCTCTATATCGACTTTTAGTCCTTGAACTTTTCTTCTTTACCATTTAGTCCCTCAACTTTTTAATTACAACAATTTCACCATGCGAAGTTTCTGATTAACTCTTAAACTTTTCTTTAGCTTTTCAATTAAGCCCCTAATTATTTAACTTGGGCCAAATTAGAAATATTGAAAATATATAATCACTTATTTACCCTTGCTTTTAAATATAAAATTACCAAAATACCCTTACCGACACACTTAATTATAAAAATACCGATCATACAAATTTTCAAAACCCCATATTAATAAAATTATATTTTTAATCCTTATTCCAAAATTGATTGTCAATTTAACCCTAACACTTAATTAATTAAATTAATCAATTTGCTAAATATTTTCTAATTAAAATCAACACCATTTGCTAATTAAAATTTATCATTTTCCAATAAATTCTTTATAAAAAATATTATTTACTATTCTTTTCATGACTTCAAATATAGAAATTAATTCATATATTCATATTGGAGAAAATTAAATGACCAAAAATATAATTTATTTTCCAAAGAATTTACTTAATTAATTTCTTAAAAATCAAACTAATTAGACATAGAAAATAACTCCCTTATTTTTGTCTAGCATTAAAATTCTATTTAATTTATCCCAATTAAACTAATTAAAAAATAAAATAATATTAATTTAAATAAAAATTTATTTATTAATTATTACTAATATTATTATTATTAAAATAAAAATTTCGGATATTACATATCATGTGTCATTTTCTTATTGGAAAATAATATGACATGGATTCATAAAATTCTGCCTAGTGGAGTCTTATGAAAAAACTTGCCTTCTCTATATATATATACTAACAATTTGCTCATATGATTGTATGACTATATTATTTATTTTATATTTTATATTTTATATTTAAAATTTTTATTTATATATAGTTTAATTTATAATATTAATATAAAATATAAATTTTATTTTTATTTTTATGATATTTCTATTTACATCTATATTGGTCTTTTATAAAAATTATATAATATAGTCTTGTAAAAGTTTTACATTTATAATATGCTAAAGCAAATAAATATGAGAAGTACTATACATATTTGTCAACTTTAATTTTGTATCTATATCTTTACACTAATAAATTCTTATAAGTATTTTTTAAAAAATAAAATTGTTAGAAGTCTTGCTATTTTTTTTATTATTATTACTTTTTAATGTCACATACATATAAATAAAAACTATTTTCTAACTTTTATATTCGACCAATAAGTTCTCAAACGTGTCACAAATTTCTTTTAATTATTTTTTTATGATCCAAATTTAGAATTTTTATTCTTTTACTATATTATTATTATTATTATTTATATGTATAAATAACTAAATATATATATATATATATATATTATTAGAAAACTAATAAGATTTATTATTAATATGTAGTAGCTATGATAATTATTGTAATACCCATAATTTTTTTTAATAAAGATAATATTAATAATGATTAATTAATGAGTTTTTATTTAAGTTAATTTTAGCTTTATTTTTATTTGGTTTAATTTGAAATGATTTAATGAAAATTTTAATATTAGTCAATTGAATAAATTATTTTTCTATACCCAATTAGTTTGAAATTTTAAGAATTAATTAAGTAAATTATTTGAAGGGTAGATTATATTTTTGGTTATTCTAATTTTTCCCTAATGTATATGTATATATATAAATAAAATTATATATTGAAAAATTTTGAAAAAAATTATAAAGGATATTTTTATAAAAGAATTTTGGGGAAATTGGTATTTTAATTAACTAGTAGTATTAAAATTTAAGTTGGAAAATAATTATTAAATTGATTATTTAATTTAATGTGTGTGTAGGACTTAATTGGAAAATTATTTTTGGATGAGGTTAAAAGTATAATTTCATTAATATGAGGTTTTAATGGAAATTTGTATGTTTGGTATTTTTGTAAATAATTGTGTCGGCGGGGGTATATGTAATTTTGTACTTTTAATAATTCTAGTTTGGTCCAAATTAATTACTTAGGGGTTTAATTGAAAGGATAAAGGAAAGTTTAGGGGTTAAATTGGAATTCTGCAGGATGAAATTGTAAGTAATTAAAAAAGTTGATGGACAAAATCGTAATAAGAAAAAGTTCAGGGATCAAATGTCGATATTGAAAGAAAAGAAAATCGGGGAAGAAGAGAGAGAGAGAGAGAGAGAGAGGGGGCGTTGCGAGTGAAGAAGAAGGAGGAGGGCTGCATTGCCGTCTTGGCTGCGGCGTCGTGAGCAGCGGCGTGAGGCGAAAATCGCAAAGAGAGGCGGCCCGGCGTCGTTCGGCCTTTCTGACCGATCTCGGTGGCGATCGGCTCCCCTTGGAGAGAGCTTCCTTTTGGCAGTGGCGGCGTCAGTTTTGATGGCCGGAGGAGGGAATTCCGGCGAAGTGGTGGCAACCGTATTTTCCAGCGAGCTCCGGCGGAGGATGGACGATCGGAGGACGTATCCCGACTCTCCTCAGCTCAAGCTTCGTAATGGCACCGGTTTCGTGGCGATCGGGCTTCGTTTGTAAATCGACGGCCGAGATCGTTTGTAAATCTCTCCGGATGATCGGGTGTCAAATCGAAAAATCGGAAGCAGGGATCGTCATCAGCGCGTCGTTTTGTGTCCGATGGTGTGTTCGGACCGTCGATCAGACTCCGGTGGCTGGAGGCGAGTCGATCGAGCATCTCGGTAATTTTTCTCTGGCCCGCTGATTTAAGAATTCTTTGATTCAATTTATAGTTATTGATTTGTGTTGAGTATTAGATGATATTTATGAGTCAAAAATAATTGTCTGTCAGTTGCCTGCCTCGTGTTTTTTGCTGTGTAGCGGAGTCGGGAAAATAGTGAAGTTTGGGGACCCGACCCCGTTGTTTGGATTGTTGGATATTTGAAGTGCTTTTCTGGCAGGTCTTGGACCCGTTTTACGGGGGGTAAATGTCCGTGTTGCAGGGGAGGTTCTGCCGAATTTTCGGTAGAATTTACTCGAATCGGGATTCTTAGACAGTCAGTCCTAGGAGTCTAGACCTAGGATTAATGATCGATTGTTTCAGCATTTTAATAAATTATTTTCCGTGATTAGATGATCTGATTAGATGATCTGTCTGTTCGTCTCGCTCCAACTGAGGCACCGGAGCAGAGTTAGGAGGTCGCCAAACCAATGAGTTAAAGTCATATATCGCTTATGCACGTGTCATGCATAAAATTTGATTTGCTATTGTAATTGTTCATTTGCAATTCCAATTATTCATTTAATTATTATTATATGCATGATGCTTTTTAATCACTATTTAAATATGTTCTTCCTTTATCACCAATTTTAATATTGCATGGTGACTCGGGATGAGGCTTTAGTAGAACATGCCACTTGATGGGTCGCATCAGGACCGCGTGCGCACCGGTAATGATCAAAGACAAATAATAAAGTTATTATGGATTTGTTTGCCCTGATCGAGCATTGCTCTCTGGGCTGAGTTCAGTTGATTGCTGGAGTTAAAGTCCCTGATCGAGCTTGCTCTTCGGGCGCTAGTCCTGTTGGAATAAGAGAGTTGAGATATAAGTGACCAGGCTGGAGGTAAGGTCCCTGATCGAGCTTGCTCTCTGGGCGCCAGTCCTGTTGGAATGAGAGAGTTGAGATATAAGTGACCAGGCTGGAGGTAAGGTCCCTGATCGAGCTTTGCTCTCTGGGCGCTAGTCCTGTTAGAATGAAAAAGTTGAGATATAAGTGACCGGGCTGGAGGTAAGGTCCCTGATCGAGCTAGCTCTCTAGGCGCCAGTCCTGTTGGAATGAGAGAGTTGAGATATAAGTGACCAGGCTGGAGGTAAGGTCCCTGATCGAGCTTTACTCTTTGGGAACCAGTCCTGTTGAAATGAGAGAGTTAAGATATTAGAGTTGAGCTTAGTCGAGACGTAAGTTTTGAAATTGATCGAGATGTTGAGTTGGGATTAGGGTTCTACTGAAGTACTCCGTCCCATTGCGTGTGGAATAATTTTTATTTAAGCATGGCATGACACATATGTTTTAACATGACATGTATGGTTTGCGTGATTTATTAATTATTTTAAAATTAAATGAATGTGATATTGAGATGTTTGAAACTGTTTTAGATATATGATTTTAGCTCACTCTCGAGACTGACAGTCTCAATTTATTTTTTTCAGATGCGTGACTGTTAGTCTTCCCGCGACTCTTATTCAGTAACCCGACTCCTTCATCATTAGGTGATGTATTTGATTTGGTATGTAAATTGATAAATCTTAGATCCTCCGCAGTAGTAATAGTAGAGGTATCAGTGGTAATTTTCTGTAGTTTCGAGTCTCGTCTAATTCTTCTGGCAGACCGATTCAATTGTGTAAGATTTAATGTTAAGACAATTTGTGGCTTTAATAATATTAATTTGAGATGAGATTTGATTGAGTTAGTGTGTGTCAGGCTTACTACGGGATTCGGTGGCCTTACGTCTACCCATTCCCTAATGTCGGTCACGGGCCCACGGATGGATCGTGACAATTATTATACTTATTATAATTATATTTTAAGAACATAATAGTCTTATATTTAAATAAGTCATAAATTTTTATCACATTCATTATTAACATTTAATTTTTTTATAAATATTATAATTAACACTTTTATAATATATGTCATCTCATTTTTAAATTTTTTTCTCTTACTATTTTTATTATTATTATTATTATTATTATATATATATATTATTAGAAAGCTAATAAGATTTATTATTAATATATAGCAGCTATAATAATTATTATAATTATTTCTTAAGAACATAATAGTCTTATATTTAAATAAGTTCTAAATTTTTATCACATTCATCATTAAAATTTAAGATTACATTTAATTTTTTATAAATATTATAATTAACATTTTTATAATATATGCCATGTGTCAACTTTTCATTAAAAAATAACATGACGTGGCTTCAGAAAATTCATTAAAAAACAACATGATGATGAAAACCAAAGATAAAATTCATTAATATTTTATTATATTATACAAATAAGATTGATGAGATAAAACAATTCTATAATAAAAAATATAATATAACATATATATTTTTTAAAATTATATATATAAATATTTTCTTAAGACAAGACTTAAAAAATTTATATTTTATTATTATAGAAAGTTTATTCTTATTCATGATTTGTCCAAATTGGAACTAAATATTTTTATAACTATATAGAAGTTATTTCTATATAGAGTGTTAGTATAAAGAGGCTTTACTATTACATATATTTATCTAACTTTAATTTTGTATTTGTTTCATTGCACTAATAAGTTCTCATACATCCATATAATAATTATTTTTAACAAATTATGTTAGAATTTTTACTATTTTTTTTATTATTACTACTTTTTAATATCACATACATATAAATTGAAACTTTTTTCTAATTGTTATATTCAATCAATAAGTTCTCAGATGTGTTACAAATTTTTTAACTGTTTTTTTATGATTTAAATTTAGAATTTTATTTTTTTGATATTATTATTATTATTATTATTATTATTATTATTTATTTTCATATATATGAATATAATATATATTTTATTATAAAAATAATAAGTTTATTATTAATATGTAGTAGCCATGATAATTATTATACCTATTATAATTATTTTTTAAGAACATAATAGTCTTATATTTTAAATAGGTCATAAATTTTTAACATATTCATTATTAGCATTTAAGATCACATTTAATTTTTTTTACAAATGTTATAATTAACACTTTTATAAATATGTCATGTGTCATTTCTAATTGAAAAATAATATGACATGGATTCATAAAATTCTGCCACGTGAGGCCTTATGAAAAAACTTGGTCTGTTTTATATATATACTAGCAATTTGCTCATACGATTGCGTGATTATTTTATTTATTTTTATTTAAATTTTTATTTTATATATTATATATAATTTAATTTATAATATTAATATAAAATATAAGTTTTACTTTTATCTCTATGATATTTTTATTTACATCTATATTAGTCTTTTATATAAATCATATAATATAATGTTGTAAAATTTTTATATTTTTAATATGCTAAAGCAAATAAATATGACAAAAAGTATACATATTTGTCAACTTTAATTTTGTATCTATTTATTCCACTAATAAATTTTCATAATTATATTTAAAAATAAAATTGTTAGAATTCTTGCTATGTTTTTATTATTATTACTTTTTAATATCACATACATATAAATTGAATTTTTTTTCTAATTGTTATATTAAAATAATAAGTTCTCAAACGTGTCACAAATTTCTTCTAATTATTTTTATGATCAAAATTTAAAATTTTTATTCTTTTACTATATTATTATTATTATTATTATTATTATTATTATTATTATTATTATTATTAGAAAGCTAATAAAATTTATTATTAATATGTAGGAGCTAGTAACGTAGAGTCTCATGAAAAAGCTTGGCTTTCTTTATATATATTATAGATTATAGATTAAAAATTTTATTAGAAAGATAATAAAATTTATTGTTAATATGTAGTAGTTATGATAGTTATTATATTAATTATAACTATTTTTATGAATATAATAATCTTATATTTTAATAAGTAATAAATTTTAACTATATTCATTATTAGCATTTAAGATCACATTTAATATTTTTATAAATATTATATGTGTTATTTTTTATTGAAAAATAAGATGACGTGGCTTCATAATATTCTGCCACGTTGACTCTCATAAGAAAATATGGCCTTTTTATACATATATTATAAATTATAGATTATAGATTGATTTAGTCGAGTGATAACTATATATAGCGGTTGGATAACAATGTAGATAGGGAGAAGTAGAAGTTTATACAGACGCAAGCATAATGAAACTTAAACTCCCAATACAAATTGGGATGGTTAATGTTTAATTCAAATAGTGAGACTTAGATGGCAGATTGTTTGCTGAGACCTATAATGTAATTTCTTTAGTATGTGTGATGAATTTATAATAATGTTGAAACTATAATATTGAACTCAGGACTTCTAAAATAGCTCTATTTTATTGTTTCTTTTGTTCTAGTTAAGTCGTAGATCAAAAAGCTTAAGACCCACATTATCTTATGACTTCCAATCAACGATCTTCAACCTAAAAGAAGTCCACTTTTATATTCTTTTTCGGCGGCCTAAGCTTTCAGTTTGCCTGCAATATGTGTATATGCTGTGTTATTTGGTCAATGGTCAGGGACCTGTCATCGTCGTTTCGGATAGATCAAGCCTTCATCCAAAACTTGAATTAATTTAATGGTGAACTTAAGTGTGAATGTTTTACATCACACTAAATAGCACGTTATTAACTATTCATCAAATTCAAAAGTTGAAAAATTTGAAGTTTTTCAGTATTGATTAATAAGATTTTATTCGCCATTCACTCTGAATTTTTAATTAAAATATAATTAAACTGCTATATTTATATCTTTAAAATATTAGAGGAACATTAGTATCATATTAGAAATACAAGGAGAAAATAGTAATTATTTTTAAAAATTATAAAATTTTATTAACTATCTATATTTTATAATTGTATCAAATTAATATATATATCCTATTGAAATTACAATTTCAATTTATACTCCATATAATAGTTGATTTTCTTTTCAATTAAGCTTAAGGTCAATTAGGTTCGCGATCTACCTCGAATCAAGTATTATAGAGCTCGAGCTCGAGCTCGCCTCGTCAAGCTACTCGAATAGCTCAAGCTCGAGCTCAGCTTGATATTGTTTTACAAGCCGATTCCAAGTAGCTCGCCAGTGAGCTCGGCTCAATAACACTCCTAACTCCTAACAAAGAGTACGTTTGATGAATAGCTAGAACTACAAAATCCATATGGTTAATGGTTTTTTATTGGATTATTTCTTTGTTTCCAAAGGAGATATATGACACTAGATTGATCTTTAAAATAAGCATTATGATTCAAAATTTCACCATTTAATAAGAAAAGAAATAGAATGAGATTATTTTAGAAGTGAATGATAAATCTCAAATTTAATCTTTTAAAAGAGATTAAATTTTTATTTTGCTATTTAGTAATTAATCATAATTAAATTAAACTCTTTAATATGTGATAGAATTTTCAAATGTTTCAAACTATCAAGTGCAAAGATTTCATAGACTAAGCCACCCTTAACTAATTAAAAGATTTTCTTGTGTCAGATTTCTGTTTTCTTTCCTTTCTCTCCTTTTATCTCTGCTCTCTCTTTATATCTTTATATATCTATCAAGTGTTGTTGCTATTGTTTTTTTATGAGAAAGAACAATTGCTTTTATCTTCTTTTTTTTAATCAATAATTGCTTTTATCCAAGTTGTGTCATTTCAACTTTTTTTCTTATTCTTTTCTTTTCAGTTTCAGTATAAAACTATTAAAATCTCTTCTTTTAGGAAATAAAAATATTATTTGAAATTTTAATTAATATATAAATATACAATTATTACACTTTAAATAAATTATATTTATATGGAGAAATTGATATCTCATTCATATAATTTAAATTGTAATTTCTGATCTACATAAATATTATAAGTATAATTATAAAACATATTATTTTTAGTGAGCTGAGTTACTTGAAGTTTATTAATGAATTTTATTTTTCAAATTTTATATTGAAAGATTGAAAACATCTCATAATCACAATGACAGAGACTAAATAGACTTTTATAGAAAAAACTCATAAATTACTATCTAATAACATAAAGAAATCAAATAAAAAATTTAATAACTTAACGCAAAAAAACTAAATATCAACAAAGAAATAGACCTGATAATTAAGAACAAATAATAAAGAAAGAAAAACCAAATAAACAACAAAGGAGTTACAAGCATTAGTATTAACTAAGGGTAGCGAAAAAATACAGATATAATAAAATTTAAGAAGAAAACTGAATAGAGAATGAAAAGAAAAAAAAAAAAAAAGGGAAGACGAAAAGCAAACAACCAGTTTCTTTTGTTATTGGAAAAACAAAAATTTAATTGCAAAAAAATTCTATTAGAAATTTATTTATAAATGAGATAAGTTCTATTTTGAATTTGATCGACCAAATACATCATAAAATTCATTCGGAAATTAAACGAAATATTTAGTAGTTTTTAACCAAACACAACTTAAGTATGTGGTCATAATAATTTCAAATCTCTTCTTTTAGGAAATGAGATTGGTATGTAGATTAACGCTTGTACTTGATTATCAACGCTGGAACCCTTCTTGTCATCCCCATGCTGGTACACAACTTGGGCAGTTCTCGCTAGATTAAGTGAAGCATTAATGATTGACAGAGGCATCGCACTTGGGGCGATCAGTTCACCATTGAGCTCTGTCCATAAGCTTCGAATGAGCTGCCTTACTTGCTTCCTTCCTTCATCATCACATGAAATTCTTTTCTCTCTCATGAGACATTCTATGCTGCATGCAACATCTCCTCTTTCTTGTTCCTCCTGTAAGATAATTACATGTTTAGTTATTACGCAGTTATGTAGAAGAGGATTATTATCTTAAATATTACACATTTATTATACCCTTGCAGTGCCGAGATCATCCCAGAGCCGAAGAATTCTTCCTGACAAAGAAAAGAGATCAGGATATGGTTCCATCATCGTCACAGTCTCTTTATTAACACCTTGGCCCATGAGGAAAAATGAATGAACCAATGCCATATATGTGCCTCCAGTTGTTACCCCATTGTCTAAATATTCCTCAAGAGTTGGCACATATCCACTGTTGAACCATTTCGCTTCGGTCAAGAAAGCTTCAAACATGTCTATCCACTGTTATAATTACAATCAGGTACATTGTCAGCTCTTTTTATCAGATGTAACATAACCTCTGCTTAAAAAAGCAGTCTGAAACGGAGTTATTGTACAGAAAACTAAATAACCCTTTACCGTTCTTTTCAGGTGAGGGACAATGCTCAACCCATGTCGTTTAAGAATCATAAATCCAATGTCATTAGTGGTATTGTACAGTGCCATATAGCATATTTTCATATACTCAGGTAGTGATTCCATTGCATTAAGATCCCACCTGTATAAGCAATACTATGATTGTCAGAGTTGGTGTTTCTGCTACAATGGAAAGCAAGTGCATTTCTATTAGTTGAGGTAGTAACAATTTTATCAGAAGTGCAAGTTCAAACCTTCGAACCGCTTCAGTAAAGAGAATAAGGTCAGGCAATGAGCCGTAAGTGTCAAAGATATCATCAATAACTAATAAGATGGCAATGGTTTTTGTTAATTCAATTCGGCATGTGGAATTATATGGCTCTGGAAATATGCCTACAGTCCAGAGGTAGCACTCCAGGGGTCGATCTCTAGCAAAACCAAGCTTATCGACTAGACCCAACTGTTTCCACCACCTAAATTCAGAAAAAGAAAACGTTGAATTAGTAGCATATCCTCGTGTTTGTCAGACCCACTTTTCATTGGTTGTATTAAGTTCGTCTTTCCAGTCTCCTGGAAGGCAAACCAAATCATGAATATATTGACATTTTATGTAATTAGACAATCACCTGACAATCTCAATCAACTCTTTCTGATGGAGTGATTGAACAGCGTTAAATTCTAACTTGGCTAACTCCAGAAGAGGTGGGCTGTTGTTGCTTTCCAAGCTATACTCATGGATATAATTTCTAGCTTCCAACCTAGGCATTCTCAAGTGTCTAGGAAGATCCAAGGCTTGAGAAACATGTCTACTAAGTTTGTGTGCCATTAATGGAATTGATTGTTCCTCCAGGCAAGTCTTAGTGAACTCCATCGCTTCAACCAATTCAACCTCATCTTTTGTGCCCAAGTAAGATGCCTCATACAGACTCAACAAGCCCCACACATCCTTCCTTAAGGACTCCTTGAATTTCCCGTCCTTGTTCATGAATTTGCCGAAAACATCTGTGTTGACCAAACTAGAAAATTAGCATTTTACAATGGCGAAGTTTTAATCCGAAATTCTGAAAGTGACCGTGTGTACGTACCAGAGTGAGCTGGGAAGCAATTATCTCTCAGCAACCGGAAGCGAAGTGCAGTGGCAAGAAGATCTTCGGTAGTTTCCAAGTCCAAGAATCTATCAAGTAATGTATTGATTTCTTCTTCAAAATAATATCCAACTCCGAGTCGTTGAATTGAATCAATTAACTTCATTGTAGCAATTGGACTGGATGATGTTAGCAATTCTTTCCTGGTTCCCTCATGCAGTTCCTCCATGATTTCTGGTTTTGTAGTAGCCTGACATTATAAGATGCACAGCCACCCATAAGCACTAGTAAAAGAAACATAAAACCATTGCATCAAAGTGAAACACAATGCACATGTAAACACAATTCCAAGTTCTGTCCTATAATTGACATGTAATGACAAAACTTTCTATCGGAAAGTCTTAAGCCTGACCTTTCTGCAAAGAAAATATTAATATTATCGTAAGAGGAAGAAATGATGGTTTATACCGGTTCCTTGCGAGTAGGCTGTGAAATGGTAGATATCGAGCATGTGAGGGTCGGCGACCTGACACTCAGAGAGGAGTTTGTACGATATGAACTGGGTCCCCATGAGATTCCAACTGGAACCTTAGGCGAAGAAGATATGAAGAAACTTTTAGTTCCAATCATACTCATTTGAGAAGATTTAGGATTATATGTTGGGTCTTCTGGTTATATTATATCTCTTTTTTTGTTTCTGCTTCTGGTTATATCTCTTGCCCTATTCAAGTATTGACATGTATATATATATGAAAGTTTTAGTGAGTTCATGGGAAGCATTAAGACTAAGGAAAAATTATATTTTCCATGTCATTAAGCAATCCAATAATATAATGGCATGTGAAAAAGTGAATGATTAGTAGTTACCTCTTTTTATCATTAATACATAATTAGTGGATAGTTTTTCTAGAATTTCCTTTTTTTAATCTTTAATAATTATTTTAATTTTTATTATATAAACAATAACGAGTTAAACTCTTAATATTCCCATGCATACCATATAAAAAAAACTAATTATTTTAAATAAGGATTTTATTGAGATGTTAAATATAAAAGAATAATTGATATAACGAGTTATTAAATAAATAGTGATGTAATAATTATTTAAATATAAACAAATAAAATTATAAATAATTGAAATAATAGGGCCCACATATTAATGATTATTTAATTGATTATTATATTACTATTAATGTAATGAGTAATTTTATATATTATTATCGGGAACATTATGATTCAAAGAGTGGCTAATATAATGAGTTAAAGTAAATAGAACTGAATTCACATTTATGATTTTTAATGATAAACCATATAAAATCAAAATGTCGGCCATAGTATGGAGCGGCTGAAGCCTTTGTACCATTCAATAGAAAGAAAAGGAAAACTAAAGAAATGATAATAATGCAGAAGGAAAGTATGGACCCTAGACCCTTTATTACTGTGGGGTAATTGGTTTAGATTAAAAGGTAAAAATATGGCAAAAAATTCAAGGAGAGTGGTGTAAGTCAAACATTTTTTGGTTAAATATTAATACATATTTACTAATTTTAATAATTAAATATATATTAATCACCTCAAATTAAAATATAAAATGTTTATATATACATCTCATCTTCTTATTAAATATATATTAAATATTTTTCTAACTTATAAATCAAAAGAATTAGTTCACATCAATTCCAAATTTTTAGGAAAATAGATAATGAAAGTGACAGCGGGGATATAAGCATATGTAATCAGGTTCATCGTATTGCATGAAAAAGGCTGCACATGAGGAATACATTTGTTGTCTAATAATAAGATGCAAGGATTTAATTATACTCCTCCAATCTATCTATAACTTATTGAAGGCTTTAATTAAGCTATTTGGTTAAACTAAGAAATAAAATGGTACCAAAATAAAAAAAACTAATTCAATTTTTATTAATTTGACTTTATCAAAATTTCTATTTATAAGAATTCTGATTATTTCAATTTGGTTCAACTTTTAAGATTGAACCGAACAATATATTTTCGTACATGTTAATCATGCGAGATAAAACCACAAACTAAACCAAATCATATTTGATTTGGTGGTATGCACAATTGACTTTGACGAAAATATCTTAAGCTCGAAACATTGCATTTGGATGACAGTACTTTTGTTTGGAAATATTTTTGTTTTTCCTTTTCCATTTCAAGCTAAAGAAATGAATCATAATTAGGTAGCTGAGATTCAAACCATGAATGATTGGTAAAGTTATAAGACCTTTATGCACCAAAAAACAAATCCTCCACTTTAGATCTTTTCATGTAAGTTCATTTGTCGAGCGATTAAGAGGTGAATTACCTCAATGAATATGATTTGACCATAGAATATATAATTATTTAATTTAGAGAACTGAGGGAGTAATAAAGAGACCAAGCTAACTCTGAATTCTTAGCTATGTAATTTTTCTAATTCATATGCACAGCTAATTAATGAGCTAAAAGTGAGCATAAAGAATGACTTTAAAAGTATTATATATAAAATAATTGATTTTCATGAATATAAACATTGAAAGTAGTTATTTAGAAAGTTAAAGATTTGATGGGATAAAAATAAATGCTTATAAGAGTATAAATATTCACTTGAAAATAGTAAATTGAAAATTTGAATGTACTGTAAAGATAAATATTGAGAATTGATAGATAGACTTTATGTTTGTTAATTTGCTGTTGATTTATTAGAGGGAAGGGATGAGGCTACTCTTTAAGGGGTCTCCTCCATTTATAGAACTACCATAGCTTGGTCATTACATTTATATTATCTCCACATCTTGACTTGCTCCTCAATAACTCCACCACCTTATACATTTTGAATGTGCTTGCAAATGTCACTCCATATTTTCACTTCCCTTCACATGACTTTCACAACTTTTTCCACAATTTTTTATGATATATAAACATATGAGAAAATTTTTTAACCGCGCTGAGTATACTTATAATTTTTCAGTGTGTATATTGAGTGGTTCCTTTTTGGAGGCATACTTCTATGCGTGCATGTGACTATAATTGTACTTTAAAGTCTGTATAGATGAGACGTTTAAACACCTAAAGTTTCTTAGAATCAGTAAGATACATCTATAAGTGTATATTGGATTTTACTTAATTATTTATTTATATATATTTTCTTGATTTTATATTAGTTGTTAATTTATTAGTTATATTTTCTTGATTTGATTTGGGATGTGGACTTTATTGATTTTATATATGAAAATAGAGTTTATGTTTCATGATTATTTATTTATTTCATTTTATTAGATTTTATTTACCTAGATAGATTTATTATATATTAGATATTTGTATTTATAATTATAGTAGTTTATTTAACTCCTTGTTTACTCCTCTTTCTTATTTGTTTATTCTCTTACTGTGTTTATACTCACATTCTTTTTTCTTTCAACAATTTTATAAAGGATAATCAAGAGAGGATTCAGGATTGATGTCAAAGTGTAATAGAGTTTGATGTTATTTGACTCTACGATTCAGGAAAAAAGAAATTGATTAGGTAAATAGGCTCAGTTGGGCATGGGTGTTATAGTTGGTATCAAAGCGTAGGTTATCTTAGATTCTTGTAAATGAAGCATTAGATTTTTCTAAGTATGAAATATAATTTGCATAGGAACAAATAAGTTTGCTAGTTAGAGAAATTGATATTGAAAATATAATCAAATAGTGAGATAATATAAATTACGAGTAATGAGAGATTTTGCAGCGTTGCCCAAGCACAACCATAAATCAAATTTGGAATACTCATTTTCGGTTGCGGTCTCACCTAGGAGATGACCTACCATTTGTGTTTTGGCTTTCATTTTCAATTTATTTTTATTATAGTTGCCACCTTATATTTTTTTAGGAAAATACTAGAAAATATATAATTTTAGACTCTATTTATTTATTACCTTTTAAAAAACAGCTAGTCTCAAATCCGAGAAGGATTCGAGAAATAGATTTAGGTTCTCAAAAAGACTACCAATAATTATATTGCAAGAAATTAGAGTAAATTGCATAAATCGCCTCTCAAGATTGTACTATATATCATAATAATCCCTGAATTTTTAATATATATTACAAAATTTTATAATATTCTAATTAAGGTATCACTAAATCCCCTACCATCCAACCCTGTTAGACTAATGCATGGAAAGCTGATGTGCTCTTTATGCAACCTACACCTAAGGCAGTGAACCTACCGATGCAGCCTAGCACTAGTGAGTATCAAGGTCGTATCCCTGGAGATCGGGTGAACCTAGAGTTACTACTGTTTGCTATGTTATCTAGTCTGAAATAGGGTGTGAAAGTTCTAACGTACCAGCTAAGGGTTATGAGTGCAAATAAGTAAATGAAGAACAATGGATAATCAAAAGACAATTACAAAGAGAGAAACAAACCCAAAAGGGAGCCTAAGTGATGGAATTCTAAAGATGGATTTTATGGATTGCCGATCTTGCTTACCCGTGCCTAAATCCTGAATTGAATCCCGGTTCCTCTCTCGAGCTTACCGGATTCCTAACCCTGCACTAACCTAATGGAATCTCTTCCTATCGGATTACTACAGATTAGCATTAAGTATGATTTAAAGCTATTAAGAGTTATTAGTTCTTAATCCGGCGAGTAAATCAACCTTATCTCTAAGTGTTAACTACCAGTTCTTACTATTCAATGTCCAGTTGTAACAAGCATTTCTCAATGTCAAGAAACAACCTAATAAACAATTAATCCAACATCTCAAATTAACTGAATCAAACTTTTATTATTGAAAAGCAAGAAGATTGCAAGAATGACAATTATAAAAACTAACAATTAAGCATAATCCATCAACAAAGGTGAACCTTAATGGATTCAAAAGATCTAGCTACTCATGTTCATGGTTAAAGCAATTAGGGAACAAAATAAGGAAAAACAAATTAAAGGCATGTACACCCTTCTCTTTCAAGCTGAATGAGAAACCCTAAAATTGCAAAATTTGAAATCTCAAACCCTAGTTGCCTCTTGAATGCTCCCAAAGTTTGTCTTGATCTTCAATTCGATGTTGGAACAAGTGAAATCCCCCCTTCAATTGATGAATTTTTATCTCTCAAGGTCTACAATTGAGGTATAGGAAATAATTGATTAAGTGTGTGTCTTGGAATTGAGTCCAAAAATCGTCCCCCTTCAAAAAGAATTCAAAATCGCCTATATAGTTGATTCAGCATGGCCGGAGTCCAGTCAATGATTCAAAGACTACCGGAGTCCAAGCCGTGATGATTCAAGACGCAGGAGTCCAGTGTGATGATTCAAGACAATCCGAGTCTAAGTCATGATTCAAGACACGGCCGAGTCAGTGTCAACTGTGGAGTCTGTCACGACTCCTTCCGGTGCCATGCCCAAGCCTGTGCTGATCCATCACAGGCCGTGCTGGAGGCCGTGGTGGCTACGGAAGTCGTGCTGAAATGGCACAATTGGGGATAGCCTCTTGGTAATTCAGCACGGCCGGAGTCCAGGCCATGCTCAACCCTCTGGGTGCTACTCCTAGCCCAATCTGATGGATTTTGGTCCGTAATCACACGTATGTCCATCGATTACTGATGATGTCCTTCGAAAATGACCTGAAATGAGAAAGGAAACAAAAGACAGGTGATTCTAGCATAAAACGGGATAATCATGCATAAAAAATGTAAACAATCGGGCATGAAAACATGTGTATTATGATGCTTATCAAATTACCCCATACTTAAACTTTTGCTTGTCCTCAAGAAATTTACAACTCACTCCTCAAACATATACCAAATAACTCGATCAAATGCATTGCAGGAGGTTAGCTCAAAACAAATTTCAAAACTCCGTAATGATTTTTCCCAAAATCCCCAAATCACTAAATCCTTAAGAGAGAGAACAAACTTAATAAAGTTGCTAAAGTTAAAATGATAAACCATCTAAATTGAGAAATTGAGAACCATGCCTCACAAGATGTCACTCAAAACACACAAGTGTATATAGGTGAAAGAAGATCGCTAAGCTCTCAACGCAAAAATACAGAAAAAGTGCTTACCATAGGCTTGCTTATGGATTCAATCTCCACTACTACGAAATAATCAATAATCATGATCAAAGGGTCTTGAGCCAGGTTGTAATGGGGTTAAGGTAAGGTACGTATAAATATGGAAAGTAGGCTACAAGTTGCTGGAAGTTAAGCAAGTAATGCAAGAAAGTAACGAAGGATCAAGTGCTGTACCAAAATGAACACTAAGTTGCTCTAAAAATAAGATGATGCTCGAAATGAACTAAATTAATACTTTCTTCTTTTTTTTATTATATAATTATATATATACTATGTATATATATTACAACAGCTTATGTAGGAGTTGTTGGTTATTGACACATACAATAATTGAAGGGAGCATCTATGAAAAATCTAGCAACTTAGTGAAATATATGAATGCAGATTGATCCAAAGTAAAATGCAGCAAAACTTATATAATTTCCAGCAACAATGGTAGAAAGAATGGTCAAATGAATAGAAGTGATACAATAAGTGTCACTGTTATTATTGTCACGAAAAGAATGGCTAAGGCTCAAAATTGGTTCACTAAGGGAAAAACAGGGTTAGGCTTTTTGGCCAAATTGTGTAAATCCTAAGTGCCCAAATCATCTCACGATTATTGACAATTCATGTAATCTCAACAGATATCGTAAAGCAAGTTCTAGAAATAGAGATTCTGTAAAATGCTCACTAATGAAAGAAAAGGGAGCATAATAGTGATGCACCAATTGGCTCAAAATCTCACCATTTGAGTGGGTTAAAATTGCATGAATTCTCAACCCAAAGTTTAAACAGTCAATCATAATAATAAGCAACAATATTAACAGTGTTCTATATCTAAGATAAAGTAATATGGAAGAATTAAGGAAAAATACCAGTTTTACCTGGCTGGATTGTAGTTAAGAGATTTATTCATTGCCTTCTTCCCAACAAGGTTCAATAAAAGCTATAAGGGAATCCATTCAAAGGAGAAAAAGTCATCAACTACTTAATTAAAACAAAACTCAAGATAGGCACAACATCGGTAGGTACCTACCCCACATTTTAGTATAACACTGTCCACAGTGTTAAAGAGATGAAGACTGAGGAAGCATATGATTCACACATTATGGTTATGGAAGATCATGCTGATTTTTTTTTAATTAAAAAGGCATAGTGTTCTACTTAATATAAACAGACAAGTGCAAGGAAATAACATAAAATTAAGCAAGCTACAATCAAGAAAGTAAAAGGAGATAATAAATTGAAAGAAAATAAATAAAAATAAAAAAAATAAAGAAAAAGGAAAGAGGAAAATATCACAATTTCTTTTTTCGCCAGGAGTCTGCTGATGGTGTATCCTCACTGGTTGGATCTGCTTTGGAAGTTGAAGGCGGGAAATTCTTTGAGGAAGGTGGCGGTGGTGGATCAGGGTCCGTGAAGCATGTTGCCAAATCGAACTCCATATCATCAATGAGCCGTTGATTTTGTGCTCCAGCCTCTGCCATCTTTTGAATCTGCACTACTATGAAGTCTGCCTGGGTGGCCTGTCTTTCTAAACCACTCAGGAACTATTGAAGTATACTGTTCAAACTGCCCAACTGTGCCTTCGTTTCTTCTTGAAACTGCACAAACTCAGTATACTGCTGCTGTTGTAGATCGCAGACTCGATCTAGACGGTCGGCCATAGCACTGATCTGAATGCTCGATGGCCCTGCCGAATGAGAGGATGAGGCTCCAGATGAGGGCATAAACACTCTAGCTGGGTTAGGAATCCTAACATCCGGGATCCCGACCGACGGATGTTGGGCTCCTCTAGCCGCTGCCTCTCTAGCTTCCCTGACTATTGTGCTCACGAGCCTATATTCAATACCATGTGGATGTCTAGTGGCCGTGATCATCTGCATGTTGATCATCTGTCTGAACCCTAGTGGTGTCATGTCACCAATATTTGAAAGTTCCGAGAGACAGTCGTCCAATACATCCAGTCTCTTAGCTAACCTAGTCACATACGGACCGAAACAACAATGCATCTTCTTCTGGGCGTCTACTATAAATGAACGAACTTGGCGAGCCAATAAATATCCCAAGTCTAGCTTCTTCTGATGTTGCATAGCCCAGAGAATAAAGACATTAGTCAGTGCAGGATCGCCCCAAACCTGTCCCCTACTGTAATGGTGTAAGCTAGTAGGGTATGAATGTAGCGGAGATGGTCCGGTAGGCTAGAGGCCTTAGACCTACTTGGGTAGTATGTTTCCGGCCTCATTACCAATGAGTCCCATATGGCGTCATATGAAATTGGGTGGATGTAGAGACATCCCTGATACTCCTCCCCCGAGATTTCTTGTTCAGTCCATAATCCCAAATGCATGCCAAATTGTGGGACCGACATCGAGAACTCCCTTCCCCAAGCCCCGAAATAAATTGCATCAGTCGATGCCAGCCAGGATATGTTGCTGCAGGAAGAAGGTCTTTGAGGAACTCGATCGTAAGCTCACGGTAGGTTGGCTCAATGATGTCAAAGAATCTCGCATACGGTAGAGTCTCGAACAGTGTGTGCATATCTTGAGCCAATCCCACTCTCTCTAGGGATGTGAAGTCTATGCAACGGCCCACCATCACTTGCTTCCATCTCATGACTTGGAATCTACTTTCATTGTCTGCATTAGGGAATGTCCACAATGGATGACGGCCAGGTGTGGATGGATTCACAGCAGGTGCTTTTCGAGGTCGGACTATTTGTTGTGGTGGAGGTGGAAGTCATGGTCTTTGGTTCGCTACCGTGGAGGAAGACGTTCCTTCACCACGCGATCGCTTGCTGGTAGCGAAGCATTTCAGTTGCTTTCTACGAGATTTATCACGGTCCGTCATATAACCTAATGCAACAAATTATTAGTTTTTTGTAAGAATTCAAGTTAATGAAAGAAATAATCTACCGAATCAACAACATAATGATTATACTTCGACTAACCAAAAACTTGTATAAACTAATAAACCGATACATACCAATCTAATTTATCATGAACCAGCAATTGCAATTTAAGTCTAAACATTATTCATGCTTTGCATGCTGTAGGCACATTTTATTTCCACCAAAACCCCACACTTATCATTTTCATAACCGACTACACCACAAACACAACAACTAATGTAAATTAACCTAACCAAGGTCATATGGTTACAATATAAAGCCACCAAGATATCCTAGCATGTCCTAACAAGAGTATATGTATAAAATAAAAGTCAAATCATAATAAAAAAAATATAAGGCAACAAATGAAGGGACTTACCTGAGTTCGCTGAGGAAAGTGAGAAGGGTGAGATAAGGGTATAAGAACAACACCTTTGAGCTAAGAAAAACAAAAGGGAAGCAAAATTTTCGGAGGCCTCCCCTTCTTATAGGCACGTGTTCAGCACGGGTGAGGGTAGGCCGTCACACGAGCCTTTAGCCTTCTTGTGACGCACCTTGGCACGGGCAATGGCACGGCCGTGCTAATGAGCACGGCATGGGGTTTTATCCCGTGATGCCTTCGGAAGCCGTGACAAATTATTCTTTATCCTTCAACACGGGCTTGACTCTGGCCGTGCTCCTCAGCACGACCTGGTGTTCTAGCCCGTGATGGCCACGGAAACTGTGGTGAAACAGAGTGTTTCTAGGCTTCCTTTGCCATCTCGAGTCGCCTTGCCCCCTACCTGTAATTAACACATATATGCATGTAATTAGATCATAAAACAAGTAGATATGGTCAAACGGAAGAGTCCGTCCTCTCCGATTATATAAGTCCGAAAAATTAAAAACCCTAATTACTGTTAAGCAACTATAATAAAGTCAAATGAAAATGATGAAACAATCACAACTAATTAAAAACATAAAAGTATAATCCAAGTCAAATGTACAAAAGTGCTTATTTGTAGAGTCTTAAGCTTGACTCATTCGGATCACCCTTCCTATGCATACAAAGCCAGGTCAACTCGTTGCTCACTATCCAATGAGTTACAATGGTATCGCTTTAGCCGATGGCTGTTCACTTTGAAGTTTCCCTTCTCTGGATGATGCAACTCTACCACTCCATATAGAAAGACTTGTCCGATCTGAAATGGTCCAGACCAACGAGTCTGCAGCTTTCCGGGAAATAAACGAAGGCAAGAGTTGTAAAGCAACACTCGATCCCCAACTTGAAACTCCTTAGGCTCACGAATCCTTTGATCATGCCATTTCTTAGTCCTTACTTTGTAAGTTGAGGAGTTTTCGTACGCCTGCTGGCGCCACTCATCTAGCTCACTCACCGCCATTGCCGCCTCCTTACCTGCGAATCAATATCAAAGTTACAAGTTCTAAGGGCCCAAAGTGCCCTATGCTCTAACTCAACAGTAAATGACATGACTTTCCATAAACAAGGCGATAGGGCGAAACCTATAGATGTCCTAAAAGCGATCCTAAATGCCCATAATGCATCATCTAACTTAAAAGTCCAGTCCTTCCCACTCGGTACTAACGGTTCTCTCTAAAATACGTTTAATACCCCTATTAGTTACCTCAACCTGCCCACTAGTCTGGGGGTGATAGGGAGTAGAGAATCGATGAGTAACTCCGTACCGCTTAAGTACTTTCTCTAATTGGGCATTGCAGAAATGTGTTCCTCTATCACTAATAAGCGCCCTAGGTATGCCAAACCTAGCAAACAATCGCTTAAGGAACCCGCAGACAACCCGCATCGTCGGTGGCTACGACTGAGCTTGAGTGCCACTTAGAGAAATATTCAACAAAGAACTGAATGTACTTATTACCATACAAAGAGGGAAAGGGTCCTATGAAGTCGATGCCCTAAACATCAAAAATCTTAATAACTTGCACACCAGTTTGGGGCATCTCATCATGAGAAGAGATATTACCAGCGCGCTGGCAAGGGTCACAAACCTGAACAAATTTTCGTGCATCTTGGAAGAGCGTAGGCCAATAGAATCCTGCCTCAGCACCTTCCTCGTTGTATGGTTTGTCATTTGTGATGACCTCCAGTGGGTCCCTCATGGCGGTTGCTTCAATATTTGGAGAGTCTCCTCGCCATATACACAACGGCGAATCACCTGATCTGCACATACTTTAAACAAAAAGGGATCTTCCGAAATATAGTATTTCAAATCAGCGAAGAATTTCTTCTTTTGCTGATAAGTCATACCCTTAGGTAGAACCCTAGCAACCAAATAGTTAGTGTAATCTGAAAACCAGGGAGTATCAGTGTATACCTGAGTGACATATAAATGTTCTTCTGAAAATCGATCGTCTATGGCCGTCTCATCAAGTGCATCCAAGTGAGGATTTTCCAATCTCGATAAATGGTCCGCTGCCAGATTCTCCGCACCCTTCTTATCCTTGATCTCGACATCAAATTCCTGTAATAAAAGAATCCACCGAATCAATCTCGGTTTCACATCATTTTTCAGGAATAAGTACCTCAACGCCGAGTGGTCCGTGAAGACAATGGTTTTGAAGAGAACGAGGTATGATCTAAACTTGTCGAAGGCGTAAACAACAGCCAATAACTCCTTCTCTATGGTGGTGTAGTGTTCCTGGGCTCCCGTCAAAGTCTTGCTAGCGTAGTAAATGGGTTGGAACTTTTCAATCCTCCGTCCAAGCACAGACTCCAACTGCATAATCACTAGCATCGCACATCAGTTCAAGGCGGCCCCCAATCGGGAGAAACCATGATTGGGGCTGTAGTTAGAAGTTTCTTAAGTAACTCAAAAGCTGCCAAGCATGCATCATCAAAAATAAAAGGTACATCTTTAACTAACAATTGAGTGAGAGGCCTAGCAATCTTAGAGAAATCTCTAATAAATCTCCTATAAAACCCTGCATGGCCCGGGAAAACTCCTAACAAATTTTAATGTGAACTAGGAGGAGGTAGCTTAGATATTACTTCTACCTTAGCTCTATCCACCTCCATTCCAGCCTGAGAGATCTTATGCCCCAAAACAATCCCCTCTCTCACCATGAAATGGCATTTTTCCCAGTTTAGTACCAAGTTAGCCTCAATACACCTAGCTAACATGCGCTCAAGGTTTGCCAAACAAAGAGAGAAAGAATTACCAAAAACAGATAAGTCATCCATAAATACCTCCATAGACTCCTCAATCATGTCCTCAAAAATAGCCATCATGCACCGCTGAAATGTAGCCGATGCATTGCACAGTCCGAATGGCATCCGTCTATAAGCAAACATCCCATAAGGACAGGTGAAGGTAGTCTTCTCTTGGTCCTCAGGTGCAATAGGAATCTGAAAGTAACCTGAAAAGCCGTCATGAAAATAATAAAACATGTGACCTGCTAAACGTTCAATCATCTGATCAATAAAAGGAAAAGGGAAATGGTCCTTCCGAGTTGCATCATTAAGCCTACGGTAATCAATGCAAACTTGGAAGCCTATTACCGTCCGAGTCGGGATCATCTCATCCTTCTCATTCCTTACCACTGTGAAGCCTCCCTTCTTGGGTACAACCTGCACAGGACTAACCCACGAACTGTCAGAAATGGGATATATTAAACCTGCATCAAGAAGTTTAATTACCTCCTTCTTTACCACTTCTTTCATGTTCGGATTGAGTCGTCTTTCGAGGTCGAACAACCAGCCCCGAAACTGCCCTCCAATGAAATCTTATGAGAGCGAAACTTGGATTTATGCCTCGGGATATCCGCTATATTGAAAGCAAAGGCCTTCTTGTACTTCCTTAGAACTTCCAACAAAGCATGACTTTTCTTCGGAGTTAGATCGGTACCGCTATGATTACCGGTAAGCGCTTCTCTTCATCCAGGAAGGCATAAACCAAGTGGCTCGTGAACTCCTTCCGAGTTCCTAAGACCGGTGGGTCCTCGAATGAAGTCTTTACTTTCCGCACCCCTGCACTGGCCAAGAATAAGATAGGGATTAGTTGACAAGCTCGGCTCGGGCTTAATAAAACAAATGAGTTGCTCCAACACTTGCTCGTTGGACAACTCCTCCTCATCCTCAGCTATTGCTACTTGCAAAGGGTCAGAACATAAAATTTCTTGTAAATGGGACTCAACCACATCATCAATCACATCAATAGAATATACAGTATTATCATAGTCTAGTGACTGTCTCATGGAAGTGGCTAGGTCAAAGGTAATGGTCTCATCATCAACTCTAAGCTTAAGCTTTCCATCGCTTACATCGATAACAGCCCTCGATGTAGCTAGGAAAGGCCTACCCAGGATAAGAGGCACAGTGCTCTCACCCTCTATATCCATTACCACAAAATCCACAAGAAAGATAAATTTATCTACCTTTACAAGTACATCTTCAACAATACCTCTAGGAATTTTAACAGTTCTATCTGCTAACTGAACACTCATCCTAGTAGGCTTAGGTTCATGCAACCCTAATTTGGCAAATAAACTAGTGGGCATTAAGTTAATGCTAGCTCCTAAATCAGCCAATGCACCACTAATTAATAAATCACCAATCATACAAGGGATAGTAAAACTCCCTGGATCTCGTCGCTTGAGTGGCAGTTTGTTCTGGAGAATAGCTGAACACTCCTCATTAAGCACCACCTGACCAAGATCCTCCAACTTCCTCTTATTGCTCAAAATCTCCTTTAAAAACTTGGCGTACTTCGGCATCTGTGAAATTGCCTCAACAAAAGGTAAGTTAATTTTCAGCTGCTTAAATAAGTCAAGAAACTTACTGTATTGCTTGTCCACCTTATCCTGCCTCAACCTTGCAGGGATATGGAACTAGGGCCGATGCTCCATGCAGGCTCTTTGCCTGTATTCTTTCATTCTCTCATTCTCTACCACCTCAAGGTCTGGTCCTTCCTTAGCTGGCTCGACCTGCACGATTGTATTATCCTTATCAGCTAAAGGCGAAGAACCAGTCAATTTCTTACCTGAACACATGGTGATAGCCTTGCAATGCTCCCTCGGGTTTGACTCTGTAGTGCTAGGGAGCGATCCTGGAGGTCTCTCTGAAAGCATCTTAGAAATTTGGCCAATTTGAGTCTCCAAGTTCTGAATCGAGGCCTGCTGATTCCTAAGTGCACTATCAGTCTGCTGGAATCTCGTTTCCGTAGACGTCACAAACTTCATCATAAGCTCCTCTAAATTTGACTTCTTTTCTTATGGAGGAGGAGCTTGTGTAGGCCCAGCTGGTTATTCTTTGTGGTCGGTGATGAAGTCTTTGAAAACTGGACCACGGGCATTATTGTTTCTCCAGCTAAAATTGGGATGATTGCGCCATCCAGGGTTGTATGTATTGCTGTAAGGGTTATTCTGCTGTCTTGGGGCATTCCCCATATAATCAACCTGTTCAACATCAGAAGATATAGCAGAATTAGATGGAAAACTAGTAGAAGATGAAGCAAACATACCTCCCGTAATACAGTTCGCATTGTAATGCGGGCCACCACAAAACTCGCAGCCAACGTTCGTTGCATGAATCGGCATCTGGAGTTGGTCGATCTTCTTGGCTAGAAGCTCCACTTAAGCGCCACCACAAAACTCGCAGCCAACGTTCGCTGCATGATCTGGCATCTGCAGTTGGTCGATCTTCTTGGCTAGAAGCTCCACTTGAGCTGCCAAGGCTGCTGTAGAGTCCACTTGGTTGACCACACCCTGTCTTCCTGGTCGGCTCCTAGAGGATTGCCACTGATAGTTGTTCATGGCCATTTCCTCTATCAAGTTCTGAGCCTACTCGGGCGTCTTACTGTTTAGCGCCCCACCTACTGCAGCATCCACCATTTGTCTCGTTGCAAGGTTTAACCCGCTGTAGAAGGTCTGAACCTGCATCCACACTGGCAATCCGTGATGTGGGCAGCATCTCAAAAGATCTTTAAATCTCTCTCATGGATCGTACATGCTTTCATCATCAAACTGCACAAAAGAAGATATGTCATTTCTAAGTTTAGCAGTTTTAGCGGGAGGAAAATACTTATATAAATTTTTTTCGGCCAACGCCTTCCAGGTAGTGATCGTTTGTTGTGGAAGAGATTGCAGCCATCTCTTTGCTCTGTCCCTCAAGGAAAATGGAAACAATCTCAGCCGAATGGCATCATCGGTTGTTCCATTTATTTTGAATGTGTCACAAATCTCCAAAAAGTTGGAGATATATGCATTGGGATCCTCGCTAGACAATCCTCCAAACTGCACGCTTTGTTGTATCATCTGGATAACATTGGCCTTTATCTCAAAATTGTTGGCCGCTATAGCAGGTCTGACTATACTCGTTTTCGTCCCATCTAAAGAGGGTCGAGCAAAATCGTACATAGTCCTTTGATCATCATCGGCCTGAGGGTTGAGGTTCTCCATCGCGTCAGTTCCTTGAACCTGAACCGTAACTCTGTCCTCCTCCTCAACTGCCTGCAAACGTCGTCTCAATAATCCGAGGCGCTCCGGTCGATAAAGGGTGCTATTGGATCAGGGTTAGAGCTCCTGGTCATATACTACCTGAAACCGACAACCAAACAACCACCAATCAATCAAAAAAAATATAACAATAAATGATAATAAAAATAAAGAATAAATGAATAAACAAATAATGACTAAATTAACACAAAAATAATTCACTCTAGTTCACATCGCTCCCCAAGAATCGCCAAAAACTTGATGTGCTCTTTATGCAACCTACACCTAAGGCAGTGAACCTACCGATACAGCCTAGCACTAGTGAGTATCAAGGTCATATCCTTGGAGATCGGGTGAACCTAGAGTTACTACTGTTTGCTATGGTATCTAGTCTGAAATAGGGTGTGAAAGTTCTAACGTACCAGCTAATGGTTATGAGTGCAAATAAGTAAATGAAGAACAATGGATAATCAAAAGACAATTGCAAAGAGAGAAACAAACCCAAAAGGGAGCCTAAGTGATGGAATTCTAAAGATAGATTTTATGGATTGCCGATCTTGCTTACCCGTGCCTAAATCCCCGAATTGAATCCCTGCCTCTCTCGAGCTTCATCGGATTCCTAACCCTGCACTAACCTAATGGAATCTCTTCCTATCGGATTATTACAGATTAGCATTAAGTATGATTTAAAACTATTCAGAGTTATTAGTTCTTAATCCGGCGAGTAAATCAACCTTATCTCTAACTGTTAACTACCAGTTCTTACTATTCAATGTCCAGTTGTAACAAGCATTTCTCAATGTCAAGAAACAACCTAATAAATAATTAATCCAACGTCTCAAATTAACTGAATCAAACTTTTATTACTGAATAGCAAGAAGATTGCAAGAATGACAATTATAAAAACTAACAATTAAGCATAATCCATCAATAAAGGTGAACCCTAATGGATTCAAAAGATCTAGCTACTCATGTTCATGGTTAAAGCAATTAGGGAACAAAATAAGGAAAAATAAATTAAAGGCATGTACACCCTTCTCTTTCAAGCTGAATGAGAAACCCTAAAATTGCAAAATTCGAAATCTCAAACCCTAGTTGCCTCTTGAATGCTCCCAAAGTTTGTCTTGATCTTCAATTCGATGTTGGAACAAGTGAAATTCCCCCTTCAATTGATGAATTTTTATCTCTCAAGGTCTACAATTGAGGTATAGGAAATAATTGATTAAGTGTGTGTCTTGGAATTGAGTCCAAAAATCGTCCCCCTTCAAAAAGAATTCAAAATCGCCTATATAGTTAATTCACAGCATGGTGGTCCAGTGATGATTCAAAGACGGCCGAGTTCAGTTGGTCAACTGCTGAGTCTATCAGGCCGACTCCTTCCAGGCCGTGCCCAAGCCTGTGTTGATCCATCACAGGCCGTGCTGGAGGCCGTGGTGGCTACGGAAGTCGTGCTGAAATGGCACAATTGGGGATAGCCTCTTGGTAATTCAGCACGGCCGGAGTCCAGGCCGTGCTCAACCCTCTAGGTGCTACTCCTCGCCCAATTTGATGGATTTTGGTCCGTAATCACACGTATGTCCCTCGATTACTGATGATGTCCTTCAAAAATGACCTGAAATGAGAAAGGAAACAAAAGACAGGTGATTCTAGCATAAAACAGGATAATCATGCATAAAAAATGTAAACAATCGGGCATGAAAATATGTGTATTATGATGCTTATCAAAAGCTGACTGGCACGATACCTCAACTATTTAAAAGAAAAAAGAATTCTAGCTCATTAAACTGGACATATCAGCTCATTAATGTTTACCAAGCTTAACACTTTTTATCTCTCATCTCTTCCACTTCTTCTCTCTCCTGTCTTACACTTCTTTCTCACTTTATGAAGAAATAAAAAATATTTATTTCAAAATTGATTGTTATCAATGATTATAATTCTAGTAAACTTAAAAAAATATGGCAGCTCAAGAATAAGAAGTGGAGTCTCTAATAACAACCTCCTCCTATTTTTATTAGTCTTAATCGCCTCACCGTGATAAGTAAAGTTATGGGATTTGATTTTTCAATGTCTTGAAATAGGTGGAAGGAAAGTAATGCTTTATTTTCCCTTAAATATATATGTTGTCTTCAAAATGGAGGAAGTGGAGAATACTTTTAGCTTTTCGAACAAAATAATCCATTTTCTTTCTCATAATTTTATTCCCAAAGGATAAACGTATAGCATGCTATGTAAAGATTACTTTCCCTTTACCCTATAATTTTCCCTCAAATAACAAACTGGACAAAACTTGATAATTCTATCATCCTCAAATAATAAAATAGGAAAAACTTTAATTAAGGCATATAACGCTTAGTTTAATATAGTATCATTCCCATCTTCATGATGTAGTCTCGATTAAAATTCAGAACATTTTGTAATATAAGTTAAAATTCAGGGATTATAGTGATACATAGGGCAAATTGAGGACCCTAATGATGTTAGCCTAGATGATCTTTCATAAGGCTAAAGTCTCTAATTTTGATCTTGACACTCAAATCGAGTCTTGATCTAATGTATTTTCAAGTATTGTTTGTTTAGTATAGATCAAGGTTAAAAATCCAAGTCTATCTAAAAATCGCAACCGTACCCTCCAAGGCGCAACCGTGAAAGGTTCAAGTCTGTGGATAGAAGCTATTGAAGACTTGAGGATGGAAAATCATAACTGCACCTTAAAAGGCGCGACCATGAACATAAAGACTTATGAGGCAGAGACTAATGGGTTCCTAAAGCTGAGAATTGCGACCGCGCCCATGGAAGGCTCGACTGTGAAATTCATAAATATTGTGACCGTTATAAATCACCAAGGTTACATCTGAAGTAGCTAATGTCTCTTTGTCATGCTAGATAGCCATTAGAGACTTTTCAAGATTTATGACTATGATTTGCACTCTGATAGTGCATCTAATGCATTGTCTTAAAGCAAAAGTTGGTGAAAATTTTAAAACTAATGAATAATGGATCCTTGAGATTGGTAAGCTTTAAAAACTACCTCAAAAGACCTTTAATGGTTGATCAACAACTCCCAAAGCTTATACTTATTTTGCATTAATTTTCTTTCTTTTTGCAATCAATTTTAACAATTTTTAGTTGTTGTAAGGGCTTAAGTGCTCTATTGAGGTCTAAGTGTTAGCCTAAACATTTGAAATTGAATTTGAGAGTTAGCCTAGGTAAAATTCTTGTAAGCCATAAAACACAAGTATAGAAGATTTGGTGTGAGCCCTAAATACTAAATTTGGAGTGAGCTTGTGAAAACTCTTGTAATTGATTGAGAGTATAGTGAATACCCAATTGGAGATTGGAGAGTGAACGTAGAGTTGGTTAATATCCGAACCACTATAAATCTTTGTGTTCTTTCTGTAAAGGTTTTAGAGAAAGGATTTTTGTATATTTACTTTGAAAGAGTTAAAAGTATCTATATAAAGAAGTAATGACTAGTAACTATAAGTAGTTACAAGAAGATTACAAGATAACTACAAAAAATATAATCCTGCGTGTAGCCCTTATCCATAAGTCTGGCTTTGAAACATTCAATTCTTCCATATGCCTTTCTTTTGATTCGAAATATCCACTTATTATTGATTATGTTCTTGTTTGAAGGTCGAGGTAACAAGACCCAAGTTTGATTTGTCATGAGAGCATCAATTTCTCTTGACATGGCTTCCCTACATTTAGCATATGACTTAGCTTGATTTTATGTATTTGATTCAATAGTTAAATAATTTATATCTATTTAGGTAGATATATGAGCTTGACATTTCTGCATGATTGTTTGTCCAAGTATATGGGATGGATACGTTGTGATTGGTTAGAATTATTGGAAGAGGTGAGGTCAACAAGGTATTTTGAACTATCGGGTGGATGTAAAGTAGCAGTTGGAAAAGGAATAGGAGAGTAGGATACAATTTGGTTGTTCGAATCTAGATTAGATGTAATGGGTAATGGTGTATTTAAATTAGGATTGGAGATATAGTTTGAAGAAATTAAAATATTATGGTTGATAGATGATAATGGAAAGGAAGTACAAATTAGAGATAAGATTAATAACCATATACATGAAGGAGTTCCAGAGTCCCAATGAGATGAATGGCTTATCACATGTAGCCAAGGATTAGGATATGTTCTGTTTAAACCTGTACCAAAAACACATGACTTGCAGGAGAAAAGAGACTCATAAGAATTTTGCATGGCATCCTAAGTATTTATGTCTAGTAGTTATATCTAAGCAATGATAAACACTAGAAGGTGGACTTTGACTAAGATAAATACATGGAGTGGATCTACAGGCAAACTTATGTTGATTATAGGGCCAAATTAGAGGAAAAATAGCCCAGCCAAAAGGTTTCATAAGCAAATAATTTGGATTAGTCCCAAAAAGTGTTTGGAATGGCGACTTATTTTGCAAAATTGGACTTATAGTTTGATTAATGGACATAATACTCATAGTAAGGGTATAGTTTCAATATTTCAATGCCACATTTTCATGAGCTAATAATGTCAATCAAGTATCTATCAAATGTCGAGTTTTTCTTTTTGAAGTTTCATTTTGTTCGTGTGTATATGGGCAATCAATACGGTGTATGATTCCTACAAATTGAAAACATTTATTGAGTATTTGGTACTCCCCATCCCAATCTGAGTGAAATGATTTAATCTTAACATTAAATTATCTTCTACAAGAGATTGAATATTTAGAAAACAAGAGTAAACTTCACTTTTATTCTTTAGAAAATAGACCCAAGTAAATCTTGTAAAATCATCAATGAATAGAATAAACTAACGACGCCCTAAACATGATAGAATTGGGACAGGATCCAAAACATCTGAGAATATAATATCAAAATGAGCATTACTTTTATGATCTACACTAGCTAAAGGTAATCTAGCAAGCTTTCCTAAATAACAAGAAGATCAATGGCTAGAGGTAAAAGAAGAACATGGAAAACATAAAGTTTTAATAATGTTAAAAATAGTTCTCATGTTTGGATGACCAAGGCATTCATGCTATTGTTGAAGAGTTGGAACTGTAAACTGGAAGCCTTTTTAATGAAGGACGAAGAACATAAAGGCCATTATCACTAGGCCCATGGAGTAGCACCTTCTTGGTTAGTTGATCCGTCACAAGAAAAAAGCTAGAATGTAACTCAAAATAACATTTATTGTCATAAGTAAATTGCTGAACAAATAATAAATTTTTAACTGTTTTAGGAACACGAAATATATTTTTCAATTTAAGATCACCATTTGTTGAGCGAAGAATAGCATTACCAATGAGAGCAATTGGAAGACCCTGACCATTATCAACATAAAGTTGATCACATCCCTTATAATCATCAACTATTGTCAAAGTAGATATGTCAAGTGTAATATGGTTGGTAGCACCCGTGTTTGGGAACCAAACTGGTTGTTGTGATTATATTACAAAAAATATAATCCATAAGATAATATTATAAGGTATTTAAATTCAAAATGGTCATATCCCTTAACACTTTCTACTCTATCCTTCTTTCCTCTATCATCAAAATTCCTATTCTCTTATCTTTCTATAATTCACCAATTCAATCTCCCCTTCTTGGTTCATGAGGGCAAACATGTGCAATTTACCCTATAAATTATAATCTTTTATTGATTATGAAAGAACGTTACATTTGAAGAACATGAAATGAATATGAAATAATCATAACAGGAATGCAATCTGTGAGAGATTATTTCTAGACTAACTGTTTTAAGATGCTAGAATGATTAGGCATTCCCAAGCATAAAAAGAAAAATTATTGTAACTAAAATTGAAAGAAAGAGAAGTGTTTACATCTTTGTGTATATTTTCAGTTGCTCTAGGAAGGAAGGAAATAATCCTTCCCGACCTAACCTTCACTATCTCTAAAAAATAAAAGAACCATTTAATGGAGTCTTTAGAGGTTATACTTGAAGAACTAAATTTTCTGACGAACAAGATATAATTTAATGGTAAGTACAGAGCATACTCTTTCTAACATCTTAAAGTTTAAGCTAAATTGGACTTACGAAAGAAAAGATGTAAAATTTAAACTAAAAGTTGATAAAGCTCAAATTGCTATTGAAAATTGTCCAATTATATTTACGTACCTGAACTATGCAGATTCTCAGTCTCTTGGAAGTATGGGAATATGTGCCAAGAAAACCACTCATTTTTTATGTGGGATTGAGTTTTTCAGCCTCGTACTGCAAATAAGGCCTCTAGTGCTGCATATTTGGCTTTGGGCGCTGCAAATTAACTTTCATTTCAAAAGGTTAGGGCACTAACCTTAAGCTAAGAGAGAGGAAACAAGGATACAAAAAGAATGAGTGAATCTTGATTTCCAAAGGTATTAACGAAGATGAATTTGATGTCAATTAACTTAGGGATAAAATATTTTTGATGGGTTTATATATATATAAAGAGATGTAGAGAATGATAAGGAAGGAAGATATAGAGAAAGGGTGTGTATGAGTGTAGAGAGAATGCGAAAAAATATTGGAAAAATGAAAAGGAATATGGATATAGGAAAAGGAAAATTTCCTTTTAATCTCTTCCTCCTTAAAACTTTTAATTATTCCTTCATCCTGCAACATCTATGGTCGAGATTGATACTATATGACTTAGAGCCGTCTCGACTTCACCTTGGTGGCAGCAACAATGTCAAAGGTGGCTAGAGATAAGAGATGTGGTGGAGAGAGAAAAACAAGCACAAATTGATTATTTTTTCTTTATTTTTAACTGTTTGCAATGGACGATCAGGAAACATATGAGCTTCACTATCCACCAGTTTTCCAATAAGATCGACTTTGTGATAATCGAACTCGGTTTGAAATCTGATAATCAAAACTATCAATTTATTTACAATAAACTAATGATTCCGATAGAGAATTTAACTCAAGAATCATGATCTATACATTGGTGCGAATGTAATAGTGTTCTCAGATTGTAGATTGGACACCAATGATAAGAGGTGAGCCGACTAACGCATATGTATCTAGATAAATTATTAATTATCTAATTTTAGATTTCAGATTTAATTTTAGTAATCTTAATAAATAATTAGAAATTTAAAATTCAATTTTTATTGAAGAAATAATGATTAGACATACGTTAAGCAGTGTTATTAATATTGTTAAATTAAATGGATTAAAATCAATAATTGGTTAGGCAAGGGACATAGAAGAAATCATAGTACTAATGCATTGATGAATAATATTATAAGGGTAGTAACCTATTAAAGGATAATGATTTAAATAATTATAGTAGTTGGTAATTAAGTGTGGTTAATGGAAAAATAAATTATTAAGAGTAAGTATTATTATTATAATTATTGTTATTATTATTAAATTGATTAGAAGAGACTTATAAATAAAACAATATTTCCTACAGAAATATATAGATCAGAGTAAGGGCGATTATAAGGCAATTTATGGACGATCAATTGGATGGTTTGAACTGATATTGAATTGAATGAAATTTTTGAAGTCCCCGCATAGGTATTTTTTAAGTTATAATTCTCTTGCAGGCGATGAACCTGGTCGACTTATAATATGGTGTCAACTTTCAGTAGCATTAGTTAATCTAAATAATCAGAGAAGTAATAGGACTATTAGTATAAGTTCAGACACTAAAGATTAGGCAATAATTCTTTGGAGATAGAATTAAAATTTATTTTTCAATTCACTTGTATATAAATTATAGGGTTATGTAATTGAAAGTTTTTCGGAGATAAAATTATTAAATTAAATGAAAAGTATAATTAATTCAGATCCTGCATATTTAAGTGAGTGAATAAATTAATAATATCATATTTTCTTTTAACTTATATTTATATCCTTATGATTTTTTAAAATAAAAGGTAATTAGAATTTTATTATTTTCTATAAAAATTGAAAACAGAAATTAGTATTTTTAATTTTTATGTATATAAAAATGATTTTCTATACTTTTATTTATATGACTAATGAGATCATATCTTATTATCTTTGGGGGTAGTGCTAGTAAATCTTTGGGGTATTATACATTAATGATAAATAATGTATCTATTTGTTTCTAAGTGATAAATAATGCTATTTAGATGATATAATATTTCTTTTCTAGTATCTAAAGATAGTATAATTAATATAGAGCGTGTTGAGCATGACCTTTGTGGGTGGTAAAATACTACTTCGACAATTTTAACACATTTGTATACTCAAAGTTCAAACTTAAAACTTTAGTTAAACTGGAATATATCTTTACACTATCTCACATATACATTCTCAAATTGATAAATTATTTTTCAGACTTAAGTACATTGGTGCAACTCTTAAATATTGGTGATGAAATAATAATGATACTCAAATTAAAATATTGAACTCATAACTTCTGAAATAATCCTATATTGTTCCTTTAATAGGGTATCATAAAATTTAAGGGTTGTTTCTAGTTAAGTCATAATTTTTTCTTTTTCTATTTAAAAAGTCATAGATCCAAAAGCTTATATAAGACCCACATGGTATCCATTTGCTAAGCAAGCAAATAAAATGTGTCCATCACTATCTTAAGACTTCTAATCTAACAATTTTTTCAACCTTCAAAGAACTCCACTTATATATTCTTTTTGGGCGGCCTATTTGCTTGCAATATGTATATGCTGTGGTATTTGGTCTGTGGTCATCGTCTTTCTGGATCGATCAATCCTTCATCCAGAACTTCAACGCAAAGCCGAGGAGTTTATATTAATCTAATTGGGAGAAAACTTAAGTTCATTAATTTTCATGAGATGTTCAACATTTCACCAAATTGAAAAGCTGCAATCTGGAAAGCTCATAAATATTGGTCCTCCCTATATTGGATATGAAATTAATTTATGTTCACAGCTAATTCTTTCAAATAAGTGTGGCTCCAATAATTCAAACTCATATCTCTTTATTAGAAAATGTCCGAAGATCTAACTACCATGATACTAGACCGAAACTACATTACAAAATTTAGTTCAGCTAATTAATATAATTTGAAATACTTTTATCATGTTTATTTACAAAAATGTTAATTATGTTATCATTTTTTAAATGGATGTAATGTATTTTAAAAATGATAGTTGATAAGTAGAAAACTTTTAGATAAATTTAGGCTACTACTTTATTCGTAATTAAATTAAATTATATATTTATATATATATTATTATTTATTAAATATTACATTATATCAATCGGTTTATTTATTATCATTAACCACCTATATAATAGTGGAATCAAGAGAGGACTAGGACTGGTCATAGCCCATTCTAGATTTTTAAAATTTATTTTACTCCCTTATATTTTCTTTGTATTTTTTATTTTAACCCCTGCAAAAATATCATATTTTTATTTAAGTATTTTTAATATTCTTTAGAATAGGTGTGCTATTTATTTGTCCCTCTCAAAAAGATTTTTAACTCATCCTTCCATCCATAATTAAAAATCAATTAATATAAATATAATAATTAATAAATAATATTATGTATTACCGGGTACATCATATCTATATAAAAATTTCTGTAATAAGTATATAAATATATGTTTTTCTTTTCAATGGCATCTTTTCCTTTCTTTGTGGCGCATCTGAAGTGTGAATTTACGTATGAGACCCATCATCTACTCAGTTGCATAGTTTAATTAAACTGTATAATTAAGAGATGCATCAAAATAGCTGCTGTGGCATTGATAGCTGATTGATGCGCATGAACAGAAAAGGCGGAATGCAGAGGCGGATGGTCAATGGAGTTAGCCGCCTCTCTTGATTAATTTATGTTTCACATGCTGCGGTCGATGAAGCCATATTTAATTTTGATCAGGTTTTGTTTTGAATAAATATAAAAAGGAATCATGTTTTTTGACAATTCTTAAATATATTTTTATATTAGACAAAAAGATATGATATAAATTATAATGAAAAAGTATCTAGCAATTAAACATTTTTAATTCGAAAAAATTTAATAATTTCTTTTTTCTAATCAGTCATCATTATTATATCGTATATATATAATAAATGATTTAGAGTTTAATAATTTTTAATTTTATTGTTTGATGGTCAGATTATCTTATTGGATGGTTCACTTCTCCATTATAATCTGATAATTAAATAATGAGATTAAGAGTGTTAGATTCTAAAACTATATTATTTATAATAACATAATAATGATGACTGATCGGAGTAAAAACGATTGAATTCTTATAATCAAAATCTTATTACGGTGATATATTTATTTTTGTCATAATTTATAATTTATATTTTTTTTGTTTAAAATAAAAATACATATTTATTCAAAAAATAAATTAACATAATATTTTTTTTATTTTTTCCTTTATTTTAATAAAAAGCAGCTGTCAATAGAGTAGTTTAAAAAATTAAAAATGTTGTACATTTTCTTAATAGAAAATAAATATTTAACAAAGTCATTGTATTGGTCTTGTTTTAGTTCTCATTATCCGCTGAGCACTATTGATGTTCTAAATTAGTACTTGCAAGTGCACGAACCAAATGATAGTATGGGCAAGTTCACCACGAGGTCGATCTCACAAGAAATTGTAGAGCAGATATTATAAAGACTAACTATCATACAAAATACTAAAAATAAATCTAAACACTCTAAGCCAAAATTTCGAGAATGAGCTTAAGGTTTATAAAAAAAATTAAATAACTACAAAATAAATATGCAACTAGAATGATTAATACAAATTATATTATAAAATAACATTTAGTCTATCTTATATTTAGTAAAACAACATTTAGTCTCGCTTATATTTAGTAATTCCTTCATTTCTCTTGAGTCTAAATCTAATGAATGAGATAGTAATGTGCATTTCCTCTAAGTCACTCAAGCTAATGATGCAACCTAGGTTTCTTATACCAACATAGATTAAAGTAAGATGATGTTTTTAATACTTTTAACCTAAAGATTTTTATAACAAATATTATTACTAAATTGATATGATGGTCAACCAAAAATAATAGATGAAACTAATACATATATGAAGGTAAAGAAATCATTCATTAAACTCATAATATATAAGGTTCATATATAAATAAAAAGCCAAACTAAATACTTATGGAACTTAGCCTAACATATTTAATCCAATGGTCATTGTAATTAAATAGAAAGATATAAGATACAAAGAACAGAAAATTAAAACTCTCTCAAAATCTAAAAGCCCTTCAAGGAATGAAAGAAAATTAATCCTCATTCTCCACGTTTTTAAAAAGTTTCTTTGATTCTTGAAAGAACAATGCAAAAGGACTAACTAGATGTAGAAGATGAGGAACTATAGGAATTCTTGCAGAGAGAATAGTAAAAGCCTTTTTTGTTTAATTAACCTCTACTTCTAATAGAGAATCCCTTTTTAGAATCCTTCTCTCAGCACATAATTACTATAATTATCTCTTTAATGTGTTAAATAAAATAAACAACTTAAAAGATAATTATCTATTAATTATATCATATAATTAATTAACTTTTCCTTCGTGGGCCTTGATAAATTCGGCTAGGCCCGCGCTATTCTTATTCCCAAGCCTTTTACAGCCTTAGTCCATTTAAAGTCCATTTATACATTTTTTGCTCAAATTCTATTCTTTAGCTATTATTTTCTGAAATTAGATAAGAAAATTAAAGTGAGGTAGAAAACAAATATTCCTGCATATTATGTATATAGAATATTTCAATATACTCTCAAAATACCTTAATTATATATATATATAATATAAACCTATGAACTATACAATGCTAAAAGTGTCCATTGAGCTAATAAAGAAGTCATGCCAATAGCTTTTCAAAGAGGCTATATTTTATTATATCTAGTAAAAATTAATATATACTTAATATGTACATATAAGTAATTTTATAGTTTAGTATGAAATGATTCTCTCCTATTTAAAACTAATGAAAATATATCATCATTGATATATAAATACATGCATCTAGAAGTAAATAAAAAATTAGCCAAATTTGAATTCTAGCGAGTGTAAGATGATGACTACCTCCTATTGTGTAGTTCATGGTATGTTACCCTCCAATGAATTAAAAAAATAACCAAATTTATATTTATTCCTTCAAATTTTAGCTATTTAATCAGTTTAATAAATTTATTTTCAATATAACTTAATAGACGCTTCAAATTATTTTTTGTAATATTTTAACTCATTTTTATATTTGTTTTTTGTTCAATACGTTTATAATATTATACGTAAATATTGAGATGTTACCAAAAAAATAAAATATGAATATATTTGAAATTAAATCAAAAAAGTGTTAAATGATTAACCGATATAAGAATTAAAATATAAATATACATTTAGCTATTCAGAATTAACGTTTCGTAACTATAAATTAGTAGTAACAAGGAAAAACCAATTAATAAGTTAATTAGACGTTTTGATAGGTCTAGATTTTAAAGGGCACCCAATGAGAAGAGTCTCTCCACTTATTGTAAATTTGTTAGTGTTAGACTCCTTTTATCAAGGGTTTTGCTATTACCTTACTATGATAAATCTATTTTTATAATTATAGATGATTAATCAATCTTATTTTAAATAATTTATCTATTTTATACGTTATTTTGTTAATATAAGTTGTCAATAAATTTACATACAACTTTTAGTTATTTATAAAAACTAAAATTATATAGATAAATTTCATAATTATTAAATACTACTAATCAAATAAAAAGTTAAAAATTTTAATAAATAAAAATAATATATTTAATTAATCAATAACTAGAAACTATATATAATTTACTAATCTAGTATTTAGTTATATTAATAAATTATTAAAATTAAAATAATATTAATTTTATACGATTATATGGTAATGGATACTACATTAAAATGATTCTATGATAAATATTAAAGAAAATTGCACTTATTATTCTTTTGCATGAAGGCAAAGAGTTTTGTTGATAAAATTTTTCTATTCTGAAATTATAACAGTGATTAGGACGAGAATGTTATATATTGTTAATTGTCTATAATTTGGAAACATGTACAAAAGAAGCTAAAATCATGAACAATTAATTTTCTTCTTCCTCTCGAGGGGACTCAAATTCATTCCCTATATGTCTTTCAATCCAATTATTTTCATTTTTGTTATTTCAATCTTTAACCCATTTATTCATATTTTTGAATATCTTCTATTTATTTATTTTTACTAATTATTGTGATTTTTTTGGGTTAGAATGGGTATGATTTGAAGATTGTGATTTGAGATTTGCATTATTGATAAACGCAGTCCAAATGCTTAATGAAATGCAAATTACTTATGCTTTGCTGTTTATTGTTGAGTCGACAATGGGCCAGAATCCAGAAAAGCCATGGTCTAACAATAATCGAATAGATACGAAATGTACTAAACACATACCCACAACAATATAAGAAAAACATATATATATATATATGAAATTATATACTATTTTTCTCGATAAACAAATGTACCTAATTATTTTTAACATTTTTAGAAAGTTTGTCAAGTTTTCACTAATGGTCTTTTATTTTTAATAATTAATTATTATATCTTTGTGATTTGCTTATATTAAACTGCTACATTTTTAAATAAAAAAACTAATATATCTTCAATGATATGGCCGCAACTCTTTCTCTTTTTCACTTTTTCTCTCTCTCTCTCTTTCCTAGTTAATAATAATAATAATAATAATAGTAATAATAATAATAAATTATAATTTATATTTTCTGGATAAAAAAATTTAGATTTTAAATAAGAATGATTATTTTAACCTCCTTAAATTTTGACAAGTTACGCTAAGAGGTTCCTTCATTTTTAATGGTATTGTAAATAAAAGTGATAGTTGACTCACAAAGAACTTGTAATACAGTTTAATAAATAAAATAATTAATCAATATAAACATGGGAACTAACTCGTATAATTTAATAAATTTTATAAATATTAAAATAAAGAAAAAATATGTAAAAAAATACTTACACAAAATAAGGTCATTATAATTTGTTTCCTTTTCGATTTTACGAGATTGACATGTTTTATTAATAAAATAATTCATCAAAACCGATATTTTTGGTTAAGAAAAAGGTTATTCAAAAGAATATATGTTTAGCCAATTGTAATTTGCCATTTTACCAACATCACAGCCGTACCAAAGTGAAGTAGTTTTTAGTAATTGTAATAATTATTAAAATAATAGTCTAAAAATAGATAAAGAAAAAGTTGACACGTTGAAGAACGTAAGATCATAATATCATGGTATCTTTTAATGCTAACAGGATTTTCTAGTATCAAAGATATTGTTTTATATTTTAGTTTATTATTGAACATGTATATATATAAAATATATTATTTTCTTTAGAATTGTTTATTTTCTTTTGAGATAATTGTGGATCTGAATGCATCACATGTGAAAATGACAGTATATAATAGTTATATACTAAAAATATATCAGATATATATACGAAACAAATAGCAAAATATATGAAATGGATATTATTTTCTTGAATTTTTGCAAAACGTATACTATATATATATATATACACAATATATATTAAAATAAGTATAACTTATACTATTTTATTAGGAGTCTACCTTTATATATATATATATATATATATTAAAATATATGGAGATATCAAATATATACTACATATATAATATTTTGATGAATATATATCATTTACTGTTACTTTGCCTTTTTCTTTAAATGATATAAATAGTTTAAATAATACTATATATACATAATATATATTAAAATAAAAATATAATTTGTACTATCTTATGAGAATTTATCTTTTTATTTTTATAAACTTAACTAAATTCATGCTTTCATTCCATTCCCCATCATATTAAATGGACATTAGTAATGTATCTTTTGCTGTCGGAAAAAATATATTTTGAAATTAAAATTTATTTAACAAATTGAAACTTAGATACCAAACATATACCTTTTACAATACATTTTAAAAAAAAATTCCTTTAATACTATTTTTTAAACTTTTCTAAAATATAAATGACATATATATAACATAAATTAGATTCTTAATAAATTTTATATATGATATAAATTCAATTTGTAACATAATATTTATCATTCATAATTTTTTTAAGACATTAAATTTATTTATCACAAATACTATCTTTTAAATAAAATATACTATTTTCTGAGTTTTGCAGAAAACATGTACTATTTTCATATAAAGTATAATGTTTCCTACATTCTTACAAAAAATATATACTATTTTTGGGTTTCATGTTTCTCTTTTATATTAAAATACGATCTTCAAAAATCAACTAAAAATACCCTTTAAATTACTACTAAACACCAACAATGATGTCAATAACTTTGACACAAAATTGACAAACCGTACAAAGGTATAGCATGACAAACAATTAATTATTCATAATCGAAATCTACTTTCAAATAATTGAAAAAAATAATTTTGTAGCTTTACTTTTTCTCCATTTAATTATCGATTTACTTTCAAAATCCTTACGGAGACTAATAAAGAATTGATGGATTTCATGCTTGAATTTTTTGAAGGAGATTTGTTGACTAATTTTAGATATATTTAAAGTTTGTATACAAAGGGTATGAATTTAAAAGTGAAAGGTTGAAAGGTATTTTTGCAAATTCTCTTAAGGAATGTATAAATCTATTTTTTTTTTAAATTTTTGATATAATTGTGTAAATTTCCTAAATATTTTTATCAAGTTTTATTCTCATTTTTTCTATGTGTTTCTACATATCATTCCTACCTAGGAAATGCCAAAATATTTTTTTTTCTTCAAAAAGAAATTTAATTGTGTTTTAGCTTGAAATTAAAAACATTTAAGGTATAATCTAGAATTTATTTTCAATTCTCTTATATTAAATAATTAATAAATTATTATCATACTTATTATAAAAATAATAACTATCAGCTTTTCCACATACAATCAATATCAGGGGCGAAATATCTTAATTAATATGCATTAAAAGTAAAAATAAAATATAAAAGAAAAAAGAATGATTCTATTATTTCTAAAATTAGAAGACTGCAAAGAAAGCAAAGGAACCCAAACTATCCTAAAATATTAGTTAAGCGGATTCAATTTTGCTAAATCTAAAGATCTATCAACTTATGATATACTTATATATACTCGATATATACTGTTTTATAGGTTCTTTTACAAAATCAAAATATTCATCTTGTATAATTTTAAAACCTAAAGAAATCATATAATAAAATCGTTTTAAAGAACTTTCAGCTAAGTAGGTATCATTTTTTCTTAGACATTTTAAGTTATAGAATTTATTTGCTTGAATTTGTTATGAAAGATATTTATATATTTAGAAACGTTATTGCTTCAATCTAAATGTGTAAGTGTTAGTCTTCTTGTCATCAAAACAATTTTTAGATATAAGTATGCTTGAGTGTAAGTTGAATATGCTCATAATATACTACGATGATACCTTTTATATACTCATAATATACTTCAATGATACTCTTTATATACTCAAAATAAACTTAGTATAAATTATATACTCATAGTATACTATATACTGTTTACAATGAGGTTTAAAAATTTATTGTCTTTCAGTATAAGAATGCATATTATATCAAAATTTATATACCTCATGTTTTCTTTTCAATATCCACTGTGGTGGAAAAAAATAGATATTATATCCATATTTAAATAAAAAATATATAAGAAATTTAAAAGTTGAACAAGCAAACTCAGTAAGCATAAGAGAGCTACATACCTGAAATAAATGCATTATATACTTAATGTATATTGTTTACTGTATGCATTTAAGATTCTTTTATATGTTTTTAGAAAATTATTTTTTTATGTAATATATCATTAATGTATTCTTTTTATATACTCCATCCATATAATATTCAATTTATAGAATCTTTATAAGTTATAAATGAAATACACAAAATATAAACATAAATTTATTAAATTTTAAAATATATATTTATGATATACCTATAGATGCTGTATAGTTATAATTATATTATATGAATTTATATTATATACAATATTATATAATTATAATTATATTATATAAATTTATATTGTATAAAATATTATATAATAGATAATTATCTATTAATAATATATCATAACACTTATATCTTATATAATAACTCTATTCTATATAGTGAGTTATTATAGAAGATATTAAGTTCTTATATATTTCTATTATAACTATATGATATAAAAAGTATATATTTATAATTTGTTATAATATGAAATACTATAAAATTATAGTAAAAATTTAAATTTCGTTCCATATAAATAGATTCTAGATACTGTATATACTACTTTTGTATTAATAAAATATAGATTAATAAGAAACTAGAACAATGTTAGAAAAAATAATAGTAATAAAAGAGTTGAAACTTCTAATAATCAAATAATAAATTTTAGAATTTATAATATTTAATTTTAAATATTTATTGAGGACATTACTATTAAATTTGCTGTGTATTTGTCTAGGTTGATGTGTATCAACTATTATTATGTATGTTGTGATTTTTGAGTGAGTTTGAATTGGCCATTTTGGAGGAAGAGGAGGTCCTTTTCTTTAACTTCAACGTATAAAAGTAAGAATTCTCGGTTCTAGCATAGTTATATCATATTTTGGAGTTGAGGGTATAAAAAGTCCTACCAAATAACACATATAGTTCACCTAAGTTTAGCCTACTTTTATTAAGTCGATCTCATATTAAGGTTATTAATTTAGTTTGTTAATTAATTATGTACAAGTCCTTCATAGTCTAGTCCAATTACAAGTTATATTTAACTAAGCCTTTAATCCTAGATAAACTACTTATTATAATAAGGGCCATTTGTGTGAATCTAATTTTAATATGATCCAATCCTAACTAAAACATGGTGAAGCCCACTAAAGTCAATTTTGACTTTAGAACTTAAGTCCAATCAATATTGATTAGCCTAATGGACTACAGTTTTCATGTTGGGTCCAATTTTAACCTAAAGTCTATATGTCCACTTTTAATTAAGCAGTAATATTACAGTTATTTAGCATTCATTAAACTAAAAATAAAAGAAAATAAAATACAGAAAGTAAATCTAGCTATTACAACTCAGCTTACAACTAAAAATTATAAAGAAAAGCCCTAAACCTAGTTACATTACAAAAAATCGCCAAATATACATCAAAGACTCGTAAAAATATAAAAATTAGGGCAAAAGGGAGCTAAGCTGATTGGCTCTAGGGGCTTCTTCAGGCCGGTTTCGAAGAGATCTTTTTGCAATTCTCATGTCCCAGAGCTAATTTTAACATGCATAGAAGGTAAAAAAATAATTAGAATATGAAAGGAACAAAATAAAAAATAAATAACATCAAATTAAATAAGAAATCCTAAGAAGTTATGTAAATCCTAAGAATTTGAAAATACAGTGGATAAACATGGAAAATTAATCAATAATAATTTTAGAATCCTATTTGGTCTAGGTAGCGTCTAGATTAAAACAAGAGTTTGACTCTTATCCGCCAAAAATTATAAGGATTAAAAGGGATTTTTTATTCTTTAAATTTGATTTATTAATTAAAAATATCGTTAATCCTAATTAACCTAGGACTTATGCCTTAGTGTCCTAGTATGACTAGGTTGTTTGTCTTAATTAAGACATAAGTATGATAACTAAAATAACCAAGACAAGAAAGCAAACCCAAAGGGAATCTAAACTAGTTGGCAATCAAACAAAAAATAAAGGATTGGTGAGTCTAATTATGCTACCTGTGGACGAATTCTTAACCGAATTCGGTTTCTCTCTCGAGATAACCGAATTCCTAAACCTAATAACCTAAAGTTAGAATTTCTTCCTAACGATTGATTCTTAAATTAGCATTAAGCTTTAATCCGCCTCTATTAAGCTTTATTAATTCCTAATCCGGCTAGTTAATTATCCTTATCTCTAAGCGATTATTAACCAGTTCTTGCTATTCAAAATTCCAATTACTAAATGGACTTCTCAATCACACAAAGCAATCTAAACACACAATTCACAACGTCTCATGAATGATGCATTATCTTATTAATACTTAAAGCAAGAAGAATACAAAACTAATCCAAACAATCCAACAATATAATACTAAGCCAACATAGTAAAGAAATCCCAATGGATTTAATCAATCTAGCTAATCATGTTCATTATCAAAATACACAAGAATACAATTACAACAAAGAGTAAAGGTAGAGAAACTCGATTACACCCTTGGATGAGAGTAAACAACCCCAATTCCTCTTGCTCGAATTGAATCGATTCTTGTTTCTTGCTCGATTTGAAAACCAATCAACGAACCTCGCCCAATCTTCAATCCTTGAAGGGAATCCGATTAAAACCTTGATCCAAGTCTCCTTTTTCTTTGGTTCCATCTCAGAAAACCCTTAGGGAGAGAAAAGTTAGGGTTTGGGACGTTCTCCCCCGCTTTCCTTTCTTTTTTGTAATTAATTCCCTCTATCGCCGCCAACACGGCCGTGTTGAGGCCTGTGTTCCCAACACGGTCTGGTGTTTATGCCCGTTTACTCTTTGTGGTCATGCTCCCTAAATACTTCTCCTTCTTTGATGTTTGATGCACCCAACACGACCGTGTTGGTACCCGTGTTGAAATCAACATGGCCATGTTCAGCTTCCTCATGCTCGCACTTAACTTGTTTCGGCAGCTTCAGCGTCCAATTATGCTCCAATTCTTCCCTTTATCATCCTTTGACTTCTTTTGGACCTAATGCACATAAATAGACGCATAGGGTGAGTGTTGGGACCAATTCACATCCAAATATCCATAAAATCAATCTTAAAAACCTCGTATTTTATGCACATCAGGGCTCGAAATAATAAATAACAGATTTTTATAGTTTGAAAGTAAAAATGTTATTAAAACCTTAAAAAGAAGGATTTTGGTAATAATCTAATAAATTAATAAAAGAGTTTTTTAGTGGATATCCATATCCAATCTAACCCAATCCATATATATAAGGGTCATTTTCTTATTACCCTTTTACAATCCATTTAATTCTTATATATTATCTATTTTTTACTCATTACCCATATAATAAGGGTGAATTAGGATGGATAAAAGAGTAAGGGTGGAATTTGCCACCTCTATTATTAGATGATTGAAAAAGTATAAAAGTTCCATCAGACATCTACCTTAAATAAAAGCAATAACAAACGTCTGAACATAATTCTATGTGTCAGCAATCTCTATTTATGAACATGTGCATCTTAGATATCTTATTAAATGGATCAATGTGCTTTTTCAAAATGAATTTCTTGCACATTGTAAAATTTCAAATCTTCTTTTGTTTTTAAATCATGGAAAGATATATTTGATTTTCTTAAAGTGATTTAGAAAGCAAAAACTCTTATTCCTTTAATGTCATATTTTTAAGACATTTATTTTGGATCAGACATCCATTCAATACTTTTAAGGTATCTATTTGTTATCTAGTATGATACATTATTTTTCATATATTTACATATTCCTCAAATATGTCCAAACAACAGTTTTTAATGGATGAAGTAGAAGCAACCTCACACTATTAACTTTAGTTATTTACCAAAATGACAAATGTTTTTAGACAGCTTTCTATTAACTGTTGGCGGAAAGCTATAAAGTGTGTCAAAAGTCTAAATAAGCAATTGTAAAGTTCTTTAAAGTAAATTTTAAAAAGGTTTCTTTTTGCATATATCTAAACTCTTTAAAAATGTCTCTAACAACTATAAATAAAGGCTTCATCTACCAAATCAATAAAGAAGTGTAGCATTTATTCACCAAACTCTCAAGAACCGAAAAGCCTTATCACTATTCATCTTCATCTTTTATTCTTAAGTGTTTGCATTTATGATCTTTCAAAATCAGTTTTTCTTGTATTAAAATTGCATCTGATTCAAATAAGGATTCTGTTCATTTATATTTATTACTTTCAAAAGAGAAAATCTCTTGTAACTTCTCTAAGCACCTTATGTCAAAGCTTGTGGTTTGTAGGGTGACACAATTTCCTTTCTAAACGTCTGTAAGAGGTCCATTTGCACCTAAGAAAGCAAGTAGGAGGTTGACAAAGGCCAATAACTTCTATGGGTTAGTAAGAGAGGAGATATCTCAAACTGTATAAGGTGTCTTTATATTAAAACCTTGTAAGGCTTGATATCTAGCCGTTAATAGAGTCAAATAGTGGAGACAATCTTAAGGTGCATCCTTAAGGACTGGATGTAGGTCTTAATACCAAACCAGGATAAATCTTTATATTGATCTCTATTAACTTAAAATTCATTAGAGATCTAATACTGCTACATACCTTGTTAGTTCTCTATTACATCTTAAGAAAACAAGAATCTACTACTAAGACATAATTATTTTCAAAAGAAACGTTAGATGGCTTTCTCCTTGCATCCTCTTACTCATATAATCTACAAGAGCTTACAAGTTATAACAGTTGAGGTATTAGTTGAAATAGCTGGATTACTGTTGTAGGTATCTAATAGAAAGCTTTCTAAGCTTAGTTAGATATCTATGCAATTAGCTTTAAGCTCACAATAAAATAAATGCAAAGCTATCTTATTAGCATTTCATAAACTAGTAAGGTACCTAAGCTAGGAAAGTTTGAGAAGTCCAATTCACCCCCTCATGGACATTTATTTTACACTTTCATTTGGTACTAGAACATGCCTTTGCAATATAAGGCTTAACATCTTTGAGTAAAGATCCAGGATGGTTAGTACATCTCAAACTAGTACACCAATGTTGTATGAAGGGTAATCTATTACAAGGCTTTCTTTATTCGATGGAACACACTACTCCTACTGGAAAAGTAGGATGATCAATTTCATTGAGGCTATTAACATAGTTGCCTAGACTAATATTAGAACTGGACCAAAAGTTTCGGTTGAAAGAGTTGATACATAATGGGTTCCTATAGAGGAATCTGAATATACAAAAATTGACTAGCAATAGGTAGCTTATAATGCAAAAACTATAAAAATTCTGCATTATGCTCTAACACCCATTGAGTATAATCGGGTGTCTGGTTATAAGACAACTAAACAAAAATGGGATAAGTTAAAAGTAACTTATGAAGGAACAACCAAGTAAAGGAATAAACAATCAACCTTCTAACAGAGATTATGAAATGTTTCAAAGGATTGCAATTGAGGGCATTGCAGAAATAAATACGAGATTTATAGATATAATAAATCAATTGAAGTCTCTTGGAAAAGATATCTCAGAACTAGAGCAAGTGAAAAAGCTATTGAGATCTTTGTCTAAATCTTAGGATTCCAAAGTGATCGTATTGGAGTCTAAAAATTTAGACGTCTATATCTATGATGAATTTATTAGATCTCTAATGACTTATGAAATGTTGTTGAATAAGTAGGATAGTGAGACGTCCAAAGAAGAGACAAAGAAGAAAGGAATAACACTTGCTGCAAGCTCTAAAAATATTGATTCAGATTCATCAAATGAGAAAATTACGGCTTCCATTAGAAAAATGAAGAGGTTCTTTAGAAAGGTAGTCCAAGGAACAAAAGAGCTTTTCAGAAGTCTAACCCTGTTAAACCAGATATTAGAAAGAATGAGACTTCTAATGTCATATGTTATGAATACAACAAGTTGGGTTATAAAAGTGTAACTATCCTAATCTCAAGAAGAAAACAAAAAAGGACAATCAGAAGAAAGTTTTAGCCATATGGAATGCTAGTGATGATCTATCAAGCGATGATGAGACGTCTGACAAAGAAGAGAAAGCCAACCTATGTCTCATAGTAGATACAGATGACCAATCTTATCAGACAATCAGGTATCTAATTCAGATTCAGATAATTCTTAAAATGTATTCAATGAATTGTTTAACGAATATAGAAACATTAAAAGAAAGTACAATTCTCTATTGACAAAATTCACAGGATTACATGTTCAGAATTCCATCACTTTTGAATTAAATAATTCCTTGCATGTTGATGTCATGAAAAATGAATTTCTATAAGAAAAATTGAAAAACTAAGCAATGATCTATCCCATTCTTTGATTCAAAATAGCTATCTAATTTGTAGAAATGAATGAACAACTAATGAGAATGACAAGATACCAAAAATATTGAGCCTAAATACTTCTTTCATGACTAAGTTAAAGGGTGAAAGAGAAAGTTTCTTAAAATTCATGGAGAAACATAAGTCTGATCAAAGGAAAGGAAATTTCTTATCCTACCTCAAGTTCTAAAAAATGGTTTAATGAGGATTACAAATAAAAAATGATTGAGAAACCTTTGCATGAATCTATTACTTCTTCATCTAAGTCTACTAAGATCATTTATGCTAGTAATACAGACATCCAAAAGCATTGTACTCATGGTTATTGTAACGGGCATAAAAGGGTATAAGGCTAAAACCTACCAACAAATTAGGACCCAACATAGATTAAGGACTTAAATCTAAATAATTATTTATAGGTATGTTTGAGCAATATAAAGCAAATAGATGACTGGTACATTGATAATGGTTGCTCGAGACACATGATAAGGGACTCATTGAAGTTCTTAAAGCTAGGTAAAACCTGTAATAGATATGTGAAATATGGAGATAAAAGAAAAGGAATGATCATAGGAAAAGGAGTTATCAATTCAAATCCTCAAATTGAAGATGTTTCACTTGTGGAAGGACTAAAGTACTATCTGCTGAGTGTTAGTCACCTATTTGACAAGAACAAAAAAGCCATATTTGAGGCGTATCACTGTGAGGTGTAGTCAACCATTGATAATCAGACCTTGTTCATTGGTCCTCGTGTGGGTAATGTATATGTGTTCAATCCGAATTCTCTTAATGTCAAAGAAAAATGCCTGATTACTATTGAGGATAATAGTTGATTGTGGCATAGGCATCTAAGATATGTGAACATGCATTTAATTTCAAAACTAATTCAAAAAGACCTTGTTAGGGGTCTACCCAACTTTAAAATTGAAAAAATCATCTATGTGATGCATGTCAAAAGAGGAAGCAAACAAAGTCTGTTTTTAAGTTAAGATCCATTATGTCCACGTCTATACTTTTGGAATTGTTGCATTGTGACTTGTTTGGGCCCATAACTCCTTAGAGTCTAAATGGTAGTAAATATGCACTGATGATAGTATATGACTATTCACGGTTCACATGGGTTATGTTTATGCATAAAAAATAGATACCTACGCTGAATTTATACATTTCTCCAAAAGAGTTCAAAATGAAAAAGGCTATTCCATCACATATATTAGAAGTAATCATGGGAGAGAGTTTGGAAATGAAATGTTTGATTCATGTTGCAAAGACCATGGGATATATCATAATTTCTCAACACCAAGAACCCCGCAGCAAAACAGTGTGGTAGAATGTAGGAATATAACTTTAGCTAAAATGACCAAAACCATGTTGCATGAGAGAAACCAACCAAAATACTTTTGGGCAGAGGCAAGAAACACAACCTGCTACATAATAAATAGTCCTTACCAGACCAATTCTAAGTTATGAGCCGTGGAGAGGAAGAAAAGCCAATTTTGCCATATTTTCATACATTTGGTTGCATATGTTCCATATTGAATAACAAGATGGATTACCTTAGAAAGTTGGACTCAAAATCAAGTGAGGGAATATTTCTTGGCTATCCAATATCAAGCAAAGCATATAGAATATTCAACAAACGTACTCTAATTGTTGAGAAATCCATGCATACTATTTTTTATTAATCTAACCATGTTATGGGATAAAATTGTTAAGATACAGATTTAAATGAGAAAGAAAGAAAAGATGGTGAAAAAGGAGCAGATGTCCCGGAAGAAAAAGCATAAGAAAAGCATGATGCATGCAATGATAAGGAGATGTCTAAAAATGAAACTAAGATCTCAAATTCAGCTCCTGTAGACATCACCATTCAACAGACATTAGACCTTCCAAGAGATTGGAAGGACCACAGATATCATCCAAGTGATAATATATTAGATAGTCCATCACAAGGAAGAATGACCATAGCAGAATGCAGACGCCTACTTGGAAATATGGCTTTTTATTTCACAAATTGAATGAAAGTCTTATGATAAGGCTTAAACTGATGAAAATTAGGTATCTGCTATGCAGGAAGTGCTAAATCAGATTAAAGGAAGTTTGAAAGCTAGTACCTAGACCAAGAAAGAAATTTGTCATTGGAACTAAGTGGGTATTTAAAGAAAATTAGACGAGCAAGGTAATGTTATTAGAAATAAAGCTAGATTAGTCGCCTAAGGGTACAACCAAGAAGAAGGTATTGATTTCGATGAAACTTTTTGCTCGTATAGCTAGACTTAAAGCTATTAGACTTTTATGTGTTGTCACATGTTTTAAAGGCTTTAAACTTTACCAAATGGACATAAAAAGTGCATTTCTAAATGGATATCTAAATGAAGCCTATGTGGAATAGCCCCCTGGCTTTAAAAACTATGAGATGCTTAATCATATTTTTAAACTTACAAAGACTTTCTATGGTTTAAAACAAGCCCTAAGGGCTTAGTATGAAAGGCTAAATAAATTTTTGTTAGAAAAGGGCTTTTCTAGAGGAGAAATCAATATCATCTTGTTTATAAAATCAAAATAAAAAGATTTGCTCATTGTTCAAATATATTTAGATGAAATTACTTTTGGTTCTAATGACAACTCTTTTTATGAGCAAGTTTCTAAGAATATGCGGGGTGCGTTTGAAATGAGCCTCATGGGTGAGCTTAACTTTTTCTCAGGATTACAAATAAAGCAATCAGATGAGGCATCTTCATTTTTCAAATAAAATACACCAAGGAATTGATAGAGAAATTCAAAATTGAAGGGCTCAAGTCCATTGGATCACCTATAAGCCCCTCAACTAAACTTAAAAAGGATGAGGATGGTAAATATGTTGATATGAAGCTTTAAAGTGGAATGAGTGGATCTATATCGTAATTAACTACAAGCAGACTAGACATTCACTTTAGTGTATGTCTATGTGCAAGGTTCTAAAAAGACCCTAAGGAATCATATCTAATTGTTGTGAAAAGAATATCAGATATCTAATTGGAAGTAGTAATCTAGGTTTATGATATCCTAAATGTGAATTCTTTGATCTCAGTGGATACAGTGATGCTGACTATGCAAGAAACAGAGTTGATAGGAAGAGCACATTAGGCACCTGTCAGTTCCTAGGTCACTGCTTAATTTCTTGGTTCAGTAAGAGACAGACGTCTGTTGCTCTATCCATAGTTGAGGTAGAAAAAATTTCAGCAAAGCAACTGCGTTGTAGAAATCCTATGGATGAGGCAACAATTAGAAGACTATGGACTGTTTTACAAATAGATATCAATTCGATGTGACCACACCAGCACTATTAACCTATCAAAAAATCCTATACAACATTTAAGGACCAAGCACATTGAAGTAAGACATTATTTCATCAAAGATCATGTTCAAAAGGAAGACATCCAATTGGAACTTGTCCCATCATATGAGCAACTAGCAGAGATCTTAACCAAGCCTCTTGGTGAAGATCAATTTTGCAAAAGTATAAGATCCCTTGGTAAGTTATATCTAATTTGCTCTTCAGTGATAATCTAATTGTGCCATGTGTCATATCCGTTTAGATACGTGATCATTTATTTTACTACTCATTTTAATGTGATCCCCCTCATATTATTTTTGTTGATTATTTATTTTGAGATGTTATTAATAAATTATCTTGAAGAGATTAAATCCAAAATATTTTATTTTCATGATGTGCACAAAATCAATTTTAAAATCATTATGAAAATTTATTTTACAAATAAGGAAAAGAGCCCTTATATTTGGTGTAGGGGGCAGTCTCAAGTGCGCACCCAAGTGTTTTTAGCGACCATGCTCTGTAAGGCTTTTTAACCTAATTGAAAATATACTACCTAATCATGAAGACTAGCACCGAAAAAAGGGAGTCGCTGCCCGAGTAAATTATAGGATACTTTTTCTGATTGAGTGGCGTAATTAGATTCCATAAGAAAGCATCACCACATCCAAAGATAGATCTGGAAGCCAACTTCCTTATTTGTGTATCTCTACTTTCAATTTTATTAATTAATAACTTATTCCCTGTAAATACAATATAATAATTTTCTACACATCAAATAATACAGCATGTTAGGTTCACCTAGTCCTAGCTCATTAAGCTTAGCTCAATTCCCCATTTATTTGATTATCCTAGTTAACTATTAAATTATGCCAAAAAGGTGAGCTTAGTCTAGCCAAATTATTATAAATTATGCTTTAATTACTTACAATTAATCCTAAATGTGCTACATTTTACATGGCAAAGCCTGTTTTAGCTGCCTAAGTCTAAATGAGTCCATTTATTTATTTAGCATGACAAAGTCCACCTATGTCTAATTAATTTTACTTTTTAAAGCCCAAGTACCATCTTATTAATTTAATGGACTATAATCTTCATGTCAAGATCCAAATTAAAAGCCTTATGTGTAGGTAATCAGTTTTAATTATCAATCAGTTAAACATGCATTTTTCATCATAGGTTACAAAAATAAAGCAAAAGAGAGCAGAAAAATTACTAAGCTATTAAAACTCGCCTGCAACTAAAATGACTCAAAATTGACTAAAATATGCAAACGACACCGAAAATCATCCAAAATCTTTAAAAATCAGCAAAACGGACGATTAAGAGACAAACATTCGATTGACTATGTTATAGAGCCGATCGGCTCTAAGGGCTTTCCTAGGCCAAATTTGATGAACAGTCACTCCAAACTCCTTGACAGTTATATACATGCATGAAAACACGTGAACATTAGCTAGTACACATATAAATTGCAAAGAGACACATAAATAAGTCAATTTTAGGGCAAAATATAAGACATGAACTTACAGTAAACAAGTAGATTCATTAGATATGATAACTTTCCTAAAAGAAATAAATATCAACCAATCTAAACTAATAATGTGAATTTGATAACAAAACCCTAAATCTAGTAATACACATGGAAATTATCATAATCAAATCTAACAAATATACTTCCACAAAAGTTATTAGATTCAAAATCCTATTATGCAAGTCAACAAAAAATAGCATAAACTTAATAAAATATCATAGAAAACTTAAATCTAAACATGGTATACATATAAACGATCAAAAGAAAGCATTTATCATATAAAACCTAGGCATGTTGCTAGATCCATAAAGAAAGGCATTAAGAGAATAAATGAAATAGAATGATGCAATGAGTTTATAAACCCTCAGGTTGTCATCGTATTGAGAAGATCCTTAAGTCTCAAGAGCACTGGAGTTGATTCAGAGATCGGGTAGGAATCTAGAGTGTTTAGGGTTTGGTGTTTAGTTTTAAGAAATCTCAGTATGTTTACCTAAACAGCTTATCTGTCATTCTCTATCAAGAATTGTCAACCCTTTAGCCTAGGGTTTCCTTTTTTATTTATAGAGAAGGAAGAAGGAAACCTTAGAATCTAAGATATACATTTACTTAATTATTGATAATCACTAATAATTATTAAATAATAAAGGGTTTATCAAAAATTGTATTGAACGATAATTATTGATAAATGTTAAATTAATCATAAAAAGTATTAAAAATCCGGATAGTTATCAATAAAATCTTCTAGAACACAAATTTCAATAATTTTTGGCATTTACAACCAAAAAATACTCAAAATGATATAAAAATTTATGTTACGAGTTAATTAAGATTGTGTAGAGCTAATCGACTCTCCATAGAGTCGATTGGCTCTGCGTACAGCCAACAGCTATATGCAAAGTCAATTGGCTCTAGGTTGGCAACTTTTAGAAATTTATGCAATTTAGACTCAGAACTTTTCAATTATTTCAATTTCACCTTGCAAACTTATTTTTTCTATCAATTTAGTCCAAATTGATTACAGAAAATGATATGTGGCCTAATCATTTGTAACCCTTGCTAGAAGTTGACCGTCCTCAACTCTTCGAGAACTAGGAGAACCAACAACTTTCATCATCGGGTTTTTTGTAATTCTCTCAATAACTAGATTTTGAAAACGGTTACTTATAGTTTGCCCCGGTTTGTCGAGATTTATAAAAATATGCATGATTAAATAAATTGAGACAGATCATGAACATTAAGGATATGAATAAAAGGAAATATGAGCTACAGAAGCTTTGCTTCGTAGCCCGTGATATCTCAAAGACCTCCCTCCATGTAAACTATGTGTAGAATTTTTACGGCTTTCTGGTGTAGATTTTGTTTCTAGCTTTGTTGTCAAGTTATGGGCTTAATCCGTTATATCTTGAATACCTCCTCTCAAGATAAATATATGCAGAGACTTCCCTCTAGCTTTATGGTATCCTCTTCTAAAACCGATCTCATGTAGATTTTTTATCTGGCTTGAATTAGGGAATTTGCCTGCCATAAATTGATTTAAGGACCACACCTACCATAAATTAATTAGGGACCACTCCCACCCATCTTGATTTTAGGAACTATACTTGTCCTTGATTTACTTTAACTATGGCAAACAATGAGATGTAATTTGATTGTTTTGCTCTTTGGGGAGTAAACCGGTAATTCGCCAACTAGAGACCAAAACATAATTTGTTGGTTAGAGACCCAAACAGCAGCTTGCCTCTTTTAGGACATATATTTATCCTTTTTATTTCATTATTTTATTTCACCCAATTTTCTTCTAACTTTATATACTCTCTTTCTTTGATTTTTCTCTCAATTTTTAACCAAATCCATCCAAATTTGTTTTGAAATGGCAAGTTCCTCCTCAAGATCAGCGAGCTGCATCTTAATCGCACTGAATTGAAACTTTTTACTACTGATTTCGTGCCAAAATGACCTAGGATTGGTGATAGGGAAGGAAATTCTCCTTTTGGCCAAATTGAGCACTCATTGAGCTTATTCGGCGATCGATGAGGTATTTTCTCTTGCTATTTGCTTACTTGTCATTTATACACTCAAATTAGCTGTGCATGAGCTGAAATAGCCTTACGCACACCGATTTGCAGAAAAAAATTGAAAAATCTAGCATTCATACTAGATTTTTTTACTGTAATATATGTATATGTGTCTTCAAACCTGTGTTAATGCTTTCGGACTAACACTGTATCACTCTGATTCGCTGGTAGCTTCTATGGAGCTTGTGAGTGGTTCGATGAGCTTTCAAGCTCTTTCCAAGCTCAAATAGATGACACCGGTTTGTAGCTGCCCCTTCCTTTTGCAAATGGAAGGACTAATCCTACCTTGGTGTATGCACTGATCAAGTAGTGGATGGATATTGCCCATACCTTCCACACTCCTCTCGCCTTCATGGCCATTACAGGGATCGACTTCTCGTGTTGCCCTGTACCTTTCAACAATGCCATCCATAATTAGTGGTATGATGCTCGAGACTAGTTTAGCATATCAAAGAACTCCTCTCCACTATAGAGGATTCACTCCTCACTTTATTAAAGGAGGTTGATAAGATGGCTCGGGCATTCTTAGTCACTTGTTCGGGACTACTCTATTATGCAATTCAGGCAATTCAATGAACCTCCACTATTTACATAGACTATGTCTCCTCATACGACTGTGGGTCTGCTGCACTAACCTACCTATACTAACATATGGATATCATAGTCCGCAGGAGCAAGAGGCTTTATAGTTTCTGGCACGCCATACGTGTACATTTTCCTTTCTATTATCTATTCATGTCTTATTTGTTGTACATTTTTTTATTGTTTGAATACAGGTGTGGGCCTTGGAGCTCAGCCTCTTGGTAGATGCTCAACCTATCAGTACCACATGTGTTTTTCTATGCTTAAGCCATTGGGGTTCTAGCAGTAGCATCCTGCTGGAGTGGGAACAGGTCCATGTGCACCGTGTGTGGATTAACTCTTTGTCTTGGTATCAGGTAATAAGGAAAGTATATTAGTTTAATTTATAAATTATAGTTTAAATACTTACCTTTGTCTTTCAGTTTTGTGCTAATTGGCTCAAGGATCGGTGCTGTTGGGACCCTTATATGCTATCTACAACTAACTTTGAGTGCAGAAAGATACTCCTTACAGGACTAGCTTGCCAAATATGGTACTTAGGTAAGCAGATCTATGGTAGGGAGAGAGGACCTAGTTGTCGATAGGACCTAAGTCACCTTCTTTTCCATATTCTAGACAGTGGATTTGGCTGATAAGGAGCTGGAAGAGTGCCTCAAAGGTTACGATGACCTCAAGGAGCTTAGATTTAGGTGACAGAGGTCCAACTATATGTCCTTTATGACTCAGCTATTGGGGTTTGTGCCACAAGACAGGGACATTGTCGCTCATGTATTTTCTTACCATTCTTCCTTTTACTTGATTATCATATGTCTATCTAAGTATTCTTTTGTCATGTTTTTAATTTTCCCAACCTAGTGCTCCTCGAGTATTGAAATTAGAAGAGGGGTGGCATGTACGTCGTCCTAGGGGCACTCAAATTTCTAGCTCATCTACCATTACTGCTTCTGAGGTGCCTCCTACAATGATGTTGGATGTGATCCTGGAGAGTATACCATCTCTTCCAAATCTGACCGTGTCATACTGGAGCCCTTCTAGTGCTGCAAACCACTAGTTGGCCCTAGAGTCGAGCCTCCTTTAAGAGTTCACTCCGAGTGTTTGCACACATGTGAGTAGTCTTCTCATTAATTACTTTAACATACTTTGCTTCCTTGAAATGTTAGTGATATATGTACACATATATACAATTATATAGATTCAGAGGGATCAGTTCGAGCACGTACATAAGCTCACTACAGCTGCTTAGAGACAATTCTTTATCATTTGTGAGGACTAGAGGGTAACTAAAATAAAATTTATAAGATGTATGCATTTTATGTCATGAAATATAATGCCGAATCCTTTTGGGTTTATACAAAGGGACCATGAGGGCTTCCAAGGGCCAGTCGACATTCATTAGCGGTAGATAGGGACTTTGATGCTTTAATTATCGGCTCTCTGACTCAGAGTTTAGAGGCCAATTCCAATGAGGGGATAGATGACTTGGGAGATGGTCCCAATGACTTTGACTGGATTAGCTGCTTCTTTTCTTTTAGAACACTGCTTTTTACTAATACTTGCTACTACACCCATTATTGGTTATATAACATTGAATTTTGAATAGTAAAGCCAATTTGATCACATTGAATGCATATATTCATTATTCAATGCCAATTTTTACATATGTACAACTTGTACAAGTCTAGGCATGTGAAAACATATTAAGAATAGGATTTTGAATCTGGGCTACGTCACACAACCAATCGGTTATAGAGCTGAGCCGATCGGTGCTGTGATAGTCGATCCCCTGTAGGTAGTGCTGATTGGCTCTACAATTTCAAAGTCCAAATCCACCTAGATTTTGACTCTATAAATACATGCACACCTCATGGCTTCCTTAAATGCAATTTCCTCTATTCTTAGCTCAAATAAATAACTCAAAGAACTGCAAAAGCCCTCAAAACCCTAACTGGTAATGAAGGGATCAAACTTGGAAAATTTCACCTGTCCTTCTTCAAGACTTTGCAACACAGCAAGCTTAACTACAGGTTCCTCCATTTAGCTGTTAACTTTTGTTGCCCAAAAGACCATATCTTTTGTTTCAATGGCCAAGAGTTATGCCCAATAATTGAGGAATTCATAGCCATCCTTGTAGGTCCTAATGATTCTACTCATCAAATTGCGTTGCCAAGACTAGATGATCCTTTTCCTGAAAAACTAGCAGAGCTATTCAACATGCCCTTAGCTGAGGTACTTTTCTATTTTATTGATTACATTATTCTTACTTCTTTAATTTTATGTTGTGATAAGAAAGAGAGAGGAATTCTTGTATGGGTTAGGATTATTAAGCTTTTATCTTTTTGCCAAATTTCTGCTAATTTCTCTTCAAGGAGGAGGAGATATCTGAATTGTTGGCATCATTGACCAAATGGAACATGGAGCTAATCCAGTTCCAGTGATTTTGGTTAAAACCATTATTGTATTGAACATGTACAAAACCCATTAAAGGTTTACTGGAAGCCTTATTCTCCTATAGGTATGTGACTAAATCTCTTTTTATTTTATGACTTAACTTTTGCCTAAGCCGCCATTTCGGGTTTTCAACTTAGCAAGCTATTCTCTTAACTTTTGCCTAAGCTGCCCTTTCGGGTTTTCAACTTAGCAGACTCTATTTTTCCCTAAGTCACCCTTTCAAGTTTTTAACTTAGCATGCTCTTTTCTCCTTATTTATTATTTTCCTCTTTTTTACAAATTTGGTTGTGCGAGAAACTTCAAATACTGACTGTCTCAAGGGACATTGATAAATTCGAGCCAAAGCACATGCAAGTCCGTTCTATTATTGTGCCTCGAGGTCATGAGAACTGGGTTACTTGGATGAAGGGCACTCTGGATACATTTTTTGCTGGAGCTACCCCTGGTGGAATATTCGACACGTCCAACTCCTGATATATAGGAGTTGCATCCCTTCACCTGGGTTACGAGCATCTACCTTCTACACACCCTCTAGGCTATGTCACCAATATGGGCAGATGCAACAAGTCCTAGAATATCTTTCTAAGTTTGAAGTATTCCCATTGAGGAAGATTTCTTGGACAAGATTGAGAGATTGTGGCCCCAGCTTACTATAGAGTGCAACATCTTTACGAAAGGTGAACTAACCACAAACGATAACCTCAAGGCTTGAGTTCTACTTCACACCACCACTACACTTAGATTTGCATGGTTTAAAAGGATTTGAGAACTAGCTGCTGAGTCTAGAAATGCAAGTGAAAAGAGGAGAAAGTGAAAAATGCTTCCATCATTAGATCTCATAGATTTTTCTTAGGATTTAGTTTTATTTTTCTTTTAGTAGTGCATAAAGTAATAAACATTCATATGCATATTTAATAAAACCTCTATACAATTTTATTCATTTAGTAAAGGCTCAAACAAGTATATTTTTATTTCTCATGATGCAACTCCTGTTATCAGCCAGTCCTTCCAGATTTTCAAGCTGAACATTCTCTCTCTTTATTGCCTTAACTTTTGTGTGACCAACCTTTTTAGGTTTATAATCAACAAGCTTTTTCTTTTTCTACACGTAGTGTTTCTTGAGATGATCTAGGTTGATAGGCTCAGAGAATTCATTCCCTTTCAGGTTTGAAACTTAGTCGCACCCCTTGGGTAGGATGTTCTTTATAAGATATGGGCCCTCATAATTAGACTTGAATTTCCCTATCAAATCGAGTGTTGTAGGCCTCATGTGCTACAACATAAATCACTAGCTCTGGTCTTCCCCTATTACACTTTCTTTTTCAATACCCTAGCCACCCTCTTTTGATACAATTACATATGATACAAAGCCTTCATCCATTATTTGTCTATCAAAGCTAACTATTCATATCTTTGCTCGGCCTATTAATACTCTTTTATAGTAGCTTCCAGCACAACCCTTCAACTCTAGCTCAACTGGTAGAACTGCTTTAGTCCTATAAACCATGGAGTACGGTGTTTGCCCCTCGATGTTCATTTAGTAGTTCGGTGTCTTGAAAGTGTGAAAGGTAGTCGAACTAACCAATCCTTATAATTCCACACCATCTTAGAAAGTATCTTCTTCAAGTTCTTGTTGGTTGATTCAATTGCACCATTTTCTTGAAGCCTGTATGGAGAAGACCTGTGATTTTTAATCTTGTATTCTTCAAGTAGGTTTGTCCCAACATGATGCGGGACCCTATACCTACAAAATAAGGTTCCTTTCTATAAAATAGAGCCATCTGATTTGCCCCTATGGTGGTAAACGACTCGGCCTCAACCCATTTAAAGAAGTAGTTAATTGCCATGACTATGAACCTATGCTCGTTCGAAGGATGCTTTATCTCTCCATTATATCAATTTCCTAGGCGGTGAAAGGCCACAAAGATGTTAGATTGTGAAGTTCAATCGAAGGCAAATGACTCGGATTACTGTACAGTTGATACTCATGGCATTTTCTTACTAAGGCTATACAATCTCTTTCCATCATCAACCAATAATAGTCTTAATGCATGATTTTCCTAGTCAAAACTATGTTGTTCATGTGAGGTGCACACACCCCTTTGTGCACTTCTTCCATCATAACTTATGCTTCTTTCTTAGTCAAGCACTTGAGCTGAACACCTGAAGTCATTCTTCTATACAATATCTCATCGTGGCTGAAGTAGTTCCTAGCTTGAATCCGTAGCGCGTACTTGTCCCTTGCAGATGCCTCTTCAGGATACTCTCTTCTTTTCATAAACCTCTACAAATCATAAAACCAGGGCTTCTTTTCTGGGCCTATTTAGATATCCATAATCTGCTCCCTATAGTAGCAAAGTACTTTGGATTTTACAATCACCAATGGCTTTCTCAAGAGCCGTGCGAGATTATTCCATATAAATGAAAGAGTGGCCAATAAATCCGCCATTTGGTTATCATCTTTGGGAAAGTGTATGAATGAACACTTAGAGAAATTGCAAACCAAAGTTCTGAGGTAATTGACATATGGTCTTAACCTCTCTTCCTTCACTTCCCATTCTTAAAGTAGCTTGCTGAATCACCAACAAAGAGTCCCTTAGAACATCAGCTGCTTCGCTCCTGCCATTATAGCCACTTCTAATCCATATAGACATGCTTCACACTTCGCTATGTTATTTATTACCTTAAAGTCCATTCTCTAGGCTATTAGCAGCATTTCACCTTCTAGTGTGGCTAGAACTAGTTCTAACCTTACATGTCTTGCATTTACTGCTCTATTGAAGTACAACCTTCACTATTGAGTCTTGATTGCCCTTAGATTCTCATCGAGAAACTCTAGATCCTAAGGGTCATCTCCCTCAATCTCATTTTATGCTAGGATTTGTGCTACAACCCTTCCCTTCAACACTTTCTTGGCCATCTACTCAATGTTGAACTCTATCAGAAGTGCTAGCCATCTAGCCAACTTACTCGTGAGCGACAATGCTTCGAATAAATACTTCAGTGGGTCTATGTTCGAAATTGCTTGAATCCTATAAGACTAGACATAATGTCTTAACTTTCTTATAGCCCATATCATAGCCAACCAAGTCTTCTATATAAGATTGTACTTTGACGCATAAGGTAGCAATTTCTTATTGAGATAATAGACTGCATGCTCCACGTCATTGGGCCTATACTATGCCACCATCGCTCTTATTGCCTTCTCTTCCAAAGCTAAATAGAGAATCAACGACTTCCCATTCTTTGGCGGTTTTAGCACCCGCGGCTTTATTAGGTATTCCTTAATCCTATCAAAGTTTTTTTGATATTGTTTATCCTAAAAAATGGGTTGGTGTTTTCTCAAAAGCTTGAAAATTATATCATAAACCATTATGAGCTTGGAGATGAACCTATTGATGTATTGTAAACGTCCTAAAAACCTTTTGACCTCCTTTTCTATCTTTGGTAGCGGTATTTCCTAAATCGCCTTAGACTTGTCCAGATCAATCTCTTTTCCTCGTTGACTCACAATGTGCCCCAGCAGCTTCATTAACGTCACTCCGAGAAAACTCTTCTTGGGGTTTAGCGTTAGATTATACATTTCCATTTGTCTAAGAAACCTATCTAGAGCTTGGAAATGCCCTTCTATTGTTTCTGATTTAACCATTATGTCATCCACACCTCAGCCTCCTGGTGCATTATATCATGAAACAAGGTAGTGGTTGCTCTCTAATAAGTTGCTCCAACATTCTTTAATCCAAACAGAATAACTTTATAGCAATACTTGCCTCATTCAATGATCAATCCTGTTTTTAGCTTTTCTATGACCACCATCATAATCTGGTTGTATTTGGAGAATCCATCTATGAAAGAATACATCACACTTGAAGCCACACTATTAACTATCATATCTATATGAGGAAAGGAAACGTCGTCCTTGGGGCAAGCCTTGTTCAAGTCTATATAATCTACATACATTTTAACTTTTATATCCTTTTCTAGGACCGGGACAATATTCGCAACCATTTAAGATAATCAACTATATCGAGAAAATTGGTTTTTACCTGCTTAGGAACCTCCTCTCGAATCTTTTCTGCCCATTTCGGTCTTAGCCTACTCATCTTCTTCTCGATAGGCTTGATGTGTGGGTAGGTTGGGATGTGGTGCTCTACTTTTTTCCTATCTAACCCTAGCATATCATCATATGATAAAACAAATATTTTTTTTTCTAATATCTTTTCAAACTCTCTCATATTCTTAAGAATTATATCATGAGCAATAGAAATATTTTTGGAATTTTTAATTGTGCTTAAATTAAATGAATCAATTTGAATAGAATTTACATCAAATATGCATATGTAATAATTATTAAATGCACACTACCATCAGAAAAGATATCACACAAGTAAGAAAAATCAGTGTTTATATCATTAATCTTAAAAGCAAAAATGTCATCATCCTTATAAAGACTGGATGTTATTACATCAGTTTCCTCATAAAGCAAATCAATAATGTTTTCCTCCAGTAATGTAACTAAACCTTATTGGCTCAAGTTTCTGGGCAGGGTTATGAATACTTCCAGCTTCAAATCCCCAGCCTTAGGAGTGACTTTCTTCTAGACATCCTTAATGCTAAGCTTAACCATCCTGTTGATAATCAAGCTCTTGAAGATCTCAAATCCGAGCACCTTAATCCTAAAGTAATGGGCTTAGAGCCACCAGAATAGGGCTTGTACTCCTTAAAAAGAAACATCCTTTAGAGTCTTACCCTTTAGTTTGTCCTCATCTTCATCCTCATTATACCCTAGACCATGACGAGTCTTTTGTCTATTGAAGTCTAACATCTCTACAACTCTTTGATGATTCTTTCCCAGCCCTATTCTAAGCATGAAGTCCATCTTCTTGAACATGCTTGCCACCTTAGGAGCCATATTATCCTTATAAAGCACAAGAACTTGAAACTCGGTTAGGGCATCAAGATCCTTATCAGCCTCTTAGATGTCGAGACAACTTTGCCACCCTCAACATTGATAGTGGCTATCTCTCCTTCTAAGAAAACTTTACCATCTAGTGCATGGTGGATAGCACTCCTCCTAGGATATAAAACCACAGCCTTCCTAATAACAGCACAAAAGTTATTAGGATATCTAAGATATTGAACTTAACCAAGGATTCTATAAGGTCTGTCTTCACTAGAGCTGAGAATGTCCCTTCCATATCTCTATTGGTTTCGTTATATCCTCTTATGACCATATCTGATGGTTTCAGATTTTTTTGCAGTTATTCCTAGTTTGGTAAGAATGCAAGTTTTTTGTAGTTATTCCCATCTTCTACCATCACACAAAGAGCCTTATGATCCCTTCCTTATACTAGCAAGTCTTCACCCGAGAAAGTGATAATCTCGGTGGTCTTGTTAGTTACTATTTTGATCATTTTCTTAAGGGTAGCTGTTGTACTTATGGTGACATTAGATAAGGACTAGATCAGAGCCTTTCTATGATCTTGCGAGTGCATTAATAGTTTCTAAATATCAATTGTCTTCTTATTCTTTTTCAGCTCTTCTAATAGCCCTTTATCCTCTTCTTCTGAACCCTTCTCTACTTATTTCAACTCTAATGCCCCCTTATCACTACCCATAATTTTTGGCCAATTGTTAGAATCACTGTCTCCTTAGATGTCTTTAGCACTGCTATCTTGGACCTCACATTCATCCCTAGAGCTGTATCAGATGCCAATGGCCATGACCGATTTCTTTGCCCCTTGTTTCTACATTTCTATGATACAAGTGTCACTAACTAATTGCTCTTCACTATTTGATCCCCAACCACTCGATATAATGTCCTCAATTCAAATGTCATCAGAATGAGGCCTAGAATAGAACCTTATAATCAAACTTACTCGATGGCTGCCCTAATAGATCTTCACACTCATCCATTGCAGCATTTTGAGGAAGTTGCCCTACTTGCCCTTCCTCGCAATCTATTAAGTCATGGATTTTGTGCCTCAGACGATTGCATTGATTCGTCATATCCATAAAGGTCTGGTGATACTCACAATACTAGAAATTATGAGGGATTGGACCATGCCTTGATGTGAAAGGCTTAAGCTTTTTACTCCTTACTTAGTGATAGAACACTGTAGAAAATGATGCCTCTAGCTCGACAAAGGTTCTCTGTGGCTTCTCAGGTTTAGACTTTGGTTCCTTTCATATTTTAGGTGATTATCGATAGACATTATCTGTAGTCGAGGTAAATACATGCAAATACGAACTAGAATCCATCAAAATTGAGCAAGGGCTACCATTTCAAGGTTGACCATGACCTAGACTCTAGCCGTGCTAACCCATCAACATTTGACCATCAAGAGTGTCATTTTGGCATGGTTTCCGAGGCCATTATGACTCATGGTGGCTCACCACTAGTGAGGGTATGGCCAGAAAGAAGACCTAATTTATGACTCTGAGATTCAACAACATGGCCCGACTGAATCGGTAGTGGACAAAGACGGCTATGACATTGGCGCGGGGATAATTATATAGGCAAAATCAAATTATTTGGCTAGGTTTGACTTGAACTTTCACATACATGCCCGAGCCACCCTTTTTCAGACTTCGATATTCGACTTAGGGAGACTATTTTGCCTATTGAAGGCGGATTACATTGGGTTAAACATCGCATCGAAGATCAAGAGTGGATTTGGAGGCATGCAAGAGGCAATTTAGGTTTCATCATTCAGATTTGGGGATTTAAGGCTGTTCATCTGACTTGAAGAAGAAGGGTGTACATGTTTTCAATTTGCTTCTCTGTGTTTGTTCCTTACTTTGTGTTACTTATTAGCACGAGTAGCTAGAATTGTTAAACCTATTAGGGTTCCTATGTTGTTGGATTGCATTTAATGTTTATGAGAATTTGATTATCAATGCTTGTTTTCTTCTTGCTTTCATTATTAATGAGAAATCACATTATTCATGAGAAGTCCTGAGTTGTGGTGTTTAGATTGCTTCATTTAATTAAGAAGTTCATTTAGTAATTGGAAATTTGAATAGTAGGAACTGGTTAATGATCACTTAGAGATAAGGGTAATTGACTAGCCGGATTAAGAATTAACAACTCTTAATAGTAGTGAATTTAATCTTAAGGCTAACCTAAAATCAATCATTAGGAAGACATTCTATCATTTAGGTTCTTAGGTTTAGGGATCCGATTCTCTCGAGAGGGAAATCAAATTCAATTTAGAATATGCTCACAGGTAATCACAATTAGTAATCAATAAATCTCTACCTTTAGTAAAATCAAACTAGCTTAGGCCCCCTTGGGTTTGCTATTTTCCTTGATTGTTTCACGAAATCCTTTCAGGCTGTTTGACATTTAGATAATCACTTAGCTTGCATCTAGTTATAGAATAGAAACTTCATTGATTTGTTAAGGTTAGATAATATAAGACTCGCCAAGAGTTCTGATGGATCACCCTTTCCGAGAATACGACCTTCACTTACTGCTATATTTAATCTAGATGGAGGTTCACTACTTTAGATTATAGCTACATAAATAGCCTATCAAGTTTTTGACGCTGTTGTCGGGCAATCTTTTGTGTGAACTAGAGTGAATTTATGTTTGTGTTAATCTAGCCATTTTTATTTTCTATCTTTTCATTTCTTTTTATTCTTTATTATTTTATCCAATTCTAAGTTCTTTGATTGATGCCTCTTAATTTCAGGTAGTTTATGACCAGGAGCTCTAATCCTACTCATGTAGACCCTCTTGCTGAACCAGAGCGGTCCTTCCGTCTTTTGAGGAAACATATGCAAGAAGAAGATGAGGTGCAGATAGAGATTGAAGCCCCTGTAAATAGACCGGTAGGGATGGGAGATAATAACCAGGCTACGGATGAAAATAAGACAATGTACGAGTTTGCTAGACCTTCTTTTGAGGGGACACAGATGAGTATATTGCGACCACCAATGGCAGCCAATAACTTTAAAATAAAGCCCGAACGTGATACAAATTGTCCAAAATAGTGTACAATTTGGGGGACTATCGAGTGAGGACCCAAACGCTCACATCGCCAAGTTCTTGGAGATCTGCGACACCTTCAAGATAAATGGAACGACTGATGGTGCTATTCAGTTGAGGCTGTTTCTTTTTTCTTTGAGGGACCAAACGAAAAGATGGCTGCAGTCACTCCCAACCAACACTATTATGACATGGAGATTGTTGGCTGAGAAGTTTTTATATAAGTACTTTCCTCCTGCTAAAACTGCTAGATTGAGAAATGATATATCTTCTTTTGTGTAGTTTGATGACGAGAGCATGTATGATGCTTATGAGAGGTACAAATACTTGCTCCAATGTTTCCCGCACCACGGACTACCAGTATGGATGCAGGTTCAGACCTTTATAATGTGAACCCGGTACTAAGTGATGGTAGATGCCGCATTAGGTAGAGCCTGAGAAGATGAGATGGCCATGAACAATTACCAATGGCAATCTCTAAGAGTTGGCCAGTCAAGTAGGGAGTGGTCAACTAGCTAGACTCTACAGCAGCCTTGGAAGCTCAAGCGGAGCTTCTGACCAAGAAATTAGACCAGCTTCAGATGCCGGTTCATGTAGCCCAGATAAGCTGCAAGTTCTGCGGTGGCCCGCACTACGGTGCAAACTATAATGCGGGAGGTATGTTTGCTTCACCTTCTAATTCTTCATCCTCTATTGTTTCTGCTGACCTTGAACAGGTAGACGATATGGGTAATGCACCTAGACAGGATAACAACTCGTACAACAATACATACAACCCCGGTTGGTGCAATCATCCCAACTTCAGTTGAAGGAATAACAACGGCTTGGGACCACCCGGCTTTTAGAGGTTGCATCAGCAACAGCCACAACCGCAAGCTGGTCCACCCCAACTACGTCCATCTCATGAGAAGAAGCCTAATCTCGAGGAGTTGGTGATGAAATTTATGTCCTCCACCAATAATAACAGGATTTCAGAGAGCCACCAGACGGGGGACTTGGAATCAACAAGCCTCCATTCGATTGAGACTCGAAATAGGCCGATTTCTAGGACGAGAGAGGCGGCGTGGGACTCGCTTAGCTACACAGCCCAACCCGAGAGGATGTGTGAATGCAATCATGTTGCGGTCAGGTAAATTTATTCCTGATCCTTCTTCTATTTCTAACACTAATGTTGATGTGCAGGTAGATTCAAACAGGAAAGCTGAAGCTACCAAGGCAAGAGAACTAGAGAAGGAAGAGGGAAAGGAGATTCCATTAAGGGAATACCAGCCTAAAATCACGTACCCTGCTAGATTAAAGTAGGCACAAGTCGAGCAGCAATTTGGTAAATTTCTAGATATTTTTAAACAACTGCATATAAATTTACCTTTTGTTGAAGTTATTTCGCAGATGTCTCGGTATGCGAAGTTCTTAAAGGAGATTCATAGTAATAAGAGGAAGTTTGAGGACTTAGCATGCGTGACGCTAAATGAGGAATCTTCAGTAATTTTTCAGAATAAGTTATCGAAAAAGCGACATGATCTAGGGAGTTTTAATATTCCTTGTGTTATAGGTAACTTATTTATCAATGATACCTTAGCTGATTTAGGGGCTGGACTTAATGTAATGTCGTATAGTTTGTTTGTAAAATTGGGGCTGGGAAAGACCAAATCCCACTAGGATGGGTATACAATTAGCTGATAGATATGTTAAGTATCCTAGGGGTATTATAGAGAATGTGCTGGTAAAAGTAAATAAATTTATATTTCCTGTCGATTTTGTGATCTTAGACATGGATGGTGAGAGTAGTGTACCCTTAATTCTAGGAATACCTTTTCTTGCAACATCTAGGGCAATGATAGATGTTTGTGATGAAAAGTTAAAACTTAGGGTAGGGGATGAGACTGTCACCTTTGACTTGCATAATCCCAGAAGCTAGTCTTTAGATCATAATAATGTTGTGTACACTGTCAATATAATTGACGATGATATTGAGACACAGTTGTAGGAAGTGTTAGTTGAAGACCTTCTACAAGTCACTTTGCCAAGGGGAGAAAAGCATGAGCTGTCAAATGAGGAAGTGTTGAAGCAGCTTGAATTTATGTTAGCAAATGAGCCAAGCGAAAATACTGATGAGTTTACTATGATTGACAGGATAGGTGTGTAGAAGTTGAGGCCATCACTTGAGGAATCCCTGGTTCTTGATCGGAAAGAGCTTCCGGAGCGTCTTGACTATGCGCATATGGATGAGGATAACAGGCTGCCTATCATTCTAGCAGCAGACTTGACAACCAAGGTGAGGGAAAGGACATTGCCCACTCGAAGGAAGTACCTAAAAGCGGTTGCTTGGAGGACTGCTGACATTCTAAGGATCCATAAACTGGCAGCTAAATCGCAGCAGATGTGAAACCTACACATGAATGGAGTTATCATAGAGTCCAGCTGAATGACTCGGGAACCAAAAAGAAGCGCTTTTAGGAGGCATTCCCATATTTAGCTTTACGTTTTTATTTTTATTTTATTATTCGTATGCATGTTTGATGGTAGCTAGAGCACTTGCTTAGTGACTAAACCTAATCATATGAAGCTAGGGTTTTAATAACTTAAGTCCAATTTTTGGTGATTGGTGAAGATGAACTTCCCTGTTTGATACATTTTTACTTGAATTATAGCCTAAATGTGTACGTATGTGTATTGAATGCAGGTAGGAAGTTTAGCGGTTCAAGATGTCGAAGAAAAGCTTGGATTTCAGTGGTCCACCACGGTTTTTGTGGGCATCACGGGTTGGATCATCAGGCTGTGCTGATCGGCACGGCTGGAATCCTACCCGTGATGAACATGCACATATACAGTTTGGAAAATCGGTCTTCCACCACAGCTTTCGAGGCCACCACAGGCTGCAACACTAGACAGACGGGTCGGTGACTGTTCCTTACCCGTGATGGACATGTACGTAGCTCCCACTCAAATCTGTTCACAGCTTGGCAGCACCGGCAAAGACACACCGGTCGTCTTGACTAGTACAACCACGCCCTCGCCCGTGGTGAACTTGCACATGGAGGACGCTTTAGAGTTCAGCACGGGCCGAGCCCATGACATGTTAACCAGCACGGCCATGCCCTCGCCTGTGCTGACCCCCGTGACTATAAAAGCAAACCATTTCAAACCTCTTCCAACTTTTCTCTCTCTAAAGTTCTAAGGTTCTTTTCTTCTTCTTCTCGATTTTTCTTATCTGTCATGGCAATTTCAAGTAAGTTTCTTCGCCTTTTGCTTTTATTTGCTTAAATTTGGTTTTTTTGTTATTTAGGACATTTTGATATGCTCTAGTAGTTGTCCATATTTATTGCTTTGATTAGTTTATTCTTTTGTTTTATTTTATTTTTATTTACGCTGCTTGAGTTTAATTTGGATTATATTTAGCTCAGATTAGTTGCTGTATTCGTGTGATTTTGAATAATGACATGCTAAGTGTGGGGTTTGGGAGCAGTAAAGTTAATTTATGGCATTCTATTTTGATAAATTAATAGCATAAATTCTCTTTATTTTATGCGTAATACTATGGGCTGGAATGCTATTATGAATTAGTTTTCTGCAGGAAATTGAGGCTTTAGTCGTAGTCTTAAGCCTAAAGTTTTCTGTTAATCAAATTATAACCGTTATGCTGCTAAATTTTTAGTGTAATTTATGTTAACTTGATTTCTTGTTTGATTACTAATGATTGACTATATTAGGCAATATGAGGGACCGAGATCAATGCCGTCGAAAGCAACTGTAACGCGCTGCAAGTAGCAAGCGCTCGCATGGCGAGGGAACTTCTTCTTCCACTTCACCTTCACCAGCATCAGCACGAGCACCCCACCACAACAGCAACTAGTCCGAGCACGAAGAATAGCAGCTGTAAATCCACCCGCACCTAGTCGACATCCCTTATGGACATTTCAAAATGCTGATAAGAAGAGCCGCTTCCAAGTCATGAGATGGAAGCAAGTAATGGTCGAACGATGCATTGACTTTGTATCCTTGAAGAGAGTGGGATTGGCTCAGGATGTTCATAAACTGTTCGACACACCGCCTTATGCATGATTCTTCAACATCATTGAGCCTACCTACCGCGAGCTCACCATTGAATTCCTCAGCACCTTCTTCCTACAGTAACAAATCACAAGCTGGCATCAGCCTGATGTAGTTTACTTCAGACTTGGAGGAAGGGAGTTCTCAATGTCACTTCCACAATTCGGTATGCATTTGAGACTAGGATATAGTTCCAGGGGTTAAATGATATGCTCCAGTAGCTTATGCATGGACTGGATAGGCAGGCCACCTAGACGTACCTAATGGCGGAGCAGATACAAAAGATGGCAAATTCTGGAGCACAAAATCAGTGATTCATCGATGACATGGAGTTTGATCTAGCAAGTTGCTTCACGGATCCAGTGCCACCACTACCGCCCCCTCCTCTAGTGCCTTCCTCTACTCCTCACCCTCTAGCCGATCGAGCCAGTGAGGATGTGCCTTCGGCAGACTACCAGCAGTGATAAAAATTTGTGTTCTATTTCTTTTCCTTTTCCTTTTTATTTTATTTCTTTATTTTTATTTTTATTTTATTTTCGTTTCTTTTTGCATTTTCATGTTATTTTATTTTCTTTCTTTTTCTTTCATCTTATGTTATTTTAGTGGAACACTTTGCTTTGCCTTTATGCTATGTACATTTAATATGATCTTCACTCTTCTTATGTGCTAGCTATGTTATATACCCAAATTTTTTTTCTAACACTGAGGGCAGTGTTATACTCAAGTGTGGGGTGGGCATTTGTGGTTTTATTACCCCTTAATTGTTTAGGCAATGATAGTGGACTATTCTTAAGATGTTAGGACCTAGGTTATTCATGAAATTTAAGCTTAGTTATTCTTTTGTAATTAATGACTTAATTCACACACTAGTAATTGATTGTTTTGTTCTTGGAAAGCAATTTCACTATATTCAATATGTCAATTTGGCCAGGTTAAACCGGTGTTGCTTGTGTTCCTTGCAAATTTACAACTTTATCTTTGAACTTTGATTATGCCAATGTCTTATACAATTTATGTGATGATTCAATTGATAAGTCTGGGAACCAATTGTAAATTTTAGTCAATTCAGACGTGAGTTTTTGAACCAAAATTTGAGCATTCATTACAAATTGTGCTCATGATTTTTCTTGTTCGAGTGTGTGTTGTACTTAATGTTGTTTCTATAATTTGCTCTGTAATACTTGTTAAGGTTACATGAACTTTTGAATACCATTAGATGATTTGGGCAACTTAGGATTCACCACATCTGGCTAAAAGGCTACCCTTTGTTTTCATTAGTCAGCCAGTTTTAAGCCTTAACCTTTTCTTCTTGATTTGCACCTATACACTACACATACACCATTCTATACATTTATCTTTTCTTTCATCCTGTATACTAAATAATTATGTGTTATCTTCTTCTTTTATGTGATCATAGTGCCTAATTTTGTTGTAAATTCACTTAGTCTTTTTAATCATTCTTTGATGCTCCCTTCAATTCAAATTGGATAATTGTTCTCGTTGTTTATGTCAGTGATCATGCAGCTCTTGTGTAAGCTGTTGTGGCATATATATATGCTAAAAAAATAAAAAGAAAAAGAAAAAAATTTTGACTTATTCCTTAGCTCTTTTGTCTTTGAGATTTAATTCTTGTGAGTATCCTTTACTTCAAATAAGGCTTAGTGAGTATTTTTGTTGTCTTGGCATTCAACTCCTGAAGCATTCATTCTAAATAATTACATGATCTTTCAGTATACTTTACACTTCTATCCAAATATTCTTACCTTTACCTTAGCCACATTTCGATCCTTGTAAAGACCCTTTGATTTTAGTATTCATTTATTCGCAGTAGCAAAGATGAGATTTAGGAGCAAGCTTATGGTAAACAGGTTTTGTACAGCTATATTGAGGGAATTTTCTTGTTTACCTATAAACACTGTGAGTGATTTGAGAGATTCTTGTGAGGCAATGGTTCCTGGTCTTTAATGTTGAGTTGTTATATAAGTTGTAGTTCGAGATGGTATTACTATAGTTCTTCTTTGAAGGTGTATGATTTATTTAGCTACTCGAGTTTCATTCTTTATATGTTGAATAAGGTTAAGTTGTGAATTTTAGCATGGATTTTGAGGGGTGATTGTTGCTTGTATATGTATTGAGTTATTGATTGGTTGAGGACAAGCAAAAGCTTAAGTGTGGGGTGATTTGATATGCATTATTTTATACATGTTTATATGCCTAATTACTTTTAATTTGTGCATACTTATCTTGTTTTATGCCAGAATTACCTGTGTTTTGGTTCCTTTCATGTTTCAGGTGATTATCGATGGACATTATCCGTAGTCGAGGGAAATACGTGTAAATATGGACCAGAATCCATCAAAATTGAGCAAGGGCTACCATTTCAAGGTTGACCATGACCTGGACTCTAGCCGTGCTGAACCATCAACATTTGATCCTCAAGAGTGTCATTTTAGCACAGTTTTCAAGGCCACCACGACCTCTATCACGGCCCGTGATGGCTCAGCACCAGTGAGGGGATGGCCAGGAAGGAAACCTAATATGTAGGACTTGAAGGTCCAGCACGTCATGGACGATCAGCACAGGCTTGACCACGACCGTGCTGCGATAATTATATAGGCAAAATCAATTATTTGGCTAGGGTTCGATTTTCCCACTTGATTTTTCACATACATGCCCGAACCACCCTTTTCCAGACTTTGATATTCGACTTTAGGAGACTATTTCGCCTATTGAAGGATGGATTCCATTGGGTTAAACATCGCGTTGAAGATCAAGAGTGGATTTGGAGGCATTCAAGAGGCAATTTAGGGTTCATCATTTAGATTTGGAGATTTAAGGCTATTCATCTGACTTGAAGAAGAAGGGTGTACATGTTTTCAATTTACTTTTCTATGCTTGTTCCTTTGTGTTACTTATTAGCATGAATAGCTATAATTGTTGAACCCATTAGGGTTCCTATGTTGTTGGATTGCATTTTAATGTTTATAAGACTTTGATTATCAATGCTTGTTTTCTTCTTGCTTTCATTATTAATGAGAAATCATATTATTCATGAGACGTTGTGAGTTATGGTGTTTAGATTGCTTTATGTAATTGAGAAGTTCATTTAGTAATTAGAAATTTGAATAGCAAGAACTAATTAATGATCACTTAGAGATAAGGGTAATTGACTAGCCGGATTAAGAATTAACAACTCTTAATAGTAGTGGATTCAATCTTAAGGCTAACCTAAAATCAATCGTTAGGAAGAGATTCCATCGTTTAGGTTCTTAGGTTTAGGGATTCGATTTTCTCGAGAGGGAAATCAAATTTAATTTAGAATTCGCTCACGGGTAATCACAATTAGTAATCAATATAATCTCTACCTTCACTAAAATCCAACTAGCTTAGGTCCCATTGGATTTGCTTTTTCCCTTGATTGTTTCACAAAATCCTTTCAAACTGTTTGACATTTAGATAATCACTTAGCTTGCATCTAGTTATAGAATAGCAACTTCATCGATTTATCAAGGTTAGATAACATAAGACGCTTCAGTAGTTCTAGGATCACACTTTTCCAAGAATACGAGCTTCATACTTGCCATTAATGCTAGTTTGCATCGATAGGTTCACTGCCTTAGATTGGAGCTACATAAATAGCCTATCAGTCACAGAGACTAATGTAGAGAAAGGGAGTTGCCAGTGGGTAAATCACTAGGATATTTTTTCTAATTGAGTGGCATAACTAAATTCTGTAAGGAAGCATTGCCACATCCAGAGACGGATCCGAAAGCCAACATCCTTATTTGTGTATCCCCACTTTCAATTTTATTAATTAATAACCTATTTTCTTCGGGTAGGTATCTAGAGTGTTTAAGATTTTTGTATTTAATTTTTAGAAATCCTAGCATGTTTGGATAGAAAGCTTACTGGTCATTCTTTACCAAGAACTGTTACCCCTTGAGCTAGGGTTTTCTTTTCTATTTATAAAGAAAGAATGAGGAAATTCTAGAATTCAAGATATACATCACCTTAATTAGTGAAAATCACCAATAATTATTAAATAATTAAAGAGTTTATCAAAAACTGATAGAAAAATTAAGTTTTCAAAGTGAAATTGAAATAATTAGAAAGCTTAAGGACTAAATTGCAAAAATTCTCAAAAGTAGCCAACCTAGAGGCAATCAGCTTTACATATAGCTGGTCGGCTGAGTCGACCGACTCTGTGTAGAGCCACATCCTGACTGGCTAGTAACATAGATTATTTTATCGTTTTGAGTATTTTTTGACTTTAAATAAAATTATTGAAATAAATTTAGTCCAAATTGATTTTAGAAAATGTTATTTGTCTTAATCACTTGTATCCCTAGTTAGGGTTTCACCGTCCTTAACTTCTCGAGAGCCAAAAGAAGTAGTAACTTTCTTCATCAGATTTTTCATAAGGCATAATTGTATTTTTAGTGTCTGAATTTGTTAAGAAGTGACAATCGAGTAGTTGAATTTTTAAAACTAACAATTGAGTATAGCAACCTGTAAAAGAAATAAAAAAGTGGTGTTTTTAGCATGTGACTTTTAGGTTTTCCTTAAAATTTTATAGGTATAGATGAGAGAACAAAGATTATTAAATACATTAAAAATAAAAATGGATTCATTAGTGATATAGCCTTAGGATAAATTTTATCTCATACAACGATTTTTCTTTAACCTATATTATTTATCAATTTAATAGTCTTAATCTTTAATCTCCAATTCATGAATCCTAATATTCATTGTACTACAAAACTCTAATGACTTGGTAAAAAACACATTTGTATGTGATGGACAAGTTTATTATCTTATTATTTTTATAACATATCTTTACTACATATCTCTTATTTTCATCTCATTTAACATACACATTGGTATATATAATATGTGACCTGCTAAAAACACAATTTTATTATTTTTTTATAGGTTTCCACACTTAATTGTTAGTCTTAAAAGTTCAACCATTCAATTGTTATTTTTTGACAAGTTTTGATACCAAAATAGAATTATCCATTTTTTTAATTTTTTTTATATCTAGATTTGAGAAATGGGTGCTCAAACGTGGCTTATATAAGACGTGAAGAAAAAGAAAATGAGTATGACTTGATGGTTGAGTAAAAAGCAGAGAAAAAGAGTTGATAGGTCTAGGAAAGATAGGGAAAGTTGACACAAATATACAAGACTGGGTGCACGATAAATGAGGAATGGTTGTCAAGAATCAAATTTGAAATAGGAGTAATTGTTGAGTATTTGAGACTCGTATCCCCATCTCCATTTCAAAAAAGAAAATAGAATCTTTATCTTCTCATTATTTAATTATCTCAATCTCTCTTTCTCTCTCTCAAGCCTTATATTTCAAATTCCCTACTTCTCTCTCTCACATATCTCTAAATCCTTAAATCCTTCTTTATGCTAAACAAGAAAACCTTTCTTCTTCACTCATTTCACACAAATGGCCAGAAAAGCAAAAGACTCCAGCACCTCCACTACCTCAACTAAACAATCGAAAACAGAAAAGAAATCTCAAGCTCTTAAGATCTCCATCTGTGCATACAAGTATTAGATGGTGTAACCTAGAGTTTTTAATTGGAAGATATTCGGTAATAAGGCTATAAAGCTTAAGAGTGGGTTGAATTTCAAGGTTGGGTTCTACTTTATTCATAACAAAGAAAAATTTTATGAGGAGCTTACACTCGAGTTCTACAGATCAATCATGAAAGTGACAGAAGAGTTAGTTTGGGTGAGTATTAATAACGAGCTAAAGGAAATCACACCAACTTTGATAGAAAATGTTCTGGGTTTACCAGTAGAAAGAGAAATAATCCTGAATACACCAGCAATAAAGATATTCCAAGATATAACAAGAAGAGATTCATCCAACAGCTAAGAGCCAATCAACCAGCCCCTAGTAAAGAATTCTATACTAACAATGGTCTTCATGGTACAATGTTGCCTAAGTTCATACTCAATGTTTTATTCCAGTGATGGGCAGCTTAGACTATATCATTGAACTAGATTTAAAAATTAAGTGCCAATAGTTAAGAAATAAAAATTAAACCTCCTTATCTGCTACTGAATGTAATGACAAATTTGAACCCTACTAGTGGAATGCCTTACAACATGTACCTTACTATGTTGTTTAAGCACTTTAGTGTTCCTCTTAAAGATAGAACAGGGTTGAAATCAAGTGATGTCTTTGGAAAATTCACTATTAACAACAGTAACTATAGAGAAAATGACGAGGTTGATTTGGTTAAAACACAATGAGAAACTCTCGGAGGAGCAGGTGAAGTAAGAAAGAGGAAAACTAGAGCAAAGAGACATCTAAGTTTAGTAGATGAGGGGTCTAATAATAATAGCAAAAAGATAATGAGGAACATGAGAAAGAGAAATCTGTAGATGAGAAGGAAAAATCTGACGAAAAGGTTTAAGCATCTGAAGAAGAGAGAAACAAAGAATTGATTGACTTGAATGAGGGCTTTTTGGCCAGACTAGAGCAGTAAGAGTTAGCAGGAAAATAAACGCTCAAAAAGGTTAAAGAGGAGACTGTTAAGCAATCGTCAGATGCCCAAGAGGAACCAGTTGAAGGAACAAAAAGTCAAACATCTAGCACCGATAAGAAATATAATAATGAGGAAGAAAAATCACATGATTCAGAAAAGAGCTCTGATTTGACTGAAAAATAACGAGAAGAAACAGAAAGAAAAAGCAAAGCAGAGGCAAACGTTCGTATTGCTGTTTCGAGGGACCAGAATTCAATCGGCAATCTATTGAATGAGATTATTGCTGCTCTTAATAGTCATTTGACTACATTGTCAAACCAACAACTGTGCATGGATCTTGATCCTAGCTCAGATGTCTATCACCTGTTGAAAGAGATCCAACAGAAATAGACTGATTTAGAAAAGACTATTAGTAACTTTGAAAAGAGCTTAAGAGAAGAGTTTCGACAGTTTAAGTATGTGGTAGCTAAAGGATTTAGAATGAGCATGAAAGCCAGGCATCAATGTGGAAGGAGATGTCTGACATAAATGAAGGAGTTATGCGCCTCTCATCTCGGACAGAGAAGATATCTATTAAGGAAGCTACCGATGCCGTAAAGAAAAAGATAGGAAAAGCATATGAAAACGAGAATCTGGTCAACGATGAAGAGAGATAGGGAAAGAAGATTAAGATTGAGATGGTCAAGCTTGTAGAGCAACGGACATAAGAGAAGGGTGTCAGAAGCGACAAGGTCTCCAAGACCACTAAAAAGGGAAAGCAAGCATAAATCTGTCTAAGCCCATCTTCCAAGTCTATTACTTCATCTCTTCTTCTTTTATCTCAAAAGCCTTTTTAAAAATCTTTTTTAACAATTGAACAATCAAAGCCTTTTTAAAAATCCTTCAACAATTTGAACAATCTTGATTTGTGAATGCTAAGTATCCTTTTTTCCTGTTGATGATAAAAAGGGAGAGAAATATATGTGCACGGTGGATATGCTCAGGGGGAGCTATCCTGAATTTTTATTGTAGGGACAAATAGGCATCTGCTCGGGGAGCATGCCTTATAACAACTTGAACAAGTTTGTTTTTAATCCATTGCCAGTGTGCTACGGTTGTTTTATCTTTTATAAGTCTTACAAATGTGTTGGAATGTTGATATTGGATACATACTTTTGTCTTCAGCTACCTCACTTGTAGGTACAAATATCTAACTATACAGTTAGACTTCTACAATATGTAAATTACAAATAATTTGAAGGGTATCCTGCTTTCCAAATTGTCTATTTTTTTGTCATCATCAACAACGGGAGAATGTTAGCTTAAAAAGCTAATAATCTAGATTTTGATGATAACAAAACATTACATATTTTTATACTATATATATGAATATCTAATAGTGCAGGTACATAGTAGATTTAATCAGATGATTAGCAAAGTAGAAAGTTTCATCAGACATCTACTTTAATCAAAGGAAAAAAAAGATGCCTGAACAGAAGTCTATGTGTCAACAATCTCCATTTAGAAATATGTAGTCTTATATATCTTGTTAAATGGATCAATCTGCTTTTGCAAATTGAGTTTCTTGCACACCTACAATTTCAAATCTTCTTTTGATTAAGTCATGAAAAAATTTATTTGATTTTCCAAAATGAGTTAGAAAGTAAAAATTCTAATTCCTTTAATATTATATTTTTGAGATATCTATTTTGGATTAGACATTCATTCAATACTTTTAAGGTATCTATCTGTTATCTAGTCTAACACATCATTTTTCAAGCACTTACATTTTCCTCACATGTGTCTAAATGGATAATTTTTAATAGGTGAAGTAAAAGCAACCTCACAGTGTCAACTTTAGTTGTCTGCTACAGTAATAGACTTTTTCTGATAACTTCCATTGACTATTGACAAAAAGCTGTAAAGTGTGTCAGATGTCTAAATCAGCAGCTGTAAAGTTCTTTAAAGTAAATTTTAAAAAGATTTCTTTATGCATATATCTAAACTCTTTAAGAAATGTCTCTAACAACTACTTTTTTTCATTGCTCTATATATAAAAGGCTTCACCTACTAAATCAATAAAGAAAATTAGCATTTGTGCTCTGAAACTCTTAAGAATTGAATTTATCACTCTTCATCTTCATCTTCTATTTTTGGGTATTTGCATTTATGATATTCCAAAGCGAGTTTTCCTTGCATTAAAATTGCATATAATCCGTATAGGAGGAAGAGGAGGGGAAGCATTGGTTGGAAGCCAAGCCCGATCATTTAGCTTTCCTTTCGACAAGAGAGTTCAAGTTCAAGCAGGACAGAGGTCTCACTCTACTTCAAATATGACATAGCTTTGCGAAAGGTACGCCCAATGAAAATAGAGTTACAAGTTCTAGGGCGAAGGACTCTGATCCTGGGTTTTTGAACATCAAGCTTGTGAACAGGCCTCTCTCTTCCTTCTTGCTTCATACCAGCTATTGTGACCCAATTAACTTAAGAAACCAGCCAAGCAATGGCCCTACGGACCCTCTGCCATCCATTACAGTAGAGCCGTTTCATGAGCGGGGGGGCCAAGCGCACTTCTTTGAATCGAACGTTGAATTCAATCTCTTTCTTTTTTAGATATTAAAAAAAAAAACTAATTTCATCAGTTAAGAGCGTAGCAAGAAGCCCCAAATTCTTGATTTGACCAATAAAGACTGCACTGCTTTGGGCCCAGGAAATGAAGGGAATGAGCCTGAACTTTCAAAAGAGAAAATCTCTTGTAAGGTTTCTAAGCACCTCATGTTAAAGCTTGTGGTTTGTAAAGTAACATAACCTCCTTTCTAAAAGTCTATGAGAGGTCCATTTGCACCTAAGAAAGCAAGTAAGAGGTTGACACAAATCTAATAACTTTTGTGGGTTAGTCAGAGAGGAGATATCTAAGATTCTATAAGGTGTCTTAGTATCAAAACTTTGTAAGGCTTAATCTCTAACCATTAATAGAGTCAAATAATAGAGACAATCTTAAAGTGCAATCCTTAAGAACTAAATGTAGGTCTTAGTACCGAACTAGGATAAACCTTGGTGTTGATCTTTATTAACTTGCAATCCATCAGATTTTTAATATTGTTATATACTTTTTTAATTCTCTATTACATCTTAAAAAAATGAAAATCTATTATTTAAATATCTAACTGTTTTCAAAAGAAACATCAGATAGCTTTCTTATTGCGTCCTATTACTCATATAATTTGCAAGAGCTTACAAGTTACAACAGTTGAGGTATCAGTTGAAATAACTGACTTATTGTTGTAAGTACCTAACAGGAGGCTTTTTGAGCTTAGTTAGATATCAGTTAGCTTCAGGTTCATAATAGAAATCATGCAGAACTATCTTATAAGCATTTGATAAATTAGTAAAGAATCTAAACTAAAAAAAAATTAAAAATTTTAATTCTCTTTTTGAATATCTATTCCGCACTTTTATAAATATATATATATATATCAGTGACAGGACTAATGAGTTTTTCTTTGAAAGGATAAAGAATACTATTTTCTTTGCAATAAATCTGAAACCAATCAAAAATCTGATTTGGATTCTGTTTTGTATGCAAAATTGGTAGTATCTTTCTTGGATACTGTATTTTTCTTGTAGAAAATATTTAAAAAATTAAAATTTTTGGCATGGTTTTTCTTTGAATAGAAATCTTCATGTAAAAGCTTTTTATTGATTTGAAAATCTTTTGAAATCATGTTGATTTCTGCTTCTAGATTTTGAGTTATTGCAGCAGTAGCAAAAAAGTCGGACCAACCAGAAACTTGTTAGTCTTCTCCTTTTTCCCCTTCTTGGTATCAGAGCCTACAGGGTTCCTAGGAAGAGAAGATTATTTGCATATAAGAGATTTTAAAATTATTTTAATATGCATCTTATCTCTAATAAACAAACTTGTCCATTTATGCATAATGGTATGTCCCGTCTGATTTAAGGGCAGTAAATCTGGTGGCTTGGTCCACATTTATTTTATTTTAAAATGAATTTAGAAACTTTTTTCTGTAGATCTTCTTCTTTTTCAAACTCTTCTATCTCGGAGTCTTCAAGGTCTAAAGGTTTAGTAAATAGTGAGAAAATCACTATTGAAGATTTTTCAAAGCATATTGATGATTGAAAAATACCCAAGATTTAAAAGAAGCAAATCTATGAGTTTTCAAAGTTTCCTCTCTTCAAAACTGATTTTACTATCAAAAGTGAAGAAAGAGATATTCAAATTTCAAAGCCTTTTGAAGAAATTTATCTTTTGAATCCAAAGACCCTCCATAAGCATAAAGAAAAAGATTATAAATACATTCATATAGGCCTTATCCAAGTAGGAATAAAGCACCTTACTAGAGAAGCTTTAGATACTTCCATCTTAGCAGTTCTTAGAGATGCTAGGTTTACAAATTTTTATGATTCTTTATTTTGAAGAAATTTATCTTTTGAATCCAAAGACCTTCCATAAGCATAAAGAAAAAGATTATAAATACATTCATATAGGCCTTGTCCAAGTAGGAATAAAGCCCCTTACCAGAGAAGGTCTAGATACTTTCATCTTAGCAGTTCTTAGAGATGCTAGGTTTACAAATTTGTATGATTCTTTATTATGAACTGTTGAGTTAAGCCTTAATAAAGGACCAATTTCTTTCAATTGTGCCCTAAACATTACAATTTCTTTAAATGACAAAAATATTTTAAAGAGCATTGTTCTTCAAATAAAAACACATAATTACAAAATTATTCTATCAGCTCTATTTTAGAATTTTTTCTTAGAAGCTGATAGTTTATTCGACTTTTTATTTATTTAGAAATTATTGTCCTTATTGAAACTTATTAACAATCACTTACTTTAAATTGATCTCATACAATTGAATTTTTATATTTTAAAATAAATAATTATTATTTTAAAATTATTCTTAATAATTAAATAATTATAATATTTAAAATTAAGGTATTTAAAATTAAAATTTTTATTAGTATTTAAATTTAAATTTCTACTTTTAAAAAAATTTATAAATATTTTTAATAATAAATACAATTGAGCTAAATAAAATTAACTATAAAATTTTAATTATTATAAGTTATTTTTATTAATTTGTATCATTAAATATAGAAAAAATGCTCAAATTTGTCCCTCAAGTATAACCTCAGGTACAAATTGGCCCTCTATGTTTTTTTTTAGCCAGTTGCACATAATATCTCGCCAAACAAAGTTCTTAAGCCCCTCTTTTGACCTGTTAATAACAGAGCTGAAGAGCTGGTATATATAACGGTTAGTAGGACTCACATGTGGAAATAACTTAATAAAGAAGTGGGACCCGTCTGCTAGCCACATCTTCTGATAAAAAAATATTTATTGAAAATTGTGGGAGTTACTGTCTAGTCATTGGTCTGAAAACCCTCTCCTCCACGCTCTCCTCCTTTCAACTCTTTCGACTTTCTAATGCCTCCACTCTCTCTCCTCCATGAGTGGCGGCAAACTCCATTTCCAAAGTGATCTTGACATCGCTTCCTCTTAGCTCTCAAACCACCTTCACAATCTTGATTTGTTGCTAAAATTTGGTGTCCTTGATCAATCCAATGCCATTATTCTCTCGCATCTGGGTCTAGGTTCAACCAGAGAAAAACTAGCATTTTTTGTTAGAGATGTTTTTACTAGATTGCAGATCGGTGGGGTTGAGTTTAGAAAGAAAGCATTAGATTCACTTGTTAGAATCCTGAAAGAAGAAAAATCCACCAGTTTAATTGCGAAAGAGGAAAATATTAGGTATTTAGTTAGTTTAGTTCTGGACTTCAATAACGTGATTCAAGAACAAGCGGTTTTGGCCACTGAAGCGAGAAAGATTGTGTTTGAATAAGGAGGATTGGGACCATTATTGCGAGTCCTAGATACAGGTTATATGTCATTAAAAAAAAGGTTGTAGTTCCTGTCGAGACAATTACTTCCGATCCAGATAATGGGTAGGCGGTTTCCGTATACGAAGGTGTTTCAGTGTTGATTGAGGCGTGTCGATCTGGATCGGAGGCTATTCGAACGCATGCAGTTGGTGCTATTACAGATGTTGCTTGCATTGAGGACATCAAGATGGCTATAGTAGAAGAAGGTGTTGTACCACTTCTTGTTCATTTACTTGTTTCGACTAGTGCTACGATTTTAGCGAGAGAAAAGGCAGCGCATTGTGTGTCAATACTAGCTTCTTCAGGCGAGTATTTTCGAGCACTGATAATTAAAGAAAGAGGACTACAGAGATTGATGGATTTGATACAAAGTTTGCCCATTTCGGATACAATCGAACACTCAGTTGCATTTAACGGAAGTTTCTTCCTTCCTTCAGCTCCATCATTAACAGGTCAAAAGAGGGGCTTAAGAACTTCGTTTGGCGAGATATTATGTGCAACTGGCTAAAAAAGATATAGAGGACCAATCTGTACCTGAGGTTATACTTTAGGGGCAAATTTGAGCCTTTTCCCTTAAATATAATATAATAAGATAAAATATATTTAGAAATAAATTACATATTCAATGGTCATTTAACATACTAACAGCAATCGTTAATAAAATTCTACCAAACGGTTAATTTTTATCAGCCCTGGATACCAGCTATCAGCTGCTAGCCACCAACTACATTGATGAGTTGAACCAAATAGGTCCTAATTTTCTGATTAAAAATCTGTTTGGTTCGGCTGATCAATGCAGCTAGTAACTGATGGCTAATAGTTGGTAGCTGATGCTTGATAGCTTGGAGCTGATGATTGATAAATTAAATCATTTGGTAAAAATTAATTAGTGGTTGCTGTTAAAATATTAAATAACCATTGATGGTATTGATTTATCGAAAATATATTTTATTTTATTATATTATATTCAATCATACAAATTAATAAAAGTAACTTATAATAATTAAAAATATTATAGTTAATTTTTCTTAGTTCAATTGTATTTATTATTAAAATTATTTTGAAAGTAGAAATTTAAATTTAAATTCCACTAATAAAAATTTCTAATTTCAAATACTATAATTGTAGATATTATAATTCTTTAACTATTAAGAATAATTTCAAAATAATAATTATTTATTATAAAATATAAAAAGTTAACTATATAAGATCAACTTAAGATAAGTTATTATTAATAATTTTTAATAAAAATTACAATGTCTAAATAAATAAATAAATTAAATCAACTATTAGCTGATAAGAAAAAGCTCTAAAATATATATGATACAATCATCAACTGATTGAATCTAAATCAAGTATTAGATGTTATTTCTTAAGTGTTCATTAAACGCTTTAATATAGTTGTTTAATGAGAAATAATTATGAGTTACATCAAATCTCTAAATCAAACATCCTTTAAAAAAATCTTAATTCTCTTTTGTTCTCTTCATCTCCTATATAAGGTATTTTTATAATTATAAATTTATGTGATATATATATTAACTTATATATTAATTGCTAGACTTTCATCTATCGATGATCTCTCCATAAATATAATAGATTAGTATAAGAAGGAAAAAATAGATTATTTTAAAATATAATAGTATCGCTGAAATTAGTATTTTTAATTTTATACTAAAATTAGCAATTTGTTTATGCTAATGCGTAATTATTGATATTTTTTTATCTAAATTTTGAATTAAAATATCTTATTTTGATTATAAATATAGTAAATTATAAGAAAATAATTGTGTTTAGCTATTATTTTACTTTAATATCTTTAAGATTTAATGATTATAAGAAATAATACAAAAATAATTGATATATAGTAAGTTAATAGCATTATATAATCACTAATTTTTTTATTATATTTAACTATCATTTTATTTTGATAATTAATTAAAAATATTTTTTGTTTGATTGGTATTTAATATCATAATAACCATTATATAATCACATTAAAGCTACATATATTTTTTTATAGAAACTCTACGTGATGTGGTTTTATAAAATATCGCCAAGTGTAATCTCATAAAAACATTTGGTCTACTATATATATATATATATATATAAGATGATATAAATAATTTATAGATATGTCCTTGATACGAACAGAGGAGAGCCAATCCTCATGTCCAATAAGAGTTATAAATGAGTTAGAACTGAAACTAAACAAAATTCAGTTGTTTAAGGTTACAATCTGTAAACTATATTATTAATAATTTAATAAAATTTATGATCCTATATTTCTATTAATCATAGATATAAAAGATATTATACAATTTCTTTTGCTATAATAAAATCATAAATAAAATTATAAAGTTCAAATATATATGTTACAATTTTGATAAATTAATAAATTATTTTTATTTATAATTTTTAATCATTAGATTTATTTCCGCTTATAAACTGTAAATAAAAATACATTTAGTTTAAATTTAATTTGATAATAAACGAATTAAATTTAGATTAATCAAAACTTAATTCTATTAAATTCGATTATAGCATCCACATAAAGAAATAAAGAGTTAAAAGATTATATTGTTGTTTGCTACCCATCCATATTAAGAATGTAATCAAAATTATCTCTCAATGTTAAAATGATATAATTTCAAAAAAAATTAATTTAATTATATTCAATTTAATATTTTATAAAATACTTTTTAAAATTTGATATTGAAAAAAGAATTAAAAGCACATCTAAGAAAGAAGCTGAAGTTTTCCAAACCTCATTACCAAACCCGCTAAATGGTGCTATCCACCATTAATCCCATCCCACGTGATACACCTTTCCCTTCACCTTTTTGTAGTCGTTGCTTGTTTCCTTTCTTTTTCTTTATTCTTTTCTTTATTTCTGAAAACGAAAGGACTGTTGACATGATATATAATTATTATTATATTATTATATTTATTATTTTGACTGAAATTAATAATATATATATATATATATATATATATATATATTGAACATCTACAATGGCCAAATCTTTTAAATATACAAACTTTGAAATAAAATAAATTTTAAAATAAAAACTTTAAAATAAAAGATTTAAATAAAAAAAATATAACTTAGAAGTTGAATACAAGAGGAAGGTGGTTTCTCACTATCACTTTCACACTCTCTTTTCTCACTATATTTCTAATGGTATAACTTGAAGAATACAAGAGTTTCTTTTTATTTTTTCGTCTACCTTCTTCTTTGTTAGCTCCTCTATTTATAGAAGTCTTCAGCCTTGAGATTCCATAAATGTTGCTTTGGTTGCTCTTCATAATAGAATGAGGGACTCCACGTCTTTTGGATGCTTTTAATAATGGAGTGAAGGGTTCCACGTCTTTTGCAGGAGTTATCTGTCATGCTTCAACAGAGATGAATCTTTTACTTTAAAAAAGTAACGGTGCAGAGTTATTTGTCTTCTTTCTTCTCTTTTAAAAAGACTTTTTTTTTATATATATATTATTGGGCATTTGGCCTATTGCAGAATTGTTTTGGGCTGCAATTTCTGGTTTTCAACCCAAGGACTTTACAAAGATGTCATTTGATGGGCTTAAATATTCCAAAACAGTCATCTTCGTTCGAGTCACCATCTAAATCAATTGCTGCTGAGCTGGTGCTGGAAGAGAAAGATGAAGCTTTAGATTTTCCTTTTGAAGAGACGGTTTCTGACAACTGTTTGATCAATTGTAAGAAATCTTCTTCTGTTTGAGCCGCCGTTAGCTTTGGAATAATGAAAGACTTTTGTGTCAGGAAAGTGATATGTTCTTTCGGAGGTGGCAAGAAGTTATTCTTTGAAAGAAAACTTTGTACCATCTTTAGAGATAATTTTTCTTGATGGTTAAATTTATCTTACCATTTAACTTTGAATCTTCGGGCAAGAATGATTTGTCCATTTGCTGCTTGGTTGAAATGGAAATATGTCTCCAAATGGGGTGATGGTTCCCCGGGAGATATAGTGTCCAAGAAATCTAATTTAAATACTAAAAAAAAATTTAATTTCAAATACCATAATTTTAAATATTATAATTATTTAATTATTAATAATAATTCTAAAATAATATTATTTATTTTAAAATATAAAAATTCAATTGTATGAGATCAATTTAAAGTAATTTATTGTTGATAAGTTTTAATAAGGACAATAATTTCTAAATAAATAAAAAGTCAAATAAACTATCAAACATAAGAAAAAAAATTCTAAAATAGAAATGCGATCTTGTAATAATCTTTGAATTTTTATATATTTAATAATGAGTTTTTATTTAAGTTAATTTTAGCTTCATTATTATTGGGTTTAATTTGAAATGATTTAATGAAAAATTTAATATTAATCAAATAAATGAGTTATTTTCTATACCCAATTAGTTTGAAATTTTAAGAAATTATTCAAGTAAATTATTTGAGAAATGATTATATTTTGGTTATTCAAATTTTCCCAAATGCATATTTATATAAGTAAAATTATATATTGGAAAATTTTGGAAGAAATTATAAAGGATGTTTTTATAAAAGAATTTTGAAAAAATTGGTATTATAATTGATTAGTAGTATTAAATTTTAAGTTGGAATTTGATTATTTAATTTAATTGTGTGTTAGGACTAAATTGGAAATTTATTTTGGAATAAGGATTGAAAGTATAATGTTATTTTTATGGAGTTTTAATGGAAATTTGTGAGTTTGGTATTTTTGTAAATAAATATGTCGGTCAGGGGTATTTTTGTAATTATGTATTTTCAATAATTCGGATTTGGCCCAAATTAAATAGTTAGGGGCTTAATTGAAAGGCTAAAAAGAAGTTTGGGGGTCAAAATGGAATTCTGCGGGATGAAATTGTAAGTAATTAAGAAAGTTGAGGGACCAAGTTGTAATAAGGAAAAGTTCGGGGGCCTAATGTCGATATTGAAAGAAATGGAATCGGGGAGAGAGAAGGTAGAGAGAGAGAGAGAGAGAGAGAAGAGAGAGAGAGGACTGCAGGCGTCGCGGCTCCGGGCGGAGGCAGCGTCTTGGTGGCAATGGCAATGCTCAGAAGCGTGGTGGCGGAATCGCGCGGTGGCACCGGCCGGCTGGGCCGTCGGCCGATCTCGGTGGCGATCGGCCTCCCTTGGAGAGAGCTTCCTTTGGCGGCGTAGCCGGTTTTAGTGGCCGGGGAGAGTTGGCAGTGGTGGCGGCCGTGTTTTCGATTTTTGGCGAGCTCCCACGTGAGGATGGACGATCGGAGGACGTATCCCGACTCTCCTCAGCTCGAGCTTCGCGATAGCACCGGTTTTGTGGCGATCGGGCTCCGTTTGCAAACCGACGGCCGTGATCGTCCGCAAATTTCTCCGAACGATCGGGTGTCAGATCGGAAAATCGAAAGCGGGGATCGTCATCAGCGCGTCGTTGTGAGTCCGATGGTGTGTTCAGATCGTCGATCGGACTTCGGCGGCTGGAGGCGAGTCGACCGAGCGATCGAGCGTCTCGGTAATTTTCTTTGGCCCATTAATTTTAGAAATTCTTAGTTTAATTGTGTGTATTGGATTATATTGAGTATTTGATGATATTTGTGAGTCATAAATAATTGTTTGTCAGTTTGCTTGCCTTGTATTTTGTGCTGTGTGGCGGAGTCGGGAAATAGTGAAGTTTGGGGACCCGACTCCCGTTGTTTTAATTGTTGGATATTTGGAGTGTTTTTCTGGCAGGTCCTGGACCCGTTTTTACGGGGGTAATGTTCGTGTTGTAGGGGAGGTTCTGCCGGATTTTCGGTAGAATTCTCCCGAGTCGAGATTCTTAGACAGTCAGTCCTAGGAGTCTAGACCTAGGATTAATGATCGATTGTCTCAGCGTATTGATAAATTGTTTTCCGTGATTAGATGATCTGTCTGTTCGGCTCGCTCCAATTGAGGCACCAGAGCAGAGCTAGGAGGTCGCCCAATTCTGTGAGTTAAAGTCACTTAATCGTTGCACTATTGCTAAGTCTGAATTTAATATGTTATTTTGAAGGTTTATGGATAATATGGTTATTAGTATCGCAACATAAATAATTTCACTGGATTATTGAAGATAATATAAATATTATTATTAATAATGTTATAATAATATCAAATATTATCAGTTTTCCACATGAGTTGCATGATGTCTTACTTTAAAATTGTTAATCGTTATTTTGATATAGTTGAATGACTTCTTTAGACAATAATATTTATTAAATGTGGTGATTGCGATTTGGGAAATGTGGCTTGTAGAACATGCCGCCTGATGGGTTACATCAGGACCGCATGCGCACCGGTAATAATCATGGACATGTAATAAGATATTTATGGGTTTGCCCTGGTCGAGCATGGCTCTCTGGGCTGATTTGAGTAAATTGCCGGAGGTAAGGTCCCTGGTCGAGCATTGCTCTCTGGGCACCGGCTTATTTGGATACTTAAGTGACCAGACTAGAGGTAAGGTCCCTAGTCGAGCATTGCTCTCGGGGCGCCAGTCTTATTGGATTAAGAAAGCCGAATGGCTACTAGATTTTGGGGTTTAGAGTTCTACCGAGCCACTCGTCCCGTAAAAGTAAAAATATATTTTTATTTATTCATTTATTAATTTATTGTGGTATGATTATAATATGGATTGTATTTACGTGCATGGTTGATATTTTGATTTGAATGATTAATATTTTATGTGAAGGAAATAGTAGGGTATGATTATAATATGGTTTGATATACTGATTTGAATAATCTATGTTTTCTGAGAAGAAGCAATAGTCCCTAGATTATTTGATTTTAACTCACTCTCGAGACTGACAGTCTCCATTTATGGCTTTTTTTTCAGATTCGTGACTGTTAGTCCTCTCGCGACTCTTATTCAGTAACCCGACTCTTAAGTGACCAGACTAGAGGTAAGGTCCCTAGTCGAGCATTGCTCTCGGGGCGCCAGTCTTATTGGATTAAGAGAGCCGAATGGCTACTAGATTTCTTATTTGGATACTTAAGTGACCAGACTGGAGGTAAAGTCCCTGGTCGAGCATTGCTCTCGGAGCGCCAGTCTTATTGGATTAAGAGAGCCGAATGGCTACTAGATTTTGGAGTTTAGGGTTCTACCGAGCCACTCATCCCGTAAAAGTAAAAATATATTTTTATTTATTCATTTATTAATTTATTGTGGTATGATTATAATATGGATTGTATTTACGTGCATGGTTGATATTTTGATTTGAATGATTAATATTTTATGTGAAGGAAATAGTAGGGTATGATTATAGTATGGTTTGATATCGATTTGAATAATCTATGTTTTCCGAGAAGAAGCAATAGTCCCTAGATTATTTGATTTTAACTCACTCTAGACCCATACCTCCATTTATATTTTTTTTCGGATTCGTGATCGTTAGTCCTCTCGCGACTCTTATTCAACCCGACTCCTTCATCATCGGGTGATGTATTTGATTTGGTATGTAAATTGGTAAATCTTAGATTCTCCGCAGTAGTAATAGTAGATGTATCAGTTATAAATTTTCTGAGTTTCAGGTCTCGCCTAGTTTTTCTGGCAGACCGAAGTATTTATGTAAAATGTAGCATTTAAGATAATTTGTGGCTTTAATAATATTAATTTGAGATGAGATTTGTTTAAATCAGTGAGTATCAGGCTTACTACGGGTTTCGGTGGCCTTAAGCCTATCCATTCCCTAGTGCCGGTCACGGGCCCACGGGTGGGGTCGTGACAGATACAATCGGCAGCTGGTTTGAATTAAATCAGTTATCAGTTACTGTTTTTTTAAATCTTTATCAACGCTTTAATATAGCTGTTTAGTGAGAAACAACTATCAGCTGTATCAAACCTCTGAATCAAATACCTTTTAATATAAATACCAAAACATTTACAAGTTGATGTAGTAAGAATTAGAGTAAATTGCCCAGCTGGTACCAAACCTTGGAACTGTATATCAATTTGATACCAAAACTTTAATTTGAATTAAAATGGTGCCAAAAGTATAAAAAAGTATATCAATTTAGTTCAAATGTCTAATTTCTGACAACGGATGATGACGTGGCAAGCTGAGGAGGTATATTTCGGTTGTTTTGCCCTCTCAACATGTGTCACGTCAATTAATTTTTCTCCTCAGCTTGCCACGTTACCATTTGTTGTCGGAAATTGGACATTTAGACTAAATTGATATATGTTTATGTACTCTTGATACCATTTTGATTCAAATTAAAGTCTTGGTATGAAATTGATATCCAATACCAAAATTTAGTACCAAATAGACAATTTACTCTAAAAATTGTGATAAGATTTGCAGAAAATACTATAAATCTAAACAAAATATTGATGAACCATATTAAAAAAAAAAACCTGCTAACAAGAGGGCTATAAAATCTTTTATAAAATCTAAAATAAAGAATACAAAACTGCAAGAGAATAATTAACCTTTTTTAAAAATAATTAGACTTTTAACAAAGCTATATAAAATTTTATGAATGTATATTTACATCCTGTTTTATTTCCATTGGCTTTTTAACGTTCCGATAATGGTGTCACATGGCTTGGCCTTGGAAAATGGGATGAAGCCTCTACATCAGGAGATATGTCATTATGGGAGGTTCACCAGCCAGCGGGCACTTTGCATGTCTGCCATGAACATGATAAACATGCTAATTTTTTAAGCCGTGATACATTTGAAGAGACCTTTAAATTGGTCACTTCACTTTCACCATCACTCAACAAATTCTCTCGTCTGTTTTTTTTTTTTTTTTGTATATATATGTATACCCATAGTTTATTCTACACACACATCTTTTATACCCACTATTACCAGAAAATAAGCCAATTTTCCATCCTCATAAGGACCTGCCACTAGTTTCCAAATGCTACTTGCAATAATTTCTCATCAACCAAACAAGATCCTCGTTCACAAAATCAGAGGAAGTCGGATGATTATCTACCCACCATTTGCACACATAATTTCCTTCAGTCCCACAATAATGCTAATGCGGTACCCTACTAATTTATTGTTTCTGAGTGCCCTTTTTTTTTCTTCTTAAATTCTCTGCTTGAATTCCTCTAGCAAACTTAGAAAAATAATAGTTGACTTATTCTAAAAAAGCATATTAATATTACTTTTTATGTTATTTAATGAATTTTAATACATTTAAATTTCGATATAAAAGTCAAGTTCACGAGGTAAAGTTCTATTACACGAGTACAAGTATAAGATATGTATATTTTCATAACAATTTTTTATCCTAAACCATTATTTTCTTATTCTAAATAATAAAGCATAATATTTATAATTATTAAAATAATCTCATCTTATGATAATAATAATAATTTAATATAGTTGTTATAATAAATTTGGGTAAAATCTAAATTTCCGATTATCTATGTTGTTATATTTATCAAATACATTTGATTGATTAGATGATGCTATTCAGATCTTTATCCGACCTACTATAATTCTATTTTTATTAGTATTTGTGGGCATTTATTTTAATTCAATATTGGAATTCATTTTATTCTTTTTAAACTTGGAAGAAGGGATTCTATACTAAATTAAAATTTGGTACATTAAAAATAAAAAAAAGTGCGATAGTGATAGGTTCATATTATGTATATATAATTATGATTTTTAGTAGTTTATTGATATATTTATATACATAATATGGAGAAATATGTGCTATTTACCTTATTTTAGTTTTTTTATCTAATTTTAGGAAATAATAGCTAAAAAGGAGAATTTGAGCTAAAAATGCATTAATAAACTTTAAATAGACTACGGTTGTAAAAGACTTGGAAATAAGACATGTAGACTGCCAATAGCGCGGGCCTAACTGAATTTATCACGGCCCACGAAAGAAGAATTAATTAGTTATGATGTAATTAATGGATACTTATCTTATAAGTTGTTTATTTTGTTTAGAACAGTAAATATATAACTATAGAAGTTATGTGTTGAGAGAAGGACTCTAAAAAATGGAATTTGTATAAGAAGTAGAGGTTAATTAAACAAGAAGGCTTCTACTATTCTCCGTGAACAGTTCATCATCTTCTACATCTTGTTAGTCTTGTTGCATTGTTCTTTCAAGAATCAAATAAGCTTTTTAAAAACGTGAAGAGTAAGGATCAATCTTCTTTATTCTTTAAAAGGCCTTTGGATTTATGAGGAAGTTTTAATTTTATGTTCTTTGTATCTTATGTCTTTCTATTTAATTATAACGACTATTGGATTAAGTATGTCATGCTAAATTCTATAAGTGTTTAATTTGGCTTTTTATTTATATATGAACCTTATATATTATGAGCTTAATGAATGATTTCTTTATCTTCATATATGTATTAGTTTCATCTATTATTATTGATTGACCATTATATCAATTTAGCAATAATATTTGTTATAAAAATCTTTAGGTTACAAGTATTAGAAACATCATCTTTACTTTAATATATGTTGGTGTAAAAAACCTAGATTGCGTCATTAGCTTGAGCGACTTAGCAAAAAGGCATATTACTATCTCATTCATTAGATTTGGACTTAAGAGAAATAAGAGGGTTACTAAATATAAGCTAGACTAAATGCTCTTTTATCATATAGTTTATATTAATCATTCTAGTTGTATATTTTTTTCTAGTTATTTAATATTTTTATAAATCTTAAGGTCATTCTCAAAATATTGGCTTGGAGTGTTTAGATTTATTTTTTCATATTTTATGTGATAGTTTATCTTTATAATATTTGCTCTATAATCCCTTGTGAGATCGATCCCACGATGAATTTACCCGTACTATCATTCAGTTCATATACTTGTACATACTAATTTAAACACATCACATAACAACTACTTTTAGAAGATCAGACAAGGAAATAGATACTAAATTTATTTTATTTATAAGCTAACATATCATAACATTTACTTAAAAATAAGTTTGCATGTTTAATATATACAATATGTTATGTAATTATATTAAATTATAAAAGTACTTTGTTGGAATAAACGACAAATTCCATTTATGGGCCTGCTATTTCGAGAAAGAGGGAGGAAGGCAGAACAACACAGTGCGGGAGAGATAGAGAGAGGGATCGAGAGGTTAGAGTGTTAAAGAAAAAACTAACTTTTTTAGTTAGTAGCATTTTAAGGTACTCAATTTTTCCAAGCCAGAAAACTTAGACCATATAATATAAACTCATCAATATTATGTAATTTAAAATTGTAGGAATTATATTTTTCTAAGTACAAAATTATTTAAATCTTAAAAAAAATGGTCTAATCATATTATGTTTCCAATGCTAATTATTGTTTATTAATTTACATTTACACTTGAATTTCCAGGATGAAATATACAGAGACAAGGCAAAGAAGCTTGAAGAGAAAGTGAGATGTATGCTCCACAGTGAATATATCAAATTATTAACTGTACTTGAGATGGTTGAGGACATTCAACGGTTAGGTTTAGGCCACCGCTTCCAAGAAGACATAAAGGAATTCTTGATAGAGTTCCATATATGGAAGAAGAAGGTAATAAAGGAACAGAGAAATCTCTCCATGAATCTGCTCTTTTCTTCAGACTTCTTAGGCAACATGGCTACACGCTCTCCCAAGGTATATTCGAACTTTCTATTCTCTTTTTTCCGCAACACATTCTATTGTTCTTATTTTTGAATATTTCTTGGACAATTTTAAATGCCGTCTTTCATATTAGCTTAGTTCATTTAGTGATATTTTTATTATTTATGTTAGATGCCCTAAATAGTGACCTTTTTTTATTTATTTTAAGTATTACTTATTTGTTTAAAAAAACGAGAAAATTCTCTTAACCATTTGGATTAATTTTAAAGTTATATATGCTAAAATATAATTTTATTGCTTAATCTTAAATCCAAAAGCAAACCTATTATGGGTAAATTGCTATATTTTATATACAATTAGTACGGATATTTTTATTTTTATTTTTCTTTTGGTACTACTGTTTTTATTTTTATTTTTATTTAACTATTAAATTTTTTTTAATTGATTCGTTATATTAACAATGTCAACTCATGAATAATATATTATACTAAGAACATGGGACTTACCAATGAATGTGTATAATGTTTAAAAATTTATAAGCAAGTCCTAGGTACTTAGTAGGATAATAATGAATTAATATTACTTGTGGAAAATTAATTAAAAATATTTTATTTTCAATAACATGTCAGTAAATGTAGATAAAAATAATAATCGGTACTCTAAATAAAAATGAAAAAAGCAATGGTATTATAAAGAAAAAAGTTATAATATTAATACCAAAATTTGGTGCTCACAGGCCATATTTACATCACTTTTGTTATTAAAGAACCTCCAAGAATAAAACCTACGAACTCTAATCCTTATGAACCTGTAAATCACTAACCTAAAAACCCAAAGAACAACTTGAAATCAAATCCTAGGATCGTCTAATTAGATTGTAAGATGATCAAGAATTAGAATCTAATATAATGGATTTTAATTAGTTTAACAGAGTTGTTCATTTTGGTTGTAGTTTTTCTTTCTAGCGAAGTTTACATTACAATTTATCTCCAACGTTGAAAAGTTCTTTTAATTTTATATAAAGAAAATTTACCATTATTTACATCTAGATTAAGCTCAGTAATTTGGTCAGGCTCAATGGAAAAATCCTTTTAATTTTTATTCAAATTTTTTAAGTTAATTATATTTTGATCCATGACCCGGTTCTTGACTATGTTAATTTCTTGATCCATAGGCGAGGGGTTGATTTATAAATAAAGATGTAAAGATGTGAAAGAGCAGTTACAAAAGTTTTGGATATTAAAGTACATTTTTATAAAATAGGATATAAGTTTAGGAGACCGAGAGAAAGAATCAGATAATAAATTGAAAAAATTAAAGAAGTAGAAAAGTAGAATGTAGAATGTAGAAGTTATACACATATTTTACATGTGCAAAATCTAAGCCAAGCCATTTATATCTATAAATACATGATGGCCTTTGAAGAACAAATCCTAGCCAAACAAATAGACCAAACTTAAAGTCTTTTATCTATCGTTAGCATTTATTTTAGTGCACTGGCTATTAAGCTTTCCATTTCAATTCTCAAGCACTCATTTACTTGCTTGTAAACATTTATTTTTTATGCAATCAAATCTTTAATCTCTTTAATTTACTTTTATGCGAATCAATTTTTTTTATATTTAATGCTTTCAAACCTATAAATTTCAATTTAATGCCTTTAAGTTTTTAGCTTACAAAATCTTTAGCTTATTAATCTATAACTTTTAGCTTACAGTTACTTTATTTCCAACTCAATTCATAAAGCTCATTTCAATTCCTTCACTCATTAAATATGGTTTTCACAACTCATTATATTCCATAAGCTCAAGTTTCGTCTTATTAATTTGCCATGCTTTTAATTTAGTGAAATTGCATTAGCCTAACTAGGAATCCAAAGTAATCTATGTCCTTTTCTTATTCATATAATCTTTTATATTAGAAGTCTAAATGTCGGGCATAATCATTTGAGGCAATTCCTGAATTGTGGCTCTAAAGACTAGAATGTTTGTAAAATATTATCGGATCTCAAGATGCAGAGGATGCGCCTACAACAACATATCACAATATTCACATTCCTTAGCTTATGGAAGAAATTAAATAGAGAAGGGAGAGGATCCTAATTCCTTAAAATCATCACCCTCAAGGCAAGGAGGTTCAACAAATTTCAAGAGGACCAAATACTGCAAATCTAAAGAATAATTTTCTTTCATTGCTTACGGCTACTAACCCTAATACTTATTTTGAAATATTAAAAGCTTTAAGGAAATAGAGTCAGAAAGTACTCAAGGCAGTAGGAGAACGCATAGGGTTTTTAGATGAAAATTTTGAACAGTTGCATAAAAGATATTATGATGATCTGGTAGCACTATTCCATCAAATGAATTCCTCAATTGTATTTGTCAAGAAACATCATCATCTTCCATTACCAAATTCACAAAGGGCTGAGGAAGGTTCAGTTATCAAACCCATTGGACATCTGATTGAAGAGCTTAAAGGAGGGGATTCCTTCATTATGATTTATACTCCTCAAAGGTAAAACAAGAATCAATATCAACTTCCTAATTGAAAAGATGAAATTCTAAGACTTGTTAGGGCATCACCTCCAACTGGGTGCCAACCTAAAAGGCATTTAATTCCTCAATAATTCTATGGAGCAAACAACCCTAGCACTCAACATTATTTAAATAGGGCAAAAATGTTTCTTTCGAGGATTCCATACACTTGGACAAAAGAGAAAATATTCCACAAGTCATAATCCCTCATATGCAAATTCGTCAAGTTGACATTAGAGAATATTTCCTTTAAATTGGGTAACATAAATACCAAGAAAATATCGGAGAGAGCCCAAATCTTTAATTACAAATGCCTTACTGAGATTGTTAATAATGTCCTACAATAAATACTCATCACTTATCATTAGGACGATATTGTCAATATAAAGTTGTAAAAGAGCAGCTCCTTGAAAAACTCAAAGAATAAATAACATTGAATCAACCCTACTATAAAGAAAGCCCATTGAGATAAGATGAAAAGTGAATTTATTAAACGATGCTTGTGGTGCTTATCGAAGGACATAAGTTGATCAATCAAGTCTACAAAAATAATATAGATGTTGTGGGTCAACAAATCCTAATGGTTGTGCCATGTAAATAGTTTCTTTAAGTTAGCCATAGAGGAAAATGTTTTTGAAATCAAGTTATCGTGTTGGCCATGATAGAGTTATGGAAATAAGAAATACAAGCTGAAGCATTGTTGGCTTAAGAATAAGGCTAAAAGTTTCATTAAAATCCAAACTAGGTTCTTAGAGTGACACTATAAGAAAAACTACATTTAGAGATGCTAGATAGTGATAGACAATTACCCGTCGCTAAAAGGTGATAGAATAATAATGGCTCACCATTAGATTTGAGGTTGAAAAAAAGTACGATGAGCTAGCTAGTGATAGACTTCGAGTTCTTACTAAATGAAACGCAAAATTTTGGCGCTAATATTAATTATGAGATAGTGACAATATAGCAACAACACTATAAGTCGTCATTATATTTTTGCAGTAATGTGGCACGAGTTCTTAGCGCTAAGAAATTACAATTAGTAATGGCTAAATGTGTAAATAAATGAGGTATTTAGCGACGACTATTGTACTGTCGCTGGTGCTTTGCCATTGCTAAATTGATCCATTGAATACGCTATCATTTTTTGCATGTTACATAAAATGAAAAGTTGTTAGCAATGATGTGCGTTTAATGAAATGGTTCACTTTATAGATCTAAAACATTTTGTCGCTAAATTTTAGGCCTTATGTTGTTGCAGTTTCCCTCCTTCCCCCTTTTTCTAGCTCTCCCTCTCTTTTCCCTCCCTTTCTTCTCCCCCTTCTCACTCCTTCATTCTCACAACCTTTCTCCCTCTTTTTCTCCCTCATTTCGTTGGTCCTCCATCCTATAGCCACTGATGTACATGTCCACCACCAGTTTTCAGTAAGGTTTGTTTATTTCTTTTTTCATAAATTTGCAGTTTAATTTCTTTAGGAATACAAACCCTTAATTGTCTCCTCTCTACCCCATACTCCTAGCTAGTCCTCTCTGTTGCCGATAAGTTTATTTTCTTTTTTAATTAAATTATTTTAATAATTTGTTTATCGTTATTTAGTAATTTAAATGTTTTACATTTGTTTATTTATATTTATTTTGTTAAATTTTTTGTTATTTAATTTATTTTTATATTCTATTATTCTTTTAAATTTTTGAAAATTCCAGTTAATATAAACTTTAAAGTTTAGTTGTAATTTCTTTTATTCCTATTATTATTATTTTTTAAATTCAGGTTTGGTTTTTTAGTTTCTGTTAAACTTATTTGTCTTAATTTCTTTTAAATATGTTATTAATTTGTTTTTATATTGTATTATTTTAGTGTAGTATCAATTATTTTTTAAATTTTTTATTATTATAGTTTTTCAAGTTTGTTTAGTTTTTCTTTAATATTTTTTGTTAATTTAGTATTTTTAGGGTTATTTTTATCTTTTTGTTCAATTTGTTCAATTTGTTCATATTATTCATTATTTAAATTTCATTATATTCATATTTTGTTTCAAATTTTATTTGTTAGAAGACATGTATGGAGATTAGCCAGTAGTATAATAATTAATTATTTAATTATTTATATTATTTTATGTGTACTTTGAAAATAAATACTAAATATTACATTTTTTACATTTTTGTTATTGAATAAATTATTCTATTTAGCAAAATTAGGTAGTTTTTGATAATTTAGTTTTTCTATGAATAAATTATTGATAAAAGTAGATGTGCATAACTTAAATTAGTGAAAATTAGTAAGTATACTTGATGTATTTTCGTGTCCGATTGATTATGTGCGTACTTTTTTAATCAGAAACTATAACCATTTTATGTGAAGTGTGTCATATTACAGGGAAAACTCTATCCAAATTTGGATAGAATTTTAGTAGTAAAGAATATCTTTAAAAAAAATAATAAAAGTTTTAATAAAATTATTATTAATATATAACTATAAATGAATTTATTATTTTTAGGGGTAAAAAAAAATAAATTACAATTGTAATTAAGCAAATAAAAACAAATGAATTAATTATTTTTAGAGATAAAAGAATATCTTTTAAAAAATAATAAAAATATTTTACAAATTAATACGTATTAATTAAATCTTTAATAATCTTAAGAATAAGATTTTTAAATTTAAATTAATTTAATAATGCTAGCTAGGGATAAAAAAATATTTATACGTTCGTTACCCGCATAAATCCGTTTAGTGTAATTATTTATCTTAGGACTTTGATATTCTTTTTAAATAATATATGATGTTTAATATTTGAAATAATAGAATAATTCAGACGGACGCTTACGTAAGAAGCATCAAGGACGACCTCCTCCATCGTCCCCACCCTCTATTACCTCGTCGTCCCTACCTCTATTATGTTACCATCGTAGATAAATACATTTTCACTTTCTCCATCTTCTTCTACACTGATATCGAGGCCATCATTGCCTCTACCAGCCTCCACTACACCCACAATACCACCACCTACTACTTTTATTTAGCTTTCTTGATAGTAATAGGTTCGAAGATGTCAGTGCCTATAAGGGATTTGGGAAGACACATTAGTTACTAATGCTTGAGAAAGGTAAATATTTGTACTGGTATGCTTCCTTGTACAAATTCGTGTATGCATAGAATGAGTGAAAGTAGTGATAACTTGACTAAAGAAGTAAGTTATCAACAAGATCTTCTGGTCTGACCCAATCTTCGAAGTAAGTAAACCATAGTTAGAGAGCACTAGACGAGGTTATTCGGCTACTCATTCTGATGATTAAGTTATTGTATGAGGATGATTTAAAGTGTATTGAGTGTGTCAAGTAGCATGTGCTTAATATGTCTCCTAATCCTACAAGAGTAGGACTTCATGAGCGTAAGGTGACCTAATCCTACTAGAATTAGTCTTCTTGGTCATATGATATAGGTCAGCTCGGACTCTTCGACTAGAGTCCGATGACTATGTGAACTCTAAGATTCCTTATTATACTCAAATATAGACTTAGTTAATCCCGCCTTTCTTGGATATGATAGATTGACATATAATGCTCGGTTATCATTAGTCCCTCTCTTACTTGAGATTATTTATGCTCGGTATAATATGTTTGCTTGTACTCAGTTAATACAGCCATATAATAAGCTTTATGCCTCTCGATAGGTGGGATGAAAGGATGTTCATTCAAGCTTGATATGATCGTGAGCAACAGGTATGATCGGCTACACAATTTGAATTGTAAACTTTTGCTAGGTGAGATGTTTGACATGCCTCCTGATGTTTCATATGTCGCGCCCTAATTATGACTCTATCCCCATGTTCTATAATATTCTTCCTCTAACCTTTAGAGACATTTTTGGTATAGAAAGTCTTCTATAAATTTGTCCTTTATTTCTTACCAAACACTTTCTACCCTTTGTTCTATTACATTCTTGATTTCCCTTCTCCTGTCCTTTCTCTTCCTATTTGAATATTACTAAGTTTTCTCCTTTTCTCTCATATACTTATTAGTAAGTATCTCTTACTCTTATTCTTCTAATTTTTTCTATTTTGCTTTTTCTTCTTTTCTTGTTTAACCATGGATTCATCCTTGTCCATTTCTCAAAACCCCCCATTGAGTATATAGATGAGGAGGAACCTGCTTCTCATCTTGAAGAAGTACATAACCCCGAGTCCTCTTCAAAGGGAGATGAGGTTGATCATCAAAATGATCATCATCTCTACCCTTCAAAGATGAACTTGAGATACCTTTCTCTTGTCCAAAATAGATATAGGCAATAGAACCTCTAACACTGGACATATTCTCCCTTTCAAAGTTCATCTTAAGCTGGTATTCGTCATTCTTTAGATCCGCTTATAAAATCGATCATTTAGTATCTGAATGTTGTAATTCACCCTAATTCTATTCGTATATTAGTGCCATTTAGGCAATTGTATAAGAAAGTAAGATTTTACCTTCTCCTTAATTCTTTTTCCATTTCTATCTTGTTGCTCGAGTGTCCGAGTATTCTTTTATGGACTTATTTCTTTTGTTCATAACTGGCAAGATCATTTTTTTCTTGGTTGCCCATCCTTTTAAATTTTCTAACTCCTAAGGAGGTGGCATGTCCCCTCTCTTAAAAAAATATACCAAAATCATGTGAGGGAGGATATTCGAAAGAGGCAAACTATTATGAGTGTAAGGAAGAAAGGGGTTCCTCTTCTTGTGTCTCTTCTAATTTCTCAATTTTTAGACGAGCTACAAGTTCCTGAATGAGAAGTTGAGCTAGGTGCTAGCTCATCAGCAATACTAGATTTACATGAATCATCGAGTTTTTAAACGCAAGTTGTGCCTAAAGCCTTTCGACCGAGGGCACGCCTTCCTAGGTACCATGCAACCGTTGCCCCCACCCTTTCGCTATACCAAGAGGGATGGATTCTGGCCTCTCCTACGTCTTATGCATGTCATTGGCCTAAAAATTGACTCCATATCGATTATTGCCACAACAATCGGTGGTTGCAAGACTTTCTAACACTGTCGTGCATGTTCGTCTGCTATGAGAAAACCCTTAAGACCCCGATACTACCCTAAAGGCATGCCCCGACTGCGACTCTAGGTTAGGTGGGATTGCCTATTGAGTTTAAGCATATCAATAAGCGGAGGAAAAGAAACTTACTAGGATTCCTCTAGTAATAACGAGCGAACTGGGAATAGCCTAGCTTGAGAATCGAGCCCCCTCAGTGTGTGAATTGTAGTATGGAGAAGTGTCCTCTGTGGCGGACTAGGTCCAAGCCCGTTGGAAAGGGGCGTTAGAGAGGGTGAGAGCCTAGTTGTGCTTGAAATCTGTCAAACCACGAGGCATTGTCTACAAGTTGAGTTGTTTAAGAATACAACCCAAATCAGGTAGTACATTTCCTCTAAGGCTTAATAGGGGCAAGAGACCGATAACAAAGACTACTTCGAGGGAAGATGAAAAGAACTTTAAAAGGAGAGTCAGAAAGTACTTGAAATTTTTAGGAGGGAAGCTAATGGAGGTCGGCAATGCACCTCGGTCGGATGTGGAATGGCCAAAAGCTAGTTCGTCGATCGGCTCAGGGTGTGAATCGATGCAGATTGCAGTGGCGGACCAAGTATATGCTTTTGACACGCCTGCAGAGACTCCATCACAATGATTGCGGACTATAGCGAGCGCCATCATAATGTGCCTCGGCACCTGCGAGCTCTCTATTCAACCTATCTTCAAACACGGATCAAGGAGTCTAATATGTGTGTGAGTAAACAGGCGATTAAACTCGTAAGGCGCAAGGAAGCTGACTGGCGGGATTCCCTTATAGGTTGCACCACCGACCGACCTTGATCTTCTGAGAAGGGTTCGAGTGAGAGCTAAGCTTGTTAAAGGCAAGAAATCAATTACTACCTCTTTTGCTCCTCTGAAATCTGTCACCAAGGATGGAACCTCAAAAGATAATTATGGTCAGCTTCATCTAGTCTTCCACCAAATTCCCTACCAAGAGGTCTACATGCTAACTTCATCACTGAATTCTTCTATTGGGAAATGTCCTCATCTTATTAACGAGGATGATTGTGTTGAGGTTGAAATCGCTCATTCTTCTACCAAGTGCCTAGATCCTTGGCCATATCTTGAAAAGAAATATAGAGACTACTACCTTACAAACACCTCCCTTAGCCAATGAGCTTACTGGTTTTTTATCAACTTCCCCTACAGTATGAGGGAGCTAGAGAATGTCCATCCTAACAACCTTCATGCTCGTCAGATATTCCTTATTCTTTATGTACATTGGTTTTCTTTACTATATTTATTTATTTTATTCATATTTTTCTTTAAGTTGATTGTTTCTCATTTTATAAACTAACTCTACGAAATGCTCGAAAATATTATGAAAGGTAGTTGAGCAAGCAAGCTTCACATGATCGGACTCATGCTAAGACTTTTGTTTTGTGCTTTAAACATAAGCCAAAGAATTCTCTACTAAAGAGAAAATGTTAGAGTGCAATCTTTGAGTAGCTCAGCTTTAAGTCGTGAATGCAGTTACTTAGCTTAGCAAAGCTGTATTGGATAAGAAGACATCTAACCAAAGGGTTGTTAATATGAAGTTGGAGTGTGTTTCCTTGACCTTAAAGCTTGACGATCATACCTTCATTATCAGGACATTGGAATCCGAGAAAGAAGGCTTTATCTTGGAGCTATATTTTCTCCTAAACAATTATGAAGAGGCGGTAAAGGAAGTTATGAGGAATAAGTTCTCTAATGCTAATATGAGCTTTCTTGAAGAGCTAGATATTGAGGAGATTGGGAATAAAGCTCGGGAGAAGGTTGCTCAAGAGGCTAAAGGTGGCGAGCTAACTAAGGTGGTCGATGATGAGCCAACTCTAAGTGCTAATGTAAAACCTCCTTCGAAAGATGATCTAAATGTAGAGGGCGACCTCATTGAAGCTCATGAAATAATTAATAATGAGTCCTAAGCTTAAAAAGCTTGTAACTTTTTTCTTCTACTAATGAAATATCTCTTCTTCAATTTGATCTTCTTCAATTGCTTTCTCAACTTTATTATTTGTTCTAAGTGTCGAAACTTGTCTATTTGTTTTTTCTTTTCTTTTTTGTGTAAAATATTACTAAGTATAATAACTTGATAATACTTAAAATTGGATTATCTTCATACCTTATTCTTTTCTTTGCACTTTCTTTATGCTTAAGTATAGTAACTCGGTATGCTGATGATATAAAGCTCGATGCGCCTAAATTGATGTCATTAGAACTATGCATTGAATGTGGTAAAGTGATTTATGTTGAGCTTGATGCCCCTAGATTAGCGTCTTTAAGAGAATACACTAATAATGTGCTAAGTGCTCTAAGAGAGCTCAATATGCCTAGATTGACGTCTTTAAGAGAATGCACTAATAATGTGCTTTAAATGAGATACTTTTATTTAATGAAGTAAAAGTAAGGAAATAAGAAAGTAAAAATTTACACCTTAATGTGCCTCCATGTGGGCTTTGCTCGAGTGTTTATTCATAGTAATTTTTAAGTACTTAGACATTCCATAAACGAGGAAGCTCTCTCCCTGACATGTCGACTATTCTATATGCACCTCCTTTGAGTACTTTGAAGACTTTCCCAGTTCGGCCACAATTCTCTAATACTAACTCCTTCTTTGCTAATGTTGGCTCTTCTCATTACTACCTCACCTTCTGAGAATGACCTAGGTTGGACTTTCTGATCATGGTATTTAGCCATTTTGTGTTTGTAGTCTTATTTCTTATGTTGGCTTCAACTCTTTATTCTTCAAGATGATCTGGGCATAACCTCATGTAATCCTCATTTTTCTTTTCGTCAAAACATTGTATTTGTAAGGTCGATATTCCCATCTTAATTAGTATTAATTCTTCTGCCCCATAAGCCAATCTAAAAGGTGTTTCACCAATTGTTGCTCTTACTATTGTTTTGTATGCCTAAAGAATACTATAAAGCTCATCAATCCATCTATCTTTTCTTTCATCTAGCCTTCTTTTAAGCTTTTGGAGAATTGTCCAGTTTGTGATCTCTGTTAGTCCATTGGACTGAGGATGAGCAGTAGAGGTAAACCTTAGGTTGATATTCATACAAGTGCAAAATCCTTTGAAGTCTTTATTATCAAATTGCTTTCCATTGTCAGTTACAACGATATGAGGAATGCCATATCCACATATTATTTCTTTCCAAAAGAAATCAGTTCTTTTTTCTATGATGGTCACCATGACTTCCGCTTTAACCCACTTTGTGAAGTGGTCAATGGCTACAAGGAGGAATTTCTTTGATGTGTGCTACTCGTGTTAGCTACAATATAAGGCAGTGTACCTATCGATGCAGTCTAGCACTAATGGCGAGTATCAAGGTTGTATTCCTCGGGAAAGTGAAAGCCTAGAGTTACTCCTTTGTTCTTTGTTATATTAACCTAAAATTAGCGATAAATAATTTCTAAACTAACTAATAGCTACAAACTAAGTCCTAAAAGAGATGCAAGAGTGATTGATAAACGAAATAATCAAGACAAGAAGACAAACCCAAAGGGAATCTAAACTAGTTGGCAATCAAACAAAAGATAAAGGATCGGTGAGTCTAATTATGCTACCCGTGGATGAATTCTTAACCGAATTCGGTTTCTCTCTCGAGATAACCGAATTCCTAAACCTAATAATCTAAAGTTGGAATCTCTTCCTAACGATTGATTCTTAAATTAGCATTAAGCTTTAATCCGCCTCTATTAAGCTTTGTTAATTCTTAATCCGGCTAGTTAATTATTCTCATCTCTAAGCGATTATTAACCAGTTCTTGCTATTCAAAATTCCAATTGCCAAATGGACTTCTCAATCACACAAAGCAATCTAAACACACAATTCACAACGTCTCATGAATAATGCATTATCTTATTAATACTGAAAACAAGAAGAATATAAAATTAACCCAAACAGTCCAACAATATAATATCAAGCCAACATAGTAAAGAAATCCTAATGGATTTAATCAATCTAGCTAATCATGTTCATTCTCAAAGTATACAAGAATTCAATTACAACAATAAGCAAAGGTAGAGAAAACCCGATTACACCCTTGGATGAAAGTAAACAGCCCCAAATCCTTGCTCCAATTGAATCGATTCTTGTTCCTCTTGCTCGATTTGAAAATTAATCAACGAACCTCCCCAATCTTTGATCCTTCAAGGGAATCTGATTGAAACCTTGATCCAAGTCTCCTTTTCTCTTAGTTTCAACTCAGAAAACCCTTAGAGAAAGAAAAATTAGAGTTTTGGGACGTTCTAACCCCCGCCTCCCTCCTTTTGTTTCTCTCTTCGTTCTTTTAATTAATACCCCCTGTCGCCTCCAACACGGCCGTGTCCCTGGCCGTGTTAAGGATATTACTCTTTGTGGCCGTGCCCCATAAGATCTACTTCTTCTTTGATGTCCAACACGGCCGTGTTAGTTCCCGTGTTGGTAACACGGCCTGTGTTTGTGACCATGTTTAGAACACGGCCAGTGTTGAGACCAACACGGCCATGTTCAGCTTCCTCATGCTCGTACTTAGCTCGTTTCGGCAGCTTTGACGTCCAATTATGCTCCAATTCTTTCCTTTTTCATTCTTTGACTTCTTTTGGACCTAATGCACACAAACATACGCATAGGGTGAGTGTTGGTACCAATTCACATCCAAATATCTATAAAATTGATCTTAAAAACCCCATTTAGATGTGTGTATTTTACGCACATCAAATAACCCCACACTTAGCTCATTGCTTATCCTCAAGCAATCAAAAGTAAAATAAGGAAAATAAACCACTAAGAGACAACACTTAAACTGACAAACAAACTAGAGAGCCCCTGCACATATCCTTAACAAGTGTAAGTCAAACAGAAAGAAACGAAGCAATCAATTCAAGTATCACAACCAAGATGCTATTGATTCACAAAATACTATCTCAACAAAATTATTTAGAACCAACTCCTCACCAGATTCACTCTAAATCACTCAAAGTGTTTAAAGGGGTAGTGTTTAATCGCTCAATGCATCAACTACTGCCTTACTTACTATATGCTTGCTCTTAAATCATACTCCTACCACTTATGGAGAGTCAACAACCATGTCAAAAGGTCTTTATAAGGGTTGTAATGGGGATTAGGTAGGGGTAGGTAAATTTAGTCAGAGTTGAACCTATGGTGTTCTGCAATGAAATACATGACATGCACACAAGCCACAAAAATTATAAGGGATAAACAATGAACAGTAGTCCAAGGTGGGAAATAAGAATCAAGTCAAAATGTTTAGCTCACTTACTTTCTTTCTTTTTATCACCTTTCCCTCTTATTCTTCTATTTCTATATTTTTCTTCTTTCTTCTTTTTTTTTTCTTTTTTTTTCATAAGGGAAGAACATTCACATAATAGAGTGAATTTCTTTTTGGATTGAAGTAAGCTGCTACAAGATTCCAAAGCTATTCCCAAGACAAAAATTCTAAATAAAACAACTCATGTGCAAAATCATAACCCAAAGCAGAATAAAACTAAGTGGTAATAGAATATGATACAAGAAATGGTGAAAGAAGGGGTTATCTACAGAATCAATAAACAAATGAAGGCTATTTGGCTAGAATGAAAAACCTAAGTGCCTCTATCATACCAAAGTATTAAACTCTCCTTGTGGCCCTCATAAGCATTACCGAGCAAGTTCTAAAGGTAAAGACAGTAATCGACACTCTCAACAAGAAATAAATACAAGCATATAAAGTGTATGCTTACAATTAAGGCTCAATTTCTCACAAGTGTGCTTTTTGAGTAGGTTCCAAACAAAAATCATCAAAACAGAATTAAATAAACCAAAGCAACTTAGTGCAAAACTCAAACTAATTATCTTACATTCTTCCGCAAGACTCAACACTATCGGTTTTACCCGATCACATGGACATAAACAAGATTTCAAAAGCAAGTCAACAGTAAGAGCATCGAAACAAAGTGAAAAATTTTCAAAATTTTACAAAAAAAATTGCACAAAGAATAAACAAATAATTGAGATGGAATAAATGAAATGCGATATATACACTAGAAAAGGATCTGAATTTCATATAAAAATAATAGAACATGAAAGCAAGTATATATTGATGTCACCACCCCACACTTGAAGGACACACTATCCTCAGTGTACAAAATATATGAAATGAAAAAGGAAAAAGAAACTAATACTGCCCTGATTATGGCTCCGGAGTGAAAAGAGGTGCATCAGCAGGTATATCAGGGCGTTGGCTGGTCTGTGGTGGAGGGCATAAAATGAACAAACCAAATGATTTAACTTGATAAATTAAACTGCTCAATGTCCTGCAAAGAAAATTTAATCCACAACACTGCCAAGCAATGCTAACTAATTAAATTTGCAATTCATCCATATGGAGTTTACTTCGCCATAATCCATCACAAGGCAAACCAACATGCTAATATAAAACAGACACAAACAGAGTCGACTATCTATAATAGAGCGTATTGTTTAGCGGCCGACAATAATAATAAAGAGAAAAATAAGGAATTAATCACAATCGTAAATAATGGTAGAAAAGAAAAATGGAAAATATGAGCAAGTTAAGTATATAAACTACATTAAAGAAAATAAAAGAAAATCAAGCACAAATATGAATGTAAATGCATGCACCAAATAATAAAATAAGGAAATAAATAAAAAAAATTGAAACACAAAATTCGAACACAAAGAAAACATAAATTCGAACTAATATCAAAATAAAATAATGGAAAACAAAGTTGGAGGGTACTTACTTGACAAACGCAATATCCAAAGCCTTCGAGATGAGAAATAAGAAGTGAGAGAGTAAGAGAGGAGATAATTGCCAAAATAAGGGGAGAGCAAAAAATTTTTAAGATTTTGAATGAAGTGGTATATATAGGCAATGTGCAGAACACGCCCGTGTTCGCCAACAGGGGACGTGTTCATGAACACGGTCATGATATCGGGTCGTGTTAAGAGAATTAAAACGTGCTGACTTACCACTTCTGAGAACACGCCCGTGTTACGGACACGGTCTTGGACACGGGAACGTGTTGTGGACACGGTAGGGCATAAATTCCCGTGTTAGCTTCTGTGAACGTGTTCATCTTAGTTTGATTTTCTTCAATTAGAACACGGGCCGTGTTAATGAACACGGTCTTGAACACGCCCGTGTTGATCTCCAGATAATGCAAAAGTTGCGATTCTCAGCACTTTCTCATTCTTTCTCACCTGCAAAACCAATAAGTCCTCAACTCATACACTCAACATAAATAAAACTTAACAAAAACCAACTATAAAACCTAATCAACTAAGTTCACAATGCCTCCCAAAAGCGCTTCTTTTTTATATGATGAGTCTTCTTAGCTAGACTCATGGTGAAAAGTAAACGGTGGGGATTGACGACCATCCATCCTTCTTCCAAGCAAATGGCCTCAAGTATCCGCTTAAAGGGATAATCGTCGACTTCCTCTTCCCGACTATCAAGCAAGCTGCTAGTATGATGGGCAAGACTCGCTCCTCGTATAATTGCACGTAGTCATGATGCTCTAGGGGCTCTTCCAATTTGAAAGCTGGAGTTTCACCAATTGGAAGGATCGATGGTTGGGCAATCTCTTCAGGAGTGTCGATGGTTTTCTTCAGTCCCTGGCTTGGTTCACTTGCTAGAAGAAACTCGAGCTCCTCCAAGACTTCTTCATTGGATAACTCGTGCTCATCTTCCATCATCAAAGGGACTTGTGGAAAATTTACCAACAATTCCTCTAACTACAACTCAGCATCATTAACTGTACATTCCTATTGATAGTCTTTCAGAGCAATTATGTTCATCTCTTCCTTTTCTGGTTCCATCTCCATGTTCAAGAAATCGTCTTGCACAAAAGCATCATCGTCAAACATAGTAGATAAACCAGAAAAATTCTCACCTGAATGCAAAGTGATGGCGCTCAAATGCTCATCGAATTTAGTAGCGTTTGATGGAGTTTCCAATTGCTCTTCAGCTAGTAACTTGAAGATTAAGCCTACTTGATGCTCTATGTTATTAATCGAGGCTTGTTGATCTTCAAGTATCCTCTCTGTTTGTTGGAATCTATCATCAAGACTTGTAATGAACCTCATCATCAGCTTCTCCGACACTAACTCTTCATCTTGAGTTGAAGGTGCAAGATTAGGCCGATGTGGTTCTTCGAGATTCGGTGGTTCTGGGCCATCTAAGCTCCGTCCATAGGGTGAATGAGTCCTCCACTCTTGATTATAGGTGCTTCTATACGAGTCATTTGGCCAATTGCCCGTATAATTCACCTGTTCACAGTTATAAGAATAAGGAGTAAAATCACTACACAATGGACAATTATTACTCAAATGTAAACCACAACAAAATTCACAAAAAACTTGAGATGAAAGGATAGGAGTGGAAAGTTGATCGGTAGCCCTGCAAAACGATTCCACTCGAGCTTCTAAAGATGCACAGGTATCCCAATTTTTAGCACTCTCTTGGTTCCTAATCCCATTTTCCAATGCGTCATACAAAGAGTTTGAGTTTAGCATTGAACCTCCTTATCATTCACTATCTGAATTATAAACTTAAACTAAATAAATATGTACAAATAAAATAAAATAAAATAAAAAATCATAAAATAATAAGAAAGAGAAAAAAAATGGCTAAATTAACAAATAGCCATGACCGATTTCTTTTGCCCTTATTTCTACATTTCTGTGATACAAGTGTCACTAACTAGCTGCTCTTCACTATCTGATCCCCAACCACTCGATATAATGTCCTTGATTCGAATGTCATCTGAATGAGCTTAGAATAGCGAACTTTATAATCAAACTTGCTTGATGGCTGCCCCAATAGGTTTTCACACTCATCCACTACAGCATTTTGAGGAAGTTGCGTTACTTGCCATTCACACTCATCCACTACAGCATTTTGAGGAAGTTGCGTTACTTGCCATTCCTCGCAATCTATCAAGTCATTGATTTCGTGCCTCAGACGATTGTATTGATTCGTCATATCTATAAAGGTTTGGTGATACTCAAAATACTGGCCATTATGAAGGATTGGACCATGCCTTGGTGTCAAAAGCTTAAGCTTCTTACTCCTTACTTAGTGATAGAACACAACAGAAAATTACTCCTCCAGCTCGACAAAGGTTCTTTATGGCTTCTCAGGTTTAGACTTTGGTTCTGATTCAGGTTCAAAGTCTAGTATATCTTGAAAGAAGTTCATGATCTCCTCTTCACTAAAGTCAAGGTTGATTGTAGAGACTTGGGTTAGGAGTGGTGTATTGTTATAGTTTAGTAGTATGTTTCTTTTGGTACTAGCTTGATTAAGGTCGGTTAGTTTTTCCATATCGATTAGATCTTGGAATTTTGTGTTTAAGGTGGACACAATTGTCAGTATGGTGTCTAAGTGCTTGGTGGAACTTGCAGTAGGTGTTTGGCTTATATCCTAGTGCATTGGGGTTTGGCGGGTATTTTAGGGTACTGGATTAACGCAAGACATGTTGCACTAGCCTCTCAGAAATCTTAAAGAGAGGTTGTTTGGAGTTGGAGAACCTCCTTGGTTATTAGACATTATTTACATTAAGAGTTTTGCTCCCTCCAGCATGATAGTTCATTCTTCTTGCAGTTTGGGCATTCTTCCTCTTGTCATTCTCAATCTCTTCAACCTGTAGCCTATCATCATATAAATCCATTAACATCTTGGAGTCCATCATCTGAAGCTTTTCAACCCAAGACGGAAGAATATTTTGGACCACCATACAAACTTGGTCCTTTTTAAAAGGCTTGTTCTTCATCGACCCAACGTTATTTCTCCGCCTAGTTAAGAAGTTAGAGAAGGACTCATTTGGCTCTTTCTTAGTAGACTCAAGATCTCTAATTAAAACTTTGAGATGTGTATTATAGTCATATTGCTTTATAAAAGAGTAACACAAATCTCGACATTCAACTTTGGCAGATCTTTCTAATTCATGGTACCAGTTTACAATAGCTCCTTCTAAGGACAATATAAATAGCTTAGTAATTTTGGACTTGCTTAGTTGAGTAGTTCCTATGATGGCAACAACTATTTCAAATGAACCTTCGGATCACCAGTTCCATTGAACTTTTATATCTCTGGCATTTTGAACTTGGATGGCAGCTTCCTCCCCAGTTAGAACTAACTCATTGCAATCATAAGTCGGGTACAAACCTTCGACTTCTAAGATCCCTTGCATCTTATCCAGCCTCACACTCAAGCCACTTACAACTTATTAGTAGCAAGAGCAGTCTTTTTCCTAACTTGATCCACTACGTACTCATTAAAATCTAAGAAGTTCTGGGGAACCCCTCTTCTATTAGGGTTATCTGCATTAGCATTAATGGTGGCAGCAGTACTAGTGGAAACAGTGGTAGTTTCGGCAGCAACAACAACTGGATCAACAATAGCATGGGGATTAGCCATCGGAGGGGCAATTGGAGTAGCCTATGGAGCTTGGTTCACAGCCATTCCAGGCAAGAGTTATTAGAGCTCTTCCCGAATCACTCCTCTTAGGTCATCGATAACAGCATTCTTGAGGATCTTAACATCTTGCTCATTAGCCCTCTCGTTAGCCATCTCAGTCTTAGTTGTAGCTTCAGTCTCAATCATAGAAGGTTGACCCCTTGGTCTTTTGAGATACTCTAACATTGGCCGATCTTTTAAGGTATATTATCTCTTCCAACCCAAATAAGAATCTATATGGATTCAAAAAAATGAGATAGAATGACGCATGAGATGCATGGTATACATGATACATGTGTAATGCATAGTAATAAAGATTATTAAACATATCAAAGTCTAAGAATATATAAAGTATAGTACAATCATCCTTCCAATCTTATCGCTTCTGCACACGGTTCGAGGTGAGTCTTTCTTTCCAAGAAATTTTGGTACGAGCTTATTATCAACAGGGAATAATAAGTACTGACGTGCATGCCAATTACTGTCAAAATATTTTAAACAGACAATATGATTTTTTCTAAGATAAGGGTAAAACTTACATATTTTAGGCCAAGGCCTTCCAAGATGTGGGCTTTTAACTCTTATGAAGAAAAATATCTTAAACATCAAGCATTTGGGTAGCTAAGGGAAATTTATACTATTATTACCATAAGTAGAGTCTCTAGTAAGTCAAAAGGTTCCCACATGTCAAATATCTTTTACTTATCTCCCCATTTAAGGGTCCATGAGATGAAAGAAATTTACTTGCACTTGTGAGTGATGGTTAGCTAGTATAGTAATTCTAAGGTCTTAGTAGAGCTAAAGAACTACTAATCAACGCCATCGAGGTTATAGGGACCATTGTGCGCAATGTATGAAAATGATCTAGTGATGTAAGAATAATTTTTTAAGTGATAAAATCGAAGGTAAGGATATACTAGAACCAACTTCTCTTATCTTCAGTGGAGTCACTACTGTGAGCGGTAGTTTCAAGTGCGCACCTAAGTTTCTTTAGGGACTATGGCACTACAAGGCTTTTCAACCTAATTGGGAATATGCTAACTAGTCATATAGACTAGCATAGAGAAAGGGAGTCGCCACCCGGGTAAATTACTAGGACATTTTTTCTAATTGAGTGGCATAACTAGATTCCAAAAGGAAGCATCGCCACATCCAGAGATGGATCCAAAAGCTAACATCTTTATTTGTGTATCCCTAATTTCAATTTTATTAATTAATAACCTATTTTCTTCAAGTAGGTATCTAGAGTGTTTAAGGTTTTTGTATTTAAATTTTAGAAATCTTAGCATGTTTGTCCAAAAAGCTTACTGGTCATTCTCTACCAAGAATTGTTAACCCTTTGGGCTAGGATTTTCTTTTCTATTTATAGAGAAGGAATGAGGAAATTCTAGAATTCAAGATATACATTACCTTAATTATTGACAATCATCAATAATTTTTAAATAATTAAAGAATCTATCAAAAACTGTTTTGAATGATGATTGTTAATAAATATTGGATTAACCATAAATAATATTAAAAATTCGACTAGTTATCAATATTTCAATAATTTTATTTAAATTCAAAAAATACTTAAAATGACAAAATAATCCATGTTACGAGCCAATAAAGATGTGGCTCTACACAGTGCCGCTCAACTTAGCTGACCAACTATATGCAAAGCTGATTGGCTCTAGGTTGGCTACTTTTGAGAATTTTTACAATTTAGTCCTTAAACTTTCTAATTATTTCAATTTCACTCTAAAAACTTAATTTTTCTATAACTTTAGTCCAAATTGATTTCAGAAAATATTATTTGGCTTAATCATTCGTATCCCTAGCTGGCGTTTCACCGTCCTCAACTTCTTGAGATCCGGAAGAAGTAATAACTTTCTTCATCAGATTTTTCATAAGGGATAATTGTATTTTTAGTGTTTGAATTTGTTAAGAAATGACAATCGAGTGGTTGAATTTTTAAAACTAACAATTGAATATGGTAACCTGTAAAAAAATAATAAAGTGATATTTTTAGCATATGACTTTCAGGTTTCCCTTACATTTTTATAGGTATAGATGAGAGAACAAAAATTATTGAATACGTTAGAAACTAAAATGGATTCATTAGTGATATAGCCTTAAGATAAATTTTATCTCATACAACTATTTTTTTTCTAATTTCTAAATTATCAATTTAGTAGTCTTAATCTTTAATCTCCAATTCATGAATCCTAATATTTATTGCGTTATAAAACTCTAATGACTTGGTAAAAATACATTTATATATGATAGACAAATTTATTATATAATTATTTTTACAATACATCTTTACCATATGTCTCTTATTTTCATCTCATTTAATATAAAAAAATCCATATTAGTGTATATAATGCGTGACCTGCTAAAGATACTATTTTGTTATTTTTTTATAGGTTGTCACACTTAATTGTTAATCTTAAAAGTTCAACCACTCAATTAATCATCAATTTTTTATAAGTTTAGACACCAAAATAGAATTATTTTTTTTATAATTCTCTCCGTATCTAAATTTAAAAGACGGGTGATCACGTTTGACTTATAAAACATGAAGAAAAAGAAAACGAGGATGACTTGATGGTTGAGTAAAATTCAGAGAAAGAGACTTGATAGGTCTTGGGAAGATAGAGAAATTTGACGCAAATATGGGAGAGTGGGTGTACGAAAAAAGAGGAACGGTTATCAAGAATCAAATTTGAAATAGGAGTAACCGTAGAGTATTTGAGACTCATATCCCCATCTCCATTTCAAAAAAGAAAATATAATCTTCATCTTCTCATTATATAATTATCTCTCTCTCTCTCTCTCTCTCAAGCCTTGTATTTCAAATTCCCTACTTCTCTCTCACATATCTCTAAATCCTTCAATCCTTCTTTATGCTAAACAAGAAAAACCTTTCTTCTTCACTCATTTCACACACATGGCCAGAAAAGCAAAAGACTCCAGCACCTCCACTACCTTAACTAAACAATCGAAAATAGAAAAGAAATTCCAAGCTCTTAAGATCTCCATCTGTGCATACAAGTATAAGATGGTGAAACCTAGAGTTTTTAATTAGAAGATATTCGGTGATAAGGCTATGAAACTTAAGAGTGGGTTGAGTTTCAAGGTTGGGTTCTATTTATTCAGACTAAAGAAAAATTTTATGAGGAGCTTACACTCGAGTTCTACAGATCAATCACGAAAGTGACAGATGAGTTAGTTTGGGTGAGTATTAATGACGAGCTAAAGGAAATCACACCAACTCTGATAGAAAATTTTCAGGTTTACTAGTAGAAAGAGAAATAACCATTGAACATGCCAATAATAAAGATATAACAAGATATAACAAGAGATTCATCCAAGAGCTGAGGGCCAATCAACCAACCCCTAGTAAATAATTCTATACTGACAATGGTCTTCATGGTCGAATATTGCATTAGTTCATACTCCATGTTTTATTCCAAGGATGGGTAGCTTAGACTATGTTATTGAACTAGATTTAAAAATTAAGTGCCAATAGTTAAGAAATAAAAATTAACCTCCTTATCTGCTACTGAATGTAATGATAAATTTGAATCTTACTAGTGGAATGCCTTACAGCATGTACCTTACTATGTTATTTAAGCACTTTAGTGTTCCTCTTAAAGATAGAAAAAAGTTGAAATCAAGTGATATATTTGGAAAATTCACTATTAATAACAGTAACTATAGAGAAAATGATGAGGTTGATTTGATTGAAACACAGTGAGAAACTCTGAAAGGAGCATGAGAAAGAGGAAAGCTAGAGCGAAGAGACATTTAAATTTAGCAGATGGGGGGGCTAATAACAATAGCAAAGATAATAGGAACATGAGAAAGAGAAATCTGTAGATGAGAAGGAAAAATCTGACAAAAAGGTTTAGGCATCTGAAGAAGAGAGAAACAAAGAATTGATTGACTTGAATGAGGGCTTTTTGGCCAGACTAGAATAATAAGACTTAGCATGAAAATAAATGCTCAAAAAGGTTAAAGAGGAGACTATTAAGCAATCGTCAGATGCCCAAGAAGAATCAGTTGAAGGAACAAAAAGTCAAACATCTAACATCGATAAGAAATCTGATTATGAGGAAGAAAAATCATATGATTCAGAAAAGAGCTCTGATTTGACTGAAAAAGAACGAGAAGAAACAAAAAGAAAAAGTAAAGCAGAGGCAAATGTTCGTATTGTTGTTTCGAGTGACCAGAATTCAATCGGCAATCTATTCAGCGAGATCGTTGCTGCTCTTAATAGTCATTTGATTACACTGTCAAACCAACAACTATGCATAGATCTTGATCCTAGCTCAGATGTCTATCACTTATTGAAAGAGATCCAACAGAAACATAGTGATTTAGAAAAGACTGTTAGTACCTTTGAAAAGAGCTTAAGAGAAGAGTTTCGACAGTATAAGTATGTGGTAGCTAAAGGATTTAAAATGAGCATGAAAGCCAGACATCTATATGGAAGAAGATGTTTGACATAAATGAAGGAGTTAAGCGCCTCTCATCTCGAACAGAGAAGACATCTATTAAGGAAGCTACCGATGTTGTAAAGAAAAAGACAAGAAAAGCACATGAAAGCGAGAATCTGGTTAGCTCCACCGATGAAGAGAGGTAGGAAAAGAAGATTAAGCTTGAGATGGTCAAGCTTGTAGAGGAACGGACAAAAGAGAAGGGTGTCGGGAGCGACAAGGTCTCCAAGACCACCAAGAAGGGAAAGAAAGCATAAATCTGCCTAAGCCCATCTTCCAAGTCTACTACTTCATCTCTTCTTCCTTTGTCTCAAAGCCTTTTTAAAAATCTTTTAACAATTGAACAATCAAAGCCTTTTTAAAAATCCTTTAACAATTTAAATAGTCTTTATTTGTGAATGCTAAGTATCCTTCTTTTTGTTGGATATGCTCAAGGGGAGCTATCCTGAATTTTTATTGTAGGAACACAAATAGGCATCGACTCGGGGGATGCATGCCTTAGAACAATTTGAACAAGTTTGTGTTTAATCCATTGCCAGTGTGCTATGACTGTTTTATCTTTCATGAATCTTATAAATGTGTTGGAATGTTGATATACACTTGCCTTCAGCTACCTCACTTGTAGGTACAGATATCTAACTATATAGTTAGACCTCTACAATATGTAAATTACGAATAATTGGAAGAATGTTTTGCTTTCCAAATAGTGTATTTTTTTTTTTGTCATCATAAAAAAAGGGGAGAATGTTAGCTTAAAAAGCTAATAATCTAGATTTTGATGATAACAAATATTGCATGTTTTTATGCTATATATATGAACATCTAACAGTGCAGGTACATAGTAGATTTAATCAGAATTGATTAGTAAAGTAGAAAGTTTCATCAGACATTTATCTTAATCAAAGGCAACAAAAGATGTCTGAACAAAAGTCTATGTGTCAACAATCTCCATTTAGAAATATGTACGTCTTAGATATCTTGTTAAATGCATCAAAGTGCTTTTGCAAATTGAATTTCTTGCGTACCTAAAATTTCAAATCTTCTTTTGATTTTAAGTCATGAAAAGATATATTTAATTTTCTCAAAATGATTTAGAAAGTAAAAAATTCATCTATATGTTATCTACTCTAACACATTATTTTCCACGCACTTGCATATTCCTCACATGTGTCTAAATGGATAGTTTTTAATGGGTGAAGTAGAAGCAACCTCACACTGTCAACTTTAGTTGTCTGCCACAGTGACAGACTTTTTTTGACAACTTTCTATCAACTGTCGATAAAAAGTTATAAAGTATGTCAGATGTCTAAATCAAAAGCTGTAAAATTATTTAAAGCAAATTTTGAAAATATTTCTTTATGCATATATCTAAACTCTTTAAGAAATGTATCTAACAACTAGTTTTTTTTCATACTTTACCTATCAAATCAATAAAGAGGAATAGCATTTGTACTCTAAAATTCTCAAGAACTGAATTTATCACTCTTCATCTTCATCTTCTATTTTTGGCTGTTTGCATTTATGATCTTCCAAAGCCAGTTTTTCTGCATTAAAATTGCATATGATCCATATAGGAATTTTGTTCATTTATAATTATTGCTTTCAAAAGAGAAAATCTCTTGTAAGGTTTCTAAGCACCTTATGTTAAAGCTTGTGGTTTGTAAAGTGATATAACCTCCCTTCTAAAAGTCTATGAGAGGTCCATTTGTATCTAAGAAAGCAAGTGAGAGGTTGACAGAAATCTAATAACTTCTGTGGGTTAGTCAGAGAGGAGATATCTAAGATTGTATAAGATGTCTTAGTATCAAAACTTTGTAAGACTTGATCTTTAGCCGTTAATAGAGTGAAATAATGGAGACAATTTTAAGGTGCAATCCTTAAGGACTGGATGTAAGTTTTAGTACCAAACCATGATAAATCTTGGTGTTAATTTCTATTAACTTGCAATTATCAGATATTTAATATTGCTATATACTTTTTTTAATTCTCTATTACATCTTAAAAAAATGAGAATCTACTATTTAAATATCTAACTGTTTTCAAAAAAAATATCAGATAGTTTTCTCATTGCATCCTCTTACTCATATAATTTATAAGTACTTAGTTGAAATAGCTGATTTACTTTTGTAGGTACCTAACAGAAGGCTTTCTGAGCTTAGTTAGATATTAGTTAGCTTCAAACTCATAATATAACTCATGCTGAACATTTGATAAACTAGTCAAGTATCTAAACTAAAAAACTTTAAAAATTTTAATTCTGTTTTTAAATGTCTATTATGTACTTTTAGATATATATATATATAATAATTACATATCATGTCAACAGTCCTTTCGTTTTCAGAAATAAAGAAAAGAATAAAGAAAAAGAAAGGAAACAAGCAAAGACTACAAAAAGGTAAAGGGAAAGGTGTATCACGTGCGTTGGGATTAATGGTGGATAGCACCGTTTAGCGGGTTTGGCACTGAGGCTTGGAAAACTTCAGCTTCTTTCGTAAATGTTCTTTTTAAGTTTTTAAAATAAGAGGGGATAAATTAATACTTTTTTCAATATCAAATTTTAAAAAGTATTTTATAAAAGATTAAATTGAATATTATTAAATTAAAAAATTTTAAATTATATCATTTTAACATTGAATGATAATTTTAAATACACTCTTAATATGGACCGACGGAGAAGTAGATAATTGCAACAATCTAATTTTTTAACTCTTTACTTATATACGTGGATGCTATAATTGAATTCGCTATAATTGAATTCACTAGAATTAAGTTTTGATTAGTTTACATTTAATTTGTCTATCATCAAATTAAATTTGAACTAAATGTATTTTTTATTTATAACTTATAAGCGTAAATAAATTTAATGATTAAAATATAAAAATGATTTATTAGTTTATCAAAATTGTAACATATATATTTAAACTTTATAATTTTATTTGTGATTTTATTGTAGCAAAAAATTTGTGTAATATTCTTTATATCTACGATTAAAAGAAATATAAGATTTATAAATTAAACATTAAATTATTAATAATATAGTTTACACATTGTAACCTTAAACAACTGAATTTTGTTTAGTTTGAATTCTAACTCATTTATAACTCTTGTTGGACATAAGAATTAGCTCTCCCCAGTTCGTATCAAGAACTCGAAGAGTTTAGGCTTTTACCCTTCACTAAATAATTATTTCCGAAAATATGATTCGAGGAACATAATAATATATATATTCTTTCCATCATCTTTTATATATATAGTAGGCCAAATTTTATTATAAGACTATACTTAGCAACATTCTATAAGATCACATCATATACAATCTTAATAAAAATATATATGTATATTTAATATGGTTATATAATAATTTATTATGATATAAAATATTAGTCAAATAAAATAATATTAATTAATTATTAAAATAAAATGATAGTTAAATATAATAAGAGATTAGTGATCATGTAATACTATTAACTTATTATATATCAATTATTTTTGTATTATTTTTATAATCATTAAATCTTAAGGTTATTAAAGTAAACTAATAGTTAAAATATAATTATTTTCATATAATTTAATATATTTATAATCAAAAAATATATTTTAATTTAAAATTTAGATTAAAAGATTATCAATAATTACACATTATCATAAATAAATTGCTAGTTTTAGTATAAAATTGAAAATACTAATTTCAGTGATACTATTATATTTTCAAAATAATCTATTTCTCTCCTTCTTATACTAATCTATTATAGTTATGGGAGATAGATGAAAGTCTAGCAATTAATACATATATTACATAAATTTATAATTATAAAAATATTTTATATGGGAGATGAAGAGAACAAAAAAGAATTAAGATTTTCTTAAAGAGTGTCCGATTTAGAGGTTTGATATAGCTCATAGTTATTTCTTATTAAACAATTAAATTAAAGCGTTTGGTAAAGACTTAAGAAATATAAGTTATTTTTATTAATTTGTATCATTGAATATAATATAAAAATAAAATATATTTAACAATAAAGCATATCATCAATGGTTATTTAATATTTTAACAATTACTGCTACTAAATTTTTATCAAATGGTTTAATTTATCAATCATCAACTATCAGCTATCAAGTATCAACTACCAGTAATTAGCCACCAGCTATTAGCTGCATTGATCAGCTGAACCAAACAGATTTTTAATAAAAAATTTAGGACATGTTTGCTTCAACTGATCAATGCAGCTGGTAGCTGGTGGCTGATAGTTGGTATCTATGACTGATAAATTAAACCGTTTAGTAGAATTTTATTAGCGGTTGTTGTTAATATTATTAAATGACCATTGAATGTATAATTTTTTGTCAAACATATTTTATGTTATTATATTATATTTAATGATACAAATTAATAAAAGTAACTTATAAATAATTAAAAAAATTTATAGTCAATTTTTTTGTTCAATTATATTTATTATTAAAAATATTTATAAAAATTATTTTAAAAGTAGAAATTTAAATTTAAATACTAATAAAAATTTCTAATTTCAAATACCATAATTTTAAATATTATAATTATTTAATTATTAAGAATAATGAATAATTTTAAAATAATAATTATTTATTTTAAAATATAAAAATTTAATTATATGATATCAATTTAAAGTAAGTGATTATTAATAAATTTTAATAAACATAATACCATCCAAATAAGTAAAAAATCAAATCAACTATCAACTCATAAGAAAAAGCTCTAAAATAGAACTGATACAATCAGCAGTTGATTGGATTAAATCAACTATCAGATACTGTTTCTTAAGTTTTTACCAAATGCATTAATATAGCTGTTTAGTAAAAAACAACTATCAGCTGCATCAAACCTCTAAATTAGACATTCTCTTAATATAAACATCAAAATGTTTACAAGTTGGTGGAGTGAAAATTATGATAAGATTTCGAGAAAATACTATAAATCTTACAAAATGATCTTAAAAGAATATTGATGAACCATATTAAAAGAAAAACCTGCTAACAAGAGGGCTATAAAATCTTTTATAAAATCTAAAATAAAGAATACAAAACTGCAAGAGAATAATTAACCTTTTCTAAAAATAATTAGACTCTTAACAAAGCTATATAAAATTTTATGAATGTATATTTACATCGAATTTTATTTCCATTGGCTTTTTAACGTCCCAATAATGGTGTCACATGGCTTGGCCTTGGAAAATGGGATGAAGCGTACAAATTCAGGAGATATGTCAGTTATCATCGTACAATTATGGGAGGTTCACCAGCCAGCGGGCACTTTGCATGTCTGCCATGTACATGATAAACATGCTAATTTTTGAAGCTTTGATACATTTGAAGAGACCTTTAATTTGGTCACTTCACTTTCACCATCACTCAACAAATTCTCTCGTCTGATTTATTTTTTAGTTCTCTATTACATCTTTAAAAAATAAAAATCTACTATTTAACTATCTAACTGTTTTAAAAAGAAACATAAGATAACTTTCGCGTTACGTTCTATTACTCGTATAATTTATAAGAACTTACAAGTTACAATAGTTAAAATATCAATTGAAATAACTAACTTACAATGAAGCTTTTTGAACTTAGTTAGATATCAGTTAGCTTCAGACACATAATAGAAATCACGTAGAACTATCTTATAAGCATTTAATAAATTAGTAAAGTATCTAAACTAAAAAAAATTAAAAATTTTAATTCTTTTTTTGAATGTCTATTCCGCACTTATATATATATATATATATATATTAATTTCAATTAAAATAATAAATAATAATAATAATTATATATCATGCCAATCAGTCCTTTCGTTTTCAGAAATAAAGAAAAGAATAAAGAAAAAGGAAGGAAACAAGCAAAGACTACAAAAAGGTGAAGGGAAAGGTGTATCACGTGGATAGCACCATTTAGCGGGTTTGGTACCGGGGTTTGGAAAACTTCAGCTTCTTTCTTAAATGTGCTTTTAATTCTTTTTTCAATATCAAATTTTAAAAAGTATTTTATAAAAGATTAAATTGAATATAATTGAATTAATTTTTTAAAAAATTATATCATTTTAACATTGAAAGATAATTTTGATTACATTCTTAATATCCATAGGTAGCAAACAACAATCTAATCTCTTAACTCTTTACTTCTGTACGTGGATGCTATAATCGAATTTAATAGAACTAAGTTTTAGTTAGTCTAAATTTAATTCGTTTATCATCAAATTAAATTTAAACTAAATGTATTTTTATTTACAGTTTATAAACGGAAATAAATTTAATGATTAAAAATTATAAATAAAAATAATTTGTTAATTTATCAAAATTGTAACATATATATTTGAACTTTATAATTTTATTTATGATTTTATTGTAGCAAAAAAAATTTGTGTAGTATTTTTATATCTATGATTAATAGAAATATAAGATCATAAATTTCATTAAATTATTAATAATATAGTTTACAGATTGTAACCTTAAACAACTGAATTTTATTTAGTTTCAGTTCTAACTCATTTATAACTCTTATTGGACATGAGGATTGGCTCTCCCTAGTTCATATCAAGAACTCGAAGAAGAGTTTAGGCTTTCACTCTTCCTTCAATAATTATATCCGAAAATTTGATTGAAAGAACATAAGGACATATCTATAAATTATTTATATCATCTTTTATATATATATATATATATATATATAGTAGGCCAAATATTTTTATGAGATTACACTTGGCGATATTTTATAAAACCACATCATGTAGAGTTTCTATAGAAAAATATATGTAACTTTAATGTGATTATATAATGGTTATTATGATATTAAATACCAATCAAACAAAAAATATTTTTAATTAATTATCAAAATAAAATGATAGTTAAATATAATAAAAAATTAGTGATTATATAATGCTATTAACTTACATGTATCAATTATTTTTGTATTATTTCTTATAATCATTAAATTTTAAAGATATTAAAGTAAAATAATAGTTAACCACAATTATTTTCTTATAATTTACTATATTTATAATCAAAATAAGATATTTTAATTCAAAATTTAGATAAAAAAATATCAATAATTACGCATTAGCATAAACAAATTGCTAATTTTAGTATAAAATTAAAAATACTAATTTCAGCGATACTATTATATTTTAAAATAATCTATTTTTTCCTTCTTATACTAATCTATTATAGTTATGGAGAGATTATCGATAGATGAAAGTCTAGCAATTAATATATATATCACATAAATTTATAATTATAAAAATACCTTATATAGGAGATGAAGAGAACAAAAGAGAATTAAGATTTTTTTAAAGGGTGTTTGATTCAGAGATTTAATGTAACTCATAATTATTTCTCATTAAACAACTATATTAAAGCATTTAATGAACATTTAAGAAATAACATCTAATACTTGATTTAGTTTCAATCAGTTGATGATTGTATCATATCTATTTTAGAGCTTTTTCTTATCAGCTAATAGTTGATTTAATTTTTTTATTTATTTAGACATTGTTATTTTTATTAAAAATTATTAATAATAACTTATCTTAAGTTGATCTCATATAGTTAACTTTTTATATTTTATAATGAATAATTATTATTTTGAAATTATTCTTAATAGTTAAAGAATTATAATATCTACAATTATAGTATTTGAAATTAGAAATTTTTATTAGTGGAATTTAAATTTAAATTTCCACTTTCAAAATAATTTTAATAATAAATACAATTGAACTAAGAAAAATTAACTATAATATTTTTAATTATTATAAGTTATTTTTATTAATTTGTATGATTGAATATAATATAATAAAATAAAATATATTTTCGATAAATCAATACCATCAACGGTTATTTAATATTTTACTAGCAATCACTAATTAATTTTTACCAAATGATTTAATTTATCAATCATCAGCTCCAAGCTATCAAGCATCAGCTACTAGCTATTAGCCATCAGGTACTAGCTGCATTGATCAGCCGAACCAAAAAGATTTTTAATCAGAAAATTAGGACATGTTTGGTTCAACTGATCAATGCGTGCGATAAAAATTAACCGTTTGGTAGAATTTTATTAACGATTGCTGTTAGTATGTTAAATGACCATTGAATATGTAATTCATTGCTAAATATATTTTACCTTATTATATTATATTTAAGGGAAAAGGCTCAAATTTGCCCCTAAAGTATAACCTCAGGTACAGATTGGTCCTCTATATTTTTTTTAGCCAGTTGCACAAAATATTTTGCCAAATGAAATTCTTAAGCCCCTCTTTTGACTTGTTAATGATGGAGCTGAAGAAAGGAAGAAACTTCCGTTAAATGCAACTGAGTGTTCGATTGTATCTGAAATGGGCAAACTTTGTATCAAATCCATCAGTCTCTATAGTCCTCTTTCTTTAATTATCAATGCTCGAAAATACTCGCTTAAAGAAGCCAGTATTGACACACAATGCGCTGCCTTTTCTCTCACTGCAATCGTAGCACTAGTTGAAACAAGTAAATGAACAAGAAGTGGTACAACACCTTCTTCTGCTATAGCCATCTTGATGTTCTCAATGCAAGCAACATTTGTAATGGCACCAACTGCATGCGTTCGAATAGCCTCCGATCCATATCGACACACCTCAATCAACACTGAAACACCTTCGTATACGGAAACCGCCTACCCACTATCTGGATCGAAAGTAATTGCCTCGACAGTAACTGCAGCCTTTTCTTTTAACGACATAGAACTTGTATCCAGGACTCGCAACAATGGTCCCAATCCTCCTTATTCAAACACAATCTTTCTCGCTTCATCACTCGTTGAAGCTAATAAAGAAACAGCCAAAACCGCTTGTTCTTGAATCACGTTATCGAAGTCCAGAACTAAACTAACTAAATACCTAATATTTTCCTCTTTCGCAATTAAACTGGTGGATTTTTCTTCTTTCAGGATTCTAACAAATGAATCTAATGCTTTCTTTCTAAACTTAACCCCACCGATTTGCAATCTAGTAAAAATATCTCTAACAAAAAAGGCCAGTTTCACTCTACTTGAACCTAGACCCAGATGCAAGAGAATGATGGCATTGGACTGATTGAGGACACCAAATTTTAGCAACAAATCAAGATTGTGAAGGTAGTTTGAGAGCCAAGAGGAAGCGATGTCAAGATCACTTTGGAAATGGAGTTTGCTGGCACTCACGGAGGAGAGAGAGTGGAGGCGTTAGAGAGTCGAAAGAGTTGAAAGGAGGAGAGCATGGAGGAGAGGGTTTTCAGACCAATGACTAGACAGTAACTCCCACCATTTTCAATAAATATTTTTTTTATCAGAAGATGTGGCTAGTAGACAGGTCCCATTTCTTTATTAAGTTATTTCCACATGTGAGTCCTACTAACCGGTATATATACCAGTTCTTCAGCTCCGTCGTTAACAGGTCAAAAGAGGGGCTTAAGAACTTTGTTTGGCGAGATATTATGTGCAATTGGCTAAAAGAAAACATAGAGGGCCAATCTGTACCTGATGTCATACTTTAGGGGCAAATTTGAGCATTTTTCCTATATTTAATGATACAAATTAATAAAAATAATTTATAATAATTAAAATTTTATAGTTAATTTTATTTAGCTCAATTGTATTTATTATTAAAAATATTTATAAATTTTTTTAAAAGTAGAAATTTAAATTTAAATACTAATAAAAAATTTTAATTTTAAATACCATAATTTTAAATATTATAATTATTTAATTTAAAATATAAAAATTCAATTGTATGAGATCAATTTAAAGTAAGTTATTGTTAATAAGTTTTAATAAGGACAATAATTTCTAAATAAATAAAAAATCAAATAAACTATTAGCTTGTAAGAAAAAATTCTAAAATAGTGATCGCTTTCTTTAAATCTTTATCAAACGATTTAATATAGATGTTTAGTGAAAAACAACTATCAGTTGTATCAAACCTCTGAATCAAATACCTTTTAATATAAACACCAAAACATTTACAAGTTGATGTAGTAAAAATTGGGGTAAATTGCCCAGCTGGTACAAACCTTGGAACTGTATATCAGTTTGATACCAAGACTTTAATTTGAATTAAAATGGTACCAAAAGTACAAAAAATATATCAATTTAGTTCAAACGTCTAATTTCCGACAACGGATGATGATGTGGCAAGCTGAGGAGGTATATTCTGGTTGTTTTGCCCTCTCAGCATGTGCCACGTCAATTAACTTTTCTTCTCAGCTTGCCATGTTACCATTTTCTCGGAAATTTGACATTTGGACTAAATTGATATACATTTATGTATTCTTGGTACCATTTTGATTCAAATTAAAGTCTTGGTATCAAATTGATATACAATCCTAAAGTTTGGTACCAGCTGGACAATTTACCCTAAAAATTATGATAAAATTTTCAGAAAATGCTATAAATCTAAAAAAAATATTGATGAACCATATTAAAAAAAAAACCTGCTAACAAGAGGGCTATAAAATCTTTTATAAAATCTAAAATAAAAAATACAAAACTGCAAGAGAATAATTAACCTTTTCTAAAAATAATTAGACTTTTAAGAAAGCTATATAAAATTTTATGAATGTATATTTACATCCTGTTTTATTTCCGTTGGCTTTTTAACGTCCCAATAATGGTGTCACATGGCTTGGCCTTGGAAAATGGGATGAAGCCTCTACATCAGGAGATATGTCAGTTATCATCATACAATTATGGGAGGTTCACCAGCCAGCGGGCACTTTGCATGTCTGCCATGAACATGATAAACATGCTAATTTTTGAAGCCGTGATACATTTGAAGAGACCTTTAATTTGGTCACTTCACTTTCACCATCACTCAACAAATTCTCTCTTGTCTGATTTTTTTTTTTTGTATATATATGTATACCCATAATTTATTCTACACACACATCTTTTATACCCACTATTACCAAAAATAAGCCAATTTTCCATCCTCATAAGGACCTGCTACTAGTTTCCACCACTCGCAGGATGGGTCCAAATGCTACTTGCAATAATTTCTCATCAACCAAACAAGATCCTCGTCCACAAAATCAGAGGAAGTCGGATAATTATCAACCCACCATTTGGACACATAATTTCCTTCAGTCCCACAATAATGCTAATGCGGTACCCTACTAATTTATTGTTTCTGAGTGCCCTTTTTTTTCTTCTTAAATTCTCTCCTTGAATTCCTCTAGCAAACTTAGAAAAATAATAGTTGACTTATTCTAAAATAACATATTAATGTTGCTTTTTATGTTGTTTAATGAATTTTAATACATTTAAATTTCGATATAAACTCAAGTTCACGAGGTAAACTTCTATTACTCGAGTACAAGTATAAGATATGTATATTTTCATAACAATTTTTTATCCTAAACCATTATTTTCTTATTCTAAACAATAAAGCATAATATTTATAATTATAAAAATAATCTCAACTTATGATAATAATAATAATTTAATAGAGTTGTTATAATAAATTTGGGTAAAATCTAAATTTCCGATTATCTATGTTGTAGTTATATTTATCAAATACATTTGATTGATTAGATGATGCTATTGAGATCTTTATCCGACCTACTATAATTCCATTTGTTATTAGTATTTTTGGGCATTTATTCTAATCCAATATTGAAATTCATTTTATTCTTTTTAAACTTAGAAGAAGGGATTCTATAATAAATTAAAATTTGGTACATTAAAAATAAAAGAAAGTGCGATAGTTATAAGTTCATATTATGTATATATAATTATAATATATTTAGTAGTTTATTGATATATTTATATACATAATATGGAGAAATATGTGATATTTACCTCATTTTAGTTTTCTTATCTAATTTTAGGAAATAATAGCCAAAGATGAGAATTTGATCTAAAAATGCATAAATAGACTTTAAATAGATTACAGTTGTAAAAGACTTAGAAATAAGACACGTAGACTGCCAATAGCACGGGCCTAACCGAATTTATCACGGCTCACAAAGGGAGAAATATTAGTTATGATGTAATTAATGGATACTTATTTTATAAGTTGTTTATTTTGTTTAGAACAGTAAATATATAACTATGGAAGTTATGTGCTGAGAGAAAGACTCTAAAAAATAGAATTTCTATAAGAACAAGAAGGCTTCTACTATTCTCTTTGAGGAATTCCTACAATTCATCATCTTCTACATCTAGTTAGTCTTGTTGCATTGTTCTTTCAAGAATCAAATAAGCTTTTTAAAGACGTGGAGAGTGAGGATCAATCTTCTTCATTCCTTGAAAGGCCTTTGGATTTGTGAGGGAGTTTTAATTTTATGTTTTTTGTATCTTATGTCTTTCTATTTAATTATAACGACTAATGGATTAAGTATGTCAGACTAAGTTCCATAAGTGTTTAATTTGGCTTTTTATTTGTATATGAACCTTATATATTATGAGCTTAATGAATGATTTCTTTATCTTCATATATGTATTAGTTTCATCTATTATTATTAGTTGACCATTATATCAATTTAGCAGTAATATTTGTTATAAAAATCTTTAGGGTAAAAGTATTAGAAACATCATCTTTATTTTAATTTATGTTGGTGTAAGAAACCTAGATTGCGTCATTAGCTTGAGCGACTCAGCAAAAGGGCACATTACTATCTCATTCATCAGATTTGGACTTAAGGGAAATAATAGGGTTACTAAATATAAGCTAGACTAAATGCTATTTTATCATATAGTTTAAATTAATCATTCTAGGTGCATATTTTTTTCTAGTTATTTAATTTGTTTTTATAAACCTTAAGGTCATTCTCAAAATATTGGCTTGAAGTATTTAGATTTATTTTTTCATAATTTATATGATAGTTTATCTTTATAATATTTGCTCTACAATCCCTTGTGAGATCGACTCCATGATGAACTTACACGTACTATCATTCAGTTCATATACTTGCGAATACTAATTTAAACACATCACATAACAACTACTTTCGAAAGATCAGACGAGGAAATAGATACTGAATTTATTTTATTTATAAGCTAACATATCATAACATTTACTTAAAAATAAGTTTGCATGTTTAATATATACAATATGTTATGTAATTATATTAAATTGTAAAAGTACTTTGTTGGAATAAACGACAAATTCCATTTATGGGCCTGCTATTTCGAGAAAGAGGGAGGAAGGCAGAACAACACAGTGAGGGAGAGATAAAGAGAGGGATCGAGAGGTTAGAATGTTAAAGAAAAAACTGACTTTTTTAGTTAGTAGCATTTTAAGGTACTCAATTTTTCCAAGCCAGAAAACTTAGACTATATAATATAAATTGATCAATATTATGTAATTTAAAATTGTAGGAATTATATTTTTCTAAGTACAGAATTATTTAAACCTTAAAGAAAAATGGTATAATCATATTATGTTTCCAATGCTAATTATTTTTTATTAATTTACATTTACACTTGAATTTCCAGGATGAAATATACAGAGACAAGGCAAAGAAGCTTGAAGAGAAAGTGAGATGTATGCTCCACAGTGAATATATCAAATTATTAACTGTACTTGAGATGGTTAAGGACATTCAACGGTTAGGTTTAGGCCACTGCTTCCAAGAAGACATAAAGGAATTCTTGATAGAGTTCCATATATGGAAGAAGAAGGTAATAAAGGAACAGAGAAATCTCTCCATGAATCTGCTCTTTTCTTCAGACTTCTTAGGCAACATGGCTACACGCTCTCCCAAGGTATATTCGAACTTTCTATTCTCTTTTTTCCGCAACACATTCTATTGTTCTTATTTTTGAATATTTCTTAGACAATTTTAAATGCCGTCTTTCATATTAGCTTAGTTCATTTAGTGATATTTTTATTATTTATGTTAGATGCCCTAAATAGTGACCTTTTTTTATTTATTTTAAGTATTACTTGTTTGTTTAAAAAAACGAGAAAATTCTCTTAACCATTTGGATTAATTTTAAAGTTATATATGCTAAAATATAATTTTATTGCTTAATCTTAAATCCAAAAGCAAACCTATTATGGGTAAATTGCTATATTTTATATACAATTAGTACGGATATTTTTATTTTTATTTTTCTTTTGGTACTACTGTTTTTATTTTTATTTTTATTTAACTATTAAATTTTTTTAATTGATTCGTTATATTAACAATGTCAACTCATGAATAATATATTATACTAAGAACATGGGACTTACCAATGAATGTGTATAATGTTTAAAAATTTATAAGCAAGTCCTAGGTACTTAGTAGGATAATAATGAATTAATATTACTTGTGGCAAATTAATTAAAAATATTTTATTTTCAATAACATGTCAGTAAATATAGATAAAAATAATAATCGGTACTCTAAATAAAAATGAAAAAAGCAATGGTATTATAAAGAAAAAAGTTATAATATTAATACCAAAATTTGGTGCTCACAGGCCATATTTACATCACTTTTGTTATTAAAGAACCTCCAAGAATAAAACCTACGAACTCTAATCCTTATGAACCTGTAAATCACTAACCTAAAAATCCAAAGAACAACTTGAAATCAAATCCTAGGATCGTCTAATTAGATTGTAAGATGATTAAGAATTAGAATCTAATATAATGGATTTTAATTAGTTTAACAGAGTTGTTCATTTTGGTTGTAGTTTTTCTTTCTAGCGAAGTTTACATTACAATTTATCTCCAACGTTGAAAAGTTCTTTTAATTTTATATAAAGAAAATTTACCATTATTTACATCTAGATTAAGCTCAGTAATTTGGTCAGGCTCAATGGAAAAATCCTTTTAATTTTTATTCAAATTTTTTAAGTTAATTATATTTTGATCCATGACCCGGTTCTTGACTATGTTAATTTCTTGATCCATAGGCGAGGGGTTGATTTATAAATAAAGATGTAAAGATGTGAAAGAGCAGTTACAAAAGTTTTGGATATTAAAGTACATCTTTATAAAATAGGATATAAGTTTAGGAGACCGAGAGAAAGAATCAGATAGTAAATTGAAAAAATTAAAGAAGTAGAAAAGTAGAATGTAGAATGTAGAAGTTATACACATATTTTACATGTGCAAAATCTAAGCCAAGCCATTTATATCTATAAATACATGATGGCCTTTGAAGAACAAATCCTAGCCAAACAAACAGACCAAACTTAAAGTCTTTTATCTATCGTTAGCATTTATTTTAGTGCACTAGCTATCAAGCTTTCCATTTCAATTCTCAAGCACTCATTTACTTGCTTGTAAATATTTATTTTTTATGCAATCAAATCTTTAATCTCTTTAATTTACTTTTATGCGAATCAATTTTTTTTATATTTAATGCTTTCAAACCTATAAATTTCAATTTAATGCCTTTAAGTTTTTAGCTTTCAAAATCTTTAGCTTATTAATCTATAACTTTTAGCTTACAGTTACTTTATTTTCAACTCAATTCATAAAGCTCATTTCAATTCCTTCACTCATTAAATATGGTTTTCACAACTCATTATATTCCATAAGCTCAAGTTTCGTCTTATTAATTTGCCATGCTTTTAATTTAGTGAAACTGCATTAGCCTAACTAGGAATCCAAAGTAATCTATGTCCTTTTCTTATTCATATAATCTTTTATATTAGAAGTCAAAATGTCGGGCATAATCATTTGAGGCAATTCCTGAATTGTGGCTCTAAAGACTAGAATGTTTGTAAAATATTATCGGATCTCAAGATGCAGAGGATGCGCCTACAACAACATATCACAATATTCACATTCCTTAGCTTATGGAAGAAATTAAATAGAGAAGGGAGAGGATCCTAATTCCTTAAAATCATCACCCTCAAGGCAAGGAGGTTCAACAAATTTCAAGAGGACCAAATACTGCAAATCTAAAGAATAATTTTCTTTCATTGCTTACGGCTACTAACCCTAATACTTATTTTGAAATATTAAAAGCTTTAAGGAAATAGAGTCAGAAAGTACTCAAGGCAGTAGGAGAACGCATAGGGTTTTTAGATGAAAATTTTGAACAGTTGCATAAAAGATATTATGATGATCTGGTAGCACTATTCCATCAAATGAATTCCTCAATTGTATTTGTCAAGAAACATCATCATCTTCCATTACCAAATTCACAAAGGGCTCAGGAGAGCCAATCCTCATGTCCAATAAGAGTTATAAATGAGTTAGAACTGAAACTAAACAAAATTCAGTTGTTTAAGGTTACAATCTGTAAACTATATTATTAATAATTTAATGAAATTTATGATCCTATATTTCTATTAATCATAGATATAAAAGATATTATACAATTTTTTTTGCTATAATAAAATCATAAATAAAATTATAAAGTTCAAATATATATGTTACAATTTTGATAAATTAATAAATTATTTTTATTTATAATTTTTAATCATTAGATTTATTTCCGCTTATAAACTGTAAATAAAAATACATTTAGTTTAAATTTAATTTGATAATAAACGAATTAAATTTAGATTAATCAAAACTTAATTCTATTAAATTTGATTATAGCATCCACGTACAGAAATAAAGAGTTAAAAGATTATATTGTTGTTTGCTACCCATTCATATTAAGAATGTAATCAAAATTATCTCTCAATGTTAAAATGATATAATTTCAAAAAAAATTAATTTAATTATATTCAATTTAATATTTTATAAAATACTTTTTAAAATTTGATATTGAAAAAAGAATTAAAAGCACATCTAAGAAAGAAGCTGAAGTTTTCCAAACCTCATTACGGATACACCTTAAAATTTAATTATATTCAATTTAGCGGTGCTATCCACCATTAATCCCATCCCACGTGATACACCTTTCCCTTCACCTTTTTTGTAGTCGTTGCTTGTTTCCTTTCTTTTTCTTTATTCTTTTCTTTATTTCTGAAAACGAAAGGACTGTTGACATGATATATAATTATTATTATATTATTATATTTATTATTTTGACTGAAATTAATAATATATATATATATATATATATATATATATATATATATATATATATATATATATATATATTAAACATCTACAATAGCCAAATCTTTTAAATATACAAACTTTGAAATAAAATAAATTTTGAAATAAAAACTTTAAAATGAAAGATTTAAACAAAAAAAATATAACTTAGAAGTTGAATACAAGAGGAAGGTGGTTTCTCACTATCACTTTCACACTCTATTTTCTCACTATATTTCTAATGGTATAACTTGAAGAATACAAGAGTTTCTTGTTATTTTTTCGTCTACCTTCTTCTTTGTTAGCTCCTCTATTTATAGAGGTCTTCAGCCTTGAAATTCCATAATTGTTGCTTTGGTTGCTCTTCATAATGGAGTGAGGGACTCCACGTCTTTTGGATGCTTTTAATAATGGAGTGAAGGGCTCCACGTCTTTTGCAGGAGTTATCTGTCATGCTTCAACAGAGATGAATCTTTTACTTTAAAAAAGTAATGGTGCAGAGTTATTTGTCTTCTTTCTTCTCTTTTAAAAAGACTTTTTATATATATATATATATATATATATATATATTATTGGGCATTTGGCCTATCAATTGTTTTTTTTCAACCCAAGCTTTACAGATGTCATTTGATGGGCTTAAATATTCCAAAACAAATATTCGCTCGAGTCACCATCTAGATCAAGAAGAGAAAGATGAAGCTTTAGATTTTCCTTTTGAAGAGACGGTTTCTGACAACTGTTTGATCAATTGTAAGAAATCTTCTTCTGTTTGAGCCGCCGTTAGCTTTGGAATAATGAAAGACTTTTGTGTCAGGAAAGTGGTATGTTCTTTCGGAGGTGGCAAGAAGCTATTCTTTGAAAGAAAACTTTGTACCATCTTTAGAGATAATTTTTCTTGATGGTTAAATTTATCTCACCATTTAACTTTGAATCTTCGGGCAAGAATGATTTGTCCATTTGCTGCTTGGTTGAAATGGAAATATGTCTCCAAATGGGGTGATGGTTCCCCGGGAGATATAGTGTCCAAGAAATCTAATTTAAATACTAATAAAAATTTTAATTTCAAATACCATAATTTTAAATATTATAATTATTTAATTATTAAGAATAATTTTAAAATAATATTATTTATTTTAAAATATAAAAATTCAATTGTATGAGATCAATTTAAAGTAATTTATTGTTGATAAGTTTTAATAAGGACAATAATTTCTAAATAAATAAAAAGTCAAATAAACTATCAGCTTGTAAGAAAAAATTCTAAAATAGAGCCGATACATTCGGCAGCTGGTTTGAATTAAATCAGTTATCAGTTACTGTTTTTTTAAATCTTTATCAAACGCTTTAATATAGCTGTTTAGTGAGAAACAACTATCAGCTGTATCAAACCTCTTAATCAAATACCTTTTAATATAAATACCAAAACATTTACAAGTTGATGTAGTAAGAATTAGAGTAAATTGCCCAGCTGGTACCAAACCTTGGAACTGTATATTAATTTGATACCAAGACTTTAATTTGAATTAAAATGGTACCAAAAGTACAAAAAAGTATATCAATTTAGTTCAAATGTCTAATTTCTGACAACGGATAATGACGTAGCAAGCTGAGGAGGTATATTTCGGTTGTTTTGCCCTCTCAGCATGTGTCACGTCAATTAACTTTTCTCCTCAGCTTGCCAAGTTACCATTTGTTGTCGGAAATTGGACATTTAGATTAAATTGATATATGTTTATGTACTCTTGATACCATTTTGATTCAAATTAAAGTCTTGGTATGAAATTGATATCCAATCCCAAAATTTAGTACCAACTAGACAATTTACTCTAAAAATTGTGATAAGATTTGCAGAAAATACTATAAATCTAAACAAAATATTGATGAACCATATTAAAAAAAAAAAACCTGCTAACAAGTGGGCTATAAAATCTTTTATAAAATCTAAAATAAAGAATACAAAGCTGCAAGAGAATAATTAACCTTTTTTAAAAATAATTAGACTTTTAACAAAGCTATATAAAATTTTATGAATGTATATTTACATCCTGTTTTATTTCCATTGGCTTTTTAACGTTCCGATAATGGTGTCACATGGCTTGGCCTTGGAAAATGGGATGAAGCCTCTACATCAGGAGATATGTCATTATGGGAGGTTCACCAGCCAGCGGGCACTTTGCATGTCTGCCATGAACATGATAAACATGCTAATTTTTTAAGCCGTGATACATTTGAAGAGACCTTTAAATTGGTCACTTCACTTTCACCATCACTCAACAAATTCTCTCGTCTGTTTTTTTTTTTTTTTGTATATATATGTATACCCATAGTTTATTCTACACACACATCTTTTATACCCACTATTACCAGAAAATAAGCCAATTTTCCATCCTCATAAGGACCTGCCACTAGTTTCCAAATGCTACTTGCAATAATTTCTCATCAACCAAACAAGATCCTCGTCCACAAAATCAGAGGAAGTCGGATGATTATCTACCCACCATTTGCACACATAATTTCCTTCAGTCCCACAATAATGCTAATGCGGTACCCTACTAATTTATTGTTTCTAAGTGCCCTTTTTTTTTCTTCTTAAATTCTCTGCTTGAATTCCTCTAGCAAACTTAGAAAAATAATAGTTGACTTATTCTAAAAAAGCATATTAATATTACTTTTTATGTTTTTTAATGAATTTTAATACATTTAAATTTCGATATAAAAATTAAGTTCACGACGTAAAGTTCTATTACACGAGTACAAGTCTAAGATATGTATATTTTCATAACAATTTTTTATCCTAAACCATTATTTTCTTATTCTAAATAATAAAGCATAATATTTATAATTATTAAAATAATCTCATCTTATGATAATAATAATAATTTAATATAGTTGTTATAATAAATTTGGATAAAATCTAAATTTCCGATTATCTATGTTGTTATATTTATCAAATACATTTGATTGATTAGATGATGCTATTCAGATCTTTATCCGACCTACTATAATTCTATTTTTATTAGTATTTTTGGGCATTTATTTTAATTCAATATTGGAATTCATTTTATTCTTTTTAAACTTAGAAGAAGGGATTCTATACTAAATTAAAATTTGGTACATTAAAAATAAAAGAAAGTGCGATAGTGATAGGTTCATATTATGTATATATAATTATGATTTTTAGTAGTTTATTGATATATTTATATACATAATATGGAGAAATATATGCTATTTACCTTATTTTAGTTTTCTTATCTAATTTTAGGAAATAATAGCTAAAAAGGAGAATTTGAGCTAAAAATGCATAAATAAACTTTAAATAGACTACGGTTGTAAAAGACTTGGAAATAAGACATGTATTTAGATTTATCACGGCCCACGAAGGAAGAATTAATTAGTTATGATGTAATTAATGGATACTTATCTTATAAGTTGTTTATTTTGTTTAGAACAGTAAATATATAACTATGGAAGTTATGTGCTGAGAGAAGGACTCTAAAAAATGGAATTTCTATAAGAAGTAGAGGTTAATTAAACAAGAAGGCTTCTACTATTCTCCCTGAACAGTTCGTCATCTTCTACATCTTGTTAGTCTTGTTGCATTGTTCTTTCCAGAATCAAATAAGCTTTTTAAAAACGTGAAGAGTAAGGATCAATCTTCTTTATTCTTTAAAAGGCCTTTGGATTTATGAGGAAGTTTTAATTTTATGTTCTTTGTATCTTATGTCTTTCTATTTAATTATAACGACTATTGGATTAAGTATGTCAGACTAAATTCTATAAGTGTTTAATTTGGCTTTTTATTTATATATGAACCTTATATATTATGAGCTTAATGAATGATTTCTTTATCTTCATATATGTATTAGTTTCATCTATTATTATTGATTGACCATTATATCAATTTAGCAATAATATTTGTTATAAAAATCTTTAGGTTACTAGTATCAGAAATATCATCTTTACTTTAATCTATGTTGGTGTAAAAAAACCTAGATTGCGTCATTAGCTTGAGCGACTTAGCAAAAAGGCATATTACTATCTCATTCATTAGATTTGGACTTAAGGGAAATAAGAGGGTTACTAAATATAAGCTAGACTAAATGCTCTTTTACCATATAGTTTATATTAATCATTCTAGTTGTATACTTTTTTCTAGTTATTTAATTTTTTTATAAATCTTAAGGTCATTCTCAAAATATTGGCTTGGAGTGTTTAGATTTATTTTTTCATATTTTATGTGATAAAAATAAAAAAATCCCTTGTGAGATCGATCCCATGATGAATTTACCCGTACTATCATTCAGTTCATATACTTGTACATACTAATTTAAACACATCACATAACAACTACTTTTAGAAGATCAGACAAGGAAAATAGATACTAAATTTATTTTATTTATAAGCTAACATATCATAACATTTACTTAAAAATAAGTTTGCATGTTTAATATATACAATATGTTATGTAATTATATTAAATTATAAAAGTACTTTGTTGGAATAAACGACAAATTCCATTTATGGGCCTGCTATTTCGAGAAAGAGGGAGGAAGGCAGAACAACCCAGTGAGGGAGAGATAGAGAGAGGGATCGAGAGGTTAGAGTGTTAAAGAAAAAACTGACTTTTTTAGTTAGTAGCATTTTAAGGTACTCAATTTTTCCAAGCCAGAAAACTTAGACTATATAATATAAATTCATCAATATTATGTAATTTAAAATTGTAGGAATTATATTTTTCTAAGTACAAAATTATTTAAATCTTAAAAAAAAATGGTCTAATCATATTATGTTTCCAATGCTAATTATTTTTTATTAATTTACATTTACACTTGAATTTCCAGGATGAAATATACAGAGACAAGGCAAAGAAGCTTGAAGAGAAAGTGAGATGTATGCTCCACAGTGAATATATCAAATTATTAACTGTACTTGAGATGGTTGAGGACATTCAACGGTTAGGTTTAGGCCACCGCTTCCAAGAAGACATAAAGGAATTCTTGATAGAGTTCCATATATGGAAGAAGAAGGTAATAAAGGAACAGAGAAATCTCTCCATGAATCTGCTCTTTTCTTCATACTTCTTAGGCAACATGGCTACACGCTCTCCCAAGGTATATTCGAACTTTCTATTCTCTTTTTTCCGCAACACATTCTATTATTCTTATTTTTGAATATTTCTTGGACAATTTTAAATGCCGTCTTTCATATTAGCTTAGTTCATTTAGTGATATTTTTATTATTTATGTTAGATGCCCTAAATAGTGACCTTTTTTTATTTATTTTAAGTATTACTTGTTTGTTTAAAAAAACGAAAAAATTCTCTTAACCATTTGGATTAATTTTAAAATTATATATGCTAAAATATAATTTTATTGCTTAATCTTAAATCCAAAAGCAAACCTATTATGGGTAAATTGCTATATTTTATATACAATTAGTACGGATATTTTTATTTTTATTTTTCTTTTGGTACTACTGTTTTTATTTTTATTTTTATTTAACTGTTAAATTTTTTTTAATTGATTCGTTACATTAACAATGTCAACCCATGAATAATATATTATACTAAGAACATGGGACTTACCAATGAATGTGTATAATGTTTAAAAATTTATAACCAAGTCCTAGGTACTTAGTAGGATAATAATGAATTAATATTACTTGTGGCAAATTAATTAAAAATATTTTATTTTCAATAACATGTCAGTAAATATAGATAAAAATAATAATCGGTACTCTAAATAAAAATGAAAAAAGCAATGGTATAATAAAGAAAAAAGTTATAATATTAATACCAAAATTTGGTGCTCACAGGCCAGGTTTACATCACTTTTGTTATTAAAGAACCTCCAAGAATAAAACCCACGAACTCTAATCCTTATGATCCTGTGAATCACTAACCTGAAAACCCAAAGAACAACTTGAATCAAATCCTAGGATCGTCTAATTAGATTGTAAGATGATCAAGAATTATAATCTAATATAATGGCTTTTAATTAGTTTAATAGAGTTGTTCATTTTGGTTATAGTTTTTCTTTCTAGCGAAGTTTACATTACAATTTATCTCTAACGTTGAAAAATTCTTTTAATTTTATATAAAGAAAATTTACCATTGTTTACATCTAGACTAAGCTCAGTAATTTGGTTAGGCTCAATGGAAAAATCCTTCTAATTTTTATTCAAATTTTTTAAGTTAATTATATTTTGATCCATGACCCGGTTCTTGACTATGTTAATTTCTTGATTCATAGGCGAGGGGTTGATTCATAAATAAAGATGTAAAGATGTGAAAGAGTAGTTACAAAAGTTTTGGATATTAAAGTACATCTTTATAAAATAGGATATAAATTTAGGAGACCGAGAGAAAGAATCATCTAAAACTACTTGCACATTATCAAGGATCAAATAGTAAATTGAAAAAAATTAAAGAAGTAGAGAAGTAGAATGTAGAATGTAGAAGTTATACACATATTTTACATGTGCAAAATCTAAGCCAAGCCATTTATATCTATAAATACATGATGGCCTTTGAAGAACAAATCCTAGTCAATGAATCAAACAAACAAACCAAATTTAAAGTCTTTTATCTATCGTTAGCATTTATTTTAGTGGACTAGCTATCAAGCTTTCAATTTCAATTCTCAAGCACTCATTTACTTGCTTGTAAACATTTATTTTTTATGCAATCAAATCTTTAATCTCTTTAATTTACTTTTATGCAAATCAATTTTTTTTTTTTATATATTTAACGCTTTCAAATCTATAACTTTCAATTGAATGCCTTCAAGTTTTTAGCTTACAAAATCTTTAGCTTATTAATATTCAACTTTTAGCTTACAGTTACTTTATTTCCAACTCAATTCATAAAGCTCATTTCAATTCCTTCACTCATTAAATATAGTTTTCACAACTCATTATAATCCATAAGCGCAACTTTCGTCTTATGAATCCACCATTCTTTTAATTTAGTGAAACTGCATTAGCCTAGCTAGGAATCCAAAGTAATTTATGTCCTTTTCTTATTCATATAATCTTTTATATTAGAAGTCAAAATGTCGGGCATATAATCATTTGAGGCAATTTGTCTCTAGCACACTAAGTAAAACAACATATGTGAAAAGGCAAAAAATACTACAAGTAGTATATTTTTAGGCACTTTCATTGGGACATCATACATGTTCATTCCATACTTTCAATTTTTTAATGAAGAATTCTTGAATTGTGGCTCTAAAGACTAGAATGTTTGTAAAATATTATCAGATCTCAAGATGCAGAGGATGCGCCTACAACAACATGTCACAATATTCAAATTCCTTAGCTTATGGAAGAAATTAAATAGAGAAGGGAGAGGATCCTAATTCCTTAAAATCATCACCCTCAAGGCAAGGAGGTTCAACAAATTTCAAGAGGAACCAATATTGCAAATTTAAAGAATAATTTTCTTTCATTGCTTACGGCTACTAACCCTAATACTTATTTTGAAATATTAAAAGCTTTAAGGAAATAGAGTTAGAAAGTACTCAAGGCAGTAGGAGAACGCATAGGGTTTTTAGAAGAAAATTTTGAACGGTTGCATAAAAGATATTATGATGATCTGGTAGCACTATTCCATCAAATGAATTCCTCAATTGTATTTATCAAGAAACATCATCATCTTCCATTATCAAATTCACAAAGGGTTGAGGAAGGAGTAGTTATCAAACCTATTGGACATCTGATTGAAGAGCTTAAGGGAGGGGATTCCTTCATTATGATTTATACTCCTCAAAGGCAAAACAAGAATCAATATCAACTTCCTAATTGAAAAGATGAAATTCTAAGACTTGTTAGGGCATCACCTCCAACTGGGTGCCAACCTAAAAGGCATATAATTCCTCAATAATTCTATGGAGCAAACAACCCTAGCACTCAATATTATTTAAATGGGGCAAAAATGTTTCTTCCGAGGATTCCATACACTAGGACAAAAGAAAAAAATATTCCACGAGTCCTAATCCCTCATATGCAAATTCGTCAAGTTGACATTAGAGAATACTTCCTTTAAATTGGGTAACATAAATACCAAGAAAATATCTGAGAGAGCCCAAATCTTTAATTACAAACGCCTTATTGAGATTGTTAATAATGTCCTACAATAAATATTCATCACTTATCATTAGGACGATATTGTCAATATAAAGTTGTAAAAGAGCAGCTCCTTGAAAAACTCAAAGAATAAATAATATTGAATCAACCCTACTATAAAGAAAGCCCATTGAGATAAGATGAAAAGTGAATTTATTAAACGATGCTTGTGGTGCTTATTGAAGGACATAAGTTGATCAATCAAGTCTACAAAAATAATATAGATGTTGTGGGTCAACAAATCCTAATGGTTGTGCCATGTAAATAGTTTCTTTAACTTAGCCATGGAGGAAAATGTTTTTGAAATCAAGTTATCGTGTTGGCCATGATAGAGTTATGGAAATAAGAAGTACAAGCTGAAGCATTGTTGGATTAAGAATAAGGCTAAAAGTTTAATTAAAATCCAAACTAGGTTGTTAGAGTGACGCTATAAGAAAAACTACATTTAGAGATGCTAGATAGTGATAGACAATTGCCCTTCGCTAAAAGGTGATAGAATAATAATGGCTCACCATTAGATTTGAGGTTGAAAAAAAGTACGATGAGCTAGCTAGTGATAGACTTCGAGTCCTTTCTAAATGAAACGCGAAATTTTGGCGCTAATATTAATGATGAGATAGCGACAATATAGCAACAACACTATAAGTCGTCGTTATATTTTTGCAGTAATGTGGCACGAGTTTTTAGCGCTAAGAAATTACAATTAGTAATGGCTAAATGTGTAAATAAATGAGGTATTTAGCGACGACTATTGTACTGTCGCTGGTGCTTTGCCATTGCTAAATTGATCCATTGAATACGCTATCATTTTTTGCATGTTACATAAAATGAAAAGTTGTTAGCAACGATGTGCGTTTAATGAAATGGTTCAGTTTATAGATCTAAAATATTTTGTCCCTAAATTTTAGGCCTTATGTTGTTGCAGTTTCCCTCCTTCCCCCTTTTTCTAGCTCTCCCTTTCTTTTCCCTCCCTTTCTTCTCCCCCTTCTCACTCCTTCATTCTCACAACCTTTCTCCCTCTTTTTCTCCCTCATTTCGTTGGTCCTCCATCCTATAGCCACTGATGTACATGTCCACCACCAGTTTTCAGTAAGGTTTGTTTATTTCTTTTTTCATAAATTTGCAGTTTAATTTCTTTAGGAATACAAACCCTTAATTGTCTCCTCTCCACCCCATACTCCTAGCTAGTCCTCTTTGTTGCCGATAAGTTTATTTTCTTTTTTAATTAAATTATTTTAATAATTTGTTTATCGTTATTTAGTAATTTATATGTTTTACATTTGTTTATTTATATTTATTTTGTTAAATTTTTTGTTATTTAATTTATTTTTATATTCTATTATTCTTTTAAATTTTTGAAAATTCCTGTTAATATAAACTTTAAAGTTTAGTTGTAATTTCTTTTATTCCTATTATTATTATTTTTTAAATTCAGGTTTGGTTTTTTAATTTCTGTTAAACTTTTTTGTCTTAATTTCTTTTAAAATTTATGTTAATTTATGTTATTAATTTATATTTATATTGTATTATTTTAGTGTAGTATCAATTATTTTTTAAATTTTTTATTATTATAGTTTTTCAAGTCTGTTTAGTTTTTCTTTAATATTTTTTGTTAATTTAGTATTTTTAGGGTTATTTTTATCTTTTTGTTCAATTTGTTCTATTTTTCAGTTGTTTTGTCCTCTCAGCATGTGCCACGTCAATTAACTTTTCTCCTCAGCTTGCCACGTTACCATTCGTATCGGAAATTGGACATTTGGACTAAATTGATATACGTTTATGTACTTTTGATACCATTTTGATTCAAATTAAAGTCTAGGTATCAAATTGATATATAATCTCAAAGTTTGGTACCAGCTGGACAATTTACCCTAAAAATTGTGATAAAATTTCTAGAAAATAGTATAAATCTAAACAAAATATTGATGAACCATATTAAAAAAAAAACCTGCTAACAAGAGGGCTATAAATTCTTTTATAAAATCTAAAATAAAGAATACAAAACTGCAAGAGAATAATTAACCTTTTCTAAAAATAATTAGACTTTTAACAAAGCTATATAAAATTTTATGAATGTATATTTACATCCTGTTTTATTTCCATTGGCTTTTAACGTCCCAATAATGGTGTAATAGTAAAACACTCAACTTTATTCTTATCCTTAGTATTGTTTCTCATGATAGCTGAAAAGAAAAGAAAATTAAGAATTAAAAAATAAAAATAATTAATAATAATCAATAATTAATAAACATATAAAACAAAAAAGTTACTAAAAGGCTAAAAGAAAATTGAGCCTAGAGCTTGAATTGCTATTAGGATTGCTCAGGTGGGCTTGATGTGTGCTATTTGTGTTAGCTACAATCTAAGGCAGCATACCTATCGATGCAGTCTAGCACTAATGGCGAGTATCAAGGTCATATTCCTCGGGAAAGTGAAAGCCCAGAGTTACTCTTTTGTTCTTTGTTATATTAACCTAAAATTAGTGATGAATAATTTCTAAACTAACTAATAGCTACAAGCTAAGTTCTAAGGGAGATGCATATCTTTATGTCCTAAAAGGACATAAAATTAAAATTAAGAATATTTTATAGAGAATTAGTTATTAATTATATCTGATTTAATTAATTGTAACTCTTTACAACTTTTATCAACTAAGACTAAATCTTGGTTCCTAATATGACTAGGATTAGTAAAGTTTGTTTAGTCAAAGGTTGACTTTATGTCTTAATTTTATTTTGTCCGAATATTACACTCTAAAATAAGGAGAATTTTTATTTTGATATGATTGTCTTAATTCTCCGTACCTCATTTAGTTCTAATTGAATGCAATGATCAAATAACTTGAATTATGCTATCTTGATTCTTTTATATGCTTTATATAATTTGATCATATTTGGCATGATTGATGGTTATGGACTACAAAGACCAATGTGTTTGTGTTAAATGGATGAATGTTTTGATTTGGTATTTTTAAAATAAGGACTGCATTCATTGCCTTTCTCTAATTTTCTTGGATTGTAAATTTTTTTTCTCATCCAACTCCCTTTGAATGCAACTCAAGGTTTCTCTAAATCTTATATAATGATTATATAGTTTTAGAATAGTTTGATAGAATTTTATTTTGTAATCCGAATGAAGATATGGCACCAAATGGAGATGAATGAGATGTTGCTTTAAGACTTTTGACCATCTAGTTTTCTTCGATGGCTCGAAATAACGAATTTAGAAAGTCCACAATCATCTATAGTAGTTTGTCATGCTTAGCTTATTTTATTTATATAATGTATGATATATGCATGATCATGCCAAGGCATGAAGCCCTTATATTTAATATTTGTATGTTCATGAGACCTTAATCACTGATTAATAACAAATCCCTCGTTCAATATTAAGTCACATGTTAAGAACATGACTAAGTTGCCTTCCATAATTAAAATAGAACGAGAGCCTTGTTCATAAGTTAATTTGTTGAGTCACTCAAGGTTGCCTATTACTTGGGCATGTTCTTTATTTTAATTGATGGGTCTTACTTAACTATCTTATGTAAATCAGATAAGTCACTCATGTTTATATGAAGATAGAGGCGTGAATTAGGTGAAACATATATGATGTTTGGAATATCATAAAATATATTTAGACAAACATCATTATCACCTAATTGATGTAAAAGTTGTATAGAGATACAACTGACAAATAGTTGTCTACCTATTTTATTTTAATATGGTTTGTTGAGTCACTTAAGGTCATATTAAAATAGATGTGATTCTAGCCCACTAGGATAGTTCAACTGTTAGCATCCCGAATTGATAGTAAGGGTTATTAGTTTGTATTAAAAAAAAAAAATAGTTAAGTAATTGGTTGTAAGACCTCTACTAGTTACTTGTATAAATTAACTTATATTCGTTTATCTTTATATTAGAAGGTTGTAAGAAAAGATGAGTGGCAATCTATCTTTGTGCAGTATCACTGAAACGATAAGCTTATTGTGCCGAAATTTCTTGATTGGCATTGCAATATGAGAACTGTTCTTAAATAAGAAAAGAAGTTTTATATGCTAGACACACCTCCATTGCGTCTCCTTATTGTAGTTGCACCCAAGGAGATGGTGCAAGAATAAAAAAGCATTAAAAAGATAATAAAAAAACATTAAAAAGATAATGACAAAGTTATTTGTGTGATAATAGGAAGTATGACTTCCAAACTACAAAAACAACATGAGAATATGGATGCTCAAACCATCATCTTACATTTGAAGGAAATGTTTGATGAGCAACAAGGACTAAAAGGTTTAAGACCTCAAAGGAATTGTTCAGATGCAAGATGGCCGAAGGTGTATCTATGAATGCACATGGACTAAAGATGCCTGAATATATTGAATATTTAGGGCATCTTGGTTTTATGATGGACCATAAAATAAGTATAGACTTAATTTTGCAATCTCTACCTAATAGTTATTCGCAGTTTGTTATAAACTTTCATAGGAATAAGTTGGATACTACCATACCAAACTTATTAATATGTTAAAAACTATGGAGGGTACCATAAAGAAGCAAAAGAGAGTTGTTCTAATGGTAGAATCTTCTAAGGCTACTAAGAGTAAGTCTAAGAAGAAAAAGAGAAAGAAAGCCCAGAAGCCAAAGAAAGTCTTAAAGGCTAATCGAGGTGTCAACAAGGATAAAGGAAAGTATCACCATTATGGGAAGGAGGGATATTGGAGAAGGAACTGTAAGGTTTAGATTACTGCTTTGAAGGATAAGAAGCAATAACAAGCTTCTTATTATGAAAATAAATAGACTAGCCTAAAGGCAATTGTTGCCATTTAGTTTAGTTTTTTTTTTTGTTTTCCTTATTAAGAATTTAATAATTATTAGTAATTCTTTTTCTAGAACAATTGTTGTTATTATTTCATTTACTAATATTAGGCAATTGTTGCCTTATTTAGTTAAAATGATTTATGTTTCTAGAATGTCATACGAAAGGTTGTGTGAAAGTAAGAAAACAAAAACCTTTTGCGAAAAATCTAAAGAAATTCTCAATGGACATAAGGATTGTATTATTGATATTAAGGAAAATAAGTAACATCGTAACTTATAAATCTTAGGAAATCGATATTATAGTCAATTTGTCTTTAAGAAAGACACATGCTGAATTCCTAAGCTATATGTAGGATGTATGTTTGTATCATCATTAGAATGTCTAAAACTTGCAATTACTCAAATTAATAAAGTTTCATAAGATGATGAAACCTTACTTTATGAGACATAGTTAGATCAATAAAGAATGTTGCAAGACTTCTCATAGGATGTATACTCTTATAACCATTAACTCCAATGTGGTATGTTTATGATATGATCACAACAGAAGTATATATATATATATAAACCCAAAGTGGTACCTCTGATGGAGCCATTGCCGAACTCCTCATAGCTGGATTTTCTGGCCAGCTTAAAGGATGGTGGGATTACCATCTCAGTCTTCAAACCCTACTAAATCTCAAAGCCTAGCCAAGACCAATTTCAGAAGTAAACTGAGTTTGCTAGAGCAGTCAGAGAACAACTTAAAAACTAAGACCCTTGTCCCCTCTTCTAGTAAGAATACTTATGATCTTACTATGATCTTGGATAAAGGGAAAAAGCTAAAAACCCCTCTTCCTACCGTTCAAGAACTTCAGAAAGAAATCAAAGCAATCAAAACTGAGCTCAAAGATTTCTATTCAGAAATAAAGTGATGGTTTCTATTTGGAAATCACCAGGGAAAATGAGTTTTATTTGAATCAAATATTTTCTTGAGGTAATTTCCTTTCAATCTACTTTTGCAAATCAGAGATTTTTCTTTGGACAAAATGTGTCAACCTTAATCCTAACGATTTCCCTCCACTTCATAGGAGACCCTTCTCTTCTGAAAGATAAGAATGCTGAACTCCTTAGCAATCTAATTTGTAAAAAGCTTAGTAATTTCCAAACCTACAAAGACACCTTCCTGATTTCTCTTTGTGTAACTTGAAGAATACAAGAGGTTCTTCGTATTTTTCAGTCCGCCCTCTTCTTTGGAAAACTCCTCTATTTATAGAGGTCTTGAAGCTTTGGATGCTCTTCTTGAAGCTTTGGATGCTCTTCTTAGTGGAATAAGGGGCAAGTGGAGGGAAATCGTTAGGATTAAGATTGACACAACATCCTCAATTGGATTTCCTAGTTCATCTAAGATGGGGGTCCCTTCTATTGTGGTTTGGATGGCACCTAGGATTTGGAGCTGTTTTGCTTGTGTGAGATGGTAATCCCACCTTTCAAACCCATATCTTGTTTCAAGTGGAAAAGCTGGGTTTGTTTTCCTTTGATTAAAGCATTTATCTCAAAATTGTAAATTGAGTGGGCTTTAATAAGATTGAGATTTCTCTTTTTAGGTTTTTCTATAAAAGGAAAAATAATCTTTGAATCTTTAGTTTTAAAAAAAATACCAGCAGTAGTTACTTTGAAAGGAGTAATTAAATTAATAAAAGGAGTTCCCAAAATAACTGTTTGCTGAAGATCTTCTGTAAGAATAAAAACATTTTTTAAAGAGAGTTGGGCTTTGAAATACTTTTAGAGCTCTGAGATAGGTTTTGAAGGAAAATTTCTATCTCAGGTTTTGAAAAAGGGATAGAAAGTATACCTTTACCCTTGTTGGAAGAGGAGGATGACTATATATATATATAAGAGAAACATACACAATTAGAAAAAGCAAGAAAACTTGATCTAATAAATTTAAGTTTGTAAGATATCCAAAAAGGTTTTAGGATATCAATACTATCATGCTCTTAAAAGAAAGCATTTGTTTAGGATATGTTTTCCTTTCAAAATAGGGTTTTCTAAAAGAAGCAGGTGGAGTTTGATAGATCTTGATAGAGATCAAGATAAGTAAACTAGCATTAAAATGGAACAGAAGATTGAAAGTGCTTAGCATAAGATGCATAACTTTAAGTTAATCATATACATTATTTCGGCATATAGTAGGATACAACGTATTTATAAGAAATGGAGATCTCTTATGAAATATGAAAAATACATCTCATTATTGATGAGACTATTATAATAAGAATAATTGTTTGACATTAATTCTTTGAGTTAGCATCAAGCCATAAGATTCTATTGTATACACCATATTGTTTAACTAAGTGAAGACTATGTTGGACTCGTCTAAATGAATAAGATCCATTAAAGTGGAAGTGAGTTTTTGAGAGAAACTAATATGTAAGTCTTTGCACAAAGGTTGAGCAAAAAAATTAATAAGTTACATACTTAATCAAAAGGTTGATTAGTAATGTAATTATAAGTATCAATCGAAATAGAATAGACAAGTGTATGTAAAGGGTTAGTGGGAGTATAATAATATTTCATAATATTGTATGTTGTGGACATATAAATTAAAGAAAAGTGAAAAATCATTTATTATGAATCTACCAAGACTTATAATCCATAAGAGTTAGAACATGCATCTTACTTTCTAGGGTTGAGATCTATAGAGAAAGATGCTTCAAACTACATGAATGTTCTAAACTTCGAATACATAGACACATATGTTAAAGGTTTAACATGGAAGAGTCAAAGAAAGATTCTTGACAGTGTATGACATATCTCTTTCTAATGATATGTGCCTTAAACAATTAATAAGAAAGAGGTTATTAATAGAATGATTTATGCAAAAGCATAATATTCTATTATGTACACATGACATGTTATATACTAGACTTTATGGTTATTCTAGATATTGATAATGAATAACATAGAACAAACTCATAAGATAGATTCAATTCACTTTAAAAGGCAAGCATGAATTTTTGGAAAGAGTTCCAAAAGATCATAATTCTTACAACTTAAGCTTAATACATCTCATTATATTTGAGGCAATATATGATAGATATTTAGATCTTGAAAATTCTTTTCCAAGAATAAGAAGTTGTTCTTAAGTATCATAGGTCTAAAGAGTTAGATAGACAATATAGCTATTTTTAAAGAACCAAGGTCTCATCTGCAATCCAAAATATTGTATTGGACCATTACCAATTAATAACTTATTAGTACAATATAAAGATAAAACAAATGTCCATTGAGGATAATAAAGTTGATCTTTCAATAAAGCTGTTTGACCTAGCAAGAACATGGTCATCATAATATAGAATTTGGTATTAGATACTATGATGATTGGCTTTGCTTATTTTAGTGCAAGTAGGACATTGTTAGAGTATGCCTTAAAGACAAGGAGTTTTCAGATGATCTATGTTAATTTATACATCATATTGATGGCATACAATTATACAAAAGGCATTGTTCAACTTTTAATGGTACGAGTAGTCATGGTATTATCAAAGAATAATCCAAACCATTAGAGATGAACATCATGGAATGCAAACACAAATATAAGAGAAATTATAAGGCAAGTTTATATTGATGAGATTCTCATTACATGCATTCCTAAACTTTGTTCATAGTCGATATTTGATTAAGAATTAAATATTGATCGTTAGATATTGATCAAACGCTCGAGACTACCATAATAGGTTATCACTTACTTTTGAAGTAAGCAATCTCTCTCATAAGGTGGAGGAATAGGAATTAGAGGATAAGCATATGGGTGCTGGTTACAAGAATAAGTTAATTGAACATGACCCTACTGATTAATACATATGAAAAATACCCCAAATGTCTATGGACAATACTCTTGTGACAATCATGTAAGACGTGATCCTTGGACTTGAGATAATAGTATATTATCTTATATGAGGATTGTTATACTTTGATACTATCTTATATTCTCCTATCCATGGAGCGCTCAAGGGATAATCATTAGGTATAGTAAAAGTCATATGAAGATTATAAGTTATTAATAAAGAATTCATTGTCCAAGGTAATATGTCATGGGACTTTATCCTGATGATTCTTGATATACTTTAACATGGAAATCCCTGGCCAATGTTGTATGAATGAAGATTATGAAAAGTGTTTCATAGATTTTATTCAAAATGTTATATGCAATTATTAAGAACAATTATAATTGGTTCGATTATAGAGTTGACACTTGCATCTATACTCTATGAATCGATTGGAATAAAAGTATGAGGAAAGGATTGAATTATATTGTAAGATTGTTCACTAAAAAAGTTGATTAAAGCACTTTAATCATTCCTATATATTTGAATGGTCATGATGCATTGTTGGATACCAATCTTGATATATGAATATGGATTAAGTTAAATTAGAGGATTAACATTGAATAAAAGGAGTTTAATTCATAATCCATATTCATTGCCAATATGTTAGGAACCTTTTGGGTCACACACAAATAGGCTTTAAGTGAGGATTAAAATAAGGCAGCATTAGGCTTAAGATCATATATATTGGACCTAATTAAAGGTTAATTAATTAAGAGCTAATAGGTCTTGTATAATGGGCATATATGGGTTTATTATCCATGGCTTAGATCTTAATTAATTAAAGTCCAATTAGAAAAATAAAAGCCCAACTTAATGTAAGTTAGGATCTTGTAGTAATCCTAAAACTTTAAGGACTTTGATTAAAAAGCCATATATCTAGAAAGAGATGCATGGGGCATTAAGGATTGATGTCTTTGATGATAAAAGCATTTTCTTGAGAAGAATACTCTAGATGAATCAATCAATAAGATTAATTGATTCATCTCCTTTGCTTGGAATTAGCATTTAATATCCTACATCTCTTCTCAATCTCTTAAAAGTTATTTAAGAGATTTTTGCTTAGAAGCTTGTGTAGATCACCAAAAGAGGCTGGTCATTTGTGTAGCTTTGAAGTGCATCAATCATTCTTGAAGAATCAAGAATCAACAAAGCTAGAAGTACTCTTTGGAATTGGTAGTATACTCCATTTTTAAGTAATCTCCATCTTTTGTTTGTTTTTTGTAATGACTAATTTACATTAATAAGATCCTTGGTGGGAATTCAAATTGTTTTTCTTTCATTGTGCCTTTCTTTATTTTTTAATATCAATTCTTAAGCAACTATCTCATGTGACCCTTCAGACTCACACGGAGTGCATTGTTTTGCTAGCTCTTCACTACTGTTGCTTTTACTACCCTGCAAGGCTAGCCTCGACAGTATTGTAGTCCTTAGAAGATTCCTCAAATTTTGATTAAGTTTAAGCCCAGTCCGATGTTCGCCCAATTGCAAGAGAGGATGATAAATACTTAGCTTTGACTCGCCTTCACTAGGATATCAGTGTTGAGGGTGACTTCATCGTCGATGATGAGTACTGCTGTTGGGTAACTTCCCAATGCCCTTGAGCATGTGTTGCTTCTATCTTCTAATATAGGCAATATAATTCTATTAATTTGAGAAATGATAAGCTTTACAATTTACAAGAAATGATTCTAGCTTATTCATGCTTCATTTTGTTTTTTGCCAATTATGTAGTTTGATAATCATTATGCATGCATCACATCACTCTATAAGATGTCATCAATTCTATTTAAGCACAACTGATTCCCCACAAGGTTCCTAGCATGACTCCTGTCATCGATCAACCCTTTAAGATTTTCTAATCAGCCATTTTCTCTCACTAAGACCCTTACTTTTGCCTAGGCCGCTCTTTTTTGGGTTTTCGATCTAACGGGTCACCCTAATTTTAAATAGACCACCCTTTGTGGGTTTTTAATCTATCAGTTTGTTTTGTTTTTATTAATTTTCTCTTTTTAAACAAAATAGAGCTTTAGCCTGCCCGATTGATAGGTTACGTGAACTTATTTATGTCTAGGTCGGATATTTTTACAACTTCTCTGAGAAATAGCTTAGTGACTTTATAAGGCTCTTCCCAATTTGGCAGAAATTTGCCTCTGACATCGTAATCTATTGCCTTCATCTCCTTTAAGACCAAGTTTCCTTCTTTTAAGGGTTATTAAACCTTTTTGTTGAATACCTTGGCAACTCTTTTATGATACAACTGCATATAGTACATTGCCCTCATCCTCATTTCCTTGATTAGGGCTAGCTGCTCATACCTATCTCGGGCGTAGTCTACCTCTGATATTTAGGCTTCTGTCATGACCTTTAGAAATTTCACCTCAATCTCCACAGGTAACACCACTTCAAAACCATAAACCGATGAGTAGGGGGTTGCTCCCTCTAGGTGTGAATAGTCGTCCTATAACCCCACAGAGCATAAGGTAGCCTTTCTATAATCCCCATAGGTTTGCATTGTCTTAGCTAATATCTCCTTTACATTTTTATTGGTGAGTTATACTGCTCCATTGGCTTGTGGTCTGTACGATGAAGACTTATGATGCTTAATCCTCTACTTTTTCCATTATTGCTTTAAATTCGGCTTGGAATTGAACACCATTATCCGAGACCATATGGTTACGAGTCCCATATCAGCAAATTGTATTCCTCTCTATGAACTTAGCCATTTTCTTAGCCCCAATCTTTGTGAAAGACTCGGCTTCATTCCATTTAGAAAAGTAGTCAATAGCAACTACTATGTATTTATGCCTATTGTTGGTTACCAGTCTTATCTCTTTGATAATATCTATCCTCCAAGCAATAAAATGCCACAGAGAAGACATTGCGTATAATTCAGATAGAGGCAAGTGGATCTAGTAGGCGTCAATCTGGCATTGGTAGGATTTCTTGACAAGCCGAATGCAGTCTTCTTCTATTGTTAACCAAAAGAATCCTTGTCCTAAGATCCTCTTTGCTAAGTATGGACTGCTCATATGAGTGCCATAAATCCTTAAGTGGATTTCTTCCATGATTATCGCGCATCCTACTCGTCTACACATCTTAAGTGAATTCCATCCTACCTTCTTTTGTAGAGCATGCCTTGGTGGCAAATGAAATGTAGTGTCAGCTTTCATAGAATGGCCTTGTCCTTATTCTCAACTCCTTTTGGATATGCACCCTCTTCCAAATACCAATGAATGTCATAGTACCATGGTTTGCCATCGTTTGACCATTGCCTTGACCTATTCTTCTCTTTTCTTATATCAAGGCTCATAAGATTGTGCAATGATTAGAGGCTTGAATTTGGATTTCTTAGGATCTTCCTAGACTAATGTTAGGCCAGCTAGCGCATCAACTATTTGGTTATGATCTCTTCCAATGTGTACAAAGTGACACCTCTTCACCATTTAGCTACTTACTGTACATCCTGGTGATAGGGTCTTAGCTTTTCCTCCTTCAAATCCTATTCCCCATTGACTTTTGAAACCACCAGCATGGAGTCTTTGAGGAACTCAACTTCTTGAACACCCTTTGCAAGCAATGTCTTTAAACTAAAGGCACACACTTCAAACTCTTTCATGTTGTTCGTGAGCTAAAAACTAAGCTTATTCACCAGAGGGATTATTTCTCCTACTAGGGTTGTTAGCACTATGTCGATACCTATACCTTTCTGGTTAACTTCCCATCAAAGTATAGTCTCCATCCGACTACTAAGATTGCAGCTGATCCTTTAGAGATGGCTCATCCTTAGAGATTAGGTTTTACACAAGGAATTTTGCCATTTATCATCCTTTCATCACCTTCTAGGTTATGTATTCGATGTCGAATTCCATCAACATGATTACTATTTTCCTAATTTTCTTACCATAGAAGGTGTTCCTTATAGGTACCTTATAGGATCATGTCTAGATATTGCTTGCACCGTGGTAAGATTGAAAGTAGTATTGAAGTTTCTTCAATGACCATGCTACTGCTAAGCATGTTTTCTCAACTTTGTTATACTTGGTCTCAAAGGGCAGCAGCTTTTACTAATGTAGTACATGGCGTGCTCAGCCCCCTCTTCGAGTGCTTATCCCAACATTGCCCCTAGGTCTTCTCCTTCTACAGCTATATATAAGATCAAACTTCGCCCGAGTTATGGTGGTTGCAACACCGATGGGCTCATTTGATATTCCTTAATTCTATCAAACGTAGTCTGGCATTGTTCATCCTAAACTATCTTTTGATATTTCCTCAGCAACTTGTAGTTAAGAAAGCAAATTGATGTGAGCTTGGCAATAAACTTGTTGATGTACTGCACCCTTTCCCAAAAATATCAGGCCTCTATTTCTATTCTTAGTAAGGGCATTTCTCGTATAGCTTTTACCTTATTGAGATCTACTTCTATATCATGCTCATTTACCAAGAATCCTAACAACTTACTAGAGGTTGACCCAAAGATGCACTTATTTGGATTGAGTATAAGATTGTTCTGTTCAACTCTTTCCAGAAATCTGCCTAACGCATTTGTATGCTTGTCGAAGGTTTTAGTCTTAACCATCATATCATCCACATATACTTCGACTTCCTTATGCATCATGTCATTGAACATGGTGACGGCCATCCTCTAATAGGTTGCTCCTATATTTTTTAGTCTAAACGACATGTCTTTAAAGCAAAATACCCCCCATTCAGTGATAAAAGTCGTCTTTAGTTTATCTACTATCTACATGATTATTTGATTGCCCTTGAGAATCCATCCATAAAGGAGTACATGGCATGAGAAGCAGCACAGTGTACTAGTATGTCTATGTATGGCAAGGGGAAATCTTCCTTAGGTGAAGCCATATCGAGGTCCCGGTAATCCATATATACTGTGAGCGTGGCTTTTAAGGGCCTGCCCTAATTGATAGGCGACTTCGTCACTATGTCAAGGTACCATTCTTTGTACTAGGACGGTTTTAATATGAGCTCTTTAGTTGAGGGTTCTAAGGGATTATAAAAGGCCTTAAGACCAATCAAAGAAGGAGTCACCACCCAATGAGATCGGGACATGTTACGGGAGTGAGGATGATAGCTTTGTATCTCTCGCAGAGAGCCTAATTTTTTCCCTCCCTAAAATTAAAGATTCTAAGTTTGAAAAGTTAGATACGAACAGGGAAGGTTTATGAAATCACCCTTATCCGCCTAGGCTATGATGCTTAGCTTCCACTAGAGTAAACAAGCTGGCCTAACCCAATAATATTATCTTAGCCGCCTTTACTCTATATTAAGTTTATTCATTAACATTTTTATCTTATTAGCATGTGAGATGAGAAAATAAGAGACTAACCTAGACGAGGGCACTTGAGTACCTTAGCTATTTCCTAAGGAGGAAGCACATTGGTGTTTTTACTAGTCCTAGTCGGAAGGCACTTTGGTGCCTTATGTTTTATCTTCTCATGCCAAACTGTGCACAAAATCTTGCAATTTTTATTAATCCTATTCTAAGTGTCGTGTTCATTTTAGCCTTAGCAATTTAGGTGAGCATATAGTGATACTTTGATAAGCTTTAACTCTTTTTCATATATAGACATGTAGAGCGATCATAACAATGACTAAATTCAGTTTTACCCTTTTATTACATGTGAGGTGAATTCCTAAGCATAAAATAAACATACATAGAAGGGATAGAAACCAGAACGGGATTAAGAAGAATCAGGGATAAATCAGGGGCCTAAAGAAACAACAGCCTTAAGGGCCTTAAACCAAATTTACATATGCATAAAAATAATTCTGAGCATGATCAATCTTTTAGAGGGATGCCTCTTACTTAGTCCTGCATTCCCAAGGTTAGCATTTTAAGATGATCCAAGAAGAATATAATGAACATATAAAAATATAACAAACAATATACAAAAATAATATAATGGAATAAACAAATATCTAATGCAAAATAAATAGTAGGTAGAATTTAAATGAGATATAAATCAAATAAACATGAGATAAAATAGAGGAATTAAAATAAAATTAAAAAAATATTTACTAGTCTCATCACATGGGTGACCTTGCACAGGTAGAGGGTAACCTCGCACGGGGACAGTCTCTTCAAGACGTGGAAGGAAATGACATCTCTTGTGGACACTTAACCTTTTAGTTTGGAGAAATGGGACTAAACTTGTGACGACCCGAAACCAGATCACATGAGATATTGGTTGCTTTGGCCCCCAACTGGCCTCACGATTTCATCCCTTTGGCGGGTTCGAGAACGTCCCAGGAGGTCTTCCCTGGAATTTCTCTGAACCAAGTACGTTTAACTTTGGAATTCCTACAACTCCACGGCCAAACAACCAAAAGATGCCTTATATGATTAGTTCCAACTCTTTACATATATGTTATCAATCATTCCCCAATCCATTTCAATGTGCAATTTGATATCTTCATGTATCCCCATACCTCTCACCCTCGTGGACCGCTTCTCCAGGCCAAGCTGTCATAAAACTCACGCAAGTAAAAGGTCCACTCATGCGAGGACATTTCTTTAATTACAGATAGAGAATAAAACAGTGTCGTTTTCACCTAAAACACACCGTTTGGGTTCATGTAGTTTCTAGACCCAACGAGTAGAGGGTGACCTCGCACAAGCTTAGGTGTCTAGAGCTTGGAACATACCATACACTATCGTCTCCAATCAAAACCGCATCATTTCAAGGAAAGGACTCCCTAGCCTTGCAAGCGGTGGGGTGATCTCATGCTGGCTCAAGTCCCAATAGCCTAGAAACAAGACCATATGTACCAAACACAATATTAAAATGCTAAAGACAATATGGTCAAGGAATTAGAGGCTAACCTCACGTGAGTATAGGTTAAACCCGCGTGGGGTCAACGAACCCAAAAGTAATATAATGCAATTTCTTAAAAAATGGCAGAACTATAAAATTAAACAAAATGGCAGTAAACATGGAAATATACAAGAAAATGAAATGAAGAGTAAATTTAGGCCCTCAAGTGGCTAATTTTTTATTTTGTTTAATCAAATGCAAATAGGTTTCTAAAAGAAAATGAAGAAAAAAGAAATAGGTTTGTAAAACCTAAAATGATTGCTCAAAGAGGAAAAAGAAAAAAGTGTCTCTTTGTTTTCTTTTCTCTTTGTATTTTCTTAATAAATATCTGTACTAAATGTTATCTCTCTCACTAATTAGTAAAATCACCAGCCTTTGACTTAGTGGAGAGGAGTGAATATTTATAGGAGGACTTTCGAGTCCTTAAAAGTGGGGCTGGGAGAAGTTTTCTCGCTCATTCTCCTCCAACGAATGAGCGACATGTCATCAAGAGGTGACTTCTGCCCAAACTAAACAGGCGCGGGGTCAGAGCACACCTTGCCTTGACCTCAGGCAAAGAAAATTTGAACGCACGTGAGCTCAAGTTGGGCCCATCCAAGGACAAAAGTAGTGAACCATGCCCCTAGGAATGGTTTCTAGCCGCATAAAGTCTTGGTGGACTTACACGTGGTTAATGTACACCTACACGAGCTCAAGTTGGACCGGCGCGAGCTTAGCATTTGGACAGAGGGTATTTTGACTCTTTTCTTCACTTTTTGAGAAATTCTTCGAAATTTTAGGGATGAAAATGCCCTTTTTCTTCCATTCTTTAGCCAAGTAAATTTTCTCATCATTGGGCTTTATGTAACTCTAAATTCTAGATTTCCATGATAATACATACCCTAACCTTCCCGTCTTTTTTGGGTACTAGGACTACCTCTTCTAAGAACTTAGCCTTTATTTGTTTCTAGATTTCCTCCTTGACTAGCTGAGCCCATTATGGTTGAAGTCTTTAAAGATTCTACTTAACTAGCATTATATCAAGATAAGTGAGAATTTTATGCTCAGCTATTTCTCAGTCTAACTCAGGCATATCATCATAGGACCATGCGAAGCACTTTTGTCTTTTTATTAATGTTTTTATTATTCTCTTTTCTTGTTCGAGAGTGAGACTAGCTTAACATAATTTCTTTGGGAGACTCAATTGTACCTAAATTTAATGGATGAGCCAACATGGAATTAATGTCAAATATGCATATAAAATGATCATCAAAATGCAAATCACCATCAGACAAAATACCACACAGGTAAGCAAAATTCAATTTCATATCATTAAATTTGGCAACAAGTTTATCAACATTGTCAAATAGGTTAGGGACAAACAAGTCCTCAGAAAAGACATTACAAATTGAATTTTCAATAAATGCAGCCACGTCAGTCTGCTTGTCAATTGTTGGCATTGGGTCTTTTTCTATCTTGCCTTTCCCCTTATCAGCAGTCTCGGTCTTGGACTCAGAGGCTAGCTTCTTCTCATAAAGCTTCTAAATCTTCTCGACTCTCATGGCCCGAAACTCTTCGCTGAAGATCTCAAATCTAGGGCGAGATTTCCCCTTGATTTCAACCCATGTCTCAGGCTTTCCATCATAAGAAGACAAAGCCCCTTCCTTCACAAACTGAAAAAACCTCTTTGTAGGCCATTTTTCCTTACCTAGCTTATTAGCAAGGGGTTCAGTGTCCTTTATCCTAATCGGATGGAGTTCTCTATAATCCCCTGATCACCCTAGAGATCACTTCTTCGCAGCCTTTACCTAAGCCAAATCTAGGAGTATGCCCTATTTTTCTCACCATTCTCATTGCTGGAGTGTCTCTCGCTCGAACTTGTGCTAGTAGTGACTCAAGCCCCTGCACTTTCACTAATCTTCTTCAGTTATCTCTTCTTCTTCAGCTTCTAGCATGATGACTTGAATTCTAATTAGTAGATGCTCTTGAATATCCTCTACTACCCAAAAACCAGCTTCGGTGGCCATGTATTATTTGGTCCAAGTCCTTTGTTAACATCTGACGGTGCTCAAAGGACGCTTCCAGCAATTCCCATATAGAGATGTTGGCTAAGTTTTCTTCACCTGCATAAATAGGGCGTGTCACGACCCCACCCGTGGGCCCATGACCGGCACTAGGGAATGGGTAGGCTTAAGGCCACCGAAACCCGTAGTAAGCCTGACACTAACTGATTTAAACAAATCTCATCTCAAATTAATATTATTAAAGCCACAATTTATCTTAATAGTTACACTTTACAAAATTACTTCGGTCTACTAGAAAAACTAGGCGAGACTCGAAGCTCAGAAAATTTACAACTGATACATCTACTAATTACTACTGCGGAGAATCTAAGATTTACCAATTTACATACCAAATCAAATACATCACCCGATGATGAAGGAGTCGGGTTACTGAATAAGAGTCGCAGGAGAACTAACAGTCACGAATCTGAAAACAGAAAATGAGAGTGAGTTAAAATCAAATAATCTAGAGACTATTGCTTCTTCTCAGAAAACATAGATTATTCAAATCAGTATATCAAACCATACTATAATCATACCCTACTATTTCCTTCACATAAAATATTAATCATTCGAATCAAAATATCAACCATGCACGTAAATACAAATCACATTATAATCAAATACCATAATAAATAAATAAATAAAATATATATTTACTTTTACGGGACGAGTGGCTCGGTAGAACCCTAAACCCTAAAATCTAGTAGCCATTCGGCTCTCTTAATCCAATAAGACTGGCGCCCCGAGAGCAATGCTCGACCAGGGACCTTACCTCCAGTCTGGTCACTTAAGTATCCAAATAAGAAATCTAGTAGCCATTCGGCTCTCTTAATCCAATAAGGTAGCCCCGAGAGCAATGCTCGACCGGGGACCTTACCTCCGGCAATTTACACAAATCAGCCCGAGAGCCATGCTCGACCGGGGCAAACCCATGAAAATCTTATTACATGTCCATGATCATTACCTATGCAAGCCGCATTTTCCAAGACACAATCATCACATATAATAAATATCATTATCTGATGAACTCAACCAACACATATCGAAATAAAGATTAAAGATTTAAGGTAAAACAACGTGCAATTTGTGAGGGGAAAAATAATAACGTTTATCTTATTATAACATACTAATAATAATATTTATATTATTTCAAATATTAATAATCAAGTGAAATCATTTATTTTGCGATACTAATAATCATATTAAGCACAAATTCTAAATAGCATATTAAAATCAGACTAGCAATAGCGCAAAGATTAAATGACTTTAACTCACAGGATTGGGCGACCTCCTAGCTCTGCTCCGGTGCCTCGGTTGGAGTGAGCCGAACAGACAGATCATCTAATCATGGAAAACAATTTATCAAAACGCTGAAACAATCGATCATTAATCCTAGGTCTAGACTCATGGGGTCGACTGCCTAGAATTCAACTCCTGGGAGAATTCTACCGAAAATCCGTGAACCTCCCTACAACACGAACATAACCCCCCGTAAAAACGGGTCCAGGACCTGCTAGAAGAACACTTCAAATACTTAACGATTCAAACAATAGGAGTCGGGTCCCCAAACTTCACTATTTCCCGACTCCGCCACACAGCACAAAATACAAGGCAGGCAAACTGACAGACAATTATTTTTGACTCACAAAAATCATCAAATACTCAATATAATCCAATAGACACAATTAAACCAAGAATTTCTAAAATTAACGGGCCAAAGAAAATTACCGAGACGCTCGGTCGCTCGGTCGACTCGCCTCCAGCCGCCGGAGTCCGATCGACGATCCGAACACACCATCGGACTCTGGCAGCTGATGGCGATCCCTGCTTTCGATTTTCCGATCCGACACCCGATCATCCGGAGAGATTTACGGACGATCTCGACCGTCGATTCGCAAACGAAGCCCGATCGCCACAAGCGGTGCCAATGCAAAGCTTGAGGCCGAGGAGAGTCGGGATACGTCCTCCGATCGTCCATCCTCATGGGAGCTCGCCGGAAAAGCTGAAAAACGCGGCTGCCCCCTACTTTCTCTCTCCACCGGATCTTCCGTCTCCGGCCACCACAGGCGTTGCCGCTGCTGCCAAAAGAGAGCCCTTGCCGAGAGGAGCCGATCGCCACTCGACTCGGCCGCCAACAGGGAACGACCTCCGGCCGCCGCTCCCTACGCGCGATTACCACGCGCTTTTCATTGCTTGCGCTCATGCGCTTAGCAACATCAAGCGCCGTGATCGGCCGCCACCTACCGACGACTCCGGCTCCTCCTTCTTCACGTCGACGCTTTCTCTCTCTCTTCCCTCTCTTCTTCCCGATTTCCATTCCTTTCAATATCGACATTTGACCCCTGAACTTTTCCTTATTGCAATTTGGTCCCTCAACTTTCTTAATTACTTACAATTTCTATCATAATTTTCCAATATATAATTTTATTTATATAAATATGCATTTGGGAAAATTTGAATAACCAAAATATAATCATTTCTCAAATAGTTTACTTGAATAAAAATAAAGCTAAAATTAACTTAAATAAAAACTCACTATTAAATATATAAAAAAAAATTCCGGGTGTTACAGGGCGTCTTCGTTGACTTTTGCTTTGTTCTTCTTTTCTTCTTTCTCTTTCTCTATGTCCTCATCCTTCTTCTCTTCCTCAGTTTGCTTTTTTGATTTATCCATATAATTGTACACTCATCCATCCTGGGTGACACCCCTAACTACCTTCCTCACTAGCTTTTGTATTGCCACATGGAACTCACTCTAGATATCTAAGGGTCCTACGCCCCCTAGCTGATTCTCTTCTCTCTGCTCACTTCTCTAAATCTCAAGACTCGCAGTTATGGAAGACTAGTCCCAAAGTTACCCTAGGCGTGAATGATAGTAACAAAGTCGTCATCACTTATATAATTGTGGTTTTATCACTCTCATGTTCCAATCTCTCTTCTTGTTTATCAGGGGTTTTTTGTATGGCTTCACTAATTTTAAAAAACATAGCATTCTAGGAGGCTAGAACTTACCATCATGGTTGGGTAAGTTGCAAACGAGCATTATTATAATTCAGTAATAGATTTGCACGACTTCCTTTTTTTGGGTCAGTGATTTTTCCATCATCTATTAGCTTTTATATCTTGCTCTAAGGACTCTTACAAATTTCAGTCTTATGCCCAACCATTGGTGAGAATGTCTGAAGGATCCAACACTCTCTCCCAACTAAACTGTTCCCAACTTGATGAACAAAGGTCTTAGCAATTTATGCTCTTGATTTACGAAGGTCTTAGCAACTTCATGGTTGGTTGGTAGCATTAAACCCTACAATTGATATGTTCACTTCCTTTGAACTGGAGGCATTTCCATTGTTCCTCTTATAAGAATTCTATTTTAGTTTGGCCTCTTCCACATTTGAGATACACTCCCTCAAATCTCCAAAATTCTTGATTAGGTAAGCAACCAATTTCTCATAAATGATAGGGAGCAAGCCTTTAATAGCAAATTGGGCTTGGGCTTATTCAACTGGCTAGGTAATAATCTTCGCTACCTTGGTCCTAGAACTGAGGATAAAATCTAAGGTTATCTTATTAGCCAGTTACTTGGTAGATATGGTTCTCGAGTACTAGCTTCTATTTTCATATTATACTCATACTAATGGAAAAACTTCAAGGCCATGTCTTTCCAGTCATCTCAAACCTTTTCTTCTAAATATCAATACCATCTGGCAGCTGCCCCTGTTATGTACAGCCTAAAGTACTTGATTATCTATTATTTTATCAAGTTAGCATAGGTGGACATCCCAACCTAGTATAAGTTCAGAAAAGCATGGGGCCCTAATAGGCTATTTTGGTAGCTACAATCTAAGACAGTGAATCTATCGATGCAGACTAGCACTAATGGCGAATATCAAGGTCGTATTCTCGGGAAAGGGTGATCCTATAACTACTGCAGTGTCTTATGATATCTAACCTTAACAAAATCGATGAAGTTACTATTCTATGACTAGATGCAAGCTAAGTGATTAACTAAATGTCAAACAGTCTGTAAAGATTTAGTGAAATAATCAAGGGAAAAAGCAAACCCAAGGGTACCTAAGCTAGTTGGATTTTAGTGAAGGTAGAAATTATATTGATTACAATTGTGATTACCCATAAGCGGATTCTATATTGAATTCAATTTCCCTCTCGAGAACATTGAATCCCTAAACCTAAAAACGTAAACGATGGAATCTCTTCCTAATGATTGATTTTAGGTTAGCCTTAAGATTAAATCCACTACTATTAATAGTTATTAATTCTTAATCCGACTAGTCAGTTACCCTTATCTCTAAATGATCATTAACTAGTTCTTGCTATTCAAATTTTCAATTACTAAATGAACTTCTCAATTACATAAAGCAATCTAAACATCACAATTCACAACGTCTCATGAATAATGTGATTTCTTATTAATAATGAAAGCAAGAAGAAAACAAGCGTTGATAATCAAAATCTCATAAACATTAAATGCAATCCAACAACAAATAAACCCCAATGGGTTCAACAGTTTTAGCTACTCATGCTAATAAGTAACTCAAAGTAAGGAACAAATACAAAAAAGCAAATTGAAAACATGTACACCCTTCCTCTTCAAGTCATATGAACACCCCTAAATCCCCAAATCTGAATGATGAACCTCAAATTGCCTCTTGAATGCCTCCTAATCCACTCTTGATCTTCAATGTGATGCTTAAACCATTGGAATCCGTCATTCAATATGCGAAATAGTCTCCCAAAGTCGAATATCGAAGTCTGAAAACGGGTGGCTCGTGCATGTATATGAAATCTCAAGTCAGAAAACCAAACCCTAGCAAAATAATTTGATTTTGCCTATATAATTGCCCAAGTACGGCTATGGTCAAGCCCGTGCTGGTCAGCACGGGCGGAGTCCAAGCCGTGGTGGACCTCCGAATCTAGAAAATTAGGTCTTCTCCCTGACCGTGCCCTCGTCGGTATCACGGCCCGTGGTGGCCTCAAAAATCGTGCCTAAAAGTCACTTTTGAGGGTCAAATGTTGATGGTTCAGCACGGTTAGAGTCCAGGCCGTGCTCAACCTTGAAATGGTAGTCCTTGCTCAATTTTGATGGATTCTGGTCCATATTTGCATGTATCTCTCTCGACTACTCATAATGTCCATCGATGATCACCTGAAACATGAAAGGAATAAAACACAGGTGATTCTGGCATAAAATAAGATAACTATGCACAAAAATGGAAGTAATTGGCATATCAGGCCCCCAGTTCCATCAAATTTCTGTAGATCAGGGAGGTTGACCTTTCCCTTTGAAGTTACAACTACTAGGTCATCAATATCTTCTGTTGTTTCCCATCCTTTCAACTTTAGCATCTTTTGTACCCTCTCTAGCTACTCGACCATCTCTTCAAATTTCGAGTCCACCTTTGCTTGTGCTAGAGTAGAACTGGTAGGTCTAAGTGTTGAGATCTCATCATCACCATCCACAAACTCAGAGGAATTATTAGCATGGCGCTTCTCTTTCTTGGTTGCACAGGGAGCGAAATCCAAAGGAATAAGCAGTGATGGTGTACTAACACCATTTGCCGATATTGTGCTGCTGCTGACGGCATTCCCTAGATTTAGTATAGGCGAGATCAGCTATAACAACTCTGTTTGCTGCTTGACCATGTCCATCAAATCCGAACTTGACCTCTCATTATGGCTATTTGTTCTTGTAAGACCTGGACATTTGATGGTCATACACTAGCTTCTGCCATTTCATCGAGTTCTCTAAGAAGTCTTCTTGCTCGCTTGACCCAAGCAATGATGGAATGGTTGTATTTACAAAAGGGTTAGAAATTGGTGTATGAAAAATACGGATGCATGTATGCATGTGTGCTATCTTCTCGACCTAATAATTGTCAGGATTATGAAAAAAAAGATATATTTTATAAGAGCTTTTGAAAATAAATTGCATTTGAAGAAAACATTAATATTCAATGATTGTAAGAGAGACTATTTGGAGTTCTTTTCACAAAAATAATCAAATATGGCTCAATATTGAAATGGAACTACAAAATATCTCCTCAAGCCTTATCCTTAGTTCTTTGGTGCTTCCCTCTAAAAAAGCCAAGCTTCCATGATGATCTTCTTACCTATAAGGTACTGAGAATCTCCTTCTTAAGGTGGACGCTGTCATCTCTGTCATGTCCAAAAATCCTGGGCACATACAATACCCTTTGATCTTTCGATCACCGAAAGTTAGCACCCTTATGGTTGGGACTATCTTGTTAGGAAGCAGCCCTCAAGCTCAGAGGTCGACTAGGATGTTGGACAAGGACATAAAAGATTGGGCATACTTCTTCTTTTTTGCTCATCCTCTGGGTGAACCTGCTTCTTCTTCTTGGATGTCTCCTTTGGAGTCTTAGGAGCAGCAACAACAATCTCTCTGCGTTCTCCTTCGAGAAGGTAGGTGACATCATTGAGCTCATTGGTTATATGCTTAATGGTTCAAAACAAAGCTTGAATCTGTGCTTTGAGAATGAATCTCATCTTGGAGCTATATGAACTTCATCTACATCTCAAAATCCGTCAGCATTTATTTGTATCAAGAAGATAAATGGTTGTAAGAAAGCGGTAAGTGCATGTGTGTTATGAATGCAAATGCATGTATGCATGATGTGTAATGGATGGAAATTGAAAATAAAAGAAGGTTAGCATCATTTACAACAAGCCGCAGATAGCATGTGGTCAAGTAGCTTAAATTTCTCAAATATTTACAAGCAAAACTCACTCACCCTTGGTATACATGGTTTGATCTCACTCTTTCCTAGGATTTTTGAGTTTAGCATGAACATCAACAAGGGATATTCATGCTCGCTCTCATTTTTCTAATAAGTGGACATGACCTTCTCATAATTACCAATTATGTCTCTCAAGGCTTGGTAGGGCGTTTGATATGATGTCCCTAGCAAACTTTGTGAGAGAAAATTATTCATTTAAGGACTTCTAAGTGGGGATATTAGAGAGTATCTAGAAATATAGCGAGGAAGGCAAGTAATTAACATGCCATCTTTTTGCTTTTGATACGTCTCCTCGTGTTTACCCGATCAAAGGTGTCAATTTAGGGTCATACAAAAAACCAGAGAATCTCAGTTTAAGAAAGAAAAACATTCAGTTAATTAAAAGACTTCAAGGCTATATTTTAACTAATCAAGCAGATAGTATGCTAAATCCTAATGGAAAGAACTAAGGCTCTATATGAGCTTTGGCTTGGTAATAAAGGATAAGTTTTCCTTGGTGATAAATACCCTTTTTATACTATGAGGAACTTATCCCTTTTTGCATTTAATTCGGAAGTGTGTCGGCGCTACTCCACATTATAAGTCTATGATCTCCTAACACAAGCCAAAGGTGGTGATCATCATTAGTATACCAGAAATACAAGGACATATTATTACTAATATAAATGCAATGCGAGGGTTAAGTTAATAATGTTAGGCAAGATAAAAACTCATTTATTCCTTGAAATCAACTTCTCATGTCCCTGGTGGAGTTGCCACTATGACTGCAACTTTTCAGGATTGACCCAAGTGGTATGCAACTGTAAGTACATGGTTTTTGAATATAGATATCGAGGGAATTATGAAAATTCCAATAATGAACATCGATGTTCCTCTCAAATCTCACAAATCTAATTAGAGTCAAGGTCTCAATTAGGGCTATGAGTAATTGAGCCAAAATATTTTTTTTTTTTTTGAAATTAGAAACATCAAATTTGGACCAAATTGATCACAATAGTCAATTTTGAGTCAAAATCAGCAAAACAGCCAAATTCATGCTAAAACATAAATTTTTCTGAGTCTACCTACAATTAATCCGTTGTACACAGAGCCGATTAGCTCCAAATCTAGTTTTCATGGTTATTTTCAATATTTTTTTTGAATTTTAAACACTCGTCATTGCCAAAATTAATTTTCTGAAAGGGGTTTTACCAATAATTATATAAATTCTTAACTATTTGATAATTAAATTGATATTTATTAATATTATCCCAAGTTATTAGAAAGCATGTATCCATCATCAGAAAAATATTTTGATAAATCCATTTTAGTTATCTTTAATTCTTTGGATTATTGATAATTAAATGGGTTTTATCCTAGACTCTAGGGTTTTCCTCACATTCTTTATAAATAGAAAAGGAAACCCTAGACTAAGGAGTTAGCAAAATTTGGAAGAAAGCATCGGTAAGTTACTTGGCAGGAGACAGAAATTTCTAAAAGCAAACACAAATACCTTAAACACTCTAGATCCTTACCCGGCTTTTGGATCGACCTCTTCCTCTACTCCTAAGGCTCAATGATCTGTAACATATGATGACAACATGAAGGTTTCCATATCTTAATCATCTCATCATCTTTTCTTTTTCTTTATGATTTCTATTCTTATTGGTATGTTTAGGATTTGTGCTTTTGATCTTAATGCCTGTGTTTACATTTGATGATAGATTTTGCTTACATAAATCTTGATTAAAATATATTTGCATGTTCAAGGTCTAAATTTGATAACTTTTACATTAATTAATTAGATTTTCATGCTAGGGTGTTTAACTAAGAAATATGCCATAAATAAGATTAAGTGAATTGAAACTGTTGATTCAATAGAACATGTTTTTTAGGTAATTTTTCCATTTGTCATATGATGATCTACTTTCTTCACAATTTTCCATCTAATGGCCAACATGTTCTGGATTCATTAGATTCTTAATTTGTTGTTTCTATATAATGATTAGTCGATCAAGCGTGTTAGATAGTTAATTTTCATATTAGTCCATGTCTTGGCCAAGAATAATTCATGTTTGTTGTGAACTACCATTATCATATGCCTAGACCTGATCCTATTATTCTATTGATTATTTGTCTATTTCTTTTCATTTTGATCACATGCTAATTGGCTTTCCCATATTTTTCTATATTTTCATCATTTTTCGGAGTATCCTAGAGCTAGGAATTACCAAAATTAAAAAATTGATTGTTTTGTTGCCCGAAGGGGCCATAAAGTCGATCGACTCTTCGTTTCCAATTTGCCCATTTTTGCTAATTTTATCTCATTTCACCGTTTTTAACTCGTATTTAGCTAGTTGTTACTTATTTTGAGTTAGTAGTGTAAGAGGGATGTAATTTTATTATTTTTCTTATCTTTTTTGCTTTTATTTATATATCCATGTAATCTGTAAAATAGTGTATGTACCTAATTGATGGGGGACTGATAATTAAAATGAATTCCTAGATCTATTTTGAGTTAGTAATATAAGAGGGATGTAATTTTATTATTTTTCTTATCTTTTTTACTTTTATTTATGTATCCATGTAATCTGTAAAATAGTGTATGTATCTAATTGATGGGTGAGTGATAATTAAAATGAATTCATATAGATCTAGGAATTAAATTGGACTTTGGCATGAAAACAATAGTCCATTGGGTAAAAGGATAGTAACTTGGGCCTAATCTACAAAACTGAATTAGACTTAGATGGATTAGACTTGGATCAAGGTTTCAATCGGATTCCCTTTAAAAATTGAAGATTGGGCGAGGTTCGTTGATTGGTTTTCAAATCGAGCAAGAGGAACAAGAATCGATTCAATTCGAGCAAGAGGAATTGGGGCTGTTTACTCTCATCCAAGGGTGTAATCGGGTTTTGTCTACCTTTACTCATTGTTGTAATTAAATTCTTGTGTATTTTGATAATGAACATGATTAGCTAGATTGATTAAATCCATTAGGATTTCTTTACTATGTTGGCTTAGTATTATGTTGTTGGATTGTTTTGATTAGTTTTGTATTCTTCTTGCTTTCAGTATTAATAAGATAAAATATAATTCATGAGACGTTGTGAATTGTGTGTTTAGATTGCTTTGTGTGATTGAGAAGTCCATTTGGCAATTGGAATTTTGAATAGCAAGAACTAGTTAATAATCGCTTAGAGATAAGGATAATTAACTAGCCGGATTAAGAATTAACAAAGCTTAATAGAGGCCGATTAAAGCTTAATGCTAATTTAAGAATCAATTGTTAGGAAGAGATTCCAACTTTAGGTTATTAGGTTTAGGAATTCGGTTATCTCGAGAGAGAAACCAAATTCGGTTAAGAATTCGTCCACGGGTAGCATAATTAGACTCACCAATCCTTTATCTTTTGTTTGATTGCCAACTAGTTTAGGTTCCCTTTGGGTTTGCTTTCCTGTCTTGGTTATTTTATTTATCAATTACTCTTGCATCTCCTTTAGAACTTAGCTTGTAGCTATTAGTTAGTTTAGAAATTATTCATCACTCATTTTAGGTTAATATAACAAAGAACAAAGGAGTAACTCTGGGCTTTCACTTTCCCGAGGAATACAACCTTGATACTCGCCATTAGTGATAGACTGCATCGATAGGTACACTGCCTTAGATTGTAGCTAACACAAGTAGCACACATCAAGTTTTTGGCACTGTTGCCGGGGACTGTTTGAAAACTAGAGTGAAATTTGCTATTTGTTAATTTATCAATTTTTTTATTTTTATTTATATTTATTTCTATTTTGTTTGTACACATTTATTTAGTTAAGTTTATGATTCAGATAGTGGATGATAAGGAGGTTCAATGCTAAACTCTTTGTATGACATGTTGGAAAATGGGATCGGGAACCAAGAGAGTGCTAAAAATTGGGATACCCGTGCATCTTTAGAAGCTCGAGCGGAATCATTTTGCAGGGCTACCGATCAACTCTCCACTTCTATCCTTTCATCTCAAGTCTTTTGTGAATTTTGTTATGGTTTACATTTGAGTAATGATTGTCCATTGTATAGTGATGTTGCTTATTGTTCTTATAACTGTGAACAGGTGAATTATACGGGAAGTTGGCCGAATGACTCGTATGGAAGCACCTACAATCAAGAGTAGAGCACTCATTCACCCTTTGGATGGAGCTTAGATGGCCAAGAACCACCAGAATTTCAGCAGCCTAACCTTGCACCTTCAACTCAAGATGAAGAGTTAGTGTCAGAGGAGCTGATGATGAGGTTCTTTATAAGTCTTGAGGATAGATTCCAACAAACAGACAGGATACTTGAAGATCAACAAGCCTCGATTCAGAACATAGAGCATCAAGTAGGCTTGATCTTCAAGTTACTAGCTGAAGAGTAATTGGAAACTCCATCTAACGCTACTAATCCGTGTAACATTTGAGCGCCGTCACTTTGCGTTCAAGTGCGAATTTTTCTGGTTTATCTATTATGTTTGATGATGATGCTTACGTGCAGGATGACTCCTTGAACATGGAGATAGAACCAGAAAAGAAAAAGGCAAACATGATTCCTCTGAAAGACTACCAATATGAATGTACAGTTGATGATGCTGAGTTGCAGTTAGAGGAATTTTTGGTGGATTTTCCAAAAGTCCCTTCGATGATGGAAGATGAGCACGAGTTATCCAATGAAGAAGCCTTGAAGGAGCTCGAGTTTCTTCTAGCAAGTGAACCAAGCCAAGGACTGGAGAAAACCATCAACATTCGTGAAGAAATTGCCCAACCATTGATCCTTCCAATTAGTGAAACTTCAGCTTTCAAATTGGAAGAGCCCCTAGAGCATCATGACTACGTGCAATTATACGAAGAGCGAGTTTTGCCCATCATACTGGCAGCTTGCTTAATAGTCGGAAAGAGGAAATTGACGATTATCCCTCTAAGCGGATACTTGAAGACATTTCCTTAGAAGAAGGATGGATGGTTGTCAATCACGCCCATTTGCTTTTCACCATGAGTCCAGTTAAGAAGACTCATCACATCAAAAAGAAGCGCTTTTGGGAGGCATCCCAATTTTTATCTTTAATCTCTAATACTTTAACCTTTTGTTTTGAAACATTGTATTAGTTTTAGTTTTCATATTTTATTTAATTTTTATTTCAGTTTCGATTTTAATTCTTTATTTTATTATTTGCAGCCACTCCTCTACCACAAACTAGCCAATGCCCTGATATCCCTGATGATGCACCTATTTTCACTCCGGAGCCATAGTTAGGGCAGTATTAGTTATTTTTTCTTCTTCATTTCTTATATATTTTGTACATTGGGGACAGTGTGTCCTTCAAGTGTGGGGTGGGTGATATTTATCCCATCTCAGTTATTTGTTTATTCTTTGTGCAATTTTTTGTAAAATTTTCAAAAATTTTCACTTTGTTTCGATGCTCTTACTGTTGACTTGCTTTTGAAATCCTGTTTATGTCCATGTGATCGGGTAAAACCGATAGTGTTGAGTTTTGCGGAAGAATGTAAGATGATTAGTTTGAGTTTTGCACTAAGTTGCTTTGGTTTATTTAATTCTGTTTTGATGATTTTTGTTTGGAACCTACTCAAAAGCACACTTGTGAGAAATTAAGCCTAAATTGTAAGCATACACTTTATATGCTTGTATTTATTTCTTGTTGAGAGTGCCAATTACTGTCTTTACTTTTAGAACTTGCTCGGTAATGCTTATGAGGGCCACAAGGAGAGTTTAACACTTTGGTATGATAGAGGCACTTAGGTTTTTCATTCTAGCCAAATAGCCTTAATTCGTTTATTGATTATGTCTTTCACCATTTCTTTATCATATTCCATTACCACTTAGTTTTATTCTGCTTTGGGTTATGATTCTGCACATGAGTTGTTTTTATTGGGAATTTTTATCTTGGGAATAGTGTGGAATCTTATAGCAACTTTCTTCAATCCAAAAGAAATTCACTCTATTATGTGAATGTTCTTCCCTTATGATTAAATCCAAAAAAAGAAAAAAAAAAAGAAAAAAAGGAAAAAAAATAAATAGAAGAATAAGAGGGAAAGGTGATGAAAAGAAAGAAAGTAAGTAAGCTAAACATTTTGACTTCCTATTTCCCACCTTGGACTATTGTCCATTGTTTACCCTTTGTGATCATTGTGGCTTGTGTGCAGGTCATGTATTTCATTGCAGAATACCATAGGTTCAACTCTTACCAAATTTACCTACCCCTACCTAATCCCCATTACAACCCTTATACAGACCTCTTGACATGGTTGTTGATTCTCCATAAGTGGGAGGAGTAGGATTTAAGAGCAAGCATATAGTAAGTAAGGCAGTATTTGATGCATTGAGCGATTTAACACTATCCTTTAAACACTTTGAGTGACTTAGAGAGAATCTGGTGAGGAGTTGGTTCTGAATAATTTTGTTGAGACAGTATTTTGTGAATTTTTGGCATCTTGGTTGTGATACTTGAATTAATTGCTTCGTTTCTTTTTGTTTGACTTACGCTTGTTAAGGATATGTGCAGGAGCTCTCTAGCTTGTCTGTCAGCTTAAGTATTGTTCCTTAATGGTTTATTTTCCTTATTTTATTTTTGTTTGCTTGAGGACAAGCAATGAGCTAAGTGTGGGGTTATTTGATGTGCGTAAAATACACACATCTAAATGGGATTTTTAAGATTGATTTTATGGACATTTGGATGTGAATTGGTCCCAACACTCACCCAATGCTTCTGTTTGTGTGCATTAGGTCCAAAAGAAGTCAAAGGATGATAAAGGGAAGAATTAGAGCATAATTGGACACCCAGGCTACCGAAACAAGCTAAGTACGAGCATGAGGAAGTTGAACATGGCCGTGTTGGTTTCAACACTGGCTATGTTGGGTGCATCAAACATCAAAGAAAAAGTAGTTCTTAGGGAGCACGGCCACAGAGAGTAACACGGCCAGGAACACCAAACCGTGTTGGGAACACAGGCATCAACACGGCCGTGTTGGCGGCGACAGGGCGAATTAATTAAAAGAACGAAGAGAGGAAAGAAAAAAAGAAGAGCGGGGGAGAACGTCCCAAACCCTAATATTTCTCTCTCTAAGGGTTTTCTGAGTTGGAACCAAAGGAAAAGGAGACTTGGATCAAGGGTTCAATCGAATTTCCTTTAAAGATTGAAGATTGGGCGAGGTTCATTGATTGGTTTTCAAATCGAGCAAGAGGAACAAGAATCGATTCAATTCAAGCAAGAGGAATTAGGGCTGTTTACTCTCATCCAAGGATGTAATCGGGTTTTCTCTACCTTTACTCATTGTTGTAATTGAATTCTTGTGTATTTTGATAATGAACATGATTAGCTAGATTGATTAAATCCATTGGGATTTCTTTACTATGTTGGCTTAGTATTATATTGTTGGATTGTTTGGATTAGTTTTGTATTCTTCTTGCTTTCAGTATTAATAAGATAATATATAATTCATGAGACGTTGTGAATTGTGTATTTAGATTGCTTTGTGTGATTGAGAAGTCCATTTGGCAATTGGAATTTTGAATAGCAAGAACTAGTTAATAATCGCTTAGAGATAATGATAATTAACTAGCCGGATTAAGAATTAACAAAGCTTAATAGAGGCCGATTAAAGCTTAATGCTAATTTAAGAATTAATTGTTAGGAAGAGATTCCAACTTTAGGTTATTAGGTTTAGAAATTCGGTTATCTCGAGAGAGAAACCGAATTCGATTAAGAATTCGTCCACGGGTAGCATAATTAGACTCACCAATCCTTTATCTTTTGTTTGATTGCCAACTAGTTTAGGTTCCCTTTGGGTTTGCTTTCCTGTCTTGGTTATTTTATTTATCAATTACTCCTGCATCTCCCTTAGAACTTAGCTTGTAGCTATTAGTTAGTTTAGAAATTATTCATCACTCATTTTAGGTTAATATAACAAAGAACAAAGGAGTAACTCTGGGCTTTCACTTTCCCGAGGAATACGACCTTGATACTCGCCATTAGTGCTAGACTGCATCGATAGGTACACTGCCTTAGATTGTAGCTAACACAAGTAGCACACATCAGTGAATTTGGGTGTCTTGTTATAATGCGAACAATATATTTAATTTAGCCATATTTGGAGTTTTATAACTCTAAATGGAGTGCTACTTATTGCTATAGAAAATTTGAGATGTAATTTACAAATGTTATAGAAATAGAGGAAGCTTCATTTTGTTGTTTTGATGGTCAATTGGATCATACTTTCTGATGCTTAATTTTATTGACAGCTTGACTATGGTGGATTTTTTTTTATGTTTCTCTTTCTATACACATCCAATTGATGTAAAATTAGTTTCAAATTAATCTAGACTTATAATATTACTGATATGGAGAATATGGTTTTGGAATTCCTAATTTGGAATTTTGGTGTATTTTTGAATGTGCACTATTAAATCTGCCATGTTGAAATATGGTATGTTTTTGGTATATCATAGGTATATTATGGTTTCTTATATATTATGGAGATGTTGATTATTTAAATGGAGTGGTATATTATATATATAAATATAAGAATTATGGTTGGATGAATGTAAGGACACAATGCTACTTGTGAATGAGGCAAGGCTGTGTGCGATATGGAATTTCCCATAAGATTATGGTTGGCTGTGTGCGTATGGGGATTCATGAAAATTTAAGAAAAAATTATTATTATAGAATTAAATATAATTCACAAGTTCATTGCTGTCCTAAAGAAAATACTATGACAATGTTTATATACATACTATAAAGTCATAATTAAATATCGAATGGTTTGATGCTTGATAATACTACATGTTTGATTGTGTTATTTTTCATAGAAAATTATGTTATTCTTTTGCTGAGTTGTAGGCTCACTCCTCTGCATTATTTTTTTCAGGATTAGAAGAATTATAATTGGTCTTGATGAAACATTTGCATCTGTCGCACTAGCATTGTGTCAGGTAGGTCAGTAGGAGGTCGCCCTCAGTTTTTCTTGAAGGTGACATATCTAGTGGATTTTGTTATCATGTATAAAACTAGTGCATTTTATGTGTATATAGAAAAAGGAGTATTATTTGATGTTGTGAGCTTTTTGGTGTGTGATTTGTATGGCTCATATAAATAGTTTTTGTTATACATATTAATTTTGAGTTAAAAGTTAGTAGTTAAAGAACATTTTATGTATCAGTCATTTGCATACAATGTATGCCTGACATCCTTTACAGGTGTCACAAGTTGGGCCAGGCTTAATAAAAATGGGCTAGAACTAAGCAGACCCATGCCATGTTGTATTACTTATATGCAGAAAATATTTGTTGCATATATAGGGAATAGGCCATTAACTAATAAAATTAAAGATAGGAATACAAAATTAGGGAAGTTTATTTTCAGATCCATCTCTTGATATGACAAATTTAGAAAAAGTGTCATGGTGATTAACTAGATGGCGACTCCCTTCTCCACGCTAGTCTCAATGACTAGTTAGTGTGTTCCTAATTAGATTGAAAAGACTTGCAGTGTCGTGGTCGCTAAAGACACTTGGATGCACGCCCGAAAGAGCCACCCATAATGATGACTCTGCTAAGATTAAGAGACACTAATTCTGATGTATTCTTACCTCTATTTTATCACTTAATAGTCTACTCTTGCATTACTACACCATTTTTCACACATTGTGTACCATGGTCTCTATAGCCTTAATGGCATTGGGTAATAGTTCTTAGGTTCCATTCTAACCTTGGAATACGACACTGGTTAATCATTATTCACAATCGAGTAAGCTTCCATCGCTGCATGGACCCTTGAGTGGGAGATGAGCAAAGGAAGAGTATTTGTTGTGGGTGCCTTTTTCTTTATCAAAGACTCAGCCCATGGTATTGACAATAGAAATCTCCACTTGGTACCCAATTGCTTGCTATTTGAGGTATTATCCCTTGTCAAAGTTTGAAGCCCACATCTTAAAAGTCCTCGGCCCATAACATACAGGCTTTGCCCTTATATTGAAAAATACCATCTTGTTTATTTACTGCTTTCAAAGCTTTTGGCATGCACATCGGTTTTTACTATCCCTAGTTGATAGTAAGCCTAGACCAAAAATCCTAAGACAGAGACTCACCTTGAACCATATGTGGGAGTAATAAGGTTGGAAAGATTGATTGTATAGACCTTATAAATTCTCTGTCCTTGATTAATTGTTAACCTGTGTTTTGTGCGTTACACGTGCATCATGCATATCATGTATTTCATGCATCACTCTTCTCCTTTAGGTTGGAAGAGATAAGAGAGTGGTAGGCTAAAGAGAATTCCTTTGTCACCAAAGATCGAGAAGTCAGCTATCTACAACTGAGACTACAACCGAAAATACAACTTAGTCTGAAATGGCTAACGGACTAATGAACAAGATATCGAGATCCTCAAGAATGTTGTTATCTGTAATACCCGAAATTTTCATTTAATAATGTTAATATTAATAATAATTAATAAACTAGTTTTTATTTAAATTAATTTTAGCTCTATTTTTTTATTCGGTTTAATTGGAATGATTTAAATGCAATTTTGAAATTTAATATTAGACAAATAAAGGAGTTATTTCTGTACCCAATTAGTTGATTTTTTAAGAAGTTAATTAAGTAAATTACTTGAGAAATAAATTATATTTTTAGTTATTCAAATTTTTTCCCAAATGTATATCTATATAAATAAAATTATATTAGGAAAATTATGGAAAAATTTGTAAAGGATGTTTTATGAAAGAATTTTCGGGGAAATTGGTATTTTAATTAACTGGTGGTATTAAATTTTTTAAGTTGAAAAATAGTTAGCAAATTGATTAATTAAATTAATTGTGTGTTAAGACTAAATTGAAAATTTATTTTAGGATGAGGATTAAAAGTATAATTTAATTATTATGGGTTTAATGGAAATTTGTATGTTCGGTATTTTTGTAATTAAATATGTCGGCAAGGACTTTTTGATAATTTTATATTTAAAAGCAATGGTGTATATGTAATTATATATATTCAATAATTCTAATTTGGCCCAAGCTAAATAATTAGGAGCTTACTTGAAAAGCTAAAGAAAAGTTTAAGGGTTAATTGGAATTTCTACAGGATGAAATTGCTAGTAATTAAAAAAGTTGAGGGACCAAATGGTAATGAAGAAAAGTTCAGGGGCTAAATGCTGATAAGGAAAGAAAGGAAAAGAAAGAAGAAAAGAAGAGGGAGAGAGTCGGCGTTGGGGGGAGAAGAGAAGGAGGGAGAGAGGGCACTGTCGTTCATCGGCTCGGGGCATGGTGGCGGTAGCTGGCGGAAGAGCTGGCGGCGCGACAACACGAAGTGAAGGAAAAAAAGGGGGGGAGAGTTGATGCAGCGGTTGTCCGGCGCTGTTCATGGCGTTTCCGGTGTCGGTAGCCATTGTTTTTGGTGGCGATCGACTCCCCTCGATCTTTGCTTTGTTTTAGCGGCAGCGGTGTCAACTGTGGTGGCCGGAGACGGAAGATCCGGTGGAGAGAGAAAGTAGGGGCAGTTGGCATTTTCTAGTTTTTTCGACGAGCTTTGGCTGATCGGAGGACATATCTGGACTCCCCTCAGCTCAAGCTTCGCAGTGGCACCGGTTTCATGGCGATCGGACTCCGTTTGTAAATCGACGGCCGAAATCGTCCGCAAATCTCTATGGATGATCAGGGGTCGGATTGGAAAATTGAAAGCGGGGATCGTCATCAGCGTGTCGTTTCGAGTCCGATGGTGTGTTCGGATCGTTGATCGGACTCCGGCGGTTGGAGGCGAGTCGACCGAGCGATCAAGCGTCTCGGTAATTTTTCTCTAGCCCGTAGGTTTTGGAATTCTCTAGTTTATTATATGCTTATTGATTTGTGTTGAGTATTAGATAATATTTATGTGTTAAAATATTTGGTTGTCGGACTGCCTGCTATAGTCGTGATTTGTGTTGTGTGGGGAGCCGGGAAAAATAGTGAAGTCTTAGGGACCCGACTCCCGTTGTATTAAATTGTTGATTATTTGAAGTGTTTTTCTGGTAGGTCCTGGACTGGTTTTACGAGGGGTAAATGTCCGTATTGTAGGGGAGGTTCTGCCGAATTTTCTGTAGAATTTACCCAAGTCGAGATTCTTAGACAGTCAGTCTTAGGAGTCTAGACCTAGGATTAAATTGTCAATTGTTTCAACGTTGTTGATTAATTATTTTCTATGATTAGGTAATCTGTCAGTTCGGCTCGCTCCACTCGAGGCATCGGAGCAGAGCTAAGGGTCGTCAAAGCTGTGAGTTAAAGTCATATATCGGTTATGCACGTGTCATGCATAAATTTTTGAATAGCTACTGTGATTATTTGATTGCAAGTTTAAATTATGCATTTAATTATTATTAATGTGTATCATGCTTTTTCATTACTATTTATATATATATCATTTCCTTTATCATTGATTTTGTTATTGCATGATGATACGGGATGGGACAATAGTAGAACATATTAGTTTGATGAGTGTACCGGTGTGAATCCGAGAGTGATGGAAAAAGGATAAATGGGTAAATTTAAAAAGGAAAATTTAGGACTTGCCCGGTCGAGCATCGCTCTCTAGGCTTAGTAGAGTGTGGTTGCCGGAGTAAAGGTCCCTCGTCGAGCATTGCTCTCTAGGCGCCAGCTTACTTGGAAACTTAAGTGACCAGACTGGAGGTAAGGTCCCTGGTCAAGCTTCGTTCTCTCGGTGCCAGTCTTATTGGAATAAGAGAGCCGAAAGGCTAAGGTTGATAGTGAAAATTAAGTGACTGGACTGGAGTTAAGGACCCTGGTTAAGCTTCGCTCTCTGGGCGCCAGTTCTATTGGAATGACAGAGTCGAGATGTTAGAGTTGAGATTAGCCAAGATGTTAGTGTTGGGATTAGGATTCTACTGAAGTACTCCGTCCCGTAATGTGTAAGAAATTATTTTATTTAATTTAAGCATGACATGGCACGTTTATTTTTGCATGACTTAGTATTTATTTCAAATTAAATAAATGTATTATTGAAGTGTTTGCAACTGTTTTTAGATATATGATTTTAACTTACTCTCGAGACTCACAGTCTCAATTTTACTGTTTTTCATATCCGTGACTGTTAGTCTTCCCGCGACTCTTATCAAGTAACCCGACTCCTTCATTATCAGGTGATGTAATTTATTTAGTATGTTAACTTGTAAAATCTTAGATTCTCCGTAGTATAATTAATAGACTTATCTGTTGTAATTCTTTGTAGTTTCGGGTCTCGCCTAATTCTTCTGGCAGAGCGAATTATTTGTGTAAAATTTAATGATTATGATAAATTGTGGCATTAATAATATTAAATAAGATGAGATTTATATAAGTCAGTGAGTGTCAGACTTATTACGGGATTCGGTGGCTTTATGCATACCCATTCCCTAGTTCCGGTCACGGGCCCACAGATGGGGTCGTGACATTATCGATGACTTGAGGGGTGTGATTTGGAAGAGCTCCAGCTACGTCAGTTAGCCCCCGCAGTACCTAATCCCCCAGTTGTTGTGGATCCTATTATTGATGTTGCTACTGAAACTATTGCTGATACTGTTGTTGTTGTTGTTGTTGATGTTGTTAGAAGAGAGGTGCCTAGAGACTTTTAGGACTTTGATGAGTTCATACTAAATAAGGCCAAGAAAAAAACTGCTCATGTTACTAATGAAGTTGTGAGTGGCCTGAGTGCAAGACTGGACAAGATGCAAAGAATGCTAGAAGTCAAGAATTTATACCCAACTTATGATTTTAACAAGTTTAAGATGCTCGAGATGAACAAGTTTAATTGAATTGGGGATCCGAAGGTCTATCTAAAATAATATGCTGCTATCATAGGAACTACTCAATTGAGTAAATCCCAAATTATGAAATTATTTATACTGTCCTTGAAAGGACCTACTGTAAACTGGTACTATGGTTTAGAAAGGGTTGCTAAAACTTAGTGGCGAGATTTGTGTAGTGCTTTTATAAAATAGTATGATTATAACACACATCTCGAGGTTTCCATTAAAGGTCTTGAATCCACTAAACAAAAGCCTAATGAATCATTCTCTAACTTTTTAACTAGATGGAGGAATAAGAATAGGTTGATGAAGAATAAGCCTTCTAAAAAGGACCAAGTTCATATGGTGGTCCAAAATGTTCTCCTATCTTTGGTTATGAGGTTTCAGATAATGAACCCAAAAACCTTCATGGACTTGTATGACGATGGACCGCAAGTCGACGAAATTAGAAACGACAAGAGAAAGAACGTCAGAATTGGTAGAAGAGGGAATTACCAAGCTAGAGGGAGCAGAATTATTAATGTGAACACTATCCATTAACCGAGAAGATTCTCCAACATCAAGTAGCCTCTTTTGAAGATTTTTGAGAGGATGATGCAAAATGTCCTACTACAACCGACTACCCCTAAAAACCCGCCAAAATGTATTGGGATATAGATCAAATGCCTACTGAAAATATCACCAAGTCCTGAGCCACCATACCGACACATGCATCTGCCTTAAACATAACATTCGGTTGATATTCGAATTAAGGACATTGTACCAAGCGATTGGGGTTCGGATAACAATAAGCATTTAAAGTGACTCTTGCATCATGGAAGTCTAGAAGCAAGGGAAAAAAAGTCAGTAATGGCTATTGACATCTGGTACAGTTATAGGAACGAGTGCAAACTCCAAGATGATACTGCTAAAGATATTTAGAGGGGCAATGACTCTTAACAAAAAGATTGGTAAAGAAGCCAAGAGTAGTGACAAGAGGCCGCATGATCTAAAATAGGTAGAAAATAGTTCAAAAGAAGAGGGTCCAAAGGATGATAAGCTATTGGAAGAGTTGAAGAAGAATGAGAAAACTGTTGATATCTGGAAATTGTTGATGCACTCGTTAGACCACTGAAAGGCTTTGATTCAAGCCTTATACAATAGCTACCCATAAGGAAATGATTGAGAGGGTAACGAACAAGACTATATATGTCTGAAAAGTCACAAAGAAACCAGGTTTAATACACAAACAAACACACACATATCACACTAAAGAAAAGGTGACCAAATCAAAATTTTTAAGCTTTTCAATATGTGTAGTGCCGATCCCCCCTATGCATAGCCGATTGGATATACACATAGCTAATCATTTGTTCATGTAAGGACAATCATTTTTGGTTCTATATTCATGCAATTTTGCAATGTTACATTAGTGTAAAAGTGACAGGAAGCAAGAAAAAATAGAAGAAAATACCTTATCGACAACAAAAAATGCAGGTGCATGCTTAATTTGACAAAAAATTTCTCCCCTTTCACTAGATCTAAGTTGTTTTGGCAAGAAATTGACAGTGAGAAATCTCAATTTTGGGCAAGTTAAGGTGTGGCCCAATAATCTAGAAGAAGAACTAGGCATTTTGAGGCAAATTTGCGCAAATTTGATTGAGAAATGAGAGAGAAATCAAAAAAAAAGAAGGAAAGAAGTAGAGAAAAGGAAAGAATGAGAAAAGAAAGGAAAAAGAGAAGATATATGTCCTAAAATTGGCAATATTCTTAATAAATCAGTAATAATATAAATTTAATTTGTAATTTACATTAACGATTCGTAATATTTTCCAAAAAACTTTTACATTTTATTAACATATACCATTCATATATAAAAATATACTGTTTTCTATATTTTTATAGAAAATATATACCATCTTTTTGAATTTTACATTTACTTGCAATTTTTAATTATGATTTTCAAAATTCAACTCAAAACCTTTTAAACTGCTATCAACATCCTGCAATGATATTGATTTATCAATTGTAACTCAATTTGGATCAAAATAATCAAAGATCTATCTAAATAAATGAAATTATTGTTACTTAATCTGTCTTTGAATGAAGAAAAATAAAACTTTTAGATCTCATTTTTTTACTTAATCGATTTAATTTTGAAATCATTACAGAAAATAATATGGATAAATAAATTGAAAAAAAAAGAATGAGACTATACTGTTTGGCTAACTTGAAAATAGAAAGATGAAGAAGCTTTTTAAAAAGATAAAAATAGAACTATTAAAAAAGTTAGAAATAAGATTAAATAAGGTGTCTATATATTTTTAAAATAAAATTTCAATTTATGGCATTTTAAAAAAAAATACCTTTTAATAGTAAACTGATATATTTAACTTTTTTTTTAGATATTTGCGAAAAAATCTCATTTTATTCCCACATACTTGATCAATTGAGCTCAGCATTTGATAGTGTTCAATTATTGTGAGAAATAATCATCTATTTTAGTGGGGGACACCCAAAATAATACATAAATCTCTCTGAAAATTTAATGCTCCCATCGGCCCTAAGGCAGATTTGCCCATGGATAGGGCACCAGTGTATTTCACGTAATGATTATATACACAAACTGATCTTTGCCTTTTTACATTAAATTAAAACTTGATTTTTATTAGACTAAACAGTACTTTTTTTTTCGTATAACGTCAACATAATTAAGAAATTAAGCTAGTAATTCAAAATTATAATTTATTTTTAATTTATTATTGAATATCAAAATTTTATTTAAAATTAATTATTTTATCAAATTAGATTAGATCAAAATCTTATTTTACCACAAACTAGTTTTATATCTATCAAAAATAATTAATTAATATTATTTTATTTACTCTAATTTTTATTTTTAGTATAATTTATTCTGAAAAAAGTAAATGTTTTAAAACCATCTATATTTATAATAATATTCTAAAATCATTAAATAATTTAATTTTAGATTATTATTATATAAATATTTCTGATTGAAAAAGTATAATTTCTTGTATTATGTTATTATATGCTAGAATTACACATATTAAAAGTAAGAAATTCTATTCCAATTTAAATAATCATGTCTTAATATAGCCAAATAATTTGTACAGTAATTTACTTCACAATAAAAATGCTAACGGTAATAAGTCAATGACAAATATTATGATAATCTTATAGCTTAAAGATGAAACTTTGCATTACTAATCTGAATAAAATTAATATAAATAGAATTTTCACTTTTAATATATTTTAATTTTAGCATCTAATAGAAAATTTATTTTGTTAACTATTATTTTTTATAATTTAAATTAAATTATATAGCAATTTAATAATATTACTTTAAAACGTAAGTGTTTTAATATATTTAAATATTGCATGGATTAAATTATGCTATAAATAAGAAATTAAAGGCTAGTAAAAGTATTAATTAATTATTTTATTAAATATTAAAATTAATTTGTATTAAATAGGATTTTATTTTATTTTGATAAAATAATTAATTCCATATTACTTTGATATTTAATAACAAATTATAGGATCAAATTGTAATTACAATATACCAATTTAGCATTTTACTACATTGTTTTTACACGCAAAGTAGAACTAGTTAATTTTATTAAAAAAAAATTCATAAAAAAGATTTTATAAGAACTGAAAAAGAGTATTAATATAATAAAAAAATTAGACCAAGTCTCGGTAGGTCAATAGTATTTCACCCTTCACTTAATCTTTGGAGTGCACTACAAATTTTCCTTTTCAAAATGCATGAGAAAATTTATTTAATTAGCTGAATTTGATATTGCCATTGATGAGTTTGCTGAACACAACATCTCATAGACAAACGAAAAATTCCAAGAGTGAAAAAGAAAGAATGAGAAGTAAATGCATGGAGAAAAAGAGAGAGAAAGAGACTTAGTGAGGCATGCAGTAGGACTAATTCTTCTGCAGGCGGCAGCAGTTGCAGCTATTCTAAAACGCATTTATATTGTCGCAGAGAGAGAGAGAGAGAGAGAGAGAGAGAGAGATGCAAATGCCAACCTTACGTGTTTAACAGAAAGGTCTGTCCAATGTAAACTGTAAAGTCTCAACTCTCAACTGTCTTCTTGTCGTTCCGGCAAGTGTATCAGCTATATATATATATCTACTGCTCCTACTACAATTCCCTTTCATCATTCTTTCAATCAAAACCTCATTGCATAACCCATTTCCATGGTCTGGTCAAAACCATGCATTAATTAATTATTACTTCTATAAATATATATGTTATGTTCTTGTGCTTGTCAGCTTTTCTTTTCTTTTATCTTCTTCCTGTTTTCCTGAAAGCACCTATATAAGACTCCATGGAAGAAAATGTGTATATATCTCAAAGACAGAGAATTTTTTATTTTCTTTTTGGAAAGGGAAAGAATAGGTATAGTTAATTCCCATGGACGTGTTTATCTTTTACTCTTCCCAAGTTCTGGTTTCTGTGTTGTATCTATTACCATTATGTCCAATGGAATTGAAAGCATTAAATGAGGTTTGTTGAAGGGTTCTGATCCGGTAGATGTTGATATATCAAACTCTTTGCTAGTTCATACTATGTACCTTAGTTACTTAATGTCTTTTAACCTCTCTCATAATAACACTATTCAGCCTTTCTTCCTCTTCTCTCCATATCTTAACACCATTTCCATTCTTTTTGCCCCTCTTATCCTAGCTATCTCTCTCCCTCTCTCGTCTCTTTTCAAGTATAAAGACTTTCTTTGATCTTTTCTCGTTTTGTTCCTTTCTGGGTTTTGGTTATTTTCTGGGATTTCTTCTTTTTTTTTTTTGGGATAGAACAGGTGCGATGAGATTACCTATTCTGGCCATAGTTCTGTATTGCGTTTTGATTTTTGCAAGTATTAGGTCTGATGCTGTACCAAAGAAAGCTTTCTTCTTTTCTAATGATGGTAATAAGAGGAAAAATACTTCATCAAACGAGCCAATTGAAGCTGTTAACGGCTATTTCTGTAACAAAGGGACGAAGAACAGTAACAAGACTTCAGATGAGAAGCGAGTCGTACCCACCGGTCCAAATCCCTTGCATAACAGGTAGAAAAAGAGCTATGAAAAATTCGAATGTACCCAACAATTTTTAGAATTTGCTCAATGGTTTGAATTGTTCGGAAGGAAAGGAAAATCTGCTCTTTCAAATCTTCCTTTAACTTCTTTAATATTATGGTTTTTGTTTCTTCAGTTTGTCTTTGTTGTTTAATTAGCTCAGCCGAGTTCCAAGCTCAATCATGTACATGGTTTTAAAGCCTCCGGAATTCAATACAGGTTCTTGATTACTGTTAAATCACTAGCGTGTAGTTTCCAGTGATTTTTAATATTTTTATGTGTTTATTAAATAAAAAATTATAAAATTTAAATTAATTTATATAATATTTTTTCTTTAAAAATTTACATATAAATGTTTAATATGAAATGTTTTATAACAATTATATATTAAAATATTTTATATATATTTGATCTAAATTTTATAAATTTTCTTTATATAAATAGATAAATGCATTCAAAGTTATTATAAACTAAGAGCCTAGAATTTACCTTGCTCAGTATATTGACAAGGAAAAAGAACAAATGAAGAATCTAATCTGAGCAGTATAATTAATTTTCCTGCATATATATGTTTCTTTTCTTTATGTTGTTTGACTACAAGAAACTAGTAAAAAAGAAAACATGTCCATCTGCTAAAGCAAGTTTATCAGTTACTCAATATTGGCAGTTCTGATATTATATGTTAATGATAAAATAGGGGAATCAAGATGGTGGAAGAATTCTTTTAATTTTATCTTATTATTTTTGGTGGGTTTCAAGGAAAAGACGTTGGTCTGTTCTGATTTGTGTACCTGTGTTGATTTGATATGCTTCCTGATTAGGAAAAGTAGCATTCAATTTCTGTCAGCTAAATCTTAAATGCTACCATTTGTTTTTGGTTTGCTTTTTTTTCTTTTTCTTTATTTACATGGAAAGAGTATTGTGATGGATGATGAACTTATACTATGCAGCTGCTTGCTGCAGTGGTTGACAAGCAACATTGAATTGGAAAGGTTTACCTTTCCACAAAAGTCGTTTTGTCATGGTGGTTTAGAGTGGTGGTCTGCGTTAACCTTAGGTTAAATAGCCAAAAAGAGAGCAAAAAGGTGAAACTAGACTGCACTGAGTAGAGAAGGAAGGGCATTGGTTCTCATGTGTGTGGACATTAAATTTTGCATTAAAGAAAGCTTCGGTTTCCACACGTAAATTACCCAAGTCAGTGAGCTTTCCAATTTCACTTGACAGAATGATTTGGTGATGATTGTTTATTTTATGTGGTTTCTTGGACTTTGATTTTTCATTTCTTTTTCCTTTTTTCTTTTACATGAATAAATATATCTTCATTAACTGTTGAAAGAATAATATCACCTTTTCCAAAAATTTTGAAGAGGCATTACAAAGAGCATCTTGTTTGCCCAAACAATTAGCAACATGGTTAGCTTCCATTGATTTTAATAGTATCAGAGGAACAAAATAAAAACAATGTGCTGCTGCTGTGATTTCTTCGACAATGGAATTAAGGTCCCATGGAAAGTTTTTGGTTGTTATAAAACTCAATGACCACCTTTAGCTCTTTGTTTATTGAGCATGAAAAAGACTTCAGTTACCGGAAGAGATTGCAATAACCATAAAATCGCCACTGCAGAGCTCAAGAGATTATTCAAACTCGTTATATGCACCATTGTTACGATGAAAATTTACTGTCTTCTTTAAATTATATGCAAAATCAAGATTTATATAGTACAGCTTTAACAATAGTAGAAATATAAAAAAACTAAATCGCTTTGTCACATGTAATTTTCTAAATATAATACATCAAATCATATGGTATTACATTTTTTACCCTTTCTTAGAAGTTTTTCTCAATTAAAAAATATCACTTGCACATATAAAAATAGATATGCAAGCCAACATTTTTATTTTTAATTTTTATTATTTAATGGATTATTCTATATAAATGCAACAGTTATATTAAGTAATAATTGCAGTATGTGAGATCCATCTAGGTTTAGCCCATTTTATTTAAGCCAAATCTACATTTAAATTGTTAGCCCAATTTAATTATGGGTTCTTTATAGAAATACCTCTTTTTTTAACAATAATTGCATTTTTATCTCAAAGAAAAAGTTTACTAAAATATATTTTTTTAGAAAAAATATTTACAAAAACATGCTCAAGTCAAATATCCTAAAATTCAACTAAACATCAACCATACCAAAAATCTTTTAAAAAAATCACACATTAACTAAAATCAACCAAAAATCAACAAAATCAATCAGTTATAAAAAATATTAAATAAATAAAAACCAACAGATAAAATTAAAATCTAAAAATATATGGGCTAGACAATAAATAAAATATTAACCAAATTTCAACCAAATATAAACCATACCTCTCTTAACATCAACCAAACGACAACTAAACTATAACACTCGTACTAAGGAACCATAATAATAGTAACAATAATAATAAGAATTTGTGATGATGATGATAATAAAACTATAAGTTTAAAAATTTAATGTGTGTGATTAAAGTAAATAATTTTTATTTTAAATTGGATGATTTATAAAAAGATCATTATTTAGTCCTTAATTTAAAGAGAATTTTTAATATTAGATAAAAACAAATGGATTATTTAAACTATATTTAATAAGTGTGGGCGGCGGTCTCGGGCGCCCATACAAGTGTCTTTAGCGACCACGACACTGTAAGGCTTTTCAACATAATTTGAAGTACGCTAACTAGTCATAGAGTAGCGTGGAGATGAGAATCGCCGCCCGGATAATTAAGACATTTTTACTAATGAGTGACTTTTCTCGATTCTATAAGGAAGCTTATGTCACAAATCTAAATAGATCCCGAAGTCAACTTCCTTATTTACGTATATTTATTTTTAATTTTAGTGTTTAATGGGCTATTCCCTGTAAATGCAGCATAATATTTCTACATATCAAGTACTACAACATATGAGATCTACCTAAGTCTAGTCCTTTTTTTATTCAAGCCCAGCCCAATACTCGATGTTATTAACTTAATTTATTAGTCAATTATATACAAGGTCTATCTAATCTAGCCTAATTATTAGTTATGCTTTAATAACCAAGTCTGTTAAGCCTAATTAACTATTTTTTATAGAGAGGCCCAATTCAGTGACCTTAAATCTAATATGGCCTAATTTTACCCTAACTAAGCATGGCATAGCCCGTTAAGTCTACATGGATTTTAGATTAAACTTTAATTACCATCTTAATTAAGCTAATGGACTACTGTTTTAATGCCAGGTCCAATTATCATGCCTAAGTTTATCCATCCAATTTTAATTAGGCAATCATGTAAATGTATTTAGGCATTCATCATAGATAAAAAAAGGCAAAAATAAAAAGGCAGAAAATAAATCTAACTATTACAATCCACTTACAACTAAAAGAATATAAAGAAAAACTTAAAAACTAAATTACAACTCAAGAAACTGCCAAAATACATTGAAAATTCAATAATTTGGAGAATTAATGTATAGAGCCGATCGACTCAGGGTGAAGAGTCGATCGGCTTAACGCACAGCCAAATCAGCTGTGTATTAAGCCGATCGGGTCTAGAGGCTTGGAGGGATTTCCTTTAGTCATTCCTCGATTTTTGTGCCCAAAATCAAGTTTTTACATGCAGAGAAGAAAAGGAATAAGTTTAAAACATGTATAGTAAAAAAAAAGAAAGAAAATATAATCTAATTGTCTAATTTGATTTAGAATATGATCAAATCAAGTTCAAAACTCTAGGTGTTCTTATTATCATATTCAAAATCCAATAAAATTAACATATTCAATAAGAAAAAAAATCTTAATTCTAATCATGTGGATTGCATATAATAATCATAAAAAGATATTTCTAACATGTTTTCATAAAAAAAAAAAGAAGGTGAATTAATTAGAAGAGAGATGTTGATGATGCTGATGTGGGGGAGCCCTCAGGTTGTCACTGTTAGTCGTTGTTCTATGAGTCTCAGGAGATGAGGAAGCTATTGAATCAAAAAGGAAATGGAAACCAAGTTCTGCCTTTTTGGATTTTTAAAAGTTTATGTCGATCCTTTTTTGGGTTTTCTAATTTTGGAGCTCTTTCTTAGTAGGTTGCGTAGGATTCTCTCTTTGTAGGTATCGATGAAATTTTTGTACTCAGTTTTGTTGCTCAATTTCTGTAACTAAATGTATATTGCTGACTTTGTAATTAGCCCTAGACCTAGGCTATAATCTTCTATTTATAGGAGTAGGGTTAGAAAACCCTAAGAGGTGTTGATGACTACTCACTTATTAAAATAAATAGTTTGTAATTATCCTTCCCTTATTAGATTAATATCAAAAAAGAGTTTTTATTTTTAATCTTAAACAATTATCATCAACAAACATTTAAAAATCCAAATAATTATCATAGATATCTTCTAGAAGCTTATTTTTATCAATTTTTAGTATTTTAGGTCGAGAATTCACGTAAAACGGTCTGAAAATAAAAAAAACTAGCCAATCCGCTTGTGTAGAGTCAATCGACTATGTATAGAGCAGATTTGGCTCTATGCTAAGCCAATCCGCTCTGTGTAGAGCCGATTGGCTCTAAAGGTTGATAAGTTTAAAGATTTTGATAGTTTAGTCCCTTAACTTGTGAAAATTATTGTTTTGCCCCTCAAACTCTATTTTTTCTATTAATTGGATCCAAATTGATTGTAGAATAATAATTTTAAGTCCGATTATCCCCATCATTCTCTCGAATTCACCCCTTCTCAATCTCCGAGACTCGAGAAAGATAATAGCTTTCATTATTGGATTTTTTATAATTCCCTCGATATCTAGATCCGGAAAATAGATGCTAACAATTGCCCTTGATTTGTCAAAATTTATAAGCATGCATGCGATTACATAAATTAAGACAAATCATAATATCAAAAATACAACCAAAAGGATATATTGATGAGCTGTAAAAGGCACACCCCATAAGCTCGAAAGGATTTTGATTTGATGTGGGGACACTCTTATTTAAGTTTTGAGGTCTTCGCCTGCTTGAATTCAGGAACCACGCCCGGTGAAATGGGAACCATGCCCGTTGATATGGGTACTACACTTTTCAATATGGGAACCACGCTTGTCAATATGGGAACCACACCCATTGATTTAGGTACCACACCTGTTGATATGGGCATTACACTCATTGATATGGGAACCACGCTATTCAATTTTATAATTACAAAGACTTTCCTTTGGCTATTTCACCACTTTAGGACAATTTGGTAAATTTTTACTTTTGAGTACTTTCAGTTAGGAATTCCCTCGTTAGGGTTTGATCGACATGCTTTAAAAACTATGTTGGTATTTAGCCTACTTAGGGACTAAAACATAATTTCTGATGGGCGAGGGAATAAAATAACACTTATATCCTTTTAAGGCTTATATATAGCTTTATATCCATTCACAAATCACTTTATCTTATTTTCCCCTTTTATTTTCTCTCAAATCCACTTTTGTTATTTTTTTTATTTCTCAATCAATTCTTAATCAAATCTCATGAAATCGGTCTTGAAATGGCAGCCTCTTTCTCTAAATCTCTGGACATACTTTAATCGATCCAACTGGGAATTCTCCCTACCGATTTCTCACCAAAATGACTTAGGACTTATGAAAGGAGAAGAGATCCCCCTTTTGGCAAAATTTAATACTCATCGGGCATTTTTGATCGTCGGAGAAGTATTTTTCCAGCTTAAACTTTATCTCATGTCACCTACATACTAGATACACACGTTATTTATTTAAAATATATGAGAAATCATGAAAAATATTAAAAAAATCGTAATGCCCTAACCCATTGAGCCGATTGGCTCTAAGCAGAGCTGATTCGGCTATGCGCACAGCCGATCGACTCTGTGCAGTGCCCATTCGACTCTTTGCCTAGCCAATCGGCTTTGCACAGTTCGAATGGACTATGCATGGGCCAAAACAGGGTTTTCAAGACATTTTTATACAAAATATCAGTAAATAAATGTATGCTTATCTGTTTAGATTCTATGTGCCTGGTTTTTCAAAGTGACATTGTATTGATCCGGTTCACCAGAAATTTTTACGGGGCTGTAAGTGGTTTAATGAGCTCTCTAGCTTTTTTTAGGCTAGGATTGGTGATACCGGCTTCTGTCGATTTATGCCTACACTTCCGTCAGTCACTAGGAGGACAGCTCACACCTCTGTATATGCTCTTCTCGAGAGATGGATGGATAATACTCATACCTTCATACTCCAGTTGGTGAGTTGATCTTGTCTCCCCTCTTTTTTACTGCTATCACGGGGATTCTCGAGAGATGGATGGATAATACTCATACCTTCATCCCTATGCCTTTCAATGATGTGATTCACGACTAGTGCTTTGATGTTCGGGAGCATTATATTTCAGACTTACTGGGTTTGTTGTCGGCGTGCCAGAACACCTGCTATATAGCTTACCAGAGCATTCCTCTCCATGATAGGGGCTTCGTGCCTCGAATTGCTCAAGAAGTGGACCAGATGGCCCGGGCCTTCTTAGTATATCTTTTTGGGACGACCTTATTTAATGATTTAGGAAATTTATTGAACTTCCGTTATTTGCCCTTCTACGGGATTTGGACCAGGTCTCCTCCTATAATTAGGGGTCTGCAGCTCTCGCATATCTATACCATCAGATGGGCATACTATCTGTGAGTATCAGCTTTTCCGGATCTAGATATCGAGGGAAAAACGGAAAACCCTATGACGAAAGTTATTGCCTTCTTGGGTCCCAAGAGGTGAAGGACACGCAAATTCGAGGCTGGGGTCGAGGTTAATTGAGCTGGAATTACCTTTTCGAAATCAATTTGGACCTAATTGTCAGAAAAAGTTAAGTTTAAAGGTCAAAATGATAATTTTTACAAATTCAGAGACCTAATTGTAATTTTTTAAAACTCCCTCTACATAGAGCTAATCGGCTCTACATAGAGCTAATTGGAATTTTGTACTCCAGCATCATTTTTTTGTGACGATTCACGTCCAGATACAAATTCTAGAAGATTTTCTTGACGATATTCATAATTTTTATCGATAATTATTTAAATTTTAAATTACAATTGAATATTTAATCGATATATTCCTACAATCTATCGCCTCCTTATTTCTATAAATAGAAAGAGGTGATTAGAGTTTAAGAAGGACAATTAAGAGCTAAAAATTGGCAGTAAGTGACATTGATACTTAGGAGAACTGAGAAAGAAAATATAGAGAGAAAATCCAGAGAGAAAATAAAGAAAAATACTATCATTTTTAGTTGACATCAGAAGATTTAAGCCACTAAGAAGGAACAATTTTAGGAAACAAGCCACTAAAAAAAGAATAGCTTTTGGAAACTATTTTTAAATCGACATAAAGTTTCTCTACATCAAATCTAGTACTAAATTCCTACCCAGTCTTCGACTCAACCGTATCCTCATCGCTTAAGACTCGTAAATCCATCATTCACGATGACAACCTGAGGGTTCCTTTAATCATCAATTCACCATCATCATAAAATCGGTTCTTTCATTCCTTTTTGTTTTCTTTAATTATTTATTTTAGAAACATGATTAGGATTTTGATTTATGATTAGCGTGATTAGATTAGGATTTTTGTGAATATGCATGCTAATTGGATTTGAATCTTATAATAAGAAAGAGTTTCAAAATCTGACATTTTGCCAATCATGATTTTAGATCTAATTAGAAACATGTTATAGAATTAATATTTAGATTTATTTTTCCATTATGATTAGGTAATTAAACATGTTAAATATGATTGCTTGATTGATTTGCCATTTGTTAGTTTACTATATTTAGGATTTCTATTAGTTTAGAATTTTGATCGTTCAATTGACTCTTGTTGCTTTTACTTTAATAATTTTATCCTATTTTCTTTTATTCTAATCGATTTTAATATTTGTGCATGTGAAATTCCATTCTAGGGATGTAAAAATGTACTGACGAACAATGAAAACCAACCTGGAAATCCTAGATTTGATCGGTTGTTCATGCCCAGCCCATATTTGTTTTTTGCATTTTTGGATATTTTTTGATGTATTCTGGCATCTGTATAGTTTTTAGGTCTTTTTCTTTCGCAATCGTAGTTGTAGGCTGGGTTTTACTTTCTACTTTATTTTGTTTATTTTGTTTATTATATGGTTAATTAAATGATTGATTAATTAAAATGGGCCATATAGATTTAGGCCTAAACTTGGATCCAACATGAATATGGTAGTCTAATAGGCTAATTAACATTAACTGGGCCTAAAATCTTAAAATCTAATAGATTTAGCGGACTTTGGCATGCTTAGTTAGGGTTTGGACTTAATTAGAATTAGGATCACACTGAATGGGCCTCATCATAATAAGTAATCCATCAGGTCTAAAGGCTGGAAATCCAGAGCATAACGTAGAATTGGGCTAGACTAGGTGGGCTATATACATAATTAACTAGTAAATTAGGCTAACTATTCTAATACGGGGTAGGCTTGAATAAAAATGGGTTAGACTTAGGTGTATTATGTGTGTTATTTGATATGCCTGTGTATAAATTGCTTGCATTTATATGGAATAATTTGTTAAATAGTAAAATTAAAGACTAATATACACAAATAAGGAAGTTGGCTTCCAGATCCATCTTTGGACTTTATAGCATAAGCTTCCTTATGGAATCTAAGAGACGCCACTCATTAGTAAAAGTGTCCCGGTGATTACCCAGGTGGCGACTCCCATATCTGCGCTAGTCTTAGTGACTAGTTGACATGTTTCCGATTAGGTTGAAAAGCCTTATAATGCCATAGTCGCTAAAGATACTTATGTGCACGCCCAAAACCGCCGCCCACAGCGGGAGTAAGAGGATCTATGGCTTTGGCATGCTGTTCATGTGAGTTCTGCTCTATCTTTTATCTCTGTCTCTTCCTTCTTTCATTTTCATGACTACTGATTTTTGTTTTCCAAGCCTAGGCTTTGGAGATCGGCCTTCTAGTGGGCTTACAGCCCATCTGTATGTCACGGACCTTCCCTCACTTGATTCGTTGGGGCTCGAGCAGGAGTTTCATACTCGTGATTTATGTATATGGTTACTTACCTTACAGTTTTACAGTTTCAAAGCTATTGGCTGGGGGAGCGATGTCACTAGAACCTTTACATGCTTTCTACTATTGACCTTGAACAGAGGAGGATTTTGTTTGCTGGACCTGCTTGTCGAGCGTGGTATTTAGGCAAGAGGATTTATGGGAAGGAGCGAGGCCCTAATATACGCCGAGTTCCCTTGCCTCCATCTTTCTCTATGTTTTAGACAGCATATCTCACTAAGGACACATAATACAAATAACCATACAGATTCAGAGAGACTAGTTCAAGCACATTCATTGATTGGCTGGTGCTGCGAGGAGGTAGTTCTTTGTCCTTGGCAAGGAGTGGCGGGTAAGAAAATGATTTATGCAATGCAAAATGTATGCATGTTTGTATGTATAAAGTGTACTAACTAATCTCCTTTCGAGTTTTCATCAGAGAGACCACAAGAGCTTGCAAGGGCAGGTGAACGACCGAGAACATTAAATTGATGCTCAACAACGTATGTTTGACACTCTGATGCTTCAGCTCTATACCTTGTGGACTCAGGGGATGGACATTGATTCAGATGATGGGATAGGGGATTCGGGAAAGAAACTTAGCTTTTGATTTTTTATTATCGCTTGTACTTTTCTTTTTTTGACATTGCTTATAAAACTCAACTTTTAATATATAAAATTCTGCACTTCCGATATATGTATTGTCACTATTTCTTCTTGATGTCATCTATTTTGGGTGTACATATGACCGGGGCCAAGAAAATGCAAAAAAATCCTTCGGAAGGCTGAAAATTGGCCTAATTACATCACATAATCGATCAGGTGTGTGCTAAGCCGATCGGCTGTTTGCTCAGTCAATTCACCTCTACAGTCGCATAGTCCGAATAAAACATTATTTTTAAGGGTATAAATACCCATGCACCCCTCACACTTCTCCATACACGGTTCCTTCTTCCATAAGTTAGAAAAAATATCCTAAAAAAGTGCCAAAAGCCTACAAACCATTCTTAAAACCCTAACGGAAGATGATTGGATCAAACTTGAAAAATTTCATCTTTCATCTTCTAAAGCCATGCAACACACCAAGCTTGATTATGGGTTTTTCCATTATGCTGTCAACTTTTTTGGTATTCAAGAGGCCATGTCTTTAGATTTAATGGGCAAGAGATATACACCATGATTGAAGAGTTTTCCACCATTTTTGGAGGCCTTATGGATTCCTCTTATTTGATTGCTTTGCCAAAGCTTGATGATCCTTTTTTTGGTAGATTAGTGGAGCTATTCGACATGCCCCCAGCTGAAGTTCTATCTCATTCTATTGGTGAGCACATTATTCTTACTTCTCTAATCATTGATCAAGTGGAGCATGGAGCGGATCCTATACCCATCATTCTGGCTGAAACCATCATTAGGCTAGACATGTATAAAACCCATCAACGGTTTGGAGGCAGCCTCATTCTTTTATAGGTATACAATAAAGTCTCTCCTTAACTTTTGCCTAAGCTTCCCTTTCGGGTTTTCAACTTAGTAGGCTATTGTCTTACTTTTTGCTTAAGTTGTCCTTTCGAGTTTTCAACTTAGTAGACTTTGTTTTTGCGTAAGTCACTCTTCTAAGTTTTCAACTTAGCTTTCTCTTTTTTCTTTTCTTTTACTTTGCCTTTTGCATTTTCTTTTGCAGATTTGATTGCGTGAAAAACTCTAGATACTAACCATCCCAAGGAACATTGATAAATACGAGCTGAAGCACGTGCAAGTTTGATAAGTTGTTATTTGCAGGACTATGATGGCTGGATTTCTTGGATAAAGGGCATCCCACATACACTTATTTGCTGGTGCTGTACCTGGCGGAGAATCAAGCATGTCACACTTAAGGTATATGGCAATTGTGTGCAAGCATCCACCTTCTACACACCCTAAAGACTTTGTCGCCAGTACGGTAGAAGCAATGGATCTTGGAATTCTCTCCTAAATTTGAAGGCTTCCCACTCAGACAGGATTTTCTAGACAAGATGGAGAGACTCTGGCCTCGCCGAGACATAGAGTGCAATCTTGACTTCAAAGGCTTGGGTTGAGCTTCAAATTACCACTTCCCCTAGATTTGCAAGGTTCAAGAGGACCTGAGAGCTAGCTGTTGATTCTAAAGATGCAGATGCAAATGCAAAGAGAAGGAAATGAAAAAAATGTTTCTTTTTTTAGATCTCATTCATTTTGCCCAGTACTTTAGCTTAGTTCTTCTTTTAATTTAGTGTGTAAAGTAATAAACTGACATACATATGCTTGATAAAAATTCCAAACAATTTTATTCATTTAAAATGAAGGCCCAAATAGGTATATTTTGATTTCTCATGCTACAACTCCGGTCACTAGTCAGTCTTTTCAGATTGTCTAACTAATTATTTTCTATCATTGCCCTAATTTTTACCTATCTAGCCCTTTTGGGTTTTCCAATCAGTAGCCTATCTTTTCTATTATATAGAGTATTTCTTGAGATGATCTAGGTTGATTGGCTCAGAGAACTCGTCCCCTTCCAAATCCAAGATCTTAGCGCCACCTTTTGGCAGAATTTATTTTACCAAGTGTGGGCCTTCCCAATTAGTCTTGAACTTTCCTTTTAGGTTGAACACAGTAGATCTTGTGTGTTTCAATACCAAATCTTCGGCTTTTATCTTTTCTAGATTTACTTTCTTATTGAACGCCTTGGTTATCCGTTTCTGGTATAATTGCATATGATATAAGGCTTTCATCCTTCTCTCATCCATTAGAGCCAACTGTAGATATCTCAGCTCAGCTCATTGGTACTCTGGTATTTCTACCTCTAATACAACTCTCAAAGATTTTAGCTCTAACTCAACTTGCAAGACCGCTTTAGTCCTATAAACTAAAGAGTGCAAAGTCTGCCCAATCGACGATCGCTCAGTTGTTCGATATCCCAAAGTGCAAAGGGTAACTGAAATGACCAATCCTTATGGTTTCATACCATCTTCAAGAGGATTCTATTTAAGTTCTTGTTAACTACTTCCACCGCTCCATTTTTTTTAGGTTTATATGGAGAAGAACTGTGATGCTTGACTTGTATTCTGCTAATAAGTCTGTCATTTCGCCCATGAACTACACCTATTATCTATCACAACATGATGTGGGACTCCATATATGCAGATTAGATTTCTTTCTATAAACCTGGCCATTTGTCTTGCTCCTAGAGTAGTGAATGACTCAGCCTCAACCCACTTGGAGAAATAGTTGATCGCTACTACTATATGTCTGTGCCTTTTGAAGGAGGTTTTATTTCTCCGATAATGTCAATTCCTCAAGCTGTAAAAGGCCATGGAGATGTTAAGTTATGCAGCTCAGTTGGAAATACATGAATCAGGTCATTGTAAATGCGGCACTCATGGCATTTCCTCACTAAAGCTATATAATCCTTTTCCATCATTAACTAGTAATAGCCCTGACGCATGATCTTCCTAGTCAACTATGCCATTCATATGAGGCCCACATGCTCCTTTGTGCATTTCTTCCATCACTACTTGTGCTTCCGCCTTAGTAACACAACGAAGTTGGACACTTGAAGCCATTCTTCTGTACAACACTCCTTCATAGCTGAGGTAACTTCTAGCCTATATCCGAGTGTGTATCTTTCCTTTGTAATCATTTTCTCGGGATACACCCTATCTTCTATAAACCTCTTCAAATTGTAGAACTATGGCTTCTCCTCTAGTCCTATCTAAACTTGCATGGCCTAATTTCCTTGATAACATGGTGCTCTTAACTTTATGGTTACCAATAGGTTCGTTGGAAGTTGCGAGGGGTTGTCCCACATTGATGATAGGGTAGCTAGCGCATCTACCATCTAATTTTCATCTTACAACAAATGAATGAATGAACATTTGGAAAAGTTTTAAACCAAAGTCTTAAGGTAATTGACATGGTTTCAATCTTTGCTCTTCACATCCCATTCCTCAATGGTTTGTTGGATCACTAGCATTAAATCCCCGTAGACCATCACTTGTCTTGCTCTTGCTACTACAGCCGCTTCTAATCCAAGTAAATATGCTTCGTACTCTGCCATTTTATTGGTCACTTTGAAATCCAATCTCTTAGCCATCAGTAGCATTTCTCCTTCTAGCATAATCAGAATCACTCCTAACTATGCACCTCTGACGTTGACAGCTCCATCGAAGTACATCTTCCAGTCTTGAATCTCAATTGCCCTTAGACTCTCATCAAGGAACTCTAGATCCTAAGGATTATCTCCTTCAATCGCGTTTTGAGCTAAAAACTCCCCTACAACCTATCCTTGACCACCTTCTTAGTGATGTACTCGATGTCGAATTCTATTAAGAACAGTAACCATCTAGCTAGCTTTCCCATAAGTGATGGAGATTCGGATAGGTAATTCAGCGGGTTTATTTTTGAAATTGCTTACACCCTATAAGACTAGAAATAATGCCTCAACTTGCTTGTAACCCATATCATGGCTAAACATGTCTTTTTCATGAGGTTATACTTCGACTCATAAGGCAACAACTTCTTATTGAGAAATAGACTATATGCTCCATGTCATTTGGCCCACATTACGCCATCATTGCCCATATGGCTTCCTCTTCCAAGGCCAAGCATAAAATCAATAGTTTACTATTCTTCGACAGCTACAGTACTGACAACTTTATTAGATACTCCTTAATTTTATTAAAGGCTTTTCTGACAGTGTTCATCCCATACTGACATTTTCTTAAAAGGTGGAATATAGGATCACAAACCATTGTAAGCTTGGAAATGAATCTACTGATGTACTGTAATTATCCTAGAAATCCTCTGATTTCCTTCTCTATCTGCGGCACTGGCATCTCTTGAATAGCCTTTACCTTGTCTGGATCAATCTTTATTCCCCATTGATTCACTATATGCCCTAGCAGCTTTCTAAACGTTATCCCGAATATGCTCTTCTTCGAATTAAGCCTCACGTTATACCTTTCCACTTGTCCTAAGAACTTATCTAAAGCTTGGAAGTGCCCTTCCTTTGTCTCAAACCTTACCATTATGTCATATATCTATACCTCCACTTCCTTATGCATTATGTCATGAAACAAGATAGTGGCTGCACTCTAATAAGTTGCCCCTATAGCATTATATCCCCCCACCTAGTGATGAACGATGTCTTTAACTTGTTTACTACTGCCATCATGATCTGGTTGTATTCGGAGAAACCATTAGTGAAAGAATACATAGCACTTGAGGCTGCAGTGTCAATTGTGATATCTATATGAGTAAGAGGAAAATCATTTTTGGGGCATGCCTTGTTTAGGTCCCGATAATCCACGCACATCCTTACTTTACCATCCTTCTTTGAGACCGGGATGATGTTCGCCAACTATTAGCGATATTCGAGTACATCGAAAAAATTAGCTTTCATTTGCTTAACAACTTCTTCCCAAATATTCTCTACCCATTCTAGCCTTAGTCTTCTCATTTTCTACTTAATTGACTTGATATGCGGATAGGTTGGGATGTGGTGCTCTGCTATCTTTCTGTCTAACCTTGGCATGTTGTTGTAAGACCAAGCAAATACTTCTTTTCTTTTTTCCATTATTTTTTATAGTTTCCTTCTCTCCTTAGGAGTTATATCATGAGTTACCATAATGTTCCTTAGATTTTTTCATTTGTGCCTAATTAAATGAGTCAATTTATATGGAATTAATGTCAAACATGCACATGTCATGATTATCAAAATGCACACTACTATCAGAGAAAACATCACACAAGGAAGCGAAATTATCATTCATATCATTAATCTTTGAAAGAAAAGAAACATCGTCCTCATAAAGATCAGACGTTATTACATCATCATAAAATACATTAATGATTTGCCCATCTATCAAGGTAGCTAGCTCTTGTTGGTTTAGCTTCTTAGGCAGAGCGGTGAATTCCTCTAGCTCTTCAACCTTGGTGGTGACCTTCTCACGGACCTCCTTGATGCTTAACTCGACCATCCTATTGACGATTAGACTCTTGAATATCTCAAATCCCGGCACCTAAGTTCCAACTATGGTAACAGGTTGAAGCTCCTCAAGTAAGTCTTGCACTCTTGGAAAAATATGTCTTTTAGAGTCTTACCTTTTGGTTTGTCCTCATCTTCATCCTCATGATAATCGAGCCCATCTCGAGTTTTCTGACCCTTAAAGTCCAGCAGCTCTACAATACCCTGCTAATTTTTTTCTAACCCCATTCCAAGCATGAAATCCATTTTTCTGAACATGCTGGATAATTTAGGATCCATGTAGTCCTTAAAGGGAACAACAATTTGGAATGAGTAGGGGCTTCCAGCTTTTGCGCAGCTTCCTGAATAGCCGAGACAATGTTACCACCTTCGGCGTTAATAGTTACTATTTCGCCTCCGTGAGGGAACTTCACCTTCTGATGTGCAGCGAAAAGCATTCCTCCTAGGGCATGGGATCATGGCCCAATAACAGTGCAAAAGTTACTAGAATATCCAAGACAGTAAGTTCCACCCAGGATTCGATAGGACCCGTCTTCATCAATGATGAGAATGTTCCTTCCACGTCTCTTTTCATCTCATCATAGGCCCTTATCACCATATCTGATGATTTTAGATCTTTCATTGTCATCCCTAGTTTAGGGAGCATACGAGAAGGACACACATTCATGGTTGACCCATCATCTACTATCACACATGGGTCTTTTTCTCTTTGACTTCTACTGCTATATAAAGAGCCTTGTTATGGTCTCTCCCCTCAAGTAGTAAGTCTTCATCTAAGAAAGTGATCATCCCAATGGTTCTGTCAGTTACCTTTTTTATCATTTCTTCCGGGGTAGATATTGTGTTAATGCTTATACTAGACAAGGACTGGATTAAATCCTTTATATGATCTTATGAGTGCATCAGCAGCTCCCAGATGTCAGCTGCCTTCTTTTCTTTCTTCAGCTGCTCTAGTAATCCATTATCTTCTTCAGGAGCTTTCTCGACCTACTTCAGTTCTTGAGCCCCTATGTTCTTACCCACTGGCTCAACTTTTTTGCTAGAGTCACTCTGTGCAAATACCCTTTGCCTAGCATTTTTGACGTCACACTCATCTTTAGAACTGCAGTAGATATCTATGGCCAGAACCGACTTCTTTTTCCCTTCCTTCCAAACCTCCAATAGACAAGGCTCACAGGCTGCTTCATCTTTTGTTCCCAGCCACTTGGCACAATATCCTCGATTCAAATGTCAGTCATAGGAGGCTTTGAAAAACGGACCTTAAAATCAAATTTTTGTGAAGGTTGTCCTAATAGATCTTCTTATTCAGACCGAGAAAGTTTCTTAACTTGCCATTCTTCATAATTGATCAAGTCTTGCATCTCGTGCTTGAGACAGTTGCATTGGTCTGTCACATGCTCGAAAGCCTATTGATACTTATAATATTGACCATTATGGGGCTTAGGATTATTCTTAGGCGATTGGGGCTTAAGCTTCCCGCTCCATTTTAGGTGACGAAACACTACATATAGTGGTGCCCCAGCTTGGTGAAGGTTCTCTCTAGGTTATCTATCTTAATTTTTGGGTCTAGCTTAGGCTGAGGTATGTCTTTGAAAGAGTTCATGACCTCTTCTTCATTGAAGTCAGAGGTGATCATAGACACTTGGTTTCATGGTGGTGTGTTATTGTAGTTTGGCAGAGGGTTTCTTCTAGTACAAGGTTGGTCTGGGTTGGTTAATTTTCTAGCATCGATAAGGTCTTAAATTTCATATTTCGGTCGGATGCAATTGTTTGTATGGTGGCTGGGTGCTTGGTGGAACTTAAAATAAGTGTTGGGTTTGTAGCCAGGTGCATTTAGGTTTGGTGGGTTTTTTAGGATGGTTAGTTGGAGCATGCCATTCTGCACTAACCTCTCACACATCTTTGAGAGAGGTTGTCTGAAGTTGGAAAACCTCCTTGGTTGCTGGAAAACATTCATATATAGAGTTCTACTCCCTCCGGCCTAATAGTTCAGCCTCCCACCAATTCGCACTGTCTTCCTTTTGTCATTTTTTATTTCCTCAGCCTGAAGCCCTTTATCATCCAGGTCCATGAAAGTCCTCGAGTTCATCATCTAAAGCCTTTCGACCCAACCAGAAAGAATATTTCGAACCATCATACATACTTAATCCTTTTTATAAGGTTATTCTTCATCAACCCAGCCTTAATTCTCCACCTAGTCAAGAAATCTGACAAAGAACCATTCGACTTCTGTTTGGTAGACTAAAGATCTTTAATCAGGACTTTCAACTGGGTATTATAGTCATATTATTTAATAAAAGAATTACACATATCACACCATTCAACTTTGGTAGGTTTCTCTAGCTATGATATCAGTTCACAGCAGGCCCTTCTAGTGATAGTACAAATAGCTTAACAATTTAGGTTCTACTCAACCGTGTAGTCCCCATGATGGTTACATAATACTTTAGATGAACCTTCAGATCTCTAGTCCCGTTGAACTTGTCCATCTCAGGAATCCTAAACTTTGCAGATAACTTGTCCTCACTAGTCAACACTAATTCCTCAAAATCATACGTCAAGTCCAACCCTTTGATTTCCAGCATGCTTTGCATCTTATCAAGCTTAGCACTTAAGCCACTTACAGCTTAATTAGTGGCAATGGCTATTTCCCTTTTGGCTTGGTCCAGCATATATTCGTCAAAATCCTAGAAGTTTTGGGGCACTCCTCTTCTAGCAGGGTCTTCAGCAATAGCGTTAGCAGCAACATCAGTAGCGGCAGTAGTCTCAGTTATAATTGCAACTGGGTCAATCGCAGTAGGGGATTAGCTGGTGCAATTGGAGCAATAGGTGGGGCTTGGTTCGCAGCCATCCTACCTAAAAGCTATTAGAGTTCCTCCCGGATCACACCCTCAAATCATCGATAATGACATTCTTGAGGATCTCAATATCTTGCTCATTAGCTCTTTCATTAGCCATTCCAAATCTAGCTTCAGTCTCACTTGTGGAAGCTTGATGTCTTGGCTTTTCAAGGAGCTCTAACACAATCCGGATTCTCAATGAAAATGATATCCTCTCCAGCTTTCCACTATCTTGTCTCTTCCAACCTAAAAGAGTGTCTATATGGCTAAAAATAAAAAGGTTAGTATGATGCTTGTAATATATGAGATGCATGATGCACGTGCTATGCACAAAGATAAAAGAAAAGGAGTTAGCATACTCATTAATATACAAAGCATCCTTCCAACCTTATTACTCTCGCACACGGTCCATGGAGAGTTTTTCTTCACTAGGATTTTAGCCCTGGGTTTCCTACCAACAGGGGATAGTAAGCCTAGCTTGCATGTCATAAACTCTCAAAAGCATATTTAAACAAACAAGGCAATGCTCCTTAGTATAAGTATAAAGCTTGCATATTTTGGGCCTGATGCTTGATTCCACATGTCTTTGGGCCAAGGCTTTCCAATATATAGGCTTAAGTACTTATAAGGAGGAACATTTTAAATAGCAAGCAATAGAGTTTCTAAAGGAGATTGCTATTATTATTATCGTGAGTGAGTCTTAGGTAAGGATAAATGACTCCCACAAGTAAAAGGTATTCTTTCTTGGCTTGTCTCCCCACACAAGGGTCCATGTGATGAAGGAAATTCATTCATTATATATGAGTGATGGTTAGCAATTGTCGCAATTCTAGGGTTCGAGTGGAACCAAATAACCACTAACCGACACCATTGGGACTATAGAGACTAATGTGCATAATAGGTGAAAGTGTATTGATGCAAGAACCACCTATTAAATAATAAAATTAAAGACATACATAAACTGGAATCAATTTCTCTTATCCCTAACAGAGTTGCCATTGTAGATGACGATACGCACCCAAGTGTTTTTAGCGACCATGACATTGCAAGGCTTTCCAACTTAATTGAGAATATGCTAACTAGTCACAGAGACTAGCAACGATGGGAGTTACCACTCTGGTAACCGAGATACTTTTACTAATGAGTGAAATTTCTCGATTCCATAAGGAAGCTTATGTCATAAATCCAAATATGGATATGGAAGCCAACTTCCTTATTTGTGTATATTTGTCTTTAATTTTAATATTTAATGGGCTATTCCCTATAAATGTAGTATAATATTTCTACACATCAAGCACTACAACATGTGAGATCCACCTAAGTCTAGCCCCTTTTTTATTAAAGGCAAACCCAATCTCGATGTTATTAACCTAATTCATTAGTCAATTATTTACAAAGCCAACCTACTCTAACCCAATTACTAGTTATGCTTTAATAACCAAGCTTGTTAAGCCTAATTAACTAATTTTTATGGAGAGGCCCAATTCAATAATCCTAGATCTAATATGGCCCAATTTTAACCTAACTAAGCATGGCAAAGCCCGTTAAGTCTACATGGATTTTAGATTAAATCCCAATTAACATCTTAATTAAGCTAATAGACTACCCTTTTCATGCCAGATCCAATTTTAAGGCCTAAGTCCATCTGTCCAATTTTAATTAGGCAATCATGTAACATGTATTTAGGCATTGATCATAGATGAAAAAGGCAAAAATAAAAGGTCAAGAAATAAATCTAACTATTACAATCCACCTACAACTAAAAGAAAATAGAGAAAACCCTAAAAACTGAATTACAACTCAAGAAACTATCTAAATACAATGAAAATTCGATAATATAGACAATTAACGTTAAGAGCCCATCAGCTCAAAGTGAAGAGCCCATCAGCTTAACACACAACCAAATCGGCTCTGTATTAAGCCGATTGGCTCTAGAGGCTTGAAGGGATTTCCTTTGGTCGTTCTTCAATTTTTGTGCTCAAACCCAAGTTTTTACATGCACATGAGAAAAAAATAAGGTTAACACATGTATAATGATGTGCGTAAAATACACACATCTAAATGGGGTTTTTAAGATCGATTTTATGGATATTTGGATGTGAATTGGTACCAACACTCACCCTATGCGTATGTTTGTGTGCATTAGGTCCAAAAGAAGTCAAAGAATGAAAAAGAAAAGAATTGGAGCATAATTGGACGTCAAAGCTGCCGAAACGAGCTAAGTACGAGCATGAGGAAGCTGAACATGGCCGTGTTGGTCTCAACACTGGCCGTGTTCACAACACGGTTACAAACACATGCCGGGTTACCAACACGGGAACCAACACGGCCGTGATGGACATCAAAGAAGAAGTAGATTTTAGGGAGCACGACCACAGAGAGTAATATTTAATACGGCTAGGAACCAACACGGCTAGGAACACCATCTTGTGTCCCCAACACGGCCAGGAACACGGCTATGTTAGCGGCGATAGAGGGTTGTAATTAAAAGAACGAAGAGAGAAAAAGAAGAGGCCGCTAGGGTTAGAACGTCCCAAACCCTAATTTTTCTCTCCCTAAGGGTTTTCTGAGCTGAAACCAAGGGAAAAGGAGACTTGGATCAAGGTTTCAATCAGATTTCCTTGAAGGATCGAAGATTGGGTGAGGTTCGTTGATTGATTTTCAAATCGAGCAAGAGGAACAAGAATCGATTCAATTGGAGCAAAAGGATTTGGGGATGTTTACTCTCATCTAAGGGTGTAATCGGGTTTTCTCTACCTTTGCTTATTGTTGTAATTGAATTCTTGTGTATTTTGAGAATGAACATGATTAGCTAGATTGATTAAATCCATTGGGATTTCTTTACTATGTTGGCTTGATATTATATTGTTGGATTGTTTGAGTTGGTTTTGTATTCTTCTTGTTTTCAGTATTAATAAGATAATGCATTATTCATGAGACGCTGTGAATTGTGATGTTTAGGTTGCTTTACAAGATTGAGAAATCCGTTTGGCAATTGGAATTTTGAATAGCAAGAACTGGTTAATAATCGCTTAGAGATAAGGATAATTAACTAGCCGGATTAAGAATTAACAAAGCTTAATAGAGGCGGATTAAAGCTTAATGCTAATTTAAGAATCAATCGTTAGGAAGAGATTCCAACTTTAGGTTATTAGGTTTAGGAATTTGGTTATCTCGAGAGAGAAATCGAATTCGGTTAAGAATTCATCCACGGGTAGCATAATTAGACTCACCGATCCTTTATCTTTTGTTTGACTGCCAACTAGTTTAGATTCCCTTTGGGTTTGTCTTCTTGTCTTGATTATTTCGTTTATCAATCACTCTTGCATCTCCCTTAGGACTTAGCTTGTAGCTATTAGTTAGTTTAGAAATTATTTATCGCTAATTTTAGGTTAATATAACAAAGAACAAAGGAGTAACTCTGGGCTTTCACTTTCCCGAGGAATACGACCTTGATACTCGCCATTAGTGCTAGACTGCATCGATAGGTACACTGCCTTAGATTGTAGCTAACACGAGTAGCACCCATCAAGTTTTTGGCGCCGTTGCCGGGGAATTGTTTGAAAACTAGAGTGAAATTTGCTATTTGTTAATTTAGCCAATTTCTTTTCTTATTTCTTATTATTTTATGATTTTTATTTTTATTTTTTTATTTGTTTTATTTTATTTGTACATATTTATTTAGTTTAAGTTTATGATTCAGATAGTGAATGATAAGGAGTTTCAATGCTAAACTCAAACTCTTTGTATGATGCATTGGAAAATGGGATTAGGAACCAAGAGAGTGCTAAAAATTAGGATACCCGTGCATCTTTAGAAGCTCGAGTGGAATCATTTTGCAGGGCTACCGATCAACTCTCCACTCCTATCCTTTCATATCAAGTTTTTTATGAATTTTTTTTGGTTTACATTTGAGTAATGATTGTCCATTGTGCAATGATTTTACTCCTTATTCTTATAACTGTGAACAGGTGAATTATACGGGCAATTGGCCAAATGACTCATATGGAAGCACCTATAATCAAGAGTGGAGCACTCATTCACCCTATGGATGGAGCTTAGATGGCCCGAACCACCGAATCTCGAAGAACCACATCGAAATTTAATCTTGCACCTTCAATTCAAGATGAAGAGTTAGTGTCGGAGAGCCGATGATGAGGTTCATTACAAGTCTTGATGATAGATTCCAACAAACAGAGAGGATACTTGAAGATCAACAAGCCTCGATTAACAACATAGAGCATCAAGTAGGCTTAATCTTCAAGTTACTAGTCAAGAGGAATTGGGAACTCCATCAAACGCCATCGAATCCGAGGAACACTTGAGCGCCACTTATGCTCAGTGAGAATTTTCTGGTTTATCTACTATGTTTGACGATGATGCTTTTGTGCGGGACGACTCTTTGAACATGGAGATGGAACCGGAAAGGAAGAGGCAATTATGATCCTCCGAAAGACTATCAACGAGGAATACACAGTTGATGATGCTTTGAGTTGAGTTAGAGGAATTTTGGTGGATTTTCCACAAGTCCCTTCGATGATGAAAGATGAGCACGAGTTATCCAATGAAGAAGTCTTGGAGGAGCTCGAGTTTCTTCTAGCAAGTGAACCAAGACAAGGACTAGAGGAAACCATTGATGTTCCTGAAGAAATTGCCCAACCGTCAATCCTTCCAATTGGTGAAACTTCAGCTTTCAAATTGGAAGAGCCCCTAGAGCATCATGACTACGTGCAATTATACGTGGAGTGAGTCTTGCCCATCATACTGGCAGCTTGCTTGATAGTCGGGAAGAGAAAATTGACGATTATCCCTCTAAGCGGATACTTGAAGCCATTTGCTTGGAAGAAGGATGAATGGTCGTCAATCCCCACCATTTACTTTTCACCATGAGTCCAGCTAAGAAGACTCATCATATCAAAAAGAAGCACTTTTGGGAGGCACCCCAAACTTTATTTTATTTCTTTTTCATATTTAATTACTTTTTTTACCCTTTCATTTTGAAACATTTTATTAGTTTTAGTTTTCATATTTTATTTAATTTTTGTTTTAGTTTCGATTTTAATTCCTTATTTTATTATTTGCAGCCACTCCTCTACCACACACTAGCCAGCGCCCTGATATCCCTAATGATGCACCTCTTTTCACTCCGGAGCCATAGTCAGGGCAGTATTAGTTCTTTTCCCTTTTGCATTTCTTATATTTTGTACACTGAGGACAGTGTGTCCTTTAAGTGTGGGGTGGGTGATATTTATCCCATCTTAGTTATTTGTTTATTATTTGTGCAATTTTTTTTGTAAAATTTTGAAAATTTTTCACTTTGTTTCGATGCTCTTACTATTGACTTGATTTTGAAATCCTATTTATGTCCATGTGATCGGCTAAAACCGACAGTGTTGAGTTTTGCGGAAGAGTGTAAGATAATTAATTTAAGTTTTGCACTAAGTTGCTTTGGTTTATTTAATTTTGTTTTGATGATTTTTGTTTGGAACCTACTCAAAAGCACACTTGTGAGAAATTGAGCCTAAATTGTAAGCATACACTTTATATGCTTGTATTTATTTCTTCTTGAGAGTGCCAAGTACTGTCTTTACTTTTAGAACTTGCTCGGTAATGCTTATGAGGGCCACAAGGAGAGTTTAACACTTTGGTATAATAGAGGCACTTAGGTTTTTCATTCTAGCCAAATAGCCTTCATTCGTTTATTGATTATGTAGATAACCCCCTCTTTCACCATTTTCTATCATATTTCATTGCCACTTAGTTTTATTCTGCTTTAGGTTATGATTTTGCACATGAGTTGTTTTTATTGGGAATTTTTATCTTGGGAATAGCTTTGGAATCTTGTAGCAGCTTACTTCAATCCAAAAAGAAATTCACTCTATTATGTGAATGTTCTTCCCTTATGAAAAAAAAGAAAAAAAAAGAAAAAAGAAAAATATAGAAATAGAAGAATAAGAGGGAAAGGTGATGAAAAGAAAGAAAGTAAGTGAGCCAAACATTTGGACTTGATTCCTATTTCCCACCTTGGACTACTGTTCATTGTTTATCCCTTATAATTTTTGTGGCTTGTGTGCAGGTCATGTATTTCATTGCAGAACACCATAGGTTCAACTCTGACCAAATTTACCTACCCCTACCTAATCCCCATTACAACCCCTATAAAGACCTCTTGACATGGTTGTTGACTCTCCATAAGTGGTAGGAGTAGGATTTAAGAGCAAGCATATAGTAAGTAAGGCAGTAGTTAATGCATTGAGCGATTAAACACTACCCTTTTAACACTTTGAGTGATTTAGAGTGAATCTGGTGAAGAGTTGGTTCTAAATAATTTTGTTGCGATAGTATTTTGTGAATCAATAGCACCTTGGTTGTGATACTTGAATTGATTGTTTTGTTTCTTTCTGTTTGACTTACACTTGTTAAGGATATGTGCAGGAGCTCTCTAGCTTGTCTGTCAGTTTAAGTGTTGTTTCTTAGTGGTTTATTTTCCTTATTTTACTTTTGATTGCTTGAGGACAAGCAATGAGCTAAGTGTAGGGTTATTTGATGTGCGTAAAATACACACATCTAAATGGGGTTTTTAAGATCGATTTTATGGATATTTGGATGTGAATTGGTACTAACACTCACCCTATGCGTATGTTTGTGTGCATTAGGTCTAAAAGAAGTCAAAGAATGAAAAAGGAAAGAATTGGAGCATAATTGAACGTCAAAGTCAACCGAGCGAGGAAGTTTGAACATGGTCGTGTTGGTCTCAACACTGGCCGTGTTCGCAACACGGTTACAAAAACATGCTGTGTTACCAACACGGGAACCAACACGGCCGTGTTGGACATCAAAGAAGAAGTAGATTTTAGGGAGCACGGCCATAAAGAGTAATACGGCTAGGAACACCATCCCGTGTCCCCAACACGACCAGGAACACGGCTGTGTTAGCGGCGATAGAGAGTTGTAATTAAAAGAACGAAGAGAGAAAAAGAAGAGGCCGCTAGGGTTAGAACGTCCCAAACCTAATTTTTCTCTCCCTAAGGGTTTTCTGAGCTGAAACCAAGGGAAAAGGAGACTTGGATCAAGGTTTCAATCAGATTTCCTTGAAGGATCGAAGATTGGGCGAGGTTCGTTGATTGATTTTCAAATCGAGCAAGAGGAACAAGAATCGATTCAATTGGAGCAAAAGGATTTGGGGATGTTTACTCTCATCCAAGGGTGTAATCGGGTTTTCTCTACCTTTGCTTATTCTTGTAATTGAATTCTTGTGTATTTTCAGAATGAACATGATTAGCTAGATTGATTAAATCCATTGGGATTTCTTTACTATGTTGGCTTGATATTATATTGTTGGATTGTTTGAGTTGGTTTGTATTCTTCTTGTTTTCAGTATTAATAAGATAATGCATTATTCATGAGACGTTGTGAATTGTGATGTTTAGATTGCTTTACGAGATTGAGAAATCCGTTTGGCAATTGGAATTTTGAATAGCAAGAACTGGTTAATAATCGCTTAGAGATAAGGATAATTAACTAGCTGAATTAAGAATTAACAAAGCTTAATAGAGGCGGATTAAAGCTTAATGCTAATTTAAGAATCAATCGTTAGGAAGAGATTCCAACTTTAGGTTATTAGGTTTAGGAATTTGGTTATCTCGAGAGAGAAACCGAATTCGGTTAAGAATTCGTCCACGGGTAGCATAATTAGACTCACCGATCCTTTATCTTTTGTTTGATTGCCAACTAGTTTAGATTCCCTTTGGGTTTGTCTTCTTGTCTTGATTATTTCGTTTATCAATCACTCTTGCATCTCCCTTAGGACTTAGCTTGTAGCTATTAGTTAGTTTAGAAATTATTTATCGCTAATTTTAGGTTAATATAACAAAGAACAAAGGAGTAACTCTGGGCTAGACTGCATCGATAGGTACACTGCCTTAGATTGTAGCTAACACGAGTAGCACCCATCATATAATAATAAAAAAGAAGTATAATCTAATAGTTTAATTTGATCTAGAATTTGATCAAATCAAGTTTTGTTAGCCTAAGTCATTTCATTACTTTGGAAACCCTTGATTTTGATTTTGACAATCAAATTGAGGTGCACTTATTTCATATTTTGAGTGTCTATTATATAGTGTTAAAGTTGCTTAAGCATTAGACACAAGGTCTTAGAGAAAATCAAATAGCTTCGCTGAAGCTACAAAAGCGCAGGGGCGCTTATCTCAAAGTCACCTCAAAGCCTCCAATCAGGCATTAACATCTGGAAGTCAAAAAGTCTTCTCCCTATAAAGCACGAAGGCGCCTCCCATTGAAGAGAAAGATAAATTATAGCAGAGAGTAGCACAATCTCAAGCTCGGTCGCGCTCCTGGGCGCATTTTAAGGAACCGCGAGGGCCCTTCTCCAGCGCTGGGGTGCCATTCGCATTAAATGCTGAGTCAATAATCGTTATGCCGTCAGCCGATAAAGCAACACCACGTGTCAAGAGTCGTTGGAGCTCTAACAGCTATAATTAGAAAGTGTGGGGGTGTTTTAAAGCACGAGGTCACTTCTCTAGCAGAAAGTTACTTTTGCCAAATCATCTTCACTTTGCTTTTAGCTACAATCTAAGGCAGTGTACCTATCGATGCAGTCTAGCACAAATGGCGAGTATCAAGGTCGTATTCCTCGGGAAAGTGAAAGCCCATAGTTACTCCTTTGTTCTTTATTATATTAACCTAAAATTAGCGATAAATAATTTTTAAACTAACTAATAGCTACAAGCTAAGTCCTAAGGGAGATGCAAGAGTGATTGATAAACGAAATAATCAAGACAAGAAGACAAACCCAAAGGGAACCTAAACTAGTTGGCAATCAAACAAAAGATAAAGGATCGGTGAGTCTAATTATGCTACCCGTGATCTATTTCTAAATTCAGTTTCTCTCGAGATAACCGAATTCCTAAACCTAATAACCTAAAGTTGGAATCTCTTCCTAACGATTGATTCTTAAATTAGCATTAAGCTTTAATCCGCCTCTATTAAGCTTTGTTAATTCTTAATCCGGCTAGTTAATTATCCTTATCTCTAAGCGATTATTAACCGCCTATTCAAAATTCCAATTGCCAAACGGATTTCTCAATCTCATAAAGCAATCTAAACATCACAATTCACAATGTCTCATGAATAATGCATTATCTTATTAATACTGAAAACAAGAGGAATACAAAACCAACTCAAACAATCCAACAATATAATATCAAGCCAACATAGTAAAGAAATCCCAATAGATTTAATCAATCTAGCTAATCATGTTCATTCTCAAAATACACAAGAATTCAATTACAACAATAAGCAAAGGTAGAGAAAACCCGATTACACTCTTGGATGAGAGTAAATTTCAAATCCTTTTGCTCCAATTGAATCGATTCTTGTTCCTCTTGCTCGATTTGAAAATCAATTGACGAACCTCGCCCAATCTTCGATCCTTCAAGGGAATCCGATTGAAACCTTGATCCAAGTCCCCTTTTCTCTTAGTTTCAACTCAGAAAACCCTTAGGGAAAGAAAAATTAGGGTTTGGGACGTTCTAACCCTAGCCTCCTCTCCTTTTTTTCCTCTCTTCGTTCTTTTAATTAATACCCCCTGTTGCCTCCAACACGGCCGTGTTCCCGGCCGTGTTACTCTATGTGGTGTGCTCCATAAGATCTACTTCTTTGATGTCAACACAACCGTGTTGGTTCCCAGTAACACGGCTGTTTGTGGCCGTGTTGAGAACCGGCCGGTGTGAGACCAACACGGCCCTGCTCGGCCTTCCCTCATGCTCGCATTCTTAGCTCGCTTTGACGCTTTGGCGTCCAATTGCTCAATTCAATTGCGAATGGACTTCTCAATCACACAAAGTAATCTAAACACACAATTCACAACGTCTCATGAATAATGCATTATCTTATTAATACTGAAAACAAGAAGAATACAAAACCAACTCAAACAATCCAACAATATAATATCAAGCCAACATAGTAAAGAAATTCCAATGGATTAAATCAGTCTAGCTAAACATATTCATGTTTAAAACAATCTAGGAAATCAATTACAATGAAAGAATAATGAAAATAAAACATCTACACCCTTTTCTCTCGAATTGGATGAACAGCTCCAAATCTAGATCTACACTTTGATTAATCTCCCAAACTGCCTCTTGAATTACTCCACTACTGTTTTGCACTCGGAACCTTGCGATTCCGGGATTCTTACTCACCACAACTCTCTCTTGCGCTCAATACTGTGCAAAAACCGAACCAGCCGCCAGGGCTCTATGTCACTCTTTTTTCCCCTCTCCCTTTTTCTAAGAAAAATTCATTTTTCTTATATATTTAACTCCAAGACGGCCAAAGTCCAGCCGTACGAAACCGTGGATCTCACCAAGTAGGTTTCACCACTACTGCTCGCCACCAGGCCTTGTCAATAAGGCGGTGGCTACAACCGTGCCCAAAGTGCAAATTTCAAGAATCAAAGCCAATGGTTGAGCACGGCCGAGTCCGTGCTCAATGTATGCGGGCTCTTGTCCGATATTGATGAATTCTCGTCCGTTTCCGCACGTATTGATCTATAATTGCTTAAACACCGATGATCAGATAAATGTTCACAAATGCAAAAGAACACAAAACACGGGTGATCCGGGAATAAAAGCACAATAATTGCTAAGAACATACGCAATAATATGCAAGCAAATATGTGTAAAACTATGCTCATCAAATTACCCCACACTTAAGCTATTGCTTGTCCTCAAGCAATTAACAACTCACCCTATAAAACTACAGTTAGCAATTCCTTACAGTTTATGCCGCTAGTCCATAACAGATAGTATTCAACACATCTCAAAGGATACTCAATCATAAATCAAATTGCAAATCATTAACACAGAATGGAAATAATATTAATGCATGAGTAACTTAACTGATAATTCAACACAAACATCATGAACCAATGCCTCACAGGGATCACTCAAGTCGCTCAAAGTGTATATTAGGTAAATAACAAATCCCTCAAAGCAAATGCACAAGACCCGCTCACCATAAGCTTGCTCATAAATCATATCTTCGCTATTGTGAATAAGTAAATACCAAAATCAAAGGGTCTTTACCAAGGTTGTAATGGGGCTAGGATAAAGGTACGGAGATTTGGACAGAAGTATGAAAATGCTGGAATTCGTGCGATAAACAATAGTATATGCTCAAAGGATTAAATGCCTAAGATCACAAAAAGAATCATTCATTAAAATCCCTACTTCATAGAATAACGCTCGCAAATGCTCTAAATCCAATAAAAAGATAAATAATTAAAGAGATTTGTTTATTATATATTTTTTTTCTTCTTCTTCTTCTTTTTTTCTTTTTTTTTTTTAAAGAAATGAACTAGCGACTTTTATTAGCAATGCATACAACCTCGAATAAACATAAAGAATAATAAATACAAATTGGATCAAAGGGAGCATTTAAAATATCAAAAAGATTTAGTGAATTTACCAACATAGCAACTAGAATTTTAATCCCACATAAAGTTGAACAAATCACAGAAAGAAATTCCAGCATAAGGGTGAAGGAAAGATAAATGTAAAGAATGGTATAATTGAAGTGTATAGGTGTAGATTATGAAGAAAAGGTTAAGGCTCAAAAACTGGCTAACTAATGGAAACATAAGGTGATAGGCTTTTGGTCAAATGTGGTGAATCCTAAATCGCCCAAATCATCTCATGGTATTCACAATATTCATGTAACTTCAACACGCATTACAAAGCAAGTTCTAGAAGCAAAGTTAAGTACAATGCACACTCAAACAAGAAATATAAAGAGCATAAGTATAATGAATGCTCAAATGGCTCAAAATCTCACTTTCAGGTGTGGTATTAGGTGCAGTTAGTTCGCAATATCATTAATTGAATCATTACTTAAGAAACACATGCATATGATATTGTCAACGTTCTAAGTTAAAATTCGACAATTCGAAAAACAATTAAATAACACCGGTTTAACCCGGCAGGGTTGATGTGTAAAACACCATAAATTGTTTTCCAAGGACAATGAACAGCAAAGAAAAGTAACTACAATTCTATAAATCAAGTCATCAATCAACTCAAAAATAGCATACTCAAGTGCATAAAAACAGTGTCCTAACATCCCCTAAAAATACACAACACCTAGCCATAGTAATTTCAGATATATTAAAAAAAACATATGAGAGATTAAGGTTTACCCATAAGCACCCCACACTTGAAGAACACACTGTCCTCAGTGTAAAATGTTATGGATACCCCGCATGGAATGCTCAACTAAGAGAACAAAGGTAATAAAATCCAAGTGCACGACATGTATGAAAAATAAAGTAAATAAATGCGGAAAATAAAAAGATCTGAGGGATCGCCCGATCATCCATCGAGGTCGATGTTGTGAAATTCAGTGCCTCCCTGGCAGAATTTGAAAATAATAAAATAAAGAAATAAAATCGAACCTGAAAATATGAAAACTAAAACTAATAAAATGTTTCAAAACAAAAGGTTAAAAATTAGAAATTAAAGATAAAAATTGGGGTGCCTCCCAAAAGCGCTTCTTTTTTATATGATGAGTCTTCTTAGCTGGACTTATGGTGAAAGGCAAATGGGCGTGATCGACGACCATCCATCCTTCTTCCAAGCAAATGTCTTCAAGTATCCGCTTAAAGGGATAATCGTCAATTTCCTCTTCCCGACTATCAAGCAAGGCAATATGATGGGCAAGACTGGCCTCCCTCGTATAATTGAACGTAGTCATGATGCTCTAGGGGCTCTTCCAATTTGAAAGCTGGAGTTTCAACAATTGGAAGGATCGATGGTTGGGCAATCTCTTCAGGAGTGTCGATGGTTTTCTTCAGTCCCTGGCTTGGTTCACTTGCTAAAAGAAACTCGAGCTCCTCCAAGACTTCTTCATTAGATAACTCATGCTCATCTTCCATCATCGGAAGGGACTTGTGGAAAATCTACCAACAATGCCTCTAATCGCGAACTCAAAGATCATCAATCCAGTACATTCTGTGATAGTCTTCGGAGGAATTATGTTCGCCTCTTCCTTTCCTCGGGTTCCATCTCCATGTTCAAGAAATCGTCCCGCATGGAAGCATCATCGTCAAACATAGTAGATAAAGCGGAAAATTCTCACTGAACGCAGTGATCGGCGCCAAGTGTTCCTCGGTTTCGATGGCGTTTGATGGAGTTCTCAATTCCTCTTGACTAGTAACTTGAAGATTAAGCCTACTTGATGCTCTATGTTCTTAATTGAGGCTTGTTGATCTTCAAGTATCCTCTCCGTTTGTTGGAATCTATCATCAAGACTTGTAATGAACCTCATCATCGGCTCTCCGACACTAACTCTTCATCTTGAGTTGAAGGTGCAAGATTAGGCCGATGTGGTTGCCGAGATTCCGGTGGTTCCGGGCCATCTAAGCTCCATCCATAGGGTGAATGAGTCCTCCACTCTTGATTATAGGTGCTTCCATGCGAGTCATTTGGCCAGTCTGCCCGTGATAATTCACACTCGCTCACGCTTATAAGAATAAGGAGTAAAATCACTGCACAATGGACAATTATTACTCAAATGTAAACCGCAACAAAATTCACAAAAAACTTGAGATGAAAGGAGAGGAGTGGAGAGTTGATCGGCAGCCCGACAAAATGATTCCACTCGAGCTTCTAAAGATGCACGGGTATCCCAATTTTTTGCACTCTCTTAGTTCCTAATCCCATTTTCCAATGTGTCATACAAAGAGTTTGAGTTTAGCATTGAACCACCTTATCATTCACTATCTGAATCATAAACTTAAACTAAATAAATATGTACAAATAAAATAAAATAAATAAATAAATAAAAATAAAAATCATAAGATAATAAAAAAGAAAAAAAAAAGGCTAAATTAACAAATAGCAAATTTCACTCTAGTTTTCAAACATTCCGCGGCAACGGCGCCAAAAACTTGATGGGCTCTTTATGCAACCTACATCTAAGGCAGTGTACCTATTGATGCAATCTAGCACTAATGGCGAGTATCAAGGTCGTATTCCTTGGGAAAGTGAAAGCCCAGAGTTACTCCTTTGTTCTTTGTTATATTAACCTAAAATGGATAATGAATAAATTCTAAACTAACTATTAACTACAAGCTAAGTTCTGAGGGAAATGCAGGAGTAATTGATAAATGAAATAATCAAGACAAGAAGACAAACCCAAAGGGAATCTAAACTAGTTGGCAACCGAACAAAAGATAAAGGATCGGTGAGTTTAATTATGCTACCCGTGGATGAATTCTTAACCGAATTCGGTTTCTCTCTCAAGATAACCGAATTCCTAAACCTAATAACCTAAAGTTGGAATCTCTTCCTAACGATTGATTCTTAAATTAGCATTAAGCTTTAATCCGCCTCTATTAAGCTTTGTTAATTCTTAATCCGGCTAGTTAATTATCCTTATCTCTAAGCGATTATTAACTAGTTCTTGCTATTCAAAATTCCAATTGCTAAATGGACTTCTCAATCACACAAAGTAATCTAAACACACAATTCACAACGTCTCATGAATAATGCATTATCTTATTAATACTGAAAACAAGAAGAATACAAAACCAACTCAAACAATCCAACAATATAATATCAAGCCAACATAGTAAAGAAATCCCAATGGATTAAATCAGTCTAGCTAAACATGTTCATGTTTAAAACAATCTAGGAAATCAATTACAATGAAAGAATAATGAAAATAAAACATGTACACCCTTTTCTCTCGAATTGGATGAACAGCTCCAAATCTAGATCTACACTTTGATTAATCTCCTAAACTGCCTCTTGAATTACTCCACTACTGTTATGCACTCGGAACCTTGCGATTCCGGGATTCTTACTCACCGCAACTCTCTCTTGCACTCAATACTGTGCAGTAGAACCGACAGCCGGGGAGCTCTATGTCACTCTTTTTCCCCCTCCCTTTTCTAAGAAAATTCATTTTTCTTATATATTTAACTCAAGACGGCGAGTCGAGCCGAAACCGTGGATCTCACTCAGTAGGGTTTCACCACCAGAGCTCCCCCATGTTGGCCACCACGGGCCGTATTTCTACCCGTGTTGGCCACCACCGGCCGTCGGTCAAGGTCAGGTGGCTACTAAACCGTGCCCAAAGTGCAAATTTCAAGAATCAAAGCCAATGGTTGAGCATGGCCAGAGTCCAGCCGTGCTCAATGTATGCATTGCGGGCTCTTGTCCGATATTGATGAATTCTCGTCCGTTTCCGAACGTATTGATCTATAATTGCTTAAACACCGATGACGGTCCTATAAATGTTCCTGAAATGCAAAAGAACACAAAACACGGGTGATCTGGGAATAAAAGAACATACGCAATAATATGCAAGCAAATATGTGTAAAACTATGCTCATCAAGTCACCATCCCCATACTAACCATATGGGGAAGTCCCAACGTCTCCATCACCCCCAGCTCTGTCAAATGTGGTATCGCTTCCTCCAAAACTCCTAAGCTCCTAGCCAGTCGAGTAATGTAAGTCCCAAAATAGAAAATTACCTTCTTTGAGTTGTTGCAGAAGGCACTGATCTGTCTAGCCAATAAGTACCCCATGTCAATGATCGCCGGTGCATGCTTTGTAAAGTATAAACAGTCCGACCGGGTAACTACACCACCGCTATCTCCCTGCCGTTGATGGTCCTAGCCATATGCATGCAAGTACCGCAGATCCTCGTGGCAAGTTAGGCGCCTGACTGGTCCGGCTGAACCCTCGGTGTCATCAAATCTCGGCCCCACATCTGCGGATATGACACACCAGCGTGTGTATACAATGACTATAAACCTCTCCAATCGCATCCTCCTCAGTCCACAAGCCTAAGTGTACCCCAAACTGTTGTACACTCATCGTGAAAGTCCGCCTTGCTAGTCTCAGGCTGATCGCATCCGGTTGTTGGAAGTCCCGCAATCGGCTTTGCAGGAAAGAAAGTGCCGGCAAACTCCACAGTCAACTCCCTATATATTGGTTCAACAATGTCAAAGAAATGTTGAAATGGGGGCGTCTTAAGATATTGGTGAATCGCAATACAAGTCAAGCGGTCTCAGTCATGGGCGGTCCTATCCCTCGCCTTTCCCAAATCTTTCAGGCCTCATCAATTGATATCTCCGCTCAAAGGTGGGCTGCCCTTGGAAAAGTAGGAATCGATGGCTACGCGGTGGTCTAATTTAACTCGAACTAGTCGGGATGCGGTGCACGACGATCGAGAGGAAGAGGAACCATCGGTCCGCCTCTCTTGTAAACTCCCGATCCTCATCCGGTGGACATGGTACCTGAAAGGAAACTTTTAGTACTAAGGATCAACAAAATTCTGGCAGCATAACGGCATAAAATGAACAAACCAAACGATTTAACTCGATAAAATTAAACTGCTCAATGTCGTGCAAAGAAAATTTAATCCACAACACTGCCAAGCAATGCTAACCAATTAAATTTGCAATTCATCCATATGGAGTTTACTTCGCCATAATCCATCACAAGGCAAACCAACATGCTAATATAAAACAGACACAAACAGAGTCGACTATCTAAGACATAGCCTATTGTTTAGCGGCCGACAATAATAATAAAGAGAAAAATAAGGAATTAATCACAATCATAAATAATGGTAGAAAAGAAAAACGGAAAATATGAGCAAGTTAAGTATATAAACTATATTAAAGAAAATAAAAGAAAATTAAGCACAAACATGAATGTAAATGCATGCACCAAATAATAAAATAAGGGAATAAACAAAAAAAAAATTGAAACACAAAGAAAACATAAATTCGAACTAATATCAAAATAAAATAATGGAAAATGAAGTTGGAGGGTACTTACTTGACAAACGCAATATCCAAAGCCTTCGAAATGAGAAATAAGAAGTGAGAGAGTAAGAGAGGAGAGAATTGCTAAAACTAAGGGGAGAAAAAAAAATTTTGGAGATTTTGAAATGAAGTGGTATATATAGGCAGTGTACGGAACACGCCCGTGTTCACCAAGGGTCGTGTTAAGGAACACGGTCTGGATATCGGGCCGTGTTAAGTGAATAAAAACGTGCTGACCAACCACTTACTCGAGCACGCCCGTTTAAGGACCGGCCTCTTGGACACGGATGTGTTAGGATACCACGGGCGGGGCATAAATGCCCGTGTTAGGTTCTGTGAACGTGTTCATCTTAGTTTGATTTTCTTCAATTAGAACACGGGACGTGTTAATGAACACGTGTTGATCTCTAGAAAATGCAAAAGTTGCGATTCTCAGCACTTTCTCACTCTTTCTCACCTGAAAAACCAATAAGTCCTCAACTCATACACTCAACATAAATAAAACTTAACAAAAACCAACTATAAAACCTAATCAACTAAGTTCACAATGCAAGGGTAAAGTATTCAAATTGAAAAATAGAATTTGGGGTGCCTCCCAAAAACGCTTCTTTTTGATGTGATGAGTCTTCTTAGCTGGACTCATGGTGAAAAGCAAATGGTGGGGATTGACGACCATCCATCCTTCTTCCAAGCAAATGGCTTCAAGTATCCACTTAAAGGGATAATCGTCGACTTCCTCTTCCCGACTATCAAGCAAGCTGCTAGTATGATGGGCAAGACTCGCTCCTCATATAATTGCACGTAGTCATGATGCTCTAGGGGCTCTTCCAATTTGAAAGCTGGAGTTTCACCAATTGAAAGGATCGACGGTTGGGCAATTTCTTCAGGAACGTTGATGGTTTTCTCTAGTCCTTGGCTTGGTTCACTTGCTAGAAGAAACTCGAGCTCCTCCAAGACTTCCTCATTGGATAACTCGTGCTCATCTTCCATTATCGAAGGGACTTGTGAAAAATCCACTAAAAATTCCTCTAATCGAACTCGGCATCATCAATGACGTTCTTGTTGATAGTCTTTCAAAGGAATCATGTTCGCCTCTTCCTTTTCTGATTCCATCTCCATGTTCAAGAAATCATCCTGCATATAAGCATCATCGTCAAACATAATAGATAAACCAGAAAATTCTCACTGAACGCATAAGTGACTCACCAAATGTTCCTGGATTCGATGAGCTTTGATGGAGTTCCCGATTGCTCTTCAGGCCTAGTAACTTGAAGATTAAGCCTACTTGATGCTCTATGTTGTTAATCGAGGCTTGTTGATCTTCAAGTATCCTCTCCGTTTGTTGGAATCTATCATCAAGACTTGTAATGAACCTCATCATCGGCCTCCCCCGACACTAACTCTTCATCTTGAGTCAAGGTGCAAGATTAAATTTCTTGATGTGGTTGCCGAGATTCCGTGGTTCGGGCCATCTAAGCTCCGTGCATAGGGTGAATGAGTGCTCCACTCTTGATTATAGGTGCTTCTATACGAGTCATTTGGCCAATTGCCCGTGATAATTCAATTGCTCACGCTATAAGAATAAGGAGTAAAATCACTGCACAATGGACAATCATTACTCAAATGTAAACCATAACAAAATTTACAAAAAACTTGAGATGAAAGGATAGGAGTAGAGAGTTGATCGGTAGCCCTGCAAAATGATTCCACTCGAGCTTCTAAAGATGCACGGGTATCCCAATTTTTAGCACTCTCTTGGTTCCTGATCCCATTTTCCAACGTGTCATATAAAGAGTTTAGAATTGAACCTCCTTATCATTCACTATCTGAATCATAAACTTAAACTAAATAAATATGTACAAATAAAATAAAATAAATAAACAAATAAAAATAAAAATCATAAAATAATAAGAGAAAAAAATGGCTAAATTAACAAATAGCAAATTGCACTCTAGTTTTCAAACAATTCCCCAGCAACGGCGCCAAAAACTTGATGGGTGCTACTCGTGTTAGCTACAATCTAAGGTAGTGTACCTATCGATGCAGTCTAGCGCTAATGGCGAGTATCAAGGTCGTATTCCTCGGGAAAGGGAAAGCCCAGAGTTACTCCTTTGTTCTTTGTTATATTAACCTAAAATTAGCGATAAATAATTTCTAAACTAACTAAAAGCTAGAAGCTAAGTCCTAAGGGAGATGCAAGAGTGACTGATAAACGAAATAATCAAGACAAGAAGACAAACCCAAAGGGAATCTAAACTAGTTGGCAATCAAACAAAAGATAAAGGATCTGTGAGTCTAATTATGCTACCCGTGGATGAATTCTTAACCGAATTCAGTTTCTCTCTCGAGATAACTGAATTCCTAAACCTAATAACCTAAAATTGGAATCTCTTCCTAACGATTGATTCTTAAATTAGCATTAAGCTTTAATCCGCCTCTATTAAGCTTTGTTAATTCTTAATCCGGCTAGTTAATTATCCTTATCTCTAAGCGATTATTAACTAGTTCTTGCTATTCAAAATTCCAATTGCCAAACGGATTTCTCAATCTCATAAAGCAATCTAAACATCACAATTCACAACATCTCATGAATAATGCATTATCTTATTAATACTGAAAACAAGAGGAATACAAAACCAACTCAAACAATCCAACAATATAATATCAAGCCAACATAGTAAAGAAATCCCAATAGATTTAATCAATCTAGCTAATCATGTTCATTCTCAAAATACACAAGAATTCAATTACAACAATAAGCAAAGGTAGAGAAAACCCGATTACACTCTTGGATGAGAGTAAACAGCCCCAAATCCTTTTGCTCCAATTGAATGATTCTTGTTCCTCTTGCTCGATTTGAAAATCAATCGACGAACCTCGCCCAATCTTCGATCCTTCAAGGGAATCCGATTGAAACCTTGATCCAAGTCTCCTTTTCTCTTAGTTTCAACTCAGAAAACCCTTAGGGAAAGAAAAATTAGGGTTTGGGACGTTCTAACCCTAGCCTCCTCTCCTTTTTTTCCTCTCTTTGTTCTTTTAATTAATACCCCTTGTGGCCTCCAACATGGTTGTGTCCCTGGCCGTGTTAAGGACACGGGCTGGTGTTCCTGGCCGTGTTACTCTATGTGGCATGCTCCATAAGATCTACTTCTTCTTTGATGTCCAACACAGCCGTGTTGGTTCCCGTGTTGGTAACACGGCCTGTGTTTATGACCGTGTTGAGAACACGGCCAGTGTTGAGACCAACACGGCCATGTTCAGCTTCCTCATGCTCGTACTTAGCTCGTTTCGGCAGCTTTGACATCCAATTATGCTCCAATTCTTTCCTTTTTCATTCTTTGACTTCTTTTGGACCTAATGCACACAAACATACGCATAGGGTGAGTGTTGGTACCAATTTACATCCAAATATCCATAAAATCGATCTTAAAAACCCCATTTAGATGTGTGTATTTTACGCACATCATGTGGGCTATTTGTAAAATTTCTAAGAGGTTGGTATGTGTATAAATACCCCTCTTAAAGACTTAGACAATGGTTGTTCAATTCTCTAAGTGTCCAAACTCTTGTTCAATTAGCTTTTAACACTTGGAAAAAGGGTTTGAGAGTTAGCCTAGGAACAAAAACTCTTGTAAGGTTTGGTGTGAGCCAAAACATTAAGTTTGGAGGTGATCTTGGAAAAACACCTAGGTATAAGTTTGGGGGTGAGCTTAGGAAAACTCCTAGGGAAAAGTTTGAGTGTGAGCTTGGAAACACTTTAGTTTGATCTTGCACCCGCAAAAGGATCATTGATAGTGAGATACCCAATTATAGGTTGGAAAGTGGATGTAGGGTTGGTTAATACCAGAACCACTATAAATCTTTGTGTCTATTCTTTTCTTCTTCCCTTCTCTTCTTTACATAAATTTTTAATTTCCCATTAACCTTCCACAGACCAATTCAACCCCCTCTTCTTGGTGCATTAAGCGATAACAAGTAGTATCAGAGCCATGTACTCTTCATCAAGCTTAAGTGCAAGAGTTAAACATTAAGATAGCTAATGAAAAAATTCACCACCTTAGACCATTTTTCGATGGGTTTGATTATGCCCATTGGAAATATAAAATGGAAATATATTTGGATAGTAAATTGGTGGATATTTGGGATTGTGTTAAGAAGGAATGGAAGTCTCCAACAAAGCAAGAATATAGTGTAGAGATTCCTCCTAATACAGATAAATAGGTTGAGGCTCATAGAAGAGCCAATAGGAAAGATAAAAGAGCAATGATTATTCTATTGAGCTCTCTATCAAGAGAAGAATGTGAAAGAGTTCAACATCTTCCAACCACCTTTAAAATTTGAAAGATCTTAGAGAATTATCATGAAGGGACCAAGCAAGTAAGGTCCAAGAAAGTTCAATTGCTCTTAATCGAATATGAGCTTTTCAAAATGAAGCATAATAAGAGTGTCACCGATATGACAAACCAGCTTCTAACAATCATCAACAACTTGAGGAAATTGTAAAAGCACTATGAATGAATTAACATCAACAATAAAATTCTTAGGGCACTCTCTTTAGGACTATGGCTCAAGGGTTGCAAGTATTTAAGAGGCTAATAAGGACTTGGGTAAAAAATCTCAACTGATGAACTCATTGGTAAGCTTCTCACCTATTAGATGGCTCTCAAGAAGGAGGAAGAGCAAGAAAAGGAAAGAGAAGGCAAAAAGAAGTCCTTTGTCCTCAAGAACTCAACTATGCATCATCAAGAAAGTGAGAACTCAAGTGCATCCTAGTCAAGTGATGATGTTAATGAGGAACTTTTCATGCTTTCTAGAAGGGTCAAGGAAATCATCAAGAATAAGAAAAGAGACAAGAGACCTTTCAAGAAACCTCCTTCAAGTTCAAGTGGAGATATAATTTGCTATAAGAGGGGTAAGCAAGGCCATGTCAAGGCCGATTGCAACAAAGCAAGAACAAGAAGAAGGAGAAAAAGAAAGCATAAAAGGCAACTTGGGATAATAGTTCTTCAAGTGAAGAAGATGAAAAAGAAGTTGGCAACCTTTGCTTTATGGCAATGGAGGATAACTCCAATGAGGTATATTCATCATCTCATACTTGTGATAGTGATTGTGGCATGATATGCATGAGATGATTGATATTGAACTCTTAGAAGCCATAATTTTGAAATGTGAAAAATATCATTCTAAAATGAAGTTTTATAAAGAAAAGGGTTTAAAACTAGAAAATGATTTTAAAGAATTAGAAAATCAAGTTTCAAGTCTTACTTCTTCAAATTTAGAGCTAAAAGACTCTTTAGATGAAGTCTCTTAAAAAACCTACTTACTTAATGAGTTGCATAAAGAAAATAATGATTTGAAAAATGAAGTAAAAGAGTTCAGAAATTATATTTCAAAGTTTTACAAGGGAAAGGAAGCCTTGGATATACTTATTGTATCCCAAAGACCTCCTCTTGTTAAATATGGTCTAAGCTTTAATGGAGATTCATCATCATCATGTCTATTTAGTTCTTTTTTTGTTAAAGCCTCTACACCTCAAACATCAACCATGGAGGTTGTACCAAAGGAGGTTAAAGCACACACTAGGTCTTCTCTCCCTAAAGGAAAAGGGAAGGCACCACAAGGTCTAAGAGGTAAGTCCCAAAGGACTAATCATGCTTTCATGTATAACAAGAGTGCCAACAAGCACACACAATCATATAAAACATGTTCTTATATGCATGATAGAGATAACAATATGGTGAGACCCAAATTCGAAGCAAGAAGACCATTCAACAAATAAAACCTTAAATCTAATGTTCAATGTAATTATTGCATGAAATCTGGGCATATAAATATATTTTGTTATATTAGGAAGGCTCATCTCAAATTAGAGGACCTTTCCAAGACTAACCACTATGGCCCCAAGTTTGTGTGGGTACTAAAGAAGGATATATCTTGATCTTCTTGTAGGGTGACTTCCAATCCACTTAAAGGGAAGAAAGCTAGCATTTGGATGGTGAGTGCTAAAAGATAAGCAATTATCAACTCTACTTCTCTCACCATCTTAATGGAAGTGGATAAAAGGGAAGAAAATGAATATAAGTACAATTGCTATTTTTTCTTCATTCTTTATTGTTGCTGCTTATATTCAATAAGTGGTATAAGTGAAATTTCTTTACTAATGATATTATTAGTTTTCTCCTTAATCTTTTCTCTCTTTTACCCTTTCTCTCCAATAAATGGTATATTTCTTTTTTATCTTGATAAAGGGAAACAGAATATGAACTTTTGCAAAGATTAACCAATTCTAACATTAAGGGGCAGAGATGAACTTGAATTTTTTTTTAATTTTACTTATTCATGAGTTAAGGGGGAGTATATGCACTTGTGTATTTTATGTATAATTTATTTATTTTTGCTCAATTTAATTGTCAAAATTAGAAAGGGGGAGATTGTTGGCCTAAGTCCTTTCATGACTTTGGGAACCCTTTATTTTGATCTTGACAATCAAATTGAGGTGTACTAGTTTCATATTTTGATTGTCTATTATATAGTGTTAAAGTGGCTTGAGCATTCGACACAAGGTCTTAGAGAAAATCAAATAGCTTTGTTGAAGCTGCAAAAGTGCCCAGGCACTTTCAAAAGCACGGAGGGTCCTTTCAAAGCACAAGGGCACTTTCAAAAGCACAGGGGAACTTTTCTCAAAGTCACCTGAAAGCCTCCCAGTCAGTCATTGACACATGGCAGTCAAAAAGTCTTCTTCCTATGAAGCGTGAGGGTGCTTTTAAAGTATGAGGGAGCCTCCCATTGAAGAGAAAGACAAAGTATGGCAAAGAGTAGTGCAATCTTAAATGCGGTCACGCTCCTAGGTGCACTTTAAAGAACCACGAAGACACTTCTTCAGTGCGGGGGCGGCATATGCATTAAATGCTAAGTCATTGATCATTATGCTGTCAGCCGATAAATCAACACCACGTGTCAAGGCCCATTGGAGCTCTAACAGCTATATTCAGAAAGCACATGGCACTTTTAAAGCATAAGGGCGGTTCTCTGGCAGAAAGTTACTATTACTGAATCATCTTTACTTTGCATTTAATGAAGTGTGGGCTATTTGTAATGTCTCTAAGAGGTTGGTGTCATAGCTCAAATAAAATCCCAAGAAGTGTGCTTTTGGTGTCAAAGCTGGGAAGTTCTTAGGATTTATGATTTCATAGAGGGGTATAAAGGCTAACCCTAAGAAAATAGAGGTAATCATTAAAATGAGGCTGCCAAGCAACATTATTCAGGTGCAAAAATTAAATGGCAGGATGATCACTCTTGGTCAGTTCATTTCTTGTTGAACACGAAGATGTTTGCCATTCTTCAAAACTTTAAATAATGTCAAGAATTTTGAATGGATAGAGAAATGTTAGAAGGCTTTTGAAGAAATGAATAAGTTCTTAAGCTCGCCACCCCTACATAGTAGACCGCTGAATGGGGAGACTTTGTATTTGTATCTGGCGACAACAAATGAGGTGATAGTCTCTGTCTTTGTCAAAGAGGATAATGGCGAGCAAAAGCCGATATATTACACGAGTAACGTTTTGAAAGAGGCATAAACTAGATACCCAATGATAGAGAAGCTGACTCTAGCAACCATCATAACAATCATTAAGCCCAGGCAGTACTTTCAAGTGCATACAGTAGTAGTCAAAATGAGTCAGCCACTAAGAAAGGCATTATAGAGGCCAAAGACATATGGATGATTAGTCTATTGGTCGATCCAGGTAGGGGATTTTGATGTTCGGTATGAGCCCAGGTAGGCTATGAAAGCATAGGTTTTAGCCTCTAATATTCATGGGGCAGGAGCAAGGATACTCCTTAAGCGGTATAATAATGTGCAGCTCAAGAGCTCGGTACAGATAAAATCCAAAGCTTCTAACAATGTTGCCGAGTATGAAGCATTACTCGCTGGTTTAAAGATGGCCCTAACAGTATGAACTGAGCATCTGAGCATCATTAACGATTCACAACTGGTAGTAAATCAAGTAATGGGAATTTATGAAGTTAAAGACCTCGATTTAGCCAAGTATGTAAGCAGGGCAAAAGCTATGCTAAAGAGAATTGAGAAGAATGGCGGTTAATGAAGTATCATCCAAGTCCCCCGAGATGAAAATAAGGAACAGACTTCCTAGCTAAGCTCACCTTACAAAGGGAGCCTAGTAGTAATGTCTAGTCTACATACTTGAGGAGCTTAGCATAACAAAAGAAGAAGTACTAGTCATTGAGGAATATGACCAATGGATGATAGAGATCATACAGTACCTCAAAGAGGGAAAGCTACCGGAGGATAAGAATGCTACAACAAAGATAGTAAAAACTTCGGCTATGTACTCTTTTCAGGAGGGTATACTATGTAGAAAGTCAATATCTCATCCTTGGTCTAGATGCGTCATAAAAGAAAAAGCAAACTATGTCCTTAGAGAAATTCATGAAGGGATCTACGGTTCTCATGAGGCAGCCAGCACCACAGCTAGAAAAGTTATCCTTTAAGGATACTTTTGGCCAACCATATACAAAGATGCAAAGAAGCTCGTACAAGTTTACGAGAAATGCCAAGAGTAATAAAATATGTCTCATATGCCTGCTGCACTATAATGTTTGATAACTAGTCCTTGACCCTTTGTAGCATAGGGCATGGATATCCTCAGACCCTTTCCAACTACAGTAGGGTAAAAGAAGTTCTTGCTTGTAGCAATTGACCACTTCACAAAGTGGGTAGAAGCTGAAGCTATAGCCACTATTACAGAAAAAAGGACAACTGATTTCTTTTGAAGAGAGATCATGTGCAGATATGGCATTCCCCATACGGTGGTGACCGATTATGGAAAGCAATTTGATAATAAAGAGTTCAAAGGATTCTGTACTCACATGAAAATCAACCTCAGGTTCACCTCTGTAGCTCATTCCAGTCTAATAGGCTAACCGAGGTCACAAACCGAACAATCCTCCAAGGGTGAAAATGAGATTAGATGCAAGAAAAAGCAGATGAGTTGATGAGCTTCACAACGTTTTATGGTCGTATAGAACAACACCTATAAAGGCAACCGGTGAGATGCCCTTCAAATTAGCCTATGGAGCGAGGCCGTGATACTAATGGAGATGGGAATGCTGACCTTAAGAGTGTAATATTATGATGAAAAGAAGAATGAGGAGCATATGAGATTATGCCTAGATTTTCTAGAAGAGCAAAGAGCAGAAGCCAACATACGGAATGAAGCTTATAAGCACATAATGGCTAAGTATCATGATCAGAAAGGTCCGACCTAGGCCATTTTTCCTGGGTGAACTAGTAATGAGGAGAGCTGGTATTACCAGAGGAGGAGCAGGCGTTGGCAAACTATAGCCTAACTGGGAAGGCCCCTATAAGGTCATAAAAGTACTCAAATGAGGTGCATACAAAATAGCTGACATGGCAGGTAAAGAGATTCCTCGGTCATGGAATGTTCAAGTACTCAAGAAGTACTATCAATAAACATCCGAGGATAAGCACAGTGCTAGGCACATTTTAAGTTTAAAGTTTTTGACATTTCATTACCCATTTTGATTTGATATATATTTTTTGCTCATTAATAAAGTATATCTTTATGAGCATATAATCAGTGCATTAACTTAAAGATGCCACTTTAGGCACATCGAGCTCATCTCAGAGCACTTAGCACATAATCAGTACGTTATATTAAAGACGCCACTTTAGGTGCACCGAGCTCATCTCAGAGCACTTGCATAAATCAGTGTATTATCTTAAACACCATTTCAGGCACATCAAGCTCATTTCAAAAGTACTCAGTACAACGTCGGTACATTACCATAAAGCAGTCCTAAGCATAAGAGTTCATCTCAGAGCAATTAATGAAGATATACTAAAATTAGTTGAGTTATCATACATAGTATAGTGTCCAAATTCAGGTATGAAAGTTTATCCCATTTTAAAGTAACATGGATTTTTATATGTTGAAAGTTTGTCGTACCTTTAATATTATCGAGCTACTATACTTAGCAAAATATCTAAAATCAAGTTCAAAGAGAATCATAATAAGTCAGAAATCAAGTCAGGACAAAAAAAAGGTAAATTTCATTAAAAAGTTGAAGTAATTACAAAGTTAGGAAGCTCAGGACTCATTTACAATGCCTTGATCTTCGTTGAGGTCATCCTCTACAACAAGATCATCTCTCGAAGGAGGAGGAACTACATTAACAACCTTAGCCCCCTCATGATCTCCATCCTCAGCTCCTTCAGCAGCCTCTCTTGGGCTTTATTGCAAATCTCCTTAATGTCTAGCTCCTCCAAGAACATCAGGTCAGCATCCAGAAACTTAGCCTTCACGGCCTCTTTAACAGTCTCCTCATAGTTGGATAGAAGAAATGACATCTTCGAGTAAAAGCTGTCTTTCTAAACCTCCAATTTCTCGCTAACCAAGGTTTGATTGGCAAGTCTTAAAGTACTAGTGGAGCATTCCAGTTGTAGCTCAGCAATACAAAGATCTACATTCCTCTATCTCGGCTGTAATAGAGCCAAGTTGAGTAGTAGCACTTTCTACTTAAGCATTGGCTGCTTGAAGCTCACATTCCCATTTACGCTCCTTAGTAGCAAACTCTTCAACTTGCTTTTAGAGGATATGCTTAGCATTCTCGGCCTTCACCCGATCATGGGAAGCTTGCTCACTCAATTGCCTCTCATAGGCTTCCGAGAATTTCCTAGAGTTACAGTCTATGAGAAAAGAATCAGTATTCCCGCCTGTAGAAAAGAAGAAAAGGTAAGATTAATAAGGAACTATGTTACCTGAAGGATAAGGGACATTTGCTGACCATGAAATTCAGAAGGATGCATATTGTCAAGCACCCAAACATCAACCTTGAAATAAAGGAGATTGGCGAGCTCCTCTGCCAAGGGAAGGGTCTGAATTTTTGGACCTGCCCTATACTTCTTTTCCAGATAAGGTCGAGGATCAGGACAATGGCCCAAGGCAGGAGTACCGACTTCCATGCAATCATCCTCGTCTACCAACTGAGGATGCTTCCCTAGATTCTAAGCAAAGGAAGGAGAGCATAATACTAGGGACTGGTCCCCAAAATTAAGTTACAAGGTCGGATCAGCAAAAGCCGTGTTGACCTCAGGTATTTATTGGAAACCAAAGTCAGAGCAGGAGCTGGAGGAGCTGGCATGTCTCTTGCCTTTATTCAGTTTGATCTTTTTTAACTACTTCAAATCGATTACTATAAAAGCAAGATATAAGAAAATCATATTAGAAGCTTATAACACGATAAGGATAAAGAAGAAATACAGAATAAAAAATACCGAGTAAGTATACTTGAAGTGCTGACACCTAGGTAGGATCCTTGTTCGGTGGTGTCGAGCTCAGAAAGTTACTACTCGATTAAGGGAGTAACAGGTAATGCAGTCCCTTTCTTTGGAATATTCATTAAGGTTCACCTATTTACAAGGTTTGACTACAGGGAAAGTTTAGTTAGTTTTTTAAGAGGAGGAACATGCCATCTCCTCGATAGGTTGGTAAAATCAGTTTTATGGGCGACTAGGAAAAAATGGTCACGCCAATTATGGACTGAGAAAATAAGACCATCTAAAAGCTTGGATCCAGCTCGGGCTCTCAAATATATGAAAGAATACTCGGAAGCTCGAGCAACTAAACAAAAACTAAAGAAAAAATAAGAAGTCGAGACTATATTAGAACTTTTACAAAGTTGCTTAAAAGCAATAAGAAGGCGGATAGAGTTTGGATGTAACTAGACTATGGATACGCTCATATTGAGAATGACCAAGATAATGAAGGGATCTAAAGGAAGCCTCAAACCGGCCTTAAGATGCTCTTCATATAAGACTATATGACCAGCCTTGAGAACATTATTTCCTAAAAAGTCTTTTGGACCTCTTTTAAAGTATAAGAGGTCGGGATTTTGTACCGACCTTGGATATACCCAAGTCGGGTGAGGTCTATTTTGGAAGGGTAAAGATGGTTACCTTCCTCGGAGGAGGATTCAGGATCCTCCCCCTTTTCTTGAAAGGTAGGCCGATGATCAAGAATATCTTGAGAACGATTTTGTATGGACTCATCTCCATCAGTAGGCATAGATTCTAGGTAAGGAGAAGAAGGTTGGGATAGCTCTATAATAATAAAAAATGCACAAAAATCTACAGCAAAGAAGAAGTAAGAAGAACCAAAAGAGATTAAAAGTAGTAATTGGTGACAATGGAGATTTGCAAAGTAGGAAACTTGTTCTAAAATACATTGAGGAAGAAAATGAACGCAAGACAAAAGGAAACTTAAAAATGGTAGAAAGTGTTCCAGAAAGGAAAGTGCCAAACTTATAGTGATACTGGATGATGGAAATACCTCTTGAAGTCATAAAGGAACATTCCAAAAATCAAGGATATAACCATCCCTCAGCAAAGTGCAAAGTGTAAATGATAAACGGTTGTCATTATGAAAGGCGCGACAAACAAAACATCAAGGGGCATGTCAGACATCACTAACGTTTGAAATTCAAACAATATAGCCAAGCTTACCTCTTGATTTAAGCACAATACGTCAGTCTAACGTCTTAAAAGTACTAAGCTCACTGCCATATACGAGTTACTAAGCACTAGTAAAATGAGGAATACCGAGCATAAATAGTCTCCCATAAAAGGGGAGGACTAATGATAACCGAGTATCAGCCAAACTGTCCCACCTGAGAAAGGGAGGTTTGACCAGAGATTACTTCCCACTATAACTGCGACTCTAAGAGATCGTGCCTTAAGAAGACTCTAATTATAGAGTCTGACCCAACCTGGAACTCTACTAATAAATAAGAGTACAAATCCTAATATGATAAGTACAACCTATAAATGTGGAGTTTCTCTTCTAAATGGACTAGAAGACATTCAACATCTATATAAGGAATGGGGGCACTACACTTATAGGCACATGTAGTCTTATACACTTATACACTTTAGCCACTCTTTTACAAATTACTGACTTTATCATCGGAGTGAGTGGCCGGACAATCTCGTTCGACGCTTTCTAACTATCCTAGCAAGTACTCTAAAGATTAAGGTCAGCCTTCAAAAATTTGTGTTGGTAGCTCGCCCCTGTCGATCGAGTCATCGTGTATAAATACCCCTTTTAAAGACTTAGACAATGGTTGTTCAATTTTCTAAGTGCTCAAACTCTTGCAAAGTGATTTCTCATATTTTTAAATTTTAATTCTCTTGTAAAGGATTGAGTGTTAGCCTTAAACAATTGGGAAAAGGGTTTAAGAGTTAGCCTAGGAAGAAAAACTCTTGTAAGGTTTGGTGTGAGCCTAAACACTAAGTTTAGGGGTAAGCTTGGAAGAACTCCTAGGGATAAGTTTAGGGTTGAGCTTGGGAAAACTCCTAGGGAAACGTTTAAGTATGAGCTTGGAAACACTTGGGTTTGATCTTGCACCCACAAAATGATCATTGATAGTGAGATACCCAATTATAGGGTGGGAAGTGGTTATAGGGTTGGTTAATACCTGAACTACTATAAATCTTTATGTTTATTCTTTTCTTCTTCCCTTCTCTTCTTTGCATAAAATTTTTAATTTCCCATTAACCTTCCACATACCAATTCAATCCCCCCCTCCCTTCTTGGTGCATCAAGGGACAACAAGTTCAAAATTCTAGGTGTTCTTATTATTAAATTGAAAATCCAATAAAATTAGCATGTTCAATAGGAAATAAATCTTAATTCTAATCATGTGGGTTGCATATAATAATCATAAAAAGATATCTCTGATATCTTTTCATAAAGAGAAATATATATTGAATCAATTAGAAGAGAGATGTTGATGATGCTGATATGGATAAACCCTTAGGTTGTCACCGTTAGTAGTCATTCTGTGAATCTCAAGAGTGAGGAAGTTAATGAATAAAAAAGGGGATAGGAATCCAGTTCTGCCTTTTTGTTTTCAAAAGTTTATGTCGATCTTTTTTTGGGTTTCCTAATTTTGGAGCTTTTTCTTAGTGGGTTGCATAGGGTTTTCTCTCTGTAGGTATCAATGAGATTTTTGTACTCAGTTCTATTGCTCAATCTCTATAGATAAATGTGTGTTGCTGACTCTGTAGCTAGCCCTAGACCTAGGCCATACTCTTCTATTTCTCTTCTATTTATAGGAGTAGGGTTAGGAAACCTTGAGAGGTGTTGATAATTACTAACTTATTAAATTAAATAGCTTGTAATTATCTCTCCCTTATTAGATTAATATCAAAAAGGATTTTTATTGTTAATTTTAAACAATTATCATCAAAAATATCTAAAAATCCTAATAATTAGTATAGATACCTTTTAGAAGCTTGTTTTAATCAATTTTTGGCATTCTAGCTCGAAAATTCACGTAAAACTAGTCAATTCGCTTGTGTAGAGTTAATCAAATCTACATAGAGCCGAATCGGCTCTATGCTAAGTCGATCGGCTCTCTGTAGAGCCGATTGCCTTTAAGGGTTAAAAAGTTTAAAGGAATTTGATAGTTTAGTCACTAAACTTATGAAAATTACCATTTTGCCCTTAAAACTCTATTTTTCTGTCAATTAGGTTCAAATTGATTTTAGAAAAGTAATTTTAAGCTCGATTATCCCCATTCTTCTCTCGAATTCACCCCTTCTCAATCTCCGAGACTAGAGAAAGACAGTAACTTTCATCATTGGGTTTTCCGTAATTTCCTCAATATCTAAATCCAGAAATTGGGCATTGACAATTAGTTTGATTAAACAACAGCTAGATGAATGATTTATATAAAGTGTGATTTACCTTTTTATAAATGTCACACTCAGTATTTTTTCAATTTGAATATATAAATTAAATTTTATATTTGGAGGCTACAAAAATATTTCTCTTGAAGAATTTAGTTGGGGGATGATAAAAAAATTAATTAGCTAAATGATATTGGATTTAAGTAAAAATAGTTAATAAGTTGATTAATTGAATTAATTTAGGGCTAGGATTAATTTGATATTTATTTATTAGAAAGGGGTTAAAAGTAAAGTTGATTTAATATGGAGTTTAAGTGGAAAATATAATTGTTGGTATTTTTGTAGATAGTTGTGTGAGTAGGGGTATTCTAGTAATTCCTCCATTAAAAGCAAGGTTAAATGAGGAATTATATATTTCCAATAATTCTAATTTGGCCCAAAAGTAAAAATAAGGGCCTTGATGGAGACAACCATTATAAGCTTAAGTGTCTAGTGGGAACTTTAGGGGGGGTAATAGTTATCAAAGTAAAAAAAGAGGGACCAAAAGGGGATATCAGAAGGAAAAAGAAAAAGAAAAGAAAGAAAGAAGGAGATGATGAAGAAGGGAAGAGGAGTTGTTGCCATTGATGTGAGAAGGAGGAGGGTTCGATTGAGAGGTGATGAAGCTGACAGAAGGTGCAGTTGTCAAGGGCGAGCCCAATGGTAGTGGAGGTAGCGACTATCAACGATGGAGGGCACCAGAAAGCGGTGAAGAAGGCAGTAGTTCTTTGACACTGTTCAGGATGATTCCACGACTGATAAGGACATTGAAACCTTCAACCCAATTGATATTCTGCAAAGGACTAGCTATAGATGAAGAAAAGGTAGGAGTAAAAAAGAAAACACAAAGCGTAAAAGTGTTACAAAATTAAAATGGAAGTATTTTTATAATTATTTATAAAAATGGGAGTATTTTTATAATTAATCCTTTAATTATTTAATTATGTACAAAGGTCGTCCAGTCTAGCCCAATTATAAATTATGTTTTTTAATTACCAGACCTTTTAACCTAAATGGACTATCTTTTTTGCATGCTGAGGACCAATTAGATGATGACCTTATTCTAAGTGAGCTCATTTAATTAATTAAAATATGGTAAATTTCCACTAAGTCTATATAGATTTTAATTTAAGCCTAATAGGCCATCTTATTAACCTAATGGACTATAATTTTCATGCCAAGGTCTAATTTTAAAGCCTAATATCTATATGCCCAATTTTATTAAGTAATGATATATCCAATTATTTTTTGGCATACATTCAAAATAAAATAACAAATAAAGAAGAAAATTAAATCTAGCTATTACAATCCTCCTACAACTAAATAAATCAAAGAAAAATCAACTAAAATGAGTTGCAAAGTACAAAAACTACCAAAAACGAGACAAAATCTGAAATTAGGTCAAGATTAGGAGAACAACTGATTGGCCTTGGTCACTGAGCTGATCGGCTTAGCACTAAGCCAACCAGCTCTAAGGCTTTGCCTCGGTCGCTTTTACACAAATCAGATTCCTCCTTCCCCCAAAAGCCAAATCACATGCACAAAAGATAAAAAATTGATTAATTCATGTAATAAAATAAAATAAAGACATAAAACTCAAATAAATAGAATCAAGACACATAGAAAAAAGAAGAAGGAATAATCGATAAAGAGATAGGAACTTCATATGGTAGATTCTAGATTCAATCATGTAATCCTAAAAAAACATATCCCATCATATAATTATATGAATACTCATTATAAAATCTTACATGTTAACCTAATCATTCAAATCATCAGATTCAAAATCTAATAGAAAATATGTTATCAGATTCCAAAACCCAACACAAATCATGTCATTCAATTCTAAAACCCTGCACATATATTCACTACAAAAACATGTTAATATGTTTAAAACCCTAGATTTGGTCATATAAGTCATACAAAGCATTTGAGATCTATCCTAGTCATGTTTCTAAAATCATAAAATTAAAGAAAAAGGGAAGAAAATGCTGAGGATGCATGCTTTTGAAACCTTTAGGTTGTCACTATGTTGTGCTAATCTTCGAGTCTCTCGAGATGATGAGAAGGTGGAATCAAAGATTGGATATGAATCGAGTTCTTTTTAAGGTTTGATTTGGTGCTTGAATGGTGAAAATGTATTCTCGTTCTAAAAAATATTTTCTAAGGTGGAGTTCTTTATTCATTAACTATTTTCTCTCAATTGTCAAAAAAACTCTCTGCCAATAATGATTATATCTATAGTTAATTGATGTAGCTCCTCCTAAATCTAGGATATAATATTCTATTTCTAGCAGTAGGAAACCCTACATAGATTAGATAATATTAATATTAATTAATAAACTAAATCCTTTGATTTATCAGATTTTCAATTAAATGAATATCTATTTAAAGTTACAATATTTATTGATAATATCTTCTAGAAGGTTCTTTTTGCATTTTAAATTAGGCAAATACATAAAACGACATCAAAAATTGAAATATAGGCTAATCGGGATTGTGTAGAGCCAATCGGCTCTCTACTGAGATAATCGACTTTGGGTACAGTCGATTCGGCTGTATGCAGAGCCGATTGGTTCAGGGGCCAAAATTTTCTAAGTTTTCTTGGGATTTAGTCCTTAAACTTTTGAAGAACTGCCAATTCACCCCTTAAATTTAATTTTTTCTATTAACTGTGTCCAAATTGATTTTAGAAAAAAAAATTGATTCAATTACTCATAACCCTAATTAGGATTTACACGTCCTCAATCTCCCGAGACTCGAGAAAGGCAGTAAATTTCATCATCGGATTTTCTGTAATTCTCTCGATATCTAAATCTGGAAAATGGGTACTAATAAAATGGGTGAAGGAAGAAATGGAGAAACTTTATCCCTAAGAACACCCTTAAACTACTCAAAACCTAAGAAAGTTTCACTTTTTTCCTCTCTCCTTCTTTTAAAATGATTTTACTAGAGTTCCTTTTGACTTTCTTTTTTTCTCTATTTTTTCTTTCATTTTTTACTTTTTCCTATCTTTATTACACCAAAATTTTCTAACCCTTGAGTGAAAGGGAGAGCCTTCTTTTTATAGACAATTCTTCTAATGAACATCAGATGACCTAACTTATTTTCCTCCATTAGATGAGTGACACCTCATTAATGAAAAGTCTATAGACATTAAGCTTCTGCAAGCTGACCTTGAACTTGCACGAGCTTAGGTCAAGGACTCATACTAACAGCCTTTTAGCTTAGCCACATGCTAGTTAAAAGTGACCTTGTCATTATTTAGCTTGACCCAGCATGAGCTCAAGCCGCGGGCTCAAGCAGATAAATACTCGACTCAAATTTTCCCCATTTTTTAGTGGTTTTCAAGGTTTCTTAGGACTAAACTTATTCCTCCTTCCTTTAAACAATTAGCCAACTAAAAGTTTTAATCATTGGACTTATGGAAATCTTAGTCTCAATTTTCACTAATGATAGATACTTTGAAATATCTGCAAGGAATATAATCTTTGCTCTTTGAGCAACTTGTTAGCATATTTATTAATAATTGATAACTATTTCATTTTTAAGAATATTTCAATATCGAAGCCAATATCCAAGGCACTTTATTCAAATGACTATCATGTATAAACTTATGGAATAACCTTTAGAGCAATAATAAATAGGCAAAACTAACTCACATTTTTTAATTCAAATTATTCATCTCACAACATAGGCAAATTATAGCTAAAGTAATTGAGCATATTTTATTTATTCTTATCTTGTGAACTAGGAATTTTAGAAATTATATTTAAAATTGCAATCACGTGCCGTACCACAAGTAGATCAATATTATTCTAAACATACTTATTCACATATTTTCCATGTTCATTAAATATTTATATGATTGGTAAACTTCGTACTCTCCACAGGGAATGAACAAAGGTTAATATTATCAAGTACTAAGTATTGCAGTGGCCACCCCAAATACAAGTAAAGGCAAAATTCTATAATTATAAACATGAGGCATTAGTATAACAATGACAAACAAGTTACAAATATTATCCAATGACACTTTGACAATCAAGTTAGTCTCAAGAGAGAATTACCATTAAAATTGAGAATTCAAGATGTAGTGTAAGAATATCCATATCCTAGTAGTCCTTGGAATAAGGCTAATATGAAGTTATTCAAATATAAAAAGACCTAATAAAATACATATATTATTTTGCTTTTCATATCCTTACTATATTTGTGTTGTCATTAGTTATGATGATTAAATTATGCTTACTATGGGCTTGGATAGCTCATGCTGTTTCCAAATTCTAGTGCCAGCCACGACCTAAAGTTTGGGTCATGATATGTTTTGTTGTTGTTTGGCTGATATGCAGATTTACAAATTCTTTTATTGATCTATTATTTTCCCGTCGAAGAAGATATAAAATATTAGAAATTAGTTTTTTTTGTTCAAGAATTATGTTTTAAATAAAAAAAAATTAGAAACTAGTGAGAAGTTAGTTAGATCTTTACAAATTCATCTTTGGCATCGTTAGAAAAAGTACAAGAGAAGTCTTAATGTCACCACCCATTTTCTAGATCTAGATATCGAGGGAATTACGGAAACTCCAATGATTAAAGTTACTATCTTTCTCAAGTCTCAGGAGATTGAGAGACGAATCCGAGTAAAGATTGAGAATAAATGGACAAAATTACTTTTCTGGAATCAATTTGGATCCAATTGACAGAAAAGATAAAGTTTAAGGGGTGAAACAGTAGTTTTATAAGTTCAGGGACTAAATCGTCAAATTTTTTAAAACTTTTGGCTCTTGGAGCCAATCGGTTCCGTGTACAGCCGATCGGCTTAGCATAGAGCCGAATCGGCTCTCTGCCGATTGGCCATTTTCCATACTTTGACGCCGTTTTACGTGTATTTTCAATCTAAAACTCTAAAATTAGTAAAAAAGAAGTTTATAGTAGGTATGTATCATAATTATTGAGATTTTTAAATATTTTTCATCATAATTATTCGAATATAAAAGATTTAATTTCTCTTTATCTGATATTAATCTAATAAAGGGAATAGATAATTATAGTTTATTTTTCAAATAATTAAATGTTTATGTGTTCCTCTAGGATTTTCTGAAACCCTACTACAATAAATAAAATGATACACCCTAGGTCTAGGGTTAGCTACATTCCTTAAGGTATTCTTAATCTACACTACTACATATATATACAAAGAGTTAACCACTAAGAAAGAACTGTAAATTAGAAAACCTATTTAGAGCGGCAAAAGTTTTCTTTTGAAATCTCAAAGCAGAACTAGATTCTCAACCAATATTCGATTCTACAACCTCTTCATCTTTAGAGACTCGAAGATCAACATCCAACGGCTCTAGGACATCAAAATGCTTAAGAAATTGAAGAACCACCATGGAAAAGCCCTAGAGCCAATCGGCTCAACATAAAGTAGGCCTAAAATCCTAAAATCTAAGTAGACTTTGTGAGCTTTGGCATGCTTAGTTAGGGCTTGGGCTTAATTAGAATTAGGATCACAATGAATGGACCTTCTCATAATAAATAGTCCATTAGGTCTAAAGGCTGGAAATCCAAAGCATAACATGTAATTGGGCTAGACTAGGTGCGCGTTACACATAATTAACTAGTAAATTAGGCTAAGAACTCCAATATGGGCTGGGCTTGAATATAAATGGGCTAGACTTAGGTGAATTATATGTGATTGTTTTAGCATGCCTATGTATGAATTGCTTGCATTTATAGGATAATTTATTAAGCAATAAAATTAAAGACTAACATACACAAATGAGGAAGCTAGCTTTCAGATCCATCTCTGAACTCTGTGGCATAAGCTTCCTTATGGAATCTAAGAAATGCCGCTTATTAGTAAAAGTGTCCTAGTGATTACCTGGGTGGCGACTCCTATTTCTACCCTAGTCTTAGTGACTAGCTAGCATTTTCTCAATTAGGTTGAAACGCCTTACAGTGTTGTAGTCGCTAAAGACACTTGGATGCACGCTCGAAACCGCCGCCTACACTTGGCAAACTAGTGGATTTATTGATGTGCATCATTTTATACATGTTTATATGCCCAATTACTTCCATTTTTGTGCATAGTTATCTTCTTTTGTGCCAGAATCACCTGTGTTTTGGTTCCTTTCATGTTTCAGGTGATTATCGATGGACATTATCAGTAGTCGAGGGAAATACATGCAAATATGGACCAGAATCCATTAAAATTGAGCAAGGGCTACCATTTCAAGGTTGAGCATAGCCTGGACTCTAGCCATGCTGAACCATCAACATTTGACCCTAAAGAGTGCCATTTTGGCACGATTTTTGAGGCCACAACGGCCTCCATCACGGCCCATGGTGGCTCAGCACCGGCAAGGGCACGGCCAAGAAGAAGCCCTAATTTGCGGGACTCAGAGGTCCAGCACGGCCTGGACTCCACCTGTGCTGATCAACACGGGCTTGACCACGGCCATGCTGAGACATTTATATAGGCAAATGCGAATTATTTTGCTAGGGTTCGATTTTCTGACTTGATTTCACACATATATGCACGAGCCATCCTTTTCCAGACTTCAATATTCAACTTTAGGAGATTATTTCGCCTATTGAAGGATTACATTGGTTTAAACATCACATTGAAGATCAAGAGTGGATTTGGAGGCATTTAAAAGGCAATTTCGGGTTCATCATTCAGATTTGGGAATTTAGAGCTTTTCATCCGACTTGAAGAAGAAGGGTGTACATGCTTTCAAATTACTATGTATTTGTTCCTTACTTTATGTTGCTTATTAGCATGAGTAGCTAGAATTATTGAACCCATAGGAGTTCCTATGTTGTTGGATTGCTTTTAATGTTTATGAGACTTTGATTATCAATGCTTGTTTATTCTTGCTTTCATTATTAATGAGAAATCACATTATTCATGAGACGTTGTGGGTTGTGGTGTTTAGATTGCTTTATGTAATTGAGAAGTTCGTTTAGCAATTGGAAATTTGAATAGCAAGAACTGGTTAATGATCACTTAGAGATAAGGTTAATTGACTAGCTGAATTAAGAATTAACAACTCTTAATAGTGGTGGATTTAATCTTAAGGCTAACCTAAAATCAATCATTAGGAAGAGATTCCATCGTTTAGGTTCTTAGGTTAAGGAATTCAATATTCTTGAGAGGGAAATTGAATTTAATTTAGAATTCGCTCACGGGTAATCATAATTAGTAATCAATATAATCTCTACCTTCACTAAAATCCAACTCTCTTAGGTCCCCTTGGGTTTGCTTTTTCCTTTGATTGTTTCGCGAAATCCTTTCAAACTGTTTGACATTTAATTAATCATTTTGTTTACATTTAGTAATAGAATAGCAACTTCATCAATTTATTAAGGTTAGATAATAAAAGGATGCTACAGTAGTTCTAGGATCACCCTTTCCCGAGAATACGACCTTGATACTCGCCCTTAGTGCTAGTCTGCATCGATAGGTTCATTGCCTTAGCTTGTAGCTACATAAATAGCCTATCATTTATTCAATATGCCCCTAGCTGAGGTACTTTCCTATTCTGTTGGTGAGTACATTACCCTTACTTCATTGATCTTCTTAGATATGGATGCTGGACTTTTGCCTTTATATCTAATTTCTGCTGACTTCTCCTCAAGGAGATGAGATATCAGAATTGCTAGCATGATTGACCAAGTGGAGCATGGAGCAGATCTAATTCCAATCATCTTGGCTGAAACCATCATTGGGTTAGACATTGTACAAAACCCATCAACGGTTTGGTGGCAGCCTCGTTCTCTTACAAGTACACAACCAAATCTCTTTTCTTTTATTTTTCATTCTTTTGCCTTAACTTTTGCCTAAACCGCCCTTTTGGGTTTTTAACTTAGCAGGCTTTTGCCTTAGCTTTTTCCTAAGTCGCCTTTCGATTTTTTAACTTAACAGACTTTATTTTTTTCCTAAGTCGCCTTTTCGAGTTTTCAACTTAGCAGACTTTATTTTTTTTATTTTCTTTTTTTCTTATTTATCTCTTTTTACAAATTTGGCTGCGGGAGAAGCTTCAAATATTGACCATCCCGAGGGATATCGATAAGTACGAGCCAAAGCATGTGCAGACCCGTTCTATTATTACCCCACTAAGTAATGATGGCTGGATTTCTTGGATGAAGGGCATTGTCGGACTCACTCATTCACTGGACTTGTCCTTAGTGGAGAATCAAGCATGTTACGCTGATGGTGTACGGTGATCGCATACCCTTACTTGGACTATGAGCATCCACCTTCTACACTCCTTCAAAAATTTACCGCCAGTATGGGCAAAAGCAACGAATCTTGGAATTTGCTCCTAAATTCGAAGTCTTCCCACTTAAACAGGATTGTCTGGATGAGATTGAGAGACTGTGGCCCTGTCGAGACATATAGTGGAACCTTGACTTCGAGGGCGATTTGACCAACGATGACAACTTCAAGGCTTAGGTTCAGCTTCAGATTTCCACTTCTCCTTGCTTTGCCAGCTATAAGAGGACTCGAGAACTAGCTACTCTATCTAAGAATGTAGATGTGGACGCAAAGAGGATGAGAAGATAGAAGTTATGCTTCTTTTCATATCTCATTTATTTTGTTTAGAACTTGTTAGTTTTTATTTCTTTCAATTAGCGCGTAAAATGATAAACAGACATACACATGTTTGATAACAACTCTAAAAAATTTTATTTATTTAGTAAAAGACCAGATGGGTACATTTTAATTTCTTATGATATAACTCTTGTCATCAGTTAGTCTTTTCAAATTTCTAGCTGATTATTTTCTATCTTTTGCCCTACCTTTTGCCTAACTAGCCTTTTTAGGTTTTCTAATCAGCTAGCTATTTTTTTCTATTATTCTTATTTTTTATTTTATTATACATGGTATTTCTTGAAACGATCTATATTGATTGGCTTGGTGTAGTCGTTTCCTTCTAGGTCTGAGATTTTAGCAGCGCCTCTAGGTAGAAACTTCTTTACCAAGTATAGGCCTTCCCAGTTCAAACTGAACTTCCCTCTCGGGTAATACTAGATCACCAGCTCTGATCTTTTCTAACTTTACTTTTTTATTGAATGCATTGGCTATCCTTTTCTCAATAAACCGCATGTGGTATAAGGCTTTCATCCTTTTCCGTCAACTAAAGCTAATTGATGGTACCTTTGCTCAACCCACTGGTCTTCTGGTATTTCAACCTCAAGTACAACTCTGAAAGACTTTAACTCTAACTCAACTAGCAAAACTATTTCACCCTCGTAAACCATAGAGTATGGCATTTGCCCAGTCGATGCTTGCTCGGTTTTTCTAATATCTCCAAAGTGCAAAGGGTAACCAAAATGACTAGTCCTTGTGATTCCACACCATCTTTCAAAGTATTCTCCTTAGGTTCATGTTGGCTACCTCTACCACTCTATTCCCCTGAGGTCTATACGAAGAAGATCTAGGATGCTTGATTTTGTATTCCACTAGTAGATCCGTTGTCTCACCTATGAAATGTACCTAATTATCTGTCACGATGTGATATGGGACCTTGTATTTGCAAATCAAGTTCCTTTCTATAAATCTGGACATCTACCTTGCCCTACGGTAGTGAATGACTCAGCTTCGAGCCATTTAGAGAAGTAGTCAATTGCTAAGACTATGAACTTATGACCATTCGAAGGAGGCTTTATTTTTCCAATGATGTTGATTCCCCAAGCTATAAAAGGCCAAGAGACGTCAAGTTGTGCAACCGGTTAGAGCCATGTGACTCAAGTCACTATATAATTGGTATTCACGACATTTCCTCACCAATGCTATGCAATCCTTCTCCACTTTAAAACCCAAGCGTGCGTGGTCCTCACATTAAATCAGAGTTTACGGGGCGTGGCCTATACAACTCATCAAGATATTCTTTTTTGTTGTTCCCTGATACTATGATTTGTCTCAATTTATTTATTCGCATGCATGCTTATAAATTTATACCAACCTAGGGCAGCTATCAGCAGCCAATTTTTGGATCTAGATATTTAGAGAATTATGAAAAATTGAATGATGAAAGTTAGTGCCTTTCTCGAGTCTCGGAAGATTAAAGAGGGGCGAATCTGAGTAAAGATTGAAAATAATTGGACTTAAAGTTACCTTTCCAAAATCAATTTGGACCCAATTGACAGAAAAAATAAAGTTTGTGAGATGAAACAATAATTTTTACAAATTTAGGGATTAAATCATCAAAATTTTTAAGACTTTTTCCAAAATCAATTTGGACCCAATTGACAAAAAAAATAAAGTTTGAGAGATGAAACAATAATTCTTACAAATTTAGGGATTAAATCATCAAAATTCTTAAAACTTTTGCCCCTTGGAGCTAATCAGCTCTGCGTACAGCCAATTAGCTCTATAGTGTGCCGATTGGCCATTTTTCTAAATCTGATACTATTTTACGTGTATTTTTTTTACCTAAAACACCAAAATTGATAAAAAGAAGTTTTTAGAAGGTACATATGATAATTATTGAAATTTTTAAATAATTTTCATGATAATTGTTTGAATATAAAAGATTTAATTTCTTTTTTTTTTATATTAATCTGATAGAGGAAAGTGATAATTATAGTTTATTTTCAATTAATTAAAATGTTTATATGTTTCTTTAAGGTTTCTTGCAACCCTACTATTATAAATAGAATGATATACCCTAGGTCTAAGGTTAGCTACATTTCTCAAGGTATTCTTAAGCTACACTAATATATCGATATATACAGAGAGTTAGCAACTAAGAAAGAACTATAAATTAGGAAACCTATTTAGAACGACAGAAATTTTCTTTTGAAGTCTCAAAGCAGAACTGGATTCTTAACCAATATTCGATTCCATAACTTATTCATCTTTAGAGACTCGAAGATCAACATCCAAGGCTTTAGGACGTAAAAATGCTCAAAAAATCGAAGAACCACATTGAAAAGCCACAAAGCCGATCAGCTCAAGGCAGAGCCTCTATACCCTGAGCTGATCGGCTGTACACCTTCTAGCCTTAATTTCTCTAATTTTTTTATGTATTTTCAAGATGTCTATGTACTGTACTTAACTTTAGGTGTTTTCTTTTCAATTTTCTTAGTTGTAGGCGGGTTGTAATAGCTAGATTTACTTTCTGCACTTTACTTTTTTTGCTTTATTTCGATGCATGCCAAATATATGAATGTATGATTGTCTAATTAAAACTGGCCATTAGACTTTAAAATTGGATTTGGCATGAAAATTAGTCCATTGGGTAAATTAATGGTAATTGGGCTTAAACTCTAAAATTAACATAGACCTAGTTGGCTTTGCATGTTTTAGTTAGGTTAATTGGACTATATTAGTTTTAAGATAACTTAATTGGACCTTGTTATAAAAAGTAGTTCATTTAAATTTAAAAGGTTGGAATATAAAGCATAATTTGTAAACTGAGCTAGATTAGGAAGTTATGTGCATAATTAACTAGTATATTAGATTAATAACTTTGAATATAGGCTGAGCTTAATAAAATAAGCTAGATTAGGTGGACCTCACATGTTATAGTGTTTGATGTGTAGAAATATAACTGTTGTATTTATAGGGAATAACCCGTTAAACAATAAAATTGAAAATAAAGATACAAAAATAGGGAAGTTAGCTTCCGGATCCATCTCTGGATTTGTGGCGTAAGCTTCCTTATGGAATCGAGAAATGTCACTCATTAGTAAAAGTGTTTCAGTGAATTACCCGAGTAGCGACTCCCATCTTTGCGTTAGTTTCCGTGACTAATTTGCGTGTTACTGATTAGATTGAAAAACTTTGCAGTGTCGTAGTCGCTAAAGACACTTTAGTGCTTGCCCAAAACTACCGTCCATACTTTATCAAATAAAAATAGTTAGCATGATGTAAGAATAAAATGACTATGTCAAAGATTATTATTATTATTATTATTATTATTATTATTAATACATGCACTACTATATACAAATATAAAAAGAATAAAGACTTTATTGAGTGATCAGATTATGTCATTTGTTTTATTAAACTTTAGTAAATAGTAGTGGAATATCATGGTTTTAAATAATAACAAAAGAGTAATATAATAATAAAGAATACAAGGTGATACAAATATAGGATTTTAGGGAATAAAGAGAGGACAGAATTTTCTAAATAAAATAAAAAGAGTGTAGAAAGCAAAAAGAGTGGACATTAATCAATGTCAAATATCTATCACATGACATAAGAGTCGAGGCTCACAAATTTGAAGAGAAGATACGGAAGAAAAGGTGAGAGTTTTTATATTTAAAGAGCAAAGACCATATTCATAATTTATTTTAAAATTTATTTTATTCTTTACAGGTGTTATTATAAGGAAAAAAAAGTTTTAATATAGAATTATGTGCATTAGATGTTTAAAAAAAAACTGCAGTTTAGGTGATCTTTAAAGTTATGAATGTATTTTTACAAATTTCAGCTTAAAAAAGGGTCTTTTATGAGTTAGGAATTTTCATGAGTTTGTCTTTCTTGAGGAAAAAATGCTATTGATAAAAATGGGATTTATGTAAACAGCCTAATATAAAATAAATTCAATAATTTTATAAATAATCAAACTTGAATACGTATATCAATTAAAGAAAAACTAGTCGTTTATTTGCTCGTTACACAACCGTTTTAATTATTTTGATTTTTAATTATTTTGATTATAAATAATAATATAAATTAAGTTTAAAGATAAAATTTAATTAAATTTTTAATAATTTAAAAATAATAAATCAAATATTGTAAAATATTTTTCTTGGTATTTGGTTTAAAAATTTGTTATTAGTGTAATAATATAAAATTATCTTGAAAAAATATTTATTAATTGACTTTTAGTATTATATAAATATAATTAATATTACTTTTTTTAGGATTATAAAACTAATTTATTAGTTAATAAAAATATTAAAGATATAATCAAAATATTATTTTTAAAAATTAGAGTCATTGTTTAATTAGAAATACGACTTATTAATTAATAAATTAATAAAAAAATAATAAAATTACACTCCAACTTGAATTCTATGTGTTATATATACTAATTTTTTACCCACATGTATTTGACTCATTATCATTTAAATGATAAAATAATATTTTTATATTTTTATATTTCACACCATAAATATTTTTACTGTTAAAATAATAAAAAATTATTGTATTATAATTAAATTCATCTATCAATGAATCTATTTATAACTTATATAATATGTTGATTGTTTTTATAGCTAGAAATAAATAAATTTTATATCGTAAGAGAAAATCAAGATTTAGATATATAATAAAAATATATCTATTTAATAAAAAATTCACCAATATTAATTTTGTTTGTATTATAATAGAGTAATATATAGCAAACATTTTTTAGTATAAACTATTTTTTAATATTTTTTTTTTAGTTTAAAATGTTATAAATTGACATTAAATGGATTAGCATACTTACAATTCGAACCCAATTATATTCAACTCAAATTCTAATTCACCTAATTGCATTGTACAGTGTATGTCAATTTTAATAATTTTAAAATAATAAAACTAAAATAAATTAATAAAACAACATAATTTTTTATTTGTTATTTCATCTAAATTTTAGTTGTTTAACTAATTAGTTTTCTCTAATTTAATAAAAAGAAAATCCAAGTAATTAATGTAATCTCCTCTAATATAGATTTTTTGGATATAAAATTTGTTGAAGATTTTGTAAGTTTAATTTACCAAATGGTGGAGAAAATAAATATTATTAAGATTAATTCATCACATATTACAGTACAATTTTATTATTTTTTATAATTTTTTAATGTTATATTTTTATACAAGTTTTATCTCTATACTATTACTATTTATTATTCTTTCATTGGATTTTATTAAATTAAAGTCTAAACTTTTTATTATTAAAAACAATACTAGTCATAAGATATTCTCAATAAATCAATCTGTTTTCTATTTTAAAAATTAAATTTAGTATGGCTAAATTTTCAATTCATGTTGTTTGAATTTATAATTTTAAATATTTCTTACCAAAATATTAATAAATATAATTATATAGAAATGGATAACATAATCAGATACGTAAATTTTAATAATAAAACTTGTTATATTCAATACTTTTATTTTTATACAATGGCATAAATTTTAGATTATGTTAGTTATCTACATCTTTAGAACAAAAATTAAGATTAATTTAATTAACTAAATAATTAGTAAGGCCCTATTAGAATCATATGGATCTATAGTATTAAAGAAGTAATATCATATTTGAATAAGATTGATTGATTGATTATTACTATTATTATTATTATTTTTATTATTATTATTATTATTATTATTATTATTATTATTATTATTTTAAATTATAATTACTAAATCATTAAAGTTTAGTAATTTAGTGCAAATTATCAATTTCATTTATCTAAAAAATATATTTTTTATTTTATATGTGCTAATTTAGATACAATTTATATATAATATGCCTTGATTCTCTTTTATGAAGTTATATTCTTGAATTTAAGTCATAAACAAATGCTAATTTTGGTTTTCCGCTTTACAAAAGAATTCTACTTGATTTAGTTTTGAATATAGCCACATACGTTTACTAATGCATTATTAGTTTTTTGGTAACAATTCTAGTTGTAGTAGTGCTAAGATTTCTTTTTTCTTTTTTTATTTTGGTTTCTATTAATGTAATTATATTTTTTGTAAATACTGTCATATTTGTATACAAATTTTATTTTTATATTAAAGTTTATTAAATAATCTATTTTCATATAATTATACACGTATATTCTAATTATTATTGAGTTTGTTTTGCTTAATATTATTTAATTTTTTTTTACAACTAATGTTGAAATCTTAATAGAATTACCTCTAGAGTTACATTTATACTTAAATTATTGATATTTTTATTATTAATTAATTTTTTGAAAATTCTATTTTATAGCTAATGTTGAAATTCTAATAGAATTAGACTTCTAGAGTTAGACTCATATTTAAATATTGATTTTTAATTTTTAACAAAATTAACTAATAAATGACCTGATAATCTAATTAACTAAACAAATTAAAAAACCTCTCCTCTTTTATACTTTGTATTTTTTTTTTCTTGACAAATATAGAAATTCTAAAAACAACAAAAAAAAAACAAATTTTAGATATTGTCAAAAATAAATATTTATAGAAGAAATTATACATAATACTATTTCTTTTGGAAATTATATTATTTATACATTGCTTTTATACGGTGCTTTTTATTTTTTTTATTTATATTGTATATGTACTTTTTTTTACTTTCTTCTTTTCTTTTCTACAGTTTCCAAATTCTTGTAACTCCAATATGCACCTCCATTCTCAATCAAAGTGAATGATTTCTCTATAGTTTCCATAATAACAAACGTTTTCTACGACTCTCTTTCTCTCCATTTTTGCACAAGAAAATCATTAACACCTCTGCATAGTAATCGATGCCATGTCACAGAAATTCAAAGATCAAACCCCTGTCGACATTAATCAATTACTTTGGCGTTGCTTGCTCCTCCCTCGACCACTTCGCTTCTGATAACAATGACCATCTTCTCTTGCACGTCATGGATTCTCTCATCACCATTATCTTTGTTTCCCTCCCAAGAACTGGTTTCACCTATTGGAATTTAACTCGTTGTTGTATATTGCAAGCCATAGTTTCTAATTCAGTCATTCCTTTTGATGCTACCATTGCTTGAGATTTCAAAAAAAAAAAAAAAGAAGCGGGTGCTTTCAATGATGTTGGCACTCAACCACTTAGGGGCAGCCAAGATTAGGCAGGTTTTGAGGTTGAGTTCGTGCATGTTCCATAACTTGTATCTAACTGGACTAAATAGCTGAAATTCTGACCATGTCTAACAACCTACAAAAATAAAATAAACAGCCTTATCCCCGACCTTTTATATTGCCTAACTATACTGATTCCCTCACAATTGGAAATTAATAGTATAGCAACTCATAGCTAGCAATAACTCAAATCCAGACCAAGATAAATAAAGAAGCCTCATCTAAATGTTACTAAGACATAGCTAAATGCATCCCCATATAAGTTATTCACCTAGCAAAAAGCATATCATCTTGTTGCTTCCCTACTTCTTTTGTTATATACAAGTAGTCGATCGAGTAAGAACCTTAGCCCATAATGCTAGATGGATTCCTAGAATGAAAGACAAGTTTGAGTAGTCATAGAAGCACTTGTGTGGGCGGTGGTTTCGGATGCGCACTCAAATGTCTCTAGCGAATACGATATTGCAAGACTTTTCAACCTAACAGGAACACACTAACTAATTAGAGAGACTAGCACAGAAATGGGAGTCATCACCGGGATAATTCTCTATGACACTTTTTCTAGTTGAATGACATCTTTCGATTTCATAAGGAAGCTTCACCATATCCAGAGATAAATCCGGAAGCCAATTTTCTTATTTATGTATCTTTTTCTTTAATTTTATTTTTGAAAAGGTTATTCCTCATAAATGTGACAGTTATATTTCTACAAGCATTCATTATAATATTGAGGTCCTCCTAAGTCTAGCCCATTTTTATTTAAGTCCAACCTTGTTTGATTTTGTTAACATATTTAACTAATTAATTATGTACAAGGCTCACTGACTCTAGCCCAACTACGAGTTATGCATTTTATTCCAGTCTTTGAGCCTTAATGGACTACCTTTTATGCTGAGGCCCAATTGAGTAATCTTAAATCTAATGTGGCCCGATAAATTCAATTAAAACATGGCAAAACCCACTAAGTCTAAATGGCTTTTAAATTTAGGCTCATTTACCATCATTTAGCCTAATGGACTACTTTTTCATGTGAAAGTCCAATTTAACTTGAAGTCTATATGTTCAGTTTTAATTAGGCAATCACATTGCGAATATTTATCATCTATCAAACAAACAATAAAAAATAAAGTGTAGATAAATAAATCTAACTATTACAACCCTCCTACAACTAAAAAATGAAAGAAAACGCCTAAAACTAAATTACGGTACATAAAATATCACCAAAATCCAACAAAACTCAAAAATTAGAAAAAAGTGGTGCAAAGCTGATCGGCTCAGCACAGAGCCAAATTGTCTCTGCACAGAGCCGATGGGTTCTAGAGCTTGGATAAGCCGGTTCTATAAGATATCTTCGAATTCTCATGCCTAGGAGCCGATTCCACATGCACAGAAGACCAAAAAAATAATTAAAACGTGAGAAATGAAGTAAAAAGTCATAAAGAACATCAAATTAAGCTAGAAAGCCTAAAAATCATGCAAACCCTAAAACGAAAAATAGACAGCCAATGAATAAGACATTTCATTGCAGATTTTAGGTTTCAATCATATAACATAAAAAATCTAACTCAATTACATAATTATAAGAAAAACACAAATCAATCATGTTACCCTAATCACTTAACTAATCAGATTCGAAATCCAATGAAAAATACATTATTAGATTCAAAACCCTACATGTTCATATTATCATATTCAAAATCCAACATATCAGAAATATGTTAATTCATAGAAAACCCTAATCTAATAATGTAAATCATATAAGATAATTAAAAAATCCTAATCATGTTTCTAGAATCATAAAAATAAAAGAATTAGTAAAAAGGAAATAGATGGTGATGGTGCTGGATATGGAGGAACCCTCAGGTTGTCATTGTATATTGTTGTTTTATGAGTCTCTAGAGATGATGAGGCTATTGAATTAAGGATCGATTAAGAATCCAATGCTACTTAGTTTTTGGAAAATTTTCTATCATTCTAAAAAATACTTTCCTAATCTAGGGTTGTTTCTTAGGGACTTATATCTATTTACTAATAAAACTTTCTGCCATTGAGAATGTAGGGTTTTCTCTCTAACTCAGGACTGTTGTTAAATGCTAAAAAATGATGAGAATTCATAACATTTGCTAACCCTATCCTAGGTCATCTTATTCTATTTATAGTAATAAGGTTAGAAAACCCTAGAGTTCACAGATAAGCCTCATATTAATTTTTAAGTTTTAAATGAAAAAAATTTCCATTATTAGTTATCGGTATCAATATCCCATAAATATTTTAAAATATATATCACTAATATTTTTAAAAATCCAATAATAATCACAAATTCCTTCTAGAATCTTCTTTTTACCAATTTTGGCAGTTTATGTCAAAAATACGCGTAAAACGGCGTCAAATTTTGGGAAATAGCCAATCGACACTGTGTAGAGTCGACTGGCTCTATGCTAAGCTGATCGGCTCTGTGTAGAGCTGATTTGACTGTATGCAGAGCCGATTGGCTTCAAGAATAAAAAGTTTTAAAATTTTTGACAATTTAGTCCCTAAACTTATAAAAACTGTCATTTCACCCCTTCAAACTTAATTTTTTTTCTGCCAATTGGATCTAAATTGATTCTAGAAAATTAATTTTGGTTCAATTAATCTCAATCCTAACTTGGATTCGCCCGTCCTCAATTCCCTGAGACTCGAGAAAGACAGTAACTTTCATCAATGGGGTTTTCCGTAATTCTCTCGATATCTAGATCTGGAAAATGGGTGCTGACAGCTGCCCCCAGTTTGTCAGAATTTATAAGCACTCATGTGAATAAATAAATTGAGAAAAATTATAAAATCAAGGATACGCAAAATGATATATTGATGAGCTTTAGAAGCGTAAGCTTGAACTAATGCATAAGATTTTGATTGATGTGGGGACCTCGCCCGCTTAAGTTTTGAGGACTATGCTTGTTTTAATTCTTAAGGATTTTTCTTGCTTAAATTTTTGAGGAGTTCGCTTGCTTTTAATTTTGAGAACTTCTCCTGCTTGAAATTTCTGAGGACTTTGCCTACTTTTGAGTGTTTCTTGATTTTCCATTTTATGGGTGCTGGATTTGACTTTAGTTTGAACATTTCCACTTCAGGATGCAATTGACTTGATAGAGGTCTTCTGAAGACTGCATTGTACTTGGCCCATCGAGGGACTAAAGTGTAATTTTGGAAGGTCAGGGACCACTTTAGGACACTGATGGGTGCTACTCGTGTTAGCTACAATCTAAGGCAGTGTACCTATCGATGCAGTCTAGCACTAATGGCGAGTATCAAGGTCGTATTCCTCGGGAAAGTGAAAGCCTAGAGTTACTCCTTTGTTCTTTGTTATATTAACCTAAAATGGATAATGAATAATCTCTAAACTAACTATTAACTACAAGCTAAGTTCCGAGGGAGATGCAGGAGTAATTGATAAATGAAATAATCAAGACAAGAAGACAAACCCAAAGGGAATCTAAACTAGTTGGCAATCGAACAAAAGATAAAGGATCGGTGAGTCTAATTATGCTACCCGTGGACGAATTCTTAACCGAATTCGGTTTCTCTCTCGAGATAACTGAATTCCTAAACTTAATAACCTAAAGTTGGAATCTCTTCCTAACGATTGATTCTTAAATTAGCATTAAACTTTAATCCGCCTCTATTAAGCTTTGTTAATTCTTAATCCGGCTAGTTATTTATCCTTATCTCTAAGTGATTATTAACCAGTTCTTGTTATTCAAAATTCCAATTGCCAAACGGATTTCTCAATCTCATAAAGCAATCTAAACATCACAATTCACAACGTCTCATGAATAATGCATAATCTTATTAATACTGAAATCAAGAAGAATACAAAACCAACTCAAACAATCCAACAATATAATATCAAGCCAACATAGTAAAGAAATCCCAATGGATTAAATCAGTCTAGCTAAACATGTTCATGTTTAAAACAATCTAGGAAATCAATTACAATGAAAGAATAATGAAAATAAAACATGTACACCCTTTTCTCTCGAATTGGATGAACAGCCCAAATCCTGGATCTACACTTTGATTAATCTCCCAAACGCCTCTTGAATTGCTCCACTATCGTTTTGCACTCGGAATCTTACGATTCCGGGATTCTACTCCCCGCAACTCTCTCTGCACTCAATCGTGACAAACCGAACCGGCCTCCGTGGGCTCTATGTCACTCTTTTCCTCCCTCCTTTTCTAAGGAAAATTCATTTTTCTTATATATTTAACTCAAGACGACCGAAGTCCAGCCGCGGCCGAACCGTGGATCTCACTGGTAGGGTTTCACCACTGGTGTTTCTCCTCGTGTTGTCCACCACGAGCCGTGTTGCTCCCCGTGTTGGCCACCACGGGCCGTGCTGAAGGTCGTGGTGGCTACGGAAACCGTGCCCAAAGTGCCAATTTCAAGAATCAAAGCCAATGGTTGAGCACGGCCAGAGTCCAGGCCGTGCTCAATGTATGCATTGCGGGCTCTTGTCCGATCTTGATGAATTCTCGTCCGTTTCCGCACGTATTGATCTATAATTGCTTAAACACCGATGATGGTCCTATAAATGTTCCTGAAATGCAAAAGAACATAAAACACGAGTGATCTGGGAATAAAAGCACAATAATTGCTAAGAACATACGCAATAATATGCAAGCAAATATGTGTAAAACTATGCTCATCAAATTACCCCACACTTAAGCTATTGCTTGTCCTCAAGCAATTAACAACTCAACCCATAAAACTACAGTTAGCAATTCCTTTCAGTTTATGCCCCTAGTCCACAACAGAGAGTATTCAACACATCTTAAAGGATACTCAATCATAAATCAAATTACAAATCATTAACAAAGAATGGAAATAATATTAATGCATGAGTAACTTAAATGACAACTCAACACAAACATCATGAACCAATGCCTCATAGAGATCACTCAAGTCGCTCAAAGTGTATATTAGGTGAATAACAAATCCCTCAAAGCAAATACACAAGACCCGCTCACCATAAGCTTGCTCATAAATCATATCTTCGCTACTGTGAATAAGTAAATACCAAAATCAAAGGGTCTTTACCAAGGTTGAAATGGGGCTAAAGTAAAGGTACGGAGATTTGGATAGAAGTGTGAAAATGCTGGAATTCGTGCGATAAACAATAGTATATGCTCAAAGGATTAAATGCCTAAGATCACAAAAAGAATCATTCACTAAAATCCCTACTTCATAGAATAACGCTCTCAAATGCTCTAAATCCAATAAAAAGATAAATAATTAAAGAGATTTGTTTATTATATATTCTTTTTTTTTTCATCTTCTTCTCTTTTTTTTTTCTCTTTTTTTTTTTTTAATAATGAACTAGCAGCTTATTAGCGACCGCTGCATACAACTCGAATAAACATAAAGAATAACAAATACAAATTGGATCAAAGGGAGCATTTAAAATATCAAAAAGATTTAGTGAATTTACCAACATAGCAACTAGCATTTTAATCCCACATAAAGTCGAACATATCACAGAAAGAAATTCCAGCATAAGGGTAAAGGAAAGATAAATGTAAAGAATGGTATAATTGAAGTGTATAGGTGTAGATTATGAAGAAAAGGTTAAGGCTCAAAAATTGGCTAACTAATGGAAACATAAGGTGGTAGGCTTTTGGTCAAATGTGGGGAATCCTAAATCGCCCAAATCATCTCATGGTATTCACAATATTCATGTAACTTCAACACGCATTACAAAGCAAGTTCTAGAAGCAAAGTTAAGTACAATGCACAGTCAAACAAGAAATATAAAGAGCATAAGCATAATGAATGCTCAATTGGCTCAAAATCTCACTTTTAAGTGTGGTATTAGGTGCAGTTGGTTCGCAACATCATTAATTGAATCATTATTTAAGAAACGCATGCATATGATATTATCAACGTTCTAAGTTAAAATTCGACAATTCGAAAAATAATTAAATAACACCGGTTTAACCCTAAGTAGGTTGATGTAAAACACCATAAATTGTTTTCCAAGGACAATGAACAACAAAGAAAAGTAACTACAATTCTATAAATCAAGTCATCAATCAGCTCAAAATTAGCATACTCAAGTGCATAAAAACACAATGTCCTAACATCTCCTAAAAATACACAACACCTAGCCATAGCAATTAAAAATCCATATAAGAGATTAGGGTTTACCCATAAGCACCCCACACTTAAAGAACACACTGTCCTCAGTGTAAAATGTTATGGATACCCCGCATGGAATGCTCAACTAAGAGAACAAAAGCAATACAATCCAAGTGTATGACATGTATGAAAAATAAAGTAAATAAATACAGAAAAATAAAAAGATCTAGGGGATCGCCTGATCATCCATCGAGGCCGATGTTGTGGAAATTCAAAGGCCTCCCCAGAGAATCAAAATAATAAAATAAAGAAATAAAATCAAAACTGAAAATATGAAAACTAAAACTAATAAAATGTTTCAAAACAAAAGGTAAAAAAAAAAAATTAGAAATTAAAGATTTTGGGGTGCCTCCCAAAAGCGCTTCTTTTTTATGTGATGAGTCTTCTTAGCTGGAATCATGGTGAAAGGCAAATGGGCGTGATCGACGACCATCCATCCTTCTTCCAAGCAAATGGCTTCAAATATCCGCTTAGAGGGATAATCGTCAACTTCCTCTTCCCGACAGTCAAGCAAGCTGCCAGTATGATGGGCAAAACTCGCTCCTCGTATAATTGCACGTAGTCATGATGCTCTAGGGGCTCTTCCAATTTGAAAGCTAGAGTTTCAACAATTGGAAGGATCGACGGTTGGGCAATTTCTTCAGGAATGTTGATGGTTTTCTTCAGTCCCTGGCTTGGTTCTCTTGCTAGAAGAAACTCGAGCTCCTCCAAGACTTCTTTATTGGATAACTCATGCTCATCTTCCATCATCGAAGGGACTTATGGAAAATCTACCAACAATTCCTCTAACCGCAACTCAAAGATCATCAACTGTACATTCCTGTTGATAGTCTTTCAGAGGAATTATGTTCGCCTCTTCCTTTTCTGGTTCCATCTCCATGTTCAAGAGATCGTCCTGCACAGAAGCATCATCATCAAATATAGTAGATAAACCAGAAAAATTCTCACCTGAACGCAAAGTGATGGCGCTCAAATGCTCCTCGGATTCAGTAGCGTTTGATGGAGTTTCCAATTGCTCTACCGCTAGTAACTGAAAGATCAAGCCTACTTGATGCTCTATGTTCTTAATCGAGGCTTGTTGATCTTCAAGTATCCTCTCTGTTTGTTGGAATCATCATCAACACTTGTAATGAACCTCATCATCGCCTCCTCCGACACTAACTCTTCATCTTGAGTCGAAGGTGCAACATTAGGTCACGATGTAGTTGCTGAATTCCTAGTGGTTCTTGGCCATCTAAGCTCCATCCAAAGGGTGAATGAGAACTCCACTCTTGATTATAGGTGCTTCCATACGAGTCACTTGGCCAATTGCCCGTATAATTCAATTCGCTCACGCTATAAGAATAAGGAGTAAAATCACTGCACAATGGACAATCATTACTCAAATGTAAACCACAATAAAATTCATAAAAAACTTGAGATGAAAGGATAGGAGTGGAGAGTTGATCGGTAGCCCTGTAAAACGATTCCACTCGAGCTTCTAAAGATGCACGGGTATCCCAATTTTTAGCACTCTCTTGGTTCCTAATCCCATTTTCCAATGCGTCACACAAAGAGTTTGAGTTTAGCATTGAACCTCCTTATCATTCACTATCTGAATCATAAACTTAAGCTAAATAAATATGTACAAATAAAATAAAATAAATAAACAAATAAAAATAAAAATCATAAAATAATAAGAAAGAAAAAAAAGGCTAAATTAACAAATAGCAAATTTCACTCTAGTTTTCAAACAATTCCCTAAGAACGGCGCCAAAACTTGATGGGTGCTACTCGTGTTAGCTACAATCTAAGGCAAAGTGTACCTATCGATGCGCCTAGCACTAATGGCGAGTATCAAGGTCGTATTCCTCGGGAAAGTGAAAGCCCAGAGTTACTCCTTTGTTCTTTGTTATATTAACCTAAAATGGATAATGAATAATTTCTAAACTAACTATTAACTACAAGCTAAGTTCCAAGGGAGATGCAGGAGTAATTGATAAATGAAATAATCAAGACAAGAAGACAAACCCAAAGGGAATCTAAACTAGTTGGCAACCGAACAAAAGATAAAGGATCGGTGAGTCTAATTATGCTACCCGTGGACGAATTCTTAACCGAATTCGGTTTCTCTCTCGAGATAACTGAATTCCTAAACCTAATAACCTAAAGTTGGAATCTCTTCCTAACGATTGATTCTTAAATTAGCATTAAACTTTAATCCGCCTCTATTAAGCTTTGTTAATTCTTAATCCGGCTAGTTATTTATCCTTATCTCTAAGTGATTATTAACCAGTTCTTGTTATTCAAAATTCCAATTGCCAAATGGATTTCTCAATCTCATAAAGCAATCTAAACATCACAATTCACAATGTCTCATGAATAATGCATAATCTTATTAATACTGAAATCAAGAAGAATACAAAACCAACTCAAACAATCCAACAATATAATATCAAGCCAACATAGTAAAGAAATCCCAATGGATTAAATCAGTCTAGCTAAACATGTTCATGTTTAAAACAATCTAGGAAATCAATTACAATGAAAGAATAATGAAAATAAAACATGTACACCCTTTTCTCTCGAATTGGATGAATGTACTCCAAACTGGATCTACACTTTGATTAATCTCCCAAACTGCCTCTTGAATTGCTCCACCATCTTTTGCACTCGGAATCTTACGATTCCGGATTCTTACTCCCGCAACTCTCTGCACTCAATATCGCATGAAACCGAACCGGCCTCCAAGGCTCTATGTCACTCTTTTTCCTCTCTCTTGCACTCAATAATCGCATGTAAGTCCGTGCCGGGTTTCACCACGGCCTTGTTTCTCCCCGTGTTGTCCACCACGGGCCGTGTTGCTCCGTGTTGGCCACTTCACGGGCCGTCTTTGAAGGCCGTGGTGGCTACTAAACTGTGCCCAAAGTGCCAATTTCAAGAATCAAAGCCAATGGTTGAGCACGGCCAGAGTCCAGGCCGTGCTCAATGTATGCATTGCGGGCTCTTGTCCGATCTTGATGAATTCTCGTCCGTTTCCGCACGTATTGATCTATAATTGCTTAAACACCGATGATGGTCCTATAAATGTTCCTGAAATGCAAAAGAACATAAAACACGGGTGATCTGGGAATAAAAGCACAATAATTGCTAAGAACATACGCAATAATATGCAAGCAAATATGTGTAAAACTATGCTCATCAGACACACACACACACACACACACACACACACACATATATATACATATATATATATATATATATGAAATCCCTATATCCATTTTTATATCTACTTCTTATCTTTTCTTTATTTTCTCTCGAAGCCCCTTTTCACATGTTTTTTGATTTCTCACTTGTTTCTCAACCAAATTCTGTGAACTTGGTCTTAAAATGTCCGGCTCTTCTTCTAGATTTTCTGGAAGTACCCTAATCACACCAAATTAGGAGTTTTCATCGTTGATTTCTTGCCAAAATAATCTTGGGCTTGTCAAAGAAGAGAGAATCCCCATTTTGGCAAAATTAACACCCACTGGGTGTTCTCGGCCATCGGCGATGTATTTTTCTTGCATTAAAGCTCATTTTATATGATTTATACACATGTTGTTTCCTTAAAATGCATGTAAATTTGATGAATTTTTGAAACCCTAACCTATATAGCTTATTCACTTGTATGAACAACCGATCAGCTTTGTGGCGATTAGCTTTAATTCACCGCACAAGAATTGAAAGAGAAACCGGTTCTTAAGGCATTTTAATGAAAATTAATAATAAATAGACAATAAAATTACATGTTTCGGGTCTTAGTGTGTGTGCATTGTGTTTTTGATACTTGTTCTTGCGCTTTTCAAAGCGATTTTGTATCGATCCAGTTTGTCAGAAATTTTTGTAGTGCACATGAGTGGTTCAACGAGTTGTTGATCTCCTTGTAGGCTAGGATTAGCGACATCGGGTTTCGCTGATTCATTACTACATTGTCGTTTGTTACTAAGAGGACTGACCATACCTCGGTTTACGCTATGATAGAGAGGTGGATGGACACCACCCACACATTTCACACACTAGTTAAGGAACTGACACATCTCTATTATCCTTTGCTGCTATCACCGGGATTTACTTTACAAGTACGCCTATACCTTTTGATGATGTCATCCAAGACCAATGCTATGATGTCTAGGAGCATTATATTATTGATTTGCTAGGGTTCTTGTCAGCATGCAAGAATACTCAGTGTTTATCCTACCAAAGCATTCCCCTTCATTACAAGGGCTTCGTACCTTGAACTGCTTGAGAGGTAGATCAAATAGCTTGAGCTTTCCTTTTGTACCTCTTTGCGACTATATTGTTTAATGACTCAGGGAACTCACTAAACTTTCACTATTTAGCCCCTTTGAAGGATTTAAAACAATTCTCCTCTTTCAACTAGGGATCTATAGCTCTTGCTTACCTATACCATCAAATGGGTATTACCATCTATGGGAGCAAGAGGATATGCGGCTTATGGCACGCGATACATGTAAGTTCTATCCACTTTAATTTTTCCATTTCCTACTTTCTTGTATTTAAATGTTAGCTAATGACTCTTAATTTACAGGTTTGGATCTTGGAGATCAGCCTTTTAATGGGCACTCAGCCTATCAGCATATCTCGCGCTTTTCCCTGCTTGAGTTGTTGGGCTCCAGTCGAAGCGTCCTATTGGAGAGAGCATAGGTCCATTTGCACCGCAGTTTCATAAGAGAAAGGAAGCTTTAGATACACTCATTGTATCCCATAGACCTCATCTTGTTAAATATGGTATTGGCTTCAATGGAGCTTCATCATCATCATCATCACCATCTCCATCTAGTTCACAATTTGTTAAAGCCTTTACACCTTAAACTTAAAAAACACAGGTTATTCATATGGAGGTTAATGCACACACAAGACCTCCTAACCAAAAAGGGAAAGGAGGAGCACCGCAAGTTCTAAAGGTTAAGCCTAAAGGAACTAATCATGCATTTATGTGTAAGAAGAATGCCCCTAAACACACACATGCACATAAATATGTTCTTATATGCATAATAGTTTGTTTGGGTACCTGTTAGCATCCATTTCCTAATTTAGATATCGAGGAAACTACGGAAAGTCCGATGATGAAAGTCGCTACCTTTCTCAAGTCTTGAGCGATTAAGGAGGGCAAATTCGAGTAAATGTTAAGAATAATTGGACTTAAAAATACTTTTTAAAATCAATTTAGACCAAGCTGACAGAAAAATAAAGTTTGAGGGGTGAAATAGAATTTTTTACAAGTTTAGAGATTAAATCGTTAAAAATTTTAAAAATCTTATCCCTTGGAGCCAATCGACTCCACGTACGGCCGAATCAGCTCTATCTAGAGCCGATCGGCTAAGCATAGAGCTAAATGGCCATTTTTCAAAATTTGACGTCCTTTTACGTGTATTTTCGACCTAAAATGTCAAAATTAGTCAAAATAGATTCTATAAGGTATTTATGATAATTATTAGAATTTTTAAATATTTTTCATGAAAATTATTTGAACATAAAAGATTTAATTTCTTTTTATTTGATATTAATCTGATAAAGGGAAAGGATAATTATAGTTTATTTTTCAAGTAATTAAATGTATATATGTTCCTCTAAGATTTCTTGAAAACCTCACTATTATAAAATAGAATGATACACTCTAGGTCTAAGTTTAGCTACATTCCTCAAAGTATTCTTAAGCTACAATAATACATAGATATATACAAAGAGTTAGTCACTAAGAAAGAACTCTAAATTAGGAAACTTATTTAGAATGACATAAGTTTTCTTTTGAAATCTCAAAGTAAAACTGGATTCTCAACCAATATCTGATTCCATAACCTTTTCATCTCTAGTGATTCGAATATCAACATCCAATGGTGACAACTTGAGAGTTCTCCAAATTCAACACCATCAGTATCCCCATCTTTACAAACTGATTCTTTTACTTTATGTTTAGAAACATGATTAGGTTTCTTTTTGGTTTATTATTTTTTATACGTTATTGGATTATTAAAATAGTATCCCTTGTGAATTAACATGCTAATAAACTAGTGAGCATTGAATCTGATAATATGAACCTGTTGGGCATTGAATCTGATAATAAGAACATGCAGAGTTTTGAATATTTTAACATGTTTGCTTTTGGATTTTAGATTTGGTTAAGTCAAATGATTAGGGTTGTAATTCCTTTATGTTTTTTCATTAAAGCTAGTTTTAGGGTGCCATGATTAAAATCCAAAAATTATCGTAATCATTCACTATTAGTCCTATTTCTAGGGATTGCATGACTCCCTTAGGTTTTTTTTATTAAATCTAACTTTTTTATCTATTTTGCTTTTTTTTTTTGGTCCTAATTATTTTTTGCCTTCTTTACATGTAAAACTGGCTCTAGGATGTCAAAATGCTTAGGAAATCAAAGAACCACCATGGAAAAGTGCTAAAGCCGAATGAGATGATCGGCTCTATACCACTTCGACTGTAATTCTTTGTCTGTTAGTGCAGTTAATGCACTATGTAAAGTAAAGCAAAAGGGGATGACTTAGGGTTTCAATGCAACGACTCTTTGGAGTTTGAAGGGTATAAATACCCTTCGACAGGTCATTATGAATGATCAACAACCTCCATAAGTGTCAAACCTTTATTTACTAATTTTTTTATCTTCCTATAACCATTTACCTTTGTTTTAATCATTGTAAGGTTTGAGTGTGAGCCTTAAACACTTGAGAAAGGGTTTGAGAGTGAGCCTAGGTAAGAAAAACTCTTGTAAGGTATGGTATAAAACTAAACACTAAGTTTGGGGTGAGCTTGGGAAACTCCTAGGGAAAAGTTTGAGTGTGAGCTTTGAAACACTTGGATTTGATCTTGCACCCATAAAAGGATCACTAATAGTGAAATACCCAATTAGTGATTGGAGAGTGGATGTAGGGTTGGTTGATACCCAAACCACTATAAATCTTTGTGTCTATTCTTTTCTTCTTTCCTTCTCTTCTTTGAATAAAATTTTAATTTACTATTCTTTCTACTTCACCAATTTAACCCCCCTTTCTTGGTGGCCAACAACTTGTTTCAGCTCTTGTATCCTCATGTCTTCACCCTTACCCACTAGCTCGGCTTCTTTATCGAAGTCGTTATCTACCCATATATCCTTTGCCCCACTGTCTTGGATTTCACACTCATTCCCAAAGCTATACCAGATATTTATTACCATAATTGATTTCTTCTCACCCTCCTTCCATACCTTTAAAAGGCAAGAATCACCAACCACTTGATCACCGTTCGATTGCCAACCACTCAACATAATATCCTCAATTCAAATGTTAGTCGAAGGAGGCCTCGAATAACAGACTTTGAAATCAAGTTTTCTTGAGGGCTGCCTTAGTAGGTCTTCATATTCATACCGAGAAAGTTGCTCAACTTGCCATTCTTTACAGTCTATTAAGTCTTGAATTTTATGCTCGAGACGATTACACTAATCTGCCACATGTTTGAAAACCTGGTGATACTCATAGTATTGGCCATTGTGAGGATTAGGACTGCTTCTTTGTGACTAGGGCTTGAGTTTGCTTTTTTTAGATGTTGGAACACCACAGATAATGGTGCCCCCAGCTCGATGAAGGTTTTTTTATGGGCTTTTTAGCTCTGGCTCTAGCTCTGGCTCGGGTTGGGCTATGTCTTGAAAGTGTTCATGACCTCCTTTTCACGGATATCGGGGGATCATGGACACTTGGTTTAAGGATGGTGTGTTGTTGTAGTTTGGTGAGAGGTTTCTTTTTGTACTTGGCCAGTCTAGGTCGGCCAGTTTTCTGACATCGATGAGGTTTTGAATTTTGTGTTTAGGTCGGATACAATTATCTGTGTGGTGGCTAGGTACTTGGTGGAATTATTTAGTTTATAGTTATGTGCATTGGGGTTAGGTGAATTTTTTAGAGTGGTTGGTTGGAGCAATCCATTTTGCACTAACCTTTCAAAGATCTTCAAGAGATGTTGTTTGAAGTTGGAGACATTTTTCAGTTACTGGACAACATTTACATCTAAGGTCATATGCTCTCTCCAGCCTGGTAATTCGGCCTTCCACTGATTTGCATAGTCTTTCTCTTGTCATTCTCTATCTCTTCGACTTAGGGCCCATCATCATATAAATCCATGATAATCTTCGGCTCCATCATTTGAAGCCTTTCGATTCATCCTAAAAGAATATTTCAGACCACTATACATTCCTACTCCTTTTCAAAGGGCTTATTTTTATCAACCCAGCATATTCCTCCACCTGGTCAAGAAATCAGAGGAGGAGTCATTTGGCTTTTGCTTGGTGGACTCGAGGTCCCTGATTGACACTTCTAAATGAGTGTTGTAGTCATATTGCTTAATAAACGAGTTACATAAATCACACCATTCAGCTTTGGTGAATTTTTCTAGTATGTGGTACCAGTTTACAGTGGGTCCTTCTAGGGACAATAAAAATAGCTTGACAATTTAGGTCCTACTTAGCTAAGTAGTCCTCATAATGGTGACATATTGCTTTAGATGAACTTTAGGATCATTAGTCCCGTTGAAATTGTTCATCTCAAGCATCTTGAACTTCGTAGGTAGCTTGTCTTCACTTGTCAAAACTAGCTCTTCGAAATCATAGGTCAGGTCCAACCCTTTGATTTCCAGTATGCCTTGCATCTTGTCAAGCCTAGCACTCAAGCCACTCACAACTTCATTAGTGGTAAGGGCGGTCTTTTTTTTGGCCTCATCCAGTATAAACTCATTAAAACCCTAGAGATTCCAGGGCACTCCCCTCCTACTAGGGTCTTTGGCATTAGCATTAGCAGCGGTTGCAATAGTGGTAGCAGTTTTAGCAATGATTACAACCGGGTCAATAACAACAGGAGAATTAGCTACCGCGGTAATTGGGACTATAGGCGGGGCTTGATTCGCAGCCATTCCAATTAAAAGTTGTTGGAGCTACTCCTAGATCATACCCCTCAAATCATCTATGACAATATTCTTGAGGTTCTCAACATCCTGCTCATTTGCTCCTTCATTAATGTAGCTTTTATCTCGGTAGTAGAAGCTAGATGCCTTAGTCTTTCGAGGACCTCTAGTACAGTTTGAATCCTTAGTGAGATGGGTATTCTCTCTAGCCTTCCACTGTCTTGTCTTTTCTAACCCAAAGGAGAGTCTATATGGCTAAAAAATAGGATATTAGTATGATACGGCGATACATGATGCACGTGATATGCACAAAGACAAGGAAAAGAAAGCATTAGCAAACACAAAGTATTTTATACATTATTATACAAAGCATCTTTCGACCTTATTTCTCCTATAAATGGTTCATGGTAAGTCTTTCTTCCCTAGGATTTTGGGTATGGGCTTTCTATCAATAGGGGCTAGTAGGCCCAACGCGCATGCCATAAGCTCTTAAAGCAGATTTAAAATAAAGAAGGTCAATTTTTTTAGTATAAATATAAAGCATGTATATTTTGGCCTAGGACCCGACTCCACATGTTTTCTTCAGGCTAAGGCTTTCCAATATGTGGGCTTGAGTACTTATAAGGAAAAATATCTCAAATAGTAAACAATAGGATTTCTAGGGGAAACTGCTATTGTCATTACCGTGAGCTGAGTGTTAGGTAAGGATAAAAGGCTGCCACAGGTAAAAAGTGTTCTTCCTTAGCTTGTCTCTCCACTCAAGGGTCCATGCGACGATGAAAATTCACTTATTACTTATGAGTGATTGTTAGCCAATATCGTAATTTTAAGGTTCAAACAGAGCCAAAGAACCACTAACCGACGCCATTGGGGCTATTGGGACCGCAAAGTAACCATGCAAATGATACAAGAATCATTTGTTAAATAATAAGATTGAAGACGAAGATACACTGGAATTAACTTCTCTTATCCCTAGCAGAGTCGCCACTTTGGGTGGCGGTCTCGAGCATGCACCCAAGTGTCTCTAGCAACTACGGCACTACAAGGCTTTTCAATCTAATAGGAACACGCTAACTAATCACAAAGACTAGCGCGAAGATGGGAGTCGCCACCCGGGTAATTCTCTAGGACACTTTTTCTATTTGAGTGGTGTTTCTCGATTCTATAAGGAAGATTCACCATATTCAAAGATGGATTTGGAAGTTAGCTTCCTTATTTGTGTATCTTTCTCCTTAATTTTATAGTTTAACGGGCTATTCCTTATAAACGCGATGATTATATTTCTACAACCATTCATTGTAGCATGCGAGGTCCTCCTAAATTTAGCCTATTTTTATTTAAGCCCAAACTTGTTTGATTTGTTTAACCTATTTAACTAATTAATTATGTAAAAGGCTCACTTAGTCTAGCCTAATTACAAGTTATGCATTTTATTCCAACCTTTAAGCCTAAATGGACTATCTTTTATACTGAGGCCCAATTAAATAATTTTAAATCTAATATGGCCCGACTAATTCAATTAAAGCATGGCAAGATCCATTAAGTCTATATGGATTTTAATTTAGGCCTGTTTACCATCCTTTAGCCTAATGGACTACTTTTTCATGTTAAAGTCTAATTTTAACCTAAAGTCTATATGTCCAGTTTTAATTGGGCAATTACATTATAAATATTTGGCATCATCAAATAAAGAACAAAAATTACAGTGCAGAGAAATAAATCTAACTATTACGACCTCCTACAACTAAAAAAAATAAAAGAAGAATGCCTAAAACTAAATTACAGTACATAAAATATTGCCAATATCCAATAAAATCTGAAAATTAAGGCAAAAATGATGCAAAGCTAATCAGCTCTAGGGCTTGGATAGGTCAATTTTGCAATTTATCTTCGAATTCTCATGTCTAAGAGCCTATTTCAAATGTATGGAAGATAAAAAAATCAATTAAAACATGAAAAGATAAAGTAAAAAGTCATAAACAAGATCAAATTAAGCTAGAAAGCCTAAAGATCATGCAAACCCTAGAAAGCAAAACAACCTACCAACACATAAGACATTTCATGGCAGATTCTAGGTTTCAATCATGTAACCTTAAACACTCTAATTCAATTACATAATTATAAGGAAACACATATAAATTATGTTATCCTAATCATTTAACTAATCATATTTGAAACCTAATGAAAAATATATTATCAAATTCAAAACCCTACATATTCATATTAACATATTCAAAATCCAACATATCAGAAACATATTAATTCATAAGAAATCCTAATTTAGTCATATGTAAATCATATAAAAAATCCTAATCATGTCTCTAGAATCATAAAAATAAAAGAACTAGTAAAAGAGAAAGAGATGTTGATGATGCTGGATGTGGGGGAACCCTTAGGTTGTCACCATATATTATTGTTCTGCCAGTCTCTAGAGACGATGAGGCTGTTGAATTAAGGATCCGTTGAGAATCCAATACTGCTTAGGTTTTAAAAAATCTTATGTCATTCTAAAAAATACTTTCCTAATCTAGGGTTCTTTCTTAGTGACTTAGATCTAGTTACCAAAAAAGCTCTCTACCTTTGAGAACTTAGGGTTTCTTTCTAACTCAGGATTGTTGTTAATTGCTAAATAAATTATGAGAGTTCGTAACAATTGCTAACCCTAATCCCAAGTCATCTTATTCTATTTATAATAGTAAAGTTAGGAAGCCCTAGAGGAGGCAAATAAGCCTTATATTGATTTTTAAGTTTTAAATGAAAAAGATTTTCCATTATCGGTTATCAGTATCAATATCCAATAAATCTCTTAAGATATATGTCACTGATATATTTTAGCAATCCAATAGTTATCACAAATCCCTTCTAGAAGCTTTTTTATTTACCAATATTGGTGTTTGAGGTCAAAAATACGCGAAAAACCGCATCAGATTTCGGAAAATAACCAATCGGCAATGTGTAGAGTTGATTCAGCTCTATGCTAAGCTGATCGACTATGTGTAGAGCTAATTGACTTCAAGGATAAAATGTTCTAAAAATTTGAATAATTTAATCCTTGAACTTATAAAAACTATCGTTTCACCCCTCAAACTTAATTTTTTTCTATCAATTGGATCCAAATTGATTCTAAAAAAATAATTTTAACTCAATTATTCTCAACCATAACTTAGATTCGCACATCCTTAATTTTCTTAGATTCGAGAAATGCAATAACTTTCATCATAGGACTTTTCATAATTCTCTCGATATTTGAATTCGGAAAATGGGTGCTGACAACTTGTATTTGAAAGAGACAAGGTACATTTGATAAAGTCTTATACTTTTAGATGTGTGTGAGTGTGAGAGATAGTCGAAATATAAGCTCGGCTATTTTGTGTTGTTTATGTGTTGAGAGGGACGATGCAAGTCCACAAGCATTTTCACTGAGGCATTAAAAAATAAGATGTTTCCTCAATATGATCTCCATTACATTTTATTGGGTGTGTGAATGAAGTATGGGAAGTACAATAATATAGCAACTTACTGAATTAACAGTTTGAGTTTTGTATTAATGTATCAAGGGAGCCACTAAAAGACGAAAAAAGAATTCTCCATTTCACTACAACAAGGCCACGATGCTAACCAAGTTTGATGAGGATTGCCCAAGAATAAGTGGTGGCTATAACTTTTACTATGCTCTTCACTCAAGGACAAACTAGCAAGTAAACTACCATGGTCTGTGATAAGGCCTAGCTTGTTGATGGGTAATTCCAATAGGCTTATACAATGTAATGGGTAGTTTGTGTGTCTATTGAGCTATTTGCAAATGTTTGCATTTCCATTCTATGTTTAAAACAGATTTTTATTTTTCTGAAGACACTCTAATAATATTTATTAATTAAATTGTATTAAAATAAACATCAAACTAATATGCAACAATTATAACACCCACAAATAAATATATTAAAATAATTGGTCAGTCTAACACAAATAAATATATTATTACTTTCAAATATTAGTTATATACTTAATTTATGCTAAATATATATTCAAATATTTGAAATAGATACTAAAAATAGTTTCAGATACTAGTTATATATCAATTAAATTAAAATTTCTCTATAGTGATACTTTATATAGAAATAACCTATACATATTGATAAAAAAAATTTATGGTTCCAAATTCGGCCAATTATAAATAGAAATAAACTCTCTATTGTAATAAATTATAAATTTCTTAAATTCTATCTTAAGAAAATATTTCTCTATACAATAATATTTATATATATAACTTTAAAAGAAAATATATTATGCTTACTGTAGTGTTGTTTTGTCTCATCAATATTATTTATATAATATGAATAATATATTTACATTTCTTATCTCCAATTTCTATCATTCCATCAACAAAATAAATATTAAGTTCAAAGAAGAATCTTAGTACTCAAACTCTATTAAATTATAATATTTTTATAGTCATAAATTTTATTTAGTCCTAAGTGTACAACTATATAGAAATTTTACTGTATATATATTTATTATATACAAAATAATATACTAAAATATATAAAAGGGATATCAAAAGATAGTTTTAAATATATACATTATCGAATGGATATTAAACATATATTAAATATATACTAAATATATGTAAAAATATTAAATACCGTAAAAATTATAAAAATATATATCATATTACTAATATTATATATTAGTATATAAAAGTGTATGCAATATATACTAATATATTTTTAAAATAAATTTTTAACTTGCAGTATTTTCTTTTAAAAAAAATTTTGATGGTAAAAATAATATTTTATCTTTTAAGGTATTTATGCTAAAAATCCGATATTTATATCCATTTCCTCTTGTTCTTCTAAATTTTGGCCCCCATCGAGCTATTATAACACGAGAACTGGACTTTGCTAACATTATAAAAGCCTAGGCTACTGTCTAAACCCAACCCAAATTACAACACTCTAAACAGATTTTAGGGTTTCCTCCAAAAGAATAACAAAGGCTAAAAGCGTAAATTCAAAACACAAAACTTCCCTCTCTTCCCCTCCTCAATAAAACCACTTCTCTTTCTTTTATATCCTTTACCCATCGGCCGCCACCTAAGAAACCCTAATCCCCAAAGCCCTGAAAAAGAAACCCAGAAGCCGAAATGGGTCGTGTAATCCGTGCCCAACGTAAGGGTGCAGGCTCCGTTTTCAAATCCCACACCCACCACCGCAAAGGCCCCGCCCGGTTCCGGTCCCTAGACTTCGGCGAGCGCAATGGGTACCTAAAAGGAGTGGTGACCGACATCATCCATGATCCGGGTCGTGGAGCTCCGCTTGCAAAGGTAACATTTAGGCATCCATTTAGGTACAAGCACCAGAAAGAGCTGTTTGTTGCAGCAGAAGGGATGTACACAGGTCAGTTTGTGTACTGTGGAAAGAAGGCAAATTTGATGGTGGGAAATGTGTTGCCTCTTAGATCAATACCAGAAGGAGCTGTTGTTTGTAATGTGGAACATCATGTTGGCGACAGAGGTTCTTTTGCTAGATGTTCTGGTGATTATGCTATTGTTATTAGTCATAATCCTGATAATGGAACTACCAGGTATTTCATTTTGTTATTTTACTTCTTTTAATGTTATTTTTTGGCGGGTTTTATTTTATTTGACTAATTAATGGATCTATAACTGAGATTAAGATATTTTTGTATCGAATGAAATTTTGAATCTTGGAGCTTAAAATTAGACTGAAATGCTGAGATGGGGTTTGTGAATAATGGCATACTGAATTGGACTTATAATTGTTAAAGATGAATTGCAACTTCTTTTGACTACTAGCTAATTATTAACAGCCGACCAAATAGTTTTTCCTTATGTTATTGGAAAAAGTATTTCCTTTTATCATTTTTAATAAATAAGAAAATCTTCAAGTTTTGATCTATCAAGTTTCTCTTAAGTATTCCTGTTTTCAATTTTGATTATTCATCAATCTTTCTAACCCTTTTGGATTGCCTTCATTTCCCAGAAGTGCCTTTGACACTTGGGCTGTTTTAGAGACTCAAAATGGAATATAGAATGACGCCTAGTATTGTGGTTTCATATTTGAACCCTTGGATGATAACAATTGGCCCTACTCTACAACTGAGGGCAATTTATAGAGTAGAGTTGTCTGAGTTGGGTAACTTATCTTGGTGGAATTTGGCTAAAACTAGGGAGTTTTCTTCATAGTTATTAGCTGCCCATTTCATGTGTAGACTATAGTTCCCTTGTGGAAATTCTTGCAAGTAACAGTTATGGTTAGTAAAAAAATTTGGTTTTGCATTCTCTTCAACGTATAATTACTTTTGGATCATGAATGAAAGTGGACTTATATGATGATGTGTACAATCTCCTTTGACACTGAAGGCCAATTTGTTTGTAGAATATCTTTGAAGTGAATCTTGAATGGCAGTTAGGTGCCTGAAAATTGTCTTACTGCATTGGAACTTTATTTTAGTTCTCTCCAAACTCAAAAAGACCGTTGGGACAGTTGCTTACAACAATTTTTATCTAGCTTTTGTATTAGCTATCTTGTTTCAATGGACTATTAAGATATGGATATCGTTAGTCATTACATTGTGATATGATGTGAATCTTGTATTGGAACTTGTACAAGTTTACATGGATGGCTGAAATACCTGGAGTTTGATTCATTGATTTTAGGAATGAGAAAAATACTCATTCTAATCTCATAATAGCCTGTAAAACTTTAGCAAATTTAGCTCCTTTCATGCTGTATGTGTCGAATGACCAGTTGGCGAATTATATAATCTTTTCTCACTATATCTACACTATATGTAGAACATAGAAGCTTTTGGTTTGGTCAGATGAACAAAATAGTCTGCCTCATGCACTATTTCAGTTGTTGGCTCTTCTTCTAAATATATCAATAGGGTCTATGTACCTTTGAAATATTAGCAATTGTATTGAGCCCAATTGCACTTTGGCTAATTAGAATAACTGCCTAAAAGAATTTAATATAGTTGAAAGGCATGCTAAGGTTTAGATTCTTTTTTATTTATTTTTTCTTATTTAGTTTAAACCATGCCACCCAGACAATTTAGATATACAGTTTCAATGTTCCTTGTCATCAACTGCTGGCTTAACATTTCTTTTGCGTTCCTTGATGATTTTGTGCGTGACTGTTAACTGTGTTTGTCTAGGATTAAGCTTCCTTCTGGAGCCAAAAAGATTGTACCAAGTGGCTGCCGAGCTATGGTTGGTCAAGTTGCAGGTGGAGGGAGAACTGAGAAGCCTATGTTGAAGGCAGGAAACGCATATCACAAATACAGAGTGAAGAGGAACTGCTGGCCCAAGGTTCGTGGTGTTGCTATGAATCCTGTGGAGCATCCCCATGGTGGTGGTAATCACCAGCATATTGGACATGCCAGTACTGTTCGGCGAGATGCTCCTCCTGGACAAAAAGTTGGTCTCATTGCTGCAAGGAGGACTGGTCGTCTCCGTGGACAAGCTGCTGCTACTGCTGCAAAAGCTGACAAGGGTGCATAAATTACTAGCTGAACTTCTATTCTGGGGTGTCGTAAGTTTAGAAAGTTTTGCAGTTGCAACATTTCAAGTTCTGTTATCCTCGGGATATATTACTTTGGATAGTTTTCTTTTATCTGGTGAAGGACTTCAGCACATATTCCATTTTTGTTAGAAATTCAGTACTTGATTTGGTTCATCCTTTCTTTTGAGTACTGCATCATTTTATCTCTTTTTTTGGTTTAATTTTAATTAAAAATAAACCACAAAATGCACTGACAAGTAAATCGTTAAGCTAAAGATTAGCAGCCCTGAGATAGTATCTTGGGTTAAATTATGATTGCAAGTCGTTCTTAAAGGGGATGAAAAGGGGGATCAAAATGGAATAAGAGTGCAACAGTGTGTAGAAGCTGCTGTGATTAATGTTTGGGGGAATAAATCGCGGGGTAATGGCTGAAGTTTTGATTGGGCCCGAAGGCGATTTAGTATCTTAAATATGTATTGGGAACCGGTTACATGGGCTCTTAAATTGATTGGACAAAAAGTAGTTGGGCCATATAAAATTGTCATATTATAGACTTATTGGATAAACAGTAGATTTTATGTAGGGTTATTTACACAAATATCTTTTTTTAAATATATATTATATTTATATCTTATAAGAAAAAAGCTTATAAAAATATGTTTTTCAAAGAAAAAAATTATCATATCTAAGAAAATCGAATGGATTCGGTCACCAGAGCACTTCTAATTTATAGACTCTGTAAAATTACGCTCAAATCATTATCCACTTAAAGTAAAAAATTCCAGTTACTCTACGTTTTAAAAAAATGAATCCAACTATGTGTTTCTTTCTTTCTTAGAAAAAAGCTGCAACATTCTTCCTTCAATCAGCAAAATTTTCATCTTTTACCTATAACATCAAATCTTCTTTTTTATTCTTTCACTACATAAACTTTGAAAAAACGAGAAAAAGAATCGGCAACAGTCTTCCTTCAACCTTCAAAACCTCCATTTTTATCCTGCAATAGCAAAGTCAGCGTGAAAGAAGTTAGAATCCATCAATTTTTTTCTTAAAACTACATCTGAAAAGAAAAAAAACTGCTTCTCCTCTTATTTCTTCGACAAAAGTTGCTACAACATAAGTATGGAAAATCAACAACAATAAATATGAAGATTCATTAAGAATAAGAGTTTAAAGGCAATTATTTTCAATTAAAACACTCAAAAAAAAAAATTACAGATTTAATTTGTTAAATATATAGAGAAAAAATAATATTGTACAACATTGTATAATATTTATGAAAAATAAATTAAGAAAAGAGAATTTTTGTTATTTATTAGATGTAGATATTAAGTTAATGACTTATTTATTAAATATTTAAAACATCTAATTTAGAAAAATATTATTGAATATAATGATTCTTTGAAAGATAGAAGACAATCAAACACTACTATTCTACAAGGAGCTCAAAAAGATAGAACTAAATTGTACAAAATATCCTTTATGCATAACAGTTTTGAATCAAGAAAAGGAAAACAAATTCTTCGATTCAACCTTCACATTCTAAAATAGAAACATACCAACGAATGAAGCAGGTCCATCAAGATAAAAAATGGAAACATAAAGAAAATCAATAAATGGAGAACAAACAGAGAGGATTTTAGATGCACTTGGATATGCGATTTAAATGAGCCCGGAAATCAATCAATTTCCCATCAATGAGTCTGAAAACCTGAAAAACTCAAAAACATACTAAAGTGCGATCAAACAGGAATAAATATAACTCAAATACATGAATAAACGATTGATAAAAAATTAATAAATATGCATAGAATCATCTACATCAAACTAACCCACACTTAAGCGTTTGCTTGTCCTCAAGCAATCAACAACTCACTCCTCAAACAGATACCAAATAACTCAATCAAATACTTTGCAGGAGGTTAGCTCAAAACAAGTCTCAAAACTCCGTGACGAATTTTCTTGAAATCCCCATATCATTAAATCCTTGAGACAGAGAAAAAAGTTAACAAAGATACTAAAATTAAAATGATAAACCATCCAAACTGAGAATTCGAGAACTATGCCTTACAAGATGTCACTCAAAACACACAAGTGTATATAGGTGAAAGAATATCGTCAAGCTCTCAACGCAAAAGTACAGAAAAAGGTGCTTACCATAAGCTTGCTTATAGATCCGATCTCCACTACTGTGAAATAGTTAATAAACATGATAAAAGGGTATTGAGCCAGGTTGTAATGGGGTTAAGGTAGGGTACGGAGAAATATGGAAAGTGAGCTGAAAGTTGCTGGAAAATTATGCAGGTAATGCAAGAATATAGCCAAGGATCAGATGCTGTACCAAAATTGAACACTAAGTTGCTCTAATAATAAGATGATGCTCGAAATATATTATTATTATTATTATTATTATTTTATTTTTTTCCTTTTTTTTTAATCCTGCAACAACAGATAACGCAGGATGAAGTAATACAATGCTCAATCAAAGTAGTAAAATGATATGTACCATTTGGATTGAAGGTAGCATCTACAAAAAATCTAGTAACTTAGTGAGTATATGCAAATTGATCCAAAATGAAATGCAGCATAAACGTACATAATTTACAACAATACTGGTAGAAAGAATAGTAGAATGAATAAAAGTGATAAAATGAGTGTGAGAGGTAATGAAAGAAAAAGGCTAAGGCTCAAAATGGGTTCAGGGTTAGGCTTTTGGCCAAATTGTATAATTCCTAAGTGCCCAAATCATCTCATGACTATAAAAAATTCATGTAATCTCAAAAGTCATCACAAAGCAAGTTCTAGAAGCAACGATTTTGCACAATAATAAAAAACAGAAGGAGCACAAAAGCCTCACCATTTAAGTGGGATAAAATTGCATAAATTCTCAAACCAAAGTTTAAACAATCAAACAATCTAATAAGCATCAATATTAATAGTGTTTTATATCCGAGATAAAGTAAAATGAAAAAAATAAGGAAAAACACCAGTTTTACCTGGCTTGATTGAAATTAAGAGATTCGTTCATTGCCTTCTTTCAACAAGATTCGATAAAAAACTATACGGGTATCCATTTAAAAGAGAAAAATTATCAACTACTTGATTAAAATAAAACTCAAGATAAGGACAGTAAGAATGAATGGACTCAATCAATAAGGGAAATGAAAGCAAGATAAAAACAGCAGAAACAAAATTGATACCTGCACAAAAATAAGGTACCTACCCCACACTTGAGAAAAACACTGTCCTTAGTGTGAACAAGGTAGGCACTCCAGAAAGAAATAAAATACGCACAAAGAAACAAATTATGGGAGTCCACAAAATAAAACAATAAAAAAAACTGGAAAACTAAAAGAAAAACAAGACAACAGAAAGAGATAGAAACTAGGAAGTCTACTGGATACTGCCCTTGATGTGTGCTTTAACACTCCAAAATATGTTAGTCCTCAAAATTATGCATGAGCATCGAGTAAGCTAAATCCTGCAAAACTCAAGAATAAACACATCCCAAGCAACATCTAGTAAAAGGTTCAATAAAATAAAATCTCCTCAAAATAAAACAAACTAAAAACAAACTGAAGTATCTAACTAAAAAAATAACTACATAAATAAAAAGATGTCCAAAAATTCAAAAAGCATAAATAGATTCGGGAATGTCTCCTGAAGGCACTTCTTTTTGTTCGAGTCGTCTAGCTGGACTCTGCAGTAGCATTGTTGCATTGCGGGCAAATTGAGAATGTGGGCTCAAAGTAAGTTGGGGCTCGAGGCATATAAGAGCAATGAAAAGGTCCGATGTGTGCGGTAGATGACTAAGGAGGTGCTCTCTGCACCGATTTGGGATGTCCATTCATCCACTTCGAATTCCGGCTAAGTGACTTATCAAAAACAAACTTGTAACTACCCTTCTCGGGTCTATCATGGCACAAAGTCTCAAATTAATACAAGTTGTTTTCTTCAGATGAATAACACATATTAACAGGGAAAGAAACATGTATAGCATCATCCATTTGTACATCCTGTGGTTGTTTATTACATGCTAGACCAATTCCATCAATACTACAAATGGCATGAACATGGTCGGTGGAAGAACTATCAAATGGGGGTAAGCTAAAAGTAACACAGTCATCCCCTACATTAAGTTCTAACTTTCCCTCAAATACGTCTATTTTAGCTCTAGCTGTAGCAAGGAAAGGTCTCCCCAAAATTAGTGGTACACCATGCTCATTATCCATATCCATAACCACAAAGTCCACAGGAATTATGAACTTATCTACCTTGACTAGCACATTCTCCACAATTCCCCTAGGAAGCTTAACAGAATGGTCAGCTAATTGAATGCACATCCTAGTGGATTTTGACTCCCCCAAACCTAGCTTATTGAACAATCTAATAGGCATGACATTTATGCTAGCCCCCAAATCAGCTAATGCATCATCAACACAAAAATTACCTAAAGTGCAAGGAATAGTGAAACTCCCTGGATCGTGACATTTCTCTGGCAACTTGCTTTGAAACACCGCTGAGCACTCCTTATTAAGCTGAACATAGGCTACCTCCTCCAACTTCCTTTTTTTGCTAAGTATGTCCTTTAAGAACTTGGCATACTTCGGCATCTGCTCCAATGCATCAATAAAAGGCAAGTTAATATACAGTTGTCTAAAAATATCTAAAAACTTACTGAACTGCTCTTTCGCCTCTCCTTGTTTGACTCTAGCAGGATAAGGAATCTTAGGTTGATATTCCCTGACTGGAATTGATTTCACCTTTTGTCCCTCAGGTTCCCTAACCTTACTGCTCGCCTCAACCTGCACATCAATAGTGGAGTCGTCAAAAAAATGGGCTTAGAAGGAGCTGAAACTAACTTACCTAAATGCAAAGTGATGGCGTTCATGTGCTCCCTCGGGTTAGACTCAGTGGTGCTAAGGAGCGCTCCTTGCTGCCTCTCAGACAACATCTTAGAGGTTTGGCCAATCTGGGTCTCCAAGTTCTGAATCGAGGCCTGTTGGTTCCTAAGTGCACTATCAGTTTGCTGAAACCTCATCTCCGTAGACGTTACAAACTTCATTTTAAGCTCCTCTAAGTTTGACTTCTATTCCAGTGGAGGAGGAGCTTGTGCAGGCCCAGCTGGCTGTTGCGACGGCTGCTGATGAAGTCTTTGAAAACCAGGTGGACCCTGAGCATTATTATTCCTCCAACTGAAGTTGGGATGATTGTGCCACCCGGGGTTGTATGTGTTAGTGTAAGAATCGTTCTGCTACCTGGGGGCATTCCCCATATAGTCAACCTGCTTAACATCAGCAGACACAACAGAAACAGATGGAAAAGTAGCGGAAGACGAAGCAAACATACCTCCTGCAGTATAGTTCGTACTGTAATGTGGGCCACCACAAAACTCGCAGCCAACGTTCGCTGCATGAACCGGCATCTGGAGTTGGTCAATCTTCTTGGCTAGAAGCTCCATCTGAGCTGCCAAGGCTGCTGTAGAGTCCACTTGGTTGACCACTCCCTGTCTTCCTGGTCGGCTCCTAGAGGATTTCCACTAATAGTTGTCCATGGCCATTTCCTCTATCAGGTTCTGAGCCTGCTCGGGCGTCTTACTATTTAGCGCCCCACCTGCTGCAGCATCCACCATCTGCCTCGTTGCAAGGTTCAACCCGCTGTAGAAGGTCTGAACCTGCATCCACACTGGCAATCCGTGATGTGGGCAGCATCTCAAAAGATTTTTAAACCTCTCCTATGCATCGTACAAGCTTTCATCATCAAACTGCACAAAAGAAGATATGTCATTTCTAAGTTTAACAGTTTTAGCGGGAGGAAAATACTTATATAAAATTTTTTCGGCCAACGCCTTCCAGGCAGTAATTGTTTGCTGTGGAAGGGATTGCAACCATCTCTTAGCTCTGTCCCTCAAGGAAAATGGAAACAATCTCAGCCGAATGGCGTCATCGGTTGTTCCATTTATCTTAAATGTGTCATAAATCTCCAAAAAATTAGAGATATGTGCATTGGGATCCTCGCTGGGCAATCCTCCAAACTACACACTCTGCTGGATCATGTGGATAACATTGGCTTTTATTTCAAAATTTTTGGCTGCTACAGCAGGTCTGACTATACTAGTTTTCGTCCCATCCAAAGATGGTCAAGCAAACTCGTACATCGTCCTCTGATCATCGTCATCCTAGGGGTTGAGGTTCTCCATCGTGTCAACTCCTTAAACCTGAATTGTAACTCTGTCCTCCTCCTCAACTGCCTGCAAACATCGTCTCAATAATCTAAGACAGTGCTCCAGGTCAGATAAGGGTGCTATGGGATCAGGGTTAGAGCTCCTAGTCATAAACTACTTGAAACCAACAACTAAACAACCACCAATCAACAAAAACAATAAAATAAAAAAAATAAAAATAAAGAATAAATAAATAAATAGATAATTACCAAATTAACACAAAAACAATTCACTCTAGTTCACCATTAATTCCTCAGCAACGGCGCCAAAAACTTGATGGGCTACTGATGCAACCTACACTTAAGGCAGTGAACCTATCGATGCGGTCTAGCACTAGTGAGTATCAAGGTCGTATCCCTGGAGATCGGGTGAACCTAAAGTTACTACTGTTCGCTATGTTATCTAGTCTGAAATAAGGTGTGAGAAGTCTAAATTAATTAACTAATGCTTATGAATGCATGATGTGTGCACTTATGCAACCTACACTTAAGGCAGTGAACCTATCGATGCGGTCTAGCACTAGTGAGTATCAAGGTCGTATCCCTGGAGATCGGGTAAACCTAAAGTTACTACTGTTTGTTATGTTATTTAATCTGAAATAAGGTGTGAGAAGTCTAAATTAATTAACTAATGCTTATGAATGCAAATAAAGGAACAATCACAACTGACAATCGAAAGACAACCGTAATAAAGAAGCAAACCCAAAGGGGACCTAAGTGATGGAATTCTAAGGTTGATTTTATAAACTGCCAATCTTGCTACCCGTGCCTAAATCCTGAATCGAACTCCGCTCCTCTCTCGAGCTCACTAAGTTCCTAAATCTACACTAACCTAATGGAATTTCTTCCTATCAGATTATTACAAATTAGCATTAAGCGTGATTTAGTACTATTAAGAGTTGTTAATTCTTAATCCGGTGAGTGAATTAACCTTATCTCTAAGTGTTAACTACCAGTTCTTACTATTTAATTTCCAGTTGTAAAAAGCATTTCTCAATTTCAAGAAATAACCCAAAAGACAATTAATTTAACGTCTCAAATTAATTGAATCAAATTTTATTACTAAACAGTAAGAAGATTACAAAAATGGCAGATAAAAATCTAATATTTAAACACAAACCATCAACAAAGATAAACCCCAATGGGTTTGGCAGTTCTAGCTACTCACAATGAAAGAAATAAATACAAAAGGAAATAAATAACAGAAAAGAGAATGAAACATATAACCGCTCTTCTATCGAATCGAAGTGGGAATGTCGTAAGTGCCAATTCTGAAACCAGCCTCAAGTATGGATCTCGGATGTCTCGGTCAATCGTCTAGAAACTTCAATCTTTTCTTGAATCCTCCAAATCAATCCTTTGAACTGACATTAGTCTCCTAAAATGTCAAGAACAGAGGTGCAGAAGTGAGGGGTCGAGCACGTAGAGAAATCCAGAAATTAGAAACAAAACCCTGTCTCATTTTGCGTGCGCCTATTTATAGGGAGAAGTGCCATAGCCGTGCCACGGTCCATGCCATGGCTCATGCAAATATGCACGGCTGTGCCGCGGTCCGTGCCATGGCCCATGGATATATGCACGGCCCGTGCAACGGGCACCAACCTCCATTAAATGCCAAATTTTCAAAATTATCCAAGGTCGTGCAAAAGCCTCGAAATGCGCATTAACAAAGAATCGACTCTGATAACATCTAATATGCATGAATCATCCAAATATCTTTATTTCTACCCATAAATCAATCAATATCTATCAAAGAGTCTGAAAACCTAAATAATTCATAAACATACCAAAGTGCGATCAAATAGGAATAAATATGACTCAATTACGCGAATAAACGACTATAAACAGTCAATAAACATGCATAGAATCATCTACATCAAACTACCCCACACTTAAGAGTTTGCTTGTCCTCAAGCAATCAACAATTCTCTCCTCAAACAGATACCAAATGACTCGATCAAATACATTGCAGAAGGTCAGCTCAAAACAAGTCTCAAAACTCCGTAACGAATTTCCTCAAAATCCCCAAATCACTAAATCTTGAAAAAGAGAACAAAGTTAACAAAGCTACTAAAATTAAAATAATAAACTATCTAAACTAAAAATTTGAGAGCCATGCCTTCCAAGATGTCACTCAAAACACACAAGTGTATAAATAGGTGAAAGAATATCGGCAAGCTCACAACGCAAAAATACAGAAAAATATGTTTACCATAAGCTTGCTCATAGATACAATCTCCACTACTGTGAAATAATCAATAATCATAATCAAAGGGTCTTCAGCCAGGTTGTAATGGGGTTAAGGTAAGGTATGGAGAAATATGGAAAGTAGGTTAAAAGTTGCTAAAAAATTATGCAAGTAATGCAAGAAAACAACCAAGAATCAAATGTTGTACAACACTAAGTTGCTCCCATAATAAGATGATGCTCGAAATGAACTAAGAGGAAATTATATATACATACATTATTTTTATTAATATATATATACATATTTTTTTTTCTTTTTCTTCTCTTTTTTTTAATAGTAGGATGAAGTAATACAATACTTAATCAAAAGTGGTAAAACGATAATGTACCATTTGGATTGAAGGGAGCATCTACAAAAAGAATTCTAGCAACTTAGTGAATATATGCAAATTGATCCAAAATGAAATGCAGCATAAACTTATATAATACCCAGCAACAATAGTAGAAAGAATAGTGGAATGAATAGAAGTGATAAAATGAGTGTCAAGGTGAATTACAATGAAAGAAAAGGCTAAGGCTCAAAATTGGTTTACTAATGGAGAAACAGGGTTGAGCTTTTGGCCAGATTGTGTAAATCCTAAGTGCCCATATCATCTCATGACTATTAAAAATTCATGTAATCTCAAAAGAAATCACAGAGCAAGTTCTAGAAACAAAGATTCTATGCAATGCTCACTCAATAAGAAGAAAAGGAGCATAAAAATAATGATGCCCAATTTGGCTCAAAACCCCACCATTTGAGTGGGTAAAAATTGCATGCTCTCAAACCAAAGTTCAAACAATCAATCATAATAATAAGCATTAATATTAACAATGTTCTATATCTAAAGATAAAGTAAAATGAAAAAAAAAATAAGGAAAAACACCAATTTTACCTGCCTTGATTGAAACTAAGAGATTCGTTCATCGCCTTCTTCCCAATAAGATTCGATAAAAGCTATAAGGGTCCATTCAAAAGAAAAAAAATCAACTACTTGATTAAAACAAAACTCAAGATAAAAATAATAAGAATGAACGGACTCGATCAGTTAAAACAAATAAAATTAAAATAAAATTAAAACAGCAAAATAACATCCTTCCAGAAGTTCGAGATTACAAAATAAGTACCTGCACAAAACTCAAATACCTACCCCACACTTGAGAAAAACACTATCCTCAGTGTAAAACAGGTATAATACCCCACATGATCCAAAATAATTCAATAATTATAATTAGAACAAGATTAATAGCATCCATAAATAAAAAGAATAAATAAATAAAGAAAAAGAAATTAAACTATCTAGAAAAAAAAACTAGAATCCTCAATCCTCAACATGATCAGCCCGACCACCCTGGTCCTGCTGGGTGAAATTTGGAGTGAACAAAGGATCATCAAGCTGAGGAGACATTGGGGCATCAGCTCTAGTAGAAATACTCAGAACTGGGGCAGGGGCAGGCGGTAGTGGAGGAGAAGAAACGGACAAGTGGGTATCACCAAAACTGTCAAAGAAACCCGCAAGGTCAAAGGGTGATACCGGCACAGACGGTGGTTGAGGCGTAGGCGCATGTGCTGGCACATGAGAACTAGATACTCGCATCCGAGCCAACTGCTGAGAGATATCCTGTAAAGAAAAATGGAAACTGTTATGGTCTTCTCTCATCTCGGTGCATAAGGCCACAAGGTCATCCCGAAGAAGTTGGGTGGCATGTGACTGTGTCTGAAGCATCTCGCACAAGACTCTAACTGAATCTCTAGCTTCAGTACGGAAAGTCTGTGTAAGATCCTACTGTTGTGTCATCCGGGCCTCCATCCTATCCAATCTAGATGCTATGGATGTGCCTGTTGATTGATTAAAGAACATAGATGGGTCAGGAAGATCAGTGGGCCTAGATGAGGGACGTGGTGGGGGTACAAGCTGCTCCTCGGTAATGTCAACATCATCATCATCACCCTCATCAACACCATCGCCACCCGTCTGGCTAGCTGAATTGGAACCTGTCAAGTGGTACTCGAAACCGCTTGAGGTAGACTCGGTCCGAGTAACCATCCGCATGTTGTACATTTGCTGTGTTCTAACAGCTAGCATAGAACCCGATTCTATCATACTCTGAATAGCGGCTGGAGTCAACACCCCCATATTCCTAGCTAGCCTAGTCACATATGGTCCAAAGCTAATAACTGCCTTCCTAGCCGATCTCTGAATCCCATCCATCTGTGCAGCCATCAGAAACCCTAAATCCAAATAGGTCCTCTACCGAATATGCTAGAGTAAAGCAACATCAAGCTTATTTAGAGCTCCCCAACTCTCACCCCTACCAGCCAATGTGTGAGGTATCTCAAACTATCTGAAATACATGAAGCCTTGGTCCGGCTCGAAGAGAAAGAGCGTCGAACCACCCTAATATCCTCCCAATACGAATCTATATATGTCCCTAAATGTCTAACTGCTTGATCAAATAAATCGGAATCTACCTCTGCTCTAGTCCATATCCCTAAAGCTATTCCAAACTCAGCTAGGGACATCCTGTATGTTCTGCCAGTTACCCTGAAAGAAACTGTGTTTGGCGAAGCAAAGTCCCTAACAGCTGGTTGAAGCCAAAAGGTGCCGAAGAACTCCAAAGTTAGCTCTCTGTAAGTAGGCTCTCTAATGTCAAAAAACCTATTCCATGGTACTGTCTCTAGCAAACTAGAAATTTCTTCAAAAAGCCCAACATCTCTCAGGGCCTGCCAATCGATGCACCTCCCAGTCAGAAGTGTCTTAGTCCTTACCACTCGAAATCGATCAATATGCGCCTGGTTGGTGAAGATCAAGTAAGGATGCCTGCCAGCTGCAGGTGTAGGGACAAGTCGAGCTCGGGTTCTCGGGTGATCGGTTGCCCGAGGTTGTCGTCCAGAAAGTAGTGTAGCAGTTGTCTGGCCTGAGGTTTGGTGACTAAAAGAACCATCCTCAACTCTAGCTCGCTTCCCAGCGGCTCTCTACTGATCGTCGGCCATACTTTTATGATAAAATGCAATGTTAGATAGCAACACAAGTAGATCGACCATGTTCAATTTACACAAAATTTAATAGAATTTCGGCAGTATATCAAATTGGTTGTTAACCCAGGAAGCTAGGGGTAAGGTACCCTAACCGCCGAAATCCTGCAAGGCTGAAAATATAGGGTGCAAAGGGAGAACAAAATAACAGATAATTACAAATACAATGCCCAATGGCATTTCAGTACATAACATCACAACGTACCCAATGGTAGCACATCCAAAGCGGAATGAGGACAAAATAAATAAAAAGTAATATGAAAACAAAAATGAAAAATAAGGGCAGGAAGAACAAAATTAAAAATAACACAAATAAACAATGGAATATGCATTAAAGTCGGAAATGACATACCTGAGGTGAAAAAGAAAAAATGTGATTCACAGGAAATGAAACTAGAATGAGAAAGCAATGATACGGAAATCAACAAAAGTATAAGAAAAACTAAATGACAATCATGTATGAACGGAAAAACAGAACAAGCAAGATTAAGTGTAAAATACATATTACTTACTGCGATTGTCTCTGACGAAGTAGAATAGTAGATAAAAAGTACGGAAGGAGAGAAAAATTGGCCAAACCAGGGAAATGATGAAAAACTTCGTTTTAAATAGGGTTCGTGCACCGACCGTGCAACGGACCGTGCGTATGCGCACCGGCCATGCAAATGCGCACGGGCCGTGCAACGATTTGTGCTAATATGCGCGGGCCGTGCAACTGGCCGTGCGTATATGGGCCCGAATTACACATAAAAATATTTATATTTTTCCGACACTAAATATATTCAAAAACTTTGAAACAGAGGAATAAAAACAAATTAAGAACATACTCAAGCAAGTAAATCAAAATAAATAAAGTCCAAAGAAAAATAACGAAATAACAAAAATAAAAAAAAAAACAAAAACGTAAAAGCATCGTCAAAATCGAATGTACAAAAATACTTATTTTTGCTGAGTCCTAAGCTTGACTCATCCGGATTAACCTTCTTATGCATACAAAACTAGGTCAACTCGTTGCTCACCATTCAATGAGTTACCATGGTAAAGTTTTAATCGATGCCCATTCACTTTGAAATCTCCCTTCCCAGGATGATGCAACTCCACCACTCCATGTGGAAAGACCTGTCTGACCTGAAATGGTCCAGACCACCGACTTTGCAGCTTTCCAGGAAACAGACGAAGGTAAGAGTTGTACAGCAACACTCGATCCCCGACTTGAAACTCCTTATGCCCACGAATCCTTTGATCATGCCATTTTTTCGTTCTTGCTTTGTAAGATAACGAGTTTTCGTACGCCTGCTGGCGCCACTCATCTAGCTCACTCAGCTGCCACTATCACTCCTTACCTACAGAATCAATATCAAAGTTACAAGTCCTAAGGGCCCAAAGTGCCCTATGCTCTAACTCAACAAGTAAATGACATGACTTTCCCATAAACAAGGCGATAGGGCGTAAAACCTATAGATGTCCTAAAAGCAGTCCTAAACGCCTATAATGCATCATCTAACTTAAGAGTCCAATCCTTCCTACTAGTACTAACAGTTCTCTCTAAAATACGTTTAATACCCCTATTAGTTACCTTAACCTGCCCACTAGTCTGGGGGTGATGGGGAGTAGAGAACCGCTGAGTAACTCCATACCGCTTAAGTACCTTCTCTAATTGGGTGTTACAGAAATGTGTTCCTCTATCACTAATAAGCGCCCTAAGTGTGCCAAACCTAGCAAACAATTGCTTAAGGAACCTGCAAACAACCTTGGCATCATCAGTGGCCAAAGCCTGAGCTTTAGGCCACTTAGAGAAATATTCAATAGCAACCAGAATGTACTTATTACCATATAAAGAGGGAAAGGGTCCCATGAAGTCGATGCCCCAAACATAAAAAATCTCAACGACTTGCACACCAGTTTCGGGCATTTCATCACGAGAAGAGATATTACCTGCGCGCTGGCAAGGGTCACAAACCTGAACAAATTTTCGTGCGTCTTGGAAGAGCGTAGGCCAATAGAATCCTGCCTCTAGCACCTTCCTCGCTGTATGGTTTGCTGCTTGATGACCTCTAGTGGGTCCCTTATGGCAGTGCTTCAATATTTGGAGAGTCTCTTCGCCATATACACAACGGCGAATCACCTGATCTGCACATACTTTAAACAAAAAGGGATCTTCCCAAATGTAGTATTTCAAATCGGCGAAGAATTTCTTCTTTTGCTGATAAGTCATACCCTTTGGTAGAACCCTAGCAACCAAATAGTTAGCGTAATCTGAAAACCAGGGAGTATCAGTGTATACCTGAGTGACATATAAATGTTCTTCTGAAAATCGATCATCTATGGTTGTCTCATCAAGTGCATCCAAGTGAGGATTTTCCAATCTCGATAAATGGTCCGCTGCCAGATTCTCTGCGCCCTTCTTATCCTTGATCTCGACATCAAATTCCTGTAATAAAAGAATCCACCGAATTAATCTCGGTTTCGCATCATTTTTCAGGAATAAGTACCTCAACGCCGAGTGGTCCGTGAAGACGATGGTTTTGGAGAGAACGAGGTATGATCTAAACTTGTCGAAGGCGTAAACAACAGCCAACAACTCCTTCTCTATGGTGGTGTAGTGTTCTTGGGCTCCTGTCAAAGTCTTGCTAGCATAGTAAATGGGTTGGAACTTCTTTTCAATCCTTTGTCCAAGCACAGCTCTAACTGCATAATCACTAGCATCGCACATCAGTTCAAAAGGCAGCCCCCAATTAGGAGAAACCATGATTGGGGCTGTAGTTAGAAGTTTCTTAAGTAACTCAAAAGCTGCCAAGCATGTATCATCAAAAATAAAAGGTACATCTTTAACTAACAATTGAGTGAGAGGCCTAGCAATCTTAGAAAAATCTCTAATAAATCTCCTATAAAACCCTGCATGGCCCAGAAAACTCCTAACAGCCTTAACAGAACTAGGAGGAGGTAGCTTAGATATTACTTCTACCTTAGCTCTATCCACCTCCATCCCAGCCTAAGAGATCTTATGCCCTAAAACAATCCCCTCTCTCACCATGAAATGGCATTTTTCCTAGTTTAGTACCAAGTTAGCCTCAATACACCTAGCTAACATGCGCTCAAGGTTTGCCAAACAAAGAGAGAAAGAATTACCAAAAACAGAGAAGTCATCCATAAATACCTCCATAGACTCTTCAATCATGTCCTCAAAAATAGCCATCATGCACTGCTGAAATGTAGCCAGTGCATTGCACAGTCCGAATGGCATCTGTCTATAAGCGAACGTCCCATAAGGGCAGGTGAAGGTAGTCTTCTCTTGGTTCTCGGGTGCAATAGGAATCTGAAAGTAACCTAAAAAGCCATCAAGAAAACAATAAAACATGTGACCTGCTAAACGTTCAATCATCTGATCAATGAAAGGAAGAGGGAAATGATCCTTCCGAGTTGCATCATTAAGCCTACGGTAATCAATGCAAACTCGAAAACCTGTTACCATCCGAGTCGGGATCAACTCATCCTTCTCATTCCTTACCACTGTCATGCCTCCTTTCTTGGGTACAGCCTGCACAGGACTCACCCACGAACTGTCAGAAATGGGATACATCAAACCTGCATCAAGAAGTTTAATTACCTTTTTCTTTACCACTTCTTTCATGTTCAGATTGAGTCATCTTTGAGGCTGAACAACCGGCCTGAAACTGTCCTCCAATGAAATCTTATGAGAGCAGAAACTTGGATTTATGCCCGGGATATCGGCTATCTTGAAAGCAAAGGCCTTCTTGTACTTCCTTAGAACTTCCAACAGCATGGTTTGTTCTTCAGGAGTTAGATCGGCTGCTATGATTACTGGTAAGCGCTTCTCTTCATCCAGGAAGGCATAAACCAAGTGGCTCGGTAACTCCTTTAGTTCTAAGACTGGTGGGTCCTCGAATGAAGTCTTTACCTTCTGCACCCCAGACCTGTCAAGAAAAAGATAGGGATCAGTTGACAAGCTCGGCTCAGAAGCCAATAAAACAGCGAGTTGCTCCAACACTTGCTCGTTGGACAACTCCTCCTCGTCCTCAGCTAATGCTACCTGCAAAGGGTCAGAACATAAAATTTCTTGCAAATGGGACTCAACCACATCATCAATCACATCAATAGAATATACAGTATTATCATAGTCCAGTGACTATCTCATGGAAGTGGCTAGGTCAAAGGTAATGGTCTCATCATCAACTCTAAGCTTAAGCTTTCCATCGCTTACATCGATAACAACCCTCGATTTAGCTAGGAAAGGCCTACCCAGGATAAAAGGCACAGTGCTTTCACCCTCCATATCCATTACCATAAAATCCATAAGAAAGATAAATTTATCTACCTTTACAAGTACATCTTCAACAATACCTCTAGGAATTTTAACAGTCCTATCTGCTAACTAAACACTCATCCTAGTAGGTTTAGGTTCATGCAACCCTAATTTGCAAATAAACTAGTGGGCATTAAGTTAATACTAGCTCCTAAATCAGCCAATGAACCACTAATTGATAAATCACCAATCATACAAGGGATAGTAAAACTCCCTAGATCTCGTCGCTTGAGTGGCAGTTTATTCTGGAGAATAGCTGAACACTCCTCATTAAGCACTACCTGACCAAGATCCTCCAACTTCCTCTTGTTGCTCAAAATCTCCTTTAAAAACTTGGCGTACTTCGGCATCTGTGAAATTGCCTAAACAAAAGGTAAGTTAATTTCCAGCTGCTTAAATAAGTCAAGAAACTTACTATATTGCTTGTCCACCTTATCCTGCCTCAACCTTGCAGGATATGGAACCGGGGGCTGATGCTCCCACACAGGGCTCTTTTACTTGTCTTCTTTCTTTCTCTCATTCTCTACCACCTCAAGGTCTGGTCCTTCCTTAGCCGGCTCGACCTGCACAATTGTATTATCCTTATCAGCTAAAGGCGAAGAACCAGTCAATTTCTTACCTGAACGCAAGGTGATAGCCTTGCAATGCTCCCTCGGGTTTGACTCTGTAGTGCTAGGGAGCGATCCTGAAGGTTTCTTTGAAAGCATCTTAATTAACCTTATCTCTAAGTGTTAACTACCGGTTCTTACTATTTAATTTCCAGTTGTAAAAAGCATTTCCCAGTGTCAAGAAACAACCCAAAAGACAATTAATTTAACGTCTTAAATTAATTGAATCAAATTTTATTACTAAACAGTAAGAAGATTACAAAAATGGCAAATAAAAATCTAATATTTAAACACAAACCATCAACAAAGATAAACCCCAATGGGTTCGGCAGTTCTAGCTACTCATAATGAAAGAAATAAATACAAAAGGAAATAAATAACAGAAAAGAAAATGAAACATATAACAGCTCTTCTATCGAATCGAAGTGGGAATGTCGCAAGTGCCAATTCAGTAACCAGCCTCAAGTATGGATCTCGGATGTCTTGGTCAATCATCTAGAAACTTCAATCTTTGTTTGAATCCTCCAAATCAATCCTTTGAACTGACGTTGGTCTCCTAAAATGTCAAGAACAGAGGTGGAGAAGTGAGGGGTCGCGCGCGTAGAGAAATCCAAAAATCAGAAACGGAACCCTGTCTCGTTTTACGTGCACCTATTTATAGGCAGAAGTGCCATAGCCGTGCCACGATTCGTGCCATGGCCTGAGTAAATATGCACGGCCCGTGCCGCGGTCCGTGGCACGACCCGTGCAACGGCCCGGGCAACGGGCACCAACCTCCATTAAATGCCAAATTTTCAAAATTGTCCAAGGTCGTGCAAAAGCCTCGAACTGCGCGTTAACAAGGAATCGACTCTGATAACATCTAATATGCATGAATCATCCAAATATCTTTATTTCTACCCATAAATCAATCAATATCTATCAAAGAGTCCGAAAACCTGAAAAATTCATAAACATACCAAAGTGCGATCAAACAGGAATAAATATGACTCAATTACGCGAATAAACGACTATAAACAGTCAATAAACATGCATAGAATCATCTACATCAATGCAAATAAAGGAACAACAGCAACTGACAATCGAAAGACAACCGTAACAAAGAAGCAAACTCGAAGGGGACCTAATTGATGGAATTCTAAGGTTGATTTTATAAACTACCAATCTTGCTACCCGTGCCTAAATCCTGAATCGAACTGAGCTCCTCTATCAAGCTCACCAAATTCTTATACCTGCACTAACCTAATGGAATCTCTTCCTATCAAATTATTACATATCAGCATTAAGCGTGATTTAGATCTATTAAGAGTTGTTAGTTCTTAATCTGGCAAGTGAATTAACCTTATCTCTAAGTGTTAACTATCAGTTCTTACTATTGAATTTTTAGTTGTAACAAGCATTTCTCAATGTCAAGAAACAACCCAAAAGACAATTAATTCAACGTCTCAAATTAACTGAATCAAACTTTATTACTAAACAGTAAGAAGATTACAAGAATGGCAAATAAAAATCTAACAGTTAAACACAATTCATCAATAAAGGTGAACCCCAATGGGTTCTGCAGCCCTAGCTACTTATAATGAAAGAAACAAATACAAAAAAAAAATAACAGAAAAGGAATTGGAACATGTAACCCCTCTTCTCTCGAATCGGAGTGGAAATGTACAAGTGCCAATTCTGAAACCAGCCTCAAGTATGGATTTCGGATGTCTCGGTCAATCGTCTAGAACCTTCAATCTTTGCTTGAATCTCCCAAATCAATCCTCTGAAACGATGTTGGTCTCTCAAAATGTCTAGAACAGAGGTGTAGAAGTGAGGGGTCGCGCGCGTAGAGAAGTCCAGAAATCAGAAGCGGAACCCTGTCTCATTTTACATGCTCCTACTTATAGGCAGAAGTGTCTTAGCCAATGCCCTGGCTCGTGCCACGGCCCGTGCCAATATGCACAGCCCATGTAAATATGCATGGCCGTGCAATTGCCCGTGCGAAGGCCTCGAATTATGCGCTAATCAAGGAATCAACTCTGATAAACATCTAATATGCATAAATCATCCATATAGCTTGGTTTCTGCCCGGAAATCAATCAATTTCCCATCAATGAGTCCGAAAATCTGAAAAACTCAGAAACATACCAAAGTGCGATCAAACATGAATAAATATGACTCAAATACACGAATAAACGAATGATAAACAATCAATAAATATGCATAGAATCATCTACATCAGGTTGCATCAGCACCACGTACGCACCGATATGAATTTAAGTCAGGTAATAGAAGAATGGTTTAGGATTTACCCTGGTCGAGTTTAACTCTCTAGGCTGAGTAAAGTGAGTTGCTGGAGTAAAGGTCCCTCATTGAGCATTGCTCTCTAGGCGTCACCTTAATTGAAAAGTTAAATGACCAGACTGGATTTAAGGATCCTGGTCGAGCTTCACTCTCTCGGTGCTAGTTCTGTTAGAACAAGAGAGCCGAAAGGCTAAGACTGTTTAGTAATAGAGATTAGGGTTCTACTGAAGTACTTCATCCCGTAGTATGTGAAATTTATTTTATAGAAGTATGGCATGACACATATTTTTGCATGACTTAATATTTTATGTTAAATTAAATAAATTTATTATTGAAGTGTTTGTAATTATTTTTGGATATATGATTTTAACTCACTCCCGAGACTGACAGTCTCATTAAACTATTTTTAAAGTGTGGTTAGTTTTTTCGCAGTTCTTTTCATTTAGCTACCCGATTCCTTCATCTTCGGGTTTAATGTAACTGATTTTATTGGTATGTTGACTTTTAAAATTCTAGAATCTCCGCAGTAGGAATTTCGGATTTATCATTTTATAATTTCATGTAAATTCCGGTCTTGCCTATTCATGCTGGCAGTCCACATTCTAAATATGTAGAACCTGATGGTTCAGACTAATTGTGGATCAGTGCTATTGGATTGAGGTTTGCTTAAGTTAATGAATGGACAGGCTTACTACGGGATTTGGTGGCCTTACGCCTACCCATTCCCTAGTGCTAGTCACGGGCCACAGGTCGGGCGTGACAACTACCAAGTTTTTAACCTAAATAGATTATTCTTTTACATACCAAGGCCCAATTAAGTCTTTCTATTCTAAGTGAGTCCATTAATTGATTTTAAACATAGCAAATTTCCGCTAAGTCTATATGAAATTTAACTTAAATCTAATTTACTATCTCTTTAATCTAATGGACTCTAAGTTTCATGCCACAGTCTAATTTTTAAGGTCTAAATCTAGATGTCTATTTTTAATTAACAATTAGGTAATCAATTAATTACCATACATCATCAAAATAAAGTAAAAAATAAAGCATAATAAGGAAAGAAAATAAATATAACTATTACAACCGTTCCTACCACAACTAGAATTCTTACATTTAGAGACAAATGTCATCCATCTGTAAATAGCGACAATATAATAATAGATTACCGACCACCAGGTTGGTTATGAAAATAGCAACAGTGCAGTGACGAAGATATAGCGACTGACACTAGGCCATTGCTATTTAGGGCGCCAAATTTTGGCGCATAAACTAACAACATACTTACGATGGAGAATTAGCGATGGAGTGCTTGCTTTCGCTAATTACCCAAGGAGGCTTGAAACTTTGGCGCCTTTCCTGTTAGTTTAGCAATGAATGCGTCGTCGATAACCTGGCTCATCTAGTGATAGCGCGGTATCATTGCTAAGGGCAACACATAGCGACGGCGTGCTAACAGCTTACCAACTCATATGGACATATAGCCAACGGGAACTTCATGAACCTGAACCCAAACCTGGATGTGATACAAAGAATGATAGAAGGTACCTTTCCTTTTTGCAAGTGATGAAGGATTAGGACATGAGAATTGAAGGTCCAGGGACCACCCTCCATCACCCGTTTCAAATCTAGAGGATGATAAAACTAGAAGAGAAAGAGATCATCACTCAGGTCTTTGATTGAAATATCTTTCTCTGGCCTCCAAACACTAGCCATCTGATGCAATAAAGAGTTAAATTTGTCTCCTTATCGATTGAGAAACAACTGATTAAGCAATACTCATTGAACTCTTGAGACTCCAATGACTTCTCTTAGGGTAAATCTAATTGCTTACCTTCATCAACCATAAGGGATAAAGACTTTATATCCTTTCCATAATTCAAGGAAAAGAAATTGTGAACTAGGAAAGGATAGATTGTCACAAGGAAAGAAAGAGCAAGAAAATCTCAACAAAAAAGGAAAGCAAACTCTCAACAAGGACAGAAAACAAAACTCTAAAAAATGAGAGGAAAAAGTATCATTTAAATAGTAAAATAACCCAAATAGGGTTTAGATATAATTAAAAAATACAAAAGTTGTATCAGGTGCTAACTAGACTTTAGAGTTAAATAAGTATTTAACCATTTTCTATTATGATAATATTAAAGTATTTAAGTAATATTATATGTCTATCCTTATTTTTATGGGTAGATTTCTTAATTAAATATAACAATATCTTTATAATATTTTATACTTATAAATAGGTATTATAATCAATAGAATGAAATATTCACGTACACACACGGAAATCATTCTCTCTTCTACTCTCTCACTTTTTTTTTATTATTATTTTTTATTTTACAACATATTTATTAGCACAATTGCTTAAGACAAGATTCAATATTTTAAGGTAAATCTTTATCCTTTTTTTGTATTTAAAAAAAGAATAAAATTATGTCAACATTCTTTCTCAAAACCAAATGCCCACATGTTTACTAAAAGTATTAGATAAACACGGTTGTCGAGCAATTTTTTTCTTTTTCCTTTTCTTAGTTTTTTGTTTATTTTAATTTTGTGGCTTTTTCACTTATACTAAAATTCTTTATTTTAGCCCAATACTAATTTATATTGTAATTATAATTTTATCTGTATATTTTGTAAGATCAAAATCATAATTTTATTTTATCTCATTTTATTTTATTATAAATACATAATTTAATATTAGTTAATGTTATTATTATTATTTTATGTTAGTATTATATATTTTAGAGAGATGTTATTTGATGTTAATTAATGTTAGCCATGTTACTGAAGAACTATCATCATATATAATTTCTGAAGAATTTATATTATAAATTTGAGTTCTTTAAGAACTCATATTATAACTTTTAGTTTATGAAGAATTTGTATTATAAATTTTAGTTCCTATAGAACTAGTATTAATTTTAATTCATGAAGAACTAATTATACAAGTAACTAAGATATAATTTCTTGAAGAAATTTGACCCTAAGTTCTTAAAGAATAAAATATCTTTAAATCTAGTATCTCAATTTATTAAAAAATTAATATTTTAATATTTCTGAAGAACTAAATATATCAATCCTCTAAAATACCGATACTAATTGACGTATAATTTATTTTTATATAGAAATGTCGAATTTGACAAAACTCAGATTTGTGGAACTCGACAACATGGACAAGAATTATTTATCGTGGATACTAGATGCTGAGATACATCTAGATGCTATGGGTCTTGGAAATATAATTAAAGATCAAGAATCTCTATAAAATTATACTAAGGTGATCATTTTTCTTCGTCATCATCTTCATGAAGCACTGAAACTTGAATATTTGATAGTTAAAGATCCATTAGTTCTTTGAAAAAATTTAAAAGAAAGATATGACCATCATAAATCGGTCATCCTTCCAAAGACTCGTTATGAATGAATGCATTTACGATTATAAGACTTTAAAATGGTAAGTGAATATAACTCTGCAATTTTTAGAATTAGTTCTAAATTGAAATTATATGGAGGAAATATTACTGACTATGATATATTAGATAAGATATTTACTACTTTCATGCCTCAAACTAGCTATTATAAATTTTTACCATTATAGTTGGTTTCTAGCCGAGAGCTAAATAATCTCTATTTGAGAATTTTGGATATATTGTATATGTCAAATTGACCCTCTACATTGCACAAAAATATGACCTCAAAGGAGATTGAGAATACACATTGGATATGAATCCCCATCTTTAATTAAATATCTTGAGCCATTAACGAAGAATATCTTTACTTTGAAATTTAATGATTTTCGTCTTAGTGAGGCTTTATTTTCTAAATTGGAGGGGAAAAACAAGCAATTAGAGAAACAAATTATTTAGAATGAGCCATCATTAAATCATCTTGATCCTTAATCAAAATAATATGAATTTAGAAGTTTAAAGAGTCATCCATTTGCAAAATATAGCAAACCAATTGCCAGATGTATTTTATGAAATAAAAAGAGTTACTAAATCTCATATACCAGCTGAAAATACTCCAATTAGAATTGATGTCCCAATAGGACAATATGTTAATATTATATTAAATAAATCCATGACATGCCAGAAGCGTGGTAGGCCACTCGGTTCTAAGGATAAAAATCTAAGAAAGGAAAGGGAACAAAATAATCAAAATGACAATTCCAAAATCGATGTTTCTGAAAATCTATAATGGAAGACGTAGATAATTATGTAACCCCAGAAGAGGTTCAAGTGCTTGAAGAAGATGAAAACAACAAGATATCAATCAACTATGTCACCTCAGATAGGAGTTACAACTAAAGTGAAATTATTGTCAATAATGCATTTACATATGTACTAGCAATTGATATTGCAATAAAAAGTGAGGACATTAAACCTAAGCTCGTCATTGAATGTCAACAAAAAAATAATTGCCCTAAATCAAAAGATGCAATCGAAACAAAATTAAACTCATTAGAAAAACGCCAGGTCTTTAAACGTATTATTTTAACACTTGAATATATTAAGACAGTAGGCTATAAATGGAAACTTTTTACGTAAACGCAATAAGAAAAATGAAATTGTGAGATACAAAGCATGACTTGTAATACAAGGGCTCTCGCAAAGACCTGCATTGATTATGAAGAAATTTATTCTCCAATTATGGATGCAATTATATTTAGATTTTTAATTAGTTTGGCAAGTTTAGAAGGACTCCATATGCATCTTATGGATATCGTTACATCTTATTTATATGGACCACTTGATAATGACATTTATATAGAAGTTTTTGAAGGATTAAAAATGCCTAAAATATGTAGCTCAAAACCTCGAAAAATATATTCAATTAAGCTACAATAGTCCTTGCATGGATTAAAACAATTTGGACAAGTGTGGTATAACCGTCTTAGTAAATATCTTTTGAATGAAGGATATACCAACAATTCAATTTGTCCATGTATTTTCATTAAGAAAATAAATTCTAGTGCTATAATTGCAGTTTATAGTGATGATTTAAACTTTATTATAGATTTCTAAAGAGTTGACAAAAACAATAACTTATTTAAAAAATGAATTTGAAATGAAAAATTTGGAATGAACAGAATTTTGTTTCGACCTGCAGATCAAACATTTATTTAGAGAGATTTTTATTCATCAGTCAACTTATATTAAAAAAATATTAAAATATTTTAATATAGATACATCTTATCCAATAAGTTCTTTCATAATTATTAGACACTTGGACATGAAAAAAGACCCTTTTCTTCATTGGAAAGATAATGAAGAAATACTTGGTATGGAAGTACCATATCTCAGTATTATTAAAGCATTAATATATCTTGCTAATTGTAAATGACTTGATATAACATTTTCTGTAAATTTGCTAGCAAAATATAGTTCATCACCAACTCGAAGATATTGAAATAGTGTGAAACAAGTTTTCCGTTTTTTATATGATACATCATATATGAGTTTATTTTATTCACAAGACTCAAAGTTAGAATGAATTTGGATATGCAGATACTGAATGTTTATCTTATCCACATAAATCTTGATCACAAATGGGTTACTTGTTTATATATGGTAGCACTGCTATATCTTGGCATTCTACTAAGCAAACTCTAACTGCCATATCATTTAATCATATTAAAACATTGGTAAAGCACGATGCTAGTAAAGAATACATATGGTTGAGATTTATGATACAATATATTAAAGAAACATGTGATTCCCAATTTAATAAAGAAAGTCCAATAATATTGTATGAAGATAATGTTGCTTGTATTGCATAACTTAAAGGCAATAAAGGATGATATATTGAAGAAGATAGAACCAAGCACATTTCTCCAAATTTCTTTTTCACACCACTTTTATAGACATAAATACAGATTCTCGGGATAGAAATAGCAAACAAATTAAAGACCGGTACAAAAACCACTAGTTGGCAGTGCAAATATTCAAGTTCATATGATGATAAACCAAGAAGAGCAGACCAATAATTTCCAAAAAGAAAAAAAAAAAAAAGATTAATTAGTCTTTCTGGTTTACTGGAACAGGCTCCAGCAGTAAGGGGAAAAGACGTCCCTTTGTTTCATTGCCTGGGACGCCATGTCCATCTCCATAATGGTAAAAGAACTGAGCTGCTCGAGCAAGATTTGGATTGGCATGTATAAAAGTATCCTGGAAAGGATAATTACCAAGCATTTCCTTATTCATCACTTTCCATGCCTCATGCACTAAATCATTAATGTGGTCGCGAGCAACATTATCTGAAACTCCAGTTTCATTCATGTAGCACTGGATTGATTTTAGATTGTCCCCTCTTGCCAATTCATCCTAAGCATAAAAACATAACATTATTTTATCAAGATAGAAAGGATCTTTGTACATTATGTTCAGCCATGTAAATCATAAATGATATGATTATTTAATCCTGTAAACGAGTGCTTAAGCATACCGATGAAGTTCCCAAATCGTTAGTGAGACGGAGAACCAGGGAGGAGCAGCGCATAAGGCTTGGAAGTTTGTTTATGTAGTCCAATGCCTCCACAGTTATTTTATCTGCCGTGAGGAAGTAGGAAGAAAATAACATAAGGGGTGCTGCTATTGAAACAACTGCATTGTCAAGATACTTCTCTAGTGTTGGTTTGTATCCCTTATGGTACCACTTCGCCTCTACAAGGTATGCCTTGCAGAGGTTCGCCCACTGCAATCACAGAAAAGGTTGAATATTTGGCCTTCTGGATTATTCTGTAATGTATAATTAAAATGATATATAACATGCACGTTACCGTTTTGCTTAGATATGGTATAATATTGAAGCCTTTCTCCCTTATGATTGTGTAGCCAATTTCGTTGCCTGTATTGTACATAGCCAGGAAGATTGTTCTGATCGGATCAGGAAGCTTGTCAATTCCATTGACATCCCACCTGGAAATTCAATAGAAAGTTTGATTAATAAATTAACCAATAAGTTTTAGTCCTTACTGTCGGTATAATCGAGATGCTCCATCTGATTCTTGGTTTCTATCAGTTTTACTTATTATGAAATTGCTAAAGGAAAATATTTATTAACTTCCAGTATTAAATTTATTAAATTTATTATGATCATTATATTTTAATATTTATTTTAATTTCAGTGAAGTTATTAATTAAATTTATTAACACAGCATAAATCATGGTGATGATAATTAAAGAAAAAAAGAAGAAAATGAATCAACATTTTTATTAATAAAATATTATTTTGATGAATAATTAAATTGAAGTTAAATTAAAATTAATATTAAAATAAGAAACTAAAATGAAAGATTTAGAAATCAAAAGCTAGATTTAATGACAATATTTAGTAAAAAAATCAGGGTAAACCTGTCAACAAAATCTGTGAAGAGCTCCAATTCTTCCAGAGAACCGTAGACGTCGTAAACATCATCTATTGTTGTTATTAAACATATAATTTTTGTACCCATTTCTCTGAATAAACCAAATTGTGGCTCAAAAGCCATCCCACAGCACCAATAGTAATGCTCCACTAGCCTGTCTCGGGCAAAAGCCATCTTGTTTAATCCCAGATCCATCCACCACCTAGAAACATTTACCACACTTGGTCTTACTTAGATCAAAAAGGTGCAAGCTCCTATAAAAAATTAAAATTACAGAAGGATGTGGTCAAATAAATACCTTGCCAATTTGCTAACCTCCTTTTGATGAATAGCTTGTACCATGTTGAATTCCAACTTGGCAAGTCGAAGTAAAGTAGGGTTGAGGTGTTGCTCTTGCTCATAAGTATCAATGAACCATCTGGCTTCCATCCTTGTCAGCCTCCAATGGACAGGCATATCCAAAGCATGCTCTACTTTCCTGGCCAAGCTTCCACACAAGGTTCCCTTCAGGTCCTTCAAATGTCCAGTGCTGAAGGCCTTGGCTTCATCTATAATATCTTCACCTTCTAACCCAAAGAAGGAAGCCTCATACATACTCAACAGCCCTTTCACATCCTTGCATAGTGATGCCTTGAACTTGCCAGTCTCATCTTTGAACCTCTCAAACACATCTACACAAATGTTTTTTGGAATAAAGAATGAAGAAAGATTGATCATTTTGCCATTTTTTAAACACCACAGTATGTGTTTCCATTGAAATGACCAACTAATTCATACGTATGTGCACATAAATTTCCTTCAATTAAAGTTTAAAGACAAAGGAAAATTTTATTTCTTTTAATATTACTTCAAGTGATGTCAATTTTTTTCTAAAATAGAGTATGATTAGTTATCTCATGAAAATGATGGATAAAAAGTAAATTTTTTGAGTAATTCCATGCGTCTCTCTTTTCAATTAGTAAAATAAAAAATTAATATAATGTAAAGACAAATATTTAAAAATTAAGTCGAAATAGTAAAAATATGTGTTCTTAGAATTAAATATTTTAAATTCAATTCTTTTTATTCCGTATCAGGTAGGTCAGTGATTAGTTTTGTAATGAATATAAATTAGCTACTATCCTTTATTAAATAATTTTTAGATCCTTTAATGAAAAAGTATAAAAAATGTGCTATAATGAATAAAGGAATTCCCCACAAATGTAGAGAGGAGAATTACTATTTAAGCTAAATATTTAAAATTTTATATTTTACTCATATATTTTAATACACATCTACTTAAATTTGCTATTTAATTATCTGACTTTTAATATTTAAATTTTATTACATATTATTCAAAAATTAATAATTTACTATTAAATATATAATAATTGTTATTTTAGATATATAATAATAAAAAGTGAAATAAAACACTGTTTAATTTTGATATCTTGATTCAGTTTTTAAAACACTGTTTTTATTTTTAAAATTAAATAATCAGTAATGAATATACACCGATAACATGTCAGAGGGACATGATGATAAACTTATGTTATAAAATAAGTCCACTAAAGAAGAAAGTGCCTTAATTTTGAAAAACTTTTTATTTTAACCAAATTTTCTATTGACAGCAAGATATCCATCAACAGCCTGAAACGACAACCATCATCTGTCCGGACAAACAGTAGATGTGTTCCTGAATTTTTATCAAAGGCCCAAAATATCCATTCTTTTAACTCTTTCAGCAATTTAACCCAAAATTCAGATTTAAGCATCACATATTATAAGAGAGTGATTTAGCACTTTATTGTTAAATATAGTACAATAAATATTTTCTTGGGACTCCATTTATGTGATAAATTATTCCACCCCATTACTTTCACCATTACTAATGACAGAAAAAGAAACCATATAAACACCTTAGAATATGTAAAGTTTTGCTATAATAATTATTCAAGACTTGACTAGAGAAAGAAGAGATATCTCAAGTAAAATTAAAATATTTAAAATTAAAATCTTCATTTTGTTAATATTTCTTTTATTTGCCTATTATCATTTAGTCACTTTTTGCCAACCGGAAAAGACAAATGAGGGAATCATAGTTTCTCTTACTTCCATTACCATATATGACTGCTTTTCCGTTTGAAGACTATCAGCAAATGGGTGATACCAATAATTCATATTTTTATATTTATATATTTTATTTTACTTTTTCTTATAAATTTTAACAGTTTTTATTTATTCCATTATAATTTTCTTATTTTTTAAACTTTTACCACTAGAAAAAAATATAATTGAGAGTATTTATTTTAAATTTCATCAAAACTTATAGTGTAGTCATTAAGCTATAGAATTGAAACTTGACTTTATGGATGTAGATAACTAAAATTAACTTATTATTTTATTTAAAAAAAAAAACTGTTTTTCTCTTATTTTATTTTATTACTCTTTAAATAAAGAGTGTTGACATACAATACATATGTAAAGGTCCTGTAGAAATGCCTCGCAGGAATTGATTGATGAAAGATGCTTTTAAGGTTTGTTGCATTTTTTTTTTTTCATTAATCAGTTCTCATATAAATTTTAAAATGTTACTTTTATAATTTTAGAGACTACTCCCACATGTAATTAGCCACAAGTTTATTCAAAGAGAAAACATATTAGACCATAAGAACTTCTAACAATATATATATATATATAGTTATAGTTATCTTTCAACCGAAACCTGAATGTAATGGCACGTACCTTTGGAAACATCATATCCATGTTGTCTGAACAACCTATACCGGAGGGCAACAGAATAAAGTTCGTCATTACCATCACTACTCGCATTTGAATGCAAACTGTGTAAAGCATTTTTTATTTCCATCTCAAAATGGTACTTCAAACCTAGCCTTTGAACTGCATCAACAAGCTCAAGCTTAGCCAAGGGCTTCATCTCTCCATTCATAAGACTCTCCCTCACTTCCTCCTTCAGCCCCTCAACCTGTCTCCTATATTTATCCTCCTGTAACAGTAAATGTGTGTGTATAAGCTTACAATATTAATGCATTAAATAAAATAATTGTAAATAGGGTTAACTTTGTCATTTACAGAGTCATTGGCAGCAAGTGACTGCAAGAGATGATCATAATCCCAGGCACTTGAGGGGTAGTTTGCCGAACGTCTTGTCGTCAGAGGATCTTCAATGGTAATAACATCACTGGAAAGGCACCGGATAGACACAGACTTGTGGAGTTTTGTGGTGGGCTGAGGTACATTTTTTGGCAGATGGAAAGCAGGAAGACGAGTTGATGTGAGAAGAGCAGGTGAGAATGAAAAGGTGGTGTGGAGAGCCATAACTTACTAGCTCTTGTTTTGGCAATGACAAGGTTTGTAGACTGCTTGGCTTGTCATAATGCTAATCTATTCATATGTATATATAAATTTCTTAGGTATTTCTTGTGTAGTGTACTTAACTTATTAAATGAGTGAAATATACTCTAAAATAATAATTTACATATATATAAAATTTATAATTACTCTAAAAGCTTCACTCATTTAACGATAGAGATAGAGTAACTTACACCAATATAAAACCCTGAAAGAGGATCTTTATGGGGTCTATTATTTCTGATTTACTTTTTCTTTTTTTAATACTATTATATAAATGGGAAAGATTTAGTACAATCTCCTGTTCATAAAAAGCAAAACAAAAGAAATGGGCTTGAGATTTAATAAGAACCAAAACATAATCTTTTCAGAAAAAAGAAAAAGAGCCAATAAATAATTTTAATGTGAAAAATAATAATAATAATAATAATAGTAATAGCCAAATGGAAAAAGAACTTGTAGTGCTTCGGTGCTTCCGACTTTATCATAATCATACATGCAATTATTGAAGATTTGGACAGAAATGACTGTATCTGATTCTGCAAGAATTGACCGTATCTCAGTAAGCAAATATCAAATTCGCGTCCTTTTCCACAAATTAAATTAAACACCTAATTACTAATTAAATTATTAATTATATATATACCAAACTTCTAATAGTTATATTATTAAATTTAAAAAAATTATTTTTATTAATTTATAATTATTACTATATAATAACTATAATAGATTTTTGTATTTTTACAGTAAAATCTTAAAAATATTATTTAAATTTTTAAAAATAAATTAAAAATATATATATTTACTAAAATTTAGAAATTCACTAATAAATAAATATAAATTAAAAAATATAATATTTATATATTAAAAGTAAAAAATATTTTTAAAAAATTTTAACTGATATTTTGAGATTGAAATTTAAATATATACTTATATTAAAAAAATTTAAATAATTTTTCATTATACTGTAAGAATTAAATCTAAATACTTTTTAAATTTATTAGATTGATTCTGAATAATCTTTCATAAAGTAATTATATGAACATATATTAAATATGACTTCCATAATAAATACAATTATTAGCAAATATGTTGTGAGAAAGCTAATTCTTGTTATTACTTCATCAAAAAATAAGAAAAATAATCATTATAAGAACAACATCAACCATAATAGAAATATTTAAATATTAATCATATCACAAATTTCAAGAAATTAAATGGTAGAAGTCATCGTAAATTGTAATACCGGAATTTTTTCTTAATAATGATTATATTAATAATAATTAATAAATGAATTTTTATTTAAATTAGTTTTATTTTATTTTTATTTGGTTTAATTTGAAATGATTTAATAGAAATTTTAATATTAGACAATTAAATGAGTTATTTTTCTATATCCAATTAGTTGGATCTTTAAGAAATTAATTAAGTAAATTATTTAAGGAATAAATTATATTTTTGGTTATTCAAATTTTTTTCAAATGTATATATATATAAATATATAATTATATATTGGAGAATTATGAAAGAATTTGTAAAGAGTGTTTTTATAAAAGAATTTTGGAAAAATTGGTATTTTAATTAGCTAGTGGTATTTAATTTTAAGTTGGAAAATATTTAGCAAATTGGCTATTTAATTTAATTGTGTGTTAGGACTAAATTGGAAATTTATTTTGAAATAAGGATTAAGAGTATAATTTTATTATTATGGGGTTTTAATGGAAATTTGTAAGTTTGGTATTTTTGTAAATATGTAATTATGTATTTTCAATAATTCTAATTTGGCTCAAATTAATTAGTTAGGGGCTTAATTGAAAGGCTAAAGGAAAGTTTAAAGGTTAATTGGAAATTTTGCATGATGAAATTGTAAATAATTAAGAAAGTTGAGGGGCTAAATTGTAAGGAAGGAAAGTTCAAGGGCCTAATGTTGATATGGAGAAGAAAGAAAAGGAAAGGAGAGGCGTCGGGGAGAGAGAAAGGAGGGCGCTGGGAAGAGAGAGAGAGAGAGAGAGAGAGGCGGTGTGTCCTTCCGCGACGACCGGCGTGGCAGAGTTTGGCCATTCCGTGCTTCCGACCTTTCGACCATTCTCGGTGGCGATCGGCTCCCCTCCGAAAGAGCTTCCTTTTGGCGGTGGCGGCGTCGGTTTTGGTGGTCGGAGGAGGGAGTTCTAGCAAAGTGATGGCAGCTGCGTTTTCAGCTTTTCCGGCGAGCTCCGGTGGAGGATGGACGATCGGAGGACGTATCCTGACTCTCCTCAGCTTAAGCTTCGCAATGGCACTAGTTTCGTGGCGATCAGACTCCGTTTGCGAATCGACGGCCGAGATCGTCCGCAAATCACTCCAAACGATCGGGGGTCGGATCGAACAATCAAAAGCATGGATCGTCATCAGTGCGTCGTTTCGAGTCTGATGGTGTGTTTAGATCATCGATCGGACTCCGGCGGCTGGAGGCGAGTCGACCGAGCGATCGAGCGTTTCAGTAATTTTCTTTGGCCTGCTGATTTAATAATTCTTTGATTTAATTTATGCTTATTGTTTTATGTTGAGTATTTGATAATATTTGTGAGTCAAAAATAATTGTCTGTTGGTTGCCTGCCTCGTGTTTTGTGTTGTGTAGCGGAGTCGGGAAAATAGTGATGTCTGGGGACCCGACTCCCGTTGTTTTAAATTATTGGATATTTGAAGTGTTTTTCTAGCAGGTCCTGGATCCGTTTTATGGGGGGATAAATGTTCGTGTTATAGGGGAGGTTCTGCCGGATTTTCGGTAGAATTCTCCCGAGTCGAGATTTTTAGACAGTCAATCCTAGGAATCTAGGCCTAGGATTAATGGTTAATTTTTTCCGCATTTTGATAAATTATTTTCTGTGATTAGATATCTGTCTGTTCGGCTCACTCAAACCGAGGCACCGGAGCAGAGCTAGGAGGTCGCCAAATCTGTGAGTTAAAGTCACTTAATCATTGCACTATTGCTAAATCTGAATTTAATATACTATTTTAGAAATTTATGCTTAATATGATTATTAGTATCGCAATATAAATAATTTCACTTGATTATTAATTATTGAAAATAATATAAATATTATTATTAGTAACGTTATAATAATACAAATATTATTATTTTTCGACACGAATTGCACGTTGCCTTACCCTAAATTTTTAATCTTTATTTCGATATGTGTTGAATGATTTCATTAGATAATGATATTTATTAAATGTGATGATTGCATTTTGAAAAATGTGGCTTTCGTAGAACATGCCACTTGGTGGGTTACATCAGGACCGCGTGCGCACTGGTAATGATTATGGACATAAGATTATTATGGATTTGTTTGCCCTGATCAAGCATTGCTCTCTGGGCTGAGTTCAGTTGATTGCCGGAGTTAAGGACCCTGATCGAGCTTGCTCTCTGGGCATCAGACCTGTTGGACTAAGAGAGCCGAAAGGCTACTAGAATTTGGGGTTAGGGTTCTACTGAGCCACTCGTCCCGTAAAAGTAAAAATATATTTTTATTTATTTATTTATTTTTCTTTTATGGTATATGAGGATATTATGATTTGTGTTTATGTTCAGGGTTTGATATATTGATTCGAATAACCAATATTTTATGTGAAGACCGCAATAGTCTCTAGATTATTTGATTTTAACTCACTCTCGAGACTGACAGTCTCATTTTTACTGTTTTTCAGATCCGTGACTGTTAGTCTTCCCGTGATTCTTATCTAGTAACCCGACTCCTTCATCATCGGGTGGTGTATTTGATTTGGTACGTTAATATGTAAAATCTTAGATTCTCCGCAGTAGTAATAGTAGATGTATCAGTTGTATGCCTTGTAGTTTCAGGTCTAGCCTAATTCTTCTGGCTTTCGTAGAACATGCCACCTGGTGGGTTACATCAGGACCGCGTGCGCACTGGTAATGATTATGGACATAAGATTATTATGGATTTGTTTGCCCTGATCAAGCATTGCTCTCTGGGCTGAGTTCAGTTGATTGCCGGAGTTAAGGACCCTGATCGAGCTTGCTCTCTGGGCATCAGACCTGTTGGACTAAGAGAGCCGAAAGGCTACTAGAATTTGGGGTTAGGGTTCTACTGAGCCACTCGTCCCGTAAAAGTAAAAATATATTTTTATTTATTTATTTATTTTTCTTTTATGGTATATGAGGATATTATGATTTGTGTTTATGTTCAGGGTTTGATATATTGATTCGAATAACCAATATTTTATGTGAAGACCGCAATAGTCTCTAGATTATTTGATTTTAACTCACTCTCGAGACTGACAGTCTCATTTTTACTGTTTTTCAGATCCGTGACTGTTAGTCTTCCCGTGATTCTTATCTAGTAACCCGACTCCTTCATCATCGGGTGGTGTATTTGATTTGGTACGTTAATATGTAAAATCTTAGATTCTCCGCAGTAGTAATAGTAGATGTATCAGTTGTATGCCTTGTAGTTTCAGGTCTAGCCTAATTCTTCTGGTAGACCGAATTAATTGTAAATTTAATGGTTACAAAATTGTGGAATCAATAGTATTAATTGAGATGAGATTTGTTTAAGTCAGTGATTGTTAGGCTTACTACGGGATTCGGTGGCCTTACGCCTACCCATTACCTAGTGTCGGGGTCGTGACATAAATAATCTCTTATTTCTAATTCACATAAAAGAGACACGCGGGTGCTCTTAAGAAGATAAAATATTTATCTATTCTAAATGTGTTATATCCAATTATTGAATATATTGGATTAGTAAAATTTTGGGTTTGAGTTGGAGAGTTAGTCTAGATAAAATTATTATAAAAATTGTGTTAGTAGTAAACATAAGTTGTAAGATTTAGTGCGAACCAAAAATTACATTAAAATAGATTTAAAGACTTTATTATATTTATAAAATTGAATATTACTAAAAAATAGAAATTTCGTTTGAAAATTAAAAAGTAGACGTGGAGTTAATTAATACCTGACCACTCTTAATTCTTATATTGATTTCTTTTTTTTAAATTCCTATTTATCTTATTAAAATCTTAATTTATTATCACTCTTTACTTTACCGATTCAACTTTCTCTTCTTACTTTATTAAGATAAATATTATTAATATTATATTAATTTATTAATTAATAAATTAATATCTAAAAAATTAATATCGACTATATTTATAGTATTAGTTAATTTATATAATATCAAAAAAAACTAATAAATTATTTTAAAATTATTTTGTATCGTCACATTAATAAAGTTTTAAAATATTAAGCTCTATTTCAATAAAAAAATACTTAAGAATATTTGATTTGCTATTGTTTTAAAAATATTATTATAAATAATATAAAATATTAAAATTTTATTAAATTTTATATAAATTTATTTTATAACTAGTCGTTTACCCGTGTGTTGCACGACTATTGTTATTATTTCGATTATAAAATTAAGTTTATAGATACAATTTAATAAATATTTTAATATTTAATATTAATTTATAATATTTTAAAAAATAACAGCAAACTAACTATTTTAAATGTCTTTAATCCTTTTTAAATTTTATTGGTAATAATAATATAAAAATCTTAAAATATTTATCTATTAATTCTAATGTTATATAAATTAATACTATCAATATAATTGATATTATTACTTTTTAAAATTAGAAGTCATTATATAATTAAAATTAATTTATTAGTCAATATAATATTTAAAAATATTATTTTTATAATTAGAATCATAATATAATTAGAAAATTAATTTATTAATTAATATAATATTAAAATATAATTAATTTAGACTAATTATTATCGAATTAACAAACTAATTTATTATTAATATGTTATTTTTAAGGCTAGAATAAATATTTAGTTAGAAGTATAACTTATTGATCAATGAATTAATAGAAAAATTAAATTATATAATAAATTTAAATTTTATATATTAAACATAACTACATATATTAAGATAATAATCATGTATCAAAAATTAAATAAATATGTAAAAAATTTAAATTTAAAAAATTAATAGATATTATATAAATATAAATATATATTAAAATAACAAATACATTAATAAACTATTAGTATATTATAAACGAGTAGAATATCATAAATTGATAAGTTGTGGGGAAAGCCAATAGAGCTACATTTTAGGTGGAGATTATTTTTATTTTATATAAGTGGGTGGCCACTTTTTCTTTTTGGTGAATGGGCCGTTACATAAATAATCTATTATTTCTAATTCTCACAATGCATCTCAACGTGTAAAATGCATGTATCGATGCTTTTATCATTATCATTATCATTATTATTATTTATTATTTTTATGATCCACTATACATCAAACTGCACAGCTCACATTTTTTTAATTATTTTGATATTTCTTCATTATTTTATTAATTTATTATTCATACTTTTATTTTTTAATTTATTTTCTTTTATGTCTTTTTCTTTATTCTATTTACTTTTTAAGACTAGTACCTAAATTAGGGAAAAGTAATTTAAGTGAAACCCCTCAACAATGACGTAGATTAATTCCTTTAAATTAGTAAATTGATTTCTTTTTTCAAATCTCTTTTTTAATAAGTGCAGGTGGAGTGATGTAAGGATTAGGTATAATTTAATCAATTATTCATCATATGATAAATTTGTGCCGGACAATAAGATTTGATATAATATCTTATTACACATATCCGCTAATTAGTTTCCACTATCTTTTAACATATTTCTACTTTAAAGCCGTAACCACTTTTTTCTTGTCTTTTTTTTTTTTTTTTTTTTCCGTTAAATGCATATTTATACTTTTCAACTTTAATCATTTAAATTTTTTAATTTTTGATTTAATATAACAGATACTTGAATTTACTTTTTTTATAATAATTTTATATTTTTTAATTAAACTAACTAATCGATATCAACTTAAGGACATAAATATATATTTAACATTTGTTCTTTATTCAGATGTTCCTTGTCTATGTATTATTGTATCATGTGATAATAAGATTTTTTTTTAAAAGAAATATATATTTAAAATTAATCAACTCATGAGAGATAAAAATGAGCCTAATTGACTTGAATACGTTATTGTTTTAGTTCGGCTCAGTGAAATCATATTATTAATCAAAATCGATTTAAGTTTAAAATATTTTAAACAAGCCCAGATGAGTTAAAAAATGAGTTGAGCTCGAGTCAAGTTTAAACCGTTTAAGATATTAATATTTTTAATATTTTAGTTATTTTTATTATATAAATAAAAATAATAAAACTAAAATTAATAGAAAAATTAAAAACCCACAAAGTAAGCTCAAAATGATAAGAATTTATTTAAAGAACTAAATAAGAGTATTTCACTCTTTTGAGAATAAAATTTAAAAAATAATATCTATTCTTTTTAAACTTCAACTTACAAAAAACATTTATAAATTTATATCACATGCTTCCTTGTTAAATATAAATTTTTTATTTTCATTTATAAGATATCATTTTAGCTTTACTTCTGTTATCATATAAATATAATTAATTAAAAAATATATATGTTCTATGATATATTTTAATTTTTCTTTGAATTACAAAGGAGGAAAGGAGTTAAATATGAATAAAAGATTGAGATACGCACTTACCACTAGGCTAAGTCTATAGATGAATAATATTATCATGTCTTATTATTATAAAAAATATATATTATCTATAAGAAGCCTAAAAGCTCATAAACATATTAAGTTAAGCTTTTGCCTTTTCAAATTTGAGTTAAATTCTTAACGATCTTAAAAATAAAATCAAACTTGAATGGTTATACTTTTTAAATAAGTTTAAACAAGTTAAAAAATGGAGCTAAATTCAGGTAAGTTAGAACCGTTGAGATGGTGTTACAGTCCTACAGCTTACTAACATATAATCAATCAAACAATAAACTTCAGCAATTCCATAAATTTTAGTGGTGGTCCGACCAAATATTCAAATGAATGAGACTGTTTAATCCTTTCTCAGTTCAAATGCAAAATCCAAATTTTTTATAAATAGATGGTTGGATCCTTTGGAAGGAATCACATAGCCATCTAAATTTTGCTCATGATTATTTATCCAGATGGTTCAAATATTGATTATAATAAATTATTCATTATCATGGTGATTGCACGATCAATTTAAACAGAAGCTCCATACGTAATGTTGTTTTGTTGAGTTATTATATTATTATTGACTAAAGCTATAGAGTTGCCAAAATAATATCTTATTTGGTCTTTTAGATGGTAATTTGTACAGCATAAGGCATGTAGGAATTATCTGATGATTAGTTCATAAGAAGGGAAAAATGAAGTGAAGAGCGCATAATCAAGCAAAGCAAACTAAAATACAAGCAGTCAACCCACAGGCATTCACCGTATAAGGCAGAATCAAATTGAGTTTTGAGGGTATACAAATTTTCATTTCTTAGGAAGAAAAGAGCAAGAAGATACTGGTTTAGATGGCTTCTTATGTCTTTTGTTTCCGTTGCTGGTGGGTACATATTCTCAAGCAGCTGATTGGAAAAGGTCTAGTAAAGTAGAGGCTAATATTTTGCATATTTTAAAATCTTCATAAGGCTGCGTAATTATTTTTAAGAAATTCAATATTTTTATTGATTATGTTGGTGCCCTGCATAATCACAGACAAGGTGGAGGCTACAAAGAAGTACATGAATCACGTCTGACCATTTTGAAACAAAGTGAACCCCATTGACTAGAACTGATTAGGTCGTGTCCTGCGCATCCATGTACTTCTTTGTAGCCTCCACCTTGTGAGATTTCTCGCTTAGTCATTTCTTGTTTTTATCTTTCTCTCTTGTCTTTATCATATGATCACTTACTGTTGCAGATATACATATGATGTAATCGTAAACACACTGAATATACAAAAATTATTATTATTCATATGGTATCAAAGCATTAATAATAATAATTTCCGTTCTATACAGCTGCCTACCTTCCTCTAAACACAATGCATCATGGAAAATCAACTCCAAATTTCCAACTCCAAGACTGACTACCAATCACACGTTCTCCATTAAACTCGAGACTCGCACTTTCCTAGCCTGGAAAACGCATTTCATGCCATTACATTGATGGAACAACTCTCCATCTTCTCTAACTATACCCTTTCTTATAAATCCGGCTAAAATAATCCCAAGCCCATAAAACACACAACCTGGTTCCAAAACTTCTCCTTACTTGGTTGTTATCATTTTTATTTGAAGATGTTATTCGTATGTTATTGGCAATTAAAGACTCACTTTTATACCTAAAAGTGTCTAGATGATATCGTAATGGTCTCTTCTAGTTTAACTAAAATCTTAAGTTAGAACTTTAGATATATAGTTGTGTGTGTTATTGGTAATTAAAAAGTCGATTTTGATTACAATAAATTTTAAATTTGAAAGAATTATTTTCTATTTTTAAAAACTATTTTCATATCTCAGTGATAAAATAAAATATATGGTATAAAATATAAAACATAATATTTTATTTTAGTATTTCATGTGTCATGTCTTCCATGAAGTCATATAGCATGAAAATTCCATTAAAGTAAACTATGCCAATGTTTTAAGTTATTATCATTAGCTAATAAGATTATTTTTATTACTAGGGAATGCACACCCAAACCTTAGCTGCAAGAGTTCTTTTTTTTTTTTTTCTATTTTGTTGTCATCGACGGCTTTTTTTTTTTACCATTAACGGTAGTTAATTTTAATTATCCACTTCTTCTTTTTCTAATCATTTTTTTTCCAATCACAATAAAATAGCCAAATTATATTTTCATTTTATTTGTATGAATTGGTCAGAGTTTGTAGATTTTGATTGCAAAATTTCTTATGAGTCTTTAGTAGTGAATTTGGGTAAACAAATGACAAATTAAAGATATATAGAAGAAGATCCATGACTGCTAAAGCTTCAACATCCGGAGATAAGTCAAGGCCTTCTAACAATGAAGTTGAATTTATTTGGTTGATAGTTCGTTTAGGATCTTATTTCATATTTACTTCTTTTAGTTGTTTGTTAATCATGTTAATAAAATATTATGAGTATTTTATTTTATCTTTCTTTATGGGAGTTTATTTGTCTTTTATCAAGGGAGTTAGGATGAGTTTGATTTTGGCATTTAAAAGACAAGGCTCATTTAAAGACTCGTCAAATAATAATAAAGTCAATTTGTTGCTCAATATAGCCACTAAGTAGAATGTGTTTCTTGCCAATGCGCCAAACACATCCAAAGTGTTGTATACAACTATTTTATCAACACGATTAATGAAGATTAGAAGAAATACTCACCTTTATAACAGAATTAGTATGTATTTCTTGAATGTAGTCATATTTAATTGTATATTACAAGTTGTACTTATTAATTATTTTTAATGAAAGACTCTTTTTATTTTAAAAAAATTAATTATTTTACTGCTTAAATTGTTAATGACATGTTATATTTGTTATATAATTATAATCTGTAATTAAATGAAATTGTTATTTAACTTTCATTATAGAACTTTCATATTTCTCAACCATTGATATATACTATTTTATTTTTTTATTTTTATATTAAATCTTGTTATTATGTGAGTGCGACTTTCCAAGGATGGTCTAAGTGGTGTTGCAATCTTGTCACCGTGTCAAGGAACCATTCTTCGTACTAGGGCTATTTCAAAATAAGCATTCGATTGAAGGTCCCAAGATTTACGAAAGACCTTAAAACCATTCAAGGAGTCGCCACTTGATGAGATCGGGATATATTCAGGAGTGAAGATGATGACTTTATATCCTTTGTGGAGAGCCTAATTTTTCCTTTCTTTAAAATCAAAAATTCTAGGTTTGAGAAGTTAGGTACGAATAGGGAAGGTTACATGAAAGCCCCCTTAATCATCTAGGCAGTGATGCTTAGCCTCCACTAGAGTGAATGAGTCTTTGCCTAGTCTAATACTATTATCTTAACCAAATTTACCCTATATTATTTTTATTCATCAACCTTTTCTTTCTTGCTAAGCATGTGAAGCGAGCAAATAAGAGACTAACCTAAAGTGGAGGTATTTGAGTACTTAACTATTCCTAGAAAGGAAGTATATTGGTGCTTTTACTGGTCCTAGCCGAAAGGCACTTTGGTACCTTAAGTTTTATCTTTGCATCCCTTAGTGTTCATATCCTTTTGCAAGTTTTACTTGTCCTATTCTCGGTGAAAATTTTATTTTATCTTTAGCATTTGAGGTGAACACATAGCGAGTTTATTTATTTTACATGAGCATGTGAGGTGATCACAATAATTACTGAGTCAGTTTTATCCTTTATTACATATGAAGTGTATTTCTAAAACATAAAGATATACAGAGAAGGAAATGAAAATAGTAGAATACCCGAAAATGATTAAAAAAATTAGTACAAATCATAGAAACCTGAACAAACAATGTCCTTAAGGGCCTTAATATAAAGTAATACATATAAATAATTCCATCTAGGGAAGACCATCCTATTTTTAGAAGGATTCCTCTAAAAATATTGATCCTGCATTCAAAAGGGTTAGCACGTAAAAATAATCCCAAAATAAAATACACATTAATCAAATAATCATACAACACATAATATAATTAAAATAAATAAAGTATATTGTAAGTAAATAAAGGTAGAAATTAAATAATAAGAGCAAAAATTAAATAAAAATAGAAATTAAATAAAGCATTAAAATAAATAAAATTTTAAAAAATAAATTTCTATCCTCAAAAAAAGCGTGAGCTCGTGCGGGTAGAGGCTGACCTCACATAGGATTAGGCTCTCAAGACACATAGGAGCCATATGACATCATTTTAAGATGCTTAGCTCTCTATTTTGAAGTAGAGTGGCTGAGACCACGCGAGTACAAACTCTACTCCCGCGAGGACAGTCCCTTAATAGAAACAAAAAAATAAAACGATGTTGGTTTCACCTAAAACGTGTCATTAGGGTTCATTTGGCTACTGGACCCGCACGTGCAGAGGCTGACCTCATGTGAGCTCAGGTCATAAAGCTTAGAACTTACCAAACAACGTAGTTTAAGGTGAAATCAGTGTCATTTTAGGCTTAGGACCCCCTAGCCTAGCGTGCGGAAAGGTGATCTCGCACGAGTTCAGTGGCTTAGGTCACGAAAAGCCTCAAAATTACACTATGTAAAATAAAACACAACACTAAAATCTCAAAATGACATTAGAGAATGCAATAAACATGTAAAGGATGAAGAAATTGAAGTTAAAGGAATGCAACAAACGTGCAAAGGATGAAGAAATTGAAGTTAAGAGTAAATTTTGGCCCTCAAGGGGCTACCTTATGATTTTTGGAGAAAAAGTAAGTGGATTTGAAGAAAAGTAAGATTCGGTTGATGAAACCCTAAAAGAATTACTCAAAAGACAATAAAATGATGGTTTTTATTTTCTTTCTCACTGAAAAAAGGGGGGAGTTGACTCTCTTTTTTTCTTTTTTTTTCTTTTTTTTCTCTCTTTTGGATTTTCTTCACTCAAGAAAAAGACAACAAATGGTAACAACCAATTTTCCAACAACTAACCGACTTTTGGCTTGGTGAAAAAGGAATTTTATTTATAGGAAGACTTTTTGGTGCTGAAGATTGGGTTTGGAGGGAATTTTCTCGCTTATTTTTGCTCCAACGGATGTTTGACATGTCATTATGAAGGGACCTATTCCTAGATTGAGCATGCTTGGGATTAGAGCGAGGCTAGCCTTGACCTCGCGTCGGCTTAGCTTGACTATGCGCGGAGTCACATTGGACTCATGCGAGGCTTAAATTAGGGGCACATGCCCTTAGGGTTGGGTTCTAGCTGCATGGGTCCTCGCTAGACTAACGCACATTCAAGGTGAATCCATACGAGATTAGACTAGACCCATGCAATTTCAAACTATGGATTTGGGCTTTTTGATCTTTTCCAGCCTTTAAGCACTTCTTTTACGGTTTTAGGGACCAAACATCCTTTTTCCCTTCTAACCATTAGCCAATTAAACATTCTCATCACCGTGCTTTATGTAACTTTAAATTATAATCAAAGTAAAGAATTGTGAAAGGTTATGAATTCGTTCGTTGTCTGATGTGTTGGGTCAGGTTGGTTCTAGCATCTTAGTGTGTGAATGCATATTTGCATCTTTTGGTGTGTGAATGCAATATCCACGTCTTCTTGAGTTAGGTTAGTGCGATCTAACTTCTTAGGTGCGTGAATGCAATATCCACATCTTCTTAAGTTGCATAAATACATTAGCGTCTTAGGTGCACAAATGCAATATCCATATTTTCTTGAGTCGTCTCAGTGCAATACTAATGTCTTAGGTGCGTCGGTGCTATTCCAACATCTTCTTTCTTAGGTTGCGTCAGCATAATACTGGCATCTTGGGTGCGTCGATGCTATTTTGATGTCTTCTTAGGTTGCATGAATGTGATATCCATGTTTCTTAATTATATTTATTGTACATGCTTGCCCTTGCATCTTAGAAGTGGTGTTGTTGTGAATGAGATCGGCTACATCTTACCCCCTTGCTTTAGGAGGCTTCATCGGAGTGCGACCGAAGCAAAGCATAAAGTAGTCAGACAGTTGTAGCTACAACATGCAGGACGTGCCTCAAAGGTGGGTCCTTGGTCGGGGATTAGTGAAAGAAGCATCATTATAAATGGGTTAATAAATTCGCTCGTGTAATAGGGCTTGAGGAATTATGTTTGACGAGCTGAATAAGCCTAGAAGTTGAACTAAGGGTGACCACGCGCGGGGTTAAGGCTATCCTCGTACGAGGTCAATCTTGTTTTCGCGCAAGGTCAAAGTTATCCTAGCGTAAGCTTAGGCCTAACCTCATGCGAGGTCAGTATTGAACCCACCTGAGGTAAGCTTAGCCTTATATAAAGCTAATTTGTCATTTTGTGCATCATTCTTTGCATCAGCTATTTCAACTTTTCTCTAAAATATACTAATCTTAGCATTTTTTTGGAGATGCCTACAGTCTTCTAGGATGCATTAAGGGTTGGTCTTAGTTGCATGTTGGTATAGGATGGGAAGGCAGTGGCTTATGCATCTAGGCAGTTGAAGAGGCATGAGCAGAACTACCCCACTCATGATTTGGAAATGGCAGTTGTAATGTTTGCATTGAAGACGTGTAGGCATTACCTCCACTATGTGACATGTGAGATCTACATTGACCATAAGAGATTAAAGTACATATTTCAGTAGAAAGATTTAAACCTAAGGCACTGAAGGTGGTTGGAGCTGTTGAAAGATTATGACTGTTTGATCTTATACCACCTTAGCAAGGCAAATATGGTGGCTGATGCCTTGGGTAGGAAGTCCTCGAGTAGTGTGGTTCATATTAGTATGGAAAGGAGGCCATTGACTAAGGAATTGCATGAATTATTCAGTCAAGTTTGTAATTAGAGGATATGCCTTTAGGAGCCTTAATGGCATATTTTTATATTAGGTTTGTGTTTTATGATCAAGTTAGGAGCGCTTAGGACCGGGACCCTCAATTTCTGAACCTGAAGAGGAAGGTTCTGAGTAGAGAAGGAGATGAGTTTCAAATGGATCATGAAGGTACTCTAAAGTTTGCAAATAGGGTTTGTGTGCCCAATTTTGACAACCTGAGGCTATGATAGAATAAGCACATAAGTCAGCTTATAGTGTACATCCGAGTTATACGAAGATGTACCATGACCTGAAGAGTACTTACTGATGGCCTGGGATGAAGTGGGATGTGACAAAGTTTGTTTCTAGATGCTTGACGTGTCAGTAAGTGAAGCTATAGCATGTTATTACAAACATTACCCTTTCTAGAATGGAAATGGGAGAGAATAACCATGGATTTTATGGTTGGACTACCTTGAATTTAAGCAGGATTCGATTCCATTTAGGTGATTGTGGATTAGTTGACCAATTCAGCGCACTTCATACCCATTAAGATCATGTATTTTTTGACTAAGTATGCAAGGTTGTACGTTGACAAGATCGTGTTTTTGCATGGAGCTCCAGTTTTTATTATGTTTGATAAAGGTTCTCAATTCATATCTAGACTCCGGAGAAAGCTTCAAGAAGCTTTGAGCAAGAAATTGGATCTCATTACTTATTTTCATCCTTACATGGATGGTCAGTTTGAAAGGACAATTTAGACTTTAGAGGATATGTTTTGGATGTGTGTGTTGGATTTTGGAGGCCATTGGGATTTGCACTTACCATTGATAAAGTTCAACATGGCTCCGTATAAGGCACTCTATAGCCGTAAGTGTAAATCATTGGTGTGTTGGAATGAAGTCGGGGAGGGATTGCTAGCGGGACTAGAATTAGTCCGGGTGACATCGGAGAAGCTTCCCATCATCCAAGAGTGGTTGAGAACAGCTCCTAGTCAGTATTGGAGTTATGTAGATCCTAAGAGGAAGGATATGGTTTTCATGGTTGGTGACTATGCATTTCTCAAGGTTTCTCCTATGAAGGGTGTTATGAAGTTTGGTAAGAAAGGGAAGTTAGCACCTTGCTATATAGGACCCTTTGAGATATTGGAGCGAGTGGATGAAGTGGCATATTAATTGGCTTAGCCTCTAGAGTTGGATAGTATTCGCCCGGTTTTTCATATTTCCCTGTTGAGGAAGTATGTGTATGATCGTTCCCATGTCATTCAATTGCCTACAGTGGCAATTAGTGAAGATTTGTCATATGAAGAGACCCCAGTTAGTATTATGGATGTTCAAGTTCGAAAACTTCGAAGTAAAGAGATTCCTATGTTTAAGGTTTTGTCATGTAGTCATGCGGTTGAAGAGTATACTTGGGAGTTAGAGTCCAAGATGCGTTCGAGATACTTATATCTCTTTAATTCTTGGTAAGTCTTCTTCACTTTCGGGAAGGAAAGTGCCTTGAGTGGGGGAGATTGTAACACCCAATAATTTTTTGTGTTTGTTTATTTTGATTTTTTATTATATTATATTATACTATATTATATTTTAAGTTTTTCAATTTAATTTTGGTGGTTGTGCATTATATTCCATGTCTATTGTTGTTTATGTGACTTAAGTGTTCTTATTTAAAGATTGGAAGTATTTGATTTGGTCTAAATTAGCTCAATTATAACTTAAGACAGTAGTACTCTTGTGACAATCATATAAGACATGATCCTTAGATTTGAGATAACAATATATTATCTTATACGAGGATTACTATACTTTGATACTATCTTATATTCTCCTATCCGTGCAACATTCAAGGATAGTCATTGGGTATAGTAAGAGTAATATGAAGATAATAAGTTATCAATAAAGAATTCATTGCCCAAGATAATATGTTATTGGACCTTATCCTGATTCTTGAAATATTTTAACATGAAAATCCTGGGCCAAGGTTGTTTCAATGATGATTATGAGAAGTGTTTCATATATCTTATTCAAGACGTTATATACGATTAACAAGAACAATATGATTAGTTCCATTATAGAGTTGACACTTGCATCTATACTCTATGAATCAATTAGGATAAAAGTATAATGAAAGGACTAAATTACATTGTAAGATTGTTCACTGCAAAGGCTAATTAGAGCACTTTAATTATTCCTACACATTTGGGTGGTCATGATGCATTGCTAGATGCCAATCTTGATCTATGAATATGGATTAAGTTAAATTAGAGAATTAACATTCAATTAATGGAGTTTTATTCATAATCCATATTCATTGCCAACATGTTAGGAACCTTTTGGTCATATACAAATAGGCTTTAAGTGAAGATTAAAATGAGGCTTTAAGTGAAGATTAAAATGAGGCTTTAAGTGAAGATTAAAATGAGGCTAAGCTTTGGGCTTAAGCTTATATATATTGGGCCTAATTAAAGGTTAATTGATTAAGAGCTAATGGGCCTTATATAATAGGCATATGATAGGTTTATTATCTATGGATTAGTTCTTGTATTAATTAAATTCCATTAGGATAACAAAGGCCAACTTAAAGTAAGTTAGAATATTACAGAAATCCTAAACCTTTAAGGACTTTGATTAAAGGCTAAATATATAGAAAGAGATGCATATGGGGCAGTAAGGATGGTTGCATATCTAAGAGAGAAAAATGCTTTCTTGAGAAGTATATCCTAGGTTAATTAATCAATGAGATTAATTGATTCATCCCCCTTGCTTGAAACTAGCATTGAATCTTCAACATCACTTCTCAATCTCTTAAAAGTAGTTTAATGGGATCTTTGCTTAGAAGCTTGTGTGGATCACCAAAAGAGGTTGGCCACTTGAGTAGCTTTAAAGTGCTTTTGTAAGCCTTCTCCATATTTTGCTTGTTTTGTATCTTATGACTATCTTAATCAATGAGATCTTTGGTGGAAATTGAGAAAAGATTTTAAATTGCTTAAACCAGTCGAGGGAGGACCTTAAGCCAAGCAATATTACTTAACTTTTGCTCTTCCGTTATGTAAGCCAGATTGACGAGACTCAGACAAGTCCGGTAAAGTGAACTTTGAGTAGCGAAGGGAAGAAGCTCCTAAAGGCACCCTAGGACATTGAAATCCTCGGAATGGACCAACAAGACAGAAAAAACCCTAGAAACCCCGAGAAACCCTTAAAAATATAAAATAGAACCCGAAAGCCTTACCCCGCTCAGAACCCTAGTTGACTAGCTTAAACCCACATGGGGTATGGCTATGCCCACGTGGGCTTAGCCTCCATAATACTATCAACCTTAATTTTTTTTGCCTTTGGCAGTTGGAATAAACCTAGGGACGTGTGACATCATCTAAAAAAATTTCTAAACCCTAAAAATTCATCCTTTACCCTCTATTCCTTCAATGAATAATAACACACCTCTCAAGACCCTGAAATACACCTCCTTCCCAATATATATTCATTATTAACCTTACAGAAAACCGTAGCCACTACTAGCAAACTCTCTCACACAAAAAGCAAGAAAAGAAAAACTAAAACCCTAATCTCTACACCTTTAACATCTTCCACCCATCTTCTTCCTCCAAAAAAACCCTAAAAGACCTAACTCCAACCTCCATTACAATATCAAGAAGATATTTTCCATATACTACACCATCCAAAATACTCTCTACCACCTTTAAGCCCTCTCCTTTAAGCTTTTCCAACAATTCCTAAAGCACTAGAAAACCCCAAGCCTCCATTATTTCCATTCAAGCACTAAATACAACCCATTTCATACATTCCCCATTCTTTATCCTTTATCCAAAAGAAAATCTCCAAAAACCCCTTTTAAGTCCCTCATAGTTTCAGTTTTACAGGTCCTTTTATCAACTCTAGAAGTATTAAGTGTCCCTTGGTATTCTTAGGAGCTTAGAAGTCCTTTCCTCTCCTTAAGGTCACTATCCCTTTGGAAGTCATCAAAGATATACCCCGCGGGCCTAATCTACGAAGTTTACCTTGCTTTTGTGCATATTAATCACTATTCTCATAATATACATTGCCTTTATTAAGTTTTAGAGGGTTTTCCATTGAAAAAAAGAGTAAAAATGGAAGCTTAAGGACTTCTATAAGCTTATCCCACATGGGCTTTTGCTTAACCCACGTGGGTTAAGCTTACCCCATGAACACAAAAGCCCTTAAACTTCCATTTTTAATGTATATTTTGGGTGTTTATGGCTTTGAATGTCATTTGTATGATAATATTATATTTTCCCAATGTGTTTAACTTTTTTTTTAACATGATCTAAAGTGGATTTGAAGTTACAAAGCATGCTTTAGGTTCATTTTTAGGTCAATGTATATTTTAATGGCTTGTTTAGTTCAATCGTGTTTTTAGAGTTTTATTTGCAAGATTTGGAACATGTTTAGGACTAAATGAGTTTGTCTACATTATTTTTAGTTAATAAATATTTAGGATTTGATCTATATGTTTAAAATTTATCCTTTTGAGTGTTAAAGTAGCTATATTAACATTTTTTTGTCCTTTAATGCAATTTTGGTACATTAAGTGCTCTTAACCACATGTTTATTGCTTTAATTAATATTATGAGCATTTAAACTAACTTCTTATCTTCATAGTAAAGATTTGGCTTCTTTAGAGTTGGATCAACCCTCCATAATGAGGGTTCCCTAGGTTTTATTCTAATCTAGGACCAATATTATGCCTATGTGTTTATATGCTTATGTGTGTGACTAGTATTATTTAGGAAATTTGCTATTCCCTTCTTATATTTTGATTATCCATTTTTTACCCTATTATTCCTTCCTTCCCTTTCTTTATATTTGTTTTATTTGTTTTATTTGTTGCTTTGGTATATTTAGATCTAACCTCACATACTAAAGGTAAATCAGACTTAGGTTGATTGATCACCTCACATGGTTACTAATATAAATTAACTTAACAATGAGTCTCCCGCCTTCCATAATTCATTCACCTAATTACTTAAAGATAAAATGAACTTAACACTCACATGCTTAATAAAATTGGTTCTATTTGGTCACTTTGGCATGTTAAATAAAATCTATAGTACCAATGTGCCTTTCCCCTTAGGTAAATAAATGATAGGCTATTAACTTCTCTTCCTCATCTTATGTATGATTAAATAAGATAATAAAATATCATTGTAATAAAATGGGTAGTAACTAAGGTAGGTTAGTACAATTAGGGAAACCAAAAGCCTTAGAGTCTAGTAGAGGCCACATTATGGTATCCGGGCGTGTTGGGGTGCCTAACTCCTTCTTAGCACGTACCTAACTTTTTAAACCCAAATTTCTGTTTCGGGGAGGGGGGAAAGTTAGGCTCTCCACAAGGAATATGAGCCGCCATCCTTCGCCCCTCTGTATATTTCCTAGTTATTTTACCTAGGTGGCGATTCATAGTCTTCTCTGATAATATGTGACCATTGTAGTTGTCGTGATCCCTTGAGACCTCTTCCTAGATGGCTCACTTTTGAATCAAGCCTAGTACGGACGAGACAACCTTTAACATAATGACATAGTCGCCATCGATTATGAAGTAAAGGATTTTAATTCATTATTCATATTCATTGCCAACATGTTAGGAACCTTTTGGATCACACAAAAATATGATTTAAGAGAGGATTAAAATAAGGCTTTAAGCATTGGGTTTAAGCTCATATATATTGGGCCTAATTAAAAGTTAATTAAATTATGAGCTAATAGGCCTTATATAATTGACATATTTAATGGGTTTATTATCCATGGATTTAGATCTTAATTAATCAAAGTCTAATTAGAAAAACAAAAGCCCAACTTAATATAAGCTAGAGTTTTGTAGTATTCCTAAACCTTAAAGGACTTTGATTAACAAGGCCATATATATAGAAAGAGATGAATAAGGTGGCAAGGACTGTTATCTTTTATGAGAAACATGTTTTTCTAGAGAAGAATACCCTAGATGAATCAATCAATAAAATTAATTGATTCAACCCACTTGCTTGGGACTACCATTCAATCTTCTACATCTCTTAAAGGTTGTTCACTTGAGTAGCTTTAAAGCGCATCAATCATCCTTGAAGAATCAATAAGTCAAAAAAGCAAAAAGCACTAATTTGATTAGCCGATAACTCCATTTGTAAGTCTTTTCATCTTTTGCTTGTTTTGTGTGTTATGACTACATTACATCAATGAGATCCTTTGTGAGAATTGAGAAAAAAATTCTTCTGTTGCGCCTTTTCTTATGTTTTAATATTAATTTCCAACACTCTCTTCATATAACTGGGGATCCGCTGCATTAGATTACTTGTACCAGCAGCTAGATATTGCAGTTTGAAAGAGCAAGAGGCTCTATGGATTTTGGCATGCCATTCATGTACATCTTTCTCCTTCGTCATACTTTTGCATTTCTTCTTTGCTATGTCTTATGTACTGACCATTTAAGTGTAGGTGTGGGCCTTAAAGCTTGGCATTTTAATAGAAGCTCATCCTATCAGCACTTCTTAAGCTTTCCCCCACTTGAGCTTCTAGGGCTCGAGTAGGAGCATTGCCCTAGAGTGGGTGTAGGTCCACACACATCATATGTGGATCAACAACTTAACCTAGGATCAGGTAGAAAGAAAATACATCAATTTGATTTTACATAACTAAGGTTCAAATACTTACTTGTATGTTTTGTAGGTTCGGACTGATCAGCTTAGGGATCGGAAAAGCACAAGAGAATACTCCTTGCTGGGCCTACTTGTCATGTGTGGTACCTAGGCAAGTGCATTACGGTTAGGAGAGAGGCCGACTTTCCATTATGTGACTAGGTCACCTCCCTTATTTATGTTTTGGACGGCAGACATCTCGGATGAGGAACTAAAGGAGTGCCTCAAGGGTTATGATGATCTCGAGGAGCTTACTATTAGATCAAGAAGGACCGACTACACGTCCTTCATGACTCAATTGTTAGGTTCCATGCCCCTAGATAGAGAAACTATTGCTCAGGTACTTCCTTATTACTTTTCTTCCTTTCATTACCATTCCATTATGCAATACTTTAAACATTTCCCCTATTGCATTTAATTCTCTAGGCCCATTGCTCCTAGAGTGTTGGAGTCAGATGAGGGATTACCCGCCCGCCATCTTACGGTTAACTCGCATTTCTAGCTTATCTACCATCACTCTTTGTGAGGCATAATGTGCGTAAAATACACACATCTAAATGGGGTTTTTAAGATTGATTTTATGGACATTTGGATGTGAATTGGTCCCAACACTCACCCTATGCGTTTGTTTGTGTGCATTAGGTTCAAAAGAAGTCAAAGAATGATAAAGGGAAGAATTGGAGCATAATTAGACGTCAAAGCTGTCGGAACAAGCTAAGTACAAGCATGAGGAAGCTGAACATGGCCGTGTTGGTTTCAACACTGGCCGTGCTCCCAACACAGGCACCAACACGACCGTTTTGGGTGCATTAGATATCAAAGAAGAAGAGGCGTTAGGGAGCACGACCATAGAGAGTAACACGGCCATGAACACCAAACCGTGTTCCCAACACGACCAGGAACACCAAACTGTATTCCCAACACGGCCAGGAACACCAAACCGTGTTCCCAACACATCCAGGAACACGGCCGTGTTCGCGATGACATGACGAATTAATTAAAAGAAAGAGCAAGAGGAAAGAAAAGGAGAGCGGGGGAGAACGTCCCAAACCCTAATATTTCTCTCTCTAAGGGTTTTCTGAGCTGGAACCAAGGGAAAAGGAGATTTGGATCAAGGTTCAATCGGATTCCCTTCAAAGATTGAAGATTGGGCGAGGTTCGTTGATTGGTTTCCAAATCAAGCAAGAGGAACAAAAATTGATTCAATTCGAGCAAGAGGAATTGGGGCTGTTTACTCTCATCCAAGGGTGTAATCGGGTTTTCTCTACCTTTACTCATTGTTGTAATTGAATTCTTGTGTATTTTGATAATGAACATGATTAGCTAGATTGAATAAATCCATTGGGATTTCTTTACTATGTTGGCTTAGTATTATATTGTTGGATTGTTTGGGTTAGTTTTGTATTCTTTTTGCTTTCAGTATTAATAAGATAATGCATCATTCATGAGACGTTGTGAATTGTGTGTTTAGATTGCTTTGTGTGATTGAGAAGTCCATTTGGCAATTGGAATTTTGAATAGCAAGAACTGGTTAATAATCACTTAGAGATAAGGATAATTAACTAGCCGGATTAAAAATTAACAAAGCTTAATAGAGGCGGATTAAAGCTTAATGCTAATTTAAGAATCAATTGTTAGGAAGAGATTCCAACTTTAGGTTATTAGATTTAGGATTTCGGTTATCGAGAGAGAGAAACCGAATTCGGTTAAGAATTCATCCACGGGTAGCATAATTAGACTCACCAATCCTTTATCTGTTGTTTGATTGCCAACTAGTTTAGGTTCCCTTTGGGTTTGCTTTCTTGTCTTGGCTGTTTTAGTTATCAATTACTCCTGCATCTCCCTTAGAATTTAGCTTGTAGCTATTAGTTAGTTTTAAATTATTCATCATTAATTATAGGTTAATATAATAAAGAACAAAGGAGTAACTCTGGGCTTTTACTTTCCCGAGGAATACGACCTTGATACTCGCCATTAGTGCTAGACTGTATCGATAGGTACACTGCCTTAGATTGTAGCTAACACAGATAGCACACATCAAGTTTTTGGCGCCGTTGCCGGGGAATGTTTGAAAACTAGAGTGAAATTTGCTATTTGTTAATTTAGCCATTTTCTTTTAATTTTCATTTATATTTATTTCTGTTTTGTTTGTACATATTTATTTAGTTAAGTTTATGATTCAGATAGTGGATGATAAGGAGGTTCAATGCTGAACTCTTTGTATGACACGTTGGAAAATGGGATCAGGAACCAAGAGAGTGCTAAAAATTGGGATACCCGTGCATCTTTAGAAACTCGAGTGGAATCGTTTTGCAGGGCTACCGATCAACTCTCCACTCCTATCCTTTCATCTCAAGTTTTTTGTAAATTTTGTTGTGGTTTACATTTGAGTAATGATTGTCCATTATATAGTGATGTTGCTCATTGTTCTTATAACTATGAACAGGTGAATTATACGGGAAGTTGGCCAAATGACTCATATGGAAGCACCTACAATCAAGAGTTGAGCATTCATTCACTCTTTGGATGGAGCTTAGATAGCCAAGAACCACTAGAATTTCAGCAGCTTAATCTTGCACCATCAACTCAAGGTGAAGAGTTAGTGTTAGAGGAGCTGATGACGAGGTTTATTGCAAGTCTTGAGGATAGATTCCAACAAACAGAGAGGATACTTGAAGATCAACAAGCCTCGATTAAGAACATAGAGCATCAAGTAGGCTTAATCTTCAAGTTACTAGGCCGAAGAGCAATTTGGAACTCCATCAAGTACTCTGAATCAGGAACACTTGAGCAAATCACTTTGCGTTTAGGTGAGAATTTTCAGGTTATCTATTATGTTTGACGATGATGCTTTTGTGCAGGACGACTCTTTGAACATGGAGATAGAACCGAGGAAAAGAAAGAAACAAACATGATCCCTCCGAAAGACTACCAGCGAACGTCTGATTGATGATCTTTGAGTTGCGAGTTAGAGGAATTTTTGGTGGATTTTCCACAAGTCCCTTCGATGATGGAAGATGAGCACAAGTTATCCAATGAAGAAGTTTTGGAGGAGCTCGAGTTTCTTCTAGCAAGTGAACCAAGACAAGGACTAGAGGAAACCATTGACGATCCTGAACAAATTGCCCAACCGTCGATCCTTCCAATTGGTGAAACTTCAGCTTTTAAATTGGAAGAGTCCCTAGAGCATCATGACTACGTGCAATTATACGAGGAGCGAGTTTTGCCCATCATACTGGCAGCTTGCTTGATAGCCGGGAAGAGGAAATTGACGATTATCCATCTAAGCGGATACTTGAAGCCATTTGCCTGGAAGAAGGATGGATGGTCGTCGACCACGCCTGTTTGCTTTTCACCATGAGTCCAGCTAATAAGAGTCATCACATCAAAAAGAAGCACTTTTGGGAGGCACCCCAATTTTTATCTTTAATCTCTAATATTTTAACTTTTTATTTTGAAACATTTTATTATTTTTAGTTTTCATATTTTATTTAATTTTTGTTTCAGTTTCGATTTTAAGTCTTTATTTTATTATTTGCAGCCACTCCTCCACCACAGACCAACCAACGCCCTGATATACCTGACGATGCACCTCTTTACTCCGGAGCCATAGTTAGGGCAGTATTAGTTCTTTTTCCTTTTTCATTTCTTATATATTTTATACACTGGGGACAGTGTGTCCTTCAAGTATGGGGTGGGTGATATTTATCCCATCTCAGTTATTTGTTTATTCTTTGTGCAATTATTTGTAAAATTTTGAAAATTTTTCACTTTGTTTTGGTGCTCTTACAGTTGACTTGCTTTTGAAATCCTGTTTATGTCCATGTGATCGGGTAAAATCGATAATGTTGAGTTTTGCGGAAGAATGTAAGATAATTAGTTTGAGTTTTTGCACTAAGTTGCTTTGGTTTATTTAATTTTGTTTTGATGATTTTTGTTTGGAACCTACTCAAAAGCACACTTGTGAGAAATTGAGCCTAAATTGTAAGCATACACTTTATATGCTTGTATTTATTTCTTGTTGAGAGTGCCAATTACTGTCTTTACTTTTAGAACTTGCTCGGTAATGCTTATGAGGGCCATAAGGAGAGTTTAACACTTTGGTATGATAAAGGCACTTAGGTTTTTCATTCTAGCCAAATAGCCTTCATTCGTTTATTGATTCTATAGATAACCCCTTCTTTTACCATTTTTTATCATATTCCATTACCACTTAGTTTTATTCTGCTTTCGGTTATGATTTTGCATATGAGTTGTTTTTATTGGGAATTTTTATCTTGGGAATAGTGTGGAATCTTATAGCAGCTTTCTTCAATCAAAAAGAAATTCACTCTATTATGTGAATGTTCTTCCCTTATGAAAAAAAAAGAACAAAAAAAATAAGAAGAAGAATAAGAGGGAAGGGTGATGAAAAGAAAGAAAGTAAGTGAGCTAAACATTTTGACTTAATTCCTATTTCCCACCTTGGACTACTGTCCATTGCTTTCCCCTTGTGATCGTTGTGGCTTGTGTGCAGGTCATGTATTTCATTGCAGAACACCATAGGTTCAACTATGACCAAATTTACCTACCCCTACATAATCCCCATTACAAGCTTTATAAAGACCTCTTGACATGGTTGTTGACTCTCCATAAGTGCTAGGAGTAGGATTTAAGAGCAAGCATATAGTAAGTAAGGCAATATTTGACGCATTGAGCGATTTAACACTATCCTTTAAATACTTTGAGTGATTTAGAGTGAATCTGGTAAGGAGTTGGTTCTGAATAATTTTGTTGAGACAGTGTTTTACAAATTATTGGCATCTTGGTTGTGATACTTGAATTGATTGCTTCGTTTCTTTTTGTTTGACTTACGCTTGTTAAGGATATGTGCAGGAGCTCTCTAGCTTGTCCTTCAGTTTAAGTGTTGTTCCTTAGTGGTTTATTTTTCTTATTTTACTTTTGATTGCTTGAGGACAAGCAATGAGCTAAGTGTGGGGTTATTTGATGTGCGTAAAATACACACATCTAAATGGAGTTTTTAAGATTGATTTTATGGACATTTGGATGTGAATTGGTCCAAACACTCACCCTATGCGTTTGTTTGTGTGCATTAGGTTCAAAAGAAGTCAAAGAATGACAAAGGAAAGAATTGGAGCATAATTGGACGTCAAAGCTGCCGAAATAAGCTAAGTACGAGCATGAGGAAGCTGAACATGGCCGTGCTCCCAACACAGGCACCAACACGACCGTTTTGGGTGCATTAGACATCAAAGAAGAAGAGGCATTAGGGAGCACGACCATAGAAAGTAACATGGCCATGAACACCAAACCGTGTTCCCAACACATCCAGGAACACGACCGTATTAGCGGCGACGGGATGAATTAATTAAAAGAAAGAGCAAGAGGAAAGAAAAGGAGAGCGGGGGAGAACATCCCAAACCCTAATATTTCTCTTTCTAAGGGTTTTCTGAGCTAGAACCAAGGGAAAAGGAGATTTGGATCAAGGTTCAATCGGATTCCCTTTAAAGATTGAAGATTGGGCGAGGTTCGTTGATTGGTTTTCAAATCGAGCAAGAGGAACAAAAATCAATTAAATTCGAGCAAGGAATTGAAATTTACTCTCGTCCAAGGTGTAATCGGGTTTTCTCTACCTTTACTCATTGCTGTAATTGAATTCTTGTGTATTTTGATAATGAACATGATTAGCTAGATTGAATAAATCCATTGGGATTTCTTTACTATGTTGGCTTAGTATTATATTGTTGGATTGTTTGGGTTAGTTTTGTATTCTTTTTGCTTTTAGTATTAATAAGATAATGCATCATTCATGAGACATTGTGAATTGTGTGTTTAGATTGCTTTGTGTGATTGAGAAGTCCATTTGGCAATTGGAATTTTGAATAGCAAGAACTGGTTAATAATCGCTTAGAGATAAGGATAACTAACTAGCCGGATTAAGAATTAACAAAGCTTAATAGAGGTGGATTAAAGCTTAATGCTAATTTAAGAATCAATTGTTAGGAAGAGATTCCAACTTTAGGTTATTAGATTTAGGAATTCGATTATCGAGAGAGAGAAATCGAATTTGGTTAAGAATTCATCCACGGGTAGCATAATTAGACTCACCAATCCTTTATCTGTTGTTTGATTGCCAACTAGTTTAGGTTCCTTTTGGGTTTGCTTTCTTGTCTTGGTTGTTTTAGTTATCAATTACTCCTGCATCTCCCTTAGAATTTAGCTTGTAGCTATTAGTTAGTTTAGAAATTATTCATCACTAATTTTAGGTTAATATAACAAAGAACAAAGGAGTAACTCTGGGCTTTCACTTTCCCGAGGAATACGACCTTGATACTCGCCATTAGTGCTAGACTACATCAATAGGTACATTGCCTTAGATTGTAGCTAACACAGATAGCACAAATCAAGGCACTTCCTACTATGATGTCAAACATGATTTGTAGGAGTATTTCATACCTTTTGAACTCGATTGTGTCATACTAGAGGCCTCCCAGCACTAAGGACATCAGTTGGCCCTAGAGTCAAGCCTCTCTCGAGAGTTTACATCGAGCGGGAGGACTTATATGAGTATTCTTCTCCTTTATTACTCTGTATTAATTTTTCTTCCCTGAAATGTTAGTGAAACATGTATATATAATCTTATAGATTCAGAAAGATTAGTTCAAGCACGTACACCGACTTGTTGTTGCTTCTAAGAGGCAATTCTTTATCATTGGCGAATATTTGAGAGTGAGTCAAACAAAAAAAATACGTATGTCTGATATATATATACGCATGTTATCTTATGTTATGCAATGCCTAATCCTTCGAGTTCTTACAGAGAGACCATGAGGGCTTGATCTTCGGACCCATGGCTTAAGGACTGACTCGGATGAGGGGATGGATTCTGTGGAGGGCCATAGCGATTTTTCTTGACTAGATTAGCTTTCTCGGTTTTAAAACATGCTTTGTACTAATACTTGCTACTACACTTTTGTTGATTATATAACATCAGATATTGATATTGAAGTCAATTTGATGAGTATTTTTATTGTCGAACACTATTTTTTACATATATATAACTCATACAAGCATCAAAATGCGAAAAATTCTTTAAAAATCAAATTCCGGGACCGGGCCACATCACATAGCCAATCGGCTATAGAACTGAGTTAATTGGCACTAAGCACAGTCGATCAACTGTACGTGGAGCTAATCAGCTTTGTAGATGGAAAGTCTGATTCTAACTCTAATTCTAGTCTTATAAATAAACGTGCACACCCTTAGCTTGCCTCAAAAACAATTTCTTCACCCTAGCTCCGAAAATATAACTCAAAGAAGCACAAAAGCCCTTAAAACTCTTCTCACAACCCTGATTGGTGATGAATGGATCAAGCTTCAAAATTTCATCTTTTCTCCTTCAAGGCTTTGCAACACATCAAGCTTGACTACAAATTTTTTCACTCGGTTGTTAACTTTTGATGCCCAAAATACCATATGTTCTGCTTCAACGACCAAGAACTGTGCCCAATGATTGAAGAGTTCGCTGCCATCCTTAGAGGTACTGATGATTCTACCTATCTTATTGCATTGCCAAGGCTTGATGACCCTTTCCCTAGCAAACTTGTAGAGTTGTTAAACATTCCCCTAGCATAGGTACTTCCTATACTGTTGGTGGATATGTTACCCTCACCTCTTTGATTGCATGTTGTGACAAGAAAGAAAAGGGCATCCCTGTTTGGGTTAGGATAGTGTATTTTTGCCTTTATGCCCAATTTTTCTATTGATTTCTCCTCGAGGAAGGGGAGGTATCCTAATTTCTAGTATTATTTCAAGTGGAGCGTGGTGCTAATCTAGTTCTAATGATTTTAGTTGAAACAATTATTGGGTTAGATATATACAAGACCCATTAAAGGTTTGCTGGCAGCCTTATTCTCTTACAGGTATGCAACCAAATCTCTTTTCTCTTTTTACTTTTACACCTTAACTTTTGCCTAAGTCGCCCTTTCAGGTTTTCAATTTAGCAGGCTAATGTCTTAACTTTTGCCTAAGCCGCCCTTTCGGGTTTCAACTTAGCGGACTCTATTTTTGCCTAAGCTGCCTTTTTGGATTTTCAACTTAGCGTTTTAGTTTCTTTGTTCTTTATTCTTTATTACTGATATTTTATTTTTGCTTTTAATGGACTTGGTTGCACGAGAAGCTTTAGATATTAAATTCTTAACGAGACATTGCTAAGTACGAGCCAAAGCATATCCAAGTTCACTCAATAGCCGTGACTCAAGGTCATGAAGGTTGGATTAACTAGATAAAGGGCATACCGGATGCCCTTATTCGTTGGACTTGCCCTTGGTGGAAGATTCATCACGTTACACTTCGGATATATATGGGGGTTTCATCCCCTTGCCTAGGCTTCGAGCATCTACTTTCTACACTCCTTTTAAGCTCTAACGCTAGTATGGGAGGAAGCAACTGATTCTAGAATATCCTCTTGACTTTGAAGGTTTCCTATTGAGAGAAGACTTCCTGGACAAGATTGAGAGTTTGTGACCTTACCGTACCATAAAGCGCAACATCGATGCTGAAGATCACCTAACTATATATGATAACTTCAAGGATTGGGTTCTACTTCACACTACTACTATATAAGGATTTGCAAGGGATAAGAGGACAAGAAAGCTAGCTATTGAGTCCAAGAACGAAAGTGCAAAGAGAAAAAAGTGAAAATATGCACCTTTTTATTTATTCATATATCCTTTTTTTATTTTCTTTCTTTTTCTTTTTTCAGACGTAGTATTTCTTGAAATAATCCAGGCTAATAGGCTTAGAGAATTCATTCCCTTCCAATTCTGAAATTTTAAGCACCCTTAGGTAGAATCTTTCATAAGATATGGTCATACCCAATGACTTGAACTTTCCTCTAGGATTGAATGTCGTGTTCTTTAATACTAAGTTATTAGCTCTAATCTTCCTCGACTTCACTTTCTTACTGAATACTTTAACTACCCTTCTTTGATACAATTGCATGTGATACAGGCTTTCATTCTCTTTTAATCAATCAGAGCCAATTGTTCATATCTCTATTCAGCCTAATAGTATTCTAGTATGTCAGCTTCTAGCACGACTCTAAAAGACTTCAACTCTAGCTTAATAAGTAGAACCGTTTCAGTCCCATAAACTATAGAGTATGGCTTTAAGCCCGCTGGTGTTCATTCAATAGTCTGGTACCCCCAAAGTGCAAAACATAGGCAAAACAACCAATCCTTATTGTTCTACGCCATTCTCAAGAGTATTATCTTCAAATTCTTGTTAGCTGCTTCGACTGTACCATCCGCTTGAGGCCTATATGGTGGAGACCTGTAATGTTCAACCTTGTGTTCCTCAAGTAGATCTGTTGTCTCACCCATTGACTATACCCATTATCTGTCACAATATAGTGCGAGACCCCGTATCTGCAAATCAAATTTCTTTTTATAAACCTAGCCATCTACTTTGCCCCCACGGTGGTAAAGGACTTAGCTTCAACCCACTTAGAGAAATAGCCAATTGTCACGACTATTAATCTATGTCCATTTAAAGGAGGCTTTATTTCTCCAATAATGTCAATTCTCCAACCCGCAAAAGGCAACATAGACGTCAAATTGTAAAGTTCTATTAGAGGCGGATGATTCAAGTTACTATATAGCTAACACTCATGGCACTTTCTCAACAAGGCTATGCAATACTTTTCCATTGTTAACCAATAATAGACTTGACACAAGATTTTCCTAGTCAGCACTATGTCGTTCATGTGAGGCCCATATACACCCCTTTGTGCACTTCTTCTATTAGTGCTTGTGCTTCTTTCTTAGTCAAACACCTAAGCTAAACACCCAAAACCATCCTTCCATATAATATCCCATCATGGCTGATGTAGTTTCTAGCTTGAATTCGTAGCACGTGCTTGCCTTTATAGTTGTCTCTTTTGGATGTTTTCTATTCTATATAAACTTATGCAAATCATAAGACTAGGATTTCTCTTATAGGCCCATCTAGATATCCATGATGCACTCTCCAAAAGAACAAGGTACTCTAGATTTCACGATCACCAGTGGTTTCATCGAAAGCTGTGCAGGATAATCCCACAAAGATGAGAGTGTGGCTAACGAACCTGCCATCTGGGTCTCGTCTCTAAATAAGTGAATGAATGAACACTTAGAAAAATTATAAGCTAAAGTCTCGAAATAATTAGCATATGGTTTCAACCTCTCTTCATTTACTTCCCGCTCTTTTATAGCTTATTGGATTACCAACATGGAGTTCCTGTAGTCCATCATCTGCTTTACTCCTTCCATTATAGCCGCTTCGAACCCATATAAACATGCTTCATACTCTGTCATGTTATTTGTGACCTTGAAGTCCAACCTCTTAGCCATCGATAGCATCTCACCTTCTAGTGCGATCAGACTACTCCTAACCATGCGCCTTTTACATCCATTGCTCCATCGAAGTACAACCTCCATTCTTGAATCTCGATTACTCCCAGATTCTCATTAGGAAACTCTAGATCCCAAGAATCGTCTCTCTTAATTGCATTTTATGCTAGGAATTTTACTACAACCTTCTCCTTGACCACTTTCTTAGTAATGTACTTGATGTCGAACTCTGTTGGCAGTACCAGCCATTTAGCCAACTTGCCTGTAAGGGATGGAGCTTTGAACAAATGCTTCAATGTGTCTATTCTTAGAATTACTTAAACTTTATAAGACTGGAAGTAGTGTCTTAGCTTTCTCGTAGCCCATATCATAGTCAAATAAGTCTGTTATATGAGATTGTACTTTGACTCATAAGATAGTAATTTCTTATTAAGATAATATAGATCGCATGCTCAACATTATTGGGCCCACATTGCACTACTATTGCTCCTATTGTTTTATTTTCTAAAGCTAAGTAAAAGATCAACGGCTCCTATGCTTTAGCAGTTTTAAGACTAGTGGCTTTATCAAGTATTCTTTAATCTTATCAAAGGCTTTCTCACATTGTTCATCCCACACAACGGATTGATGTTTCCTTAGAAGCTTAAATATAGAATCACAAACCATTATAAGCTTGGAGATGAACCAATTGATGTATCGTAGATGTCTTAAGAACCCTATGAATTTTTTTTATCTTCGGTGTTGGGATCTCTTGAATTGCCCTAACTTTGTCCGGATCTATCTCTATCCCTTTTTGATTCGCAACATGCCCTAGCAACTTCCCTAATGTTATGCCAAACACACTCTTTTTAGGGTTCAATCTCATATTATACCATTTCACTCATCCTAGAAACCTATCTAAAGTCTGAAAATTCCTTTCCCTTATTTATGAATTAAGCATCTTTCCATTTAGGTACAGTCCAACCTCCTTATGCATCATATCATGAAACAAGATAGTGGTTGCTCTTTGATAAGTTGCTCCAGCATTCTTCAACCCAAACAACATAACCTTACAGTAATCTATTCTCCATTATATGATGAATGTCGTCTTCAGATTGTCCATGAATGCCATCATAATTTGATTGTATCTAGAGAACCCATTTATGAAAGAATACATTGGGACAAGCCTTGTTCAGGTCCTTGTAGTCCACACACATTCTAACTTCTTTGTCCTTTGGGACAGAGATGATGTTCGCCAACCACTCAGGATAGTCGACTACATCAAAGAAGTTGGCTTTCACTTGCTTAGCAGCTTCTTCTCTGATCTTTTTAGTCCATTTCGACCTCAGCCTTCTCATCTTCTACTTGATAGGCTTGATGTGCGCGTAGGTCAGAATATGGTGTTCTACTATTTTTTTGTCTATTCCTGGCATATCGTTGTATGATCAAGCAAATACTGAATTTCTTTTTCTAATATTTTTTTTTAAATTCTCTCTTCTTTTCAAGATATCATGAGCAATAGAAATGTTCCTAGGATCTTCATTCATGCCTAAATTGAATGAGTCAATTTGTATAGAGTTAATGTCAAATATGCACATGTCATGATTATTAAAATTCACATTACTATTAGAAGAACATCAGAAAAGTAAGTAAAATTAGAGTTTATATCATTGATCTTAGAAGCAAAAATGTCATCATCCTTATAAAATCCGAACGTTATTACATCAGTTTTGTTATAAAAATTATCAATAATATTATCCTCAATTAATGCAGCTAAGCTCTGTGAGTGCCAGTCTTTAGATAGGCTAATGAGATCTTCCAGCTTCAACTCTTTAGCCTTAGCAGTGAGCTTCTCTCGGACGTCCTTGATCCTCATCTCAACTATCCTACTAATAATCAAGCCCTTGAAGATTTCAAATCCAAGCACCTCATCCGATATAGTGATCGGCTCAAACTCACCAGAATAAGGCTTGTATTGCTTGACAAAGACCTCTTTCAGAGTCTGACCCTTTGGTTTGTCTTCATCTTCATCTTCATCTTCATCTTCATTATATCCTAAAACATGTTGAATCTTCTAATCCTTTGAAATTTGGGAGCTCTAAAACACCCTGTTGGTTCTTCTCCAGCCCCATTCCAAGAATGAAGTTCATCCTTTTGAATATACTAGCCATCTTAGGATCCATATAGTCCTCATAAAACACAGCAACCTGAAACCCAACCGAGGCATCTAGTTCTTTGGCAGCCTCTTAGATAGTTGAAACAACCTTACCACCTTATGCATTGATCGTGACTATCTTTCCTTCATGAGGACATTTGACCTTCCGATGCAGAATAGAACACACCCCTCCTAAAGCACGAAACCATGGCCTATCTAATAACAGTGCAAAAGTTATTGGGATGTCCAGGATTGTAAACTTGATCCAGGACTCTATAGGACCAGTTTTCAATAGGTGTCAACACCCGTTTTCTGAATCTATAGGGAATTATAAGAAATTCGATGATAAGAGTTATTGCATCTCTCGAGTCTCAAGAGGATGAGAATGATTGAATCTCAATTAGGGTTGTGAATAAATTAAACTAAAAATTATTTTATGAAATCAATTTGGACTAAATTGATAGAAAAATAAATTTGAGTAGTGAAATTACAAATTTTGAAAGTTCAGTGACTAAAGTGTAAAATTTTTGAAAACTTCTCAAACCATGAGCTAACCTGTATAGAGTCAATCGGATTTATGTAGAGCCAAGCCTCGAATTTGAAATGTGATATTGATTTGTGTAAGTTTTTATTTTAAAACATCAAAATTAATGAAAATACATCTTCTAAAATATTTTATTGATAAATGTTCAAATTTTTAATGATTTTCATGATTTGTTCAGTATTTATCAATATTTTTCAATGAACACTCTTAATAAGTCTAAAAGTATTTTTTTTATGGATATTTATCAAAAATTAAGAACGTATATTAGAAAGCCTTTAGGGTTTTCTAAACCTTTCCCTATAAATAGAATAGGAAGCACTAAGCTAGGGGGGTTAGCAATTCTCAGCAAAATGATAATAAGTTTCTAGGAAACAATATACACTCTCAAAAATCACAAACACAATAACAACCCTAAAACACCTAAATTGTCTGAGACTTGAGGATCTGCATAATACGATGACAATTTGAGGGTTCCAAAGCACTCGCATCATCATATTTCTTCCTTTTTTTATTTTCTTTTGAATATTATTTGTTATCTTTGTTATTAAGGACATGTTAGGAATAACATGGTTGTCTTTTATGATTGTTTTCCTATGTTAAATATGTTTAGAATTATTTTGTTATATGATTCAGATGTTTTTTATGATACATGTTTCCTAGGTTTTGGAAGATTTAACTTTTGATTCTAGGGTTTTGAGTCTCATAACCATGTGTATTTATCAACATGCTAGGTTGTGTTTCTTTCATAATGATCTGTGTGTATTGACATGTATCAATTAAGGTTGCATGAGTTTAACATCTTTTTAAAAATTACTATATTAGGAAGTTTTTACTTACTGTAAGTTTATTTTGTGTCTTTTTGCCTTAAAGTTTAGTTATTTTATGTGCTATTTCATACATTGCATAAATATTAATCATGTTTCATGTTTTTATGCATGTACATCAGAATTTTGAGGTTAGAGTTCCAAAAATTAACAAAATTGGCCTAGAACAGGAGCCTAGAGCCGATCGGCTCTATGATGTCATCAGCCAGCTGTTCATCCCAAATTTGTTTTGTTTCACGAATTTCAAGCTATATTGCTGACTTTTTCCAAATTTGACCTAGTTTAGTCGTTTTTTAGGATTACTAGTTATAGGAAGGGTTGAAATAATTTAGATTTATTGCTTTATATTTTTATTTTATTTTGATGGATGAATGGCAAATACCTGTTGTATGATTGTTAACTAAAATTGAACACCTAGATATAGGCTTTAAAACTTGGACTTTGGCATGTAAAGTATAGTCTATTAGGTTAACATATTGGTATCTTGGGCCTAAATTAAAAACCACTTAGACTTAGCAAGCTTTGCCATGTTCAAACTAATTAAATAAACACTTAGAATAGTATGATTGAATTAGGCCTTGGCATGTAATTAGTAGACCATTTAGGGTAAAACTTGGAAATCAAGAGCATAACTTATAATTGGGCTAGACTATATGGGCTTCTTTATACATAATTGAGTAGTTAACCTGAGCTAATAATACAAATGGAAATTAAACCTAACTAAAATGGGCTAGACTTAGGTGAACCTCACATGCTGAAGTGCTTGATGTATAGGATTATTATGTTGTATTTATAAAGAATAGCATATTAAATAATAAAATGAAAAATAAAGATATACAAATAAGAAAGTTAGCTTCCAGATCCATCTCTAGAGGTGACGATGCTTCAATAGGCATTCTGGATACACTTATTCGCTAGACTTGCTCTTGGTGGAGAATCAAGCATGTCACACTCATGGTGTATGGTGATTACGTACCCTTACCTAGACTACGGGCATTCACTTTTTACACACCTTCGAGACTTTGCCGCTAGTATGGGCAGAAGCAACGAATCTTGGAATTCCCACCTTAATCCGAAAGCTTCTTTCTCAGACGAGATTTCCTGGATAAGATCGAGAGAATTTGGCTCCACGGATACATAGAGCGAAACCTTGACTCGAGGGCAATTTGACCATTGATGAAAACTTAAAGCTTGGGTTCAACTTCAGATTTCCACTTCTATCGGTTTTGCCCAAATCAAGAGGACTCAAGAACTATCTGAACTATCTAGGGATACAAATGTGAAGAGAAGAAGAAGATAGATCTCATTTATCTTACTTAGAAATTTTGTTCTTTCTTTTAGCTAGTGCGTAAGATGATAAACAAACATATATATGTTTGATAACAATTCTAAACAATTTATTTATTTAGAAAAAGCCCATATGAGTATATTTTGATTTCTTAAGATATAACTTCGGATATCAACCAATCTTTTTAGATTTTCTTGCTGATTATTTTCTCTCTTTTGCCCTAAATGTTGTCTGACCAGTCTTTTCAAGTTTTCCAATCAGCAGGCTATTTTTTTTATTATTTATTTTTATGCATAGTATTTCTTGAGATGATCTAAGTTGATTGATTTAGTGAACTCATTCCTCTCCAAGTCTAAAATCTTAGCAGCACCTTTGGCAGGATCTTCTTTACCAAGTACGGGCCTTTCCAATTTGGCCTGAACTTCCCTTTCGGGTTGAATGCAGTAGGATTTGTATGCTTAATAATAGCTCACCAACTCTGATCTTTCTTGGCTTTATTTTTTTATTAAATGCCCTAGCTATCCTTTTTTGATACAATTGCATATGGTATAAAGCTTTTATTCTTTTCTCCTGAACCAGATCCAATTGCTGGTATCTTTGCTCAACCCATTAATACTCTGGTATTTCAGCTTCTAATACAACTCTCAAAGACTTTAACTCTAGCCCAACTGGTAAAACTGCTTCAGTCCCGTAAATCATAAAGTATGGTGTTTACCTAATTGATGTTCGCTTGGTTGTACGATATCCCCAAAGTGCAAAGGGAAGCCGAAACGACTAGTCCTTGTGATTTCACACAATCTTCAAGAGTATTTTCTTCAAGTTCTTGTTGGCTACCTCTACTACCACATTCGATTGAGGTCTATATGGAGAAGACCTGTGATGCTCAATCTTATATTCTGCTAGTAGGTCTATTGTCTCACCCATGAACTATACCCATTATCCATCACGACATAATGTAGGACCCCATATTTGTAGATCAGGTTCCTTTCTATAAATCTGGCCATTTGCTTTGCCCCCACGATGGTGAATGACTCGGCTTTGATCCATATTGAGAAGTAGTCAATTGCTACAACTATGAACCTATGACCATTCAAGGGAGGTTTTATTTCACCAATGATGTCGATCTCCCAAGTTGCAAAGGGCCAAGGAGATGTTAAGTTGTGCAGCTCGGTCGGAGGTCTGCGACTCGGGCCATTGTACACCTGGCATTCACGGGATTTCCTCACTAGTGCTATACAATCCTTTTCCATTGTTAACCAATAATAACCTTACCGCATGATCTTTCAGGTTAAACTATGCCATTCATATGTGGCCCGCATACTCCTTTGTGCATTTCTTCTATCATTACTTGAGCTTCTATTTTAGTCATACATCGAAGTTATACACCTGACACCATTTTTTTATACAAGACTCCCCCATGGCACGTAATTCTTAGCTTGAATCTGCAACGCGTATCTTTCCCTGGCAGTCGTTTCTTCTGGATATTCTTTATTTTCTATAAACCTCTTCAGATCATAGACCATGGATTCTTTTTTGGTTCCATATGAACTTGCATTATCCGATCCCCTTGATAATAAGGCGCACCCAATTTCACAATCACCAAAGGTTTCATCGAAAGCTGTAAGGGATTGACCCACACAGATGACAGGGTAGCCAATGCATCTGCCATCTGATTCTCATCTCGAGACAAGTGTACAAAGAAACATTTAGAGAAATTACACACTATAGTCTTGAGATAGTTGACATACGGCTTCAACATCTCTTCTTTTACCTTTCATTCCTCGAGGGCTTGTTAGATTACCAGCATGGAGTCCCTATAAACTATCAAGTGCTTAGCTCCTGCTACCACAGCCGCTTCTAATCCAAATAAATATGCTTCGTACTCTACCATGTTATTGGTCACTTTAAAGTCCAATCTCTTGTCTATTGGCAGCATCTCTCCTTCTAGCGTGATTAGAACTACTCCTAAGCCCGCACCTATCGCGTTTACAACTCCATCAAAGTACATCTTCCACTCTTGGATCTCGATTACCCCTAGATTTTCATTAAGAAACTCCAGATTCCAAGAGTCTCATTCAATCACATTCTAAGCTAGGAACTCAGCTAGGGCCCTACCCTTAACCACCTTCTTAGTGATGTACTCAATGTCAAACTTTGTTAGGAGTACTAACCATCTAGCCAGCTTTTCTGTAAGGGATGGAGCTTCAAATAGCTTCTTCAAGGGGTCTATTTTTAAAATTGCATGCACCTTATAAGACTGAAAGTAGTGCCTCAACTTTCTTATAGCCCATATCATGGCTAAGCACGTCTCTTCCATGAGGTTATACTTCAATTCATAAGGCAACAACTTCTTATTAAGGTAATAGACCACATGCTCCACGTCTTTGGATCCACATTGTACTACCATTGCTTTTATGGCTTCCTCCTCCAAGGCTAAGTATAAGATCAACAACTTGCCATCCTTTGGCGACTTGAGTACCAGGTGACTTCATCAGATATTCTTTGATTCTATCAAAGGCTTTCTAACACTGTTCATCCTACACAACAGGTTGATGCTTCCTCAAAAGCTTAAAGATAAGATCATAACCATTTTGAGCTTGGAAATGAATATGCTGATATATTGCAAGCATCCCAGAAAACCTTTGACTTCTTTCTCTATTGTCGGCGCTAGCATCTCTTGAATGGCCTTGCCCTTGTCTGGATCAATCTCTATACCTCGCTGATTCACTATGTGCCCTAACAACTTCTTTGATGTAACTCTGGATACACTCTTCTTTTGGTTGAGTCTCAGGTTATACCTTACCACTCATCCTAAAACTTATCAAGAGCCTGAAAGTGCCCTTCCCTTATTTCAGACTTTACCATCATGTCATCAATATACATCTCCACCTCCTTGTGTATAATGTATGAAACAAGGTAGTGGCCGCTCTCTGATAAGTCGCCCCGGCATTCTTTAGTTCAAAAGGCATAACCTTGTAGCAGTATGTCCCCTACTCGGTGATAAATAACATTTTCAGCTTGTCCACCACTGCCATCATGATCTGATTGTACTCGAAGAACCCATCCGTAAAAGAATACATTGCATTCGAGGTGACATTATTAACTATTACATCTATATGAGGAAGAGGGAAGTCATCCTTAGGCATGCCTTATTCAAGTTCTTGTAATCCACACACATTCGGACCTTACCAACCTTCTTCGGAATTGGGACAAATGATTGCCAACCATTCAGGATAATCAACTACATTAAGGAAATTGGCCTTAACCTGTTTGGCGACCTCTTCTTTATTTTGCTCTACCCATTCTAGTCTTAGTCTCCTCGTCTTCTATTTGACCGGCTTGATATGTGGATGAGTCGAGATATGGCGCTTTACTATTTTCTCGTATAGACCTGGCATGTCGTAATCGGACCAAGCAAATACTGTTTTTCTTTTTCCTATTATTCTCTCAAATTCTCTCATTTCTTCAGGAGTTATATCATGAGCTATCATAATATTCCATGGATTTACATTTATGCGTAAATTAAATGAATCAATTTGTATGGAGTTGATGTCAAACATGCACATGTAATGATTATTAAAATGCACACTACCATCAGGAAAAACATTACACAAGTAAGCAAAATTGTTCATATCAATGACCTTGGAAAGGAAATAAACATCGTCTTCATAAATGTCGACATTATTACATCATCATAGAAAACACTAACAATGTTATTTTCTATAAGAGCAGCTAGTTCCTATCGACTTATTTTCTCTGGCTAGGCAATGAACTCTTCTAGCTTCAGCTCTCCCATCTTGGTGATGACCTTCTCTTGGACTTCCTTGAGATTCAACTCGACCATCTTCTCAATAATTAGGTTCTTGAAAATCTAGAACCCTGGTACCTTAGTCTCAGCTACATTAACAGGTTGGGCTCCCTAAAGTAGGTTTTGTACTTCTGGATGTACACGTCTTTTAGAGTCTTACTCTTTGGTTTTCCCTCATCTTCCTCTTTAGAATAACCCAATTCACACCGAGTCTTCTGACCTTTGAAGTCCGGCAGCTCCGTGATACCTTGTCGATTCTTTCCTAGCCCCATTCTAGGTATGAAGTTCATTTTCTTGAACATACTAACTACTTTAGGATCCATGTAATCCTCATAGAGAATAGCAACTTGGAATCCTATGGGGGTATCCAGCTCCTTGACAGCTTCCTGGATAGCCGAGACAACCTTACCACCTTTGGCGTTGATGGTGACGATCTCGCCTTCATGAGAGAACTTTACCTTCTGATGTACAATGGAAGGAACTCCTCCTAGGGCATGGAACTATGGCCTTCCTAATAATAATGCAAAAGTTACTGGGATGTCCAGGACAGTGAACTCCATCCAGGATTCAATAGAAGTTCACCAGTACTAAAAATATTCCTTCGACATTTCTTTTTGTCTCATCATAGGCCCTTTTAACTATATCTGATGGTCTTAAGGTCTTTCACAATCATCCCCAGCTTTGAGAGTATGGTCGACCCATCATCCACCATCACACATAGGGTTCTCCTTCCCTTGACTTTTATTGCTATGTAGAGGACCTTATTGTGGTCTCTTCCCTTAATTGGTAGGACTTCAACCAAGAAGGTGATCATCCAAGTGGTCTTGTCAGTCACTATTTTAATCATTTCCTTGGGGTGGCTGTTGTGCTAATGCTTATACCAGACAAGGCCTGAATCAAAGCCTTTTTATGGTCCAATGAATGCATCAGTAGTTCCTAAACATCGGTTGTTTTATTTTCTTTCTTCTACCGCACTAGCAACATGGCATCCCTGTCTTCAGGTGCTTGCTTATCTTGCTTCAGCTCTTATACTCCGGCTTCTTTAACCTTACCTGCTGGCTTGGTTTCTTTATCAAAGTCGTTGTCTGCCTAGATGTACTTGGCCTTGGCATTTTGAACTTCACACTCATCCCCAAAGATATGCCAGATGTCGATAGCCATGATCGAATTCTTTTTCCCTTCTTTCCAAACCTCTAGAAGACAAAGTTCACAAGCGGCTTAATCATCGTCTGACCCCCTAACCACTTGGCACTATATTCTTAATTTAAATTGGGAGGCTCTTTACTTCAACTAGTCCCCGTGTTCCTCGAATGGATCTCTTAGTTGTTGAGAGGGTTGCCCAAAAGCAGTATATAAGGCATACTCAGTAAAACTTACAAGTAAACCAAATATAAAGATGGCGACTAGGGTTGCTGTTTCCATTATTATATAATTTAATTTCAAGACCACAATGGATCTATGATAAGATCATTTATTTACAATGGAATGGTATACAAAGTCAACAAATCTCAATTAATACAAATAGGATTTATGGCTACGCCGAAGGAGGCCTCGAATATCAGACCTCGAAGTAAATTTGCCCCAGGACTACCCTAACAAGTCTTCACACTCATACCGAGGAAGTTGCTCAACTTCTCATTCTCCATAGTCAATTAAGTCTTGGATCTCATGCCTAAGACGGTTGCACTGGTACGTCACATGCTCGAAAGCTTAGTGATACTCACAATACTAACCATTATGAGGCTTAGGATTGTCCTTTGGAGATTGGGGCTTAAGCTTCCTACTCCATTTTAAGTTACAGAACACGATAAATAGTGGTTCCCCCAGCTCGGTGAAGGTTCTTTATGAGCTATCTGGTTTGGCTTCTAGCTCAAGTTAGTGTATGTCTACACAAGATTTCATGATCTCCTCTTTGCTAAAATTAGAGTTGACCATGGACACTTGGTTTGGGGGCGTGTGTTGCTATAGTTTGGTAAAGGGTTACTTCTAGTGCTGGGTTGGTCAGGATCAGTGAGTTTTCCAACATCGATAAGGTCTTGGATTTCATGCTTCAACCATATGCAATTATCAGTATGGTGTCTAGGTGCTTGGTGGAATTTACAATAGGTGTTGGGTTTATATCCGAGTGTGTTAGGGTTTGGTGGATTCTTAAGGGTAGTAGGTTGGAGCATTGCCATTTTGTATCAATCTCTTAAAGATCTTAGAGAGAGGTTATTTGAAGTTGGAGAACTTCCTCGGTTGTTGCACAGCATTCTTGCTCCCTCCAGCTTGGTAATTTGCCTTTCCACCGGTTCTCATAGTTTTTCTTTTATCATTCTCGATATCCTCTATCCTCGACTTGCAGCCCATCATCGTACAAGTCCATAAAGGTTTTCGGCTTTATCATCTGCAATCTTTCAACCTATCCTAGAATAACATTTCGGACCACCATACGAACTTGGTCCTTTTCAGAGGGCTTGTTCTTCATTAGTCTAGCCTTATTCCTCCATCTGGTCAAGAAATCAGAGGACTCATTCGGCTTCTGCTTGGTGGACTCGAGATCCCTAATCGATATTTCCAAATGAGTGTTGTAATCATATTGTTTGATAAAAGAATTACATAAATTAAGCCATTCAGCTTTGGCAAATTTTTCTAGACCGTGGTATCAGTTGACAGCGGGTACTTCAAGAGACAACACGAATAGCTTGACAATTTTAGTCCTACTCAACTGAGTAGTTCCCATGATCGTTACATACTGCTTCAAATGAACTTTCAGATTACTAGTCCCATTAAACTTATTCGTCTCGGGCATTCTAAACTTTATAGGTTGCTTGTCTTCTCCTGTCAAAACCAATTCTTCGAAATCATAGATAGGGTCCAAACCTTTGATTTCTAGCATACCCTGCATATTCTCAAGCCTGGTGCTCATGCCACTCATAGCTTCATTGGTGGCAAGGGTAGTCTCCCACTTAGCCTGGTCTAACATAAATTCATCAAAGTTCTAAAAATTATGGGGCACTCCTTTTTTAGCTAGGTCTTTAGCATTAACATTGGCCGCAACAATAGTAGCAACTGCAGTGGCAGTAATGGTCTCAATGGCAATTACAGTCGGGTCAACAGCAACAAGGAGATTAGCTAGCGCAATAAGAACAGCAGGTGGGGCTTGGTTTCCAGCTATCCCAGCATGAGTTGCTGGAGGTCTTCCCGAATCACACCCCTCAAATCATCGATGATAGCATCCTTGAGGATCTCAACATCTTGCTCATTAACTCTCTCATTGGCCATTTCGTATGTAACTTCGGTAGCTTAGCATCTTGGTCTTTCAAGATGTTCTAACACAGCTCTGATTCTCGGAGAAATAGGCACTCTTTTCAATCTCCTACTATCTTGCCTCTTCCAAACCATAAGAGAATCTTTATGGCTAAAAAACAAGGGTTAGTATGATGCATGAAATGCATGATGCACGTGCGATGCATAAAGATAAAAGAAAAGAAGGGGGGTTAGCATACATAATAATATACAATTCGTCCTTCCAACCATATTACTCCCGCACACGGTTCATGGTGAGTCTTCTTTCCTAGAATTTTGGTTCTAGGCTTTCTATCAATAGGGTATAGTAGGCCCGATGCGCATACCATAAGCTCTCAAAGTAGATTTAAAACAAACAAGACAATTTTTCTTAGTATAAGTATGAAAGCCTGCATATTTTGGGCCTAGGGCCTGATTCCACATTTTTGGGCTAAGACCTTTCAATATTTGGGCTTAAGTACTTATAAAGAGAAACATCTCAAACAGTAAGCAATAGGGTTCCTAAGGGAGATTACTACGGTCATTATTATGGGCTGAGTCTTAGGTAAGGATAAAAGGCTCCCATAAGTAAAAAGTGTTCTCCCTTAGCTCGTCTCCCCACTTAAGGTTCCATGCAACGAAAGAAATTCACTCATCACTTGTAAGTGATGGTTAGTCAGTGTCGCAATTTCAAAGTTCGAGTGGAACCTAAGAACCACTAACTGACACCATAGGGACTGTAGGGACCAAAGTGCACAATATGTGAAAATGGTATAGTGATGCAAGAATAATCTGTTAAATAACAAAATTAAAGACAACCATACACTGGAATCAGCTTCTCTTATCCCTAGTGGAGTTACCACTATGGGCGGTAGTTTCGGGCGTACACCCAATTGTCTTTATAGACTGCGGCACTGTAAGGTTTTTCAGCCTAATCAGGAACACGCTAACTAGTCATTGAGAATAGCACAGAGATAGGAGTCGCCACCCGGGTAATCACTGGGACACTTTTACTAATGAGTGGTGTTTCTCGAATTCCATAAAGAAGCTTACGCCACAAATCTAGAGATGGATCCAGAAACCAATTTCCTTATTTGTGTATATTAGTCTTTAATTTTATTGTTTAATAAGTCATTCTCTATAAACATAACAGTACATACACAAGCATACCAAATAATATATATAATTTACCTAGATCTAGCCCATTGAAGTTGTATATCTAGCTTACTAATTAATTTTGTACATAGCCTACTTGGTCTAACCCAATTACAAGTTATGCCTTTCCAAGCATTTAATCCTAGATGGATTACATATTATGATAAGCCCCATTTTGTATGAACCTAATTCTAATATAACCCAATCATAACTAAAACATGGTAAGACCCACTAAATCTACTTTAATTTTAAAACTTAAGCCTGATTAATGTTGATTAGCCTATTGGACTATAGTTTTCATGTTGGGTCCAATTTTTAACCTAAAGTCTATATGTCTATTTTCTAATTCGGCAATCATATTACAATTATTTATTATACATTAAATCATGAAACAAACAAAAATAAAGAACAGAAAGATAAATCTAGCTATTATTATTCAGCCTATAACTAAAGTTGCAAAGAAAAGCCATAAAACCTAACTACAGTACACAAAACTAATTAAAGTACATCAAAAATTTGCAAAACACAAAAAATAGGGCAAAGATGTGTAGAATTTATCAGCTCTAGACATAGACCTGATCGGATCAATGCAGAGCTAATGGACTTTGCATTGAGCCAGTCAGCTTTGGGGTATCCATATTTGTTCCTTTAATTTTTTGTGTAATCCTCATGTCACAAAGCCGATTTTAATATACACAAAGAGTAAAAAATGGATAGAATATGAAAGAAATAAAATAAAAATAGCAAATAACAATCGATTGAGCTAGAGACCCTAAAAGTTATACAAACTCTAAAAAAACAAAAACACGGTAAACAAAGATGGTAGATTAATCATATAATCCTAATAAATGATTTGATTACAAAATCATAATGAAAATAAAAATATAATCATATAATCATATGCATGTGATTAATCAAATTCAAAATCCTATTGTTGGCATATTATCATATTCAAAACTCTAATGTTCTTATTATCAAATTCCAAAACCCAATAAATCAGTAACATGTAGATTCATAGAAAACCCTAATCTAATCACATTAATCATAAAAATAAAATAATAAAAGTTACACTAATCATGTCTCTAAGAAAAAATATAAAAATAAAACCAGTTTAAAGCAATATTGATGATGATGGATGCATGTTTGGAAATCCTCAGGTTGTCACCGTAGTTGATCGTTCTATGACTCTCAGGAGATAAAGAAGTGGTTGAGTCGAAGATTGGTTAAAGATCTAGTGCTAGATGTGGTATTGGAGAAGCTTCTGTCGACTTCAAAAAAAAAGTTTCCAAAATCAATTCTTTCTTAGTGCCCTTCTTTGTTAGTGACCTAAACCCTTAGTGATGAACCTCATTTTTCTTTTCTTTTTTTCTCAAATCGATATTAGCTTCTGTAACTTTTCTCTCTGGTTGTTCTCTAGTTTCTTATTAGCCCTAACCCTAGGTATCTCTTTCTATTTATAAAGGTAAGGTTTTAAAGGAAACCCTAAAGGAACATATAATCTTAGAATTTTTAAAAAATAAATTAATAAATATAATCCCTTAAGATTTGAATAAATATCATTAAATATTCATGATTATCGTCAATTACCTTCTATAATCTGTATCTGGACATAAATGCGTCAAGAAGAAATGATGTCAAAGAAGAAAACTCTAATCAGCACTGTGTAGAGCCGGTCGGCTCTGCACAAAGCTAATTGGCTCTATGATGAGCCGATCAGCTCTATGACATTCCTGGAATTTAAATTTATGAATTGTAGATTGTGCGTTTTGTTTTTCTAATCATTAGTTCTGTTTTTAAATAGTAACATATACCTAAAATATATCAAACATATACCAATGATATATGTAGTATATACTATATGTAAATTAATATTATGAATTAATTAAGAGTTTGTAAATCTAACCTTCATTTTCAATGATTCTATATAATTATGTTTGAGTGTTTCTTCTGCTCTCTTTGCCAACCTTGTGAAAGTCGACTTTGCTAAATCTCTATTTGTATGGCTCGATTCTTGAATTAAAGCACATAGGTACTCTAATAAAGTTGTTATTGGTAGACCTCTTGCTCCTTTGTTTTTTGCATTCATTGATTCGGCTATATTTGTCGTCAAAACTGTATGTTTATTATTGATGTTGTGTGCTGTTGTCCGGACATTTTCTAGATAAGGTCTTAGATGCTTGTCTACCTTGTCTATCTCGGATATATGATATTCAAATCTCTCTATTATGTATGTCTTTGCTATTGTGAAGAAAGACTTCTTGAAAAATTCTTTGTACTTCTCTTAAAGTTTGTCTTGAGATTGTTGTACAAATGAAATATGAATCTCACATGATTGATTTCCGGATAGAGTTTTTGTGTTGCTATTTTAATGCTTTCATGTCTATCCAATACAATACATATATCATTTCTCACTCCAAATGTATCCTTTAATTTTTTAAAAACCACTCTCAAGATGTATAATTTTCAGAATTTACTATGTAAAACACTATAGAAATATTTTACCATTTGCGTCTTGTGTGCTTGCTGAGAAAAGCGTTCCTCCATAGGCTGATTTGAGGAAAGTTCCATCTACTATTATTATTAGTATACAAAAAGTCCATCCTTTTATTGAAGCTTGAAGTGCCATGACTATATATAGGAATGTGAGATCTTCTTTCATTTGTAGCTCCACAATTGAACCGGGATTTGATTTTTATATCATGTATAAATAGCTTGGCAACATCCCAAAAGATTCTTCCCGTTTTCTTCTTATTTTTTCTAATGCTTTTCCTTTGATCTCTAGGTTTTGAGTTTACAGATATACCGTAATCATCTTTCATGTTCCTTATTATATCCAAAGGAGTAGACACTATTTTGATGCTGAGATATTTATTTTTCTGCAATTTTTTATGATTGATGTAGTTGCTTGCTTTTGATCGCTATGTATTTCTTCCAATGGACATATATGTATTTGTTGAGCTTTTGAATCACAAACATTATTGTTTTTATTTTTATTTTTTGAAGCTCTTAGTTTCCAATTGCAATTATCATTCAAGCGTTGTAAAAGAATATTATTTTTGGCAAGATTTTTGCACATTATACTGGAAGTGGTTGTTGAGAGCATAGAAGTTGATTATTGTTTGGAAAGTGAGTTTGTCTCTGTATGTCCAACCTTTTTTTTTATTTTTGAATGCCTTATATTTGTTATCACATCTACTTCTTAACTCTTGCTTTTTCTTCGTCTTCTTCTGCTACTTTCTTGCTCTATATGGATGATTTACGCATATTAGATATTTGTCGGAGTTGATTCCTTGATTAGCACGTAATTCGAGGCCTTCGCACGGGCAATTGCACGGCCATGCACATTTGCACGGCCTCCCTTACCCGTTGCACGGGCCGTGCATATTGGCACGGGCTGTTGCACTGGCCATGGCACGGGCTAGGACACTTCTGCCTATAAGTAGGCACACGTAAAATGAGATAGGGTTCCGCTTCTGATTTCTAGACTTCTCTATGCGCGCGACCCCTCACTTCTACACCTCTGTTCTAGATATTTTGAGAGACCAACATCATTTCAGAGGATTGATTTGGGAGATTCAAGCAAAGATTGAAGGTTCTAGACGATTGACCAAGACATCCGAGATCCATACTTGAGGCTGGTTTCAAAATTTGCACTTGCAACATTTCCACTCCGATTCGAAAGAAGAGGGGTTACATGTTCCAATTCCTTTTCTGTTATTTATTTTCCTTTGTATTTGTTTCTTTCATTATGAGTAGCTAGGGCTGCAGAACCCATTGGGGTTCACCTTTGTTGATGGATTGTGTTTAATTGTTAGATTTTTATTTGCCATTCTTGTAATCTTCTTACTGTTTAGTAATAAAGTTTGATTCAGTTAATTTGAGACGTTGAATTAATTTTCTTTTGGGTTGTTTCTTGACATTGAGAAATGCTTGTTACAACTGGAAATTAAATAGTAAGAACTAGTAGTTAACACTTAGAGATAAGGTTAATTCACTCGCCGGATTAAGAACTAACAACTCTTAATAGATCTAAATCATGCTTAATGCTAATCTGTAATAATCTGATAGGAAGAGATTCCATTAGGTTAGTGCAGGTTTAGGAATTTGGTGAGCTTGAGAGAGGAGCCGAGTTCTATTCAGGATTTAGGCACGGGTAGCAAGATTGGTAGTTTATAAAATCAACCTTAGAATTCCATCACTTAGGTCCCCTTCGAGTTTGCTTCTTTGTTACGGTTGTCTTTCGATTGTCAGTTGTTGTTGTTCCTTTATTTGCATTCATAAGCATTAGTTAATTAATTTAGACTTCTCACACCTTATTTCAGACTAGATAACATAGCGAACAGTAGTAACTTTAGGTTCACTCGATCTCCAGGGATACGACCTTGATACTCACTAGTGCTAGACCGCATCGATAGGTTCACTGTCTTAAGTGTAGGTTGCATCAGTAGCCCATCACAAGCCATCAGGTGGTATATTCTACTACCGTCTCATCCCGAGTCAACATGCAATCACAATAGCCATAATGCAGAAAATAAAACATATATAAATAGTAATTAAATAAATACTTAAAATATTAATCCTTTAATTAGAGCTATTACGTAAAATCTTAGCATGACACACGTAAATAGATATATGACTTTAACTCACTGTTCTGACAACCTCCTAGCTCTGCTCCGATGTCTCGGGTGGAGTGAGCCGAACTGACGGATTTATCTAATCATGAAAACAATTCGATCAATAAATATAAAACCCTTGGCAATTAACCCTTAGCCTAGACTCCTAGAATTGCTGCTTAAGAATCTCGACTCGGAAGAATTCTATTGAAATTTGGCAAAACCTCTCCTAATTTACGGATATCTAACAGCTCCAGGACCTGCCAGAAAACATTCCAAATATACAGTGATTAATTAACGGGAGTCGGGCCACCAAAATTGCAATAATTTTCTCGACTCCGCAACACAACACAAAACACGATTATTGGTAGGCGGTCCGATAAATAATTATTTTAACTAACAATCCTCACAATATTTTTCTAATGCTCAACACAATTAAATAAATACATAATTTCTTGATCACTCAGTCGACTCACCTCCAGCCACCGGAGTCCGATCGACGATTCGAGCACGCCTACAGACTCGAGACAATGCGCTCACAATGATTCCAGCTTTTGATCCTCTGATCCGACCCCCGAACATATAGAGATATTTATGGACGATCTCAGTCGTCGATTTTCAAATAGAGTCCGATCGTCACGAAACCGGTGCCATTGGAAAGATTGAGCTGAGGAGAGTCCGGATATGCCCTATGATCATCCATCCCCCGCCGGGACTCGCTAGAAAAGTCCAAAATTTTGGCTACCCCTAATTTTTTCACCTCGCCGAATCTTGCAATCTCGGTAGTCTCAAGGGGTAGCGATGGTTGGAAAATGAAGTCCAGAAGTTGCTGATCATTTCGAGCCTAAGAACGCCGCAAATGGTTGCCGGAAACTCCATGATTGGCGGCAAGAAGAAATATGTCGTTTCTAGCCATTTCCGCCACCTGCCAATGCTTCCGACTCTGACCATAGCGTCATTAAGCTCGTCGATGACAATGACACCCTCGACCACCATGCATGGCTTTTCCGCATGGACGAGCCTCTGCGCCATCATTGTGCCAACTCCTCCTCCTCCTCCTCTTCTTCTTCTTCTTCTTCTTCTCTTTCCTTTGTTTTCTTTCCTTCCTTATTGACTTTTGGTCCCTGAACTTTTCTTCTTTACCAGTTAGTCCCTCAACTTTTTAATTTCTAACAACTTCGCCTTGTAAAATTTCTGATTAACCCCTCAAATTTTCTTTAGCTTTTCAATTAAGCCCCTAACTATTTAATTTGGGTCAAATTACAACTATTAAAAATATAAAATTACTTATTCACCCTTGCTTTAAATGTAAAATTACTAAAATACCCTTACTGACACATTTAATTACAAATTTTCGTTTAAAACCCCAAATTAAAGCAATTATATTTTTAATCCTTATTTCAAAATTAATTGTTAATTTAATCCTAACACTTAATTAACTTAATTAATCAATTTACTAACTATTTCCCAATTAAATCAACACCATTAACTAATTAAAATTCATCATTCCTAAATAAATTCTTTTATAAAAATATTATTTATTAATTCTTTCATAACTCTCAAATATAGAATTTCATTCATATATTCGTATCGGGGGAAAATGATATGAATCAAGGCTGCCATGAGATTCCATTGCGAAGGCATGCATCAAGAAGTCCAAAATGGAAATGCAACTCATGCATGAAAACAAGAGTCCAATCTTATAATTAAGCATTCAGTCCATTTTGAAGAATAAAAGCCATTTGGCCATGATTAGGCTTTTGGGCTTAATTCATATTTATATGGGGTTCTTATCTTTTGAGGTTTTAGCATAAGTAATTGTTTTAGTTTATCTTTATTTAATTATGAATTATTTTATTAGGTGTGAGTTATATGTATTGTGTGTGGAGTTACAAAATGGATGCACATGATTAGTTGTCATTTGGGAGTTACAAAATGAGCGCCATCAATGTAAAAACAACCACTTTTAATGAGTTTTAAGGGGAATCAAAGGGAAAAACGAGGGAAAGCTCAAAAGACATCTATTTAGGTTTCTTTGTCTTATTTTGGCTATAAATATCAAAGCCAAATTCATTTGTAAAATATAGAATTTTGAATGATAATCTTTGTTTGCTCTTTGTGAGTGTTTTTGCTTAAGTTCTTGCATGAACTTTGAACTCATCAAACTATTTTTAGTTTGTGGCATTCTCTAACCAAAATCTTATGTTTGATTCTTAACTTATCAAATCATACATGGTTTGTGGCGTTTGGAGTTGAATTCAAGTGCTAATTTTATTGTTGGAACTAGTTTTTCCTAACTTCACTTGAGGAGATCCTTGGGTTTTGGAATCATCTTGATTGGAGGGTGTTTTCTTACATTCCATATGTATAATAACTCATTGGTTATTGGGGTGTATGGTTGCTAAGATGATAATTTCCTATCATTTGATATCAGAGCTTGCTTCAAGTTGAGGTTTGCTTATCTTTGTGTCTTGTGTGTTATTAAAGTTTCTCATCTTCTTTACTCTTTTTTTGTGTCCAATTCTTCTTGTTTCAATTTTGTCCTTCTAAGTACTCTTTGTTTTAAAGTTTACACCTTTGTGTTCATTAAATAAATTTTTGTTGTCCCTTCTTGTTAATCTCTTTATGTTATTTTTTTTTTCTTCAAATTCTGTATCATATTTTTTGTTCTTACCTTCAAAGTCTTTGTGGTTCTTTATTTTCATCTTTATTTCACCTTAGACATAAAAAAAATGTTTCATGAAGCTGAGTTCATTAGACAATGTCGAAATCTTCGTTATCAATCTTATGATAAGATGTGGGGTCAAAGAAATGATCGTTATGAAGACTGTAGACAAAATTTTCATTCTTCTAAATCTAAACCTAAGAGGTTAGATAGACAACCAAGTCAAGTTTTTGTTGATGAATTGTCCAAGGAGAACAAATCTTTAAGAATCAGTGTTGAAGCATTTAAGCATGAGCTTGAAGAGTTTAAGATGTTGACTAATAGCTTTCTTAAGCATCTCAAAGATAAAGCCGATTTTAAGCAATCATTAAAGAATAACATCAATGATGTAAGGAGGTAAATTGCTCTACTGAAGTCAATGTAGATTTTGAAGACTTGATAATTGGAGATGGCAAGAAAGACAATGACTTGCTACCTTTGGATGAATTCAATAATGAAGAGTTTGTCGTTGATGGAGAGGTAATGGTTCAGTTAGTGAAGAATGAAAAAGTTTTACTTGATAAAACTGAGACTTTTGAGCATGTTAAATTTATTGGTACTAAAAATATTTTTTGTTCTAAAGTTCCTCTAATCACTATTGTGAAGGAATTGCAGGTTGATGATAGTATTTCATTACCATTTGAGATTATATATTTATTTTCTTCGCAATATTTGGGCAAAATTCGAGGATGAATTTTATTTCAAGAAAGGGGGAATGATATGAATCAAGGCTACCATGAGATTCCATTGCGAAGGCATGCATCAAAAAGTCCAAAATGGAAATGCAACTCATGCATGAAAACAAGAGTCCAATCTTATAATGAAGCATTCAGTCCATTTTGAAGAATAAAAGCCATTTGGCCATGATTAGGCTTTTGGGCTTAATTCATATTTATATGGGTTCTTATCTTTTCGGGTTTTAGCTTAAGTAATTATTTTAGTTTATCTTTATTTAATTAAGGATTATTTTATTAGGTGTTAGTTATATGTATTGTGTGTGGAGTTACAAAATGGATGCACATGATTAGTTGTCATTTGGGAGTTATAAAATGAGTGCTATCAATGTAAAAACAGCCACTTTTAATGAGTTTGAAGGGGAATCAAAAGGAAAAACGTGGGAAAGCTCAAAAGACATCCCATTTAGGTTTCTTTTTCTTATTTTGGCTATAAATATCAAAGCCAAATTCATTTGTAAAATATAGAATTTTGAATGATAATCTTTGTTTGCTCTTTGTGAGTGTTTTTGCTTAAGTTCTTGCATGAACTTTGAACTTATCAAACTATTTTTAGTTTGTGGCATTCTCTAACCAAAATCTTGTGTTTGATTCTTAACTTATCAAATCATACTTGGTTTGTGGCGTTTGGAGTTGAATTCAAGTGCTAGTTTTATTGTTGGAACTAGTTTTTCCTAACTTCACTTGAGGAGATCCTTGGGTTTTGGAATCATCTTGATTGGAGGGTGTTTTCTTGCATTCCATATGTATCATAACTCATTAGTTATTAGGGTGTATGGTTGTTAAGATGATGATTTCCTATCATAATGATATGAATCAAGGCTGCCATGAGATTCCATTATGAAGGCATGAATCAAAAAGTCTAAAATTGAAATGCAACTCATGCATGAAAACAATAGTCTAATTTTATAATGAAGCATTCCGTCCATTTTGAAGAATAGAAGCCATTTGGCCATGATTATGCTTTTGGGCTTAATTCATATTTATATGGGTTCTTATCTTTTGGAGTTTTAGCTTAAGTAATTGTTTTAGTTTATCTTTATTTAATTAAGAATTATTTTTTTAGGTGTGAGTTATATGTATTATGTGTGGAGTTACAAAATGGATGCACATGATTAGTTGTCATTTGGGAGTTACAAATTGAGTGTCATCAATGTAAAAATAGGCACTTTTAATGAGTTTTAAGGGGAATCAAAGGGAAAAACTTCGGAAAGCTCAAAAGACATCCCATTTAGGTTTCTTTGTCTTGTTTTGGCTATAAATATCAAAGCCAAATTCATTTGTAAAATATAGAATTATGAATGATAATTTTTGTTTGCTTTTTGTGACTGTTTTTGCTTAAGTTCTTGCATGAACTTTGAACTTATCAAACTATTTTTAGTTTGTGGCGTTCTCTAACCAAAATCTTGTGTTTGATTCTTAACTTATCAAATCATACTTGGTTTATGGCATTTGGAGTTGGATTCAAGTGCTAGTTTCATTGTTGGAACTAGTTTTCCCTAACTTCACTTGAGGAGATCCTTGGGTTTTGGAATCATCTTGATTGGAGGGTTTTTTCTTGCATTCCATATGCATCATAACTCATTAGTTATTGGGGTGTATGGTTGCTAAGATGATGATTTCCTAACATTTGGTATCAGAGCTTGCTTTCAGATGAGGTTTGCTTATCTTTGTGTTTTGTGTGTTATTAAAGTTTCTCATCTTCTTTACTCTTTTTTTATGCCGAATTCTTCTTGTTTCAATTTTGTCCTTCTAAGTACTCTTTGTTTTAAGGTTTACATCTTTGTGTTCATTAAATAAATTTTTGTTGTCCCTTCTTGTTAATCTCTTTATGTTGTTTTTTTTCTTCAAATTCCGTATCATATTTTTTGTTCTTTCCTTCAAACGTCTTTGTGGTTCTTTATTTTCATCTTTATTTCACCTTAGACATAAAAAGAAAATGTTTCATGAAGCTGAGTTCATTAGAAAATGTCGAAATCTTCGTTATCAATCTTTTGATAAGATGTGGGGTCAAAGAAATGATCGTTATGAAGGCTGTAGATAAAATTTTTATTCTTCTAAATCTAAACCTAAGAGGTTAGATAGACAACCAAGTCAAGTTTTTATTGATGAATTGTCCAAGGAGAACAAATCTTTAAGAATCGGTCTTGAAGCATTTAAGCATGAGCTTGAAGAGTTTAAGATGTTGACTAATAGCTTTCTTAAGCATCTTAAAGATAAAGCCGAATTTAAGCAATCATTAAAGACTAATATTGATGATGTAAAGGAGGTAAATTGTTCTACTGAAGTCAATGTAGATTTTGAAGACTTGATAATTGGAGATGGCAAGAAAGACAATGACTTGCTACCTTTGGATGAATTCAATAATGAAGAGTTTGTCGCTGATGGAGAGGCAATGGTTCAGTTAGTGAAGAATGAAAGAGTTTTGCTTGATAAAACTGAGACTTTTGAGCATGTTGATTTTATTGGACTAAAAATATTTTTTGTTCTAAAGTTCCTCTAATCACTATTGTGAAGGAATTGCAGGTTGATGATAGCATTCCATTACCGTTTGAGATTATATGTTTATTTTGTTTGCAATATTTGGGCAAAATTCGAGGATGAGTTTTATTTCAAGAAAGGGGGAATGATATGAATCAAGGCTGCCATGAGATTCCATTGCGAAGGCATGCATCAAAAAGTCTAAAATGGATGCAACTCATGCATGAAAGCAAGACTCCAATCTTATAATGAAGCATTTAGTCCATTTTGAAGAATAAAAGCCATTTGGTCATGATTAGGCTTTTGGGCTTAATTCATATTTTTATGGGTTCTTATCTTTTAGGATTTTAGCTTAAGTAATTGTTTTAGTTTATCTTTATTTAATTAAGGATTATTTTATTAGGTGTGAGTTATATGTATTGTGTGTGGAGTTACAAAATGGATGCACATGATTAGTTGTTATTTGGGAGTTACAAAATGAGTGCCATCAATGTAAAAATAGCCACTTTTAATGAGTTTTAAGGGGAATCAAAGGAAAAAACGTGGGAAAGCTCAAAAGACATCCATTTAGGTTTCTTTGTCTTGTTTTGGCTATAAATATCAAAGCCAAATTCATTTGTAAAATATAGACTTATGAATGATAATATTTGTTTGCTCTTTATGAGTGTTTTTGCTTAAGTTCTTGCATGAACTTTGAACTTATCAAACTATTTTTAGTTTGTGGCGTTCTCTAACCAAAATCTTGTGTTTGATTCTTAACTTATCAAATCATACTTGGTTTGTGGCATTTGGAGTTGGATTCAAGTACTAGTTTCATTGTTGGAACTAGCTTTTCCTAACTTTACTTGAGGAGATCCTTGGGTTTGGGAATCATCTTGATTGGAGGGTGTTTTCTTGCATTCCATATATATCATAACTCATTAGTTATTGAGGCGTATGGTTGCTAAGATGATGATTTCCTACCAGAAAATTAAGTGACTAAAAATATAACTTATTTTTCAAGGAATTTACTTCATTACTTTCTTGAAAATTAAACTAATTAGATATAGAAAAATAACTCTCTTATTTTTATCTAGCATTGAAATTCTATTTTAAATCATCATAATTAAACTAATGAAAAAATAAAGTAATATTATTAAGCCAGATTATATGGGCTTCATACATAACTAAATAGTATAAATAGGCTAACAAAATAAATAGAAATTGGGCCTAACTATAATGAGCTAGACTTAGGTGGACCTCACATGTTATAATGATTATTTATAGACATATAATTATTGTGTTAAAATAGCCCGTTAAATAATTAAATTAAAAATAAGGATACACAAATAAGGAAGTTACCTTCTAGATCCATCTCTAGATGTAGCAAAGCTTTCTTATGGAATTAAGAAATGTCACTCAATTAGTAAAAGCGTCTCGGAGAATTACTTGGGTGGCGACTCCCTATCTCCATACTAGTCTCCATAACTAGTTAGCATGTTCCCTATTAGATTAAAAATTGTTGTAGTGTTGTAATTGCTAGAAACACTTTAGTGCACGCTCGAAAGTACCACCTACAATAGCCACAAGCATCAACTATTTGAAGTTAAAGACTCCGACCTCTAAAATGGTTATTACTGTGCTTGGAAATTAAATAAGGGTAAGGGAATGCTATCTTATTGTGCTCAAAGGGACATGCCAAGCACTTCTTGTAGAGACATTAATGCACCCGCCTTAGAAAGTCCAGTGAAAGTAGAGCCAATAGGAGAGTTAAGAAAGTTCACTTTAGGTGGAGACCTAGAGAAAATAGTGCAGGTCGATACCAAGTTGTCTGATCAAGTAATACAGAATGTAGAGCAAGTGCTAATAGAGAAAAAGCATATATTTGCTTGCTTGCCATAAGATATAGTTGGTGTTGATCTAAGCATAATCTCCCACCAATTGAGTGTCAATCTAGGCTTTAAGCTAATCCAGCAAACGAAGAGAAGCTTTGCTCTTGAAAGATATATCGCCATCACTAAAGATGTCAACAAGTTATTGAATTCTAGGTTTATCAAACCAGTTATGTATCCTGATCGGGTAGCAAATGGGGATTGGGTTAAGAAACCAAATGGGAGGTGGATGATGTGTGTAGATTTTACAGATATGAATAATGCTTGCCCAAAAGATAGTTATCCTCTTTCTCATATTAACCAACTAATGGATCCAATAAGTGGCTATGAGGTATATATGCAACCCAAGGATACCATTAGATCAAGATGTTTAAATCAAATAAGGAGAAGACCTCTTTTGTCACTGATGTAGGCACCTTCTGCTACATAGTAAAGCCCATTGATCAATACTATGTTCAAATACCAGATCAATAAAACTGGGGAGGTATATGTAGATGACATGATCATCAAGTCAGCTAGGGTCGAGGATCATGCTAGAGATCTAAGAGAAGCATTCAACATCCTAAAGAATTACTAGCTTATGTTAAACCTTGACAATTGCGTTTTTAGTCTCAAGGATAGGAAAGTCTTAGGATTCATGATCTCGCATAAAGGGATAAAGGCTTACCTTGAGAAATTTAAAGCAATTATAGAGATGGGACCACCAAGTAGCATTAATGAAGTGTAGAAGTTGAATGGTAGGGTAATTGTTCTTGGTTAGTTCATCCCTTGCTCGGCCAGAAGATATCTGTCATTCTTCAAAATTTTGAAGAATGTTAAGAACTTTGAATGGAAAGAAGAATTTCATAAAGCCTTCGAAGAGAAGAAAGGTTCCTAAGTTTGCCACCCCTACTCAGCAGACCATTAAGTGAGGAGAATTTATAATTATATCTTGCGACGAAAAAGGAAACCATCGCATCTATCCTTATCAGGAAAGATGATAGAGATCAGAAGCCCATCTACTATACAAGTAAAGTATTGAAAGAGGTAGAAACTAGATATCCTATGATAGAAAAGTTGGCTTTAGTTATCATCACTACTATTACTAAGCTCAGGCAGTATTTTCAAGAACATACGATTATAGTTAGAAGAAATAAGCTATTGAGAAAGGTATTGCAGAAGCCAAAAATATCTAGGCGACTTGTCCATTAGTCAGTCTATATAGGAGTTTTTGATGTTATATATGAACCCAAAAAAGCTATAAAAGTGCAAGTGTTGGTTGATTTCATGATAGAGATGAACATGCCTGAAAGTAGAGAAAAGATTGATGAAGCTCTTATCAAGTGGACTTTGCACATTGACGAAGCATCCAATATCGAAAGGGTAGGAGCAGAGATACTCCTTAAAGGAACGAACAACGTCTGACTCAGATGCTCGAACATAATTAAGTCCAAAGCTACTAATAATGTTGTTGAGTATGAAGCATTACTCGCTGGTTTAAAAATGGCGCTAACGTCTGAGCTGAGCATTATAAGTGATGCATAGTTGGTAGTTAATCAGATAATAGGAATTTTTGAAGTTAAAGATCCTAATCTCACTAAGTATGTAAGTCGGGCAAAAGCTATATTAAAAAGAATTGAGGACAGTAGGGGCCAGTGGAGCATCATCCAAACTAAAATGTACAACAATTTGCTAGATAAGATTTTCCTTTTCTTAAACAAAGTCCAGGGATGAGAACAAAAAGGTAGGTTCCTAGCTAAGCTTGCCTTACAAGGTGAGCCGAGTAATAATGTCTCGTTCTATATAGTTAAGGAGTCCATCATAGTGAAAGAAGAGGTACTTGTTGATAGGTTAATTTTATGTATATGTAATTAAGGTATTTTAGTAATTTATTAATATATTTTATATACATAACATGTAAAAATATGTGCTTTTTATCTCACTTTAGTCTTCTTGTCTAATTTCAGGTGATAATAGCCGAAAAGGGAGAATATGAGCCAAAAAATACATGAATGGACTTTAATTGGACTGCGGCAGTAAAAGACTTGGAATAGAGACATGTGGATTACCAAAATTGCAGGCCTAGTTGAATTTATCAAGGCCTACGAAGAAGGAATTAATTAGTTATGATGTAATTAAGAATAATTATCTTTTAAGTTGTTTATTTTATTTAGGACAATTAAGAGGATAACTATAATGATGTTATGATGAGAGAATAATTCTAAGAAAGGAATCTCTACAAGAAGTAGAGATCAATTAAACAAGAGAGGGGATCAATTTATTCTTCTCTCTACTAATTCTCTATAGTTCATCTTGTACAATTTTCAGTTAGTTTGTGCATTGTTCTTTCAAGTATCAGATAAGATTTTCAAGACGTGGAGAATGAGGATCAATTCTCTTCATTCTTTGAAGAATTTCTGGATTTTGAAGGAGTTTTAATTTTCTGTTTTATATATCTTATGTCTTTTTATTTAATTACAATGATCATTGGATAAATATATCAGTCTAAGTTCCATAAGTGTTTAGTTTGACTTTTTATTTATATATGATCTTATATATTATGAGTTTAATGAATGATTTCACCTCCATACATGCATTAATTTCATCTATTATTATTGGTTGACCATCATATCAACTTAATAATAATATTTGTTATGAAAACCTTTAGGTTAAAAGTATTAGAAATATCATCTTTAGTTTAATCTATGTTGGTATAAGAAATCTAGGTTGCATTATTAGTTTGAGTGACTTGAAGAATATGTACATCACCATCTTATTCATTAGGTTTGGATTTAAGAAAAATAAAGAGATTACTAAGTATAAGCTATACTAAATGCTATTTTATTATATAGTTTACATTAATCATTCTAGTTGCATGTTTATTTTCTAGTTATTTAATTTCTTTCATAAATCTCTCAAAATATTGGCTTAGAGAATATAAATTTATTTTAAATATTTTCTATAATAGTTATAATATATGCTCTATAATTCCTTGTAAGATCAACCTCTTGGTGGACTTTCCAGTACTATCATTTGGTTCGTATACTTGCGAGTACTAAGTTTGAGACATCAAGTTTTTGGAGCTGTTGCTGGGAAATTATGTCAATATTATATTGATTAATTATCATTTTATTTCTTTTATTTTTATGTGTTGCATGTTTATGTGTTTTTGTTTTACTTTTAATTCTTTTAAGTTTTTTAAATCTGAAAATTTTCATTTGGTTTTGTATGTCTAGCAGAAAAATAAGATCAGGTGATTCATCAACTCAAAATCTCTACAACTTGAGATCAGCTGTTAAAAAGGTAGAAGGAGACCAAGAAGTGGAGGGTGAATTTATACCTCCAAGAGAATAAGAATTTGAAGAAAAGCTAGAACAAGAATTTGAAGGAGAAGTTGAAATAATGGCTAATGACCAAAGAGAAGTTGTAGCTCAAAGGCAAATGCTATGAAGGATTATGCTTGTCCCATAATTGGTAACACTACTTCATACATTATTCTAGGTGATGCATCTAGAAATTATGAACTTAAGAACATTCATTTTAATATGCTTCATTCATTCTATGATATGCCTAGTGAAGATGCATTAACATTTATTAGGGAATTTTATGCTATAGTTTATATATTCCCATTATTTGGACTAAATAAAGACCAATTAAGGATGAGATGTTTTCCTTACTCATTAAAAGAGAAAGCAAAGGCTTGGTTAATGACCTTGTCTCCTAATTCTTTGAGAACTTGGGATGAAGTTTATAAAAAATTTATGGGTAAATTTTTACTCACATCAAAAAACCAAAGAATTAAGGGCTGAAATTTCTAGCTTTTATCAAAAGGATATACTAAATTCTTTCATGAAGCATGGGATCACTTTAAATCACTTTTACTACAATACCCATACCATATATACCCACTTCTTGTGACCAACCAATCATTTTATGACGGTCTCACACAATAATATCAATGTATAGTTGATAATGCAGCTATATGTTAGAAAAAACTGCTGATGAGGTTTATGATATCTTTGAGATGTTAGGAGCCAATTCACAACAAAAGATTGTAAGAACAAAAAAGTAGAAGTGAATGAAATTTTGTCTAATAATGAGATGGCTATGCAAATAGTTGAATTAACGAAACAAGTTAGGATACTTGCTTCAACTAAAAATGTACAAAGCAATGAGGTATATGATATATATGGTGTTTATGGTCATGTGTTAATGTTTACTTATCTTATGAGACTTATGCAAGAAATAATTATGAACATGTTAATTTGATAGAATCTTATCAGCCTAGGAAACCTGGGAATAATCCATACTCCAACACTTACAATCTAGGATGAAGGAACCATCCAAATTTTTCTTAGAGAAATAATGATCAAAACTCACCACAAATACTGAGGAACCAAAACTAACCCCAGTATCAGAATCAAGAGCCTCAATACCCAAGGAATCAAAACTCTCCATTCTCTAATCAAGGATAAGCCCCTCAAAGAAAATCAAGTTTAGAGGAAACACTCCAATCTTTTATGACAGCTGCCCATGATATAATGGAGAGGAATGAACAGAAAACTAATTCCATAAAAGCTTTAATGAAGCGCTTGGAATAGCAAATGCAATTCTCCAACAACAATTACCACCTAAGATGAAAGACCATGGGAGCTTTACCGTCAATATTACAATGGGAGATAAGAAAGTTGCTAAAGCCATATTGGATTTAGAAGCAAGCATCAACTTGATGCTATATTTAATATATACACAACCTGGCTTAGGAGAACTGAAGCCAAATACCATGTCTCTACAACTGGCTGATAGGTCGATTAAGTACCCAAGAGGCATAGTGAAAGATTTGTTGATTCAGGTAGGAAAACTGATAATCCTTACTAACTTTGTGGTTCTTAACATGGAAAATACATCAGCAAAGGATAAAGAGCAAACAATACTCCTTGGTAGACCTTTTATAGCAACTACCAAGACAGTTATTGACGTGCACAATGGGAAGCTGACTATGACAGCCTTTGGAGGACTGTAGAATTTAATTCTCTAACTCTATCTTCTAGCACTTCAATTGATGAATGTGCATATGTTGATTGTATGGATTATTTTATTTATGAAACATATTTACAGGATAAGGATGATAAGTTAGAAGTTGTATTAATATTGGAAAAATTTGAAGAAAACTTATATGAAGAAGTCTTAGACTTACATGATGAGTTAGATGAAGCTATTCCAGTATCACTTGATGAAAGCACTATTGAACCTTTAGATTCCCCCATTGGAATAGAATTAGAAATTATTAATGAACCACCTAAACTTTAGCTTAAGGAGTTGCCTAACACACTCAAATATGTCTTCTTGAGAGAGCATCTAAGCATTACAAGTGATTCATAGTTGGTAGTTAATTAGATAATGGGAGTTTTTGAAGTTAAAGATCGTGATCTCGCTGAGTATGTAAGTTAGGAAAAAGCTATATTAAAAGGAATTAAGGATAATAAGGGACAGTGGAGCACCATCCAAGTCCCATGGGATGAGAACAAAGAGGCAGGTTGCCTAGCTAAGCTCGCCTCACAAAGGGAACCAAGTAGTAATGTCCCTTTCTATATAGTTAAGGAGCCCAGCATAGTGAAAGAAGAGGTACTTTTCATTAAAGAGTAGATCCTTAGATGTTTGAGATCATTCAGTATCTTGAAGAAGGAAAATTACCAGGGGACAAGAATGTTGCAACTAAGATAGTAAAAACCTCGGTCATGACTCTTTCTAGGAGGGTATCTTATGCCAAAAGTCTCTATCCTATCCTTAGTCTAAGTGCATCAAGAGAAAGCAGAGTATGTCCTTAGAGAAATCCATGAAGGGATTTATTGTGTCCATGAAGCAGTGAGCACCATAGCAAGAAAAGCCATCCTCTAAGGATATTTCTAGTCGACCATGTATAAGGATGCTAAGAAGCTCGTACAGACTTGTGCAAAATGTCAAAAGCATTAAAATGTATCTCATCTACCTGCTACACTTTAGTGTCTAATCATTAGTCCATAGCTTTTTACAACTTGGAGCATGGACATCATCAGGCCTTTATTGCCTGTAGTAGGTAGAAGAAATTCCTCTTTGTAGCCATTGACCACTTCAGAAAGTGGGTTAAAGTGGAAGTCGTGGCGACCATCATAAAAAAGAGAATAACTGATTTCTTTTGGAAAGAAATAATGTGTAGATATGGCATTCCACACATCATTGTAACTGATAATGGAAAGCAATTTGATAATAAAAACTTCAAAGGATTTTGTACTTGTCTGAATATCAACCTAAGGTTTACCTCTATTGCTCATCCTCAGTCTAATGGACTAACAGAGGTCACAAACTGGACAATTCTCCAAGAGCTTAAAAGAAGGCTGGATGAAAGAAAAGGCAGATGAATTAATGAGCTTCATAGTATTCTTTAGGCATACAAAACAACACTAAGAACAATAATTGGTGAAACACCTTTTAGATTGGCTTATAGGGCATAAGAATTAATACTAATTGAGATGGGAATTTCGACCTTACAAATACAATATTTTGATGAAAAGATAAATGAGGATTACATGAGGTTATGCCTAGATCATCTTGTAGAACAAAGAGTTCAAGCCAACATAAGAAATAAGGCTACAAACATAGAATGGCTAAATACCATGATCAGAAAATCCAACCTAGGTCATTCTCGGAAGGTGAGTTAATAATGAGAAGAGCCGGCATTAGCAAAGGAGGAGTTGGTGTTAGAGAATTGTGGCCTAACTGGGAAGGTCCTCAAAGTACTCAAATGAGGTGCATATAGAATAGTCGACATGTCGGGGAGAGAGCTTCCTCGTTTATGGAATGTCTAAGTACTTGAAAAAAATACTATGAATAGACACTCGAGCAAAGCCCACATAAAGGCACGTTAAGGTGTAAATTGTTATTTTTCTTATTTCCTTACTTTTACTTCATTAAATAAAAGTATCTCATTCAAAGCACATTATCAGTGTATTCTCTTAAAGATGTCAATCTAGGCATACTGAGCTCATCTTAGAGCACTTAGCGCATTATTAGTGCATTCTATTAAAGACGCTAATCTAGGGGCACCGAGCTCAACGTATATCACTTTACCACATTCAATGCATAGTTCTAATGACACCAATTTAGGCGCACCGAGCTCTATATAGTCAGCATATTGAGTTACTATACTTAGGCATAAAGAAAGTGCAAAGAAAAGAATAAGGTATGCAGATCATCCAATTTTAATTATTATCGAGTTATTATACTTAGTAATATTTTACACAAAAAAAAGAAGAAAAAAAAGTTTCAACACTTAGAACAAATAATAAAGTTGAGAAAGCAATTGAAGAAGATCAAATTGAAGAAAAAGATATTTCATTAGTAGAAGAAAAAAGTTACAAGCTTTTTAAGCTTGGGACACACTATTAATTATTTCATGAGCTTCAATGAGGTCGACCTCTACATTTAGATCATCTTTTGAAGGAGGTTTTACATTAGCACTCTTGGGTTGGCCACCCACCACCTTAGTTAGTTCGCCACCTATCATGCCGTTACATGCTAACCAGACGTACATTAGGTCAATACAGCGTCAGACTATATACTACATGTAGATAGGTCAATATACAGATTGTTAATAATCAAGACATAAGGTTATTAACATATATACATATGATTATACTTAAACATCATTTAACAAGTATTCAAAACATCTTCTTATGCCTTGCAAGGCACACTTCCATATACATCACATAACTGCATAAAAAATACATCAAGAGGAGACTCCACTGGTAACCGCCCAACTCGGCCAACTGACCAGGCGCTAAAAGCTAGACTTGGATACAACCAACGGATGCACTACTATTTACAAACCTGAAAGAAAAATTTTGGAGAGGGTGAGCCTCCAAATTAAGAATAAATAATCAACATAATCTATATCACATACCCTTAATACAATTTCCACCCAATCACATAACTTACCATGATTCATAGTTTAAGCATAAATTCATACCATTCTACTCAATTCATTGCAACCATCATAGAAAAAAATACAATTCAACAATTATGGTTAGTTCTCATGGCTTGTGGATCCCCTTTAATGTGCTGCTCCGCCTCATCCTCACATTACATGCTTTTATAGCCTTTCTAGGCTTTAGCCTCCTAAGGCTTTATATCTATATATTTTTTTTTCATAGGGGAATCCACCATTCACATGCACATATATACTTAACATCACAATTCAATCATTTCCATCTCATTCATTCAAACATAACACAATATTAAGCAAACAAAACCATTCGCGGAACATTTGATTAAATATATGAATATAGCAAATATTAACTATTTACTTGCTCAAAATACACTTATTCCTTCAGCATAGAAGAACCTCCTTTCTCCACAACTTCCTTTCCAGGCCTTTGAGTTCCTGTTAACACATTCATCAATTCACATTTCATGCATATTCCAAATATTCATGTAAATGCTAGTTCTAACGCATTACAAGATCATCCCCTCTCTAATTCATAGGTCTAACTCTTCCTCTAAGACTCTTAATTACTGTTTTAATATCATATAAACATGTTCCATCTAGCTATATACCAATTTAACTCAAATTAACATCAAATAAATTGCATAAAACTAATCTCCAACATTTCTGTTTTCTAGACAGAATTTAGTACCAGAGTATATTTATTGCTGGAAAAAATTGGCTTAATATAAAAATCTCGTATTAAATAGAAATATACTTTTATGTGTCTAGTTTCATCTCCAAGAAGCATTACTTAATTCCGACTTCTATAGATTTAATTATTCCCAAATTACTGAGCAAGGGTCATACAGCTAGCTGTACCCGAGCAACAATCTATTTGCTCAATTTAAGCAACCAAAATGGCGAAAATAGCAAAATCACAAAACTAAAACGTCACATAGGACTCTTCAAAATTTCCATAGACACCAATTAAGCTTAATTTGGACTTATATAACGCATGTTATGCCTAAAATACAAGAACATCAAGGTTGCTGGAATTTTGACAGTTTTCTATCTTGACATACTTAAACCTAAACCAAGCTTAATCTCTATGCAATCATTCAATACTCTACTAATTCATTATAATCAAACCTTTAATTAATCAAAGAAAGCATCAATTGAAGTTTTCTCAATTTATGATCAAGAGCCTAATGACAAATTAATAATACTCAAGTAACAACTCACCAATTTCAGCTTTTGGGTTGCTAATATGCTTAAATCCTTTAGCTTTAGCTTGGCTCCTTCAGTAGCTGGTAAAATCCTATCTTAATCTTAAAAGTTTTTCTAGGTATTTCACTCCTCTCTCTTGTTCGAAATTTTGAGTTTCTGGCCATGTACGAATTTTAGAGAAATGAAGAGGTAAAATGAGCTTCCTCATGGTTCCAATTTCCAAGATTCATCTCTCAATGCCACCACCTACTTAAACTAGTTTTATCATCCTAAATTAATTCTTACTAACTGATGTGTGCTACTTGTGTTAGCTACAGTCTAAGGCAGTGTATCTATCGATGCAGTCTAGCACTAATAGCGAGTATTAAGGTCGTATTCCTCGGGAAAGTGAAAGCCCAGAGTTACTCCTTTGTTCTTTATTATATTAACCTAAAATGAATGATGAATACTTTCTAAACTAACTAATAGCTACAATCTAAGTTCTAAGGGAGATGCAAGAGTAATTAATAACTAAAATAACTAAGGCAAGAGAGCAAACCCAAAGGGAACCTAAACTAGTTGGCAATCAAACAAAAGATAAAGGACTGTTGAATCTAATTATGCTACCCGTGGACGAATTCTTAACCGAATTCGGTTTCTCTCTCGAGATAACCGAATTCCTAAATCTAATAACCTAAAGTTGGAATCTCTTTCTAACGATTGATTCTTAAATTAGCATTAAGCTTTAATCCGCCTCTATTAAACTTTGTTAATTCTTAATTCGACTAGTTAATTATCCTTATCTCTAAGCGGTTATTAACCAGTTCTTGCTATTCAAAATTCCAAATGCCAAATGGACTTCTCAATCACACAAAGCAATCTAAACACACAATTCACAACGTCTCATGAATAATGATTATCTTATTAATACTGAAAGCAAGAAGAATACAAAACTAACCCAAACAATCCAACAATATAATATCAAGCCAACATAGTAAAGAAATCCCAATGGATTTAATCAATCTAGCTAATCATGTTCATTATCAAAAATACAAGAATTCAATTACAACAATAAGCAAAGGTAGAGAAAACCCGATTACACCCTTGGATGAGAGTAACAGCCCCAAATCCTTTTGCTCTAATTGAATCGATTCTCGTTCCTCTTGCTCGATTTGAAAATCAATCAACGAACCTCGACCAATCCTCGATCTTTGAAGGGAATCCGATTGAAACCTTGATCCAAGTCTCATTTTCCCTTAGTTTCAGCTCAAAAAACCTTTAAGGAGAGAAAATTTAGGGTTTGGGACATTCTCCCCCGCTTTCTTTTCTTTCTTCCTCTCTTCTTTCTTTTAACTAATTCCCCCTGTAGGCACGGCCATGTTCCTGGCCGTGTTGGGAACACGGTTTGGTGTTCCTGGCTGTGTTACTCTCTGTGGCCATGCTCCATAAGATCTTCTTCTTCTTTGATGTTTGACACGGCCGTGTTGGTGCCCGTGTTAGGAACACGGCCAGTGTTGAAACCAACACGGCCATGTTCAGCTTCCTCATGCTCGTACTTAGCTTGTTTCGGCAGCTTTGACGTCCAATTCACATCCAAATGTCTATAAATTCAATCTTAAAAACTCCATTTAGATTTGTGTATTTTACGCACATCAAATAACCCCACACTTAGCTCATTGCTTGTCCTCAAGCAATCAAAAGTAAATAAGGAAAATAAACCACTAAGGAACAACACTTAAACTGACAAACAAGCTAGAGAGCTCCTACAAATATCCTTAACAAGCGTAAATCAAACAAAAAGAAACGAAGCAATCAATTCAAGTATCGCAACCAAGATGTCAATAATTCATAAAATACTGTCTTAACAAAATTATTCAGAACCAACTCCTCATCAGATTCACTCTAAGTCACTCAAAGTGTTTAAAGGGTAGTGTTTAATCGCTCAATGCATCAACTACTGCCTTACTTACTATATGCTTGCTCTTAAATCCTACTTTTACCACTCATGGAGAGTCAACAACCATGTCAAGAGGTCTTTATAAGGGTTGTAATGGGGATTAGGTAGGGGTAGGTAAATTTGGTCAGAGTTGAACCTTTGGTGTTCTGCAATGAAATACATGACATGCACACAAGTCACAATGATCACAAGGGGTAAACAATTGACAGTAGTCTAAGGTGGGAAATAGGAATCAAGTCAAAATGTTTAGCTCACTTACTTTCTTTCTTTTCATCACCTTTCCCTCTTATTCTTCTATTTCTTTTCTTTTCTTCTTCTTTTTTTTCATAAGGGAAGAACATTCACATAATAGAGTGAATTACTTTTAGATTGAAGAAAGCTGCTATAAGATTCCAACGCTATTTCCAAGACAAAAATTCTCAATAAAAATAACTCATATGCAAAATCATAACCCAAAGCAGAATAAAACTAAGTGGTAATGGAATATGATAAAAACAATTATAAAAGAAGGCTATTTGGCTAGAATGAAAAACCTAAGTGCCTCTATCATACCAAAGTGTTAAACTCTCCTTGTGGCCCTCATAAGCATTACCCAGCAAGTTCTAAAAGTAAAGATAGTAATTGGCACTCTCAACAAGAAATAAATACGAGCATATAAAGTGTATGCTTACAATTTAGACTCAATTTCTCACAAGTGTGCTTTTGAGTAGGTTCCAAACAAAAATTATCAAAATAGAATTAAATAAACCAGAGCAACTTAGTGCAAAACTCAAACTAATTATCTTACATTCTTCCACAAGACTCAACACTATCAGTTTTACCCGATCACATGGACATAAATAGGATTTCTAAAAGCAAGTCAATAGTAAAAGCATCGAAACAAAGTGAAAGATTTTCAAAATTTTACAAAAAATTGCACAAAGATTAAACAAATAATTAAGATGGGATAAATATCACCAACCCCACACTTGAAGGACACACTGTCCTCAGTGTACAAAATATAAGAAATGAAAAAGGGAAAAGAACTAATACTGCCCTGACTATGGCTCCAGATTGAAAAGAGGTGCATCAGCAGGTGTATCAAGGCGTTGGCTAGTCTGTGGTAGAGGAGTGCCTGCAAATAAGAAAATAAAGAATCAAATCGAAACTGAAATAAAAGTTAAATAAAATATGAAAACTAAAACTAAAAAAATGATTCAAAACAAAAGGTTAAAATATTAGAGATTAAAGATACAAATTGGGGTGCCTCCCAAAAGCGCTTCTTTTTGATGTGATGAGTCTTCTTAGCTGGACTCATGGTGAAAAGCAAACGGGCGTGATCGACGACCATCCATCCTTCTTCCAAGCAAATGGCTTCAAGTATCCGCTTAGAGGGATAATCGTCAATGTCCTCTTCCCGACTATCAAGCAAGCTGCTAGTATGATGGGCAAGACTTGCTCCTCGTATAATTGCACGTAGTCATGATGCTCTAAGGGCTCTTCCAATTTGAAAGCTAAAGTTTCACCAATTGGAAGGATTGACGGTTGGGTAATTTCTTTAGGAACGTCAATGGTTTCCTCTAGTCCTTGTCTTGATTCACTTACTAGAAGAAACTCGAGCTCCTTCAAGACTTCTTCATTGGATAACTCGTGCTCATCTTCCATCATCGAAGGGACTTGTGGAAAATCCACCAAAAATTCCTCTAACTGCAACTCAACATCATCAATTGTGTATTCATGTTGATAGTCTTTTAGAAGGATCATATTTGCCTCTTCCTTTTTTGGTTCCATCTCCATGTTCAAAGAGTCATCCTACACAAAAGCATCATCGTCAAACATAGTAGATAAACCGGAAAATTCTCACTGAGCATAAGTGTGGCTCAAGTGTTCCTCGGATTCAGTAGCGTTTGATGGAGTTCCCAATTGCTCTTCAACTAGTAACTTAAAGATTAAGCCTACTTAATGCTCTATATTCTTAATCGAGGCTTGTTGACCTTCAAGTATCCTGTCTATTTGTTGGAATCTATCCTCAAGACTTGTAAAGAACCTCATCATTAGCTCCTCTGACACTAAATCTTCATCTTGAGTTGAAGGTGCAAAGTTAGGCTGCTGATGTGGTTGCTAAGATCTTGGTGGTTCTTGATTGTCTAAGCTCCATCCAAAGGGTGAATGAGTGCTCCACTCTTGATTGTAGGTGCTTCCATACGAGTCATTTGGCCAATTGCCTATATAATTCACCTATTCACAGTTATAAGAACAAGGAGTAAAATCACTGTACAATGGACAATCATTACTCAAATGTAAACCACAAAAAAATTCATAAAAAACTTGAGATGAAAGGATAGGAGTGGAGAGTTGATCGGTAGCCCTACAAAACGATTCCATTCGAGCTTCTAAAGATGAACGGGTATCCCCGGCAACGGCGCCAAAAACTTGATGGGCTAATTATGCAACCTACACCTAAGGCAGTGAACCTACTGATGCAGCCTAGCACTAGTGAGTATCAAGGTCGTATCCCTGGAGATCGAGTGAACCTAGAGTTACTACTGTTGCTATGTTATCTAGTCTGAAATAGTGTGCGAAAGTTCTAACATTACCAGCTAATGGTTATGAGTGCAAATAAGTAAATGAAGGACAACGAACAATCAAAGAAAACAATTGCAAAGAGAGAAACAAACCCGAAAGGGGGCCTAAGTGATGGAATTCTAAAAATGGATTTTATGGATTGCCAATCTTGCTTACCCGTGCCTAAATCCTAAATTGAACCCGGTTCCTCTCTCGAGCTTACCGAGTTCCTAAACCTGCACTAACCTAATGGAATCTCTTCCTATCGGATTACTACAGATTAGCATTAAGCATGATTTAAAACTATTAAGAGTTATTAATTTTGAATCCGGCGAGTAAATCAACCTTATCTCTAAGTGTTAATTGCCAGTTCTTACTATTCAATGTCCAGTTGTAACAAGCATTTCTTAATGTCAAGAAACAACCCACAAACAATTAATTCAACGTCTCAAATTAACTGAATCAAACTCTTATTACTAAATAGCAAGAAGATTGCAAGAATGACAATTACAAATCTAACAATTAAGCATAATCCATCAACAAAGGTGAACCCCAATGGGTTCAAAAGATCTAGCTACTCATGTTCATGGTTAAAGCAATTAAGGAACAAAATAAGGAAAAGAAAATTAAAGGCATGTACACCCTTCTCTTTCAAGCTGAATGAGAAACCCTAAATTTGCAAATTCAAAATCTCAAACCCTAGTTGCCTCTAGAATGCTCCCAAAGTTTGTCTTGATCTTCAATTCGATGTTGGAACAAGTGAAATCCCTCCTTCAATTGATGAATTTGATCTCTCAAGGTCTACAATTGAGGTATAGGAAACAATTAATTAAGTGCGTGTCTTGGAATTGAGTCCAAAATTCATGTCCTTTCCAAAAGAATTCAAAATTGCCTATATAGTTGATTCAGCATGGCCGGAGTCCGGTACATGATGATCCAGCAGGTGAGTCGAGTGATCTTGAATCTGTGGAGTCTATTGTGCTGACTCCTTCCAAGCCATGCCAAAGCCGATGCTGATCCACCACAGGCCGTGGTGGCTTTGGAAGCCGTGCTAAAATGGCACAATTGGGGATAGCTTCTTGGCAATTCAGCACGGCCGAAGTCCAAGCCGTGCTCAACCCTCGGGGTGCTAGTCCTCGCCCAATTTGATGGATTTTGGTCCGTAATCACACGTATTTCCCTCGATTATTGATGGTGTCCTTCGAAAATGACCTGAAATGAGAACGAAAATAAAAGACAGGTGATTCTAGCATAAAATGGGATAATCATGCATAAAAATGTAAACAATCAGGCATGAAAACATGTGTAGTATGATGCTTATCAAATTACCCCATACTTAAACTTTTGCTTGTCCTCAAGCAATCAACAACTCACTCCTCAAACAGATATCAAATAGCTCAATCAAATGCATTGCAGGAAGTTAGCTCAAAACAAATTTCAAAACTCCGTAATGATTTTTCCCAAAATCCCCAAATGACTAAATCCTTAAGAGAGAGAACAAGCTTAATAAAGTTGCTAAAGTTAAAATGATAAACCATCTAAATTGAGAAATTGAGAACCAAGCCTCACAAGATGTCACTCAAAACACACAAGTGTATATAGGTGAAAGAAGATTGTCAAGCTCTCAATGCAAAAGTACAGAAAAGTGCTTACCATAGGCTTGCTTATAGATCCAATCTCCACTACTACAAAATAATCAATAATCATGATCAAAGGGTCTTGAGCCAGGTTGTAATGGGGTTAAGGTAGGGTACGGATAAATATGGAAAGTAGGCTACAAGTTGCTGGAAATTAAGCAGGTAATGCAAGAAAGTAACGAAGGATCAAGTGCTGTACCAAAATGAACACTAACTTGCTCTAAAAATAAGATGATGCTCGAAATGAACTAAATTAATACTCTCTTTTTTTTCAATTTATATACTATGTATATATATTACAACTGACTTATGTAGAAATTGTTGAGACACATAAATTAAGGTGAATGTCCAATTTGTTTTTGCAATTTATATTGAAAGGAGCATCTATGAAAAATCTAGCAACTTAGAGAAATATATGAATGCAGATTGATCCAGAATGAAATGCAGCATAAACTTACATAATTTCCAATAATAATGGTAGAAAGAATGGTAAAATGAATAGAAGTGATAAAATGAGTGTCACTGTTATTATTATCACGAAAGGAAAGGCTAAGGCTCAAAATTGGTTCACTAAGGGAAAAATAGGGTTAGGCTTTTGGCCAAATTATGTAAATTCTAAGTGCCCAAATCATCTCACAATTATCGACAATTCATGTAATCTCAAAAAACATCGTAAAGCAAGTTCTAGAAGCAGAGATTACTACATAATGAAACAAAGGAGCATAAATAGTGATGCACCAATTGGCTCAAAATCTCACCACTTGAGTGGGTTAAAATTGCATAATTCTCGAACCACCAAGTTTATGACCAATCGATAATAAGCAACAATATTAACAGTGTTCTATATCTAAGATAAAGTAAAATGGAAGAATTAAGGAAAAATACTAGTTTTACCTGGCTGGATTGTAATTAAGAGATTCATTCATTGCCTTCTTCCAACAAGGTTCGATAAAAGCTATAAGGGAATCCATTCAAAGGAGAAAAAGTCATTAACTATTTAATTGAAACAAAACTCAAGATAGGCACAACGGTAGTTACTGCATTTAGTATAACCGCGATGTTAAAAATTAAAATCGAGTAAGCATATGATTCACACATCATGGTTATTGAAGATCATGCTGATTTTTTTATTTTTTTTAATTAGAAAGGCATAGTGTTCTACTTAACATAAAAAGACAAATGCAAGGAAATAACATAAAATTAAGCATACTTACAAGCAGAAAGTAAAGGAGATAATAGCTGAAGAAAATAAAAAAGGAAAGAGAAAATATCACACAAAAAATTTTCTCGCTAGGAGTCTCGATGGTGTATCCTCACCGGTTGGATCTGCTTTGGAAGATGGGGGGCGGAAATTTACTTTGAGGAAGGGGGTGGTGGTGGATCGGGGTCCGTGAAGCATGTTGCCGGATCGAACTCCATATCATCAGCCCGATTTTGTGCTCTAGTCTCGCCATCTTTAAATCTACTTTCTCTACCTGAGTGCTTGTTTGGGTGGCACCTTTTCTAATCCACTCATGAGCTGTTGAAGCATACTATTCAAACCCGTATGTTGTGCCTTCTGTCTCTCGAAACCGCACAAACTTAGTATCTTTGTTGTCGTTGTTGTAGATCGCGAGGACTCAATCTGACGATCGAGACCTTTACCCTCATGCGGAATGAGAGGATGAGGCTCCAGGATGAGGGCATAAACACTCTAGGCCGGGTTAGGAATCCTAACATCCGGATGTTGGGTTCCTTTGGCCGTGCCTCTAGCCTCCCCCGACTATTGTGCTCACAAGCCTATATTCTATACCATGTGGATGTCTAGTGGCCGTGATCAGCATGTTGATCATCCGTCCGATCCCTAGTGGTGTCATGTCACCAATATTTGAAAGCTCCAAGAGATAGTTGTCCAATACATCCGGTCTCTTAGCTAACCTAGTCACATACGGACCGATACAACAATGCATCTTCTTTTGGGCGTCTACTATAAATGAGCGGACTTGGCGAGCCAATAAATATCCCAAGTCTAGCTTCTTCCCGATGTTGCATAGCCCGGAGAATAAAGACATCGATGCTATTCTTGCAAACGCCCCTCGACTTGTAATGGTGTAAGCTAGTAGGGTGTGAAGGTAGTAGAGATGGTCGGTGGGCTAAGCATGTAGACACCTTGGGTAGTATGTTTCCAACCTCATTACCAATGAGTCCCACATGGTGTCATATGAAATTGGGTGGATGTAGAGACATCCTTAATACTCCTCCCTCGAGATTTCTTGTTCGATCTATAATCCCAAATGCATGCCAAATTATGGGACCGACATCGAGAACTCCCTTCCTCCAAGCCCTGAAATAAATTGCATCGGTGATGCAGTTTATGCATTGCTTTGTAGGAAGAAGGTGCTTTGAGGAACTCGATCGTAAGCTCCGCGGTAGAGTTGGCTCATGATGTCGAAGAATCTCGCATACTGGGGGAGTAGTCTCGAGCGCGCATCTTGAGCCAATCCCACTCTCTCTAGGGATGTGAAGTCTATGCAGCGGCATGCGCAGTCACTTGCTTCCATCTCATGACTTGGAATCTACTTTCATTGTCGCATTAGGGAATGTCCACAATGGATGACGGCCGGTGTGGATGGGTTCACAGCAGTGCTTTCCGAGGTCGGACTATTTCTTTGTTGTGGTGGAGGTGGAAGTGCTAGTCGTGCTGGTTCTAGTGTTGTGGAGGAAGACGTTCCTTAACCACGCGATTGCTTGCTGGTAGCGATGCGTTTCAGTTGCTTTCTACGAGATTTATCGCGGTCCATCATATCACTTGAGTTCGCTGAGGAAAGTGAGAAGGGTGAGATAAAGGTATAAGAACAACACCTTTGAGCTAAAAAAAATAAAAGGGAAGCAAAATTTTTGGAGGGCTCCCCTTCTTATAGGCACGGGGTCAGCACGGGTGAGGGTAGGGTCGTGCTGACCAGCACGGCTAGGACTCAGCCCGTGCTGAGCCTTCAGCCTTCTTGTGAGCACCTTGGCACGAGCAGTGGCATGGCTGTGCTCATGACCACGGCCTACGGTTGTATCCCGTGATGCCTTCAGAAGCCGTGACCATTTATTCTTTATCTTTCAACACGGGCTTGACTCTGGCCGTGGTGAGGAGCACAGCCTGGGGTTGTAGCCCGTGATGGCCACGGATACTGTGACCAATTATTCTTTATCTTTCAACACGGGCTTGACTCCGACCGTGGTGAGGAGCACGGCCTGGGGTTATAGCCCGTGATGGCCACGGAAACCGTGGTGAAACGGGGTGTTTTTGGGCTTTCCTTTGCCATCTCGAGTCGCCTTACTCCCTACCTGTATTTGACACATATACACACGTAATTAGATCATAAAATAAGTAAATATGGTCAAACGGAAGAGTCTGTCCTCACCAATTACACAAGTCCGAATAAAATTAAAAACCCTAATTATTGTTAAGCAACTATAATAAAGTCAAAGGAAAATAATGAAACAATCACAACTAATCAAAAACATGAAAGTATAATCCAAGTCGAATGTACAGAAGTGCTTATTTATTTATTTATTTTGCAGAGTCTTAAGCTTGACTCATTCGGATCACCCTTCCTGTGCATACAAAGCCAGGTCAACTCGTTGCTCACTATCCAACGAGTTACAATGGTATCGCTTTAGCCGATGGCCGTTCACTTTGAAGTCTCCCTTCTCTGGATGATGCAACTCTACCACTCCATATGGAAAGACTTGTCTGATCTGAAATGGTCCAGACCAACGACTCTGCAGCTTTTCGGGAAACAGATGAAGGCCAGAGTTGTAAAGCAACACTCGATCCCCAACATGAAACTCCTTAGGCTCACGAATCCTTTGATTATGCCATTTCTTAGTCCTTGCTTTGTAAGTTGAGGAGTTTTCGTACGCCTGCTGGCGCCACTTATCTAGCTCACTCACCGCTGCTCCTTCCTGCGAATCAATATCAAAGTTACAAGTTCTAAGGGCCCAAAGTGCCCTATGCTCTAACTTAACAGTGCAAATGACATGACTTTCCATAAACAAGGCGATAGGGCGTAAAACCTATAGATGTCCTAAAAAGCGGTCCTAAATGCCCATAATGCATCATCTAACTTAAGAGTCCAGTCCTTCCTACCGGTACTCTCTCTAAAATACGTTTAATACCCTTATTAGTTACCTCAACCGCCCACCTTGCTAGTCCTGGGGTGATAGGGAGTAGAGAACCGATGAGTAACTCCGTACTGCTTAAGTACTTTCTCTAATTGGGTGTTGCAAAAATGTATTCCTCTATTACTAATAAGCACCCTAGGTATGCCAAACCTAGCAAACAATCGCTTAAGGAACCTGTAGACAACCCTGGCATCATCAATCTGACGACTGCTTCGTGCCCACTTAGAGAAATATTCAACAGTAACCATAATGTACTTATTACCATATGAAGAGGGAAAGGGTCCCATGAAGTCGATGCCTAAAACATCAAAAATCTCAACGACTTGCACACCAGTTTGGGGCATCTCATTACGAGAAGAGATATTACCTACGCGCTGGCAAGCGTCACAAACCTGAACAAATTTCCGTGCGTCTTGGAAGAGCGTAGGCCAATAGAATCCTGCCTCTAGCACCTTCCTCGTTGTATGGTTTGCTGCTTGATGACCTCCAATGGGTCCCTCATGGCAGTGCTTCAATATTTGGAGAGTCTCTTCGCCATATACACAAAGGCGAATCACCTGATCTGCACATACTTTAAACAAAAAGGGATCTTCCCAAATGTAGTATTTCAAATCGACGAAGAATTTCTTCTTTTGTTGATAAGTCATACCCTTTGGTAGAACCCTAGCAACCAAATAGTTAGCGTAATCTGAAAACCAGGGAGTATCAGTGTATACCTGAGTGACATATAAATGCTCTTCTGGAAATCGATCGTCTGTGGCCGTCTCATTAAGTGCATCCAAGTGAGGTTTTTCCAATCTCGATAAATGGTCTGCTGCCAGATTCTCTGCACCCTTCTTATCCTTGATCTCGACATCAAATTCCTGTAATAAAAGAATCCACCGAATCAATCTCGGTTTCGCATCATTTTTCAGGAATAAGTACCTCAACGCCGAATGGTCCGTGAAGACGATGGTTTTGGAGAGAACGAGGTATGATCTAAACTTGTCGAAGGCGTAAACAATAGCCAACAACTCCTTCTCTGTGGTGGTGTAGTGTTCCTAGGCTCCTGTCAAAGTCTTGCTAGCGTAGTAAATGGGTTGGAACTTCTTTTCAATCCTCTGTCCAAGCACAGCTCCAACTGCATAATCACTAGCATCGCACATCGGTTCAAAGCGTGTTCAATTAGGAGAAACCATGATTGGGGCTGTAGTCAGAAGTTTCTTAAGTAACTCAAAAGTTGTCAAGCATGCATCATCAAAAATAAAAGGTACATCTTTAACTAACAATTAAGTGAGAGGCCTAGCAATCTTAGAAAAATCTCTAATAAATCTCCTATAAAACCCTACATGGCCCAAAAACTCCTATGAAATTTATGCATGAACTAGGAGGTAGCTTAGATATTACTTCTACCTTAGCTTTATCCACCTCCATCCCAGCCTGAGAGATCTTATGCCCTAAAACAATCCCCTCTCTCACCATGAAATGGCATTTTTCCCAGTTTAGTACCAAGTTAGCCTCAATACACCTAGCTAACATGCGCTCAAGGTTTGCCAAACAAAGAGAGAAAGAATTACTAAAAACAGAGAAGTCATCCATAAATACCTCCATAGACTCCTCAATCATGTCCTCAAAAATAGCCATCATGCACTGCTGAAATGTAGCCGGTGCATTGCACAGTCTGAATGGCATCCGTCTATAAGCGAACGTCCCATAAGGGCAGGTGAAGGTAGTCTTCTCTTGGTCCTCAAGTGCAACAGGAATCTGAAAGTAACCTGAAAAGCCATCAAGAAAACAATAAAATAATAAAACATATGACTTGCTAAACGTTCAATCATCTGATCAATGAAAGGAAGAGGGAAATGATCCTTCCGAGTTGCATCATTAAGCCTACGGTAATCAATGCAAATAAGGAAGCCTATTACCGTCCGAGTCGGGATCAACTCAGCCTTCTCATTCCTTACCACTATCATGCCTCCTTTCTTGGGTACAACCTGCACAGGACTCACCCACGAATTGTCAGAAATGGGATATATCAAACCTGCATCAAGAAGTTTAATTACCTCCTTCTTTACCACTTCTTTCATGTTCGGATTGAGTCGTCTTTGGGGTTGAACAACCAGCCTGAAACTGTCCTCCAATGAAATCTTATGAGAGCAGAAACTTTGATTTATGCCCGGGATATCAGCTATCTTGAAAGCAAAGGCCTTCTTGTACTTCCTTAAAACTTCCAATAGCATGGCTTGTTCTTCAGGAGTTAGATCGGCTGCTATGATTACTGGTAAGCGCTTCTCTTCATCTAGGAAGGCATAAACCAAGTGGCTCGGTAACTCCTTCAGTTCTAAGACTGGTGGGTCCTCGAATGAAGTCTTTACCTTCTACACCCTAGACTTGTCAAGAAAAAGATAGGGATCAGTTGACAAGCTCGGCTTAAAAGCCAATAAAACAGCGAGTTGCTCCAACACTTGCTCGTTGGACAACTCCTCCTCATTCTTAGCTAATGCTACCTGCAAAGGGTCAGAACATAAAATTTCTTGCAAATGGGACTCAACCATATCATCAATCACATCAATAGAATATACAGTATTATCATAGTCTAGTGACTGTCTCATAAAAGTGGCTAGGTCAAAGGTAATGGTCTCATCATTAACTCTAAGCTTAAGCTTTCCATCGCTTACATCGATAACAGCCCTCGATGTAGCTAGGAAAGGCCTACCCAGGATAAGACGCACAGTGCTCTCACCCTCCATATCCATTACCACAAAATCCACAGGAAAGATAAATTTATCTACCTTTACAAGTACATCTTCAACAATACCTCTAGGAATTTTAACAGTCCTATCTGCTAACTAAACACTCATCCTAGTAGGCTTAGGTTCATGCAACCCTAATTTGGCAAATAAACTAGTGGGCATTAAGTTAATACTAGTTCCTAAATCAGCCAATGCACCACTAATTGATAAATCACCAATCATACAAGGGATAGTAAAACTCCCTGGATCTCGTCGCTTGAGTGGCAGTTTATTTTAGAGAATAGCTGAACACTCCTCATTAAGCACTACCTAACCAAGATCCTCCAACTTCCTCTTGTTGCTCAAAATCTCCTTTAAAAACTTGGCGTACTTCAGCATCTGCAAAATTGCCTCAACAAAAGGTAAGTTAATTTTCAACTACTTAAATAAGTTAAGAAACTTACTATATTGCTTGTCCACCTTATCATGCCTCAACCTTGCAGGATATGGAACCGAGGGCTGATGCTCCCGTACAGGGCTCTTTTGCATGTCTTCTTTCTTTTTCTCATTCTCTACCACCTCAAGGTCTGGTCCTTCCTTAGCTGGCTCAACCTGCACAATTGTATTATCCTTATCAGCTAAAGGCGAAGAACCAGTCAATTTCTTACCTGAACGTAAGGTGATAGCCTTGCAATGCTCCCCTCGTGTTTGACTCGAAGTGCTGTGGAGGAGCGATCCGAAGGTCTAAGCATCTTAGAAATTTGGCCAATTTGAGTCTCCAAGTTCTGAATCAAGGCCTGCTGATTCCTAAGTGCACTATCAGTCTGCTAGAGTCTCGTTTCCGTAGATGTCACAAACTTCATCATAAGCTCCTCTAAATTTGACTTCTTTTCTTGTGGAGGAGGAGCTTGTGCGTGCCCAATCGGTTATTGCTTTGTGGTCGTTGATGAAGTCTTTGAAAACTGGCCGGACCACGGGCATTATTGTTCCTCCAACTAAAATTGGGATGATTGCGCCATCCAGGGTTGTATGTATTCTTTGTAAGGGTTATTCTGCTGCCTTGGGGCATTCCCATATAATCAACTGTTCAACATCGGAAGACATAGCGAATTAGATGGAAAAGTAGTAGAGGATGAAGCAAACATACCTCCGTAGTACGCCTACATCGTAATGCGGGTCATCATAAAACTCGCAGCCAATGTTCACTGCATGAACCGGCATCTGGAGGTAGTCGATCTTCTTGGCTAGAAGCTCCACTTGAGCTGCCAAGGCTACTGTAGAGTTCACTTGGTTGACCACTCCCTGTCTTTCTAGTCAGCTCCTAGAGAATTGCCACTGATAGTTGTTCATGGCCATTTCTCTATCAAGTTCGAGGCCCAGGGCGTCGTTTAGCGCCCCACCTGCTGCAGCATCCACCATCTGCCTCATTGCAAGGTTCAACCCGCTGTAGAAGGTCTAAACCTGCATCCATACTGGCAATCCGTGATGTGGGCAGCATCTCAAAAGATCTTTAAATCTCTCCCATGCATCGTACATGCTTTCATCATCAAACTGCAGAAAAGAAGATATGTCATTTCTAAGTTTAGCAGTTTTAGCGGGAGGAAAATGCTTATATAAATATTTTTAGCCAACGCCCTCCAGGTAGTAATTGTTTGTTGTGGAAGGGATTGCAACCATCTCTTAGTTTTGTCCCTCAAGGAAAATGGAAACAATCTCAGCCGAATGGCGTCATCGGTTGTCCCGTTTATCTTAAATGTGTAACAAATCTCTAAAAAATTAGAGATATGTGCATTAGGATCCTCGCTGGGTAATCCTCCAAACTGCACGCTCTACTGGATCATCTGGATCATATTGGCTTTTATTTCAAAATTGTTGGCCGCTACAGCAGGTCTTACTATACTAGTTTTCATCCCATCCAATGATGGTCGAGTAAACTCGTACATCGTCCTCTGATCCTCATCGGCCTGGGGATTGAGGTTCTCCATCGCGTCAGTTCCTTGAACTGAATCAGACTCCGTCCTGCCTCAAACGTCCGAATAATCGAGAGAGCTCCGGTCGATAAAGGGTGATATGGGATCAGGGTTAGAGCTCCTAGTCATATACTACCTGAAACCGATAACCAAACAACCACCAATCAATCAAAAATAATATAACAATAAATAATAAAAAAATAAAGAATAAATGAATAAACAAATAATGACTAAATTAACACAAAAATATTTCACTCTAGTTCACCGTTATTATTCCCCGGCAACGGCGCCAAAAACTTGATGTGTGCTACTTGTGTTAGCTACAGTCTAAGGCAGTGTACCTATCGATGCAGTCTAGCATTAATGGTGAGTATTAAGGTCGTATTCCTCGGGAAAGTGAAAGCCCAAAGTTACTCCTTTGTTCTTTGTTATATTAACCTAAAATGAATGATGAATACTTTCTAAACTAACTAATAGCTACAATCTAAGTTCTAAGGGAGATGCAAGAGTAATTAATAACTAAAATAACTAAGGCGAGAGAGCAAACCCACAGGGAACCTAAACTAGTTGGCAATCAAACAAAAGATAAAGGACTGTTGAATCTAATTATGCTACCCGTGGATGAATTCTTAACCGAATTTGATTTCTCTCTCAAGATAACCGAATTCCTAAATCTAATAACCTAAAGTTGGAATCTCTTCCTAACGATTGATTCTTAAATTAGCATTAAGCTTTAATCCGCCTCTATTAAGCTTTGTTAATTCTTAATTCGGCTAGTTAATTATTCTTATCTCAAAGCGATTATTAACCAGTTCTTGCTATTCAAAATTTCAAATGCCAAATGGACTTCTCAATCACACAAAGCAATCTAAACACACAATTCACAACGTCTCATGAATAATGATAATCTTATTAATACTGAAAGCAAGAAGAATACAAAACTAACCCAAACAATCCAACAATATAATATCAAGCCAATATAGTAAAGAAATCCTAATGGATTTAATCAATCTAGCTAATCATGTTCATTATCAAAATACACAAGAATTCAATTACAACAATAAGCAAAGGTAGAGAAAACCCGATTACATCCTTGGATAAGAGTAAATAGCCCCAAATCCTTTTGCTCCAATTGAATCGATTCATGTTCCTCTTGCTCGATTTGAAAATCAATCAACGAACCTCGCCCAATCTTCGATCTTTGAAGGGAGTCCGATTGAAACCTTGATCCAAGTCTCCTTTTCCCTTGGTTTCAGCTCAAAAAACCTTTAGGGAGAGAAAATTTAGGGTTTGGGACGTTCTCCCCCGCTCTCTTTTCTTTCTTCCTCTCTTCTTTCTTTTAACTAATTCCCCCTGTCACCGCCAACACGACTGTGTTCCTGGCCGTGTTGGGAACACGGTTTGGTGTTCCTGGCCGTGTTACTCTCTGTGGCCGTGCTCCATAAGATCTTCTTCTTCTTTGATGTTTGACACGGCCGTGTTAGTGCCCATGTTGGGAACACGGCTAGTGTTGAAACCAACACGGCCATGTTCAGCTTCCTCATGCTCGTACTTAGCTTGTTTCGGCAGCTTTGATGTCCAATTATGCTCTAATTCTTCCCTTTATCATCCTTTAACTTCTTTTAGACCTAATGCACACAAACAGATGCATAGGGTGAGTGTTGGGACCAATTCACATCCAAATGTCTATAAAATCAATCTTAAAAACCCCATTTAGATGTGTGTATTTTACGCACATCACTAACCATACATAGGTACTAACTTTTAATTGTATCTTTTTAAGTCCAATCTATTTATCCAACCTTCAACAATTGGTTCAATTAAGTCTTAAGGTTTAATACACATAACCTAAGTACTTAATCAACTTATCTAAATTAATAATCTAATATCATGCTTCTTATTCTCTACTTATAATTAATATATATCTATCCTTATAAAATAAAAATATTATTAATATATCATCATATGCCCAATGATTAAATGTAAATGCACATAACATATATGATTAGAAAATGCAGGCGTTACATTTAGTCTCTTGAGTAGCCTTCTCCCGAGCTTTATTCCCAATCTCCTCAATATCTAGCTCTTTAAAAAAGCTCATATCAGCATTAGAGAACTTATTTCCCACAACTTCCTTTACTACCTCCTCATAATTGTTTAGGAGAAAAGATAGCTCTAAGATAAAAGCCTTCATTCTTGGATTCCAATGTCTTGATGATGAAGGTATGATCGATAAGCTTCAAGGTCAAGGAAACATACTCCAGCTTCATATCAACAACCCTTTAGTTAGATGTCTTCTTCTCCAATACAACTTTGCTAAGCTAAGTAACTGCATTCACGGCTTAAAGCTGAGCTACTTGAAGATTGCACTCCAAATTTTTCTCTTTAGTAAAGAAGTCTTCAGCTTGTTTTTGAAGCACAAAACAAAAGTCTTAGCATGAGTCTGATTATGTGAAGCTTCCTTGCTCAGCTGCCTTTCATAATATTTTCGGGCATTGCCTAGAGTCAGCCTACAAAATGAGAAACGATCAACTTAAAGAAAAATTTGAATAAAATAAATAAGTATAGTTAAGAAGATCAATGTACATAAAGAATAAGGAACATCTAACGAGCATGAAGGTCGCTAGGATGGACATTCTCTAGCTTCCTCAAATCGTAGGGGAAGTTGATAAAAAACTAGCAAGCTCCTTAGCTAAGGAAAGTGTTTGTAAGGTAGTAGTCTCTATACTTATTTTCAAGATATGGCCAAGGATCTAGGTCTTGGTAGAAGAATGAGCCACTTCAAACTCAACACAATCATCCTCGTTAATAAGATGAGGACGTTTCCTAATAGAAGAATTCAAGGATGACGTTAGCATGTAGACCTCTTAGTAGGGCATTTGGTGGAAGACTAGATGAAGTTATTACTAGCTAACCTTAATTGTCTTTTGAGGTTCCATCCTCGGTGGCAGATTTTGGATGAGTAGAAGAAGAGGTAACTGATTTCTTGCCTTTAACAAGCTAAGCTCTCACTCAAACCTTTCTCAGAAGATCAAGGTCGGTTGCTGGTGCAACCTACAAGGGGATCCCACCAGTTAGCTTCCTTGAACCTTATGAGTTTACTCGCCTATTGACTTGCACACATGTTAGACTCCTTAGTCCGTGTTTCAAGACGACCGAATAGAGAGCTCGCAGGTGCCGAGGCATGTTGTGATGGCGCTCGCTATAGTCCGCAATCACTGTGATGGAGTCTCTACAGGAGTGTCAAAAGCCTATACTTGGTCCGCCCTTGCGATCTGCGTTGATTCGCCCCCTAAGCCGATCGATGAACTAGCTTTTGGCCATTCCACATACGATCGAGGTGCATCGCCGACCTCCATCTGCTTCCTTCCTAAAAATTTCAAGCACTTTCTGACTCTCCTTTTAAAGTTATTTTCATCTTTCCCTTAAAGTAGTTTTTGCTACGGTTTCTCACTCGTATTTAGCCTTATTGGGAATTTACTACCTGATTTGGGCTACATTTCAAATAATTTAACTCGTAGACAACGCCTAACGGTTCGACAAGGTTCAAGCACAACTAGGCTCTCACCCTCTCTAGCGCCCCCTTTCAATGGGCTTAGACCCAGTCCACCATTGAGGAAGCTTCTCCATACTACAATCTAAATACTGAAGGGGCTCGATTCTCAAGCTAGGCTATTCCCGGTTCGCTCGTTATTACTAAAGGAATCCTAGTAAGTTTCTTTTTCTTCACTTATTGATATGCTTAAACTCAATGCGCAATCCCACCTGACCTAGGGTCACAGTTGTAGCATACCCTTAGGGTAGTATTGGGGTTTTAAGAGTTCCCTCCTAGCAGACGAACGGGCACGATAGTGTTAGGGAGTCTTAAAACCACCAATTTTTATGGCAATAGTTGACATGGAGTTAATTTTTAGGCTACTCGCATGGACAAGATGCATGAGAGGCTAGAATCCACCCCTCTCGATATAGCGAAAGGGTGGGGACAACAATTGCGTGGCACCCAAGAAGGCGTGCCCTCAGTCGAAAGGCTTTGGCACAGCTTGCATTTAAAAACTCGATGATTCACATAAATCTAGTATACCTGATGTGCTAGCGCCTAGCTCAACTTCTTGTTCGGGAACTTGAAGCTCGTCTAAAAATTGAGAAATTAGAGGAGACACAAGAAGAGGAACCCCTTTCTTCCTTACACTCATAAAAGTTCACCTTTTTAGAATCCTCACGTGACTTTGGTCTGTTTTTTAAGAGGGGGGACATGCCACCTCCTTAGGAGTTAGAAAATTCAAAAGGATGGGTGACTAAGAAAAAATGATCGTGCCAGTTATGAATAAAAGAAATAAGTCCAAAAAAGAATACTCAGACACTCGAGCAATAAGATAGAAATGGAAAAGGAAATAAGGAGAAGGTACGATCTTAATTTCTTATGCAATTGTCTAAATGGCACTAATATATGAATAAAATTAGGGTGAAGCTGAGCAATCACAACATTCATATACTAAATGATAGATTTTATAAGCGGATCTAGAGAATGACGAAGACTAGCTTAAGATGAACTTTGAAAGGGAGAATATGTCCAGCGTTAGAGGTTCTATTACCTATATCTATATTGGACAAGAGAAAGGTATGTCAGGTTCGTCTTTGAAGGATATAGGTGATGATCATTTTAATGATCAACCTCATCTCCCTTTAAAGAAGACTCGAGGTTATGTACTTCTTCAAGATGAGAAGCACGTTCCTCCTCATCTATATACTCAATGGGGGTGTTTGAGAAATGGACAAGGATGAATCCATGGTTAAACAAGAAAAGAAGAAAAGGCAAAATAGAAAAAACTAGAAGAATAAAAGTAAGAGATACTTACTGATAAGTCTACGAGAGAAAAGGAGAAAACTTGGTAATATTCAAATAGGAAGAGAAAGGACAGGAGAAGGGAAAGCAAGAACGTAATAGAAGAAAGGGTAGAAAATGTTTGGTAAGAAACAAAGGACAAATTTATAGAAGACTTTCTATACCAAAAAAGTCTCTAAGGGTTAGAGGAAGAATATTATAGAACATGAGGATAGAATCATAATTAGGGCGCGACATATGATACATAAGGAGGGATGTCAAACATCTCACCTAGCAAAAGTTTGCAATTCAAATTGTGCAACCGAGCATACCTCTTGCTCATGATTAGATGAGGCTTGAATGAACATCCTTTGATCCTAGCAATTGAGAAGCATGAAGCTTATTATATGGTTGGATTAATCGAGTACAAGCAAATACATTATACTGAGCATAAATAATCTCAAGCAAGAGGGGGACTAATGATAACCGAGCATTATGTATCAATTTATCATATCTGAGAAAGGTGGGATTGACTAAGTCTATATTTGAGTATAATAAGCAATCTTGGAGTTCACATAGTCATCAGACTCTAGTCAAAGAGTCCAACCCAACCTATATCATACGGCCAAGAAGACTAATTCTAGTAGGATTAGGGTACCTTAGGCTCATGTAGTCCTACTCTTATAGGATTAAGAGACCTTCAGTTTCTATAACATATCAAGTACATGCTACTTGACACACTCAATATACTTTAAACCATCCTCATATAGTTACTGACTTAATCATCAGAATGAGTAGCCGAATAACCCCGTCTGGTGCTTTCTAACTATGGTTAGGTACTTCAGAGATTGGATCAGACCAGAAGATCTTGTTGATAACTTACTTCTTTAGTCAAGTTATCATTACTTTCACTCATTCTATGCATACACGAATTTGTACAAGGAAGCATACTAGTACAGATATTTACCTTTCTCAAGCATTAGTAACTAATATGTCTTCCTAAATCCCTTATAGGTACTGACATCTCTGAACCTATTACTATTAAGAAAGCTAAATAAAAGTAGTAGGTGATGGTATTGTGGGTGTAGTGGAGGTTGGTAGAGGCAATGATGGCCTCGATATTAGTATAGAAGAAGATGGAGAAAGTGAAAATGTGTGTATGTAGGATGGTAAGATAATAGGAGGTAGGGACGACGAGGTAATAGGGGGTAGGGATGATGGAGGAGGCCGTCCTTGACGCTTCTTACATGAGCGTCTGTTTGAATTATTTTATTTTTTAAAATATTAAACATCATATATTATTTAAAAAGAATATCAAAGTCCTAAGATAAATAATTACACTGAATGGGTTTATGCGGGTAACGCACGTACGAATATTTTTTTATGCCTAGCTAGCCTTATTAAATTAATTTAAATTTAAAAATCTTATTCTTAAGATTATTAAAGATTGAATTAATATGTATTAATTTGTAAAATATTGTTATTATTTTTTAAAAGATATTCTTTTATCTTTAAAAATAATTAAGTCATTTATTTTTATTTGCTAAATTACAATTGTAATTTAGTATTTCTTTTTATCCCTAAAAATAATAAATTCATTTGTAGTTATATATTAATAATAATTTTATTAAAATTATTATTATTTTTTTAAATATATTCCTTACTATTAAAATTCTATCGAAATTTGGACAGAGTTTTCCCTGTAATATGACAACTCCACGTAAAATTGTTACAGTTTCTAATTAAAAAAATATGCACATAATCAATCGGATACGAATACGTGCACAACACATCAAATATACTTATAAATCACTAATTTTCACTAATTTAAATTTTCCACATCTACTTTTATCAATTATTTATTCATAGAAAAAGTAAATTATCAAAAACTACCTAATTTTGCTAAATAGAATAATTTATTCAATAACAAAAAAAGTAAAAAATGTTATATTTAGTATTTATATCCAAAATACACATAAAATAATATAAATAATTAAATAATTAATTATTATACTACTTTCTAATCTCCATACGCGTCTTCTAACAAATAAAATTTGAAAAAAAAAAATGAATATAAATGAAATTTAAAAAATGAATAATATGAAAATATTGAACAAATTGAACAAAAAAATAAAAATAACCCTAAAAATACTAAATTAACAAAAAATATTAAAGATGAATTAAACAGACCTGAAAAATTATAATAAGAAAAAAATTTAAAAATAATTAATACTAAACCAAAATAATAGAATATAAAAATAAATTAATAACATAAATTTTAAAGGAAATTAAGACAAATAAATTTAATAGAAATTAAAAAACCAAACCTGAATTTAAAAAATAATAATAATAGAAATGAAAAAATTATAACTAAACTTTTAATTTTATATTAACAAAAATTTTCAAAAAGATAAAAGAATAATAGAATATAAAAATATATTAAATAACAAAAATTTAACAAAATAAATATAAATAAACAATTATAAAACATATAAATTACTAAATAAAAATAAACAAATTATTAAAATAATTTAATTAAAAAAGAATATAAACTTATCGGCGATAGAGAGAACTGGCTAGGAGTATAGGGTGGAGGAGACAATTAAGGGTTTATATTCCTAGAAAATATTAAACTGCAAATTTATTAATAAATAAACCTTACTTAAAACTGCTGGTAGACATTTATATCGGTGGCAGTAGGATGGAGGACCAATGAAATGAGGTAGAAAGAGAGGGAGAGAAGGGTTGTGAGAGTGAAGGAGTGAGAAGGGGGAGAAGAAAGGGAGGGAAAAGATAGGGAGAGCTAGAAAAGGGGGGAAGGAAGGAAACTGCAGCAACATAAGGCCTAAAATTTAGCGACAGACTATTTTAGATCTATAAAGTGAACCCATTTCATTAAACGCACAGCATTGCTAACAACTTTTCATTTTATGTAACATGCAAAAATGATAGCGTATTCAATAAATCAATTTAGCAATGGCAAAGCACCATTGCTAAGAAATTTCTATTAGTGACAGTACAATAGTCATCGCTAAATATCTCATTTATTGACACAGTTAGGCATTGCTAATTGTAATTCTTAAGCGCTAAAAACTTGAGCCACATTACCGCAATAATATAACGACGACTTATAGTGTCGTCGCTATGTTGTTGCTATCTCGTCATTAATATTAGCGCCAAAATTTCATGTTTCAATTAGTAAGGATTCGAAGTCTATCACTAGCTAGCTCATCGTACTTTTTTCAACCTCAAATCCAGTGGTGAGCCATTATTATTCTATCACCTTTTAGCGAAGGCAATTGTCTATCGCTATCTAGCATCTTTAAATGTATTTTTTCTTATAGCGTCACTCTAATTATCTAGTTTGGATTTTGATGAAATTTTTAGCCTTATTCTTAAGCCAACAATGCTTCAGCTTATACTTCCTATTTCTATAACTCTATCATGGCCAACACAATAACTTGATGTCAAAAACACTTTCCTCCATGGCCAACTTAAAGAAACTATTTACATGGCACAATTATTAGGGTTTGTTGACCCATAACATCTATTTTATTTTTGTAGACTTGATTGATCCACTTATGTCATTCGATAAGCACCACGAGCATCGTTTGATAAATTCACTTTTCATCTTATCTCAATGGGATTTCTTTATAGTAGAGTTGATTCAACGTTATTTATGCTTCAAGTTTTTCAAGGAGCTGCACTTTTACTACTTTATATTGACAATATCGTCCTAATGATAAGTGATGAGTATTTATTGTAGGACATTATTAACAATCTCAGTAAGGCATTTGAAGATTTGGGCTCTCTCCGTTATTTTCTTGGTATTTATGTTACCCAATTTAAAGGAAGTATTCTCTAATGTCAACTTGACAAATTTACATATGAAGGATTGGGATTTATGGAGTTTTTTCTCTTTTGTCCTAGTGTATAGAATCCTTTGAAGAAACATTTTTGCCCCATATAAATAATGTTGAGTGCTAGGACTGTTTGCTCCACAGAATTATTGAAGAATTATATGCCTTTTAGGTTGGCATCCAATTGGAGGAGATGTCCTAACTAGTCCTAGATTTACATCTTTTGAATGAGGAAGTTGATATTGATTCTTGTTTTGCCTTTGAGGAGTATAAATCATAATAAGGGAATCCCTTCCCTTAAGCTCTTCAATCAGATGTCCAATAGGTTTGATAACTGAACCTTCCTCAGTCCTTTGTGAATTTGGTAATGGAAGACGATGATGTGTCTTGACAAATACAATTGAGGAATTCATTTGATGGAATAGTGAATAGCAGATCATCATAATATCTTTTATACAACCATTTAAAATCTTCATCTAAAAACCCTATATGTTCTCCTATTGCCTTGAGTACTTCCTCACTCTATTTCCTTAAAGCTTTTAATATTTCAAAATAAGTATTAGGGTTAGTAGCCGTAAGCAATGAAAGAAAATTATTATCTGGATTTGCAGTATTTGGTCCTTTTGAAATTTGTTGAACCTCCTTGCCTTGAGGGCGATGATTTTGAGGAATTAGGATCATCTCTCTTCTCTATTTAATTTCTTCCATAAGCTGAGGAATGTTAATATTTTGACCTGTTGTTCCAGGCGCATCCTCTGCATCTTGAGATTTGATAATATTTTATAATATATTCTAGTTCTTAGAGCCACAATTTAGGAATTCTTCACTAAAAAATTGAAAGTATGTAATGAACAATGTATGATGTCCCAATGAGAGTGTCTAAAAATATACTACTTGTAGTATTTTCTGCCTTTTCACATATGCTGCTTTACTTAGTGTGCTAGAGACAAATTTGCCTCAAATGATTGTATGCCCGATATTTTGACTTCTAATATAAAAAATCATATGCGTAAGAAAAGGACATAGATTACTTTGGATTTGTTGCTAGGCTAATGCAGTTTCACTAAATTAAAAGCATAGCAAATTAATAAGACGAAAGTTTGAGCTTATATGAACAAAGACAACACATCCAAAAACACATGGTTCTAGGTTTGGCATTGCAGGGACAATGATAAGATCATGAAGCTTTTGGAAAGGAGTCTGAAATTCAATGACCCTAGATGGTGTGCGGTTTATCAAGTAAGCAGCAGATTTTAACGCTTCTCCCAAATAATTCAAAAACACATTCATACCAAAAAGAGATGCACGAACAACTTCTAAAAGTTGTCTATTCATTCATTCAGCTAACCCATTTTGTTGAGGTGTATAAACATTAGAAGTTTGATGTCGAATCCTATTATTTGTCAAGAACTTCAACATGTCATTACTAGTAAATTCTCCTCCATTATCATATTGATATACCTGTATTTTTCTTTGAAATTGAGTCAAAACCATATGATAAAAAGTTCTAAGAACTTCAAAGACTTCATTTTTATAGGTAATTAGGGATACACACAGCATATGAGTACATTCATCAATAAAGGTCACAAAGTAATGAGCTTCAAATAATGAAGGAATATGTGTAAGACCCCATACATCTGAGTGAATAATGCTGAATGGTGCTGAAATTTTATCAAAACTTGGTGCGTAAGTAATACGATGACTTTTGACAAGATCACAAATATCACACTGAAACTCTGAAACAGTATAATTCGAAAAAAGAGATGAATTTAATTTCTGAAGATACCTAAAAGAGAGATGACCCAATTGTTGATGCCAAAGCCACACATTAGCTTTGGCTTTTTCAATTCCTTCAACTTTATTTACCTGATGAATTCTCTGCTTTCCACTATTAGTCAGGTCCAAATAGTAGAGTTTGCCTTTTCTAACACCATAACTAAGAACCTGTCGAGTCACTATGTCCTGAAAAATGTAAAATTGAGGCCAGAACGTCACAGAACATGTAAGTGCAACAGTGATTCTACTGACAAACAAGATATTATACTCAAGAGCAGGAACAACAAGGATAGATTTTAAAGACATGGATTCAGATATATCAGTAGAACCTTCTCCAATTCCAGGAGAGGAACCACCATTTGTTGTGTATATAGAGGTTTGGGTTGAAGGAGTAAAGGATGACAATATGCTAGAGTCATTTACCATGTGATCTGATGCACCAGTATTAATTAACCAAGTTCTATTCAAAAATTTTACTGATAAAATACTACCTTTAGTTTTCATACCTGACTGGATAACATTTACTGAAGGAGAGTTTTTAGTCGCATCCTTCTTCGCAGTTATGTTCTTCTTTGGTCTCCTTGTAAAATCTCACCATTCTGGATACCCAATGACTTCATAACACTTCTGTTTTGTGTGTCCCTTTTCTCCACATTGAGTACATTCAAGATCAAGGCGGAGAGGTCGAGTATCTCTATGAGAATTCTAGGAACCGCCTCCAAAAAGGACAAAGACAATTTAACATCAAAGTTATGGTGCTCCGAATGTGCTTATTAAAACGACGAAAATCATGAATTAAAAAAACTAATTTTAATTGATACAAAGGTAAGTTTACTTTTAAGTATATTACTTTGCTTTATCTTTATGTTTTAATTTTAAAATTTTACTAATATAATTAGTAATTTTTTAGGGAACTAAAACAGGTGCTACCATATGGGGCAATTCATTTGAAAAGTTTGAAAGTTCTTTTCAAATAAGAAAGACTTATGTCACTCGTAATAGTTTTGTAAAAAAGATTAATTCTTAATCTTTTAGAATTTGAGTTGAAATTTAATCTAAATACAATTGTTATAGAACATGCAGTAAAGATATCTCCACATATCTTATCTTATCTTATCAATTGTTATAGAACATTGCTGTAAATACAATTGTTATAGAATATGCAGTAAAGATATCTCCATTTTAAAAAAGCTGTTAAGCAGAAAAGCGAAAAAGATAGTGCACACAAAAGTTATTTAGTAAGTTGTAGGTTATATAATCTAAATTTATTTTTTTAGTTTAGTATTTAAATTAAATTATTAAATATTTTTATTTTTTTGTATTTTTTTAGCTACTGTGGTTCATGTCAAATTTGCTTTCGCTACAAGTAATAGATGTTATAAAAGAAATTTGACTATTATAACTGCAAAGTAATTATTTATTTTCTTTGTTTCATATTTTATTTTTTCTATTTTTTCTATTTAATTATTTTAATAATACATTTTTAATTACTTTTATTGATTAAAATTGATAATAAAAATATAGGTTGGAAAGGCAATTAGTTTTATGGGATGATCTAGCAAAAAACGAAGGTGCAATTATTGAAGATTTAGCTAGAGATAATGAGGAGAAACCAATTGTTGCTTTGTGTAATGTTAGATCTTCATTTTATGAAAGTAATTTTGCTTTAAAACAAATTTCATTGAAAGCACATCAATCATACATATATGCATATATGTATACCATTTAAATATTATTATCATTTTTTTATTTTATACGTATTATAGGTGATCTTCAATTGTCCACAAATTATGCATCTACACTTCAAATTAATCCAAAGATGATTGAAATAGATGAGCTACGAGATTTATAAAAAAATTGTTATAAACTGCTACTTTGTTCCAATTTAATATATTTATAGTGATATTATTTATTATATTTATATTATTTTTTAGGTACAATTATAATATGTTGGGGCAGGATGAATTTGGTCTATTATCAAATTCAAGAAATATTAAAAAAGCACCACAAGTGCGTTTGAAAAAAGCAAAGGAAAATGCCTTCGAAGTAAATAATGTAAATTTTCTTTTATAAAATTTTGATTTTTATAAGAAAATATATAATAGCCTTTATTTATTATTAAATATATTTTTAATTTTGTAGGGACTTCAATGTTATTTTAAAGCAAAAATATCGAAAATTGATAATAAGCTTTTGGTTGGTACGAGTCTTGCAAAAAATCAACGCTAAAGTTTACCCTACTGGTAATAGATAATAAGCAGTAAATGTAAGAATCAAGATGCGAAATTTGTTGATAGGTATGATTACCATAATAAGTGTTATTTTTTTTTATAAGTTTTATAGTTTTTTCTAATGTTTAATTATTTTAAAATATAAGATAGGTACATTTTATAATTCGAAATATTTAGTGAAAAAAATATTATTTGGATGCCGCGCTGAAGAATATAAAAAATCTATAGAGGTATGTTAAAATTTTATTAATAGATATATAATTTAATATATTATTGAATTTATTATAATATTTATCTTGCTTTTTTAATAGAAAAAAGATAAAAAGTGAATTTTATAAGAAATTGATAAGTATGCAAGATGATAGAAAAGAGTTCTATTTTCTTGTGAGATTGAGAAAAGAAGATAAATACAAAGAATTTATCAAGAATTTTATTGCAGAGGAAGTTCAAGAAATAACAAAAATTAATATATTAGATATTAATAATGATGAAGACGAAGAAAAAAAAAAAGAAATAGAATAGAATAGAAGAATGAAGAAGGAGATAAAAACGGCCATCAAAGTCCAAGACCAAGGAAGAGAAGATCAAGATTGAAAACAAATTGATAAATTTGATATTTCTATATTCATTCCGAATATTAAAAAAAATGTTGTAGTCTGGATATAATTAATAATTTTAGTTGAATCGAACGATTCAATCAACTCCTTTTTGTCCAACTGGATGATGTCTCATTGCATACAAAAGTTTTTGAATCGAGGGCCCATACCAAACAATATTGTAACCGTTGAAAAAGCTTGAAATTTTGCACTCTGCGCAAGACTATGACAATGTTAACAAATATGAAACACCCAAAAGAGAAAGGATAATCATTTTACACAGTTCTATGACTACAAAAATTTAAAACTAAGAACTTTAACTTATTTATGTTAATAGAGTCTAAAGAATGTTATTGTTTTAACTTAATTATTTTTATAATAAGACATAAGAAATATTACTTTTTTAATGTAATTTATAGTCTAAATAATTACTTTATAAATATAATTTATAATCTATTAGAATTCTGATAAATTAAAAATTTATATTTAAAGCTTAACTCAAATGGCAAAAGTATTTACTATTGAAAGTAAAAGATATTGAATTTAAATTATTTTCTTTGTATTAGGTGAATAATATATTTCAATGTTTGGAGACAAAAATGAATTCAAATAAAACAAATAAGAGAAATAAACAAATTTAGCATTATATTTTTTGACTTGTTATTGTTGCATAATAATAAATATTATAAGTGTAGCGTTTGAACAAATTATTGATATTTATAAAAATATAAGGTACTATATATAACTCTTTTGTTGATGAATGATTTAACATATTATAATTTTTACTTGAATCCACAAATTTAAATTAAGGTATGTAATTTAATACCTTAATAAATGACCTACTATAATTGCGTATAAGCTTATTTAAACAAGACTCTTCTAGAATTGGCAAGGGTGGCTGCTAATGATCTTGGTACTTATGCAGGTAATTCCTCTAAACTATCTTGTAAATTGTATGAAATTTGATTGAATGCTTTTAAATTGCATATATATTGTATAATTTTAGAGACATCTTTTTTCGATAATCAATAATTAATAAATATATAAAACAAAAAACATTACTAAAAGGTTGTCCGATAAGAATGGATCTATTACTGCTTAATCTTTGAGCAATAAAAATGCGAACACTCATGCATCAAAATAACGGGCAAGCCTCTGTTCTCATCTCGGCTGTTAAGACCACTACAATGCCATTAGAAGCCAAATGTAAACATTTTCAAAGAAGCTTTAAGAATAAAAAAATTAAAAAAACAAAAATAAAAAACAACCTTTTTATTGTAGTAGCGTTCCGGGCCTGGTGCCATGGTAAGTTAGCAATGTCATAACTAGAAATAGATGGGCTTGGACTGCTGCTATATACAAAAATATTATTGTATTTATTTTAGTAGTCTAAAATATACACAATGCCATTTACTCATCAAGTGCTGAAAAAGAGATGCCTGCCCTTACATGTATACCTGAATCTTTGCATATATATCTTTGCTAATTTTTAAGTATAATGCACTGCTTATCTAATATGGGTTTTTCTTTATTTTATTTTATTTGAAGGAAAAATTAAAAGAGAAAAGACCTGCTCTTACTTAGTCACTTGCACAAATTCTTCAAGCATTGCACGAGTCTGGCTTCTTATTGACATTGTTGAAGGTAATTTTCATTTCTTTTTTAAATATTTTGCTCTTTTTACATATGAAATGTTTACGTTTTTTGACTATGTGCTTCAGAAAATGTTTACGTGCATGTGTTTATTCATATGTCCAAAACTAAGCTTTACTAGTATTTTGAATCTAATATTTTGAGCTTGATTTTTTTTACAATGTGTTATATACGTTAAAAATTTTAAATAATAAATTCGGTAAACTATGGTAAGTAATTTTTTATAAGTTTTATTTTAAATAATTTTTATAATTTTTTATTTAATAAATAAAATAAATTAACATGACAAATTGAAGAGATTCAAAAAAATTATAACAAAATGACAAACAAATAAAAAATAAAGCAAAACAGAAAAAGGACGGAATGAAGAAGAAAAAGAGAATTGAGAAATATAGAGAAAGACTACTCTTTGTCTTTAGGGCAATACTCTAACAATCTCCCACTTGCCCTAAAGTAAAATCAAAGCCAATCATCATATAGTACCCAATATCGAACTCTTTCTTATGATGATCATGTTCTTGCTAGGTCAAACAGCTTTGTTGGAGAATCAACTTTGTTATTCTCAATGAGTATTTGTTTTATCTTTATATTCTACTAATAAATCATTTACTGATAATGCTTCAATACAATATTTTGAATCGCGTATGAGACCTTAGTTCTTTGAAAATGGCTCTATTGTCTATTTAACTCTTTAGATTAATAATACTTAAGAACCACACCTTATTCTTGAAAAAGAATATTAAGATCCAAATATCTCTCATATTTTGCCTCAAATATAATGAGATGTATTGAGCTCAAGTTGTAAGAATGATCCTTTTGGAACTCTTTCCAAAACTCATGTTTTTCTTATAAAATGAATTGAATCTATCTTGTGAGTTTATTCTATTTGATTCACAATCCATATCTAGAATAACCATAAAGTCTAGTACATAACATGACATATATATATAATAGAATATTATGCTTTCGCACAAATCATTCTATTAATAACTTCTTTCTCAATGAGTGTTTATGGTACATATCTTTAGAAACAGATATGTCATGAGACATCACCAAGAATCTTTCTTTGATTCTTCCATGTTAAATTCTTTAACACATATGTCTATGTATTCAAAATTTAGAACATTCATGTAATTTGAAGCATCTATCTTCATAGATCTCAATCTTAGAAAGTAAACGGCATGTTCTAACTCTTTATGGATTTATAGGTCTTGGTAGACTTATAATAAAGGATTTGTCACTTTTCCTTTATCAATATGTCCATAATATACAATACTATGAAACTTTATTATACTCCTACTAACCCTTCATGTACACTTTTTATTCTATTTGGATTGATACTTATAATTATATTACTAATCAACCTTTTAATTAAGTATGTAACTTACTAAGTTTTTTTTGCTCAACCTTTGTGCAACGACTTCCATATTAGTTTTTCTGAAAAACTCACTTGCAACTTAATGGATCTAATCCAATTAGATGGGTCCATTACAGTCTTCACTTAGTTAAATAATATGGTATCCGCAATAGAATCTTATGGCTTGATACCAACTGTAAGAGTTAATGTTAACATTAGTTCTTAGTGTAGTAGAGATATAACTACATATTCTATAAGAGATCTTCATTTCTTATAAATATGTTGTATCCTACTACATACCAAAAGTTGTGTATATAAACAGCTTAAGGTTATGCATGTTATGCTAAACACCTTCAAGCTATATTCCATTTTAATGCTAGTTTGTTTATCTTGATCTCTATTAAAATCTATCAAACTCTCATTGCTTCTTTTAGAAAACTCCTTTTCTTGAAAGAAAACATATTTTAAACTGATGGGCTCTTTATGCAACCTACACCTAAGGCAGTGAACCTACCGATGCAGCCTAGTACTAGTGAGTATCAAGGCCGTATCCCTGGAGATCGGGTGAACCTAGAGTTACTACTGTTGCTATGTTATCTAGTCTGAAATAGGGTGTGAAAGTTCTAACGTACCAGCTAATGGTTATGAGTGCAAATAAGTAAATAAAGAACAACGGACAATCAAAAGACAATTACAAAGAGAGAAACAAACCCAAAAGGGAGCCTAAGTGATGGAATTCTAAAGATGGATTTTATGGATTGCCGATCTTGCTTACCCGTGCCTAAATCCTGAATTGAATCCCGGTTCCTCTCTCGAGCTTACCGGATTCCTAAACCTGCACTAACCTAATGGAATCTCTTCCTATCGGATTACTATAGATTAGCATTAAGTATGATTTAAAACTATTAAGAGTTATTAATTCTTAATCCGACGAGTAAATCAACCTTATCTCTAAGTGTTAACTACCAGTCCTTACTATTCAATGTCCAATTGTAACAAGCATTTCTCAATGTCAAGAAACAACCCAATAAACAATTAATTCAACGTCTCAAATTAACTGAATCAAACTTTTATTACTAAATAGCAAGAAGATTGCAAGAATGACAATTATAAAACAAACAATTAAGCATAATCCATCAACAAAGGTGAACCCCAATAGGTTCAAAAGATCTAGCTACTCATGTTCATGGTTAAAGCAATTAGGGAACAAAATAAGGAAAAGAAAATTAAAGGCATGTACACCCTTCTCTTTCAAGCTGAATGAAAAATCCTAAATTTGCAAATTCGAAATCTCAAACCCTAGTTGCCTCTTGAATGCTCCCAAAGTTTGTCTTGATCTTCAATTCGATGTTGGAACAAGTGAAATCCCTTATTCAATTGATGAATTTGATCTCTCAAGGTCTACAATTGAGGTATAGGAAATAATTGATTAAGTGTGTGTCTTGGAATTGAGTCCAAAATTCGTCTTCTCTCCAAAAGAACTCAAAATTGCCTATGTAGTTGATTCAAGCATGGCCGAGTCCGAGGCGGTGATGATTCAACGGTAGGAGTCCGTGTAGGTCAATCAGAGTCTCAGTCCGACTCCTTCCAAGCCGTGCCTAAGCCGGTCCGAGCCACCACGAGCGGCCGTCTTTGGAGGCCGTGGTGGCTACCAAGTCGTACGAAATGGCACAATTGGGGATAGCCTCACTTGACGGGCAGTGGAGTCCAGCCGTGCTCAACCCTCAGGGTGCTAGTTCTCACCCAATTTGATGGATTTTGGTCCGTAATCACACGTGATTTCCCTCGATTATTGATGGTGTCCTTCAAAATGACTCAAACGAAAGGAATAAAAGACAGGTGATTCTAGCATAAAACGGGATAATCATGCATAAAAATGTAAACAATCGGGCATGAAAACATGTGTAGTATGATGTTTATCAAGTTACCCCACACTTAAACTTTTGCTTGTCCTCAAGCAATCAATAACTCACTCCTCAAATAGATACCAAATAACTCAATCAAATGCATTGCATGAGGTTAGCTCAAAACAAATTTCAAAACTCCGTAATGATTTTCCCCAAAATCCCCAAATCACTGAATCCTTAAGAGAGAGGACAAACTTAATAAAGTTGCTAAAGTTAAAATGATAAACCATCTAAATTGAGAATTTGAGAACCATGCCTCACAAGATGTCACTCAAAACACACAAGTGTATATAGGTGAAAGAAGATCGCCAAGCTCTCAACGCAAAAATACAGAAAAAGTGCTTACCATAGGCTTGCTTATAGATCCAATCTCCACTACTACGAAATAATCAATAATCATGATCAAAGGGTCTTGAGCCAGGTTGTAATGGGGTTAAGGTAGGGTATGTATAAATATGGAAAGTAGGCTACAAGTTGCTGGAAGTTAAGCAAGTAATGTAAGAAAGTAACGAAGGATCAAGTGTTGTACCAAAATGAACACTAAGTTGCTCTAAAAATAAGATGATGCTCAAAATGAACTAAATTAATACTCTTTTTTTTAAATGAATATATATATACTATGTATATATATTACAACAGCTTATGTAGGGGTTGTTAGTTATTGACACATACAATAAGACTGAATATCAAATATTTTTTTTTATTTTTTTTATTATTTTTTTTTAATTGAAAGGAGCATCTATGAAAAATCTAGCAACTTAGTGAAATATATGATTGCAGATTGATCCAAAATAAAATGCAGCATAAACTTACATAATCTTACATAATTTCCAGCAACAATGGTAGAAAGAATGGTCAAATGAATAGAAGTGATAAAATGAGTGTCACTGTTATTATTATCACGAAAGGAAAGGCTAAGGCTCAAAATTGGTTCACTAAGGGAAAAACAGGGTTAGGCTTTTTTGGCCAAATTGTGTAAATCCTAAGTGCCCAAATCATCTCACGATTATTGACAATTCATGTAATCTCAAAAGATATCGTAAAGCAAGTTCTAGAAACAGAGATTCTGTACAATGCTCACTAATGAAAGAAAAGGGAGCATAAAAATAGTGATGCATCAATTGGCTCAAAATCTCACCATTTGAGTGGGTTAAAATTGCATGAATTCTCAAACCAAAGTTTAAACAGTCAATCACAATAATAAGCAACAATATTAACAGTGTTCTATATCTAAGATAAAGTAAAATGGAAGAATTTAAGGAAAAATACCGGTTTTACCGGTCGGATTGTAATTAAGAGATTCGTTCATTGCCTTCTTCCAACAAGGTTCGATAAAAGCTATAAGGGAATCCATTCAAAGGAGAAAATCATTAACTACTCGATTAAAACAAAACTCAAGATAAGGACAGGTAATAATGAATGGACTCAATCAATAAGGGATATTAAAACAAGATAAAAACAGAAAGATAAAATTGGTACTGCACAAATCTACTGGTACCTACCCCACACTCAGAAAAACATTGTCCTCAGTGTGAACAAGGTAGGCACTCCAAAATAAAAGGAATAAAATACGTGAAATGAAGCTAATTATGGGAGTCCATAAAAGAAATTAGAAAACTAAGAGAAAAACAAGACGGCAAAAGAGATAAAAACTAGAAAGTCTATTAGATCGCCTTGATGTGTACTTTAGCAGCTTCAAAATATGTTAGTCCTCAAAATTACATACGAGCATCAAGTAGGCTAACTCCTGCAAAATCCAAGAATAAACACATTCCAAGCAACATCTAGTAAAAGGTTCAATAAGATAGCATCTCCTCAAAATCAAACTTACTAAAAACAGATCAAATATCTAACTGCAAATGACTACATAAAATAAAATAAAAATGTCCAAAAATTCGGAAAGCAAAATAGATTCGGAATGCCTCCAAGGCGCTTCTTTTGTTCCGAGTCGTCTACCGGACTGGATCAAAGATTCCCGCATCGCGGGCAAATTAAGAAGGTAGGCTCAATGTAAGTTGGGGCTCGAGGCTTATAAGCGCAATGAAAAGGTCCGATGTGTGCGTAGATGACCAAGGAGGTGCTCTGGACCGATTTGGGATGTCCATTCATCCACTCCGGTTAAGTGACCTATCAAAACAAACTTGCAACTACCCTTCCTGGGTCTATCACAAAGACAAGGTCTCATATTGATACAAGTTATTTTTTTTTCAGATGAATAACACATACTAGTAGGGGAAGAAACATGTATAGCATCATCCATTTGTACATCTTGTGGTTGTGTATTACATGCAAGATCAATTCCATCAATACAACAAATGGCATGAACATGGTCAGTGGAAGAACTATCAAATGAGGGTAAACTAAAAGTGACACAGTCGTCCCCTACATTAAGTTCTAACTTCCCCTCAAATACGTCTATTTTAGCTCTAACTGTGGCAAGGAAAGGTCTCCCCAAAATTAATGGTACACCATGCTCATTGTCCATATCCAAAACCACAAAGTCCACAGGAAATATGAACTTATCTACCTTAACTAGCATATTTTCCATAATTCCCCTAGGAAGCTTAATAGAACGGTCAGCTAATTGAATGCACATCCTAGTGGATTTTGCCTCCCCCAAACCTAGCTTATTGAACAAACTAGTGGGCATGAAATTTATGCTAGCCCCCAAATCAGCTAATGCATCATCAACACACAAATTACCTAAAGTGCAGGGAATAGTGAAACTCCCTGGATCGTGACGTTTCTCCGGCAACTTGCTCAAACACTACCGAGCACTCATCATTAAGGCCGAACATAGGCGACCTCCTCCAACTTCCTTTTTCCGCTAAGTATGTCCTTTAAGAACTTAGCATACTTGACATCCTCCAATGCATCAATAAAAGGCAAGTTAATATGCAGTTGTCTAAAAATATCTAAAAACTTATCAATCGCTCTTTCGCCTCTGCTTGTTTAGCTCTAGCAGGATAAGGAATCTTAGGTTGATATTCCCCGACTGGAATTGATTTCACCTTTGTCCTCAGGTTCCCTAACCTTATCGCTTGCCTTAACTCGCGCACATCAATAGGGCGCCATCAAAATAGGCTTAGAAGGAGTGAAACTAACTTAAACAGCAAAGTGATGGCGTTCACGTGCTCCCCGGGTTAGACTCGGTAGTGCTCGAGAGCGCCCTTGCCGCCTCGCAGACAACATCTTGAGATTTGGTCCAACTGGGTCTCCGAGTTCGAATCGAGGCCCTGCCGGTTCCTAAGTGCACTATCAGTTTGTTGGAATCTCATCTCCGTAGACGTCACAAACTTCATCATAAGCTCCTCTAAATTTGACTTCTTTTCCGGTAGAGGAGGAGCTTGTGCAGGCCTAGCTGAATGTTGTTGCATCACGATGAAGTCTCCGAAAACCAAGTGGACCCTGAGCGTTATTGTTCCTCCAACTCAAGTTGGGATGATTGCGCCACCTGAGGTTGTATGTATTCTTTGTAAGGATCGTTCTACTGCTTGGGGCATTTCCCATATAATCAACCCGCTCAACATCGGAAGACATAGCGAATTAGATGGAAAAGTAGTAGAGGATGAAGCAAACATACCTCCGTGACTATAATACGGGCCACCATAAACTCGCACCAACATTCGGCCGCATGAACCCAAGATCCTGAGTTGGTCGATCTTCTTGGCTAGAAGCTCCACTCGAGCCGCCAAGGCTGCCGTAGAGTCCACTTGGTTGACCACTCCACTGCCTTCCCGGTCGGCTCCTAGAGGATTGCCAACGATAGTTGTTCATGGCCATTTCTTCCATCGTTCGAGCCCCGGGCGTCTTACTATTAGCGCCACCGCCGCGGCATCCACCATCGCCTCGTTGCAAGGTTCAACCCGAAGGTCCGAACTGCATCCACACCGGCAATCCATGATGTGGGCGGCATCTCAAAAGATCTTTAAATCTCTCCCATGCATCGACATGCTTTCATCATCAAACCGCACAAAAGAAGATATGTCATTTCTAAGTTTAGCGCTTTAGTGGGAGGAAAATACTTATAAAAAAATTTTCGCCAACGCCCTCCGGTGTAGTAATTGTTTGTTGTGGAAGAGATTGCAGCCATCTCTTTGCTCTGTCCCTCAAGGAAAATGGAAACAATCTCGGTACCGAATGGCATCACCGATTGTTCCATTTATCTTGAATGTGTCACAAATCTCTAAAAGTTAGAGATATGTGCATTGGGATCCTCATTGGTAATCCTCCAAATTGCATGCTTTACTGGATCATCCGGATAACATTGGCCTTTATCTCAAAATTATTGGCCACATAAAGCTAGGAGTCTGACTATACTGTCCCCATCTAAAGATGGTCGAGCAAACTCGTACATCGTCCTATGATCGTCATTGGCCTCGGGGGTCATGGTTTTCCATCGTGTCTAGTCTATCCACAGGTACCTCAACCTCAATCTCCTCCTCTTCTAATTGCAACCTCTTCCCAAGAAGTCCGAGGGATCGTTCGGATCGATAAAGGCTCTATAAGATTCGATTTTGAGCTCCCGGTCATAAACCACCAAACCGAAAGTCCACACAACCACCAATCAACAAAAACAATATAATAATAAATAATAAATAATAAATAAATAAAATAAATAAATAAATAAAGAATAAATGAATAAACAAATAATGACTAAATTAACACAAAAAACAATTCACTTAGTTCACCAATTCTGTTCCCCGAACGCGCCAAAAACTTGATGGGCTCTTTATGCAACCTACACCTAAGGCAAAGGGGTGAACCTCTGATGCAGCCTAGCACTAGTGAGTATCAAGGTCGTATCCCTGGAGATCGGGTGAACCTAGAGTTACTACTGTTGCTATGTTATCTAGTCTCAAATAGGGTGTGAAAGTTCTAACGTACCAACTAATGGTTATGAGTGCAAATAAGTAAATAAAGAACAACGGACAATCAAAAGACAATTACAAAGAGAGAAACAAACCCAAAAGGGAGCCTAAGTGATGGAATTCTAAAAATGGATTTTATGGATTGCCGATCTTGCTTACCTGCCTAAATCCCGAATTGAATCCCTTGCCTCTCTCGAGCTTACCGGATTCCTAAACCTGCACTAACCTAATGGAATCTCTTCCTATCGGATTACTACAGATTAGCATTAAGTATGATTTAAAACTATTAAGAGTTATTAATTCTTAATCCAACGAGTAAATCAACCTTATCTCTAAGTGTTAACTACCAGTCCTTACTATTCAATGTCCAGTTGTAACAAGCATTTCTCAATGTCAAGAAACAACCCAATAAACAATTAATTCAACGTCTCAAATTAACTGAATCAAACTTTTATTACTAAATAGCAAGAAGATTGCAAGAATGACAATTATAAAACAAACAATTAAGCATAATCCATCAACAAAGGTGAACCCCAATGGGTTCAAAAGATCTAGCTACTCATGTTCATGGTTAAAGCAATTAGGGAACAAAATAAGAAAAAGAAAATTAAAAGCATGTACACCATTCTCTTTCAAGCTGAATGAAAAACCCTAAATTTGCAAATTCGAAATCTCAAACCCTAGTTGCCTCTTGAATGCTCCCAAAGTTTGTCTTGATCTTCAATTCGATGTTGGAACAAGTGAAATCCCTCATTCAATTGATGAATTTGATCTCTCAAGGTCTACAATTGAGGTATAGGAAACAATTGATTAAGTGTGTGTCTTGGAATTGAGTCCAAAATTCGTCTCCTCTCCAAAAGAACTCAAAATTGCCTATATAGTTGATTCAAAGATAATGCCGAGTCCAGAGTGGATGATTCAAAGACGGCCGAGTCCGTAGTGCTGAACTGGAGTCCGTCAGGCCGACTCCTTCCAAGCCGTGCCTAAGTCGGCCGAGCCACCACAGTCGCGGCCGGAGGCCGTGGTGGCTACGGAATTGCGTCAAATGGCACAATCAGGGATAGCCTCTTGAACTTCAGCGGCCGGAGTCCAGGCCGTGCTCAACCCTCGGGGTGCTAATTCTCACCCAATTTGATGGATTTTGGTCCGTAATCACACGTATTTCCCTCGATTATTGATGGTGTCCTTCGAAAATGACCTGAAACGAGAAAGGAACAAAAGACAGGTGATTCTAGCATAAAACGGGATAATCATGCATAAAAATGTAAACAATCGGGCATGAAAACATGTGTAGTATGATGCTTATCGTAAACAAACACTTTTGTTTCAAGAGTATGATAGTGTTGACATCCTAAAACTCTTTTTGGATATCTCACAAACTTATATTTATTAAATCAAGTCTTTCAACTTTGTCTAATTGTGTATGTTTCTCTTAGACATCATATACTAGTCTATATCCTATATAGACTTTATTATGATCATATCATAATAGGAAATAATCTCTGTATATTAGTTGTATAGTCTTGTAAATAGAGAAAAATATTTTCTTGATTAGGTAGAGATTTTCTTTCCTTTATAGATGCTAAATTTATTCCTGATTCACAGGACTATAATGCTATATATATGTGTGTGTGTGTAAGCTTTCTTCATGAACAATGAACACTTTACGTTCTCTATCGAATTCTGTTTTGTTTTGAAGTACTTTTCATGGTATCAGAGCTATGAGTTGGGACGGGAGTGGTGATAAAAAGGGAGGTAGTGATGTCTCAACAAAATTGATGATGTCTCTGTATTTTCTTTCAACAAATGATAACCCAGGAAATATCCTTACACAGGTTCAGCTGAAAGGAGAGAACTATGATGAATGGGCAAGAGTGATAAGAATGGCGCTCAGAGCCAGAAAGAAATACAGATTCATTGATGGTGCTATAAAACAACCTACAGAAGACTCTTCAGAGATGAAAGATTGGTGGACTGTTAACTCCATGTTGGTTTCATGGATGTTAAACACAATAGAACTAAGTTTGCGATCAACCATCTCATTTATGGAAATCGCAAAAGATCTTTAGGATGACATTAAAGAATGATTTTTTTAGGGAATGGACCATGTATTCATCAGCTCAAAACTGAGTTAGCAGAATCCAAACATCAAGGAATGGCAATAGTGAACAATTATGGAAGATTGAAGATGATATGGGAAGAATTGGCAAACTATGAGCAGAACCCAGTGTGCGGATGTGGGAAATGCAATTGTAATATTGCTGCAGAATTAGATAAGAAACGAGAGGAAGAAAGGCTGCATCAATTCTTAATGGGATTAGATGACTCAATTTATGGAACAATACGTTCTAACATTTTGAGTACTGAACTATTGCCGAATCTAAATTGAGCATATGCTATGGTGGTTCAAGAAGAACCGGTTCGCAATATAACTCGTGGAAAGGAACAACGAAGTGAGCATATGGCCTTCGCAGTACAAACAGGCTCGACATCAAAAGGACGAACTGAAAGTAAAGATAAGTTCATGGTCTGCACCAACTGTAACAAAACGGGCCACAAGGCTGAATCATGTTTCCAACTTGTTGGTTATCCAGATTGGTGGGGAGATAGGCCAAAAGGCAGCGGACGTCATGGATAGGGAGGATAAAAAAAAAACCACTAACCCAGCTGGTAGGGGACGTGGTGGATCAATTCGAGCTAATGCGACATGTACACCAAGACAGGGTAATGATGCAACTGATACAAAAAAAGGAGGATTGAGTGGACTGAGTGGTGAGCAATGGAACACGTTATTCAATCTTTTGAATGCACAAAAAGATGGAAATTGTCACGACCCCACCCGTGGGCCCGTGACCGGCATTAGGGAATGGGTAGGCTTAAGGCCACCGAAACCCGTAGTAAGCCTGACACTCACTGATTTAAACAAATCTCATCTCAAATTAATATTATTAAAGCCATAATTTATCTTAATAGTTTACACTTTACAAAATTACTTCGGTCTACCAGAAAAACTAGGCGAGACCCGAAGCTCAGAAAATTTACAACTGATACATTTACTATTACTACTGCGGAGAATCTAAGATTTACCAATTTACATACCAAATCAAATACATCACCCGATGATGAAGGAGTCAGGTTACTGAATAAGAGTCGCGGGAGAACTAACAGTCACGAATCTGAAAAAAACATAAATGGAGACTGTCATTCTCGAGAGTGAGTTAAAATCAAATAATCTGGGGACTATTGCATTCTTCTCAGAAAACATAGATTATTCAAATTAGTATATCAAACCATGCTCGTAAATACAAATCATACTATAATCATACCCTATTACTTTCTTCACATAAAATATTAATCATTCGAATCAATATATCAACCATGCACGTAAATACAATCCATATTATAATCATACCATAATAAATAAATAAATGAATAAATAAAAATATATTTTTACTTTTACGGGACGAGTGGCTCAAGAGAACCCTAACCCCAAATTCTAACAAATGCATTTTGGCTCTCTTAATCCAATAAGATCACAGCCCAGAGAGCAATGCTCGACTGTGTGACCTTACTTCCAGTCCAACACTTGAATTCCAAATAAGCCATACCAGAGAGCAATGCTCGACCAGGGACCTTACCTCCGGAATTTACTCAAATCAGCCCTGCAGAGCCATGCTCACTGTGGGCAAACCCATAAATATCTTATTACATGTCCATGATTATTACCGTGCGCACGCAATTCCGATATAACCCATCAAAGTGGCATGTTCTACAAGCCACATTTCCCAAAACACAATCATCACATATAATAAATATCATTATCTGATGAACTCAACCAACACATATCGAAATAAAGATTAAAGATTTAAGGTAAAACAACGTGCAATTTGTGAGGGGAAAATAATAACGTTTATCTTATTATAACATACTAATAATAATATTTATATTATTTCAAATATTAATAATCAAGTAAAATTATTTATTTTGCGATACTAATAATCATATTAAGCACAAATTCTAAATAGCATATTAAAATCGGACTAGCAATAAGCAAGAAAGATTAAATGACTTTAACTCACGGGATTGGGCGACCTCCTAGCTCCGCCTCCGGCCTCAGCCTGGAGCGAGCCGAATGTATGATCATCTAATCACGGAAAACAATTTATCAATACCGAGACAATCGATCATTAATCCCAGGTCTAGACCCTCAGACCGACTGCCTAAGAATCTCGACTCGGAGAATTCTAGCGAAAATCCCAGTGAACCTCCCCTACAACACCTAACATTACCCCCCATAAAAACGGGTCCAGGACCTGCCAGAAGAACACTTCAAATACTTAACGATTCAAACAATAGGAGTCGGGTCCCCAAACTTCACTATTTCCCGACTCCGCCACACAACACAAAATACGAGGCGCAACCGATGACAATTATTTTGACTCACAAATAACATCAAATACTCAATATAACCCAATAGACACAATTAAACCAAGAATTTCTAAAATTAACGGGCTAAAGAAAATTACCGAGATACTTGGTCGCTTGGCCGACTACTTCCACCAATTTGAGTCCGATCGACGATCCGAACACACCATCGAACTCACAACGACGCTACCAAGACGATCCCTCGCCCGATTTTTCGATCCGACACCCGATCATCCGGAGAGATTTACGGACGATCTCGACTGGCCGATTCGCAAACGAAGCCCGATCGCCACGTAAACCGGTACAATGCAAAGCTTGAGCCGAGGAGAGTCTGGATATGTCCTCCGATCGTCCATCCTCCGCACGGAGCTCGCCGGAAAAGCTCAAAACGCGGCTGCCCCCTACTTTCTCTCTCCACCGGATCTTCCGTCTCCCGGCCACCACAGCGCTAGCTGCCGCTAAAAGAGAGCCCTTGCCGAGAGGAGCCGATCGCCACCACTTACCGCCACATCACGCCGAATCTACGAACGGCCGGAACTGGCCTCCGGTTGCCGCCTCCTACGCTGACACCCGCCAGACGCTGTCATTGCTTTTGGCTGTCATAACGCACGACGCTAACAAGGGCTTTCGGTTGGCGGAAGATCGACGCCCAGGCATAATGCCGCCACCGACCGACGACGCAACACCCGGCCCTCCTCCTTCTTCACATGCGACGCCCGCTTTCTCTCTCTCTTCCTCTCTTCTTCCCCGATTTCTTTCCCTTCAATATCGACATTTGACCCCTGAACTTTTCCTTATTACAATTTGGTCCCTCAACTTCCTTAATTACTTACAATTTCATCCCGCAGAATTCCAATTTGACCCCCAAACTTCTTTTTAGCCTTTCAATTAAGCCCCTAACTAATTAATTTGGGCCAAAACCGAATTATTGAAAATACACAATTACACAAATACCCCTGACCGACATATTTATTTACAAAAATACCAAACTCACAAATTTCCATTAAACCCTCACAAAAATAAAATTATACTTTTAATCCTTATTCCAAAATAAATTTCCAATTTAAAATTTAATACTACTAATCAATTATAATACCAATTTTCCCAAAATTCTTTTATAAAAACATCCTTTATAATTTCTATCATAATTTTCCAATATATAATTTTACTTATATAAATATGCATTTGGGAAAAATTTTGAATAACCAAAATATAATCATTTCTCAAATAATTTACTTGAATAATTTCTTAAAATTTCAAATTAATTGCGTATAGAAAATAACTCATTTATTTGATTAATATTAAATTTTTCATTAAATCATTTCAAATTAAACCCAATAATAATGAAGCTAAAATTAACTTAAATAAAAACTCATTATTAAATATATAAAAATTCCGGGTGTTACAGAAATCAAGGAAGATTGAATGGTACATATAACACCATGAAATGGATAATTAATAGCGGAGCTCCTCACCATATGACTGGAAGTCTTGAATTAATGAATAATGTGAAAGATACTCATTTGTCCCGGTTGGATTGCCAGATGGAAAGGAGATTATGGTGAAGAAAAAAGGAGCTGTGATGTTGAATAAACATTTAAAATTAAATAAAGTTTTATATGTTCTTGATTTAAAGTGTAACTTGATTTCTATATCACAGCTGACTAAGGAAATGAATTGCACAAGTCTATTCACTAATAAATTTTATGTAATGCAAGACCACAATTCGAGGATGCTGATTGGTATAGGTGAGAAGCATGAGGGGCTCTATTACTTCAAGCAAAATGGAGGAATGAAGAGTGCAATGGCTTTGAAAAAGGTGCGAAATGACAACTTTGGAATTTGGCATGAGAGGTTGGGTCATCCTTCCAATAAGATTGTTAGTCTGTTACCTATTTTTGATGTTAGTAGTGACAAGTGTGATAGTTGTGAAATTTGTTTTCGAGCAAAATAAATTAGAGGAGAGTTTTTATCTAGTAACAACAAAGCTTCTAGCCTTTTTGAAATGATACATTGTGATTTATGGGGTCCTTATAAAACTCCAACTTCTTGTGGTGCACATTATTTCTTGACGATAGTTGATGATTTTTCAAGAAGTGTATGGGTTTATTTGTTATAAAATAAATGTGAGGTGGGACAATCTCTTCGTAATTTTTTTGCATTAATACAAAGACAATTCAATGGAAATGTGAAAATAGTGCGTAGTAACAATGGAATTGAATTTACTTGTCTACATGAGTACTTTGCAGAGAATGGTATAATACACCAAACAAGTTGTGTTGGGACGCCTCAACAAAACAGAAGAGTAGAATGAAAACACCGACACATACTTAATGTAGCTCGTGCTCTTTGTTTTCAGGCAACCTTGCCTATTGAATTTTAGGGAGAATGTGTGTTGACTGCAGCCTATTTAATTAATAGGACTCCATCGATGTTGTTAAAAGGAAAAATGCCTTATGAATTATTGTATGGTCAAGCTCCATCATATGGAAATATTTGAGTATTTGGCTGCTTGGCTTATGCTCATAATCAACAACGAGAAGGAGATAAATTTGCCAGTAGAAGCCGCAAATGTGTATTTGCTGGATATCCCTTTGGAAAGAAAGGATGGACTTTGTATGATACTGAAACAGGTGACTTGTTTGTCCCTCGAGATATGATTTATAGAAAATCAGTTCCCCTATATATAAAAATCTGACGATGAACCAAGAATGACTAACAAATCAAATGATGATCTTTTGACTGAAGAAGAATTAGATTTCTTCGATAAAATGCCTGAACAAAAGAACAATGATAGAACAGATGAAGAAGTAATTAAGTCAACAATGAGCAAGATCAAGATATGACTACAGCCAGGGGGGGTATGAATGAAACTGAAACAAGTCAAGATTTGCAACCCGAAGAGATGCTTGGCCGTGGTCACAAGGAAAAAACGTGACAATGTTTTGTTAAGGGATTTTGTCTTACATACTGTGAAAGTGTCACGACCCCACCCGTGGGCCCGTGACCCAAGATTTGGGAATGGGTAGCGAAGGCCACCAAACCCGTAGTAAGCCCCGACACTCACCGACTTAAACAAATCTCATCTCAAATTAATATTATTAAAACCATAAATTATCTTAAATGCTACATTCTATAAAATTACTTCTACCTACCGTAAAACTAGGCGAGACCCAAGCTTAGAAAATTTACAACCGATACATTTACTATTACTACTCACGGAGAATCTAAGATTTACCAATTTACAAACCAAATCAAATACATCACCCGATGATGAAGGAGTCGGGTTATCAATAAGAGTCATGGAGAACTAATACCGAATCGAAAAAAATATAAATGGAGACCGCTTCCGAGAGTGAGTTAAAATCAAATAATCTAGGGACTATTGCATTCTTCTCGGAAAATATAGATTATTCAAATCAGATATCAAACCATGCACGTGAAATACAAATCACATTATAATCAAATACCATAATAAATAAATAAATAAAAATATATATTTACTTTTACGGGACGAGTGGCTCAAGAGAACCCTAACCCCAATTCTAATAGCCTTTCGGCTCTCTTAATCCAACAGTCCGGGCGCCCAGAGAGCAAGCTCGATCAGGTCCTTACCTCCACCGAACACTTGAATTCCAAATAAGCCTACCAGAGAGCATTGCTCGATCGGGGACCTTAACTGCAGAATCAATCGAACTCGACTGAGAGCAAGCTCGATCAGTATGCATAAATCCATAATAACCTTATATCCATGATCATTACCTAGCAGACGCCAGTCCTCGATGTAACCATCAAAGGCATGTTCTACAAGCCACATTTCCCAATTCGCAATCATCACATATAATAAATATCATTATCCGATGAACTCAACCAACACATATCGAAATAAAGATTAAAGATTTAAGGTAAAACAACGTGCAATTTGTGAGGGAAAATAATAACGCTTATCTTATTATAACATACTAATAATAATATTTATATTATTTCAAATATTAATAATCAAGTGAAATCATTTATCTTACGATCCTAATAATCATATTATGCATGAACTTTCAAAATAGCATATTAAATCGGACTTAGCAATAGTGCAATGATTAAATGACTTTAACTCACGGGATTGGGCGACCTCCTAGCTCTCGCCCCAAGGTCTCAGAGAGCAGAGCCAATGCATGCATCATCTAATCACGGAAAATAATTTATCAATATGCCGAGACAATCCATCATTAATCCTAGGTCTAGACTCCTAGACTGACCGCCTAAGAATTTCGACTCGGAGAATTCTACCAAAAATCTTAACCTCCCCACAACACGAACATTACCCCCAGAAACGGGTCCAGACCCGCCAAGAACACTTCAAATACTTAACGATTCAAACAATAGGAGTCGGGTCCCCAAACTTCACTATTTCCGACTCCGCCACACAAAGACAAAATACGAGGCAGTAAACTGACAGACAATTATTTTTGACTCACAAAAATCATCAAATACTCAATATAATCCAATAAACACAAATAACCAAGAATTTCTAAAATTAACGGGCTAAAGAAAATTACCGAGACGCCGATCGCTTTCAATGAAGTCCGATCGACGATCCGAACACACCATCGGACTCACAACGACGCTATCAAGATGATCCCCGCCCGATTTTTCGATCCGACACCCGATCATCCGGAGGAATTTGGCGGACGATCTCGACCGTCCGATTTACAAACGAAGCCCGATCGCCACGAAACTAGTGCCATCAGCGAAGCTTGAGATGAGGAGAGTCGGGATACATCCTCCCACGGAGCTCACGGAAAAGCCCAAAACGCAGCTTGCCTCCACTTCACGGAACTCTCTCCTCCCGCCACTAAACCAGCGAAAGGAAGCTCTCCAAGGGAGTTGATCGCCACCGAGATCGGCCGGAAGGGCCGAACGAGCCGGCCACACGCCGCGATTCCGCTCACCGCTGGCGGACTGCCGCTGGCCGCCAATGCCGCCCACGCCAACGCCCACGGCCGCCACTTCCCTCACTCTCTTCCCCGCCGTGACTCTCTCTCTCTCCTCCTTTCTTCTTCCCCGATTTCTTTCCTTCCAATATCGATATTAGGCCCCCAAACTTTTTCTTATTACAACTTGGTCCCTCAACTTTCTTAATTACTTACAATTTCATTCCGCAGAATTCCAATTTGACCCCCAAACTTCTTTTTAGCCTTTCAATTAAGCCCCTAACTATTTAATTTGGGCCAAATCCGAATTATTGAAAATACACAATTACAAAAATACCCCTGACCGATATATTTATTTACGAAAATACCAAACTCACAAATTTCCATTAAACCCTCACAAAAATAAAATTATACTTTTAATCCTTATTCCAAAATAATCCTCCAATTAAATCCTACACACAATTAAATTAAATAATCAATTTCCAACTCAAAATTTAATACTACTAATCAATTATAATACCAATTCTCCCAAAATTCTTTTATAAAAACATCCTTTATAATTTCTTCCAAAATTTTCCGATATATAATTTTACTTATATAAATATGCATTTGGGAAAATTTTGAATAACCAAAATATAATCATTTCTCAAATAATTTACTTGAATAATTTCTTAAAATTTCAAACTAATTGGGTATAGAAAATAACTCATTTATTTGATTAATATTAAATTTTTCATTAAATCATTTCAAATTAAACCCAATAAAAATAAAGCTAAAATTAACTTAAATAAAAAAAACTCATTATTAAATATATATTAAAAAAAATTCCGGGTGTTACAGAAAGTAATGGGTCCCTCTGCAAAATCACTTGATAATCAGCATTCCTCAGGTAGTCCTTATCCTCTTACACATTATATGAACTGTGATAAATTTTTTTTTTGTCACCGTGCTTTCTTGGCAGCAATTACTGTAGGAGTTGGACCCAATTCTTTTGCTGAAGCTATCAAAGATAAACAATGGAGAGAAGCTATGGCAAAGGAAATACAAGCCTTGGAGGACAATGAAACGTGGACAGTAAAGAAATTACCACCGGGAAAGCAAGCAATAGGATGCAAATGGGTGTTTCGCATAAAGTATAATGCAGATGGAACAACTGAACGTTACAAGGCTCGATTAGTTATTCTGGGAAATAGGCAAGTTGAAGGAATAAATTACAATGAGACGTTTGCACCTGTGGCAAAAATGACTACTGTCCGTACTTTTCTTACAGTTGCTGCAGCTAAAAATTGGGAACTTCATCAGATGATGTGCAAAATGCATTTTTACATGGGGACTTGCAAGAAGAGGTGTACATGCGCATGCCTCCTGGTTTTTATGCTCACAAACTAGGAATGGTGTGTCATTTGAAGAAATCTTTATACGGGCTATGACAGGCTCCTTGATGTTGGTTTGCGAAATTAGCTTCTGCTTTAAAGAAATATGGTTTCAAGCAATCTTATTCTGACTACTCTCTCTTCACTTTGCAACAAAACAAAGTGCAAATCAATGTTCTTGTTTATGTTGACGACATTATTGTGTTAGGCAATGAACACTCAGCTATACAAATATTTAAACAGTATTTGAGTAGTTGTTTTCATATGAAAGATTTGGGAGTCTTGAAGTATTTTTTGGGCATTGAAGTTGCACGCAGTTCTGAAGAAATTTATTTGTGTCAACGGAAATATGCCTTGGATATTGTTTTCGAAGCAGGTTTACTTGGTGTTAGACCAGTTTCTTTCCCTATGGAACAAAATCATAATTTGGCAATGGCAAAAGGTGATTTTTTGCCTAATCTAGAAAGTTTATAAGCGGTTGGTGGGTCGACTTATTTACCTTTCGGTCACCCGACCTGAATTATCCTATTGTGTATGTGTTCGCTCATTTCATGCAGCAACCCCGCAAAGAACATCGGGAGGCAGCCTTGAGAGTAGTTCATTACTTGAAAGGGAAACCCGGTCAAGGTATATTGCTATGGTTACAGAATAATCTGCATCTTTCTGCTTGGTGTGAGTCTAATTAGGCGAGTTGTCCTCTCACTCGTCGTTCTTTGATAGGCTGGTATATTCAACTTGGTGGTTCTCCCATTTCCTAGAAGACCAAGAAGCAATAGACTATTTCTTACCATCTACCAAGCGTAATATCGCCTATGGCTATGACTACTTGTGAATTACAATGGTTGCAAAGTTTGTTACTTGATCTTGGTGTACATCATTCAAAGACCGACAGCTTATATTATGACAACAAAGTGTACTTGCATATTGCCTCAAATCCAGTATTCCATGAACGCACCAAAGACGTTGAGATTGACCGTCACTTTGTCGTGATGTAGTTCATCATGGGGTTATTCGACCAATGTATATTCCCATTGGTTCTGAGTTAGCCGATATTTTCACAAAAGCATTGAGTGGTCGTCAATTTGAACATCTCCTTTGCAAGTTGGGCATTCTTAATCTTCATGCTCCAACTTGAGGGGGGGTAATAGGAAATAATCTCTGTATATTAGCTGTATAGTCTTGTAGACAGAAAAAAATATTTTCTTGATTAAGTAGAGATTTTCTTTCCTTTATAGATGCTAAATTTATTCCTGATTCACAGGACTGTAATGCTATATATATATGTGTAAGCTTTCTTCATGAACAACGAACACTTTATGTTCTCTATCAAATTCTGTTGTGTTTCGAAATACTTTTCATATCATAAATGGAACATATTGTAGTTAATGGTTATAAGAGTATATATCCTATAAGAAGGCTTACAACACTCTTTATTGATATAACTATATCATACAAATTTAGGTTTCATCATCTTATGAAACTTTATTAATTTGGGTAATTGCAAGTTATAGACATTCTAATGATGATCCAAGTATTCCATATCAATAATCTAATCTTGATATTATACTTTATCATCATTCTTTTTAAAACAAGCATACATCCTATGTATCGCTTAGAAATTCGGCATATGTGACAACTTGATTATAATATTAATTTTATAAGATTTATAAGTTACATAACTTATTTATATTACTTATTTATCTTAATATCAATAATTTAATCCTTATGCCTATTTAGGATTGCATTAATTCTTTGGCAATAGGGTTTTGTTTTTCTTACTTACATTCAACCTTTTGTATTATATTATAGAAACATAAATTATTTAACTAAATAAGGTAACAATTGTCAAATATTATTAAATAAAATAATAACCAACAATTCTTCTAGAGAAAGAATTAATAACAGTTATGAACTTCTAAATAAGAAAAATTAAACTAATAACTAAACTAAATGGCAATAATTATCTTCAAGCTAGTCTGTTCCTTCTTTTCAGAATTAGAAATTGTTCTCGCTTCTTATCCTTCAAATCAGCGAAATAAGCCTTGCAGTTCCTTCTCTAATGTCCTTCCTTTCCACCATGATGACACTTTTCTTTATCCTTATTGACACCTCCAATAGCCTTTAAGGCTTTCTTGGGCTTATGGGCTTTCTTTTCTTTTTTCTTCTTAGACTTACTCTTAGCAGCCTTAGAATGTTTTACTATTAAAACTAGTCCCTTTTGCTTTTGTATGGTGCCTTTCGCAGTCTTTAACATAAAAATAGGTTCAGGTATCATAGTATCTAACTTATTCATATGAAAGTTCATAACAAACTGCGAATAACTGTCAGGTAGAGATTGCAAATTAAGTCTATATTTAATTTATGGTCCATCACAAAATCAAGACATCTTAGATGTTCAATATATCCAAGCATCTTTAGTCCACGTGTATTCACAGATGCACCTTTGGCCATCTTGCATTAGAACAATTCCTTTGAGGTCTCATACCTCTCAGTCCTTGACTGCTTATTAAACATTTCCTTCAAATGATAGTTTGAGCATCTATATTTTCATGTTATCTTTGTAGTTTGGAAGTCATACTTCCTAATATCACATAAATAACTTGGTCATCGTCTTATTGACGCTTTTTGTACTCTTGGACCACCTCCTCGGGTGCATCTTCGGCAGCGAGATGCAATGGAGGTGTGTCTAGCACATAAAGCTTCTTTTCTTATTTAAGAATAATTCTCATATAGTGATACCAATTAAGAAAGTTCGGCCCAGTAAGCTTGTTGGTGTCAAAGATACTATGTAAAGATAGATTGCCACTCATCTTTTCTTACAACCTTCTAATATAAAGATAAACGAATATAAGTTAATTTATACAAGTAACTAGTATAGCTCTTACAACCAGTTCACTATCAATTTGGGATGCTAATAATTTAGCTATCCTAGTGGGCTAAAATCTCATCTATTTTAATATGACATTAATCATGTCCTTAACACGTGACTTAATATTGAACAAGAAATTTATTAAAAAGCGGTGATTAAAGTCTCATGCTTTGGCATGAACATACAAATTTCGAATGTAAGATTTTCATGCTTCGGCATGATCATGCATATATCATATATCACATATATAATATAAGCTAAGCTTGCCAAACTACTGTGGATGATTATGGACTTTCTAAACTAGTTAACTTGAGCCATCAAAGATAACTAGATGGTCAAAACCTAGGTAGTGCCTTCATGATCTTCAAGTCTTGAAGCAATATCCCCTTCATCTCCATTTAGTGTGAATATCTCCATCCGAATTACAAAATAAGATTCTATCTAACTAATCTAAAACTATATTTAATATTTATATAAGATATAGAGAAACCTTGAGTTGCACTCAAGGGGAGTTAGATGAGAAAAGAATTTTACAACCTAAAGAAATTTAGAAAAAGGTAAGGAATGCAATCTTTATTTTAAAATTACCAAATCAAAACATTCAACCATTTAACACAATCACATTGGTCTTTATAATCCATAACTATCCATATGCCAAATAGAATAATATTATATAAAGCATATAAAAGAATCAAGATAGCATAATTCAAGTTATTTGATCATTGCATGCAATTAGGACTAAATAGAGTATGGAAAATTAAAATAATTAAATCATATTCAAAAATAAAAATTCTCTATATCTTAGAGTGTAATTTTCGGCCAAAACAAAAAAAAAGGACATAAAGTCAATATTTGACCAAATAAATATTACTAATCCTAGTTATACTAGGAAACTAAGATTTAATCTTAGTTGAAGAAAGTTGTAGAGAATTAAAATTAATTAAATCAGATTTAGTTAATAACTAATTTCCTTTAAAATATCCTTAATTTTAATTTTGTGTCCTTTTAGGACACAAAATCAAATATTAAGACATAAAGTCAAATTTATGTCTTAATTAAGACTAACAACCTAGTCATACTAGGACACTAAAACATAAATTCTAGGTTAACAAAAATTAATGAGAAACTTAATTTAATTAAATCAAATTTAAAAAATAAAATTTCCCTTTGATTTCTTAAATTTTCGACCATCTCTAAAATTGAGGACAAAAGTCAAACTCTTGTCTTAATCTAGACAACTTCCTATTCCAACTAGGATTCTAAAATTATAAGTACTTGTCCTAAAGGATTTATAGTACTTGTATTAATTAAAACAATCTAATTAATCTCCTAATCATATTAAGACAAGTTATTAGAATCACAACTAGGATATTTCTTAAGACAAGGAGTCACATGCCAACTAGGACACTTCATTTAGAAATCTCTACAAACAAGGACACTCCTTATTTAAGAAGATTTAAAGATCTAACAAGGCTAATTAATCACATAAATTCTAGAATTTTCATCAAGATTCATCAAGACCCATCATCAAGAAAAGCAAATTTTCTATCAAACAATTCAAGATAATCAAGATTCACATAGTAATCATCAAGAAACAATGCAACTATGCAAGAAATATGATCAATATTCAAATCAACCTTTAAGATTACCTTAAGAACTTATCTTATGCATGATCTAGATCTGATGTTCTTCCTAAAAGACTGCCATTAGATCAAGAACCACACATGTGCCGAATTCCAATAAGTAACCCATACTATGCGTATAACTCATCAAATCAACACTTGATTTATATGTTGTGTGCATATATGGTGTTCATGAAGATCAAACCTTAAATTTTCAGAAATCGAAAGGTTTATTATTCATCTTCTAAATAATATTCATTACTTTCCAAAATCAAATCAAATCAAAATCCATACACACATGGATATGTCAAACCCTTAGGATGTGTAGTATGTGCATAGTTTTGCTTTTATCATCAAGAATCTAATTCTAAATTATTTTGAATAAATTTTGAACATCTAATATTTTAATTAGTTTGATTATCTAAAATTGATTAAAGACTCGATGTTGTTGATCACATCAAAAGCTGTCTATGTAGATAACATAAATTTCGAACAAACCCTAATCAAGCGAGATCTAAAAATTCTAAAAATCTCCAAATCATAAGTTTTATCCTTTAGGGTTCATATGCAACAAGAATCACATAAAAATTTGAAGTATAGCTATGGCAACCGATGAAAACTCTAAAACAACCAAGAAATTCCATATTAGTATGCTTGTGATCAATTAACAATTATGCAACTGTTATGACTAGATTAATCAATGGAGGCTCTCATACCACTATTAGAAATTGATATTAAAACAAAAAGGTGCAACATAAGCAATTTAAATTTTTTCTTAATTTCCACCAAAGATCTCATTGATTTAGATAGTCATATCACGCAAAAACAAGCAACAGATGGAGAAGGCTTACAAAGGGTGTGTGCCGCCTATTCCAAGGAGTGCTTCTTGCTTTATTGATTCTTGATTCTTCAAGGATGATTGATGTACGCTACTCAAATAACCAGCCTCTAATGGTAATCCACAAGCTTCAAAGCTGGAATCTCTTATGAACAATCCTTCACAAAAGAGAGAGTGGAGATGATGAGGAGTTTAATGCCAGTTCCAAGCTAGATTGAATCTTAATTAATCTAACTAATTAAGTATTGATGGCATCCTCCATTCAAACATATTCACATCTCTAGCTGCCCATCATACTCCATATATATATATATATATACATAAAATTTAATGTAGTCTTATAACAAGCAAGGCCTTACTTACTCTTAAGTTGGGACTTAATTGGGCTTGTTTAGACTAAGTTAAGTTAATTAATACATAAGCATAGTTATAGGGCCCTTATAGCCGAATATCATAGTCCAATATATATTAAACTAATTAACATTTAATTAGGCTCAATGTGTCACGACCCCACCCGTGGGCCCGTAACCAGCACTAGGGAATGGTAGGCGTAAGGCCACCGAAACCCGTAGTAAGCTTGACACTCACTGACTTAAACAAATCTCATCTCAATTAATGTTATTGATTCCACAATTTCTTAACCATTAAATTTACAATTAATTCAGTCTGCCAGAAAAATTAGGTGAGACCCGAAACTCAAAAAATTTACAACTGATACCTATACTATTACTACTGCGGAGAATCTAAGATTTACCAATTTACATACCAAATCAAATACATCACCCGATGATGAAGGAGTCGGGTTACTGAATAAGAGTCATGGAAGACTAACAACACGCATCCGAAAAAATAAATTGAGACCGCTACCCCGAGAGTGAGTTAAAATCAAATAATCTGGGGACTATTGCATTCTTCTCAGAAAATATAGATTATTCGAATCAGTATATCAAACCATGCACGTAAATACAAATCACATTATAATCAATACCATAATAAATAAATATATATTTTTACTTTTACGGGACGAGTGGCTTAGTAGAATCCTAACCCCAAATTCTAGTAGCCATTTTGGCTCTCTTAATCCAATAAGACTGGCGCCCAGAGAGCAATGCTCGACCAGGGACCTTACCTCCAGTCTGGTCACTTAAATATCCAAATAAGCCGGCGCCCAGAGAGCAATGCTTGACCAGGGACCTTACCTCCGGCAATTTACTCAAATCAGCCCAGAGAGCCATGCTCGACCAGGGCAAACCCATAAAAATCTTATTACATGTCCATGATCATTACCGGTGCGCACGCGGTCCTAATGTAACCCACCAGGTGGCATGTTCTACGAAAGCCATATTTCCTAAAACGCAATCATCATATTTAATAAATATCATTGTCTAATGAAATCATTCAACACATATCGAAATAAAGATTAAAAATCTAGGGTAAGGCAACATGCAATTCGTGTCGAAAAATAATAGTACCTGTATTATTATAATGTTACTAATAATAATATTTATATTATTTTTAATAATTAATAATCAAGTAAAATTCTTTATATTGCGATAATAATAATCATATTAAGCATAAATTTCTAAAATAGCATATTAAAATCAGACTTAGCAATAGTGCAATGATTAAATGACTTTAACTCACCGAATTGGGCGACCTCTAACTCGCCCGCACGGCTCCTCGGTTGGAGCGAGCCGAATGATGATCATCTAATCACGGAGAACAATTTATCAAAATGCTGAAACAATCGATCATTAATCCTAGATCTAGACTCCTAGGACTGACTGTCTAAGAATCTCGACTCGGGAGAATTCTACCGAAAATCTAGCAGAACCTCCCCTACAACACGGACATTACCCCACGTAAAAATGGGTCCAGGACCTGCCAGAAAACACTTCAAATATCCAACAATTCAAACAACTGGAGTCGGGTCCCCAAACTTCACTATTTTTCCGACTCCGCCACACAATACAAAACACGAGGCAGGCAAACTAACAAACAATTATTTTGACTCACAAATATCATCAAATACTCAATATAATCCAATAGACACACAATTAAACCAAGAATTTTAAAATTAACGGGCCATAGAAAATTACCAAGACGCTCGGTCGCTCGGTCGACTCGCCTCCAGCCGCCGGAGTCCGATCGACGATCCGAACTCACCATCGGACTCGAAACGACGCGCTGATGACGATCCCCACTTCCAATTTTCCGATCTGACACCCGATCATCCGGAGAGATTTGCAGACGATCTCGGCCGTCGATTCGCAAACGGAGCCCGATCGCTACGAAACCGGTGCCATTGCGAAGCTTGAGCTCAGCAGAGTCGGGTTACGTCCTCCGATCATCCATAGCTCGCCGGAAAAGCCAGAAAACGCGGCTGCCACCCACTGGCAAACTCCTCCTCCGGCCACCAAATCGGCCGGCCGCCAAAGGAAGCTCTCTTGAGGGAGCCGATCGCCACCAAGATCGGCCAGGCTACCGAAAACGACCGAACGGCCAGCCGCCTTCTTCGCGATTCCACCTACCGCTGACGCATTGGTGTCAGCTGCCGTCGGCCGTCCATGGAAGGACACCGCCGCAAGACCGATCTCCTCTTTCCTCCGCCACTTTCTCTCTCCCCGACATCTCCTTCCTCCCTTTCTCTTCTTCCCCGATTCCTTTCCTTTCAATATTGACATTTGACCCTTAAACTTTTCCTTATTACAATTTGGTCCCTCAACTTTCTTAATTACTTACAATTTCATCTAGCAAAATTCAAATTTAACCCCTAAACTTCCCTTTAGCCTTTCAATTAAGCCCCTAACTATTTAATTTGGGTCAAATTAGAATTATTGAAAATACACAATTACATAAATACCCATGACCGACATATTTATTTACAAAAATACCAAACTCACAAATTTCCATTAAAACCCCATAAAAATAAAATTATACTTTCAATCCTTATTCCAAAATAAATTTCCAATTTTGTCCTAACACAAAATTAATTTAAATAATAAATTTCCAACTTAAAATTTAATACCACTAATCAATTAGAATACCAATTTTCCCAAAATTCTTTTATAAAAACATCCCTTACAATTTCTACCATAATTTTTCCAATATATAATTTTATTTATACATATACATATACATTGGAAAAAAATTAGAATAACCAAAAATATATTCTACCCTTCAAATAATTTACTTGATTAATATCTTAAAATTGCAAACTAATTGAGTATAGAAAAATAACTTATTCAATTGACTAATATTAAAATTTCCATTAAAACATTTCAAATTAAACCAAATAAAAATAAAGCTAAAATTAACTTAAATAGAAACTCATTATTAAATATATAAAAATTTCAGGTATTACACAATGTATATAAGCTTAAGCCCAATTTTAAACCTCATTTTAATCTTGACTTTAAGCATATTTGTGTAAGACCCAAAAGGTTTCTAACATGTTGGCAATGAAACATCAACTATGAACAAAGTTTTTAGGAACGTATGTAGTGAGAACCTCATCATTATAAACTCGCTTTATAATTTTTCTTACATTTGTATTTATATTCCATGGTGTTCATCTCTAATGGTTTGGATTATTCTTTAACAATACTCGACAACTTATACCATTAGAATCGAACAATACATTTAGTATAATTTTATGTCATCAATTGCGATGCATAAATTAACATAGATCATCTACCAACTCTTTGTCTTTAGGACATACTCTAACAATATCTTAAAATATTTTCAGTTCGAGAGCCTTAAGTAAATTGGGGATTCAGAGTCCCAAGTTGGAAAGACTTTTAGGGATCCATGTAATATTTTAAAATATTTTAACTTCAACCCTAAGTTAAAAATATTATTAGAGATCAAAAAAATAAAAAAATAATACTGGAAAAATATAAAAAATAATCAGATCCTAAAAATAATTTTCCTCAGGGCTCTTTTAAATTTTTAAATTTCCAAATATGGATTTTTATCTTGGACTCCAAAATAAAAATTTTATAGCTCCCAAAGTAAAAAGTAATCTTTTACCACAATTTCTCAACACCTCAAAAGCAAATAATTTTCTTACATATCAGGCTATATTTCAAAAAATCTCTAGCAATTTAAATCTAACTATGGACAATTACCCAACAAATAAACATACAAAATCAAAAAAATTAGATAAAATAACTACCTTTTTTTAATCTTTTTTTCTAATAAATTTGAAAATAATTATTTTTTGCAAGAGGATATATTTTCCAGTACAAAGATTTAAACTTCATGAAATATAATACTAGAATAAGAAGTTGAAGGTTTGATTTGAACAAAATGAAGCCAATATTAGTCCGGTCTAGAAAGACCACCAAAAGCTGAAAGAGAAAAAAATTTGGAGGAATCAATTATGTGGTTTGGGTAGTTGGCGGTGAAGCTCAAGGAGGAGACAACAAATCGTCAAAGCACTGTTATTGTCAGAGAATGAGGATGACGATGTAGCAAACGACAACGTGAAGGGGATGATGTCAATGTTGGTGCAAGGTGATAGTAAAATGTTACCGATACAGAAAGTAAATTTGGAAAATTTGTGACTTAGAAAAATTGACGATTTTGGAGTTAGCTAGTAATTTTAAATGGATTTTTGTCAATTTAATCATGCAAAGAACTAGGTCTTTTAAGAGAAAATTTGAAAAGAATGAGACTTGAGAATCTGATAGGAAGAAGGAAGATGAAAAGTGGGAACTTGAATTTACTACCAGGTGCTTGGCCGGAAATTCCTATACATTGGAAAAATGGATTTAGAATTGAAGTTATATATATATATATATATATATATATATATATATATATATATATGAAAATGTAATTGTTTGACCTATAATTATTTTTGGCCCAAACCTAATTCAAATGGTAATAAAGATTTAAGACTGTAAGTCCAAAATAAATAAATAAATAATTGATTGATTTAATTAATTAATTAGTTAGTTAATAATTAAAGTGAAAGGTTGAGAGATTTAGCATTGGGAAGAAGTTATGTAATAGTTATTTTTATTTTGTACTTTAAATTTCTAAGTAAAAAAGAGATAATGGGACTTGGAAATATCTATAAAAACAGAAGTAAACCGAACAGAAGGAGATTCAACATCCAACATCTATTGCAAAAATCAAACATTCAAATATAAATTTTCTACAAATACTTTTAATTTTCAGCAATCTATTTGTTTCAAATTATTACTTTATAATTTATTTCAAAAAACAGTTTGTTTAATGTAAATTTTCAGCAAATTAAATATAAATTTTCAGTTTATTTATATGTACTATTATTTTATAATAAATTTTTATAATTTTTTTAAAAATTTAAATAAATTGTCAAAAAAATTTAAAATTTATAAGAATCTGATTAAAAAAGCAATTTAAAGCGCATTTAATTCTAATAATTTGTATATTCACACACGTGATATGCTTGGTATTTAATTTTTCTTTGAAAACAATAACTTTTTTATTTATAAGCTATTTAATATTTATATTTTAATGCTTTTATCGGTTCTAAACTAATATCTTACAATTAAACTGATGATTAAACTGAGTAAAAATTTAGCCATCAACTGGTTCCACCGTTGGTTTGACCAGTTTAACAAACCTTTTAAAATTGAACAAATTGATTAACTCAATCAAACCGGTCAGTCTAATTTGTTAAACCCATCAAATCAGTCAGTTTCACTTATCAAATTTGGTCACTTTTAATTCATTTTCCTTTTGTTGCAATTGGGTGTAGTCTTTAAAACAGTATCCTAAACAAAATTTCTTGGAGGAGAGACACCAAGGTAGACAGATCTTATTTTGACCAATAATGCAAGCATTGCTGGATGTGTCAGTTGATAGGTTGCATGCCAAATCATCTCCACACTATCATATGCTTCAATAATGTTTTGGAGCAATATTAACGTAAGAGTATTAAATTTTGAGGAAATCTCATTATTTATTTTTTAAAAAAATATTATTACAAAAATACATCTTTTATTTTTTAAAAAAATTATTTTATTATTTTTAGAAATACCTTTTTTTTTTATTTTTTTATTTTTACCAAATTAGTTTCAGATATTTTACAGATATCTAACTTATATTATATTTTAGTCAATATTTGAACATTAAATTCGATAAATGTATACCTTTTGCCATCCAACTTTTCTTGAATTTGTATTTTATTTTATTTGAAAAAGTTTGAGATACGTAACATATATTTAAGGTATATTATTTTTTATTAAATACATACTTTTTATTGTTATTTAAATAAAAAATATATCAGACATACACTTTTTTCTTCAATATATGATGAACACATATTTTTCTTTACCTGTAGCAACTTATCTAATATTTCAGATATGATATTTTCAACAGGTCTCTAAATCTTTAAATGAGAAAAATACCATTTAGATTTATTTATTTATTTATTCATCATTAATATCACAAAATCAAACAAAATACAATAATATTTCATAAAAATTAATGTATTTTAGATTTATTTTCTGTCAAAAGTATACTGAACTATACTTTCTTTTAAAAGTGTATCTAATATATAAATTTTCTTTTGAAAAAATTAAATCGGGTATTTTTATATATAAAATTTTATTTTATAGTAATTTTATAAATTAATTTTTATTGTCAGAAATTTTTACAAGTATTTTTATAAATATTTTATGTGTTTGTAGCATTTAGCGAAAAAATCCTAAATCTTTTTGCTTATCTTCCTAAAGTCCATAGTGTTTGTTGGAGAATTTTCTTTGTCTAATTAGTAATTAAATAATGAATTTTATATTTTTTAATAATTTTTTTAATTATTTAAAAATAAATATTTATATATTTAATTTATTTTAAAATACTTTTCACAAATTTTTTTAAAATTTATAGTGACAAAAATAACATAGCAAGTTAATTCTATTTATTAAAAGAAAAATTAGTAATTTAAAAGAAATTATTTTATTTAGATTTAAAATATATAAAAAATATACATATTTGAAACTTTTAATGACCATATTAAGAAGTTTATAATAAATTTTTTAATTAATTTTTAAGTATTATTTATTAAACACAGTTAATATACGTCATATTTTTTACTATAAAATATCAAAAATTATTATGAGAAAATATTTAAAGTATAAACATTTATTTTAAAATTCAAAAATTATTGAATAAAAATATTAAAATATATAAAACTTAGAATTTTATTTTCTTAACTCTTATAGTTGACCTATGAATCAACAAGATTTCTACTTTATTTAGTTTGATACCTGCCTGTTTTACTCTGGGGTTCAGTGAAGCCAAATAAGCAATTGCACAATTGATAGGACACAAGTCAACCGTATTGGTAATGTAATAAAATAATATTGAACACATAAAATCAACAAAGTTATAGGTATTCTGTCAAAAGAAAGAATATTGGTATGCCCTAAGCTCGAAAAGTAAAAAGCTCAATCTAGACTTAATTGTGCTAAGAGGGACTGAAGTGATGGTAATAGTTCTTAAAAAAATTTATTTAATTAGTGACCATAAAAATATTTGTATAAAAGGTTGGGTGAAATATATATTTGAATACTAGAATTTAATTATTAATTATTTCAGTATTTTAATTTTAATTTTAATTCTTATAATCTTTTAAATACTTTTAATTTTTAATTTATTTTATAAAAAATTATTGAAATAATTATGCACAATACAAGTAGACATATTGAATGAAGTTAAGTATTAAAAAATATTTTAATAATATTATAAAATAAATTAAAATGTCTATCACATTAAATAAGAAATTAAAATATTAAAATAACCAGATCCTAAAAATTTAGATGTTTCAAATATGTATTTAGCTAATAATTTTTAATGCTATCATTACTCCAGTAATAAGATAAAAATTTCTGTTAAATGAGGTACCTGGAAGAAGCATAATCTTTAATGAAACATGCTCTACTTTTATAGTATCCCTATCGAATTGCATTATAGTTTGCCTCAATGTGAGAGAGTGACCGGAAAAGGATAAAACCTGTAGGTGCCTATCTTAAAGACAGCAGTCTAGAGAATATACATACTAATCATGACAAAATACACACAAGTCTTTCTATTGATGTATATACAACCAATGTCTCATCCATTTTTCTTCATACCATTAGATTTGCAGAATGAAACTGTTAGAGACCCAAAAAGAGTGAGAGAAAGATATCTTCATATGCTATATACAAATGGAAGACATTGTAGACATGTAAATATATATCAAAAAGAAAAAGAACTTTCTATCATGAACAAAGCTTGGGTAAGGATCTGGCATTGCTAGAGCTTGATACTCTTGATTTCACGATTTTTGTCATCTGGGTTTGCATTTTCCTGCATACTTTCTCCAATTCCATCACCCTTGTTTGCATTCCTTGCAAATGCGCCCGAAGTTTCTCACTGTCGGTTGAAAGCTCAAGTTTCCCAGCGAAAAGCACGATCTGTTCACTGGTTTCATTGGTTTTTCCCTTGTTTTCAATCTCATCAAAACTACAAGGTGAACTGCCATAGCGTCTTGAGTTGCTAGTTCCTTGAAGTAGGCTCTTGAGCTTGAGTTGCTGAGATCTGAGAGCTTGCGCTGCAGTTCTTGATGAAAATCTCTTGTTCTGAGAAAGATGTATGCAAGCTTCAGCTGAGAGCTTGTCATGGTTCAACGAAGAACATATCTTCATTTTTTCTTCTTCAGATAATCCAGCATGCACCTGTACGAAAAACCATAGTATTCAAGCATCAGTACGGGGCAATAAGAGTACAGTTAAAAGCATCAATCATCGTATGATTTCTCCAATAAAATGCACAAATACTGAACTAAATTATGTGGGGTCAATGCACTACCTCTAGATAAATGTCTGCAGCGCCGTAGATTTCATCATAAGAGTCTCTAGCAGAGTCAGGCAAGGACATGGCTAAAGCTAAGAACTTTGAAGGTTTTAGACACGGATCTGGAGCTACTTCTGCTATATACAAATCCATCAACTTTGCAACTTTCTTTAATCGCATTGAACTTACTTGACAATTTCCTCCACGCAGAAATGCTTTCAGGAACCTTAAAACCATATTCACATCATACAAGTGAGTCATCCTACAAGGAGAAGGAATAAGAAGATTATCTAGAGTTGCCTGATCCATCTGAGAACCTATCATTTTCTCCAATTTGTTCCTGCAACTTTTGCTTATATTCAAATTCAAAGCAACGCGAAGAATACCAAAAAGACTCTTGCACGAAACAGAGCTCCAATCAAGAATATAAAGCATATCAATGACAGTTTCAACAATTTCTCGCTTCTCATTAGATGTGGCTGAATGGGACTTTGTTTTCTGGTAATAAAATAGGAATCTACTAATGATGGGGTGATCAAATTTCTGAAAAACCATAGACTTTACCAGCATTTTAACTAAATCACTACTCAGAAACAAAAGATCTTCAAACCACCACGTTGCTCGAGAGAAGCTATTCTTCAAACTCTCAGTGCTTCTAGTGTCACATGAAAACCGAATGCTGGAGCTATCAGGAGAAGAAGTAGATAGACATGGACTTGATTCACTAGACAAAGCTATCTTACCAACAAGGGAATCCATACATTTCTCAAGAACAGATAAAGAGTTCGTCAAGGGAACTAAGCCTTGGCACTGCTTTATAGTGATCAATAGTTCAGACCATGTCCACTCATTAATCTCTTGAAGTGATTTCTCACTCTGTTCCAATAAATTCTGAGTTCCAGAAACACAGCTGCTCATTTCCATGAACTGTGCGGCACAGTGGAGGAGTAAAATATTGTAAGGAGTTATATTAATTCTGCCCTTGTTGTAGCAGAACCTGGACATTAGCTCAAAAATTTCAGCCCCTCCTGGGAAGTCATTGAATATCACTTTGAAATTTCTTGATGAGCCTGTTGATTTACCAAATAATTTACTTAATCTGCCTGAGTATGAAGAAATAAGCTTCTGCAAGCAAAATATCCAGTTGAAAACAGAGTAAGAATTTGTCTCATTTGATGGACTAATATAATTCCTGGAAAAACATTGAGAGACTACAAAATAAAAGAATAAACACAGTAGACTACAATTTGCCAAGAATTAGACCACAGAAGATGCAAAAAGGTGAATAATTAGGTCAGTAAGTAAGGGAAGGTAATAAAGACGGTCCTGAATCACTGTCACAGTGCAACCTTTAAGTCTCTATAACAACAACCAAAAAGAATGAATTCATTGAATTTAGCAAAGCCCTAATACAAAAAGCAAGATTAAAAAGGGAATCTACAGCTAAAACCTGCAACAAAAAGCCGTGAGGTCGTTATAGACAATGAATTGTGTCCGGGCCATTAAAGAAGAAAGATGTCCACTAAACAACCCAGCAAAGAGGGTAATAAACAGTAATAAATGTCTTGAAAGCAACCCATTTTTCCTTCTCAAAAGTAGTGAATGGAAACAAATGAAGGTAAGAACATTTAAGCCACCTCAAGACAAATGCAATTAATGAGAGGAAAATAAAGAAAGAAGGCAAAATACCCAATGGTTGAGATAAGAAGTAGCCAAAATAGAAGCAAACTAGAAGCTGTGAGACCTATGCCTACCCCACAACACTGCAATGCAGTTGCAAATTAATAAATGCTTGTACAAACACAGAAATCAGCAATGCTAACAGTGAAAAAGTATGAAACTACTCAAATTCCACATTTAATGAGCACAATAAAAGCAAACTAGAGCAGACACTCTGTGATCTAGAGTAAAACCAGAAGAAGCAAAACAAAACCAGATCAACAAATGTATGAACAACATTAAATAATTGATATGGAATAAGTAATTACAACAAACTAAGTACAGTTAAGTTAAAAAGCAAATCCAAAGAGAAAGATAAACAATTAAAAGGCCAGTAATCATTTTCAAAAGGTCTAAGAAGCATAAAGGTGAAAAGAAATGAAAAGCTATAGAACAGCATCATTACATAATTACCTTATCCACCACGAATGTCTCTTCTCCATTGACATCCACTTCAAGATCACAGCAAATTGCCATGACCCAACTAAACAAACGAAAAACCCACCTCGAATCTACAGTATTTTTAATAATTTTCTTCTTCTTTCTGAAACTCGTACCAAGAAATGAAAAAGAAAAAAGATTAACTACCCAAGAAAGAAAACAAGTAGAGAACACCCAAGTAGAGAAGAAGAACATGAAAGGTCATATTATTCTATGATGGAAAAGACGACAAACAGAAAAGAGGCAAAGGAAGTGACTTTGGTTATGCAAAAATGGGGGGTGGTCACTTGGTGCAGAAGCAACGCAATGTGGTTCTCAATTTTGAGAGAGAGAGAGAGATATGTGTATATATATATATATATATATATATATATATACTCACAAAAGAAAGAGCGCAAGAAGCAATAACAAGGTGTATAAAGACAGAAAAGAGAAAATATTATTGTTATTATTATTTGTAATAACAGCAGAGTCATGTCAAACTCAGAGAGAGACGGAGAAAAAGAACAAAAACAGTTGGTGCATGTGTGACCACTAGATTACTAATCCACACCTGACTTTTCTGTCAAAAAATTACTTTGTACTGAAGTGTAAAAATATTTGGTAATACATCTATAATAAGAATAAAAAGACCGTTCATAAAATATTCATGAATATGATAAAACTTAGAACTGAAGCTTTTCTGCTGGCTTTGATTCTATTTTACTTTGCACATCCAATAAAGATTACTCCTTCCAATGCTTGCATTTAATCTTTATCAAGTATCAAAATGTGATCCTTACATAGGTAGGTGTGTCCCTATTATGACACTAATCTCCTTCTCCACTAACATTACCACCTAATAGTCAGCTCGTACAGTATAAACTAACCATTTTACACCCTAGAAACAAGGTGTGGTGTATAATTAGAATATACATTAAGTGTCTATCTAAAAATTTTCATTAAAAAAAAATTACTATATAAAAGTCATATATATTTAAAAAATTCTTATCTAGATTAAATAAATATTGTCACTTATATATCAAATACGATAAAAAATTAATATATATTTATTAATTTTAAATAATAAAATATATTTAAATTGTTTAATATTAAAATGTAGAACACTCATATGTACGTGTTACTTTTCTATTAGTTATTGTATATACACCAAATTATATAAGATTTTTCTCTTTTATTATTAAAAAAATTATTTTCTCTATCAAATTTTAATAGATAAATTTCATTTTGTATAAAATTAAAATATTTAGTTCTTTTTAATTAATATCTCTATTTTAACCATTTCTACTAAATATTTTTAATACAATAACTTGCCAATTTAAATATAATTTTTGAGATTTAAATAAATAAAAATTTTATATTAAAATTTAAGAAAATTATATAGTTATTTGTTATTTTAAAATTAAGAAAATAAAAATTAATTATAAATATTTATATTTATATTAATTAATAGAGAATATTTTAAATATTTAATTATTAAATTATTAAATTAATAATTAAAAAATGACTTGTATTTTTAAATGAATAAAAAATAATCTATTAAACTAAATAATTCAAATTTAGACATGCATAAGAGTTTATCCCACAGGTTCTCAATTAAAAGAAATATATGCAGTTTTAGGTTCTCCAAGCCGGTAAATACTTCCTTACATAATGGCTAAATTGTCCGTTTGAACCTTTTTATTGTGTGGGCCCTACCTTTGTCTTTCTTTGTTAGGTCCCCACAGCATGGTCCCACTTGAAAGTAATAAGAAGGAAAACGAGAAAGATCAGTCTCTTTTTACTCAGAGAACCGATCACGTTGGTGAATATTAACCCTTTTGTTTCCCATTTATGATATTAATCTTTGTGTGGGGTCTTGTTAGAGATTTTATTGCAGAAGGGAATTTGATCGAAGATGGTCCATTGACTTTGCTTTGTTATGGGTTGCTGAGATAGTGTGGGTGGGTGCGGATGAGTGAGGATGGTCTACCTTTCTGGCCATATGTCATTTACACACGAAGACTAAAAGAGAGATAAAAGGCAAAAGGAATAAGGTTTAATTTAGCCTCTTTAACGTATTGCATAAGTTTTCTTCTATCAAAAGATAGAACTTAAGTAGAAGAAAAAAATATTACAGAATAGATTGGTCCCTTAACCAAAGAAGCTGGTCTCCAGGGTTCAGAATAAAATCATCTGACAGAGAATTTCTAGCTAACAAATAAACAGCATTGTTACACAAACAGTTAACATAACTAAAATCTAAAGATTGAAAACAGGAAAATTGCACGAAAGCATCCTGGATAATGCAGTAGGCCAAAGTGGTAACTTCTTGCCCTGCAGAACTTCAATAATTTCCTTAGCATCTCCTTCTATGATAAGATGTTGGATTTCATGATCACGAGCAGAAATAATGCTTCTCGGAGGCCCATGGCTTCTAAAACTGGTGCAGCAGAGATATTAGGAATTTTGCGTCCAAGACACCACAGTATCTTACCATTCGTGTCTCTAGCCACTAGGCTAATCACCTTACATGTTCCTCTAGCATTTGCTGCGGCGTCAATATTAACTTTGATGACATTTGGCGAGGGAGCACTCCAACCCGTAGAACCTGAAGGAGCATATGAGATAGCAGTTGGTGCTGTTTCTGGGCTTCCAACCATTGTAGATCAAAAGACATCTAGGTAGTGCTTTGCTCCATTAACAATCTCCACAGGTGTGGTATCAATGCTTTCAAAGACAAGTATTTTCCTCGCTTTTCAGCGGCTCCACAACAAGAATACAAAGGCTTGAAATATTGAAAAGTACAGCCAGTAAATAATTCGGGCCTCACTCCTATCTTAGCAGTCGTCTAAGTCTCAACAACCTTTCAGCACTTAAAGAACATGCGAACTACTGTCTCCTCCATTTGGCAGATTTACACTGATCACTCGCACTATTAAACCTTCGAAGCTTAACAGCACTTGTAGGCAAGCAATTGATAAATCAATTCCAAAGAAATAACTTCAGTTTACTCGGAATTGGCAGCTCCCAAACTTCTTTCCACAGGAAGGGAGCATGCTGGTTAGAATGTTGGGGGCCTCCCCTGCGCTGCAGCAAAATAGCTTGTATCTCTTTCGCCACCAAATAAGCAGACTTTGCACTAAAGATACCATAACGAGAGTGATGCCAAAAGAGTTTATCAGGCTCATCACACCTACTAATGGGGAGGGATAAAATCAGGGATGCATCCTCATCTTGGAACTGTTGTTTCACTAATTCCGCTTTCCAAATCTTTAAGGACTATCTATGAGTTGTGAAACTCAACTAATGCGTGTATCCGTCGTTAGTTTGAGATTGGGTCCGAAAGGAAATGCTTTCGGAACCCATGCATCAGTATTGCAGAGAATATCATGGCCACTTCTCACTTGCCATCTCAAAGCCTTGATGTGAGCGACCAGGATCCACTGTTGGTGTGAGGTCCACTCTCCGTACTAAGCTGTTTAAAAATAAGCTCTTCGGTTGAGGGCCCTACGGGATTATGAATGGCCTTAAAACTAATAGAAAAAGGAGTCGCCACCTAATGAGATCGGAACAGTTTTTAGAATGAGGATGACGCCTTTGTACCCTTCGCGGAGAGCCTAAGTTCTCCTTTCTAAAATCAGAAATTCTAGATTCGGAAAGGTACGGATATAGAAGGTTTATGAATACACTCATATCCTCCTTGGAGGTGAAATCTAGTCTCCACTAGAGTAAACAAGCATTTGCCTATCCTTAAAATCTTAATATTAGCCTATTTTACCATATATTTATTGTACACATCAACCTTTTTTATCTTATTAGCATGTGAGATGAGGAACCAAGAAACTATCCTAAGCGAGAGGTACTTTGGTACCTTAACTAATCCTAGATGGAAGGCAAATTGGTGCCTTTGCTAGTTCTAATCAAGAGGCACTTTGGTGTCTTAGGTTTTATAGGTGACGAAATGAGGATTCAATTTTATTACCTAAGTCTAGATGTCAGATTTATTTTATTTTAGTATTTGAGGTAAATACATAATATAGTGCTGTAAGCTCAATTTATTTTAGAGTTGACATATGAAGTGATCACATAAATACTAAATTGATTTTAGTTCTTTGATCATATGAGGTAAGGAACCTTTAAAGCTATAAGCATAAACATATAAAGAAGGGATTAACGCTTAGGAAAAAAATTATTACAAACCACATTTTTAGGGTCTCATAATAGATGAATATAAATGAAAAGCAACAAATAATAAATAGAGCAAGCCATTATGGTGAAATTAAATGGCGGGAAATAAAATAGAATGATTAAACAAGTAATTAATTAAAATTTAATAGCAATTAATTAAAACATGGTCTAGCATATTGAGCTAGCACGAGGTCAGTCTCCAGAAGCCCCAAAACAGCAAAATGACAGCCAGATCAGCATAAATGATAAAATAAGGACTACTAAGGCTGAACCCATGCAGGTACAGGCTAAGCCCGTGTGAGTTCATACTTCTAGAAGTCCCAAATTGCTAAAACAACAGGAGAAAACCAAAAATGACAATACACAAAGGTATTAAGGTTGAACCTGCACGAGTACAAGCTAAGCTCGCACGAGTTCGAACTTCTAAAAGTCTAAAAGTACTAAAATGACCGAGTTTTATTTAAATTCTAAGGGGCTAGATTGAACTTGCATGAGTATAGGGTTGACCCTACACGTATTCAACTTATAGAGGGGAAAGCAAGTGGATTTTGTACTCTAAATCATAAAAATAAAAGAAATAGAATAAAACAAAATATGATGGAGAACAAAATTAAAATATAAAAAAGATGCACCAAATATCAAATAAAATTAGATTTGGCCATCAACTGGTAGATTTTGATGAGAAATTCAAATTAAAATGCTTTTAAAATGAAAGGTGTGTAAAATTTGAAAACTACTACCTAAAGATCTTGATGTATGTTGAGGAGTAGGATTTATTAGTCTTTTTGGTGTCTTGGAGAAGAATGGATTTAGAGAGAAAGTGGGGCTAGGTTTTTTTGTATATATGGATATATGAGGTTTTGAAGATTAGAGAGTGTGTATAAAAGGAAAGATGGAGATGTGTTTATATAGGTTTTTGGGGTTGAGAATGAAGGGTTGAGATGTCTTTTAGGGTTAGAGATTGGAGGGCTAGGATGGTGCCACATCGTTTGATAAATTTTTCTCTTGAAATGACATGACATAAATCTGAAAAGGCTTTGCCTTGCCCTGAACACGTTCTAGCTTAGGCTGAATGTGTGTGAGGACAGTCGCTCTAGCTTAACCTGAGCTTGTGCTCGCTTAGCCTGACTATGCACTAGCTGAGCCTGAGCTTGCGCTAGCTTAGCCTAGCAGCTTTGGTAAAATGTGGCATTTTGGATTCTAGGGCTTTAGGATTGATCCTTGAGGCTATTTCCATAGGTTTAACACGTGCTGTTCATTCAAGAGCATCCCACCAATCACATAAAAAAATTCCCACGAGACCTAACGCATCTTCTGTTCTTTTTTCTATGCTACCAAAATTGAGCAACCATACTATTAATCTCTTTGCAAAGCTTTTGTGGTAAGCAAAAACATGACATAGTGTATATAGGTATTACTGCCGCTATTGCCTTTATCATGATTTTATTTTCCCCAAGGAGAGTAGCAATTCTTTCCACCCCGAGAGCTTCCTTTGCTCTTTGTCTTTAATATCTCTAAAGGTCTGCCATTTTGATCTCTAAATTACTGAAGGTAGCTCGAGATATTTATCCTCTCGGCTAATATATTGAATACCAATAAGCTCCTTTACTGTTATTCTTTGCTTATGAGGGGTATTGCTACTAAAATACAAGGCTGACTTGTCAAGGTTAACCATTTTTCCACTAGCCTTGCAATACAATTGAAATATCTTACTAATCTTCTCTACTTCTCAATTAGAGGCTTGGCAAAAAAAAGGAGTCATCAATGAATAGGAGATACAAAATAGGCAGGATGTGTGTAGCAACCTTGATCCTCATAACTTCCTTGTTTACTGCAGCTTGTTATAGCATATGGGACAACCCTTCGGCGCACAGAAGAAAGAGGTATGAGGACAATGGGTCCCTTTGTCTTATGCCCTTACACGATTTCAAATACCCATGAGTCTCTCTATTCAAACACACTGAGAAGGTAAGTAACTGACGTTATGCATCTCATTGCCCATTCAACCCATCTCCAATGGAAGTCCAGTTAACTCATCATATGCTCCAAAAAGGTCCCCTCCAATCTTTCGGACGCCTTGACATATCGAATTTGATGGCTACCCAATACTTATGCCCCTTCTTTTTTTATTTCAAAAAATGCATCACTTCATGTGCAATTAATATATTGTTTGAGATTAGTCTTCCATGGACAAATTCACTTTAAGACTCACTAACAATTTTTGGCATTACACTCTAGAGTCTTGTAGTGAAGATTTTGGAGATGATCTTATAGAACACCGTGCACAAACTAATTGGTCGCAACTGAGTCATGTCCTTAGGTTGTTTTACTTTTAGTATTAGGGATAACATAATGTGACTGAGGTTGGTAACCATGTGCCCTCCCTAAAAGAATCTCTTACTTGCTGCACTAGATCCTCTCTAATTATTCTGCAATACACTTGACAGAATCTGCCTTTTAGTCCATCTTCCCTTGTCTCTTTGCTTGGATTGATCGAAAGCATAACCCTTCTAATTTCCTTTGTAGTAACCTTTCCCATCAGATGCTCATTCATGGCCTCAGTTACCTTTCTTTGCAATCCCTTTGTGACCTCTTCATAGCCAGATGGGGATGAGGTTGTGTGTATTTCCTTAAAGTAATGCAGGGCAATATTAACTATCTCTTCCTTCCCTTCCTTCAAATATCCATCTGTGTCATGCACCCTTGAACCAAATTTGCCCTTTTCTACTGTTGCACATTGGCATGGAAAAAAACATGTGTTCATGTCCTTAAATTTTAGCCAGTAAGCAGCAGGGGATGATAATCCGAGCCTATAGCACTCAGGTGGGTCACAGATGCTCTAGGAAATAAACTAAACTAGTTTGTTGATGCAATGCCTCTGTCTAACCTGACCTGGACATTTTCATTTCCCAATCTTCGATTGTTCCATGTGTACGGATAGCCCATAAAACCCCAGGTCTTTAAAGCTAAAGAAATTCACAAAATCCCTAGACTCTTGATTTTCAATCAGTTGTCTCTAGTTCTACCCTTCTCATTCCTACACAGCATCATATTAAAATTGCCATTAAATAAAGCCTAATTACTTACTTGATGCTTATAATTCCCGAGCTCCTCAAGTTGATTCCTTCGGACCCCTTGCTCACTACTGATGTAGATGAAAATAACATCCCACCAGCAATCACTATCGGATTCACAACCAAACTCCTATAATAACCAAATCTTTGAAATTACTCTCTACTTTCTTTGCGTTATTTTTGCTTCAGCTAAGCACAACACCTCTAGGGAATGGGAATTAATGATTCCTTTTAAGTGCTGGATTGTTGAGGGGGTTCTTCAAACCGTGATGCCAGTAGTATAGGCTCATTGATAAGAATGAAGCCATTTTTGGCTGGCTTCCTTTACCATCTCAAATTGATCACAAGCACAGAGTCTCTTGCCATTGCTAGCCTCAGCTCCAATAACTTCTTCCAATCCCTACTTCCTGGTTTGTTCTTCCAACAGTTGTTGGTCAAAGTTAGTTGGGTTCACACTCTTCCTACTCAAACTCTTCCTTCTAACTAGAGCTTTCAACTTAACTTTCTGTATGGTTGTTGTTCCGAGTGAGGTTTCAGAAGGGTTCTATTGGTTAATGTTTAGGGTGGTATTTAGAGAGGGGAAGCTGCCACCACTAAGTTTGATGATATTGGCGATGCATTTTTAAGGAGTAGTGGCTCCGGAAATAATTGCTAGGGAGTTAGCTTGGCGGGATAAAGATGGTCTGTAGGTTATCCTGAGTTTTCTAAAGTCCTACTTCGTGAGGCGGGCCTATGTTCGGAATGGTGGCTGGATATGAAAAATTAAAGGAGGGGTTTTAAGGTTACTGAAGGTTTTGGGCTAGGTGGGCTTAAACTAAGGAAAAGAGCCTTTGGGAGGGTATGATTTTGGACTATGAGCCCAATCTCTCTTAGAAATAATAGGTTACAAAAGAGAATTTTGGAATATCGAAGGTCTGGGTTTAAGTAGGCTTTTGGTACAAGCAGGGATTCAAACGGGGTAAAATAGGTTGGTGGGCTAGGGAAATTTTGTAAAATTAAAAAAGGAAATAGTTGACTTGCCTTTAAATTTGTAGTAGTCTGGATAAAGTTATTCTTTAGACATTCGTTATTTCTTTTGGGACTTTGTCAGCTTTAGCTTGTGATACTATACCAACGCTTGCCTACTCCTTTCTTCCATCCTTTCTACATTGCAGATCCCCACCTTATCCTTATTTTTCTTGTCAGAGTCAATCCTATGTTCCAGCGGACCATCCTTGAATTTTTTATTATTATCTTTCGTACTACCCTCCCCTCTGATAGGCCATTCCCTGTTGTTGCCTTGCTCACTGCTCCCTACTTCTCGTAGTATTAATGATGCCTTGGCCACCAATGGTTGCACCGCCTTTAACCATGACCCAAACTTGACTTTCTCATGGTTGGCCATAGGAACCTCTTCGCCACACACCCGAATTGTGTGGCTTAACTTGCCACACTGATAGCAAAAGTTAAGCAATTTTTCATATTTGAGATTGATCCAACCAGCACTTCCGTCATCTTTGATACATTGGAAGCCTGTTAATAGCGGTTTTGGCAGATCAAAGGAAACATTGAAGCGAAGGTAGCTTAACCATCCTATGCGTCCTTCCAGATGTCTATTTCTATGGTTCCATTAAAATAGGCCCTCTATCCGCATAGTCCTGTGTGATTTGATTAGGTGGCAGTCCATGCGCTTGGACCTAAAATGGGGAGTACTTGAAACATATGTCTTGAATAACCACATGACTTGGCTAGTCCTGCATTACCATTAGCTGATTTTTGATTGACCATGGTCTCCCTTCCAACACGATGGGAGCATCTACCTCATTGCCGACTTTAAAGACGTACAAACTACCTCTTCTTTTTTGCACAGTATACTCATGACACAACTTCCATGATTTGCTAAGAGCCTCTTTAATAACCTGTACATTATAAAATCTAGTAGAGTGAACCTTTTAGCTAATTTAGTTAGATCTTACTAATTTCAGTCAAACCCACCGTTATGGATGAGAGAGTTTGAGTTAAGAAATATAAAAATAATTTTTTAAAATTAAAATAACAAGTAATTTTTATGATAAAATCAAAAAAATAATCTAAAAATTCTTAACAATTTTTTTTATTTAAAATATATCCTTATAAATATTAGTTAAAGGATTCTAATTTATTATTTTTCTATCAATTCATTCTCTTTTCATATTAAGTGCTAAATTAATTTTATGCAAAAAGTTCAGAGACTAAATGGAACTTTATTTCCAGACAAAATGTTTCATCATATTTTAGCCAAATTCCATTGTAATGGACTTGAAATCTTGTCTTTTCTTTTTTGTTTTTAGCAATTCTGTGTCTTTAATTATCTTTAATAGAAAAATCATATTAAAGTGTTGTTTGTGGCATTTTATTGCTCTAATTAAATATTTTATTTCTAAATTATTATCTAAAACTAATTTCTTATGCACGTATCTTACAAACTGAACGTATAATTATTTATATTGTTAAAATTAAATAATTATTAAATTTTAACAACACTATAACAATTAGAATATAACATAATTTATAAAATTCCTAGAAAATACACAATAAAATCTATTTAGTGCAAGAATATACTTAAAATACATATGTATAATCGTGATATTCTTAATATTAATACTTCTAGAATTACAATAATTTTAATTTTATTTCTTTATCAGTATTATTAGTTTAGAATTATGTTTAGCTTTTTCTATTCTTTTCTTCTTCTAATTATAATCAAATTTTATATTAAATGATTATTATTCAATAATGAATAGTGTCCTATTTCTATACAAGTTTTATCCTCACACTACTACCATTTATTATCTTTTTTATTTAACTATAGTAAATTAGAAAAAAATAAAAATTGATTAATTTTAGTAATACTAATTGATAGGCTACTTATGCAGCTACAAACTAAGGCAGTGAACCTATCGATGCAGTCTAGCACTCATGGCGAGTATCAAGGTCGTATTCTCGGGAAAGCGAAAACTTAGAGTTACTTTTTTGTTCTTTGTTATATTAACCTAAAATGAATGATGAATAATTTCTAAACTAACTAATAGCTACAAGCTAAGTTCTAAGGGAGACACAGGAATGAACGGATAAATAAAATAACCAAGATAAGAAAGCAAACCCAAAGGGAACCTAAACTAGTCGGCAATCAAACAAAAGATAAAGGATTGGTGAGTCTAATTATGCTACCCGTGGACGAATTCTTAACTGAATTCGGTTTCTCTCTCGAGATAACCGAATTCCTAAACCTAATAACCTAAAGTTGGAATCTCTTTCTAACAATTGATTCTTAAATTAGCATTAAGCTTTAATCTGTCTCTATTAAGCTTTGTTAATTCTTAATTCGGCTAGTTAATTATCCTTATCTCTAAGTGATTATTAACCAGTTCTTGCTATTCAAAATTCCAATTGGCAAATGGACTTCTCAATCACACAAAGCAATCTAAACACCACAATTCACAACGTCTCATGAATAATGCATTATCTTATTAATACTGAAAGCAAGAAGAATACAAACTAACTCAAACAATCCAACAATATAATATTAAGCCAACATATTAAAGAAATCCTAATGGATTTAATCAATCTAGCTAAACATGTTCATGTTTAAAACAACTAGGAAATCAATTACAATAGAAGAATAATGAAAATGAAACATGTACACCCTTTTCTCTCGAATTGGATGAACAGCTCCAAATATGGATCTGCACCACGATTAATCTCCCAAATTACCTCTTGAATTGCTCCACTACTGTTTTGCACTTAGAACCTTGCGATCCCAGGTTCTTCCTCTCTGCAACTCTCTCCCGCACTCAACATTATGCAAAAATCGAATCAGCCGCCAGGGCTCTCTCTCACTCCTTCCTTTCTTCTCACCCTAAAAAATTTGTTTTCCTTATATATTTATTTCAGCACGCCATGGTCAAGGCCATGCTAGGCCGTGCTGAAACTGTGGATCTCACCAAGTAGGTTTTCACCATGGCCGTGCTCCCGCCGGTGCTAGCCACCACGGGCCGTGGTGGCCTCAGAAACTGTGCCCATGTCATGACCCCAACCGTGGGCCCGTGACCGGCACTAGGGAATGGGTAGGCGTAAGGCCACCGAATCCCATAGTAAGCCTGACACTCACAACTCAAACAAATCTCATCTCAACTTTTACTATTATTAACGCCATAATTTACAGTAACATTAAATTTTACACAATTAAATCGGTCTGCCAGAAGAACTAGGCGAGACCTGAAACTCAGAAAATTTACAATTGATACATCTACTATTACTACTGCGGAGAATCTAAGATTTACCAATTTACATACCAAATCAAATACATCACCCGAATGATGAAGGAGTTTGAATAAGAGTCGCGGAAGACTAACAACACGCATCCGAAAAAAATAAATTGAGACCGGTCTAGAGTGAGTTAAAATCAAATAATCTAGAGACTATTGCAATCTTCACAGAAAATATTAATTATTCGAATCAGTATATCAAACCATGCACGTAAATACAACTCATATTATAATCATACCAAATAAATAAATAAATAAAATATATTTTTACTTTTACGGGACGAGTGGCTGAGTAGAACCCTAATCCCCAAATTCTAGTAGCCTTTTGGCTCTCTTGATCCAATAAGACTGGCGCCCAGAGAGCAATGCTCGACCAGGGACCTTACTTCTAGTCTAGTCACTTAAGTATCTAAATAAACCAGTGCCCAGAGAGCAATGCTCGACCAGGGACCTTTACTCCGGCATCTCATTCCAATAGGACTGACGCCCAAAAAGCGAAGCTCGACCAGGGTCCTTAACTCTAGTCCGGTCACTTAATATTCAAATAAGCCGGTGCCCAATGAGCGAAGCTCGACCAAGGTCCTTTACTCCGACATCTCACTCAAATCAGCCTAGAGAGCCATGCTCGACCAGGGCGAACTCATAAAAATTTTATTACCTGTCCATGATCATTGCCGGTGCGCACGCGGTCCTGATGTAATCCATCAGGCGGCATGTTCTACAAGCCACATTTAATAAATATTATTGTCTAAAGAAGTCATTCAACTATATCAAAATAACGATTAACAATTTAGAATAAGACATCATGCAACTCATGTGGAAAACTGATAATATTTGGTATTATTATAACATTACTATAATAATACTTATATTATCTTCATTAATTAATAATCCAGTGAAATCATTTATTTTGCGATACTAATAATCATATTAAGCACAAAGTCTAAAATAGCATATTAAAATCAAACTTAACAATAGTGCAATGATTAAATGAGTTTAACTCATAGAATTGGGCGACCTCCTAGCTCAGCTCCGGTGCCTCGGTTGGAGCGAACCGAACAAACGGACAATCTAGTCACGGAAAACAATTTATCAAAACGCTGAAACAATCGATCATTAATCCTAGGTCTAGACTCCTAGTACTGAATGTCTAAGAATCTCGACTCGGGAGAATTCTACCGAAAATCCGGCAGAACCTCCCGTACAACACGGACATTACCCCCCCGTAAAAACGAGTTGAGGACCTGCTAGAAAAATACTACAAATATTCAACAATTCAAACAACGGAAGTCGGGTCCCCAAACTTCACTATTTCCCGACCCCGCCACACAGCACAAAATACGAGGCAGGCAAACTGATAGACAATTATTTTAAGATCACAAATATCATCTAATACTCAATATAAAACAATAGACACACAAATTAAATCAAAGAATTCCAAAATTACGAGCTAGAGAAAAGTTACCGAGACGCTCGGTGGACTCGCTTCCAGCCACCGGAGTCCGATCGACGATCCGATCGAACTCGAAACGATGCGCTGACGACGATCCCTGCTTCCGATTTTTCGATCCGACACCCGATCATCCGGAGAGATTTGCGGACGATCTCGGCCGTCCATTTCAAATGAAGCCCGATCGCCACGAAACCGGTGCCATTGCGAAGTTTGAGCTGAGGAGAGTCGGGATATGCCCTCTGATCGTCCATAGCTCGCCGGAAAAGTTGAAAAACATGGCTGCCACCACTTCGTCGGAACTCCCTCCTCCGGCCACCAAAATCTGACACCGCCACTGCCAAAAGGAAGCGCTCTCCAAGGGGAGCTGATCGCCACCGAGATCGGCCGGAAAGGCCGACGAAAATGGCCGGAACGGCCTTATTCTTGCCCTCTTTTTTTTCCTCATCGCTAACGCCGCGGCCTCGGCCGGCCAGCCTCGGCTCTTCCGATGGACGACGCCGCCGCCTCTTCCTTCCTCTTCCCAACGTCTCCCTCGCTCTCCCCGCTTCTCTCTCCCTGATCCTTCTTTCTTTTTTTCAATATCGACATTTGACCCCTGAACTTTTCTTTATTACAATTTGGTCCCTTAACTTTCTTAATTACTTACAATTTCATCTTGCAGAATTCCAATTTAACCCCTAAACTTCTTTTTAGCCTTTCAATTAAGCCCTTAACTAATTAATTTGGGCCAAATTAGAATTATTGAAAATATACAATTACAAAAATACCCCTGACCGACATATTTATTTACAAAAATACCAACCTCACAAATTTTCATTAAAACCCCATAAAAATAAAATTATACTTTCAATCCTTATTCCAAAATAAATTTCCAATTTAGTCCTAACACAAAATTAATTTAAATAATAAATTTCCAACTTAAAATTTAATACCACTAATTAATTAAAATACCAATTTTCCTAAAATTCTTTTATAAAAACATCCCCTACAATTTCTACCATAATTTTTTCAATATATAATTTTATTTATACATATACATATACATTGGGGAAAAATTAGAATAACCAAAAATATATTCTACCCTTCAAATAATTTACTTGATTAATATCTTAAAATTTCAAACTAATTGAGTATAGAAAAATAACTCATTCAATTGACTAATATTAAAATTTTCATTAAAACATTTCAAATTAAACCAAATAAAAATAAAGCTAAAATTAACTTAAATAGAAACTCATTATTAAATATATAAAAATTTCGGGTATGACATTCTCCCCCCTTAATAAAAAATTTGTCCTCGAATTTAAAAGAAAAGGGGCTTCACTTAAGACTGAAACTAATTAGGAACCTCTCATCTCAACTCGGCTTCTCGAGAACTTTTCCTCGGCAGAAATAAACTCAACCACAAGACTCATCGACAAAACACTTAAGCAAATCTGCGAACCTGAGAATCCGCGATCCTGACTTACTGCTCCTCGGAAACCAAAACTTTCACTTACCTCCACACACTGAGGGTCCAACATGAGCAAAGGGTCAAAAATACACTTTCTCAACTCAGACTTACAAACAACTGGATTGACCTCCGAGAATATTACTTGGCAGCAAGTCCAACTTACATGCCACCTCACCAACCTGCCGACAAAACCAAGAGTCTCCATAACCTTATTTTCTTACCGAACCACATCACTTATGACATAAAAGTCACCTTATTAATACATAGTCTCCAACACCAATCTCCACGTGCCCCCACTCGGGTTTGCACAACCCATCTACTTCCAAAAAGCTGTCTTCAGCTGCTCGCGAGAAAAGGAACCTCCTTTTATAGACTTGGACTAACTCTGGTCTTGCCAATAATCTACTCGCCAACTTCCTTCCAATGACATGCCCCTTGCACGTACAGAAAAATCCTTAACATCCACATCACATCATCCTCGACATAACATCCATCTGATCGCATCAACCGATATCAACCATGCCATCCTGACACAAGATTCCTTCTTGACTGAAATCCAGAAGTCTTCTTTATTATTTAACATGGGGCCTACTACGCCACAGATTCATTCTCACAACAACTCAACTTGTCATCCAGAGAACCCTAAGCTAACACCATTTACTTGAAAGATGACATATTTACTTACTTTATAACCAACATCGATAGAAATTATTATTATTATCTTGAAAAACACTTTTACAAAATCGTAAAATCTCTAGCCATTTTTTCTTTATATAAAATTCTACAATATCGCACACCAGGGTGATGATGCCCCTATCACCAAGGGTTGCAATGCACGATGTATGATGCATGCCATAAAATGAATTTATGCATGCCTAACAGTGAAAATGCCATAATGCATTCTTACGGGACTGGTTGCAATATTGTATTTTAAAAAACTTGTTCTATTTAGAAGAATAAATAATGTTCGCTTAAGTTTCTCTGGATTCCAAGCATTCGAAAATACTCCTGCCACCTTTCTTAAGCTTTTTACAATCACAAACTTAACCATAAAACTCTGACATCTACTCGACTTTCCAGGCACTAACTTCGGCGCCACTCAATAAGGCGATGCCTGATGCGATGACGAGGCAGTCCATGACACGACTATAACCAAGCTCTACACTAAAACTGACTGTGGTGCCCACCATCGAAACAACAATCAAAGCTTCTAAAGGCGGACTGTACTAATCACTTAATAAAACCGGCACGAGCCTACAGCGCTTTGGATCTTTCCATCGCTACAATGCTCATTCTCAACACAGCACCAAAGACAAGCTTACAAGAAAGGAAATGACAGACTCTCTAACACTGAAGGCTGAGACACTGGAGTCAATGAAAACAACAAGACAGACTTGATCCTAGCTCTGCAGTACCAAGAAAAATCTTAACTTAGGTCGAAGGAAATCTAAACTTAAGCTCTGATACCAACTTTGTCACGACCCCAACCGTGGGCCCGTCACCGGCACTAGGGAAAGGGTAGACATAACGCCACCGAATCCCGTAGTAAGCCTGACACTCACAACTCAAATAAATCTCATCTCAACTTTTACTATTATTAACGCCATAATTTACAGTAACATTAAATTTTACACAATTAAATTGGTCTGCCAGAAGAACTAGGCGAGACCCGAAACTCAGAAAATTTACAACTGATACATCTACTATTACTACTGCGGAGAATCTAAGATTTACCAATTTACATACCAAATCAAATACATCACCCGATGATGAAGGAGTCGGGTTACTGAATAAGAGTCGCGGGAAGACTAACAGTCACGCATCTGAAAAAATAAATTGAGACTGTCAGTCTCGAGAGTGAGTTAAAATCAAATAATCTAGAGACTATTGCAATCTTCACATAAAATATTAATTATTCGAATCAGTATATCAAACCATGCGCGTAAATACAACTTATATTATAATCATACCAAATAAATAAATAAATAAAATATATTTTACTTTTTCGGGACGAGTGGCTCAGTAGAACCCTAATCCCCAAATTCTAGTAGCCTTTTGGCTCTCTTGATCCAATAAGACTGGCGCCTAGAGAGCAATGCTCGACCAGGGACCTTACTTCCATTCTAGTCACTTAAGTATCCAAATAAGCCAGCGCCTAGAGAGCAATGCTCGACCAGGGACCTTTACTCCGGCATCTCATTCCAATAGGACTGGCGCCCAGAAAGCGAAGCTTGACTAGGGTCCTTAACTCCAGTCCGGTCACTTAATATTCAAATAAGCCAGCGCCCAGAGAGCGAAGCTCGACCAGGGTCCTTTACTCCGGCATCTCACTCAAATCAGCCTAGAGAGCCATGCTCAACCAGGGCAAAACTCATAATAATCTTCTTACCGCAATTTACTCAAATCAGCCCAGAGAGCCATGCTCGACCAGGGTAAACTCATAAAAATCTTATTACCCATCCATGATCATTGCCGGTGCGCACGCGGTCCTAATGTAACCCATCAGGCGGCATGTTCTACAAGCCACATTTAATAAATATTATTGTCTAAAGAAGTCATTCAACTATATCAAAATAACGATTAACAATTTAGAGTAAGACATCATGCAACTCATGTGGAAAATTGATAATATTTGGTATTATTATAACATTACTATAATAATACTTATATTATCTTCATTAATTAATAATCCAGTGAAATCATTTATTTTACGATACTAATAATCATATTAAGCACAAAGTCTAAAATAGCATATTAAAATCAGACTTAACAATAGTGCAATGATTAAATAACTTTAACTCACAGAATTGGGCGACCTCCTAGCTCTGCTCCGGTGCCTCGGTTGGAGCGAGCCGAACAAATGGACAATCTAGTCACGGAAAATAATTTATCAAAATGCTGAAACAATCGATCATTAATCCTAGGTCTAAACTCATAGGACTGATTGTCTAAGAATCTCGACTCGGGAGAATTCTACCGAAAATCTGGCAGAACCTCCCCTACAACACGAACATTACCCCCCATAAAAACAGGTCCAGGACCTGCCAAAAAAACACTACAAATATTCAACAATTCAAACAATGGAAGTCAGGTCCCCAAACTTCACTATTTCCCGACCCCGCCACACAGCACAAAATACGAGGCAGGCAAACTGACAGACAATTATTTTAAGATCACAAATATCATCTAATACTCAATATAGACGAGTAGACACACAATTAAATCAAAGAATTCCAAAATTACGGGCCAAAGAAAAATTACCGAGACGCTCGGTCGACTCGCCTCCGGCCGTAGGAGTCCGATCGAAGATCCGATCGGACTCAAAACGACGCGCTGATGATGATCCCCGCTTCTGATTTTTCGATCCGACACCCGATCATCCGGAGAGATTTGCGGACGATCTCGGCCGTCCATTTCAAGTGAAGTCTGATCGCCACGAAACCGGTGCCATTGCGAAGTTTGAACTGAGGAGAGTCGGGATATGCCCTCCAATCGTCCATAGCTCGCTAGAAAAGCCGAAAAACATGGCTGCCGCCACTTCACCGAAACTCTCTCCTCCGGCCACCAAAACTGACACCACCACCGCCAAAAGGAAGCGCTCTCCAAGGGGAGTCGATCGCCATTGAGATCGGCCTGAAAGGCCGCCCAAAATAGCCGGAACAGCCTTCGAAAGTCACTGCCCCTCTTTTTTTTTCCTCGCTGCTAACGCCGCCGCCGCTGCTGCTGGACTTACCGGCGCCAGCCTCTTCCTTCCTTTTCCCGACGTCTCCCTCTCTCTCCTCGCTTCTCTCTCCCTGATCATTCTTTCTTTCTTTCAATATCGACATTTGACCCGTGAACTTTTCCTTATTACAATTTGGTTCCTCAACTTTCTTAATTACTTACAATTCATCTTGCAGAATTCCAATTTAACCCCTAAACTTCTTTTTAGCCTTTCAATTAAGCCCTTAACTAATTAATTTGGGCCAAATTAGAATTATTGAAAATACACAATTATAAAAATACCCCTGACCGACATATTTATTTACAAAAATACCAACCCCACAAATTTCCATTAAAACCCCATAAAAATAAGATTATACTTTCAATCCTTATTCCAAAATAAATTTCTAATTTAGTCCTAACAAAAAATTAATCTAAATAATAAATTTTCAACTTAAAATTCAATACCACTAATCAATTAAAATACCAATTTTCCCAAAACTCTTTTATAAAAACATCCCCTACAATTTCTACCATAATTTTTCAAATATATAATTTTATTTATACATATACATGTACATTGGGGAAAAATTAGAATAACAAAAAAGTATATTCTACCCTTCAAATAATTTACTTGATTAATATCTTAATATTTCAAACTAATTGAGTATAGAAGAATAACTCATTCAATTAACTAATATTAAAATTCCCATTAAAACATTTCAAATTAAACCAAATAAAAATAAAGCTAAAATTAACTTAAATAGAAACTCATTATTAAATATATAAAAATTTCGGGTATGACATTCTCCCCCCTTAATAAAAAATTTGTCCTCGAATTTAAAAGAAAAGGGGCTTCACTTAAGATTGAAACTAATTAGGAACCTCTCATCTCAACTCGGCTTCTCGAGAACTTTTCCTCGGCAGAAATAAACTCAACCACAAGACTCATCGACAAAACCCTTAAGCAAATCTGCGAACCTGAGAATCAAATCCCTCAAAGTGTATATAAGGTGAAAAACAAATCCCTCAAAGCAAATGCACAAAACCCGCTCACCATAGGCTTGCTCAGAAATCATATCTTCACTACTGTGAATAAGTAAATACCAAAATCAAAGGGTCTTTACCGAGGTTGTAATGGGGCTAAGGCAAAGGTACGGAGATTTGGACCGAAGTGTGAAAATGCTGGAATTCGTGCAATAAACAATAGTATATGCTCAAAGGATTAAATGCCTAAGATCAAAAAAATAATCATTCACTAAAATCCCTACTTCATAGAATAACGCTCGCAAATTCTCTAAATCCAATAAAGAGATAAATAATTAAAGAATTTTTTTTTTCTTCTTCTTCTTTTCTTTTTTTTTTTAATTTTTTTTTTGAATAATGAACTAGCAGATTATTAGCGAGCGCTGCATACAGCTCAAATAAACGTAAAGAATAACAAATACAATTTGGATCAAAGGGAGCATCTAAAATATCAAAAAAAAAACTTAGTGAATTTACCAACATAGCAACTGGCATTTTAATCCCACATAAGGTTGAGCAAATCACAAAAAGAAATTCCAGCATAAGGATAGGGGAAAGACAAATGTAAAGAATGGTATAATTGAAGTGTATAGGTGTAAATTATGAAGAAAGGGTTAAGGCTCAAAACTGGTTAACTAATGGAAATATAAAGGGTAGGCTTTTGGCCAAATATGGTGAATCCTAAATCGCCCAAATCATCTCATGGTATTCACAATATTCATGTAACTTCAACACGCATTACAAAGCAAATTCTAGAAGCAAAGTCAAGTACAATGCTCACTCAAATAAAAAATATAAAGAGCATAAGTATAATGAATGCTCAACTGGCTCAAAATCTCACTTTGAGGTGTGGTATTAGGTGCAAATGGTTCGCAACATCATTAATTGAATCATTACTTAAGAATGAAAATAAATTGCGAATATGGTCCACGTAATAAATGCCCAAGTTTCCTTAGGGTTCCAATTTCGGAACAGAATGAGACATATGCATATGACATTATCAATGTTCTAAGTTAAAATTTGAAAATTCGAAAAATAACTAAATAACACCGGTTTAACCCGGCAGGGCTAATGTGTAAAACATCATCAATTATTTTTCAAGGACAATGAACAACAAAGAAAAGTAACTACAATTCTATAACTTAAGTCATCAATCAGCTCAAAAATAGCATACTCAAGTGCATAAAGACATAGTGTCCTAACATCCCCTAAAAAATACACAACACCTAGTGATAGCAATTTTAGATGTATCTAAAAACTATATAAGAGAGTAGGATTATAAGGTTTACCCACAACCACCCCACACTTGAAGAACACACTGTCCTCAGTGTAAAATGTTATGGATACCCCGCATGGAATGCTCAACTAAGAGAACAAAGGCAATACAATCCAAGTGCATGATATGTATGAAAAATAAAGTAAATAAATACAGAAAAATAAAAAGATCTAAGGGACTGCCCTGATCATCCATCGAGACTGATGTTGTGGAAATTCAGTGCCTCCTCGGTAGAATCTAAAAATAATAAAATAAAGAAATAATCGAACTGAAAATAATGATTAAATAAAATATGAGAACTTAAAACTAATAAAATGTTTCAAAATGAAATGGTAGAATATTAAAAATGAAAATAGAATTTGGGGTGCCTCCCAAAAGTGCTTCTTTTTTATGTGATGAGTCTTCTTAGCTGGACTCATGGTGAAAAGTAAACAGGCGTGATCGACGACCATCCATCTTTCTTCCAAGCAAATGGCTTCAAGTATCCGCTTAGAGGGATAATCGTCAATTTCCTCTTCCCGACTGTCAAGCAAGCTGCTATTATAATGGGCAAAACTCGCTCCTTATATATTTGCACGTAGTCATGATGCTCTGGGCTTTTCCAATTTGAAATCTGGAGTTTCACCAATTGGATGGATCGACGGTTGGGCAATTTCTTCAAGAATGTCAATGGTTTTCTCCAGTCCTTATCTTGGTTCACTTGCTAGAAAAAACTCGAGCTCCTCCAACACTTCTTCATTGGATAACTCGTGCTCATCTTCCATCATCGAAGGGACTTGTAGAAAATCCACCAAAAATTCCTTTAACTGCAACTCAGCATCATCAACTGTACGTTCCTGTTGGTAGTCTTTCAGAGGAATCATGTTTGCCTCTTTCTTTTCTGGTTCTATCCCCATGTTTAAGGAGTCGTCTTGCACATAAGCATCATCGTCAAACATAATAGATAAACCAAAAAAATTCTCACCTGAACGCAAAGTGACGGCGCTCAAATGTTTCTCGGATTTAGTAGCATTTGATGGAGTTCCCAATTGTTCTGCCTCTAGTAACTTGAAGATCAAGCCTACTTGATGCTCTGTGTTCTCAATTGAGGCTTATTGACTTTCAAGTACCCTCTCTGTTTGTTAGAATCTATCATCAAGACTTGCAATGAACCTCATCATCAGCTCCTCTAACACTCACTCTTCATCTTGAGTTGAAGGTGCAAGATTAGGCTGATGATGTGGTTGCTGAGATTCTGGTGGTTGTTAGCCATCTAAGCTCCGTCCAAAAGGGGAATGAGTGCTCCACTATTGATTGTAGGTGCTTCCATACGAGTCATTTGGCCAACTTCCCGTATAATTCACCTGTTCACAGTTATAAGAACAATGAGTAAAATCACTGCACAATGAACAATCATTACTCAAATGTAAACTATAATAAAATTCACTAAAAACTTGAGATGAAAGGATAGGAGTGCAGAGTTGATCGATAGCCCTGCAAAACGATTCCACTCGAGCTTCTAAAGGTGTACGAGTATCCTAATTTTTAGCACTCTCTTGGTTCTTAATCCCATTTCCCAACGTGTCATACAAAGAGTTTAGCATTGAACCTCCTTATAATCCACTACCCGAATCATAAACTTTAACCAAATAAATATGTACAAACGAAACAGAAATAAATAAAAATAAAAAAAAATGGCTAAAGTTTAATAGCAAATTTCACTCTAGTTTTTAAACATTCCCCGCTAATGGCGCCAAAAACTTGATAGGCTACTTATGTAGCTATAATCTAAGGCAGTGAACCTATCGATGCAGTCTAGCACTCATGGCAAGTATGAAGGTCGTATTCCTCGGGAAAGCGAAAGCCCAGAGTTACTTCTTTGTTCTTTGTTATATTAACCTAAAATGAATGATGAATAATTTCTAAACTAACTAATAGCTACAAGCTAAGTTCTAAGGGAGATGCAGGAATGAATGGATAAGTGAAATAACCAAGACAAGAAAGCAAACCCAAAAGGAACCTAAACTAGTTGGTAATCAAACAAAAGATAAAGGATTGGTGAGTCTAATTATGCTACCCATGGATGAATTCTTAACTGAATTCGATTTCTCTCTCGAGATAACCGAATTCCTAAACCTAATAACCTACAGTTAGAATCTCTTTCTAACAATTGATTCTTAAATTAGCATTAAGCTTTAATCCGCCTCTATTAAGCTTTGTTAATTCTTAATCCGGCTAGTTAATTATCCTTATCTCTAAGTGATTATTAACCAGTTCTTGCTATTCAAAATTCCAATTGGCAAATGGACTTCTCAATCACACAAAGCAATCTAAACACCACAATTCACAATGTCTCATGAATAATGCATTATCTTATTAATACTGAAAGCAAGAAGAATACAAACTAACTCAAACAATCCAACAATATAATATTAAGCCAACATAGTAAAGAAATCCCAATGGATTTAATCAATCTAGCTATACATGTTCATGTTTAAAACAACTAGGAAATCAATTACAATGGAAGAATAATGAAAATGAAACATGTACACCCTTTTCTCTCGAATTGGATGAACAGCTCCAAATATGGATCTGCACCACGATTAATCTCCCAAATTACCTCTTGAATTGCTCCACTACTATTTTGCACTTAGAACCTTGCGATCCCAGGTTCTTCCTCTCTGCAACTCTCTCCCGCACTCAATACTGTGCAAAAACTGAACCAGCCGCTAGGGCTCTCTCTCACTCCTTCCTTTCTTCTCACCCTAAAAGTTTCATTTTCCTTATATATTTGTTTCAGCACAGCCAGAGTCCAGACCGTGCTAAAACTGTGGATCTCACCAAGTAGGTTTTCACCATGGCCGTGCCCCTGTTGGTGCTGGCCACCACGGCCTGTGGTGGCCTTAGAAACCGTGCCCAAACCATTATTTTGAAGACTAAGTTTTGATGGTTGGTTAGGCCAGAGTCCAAGCCGTGATGGTCAGCACGGCCTTGACTCAGGCCATGGTCATTGTGTGCAACGCGGGCTCTTATCCGATCTTGATGAATTCTCATCCGTTTCCGCACGTATTGATCTATAATTGCTTAAACACCAATGACGGTCCTATAAATACTCCTGAAATGCAAAAGAACACAAAACACGGGTGATCTGGGAATAAAAGCATAATAATTGCTAAGAACATACGCAATAATATGCAAGCAAATATGTATAAAACTATACACATCACTAATCATAAGGCCATTTCATTAAATTTGATTGTCCTCCTCCTTTGGTATTTTTATATATTATTATGATTTATTATTTTTCATAAATTTTAGATATCTTTCTTTTAAACAATCTCTCCATATTTAGGTTAGATAATGTATTTTTCTATTTAATTTATCGAAAAGTATTGTTGCGGCTGCTACATGGTGAAATGAAGTTAGACCCTATTAGTATATTAGCTGTGGAAGAAAAATTCAGTAATTTACGACTAATGATTTCCCTCTCATATTCTATGCACAGCTAAAAATATGGTATTTTTCCACCTAAAGCTTCATCTCAAATATTCTCAGCAACTAATAAAAAGTATTATTTTCATTGTAATTTGGAGTTTCAACATTTTTTTTTATTTTGGAAAAATTATGAGCTTTTAGTTATTCTTTTTTGTTTAAGTAAACAAAAATAATCTTCACTACTTTTAACAAAGTAACTATGTGTTACCATTTGAATATAGATACTTGATTAGTTGTGGACAGGAAAATACTTTTTTAGAAAGATAGTTGGAAGTTCAGCTGCAAGTGAGCAACAACGAATAGTAGTATAAAATATTGTTCATTATAATGTAAATACAAAATACAATATATTTTGCAATCTATGTAGTACACTAAGAGCAAAATAGTACATAATACTTACTGAATTTTATATTATTTTCTTATATTTTAGTAACAATCACTTTTAATGGGGTAATTAGTGCTATCAATTAAATGAGCAGATAGATACTTGATTAGTTATGGACAGAAATATTTTTTAAGGAGATAGATGCAAGTGAGCAGCGCAATTCAAAGTATTGTAAATTCTAATGCAAACGCAAGACATTTGCAACGTATATACTATATTCCATAACAAAATAACACTTGATTTAACTATATAAGCATGGGAAGACTTCATACTTTGGGACGATCATAGGCATATATATCCATTATATAATTGCATATATTTTGCAAGTCTAATATGTTACTTAATTCTACTTCTTGTTAATTTTTAAAACCATATTAATAAGAATATATTATTGCTAATTATTTTGACTTTATTATATATTATATTATTGATATTATTAATTTTAGTGCTTGTACATATCATATGTCATATAATTATCATCATAAATAGTTAATGTAATAAATTAATAAACTTTTTGCTTCCAGTTTTCAAACATTTATAATAAGTATTTTTTTTAAATTTTTTTTGTTGTCTTCCGTGTTTAGATGTTATTTAGCTGAATAAAATATACAAGATATAAGTGATCGATACTCGCACATCTTTTTACCCTAAATAAAAAGCTTGAACATAAGTATTATTTCTTTCCTCCAAATTGAGGAACAAAATGAACTAAATCATATAAAAACTATATGGCTATATTATGAGCCACATCCCATTTCTGCTTTCTCACTCCAATTCTCTCATTTAATTCTCAGATGTTTGTCCAAAGAACTTATTTTGTTTCATTGTTTATGCTTTCAAAACTACATAACTATTAGACAGAAAGTATCTTTCAGAGAAACAAGAAAAGAGTTCTATTAATTTAGTTTCCTAGGTACATACGTCTTTAATTATACTATATTATAACCAATATTTATACTATATGAATAGTGTGACCCATGTTTTGGCTTTTAACATATACAAAATATTATATTCCTTTAGAAATTATCTCGAGCCATGCCATGTATTATCCTTCTTATTTTTTTATTTATATTACACACCCTAAAGCTTCAAACTTAATTAAGGATTGCATTTTTTTTTTGGTAATATTTTTTGGCCTTTTAACTTTTATAATTCAAGAGTCTTTTAATGTCTATTAATCTTATATCATGTGCGAGTCTATAAGCTTATATAAAGTTATATCCATTTTCTAGTTATCTTTCGTATAACTATTTTTGCCAAGCAAAGTCTAAAGTTCTAAAAAACCTACATTTCATACAAAATTTTGAAAATTTTGTCTATTATATGATTTGCAACTTTTTCTTTTCAAAAATAGTTTACTAAAAATTATATGATCCGTCTCTCTATCTCTATTTTTTCTCTCTTTTCTTTTATCTTCTCCGTCTACTTTTCTTGTTTGTTTTGATTCGTAATTCTTTTTTTCTAATTATTATAAGAATCTAAATTTTCTTTCTAATATTATCAACATTTGAATCTCATCTTTCTCATATAGTTAATAGTCATCAATTATTTCTTTTGCTATTTTAAAGTTTTTTGCAATTGTGCTATTCATGAATTTGTATTTATGGTAGATTTGCAAAGTTGGATCAGTTCATATGTGTTTATGGTGGATGTTTTAGTATACATGTTTTGCTTCTGGTGATGAATACTCAATATTTTTTAATGTTTTTAATTCAATTTTAAACATGCACATAAAATATTTGATTTTGGCATCAAAGTTGCAAACAATACATAGATATTGTATATATACAAAAGAGATTTTAAAATATGTGAAATATATCTATTTTTTAGACTTGTTGTAATACCCGGAAAATTTTTTCTTTTTAATAATAATAATATTAGTAATAATTAATAACGAATTTTTATTTAACTTAATTTAACTTTTTTTTTATTTAATTGGAATGATTTAGATAGAATTTTAATGCTAGACAACATAAGGAAGTTATTTTGTATATCTAATTTGTTTGATTTTTAAGAAATTAGTTAAAGTAAATTCTTTGAAAAATGGATGATATTTTCGGTCATTCAATTTTCCACAGTACGAATGTATAAATTAATTTATATATTTGAAAGTGATAAAAGAATTAGTAAAGAATATTTTATAAAGAATTATTGGAGAAATGATATTTTAATTAGCTAATGGTGTTAATTTTAATTGAAAAATATTTAGCAAATTGATTAATTAAGTTAATTGTGTGTTAGGATTAAATTGAAAATTTATCTTGGAATAAGGATTTAAAATATAATTTTATTAATTTTGGAGTTTTAATGAAAATTGGTATGTTTGGTATTTTTAATAATAAATATGTCGATAAGGGTTTTTTGGTAATTTTAAATTTAAAAGCAAGGGTATATAAGTAATTATATATTTTTAATAATTTTAATTTGGCCCAAATTAAATAGTTAGGGCTTAATTGAAAAGCTAAAGAAAATTTTAAGGATTAATCGTAAATTTTACAGGGCGAAATTGTTAGTAATTAAAAAAATTGAGGGACTAGATGGTAAAGAAGAAAAGTTTAGGGACCAAATGTCGATATAGGGAAGAAAGAAAAGAAAAGGAGAAAGAAGAGAATTGGGAGAGAAGGAGATCGCGCAGGGAGAAGAAGATCGGCTGTGTAGTCGTCGGTGGCCGACTGTCTGGATGCGGCGGAGCTGGCCGACGAAGCGGTTGGCGTTGGCGAGCGTGGCGGCAGGGAACAACAGTGCTAGGCAGCGAAAGAGTGCGAAGGAGGCTTTCGGATGCCATTCTGGGCGTTTCCAGCGACTTTGGCTACCGAGTCGGGTGGCGATGGACTCCCCTCGGCCTGAGCTTCATTTTTTCGGTGGTGTCGCAAATGGTGGTCGAAGTTGGAAGTTCGTGGTGGAGAGAGGATATAGGTGGCAGCTAAATTTTTTAGCTTTTTCGACGAGTTCCGGCGAGGGATGGCCGATCAGAGGACATATCTGGACTCTCCTCAGCTCAAGCTTTCCAATGGCACTAGTTTCGTGACGACACTCCGTTTGAAAATTGATGGCTGAGATCATTCGTAAATCTCTCCAGATGATCGGAGATCGGATAGGAAGATTGGAAGCTGGGGTCGTCATCAACATGTTGTTTCGAGTTCGTTGGTGCGTTTGGATCGTTGATTGGACTACGGCGGCTAGAGGCGAGTTGACCGAGCAATCAAGCATCTCTGCAATTCTCTGGCCCGTTGATTTTAGAATTCATTGATAAAATTTATGTTTTTAATTGTTGTGTTGAATTTTAGAAAAGTTACGGGAGGTTTATTAGTTAAAATAAATAATTAGTCTGATTGTTTGCCAATAATCGTGATTGTGTTATGTTGCGGAGTCGAAAAAATTAATGCAGTTTTGGTAACCCACTCCCATTAATTTATTGTTGTATATTTGATGTATTTTCTAGGAGGTCCTGGACTCGTTATATGGGGGGTAAATGTTCGTAATTTAGAGGAGGTTTTGCCAGATTTTTGGTAGAATTTACCCGAGTCGAAAAATTTTAAACAGTGAGTTTTAGGAGTCTAGGCCTAGGGTTAATTGTCAAATATTTTAGATAAATCCGTTAGTTCGACTCGCTCCACCCGAGGCATCAGAGCAGAGCTAGGAGGTCGTCAAAGCTATGAGTTAAACTCATATATTTGTTTACATGTGTCATATGCTGAGATTTTACGAAATAATTTTGATTACATGATTTAATATCTTAATTATTTATTTAATCACTATTTATATAAGTTTCATGTTCTGCATTATGATTTTATTGATTGCTAGTTGACTCGGGATGGGACGGCAGTAGAACATGCCACCTGATGGGTTGCATTAGGATCGCGTGCGCACCGATGTGAATCTGAGACTGATAATAAAAGGGTAAAAGGATAAATTTAAAAAGGTAAATTTAGGACTTGCCCTGGTTGAGCATTATGCTTTGGGCTGAGTATAGTTTGTTTGCCGGAGTAAAGGTATCTGGTTGAGCATTGCTCTCTGAGCGCCGACTTATTTGGAAACTTAAGTGACCAGACTAGATTTAAGGACCCTGGTTTAGCTTTACTCTCTGGGGGCCGATCTTATTGGAGTAAGAGAGCCAAAAGTCTAAGACTGTTATTGATAATTAAGTGACCGAACTGGAGTTAAAGACCCTGGTCGAGCTTCGCTTTCTGGGCGCTAGTCTTATTGGAGTAAGAGAGCCGAAAGGCTAAGACTGTTAGTGATAATTAAGTGACCGAACTGGATTTAAGGACCCTGGTCGAGCTTTGCTCTCTGGGCGCCAGTTCTATTGGAGTGAGAGAGTGGAGACTATTAGTGATGGGGCTAGAATTCTACTGAGGTGCTCCGTCCCGTAGTATGAAATAAAATTTATTTTATTTTGCAAAAGCATAGCATGACACGTGCCTTATTTTAATTAAATAAATATTTTATTGAGGTATTTATATTCGTTTTGGGATATATGATTTTAACTCACTCTCGAGACTGACAGTCTTAATTTAACTGTTTTTCAGGTGATTGTTAGTCTTCCCGCAGTTCTTATCTAGCAGCCCTACTCCTTCATCATTGGGTTGATGTAATTGATTTTGGTATGTTTGACTTGTAAAATTTTAGATTCTTCGTAGTAGAAATTTTAAACTTATCAATTTGTAATTTTATATAAATTCAAGTCTTGCCTAATTATGCTAGCGGACCAAATTTAAATTATAATACCCGTTAATTTAAGATTAATTGTGGAAAAAGTGCTTTGGATTGAGTCTGAATTCCAATTTAATTGAGTTAGTGAATAATCAGGCTTATTACGGAATTTGGTGGCCTTATGCCTACCCATTCTCTAGTGCCGGTCACGGGCCCACAAATAGGGTCGTGACACTTGCTCCTTTTGATTTTTAGTAAAAATCACCATTCTAAATGTATCACATATACAAAAAAAAGGCAGTTATTAATTATCTATCTATTATATACGAAATATTATTGAAAAAATATTATTATTTTAGTAATTTTTCTATGGCTATATATTTTTTAATGTCTTGATTTTAAAATAAATATATGCAAAATTTTAATATGCCAAAAAATTATAATTTATTTTTGGTTTTTAATATTAAATAATTAAAAATATATATCAGACATATATCAAAATATTGTTCAAATATGTAGAGAAAAGAAATTATTTTGTAAATATACTATTTTAGTTTTTTGTTTTATAGGGACTGACTAACTATTTGTTATCCATAATTAGTATGGAGTATTAATAATAATGGAATGATGAGTCTCATGTCATTCGGTATCTAATACTAGAACAAATGATAAAGGATATGAAGATACTTCTATGACAAATATTCTGAATAGCGGCACGCTTAATAATAAATTACAATGAGTTTAATTCCTGTCAGTAATTTATTATTAGATTTGATAGTATTTATAATTCTTAGACCTGAAATGACATAGTTATCTTATATATGAATGATCAGACTTTATCAATGCTTATATATTGGTTTTAATCATGCATTAATACTTGCATATGAGAGCTCTAATTAGTCATACAACATACGTTCATTCAATAAGAAATACATTTCTTTGAAGTAAATAAAAAACATTACTCTATGCAGTCATAGAAATACTTAACAGTAAAAAGTCCTAGATATAACAAAATGATTATTGAAAAGGGCATTTTTACTTAATCATTGATGGTCAAGTAATTCAATATGATAAGTGCATGAACTGAAGTTAAACGAAACTTAATAGAGTTATGACCCTGACTTAAGAATATAGGATAAAACATTACAAGTTTAATCATAAAACTACTGTTTGAATAGTCAATGATATGTTGCTAGGTGTCACTTGTCACTTATGAGGATTCTAAAGTTATTGTAGTATTCACTTATTAGTGATTATAAAGTGTCGTAATGTTTCTCATTGCTAGCTCAATAATGAACCTAGGAGATCGCAAATAATAAAAGAAATAAGAACAATATATAAATTAGACTTGCATGAGCTATAAAATACTAGCACACTTATAATTCAAATACTTAAAAAGAATTTGATATCGTTTAGGTTTGATTATAAGAGTTATAATTAAGAGAAATTCAAAATAAAAAATATTTTAAAGATATATTTAGTCAAAATATTACTTGAAGGTAAAATTGATTCGAATGCAAGTGGGATATTGTTAGTAATATTTTAGAATTGACTTTACTTTAGTCAAGTGTTAAAACCAAAAATGCAAAAAAGAATATTTTGAAGCTATATTTGATTGAAACACTGACTAAAGTAAAATTTTGGTGCATGTAAGAAATTGTTAACAATATATTCTACAATTGACTTTACTTTAGTTAAAGGGTTAGATAAAACGTATATAGGTTTTAATGACTCTAAAAGAGTAAAATAATAAATATAGGTCTTTGTTTACTAGCTCAACTTGATAAAGTGTTTGACAAGGAAGATCATATTTCTTTAATTGTTATTGTTCCTCGTGTAGAAGAACTAGAGGTTTAACATTTGGAGAGTTAGAAAGTCAAAGAATCAAGTTTATTGATTTCTATGCTACGAGAGATAATTTAAATAAGGTCTTTCAAAAATTTATAAGAATATCCCCAAGCTACCTTTTTTTTTTCAAAGCTACTTTCCAACGAGAAAAATTCAAAAAATCAGGTGATGAATGCTAACATGGGAGTCATATTATCCATAAATAAAAAATATATGATTTCCTTGATGAGTTGGCAAGAAAATTAGTCGACTCATCAAACACCTCTTTCATTGAAGTTTTCTTTATTAAGAATAAAAGAAATGAGCCAATATTAGTTACTCCTAAATCATCAATACTTAAGTGCACCGTTTCACCAAAAGAAAAGATAGTCTTAGTCATTCTCTTTCTTCTTCACCGTTCACCTTCTTCTTCACTGTTCACTTTCTTCTTTCTTCTTCAATCAAAGAACCACCACCGAATCTCACAATTAGAAATTTCTTTATAAACCCTCCTAATGATTCAGCAACAGGTAGTCGTATTATAAAGAGAGATTGGCTTTTTAAAGCATCACACAAAGGTTACTACTGTCATTACTGCTAAAACATCCTATCATCTCCGATGATTTTGCTTAATGGCTTTAACTAGCTCTGCACTGATCTTCAAAATCTCAAGTGTTTGCCATTTTTACATCTTTCTTTTCATTTATAATTACTCGATTTGATTTATTTAATATATTAATATTATTTTACTGCGTTGTGGACATAGCATTGAATATCATACATAGAACATCAAATTGGTTATGAGCCCAATTGGATGTCATGAGTTTTTTTTTTCTGTTTAGATACGTTGCCTGGTGGATTTGGGGAAACTGAGGAAAAACTGTTTGTTGGTTTTGGCAAAATATAGGCTATCTCATGTGGTATATTCTAAAATTAAAGAGATTGGTATTTTGTTAGAAAGGTGTATCAAGTTTGGTAAGATGTATCGTGGTTGCTTGGGTCAATACTACAGGTTACATGTGGTATTAACTTTGGCATGGGGGAACATGAGAAATGGAAAAGGTGGAATTTCTCTATTTTCATATTGAAATGGGTGTATATTTTGATAGTGTTGAATCGACGATTTGAACTTAGGATGTGATAGAAAAAAGATGGTCAAGAACAAGAAGAACCCTAAATATTACACATGATTAGTTAGAAGAAGAAAGAAGATGACATTTTAAGGGCCTGATGACATTAAAAATTCAAATATTTGTCTCTTTCTGTTAATTTGGCTCATTTTCTAAATCTTTACTTAAACGGTCCGATTTGACTAATCGATTACAATTATAATGAAATTAAAATTTCGGTCAAAATTGGATGCTACCCTCTTAACTCTACATACTAATCTCTTTTTACTTTACCAATATCGTTTGCTTCTTAAAAAAATTATGTAAAATTACGATGAAAAGTAGAAAAGAAATGACTTTACCTTTCATTCTTCTTCTTGATTCATGATTTTTACTTGCCATTCACTTTCTTGTTCATTTATAACCTAACCTTAGTAACTCGTGTGTGATGTATATATATATATATATATATATATATATATATATAATGATGATATGTAAATTGTTAATAATGACACATCACCTTATTTTAACCGAAATTTTAATTTGGTTATAATTGTAATTAATTAGCCAAATCGGGTCATTTAAGTAAAAATTAAAAGGATAAACCAAATTTACAATTAGACGTAAAGGTTTGAATTATTAGTGTCATTACGCCTCTTGTAAAATGTATTTAAAATGCACGAGTTTTTAATAAATTTGAAACCGTATGTTTTGAAGCTGCTTCTATGTCAACATAAAAAGTTGATTCAATAATTTTTTTTATTATTTTCCACGTCTGCAAACAACCACCATGAAAATTGAAGCCAAGCTTTCGAAAAGTATATTTGAAAAAAAAAAAACGTATGGTAGCATTTTTGTAAAATCTTGAAAGGATTAGCCAAAAATATTAAAAAGTAAAAAGTTGATTATTTTTTCGTTAATTTGGCCTTTAATTAAATCTAATATTGATTTATAAACTCATATGAAAAATAGTATGTAACACTCGGATAAATAGGTGCTATGGAGACTGACATAGTAGATTTATACTATAATTGACTTGCTAAATATACATACAATTATATTCTAGTAAATTATGACATCCAAAAAATAATAATAATAATTTAATATTTCATCATCATTCAAAATATCGAAGCCTGAGTTATAAAATAAGAGTTACCGAAAGAGATCGAATAGCCCATAGACTAATAAAATAATAATATATAATCTAGATTGACAAAACAATATTAAGGAAGTTTTATACAAATGCCTAAAACTAAGTCAATTAATTTTTATACTCACACTTCGAAAAATTAACAAAAATACTTTTAAAATATAAAAGTCTAACTTCTATGCCTACCAGCAAGAATGTAAGTCTAAATGGTTGTTCCACTCAATGAATGTTAATATTTAATTCTCTTTCACACATATATTTTTGTATCCCAAATCATTAGAAAAGATAAATAAACTAAGAACAAGCTTAAATTCTCTTAAAACGTTTTAATTTTATAGCAAATAATATTAGATAAAAATAAAATAATTTTAAATTTTAAATTTGATCTCATCCAACTATTTCATTAATTAAAGTAACATGTTCTTTTATAAGGAGTTACAATAATCCTTTGTTAATATTATATTATTAATTTCAAATTTTAACTTTTCAAATGACATGTATAAATATCCACTTAAATTATATTAAATTATATTTTATAAAAATATATAAAATTTATTTGTGATATATTTTACTATTCATTAATTGTTCCATAGCTTTTAAGAGATGAAAATAAAAGCAAAGAAACTAAAAAACTAATTTGAAACTAAAAATTAAACTGATAGAATAAGTATAAATTTATTTTGAATAAAAATATAGTATATATGGAGATAATTCCTATTATTTTACCATCACAATAGATATTGAAAAAAATATTAAGTATGTAAATTTTGATATAACATGTATTCTCATAACGAAGAACATCAGTTTTCTAAATTTTATAGTTATCAATATATAGTATACTTTGAGTCTATTATAAGTATATAATTCACACCAAGTTTATTTCAAATATATAGACAGTTATCATTGAAGTATATTATGAATATATTTTGAGTATACAAAGAGTATCATCATAATATATTTTGAACATTATTCAACTTATATTTAAACATGTTTATATCAGAAAATTATTTTTATTCTTTTGATTCTATTCATACATATATTTTTTCCTCCCAAACTATTAGAAAAGATAAATAAAATAAAGAAAAAGCTTACTCTAATACATAGAGTTACCATGAAAACTGACGTACAATCTCTTTAAAAGTTTTAATTATACAAAAATAAAAAAATTTCAAATTTTAAATTTGATATCATCCAACTATATCATTTAATTTTAGAAAATAATTATTCTTTTATAAAAAGTTACAATAATTTTTTATTAGTTAATTTAAAAATTATATAATTAGTTTCAAACTTTAACCTCTCAAATGATAGGTAAAATATCTACCTAAATTATATTAAATTGCGTTTTGACAAAAAGGATAAAACTTATTTGTGATATATATTATTATTCATTATTTGTTTTATAGCATTTAACATAAGAAAAAAAATAGAAAAAGTTATTCTCTTAATAAGAGTGATAAAAAAGCAAAAAAACTAGAAAAACTAATTCGAAACTAAAAAGTTAAACGACAATATAAGTCCATTAAATCCGCTATTTTAATTTCAATTATACATATATGCATACATATTATAGATACATATATATTTATATATAATTTATATAGTTTAAGTTAATAATTAAAAAATATAGAATTTATACTATCTGTAGCTAAAAGAATAAAAATATAAAACAATTTTTAAGTATACAATAAACAATATATATTAAGTATATAACGATTTTATTTTAGATATATGATACTTTGATTTTTACTGAATCTTGTTTATGAAAATTTTAAATCATCTTATACATATATATATATATATATATATATATGCATATTTGTTTTTATAAATTTAGATATAATACCTATTTCTTACTATCACAATGGACATTGAGAAGAAAATATGAGATATGTAAATTTTGATTAACATGGATTCTCATACCAAATGACATCTTTTCAAACCTTGTAGGTTAACAATACATAGTATAATCTAACTATATTATGAGTATATAATTTATACCAAGTTTATTTTGAGTATACAAAGAGTATTATTAAAGTATATTATGAGTATAAAAAGAGTATTATCGTAATATATTTTGATATATTCAACTTATATTCAAACATGCTTATATCCAGAAATTCTTTTGATGACAAAAAGGCTAACAGTTACTTATTTAGACTGAAGCAATAGAATTTTTAAAAACATATATAAATCATTCATAACAAATTCAAACAAATAAAATCTACAACTTAAAATATGTCTAAGAGAAAATGATATCTATTTAGCTTCAAAGTATATAATCCTATTACTAAACCTATTAATAAAACTATAAAAATACTTACCATCATGTATAATATACTAATAGAAAACCACATAACAATTACATTAAGTTTCTTCCTTTAAACTTTTTTATTCACCTTCTTAAGTGCCACATGATTCAAACTTACTATCAAAACCTTCATCTTTCTTGGATTTTGCATAAGAAGATAATATAATTACAAGCTTCTTCTGATATTTATCAACTTGTTGTTTAAAGCCATAATTAGACCTGATTTTTCCCCATAAAAAATAACCCTACATTTGTACGACTAGTAAAATGCAAGAAAAACTAAGAAAAAACTACAAGTTTTATTTTTTAAAGATCTAATTAAAAAAGTTCTAACAAGATTTGCATTTCTCTTCCTGAAAAGTCAAAACTTTAGCTGTCCTAAGCTTGAATTAACATAATCTAATAAGATCATATCACATGAATAGAAAATACTAGACTTTTTATTCAAATTTTTAATAATAATTAGAATTAACTAAGTATTAGTCTTCAAATAAACGTAAGAGTAAGGCTAGAATAAACACAATTAAAAGGAGCAAAAGTATTCCAATACATGGTCTACAAAACCGGAACGTTTTTAGGATGATTTAAGTACAAATTTAATGAACTCCTTACATCTAAAGCAAAAAGAAAATTCTAGAATTTAATAAAATAACAAAATATATAGAAGACAAACATTACTGTCTCAACACTAACACTAAAAAGTAATCTTGTTAAAAAGGTTTGAACTTCTTTTCATAAAGTTGCAAAAAAAATTAGATCTTTTTAAATGGTTATAGTTATAACCAAAATAAATCAATTTCAGAAAGAAATTTTAGAGATCCACCTACACAAAGGATAAAAGACTTATAACTTACAAAGCTTAAGAAAGTATAAAATCATGTTCCTATTTATAACCTGCAACCATGAATCATATTAAATAATTAAAAGAATAATTTTTTTAAGATTAGAGTTAATTAACAATTGAGATTAGATATGTGTAGCGACGCAATGATATTATTAAAAAGAATTTAGATTATTTTTTGAGGTTTTTAGACTATTTTCTATTTTTATTTAAAAATATTCTTATTTATAGATTGATATTATTGAAGAATAAGAACAACAACAGCGATGAGAAGGACTATAAACGTCAAAATCGATGAAGACTTCAAAATCACATCCAATAGCAAAAATAAAATTTTAAAGAACAAAAAGTGTAAAAAAGAAAAAGTAAATTAGCAGAAAAATTAAATTTTAAAAGCTAGTGTATAAAAGTAAATCATATAAGAAGCTGGGTAGGTCACTTAATTTCCACTAATAATAGAATATGTTGGCCAAACTTCTACTAAAATTGAAATCGGTAAAGTGGAAATGAGTAGAACGCTTAAGAATCTATAGAGAATGATTAAAATAAATTTAAAAAATATTAAAAATGAAAGAGTAAGTATAAAACTTAGAGCGAAGATAAAGATATAAAAGAGGAACAGAAGGGATTAATACATAATGTATATTGACATTTTTAAAACATAATTAAAGTAAATCCTGAGCTGGTTGGATAAAGAAATTTTAAATCAAAACCCAAATAAATCTGTATGCATCTACAACTAAAATAGATTAATAAAATCTACTGCTAAAACTATAAAATAAGCATTGAATTTCATGAAAATATAATATACACTCATCAATGCATCCTACAAATCCCTAGCAAGTTTGAGTGTTTAGACGTCTTACCTATGTAGATCCCAAAATACAAATAACTAGTCATACGTGTGCAAATAAATCTTCGAGAAGGCACCATCTAGATGCCCTAAAGGCACTGAGTACACTATACATTGTCCTAAAGATAGTGTGAGCATAACATTTTTTGGGAGCCCACCCTGAGTGTTGTGTGACCTCGTCACTATGTCTAGGTATCATTCTTCGCATTAGGCCCATTTCAAAATAAGCCGTTCAACTGAGGGTGCCAAGGGATTACGAAAGGTCTTAAGACCAATCAGAGAAGGAGCTGCCACCCGATAGGATCAGAATAAGTTTCGAGAGTGAAGATGATGGCTTTGTACCCCTTGCAAAGATCTTAAGTCTTTCCTCCCTAAAATCAGAGATTCTAAGTTTTGGAAAGTTAGGGACAAATAGAGAAGGTTTTTGAAGCACCCCTATTTGCCTAGACGATGAAACCTAGCCTCCATTAGAGCATAAGAGCCTTTGCCTATCCTAATAACATTGTCTTAGCTATTTTTACCCTATATACATTTTACACATCAACTCGTTTTATCTTTTCTAGCATATGAGATGAGTAACCAAAAAGCAAGGTACTTTGGTACCTTAACTAGTCCTAGATGGAAGGTACATTAGTACCTTTGCTAGTCCTAATTAGGAGGTACTTTGGTGCATTAGGTTTTATCTTGGCATGCCATGGTGTTCATATCATTTGCAATTTTTATTAATCCTGATTTAGGCGTTAGATTTATTTTACCCTTAGCATTTGAGGTGAACACATAAGCGACATGGGAGATTACTTTAGTAAGATTTAATCTTATCATCTTTGCATGTAAGGTGATCAAGACGATTACTAAGTCCAATTTATCCATTATTTACATGTGAGGTGATATCCTATATATAATTTGAACATACATAAAAAGTGGGAAGGAGAATAGAAAGCATATAGGGATTAAGGAAACAGAGGGGTGAATTGGGGGCCGACGCATGCAAATGGTCTTAGTGCCTTAATACAAATTAATCAAATAAATAATAAATAATTGCCCTCCTCAGAAGGCGGATTTCCAAAAACTGACTATTCTACATCTCAGGTTAGTGATTCAATGAGATAAAAAATAAAAGGCATATGATAAACTAAATAATGCAAAAGAGAAATAAAATTAACAATATAATGAAATGAAAATGGGACAGAATTAAAATAAGGAAAGGAATTAAATAACATAAAAAAGATACATAAAATATTTTATGTCTCTTCATCACAGGGGTTGACCTCGCACATGCATAGGGTGAACTGACGCGAGACGAGTCCACTTAGGGCATATGAGGCTCACAACATCATTTAAGATGCTAACCTTTTTATTCTAGAAGAAAGAGATTGGGCTCGTGCGAGCATAGGGTCAACTTGCGCGAGGTTAGTCCTTTATCCAAAGCAACAGAAGGGACAATGCCATTTTTGCCTAGAAACAACCATTTGGATTCATATGGTTCTTGGACCTATGCTAGTAATGGGTGACCTCGCACTAGCTTAGAGGTCCAGGGCATGGAACACACCAAATGTGGCATTTTGGGCAAGAAAGATGTCATTTTAAGCCTTAGGCTCCCTGACCTCACGCGCGCTCGATGTTGCAGGTCTAATAGCTTTAAGGCGACTCCGTCTTAGTGAAAATGCAACACAAAAGAAAACTCAAAACGATGCAAATATGAGGGACAGGAGTTGATCTCACGTGGGTATATAAAAATAGTATAAATAAGTGTGGTTAACAAACCTAGAAAGTATATAAAAACTGGCGCGATGTCAACAAACCTAGAAAGTATATAAAAACAGTAATAAAAAAGATGGATAAAAAATAAGTGTGGATTAGAGGAAAATACTAAATGAATATAAGCAAACTATAACAAGTGCAATAAATATAAAAAATATGAGAAAAACAAAATCAAGAATAAATTTAAGCCCTCAAGTGGCTACCTTTGTGACTTGGTTGAAAAAGCAAATTGATTATTTTTTAAGAAGAAAGGAAAACGAAAAGGATTTTGGCCCCTTTTTTTCTAATGATACGATCTCAACCAAGAATGGAGGCACTCACACCAATATGCTTGAAATCATCACCAAGATTGAAAACTCGAATATTTGCCAAGAATGCAGAACTAACAACCTTAGCTATAACGAGCTAAGACCTTTAGTTATAATAAGATGAATGCTCAATTAATCCTAAAATTAACAAGTTTTACTTGGATTAATCAAGATAAAAAGTGAATCTAAACTAAACAAATTAATTTAAATTCAAGAAACACAATAAGGGAACCCCTTAGCAAAGCAAAGCTTTTGATACTAATAATGATATTCTTTGCCTGAAATACATAAAACTCTATTTCCTAATACTAGAATAAATAGGATATGCGGCCAAAACTCCTAAATCAACAAGGAAGCAAATAACTCTTTAAAGAAAGGAGATAAGATATGTCAAAGATTCCTAAATCAACAAGGATACAAAAAACTCCTAAAATTCATCCAACCCAACCCCATATAATAAAAATGACACTTGGGTTTAAGTAACATATGAGAAGCGATTCATTCTTAAGTATTGGACTCCAAATAGCTTGACTTGATTATCTTGGGAGTTCAAGTGATAAAAGGAATCCTATTTCCACTAGGAATCCTAATCCAACTAGGAGTTCTATTAAGATTCAAAGTCCAAGTGAGATTAGGCTTAATCAAAACAATGGGCCTCAAGATACTTTGATCAACTTAATCCAATATATGGAGGCATGATCAAGACAAGATAAGCCCAAGATAATCAAGTCAAACTATTTGGAGTCTAATACTTAAGAATGGACCGGTTCTCACATGTTACTTAACCCAAGTGTCATTATTATCATATGGGGTTGGGTTGGATGAATTTTAGGAGTTATTTGTTTCCTTGTTGATTTAGGAATCTTAGCCATATGTTATCTCCTTTCTTTAAGGAGTTATTTGTTTCCTTGTTGATTTAGGAGTCTTGGCCGCATATCCTAGTCATTCTAGGATTAGGACTATTTTATTTTAAACTCTAGAAAGAATAAATCCCTTTAAAAAGCTCTCTTTTGTTTTTCCCTCAATAAATGACTTTTCTAATAACTCTCCCAATGATTGATTTTCCAAGCCCTCACACATTTGAAAAGGTTAACTATTTATAGTGGGGGGGGGGGGGGAAGGGGGGTTGACAAGTGCCAAAACCTGATTGGAAGGAAAAAACTGCCTAGAAATCACCCCAGAGCTAACCTCTTCCTAAATTTAGCGCATGCGAGGTCAAAGCGATCCTCGCTCTATTCTAGCATGAGCTTAGTTTGGACTTGCACAGGCTAATCGTGAACAGGCATAAGGTTAGCACTAGGGGTTCATGCTCCTAGGTCAAGGCTCTCAATGTGTAGAGGGTAGGTGGAGTCGCACGAGCTCACCTTAGACGCGGGTTCTCTTACCTTGGACACTCGCCAGGCTAGTGATCCGCGTGGTGTCTAGGAGGACTTGTGCATGTTCAGGGTGAACCTGCACGAGTTCACCTTGGACTTACGTGAGCTCAAGCTTAGGGATAAGGGTTTTTGGTATTTTCTTTTCCTTTTTCTTTCTCTTCTCCTAAGCAGTCTCTAGAGTTTTGGGGCCACAATCTCTTTTCCACTTTCAACTCATAGCCATTTAAACCTTTTCATCATCGAGCTTTATATAACTCTAGTTTCCAAATTTCTATGGTAACTGACTGTATATCCTATTATCACTTGATGTCTAAGATGTGATTGTATAGGCCACAATAATGAGTGTCTACTCATTTATCCAGCTATAAAAATTCTCAATTTCTAAAATATATAAAAGAGTAAAAATACTGTTATCCGTTTCCAAATTTTTGTAATGGAAAAATATTAATAATTCTAATTTGTAATTAAATAGAAGAATCTAAGGTTTGCAAATTGTGAAAAGCATATATATAATAAATTTAAAAGCTACAATATTATATACTGATTCACTCACCTGGAGTGTAACAGAGGAAAGACTTTTAGCTAGTTAATGGACCACTAGGACCCGCACCAAACTTGAGGTCCTTACCTAAAATAAAAGTGAGATTAAAAAAATAGGAATTCAAGCTAACTAGATTAAGTTTGGGAAAGTGACTAAACGATAATGCAATGCAAGTGATTTTTTAAAAATTCTACTAAAAAATTGGCAGCATCTCCTTAAAATCAAACTATTTTTTTCCATAAAATGGGTCCAATTCCTTCAAAAAATACTTCTATAACCATCCAAAAATCCCCTTGGTCCTACAAACTACACTTTATGCATAAATAAACCAAGTTCACAACATAATGTAATTTATATGTCCTTTCGGGTTTCTGTACATAATTTATAATATGTCGCACTTTAATTATTTATTATAACTTTACACTACCAAATATTTTAATTCTTATTAGGTAAATAATTTTTTACAACATTTAACAATGCATAATATCATTCCGATCCTTTAAAATAATTTGACAAACTTTGTCACGACCCCACCCGTGGGCCCATGACCGGCACTAGGGAATGGGTAGGCTTAAGGCCACCAAAACCCGTAGTAAGCCTGACACTCACTGATTTAAACAAATCTCATCTCAAATTAATATTATTAAAGCCACAATTTATCTTAATAGTTACACTTTACAAAATTACTTGATACCTACCGGAAAAACTAGGGCGAGACCCAAGCTCGGAAAATTTACAACTGATACATTTACTATTACTACTGCGGAGAATCTAAGATTTACCAATTTACATACCAAATCAAATACATCACCCGATGATGAAGGAGTCAGGTTACTGAATAAGAGTCGCGGGAGAACGAACAGTCACGAATCTGAGAAAAAACATAAATGGAGACTGTCAGTCTCGAGAGCAATGCTCGACCAGGGACCTTACCTCCAGTCTGGTCACTTAAGTATCCAAATAAGCCGGCGCCCCGAGAGCAATGCTCGACCAGGGATCTTACCTCCGGCAATTTACACAAATCAGCCCAGAGAGCCATGCTCGACCAAGGCAAACCCATGAAAATCTTATTACATGTCCATGATCATTCTGGGAAGCGGCATGTTCTACAAGCCACGTTTCCCAAGACACAATCATCCATTTAATAAATATCATTGTATAATGAAGTCATTCAACCATATCAAATTAATGATTAACAATTAAGAGTAAAACATCAGTACCGGTGGAAAACGATAATATTTGGAATTATTATAACATTACTATAATAATACTCATATTATCTTCAATAATTAATAATCCAGTGAAATTAATTACGTTGAGATATTAGTAACCATGTTGAATGTGAAACTTCCAAAATAGCATATTAAAATCGGACTTAGCAATAGTGCAATGATTAAATGACTTTAACTCACAGGATTGGGCGACCTCCTAGCTCTGCTCCGGTGCCTCGGTTGGAGCGAGCCGAACAGACCGATCATCTAATCACGGAAAACAATTTATCAATACGCTGAGACAATCGATCATTAATCCTAGGTCTAGACTCCTAGGATTTGTCTAAGAATCTCGACTCGGAGAATTCTCACCGAAATCCGCAGAACCTCCCCTACAACACGAACATTACCCCCCGTAAAAACGGGTCCAAGACCTGCCAGAAGAACACTTCAAATACTTAACGATTCAAACAATAGGAGTCGGGTCCCCAAACTTCACTATTTCCGACTCGCCACACAAAGACAAAATACGAGGCGTAAACCGATGCATAATTATTTTTGACTCACAAATAACATCAAATACTCAATATAATCCAATAAACACAAATAACCAAGAATTTCTAAAATTAACGGGCCAAAGAAAATTACCGAGACGCTCGGTCGCTCGGTCGACTCGCCTCCAGCCGCCGGAGTCCGATCGACGATCCGAACACACCATCGGACTCACAACGACGCGCTGATGACGATCCCTGCTTCCGATTTCTCGATCTGACACCCGATCATCCAGAGAGATTTACGGACGATCTCGACCGTCGATTCACAAACGAAGCCCGATCGCCACGAAACCGGTGCCAATGCAAAGCTTGAGCTGAGGAGAGTCGAGATACGTCCTCCGATCGTCCATCCTCCGCCGGAGCTCGTCGGAAAAGCTGAAAAACGCGGCTGCCCCCTACTTTCTCTCTCCACCGGATCTTCTGTCTCCGGCCACCACAGGCGTTGCCGCTGCTGCCAAAAGAGAGCCCTTGCCGAGAGGAGCCGATCGCCACTCGACTCGGCCGCCAACATGGAAGCACGGCCTCGGGCCGCCTCACGCTGATTCCGCCAGATTTCATTCTTCTGCGCCGACGCCAGCTAGAAGATCGCCCGGCCGCCACCGCTCCTCCTTCTTCACGTGCGACGCCCGCTTTCTCTCTCTCTTCCTCTCTTCTTCCCCGATTTCTTTCCCTTCAATATCGACATTTGACCATGAACTTTTCCTTATTACAATTTGGTCCCTCAACTTTCTTAATTACTTACAATTTCATCTTGCAGAATTCCAATTTGACCCCCAAACTTCTTTTTAGCCTTTCAATTAAGCCCCTAACTATTTAATTTGGGCCAAATCCGAATTATTGAAAATACACAATTACAAAAATACCCCTGATCGACATATTTATTTATAAAAATACCAAGCTCACAAATTTTCATTAAAACCCCATAAAAATAACATTATACTTTCAATCCTTATTCCCAAAATAAATTTCTAATTTAGTCCTAACACACAATTAAATTAAATAATCAATTTCCAACTTAAAATTTAATACTACTAATCAATTTTAATACCAATTTTCCCAAAATTCTTTTATAAAAATATCCTTTATAATTTCTACCATAATTTTTCCAATATATAATTTTATTTATATATATATATATATACATTTGGAAAAAAATTTGAATAACCAAAATATAATCATTTCTCAAATAGTTTACTTAATTAACTCCTTAAAAATCAAACTAATTGGATATGGAAAATAACTCATTTATTTATCTAACATGAACATTCAAAATTTGTATTTAAATCATTCCAATTAAACCGAATAAAAATAAAGCTAAAATTAACTTAAATAAAAAAACTCATTATTAAATATATATAAAAAATTCCGGGTGTTACAAACTTATTATCACACTGATAAAGTAATAATAATTATCAATAAATCATATGAATTAAACAATCTCAATTTAAATCTATAATTTACAATGAAATTCAAGTAATTATCTTAGTCGAATATGAGGAAACCAATACCACCAAAAATCTTAAACTAATTGATGAAATTTCTATCTTTCGGCATGCAAATCGGAGCGTCGCTGCCCATAGTGGCTAGAAAATTCAAAGTTATAGAAAATGTTAAAAGTTCAAATATATGAAGATCTCAGCCTAACTCCTCACTGATTGCTCAAATCGGGCCTTGGAAGTAACTGCTCCAGCAAGGCGCGTTCTCCCTTCTCTCGCGATGACAACGGCTGCCCAGCTCTAGACAGGTGTTTTGTGGGTTGGGCAAACCAATGGTAGTAACGCCTTAGCCTGAATCCTTCAAACTCAATTTTCTAGTGACTTTGAGATGTAACACTGGTCAAGAGTGGGTGTAAGGAGCGAAGGATGACAATATAGGAAGGTTTTGGGTGCTGAACAATGGTGAGGGAGTGTGGTCGGAATTTGACAATGAGAGGGTAAGAAAGAGAGTGAAAATGTTATGAACATTACAAATTGCATTCGCACCCAAGGAAGCGCGACCGCGAATTTCATAAAAAGTTATTGACCGTTACAAATAGCTAATGGGTACTTTTGAAGCTACCAATGTCTTAGTGCTCGTCAGATAACCATTTGAGACTTTTCAAGATTCTCGACCGTGAACCAAGAAGTGTGACCATGATTTGCATTTGCACAATGCATTTAATGCACTATCCTAAAGCAAAATCTGGTGAAGTTTTTTGGGATGTATGAGTAATGGCTCCTCGAGGTTTTTAGGGTATAAAATCCACCTCAAATGTCTTTTAATGGTTAATCAACAACCACTAAAAACTTACATTATTGTGCATTCAATTCTCTTTCTTCTTGCAATTAATTCTAACAATCTTTGGTTGCTATAAGAACTTGAATATTCTAGTAAGGTTTGAGTGTTAGCTTAAACACTTGGAATTAGGTTTAAGAGTTAGCCTAGGGAAAACTCTTATGAGGGTTATGTGTGAGCCATAAAACACAAGTCCTAAGGTTTGATGTGTGAGCCTTAAACATTAAGTTTGGAGCGAGCTTGTGAAAACTCTTTTGTAAAAGATCCGAAGTATAATAAAAACCCAATTGGAGATTCAGGAGTGGACATAGGGTTGGTTAACACCCGAACCACTATAAGTTATTATGTTCCTTCTTCTCTATCTCTTTCTATTTTACTAGTCAATTTTTATTTTCCATCCTTCCTTCAATTCACTAATTCAATCCCTGCTTCTTGGTTTATAACGACAAACATGTGGTTATAGAGCTTAGTACTCACAATTCAACTTAAGTGTGTGAGTTAAAGTTTTAATATGGCCAATGAAGGTATCCACCATCTAATACCATACTTTGATGGGTCCAATTACGCCTATTAGAAGTACAAGATGAAGATATATTTGGATAGTGACATAGTGGATGTGTCGAATTATGTGAGAAAGGAATGAAAACTGCCAACAAAGCAAGAAAAAGATGTAGACGTTGCACTCGATAGAGATGAATGGGTGGATGCTCATAGAAAGGCTAATGGCAAGAATAAAAGAGCAATGATCATCGTCCTTAGTTCACTCTCTAAAGAGGAATGTGAAAGAGTTCAACACCTCCTAATCGCCTACAAGATTTAGAAGACCTTGGGGAACTACCATAAGGATACAAAGCAAATAAAATCCAAAAAGATCCAATTCCTAGTGACGGAATAGAACTCTTCAAAATGAAGCTAAATAAAAGCATTACCAACATGACTAACTAGCTTCTCACCATCATCAACAACCTTCAGAAATTGGTAAGCATCATGAGCTTGTTAACTTCAACAGCAAAATCCTCAAGGCTTTACCACTCAAAGACTATGGTTCAAGGATGGCAAGTATAGAGGAAGCCAATGAGGACTTACGGAAGGTGTCCATGGATGAGCTCATTGGGAAGCTTCTCACCTATGAGAAGGCTCTTAGGAAAGAAGAAGAGTAAGAAAAGGAAAAAGGAGTTAAGAAGGAAGCCCTTTGCTCTCAAGAGCTCTACTAGATAATAAGAGAGTGAAGCTCTAGTGGATCTGAATCTAGTGAAGATGAGGATAAAGAGCTAGTAATGCTCTCCAAGAGAGTCAAGGAGATCATGAAGGGTAGAAGGAAGAGAAAAGGCCCTTTAAGCAATTGATTGTAAATCACCTCCTTAACAACAATATACTCTTATAACTAACAAGTTATGATATATATGGAAGCAAGAAAATACCCTCCAACTAAGATGATTCTAAAATCTAAGGACCCCTCAAAAGAAGTTTATGAAACTAATTTCAATTGTTATTGATTAATAATAAAATTAGCACTTGAATCTAATCCCAAAGCCACAAACCTAAAAAGATTTGATAAGTAAAGAATAAAAAATAAGATTTAAGTTAAAAAATGCCACAAACTAAAAGAAGTTTGATAAGTCCAAAGTTCATGCAAAAAATTAAGTACAAATATTCACGAGTGTGATATCATAAGATTGATAAAGAACTTGTCCCCACAACTTATCAGGTTGATAAAGAAAATCTTGATAGTCTTTAACAAACTCCTCTTGATGAAACATCTCATAAAACACAATCTCACGTGTTTAACACTCAACTTTAATCTTTGGTTTTTGCAAAAACTAAATTAATCAATTATCACTAACCAAAGTTGTAACACTTGCTAATCAAAAAATCAAATTTAAAACACACAAGAAAATTAGGCTAAATGGATAAGATTAAAGCTTAAACTCAACAAAACACACAAGAAGCAAAACTTAATGAAGAACAAATAAAAATTGAAGAACGAATTTAAGAAAGAACATAATTGAAATACCACAGAATCTTCTTTTGTTTAAAGAGAGAAAAATACAAATTTCTTCCATTTCTCTTTTATTTTATTTTTTATTCTTTACAATAAAAATGCAGAAGTTAACACAAAATTTTTGGCAAAAAGAAAGGAATAAAAAGAAGATGAAGAATTAAAAAAAACACATAAACAAAAGGATTAGAAAAAGCAAGCTCTGATACCAAATGATAGGAAATAAAAAACACATAAACACAAAGGATAAGTAAACCTCAATTAATGCAAGCTTTTGGTACCAAATGATAGGAAATTAAAAACACATAAAACAGAAAGGATAAGCAAACCTCAATTGAAGCAAGCTTTGAAACCAAATGATAGGAAAAAAAACACATTGTAAGTGTAGCTTTTTTAGAGCCTGTCCCAAACGGTTACGACTATATCACTATGTCAAAGGTCGGCTCATCTGTACTAAGCTTAATTCAAAAGTGAGCCATCCGAAAAGAGGTCTCAAGGGATCACGACAACCAGAGTGTCCACAGATTATCAAAGAGATTGGGAGTCGCCACTCGGGGAAAATAACTAGGACAAATAGAGAGGGGCAAGGATGGTGGCTTGGATTCCTCGCGGAGTGCCTAACTTTTCCCTTGCTTGAATTAGAGAAATTGGTTTGAAAAGTTAAGTACGTACTAGGAAGGGGTTAAGCACTCCAACACGCCCGAACATAAAGTCCAACCTCCACTAGACTCTAAGGCTTCTAGTTTTCCTAATCGTACTAACCTAGCTTGGTTGCTATCCTTTTGATTATGATGACATTTTATTATCTTGCTTAAACATGTAAAGATAAGAAAAAGAGAAACTAACCTATCATACATCTACCTAAGGGAGAAGGCATATTGGTGCCACTATTCTTAGAGAGCTATGTTGGTACCTCAGATTTTATTTGATATGCCAAGGTGACCAAGTAGACCGATTTTATTAAGCATGTGGGTGTTGGTTTCATTTTATCTTCAATTGATTATGTGAATGAAACATAGAAGGCAGAGGACTCACATTGGTGAGTCGAAATATTCTACTTAACATGTGAGATGATCAATAATCCTAAGTTCAATTTACCTTTAGCATGTGAAGTGAAATCTAAGCATACCAACATAAACTAAATCCAATTCAAAGAAAGAAAAAGGAGTCTATAAGGATACAAAACGGATTAACAAATATAACCGGGGGGGGGGGGGGGTTACTAGCATCCTATTTATTTAAACACATAAATATTTAGTTAATCCAAATTAAGCCTAAATCAAGGGAATCCTCATTAGAGAGGATTAGGTTAGGCCTTAATGACCACACTTGTATTATAGAGACAAAAGTTAATTTAACACTCAAATACTAGGATTAAGACAATACACAAGCAAAATGGGAACTTTAATATTTAAAATACTTAAAACATTGTAGAAATGCAAACTTTATATATAAAACCTAAAACCAAGTTATTTTCAAACAAAACAAAAAATAAACGTGCTTATTAACCGTAAACATGTCATTAATCATGCATTTGAACTCAAGCACAGTTAAGGTTTACATGCTTAAAAACATCATTGGCATCAAGTAAGCACATATTTCATACCTCAATTCAGTCAAACATGCAAAAGATAAAATTTTGAAGCTTCTATTACCCTACATGGGGTAAGCCTTTGCTCACGTGGGCTAAGCGAAAGCCCACATAGGGTAAGCCTTTGCTCACGTGGGCTAAGCGAAAGCCCATATGTGGTAAGCTTACAAAAGCCTTCTAAAGGCAAAAATGGAGGTCTTTTTAGCAAATTTAACACTCAAACATCAACACATAAGTAAAAAGTAAGATATTAGGATCACAAAATATAACCAAAACTAATATCAATCTAGATTCTCGGCCCTCGAGGTATACCTTTTAAGAGTCAACGGTGAGAAGTGGAACTCTAAGTAATGGAGGGCTCTCTTGTCTCTTAGGACACCAAATAGACTCTTAAGAATCCTTGAACCTCTTGGAGATACCTATAAGACATAAATGCTTAGGGTGCAAAAGGATTTTTTATTCTTAGGATTGGCTTAGTTTGAAAGTGGGTATAAAGTTGGTAAAAGTGAGATTTAAGTGTTTTTATAAGAAAAGGTGATGACTTGAGGGTTGTTTTGTGTATTAGTTGCTGGAGTGGCTCAATAGATATTTAGGGAATGGGTATGGATAATAGATATTTTTAAAGGTGTTTGTGCATGGGAGAATATCAAAAAGGGAACCTTTAGGGCTTTTGTTGTGTTTTAGAAGAACAAATGTTGCTAGAACAATGTGGGAGGCTAGGTTTTCAAGTTTGGTTAAGAGTGTTTGAGTGTAGCTAGTTGTGACTAGGTCTTTTGGGTAGAGAATATGATGAATATATATGTCAAAAGTAGGCTTTTTAGGGTTTTGAAGAGTGGTCTTTGATTGGTTGAGAAAATGGATGGTAAAGGAGAAAGTTTTAAGGGTTTAGGAATTTTGTAGATGTTGGTACACGTCCCTAGGGAATTCCAATCGTTGAAGGCACTAAACTTGAGGTAGATAGTCTTCTAGAGGTTAAACCCACATGGGTCGTCTAACTCATGTAGGCTTAGCCTCACTCCACATGGGCTTAACCTTGTGATTTGAGGCATATGACTTAGGATTTTGACCCGGGTGAGGTTTTTGGGCTTCGATTTTATATTTAGGAGTTTTTAAGGATTCTTTTTGTCTCTTTGGTCCATACCAGAAGTTCTGAATGTCCTTAAGTGCCTTTCAGAGTTTCTTTCCTTCACTACTCCAAGTCCACTCTACCGGACTCATCCTAGTCTCATCATCTGGCTTACATAACAAAGAGACAAAAGTTAGGTAATAACACACATAAACACATAGGATAAGAAAACCTTAATTGAAGTAAGCTCTGATACCAAATGATAGGACATAAAAACTTGATGTGTGCTAAATGTGTTAGCTACAATCTAAGGCAGTGTACCTATCGATGTAGTCTAGCACTAATGGCGAGTATCAAGGTCGTATTCCTCGGGAAAGTGAAAGCCCAGAGTTACTCCTTTGTTCTTTGTTATATTAACCTAAAATGGATAATGAATAAATTCTAAACTAATTATTAACTACAAGCTAAGTTCTGAGGGAGATGCAGGAGTAATTGATAAATGAAATAATCAAGACAAGAAGACAAACCCAAAGGGAATCTAAAGTAGTTGGCAACCGAACAAAAGATAAAGGATCAATGAGTCTAATTATGCTACCCGTGGACGAATTCTTAACCGAATTCAGTTTCTCTCTCGAGATAACCGAATTCCTAAACCTAATAACCTAAAGTTGGAATCTCTTCCTAACGATTGATTCTTAAATTAGCATTAAGCTTTAATCCGCCTCTATTAAGCTTTGTTAATTCTTAATCCGGCTAGTTAATTATCCTTATCTCTAAGCGATTATTAACCAGTTCTTGCTATTCAAAATTCCAATTGCCAAACGGATTTCTCAATCTCATAAAGCAATCTAAACATCACAATTCACAACGTCTCATGAATAATGCATTATCTTATTAATACTGAAAACAAGAAGAATATAAAATTAACCCAAATAATCCAACAATATAATATCAAGCCAACATAGTAAAGAAATCCCAATGGATTAAATCAGTCTAGCTAAACATGTTCATGTTTAAAACAATCTAGGAAATCAATTACAATGAAAGAATAATGAAAATAAAATATGTACACCCTTTTCTCTCGAATTGGATGAACAGCTCCAAATCTGGATCTACACTTTGATTAATCTCCCAAACTGCCTCTTGAATTGCTTCCACTACGGTTTTGCACTCGAAACCTTGCGATTCCGGGATTCTTACTCCCCGCAACTCTCTCTCGCACTCAATACTGTGTAGAAATCGAACCAGCCGCCAGGGCTCTATGTCACTTCTTCCCCCTCTCTCATTTTTTTTTCTAAGAAAAATTCATTTTTCTTATATATATTTAACTCAGCACGGCCGTGTTCAAGGCCGTGCTAGTCAGAACGGCCGAAGTCCAGGCCATGCTGAAACTGTGGATCTCACCAAGTAGGGTTTCACCACGACCGTGTTTCTCCCCGTGTTGGCCACCACGGGCCGTGTTGCTCCCCGTGTTATCCACCACGGGCCGTGCTGAAGGCCGTGGTGGCTACGAAAACCGTGCCTAAAGTGCCAATTTTAAGAATCAAAGCCAATGGTTGAGCGCGGCCAGAGTCCAGGCCGTGCTAAATGTATGCATTGCGGGCTCTTGTCCGATCTTGATGAATTCTCGTCCGTTTCCGCACGTATTGATCTATAATTGCTTAAACACCAATGATGGTCCTATAAATGTTCTTGAATGCAAGAGAACACAAAACACGGGTGATCTGGGAATAAAAGCACAATAATTGCTAAGAACATACGCAATAATATGCAAGCAAATATGTGTAAAACTATGCTCATCAAATTACCCCACACTTAAGCTATTGCTTGTCCTCAAGCAATTAACAACTCACCCCATAAAACTACAGTTAGCAATTCCTTTCAGTTTATGCCCCTAGTCCACAACAGAGAGTATTCAACACATCTCAAAGGATACTCAATCATAAATCAAATTACAAATCATTAACAAAGAATGGAAATAATATTAATGCATGAGTAACTTAAATGACAACTCAACACAAACATCATGAACCAATGCCTCACAGGGATCACTCAAGTCGCTCAAAGTGTTTATTAGGTGAATAACGAATCCCTCAAAGCAAATGCACAAGACCCGCTCACCATAAGCTTACTCATAAATCATATCTTCGCTACTGTGAATAAGTAAATACCAAAATCAAAGGGTCTTTACCAAGGTTGTAATAGGGCTAAGGTAAAGGTACGGAGATTTGGACAGAAGTGTGAAAGTGCTGGAATTCGTGCGATAAACAATAGTATATGCTCAAAGGATTAAATGCCTAAGATCACAAAAAGAATCATTCACTAAAATCCCTACTTCATAGAATAGCGCTCGCAAATGCTCTAAATCCAATAAAAAGATAAATAATTAAAGAGATTTGTTTATTATATATTCTTTTTTTTTCTTCTTCCTTTTTTCTCTTTTTTTTTTATAATAATGAACTAGCAGCTTATTAGCGACTGCTGCATACAACTCGAATAAACATAAAGAATAACAAATACAAATTGGATCAAAGGGAGCATTTAAAATATCAAAAAGTCTTGATGAATTCTCATCTGTTTCCGCACGTATTGATCTATAATTGCTTAAACACCGATAATGGTCCTATAAATGTTCCTGAAATGCAAAAGAACACAAAACACGGTTGATCTGGGAATAAAAGCACAATAATTGCTAAGAACATACGCAATAATATGCAAGCAAATATGTGTAAAACTATGCTCATCACATAACAAAGAGACAAAAGTTAGGTAATAACACACAAACACATAGGATAAGAAAACCTCAATTGAAGTAAGCTCTGATACTAAATGATAGGACATAAAAACCTAAATACTGCAGGCAACAGTTTCAGATTCACACCCAAGTGTCTTTAGCAACTATGGCACTGCAAGTTTTTTAACCTAATTGGGAACACGCTAACTAATCATAGAGACTAGCACGGAGATGGAAATTGCCACCCGAGTAATCGGGATGCTTTTTCTAATGAGTGACATTTCTCAATTCCACAAGGATGCTTACGTCATAAATCCAGAAATGGATTTGGAAGCCAACTTCCTTATTTGTATATATTTTTATTTGATTTTAGTAATTAACAGGCTATTCTCTATAAATGGAGCATAATATTTCTACACACCAAGCACTTATAACATGTGAGGTCCACCTAAGTTAACCCTTTTTTATTTTAGCCTAGACTAATATTTAAAGTTATTAACCTAATTCACTAGTCAGTTATGTATAACGCTTACCTAGTCTAGCCCAATTATAAGTTATGCTTTAATGACCAAGCCTGTTAAGCCTAATTAACTAGTTTTCATGTAGAGGCCTAATTAAATGATCCTAAATCTAATATGGTCCAATTTTAATCAAACTAAGCATGGTGAAGCCTACTAAGTCTATATGGATTTTAGGTTTAAGCCTAATTACCAACTTAATTAAGCTAATAGATTACAGTTTTCATGCCATGTCTAGTTTTAAGGCTTAAGTCTATGTGGCCCATTTTACTTAATCAATCATGTTACACTTATTTAATCATATAGTAAGTAAAAGATAAATAAAATAAGGTGCAAGAAATAAATCTAGCTATTACAACCCGCCTATAACTAGAAAGGGAAAGAACAATGCCTAAAACTAAGTACATAACACAAATAACTTAACAAATACATAAGAAATTCATGAATACTTGAAATGTAAAGTTTTAGAGTGCAGAGATGATCGGCTATAATGAAGGGTCGAATGGCTTAATATAGAGCCAAATCAGCTATGCATTGAGCCGATTGGCAGGTGATTTTTTTACAGTTCTTCCCTCGATTCGATGCGCCGAACAATCACACATGCACAGGAAATTTGAAATCCACTAAAACTTATTAAATCGAATATAAAACATAAAAAGAACAAAATCAACTAAGAAAACCCTAAAATACCTAAACTAGCAATAAATAAGAAATGGCTAAATATCAAATTTTGATAATGTAATTCCTAAAACATCAAATCATTACAGAATTACGGATCTAATTTAACATCCTAATCATGTTACTAATAATTAAAGGAAATAAAACAATTAAAACCCTACATGTTCCTAGTATCATATTCAATTCCCAAGAAGTTCTTATTATTAAATTCAATTTCTAAGTTCTTATTATAACATGCAATCATCCATAAAAACCACTCTAATCATATAAGAAACATAATTCAATAATGCTAATAATGTTCCTAGGAAAGCATAAAAAGAACCGGGTTTGAGAGATAATATGGATAATGGTGATGTTGGGGAATACTGAGGTTGTCACCGTAGTTGGTTGTTTTGCAAGTCTTAAGAGATGATGATGCAGTTGAATCGTAGATTAGTTGAGGATCTAATACTACTTGGGATATGAAAAAAACTTCTTTCGTTCTCTTTAAAACTCCCTAATTCTATGGTTCTTGCTTAGTTTCTCAACTCTACATATCTTTTTTCAAATAATGTATCGACTGCCAATTCTTAGTCCCCTGAATCTAAGAGTTAAGAATGTATTTATAGGGCTAGAGTTTGGGGAAACCTTAGGAATATATCGATATATTTTAAGCTTTTTTAGAGATTATCTTTGATAAAATCATATAAATCCCATCTTTATTAATAAAATCCTTTTAGAAAGTCATTTCGGACCTTAAAATGCCAAAAAAAGTCGTTAGATCAAGAAAACATGAATTGACATTGTGTTGAGCCGATTGATTCTAAACAGCAAGAAGTTTGAAAATATTTACAATTTAGTCCTTGAACTTGTGAAAATCATAATTTTGACCCTCAAACTTTATTTTTCTTGATAATTAAATCCAAATTGATTTCTAGAAAGGTAAGTTGATTGGACTAATATTGACCCTAACCTTATATTCACCCGTCCTCTATCTCTTGAGACCCGAGAAAGGCAGTAACTTTCATGATAGAGTTTTCCGTAATTCCCTCGATATCTAAATCTAGAAAATGGGTGCTGACAACTGCCCCCAGTTTGTCAAAATTTATAAGCATGCAATGCAATTAAATAAATTAAGACAAATCATAATATCAAGGATACATAAAAGAGCATATCTTAGTGAGTTGTAGAAGCCACACCCTGTAAGCTCGGAAAGGATTTTTGATTTGATGTGAGGAACACACCTACTTGAATTGAGGACTTCACCTGCTTGATTTGAACACTTTGCCTTCTTGAATTGAGGACTTCGTCTGCTTGAATTAAGGACTTCACTTGCTTGAATTGAGGACTTCAGTTAATGATTTGAAAACTGTGTCCATTGATTTGGGACCACGCCCACTAATTTAATATTTGCAGAGACTTGTTAGGAATTGAAAATAAAATATAAAGAAAGGCGCAATGGAAGTGATTTAAATTCTTCTTAATTCCCACCAAGGATCTTATTGATTTAGATAGTCATAACATGGAAAAACAAGCAAAAGATGGAGACGGCTTGTAAAGGGTGTGCGCCGCCTATTCCAAGGACTACTTCTCGATTTATTGATTCTTGATTCTTTAAGGATGATTGATGCACTTTAAAGCTACTCCAATGACCCTTTACTCGTAATCCACACAACCTTTAAAGTTGGAATCTCCTATGAACAATCCTTTATAAGAGAAAGAATGAAGATGATGAGGAGTGAATGCTAGTTCCAAGCTAGGTTGAAACTTAATTAATCTAATTAATTAAGTGTTGATAGCATCATTCTCCTTCACACATATATTTTTGTAGCCGCCCATCATACCCCATATATATATACATAGGATTTAACCTAGTCTTATGATAATCGAGGCATTACTTACTCTTAAGTTGGGTCTTGATTGGGCTTGTTTAGACTAAGTTAACTTAATTAATATATAAACATAGTTATAGGGCGCTTATAGCCAAATATCATAGCCCAATATGTATTAAACTAATTAACTTTTAATTAGGCTAAATTTATATAAGCTTAAGCCCAATCTTAAGCCTCATTTTAATCTCAACTTTAAGCCCATTTATGTGTGACCCAAAAGTTCCTAACATGTTAGCAATGAATTATGAATTTTGAATTAAACCATCTTAATTCAATGTTAATTCTCTAATTAACTTAATTCATAATTCATAGATCAAGATTGGCATCTACTAATGCATTATGACCACCCAAATGTGAGGAAGGATTAAAATGCTTTGATCAACCTTTAGAGTGAACAATTTCACAATGTAATTCAATTCTTTCATTGTACTTTTATCCTAATTGATTCATAGAGCATGGATGCAAGTGTCAACTCTATAATTGAATCAATCATATTTGTTCTTGATAATTGTATATAACATCTTGAATAAGATCTATGAAACACTTTTTATAATCTTCATTCAAACAACCTTGGCCAAGGATTTCCATGTCAAAGCATATCAAGAATCATTAGGATAAGGTCCCATGACATATTAACTTGGGCAATGAATTCTTTTTTGATAACTTATTATCTTCATATGACTCTTACTATGTCCAATGATTATCCTTTGAGCGCTGCAAGGATAGGAGAACATAAGATAGTATCAAAGTATAGTAGTCCTCATATAAGATAATATACTATTATCTCAAGTCTAAGGATCACATCTAACATGATTATCATATGAGTATTGTCCATAGACATTTGGGATAAATTCCATATGGACTACTAGTAGGGTCGTTTTCAATTAACTTGTTCTTCTAACAGCACCCATATACTTATCTTAAAATCCCTACTCCTCAACCTTATGAGACAGATTGCTTACTTTATAAGTAAGTGACAATACATTATGGTAGTCTCGAGTGTTTAAACAATATCTAACGATCAATATCTAATTCTTGACCAAACATCGAATATGAACAAAGTTTAAGAACGTATATAATGAGAACCTTATCATTACAAACTCACTTTATAATTTCTCTTACATTTGTCTTTACATTCTATGGTGTTCATCTCTAATGGTTTGGATTATTCCTTAATAATACCCGACTACTCGAATCATTAGAGTCGAACAATGCCTTTAGTATAATTGTATGCATCAATTGTGATCTATAAATTAACACAAATCATCTCACAACTCTTTGTCTTTAGGGCATACTCTAACAATCTCCCACTAGCACTAAAGCATAATCAAAAGAACTCTTTATTATGATGATCATGTTCTTGCTAGATAAAATGGCTTTGTTGGAGGATTAACTTTTTTTACCCTCAATGGATATTTTTTTTATCCTTATATTATGCTAATAAGTCATTTATTGGTAATGCTTCAATACAATATCTTAGATCACAGATGAGACCTTAGTTCTTTGAAAATGGCTTAATTATCTATCTAATTCTTTATATCAACAATACTTAAGAACCACATCTTATTCTTGAAAAATAATATTAAGATCCATATATCTCTTATAAATTGTCTCAAATATAATGAGATATGTTAAGCTCAAGTTGTAAGAATGACCTTTTAGAACCCTTTCTGTTGACCTAAGAGTTAATTGATAATGAAATATTGCTAACATTATGTTTGTGTGTTGATGTGTGCTACTTGTGTTAGCTACAATCTAAGGCAGTGTACCTATCGATGCAGTCTAGCACTAATGGCGAGTATCAAGGTCGTATTCCTCGGGAAAGTGAAAGCCTAGAGTTACTCCTTTTGTTCTTTGTTATATTAACCTAAAATGAGTGATGAATAATTTCTAAACTAACTAATAACTACAAGCTAAGTTCTAAGGGAGATGCAGGAGTAATTGATAAATAAAATAACCAAGACAGGAAAGCAAACCCAAAGGGAACCTAAACTAGTTGGCAATCAAACAAAAGATAAAGGATTGGTGAGTCTAATTATGCTACCCGTGGATGAATTCTTAACCGAATTCGATTTCTCTCTCGAGATAACCGAATGCCTAAATCTAATAACCTAAAGTTGGAATCTCTTCCTAACGATTGATTCTTAAATTAGCATTAAACTTTAATCCGCCTCTATTAAGCTTTGTTAATTCTTAATCCAGCTAGTTAATTATCCTTATCTCTAAGAGATTATTAACCAGTTCTTGCTATTCAAAATTTCAATTTTCAAATGGACTTCTCAATCACACAAAGCAATCTAAACACACAATTCACAATGTCTCATGAATAATGCATTATCTTATTAATACTGAAAGCAAGAAGAATACAAAACTAATCCAAACAATCCAACAATATAATACTAAGCCAACATAGTAAAGAAATCCCAATGGATTTAATCAATCTAGCTAATCATGTTCATTATCAAAATACACAAGAATTCAATTACAACAATGAGTAAAGGTAGAGAAAACCCAATTACACCCTTGGATGAGAGTAAACAGCCCCAATTCCTCTTGCTCGAATTGAATCGATTCTTGTTCCTCTTGCTCGATTTGAAAACCAATCAACGAACCTCGCCCAATCTTCAATCTTTGAAGGGAATCCGATTGAAACCTTGATCCAAGTTTCCTTTTCTCTTAGTTCCAGCTCAGAAAACCCTTAGAGAGAGAAATATTAGGGTTTGGGACGTTCTCTCCCAGCTCTCTTCTTTCTTTCTTTTTCTCTCTTCTTTCTTTTAATTAATTCGCCTTGTCGCCACCAACACGGCCTTGTTCCTGGCCGTGTTCGGAACATGGTTTGGTGTTCTTGGCCGTGTTACTCTCTATGGCCGTGCTCCCTAAGAACTTCTTTCTCTTTGATGTTTGATGCACCCAACACGGCCGTGTTGGTGCTCGTGTTAGGAACACGGCCATCTTTAGCTTCCTCATGCGCATACTTAGCTTGTTTCGGTAGCTTCGACGTCCAATTATGCTCCAATTCTTCCCTTTATCATCCTTTGACTTCTTTTGAACCTAATGAACACAAACAGACGCATAGGGTGAGTGTTTGGACCAATTCACATCCAAATATTCATAAAATCAATCTTAAAAACCCCATTTAGATGTGTGTATTTTACGCACATCATGTGTCTATATAGCAGTACTTTAAAAGATCTTAGATTGGCCAGAGCTTCCTTAAAGTTTCAAGAAAGTCTTGGCAAAAGATCTATAAAGCGCGAGGGTGCTTCCAGAGAGCGGAGTCGCTTTTTGCATGGCCAAAATCATACAAATTGTTGAAAAGTCCATCTGACTCTTGCCAATGATAAAGCAGTTGATACCGTAATGAGAAGCATGAGAGCCCTTCTGACCGCTAACAAGATAGGCGCGAGGGCGGTTTTCCTAATTAATGCGATGTCAATAGCCATTGAGATATTAGCCACCAAGTGAGAGCCACATGTCTGGAGCCATTTTGGAGCCTTAAAGTCTCTTTTTAGAAAGCACGAGGATACTTGAAAAATGCAGGGGCACTTTTTATGACTTTAAGCAACTTTTTTCCTAGTAATTAAATTTGCATTTAATGAGTTTTTTAACCAATTGCAACATCTCTATGAGGTAGGAATGAGTATAAATACCCCTTATAAAGACTTAAGTGTGTGATTGTGTCTTGTCTAAACTCTTGTAAATTTATTTCTCAACTTTCTACACTCAATTTCCTTCTTTGTAAAGTGTATTAAATTGAATCTTATTGTTCAACTGAGACTCTAAAGTGTTGTTGTGTGAGCCTTAGTATTAAAAACAGAAAGAATTGGTTGTTGAATAACTATTAGTACTCGAGGGTTAAGGGACTTAGTGAGGGATTAGTTCATTAAGTGAAGAGGTTTAGTATTAGCCTTGAAAAACACCAAGTTGTTGGGTGAACGTGTAAAACCCAAAGGTTGTAATCTTAAAGATTATAATAGAACATTCAAGTGTGATCTTAAGGAGTGGATACATGAAAGATGTTCCTGAACCACTATAAACCTTTGTGTTAATCTTTCTAACCCTAACTCTCTTCAAATTCTCTTTACTCTTTCTTTAATCCTTGTGTGTGACTTAAAATTATTCAATTTCACAATTTGAGATCACCAATTCAACTCCCCCTTCTTGGTTCCAAGGGACAATAAGTGGTATTAGAGCTAGAACACTCTTATCAAGCCTCATTGTGAGTGTAAAGACCATGGCAACCAATGGAAGAGCTCAACACCTCAAGCCATTCTTTGATGGACCCGACTATGCTTTTTGAAAATTCTATATGTAAATCTATTTAGATTCATATGGCATTGAAGTGCAAGATTATATGGTAAATGAATGGAAGGTTCCACTGAAGTTAAAAATGGTGAAGAAAGGATTCTCCCTAGAGAAGAATGGGTGGATGCTCAAAAGAAGCCTAATCACAAGAATAAGCAAGCAATGTCCATTCTTGTAAGTTGCTTCTCTAGAGAAGAGTATGGAGAGTGCAACATTGCACTATGGCTCATCAAATCTGGACTACCTTGGAGAACTATCACGAAGGCACCAAGCAAGTTAAGTCAAGGAAGATCCAAATATACGTCACTGAATATGAGATGTTCAAGATTAAGCCAAAAGAATCCGTCACCGATATGAAAAATAGGCTTTTCACCATCATCAACACTGTAATACCCGTAATTTTTGAATTTTAATTTTCATTTATTTTCGAGGTGTTTTGGTAAATAAATATTTTTGGTGTCAAATTGAGCAGTTAATGAAATATTTTAATAATCAAATAATATAAGTACCATCTAAATTAATATTATCTAATAATTATATTATATTAATTTTTGGTGAATCTTAAATGTAGTTTTGTGATTTTAAATAAATGAGTCAAAATTTTATTAAGCTAAATTTTAACATGTATATTTATTTTTAAGATATTAAATGAGCGTAAATTAAAGTTGGTTAATTTGGGATATAAATAATTATATATATATAGGCCTTTTTTTAGGAACTAAATAGCAATTTTTTCAAAAAGAAAGTAATCGACAACAACCCCCCTTTCTCCTTTCTTCTTCTCCGTATATACCCACTCCCTCACCTATTTTCTGCTATAGCCACCACTCTCTCCACCAACCAGCCACCCAAACACTTTCCCTCTCCTCCTTCTTGACCGGTGCCACCCTCTTGCTCCCTTAGATCGCCGAAAAATGTAGAAAAGTTGGTGGAGGAGCTGCACTTCGGCTGCCACGTCTAGAACAACCACTTGCTAGCCTTATTTTGCAAATCTGACATCAAAAATGGACTACACACCACCCGAAACCTTAAGAGCAGCCATTTCCTCTATTTTTTGTCGTTGGAAGCTATGTAAAAGACTCACTGAAGTTAAAGCTTTCTAGCCTTGATATGGTGGCTTCCAGTGAGATTTCGGCAAAGATATTTACATATATGGACTCCATGCATCTCAAGCTTGCGTACGCGCCTCCGGATTTGAATTTCGACATCATTGACTGTACCGGCTTTCAGATCCCAATATTTTTGGATGCGCAGAATTTTAGATTTCTGGGTTCAATTAAATTTATTTCGACCTTAAAAATTATTTAAGGATTTAAAAAAATATTATTACCATTAATTTTTAGTTATAAATAATTTAATTTAATTCGATTTAATTAATTGTTAGCTTAATTGTAAATATCATGAAATTAATTGTGCGATTAATTATTTCTCGGTTTGGAGATAATCATGATTGTGAATAATTAATTTAGATACTAGTAAATTATTTGTGAGTTGATTGTGAAATAAATGTTAATGATGGACTGATAATTAATATTCATGATTTGAATTGCATTGTGGAGTCAGGAAAAATAATGCAGTTTTGGTGGCCTGACTCCTGTTAAATAATTGTTTAATACTAGAAGTGTTTCTAGCAGGTTCTGGAGAGATTCTACTGAATTTTAGGAGAGATTCTACTGAATTTTTCGTAGAATTTCAATCGGGATCAATCGAGATTTCCTTAGGCAGTCTAAATCTAGAAGTGTAGCCTAGGATAAATCATGAAATATTTTGTTAACTTAATTATCTTTATTATTTTCGTGAATAGATAATCTGTCGGTTCAGTCAGCTCCACCAGAGCCGTAGGAGCAGTTAGCGGAAACTCGGCATAACTATGAGTTAAAGTCATATAATCTATTGCAAGTGTCATTTCTGAAATTTAATGTAAATTTTATTTGACTAATAAATATTATCATTATTATTAGCAATATTAGTATTACTACATTCTATTTTTGTTCTTTCCAATATTATTATTATTATTATTATTATTATTATTATTACTTATTTATCATTACATTTATTATTATTATAAACATTATATTATTAATTTGTGATTGTTATAAATGACGTTATTTAATTTTAATATTTATTGTTGGATCGAAAAATATTGTAAGTGTTTGTGAATCATGCAACTTTAATTTTTAATGATACTAAATTGAAATGTGGTTCGGGATGAATGAGATAACAGTAGAACATGTCACTTGATGGGTTGCATCAAGACTGTGTGCACACTAGTACAAATAAGAGACAAGTATAGAAAAATATTAGGTGATGTGCCTTAGTTGAGCATAGCTCTCTAGCTTATAGAGTTTTGATTTGCCAAAGGAAAGGTCCCTAGTCGAGCATTGCTCTTTAGGCGACGGCTGTATTGGTATTTAATTGATCAGACTGGACTTCAGGACCCTAGTCGAGCTTTCTTCTATGGGGATTAGTCTTTATTGGAATAAGAAAGCTGAAAGGCTGCTAGAATTGGGGGTTTAGGGTTCTATTATGGTAGGTCGTCCTATATGTGTTAAAATATGTTTCCAAATTTTGATATGACATGTATTTATCATGTGGCATTCTATATTAGTTAAATAATTGCTTTATATAAATGTTTGCCTTAATTTTAGACTATATGATTTTAACTCACTCCCAAGACTGATAGTCTCAATTTAATTATTTCTCAAGTGATAGCTAGGTCTTCCATAGTTCCTCTCCTTGTGCAGCCCGACTCTTTTCTTCCTCGGGCTTGACGTAATTATTTTTCTTGTATTATCAACAATTTAAAATTTCTAGATACTTCGCAGCATTTATATTCAAAATTAAAATTCCTTTTTGGGATGAGGAACAATATGATAATATATTAATTTTATTAGTGCTGATGATCCGATATGAATTCTATTATATTTATGGATGAGGATTAATAAGTATAGTGTTCAGTATATTGAATGGTATTATATTTAAATTAAGTTAGCAGTTAGTTAGATTTGCTAGGGGTTTCGGTGGCCTTACGCCTACACATTTTCTAGCGCCGGTCACGGGCCCACTAATTGGGTCATGACAATTGCCATTAAAGCATAGGTTCAGATTTCTTTCGATCTAGGTTAGCTTCTTTAGCCACTAAGGAGTAAGGGTCGAGTCTATCCTTGCATGTTTTGTTGATTCTAGTATATGTACTACATGTTAGAGAGTTTGTTGTCGTTTTGATATCTTGTTTGTTTATTTTCAATTTCTGCTATGCTAAAGACTCGAGCAGCTACAGTAGCAGTGGCGGCCCAAGAGGCCTAGGATGAGGTTTCTACCCAGTTGGGCCCACCAGCACAGTCCATGATACCACGAGGCGAGGTAGGCCTTGAGTGGCAGCCCATCTAGATCATGGCAAGACTCAAGAGGCACCCGAGTTTGGTGGAGTTTCAATTGATGCTTTTATAGTCGGTATGACTAGGGTGCAGAGAGATTTGGAACAACTATTGATTCTTCAGCAGCAGTAGGCTGCTCAGGGTTCAGGGAGGCGCAGTAGTAGGTCTAATATCGGAAATTCGGATGAGGTCCCCATGTCCGAATATACTAAGTTGAGACCCATGCAATTTAACTTGATGTGTGCTATCTGTGCAGCTACAATCTAAGGCAGTGTACCTATCGATGCAGTCTAGCACTAATGGCGGGTATCAAGGTCGTATTCCTCAGGAAAGTGAAAGCCCAGAGTTACTCCTTTGTTCTTTGTTATATTAACCTAAAATTAGTGATGAAGAATTTCTAAACTAATTAATAGCTACAAGCTAAGTTCTAAGGGAGATGCACGAGTAATTGATAACTAAAATAACCAAGACAAGAAAGCAAACCCAAAGGGAACCTAAACTAGTTGGCAATCAAACAAAAGATAAAGGATTGGTGAGTCTAATTATGCTACCCATGGACGAATTCTTAACCAAATTCGGTTTCTCTCTCGAGATAACCGAATTCCTAAACCTAATAACCTAAAGTTGGAATCTCTTCCTAACGATTGATTCTTAAATTAGCATTAAGCTTTAATCCGCCTCTATTAAGCTTTGTTAATTCTTAATCCGGCTAGTTAATTATCCTTATCTCTAAGCGATTATTAACCAGTTCTTGCTATTCAAAATTCCAATTGCCAAATGGACTTCTCAATCACACAAAGCAATCTAGACACACAATTCACAACGTCTCATGGATGATGCATTATCTTATTAATACTGAAAGCAAGAAGAATACAGAACTAATCCAAACAATCCAACAATATAATACTAAGCCAACATAGTAAAGAAATCCTAATGGATTTAATCAATCTAGCTAATCATGTTCATTATCAAAATACACAAGGATTCAATTACAACAATGAGTAAAGGTAGAGAAAACCCGATTACACCCTTGGATGAGAGTAAACAGCCCCAAATCCTTTTGCTCCAATTCAATTGATTCTTGTTCCTCTTGCTCGATTTGAAAACCAATCAACGAACCTCGCCCAATCTTCGATCTTTGAAGGGAATCCGATTGAAACCTTGATCCAAGTCTCATTTTCCCTTGGTTCTAGCTCAGAAAACCCTTAGGGAGAGAAAAGTTAGGGTTTGGGATGTTTTCCCCCGCTCTATGTTTCTTTCCTCTCTTCTTTCTTTTAATTAATTCGCCCTGTCACCTCCAACACGGCCGTGTTCCTGGCCGTGTTCCCAACACAGGCTGGTGTCCCTGGCCGTGTTACTCTCTATGGCCGTGCTCCACAAGAACTAATTTTTCTTTGATGTTTGATGACACCCAACATGGCCGTGTTGGTGCCCGTGTTGGGAACACGGCCAGTATTGAAACCAACACGGCCATGTTCAGCTTCCTCATGCTCGTACTTAGCTTGTTTCGGCAACTTCGACGTCCAATTATGCTCAAATTCTTCCCTTTGTCATCCTTCGACTTCTTTTGGACCTAATGCACACAAACAGATGGATAGGGTGAGTGTTGGGACCAATTCATATCCAAATGTCCATAAAATCAATCTTAAAAACCCCATTTAGATGTTTGTATTTTACGCACATCAGTCCCCATGTCCGAATATACTAAATTGAGACCCATGGAATTTGATGGGCTATCAAGGGACCCTTTGGAATTTCTAGACGAGGTTGAGAAGAGAGCATCCGACTTATGGTGTTTAGATAAGAGGACCATCGAGATGGTAGGTTTTTTCTTTAAAGGGAATAACATCTCAGTGGTTCAGAGATTATATTCATTCCTTTTCAGATGGTATGACTCGGAGTCAGTTCAGAGATAGGTTCGAGGAGTACTTCATTCCCTTTAGTGTGAGGCAGGAGTACAAGGAAAGATTTTAGAGGTTGATTAAGGGAGATTTGTCAGTGGTAGAGTACACTAGATAGTTTGTTCAATTTTGTAGGTACGCATCCTATGCGGTGGGGATCGAGGAGCAGAAAAATAGCAATTACATATCAGGTCTGGGTCCATAGTTTATCTCCTTGGCTCAGTCTAGGAGGAGTAACTTCCTAGAGGTTACTGATATGGCCATGTAAACGGAGATGACCCTACAGGGTTTAATCAGGGAACCGATAAAGGCAAGAAGAAAAAGACCAAGATTGAAGGTCAGAGTAGTGCACAACCAACAGCACCATTTTACGGTAGTAGAGGATACTCCGGAGATTCTGACCAGTAGGCCGGGCAGAGAAGCTACCATACTAACAAGAAGGATAGGCATAATCAGAAGGGTAGCCGAGCAATCAGGACAGGACAGGGCTTTAGTGACAGTGGACAGAGTTCTGGTTACGGCAGTTCTAGTTCTGGAGCTAATGCATGCCATATGTGTGGCAAGACACATCAAGGATTATGCCTAGTGTCTAGTGGAGCCTATTTGAGGTGTCGTAAGTGATAAGCTATTTACGTAGCTACAATCTAAGGCAGTGAACCTATCGATGCAAACTAGCACTAATAGTGAGTATCAAGCTCGTATTCTCAGGAAAGGGTGAACCTAGACCTACTGTAGCGTCTTATCTTATTTAACCTAAACAATTCAATGAAGTGTTATGCTATGATTAAATATGAACAAACAATTAATTAAATGTCAAATAATCTGAAAGGATTTAGAAAAACTCTCGAAGGAAAAAGCAAACCCTAGGGGACCTAAATTAATTAGATTTTAGTGAAGATAGAGATTAAATTGATTATCAATTGTAATTACCCGTGGACGAAATCTTAACTGAATTCGGTCTCCCTCTCGAGATAACCGAATTCCTAAACCTAATAACCTAAAGTTGGAATCTCTTCCTAACGATCGATTATTCAATTAACATTAAGGTTTAACCCGCCTTTATTAAGCTTTGTTAATTCTTAATCTGGCTAGTCAATTACACTTATCTCTAAGTGATTATTAACTAGTTCTTGCTATTCAAATTTATGATTACTAAACGAATTTCTCAATTACATAAAGCAATCTAAATTCCACAATTCACAACGTCTCATGAATAAAGTGACTTCTCATTCATAATAAAAGCAAGAAGAATTAAGAATTGACAATTGAAATCTCATAACATTAAAATCAATCTAACAACATAGGAACCCCAATTGGGTTTGACAATTTAGCTACTCGTACTAATAAGCATCACAAAATAAGGAATAGAATCAGAAAGGTAAATTAAAGGCATGTACACCCTTCTTCTTCAAATTGGATGAGAAACCCTATTTTTCCAATTCAGAATAGCAAACCCTAATTTGCCTCTTGAATGCTCCCAAATCTTGTCTTGATCTTCAATTTGATGTTAAAACAAGTATAATCCTTCTTTCAATTGATGAAATTGATCTCCCAAAGTCAAGAATTGAGGTATGGAAATAAATGATTTAAATTCGTATATGGAAATAAAGTCAGAAAATCAAACCCTAATTCATCAAATCGTTTTTTGCCTATATAGTCCTTTCAGCACAGCCGTGGTCAAGCCTGTGCTGATCAGCACGGGCGGAGTCCAAGCCGTGCTAAACCTATGCATTCAGCTTATGTTGACCTCTTCCAGGGCATGCCCTAGCCAGTGCTGAGTCACCACGGGCCGTGGTGGCTACAGAAATCGTGCCAAAATGGCACTCTTGGAGGGCAGCTACTTGACAATTTAGCACGGCCAGAGTTCAGGCCGTGCTCAACCTCAGAATGCTAGTCCTTGCTCAATTTCATGGATTCTGGTCCGTAATTGCGCGCATTTCCTTTGATTATTTGATAATGTCCTTCGATAATGACCTGAAATGTGAAAGGAACCAAAAGACAGTGATTCTAGCATAAAACGAGATAATTATGCACAAGAATGTAAACAATTGGGCATGTAAATATGTATAATATGATGCTTATCAAATCACCCCAGACTTAAGCTTTTGCTTGTCCTCAAGTAATCAATAACTCAATATATGCACAAGCAACAATCACCCTTCAGAATCCATGCTAAAGTTCACAACTCAACCCTATTCAACATATAAAGAATGGAACTCAAGTAACTAACAAGTTATACAACTTTAAGAATGAACTATAATGATATCATCTCGAAACACAACTTACATAACGAATCAGTATTAAAGACTAAGAACCATTGCCTCACAAGAATTTCTCAAATCACTCACAGTGTTTACAAGTAAATAAGAAAATTCCCTCAATGCAGCTGCACAAAACCTGTTTACCATAAGCTTGCTCATAAATCTCATCTTCACTACCGCAAATAATTGAATACCAAAATCAAAGGGTCTTTTTAAGGGTTGTAATGAGGCTAAGGTAAAGGTACGGATATTTGGATAAAAGTGTAAAGTATACTGAAAAATTATGCACTTAATTGAATTAAATGCTTCAGGAATTGAGTGCTAAATAATAAAAGTATTCACTAAGCCTTATTTGAAGTAAAGGATGCTCACAAGAGTTAAATTCAGAAGAGCTAAAAGCTAAGAACTAAGTAATAATTTTCTTTTCTCTCTATATATATATGTTTTTTTTTATATATACTATGTATATATATTACAACAGCTTATATAGGGGCTGCTGTGGTTATTGACATAAAACAATAAGAATAAATACCAATTTGGATTGAAGGGAGCATCAAATAATGACTAAAAAGATTAAGTGAATTAAAAACAATGTTAGGCACTATGATCCCATAAATGAAGAAACATAACACATAATTACTCAGTATACATGGTGAAAGGAAAGACAGATGTAAAGAATGGTGTATGCATAGTGATTAGGCGTAAATTATGAAGAAAAGGTTATGGCTCAAACTGGCTGACTAATGGAAATGGAGGGTAGGCTTTTGGCCAGATGTGGTGAAATCCTAAGTTGCGCAAATCATCTAATGGTATTCAAAAATTCATGTAACCGCAACAAGCATTATAGAGCAAGTTCTAGAAATAAAAGTAAGTACAGCGCACACTCAAACAAGAAAGTTCATGAGCATAATGTGCAATGGATGCTCAATTTTTAGTTCAAAAACTCACGTTTGAAATGGCTAAAATTTGCAATTGGTTCCCATACTTTTCAATTGAATCATCATATAAATTGAATACGAGATTGACATAATCAAAGTTCACAGTCAAAGGTTGTAAATTCGCAAGGAACTCAAGTAACACCGGTTTAACCCAGCCAAATTGACATATTGAATACAGTGAAATTGCTTTCAAGAACAGAAGATAAAGAGGGACAATCAAGTACTAGTGTGTGAATTAAGTCATTAATTATGAAAGAATAAACTAAACTTGAATATCATGAAAACCCTAGGTCCTAACATCCTAAGAATGGTCCATTATCATTAGTTTTAAATGATTAAGGGATACCCACCCCACACTTGAGTATAACACTGTCCACAGTGTTAGAAAAATTAAAACTAGGTATAGCACATAACTAGCACATCATAATCCTTGAAGATCATACTTAGTGTTCATTTCAAAATGGCAGGGCATAGTGTTCTACTAAAATAAATTAACATGAAAGGAAAATTGAAAGGAAATAACATAAAATTAAACATGCAAAAAGATAAGAAAATAAAATAAAATAAAATAAAGGAGGGAAAATAAAAAGAAAAAGGAAAAAGAAAAATAGCACAAGTTTTTGTTTCACTGCTGGTAGTTTGCTGATGGCGTATCCTCACCGGTTGGATCTGCTGGAAGATGAGGAGTAGGGAAAGTCACTGAAGGAGGGGGCGGTGGTGGCTCAGGGTCCATGAAGCATCCTGCCAGATCGAACTCCATATCATCGATGAACCATTGATTTTGTGCTCCAACGTCCATCATCTTTTTCATCTGCTCCACTATTAAGTCTGTCTGGGTGGCTTGCCTTTCCAACCCTGTCACAAGATGCTAGAGCATACTGCTCAAACCACGAAACTATGCCCTAGTCTCCTCTTGAAACTGCCCAAACTCCTTTCTCTGTTGCGCAAACTCAGTATAGTGCTGCTGCTATACATCGCAGACTCGATTTAATCGTTCAGCCAAAGCACTAATCTGAGCACTCGATGTCCCTGCAGAATAAGAGGATGAGGCTCCAGATGTAGGTATAAACACTCTAGCTGGGTTATGAATCCTAACATCCAGAATCCCAACCGCTGGATCTTGGACTCCTCTAGCCGTTGCCTCTCTAGCCTCCCTGACTATTGTGTTCATAAGCCTGTATTCTATACCATGTGGATGTCGAGTAGCCGTGATCATCTGCATGTTAATCATCTGTCTGATCCCTAGTGGTGTCATGTCACCAATCTTTGAAAGCTCTGACAGACAATCGTCTAATACATCAAGCCTTTTGGCTAACCTAGTTACATACGGGCCAAAACAACAATGCATCTTCTTCTGGGCTCCTACTATAAATGAACAGATTTGTCAAGCCAACAAATATCCCAAGTCAAGCTTCTTCTGATGTTGCATAGCCTAGAGGATAAAGACATCAGTCTGTGTTACCGCTCCAAAACTATCTCCCATGCCTGTAATCGTGTAAGCTAATAAGGTATGGAGATAGCGGAGATGATCCAAAAGGCTAAACGCCTTAGACCTGCTAGGGTAGTACGATTCCCGCCTAAGTACCAATGAGTCCTACATGGTGTCGTATGATATTGGGTTGATGTAGAGACATCCCTGATACTCTTCCCCCGAGATCTCCTGTTCAGTCCATAATCCTAAGTGCATGCCGAATTGTGGGACTAATATTGAGAACCCCATTCCCCCAAGTCTGAAGTAAATTGCATCAGGCTGATGCCAGTCTGTGATCTGTTGCTGTAAGAAGAAGGTGCTGAGGAATTCAATCGTAAGCTCATGGTAGGTTGGCTCAATGATGTTGAAGAATCGCGCATATGGCAGAGTTTCAAACAGAGTGCGCACATCCTGAACCAATCCCACTCTTTTTAAGGATACAAAGTCGATGTAACGACCCGCCATCACTTACTTCCATCCCATGACTTGGAATCGACTTTCATTATCTGCATTAGTGAATGTCCATAATGGATGACGACTAGGTGCAGGTGGATTCGCAGCTGGTGCTCTTCGGGCTCAGACTAGTTGTTGTTGCGGTGGAGGTGCTACTGCTCTTGCTGGTGAAATAGAGGACGATGTTCCTTCGCCACGCCAGCGCTTACTGGTAGCGACGCATTTCGGTTGCTTTCTTCGTGATTGATCGGTCCCTCATATTATCTAATGCAATGAATCATTAGTATTCGAACAAGAAATCAAGTTAATCAGAAATTCTATCGAAAATTAAACAGTACAACGGCTATAATTCGACTAACAGAAAACTTTAGACTTAACAAAAGACTAAAGCCTCAATCTCCTACATAAACTAATTAACAAATACATTCCAACCTACTTTATCGTGCACCAACTAATGCAAATTTATGCTAACAATTGTTCATAATAAAATGCCATAGATAAACTTTATTGCCGCCAAACCCCACACTTATCATTTCATAATCGAATTCACAGCAAACATAGCAAGTAATACAAATTAAATCTAACTGAGGTCATATTGAAGCAGTGTAACAATGTAAAACTACTAAAACATACTAGCATGTCCTAAATAAGATAAATGCATGAAAGAAAAATCAAAATGAAACAAATAAAAGTAAAAGGCGAAGAGACTTACTTGAAATTGCTGAGAAAGGTAAGAAAAATCAGAGGTAAGGAAGAAAACAGCACCTTGGAGCTTAGAAAGAGGGGTAGGAAAATTTTGAGACTCCCCTTTTTATAGGCACAGGGGTCGGCACGGGTGAGGGCAAGGCTGTGCTGATCAGCACGGGCCAGGACTCGGCCCGTGTTGAGCCCTAAAGCTTCAATATTGCACCATTTGGAACGGGTGGGGGCATGGTCGTGCTGACCTGCATGGCCTGGTGTTGCTGCCCGTAGTGCCTTTGAAAGCCGTGCTGAACAGCTGAAACCCCTCATTCTACATGTGTTCTCTCATCACGGGCTTGACTCCAGCCGTGCTAATGAGCACGGCCTGGTGTTACAGCTCGTGATGGCCACGGAAACCATGGTGAAAGGGTGGATTCCGGGCCTTCATTCGCCATCTCGAGTCACCGAAATCCCTACCTGCATTTGACACATATACGCACACATTTAGGCTGTAAATCAAGTAAATAAGTCAAGCGGGGAAGTCCGTCTTCACCAGTTGCTAAGATTCCGACTTAAATTAGTCAAACCCTAGATTCATACAACTATGTTTAATTATTAAGTAAGTGTTCTAACTACCATCAAGCATGCAAACGACTAATGAAATAAAAAAATGTTAATTAAAGTATAAAATTAAAGTTTTCGGGTGCCTCCCAAAGAGCGCTTCTTCTTGGTTAAGTCCTTAGCTGGACTCTGCAGTAACATCCCTGCCCCGTTGGCAAATTGAGAAGGTGGGCGCATTGTAAGCTGGGGCCTGAAGCATATAACTGCAAGGAGGCGGTCCAATGGGTGTAGTAGATGGCCAAGGAGGTGCTCTAGTACTGTAGTAGATTGACAATCGAAATCTCATAACATTAAAATCAATCCAACAACACAGGAACCCCAATTGGGTTTGACAATTTAGCTACTCGTACTAATAAGCATCACAAAATAAGGAATAGAATTAGAAAGGTAAATTAAAGACATGTACACCCTTCTTCTTCAAGTTGGATGAGAAACCCTAATTTTCCAATTTAGAATAGTAAACCCTAATTTGACTCTTGAATGCTCCCAAATCTTGTCTTGATCTTCAATTTGATGTTGAAACAAGTATAATCCTTCTTTCAATTGATGAAATTGATCTCCTAAAGTCAAGAATTGAGGTATGGAAACAAATGATTGAAGTTCGTATATGGAAATCAAGTCAGAAAATTGAACCCTAATTCAGCAAATCATTTTTTACCTATATAGTCCCTTCAGCACGGCCCTGGTCAAGCCTGTGCTGATCAGCACGAGCGGAGTCTAGGCCGTGCTGAACCTACGCATTCAACTTTTGGTTACCTCTTCCAGGCCGTGCCCTAGCCGGTGCTGAGTCACCATGGGCCGTGCTGGAGGCCGTGGTGGCTACGGAAACCGTGCCAAAATGGCACTCTTGGAGGGCAGCTACTTGACAATTCAGCACGACCGGAGTCCAGGTCGTGCTTAACCTCGGAATGCTAGTCCTTGCTCAATTTGATGGATTCTGGTCCGTAATTGCGCATATTTCCCTCAATTATTGATAATGTCCTTTGATAATGACCTGAAACGTGAAAGGAACCAAAAGACGGGTGATTCTAGCATAAAACGAGATAATTATGCACTAGAATATAAACAATTGGGCATGTAAATATGTATAATATGATGCCTATCAGAAAGATGGGTTATATGGCTCAAGCATACCCTCACTATTTCAGTCAACCAGCTTTTCCTTAATGCTCACCTGCTAGTATAGCCCGACCAGCTTGTTCTACAGCTCTTATTTATTCTCAAGGTGGATCTCAGTTTGCCGACCAATAGGGCCGTGGTTAAGAAGGTAGAGTTGTGGGAGGTAGATCAAGGGCTAGAGGTTAGAGCCAGGCTTGGGGTTCACAGCAGTCATGTTGTGGACAGGCAAGAGTATTCACTTTCACCTATCAAGATATGCAAGCCTCTAATGTTGTACTGTCAGGTATTATTCTAGTCTGCTATTCTGAGGCTAGAGTTTTGCTAGACCATAGGGCTACCCATTCTTTTATATCTTCTGGTTTTTCTTTAAGATTGGGTGTTCAACCGATTAGACTTCAAGTTACTATGTTGATTACTACACCATTGAGTGATACCTTAGAGATTGATGTTATGTTTTAGTCGTATCCGGTGTCAGTTGAGGATCGAGATTTGTTTACCGATTTGATTATGTTGGACATCATGGACTTTAATGTAATCTTAGGAATGGATTGGTTGACTATGTATTATGCCATGTTGGATTGTTGGGAAAAGCAAGTGACTTTTTGAATTCCACGAGACTCAAAGTTTCACTTTAAAGGCGAGCAGACATTGGCACCATCAAATCTCGTGTCAACAATTATGGCTAGGCAGATGCCTCATCTGTGGTTGTTAGGGATATCTAGCTTTGGTCGGGGATACCTCGACAGAAAAAGGCAGAGTTGAGAACATTTTTATTATTAGCGAGTTTCCTGATGTTTTTCGAAAGAGTTACTAAGATTATCGCCTGACAAAGAGATAGAGTTCTGTATCGATGTGGTACTGGGTCCAACTCCCATTTCCATGCCAGCCTACAGAATGGCACCAGTGGAGTTAATGAGACTAAAGGAGCAATTGCAGGACCTTCTAGATAAAGGCTTTATCAGACCTAATACGTCTCTATAGGGTGCTCTAGTACTGTTTGTGAAGAAGAAAGATGACACCTTATGCCTCTGCATCATTATCGATAGCTAAATAAGGCGATGATTCGCAATAAGTATCCACTTCCGCGTATTGATGATCTATTCGATCAACTTCAAGGAGCTGTATGTTTTTCCAAGATTGATTTATGATCGGGATATCAATAGTTGAAAATTTATGAGGAGGAAATTCTAAAGACCATGTTAGGACGCGTTATAGGCATTATGAGTTCTTAGTAATATTATTTGGAATCACTAATGCTCTAGAAGCCCTTATAGATCTAATGAATCGGGTGTTCATGCCGTTCCTGGGTCGCTTTCTTATCATATTTATTGAAGATATCCTGGTGTACTCCAGAAGCAAAGAAGAGCATGCGTGGCATTTGAGAATGGTGCTTCAAACCTTGAGGGAACATTAGTTGTACACTAAGTTCTCCAAGTGTGAGTTCTGGTTAGAAAGCGTAGCTGTTCTAGGTCACGTGGTGTCTAGAGAGGCAAGCTACTATTTCCCTCGATGCAAGACTTTTCGAGAATAGCAGCGCCTTTAACTAGGCTAACTTAGAAGAATGTCAAATTCCAATGGACTAATGCGTGTGAAAGGAACTTTCAAATGCTGAAGGATTGTTTGACTTTAGCTCCAATACTGACCTTACCATCTGGAACTAGTGGTTTTTTAGTGTATTGTGACACTTTCCGAGTGGGTTTGGTTTTGCTTTCATGCAAAATGATAAGGTAGTGGCTTATGTATCCAGGTAGTTGAGGAGGCATGAACAAAATTATCCTACTCATGACTTGGAAATAGTGACCGTAACTTTTGCTCTTAAAATCTAGAGGCAATATCTCTATGGGGAGACGTGCAAGATATATACGAATCGTAAGAGGTTGAAGTATATATTCCAGCAGAAGGAATTGAATCTGAGATAGAGATTATGGTTAGAGCTTCTAAAGGATTATGATTGTACCATTCTCTACCATCCACGTAAAGCAAATGTAGTGGCAGATGCCTTGAGCAGGAAGTCAGCAGGTAGCCTTGCTCATATCAGCAAGAAAGGACCTCTGACTAAATAGTTGCATGAACTGTGCGACCAAATGATACAATTAGAGATAATGGAATTGAAGCATTGTTAGCATATTTCAAGGTTAGATCCGTGCTTGTTGGTAGAATTAAGTTAGCTCAAAGTTAAGACCCATAATTAAGAAAGATTTGGAGATAAGTGCAGCAGGGTCAAGCTAATTATTTTGTTATTAATGAAGATGGTACTATTAGGATGGACACTAGACTGTGTGTTCCGGATGTGGATAATCTCAAAAAGAAGATTTTAGAAGAGGCTCACTACACAGCTTATAGTGTCCACCCAGGTTCTACCAAGATGTACCATGATTTAAAAGGCATTTATTGGTAGAACAGGATGAAAAAGGATGTGGCAGAGTTTGTTTCCAAGTGTTTGATGTGTGAGCAGGTTAAGTTGGAGCACCAGAAGCTGTTAGGGATGTGGCAGCCGTTTCCTATACCGGAGTAGAAATGGAAAAGTATTACTATGGATTTTGTGTCTGGATTACCTAAGACTTTGCCTGATTATGACTTTATCTGGGCAATTATGGACCAACTGACCAAGTCAGCGCACTTTCTACCTGTAAAGACTACTTATTATGTGGCAAAGTATACAAGGGTATATCTGGAGAGAATTATAAGTCTTCACAGTGCTCCTATTTCTATAGTTTTTGACAAGAGACCACAATTCACTTTAAGACTTTGGAGGAAGCTACAAGAAGAGCTTGGTATAAGATTGGGCTTCAGTATAGCTTTTTGCCCCAAACTGATGGTCAGTCAGAAAGGACAATTCAGATTTTGGAACATATGCTTCAGATGTGTGTTATGGATTTTGGTGGTTAGTGGGATTGGTATCTAATATTGATTGAATTGGCATATAATAACAGTTATCATATGAGCATTGGGATGGCTCCTTATGTAGCATTATATGGTAGAAAGTGCAAATCTCCTGTTTGCTAGGAAGAAGTTGGTGAGCGGAAGCTAGCATTTGGAAAAGATTCTTATTATCCGTGAGAGACTAAATACAAATTTTAGTAGGTAGAAGAATTATGTGGATTCGAAGCGGAAGCACATGGAGTTCGGTATTAGAGAGTATGTATTCATAAAGGTATCTTTTATGCAAGGTATGATTCGATTTGGTAAGAAGGGCAAGTTAGCCCCATGTTTTGTGGGACCCTTTGAGATTGTTGATAGGATTGGAGAGGTAGCGTATAAGTCAGATTTGCCACCGAATTTTTCGCATGTGCATCCGGTATTTCATATATCTATATTAAGGAAGTATATTTCAGATCCTTCGCACGTGTTGCAACCTTAATATTTGGAAGTGGGCGAAGACTTGACCTGTGAGGAGCAGCCAGTCATGATCGTGGATACTCAAGTTTTCCAACTTCACTTTAAAGTTATACCGATGGTTAAGGGGTTATGGCAGAATCATTCTACCGAGAAAAGTACTTAGGAGACTGAGCAAGAGATGAGAGATTCCTACCTTCATTTATTTCAATCTTTAGGTAAGCCTTGTTCCTTCTAAAATTCGAAAACGAATTTTCTTAAAGGGGGAAGAATGTAATACTCATAATTTTTGAATTTTAATTTTTATTTATTTTCAAGGGTATTTTGATAAATAAATATTTTTGGTGTTAAATTGAGTATTTAATAAAATATTTTAATAATCGAGTAATATAAGTACCATTTAAATTAATATTATCTAATAATTATATTATATTGATTTTTGGTGAATCTTAAATGTAGTTTTATGATTTTAAATAAATGAGTCAAAATTTTATCAAGCTAAATTTTAACATGTATATTTATTTTTAAAATATATAATGAGCCTAAATTAAAGTCGATTAGTATAGGGTATGAATAATTATAGGCATATATATATATATATATATGAGAGATTCCTACCTTCATTTATTTCAATCTTTAGGTAAGCCTTGTTCCTTCTAAAATTCGAAAACGAATTTTCTTAAAGGGGGAAGAATGTAATACTCATAATTTTTGAATTTTAATTTTTATTTATTTTCAAGGGTATTTTGATAAATAAATATTTTTGGTGTTAAATTGAGTATTTAATAAAATATTTTAATAATCGAGTAATATAAGTACCATTTAAATTAATATTATCTAATAATTATATTATATTGATTTTTGGTGAATCTTAAATGTAGTTTTATGATTTTAAATAAATGAGTCAAAATTTTATCAAGCTAAATTTTAACATGTATATTTATTTTTAAAATATATAATGAGCCTAAATTAAAGTCGATTAGTATAGGGTATGAATAATTATAGGCATATATATATATATATGCATGTGTGTGTGTGTGTGTGAATAATTAAAGAGAGAAAAATTAAGCAAATAATTAGTGTTGGGGGATTTTTCTATGACTAGGCCATTTTTAAGGAACTAAAGAGCAATTTTTCCAAAAAGAAAGTAACCAACAACAGCTCTCCCTCACCCATTTTCCACCATAGTCACCACTCTCTCTACCAACTAGCCACCCAACCACTTTCCCTCTCCTCCTCCTTCACCAGTGCCGCTCTTTTCCTCCCTTAGCTCGCTGGAAAACGCATAAAAGTTGGTGGAGGAGTTGCACTTCGGCTGCCACCTCTAGAACAACCACTTTCCAGGCTTATTTTGCAAATCTAACATTAGAAATGGACTTCCCACCACCAAAAACCTTAAGAGCAGCCCTTTCCTCTATTTATTCGTCGTCGGAAGCTTTGTCCAAGACTCACATTGTTGACTGTACTGGCTTTCGAATCTTGGTGTTTTCGAGACACGTAGAATTTTAGATTTTTGGCCTCGATAAAATTTATTTGGACCTTAAGAATTATTTAAAAATATTATTACCATTAATTATTAATTACAAATAATTTTATTTAATTAATTGTTAGCTTAATTATAGATATCATGAAATTAATAGTGCGATTAATTATTTCTTAGTTTGGAGATAATCGTGGCTATGAATAATTAATTTAGATGCCAGCAAATTATTTGTGAGTTGGTTGTGAATTAAATATTTATGCCGGACTAATAATTAATATTTGTGATATGAATTGTGCTGTAGAGTCAGAGAAAATAATACAGTTTTAGTGGCCCGACTCCTGTTAAATAATTGTTGAATATTAGAAATATTTCTGGCAAGTTTTGGACCCGTTTTCTAAAGAGTAAATGTCCGTATTTTAAGGGAGGTTCTGTCGAATTTTCGATAGAATTTCCAAGTCGGAATCAGTCGGGATTTCCTTAGGCAGTCTAAATCTGGGAGTTTAGACCTAGGATAAATTATGATATATTTTGTTCACTTAATTATCTTAATTATTTTTAGGAATAGATAATCCATCGGTTCAGCCAGATCTACCCGAAGCATAGGAGCAGTTAGTGGAAACTTGGCAGAACTGTGCGTTACAGTCATATAATCTACTACACGTGTCATTCTTGAAATTGAATGCAAGTTTATTTTATTAATAAATATTATTATTATTAGTAGTATTAGTATTATAACATTCTATTTTCGTTCTTTCCAATATTATTATTATTATTATTAATTGTTTGTCATTACATTTATTAATATTATAAATTGCATTATTAATTTGTGTTCGTTATAACTGACGTCATTCAATTTTAATATTTATTGTTGGATCGAAAAATATTATAAGTGTTTGCGTATCATGTTACTTTAATTTTTAATGATACTAAATTGTTACGTGGTTTGGATGAGACAACAGTAGAACGTGCTACCTGATGGGTTGCATTAGGATCGTGTGTGCAATGGAGGCGTGTTTAGCACATAAAGCTTTTTTTCTTATTTGACAATAATGCTCACATTGCAATGCCAATCAAGAAAGTTCGGCCCAGTAAGCTTGTTGGTGTCAAGGATACTATACAAAGATAGATTGCCACTCATCTTTCCTTACAATTTTTCAATATAAAGATAAAACGAATATAAGTTAATTTATACAAGTAACTAGTAAAGGTCTTGCAACCAATTACTTAACTCTCACTATTTTTCAATACAAATTAATAAGCTCTCACTATCAATTCAAGATGCTAATAATTTCGCTATCCTAGTAGGCTAGAATCCTACGTATTTTAATATCACCTTGAGTTTGCTCAACAAACCATATTACTATAAATTAGGCAGACACATATTTGTCAATTGTATCTCTATACAATTTCTAAATCAATTAGGCGACAACAGCATTTGTCTAAACATATATTATGATATTCTAAATATCATCTATGTTTCACCTAATTCATGCATCTATCTTCATATAATTAAGGCTTTGCGCATCCAAATTATATAAGATAGTTAAGTAAGACCCATCAATTAAATAGAGAACATACCCAGGTAATAGGTAACCTTGAGTTTGCTTAACAAATTGACCTATGAATAAGGCTCTCGTTCCTATTTTAATTATGGAAGGAAACTTAATCATGTTCTTAACATGTACTTAATATTGAATGAGGGATTTGTTAAAAAAATGGTGATTAAGGTCTCACGCTTTAACATGAACATACAAATATAGAATGTAAAGGTTTCATGCATTGGCATGATCATGCATATATCATACATCACATATATAATATAAGCTAAGTATGCCAAACTACTATGGATGATTATGGACTTTCTAAACTAGTTATTCGAGCCATTGAAGATAACTAGAAGGTAAAAAAACCTAAGTGTTGCCTTCATGATCTCCAAGTCTTGAAGCAATATGTCATTCATCTCCATTTGGTGCCATATCTCCATCCGGATTGTAAAATAAAATTGTATCTAACTAATCTAATATTATATAACATTTACATAAGATTTGGAGAAACCTTGAGTTGCATTCAAGGGGAGTTAGATGAGAAAAGAATCTTATAATCCAAAGTAATTTAGAGAAAGGCAAAGGACGCAGTCCTTATTTCAAAAATACTAAATCAAAACATTCAATCATTCGACACAATCATATTGGTCTTTATAGTCCATAACCAACTATCATTGCCAAATTTAATCATATTATGTAAAGCATATAAAAGAATCAAGATAGCATAGTTCAAGTTATTTGATCATTGCATGCAATTAGGACTAAATGGAGTATGAAAAATTAAAATAATTAAATCATATTTAAAAATAAAAATTCTCCATATTTTAGAGTGTAATTCTCGTCCAAAAATAATTAGGGCATAAACTCAACCTTTGACCAAACAAACTTTTCTAATCCTAGTCATACTAGGAAATCAAGATTTAATCTTAGTTGAAGAAAGTTATAGAGAATTATTAAATCTTAATTAATAACTAATTTCTTTTAAAATATCCTTAATTTTAATTTTATGTCCTTTTAGGACATAAGGTCAAACATTAAGATAAAAAGTCAAACTTATGTCGTAATTAAGACAAACAACCTAATCATACTAGGGCACTAAGTCATAAGTCCTAAGTTAATAAATATTAATAAGAAAATATATTCAATTAAATCAAATTTAAAAAATAAAATTCTCCTTTAATTCCTTAAATTTTCGGCCATGTCTAAATTTTAGGACAAAAGTCAAACTCTTGTCTTAATCTACACAACTTCCTAGTCCAACTAGATTCTCAAATTAAAAGTCCTTGTCCTAAAAGATTTATAGTACTTGTATTAATTAAAATAACCGTTTCATGAATCTACTAATCATATTAGGATAAGTAATTATAATCCTACGATAACTAGGATATGTTTTAAGATAAGGAGTCACATGCCAACTAGCATACTTCATCTAGAAATTTCTATAAATAAGGACACTCCTTATTTAACAAGATTTAAAGATCTAACAAGGCTAATTAATCATATTAATTCCATAATTAATTGAATTTATCAAGATCCATCACCAAGAAAACGAAATTTTATATCAAACAATTCAAGATAATGAAGATTCACATGGCAATCATCAAGAAATAAAGTAACTATGCAAGAAACATGATCAAGATTCAAATCAACCTTTATGATTGCTTCAAGAACTCATCTTATGCATGACCTAAATCTGATTATTTTCCTCAAATGGCTTGCCATTAGATCAAGAACCACACGTGCCGAATTCCAACAAGCAACCCATACTACACGTATAACTTATCAAAGCAACACTTGATTTGTATGTTGTGTGCATATATGGTGTTCATGAAGATCAAATCTTAAATTTTCAGAAATCTAAAGGTTTATTATTCATCTAATTCCTTGCTGCCCAAAATCAAATCAAATCAAAACATGCACATGCCAAACCCTTAGGATGTGTAGTATGTGCATAGTTTTATTTTGATCATCAAGAATTCAATTCCAAATTATTTTGGACGAATTTTGAATATCTAATATTCAATAAAAGTTTCTGTAACAATTACCCACGCAATTATTTCAATTAATTTATCCATCCAAATTTGATTAGAGATTGGATGTTGTTGATCACATCAAAAGTTGTCTACGCAGATGGCATAGATTTCGAATGCCCAAACCCTAAACGAGCTCCAATAATTCTAATACTCTTCAGATTATAAATTATATCCCTTAGGGTTCATATGCAATAAGAATCACCTAAAAATTCAAAGTATAACTATAGCAACTAATGAAAACTCTAAAACAGCCTAGAGATTCTAGATTTGCATGGTTATGATCAATTAACAATTATGCAACCATTATGACTAAATTAATTAATGGAGGCTCTGATACCACCATTGAGAGTTGAAATTAAAATAGAAAGGCACAATGGAAGCAATTTAAAATTTTTCTTAATTCCCACCAAGGATCTCATTGATTTAGATAGTCATAATGCAAAAACAAGCAAAAGATGGAGAAGGCTTATAAAGGTTGTGTGTTGCCTATTCTAAGGAGTGCTTCTTGCTTTATTGATTCTTGATTCTTCAAGGATGATTGATGCACTTTAAAGCTACTCAAATGACCAGCCTCTAATGGTAATCCATACAAGCTTCAAAGTTGGAATCTCTTATGAACAATCCTTTAGGAGAAAGAGAGTGGAGATGATGAGGAGTGAATGCTAGTTCCAAGATAAGTTGAATTTTAATTAATATAATTAATTAAGTGTTTGATGGCATCATTCTTCTTCACACATGCATTTTTCTAGCCGCCCATCATGCTCCATATATATATATACATGGAATTTAACCTGGTCTTATAACAAGCAAGGTCTTACTTACTCTTAAGTTGGGTCGTAATTGGGCTTGTTTAGACTAAATTAATTAATTAATACATAAGCATAGTTATAGGGCTTTTATTGTCGAATATCGTAGCCTAATATGTATCAAATTAATTAACTTTATAATTAGGCCTAATGTATATAAGCTTAAGCCCAATCTTAAGGCTCATTTTAATATCAACTTTAAGTCCATTTATATGTGACCCAAAAAGTTTGTAACATGTTGGCGATGAATTATGAATTATGAATTAAACCATTTTAATTCAATGTTAATTCTCTAATTAAATTAATTCATAATTCATAGATCAAGGTTGGCATCTACCAATGCATCATGACCACCTAAATGTGAGGAAGGATTAAAGTGCTTTAATCAACCTTTACAGTTAACAATCTCATAATGTAATTCAATCCTTTCATTATACTTTTATCCTAATTGATTTATAGAGCATGGATGTAACTGTCAACTCTATAATTGAATCAATCATATTTGTTCTTGATAATTGCATATAACATCTTGAATAAGATCTATGAAACACTTTTCATAATCTTCATTCAAACAACCTTGGCCAAGAATTTCCATGTTAACATATATTAAGAATCATTAGGATAAGGTCCATGATATATTACCTTGGGCAATGAATTTTTTATTGATAACTTATTATCTTCATATGACTTTTACTATACATAATGACTATCCCTTGATCGCTCCATGGGTAGGAGAACATAAGATAGTATCAAAGTATAGTAGTCCTCATATAAGATAATATATTGTTATCTCAAGTCTAAGGATCACTTTTTATATGATTGTCACAAGAGTATTATCGATAGACACTTGGAGTAAATTCCATATGTACTACTCAGTAGGGTCGTGTTTAATGAACTTGTTCTTGTAAGAAGCACCCATATGCTTATCTCAGAATTCCTATTCTTCAACCTTATGAGATAGATTGCTTACTTCATAAGTAAATGACAACACATTATGGTAGTCTCGAGCATTTGATCAATATCCAACAATTAATATTAATTCTTGATCAAACATCAACTATGAACAAAGTTTAGGAACGTATGTACTGAGAACCTCATCATTATAAACTCGCTTTACATTCCATGGTTTTCATGTCTAACGGTTTGGATTATTCCTTAATAATACCTGATTACTCATACTATTAGAGTCGAACAAATCCTTTAGTATAATTGTATGCATCAATTATGATATATAATTAACATAAATCATCCAACAATTGTTTGTCTTTAGGGCATACTATAACAAGACTTTCCTCTAGCTATTTTCCATTTCAGAAAAAATTCTATCACTTCATATCAATTTGTTAATTTTCCACTTCTCGGTACTTTGGTCAAAATTTCCTAACTCGAGGTGTCACTTGATTCGTTTAATGTTTTCTAGAAGATATATTGACTCTTAGTTGCCCAAGGGCTAAAATGCAATTTTGATGGTTAAGGACCAATTTTGTAATTCTTTAGAAATTTCCACCTCGGGATGTAATGTAGCCTTCGATACATTTTCTGAGAACTTATATTGGTTCCTAGTCCATTTAAGGGTAAAAATGTAATTTCGATAGGCTGGGGGACTAAATGGCACTTTTGCCCTCCCTTTGGGACTTGTATGAGCCATCATATTCATTCCATTTCACTTCATCTTCATTTTGTCTTTTGTTATTTCTCAAATCCCTTTCTGCACTGTCTTCGATTTCTCACCCGTTTCTTAACCAAATTTCACGAAACCAATCTTGAAATGGCTGTCTCATTATCGAGATTTTCAAAACACACTCTAATTACACTGAATTAGGAGTTCTCACCACTGATTTCTTGCCAAAATAATTGAGGGCTTGTGAAAGGAGAGGAGATCCCCCTTTTGGCAAAATCAAACACTCACCGAGCCTCTTCGGCCGTCGAAGAGGTACTTCTCTAGCTTTAAACTTTGTCTCCTGTCACTTATATACTAGATACATGCGTTATTTATTGAAAATAAGTATAATTTTATGGAAAAAAGTGAAAAAAAGTCATGCCCTAACCTATAGAGCCGATCGACTCTACACAATCCGAATAAACAGTGCACTGGCCAAAAAGCAATTTTTAGTTTTAGCATGAAATAATAATGAATGACGTGATACTTGTTTGAGGCCTTTTTACATGGTTTACAATATGTTTACATACTTGTGCTTGTTCTTTTCAGAGTAATTTTATGTTGATTCGGTTTGCCGAAACTTTTACGACGCTCATAAGTGGTTCGATGAATTCCCGAGCTCGGTTCAGGCTAGGATTGGCGACACTATCTTCTTTTGCTTCATTACCATACTTCCGTCGGTTACTGGGAGGATAGACCACACCTCCGTCTATGCTTTACTTAAGAGGTGGATGGATACCACCCATACTTTCCATACCCCTATTGGTGAGCTGACTCTCTCCCCTCTCTCATTTTCTGCCATCACGGGCATTAATTTCACTAGCATGCCTGTGCCATTTGATGATGCAATCCATGATCAACGCTCTGATGTCCAGGAGTGCTTCATTACTAATTTACTTAGGTTCTTGCCGGTGTGCAAGAACACCCATTGTATCCCTTACTAGAGTATTCCTCTTTATTACGAGGGCTTTGTGCCTCAAAATGCTCGGGAGGTAGATCAGATGGGCTGAGCCTTTCTAGTATATCTCTTCGATATGACTTTGTTACATGAATTGCAGAATTCACCGAACTTCCACTATTTGGCCCTATTATGAGATTTGGATTAGGTCTCCTCCTATAACTGGGGTCTACAGCTCTCGCATACTTGTATCATTGGATGGACATTACTGTCCGAGGCAATAAGCGGATCTATGGTTTTTGGCATATGATCCACATAAGTTATGCTTTGACTTCATTTTTCTAATTCCTTTTATTAGTATGGTGAATGCTAATTCATGGTTTATAGGTTTGGGCTTTGAAGATTGGCCTTTTGGTGGGCTGCTAACGCATCTACACTTCGCGAGCTTTCCTTTGCTTGAGTCGCTAAGGCTCGAGCAGGAGTGTCCCTCCAGAGTGGGCATAGGTCCACGTGCATCACATGTGGATCAACTCCCTAATATAGGATAAGGTAAACAAAAATTTATTAGCCTTATTTACAATGCATATAGTTACTTACCCTCTAGTTTTTCAAATTCAGAGTGATTGGCTGGGAGAGCATCGTCATTAGGACCCCTGACTTCTTTCTGCAACTGAACTTGAGCAAAGGAGGATTCTGCTGGCCAGACCTGCCTGTCGGGCATGGTACTTATGCAAGAGGATTTATGGGTAGGAGCAAGGCCCTAGCAGACACTGAGTTCCTTTGCCTCCACCTCTCTCTATGTTCTAGATAATGGATCTCATTGGGGAGGAATTGGCGGAATGCTTGTTTAAGTATGAGGAGCTTGAGGATCTCACCATTCGGTCCCGGCGGATGGATTATACTTGCTTTACTCCTCAATTATTGAGGACTGTGCCTTTCAATGATGACATTATAGCTTAGATATCTTTTCTGGTCTACTTTGAACTCCTTATTTTTTATACTCCACTTTCTTTACCTAACCATTTTGTTTGCAGTTCATCCGCCGTGCCCCCACTGCTCCTGAGATGACCGAGGGGCGATTCGCATGATGTTCTAGTCCCTCCCATATTTTGGGCTCCTCTACTGGTGAAGCCTCTGAGGCACCTCCTACAACTACGTCCAATGTGATTCTAGGGAGTGTCACGTTCCCTCTAAATCTAATGGTCTTATATTTGAGCAGTCACGGTGGGATGGAGCACCGACTAAGCATTGCCTTCCTCCATAGTTCACTTTAAGCACTTGCACACATATAAGTAACATCCTCCTTTATGTTTTCATGTCTTCTTTCCTAAAAGATCAGTAACACATAATACGAATGATCACATAGGCTTGGAAAGACTAGTTCGAGCACTTTCATCAGTTGGCCGATGCTGCGAGGAGGTAGTTCATCTTCCTTGGCAAGGACAGGTGGGTAATAAAATGATTTATGCAATGTAAAATGTATGAAATGCACTAACTAATTTCCTTTTGGACTTTCATCAGAGGGACCATGAGAGCTTGCAAGGGCAGGTGGATGATTGCCAACATTAAATTGATGCTCAGTAATGTAGGATTGACGCTTAGCAACATAGGATCGATACTCTGACGCTTCACCTATCTACCTTGCAGACTGAGGGGATGGATATCGACTAGGACAATAGGATGGGGGATTCGAGAGAGAACGCTGAATTTTGATTTTTTTTACTGCTTGTACTTTTCTTTTTTTGCCATTACTTGTAAAACTCGATTTTTGATACATAAAATTTCGCATTTTCGGCATATGCATATTTCCCCTTGATGTTGTCTATTTTGGGTATACATATGACTAGGGCAAGAAAATGTTGAAAAATCCTTTGAAAATTTGAAAGTCTTCTTGATGACATCACATAGCTTATCAGTTGTACGATCAGCCGATTCGGCTCTACAGTCGCAGAGTCCGAATAAACATCGATTTTGAGACTATAAATACACATGCACCTTCACACTTCCCCAATTGCGATTCTTCTTCCAAAAGCTAAAAAATATCTCCCAAAAAAAGTGCCAAAAGCCTACATACCCTTCTCAAAATCCTAATTAGTGATGATTGGATCAAACTTGAAAAATTCCATCTTTCATTTTTCAAAGCCATGCAACACACCAAGCTTGATTATGGGTTTCTCCATTCTGTCGTCAACTTTTAGTGTCCAAAAGACCATGTTTTTAAGTTCAATGGGTAAGAGTTGTGCCCCATAATTAAAGAGTTCTCCACCATTCTTGGAGGCCATATGGATTCCTCCTATCCAATTTCTTTACTAAAGCTTAATGATCCCTTTCATGGAAAATTGATAAAGCGATTTGACATGCCCCGTACTGAGATTCTTTCCCATTTTTTTGGTGAACACATTACCCTTACTTTTTTAATCTCTTGTTGTGAGAAGAAAGAGAAAGGAGCACTTGTTTGGATTCAAATGTTGGGTTTTTATCTTTACGCCTAATTTCTGCTAATTTCACCTCAGGGAGGGGGAGACATTCTGATTACTGGTATCATAGATCAAGTGGAACATGGAGCAAATCCTACACCCCTCATTTTGGCTAAAACCATCATGGGGTCAGACATGTACAAAATCCATCAATGGTTTAGAGGCAGCCTCATCCTTTTACAAGTATACAACCAAATCTCTTTTGTCTTTATTCTTTTTGCCTAAATTTTGCCTAAGCCACCCTTTTGGATTTTCAACTTAGCTTCTTTTTTCTCTTTTTCCTTTTTCTTTTTCCCTTTTCCTTTTGCAAATTTAGTTGCGCGAAAAGCTCTAATACTGACAATCCCAAGGAATGTTAATAAATATGAGTAGAAGCACGTGCAAGTTCGATCAATAGTTATCCTGCGGGACCATGTTGGTTGGATTTCTTAGATGAAGGGCATCCCAGATACATTTATTCACTGGTTTGTCCTTGGTGGAGAATTAAGCACACTACATTTAAGGTATACGGCGCCTGCGTTCCTCTACCTAGATTATGAGCTTCCACTTAAGGCTTTATCGTCAGCACGGGTAGAAATAACGGATCTTGAAATTCCCACCTGAATTTGATGGCTTTCCACTCATACAAGATTTCTTAGACAAGATGGAGAGACTCTAGCCTCGCTGGGACATATAGCACAATCTTGACTTCGAAGGCAATCTAACCACAGATGATAACTACAAGCCTTGGGTTGAGCTTCAGATTACCACTTCCCCTTTTGCAAGGTTGAAGAGGACCCGAGAGCTAGCTGCTGACTCTAAAGATGTGGATGCAAATGCAAAGAGAAGAAAATAATAAATATGTTTCTTTTTAGATCTCATTCATCTTGCTTAGTACTTTAGCTTAGGTTTTCTTTTTAGCTACTGCACAATATAATAAACAGACACATATATGCTTGATAAAAATCCTAAATAATTTTATTCATTTCATAAAGTCCCAAATGGGTATATTTTGATTTCTCATGACATAACTCCTGTCATCAGCTAGTCTTTTCAAATTTTCTAACTGATTATTTTTTCTCATTACCTTGAATTTTGCATGACTAGCCCTTTTGGATTTTCCGATCAGTAAGTTATCTTTTCTATAATATTGATGCAACCAAGGATGCATCTAAGTCAACTAGCATGGATCCACTAGCCTATGGAGGACCAATGACACGAGCAAGGAGTAAGAAGTTCAAGCAAGCCTTAAATTCTTACTTGGAGCATGTTTTGAAGATGGCTAATGATGGTGCTTTTAATGAAGATAACAACTCCTTGAAGATAGTGACATTAATTGCTATTAATGAAGCTTAAACTTCTGGTCATGGAACAAGGTCAAGGTCAAAGATCAAGGATCAAAGTCAACAGGTTTTCCTAGGGTTTCTAGAAGCATTGGGCTGCACATTAGGGTTTCTAGAAGCATTGGAGGTCTCACCTAACCCTAGGGTAGCCACCACTTATGCTTAGAGAAAGAGGCAGCCGCACATTAGAAGTCTTTTAGGGTTTGATTCTTTATTGCTTATCTCTTAGTCCTTTTTAGGGTTAGAATCATTTCAAGACTCTATAAATAGAGCTATGTATTTCGGCTAAAGCACATAAGATCAATATACATTTCTGAATGAAGTTTTATTTGAGTTGTTAACTTTTATTCCTTAAGGTGTTCCTTATTGAATTTCTTGAGATTAAATTAACTTGTTTCATTTAGTTTCACATCTACATGTTTGATCAATCAATTAACTTTTTATTAGTTTCTTGAGTTGTTTGAACATTCTTCATCTATTTATAACTAAAGGGCTTAGTAGTTCTATTGCTAAGTTTGTTAGTTCCATAATCAATTGCAAACTTTCAAGTTAGATTTTGGGGCGACAAATTCAAACTTATTAGTAAGGGTGCTTCCTCTTAAATAGGAAGAGCATTTATCAGTTTGATTTTCTCACCATTACTTATCTTGGTGTTTGAACGTATCCGGTTCGAGTTCGTATCAAATATCTTACTTTTTATATATAGTATTTATTGAGACAGTCCAGGTTGATTGGCTTAGAGAACTCATTTCTTTCCAGATCCAAGATCTTAGCGGCATCTTTAGGCATGATTTTCTTCACTAAGTATGGGCCTTCCTAATTAGGCTTGAATTTTCCTCTTGGATCAAACACAGTAGGTATTGTGTGTTTCAATACCAATTCTCCAGCTTTGATCTTTCCTAGCTTCACTTTCTTATTGAATGCCCTGGCTATCCGTTCTTAGTATAACTGCATGTGATATAGGGATTTCATCCTTCTTTTATCAACTAGAGCCACGTGTTGGTATCTTTTTTCAGCCCATTATCTTCGGGCATTTCTACCTCCAATAAAACTCTCAAAGACTTTAGCTCCAACTCAACTAGCAAGACTACTGTAGTCATATAAACCAAAGAATATGGAGTTTGCCCAGTCGACGATTGCTAAGTCATTCGATATCCCCAAAGTGTAAAGGGTAATTGAAATGACCAATGCTTGTGATCCAAACCATCTTCTAGAGATTTTGCTTTAAGTTTTTGTTAGTTGCTTCTACTACTCCATTTGCTTGAGATTTTTCTAGAGAAGACCTATGATGCTTGATCTTGTATTTTGCTAATAAGTCCTTCATTTTGCCCATGAACTGCACCCTATTATTTGTCACAACATGGTGTAGGACTTTATATCTACATATTAGATTTTTTTCTATAAACTTGGCCATTTTTCTTACCCCCACATTAATAAATGACTCAATCTCAACCCATTTGGAGAAATGGTCTATTGCTACTACTATGTACCTATGCCCATTTGAAGAAGGTGTTATTTTTTCGATAATGTCAAGTCCCCAGGATGCAAAAAGCTATGGAGATGTTAAGTTATGCAACTCAGTTAGAGGTACAAGACTCAAGTCACTATAAAGTTGGCTCTCATAGTATTTTCTTACCAAAGCTATACACTCTTTTTCCATCGCTAACCAGTAATAGCCTTGACATATGATCTTCCTAGTCAATACTATGTCATTCATATATGGCCCATATACTCCTTTGTGCATTTCTTCCATCACAACTTGTGCTTCTGCCTTAGTAACTAAACAAAGTTGGACACCTGAAGCCATTCTTCTGTATAGGACTCCTTCATGGCTGAGGTAACTTCTAGCCTGTATCCACAGCATGTATTTTTCCTTTATAGTCACTTCCTCAGGATACACCTTGTCCTTTATAAACCTTTTCAAATCATAGAACCATGGCTTCTTTGGTCCTATCTATACTTGCATGACCCATTTTTCTTGATAATGGGGGCTCTTGACTTCATGATTACTAATGGCTTCATCAGAAGTTGCAAGGGGTTATCCCACATTGATGATAGGGTAGCTAGCATATCTGCCATTTAGTTCTCATCTCATAGTAATTGAATGAACGAACATTTGGAAAAATTACAAACCGAAGTCCTGATATAGTTGACATATGGTTTTAATCTTTCCTCTTTCACATCCTATTCTTTAATGGCTTGTTGGAGTACTAGCATGGAGTGCCTGTAGACCATTAGCTGTCTTGCTCCAGCTACCATGGCTGCTTCTAATCCAAATAAACATGCTTCGTACTCTACTAGGTTATTAGTCACTTTAAAATCCAATCGCTTAGCCATCAATAGCATTTATCCTTCTAGCGTAATCAGAATTACTCCTAACCCTGCAGCTCTTACATTTACAGCTCTATAAAAGTACATCTTCCATTCCTAAATCTCAATTGCCCCTAGATTCTCATTAGAGAATTCTAGATCCCAAGGATCATCTCCTTCAACCGCGTTCTGAGCTAAAAATTCTGCTACAACCCTACTTTTAACTACTTGCTTGGGACTTACTTGATGTCAAATTTTGTTAGGAGTACTAACCATCCAGCTAGCTTTCCCGTAAGAGATGGAGCTTCGAACAAGTACTTTAGAGGGTGTATTTTTTAAATTACCTGCATCCTATAAGATTGGAAATAATGCCTTAACTTTCTTATAGCCTATATCATGGCTAGACATGTCTTTTTCACGAGGTTATACTTTGATTCATAAGGCAGCAACTTCTTATTGAGATAATAGACCAATTTTTCCACATCATTTGGCCCACACTAGGCCACCATTGCCCCTATGGCTTCCTCTTCTAAGGCCAAGTATAGAATTAACAGTTTTCCATCCTTCGGTGACTTTATTATATACTCTTTAATCCTATCAAAGGCTTTCTAATAGTGTTCATCCCATACAATAGGTTGGTATTTTCTTAAAAGCTTGAATATAAGATCACAAACCATTGTGAGCTTGGAAATGAACCTGCTGGTGTACTGAAATCATCCCAGAAATCCTTTGTCTTCCTTTTCTATCTTCCACACTTGCATATCTTGAATAGCTTTTACATTATCTGGATCAATCTTTATTCCCCATTGACTCATTATATGCTCTAGCAAATTTCCTGATGTTACCCCGAGTACACTCTTCTTCAGATTAAGCCTTAGGTTATACCTTTCCACTCGTCCTAATAACTTATCAAGAGCTTAGAAGTGCACTTCCCTTGTTTCAGACTTTACCATCATGTCATCCATATATACCTCATCTTCCTTGTGCATTATGTCATGAAACAAGGCGGTGGCTTCTCTCTGATAAGTTGCCCCCGCATTCTTTAATACAAAGGGCATAACCTTATAGTAGTATGTCATCCACTCGGTAATGAATGATGTCTTTAACTTGTTTACTACTGACATCATGATCTAGTTGTATCCAAACAAACCATCAGTGAAAAAGTACATAACACTCGAGGTTGTACTGTCAACTATGATGTTTATATGAGGAAGAGGAAAATTATCCTTTGGACATGCCTTGTTTAGATCCCGATAATCCATGCACAACCTTACTTTACCATCCTTCTTTAGTACTGGATAATGTATGCCAACCATTCGGGATAGTCAACTACATTAAGGAAATTAGCTTTCAACTCCTTAGTAACTTCTTCTTGAATCTTCTCTGCCCATTCCAGCCTTAGCCTTCTCATTTTCTACTTGATTGGCTTGATGTGCGAATAGGTTGGGATGTGATATTCCACTACTGGGATATCATTGTAAGACTAAGCAAATACTTCTTTTCTTTTTCTATTCTCTATTATTTCTTTAGTTCTCTTCTCTCTTTAGGAGTTATATCATGAGCTATCACAATGTTCCTTGGATTTTCACTTGTATCTAAATTAAATGAGCCAATTTGTATGGAATTAATGTCAAACATGCATATGTCATGGTTATCAAAATACACATTATCATTACGAAAAACATTGCATAAGTAAGCAAAATTATCATTCATATCGTTGATCTTTGAAAGAAAAGAAACATTATCCTCATAGAGATCAGACATTATTACATCATCATAAAATACATTAATAATTTGTCCTTCTATCAGGGCAGTTAGCTCTTGCAGGTTCAGCTTCTCAGGCGGAGCGGTGAATTCTTTCAGCTTTAGTTCTTCAACTTGGTGGTGATATCCTCACGGACCTCCTTAATGCTAAACTCGACCATCCTAGTGATGATCAAGCTCTTGATTATCTCAAACCTTGGCACCTCAGTCCTAGCTATGGTAACAAGTTCAGGCTCCCCATAGTAAATCTTTTACTCTTGGAAAAATATGCCCTTTAGAGTCTTACCCTTTGATTTGCCATCATCTTCATCCTCATGATAACCCAGCCCGTGCCAAGTTTTTCTGACCCTTAAAATCTAGCAGCTTTACAATACCCCGTTGTTTCTTCCCTAACCCATTCTAAGCATAAAATCCATCTTTTTGAACATGCTACCTACTTTAGATCTATGTAGTCCTCGTAGAAAACAACAACTTGGAATCCAGTAGGGGCTTCCAGCTCCTCTGCAGCTTCCTGGATAGCAAAGATAACCTTACCACCTTCGGCATTAATAGTCATTATTTTGCCTTCATAAGGGAACTTAACCTTCTAATGTATAGTGGAAGGCACTCCTCCTAGGCATGGAACCATGGCCTGCCCAATAACAGTGCAAAAAAATTATTGGGATGTCCAAGACAGTGAATTTCACCCAAGATTCAATAAGACTCTTCTTCACCAGTGCTGAGAACATTCCTTCCACGTCTCTCTTTATCTTATCATAGGCTCTTATCACCATATCCGATGGCTTTAGATCTTTTGCAATCATCCCTAGTTTAGGGAGTATACGAGAAGGAGATACATTAATGGCGACCCATCATCTAACATCACACATGGTTCCTTTTCCTCTTGACTTCCGTTGTTATATAAAGAGCCTTATTATGGTCTCTCCCCTCGAGTGGTAAGTCTTCATCTAAGGAAATGATCATCTTGGTGGTTTTGTCAGTTACTGTTTAGATTATTTCCTCGAGGGTAGCTATTGTGCTAATGCTTATGCTTGACAATGCCCGAATTAAAGCCTTCCTGTGATCTAATGAGTGCATCAGCAGCTCCCAGATGTCGGTTGTCCTCTTCTCCTTCTTCAGCTATTCTAGCAACCCATTATCCCCTTAAGAAGCTTTCTCAACATGTTTCGGTTCTTAGACCCTTATGTCCTTATCCATTGGCTCAGCTTCTTTGTCAAAGTCACTATCAACCCAAATATCCTTTGCCTTAGCATCTTGGAACTCACACTCATCTCTGGAACTGTACTAGACATCAATTGCCAGGACTGACTTCTTTTCTCCTTCCTTCGAAACCTCCATAAGACAAGGCTCATAGGTTACTTCATCCTCGGACCCCTAGCCACTCGGCACAATATCCTTGATTTGAATATCAAATGAAAGAGGCTGCGAATAGCGGACCTTAAAGTCGTATTTGCTTGAGGGTCGTCCCAACAGGTCTTCACATTCATACTGAGGAAGTTGGTCAACTTGTCATTCCTTACAGTCAATCAAGTCTTGAACCTCACACTTAAGACAGTTGCACTGGTTTGTCATATGCTCGGAAGCTTGCCAATACTCATAATACTGACCATTGTGAGGCTTAGAACTATCCTTAGGTGATTGGGGCTTAAGCTTAAGTTTCCTGCTCCATTTTAAGTGATGGAACACCACGGACAGTGGTGCCCCCAGCTTAGTGAAGGTTCTTTGTGGGCTATTTGATTCTAGCTCAGGTTGGGGTATGTTTCGAAAGAGTTCATGACCTCTTTTTCAAGTCAGGGGTGATCATGGACACTTTGTTTGCTGGTGGTCTGTTGTTGTAGTTTGGTAGAGAGTTTCTTCTAGTACTGGGCTGGTCTTGGTCGGTTAATTTTCTGGCATCAATAAGGTCTTGAATTTCACCCGGATGCAGTTGTCTGTATGGTGGACGAGTGCTTGGTAGAATTTGTAGTAGGTTTGTAACCGGGTGCATTTGAGTTTGGTGGGTTCTAGAAAGTGTTTGATTGGAGCATCCCATTCTATACTAACCTCTCAAAGATCATTGATAGAGGTTGTCTAAAGTTGGAGAACTTCCTCGGTTGCTAGACAACATTCACATCCTTAGTTAATATGTGAGATGATCAACCAATCTAATCCAGTTTATCCTTTAGCATAAGAAGTGAAATCTAAGCATACCAAACAATTATCAAATTCAATCATAAAGAAAGGGACGAGAGGAATTAATGGGGAATAACACGGATTAACAATTAAAAAGGGGAAATTAACTAACACCTTAAATAGTTATAAAACTCACACATAAATGAAATGATTCATATAAGACGTATGTGATAGCCTAGCCTAGAGAAGCGGTCTGACGAGGGCGAGAAGTGGACATCGAGGCAAGGATAGGATGTCTGAATAAGGAGCGGCTTCTGGCAGGCTTCTAGGATGGCAGCACTCTAAATTACGGGGTACATGAATGGATCGCATTGCATATTGAAATAGCATGGGAATGGTTGATAACATATATGTAAAGAGTTGGAACTAATCACTTAAGGCGCTTTTTGGTTGTTCGGCTGTAGAGTTATAGAACTCCAAAGTTAAACATGCTTGGTTCAGAGAAATTCCAAGATGGGTAACCTCCTGGGAGGTTCTCGAACCCACCAAGGGGATAAAACCGTGAGGCCAGTGGGGGCGAAAACGGACAATATCTCGCTACAAATGGTATCAGAGCAGGATCCCTCTAGTATATGTATAGTTCGAGGATGAACTAGGCGAAAGTTAGTGGGCATGTGACAGCCTAGCCTAGAAAAGCGGTCCGATGAGGGTGGAAAGTGGACGCTGGGGAAAGGATAGGATGTCTAGACAAGGAGCAGCTTCTAGCAGGCTTCTAGGATGGCAACACTGTAAGGTACGGGGATACATGAATGAAATGAATTGCACATCGAAATAGGGCAGGAATGGTTGATAACATATATATATAAAGAGTTGGAACTAATCACTTAAGGCGCCTTTTGGTTGTTCAGCTGTGGAGTTATAGGAACTCTAAAGTTAAATGTACTTAGTTCAGAGAAATTTCAGAATGGTTGACCTCCTAGGAAGTTCTCGAACCCACCAAGGGGACAAAGCCGTGAGGCTAGTGGGGGGCTAAAGCGGACAATATCTCATGTGATCTAGTTCTTGTTCGTTACAACTTAAACCTACCTTATTATTAGAATAAAACAGAAAATAAATTCACCTAATTAACCCTAGACATACCCCTAATTACATTTTTAACTTGCTTAACATGAGAATTTAAAGACTTAACATACCAAATTAGTCATTTTAAGCTTTAAAAAGGTAAAGTTTATGCTCATAACTTGAAACCTTAGCATGCATCAAGTAAAACAGAAATTAGATTTACATATTTAACCTTAAACATCAAACTAATCATGCATATTAACCTACTTAAACTCATTTACACACATAAGTATATACCAATCCTAAAAGCAATCTAAATATACCAAACAATATTAAATCTACTTCAAATAACTACTGGACAAAAGCTAATCATGCATAATAATCAAAATTTAAAACATATAAACACATATTTAGCCCTAAAAATACCAAAAAAAATCTCATAAAACTGGAAGTTTGAGGCTCAATTGGCTTTATTTTGAGCCGATCGACTCTATACACAGAGCATATCGGTTGTTCAAGCCCAACCTCCATTTTTTTATTTTTTGGATTTTTTTATTTATTATGACGTTTTGTATAGTCTTTAGCTCTTTTCCTTTCGCAATTATAGTTGTAGGCCAGGTTGTAATAATTATGTTTACTTTCTGCTTTTATTTTGTTTCTTCTTGCTTATTACATGGCTAATTAAATATGTGTTATGATTAACTAAATTTTTCCACATAGACTTGAATCTAAAAACTGGATCCAACATAAATATTATAGTCCAATAGGCTAATCAACATTAACTAGACCTAAAATCCTAAAATCTAAGTAAATTTAGGAGGCTTTGCATGTTTTAGTTAGGACTTAGGCTTAATTAGAATTAGGATCATAATGAATGGGCCTCATCATAATAAGTAGTCCATTAGGACTAAAGGCTAGAATCAAAAGCATAACATGTAATTAGGCTTGACTAGGTGGGCCTTAAACGTAATTAACTAGTTAATTAGGCTAACAACTCCAATATGGGATGGGTTAAATAAAAATGGATAGACTTAGGTGAATTATGTGTGTTGTTTTGGCATGCCTGTATATAAATTGCTTGCATTTAGAGGGAATTATTTGTTAAACAATAAAATTAAAGACTAAAATACACAAATGAAGAAGTTGGCTTATGGATCCATCTCTAGATTTTTGGTGTAAGCTTCCTTATGGAATTTGAGAAATGCTACTCATTAGTAAAAGTGTCCCGTTAATTATCCGAGTGGTGACTCCCATTTCCATGCTAGTCTTAATGATTAGTTAGCGTGTACTTGATTAGTTTGAGAAGCTTTACAATGTCGTAATTGCTAAAGACACTTGGGTGAGCACTCAAAACACCATCCACAGTGGGTAAGCCTTAACCCACATGGATTATGGCTTTTTCTACGTGGGATAAGCACATAAAAAATTTAAGATTCTAGTTTTTACAGTTTTTGAACAATATTCACCCTAAAGATTTTGTTCAAATCATCAAAAATGATAAAAAATGAATAAATAAGTATGAAAGCAAGGTTATCTCGGAGTTTTCAGCCTTTGAAGTATTACCTTGGTAAATGAAGGTAAAAGGGGAGCTTTAATAATGTGAGGATCTTCTTAAGCTTTTGGGAGACCAAGAGGATCTCTAAAGGCTTCTAGAATGGATAGAACGAAACTGTAAAAAAGGAAAACGTGAGTAGTGTAAAGGTTGAGGGACTTGGGGTTTGATTTTGAAAAGAGGGAGAAGGAATGAGATATGGGTATCTCTTAAAACCTGAAGATTAAGATTTGAGTGTTGCTATAGGGCTTTTGTTGCTGAGAAGATTTAGGAATGGTTTTTTAGTGATTATAATATGTAAAGTCCATATTCTTAGGTGAAGGGTGGGGGTATTAAAGGTCGTGAGGGTTTGTGTGTTTTAAGAAGAACGAAGATGTAGCTTTTAGGGTTTTTGGGTGTGTATATGGAGCTCAAAGCTTGCTGGAACTTTAAGGTTTCTTTTGTCAAGTGGTAGTGGTAAGTGTGATTAAGAATGCAAGTTTTTTTTACTAGGGTTTATGGGAGAGAAAAAGATGTTTTTATATGGATATTTTAGGGTTTTGGGTGGGGTTAGTTTTTGTCTTTTGATTGGTTTGAACAATAGAAGGTAAAGGACATATTTTGAGTATTTTTAGGAGCGGTATGGATTGAGACACGCATCCCTAGGAGTGGAATATCCCTTCTAGGTTCAAATTTTCATGAAGATTACATTCTAGAGCCTTAACCCATATAGGTTGATCTCCTAGCCTACGTAGGCTTAACTTAGCCCACATGGTTTAAGGGGGCTCTTATAGAGTTTTAAGTCTCAAATGCCTCGGTTTGGAGTTTTTGGGGTTTTAAGCTCCTAGTTTAGGGTTTGCAAAGTTATGAATTTCTATCTTAGAGTTTCAATTTTGGTTTTTAGATTTTAGGGTTTCAAGATTTTATCAGTCCATTTCAGAGCTTCCGAGCATCCTTTGGTGTGTTTAGAAGCTTTTTTTCTTACTATCTCAAAGCTCAAACCACTGAGCTTGTCATGGTTTCATCATTAGGCTTATATAATGGAAGAGCAAAAAATTAAGTAATAACAAGAATATTAAATGAATGTTCTTAAGTTCATAATTTCTAGATATATTTTCTAGAACTATACATGAAGTAGTGTTACCAGTTAGAGGTTGTGTAGAATCCTTCATAGCTATTTGTTTTTCAGCTACTATTTCTCTTTGTTGGTTTGCCATGGTCTCAACTTCTTCTGATTCCACTTCAACTTTCTCCTCAATCCCTTCTTCTACTTTTTCAAGTACAAACTCACTCTCTACTTCTTGATCTTCTTTTGCCTTTATAATAGTTGATCTCAAGTTGTAAGAATTTGAGTTGAAGAATTACCGGATCTAGTTTTCCTACTAGGCATACAAAATTACAGAAAATTTTAGATCCAAACTCAAAAACAAGATTCAAAAATAAAACACAAAAAGATAAAGTAAGCAAAACACAAAACAAGCAAAAATAAGATAAAATTTGATAATCAATATAATAAAAATTTAAAAATAGTTCCTTTACAACGATGCTAAAAACTTGATGTGCTAAAGTAAGTACTTACAAGTGCATAAACCGAGGTATAGTAAATAAACACTCCGAGGTCGATCTCTCAAGAAACTTGTAGCAAGATTTTATTATAAAAAACCAACTATCAAACAAACAATACCAAAAAGTAAATCTAAACACTTTAAACCAAAAATTTGTGAAAATAAAGATTTATAAAGTAGATAAACAAAATAATAAAGGTAAATATAGAAAGAAAATATTTATGATTTAGTAACTATATGATAAAAATAGTATTTAGTCTTGCCAACTACTTAATACTATTGTTGTTATAATAATAAGCACTAACATAATAGATGAGAAGTGATGTTCCTCTTTCTTTAAATTAGTTAACTAATGATATAATTAAAGTTCCTTAATTCGATACAGGATGAAGCAAAGATGATATTTCTAATACAACAAACTAAAGATGCTTATAACAATCATAAATAATAATATGATATGACAATGAAATAATATTTATAACAGAAACTAATAACATATATTAAATAATAAATCATTCATTAAATATAAAAATTAAAAAGGTTCATACAAAAGTAGAAAAGCTTAACTAAACTACTAATAGAATACTTAGCCTAACATCTCTAATTTCATGATCATGGTAAATAGTTAAATACAAAAATAACAAGAAATAGAACTCCCTTAAGATCTATATTATCATCAAGACAAGAAGATGATTGGTCCTCATTTTTCAATTTTAAAAAGCTTTCTTTGACCTTTAAAAGAAGAACTAAAAATAAAGCTAACTAAAGTATTTATGAAGAATGTAAAGAATTGCAGAGATAAGAACGATGGATAGAATTAGATGAGAGATATAGCAAAGAGTATATAGGAAAGACCTCTCCTCCTTGTTTTCAGATCCATATCTACAAAGACATGTATAGAGAAGCCATCTACCAAAATAAGTCTAACTAAAGATAAGTACATCTAAGATAAGTATATCTAATATATAAGTCTATATATATCATTATGTCCACCAAATATTATCACATAATAATTCTTAATATAAATTCTAATAATTATATAAATGATTAAAATGACTCCTAGGTAAACACTAGAATTAGACCAACACAATAAAGAGCAAATTTGTCCCAGTCTTTGGCCTTGATAGCAAAATACTTTATTAAGTCCTTTTTTCATGAGTATTTTGTCCATAAATTCCTCTCTTGACTGATAACATCTGAAATTGGATAATTAAATTTAAGTGAGATATAAATAAATATTTTCACCATATTATATATATACATAATAGAAATAAAACTTAAAATATTTTAAATAACTATATATAATTTGGACCTATCATTATTTTTCATACATATGAAGTAAAAGAACACTACTAAATTATATACTTAAAAATAGAAAGTACTAAATCAACAAGATATTTTGAAGATAAATTAAATAATCAAATATTAAACCAAATTATGTTGAAAAAAATAATTTTTTTTGATTTTTATTTTTATTGTTTAGTCTATTCAGTTTTATAAGATATTCCTAATTATTTAAAATTTATATAAATATTAAAAATTAAAAAATTAAAAAGTACAATCAACAAAAGGTTATTACATCATATAAAAATATAAATTTTATTTAGTAAATGATTCTATTAAATGATTCTATAATTATTGAAAGTTATAAGCAATTAGAAAGTTTAAAGGGATTATGGATTATTACTTACATTTATTTAGTATTGCACCTCATTACAAAAAATCTAATTGTGACGTTTAATTATCATATCAGAATAATTTAAATTTAATAGCCTATTTAATGTCATTTGGAGGGACAATTCTTACATTCATTTTCTTTTTCAAACTCTTCGTTGTATTTTTTCCTAAACATCTTTTATTCTAATTAGAATTAGTTCACACTTAATAGCTTATTTTATGTTATTTGAAGGTACAATTTTTTACATTCCTCTTCATTCTCAAATTCTTAATAATAATTTTTTTTAAAATTTTCTATTCTTATGAGAATTAATTACTTTATTATTAAATACTCATTTTTATCTTTTTAATTGTCATATATTTATTTCAATTTTTTTATCTCATTCTACTCTATCTTATAACTTCTTTAATTTTGATTAACACATCAATATATTCTAAATTAATAATATTTTGATATTTAAATATTATTTTAAAATTATTATTTTTAATTTTAGTAATATAATTTTATTATTATTAAAATAATCTCATTATAGTCCAAGCACTAATCTAACTAGTTGTTTATCTATGCATTACACGGCTGTTATTATTATTTGAATTATAAAATCAAGTTTATAGATTCAATTTAATAATTTTTCTAATATTTAATATTAATACATAATATTTTAAATAATAACAAGAAACTAAGTATTTTAAATATTCTTAGTTTCCTTTTAAAATTTTAAAACCTTATTAATACAATATAGAATTATTTTAAACTAATATTATATAAATTAATGCTATCAATATAATCAATATTATTATTTTTTAGAATTAAAAATTATTATTATAATTAAAATATTTATTTACTGGTGAATATAATATTTAAGAATATTATTTTTTATAATTAGAATTATTATCTAATTAGAAAGATAGTTTATTAGTTAATATAATATTAAAATATAATTAATATGCTATTTTGTAGAAAAAAATATTAGTATCTTTGTCAAATTATGAGACTATTTATTAATTTAATATTAAAATATAATTAATATGCTATTTTTAAGATAGAATTAGTATCATTATCCTGATTAAGAAACTATTTATTAGTTAATATAATATTAAAATATAATAAATATATTATTTTTTAGAATTAGATTCAATGTTTAATTGAAAATGTAATATATTAATCAATAAATGAATAGAAAAACTATAAAATTACACATAAGCTTGAATCTTATATGCCAAAAATAGTACACATGTCAAAATAAAAATTCTACGTATCAAAAATTAAGCACACGTATTAAAAAAAATTTAGATTTCAAAAATTAATATATACAGATATATATTATAAATCTAATGTCATCAAAATAAAGATTTTTTGAGAATTGCTATCCTTCAAATCTATGTTTATCTTGATGAGAATATCACCAAACTTGGATATCACCTATTCTCTCTCTGTCCATATTTTCCGCTTGTAGATTGGGTGTGTCTCATGTAGCATTAGTAAACCAAAAGGACTGGAGACAATTTTTCGATGCGTAGTGAATTGTACTGGCACATCCCATTAGCTGAACATCTTGGCCATGAAGGGGACGGTTCATCCAAAGGAACGTAATGTGGTCCTGATTTTACTTCTTTCCCAATATTCTAGTGTTCTGAGGTAGGATTGTAAATGAATCAACTCCAACTGCTCAAAGCTAATCGTTGAACTTACTAATATAGGGTCATTAATATTATTGAATTAAATTTAATATATTATCTCACGAGCAAATTTATATATATATATATATATATATATACTTGTGAGTTAATTCATTAATTAATTTATTAATAACTTTGTCAAAAAGTAATATATATATATATATATATATATATATATAATTTATTATATCTATTGAATTGACTAAAATATTAAACATTTAACATGTAATACAAGTTAATTATAAACCAATTTATCGAAATTTTTTAATAATATACGTATTATAATATTTAATGATTTAACATATGATTTAATTAAAATAAATAAATAAATAATAAATTTAAATTAAAATAGAAAAGATAAAAATCTAATAGCTAAAATATAATTTAGTTGCAATTAGAAAGCTATGCATTTGATTAAAATAAAAATACAATAAATAATAAACAAAAGGCTAAAATGGTGGCAGAGTTTTTTTTAAAATTTTTAAATTATTTAAATTATTTAGAAAATCATAAACGTGATTTAACATGTATATTAATTAATTTATAGAATTATATGGCCTAACTAGGTACTAAAATAAATTCTTATATCTATAGTTTATGTTTAATGCTTAATTGCATGAGATATTCTAGAATCTCTTTATTTTTTTATATTTATTCTAAATGTCTTCAAAAATTTGGTTAGTGTATGTTAGTTATTAGTTGGGATGACAGATTCTTATTTGAACCAAAAAATTCAATATGAATTACCCCAAAATTGACTTGTCCGAACTTAAAATCCAATATAAGATTAAAGATTCGAACTCGTATTGACCCGAAATCAAAATCGTCTCAATCTGAAATGACTCAAACTTGAAGTAATCCAAGACCAAAGATTTAAAATGTGAGTGATCCGAGATCGAAACAATTTGAGTCTAAAAGAATAAAAAATAAAAAATAACTTGGTGTCAAAATGACCTAAAATCAAGGCCGATACAATTCAAGACCCGATAATACTCGAATTTATAACTAACATAACTCGATTTGAAATTTAAAATAACTCGAAATATAATTTTTATTAAAATTAAAAAACATTTTGATGACATTTACTTATCATTTAGTTATCTTGTAATTTAGTTTAATTTCTATTTAAGTCTTTCATCAAAAGAAAGAAAAACAGTAAAATTGTCTCATGTTATATTTATAAGGAGAAAAATATTTGAGATTGAAAATAAATTTATACTTTGAGTAAAAAAATTAAATTAATAATTTTAAGTAATTTTTTTATAAAAGTCAAGAAACTAATTAATGTAAAAATTAATTAAATATATTTTTTATGAAACCATTTTGAATTTAATTTATTTTTTAATTTTATCTATAGAAAAACATTTGTAGGTAAACTAACCAATTAAGTTGATTATTCTTAAAATTAATAAAATGTATATTTTTATTTCTTTTAATTTTTGAAAGAAAAACTCCAAGATAAATAAAAAAATAGTTCAACAAAGAGCGGCTGTGCATATATGAGGTAGAAGATGGTCTACCACCAATATATAAAAATTTTAATTCGAGATCTTCCGGTAAAGAATTTAAAGAAATTAAAATATAGAATTTTACTGGAAAAAATTTAATGAGATCAAAGAATAAAATTAAATTTGTTAATCCGAAACTCCAGTCGAAATTCGAAGCAACCTAAAATAGATTTTGTCCAAACCCGATCTAATAGGAACCCGTAATGATCCAAATCCGAAGCAAAAGCAAGGGCAGAAAGAATCGAACCCAGTCTAGTCTGAATTCGATCCAACTTGAACCTGAAACTAGCAAAATCCAACTTCATCTGAACTTAAAATTTTTCAAATCATAGAAGACCCGAGCTTATTATTGCCAAATCTGAAATGATTCAAATCCAAAATGGCCTTATCCAAACCCAACTCCACCTACTCATTTGCCATCTGTAATTACTAGTGTTAGTAAGGTATGAGATTTTTTTAGTTAAGCCATTATGGTCTAATACTTTATCTAGTTACTCTATAAAAAAATGTTATAGTAGGTGGAAAGAGGTCCTACAATTGAGACTCTTAACTCCAAAGGTAAAAGCAATTATTTTATTCTAATTAAATATATGACTTTTAATTGCAATTAAATCTTATATTAATTTTACTAAATGTTCTAACATTTTTCTTTTCTTATAGTAATTAAATTTATTGTTTACTAATTCTAATTGAAGCCTGTCTCAGAAGGCCTTGGCCCAAAACCTGTAAGCTTTAGCCTTATATTGAAAAATATCACTTTATCTGTTTAAAATGCTTTATCAGCTATTAGCATGTGCATCGGCATTTACTATCCCTCATTTATAGTAAGCTTAGACCAAAAATCCTAAGAAAGAGAGATTCACCTCGAACCGTGTGTAGAAGTAATAAAGTCAGAAGGATGATTGTATAATACTATATAATTTTTCTAATTATGATTGCTAACCTTTAACTTTGTGCATTACATGTGCATCACATATTCCATGCATCTTATGCATCACTCTAACTCTCTGTTTTGAAGTCATATAGATTCTTCTTTGGGTTGGACGAGACAAGAGAGTGGTAGACTAGAGAGGGTACCGATTTCATTGAAGATACGGCCTGCATTGGAATATCTTGAAAGATTAAGGTTCAACCTCTTGTGACTAAGACTGTAGTTACGATTAAAATGGCCAATGAGATGGCTAATGAAGAAGATATTGAGATCCTCAAGAATGCTGTTATTGAAGACTTGAGAGTTATATGGGATGAGCTTCAACAACTCTTAGCTAGAATGGTTGTGAACCAAGCCCCACCAGCTACTCTAGTGGCCCCTGCAGTGGCTAATCCCCTTGACGTTGTTGATCTGGCTGTTATTGCTGCTAAAACTGCCACTACTACTGCCACCATTAATGCTAATACTGAAGACCCTAGAAGGGACTGGCCTAGAGACTTTTAGGACTATAATTAATACTTGTTGAGTAAGGCCAAGAAAAAAAACTACACTCGCTACCAATGAAACTGTGAGTGGTCTGAGTGCGAGGCTTGATAAGATGCAAGAAATATTAAAAATTAAGGGTTTGGAGCTGAATTATGACTTTGATGAGTTAGTCCTGACTGGAGAAGACAAGCTACCTCCCAAGTTCAAAATGCATGAGATGTACAAGTTCAATAGGACTGGTGATTTAAAGGTTCATCTGAAATAGTATGTTACCATCATGGGAACTACTTAGCTGAGCAAGTCTCAAATTATTAAGTTGTTTTTGTTGTCCTTAAAATGACCCAATATGAACTAGTATCATGGTCTAGAGAGATCTGCCAAAGCTGAATGGCGAGATTTGTATAACTCATTTATAAAGCATTATGATTATAACACACATCTTAAAATTTTGATTACAAATCTTGAGTCTAATAAGTAAAACCCAAATGGGTCCTTCTCTAATTTCTTAGCTAGGTGGAGGAATAAGACCAGATTGATTAAAAATAAGACTTCTCAAAAGGACCAAGTTTGTATTATGGTCTGAAATGTTCTTCTATCTTGGGTTAAAAGGCTTCAGATGATGAATCCAAAGACATTCGTGGATTTGTATGATGACAGGCTTCATGTCGAAGGGATTGAGAATAATAAGAGGAAAAATGCTTAAACTAGTGGAAAAAGGAACTATCAGGCTGAAGGAGTATAACCCTTAATGTGAATATTGCTCCACAATGGAAGAGGTTCGCCAATTTCAAAAAACCTCTTTCAAAGATTTTCAAAAGGCTAGTACAACAAATGGCATGCTCTAACCTACTACCATAAAAACCCATTAAACTACAATATAGTTGGATATAAGCCAAACAACTACTGCAAGCTCCACCAAGCACCCAAACATCATACTGACAATTGGATCTATTTGAAACATGAAATCTAAGACCTAATCGATGTTGAGAAACTAATTAATCCTGATAAGCCTAGTACCAAAAGAAACCTACTGTCATAATATAATAACACACCACCCTTGAGCCAAGTTTCCATGATCAACCTTGACTTTAGTAAAGAGGAGGTCATGAATTCCTTCTGAGACATACTTGAGCCAAATCCTAAACTTGTACTTAAGAATCCTCAAAGAACCTTCACCGAGCTAAGGGCTCCATTGTCCATTGTGTACCATCACCTAATAAGGAGCGGGAATATTAAGCCCCTAACACTAAGAAGTAGTCTGAACCCTCACAATGGTGAGTACTATGAGTATCACCAGACCTTTAATCATATGGCGGATCAGTGCAATCGTCAAAGGCACGAGATTTAAGACCTGATAGATTGCAAGGAATGGAAAGTAAGGCAACTTCCTCAGAATGTCGTAGTAGATGAGTGTGAAGACCTGTTGGGGCAACCATTGGGCAAATTTGACTACAAAGTCTGCTATTCGAGCCTCCTTCAGCTGACATTCAGATTAAGGACATTGTTCTGAGTGGTTAGGGGTCAGATAATGAAGAGCAGTTAGTTGGCGACACTTGCATCATGAAAGTTTGGAAACATGAGAAAAAGAAGTCAGTCATGGCCATCGACATTTGATATAGTTTCAAGGATGAATGAAAAGTTTGAGACAACATCATAAAAAACATTTTGAGAGACAGTGACTCTAACAAAGAGACTAGGTCAGAAGCCAAGAGTACTGACAAAGGGGCACAAGAGCTGAAGTAGGTCAAGAAAGGATCAGAGGAAGATGATAACAGGCTATTGGAAGAGCTGAAGAAGAATAAGAAGATAGTCGATATTTGGGAACTCCTCATGCACTCAAAAGATCATAAAAAGGCTCTAATTTAAGCCTTGACTAGCATCAACATAAGTACAACAACTGCTCCTAAGGAAATGATAAAAATGGTAACTTAAAATACTATCAGGATCATCACTTTCTTAGATGAAGACTTGCCACTAGAGGGTAGGGACCATAATAAGGATCTTCATATTACATCAGAAGTGAAAGGGAAAAGGACTTCTTATATGATGGGAGACGATAAGTCAGCTATCAATGTTTTTCCTTCTCGCATTCTTCCTAAAGTAGGAATAATTATGAAAGATCTAAAGCTATCTAATATGGTCATAAGAGCCTTTGATGAAACCAAAGGGACGTCGAAGGGACATTCTCAGCTTTACTGAAGAAAGGCTTTATAGAATCATGGGTTGAGTTCACTATCCTAGATATCCCAGTAACCTTTTAACTGTTATTAGGAAGGCCTTGGTTTCATGCCCTAGGAGAAGTGCCATCTATTATGCACCAAAATTTTAAGTTTTTTCACGAGGTCAAGATATCACTATCAATGCTGAGGGTGGTAAAGTTGCATCAGCTATCTAAGAGGTTGCTAAGGAACTTGATGCTCCAACTTGGTTTTAAGTTGTTATGCTCTATAAGGATTACATGAATCCTAAGGTGGCTAGCACGTTTAAGAAGATTGACTTCATGGTTGGAATGGGGCTGGGGAAGAATAAATAAGGGGTTGCAGAGGTTCCCGATTTTAAGAGACAAAAGACTCGACATGGACTTGGGTATGATGAGGATGAAGATGAAGGCAAGTAGAAGGGTAAGACTTTAAAGGATGTTTTCATCAAGGAGTACAAACCCTACTCCTGTGAGCTTGTGCCTATATCTATAGCTGGGACTAAAGTGTTAGGATTTGAGATCTTTAAGAGCTTAATTATCGACAGGATAGTTAAGCTAAGCATCAAAGATGTTTGGAAGAAAGTCACTGCTAAGGTTGAAGAGCTGAAGTTAGAGGAAGTCATCAGTCTGCTTGAGGACTTAGGCCCACAAGGTTTAGCTGCATTAGTATAGGAGAATATTATTGATGTGTTATATGAAGAAACTATTGTAATAACGTCCGGTCTTTATGAGGACAATGATATTTTTACTTCTAAGATCAATGATATAAGCTATGATTTTGCTTACTTGTATAATGTTATTTTTGATGGTAGTGTGCATTTTAGTAATTATGATATGTGCATATTTGATATAAATTCTATTCAAATTGATTCATTTAATTTAGGCACTAATGAAAACCCTAGGAATATTTATATTTCTCATGATATAACTCGTGAGGAAAGGAGAGAATTTAAAAAACTATTAAAAAAAAAAGAATCACTATTTGCTTGGCCATACGACGTTATGCCATGGCTAGGTAGAAAGATAGCAAAGTACTACATCCTGACTTACTCACACATCAAGCCTATTAAGCAGAAGATGAGAAGGTAGATGCAAGAATAGGGAAAATAGATCATAAAAGAGGTCACCAAGTAGGTAAAAGCCAATTTCCTCAACGTAGTTGATTATCCTAAAAGGTTAATGAACATTATCCCTGTCCCAAAGATGGATGGAAAAGTTAGAATATATAGATCATAAGGACTTGAATAAGGCTTGCCTCAAGGACGATTTTCCCCTTCCTCACATGAATGTGATAGTTGATAGTGCGAATTCAAGTGGATTTTTATGATTGGTTCTCTGGATATAATTAAATTATGATGGCGATCATGGATAAACTGAAGATGAAATTCATCACCGAATGGGGCACATAATACTATAAGGTTATGTCATTTGGATTAAAGAATGTAGAAGCGACTTATCAAAGAGCAGTCACTACCTTGTTTTATTATATGATACACAAAGAGGTTGAGGTGTACGTAGATGACATGATGGTCAAATCTGAAATAAGGGAAGGGCATTTCTAGTTCTAGATACGTTTCTAGGACGAGCAAAATGGCACCTAGGTTTGAACCTAAAGAATAGTTTGTTCAGAGTGACGTTAGGGAAGCTATTGGGGCACATTGTGAGTCAACGAGGAATAAGATTAATTTGGACAAGGTCAATGCAATTTAGGAAATGCCATCATTAAGGACAAAGAAAGGGATCCGAGGTTTTTTAGGATGTTTATAGTACATCAATAGGTTCATCTCCAAGCTCACAATAATTTGTGATCCCATTTTCAAACTTTTAAGGAAACATCAACTCGTTGTATGGGATAAGTAATTTCAGAAAGCCTCTGACAGGATTAAGGAATACTTGATGAAGCTGCTGATGATAAAATTTCCAAGGGATGGGAAGCCACTAATTCTCTACTTAGCTCTGGAAAGACAAAGCGATAAGAAGGATGATGGTGCAGTACGGGCCTGATGATGTGGAGTATGCAGTTTATTACCTCGGCAAGAAATTGTTGCCTAATAAGTCAAAATATAATCTTGTTGTGAAGACTTGCCTAGCTTTTATATGGGCTACAAAAAAGTTGAGACATTATTTCTAGTCTTATAGGGTGCAAGCAATTTCAAAAATAGACTTGCTGAAGTATTTGAAGCTCCAACCCTCAAGGGCAAGTTGGCTAGTACTTCTGACAGAGTTCGACATCAAGTATGTTACTAATAAAGTAGTCAAAGGAAGGGTTGTAGCAAAATTTCTAGCACATTACGCAATTGAAGAAGACGACCTTTGGGATCTATAGTTTCCTAATGAGAACCTAGGGGCAATTAAGATTTAAGAATAGAGGATGTACTTTGATGGAGCAGGGAATGCAAAAGATGCAAGTTTAGGAGTAGTCTTGATCACATCATAATGAGAAGTGCTGCCAATGGCCAAAAGATTGGAATTTAAGGTAACAAATAACATGGCAAAGTATGAAGCATGTTTAAATGGATTAAAAGCGGCAATGATGGCAAGAAAAAAGTTGATAGTCTGTAGGTATTTTGGTGATTCAGCAAGCTACTGAAGAATAAGAAGCGAAGGAAAATAGATTGAAACCATATGTCAATCACTTCAGGACTTTAGTTTGTAATTTCTTTGAGTGCTCGTTCATACACTTGCTTAGAGACAAGAACTAGATGGTAGATGCGTTAGCCACTCTTTCACTTATATCGAAAAATCCCACATAACTCTCAATGAAGTTGTTGGTAATCGTAAAATTCAGAGTGCTTTGTTACTATAGGGAGCAGATCATGGATATCTAGATGGGCCTAGAAGAGAAGCCCTGGTTTTACGATTTTTAAAAGTTTGTAAAAAGCAGGGAGTATCTAGAAGAGGAATCCGCAAGGGACAGTTATGTGCTGCAGATTCAAGCGAAGAACTATATTAGCCACAATGGAATACTATATAGAAGAATGGCTTCAGTGTGTTTAGCTCAAATGTTTGACTAAGAAAGAAGTGTAAGCAGTAATGGAAGAAATGCACAAAAGGATGTGTAGGCCTCACATGAATGGCATAGTGTTAGTAAAGAAACAATTGCATAGCCTTGGTGATGAAATGTCATGAGTGCCAATTGTGTAGTATTCTAAGTCATTTGCCTCCAACTGAACTTTAAAATATGATATCTCTATAGCGTTTTGCATCATATGCCATTACAGATAATGGGGTGCAGTTCATGGGTGAAACAATGAATTTGCTGGAAGAATATAAGATTGAACATAACAGATTTCTTTATACATGCCTCAAGTAAATGGTGCGGTTGAAGCAGCCTATAAGAACCTAAAGAAGATAGTCTCAAAGATGGCATGTAACCACAAAGATTCATCATTTCAGCTTACTTTCACACTTTGAGGATACTGAACTATTGAGCGAACATCGACGGGCCAAATGTCGTACTACATGGTTTATGAGACTGAAGCGGTTCTACTAGTTAAGCTGGAATTGAAGTCTCTGAGGATCGCACTAGAAGTGAATATATCAAATTATCAATGGGCTAGCAGAGGTATCAACAACTAGCTTTGATTGATGAAAAGAGGATGAAGGCTCTATATGACATGCAGTTGTACCAAAAGACGGTAGCCATGACATTCAATAAGAAAGTGAAGTCGGGAAATATTCGAGCGGGTGTTTTGGTATTGAAGCACATGAGACTTACAACATTTGATCTAAGAGGAAAATTCAAGCCTAATTGGGAAGGGCCATATCTTGTAAATAAATCCTGTCCAAAGGAATGAATTCTCTAAGCCCATTAATTTATATCTTCTCAAGAAATACTATATGTAAAAAGAAAAAAAATAATATAAAAAAAAATAGAGCGTGTTAATCAGAGAACCTAAAAAGGCTAGACAGGCAAAAATTAAACAAATAAAGAGAGATAATGTTCAGCTTGAAATACCGAAAGGATTGATTGATAACAGGAGTTGTATCATAAGAAATAAAAAATGTACCCATTTGGGCCATTACTAAATAAATAAAATTATCTATAGTTTTTATCAAACATGCGTATGAATATTTATTACTTTATGCACTACTAGAAAAAACAACTAAATCCTAAGCAAAATCTATGAGATCTAAAAATAGAAGCCTTTCTTTTATTTTCTCCTCTTTGCACTTGCATTTCTCAATTCAATAACTAGTTCTCGGGTCCTCTTAAACCTTGCAAATCCAAGCGCAGTGGTGGTGTGAATCTGAACCCAAGCCTTGAAGTTGTCATTTGTAGTTAACTCACCTTCAATAGCGATATTCCGCTCTATGGTATAGCGAGGCTATAGCCTTTCAATCTTGTCTAAGAAATCTTGCCTCAGTGGGAAGCCTACGAAGTCAAGAGGGTCTTCTGAGATTAACTACTTTTATGCATATTGGCGACAGAGCCTAGAAGATATGGAAAAAGTAGATGCTCGTAGCCCAAGCAAAGGGACACAACTTCCATATATCAAGAGTGTCACATGTTGAATCCTTCATCAAGGGCAGGTTGATATGCGCTATCTGCAAATGGCAAAGTGCATCGATCGTATTAAATAATAAAGTGACGAATAAGAGTATCGTCCCACTGAGGACTTAATTGTGAATATTATTTTCACTCTTATACTAATATCTAGCAATCAAAATGTTGATTGGATGTAGAAATGTTTGAAAGTAAATTACTATTAAAATAAGAGTTAAAATAATTGGTATATTAATCAAGGATAAAGTCTATTTAGGTAATGCATCCCCCTAATAAGATGATACTTCATGAAACAAATAGCAATTAAGTCAAACCATGAGTTGAGTTGGCATTCTATAAAATTAGGTAAAACCCTTTCTCAAGTGATTAAACCCCCTAATTCCTAAGAGGAGGGAAAGGAATCTGTTATGAAACCCACTCACTTAGGTCATGCATTAAGATTAAGGAACTATTAAACCAAAGGATCTTGTAGATCTATCTCTAGTATCCCAATCAACTCTCAATCCCTAAGATGTGATCAATTCATAAATAATTATCTCTAATCAATTTATGAAAATAAATCCTAATTAATATGTCGACTTATCAATTGAAATGTATAATTACGCAATCAAATGAACAAAACAACATAAGGAAAAGATTTAATTGCATTAACTTTGAGTCGATCCATACAATACAAATTACGGTTCATCAAAATTTAAATAGCAAGAAGATTAGTTCCTACATATTATAATAAAGAAATAAAGATTAGTAAAAGAAAATCTCAGAATATTCATGGATGAGTAGAGAGGGAAATCTTCATTCTTGGGAAACAATGATAGATATGATATTCTTCCTTGAAAATCACCAATAATATTCTAAAAAATTGAAAGAAAATTAAATTCTTTAAGTGTTTCTCTCTCTAGAAATGAACTAAAGATGAAGCTCTCTAAAATTAACCCTAAAGGTTCCTTTAAATAGTGTATTTTTATGATTGACACGAGGCCCACATGGGCACCACATGGCCGTGTGACGTCCTAAACTCATCGTAGCTTGGAATCACCTTCTAGGACACATGGGAAGGTCACACGGGCAGTCCCCTCCCTATGTGAACTTCTAGCATAATTTGCCTATTTTCTTGAATCACACGGGAAGACCACACGGGCGTATGCTCCCCATGTCATGCCTTCTAACATTTTACCATTCTTCTTATCTTGCACGGGAAGACCACACGGGCAAGAGCTTCCCATGTCATGCCTGTGTGAGACTCCAAAACTTGATGAACATGCATTTTCTTAGCCCAATTTTCTTATTTTTGGTGCCAAAAGCCTCTATTCATATAAGATCCTCATAGGGTCTAAAAAGAACTGGAAGAAAAGTTCTAAAAAATAAATTAAATGCAATTGAGGGTAAGATTAAGGCACAAACATAGCTTAATATTAAGTGCTTTTATCACTTATGATAGGTCTAATAAATAAGTGTATCCAGAATGCTCTTCATCCAAGAAATCCAATTATAGTAACCTCGAGGCACAAAGATAGTGCAAACTTGCACATGCTTTGGCTCATATTTGCCAATGTCCTTTGGGATGGTCAACATCTAAAATTTCTCGTGCAACCAAATTTGTAAAAGAGAAAAGAAAAGAAAATGAAGAAAAAATAATAATAAAAGGCTAAGTTGAAAACACGAAAGGGCAGCTTAAGTAAAAATAAAGTTTTCTAAGTTAATAACTCAAGAGGGTCGCTTAGGCAAAAGATAAGACAATAGCATGCTAAGTTGAAAATCAAAAAGGCTGGCTTATGCAAAAGTTAAGGCATTAAAAGAAAAGGAAATCAACAAATATTGGGTGTAGAGGAAAAAGCTCACTATCCTAACCCAAATGGGTATACCACTTTTCTTATTATCATAGTAGGAAATCAAAGAAGTAAGGGTAATATGCTCACCAACAGAATAGGAAAGTACCTCAATTGAGGGCATATTGAATAGGTTTACTAGTTTGCCAGGAAAAGAATCATCTAGTCTTAGTAGGGAAATTAGATGTGTGGAATCATTAGGATCTCCAAGGATGGCAGTGAATTCTTCAATCATTGGGCATAATTCTTTGCCATTGAAGCGAATGACATTATCTTTTTGGGCACCAAAAGTTAACAACCAAAAGAGGGATCTGTAATCAAGCTTGGTGTGTTGAAAATCCTTGAAAGAAGATAGATGAAACTTTCCAAGTCTGATCCATACATTGCTAGTTAGGGTTTTGAGGGCTTCTGCACTTCTTTGTGTCATGGTTTTTAAGCTGAGAAGAGATAAATTGCATTTGGGGGAGTCCAAAAGATGTACATGTATTTATAGACTCAAAATTAATGGTGGAATCAGACTCTACAAGTGTAGAGTCGATCAACACTATATACAACCAATCGGTTGTATGTAGAGCCGATCAACTCATCTTTATAGCCAATCGACTATGTGATGTGGCCCTCCTCTAAAACCCTATTTTCTGATATTTTCGATGTATTTTTGTATTTTGGCAATTATAGGAGCTGTATATATGGCATTAAATAATAAAAACACTCATTCAATATGATTAAAATGATTATATTCAGAGTTCACTGTTATATAGCCAAAATGATGTACGATAGTGAATATTAGTATAAAATAGAGTTCTGAAAGCAGTTAATCAAATCAAAGTCATTGGAGCCCTCTCCCGAGTCATTCATCCCCTCATGAAATTGGCCTTTAAACCCTGAGTCTGAAGAGTAGACAGTTGTAGTGTCAAGGTCTTTATTCGCTACTGATGGGCATCGACCTACCCCTATAAACCCTCATGGTCCCTCTGAATAAACCTAAAGTATTAAGTATTGCACTACACAACATGCATACATTTTATACAATTTTGTTTTATTTACTTACCCTCTAGTCCTCGTCGATACTGAAGAACTTTCTCCTAGTAGTTGAAACAAGTCGGTGTAAGTGCTCGAACTGATCTCTCTGTATATGTATAATTATCTGTATATCACTAATATTTCAGAAAAGAAAAGTAGTGAAAGTAATGAAAGGAAGACTACTCACATGTGTGCAACTACTTAGAGTGAACTCTAGAGGAGGCTCGACTTTAGAGCTAGCCAGATTTATCACATTGGAAGGGCTCCACTACAATATAGTCAGATCCAAAAGGAATGGAATACTCTTGGGGATCACATCCAACATCATTATGGGAGGTACCTCAAAAGTGGTGATGGTCGAGGAGCTAGAAAAGCGGATGCCTCTAGGACGGCGAGCAAGCCGCCCCTCCTTCGACTCAGATACCCTAAAGGCACTAGGTTGGGAAAACTATAACACGAGGGAGATTCAGGCAAACTTACGATGATAATCAAGTAAAGAAAGAAATTGCGAGAAAGTACCTGAGCAATAGTGTCCATGTCTAAGGGGACGAGCCCTAACAGTTGAGTCATGAAGGATGTATAGTCAGTCCTCTATGACTTAATGGTAAGCTCCTCGAGGTCATTATAGCTTAGGCACCCGTCAACGACCAGGTCCTCTCTCCTAACCGTAAATCTGCCTGCCTAAGTACTATACTCAGTAAGTAGGACCTATGCATGCTCGATATCTATAGCGGATAACATGTAGGGATCCCAATACCAGCAGTCCCCGAGCTAGTCAGTGCGCATTTAAAAAACACAAGGGTAAGCAATCAAACTTTAAATTTATAAATTAAATTAATATTTCCTTTCTCTTACCTGGTCCTAGGATAAAGAGTTGATCCACCCGCGATGCAGGTGGACCTGTGCCCATTTTAGTAAGGTGTTCTTGTGTATGCCTTTATAAACCAAGATGGGGGGGTTGAATTGGTGAATAGATAAAGGATGATGGATTGCAAATTTTGGTTAAGGGAGAATGAGTAGAGAGTAAGAAGAATAGTACACAAGAAATTATTGTGGTTCAGGTGTTAATAAACTCTACATCCTCTCCTCAATCATCATTTGGGTATTCACTATACTTGTATCTTTACAATTAGAGTTTTCAAGCTCACTACAACTTAGTGTTTTTGGGCTCACACTAAACCTTATAACTTGTGTTTTTTAGGCCCATACACAATCCTTACAAGAGTTTTCCTAGGCTAACCTTTAAACCTTAACCCAAGTATTTTGGCTAATACTCAAAATTTACAAGAGCATTTAAGCTCTTACAACAACCAAAAATAAGAAATATTAATTTCGAGAAGGAAAGAATTGAAAGCACAATAATATGGACTTATAGAGGTTGCTAATCAACCTTATATGACTTTTGATATGGTTTTTATAGCCTAAAAACCTTAAAAAATCGTTATGAGTAAATTCCCAAAAGTTTATGCAATCTAGCTTTAAGAGAGTGCATTAAATGCACTTGTTAGGATAAAAATCACGGTGATGATTCTTAAAATGCCTCCAACGGCTATCTGACGTAGCATGGCATTGGCGGCATTCTGATATGACCATTAGCAGCTCCTAACGGTTACTTTAGTTTTTAATTTTTGCGGTTCCATCCTAACGAGGTACAGTCGTGATTTCAAGCTTTTCCAACCTAAAAACTTCTGGCTTAAATTTTCCAATTTTCATGGTCGCGTCCTACATGTTGCGTCCGTAATTTTGAGCAATTGTAGAATTGAAGTTTCTGCCATCAAATTGTTCATTTATGTGGTTGCGCTTTCTTAGTGCGGTCGCGATTTTGAAGTACTTTTACTTAACTTATGCTACATCATTAAAACTCAAGGAAATATTAGTTAAAGCACCAATTTGTTTGTTAAGATCAAAAGATAAGGGAATAAGCCATATGACAAGGTACTTAGACTAACATCTTGCTAGCGTCCGAACGGCTTAAACATGGGAAAGCTCGTGAGATACTGATAAGCTGAGCACCTACTAGAAGGTCAAGCTCCAAGGCCCACACCTGGATTCAAATGATCAGTAAACAATATATAATAAAGGGGATGAGAATGAACATAATGGAATTATATTTACGGCATGCTAGAAACCGTAAAGCCTCTTGCTCTCGCAGACTATAATATCAATCTATTGGTACAAGTAAGCCAACATGATAGACCCTTAATTATATAAGGAGACTTAATCCAAGCTCTCAAAAGGGTCAGATAATAGAGGTTTAGCAAATTCCCTGAATCGTAGAACATGGTAGCCCTAAAAATATAGGTGAGGAAGCTCAGGCCATCTGGTCAACCTCTCTAGCAGATCGGGGATTGAATTCTCTATAATGGAGAGGTATGCTCTAGTAAGCTAAACACTGAGTTTTCTTGCATGTAGGCAATACCCTAGCAAGTTAATGATGTACTGGTCTCGACCATCGAACCTCTAATCATGGATGGCATCGTCGAAAGGGACAGGAGAACCCGAGAAGTCGATCCTCGTAATAGTAGAAAAGGCGAGAGGAAATAAAGTCAGCTCTCCTACTAGCATATGGAAGGTGTGGGTGGCATCCATCCACCGCTTGAGCAACGCGTAGATTGAAGTGTGATCAGTCCTCTTGGTAGTAGAGGGCAGTGTAGCAACAAACTGGTAGAACCAAGTAGTCCCTAATAGATAGACGAGGAAGGCTCAGGCCATCTGGTCAACCTCTCCAGTCCTCTATAGTTGAGAGGTATGTTTTAATGAGCTAAACATCGGGTATTCTTGTACATAGGCAAGACCTTAGCAAGTCAAGATGTACTGGTCCCGAGCATCAGACCTTTGATCATGGATGGCATTGACGAAGAGGACAGGGGAACTCGAGAATTCGATCTTTGTAATAACAGAGAAGGTGAGAGGAGATAAGGTCAACTCTCCCACCAACATGTGGAAAGTGTGTGTGGTATCCATCCACCACTCGAGTAGCGCATAGACTGAAGTGTGATCATCCTTTTAGTAGCAGAGGGTAGTGTAGCAACAAATTGGCGAAACCCGATGTCACCTATTCGAGCCTAAATGGAGCTCGAAAGCTCATCAAACCACTCATGGGCCCTGTAGAAACTACTAGCGAACTGGACCAATACAATGTCAGTTTGGAAAGCATGAAAATAGGCTTGAATACACATATATACACACATGCATCAAAGTCAAAAATCAGGTATGTACACTGATTTTTTCAGTTTTTTAAGCAAATTGGTGTGTAAGAAGTCGTTTTGGCTTATACATAGCCGATTCGGGCTATGTAGAGTAGATCGGCTATTCATGCTAGGGCAACCAATTTTGCTTCACGCATTCTTTGAGTGTATAAATGATAGAGAAGCAAGATTAGCAAGAGAAAATACCTCACTAATGGCCGAAAAAACTTGATGCATGCTCAATTTAGCCAAACTCCCCTTTCACTAGCCATATATCATTCTAGCGCAAAATCAATGGTGAGTGCAATAGGGATGCAACCCATAAATCTAGAGGAATAACTTACCATTTTAAGATGAATTTGAGAGAACTTGGTTGAGAATCGAGTAAGAAATCAAAGAAATAGTTTAAAGAGAGTTAGAAAGAAAATAAGTGAATTTGAAAGAATGAATAGGAAAGGATAGACATATGTCCTAACAAAGGCAAACTGCCATTTTGTTCTCTAACTGGAAAATTACATTTTAGTCCTAAGCTAGCAAATTAGCAGTTTAGTCCTTCGAGTGCAAAAATAGTTGAATTACATCCTGAAGTGAAAATTATTAAAGAAAATAAAGCTTATGACAGTTTAACTTCCGAAAATGGGAAATTGACCAAGTCACAACGCGAAGTGGAAATCACAACTTTTTTATTTCCGAAGAGGAAAGCAACCAAGAAGATTCTAGATAATCATTGGCAGAAGTGCCCGTCACCTAGAAATTTGAATAAATGGGTGAAGTACCTAATTAAAGCCAGATAGAAATTCTACACCAGACTAGTTTTTAAAGTAAACCAAGAACCCAGAGGAAAGTCTCTGCATATGTTTATCTTGAAGAGAGCTCTTCAAAGTATGATGAGCGAAGTCCTAAATTAAAGCTAGATAGAAATTCTGCACCAGGCCAGTTTTCGAAGTAAACCAAGAAGCCAGAGGTAAATCTCTGCATATGTTTATCTTGAAGGGAGGTCTTCAAGGTAATGAATGGTGAAGTCCTTTATTAAAGCTAGATAAAAATTCTGCACCATACCGGTTTTCAAAGTAAAACCAAAAAGCCAGAGGGAAGTCTTTACATATGTTTATCTTGAAGGGTGGTCTTCAAGGTATGACAGGTGAAGTCCCTTATTAAATCCATCTAAATTTTTGCACTAGACTAGTTTTTCCAATAAAACCAAGAAGCTAGAGGAAAGTCTTTGCATATGTTCGGAGAAGTCCCTAATTCAAACCAGATAGAAAATCTGCATCAGAGAGCCGAAGAAATTCTATGCACATAGTTTACTTGGAAGGAGGTGTTCGAGATACCACAAGCCTACGAAGCAAAGCTTCTACAGCTGTTATGTCATATTATCTATATCCTTGATGTTTGTGATCTTTATCAATTTATTTAATCATGCATATGCTTATAAATCTCAACAAATCGGAGGCAAACTATAAGCACCCATTTACTACATCTAGATATTAAGAGAATTACGAAGAACGTAATGATGAAAGTTACTACTTCTCTCGGATCTCGAGGAGTTGAGGATGGTCAACTTAGAGCTAGGGTTGCAAGTAATTAAGGAAAATATCATTTTTCTTAAATTAATTTGGACTAAATTGACAGAAAAAATTAAGTTTTCAGGGTGAAATCAAAAAATTTGAAAGTTTAGGAACCAAGTTGCAAAGTTTCTTAAAAATTGCCAACCTAGAGCCAATTGCCTCTACTCATAGCCGGTCTGGTGTACCCATACCTAATTGGCTCTATGTAGAGCCGATTGGCTCTACACAGTCTCGGTTGACTCGAAGTTCGAATTTTTATATCATTTGGGTATTTTTCGAATTTAAAAGGCTAAAAATGACTAAATTACGTCTTCTAGAAGGTTTTATTAATAATTATTAGTATGTATCAACAATTAAACGAGACATATATCCTAGCCTCTAAGGCTTCCTCCATACTTCTCTATAAATAGAAAAGAAAACCTTAGGCTAGAGGGTTGGCAATCATCATCAGAGAATGACAGTAAGTTTTGAAGCAACATATAAAAGAATACTTTTAGAAACTAAACACATAGCCAAAGCACTCTAGATTCCTATCCAATCTTTGATTTAACCTCCTTCTCTACTCTTGAGACTCGAGGATCTATACAATATGATGACAACCTGAGGGTTTCAAAATAATCATATCATCTTCTTACTTTTATTAGATTTTTCTCTATAATTAGTAACACATTAGGTTTATTTTGTGAATTAGTAACATGCTAGGGTCTTTAATGATTGTTCTTTAATGATTATTTTACATGCTTTATGTGCCTAGATTTATGGTTATATTGATTAATTTCATAATTTTGTATTTTTTTCCATCATGTTTTATGTTCATAAATTTTGAAATTGCTAACTTTCTCCTTTTAGGATTTTGAATATGATAAATTATATGAGAAGGCCAACATGCTAGGTTTGCTTTTATTTAATAATAACCCCTATATTTGTATGATTATATCTAGGTTATATTGGATTTTTATGTTCAATGTAATGTCAATTATTTTAGGGAATTGTCATGTTTAGAAAATTTTATATGCTATAAGTTTTCCTTTTGATTAATTTGAGTCTCCTTGCCTTAAAGTGTTATTTTTTGTATTTTACATAAGTTAATCACCCTTTGTGTGTTTCTATATATGGATCTCGAATGCTTAGTATGTTGGAGGCGTGAGATTGTCAAAATCGGCATAGGAGGAACTCTAATCGGCTCTATGAATAGTCGATTCGCTCTATGACACAACCAGTCGACTGTTCATTTGTTAGTCACCTGTGTCTGCTAGTGTCGAGGATCTTTAGCATATCTTCAGTTGTTTTTAAGTTAATTAGTTGTAGAAGGGTTGTAATGGTTTAGTTTTTATCACTTTTATTTTTTGCTTTATATTCTTATGACCTATATTTGATGGACATATGCTTGTTATGTGATTGATAATTAAAAACTGGACATCTAGACCTAAAGCTTGTAACTAGATTTTGGCATATAATATTTAGCTCATTAGGTTAAATAGATGGTAAATTGGCCTAAATTATAGAATTCATTTAGACTTAATAGGCTTTACATGTTTAATTTAATGAATTAACCTACTTAGACTAGAAAGACAAAAACATGCCTTGGCATGTAAAGTGTAACCTATTTAGGATATATAATTGGTAATTAAAGCATACTTTGTAATTAGGTTAGACTAGGTAGACCTCTTTATATAATAACTGAATAGGTAATTAGGCTAATCAAGTGAATGAGGAATTAGACTAAGCTTAAAATGAGCTAGTATTAGGTGGACCTCACATGTTGTATTGTTTGGTATGTAATATTATTATGTTGTATTTATAGGGAATGGGCTATTAACTAATAAAATTTAAAGTAATGATACACAAATAAGAAAATTGGCTTCTGAAAGCATGTATGGATATGGCGAAGCTTCCTTATGGATTCTAATACACCACTCAATTAGAAAAAGTGTCCTAGAGAATTACTCGGGTGGCGACTCTCTTTTTCTGTGCTAGTCTCTTTGACTAGTTTGCGTGTCCCCGATTAGGTTAAAAGGCTTTATAGTACCATAGTCGCTAGAGACACTTGGATGTCCAAAACCGGCGCCCACAATTTATGTCACCAACTTAGCAACGAAAACAATGACAAACATTGTCTACCGTTGACTTAGTGACAAACTATAAGTTGCATCGCATTCTCTATCGACAGATTCTATCGCCAGACAATTAGCGACATCTAATAATAATAATAGTAGTAGTAGTAGTAGTAATAGTAATAGTAATAGTAATAGTAATAATAATAATAGTAATAATAATAGTAGTAATAATAATAATAATAACAATAATAATAATAATAATAGTAATAATAATAATAATAAATAATAATAATAATAATAATAATAATAATAACAATAATAATAATAATAACAACAATAATAGCAAGAATAACAACAACAACAACAACAATAATAATAATAATAATAATAATAATAATAATAATAATAACAACAACAACAATAATAATAATAATAATAATAATAATGTCAACTCTTTATTTAGAAATTATGGATGAAATATTTTCTATAAAGTTATAGAAATGAATGCATAATTTTAGAATAAATTATATTGGCTGCCACCAAATTTTACGCTATATAATAAAAATATATCAAAATTTTGATTTGTAATTAAATGGTTACTGAGCTTAATTCTAATAATACCAATGAATATTTTTGGTATTTATGAGAATAAATTACATAAACGGTCACTAAATTTACTAATAAAAATGTACTAACATTTTGATTTTAAAGAAACAAGGTACCTTTTATAACAAATCAAAAGGTTTATACCATTATATTACAAAGTATAAAGTTTGATGACCATTTCTATAATTTACCCTCTATGCATACTGAAAAAAATTATCGGTATTATTAAAATTAAAATTTAGCAATCATCTAGTTACAAATTAAAAGTTTATATATTTTGATTACAAAATATAAAATCTGATGATTATCAATGTAATATATATATATATATATATATATATATATATATGAGGTTAGAGTGTATATACAATAGAGACTAATGTATATTTAAGTACAAATATCACTAATCTATTTTTAAATTACAAATATTAATAGAAACCATAATACGAAGCCATTAATGGGCAAAATATCAAACACATTTTGCATCAAAGAAATTCAAAATGACAAAACGCTCAATAACTTGGTAATCAGCTGTCGAGAATAAATGAGTATGAGTTTTACCTACATTAACTTGTTTTCCTATAAATAACTCATTGTGATTTCTTTGAAAATTTAAAAATGAATTTAAAATACCATAAATTGCACCGATTTTATCATTATTCATACCATAATACGAATAATGTGCTGAAAGAGAGGAAGAAGATGCGTAATAATTAGTTGACTTTTGAAAAACGAGAAAAATGAGTGGCTAACAATGTAACAATGTTAACTAACATACTTGTTAAAAGTTGTGTAAATTAATGCTATATTTGATTGAAATCAATTTAAAGAATTCATCTCATTTGAGAAAAATATATGAGAGAACGTTAAAAGAAATAATAAAGTTAGAGAAAATATTTTGGTGCTATGAAATATATTAATAAATTAATGTGAAATTCATTTAGAAATTTTGTATATTTTATGATAATTTAGTTTAGTCATAACCAATTCCATATAAATTTGAAGATATAGAATTACAAACTTAATATTCATTTCAGTTAAAGCATATAAATTTTAGATTTTCAAATAAATTTTAAAAATTTTATAGATTTCAACCAAATACAGTATAAGATATATTTAAAATTGTGTATAAAATGCGCAAGGCAATTTGTGATATTGAACTTTTAAAGATTTATTACATATCAAAATTAGATGGTATCCTATTGATTGATGACTTTATAACTCTCAAATATAAATGTAGACTAGTTATATATCCGTATAATATTATTTTTTATTATTTCTTTACAATTTAAAAAATTGAAACTATATTTATTATAATAAAGAACTTATGTATAAATTTTGACTAATCATAAACTAAATATATATAATAAAAATTTACTAAATGGCATGATTGTCAACTTGATGATCAATTCAATATTTTATAATTCTTTTCTAATGCAAAATTTCAATAATTTAAATTCTTTCTCTTTTTTTCTCAATATTATTAGTTAAAATAATAAATATACTTGTAAATTAAATAATAAGGATATACGTAATATGTTACTATCAAGATTATAAATTATTATTTAAATAGAAAATAATTTATTTATTTAATACATAATTTGTTTAAAAATATAATAGAATTAAAAACTTATTATCTCTATAATGATAAATTACAACTGAAATTTTTGCTTGCACTTTTATCTTCATAAATGATAGTCTTAGGTCCTCCAAAAGTATAATTTAATTGAAAAAATAATCTAAGATAGCCTAATGATATTAAAAATTCAAAATTTTATGTCTAATTGCAAATTTGATCAATTCTTTTAATTTTTTTAAATAGCCTGATTTGGTAGTCGATTGCAATCACAACCAAATTAAACTATCGGTCAAAATATGATAATACGGTAAATGACGTGTCATTATTCATTATCAATAACTTACACACCATTGCCAGATATACTTACACATCACATATGAGTTTTCAAGATCAAGTTACAGATGAATAAGAAAGTGAATAACAAGTAAAAATCATAAATAGAAAGGAAAAATAAAAAATGAAATCATTTATTTCATTTCTTTCGTCATGATTTTATGCATTTTTTTTAAGAGGAAAATGATATTGGTAAAGTAAAAAGAGATTAGTATCTAAAATTTAAGAGGACACTATCCAATTTAGACTGAGATTTTAATTTGGCTATACTTGTAATCAATTAGTTAATCAGATCATTTAAGTAAAAATTTAAAAGATAGGCTAAATTTGCAAAAAGAGATAAATATTTGAATTTTTAATGTCATCTAAGATATATATTTGCATCCGAGATATGTTTAACCATGTAAAGACACATTCAAGGTTATTTTATTGCAAGTCAAGGTTACCTGATATAGAAATTTTTATGTAAAATGCAAAGTTCTTGGGAATAATCAATCATATTTTGAAGGACAGATAACATTAATGTTGATTAAGAAAGAACTAGATGAATATAGTTACTTAGAGACTTGCAAAAAACAAAAGGAGGAAGCTAGAGATGAGAAAGCAAAATGATGGAAGATTTTGTCTCATACAAAGACAATATGTACACTTCTCTTCCATGTGATAATAGCTACGGGGCACGAATACAAAGATAGGACGAGGGTCCTCAAAATGCTGGCGTTTCCCCTCTTCTTGCTTGTCTTCTGCCCATCAGCAGCTCTTTGACAAGGACCAAAATAAAATAATAAAAAAAAGGAGAAAGAAAGGAAAAAAGAGAGAGCATTTTGTTATTGCTTCTGTAGTAACTAGGACCACAGATATTTAACATTGTTAACCATTTAATCCTCTAAACAACTTGGTAACCATGCGGAGGCAAAAACTGAGTTATGACCCTTCCATGTAAGCACCAACATATCTTCTTCTTTTTTCATCCCCCAGCCACTAGCATGTTCATCTAGCAATGATTTCACCTCTCTAATTGTCTCTTCACAAAATTCAACACTACAAAAGCCTGCGTTCTTCATCCTTTGTGTTAGTTTAATTCCAGATTCTAATCTTTCTGTCCTTTGAGACCCTTCATAACTAATAATATTTTCAATCTTGTGACCAATATCGGATTCATATTCAATCCTCTGACAACTGTCTTTGGGCAAGAAAGTTTCCAATGCATCAAATGGTATCCATAGATAGTTGAAGCAAGTAGTAATCCTCGAAGTGAGATCCGGTGCATCTAAATCAGAATCCTCATCGACAATGACTGTAATACAAGGATTAAGTATCTTAATTGAATGAAGGAAAGTGTCTCGTAAAGAAGAATCTTGAGCTCTACACTTTTGCTCGTTGGATAAATAGCGCAGCCAGTTTTGGCAATTTATTACTAGGGCCTCATCGTCCCGAAGGTTTAGTGCAGAAGGAGACAAATGATTGAGCAGTGACTCAAAGTGAGAACCAGCAGAGGTTTCTTTGCATAAAATATCACTTGATGGGTCATCAATCACTATAAATTCAAATGGGACATCCCTAGACTTGGCAAAGTTGCCTAAACGGAGCCCAACTTCTTCAGTAGATACATTAAGCCAAGGAGGGACTTGTGGCCTAGTAAAGGGCACAGTAATTCTAAGTGAAGGTGGCCCTTCTGGCCTTTTAGCCAAAGCATCAATAAGAGTAGGCCATTGCATACAATGAGTGATACTAAAATCTAAAATATGAACTTTTGGGCACTCTTCAATTGCCTTAAAAATAGCACTGTTTGATGCACAAAAGCCAAATCTGTGCCAAGGGATCAGATCAACATACCCGGCAAGTTCAGTCACACTCATTTGCCTCCTTTGGATAGTGCTGCTACCGTCAAAATTCATGGCTGTAGGACAAACTTTAGATGCCCTAGAGATAAGTGCCCTTAGAAACCAAGAAGTGAGTCTTTGGTTAGGATCGCCTACCAAAGAAGCAACGTTATTGAGTACCCACATCACTTGTTGAGCCAAAGTTCCATCGTTGCTCTCTAGGGCACTAGCACAGTGAAGTAGAAGCTTTTCTATGCATGCTCCATCAAGACTACCAAGACATCCTCTAAGAGCACCAGAGAGAGAACTTTGAGTTTGAGGGCTGTTGAAAAGAGTTGAATTTTGAAGAGAAATAGGCGTACTAGTGTTTGTTCGTAGTTCAGTTTTCATGGTTGTATGTGGAAAAGGAGATTAAAATATTTCTTAGGGTTTTGTTGCTTTAACGTGCATGGAACTGAGTCTAACAACCTCGAACTTCAAGGCAACTAATAACTAGCTAGAATGTTGAGGAGGAGAAAGGACTAATTAAGTTGTTTAGTTGACACATGTCTGGTGGATATTGGTGGATGGGATTGAAGAGCTAGGGCTTTTATCTGGTTGTAGAGGTTAGAGTTTCTCTTCAAGAAATATGAGGTCTATCTGGGTTCTGCAAATCTTTATATATGGCTTTTGGCTTTTAAAATGTGTTGGCGTTTGAGAGAGAGAAAGAGAGAGAGAGAGGGAGGAATGGGTTTGAGAGCCACTTTATCTGCTACTTGAAGCATACATATACAGTGGATAAATTCATTGTTCAATACTTACCCAGATACTCTGAAGCCAAAAGATTGAACTGAAAAGCTTCCTTCAGTTTACACTAAAATGTCAAGAGAGAGTAATAGGGTTAGCAAACAAGTAATCTTTTGATTTATTGTTAAGAGTTAATTTCTACTCCTTCCCTGTTGAAGGGAAAATCCCTAGGTCACCCTTTTAAGGATATGTAATTTCACCCATTCTCAACAGCATGTTTCAACCTAATATAGATATATTGGAAAATAAAATATAATCTTACACTTTAAATTATAAAAAAATTAATAAAAAGTCTATTTTTGGATCATATAGGAAAGAATTTGCTATGGCTGAGAATAGGGCACACTATTACAAAGGGTTATTTTACCTTACAAGAATTTATATGCTTTTTCCTTTTTTGTTCTTTAAAGTTTAATTTTTCCTTCTTTTTTTTCCGGTTTGTTTCTTATGGGCATGGATTGCTATTGATTACTGAGATTAACATGTCCATTTTAGAGTGTAAATACTAAACTAATATATAAATAATACATATTTATAAATATTTTATACTTTTACATTAATTATTTTAAATTAATAAAACATGCCATTTATTTAATGATTTAGCGTAAAAACATATATATATTAGAAATTGGAAAAAAATTTCTTTAATTAAATTAGCTAAATTCAAATTATACTGTTTATTTAGAATACCCAATTGAGCTACATTCAATATTGTTAAGGTACTTAAAGAAGCAAATATTAATTAGGAATATTTAAATTCTTAACTTTCCCTCTTGGTCGCCATTCTACCATTACTAAATTATATAAAGAATCGATGTCCTTTTTCTTTCTATTTTTTTTAGTTTGGAATATGGAGAAACAATAAGCTTTTCTAAGCTATTTTGGCCTATAGCAAGTTCCACATTCTCCTCTCATTTTCTTCAGAAAGATTATTATAGGATTAGTAGAACTCAGGGTAACGCAAAGGTTAGCGAAGTTGTCTTAGCCGGCCATTCTTTTGTCGAATGTGATCTTATGGAGTACCAACTAAGACAAATCCAATAAGAATTGTTTAAAGTAATAAGGCTTTTCCATTGAGTTTAGTGATTGATGGGTACCCTTCATTGCCATCCTTTCAAATTTACATGAAAGTTTTATATATAAGATCAATTTGGTTGCTTGTGCCATGTGATGCCATAACTAAAGACAAATTAGACCTCTTCCCTCTAGGACAAGTAGGGTTTTATTTCACTAAAATGTTACTCCGTGTATTCCATAAAACACCATATATTATTTGTGTAAACTTTTCCGATTTTCTTGTTTGTGATGAGAAAATTTCGTACTGTACCTATAATTGGCCGATAGGACTAACATGTGAAGTAAATTTTGGTATAGAAAGAATGCTTAATATGTATAAGGAACACAAGCATGCTACTAAATCATCCGAATACCACAAGATTTTTCTGTTTGAATACTAGAGAAAAAAACATATTAATGTTAGTTTGCAATTCTCCCCTTTTGAAATTAAATCAAATGAGATATTGATTTTTTTGACTCCAACTGAAGTTTTTTTATATATATGCTATCAGCTATTCTCTATCTCATTTTGATGTATAATTCAATTATTCATGTACTTCTGCATACATTAGAGTGTTGCCATTATAAAAGTCCACTAAAAGTTGCTTTTAGTCTAGACATTTTATCTCTGTCATCCACTTTCTGCCCTTATCGTATAGCTTCTCTAAGCATATGCCCACCAGCTTCTGTTGGTTCATTCTTGAATGATACATCTATTAGAGAGCTCTGCTCTAAAATCATGTATAATGATTTAAAACCAAATCACATGAGATATATTCGCTTTAGTCTCCATTGGCCTTATGATTTTTTCCTTTTGGAAAATTTGAATACTTCCCAAAATGTCTGAGTACGTTTAATTTTAGAGTCCTTACAAATTCACAACCAAACAACTAAAATTGTCTCATGGGACTATTTACAACGCTTTACATATATGTTGTCAGTTATTCTTTACCCTATTTTGATGTACAATTTGATTCATTCATATAACTCTGTATGAGTGTTGTCATCATAGAAGCCTGCTAGAAACCGTTCATTGTCTAAATATCCTATCTTTGCCCTCTACTTTCTGTCCTTATTATACCAATTCTTCAAATCAGACTGTCACAAAGTAAGTATTTGCCAAAGCCATGATAAAATTACAAGAGTTAAATTAAAAAGTAATTTAATTAAAAAAGACAAAGCTAGGATGAAATTTAAAGGTTGAATTAAACTTTTAGAAATTCAAACTAAAAATTTCAAAAGAGAAACTATACGGATAAAATTAAAATTTTAAAACAATTCAGAAAAGAGCCAAATTGAAATTCAAAAAAAAAATAAATAAATAAAATTACTCCTCTAGGTGCGGTAGCACCTAACAAATCAAATCAGAAACTAAATCGAAAATTCAAAAATATGTGCAAGAGAGAATTAGTTTTGAAGATCAAAATCTTTTTAAGGAATTAATCAATCCATAACTGTTTTAATTTTATTGCTTGCATTTTATGTTAGGGACACATAATAGTGCTTTTAAGGGTTAATGTGAAGGATAGAAGCTCCCTTTGATCTTTTATTTTTACTGAGTGAAACGATACAAGCAGAATAAAAACTGTCTGTTATAATACTGATTTGAACCAACGTCAATCTTGGTAACTATTCAATAGGATTATTTTCCACTGCAAAGCTGTAAGCTTTGCCACATATGAAGACATGTCTTTGTCAGTTTCGCAAGACAATCAATTGGAAATCCTGTGATTTGGATGGTACATACCTTTGAAGGTAAAAGAAGGTTTTTACTTTGTTGGTGTTAGAATCTTGTCTCCATGATTTACACAGTGATAGTAGCAATTTCTGCCTAGGCAGACCTTTATGCCTCATAATCCACAAATTTTTATTTATTTATTTATACGGGAAATTTAATGGGTCGTTGACTACACAATATAAGTAGAAGTTTTTTTACACTAGTGCTAAAGATGCAATCACCTAGTTCATACGAGAAAATTCGAATTCAAGACCTGTCAATTTCAAAAGAACATACTCTTGCCACTTGAGCTATACGTCAAATATATAAATTCATATATTAAATGTGTTATATATATATATAAGGAAATTTTTTCCGACTCGTCTGATGTTTTTGGTTGGATCCTTTTGAGGGTCCTCTTTTCTTTCCCCCTCGTAATTCAGACTTTATTTTATGACTTTTCAAATGCAAGGAGAGCGCTTATTTAGTCCATCCCTTGAGTTGGATGTCTTAGATTTGGACAGATTTTCTCTTACTCTGGATTTCCCTTTTTTGGCTTCAGACTTTGCGTACTAAGATGGAACCTCGATTTTAATTAGGCTGTAAGCAAAAGATGACTGAAACCGCCTTTGAATTAGCTACTTCCTACCTTCTCTAGTTTACTAAAATATATAAACCATTTTAGCTGATGAAATTTTAATTTAGTGGAACTGAAAATATTCTTAAGACACGAGCTTCGACATAAACTCTAATCAGATTTAATATACATATATGCTATTCATAAAAGCGCATTGCCCATATAGCTTCGTTGCTTCCAAGATAGATAAACTAGTGCTTACTAAAGAGGTGGCCGGAGCATCTTCCTTGAACCCTAAGCAGACTTTCTTGAAACCTTACCATCTTTGAAGCTAAGCAAGGGGAGGGGGTGGGGGGCGGAAAAAGATAAGCAATACAGTATATAATAACCCAGTCAAAGGATAATTAAGATCAATCACTTAGCTAGCCAATTACATCAAATATTTGGAGAATAAATAAAAGGAGCATGTCCTCATTTACAATCTATTATAAATTCCAAATGGATAGGAAACATTGAAAGAACAAGGGCCAAAATCTTTTGAACCCTCTTTTGTTTTCTTTCATCTTTAACCGTACAAGTTATATATGATTAAAATTAGGTGCTATTTGGGAGTATTTGCACAAATATAATTCAATAGGACAGGGACAGCACCTATGTGTGTGCATGTGTATATATATATATTGAAAATTTTATAAAGGCATTGTGATTCTCACCCAAAATTTGTCTCCAAACCATAATTGGCTTCAGCATTTCAAAGGAGAGTAAGTAGTATAATACGCCAGGTTAGTTGCATGGGAGGTCACTGAACTTTCCATTGTATCAAATTGGTTACTTATTTTTATTTTATAAAATTTTGATAATGTTAAAATTATTTTTACTTCACATCATTAATTGAAATTTTTAATTTAACCTTCACCCGAAACAAGATTAATATTAAAACTATCAAAATGAAACAAATTGAAAATATGGAACTAATTTGATACAAAGGAAAAAGTTTGGTGACCTCCTGAACAAGTAATGCATAATATACCTCATTCATCATCTCATGGACAAATATAACAAATTAATATATGATTTCTCGCTTAAATTTTACCAATTTGACCTTTAACACCACTCAACTTCTGTTTTTAATATTTTTCACCTTTATATGTATAAGTGAATAAAAATATAAATACAAACATAAATGTGAAAGAAGTAAGAAATACAACGTGAAAATAATCTAAAATAGAAGTTCAGAAATATCATAAATTAAAATTATCAAAGATTAAATTAATAAAATTTAGGGTTAAACTACGTATTCTGCCTTAATATAAATATAAACTAGCTAATTTCTAAGTCAAATCACACGAGAGGACTTAATTGCTTGAAACTCTTACAGAGCTACCTCATGACTTTCGACTGTTAGGATAAATATTATATTAAGTAATTATCATGTCCTTTAATCTTTTAAGGCAAAATGCATAAATAAGTTAATTTTTTTATCAAAGTAATTAAATCCTTACACTTTAAAGTAGCTCAATCATACCTCTGCAATTTGAAAAGCAAACAATTACATCTTTAGAGTTAAATCTATCTACTTTCACTGTGTAATAGCATGAAATCCTAGTTTTAGATGCTAAAAAAGCTGCCTTAACTCTTTAATTCACATTTTCTTGCACGTGTTAAATCTATCTACTTGCAAAGTCCAAATAACCCTTGAAATCGGGCTTATTACCCCATAACAATTCGACTCTAAGGCTTGTAGAATTTGAAAAAAATGCTAATAGGTCCCTAGAAAATACATCAAATGACAAAGACATCCATCTTTTTCCCTTTGAGCTGCACCGATTGTAAGAACTATAAACCAAAATTCTTCTCTTTTAAAGCCTCAAATCATCAAAATACCACCAAATGGAAACAAAATAGTAAAATAACAAGTTTAAAACATCGAAGCACACCCATAAAAAGCTATCAGAACCGACGGACAAAGCCTAAAGCAACGTCGATAGCTTGACCACCTCCCACATTTCAAACTTGATGGAGCATAGCAGCCGATCTAATCGATCTGGATGAAAATTACCATCGCCTTCACTCCATAATAACCCCAGCGGATCTTTCTCTCCCTTGCCCACATTTATCAAGTGATGAACTCCCATAGGACATTGGCATGTTCAAGAAGTAGACAATGCTGCACTACTAGGACTAGCCATAGGTAAATAAGGGAGACTCTGCATCTATGCAATTACCTAGAAAAACGCCCAATTAGGGGCATTAGAGAACAAACAACCATTAGAGAGGCCACCAATGGGCTAAGCCACCGAAATTCACCTTTTTAAAACCGTAATAGAAATGTGCAAGAGATGAGAAAGGGAGAGAGAGAGAAAGAGAGTATGATACCAATTAATCCCAAATATAAGTACTTTTGTGCATGGTATCTAGGCAACCATAGGAAGCAATCAAATCACTGCCTACTACCATACAAGTTGTAGAAAACACTGCTAGCTCACCTACAACAACACTAACTGCCCATCATGCCTTCACTATAAAACTTATATATGTAAATTACTTATCATGGAAAGCCAGTTTATTTCATTAATAAATTACCAAAATTTGACCAGTTTCATTGATGGTTCTACTACTATTCTATTTGCCCTTATAAACTAAGAAGGGGGAGTTAAATTGGTGAATTGTAGAAAGAATGGAGACTAAAAACTTAATGATAGAGGAAAGAAGGATATAGAAGAAAGAATACAAAGAATTATAGTGGTTCGAGTATTAACCAATCCTACATCCACTCTCTAATCTCCAATTGGGCCTTCACTATACTTTTAATCTATTACAATGGAGTTCTCATAAGCTCACTCCAAACTTAGTGTTTAGGACTCACACCAAACCTTTTATAATTATGTTTTATGGGTCACACACAATCCTCACAAAATTTTTATCTAGGCTAACTCTCAAACTTAATCACAAGTTTTTATGTAAGATCCTGCCAAAGCTGGGTCCCACTATCTAATTTTCTATTTTCACATTCCTAGACTGTGGAGTGTAGCAACACGAAGCTCTAACTCCTACGATTTATATTCTGACCCAGCTCTTTGGCATCATACATAACACTAGTGGGTAGAAAAAAGAGAGTTAGTAAAACTTAATGAAAGGATAAACAAATAACAAAGGAGAATGTCAAAACCTTTTTTTTGAATTTAGATATTAGGGAAATTATGAAAAATCTGACGATGAAAGTTACTGCTTTTCTCAAGTCTCAAGAGGTTGAGGACGAGTGAATCCCAGCTAGGGTTGTGAATAATTGAACTAAAATTTTTTTTTCTAAAATCAATTTGGATCCAGTTGATAAAAAAAATTTAAGTTGAGGGGTGAATTGACAATCTTTAAAAGCTTAGGGGATTAAATCACAAGAATTTTATGAACTTTTTAGCCTTTGAGCCCTGATTGTCCTATTTTTCGAATTTTGATATCGTTTTTGTATTTAATTGATTTGAAATGTCAAAAATACCTTTTAGAAGATATTTTCAATAAATTATTTAAATTTAAATGAATTTTAAATGGATATTCATTTAACTAAATATCCAATAAAATCAAAGAATTTGATTTATTAATGAATTATTGATAACATCTCCTAGGATTTTCTAAATCCTAAGACTAAATAGAAGAGTATGACCTAGGTCGAAGGTTAATTATTATTAGCAACAATTATTAGCAATTATTAGCAAAGGTTTTTTAAGCAGTCGAGAGAAAAAGGTGAGTGAAGAACGAACTCCACTTTAGGAAATATTTTTTAGAATAACAAATTTTTTCTTTCACCAAAACAAACACTAAATTAAACTCTAAGAAGCTTGGATTCATATCCAAAACCGACCGTGACAAAGCGCCAGAGCCGATCGGCTTAATGCTAAGCTAATTGGCTTAGTGACCCAGATTGATTGGCTTTAGTCCAAAATGTGACCTAAGTCCGAATTTTGTTCCATTTTTGGTGGTTTTTGTGTTTTATAACTCTGTTTAATTATTTTTCTTCTAATTTCTTACTTGTAGAAAGGTTGTAATAGCTAGATTTAAATTCTTACTTTATTTTTATTTTATTTTGGATGTATGCTAAATACCTCATATTTGATTCTTTAAAACTGGACTTATCGACATTAGGCTTACAATTGGACCATAACATGAAATGGTAGTCCATTAGGTTAATAAGTTGGCACATTGGGCTTGAATTAAAATCTATATAGATTTAGTGCACTTTTGCCATGCTTTTAATTAAGTAAGTGGACTCATTTAGAATAAGGACATCTAATTGGGCCTCAGCATGTAAAAACATAGTTTATTTAGGTTAAAAGGTTTGGTAATTAAGAAGCATAATTTGTAATTGGGCTAGACTATATGGGCTCCTTTACATAATTACATAGTTCAATTAGGCTAATAACTTAAATAAGGTTGGACTTAAATAAAATAGGCTAGACCTAGGCGGACCTAACATGGTGTAATGCTAGTTTGTAAAAATATAACAGTTGTATTTATAGGATATTAAACAATAAAATTAAAAATAAGGATACATAAATAAGGAAGTTGGCTTCTGGATCCATCTCCGGATGTGGCGAAGCTTTCTTATGGAATCGAGAAATATCTTTCAATTAGTAAAAATGTCCCGAAGATTTACCTAGGTGGTGACTCCTATTTTTACACTAGTCTTTGTGACTAGTTCACATGTTCATTTTAGGTTGAAAGGCCTTGCAGTGTCAAAGTCACGAAAGACACTTGTGTGTGCGCCCAAAACCGCCCCCCACAATGGCAACTCTACTGGGATAAGAGAAGCTGATTCCAATGTATGCTTATTTTAAATTAATGAGTGATTCTTGCATTGCATATTTCATATTCTGGTCCCTATAGCCCAGATGGCGTTGGTTAGTAGTTCTTTGGCTCCATTCGAACTTTGGAATTATGACATTAGCTAATCATCACTCACAAGTAATGAGTAAGTTTTCTTTATCGCATGGACCCTTGAGTGGGGAGATGAGCTAAGGAAGGATACTTTTTATTTGTAAGAACCTTTTATCTCATTTGAGAGTCGGCTCATGGTAATGACAATAGTAATCTCCCCTAGACACCCATTTACTTATTATATAAGATAATCTCTCCTATAAGTGGTTTAAGCCCATATATTGGAAAGCCTTGGCCCAAAACTTTTGGTGATAGGCCTTGGGCCTAAAATATGGAGGCTTTACCATTATATTGGAAAATATCAACTTGTTTGCTTTAATTTGCTTTGAGAGTTTATGACATGCGTGTCGGGACTACTATCTCCTATTGATAGAAATCCCAGGCCTAAAATTCTAGGGAAGAATTGACTCACCATGAATCGTGTGTGGGAGAAATAAGGTTAGAAGGATGCTTATATAATATTTGTATTTGCTAACCTTCTTCTTTTTATATTTGTGCATTATATGTGCATCATGCATATCATGCATCTCATGCATCACAATAACTTTAATTTTTTGAAGCGATATAGAATCTCCTTTGGGTTGAAGAGAGTACCTATTTCATTGAAGATCCAGTCTGTGGTATAATACCTTGAAAGACCAAAACATCAATCTTCTATGACCAAAGTTAAAGTTACGTCAAAGATGGCCAACCAGAGAGCTAATGAACAGGATGTCGAGATTCTCAAGGATGTTATCATTCATGATTTAAGGAGGTGTGATTCGGGAGGAGCTCCAACAACTTCTGGCTAGGATGGCTATAGATCAAACCCCACTTGCTACTCCAATTGCACCAGCTACCCTACAGTAGCTAATCCCGCTACTATTGTTGACTCAGCTGTTATTACCGCTGAAACTACTGTTGCTATCGTAGCTACTGCTAATGCCAATGCTGAATACCCTACTAGGAGAGGAGTGCCCTGAAACTTCTAGGATTTTGGTGAGTTTATACTAGACCAGCCAAGAGGAAGATTGCCCTTGCCACCAATGAAGTTATAGGTGGCTTAAGTGCAAGACTTGATAGGATGGAAGACATGCTGGAAATCAATGGGTTGGACCCGACCTATGATTTCGATAAGCTAGTTTTGAAAAGTGAGGACAAGCTGCCTACAAAGGTGAAGATTGCTGAGATGAACAAATTCAACAGGACTGGTGATCTAAAAGTTCATCTAAAGCAATATATTACTATCATGCGAACTACTTAGTTGAGTAGGACCCACAATTTTAAGCTATTTATATTGTCCTTAGAATGACCTATTGTAAATTGGTAAAATGGATTAGAAAAATTTGCCAAAGCTAGGTGGCGAGATTTGTATAATTTTTTTGTTAAGCCAACAATTATAACACTTATTTGGAGGTGTCAATCATTTTTAAGGCTGATTTTATGTACATTTGGATGTGAATTGGTCCCAACACTCACCCTATGCGTTTGTTGGTGTGCATTAGTCCAAAAGAAGTCAAAGATTGATAAAGGGAAGAATTGGAGCAGAATTGGACGTCAAAGTTGCCGAAACAAGTCAAGTTCGCGCATAAGGAAGCTGAACACGGCCGTGTTGGTTTTAACACTGGTCGTGTTCCCAACACATTCTGAAGAGCTAGCCGTGTTTCCAACACGGGCACCAAAACGGGTCGTGTTGGGTGCATTTGACAACAGGAAAAAGAAGCATTAAGGAGCACGACCATAGAGACTAACATGGTCATCAGCACGGGGCCGTGTTCCTGACACGCCCACCAATACCAGGCCATGTTCCCAACACGGGCATCAACACAGCCATGTTCGCGGTAGCTCGATGAATTAATTAAAAGAAAGAAAAGAGGGAAACACAAAAAAAAGGGGAGTACGTCCCAAACTCTACTCTTTCTCTCTCTAAGGGTTTTCTGAGCTGGAACTAAGGAAAAAGGAGACTTGGACCAAGGTTTCAATTGGATTCTCTTTGAAGATTGAAGATTGGGCGAGATTCATTGATTGGTTTCAATTCGAGCAAGAGGAACAAGAATTGATTCAAGATTGGGCAAGAGGAATTGGAGCTGTTTACTCTCATCTAAGAGTGTATTCTGGTTTCTCTACCTTTACTCATTGTTGTAATTAAATTCTTGTGGGTTTTGATAATGAACATGATTAGCTAAACTTGTTAACCCATTGGGGGTTCTTTATCTAGGGATTTTTGTACTTAACTTTTGAATTGAATGTATTGATTTTCAATATTGGTTTGCAATGGAAGTGCTTATTGATTTGTTCTTAATATCTTGTTGAATGATTTTTGGAATTTGAATGTTCTTGAGAAGGACGTTTAGGTTTGGATTATCCTTTGCAACCTAAAATTGAATTCACCTAGAGATAGGGCATTCGTTCTATCGGATTGAGAATTAACAACTCTCAATAGTGTTAAATGGTACAAAATGCTGATTTGGATAATTAGAGTTAAGAAGAGATTTCAATCTAATTAATCTAAGTTAAGATGTTAATGCCCTTGAGAAAGGCATTAATTGCGTAGAGATTTTCCCATGAAAATTATATTCAATCAATCAATTCCATGTTTAGTTTCCATTCCCTAGAGATAAGAATTCCCAAGGGGTTATTCTTTAACTTGAATTAATCCTTCCATAGTACCCGTAATTAAATAACAATTAGAGTAGCTATTAGTTAATTTAGGAATTATTCATCATTCATTTTAGGCTAATATAACAGAGAACAAAGGAGTAACTTTGGGCTTTCACTTTCCCGAGGAATACGACCTTGATACTCGCCATTAGTGCTAGACTACATCGATGGGTACACTGCCTTAGATTGTAGCTGCATAGATAGCAACCACCAAGTTTTTGGCGCCGTTGCTGGGGAATGTTTGAAAACTAAAGTGAAATTTGCTATTTGTTAATTTATCCATTTATTTATTTATTTCTGTTTTGTCTATAGATATTTATTTAATTAAGTTTATGATTCAGGTAGTGGATGATAAGGAGGTTCAATGTTAAACTCTTTGTATGAAACATTGGAAAATGGGATAAGGAACTAAGAGAGTGCTAAAAATTGGGATAGCCGTGCATCTTTAGAAGCTCGAGTGGAATCATTTTGCAGGGTGAATTATACAAGAAGTTGGCCAAATGACTCGTATGAAAGCACCTACAATCAAGAGTGGAGCACTCATTCACCCTTTGGATGGAGCTTAGATGGTCAAGAACCACCAGGATCTCAGCAACCACATCAGCAGCCTAATCTTGCACCTTCAACTCAAGATAAAGAGTTAGTGTTAGAGGAGCTAATGATGAGGTTCTTTACAAGTCTTGAGGATAGATTCCAACAAACAGAGAGGGTACTTGAAGGTCAACAAGGCTCGATTGATAACATAGAGCATCAAGTAGGCTTGATCTTCAAGTTACTAGCTGAAGAGCAATTGGGAACTCCATCAAATGCTACTGAATCCGAGGAACATTTGAGCGCCGTCACTTTGTGTTCAGGTGAGAATTTTTCTAGTTTATCTACTATGTTTGACATTGATGCTTATATGCAGGATGACTCATTGAACATGGAGATAGAACCAGAAAAGGAAGAGGCAAACATGATTCCTCTGAAAGACTACCAACAGGAACGTACAGTTGGTGATGCTGAGTTGCAGTTAGAGGAATTTTTGGTGGATTTTCCACAAGTCCCTTCGATGATGGAAGATGAGCACGAGTTATCCAATGAAGAAGTTTTGGAGGAGCTCGAGTTTCTTCTAGCAAGTGAACCAAGCCAAGGACTAGAGAAAACCATCGACATTCCTGAAGAAATTGCCCAACCGTCGATCCTTCCAATTGGTGAAACTCCAGCTTTCAAATTGGAAGAGCCCCTAGAGCATCATAACTACGTGCAAATATATGAGGAGCGAGTTTTGCCCATCATACTGGCAGCTTGCTTAACCATCGGGAAGAGGAATTTGACGATTAGTCCTCTAAGCGGATACTTGAAGCCATTTGCTTGGAAGAAGGATGGATGGTCATCAATCGCTACCGTTTGCTTTTCACCATGAGTCTAGCTAAGAAGACTCATCACATAAAAAAGAAGCGCTTTTGGGAGGTACCTCAAATTCTATTTTTCATTTTTAATATTCTACTCTTTCATTTTGAAACATTTTATATGTTTTATAGTTTATTTTTGTTAAGTTTTATGTATGTTGAGTGTATGAGTTGAGGACTTATTGGTTGTGCAGGTGAGAAAGATTGAGAAAGTGCTGAAAATCTCAAGTTTTGCAGTTTCTAGAGCTTAACAAGGGCGTGTCCTAGGCCGTGTTGGTAACACGGCCAGTTATGCTGACTGTGTTAATCAACACGGACCGTGTTCTATTTGTAGAAAAATAAATTTTAAGGGGACACGTTCACAGAAGGTAACACGGCCAGTTATGCTGGACCGTGTTAGAAACACGCCCCTGTGTTGTTTCAACACGGACCATGTGCAATTTGCAAAAAATTAAATTAAAGATGGACACGTGCATAGAAGGTAACACGGGCATTTATGCCAGATCGTGTTGGCAACACGATCCCGTGTTGCCTCAACACGGGCCTTTTCATCAAACTGGTAAGTTAGCATGTTTAAGTTCATTCAACACGGCCCGATATCCAGACCCTATTCAAGAATACGTCCTCGTGTTGATCAACACAGGCATGTTTCGGTCATTGTCTATATAAATGAATTGATTTCTCAAGGGCTAAATTTTGGCCAATTCTCTAAACTTTCTCTCTTATCTTTTATACTCATTTTGAACGTTTTGAATAGTGCGTATTTCAAGTAAGTACCCTCCATCTTCATCTTCCATTCTTTGTTTTTTATTTTGGTTTTAGTTCGAATTTGTGTTTTTTGTGTGTTTGAATGTTTTTGTGTTTGTGTGATTTTGGTTTTGAATTTTGTTTTTGATTTGGTGCATTCGTTTACATTCATGTTTGTTGGTTTGCCTTATGATGGATTATGATGAATTCAAACTTGATATGGATGAATTGAGAATTTAATTGGTTAGCACCATGGTTGGCAGTGTTGTGGATTGAATTTTCTTTGCAGGGCATTGAATGGTTTAACTTTATCGAGTTAAATCGTTCGGTTTTTCCATTTTATGCCATTATACCGCCAGAATTTCATTGATCCTTAGCACTAAAAATTTCTTTTTCAGGTACCATGTCCACTAGACGAGGATCAGGAGTATACAAGTGGAGGCAGACTGATGGTTCCTCTTCCTCTCGATCCTCAGGCACTGTACCGACTAGTTCAGGCCAAGTTAGACCACTACAGCGCCATAGATTCATACTTTTCCACGGCAGCCCACCTTCGAGCAGAGATACCAATCGATGAGGCACAAAGATTTTGGAAAGGGGCGTAGCATAGACTGGCCAACACTAGAGACCGTCGAACTTGCAGCTGCAGTCCGCCGATACCTTGAGACGCCCCCATTTCAGCATTTTTTTAAGATAGTTGAGCCGACGTATAGGGAGTTGACTGTGGAGTTTGCTAGCACTTTCTTTCTGTGGAGCTAGTTGCGGGACTTTCAGCAGTCGGATGCTATTAGTTTCAGACTAGCAGAGCGGACTTTCACGATGAGTGTACAACAGTTTGGGTTACACTTGGGTTTTTGGACTGAGGAGGATGTAGCTGGAGAGGTATATAGTGGCTGTATACACACGCCTGGTGTGTCATATCCGCAGATGTACGAGATTTCGATGGCCGAGGTACTTGCACGCATTGCTCACTAGGACCATCACTAGCAGGGGAGACAGCGGTGGTGTAGTGACCCAGCCGGACTTGTTTATACTTTACAGCATACACCAGCACTAATTAGTCGACATGGGATACTTGTTGGCCAGACAGATCAGTGCCTTCTGCAATAACTCAAAGAAGGTATTTTTCTATTTTGAGACTTACATTACTCGGCTGGCTAGGAGCTTAGGGGTTTTGGAGGAGGCAGTACCACATTTGACAGAGTTGGGGGTGAAGGAGACTTTGGGACTTCCCCAGTTGGTTAGTATGGAGATGGTGACTCGTAGGCAGGGTCCGCTAACACCAAAGTATAGACTGAGGAGTGCTCTCTTGGCAGCACGCAGAAAGGAGCGACCTGCCCCACGAGCCCCTGGTACAGAGGATGTTCCACCTCCTTCTTCTGATATTCCAGAGTCTTCCTCCAGACCGTCTACTTCAGCTCCTTCTAGGTCTTCTTCAACTGTTTTAGGAGTCTCCCCTATTGAGTTTAGAGAGCTGCGACCAGAGTGCGAGAGGTTGGCGGAGGAGCGGCGTGACTTCATTCGAGTAGAGGCTTTTCAGTAGGACCTTTTACAGCGTCAGGCTGAGTTTCAGAGCCAGATGATAGGTCAGTTTGAGAGGCAGAGGGCTATGCTTTAGGCCCTCATTGAGCAGGGAGGTAGGTTAGAGGCCTCTATGGCCACTGATATTTTTGATGATATTTTTGCTACAGATTATGCCCCTGTCAGTCCATGGAGCCGGCTTCCAATACAGAGCCATTTTGACATCCCTCTAGCGGATGATCCAGCTGACCCTTCTTCTCCGACTAAGCATCCTTCACCAGAGCAGCCTGACAAGCCTCCTACCAACGCTGTTCCTGTTGACCCACCAGCTCCTGCAGGTGACACTACTTCTGACCCTCAGCGAGCAGCCACCCCTCCACCACAGACTAGCCAGCGCCCTGATATCCCTAATGATGCACCTCTTTTCTCTCTAGAGCCATAGTCAGGGCAGTATTAGTTTCTTTTTCCTTTTTCATTTCTTATATTGTTTTTTTTTATACACTGGGGACAATGTATCCTTCAAGTGTGGGGTGGGTGATAGTTATATACACTTGTTTTCTTATATTTTATTTATCTTGTGTGTTTTTTATTTTATTTTTATTGTTCTTGTATATAAAATTTGGATCCTTTTCTAGTGTATATATCGCATTTCATTTATCCCATCTCAGTTATTTGTTTATTCTTTGTGCAAATTTTTTTAAGATTTTGAAAATTTTTCACTTTATTTCGATGCTCTTACTGTTGACTTGCTTTTGAATTCCTGTTTATGTCCATGTGATCGGGTAAAACTGATAGTGTTGAGTCTTGCGAAAGAATGTAAGTTATTTAGCTTGAGTTTTGCAGTAAGTTGCTTTGGTTTATTAAATTCTTTTTTAATAATTTTTGTTTGGAACCTTCTCAAAAAGCATACTTGTGAGAAATTGAGCCTCAATTGTAAGCATACACTTTATATGCTTTTATTTATTTTCTGTTGAGAGTGCCAACTACTGTCTTTACTTTTAGAACTTGCTCGGTAATGCTTATGAGGGCCACAATGAGAGTTTAACACTTTGGTATGATAGAGGCACTTAGGTTTTTCATTCTAGCCAAATAGCCTTCATTCGTTTATTGATTCAGTAGATAACCCCTTCTTTCATCATTTCTATCATTTTTCATTACCACTTAGTTTTATTCTACTTTGGGTTATGATTTTGCATATAAGTTGTTTTTATTGGAAATTTTTATTTTAGGAATAGCGTTGGAAACTTGTAGTAGCTTCCATCAATCCAAAAGAAATTCACTCTATTATGTGAATGTTTCTTCCCTTATATATATATATATATATATATAACATAATAAGAAGAATAAGAGGGAAGGGTGATGAAAAGAAAGAAAGTAAGTGAGCTAATTGTTTTATTGCTTTTGGGAGTTTACATTTTGACTTGATTCCTATTTCCCACCTTGGACTTCTGTTCATTGTTTATCCCTTGTGATTTTTGTGGCTGTGTGCAGGTCATTTATCTCATTGCAGATACCATAGGTTCAACTCTTACCAAATTTACCTACCCCTACCTAATCCCTATTACAACCCTTATAAAGACCTCTTGACATGGGTGTTGACTCTCCATAAGTGGTAGGAGTAGGATTTAAGAGCAAGCATATAATAAGTAAGGCAGTATCTGATGCATTGAGCGATTAAATGCTACCCTTTAAACACTTTGAGTGATTTAGAGTGAATCTTGTGAGGAGTTGGTTATCAATAATTTTGTTAAGATAGTATTTTATGAATCATTAGCATCTTGGTTGTGATACTTGAATTGATTGCTTCGTTTCTTTTTGCTTGACTTATGCTTGTTAAGGATATGTGCAGGGGCTCTTTAGCTTGTTTATCAGTTTAAGTGTTGTTCTGTAGTGGTTTATTTTCCTTATTTTACTTTTGATTGCTTGAGGACAAGCAATGAGCTAAGTGTGGGGTGATTTGATGTGCCTCGAATACACACATCCAAATGGGATTTTTAAAGCTAATTTTATGTACATTTGGATGTGAATTGGTCCAATACTCGCCCTATGCGTCTGTTTGTGTGCATTAGGTCCAAAAGAAGTCAAAGAGTGATAAAGAGAAGAATTGGAGCAGAATTGGATGTCAAAGTTACCGAAACAAGTCAAGTTTGCGCATGAGGAAGCTAAACACGGCCGTGTTGGTTTTAACACTGGCCGTGTTCCTAACACGAGGCACCAAAGCAGGCCGTGTTGGGTGCATTTGACAACAGAAAAAGAAGCGTTAAGGAGCACGACCACGGAGAGTAATACTGACCATCGACGCAGGGGCGTGTTCACGACCGCCCACCAATACGGTATTTCTAACACGAGCATCAACACAGCCATGTTCGCGGTAGCTGGACGAATTAATTAAAAGAAAGAAAAGAGGGAAACGCAAAAAAAAGGGGAGGACGTCCCAAACTCTATTCTTTCTCTCTCTAAGGGTTTTCTGAGGTGGAACTAAGGAAAAAGGAGACTTGGACCAAAGTTTCAATTGGATTCTCTTCGAAGATTGAAGATTGGGCGAGGTTCGTTGATTGGTTTCAATTCGAGCAAGAGGAACAAGAATCAATTCAAGATTGGGCAAGAGGAATTGAAGTTGTTTACTCTCATCCAAGGGTGTATTCGGGTTTCTTTCCCTTTACTCATTGTTGTAATTGAATTCTTGTGGGTTTTGATAATGAACATGATTAGCTAAACTTGTTAACCTATTAGGGGTTCTTTATCTAGGGATTTTTGTACTTAACTTTTGAATTGAATGTATTGATTTTCAATATTGGCTTGTAATGGAAGTGGTTATTGATTTGTTCTTCATTTCTTGTTGAATGATTTTTGGAATTTGAATGTTCTTGAGAAAGAAATTTAGGTTTGGATTGTCCTTTGCAACCTAGAATTGAATTCGCTTAGAGATAGGGTGTTCGTTCTACCAGATTGAGAATTAACAACTCTCAATAGTGTTAAATGGTACATAATGCTGATTTGGATAATTAGAGTTAGGAAGAAATTTCAACCTAATTAATCTAAGTTAAGATGTTAATGTCCTTGAGAAAGGCGTTAATTGCGTAGAGATTTTCCCACGGAAATTGAATTCAATCAATCAATTCCATCTTTAGTTTCCATTCCCAAGGGGTTATTCCTTAACTTGAATTAATCCTTCCCTAGTAGCCGTAGTTAAATAACAATTAGAGTAGCTATTAGTTAATTTAGGAATTATTCATCATTCATTTTAGGCTAATATAACAGAGACAAAGGAGTAACTCTAGGCTTTCACTTTCTCGAGGAATACGACCTTGATACTCGCCATTAGTGCTAGACTGCATCGATAGGTACACTGCCTTAGATTGTAGCTGCATAGATAGCAACCATCACTCAATAAGGGACCTTGAGTCCACAAAGCAAAAACCAAATGAGTCCTCTAATTTCTTGACCAGCTGGAGGAATAAGGCTAGGTTAATGAAGAATAAGCCTTTTGAGAAGGACTAGGTTCATATAGTAGTCTAAAATGTTCTTCCACGATGAGTTAAGAGGCTCTAGATGATGAACTTGAACCTTCATGGATTTATATGATAACAGGCTTCAGGTCAAAGAAATCAAGAATGATAAAAGAAAGAATGTGAGAACTGGCGGGAGGCCTAATTATTAGGCTAGAGGGAGCAAAGCCCTAGATGTGAATACTGTCCAACAACCGAGAAGGTTCTCCAACTTTAAGCAGCATCTTTTGAAGATCTTCCAAAGGCTAGTACAAAATGGCATGCTCCAACCTACAATCATTAAGAACCCACCAAACTCTAATGCACCTGGTTAAAAGCCAAACTCTTACTATAATTTTCCACCAAGCATCTGGACACCATATAGACAACTATATTCGCCTCAAACATGAGATCCAAGACCTTATTCATACCGAAAATTTTGACTAACCCTGACCAAACCAGCACCAAAAGAAACCCCCTGCCTAACTACAATAATATACTACCGCCGAAATAGGTATCCATGATCACCCCTAACTTCGGTGAAGAGGAGGGCATGGATTCCTTCCAAGACATACCTATACTCGTGACACAATTAGAGCTAGAGCTAGAGCCAAAAAGCCTATAAAGCCCATAAAGAACCTTCACCGAGCTAGGGAGACCATTATTTATGGTGCTCCAAAACCTTATAAAGGGCAGGAAACTCAAGCCCATATTACCGAGAAGTGGTCCTAATGTTCACAATGGTCAATATTGTTAATATCACTAGGCTTTTGGGCATGTGATGGATAAGTGCAATCGTTTCAAGCATAAAATTCAGAAAGACTATGGGGAGTGGTAAGTGGAACAACCTCCTCGGAACGAGTATGAAGACTTGTTGGGGCAACCCTCATGCAAATTTGACTTCAATGTCTGTTATTCGAGGCCCTTTTTGGTTGACATTCAGATTGAGGACATTGTGCCGAATGGTTGGGGATCAGATGACAATTAGCAAGCAATTAGTGACTCTTTCCTTCTAGAGGTATGGAAGGAGGGTGAAAACAAGTCAGCAATGACCATAAACATCTATTACAGTTTCAGGGATGAGTGTGAAATCCAAGACAACGGGGCAAAAGATATATGGGCAAATATTGGCTCTCATAAAGAAGTTGAGACAATGGGTAATGGTAAGAATATGGGGGCACAAGAGCTGAAACAGGTTGAGAAAATGCCAAAAGAAGAGGACAAAGAGCTATTAGAAGAGCTGAAGAAGAACAAGAGGACTGCTGACATCTAGGAGCTATTAATGCATTCATAAGATCACCAAAAGGGTTTGATTCAAGCCTTATCCAGTATCACCATAAGCACAATAGCTACCCTTAAGAAAAATGATCAAAATGGTACCTGACAAGACCACCAGGATGATCACTTTCTCAGACGAGGACTTACCACTAGAGGGAAGGGACAATAACAAGGCTCTCTACATAATGGCTAAAGTGAAGGGAAAGAGGACCTTATGTGTGATGGTAGATGATGGGTCAACCTAAACTAGGGATGGCTACAAAGGACCTGAAATTATCAAACATGGTCATAAGAGCCTATGACAAGACTTAGAGGGGTGTGGAAGGGACATTTTCAAAACTGGTAAAGACAGGTTCCATTAAATATTGGGTTGAATTCATTGTCTTAGACATCCATGTAACTTTTGCTTTATTATTGGGAAAGCCATGGTTTCATGCCCTAAAAAGAGTCCCTTCCACTATGCACTAGAAAGTCAAATTCCCTCATGAAAGAGAGAATCACCATCAACACTAAATGTGGTAAGGTCATTTCGACTATTTAGGAAGCTACTAAAGAGCTTGAGGCCCCAACTAGATTTCAAGTTGTTATCCTCTAAGAGGACTATATGGATCCTAAAGCAACAAGTATGTTTAAGAAGATGGAAGTCATGCTTGCAATGGGACTGAGGAAGAATCAACGGGATTGTAGAGCTATCAAGCTTCAAAGGATAGAAGATTTAACATGGCTTAGGATATAACAAAAATGAAGATGAGAGCAAACCAAAGGGTAAGACTCTAAAAGACATTTTTGTCTAAGAGTACAAGCCCTACTCTAGGGAGCTCGAGCCTGTCACTATGGTTGGGACTAAGATGCCAGGGTTTGAGATTTTTTGAGAATCTAACAATCAACAGGATGGTAGAGCTGAGCATCAAGGATGTTCGAAAGAAGGTCACAACCAAGGTCGAAGAGCTGAAGCTAGAAAAGTTCATTGGCTTACCAAAGGATATGAGTCTGCAAGGGTTAGCTAGCCTAATAGAAGAGAATATCATTAATATATTTTATAAGAAAACTGATGTAATAACATCCGGTCTTTATGCGATGATGTTTATTTTGCTTTTAAAATTAATAATATGAGCTCTAGTTTTGCTTGTATGATGTCTTTTCTAATGGTATTGTGCATTTTAATAATCATCTTGACATAAATTTCATTCAAATTGCTTCATTTGATTTAGGCACAGATGAAAATTCAAGGCATATTTCGATCACTCATGATATAACTCTTGAGGAGATGAAAGAATTTGAAAAAAAAAGAAAGAAAAGAGAATCGATATTTGCTTGGTCATATGACGACATCCCAGGATTAGACAAAAAGATAGCAGAGCACCCCATATTCTGACTTATCCTTACATCAAGCCTATTAAATAGAAAATGAGAAGGCTAAGACCGAAACGAGCAGAGAAGATATATGAGAGGTCACTAAGCCGGTAAAAGCTGATTTCCTCGATGTAGTCGATTATCTAGAATGGTTGGCAAATATCATCCTGGTAGGTCCCGAGAATCCACACACATCCTTACTTTTCCATTTGACGAGATGATAAGGAATGCCCTAAGAATAATTTTCCCCTTCCTCATATAGATGTGATAGTCGACATTGTTGTCTCAAGTGGAATGTATTTCTTTACTGATGGGTCTTCGAATACAACCAAATCATAATGGTAATCGTAGACAAACTGAAGACGACATTCATCACCAAACGGGGAACGTTCTACTACAAGGTTATGCCTTTTAGATTAAAGTATGTAGAGTCAACTTATTACAGAGTGGCCACTGCCTTGTTTCACAATATGATGCACAAGCAGGTAGAGGTATATGTGGATGATATGATGTTACAGTCTGAAATAAGGAAAGGAAAGTTTTAGGCTCTTGATAGATTTTTAAGACAAATGGAAAGGTATAATCTGAGGCTCGACCCAAAGAGGACCTTATTCAGAGTGACATTAGAAAAGCTATTGGGGATATAGTGAGACAACAGGGTATAGAGATTGATCCGAACAAGGTAAAGTGATATGCATTATGCTACAAATGTTTATATGCCCAATTACTTCCATTTTTGTCATAGTTATCTTGTTTTATGCTAGAATCACCTGTGTTTCGGTTCTTTTCATGTTTCAGGTGATCATTGATGGACATTATCAGCATTCGAAGGAGATACGTGCGAATACGGGCTAGAATCCATCAAAATAAAGCAAAGGCTAGCATTTTAAGGTTGAGCACGGCCTGGACTCTGGCCGTGCTGAACCATCGACATTTGACCCTCAAAGGTGGCCTTTCGGCACTATTTTTGAGGCCACCACAGCCTCCATCACGGCCCGTGGTGGCTCAACAACGGTCAGGGAGAATAGGCTTATTTTTAGGACTCGACGGTCTAGCACAAGCTCGAGCACAGCCGTGCTGACCAACACAGGCTTGAGCACAACCATGCTAGGACATTTATATAGGCAAATACCGAGTTCTTTTGTAAGGGTTCGATTTTCTGACTTGAGATCTCACGTACACATGCAAGCCACCCCTTTTCAAACTTCGATATTCGACTTTGGGAGACTATTTTTCACATATTAAAGGACAAATTTCAGTGATTCAAGCATCACATTGAAGATCAAGAGTGGATTTTGAGGCAAATCAAGAGGCAATTTGGGAGATCAACTGCAGTGTAGATTCAGATTTTGAGCTGTTCATCCAATTTGAGGGAAAATGGTGTATCTATTTAATTTTCTTTATTCTTTCATTGTAGTTGAATTCCTAGTTATTTCAGACATGAACATGTGTAGCTAGATCGATTAAACCTATTGGGATTTCCTTACTATGTTGGCTTAGTACTGAATTGTTGGATTTTTTGATTATCAATGCTTGTATTCTTTTTGCTTTCATTATTAATAAGAAATCGCATTATTCATGAGATGTTGTGAATTGTGTTATTCAGATTGCTTTATGTAATTGAGAAATTCATTTAGTAATTGGAAAATTGAATAGCAAAAACTGGTTAATAATCACTTAGATATAAGGGTAATTAACTAGCTGGATTAAGAATTAACAAAGCTTAATAGAGGCGGATTAAAGCTTAAAGCTGACTTAATAATCAATCGTTAGGAAGAGATTCCAACTTTAGATTCTTAGGTTTAGGAATTCGGTTATTTCGAGAGGGAGACCAAATTCAGTTAAGAATTTGTCCACGGGTAGCATAATTGGATTCATCAATCTGTTATCTTTTATTTGATTACCAATTAGTTTAGGTTCTCTTTGGGTTTGCATTTCTTGTCTTGATTGTTTCATTCATTCATTCATTCTTGCATCTCATTTAGAATTCAGTTTCCAATTATTAGTAAATTTAGAATTCATCCATCATATAATTTAGGTTAGATAACAAAGAACGAAGTAGTAACTCTAGGTTTTCACTTTCCCGAGAATACGATCTTGATACTCACCATTAGTGCTAGACTGCATCGATAGGTTCACTGCCTTATATTGTAGCTGCATAAATGTCATATTATAAAGACTATTCAAGAGATACTAGCACCGAAGATAGAGAAATAGGTTAGAGGGTTTCTAGGACGTCTGCAGTACATCAGTAGGTTCATTTCTAAGATCACGATGGTTTGTGATCCTATCTTTAAGCTTTTAAAGAAACATCAAACTGTTGTGTGGGATAAGCATTGTCAAGAAGCCTTCAACATGATCAAAGAGTAACTGATGAAGTCGCTAGTATTAAAAGCTGCCTAGAGATGGTAAGCCATTGATTCTCTACTTAGCCTTAGAGGAGGAAGCTGTGGGAGCAACGGTAATATAGTGTAGGCCCAATGACGTAGAACATGTGGTCTATTATCTCAGTAAGAAGTTACTGCCTTATGAGTCAAAGTATAATATCATAGAAAAGACCTGTTTGGCTATGATATAGGCTACGAGAAAATTGAGACAATATTTCTAATCATATAGGGTTTGGGCGATTTCAAAGATAGAATCATTGAGGTATCTGTTCGAGGCTCCATCCCTCATAAAAATGCTAGCTAGATGGTTAGTACTCCTAATAAAATTTGATATTGCATACGTCACAAAGAAGGTGGTCAAGGGAAGAGCTGTAGTAGAATTCTTGGCTTAGAATGCGATCGAGGGCGATGGCCCTTGGGACTTGGAATTTCCTGATGAAAATCTAGGGGCAATTGAGATCCAAGAATGGAAGATGTACTTCGATGTAGTAGTGAATGCAAGAGGTGTATGGTTAAGATTAGTTTTGATCACGCTTGAACGAGAAATGCTGTCAATGGCCAAACTATTAGACTTTAAAGTAACGAATAAATGGTGGAGTATAAATGATGTAGAGGATTCTATACATGTTTATTGACTGTTTATCAGCCATTTATTCGCGTATTTGAGTCATATTTATTCTTGTTTGATCGCACTGTGGTATGTTTATAAATTTTTCAGGTTTTCGGACTCCTCGATAGAGATTGATTGATTTATGGGCAGAAACCAAGCTATTTGGATGATTTACGCGTATTAGATGCTTATCGGAGTCGATTCCTTGTTGGCGCGCAGTTTTGAGGCTTTTGCATGACCTCCTTTGGACAATTTCAAAAATTTTGCATTTTATGGAGGTTGGTGCCCGTCGCACGCCCCGTGGCACGGGCCGTGCATATTTGCATGGACCATGGCACGGGCCATGGCACGGCGAAGGCAGTTCTTTCTATAAATCTGTGCACGTAAAATGAGACGGGGTTCTGCTTCTGATTGCTAAACTTCTCTACGCGCGCGACCCTCACTTTTACACCTCTATTCTTGACATTTTGAGAGACCAACGTCAGTTCAAAGGATTGATTTGGAGGATTCAAGCAAAGATTAAAGTTTCTAGACGACTGACCGAGACATCCGAGATCCATACTTGAGGCTGGTTTCAGAATTGGCACTTGCGACATTCCCACTCCGATTCGATAGAAGAGCAGTTATATGTTTCATTTTCTTTTCTGTTATTTATTTCCTTTTATATTTGTTTCTTTTATTATGAGTAGCTAGGATTGCCGAACCCATTGGGGTTCATCTTTGTTGATGGTTTGTGTTTAAATATTAGATCTTTTATTTGCCATTTTTGTAATCTTCTTACTGTTTACTAATAAAATTTGATTCAATTAATTTGAGACGTTAAATTAATTGTCTTTTAGGTTGTTTCTTGACATTGAGAAATGCTTTTTACAACTAGAAATTAAATAGTAAGAACTGGTAGTTAACACTTAGAGATAAGGTTAATTCACTCGCCGGATTAAGAATTAACAACTCTTAATAGTTCTAAATCACGCTTAATGCTAATCTGTAATAATCTGATAGGAAGAGATTCCATTAGGTTAGTGCAGATTTAGGAACTCAGTGAGCTCGAGAGAGGAGCGGAGTTTGATTCAAGATTTAGGCACGGGTAGCAAGATTGGCAGTTTATAAAATCAACCTTAGAATTCCATCACTTAGGTCCCCTTTGGGTTTGCTTCTTTGTTACGGTTATTTTTCGATTGTCAGTTGCTGTTGTTCCTTTATTTGCATTCATAAGCATTAGTTAATTAATTTAGACTTCTCACACCTTATTTCATATTAAAGAACATAACGAACAGTAGTAACTTTAGGTTTACCTGATTTCCAAGGATATGATCTTAATACTCACTAGTGCTAGACCGCATCGATAGGTTCACTGCCTTAAGTGTAGGTTGCATAAGTAGCCGATTAAGTTTTTGGCGCCGTTGCCGAGGACTCAGTAACGGTGAACTAGAGTGAATTGTTTTTATGTTAATTTAGTCATTATTTGTTTATTCATTTATTCTTTATTTTTTTTCTTTTATTTATTTTATTATTTTTGATTGATTGGTGGTTGTTTGGTTGTCAGTTTTAGGTAGTATATGACCAGGAGCTCTAACCCTGATCCCATAGCACCCTTATCCCGACTGGAGCGCTCTCGGATTATTGAGGCGATGTTTGCGGGCGGTTGAGGAGGAGGACGGAGTTGATTGATTCAAGGCCCGGCGATGCGAACTTCAACCTCCGTGCCGGTGAGGATCGAGGGCGATGTAAGAGTTTGCTCGACCATCTTTGGATGGGACGAAAACTAGTATAGTCGGACTGTATGGCGGCTAACAATTTTGAAATAAAAGCCAACGTGATCCGGATGATCCGGTGAGTGTGCAGTTTGGAGGATTGCCCGTGAAGGATCGATGCACATATCTCTAATTTTTGGAGATTTGTGACACATTCAAGATAAACGGAACAGCAAGTGATGCCATTCGGTGAGATTGTTTCCATTTTCCTTGAGGAATGAGCTAAGAGATGGTTGCAATCCCTTCCATAGCAAACGATTACTACCGGAGGGCGTTGGTGAAAAATTTTGTATCGATATTTTCCTCCATTAAAACGCTAAACTTAGAAATGACATATCTTCTTTTGTGCGGTTTGATGATGAAAGCATGTACAATGCATGGGAAAGGCTTAAAGATCTTTTGAGATCTTGCCCATCACGGATTGCCGATGTTGAAGCAGTTCGGACCTTCTACAGTGGGTTGAACCTTGTAATGAGGCGGATGGTGGATGTTGCGGCAGGGGGCTAAACGAAGTAAGATGCCCGGCGGGCTCGAACTTGATAGAGGAAATGGCCATGAACAACTATCGTTGGCAATCCTCTAGGAGCCGACCGGGGAAGGCGAGTGGTCAACCAAGTGGACTCTACAGCCTTGGCGGCTCGGGTGGAGCTTCTAGCTAAGAAGATTGACCAACTCAGGATGCCGGTTCATGCAGTGACGTTGGCTCTGAGTTTTATGGTGGCTGCATTACGGTCTGACATGCTACGGGAGGTATGTTTGCTTCATCCTCTACTACTTTTCCATCTAATTCGCTATGTCTTCCCGATGTTGAGCAGTTGACTATATGGGGAATGCCCCAAGGCGTGAACGATCCTTACAATACATACAACCACGGGTGGCGTAATCATCCCAACTTCAGTTGGAGGAACAATAACGCTCGGGTCCACTGGTTTCGAGACTTCATTGCAGCAGTCGGTGGCTGCATAAGCTCCTCCTCTACCAGAAAAGAAGTCAAATTTAGAGGAGCTTATGATGAAGTTTGTGACGTCTATGGAGATGAGGTTCCACCAAACTGATAGTGCACTTAGGAACCAGCAGGCCTCGATTCAGAACTTGGAAACACAGATTGGCCAAATCTCTAAGATGTTATCTGAGAGGCGTGAGCACTCCGAGCACCAACGAGTCTAGCAGGGGAGCACGTGAACGCCATCACTTTGCATTCAGGTAAGTTAGTTTCAGCTTCTAAACTTGTTTTTGATGACGCCACTATTGATGTGCAGGTTGAGGCGAGCAGTAAGGCTAGGGAACTTGAGGGACAAAAGGTGAAATCAGTTCCAGTAAGGGAATATCAACCTAAGATTCCTTATCCTGCTAGAGCTAAACAAGCAGAGGCGAAAGAGCAGTTCAGTAAGTTCTTAGATATTTTTAGACAACTGCATATTAACTTGCCTTTTATTAATGCATTTGAGCAGATGCTGAAATATGCTAAGTTCTTAAAGGACATACTTAGCAGAAAAAGGAAGTGGGAGAAGGTCGCCTATGTTCAGCTTAACGAGGAGTGCCCAGTAGTGTTTCAGAGAAAGTTGCCAGAGAAATGTCACGATCCAAGGAGTTTCACTATTCCCTGCACTTTAGGTAATTTGTGTATTGATGATGCATTAGCTGATTTGGGGGCTAGCATAAATGTCATGCCCACTAGTTTGTTCGATAAGCTAGGTTTGGGGAAAGCAAAATCCATTAGGATGTGCATTCAATTAGTTGACCGTTCTATTAAGCTTCCTAGGGGAATTGTGGAAAATGTGCTAGTTAAGGTAGATAAATTCATATTTCCGTGGACTTTGTGGTTTTGGATATGGCTAATGAGCATGGTGTACCATTAATTTTGGGGAGACCTTTCCTTGCCACATCTAGAGCTAAAATAGACGTATTTGAGGGGAAGTTAGAACTTAATATAGGGGATGACTGTGTCACTTTTAGTTTACCCTCATTTGATAGTTCTTCCACTGACCATGTTCATGCCATTTGTAGTATTGATGGAATTGATCCTGCATGTAATACACAACCACAAGATGTACAAATGGATGATGCTATACATGTTTCTTCCCCTGTTAGTGTGTGTTATTCATCTGAAAAAAACTTGTATCGATATGAGACTTTGTGCTATGATAGACCTAATGTGTGCTACTTGTGTTACCTACAATCTAAGGCAGTGTACCTATCGATGCAGTATAGCACTAATGGCGAGTATCAAGGTCGTATTCCTCGGGAAAGTGAAAGCCCAGAGTTACTCCTTTGTTCTTCGTTATATTAACCTAAAATGAGTGATGAATAATTTCTAAACTAACTAATAGCTACAAGCTAAGTTCTAAGGGAGATGCAAGAGTAATTGATAACTAAATTAACCAAGACAAGAAAGCAAACCCCAAAGGAAACCTAAACTAGTTGGCAATCAAACAAAAGATAAAGGATTAATGAGTCTAATTATGCTACCCGTGGACGAATTCTTAACCGAATTCGGTTTCTCTCTCGAAATAACCGAATTCCTAAATCTAATAACCTAAATTTGGAATCTCTTCCTAACGATTGATTCTTAAATTAGCATTAAGCTTTAATCCGCCTCTATTAAGCTTTGTTAATTCTCAATCTGGCTAGTTAATTATCTTTATCTCTAAGCGATTATTAACCAGTTCTTGCTATTCAAAATTCCAATTGCCAAATGGACTTCTCAATCACACTAAGCAATCCAAACACACAATTCACAATGTCTCATGAATAATGCATTATCTTATTAATACTGAAAGCAAGAAGAATACAAAACTAACCCAAACAATCCAACAATATAACATTAAGCCAACATAGTAAATAAATCCCAATGGATTTAATCAATCTACCTAAACATATTCATTATCAAAACCCACAAGAATTCAATTATAACAATGAGTAAAGGTAGAATAAACCCGATTACACCCTTGGATGAGAGTAAACAGCCCTAATTCCTTTTGCTTGAATTGAATCGATTCTTGTTCCTCTTACTCAATTTGAAAACCAATCAACGAACCTCGCCCAATCTTCAATCTTTGAAGGGAATCCGATTGAAACCTTGATCCAAGTCTCCTTTTCCCTTAGTTCCAGCTCAGAAAACCCTTAGGGAGAGAAAAATTAGGGTTTGGGACGTTCTCCCCCGCTTTCCTTTCTTTTTTCCTCTCTTTTTTCTTTTAACTAATTCCCCTTGCCAACAAGTACGTCAGTGTTCAACACGGGCTGGTGTTGATGCCCGTGTTACTCTCTGTGGCCGTGCTCTCTAAGACTTCTGTTTCTTTGATGTTTAAAGCACCAACATGGCCGTGTTGGTGCACGTGTTGGCCGCAGTGTTGAAACCAACACGGCCATGTTCAGATTAGGGATGCGCAAACTCGACTTGTTTCGGCAACTTTGACGTCCAATTCTTCCCTTTATCACTCTTCGACTTTTTTTGGACCTAGAGCACGCAAACAAATGCATAGGGTGAGTGTTGGGACCAATTCACGTCCAAATGTACATAAATTATGCCTTAAAATCCCAATTTAGATGTGTGTATTCTACGCACATCAAATAACCCCACACTTAGCTCATTACTTGTCCTCAAGCAATCAAAAGTAAAATAAGGAAAATAAACCACTAAGGAACAACACTTAAACTGACAGACAAGCTAGAGAGCTCCTGCACATATCCTTAACAAGCGTAAGTCAAACAAAAAGAAACGAAGCAATCAATTCAAGTATCACAACCAAGATGCCACTAATTCGCAAAATACTATCTCAATAAAATTATTCAGAACCAACTCCTCACCAGATTCACTCTAAATCACTCAAAGTGTTAGTGTTTAATCGCTGAATGCATCAACTACTGCCTTACTTACTATATGCTTGCTCTTAAATCCTACTCCTACCACTTATGGAGAGTCAACAACCATGTCAAGAGGTCTTTATAAGGGTTGTAATAGGGATTAGGTAGGGGTAGGTAAATTTGGTAAGAGTTAAACCTATGGTATTCTGCAATGAAATACATGATCTGCACATAAGTCACAATGATCACAAGGGGTAAACAGTGGACAATAGTCTAAGGTGAGAAATAGGAATCAAGTCAAAATGTTTAGCTCACTTACTTTCTTTCTTTTCATCACCTTTCCCTCTTATTCTTCTATTTCTTTTTTTTCTTTTTTTTTCTTTTTATAAGGGAAGAACATTCACATAATAGAGTGAATTTTTTTTGGATTAAAGAAAGCTGCTATAAGATTCCATTGATGGGTGCTACTCGTGTTAGCTATAATCTAAGGCAGTGTACCTATCGATGTAGTCTAGCACTAATGGCGAGTATCAAGGTCGTATTCCTCGGGAAAGTGAAAGCCCAAAGTTACTCCTTTGTTCTTTGTTATATTAACCTAAAATTAGCGATAAATAATTTCTAAACTAACTAATAGCTACAAGCTAAGTCCTAAGGGAGATGCAAGAGTGATTGATAAACGAAATAATTAAGACAAGAAGACAAACCCAAAGGGAATCTAAACTAGTTGGCAATCAAACAAAAGATAAAGGATCAGTGAGTCTAATTATGCTACCCGTGGATGAATTCTTAACCGAATTCAGTTTCTCTCTCGAGATAACCGAATTCCTAAACCTAATAACCTAAAGTTGGAATCTCTTCCTAACGATTGGTTCTCAAATTAGCATTAAGCTTTAATCCGCCTCTATTAAGCTTTGTTAATTCTTAATCCGGCTAGTTAATTATCCTTATCTCTAAGCGATTATTAACCAATTCTTGCTATTCAAAATTCCAATTGCCAAATGGATTTCTCAATCTCATAAAGCAATCTAAACATCACAATTCACAATGTCTCATGAATAATGCATTATCTTATTAATACTGAAAATAAGAAGAATACAAAACCAATTCAAACAATCCAACAATATAATATCAAGCCAACATAGTAAAGAAATCCCAATGGATTTAATCAATCTAGCTAATCATTTTCATTTTCAAAATATACAAGAATTCAATTACAACAATAAGCAAAGGTAGAGAAAACCCGATTACACCCTTGGATGAGAGTAAACAGCCCCAAATCCTTTTGCTCCAATTGAATCAATTCTTGTTCCTCTTGCTCGATTTGAAAATCAATCAACGAACCTTGCCCAATCTTCGATCCTTCAAGGGAATCCGATTGAAACCTTGATCCAAGTCTCCTTTTCTCTTGGTTTCAGCTTAGAAAACCCTTAGGGAAAGAAAAATTAGGGTTTGGGACGTTCTAACCCTAGCCTCCTCCTTCTTTTCCTCTCTTCATTCTTTTAATTAATACCCCCTATCGCCTCCAACACGGCCGTGTCCCGGCCATATTAAGGACATGAGTTGGTGTTCCTGGCCGTGTTACTCTCTATGGCCGTGCTCCATAAGATCTATTTCTTCTTTGATGTCCAACACGACCGTGTTGGTTCCCGTGTTGGTAACACGGCCTGTGTTTGTGACCGTGTTGAGAACACGGCCATGTTCAGCTTCCTCATGCTCATACTTAGCTCGTTTCGGCAGCTTTGACGTCCAATTATGCTCCAATTCTTTTCTTTTTCATTCTTTGACTTCTTTTGGACCTAATGCACACAAATATACACATAGGGTGAGTGTTGGTACCAATTCACATCCAAATATCCATAAAATCGATCTTAAAAGCCCCATTTAGATATGTGTATTTTACGCACATCATCTATACTATTCCCAAGACAAGAATTTCCAATAAAAACAACTCATGTGTAGAATCATAACCCAAACCATAATAAAACTAAGTGGCAATGAAATATGATAGAAAATGGTGAAAGAGGGGTTTATCTACAGAATCAATAAATGAATGAAGGCTATTTGGCTAGAATGAAAAATCTAAGTGCCTCTATCATACCAAAGTGGTAAACTCTCCTTGTAGCCCTCATAAGCATTACCGAGCAAGTTCTAAAAGTAAAGACAGTAATTGGTACTCTCAACAAGAAATAAATACAAGCATATAAAGTGTATGCTTAAAATTTAGGCTCAATTTCTCACAAGTGTGCTTTTGAGTAGGTTCCAAACAAAAATCATCAAAACAGAATTAAATAAACCAAAGCAACTTAGTGCAAAACTCAAACTTATTATCTTACATTCTTCTGCAAAACTAAACACTATCGGTTTTACCCGATCACATGGACATAAACAGGATTTCAAAAGCAAGTCAACAGTAAGAGCATCGAAACAAAATGAAAAATTTTCAAAATTTTACAAAAAATTGCACAAAGAATAAACAAATAACTAAGATGGGATAAATATCACCCACCCCACACTTGAAGGACACATTGTCATCAGTGTACAAAATATAAGAAATGAAAAAGGAAAAAGAACTAATCTTGTACATTATAGCTCCGGGAGTGGAAAGAGGTGCATCGGGGTATATCGAGCGTTAGCTGGTGTGGTAGAGGAGTGGCTGCAAATAATAAAATAAAGAATTAAAATCAAAACTGAAACAAAAATTAAATAAAATATGAAAACTAAAACTAATAAAATGTTTCAAAACAAAAGGTTAAAATATTAGAGATTAAAGATAAAAATTGGGGCTCCCAAAAGCGCTTCTTTTTTATGTGATGAGTCTTCTTAGCTGGACTCATGGTGAAAAGCAAACGGGCGTGATCGACGACCATCCATCCTTCTTCCAAGAAAATGGCTTCAAGTATCCGCTTAGAGGGATAATCGTCAATGTCTTCTTTCTTTCTGGTTCCATCTCCATGTTCAAGAAATCGTCTTACACAGAAGCATCATCGTCAAACATAGTAGATAAACCAAAAAAATTATCACCTGAACTCAAAGTGACAGCGCTCAAGTGTTCCTCAGATTCAGTAGCGTTTGATGGAGTTCCCAATTGCTCTTCAGCTAGTAACTTGAAGATTAAGCCTACTTGATGCTCTATGTTCTTAATCGAGACTTGTTGATCTTCAAGTATCCTCTCTGTTTGTTGGAATCTATCCTCAAGACTTGCAATAAACCTCATCATCAGCTCCTCTGACACTAACTCTTCACCTTGAGTTGATGGTGCAAGATTAGGCTGTTGAAATTCTGGTGGTTCTTGGCCATCTAAGCTCCATCCAAAGGGTGAATGAGTGCTCCATTCTTGATTGTAGGTGCTTCCATACGAGTCATTTAGCCAACTTCCCGTATAATTCACCTATTCATAGTTATAAGAACAATGAGCAACATCACTATATAATGGACAATCATTACTCAAATGTAAACCACAACAAAATTCACAAAAAACTTTAGATGAAAGGATAGGAGTGGAGAGTTGATCGGTAGCCCTGCAAAACGATTCCACTTGAGCTTCTAAAGATGCATGGGTATCCCAATTCTTAGCACTCTCTTGGTTCCCAATCCCATTTTCCAACGTGGCATACAAAGAGTTTAGCATTGAACCTCCTTATCATCCACTATCTGAATCATAAACTTAACTAAATAAATATGTACAAACAAAATAAAAATAAATAAAAATAAAAATAATAAAAAAATGGCTAAATTAACAAATAGCAAATTTCACTCTAGTTTTCAAACATTCCCCGGCAACGGCGCCAAAAACTTGATGTGTGCTACTTGTGTTAGCTACAATCTAAGGCAGTGTACCTATCGATGCAGTCTAGCACTAATGGCGAGTATCAAGTTCGTATTCCTCGGGAAAGTGAAAGCCTAGAGTTACTCCTTTGTTCTTTGTTATATTAACCTAAAATGAGTGATGAATAATTTCTAAACTAACTAATAGGTACAAGCAAAGTTCTAAGGGAGATGCAAGAGTAATTGATAACTAAACTAACCAAGACAAGAAAGCAAACCCCAAAGGGCACCTAAACTAGTTGGCAATCAAACAAAAGATAAAGGATTGGTGAGTCTAATTATGCTACCCGTGGACAAATTCTTAACCGAATTTGGTTTCTCTCTCGAGATAATCGAATTCCTAAATCTAATAACCTAAAGTTGGAATCTCTTCCTAACGATTGATTCTTAAATTAGCATTAAGCTTTAATCCGCCTCTATTAAGCTTTGTTAATTCTTAATCCGGCTAGTTAATTATCTTTATCTCTAAGCGATTATTAACCAGTTCTTGCTATTCAAAATTCCAATTGCCAAATGGACTTCTCAATCACACAAAGCAATCTAAACACACAATTCACAACGTCTCATGAACAATGCATTATCTTATTAATACTGAAAGCAAGAAGAATACAAAACTAACCCAAACAATCCAACAATATAACATTAAGCCAAGATAGTAAAGAAATCCCAATGGATTTAATCAATTTAGCTAAACATATTCATTATCAAAACCCACAAGAACTCAATTATAACAATGAGTAAAGGTAGAGAAAACCCGATTACACCCTTGGATGAGAGTAAACAGCCCCAATTCCTCTTGCTCGAATTGAATCGATTCTTGTTCCTCTTGCTCAATTTGAAAACCAATCAACGAACCTCGCCCAATCTTCAATCTTTGAAGGGAATCCGATTGAAACCTTGATCCAAGTCTCCTCTTCCCTTGGTTCTAGCTCAAAAAACCCTTAGGGAGAGAAAAATTAGGGTTTGGGATGTTCTCCCCCGCTTTCCTCTCTTTTTTCCTCTCTTCTTTCTTTTAACTAATTCCCCCTATCGCTGCCAACACGGCCGTGTTGGTGGGCGTGTTCCCAACACGAGCTGGTGTTGATGCCCGTGTTACTCTATGTGGTCGTGCTCCCTAAAACTTCTATTTCTTTGATGTTTGAAGCACCAACACGGCCAGTGTTGAAACCAATTCACATCCAAATGTACATAAATTCTGCCTTAAAATCCCTATTTAGATGTGTGTATTCTACGCACATCAATAGACCCGAGAAGGGTAGTTGCAAGTTTGTTTTTGATAGGTCACTTAGCCGAAATTCAGAATGGATGAATGGACCTCCCAAATCAGTACAGAGAGCGCCTCCTTGGTCATCTACCGCACACATCGGACCTTCTCATTGCGCTTATATGCCTCGAGCCCCAACTTACATTGAGCCTACCTTATCAATTTGCCCGCGATGCAGGAATGCTGTTGCAGAGTCCAGCTAGACGACTCGAACAAAAAGAAGCACCTTCCGGAGGCATTCCCGAATCTATTTTTACTTTTTGAATTTTTGGACATTTCTTTTTATTTTATGTAGTTATTTGTTTTTTTTAGTTAGATATTTCAGTCTGTTTTTAGTGTGTTTGATTTTGAGGAGATGTTATCTTATTGAACCTTTTACTAGATGTTGCTTGGGATGTGTTTATTCTTGAGTTTTGCAGGAGTTAGCCTACTTGATGCTCGTACGTAATTTTGAGGACTAACATATTTTGAAGTGTTAAAGTACACATCAAGGGCAGTATCTAGTAGACTTTCTAGTTTTTATCTCTTTTTGTTGTCTTGTTTTTCTCTTAGTTTTCCAATTTCTTTTATGGACTCCCATAATTAGCTTCATTTTACGTATTTTATTCCTTTTATTTTTTAGTGCCTACCTTGTTCACACTGAGGACAGTGTTTTTCACAAGTGTGGGGTAGGTACCGTAGATCTGTGCAGGTACCAATTTTGTCTTTGCTGTTTTTATCTTGTTTTAATTTCCCTTATTGATTGAGTCCACTCATTATTACTGTCCTTATCTTGAGTTTTGTTTTAATCGAGTAGTTAATGATTTTCTTTCTTTTGAATGGACCCTTATTGTTTGTATCGAATCTTTGTGGGAAGAAGGCAATGAACGAATCTCTTAGTTTCAATCAAGCCAGGTAAAACTAGTGTTTTTCCTTAATCCTTTCATTTCACTTTATCTTGGATATAGAACACTGTTAATTTTGATGCGTATTAGATTGTTTGATTGTTTAAATTTTGGTTTGAGAATTCATGCAATTTTATCCCACTCAATGGTGAGGCTTTATGCTCCATTCTATTTTTGATTAGTGAGCATTGTGCAAAATTTTTGTTTCTAGAACTTGCTTTGTGATGACTTTTAAGATTACATGAATTGTTGATAGTCATGAGATGATTTGGGCACTTAGGTATTACACAATTTGGCCAAAAGCCTAACCCGCTTTTTCCCTTAGTGAACCCATTTTGAGCCTTAGCCTTTTTCTTTCATTATAAATTACATCTGACACTTATTTTACCACTTCTATTCATTCCACCATTCTTTCTACCATTATTGCTGGAAATAATGTACGTTTATGCTGCATTCCATTTTGGATCAATTTGCATATATTCACTAAGTTACTAGATTTTTCATAGATGCTCCCTTCAATCCAAATGATACATATTATTTTACTACTTTCATTGAGCATCATTGTATTACTTCATCCTGCATTTTGTTATTGCAGGAGTAAAAAAAATTTAGAATAAGGGTTTAGTTCGAGCATCATCTTATTATTAGAACAACTTAGTGTTTAATTTTGGTACAGTGTTTGATCCTTGGCTATATTCTTGCATTACCAGCATAATTTTCCAGCAACTTTCAACTTATTTTCCATATTCTTCGTACCTTACCATTAACCCTGTAACACCCTTAGTTGTAATAATAATAATTATATATATATATATATATATATTAAAAAAAAATAAAAAAAAATAAAAAACTCTTTTTCTCCTCCCTCTCTCTCTTTTCCTTCCTCCCTCTCCTTCCCTCTCCTTCTCCTTTTTCCTTCCTTCTCCCTCCCACGTTTCCCAGTTCCCAATCACTTGCTTGATTCTCCGCTCCTTCCTTAGCTCTGCGGCGGCTTCCCTTTTCCTTTCCTCCTTTCCGTCGGTGTTGTCAAGATCAAGGGAAATGCCTTGCTTCGCTCTCTCTTGCCGGCGTGCTTTCGGCGATCTGACATCGGGAACGAGTTCCTCACTCTCGAAAACCCCGGAAGCAACCCTCCTCCGTCGGAAAATCCTTGCCGGCAGCCTTGGGAAGTGTCGCGTGAGCAGCGACTTTCCGGCCCCGATCCGCCTTAGGCCACTTTCGACCAAAACTCTTGTACTTAGGACTCCCATGACTTGAGCTTCGGCGTGAGAGCACTTCGGATTTGAATTCGAAACCTTGTTGGCGGGGCCGGCTTAGGACCGGTGTTTTCTGGACGCGAAATATTTCAATTTTTAACTCGGTATAATTTTATTTAGACTCTGAAAAATTTTGTTTTAATATTAGAAAGTTATTGTGGCTATTAATTGCTTGTGATGGGTAGTTTAAAAATAAACCAAATTAAATTGTTTGGGTTGTGGTGTTTTGGAGTCGGGAAAATATTAGTGCGATTCTTGTGGCGGCTCTGTTATTAAATTCCGGCGTATACGATATGTTTTGGCGGGTCCTGGACCCGTTTCGGGGGGTAAATATCCGTAATTTAGGGGAGGTTCTGTCAAATTTTCGGCAGAATCCTCGAGTCCAATTTAATTCTAGGCAGTCGACCTTAGGGTCTAAGTCTAGGAAAAATTTTCGAATGTCTATTAATTGTATGTCTTTTGTTATTAGATAATTCAGCCTTCCCGCTAGCTCCACTCGAGGCGTAGGAGCGGACTGTGGAACGCATCAAATCTGTGAGTTAAAGTCATTTAATCTTTGCGCTATTGCTAGTCTGATTTTAATATGCTATTTAGAATTTGTGCTTAATATGATTATTAGTATCGCAAAATAAATGATTTCACTTGATTATTAATATTTGAAATAATATAAATATTATTATTAGTATGTTATAATAAGATAAACGTTATTATTTTTCCCCTCACAAATTGCACGTTGTTTTACCTTAGATCTTTAATCTTTATTTTGATATGTGTTGGTTGAGTTCATCAGATAATGATATTTATTATATGTGATGATTGCGAATTGGGAAATGTGGCTTGTAGAACATGCCGCCTGATAGGTTACATCAGGACCGTGTGCACACCGGTAATGATCATGGACATGTAATAAGATATTTATGGGTTTGCCCTGGTCGAGCATGGCTCTCTGGGCTGATTTGTGTAAATTGCCGGAGGTAAGGTCCCTGGTCGAGCATTGCTCTCGGGGCGCCAGTCTTATTGGATTAAGAGAGCCGAATGGCTACTAGATTTCTTATTTGGATACTTAAGTGACCAGACTAGAGGTAAGGTCCCTTGTCGAGCATTGCTCTCGGGGCGCCAGTCTTATTGGATTAAGAGAGCCAAAGTGGCTGTTAGAATTTGGGGTTAGGGTTCTACTTAGCCACACATCCCGTGAAAGTAAAAATGTCTTTATTTATTTACACTCTCTCCTTTTATCATTTTATTATTATGGTGTATGATTTTATATTATGATTGCAATTATATTCAGAAATTGGTATATTGTTTTGAATAATTAATACATCATGTGAAGGTTGCAATAGTCCTTAGATTATTTGATTTTGACTCACTCTAGACCGAGGTCTCGATTGTAAATTTTTTTTCGGTGGCGGTTAAAGACCTTCGCCATCGCACATTTGGTCAAACTTCTTCTTCTTGGACTTTTGTAATTATCTTGTACTTCTATACTTGTCATTATTACTCTAGAGTATCCGCAGTAGGAAATTTTAAAATTTATATAACGATTTTTGACTCATGTTGGTAATATGATGATTTATTATGCAAGACAATTATGACTACTTTATATTTTGATAATTGTATATCTGGTTTTGCTGGTTGGTAAGGCTTACTACGGGTTTTGGTGGCCTTAAGCCTACCCATTCCCTAGTGCCGGTCTCGGGCCCACAAAGTGGGTCGTGACAAACCCTATTACAACCTGGCTCAAGACCCTTTGATCATGTTTATTGACTATTTCACAGTAGTGGAGATCAGATCAATAAGCAAGCCTATGGTAAGCACTTTTTCTCTGTACTTTTGCGCTGAGAGCTTGGCAATATTCTTCTCACCTATATACACTTGTGTGTTTCGAGTGACATCTTGTAAGGCATGGTTCTCAAATTCTCAGTTTAAATAGTTTATCATTTTAATTTTAGCAGCTTTATTAACTTTGTTCTCTGTCTCAAGGATTTAGTGATTTGGGGGTTTTAAGGAAATTCGTCATGGAGTTTCGAGACTTGTTTTGAGTTAACCTTCTGCAATGTATTTGATTGAGTCATTTGGTTTCTGTTTGAGGAGAGAGTTGTTGAATGCTTGAGGACAAGCAAGCTCTCAAGTGTGGGGTAGTTTGATGTAGATGATTCTATGCATGTTTATTGACTGTTTATCAGCCATTTATTCGCGTATTTAAGTCATATTTATTCCTGTTTGATCGCAATGTGGTATGTTTATGAATTTTTTAGGTTTTTGGACTCCTCGATAGAGATTAATTGATTTACGGGCAAAAACCAAGCTATTTGGATGATTTACGCGTATTATATGCTTATCGGAGTCGATTCCTTGTTGGCGCGCAGTTTTGAGGCTTTTGCGCGACCTCCCTTGGACAATTTCGGAAATTTTGCATTTCATAGAGGTTGGTGCCCGTTGCACGGGCCATGGCACGGGGAAGGCAGTTCTATCTATAAATAGCCGCACGTAAAACGAGATGGGGTTCCGCTTCTAGTTTCTGGACTTTTTTACGTGCGTGACCCTCACTTCTGCACCTCTGTTCTTGGCATTTTGGGAGACCAACGTCAGTTCAAAGTATTGATTTGGAGGATTCAAGCAAAGATTGAAAGTTTCTAGACGATTGACCGAGACATCGGAGATCCATACTTGAGGCTGGTTTCAGAATCGGCACTTGCGACATTCCCACTCCGATTCAATAGAAGAGCGGTTATATGTTTCATTTTCTTTTATGTTACTTATTTCCTTTTGCATTTGTTTCTTTCATTATGAGTAGCTAGGATTGCCAAACCCATTGGGGTTCATCTTTATTGATGGTTTGTGTTTAAATATTAGATTTTTTATCTGCCATTTTTGTAATCTTCTTACTGTTTAGTAATAAAATTTGATTCAATTAATTTGAGACGTTAAATTAATTGTCTTTTGGGTTGTTTCTTGACATTGAGAAATGCTTTTTACAACTGGAAATTAAATAGTAAGAACTGCTAGTTAACACTCAGAGATAAGGTTAATTCACTTACCGGATTAAGAATTAACAACTCTTAATAGTTGTAAATCACGCTTAATGCTAATCTGTAATAATCTGATAGAAAGAGATTCAATTAGGTTAGTGCAGATTTAGGAACTCAGTGAGCTCGAGAGAGGAGCGAAGTTTGATTCAGGATTTAGGCACGGGTAGCAAGATTGGCAGTTTATAAAATCAACCTTAGAATTCCATCACTTAGGTCCCCTTTGGGTTTGCTTCTTTGTTACGGTTGTTTTTCGATTGTCAGTTGCTGTTGTTCCTTTATTTGCATTCATAAGCATTAGTTAATTAATTTAGACTTCTCACACCTTATTTCATATCAAATAACATAACGAACAGTAGTAACTTTAGGTTTACCCAATCTCCAAGGATACGACCTTGATACTCACTAGTGCTAGACCGCATCGATAGGTTCACTGCCTTAAGTGTAGGTTGCATAAGTAGCCCATCAATAAAGCATGTTTATATGGATTAGAAGCAACCATAATAGCAGGAGCGAAGTAGCTGATGGTCTATAGGGACTCTACATTGGTGATTCAGCAAACCATTGAGGAATGAGAGATAAAGGAAGAAAGATTGAAGCCATATTTCAGCTATCTTAAGACTTTGGTTAGTAATGTCTCCAAGTGTTTGTTCATACACTTGCCTCGAGATGAGAACCATCTGGCAAATGTGTCAAGGTTACTACTAGTTAATAATGGAGAACAATTTCATAGCTTTAGTAAGAAAGTGTCATTAGTGCCAGCTTTACAGTGACCTAAGTAACTTACCTCTTATTGAACTGCACAATCTGACATCTCCTTGGCCTTTTACAGCCTAGAAAATTGATATTATCAGAGAGATAAAGTCTCCTTCGAATGATCACATGTTCAGAGTCATTCTAATCAATTACATCTCTAAGTTGGTACAGGCTGAGTCATTAACTACTATAGGGGCAAGGCAAATGGCCAAATTTATAAAGAGGAACCTGATCTATAGGTACAGGGTCCCGCATCATGTTATGATAGATAATGGCATGCAATTCATGGGTGAGACCGCAAACCTGCTAATGGAGTATAAGATCAAACATTATAGGTCTTCTCCATATAGGGCTCAAGTGAACAATATAGTGGAAGTAGCCAACCAAAATCTAAAGAAGATATTATCAAAGATGGTATGGAATCACAAGGATTGGTTATTTAGATTACCCTTTGCATTTTAGGGATATCGAATGACTGAGTGGATGTCTGACGGGACAAACTCCCTACCTTCTGGTTTGTGGGACTGAAGCAATCTTGCTAGTCGAGTTGGAATTGAAGACTTTAGGAGTTATGCTGGAGGCTGAAATACCAAATTACTAGTGGGTTGAATAGAGATACCAACATTTGGCTTTGATTGATGAAAAGAGGATGAAACCCTATATCATATGCAGTTGTACTAAAAAGTATAGCTAGACGTTCAATAAAAAGGTCAAGCTAGGAAAAATCAAAGCTGGTGACTTAGTGTTGAACACACAAAATCAACTATATTCCGTCCGAGAGGAAAGTTCAAGCCAAATTAGGAAGGCACGTATTTTGTTAAGAAGATCCTGCCCAAAGGTGCTGCTAAGATCTCAGGCCTAGAAGAGAATGAATGCTCCGAACCTATTAACCTGGATCGTTTAAAAAAATACAGTGTATAAGAAGAAAAAAATAAAAGTAAAATAAAATAGAAAAAATAGCCTGCTGATTAGGAAACCTGAAAAGGCTGATCAAGCAAAAATTAAGACATAAAGAGAGAAAATGTTTAACTAGAAAATCCTAAAGGACTGGTTGATAACAAGAGTTGTATCATGAGAAATCAAAATATACCCATTTGGGCCTTTACTAAATGAATAAATTGTTTAGATTTTTTTCAAACATATATATGTCTGTTATTACTCTATGCACTACTAAAAAAAAGGCTAAATGATGCAGTTCCACCATTGACATTCCGAATTGTGAATTAGTGGGGCTGTCCCCATTTTCATTCTTAATTTAGTGGAAGTTGTGGACCTTACATCTACCGACGTCACCTTGGTCTTCTTTGTCCTTATTTATTTTTTCTATTCATAACAAAAATTAAGGATTGAGCTGCCTCCTTTCCAAGGCCGAGAACGTGACCTCCTTCTCCACTTATCAAGGCTGCCTTAGGCGTCAACAAGGAAAGCTTCGGCACACGTCCTATCTAGATCCGATTCAAGCAAGCCTTTCAAGGGGCTAACGCATCACTAACCTAAGTCCTAAGTAAAATAAATTAGATCTAAATAGAAGCATTCTTCATTTTCTTCTTTTAGAATCTGCATCTTTAAATTCAACAGCTAGTTCTTGAGTCCTCTTGAACCTTGCAAATCTAGATGTAGTGGTAGTTTGAAGCTGGAGCCAAGCTCTGAAGTTGTCACTATATTCAGGTTGCCTACAGCATCAAGATTGTGCTCTATAATATGGCGAGGCTAGAGTCTCTCAATCTTATCCAAGAAGTCTTGTCTTAGTGGGAAATCTTCAAATTCGAGGGTGGGGCATTCAAAAATCTACTACTTTTGCCCATACTAGCAATAGAGAGTCTCAAAGGTGTATAAAAAGTAGACGTGCATAAATGGGGTAAAGGAACACAACCGCTGCATACCAGTAGTGTGACATGCTTGATTCTCCACCAAGGGCAGGTGCAGCAGATAAGTGTGTGCGAAATGCCTCTCATCCAAGAAATCCAGCCCTTGTGACCTTATGAGGTAGTAATAAAGCGGACTTGCACATGCTTAAGCTCATACTTATGCATCGAATAATCAATATTTGAAGATTCTCGCGCAACTAAATCTATAGAAAGAGAAGGAATAAAAGAAAGAAAGGAATAATGAAAATAAAAGCTGAGTTGAAAAACCTGCAAGGGCGGCTTAGGAAAAAATATAATCTGCAAAGTTGAAAGCCCGAAAGGGTGGCTTAAGCAAAAAAATTAAGACAATACCCTACTAAGTTGAAAACCCAAAAGGATAGCTTAGGCAAAAAATTAAGGTCAAAAGAATAATTAGAAAAAGAGATTTGGTTGCATGCTTACAAGAGAATGAGGCTACCACAAAACTGTTGATGGGTTTTGTACATGACTAACCTAATAACGATTTCAGGCAAGATGACAGGAATTGATTAGCTCCGTACTCTACTTGGTCAATGATACTAGCAATTCTTATTTCTCCCTTCCTCTAAGGAGAAATTAGCATGAATTAGGAATAAAGGCAAAAGCTCAACATCCTAACCTAAACAGGTGTACTCTTCTCCTTCTTCTCACAACAAGAAATCAGTGTAGTAAGGGTCAGGTATTCGCCAAAAGAATGGAAAAGTATCCCGACTAGGGATATTGAATAATTATACCAATTTGCTAAGGAATGGGTGATCTAGCTTTGGCAAAGCAATAGGGTGAGTGGAATCCTTGGAGCCTTCAAGAATGGCAGTAAACTCCTCAATCATGGGGCATAGCTCTTATTCATTAAAGCGAAAAAAATTATTTTTTGGACATTAGAAGTTAACAGTTGAGTGAAGGAAGCCATAATCAAGCTTGGCATGCTGCATGGATTTGAAAGAAGAAAGGTGGAATTTCCCAAGTTTAATCCACTTATCACTAGTTAGGGTTTTGAGAAGAGTTTGGAGGGCTTTGGCTCCTCTTTGAGTCATGTTTTTGGCCTAAAAGGAATGAGATGCCTATGGGGGAATGTAGAAAAGGTGCATGTATTTATAGGCCAAAAACCAGAGTTTCGATTAGACTCTACAACTAAAGAGCATATCGGCTTACCATACAACTAATTAACTTTGCATAGAATTAATTGCAAGAAAAAAGAAGAATTAATGCACAATAGTATAAGCTTTTGGAGGATGTTGACCAATTATTAAAGGTCTTTTGAGGTGGTTTTTATAGCCTACCAACGTTAAAGATTCATTGCTCATTCTTTCCAAAAACTTCACTAACTTTTGCTTTAAGATAGCGCATTAAATGCATTGTCAAAGTGCATACTGCGAACGTGCTTCTTGTGTCGCAATTGTGAATCTTGAAAAGCATCCTACGGCTATATGACGTGGCATAGATACATTGGCTACTTCAAAAGTAAGTTTCATGAATCTTGCGTTCGTGCCTAGTATGGGTACAGTTGCGATTCTTAGCTTTAGGATCCCATTTGTCTCTACCTTAGAATTCCTCATTTTTGCAGTCACGATTTACATCCTTAAGTCTTCAAAAGCTTATATTCATAAACCTATGCTTTTTATGGTTGCACCTTGGAGGATACAGTCAATAGACTTGGATTTTGAGCCTTGATCAATGCTACATAAACAACACTTAAAATTACATTAAATCAAGACTCAATTTGAGTGTCAAGATCAAAATTAGAGATTTTAGCCTTATGATGAATCATCTATGCTAACATGCTCCATTACTTATAATTCCCTTAACTACAAACCCAAATAATACTTTCCCTGCTAATTCAGAAAGATCAACTAATCTTACTTTCAAATCATTAAGAAATTCAATGCATATAAGTCTCTCATAGTCAAACATGTTTCTAAGATTTTAAGATACGAGTCTTTGTTCGTCTAGGACTAAGGAATACTCATGACACTAGGATAATAATATATTACAATTGTAACACCCATAAATTTCTCTATTACTTTAATTAATATCATTTGTCTTTTATGCACAATTAATTGAGACATCATATTTATTTCTCTTGATTTCATAATTAGCCTCAATGATGCAAGTATGCATTATATAATATATTGATTTTATGCTTGAAAAGAATTTTATCTGAAATACCCGACTTTATAAATTTTCTTTGTTTTCCTACTACACTTCATTTGCAATTAACTACATAAACCCTACTTTAAAATAATGATAATAATAAGAAATAAATAAATACACAACCATATAAATGTATATAAAATAAGTAATGAATAAAACAATAATAGTAATAATAATAATAATAATAATAATAATAATAATAATAATAATAATAATAATAATAGTAGTAGTTTTTAGTATACCCATTTCACCTCTCCTCCCTATTTCCCATTCAGGCTACACCCTCCCCATTTCTGTCATTGTCCTTCAGCCTAGCACCTCCTTTACGATGTCCTCAGCCCCCTAAACCAACTACAGCTCAGCTCCTCCCGTTTCTTGTCGAAAAATCGTGTTAGAGAAGAGGAAGAAGGCGATGTGCGACTGTCCTTTTTGCTCCGGTCAATCGGTGAAGCTGCAGGCAAAGGCACCACTGCCAGGAGCTTCCCCACCCTTAATGACGCCTGCCTGAAGCCTCCCCAGTCGCTTTCATCGGTAAAGAAGAGAGGGAGAGCCTCGCCAAGCCAGCTTCTTTCAAGGCATGATTCGAGCAATTGGTGGGGAGTTAGGTGGAAATTTTTTATATATTCAGACCCCCGACATCGAGAGCTTCGAGTAGGTGGTCTCCAATTGCAATTTCAACGCCGTTGAATTCTTGGCCACTGCGAATGGCAAAGCTCCGATTTGCATGCTGAGAGGCAGAATAATTGTTACTTTATTTCGAGAATTTTAGTGGTACTGGTTTGTTTAAATCCTTCGAGGATATTTAGTTATGAATTTTACTGTGATGGTGTTAAATTTAGAATATTTAATTCGGTTGAGTTATTGTTAATTATGAGTTATTTTTTGGTGATATTAGGATCATTAAATTATTTAAATGCTCGAAATAAAATTATTATGCTATTCTTGTGTAATGGAGAATATTTTTGGACGTGGAGAAATAAATTATGGGAATTATGAGGTTGTAATAAATTAATAATTTAGAATATAATGAAAAATTATTTATTATACTGTGAATTTGGTCTATTTGGGCAATATGTGTAGTTGGGGGGCCAATTAGGTATTGGATGATTATAGAAATACTTTTCTGTAGGTTTTGGACCCGCTTTTTACATGGGGAATTAATCCGAATTTAGAGGATATGCTGCTGAATTTTCAGTAGAAATTCTAAGAGTTCTTTTGAATTCGCATATCATATTCCTTTATTTTTCAAACCGTTTTTAGCTCAATTCGAGTTCCTATATTTGAATATTATCTTATTGTAGGTAAGGACCCAGAGTCTGTTGCGGATCCCATTGGTCCTCCAGTCGCTAGGTCTATTCTCTGTACAGTCTAGGTGAGTGGATAAACTTATAACATTATAATTTTAAATTATATTATACGTATCAATTTTATGTAAATGCTTCGAAAGACTAATAATTACAATATATTCTCTATAGAAACCCGGGAATAGATAATGACAATTTGGAATTTTGTGATATTTACAAAGTTGATTTTATACAGCTTGATGAGCAGTATATACTCATTTATGTGGCTTATACGATCACACCATGGATGTCGGATATTGATTTAGTAACATAAAATATATAATATATTATCTTTAGGACAACATTCATTGTACCTATGCCTTTGGAGCATATACTGAGTGGTCGCCTTTTGGTGGCGTGTTTGCGTGTGTATGACTGTGATTTGCGCTTTGAGCTGCTAGCTTATGGTAAGCCATCTTTACGTCCATTGCTACCAGGATCGTCAAATTACATCTATAAGTGTGTATTAAATTTTACCGTTGATGCTTTGATGATTATGATTTTGTGATCAGTTATTAATTATTAGACTATTTCATTGACATTTGTCTAGCTAATTTCATTTTAAGATTGTATTTATAATATAGAGTATGATGATAAATTCCTTATAAGTTCTTCCTTATTATTTATTTATCCTCTTATTAAGTTCTATACTCAGCCCTTAATTTTAGCATTTTTCATATTTATTTACTGCTCAATAGTTGATTCCTTTTTTAGTGTTATCCTCATTTTTACTTCACCGAAATCAGCTTTAGTGGAGGTTGGGCCAACAAACTTAATTATTATTATTTTTTTGAATATCTAGAACTGTGCATTATTATTTTGTTAGCCTATGGGCTATTAAAATTATTTTGTCACTCTTACTTTATTGCTAAGGCTCAAATATTCCTGAGCTTATTAGGTGTTAAAAGTATGATATTAATGGTTGGATGTCGTAATTCACTAGTTTGTATTCATGATAATTATTTTAGTGATTTGTTAAAAAGTTAATTATAGTATAAACCTACAATGTTAGTCCTCATAACACCCGCTTATTTGTATAGGATTAGGTGTTACAACTATGAGTGCAACTTTTCAAGGCCTACCTCAAGTGATGAATGACCCTATCACTATGTCTAGGTATTGTTCTTCATACTAGGCTTATTTCAAAATGAGCCTTTCGGTTGAGGGTCCTAAAGGATTACAAAGGCCTTAAAGAGCAGCCGAAAAAGGAGTCACCACCCGACGAGATCGGGACATGTTTCAGGAATGAAGATGATGGCTTTGTATCCTTCGTGAAGAGCCTAAGCTTCCCCCTCCCTAAAATTAGAGATTCTAGATTTGGAAAGTTAGGTAAGAATAAGAAAGGTTTATGAAAGCACCCTTATCTACTTAGGTTGTAACACATAGCCTCCTATATAGTAGACGAGCCTTTGCATATTCTAATAATATTGCCTTAGTTATTTTACCCTATAATCAATTTATCCATCAATCTTTTTTTATCTTTATTAGCATGTGAGGTGAGCAATTAAAAGACTAACCTAGACGGGGGCACTTGATTGCCTTAGCTATTTCTTTGGAACGAAGCACATTAGTGCTTTTACTAAACCTAGCCGAGAGGCAATTTAGTGCCTTAGGTTTATCTTTTCATGCCAAAGTGTTCACAATATTTGTGCAATTTTCATTAATCCTATTCTAAGTTTAGGTTTATATTTTCATGCCAAAATGTTCATAATATTTGTGCAATTTTCATTAATCTTATTCTAAGTGTCGGGTTCATTTTAGCCTTAGCATTTAGGGTGAGCACATAATGAAGCACAATAGCTTACTTTTGTAAGATTTAACTCATTTTTATGTTTATACGTGTCAAGTAATCACAATAATTACTAAGTCCAATTTTATCCTTTATTACATGTAAGGTGAATTCCTAGGCATAAAGTAAACATACTTAGAATGAGGTGAGAAGAATAGAAATCAAAACAAGATTAAGGGAGACCGGGGATAAATCAAGGTCTTAAACAAATAATGGCAGACCTTAATACATATTAATATGCTAAAAATAATTCTTCCTAGCATGCATTTCCAATTTTAGAGGGGGTTCCTCTACAAACATTTAGGCTTGCATTACCAAGGTTAGCATTTAACATAATCCAAAAGAAATATTGTAACACCCGGAATTTTTTTTATATATTTAATAATAAGTTTTTTATTTAAGTTAATTTTAGCTTTATTTTTATTGGGTTTAATTTGAAATGATTTAATGAAAAATTTAATATTAATCAAATAAATGAGTTATTTTCTATACCCAATTAGTTTGAAATTTTAAGAAATTATTCAAGTAAATTATTTGAGAAATGATTATATTTTGGTTATTCAAAATTTTTCCAAATGCATATTTATATAAGTAAAATTATATATTGGAAAATTATGGTAGAATTGTAAAGGATGTGTTTATAAAAGAAGTTTGGGGGTCAAATTGGAATTATGCAGGATGAAATTGTAAGTAATTAAGAAAGTTGAGGGACCAAGTTGTAATAAGGAAAAGTTCAGGGGTCAAATGTCGATATCAAGGAAAGAAATCTGGGAAGAAGAGAGGAGAGAGAGAGAAAAGCAAGGTAGAGAGAGGAAGGGTACGTCGTCACCACATACTGTCACGCGTTGTTTACTCGCCATGTGAAGGCAGCAGTCTTCCGTCTTAAAAAGCAAGCTGGGGAGGCGGCGGCGTTGACGGATTGTGGCGACGGTGGCATGCTTAAGTGGCTTCCGTTCGTTCTTCTGGTGGCCTTCCTCCCGATCCTGGCGATCAACTACCCTTGGAGAGAGCCTTCACGGCAGCTGCGGCCCGTGGAGGCGGCACCGCTTTTTGGCTTTCCTACGAGCTCCGGCGGAGGATGGACGATCGGGAGGCGATCCCGACCTCCTCCTCGTCTCTTAAGCTTCGCGATGGCCTTTGGTTTCGTGGCGATCGAGCTTCGCTTCAGAATCGACGGCCGAGATCGTCCGCAAATCTCTCCGGATGATCGGGTGTCGGATCGGAAAATTGGAAGCGGATCATCACCGGTAGCGTTGTTGTGAGTCCGATGGTGTGTTCGGATCGCCGATCTGACTCCAAATGCACGGAGGGCGAGTCGACCGAGCGCCCTTGAATTATCTTTGGCCCGTTAATTTTAGAAATTCTTGGTTTAATTGTGTCTATTGGATTATATTGAGTATTTGATGATATTTGTGAGTCATAAATAATTGTCCGGCTGCCGCCTCGCTCCTGATTTTCAGGCAGGTCTTTGGCGAGCGGTCGGAAATAGGAAGTTCGGGGACCCGACTCCGTTGTTTAAATTGCTTGGATATTCGGAGTGTTTTTCCAAGGTGTCCTGGACCCGTTTTTTCGGGGGTAATGTTCGTGTTGTATGGGAGGTTCTGCCGAATTTTCGGTAGTTCTTGAGTCGAGATTCTTAGACAGTCAGTCCTAGGAATCTAGACCTAGGATTAATGATGGATTGTCTCAGCGTATTGATAAATTATTTTCCGTGACTAGATTGTCAGTTCGTTCGGCTCGCTCCAACCGAGGCACCGGAGCAAAGCTAGGAGGTCGCCAAACTTGTGAGTTAAAGTCATATATCGCTTATGCACGTGTCATGCATAAAATTTGATTTGCTATCGCGGATTATTCATTTGCAATTTTAATTTTCATTTAATTATTATCATTATTTTCTTTATGCTTTTAATTATTATTTAAATATGTTTTTCCTTTATCACCAATTTTAATATTGCATGATGACTCAAGATGGGACGGCAGTAGAACATAGGAGTTGGATGAGTGTTCCAATATAATATGAGAGAGATAGGAAAAGGGTAAAAGAGGTAAAAATTTTAAGAAGAAAGATTAGGACTCCGCCTGGTCGAGCATCGCCTCGGGCTTAGTAGAGTGTGGTTGCCGAGTAAAGGTCCCCCGGTCGAGCATTGCCTGGCGCTTATTTGGAAATTTAAGTGCTGACTGACTAGAGGTAAGGTCCCCGGTCGAGCTATGCTCGGCCGCCTTATTGGATAAGAGGGCTAAGGCCGAGAGTTAAGTGACCTGGTGAGTAAGGTCCCTGGTCGGCTTTGCCTGGGCCCGATCTGCTGGAATGAGAGGTTCGAGATGTTGAGTTGAGGTTAGTTGAGACATAAGTGTTGAAATAAATCGAGATGTTAGAGTTGGGATTAGGGTTATAATCAAGTACTGGGTCCCGCTGTACGTGGAATAAATTTTGTTTAAGCATGGCATGACACATATGTTTTAACATGACACGTATGGTTCGCGTGATTTATTAATTATTTTTAAAATTAAATGAATGTGATATTGAAATGTTGGAAAACTGTTTTAGATATATGATTTTAACTCACTCTAGGCCGATGGTGAGTCATTTTTACGCTTTTCGTGACCAGGACCTGCTAGTTCTCCCGCCGATTTTACTTATTCAAGAACCCGACTCCTTCATCATCGGGTGATGTATTTGATTTGGTATGTAAATTGGTAAATCTTAGATTCTCCGCAGTAGTAATAGTAAATGTATCAGTTGTAAATTTTCTGAGTTTCAGGTCTCGCCTAGTTTTTCTGGCATCCGATTAAATTTTGTAAAGTGTAACTATTAAGATAAATTGTGGCTTTAATAATATTAATTTGAGATGAGATTTGTTTAAATCAGTGAGTGTCAGGCTTACTACGGGTTTCGGTGGCCTTAAGCCTACCCATTCCCTAGTGCCGGTCACGGGCCCACGGGTGGGGTCGTGACAAATATATAATTCAAAAATATGATTAAAGGATATGGAAAACATGTGAGATAAATAAAAATCAGAATTTATATAAGAAAGAAATTAGAAAAAATATATAAAATTGAACAAAAATTAAAGAAGATATTTTTTTCTCATCTCATGGGTGACCTCGCATGGGTAAAAGAACCACTCGCACGAGGATAGTCCCCTCAAGACTCAAGAGCTAAACAGTGTTGTTTGAGACAGCTAACCTTCCATTCTAGAGAAGAGAGACTGAACCTGAGCGAGTATAGGGCCCATGCGCACGAGGTTAGTCCTTTAATCACAGCCAGCAAATGAAACGATGTCATCTTTACTCAAAACATGCCATTTGGGTTCATGTGGCTTCTGGACCCGCACTAGCAAAGGGTGACATCGCACAAGCTTAAAGGTCCAAAGCCTGGAATACACTAAATAGCATCATTTTAAGCAAAAACGATGTTACTTCAAGACTAAGGCTCCCTGACCTTATGCTCAGAAGGGTGATCTCGCACGAGCATAGTGGCATAGGTCCTAGTGGCCTTGAAATGACAGCGTATATAGCGGAACACAAAGCAAAAACATTAAAATGATGTGTAACATAGGTACAGTGGCTGACCTTGTGAAAGTACAAGTTAAATACGTGTGATGTCAATGCGCCTAGAACTAGAAAAAACACAGTTTGAAGAAAAAACTGCAGAACAATAAATAGCATAGTAATAAATATTAAAGAGAAATAGAGAAAAAATGATAATAAACAAAAAGAAAGGAAATGTAATAAACGTGAATTATATGAAATAATGATATAATAAGTAGTTTTAGGCCCTCAAATGGCTGCCTTTGGATTTTTGGATTAAATGCAAATGGGTTTCTAAAACAAAATGAAGAAAAGAGAAGTGGGTTTCTAAAACCTAAAAAGATTGCTCAAAGAGGGAAAAGGAAAAAGTATTTCTTTGTTTTCTACACTCTTTTGGACTTTTCTTTATAAATATTTATATTAAATTTGTCTCTCCTAATATTTAATGAAATCATCAAATAACCCACCAACCAAATCTTGACTTGGTGGAGAGAAGGGAATATTTATAGGGAGACTTTTATGTCTTGAAACTGAGGTTCGGCTCAAATTCATCCAATAAACAGTCAACATGTCATCAAGAGATGACTTCTACCTAGGCTGAACATGTGCAAGGTCGAGCGTGTCTTGCTTTGTCTGCATAGACCTTCTACATAATTGAATAGTTAAGTGGGTTAATAAATCAAACATGGGCTAAGCTTGAAAAAATGGGCTAGACTTAAAAGGACTTAACATATTGTAATGGATACTTGTAAAATCTAAATTGTATCATTATAGGGAGTAGCCCATTAAATAATAAAATTAAAGAATAAAATACATAAATAAAGAAGTTTGCTTTTGGGTCCATCTTTGGATGTGGCAAAGCTTCCTTATGGAATTTAGTATGCCACTCAAGTAGTAAAAATGTCACGGAGAATTACTCAAGTGGCGACTCCCATCTCTGCCCCAATTAGGTTGAAAAGCCTTGCAGTGTTGTAGTCGCTAGAGACACTTAGATGCGTGCTCGAAATTGCCGCCCACAGTCGAGATGCTTAAGAATGTTGTCATTAATGATTTGAGGGGTGAGATTTAGGAGGAGCTCCACCAATCTCTGGCTAGGATGGCTGCGAATCAAGCCCCACTTACTGCTCTAGTTGTACCAGCTGCCCTTTCGATACCCAATCCTCCTAATGTTGTTGATCCGGCTGTTATTGTCGCTTCTAGCACAACTGTTGCTAATGCTAATGCTAACGACCCTATTAGAAGAGGAGTTTTGCAAAAATTTTGGGATTTTGATGAGTTTATATTGGACCAGGCCAAGAAGGAGACCACCCTTGCCACCAATGAAGTTGTGAGTGGCTTAAGTGCAAGACTTGACAAGATGCAAAGCGTGTTGGAAATCAATAGGTTGGATCCGACCTCTAACTTTGATAAGCTGGTTTTGAAAGGTAAGGACAAGCTGCCTACGAATTTTAAAATGACAAAAGGAAGAATGTGAGAACTGGTAGGAGGCTAAATTCTGAGGCTAGAGGGAGCAGAACCCTATATGTAAATGTTGTCCAGCAACCGAGGAGGTTCTCTAACTTCAAGTAGCCTATTTTAAAGATCTTCAAAAGGCTGGTATAAAATGGCCTACTCCAACCTACTACCTTTAAGAACTTACCAAACCCTAATGCACCCAGTTATAAGCCTAACACCTATTGGATTCCATCAGGTACTCAGGCACCACAAAGATAATTCTATTTGCCTTAAACATGAGATCCAATACCTTATTGATGTTGAAAAGTTAACTGACCCTGACCAACCTAGCACCACCCTGCCTAACTATAATAACGCACTACCCCCGAATAAGGTATTTAAGGTCACCCTTGATTTCATGAAGAGAAGGTCATGGATTCCTTCCACAAGATACCCATACTCGAAATAGAGCTAGAGCCAAAGCTGAAAAGCCCACAAAGAACCTTCATCGAGCTGAGGGCACCATTATCCATGGTGTTCCTAAACCTTGTAAGGAGTAGAAAACTCAATCCCCCATCATTGAGAAGTGGTCCTAACCCTCATGATGGTCAATCTTATGAGTATCACCAGGCTTTCGAGCATGTGACAAATCAGTGTAACCGTCTCAAGTACAAAATCCAAGACCTAATAGATTATGGGGAATGGCAAGTGGAACAACCTCTTTGGGATGAGTATGAATACCTATTAGGGTAGTATGCAGGCAAATTCAACTTCAAGGTCCATTATTCGAAGCCCCCTTTAGTGGACATTTTGCATTAAAGATATTTTACCGAGTGGTTGGGGATCGGATGATGATGAACAAGCAATTGGTGACTCTTGCCTTCTAGAGCTATGGAAGAAAGGTGAAAATAAGTCGATGATAGCCATAGACATCTGGTACAGTTTTGAGGATGAGTGTGAAGTCCAAGACAACAGGGTAAAAGATATATAGGCCGACATCAATTCTGTCAAAGAAGCTAAGCGAGTGGGCAATGGTAAGGACATGGGGCAAAAGAGTTGAAACAGTTTGAGAAAGCGATAGAAGAAGTCGACAAGGGGCTGTTGGAAGAGTTGAAGAAGAATAAGAAGACGACTGGCATTTAGGAGTTGTTGATGCAATCACAAGACATATGAAGGCTTTGATTCAAGCCTTACTTGGCATCATCATAAGTATAGAAGCTACCCTTTAGGAAATTATGAAAATAGTAATTGACAAGACCACTAGTATAATCACTTTCTCGGACGAAGACTTAACATTAGATGGAAGGGACTATAACAAGGCTCCCTATATAGCGGCTGAAGTGAAAGGGAAGAGGACCTCATGTGTGATGGTAGATGATGGGTCAACTATCAATCTATATCTTGTATACTTCCTAAACTAGGGATGACTACGAAAGACCTGAAGCCGTTAGACATGATCATAAGAGCCTATGATGAGACTAAGAAGGACATTTTTTAGCACTGGTAAATATGGATCCCATTGAATCCTAGGTCAAATTCATTGTCCTGGACATCTTAGTAACCTTTGCTCTGTTATTGGGAAGGCCGTGGTTTCATGCCCTATGAGGAGTCCTTTCCATTGTGCATCATAAAGTTAATTTCTCTTATGAGGGAGAGATAATCACCATAAATGCTGAAGGTCATAAGATCGTCTTAGCTATTCAAGAGGCTGCTAAGGAGCTCAGGGCCCTAACTAGATTTTAAGTCACAATCCTCTATAAGGACTATATGGACCATAAAATGGCAAGTATGTTCAAGAAGATGGACTTATGCCTAGAATGGGGCTGGGGAAGAATCAGCAAGGGATCGCAGAGCTGCTAGACTTCAAGGGAAAAAAAGACCTGACATGGCCTGGGATACAACAAGGACAAAAGTGAGGCAAAACCTAAGAGTAAGACTTTAAAAGACATTTTTGTCTAGGGGTACAAGCCTACTCTAGGGAACCCGTACTTCTTACTATAGCTAGGACTGAGGTGCTGGGATTTGAGATTTTCAAGAATCTGATCATCGATAGGATGGTAGAGCTAAGCATCAAGGATGTCCGAAAGAAGGTCATAACCAAGGTCAAAAAGCTGAAGTTGGAAGAGTTTATATGCCTACTAGATGATTTGAATCCGTAGGGGTTAGCTGCCCTAATAGAAAAGAATATTATTAATGTATTTTATGAGGAAATTGATGTAATAATGCTTGATCTTTACGAGGATAATGTTTATTTTGCTTCTAAGATCAATAATGTGAACTCTGATTTTGCTTACTTGTGTGAGAATTTGAAAAAATAATAGAAAAGAGAAAATTAGTATTTGCTTGGTCATATAACGACATGCCAGGGTTAGACAAAAAGATAGTAGAGCACCGTATTCTTACCTATCCGCACATCAAGCCTATCAAGTAGAAAATGAGAAACCTAAGGGCAAATTGGGTAAAGAAGATCCAAGAAGAGGTCGCTAAGCAGGTAAAAGCTAATTTCCTTAATGTAGTCGATTATATGGAATGGTTAGCAAATATCGTCCTATCCTCAAAAAGGATGGAAAAGTAAGAATGTGTGTGGATTATCGAAACTTGAATATAACACACCCTAAGGATGATTCTCCCCTTCCTCACACAAATGTGATAATCGATAGTGTAGTCTCAAGTGCGATGTATTCTTTCACTGATGGGTTCTCTGGATATAATTAAATCATAATGGCAACCATAGACAAGCCGAAGACGAGGCTCATCATTGAATGAGGGACATACTGCTATAAGGTTATGCCTTTTAGACTAAAGACTGCGGGGCAACTTTTCAAAGAGCAGCCACGACCTTGTTTCACGACATGATGCATAAGGAGGTGGAGGTGTATGTGGATGATATGATGGTAAAATCTGAAATATGAGAACGACACTTCTAAGCTCTTGATAAGTTTTTAGGACGAGTAAAAATATATAACCTAAGGCTCAACTTGAAGAAGAGCATATTTAAAGTGACATGAGGAAAGCTAATGGGGCATATAGTGAGTCAACGGGGTACAAAGATCAATCCGGACAAGGTAAAGGTTGTTTAGCAGATGTCAGCGCTTGAAGATAGAAGAAGAGGTTAGAGGGTTTCTAGGATGTCTGTAGTATATCAGTAGGTTCATTTTCAAGCTCACGATGGTTTATGATCCTATTTTCAAGCTTTTAAGGAAACACCAACCCATAGTGTGGGATGAGCATAATCAGAAAGCCTTCCACAAGATTAAAGAGTACCAAATGAAGCCGTCGATATTAAAGGGATGGTAATTCATTGACTCTCTAGTTGGCCTCAGAGGAAGAAGTTATGGGAGCAATGGTGGCGCAGTATGGGCCCAACGATGTAGAACATATGGTCTATTATCTCAATAAGAAGTTATTGCCCTATGAGTCAAAGTATAATTCATAGAAAAGACCTATTTGCCTATGATATGGGCTACAATAAAATTGAGACACTAGTTCTAGTCTTATAAGGTTTCAGGTAGTTTCAAAGATAGACCTATTAACGTACTGTTTAAAGCCCCGTCACACTAGAAACTTAGCTAGGTGGTTAGTGCTCTTGATAGAATTCGACATTGAATACGTCACAAAGAAGGTGGTCAAGGGAAGAGCTGTAGCAGAATTCTTGGATTAGAATGAAATTGAGGGAGCTGACCCTAGGACTTTTCCTAATGAAAATTTAAGGACAATTGAGATCTAAGAATGGAAAATGTACTTCGATGGAGCAGTGAATGCAAGAGGTGCAGGGTTAGGAGTAGCTCTATTCACGCTTGAGGGAGAAATGCTACCAATGGCCAAGCCATTGGACTTTAAGGTAATAAATAAAATGACGGAGTATGAAGCATGTTTGTATTGATTAGAAGAGGCCATAATAGTAAGAGTGAAGCAGTTGATAGTCTACGAGGACTCCATGCTAATGATTCAGCAACCATCGAGGAATGAAAGGTAAAAGGGGAGAGATTGAAGCCATAAGTCAGCTATCTCAAGACTTTAGTTTGTAATTTCTCCAAGTGTTCGTTCATACACTTGCCTGAAGATGAGAACTAGGTGGTGGATGCATGGGTGAGATAGCAGACCTACTGGTTGAGTACAAAATCAAACATCATAAGTCTTCTCTATAGAGGCCTCAAGCGAATGGTGCGGTAAAAGTATCCAATAAGAATTTGAAGAAGATACTCTCAAAGATGGTATGAAATCATAAGGATTGGTCATTTCAATTACCCTTTGCAGTTTTGGGGTATCGAACGACTGAGCGGATGTTGATGGGATAGACTCCTTAATCTTTGGTTTATAGGACTGAGGTAGTCTTGCCAGTCGAGTTAGAGCTGAACCCTTTAAGGATTGTGCTAGAGGTTGAAATACTAGAGTATCAGTAGGTCAAATAGAGATATCGACAGTTGGCTTTGATTGATGAAAAGTTGATGAAAGCCATGTATCATATTCATGGGCTCTTTATGCAACCTACACCTAAGGCAGTGAACCTATCGATGCAGCCTAGCACCAGTGAGTATCAAGGTCGTATCCCTGGAGATCGGGTGAACTTAGAGTTACTACTGTTTGCTATGTTATCTTGTCTGAAATAGGGTGTGAAAGTTCTAACGTACCAACTAATGGTTATAAGTGCAAATAAGTAAATAAAGAACAACGGACAATCAAAAGATAATTGCAAAGAGAGAAACAAACCCAAAAGGGAGCCTAAGTGATGGAATTCTAAAGATGGATTTTATGGATTGCCGATCTTGCTTACCCGTGCCTAAATCCTAAATTGAATCCCGGTTCCTCTCTCGAGCTTACCGGATTCCTAAACCTGCACTAACCTAATGGAATCTCTTCCTATCGGATTACTACAGATTAGCATTAAGTATGATTTAAACTATTAAGAGTTATTAATTCTTAATCCGGCGAGTAAATCAACTTTATCTCTAAGTGTTAACTACCAGTCCTTACTATTCAATGTCCAGTTGTAACAAGCATTTCTCAATGTCAAGAAACAACCTAATAAATAATTAATTCAACGTCTCAAATTAACTAAATCAAACTTTTATTACTAAATAGCAAGAAGATTGCAAGAATGACAATTATAAAACTAACAATTAAGCATAATCCATCAACAAAGGTGAACCCCAATAGGTTCAAAAGATCTAGCTAGTCATGTTCATGGTTAAAGCAATTAGGGAACAAAATAAGGAAAAGAAAATTAAAGGCATGTACACCCTTCTCTTTCAAGTTGAATGAGAAACCCTAAATTTTCAAATTCGAAATCTCAAACCCTAGTTGCCTCTTGAATGCTCCCAAAGTTTGTCTTGATCTTCAATTCAATGTTGGAACAAGTGAAATCCCTCCTTCAATTGATGAATTTTGATCTCTCAAGGTCTACAATTGAGGTATAGGAGACAATTGATTAAGTGTGTGTCTTGGAATTGAGTCCAAAATTCGTCCCCTCTTTCCAAAAGAATTCAAAATTGCCTATATAGTTGATTCAAGATGGCCGAGTCCGTGCCATGTCAACTGTGGAGTCTGTTGCCGACTCTTCTAGCCGCGCTCCAAGCCGGTGCCGAGCCACCACAGCCGCGGCCGGAGGCTATGCCGGCTTCGGAAGTCGTGCTGAAATGGCACAATTGGGGATAGCTTCTTGGCAATTCAACACGGCCGGAGTCCAGGCCGTGCTCAACCCTCGGGGTGCTAGTCCTCGCCCAATTTGATGGATTTTGGTCCGTAATCACACGTATTTCCCTCGATTATTGATGATGTCCTTCGAAAATGGCTTGAAACGAGAAAGGAAACAAAAGACAGGTGATTCTAGCATAAAATGGGATAATCATGCATAAAAATGTAAACAATCGGGCATGAAAACATGTGTAGTATGATGCTTATCAAATTACCCCATACTTAAACTTTTTCTTGTCCTCAAGCAATTTACAACTCACTCCTCAAACAGATACCAACTAACTCAATCAAATGCATTGCAGGAGGTTAGCTCAAAACAAATTTCAAAACTCCATAATGATTTTTCCCAAAATCCCCAAATCACTAAATCCTTAAGAGAGAGAACAAACTTAATAAAGTTGCTAAAGTTAAAATGATAAACCATCTAAATTGAGAAATTGAGAACCATGCTTCATAAGATGTCACTCAAAACACACAAGTGTATATAGGTGAAAGAAGATCGCCAAGCTCTCAACGCAAAAATATAGAAAAAATGCTTACCATAGGCTTGCTTATAGATCCAATCTCCACTACTACGAAATAATCAATAATCATGATCAAAGGGTCTTAAGCCAGGTTGTAATGGGGTTAAGGTAGGGTACGTATAAATATGGAAAGTAGGCTACAAGTTGCTGGAAGTTAAGCAAGTAATGCAAGAAAGTAATGAAGGATCAAGTCGCACGAAATGAACACTAAGTTGCTCTAAAAATAAGATGATGCTCAAAATTAACTAAATTAATACTCTTCTTTTATATATATATATATATATATATATATATATATATATATATATATATATATATATATATATATATATACTATGTATATATATTACAACAGCTTATGTAGGGGTTGTTGGTTATTGACACATACAATAAGACTGAATATCCAAATTTTCTTTTTTTTTTTTTAATTGAAGGGAGCATCTATGAAAAATCTAGCAACTTAGTGAAATATATGAATGCAGATTGATCTAAAATAAAATGCAGCATAAACTTACATAATTTCCAACAACAATGGTAGAAAGAATGGTCAAATGAATAGAAGTGATAAAATGAGTGTCACTGTTATTATTATCACGAAAGGAAAGGCTAAGGCTCAAAATTGGTTCACTAAGGGAAAAACAGGGTTAGGCTTTTTGGCCAAATTGTGTAAATCCTAAGTGCCCAAATCATCTCACGATTATTGACAATTCATGTAATCTCAAAAGATATCGTAAAGCAAGTTCTAGAAACAGAGATTTTGTACAATGCTCACTAATGAAAGAAAAAGGAGCATAAAAATAGTGATGCACCAATTGGCTCAAAATCTCACCATTTGAGTGGGTTAAAATTGCATGAATTCTCAAACCAAAGTTTAAACAGTCAATCACAATAATAATCAACAATATTAATAATGTTCTATATCTAAGATAAAGTAAAATGGAAGAATTTAAGGAAAAATACCAATTTACCTGGCTGGATTGTAATTAAGAGATTCGTTCATTGCCTTCTTCCAACAAGGTTCAATAAAAGCTATAAGGGAATCCATTCAAAAGAGAAAATCATTAACTACTCGATTAAAACAAAACTCAAGATAAGGACAGTAATAATGAATGGACTCAATCAATAAGGGATATTAAAACAAGATAAAAACAAAGAAAGATAAAATTGGTACCTACACAATCTACTGCAGACCTACCCCACACTTCAGAAAAACATTGTCCTCAGTGTGAACAAGGTAGGCACTCCAAAATAAAAGGAATAAAATACATAAAATGAAGCTAATTATGGGAGTCCATAAAAGAAATTAGAAAACTAAGAGAAAAACAAGACAACAAAAAGAGATAAAAACTAGAAAGTCTACTAGATAATCGCCCCTTGATGTGTACTTTAACACTTCAAAATATGTTAGTCCTCAAAATTACGTGACGAGCATCAAGTAGGCTAACTCCTGCAAAACTCAAGAATAAACACATTCCAAGCAACATCTAGTAAAAGGTTCAATAAGATAGTATTCCCTCAAAATCAAACTTACTAAAAACAGACTGAAATATCTAATTGCAAATGACTACATAAAATAAAATAAAAAATGTCCAAAAATTTAGAAAGCAAAAATAGATTCGGGAATGCCTCCAAGGCGCTTCTTTTGTTCGAGTCGCCCACCGACTGGATCAAGATTCCCGCATCGCGGGCAAATTAAGAAGGTAGGCTCAATGTAAGTTGGGGCTTGAGGCATATAAGCGCAATGAAAAGGTCCGATGTGTGCAGTAGATGACCAAAGAGGTGCTCTCTAGACCGATTTGGGATGTCCATTCATCCACTCCGAATTCCGGCTAAGTGACCTGTCAAAAACAAACTTGCAACTACCCTTTTCGGGTCTATCACGACAAAGTCTCATATTGATACAAGTTATTTTTTCGGATGAATAACACATACTAGTAGGGGAAGAAACATGTATAGCATCATCCATTTGTACATCTTGTGGTTGTGTATTACATGCAAGATCAATTCCATCAATACAACAAATGGCATGAACATGGTCGGTGGAAGAACTATCAAATGAGGGTAAACTAAAAGTGACACAAATGTCTCCCTACATTAAGTTCTAACTTCCCCTCAAATCACGCCTATTTTAGCTCTAGCTGTGGCAAGGAAAGGTCTCCCCAAAATTAATGGTACACCATGCTCATCATTGTCCATATCCAAAACCACAAAGTCCACAGGAAATATGAACTTATCTACCTTAACTAGCACATTTTCCACAATTCTCCTAGGAATCTTAACGAACGGCCACTAATTGAATGCACATCCTATGGATTTTGCCTCCCCAAACCTAGCTTATTGAACAAACTAGTAGGCATGACATTTATGCTAGCCCCCAAATCAGCTAATGCATCATCAACACACAAATTACCTAAAGTGCAGGGAATAGTGAAACTCCTTGGATCGTGACGTTTCTCGCAACTTGCTCAAACACCACGAGCACTCCTCATTAAGTCGAACATAGGCGACCTCCTCCAACTTCCTTTTCCGCTAAGTATGTCCTTTAAGAACTTAGCATACTTGACATCCGCTTCTAATGCATCAATAAAAGGCAAGTTAATATGCAGTTGTCTAAAAATATCTAAAACTTATCGAACTACTCTTTTCGCCTCGCTTGTTTAGCTCTAGCAGGATAAGGAATCTTAGGTTGATATTCCCTGATTGGAATTGATTTCACCTTTTGTCCCTCGTGTTCCTAACCTTATCGCTTGCCTTAACTTGCACATCAATAGTGGCGTCATCAAAACAGGGCTTGAAGGAGCGAACTAACTTACTCGAACGCAGTGATGGCGTTCACGTGCTCCCTCGGGTTAGACTCGTGGTGCTGGAGCTCCTTGCCGCTCTCGACAACATCTTAGAGATTTGGCCAATCCGGGTCTCCAAGTTCGAATCGAGGCCTGCCGGTTCCTAAGTGCACTATCGGGTTTGCTAGAACCTCATCTCCGTAGACGCCACAAACTTCATCATAAGCTCCTCTAAATTTGACTTCTTTTATGGTAGAGGAGGAGCTTGTGGCAGCCCAAATGTTGTCATGGCCATCGATGAAGTCTCCGAAAACCAGGGTGGACCCCCGAGCGTTATTGTTCCTCCAACTAAAGTTGGGATGATTGCGCCACCCAGGGTTGTATGTATTGCCGTAAGGATCGTTCACGCTTTGGGGCATTCCCCATATAATCAACTGTTCAACATCGGGAAGACATAGCGAATTAGATGGAAAAGTAGTAGAGGATGAAGCAAACATACCTCCCGCAAAGATAACAGATTCAGAATGCGGCCACCATAAAACTCGCAGCCCAACGTTCGCTACATAAACCGGCATCTAAAGTTGGTCGATCTTCTTGGCTAGAAGCTCCACTTGAGCTCGCCAAGGTTGCTATAGAGTCCACTTGGTTGACCACTCCCCGCCTTCCCGGTCGGCTCAGAGGATTGCCACCGATAGTTGTTCATGGCCATTTCCTCTATCAGTTCGAGCTCCGCCGCCTTACTATTTAGCGCCCCACCGCAACATCCACCATCTACCTCGTTGCAAGGTTCGACCCACGTAGAAGGTCCGAACTGCATCCACACCGGCAATCCCCCGATGTGGGCGGCATCTCAAAAGATCTTTAAATCTCTCCCATGCATCGTACATGCTTTCATCATCAAACTGCACAAAAGAAGATATGTCATTTCTAAGTTTAGCGGTTTAGCGGGAGGAAAATACTTATATAAAATTTTTTAACGCCTTCCGGTAGTGATCGTCCTCATATGGAAGAGATTGCAGCCATCTCTTTGCTCTGTCCCTCAAGGAAAATGGAAACAATCTCAGCCTAATGGCATCATCGGTTGTTCCATTTATCTTGAATGTGTCACAAATCTCCAAAAAGTTGGAGATATGTGCATTGGGATCCTCGCTGGGCAATCCTCCAAACTGCAAGCTTTGTTAGATCATCTGGATAACATTAGCCTTTATCTCAAAATTGTTGGCCGCTATAGCAGGTCTGACTATACTCATTTTCGTCCCATCTAAAGAGGGTCGAGCAAACTCGTACATAGTCCTTTGATCATCATTGGCCTGGGGGTTGAGGTTCTCCATCGCGTCAGTTCCTTGAACCTAAACCGTAACTCTGTCCTCCTCCTCAACTGCCTGCAAACGTCGTCTCAATAATCCGAGAGCTCCCGGTCGATAAGGGTGCTATTGGATCGGGGGTTAGAGCTCCCTGGTCATATACTACCTGAAACCGACAACCAAACAACCACCAATCGATCAAATAATATAACAATAAATAATAATAAAAATAAAGAATAAATGAATAAACAAATAATGACTAAATTAACACAAAAACAATTCACTCTAGTTCACCGTTACTGTACCAAAAGCGGATAGCCAAGGCATCAATAAGAAATTCAAATCAGGAAAAATCAGAGCTGGAGACTTTGTGTTGAAACACACGAGACCAATTGCATTCGATCCGAGAGGAAAGTTCAAGCCTAATTAGGAAGGCCCGTATTTAGTCAAGAAGATCCTGCCCAAGGATGCTGCTAAGAATTTAAACATGGAAGGAAATGAATTCTTTGAGCCTATCAACCTAGATAGTCTTAATAAATAATATGTATAAAAACTAGGAAATAAGAAAAAGAAAAAAAAATAAAACATAACAAATGGTCAGCTGATCAGAAAAGCTGAAAAGGCTAGTTAAGCAAAAATTAAAGCAATAGAGTGAGAAAATGCCCAGCTAGAAAATCCAAAAGGACTGGTTCGTAACATGAGATGTATCATGAGAAATCAAAATATGCCCATTTGGGCCTTTAATAGATGAATAAATTGTTTAGAATTTTAATCAAACATATATATGTTTATTACCTTATGCACTAAGTGAAAGAAAAGGCTTTAAGTAAAATAAATGAGATTTAAAAAGAAGCATTCTTCATTTTCTTCTTTTAGCATCTGCATCTCTAAATTCAATAGCTAGCTCTCGAGTCCTCTTGAACCTTGCAAATACAGATGCAGTTGTAGTCTGAAGTTGGACCTAAGCTTTGAAGTTATCATCTGTGGTCAGGTCGCTTTCAACATCAAGATTGCATTCTATAGTATGTCAGGGCCAAAGTCTCTCAATCTTATCTAAGAAGTCTTGCCTTAGTGGGAAACCTTCGAATTCAAGACGAAATTCCAAAATCAGTTGTTTCTACCCATACTAGCAATAAAGTCTCGAAGGTGTATAGAAAGTGGACACGCGTAAATCGGCTAAGGGAGCATAGCCACCATACACTGAGAGTGTGACATGCTTGATTCTCCACCAAGGGTAGGTCCAATGGATAAGTGTGTCAGGAATTCCTTTCATCCAAGAAATCCAACCCGTATGACCTCGTGGGGTAGTAATAGAGCGAACTTGCACATGCTTCGGCTCATACTTGTCAATGTCTTTGGGAATGTTCAGTATTTAAAGCTTCTTGCATAACCAAATCTACAAAAAGAGAAAGAGGAAAAAAAAAAGGAAAAAATAAGAATAAAAGCTAACTTGAAAACCCGAAAGGGTGGCTTAGGTAAAAATTTAGTTTGCTAAATTGAAAACCCGAACGGACGGCTTAGGAAAAAATTAAGGCAAAAAGAATAAATGAAAAAAAGAGATTTGGTTACATACCTATAAGAGAATGAGGCATCACGCTCAAATTGGTCAATGATGCTAGCAATTCTGATATCTCTCGCTCCTTGTGGAGAAACCAATAGGAATTGAGCATAAAGGCAAAAGCACAAAATCCTAAACCAAGCGAGTGTACCCCTCTCCTTATTCTCACAGCAAGAGACTAGTGTAGTAATGGTAAGGTATTCGCCAATGGAATGGAAAAGTATCTTAATTGGAGGCATATTGAATAACTCTATCAATTTGCTAAGGAAAGGGTCATCTAGCTTTGGTAAAGCAATATGGTGAGTAGAATCCTTAGGGCCTCCGAGAATGGCAATACACTCTTCAATTATAGGGCATAGTTCTTGCTCAATGAAGCAGAAAACATGATCTTTTGGGCATTAGAAGTTAATAACTCAGTGAAAGAAGCCATAATCAAGCTTAGTATGCTGCATGGCCTTGAAAGAAGAAATGTGGAATTTCCCAAGTTTAATCCATTCAATTAGGGTTTTAAGAAGAGTTTGGAGGGCTTTAGCGCTTATTTGAATAATGGCTTTTGGTCTAAAAGTGATGAGACGCGTATGGCAGAGTGTATAATAGGTGTGCATGTATTTATAGGCAAAAATTAGAGTTTGGATCAGACCCCGCAACTGTAGTCGACTTAGCATACAACCGACCTTCTCAGCTCCACAGCTGATCGACTGTGTAATGTCATCACGCATGATTTTTTGATAGCTTAGCTTGTTTTGGCAGCTTCGGCGTCCAATTATGCTCCAATTCTTCCCTTTATCATCCTTTGACTTCTTTTGGACCTAATGCACACAAACAGACGCATAAGGTGAGTGTTGGGACCAATTCACATCCAAATGTCCATAAAATCAATCTTAAAAACCCCATTTAAATGTGTGTATTTTACGCACATCAAATAACCCCACACTTAGCTCATTGCTTGTCCTCAAGCAATCAAAAGTAAAATAAGGAAAATAAACCACTAAGGAACAACACTTAAACTGACAGACAAGCTAAAGAGCTCTTGCACATATCCTTAACAAGCGTAAGTCAAACAAAAAGAAACGAAGCAATCAATTCAAGTATCACAACCAAGATACCAATAATTCATAAAAGACTGTCTCAACAAAATTATTTAGAACCAACTCCTCATCGAATTCACTATAAATCACTCAAAGTGTTTAAAGGGTAGTGTTTAATCGCTCAATGCATAAACTACTGCCTTACTTACTATATACTTGCTCTTAAATCCTACTCTTACTATTTATGGAGAGTCAACAACCATGTCAAGAGGTCTTTATAAGGATTGTAATGGGGATTAGGTAGGGGTAGGTAAATTTGGTAAGAGTTGAACCTATGGTGTTCAGCAATGAAATACATGACATGCACACAAGTCACAATAATCACAAGGGGTAAACAATGGATAGTAGTCTAACGTGGGAAATAGGAATCAAGTCAAAATGTTTAGCTCACTTACTGTCTTTCTTTTCATCACCTTTCCATCTTATTCTTCTTTTTATATATTTTTCTTCTTTCTTTTTTCTTCTTTTTTTTTTCATAAGGGAAGAACATTCAGATAATAGAGTGAATTTCTTTTTGGATTGAAGTAAGCTGCTACAAGATTCCAAAGCTATTCCCAAGATAAAAATTCCCAATAAAAACAACTCATGTGCAAAATCATAACCCAAAGCAGAATAAAACTAAGCGGTAATGGAATATGATAAAAAAATTGTGAAAAAAAGGGGTTATCTACAGAATCAATAAACGAATGAAGGCTATTTGGCTAGAATGAAAAACCTAAGTGCCTCTATCATACCAAAGTGTTAAACTCTCCTTGTGGCCCTCATAAGCATTACTAAGCAAGTTCTAAAAGTAAAGATAGTAATTGGCACTCTCAACAAGAAATAAATACAAGCATATAAAGTGTATGCTTACAATTTAGGCTAAATTTCTCACAAGTGTGCTTTTGAGTAGGTTCCAAACAAAAATCATCAAAACAGAATTAGATAAACCAAAGCAACTTAGTGCAGAACTCAAACTAATTATCTTACATTCTTCCACAAGACTCAACACTATCGGTTTTACCCGATCACATGGACATAAACAGGATTTCAAAAGCAAGTCAACAGTAAGGGCATCGAAACAAAGTGAAAAATTTTCAAAATTTTACAAAGAATTTCACAAACAATAAACAAATAACTAAGATGGGATAAATATCAACCACCCTACACTTGAAGGACACACTGTCCCCAATGTACAAAATATAAGAAATGCAAAAGGGAAAAGGGAAAAGAACTAATACTGCCCTGACTATGGCTCCAGAGTCAAAAGAGGTGCATCGTCAGGGATATCAGGGCGTTGGCTAGTCTATGGTAGAGGAGTGGCTGCAAATAATAAAATAAAGAATTAAAATCAAAACTGAAACAAAAATTAAATAAAATATGAAAACTAAAACTAATAAAATGTTTCAAAACAAAAGGTTAAAATATTAGAGATTAAAGATAAAAATTGGGGTGCCTCCCAAAAGCGCTTCTTTTTGATGTGATGAGTCTTCTTAGCTGGACTCATGGTGAAAAGCAAACGGGCGTGATCGACGACCATCCATCCTTCTTCCAAGCAAATGACTCCAAGTATCCGCTTAGAGGGATAATCGTCAATTTTCTCTTCCCGACTATCAAGCAAGCTGCCTGTATGATGGGGAAAACTCGCTCCTCGTATAATTGCATGTAGTCGTGATGCTCTAGGGGATCTTCCAATTTGAAAGCTAGAGTTTCACCAATTGGAAGGATCGACGGTTGGGCAATTTCTTTAGGAACGTCAATGGTTTTCTCCAGTCCTTGGCTTGGTTCACTTGCTAGAAGAAACCCGAGCTCCTCCAAGACTTCTTCATTGGATAACTCGTGCTCATCTTCCATCATCGAAGGGACTTGTGGAAAATCCACCAAAAATTCCTCTAATTGTAACTTAGCACCATCAACTGTACATTCCTGTTGATAGTCTTTCAGAGGAATTATGTTCACCTCTTCCTTTTCTGGTTCCATCTCCATGTTCAAGAAATCGTCCTGCACAGAAACATCATCGTCAAACATAGTAGATAAACCAGAAAAATTCAAACCTGAACGCAAAGTGATAGCGCTCAAATGCTCCTCGGATTCAGTAGCGTTTGATGAAGTTCCCAATTACTCTTCAGCTAGTAACTTGAAGATTAAGCCTACTTGATGCTCTATGTTGTTCATCGAGGCTTGTTGATCTTCAAGTATCCTCTCTGTTTGTTGGAATTTATCCCCAAGACTTGCAATAAACCTCGTCATTAGCTCCTCTGACACTAACTCTTCACCTTGAGTTGATGGTGCAAGATTAGGCTGCTGAAATTCTGGTGGTTCTTGGCCATCTAAGCTCCATCCAAAGGGTGAATGAGTGCTCCATTCTTGATTGTAGGTGCTTCTATATGAGTCATTTGGCCAACTTCCCATATAATTCACCTGTTCATAGTTATAAGAACAATGAGCAACATCACTATACAATGGACAATCATTACTCAAATATAAACCACAACAAAATTCACAAAAAACTTGAGATGAAAAGATAGGAGTGGAGAGTTGATCGATAGCCCTGCAAAACGATTCCACTCAAGCTTCTAAAGATGCACGGGTATCCCAATTTTTAGCACTCTCTTAGTTCTTGATCCCATTTTCCAACGTGTTATACAAAGAGTTTAGCATTGAACCTCATTATCATCCACTATTTGAATCATAAACTTAACTAAATAAATATGTACAAACAAAACAGAAATAAATATAAAAAAAAAGGCTAAATTAACAAATAGCAAATTTCAGTCTAGTTTTCAAACATTCCCTAGCAACGGCGCCAAAAACTTGATAGGCTAAATTGTCTTAGCTACAATCTAAGCAGTGTACCTATCGATGCAGTCTAGCACTAATGGCGAGTATCAAGGTCGTATTCCTCGGGAAAGTGAAAGCCCAGAGTTACTCCTTTGTTCTTTGTTATATTAACCTAAAATGAGTAATGAATACTTTCTAAACTAACTAATAGCTACAATCTAAGTTCTAAGGGAGATGCAAGAGTAATTGATAACTAAAATAACTAAGGCAAGAGAGCAAACCCAAAGGGAACCGAAACTAGTTGGCAATCAAACAAAAGATAAAGAATTGTTGAGTCTAATTATGCTACCCATGGACGAATTCTTAACCGAATTCGGTTTCTCTGTCGAAATAACCGAATTCCTAAATCTAATAACCTAAAGTTGGAATCTCTTCCTAACGATTGATTCTTAAATTAGCATTAAGCTTTAATCCGCCTCCATTAAGCTTTGTTAATTCTTAATCCGGCTAGTTAATTATCCTTATCTCTAAGCGATTATTAACCAGTTCTTGCTATTCGAAATTCCAATTGCCAAATGGACTTCTCAATCACACAAAGCAATCTAAACACACAATTCACAACGTCTCATGAACAATGCATTATCTTATTAATACTGAAAGCAAGAAGAATACAAAACTAATCCAAAAAATCCAACAATATAATACTAAGCCAACATAGTAAAGAAATCCCAATGGATTTAATCAATCTAACTAATCATGTTCATTATCAAAATACACAAGAATTCAATTACAACGATGAGTAAAGGTAGAGAAAACCCCATTACACCCTTGGATGAGAGTAAACAGCCCCAATTCCTCTTGCTCGAATTGAATCAATTCTTGTTCCTCTTGCTCGATTTGAAAACCAATCAACGAACCTCACCCAATCTTCAATCTTTGAAGGGAATTCGATTGAAACCTTGATCCAAGTCTCCTTTTCCCTTGGTTCCAGCTCAGAAAACCCTTAGGGAGAGAAAAATTAGGGTTTGGGACGTTCTCCCCCGCTCTCCTCCTTTCTTTCCTCTCTTCTTTCTTTTAACTAATTCCCCCTGTCGCCTCCAACACGGCCGTGTCGGTGGCCGTGTTCCCAACACGGGCTGGTGTTGATGCCCGTGTCACTCTCTGTGGTCGTGCTCCCTAAGACTTTTGCTTTTTTGATGTTTGATGCACAAACACGGCCGCGTTGGTGCACGTGTTGGGAACACCGCCCATGTTGAAACCAACACGGCCATGTTCAGCTTCCTCTTGCTCGTACTTAGCTTGTTTCGGCAACTTCGGCGTCCAATTATGCTCCAATTCTTCCCTTTATCATCCTTTGACTTCTTTTGGACCTAATGAACACAAATAGACGCATAGGGTGAGTGTTGGGACCAATTCACATCCAAATGTCCATAAAATCAATCTTAAAAACCCCATTTAGATGTGTGTATTTTACGCACATCAATAGGTGTGCATGTATTTATAGGCAAAAAATTAGAGTTTGGATCAGAGCCTGCAATTGTAGTCGGCTTAGCATACAACCGACCTTCTCAGCTCCACAGCTGATCGACTATGTAATGTCATCACGCATGATTTTTTGAGATTTTTGAGGTTTTTTAGCCATTTTGGGTCTCAGTTGTCTGTGGAAGTTGCATGCATGATATTCAATAATGAAAATGACATTGAACATTATTTCAAGTGGTTAAAATGTGAAAATTTTATATCGAAAAAAGTAAAGTGATGTTATACATAGCAAAAAAAAGAGAAAAGAGATACAAAGAAAGAGTACAACTAATCTAATTAGAAGTCATCAAGGCTCTCTCTCGAGTCCTCCATCCGCTCGTCGGAATCAGCCTTCATGCCTTGGGTCCGAAGAGTGGACAACTAAAGGGTCAAGGTCTTGAGCCATGGCTGGTGAACCTCAATTTGATGCTGACAATCATCCACATGCCCCTACAAGCCCTCGTGATCCATCTATAATAGAAAGAGACCCAAATGAGTTATTCATTGTGCTCCATAACATACATTTTACATTTTATATTTTTGTTCATTTTCTATTTTTACTTACCTTGTAGTCTTTACCGATAATGAAGAATTGTCTCCTTGCAGTTGTGGTAAGTCGATGTACGTACTTGAACTGATTTCTTTGAATTTGTATAAATGTATATATATTCCTAACATTTTAGGACAAGCAAAAAGGAATGAAGCGCTAAAAGAAGTAACTCACATGTGTACAACCGGTCAGAGTGAACACCAGAGGAAGGCTCAACTCTAAAGCCAAATGGTGATTGATAGTGCTAGATGGACTCTAGTAGGACACTATAGGGTCAAAAAAGAATAGGATACTCCTCGAGATCACATCAAATGTTGTCATAGGTGGCATCTCAGAGGCAGCAACTATAAACAAGCCTATGTTGTGAGTAGGTTTGGGATTGCGAGCAGACCGCCCTCCAACTCAGAAGCTTGGGGAGCAGGGTGTAAAAAACTAAAATAAAAGAGTGAGGACCAAAATACAATATATAGCAAGTAATTCAGTAAAGTAACTAGAGTAAGAAAATACATCAGCAATGGTCTCGTGATCTAGGGGAATAGGCCCTAGCAGTTGGGATATGTAGGAGGTGTAGTCCATCCTTTGAGACCAGATGGTAACATCCTCAAGGTCATCAAACCCCTCCAGGTTCATCGACAGCTCTTCATCAGCAATGTTAGCTGTTGATATGTGCTACTTGTGTTAGCTACAATCTACGGCAGTGTACCTATCAATGCAATCTAGCACTAATGGCGAGTATCAAGGTCGTATTCCTCGGGAAAGTGAAAGCCCAGAGTTACTCCTTTGTTCTTTATTATATTAACCTAAAATGAGTGATGAATAATTTATAAACTAACTAAGAGCTACAAGCTAAGTTCTAAGGGAGATGCAGGAGTAATTAATAAATAAAATAAACAAGAGAGGAAAGCAAACCCAAAAGGAACCTAAACTAGTTGGCAATCAAACAAAAGATAAAGGATTGGTGAGTCTAATTATGCTACCTGTGGACGAATTCTTAACCGAATTCGGTTTCTCTCTCTCGATAACCGAATTCCTAAACCTAATAACCTAAAGTTGGAATCTCTTCCTAACGATTGATTCTTAAATTAGCATTAAGCTTTAATCCGCCTCCATTAAGCTTTGTTAATTCTTAATCCGACTAGTTAATTATCCTTATCTCTAAGCGATTATTAACCAGTTCTTGCTATTCAAAATTCCAATTGCCAAACGAACTTCTCAATCACATAAAGCAATCTAAACACACAATTCTCAACGTCTCATAATAATGCATTATCTTATTAATACTGAAAGCAAGAAGAATACAAAACTAACCCAAACAATCCAACAATATAATACTAAGCCAACATAGTAAAGAAATCCCAATGGATTTAATCAATCTAGCTAATCATGTTCATTATCAAAATCCATAAGAATTCAATTACAATAATGAGTAAAGGTAGAGAAACCCGATTACACCCTTGGATTAGAGTAAACAGCCTCAATTCCTCTTGCTCGAATTGAATCGATTCTTGTTCCTCTTGCTCGATTTGAAAACCAATCAATGAACCTCGCCCAATCTTCAATCTTTGAAGGGAATTTGATTGAAACCTTGATCCAAGTCTCCTTTTCCCTTGGTTTCAACTCAGAAAACCCTTAGAGAGAGAAAAGTTAGGGTTTGGGATGTTCTCCCCCGCTCTATCCTTTTTTTCCTCTCTTTTTTCTTTTAATTAATTCCCCCTGTCGCCGCCAACACGGCTGTGTTGATGCCCGTGTTCCCAACACGGGCTGGTGTTTATGCCCGTGTTACTCTCTGTGGCCGTGCTCCCTAAAAACTTCTTCTTCTTTGATGCTTCATGCACTCAACACGGCCGTGTTGGTGCCCGTGTTGGGAACACGACCAGTGTTGAAATCAACACGACCCTGTTCAGCTTCCTCATGCTCATACTTAGCTTGTTTCGGCAGCTTTGATGTCCAATTATGTTCCAATTCTTTCCTTTATCATTCTTTGACTTCTTTTGAACCTAATGCACACAAACAGAAGCATAGGGTGAGTGTTGGGACCAATTCACATCCAAATTTCCATAAAATCAATCTTAAAAAACCCCATTTAGATGTGTGTATTTTACGCACATCAAATAATCCCACACTTAGCTCATTGCTTATCCTCAAGCAATCAAAAGTAAAATAAGGAAAATAAACCACTAAGGGACAACACTTAAACTAACGGACAAACTAGAGAGCTCTTGCACATATCCTTAACAAGCGTAAGTCAAACAAAAAGAAACGAAGCAATCAATTCAAGTATCACAACCAAGATGCCAATAATTTGCAAAACATTGTCTCAACAAAATTATTCAGACCCAACTCCTCACCAGATTCACTCTAAATCACTCAAAGTGTTTAAAGGGTAGTGTTTAATCGCTCAATGCATCAACTACTGCCTTACTTACTATATGCTTGCTCTTAAATCCTACTCCTACCACTTATGGAGAGTCAACAACCATGTCAAAAGGTCTTTATAAGGATTGTAATGGGGATTAGGTAGATAGGGGTAGGTAAATTTGGTAAGAGTTGAACTTATGGTGTTCTGCAATGAAATACATGACCTGCACACAAGCCACAATCATCACAAGCGGTAAACAATGGACAGTAATCCAAGGTGGGAAATAGGAATCAAGTCAAAATGTTTAGCTCACTTACTTTCTTTCTTTTCATCACCTTTCCCTCTTATTCTTCTATTTTTTTCTTTTTTCTTTTTCTTGTTTTTTTCATAAGGGAAGAACATTCACATAATAGAGTGAATTTCTTTTGGATTGAAGAAAGCTGCTACAAGATTTCACACTATTCCCAAGATAAAAATTCCTAATAAAAATAACTCATGTGCAGAATCATAACCCAAAGCAGAATAAAACTAAGTAGCAATGGAATATGATAAAAAAAATGGTGAAAGAAGGGGTTATCTACAGAATCAATAAACGAATGAAGGCTATTTGGCTAGAATGAAAAACCTAAGTGCCTCTACCATACCAAAGTGTTAAACTCTCCTTGTGGCCCTCATAAGCATTACCGAGCAAGTTCTAAGAGTAAAGACAGTAATTGGCACTCCCAACAAGAAATAAATACAAGCATATAAAGTGTATGCTTACAATTTAGGCTCAATTTCTCACAAGTGTGCTTTTGAGTAGGTTCTAAACAAAAATCATCAAAACAGAATTAAATAAACCAAAGCAACTTATTGCAAAACTCAAACTAAATAACTTACATTCTTTCACAAGATTGAACATTATCGGTTTTACCCGATCACATAGACATAACAGGATTTCAAAAGCAAGTCAACAGTAAGAGCATCGAAACAAAGTGAAAATTTTTCAAAATTTTACAAAAAATTGCATAAAAAAATAAACAAATAACTGAGATGGGATAAATGAAATGCGATATATACACTAGAAAAGGATCTGAATTTCATATACAAAATAATAAAAACATGAAAACAAGTGTATATAAATATCACCACCCCACACTTGAAGGACACACTGTCCTCAGTGTACAAAATATAAGAAATGAAAAAGGAAAAAGAAACTAATATTGCCCTGACTATAGCTCCGGAGTGAAAAGAGGTGCATCAGCAGGTATATCAGGGAGCTGGCTGGTCTGTGGTGGAGGAGTGGCTACTCTCCGAGGGATTGGAAGTAGTGTCACATGCGGTGAGCTGTTGGATCAGCCAAGAGCGCCACAGGAGGCTCGTGAGGTCACGTTGAAGGGTGCTCACGGAGAGGGAGGGCCGGTGGATCATCCGCTAGAGGGATGTCAAAATGGCTCGCTCGAACCCAAATGTGATGCAGCAAAGTCCAGAGCAAAAATATCATCAAACATGTCATTGGCCATAGAGGCCTCTAACCTACCTCCCTGCTCAATCAGGGCCTGAAGCATAGCCCTCTACCTCTCAAACTGAGCCATCATCTAGCTCTGAAACTCAGCCTGACGCTGTAAAAGGTCCTACTGAAAAGCCTCTTATCGAATGAAATGTCACGCCGCTCTTCCCGCCAACCTTTACACTCAGAAGTCGCAGCTCTCTAAACTCAATTAGAGAGACTCCTAAAACAGCTGATGAAGAACCAGAAGGAGCTGAAGTAGATGGTCTTGAGGAAGACTCTGGATTATTAGAAGAAGGTGGGACATCCTGTGTACCATGGGCTCTTGGGGCAGGTCGCTCCTCTCTGAGTGCTACCAAGAGAGCATTCCTCAGTCTATACTCTGGTCCTAACGGACCCTGCCTACGAGTCACCATCCTCATACTAATCAACTAGGGAAGTCCCAAAGTCTCCATCAACCCCAGCTCTATCAAATGTGGTATCAGCTCCTCCAAAACTCCTAAGCTCCTAGCCAGTCGAGTAATGTAAGTCCCAAAATACAAAAATACCTTGTTTAAGTTGTTGCATAAGGCACTGATCTGTCTGGCCAACAAATATCCCATGTTGACGGATTGGTGCTGATGGATGCTGTAAAGTATAAACAAGTCCGGTTGGGTAAAGGTAGAGAAAACCCGATTACACCCTTGGATGAGAGTAAATAGCCCCAATTCCTCTTGCTCAAATTGAATCGATTCTTGTTCCTCTTGCTCGATTTGAAAACCAATTAACAAACCTCACCCAATCTTCAATCTTTAAAGGGAATCCGATTGAAACCTTGATCCAAGTCTCATTTTCCCTTGTTTTCAGCTCAGAAAACCCTTAAGGAGAGAAAAGTTAGGGTTTGGGACGTTCTCCCTTGCTCTTTTTTTCTTTCCTCTCTTCTTTCTTTTAACTAATTCCCCCTGTCGCTGCCGATATAGCCGTGTTGGTGGCCTTGTTCCCAACACGGTTTGGTGTTCCTGGCCGTGTTACTCTCTGTGGTCGTGCTCCCTAAGAATTACTTTTTCTTTAATGTTTGATGCATCCAACACGGCCGGTTGGTGTCAAATGCTTGGGAACACGCGGTGTTGAAACCAACATGGCCTGCCTACTCCTCATGCTTGTACTTAGCTTATTTCGACAGCTTCGGTGTCCAATTATGCTACAATTCTCCACTTTATCGTCCTTTAACTTCTTTTTGACCTAATGCACACAAACAAACGCATAGGGTGAGTGTTGGGATCAATTCACATCCAAATGTCCATAAAATCAATCTTAAAAACCCCATTTAAATGTGTGTATTTTACGCACATCAAATAAGCCCACACTTAGCTCATTGCTTGTCCTCAAGCAATCAAAAGTAAAATAAGGAAAATAAACCACTAAGGAACAACACTTAAACTGACAGATAAGCTAGAGAGCTCCTGCACATATCCTTAACAAGCGTAAGTCAAACAAAAAGAAACGAAGCAATCAATTCAAGTATCACAACCAAGATGCCAATAATTCACAAAATACTGTCTCAACAAAATTATTTAGAACTAACTCCTCACCCGATTCACTCTAAATCACTCAAAGTGTTTAAAGGATAGTGTTTAATTGCTCAATGCATCAACTACTGCCTTACTTACTATATGCTTGCTCTTAAATTCTACTCCTACCACTTATTGAGAGTCAACAACCATGTCAAGAGGTCTTTATAAGGGTTGTAATGGGGATTAGGTAGGGGTAGGTAAATTTGGTCAGAGTTGAACCTATGGTGTTCTGCAATGAATTACATGACCTGCACACAAGTCACAATGATCATAAGGGGTAAACAATGGACAGTAGTCCAAGGTGGGAAATAGGAATCAAGTCAAAATGTTTAGCCCACTTACTTTCTTTCTTTTCATCACCTTTCCCTCTTATTCTTCTATTTATTTTTTTTCTCTTTTTTCTTTTTTTTCTTTTTTTTTTCTTTTTTTCATAAGGGAAGAACATTCACATAACAGAGTGAATTTCTTTTGGATTAAAGAAAGTTGCTATAAGATTCCATACTATTCCCAAGATAAAAATTCCCAATAAAAACAACTCATATGCAAAATCATAACCCAAAGCAGAATAAAACTAAGTGGTAATGGAATATGATAAAAAAATGGTGAAAGAAGGGGTTATCTACAGAATCAATAAACGAATGAAGGCTATTTGACTAGAATGAAAAACCTAAGTGCCTCTATTATACCAAAGTGTTAAACTCTCCTCGTAGCCCTCATAAGCATTACTGAGCAAGTTCTAAAAGTAAAGACAGTAATTGGCACTCTCAACAAGAAATAAATACAAGCATATAAAGTGTATGCTTACAATTTAGGCTCAATTTCTCACAAGTCTTCTTTTGAGTAGGTTCCAAACAAAAATCATCAAAACAGAATTAGATAACCAAAGCAACTTAGTACAAAACTCAAACTAATTATCTTACATTCTTCCGCAAGACTCAACACTATCAGTTTTACCCGATCACATGGACATAAACAGGATTTCCAAAAGCAAGTTAACAGTAAAAGCATCGAAACAAAGTGAAAAATTTTCAAAATTTTATAAAATATTGCACAAAGAATAAACAAATAACTGAGATGGGATAATTGAAATGTGATATATACACTAGAAAAGGATCTGAATTTCATATACAAAACAATAAAACATGAAAGCAAGTGTATATTAATATCACCACCCCACACTTGAAGGACACACTGTCCTCAGTGTATAAAATATAAGAAATGCAGAAGGAAAAAGAAATAATACTGCCCTGACTATGGCTCCGGAGTGAAAAGAGGTGCATCGTATAGAAGTGGCTGCAAATAATAAAATAAAGAATTAAAATCGAAACTAAAACAAAAAATTTATAAAATATGAAAACTAAAACTAATAAAATGTTTCAAAACAAAAGGTTAAAATATTAGAGATTAAAGATAAAAATTGGGGTGCCTCCCAAAAGTGCTTCTTTTTTATGTGATGAGTCTTCTTAGCTGGACTCATGGTAAAAAGCAAACGGGCGTGATCGATGACCATCCATCCTTCTTCCAAGCAAATGGCTTCAAGTATCCGCTTAGAGGGATAATCGTCAATGTCCTCTTCCCGACTGTCAAGCAAACTGCTAGTATGATGGGCAAAACTCGCTCCTCGTATAATTGAACATAGTCATGATGCTTTAGGGGCTCTTCCAATTTGAAAGCTGAAGTTTCACCAATTGGAAGGATAGACGGTTGGGCAATTTCTTCAGGAACGTCGTGGTTTTCTCTAGTCCTTGGCTTGTGTCACGACCCCACCCGTGGGCCCGTAACCGGCACTAGGGAATGGGTAGGCTTAAGGCCACCGAAACCCGTAGTAAGCTTGACACTCACTGATTTAAACAAATCTCATCTCAAATTAATATTATTAAAGCCACAAATTATCTTAAATGCTACATTTTACATAATTTAATCGGTCTGCCAGAAGAACTAGGCGAGACCTAAAACTCAGAAAATTTACAACTGATACATCTACTATTACTACTGCGGAGAATCTAAGATTTACCAATTTACATACCAAATCAAATACATCACCCGATGATGAAGGAGTCAAGGATACTGAATAAGAGTCGCGGAGAACTAACGATCCGAAAATAAGAAATGAGACCGCTACCTTGAGAGTGAGTTAAAATCATATATCTAAAACAGTTTCAAATATCTCAATGTCACCTTATTTAATTTTAAAATAGTTAATAAATCACGCGAACCATACGTGTCATGTTAAAACATATGTGTCATGCCATGCTTAAACAAAATTTATTCCACATGCAACGGGACGGAGTACTTGAGAACTACAATCCCGACTCTAAAATCTCGATTATTTCAACACTTATGTCTCAACTAACCTCAACTCTATCATCTCAAACCTTTCATTCCAACAGGACTGGCGCCCAGAGAGCAAAGCTCGACCAGGGACCTTACCTCCAGTCCGGTCACTTAACTCTCAGCCTTAGCCTTTCGGCTCTCTTATCCAATAAGACTGGCGCCTAGAGAGCTTAGCTCGACCAGGGACCTTACCTCTAGTCTGGTCACTTAAATTTCCAAATAAGCCGGCGCCCAGAGAGCACTGCTCGACCAGGGACCTTTACTCCGGCAACCACACTCTACTAAGCCCAGAGAGCGATGCTCGACCAGGGCAGGTCCTAATCTTTCTTTCTTAAAATTTTTACCTCTTTACCCTTTCCCTATCTCTCTCAGATTATATTGGGACACTCATCCAACTCCTATGTTCTACTACCGTCCCATCCTGAGTCATCATGCAATATTAAAATTGGTAATAAAGGAAAAACGTATTTAAATAGTAATTAAAAGCATCATGCAAATGATAATAATAATAATTAAATGAAAAAAATTGAAATTGCAAATAAATATTCACAGTAGCAAATCAAATTTTATGCATGACACGTGCGTAAGTGATATATAACTTTAACTCACAGGTTTGGCGACCTCCTAGCTCTGCTCCGGTGCCTCGGTAGGAGCGAGCCGAACGAACTGACAATCTAGTCACGGAAAACAATTTATCAAAACGATGAAACAATCGATCATTAATCCTAGGTCTAGACTCACAGGATCGACTGTCTAAGAATCTCGACTGGGAGAATTCTACCGAAAATCCGGCAGAACCTCCCTTACAACACGAACATTACCCCCCGTAAAAACGGGTCCAGGACCTGCCAGAAGAACACTTCCAATATCCAACAATTTAAACAACGGGAGTCAGGTCCCCAAACTTCACTATCTCCCGACTCCGCCAACAAAGACAAAACACAAGGCAACCGAAGGACAATTATTTTGACTCACAATAACATCAAATACTCAATATAAACCATTAGACACAATTAAACCAAGAATTCCAAAATTAACGGGCCAAAGATAATTACCGAGACGCCGATCGCTCGGTCAACTCGCCTCCGACGCCGAGTCCGATCGACGATCCGAACACACCATCGGACTCACTGACGTAGCGATGACGATCCCCGCTTCGATTTTCTGATCGACACTCGATCGTCCGGGAGAGATTTGCGGACGATCAAGACCGTCGATTCGCAAACGAAGCCCGATCGCCACGGCCGGTGCCAATGCAAAGCTTGAGGCCGAGGAGAGTCGGGATACGATCCTCCGATCGTCCATCCTCCGCCGGAGCTCGCGGAAAAGCTGAAAATCGGCTGCCCCCTACTTTCTCTCTCCACCGGATCTTAGTCTCCGACCACCACAGCCGCTGCCGCCAAAGAGAGCCCTTGCCGAGAGGAGCCGATTGCCACTCTGACTGACCGCCAACACCGCCGAACGGCCCTCGGGCACCCGACGGCCGAGCCGCCAAGACGCCTGCCAAGCCCGCCACCTATTGACGACGCAAAGACCCGGCCCTCCTTCTTCACGTGCGACGCCTAGCTTTCTCTCTCTCTTCCTCTCTTCTTCCCCGATTTCTTTCCCTTCAATATCGACATTTGACCCCTGAACTTTTCCTTATTACAATTTGGTCCCTTAACTTCCTTAATTACTTACAATTTCATCCCGCAGAATTCTAATTTAACCCCCAACTTCTTTTTAGCCTTTCAATTAAGCCCCTAACTATTTAATTTGGGCCAAAACCAAATTATTAAAAATACACAATTATAAAAATACCCCTGACCGACATATTTATTTACGAAAATACCAAACTCACAAATTTCCATTAAACCCTCACAAAAATAAAATTATACTTTTAATCCTTATTCCAAAATAATCCTCCAATTAAATCCTATACACAATTAAATTAAATAATCAATTTCCAACTCAAAATTTAATACTACTAATCAATTATAATACCAATTTTCTCAAAATTCTTTTATAAAAACATCCCTTACAATTTCTATCATAATTTTTCAATATATAATTTTATTTATATAAATATGCATTTGGGAAAATTTGAATAACCAAAATATAATCATTTCTCAAATAGTTTACTTGAATAAAAATAAAGCTAAAATTAACTTAAATAAAAACTCACTATTAAATATATAAAAAAAAAATTTCGGGTGTTACAGCTTGGTTCACTTGCTAGAAGAAACTCGAGCTCCTCCAAGACTTCTTCATTGGATAACTCGTGCTCATCTTCCATCATTGAAGGGACTTGTGGAAAATCCACCAAAAATTCCTCTAACTGCAACTCAGCATCATCAACTGTACGTTCTTGTTGATAGTCTTTCAAAGGAATCATGTTTGCCTCTTACTTTTCTGGTTCCATCTCCATGTTCAAGAAATAGTCCTACACAGAAGCATCATCGTCAAACATAGTAGATAAACCAGAAAAATTCTCACCTGAACGCAAAGTGACGGCGCTCAAGTGTTCCTCGGATTCAGTATCATTTGATGGAGTTCCCAATTGCTCTTCAGCTAATAACTTGAAGATCAAGCCTACTTTATGCTCTATGTTCTTAATGGAGGCTTGTTGACTTTCTAGTACCCTCTCTGCTTGTTGGAATCTATCATCAAGACTTGTAATGAACCTCATCATCAGCTCCTCCGACACTAACTCTTCATCTTGAGTTGAAGGTGCAAGATTAGGCTACTGATGTGGTTGCTGAGATTCTGGTGGTTCTGGGCCATCTAAGCTCCATCCAAAGGGTGAATGAGTGCTCCATTCTTGATTGTAGGTGCTTCCATACGAGTCATTTGGCCAACTTCCCGTATAATTCACCTCTTCATAGTTATAAGAACAATGAACAACATCACTATATAATGGACAATCATTACTCAAATGTAAACCATAACAAAATTCACAAAAAACTTGAGATGAAAGGATAGGAGTGGAGAGTTGATCGGTAGCCCTGCAAAACGATTCCATTCGAGCTTCTAAAGATGCACGGGTATCCTAATTTTTAGCACTCTTTTGGTTCCTAATCCCATTTTCCAATGCGTCATACAAAGAGTTTGAGTTTAGCATTGAACCTCCTTATATTTCACTATCTGAAATCATAAACTTAAACTAAATAAATATGTACAAATAAAATAAAATAAAAATAAAAAAATGGCTAAATTAACAAATAGCAAATTTCACTCTAGATTTCAAACATTCCCCGACAACGGCGCCAAAAACTTGATGCGTGCTATCTGTGTTAGCTACAGTCTAAGGCAGTGTACCTATCGATGCAGTCTAGCACTAATGGCGAGTATCAAGGTCATATTCCTCGGGAAAGTGAAAGCCCAGAGTTACTCCTTTGTTCTTTATTATATTAACCTAAAATTAGTGATGAATAATTTATAAACTAACTAATAGCTACAAGCTAAGTTCTAAGGGAGATGCAAGAGTAACTGATAAATAAAATAACCAAGACAAGAAAGCAAACCCAAAAGGAACCTAAACTAGTTGACAATCAAACAAATGATAAAGGATTTGAGAGTCTAATTATGCTACCCGTGTGAATTCTTAACGATTCAGTTTCTCGAGATAACAAGATTCCTAAACCTAATAACCTAAAGTTGGAATCTCTTCCTAACGATTGATTCTTAAATTAGCATTAAGCTTTAATCCGCCTCTATTAAGCTTTGTTAATTCTTAATCCGGCTAGTTAATTATCCTTATCTCTAAGCGATTATTAACCAGTTCTTGCTATTCAAAATTCCACTTGCCAAATGGACTTCTCAATCACACAAAGCAATCTAAATACACAATTCATAACGTCTCATGAATAATGCATTATCTTATTAATACTGAAGGCAAGAAGAATACAAAACTAATGCAAACAATCCAACAAAATAATACTAAGCCAACATAGTAAAGAAATCCCAATGGATTTAATCAATCTAGCTAATCATGTTCATTATCAAAATACACAAGAATTCAATTACAATAATGAGTAAAGGTAGAGAAAACCCGATTACACCCTTGGATGAGAGTAAACAACCCCAATTCCTCTTGCTCAAATTGAATCGATTCTTGTTCCTCTTGCTCGATTTGAAAACCAATCAACGAACCTCGCCCAATCTTCAATCTTTAAAGGGAATCCGATTGAAACCTTGATCCAAGTCTCCTTTTCCCTTGGTTTCAGCTCAGAAAACCCTTAGGGAGAGAAAAGTTAGGCTTTGGGACGTTCTCCCTTGCTCTTTTTTTCTTTCGTCTCTTCTTTCTTTTAACTAATTCCCCATTGTCGCCACCAACACGTGTTGGTCGTTCAACCGGTTTGGTGTCCGTGTTACGGGTACGTGTTCCCTAAAATTACTTTTTCTTTGATGTTTGATGCACCCAACACGGCCGTGTTAGTGCCCGTGTTGGGAACATGGCCAGTGTTGAAATCAACACGGACATGTTCAGCTTCCTCATGCGCATACTTGGCTTGTTTCGGCAGCTTTGACGTCCAATTATGCTCTAATTCTTCCCTTTATCATTCTTTGACTTCTTTTGAACCTAATGCACACAAACAGATGCATAGGGTGAGTGTTGGGACCAATTTACATCTAAATGTCCATAAAATTAATCTTAAAAAACCCCATTTAGATGTGTATATTTTACGCACATCAGCTGTCTAAAACATAGATAGAGGAGGAGACAAAGGCACTCAACACCTACTGGGCCCTCAATACTAGTAGTAGATCCTCTCTCCCAACTACCAATCTTGACAGGCGGGGTCGACTAGGAGAACCCTCCTCCGCTCGAGATTTATGGTAGATTGCATATAAAGGTCCTAGTCATGACACTCCCTGAGCCAATTTCCGCAAATTTATAAAAATGCAAAGGTAAGTAATCAGACTTTTTAAATTGTAAATGTAACTAATAAGTATTTCTCTTACTTGGTTACAAGATATGGAGTTAATCCACATACAATGCACATGGACCTGCGCCCACTTCAGTTGGACGCCCCTGCTCGAACCTCAGCAGTTCAAGCGAATGAAGGCTCGAGATGTGCTAATAAGCTGGGAGCCTACTAGGAGATAGATCTCCAAAGCCCATACCTAAATTCAAGATGAGTTAGCAATTAGAGTACAACTATAAAAAAATAAAGAATTAAAGTAGTATATGGGACTTACATGCACGGTGTGCTAGAAACCACAAAGCCTCTTGCTTCTGCAAGTTGTGATGTCCATCTACTGATATAGATAAGCAAGAGCTACAAACCCCTAGTTGAAGGAGGAAACCTAATCCACGTCCCTCAAGGGAGCTAAGTAGTAGAGATTTAGTGAGTTCCCTGAATCGCTGAATAATGTGGTCCTAAAGAGATAAAGAAGAAAAGCTCGGACCATCTGATCTACCTCCTAAGTAGTCTGAGGTGTAAATTCCTTGTAGTCAAGGAGAATGCTTTAGTAGGCTAAGCACTAGGTGTTACTGTGCATAGGCAAGAACCCTAACAGACCAATAATGAACTCGTCTTAATCGGTCCATTGGTTGTGGATAGCGTCACCGAAAGGTACATGCGTACTTGTGAAGTTGATGCTAGTGACAGCAGTAAAAGATAGAGACAACATCAGCTCCTTAACTAGTGTATGGATGGTGTTCATCCACCTCTCTATCATCGTGTAAACTAAGCTAGGGTCGGTCCTCCTAGCAATAGACGATAGCGTGGCAACAAACCAGCAAAATTCAATGTTACCAATCCAAACTTGGACAAAGCTCGACATCTCATCAAACCACTCACGCACGTCGTAGAAGTTTTCAGCAAATTGAATTGACATAACATCACTCTTAAAATGCCAAAAATAGGTATAAAATGCAATGCACACATACCGAGGCATAAAACAAGTAAGTAGACTAACCATTTGAAAATTTTTTTATCAAAAAAACCTAAAAGTATCAATTTTTGGCTTATGTGCAAAACCCAACCAGTGTGCACAAAGCCAATCAGCTCTATAGGGTAGGGCTCACAAATATTCATCAAATTTGAATTAAGTTTTATGTTTTTTGAACAAATTACACGTGTATCTAATGTTTAGCTTAAATCATAGGAAATAATGTTTAATAACGGAAAAATACCTCATCGATGGTTGAGAATGCCCAGTGCATGCTTAATTTGGCTAGAATGGGGATTTCCTCAATTTTGACTAGCCTAAGGTCATTTTGATGCGAAATTGGCATTGAAAAGTCCCAATCCGGTGTGACTGGGGTGCATCCAAAAAATTATCAAAGAAGAGCTAGCCATTTCAAGACAAATTCTTTGAAATTTGCCTGGGAAATGAAGAACTAATCAAAGAAAGTGTGAAAAGGGAGTTCGGAGAGAAAATATGAAGAATGGATTGAAATGGATGAGATATATATATATATATATATAATCCTTGAATCTTTAGCTTTAAAAATGATACCAGCAGTAGTTACTTTGAAAGGAGTAATTAAATTGATGAAAGGAGTTCCCAAAATAACTGTTTGCTGTAAATCCTTTGTAAGAATAAAAACATTTTTTAAAGCAATATTATTATTTAGAATTGCAGCTTCAGTTTTACCTGCAATTCTAATCTTTGAACTATTGGCTGAGGTAAGCCTTTCTTTTATTTCTTGATGATACCTTTTAGGAACTAGTTCATAATTGATATAGTTGAGGTCTGCTCCTGTATCAAATAAAGCTATAGTTTCTATTTGGAAATCACCAGGGAAAATGAGTTTTATTTGGATCAAATATTTTCTTGAGGTAATTTCTTTTAAAACATTAATGAAGTTTTCTGGAACATTTTCAGAAAACTCAAGATTTTGAAAATCATTTTCTTCTTCAGAATCAGAATCACTATTCTGTTTAAGAATCAAGCTTTGGAGCAAAATATAATCATTTTGTTGTTTTTCTTTCAAATCTTTGAGCTCTGTTTTGATGGCTTTGATTTCTTTCTGAAGTTCTTGGACGGTAGGAAGAGGGTTTTTTAACTTTTTCCCTTTATCCAAGATCATAGTAAGATCATAAGTGTTCTTACTAGAAGAGGGGACAAGGGTTTCAGTTTTTAAGATTTCTTTCAAAACTTATTTTTGGATTTGGGGATCATTAATATGCTTGACGGCTTCAAGAAGAGCTTCTTGTTGCCTAGTGAGCATATTAATATTCTTTAGAATATCATCAGAATCTGATTCAGAATAATCGAATGAGGTTTTGATTTCATCAATTTGAAACTCTTCCTCACTATTCGAAAATTCTGATTCAGAGGAATCAACAAGAAGAGCTGAAATTTTGCTCAAAATTTCATCTTCTATTTGGAGCTCATGAAGTTTTTTAGAAAACTTGCAATACTTTGAAGTATGACCCTTTCTCCCACATTTATAGCAAGTAATTTTGCTAAAATCTTTTTTCAAATTTTGTTTTGGAAATTTAGAAGAGGATGGCTTTTTGTAGAAATTCTCTTTGTTTTTGGGAGTTCTCCTATTTTTGAAAAATCACTTTTTCTTAAAAGATTTGGAAAAATCTTCTTTGCATTTTCCTTTACAGGTAGGGGAAGGCTCTATGGGATTATACTCAAACTGGTTGCAAAAACTACCTAGTTCTTGCCTAGTCTTCTTCATTTCCCATTTGAGTTGTCTTTGGAGTTTAAGGTTATGGCAAATCTTTAATCCTTCTTTCTGGGTAAGGCTAACTAATTCATCATAAGTGTAGAAATCATAAGGGATCTGGCCATTATAGGTTTCTCTTATGGTATTCCTAACTCTTTCACCTAGTATCTTAGGTAAACCAGCTAAGAATTTTTCTTTCCAGAAAGGTTGGTTTGAATCTTCCCTAAGCATGACTCTGGTCAGGAAGGTATCTTTATAAGCTTGGAAATTGCTAAGCTTTTTACAAGTTAGATTGCTAAGAAGCTCAGCATTCTTATCTTTTAGAAGGAAAAGGGTCTCCTATGAAGTGGAGGGAAATTGTCAAGATTAAGGTTGACACAACATCCTCAATAGGATTTCCTAGCTCATCTAAGATGAGGGTCCCTTCTATTGTGGCTTGGATGGCACCTAAGATTTAGAGCTGTTGTGCTTGTATGAGATGGTAATCCCACCATCCTTTAAGCTGGCCAGAAAATCCAGCTATAAGGAGTTCAGCAATGGCTCTATCAGAGGTACCACTTTGGGTTTTGTAGGCATTGGCTGCCATGGTCATCTGTTGTAAGAGACCAAGAATGTTGTATTCTGACATTCCATCTATATTCCATTCATAGAAGGAAAAGGCATTGAATCTAGATTGGGTTAATAAAGGACCAATTTCTTTCAATTGTTTTCCAAACATTACAATTTCTTTAAATAATAAAAATGTTTTAAAGAGCATTTTATTAATGGATGAACAAATATACAAACTTTGAAATAAAAGCTTTAAAATGAAAGCTTGAACAAAAGAAATATAACTTATAAGAGTTGATGAATACAAGAGGAAAATGGTTTCTCACTCTTACTCTCACCCTCTCTTTTCTCACTATATTTCTAATAGTATGACTTGAAGAATACAAGAGTTTCTTGGTATTTTTCAGTCTGCCTTCTTCTTTGGAAAACTCCTCTATTTATAGAGGTCTTCAGCCTTCAAGCCTCATAGTTGATGCTTTGGATGCTCTTCATAGTGGAATGAGGGGCTCCACGTCTTTTGGATGCTTTTGATAATGGAGTGAGAGGCTCCATGACTTTTGCAGAAGTTGTCTGCCACGCTTGAGGAATCTTTTACCTTTAAAAAAATAAAGGTGCAGAGTCTTTTGTCTTTTCTTTTAAATGACTTTTATTTATTTATTGGGCATTTGGCCCATTACAAAAATATTTTGGGCTGCCATTTCTAGTTTTCAACCCAAGGGCTTTACAAAGATGTTATTTGATGGGCTTGAATATCCCAAAACAATCATCTTCATTCAAGTCACCATCTAGATCTATTGCTGCTGAGCTGGTGCTAGAAAAGGAAGATGAAGCTTTAGATTTTCCTTTGGAAGAGGTGGTTTCCAACAACTGTTTGATCAATTGTAAGAAATCTTCTTCTGTTTGAGCCGATGCTAGCTTTGGAATGATGAAAGACTTTTGTGCCAGGAAAGTGGTCTGTTCTTTCGGAGGTGGCAAGAAGCAATTCTTTGAAAGAAAACTTCGTACCATCTTTAGAGATAATTTTTCTTGGTGGTTAAATTTATCCCACCATTTGACTTTGAATATTCGGGCAAGGATGATTTCTCCATCTGCTGCTTGGTTGAAATGAAAATACCATACACATACCCAGGGTAGAAAAAAGTTTGAACAAAATAGAAGTAAAGGGGGAAAACGTTTTTCTATTTTGTTTGGTTTATAGTGGGCTTTGAATAGATTAAACAGAGGTAGAACTTCTGGAATTATGGTCTTAGGAACATTGCCATAAAAATTCCACCATTGTTTAAACCAATATGAGATCTTTGAAGTTTGGATTGAGCTTGTGTCGAAGTAGAAAAGCCAAGAATGGCTTTATCCTTAAAACCAAGCTTGTTGGTAATCCCAATAGTTAAAAGAAGTGTTTTTCCAAACATAACAATTTCTTTAAATGATAAAAATATTTCAAAGAGCATTGTTCTTCAAATAGAGACACATAATTACAATATGCTTGAAGGATCTATTCCGATAGCATTGATTTTCAAAATACATTACAAAGCTATGATTTCTGCTTTTGGTTCGAAACACAAACTCCATTCACCAAAAGGAGAAACCTTATTCCTACAAATAGTGCTAGATACTCCTCAAAGCAGTAGGAATATCAGTGCTATAGATCAAGCCCAATGCGATGAATCCAATGATTCAGAGCTTGAAAGTGTCACTGAAAAACCTTCCAACATAAACAGATTAGGATAGCAAGCCCCTAGATTGACCTAGCATACTTCTAGGAATACTACTCCAAATCTAGGGATAGAAAATAGGAATAATATCCTAACCCAATATAGATTCAATGTCTCTTCCGTCTATGAATGGAATATAGATGGAATGTCAGAATACAACATTCTTGGTCTCTTACAACAGATGACCATGGCAGCCAATGCCTATAAAACCCAAAGTGATACCTCTGATAGAGCCATTGCTTAACTCCTTATAGCTAGATTTTCTAGCCAGCTTAAAGGATGGTGGGATTACCATCTCACAAAAGCACAACAACTCCAAATCTTAAGTGCCATCCAAACCATAATAGAAGGGACCCCCATCTTAGATGAGCTAGGAAATCCTATTGAGGATGCTGTGTCAACCTTAATCTTGACGATTTCCCTCCACTTCATAGGAGACCCTTCTCTTCTAAAAGATAAGAATGCTGAGCTTCTTAGCAATCTAACCTGTAAAAAGCTTAGCAGTTTCAAAGCTTATAAAGATACCTTCCTGACCAGAGTCATGCTTAGAGAAGATTCAAACCAACCTTTCTGGAAAGAAAAATTCTTAGCTAGTTTACCTAAGATACTAGGTGAAAGAGTTAGGAATACCATAAGAGAAGCCCATAATGGCCATATCCCTTATGATTTCTACACTTTTGGTGAATTAGTTAGCCTTACCCAAAAAGAAGGATTAAAGATTTGCCATGACCTTAAACTCCAAAGACAACTCAAATGGGAAATGAAAAAGACTAAGCAAGAACTAGGTAGTTTTTGCAACCAGTTTGAGTATAATCCCATAGAGCCTTTCCCTACCTGCAAAGGAAAATGCAAAGAAGATTTTTCCAAATCTTTTAAGAAAAAACAATTTTTCAAAAATAGGAGAACTCCCAAAAATAAAGAGAATTTCTACAAAAAGGCATCCTCTTCTAAATTTCCAAAACAAAATTCCAAAAAATATTTTAGCAAAACTACTTGCTATAAATGTAGGAAAAAGGGTTAGCTTATTCCTACAAACAGATCTTTCCAAATCCAATGCAACCATTCGAAAAACCATTCAATGGAAGGATATCACTCTTCCAGAAGAATGGATCCTTGAAGGTGCAACCCAACCTGAATCACCAAAGCAAACAGAGCCAAATACAAATCTCAGAAACATAACCCAGTTTCCAGATGGAAAAGTAAAGCTTACTTTCAACAGGACAAAATAAGTGTATGCTCTGTGCTTGCCTCGTCTGAGGATCCTGCACACAAGAAACTTATTAGTACACTTAGTCGCTCTCCATCTCTCTCCATCTCTCATCTCTCATATTGGTATCAAAGCCAATTGGGTTCCAGAAAAGAAACATGATTTGCATAAAAGAGATTTTAGAATCATTTTAATCTGCATCATATCACTAATAAACAAACTTGTTCATTTATGCACAGTAATAAGTCTCGTCTGGTGTAAGGGCAGCAAATCTGGTGGCTTGGTTCATGTTTGTTTAGAAAGTTATCTTGATTTATTTTAAAATAAATTTAGAATCCTTTTTTTGTAGATCTTCTTCTTTCTCAAACTCTTCTACCTCTAAGTCCTCAAGGTCTAAAGGTTTAGTAAATAGTGAGGAAATCACTATTGAAGATTTTTCAAAGCATATTGATGATTGGGAAATACCCAAGATTCAAAAGAAGCAAATTTATGAGTTTTCAAAGTTTCCTCTCTTCAAAACTTATTTTACTATCAAAACTGAAGAAAGAGATATTCAAATTTCAAAGCCTTTTGAAGAAATTTATCTTTTGAATCCAAAGACCCTCCAGAAGCATAAAGAAAAAGACTATAAATATATTCATATAGGCCTTGTCCAGGTAGGAATAAAGCCCCTTACCAGAGAAGGTTTAGATACTTCCATCTTAGCAGTCCTTAGAGATGCTAGGTTTACAAATTTCTATGATTATTTGTTAGGTACTGTTGAGTCAAGCCTTAATAAAGGACCAATTTCTTTCAATTGTTTTCCAAACATTACAATTTCTTTAAATGATAAAAATGTTTTAAAGAGCATTATTCTTCAAATAAAGACACATAATTATAAAATGCTTGAAGGATCTATTCCGATAGCAATGATTTTCAAAATACATTACAAAACTATAATTTCTGCTTTTGGTTCGAAACAAAAACTCCATTCACCAAAAGGAGAAACCTTATTCCTACAAACAGATCTTTCCAAATCCAATGTAACCATTCCAAAAACCATTCAATGGAAGGATATCACTCTTTCAGAAGAATGGATCCTTGAAGGTGCAACCCAACCTGAATCACCAAAGCAAACAACGCCAAATACAAATCTCAGAAACATAACCCAATTTTCATATGGAAAAGTAAATCTTACTTTCAATAGGAAATCAACCTCTTCTAGATTTTCTGATGATGACTCTTCAACGTCGACCACAGATATTGGAAGGGTATCAAAAATACCTTCTGTTATTTATGCCCCTTACAAAGAACCAACTCCATCACAAAACACAACCAAGATTTTCAACATCTGATATACCAAGCTCAAACACTATATTATAGAATGTTGATTACCAAAGCAATATCCCTAGACCCGTCTACAATGAACCAAAGAAAGATGATGATGATATAGACACCGTCTCTACTCCCTCTTCACTATCACCATCTGCAATAATCTAGAAGCAGAAATCAAAATGATTTCAAAAGATTTTCAAATCAATAAAAAACTTTTACATGAAGATTTCTATTCAAAGAAAAACCATTCTAAAAAACTTTGGTTTTTTAAGCATTTTTTATAAGAAAAAGACAGTATTCAAGAAAGATACTATCAATTTTGCATAAAAAACAAGATCTAAATCAAATTTTTTGATTGGTTTCAGATTTATTGCAAAGAAAATAGTATTCTTTATCCTTTCAAAGAAAAACTTATTAGTCCTGTTACTGTAAGAAATAAGACTCCAGAATGGAAGGTCGGGGAAAACCAAACCATCCAGTCTGAACATCCTCCCCTTAGGAAAATAACCATTCCTTATGGAGAGAATGAAATAGAGGCTACACTTTACAAATTAATAGGGGAAGATCTTGAGAAAAATGTCAAGAATATTGACAACAGAACAATTTCTCGAATACCTATCTTAACACAATAGGGAAGCAGCTTGTTAGGATAGAAAGCCATATCCAAAAATCTCTTGTAGTCTTCACCTCTCCAATCCCCAACACTGGTCATCCAAAAGAGATAAGCCAATCAGAAAAGCTCAAAAATCCAATCTTCAAACCCTACCAAATCTCAAAGCCTAACCAAGATCAATTTCAGAAGCAAACTAAGTTTGCTAGAGCAGTCAGGGAACAGCTTAGCAAATTAGCCACTTCTAAGTCCTCCAAAAACCTAGTGCCAGATACTCCTCAAAGCAGTAGGAATATCAGTGCTATAGATCAAGCCCAATGTGATGAATCCAATGATTCAGAGCTTGAAAGTGTCACTGAAAAACCTTCCAACATAAACAAATTAGGATGGCAAGCCCCTAGATTGACCTAACATACTTCTAGGAATACTGCTCTAGATCTAGGGATAGAAAATAGGAATAATATCCTAACCCAATCTAGATTCAATGCCTCTTCCGCCTATGAATGGAATATAGACGGAATGTCAGAATACAACATTCTTGGTCATACCATTAGAAAGACGTGGAGCCCCTCATTCCACTATGAAGAGCATCCAAAGCATCAACTATGAGGCTTGAAGGCTGAAGACCTCTATAAATAGAGGAGTTTTCCAAAGAAAAAGACAGACTGAAAAATACCAAGAAACTCTTGTATTCTTCAAGTCATACCATTAGAAAAATAGTGAGAAAAAAGAGGGTGAGAGTAAGAGTGAGAAACCATTTTCTTCTTGTATTCATCAACTCTTGTAAGTTATATTTCTTTTGTTCAAAGCTTTCATTTTAAAGCTTTTATTTCAAGCTTTGTATATTTGTTCATCCATTAATAAAATTTTATCATCTTTCTTTCCATTTTATTTAAGATTTAACAAGTGTATGTTTTGTGCTTGCCTCGTCTGAGGATCCTGCACACCAGAAACTTGTTAGTACACTTAGTCTTTCTTCATCTCTCTCCATCTCTCATATTGGTATCAGAGCCTACTGGGTTCCAGGAAAGAAACATCATTTGCATAAAAGAGATTTTAGAATCATTTTAATCTGCATCATATCACTAATAAATAAACTTGTTCATTTATGCACAGTAGTAAGTCCCGTCTGGTGTAAGGGCAGCAAATCTGGTGGCTTGGTTCATGTTTGTTTAGAAAGTTATCTTGATTTATTTTAAAATGAATTTAGAACCTTTCTTTTCTGTAGATCTTCTTCTTTCTCAAACTCTTCTACCTCTAAGTCCTCAAGGTCTAAAGGTTTAGTAAATAGTGAGGAAATCACTATTGAAGATTTTTCAAAGCATATTGATGATTGGGAAATACCCAAGGTTCAAAAGAAGCAAATTTATGAGTTTTCAAAGTTTCCTCTCTTCAAAACTGATTTTACTATCAAAACTGAAGAAAGATATATTCAAATTTCAAAGCCTTTTGAAGAAATTTATCTTAGACGAGATGGTTTGGTTTTCCCCGACCTTCCATTCTGGAGTCTTGTTTCTTACAGTAACAGGACTAATAAGCTTTTCTTTAAAAGGATAAAGAATACTATTTTCTTTGCAATAAATCTAAAACCAATCAAAAAATTTGATTTGGATCTTATTTTTTATGTAAAATTAATAGTATCTTTCTTAAATACTGTCTTTTTCTTGTAAAAAATGCTTAAAAACTAAAGTTTTCTAGAATGATTTTTCTTTAAATAGAAATCTTCATGTAAAAGTTTTTTATTGATTTGAAAATCTTTTAAAATCATGTTGATTTCTGCTTCTAGATTTTGTGTTATTGCAGATGGTGATGGTGAAGAAGGGGTAGAGACGGTCTCTATATCATCATCATCTTTCTTTGGTTCATTGTAGATGGGTCTAGGGATATTGCTTTAGTAATCAACATTCTGTAATATAGTGTTTGAGCTTGGTATATCAGATGTTGAAAATCTTGGTTGTGTTTGTGATGGAGTTGGTTCTTTGTAAGGGGTATAAATAACAGAAGGTATTTTTGGTACCCTTCCAATATCTGTGGTCGACGTTGAAGAGTCATCATCAGAAAATCTAGAAGAAGTTGATTTCCTGTTGAAAGTAAGCTTTACTTTTCCATCTGGAAACTGGGTTATGTTTCTGAGATTTGTATTTGGCTCTGTTTGCTTTGGTGATTCAGGTTAGGTTGCACCTTCAAAGATCCATTCTTCTAGAAGAGTGATATCCTTCCATTGAATGGTTTTTGGAATGGTTGCATTGGATTTGGAAAGATCTGTTTGTAGGAATAAGGTTTCTCCTTTTGGTGAATGGAGTTTGTGTTTCGAACCAAAAGCAGAAATCATAGCTTTGTAATGTATTTTGAAAATCAATGCTATCGAAATAGATCCTTCAAGCATTTTGTAATTATGTGTCTTTATTTGAAGAACAGTGCTCTTTAAAACATTTTTATCATTTAAGGAAATTGTAATGTTTGGAAAACAATTGAAAGAAATTGGTCCTTTATTAAGACTTGACTCAACAATACCTAACAAATAATCATAGAAATTTGTAAACCTAGCATCTCTAAGGACTGCTAAGATGGAAGTATCTAAACCTTCTCTAGTAAGGGGCTTTATTCCTACCTGGACAAGGCCTATATGAATATATTTATAGTCTTTTTCTTTATGCTTTTAGAGGGTCTTTGGATTCAAAAGATAAATTTCTTCAAAAGGCTTTAAAATTTGAATATCTCTTTCTTCAGTTTTGATAGTAAAATCAGTTTTGAAGAGAGGAAACTTTGAAAAGTCATAAATTTGCTTCTTTTGAACCTTGGGTATTTTGCAATCATCAATATGCTTTGAAAAATCTTCAATAGTGATTTCCTCACTATTTTACTAAACCTTTAGACCTTGAGGACTCAGAGGTAGAAGAGTTTGAGAAAGAAGAAGATCTATAGAAAAAAGGTTCTAAATTTATTTTAAAATAAATCAAGATAACTTTCTAAACAAACATGAACCAAGCCACCAGATTTGCTGCCCTTACACCAGACGGGACTTACTACTGTTCATAAATGAACAAGTTTGTTTATCAATGATATGATGCAGATTAAAATGATTCTAAAATCTCTTTTATGCAAATCATGTTTATTTCTTGGAACCCAGTAGGCTTTGATACCAATATGAGAGATGGAGAGAGATGAAGAGAGACTAAGTGTACTATGGTCGACGTTGAAGAGTCATCATCAGAAAATCTAGAAGAGGTTGATTTCCTGTTGAAAGTAAGCTTATTTTTCCATCTGGAAACTGGTTTATATTTTTGAGATTTGTATTTGGCTCTGTTTAGTTTAGTGATTCAGGTTGGGTTGCACCTTCAAGGATCCATTCTTCTGGAAGAGTGATATCCATCCATTGAATGGTTTTTAGAATGGTTGCATTGGATTTGGAAAGATCTGTTTGTAGGAATAAGGTTTCTCCTTTTGGTGAATGGAGTTTGTGTTTCGAACTAAAAGCAGAAATCATAGCTTTGTAATGTATTTTGAAAATCAATGCTATCGAAATAGATCCTTCAAGCATTTTGTAATTATGTGTCTTTATTTGAAGAACAGTGCTCTTTAAAACATTTTTATCATTTAAGGAAATTGTAATGTTTGGAAAACAATTGAAAGAAATTGTTCCTTTATTAAGGCTTGACTCAACAGTACCTAACAAAGAATCATAGAAATTTATAAACCTAGTATCTCTAAGGGCTACTAAGATGGAAGTATCTAAACCTTCTCTAGTAAGGGGCTTTATTCCTACCTGGACAAGGCCTATATGAATATATTTATAGTCTTTTTCTTTATGCTTATGGAGGGTCTTTGGATTCAAAAGATAAATTTGTTCAAAAGGCTTTGAAATTTGAATATCTCTTTCTTCAGTTTTGATAGTAAAATCAGTTTTGAAGAGAGGAAACTTTGAAAACTCATAAATTTGCCTCTTTTGAACCTTGGGTATTTCCCAATCATCAATATGCTTTGAAAAATCTTCAATAGTGATTTCCTTACTATTTACTAAACCTTTAGACCTTAAGGACTCAGAGGTAGAAGGATTTGAGAAAGAAGAAGATCTACAGAAAAAAGGTTCTAAATTCATTTTAAAATAAATCAAGATAACATTCTAAACAAACATGAACCAATTCCCCGAGAGATGTAGTGGCCAAGAAATCTAATTTTTGTTTGGAATAAAGATATCTTGGACTTTGAAACTACTATACCATTTTTCTTAACAACATAGAAAAATGTCTTCAAATGTTTGAAATGTTGCTCTAGAGAATTTGAAAATATCAACACATCATCGATATAGACAATGCAAAACTTTGAATAAGGATTGAAAATGTCATTCATGATTTTTTGAAATTCAGAAGGAGCATTTTTTAATCCGAAAGGCATTACGTTCCATTCGTACTGGCCAAATGGAACTGTAAAAGCAGTTTTGTACCTGTCTTTAGGATGAATCTGGATTTGCCAAAATCCTGATTTCATATCAAACTTTGAAAAAATAAAAGCAGAATGAAGCTTTTGAAGAAGATCTTTTTTGTTTAGAATTGGGTATCTAATCCACTTTAGAGCTTTATTCAATGGTTTGTAATTAATCATTAACCTAGGTGTTCCTCTTTCTATCTCACTATTTTTGTTGACATAGAAAGCTGCACACGACCAGGGGGATCTGGATTTGGTGGGAATTTGTTTATCACAAAAATCTTTTTCATATGGTAAATCTACCATATGCTGTTTTCTTCTCCAAAAGACATTAGGAAGATCAGAACAAACTTCATTTTCAATCTTCTTTTGAAAATCAGATATTTTTCTTTGGACAAAATCATTTTGCATTGACTTTGGATTCTTTTCAAACCCATATCTTGTTTCAAGTGGAAAAGCTTGGTTTGTTTTCCTTTAATCAAAGCATTTATCTCAAAATTATAAATTGAGTGGGCTTTTATCTCCAAATAGAAGATGAAATTTTGACCAAAATTTTAACTCTTCTTGTTGATTCCTCTGAATCAGAATTTTCGAATAGTGAGGAAGAGTTTCAAATTGATGAAATCAAAACCTCATCCAATTATTCTGAATCAGATTCTGATGATATTCCAAAGAATATTAATATGCTCACTAGGCAATAAGAAGCTTCTGGTGTGCAGGATCCTCAGACGAGGCAAGCACAGAGCATACACTTGTTAAATCTTAAATAAAATGGAAAGAAAGATGATAAAATTTTATTAATGGATGAACAAATATATAAACTTTGAAATAAAAGCTTTAAAATGAAAGCTTTGAACAAAAAAAATATAACTTACAAGAGTTGATGAATATAAGAGGAAAATGGTTTCTCACTCTTACTCTCACCCTCTCTTTTCTCACTATATTTCTAATGGTATGACTTGAAGAATACAAGAGTTTCTTGGTATTTTTCAGTCTGCCTTCTTCTTTGGAAAACTCCTCTATTTATAGAGGTCTTCAGCCTTCAAGCCTCATAATTGATGCTTTGGATGCTCTTCATAGTGGAATGAGGGGCTCCACGTCTTTTGGATGCTTTTGATAATAGAGTGAGAGGCTCCATGACTTTTGCAAAATTTGTCTGCCACGCTTGAGGAATCTTTTACCTTTAAAAAAATAAAGGTGCAGAGTCTTTTCTCTTTTCTCTTTTCTTTTAAATGACTCTTTTTATTTATTTATTAGGCATTTAGCCCATTACAAAAATATTTTGGGCTGCCATTTCTGGTTTTCAACCCTAGGGCTTTATAGAGATGTTATTTGATGGGCTTGAATATCCCAAAACAGTCATCTTCGTTCGACTCACCATCTAGATCTATTGCTGCTGAGCTGGTGCTAGAAGAGGAAGATGAAGCTTTAGATTTTCCTTTGGAAGAGGTGGTTTCCAACAACTGTTTGATTAATTGTAAGAAATCTTCTTCTGTTTGAGCCGATGCTAGCTTTGGAATGATGAAAGACTTCTGTGCCAGGAAAGTGGTCTGTTCTTTCGGAGGTGGCAAGAAGCAATTCTTTGAAAGAAAACTTCGTACCATCTTTAGAGATAATTTTTCTTGGTGGTTAAATTTATCCCACCATTTGACTTTGAATATTCGGGCAAGGATGATTTCTCCATCTGCTGCTTGGTTGAAATGAAAATACCATACACATACCCAGGGTAGAAAAAAGTTTGAACAAAATAGAAGTAAAGGGGGAAAACGTTTTTCTATTTTGTTTGGTTTATAGTGGGCTTTGAATAGATTAAACAGAGGTAGAACTTCTGGAATTATGGTCTTAGGAACATTGCCATAAAAATTCCACCATTGTTTAAACCAATATGAGATCTTTGAAGTTTGGATTGAGCTTGTGTCGAAGTAGAAAAGCCAAGAATGGCTTTGTCCTTCATTTTGAAGAAGAAAGGTATTAAACCAAGCTTGTTGGTAATCCCAATAGTTGAAAGAAGTGTTTAGGCTTGATGTGTAGGTTCTTTGGAGGGAAGTTGGAAAAGATCTTGATGAATATAAATCCATTCCCCAATTTGAAGGGTGGAGGATTCTTTATATGGTGCATGTGGAATATGCAAGGTCTTTATGGTCTTTGTGCTTTTTGAAGTGTTTGAACTTTCGCGAACCGATTTACCTCGAGGATGGTGACCGTAGTAAGATTGAGGCTTTGATATATTCCAGGGCTTGAAGTACCATCCTATATATATATATATATATATATATGCTCTAAAGAAGGAAAAAAAGTGTCGTTTTGGTCTTTGACCTTTCAAAATGACATTTTAGTCCCTGGACAGGCCAATTATCAATACGTCCCTAGAAGACATTAATCAACTTAATTACATCCCAAAATGGAAATTATTGACTTAATATGAAAATCAACACCTAGAAGTGGGAAATCAATCAAGCAGGCATATTCCTCAAAATCAAGCAGGTGTAATCCTCAAAATTAAAGAAGGTGGAGTCCTCAAAATCAAAGCAGGTACAGTCCTGAAAATCGAAGCAAGAGTAATCCTCAAATAAAATTAGGAGTAGTCCTTCAATCAAGCAGGCCTAGTCCTCGACTCAGGTAAGTATGATCCTTCAGCCAATCAGGCATAGTCCTTTAATCAAGCGGGTGTGGTCCCTAAATCAAAGTCAAAAAGATTTGCATCAACTCAGGCTTACAAAGCATGGCTTCTACAACTCATTTTCAAATCCTTTTGACGTATCCTAGATATTTATAATTTATCTCAATATATTTAATCACATTTGTATTCATAAATTTTGACAAACTAGGGGCAACTGTGAGCACTCATTTTCCGAATTTAGATATTGAGAGAATTATGGAATACTCGATGATTAAAGTTACTGCCTTTCTCATGTCTTGGGACGTTGAGGCAGGCGAATCCCAGCTAGGGTTGTGAGTAATTGAACGAAAATTGCTTTTTAAAATCAATTTGGATCCAATTGATAGAAAAAAATTAAGTTTGAAGGTGAATCTAAAATTTTTAAATTTGGGGACAAATTACAAGAATTTTATGAACTTTTTTGCCTTTGACCCAATTAGCTCAACATAGAGCCAGTCAGCTCTGCAGAGTTCCCATTGGCCTATTTTTTGAGTTTTAATGTCATTTTATGTGTTTAATTGATTTAACACGTCAAAAATGCCTTCTAGACAATATTATCAATAAATTATGAATTTAAATGAATTTTAAATGGATATTCATTTAACTGAATATTTGATAAAATCTAGGGATTTGATTTTTAATAAATTGTTGATATTATCCAATGTATCTAGGGTTTCCTAGACCCCTAAGGCTATAAGTAGAACATTATATCCTAGGTTTATTGTTAACGATTACTAACAATTATTTTGCAATTTTTGGTAATTCTCAGCATACTCTAGCTACATTAACTACGATAATTAAGGAGAGAGATTTTAAGTAGTTAAGAGAAAAGGTCAGTGAAAAAAGAACTCCACTTTAGGAAACTTCTCTTTAGAACGATAAAAACTTTCTTTCACCCAAACATGCACTTAGTCAAACACTAAAAAGGCTTGATTCATATCAAATCTTTGATTCTATCTCCTCGTCATGTCTAAAGACTCAATGATCAGCACAATACGGTGATAACCTAAAGGTTCCAAAGGCCTAAATTATCAACATCCTCTTCTCTTTTTCTTTAATCTTTTTTATGATTTTAGAAACATGATTAGGGTCGACCATAAATGCTTTATATGATTTGTATGATTAAATCTAGGGTTATCAATAGGTTAACATACTTCTTCCATGATTACGTATCCTAGATTTTGGACCCGGATTTTGGAATTTGATAACATGTTCTCTATTGGGTTTTTGAATCTGATTATTTGAATGATTAGGGTAACATGTTAGATGTTTATTCTTAAGGTATGGATTATGTGATTGGATTTGTTTGTTTTTTCAAGGTTGCATGATTGAATCTAGAATCTGCAATATGAAGTTCATGTCTCTTTATCAATTATTCCTTTTGATTTTTCTTTTGTGTTTTGATTTTATTTAATTGAGTTTTATGTCTTTATTTTATTTGATTACATGTATTAATCGATCTTTTTGTCTTCTGTGCATGCAATTTGGCTCCTAAGCAAGGAGAATTGAAGAATTAAGCAAAGAATGTGACCAAGCCATATATTTGATCGGCTCGGTGACCAAGGCAAGTCAACTATGCAACAAGACTCGGCCTAATTCTAGATTTTATTCCTTTTTAGCATTTTATGTACTTTATGACTCATTTTAGTTGGTTTTCCTTTGATTTCTTAGTTGTAGGAGGATTGTAATAGCTAAATTTATTTTTGGCTTTATTTTTGTTTTATTCTAGATGTATGCCAAATACTTGATATTTGATTGCTTAATTAAGACTAGCCACATAGATATTAGGCTTACAACTGAACCTTAACATGAAATGGTAGTCTATTAGATTAATAAGCTGGCATATTGGGCATGAATTAAAATCCATATAGATTTAGTGGACTTTTGCCATGCTTTTAATTAATTAAATGGCCTCACATAGAATAACGTCACCCAATTGTGCCTCAGCATGTAAAACAGGTAGTCCATTTAGTTTAAAAGGTCTAGTAATTAAAAAGCATAATATATAATGGGCTAGACTAGATGAGCTTCTGTACATAATTAAATAGTTCAATTAGGCTAATAACTTAAAAGGGAATTAAGTTTAAATAAAATAGGCTAGACCTAAGTAGACCTCACATGTTATAATGCTTTATTATAAAAAATATAACTGTTGTATTTATAGGAAATAGCCTGTTAAATAATAAAATTAAAAATAAGAATACACAATTAAGGAAGTTGGCCTTTGGATCCATCGTGGCAAAGCTTCCTTATAGAATCGAGAAACACCATTAAAAATCGTTAAACTAGGTGGAGATGAGGTATTTTCTTTCGCTAAACTCTTTTATCTGTCATTTTTACACTCGAGAAACACATAATTTACTAAAAAGATGTGAAAAATCAAAGAAAATCATACTGCCTATCCTGAGCAGTCGATCAACTCTGCACAATGTTGATCGAGTATGCACAATCCGATTGGACACGCATAGGTCAAAAATTAACATTTTGCACCGTTTTTCAAAAACTTGAAAATAATTAATGTACTTACATGTTTTGGACTTTGATATGCATGTGTATGTATTTATACCTGATTTTGCACTTTTCATTGTGACACTATGTCGACCCGGTTCACCGAAAACTTCTATGGTACCCGTGAGTGGTTCAACGAACTGCCGAGCTCTATCCAAGCTCGTATAGGTGACATCGAGTTTTGCCAGTTTGTTACCACGTTGCCTTTTATGACAAGGAGGACCAACCCTAACTTAGTTTATGCACTACTCGAAAGGTGGACGGACACCACCCACACCTTCCATATTCCAATCGTAGAGCTGACACTATCACCATTCTCTTTTGCTACCATTACGGGGATTGAATTCAGAAGTACTGTTGTACCTTCTGATGATGCAATATATAACTAGAGGTCCGACATTCGAGACCAGTTTATTTTTTACCTTTCGGGGTTCTTGCCCACACGCAAGAACATGTGATGCCTGGCCTATCTGAGTATCCCCTTCCACTCTAAGAGATTCACCCCTCGGTCTGCATAGGAGGTGGACTAGATGGCTCGTTCTTTTCTGGTCTACCTGTTTGGGACCATCTTGTTTAGTGACTTGGGAAATTAACTGAACCTGCACTACTTGGCCCCTCTGAGAGATCTAGACCAAGTCTTCCCTTACAATTGAGGGTCCGCTGTTTTTGCATATATGTACTAGCAGATGGACATCACAATCCGCGGGAGCAAGAGGCTTTGCCATATTTGGCATGCCATACATGTAAGTTTTTCTTTCTATTGTACATTTTTACTCTTCTATTTGTGAATTATTCACTGATTACTTAAATGCAGGTCTGTGCCCTAGAGATTGGTCTTCTGGTAGGCTCCCAGCCTATTAGCACTTCTCGTGCTTTGCCTCGCCTGAGTTGTTGGGGCTCGAGTAGGAGCGTTCCACTAGAGTGGGTGCAGGTCAACACACATCATTTGTGGATCAACTCCATATCCTAGGATCAGGCAAAAAGAAAGATACATCAGTCAAACTTATAAATTTGAAAGTTTAATTATTTACCTTTCCATTTTCATATTCGCAGCGACTAGCTCGGGGATCATATTTCAGATTTGAAAGTTTATTTACCTTATATGTTGTCTACCAAGATTGAGCATAGGAGGATACCCCTAACTGGCCCTACTTGTCGGGCACGGTACTTAGGTGAGCGGATTTATGGTTGAGAGAGGGCTCAGCCTACTGCGAGTGCCTCTATCCCCTCCTCTATCGATGTTCTAGACAGCTGACATTGCCGACGAGGAGCTACCAGTCAGTGTTGAGGGGTATGACGACCTTGAGGATCTCACCATCCGATCACGGAGGACAAATTACATATCCTTCATGATGCAATTGTCAGGGTTTATGCCTTTAAACTGTGAAACCATTGCTCATGTATTTTCTCACTCTAGTTGTTTTACTGAATTATTGTTGCATAATTTTTTAATTATCATTCTTTCACTACAGTTCTCACACCCCAAACCTTGAGTTTCTGACTCGAAGGAAGGGCATCCAACTAATTGTCTTAGGCCTACTCGCATCTCGGGCTCATCCACCTTTGTTGCTTTAGAGGCACCTCCCATGGTGGTGTCAAATGTCATTTCGGGGAGCATCCCATTTCTCCAAGATCCTATAGTGTCTTACTCGAGTCCTTCTGGCACTATGGATCACTACTAGCCTTATAGTCGAGCGTCCTTCTAGAGTTTACTCCAAACAATTGCAGGCACGTGAGTTGTCTCTTTCTTTATTATTTTACACTTCTCTACGTTCCTAAAATGTTAGTAATACATACACATATGCAATTATACAGATTTAAAGAGATCAGTTCGAGGCTCGCTGCGGTTGCAAGGAGATAGTTCTTTGTTATCAATAAGAAATTATACATGTATATTATGAAAAATAGTAGTTAATCCTTTGGGTATATCTCTATTATAGAGGGACCACGAGGGCTTCCAAGGGTAGGCAAATGCTTGCAAGCGCTAGATTGAGAATCATCAATATCGACTGAGACCCTGACGCTTCAGTTGTCTGCTCTTTGAACTCAGGGCATGGAGACCGACTCCAATGAGGGGATAGATGATTTAGGATAGAACCCCATGACTTTTAGTTAGATTAGCTACCTTTCTGTACCTCTTTCTTTTTGCTGTATTATATGACATAGACTTTTACTTTGTTATAAAATTTCGAATTTATGATCATTGAAGCATCTCAATACTTATTTAGATTGTTGAATATCATACCTATAACTTATGTGAATGACGACAAAAACTCGAAGATGCACCAAAACCCTAAAAATTCCATGACTTCTAACTGATGACATCATACAGTCGATCGGTTGTGGAGCTAAGCTGATCGGCTGTGGAGCTAAGCTGATCGGCTTTCCACACAGCCCATCTCTATGGTTGTAAAGTCCGATTCCAACACTGATTTTAGGCCTATATATAGATGATACCCTCTTAAACTCTTCCATACACGATTTAGCTTTCTCATAATCTAAAAATATGACACAAAGAAGTGCAGAAGCCCTCAAAACTCTTTTCAATACCCTTACTAGTGATGAGTGGATCAAACTTAGAAAACTTCACATTTCTTCCTTTAAAGTGTTGCAACATACTAAGCCTGACTACAACTTTCCTCAGTTAGCTGTTAACTTCTAGTGCCTAAAAGATCATGTCTTTCACTTCAATGGACAAGAGCTATGCCATATGATCAAAGAATTTTCTACTGTTCTTGGAGGCCCTAATAATTCTACACTTCCAATTACTTTGCCAAAGCTAGATGACCTTTTCCCTAGCAAATTGGTAGAGTTATTCAATATGCCCCCAATTGAGGTACTTTCTCATTCCATCACTGAATACATCATTATCACCTCATTAATCCCCTATTGTGAGAAGAAAGAGAGGGCCACACCTATTTGGGTAAGGATGTTAAGCTTTTGCCCTTATGCCTAATTCTTGTTGATTTCTCCTCGAGGAGAGGGAGACATCAGAATTGCAAGTATCATTGATCAAGTGGAGTGCAAAGTTGATCCAGTTTCAGTTGTCTTGGCTGAAACCATCATTAGGTTGGACATATGTACAAAATCCATCAATAGATTGGTGGCAACCTTCAATAGGTATACAACCAAATCTATTTTATTTGTATTCTTTTTGCCTTAACTTTTGCCTAAGCCGCCCTCTCGTGTTTTCAACTTAGCAGACTATTATCTTAACTTTTGCCTAAGCCAACCTTTCAAGTTTTCAACTTAGCAAACTCTATTTTTGCTTAAGCCGCCCTCTCAGGTTCTTAGCTTAACTTTTATTTTTGTTCTTTTATTCTTTACTCTCTTATTTCTTCTTTTCTTTTTTACAGATTTGATTACATGAAAAGCTTCAAATAATGATTATCCCAAAGGACATTGATAAGTATAAGCTGAAACAAGTGGAAGTTCGCTCTATCGCTGCACCTTGAGGTCATGAGAACTGAATTTCTTGGATGAAGGGCATTTTGGACACACTCGTCCATTAGACATGTCCTTGGTGGAGAATTAAGCATGTCACACTCTTAATATATGGTAGCTGCATACCTTTAGCCGGTTTATTAGCATCCACTTTCTACGCACCATCTAAGCTCTATCACTAATATGGGTAAAAGCAACTGATCTTGGAATTCTCCCTCGAATTTAAAGGTTTCCAACCGAGGCAGGACTTCTTAGATAAGATCGAGAGGTTGTGGCCCTGCTGTACCATAGAGCGCAAAAGTGATGCTGAAGGCGACCTAACCATAAATGATAACTCCAAGGCTTGGGTTCAGCTTCATACTAGCACTGCACCTAGATTTGCAGGGTTTAAGAGGATTTGAGAGCTAACTACTGAATCTAGATGCAAATACAAAGAGAAGAAAATGAATATGCTTCTATTTTTTAGATCTCAATGATTTTGCTTAGGATTTAGTTGTCTTTTCTTTTAGTAGTGCATAAAGTAACAAACAAGCATACATGTTTGATAAAAATTCTAAACAATTTTATTCATTTAGTAAAGGCCCAAATGGGTTCATTTTGATATCTCATGATACAACTCCTGTTATCAACCAGTCCTTTCGGATTTTAAAGTTAAACATTTTCTATCTTTTGCCCTAATTTCTTCTTGACCAGCCTTTTTGGATTTTCTCACTAGCAAGCTATTTTTTCTATTATTTTCTATTTCTAGTCTTACATATATTATTTCTTGAGACGGTCTAGGTTAATACGTTTAGAGAATTCATTATCTTCTATGTTTCAAAGCTTAGCAGCACCCTTGGGCAGGATTTTCTACGAGCCCTCCCAATTAGGCATGAACTTTCCTCTTGGATTAAATACAATAGGTCTTGTGTGCTTCAATACCAAGTCACCAGCTCTGATCTTTCCCTGTTTTACTTCTTATCTGCTTATGATACAATTGTATGTGATACATGGCTTTCATCCTCTTTACATTAATCAAAGTGAACTATTAATATTTTTGCTCAACCCATTGATACTCTAGTATTTCAGCCTCTAGCATAACTCTCAGAGACTTCAACTCTAGTCCTATAAACCATGGAGTACAGAGTTTGCCCTGTCGATGTTAGTTCAATCGTTTGGTATCACCAAAGTGCGAAGGGTAATCAAAATGACCAATCCTTGTGATTTCATACCATCTTAAAGAGTATCTTCTTCAAGTCCTTGTTGGCCGCTTTTACTGCACTATTCGCCTAATGTCTATACGGGGAAGACCTGTAATGCTCAATCTTATACTCCTCTAGTAAATTTGTTGTCTCACCCATAAATTGCATGTCATTGTCTGTCACAACATGATGCGAGGACCCCATACCTACAAATCAGGTTCCTCTATAAACCTGACCATTTGCTTTGCCCTCACAATAGTGAATGACTCAACCTCACTTAAAGAAGTAGTTGCCATGACTATGAACATGTGTCCATTTGAAGGAGGCTTTTATCTATCCAATGATATTGATTCCCCAAGCTGGAAAAGGCCAATAAGACATTAGATACTAAAGTCCAATCGGAGGCAAATGACTCAAGTCATTGTACAATTGACATTCATAGCATTTTCTAACTAAGTCTATGCAATCTTTCTCTATTTTTAACCAATAATAACCTTGACGCATGATCTTTTTGGTCAACACTATGCCATTCATATGAGGCTTACACACCCCTTTATGCATTTTTCCATCACCACTTGTGCTTCTACCTTAGTTAGATATCTGAGCTGGACACTCGAAGCCATTCTTCTATACAATACCCATCATGGTTGATATAGTTCCTGACCTAAATCTGTAATACATGTCTATCCCTTGTAGATGCCTTTTCTAGATACTCCTTGCTTTCCACAAACTTCTACAAATCATAATACTAAGGTTTCTCCTTCGGTCCTATCTAGATTTTCATTATTTTCTCTCTATAGTAGCAAGGCACTCTAGACTTTACAGTCACCAATGACTTCATCAGGAGTAGTGGTGGTGTTATCCCACATAGAGAAAAGAGTAGCCAACACATCCACCACTTGGTTCTCATCTTGGGGTAAGTGTATAAATGAACACTTAGAGAAATTACAAATCAAAGCCCTGAGATAGATGACATATGGTTTCAACCACTCTTCCTTCACTTTCCATTCTTCGATGGCTTGTTGAATTATTAGAATGGAGTCTCGTAGACCATCAGTTGCTTTGTCCTTGCTATCATGGCTGCTTCTAATTCATATAAACATGCTTTGTACTCTGCTATGCTATTTGTTACCTTAAAGTCTAATCGCTTGACCATTGGCAGCATTTTCTCCCTTAAGTGTAATTAGAACTACTCATAATCCTGCACCTCTCGCATTTACCGCTTCATCGAAGTACATTCTCCATTCTTGGATCTTGATGGCTCTCAATTTTTCATCAAGAAACTTCAAAGCCTAAGGGTCATCTCCCTTAATTGCATTTTGAGCCAAGAACTCTATTATAACTCTTCCCTTGACTACCTTTTTAGTAACAAACTCGATGTCAAATTTTGTTAGGAGCACTAACTACATAGCTAACTTTCTTATGAAAGATGGAATTTCAAACAGATATTTCAGCAAATCTATTTTCGAAGTTGCCTGAACCTTATAAGACTAAAAATAGTGTCTCAATTTCATTGTAGCCCATATCATAGCCAAGCAAGTCTTCTTTATGAGATTATACTTTGACTCATAGGGCAGCAACTTCTTGCAGAGGTAATAGACTGCATGCTCCACGTCATTGGACTCATATTGTACCACCATTGCTCCTATCACTTCCTCTTCCAAGGCTAAGTAGAGAATGAATGATTAACAATCCTTTAGTAGTTTCAATACCGACACAATATTCGCCAACAATTTGGGATAGTCGGCTACATCGAGGAAATTGGCTTTTACTTACTTAGAGACCTCCTCTAGGATCTTCTTTACCCATTCCGGCCTCAGCCTTCTCATTTTATGCTTGATAGGGTTGGTGTGTGGGTAAGTCATAATATGGTGCTCTGTTATCTTCCTATTTAATCATAGCATGTCATTGTATGACCAAGCAAATACCGACCTTCTGTTTTCTATTATTTTTTTGAATTCTCATCTCCTCAGAAGTTATATCATGAACAACTGAAAAGTGCCTTGGATTTTCATTTGTACCTAAATTAAATGAATCAATTTGAATGGAGTTAATGTCAAATATGCACATATCATGATCATTAAATTGCACACTACCATCAGAAAAGATATCACACAAGTAAGCAAAACTAGAGTTCATATTATTGCTCTTAAGAGCAAAGAAGACATCGTCCTCATAAAGATTGGACGTTATTACATCAGGTTCTTCATAAAATACATTAATGACATTTTCTTCCACTAGAGTAGCTAAACCCTATGAACTCAGATTCTCCAACAGGCAGATGAATTCCTCCAGCTTTAGCTCTTTGACCTTGGTTATGACTTTCTTTCGGACATCCCTGATGCTCACCTCAACGTCTTGTTGACGATCAAACTCTTAAAGATTTCGAGCTCTCGACAAGACCAAATTCTTTATATAGAATGGCCCGGCCTGTAGTAGGGCTTGTACTTCTTTTAGAAAAATATCTTTTAGAGTCTTACCCTTTGGCTTGCCTTTATCTTCATCCTCATGGTATCCTAGGCCATGTCGAGTCTTTTATCCTTTAAAGTCTGGTATCTCTGTGATTCCCTACTGATTCTTCCCCAACCCTAGTTCAGGCATGAAGTCCGTCTTTTTAAACATGTTCTCTACCTTTGGATCCACATAATCCTCATAGAGAATAACAACCTGAAACCCATTCGGGGCATCAAGCTCCTTAGCATACCATAGCCTTCCAAATAACATAGCAAAAGTTATCGAGATGTCCATGATAGTGAATTCTACCTATGACTCTATAGGACTTGGCTTTATTAGTGATAAGAATGTCCCTTCTACGTCTCTTTTAGTCTCATCATAGGCTCTTATAACCATGTTAGATGGCTTCAGATCTTTCACAGTCATTCCTAATTTAGGAAGTATATAAGAAGGACAAATATTAATGGTCGACCCATCATCTACCATCACACAAGGAGTCCTATTCCCTTTCACTTTGCCATAATGTAGCGAGCCTTATTATGGTCCTTTCCCTCTAGTGGCAAATCTTCATCTCAAAAAGTGATCATCCTAATGATTTTGTTAGTTACCATTTTAAATCATTTCCTTAGGGCTAACTGTCGTGCTTATTGTTCATTGGGGTTTTTATTGGTTGGAATTTCCAGTTATCTTGGCAGAAATTTGATATCTTTATTTCAGTGATTTTGGACCAAGCATGAATTGGAGCCTTTCGATGGTCTTGTGAGTGCATCAGCAGCTCCCAAATTTCAGTCGTCTTCTTGTTCTTTTTCAACTCTTTTAACAACCCCTTATCCTCTTCTTTTGGCCCCTTCTCGGCTAGCTTCAACTCTTATGCCCCCTTATCATTACCTTTAGCCTCTGACTCAGCTTCTTTATCAAAATCATTGTCTACCCAAATATCCTTGGCACTGCTGTCTTGCACTTGACACTCATCCCCGAAACTATATTAGATATCAATGGCCATGACCAACTTCTTTTCACCCTCCTTCTATACTTTTAAGAGGCAATAGTCACCAATTACCTGCTCTTCGCTATCCGATCCTCAACCACTCTGCACAATATCCTCAATCCAAATGTCAGCCAAAAGAGGCCTCGAACAATGGACCTTGAAGCTAAATCTGCCCAAAGGCTGCCCTAACAGATCCTTACATTCATTTTGATGAAGTTGTTCCACTTGTAAATCCCCACAGTCTATTAGATCTTATTTCTCATGCTTAAGATGATTACACTGATTCGTCATATGTCCGAAAGTCTGGTAATATTCACAATTTGCCCTATTAGAGGGTTTGGACCACTTCTTGGTTCTAGGGGCTTGGGTTTCCTGCTCCTTACTAGATGATGGAACACCACAAATAATGGTGCTCCAAACGTTGTGAAGAATTTTTTATGGGCTTTTTAGCTCTGGCTCTAGCTCAGGTTCAAGTAAGGGTATGTCTCAAAAGAAATTCATGACCTCCTCTTTACTGAAGGCGTGGGTGATCATAGATACCTAGTTCGAAGGTGGTGTGTTATTGTAGTTAGGCAGGGGGTTTCTTTTGGTGCTAGGCTGGTCAGGGTTGATTAATTTTCTAGCATCGATGAGGTCTTGTATTTTGTTTTTTAGGTGGATATAGTTGTCGATATAGTGTCCAGGTGCTTGGTGGAAATTATAGTATGTGTTTGGCTTGTATCCAAGTGTGTTAGGATTTGGTGGATTTTTTAAGGTAGTGGGTTGGAGCATATGCCATCTTCCATTAACCTTTTTGAAATTTTTGAAAGAGGCTGCTTGAAATTTGAGAACCTCCTTGGTTGCAGGACAACATTCACATCAAGAGTTCTGCTCCCTCCAGCCTAATAATTTATCCTTCCGCTAATTCGAGCAATTTTTCACTTGTCGTTCTTGATTTCTTCAACTTGAAGCCCATTATCATATAGGTGAATGAAAGTTTTCAAGTTCATTATTTGAATCCTCTCAACCTAAGCCGAAAGAACATTTCGAACCACCATACGAACTTGGTCCTCCTTAGAGGGTTTATTTTTCATCAACCTAGCCTTATTCCTCCACCTGGTTAATAAATCAGAGAAGGATTCATTCAGCTTTTGCTTAGTGGACTCAAGATCTCTTATTGAAACTTCGAGATGAGTGTTGTATTCATCTTGCTTAACAAAATAGTTACACAAATCTCACAATTCAGCTTTGGCGGACCTTTATAAGCTATAATACTAGTTCACAACAGGTCACAATACAAATAGCTTGACAACTTGGGTGTTACTCAGCTGAGTAGTTCCCATGATAGCAACATATTATTTCAAATGAACCTTTGGATCACTAGCCCCATTAAACTTGTTCATCTCAAGCATTTCAAACTTAGTAGGCAACTTATCTTCACCCGTCATGACTAACTCATCAAAATCATAGGCCGAGTCCAAACCCTTGATTTCCAGTATCCTTGTATCGTGTCAAACCTTGCACCTAAGCCACTATAACCTTACTAGTCGCAAGGGTAGTCTCACTCTTAGCTTGGTCTAGCATAAACTCATTAAAATTCTAAAAGTTCCAAGGCGCTCCCCTCCTAGTAGGATCTTTGGCATTAGCAGCGACAGTAATAATGGCAGTTGCAGTAGCAACGACAGTTTCAACAGTGATAGTAACCAGGTCAAAAACAATAGGAGGATTAGCTATCACAGGGGGGGCAGGTGCAAGCAGAGCAGCCGGTGGGTCTTGATTTGCAGCCATTCAAGTGAAAACTTGTAGGAGCTCTTCCTGAATCACACCCTTCAAGTCATCGATAACTGCAGTCTTGAGGATATCGACATCCTGCTAATTAGATCTCTCATTGGCCATTTCAAGTATAGCTTCAGTCTCGTTCACAGAAGATTGATGCCTTGGTCTTCAAGGTATTCTAACACGAACTGGATCTTCAGTGAAATCGGTATCATTTCCAGCCTACCTCTATATTGTCTTTTCCAACCCAAAGGAAAATCTACATGGATTCAAAATAAAAAGTTTGAATGATGTATGAGAAGCATACTATGTATGATGCATGTGCAATGCACAAGAATAAGGGTTAGCAATCAAAAATAAATTTACTAAGCACTATACAATCATCCTTCTAACCATATTACTCTCGTACATGGTTTGAGGTGAGTTTTTCTTTCCTAGGATTTTAGGCTTAGGCTTACTATCAACAGGGAATAGTAGTCCCGATGCGCATGCTAAAAGCTCTCAAAGTATATTAAAATAAACAAGGTAATATTTTCCAATATATGTGTAAATCCTACATATTTTTGGGCCTAATAACATGTTTTAGGCCAAGGCCCTCTAAGATCTAGTCTTAAACACCTATAAGGGAAAATATTTCATATAGGAAGCAATTAGGTTCTTGTGGTCGGTGGCTTTGGGCGCACTCCCAAGTGTCTTTAGAGACTATGACTTTGCAACCTAAAAGGAATATACTAATTAATCATAGAGACTAGCGTGAAGATTTTGGAGTCACCACCTAGATTATTCATTAGGATACTTTTACTAATTGGAGTGGCTTTTCTCGATTCCATAAGGAAGCTTCGCAACAACCAGAGATGGACTTGGAAACCAACTTCCTCATTTGTATATCTTTGTCTTTAATTTTATTATTTATTGGGCTATTTCCTATAAACACCATAATTATATTCTCTACAAACAAATCATTATAGCATGTGAGGTCCATCTAAGTTTAGTCTATTTTATTAAGCCTAGTTACCATTTTGATGCTTAAAGCTAACTAGCTATCCAATTATGTATAAAGCCCCATCTAGTTTAACTTAATTCCAAGTTATACACTTAAATACGAGCCTTTGAACTTAAATGGACTACTTTTTATATTCAGGCCCAATTGGATGATCTTATGCTAATGTGATCCATTAGTTAATTAAAAGCATAGAAAAACCCGATGAAGTCTATATAGATTTTAGTTTAGACCCATTTTACCATCCTTTAACCTAATGGACTACAACTTTTCATGTCAGGACTAATTTCAAAGTCTGATGTCTACATGTGCAGTTTTAATTAAATAATAAAATAGCAAATATTTGGCATACATATGAAATAAAAATAAAACTAAAGTGTAAACTATTAAATCTAGCTATTACAAACCTTCTACAACTAAAAATCAATAGAAAATGCATAAAATCAAGTTACAGTGTACAAAAATGCCAAAGAATTGCACAAAATCTGAAAATAAAGCAAAATTGATGAAGAGTCAATCAGCCTGGGTCATATAAGGCTTCGTCATGGCTGGTTCTGCACTTTTATTTGATCTCCTCGCCTAGAAGTCGATTTATTGTGCACATAAGACAAAAATATGATTAAAAAACTCGAAGCACATAAAAATGAATTAAACTATACCAGAAAACATAAAAATAATACATACATAAAAAAGGGGACAAACTAATAGAAGACAAAAAAACTTTACATAGCAGATTCTAGATTTGAATATGTAACCATAAAAAAATAATGTGATCACATAATTATGAGAAAAACTTAAATCTAAATGTTACCTTAATCATTATAATCATTAGATTCAAAATCCAATATAAAGCTTATTATCATATTAAAAAACCATCATATCCATGTTATCATTATTCAAAATCCAGCATAACATAGGCAAGTTGATTCATAAAGAAACCTAAATCTAATCATGTAAATCATATAAAATAATTGAAAATTATCATAATCATGTTTCTAAAATTACAAAATTAAAGAACTAGTAAAGAATAGGGAGATGCTGATGATGCTGGATTTGAGGAACCCTCAGATTATCACTGTAGAGTGCTGATCTTCGAGCCTCTAGAGATGATGAGGTGGTGGAATCGAATATTGGTTGAGAATCCAGTGCTGCTTAGGCTTGATTGTTTATTTATAGTGAAGAGAAATCTTCCGTTCTTAAAAAGCCTTTCCTAGTTTCTAGTTCTTTCTTAGTGATCTGCCTCTTAGTTACCTAAATATCTCTATTTAATGAATGAACACCGACTTTTAAGTGTAGTTAGTAACTCATGCTAGACCTAAGACATCCTATTCTATTTATAACAGTAGTGTTTTAAGAAACCTTAAAGGAGCAGATAAACTTTGACTTTTGAGTTTAAATATAAATGACTATTTTCCTTTATTATATAATTTAATCCTTTATATTTAGGTTAATATCCAATAAATGATTAATATCAAGTATTTTAAAATAAAATCTTTAAAATCCTAATAATTATCACTAAATATCTTATTACTTATGAGTGATGGTTAGCCAGTATCATAATTCCAAATTATGAGTGGAACCAAAGAACTACTAACTGACGCCACCAGGATTATAGGGACCAAGGTGCACAATGTGTGAAAATAGTGTACTGATGCAAGAATAACTCATTAAATAACAAAACTAAAGATAAGGACACACTAGAACCAACTTCTTTTATCCCCAGCAGAGTCGCCACTATGGGTGGCGATTTCGAGTGCACACCCAAGTGCCTTTAGCGACTACAGCACTACAAGGCTTTTCAGCATAATCAGGAAGACACTAACTAGTCATAGAGACTAGCATGGAGAGACAGAATCGTCACACGAGTAATTTCTAGGATCCTTTTACTAATTGAGTGGCGTTTCTAGATTACATAAGGAAGTTTCGCTATATACAGAAATGGATACTAAAACCAACTTCCTTATTTGTGTATCCTTATCTTTAATTTTATTATTTAACAGGCTATTCTCTATAAACACAATAATTATAGTTCAATAGTTAATCATTGTAGCATGTGAGGACCACTTAAGTCTAACCCATTTTAGTTAAACCTAACCCCCATTTATTTTGTTAGCCTAGTTTTATAATTATTAAGCCCACCTAGTCTAGCCTAATTACAAGTTATGTTTAATGATCAAGTTTCTAACCTAAGTGGACTACCATTTGAATGCCAAGGCCCAATTAGGTCTTCCTATTCTAAGTGAGTCCATTAATTAATCTTAAAAATGACAATAGCCTACCAAGTCTATATGGGTTTTAATTTAGGCCCAAATTACCAATATATATCCTAATGGATTATAATTTACATACAAAGCCCAATTTTAGCTTATATATGGATGATCAGTTTTAATTTGCAATCAAGCATCAGATATGTCATACATTCACTAAAGTAAGACAAAAAATAAAGCAAAAATAAGGAAGGCGGTTACATTTAATGAGCTTAAAAAATGTGTAATCTAAGTTCAAAAAAAGGCAAAGAATGACATTAGAGCTCAAAAATCTCAAAACAGGCAAATTTAGGTGAATAGCCGGTTGGATGACCTTACAGACCCGGTCGACTCAACTCACAGCCGATTAGCTGTGCATTGAGCCGATCAGCTCCACAGTTCTATAATGGCCAATTTGCTTTGATTTTAATACTCACCATCCGAAACTTGATTCATATGCATAATAACACATCAAATGTTATCAATATATTAAGGCATGAAAATAAAATGTAAATTAACCAAATTTCTAGATAGGAATGCATCAAAATAAATAAAGGTAGTTTACAGTAGTCAAATACTTAAACATGGCAGCTTTATTGAATTTTAACTAATCATGATGGGGTTATGGATCTGGTTAGGTGTAGACGTGATGTGAATAGGTGGGTACCTTCAAAAATGATGAAGTTTTTATTGTTTGATGTGGATAGAGTGTGAAGAGGTGGTGTTTATTTATGGTTGGATCATTTTTAGTAAAAGAGTGGATCTTGATAAAATTTATGGTCCTTTAATTGGTAAATTAGGTGATAAGAAGGTGAAATGGGCAACTGGGAATAAGACTGATTCTAGTGGAATTAAGAATAAATAGGTTTATTTGACTGCTCTTCTATAAAAACCTGTATCAAGATGCGAATTCAGTTGTTTAACTTAAGGTAACTTGACTTTTACTTATATGTATGTGGGCTTAGTCTTTATATCGCAATTTAATGACCTAAATGCTAGGCTAATTTATTTATTATCTGAGCTGGAATTATTCTGATGATATTAAGGTTATTGGCATATGGTGTGGCGTTTAAACATCAAAACTCTTGAAGTGGAAGTGGATTCTAGTTTGGTTGTTTGTGCCTTTAATAATAGTTTCAACCTGTTTGGGAACTAATGTGCGTAAAATACACACATCTAAATGGGGTTTTTAAGATCGATTTTATGGATATTTGGATGTGAATTGGTACCAACACTCACCCTATGTGTATGTTTGTGTGCATTAGGTCCAAAAAAAGTCAAAGAATGAAAAAGGAAAGAATTGGAGCATAATTGGACGTCAAAGCTGCCGAAACGAGCTAAGTACGAGCATAAGGAAGCTGAACATGGCCGTGTTGGTCTCAACACTGGCCGTGTTCTAAACACAGTCACAAACACAGGCCGTGTTACCAACACGGCCGTGTTGGACATCAAAGAAGAAGTAGATCTTATGGGGCACGGCCACAAAGAGTAACACGGCCAGGAACACCAGCCCGTGTCCTTAACACGGCCAGGGACACGGCCGTGTTGGAGGCGACAGGGGGTATTAATTAAAAGAATGAAGAGAGAACAAAAAGGAGGGAGGCTAGGATTAGAACGTCCCAAACCCTAATTTTTCTCTCCCTAAGGGTTTTCTGAGCTGAAACCAAGGGAAAAGGAGACTTGGATCAAGGTTTCAATCAGATTTCCTTGAAGGATCGAAGATTGGGCGAAGTTCGTTGATTGATTTTTAAATCGAGCAAGAGGAACAAGAATCGATTCAATTGGAGCAAAAGGATTTAGGGCTGTTTACTCTCATCCAAGGGTGTAATCGGGTTTTCTCTACCTTTGCTTATTGTTGTAATTGAATTCTTGTATATTTTGAGAATGAACATGATTAACTAGATTGATTAAATCCATTGGGATTTCTTTACTATGTTGGCTTGATATTATATTATTGGATTGTTTGAGTTGGTTTTGTATTCTTTCTGTTTTCAGTATTAATAAGATTATGCATTATTCATGAGACGTTGTAAATTGTGATGTTTATATTGCTTTATAAGATTGAGAAATCCGTTTGGCAATTGGAATTTTGAATAGCAAGAACTGGTTAATAATCGCTTAGAGATAATGATAATTAACTAGCCAGATTAAGAATTAACAAAGCTTAATAGAGGCGGATTAAAGCTTAATGCTAATTTAAGAATCAATCGTTAGGAAAAGATTCCAACTTTAGGTTATTAGGTTTAGGAATTCGGTTATCGAGAGAGAGAAACCGAATTCGGTTAAGAATTCGTCCACGGGTAGCATAATTAGACTCACTGATCCTTTATCTTTTGTTTGATTGCCAACTAGTTTAGATTCCCTTTGGGTTTGTCTTCTTGTCTTGATTATTTCGTTTATTAATCACTCTTGCATCTCTCTTAGGACTTAGTTTGTAGCTATTAGTTAGTTTAGAAATTATTTATTGCTAATTTTAGGTTAATATAACAAAGAACAAAGGAGTAACTCTGGGCTTTCACTTTCCCGAGAAATACGACCTTGATACTCGCCATTAGTGCTAGACTGCATCGATAGGTACACTGCCTTAGATTGTAGCTAACACGAGTAGCACCCATCAAGTTTTTGGCGCCGTTGCCGGGGAATGTTTGAAAACTAGAGTGAAATTTGCTATTTGTTAATTTAGCCATTTTTTTTCTCTTTCTTATTATTTTATGATTTTTTTTGTTTATTTATTTTATTTTATTTGTACATATTTATTTAGTTTAAGTTTATGATTCAGATAGTGAATGATAAGGAGGTTCAATGCTAAACTCAAACTCTTTGTATGACGCATTGGAAAATGGGATTAGGAACCTAGAGAGTGCTAAAAATTGGGATACCCGTGCATCTTTAGAAGCTCGAGTGGAATCGTTTTACAGGGCTACCGATCAACTTTCCACTCTTATCCTTTCATTTCAAGTTTTTTTGTGAATTTTGTTGTGGTTTACATTTGAGTAATGATTGTCCATTGTGCAGTGATTTTACTCCTTATTCTTATAACTGTGAACAGGTGAATTATATGGGCAATTGGCCAAATGACTCATATAGAAGCACCTATAATCAAGAGTGGAGGACTCATTCACCCTATGGACGGAGCTTAGATGGCCTAGAACCACCAGAATCTCAGCAACCACATCAGCAGCCTAATCTTGCACCTTCAACTTAAGATGAAGAGTTAGTGTCGGAGAAGCTGATGATGAGGTTCATTACAAGTCTTGATGATAGATTCCAACAAACAGAGAGGATACTTGAAGATCAACAAGCCTCGATTAACAACATAGAGCATCAAGTAGGCTTAATCTTCAAGTTACTAGCTGAAGAGCAATTGGGAATTCCATCAAACGCTACTGAATCCGAGGAGCATTTGAGCGCCATCACTTTGCGTTCAGGTGGGAATTTCTCTAGTTTATCTACTATGTTTGACGATGATGCTTCTGTGCAGGACGATTTCTTAAACATGGAGATGGAACCAGAAAAGGAAGAGGCAAACATAATTCCTCTGAAAGACTATCAACAGGAATGTACAGTTAATGATGCTGAGTTGCAGTTAGAGGAATTGTTGGTAGATTTTCCACAAGTCCCTTTGATGATGGAAGATGAGCACGAGTTATTCAATGAAGAAGTCTTGGAGGAGCTCGAGTTTCTTCTAGCAAGTGAACCAAGCCAGGGACTGAAGAAAACCATCGACACTCTTGAAGAGATTGCCCAACCATCGATCCTTCCAATTGGTGAAACTCCAGCTTTCAAATTAGAAGAGCCCCTAGAGCATCATGACTACGTGCAATTATACGAGGAGCGAGTCTTGCCCATCATACTAGCAGCTTGCTTGATAGTCGGGAAGAGGAAGTCGACGATTATCCCTTTAAGTGGATACTTGAAGCCATTTGCTTGGAAGAAGGATGGATGGTCGTCAATCCCCACCGTTTACTTTTCACCATGAGTCCAGCTAAGAAGACTTATCATATCAAAAAGAAGTGCTTTTGGGAGGCACCCCAAATTCTATTTTTCAATTTGAATACTTTACCCTTGCATTGTGAACTTAGTTGAATAGGTTTTATAGTTGGTTTTTGTTAAGTTTTATTTATGTTGAGTGTATGAGTTGAGGACTTATTGGTTTTGCAGGTGAGAAAGAATGAGAAAGTGCTGAGAATCGCAACTTTTGCATTATCTAGAGATCAACACGGGCGTGTTCAAGACCGTGTTCATTAACACGGCCCGTGTTCTAATTGAAGAAAATCAAACTAAGATGAACACGTTCACAAAAGCTAACACGGGAATTTATGCCCTGCCGTGTCCACAACACGTTCCCGTGTCCAAGACCGTGTCCGTAACACGGGCGTGTTCTCAGAAGTGGTAAGTCAGCACGTTTTAATTCGCTTAACACGGCCCGATATCATGACCGTGTTCAGGATCACGTCCCCTGTTGTCGAACACGGGCGTGTTCCGCACACTGCCTATATATACCACTTCATTCAAAATCTTAAAAAAAATTTGCTCTCCCCTTATTTTGGCAATTATCTCCTCTCTTTCTCTCTCACTTCTTATTTCTCATCTCGAAGGCTTTGGATATTGCGTTTGTCAAGTGAGTACCCTCCAACTTTGTTTTCTATTATTTTATTTTGATATTAGTTCAAATTTATGTTTTCTTTGTGTTCGAATTTTGTGTTTCAATTTTTTTTTATTTTTTTTATTTTTTTGTTTGTTTCCTTATTTTATTATTTGGTGCATGCATTTACATTCATATTTGTGCTTGATTTTCTTTTATTTTCTTTAATGTAGTTTATATACTTAACTTGCTCATATTTTCCATTTTTCTTTTCTACCATTATTTACGATTGTGATTAATTCCTTATTTTTCTCTCTATTATTATTGTCGGCCGCTAAACAATATGCTCTATTATAGATAGTCGACTGTGTTTGTGTCTGTTTTATATTAGCATATTGGTTTGCCTTGTTATGGATTATGGCGAAGTAAACTCCATATGGATGAATTGCAAATTTAATTGGTTAGCATTGCTTGGCAGTGTTGTGGATTAAATTTTCTTTGCAGGACATTGAGCAGTTTAATTTTATCGAGTTAAATCGTTTGGTTTGTTCATTTTATGCCGTTATGCTGCTAGAATTTTGTTGATCCTTAGTACTAAAAGTTTTCTTTTCAGGTACCATGTCCACCAGACGAGGATCAGAAGTTTACAAGAGGAGGCGGACCGATGGTTCCTCTTCTTCTCGATCGTCAGCGCCGATTCGGGCCAAATTAGACCACCGCAGCGCCATCGATTCCTACTTTTCCAAGGGCGGCCCACCTTTGAGCGGAGATATCAATCGATGAGGCACAAAGATTTAGGAAAGGGGTGTAGGATAGACTGGCCGACTTGCATTTGTAGTCCGCCGATATCTTGAGATGCCCCCATTTCAACATTTCTTTGACATTGTTGAACCAACATATAAGGAGTTGATCGTGGACTTTGCGGCACTTTCTTTCGCAAAGCCGATTGCCGGGACTTCCAACAACCGGATGCGATCAGTTTCGGACTAGCAAGGCAGACTTTCACGATGAGTGTCACAGTTTGGGGTACACTTAGGCTTGTGGGTAGGAGGATCTGTTGGAGAGGTTCGGTCGGCGTATACACCGCTGGTGTGTCATATCCATGAGATATGGGCCAAGATTTCCCGATGACGAGGCCCAAGGCATCTAACTTGCTTGAGGTGCGGTACTTGCATGCATTCTTGGCTAGGACCATCACCGGCAGGGGGAGATAGCGGTGGTGTAGTTACCCAGTGGGACTGTTTATACTTTACGGCATGCACTAGCACCGGTCTGTCGACATGGGGTACTTATCGGCCGGTCGGTGCCTTCCTGCAACAACTCAAAGAAGGTATTTTTCTGTTTTGGGACTTACATTACTCGACTGTCTAGGAGCTTAGGAGTTTTGGAGGAAGCGATACCACATTTGACAGAGCTGGGGGTGATGGAGATGTTGGGACTTCCTCAGATGGTTAGTATAGGGATGGTGACTCGTAGGCAGGGTCCGCTAGGACCAGAGTATAGACTGATGAATGCTCTCTTGGCAGCACTCAGAGAGGAGCGACCTGCCCCACGAGCCCATGGTACACAAGATGTCCCGTCTTCTTCTGATATTCCGGAGTCTTCCTCCATACCGTCTACTTCAGCTCCTTCTGGTTCTTCTTCAGCTGTTTTAGGAGTCTCCCCAATTGAGTTTAGAGTGCTGCAGCTTAGAGTGCAGAGGTTGGCAGAGGAGCAGCAGCAGCATTTCATTCGACAAGAGGTTTTTCAATAGGACCTTTTACAGCGTCAGGCTGAGTTTTAGAGCCAGATGATGGCTCAGTTTGAGAGGCAGAGGGCTATGCTTCAAGCCCTAATTGAGCAGGGAGGTAGGTTAGAGGCCTCTATGGCCAATGACATGTTTGATGATATTTTTGCTACAGACTTTGCACCTGCCTGTCCATAGAACCGGGTTCCAGAGCAGAGCCATTTTGACATCCCTCTAGCGGATGATCCACCGGTGGCCTCCCTCCGACCGAGCACCCTTCAACACGTGACGAGCCTCCTATTGGCCTCGACACTACTTCCGATCCTCGGAGAGCGGCCCACTCCTCCACCACGGGCCCGGCCGGTATACCGATGCACCTCTTTTCACCCTGAAGCCATAATCAGGGTAGTATTAGTTTCTTTTTCCTTTTTCATTTCATATATTTTGTACACTGAGGACAGTGTGTCCTTCAAGTGTGGGGTGGTGATATCAATATATACTTACTTTCATGTTCTATTATTTTGTATATGAAATTCAGATCCTTTTTCTAGTGTATATATCGCATTTCATTTATTCCATCTCAATTATTTATTTATTCTTTGTGCAATTTTTTATAAAATTTAGAAAATTTTTCACTTTGTTTCGATGCTCTTACTGTTGACTTGCTTTTGAAATCCTGTTTATGTCCATGTGATCGGGTAAAACCGATAGTGTTGAGTCTTGCGGAAGAATGTAAGATAATTAGTTTGAGTTTTACACTAAGTTGCTTTGGTTTATTTAATTCTGTTTTGATGATTTTTGTTTAGAACCTACTCAAAAAGCACACTTGTGAGAAATTGAGACTAAATTGTAAGCATACACTTTATATGCTTGTATTTATTTCTTGTTGAGAGTACCAATTACTGTCTTTACTTTTAGAACTTGCTCGGTAATGCTTATGAGGGCTACAAGGAGAGTTTAACACTTTGGTATGATAGAGGCACTTAGGTTTTTCATTCTAGCCAAATAGCCTTCATTCGTTTATTGATTCTGTAGATAATCCTTTCTTTCACCATTTTTATCATATTCTATTACCACTTAGTTTTATTCTGCTTTGGGTTATGATTTTGCACATGAGTTGTTTTTATTGGGAACTTTTATCTTGGGAATAGCTTTGGAATCTTGTAGCAGCTTACTTCAATCCAAAAAGAAATTCACTCTATTATGTGAATGTTCTTCCCTTATGATTATTCAAAAAAAAAGAAAAAAAAGAAAAAAAAAGAAGAAAAATATATAAAAAGAAAAGAATAAGAAGGAAAGGTGATGAAAAGAAAGAAAGTGAGCTAAACATTTTGACTTGATTCCTATTTCCCACCTTGGACTACTATCCATCGTTTACCCCTTGTGATTATTGTGACTTGTGTGCATGTCATATATTTCATTGCAGAACACCATAGGTTCAACTCTTACCAAATTTACCTACCCTTATCTAATCCTCATTACAACCCTTATAAAGACCTCTTGACATGGTTGTTGACTCTCCATAAGTGGTAGGAGTAGGATTTAAGAGCAAGCATATAGTAAGTAAGGCAGTAGTTGATGCATTGAGCGATTAAACACTACCCCTTTAAACACTTTGAGTGATTTAGAGTGAATCTGGTGAGGAGTTGGTTCTAAATAATTTTGTTGAGATAGTATTTTGTGAATCAATAGCATCTTGGTTGTGATACTTGAATTGATTGTTTCGTTTCTTTCTGTTTGACTTACACTTGTTAAGGATATGTGCAGAAGCTCTCTAGTTTGTCTGTCAGTTTAAGTGTTGTCTCTTAGTAGTTTATTTTCCTTATTTTACTTTTGATTGCTTGAGGACAAGCAATGAGCTAAGTGTGGGGTTATTTGATGTGCGTAAAATACACACATCTAAATGGGGTTTTTAAGATCGATTTTATGGATATTTGGATGTGAATTGGTACCAACACTCACCCTATGTGTATGTTTGTATGCATTAGGTCCAAAAGAAGTCAAAGAATGAAAAAGGAAAGAATTGGAGTATAATTGGACGTCAAAGCTGCCGAAACGAGCTAAGTACGAGCATGAGGAAGCTGAACATGGCCGTGTTCTAAACACGGTCACAAACACAGGCCGTGTTACCAACACGGCCGTGTTGGACATCAAAGAAGAAGTAGATCTTATGGGGCACAGCCACAGAGAGTAACACGGCCATGAACACCAGCCAGTGTCCTTAACACGGCCAGGGACACGGCCGTGTTGGAGGCGACAGGGGGTATTAATTAAAAAAACGAAGAGAGAACAAAAAGGAAGGAGGCTAGGGTTAGAACGTCCCAAACCCTAATTTTTCTCTCCCTAAGGGTTTTCTGAGCTGAAACCAAAGGAAAAGGAGACTTGGATCAAGGTTTCAATCAGATTTCCTTGAAGGATCGAAGATTGGGCAAGGTTCGTTGATTGATTTTCAAATCGAGCAAGAGGAACAAGAATCGATTCAATTGGAGCAAAAGGATTTGAGGCTGTTTACTCTCATCTAAGGGTGTAATCGAGTTTTCTCTACCTTTGCTTATTGTTGTAATTGACTTTTTTGTATATTTTGAGAATGAACATGATTAGCTAGATTGATTAAATCCATTGGGATTTCTTTACTATGTTGGTTTGATATTATATTATTGGATTGTTTGAGTTGGTTTTGTATTCTTCTTATTTTCAGTATTAATAAGATTATGCATTATTCATGAGACGTTGTGAATTGTGATGTTTAGATTGCTTTATGAGATTGAGAAATCCGTTTGGCAATTGGAATTTTGAATAGCAAGAACTGGTTAATAATCGCTTAGAGATAAGGATAATTAACTAGCCGGATTAAGAATTAACAAAGCTTAATAGAGGCGGATTAAAGCTTAATGCTAATTTAAGAATCAATCGTTAGGAAGAGATTCCAACTTTAGGTTATTAGGTTTAGGAATTCGGTTATCTCGAGAGAGAAACCGAATTCGGTTAAGAATTCGTCCACGGGTAGCATAATTAGACTCACTGATCCTTTATCTTTTGTTTGATTGCCAACTAGTTTAGATTCCCTTTGGGTTTGTCTTCTTGTCTTGATTATTTCGTTTATCAATCACTCTTGCATCTCTCTTAGGACTTAGTTTGTAGCTATTAGTTAGTTTAGAAATTATTTATTGCTAATTTTAGATTAATATAACAAAGAACAAAGGAGTAACTCTAGGCTTTCACTTTCCCGAGGAATACGACCTTGATACTCGCCATTAGTGCTAGACTGCATCGATAGGTACACTGCCTTAGATTGTAGCTAACACGAGTAGCACCCATCAGGAATTATGGCTCGTTGGTGTCCAAGATTCAAGTTTTTCTTTATCTTGATTAGAGTGTTTCTCACATGTATATTTTTAGAGAAGCAAAACTCTGTTGATGGCCTTGCCAAGCTTGCCTCTAATTTGGACATTGGTTTTCATGCATTTCATTATCCTCTTGATGAGCTACTAAGTAGCTTTCTTTATTGTTGAGGTGTTTCTAGATTCAAGCTTGTTCTTGATCAGTTGTTTTGTTTGCTTAAGGTGTTTTATCCCTCTTTATTGATAAAAAAAGTGTTGTTTATGATTCCAGTTTCTATATGTGAATTTGTTTATGATTCACCTAATGTGTTTTGCTATTCCATCAATGAGTTTCGAATGTGTCTAAGGAATATCTTAAACTTATACATCCTTAAGTAAAGGAAATTTGATTGTTAGTCAGTATTAAATAGTTGCTCGAAGTCATCTTAATATTGACAAAGTAGTAGCTTCAAAAGATATATAGAGAAGAAGTTCATTCATTGTCATGTATTATTGATTGGTTATGAACAGAAATAACAACAAATAAGGACATTGCATTTATATTCCTATGTACCTATAAATCTACAAAATGCTTACTTTACCATAAAAAAAATCTAAAAAAATGGCACAAACAGAAAAAGGGTTATGTAACTTATTATTAGGAATAACAGTCAAGCTTACCAAAAAAACAAAGAACTCCGATATGTTTTGATGAATCAAGGATAAAATAATTAAATGAACTAATAGACTTTAAAATGTTTTCCTCTTCTTAGCATAAGAGGTAGATTCGACACCTTTGCCAGTTGTGCTTATGCATTCTAAAATGCGTTTAAAAATCTTAATATCACTTTATTCTCTTTCTTTTTAATACTTAGAACATCCCTTTTATCAAATTAACTTTTCATTTTAAACAATGTCTCATTCTCGATGCTATGAGCCTCAGGCTTTTAAAGCCATAAGAGTACCTTTACTCTCTAATGTGCGTAGAATACACACATCTAAATAGGGTTTTTAAGGCTGATTTTATGTACATTTGGATGTGAATTGGTCCCAACACTCACCCTATGCGTCTGTTTGTGTGCATTAGGTCCAAAAGAAGCCAAAGAGTGATAAAGGGAAGAATTAGAGCAGAATTGGACGTCAAAGTTACCGAAACAAGTTAAGTTTGCGCATGAGGAAGCTGAACACGGCCATATTGGTTTTAACACTGGCCGTGTTCCCAACACGGGCACCAAAATGGTCGTGTTCCCAACACAGGCACCAAAATGGGCGTGTTGGGTGCATTTGACAATAGGAAAAAGATGCGTTAAGGAGCACGACCATAGAGAGTAACACGGGCATCAACACCAGGCCGTGTTCCCAATGCGGGCATCAACATGGCCATGTTCGCGGCAGCTGGATGAATTAATTAAAAGAAAGAAAAGAGGGAAACACGAAAAAGCTAGGGTTAGAACGTCCCAAACTCATCTTTTTCTCTCTAAGGGTTTTCTAAGTTGGAACTAAGGAAAAATGAGACTTGGACCAAGGTTTCACTCGAATTCTCTTCGAAGATCAAAGATTGGCGAGGATCATCGATTGGTTTCAATCCGAGTAAGAGGAACAAGAATCGATCCAAGATTGGGCTAGAGGAATTGGAGCTGTTTACTCTTATCCAAGGGTGTATTCGGGTGTTTCTACCTTTACTCATTTTTGCAATTGAATTCTTATGGGTTGTGATGATGAACATGATTAGCTAAACTTGTTAACCCATTGGGGTTCTTTATCTAGGGATTTTTGTACTTAAATTTTAAATTGAATGTATTGATTGTCAATATTGGTTTGCAATGGAAGTATTTATTGATTTGTTCTTCATATCTTGTTGAATGATTTTTGAAATTTGAATGATCTTAAGAAAGACATTTAGGTTTGGATTGTCTTTTGCAACCTAGAATTGAATCTACCTAGAGATAGGGTGTTCGTTCTACCGGATTGAGAATTAACAATTCTCAATAGTGTTAAATGGTATATAATGCTAATTTGGATAATTAGAGTTAGGAAGAGATTTCAACCTAATTAATCTAAGTTAAGATGTTAGTGTCCTTGAGAAAGGCATTAATTGCATAGAGATTTATCCACGGAAATTGAATTCAATCAATCAATTCTACCCTTAGTTTCCATTCCCTAGAGACAAGAATTCCCAAGGGGTTATTCCTTTACTTGAATTAATCATTCCCTAGTAGACGTAGTTAGACAACAATTAGAGTATCTATTAGTTAATTTAGGAATTATTCATAAACGCCATTCTTTTATAGATTAGATAACAGAGAAGATTGAGTAGGCTTAGGTTCACACGTTCTTTAGGGAATACGACACTTGGTACTCGCTGTTAGCTATACTCCACTGATAGGTACACTACCTTAGGTCATAGTCTTGCTTGACTTAGCAACCATCAAATTTTTGGCGCTGTTGCCGGGGAATGTTTGAAAACTAGAGTGAAATTTGCTATTTGTTAATTTAGCCATTTTTTTATTATTTTATGGTTTTTAATTTTAATTTTTTTATTTATTTACTTATTTTATTTTGTTTGTACATATTTATTTAGTTAAGTTTATGATTCAGGTAGTGGATGATAAAGAGGTTTAATACTAAACTCTTTATATGACACATTGGAAAATGGGATCAGGAACCAAGAGAGTGCTAAAAATTAGGATACCCGTGCATTTTTAGAAGCTCAAATGGAATCATTTTGCAGGGCTACCGATCAACTCTCCACTCATATCCTTTCATCTCAAGTTTTTTATGAATTTTCTTGTGGTTTACATTTGAGTATGATTGTCCATTATGCAGTGATTTTACTCATTGTTCCTATAACTGTGAACAGGTTAATTATACGGAATGTTGGCCAAATGACTCGTATGGAAGCACCTACAATCAAGAGTGGAGCACTCATTCACCCTTTTGATGGAGCTTAGATGGCCAAGAACCACCAGGATCTCAGCAACCACATCAGCAGCCTAATCTTGCACCTTCAACTCAAGATGAAGAGTTAGTGTTAGAGGAGCTGATAGTGAGGTTCTTTACAAGTCTTGAGGATAGATTCCAACAAACAGAGAGTGTACTTGAAGGTCAACAAGCCTCAATTGAGAACATAGAGCATCAAGTAGGCTTGATCTTCAAGTTACTAGTGGTAGAACAATTGGGAACTCCATCAAACGCTACTGAATCCGAGGAACATTTGAGCGCCGTTACTTTGCGTTTAGGTGAGAATTTTTCTGGTTTATCTACTATGTTTGACGATGATGCTTATATGCAGGACGACTCCTTAAACATGGAGATAGAACTAGAAAAGGAAGAGGCAAACATGATTCCTCTAAAAGACTACTAACAGGAACGTACAATTGATGATGTTGAGTTGTAGTTAGAGGAATATTTGGTGGATTTTCCACAAGTCCCTTCGATGATGGAAGATGAGCACAAGTTATCCAATGAAGAAGTCTTGGAGGAGCTCGAGCTTCTTCTAGCAAGTGAACCAAGCCAAGGACTGGAGAAAACCATCGACATTCCTGAAGAAATTGCCCAACCGTCGATCTTTCCAATTGGTGAAACTCCAACTTTCAAATTTGAAGAGCCCCTAGAGCATCATGATTACGTGCAAATATATGAGGAGCGAATTTTGTCCATCATACTGGCAGCTTGCTTGACCGTCGGGAAGAGGAATTTGACGATTAGTCCTCTAAGTGGATACTTGAAGCCATTTGCTTGGAAGAAGGATGGATGGTCATTAATCCCCACCGTTTGCTTTTCACCATGAGTCCAGCTAAGAAGACTCATCACATATAAAAAGAAGCGCTTTTGAGAGGCACCCCAAATTCTATTTTTCATTTTTAATATTTTACCCTTTCATTTTGAAACATTTTATTGGTTTTAAGTTTTCTTATTTTATTTAATCATTATTGTCAGTTCGATTATTTCTTTATTTTATTGTTTTCAGATTCTACCGAGGAGGCACTGAATTTCCACTATATCAACCTCGATGGATGATCAAGACAGTCCCCTAGATCTTTTTATTTTTCTGTAATTATTTACCTTATTTTTCATACATGTGATGTACTTGGATTGTATTGCCTTTGTTCCCTTAGTTGAGCATTCCATGCGGGGTATCCATAACATTTTACACTAAGGACAGTGTGTTCTTCAAGTGTGGGATGGTTGTGGGTAAACCTTATAATCCTACTCTCTCATATGGTTTTTAGATATATTTGAAATTGCTATCGCTAGGTGTTGTGTATTTTTAGGGGATATTAGGACACTTGTCTTTATGCACTTGAGTATGCTATTTTTGAGCTGATTGATGACTTATTTTATAGAATTGTAGTTACTTTTGTTTGTTGTTCATTGTCCTTGGAAAACAATTGATGGTGTTTTACACAATAGCCCTGCTGGGTTAAACCGGTGTTATTTAATTGTTTTCCGAATTTTCGAATTTTAACTTAAAACGTTGATAATGTCATATGCATGTGTTTCTTAGGTAATGATTCAAATAATGATGTTGCGAATCAATTGCACCTAATACCATACCTCAAGGTGAGATTTTGAGCCTGTTGAGCATTCATTATACTTATGCTTTTTATATTTCTTGTTTGAGTGTGCATTGTACTTGATTTTGCTTTTAAAACTTGCTTTGTAATGCTTGTTGAAGTTACATGAATATTGTGAATACCATGAGATGATTTGGGCGATTTAGGATTCACCACATTTAGCCAAGCCCTTTATGTTTTCATTAATTAGCCAGTTTTGAGCCTTAACCTTTTCTTCATAATCTACACCTATACACTTCAACTATACCATTCTTTATATTTATCTTTCCTTTACCCTTGTGCTGGAATTTCTTTTTGTGATTTGCTCACCCTTATATGGGATTAAAATGCCAGTTGCTATGTTGGTAAATTCACTAAGTCTTTTTGAGATTTTAGATGCTTCCTCCGATCCAAACTGTATTTTATTCTGTACGTATGCAGCAGTTCTTATAAGCTGCTAGTTTATTATTCAAAAAAATGATGAAAGAAAAAAAACAACAGAAGAAGAAAATAAACAAATTTCTTTAATTATTTGTCTTTTTATCGGACTTAGAGCATTTGTGAGCGTTATTTTACGAAGTAGGGATTTTAGTGAATAATTCTTTTTGTATATTAGGCATTTAATCCTTTTTGAGCATATATTGTTGTTTATCGCACGAATTCCAGCATTTTTACACTTCTTTTCCAAATCTTCGTACCTTTACTTTAGCCCCATTACAACCTTGGTAAAGACCCTTTGATTTTGGTATTTACTTATTCACAATGGCGAAGATATGATTTATGAGCAAGCTTATGGTGAGCGGGTCTTGTGCATTTGCTTTGAGGGATTTGTTAATCACCTAATATACACTTTGAGCGACTTGAGTGATCCCTGTGAGGCATTGGTTCATGATGTTTGTGTTGAGTTGTCATTTAAGTTATTCATGCATTAATATTATTTCCATTCTCTGTTAATGATTTGCAATTTTATTTATGATTGAGTATCCTTTGAGATGTGTTGAATACTATCTGTTGTGGACTAGGACATAAACTGTAAGGAATTGTTGACTGCAGTTTTGTGAGGAGAGTTGTTAATTGCTTGAGGACAAGCAATGAGCTAAGTGTGGGGTTATTTGATGTGCGTAGAATACACACATCTAAATGGGGTTTTTAAGGCTGATTTTATATACATTTGGATATGAGTTGGTCCCAACACTCACCCTATGTGTCTGTTTGTGTGCATTAGGTCCAAAAGAAGCCAAAGAGTGATAAAGGGAAGAATTGGAGCAGAATTGGACGTCAAAGTTGCCAAAATAAGTCAAGTTTGCGCATGAGGAAGCTGAACACGACCATGTTGGTTTTAACACTGGCCGTGTTCCTAACACGGGCACCAAAATGGTTGTGTTGGGTGTATTTGACAACAGGAAAAAGATGCGTTAATGAGCACGACCACAGAAAGTAACACGGGCATCAATACCAGGCCGTGTTCCCAACACGGGCATCAACATGGCCATGTTCGCGGCAGTTGGATGAATTAATTAAAAGAAAGAAAAGAGGGAAACACGAAAAAGCTAGGGTCAGAACATCCCAAACTCATCTTTTTCTCTCTCTAAGAGTTTTCTGAGTTAGAACTAAGGAAAAAGGAGACTTGGACCAAGGTTTCACTCGAATTCTCTTCGAAGATCAAAGATTGGCGAGGATCGTCGATTGGTTTCAATCCGAGTAAGAGGAACAAGAATTGATCCAAGATTGGGCAAGAGGAATTGTAGCTATTTACTCTCATCCAAGGGTGTATTCGGATTTTTATACCTTTACTCATTTTTGCAATTGAATTCTTGTGGGTTGTGATGATAAACATGATTAGCTAAACTTGTTAACCCATTGGGGTTCTTTATCTAGGGATTTTTGTACTTAAATTTTGAATTGAATGTATTGATTGTCAATATTGGTTTGCAATGGAAGTATTTATTGATTTGTTCTTCATATCTTATTGAATGATTTTTGAAATTTGAATGATCTTGAGAAAGACAATTAGGTTTGGATTGTCCTTTGCAACCTAGAATTGAATTCGCCTAGAGATAGGGTGTTCGTTCTACCGGATTGAGAATTAACAACTCTCAATAGTGTTAAATGGTATATAATGCTAATTTGGATAATTAGAGTTAGGAAGAGATTTCAACCTAATTAATCTAAGTTAAGATGTCAGTCTCCTTGAGAAAGGCATTAATTGCGTAGAGATTTCTCCACGGAAATTGAATTCAATCAATCAATTCTACCCTTAGTTTCCATTCCCTAGAGATAAGAATTCCCAATGGGTTATTCCTTTACTTGAATTAATCATTCCTTAGTAGACGTAGTTATACAATAATTAGAGTAGCTATTAGTTAATTTAGGAATTATTCATCAACACCATTTTTTTTAGATTAGATAACATAGAAGATTGAGTAGGTTTAGGTTCACACGTTCTTTGGGGAGTACGACACTTGGTACTCGTCGTTAGCTATACTCCACCGATAGGTACGCTGCCTTAGGTCATAGTCTTGCTTGACTTGGCAACCATCACTCTGAGTTCTTCAATATTTTTCTATAATTGAAATTTCAAAATAAATTAACATTGTAATAATGCTATTATTTAATTGACGTATAAAACAAATCCTTTTTGAGATATTATCTACAGTTTATGATGGAATTAATGATATATAACATGATGGATTTCTAGCTGAATGCATGTACTAAATCACATAAATACCACAATCATACCTATAATAGTAAAAATAATTTAAGCAATTAGGATTTTTACAAGTTATTTAAAAATAAAAGTGTAATTTTATTTCATAAATAAATACATAAATGCTTTTTGCTTTTATGACATTCAATGTTAGGTTTCACTGTGTAAGTAGTAAATGGCACGAGTTGACTTCGTCGAACTTCAAATTCATACATAATTTGGAGGCAGTTTCTATAAATCATAATTTTAATATTATATCAATTGGTCAACATAAAATATTTAATTTGAAAAGTAATAAATAAGGAAAATTGACCTACTAAGATGTGGATTTCTTCTTATGTTGCCTAACTTTCCATGTATTCACTTGAATTCCAAATCTCCGCTAATTGGCTAAGCTGATCGATTTACGTGTAGTGAAAAATGGTTCTTTCTGGATAGAGTTATATACACCATCATATTACAAAAACAACTTATATTAATTAATTAAAGAAAAATAAATTATATGAATTTAGCATCAAATATTAAAATATTAATTTAAAAGATATAAGATATTTTTTCATAAAAAATATTTTTTATCTTTTAATTGTAATATTAGCAGATTATGAATAGTTTCTTTTGTTAATAGCTATTAAAAAAAATAAATAAAAAGAATCTAGGAACTTGGGAGTCCCTCCCTCCATTCCCTTCTAAAATATTTCGCTGAAGTTGGGCGCCAAAAATCGTGCTTACTTTTACTATAATCTCCCTCCCTTGTTCTTACAATAACACATGGACCCAGCACAACTCTCAACGATATACTCATCCATTTCGTTTGTCTTTGTTTTAAAGAAAATATATGTAACAATTTTTTCTTTTTTACTTCGCAGGAATGTTCTATCGAAGTTATTATTGGGATGGTTTTAAGGAACCTTTAATTTAATAATTAGACATTAAATCATTAAAATGGATATTAAAATTTATTTAAAAATAAATATTATTATAATTTAAATCTTTTAAAATTGATAATCATTAAATTAAATAATACATGTGCAGCGGTGATTTCTTTTGCTAGAGTTAAAGAACTTTTATACAAAATTGGTAATCTTTAGATTTTTCTATCCTCATTCAAATTTAAAATTAATAATTAAATTAATTTTAAATATTTTACAAAAGTTACTCAAAAAGCTATTCAAAATTTTTTTATAAAATAAAAATAATTTAAAATAAAATATAAATATTAGAACTCTTCAATATTATTAACTCACTAAAAATTAAACTAGTGAATATTTATTTTTATTTTTATAATAAAAATTTATACATATAGTTTGTAAAATTTAAAAATTATATATATTAATAAGAATGTTAATATTTGATAACATTGACTTAGAAAATTAAAATGATTTTATTGTTTTTGTTTTTACAGTCTGAAAAATTACTTTTAAAAATTGATGTTTGTTAAAAATCTTTAATAAAAGATAAAAACATAATATATATTAATAAAAGATTTACTTTTAGAAACAGAGACACCGCTTGGACCCACTTTAAGCCAAGTCATAAGCCCAGTCAACGACCTGGCCAGCTCCTATCTTTTAAATATGTTAATCTGCGCCTCCACGGGCTCTCCATAAACGCATTTCATATATCCTAGGGGCAATTCCGTAACTTGATATATTTGTCATCAGAACAATAAATACACTATACAAAAAAATTGAGAAAATTTACTAAAAAAATAAAATATAAATGAAAAGAGAAAAAGAAAAAGAAAATAAGCACGAAGTTTTCGCCCTTCAGACCAACATCAACACAAGACGAGGACGAGCGAGAGAAACACAAAGATTTTAGCAAGAAGGATGTATAAATAATAACAATAGCATAATAATAATAATAATAATAATAATAATCAATATAAGTAACATAAACAGAAAAATAAAAACAAAAATAAAAAAATAAAGACAAACACAGGGATTAGAGAACGAGAGAGAGGGAGAGCGCGAGAGAGAACAGAAACAAGAGAGATTTCTTTCTATTAAGCTGTTATTTCATCGATCTGCTTTCTTCGAATTCACAGCTTTGTGAAGGTCTCTTCGTCGATCTATCATTCCAGTTAATTGTTTTTCTTTTTCCTGGTAATTTTTCTCTCACTTTCTTTCTCTTCTTCTCTTTGGAAACCCTAGGGTTTCATTTCAAGCGTATACAATTAAATGCGCTTTTTCATTTATTAAAGTGGTTTGGTTAAATGTGTTAATGGAACCCTACATTGGGTTAATGTTTTGATTTGTTGAAGTTAGGGTTTTGAATTGGAGCGGAGGATAGCGAAGTGGAAGAGAATTTGTCGCAGTATGAGCATCAATAGCCCCGGGGAAGGGGAGAATTAGGGTTTGGAGTGAATCTTGTAGGGTTAGAAGGAGGGATTTCCATGGGCGATGGAGGTGTGGCATGCATGCCTTTGCAGCATAATAGTATCATGGAGAGGTTTCCAATTCAGGACAATACAAGTACAGCAACAGCAGCGACAACAACACTTTGCAGCAGCGGAAGCAAAGCTAACACCACCACCACCACCACTAGCACCACAGGCAGCAACATTAACAACAACAACAACAACAACAATAATAAAAACAACGGTGGCAATGTAAATACCAATAACAACAGCACTACCAACGGGGTCAATTCGAAGCCCAAAAAAGTATTGAAGAAGGTAATTAAGGTTAAGAAGGTTGTTACAGTGAAGAAAGTAGTAGCAGACAAGAGTCAATTGGGAGCTGAGAAGGCAGTTAAAACTATTAACAAGGTAAAAGAAGCCAGCAAAGAGGGAAAGGTTACTGTCAAGGAGAAAGAAGCAAAGAGTAGCAGCAAAGAAGCGGACAACAATGTCGGTTTGAGTTCTGCTGAAAACAAGGTGCAAAATAACAACAAAGAGGAAGTTGAAGAGGGTGAATTGGGGACCTTGAAGTGGCCACCAAAAGCAGCAGAAGTTGAGAATGGGGAATTTGTTCCGCCAGAGAAGACCACTAGGAGAACTGAAATTGACAAGGGAGAGATTGTTATTGCTGATAAATGGAGGAAAAGGGATATAGAGAAGGGAGAGGGTACTGCGGTTTCAGGCAGATGGAGGAAAGGGGACTTTTCCAGAGATGAAATTGAAAAAGGGGAGTTCATACCGGATAGATGGCATAATAAAGAAGAATTGGGTTATAATAAATCCCGTACCAAGTATGACATTAGTAGAGAGCGTACCCCACCTTCTGGAAAGTATTCCAATGAAGACATTTATAGAAGGAAAGAATTTAGTCGGAGTGGGAGCAGCCAGCACAGTAAAAGTTCCTCCCGGTGGGAGAGTGGCCTGGAGAGAAATATAAGAATCAGTTCAAAGATTTTGGATGAAGAAAGCATGTATAAAAGTGAATACAGCAATGGCAAGAATCATGGGAGAGATTACACTTCTGGTAACAGGTTGAAGCGATATGGTGCTGACTCTGATAGCAGTGAGCGCAAACATTATGGGGATTATGGGGATTATGCATGCTCTAAAAGCAGGAGACTTTCTGAGGATACTGCTCGTCCTATTCACTCAGAACACTATTCTCGTCACTCTGTTGAAAGATTCTATCGAAACTCTTCTACTACTTCTTCAAGAATATCTTCATTAGACAAATACTCCTCCAGGCATCATGAACCCACTTTGTCTTCCAAAGTTGTTTATGATAGGCATGAACGCAGTCCTGGGCATTCTGAGCGGTCCCCACGTGAAAGAGCCCGTCACTATGACCATAGGGATCGGAGTCCTGTCCGTCGTGAGAGATCCCCATATCGGCTTGAGAGATCACCCTTCGGCCGCGAGAGGTCACCCTATGTCCGTGAGAGATCACCCTATGGCCGTGAGAGGTCTCCTTATGTACATGAGAGGTCTCCATATGTACGTGAGAGGTCTCCATATGCACGGGATAAATCCCCATATGACCGAAGCCGGCATTATGATTATAGAAGAAGTCCTGCTCATTCAGAACGGTCCTCACAGGACCGGTACCATGACTGCAGGGATCGGACTCCAAACTTTCTGGAGCGTTCCCCACTTGATCGAGGTAGGCCCAATAATCATAGAGAAGCAAGCCGGAAAGGTGGTGTAAGTGAGAAGCGGAATTCGCAGAATGCTAATAAAGGCAAGGAGGATAAACTCAACCAGAAAGACTGTAGTGAAAGAGATTCCCAATTCATAGTCAAAGAATCTCAAGACAGAAACGATGTGCATAATATTACTGGACTGGAAGAGAAAAATGCAAGTTCTGATTCTCTCAAAGAGGCACAAACTCAGAGTCCAGTCATGGATGTCAAAGAGTCTCTTCCTGTTGATGGACCTCCTCCTGAAGAACTTTTATCTATGGAGGAAGATATGGATATATGTGACACACCACCTCATGTCCCGGCAGTTACTGATTCCTCAACAGGAAAATGGTTTTACCTTGACTATTTTGGCCTGGAATGTGGACCTTCAAAGTTATGTGACCTCAAGGCACTTGTGGATGGGGGAGTTCTCGTGGCTGATCACTTGGTCAAGCATTTGGATAGTGACAGGTGGGTAACCATTGAAAATGCAGTTTCACCATTAGTTGCGTCGAATTTCCCATCTATTGTCTCAGACACTGTGACTCGGCTAGTGAGCCCCCCAGAGGCACCTGGTAATCTATTGGCAGATACTGGAGATATGGGGCAGTCTGGTTATAAGAATGGTGAGGAAGCATCAATGGCTTTGCCACAGCCCCTCGGCTGCCTTAATGACAATGCTGCTCTGTCTGAACCTTTAGAAGATCTCCATATTGACCAAAGGGTTGGAGCTCTGTTGGAGGGTTATACTATTGTTCCTGGGAGAGAACTAGAGACTATAGGAGGTACTTCTGTCTCTTAAATTTGCCTTTTTCGGCCCTCCTAATATTTAATTTCTGTGTCTTGTTATTGATATATATGGATATTTTTTCTGGTGAAGATATCTTACTCTTTTCCTACTTTTATCATCTTGCAGAAGTTTTGCTAACGACATTTGAGCTTGTGCCATGGGAAAGATGTGGGCAATCAGAAGGTAACTGTACATTTAAATGTCTTAATATTTTAATCTTTCTTTATTTATTAGTTTTCTTGGATCAATTTGGTTCTTGGTTGGAATTGGTTTGGATTTTCTTTTTACTTACCATTCCATCTTTTTTGGCTGTGCTGGAGACTTGTGTTCTGTCAATTGTGAAATCAGTCCTCAGTCTAGATGTTATATGACATTACAGTTTCACATGTTGTGCCATTTTGGCATTGCTGAGATGGTCTAGTACTTTTCTGGGGAGTAAAGTGAAATCAGTTTGTTTTAATCTTAGAGTTGGAAGCTGGGAATCAGTTAAATTTCAATGGGTGCCCATAAAAACTACTGGTTGGAAAAATAAACAAATTGTATCGCATGTAAGGAGTTATTGTAGTAATTATACAATGTTTCACTGCTCTGGCCTCATCTATGAAGCTTTAAATTTCTTTGATCTTGGCAGGACCTCAATTCATAAATTCATCATAATCTCTTGTAGCTCTTGCCCATTTATTACTAGAAAGGTAGCAGGTCAAAATTTGCAGAAATCTAAATAAGGATATGCAGTCATTCTATACTGTACAATTGAATAAAAATGGAGCAGTGCTTTTTGTTGCTTTCTGGTGTTAGATATAATAAAGTTCATTGAAGATCTTTGTAAATGCAAGTCACATATCTGTGCAAAAAGATATTAACTTCACACCCGTTAACGAGTTTGAATTCTTCATACACAGCTCTCAGCTGGAATCAAGCTTGTGTTGCAGAACAATTTGGTCAAAGTAATGATGAACCATCAAGATATTCTGACTTGAAACCAAATGATGCTGTCGAAGTGAGTTCAAGTGCAACCTCTGATAGGGATCAAAGCTGTGCCTGTTTTGCAGATTCTGCCGACTGGTTTTCTGGCCGATGGTCGTGCAAAGGTGGGGATTGGAAGAGGAATGATGAGAATGTCCAAGATAGATTTTCTAGAAGGAAATTTGTCCTTAGTGATGGCTATCCATTGTGCCAAATGCCAAAATCAGGGACAGAGGACCCTCGGTGGCATAGGAAAGATGATTTGTATTATCCTTCTCAAAGTCGAAGGCTTGACCTGCCACCTTGGGCTTTCTCCTGCACCGATGAAAGGAATGAATGTGGTAGTGCTAGCAGAACTACTCTTGCTAAGCCATCTGTAGTTAGAGGGGTGAAGGGGACTATGCTACCAGTGGTCAGGATAAATGCATGTGTTGTAAAGGACCATGGTTCATTTGTTTCAGAACCGCGTATAAAAGTTCGAGGAAAGGAAAGGTACCCTTCAAGGTCTTCTCGGATGTACTCTGCTGCTAATGATGTGAAGAGATTGACGGCAGAAGGTGATTCACAATCCAAAATTGATCAAGATTCTCACAGTTCTTGGAAGTCAATTTCATTCGTTAACACTCCCAAAGACCGTCTTTGCACGGTGGATGACTTACAGCTACATTTGGGTGAGTGGTACTACCTGGATGGTTCTGGGCATGAACAAGGGCCTTCATCATTTTCTGAGCTTCAGGTCTTGGCAAGTCAAGGTGCTATTAAAAAATGGAGTAGTGTTTTCAGAAAATTTGATCGAGTATGGGTTCCAGTTACCCCTGTCACAGGGTCTTCTGAAGCCACTTTTAAAACTCAAGAGGAGACAGTTGCACTTCCTGGTGATTCTTCAACAACTCTTTCAAAATCGCAGGGTGCTGCGAATAGTGAAAATAATGCAAATTCAGTTCCATTTCATTGCCAGCATCCACAGTTCATTGGTTATACCCGTGGGAAGCTGCATGAATTGGTAATGAAATCTTTCAAGAGCCGGGAGTTTGCTGCTGCTATAAATGATGTATTGGATCCTTGGATCAATGCTAAACAGCCTAAGAAGGAGGTCGATAGTCATATATACCGAAAATCAGGTATGGATTAATTCCTTAAAATAAGACTAATGATGCCTTTTTGAATTTACTGAAGAGCAACAGTAATTTTGTACAAGGCCTGCCAGTGAACAAATAATTGATTCAGTAGTAGGCTAAAACGTTTCCTAGGAAAAACTTACCTGATCTAACTCTCTCCTCTCTTTTGAATGCATATGCATCTTTTTCTAATCCATATTTTTTGCTAACAGTTATATGCTGAAAAGAATCCAATGTAATGTGCAGACTAAATAATGTATGAATTGGTGCTAATTAAATAAGTTTCATAATTCTTGTTTGTTGCATGTGCTTGTGGCATATGTGACTAATAATTTGGTTAGTCTTAGGATTAACGTAAAAAATCCAAACCTTTAGTCAAATTTGCAGTTAAAGCCAATCCTTTCAATTTTATTTATTTCCAAATTGAGATGGACAGTTTCCAAAACTCTCAGATTGATAATATAGCATGCAATGGTTTCATTGAAATTTTACATTAGCATCACATTTAGGGAGTGACAGGGAAGAACAGATAGAAAAGTTGTAATTATGATTTCACCAATCACCGAGTGACTATTGTTAATTTTGTAGCGTTCTCTCATGTGTATTCAACTGGCAGTACCTGACAGTTTTCCTTAGCATAACCTTTCTTTCCACTTCATCCATATAATATTTTGCACAATTCATTCATCTAGCTTTAAGCTCCTTGGTGTTCATTAAGTTCTCTTAAAAGAGGTTAGAGATCACTATTTTGAAGCATTTTCTGAGACGACCTTACGTGCCTTCCTTTTCACTGTAGCTATGTATGTCTGTATTCCTAAATGTGGGGTTTTGAAATCATTGTTTTTCATTCTTTCAGCTGGGTGGCTCTCCATCCTTGTTTTATGATGAATTTGATTTCAGTTAACTGTGATTTTTTTCTTTTCTCGTCTTTTTCCCTCTCTGATTGCACTTACATTACCTATGCTAATTTCTAACTATTGTCTTTATGTTATCCTCAATGTTTTCTTCTTTCCTTTCTTTTTAATACTATCTATTCCTGAAAATCCTTTATGCTGATGCTTCAATTAGGCTAGATCGATTTTCTCTTAGCCATATTTTTTCTCTATGCGTTTATACATGCTCTTCTCTGCTTCCTTTTTTATATTTCATACATGTATATGCTATTCCTATAGCTTGCAATTTGTAATCATTTGAGGCTCTTTTCTTCAATTTCAGAAATTGATGGACGTTCTAGCAAAAGAGCCCGGCTTCAGGTTGATGGAAGCGACGATGATTATTTTATAGACGAAGATGTGGAAAGCATTCAAAAGGATGAAACCACTTTCGAGGAGTTGTGTGGTGATTCTATTTTTCACGGGGAAAATAGTGAATGCTCAGACAGTGAGTTGGGAAGCTGGGGGTTATTGGATGGTCATATGCTGGCACGAGTCTTTCATTATATGAGATCTGACATGAGATCCCTTGTCTTTGCTTCTTTGACTTGTAAGCACTGGAGAGCTGCTGTCAGTTTTTATAAGGATATTTCAAGACAAGTTGATTTCTCACATTTGGGTTCTAACTGCACTGATTCAATGATCTGGAATATCCTGGTAAGTAATTATATGATTTTGCTCTACCAGTTGTGGTCAGGTTTTCTAAATTTTCCAGATTAACATATTTATTTGCTTGCAGAATGGTTATAACAAAGAAAGAATAAATTCGATGGTGCTGGTTGGCTGCATGAATATTACTCCTGGATCACTTGAAGATATACTTCGCGCTTTCCCTTGTTTATCCTCTATTGACATTAGAGGTTGCAGCCAATTCAAGGAATTGGCCCTTAAATTTCCTGATGTGAGATGGATCAAGACTCAAAGTTCGCGTGGTATAGGAATCATTGAGGAGTCATCTTCTAAAATACGGAGCCTTAAACATATCAGTGAGAGAACTCCTACATTTTACAAAACTAAGGGTTTGGGTAGTGATGCTGATGATTTTGGTGATCTGAAAGAGTATTTTGATAGTGTGAACAAGAGGGACTCAGCAAATCAATTATTTCGACGGAGTTTGTATAAGCGCTCAAAATTGTTTGATGCTAGAAGGTCATCATCTATTGTATCTAGAGATGCTCGTGTGAGGCGATGGGCCATTAAGAAATCCGAATCTGGCTACAAGAGGATGGAGGGATTCCTTGCGTCCGGCTTGAAGGACATCATGAAAGAAAATACCTTTGATTTTTTTGTGCCCAAGGTACTGCTAATAATTATCTTTTATTGAGATGTCTTGTCTTACATATTTGCTCGAATTAATATTCCTTTTTATCTTTTCCTTAATCAGGTAGCGGAAATTGAGGATAGAATGAAAAGTGGTTACTACCTCGGGCATGGTTTAAGATCTGTAAAGGAGGATATCAGTCGTATGTGCAGGGATGCGATTAAGTAAGTCTGTCTTTGAAATTGTAGTATGCATAAGTTTCCAAACGGGCAAATTTAAACATGCTCTCCTCTATTCTCTCCACCCATCGTACATACTTAATTGTTTGTGCTATAATTATGACAAAGCTAAGCCATCATTTATGTATACACATCATGTGCTGTGGATGTTTATCCTTGTTTTACCTTTTCCCAGTTATTGGTGTTTACTCCATTCTCAATTTGACTTGTATATTTATCACTGGATGCAGAGCAAAGAATCGGGGTGCTGGAGACATGAATCACATTATTTCGTTATTTCTCAAACTTGCCTCCCATTTGGAAGATAGTCCTAAATTCTCTTACGAAAGAGATGAACTAATGAAGTCATGGAAAGATGATTTGTCTGCAGGGTTAGGCTGTGCTTCGATGAAATCTAAGAAGAAGTTACTCATTGATAAGAAGAATGCTAACAGGAATAATGGCAGTACATTTTCAAATGGTGGTTTTGATTACGGAGAATATGCATCTGATCGGGAAATCAGAAGACGCTTGTCCAAATTGAATAGAAAATCTATGGAATCTGGAAGTGAAACTTCTGATGGACTTGACAAGTCTTCTGAAGATGGCCGGAGTGAGAGCGATAGTACTTCCTCAGATACAGAAAGTGATCTGGATATCCGATTAGAAGGTCGAATCGGAGAGTCGAGAGGGGGTGGATTCTTTATGGAGGATGAGGCTTTAGATTCCATGATAGATGAGCGTGAATGGGGTGCTCGCATGACAAAAGCAAGCCTGGTTCCTCCTGTTACTAGGAAATATGAGGTTATAGATCAGTACGTTATTGTAGCAGATGAGGAGGATGTGCAGCGGAAGATGTGTGTTGCCCTGCCAGATGATTATGCTGAGAAGCTTGACGCACAGAAAAATGGTACTGAGGATATGGAGCTTCCTGAAGTTAAGGAGTATAAACCTAGAAAGCAGCCTGGAGATGAAGTCTTAGAACAAGAAGTTTATGGAATTGATCCCTATACCCATAATCTTTTACTAGACTCAATGCCTGAAGAACTGGATTGGACTCTATCAGACAAGCACATGTTTATTGAAGATATGCTCCTTCGAACTCTCAATAAGCAAGTCAGGCGCTTCACTGGTACTGGTAACACTCCAATGAAGTATCCTTTGAAGCCCATTATAGAAGAAATCGAAGCAGCTGCTGAAGAGGACTGTGATGTACGGACAATGAAAATTTGTCAGGGCATCCTTAAGGCAATAGATAGTCGTCGTGATGATAACTATGTTGCTTACAGGAAGGTATGGGGCATCATCTTTTTACACTATGGGCCTAATAATGCTTCCTTGATCTGTTCCTTACTCTTTCCCTTTCACTATTTTTTGTTAGGGGCTTGGTGTTGTTTGCAACAAAGAAGGTGGTTTTGCAGAAGACGATTTTGTTGTGGAGTTTCTGGGAGAGGTACAGATGCAAAGTAGTTAAAAAGTTACTTTTTAGAAGCATTTAGCATGGTAGAATGATGTTTTGCAAAATTTTAAATTTTGTTGCCTTCATTAAAATGTCAGCTTATCTATGTTTTGATATAGGATAGTTAAGTGAGTACTTGTGTGTATTAAATACATACCACCCAAGCCTTTGAGCTCTAATTTAAATGATAAAGAATAAGGAGGAAGTTGCAGCAAATACAAACATGACCAAGTGTTAAGCAAACTGCACATTGCATGAGGCCTAATAATAGTCATCAGAAGTAAAAATCTGAGGTGGCTGTATTATTGTGGACATTTATTGGAGTAGAGTGTACAGGCTATTCGATGAGGGGCAAGGACTTGTTGATACTTTATCCTGTAATTTGAGTGGCATGGAGATGTTTATGGCTCAGACACCCAACACTAAAAAATTTTGGTAGGGAATTTAGAATGTAATACGTCTGGTGCTTGATATTGAAATGTGCAACTATCATCTGTTGTCTACTTGAAAGCATGGAATTTGGATTTATATTAGTAGGCGATGAGCATATTGTTTAACATACGTGTTACATTTTATTTTTCTAATTTTGTTTTAAAATAGAATTTCTTTGATATTTATGACATGAAATTATTTTCTTCCTTTTCTTTTCCCTACTTGGAAAATCAATTTTATAGGTTTATCCTGCTTGGAAATGGTTCGAGAAGCAAGATGGCATCCGGTCCTTGCAGAAAGATAGTAAAGATCCTGCTCCTGAATTTTATAATATTTACCTAGAGAGGCCAAAGGTAGTGTTTCTTTTAAAAAAAAAAAAAAAAGCTTCAGTACTATTTGTTTGTCATACTTTATTCTCGTTTTTGTTCTTTCCTTTTTGATCTAATTTATTGTTACCATTTGGCAGGGGGATGCTGATGGTTATGATTTGGTGGTGGTTGATGCTATGCACAAGGCAAACTATGCAAGTCGAATTTGTCACTCATGCAGACCTAATTGTGAAGCGAAGTGAGTTTGCTTCTCTTATTGTAGATCTTTCTGGCCTGAGTGAAAGAAAATTGCAAGGGAATGTTCTAACATACTAAAACACACTGTTATGATTTAAGTAGGCTTCAATTGTTATGAGTACCTTCTTTTTGTGCCACTAGCAAAGGATGCAGGGAACTGTGTGGAAATTGGAAATAACAAAGAAATATAGTTCAGATGACATTATTTTGGCGGAATTAGATAATTCTATTGGCTTTTTACCTCTCGAGGCATGAAAGAAATAGTGATACCGGGTTAAAATTGGTTGGTGTCACTTCTCTCGTATCGGGTAGAAGTTCTTCTATATTTTTCTGGTATTTTTTGTTTGTCAGAATCCTTTTGCATGAAACAAGTCTTTCAGTGGACTATTGAATTTCAACCTATAATAAATTATTAGGTTCTTTTCCTCTTCTTCTTCTTCTTCTTCTTCTGTTTGTTTTTTTGGTGTAACTAAAGGAAAAATGTTTCTAAAGTTAAATAATGGGATAATGCTCCATCTGTTTGTACTATATGTTGGTTGAATGAATTATTTTCTTATTGAAGAACTTGCTAAGCTTGATTTTTAGTGGAATATTTGCATCTTTTGGTCATTTTAGTTAGATCCTGAATTTCTTGAACGCAGAGTTACTGCTGTACATGGTCAGTACCAGATCGGGATCTACACTGTACGAGAAATTCAATATGGCGAGGAGATCACATTTGATTACAATTCTGTGACAGAGGTAGATATCTTTTTGCCTATGAGTTTTGTTTATACCGAAGAATAGAATACTTCACCTTGACTTCTTTTGGGATTGATGATTGCTCTTTATATTGTAGAGTAAGGAAGAATATGAAGCATCTGTTTGTTTGTGTGGTAGTCAAGTTTGTCGTGGCAGCTACTTAAATTTGACTGGTGAAGGGGCTTTCCAGAAGGTACATAACTTTGTCTTTTTGTGGAAGTTGCACCAGATTGAGCTTCAAGAGCACTTTCCAATTTTAATTCAAAAGCCATCTAATTTTCAATTGAATTGGTATTGTTATTTATCAGGTGCTAAAGGAGTGGCATGCCATGCTGGATCGACATCATTTAATGCTTGAAGCTTGTGAGTTGAATTCTGTTTCCGAAGAAGATTATCTTGACTTGGGGAGAGCTGGACTAGGCAGTTGTTTGCTTGGTGGGTTGCCAGATTGGGTCGTCGCTTATTCTGCTCGTCTGGTGTGTCTTTGCTGCCATCTTAATGTTTTTGTGCTTTACCATTTTCTCTTGGAAAAATTCATTGAGCTGGTCTTTATTCATTTCGTTTTTCTGACCTTCATTTTTTTGAAGGTTCGATTCATTAATTTGGAGAGAACGAAACTTCCTGAGGAAATCTTAAGGCATAACTTGGAAGAAAAAAGGAAATATTTTTCAGATATATGTCTTGAAGTTGAGAAAAGTGATGCTGAGGTTCAGGTAAGTGCATGCTTTTCTTAATATGCACTCATTGAGTTCACTTTGAGAGGTTCTGGATGCTCATCTTTCATGCTTTTCTACGAGGCAGGCCGAAGGTGTCTATAATCAGAGGCTTCAAAACCTGGCAGTAACTCTTGACAAGGTTGGTACCTTCTTTCACTTAATGTGAGAAAACAAATAGTTTCTGTACGCTTTTCTGTACGCCTTCATCTATGAGCATGATAAATGTATTTTGCACCATAAAGTCGTAATACAAATGATTCAAAGCCTTGATGCCACAATTATAGGTTCTAAATTAAAAGTAAATTGTGTCAAACATTTATTCGCGATATTTTCTGCCTTGGCATGGTTATTCTAGGTCTCTTCACTGGAGAAAATTCTTTAACTTCTTGTTTTGAATGTTCTATATAGGTGAGATATGTGATGAGATCCCTGTTTGGTGACCCAAAGAAAGCTCCACCTCCATTGGAGAGGCTGAGTCCTGAAGAAACTGTTTCTTTCATCTGGAAAGAGGAGGGATCACTTGTTGATGAGCTTCTTCAGTGCATGGCTCCTCACGTGGAAGTGGATGTGCTAAATGATCTCAAGTCTAAGATTTGTGCACGTGATCCATTAAATTCTGATAACATTCGGAAAGAACTTCAGAAATCGTTATTGTGGTGAGCAGCATACATAGTTTCTTTAATTTTTCATGTTTATGCTTTTGCTAACATATCCATTATGGAACCTGAAATTTCTTTTGAAGGTTGAGGGATGAAGTCCGGAGCCTTCCATGTACATACAAGTGTCGGCATGATGCTGCAGCTGATTTGATCCATGTTTATGCTTATACAAGGTGCTTCTACAGAGTTCGGGTGAGTAATTTTGTTTCTAGTCTCCTAACATCTACTTTTATTGGCACCATCTGCCTTGTAACTTTTTTGTCAGCATCATCATTTGTTCTTTGTTTAATGTTCAAGTAACTTCACTTTTACTGCAGGAGTATGATACATTTACTTCTCCGCCAGTTCACATTAGTCCGCTTGACTTGGGTCCTAAGTATGCTGATAAGTTGGGGGCAGGCATACATGAATATAGGAAGACATATGGTGAAAATTATTGTATGGGGCAGTTGATCTTTTGGCATATCCAGACCAATGCCGAACCAGATTGTAGCCTGGCTAAGGCTAGTAGAGGGTGTTTGTCATTACCTGACATAGGTTCCTTCTATGCAAAAGTTCAGAAGCCATCACAACAACGAGTTTATGGCCCAAGGACTGTGAAACTTATGCTGGAAAGGATGGTAAGTCTTGTATACATCTGTTGCCATAAGTAGTTTTGCTAAATACAAGATATTTCTATCCTCTTAACCAGCCAGTCATGAGTGTCAAAATACTTGGCTATATTTGGAATTCTTGGGCAAACAGACTTGTTGCAAAAAAAATTTCTTTTCATCTTTAACTTTTCTGGAATAATTAAAATAAATTAATAAGCAAATTGTGATACATATGTTCCTTAAGTTTCGGGCTTGAGGTGGTTCAGGCTGTATCAAAGATATCCATGGTTTGCAAGTAATTTGAATCATGAAATGATTCAAGAATAGGATTATGCTGTGCATAAGCCAGCTCAGTGGGCAATGCACTTTTTGTAATAAATTTCGGTTGAAGAAATTTGACAGTGCATGGATTAGCTTGAGATGATTGTCCTATAGCAGTTTCTTATTTCATAATGTGATAGCATGGTTACTCATCTTGTTGCTGGATATCTGGCAGGAGAAGTACCCTCAGAAGCCATGGCCCAAGGACCAAATATGGTCATTTAAGAGTTCTCCAAAAGTTATTGGCAGCCCAATGCTTGATGCCGTTTTGAGCAACTCTTCTCTAGACAGGGAGATGGTGCATTGGCTGAAGCACAGACCTACAGTATACCAGGCAATGTGGGATCGATGAACCATACTTACTCCAGCACCGGGAAAGCTGCAGCAGGACTTCTTTTAGGCAAGCACACACACTATACGTGTTTTGGAATGGTTTCTCTAATTTAGTTCACAGCTACCCTTTTTAGCCGCGGGAGTTGATAGGTCATTCCAAAACATTGCATTCCTTCTGCTGCTTCCTCAATTCTTCTGTACAGTTAGTTTTACCTTCTTTTTCTTTTTCCTTTTATAATTCTAATTTGTAATTTGTAATTCATTAAATGGTAGGAGAGCATTTTTTTAAAGAAAAATTATCTCCCGCTAATTTAAGTGAAAATATGAAAAGAAGCAAATATGTTGATTACCACACGCCTTTTGCTGTTTTCTGATATTGACCTTTTTTTCTTTAGATTTTTGGTCTCATGCTTCCCGCTGCAAGCATCCCCACTTGCATCTTTTAAAACATACTGCCTACTTATTGGTGCTTAATTTTATGAGGTTTAGTCCCGTTTTTTTTTAGTGCTAAACTTTGAAACAGGCATCCAGAGAAGGCTTTTGAAGAACAAAGAATAGCTATATTGTGGTTTATGATTAAAATATATAGACATTTTACTCGCGGAATTGACTCTGTAATGTAATCTCACCATATCATTTCACTTTAAAAAAGAAAAAATGAACGACGACAAAAGATAAAGGCAACAGAATGGTGAGCACGCCACAGAGGCAGCAGCAGCTGTCAGCTGTACGAGTAGCAGTGGTAGTACCTCCCTCAATCGTCATCGGTTCCCGTGTCGCCGCCTTATAACCAACCTCTAGTCTGTGATGTACGATCCCTAGCCACCCTATACTCTTTCCCCACGTGTTCTCTCTCTCTCTCTCTCTCTCTCTCTCGTTTTTATTTGGATTAATACGAAAGAAATATAAACAGTTCCTCTCTTCTCTCTGCACAAACAGAAGAGAAAAAAAATGGATAGAGATTTGAAGTCGAGCTTTGCCTCTGCATCTCTGTTACCGGACGAGGAAACCTCATATAACTCCTCCGATTTTTCCATGGCTACTAATTCTACACCTCTTTTCCATTTGTCTTCTTCTCCTCCTCCAAGTTTCTCCTTTTTCGCTCAACATTTCACTTCCAACTCCCAAACCTTCAAAATCCCCAAAAAGGAAACCAGCCTTCCGTTGCCCGACCCACTTTTCACTAATCTGAACCCGCATACTAATAACCCACAAACGTCAAACTCCATAGTTGAAGGTTTCAGTATTCTCTCCTCCAATCCTTCTCAAAAGAACAAGAGGCAGAGGTGCAGGCAAACGATGGGTGATAAGTTTCGAATCTTACAAAAACTCATGCCTTGGGATAAAAGAATGGACACTGCTACTATGCTTGCTGAAGCTTATAACTATATCAACTTCTTACAAGCTCAAGTTAAAGCTCTCCAAGCGATGCCCTTGTTCGATGACCCAACATCAACTCATCACTCTTTTAACACTGATAATTATGTTTGTGCTCTTGGTAGTGTCTTTGGTGCTATGGGGATGTTGACCAGGCAGCAGCTTTTGCAGGTTCTTTTGAACACTCCTGAGGCTCTAACTAGACTTTACTCTCAACGCTGTTGTCTCTTTTCTATTGAACAGTTGCTGGCTTTGAACAAAGTTGCTGCTTTGGAACAACAGTTGATGATGTTTGGTTCCACTAATTGATATAAGATGGTATGTTCTTTTTTTCTTTTTCTTTTTGTGATCAGGACCATTTTACTCTCTCTTTTATATTACTTCTAAGAGGAATCTTAGAAACAGAGAACAAGTGTAAGAACATCCTTTGCGGAACTTAGTTATCTTTTGATGATCTTAGTTAGTTTTGTTAAGTATATATATAGTTATGGTATTATCTACTGTTTTATTTTCTAGCCTTGCAAAAGTTATCTCAATGTGTTTGATCAATGTCTGTCTGTAAAGCTTCTTTACTCGCTGCCAAAAGTAAGGGAATGTATAAAAAATGCTTAGTGTCACCATCTATCTTTATCTTTGCACTTCAGTGCAAGCAAAAGCTCTTGCCTAATGGCATTGGCCTGCTTATAAACAATTAAGTTATTGATACTATTGTTCAATGGTCAGGTCACTTCTCCTAAATGGTTTTGCATATCATTAGTTCGTTGCCATAGTAACAAAGAAAATAAAGATAAAAGAAGATATATGCCCAGTTTCTTTTAGATCAGAAAACCCAACTTAGTGACCTCACACTTGGGCCTTCCAAGAACTCAGCTGGGGTTTCTATGTCTATTTCCTTAGCTTTTTGGTCCAAACCAAAAGGCCATAAGAGGGAGAAATAACTTCAACTTTGGGCTTGCCTCTTAATTCTTTTGGACACCCAAAAATAACTTTTTATAAATATCCTCAAATCAACCCAAAAAAATTAGATTTTACTCTCTGAATTTTTTTATATTTAGAAGACTGTAATTTTTGTGATTTTTTGTGATAAAGAAATACCATGTGGTTTAGTTTTCTTATATTTTATTATTTTACAAATTAGTATTTTTAATGTTTTTATAGGTAATTTTTTTTATCAAATCAACTATAAATATTTCTAGAAATACTATAAACTTTTTAAAAAATTTATTTTATTTCTAATAAAATTAAAAAATATATATTAATTTTATTTAACATAAATTTAATATAATTAGTTATATATTGTGATTGACAACGAATATTATATTAATATATTATTTTATAAGATAGTAAATATATTAATTTATTAGTTTATATTAAGTCGCATGATTTTTTTTATTATGAGAAAAAAAATTAATCTCTTAAGTGCAAAAGCAGCAAACTATATTGCCTTTTTTTATACTTTTTTCAAATTTATTTTATAAAAGTAAAATTTCCTACAGAAAATAGCCAAAGGTCCATAAATGACCTTCAACTATTTCTTGCGGCTCACATGGGCTAATAAATTTTGTCTTAATATGAGCCTAGCCCGGCGGTGTAGGCGAGATGCACCGCGACAACGAGCGAGCGATCAACAAAGTGTCAATTGTGTGGGAGAGTGGTGGAAGAACGTCAATTTCAATAATACCACGTTTTCCATTTGGGGCATAAACCCTCTAAGCCTGGTGACTTCGAATTTTCCAATCATCTAGCAGTAAGGAGAAGGAGAGGATGAGGATCCATTTGAGCCAATGGGCTTTATCGGTGTATTTTCCACTTGGTCTCTTGAACCCAACTCTCTCTCCCTCCATTCCTATCTCTCATTTGCAGGACACCTTGCTGTGCTAGAACGAAGCGTTGAATTAACTGCCTCAGCATTGAACTTAAATTCATTGATTGTGGTTGTTGAGAATTTGATAGCTCAAATGTAGATTATTTATATGGCTTCGGTTTTGGGTTGGATTGTGACATTCCTGATCATGCATTTCAATCGTTTAGAGAATGTCGCTCTACTACTTGCTTGAGGAAGCTGAGCGTTGAAGCTATTGCCACTACTGCTCTTTCAGGCTTTTAGAGAGCCCTAGGAAGCCTGAACCCTTCAAGTATCAATACTTGCTCACAATTGATAGTTATGTTATACATGCCCTGCATTTCTAATTTCCTATTCTTTTTTGTGATCTTAATATATTTATGTTCGGGCTTAACTTGACTTTTTTTTAACTTTTTGAGCTATGTACAAAATTTTGTTATTTTAGTTCAAATTCCACTAGAGAATGAGTCATTTTTCCTAAAAGAATTTTAAAAATTGATTTTTAAAATGAAATAAAAAAAGTTAATTTACTAGATTTTTAAAAAGACTATTTTATAGTTTTAGAAATTTAAATATATAATTTTTTTAAAAAATAAATTTCTTAATTCAACTTAATAATTAAAATTAATTTTAAATGACTATTAAATTTTTTATTATTAAAAAATTAGTCAAAATTATTAATTTTTTATCTTTTAGCAACTCACCCTCTTGTATAGAGAATGGGTTACACTCCCCGTCGAAATGGGCAATTCGAGCTGAGAATTAAAGTTTGGACTAAATTAACTCAAAAGGTTAAAAAAGATTAAATTAAACTTCACTACAAACTTCAGGAGCCAGATTGAACCTCATTCTTTTACTCTTCTTCTTGCAGGTGAGCCATATGAAGATGACGCCATATTCTTGGCATTTCTCTATCGAATTTAAAGGATAAGGTTTCAATTTGTTCAACTCGAATCCGTTGGTTGTATAATTCCAAATTTAAGCATTGTAATGGAAAATGGTGCGTTAGGGTTTCTAGGATTGTGAATGAGATTGGAGCTGAATTTGTAGTTATAGTTAGAGGTTATAATAAAGGGAGTAAATTACTCACTCAGATCACAATTTATAAGATGGATATTTGTTTATATAGCTTTGTGAAACTAAGGGTTCATGCAGTGTCATTTTGTTTGTAAAAAATTTTTTGTGTTAACATGATATACGATGCTGACGTCCACATCATACGCTGACATGATTTTAAAAAGAAAAAATAATTTATGTTCATTGATTTTGTACTAAATATTCATTAAACATGTGTTGAATGTTCATTGTTTAAATTTAAAATATTTATTTTTTATTAATTTAATTTTGTTGAAAAGATATGTGTACTACAATATTAATATTTGTAGTATAACTTTATTTTTATTTTTTATTTATTTAACAATTGTGTAAGGACGATTTATGTTATGTCTATATTATATATGTTGTATTTGCATGAATTAGTGGTATGATTTTTATTAATAATGAATATCTATTGACAAACTAATAAATATTATGTCTATAAATGATGAATATTTATATCAATCGTAAAAGTTTTCCAATATGCATCACAAAAACAATAAAATTTTTTATAAATAATCAATATTTTTATTTGAAAATATTGATCAACATTATATGTACATATAATGAATATTGCAATACCAGATAATAAACATTAATATTAACATTAATGAATAATACATCAAACAAAATGAACATAAACATTAACCATAATAAATATTAAGTTCCCGGATAATAATTATTTCAATACAAAAAAAATTAATTATTATAGAACATTACATTTAATGGACATTATACATATAAAAATAGACATTTTAGTACATGTAAATAAATAAAAAAATATTAATATATATAAAAACTTTTTGACATATTTTTATTAAGCAAATTCCGCAAGTGTACGAATCGCAACAAGTAGTATAGAATGAGTATGAGTATCGTTCCTACGAAGAGATTGATACCAAGTACTAACTCTAATTTTATTTCCACAATCTAATAAAATCGAATAATTATAATTGAAATAAATAACTAATAAGAAAAGAGAACTTAAAGCTAATAATAATTTCTTTTAAAAAATCTAATAAATAAGACTCGAGCCTGGATTTATTTTACTAATTATTATTCGGATTACAAAATCTTTTAACAATTTAAATTATTAATTCAGTCAAGGATAAATTACTCAAATTACTTAGAGTCTTTTTCGAGCTCATCCAAGAATACCAAATTCAATTACAATCTATTTTCATAGTCACGTCAATTAACTAGGGTTCATTAAGTTCTTTAGTAATTTATTATTCCTCGAAGGACTCGTCTATTTTCGTGATTGAAGTTCCTAAGTTTACAAGTCTATGAGCTGATAAATTATGCAACTTTCATTGTCTATAATTTATTCAATAATATATATTTAATCGGGCCTAAAATTAAATACAAGAACAAGTAAAAGTAACTCATAAAATTGACTGAAAATTAATTTGTTAAAAAAATAAAATCCAAACAAGTAATAAAATAGCTACACAAATCTAAACCCTAAGAGGGGTCTAGCCACACATGATTGTGGCAACATACAAAAATATAATTAACGAAATCAAAGAAGGGAAAGAAATAATTGATTCAAACTCTTGAATCTTAGTACAAATCTTTTTTATCTCCTTGAGTATGTCTTTAAAAGTTATTTTTCTAATGATTCTCGATATCCTAATAACTATTCTCTTCCCTTTTTTATAACCACAGCTTATGAAAATCCTAATTTATTTTTAATTTTCGAGTTTCCAATAAAAGAAACTATCTTTTATTTCGACACAGCCATGTTGCATCGTCTTATTTTCGGCACGGCTTGGCACACACCCATGTGCTATCATTATATCTTCAACTTGGGCAGAAGCAGACACAGTATGAACACGCATGTGTATCATATCGTACTGAGCTTTCACAACTTCTTTGAAATGAGTGGAAGCAAGCATGGCTTGGAGTACGCCTGTGCGCTCCCAGTATGCTATTTTCTTCAGAGTCCAGTGGCAGACACGGCTTTGAACATGGTCGTGTGTCAAACCGTGCTTCTTAATTTTTATCCAGCGTGTGACACGGGCATAAGCATGCTCATATGTGGATAGGATACATTTCTCTTGATCATCTAGGGCTCCTTTTAAACTTTCTTACGCAAAAAAAAAAAAAAAATTATTAAAAATTAAGTACAAATTTCAAAATCAAGTAAAGATGAATAAAATACTAAAATAATGGTAAACTCTTAATTAAGTCTAAATTCTTCTTAATTAACACTAACTATTTATTTAAAATTCTTTAAAATTCAACTCAAAGACATGTGTAATTACACATAACAATTTTACTAGATTTTGCCACATAAATTTTTTAACTTTGATACGTATATTTATTGTTGATACATAGAATTCAAGTTTATCTATAATTTTTAATATAATATTAATTTTTATAAATTTATCTTATTATAATTTAAAATCTTTAAAATAATAAAGAAATTGGAATAAAAATTCTTATATTATACACTTTAAAAGTAGAATACACCACACATTTTAGAAAGAAAATATACTATACATGTATTATGGACTCCGATCCATGTAGAATTATGGACCGGGGTCCATGTTATAATAATTTGAATTTGTATGCAAATTGTAAGATGAACCTCTATCTATATAGCTTTATGGACCTAGGGCTCCATTCGACAACATTTTACTTGTACAAAAATTTATGTTTTAAGTTTTACACTTGCGTCAAACACTGACGCGCATTAGATCCTGAGGTAATTTTTTTTTCTAAAAAATAATTTATGTTCATTAATTTTGTATTAAAGGTTGATTAACTTATGTACATTCAATATATGTTGAATGTTCATTTGTTTAAATGTAAAATAATTTGTTAACTTAATTTTGATGAAAAGATATGTATATCACAATATAAATATTTATAATATAATTTTAGCTTGATGTTTTTTTATTTATCAATTGTGTGAGAATGATTTATGTTATGTCTATATTATATACGTTCATTTGAATGAATTAGTAGGTATGATTTTCATCAATGTTGAATATCTATTGACAAACTAATAAATATTATAAATATAAATGATAATTTTTTATATCAATTATAATTTTTTTTAATATACATCACGAAAACAATAAAAATTTCCATAAATAATCAATATCTTTATTTGAAAATATTGATTAACATTACAGATAATAACCATTGCAGTACTAGATAATGAATATTAATATTAACACTGATGAATATACATTAAATGAAATGAACTAGCATATTAACCGCAATAAAAATTAAATTCATAGATAATGAATATTTAAATATATAAAATAATTTATTATTATAGAATATTATATTTAATAGATATTAACATACATAAAATGAATATCTTAATACATGTAAATAAACAAGAAAAACATTAATATCTATCTAATCTAATAATTTTTTTTTATATATATTACTATATTTTAACACATACTTATTATTGACCCGTAAAATTCAAGTTTATACATAATTTTGTAGTTTTTCTATTAATTTATTTATAATTTATGTTCTTATATTAATAAAATCTTAATATGAAAAACTAATAAAGACACTAAAAATATTTAATTTATAATTATTTTTAAATATTTTAATTAATTATAAAATTTAAAAAATTAATTATATATATAAGTTTAATTTATATTATTATTTATAATTAAAATAATTACGATAATTGTACAACAAGCGGATAAAGAACTAGCTTTCATAAATATATAAAAGATATATCAAAAATAATATTTTTAATATAATATTAATTTTACTTTGTTTTATTACAGTTTAAAAACAAAAATTTTATATATAAAAAATAAATACACGTATCAAAATAAAAAATAATAATTATAATAATATTAATTTTTATAAGTTTATTTTATTATTAAACTAAAAAATTTAAAAGCATAGTATAAAAATTTAAAAGCATAATATAAATAATAAGTAAAAGAAAAAATAAAATTTCGCGTTGTATAATTTTTAAAAAGTAAGAAATAATTTATAATCTTACACTATATCAACACTTGTTTTACTATCTCGTTAGCATTTTTAACATTGTTTAACGTTTTAGTTAAGTTAGGGTCCTTATTGGGCCAATTGCAAAATAATTTCATAATTGAGATAAAAGATTTATTAGGGTCTAATATAGACCACAGAAAATATCTATAAATCAAGAAAATAGATATCATTCTGGATAATATTTAATAAAGGGTTTTGTTTACAAATTAAAAAAAAAAAACAAAGAAAAACTCAAATTAAACCCTAAAATCCAAAATCCAAGAGTGGCAGCCTATACAAACACACGCTTGCTTGACAAAGTAGTTACCAAAACATGGCCTCTAATTCCTTATATCCATGGCATTTGTCTTTATATAACTGTGAAGACACTTTTCAATACCCATATGATATGATCACCATAAAAAGGATTGCCGTTTCGATTGATTATACACAATAAGCACCATTTGTATATAAGCGGTAAAAATGGGTCCACTGTAATGAGAATTATAAAGTCATCAGATTGTCATAAATCACTGAAACAAGGTTTGAAAATGGCACACAGATCCATCCTTTTAATGCTTTCTTTTTCTTTTGTTTCTTTTTCAATGTCTCCTGTCTTTTCGATGCTTTCCCGGCTGCACATTTATGCCTACACGATCCCACCTTATCCGTTTTGCATAATATTCTCTCTCGTATCTATACGAGAATTTCAAAGTTTTTTTTTCTTTTTTCCTATTGTTGCTCTTAAGCTTAGGACGGTCATTAATTAAGAAAAAAATGAGAACCTTACGAATTGAGCAAGTAAAAGAAAACACACACATATATATAAATATATAAACATATGCTATGATTTCTGCACTTAAATGCCCGTAGTTTTTCTTTTTCATGTTGTGAGGTTCGTAAAAAATGAAATGACCTTATAATAATTATAGATTTGACTCCATTATCATTATAGATTGTAAGTGCATAATTCTGATTTGTATTCTTTTTCGGTGTTATGATCTTTAACTAATTATGTATTTTATTTAGTCTTTATATCCTAGTCTTCGGACTACAATGTATTATGGTCCGTCCTATATTTTTCATTGTCTGAAGTAATATAACACATAACACACGTTTTTTTGAAACAAAAACTGTTCTCTCTCCTTTTTTTCAATAATCATTCTCATTTCAATCTCCATTCAAATTCGACAGATCTATTTTTCTCTTCTCCTTCCATCAAGAACTTCTCTTATTTCTTATTTATTCTGCTATCTTATTCATGATCATTAATCTCTATTATTATAAATCAGTTCGCCTCTTTTTTTATGCGTTGCTTATACTAAGAGCATTCCCAATAAACTCTTAAGTCATGCTCTTTCTTTATTATATAGAGCATGTATAAAAATTAAACTTTTAAAAAACTTTCTAATTTATTTTTCTTTTCTAAAATAATTAAGAAACACATTCTCTCTCCTTAAATTTAAAAAGAGAGAAAGTGGCTCTTAAGTATACTATATCATTCATCTTTTTTGCTTTTTTAGATCTTTTTTAAGAGTCATATTCTTACTCCTTATTTCTTTCTGTTTAATTTATTAATAAAAAGTTAACTAGGGAGTAAAATAGAGAGTATTGTTGAAATATGTACGCATTTCAAGACAAGTTAAAATAAAGAGGTAACTATTTATAATTTAATAAGGATGCATATAGAGAGTTGTTAGAGATGCTCCAATCTAGCTAAGTCTATATTTAATCTTTTCCATTCGACTCATTATGCTAATTTCTTGTTATTATTTGATGAGTCCGTATGTTTATTGGTTGTTAATTTCTTCTAGAAGTAATTGTGGTGTTACTATAAATTTTTAAAAATTAGAGTTTAATGATTTTATTTTCTGAAGTAAAACTAAAACAAATAATCATCTACCAATAACTGAAATTGATGATTCTAGGGTTACTATATTATGAACATTAAATATGTAACTGATGAATATAAAAAATGTATTTTTTTTCTTTCAATTTTTCTTAAAAAATAAATAATTTGATTTCAATTTTTTTATAATTTCAATAATATGATTTCAAAAATTTATGTTACTAACTTTTTTTATTTACTAATACACTAATAAAGATGAACATTAACCCTAATTCATTGAACATAACTTATCTATTTCATGGGTATTACTAATTTTAGGCATTAACATATATCATATTTATTATTTAATTAACATATGTCCATTAATTAATTATTTCATGTGCATTAAAACTATAAATATATTATATTTTATGTATTATCTATTTAAGTTCGGAATAATTTATAAACATATTTCATATTTTAATAAATATTAAACTGAATGTAATATCATCTTACAACATATTCATTATTTATCTGTAAAATATTCAACAATTGTCGAAATAATGTTCATTAATTATTTATAACATAAACCTGAATATTATATCTAATAAATAAAATTTTCTATTTTAATAGGTCAACAATTAATTTTAGTCCAGGGGATTTGGATAAAGAAGAATTGGTGGAGTGTGATCAGTTAGGAGAAAAGTATATAATTGGTGTAGGTGAGGAGACTATCGATAAAGTGGAGAGTGGTTTAATAAGATTAAAACTGTTTAGTGATGTAGGTGAGGAGCGATTTGGATTATCTGGTGATGACAGAGTTGATGAGATGGAATTAGATGGATAGGGAACTAGAGGTAGAGTTGAAATAGGATTAGAAGGAGAAGGGATAATAAATATACTTGAAGTAGGAGATAGAGGAGGAGAAGAGATATGATAATGAACCTTACCTATAAGATGTGAAATGTTATAACTTAGATGCAATTACCTCCAACCAAGATCTTATGTCCGATTTTGAGGTGGAATTTGGATAAAAATTAGCTTTTGAAAACGGATAGATAAGCTCATTAAATTGAATGTGCCTTACAATATAGATCTTTTCCTTTTCAACATCAAGACACCTATGACCAAAATGACTGGGGGAAGGTCCTAAACGCGCACATCATTTTGTTCTAAAATTAAATTTATTGGCATTATAAAAGCGTAGAAAAGAGGAAATATTGAGTATCTAAAAATTCTTAAATAATCAAAGCTGGGTTGCTTTTTGTATAAAAACAAAAATGGAGACTTCTGTTTAAGAACAAGAGTTGGCATAAAGAAATAACAGTATTAAAGATATATGGCCAAAAACAAAAAGGTGTATGACTATGAGCAAGTAAGGTTAAGCCCGAATTAACAATATGACAGATTTTATGTTCTGTTGTTCCTTTTTACTCATGAGTACAAGGATAAGCTATTTGATCATTATACCATGGTTTTTGAAAAATTTATTTAATTTTTGATATTTTCCATCCAATCTGAATGAAAAGATTTAATTGATGTGGGGAATTATTTTTTAACCAAGGCTTTAAAATTAAGAAATATGTCATAAACTTCACTCTTTATTTTCAAAAAAAATCCAAGCAAACCTAGTTAAATCATTAATAAAAGGTACAAAGTAACTAAATCCCAAAATTAGATAGAACTAGAGGAAGACCCCAAACATAAAAGTGAATTATTTCAGAGAGGACTAGAACTAGAATGGTGAACTAAAGCAAGAGGAATACAAGCTAATTTTCATCAAAGACAATATTCACAAAGAGCACCTTTATTGGAGGCCAAAAATGGTAAACTATTTTCTTTTTTAAGATTTGTTGAACCTTGTGCCTACGAGGATGGCCTAGGCATGAGTGCTAGACATCAAAGTTGAACAAATTTAGATGTAAAAACTTGAGCAGGATTTGATGATGAAAACTAATATAAGCCAAGATTATTCACGCCCCGCAGCGGCTCTATTTTTATCTTCTGATCCTTAATAAGAAAGAAAGAGGGTCAAAATCTAAAGAAACAGTTATTATCCCATGAAAATTGTTGAACTGAAACTAAAGGTTTAATAATATTCAGAACATGTAAAGTATTAGATGAAGTAAAAGGCTTAGAAGTAGTAGTTGACAAAATGAAAGCCTTGGTTAAAATAAGGTTGTGGAAGATGAAGAGCATATATATCAAGAGTAGCACGAGTAGTTGCTCCAGTGTCAGCAACCCAAGGTGCAAAAAAAGGAGAGGCAAACCTCGATTGTTGATATGTTGAATAGCCTTGGTATACAACATTGGATTGTCTATGATAAAATGGTGATGGAGTGTAGCTGTTATACCTACAGTTATATCTATTTGCTTGATGATTATTAAGGCAAAAAATCTAGCAAGGTCCATGCTTCCTCCTATTTTTCCATGGCGGATGTTGAACTTATTGAAATATCGATATGATATAGGCAATAATGGAGGTTTCTAAGCAAGACTGATAATAGGTGATTCGTGAACACTTTTTAGGAACGCCTCATGGGCAAGTAGATGACTATCTATTTCATTCAAACTCACAGGTTTAAATCTAAGTTTGAAACCAGTCATAATGCTATAATACTCTACACCAAGATTTCAATTGATGATATCATTAAATTCAGTAGAAGTCATATTGGTGTGATGCAGCAGCGAGTTCATCAAATAAAGAATTAACTTTTTGAAAATATACAGTATAACAGAGAGATCAATTTTCTTGAGGCCTTGAAACTCAGCATTCAATGAGAATTGCTTGTTTTGATATATAGAACCAAATAAATTTGCAAGAGCATTCCGAACATCTAGAGATAAATTAAGGCTAATGCCATAAGAAAATAACTCTTCGGTTAGAGAGGAAAGATTCCAGATTAAAAATATTTAATCTTTTTGGAACCAAGATTGATAGCCCGAATTTGGTATTTTAGCAGGTGGGTTGTCATTATTCAAAGTGGTTTTGGATGGTGGAGAAAGAGATCGATCAATATAAGCCATGAGATTTTAGTAGTTTAAAAGAGGTAAGAATTGAGTTTTCCATGCTAGATAGCTTTGTGGGTAAGGTTGATTGGAAAAGTATGATAAGATGAGAAAAAAGAATTTAAAGAAGCAAAAGTTGGTTGAAATGATTTGAGTATTGTTATTGTTTGTCATTTTCCCTTAAAAGCTCTAATACCATGTACATGCAATCTTTAGAAATGAATTAATTTAGTATATTATTAGACACAAAATCTTTTACATATATATATAATAATGGAAAAATATTTGTATAGTTTATATCTAATGGTACAAGATAAATATAATAATGTGATAATGGCCATGCATGAGATATGCAATAGAGATGCAATTTTGGTTAAGGAAACTAGAAAAGTTTTTAGCTGTTTTTTTATGTATTTTATTCGCCTAATTATTAAGCCGTGAAATATGTATAGAATAGAATATCAATTCTTTAAGAATAAAATAATTAAAAATATAATAGCTATTTATAAATAATAATTATTTCATATTTGGTCCATGAGTTTGGATTAATTATATATATATATATAATAGTAGTGAGTGGTTGTGGATAGTAATAGTAGTGATGGATTAATGGATGGTGGGGGTGAATATGTCAATCATTAAAGTGCGAAATTTTATTATTTTTTCAATTCATTATGGGATAAGTTAATTCTTAAAATGCAGAATAACCATTCTTCATATCAATTCACTATGGAATAAGTATTTCACAAAATTGAAGAATATTTACTCTTCATTCAAATTTGAAGTAAATTTTGAAATTATTGTCCACATGAAATAACAAGTAAATAGCATCATTAGTACCAAAATCTTACTTTTATTTTCCAATTGATACTAAAAAATCTTTAATTTTTGTTTTCTTTATAGTACCAAAACATCTATTTTTTTCTTTAAGTTGTGGTATTTAAAGGGAGTTTAGTCATTCTTATGCAACGTAGCAGATAGATCTTCCCTTCAGCTTGCCACATAAGTTGCCATATCATTTCATTATTTAAGTCATTTATCCTAATCATTTATTAAGTCTCACATTCTCATGATTTTCAAAAGAAGGAATTATAACCAGATTTGAGTATAAATAGCTTTAAGTATGCACCACTACTTACCTACTTCTTTTGATCTATTTGCAACCCTTTCACTCGATAATTTGTTCTTCAAACCCAATAATTGATTCTTTACAATTTCTAATTTAATCCTTTCACTTTCACTAACAACCAGTTTTGTTATACATACCAGTAACTAAAAAAAACCAATTGAAGAATTCAAATTTAAAAAGGAAACTCAAAAAAATATGGAAAAGAAGCTTTAACACCAATAGCAACATATTGAAGGCGAAAGAATAGATTTGCATTATCTTCTCAAACCTCACTCATCAATGTTTACTAATTTCTTTATCTTTATGACTTATTTATAGAGGGGTGATAATATAGCAGCGGTAGTAATATTAGGAAACATAGAAAGCTTAATCAAATAAGTTTTTGTTTCTAATTCTTTTCACTTTCAAATTCTTTGCTTCTCTTTAATTGCGATAGAAATTTTCATCTTGTGTTGGTCGATTACTATTTAAACCATTAATAATAACTATTTCTTCAACTCTATCTGAAGAATTAAAGACAAATTTTTTATAGAAGTGAGATAAAACAAAGAATAACAACGAAGAATGCAAGAGATAGTAAAACGACTTAGGATTCGAAATATTGGGAGTAATATTAGTCGTAGGACCCATATTATAACTAGGATAAATTATTAGGATTAAAAGTGATGTCGCATCTTATGTGGTGATCTGAAGTAGAGATCTGACTATCAAGTGATAAAAAGAATTGATTAAAATCTCGTTGGCTACCATAGTGATCGGTCCAAATTATATATAGTTATTTAAAATAATTTAGAATTTTAATGATATATTTTCTATATATAATATGGTGAAAATAAGTGTTTATACCTCATTTTAGTTTCATTGTCTAATTCCATGTAATATTAGCCAAGAGAGAAAAATATGGAGAAAAATACTCAAAAGAAGCTTAATTAGACATGTTTGTATGAAAGCCAAAGATTGAAACATGCGAACCTGCTATTTGTTGTGCTAGCCCAATTCTATCTAAAGGGCATTTTAGTTATTTTTTATTATTATTAGGATTTATATTAAGAGTTATTATGGGCTAATATTTGGTGAAAATAAAGATATCTATAGTCTTATTTATTAAATAAACTTATATTGGTATACTTATCTTTAGGGAAACTTATCTTAGTGGAGGACTCTTCTGTATATATATCTATGCAAATCTAGTTCTAGAAGAGAAGAGGGGAGGTCTCTCCTATTTGCTCTTTACTAAATTTCACATATGCATTTATCCATCATTCTTATTTTTGCAATATTCTTTATTGTTCTTCCACAAACACTTCAATTAGTTTTCATTGTTCTTTTAAAATCTAAGAAATTCTTTAAGAAGTAGAGAGTGAGGAGTAATCATCTTCCTACTTGAAGGATTCTGGATTTCAAAAGAGCTTTTATTTTATGTTTTATTTCATGTTATTCTATTTAATACCATGATCACTATTTTAAATATATTATGTTAGTTTTCATAAGTGTTTAGTTTAACATTTTTACTTATGTATGAATCTTGTTATTTATTTATTTAACGAGTGATATTTTTTTACTTTCATATCTTTATTAGTTTTAGTTATTATTGTTAGTTAACCATCATATTAATTTAACAATAGTAATTGTTATGAAAATATTTAGGTTGAATGTATTAGAGACACCATGTTTGCTTCAATATATGTTGGTAAAAGAAACTTTAATTGCACAATTAGTTTGATAATTAAAGAAAAAGATACATCACTATCTCATTCATTAAATCTAGATTTAAGGTAAAACAAAGAGATTACTAAATAAACGGCTAGGCTAAATATTTCATCATATAGTCTTAAATCAATAAGTATTTGTATTTCATATTTATAGTTTATTTACTTTATTTTATGAATATTTTATTTTTTTTAAATACTTATTAGAGTATTTAAATTTACTTTTATTGTTTTGTACTGATAATTAGTTTTTATAATTAGTGGCTTCATAGTTCCTTAAAAGATCGACTTTGAGATGAACTATACCATTATTATAGGAATAGTTCATACAATTGTGAGTATTAACTTAGACACATCACATAATCTAAAAAGAAATAGGTATTTTAATAGGAAAAAAATTAAAAATTTAGTATCAGTTAGAAATAAAAAGTAAAATCTTAGTATCAATAAAGCTATTTACCCTCAAATAACATTTCTATTTCTGAGCTATTCAATTTATCTATGTTTCATAATATTATAAAGATTGTAATTTCTGAATTTTTAGAAACGGAGTTGCCTTCTTAATTTGTATAAATATTTTTGTTTCACTAATTACTAATATTTCATATACGTCATAGTATTAGGTTATTTGGACTACAAAAATAAATTAGATATAAAACAAGATTTAATGAATGTTGGTTAATAACTTAGAAATCATTTCAATTTAGATTTTATTTTCCATTCAAATTTATTTTGGTAATTCTTTTAGTTGCATTGATAAGTGAAAGTTGGTGACGCTCATGAGCGATAAATTTTTAGAATTAGTAATCTCAATTTATTTGTTCCATGAATACATATATTTAAATAATTTTTATTTAAATAATAAGAGATTGACTACTCTAAAAATATTAATCATTCAAAAATAAGTTGCTTTACAAAGAAAAGCCAAAAAGACTTCCCGTAACAATTGTGGATTGATCATTTACTAATTCACAACATAAATAATAAAATGTGAGAGAAAATGGAGATTATTAAGCATCATCAACAATAAAAAGTCAAAATTCCAAAAAGACATTGCACCGATTCAAATGGGCCATTGCCTGCCATGGCAATAGATGCCTATGCACGCTCCTCAATGAGCTGGTTTATACCCTTCTTTTCTTGTTCCTCTATCAAAGGAATCCACAGAGTGGACAAAAAAGAAGAGAAAGTAGAGACCAAAAGAAAAGCAAAAGAAAGTTAATTCCACTGTGTAGACAAAAGAAGCTTTTACTCGTATAGTTTCTTTTATTATCATCATTATTATTATTATTACTATTACCTATTAATTAGCTAATCCCATATGTACACTTCTTATAATAGGCCCTCTTAACCATTCTCCACATCTCTCTCTCCTTCTCATCTTAAATCTTTGCTTCAACAAGTACCAAGAAAGAGACTGGTTTTGTTCTCAACTGGGGGAAAATGGTTAAGTTAGGAGGTGTTCTGGTTTGCCTCTTGATTGTTGCAATTGATGTTGTTGCTGGTATTCTTGGCATCCAAGCAGAAATGGCACAAAACAAGGTAACATTAATTAACTACATCAGTGTGTTTTTGTTTTTCTTGTTTCTCTTGATCCTTTCTATTGCCTCTTGCTATTTTCCAGGTGTATCTTAATGCGTGTTTTGCAATGGCGAACTAAATGACTCATACTTGTTTTGGTGTGTTAAAAAAAATGCAGGTTAAGCACTTAAGGCTGTGGATATTTGAGTGTAGAGACCCAAGCCAGGATGCTTTCAAGTTAGGGTTAGCTGCAGCAGCACTATTAGGTCTTGCTCATGTTCTTGCTAACTTGCTTGGAGGTTGCATGTGCATTTGTTCTCAAGAAGAGCTTCAAAGAGCTTCCCCTAATAAGCAGCTTTCTGTGGCATGTTTCTTCTTTACTTGGTATGTAGTTCCTTTTTCTCTTTTCAAAATAATTATATTCTTCAATTGTGGTTCTAACTAGCAGTCTTAGATACTACTAAATCAAAGACCAATTCATATATTTAAGTTCACCTTCTTCTAAAATTGATTTCTTCAAATGAGCTTCTTGAAGTACTTTCTAGTTCCCTTGTGAGTCCATTTGTATCTTATATAAAGTAGAAATACCTGAAAACTACCTATTTTTACTTGGTATGCAATGACAGGGTCTTAGATGTTGAGATGTTGATTTACTAATATTGTTATACTCCAATAAAAATATTTATAATAGTTTATAAATCTGGTGTATCATTATAGCGATTATGTTATTATAAATCTGGTGTATTATTAGAGCAATTATTTATAATCGCTGAATTCAGATTTTATTCGTCTAAAAAATAAAAATAAAGAAAAAGATTTTTTATCATAGCAACAGGAATGAATAATTTATCTGAATTTAAAATATTATTGAGCATTAATTTTGAGGTGTTTCTCATTTTCAAAAAGCATATATGATTTATGTTCTATAGTCTTTATGATTATTGATTGGGCAGGATCATATTAGCCGTTGGATTGTCGATGCTGGTGATTGGCACTTTGTCAAATAATAAGTCAAGGGCTTCTTGTGGTTTCACACACCATCATTTTCTTTCTATAGGAGGCATTTTGTGTTTTGTTCATGGGCTCTTTTGTGTTGCATATTACGTTTCTGCCACTGCCGCTTTTAGCGAAGAAGAGAAGTATGGAGGTGCTTAATGAGTAATGATTTAGCTTTTCACATATAAACCTCTTAATTATTTAAATCAAAGTCTCTCTTCTTTCACTTTACTCATTGGTCTCTTTCTTGCTACAGCAACCATATTATTACAGGCAAAGTTCAATAGTGCACAAGGAGCATCATCCTCTTTTTTATTGGAAAGAGGGATGAGATTAATTAATATATCACTCTCAGTGATTTAAGTAATTCCTTTTAGTATTTTAAAAACTGACTATGTTCTTGAACAGCTAAAAGATTAATTTATAATTTAATTACTCAAATTGATTGGAGTTTTAGTTCAATTAATATACTGAATTATTCATTTTTTTAATATTTACAATAAAAATGGTTCAAATGGTGATTTTAATAAATCACAATTTATTTTTAATTTTTATTTTATAAGAGTTAAATTAAATCGAATTAATTATCTATTCAATTGAAATTTCGGTAATTAAACTGATTTTATTTTTAATTATGATTACAATTTTTAACTTTTTGAGCCAATTTGTATTCATTAAGCTTAACACACTATTCGCAACCATACAAAGACATGTTGGGCGTTGCATGCTAATTAAGGTTATGAGTTGATTGTCAATTACAAGTTCCATAAGTACAACATTTTTCTCAATCAATCAATTAATGGTTTCTGTAGAGAACATGATCTTCATGTAATCAATACCAGCTATGAAAATTGACATTTGGTGATCTGTAAAGTGCTTACGTACGTCTAATTTATACTATTACATATTTGACTTTGTAGGACGACATACACATCAATTCTGTATTATTCCCAAAAAAATGGGTAAATCTTGGAACCTACTAATATTGCAACTGTGTAACTTCAGAAAAACAAAAAGAAAATGCAATATGGTGAATTGTCATGTGACACTATCACCAAGTCATATTTTTTTCTTTCTCTTTTACTAAACATATATTTAAATATTTCATAATTCAACTAGAATAAATAAATAAATAATAAATTTAATTACTATAATAAAAAGTTAAAATAAGAATTTAATAATTAATATAAAATTTAATTACAATATCAAAGCCATATATTGAATTTGAATAAAACAAAAACTTTTTCCATTAAAATTAGATGTCTCAAATTTTAAGACCTTCCTCCATCTAATGTGAAGTTATCTTTCACAGAGTAACTAAACAAAGTTAGAGACCCTCTCACCTAGAAAAGATCTCGTACCATACTAATACTAATAACTAATATATATTAACCATATTTTTAAAAAATATAAAATAAAATTATAAAAAATATTTATTCATATCTTATAAAGAAAGAAAAAATAAATTTTAAATTATATTAAGCAATTAAATATTTGCTATACAAAATTTTCATATAATATTAACTTATCATAAATTCATAGATTATAAATCATAACAATTTATTTTAAAACCTACTCATGCCTTATAATTTTATAAATAATTAATATTAATATTAATATTAAAATCATATTTATGATTTTTTAAAAAATTTAATAATTTAAAATCATCACCATTTTTCTCTTTTTATTTGTTATTTGTTATATTTTTATTTTAATTAAATACATAATTTTTTTTATTGAAATTATATATATTCAATTACTAAAATTTTAATTTTAATGTTTTATCCTATCGTAATTAAATTTGTTACTTATTAATTTTAATTGAATTAAATATTTGTATAAATTAAAAAGTCAATGATAAAACTATAAAATAAGTAAAGCTCGTAAATTCTTTGCAACTAAAAAATTTAAAATTCTTGACATAATGCCTACATTAAGTAGTTTATCTAATTTTGTCGCCATTTAAGTAAAATTTGCTTTAAAATATAAAAAATATAAAAATTTATATTAAAATTATTAAAATTAAAAAATTATGTTAAATTTATAAAGCGCTAAAAATTAAAATTTTTTTATAATTAACTTAAATTAAAATAGTAAAGCGGCTAAATGATTAAAATATAATCTAAATATGCATTTTGCTTTTCTTTTCTTTTTTTCCAAATGGTTCATATCTATTTAAAATCCTTGAAAAGGGAAAATTCAAAGAGGAATTTACGTGGCCTACCCATTTTCTTATTGTGTTTACTTCTATAATAGGTGTTTTAGATTTTTATTTTTCTACTAATTTCTTATTATCTTTTTACGCTACTTTGGTCCTTTTCTTTTATTGTTACTTTTCACCATGTTTTCATCTGTTTTATAATTCCTTTTTTTTTCTTTAATTTTATTTCATTTTCTCTTATAGTTTTCTTTATTTTTTTTTCATTCCACTAATGTTTAAAAATTGAAAGATATTTTCTTCATGCAAGTGGTCACTTTTTAGTTTTGAATTTTTTTAACTTTCAATTAGTATAGTTAAAATTATCTCATTCTCCTTATTCCATTTGCTTTCAACTAAATAATTTATCTAATTTTTATGGAGAAACACACTGCTTTAACTTTCATTTCTACTGATTTAAGTATTCTGTAAATATATTTGTAATGTTTCTTTTTTAACATGATCATCATGGCTTTAAAAACACAATTGGCTCAAAGTTTGATTTCTTCATTATTTACAATAATTGCTTCAAAGTTTGTTATTGTGTCTTATAGCCATTTCTTCAAGGGTTGTATTATTGTCTCTATTTTCAAGTTGTCAATGTACAATAAAGTAAGAGAGAAATATAATAGATATATAGTAAATTGGTGGTATTATATAATCACTAATTCTTTTATTAAGTTTAGGTATTATTTTATTTTAATAATTAAACTTTCTATTGTTACTTGAAAATTGATGGTATTATATAATCACTAATTCATTTATTAATTCATATAAGTGTTTTCTTTTTAGTTTTTTTCTGGATATTATAACTTCCATTTTTGATTTTTTATGAGTATTATATCTAATACTCGATTGTTTTCTTCTCATAAGCCCAATCTTCGATTTAATTCATAGATTTCTGGAGATTTATAACTTTTCTTCTTTTACTAGTAAAAATTTCGGTGTTAATGGGTATGAAATAGGATATTAGGTTTGTGAGAAAAGGGGGTAAGACATTGAAAAAGATGATGCAAAGTTCAAATTCTTCTATTAAAAATCATTGAGATTTTAATTGTAAGAACAAAAATATTATTAATTCTTCTTCAAAGAAAAATGTTATGTCCATGTATATACATGAAAAGAAAAAAGATGATTTCAAATCTGAATGAGAACAATATTTATAATTGGAGTGCAATATGCCTGAAAAATGCTAATTATATATTATTACATACTTTTCACTGTATATTTTAAAATATGTTTTATATTTTATTTGAAACTTCTTGTTTTAATCTATTATATACTAATTATATGCAATTTAATTTTTTGCTAATTTATATTTTCCTTTTTTACACTTATTTACCTTTTTTAATGATATATACTTTTTGGATTTTTATTTTACTTTTATATGCTTTTTAGACTAATCTAAACTATATATTGTTATATATATATAAGAAACTCAAAGTATACTTATAATATACTTTGATCATACTTTTGTATACTCATAATATACTATATGAGGTTTGAAAAATTATTTTTAGTATGAGAATGCTTATTACATCAAAGTTTACGTATTTTATATTTTTTTCTCAATATCTATTGTGATAAAGAAAAATAAGTATTGTGTTTATATTCATATAGATAAATATTTAAAATTTGAATAGAAAAATATTAATAAGAATTAAAGTATTGTATACTTGAAATAAACTCATTATATACTTAGTATATGCTATTTACTATATATTTTAAATTTATTTTATAATCCTAGTACATTTTGTGTATAATTATGTTAAGCTTGAATTAATTGAGATAGTTAGTTGGTTCAAAACTCTTTTAAAAAATCCAAGTTTTCAAGATACAAGTTTGAGATGGGATGATTTGGAGAATTCAATCGTAATTAACTTTTTTCTTTTGACATTGGGACTAACTTACAATGACATACTTCATTTAGAAATGTCTAAAAAAAATAACATTATTTCTTTTATTTTTTCATTTTTTATTTTTGTGTAATTTTTTCTTATCATCTTTCTATTTATATCACCTCAAAAAAGACTGACATGCATCACTACTCCTAGCTTATATTTATGAAATTAATTAAATCTGAAATTATTTATTTTATAATTTGAGTTTTTATTAAATTCTTAAAAATTAAATATAAAATGATAGGAGTAGCAATAATGACAGTAGGAAGAATTATCATAGAGCTTAGCTAAAGATGAGAAACTCTGACAAAAATTAAGCAATATGATAAATAGGATATAATCTCTATTTATGTCTTTGTTGCTTATGTTTTAAAAAATGGATAGTTTTTGTTTCTCTTTTTCTTTTATTGTAGAAAAATTGTAGATTAAAAAGAGATAATTGTGTATCTGATAGACATGCTTTTTAGTATGGAGTATAAAAATTAAATATTCCTTATCAACCGTAGTTCTATAAAAATTTGGAATTTAAGGTATAAAAGTTAATTGACTCACTTTTCTAGACATTTGTATAAAAATTCCAAATTCAAAAGCATCAGCCAAGATCTAAATCCCAGCCAAATACAAATCAATGAGCTTACAATGTACAACCCAAGTTTAGCCCATTTATTGCCATTAAATAAGGGAAGAGGTAAACGTGACTCTTTCACTCTTTTTTTTTTTTAATTTTTTTTTATACCAAAAGAAATGATAATTCATTTCACTAAGAGCCTCTTCAACTGCAACAACAGTTATATCATCAATCAGAAGCTGCGGCAATGAAAATCTTCATGGTCCTGGCTTATGATCGATCAAAAACCTTTACTTTTGGTGTAAATGGGTTTTCAAATATATCCACCAACTAGGATATATGACCATTAAATAAAAAAATTCAAAAGCACATCTGAATACCTAAGTACTCTTCTTTTCAAGTTTGAACCATATGCATGGTTTTGAATCTTGGAAGTCCTCGTGATAAATGTAAAACTCCATAGAGCTAAGATTAAAAATAAAAGAAATGTGAATGAGTTATTAACAAATTAATTTTAATTTAGATTTAATTATTAGTATAGCTTAAGTAAATTAATGGGTTTGTCTTTTATATTATAAATTCTTTCATAGATATCAAAACTTCAGTGTGCAATTTAAATTTTAAACAATCTATCTCATTCAAATCAGTAGTTGAGGTTACACAAAATTGGAGCAAAAAAAAAAAAGACTTTTCAGATTAAAAAAATTCTATCAAAGCAATTTAATTCATTTTGTATCATTTTTTTATATAGCGATGTGGAAAATTCTTACATTCTTCAACACTCCATCTTCAAGAGAAATTTTCACTTAATAATATTATATAGACTATGTTAGCTCAAAGGCTGATATAAACCCAAAGTCCTGGACTATATAGTCCATAAGTTAAATAGATTCCAAGATAAGCCCATTCACATACTCTTATACCATATTATATATATATATATATATATATATATATATATATATATATATATATATATATTAATTTCTGAAACTTAAGATTTTTTGGACATGTATCTTTATTTTTGGATACATAAGATTTTTATTTTGACGTATGTATTTACTTTTGACACATATAATTCAAGATTATGTGTAATTTTATAATTTTTCTATTTAATTTATAGATTCATAAGTTACATTCCTAATTAAACACTAACTTCAATTCTAAGACATAATGTATTAATTTCTATATATATATATATATATATAAATATATATATATATCAATTTCTAAAACCTTTTTTTTTTTTTAATATGTATGCTTAAATTTTGACACATAAGATTTTTGTTTTAACGTGTGTACTTACTTTTGACACATGGAATTCAAGTTTATGTATAATTTTATACTTTTTCTATTAAATCATTAATTTATAACTTACTTCTTAATTAAATACTACTTTATCCTGAAGATTAGCATATGAATTATATTTTAATATTATATTAACTAATAAATAGTTTCCTAATAAGATAATGATACTAACTTTGTTCTAAGAAATAGCATATTAATTATATTTTAATATTATATTAACTAATAAATTAGTTTTATAATTAGATAATAATTCTAATTCTAGAAAATAACATTTTGATATTATATTCAATAATAAATTAATTATTTAATTATATAATAAAATTTTAATCTTAGAAAATAGTAATATCAATTATATTGATATATTAATTTATATAATACTAAAATTATTTAATAAATAGTTTTTAGAATAATTTTTAAATTATTGCATTAATAAAATTTTAAAATTTTACAGTTAAGGACATTTGAAAGTAGTTAGTTTACTATTATTTTTTAAAATTTTATAAATTAATATTAAATATTGGAGATTTTATTAAATTGTATCTATCAATTTGATTTTATAATCAAAATAATAATAATGACCATGCAAATCACAGGTAAACGACTATTATATATTAATTTACAAAATCTAAATTTTCTTTAACATATGTGCTTTGTTTTTAACATATAGGATTGTCATCTTGATATGTGTACTTACTTTTGACACATGACACTCAAGCTATGTGTAATTTTATGGTTTTTTCTATTAATTTATTGATTAATAAGTTACATTCTATTAACCTAAGGTGCAATTGATATCTATTTTGATCATAACAACCAAATTGATTATCACTAATATCATGACTGAGTGTCTATGTGACAGAGCATCAAAGGAACCAATCATAGACTAAACATTCTTTAGCCTTAAAGAAAGTCCTGTAAGAAGACCCCAAAAGCGCAGAGGCGCTTTTTATGACCAAAAGTTTTTAAGACGTTGAAAAGTTCACCTTATATTATGCCAATTACCTCATGACACTTGGCAGTCAAAGTGTCAGAGCTTCAAGAAGCGTGAGGCTACTTCATATCAGAACTTGAGATCGAAACTGACAGAGGATAGCGCGAGGGCGCTTTTGGGGTGAAAAAGGCAAGCGCGAGGGCACTATCGTAGTGCGGGGACAGTTTTCGCTATTAATGCAATGTCAGTAACAATTAAGATATCAGTCATCCATTAGTGCCACGTGGCTGGAGACGTTGGAGCCCCAATGTCTCTTTTCAAAAAGCATGAGAGCACCATGACTTTAGACAATTTTTGCCAAGTCATCAATCTTGCAATTACAAAGTATTTTTCCTTATTATAAAGTCTCTAAGGGGTTGGTATGTATATAAATATCTCTCTTAAAAAAACTCTACAACTAAGTATATGAATTAGATATAGTAAAACTCCTGCAGATTTATTTCTCGACTTTCTACACTCAATTTCTTTCTTTATAAAGTGTATTAAGTTAAAACTATTTGTTCAACTAAAACTCTAAAGGGTTGTTGTGTGAGCCTGAGTATTAAAAACACAAGGAATTGGTTGTTGAGTAATCATTAATACTTAAGGGTTAAAGGACTTAGTGAGAAATTGATTCACTAAGGGAAGAGGTTTAGTGTGAGCCTTGAAAATACCAAGTTATTGGGTGAACTTGTAAAATCCAAAGGTTGTAATCTTTGTAATTATAGTGGAATACGCAAGTGTGATCTTGAGGAGTGGATGTAGGGAGGATTATTCTCGAACTACTATAAACCCTTGTATAATCTTCTCTAACCCTTACTCTCATTATATTATCCCTAATCTCTTGTATTTTTACCTAAAATTATTAACTTCTAATTTGAGGTCACCAATTCAATCCCCCTTCTTGGTTCTAAGAGACAACAAGTGGTATCAGAGCAAGTTCACTCTTATCAAGCTTAAAGTGTAAAGATCATGACAACTAATGAAGGAACTCAACACCTCAAGCCATTCTTTGATGAATCCGACTATGTGTTTTGGAAATTTCGCATGTAAATCTACTTGGATTCCTATGGCATTGAAGTGTGGGACTATATGGTAAAGAAATGGAAAGCTCCCACTAAAATAAAGAATGATGAAGAAAGAATCCTTCCTAGAGAAGAATGAGTGGATGCCTACAAGAAGCACAACCACAAGAACAAGCAAGCAATGGCTATACTTGTGAGTTGCCTCTCTAGAGAAGAATGTGGAAGAGTGCAACATTGTACAACGGTTCATCAAATTTGAACTACCTTGGAGAATTATCATGAATACACGAAGCAAGTAAAATAAAAAAAATATGAATATACATCACTGAATATGAGATGTTCAAGATGAAGCCAAATGAGTCCGTCACCGATATGACAAATAGACTTCTCAAAATCATCAACAACATGAGAAAGCTTAGAAAGCACTATGAGCTAGTAGACATCAATAATAAAATCCTTAGGAGCCTTCCTTTGGATAAATATGGTGCTAGAGTGGCTAGTATTGAAGAAGCAAATGAAGACCTAGGGAAGATTCCTACTGATGTTCTTATAGGTAAGCTTCTAACTCATGAGATGTCTCTTGTGAGGGATGAAGTTGATAGAGATAGTGGGAAGAAGAAAACCCTAGCACTCAAGACTAGCACAAGAGCTTAAGATACAATTAATATCCCAAGTGATGATAATGATCAAGGGGAAGCTGTAAGTGAGAGTGATGATATGGCTCTCATCACCAAGCACATAAATAGGATACTTATAGCTAAAAGGAGAAGAAGCAACAAGTCGTTCACTAACAAGAAATCCTTCTTCAAATCAAAAATAAGTAAGGACAAAAAGGAGGAAGTCACTTGATACAAATGTAGGAACCAAGGGCATATCAAACCGGATTGTCTCAAGTACTTGAAGAGGAAGAAAGGAGACAAAAAATATAAGGGTTTGAAGGCTACTTAGAGTGATGCATCTTCATCCTCCAACAATGAAAATGAAAGAGAAAAGGGGGCTAATCTTTGCTTCATGGTAATATGGAAGACTCCCAAGAAGTGTGTCTTTCATAAGTACAAATCTTTGGCATGTTGATAGTGGATGTTCAAGACACATGACGGGTGATAAGAGCCTCTTTGTGAATGACAAGGACTATAAAGGAGGCAAAGTAACTTTTGAAAATGATGCCAAGAATAAGTTAATTAGCATCAGCACCGTTGGTAATGATGGTAAATCTTTCATTGATGATGTTTTCCTAATTGATGGTTTGAAACATAATTTATTGAGTGTAAGTCAATTGTGTGACAAAGGGAACAAAGTTACTTTTGACTCCAATGGATGTCTTATCAATTCTCTAGTGGATGAAAAAAGTGATATTCAAAGGAGAAAGAAGTGGCAACACCTATACAATTGACCTACACAAAGTTGCTAATCAATCTTTCAAGTGTCTTGTGTCTATTAATGATGAATCTTGACTATGGCATAGAAGACTTGGACATGCAAGTATGAAGCTTCTACACAAGTTAGCCAAAGAGGAGCTAGTTAATGGATTTCCCAAAGTTAAGTTCATCAAAGACAAGCCTTGTGAACCATGTCAAATGGAAAAATAACATCTATCATCCTTTAAATCCTAAAGTATTGTAAGTACTTCTAGACCACTTCAACTATTACATATGAATTTGTTTGGACCTACTAGAATAATTAGTTTGGATGAAAAGTGATATGCACTTGTGATTGTTGATGATTACTCTAGATTTACTTGGATTAATTTTCTTGCTCATAAGAATGAAGCATTCGTGTTTTCAAATATTTTGCAAAAACGTGTTCAAAATGTAAAAAGGTATTTGATTTCCTAAGGAGTGATCATGGAAAAGAATTTGAAAATAATCTTTTTGAAAATATTTGTAAAGAATTTAAAATTTCTCATAATTTTTGATCTCCTAGAACTCCACAACAAAATGGAGTTGTGGAAAGGAAAAATAGAACATTAGTAGAAATGGCTAGGATAATGCTCAATGAGTATAAACTTCCTTCTTACTTTTGAGCTGAAGCCGTTAACACTAGTTGTTATGTTGCAAATAGAGGTTCTAAAGACCTTTACTAAACAAAATTTCTTATGAGCTTTGGAAAGGAAAAATATCTAAGGTCTCATATTTTAGAGTTTTTTGGTTACAAATGCTATATTTTAAATACCAAGGACAACCTTGAAAAATTTAATGCTAAAACAGACATAGAAATTTTCCTAGGCTATTCTACCTCAAGCAAAACTTATAGTCTTTAACAAACGTACTTTAGTAGTTGAAGAGACTAAGAATGTAATTTTTGATGAATCAAACAAGCTTGATCTTGGGAAAGGTATTTGTGTGAATGATCTTATAGGAGCATTTGAGAAACTCAAAGTGAATGTTGATAACGTCTCAAAAGGAGTAGACGAATCTATAGAGGAAACTCGAGAATATCAACATAATGAAGATGCAACTCAAGATCTCCAAGAGATGGAAACCTCTCAAAATCTTCCTAAGGCTTGAAACTTCAAAGAGGATCATCCTTCTACTCAATTCATTTGAGAATTATCAAAAGGTGTAAGTAGCTTTAAATAATCTAGCATTTATTTCTCAAATTGATCCAATGACCATTGATGAGGATCTAAATGATGAGAGTTATGTGATTGCTATGCAAGATGAACTCAACCATTTTGAGAGAAATAAAGTATAGAAACTTGTTCCTAGACCCAAGGATAACCAAATTATAGGTTGTAAATGGGTGTTTAGAAACAAGCTAGATGAACAAGGCTCTATGATGGGTGCTACTCGTGTTAGCTACAATCTAAGGCAGTGTACCTATCGATGCAGTCTAGCACTAATGGCGAGTATCAAGGTCGTATTCCTTGGGAAAGTGAAAGCCCAGAGTTACTCCTTTGTTCTTTGTTATATTAACCTAAAATGGATAATGAATAAATTCTAAACTAACTATTAACTACAAGCTAAGTTCTGAGGGAGATGCAGGAGTAATTGATAAATGAAATAATCAAGACAAGAAGGCAAACCCAAAGGGAATCTAAACTAGTTGGCAACTGAACAAAAGATAAAGGATCGGTGAGTCTAATTATACTACCCGTGGACGAATTCTTAACCGAATTCGGTTTCTCTCTCGAGATAACCGAATTCCTAAACCTAATAACCTAAAGTTGGAATCTCTTCCTAACGATTGATTCTTAAATTAGCATTAAGCTTTAATCTGCCTCTATTAAGCTTTGTTAATTCTTAATCCGGCTAGTTAATTATCCTTATCTCTAAGCGATTATTAACCAGTTCTTGTTATTCAAAATTTCAATTGCCAAACGGATTTCTCAATCTCATAAAGCAATCTAACATCACAATTCACAACGTCTCATGAATAATGCATAATCTTATTAATACTGAAAACAAGAAGAATACAAAACCAACTCAAACAATCCAACAATATAATATCAAGCCAACATAGTAAAGAAATTCCAATGGATTAAATCAGTCTAGCTAAATATGTTCATGTTTAAAACAATCTAGGAAATCAATTACAATCAAAGAATAATGAAAATAAAATATGTACACCCTTTTCTCTCGAATTGGATGAACAGCTCCAAATCTGGATCTACACTTTGATTAATCTCCCAAACTGCCTCTTGAATTGCTTCCACTACGGTTTTGCACTCGGAACCTTGCGATTATGGGATTCTTACTCCCCGCAACTCTCTCTCGCACTCAATACTGTGCAGAAACCGAACCAGCCGCCAGGGGCTCTATGTCACTCTTTTTTTCCTCTATCTCCTTTCTAAGAAAAATTCATTTTTCTTATATATTTAACTCAACACGGCCGTGTTCAAGGCCGTTCAGCACGGCCGAAGTCCAGGCCGTGCTGAAACTGTGGATCTCACCAAGTAGGGTTTCACCACGGCCGTGTTTCTCTCCGTGTTGTCCACCACGGGCCGTGCTGAAGGCTGTGGTGGCTACGGAAACCATGCCCAAAGTGCAAATTTCAAGAATCAAAGCCAATGGTTGAGCACGGCCAGAGTCCAGGCTATGCTCAATGTATGCATTGCGGGCTCTTGTTCGATCTTGATGAATTCTCGTCCGTTTCTGCATGTATTGATCTATAATTGCTTAAACACCGGTGATGGTCCTATAAATGTTCCTGAAATGTAAAAGAACACAAAACACGGGTGATCTGGGAATAAAAGCACAATAATTGCTAAGAATATACGCAATAATATGCAAGCAAATATGTGTAAAACTATGCTCATCAAATTACCCCACACTTAAGCTATTGCTTGTCCTCAAGCAATTAACAACTCACCCCATAAAACTACAGTTAGCAATTCCTTTCAGTTTATGCCCCTAGTCCACAACAGAGAGTATTCAACACATCTCAAAGGATACTCAATCATAAATCAAATTACAAATCATTAACAAAGAATGGAAATAATATTAATGCATGAGTAACTTAAATGACAACTCAATACAAACATCATGAACCAATGCCTCACAGGGATCACTCAAGTCGCTCAAAGTGTATATTAGGTGAATAACAAATCCCTCAAAGCAAATGCACAAGACCCGCTCACCATAAGCTTGCTCATAAATCATATCTTCACTACTGTGAATAAGTAAATACCAAAATCAAAGGGTCTTTACCAAGGTTGAAATGGGGCTAAGGTAAAGGTACGGAGATTTGGATAGAAGTGTGAAAGTGCTGGAATTCGTGCGATAAACAATAGTATATGCTCAAAGGATTAAATGCCTAAGATCACAAAAAGAATCATTCACTAAAATCCCTACTTCATAGAATAACGCTCGCAAATGCTCTAAATCCAATAAAAAGATAAATAATTAAAGAGATTTGTTTATTATATATTCTTTTTTTTCTTCTTCTTCTTTTTTTTCTCTTTTTTTTTTAATAATTAACTAGCGACTTATTAGCGTACTGCATACAACTCGAATAAACATAAAGAATAACAAATACAAATTGGATCAAAGGGAGCATTTAAAATATCAAAAGATTTAGTGAATTTACCAACATAGCAACTAGCATTTTAATCCCACATAAAGTTGAATAAATCACGGAAAGAAATTCCAAAGTATAAGGGTAAAGGAAAGATAAATGTAAAGAATGGTATAATTGAAGTGTATAGGTGTAGATTATGAAGAAAAGGTTAAGGCTCAAAAACTGGCTAACTAATGGAAACATAAGGTGATAGGCTTTTGGTCAAATGTGGTGAATTCTAAATCGCCCAAATCATCTCATGGTATTCACAATATTCATGTAACTTCAACACGCATTACAAAGCAAGTTCTAGAAGCAAAGTTAAGTACAATGCACACTCAAACAAGAAATATAAAGAGCATAAGTATAATGAATGCTCAACTGGCTCAAAATCTCACTTTCAGGTGTGGTATTAGGTGCAGTTGGTTCGCAACATCATTAATTGAATCATTACTTAAGAAACACATGCATATGATATTATCAAAGTTCTAAGTTAAAATTCGACAATTCGAAAAAATAATTAAATAACACCGATTTAACCCTAGTAGGTTGATGTGTAAAACACCATAAATTGTTTTCTAAGGACAATGAACAACAAAGAAAAGTAACTACAATTCTATAAATCAAGTCATCAATCACCAAAAATAGCATACTCAAGTGCATAAAAACACAGTGTCCTAACATCCCTAAAAATACACAACACCTAGCCATAGCAATTTCAGATATATTAAAAATCCATATGAGAGATTAAGGTTTACCCATAAGCACCCCACACTTGAAGAACACACTGTCCTCAGTGTAAAATGTTATGGATACCCCGCATGGAATGCTCAACTAAGAGAACAAAGACAATACAATCCAAGTGCATGACATGTATGAAAAATAAAATAAATAAATGCAGAAAAATAAAAAGATCTAGGGGACTGCCTTGATCATCCATCGAAGCTAATGTTGTGGAAATTCAGTGCCTCCTCGGTAGAATTTGAAAATAATAAAATAAAGAAATAAAATCAAAACTGAAAATATGAAAACTAAAACTAATAAAATGTTTCAAAACAAAAGGTTAAAATATTAAAGATTAAAGATAAAGTTTGGGGTGCCTCCCAAAAGCGCTTCTTTTTTATGTGATGAGTCTTCTTAGCTGGACTCATGGTGAAAGGCAAATGGGCGTGATCGACGACCATCCATCCTTCTTCCAAGCAAATGTCTTCAAGTATCCGCTTAGAGGGATAATCGTCAATTTCCTCTTCCCGACTATCAAGCAAGCTGCCAATATGATGGGCAAGACTCGCTCCTCGTATAATTGAACGTAGTCATGATGCTCTAGGGGCTCTTCCAATTTGAAAGCTGGAGATTCAACAATTGGAATGATCGATGGTTGGGCAATCTCTTCAGGAGTGTCGATGGTTTTCTTCAGTCCCTGGCTTGGTTCACTTGCTAGAAGAAACTCGAGCTCCTCCAAGACTTCATCATTGGATAACTCGTGCTTATCGTCCATCATCAAAGGGACTTGTGGAAAATCTACCAACAATTCCTCTAACTGCAACTCAGCATCATCAACTGTACATTCTTGTTGATAGTCTTTCAGAGGAATTATGCTCGCCTCTTCCTTTTGTGGTTCCATCTCCATGTTCAAGAAATCGTCCTGCATAGAAGCATCATCGTCAAACATAATAGATAAACCAGAAAAATTCTCACCTGAACGCAAAGTGATGGCGCTCAAAAGCTCCTCGGATTCAGTAGCGTTTGATGGAGTTCCCAATTGCTCTTCAGCTAGTAACTTGAAGATTAAGCCTACTTGATGCTCTATGTTCTTAATTGAGGCTTGTTGACCTTCAAGTACCCTCTCTGTTTGTTGGAATCTTTCCTCAAGACTTGTCATGAACCTCATCATCAGCTCCTCTGACGCTAACTCTTCATCTTGAGTTGAAGGTGCAAGATTAGGCTGCTGATGTAGTTGCTGAATTCCTAGTGGTTCTTGGCCATCTAAGCTCCATCCAAAGGGTGAATGAGTGCTCCACTCTTGATTATAGGTGCTTCTATACGAGTCATTTGTCCAACTTCCCGTATAATTCACCTGTTCACAGTTATAAGAACAATGAGCAACATCACTATACAATGGACAATCATTACACACATGTAAACCACAACAAAATTCACAAAAGACTTGAGATGAAAGGATAGGATAAGAGAGTTGATCGGTAGCCTTGCAAAACGATTCCACTCGAGCATCTAAAGATGCTCGGGCATCCTAATTTTTAGCACTCTCTTGGTTCCTGATCCCATTTTCCAATGTGTCATACAAAGAGTTTGAATTTAGCATTGAACCTCCTTATCATTCACTATCTGAATCATAAACTTAAACTAAATAAATATGTACAAATAAAATAAAATAATTAAACAAATAAAAATAAAAATCATAAAATAATAAGAAAGAAAAAAAAATGGCTAAATTAACAAATAGCAAATTTCACTCTAGTTTTCAAACATTCTCCGGCAACGGCGCCAAAAACTTGATGGGTGTTACTCGTGTTAGCTACAATCTAAGGCAGTGTACCTATCGATGCAGTCTAGCACTAATGACGAGTATCAAGGTCGTATTCCTCGGGAAAGTGAAAGCCCAGAGTTACTCCTTTATTCTTTGTTATATTAACCTAAAATGGATAATGAATAAATTCTAAACTAACTATTAACTACAAGCTAAGTTCTGAGGGAGATGCAAGAGTAATTGATAAATGAAATAATCAAGACAAGAAGGCAAACCCAAAGGGAATCTAAACTAGTTGGCAACCGAACAAAAGATAAAGGATCGGTGAGTCTAATTATGCTACCCGTGGATGAATTCTTAACCGAATTCGGTTTCTCTCTCGAGATAACCGAATTCCTAAACCTAATAACCTAAAGTTGGAATCTCTTCCTAACGATTGATTCTTAAATTAGCATTAAGCTTTAATCCGCCTCTATTAAGCTTTGTTAATTCTTAATCCGGCTAGTTAATTATCCTTATCTCTAAGCGATTATTAACCAGTTCTTGTTATTCAAAATTCCAATTGCCAAACGGATTTCTCAATCTCATAAAGCAATCTAACATCACAATTCACAACGTCTCATGAATAATGCATAATCTTATTAATACTGAAAACAAGAAGAATACAAAACCAACTTAAACAATCCAACAATATAATATCAAGCCAACATAGTAAAGAAATCCCAATGGATTAAATCAGTCTAGCTAAACATGTTCATGTTTAAAACAATCTACGAAATCAATTACAATGAAAGAATAATGAAAATAAAACATGTACACCCTTTTCTCTCGAATTGGATGAACAGCCCAAATCTGGATCTACACTTTGATTAATCTCCCAAACTGCCTCTTGAATTGCTTCCACTACGGTTTTGCACTCGGAACCTTGCGATTCCCGGATTCTTACTCCCCGCAACTCTCTCTCGCACTCAATACTGTGCAGAAACCGAACCAGCCGCCAGGGGCTCTATGTCACTCTTTTTTTCCTCTATCTCCTTTCAAAGAAAAATTCATTTTTCTTATATATTTAACTCAAGACGGTACGTGTTCAAGGTCAGGCTGGCAAAGACGGCCAAGTCCAGCCGTCAACCGTGGATCTCACCAAGTAGGGTTTCACCACGGTAGTGTTTCTCCCCGTGTTGGCCACCACGGCCGTCAAGGCTGGTGGCTACTGTAAACTGTGCCCAAAGTGCAAATTTCAAGAATCAGTTATTGGTTGAGCACGGCCGAGTCCAGGCCGTGCTCAATGTATGCATTGCGGGCTCTTGTCCGATCTTGATGAATTCTCGTCCGTTTCCGCATGTATTGATCTATAATTGCTTAAACACCGATGATGGTCCTATAAATATTCCTGAAATGCAAAAGAACACAAAACACGGGTGATCTAGGAATAAAAGCACAATAATTGCTAAGAACATACGCAATAATATGCAAGCAAATATGTGTAAAACTATGCTTATCACTCTATCACTAGAAACAAAGCTAGATTGAATGCAAAAGGTTATAACCAAAAGGAAGGAATTGATTATGATGAGATCTTTGCTCCAATTACTATATTAGAAGCTATTAGGACGCTTTTAGCATATGCATGCCAAATGAATTTAAATTATTTCAAATGGATGTGAAAAGTACTTTTTAAAATGGTTTCATTAAGGAGGAAGTCTATGTTGAGCAACCTCTTAGTTTTTCCAATCATGTTTTCAAATACTCTAAAGCCTTGTATGGGTTGAAACAAGCTTCTAGAGCTTGGTATGAGAGGCTTAGTTTTTTTTAATTGAAAATGGATTTCAAATGGGCAAGGTTGACACTATACTTTTTGTAGAGAAACATAAGCATGATACTCTAATTTTTCAAATTTATATTGATGACATTGTGTTTGGAGATATTAGTGAGTTGCTTTATGAGGATTTTGCTAAGTGTATGACTAGAAAATTTGAAATGAGCATGATGGGAGAGCTCAAATTCTTCTTTGGTCTTCAAATCAAGCAAAGCAAGGATGAGATATTCATCAACCAATCCAAGTACACAAGAAAACTCCAAAGAAATTTGAGATGGATGATTGTAAAGTAGCCAAGATCCCAATGATTGTCACAACTAAATTGGACAATGATGAGAAGAATAATAACATAAATGAAAAGCTTTATAGAGGTATGGTTAGCTCACTTTTATACTTAACCGCATCTAGAATCGATATTATATATAGTGTTTATTTTTGTGCTAGATTTCAATCTTGTTCAAAAGATTCTCATTTAAATGCCGTAAAAATAATTTTGAAATACTTGTGTGGAACTTTGACTTTAGGGCTTTGGTACCCTAAGGGAAATCATTTGAAATAATATGTTATTCGGATGCCGATTATGCCAGCAGTTTATTAGATAGGAAGAGCACCTCCGGAACTTGCCATCTTCTAGGTGAATGCTTAGTGTCTTGTTTTAGTAAGAAACAAGTCTCGGTTGCTCTCTCCACCACGGAAGCCAAATATGTGGCGGGGGGTTGTTGTTGTGCTCAAATTCTTTGGATGAGGCAATAATTAAGAGATTATAGAAGAGAGGTTGATCACATTTCTATCAAATGTGACAACACTAGTGCTATAGACCTTTCTAAGAATCCTATTCAACACTCTAGGAGTAAGCACATAGATATTAGACACCATTTTTTGAGAGATCATGTTCAAAATGGTGTTGTAGAACTAGAGTATATTGATACAAACAAAAAACTAACAGAAATTTTCACTAAGCCCCTAAATGAGGAGAGAATGAATTTCATAGAAAAAGAACTAGAAATGATAGATGGAAGCATCTTAGCTTAAACTCTTTTCTATATATGCTAATTGTGCATGTCTTTTTATTTGTGATGCTTGTACTTGTGTATTTTTCATTCTTGTGTAATTTTTTAGTATTGAAATTGTCTTTACACTAGATCACTTTCAATTTTTATGCATTTCAATAATCATACATTAAATGATGTTATCAATGTAAATAGTGCATGTTTATTCATTCATTTTTGCATTTTTTGCTTGAAACTACAAAAAGCGCGCTCGCGATTCCTTAGCGCAACCGTGATTTCTTAAATTATAATCATTATGACTATTTTTTTCAAAAGCGTGACCATACTTCTGAGGTGCGCCCACACTTCTCCTCGATTTCAGTAAAAAAAAATAATTGTTACAGATTCTTTTGAAAATGAATTTTAATGTTAAACTAGTCATTTTTACCATTTTTACACCCCCTTAAGGCTATAGAAGCCATATTTTATAGATTTACATCACTTTTTGCACACATATCAATTTGAACTTTCAAAAATCCTTCCTTTCTTCTTCAAAAACTCCCAAATCTCTCTTTTACTTCTTCAAGACAAGTATGGGTCCAAGAAAAACTATTGGGAGAGGTTTTTCTTCTTAGAAACAATCATAGAAAGAATGAAGAGTGTGAATGATGAAGCTAGGATCAAGTACATGACTATAGAGAGGAAAGAAACTCAACCTAGTAGGTTCTTTGATGAAGAGGTCCTCATCAAGCTTGGCATATTTCAAAAGGTAAACATCCTCCTTGAAAATGTAAGCTTAAAGACTTCTTCCTACCCCAAACCTTAGAATTAGGATTTAGGAATCTCACTAAGGAATTTCTTTGTATCTTAGGGATTAACAAAAAGGGAGATGAAGATGATTATTATATGATAGAGTTTAAGCTCTTTAGGGAAAAGAGAAACCTTTTAAGATCCCATTCTCTTCTATTTTTTATTTTTGAGAAAGAAGTCATCTTTCTATTATTGAACACCTTGTAGAAATGCCTCTCTTTTTTCTCAATTTTGAAGGCAAATCTCCATAAAAGAAACCCATTCTAAAGACTCACTCTCCAATGACCTCAAATCCTTAACATATTAGGTTGTGTATAGGATGATGACCACCAACATCCATGCAAGGGATAATGGGGTTGAGAAAGTTCCACAAAAGAACCTTATTTTCCTCTATGCGATGATTCATGATAAGCGCATTATTACTTCTAAATTTTTTCTTGATCACATTCTTCATCTTAGCAATAATAAAAAATGTGTCATTCTTGTCTCCTCACATGTCACCAAGATTGCCAAATACTTCTAAGCCTTAACTCCTCTAAATGAAACTGTTCTAACCCCTCCTATCTCACCACTTTTGCTAGGATTAGCTTTCCTTGAGCATGCTAAAGTCATTAGACTTGGACCTAAGTGAAAAATTGATGGGCAGTTCTTCCTACTCATAAGGGAGCATAGGATGATAGGAAAAAAAAAAGAAAAAAAGATCATTGAATGTCAAGTGAGCCCACTCCTTCCTCATTCCAAGCTCAACCCTCTCTTTCTTTTGAGGCCAAAGTGCTTAAGCAAATGAAGAAATCTTGGAATTATCTCCACCACTTATATGCAGATTTAGTGGAAATCCAAAAAGCCTATAAAATTCCTCATTGTCATGTGGAGGATTGGAAGGAAGAAGAAGAATAAGAGGCTCCAATTCCACCTCCTCAAGCTAGCTCTGATGGGAAAAGAAATGAGCTTATGATTTCTCAAGAAGAAGAAGAAGATGATAAAAAAGAAAAAGATTGATCTCTTATTTTTCTTTAACTTTCTCATGCATGCATCTTTCATCATTGATCACATATATAAAATATCTTTATGAATGAAATCTTATTTGATTTTCTATCTCTTTGCAATTTACTTTTCTTGTCTTAATTTTTAATTTTGACAAAGGGGGAAAGAGACCTAAAATGATTAATACTTAAATTGATTATTAATACTTAAATTGATAAATTGATGACAAATGTAAGAAGTACTTAAATTGATTACTAAGATTATTAAGTATATGCTTAATTGATTAAAAGGGAGAAAGACCTAAAGTGATAATTACTTAAACTAATTAAAGGGGGATGAAATACTTAAATTAATTATTTCTTAAATTTGATAAATACATGACAAAGAAGGAGAAGTTCTTTCTTAAATTGATAAGTATTTGCTTAAAATTAGAATGGAAAAATATACTTATATAACTTAGTTATAAAAACAAATGGGAAGGAAATGCAAACATTGAAGGGAGTATTAAAATTGTTAATTTCTTAAGTAAATTATTTCTTTGACTCTTGAATGTTAGTTATTAACTATTCAATTACATTTATACTTTATCAATTTTAAATTTCTAACCAATTTGGATGTAAAAATCAAAAAGGGGGGAGATTGTTGATATAAGATCTAATTGATCTCTATTTTGTTCATAGTAACTAAATTGATTATCACTAACATCATGACTGAGTGTCTATGTGACAGAGCAGCAAAGGAACCAAGTATAGACTAAAAGCGCGATGGCGCTTTTCGTATGACCAAAATTTTTTAAGATGTTGAAAAGTCCACCTGACATCATGCCAATTGCCTCATGACATCTGGCAGTCAAAGTGTTAAAGCTTCAAAAAGTGCAAGTGTGCTTCATATTAGAATTTGAGACTGAAAGTGGCAGACGATAGCATGATAAGAAGTGCAAGGGTGCTTCTAGGCGCGGACAAGGCAAGCGCGGGAGTACTATCATGCCGCGGGGCGATTTTCACAATTAATGCAATGTCAGTATCCATTGAGATATCAATCATTCCATCAGTGCCACGTGGCTAGAGCTACTGGAGCCCCAACGTCTCTTTTCAAAAACTGCGAGCGCACTTTCTATGACTTTAGGCAATTTTGCCAAGTCATAAATCTTGCAATAAAAGAGTCTTTGGCCTCATTATAACATCTCCAAGGGGTTGATATGTGTATATATATTCCTCTTAAAGACTTTACAACTAAGTCTGTGAATTAGATATACCAAAACTCTTGCAAATTTATTTCTTAATTTTTTACACTCAAATTCTTTTTTATAAAGTGTATTAAGTTGAAACTTTTTGTTCAACTAAAACTCTAAAGGGTTGTTGTGTGAGCCTAGATATTAAGAAAATAAGAAATTGGTTGTTGAGTAATCATTAATACTCAAGGGTTAAGGAATTTAGTGAGAGATTGATTCACTATAGAAAGAAATTTAGTGTGAGCTTTGAAAACACCAAGTTGTTGGGTGAACTTGTAAAATCTAAAGGTTGTAATTTTTGTAATTATAGTGGAATATTCAAGTGTGATCCTGAGGAGTGGATATAGGAAGGATTATTTCCTAACCACTATAAACCCTTGCGTTATCTTCTTTAACCATTACTCTCATTATATTATCATTAATCTCTTATATTTTTACCTAAAATCATTAACTTCCGCAATTTAATATCACTAATTCAATTCCTCTTCTTAGTTCCAAGGGACAACACATTCCTAATTAAATACTCATTTTAATCCTAAAAAATAACATATTAATAATAAGTTAGTTTCCTACTTAGATGATAATTAAATTTCTAATTAGATAACGATTATTCTAAATAATAGTATATTAATTATATTAACTAATAAATTAGTTTTATAATTAGATAATAATTCTAATAATAATATTTTAAATATTATGTTCACTAATAAATTAATTTTTAATTATTACCATAGTTTCTAATTTTAAAATATAGTAATATTAATTATATTGATAGTATTAATTTATATAATACTAAATTAATAAATAAATATTTTAAAAATAATTTTTATATTATTGCACTAATAAAAATTTTAAAAAAGCTTTAAGGACATCTAAAAATAGTTAGTTTGATATTATTTTTTAAAATATTATAAATCAACATTAAATATTAAAATTTTTATTAAATTATATCTATAAACTTGATTATAATCGAAATAATAATAATGGCCATGCAATGCACAGGAAAACTACTTGTTAATTAATTAAATGAAAATTAAATAAATTAGAGAGTATTAGAACCCAACTAATGTAATTGGATTTTGGCCCAACCAACACCAAAATGCTAAAACTAATCACTTGATTGGTTGGATTTTAACCTTTATAAATTGTTGGTATATCTTATTTTCTTAACTATAATTCTAGTGGCAACCAAGAGGGGAGGGAGGGGTGAATTAGTTGAAAAAAAAAAACCAAACACAAACATAAACTAAAAATGAAAAATTAATCACAACTCATAACATCAAGAATTTATAGTGGTTCAACCAACTCTTACCTACATCGAGTCCTCAAGAACTCTCTTGAGGTTTTTACTATCAAATAGAATTACAAACCTAACTCTATTTGTGTTCTTTTATAAGGCTAAGAACAAACCTAAGTGTTCTCCCAAAGGCTCACACTCTAACCCAAATGTTTTCATAGGCTCACACTCTAACTCAATCTAAGATTTTTAAATCTGAGTTACAAGAGCTTTTAAATCCCTTATTCAAATACTCAATCTCACCTTTTGAGCTTTGAACACAAGAATTAAATACACAATTTATCCAAAGATTTAATTATAAGCTTGAACCTTTAATACAATGTGAAAGTATGAAGATTTTGAGTTGTTGAGAGTAAATGCACAATGGGGGCTCAAAATATATGCTTTTCCTTGATCTAGAATACTTATAAATGATGTTGAAATACTTCTAAGTGAAATAGAGTTGTTGCATCCTCATTAAATAAAAAAGTAGTCGTTTCTGCAACTGTCATAAATACAGCGTTATGAGCGTGAATAATTCTTCACGGGTGTGAATCATCAGCACGAAAAATAAATTTGAAAAGCTAAAATCCATCATGGCTATGAATAATTCTTCATGGCCATGAAAATTGCTTTTACGACTGGGAACTTTAGTTTCATGGCTTCTACACTTTGGACATGAGCTCTTCTATGATTTCTTGAAAATTTGGAAAGTCTCCATCATTCACAGGCGTAACTATCTTCTTCACGGGCATGAACATCTTCTTCACGGTTGAGAAGATTTGTTCACGGGTGGAAATTCATGTTCACGACTTGGGAACCTTCCTCGTGAACCCTTTTGTGGTTTCTTCAAGTTTTAGAGAGGAGATCGTTTTTCACAGGCGTGAATTATTCTTCAAGGCTGAGAAGATATCCTTCACGGCTTGGGAACTTTCCCAGTGAACTCTTTTGTGGTATCTTCTGATTTTGAGGAAGAGATCATTTTCACAAGCTTGAATATTTCTTTACAGTAGTGAATTCTTGTTTTCACAGCTGGGAAGAATGTAGTGAGCACTACTGTCCTTTTTACTATTTGAGGTAAGAATTCTTCATGACCGGGGAACTAAAGTTTCATGGGCGTGAATAGAAGTTCATGGGCTTGAATCTGCCTTGTCTTAAAAGAATCGATTTTCTTGCACATAAAACTCAAACATAAAATTAGTTATTATTAATTATTTGTGATCATCAAAATAGGATTAATAATCCTCAAGGATCAACATTCTCCCCCATTTTGATGGTAACAAATAATTATTTTTTAGATTTATTTCTCTCCCTATCAAAAGGAGTTTATGCTTATGATATTTCAAGAGTTTAAATAACTTATTCAAGAATATAATCAACTTATTGAGATCATAGAGAGCCACAGTATCAATCACAATAATAATCATTCATTCATAATTGATAATTATCAACACAGACATAACTTAAATATAAGAGAATATATCATTGATAATTAAACAATAGTGAACAAAGGAAAAAAAACAAAGATAAAAACAAAGATATGCACTGTTTCTCCCTCTTTGGTACCAACAAAAAGCAATAAGGCCAAAATAGGGAAGTACATAACAAATGTTCCTAAAAGCACTGAATCTATAAACATAAAAGGTTGGAAAAGTTCTTAAAAGAAGGAAAAGAACGAAGGAGTACCTAGGAATTGATCTTTGATAAATTTGACATCGGCTTGAAGAGAGTCATATTTTCCTTCCAAACGTTCAATCCAAGAATCAAATTCACCAAACTTGGCATCAAGCTTGGCGTCAAAGTGAGAAATGATTTGGTTAACCTAAGAACCGAAAGAAGAAGAGGAACAATCACCTGCTCCATGGCTTTGAGGACGCTTCCAAAAGGACTCATCCCGCCCTTGCCGGAAATCCTTCAAACCTTACTCTTTCCAAATTGGCTCCTGATTAGCATTGAGAAATCGAAACTCATTGGGGGCCACCTCTTTAATAACTTCCATCTTGACCAAGCTTGTGATATCAAAGTAGATGTTGTTCCCAAATTTGATAGGAGGAAAGGCATTTTCTTCTAGGTGGAAGCACTCTAGAAAAATAGCTATTCTTGTCACCAAACTCCTATAACAATGTCATATACCTTCTTTTAAGCGATGGAGAAGAGGTGATCCGTTAACTAACGACTATAAGCCACTTGATGATTATTCTTCATGCACCAAAGGAAGAATAACTCAGTTTTTTTAATCGAGCCATTGCTCTTACCACGGCCACAAATGGATTAGGACATAAACAATGGAGGTATTATGAACAAAGAAAGAGGCTTTAGTGGTATTGACATCCCAATTACCTTTTGTCATGAGTGATTGCCAAGCTTTTTTCGGATTGAACTCAAATATTTCTCTCTCATGTAAAGCACTCTCATAAGGTAACCCAAAAATAGTAGCAAATTGAGAGATGAGGGATTTTTCTTGCTCTTCAAGTTGGAAGGTCATATCTCCATTTGGTTTAAGGTCAAGAGAGGAAAGGAACTCTAGGGTAAGTTCTCTATAGGATTCTTCTTGAATGTTTACAAAGGACATCCACCTATTCCTAGAGAGAAGTTCCACCATCTTCTCTTTTAATTCCAATTTGGATAGAGTGACCCAATAAAAATGCCTAGTGGGGGTGATATTTCTAAGTTTTAAGTAGGCATACCTTTTCTTATGCTCTCTATTGAGGAAAAAGGAGAGGTACTCACTACTTCTAGGTGACTTTTCTTTCTTGGTGGACCGCATTTTCATTCTGCTAGACATGAAGGAGATGAGTTTAGAAATTTGAAGATGAGAAAGGAGAGAGAAAGAGAAATTTTGCCTGAATATTGGAGAGAAAGAATAATGAATTTTGAAATTTTAAAATGAAACAAGTTAATGTTGAAGGAGTTTTTAAAACAAAATATTAATGGGAGTTGGATAGTGGTTGAATCAACTAGTTTAAAAAGGATTAAATGAGTTTTGAATAATTTTTAAAGAGAACAGTTAGTTTTTATTTTTATAGAAAATGTAGCATTCACACCCGTGAAAAATTATTCACGGGCGTGAAAGCCTCGATCACGCCAGTGAAGAGATTTTCATGGCCATGAAAATTGAAATCACAGGTTGGATGCCTTTCTGTGACTGCTACTACCAAAAAGATGATATTTAGAGTCAAAAACTAGATTCACAATTGTGAAGCTGTCTTTCATGGGTGGAAAGATTTATTCCCAGTCGCGAGACGAACAAAAAGACAGAAACTTTTGAAGATTTCAAAATCACATTCCAAACATGTTTAAGCATAAATTAGGCTTCTTAGGAATTTATATATGCTAAAAATATTCCACATGAGAGTACTTAGTAAGAATAAACAAATATTTAAGATTTACATTTCAAGCAAGTAGAGCAAAGAAAGAATAAGATCAATTCAACTCACAACAAATTTCCATTAATCATGCCAATTTCCAATTTAATGTAGTTCATACAGTCTTCATTAAAGGGGCTTGATAAAAATGTCTACAAGTTAATGTGTTGTATCAACAAACTCTAAAACAACATCACTATTTTGCACATGATGATGCAAAAAATAATATTTAATGTCTATATGCTTGGTCCTAGAATGTTGAATAGGATTTTTAGAGATATTAATGGCACCAGTATTATCACATTTAATAGGAATATGATCAAGAGAGATTCCATAGTCTACAAGTTGTTGTTTAATTCATAATGCTTGAGTGCAATAACAATCGGAAGCTACATATTCAGTTTCAACCGTTGATAAGGCAATTGAATTTTATTTCATAATAAACCAATAAACAAGGAAATTTCTTATGAATTGGCAAGTACTGAAGGTACTTTTCCTATCTAGAGTGTTACTGGCAATAATCTGCATCAGAATAGCTAATAAAATCAAACGCATTTACCCTTAGGGTACTAAGGACCTAAAAATGCAATGTGCCAACAAGATATTTTAAACAAATGACAAACATAATATCTAGTCTACTAGCAATAAGACAGAGAAGACTACTAGTCATACCTCAGTATTTCTTCTTATAAAGTGATTTACCATTTTCATCCTTATCTATTTTAATCGTTGTGCTTATAGGAGTTTTGCTTGGTTTTGCTTCGTCCATGCCAAACTTCTTGAGCGACTCCTTGGTGTACTTTACTTGATTTATGAGGATTTCTTCATCACATTATTTTATTTGAAGTCCAAGAAAGTACTTGAGCTCCCACATCATGCTCATCTCAAACTCATTTTGCATACACTTATAAAATTCATTACATAGGCATTCATTAGTAGCACCAAATATAATGGCATCCACATATATTTGTGCAATTAACATATTATGTTTATGTTTTTTAATAAAAAGAGTTGTGTCGATCTCTCCTTTTGAAAAACCATTTGATAAAAGAAATGAGTTTAATCTCTCATACCAAGCTCTAAGAGCTTGTATTAAATGATACAAGGCCTTTTGCAATTTGAAAACATAATTTGAAAATTCATGGTTTTTAAATCCGGGACATTGCTCAACAAATACTTCCTCCTTAGAAACTCATGGCTAGGAACTCTGATTTCATAGATTAGAAACTTTTATTGTGAGCTCTTCTGTGATTTCTTGAAAATCTGGAGAGTCTCCATGATTCACAGGCATAAACATCTTCTTCACAACTGGAAAGATTTATTCGCGACTGGAAATTCATGTTCACAGCTTGGGAACCTTCCCCGTGAACCTTTCTGTGGTTTTTTCAGGTTTTAAGGAGGATATCATTTTTCACGAGCATGAATCATTCTTCACGACTGGGAAGATATCCTTCACGGCTTGGGAACTTTCGCGGTGAATTCTTCTGTGGCATCTTTTAATTTTAAGGAAGAGATCATTTTCACAGGCATGAATATTTTTTACGGTCGTGAATTCTCATTTACACTGTTGGGAAGAATGCCATGAACTCTACTGTCTTTTTTGCTGTTTGAGGTGAGAATTCTTCATGCATGGAAAACTAAAGTTTCACGACCGTGAATAGAAGTTTGCGGGCGTGAATCTGCCCTGTCTTAGAAGAACTAATGTTTTTTCCTTGCACATAAACACTCAAACATAAAATTAGTCATTCTTAATTGTTTACGATCATCAAAATAGGATTAATAATCCTCAAGGTTCAACATTAATGATGTGAGATCTCTAACACTCCCCCTCATTCAATTGTCACTTGAAATTGAAATCCTCCCCTTGAAATTTGGGATTAAATTGAAAGGCAGTGGCAATACCGGGCTAAGCCACTATAACTGGACATCTAGATAGGAAGCCAAGAAATTAAGGCCAGACCTGCTATAATACCATGTAGAAATCCATTGGTTATTAGCAAATCAATTTTAGTTTAGGTCTAACCATTAGCATGACTTAAGTCAAGTTAATGTGTTTGTCTTTTTACTTTATAAATCTTTTTATTTTTTTAGATTTTTTTATAAATGCCACCAACACATCACATATTGTAAAAATATACCTGTATTACTCGAAAAAAATAAATAATAAATAAATTTCCTCCCGTTTTTCTTCCCTCTTCCTTTCCCCCCTCCTTTTCTTTCCTTTCTTCTTCCTCCCTTCTCCCTCCCCCCCTCACCGACAGCCTTCCCTTTCCCCTGCCTGTGCCGATCAAGTTGTTGCCACCGTAGTCTTTTCTCTTCCTTCCCCTCCTTGCCGCCACGCCACCTTCCTTTTCCTCTCTCCCTTGCTGTCGACATCCACGTCGGGAAAAGAAGCTGCCGCCATCGAACCGACCATCTACCGCTGTCCGTTCGCTCGTCCGACGCCAGAATCAAACTCCTCGCCACCAAAAATTCCCGAGCCGAGCTTCCTAGCCATGATTTCCCGTAGGCAGTTGTGTGAGAGCTCATCGAAGCTGAGACTTTTTGGCCTTAATCCGGTGTCTTCCGGTGAATTTCCAGCCAAATCTCTTGTGTTTTCGGATTCCTCGCAACTCAAGCTTCGCGTAGGCGCTTCCGGATTCGAATTCCGACACCGTTAGTAGTATCGGCTTTCGGACCCCGGTGTTTTCCGGATGCGCAGAATTTTGGATTTTCAGCTCTAATTTTATTTAGACCCTAAAATATTATTTTATAACATTAAAAGATATTGTTGCTTAATTATCAATTTTGGATAAATTAATTTAATTTAATTTAATTTAATTAATTGTGACTTAAATATAAATGTTACAATTAACTGGTATGATTAATTACTATGTTGATTTTGTTGTAGATGTGATTGTGTTGAATTAGTTTAAATACCAGTAAATTATGAGTGGGTTAGTTGTCGAAATACATATTATGTCGGACCGTCTGTAAAATAATTATGATTTGTGCTGTGTTGCGGAGTGGGGAAAAATAATGTAGTTTTGGTGGCTGACTCTCATTAATTAATTGCAGAATATTTGAAGTGTTTCTAACAGGTTTTGGACCCGTTATATGGATATAAACGTCCATATTTTAGAGAAGGTTCTACCGAATTTTTGAGTCTGAATTTTCTTGAATAGATAATCTGTCCATCTAGCCAGCTCCACCCGAGACATAGGAGCATACTTTAGAGCGCGGTTGAACAGTGAGTTAAAGTCGTATAATTAACTGTGCCTTTGTCATGTCTAAATTAAATATGATGCATATTGATTAATAACTATTATAATTATTATCATCGTTATTATGAATAATTTCATTGATTTATAATTATCACGAATATTATTAGCATTGTTGTTAGTAAATCTATTTTCGTTATTATTAATATCATTTTAATATTATTATTATTACTGCACATAATTTGTATGTTTGCTTCACTCGATACTACTAAATTTTAATTCTCAATATGTTATTAAATAAATTTGGTTTGCCTATATTTATATTGTTTATAATTATTATATGTTATGAATATGATATTGGGATGAGGCGACAGTAGAACATGCCACCTAATGGATTGCATCAGGACCGCGTACGCACCGATAATAATCCGAGATAGGTAGTAACGGTTATTTTTGAATTTTGCCCTGGTCGAGTATAACTCTCTGGGCTGTGGAAGCTGACTGCCGGAGGAAGATCCCTGGTCGTGCGTTGCTCTCTAGGCGCCGGCTTATTTGGGAACTAAGTATCCAGGCTAGATTTAAGGATCCTGGTTGAGCTTCACTCTCTAGGCGCCAAGCTTATTGGAATAAGAGAGTTGAAAGGTTACTAATATTGGGGGTTAGGGTTCTGCTGAGGCACTCATCTCATAAATTTTTCAATTGTATTTTCTTTCTAAATTATGGCATGACACGTATTTTAGTATAGCATGACATGATATCTTGATTTAAGATTATATGATTTTAATAGTCCATATTGAGGAGACTGTAATTGTTTTAAGATTATATAATTTTAACTCATTCTCGAGGCTGACAGTCTCAAATTTAATTTTCAGGTGATAGTTAGGGTTCTCCGCTGTCTTGCATTTGACAGCCCAACTTCCTTATCTATTGGGCCTATTGTAAATAATTTATACTTTTATATTTTTAATTATTTTAAATTCTAGACTCTTCGTAGTAGTATACTTGATATATTATGTTGATCTAGTCTGTAACAAATTCTGTAGTGTTATTAATGTCCAATTAGAGATTTTTGAATGGCATGTCGGTCTGGTTTAATATTATATTTTTATATGCATATTTGAAACGCCGATTAGTAAGGCTTACTATGGGTCTTGGTGGCCTTAAGCCTATCCATTTTCTAGTGCCGATTACGGGCCCACAGATCGGATCATTACAAAGTTGGTATTAGAGCCTAGGTTTAGATTTCCTTCGACCTAGGATAGCTTCCTTAACTACTGCGGAGTTAGGAATCGAGTCTGCTCTTGCGTGTTTCGTTGAATCTAGTATTTGCATTATACGTTAGAGAGTCTGTTGGTTTGATATCTTGTTATTTATTTTAAGCCCTTACTATGCTGAGGACTCGAGCGGCTGCAGCAGCAACAGTGGCCCAAGATGAGGTTTCCACTCAGTCGGCCCCACCAGCCCCATCCCGTGATACCAAGAGGCGAGGTAAGCCTCGAGCAGCAGCCCAACCAGATCAGGGCGAGGCTCAGGAGGCACACGGTGCTGGTGGAGTCTCAGTGGAAGCGTTTGTAGCCGGTATGACTGGGATGCAGACGGCTTTAGAGCATTTATTGGCTTTTCAGCAGCAGCAGGCTGCCTAGGGTTCAGGGAGCCGCAGTAGTAGGTCTGGTATTAGGAATCTGGATGAGGTTCCCATGTCGGAGAATACTAAGCTAAGACCCATGGGGTTTGATGGGACATCTGGGGATCCTTTGAACTTCTTGGACGAGGTTGAGAAAAGGGCATCAAATTTGCACTGTTTTGATAAAAGGACCATTAAGATGTCCGGTTTTTCTTTGAAGGGGATAGCATCTCAGTGGTTCAGAGATTATATCCATCCCTTTTTGGATGGGTTGTTATGAAGGCAATTTAGGGACAGGTTTGAGGAGTATTTCATCCCTTTTAGTGAGAGGCAGGAGTACAGAGAGAGATTTAAGAGACTAGTTAAGAGAATAATGTCAGTAGCAAAGTACACTAGGCAATTTGTACAACTGAGTAGGTATGCACCCTATCCCTGTGGGGACCGAGGAGCAGAAGAACATCAAGTATATATCAGGACTTAGTCCAGAGTGTCTCTCCTTAGTTTAGTCTAGGAGGAGCAGCTTCCTAGAAGTAACTGACATGGCTAGGCGGAAATGACCCTGCGAGGATTTGGCTAGGGGACTGATGATGGCAGGAAAAATAAGACCAGGATTGAGGGTCCGTCCAGTGTGCAGCCAACTGTGTCGTACTACGATAATGGAGGCTACTTCAAAGTTTCTGAGCAGCAGGCCGTCGAGGCTATTGTACTCACAAGAAGGGTAGACATAACCGGAAGTGTAGCAGAGGATTCAGGCGAGGGCCGGGCTTCAATTATAATGGGCAGAGTTTTGGCTACAATAGCTCTAGTTCTGGAGCCAGCACTTGTCAGATGTGCGGCATGTCACATCAGGGATCGTGCCTAGCTTCTAGCGCAACCTGTTTCAGGTGTGGCGAGATGCATCATATGGCTCGAGCATGTCCTCGCTACTTCGGTCAGCCAGCTTTTCCTCAAGGCTCGTATGCTAGTGTGACCCGACCAGCTTTTCCCTCAGCTTTGGAATATTCTCATGGTGGATCTTAGTTTGTCGGCCAGCAGGGCCGTGGTTTTGGAGGTAGGCCTATAGGAGGCCGATCTAGGAGCAGAGTTCAGAGTCAGGCTTCAGGCTCTCAACAGTCAGGCCATGGGCAAGCGAGAGTGTTCACCCTCATTCATTAGGATGCGCGAGCCTCTAAATGTTGTGGTGTCAGGTATTATTTCTGTCTGCTATTCTGAAGCTAGAGTTTTGTTAGACCCTAAGGCTACCAATTCTCTTGTATCGCCTAGTTTTCATTTAACATTGGATGTCCAACCAGTTAGGCTTCAGGTTCCAATGTCGGTCACTACGTCGTTAAGTGATGCCTTAGAGACCAATATTGTATTTTCTATCGTGTCCAATATCAATTGAGGGTTAGGATTTAGTTACTAATCTAATTCTGTTAGACGTAATGAATTTCGACATAATTTTAGGAATGGATTGGTTGACTATGAATTATGCCATGATGGACTGCCAGGAAAAGCAAGTAAACTTTTAGGACTCATAGTTTCATTTTAAAAGTGAGCAGGTACCTACTCCATCAAATATCGTGTTAGCTATTACAGCTAGGCGAATGCTTAGCCGTGGGTGTCAGGGATATCTAGCTTTAGTAAGGGATACCTCGACAGAAAAAATTAGCATTGAGGATGTTCAGGTGGTCTATGAGTTTTCCGATGTATTTCCAGAAGAGCTACAAGGATTACTGCCTAATATAGAGATAGAGTTCTACATCAATGTGGTACCGGGTACGACATCTATTTCTTTACTCTATTTAATGGCACCAACAGAGTTAAAGGAGCAGTTACAGGACCTCTTGGATAAGGATTTTATTAGACCCAGTACGTCTCTGTGGGGTGCTCCTGTTCTATTCGTGAAGAAGAAGGATGGTACCTTGCGCCTCTGTATTGATTACCAGTAGCTGAATAAAGTGACTGTTCATAATAAGTATCTGCTTCCTCGCATCGATGATCTATTCAATCAGCTTCAAGTAGCTGCATGCTTCTCCAAGATTGATTTGTGATCGGAGTATCACCGGTTAAACATCCGTGAGGAAGACATTCCGAAGATGGTGTTCAAGACGCGTTTTGGGCATTATAAGTTCCTGGTAATATCATTTCGACTCACTAATTCTCCTACAGCTTTCATGGATCTGATGAATCGGGTGTTCAAGCAGTTCCTGGATCATTTTATCATTGTATTTATTGATGATGTCTTGGTGTACTCTAAAAGCAAAGAAGAGCACACGTGGCATCTGAGGATGGTACTTCAAATGTTGAGGGAGCATCAATTGTACGCTAAGTTCTCCAAGTGCAAGTTTTGGTTAGAAAGCATTGCTTTTCTTAGACACGTAGTATCTAGAGAGGTATTCAAGTGGACTCCAAGAAAGTGGAGGCGGTGACTGACTGGAAGAAACCAACCATGGTGACTGAGGTGTATAGCTTTCTGGGATTGGCAGGCTACTATTATTGATTCGTGTAGGACTTCTCGAGGATAGCAGCACCTTTGACTAAGTTGACTCAGAAGAACGTCAGGTTCTAGTGGATTGACGCGTGTGAAAGAAGTTTCTAGAAGCTGAAAGACTATTTGACTTCAGCTCTGGTGTTGACTTTACCCTATAGGACTGGTTGATTCATGGTGTATTGTGATGCTTCCAGAATGGGTTTGGGTTGCCTTGTGATGCAGAATGGTAAAGTAGTGGCTTATGCATCCAGGCAATTGAAGAAGCATGAACAGAATTACCCTACTTATGATTTGGAGATGGCAGCAGTAATCTTTGCTCTAAAGATCTGGAGGCACTATCTCCATGGTGAGACGTGCGAGATATATATGGACTATAAAAGTTTGAAGTATATTTTTCAGCAAAAGGAATAAAATCTGAGACAGAGGAGATGGTTGGAACTTCTGAAAGATTATGATTGTAAAATTCTCTACCATCTAGGTAAAACGAATATCGTGGTAAATGCCCTTGACCAGAGAGTTGCATGAATTGTGCGACCAGGAGTTAGAGATGGAAGTATTAGAATCGGAAGCACTGTTAGCACATTTCAGGGTTAGGTCCGTGCTCGTTGATAGAATCATGTTAGCTCATAATCAGGACCCACAATTATAGAAAATCTCGGAAGAAGTGCAGCAGGGTCGAGCTAATGATTTTATTATAGATAATGATGCTACTCTCAGGATGGGCACTAGGTTGTGTGTTCCCGATGTAGATAATTTAAAAAAAAAAGATTTTAGAAGAGGCTCATTATACAGCTTACAGCGTGCATCCGGGCTCCACCAAGATGTATCATGATTTGAAATGAAATTATTGGTAGAATGGAATAAAAAGGGATGTGGCAGAGTTTTTCTCCAAGTGTCTGACGTGTTAATAGATCAAATTAGAGCATCAAAAGCCATCAAGATAATTGCAACCACTTCCTATACCATAGTGGTAATGGGAAAGGATTACCCAAGACCTCAACTGGTTATAATTCTATTTGGGTAATTGTGGATCGATTGACTAAGTCAACGCACTTTCTTCTGGTGAAGACTACTTATTCTATGGCTAAATATGCACGAATGTATCCTGGGAGAATTGTCAGTCTTCACGGCATTCCTATTTTCATAGTGTCTGACAAAGGATCGCAATTCACCTTGAGGTTTTGGATAAAGCTACAATAAGAGCTTGGTACCAGATTGGACTTTAGTACAACCTTTTACCCGTAGACTGACGGACAGTCGGAGAGGACAATTCAGACTTTAGAGGATATGCTTCGGATGTGCATGATAAATTTTGGTGGTCAGTGGGATTGGTACTTACCGTTGATTGAATTACGCATAACAACAACTACCATGCAAGCATCGAGATATGGCCCCTTATGAGGCATTGTATGGCTGAAAGTGCAGATCTCTTGTATGTTGGGAAGAGGTTGCGAACGGAAATTAGCAAGACCACAGTTAGTTCATATCACTTCAGAAAAGATTCTTATTATCCACGAGCGGCTGAAGACAGCTTTCAATAGGTAGAAAAGTTATATGGCATGTGAAGTTCAGTGTTGGGGAGTATATGTTCTTGAAGGTGTCCCCTATGCGTGGTGTGATGCGGTTTGGCAAGAAAGGCAAATTGGCCCCTCGATATGTGGGACCATTTGAGATTTAAGATAGGATTGGAGAGGTGACATATAAGCTGGACTTGCCGCCAAATTTCTTGCATGTGCATCCGGTATTTCATATATCAATATTAAGGAAGTACATTTCGGACCCTTCGCACATGTTGCAGCCTCAATATGTGAAAGTAAGTGAAGATTTGACTTGTAAGGATCAACCAATCATGATCATGGATACTCAAGTTTGCCAACTGCGCTCTAAGGTTATACCGATGGTTAAGGTGTTGTAGTGGAACCATTCGTCAGAGGAGTGTACTTGGGAGACCAAGTAGGAAATGAGAAGTCTTTACCCTCATTTGTTACAATCCTGAGGTAAGTCGTGTTTCTTTTAAAATTTGAGGACGAGTTTCTCTAAGGAGGTAGAATATAATACCCGAAAAGAATAAGTAATAAATAATAATAATAATAATAATAATAAAATATAAATAAATAAATAAAAATTTCTCCTATTTTTCTTCCCTCTCCCTCCTTCTCTTTCCTTCCTTCTTCTTCCCTTTCCCCCGCCTACGCCGATCAAGCTACCACTGCTGCAGTCACTTCTCTTCCTTCCCATTCTCGCCTCCGCGCCACTTTCCTCTTCCTCCCTCCCTCGTTGCCGTCGTTCATTCGCTCGTCCGACGCTAAAACCGAACTCCCTGACACCAGAAACCCCGAGCCGAGCTTCCCAGCCGTGGTTTCCCCGCTAATAGCTGTGTGAGAGCTCGTCGGAGCCGAGACTTTTCAGCCTCGATCTGGTGTCTTCCGGCAAGTTTTCGGCCAAAACTCTTGCATTTTCGGACTGCCCGCAACTCATGTTTCGTGTAGGTGCTTCTGAATTCGAATTCCAACACTGTTGGCAGTACCAGCTTTCGGACCCTAGTGTTTTCCGGACGCGCAAAATTTTAGATTTTTGACTTGGTATAAGTTTATTTAGACCCTAAAAAATTATTTTATAATGTTAGAAAATATTGTTGCTTAATTATTAATTTCGGATAAATTAATTTAATTAAATTTAATTAATTGTGACTTAAATATAAATGCTACAATTAACGGGTAGGATTAATTATTGTGTTGATTTGTGGTAGATGTGATTGTGTTGAATTAGTTTAAATACCAAAAAATTATGTGTGGGTTGGTTGTCAAAATAAAAATTCCGTCGAACCGTCTGTAAAATAATTGTGATCTGTGCTGTGTTGTAGAGTCGGAAAAAATAATGTAGTTTTGGTGGCTCGATTCCCGTTAATTACTTGCAGAATATTTGAAGTGTTTTTAGCAGGTTCTATACCCGTTATACGGGGGGTAATATTCATATTTTAGAGGAGGTTCTATCGAATTTTCGGTAGAATTTCCGAGTCTGAATTTTCTTAGGTAGTCTGATCTAGGAGTCTAGGCCTAGGAAATATTAAGATTATCTTATTAACTGAGTATTTTCGTGAATAGATAATCCATCCATCCAGCCAACTTCACCCGAGACATAGGAGTAGACTTCAAAGCGCGGCTGAACAGTGAGTTAAAGTAATATAGTCAATTGTGCCTTTGTCATATCTAAGTTAAATATGATGTTAATTGATTAGTACTTATTATAATTATTATCATCGTTATTATTAGTAATTTCATTGATTTATAATTATCACAATATTATTAGTATTGTCGTTAGTAATTATATTTTGGTTGTTATTAATATCATATTTAATGTCATTTGATTATTATTATTATTATTATTGTACATAATTTGCATGTTTGCTTCACTCGGTACTACTAAATTTTAATTCTCAATATGTTATTAAATAAATTATGTTTGCCTATAGTTATACTATTTATAATTATTATATATGTTATGAATGTGACATTTGGATGAGGCGACAGTAGAATATGCCACTTGATGGGTTGCATCAGAACCGTGTGCGCACCGGTAATAATTCGAGACAGGTAGTAACGGTTATTTTTGGATTTTTCCCTGATCGAGTATAACTCTTGGGGCTGTGGAAGTTGACTGCCGGAGGGAGGTCCCTGGTCGAGCATTGCACTTTGGGCGTTGGCTTATTTGGAAATCAAGTGTCCATGCTGGATGAAGGATCCGGTTGAGCTTCGCTCTCTAGGCACCAGGCCTATTGGAATAAAAGAGCCGAAAGGCTACTAGTATTGGGGGTTAGGGTTCTGCTGAGACACTCATTTCATAAGTTTTTCAAGTGTATTTTCTTTCTAAATTATGGCATGATACGTATTTTAGTAGAGCATGACATGATATCCTGATTTAATAAATGTTATAATGAGGAGACTGTAATTGTTTTAAGATTATATGATTTTAACTCACTCTCGAGGCTGACAGTCTCAAATTTAATTTTTCAAGTAACAGTTAGGGTTCTCCACCATCTTGCGTTTGACAGCCCGACTTTCTTCTCCGTCGGGCCTATTGTAAATAATTTATGCTTTCATATTTTTAATTATTTTAAATTATAGACTCTCTGCAGTAATATACTTGATATGTTATGTTATATGGTCTATAACAAATTGTGTAGCGTTATTAATGTCCAGTTAGAGATTTTTGAATGGCATATCGGTCTAGTTTGATATTATGTTCTTATATGCATATTTGAAATTTCGATTAGTAAAGCTTATTACGGGTCTTTGTGGCCTTAAACCTATCATTTCTCTAGTATCGGTCACGGGCCCAAAAATCGGGTCGTGACAATACCCGCAAAAAGTTCTAACAAAAAAATGTCCTAACACAGAATTTTATTTATAAAAATACTCCATTTTACTTTCTTCAAAGATAACCAAGAACAACACACAAAAACTTCAAAAATTTAAGTAAGAAATTCCAAGTTTCTAAGGTTATATACCAAAAATAATTTATGTATATCAATTAACACAAGAAATCGACCAATAAGACTGATTTCAGAAGTGATTCAACATCAAAAACATCATTGTTAACAAATAAATATATAAAAAAGTAAATTTTGAATTTTTTTTAAATTTCTAAATTCATCAATGTAAAATTAGTTTTTATAAATATTGTTGCATTCTGGTTGATTTTGTGATACCAGAAGTGAATAAATATAAATTTAAGAATTTAGAAATGTGTTTTCAAAATCAGATCTGAAAAGAAATCCGATAAAATGAAAAGAAGATACATGTTGGATATATTTTAAAAGGAAATGTATATATTCATATATTTTTGATAGATACAAAATCTGAAAAATATTAATTTCTATGAAATATTGTTGTATTTTGTTTGATTTTGTGATATTAGTAATGAATAAATAAATAAAAAGATCTAAACGATATTTTGCTGATTTAAGAATTTGGAGGTGTATTAAGAATATCATATCTGAAAAAGGAGACAAATTGCTACAAGGTGAAAATAGTATATATTGGATACATATTGAAGAAAAAAGTATATGTCTCGTATACTTTTGACATACACCAAATAAAATATATGTTGATTTTTAATTTTATTTATGTTTAAATACTAATGATATGAAATGCCAATTTCTTTCAATATTAAAATTTTAAATGAATAATTTAATCAAAATTTATAGTATTTGCAAGTATTTTAAAAAGTTAAAAATAATGTGAAACATTTATGAAATAAAACAAAGTAGCAGTAAAAGGTATAAATCTAACAAAAAATATTATACATTAAATATATGTTAAGTATCTCAACCTTTTCGAAATGAAATACAAACTCAAACAGTATACGTTTGCCAAATAATAGTATATTTTAGATATCTAGAATTTTCTAAAATAAATCAGAAGACAATTCAAAAAATAGTCAATAGCAAAAAATATATGTTTACTAAAGTATACGTTAGGTATCTATAAAATATCTAAAACTTTCATTTTATGCAAAAAAATTAATTTTGATCCATATATACAGCTCTTGTTCTCTCTTTTTGATTTTATTTCTCCTGTAGCCATTTCTCCCTCCTACAGCCACCTTAACCTCCCTAACTCTGACCATAAGGTCTTTCCAATGTCGTCAACTCGCTTTCACCTTTTGCTTCGCCAGAAATGGCCTAGATCTAGCGAATCGGCGATGCAAAGATTTAAAGTTTTATTTCTCTCTCATTGGCGTCGTCAGTGCAGCCACTTGCTGGTCTCCTTTACCGAATTTGACGCCGGAAATGAACTCCCCATCTCCCAAAAACCTTTAGGTGAGTCACAATAGCACTTGATGTCACTATTTGACCGAAAACCCAATGAAAAAAGAAAAAAAAAATTAAAAAACGAGTATTTTTGAAAATAATTGTGAGTAATTTTTGAAAAAAAAATTTAAAAAAATATTTGTATAATTATTTTTAAAAAGCGAGTAAATGGTAAAATTTCTTCTATTTTTATATTCCTAATATGGAATAATCCTCACATCTTTCTACAATAAAGAAGATAGATCACAAAAAAATATGTCATGAGACTTTTTAGAAAAAAGCAAACTAAAGAATTACAAAAAAAAAATCACTAAATTAGAAGATAAAATGATTAAAGTATAAAAATTAGAGGATGTATGAAAGTAAACCACTTTATTCGCTAGAAGAAGAAACCATAAAGAAAAAGAATTTGGAAAGAAAAGTGGATAACACATATATTTTTTGCATCCTTCATTGCTATACCTCAATTAAATGATACACATAATCTGAATTTAGAATCTTATTTAAATTAAAATATATATTTATAGTTGTACAATTTCTTTACTTAATAAAGGATGTGATCAAATAAATAAGAGTTGCTCACCATACTTAAATCAATATTAATTTTTATTTTAATGAATAGAATCTTGATGGAATCACATTTTTAATCTTTTGATCAAAGTCAAACAAATAACAAATGAAACCACTCATAAAGATGGTATAAAATTGAAAATCAAAAGTTTTGATGGGTATCAAATTTTCAGATCTCACTTTGATTGTGGGTCTTGAAACACCTTGAAGAAAGGATTGAATATGTTATTTTTAACTAAGAAGCCAAGGACACGTTTCCTAAGATTAAGTTGCCCTAGAATTACTAGACTTCCGTCTAATCCCCCTAAAAAATACTTGTTATTAAAATACTAAAATAATTAAATTCCAAATGATTTTCTTATTGTAAAAAATATGTATACTAATCAATGTTTTTTATAGAGTTAAATATTATTGTATTTCTGTAATTTGATCTAATACATCAATAATTTTTTCCATTATATTAGCATTTATCTGAATTTTAATAAAATTAAAAAATAAAATTTAAATAGGCCCCTTAACTTTCCATACGAAACTAAATAAATTTTTTTAATTTTTATTTGTCATTTAAACCCAAAACTTAATATTTTTGGATTACCTTAACCTTTTTTGAGATGGACAAAGATCGTGGACTCCACGTCCTTTATTTATTAATAAAAAAATAAACATAATATATTTCTTATTTATCAATGAAAAATAATTAAGCATAATATTTTTGCTTTCTCTTTATATCTCTATCTACTAAATTAAAAAAAAAAAATCAATAAGAAAAAGAGAGAATACCACATTTTCTCTGCTCCTCTTCCCTCTTCAGTCACTCAACTCCTCTACAACCACTGAATCCAGCAAATCCACAATCGGAGAAAATGCAAAGTCATACCGGTGAAGTCAACAAGCGTAGTTAAAGCGAAAGATGAATTGGATAAGAAATTCTCAGAATTTTTTCACAAAATACCCATGCAAGAATCAAGAAATTCCCAGAATTCTTTCACAAATATAGAAAGGAATCTCTCAATTCGTTTATAAAATATGAAAGGAAATTTGAGAGGCATTCTTCCAATTGTCCATCTGTTTTTATCATCTTCGCCTCCTTTTTCTATATATCTCAATTTCTTCTGAAGGAGCTGTTTACGATGGTTTTATTGAAGCAGGCAACGTTAACGGTAATTTTATTGTTGGAGGCGAAATTATGGTGGCTTTGTTGCTGGAAGCAACATTGACATCAGCTTTGTTGCTAGAGGTGTCATCGTCGATGGTGGATTTATTGGCAGAGGCGGTATTAACGGCGGTGTTGTTAACAATGACGGTAGTAATGTTGTTGATGAGGGCAACTGTGTTATTGAATGGTGTCTAGATTATTTCAATTATTTATTAATTTATAAATAAATAAATAACCATTAAATTTAATTCTATATTTTTCAACTGAAGCTCTTTACAAAGGAAGTATATTTAACTCTCTTATTTTTAACAAAAAAAAAAGAGGTTGACTACACAAAAATACTAAAATTTAGACTTAAATGGTAAAAAAAAGGTGGAAAAAGCTTATTTGATTTTGCTCCCAAAGTTTAGTGGCTGAATTACTTTTATTTTTAAAATTAATTTTTTCATGATATTTGAAAATTATAATTTGGAATTATAATTTGATTCTTAAACTTATTATTAAATATCAAGCTCGTCTAAAATTAATTTTATTATTATATTAAAATAAAATTTTATTTTATAACACAAATTAATTTTGGTGTCTAACTAAAATAATAAACTTGATATTTTTTTATTTTACTCTAATTTTTTTTACTTTTAATATAATTTAATTCAAACAAGCTTAAATATTTTAAAACCATTTAGTTTTATTATTAAATTATTATATAATTTAATTTTAATTATTAATATAAAATAAATATTTTTAGTTAAAAAGTATTATTTTACTGTTATTTTTATTATATATTATAGTTAAATTATATAAAAAATAAAAATAAAAATTTATAATTATGTTTTAGTCTAGTGAAATAATCTAAAGAGTAAGTTGACAAGTTCGCTATCAATGAAAAAAATCATGATAATCTTGTATGTTAAAAATAAAATTTTTTATCAACCATTCAAATGAGATTAATACAAGTAAATTTTTTATTTTTAATATAGTTTAATTTTAGTGTCTAATAAAAATAATAAATTTTAACTATTTACTTTATTTAAAAATTTAAAATTGAATTACATAGTAATTTAATAATATGAAATAAAAAATAAATATTTTTAATACGTTTATTTTTTTAGAATTAAATTATACTAAAAAAATAACAGATATAAATAAGTAAAGAAATATTAAATTTATTATTTTAATTAGACACTAAAAATAACATGTGTTAAAAATAAATTTTACTCTAATTTGATAATAAAATTAATTTTGGATGAGTTTAATACTTCATAATAAGTTAAGGATTAAATTATAACCTTAAATTGCCAGTTTAGTCATTCGTCTAATACAGAAAGAGATAGTAGTTAGTTTTATTAAAACTCAATAGAATTTTAATATAATAAAAAAATGTAAGTCATATATTAGACTAAATCTCATAAAAATAATAAATTTAACCTTCTCTTTTATACCAAAACATCTTTTTACCACCTATGTATTTTAATATTGTTAGTCTAATGAAATAAATTATTTCTGTACATAAAATTAAAAATATAAAAATTTTAACAGATCACAACTTAGATTAAGAGCTTCATAAAATAAAGAAAATTTCTTGTCTAAGCTTAGTATATATCCTCACCTATATATCAAACTGATAGATAATCGCTCCATATTTATTAGTTTTAAAGACAAATGAAAAATAAATAATATAAAAATGGTCTAAAATACGTTTCTTACGAACTTTTTATTTAAGTATATTGATTAAATTAATAAAATAAATAACTCCCTAATCATTAATATATTTTAATAAATTAAAAATTGTTAAATTATAGTAATTAAGAATTGAAGATGGTATTGACCGATATAAATATAATCAAAACATGTTGCATTATGTAAGTTTAAAATTAATAAATTATTATATAAAAATAAATTTATATTCTAACTAAAGATTTATGTTCAATTCAACATATAAAGTCTAAACCAACTACATGAATAATAATATGATTACTTTTGCTTCATGTTGTAGCTTTTCCAATATCTCATTTATAATTAATAATTAAAAAGATTAGTTTTATTAATTATTGAATAAATAGGATTATTTATTATGTAATGTGAAATGAAATTGGTTTTTCATAATTTATTAATTAATAAATTTTTAATTTCTTAAAAAATACATATTAATTTCTAAGACATAAAATTTGATATGTGTATCTATATTTTAACATATAAAACTTTTATTAATATATATATTTATTTTTATATATAAAATTTAAGTTTATATGTAATTTTATAAATTTTTATTAATTTATTGATTAATAAATTAAATTTCTAATCAAACAATAATTCTAATCCTAAGAAATAATATATTAATTATATTTTAATATTTAAATTAAATTATTTTTGATATTTGTATCTATATTTTAACCTTTAGAATTTTATTTTAACATATATAATTATTTTTGACATATAAAGTTTAAGTTTATATTTAATTATATAGTTATTTTATTAATTTATTGATTAATAAATTATATTTCTAATTAAATTATGATTTTAATTTAAAAAATATATTAAATATATTTTAATTTATATTAATTAATATATTAATTTTCTAATAGATAATAATAAAAATAATATTTTTAATAATATTTTTAATATATATTCACTAATAGATTAATTTTGAATTATATAATAATTTCTAATTCTAAAAAATAAAAATATCAATAATATTTATACTATTATTTTCTATAATACTAAAAATCAATCGATAGATATTTTTAAAGTAATTTTTATATTATTATATTAATAAAATTTAAAATATAAAAAGATTAAAAGAATATTTTATTTTATATTATTTTTAAGTATATTTTATAAATAAATATTAATTAATAAATAATATCCACCTTGCAGAGCTTACGAATGAATGATTATATATATATAAAAGGAGTTAACTTTAATTGAAGATGGGGGATTAATAAAAATGAACTCAAATTTGTGCCAAATATAATTCTTTTTAAAAAAAGTTGGAGGGCGTAACTTTGCACTCATTTATGCGTCAGGTCACAGCATTAAACCCCAAACTCTCTCTCTCTCTCTCTCTCTCTCTCTCTCTCTCTCTCTCTCATACTGTGCTTTAGGTTCCGGTTTGCATATTCAAATTCAATTTCTCCAAAGCCAAATGCAAAATGCCCCAAAGTTATTGTCTCCATTTTCTCTGCTGGGCAACCATGTGTTGGACTGCTAAAGGTATTGGTGTGAACTGGGGAACCACAGCGTCGCATCCACTTCCACCGCCAAAGGCAGTTGAGCTTTTGAAAACAAACAACATATCAAAAGTGAAACTCTTCGATGCAGACCCACTTGTGCTACAAGCTCTTTCTGGGTCTAACATTGGTGTCACTGTGGGCATTCCCAATTCCATGCTTAAAACCTTAAACTCTTCAAAGAAAGCTGCTGATAGCTGGGTCCATGACAATGTCACTCGCTACTTCTCTGCCGGCACTACTGGTGTCCGTATCCAGTATGTTTTACTTTCTTATGTCTGAATCATGCTTTTTAGTTACTGTGTCTTAAACCTTGAGCATTTAGATTAAGTGGGTTTTTGACAATCATCCGTACTGTGTTAAAGTATAACTCTTAGCATGGGTACAATAAAAATAGACAGGTAGAAATTTTTTGTTCAATATTAAGTTTAATTATCATGACAATATAAAGCTTTTTAGCATTCTGAGATGCTATGAAAATTAGTGGTCTTTTTTATCAGTCATTATTTTTGTTTTCAAAATTGCATACATGCACCAGTAGATGAACAAAAATTAATAATAAACAGACGGCTTTTCACAGGTTCTGATGAAATTCTTTTATTTTTGAGGTTAGGTGAGTCTATTTTACCAAATTTATAGCACGTAACTGTGGAAAACAGAAGCTTTTTATACTCTGCTATATGTGCTACTGCTCTATGTTATTACTTTCTCACTGTATTGCTGGGAGGTTAGAAGGTAATATAATTGCAATCATATTGCCTCTTGGTTTTACCAGGTGTGGCATTTGTGAATCTTTGTTTTAAAGGGCATGGCACGCTCTTTATTCTGCAAAAACTAAGCGTGCTATTGCTGTGAATTCCGTAACATCTTTCAACTCAGATATTGAAATTTACATTGCAAAAGAGTATTACAGAGAGCAATAAAATACTCCAATTATTTCATTCCAAGATCATGTTTATGTGGTTGTTCCTTTGGGGAACATGCCTATATAAACTGAGCTTTGAGTATATGCTCCCCCTTTGTATATGAGTCTATGCTGGTTTCACAATCATCACTGTATAACATGTTGTACAATCCAGACTAGGAAGCATGAACAAGCTCATACTGCTGCTGTTTTCATGTCTGACATGAATCATGTATTTTGCTTGAACATGGGTTAGGAACTGAGGCATTTCTCGATTATTGTCATTTTTGTTATTATTATAATGTTTGAAATTTCATACACAGCAGGACACAGAGAGAACATGTGTGTCTTTACGTAATGAGCTGTTGTTAGAGGGTGTCTTGTCCAATTACTTTTAATCACTGATGAGCGTAACATCGGGAATATGTTAATATTTTGATATTTCAGAGGAAACTTTCTATTTTCATCAGTAGGTAGTACAGCTGTTTTATTCATTTTCTATTTGCCATTGTTGTGGGGAGAAAAAGAGGATAAATGGATGATTATAAAACAATGCGTCATGCATAGACATTGTAAATTGATATGCTTCCTTTGTATTTCCCTGAATTTGTTGAATGGCTATAATCTATGATACTGAAATAATAATACTATTTTAACAACTGAATGAATGGACTCCAAAATAAAAGGTTTATAAACAGTTCATGAGTTTTGCATTTTGTAGAACATTATTGATTGTGTTCCATGCTTAATTTCCTTTTATATAACTCCGCATAAGTACAGTCAAAATTAACAGTTTGTGTGAGACAAATCTCTGCTGTGAGTGTTCTGTTTTGACTGTGTAATGCCTTCTGTATCTGTGAGCGTGCTTCATACTTCATAGTGGACAGAAGTTGTGGTATTTAGCATTAAGAATGGGCAGTAAGCAGCAAGTTGCTTTTCAGCAATTACGCTTTACAGTGGCGCAGTTGATCTTCTTTTTCTTTTTATTATTTATTCATTATCTGTGTCACTGTTTGTTGTGAGGCAAGTTTTAAAGTTCTTGTAGGAGATTTAACTGTCTTGACAATGGACCATTCTTAGGTATGTTGCTGTTGGAGATGAGCCATTTCACCAAAGCTATGGTGAGCAGTTCCATCCCTTTGTCATCGGCACAGCCATCAACATACAATCAGCTTTGACCAGAGCGAGCTTGGCTGGCCAGATTAAAGTTGTGATTCCATGCAGTTATGACACCTTCCAGTCAGAATCCAGCCTGCCCTCCAAAGGGCACTTCAGGCCTGACCTTAATAAAACTATGATTGAACTCCTCACATTTCTCAGAAAGCATCAGTCGCCTTTCTTTGTGACCATCTCACCATTTATTACCTTCCTTCAAAACAAGAACATTTCGCTTGATTTTACTCTCTTCAAAGAACATGCACGCCCTCACAATGATAGCCACAGAACTTATAAAAACAGCTTTGACCTAAGCTATGATACTCTGGCTACTGCATTATCAATGGTTGGATTTCCTGATATGAACATTGTTATTTCAAAGATTGGGTGGCCTACGGATGGAGCAGCCAATGCCACTTCACCCTTAGCTGAGACCTTTATGAAAGGCCTAATGTATCATCTTCGTAGCAGACTGGGAACACCACTTAGACCCCAGAATCCACCAATAGAAACGTACATATTTAGCCTTTTAGATGAGAATCAGAGGAGCATAGCCACAGGGAATTTTGAGAGACACTGGGGAGTGTTTACTTTTGATGGCCAAGCCAAATACCATATTGATTTTGGCCAGGGTTTAAAGAATCCTATGAATGCACAAAATGTGGAATATCTTCCTTCTAAGTGGTGTGTTGTAAACAATAACCAAGATTTGTCTAATGCAACTGCAAGTGCCTTGGATGCATGCTCAGTTGCTGATTGCACTGCACTTTCTCCTGGTGGATCCTGCTTCAATATCAGCTGGCCTGGAAATATATCATATGCATTTAATAGCTATTATCAGCAGCATGATCAAAGGGCAGAGAGCTGTGATTTTGGGGGGTTGGGATTGGTCACAACCATTGATCCATCAGTTGGAAACTGTAGATTTCCTATTGAAATTAAAGCTTCTCATGCACATTCCTTATCTGGGACTGATCTTTTTCAATGGATGGTCTTGTTACTGCTAAATGCATATTTCTTTTTACTACATTTCACCTAGTGGGTAGGTACTTGGGCCATTTTGTCTGTATCTCTTTCTTTGCCTTAGGTCTATTACAAATTTGTACAGGAGCAATGATTTTCAGGCTCCACTTCCATTACCTGGGGCATGTCAATATTTTGAAATCTTGTTCAGCTTTAATGATGTTATTCGATATCCTAGTAGCCATGAGTTGATTCTCATTGATTAAGTCCATAGTTTAGTCCTGGACTTTTCGTGTTTGTTTCGTCGCTCTTTTATAATTTATTGTGTCTTAAGTAGTTCCTAGATTTTATTTTTATATTCATTAGGTCGTTAACTTACCGGCTATTAAATAATTTTCACACATTATTTTGTGAAAAAATACGTTTTCTGTATCACCATCCACTTGGTTAATGAGGTGGATGTGGTCAGAGTTTAAATTTCAATATATAAGTTCTTTTCTTTGTGGGAATCCTTCAAGATTTATTAAGAAAGAAATCACATATTTAAAATTATAAATGGTAGAATGTACAATTGATATTTTTTTTTAAAAAAAATTTCTCCTAAAAGATTATGGGTGTGGAACAATATTGTAAGTGAAATTATTCTATGGGATAGGTTCTATGATCAAAGATTCTAAACAATCTTTGGTCACTCCGGTTGATGTTCCGATACCATCTCCATATTGAAAAATGCATTGAGCAGTTCGTGTCATATTTAAGCACATATTTACAAGAGATCTAGAAAGAGAATGCTTGACACTCTCCTCATTCAATATCTTCCAAGCATGACTTATCAAACCTCCAATATGATCTTTCGCTTCTCTTTCGGACACACCTTTCTCAATCATATAGCACTGAATAGATTTTACTACATCACCTCTTTTGATTTCAGCCTTTAGATTAAAAAAAATATTAAAAGAATAATATTAGTATGATAACTGAGCAAAATTACATATATATATATATATATATATACGACTTATTCAGATCGTAAACTTAGACAAAAGAGAATTTTTTCCAATATCTATTATCAGTATGGATGAATAAGATAGAATAGAAAAATCTCCTTTATTATCTAAAAAAAAAATCTATCATATTCGTTTATTGTGTATCAAATTTATAGTTTCATTGCTGCAACCTCAATTTTCAATTTAAAACGAGAAAGAGTTTTCTATTAGTAACAAATGATTATCCTTTAAGCGGAGGAAATTTTATTAATCTTATTTAAATTAAAATGCCAAAAATTATACTCCTACTCTTGTGAGAACGGACTAACAGAGTCAACTAATTAGAAAATCTTCATAATTAAATATTCTTATTGTATAGACGGATCTTTTATATATATATATATATATATATATATATATATATATATATATATATATATATATATATATATGTTAGATTGAATTTTTAGAAAATATAATATGGTCTATGTATTAATTCATACCGGGGATGTTCCTAAATCATCATTGAGTCGAACAAGCAAGGATGACCAATAAATTAGCTCAAACCCATGCTTCAAGAAATTCTGAAAATCTTCGGTTGAAGTATGCCCCAGTAAAGCACAAGCATGGACAATGGCCTCATGACCTCCAACGGAGATCCATGCATTTTCCAGGTACTCATCGAAAGTCGGAGTATATCCACTGTTAAACCATCGCGCTTCCACTAAATATGCTTGACAAAGTTTTACCCACTGCAGTAAACATATGTAATGATTAATAATTAGATGTTTGGTGATGGTGATGACACATGCATGTAACTTATTTCAGAGCATTGACAATTATATATGATATCTTTTGCCATTTTGAGTGTATTACGTCCTATAGGTGGATGAGTGATAAATATAGAATCTATATATAGAAAAGCTGAGAATAAATTTTTTTGACATATATTAGACATAATTAAAAATCAATCAATATAAATACAATATTTAATAAATAATATCATATGTTAATATTTAACTCAATTTATCTACGGATGATGTTTGTAGGCTGAGTCTATCTAATTTTTCTTTTTATTTTTGATACATAAATTTTTTTGATATATATATTTATTTTTTATGAATAGATATCACATTGAAATATAATTTACGTATCTTCTTGAATTATTATATTATGATTAATATATTAACTAATATGTTATTTTTTTAGTTAAATAATAAAACTAATTCTTAAAAATATTATATCATTAATATATGAGTTGATAACTAATTTTTCTAATTAAATAACAGTTCTCAATTTAAAAAAATAATATATTAATTATATCTTTTAGTATAGTTTATATATATGTAATTAACATCTTAAATATTTTCCCATTTTATATATTATCAATCACATCTTTTATTAAATTGTTATTATATATATTCAATTTACTATTAATTAAATTTTATAATATAGATATTTTTCTTTTAAATTAAAGTAAAAGCAATAACCACGTAACATATGAGCATATAACTTGCATCTAATTAGTATTTTGATATTAGTCTTTTTATTTCTGTTTCAATTTAGACTACCTATAATTTTATTTGGCTTATTTTTGCTGGCATCAATTGAAATATTCTTAATTGATTTACTGCATTAACAATATCAACTCACTAATAACTTATCATATATGCACACAGGGACCACTTCTAAACAGTATAATGTGCAGAAAATTTAAAAGTAAGTTATTAATACTTAGTAAGATAAGTTATTAATGTGTTTGTATTGCTAATATAATAAGCTAAATAAGAATATTATATTTCTAATAATCATATAAACAAGAAATAGGTTGAAGAAATGGTAGGTATCATAAATTGAAACATAAATAGAAATATTAGTACTAAAAAATTAAATTAAATTTTAGTATGGATAGGATATTAAGTCTAAAAATTCAGTATTGACGAAGCAAGTTATCTAGATATAGATCTTAAAATATATATCATTCTCTTATAACTTGCATGATTCGTCCAACAGTTTAGTACAACAAACTGAGAGTATAGCTAGCAATTATTTACCTCATCCCTAATAAAAGGCAGAGTATACAACCCTTCTTCTTTTAAGACATCATATACTAATTCAGAAGCAAAATTAAGTATAGCCAAATAGCATATCTTCATGTAATCTGGAAGTTCCTCTAAGGCCATGGGATCCCATCTGCATTATTATTGAAGAACATTGTTGAAGTTAATGTTAGGAAAAACACAAAAGAGTTAGATAAGGAGATGATAGATTGCTTGAGATCCTTATATGAAATCAGAGATATTCTACAAAATTCTAATATAAAGCTTACCTTTTTAGTGCACTCGTAAAGAGTTCGAGCTCATCCAGTGACCCATATATATCATACATATCATCAATTGAAGATAAAATGCATATAAATTTTGTGAGGTAAATCCTGCATTTGGAGAAGTGTGGCTCAAAAATCATACCCATCGACCATAAATAATTCTCCATCAATCGATCCCGTGAGAAATGCAACTTCTCCCTGAAACCCAAGGCTATCCACCACCTACCAAATCATGTTTCATATCCCATATTATATATTTAAATAATTTTATTACTCAATATCAAAAATTACATCTTATCTCCTAAAATTTTACCTTCATTTACTTTATAAAATCTTACCCTGTCTTAATCTCATTCTTTCCAAATATATAATTAAGAGAGCAAATTAATTCTTTATTTTAAGATTCAAGTAAATATAGCTCATTAATAGGAATCAAAGAGATATGAATTTGGTAGACATACAGACTTGAAAATATGTTATATATATATATATTGACCATCATTATCGTAAACAAGACACGAAATTTTAGTTGTATAATAAACTAATCTGATATGAATATTGACCATGGGGAAGCTTCTTTTTTTTTTTTTTTTATTGAGGAAAAATACTATTCTGATATGACTCTATTATTTGATGGATAAAATAGCATGACTCTCATAATAAGACTTATAATATCAGTTAAATATATATAAATATACCTTGCCAGCTCCTTCAGCTCAGTCTGATATACTGATTGTACCAAATTATAATCCAACTTGGCTAGCTCAAGTAAAGCCAAGTTGTTTGTATCTTCTTTCTGATAGATATTAATATAATTTCGATTCTCAATCCTTTGCATCCGCCAGTGCAGTGGGACATCCAGAGCTTGTTTGACTTGATATGTTACAATGTCTCCTTGTGATCTCCCTGGTAAAGACTTGAGCTGTTCAGTACTGAAATCTTTCGCTTCTTCTAAAATGTGTTCTCCATGCATTCCAAGGTATGAAGCATCATATAAACTCAAAAGCCCCAAAATATCCTCCTTTAGACTGTCCTTGAATTTCCCATCTTCATTTCTGAACTTCTCAAATACTTCTGCTTGATACAAAAGAGATCAGTCGCAATTTAAGAATATACGGAGAGACTTTTAGGACTTTATAAAAATCCATCACACTATATACATCACAATAATAATGAGAACAATAAATTACATTTTAGCATTAAATTATTAAAATATATTTAATTTTTAAAACTGATAAATATATCTTAATTACTTGCTAATTTAGTATATAAGTAAGAACATATATCTAAACTAGACAAAATAACTAAAAGAAGAATTTAACTAATATATCGGGAAATCAAATATAAATAGGATAAATTTTCAAAAAATGCACAAAATTTTCTAAATATTATAAAAAAGTTATTCAAAGTTTTCATACAATTGTTAAAGATAAAGATAATAGAAAACTCATCCAGAAGTTCTCAAAATTTTTCTAATCATTTTTTAAAGAATTTGATGTCCGTATCCAACACAAAGAAATAACTCTTTCAAAAGTTTTTGCAACCTAGCGCTCTCTAATATTTGTTATCTATAAACATTTTTTAGTTATACTTGCATCTAAAAAGCTTTTCTCTATGAGAACAATTAATCAAAAGGGTGTCTATAACTATATAAATTATGAATTTAAGTCATACAAGTCACCTTTGCTTATAGTAAAGCCATGTTGTCGAAGAAGCCGAAAGTGCAAAGCAGTTGTATAAAGATCACTATCGGAATCTAATTCAACAAGATTCAAAATTTCTTTGATCTCCTCCCGGAAATGGTAAGAAACCCCTAATCGCTGCATTGAATCGATTAATTTGAGCTGACCACAAGGTTCTTTAGTGAATGTAGTAAGTAGGCTTCTGACCTCATCCTTTAACTTCTGCAAACGAGCACCATGAACACCATCATACTGCAAATTTACAAGCTTCTACAAAGTTAGTCTCTGAAATCATCTTGCTCAAATAAAATATATGCATATCAAATCGATAGATGTTGCGATTTTACTGTATAAGGAGTTCTCAAGCACTCGATAGCTTTAGGGTCCCAAATGGTGGGATGATAATTGGCTGATCTTCGGTGCTTCGCCTGCGAGGCATTGGATCTTGAAGCAATAGTAAAGAAAAGGGGGAATCTTGAATAGCCTTGCATGTTTCCTGTCGTTGCATGGCGCGGTGAACGTAATATTTTAGTGACAGTGAGAGTTGATGAGAGAGAGGAGGAAAATACTAGCTCCATTTCTATATCAGATGAAGATATATAAAAATGGAGATAGAGAAAATTGTAGGAAAACTAGAGACCATGCATTAATTTATATAGAAAACGGATGGAAGACTTTCACCAAATTATAGCCACATGTTCCTACGTTTCATCTTTTTGTCTTGTCCTTAAATTACTTAACATTTTTAGGTTGAATAATTTTTGGATATGTATTTTAAAAATCTGGTTACTAAAATATTTAGTTGAATTTTAACCATATTCCTATGACTAATTAAATACTTAATTTTTATGGTAAAATAAGCATGTGCTTATTCATGCTCAAATCTAATAGATATTCGCATGCAAGACTGTATTGCAGACTCTCGTTTATAAATAGTAATTAATCAAATACTTTTATGTGTCTGACCTTAAATAAAAGAGGTATATGAAGTGTATGATCATATTTCACCGAGTTTAAAGTTTTTGATACTTGTGACTAAAACTAGCTAAAGGGTTATTTGAACGTCGAACTTGACTGATCAAACTCAGAACTGACTTTTACAATAGTTTGATTCATGAACTGATCAAAACTTTTAAAAGGTAGTGGTCGTTTAATGTTCAATATCATGTTGAGCTTGAAGCGATCATGAATTGGAACAACCGGTTCGAATTGGTCCAACCTCTAAGAATTTTTTTAAATTACAATAAATTATTTGATATTATTGATATAGAAAAAAGGTAAAAAAAGATTCATATAAAAGAATTAAATATATATAAATATATGACTTGATATAATTTAATATTTAGGTAATTCAAATTTAGCTTGCACTTAAAAAAAGATAACTAAATTAACTCATGAAATGTATAGTTATTATAATAAATATTATGAAAAATATAAAATAAATAAATCAGAGGGTGTGAGTAATTTAATTTTTTAAAATTATGGTTTTCATATTTTTTATTTAAATTTTTAGTTCAACTGGGATCAAGTCGAAAACGTAATGAACTTAAACTGTATGTACGGCTGACTCAAGGTTCAATCTCTAAATTAACCATGAACCAGTAGTTTATGACCAATTAATCTCCTTAACCAGGTTTATATGCGACGAGTTTGATAGGATTTAAATTTTTTATCTATAGATAGCAAATATCTATTTAATATTGGACTCATATAACCCATGTTATGCCTAAAACACAAAACATCAAGGTTGCTGGAATTTTGACAGTTTTCTATCTTAACATACTTAAACTTAAATTAAGCTTAATCTTTATGCAATCATTCAATACTCTACTAATTCATGATAATCAGACCTTTAATTAATCAATGAGAGCATCAAATGAAGTTTTTCCAATTTGTAATCAAGAACCCTAATGACAAATTAATAACACTCAAGTAACAACTTACCAATTTCAGCTTTTGGGTTGCTAATATGCTTAAATCCTTTAGCTTTAGCTTGGCTCCTTCAATAGTTGGCAAAATCCTATCTTAATCTTAAGTTTTTCTAGGTATTCCACTCCTCTCTCTTATTCCAAATTTTGTGTTTTTGGCCATGTACGAATTTTAGAGAAATGAAGAGGTAAAATGAGCTTGCTCATGGTTCCAATTTCCAATATTCCTCTCTTAATGCCACCACCTACTAAACTATTTTTATCACCCTAAATTAATTCTTACTAACCATATATAGGTACTAACTTTTAATTGTATCTTTTAAGTCCAATCTATTTACTAATATTTTTACTTGTATATTAACTTTTATATGATTGGTTTAAATTTTATAAGTTTTTTTATCTAATTACTACTTCTGATTGTTCTTTGTTTTACTACTTTAATTTTTATTTTATTTCCTTATTATTTATAAATTAGTTTAGAATATAATAGTTACAAATGGGTAAATTAAGCTAGTACCACCTGCATTCATTTTTTAAACATGGGTATTTATCGAGTTAAGTATTCACTAGCACTTATCAAATTGAGAATGGATATAATAGTAAATTTAAACTTTTTAATAAATTTAATTATTTTGATAGAATTAATAAATTTAAATTTAAAGTTATATTATTGCTATTTCTAGTCTATTTGTAACACCCGAAAATTTTATATATTTAATAATGAGTTTTTATTTAAGTTAATTTTAGCTTTCTTTTTATTCGGTTTAATTGGAATGATTTAAATACAAATTTTGAATGTTCATGTTAGATAAATAAATGAGTTATTTTTTCATATCCAATTAGTTTGATTTTTAAGGAGTTAATTAAATAAATTATTTGAGGAATAAATTATATTTTTATTTGGTTATTCAAAATTTTCCCAAATGTATATATATATAAATAAATAAAATTATATATTGAAAAAAAATTATGGTAGAAATTGTGAGGGATGTTTATAAAAGAATTTTGGGGAAAATTGGTATTATAATTGATTAGTAGTATTAAATTTTGAGTTGGAAATTGATTATTTAATTTAATTGTGTATATGATTTAATTGGAGGATTATTTTGGAATAAGGATTAAAAGTATAATTTTATTTTTGTGAGGGTTTAATGGAAATTTGTGAGTTTGGTATTTTTGTAAATAAATATGTCGGTCAGGGGTATTTTTGTAGTTGTGTATTTTCAATAATTCGGTTTTGGCCCAAATTAATTAGTTAAGGGCTTAATTGAAAGGATAAAGGAAAGTCTAGGGGTTAAATTGGAATTCTGCAGGATGAAATTGTAAGTAATTAAGGAAGTTGAGGGACCAAATTGTAATAAGAAAAAGTTCGGGGGCCTAATGTCGATATTGAAAGGAATGGGATCGGGGAGAGAGAAAGTAGATCAGGAGAGAGAGAGAGAGGGTGATGGCCGAAGAAGAAAAGGAGGAAGGCGGCGGCGTGCGTCGTCGGTGGCGGCCAGTCGCGGGCCGGGAGTAGTAGGGCGAAGCGGAGAACGATAGTCTGGCAATGGAATCGCCAGGGAGGGGCCGTTCCGGTGTTGGCCGAGTCGAGTGGCGATCGGCTCTCTCTTGGCAAGAACGCCTGTGGTGGCCGGAGACGGAAGATCCAAATTGGAGAGAGAAAGTAGGGGCAGCCGTTTTCAGCTTTTCCGGCGAGCTCCGGCGGAGGATGGACGATCGGAGGACGTATCCCGACTCTCATCAGCTCAAGCTTTGCATTGGGACCGGTTTCGTGGCGATCGGGCTTCGTTTACAAATCGACGGCCGAGATCGTTCTCAAATCTCTCCGGATGATCGGGTGTCGGATCGGAAAATTAGTAGCGGCGATCGTCATCAGCGCGTCGTTGTGAGTCCGATGGTGTGTTCAGATCGTCGATCGGACTCTGAGGCGAGTTGACAATTTTCTCCGGCCCGTTAATTTTAGAAATTCTTTGATTTATTTTGTGTGTCTATTGATTGTATTGAGTATTTGATGATATTTGTAAGTCATAAATAATTGTCAGTTTGCCTGCCATAGTCGTGTTTTTGTGCTGTGTGGCGGAGTCGGGAAATAGTGAAGTTTGGGGACCCGACTCCTGTTGTTTGAATTGTTAAGTATTTGAAGTATTTTTCTGGCAGGTCTTGGACCCGTTTCTACAGGGGGTAATGTCCGTGTTGTAGGGGAGGTTCTGCCGGATTTTCGGTAGAATTCTCCCGAGTCGAGATTCTTAGTCAGTGAGTCCTAGGAGTCTAAACCTAGGATTAATAATCGATTGTTTCAGCGTTTTGATAAATTGTTTTCCGTGACTAGATTGTCCGTTTGTTCGGCTCGCTCCAACCGAGGCACCGGAGCAGAGCTAGGAGGTCGCCTAATTCTGTGAGTTAAAGTCATATATCGCTTATGCACGTGTCATGCATAAAATTTGATTTGCTACTGTGATTATTCATTTGCAATTTTAATTTTTCATTTAATTATTATCATTATTTTCATGATGCTTTTAATTACTATCTAAATATGTTTTTCCTTTATCACCAATTTTAATATTGCATGATGACTCAGGATGGGACGACAGTAGAACATAGGAGTTGGATGAGTGTTCCAATATAATCTGAGAGAGATAGGAAAAGGGTAAAGAGGTAAAAAATTTGAGAAAGAAAGATTAGGACCTGCCCTGGTCGAGCATCGCTCTCTGGGCTTAGTAGAGTATGGTTGCCGGAGTAAAGGTCCCTGGTCGAGCATTGCTCTCTGGGCGCCAGCTTATTTGGAAATTTAAGTGACCAGACTGGAGGTAAGGTCCCTGGTCGAGCTATGCTCTCTGGGCGCCAGTCTTATTGGATAAGAGAGCCGAAAGGCTAAGGCTGAGAGTTAAGTGACCGGACTGGAGGTAAGGTCCCTGGTCGAGCTTTGCTCTCTGGGCGCCAGTCCTGTTGGAATGAGAGGTTTGAGATGTTAGAGTTGAGGTTAGTTGAGACATAAGTGTTGAAATAAATCGAGATGTTAGAGTTGGGATTAGGGTTATACTGAAGTACTCCGTCCCGTTGCATGTGGAATAATTTTTATTTAAGCATGGCATGACACATATGTCTTAACATGACACGTATAGTTCACATGATTTATTAATTATTTTAAAATTAAATGAATGTGATATTGAAATGTTTGAAACTGTTTTAGATATATGATTTTAGCTCACTCGAGACCGATACTCCATTTACTCGCTTTTTCGATTCGTGATTAGTCTTCCGCGACTCTTATTCAAGAATCTTGACTCCTTCATCATCGGGTGATGTATTTGATTTGGTATGTAAATTGATAAATCTTAGATTCTCCGCGGTAATAATAATAGATGTATCAGCTGTAAATTTTTTGTAGTCGGGTCTCGCCTAATTGTTCCGGCAGACCGATTCAATTGTGTAACATTTAATGTTAAGATAATTTATGGCTTTAATAATATTAATTTGAGATGAGATTTGATTGAGTTGGTGAGTTTCAGGCTTACTACGGGATTCGGTGGCCTTAAGCCTACATATTCCCTAGTGCCGGTCACGGGTCTACGGGTGGGGTCGTAACACTATTAGTCTAAGTTATTACACTAACTTAGCGATCCTTGATTTTTTATCTTGAGAATCAAATTGAGTAGTACTAATATTATTTCTAAGTGTCTTACTTGTAGATTTGAAAGGACTCATCAATTGAAGTTCAAATTACTTAGAAGCTTTTCTGCCTTCCAAATTGCGATCGTCATCTTGTAATTACAATTCACCCCAAAACAAAAGTCTTTTTCCTTTAGTTCTATATTCCTATCCCGAAATAATGAATTGAGTTCATATAGGCATTTTTGATGCTGCTATTGAAATAGCCCTTTTTGCTATATTTTCTGCTACTCCACTCATTTCATAAAGTATTCTACCCTGGTTTAACGGCCACCCAATATTCGGGGAGATCCTTTCCCCGAACCCATACGTGTTTCCGTAGGTCTTAAAGTAACTGGTTTGTCGGAAAATATGCGTACCCATATTTTTCCACCGCGGCGTGCATTTCGTGTCATTCCCCGTCGTCCCGCTTCTATTTGTCTAGATGTAATCCAAGCGGGTTCAAGTGCCTGAAGAGCATATTTACCGAAACAAATATGATAACCTCGAAAAGCTATTCCTTTCATTCTTCCTCTATGTTGTTTACGGAATCGGGTTCTTTTTCTAACATTATTCTAGTTTCTTATTAATTTATATTCTAATAATATAAAGATAGTATATTAATATAACGATAGTATATACACTATCTAGAGTCTATTTATATAGAACAAATTATAACTATATACTATAACTTTATATTATATAGTTATAATAGATATTAACTAGTTATAATAGAAATATATAAAAACTTAATAACTTCTATAATAACTAACTATATAGAATAGAGGGTTATTATATATTGTTAATATATAGTTAGCTATTTATATAATATAAAATATAAAATATAAAATTAAAAAATTTATATAATATAATATTAAAAAATTATATAATATTATAATATAATAATAATAATATTATAATATAATAATAATAATATTAATAATTATAATAATAATATTAATAGTTATAATATAATTATAATAATAGAAAAATAGAAAATACGTATATGGAGTCCAATTTAATTAGACTATTAAAAAACTATTCAAAAATTTTAAATTAAGTAATAAAAGTAATAAAATAAAGAAAAGAGGGAAAAAAGGCTTTTTTTTTTTTTCAAGCCTTACCTATTGTGTAATGTAACATAGTAAGTATCCTTTTTCAATCGAGAGAGATGGCTGAGTGGACTAAAGCGTCGGATTGCTAATCCGTTGTACGAGTTATCTGTACCGAGGGTTCGAATCCCTCTCTTTCCGGTTCCGGTGATGACTTGGAATTTTTTTCTTTTCTTTTAAATTTAGCGAACTTTTTTGTTTTATTTAATATTTAAAAATGTAGAATAGTAAAATACTAAGAACATTGAAAAATCAAGAAAAATCCTTATTTTTTTATTTTAATTTTATATATTTTATTTTATTTTTTTATTCTACACGTCCGGGATTACGTCCTGGATCATTAGATAAAAATCCAAAGATGAATAGAGAAATAAAGAATATCACTACTGTGTAAACAAAGAGTTTGAGAGTAAGCATTATACAATCTCCAAGATCTTTTTTTGGTTTGGAAAAAAAAAATAGATTCTCTATTTTTATACCACATATTCTATTTTAACACCAAGATATGGAACGGTTTCTAGAAATAGAAAATAATTTTTCTAAATTCAAAATTCATTTGTAATAAAAGTCGAGTCTTTAATTGCCAAAAAATTTGTTTCATACCGAAAATTAGATATTTTTTCATAACTACAAAAAGGATTCTAATAGGATCTGCAATGGAAAAAAAGTTTAGAATGAAAAAAAATGGGGTGATCCAAAATTCTCGCGTTTATAGAATTCTCGCGTTTATAGTTTATATTTATATAATAACTTCAATATTTGAATTAAGAGTTTATACTTTATACTATAAGACTTATCTGATCTTATCAATTGCTATAATTTTTTTCTTGGATAAGAAAAAAGAAGAGGGATCAATTGCTATCATGATCATCCAATAAGAGGAAAAAAGACTAATCTTGTCGCGAGCACAAAGTTCTTATTTCTTTTAGCTGTTGAAGCACGGCAAAAATCACGATCACCATAAGCATATTGCGACCGCGAGAAATGGATATTTAAGCATAGTGCATATCGAGCCCTTGATCACAACCTCAATAAAAGGCACTACGAGGGATTCCTTAGGCAAGATGAAAGTGCATTCATACTTGTTAGGAAGATGACCAACTATTTTCTTGCAAAAACCAATGCTTCAGTGACTTATGGAATAGAGCCATTGCAACTATAAGAATTGCAACCGCTATTCAAGCTTTGCGACCGCGATTCATCAAGAGCGAGTGCTATTTGGTTTAGCGACTACATCAGGACTCTAATAATGCATTTAATGCACTATTAAGAGCTGAAAGCAAAGATTCTATCTATAATCTATATTTAACGTCTGTTTGATGATTCAGGATATAAATATTCCCTCCAAAGGATATTTATGGTTGATTAACAACCTTTTGAAAGCAAAATTATTGAACTTTAGTTTTTCATTATTTTGTATTCAAATTCTTGTGTTTTAACCATGTTATATTGTTGTAAGAACATTGAAAGCTCTTGTGAGGTTTGAGTGTTAGCCTAAACACTTGGATTTTGGGGTTCGAGAATTAGCCTATATAAAAAAAAATTATAAGGTTTTTTATTAGCTAGAAACACAAATTATGAGGTTTAATACGAACCTTAAACACTAGTTGGAATTGAGCTTAAAAAAACTCCATTGTAAGTGAATTAAGTTAGTGGAATACCTAATTAGAGACTTGGGAAATGGACGTAGATTTGTTAACACCTGAACCACTATAAATCGCATGTGTTCTTTTTCTTATCCTTACTTTTTATTCTTAGTATTAAATTTTTAATTTTCATTAATCTTCTAAACACCAATTTAATCTCTCTTTCTTAGTGCATCAAGGGATAATAAACGATATCAAAGTAAAGACTTACTTCTTCAATTTAATTGTGTGAGTCAAAGATCAATATGACCAACGAAAGAGTACATCACTTGGACCATTCTTTGATAAGTCCGAATATACCTATTGGAAGTAGAAGACGAAAATCTATCTTGATAGTGAGGTGACAATTGTTGTGGCGATTCAATCAGTAAAGTAAATAATGGTATTATAAATTAGTGAGAAAGAGAAGGGAGTTGTGAGAATAATGATTGCCGGTGGCAGTGGAAAAAAAGAAGAAGAAAAGATGCTTAATTTATATTTTAAAATGAAACTTTTAACTAATAAAATAAATTATTAATTATTAGGACTCATATAAGTTAAAATATGAGTCCTACTAATATATTAATATATATTTTTCTATATCCCCTCCTTGGCTGATTCCTTTTCTTTATGCTCTTCTCATAATAATTGTAATTTGATTATACCTGAAATTTTTGAAAAAGAATTCGAATAGACAGACAAATGCCATAAAAAAAATGTGTCACGTTAATTATAAAATAATAATAATATAAACATAGTAGCAACAAAATATACAAACTAAAATAGGAGAATCATTTTTGTCGTGCATTAGCAATAGGACTCTTACTATGCGAATAAGTCTTAATATTATGTCCAAGTTTATTGCATAATTTGTATGTATATCTTTGTTTATTAGTTACTTTCTAATCCATTTCAATTCTAATTTTTGATGTCATTGGACGGCCCTTTTCTGGACTGTGATAGCATATAGAAATAAAGGCAACTCGTAAGATGGTAGCTAATAGTGGGTGGGAGTGATCAAATGAATGCATTTATACTTGCGTTTTTACGAAGAATGCTTGAAAAACGTTGTATTTACATAACACTTCTAAATTAATCAAATTATTTTGAGTATTAAATTAAAATATTAAAAAACGTGTTATTTGAGTGTTATATTATTTTAGAAATGTGGTAGTCTGTGTAAGAAGAAAATTCCAGTAGATAGCCTAACATTGTTGACCAATAATGAATACCTTAATTAATTGTGCTTCTATTGATTGAGACAAACCATTTCCTTCTCTTTCTCTCCTTTGGTTGGCCAGTACTCAATACTGGATATAGTTTGAACTAGGCTAAAGCCTGCATATATAATTTCTAAAATTGAAAATATATTTCGTTATCTTTTATTCCATATTCGCTGTTATGTTTTTCTAATAATTCATTTGAATTAAAAAATATTTAATAAATTTAATTAGTGGAATAAAAAATATTAAGAAAAACAGTTAATATAGAATTGATGGAATAAAAGTTATTCTAAATTTCTAAATTGCTGAGATGTTATTTATGGTATTTAAATTAAAATTTAATTTTTATTTTCAATGATGGGTTTGAAGTTTGGTCCATTTGTATATTGCGCTAAGTATGAGAGAAAGTATTAAAAAGTTATATTTATTTCAAAAAGGATTTTTTTTTTTTTCACATTAGTGAATTTATGAGTTACTGAAAGAGTGTTAGACATTATCCTTATTCTACATCGTTGCTAAGTTAGAAGTTATATCTATTCAATGTGGCTAAATTACTAAATTGTTGTATAAATATGTGAATAGCTTTTAGATATGAGTTTTATCCAAATTGATTTATCATATATTTTATAAAAAGAATCATAGGAATATTATCTTTTTACTTAATAGTTGAAAATTGATTTACATTTTTCATTTATTATCTTATAATAAATTTATGTAAATAAATGATGATTTAAATTGTCAAATAAAACTAATATTATGAATAACATCCGTAAACATTTATTTAACTTTGCATTTCTATTTCTTATGTGTCATAAATATTATGCATGGCAATAGAAAAGAGGGGAAGGGAAAGTATTTTAAAGGAAAGAAAAATGAGTTGAAAATGTTTCTTTTAGTGTGTTTGGTTATATAAAAACTTTATTAAAGAGAAATGAGAGGAATTAATTAATTAATTAGAATTTTTATTATAATTATAGAAATAAAAATAATTAATTATATTTTAATTTCTTTTATAAATTAAAATTTTTTAAATTTTAAATTAGAATGTAATTAATTTCAATTTCTATAAGGGAATAAAGGAAAATCATTCCCTTTTAATTCCTTTTTCCTTCTAAAAGATTTTGTTTATCAACTAAGAGATTAAAACTAATTTTTTATCTATTCACTTCCCTTCCTCTCATATTACTCTCAATCCATTCATAATAAGGAGAAACTTTTAGATAGATACCACACATATGTAGATTAAATTAATTATATAATAACATATGATTTATTGGTTAGTTTATTTATTATCATTAGTAAATTATAATTAAAAATTAATAAATAAAACTATTTACCATATAATTATTTATCTACAAATAATATAATAGACTAAACATATTTTAAATTCTTTTTCATTATTGTGTATTTATCTTCATGTTTCTGTTTCTATGCTATATAGGTGGCAATGAACCACTGGCAACACCGATGAATAAAGAATGAGTTATTGTGACGACAATTGTGTTAAATTATGAAATAAATGAAAAGAATATCTACTTTCCATTTTAACAAAAGACTCCATTGCCATAGTCCAAAAGGGAGCGATCGACAATCTATTTAATGTTCTAAGTTCCTTTTCTTTCCTTGTATGCAAAACTATGGAAAACACATATTTCTTTCAAAACTATGAAAGACACATATTTTGCCCCCCTTGCATTTCTTTTGTTTTTAACCTTTTTCTGTCTGTATTTTTATTTGTACACATTGTCTTTTCGTTTTTATTTTAATTAATATTAAGTCTTTATTTGTTAATATTAAGTCTTTATTTGTTAATATTAAGTCATTTGTCTAACAAAAAGTATACAAACCGATATATCTAGTGAGTAAAATATCTTATTTAATCTCTATAATTTTAAAATTTATCAAGTAAATCCTTAAATTTCAAATTTTTAACTAATTACGTTCTTCATTATTTGAAATTTGATAGTAATGCCTTAAAAATAATTAATAATAAAATTAAAATATTTTTTAAACAATTAAGCAAGGAGAAAAAGAGCTATCCATAATAACATTTTTTGTTGGACATTACGGAACAAACTCTCCTCCGCTGCAATATTCGCAAAACCATAGCTAGCTTGAGACAAGACACAATTTATTACCACTATGATAACCTTGCGACCAAATGAAAAAAATAATCAAAATGTTACCTGAATTGAGTCAATATTTGAAAGATTGATTAAATTTATAAACTTGGAATATCTAAGAGCACTTTAATTTGTAAATTGTAATATATAAATTATCAATTAAATTATTAAATATAAAAACTAAAAAAGTACGTAAAACTAAATGGTTATCTTTATATATATATGTGTGCATGTGCGGGCGCAAGAAATATATTTATTTTAATTGGTTATTAGCATATGTATGTTTTATTGATAGGTTTAGCATTTGACAAATTTTATATATACTGTTGGTTAGAACAATAAGTTAAATAAGATTGTAATAGATATGTAACACCCAAACTCAAAACATCCAATTATATAGCAATATATACAATTAATTTTATAAACATAATTTATTATTTAGTTACAATATACGTTCATACAATATAAGTGGCATAACATACTTAATATATATAAGGAATATTTATACATTAGTTTAATTCACACAAGTACCCAAAATGCTCCAATGCTTGAGATAAATTCTCTGATACACCTGATAATATTGACTAATGCAAAGAGAGCAATGCACAACTAAGGCTATCTACAACTACACTAACTTGGAAAAAATTGCTAAGAAATGAGTTGGCGACTCAATAAGCATTTAATTTACTAAACTATAGAATATTAGGCAAGAATTATTAAGCCTTTATCAAATATATAAAATTATACCAATACTTAACTGACAATCACAAAATTAACCATTTCAATTATTCTCATAAACAAATAATTTCATCTCACATAATGTAAATAATCTCAAACTCAACCAAGTCAAATAATTCAATTCCACATTATTTCCATCAAATTAGGATCAGATGACTCATCCTCACATTTTCTCACATTTTTCACATTTCAGTGACCACTTGACAAGACTATCCGTCCGGCTTTGTCTTGCCATCTCACATACCCAGGTGGCTATCCATCTGACTCAGCTTTCCCGATCACATAATATCAATTCAAGAGTCATCAATCCTTAATCACAATCAATTCACTTCACAACACATCACAATCAATTCACTTCACAACAGTCCAAGAATATAACCAATACCAACTCAGTCCACCAAAATATTATCAAGTAATAAAACATAGCAATTCCTACTCAATATACACAAAGTTTAGTCTATTAAATACTTACCAAAACTTATAGGATAACAAAGTAATCCTATTCTTTTTCTCTTACCACTTCCTTGCCTTTGGACAAACCTATTCACATATTCAATACAAATACAATTGAATCATAAGGCATAAATATACATATCTTTAATATCCATAAAACATCACATTTCAATAAAATAATATCTATTCTTGATGTTAATATGATGTATGAGATGAATGACAATAAATCAACATATTTGTTGATGTAGGCAGTTTGTAGGTACTAACTTAGAAATTACACCAAACATTATGTACATATTTCTCAGAATTACACTTCCATTTCTATAAAAACCATAGCAGAAAGAATCACTTCAAAATCATTTTTATAAAAATAGTTATAGCATTTTCAATACAGCTGCTCCAATTTCTATTTAAATGGAACAGTAAACAGTTTCCTATTAAATGACCAGCAAAATGAATTAATTTTCTGATGAAACTCTGCAGATATAAAGTTAACATCCTAAAGTTTCTATAGACACTAAGTTTACTCAATTTGGACTTCTCTAGTTCAAGTTGTAAAACACACAATTAGTAACAAATTTCTGAATCCTAAGTCCGATTTCTGCTTAAAACAGTTTCGAGTGGGCCATATTAAGTTCAATATATCTCACGTTATACTCAACCAAAAATTATGAAATTTCACAAACATATACTAGATACATAAATGAACAACTTTCATGTTTAAATCTTTGTCTGGTTCATCCTCTAAATGCCTCAAAAATTCATTACAAAAACTAGGTCACCTGTTGAACCACAAACAGAGTAGCAGCAATTCGTCACCTTATAAGTTCATACTCACTCAACATTTTGCAAAACCATTTTAAAAAAAATATTTCTGAGACATATACCTACAACTTTCATGTTTAGAAATTTTTAAAATTAAGCCTCTAAGGTCACAGAATCAGAGGTGAAATGTTTTGTCCAGAAATTTCAGCTTCAAGATCACAAGTAATAGCATGTTCACTCTTGATTAAAAAAATTCTAAAACACATAATCATCAATAATTTCATATCATTAATCCCAATTTATAGCAAAACAAAGAAATTAAAATTACTCACCTTTGTTTCCCTTAATTATGAAAGCCCAAAACCTTCAAACTTATAAGAAGAAATAGATTTTCACTTACTAAAAGTTTGTAGAATTTGATTAGGAAATCAAAATTTAAATGAAAGATTTGAAGAAGAAAAAGGAGAAGAATGAGAGGGACAAAGAAGAAGAGGCTATGGGAAGTATAAGTAGAAATTAAGAAATTAAGAGGTGGTAAATCGGTGTAAAAATAAAAAATTTTACAATTTAATTCTCTTTCTTTCTAACTTTCCAATTTAGTCCTAAATCATTACTTTTCAATTAAATCAATATGTAACTAAATAATTGATTTGTCTACCACATAATATAATAAAATAGGTCATACATAATTATGATGTAAATGACATGTTTAATGACATGCTAATAAATATTAATTATTAATTAAAAAAATCGGTTGTGACAAGATATTTCTATAATTTATTAGTAATTTAGTTTTTAATAGAAATTTAGAGGAGCCGATATTACTAAATGACTCGATATTTAAAAATCAAATTTAAAAAAATTCTAATAGAGAAACTCAAAATCATTTAATTCTATTAACGTCAGCGAATATAATATGTACTAAATTACTATTACAAAATAATCTAGTGTTAATAAAATAAATTCCTATTGATTTTTTAGTGCTTGACATGAAAAACACACCAGCAAATGATAAAGAGCAAATTATACTCCTTGGTAGACCTTTCATGGCAACTATTAGAACTATGATTGATATGCTTGATGGAAAAGTTACTATGATAATTTTAGGAGAAACTGTGGAATTTAAAGTGTTTGATTCTCTAACTTTATCTCCTAAATCTACTATTGATAAGTGTTCATATAATTATTTAGATTCTCTTGTTTATAAAAAATTATATGATGATATTCTATTCTTAATTGATAGAGCTTTCGTGACACTATGGATATTCGCATTAAAAGTATGAAGCCATACTTGAAAGGAATGGTTTATGACCAAGAGGTGGAGTGCGTAGATGAACGCCCACCATGAGCATAATCAGGAATGTCTAGCTATAGACAATAAACTTAGCAATTATATTTTAATTTTTATGCATTTAATTTATTTTTTATTTTCTTTTATTTTTAAATTTTATGTTTTATATTTACCTTATAGACCTATGATGGAAAGTAAGCATTCCTACCTTTTTTGATTTCTAAAAGACAATATTTCTCCATGTGAAGCAATTAAACTCCCTTTTAAAAAAAAAGTATTTTTGAGCGAGCCACGTTGCGGCAGCGAATTTTCACACGGGCCCGTGGTAAATGCACGGAAGGGATGACACGGGCCTAAAGCAGTCAAGCAACAGCAATCAGCAACAGAGCCAACTGCAGGTCGCGAGACTCTCCGCAAGAGAGGTAGCTATGGCAGCCCCAGCAACGCGCAAGCACCACGTGGTTGCGGGGTGGCCATGAGTCACAAGCCACACGCAGTGGACGAGGCTGCGAAGAAGACAATCGCGACAGCATCACAAGGTCGCCAGCAGCGAGGTCGTGGGCACACGCGACGAAACCACCTACGAGGTGCGAACAAGGCTATGAGGTGCGCAGCAGCGGCACCACCAAGCATGCCGCGAGCTCGCGGAGGAGCCTTCATGCGCATAATTTGAGCAGCGCGCACAAACGGGCCTACGGTGTAGCCAGACGCAGCAGCAGCTTGATCACGTAGTGCGTAGGGCACTGAAAATTCCACGAGCCGCTAAAAAATGAGAAAATTTTGAATTCTTGGCTATTTTTGGACGAAGATTATAATAATTAAATCTAAAAAATTAGAGATTAATTATAATAAAAATATAGTTATTTTTAAGTTAAAATACTCTTTGTAAAATTACTTATATATCCATCTCCTCCGCCTAAATAGTCGTATTATTGATTTAGGACTTTATTTTAAATTTTATTATAGGATTTGTATTTATTTTTTAATACCTTAATTTTATTGATCTTAGAATTTCATCTTTCTAGTATATTTAGGATAGTTTATTATTATTAATTCTTTATTTTTTTTTAATTATCAATGATGTGTGTTCAAGTGTGCTTCTAAGTTTTGGATAGTGAAGATTAGAATTCAAGTTCATAGCTTACTATGCGTTGCAAAACTCTAGGGGAGTATTCTATCTTTTTTCTCTGTTCTTGATCTTTATTTTTATATATACAACGGCATTGATGACAATGTCAAATTTAAGTGTGGGAGAGGGAAATAAAATATTTCTTTGGTTAAACTTTACATACCATGCTATGAGAATTAGCAATTTTGATGAATCTTTATAAAATTTTAAATTTTTTTACTCAGTTTTTTCTTATTATTATATTTAAGAGTCGATGAAAATTGGCTTGCCTAAGTTTGTGAGATATAATATGGGCAAGTTAAAGCTCTAAGTAATATATTCTACTCCACTAATTTTAGTTGCTTAGTAACCGGAAATCTTCATGACCAATATCGATTTTCGTGTAAAAAGACAATTAAGATTATGAGTATGTAAAGCATCTTGATGTATGTTTTATCGAGTAACCAGTTGCATCCATTACCCATGTTTATATTTGCATAAAAAGACATAACATCTCAAGAAAGAAAGAAATTTTTCAAGTATCAAGTAAAAGTCCAAGGAGTATAAAGAAAAGAAAAAAAAAGTATAAGAGCTTCAAGAGCAAGTGATATAAAAAATGTATAAATGTCTATTGATCTTTTGTTATGAATGAAGGTTTTACCTTTTTGAATAGGGTTATGATAATTTGTATTATGCATCATAGTTGTATCCTTTGAAGATGAGTTAGGCTATCTGTTTTGAAACATGTGTGAAATATTGGATGCTTGAGTCTTTTGATTAACAATTATTGAGTTTACCTTTTTAAGAAAATTATTATGATTCAAGTGTTCTTGGGTTGACATTGATCTCAGCATTAGTGAAATCTTTTTGAATAATGTCTTGAAACTGAGTATCAATATTCTTCATGATTTTTGCAAAAGTTGATTCTCAGTTGCTATTTACTTGAGGATAAGTAAAGGTTTAAGTGTGGGGGTATTTGATCGGTCCAAATTATATATAGATATTTAAGGGTATGTTAGAGCTTTAATGAATATTTTTATATTTAATATAGTGAAAATATATGTTTTTACCTTATTTAAACTTAATTGTCTATTTTCAGGTAATATTGGCTAATAGAGAAAAATATGGAGCTAAATACTAAAAAAGAAGATTAATTGGGCATGTTCGTGTCAAGGCTCAAGATTAAGTCTCATGGACTGTTACTTGCAAGGCATGGACAAAGATTACAATGTCCAAAGGATATTTTAGTCATCTTGTATAATTATTAGGATTTATATTAAGAGTTATTTATGAAATAGTATTTGGTGAAAATAAAGATACTTAAAGTCTTATCTATTAGATAGACGTATATTAGGTATACATCTCTAGGACGACTTATTTTAGAGGAGGACTCTTCTCTATATATATCTCTGCAAACCTAATTATGAAGGAGGAGGAGAGTTTTCTCATATTTGCTCTCTGCATCCGTCCACCATTATTTTTTCTACATTTTTTCCATAAATACTTTAGTTTAGTTTTTTATTACTCTTTTTAAGATTTAAGGAGTTTTTCAAGAAGTGGAGAACGAGGACCAATCATCTTCCTACTTGAAGAAATTCTTGATCTAGAGGGAGTTTTTACTTTATTGTTTTATGTCTTTCTATTTAATACCATATTGTCATTGGGTTAAATATATTAGACTAGTTTTCATAAGTGTTTAGTTTAGCCTTTTTACTTTTGTACAAACTTTATTATTTATTTATTTAATAAATAATTTTTTACCTTTATATTTCTAGTAGTTTCAATTGTTATTGTTAATTAACTATCATATTAATTTAGCAATAGTAATTGTTATGAACATATCTAGATTGAATGTATTAACGACACCAACTTTGTTTCAATCTATGTATGTCTAAGGAACTTTAGTTACATCATTAATTTGAGTGACTGAAGGAAAAGGCACATCACCATCTTTCATTAGATATAGACTTAAAGTAAAACAAGAAGATTACTAAGTAAATGGTTAGGCTAAATACTATATTTAACATATAGTTTTAAATTATAAGCATTTATATTTGTATTGCATTTTTATTTATTGTTTAGTTACTTTATTTATGAATATTATTCTCTCAAAATATTGATTTAGAGTGTTTAGATTTACTTTTATTGTTTTGTGTTGATAATTAGTTTTTATAATAAGTGGCATCATAGTTTCTTGAGAGATCGGCCTCGTGGTGAACTTACCTTTATTATAAGAACGGTTTGTGCATTTGCGAGTACTAAATTAGACACATCATCTAATAAAAAGGTTCATTTCACTTAAGAAGATAATATAAGAGAAAAAATAAAATGGAAGTGATAAAGTTGAAAGAAATATTTTGGTGTTATAAAATATATTAACATACTAATATAGTATTTATTTGAAAATTCTACCTTCTATTAGAATTTAGTTTCACTATAACTAATTTTTTTAAATTTAATTATGTAAAATTTTAACTTAATTTTCACTCTATTCAAAAGACATAAATTTTAAATTTATAAATAAATTTTTTAAATTTCAATGAAATATAAAGTAGTGATAATATTGATAGAGCATTGAAAGAGCTTTATAGTTTATAAGAGTTTTCCTGGACGATGATACGATCAGTTTATATATTCATTATCTGATTAAAAGAAGTGAAAAATAAAAACAAAAATTAATTTATTTTATTTTGGTAGTAACAAAAGTTAATTAATTAGTTGGCCACGAGCATTTAACTCTCACCAAGTTTATATTAGTAGTTTATGTGTGGGTTGTTTTTGGGCTAAATTACTTTGATAGTTTCTAAATTTTGAAATTAATATATCACCAAATTTCTTTTTATTTAATTAATATTTTTAAAGATTTTTATATTTTTTTTAAATAAATTACTTTTAAAGAGTTTTTCACTTTTATAAAATTCATGATTTTATGAATTACTTTCACAAACTTTACCTAAAAATATTTTTATAGACATTAATAGATTTTTATTATTTATCTATTATCTAATTATTTAAAAATAAATTTAATTATTTTTATTTTATTATTTTTTTCTTCTTTTACGTTTACTTTAAACATTATTCCACATAATATTATATTATATGCAACTCATATATAAGTAACGATTTTTTTTATTATTGTATTAAATTCATATCATCTTTAAATTTTTTATCTTACAATATGAGTACTATTTTTTTGCTAAGAGAATAATTCTTTAAAAAAAATTATCATATTACAATTTATCTCCAATTAAACCACTAAATTCATATCATATTCGTTATATTTTGTTTATTACTTATTTGATAAATACTTAAAATAATAGTATTAAAATAATAGTAATGCTTACTAACAGAAAAAAATTATCCAAATAATCTTTCTAATAAAATCTAAAAATTTATATATGGTTGGGTTATTTGCTCAAAATAATTCATCGAATGCTTCATTTAAATTCATATTTTTTATGAGGATTCTTTTAAAATTAAATTAAAATTTTTTAATTAATTATTTGTATGTGTGAGTAAAGAAAATTATTAGTAAATAATTTTAAACTTCTAAAATTTCATCTAATTTCTGTATTTTTTAAAATAGAGAATATAGTAAAGATAAATTAAGACAATAATGCAGGAGAATTTAAAAAGAAGAAAAATGAGCTTTCAAAAAAAATCTATTGAGATCCTAAAGAAAAGCAAAAGAAAAAAATTTAAAAATTTTCATACACAACAATGCATAAAAAGTCATTAAAAATATAAAATATTTCATATATATATAAAAATTAGTAATTTTTTAAATACTAATTTATTTTTAAAATTTTTATAAAAATCATAATTGAGTATCTCTTTATTTTTAAAAATTTATATTAAATAATACCATAATTTTTAAACTTTATTAAAAAATTTAATTGAATACACCGTGTATTTAATATTACAAAACCCTCTAATGTTATTGTCAGTTAATAACAGATCTAAAAAGCTGATATGGGAGCACTCATGCCAAAATTTACTTTTTACTTTTAAAAACCAATACACGTTATTTACTAATGATTTTGTCCAGTCTCTCTCTCTCTTTCATCTCTCGTCTTCTTTTCACTCTCTCGTTCTCTCTCCTCTTTATGTTCTCTTCTCAAACTTTTCAAAACTTAGGCTGCAACTCAGCTCCTCCAACAGTTGAGAACCAAATATGCTTTTGCTATAATTATCAACACCCATCCTACACGTTTACTAATTAAATTAATTTAAATCTATAATGGAAATGTATTTCTTGCATATCACCGGATTTTCTATCAAGGCCATAGCCAACTTGCAAAAATTGGTTATCTTCATCCCAAACCAAAAAAACAACTAGTTAATTTGATTTTATTTTTATCAATTTCTCTATTTTCTTTATAATAATAAAATACACATTACTGAACAAAAACTGAAAGTTTGTCAAAGACATAACAAATAAGAATCATTAAATTAGTTTGTCAGAGGCTGAGTAGGCAAAGCTACTGAGTCATGAGAAGAACTCTATGGAAGATACTGAGTTAGGCAAGTGTGTTTTCACTGTCCCTAAAAGTTGGTCGTTTGTATGTCGTCCGTCATTATTGTTGACGCCACCGTCACATTAGAGCTTGAAATTTTACAATATAAATTTTTATAAGAGTCATGCTGTTGATGAAATTTGGTGATTTAATTCATATTTTGTCATGAATTATGTACTTTACAAGATTTATTCAAGATCGTCTGAAAGAAAATAAACAGGGGAGAGAGAGACGGGAATGATGAGTTTTAAGATAGCAATTAGGGCTCCAAAATGAAATGAAAAGTTGGAGTGTGATCGAATTTGACTCATTTTTTAACTCATTCAAACTTATTCAGAAAGTATAACAATCCAAATTTGATCTTATTCTTAAACTGATTAATATTTAAGCCGAGTTTGAGAAGACAAAAATTCGGCTCGGCATAGTTATGAGCTTTTAGATTTATTATTTATAATTTAAATTATCTATAATAATATATGATAGGATATATATTTTTAAACTTAATTCTTTTATATGACAAAACTCAAAATCAATAAATTAATAGATTCACATTCTTTTTTTGGATATTTAACATGTTAATTTGAGATTTTAAATTGTTTTTCTTTTATATTTCTTTCATATAAAAATTGACACAAAACTTGACATGATACAAAATTGTAGAATATAAAATTTTAGTTAATGTCAAAATTTCGGTATATATTATATATATATATACATGATATTTAAAATTATTTTTTATTTCTACTTTGTATCTTTGGTATTTATGCACATATAAGCTTGATCCCTATTCAAAAGGTTAAGCCAATTTCTTAGGATAAACATATTATCAAGAACTATCATAGCAAAATATAATTTCATTTAATTCAAATTATTAGCCAATTTAAATAGCCATTTGTTTATTTCATATTTAGTTTTCTAAAATACTCAAAACGTATATTAGTATTTATAAATTCTTAAACAAAATAAATAGAGTAAATTGATTCACACACAAACCTTTATGAACGTTATGAGTAATAATACATATGCACAACATGCTGGTCCACTTGATTTTATAGGTAATAGCAATTAAGTAGATTCTTTTGTTGTTCATGGAGAAAATAAGGAGTCCATTAGCATCAAAGATCAATAATCAAGAAACAGAAAGTAATTAAGAAATAAACGTCATAAAGGGGTCAATACTTGCCAAGGAGACACAATAATTTTAGTGGAAGAATTAGATTCCAAAATACCATGCACAAACTCCACAAACAAGGGAATTGAAAAGAAAGAAAGCAAGTGGATTACGCTAATAGACCCGACTGGTTAAGTAGGCATTTTACCAAATAGTTTGTGTGCATGATCAATGATCAAGCATTCAACGCTCCCATAAAAGAAATATGGCAGATTGAAATGTTCATTGGTAATATTTTCGAAGTTTTACCATGGAAAATTGTTTGGCATATGATAAGTCGAACATCCCACAAAAGAAAAAAAAAAAAAAAAGGAAAAAGTAACCCACAAACTATCAGCCACCTTCGAGGTGAGTGACAAAACCACCACCACCTTAACCCATATTTTACAATTGCAAAAACAGTAAACTTGCATAAAGAAAACAATTTGAAGAAAAGAAGAAAAAAGTAAAAAGAAAATGTATTTGAAAAAAGAGAGAAAGGAGTAGAATATAATAGAAAAGAAATAAAAAAATAGATAAAAAAGGTAAAAATGAAATAATGATAGAGTATGAATGAAAGAAACAAAAAAATACTGTAAAAAAGAAAATTTTTCAAAAGACACTGTAAACAACGTAATTTTCTCTTAAAATTTTGCCATGGGTTCTGCTATGTGAGCTTTCAGTTTATATTCTTAACGGACAATAACGTGAAAGATTTTGTGATATTAAAATTAAAATTGAGGGGATTTAATGTCACAAATTAAAACTTGCAGGACTTTAGTGATACTAACGTCAAAATTCAGGAGCAATAAAAGTAATTTAGCTGTAGTTTTTGTCGTTATTTTATTATAAATAATAATGTAAAGTAAATTAATAAAAAAATAAACAATAATAACAATTTAATTTATTTATCTTACTTAACAAAATTTTAATATTTTAAAATACTATTAATACAATAAATATATGAATTATGTTAAAAATGTGAATTTATTACTCTTTCATCATCTTTCTAAAACAAATCAAATCAAATCTATTTTTATTTAGTTATTTTTACGAGTTATCTTAGGTTTTTTAGCTTATTAATCAAGTTTATTATATTAAAAGAATTTAAATGATAAATAGTCTATTTATTTAAATAAATATAGTTATGGATGAAAATCAAAATCCTCTCATGTTCAACGAGAATATGATTAGTTGATGTTTACAAACTGTACCTTTTATTTAAAGGCTTAATTACTAAAAGAAATTCTATACTTTGCACTTCTTATCAAATCTAGTATGTATTATTTAAATTTTCAATTTAAACATCAAACTTTACAATTGATTTCGATTTTAATTTCCGGTGAAATTATCAACAAAATTTATTGACGTGGTATAGCAACAACAATAAAAATGAGCAATTGAGTCAGCACCTTCATTATTAAAATATTATCATTTAAGCACATAAAATTAATGAAACTCCAAAAGTAAGAAAATAAATTAATTTATGTACTTAGATAATAATATTTTAATAATGGAACGAATTAACAATTCTAATGTTGATTCGATTCTTTTTATTGTTGCCAGAGTTTACGTCATACTAGCAGATTTGATATATAATTTTATTAAATGCTAAACTTGAAATCAATGTTAAAATATAATGTTGAAATTTGAAAATTTAAAAACTACTAGATTTGTTTTTATTTTTAAAAATGGGTAGTTATTGTTTAACAATGAATCTCTTGATTATCAATGGTTAAAATGAAAAAAGAAAAAAAGTTAAACGAAATCAAATAATAAAACAGAGTAAAGTATAAATTTAATGTAATCACAACTACCAACTACACAACCCAATCACCTCCGCCATCTTCTCCGTCAAACTATAAATCTAATGTAATCATAACTACCAACTACACAACCCAATGGGCCATCTTCTCCATCAAACACCCACCACCCGCTGCTGCATCACCACTTTTTATTTGATCATAAACTGTTATCAGTGAAGGGAATGATGGTTAGAGGTGACGAGAGCAACGAGCATGCTGCAGGCGATAAACATCAAGCAAATGAAGAGTGATAAGTGATGAGTGTTAGATGTGATTTTTTTTTTCTTTTTCTTTCTTCCTCTTGGTGGGTCTAAATTGATTTAATGGAAGTTATGGTTTCAAATATGGAAGATCGTGGTTGTAATTTTTTCTTTTTCTTTTTTCCTCTTTTTGGTGGGTCTCAATTGATTTAATGGAGATTATAGTTTCAAATAGAGAAGATGGTGGTTATAGTGGTTGACGCTAAATATTGGTTTGATGGAGGCTAGGGGTTTGACGAATTTGATAGAGTCAACAGTGGTGATGACACTAAATTTTAGGTTCGACTGGCAAAATGGGGGTGGCGAGGCGGTGGAGACATCAATAGTGATGGGGATATTACCAATTATTGTTGGCGTAATTTTTTTTTTAAAACCAATATTTTTAATTTAAATTATTCATATTTATTTATATTAAATATATAATTAGAAGAAATTATATCCTATTGGCCATAAATTTTACCAAGCTTACTAACAAAAGAGTTAATGGAGCTAACAGATTAAGTTTAATTGAATCCTTTAAAAAAATTAAAAGGCAACATTGAGCCAATTTGAAGAATAAGGATTTAATTGTACCCTAATTAGTTCAAGTGCTTTTTTTGTACCTTGTGCCTATATAATTCTCTTTCCGAAAAAAAAAAAAAACAGAGCATTTAAAACAAAAAAAAAAAGTTATTTTATTTATAAATATTAAGGAAAAATTATTATATAATCTTAATTTAGACGCAATTAATAAAGTCATGATTCAACTAGTTTTCTTTTTTTTTTTTTTTTTCACCAATAGAAATGATAATTCATTTCAAATCAAGAGCCCAATACAGGGAGAGCTTAATACAAGCTTAAATAAAGAGGACCCAAAAAAGCAAGATATAATATTAGTTCCAACAGCAAAACCATTAGCTAACCCTAACACTGTACAAATCTAACAGAAAATGGAATAAGATCTACACTTGTGCCTAAATATGATTCAACCCATTAGATATGATTCAACTAGTTAATTTCTATAATCAGACAAACAATGCATAAATGCAATAACATATCATGATTTAATCGGCAGTGTCTATTAAAAGAGTCGATTACATAAGAGCTATTTTGAACCTTATTCCTATAACAATCACAATAATATGCATCTCTTATTTCCTAAAACATATATGAAGGTTTAACACCATGATCAAAGGCCATACTTCTCAGACCCGCAAAATGCCTTCAGTTTTATATACTATTAGTAGAAAATCTTCAGCTTTACGTGAGATATTAGACGAAAATGGATTTTTGGGGATAATTACAAGCATTACTATCTTATACTTGATCAAGCATCTGAGTGTGGTTAATATAAGATTGGGGGCAATTGATGCACCTGACCAAGGGTAATGGGTACACATTTACTTGGAGAAACACAAACTTACAATGAACTTGATTGCTAAAACAACCATAGCTGATATGTTCATTACATGAAATGTGGGATTCTAAATGAGGTATGCAGGATATTCAATTGCAAGTCGAAGAAAAACAAGGTTTGTTTGGAAAGTGATGATTCCCAGAACTGTTATGAATGGGTTTGGGAAGGAAGCATTGAGGTAGTTTGATAATTGGAAACTGGATGGAGCCTGAATAAGCTCACAGCCGATGACTCTGGAGATTTATGTTATGTTATCAAAACATATATGCTGATGGTGAGATGTGCGCAGAACAGAAAATCCATTACAGGCAGAAAAATGAAAACATAAGCTGTAAAGAGTATGACTCGGACTAAATGGCAACACTAAAGACTTTGTTGGTTTGGCAGCCTATTAATTACCAAATATGCACATACTTGCTGCACTAAAGAATATGCAAACTACGTATAAAACTTCAGATATTTGTAAAGGAGATCAGACCAAAAGCCACGATCTTTATCATACATATACATGTTTGCCGCAGGAAGCTTAGAACAATATAGCCTACAAGGGGATTTAAATAGAGAGAATAAATGTAACCGGATGAAAATATCAGTTCAACATATGGTCTTAAGACTGGGATTTCTCATGGTACCAAAGTTGCAGACATTTCAATGTTAAAACCCTTTTCTACATATGATAAAATGAAAAGGAAAAAAGAAAAAGAAGAAAGCAGCACCTTTTACTCAAATATGTCATGTTCTTCGGTGTTATGTAACACATTGCTAGCCTATAGAAATCAATAATCATTGCTTTATCAGATCCTCCATATATCATGTATTTAACTCCACAACATTAGATAGAGGACTAGGATAATTATCATACAAAAGTAGAAACTACAATTGCAATTCTGTTAACAAAGTAATCTCTACGCTCATGCTGGTTACAAATAAATGGAACATAATATGCAGGAGCATAGCAAGTATGCAGGTGTTAGATAATATCAGGTCTATAAACATGAGAACAAAAAAGAATTCCGAAACCATAATCTCTCCTGTCCATAACCAAAATATTATGATCTAGCGTATAACATACAACTTAGCAAAATTCAGATCTCTGATACCCAAGAAAACAGAACCAATAGAACATGAGTTACCTTCTTTCCTTTTTACTGAGAAAATTAGAACCAAAACTTTTGAGCGAAATTCATATATCTGATGATTTGATAGAATGGAGCGCCAACTGAACCTGGTCGTGAACCAACTCCATTCTCTGCACAAACAACTCCAATTCAGCTTGTCTCAATTTCTTCCACTTGTCATCCAATTCCTTCAACTTCCCTTTCTCAATCATCCCCAAATGCTTTCTCAATGATACTTTCACTCCGTCGGATAATCCTTCTTCACTCTCCAAAGCCTCACTTAAAGATGGGTACTTTTCCCAAACACCCTCACCCTTTACTACTGCGCTCTTCGTTTCAATTTTCTCTTTACTCTTGATTTGATCCTTTTCTTCCACATTAGGGGCTCGAATTGGCTTTTTCGAGCTCAATTGGTTTGCTAATAATCCCAAAGTAACACCACCACCAGCAATATTATCATCATTATCATTATTAACATTTTGATCATTTTTCCCCCAAAGTTTCTTAGAAAGCTGAAAAGATTTTTCATCGTGTGATTTAGTAAAAACGGGGTCTTGACCTCTTTTCATATTGTTTCCATATTTCTTCTTCAGCCTTCTAATTTTATCTATAAGTTGATTCCTTGAAACATCAACATGGAGTGATTTCTTGATATATTCATAAAACGCGCCCATTTCAGAATATGGGTCCGCGCCCTTCTCGGACTTGTATTGAGAAAGGCCATTTAGAACGACTATCTCGTCGTCCTCGCTCCACAGCCGTTGGACTGCACCCCTTTTCACTACTTCATCCTCTCCGACGCCGGCGGTAGGCTTCTTCTTTTTGTTAGTGGGTCCCATGGAGTCAGATTCAGCAGGTCGTTTCGAGGAGGCGGTTTTGTTGGGTTTAGGAGAGCGGTTGTAGAGTTTGATTGTGAAGGCGGATAATGAAGGGGATGGCTGAGTTGACTCGGAGTCATCCGATTCAGTTGCCGAGTCTGACTTCTGTGGAGTTGCAGGGACTACCGATTTCTTCGAAACAGGAGATTCTTTGTCTTCCTCTTCCTCTTCCTCTTCTTCATCGTCATCTGGATTGCCGTTGTCGTTCTCGTCGTCGTGTTTGTCAACGGCGCCGTTTTGCTCAGTATTTCCTTCATCGGATTCTGAATCTGATTCTTCTTCTTCTTCTTCATCGGAAGCAGCGGGTGGGGGATTTTCAGAGAGACGCCTTGGAGCCATTTGGGTATTTTGAGAGTGATTCTAATTTGTGATTTTGACGGTGGTTGGGGTCCTAAGACTAATTATATATGAGTTTCGGGGATATTAGTAGGGTTTTCAGTTTAGTTAATTACTTACTAGTTTACTTAATAAATTATTCTTAAATTTTAGTAGCTATGGTTAATTACTATACGATCCCTGCTATAAGGATCAAATTGGTTCATAATATTATATGGATTAAAAGGATATATGAAAGTAAAATAAGAACTATTCTTTTATCTATCATAAATGATTTTAAATACATTGTGATATTATTTTTAAATATTTATTTTTACTATTAATGAATTGATATATTTATTCTTTGTATCACTCTTAAATTAATTTTTACCATAAGATTGAATGAGTCATAACTTAATTCTTATTATAAATTAATGTAATTTCAAATAATATTTACTTAGGTATTGTTTATTACGGTATAATTACCATGATATTTTTCATTTTAGACACGAATCAATAAAAGTTGAGTTTTACTTTATAACAAATTATAAATTAATATAAAGAAGTAATTTTTAATTAAATTCTTTTCTCGATTCTACTTTAATGTATTATTAATATATTTTTATTCTCTTAAAAAATAGTATATTGATAAATTTAAATTATATATAATTATTTAGAATATTTTAGAACTTTAATGATATATTTTTTATATATAGTATGATTGAAATATGTGTTCTTATCTCATTTAAACTTAATTGTTTATTTCAGGTACTATTAGTTAGAGAGGAAAAATATGGAGAAATATACTCAAAAAAGAGTTTAATTGAATGTATTTATGTCAAAAATTCAAGATTAAGACGTACGGACTATTATTTTCTGGGCTAGCCGAAAATCACTACTCACATGGGGCATTTTAGTCATTTATTATTATTAGAATTTATATTAAAAGTTATTATGAGATAATATTTGATGGAGATAAAAATATCTATAATTTTATCTATTAAATATATTTATATTGGTATACTTATTTTTAGAGAGACTTATCTTGGTAGATGACTCTTCTTTATATATATTTATGCAGATCTAATTCTAAAAGAAGAGGAGAGGTCTCTCCTATATGGTCTATGATACATCTCCCATTTGCATCCCACCACTATTTTCTATGCCTAATTACTTGTGTGTTTTGTACATATTTATCTTGTTTTATGTCAAAAATCACATGTTTTTTATTCCTTTTATGTTTCAAGTGATCATTAATGAACATTATCAGTGCTTGAGGACGATATGTGCGAAAATGGACTAGAATTCATCAAGATTGGACAAAGGCTCGCACTTCAAGGTTGAGCACGGCCTATGTCAAGGCAGTGCTAATCGGCACGGCCTGGACTCTGGCCATGCTGAACCATTAGCCTTTGATCTTTAAATTTGGCTTTTTAGCACGGTTTTCGAGGCCACCACGGCCTCCAACATGGCCCGTGGTGGCTTAGCACCGACAAGGGCACGACCAGGGAGTAAGGAGTTGATTTTGGACTCGGAGGCTCAGTACGTCCTGAACTGGGCCCGTGCTGACCATCACGGGCTTGACCACGGCCGTGCTGAATTAATTATATAGGTTATTTCACTTTGTTTTGAGGGGTTCGACATTCCTGATCTCGGATCTCATATACGCACACAAGCCATCTCTTTTCAGACTTCGACGTTTGACTTTGGGAGACCATTTCACGCATTGAAGGACAGAAATCAGTGGTTCAAGTATCATATTGAAGATCAAGAGTGGATTTTGAGGCATTCAAGAGGCAATTCGAGGTTCATTATTCAGACTTGGAGATTGAAGACTGTTCATCTGATTTGAAGAAGAAGAGTATACATGTTTTCAATTTTTTCTTCTGTATCTATTCTTTATTTTTTTTATTCATTAGCATGAGTAGCTAGAGCTGCTGAACTCATTGGGGCTCCTTTGTTTGTTGGATTGTACTTCGTGTTTATGAGATTTTGATTATCAATTCTTGTATTCTTCTTGCTTTCAGTATTAATAAGATATCGCATTATTCGTGAGATGTTGTGAATTGTGTTCTTTAGATTGCTTTCTATAATTGAGAAATTCATTAAGTAATTGGAATTTTGAATAGCAAGAACTGGTTAATAATCACTTAGAGATAAGGGTAATTAACTAGCCAGATTAAGAATTAATAACTCTTAATAGCAGTGAATTAATCTTAAGGATAACCTAAAATCAATCATTAGGAAGAGATTCTGTCGTTTAGGTTCTTAGGCTTAGGAATTCGGTGTTCTCGAGAGGAAACTCGAATTCAATTTAGAATCCATTCACGGGTAATCATAAATTGGTAATCAATCTAATTTCTACCTTTGTTAAAATCCAACTAGCTTAGGTCCCCCTTGGATTTGCCTTCTTTCCTTGATTGTTTCATTAAAACTTTGCAGATTGCTTGATATTTAGTTAATCATTTAGCTTGCACCTAGTCATAGATTAGTAACTTCTTCATCATTAGTTTAAGGTTAGATAACATAAGACGCTGGAGTAGTTCTAGGCTCACCCTTTCTAAAAAATACGATCTTAATACTCGCCATTAGTGTTAGTCTGCATCGATAGGTTCACTGTCTTAGATTGTAGCTGCATCATTAGCTCATCACCACCACTATTTTATCTGTAATTTTCTTTATAGTTCATCCTTTTCCAAATATTTTGTTCTTTTAAAATTTAAGGATCTTTTCAAGAAGTGTCGAGTAAGGACAAATCATTTTCTTATTTGAAGGGTTCTTAATTTCAAGGGAGCTTTTATTCTCTGCTTTATTTTTATGTCTTTCTATTTAATACCATGATTGTTGGGTTAAATATGTTAGGCTAGCTTTTCTAAGTGTTTAGTTTAGTCATTTTTACTTATGTATGAATATTGTTATTTATTTATTTAATGGGTGATTTCGTTGCCTTCATATTTTTATTAGTTTCAGATATTATTATTAGTTAACCATCATATTAATTTAACATTAGTAATTATTATGAAAATATTTAAGTTGAATGTACTAGAGACACCATCTTTGCTTCAATCTATATTGGTATAAGAAACTTTAGTTGCATCATTAGATTAAGTAATTAATGGAAAAGGAATATCATTATTCCATTCATTAGATCTATACTTAAGATTAAAACAAGGGGATTACTAAGTAAAATAGCTAGGCTAAATACTGTCTTTAACATATAGTTTTAAATCATAAGTATTTATATTGTATGTTTATTTATTGTTTGGTTACTTTACTTTATGAATATTATTCTCTCAAAATACTGGTTTAGAGTGTTTAGATTTACTTTTAGCATTTTGTGTTGATAATTATTCTTCATAATAAGTGGCCTTATAGTTCTTTGAGAGATCAACCTCGTAGTATTTATTGCTCTTACTACAAAAATGGTTCATGAATTTGCGAGTACTTGTTAGATATGTACTAAAGACAAAGAGTTGTCAAATAATATATGTTAATTGATACATTACAATTGATGGCATACAATCATATACTAAAAGCATTGTTCGAATCTAATGGTATGAATAGTTGGGTATTATCAAGGAATAATCTAAACCGTTAGAGATGAACACTATAGAATGTAAACATAGATGTAAGAGAAATTATAAAGCGAGTTTATAATGATAAAGTTCTCATTACATATATTCCTAAACTTTATTCATAGCAATATTTGATCAAGAATTAAATATTGATTAGACGCTTGAGACTACTATAATGTGTTACCGCTTTGAAAGTAAGAAATCTGTCTTATAAGGTTGAGGAATAGAGATTCTGAGATAAGCATATGGGTGCTTGTTACAAGAACAAGTTTATTGAACATGACCCCATTGAGTAGTCCATATGGAATTTACCCAAAGTGTTTATGGACAATACTCTTGTAACAATCATGTAAGATGTGATCCTTAGACTTGAGATAACAATGTATTATCTTATATGAGAATTATTATACTTTGATACTATCTTATGTTCTCCTATCCATGGAGTGCTCAAGGGATAGTCATTGGGTATAATAAGAATCATATGAAGATAATAAGTTATCAATAAAAAATTCATTGCCCAAGGTAATATGTCATGGGACCTTATCTTGATGATTCTTGACATGCTTTAATATGAAAATCCTTGGCTAAGGTTATATGAATGAGATTATGAAAAATACTTCATAGATCTTATTCAAGATATTATATGTAATTATCAAGAACAAATATGATTGGTTCAATTATAGAGTTAACACTTACACCCATGTTGTCAACACCTCTTTCCGGATTTAGATATCAAGAAAAAAAAATGAAAAATCCTATGATGAAAGTTATTGCCTTCTCGGGTCTCGAGAGATGAAGGACGGGCAAATTCGAGGCTAAGGTCCAGGTTAATCCAACTGGGATTACCTTTTTAAAATCAATTTAGAATCAATTGTTAAGAAAAATAAAGTTTGGGTCAAAACAACAATTTTTATAAGTTCAAGGACCTAATTGGAAAAGTTTCTAACTTCCTCTACATAGAGCCAATCGGCTTTGCACAGAGCCGCTTGGGTTTTGTACTCTGACATTGTTTTTCTCGACGATCTTATATCTAGATATAAATTCTAGAAGGTTTTCTTAATGATAATCATTATTTTTATTGATAATTATTTAAATTTTAAAAATAAAAATTGGATATTTATCGATAATATTTTAAAATATATCGCCTCCCTTAGGGTTTTCCTTGAATCCTATATCTATAAATAGAAAGAGATTATTAGGTTTAGGGTGAGCAATTAAGAACTGAATTTGGCAACAAGTGATATCGATACTTGAAAAAAACTAAGAAAGAAAGTACATAGAGAAAAACTAGAGAGAAAAGAAAGAAAAAAATTGTCGTTCTTATTTGACAATGTAAGACTCAAGCCACTAAAGAAATAATTTTTGAAAACAAGTCACAGAAAAAAGAATAATTTTTGAAAACCTGTGTTTAAATCGGCAGAAGATTTTTCTACATTAGATCCAGCACTGAATTTCTATCCGATCTTTGACTCAACTGCATCCTCATCGCTTGAGACTCGCAGATCTACTAACTACAGTAATAACCTGAGGGTTCCTTCAATCATGCATTCACCATCTTCATAAAATGGGTTCCTCCATTTCTTTTTATTTTTCTTTTGTTATTTGTTTTTAGAAACATGACTAGGATTATGATTTATTATCAATATGGTTCGATTAGAGTTTTTTGTGAATATACATGATTATTGAGTTTTGAATCTAATAAGAACTCTAGGATTTTGAAATCTAAACTTGACAAGGATGAAAATGGTAAAGCCAATTTGTGAGAAGAAATATCAATGTATGACTGGTAGTTTTTCTTTATCTTATCACTAGTAGACCATATATCATTTTTGTCGTGTGTTTAAGTTCTCACTTTTAATTTTATTTTAAAAAATCTTATTTGCATGCTATGAAAATGATTTTAAAGTATCTTGTTGGCAAATTGCATTTAGATTTTTAGTATCCTAAGGGTAATACATTTAAGTTTGTTAATTATTCAGATGCGAACTGTGGGGGATGCATCCTAGATAGGAAAAGTACCTCTGGTACTTGCCAATTCTTAGAAAATTATCTTGTTTTTCAGTTTAGCAAGAAACAAAAACTAGTTGCCTTACCCACGACCGAACCTAAATATGTGGTCATCGATTATTGTTGCACTTAAGTGCTTTTAATCAAACAACAATTCTTCAATTTTAGATTCTCAGTTGATCATATTCCCATCAAATGTGACAATACTAATGTCATTAACATTTATAAGAATCTTATCCAACACTCTAGGACTAAACATATAGATATTATGTATCATTTCTTGCGTGATCATGTGCATAATGACGGTGTTGTATTAGAATTTATTGATGGAACTCATCAACTTGTGCACATTCTTACCAAACCTTTCAGTGAAGAGCGGATGAATTTCATTAAAAGGAAATTGATATTCTTGATGGTAGTTTATTGTGATACATTCATGCTTTCCCTTGATCGATTGCTTTAAATATTGTGAACTTTGAGTATTCATGTATTTACCATAAATATAGGGCACTCTTGTATGATCTATTTTTAGTGAAAAATAATTTAAGCTTGAACTTGTCTGAAATATATTCTAAAAGCTTTTTTCAAAATTTTTTATTTTTTCTCTGGTTCACATTTGGGAACATTTCTTCCTGCCTGTGAAGTTGGGATCTTCACAGTTGTGAAGATAACTTTAAAGTAAAACCTATTTTTCGATTGTACTGTTTACAAGTTGGTGTTCCACTCATGAATTCCAGCCTTTATGATCGTGAACTTGTTTTCATGAGCGTGAACGCTGCGATTTCTACAATTTAACATCATAATGACTCGTCTTGAAAAATAAAATAAGTTCTCTTTCTTTAACTAGCTTTTATTCTTATATAGCTAGACTTCAAACATTTCATGTTTGTGGCTTTTAGTGCTTTTGAAAATAATTTATATGTTATTGTCTATCTTTTTTATGCTTTTCTCATCGCTTCCTTTGGCTTGTGGTTCTTTTTGTTGGTGCCAAAAAGGAGAGAAGTATAAGCAATTTACTTGTTATGTAATGCACTTTTTTGAATTAAATGGATGAATAGTTTGTGGTTTCAAGTGTTATGCTTTAAGTATGCTTTGTGGTTACTTTTTTTATTATTATTGTTTTGGCTTGAAGTGTATTATTTAAAGAGAGATTCTCTCTTGATTTGTCTTGTTAAATTGGTTATTTTTTACTATAAAAGAGAGAGAGAGAGATTATTGAATTTTGAAGGTTTTTAAATATATATTTTGATAGTCGCAAACAATTAAGAATATCTAACAAATTTATTTAAGTATTTATATACAAGGCAAGAAGGATTGAAATCCTTCATCTTTATAGAATAGGACATTTTCACGCCCATTAACTTTTTCATGTGTCTGAATTGTCTATTTCATAGCTATGAAATAAAGTTCTTACTCATGAAAGTCCTTCCAGCTCAAAGGCAAAAGTCATAGAAGTTTTGTAACTAGCCTTCATGTTTGCGAACTAATCTTCAGGCCTATGAAGTTTGTCTAGCTTGAAAAAGTAAGAAAAATCACAGAAGATTTCATGGCCAATACTCACAGCCATGAATGTAAAGATTCAAGACCATAAACAAAGCTTCATGCCCATGAAGGACAGTATTCATGGCCATGAATTAGGATTCATGCCCATGAATATTTTCTTCTATTTGAAATTGTAGAAACCACATAAGGGTTCATGATCAAAGTTTCCAGCCATGAAGTCAGGCTTTCACAACCATAAACTAGGATTTACACTCGTGACGAGGTCCATATTTTTGAATCAAAATCTCACATTGAAGCTTCACACTAGTGAAGAAAGATTCACATCTTTGAAGTTGCATTTATAAAAATTATTGAAATAGCTATTTTCACATTAATTGAAGCTCTAACATCTCTATTTACCTTATATAAACTCTATTTTTAATAGTTATAAAGTAAGTAAGATCATTTATTTTAAGCCACTATTTATATTAACTTTCAACAAACTTAAATTTTTGTATAAAATCTGAATCTTTAGATGGTTGAGTGATTAATTCTTATACTGAAAGCTGAAAAAGAGTTAGGTTAATTATTTTAGTAAGGGATTAATTACTCTTATAACTAAGATTGAAAATCTTAACTGAGTAAGAGTGTGAGCCTTGGAAAAATACTTGAGTTAGTTTTTAACCTTATAAAAAGAATTTAAATAGAGTTATGTTGTAATTTTATTTGATAGTGAAAATTTCAAAAGGACTCCCATTTTGAGGATAAAATGTAGACAAATGTTGATCGAATCACTATAAAATCCTTGTATTATTTAATTATGCTTCATTTTCTTCTTGCTTGAGTTTGGGTTTTAGCTTTTAATTTCAATCAATTCACCCCCTCCTCTCTTGGTTGCCCCGAGAGTTACAATATTGTTTTCCTTTTGTTAACCTCCTATGTTGTAGGAACCATACCCATTAGGTTGTTTTTTGATTTTCTTTTCTGTTGTTTCTCAATTATTTTTTATTATTTTTCACTAATTTCGACTGTTTTTTAATTGTTTTCAATTGTTTGATATAATTACTTTTTTATATTTTTTCTAATAAATATAACTTATTAATGACTCAAGTAATTAATTAGACCGCTTAATTGAGTTTTTAATTAGAGAGCTTAATCATAAACAATTATTAATTTATATTAGCATAATTATTCTAATACTTTCTAGTCATGAAAAGAGAACTGAAATAAATTAATCTCTCTAACAAAATTTATCAAAAGTTGAGCGGCTTAAAAATTATTTATATATAAATTGTTTTAGATTACACGATGATGTTAAACGATGTGCAAGGTTTTTATATTTTAACTAAAGAACATGTTGTTCTATTTCTTGAGTAAGAGAAAAGGATAATTTGAATTAACAGAAATAGATTTTTGAACTAAATTAGTTTAAAAGGTAAATAAAAATTGAATTAATCTTATGCAACGAATGTAGGGGTTAAAGTTGAGCCTTCTTCTTTAATAACATCATAAAACTATTGTCACACATTTACAGAATTTTAAATTTAATATCTAATAATGTTATAGATGAAATATATATTTTTTAATTTAATTAAAATTAAAATTAAAATATAACTATATATTAAAACTATTAAAACTCTTTACCTCTCATAAATACTCTACTCTCCCCATATGCTCTTAAGAATGAGACTAGATATTAGATAAACAAAGTACTGGCACCCACTCCCTATTTTCATATTAACCTGCTACTACACCATTTATGTAGTGGGGCGCTACATGCATCATCCTCCTGAAATTCGATATAATTTCTGTTGCCCATATGCGTACAAAACAAAAGTAGGTTAATGGCATAGTTCTACGTGTAGCACTGGAACCTGCGTGTAACCTCAAGGTCACCTTCTTCCAAAACATATAGCTCCCATCATTACATTCATCGCAACACGTTCTCTCCATGCAAAAGCTTTATCATACTATAAATAACCTTCATCATCTTCACTCCAATACTCACCGATCAAACTCTTATCTATTCCTCTCTACAGCAAGGAGCCAAGCGTCATCTACGATGGCAAAGTTCGCCATTCTTTTAGCCAGTTTCATTGCTCTTCTCTTCTTGGTTGATGCTTCCATCTATCGAACAACTGTCATCGTCGACGAGGAGGATGCGAACCCAAGTTATCAAAGCTGTCGCGAGCAGGTTGTCATGCGGCAGTATCTCTCTCCTTGCCAGGAATATATCAGGCAACAGGTTGCCGGACTCGGTTTGAGCCATGGGTACAACCCACGTCTTCGTGATTGTTGCGAACGAATTCAAAGTATGCAGACCCAGTGCCGATGCGAGGGTCTGAGGATGGCCATTGATCAGCAGAAGAGCAAGGGACAAATTCTGGGACAGGACTCTCGCCAGGCTTACAACATCGCTCAGGACTTGCCATACACGTGCGGTGTCTCACCACAGAAATGTAGGTTCGGAACACGATGGGGGTTCTGAAGGGAAGGTGGAGAAAGCCATCTACATGCTTGCACATGATATGGGCAGCAGTTAATAAAGACATCACTAGCTCTGCACTTTTGGTTGGAGATTAGATGATGCATAGCTACCAGTCATTTCAGAATAAGCACATTATCATGTGCGGTTAAGTCATATATATAAATGCAAGTCTTGCTATAGCACAAAGAGAAAAAAAGATTCCATCTAAATCTAAATCCAGTATGACTGCTGTTAATTCTAGTTTCTTAAGCTTTGATGATTAAGCATGTTTTTCGGTCCGTTACTAGTCTGTATATATAGTTTTAATAGAGAATGTGATAAGTGATAGAAAATAAAACATAAATATAATAGTCTTACTAGAGAATATATCACAACATATAGAAGTATAGAAGTATAGTTTTACAATTTAACATCAAATCATTAACACATTTTTTTTAACTAGTTTAGAATTAATAAATATTTATAAATCATATAAATTAATAAATAGATAAAAAAATTTAATTATTTAAATTAATTTTTATATAAAAATTATTTAAAATTAATTAATATGTATAAAGTATTTATTGAATTAAAATATAGATAGAAATTGGCAACATATACATCTAAATTGCACAATCATTTTTTTAAACTTTCTTATAATTTGTCCTGCAACTAGTTACAAAGATAAATTAAAACAAGGACCAAATTAATAAAATAATCAAAGATAAATTAAAACAACGAGTATTTCTAGTGCAGGGTCATCTCATATGATAGATTAGTGGTTTGCAATATGTGTAAGTGTACGAACCGTTTTTATAATAAGTGTAAGTTTATTACGAGGTTGATTTTTATGAGGCCACTTATTATAAAGATTAATTATCAATATAAAATAATAAAAGTAAATCTAATCACTCTAAATCAGTATTTTGAGAGAATAATATTCATAAAGTAAAGTAACTAAACTATAAATAAATTTGACTATAAATAAATATGCAATGCAAATGCAAATGCTTATAATTTAAAACTAAATGCAAATGCTTATAATTTAAAACTATATGCTAAAAGCAGTATTTAGTCTAGCCATTTACTTAGTAATCTCCTTGTTTTACTTTAAGCTTAAATCTAATGAATGAGATGTCTATGTGCCTTTTCCCTAAGTTACTCAAGCTAATGATACAACCTAAGTTCCTTATACCAATATAGATTAAAGTAAATATGATAATTCTAATATTTTTAACCTAAATATGTTCATAACAATTACTATTGCTAAATTAATATAATAGTTAACTAACAATAATAATTGAAACTAATAAAGATATGAAGGTAAAGAAATCATTCATTAAATAAATAAATAACAAGGTCCATACAAAAGTAAAAAAATACTAAACTAAACACTTATCAAAACTAGGCTAACATATTTAAACTAATAATCATGGTATTAAATAGAAAGACATAAAACAAGACTGAAAATTAAAACTCCCTCTAGATTCAGAATTTCTTCAAATATAAAAATAATTGGTCATCGCTCTCCACTTCTTGAAAAGCTCCTTAGATCTTAAAAAAAGTAATAAAAACTAAACTAAAGTGTTTATGGAAGAACTGTAGAGAAAATAATAGTGGACAGATGCAGAGAGCAGATAAGAGAAAACTCTCATCCTCCTTAGAATTAGGTTTTACAGAGATATAGATAAAGGAGAATCCTCCTCTAAATAAATCTACCTAGAGATATATACCTAATATGTCTACCTAATATATAAAACTTTAAGTATCTTAATCTCCACCAAATATTATCCCATGAATAACTCTTAATGTAAATCTTAATAATTATACAAAATGACTAAAATGTTCCTTGGGCCTTGTAATTAGCAGCCCATGCATCTTAATCTTGGGCTTTGACACGAACATGTCCAATTAAGCTTCTTTTCGAGTATTTAGCTCCATATTTTCCTCTTTTGGCTAATATTACCTTAAAATAGACAATTAAGCTTAAGTGAGGTAAAAACACATATTTTCACCTTTTTTATATAGAAATATATCATTAAAGCTCTAAAATACCCTTTAATATCTACATATAATTGGACCGATCAAATATCCCACACTTAAACCTTTACTTGTCCTCAAGTAAATAGTAACTGAGAATTAACTTTTGCAAAAATTATGAAGAACATTCATACTCGGCTTAAAGATATTATTCAAAAGAATCTCACTAATGCGAAGATCATGCCAACCCAAGAACACTTGAATCATAATAATTTTCTTAAAAAGGTAAACTCAATCATTGTTAATCAAAAGATTCAAGCATCCAATTCTTCACATATGTTTCACAATAAATAGCCTAATTCATCTTCAAAGGATATAACTATGATGCATAATCCAAATTATCATAACTCTATTCAAGAGGTAAAATCTTCATTCACAAACAAGAGATTAATAGGCATTTATGACCTGCTTTTGAAGCTCTTATACTTTTTTTTTCTTTTCTTTATACCTCTGGAATTATTACTTGATACTAGGGGTATTTCTTTATTTTTTGAGATGTTATCTCTTTTTATGCAAATGCAAAAATGGGTGACGAATGCACCTGGTTACTCAACAAAACATACATCAAGATACTTTGCATACTCATAATCTTAATTGCCTTTTTATGTAAAAACAGACATTGGTCATGAAGATTCCTGGTTACTAAGCAACTAAAATTAGCGGAGTAGAATTATTAAACTCAGAGCTTTAAATTTTCCCATATCATATCTCACAAACTTAGGCAAACCAATTTAATAACAATGAAATCATAATCTAAATCATACACTTCTAATTATACCTAACTCAAATTTGCCAAACTATTCATCATGTCCATATGCAAAGAATAGATACTTGATCATTTAAGTGCAAATAACTGAGTTCACATTTATACATGTTAGAAAAACTCAAGAGTTCAAGAAACTCGACATCATAGCATTCTTTCAATAAGAAAAACCTGAGTAGAAAATTTTAAATTTTTTGCATAGATTCATCAAAGTTACTAATATTCATCAAAGTTGCTAATTCTCATATCATGGTATGCAAAGTTAATTGAAGAAATATTCTATTTCCCTCCCTCACACTTAAATTTGATATTGTCCTCAATGTCATTGCATATATAAAAATAAAGAATAAGAAGAGATGAAAAAGATAGAACACTCCCTTGGAGTTTGCAATGCATAGTAAGCCATGAACTTGAATTCGAATCTCCACCATCCAAATATTTTTCAGTGGCCTGCGGAATTCTCAACGCCTGACTGCTGCCTCGCCTATGTTGCGGGCCTGTGCATGCACTGCCTTTCGCACTGGCTCCCCGGCTTGCTAGTGCCGCTACCGCGCACCTCGCAGCCTTGTACGCGCCCAAGGGCCTTATCTGTAGCGTGTGGCTAGCCCGCGGCCTCGCAGTTGGGGTGCTGCGGCTGTCTCTTTCACAGCCTCGTTCGTGCCTCGTGGCCTTGTCCACTGCGTGTGGCCCGCGACCTCACGACTAGAGCTACCATGGCTACCTCCCTCACAGAGAGTCCCGCGACCCACGGTTGGCCATGCTGCTGCCTGCTGCTACTTGACTGTTACGGTCCCGTGTCGTCCTTGTCATGCCTCTACTACAGGCTCGTGTGAAAATTCGCTGCTGCAACGTGGCTCGCTTAAAAATAATTTTTTTTAAAGGAGTTTAATTGTTCCATAAGGAGAAATATTGCCCTTTGGGAGTCAAAGAAGATAAGAATGCTTAATTTTCCTTTATAGGCCTACAAAGTAAACATAAAATACTAAAATTTAAAAATAAAAGAAAATAAAAATAAAAATAACTTAAATGCATAAAAATAAAAATACAAGTGCTAAGTTTATTATATATAGCTAGACATTCCTGATTATGCTCATGGTAGGCGTTCATCCGCGCACTCCACCTATTGGTCATAAGCCATTCCTTTCAAGTGTGGCTTCATACTTTTAATGCGAATATCTAAAGTATCACAGAAGCTCTTTTCAATTAAGAATGGAATATCATTATATAATTGTTCATAAACAAGAGAATCTAAATAATTATATGAACACTTATCAATAGTAGATTTAGGAGATAAAGTTAGAGAATTAAACACTTTAAATTCCACAGTTTCTCCTAAAACTGTCATGGTAAGTTTTCTATCATGCACATCAATTATAGTTCTAATAGTTGCCATTAAAGGTCTACCAAAGAATATAGTTTGCTCTTTATCTCTTGCTGGTTGTGTTTTCCATGTCAAGCACTACAAAATCAACTGGAATTATTAACTTACCTACTTGTACTAGCAAGTCTTATATTATACCTCTAGGATATTTTATCGATCTATCAGCAAATTGTAGAGATATAGTAGTAGGCTTTAACTCTCCCAAGCCAAATTTTTCATACATAACATAAGGCATCAAGTTGATGCTTGCTCCCAAATCTAATATGGTTTTTGTATCCTTTCTGTCACCTATTGTAATATCTATGGTGAAGCTACCAGGATCCTTCATCTTAAGGGGCAACTGATATTGAAGTATTACACTTTCTACTTATACTTTTTCATTATTCGTATGTCGGCCTTTATTGGTGTTCGATTCTTTAAAGAATTTTGTATAAGCTAGCTTATTCCTGATAACATCCAACAAAGGTAAACTAGTATTAACTTTAGAGAGCATCTCAATATTTTTAAATTTTTTTTATCCTTTTTGCTCTCTTTGGGTTGGTTTAGAAAAGGAATAGGTGGCGTATAAGGCTGAGCTACCTTATGAAATCCAAGTCCAGAAAATGCTTCATTTTCTTTCTTTTCAAGCCTAAGATTAGGCTCTACTTTTTCTCCTTTTGTATGCTCTCCTTGTTGATTTGTACTAATCCATCATTTTTAGATGTACATACATAAGAAGAAGAATTTCTTTCAGTTTCTATAGTAATATTATCATCAACTACCTCACTTTTCCAAATAGTAGTAATGGAATTGGCTTGTTCAGGTTGACTTTATAGTTCCTCTTTATTGAGCTCTTGAACAACTTCAACAATTTGTCCCATTTGAGATTCTAAAGGTCTCATTGAATCCTTAATGGAATCTGTCTTTTTCTCATTCCTCTCCATCCTATCATGAGAAGCCATCATAAATGATTGAAGTGTTTCTTCCAAACTTGACTTCCTTTGTTCATTATATCGAAGAGTTTATTCTTGATTTTGAAAGAAAAGATTGGAGTCCCTTTGGAATTGAGAATATTGGTCTTGGTAATGAGGTTGATTTTGATTTCTCAATAATTATGATGGATTTTGGTAATTTTAATTCCAAAAAAGATTTGGATGCTTTCTCAAACCTGTGTTATATGTGTTGGAATAAGGGTCATTCATAGGATGCATGGATTGGTAAGAATCCATTAAATTTATTTGGTCATACATATTTCCTCTATAATTATCGAAAGCTGAATAAACATTAGCACCATGACCATAAATACTACAAATACCACATACCTAATTGTTTGGTGAGTTTTTTTATTGAAGTAAGCATCTTAACTCGCTTAGTCAATGCAGCCAATTGCATGGCCATCTCACTACTAGCTACTACTTCACTTACTCCTACTCTTTTTGTCCTCACACTCTTTTGTCGAGAATTGGCTCATAATATCTCAAAGATGTCATAAACCTCATCAACTGTCCTTTCTAACATAGCACCTCCAACTGCATTAATTTATTGGGAGTGGAAATCCATGAGGTGAGCATTGCAATAAAAGTGATTTGAAGTGATCCCATGCTTCATGAAAAGATTCAGCATTCTTTTGATAAAAATTAGAAATTTCAGCTTTTAATTCTTTGGTCTTTTGATGTGAGTAAAACCTACTCATAAACTTTTGATAAACTTTATTCCAAGTTCTCAAAGAATTAGGAGGCAAGATCATTAACCAAGCCTTTGCTATTTCTTTCAATGAATAAAGAAAACACTTCATTCTTAGTTGATTTTCATTTAATACAGATAATAGAAAAGTATGAACTATGACATAAAACTCTATAATGAATGTTGCATCCTCACTAGGCATACCATAAAATGAAGGAAATATATTAAATTGAATGTTCTTTAGTTCATAATTTCTAGATACATCACCTAGAACTATGCATGAAGTAGTGTTACCAATTATAGATCGTATATAATCTTTCATAGCCATTCGTCTTTCAGCTCATATTTCTCTTGGTGGGTTTGCCATGATATCAACTTATTCTTTTGATTATTCTTTTTCTAGTTGTTTCCTGCTAGGCATACAAAACAAAAGGAAGTTTCAGATTAAAAAAAAATTAAAACAAAATTTAAAACAAAATAAAAATACATAAACAAAATAAATCATAAAATAAAAAATAAACTAACAAACACAGGATACTTTTGATAATCAATCAATATAATAAATTTAGACAAATTTCCCCTGTACGGCGCCAAATCTTGATGTGTCTTTTTTTAGTACTCGCAAATGCATGAACCGTTTCTATAGCAAGGTAAGTTCACCACGAGGTTGATCTCTCAAGAAACTATGAGGCCACTTATTAAAAAGACTAATTATCAACACAAAACAATAAAATTAAATCTAAACACTATAAATCAGTATTTTGAGAGAATAATATTCATAAAGTAAAGTAACTAAACAATAGATAAATATGCAATTCAAATGCAAATGTTTATAATTTAAAACTATATGCTAAAAACAGTATTTAGTCTAGCCATTTACTTAGTAATCTCCTTGTTTTACTTTAAGCTTAGATCTAATGAATGAGATGTCGATGTGCATTTTTCCTAAGTTACTCAAGCTAATGATACAACCTAGGTTTCTTATACCAATATAGATTAAAGTAAAGATGATATTTCTAATACTTTTAACCTAAATATGTTCATAACAATTACTATTGCTAAATTAATATGATAGTTAACTAACAATAATAATTGAAACTAATAAAGATATGAAGGTAAAGAAATGATTTATTAAATAAATAAATAACAAGGTTCATGCAAAAGTAAAAAGGCTAAACTAAACACTTATCAAAACTAGTCTAACATATTTAATCCAATGATCATGGTATTAAATAAAAAGATATAAAACAAGACTGAAAATTAAAACTCTCTCTAGATCTAGAATTTCTTCAAGTAGGAAGATGATTGGTCCTCACTCTCTATTTCTTGAAAAGCTCCTTAGATCTTAAAAAAAATAATGAAAACTAAACTAAAGTGTTTATGGAGAAACTATAGAGAAAATAATGGTGGCCAGATGCAGAGAGCAGATAGGAGAAAATTTTCCTCCTCTTTAGAATTAGGTTTTGCAGAAATATATATAAAGTCCTCCTCTAAATAAATCTCCCTAGAGATATATACTTAATATAAGTCTATCTAATAAATAAGACTTTAAGTATCTTAATCTCCACTAAATATTATCCCATAAATAACTCTTAAAATAAATCATAATAATTATATATAATGACTAAAATGTTATTTGGAATTCGTACTTGTAATTAGAAAATAAAAATTTTGTTTAAATTTGTATTCTGGAAGCCTATTAATTTAGATTAGTTCTCCTCGATTGCAAATTTTTACTGTTTTATATTAATAAAAATATTATTATTATAAAAAAAAAAGTTTAGTAAACCAGACAATTTTAGAATAAAAAAATGAAGAAGTGCTACGTGAGTCTAGTATCATGAACTCGAAAAAAGAAAAACTGAGTCCCATGGGTTTGAAAAGAGTAGAGTGGGAACCGAGTTTAGTAAAAAAGACAACTTCAGAATAAAAAAATTGTGGTAGGTGAGTCTGAAGACATTGAAGTAGGGACCAAATCTACCCAAAAGAAAGAAAAGAAAAGAAAGATGTGCCACTTGGTTTGAGAAGATTGAAGTGGAACCAAACTTAACAAAAATACAAAAGGGATGGACCATTTTCTTTTTGCCCTTCTCTATTATTTGCAATAAATCATATTTAGGGTTTAAGAAATAATTATAATTATATTAATTTCTCTAAGAAAAAATCACATTAATGATTCAGTTTTTTTTTTCTAATTAAAATTCAATTTATTTCCTAAAGAAAAGAAACTACATTGATGGTTCAATTTTTGTATGTTTTAAATTTTTCTAATTATAATTTTAGTATCATGAATATTAAAAAGAAATAAAGAATTAAATTATTTAATAAAGTTTTCAATGTAATTCTTAATTAAAGATTTTATATTTTTATGGATAATTTTTTAAAATAGCTTGTAAGATAAGCTTATATTTTTATACACTATCTTTTATATGATATTAAATTTTGGATAAAGTTTATTAAATTATCATATAGTTTGGTGTTTTCTTACCAAGGGATGAAAATATTTTCGTATCAAATACGTACCACATGATTTATTTTCTTTGCATTTTTAGGTACAAATTTATATTTTTATTATTTTTTATATAGCTTTATATATATTTAATATGATCAATTACTAAATTATAATTTTATAAATAATATGGTATATAATATTATATCATAGAATTCATAAATATATTAAAATTTTATATAAAAAATTATTTATTAAATCTGATTAAAATTAAAAATTTATATTTTAACAATTTATTATGATTATAAAATATATAATCGGATGCTAAATTACTTAAAAATATTTATATTATTAAAAATTATATTTCTATTAATATTTATAATTTAAAAAATATAAAAAATATTAAATGTACCTAAAAAATACTTAAAAATAAAACATATGTTATTGATTTGATACAAAAAAATACCTATGTTCTTCAAGTGTAAAAATATTAAACTAAGACTATTTACCCTTGAATTTTTATTATTACGCATGTTTATATATGATAACTTGTAGATTCAGTAAACATAAATTGTAGATTATACAGTATAGGTTCACTGAAAATTCATTATTAAATATAATTATAAACATAGGTTATTAAATATTTATAGGTTCATCAAATATAAAGTGTAGATTTATCATTGTGAATTGTAAATTTATCTGTTAATATATAAATTTATTTTTAATTTATGAATTTATGAATTATAATATATTGTTTGCTCCTATGAAGTAAGAAAATGAGGTTGAATTGGGGGATGAGAAAATAGTGACAAATTAAAATCTTAATGAATAAGAAGAAAAGAGAAAAATAACACAAGGTATTTAGTCAAGACCATTCTTCGTATTTTAATTAGCATCAGCGAATATCCTGACACCATTATTTGGCATTTTCACCGGTTCGAGAAGTACACAGTGGGCTCTGATACTATGCTTGGGAGTCCTATAGTTTTACTCCGGGACCTCAAAACAGCATGTTTTTTGCCAAGTATCCGGCACTTTTGCTCCTTGTTGGAAACATTTATGAAAAATGTGACTTCCAAATAAATTCTGGGCTTTTCTTTAGAAAGTGCTCTCGAATAATCTTCCAATAGGCGCTCTTTTGTTTTATCAGCTACGCATGAATCCGTCCTGCCCGCAGTGTGGAGCCTTCGAAGACTGCATTTTTTCTCTTCCTTTGCCCAACAGCCCAGCAAAAATGGTTTCTCTTTACTTTGTGTTTCAGTTCCTCGCTCAGGTTCTCTGATTGCCGGAATTATCTAGTGAATACACTACATGATCAGCTACATATTCTGGAACATATGGAAGTAATCTCATTTATCTTGTGGTAGATTTGGACGGGGCAAATTGATTTAATCTTCATTTCGACAACTCTTTCAACGGAAGATGTCATCCAAAACGCTCTTCCGCACCTCTAGGATTTCAAGCGAGCAACCGTTCCCTCTACTATTCAGGAGGCCCACATGAGGTCTATCTCTCATAAGTCACTTCCTCTTACCTGCCTTCTAGGGTGGATTAAAATCAACTTTGATGCAGCAACTTCTTCCTCTCCACCTCTGGGGAATCAACACTTTGTAGCTAGTAATTCGGAATGTTTAGTTATTGCAAAAAATTCGAAGTTTTCTATGGGCATTTCTCATCCTTTCTTTTTGGAAAGCCTTGCTTTGCGAGACAATAGGTCTGGGCTAACAATCTGGGTTGGAACCGGTTGATTTTCGAAAGGGATACTCTTGGAAGGGGTACACTTTCCTGCATGTTCTTTTGTTTCTTATTGTACAATTATCACATGGTTTCATAAAGTTGGTGTTCAAGGTGTTGAAGTTTCCTTTTATGAACCTTCTCCTTCTCTCTAGAATTGTTACCAGGAGCAAAAGAATACTTGGCGATTTTTCTGAGGAATGAGCTTGTGAATGTTGAAGATTTTATATCTAAATGGTGTTGGAAACATAAATTTCATATATTAAAAATCTTATTATATTTTATTATTAGTTTATTATACATATTATTTATAATTAAAATAACAATAATAGCCGCATTCAACATGTCTAGCTAAAAAGAATTCTTGCATAACTAAATTTCCTCATCTTTCAAGCCATGTATATATAAGTTTATCCTAAATTCTCCTTTTAATACGAATTTACCATGCAAATAAAGCAAAAGTGTTAGCATTTACGTAATTATTTTTATTAATTTTAATTCATATTTCTTTTTCCAAGAGATTTAGACATATAATTGTTTACTTGCTATTACTTAAAATATTTATTTTATTATCTTGTAAATGTTTTGAGTTTTATTGGCCTATGATATAAGCTGTGGACGTAATCATTAATCCAAATCTGCAACATAAGCAGTTGAATAAAAAAAGTGAAGGAGATAAAAGATTATTTCTTTATATTTAAGAGTTTCTCTTCATCTAGCTAAGTAATTAAAAAGCTAATATTAAGAATTCAATAAAAAAAAGAATAGTTGTATTATGATAATATTAAAGTGTTTAGATTATATTAAATATTTATATTTATAGATAGATTTTTTTATATAAATAAAATTCTATTTCTGTAACTCTTTATATCTATAAATAGGTGTTACAACAAATAAAATGATTTATACGGACATATATACTTATATAGAAAAACTCTTTTTTCTCTTTATTTTTCTTATTATTCTTGACTTTTTTATTTTTTTATTTTACAATACTTTTTATTCTTATTTTTTATTTTATAATAAGTTATCAACACGAGGCTATACTCTATTTTTATTGAATTTATTATTGAATTCACATAGACCTATTTTGATAGTTTTAATGAGTATATAGCACCTATTTTTTATTTTTATTTGTGGCGGTTGTTCCTTGGAACCAAGAACGAGGATTGAATTGGTGACTTCAAATTGCAGAATTTAATAGTTTTAGGTCTCACACAAAGATTCAGAAAAGAGTAAAAGGAATTGGAAGAGAGTTGGGGTTAGAAAGGTTGATACAAAGGTTTATAGTGGTTCCGGAACAATCCTCCCTACATCTACTCCTCAAGATCACACTTGAGTATTCCACTATAATCTTTAAGATTACAACCTTTAGATTTTACAAGTCCACCTAACAACTTGGGTGTTTCCTAAGACTAACACTAAACATCTTCCCTTAGTGAACCAATCTCTCACTAAGTTCCTTAACCCTTGAATATTAATAGTTATCAACAACTAATTCTCTGTGTTTTTAATATCTAAGTTCACATAACAATCCTTTAGAGTTTTAATTGAACAATGGAATTAACTCAATACACTATACAAAGGAAAAAATTGAATGTAAAAAGTTGAGAAATAAATTTGCAAGAGTTTGGACAAGATATAATCACACACATATTTTCTAAGTCTTTATGAGGGGTATTTATACTCATATCTACCTCTTAGAGACGTTACAAGGTGTCCAAAACTCATTTAATGAAAATTTGGTGACTTGGCAAAAAGTTGCATGAAGTCATGAAAAGCGCTCCTATGCCTTTCAAGTCTCCTCACGCTTTCTAAAAAGAGACGTTGGAGCTCCAACGGCTCTAGACACATGGCTCTGACTTGGTGGCTGACATCTCAATGGTTACTAACTTCGCATTAATTGCAAAAATCGCCCTCGCGCTTGTGTAATGCCCTCATACCTGTCTTGTTCGCGCTTTTCATCACGGTATCAACTGCCTTTTTGAGTCTTAAAGCTTCATGATAGAGCACTATCTCACTTCTTGAGACTTTGACTTATTGACTACCATATGTCGCTTTGTCATTGGTAAGATGTCAGATGGAATTTTTAACGACTTATATGATTTTGACCATGTGAAAAGCGCCTCTGCGCTCTAAGAGCGCCCTCACACTTTTTGGATCTTTTTACAAGATTTTCTTGAAACTTTAAGAAAACTTTGGCCAATCTAAAATCTTTTAATGCACTACCACATAGTCACTCAAATATGACGTTAGCAATATTTAATTTAGTTGTTAAGATCAAAATAGAGATCAATTGTCTCTTAGATCAACAATGGCTTTTAAATCTCTATTAAATTCCTTTATTTTAACTAAATACCAGTTTATGTTGCAATTATAATTTTATTTGCATACTTTGTAGAATTATAGTTTTATTTTATTTATTATTGTAGATATATTATCTGATATTAGTTATAGTTCTTGAAGAACTAGTGTTATATATAGTTTTTGAAGAACTTGTATTATAAATTTTAGTTCTCGAAAAACTAGTGTTACATATAGTTTTTGAAGAACTTGTATTATAAATTTTAGTTCCTAAAGAACTTGTTTTATAAATTTTAGTTCCCGAAGAACTTGGATTGTAGATTTTAGCTCCTGAAGAATTTGTATTATAAATATAAATCTTAGTTCATGAAGGACTTGTATTATAGATTTTAGTTTCTAAAGAACTAAAATTAGTTTTAGTTTTTGAAGAATTAATTAAATAATTAATTAAAAATATAAATTTCTGAAGAATTTTGACCATAAGTTTCTCAAGAATTAAGTATCTTGAAATTTAGTATCACAATTTATTAAGAAATTAATATTTTATATTCCTGAAGAACTAAATATATTAGTCTCTAAAAGATTGATAATAATTGACGTGTTATTTATTTATTTTATATAGAAAGGTAAAATATTATGGACCCTACTCAATCATTAGTAGGATTAAGAACAAATGATGTAGATTTATGTCTTGCAAACAGTGCTACTACACATACCAATATTACAAGATAAGAAATATTTTTCTCAATTAAAAATGGGAGAAAATCATGTCAATACAATATCTAGTAGTAAAAGAATAATTAAAAGCTCTGAAAGAGCAAATATATTACTCTCTGGAGATATATATTTCTTTATTAAAAATTCATTATCTTCTCCAAAATTTTGTAGAAATTTTTTGAGCTTTAAAGATATTCGTCGGATTAGATATCATATTAAAACTACAAATTTGAAAAATATTGAATATCTTTATATTACAATCCTCACAATGGGAAAGAAATATGTATTGGAGAAATTACTTGCTTTTTCCTCTAGCTTATATTACATATATATATGTACTATTGAAACAAATATGGTAATAAACCAGAAGTTTGTTGATCCAAATATTTTTCTTATTTGACATAATCGATTAGGTCATCCTGGATCAACAATGATGTGAAAAATTATTGAAAGCTCTTATGGCCATTCATTGAAGAACCATAAAATTCTTCAATCTAATAAATTCTCATGTTCGGCTTGCTCTCAAAGAAAGCTGATTATTAGACTTTTACCGAATAAAATTTAAAATGAATCACTTAGATTTCTGGAATGTATAGAATGTAATATTTATGGACTAATTTATCCATCATATAAATCATTTAAATATTTTATAGTGTTAATAGATACATTAACAAGATGGTCACATGTATATTTATTATCATTTCAAAATCTAGCAATTGCGAGATTACTTGTTCAAATAATTCAGTTAAGAGCACAGTTTCTTGAATATGCTATTAAAACAATTCGTCTTGATAATACCGGTGAATTTATATCTAAGGCCTTTAATGATTATTGTATGTCAACTGGAATAACTGTTGAACATCCATTAGCTCATGTTCATACTCAAAATGGTTTAGCAGAATCTTTTATTAAACGTCTCCAATTAATAGCTAGACCATTGCTTATGAAAAAATATCTCCTAATAATTGTTTGGGGACATGTAATTTTACATAAGGAAACTATTATTTGTATCATGCCAACTAATTATCATAAATTTTCACCATTACAACTGGTTTCTGCCCAAGAGCCAAATATTTCCCAATTGAGAATTATTGGATGTGCTATTAATGTCACAATTAACCCCCATATTGCACAAAAATGAAACTTCAGAGGAGATTGAGAATATATATTAGATATGAATCTTCATCCATAATTAAATATTTTGAGCCATTAACGGGAGATATTTTTATTACGAGATTTAATAATTGCTATTTTAATGAGGCTTTATTTTCTAAGTTTGGGGGATAAAGAACAAGCAATTAGAGAAATAAATTTTTGGAATAAGCCATAATTTAATCATATTTATTCTTATTCAAACAATATGAACCAGAAGTTCAAAAGATCATCCATTTGCAAAATATAGCAAACTAATTGCTAGATGCATTTCGTGATCTAAAACGAGTTACTAAATCTTATATACCAGCTAGAATTCATATCCCGGTAGGACAACATTTAATATTATAGTAAATGAAGCGATGATATTCCAGAAGCGTGGTAGGCCACCTGGTTCAAAGAATAAAAATTCAAAAAAAAGGGGAACAAAATAAACCAAGTGACAATTCCAAAATTAATGTTCTTGAAGAGCCTATAACATAAGACAAAGATGAACAAGTAACCTTGGAAGAAGTTCAAGTACATGAAGATGATGAAAGCAATGAGATATCAATCAATTATGTCACTTCATGTAAGAGATGAAACCAAAGTGAAACTATTGTCAACAATGTATTTGCATATGCAGTGACAATTGATATTGCAAAAGAAAGTGAGGACATTAAATCTAAGTTCGTCATTGAATATCCACAAAGAAATGATTGGCCTAAACTCATTAGAAAAACACTAAGTCTTTGGGCCTATTATTTTATTACTTGAAGAAATTAAACTAGTAGACTATAAAAGGATTTTTTTGCATAAATGCAATGAGAAAAATAAAGTTTTGAGATACAAAGCACGACTTATAGCACATGAGTTCTTACAAAGACCTAGCATTGATTATGAAGAAACTTATTTCTAGTTGTGGATGCAATTACATTTAGATTTTTAATTAGTCCGGCAAGTATAGAAAGATTTCATATGTATCTTATGGATGTTATTACAACTTATTTATATGAATTACTTGATAATGACATTTATACGAAAGTTCCTAAAAGACTAAAAATGCATGAAGCATATAGCTCAAAACCTCGAGAAATGTATTCAATTAAGCTACAAAAATTCTTGTGTGGATTAAAGCAATCTGGACAAATGTAGTATAACTGTCTAAGTGAATATCTTTTGAAGGAAGGATATACTAACGATTCAATTTGTCCATGTGTTTTCATTAAGAAAACAAATTCTGGTTTTGCTATAATCGCAGTTTATATTGATGATTTAAAAGACTCTTGAAGAGTTGACAGAAACAATAAATTATTTAAAAAATAAATTTAAAATGAAAGATTTGGGAGAACAAAATTTTGTCTCGACCTACAAATCGAACATTTATTTGAAGGAACTTTTATTCATCAGCCAACTTATATTGAAAAGATATTAAAATATTTTAATATAGATAAATCTCATCCAATGAGTTCTCCTATGATTATTAGAAACCTGGATGTGAAAAAGAACTCTTTCCGTTCTCGGAAAGATGGTAAAGAAATACTTACTCCGGAGGTAGCATATCTTAGTGCTATTGGAGCATTAATATATCTTGCTAATTGTACAAGATTTGATATAATATTTTCTATGAATTTGCTAGCAAGATATAGTTCCTCACCGACTCAAAAATATTAGAATGGTGTGAAATAAGTTTTCCGTTATTTTTGTGGTACATCAGATATGAGCTTATTTTGTCCACAAAACTCGAAGTCATAATTAATTTGATATGCAGATGTTGGACATTTATCTGATCCATATAAAGCTCAATCACAAACTAGTTACTTGTTTACATATGGCGTTCTACTAAGCAAACTCTAATTGCCATATCATCTAATCATATTGAAATGTACGAGGTTAGTAGAGAATGCATATGGTTGAGATCTATGATCCAACATATCATACAAATATATGATCTCCCATTTGATAGAAAAGCCCAACAGTGCTATATGAAGATAATGCTGCTTGTATTGCCCAACTTAAAGGAGGATATATTAAAGGAGATAAAACCAAACACATTTTGCCAAAGTTCTTTTTCACTCACGAGCTTAAAAAATAAGGTGTTTTAGATGTTAATCAAATTCAATCTATTGATAATTTGGCATATATTTATTTACAAAAGCACTCCCTACAACAACATTTGAGAAGTTGGTGAACAAAATTGCCATGCGCCGACTAAGAGATCTTTGTTAGAATTCATGTTTCAACAAGGGAGAGATTTTGATGCACTGTACTCTTTTTTCCCTTAGCTTAGGTTTTGTCCTATTGGGTTTTCCTAGCAAGGTTTTTAATGAGGCAGTGTTATGGTGCAAACTTCTACATGAATAATGTACTCTTTTTCCTTTATTAAGATTTTTTTTCTACATGGTTTTTCTTAGTAAGGTTTTAACGAGGCATATTCATTATAATAGACATCCAATGAGAGTGTTATGATAATATTAAAGTGTTTGGATTATACTGGATGTCTATCATTATATCTACAGATAGATTTTCTTATCTTAATAGAATTCTATCTCTGTAACTCTTTACACCTATAAATAGGTATTACAATCAATGGAATGACATATACATACATAAAAAAAATATACAGAAAAATCACTCTCTCTTTTCTCTTTATTCTTCTTATTATTCTTGATTTTCTTTGTTCTTGTTTTTTATTCTACAATACTCCTTGTTCTTATTCTTTATTTTACAACAAATTGTATAATTTATCTTTCGAAAAATTTAAAGATAGAGTAACAATATAAATCCGAGTCCATGCGTTCCTCATCCTTTTGGACAATTAGTTTTGATATAAAAAGAATGTTTAAATTTAGTGCTTCATTTCGACTAAAGAATTCTAAGTTCTATGAATTTAATCAAAATTTGTAAATTTTAAATTCATAATTAGTAAAATTAACAAATTTTAAGGATTTCGTTATTTAAATTCTTTAATTAAAAATCGAGGTGCTTATAAATTGCCTCACCCAAGTCCCATATCGTATTGGTAAAGTACAAGCACACGAAAACCAAACCAAGAAATTATCCTCCTGAAAGGCAAGAATTCTAGTCAACAACAATTAAACCCTTATTTAGGAACTAAGGATGCGTTTGATTCAAAGTTGGAATAACAATGGGAATGAGAATGGAGAGGAATAGGAATAGAAATGATTATGGTTTATATATTATTTGATTGAGTAAGGAATGAAAAATCAAATTCATTTATGGTTGATACTGATAATAATACTTAATTATAGTTAAAAAAAGTAACAATATTTAATTTATAATTATTATATGTAATAAATATATAAAAATAATGAATAAATGAATGATAAAATTATTTTTTATTTATTTGACCATTTATAATTGATTTGATTTAATTCCTATAAGAATGAACTTTTCATTGGGGTAATTTCATCATAATTTCGGAATAATTTTGCTGAACTAAACACCAAGAATGAGAATCACTCATTTCCCTTCTCATTCCCACTCTATTTCTTAACGAACCAAGTAAAATACTAATTGTAAAACCTTTTTGATATTATTTACAGTCTATATCGTGAACACGAAAAACCTGCTTTAAATTTGTAATATATAGTGAACCTACAAAATACATGCTACATAGTTAATTTGCCTCGAGAAAAATAATTTCTTTGATTAGCTTTCACAGCAGAAAAATGTAAAAGTAAGAGTCCAATAAGAAAAATCACCCTATTTGAAGATGCCAAGGGAAGTTTCAGGTGGTCGAATGTGTCCTTACTGAACCTGAGATCCTGCAAAGTACATACTTAGCTTCACTTTCACAGCAGAAGAAAGAAAAAGAAAGAGACTAGTAAGGAAATTTACCTTATCTCAAGATGTCAAAAGCAGTTTCAGACCGTCGAAAAAGAGAATTATTCCCAAAGCAAAGGATTTCTGTTCGAAAATACTGAACCTTGCCTGATTCGGCAACCGAACGATCGAACCAAATAATTTCTTAACATTTATTGAATGGAAAGGATCAAATGTCATATAATATAACAGAGAATGCACCAGCTTCTCCTTGTATAGTTTGAAGATAAAAACAATTTATCTAATCCCTAGTACTTACCGAAGGTCAAAGAATATCACCTTCTCCAATCCATCAAACAGTTCAGCCTTGTCGAAGAAATAATCATTCTGACAAACTATGAGTTAAATGCACAAGTAAATAACTCCAGTGTATATATAGATATTTTTATGCTTATCAGATAAGTACTAACTGTACAACAAATATCTATGAGCCTTCAAGGGGAAACTTAACGACACAAGCCATCACTTCTGAGTCTATCCTCTTTCTACAATAATATATTCTGCATTAACTTTTAAGCATAATTTGATAGTTTTTAACAATGATAGATCATATGCTGCTACAGACAGGACAGGGGCATGCAATTTCTTCCTGCAGTATGTACAATCTTGTCATCAAGCCTCCAAGATATCAAAGCCACCTGAAACACATGGGGTATAAGTTTGAAAACGATAATTGTTGAGATTACTTGATATTTAATGATGAGCAAAGTTTGTGTTTTCTCCACACAAGATGAACTTAAAACTGGAAGCAACTTCAAAAGAAATCTAATTCTAATAGCCACCAGGCTGGAACTGAAAAGAGAATAACAATCCTCCAAAATAAACAGAGGAGATTTGAAAAATAGGTAGGCTATCATAGAAGCACCATTAATTCTACTAATCAATGTAGAAGCATCTAAGCTAAAGTGGAGGCTTTGTATCAGGAAACCAGAAGAGAACGGAAAAAGACACATTATGTCTTCTTAGAACCCAGCAATTCTTAAAATGATAGGAGGGCCTTGTTAATACCTTGATATAAAGTCAAGTGAAACAAGTCTCGGGTAAGGAAAAGAAATATTTTGTCTCTTTTCAGCGTTTCTCATACAGATAAGTCCTAAGTTTACAAGACTATTCATTTATCTTTGAAATTTATTATGCTGTCCGTTGCTTGTCAACTCAAAAGTCATTTTTTCTTGTTGGTACGTTTAGTTGAAATTTATAAAAAATAATTATTTAATTTAAAAATATATTTAAAAAAAATAAAATATAAATAATAAAATTAAAAAAATTTAATATTAAAATTTTATTATAAAATTTATTTAAATATTTTATTTATTTATTTATTAAAATTTAATTTAGTTATAGTCAATCTTACACAAAATTTAATTATATAGAATTATGAGTTAGTTTTTATTTTATTTAAAGCATATAAACCATATATTTACAAATAAATTTTATAAGCAAGCAACGTTCATGTCATGAGTAACCTTTTACTAGATTATTCTTCCCTAAATCTCAGCAAAAGTAAAAAAAGAAAAATGGACAGGAGCAAGCTGTGAAGTCAAATGTTCTAATACCTATTTGAATAAAAGCTAAGGAGATGGGCTCTCATCATCAGAACTTGAATAATCAATCCGTCTTCCTGCAATGGCAGGAAATAATTGCTGGCGACGATTATCTGAGTTTTGACGGTTATCAAGGGAAGCTGAAGATTCTGGAGCCTCCTTCTTGGAAGTCTTCTTTGGCCTTGCTGCTCTGTCATCTCTGACATCTTTACATGCCTTATCTACCATTATCAAGAAATCGCGTACAACTGTGAACAAGCGTAAACCTTCATTCTTTCCTGCATTCCCATGAAAATAGTCTGCGGTGCTCTGTACCAGAGTCATTATCCTCTTCTCTTCTTCTGATATCCATGAGACTTCAGAGTCTGCACGATCCACAAAACTAGCCAGTGCTTGATAAAATTTACTATCTTGTTCCAAACTCTTCAAGTCAGAATCAAGAAAAGCTTTAGCTCTTATCATTGATTGCGTAAGCTTGGACACTGAAGATGATAAGATATCAGCATCTATTGCCGCTGCCTTTCTAACATCTTCTAATTCAGTGCTCAAACCTGAGATCATCTTAAGACCAAGGTTGCGATAGTGTTCTACAGCCTCCTGGCTGGTATCATCAATAGAATCATCAGACTTTACACTACAATGACTCTGGCTTGTTCTTGCTGCACGGACAGCACGTATACCTTCAGAGCGGATAATCTCCTGAACAACAAAGTGTAGAAGTGTAGTCTTGCCATCTGTCCCCTTAACATCAGAGAGTTTCAAGAGTGTGTCAAGCTTAAAAGCCTGTGCACCACCGCGGTATGTACCATCATTCATTCGATTACCCGTTTTCAGAACTGCTTCTAATAGTTTTAAAAATAGCCTGCTGTTTCTGAGCTTGTCACTCGCCACCTGTCATTCAGAAGGGAGATAGTTTCACGGCCACAAATTTGGAGCAAGAACTTGATATATTTTCATACAAATACTCAAGGATATAATTATCCTAGCCCAAATATCAGGAGAACACGCCAAGCCCTGACCCTCAACTCAGAGGAGAACCTGAACAATTTAGTAAACCAAGGAATTCCTTGTACTGGAATGTTAAACAGTGAAAAGCTTCATAACTGATATCTCACCTCAAGAGTTGCAAGGGACTCCTTGAGTGTTGACAGTTCTTCCTGAAGAGAACTCATGAATAGCAATGATTCCATCCGTTTAAAAGCAAATGGTAGTTCGACCAAGATTTTGAGGAAACGCTCTGCAGGGCCTAGCTGAGAAATATCACCCGTGAATAACCTGAGCTTCAATTCTTCTTCTGATGTTGGTGCCATCTTCAGCAAAGTTTGGAGGAGCTCTGCTGGAAGTTCAGTACCTAATTCAATAGGTGAATATGTAAGCTATTCATTCCCTGAGGAAAAGTCAAATTTAAAAACTGCCAACAAACTAAGTCCGAGGATCTGCCAACTTTCACATACATAGATGGAAGGAGAGATTAAATTCTCAATGAATAACTTAAAATTTCTATTAAAGTTTCATTTGGGTTCCTACCATTTCAATTCAATATCTTCGAGATATTTTGCTCTTTTGGAATATCCAGAAGAATAACCATGATAACAAGCATTGATTTTATCATCCATTCACTAATGACAGGCATCGCAGTAGATGGAAAGGGGAGGAAGAGAGAAAAATATGAAAGAAAGATGCCAATTAAATGAGAATCACATGCCACCAGTTATAGGACTTAATTACATGGGCTGGAGATTAACAAGAGAAAGAAATTAAGTCACCTTCTCGTAGGGCATCAAGAACTTCTTCTGTAGTCACATTTAATGCGCGTAGAAGAATTGATAAGTTTTGTGCTTTCCTGGTATCAATGATTTGTATATACTGGAATGAAGGTTCAGCTGAATCTCTTCTGCGGTCATTCTTCCCGTTAGCAGTAGCATTATAACCAAATAATGACTCTATCATCTCCTCATTGAACCTGGAAATTTGAAGGATTTAATATAACACATATCAAAGTGTGGTGAACTTTAAACTTTAATGAGTAGATTTCTTGTCTTACTGGAATGATCCAGAACTAATCTCATGCCAGACCATAGAATGATCAGGGCTGGCCATGACCTTATCCCAGAAGAATGGCTTTAACTTGGCCTTTGTAGAACCAGATTCACTATCATCATCTGTCTTGGCAGAATCACTGAGTCCCCGACGATGTGGCACGGGAGGAGAAGGCTTTGCCTTGGCCTTTGGTGGAGGAGCGGGTGGAGGACGAGCAGCTTTTGGTGGTGGTGGGGGACGGGGAGCAGGAGGAGGAGGAGGTGCAGGAGGTTGAGGAGGTGGAGGAGCTGGTCTTCCAGGAGGAAGTTTTAGAGGAGGAAATACTTCTCCATTTGATGATGGCGCCTCAACTAATAAGGGACCATGATTTCCATTCTTCATAGACATATTACTCTTCAAAGACATAGTCTTTCCACTGCTAGAACTGAAATCCTTGTAAATGGAATTTCCAAAACCAGAAGAATTCTGTGAAGAACCTGAAAGATATAAAAATTAATTAAATTTTAACATGCTTAAAAAATTGATGTTTTTAATAAATCAATCACAAAACAGAAAGGTCCTAAAAAGGCATACTAGTAGAGAAATCACTTAAGTGGAGAAGAGGCCTGTCATCTCTTTGTCTATCTCGAGATCCAATTCTGTTGTTTCTACCCCTAAAGTATAACCAGCAGCAGAAGAGTGCAGCAACAAAACAAAATGTTGCAATTGCAGTTGCAACAACAGCAATGAAAACTTCGTTTCGAATGCCATAGCGGGTATGTGGTTTTTTAAGTTTATGAGCATGTGATTTTGGTGGAGAATGTTTATGATTTGCATGTGACGAAGGTACGGGAGGAGATTTATCTGTGTGTTGCTGCTGATGTTCACCTAACTTCTTTTGAAAAAGTGGATGAGTTGGAGGGATCAATGATAGAAAGCTGGCGAGTGCTGGATCATACTCTGGAGTTGCCGCAGCACGTTTCGAAGCTAGGGATGGAGAAGGGACTGGTTTTATGTGTGGATGAGAGTCGCCTATTAGATATCTTCTAGGAGAACTTGACCAATGAAGAGGCCACTGAAAACACTTGATGAACCGGTCAAAGGGACTAGCCCCTTGGACAGAAGAACCAGAATATAAGATTTCCTTCCTCAAACAATTTAAAAATTCTTGTTTCAAATGGGATGGTAGAACACTGATAACTTCATGTATGCATATTGATTTTGACTTGGTAGATATGTGCTGAAGCAAACAAAAGTCAAAACCTATAAAGCAATCTTTCTTGTCTGTCAATTCTTTGCTGCAATGGATCCATGCCAGCTCTTCCTGTATGTAGAATGTTTAATCAAATTCTAAAGCTAAGAGAAATCAAACCAATATCCTATATTCAAAATAAGGATCATACAATCCCACTTTATTTTTGAAGATTTTCATTTGCTGATATCAAAAGGACATGTATTTCAATTAAAGTTCTTAATCAGATGAAGCACAAGCTTCCTTCATGAAAGAGATTGCAAGAACCATCCGACTCTGCTGTCTGCATATATAGCCGACGACAATATATAACACTAGGCCTTGTAGAAACTACAAGTCAAATTTTTTTTTATTTTGAGTAGCACCAAGAGCATGACGCTATCAGTTGCTTATTCTTGAGTTATCTATAAAACCTGTCTCACTTAGAAATGTTCAATCACTATTTCTTAAATCAACAATGGAGAGAAACCAGTTGCTAGTAATATTCTCATCATTGGCAAGAGTGTACAAGCCTAGCACAACAAAGCTCAATATGTGTCTTGCTTTAGGAACTTCTAACATGAAGTTACTATGAAAAACAGAACGATAATTTAGACAAAAAGAAATAGAAAATATATATCCCGATTGTGTCTACCAAAGTCATCAAGGAAACAATGTAAACAGGCTTCAAACAGCATGCAAATGATTTCTTTTGTTAAACATTGTTTGCTCTAAAGCTAATAAAACATGCTTTACCTAATTAACACCCCAGCTGAAATATTGCCTATTTATTTTAGCAATGCCTTTTCATGATATCAGAGACATAATGAGAAACCAGCCATGGCCAATATTGAAAGGAAGGAAGGGGTAGACCATCTCCTAATAAGTAGCACCAGCCATTTATCAAAAAGATATGTTTAATGCATTGCTAAATACTTTGCCTCCGTTCTTTCCTCCTTAGCTAAAAAATCAAGAAATGAAGACAAAATTATATATATAAAAAAAAAAAAGGTTAATGTCAATTTAAATGGCAATGAGAAACATTGAGAAGATCATGGGAAACAGAACTCAGAAAACATGGTTTGGAACGCGGTCCTACTCTAAACATCATTTGCCAAATTAGAAGGCAACTGGCCCTGTTCTAGACATCCTGACAGCTAAAAACAAAAAAAAAAAAAAATTTAAAGAAAAAACTGGTTAACAAGCATATATGAATACATCTTGAAAATATTAAATATAACATATAAAAAAAATTAAAAGAATGCAAAGGGTTTTAACTTTTGCTACGTATTCTTCGTGTAAAAGCTTAAAAAGAAAAGAGGAAAGATTTACGTACAATTTGTTTAATTATCTGAGGAGAGCAATTTTCAAAGAGCATCTCTCCTTTCCTCATGCCTTGTATTCTCTCGGTAGCCAGCGTGCAAAGCAGAATCATCAACCAATATGCAGCTTTTCTTAATTCCATTGCCTTTCAAATAATCACCCCATTCGCAAAATTGCCTTCTCATTATATCATCAAAATTTGAGAATGTCTTTACAATTTTATTACATATAAAATTCAGTATCCAATACACAAAATATAAATTTATCTCGAGGAAAAACCAAAAAGAATTGTCACTCGAAACACAAATACCCTTTTAATTTTTACAGCCATTTACAAATTTGCCAGTTTTGTTAATGAATTACACAAAAACCATAGCAAAACGTTTTTCAATCTCAACAACTCATAAATTAATATTGAAAAATAAGGATAAGTCGTGTAATAACTAGATCAAAGCTACGATGAGTCTTTAAAAATGGTAATATCAATGACATATATGAATGCATGCAGAAATATATTTTTTCTCAAAAGAAAAGAAATAATTGAAATCTGATTGAAAGATAAATGGAAAAAAGAAAAGAAAAAAAAAAGTTGAAAATTCAAAAAATGTTTTCACAATAAAGATTTGTCTTTTGAGATTTCTGCTTGGTAGAATGTTTTCTGGTTTTTCGGGGGGTCATGAGAGAGAAGTTTGACGCCTAAATAGACACGGAGAAGAACAATGCGAGACATCCATTATGGTTTTCATATTCTCTTTTCTCTTTTTTATTTCTTTTCTTTTTCTCTTTTTAGTGTCGGTCCTGTCGAATGATGTCCTAATCCGCCTATAATAACATGAAATTCTCCTTATTTATTATTTCCCACAATGGACACTTTCTGTAAAACTTTTTTTATTACATTCGGCCAAATTGTAAGGATTTAAGTGTCAGTTTTGCCCCTTAACTTGTAAGTGAGGTCCAATTTACCTCAAATTAACTTTGTTAGCCATTTCATCCACAATATCTAGAGAAATAGCCAATATGCCTCTTACTTATACATCGATAAAAAGGACAAAAAATTCTATTGAGATAAAAAAATTATAATGAAATTTCAAGATAAAAATTAAAATTTAAAAGAAAAAATATTGTTTCTTTCTTTCCCCATTTCTACATTTTTCATTTTTTATTATTCTCTCTTCCATTAAATTCAATTAAGCTTTCTTCCATCTCTGTTCCCTTTCAATTACTGTAAAACACTAATGTCGTCGCCAATTATTTCACCAATGAACACTAATGTACTGATTTATCTGACTCTTTTTTTTTCTTTTTCAATATTTTCTCTAATTTTGTTGACATTTTCCATTGAAATATTTTAAGCGTCTATAATTTCATTAATTTTATATTATGAGAAAAAATTATCATCAAGATGAAAGAAAACATATTAAAAGTCTAGGTTAAGAAAAAAAATTAAATTATGTTTTTTATATTTTTAATATAGCTCACCTGCCCCTAGAATAGTTTTTATAAACTTCGAATAAATAGACAAGTTTACTAAATGTGTGAAATAATTGGATCAAGAAAATTAATTTAAAATGAATTGGAACTCACTTATCAACTAAATAAATTGATACTTAAACAAACTTTAAGGTAAGACTGTAACTGAAACGTCTAATTCATGCTCATAATAATATCTAGAAAGAAGTACAAAAACATATCTTGTCTTACAGCTTTTATATTTAAAGGACTATGATTTTTGGTAACAAAGAATTATCTTATATTTTTATTTTTCTGGCATTTTAACACCTTATTACCTGTTATTATTATTATTTTATAATGAAATATCAACTTCCAATAATAAACAAATTTTGTACCATTAAATCTATTATTAGTATACTCTTAAAAACATTCTAATTTTCTTTTAAAAATTATCTTTTTTTATTTCTAAAAAAATTAAAATAATTCTATTTATCATGAGTTGAATGTAAAAAAAGAATTATATGATACTTTTTTTTGAAAAGGAACTACTGTGCTTTAAGTGTAAAAGGGTCAAACCACAAGCCATATATATATATATTGAGACAAAATATTTTTAGATGTATATCACTATTTTGGTATATATAATTTTTTTTTGACATATGTATTTATTTCTGACATATAAGATTTATGTGTAATTTTATAATTTTTTACATTAATAAGTTATTTTTTTAATTAAAAAAAGATCCTAATCCTACAAAATAATATTTTATTTTTTAAAATATTAATTAATTAATTAATTAATTTCGTAATTATATAATGATTCATAATCCTAAGAAGTATCATATTAATTACACATACACACACACAAATATATATATATATATATATATATATATATATATATATATAAATCAAGATATCTGTTTTAATATGTGTACTTATTTTTTTTATATATAATTTTTGATAAATGTATTTATTTTTGACATATAAGTATATAAGTAATGTATTAGTCTATAATTTTTATATTTATCATATAATTAATATATTAACTAATAAGTTATTTTTATTAAATAATAATTTAATCTTAAAAAATAGTATTTTAATTATGTTTTTAATATTATATTAACTATTCGACTGTATTATGATTTCTAATCCTAAAAGTCAACCTATCAATAATATTTATAGGGTTTAATAATGTATACAATTAATAAATTATTAATAAATATTTTAAAATTATTTTATATTCATTACATTAATAAAATTGTAAGATATTAGAAATTTTATTAAGACATTTGAAATATCTCTAATTGTTATTATATTTTAAAAAAGTATGAATAATATCAAAATATTAAAGATTCTATCATTTTTTTCATAAATTCAGTGCACATTGTTATTTATAATCGAAATAAAAAAATTCAGTTCATGTTATTATTTATAATCAAAATAATAATAAGAGAAAAAAGGAGTTTAAAAGCATATTAAGATGTTGTACCTTGAGAATGGGGGGTAGAATTGGTGACTATGAATCACATAAAATATTTGAAGTATAAAACACAAGATGACACTTGAGAATTCCACGGTAATTAACTTGATTACAAGGTTTGGGTTTTAGCAAGTTCACCCAACATCTTGGTATTTTCATAGGCTGACACTAAATATCTTCCCTTAATGAACTAATCCTTCACTAAGTCCCTAACCCTTAAGTATTAATAGTTACTCAATAATCAATTCATTGTGTTTTTAATATCTAGGCTCATATAACAACCCTTTTAGCTTAGTTGAATTAAGAGATTCTACTTAATATACTATACAAGAAAAGAAATAAAGTATAGAAAGTTGAAAAATAAATTTATAGAAGTTTGGACATTAACAAATATACACACTCATATATTATATTATTATGAAGGGTATTTATAACCATACCAACTCTCAAAAGGACGTTACTAATAGCACATTGCTCACTTAATACAGACCTTCATAATTTGGCAAAAGTTTCTATTTACTTGGAAAGCGCTCTCGCGCTTTCTGAAGAGAATCGTTGGGACCCCAGCGGCTCCATACACGTGATACTGCAAAAGCAATTGTCTTTGTAACGGTCATTGACTCAACATTAATTGTAAAAAATCACCTTTATTCCATGGAGTGCCTTTGCACCTGCCTTTGACGCGTTCGCGGAATCTACTATCATTTCAATGTCTTTGCCTTGAATTAGGCTGCCCTTGCATTTCTAGAGCACCCTCTCGCTTTTGTGAATGAATACTTGTTGACTGCCAGGTGTCTTTAAGTGATTGGCATTCTGTCAGGGGTTCCTTATGTGGATGGTCTTGTTAACCATATGAATAGCATTGATAGGCTATTTTTTGTAGCTATAATCTAAGGCAGTGAACCTATCGATGCAGTCTAGCACTAATGGTGAGTATCAAGGTCGTATCCCTAGGGAAAGTGAAAGCCTAGAGTTACTACTTTGTTCTTTGTTATATTAGCCTAAAATGAATGATGAATAATTTCTAAATTTCCTAATAACTACAAGCTGAGTTCTAAGTGAGATGTAGGAATGAATGGATAAATGAAACAATCAAGACAAGAAAGCAAACCTAAAGAGAACCTAGACTAGTTGGCAATCAAATAAAAGATAACAGATTTATGAGTCCAATTATGCTACCTGCGGACGAATTCTTAATTGAATTTGGTTTCTCTCTTGACATAACCGAATTTCTAGACTCAAGAACCTAAAGTTGAAATCTCTTCCTAATAATTGATTCTTAAATTAGCATTAAGCTTTAATCTGCCTCTATTAAGCTTTGTTAATTCTTAATCTGGCTAGTTAATCATCCTTATCTCTAAGTGATTATTAACCAGTTCTTGCTATTCAAAATTCCAATTTCCAAATGGACTTCTCAATCACATAAAGCAATCTAAACACCACAATTCACAACATCTCATGAATAATGCATTATCTTATTAATACTGAAGCAAGAAGGATATAAAACTAAACTCAAAGAATCCAACAATTTAATATTAAGCCAACATAGTAAAGAAATCCCAATGGATTTAATCGATCTAGCTACACATGTTCATGTTTAAAACAACTAGGAAATTAATTACAATGAAAGAATAACGAAAATGAAACATGTACACCATTTTCTCTTGAATTGGATGAACAGCTCCAAATCTGAATCTGCACTATGATTGATCTCCCCAATTGCCTTTCGATTTGCTCCACTACTGTTTTGCACTCGGAACCTTGCAATTCTGGGGTTCTCACTCTCTGCAACTTTGTCCCAAACTCAGTACTCCGCAAAAACCGAACCAGCCGCCAAAACTCTCCTCCTGCCTTTCTTTCTTGCCCTAGCTCAAGAAATCACTTTCCTTATATAATTGTCCCAGCACGGCTGTGGTCAAGGCCGTGCTGAACCTTTAGATCTCACAAGTTAGGTTTTCTTCCTAGCCATGCCCCTGCCGGTGCTGTGCCATCACGGGTCGTGCTGGAGGCCGTGACAGCCTCGAAAATTGTGCCTAAAATGCCACATTTGAGGATCAAAGGCTAATGGTTGGTCAGGCCAGAGTCCAGGCCGTGCTGATCAGCACGGCCTTGACCTAGGCCGTGCTTAATATTTGACATGCGAGCCCTTATCCAATTTTGATGAATTCTCATCTGTTTTCGCATGTATTGATCTATAATTGTTCAAACACTGATGATGGTCCTATAAATTCTCATGAAATGCAAAAGAACACAAAACACGGGTGATTTTGGAATAAAAGCACAATAATTGCTAAGAAAATATACAATAATATGCAAGCAAATATGTGTAAAACTATGCATATCAAATCACCCCACACTTAAGCTATTGCTTGTCCTCAAGTAATTAACGACTCACCTCACAAAACTGCAGTCAGCAATTCCTTATAGTTTATGCCCCTAGTCCACAACAAATAGTATTCAACACATCTCAAAAGATACTCAATCATAAATCAAATTGCAAATCATTAACAGAGAATGGAAATAATATTAATGCTTGAATAACTTAAATGACAACTCAATATAAACATCACAAGCCAATGCCTCACAGTGATCACTCAAGTCACTCAAAGTATATATAAGGTGAAAAACAAATCCCTAAAAACAAATGTACAAAAAATCCGCTCACCATAAGCTTGCTCATAAATCATATCTTCGCTACTGTGAATAAGTAAATACCAAAATCAAAGGGTCTTTACCAAGGTTATAATGGGGCTAAGGTAAAGGTATGAAGATTTGGGAAAGAAGTATGAAAATGCTGGAATTCGTGCGATAAACAACAATATATGCTCAAGGGATTAAATGCCTAAAATACAAAAAGAATTATTCACTAAAATCCCTACTTCATAGAATAACGCTCGCAAATGCTCTAAATCCAATAAAGAGATAAATAATTAAAGAATTTTATTTATTTTCTTCTTTTTTTTTGAATAATAAACTAGCAGCTTATAAGCAAACTGCTGTATACAACTTAAATAACGTAAAGAATAAAAATACAGTTTGGATCGAAAGGAGCATCTAAAATATCAAAAAGACTTAGTGAATTTACTAACATAGCAATTGGCATTTTAATCCCATATAAGGGTGAGTAAATCACAAAAAGAAATTCCAGCATAAGGGTAGGGGAAAGACAAATGTACATAATGGTATAATTGAAGTGTATAAGTGTAAATTATGAAGAAAAGATTAAGGCTCAAAACTGGCTAACTAATGGAAACATAAAGGGGTAGGCTTTTGGCCAAATGTGGTGAATCCTAAATCGCCCAAATTATCTTATGGTATTCATAATATTCATGTAACTTCAACAAGCATTACAAAGCAAGTTCTAGAAGCAAAGTCAAGTACAATACTCACTCAAACAAGAAATATACAGAGCATAAGTATAATGAATGCTCAACTGGCTCAAAATCTCACTTTGAGGTGTAGTATTAGGTGCAATTGATTCGCAATATCATTAATTGAATCATTACTTAAGAAACACATGCATATGACATTATCAACGTTCTAAATTAAAATTCGACAATTCAAAAAATAATTAAATAACACCAGTTTAACCCGGCAGGGCTTATTTGTAAAACACCATCAACTGTTTTCCAAGGACAATGAACAGCAAAGAAAAGCAATTCTATAAATCAAGTCATCAATCAGCTCAAAAATAGCATACTTAAGTGCATAAAGACACAGTGTCCTAATATCCCCTAAAAATACACAAGACCTAGTGATAACAATTTCAGATATATTTAAATACCATAGGAGAGAGAAAGATTATAAGGTTTACCCATAACTACCCTACACTTGAAGAACACACTGTCCTCAGTGTAAGACGTTATCGATACCCCGCATGGGATGCTCAACTAAGAGAAACAAAGGCAATACAATCCAAGTGCATGACATGTATGAAAAATAAAGTAAATAAATGCAAAAATAAAATATCTAGGGGACTGCCTTGATCATCCGCCGAGGTTGGTGTAATGGAAATTCAATACGTCCTCAGTAGAAGCTAAAAATAATAAAATAAAGAAATAAAATCGAAACTGAAAATAAAAATTAAATAAAAAATGAAAACTAAAACTAATAAAATGTTTCAAAATGAAAGGTTAGAATATTAAAAAGAATGAAAAATAAAATTTGGGGTGCCTCCCAAAAGCGCTTCTTTTTTATGTGATGAGTCTTCTTAGCTGGACTCATGGTGAAAATCAAACGGGTGTGATCGACGACCATCCATCCTTCTTCCAAGCAAATGGCTTTAAGTATCCGCTTAGAGGGATAATTGTCAATTTTCTCCTCTCGACTATCAAGCAAGTTGCCAATATGATGGGTAGAACTCGCTCCTTATATAGTTGCATGTAGTCATGATGCTCTAGGGGCTCTTCCAATTTGAAAGCTGAAGTTTCACCAATTGGAAGGATCAACGGTTGGGAAACTTCTTTAGGAATGTCAATGGTTTTCTGCAGTCCTTAGCTTGGTTCACTTGCTAGAAAAAACTGGAGCTGCTCCAAGACTTCTTCATTGGATAATTGGTGCTCATCTTCCATCCTCGAAGGGACTTGTGGAAAATCCACCAAAAATTCCTGTAACTGCAACTCAGCATCATCAACTATACGTTCTTGTTGGTAGTCTTTCAGAGGAATCATGTCTGCCTTTTCCTTTTCTGGTTCTATCTCCATATTCAAGGAGTCGTCCTGCACATAAGCATCATCGTCAAACATAGTAGATAAACCAGAAAAATTCTTACCTGAACACAAAGTGACGGCACTCAGATGTTCCTCATATTCAATAGTGTTTGATGGAGTTCCCACTTGTTCTACAGCTAGTAACTTAAAGATCAAGCCTACTTGATGTTGTATGTTCTCGATCGAGGCTTTTTGACTTTCAAGTACCCTCTCTGTTTATTGGAATCTATCCTTAAGACTTATAAAGAACCTCATCATCAGCTCCTCTGAAACTAACTCTTCATCTTGAGTTGAAGGTGCAAGACTAGGCTGCTGATGTAGTTGCTGAAATCCTGGTGGTTCTTGGCCATCTAAGCTCCATCCAAAGGGTGAATGAGTGCTCTATTCTTGATTATAGGTGATTTCATACGAGTTATTTAGCCAGCTTCTCGTATAATTCGCCTATTCAAAGTTATAAGAACAATGAGCAAAAAACTGCACAATGGACAATCATTACTCAAATGTAAACCATAATAAATTTCATAAAAATCTTGAGATGAAAGGATAGGAGTGGAGAGTTGATCGGTAGCCCTGCAAAACGATTCCACTCGAGCTGCTAAGGCTGCACGGGTGTCCCAATTTTTAGCACTCTCTTGGTTCCTTATCCTATTCTCCAACGCGTCATACAAAGAGTTTGAATTTAGCATTGAACCTCTTTATCATTCACTACTTGAATCATAAACTTAAACTAAATAAATATGTATAAATAAAATAAATAAATAAAATAAAAACAATAAAAAAATGGCTAAAGTAACAAATAGAAAATTTCACTCTAATTTTCAAACATTCCCCGGCAACGGTGCCAAAAACTTGATAGGCTATTTTATGTAGCTATAATCTAAGGCAGTGAACCTATCGATGCAGTCTAGCACTAATGGCGAGTATCAAGGTCGTGTCCCTCGGGAAAGTGAAAGCTCAGAGTTACTACTTTGTTCTTTGTTATATTAGCCTAAAATGAATGGTGAATAATTTCTAAATTTCCTAATAACTACAACTTGAGTTCTAAGTGAGATGCAAGAATGAATGGATAAATGAAACAATCAAGACAAGAAAGCAAACCCAAATGGAACATAGACTAGTTGGCAATCAAACAAAAGATAACAGATTGATGAGTCCAATTATGCTACCCGTGGACGAATTCTTAATTGAATTCGGTTTCTCTCTTGACATAACCGAATTCCTAGACTCAAGAACCTAAAGTTGGAATCTCTTCCTAACGATTGATTCTTAAATTAGCATTAAGCTTTAATCTGCCTCTATTAAGCTTTGTTAATTCTTAATCCGGCTAGTTAATCATCCTTATCTCTAAGTGATTATTAACCAGTTCTTGCTATTTCCAATTGCCAAATGGACTTCTCAATCACATAAATCAATCTAAACACCACATTTCACAATGTCTCATGAATAATGCATTATCTTATTTATACTGAAAGTAAGAAGGATACAAAACTAAACTCAAACAATCAAACAATTTAATATTAAGTCAACATAGTAAAGAAATCCCAAGGGATTTAATCGATTTAGCTACACATGTTCATGTTTAAAACAACTAGGAAATCAATTACAATGAAAGAATAATGAAAATGAAACATGTACACCCTTTTCTCTTGAATTGGATGAACAGCTCCAAATCTGAATCTACACTACGACTGATCTCCCCAATTGCCTCTTGATTTGCTCCACTACTGTTTTGCACTCGGAACCTTGCAATTCTGAAGTTCTCACTCTCTGCAACTCTCTCCCAAACTCAGTACTCCACAAAAACTGAACCAGCCGCCAAAACTCTCCTCCTGCCTTTCTTTCTTGCCCTAGCTCAAGAAATCGCTTTCCTTATATAATTGTCCCAGCACGGCCGTGGTCAAGGCCGTGCTGGTCAGCACAGCCGGAGTCCAGGCCGTGTTGAACCTTCAGATCTCGTAAGTTAGGTTTTCTTCCTGGCCATGCCCCCACTGGTGCTAAGCCACCACGGGCCTTGCTGAGGCCGTGACAGCCTCAGAAACCGTGCCCAAAATGCCACATTTGAGGATCAAAGGCTAATGGTTGGTCTAGGCAGTGCTTAATGTTTGACATGCGAGCCCTTATCCAATTTTGATGAATTCCTGTCCGTTTTCACACGTATTGATCTATAATTGCTCAAACACTGATGATGGCCCTATAAATTCTCTTGAAATGTAAAAGAACACAAAACACGAATGATCTTAGAATAAAAGAACAATAATTGCTAAGAAAATACACAATAATATGCAAGCAAATATGTGTAAAACTATGCACATCAAGCGTCCTCGCGCTTTATGGGTCTTTTTACAAACCTTACTTAAAGACTTAAGGCACTTTTGACCAACCTTTGTCTTAATGCATTGTCATATAGACACTCAAACATATAGTTATCAACACTTAATTTGGATGTCAAGATAAAAAATAAAGATTAATTGGCCCTTAGGTCAATACAAGAGACAATTATTGCTCATCTATATATACTCCTAGTTCATCATTAATAAGGTATGATCTCCCACACTTTTTTTATTACAATAATCACTTTTTAAATCTGGTTTTACTCCACTTTTACTAACTTAAGCATCAGAGGCTTCACTAGACCATAAGTCTATATCCTTTGAGGCTATTTTCTATTTTGGTAGGGGATTTGGCTATATGGGCAACTTCATCCTTTCGACGTCATTATTCTAAGCATCATCATTTGATGCTATATGTGAGGAGTGCAAAGCTTCTCATCTTTGATTGATTTCTAGAAGCAACATGACTTTGAATGGTCAAACTCCACCAATCAACCCTATAAACTCGATAGACTATGTTCAATTATTGCCTTCTCATAATTCTCCTAATGTCATAATGTTTGGTTCAACTCCAGCATATCATGAACACTCATCATTGGCTCATATTTCTAGGTCCTTACATTTTCCTAACCTGGAAATTAGGGGAGGTTCCACTTTTGCTACACCATCAAGAGTCACAGCTTTACCCCTGCCAACATTTCCCCTAGCTTTTGAAACTACCATCAATCAAACTACAAGCACCGCACTTTCTCAATTCCAAGGCTAATTATAGTAAATTATCTGTGAGACTTTATCCTAGGTAGCCATACCATCCCGTTAATCCTACTACGGATCAAAATAATCCCAGGGTATGGTCGAAGTTTGCACCTCCACCACCACCTCCAGTTTCGAATGGTAAAAACCAACAATATAATGCTAATCCTAAAAATGGGAATGATAAGGTAGAATGTCATCGTTGAACAGAAGTATATATGGTTAGGACGAAAATGCAGGTAGCAGAATCCTAATCTCAAGCAACAAATGTTGGAGGCAATAAAGGAGTTGAAAACCTCTCATTTTGACCAAAACCGTTCATGGTTGAAGGGTCACCTTTATCTCCAAAGATCAGGTCTAAAAAATTTCCATTCAAGCTCAAGCTACTCATTCTTGATTCATTCAGAGGAGTGGGAGATCCATGATCCTATCTTCACAGGTTTAACTATCAAGTGTTGGTTTTACATTCAACTAATGTTATTATGTGTCGTGTGTTTTGAACCACTTTGACAGATTTAGCTTTGAGATGGTATTTAGCTTTGCCCAAGGAATCCATCACTTCATTTGAGTCCTTGTTAAAAGGTTTTTATGTTGTAATCTATCACCAACATTGCACCCAAAAAGTATACTAGTGATTTAAAGGCTTGCAAGTAATGAGAAATGAATCATTCCGAAGTTATATTGAGAGGTTTAATAATGAAGCAACCCAAATTGAAAATCTGAACAAGAGACAACCACCGAAGCCCTGCAGGGAAGGACTCAGTTAGATAAGCTCATTAATTAATTGCATATTAGAATGCATGACACCTTTTTAGAGCTCATGGCAATAGTAAAAAAGTATGTAGAGTCAGATGAATGATGTAGGAATTAGAGAAGAATGAAGGTTAAGCTTAAGAGCTTGAAGCGCAAAGATTAAGATAAAAAACTATTTAAGTCTAGGGAAAGGAATTAACGTAAAAAGAAAGAATAAAACTGGACTCTGTTGACTAAATCCAAATCAAGGATAATCATATGGATTAAAGAAAATAAGAAAGACATACGATGGCCAAGGAAAATGAATCTTGAAACTGAAACCACCAAAGAGGAAATACTCTCGATTCCATAAAGACTATGGTCATGACACGAACAATGCAGACAATTGAAGATATAAATTGAAAGGCTGATAGAGAATTGCATGCTGAAACACTTTATGCAAAGGGATGAAAACATAAGCAACAAGCATAGAGAAAAGGATAAACATAGAGAGAAATGACAAGCTCTAGACAAAGGCAAGCAAAAAGAACACCACAATGATGTAACAGTAATCCATGGCTATAATAATGATTATCTAGTATAAAGAATCCTGATAGATAATGGGAATGTTGTCAACCTTATTACCTTGGCCGCTTATAAGAGCATGAGAGGAACTATAGACAAGTTAAAGCATGTTACCATACCTTTGGTAGAATTGGGAGGGCAAGCAAATAAAACTAAAGGGAACATTAGAGTTAATGGTGGAATGGAGGTGATGATTAAACCAGATCTATAATACATTCATAAAACCTTATTTCATGTTGTTGATATGTATTTTGCATATAACAATGTCCTTGGCAGACCTTATCTTTGGAATGTAGATGCTATAATTAGTATGAGGTATTTGGTAATGAAATTACCTTAGGAAGAGTCATCACCATTAGAAGAGATCAGAAAATGGTCGTAGAATGCTACACTTTACTTGTATCAAAAAGTCAAGAATCTATATCAATTGATGAAATCTTAAAGAGGGTCGTGAAGAGCCAAGATCATGATAAAACTCAGCCATAGTGAGTTTGGAACTCAATGCTTTAAAGATAGTGAAAGTGGAATTAGAAGATGGAGAACAAGTTAGAAGACAAATCGGGCAGGTCCTCAAAAGTAATGTCTTAGCATTTACAATTGATGATTGCTCATTTTAATAAATCCTCTATCCTTTAGTATAAGAGATAGGAGTAGGTTTGGGAGGAATCCTCTAGGGTTTGGATACTCAGATGGAGTCTTTAGGTAATCAGCGGTCACAAAATGAACCCTTAAAACTCATATATATATATATCCTTATCTCATCATTAGTAAGGGACAAATATACACACTTTTTACATCACATGGCTCTCTCTCTAGGCTCATTCTTTCTTCACCATTTTTGACTTAAGCATCAAAGGCTCCTAGACTTCCAGTCCAGATCCTTCAAAGCTACTCTTTTGTATTTGCTGAGGATTCGGCAACTTGAGGGTCTATCTCTTTAGAGTCATTTTTTATATATAATCATTTGGCATCATTTGTGGGAACTATAAAAGTTTCTATTTTTGTGATCGATTTCTAAAAAATGGTTTCCAATGAACAAATTCCACTAGTTGACCCTGCAAACTCGATGGAACCTATTCTTAATACGTCGTTAGTACTCCAATTGTAAAATCATTAGCATCACACATTAGCTCAAAAGGCAGTCCCTAATTAGGCGAAACCATAATAGGGGCTGTAGTTAGCTTCTCCTTAAGTAACTCAAAAGCCTGCAAATAGTCATCAGAAAATATAAATGGGACATCTCTTACAAGCAATTGAATCAAAGGTCTAGCAATCTTAGAAAAGTCCTTAATGAACCTTCTATAAAAACCTGCATGACCAAGGAAACTCCTAACAGCCTTAACCGAGCTAGGGGGTGGCAACTTAGCAATGGTCTCTACCTTAGCTCTATCTACCTCCATCCATGCATGTGAAATCTTATGCCCTAGCACAATACTCTCTCTCACCATAAAATGAATAGCTCCCATGTCATTATAACACCTGGTTTAATACCAATGTCCCAAGGACGCTAGTCGATATCTCATTTTCCTAGACCCTTACGTTTTTCCTACTTAGAAACTGAGGGAGGTTCTACTTTTGTTACACCATCGATAATTGCAGTGGAAGATCCACCAACATTATCCCCGACCCCTGAAATGACTCTTAATCCAATCATGAATACTACATTTTCATAGTTTCAAGGCCAATTATAGCATATCATTCGTGAAATATCATAGGCTACTGCCTCAACAACACCTATTAATCCTGTAATGAATCAAGATGATCCGAGAGTTGGGATAAGGAATGCCCCATCCTCCACCACCTCTATCTCTGAATAGACAAAATAATAACATAATGCTAACCCGAAATATGTAGATGATAAGGCATAATCCTATCGACTTACAAAACCAGAAATTATGAGTGTGGCAGCAATAAGGCAAGAGAATCCCAACCTTAAAAGACAATTGCTAGAGGCAATAAAAGAGTTGAAAGCATTGCATTATGATATGGAAAAATTTATGGTTGAAGGGTCACCCTTTTCCCTAGAGATAATGGCTGAAAAAAATTCCCAGTTAGCTCAAGTTACCAACCCTCGACTCCTTTACAGGAGTATGGGATCCAAGACCCCATTTTCATAAGTTTAGATGTCAAATGTTACTTTTAGATTCTACTGATGCAATTATATGTCATGAGTTTCCTACTGTATTGACATATTTAGCTTTGAGATGATATTTAGCATTGAGCAGAGGATCCATTTCGATATTCAAATTTCTTTCAAAGGCCTTTATATTATGCTTCATCACCAATGTGCCACCCAAAAAATGCACTAATGATTTGAAAGCTTTCAAACAAGAAGAAAATGAAATATTGCGAAGTTATCATAAGAAATTCAATAACGAGGCAACCCAAATTGAAAATCTTATTCTGGAGACTGCCATAGAAGCCTTGCAAGCAAGGATTCGTCTAGGTAAACTTATTGACAAATTGCATACTAAAAAGCCTGTACATTTTCAAAACTCATGGCAATAGCTGGAAAATATATGAAACTGGATGAGGGGCGAAGGAACCAGCAAAAGATGGAAGCTGAGCTTAAGAACTTGAAGCGAAAAGATTCTGAAAAAAGTCGACTAAGATTCTGAAAGAAGTTAACTAAACCTTGAGAAATAAGTCAACCTAAGGAGAAAGAGCAAAGTTTTACCCCCTTAATAGAATCCAAATCACATATTCATATGAATTAAATAAAATAAGAAAGCATACAATGGCTAAGGAAGATGAATCCAGATTCTGAAACTGTCAGAGATAAGATCAAGTACTATCGATTCCATAAGGATTATGGTCATGATACAAAACAATGCAAACATCTAAAATTTGAAATTGAAAGGTTGATAGAGAATGATACCCTAAAGCATTTTGTAAAGAGAGATGAAGATAGAAGCAATAGGCATAGAGAAGATGACGAATGACAGGAGAAAAGACAAGCTCTTAACAAAAGCAAGAACAGAGATCCAGCGACCATAGTAAATGTCATATTCAGAGCATATTCATCCCTAATAGCCAGTTATAAAAGAAGTAGACAAGATGCGTTAACTATCCACAATAAATCAAGGGCCTCATACTAAGAGATTCTGATCGAACTATAAGACATGATAAAAGAAAGGGAGCACTATAAGGATGCATCAGTAATTAAGGGTTACATAAATGATTGCCTAGTTTGTAGAATCTTAATAGACAATACTAGTGTTATTAGTCTCATCACTTTAACTACCTATAAAAGCATGGGAGGAACAATTGTAAGACGAAACTAGTTATAAATACAAAGCAAGATGAAACCAGTTACAACACCCTTAGTAGGATTAGGAGGCAAGCAAATCAAGCTAAAAGGAACGATATAACTCATAATGGAGCTAGGTAATGATCATGAGAGATTTGTAAAGATTTATAAAACTTTATTTTATGTTGTTGACATGTGTTTTGCATATAATGTTATCCTTGGCAGGACATACCTTTGCAATGTAGATGTTATCATCAGTGTTAGATACTTGGGAAAGAAGTTACATATCCTAGGAGGAATGGTCATTATCAAAGGAGATCATAACATGGATGCAGAGTATTATTCCTTAGCCTCCTCTGAAATTCAGGAATCTGTAATTATTGACGAAATCATAGAAGAGGTCAAAAGGAACAAGATCAAGACAAAACACAACCAGTAGATGATATGGTAAATTTGGAACTCAACACTGATAATATAGTGAGTAAGCATTAAATTTAGGGAATAGGTTAAAAAACAGATTGAAGGAGTCCTCAAAAGAAATGTCTCAATCTTCACCACCTAGGCTTCTGAGATATTAGGCATTGATCCATCTACAATAATGCATGAGTTGAATGTTAATCTTGAGGTAAAACCAATTCGACAAAAGAAGTGAAGGTTCGTATTAGACAAGTAGGCAGGCATAGCCTAAAAGGTAGGAAAGTTATTATAGGCAAGATTCATCCTAGAGATTCACTATCATGAATGGTTGCCAAATGTTGTTTTGGTGAAAAAGCCTAATAGGACGTATCGTATATTTATTGATTTTATTGATCTAAACAAAACCTACCCTAGGGATTATTATCCTTTACTATGCATTGAATATGGTGGATGCAACAACATGCTTTGAGTTATAAAGCCTTAAATATCACAAGGATACCATCAAATCCTTTAAAACCAGACAATGAAGACAAATAGCCTTTATCACAAAAGGTGCAACATATCGCTATACTAAAAATGCCATTTAGACTTAAAAATGCATGAGCCACTTACCAATGATTAGTGAACTTTGTGTCTAAAGAACAGATTGGCAAGAATATAGTTATTTACATAGATGATATCATTGTTAAAAGCGTTAAGTTGTAGGATCATGCCAAAGACTTAGAGGAAGTCTTTGTTGTGCTAAACAAGTGCAACAAGTAGTTGAATACTGAAAAATGTGCATTTGGGGTGAAAGCTGAATTTTTTTAGATTTCATGATGTCCCAACGGGGTATTGAAGCTAATTTGAAGATGATTCGTGCTATACTTGACATACAACCACCAAAGAACATAAATGAAGTGCATAAGCTCAATGAAAGAGTAATATATTTCCTGTTCTATAAAGAAATATCTCCCATTCTTTTAAATCCTCAAGAAGTGCAAACAGTTTGAATGGACATCCAAATGTTAAGAAGCTTTTAATGCTACAACACCACCGTTGCTGAGTTTTCCTAGGGATGGTGAAACATTGTTCTTGTATTTATTTGCGGGGAAGGAGACTATAGCATTTGTGCTTATTCAAGAAGAAGATGGTGAGTAAAAACCCGTATACTACATGAGCAGAATGTTAAAGGCTACATAGTTACTCTTAATGTAAACCAAACATAAATTCAATAAAATTTAAAACAATGTTGTAAATAATAAAAACTAAATAAAATGTAATATTTATTACAATTTCTACATCTTTCAACTCCATATTCAAAGTGCAATTGGAGCATTTTTATTACTTCCAAAAGCTTGAAAATGTGTACAACTATCTACACATTCAAGAGTATTATCCGTATTTGACATGTTACAACCTAAAAGAAATAAAATTACAATCAAGAAATTACAGTTAAATATATCCTATATATTTAGCAAACATCAATATACTTAACATTACAAATTATTAATTTATTTCTAACACTTTGGGATTCGATACACTTAACATTTAGCAAACATCAGTACACTTAACATTCAATTTTCATAAAGGTTATTGGGTAAACAACAGAACCATCTGTTAGTATACCAAATAATTAAGGAGAAGAAGTTGTTTCTTGCTATATGATTACGTAACCATTCAAAAGTTTCAGCATTATTGTGTCTCAGCCATGTCTCCCTCAACCAAACTATAGAAATTTAACAATTCCTTTTGAAGAGTAGTACGTACATACATTCAATAAAGGCAACTAAAGTCTACAAATCAGAAGAAAATGATATAATAAAATCTAATAAATTAAGGTTATGAAACCAACTGCCACTAAATTCATGTCCTTGCATAAATACATATAATCATTTATAGATTTAATATAACCTAAAATATTTTTGCATCAACTTCAGCGACTGACAACGATGATAGCAAGGGTGATGCCAGCAGCAATGGCATGGACAGCAGCGGTAACGGCTTGACCAGCAGCAGCGGTGGCGTGGATGGCAGCAGCAAGAGAGTGAACGACAGCAACTATAGAGTGAATGGTAGCAGCAAGAGCCTGAAGGACGACATAAAGAAGAGGGTGGGTGGTGGAGGCTTTGAGAGAGTTGAGTTTTTACTCACAACTATGTAGTTTTATTTAGGTTTTCTTTAGTTTAGTACATCAAAACTACTTAGTTTTACTCAAAACTATGTAGTTTTATTTACAACTATGTAAATTACCTTGAAACTACATAGTTTTCCTTAAAAGTAGAGAGTTTTATTTTTAATTTACATGTAATATGTTTCTTTAATTTATTAATAAAAAATTTATTAAATTCATTTATGATATTTTTATTTTCGTATAAATATTGAATTTTGATATTACAAAAATGAAAACTAAACTATATAACATATCCAAGTTTTAAAAAATTGAGAAATAAACTATATAACATATCCAAATTTTAAAAAATTGTCTTATATTTCTAGAAGTGATTACCCAATATATATACTTATTAATATATGATCTTAATAATAAAAGTGAGATTTATTAATTAAAATTAAAAACGTAAGGTAAAAATTTAAATTCTACTACATAACAATATGATATAAAATTCTTTTATATCATATTAATTAGTTAAAAGACATAAAATTAATCAAGATTATTTAATAAACATGATTAATATCATAGTAGCACTACATAATCTTAAATTAATAATACTAATATGTTAGGTTGAGCAGTATAATAATATGTTTATATATGTATATGTTGATATATATATATATTTGTTTATATGTATATATATATGTATGTGTCTTCTCTACAAAAAAAATGGCAAAACTCATCTCTAGGTCTCTGCACTTTTTGACTTATTTTACTTAGTTCCTGATAATCGATTGTGTTTTAATAAATCTTTGTACTTTTATTTTTATAGTTTTAAGGTCCTTCCATTAGGGATGTGCATACAAACGTCATTAATACGAGTAAGAATAAGAAAATTATGCCAATAAGATAATAAAATTTTCAACTTTAGTTCATTGAGTCCCTATAATGTTTTCGTTATTTTAAAAGATCTCTAAAAATTTTAATTTTGGTTCATTAGGTGCTTAAAAGTTTATATAATGTTTCGTTACATTTCCCCTATTCAAACATTATTTGGGTCTTGATTTGCTATATGTCATTAGATTGAATATAAAAAAATATTGAATTTGTATAAGAGGATTGCCGTACTTATTCCGTCTTATTTTTTTTATATTTTATCTATTTTTTTTATTTAATGTGAAAAATAATTTTCATAAAATTGTAATGCAATATTATGCGCTAAATTTAGATTTTTTTTAAAAAAAATTTCTCAGTCTCAATGCATTCTAAGAAATTTGTAAAATTTCAAGTCCAATAATATCTAATCAATAGTATTACTTTATTTTTTTTTTATGAGCTAATTTGTTTTTAATAGATATCAATCTCAGCAATTCATTAAACTAGTGTACATCATCCAAAAAGAAAATAATGAGGATTTTTTTGAAATAAGTTATTATATATCAATTTAGGCGGTGATTTTTTGAATTGCATATATCATACAAGAATGAGACAAATTAATTTTAAAACCAAGTTAATTTTAGAAAGAAATTAATTTTCTATTAAGTTGCTAAATTGTACTTTAGTTTCTCAATTTCAATATTTTTATATTACTTTTATTTTTCGCCTTATTCGCATTTTTTAATTTCATTGTTTTCCTTAAAGTTTTCTTAGAAAGAAGTTCTCAATATTAATAGACATTTATGTAAAGACTTAAAAAAATAAAAAAATAAAAATTAAGGGATATCTCAAAATAAAATAAGTTTTTAGGGGCCTAATAAACTAAAATTAAGTATTTTACTAGTATGTTTAACGGCGTATGTAAGCACGCCCTTGACGGAAAGACTTAAAAATGACAAAAATAAAAGTACAAGGATTTAATAAAATACAATCGATCATTAGAAACTAAGTAAAATAAAATAGAAAAGAACGAGGACCTAAAGATGGGTTTTGCTAAAAAAATTAAGTGACTTAATGATAAAATGACTTTATTTTTTTTATAAAAGGTTTTAAATCAATACACATAGAGAACAAAATTATAAAAAAATTATTAATGGGTCTAATAATGTAGGGTACCCGTGGATACCATATAAAATACCCGTTTAAATAAACGGGGAGTGGATATTTGCGCGGTCGAACCTGAACCTAACACGGGTATTAAATTTCAATCCTAAATCCATCCTAAACCTATTTATCACTATCCAAATATGTCCCAATAGGATTCGATCGGGTCGGGTATCCAGAAATTCTCGCCCGAAGTTCGATCAGGTCGAATACTTGGAAATTCCTGGTCGACTACCATTCCTAGATGAAGTTGAGTCAAAGACTAGGTAGAAATCCAGTGCTGGATTTGATGTAGAAAAATCTCTGTCGACTTAGAAAACAGGTTTTTTTTTTCAGTGGCTTGTTTCTAAAAATGTTATTTTTTAGTGGTTTGAGTCTTCTACTGTCAAATAAGAACGACAGTCTTTTTCTCTTTTTTACTTTGATTTTTCTCTCTCTGTGTTTTCTTTCTTAATGTTTTTTAAGTATCAATATCACTTACTGTCAAGTTTTAGCTCTTGATTGTTAACCCTAAACTTTAATCACCTCTTTCTATTTATAGAGGTAGGATTTCAAGAAACCCTAAGAGAGGCGATATATTTTAGGATTATATCGACAAGTATTCTTTTTTTTTTTAAATCTAAATAATTATCGATAAAAATAATGATTATCGTCAAGATAACCCTTCTAGAATCTATATCTGGACGTAAAATCGCTGCAAAAATCAACGTTGAAGTGCAAAAACTCAATTGACTCTATGTAGAGAAAGTTTTAAAATTTTACAATTAGATCCCTAAACTTATGAAAACTGCTATTTTGATCTCGAAATTTTATTTTTCTTGATAATTAGATCTAAATTGATTTTAAAAAGGTAATTCTAAATGGATTAAGCTTGACTCTAGCTTTGGATTCGCCTGTCCTTCACCTCCTAAGATCCAAGAAGACAGTAACTTTCATTATAGAATTTTTTGTTTTCTTTTTTTCTCAATATCTAGATTCGGAAAAAGAGTAATGATAATTATGTTTAGAATTGAAACAATTTTTTATCTAAAAGCATAATTTATTAATTAAGAAATAAATAAATAAATTATAAAATTTAAATGAAAATCTTAGATATAAAAAATGAATATACATTATCAAAATAAAAATTTTATATGTTATATATATAAAAAATGGAATCAAGTCGGAAATTGCGCGGGTCTCAATCGACTAGAAGATTATCAATTAACTGGCAAAATTACCGCTATTCTTTTACATCTGCATATGTTCTTGAACTTCGAAGTCTCAGCATTCAGCATCTCCTAGTCTCCTTTAAACTTCATGAATGGCTCTCTCACTCCCAAACTCCTCAAACATCAACGTCTACGCTTTCTCAAGAAATTATTGGCATACTCCACAACTGCCTACTTCTCACACAATTCTCTCGCAGAGCCACTCACTTCCCTTCAATGTGGAACCGTTTTACAAACACTAACCAGCATCAAATCTTTCACAAAAGGACAGCAACTCCATGCCTATATCATTACCTCTGGCAATCTCCAAAACAACACTTATCTCAGCACAAAGCTTGCTGCTTTTTATGCAAGTTGTGGCCTTATGGCTGCTGCCCAGATAATCTTTGACGGGATTGTTTTGAAAAATTCTTTCTTGTGGAATTTTATGATTAGAGGTTATGCTTGCAATGGGTTTCCAGTGAAAGCCCTTTTTCTGTATCAAGATATGTCAAGTTTTGGACAGAAAGCTGATAAGTTTACGTACCCTTTTGTGATTAAGGCGTGCGGTGATTTGCGGGATGTAGAATTTGGTTGGAGAGTTCATTGTGAGGTAGTGATTACTGGGTTTAATTTGGATATATATGTGGGCAATTCTCTTCTTGCAATGTACTCCAAGTTTGGGAACATGAAAATGGCAAGGATGGTATTTGATAGAATGCCTGTGAGAGATTTGACTTCTTGGAATACCATGATATCAGGTTATCTCAAGAATGGAAAACCGAGAGAGGTTTTGGCGATTTTTAATTTAATGAAGCAAATTGGACTGTCTGTGGATGACATGACTTTAATCGGCCTTCTTTGTACTTGTGCTGAACTATTTGCAGAGAAGCAAGGGAAAGAAATACATGGTTATGTTGTTCGAAATAGGCATTCAGTCTTTAATCATTTTTTGATTAACTCTCTTATTGAAATGTATTGTAAATGCAATTCTATGGTAGATGCGAGAAAATTGTTTGAGCATATGGCATGGAAAGATACTGTGTCTTGGAACTCAATGATATCTGGCTATGCACGAAATAGAGATGCTTTTGAAAGCTTAAGGGTATTTTGTCGAATGGTTTTGGAAGGAACCAAGCCTGACAAAATAACCTTTATAACTGTACTTGGAGCTTGTGAACAAATCACGGCTATGGAATTTGGTAGGTCTGTACACTCTTACCTTTCTAAGAAAGGTTTTAGTGCAACCATTTTTGTGGCAACAGCCCTTATAGACATGTATGCTAAATGTGGAAATTTGGCTTGTGCTCACCTTGTTTTTGAAGAGATGCCTGAAAAGAATTTGTTTTGTTGGAGTGCCATGATTTCTGGATATGGCATTCATGGAATGGGGAGAGAAGCTATCTCTCTTTTTCATGAAATGATCAAGAACCATATCATTCCAGATGAGGGTGTTATCACTTCAGTTTTGTCTGCATGTAGCCATGCAGGAATGGTTGCTGAAGGTAAAGAGATTTTCCACAGAATGACAACGGATTACAATGTGAAGCCTGCACTTTCTCACTTTTCATGTTTGGTGGATCTTCTTGGCCGAGCAGGGTACTTGGATAAAGCATATAATCTTATAAAGAACATGGCAGTTAATCCCTCCAGTGATATATGGGCCACACTCCTTAATGCTTGCCGACTACATCAAAATGTTGAATTAGCAGAGATCTGCGCAGAAAAACTTTTTGATATGAACTCAAGACAGGTAGGTGGCTACATTTGCCTTTCCAATATTTATGCTGCTGAAAAAAGATGGGATGATGTGGAAAGGGTTAGAGCATTGATTAGAAGAAAGGGGTTGATAAAACCACCAGGCTGCAGCTTTGTTGAGTTAGATAAGATGGTTCATCATTTCTTAGTTGGGGATAAATCACACCCACAGATAGAAAATATCTATGCCAAGTTAAAGCACTTGAATCAGCTACTCAAGGAGGCTGGATACAAGCCTGATACAAGTTCAGTGCTCTACAGTGTTGATGAAGAATTAAAAGAGAAGATGCTGTGGGATCACAGTGAAAGATTGGCTATCGCCTTCATTCTTATTAATACAGGTCCAGGGGCCACAATAAGAATCATCAAGAACCTTCGCGTTTGTGGTGATTGCCACACTGTAATAAAACTGATCTCTAAGCTCACTCGCCGGGAAATTATTATGCGGGATATCCGTAGGTTCCACCACTTTAGAGATGGATTTTGTTCCTGCGGTGATTACTGGTGATTGATTATTAATTGAAAGGCACTTCTAACATTTAGCCAAGTATGGATAATACAGATTCTTTTATTCAAACATCAGATAGCTTAAAAGTTCGTAACACAGCCCTAGGAGGGCATGTTGCAGAGATTAACATTGTATTTCTACAACAGCCACAAATTTCACCTAAAGAATATGGATTTGATCTTTTTCAGCAACCTAGAAAGTAGACCAACACTAGCACCATCAACTGGCAAATCTGTCTCTGTATTCCATGGGAAGGGTGCCACTCCCTCGGTTGCCTCTAGAAGCTCATCAACTAAAATCTTTGCTTTTGACCGCTGCAATGGAGCTAGCTCATGGTCGTACTTCTTGGCATCTGCAACGTAATCCTGAATCAAATATACATGTTAGGAGAGGTAAGTGAAAAACTAACGTACAGATTATATTATGCGTTTGTTTGAAGCTGCTTACCTGGTCAGCGTGCATTTTCTTCACAAATGTCTTAAATAGATTAAAGTTTGTTTCTTCTAATAGATCAGCTGATAACCTTAGGTATGTCATCCCATACATCATGTGTTCTGGTGGCCCGTTCTTGTTGACACCATTAGGCCTGACATTTAAAAGGATTTGATTGTAAGCTGTTGCATCATATCTTGCAAGTGCATTCTCACCTGCAACCTCAATGTTTTCTCTCCAAGCTCCGCTTAAAACCTGCACTCACACGAGCCCGTCATCAAACAATCACAGGTCTAACATGAAATGATTGTAAGTTTACCTTTGTCTAGTTGCATAATTGTTTATGTGTTAGCTTTTTATCAGATTTGTTGCATTAATCTTCAAGAGTAATTAGGTTGAAGATAAAGATTCATTAGACATGTATGTAAGAGGGTTGAAAGGTAGTAAAATTGGTTTTTTTTACCTGCTGGACAAGTTCTTGAGGTGCACTCAAAGCATTGGCAGGTTGCTCTGTGTCCCTCATCTCAAGACATGTAAAATTCAAAATACCATAATGCCTCGATAGCATCCTTGCAATGGGTCGGTACCCATCTCTTCCAGATAAGTTGTAATATCCTGCAGTAAGCTCTGCAGCGTGACTAGCATCATTGTACAGCCAATGTATTCCAGATACCTGTTTTGACAATAGATTTGATATCATTATCGGTTTCAGTAATTAGTGAGGAAGGAAATATGGTTATGCGATATACTTTAGCTGCTAATTTGACTTTACATCCCAGAAAAGCTTGATTGGCTTCATCCAGGATCTCATCTCCATGGATCAGCAACTTGTTAGAGTACCAAGTCAAGAAGAACTTTCCTGCTTCAGTAGTGTATGTCCCGTATGATTTAAAGAACCCTGTATCTGCAGGCGTATCATTGAATGTCCCTGCATCATCAGGCAATTCATATTCAGGATGGCCTGCATTTGTTGCTGCCGCTTTGAAATCTGCTTTGAGATACTTGTCATAGCACTACAGACAAATGCGAGGTAATGTGTGTTAGAAAAGGAGGATGAAGGCTTAAAATAAAATTTTATAGTTTGTGTGATTGCTGAAACGTACAATAAATTCCCCAATGCCTGGAAAAACCCAGCCTTGAGTTTGTGGATAAGAGGGGTATCTTAGCTCTCCTGCTGGACCAAGCCCTACTTCGATATCTATGATCACCCCAGCTTTTAAAAAGTCTGACATGTTCTCCCTGAAGCTCTTCATGTAATCAGTATACATCTAGATAGATCAAGAAATATTATTTCACCATCTAGGAAGCAAAATCACTAAATTATTCAGATCGAACTTATATACATCTATGTGCAATGCCACTGTTTTCATATATTGATTATAGCTTGAAGATCAGGTTGGCAAAAATGTGGTCATTCAACTTACTTCGATCGAAGTTCGTCCGTGAAACAGAGGCTGGTGATCTACCCCAATACTGAGGTACTCTTCGTTTCTTTCGCCTTCTTTACTTGTGTAAAAGATATCAGGGTCTGATTCTCCAACATCTCGCACCCACTGGGGGATCGGGATGTTAACAACATCTCCTACATTGCCACCGCATTGGTGGAATGACATTATGGCTTGTATTTTCAGTTCAATTTGTTGAATGAGTTCAAACAAGCTCCTGTAAGCACTCCAGTCATACTGCTTAGGGCCCTTAGACTCTATGATCCCCCACCACACATCCACCATTACACCATCGACACCGGTTGCTTTGAGCTCCTTGAGCTGCTTCTTCAGCTCATCTTTACCTTCGAAAACATTATCAGCTGTAACAACTCCCAACTGTTACATTGCAGAAAAGGTTAGTGAGTTTAATATGCTTATTATTGATCTTAGTGTGCAAATCCTGAACAAGTAAATGAAAGAAATGGTTTATGTGACTTACTGGGAGCATTACGTAAATGGGCACATAATTTGCCAGCATGTTCTCATCGTAAGCTTTAGAACCCTGCATTTTCTTCAGGTTACAGAAGACTGGTATAAGAACAATGGAAATTGCTTTGAAGGTGTGATGAAAATTGCTGTGGAATCCTGCTCTTTTTATAGCTAGAACAAAGGTGAAAATTTGGTCTTTGCATGAAATGGAGTGCATTATGTCTACTGTACGTCGGACCCACTTGTTTAGATAACACTTTGCCTGAGATAAGAACCCATGGCGTTATCTTTGCATGCATAGTTTCTACTGGACCACAGATGAAGGCCACGTTGCCCCATTCCTTGCTGTGCAGAAATTGAAGGGATTTGACAAATATTGGGGTCATTCAGGACCATCTCAGGTTCCTTGGGCCTGGACTTTGCAGCTATCATATATTTAGAAGACGACAAAAGTATTTATTGGAGGGTCACTACATAGATATATGCACATGCACATTCCATATGATTACTCGTGTACCCTGTGAATATCTTTTATTTCTTTCAACTCTTATTATTATATCACACAATTTTAAAAATCAACTCAATATATTATATCTCACCAAACTCGATACATGAATTTATGCTATCATATTATAATCATTATATATATTATTAGGAAAACGTCTTCTTATGTTATTTTTTTTAATATTGTATAATAAATATAAATTTTATTGATTGAGTTAATTCAATTAATATTTATTAATTATTAATAGTTTTAGGATTAAGAATCTTTTAGACAATTCTACCCTTAAAACTTTATAAATATTTGTAGAAATTGGGTGATCAAAAAGAAATTCTTGGTTTTAGTGTACTGATATATTAATTTATGGTAATATAAAACCTTTTATTATAATACTATATTAGTAGAATTTTCTTTCTATTTTTAGACTAATTATTACATCAAAGTATATATAAATAAAGTTGAATTTTATTGTTATATCTTATTATAAATTTTGACTTCAATCAATGCGTTTGATGTATGTGAGCCTTAAAAGGTGTCAGAGTTTCTAATATATTAACCTAAAAAATACTAAAGTAAATTTTTATTTTTTATTTAATTAATTAATTTATTTCACTTCTTCTATCTTTATAACAGCAGATTCATTCTCTTTTATCTTTTTCCTTCAATTGTTCTCCTTTTTTTTTTTTTTTGCTAGTCACATTATTTCCGATCGTTATGCTGTCAATCTCTACATCTCCTTTAGTGGCAACATTTTTTTTGTGAGAAAAAGATTTATTAAATAGAATGAGCAAAATCAAACATGACATGTTCCTTAAGGAAAGGAGGAGAAACAAGTGACAAGGTAAAGGATACACTACCCTATTTTTGATAAACAGTATAGAATTTTCTAATCAAAATTATATATAAATTTTGTGTTGGCAATGGTTATTGGAACAACGAAAAGGATTTAAATATTCTATAAGATATAACTATTAAATTTATAAAATATATAATATATTGCATAATGTTAAAACGTTATACATAAACTAATTAATTAAATAGTTTATTTAAAATTTTATAATAATAATAATTTATGAATGTATATAGTGTGACAAGTAATATATATTTATTTATTGGATCCATCGTCTCATTAAAAATATAAAAATATACGTCTTTTTTTATATCAAATTTACAGTTTTTTATTTTTTTTATTTTTATTGTGTTAAAATATTAAAAATAAATTTTTTACAATTATGATTTTGGTTTTTTTTTTAGTTTTCCTTTCATTATTTTTTTGTAAAACAATCGAAAAATTAAGAAATAGCTGCAAAATAACTGAAAAACAAAAAAAAAAATAACTACATCGTAAATTTAAAAAAGAAGTTACAAATCTAGAATTTTTTTTAAAAAAGAAAATTAGACAGTAAAAATAATATTCTTTTTTTATTAATTTTAAGATTTTTAAAAATTTCCTAAAAGAAATCAGTTGAATTGTCATGTAATGGATTTTTTTTCCTGACCTTTATTTATATACGTGTGGATTGTGTGTGGGTACATCTAAAAACTTGTACCACACAAAAAATATTATCATTGTTATTATAAATATTATTCTTTTTCTCTAATTTTAAATACCTGCGTTTGGTGCAACTTCATCAATATTTCTAGATATGATCCTACATACACAAAATCATTTGTGGAAGTTATTGGATACCTGTAAACGGGTGGTGGAAACTTGAGGTGCCACAGCTTGAGACTTGCTTGCTATGTTACTTCCATGTCTTTGCATCTTCAATTGCCTTAGTCCTCTTCCACCTTCCACTGATGGAACTGCCCATACAGTCTGCTTCTTGTTGTAAAGCCTGATTTTACCTCCCAAACCACCAATTGTTGACTGTATAATGCTTAACATGTTCTTTGTTTGCTTTTACTCTTTCTTTTTTAGTATCTTGAGTATGTGAAAATCTTGAATTAAAAAAAGAAAAGAAATAAAGGAATGTAATGTATAAGTTGGTGAGCCCTCTTTATCTCTCTCTCTCCAAATAGTAATAACAATAAATTCTAACTTTGCTGAAATGATTAAAAGCTTATGGAGTGAGTTTTTGAAGGTTGGGTGATTGAGTAAAAGAGAAGACGGTAGTGGTGCATTAAAATTCTACGACTGGTGATTATTGAGCACGTGTTTGAAGTGCAATCTTTCATATTTTCGTATGGTCTTTTTTTTTTCTCTTCTTTCTTTCGTTCTTTAGTTCCGGTCATTTTTTATAATTATTGTAGATTTTTTTAAAAAGAAATTTTTCTTACATCAATCTTATATACTGTAACGAATGAAAAAGTAATATATTTTAAATTTTAACATTAAATATTTAATAATTGAATTGAATGTACGAATATTAATTTTAAATTTAAAAGAGTCTAATTTTCTTATTTATATAATATCAATTGATATTATATCAATTGAAAACTTGAGCAGATCCTCTTAACCCCGGCCATATTCATGAATGTATCCAATTATGCTCGGGCAACCTCCACATCAATCAATCTATAGCTAGTAAAACTTTAAACTCAAGGCCGCAGCTTCTCGTATATACGGGTTGAATGGCCATATAACACAGTAGCTCTCCCAAAGTTTCCAACAAAGTACTTCATGCAGTTGAAGAACTATAGAAAAAAAAAATGTTTGAAAAATTTCAATTCATTGGCCCTCTAAATTTAACACGTCCTTTAATGAAGGAAAAGAATTAAAGCATCCATTCTTTTCCTTTTTGCAAGGATTTATAAGCTCAAAATAGTTCAAATAAGGCCCGTTGAAGGGTTTAAACAGAACTAAATTCAACAGAAAACTAAAAGAGACTAAGAAACAGGTGCAGAAAAAAGTAACTTCTTGAAAAAGAAAAAAGAAATGAAATGCTTCTGTAAACCTCTCACTCATAACAAAAATCAAGAAGTGTTAGCAAACAGAAAAGGACTGAAGGTGAATGAAAGGACAAAGCAGGCTGGAGATGTCTTCATTTGTGCAGTGTCAAGTTGTTGGCCTCTGTACTTTCAATTCTATCTTCTATTGTGCCCATATCTATAGAGATTTAAGCAATGGTGTTTCTTGGCACACAGTGTGTTTTTTCCCCACAGCGCATCAAATAATTAACAAGAGCCCTTGAATAGGCACATTTCACTGACACAATACTGCTTCATTTTCACTAAGTTTTGACCAATAAATTTCTCTAAAAAAATAATAAATAAAAATTAAATTTCAGATTAAATATTCTTACTAATATTTTTTTGGGTAAATATGAAAACATTGATTTTACAACTTTTAGTATGCGTTTTTTTTTTTTAGACGAAAGGAGGTACGTGGTTGCAAATTATGATAAAAAGGTTATTCACCGTAGAACATTCTGATTTGCAAGAATTTAATATCTTCACTCCGAATTATGATCTTGTCAGTGTGTTTTAATTATTTGAAAATAAATTTCAATTTATGGATAATTAAATTATTTATCTTATTAGACCTTTGATTTTGAGTTAAAATTGATAAATCCATACCATAGCAAGTGTTTTCTATAGTAGTCTAAAGGGTTTTTAATTGACTTTTAATGATCAAATCTTAAAATCAAAGATAATCACAATACCCAAAAAATAGTATATGATTTCTGCAAAAATGCAGGAAAAATTGTATTTTATATGAAATTGGTATATGTATAATAAAATTAGTATATGTGTGAGTGAGATTTCGGGTACACATCCAAATGTCTTTAGCGAAGACGGTACTATAAAGCTTTTCAATCTAATCGGGAATATACTAACCAGTCACTGAGACTAGCGTGAAGATAGGAGTCATCACCCAGATAATTCACCGAGACACTTTTACTAATGAATGACGTTTTCCAAATTTCATAAGGAAACTTACGCCACAAATCTAGAGATGGATCCAGAAGCCAACTTTCTTATTTGTGTATTTTAGTCTTTAATTTTATTATTTAACAAATTATTTTCTATAAACACAACAGTTTATATACAAGCATATAAAATAACACATATAGTTCACCTAAGTCTAGCCCATCTTTGTTAAGCCCAGCCTACATTAAGGTTGTTAATCTAGCTTGCTAGTTAATTATGTACTAGTCCTTCCTAGTCTAGCCTGATTACGATTTATATTTTACCAAACTTTTAATCCTAGATTGACTAATTATTATGATAAAGCCCATTTATGTGAACCTAATTCTAATATGGCCAAATCCTAACTAGAACATGGTGAAGCCCATTAAGTCTATCATGATTTTAGCACTTAAGCCCAATTAACATTGATTAGCCTAATTGACTACAGTCTTCATGTTGGGTCCAATTTTAACCTAAAGTCTATATGTCAATTCTTAATTAAGCAGTCATGTTACAATTATTTAACATATATTAAACTAAGAAATAAATAAAAATAAAATAATCTAGCTATTACAACTCGACCTATAAGTAAAATTGTAAATAAAAGTCCTAAAATTTAGTTACAGTACACAAAATCGTAAAAAAAAATATCAAAAACTCATAAAAATCTAAAAATTAGGACAAAAGAGAGCTAAGCCGATCGGCTATAGGCATAGAGCAAATTGGCTCAACGTAGAGCCAATTGGCTCTGCACTGAGCTGGTCGGCTCTAGAGACTTCTCTAGGCTGGTTTCTATGATTTCTTTGTAAGTCTCACGTCCCAGAGCCAATTTTACATGCACAGAAGGTAAAAAAATTAATTAGAACATGAAAGAAATAAAATTAAAAAAATATCAAATTAAACCAGAAATCCTAAAAAAGTCATGCAAACCCTAAAAGTCTAAAAAACACAATGGACAAACATGGCAGATGAATCACATAATCCTAATAAACTAATTTGATTATAAAATTATTAGAGAAACTCAAATCTAATCATATAATCCTAATCATGTGACTAATCATATTCAAAATCCAAAGGCAAACATATTATCAGATTCAAAACCCTAATGTTCTTATTATCAAATTCTAAAATCCAATAAATCAGTAACATATTGATTTATAAGAAACCCTAATCTAATCACATCAACCATGAAAATAAGACAGAAAAAAAACTTAATAATGTTTCTAAGGAAAAATATAAAAAACAAGAAAACTAGTTTAATGGGAGAGTGATGTTGATGATGATGGATGAATATTGAAAAACTCTCAGGTTGTCAATGTAGTTGATTGTTCTACGAGTCTAAAGAGATGATAAAGTGCTCGAGTCGAAGATCAGTTGGGAATCTAGTATTGGATGAGGTATTGAGAAAGCTTTTGTAGTTTCAAATTTAAGTTCTTTCTTAGTGACCTTCCTCCTTAGTTACCAAAAACCTTCTACTTAGTAATTAATGTAAGTTTTTTAATCCATAGTATTCTAATTGATATTTTTGCCTTCTATTGTTGTTGTTGTTAGCACCAAACTTTAGGCCATCACTTTCTATTTATAGAGGTAGGTTTTTAAGAAAATCCTGGAGGAACAGATATGCTTTAGTTTTATCTAAAATTCTTTTTAAAGAATCGATAAATATCCAATAAATCAAGTCTTTAAAATTTAAATAAATATCATAAAAATCTAATAATTATCGTCAAATACCTTCTAGAATTTGTATCTGAATGTAAAAGTGTCAAAAGAAATTATGTCAAACAAGAAAACCTAAATGGGCACTGTGTAAAGCCGATCGACAATTGGCTCTATATTGAGAAAGCTTATGAAAAGTTGGCATTTTAGTCCCAGAACTTGCTAAACTCATTGTTTTGACTCTCAAACTTTATTTTTTTTAACAATTAACTCTAAATTGATTTTAAAAAAGATAATTTTGGTTGAATTAACCGCAAACCTAATCTTGAATTCTCTCGTCCTTCGTCTTCCGATACCCAATAAGGCAGTAACTTTCATTATAGAATTTTCAGTAATTCCCTCAATATCTATAAGCATGGAATGCTGATAGCTGCCCTTGATATGTTGAAATTTATAAGCATGGAATGCATTTAAATAAATCAAGACTAATTATAAATATCAAGGATAAGACAAAAGGATATCTTTGTGAGTTGTAGAAGCCACGCCTCATAAGCTCAAACTTTGATTGTTAGTTTGATGTGGGGACCACGCCCGTTTGAACTTTTAAGGACTTCACTTGCTTAGGTTAAGGACTCCGCCTGCTATTTGGGAACCATATCCATTGACTTTAGAACCACGTCCGTCGATTTGGGAACCACACTCATTGATTTCATGATTGCAAAGACTTTCCTCTAGTTATTTTCCATTTCAGAAAATAATTTACTACTTCAGGTCAAGTCAGTAATTTTTTACTTTTGAGTACTTTTAGTTAGAATTTCCCATTTTGGGGTGCGATTTGATTCGTTTTGATGCCTTCTGGAAGCTATACTAGTACTTGGCCCGCTCAAGGACTAAAGTGTAATTTTGATGGGTTAGGGACTCAATTTATGACTTTTAGAAAACTTTCACTTCGAGATGCCAACTGACTTTCTATGTGTCTTCTGAGGACTTGTATCGAATTGTTTTGGACTAAAACGTGATTTTAATAGGTTAGGGATCTAAACGATATTTTTGCCCTCTTCAGGACATGTATATATCCCTATATCCATTCATTATTCACTTTTATCTATTCTTCTTCACTTTTCTCTCTTAAATTTTTTTTTCACTCTTTTTCGTGATTTCTCTCTCATTTCTTAACCAAATTCCACAAAATCAGTTTTGAAATGGTGAATTCTTCCTTAAGATTTACTAGATGTATCCCAATTGCACCAAATTGAGAGTTTTCTTCTCCAATTTCTCACCAAAATGACCTTAGGCTTATGAAGTGGGAGTGTGGGGGGTGGTTTCGGACGCGCACCTAAGTGTCTTTAGCGACTACGATATTGTAAGGCTTTTTATCCTAATCGGGAACACGCTAACTAATCACTGAGATTAGCACGGAGATGAGAGTCGACACCCGAGTAATCACTGGGAAACTTTTACTAACGAGTGGCGTTCTTAAATTCCATAAGGAAGCTTACGCCACAAAATTTAGAGATGGATCTAAAAGCCAACTTTCTTATTTGTGTATATTAGTCTTTAATTTTATTATTTAACAAATTATTCCCTATAAACACTAGCAGTTCATACATAGACATACTACATAACATACATAACTCACTTAGGTCTAATCCATTTTATCTAAGCTCAGGCCGTATTAGCGATGTTAATTTAAATTACTAATTAATTATATATATATATATATATATATATATATATATATATATATATATATATACTTAGTCTAGCCCATTTACAAATTATATTTTTGATTTCTAATCTTTTAGGCCTAATGGACTACTTATTACGATAAGGCCTATTCTGTGTGAACGTAATTCTATTAAAGCCCAATCCTAACTAAGACATACCAAGGCCCATAGTCTACTTTTATTTTAGAGTTGAAGCCGAGTTAATGTTGATCAGCCTATTGGACTATAGTTTTCATATTGGGTCTAATTTTAGCCCTAAGTCTATATGGCCATTTTAAATAATCAATCACATAATACATATTTAATCATATGATAAGCAGAAAATAAGCAAAACAAGATGCATGAAATAAAACTAACTATTACAATCCGGCTTACAATCAAAACTGCAAAGAGAGTCCTAAGATTCTAATACAATACACAAAATACATCAAAACTCGATAAAAGGCTAATTTTTGGGACAAAACATGGCATATTTGATCGACTTTAGGGTTTCTAGGCAGACTTTTTGACTTGTCAGTGCATTAATTGCGTCCCTAAAGCCGATTTTCACATGCACAAAGAATAAAAATTGATTAAACATAAAAGAAATAAAAGAAAATAGAAAATAACAGTCAATTTAAGCCCAAAACCTTAAAAAAACTATGCAAACCTTAAAAAAATGAACATACAGTAAACAAAGCCAGTAGTTTAATCATACAATTATAATAAACGTATTTAATTACTGAATTATAATAAAAATATAAATCTAATCATTAATCCTATGCATGTGGTTAATCAGACTCGAAACCCTAATATTGGCAAAATTATCAGATTTAAAACCCTAGTGTTCTTATTATCATATTTCAAAACCCAATAAACTGATAACATGCAGATTCATAAAAAATCCTAATCTAATCCTATAAAATCAACCATAATCATATTAATAAGGAGAAAATAAAAAAATCAGTTTAGGATGATGATGGATGCATGTTTGGAGGAACCTTTAGGTTGTCACCGTAGTTCATGGTTCTTCGAGTCTCATGTGATGAAGATGTAGTTGAATCGAAGACTAGTTGGGAATCTAGTGCTGGAGTGATGTTGAGAAAACTTCTATCGATTAAAAAAAGTTCTTAAAAAAGGTTCTTTCTTGAGTAGCCTTCTTCTTAGTGACCTAGATCTTTTTTGCCTAATGATGAACGATAATTTTTTCTCTCAAATTAGCTTTTGTTCTTTTCTCTATTTTTCTCTTTGTTGATTCTTGTTATACCAGCTTTTGTTGGTTCATAGCCATACTCCCATCTGTCACTGGGAGGGTCGATCATAATTCTGTCTATGCCCTGCTCGAGAGGTGGATGGACATGACTCACACCTTCCACACCCCGGTTGGTGACCTGACTCTCTGTTCTCTTTCTTTTTCTGCCATTACAGACATTGACTTCTTCGACCTGCCCGTGTCACTTGACGATGCGATCCATGATTAGCATTCCGATGTCTGGGAGTGCTTCATCACAAAACTTGCTTGGGTTCTTGCCGATGTTCAAGAACTCGCATTGCATTGCTTATCAGAGAATCCCCCTTACTACCGGGGCTTTATTCTTCGGGAGGTTGACCACATGGCCCAAGCCTTCTTAGTGTACCTCTTCGAAACGACATTGTTCAATGACTCAGAGAACTTACTGAACTTCCATTATTTGGCCCCACTGTGGGATTTGGACCAAGTCTCCTTCTACAACTGAGAATCTGCGGCTCTCGCATATTTGTATCATCAGATGGACATTGCAGTCCAAGGTAGTAAAAGGATTTGTGGTTTATGGCACGCGATCTATGTAAGTTATGCATTGACTTCTGTTCCTTAGTTTCTTTTATAAACGCAATGAATGCTAATTATTTTTCTACAGGTTTGGGCCTTAAAGATCAGCCTTCTAGTGGATTTATAGCCCATGTGCACTTCGTGAACTTTTCCTCGCTTGAGTCGCTAGGGCTCGAGCAAGACTGTTATCTTGGAGTGGGCTCAAGTTCACATGCACCGCATGTGAATCAATAGCTTGACTTAGGATGGGGTAAATACAATTCACTAGTCATATTCATGCTCTATTTATATTATTACTTACCTTTTTTGGTTTGTAGATTCGAGGCACTTGGCCGGAGGAGTGCAGTTAGTGGGAACCCTATATGCTATCTGTGGTTGACCTCGAGCAGAGGAGGATTTTGCTGACCGTACCCGCCTTTCGGACCTAGTACTTAGGAGAGAGGATCTATGGCTAGGAGCGAGGCACTAATAGGCATCGAGTTCCCTTATCTCCTTTTCTTTCCATGTTCTGGATATCAAATCTTGTTGCGGAGGAGTTAGTAGAGTGCTTAACAGGGTATGATGAGCCCGAGGATCTCACTATTCGATCTCGGCGGGCGGACTATACTTTGTTCATCCCTTAGCTATTGGGCGTCGTGCCTCTAGGCGATGACGCTATAGCTCAGGTATTTTCTTGGATTCACTTAGAATTCCCCTATGGTTGTGTCCCACTTTCTTAATTATTTATCTACAATTCATCCACCGAGCTCCTACTGTTCGTGAGTCGAGTGAGGGACGATCTACCTGATGCTCTAGGCCTTCCCACATCACAAGCTCTTCTGCTAGTGCAGCCTCTAAGGCACCTTCTATGACCATATCTGATATGGTTCCAGCATGTATTTTATTCCCTCCAAATCCAAATGGTGTCATATTGGAGGCCATATGGTGTGATAAAGCACCGACTTGCCATGAAATAATGCCTTCCTCCAGAGTTCACTCCGAGTACTTATACTCATATAAGTTACTCTTCTCTTCTATAATTTTACCTTTTGGTTTTCCTAAAAAGTTAGTCACATATTTATTCAAATACAGGTTCAGAGGGATTAGTTCGAGCATGTACATCAACTGGTCAGTGCTACAAGAAGGCAATTCTTTATCCTCAGCGAGGACCAACGAGTAAGAAGATGATCTATGCAATGTAGATATATGCACGTATGCATGTATTAGATGCACTAACTAATCTCCTTTTGGGTTTTTATCAAAGGCACCATGAAGGCTTGTAAGGGCAAGTGGACGATCGGTAACATCATATTGATGCTCAGCAACGTCGAATCAATATGCTGACCCTTCAGTTATCGGCCTTGCAGACTCAGAGAATGGACACTGACTCAGATGACGAGATGGGGGGTTCGAGAGAGAACTCCAACTTTTGATATACTTTCTTCTTTACTTGTAGAACTTAAGACTCTTGTAAGCTTTTGATTTTTTGAAGATATAAAATCATGATTTTAGCTTTTGAACCGTTTCTATTTTTCTCATTTTACTTTATTATTGCATTCATTTGAGCTTATGTGCATTGAAAACTAAATGAGCGCCCGAGAAATTTCCAAAACTGGCAAAAAATTACACCAGGAGGCCATACAACCAATCGACTGTATGCTCAACCGATTCAGCTCTACATACAGCCGATCGACTGTACATAGTGATTTTCTAATTCAGAAATCAGAAATTGATTTAAGGCCTATATATACTATGAGCCCCCTCACTTCCTCATACACGATTTCACATTTAAAAAATAAAAAATATATATCTCAGAAGAGCGCCACGAGCCTATAAACTCTTCTTAAAATCCTAATTGGTGATGATTGGATCAAACTTGGAAAAGTTCCATCTTTTCTCTTTCAAGGCCATGCAGCACACTAGTCTTTATTATGGGTTTCTCCACTCTACTGTCAACTTTTAGTGCCTAAGGGACCATATCTGTAGATTCAATGTACAAGATTTGTGCCCCATGATTGAAGAAATTCCTGCTATTCTTGGCATTCCCATGGGTTCTACACATCCCATTGCCCTGCCAAAACTCAATGAGCCTTTTTCTGGCAAACTAGTGGAATTGTTCGACATGGCCCCAGCTGAGGTATTTTTCCATTCTGTTGGCGAGTATACTACCTTTACTTCATTAATCTCTTACTGTGAGAATAAGGAGAAGGGCATGCCTTCTTGGATCCGAATGCGGGCTTTTGCTTTTATGCCTAATTTCTACCGATTTCCCCTCAAGAAAAGGGAGATATCAGAATTGCTGGCATTATTGACTAAGTAGAGCATGGAACAGATTTAATCTAGTCATCTTGGCTGAAATTATCATTGGATTAGACATGTACAAGACCCATCAACGGTTTGGTGACAACCTCGTTCTCTTACAAGTCTACAGCCAAATCTCTTTTCTTTTACCCTTTCTTTGCCTTAATTTCCTAAGCCGCCCTTTCAGGTTTTCAACTTAGCAGGCTTTTATCCTAACTTTTGCCTAAGCTACCCTTTTGGATTCTCGACATAACAGATCTTATTTTTACCTAAGCTGCCCTTTTGGGTTTTCAACTTAGCTTATTTTCTTTCTTTTTTTTCTATTTCTCTTTTACAAATTTGGTTATGGGAGAAGCTTCCAATACTGACCATCCCGAGGAATATCGATAAGTACAAGCCAAAGCACGTGCATACTCAATCTATTGTTACCCTATGGGGTCATGATGGTGGGATTTTCTAGATGAAAGGCATTCCGGACATGCTCATTCACTGGACTTACCCTTAGTGGAGAATCAAGCATGTCACACTCATGGTGTACGGTGATTGTATATCCTTACCTAGACTACAAGCATCCACTTTTTACACACTTGAGAATTTGCCGCCAGTATGGGCAGAAGTAGTGAATCTTAGAATTCCTACCCAAATTCGAAAGCTTCTCACTCAGACAGGATTTTCTGGATAAGATCTAGAGACTATGGTTCCACTGGAATCTTGATCTTGAGGGTGATCTAACCACCAATGAAAACTTCAAGGCTTAGGTTTAGCTTCAAATTTCCATATCTCTCGGCTTTGCACAATTCAAGAGGACTCGAGAACTAGCTGCTCTATCTAAGGATGCAAATTTCAAATGCAAAGATGACAATAAGATAGAAATTATGCTTCTTTTTAGATCTCATTTATTTTCTTAGAACTTTTAGGTTTGTTTTTCTTTCAGTTAGTGTGTAAAATGGTAAACGAACATACATATATTTGATAACAATCCTATACAATTTTATTCATTTCATAAAAGCCCAGATAGGTATATTCGAATTTTTCACGATATAACTCTTGTTATCAGCGAGTCTTTTCAGATTTTTTAGTTGATTATTTTCTCTCTTTTGCCCTGACTTTTGCCTTACCAGTCTTTTCAAGTTTTTCGTTCAGCATACCATTTTTTCTATTAGTTATTTTTTTTTTAATACATAGTATTTCTTGAGGCGATCTATGTTGATTGGTTCAGTGAACTCGTTCCATTCTAGGTTTGAGATCTTAGCAGCACCTTTGGGCAAGATCTTCTTTACCAAGTACAGGCCTTCCTAGTTTAGCCTGGACTTCCCTCTCGGATCGAATGTAGTAGGTCTTATATGCTTTAATATTAGATCACCACTTTGATCTTTCTCGGTTTTGCTTTTTTGTTGAAAGCCCTAGCCATCCTTTAATGATATAATTACATGTGCTACAGGGCTTTTATCCTCTTCTCATCAACCAAAGCCAGTTGTTAGTATCTTTGCTCAACCCACTAGTACTCTGGTATTTCAGCCTCTAATATAAATCTAAAAGACTTTAACTCTAACTCAACTAGAAAAACTGCTTCAATCTCGTAAATCATAGAGTATGGTGTTTGCTCAGTCTATGTTCACTCAATTATCTTCTATCCCTAAAGTGCAAAGGGTAATCGAAATGACCAGTCATTGTGATTCCATACCATCTACAAAAGTATTTTCTTCGGATTCTTATTGGCTGCTTCTACCGCTCCATTCACCTAAGCTCTATACAGAGAGGACCTGTGATGCTCGATCTTGTATTCCGCTAGTAGATTTATTGTCTCACCCATAAACTATACCCTATTATCCGTCATGACATGATATGGGACTCCGTATCTGCAGATCAAGTTCCTTTTTATAAATCTGGCCATCTGCCTTGCCCCCATGGTAGTGAATGTCTCGGCTTTGACCCATTTTGAGAAGTAATCAATCACTATGACTATGAATGTATGGCCATTCGAGGGAGGCTTTATTTCACCAATGATGTCGATCCTTTAAGCTGCAAAAGGCCAAGGAGACATTAGGTTGTGCAGCTTGATTGGAGGCATATAACTCAGATCACTGTACAGCTGGCATTCACGACATTTCCTCACTAGCGCTATGCAATCCTTCTCCATTGTTAACCAATAATAACCTTACTGCATGATCTTCCTGGTTAACACTATGTCATTCATATGAGTCCCACATACTCCTTTGTGTATTTCCTCCATCACTACTTGGGCTTTCGTTTTAGTCGCACATCAGAGTGGTACACCCGACACCATTCTTTTATATAAGACTCCCTAATGGCTGATGTATTCCTAGTTTGAATCTGCAATATGTATCTTTCCTTGGCAATCGTTTCCTCCGAGTATTTTGTACTTTCTATAAACCTTTTTAGATAGTAGAACCGTGGCTTCTCTTTCGATCCCATCTAAACTTGCATTATCTGATCCCCTTGATAACAAGGTGCACCCAACTTCACAATCACTAAAGGCTTCATCAAAAGCTGTGAGGAATTTACCTACATAGATGATAGGGTAGCTAACGCATCTGCCATCTGATTCTCATATCAAGGTAAGTGTATAAAGAAACACTTGAAGAAATTACATACTAAAGTCTTGAGGTAGTTGACATACAGCTTCAACCTCTCTTCTTTTGCTATCCATTCCTCGGGGGCTTGTTGGATTACCAGCATAGAGTTCCCGTAGACCATTAAATGCTTGGCTCCTACTACCACGACCGCTTCTAATCCAAATAAACATGCTTCATACTCCGCCATATTATTGGTCACTTTAAAGTCTAATCTTTTAGCTATTAGCACCATCTCCCCTTTTAGAGTGATTAGAACTGTTCCTAAGCTTGCACCTCTTATGTTTATGGCTCTATCGAAGTACATCTCCTACTATTGGATCTCGATTGCCTCTAAATTCTCATCAAGAAATTATAGATTCTAAGGGTTGTCTCCTTCAATTGCATTCTGAGCTAGAAATTCTGCTACAACCCGACCCTTGACCACCTTCTTAGTGATGTACTAAATGTCAAACTTTGTCAGGAGTACTAACCATTTAGCCAGCTTTCTTGTAAGAGATGGAGCTTTAAACAAGTACTTCAGGGGGTCTATTTTTGAAATTGCACGCACACTATAAGACTAAAAATAGTGCTTAAACTTTCTTGTAGCCCATATTATGGTTAGGCACGTCTTTCCTACGAGGTTATACTTTGACTCATAAGCTAGCAATTTCTTACTCAGGTGATAGACTGCATGCTCCACATCATTAGATCCGCATTGTGCTGCCATTGCCCTTATCGCTTCCTCCTCCAAGGCTAACTATAAGATCAACGGCTTGCCATCTTTCGGTGACTTTAGTACCGGCGGCTTCATCAGATACTCTTTGATTTTGTTGAAGGCCTTCTGACAATGTTCATCCCACACAACAGACTGATGCTTCCTCAAAAGCTTAAAGATAGGATCATAAACAAAAAAATAAAAATAAAAATAAAGAAAAATAAAAAAGAAAAAAGGGTAAATGTCAAAGAGTCTTGAAGTAGTTTAGATTATCTAGGATGAGGTTTAGTATCTTAATTTATACCTACAATAAATGAAATAGACTGGATAAAGTGAGATCAGCACGTCCGAGGAGAGAAAAATAATGTTAAAGACAAACACTATAAAAAATCTATGGTTTAACGACGGACGAAGGGGGGCTAAACCATTAGCAATGCTGGTTAGCAATAAACTTGCAACAACAATATTATGTCAGTATATTGATTTTTGCTAATCATCTAGCGAAAAATATTTTTGATTTGTTGACGACTTAATGACAATTTAGCTTTAAATGAGTATGTAGCTACCAATATTTTAAAAAACGGACCGAATAATGAATCGGTCAATGTTTTATTTATCAGTTCGATTGATTTAATTAGTCAGACAACTGATTAGATCGATCTAATAAAAATTAATTGTATTTTACCTATTATACTTTAGAATTGTAATTATAATAAACTAATTGTAAATTATCAATTTTTAATAGTATCGAATAAAGTCCAAATACTAAAATTTAAATAATTAAATAATATATTTTAGTAGATATATATTAATATAATTATATCCTATAATTAAATAATAAATTAAAAAAAATAAATAATAAACACTAAAATTTAAGAGTTAATTATTTAAAGTCCCTGAGTTTTATCATATTATACTAGTAGGTCCTTTTGTTCTTAATAATTAATTATAACATTCTCTCATTTTAAGAATTTAGTGTACTAATAGTGTAATATGACAAAACTCAAGGACATTAAAAGAATTAGTCCAAATCATTAAAAAATTATTATTTTTCTTCCAAAATACAAGTTCTAATGATTTTAAGTACAAGTTAGTTCAATATTTTATATTTTTCTTTATTTTCTTTGACATTTTTTCCTTTATATATATAAACTAGTTGAACCGATTTTGTCCGATTTAATCCGATTCAATATGGTCCAAACTGGTTCAACTGCAAATCCGGTCTTTTAGCCGAATTGGACTAGACTGACCGCCAATTACTAGTTGAACCGGTTAGACCATTCGATTAGATTTAATTTTTAAAACACTGATACCGACACCCTTAGAGGGTAGCCAAAGTGATAAATGAAGAGTGAATAGTGGATAATAGTAGCATAGTCAGCAATTGCATTCAAGGTGCAATGTAATTAGGAGAGAGAAAACTAGAGTGAGAAACTCTCAGTTTTCTTAAATCACAAGGTTGTGTGAATGAGCAAAAGTCCTTTTTACGAGGAAATGAAGGAGTATATATAATGGTAGTCAATGAATGGGAGCTTTTAATATACGTGACATGTGCCTTTATCTCATCAAAGGAAAGTTTATAAGGGTTTTGGGCCATTTGAATGATTTGAGCTTCTTTTCTTATCAGCCGGGCGTATACTACTATTTCAAATAAAAATTAAGGAGGACCGAACCCTTTTCTCAGTGACTCTTACCTTAGGTCTGCCAAGCTAGATTTCTTTTAAGTATCTCGATCGAACGATAATGAGCATTAGCGATAGTCCAAATGCAATAATGAATTCTTCTAATAGTAATAATTTATTGATGATTTAAATAATAAATACTGACTCATTAAAATATTAATGTCTCTATATGATTGACTAAAAAAATATTTCTTTTGAAAAAATTGTGTGTATTAAATAAAATGAATGTTTTATGTAGATAGATATTTTACAGTGAAATATCTTTTAAAAACTATATTCATAAAAAGAACAACAAAAGAAAGGTGCAATAAGAATGAAATATCTTACTGTTAGGGACATATATGTAAATTATGTAACTTTTGGTGCTTAAAAGTAAAAGAATTTTGTGAGGATATTTTTGTAAAATTATACCGCTTAGGGTTATTGAGGATTGATCTTAGTTTTGGTGTTATAAAAAATGAATAATTCAGTTGTAGCACTATATCAGATTTGAATAACCTGTACAAATATTGAAAACAAAAAAATCAAAATGTAAAACTTAAAACATATGGTGAATCACTATCTGCATTTTTTGGTTTTGATTATTTAAGAATTTTGATTGGCTATTTGGCATCTATTGTCGCAAAATTCAAGAATAATTTAGTGTTTTTTAATTAAAATTGAATGCACACCAGAATTTTTGATAGCGAAGACATAAAATTACAAATGCTAAGAAAAAATAAACATGTAATATCCGAAAGAATTATCTTCCAAGAATGCTTAGCGGACCAGAACCATTATCATCATCATCATGACTATGCTGAAGCTTACTGTTAGATTACTTCTGATGCTAGCTTTATTAGCTGATGACGGTGAAGGTGGCGGCGAGGAAACATCAGGAGAAGGGGAGATTGTAGGAGATGATTTAGGACTGCCCATAGGCGATGTAGGAGGAGATGGAGGAGACATGGTAGGACTGGTCTCAGGTGGGGACTGTGATGGTGAGGGAGTAGAAGTTGTTGGAGATGGGGAGGACGAGGGCGGCATGACCGACGAAGGAGAAGGTGGTGGAGGGCTTATGGGTGATGCTGGTGGTGGGGTTGCAGGAGTGGCCGGTGGTGGAGGGTTAATTGGCGATGTTGGTGGTGGGGTTGCAGGAGTGGCAGGAGTGGCTGGTGGTGGTGTGGAAGATGGAAGGACGTCTATCTCAACTTTCATTCCTTGGGTGCAATGTCCTGGAGTTCCGCAGATGAAGTATCTAGTGCCAGGAGATGAAAGAGGGATGACTGTGGAGCCGTCACTGTGCCCTTGAATTGCATTACTCGTTTGGCATGAGTCGTAATCTGCCTGTGATACTTCAAACAAGTTGTGATTGGCTCCATACTGGAAAACTGCAATATTCAGTCAGGAGATTGAGGTTCATAATCCATTAGAACTAAAATGGTATTGAATCAAAATTAAATTAAACTACTCTATTTCTTAACAATATTAGACTTTTACATTTCTAATGCAGAACTAAGTGATTTATGATGCAGTAAGTAAATGATGCGTACACATAAATGTAAAATAACTAAAGCATATTTAATTATTTAATTATTATCTATTGATTAAAAATATTGAAATATATAAAACTGGACTAGTGTAATCATATTGCTTTTATTTCAGTGTAAGATTAACGAAAGTAGATAAGAGAAACATACTCAAGTTATCTCCAACTGAAAACAATTGCGAAGCTGCCCAAGCTTGCAGGTTAGTGCTGGTATCCCAGCCACCATTTGAACCTCCAACTGTGTAATTGGCTGCCATGGCTAATTCAAACAGCATGGCTATAACAGCCAAGCTCATCACATTCCTCAGTATCGCCATTAATTTTGTGACTAACTAAGAAATATGGAAACTGGATGAGATACAGATATGCAAAGTTTTAGTTCCAACAAAATTGCTTATATAGAAAGAGAAAGTACACGGACAATGTCCTCGAGAATGAAATAATTAATTTATAGTGAATTTTGTTTTTTTTTTTAAGGAGTATTTATGGTGAAGTTGATGGAGTCAGTTTGCTACCTTTTTTTGTCTTCGTTGATATTGATTTATAAAGAAGCAGCCATTAATGCCAGGTTGTTCTTTTCCAATATTGCAGTTGACCTTGTAATTTCCTTCTTTTTTTTTCTCATTTTAATTTTTAATACTTTAATAAATCTCTCTGGCATGATTTGTTTAATTTTTTTTATTACTCTTGATATATTGTATATAATTATTATATGAGTGACATTTGTTCCAAGTCTTACACTTGAATTACAGAATGATATATAAATCAAATATTATAATTTAAAAATTGGGTACCTATTAATCCAACATCGGTCAAAACACTGCAAACTTAAAAAGTTGTAAAATGTTATAGGTGGATTTCAACAAATATGAAAATTTCTTTTAAATGAACTGCAAAAATTGTAAAATATAACTGTAAATGACAAAAAATTATTATGTGATTGATCTCGGTCTGTCACACTTTTATTTATCCAATAATAAGGTGAAATAAAAAAAATAATTAAAATGTTTAATATATTTTTCCATTTGCGGCTGGGTGTTGCGTTAAAGACATGATTTGACTTGGTATATATTTTTTTTTTTCTTTCTACTTATTTATCTTTTTAAGAATTTTTTAAAAGTATGTGAAGTGGTCTATCAAATAGTTAAACTCCCAACATCTTGTATTATGACACAAAGAAGTGTTTAATCTTATTTACATATTGAAAACAAAAAGAAAAAGAGTAAAGTCATAGATTCCAAATTTATTTAGTGCTTACTTATGAAATTGACCTCTTATATGATTTCTAGTTATTCAAAAAAAAAAAAAAATAGAACTAGAAAAATGAGCATGTACACATCAAATTGGATGTCACTCAAACAAAATTTTGCTAATAGCTTATTCTTTAACCTCTTTTTCTTTTTTAAAAATTGTTATACATAAAAATAAAAATAAAAATGATTTGAATGAATATATGCACATGAAGCATAGTCAGATCAGAAAAGTCAAAATATTGTAATGGAGTGGTTTGAATGAATCCATGAAAGAAGGGATGACTTTTTTGTTTGAGGTGCACCACCAAATCTATGGTATGCAACCCAACCATTTCTATGTATAAAATAGAATGATATTTCAGGGGGAAATGGAAAAAGACAAGTTGGCCTATTTGGTACTTTAATTGGTAAAATCATAATTTTTAATTGGAGTTCATTGATATTGTTTTCTTTTTATTTATTAAAAAATTATTTTTTAAAAAAATAAATTAAAAAATAAAATTAAAAGAAATATTTTAATGTTGTGGAATATATAAACAAACTAACATAAAATTTATTTGAGAATTTTATTTATTTCGTTAGAATTTAATTTGGATAAAGAATCAATATTATATATATATAATTTAAATTTTTTCAGCAATAAGCCTTCTAAACTTATGCCTAAAGGTCAAATATATTCTATTTAAATATTTTCAGTAAATAACCTCATGAACTTGTATCCAAGAATTAAAATACATCCGATTTAAACTTAAAAAAAGAAGAAGATAATATTAGATTTTTAAATTTTAATTGAATTGTAAAAATTAACAATAATTTTTATTTTATTAATTTATTAATTTAATTAAAACTTAAAAATTTAATGTATGAACAAATTAATGAAATAAATATAATATTTAATTTTTATAATTCAATTAAAGCCTAAAAATCTAATATCATTTCACTTTTTAAAAAAGTTTAAAATTAATTATCTGACTATTGAAATAAATTCAGAGGGCTATTTATTGAAAAAATTTAAATTTGATATATTTAATAATTGGACATAAGCTCATGGAGCTATTTGCTTAAAAATCTAAATTGGATGTATTTGACTCTTGAACATAAATTTAGAGGGCAAATTACATTTTATCCAATTTAATTAGCTATGATCAATTTCACATAAATTTAATTATATAGAATTTAAATTAATCACATCATTCAAAATATATAAATTTTAAATTTATAAATAAATTTAATAAAAATTAAAAAAATATCATAAATAATTTTTTTATCTTTTTATCAAATTTAGTATTATTTTTATTTTTATTTTTATTGTGTCAAAATATTAAAAATATGATTTTTCAATTTTTATTTTTTAAATTTACGATTTTGATTTATTTTTAGTCTTCTTTTGGTTGTTTTTGGATAATTAAAAATAATTACACCATAAATTTAAAAAGATTAAAAAAATATTTTTAAAACAATTTATAAAATAAAAATAATAAATTTAATTAGTTTTAAAATATTTTTAAAAAATCTAAAAAAAATTAAATTTCAATTAAACGTAACGTTATTTTATCAAATTAAAATAGCAAAACTAAAGATTAATTAGTTGAAATTTATTTTGGAGTTTTGTGCAATATTATATGGAATATATTTCCGTTTTGATTAAAAAAAATCTAAATTTAGCGCCCTAAGCTAATGGTAAAGCGAGATCAAGTTCGGATTAACGTTCAAATTCATCTATTCTTTTAAGAAACAAAAAGACCATACTGGTTTATATCCTTACATTACAGGCTATATCTCTAACTATGATAAAATCATTTACGACTTTAATTATGACATAATTAATTGTGACATATTCCCTGCAATTTGCACTTTCATTTAAGAAATTGAATAAAAAAGAGACTCCATTCATAACTTGCTCAGTCAAGGAGAGAATAGGTCTTCAACAATGCATTAGTTATATTCTCTTGTCATCCCTTCCACTAATAGACTTAGCTGGTTGAGTTTTGAAACTTTCAAATCAAGTCATGGAAATCCTTTCCCCTCTAATTTTCTTAATCTAATTGATTTAAAATTTAATTAGATAGTTTTTAGAATTTAAACCTTATTTCTTTACTAAAACTTTTATCTTTTAAAGTTGGAAATAATATCTTATCATTGAATCTTGAAATCTACATAAAATATATAGAATTTGAAATTAAAGTAAAAAGAGGTTTACCAATAACGTCTTAAACTTAGTATTTGCAACTGTACGAACCGAATTATAATACAGGTAAGTTCACCACAAAATTGATCTTATAAGAAACTGTATGACATGTATTATAAAGACTAATCATTACATAAAATATATTAAAAATAAATCTAAACACTTTAAACTAATATTTTGAGAAAAATTTAATATTTTATAAAAAAATTAAAAAAATTATAAAATAAATATACAAATAAAATGATTAATAAAAACTATATGATAAAACTAGCATTTAGCTTAGTCATTTATTAAGTAATCCCCTTGTTTCCTTTAAGCGTAGACTTAATGAATGAGATAGTGATGTATTTTTTTTTTTAGTCACTCAATTTAATAATGCAACTAAAGTCTGTTATAGTTATATAGACTGAAGTAAAGATAATGTCTCTAATACATTCAACCTAAAAAGTTTCACTACAAATATTATTATTAAATTGATATGATGGTCAACCAATAATAATAAATGAAACTAATAAAGTTATGAAGGTAAAGAAATTATTCATCAAATAAATAAATATCAAGGTTCATACAAAGTAAAAATACTAAATTAAATATTTATGAAACTAACCTGACATATTTAATCCAATGGTCATTGTAATTAAATAGAAGGATATAAAAATAATAGAAAAAGTAAAAGCTCTCTTTAAGTCAGGAATCCTTCAAGTAGAAAAAGGATTGGTCATCACTCATTATTTCTTGAAAAGCTCCTTAAATCTTAAAATAATACTATAAAATCTAACTAAAATGTTTATGGAAGATGAACTATAGAGAGTTGCAGAGAAAGAAATAATGGACAGGTGCAGACTGAATTCTCTTTTCGTTATATAACTGATCTCCACTACTTATAGAGATTTCCTTTATAGAGTCATTCTCTAAGCACAACATTCTAATAGTTATCTTCTTAACTATTCTAAATAAAAAAAAATAACTTAAAAGTAGTTATCCATAATTATACAATAACTAATTAATTTCTCCTTGTGAGTTTTGAATTTTTTGGCTAGGCCTGACAATTAATAGTTCACGCGTCTTGGTTATGAGTCTCAGCAACGATAGTCCAATTTAAACCCATTTATAAATATTTAGTTTATAGTTATCCTTTTTAACCTTTAAGACTTGAAATTAGACAATAAAGCTAAAGTGAGGTAATAAGTACATATTTTTCACATATTACATATAAAACATACATAGAAATCATTTTTTTTACTTAATTCTTTTTGTTTTAGAATTTTTAAAAATTGTGAAAAAATCCAATCCTTTTTCTTCTTTTGTATTTAAGATTATAAAAACCTGAAAACTCTTTGATTTTTGATAAATATTTCGTGAATTTTTGGTTTTGAACTTTTCTTCTTGGTAGTTCTAACTAGTAATTTGTTCCTGCAATACACGATCATTTTATTAATTTTTTATATTAGATTTCATATTATATAATAATATTTCATTTAAATATATAATTATAATAGTATAAAATACAAAATATTATTTTTCTTAATTTATATTATTCTTTTATAAAAAATTATAATCTTAAATTATATATTTATTATATACTAAGATAAATATATAAGAAACCTATATATATCGGTTAATTTTAGTTCTTAAAATAAATTTAGAGAAAAGATTTATATAATTCTTTTATTTATTTCAGTGCATAAGTAAATTTTTATATTTATGTAATAACTATTTTTAATAATTTAGATTCTAGAATTTTAATTTTTAATTTTTAATTTTTATTTTCATAAATATATAGAGAGAGAGTGAATTTTTTTTATTTATTCAATTGTACCCATAAATTCTCAAACATGTCATAAATTTATTTTAATTATTTTAATAATCTAAATTCAAAAAGTTTAAGATTTTAAATACTTAAGGAGTGTTTGGAACTTCTAAAAATTTATATTATAACAATATATAAACATGGATATATAGATTTATTAAAAACCTTATTTATTGTTTAGTTAATTAGTTTAATTAGGTAATTTATAAATTAATTTTATTAATAATAAAAATACTAATAATTTATTAAATATAAGTCTAACTCTAGAAGTCCAACTCTATTAAAATTTCAACATTAGTTGTAAAATAAAGTTTTTGAATAATATATTAAACAAAACAAACTCAATAAAAATTAGAATTTATGTGCATAATCATATAAAAGCACAATCAATTTCTATTGATTGGTATTACATATCAAATTGGTGTATTCTCGGCAATAATATTTTTGTTTAATGAGTTTGTCAATTAATTTTAATAATATTAAGCATATATTGTTATAGGATATAAATATTATAATTATAGCAATCCATAACGGATAATAATATATAAACATATAATTGCATATCATATATAAAAATGAGTGTAGTTAATAAACTCTTATAATAATAACTTCTACTTTAGGGTTATTAATATAATGTATAGGACGACATTATACAAAACCTTCCCTTATGCTACTCATAATATAAATTTGGCACAAGGTACACAGATGCCCTTAAACTAATTAGAAAAATCCAATTAAGTTTTTGTTCTTTTTTTTCAGCTCAATTAAACTCATTAATTTTTATAAAAGATCTAATTAAATTTTTTTTGGCTAATTAAATCCATTAATTTTTATAAAAGGTCCAATTAACCCCTAATGCTACCAACGTCTAATAATACCATTAAGTGTAAGGGTCCTATTATTTTAGAAGTGCGAATAATAACTACTCTGAATATTTTAAAGTCACTCATATATCACGTGAGGGAGAGAAAGCCACTTCTTCTTTTTTATTTAATTTATATCATAGCTCCTATAACTGTAGAATCTCATTCCAGGATTGGTCTCCCTCCATGAAGTGTACATCTTTGTGGTTTTATTGCAAAAAAATATTGGAGATGGTGAGATGTGATCTAACTCAACAATTTGCACTCACCCTCTACTTACAAATGAGCGTGATGAAACTCTTCTTTGTAAATTAGGATTTATAGATACTAATTGTACAAAAATAAAAAACAAGAAGTGGCTTTCTCTCCTTCACGTGATATAGGCGTGACTTTAAAATATTTAGAGCAATTATTATTCACGCTCTCAAAAATAATAGGACCCTTGCACTTAATGGTATTTTGGACGCTATTAGCATTATGGGTTAATAAGGCTTTTTATAAAAGTTAATGGGTTTAATTGAGCCAAAAATAGGATGAAAACTGAATTGGACTTTTCTAATAAGTTCAAGAGCATTTTTATACCGTTTGCCTATAAACTTTTATTATACTTTTAATAATTTAAAATCTATTTAAAATTCTTTTAATATTTTAATATATAGAAATATATATGATATTTACTCTATTAAATTAACAATGCAACTCAATATCAACTAATATTAAGCATAAATACCTATAGTTAAATGAAAATATTACATTCCCTACTAGTTTAACTGCATTATTTAACTAATTAAAAGTATTAATTAATGAGTATATCTTAATAGAAAATACTATATGCCTTTTACTATTAAATTATCTATACATATTTTATTTTATTTTTATCTTAAAATGTTGATATTTAAGCATATGTGAATGTGACAGCTTAGCTTAGAGAAGCGGTCCGATGAGGCCGGAAAGTGGACGCCGGGGTAAAGATAGGATGCCTGGACAAGGAGCGGCTTTTAGCAGGCTTCTAGAATGACAACACTCTAAGGTACGGGGGTACATGATTGAATCGAATTGCACATCGAAATGGGGCAGGGAATAGTTGATAATATATATGTAAAGAGTTAAAACTAATCAAATGAGATACCTTTTGATTGTTTAACTGTAGAGTTGTAGGAACTCCAAAGTTAAACGTGCTTGATTTGTGAAATTTTCAGGATGGGTGACCTCCTAGGAAGTTCTCAAATCCGCCAAGGAGGAATTTTCAGGATGGGTGACATCCTGGGAAGTTCTCGAATTCGCCAAGGAGACAAAATCATGAGACCAGTGAGGGTCAAAGCGGATAATATCTCATGTGATCTAGTTTTGATTCGTTTTAATGGAGGTGAAGTATTGGTTTTTTTTATGTGTAAATGATAAATGAATTTTAATAAATGGATTCAAGTTAGATGTATACTCTTCATATAGTACATTAAATATATTAATTATATAACATTATCATAACATATATAAAGTGCAAAGGGAATAAAAGAAAGGAGAGCAAGTAAATGTACTAAAAGACCTTACTTATCTTTTTAAGGCTTAATTGCAAAAAAAAAAAAAATACACGACCTTTAGCATTTTTTTTCAATTTAATAACGTGTTTTTAATTTTAACAATGTCATGCGCGATCTTATCAATTTTTTCAAATCGATACATGAATTAGATTTCTATTGAAATTTATCCCGCGTGGCTATTAGAGCTCTGGTAAGCTAAATAAGTGAAACAGTGCATTTTAAGTCTAAATCTCCTTGAAAAATAAAAACCAAACAGAGGCATATATGTTGTAAGAAAATCCTAAATCCCCAAAATTGATATAGCTATTATTCAGAAAGAGTGAAAGTAAAAGAGGAAATCATTTGTTACTGAAACCATTTATTTGAAGAAGTGAAGACATTGTAGTCCTCTGAAGAATCAAAGATATTGTGGTCCCTTGAAGAAGCAAAGACATTATGATCCCTTGAAGAAGCTAAGTTGTGTGGTCTTAATTACTAACCACTGGAAAAAGACAAGTTATTATATTGTTAATGCCTTTTCTAAAAAGCTTTTATATTAATGAGATGAGTGCGATATGTGTGGGGTAGGGCATGAATCAATTTTTTATTACTGCAATTAGGGTTTGTCAATATTTATTTGAGTTTATCATTCTAAGGTACTGTGATTTTAGTATTATATTTATTTGAGTTTGTTATGGTTTGTAGGGTTTTATTTATGTAATGGTTTTATTTGTCTTGTTTAAATATTAACATTCATGCACTCTATGAACATAATGTCTGACAGATTTTCTGTATATATAAACTATGGTGGGCGTTTTGCATCTATTTATGGGAATGTGGTTTATATAGGTGGAGATATTATGCCTAAACACGGATTGGACCTAGATAGGATAGGATTGTTGGACATAGTTGATAAAGCATAAAAACTAGGGTGTTATGGGGCAAAGATTTCTTATAAGATTCCAGGATTGAGTTTGAATGATGGGTAAAGAAAAATGGTGGATGATAAAGGTTAATGGATATGGTTAAGTATATAGATGATGCCAATAGTGTATTACAAGTCTATATCAAAGGAGAGAAAGGACAAGTAGCATTATTTGGTGGCATAAGTCAATCTATTAATGGAAAAGATGTTGTTAGTTGTATTAGTGAAAATCCAGAAGTTATGGATAATTTAGATGGAACTGAGGATGACATTGAGTGTGATTAATTGAACACTGTGTTTGATGTCAGTGTTGAACATAGTGCGCAAATGCAGTAGCAAGAAGAATTAAAAGAGGATCTTGAATACTTACCAGTTGATGAGAGCGATACAAACAATGGACTAAATGATAATGAACTGTTAGATGATGATAAGTATGTGGAAGCAAGGAAAAGTATAGCAAAGTATAAGAATTGTGTGCCTGTTGATGAGGTTGCTGAGAGATTACATAGCAACACTGGTTTGTAGTTCAAAAGATCATCTATTGGTAGTACTACTAGGGCAAAAAATGTTGGACAGGAAGCATATGGCTTTCTAAGTGAATCCGAAGACTCTGATGGGAATGTGAATTCAGAAAATATTGATGACAATGACATTGAAGAGGGTTCAAGAAAGAGGAGAAAAAGGGTTGTATATGATCCAAATGTGATCATAAGTATTTACAGCTGGTTCCTGGAATGCGATTTAGAAATGCACATTAATGCAAAGCTGCTGTTTGTAAATAAGCAATTATTAATGTTTACAATCTGCAGGTGATGAGAAGCAATAAGTACCAACTTCAAATGAGATGTGACAAGGGATGCCCATGGAGACTGTATGGAAGCATGATTAAAATAGAGCATAGTTTTGCAATTAAGACATAGCTTGGTGAACATAGGTGCCCTGGAGAGATGAAAAATAGGCAAGCTACCTCTGAATGTATAGCTAAGGAATATATACATAGATTTAGAAGAAATGGCAATTGGAGTGTGAAGGACTTGGAGGATGACTTCCTTGATAAGTTATGTGTTCAAGTGTTAAGAACAAAGTGCCATAGGGAAAAATGGAAAGCACTTAAAATGCTAAGAGGATCTGTACAAGAACATTATGCTTAGTTAAGAGGCTATAAAGCTGAATTAGTAAGGGTGGATAAGGAAGGTAGATTTTATTTCCTCCTAGATAAAGACTTCACTTTTAAAGGGTTCTTTATAGGCTTTAGTTCCTTGAGGAAATGATTTTTGAAGTGTTGCAGGCCCATTATTGGATTTGATGGGTGTCTTCTGAAAAAACTTTTAGGTGGGGCACTATTATGTGCAGTTGCTAAAAATGGGAACAATCAAATGTTCCCCATCTTTTGGACTATAATTGAATGTGAAAATGAGTACTTTTGGACTTAGATTTTAACCATTGTTTTAGAGGAGCTGCAAATCACAGATGGTTTAGGCTGGATCTTTATATCATACCAATAAAAGGTGATTTTTCTTGATCTGTTTTAATTGTTATTTTATTTTATATTAGTTATTGGTATTTATTGAATATTTATATTTTGTTTTATTGTACAGGGTCTAATTAATGCTATAAAGAACCTAGCACCTTTTGTTGAATATAGGAATTGTACTAGGCATGTTTATTGTAAATGGAAGAAAGAGTTTAAGGGGAAAGTATTAAAAAATATGTATTGGAGTGCAACTAAAAATTTTGGTGGCAAGTTTCAAGTGAACATAGGAGAGGATCAGTTTGTGGTTGATTTAAATATGCACATATGTACTTGTGGAGCATGGGAGATAACAAGCATTCCTTGTATGCATGCCTGTTCTAGCAATTATTGGATGAACCAGGATAGTACAACCTTTATGGACAAATACTATAGTGTTAGAAACTTATATCGAAACCTACAAAAATACTCTTGAGCCACTAAATGGCAGAAAAATATGGCCACAAGCTGATGGACTTCCAATCAACCCACCAAATTTAAAAAAATGCCTGGCAGACCCAAGAAGAACAGGAAGTATCACTGAAGAACCAAAGAATCCTAATAAGTTATCCAGATAAGGAATTCAAATGACTTGTGCAGTTTATGGAGGAGTTGGGCATAACAAAAGAAATTATAAGATGAAAAATGATCCATCTTTCAAGAGCACTCATAAACTACCAGTGAAGCGTGATAGGCCACGAAAAGCAACTTTTGGAGTTGGATCTAGTGCAACTTTCCCAACAACTCAGTCTGATGTCCCTAGCTCAAGTAGACTAAGTCAATTTGCTGGCACACCTTCAAATGAACCTCAATCCGACTTAACAACCAAAAATGGGTATCAAAGCAGGAAAAATGAAACTACATTAGTAAGTTATTTGAACACTTATATTTGGTTTACATTTGGACAGTGGGAAGCCCAATTTGTATTAACTATGGTTATACAAACAGGTTAACCAAGGTTTTGGAGTAAGAATCTTTGAAGATTTTGGCAACATGTATTTGAGGATAATATAATATCTATATTTTTCTTTGTTATTTTTTTATGCCTAGTCTAAAGGAACAATTGTGTTTGATTTCTAGATGCCTGAATCAAGGAGAGTGAAATTCATTTCTGGTAAAAAGGTAGCAGCTAAGGCAGCATCAGCAAAGGTAGCAGCAAGTAAGGGAAAATCAATTCCCTCTTATGCCAAACCAACAATTTCAAGTTTAGCAAACAATAGAGGAGAAAGAGGAGGGGGTAGAGGAGGTAAAAATGGTGGAAGAGGTGCTATACCTGTTAGAACCTGAAAGAGTCAAGCAATTTGATTAGTTATTGCAATTGTGATTAAATGTAGAGCAGGACATTTTCTTTTGTAGGCAATATTGTGTCTGTTCTGTAGACAGACTTGTGCCTTTCTTTGTGGTAGTCTTTATACTATTTTTTTTGTAGGCAAACATTGCTTTTATTCTCACACTTATGATCATGTTTTGAAGGCAGATAATGCCTTTACTTTCATCAGAAAATAGTCTTCTTAAACCATTTATTTTTATTTATGATTTATACTAGTACTATATATGTGCAAGGCATCCAACTTCAAGGTATATATTATAGGTAAAAATACTTAATAATCATAAATAAACATTGTCATTTTTTCAACATTTTAGTTAAAATTACAATACAAATATTAACTTAAGCTAACTAGAGTCAGTTACATTTCATGCAGCATCATTTGTTTTCTACCATTTTAGCTATTACTCATAGCTATTACAACACCAATAACCACAATCATGAATAGTAGAATACAAAGCCTTCTCAAACCAATAGTTGACTTATGCCACATCATGATACTCTCCTATAGCCTATTTTTCTCAGAATTAAGCTCTAAATTCATTGCCCTCATATGCTAAACCATCTTCACTAAATTGGAGTTATTTGAATTGAGCTCATCAATAGTTTTCTACAGCTTTTCATACTATTCCTTCTTTTCTCACAGTTAGATACTTTCTCAACCATCATTTTCTCCATTACCTTCTTTACCTTCATTTTCTTTTCTAATGCATTCCTTTTAGCCTTCAAACTATTGATAACCTCTTTTTGATGGATTGGTATGTTAGGATCAAGCCATCAAACTACTCATTGAGCTCGCATATGAATCATCAAACTACAAGAACAAAGAATGATTTAGTTTCGATAAACCTAATACAACACCATTAGCTTCAAACTAGTAAAGAAATGTAATGCATGCATTGTTTTCTACTCATCGAGCTTGCATATAAAGTAAGAGAATAAGAACAAGTAGAGCTTTTTCTTGGAGTACTTGAGTTAGGCCGAATTGGGGATTAGGGTTAGAGATTGAAGAAACAAGAAGCTGCAGTTTCTGATGTAAAAAATGCAGCGTTCTAATTTAGCTTTAAAACGTACCGTTTCTACGTGTTTAACTTACGAGAGCTCTGGTAGCCACATGGGATAAACTTCACCAGAAATCTAATTCATGTATCGATTTGCAAAAATTGATAAGGTTGCGCATGACATTGTTAAAATTAAAAAAAATGTAATTAAATTGGTAAAAACGCCAAAGGTCGTGTATTTTTTGCAATTAAACCCTTTTTTAACTAATTGGATTAATTTAATTTAATTATAAATAATATTATTAATTTATTAGTATAAGTCTAATTATACTAGGAAAACTCATGTTAATTTATTTTCTTATTTATTTATTTGGGTATAAAAATGTTAAATTTAACCTTGCATAATGTTTAGCTTTTCCATGAAGTATCGTGAATAAACTAAAATATATAAATATGAAAGAACAACTACTTTCAACTTTCCCCTCTACACATACAAATTAATCATCCCATATGCCCTTCACTAACATAATGCAACATCTCCATTACACCAATATCATCTTTTAAATCTTTAAACCCTTCACTGAAGTTCAATCCTAGGATTCTATATCCAAGTTTCTCATACAAATTATACCCTAACTTCTCAGCTTCATCACATAAATTAAAATATCCAAACCTGTCTACATCTAGTCCATGCTTGGCAGTAATTTTTCCACCAATATACCCATATTCACGACCAAATTCAAAAAACCTACCACCATGATGAAAGTACAAAGAGAATGTTTCCCTTCATAAACCAAGTAAAAAATAAATTAAAACTTTTACTCTCAATGCTCGAAACTCTAGCACATTTACTAATAAAATATTACAATATCCTTAACATTATGCAATTGAAGTCTTAACACTTCTACTAATAGAATAATACAGAAAAAAGAAAACATTTGGGACCACTAATAAAAAAATAGCATACATGTTCGCTATTATAGCTACAAAGGAAAAAGCTTGCGACCACATGAATAAAGATCACTGTAATACCTAGAAATTTAAAAATAATAATAATAATAATAATAACTCCATTTCTCTTTCCTTCTCTCCCCCCCTCCTTTCTTTCCTTCCCTCCCTTTCTCCCTCTTTCCCTTCCCTCTTTCTCCTCCTACGTTGATTTCCTCTTCTCCCTCGCCCACCTGCGTGCTGCCTAACTTGCCGCCACCGTCCAGCACCACTCCCCTCCTCCCACTGCGGCGCTGCTCTTCCCTCTTCATTTTTCTTCTGCTACCGACGCTAAAGCCTTCCCTCCCTGCCGAAATGAGCTCCTGGGACCTTTCCTTACCGTTGCTGACGCTAGATTCGGGTTCCTTACCCCCAAAAACCCCGGAACAAGTCTCCCCCACCGTGAAATCCTCGCCGACAGTTATGTTCTTCCTTGCTAGAGCTAAAACTTTCTGGCCCCGATCCGTTGCCTTCCTGTGGATGTCCAGCCAAACTCTCGTGTTTTCGGCTCCTCGCAACTCGAGCTTCGCGTAGGCGCTTCCGGATTCGAATTTCGACATCATTGGCAGGACCGGTTTCCGAACTCCGGTATTTTCGAGACGCGCGAAATATTAAAATTTCGGCTCAGTATAAATTTATTTAGACCCTATATTGTATTTTTAGAAAAATATTGTTGCTATTAATTATCAATTATGGATAATTTAAAATTTATTTATTTTAATTAATTGTGATTGTGGTGTGTTGCGGAGTCGTGAAAAATAATACAGTTTTGGTGGCCCGACTCCTATTAATTAATCATAGAATATTTGAAGTGTTTCTAGCAGGTTCTGGATCCGTTGTACGGGGGTATATATCCGTAATTTAGGAGAGGTTCTGCCGAATTTTTGACAAAATTCTTGAGTCTAAAATAATTTTAGGTAGTCTAATTTAGGGTCTAGGCCTACAAAAATTTAAGAATGTCTATTAACTGTGCGTTTTTGTGAATAGATAATCTGTTCATCCTGCCAGCTCCACCCGAGGTATAGGAGCGGACTGCGGAGCATGACAAAACTGTGTGTTAAAGTCATATAATTGTTGTATATTGGCATGTCTAGATGTAATGTGATATTTAATGATTAGTGTTTATGTATGATTATCATTATCATTATTATAAATAAACTTCATTTAATTAATAATCATCACAAATAATACTAATACTATTATTAGTTAATTTGTCTCGGTATTTACGATATTTTTTAAATAATGTTATTTTAATACTATTATTATTAGCTCTATAGATATTTTGCATATTTGCTTTACTAGATATTACTAAATTTTATTTCTCAGTATGATATTGAACAATTATGTCAGTCTATGAATATTCTATTATGGTTACTATATATATGTTATGATCGTGACAATGGGATGAGGCTATAGTAGAACATGCCACCTGATGGGTTACATCAGAACCGCGCGCACGCCGATAATAATTAGAGACAAGTAACAAAGGCTATTTGTGGATTTTGCTCTGGTCGAGTATAACTCTCTAAGCTCTGAAAGCTTAACTGCCAGAGAAAAGTCCCTAGTCGAGCAATGCTATCTGGACGCCAGCTTAGTTTGAAATCAAGTGTTCAGGCTGGAGGTAAGTATCTTGGTCGAGCTTCGTTCTCTAGGCGCTAGACCTATTGGAATAAGAGAGCCGAAAGGCTACTAGCATTTGAGGTTAGGGTTCTACTGAGCTACTCGTCCCATGAGTATTAAATATATTTTTCTTTCTAAATTATGGTATGACTCGTATTTTGATACACAATGACATGATATACTGAGTTAATGAATATTATTTAATTGAGGAGATTGCAATAGTTACACGATTATATGATTTTAACTCACTCTCGAAACTGACAGTCTCAACTTTATTTTTCAGGTGACAGTTAGAGTTTTTCACCATCCTACAATTTGACAGCCTGACTTCTTTCTTCATCGGGCTTATTATAAATAATCTATACTTTCATATTTTTAGTTATTTTACATTCTAGACCTTTTGCAGTAGTATTTTTTATTTGTTATGATTATTCTGGTCCATAATGGACGTGAAATGTTATCAAAGACCAGTTAGATTTATGTATGGCATATCATACATTATTAATATTTATATTGTTGTAAGCATTTTATTGAATTATCGATTAGTAAGGCTTACTGTGGGATTTGGTGGCCTTAAGCCTACCCATTTTCTAGTGCCGGTCACGAGCCCATAGATCAAGTCGTGACAAAGTTGGTATCAGAGCCTAGGTTTAGTTTTCCTTCGACCTAGGTTAGTTTCCTTAACTACTGCGAAGTTAGGAAATCGAGTCTGTCCTTGCGTGTTTCGTTGATTCTAATATATATGTTGTATGTTAGAGAGTCTATTGGGTTTGATAACTTGCTATTTATTTTCAGCCCTTGCCATGCCGAGAACTCGAGCGACTGCAGCTGTAGCATCGGCCCAAGAAGGCCAAGATGAGTTTTTTGCTCTGATGGCCCCACCAGGCCCAGCCTGTGATACCAGGAGGCAAGGTAGGCCTCGAGCAGTAGCCCAACCAGATCAAGGCGAGACTCAGGAGGCACACGGTGCTGGTGAATTCCTAGTGGAAGCATTTGTAGCTGATATAACTGGGCTGCAGAGGGCCTTAGAGCAGTTATTGGCTTTTCAGCAGCAGCAGGCTGCCTAGGGCTTAGGAAGTCATGGTAGTAGGTCCGGTATCAGGAATCTGGACAAGGTTCCCATGTCTGAGTACCCTTGGAATTTGATGGGACATCTAAGGACCCTTTGAACTTTCTAGACAAGGTCGAGAAAAGGGCATCCGACTTGCACTGTTCTGATAGGAGGACCATCAAGATGTCCGGATTTTCCTTGAAGGGGATAGCATCTTAGTGGTTCAGAGATTATATCTGCCCCTTTTTGGATGAATTATCGTGAAGGCAGTACAAATGCAAGTTTGAGGAGTATTTCATCCCTTTTAGCGTGAGGCAGAAGTACTGAGAGAGATTTGAAAGGCTGATTAAGGGAGACCTGTCAGTGGCAAAATATACCAGACAGTTTATACAGCTGAGTAGGTATGTGCCCTATGTTGTAGGGACCGAGGAGCAGAAGAACATCAAGTATATTTCAGGACTCAGTCCAGAGTTTGTCTCCTTGGTTCAGTCTAGAAGGAGCAGCTTCTTAGAAGTGACTGACATGGTCAGACAGATAGAGATGACCTTGCGAGGATTTGGCTAGGGGACTGACGATGGTAGGAAAAAGAATACCAGGATTAAGGGTCAGTCCAGTGCGCAGCCAGTTATGTCGTACTATGGTAGTGGAGACTACTCTAAAGGTTCCGACCAGTAGGCCAAGCAGAGAAGCTACCGTACCCATAAGGGTAGGCACAATCGGAAGGGTAGTAGAGGGTTCACACCAGGACAAGGCTTCAGTGGTAGTGGGCAGAGTTCAGGCTACAGCAGCTTTAGTTCTAGAGCCAGCACCTATCAGATGTGCAACAGGTCACATCAAGGACCGTGCCTAGCTTCTAGCGGAGCCTGTTTCAGGTGTGGCGAGATAGGTCATATCGCTCGAGCATGCACTTGCTACTTCAGCCAGCCAACTTTTCCTCAGGGCTCATCTGCCAATGCGACCGAGCCAGCTTTTCCTGCAGCTTCGGGATATTTTACGGGTGGATCTGAGTTTGTCGGTCAGCAGGGCCGTGGTTTTGGAGGTAGATTTATGGGAGGCCGATCTGGGAGCAGATTTCAAAGTCAAGCTTCAGGCTCTCGGCAGTTAGGCCGTGGGCAAGCGAGAGTGTTCACCCTCACTCCTCAGGATGTGCGAGCCTCTAATGGTGTGGTGTCAGGTATTATTCCTATCTACTATTCTAAAGCTAGAGTTTTATTAGACCCTGGGGCTACCCATTCTTTTGTGTCGCCTAGTTTTTCCTTAAGATTGGATGTCCAGCCCGTTAGACTTCAAGTTCAATGTCGATCACTACGCCATTAAGTGATGCCTTAGAGACCGATGTTGTGTTTCCGTCGTATCCGGTGTCAGTTGAGGGTCGAGATTTGGTTCTTGTAATACCCAAATTTTTTTTTAATAAAGATAATATTAATAATGATTAATAAATTAATTTTATTTAAATTAATTTAATTATATTTTTATTCGGTTTAATTGGAATGATTTAAACGCAATTTTAAAATTTGATATTAGACAAATAAAGGAGTTATTTTTATACCCAATTAGTTTGATTTTTAAGGAGTTAATTAAGTAAATTATTTGAGAAATAAATTATATTTTTGGTCATTCCAAATTTTCTCCAAATATATATGTATAAATAAAATTATATATTGGAAGAATTTGTAAAGGATGTTTTTATAAAAGATATTCCTTAGGGAAATTGGTATTTTAATTAGCTAGTGGTATTTAATTTTAAGTTGGAAAATATTTAGCAAATTGGTTATTTAATTTAATTGTGTGTTAGAACTAAATTGAAAATTTATTTTGGAATGAGGATTAAAAGTATAATTTTATTTTTATGGGGGTTTAATGAAAATTTGTATGTTTGGTATTTTTATAAATAAATATGTCGACAAGGGTATATATGTAATTGTGTATTTTTAATAATTCTAATTTGGCCCAAATCAATTAGTTGAGGGTTTAATTGAAAGACTAAAGAAAAGTTTAGGGGTTAATTAGAAATTTTACGGGGCGAAATTGTTATAATTAAAAAACCTGAGGGACCAAAAGGTAAGAAAGAAAAATTTGAGGGACCAAAAGTCGATATGGAAGGAAAGAAAGAAGAAAAGAAAGAAGGAAGAAGGAAGAGGGAGAAGAAGTCGTCGGGGGAGAGAGAAGGAGGCGTGGCAGTGACGACGTCATTGTCGGAGTGGCAAAGCCGTAGAAGTCTTCTTGGCAGTCCAATGGCGGCGACGTTAAAAGTAACGGAAAAAAAAAGAGGGAGCGTTGTGGCTGTCGGCGCCGTTCTGGCCATTTCTGGCGTCCTCTAGCAGCGAGGTCGGTCTTGTTTTGACCAATGAGATGAGGGCTTCTTTTTGGTGGCGGCAGCGTCGGCTTTGGTGGCCGGAGGAGGGACTTCCGGTGAGGCAGGTGGCAGCCGCGTTTTCTGGCTTTTTCGGTAAGCTTCGGCGGAGGATGGATGATCAGAGGACATATCCCGATTCTCCTCAGCTCAAGCTTCGCAATGGCACCGATTTAGTGGCGATCGGACTCCGTTTGCAAATCAACGGCCGAGATCATCCGCAAATCTCTCCGGATGATCAGGGGTCGGATTAGAAAATCAGAAGTGAGGATCGTCATCAGCGCGTTGTTTCGAGTCCAATGGTGTGTTCAAATCGTCGATCGGACTCCGGCAGCTGGAGGCGAGTCGACCGAGTGATCAAGCGTTTCGGTAATTTTCTTTGGCCATTGATTTAAGAATTCTTTGATTTAATTTATGCTTATTGATTTGTGTTGAGTATTAGATGATATTTGTGAGTCAAAAATAATAGTTTGTCGGTCTGCCTGTCGTAGTCGTGAATTGTGTTGTGTGGGGAAGTCAGAAAGAATAGTGAAGTCTTGGGGACACGACTCCCGTTGTATTAATTGTTGAATATTTGAAGTGTTTTTCTAGCAGGTCCTGGACCCGTTTTACGGGGGTAAACGTCAGTGTTTTAAGGGAAGTTCTGCTGAATTTTCGGTAGAATTTATCCGAGTCGAGATTCTTAGATAGTCAGTCCTAGGAATCTAGACCCAAGGTTAATGGTTAATTGTTTCAGCGTTTTGATAAATTGTTTTCCGTGATTAGATAATCCGTTTGTTAGGTTCGCTCCAACTGAGGCACCAGAGCAGAGCTAGGAGGTCGCCAAAGCTGTGAGTTAAAGTCATATATCTGCTCACGTGTGTCATGTAAATATTTTATATGATATCTCTGATTTAATGATTAATATATTTGGCTAATTGGTTATGTACTGTTCATGCATGCTTCATTTTTCGCATTACAATTTTTATTGATTTTGTGTTGACATGGGATGGGATCACAATAGAACATTTTGGTTTGATAAGTGTACCGGTGTAAATCCGAGAGGGATGGAAAAAGGGTAAATGGGTAAATTTAAAAAGGAAGGTTTAGGATTTTCCCTGGTCGAGCACCGCTTTCTAGGCTTAGTAAAGTGTGGTTGCCGGAGTAAAGGTCCCTGGTCGAGCATTGCTCTCTGGGCGTCGGCTTATTTGGAAATCTAAGTGACCAGACTGGAGGTAAGGTCCCTAGTAGAGCTTTGCTCTCTGAGCGCCAGTCTTATTAGAATAAGATAGCTGAAAGGCTAAGGCAGATAGTGAACATTAAGTGACTGGACTGAGTTAAGGACCCTCGTCGAGCTTTGCTCTCTAGGCGCCAGTCCTATCGGAATGAGATTAGTTGAGATGTTAGAGTTGAGATTAGCCAAGATGTGGGATTAAGGTTCTACTGGAGTACTCCATCCCGTAGCTTGTGAAAATTAGTTTGTTTAATTTAAGCATGGCATGACACATATGTTTTTACATGACTTAATGCTTATTTTAAATTAAATAAATGTATGATCGAAGTATATACAAATGTTTTTGGATATATGATTTTAACTCACTCTCGAGAGTGACAGTCTCAATTTTACTATTTTTTAGATCCATGAATGTTAGTCTTCCCGCGACCCTTATCTAGTAACCCGACTCCTTTATCATCGAGTGATGTATTTGATTTGGTATGTTAATTTGTAAACTCTTATATTCTCCATAGTAGAAATAGTAGGTGTCTCAGTTGTAATTTTTTGTAGTTTCGGGTCTCGTCTAATTCTTCTGGCAGACTGATATGTAAAATGTAACTGTTAAGGTAATTGTGGTATCAATAATATTATATGAGATTTATTTAAGTCAGTGAATGTCAGGCTTACTACAGGATTCGGTGGCCTTATGCCTACCCATTCCCTAGTGCCGGTCATGAGCCCACAGATGGGGTCGTGACAGTTCTAATCTAATTATGTTGGACGTAATAGATTTCGACGTAATTTTGGGAATGACTTGGTTGGCTGTGCATTTTTCCATGTTAGACTGCCGGGAGAAGCAAGTAGCTTTTTGAACCCCCAGAGACTAAGAGTTCCATTTTAAAGGCGAGCAGGTACCTACTTCATTGAATCTCGTGTCAGCTATTGCAGCTAGGCGGATGTTTTGCTGTGGATGTTAGGGATATTTAGCTTCGGTCAAGGATACTTCAGCAGGAAGAGTAGCGTTGAGGACGTTCAGGTGGTTTGCGAGTTTCCTGATGTATTTCTAGAAGAGCTACCAGTTGCATCGGCATGGTACCGGGTACAACACCTATTTTCTTGCCGCCCTACTGAATGGCACCAGCCGAGTTAAAAGAGTTAAAGGAGCAGTTACATGACCTCCTAGATAAGGATTTTATTAGACCTAGTACGTCTCCATTGGGTGCTCCTGTTATGTTCGTGAAGAAGAAGGATGGTACTTTGCGCCTCTATATTGATTATCGGCAACTAAATAAGGCGACGATTCATAAACGGTATCCACTTCATCGCATCGATGATCTATTCGATCAGCTTCAAGGAGCCGCATGCTTCTCTAAGATTGATTTGCGACTGAGGTATCACCAGTTGAGGATGTATGAGGAAAACATGTCGAAGATGGTGTTCATGATGCATTGTGGCCGTTATGAGTTCCTGGTAATGTTGTTTGGACTCACTAATGCTCCTGCAGCCTTCATGGATCTGATGAATCGAGTGTTCAAGCAGTTTCTAGATCGTTTTATCATCGTATTCATTGATGATATCTTGGTGTACTCCATAAGTGAAGAGGAGCACGCATGGCATCTGAGGATGGTACTTTAGACGTTGAGAGAGCATCAGGTGTATGCTAAGTTCTCCAAGTGCGAGTTTTGGTTAGAAAGCGTTGCCTTTCTAGGACACGTTGTGTCTAGAGAGAGTATCCAAGTGGACCCTAAGAAGTGAAGGTAGTGACTGACTGGCTGAGACTGACCATGGTGACTGAGGTGCATAGCTTTCTGGGATTAGTAGGCTACTACCGTCGATTCAGGCAGGACTTTTCAAGGATAGCAACACCTTTGACTAAGCTGACTCAAAAGAACGTCAGCTTCCAGTGGACTCACACGTGTGAAAGAAGTTTTCAGAAGCTGAAAGACTGTTTGACTTCAGCTCCAGTGCTAACCTTACCCTTTGGGACTGGTGGATTTACGGTGTACTGTGACACTTCCAGAGTGGGTTTGGGTTGCGTCCTGATGTAAAATGGTAAGGTAGTGGCTTATGCATCCAGGCAATTGAAGAAGCATGAACAAAATTACCCTACCTATGATTTAGAGATGGCAGCAGTAATTTTTACTTTAAAGATTTGGAGGCACTATCTTTATGGTGAGACGTGCGAGATATATACGGATCATAAAAGCTTAAAGTATATTTTTCAACAAAAGGAATTGAATCTGAGACAGAGGAGATGGTTGGAGCTTTTAAAAGTTTATAATTGTAATATTCTCTACCATTCAGGTAAAGCGAATGTTGTGGTAGATGCCTTAAGCAGGAAGTCGGTAGATAGTTTTGCTCATATCAGTGCAGAAGACCCAAAACTAGAGAGTTGCACGAACTGTACGACCAAGGGCTACAGATGGAGGTATTTGAATCGGGAGCATTATTAGCACATTTTAGGGTTAGGTCTGTACTCGTTGACAGAATCAGGACCCACAGTTATGAAAAATCTTGAAAGAAGTGCAACAGGGTCGAGTTAATGATTTTATTATAGATGATGATGGTACTCTTAGGATGGGCACTAGGCTGTGTGTTCTTGATGTGGATAATCTCAAAAAGAAGATTTTAGAAGAGGCTCATTATACAGCTTATAGCGTGCATCCGGGCTCCACCATGATATATCATGATTTGAAAGGAAATTATTGGTAGAATGGAATAAAGAAGGATGTGGCAGAGTTTGTCTCCAAGTGTCTAACGTGTCAGCAGGTCAAATTAGAGCATTAGAAGCCTTCAGATATATTGCAACCGCTTCCCATACCAGAGTGAAAATGGAAAAGGATTACTCTGGATTTTGTATCGGGTTTACCTAAGACTTCAGCTGGTTATGATTCTATTTGGGTGATTGCGGACCGATTGACTAAGTTAGTGCATTTCCTTCCGGTGAAGACTACTTATTTTGTGGCTAAGTATGCACGACTATATCTGGAGAGAATTGTCAGTCTTCATGGTGTTCGTATTTTCATAGTGTCTGGCAGAGGACCGCAGTTCACTTCGAGGTTTTAGAAAAAGCTACAAGAAGAGCTTGGTACCATATTAGACTTCAATATAGCTTTTCACCCCTAGACGGATGGACAGTCGGAGAGGATTATTCGGACTTTAGAGGATATGCTTCGAATGTGCGTAATAGATTTTGGTGGTTAGTGGGATTGGTATCTACCGTTGATTGAATTCGTGTATAATAACAGCTACCATGTGAGCATTAAGATGGCACCTTATGAGGCATTGTTGGCCGGAAGTGCAAATCTCCTATGTGTTGGGAAGAAGTTGGCGAAGGAAAGTTAGCAGGATCGGAGTTGGTTCAGATCATTTCAGAAAAGATTTCTATTATCCACAAGCGCCTGGAGACAGATTTCAGTAGGCAGAAAAGTTATGCGGATCTGAAGCGAAAGCACATGGAGTTTAGTGTTGAGGAATATGTGTTCTTGAAGGTGTCTCCTATGCATGATGTGACGCAGTTTGGCAAGAAGGGCAAATTGGCCCCTCGATATGTGGGACCCTTTGAGATGATTATTGACAGAATTGGAAAGGTGGCATACAAGCTGGACTTGCCGCTAAATTTCTCGCACGTGCATCCGGTATTTCACATATCAATGCTAAGGAAGTACATTTCGGACCCTTCCCATTTGTTGCAGTTTCAATATATGGAAGTGAAGATCTGACTTACGAGGAGCAGTCAGTCAAGATTGTGGATACTCAAGTTCGCCAACTACGCTATAAGGTTATTCTGATGGTTAAGGTGTTGTGGTAGAACCATTCATTAGAGAAGTGTACTTGGGAGACCAAGCAGGAAATGAGAAGTCTTTACCCTTATTTATTTTAATCCTAAGGTAAGCCGTGTTTCTTTTAAAATTCGAGGTCGAATTCTTTTTCTAAGGGAGGTAGAATGTAATACCAAAAAAATAATAATAATAATAATAACTCCTTTTTTCTTTCCTCCCCCCCCCCCCCCCGCTTCCTTTCTTTCCTTCCCTCCCTTTCTCCCCTTATGCCAACTGCCCCTTCTCCCTTGCCCACCTGCGTGCCGCCCGACACCACTCCCTCCTCTCGCCACGCCACCCTTCCCCCTTCCTTTTTCTTCTGCTGCTCACCAGCTGAAGCCTACCCTCCCCGCTGAAACAAGCTCCTGGCGCCTTTCCTTGTCGCTGCCAACGCCAAATTCGGGTTCCTCACCCCTGAAAACCCTAGAATAAGTCTCCCCCACCGTGAAATCCTCGTCAGTAACTGTGTTCATCCTCACCGGAGCTGAAAACTTTCTGGTCCCGATCTGGTGCCTTCCGACGGACGTCCGGCCGAAACTCTCATTTTTTCGGACTCCCCACAACTAGAGCTTCGCGTAGGCGCTTCCGGATTCGAATTTTGACACCATTGGCAGGACCAATTTTTGGACCTTCGTGTTTTTTGGACGCACGAAATATAGAAATTTTGGCCGATATAATTTTATTCAGACCCTAAAAATTATGTTATAATTTTAGAAAAATATTATTGCTATTAATTATCAATTATAGATAATTTAAAATTTATTAGATTTAATTAATTATGATTGTGGTGTGTTGCAGAGTCGGAAAAAATAATACATTTTTGGTGGTCCGACTCCTGTTAATTAATCATAGAATATTTGAAGTGTTTCTAGCAGGTTTCAGACCCGTTGTACGTGGATAGATGTCTGTAATTTAGGGGAGGTTCTATCAAATTTTCGACAGAATTCTCAAGTCTAAAATAATTTTAGATAGTTTTAAGAATGTCTATTAACTAAGCGTTTTTGTGAATAGATAATTCGTTCATTCCGCTAGCTCCACTCGAGGCGTAGGAGCGGACTGCGAAGCATGATTAAACTGTGAGTTAAAGTCATATAATCATTACAGTGACATGTCTAGATTTAATGTGATATTTAATGATTAGTGTTTATGTATGATTATCATTATCATTATTATAAATAAACGTCATTTAATTAATAATCATCATGAATAATACTAATATTATTATTAGTTAATTTATCTCGTTATTTACGATAACTAATGTTATTTTAATACTATTATTATTATCTCTACAGATATCTTGCATGTTTGCTTTACCTGATATTACTAAACTTTATTTTTCGGTATGATATTGAAAAATTATGTCAGTCTATGAATATTCTATTATGGTTACTATATATATGTTATGATTGTGACAATGGAATGAGACTATAGTAGAACATGACACCTGATGGGTTACATCAAGACCGCGCGTGCATCGATAATAATCAGAGACAAGTAACAAAGGTTATTTGTGGATTTTTCCCTAGTCGAGTATAACTCTCTAGGCTCTGAAAGCTTGACTGCCGGAGAAAAGTCCCTAGTCGAGCAATGCTCTCTGGAAGCCGGCTTAGTTTGGAATCAAGTGTTGAGGCTGAAGGTAAAGACCCTGATCGAGCTTCGCTCTCTAGGCACCAGACCTATTGGAATAAGAGAGTCGAAGGGCTACTAGTATTTGGAGTTAGGGTTCTACTGAGCCACTCGTCCCATGAGTATTAAATTTTTTTTTTCTAAATTATGCTATGACTCGTATTTTGATACATAATGGCATATGATATACTGAGTTAATGAATATTATTTTATTGAGGAGACTACAATAGTTACAGGGTTATGTGATTTTAACTTACTCTCGATAGTCTCAATTTTATTTTTCAGGTGACAGTTAGAGTGTCACGACCCCACCCGTGGGCCCGTGACCGGCACTAGGGAATGGGTAGGCTTAAGGCCACCGAAACCCGTAGTAAGCCTGACACTCACTGATTTAAACAAATCTCATCTCAAATTAATATTATTAAAACCACAAATTATCTTAATAGCTACATTCTACATAAATACTTCAGTCTGCCAGAAAAACTAGGCGAGACCCGAAGCTCAGAAAATTTACAACTGATACATTTACTATTACTACTGCGGAGAATCTAAGATTTACCAATTTACATACCAAATCAAATACATCACCCGATGATGAAGGAGTTCTTGAATAAGAGTCATGGAGAACTAATAAATATGAAAAACAAAAATGAGGCATCGATCTAGAGTGAGTTAAAATCAAATAATCTAGAGACTATTGCTTCTTCTCAGAAAACATAGATTATTCAAATCAGTATATCAAACCATACTATAATTATACCCTACTATTTCCTTCACATAAAAATATCAATCATTCGAATCAAAATATCAACCATGCACGTAAATACAATCCATATTATAATCATACCATAATAAATAAATAAATGAATAATAAAAATATATTTTTACTTTTACGGGACGAGTGGCTCGGTAGAACCCTAAACCCCAAAATCTAACAGCCATTTTGGCTCTCTTAATCCAATAAGACTGGCGCCCAGAGAGCAAGCTCGATCAGGGTCCTTACCTCCAGCCTGAACACTTGAATTCCAAATAAGCAGGCGCCCAGATAGCATCGCTCGATCGGGGACCTTAACTCCCGTAATCAATCGAACTCGGCCCCCGGAGAGCAAGCTCGATCAGGGCAAACAAATCTATAATAACCTTATATCCATGATCATTACCGGTGCGCACGCGGTCCTGATGTAACCCATCAGGCGGCATGTTCTACAAGCCACGTTTCCCAAGACACAATCATCCATTTAATAAATATCATTGTATAATGAAGTCATTCAACCATATCAAATTAATGATTAACAATTAAGAGTAAAACATCGGTATTTCGGTGGAAAATTGATGATATTTGGAATTATTATAACATTACTATAATAATACTCATATTATCTTCAATAATTAATAATCCAGTAAAATTAATTACGTTGAGATATTAGTAACCATGTTAAACATAAACTTCCAAAATAGCATATTAAAATCAGACTTAGCAATAGTGCAATGATTAAATGACTTTAACTCACAGAATTGGCGACTTCCTAGCTCTGCTCCGGTGCCTCGGTAGGAGCGAGCCGAACAGACAGATCATCTAATCACGGAAAACAATTTATCAAAACGCTGAAACAATCGATCATTAATCCTAGGTCTAGACTCCTGACCGGAGAATTCTACCGAAAATCCGGCAGAACCTCCCCAACAACACGAACATTACCCCCCATAAAAACGGGTCCAGGACCTGCCAGAAAAACACTCCAAATGCTTAACGATTCAAACAATAGGAGTCGGGTCCCCAAACTTCACTATTTCCGACCTCGCCACACAAAGACACAAAATACAAGGCAGGCTAACTGACAGATAATTATTTTTGACTCACAAAAATCATCAAATACTCAATATAAACCATTAGACACAATTAAACCAAGAATTTCTAAAATTAATGGGCCAAAGAAAATTACCGAGACGCTCGGTCGCTCGGTCGACTCGCCTCCAGCCGCCGGAGTCCGATCGACGATCCGAACACACCATCGGACTCACAACGACGCGCTGATGACGATCCCCGCTTTCGATTTTCTGATCTGACACCCGATCATCCGGAGAGATTTGCGGACGATCTCGACCGTCGATTCGCAAACGAAGCCCGATCTCCACGAAATCGGTGCCAATGCAAAGCTTGAGATGAGGAGAGTCGGGATACATCCTCCGATCATCCATCCTCACGGAGCTCTCTCCTCCATGGCTGCCTCCACTCGTCGGAACTCTCTCCTCCCGGCCACCAAACCGGCCGCCAAAGGAAGCTCTCCAAGGGGAGCCAATCGCCACCAAGATCGGTACGGAAGGCCGGAAGCCGGAATGAGCTTCGGCCGCTCTTTCTCTCCCTTGCGATTCTGCCGCCTCAGCCGCTTTTGCCACGGCCGCCACCTACTCCTCCTTCTTCTCATGACGCCCGCTTTCTTTCTCTCTTCCTCTCTTCTTCCCCGATTTCTTTCCCTTCAATATCGACATTTGACCCCTGAACTTTTCCTTATTGCAATTTGGTCCCTCAACTTTCTTAATTACTTACAATTTCATCATACAGAATTCCAATTTGACCCCCAAACTTCTTTTTAGCCTTTCAATTAAGCCCCTAACTATTTAATTTGGGCCAAATCCGAATTATTGAAAATACACAATTACAAAAATACCCTGACCGACATATTTATTTACGAAAATACCAAACTCACAAATTTCCATTAAAACCCCATAAAAATAACATTATACTTTCAATCCTTATTCCAAAATAAATTTCCAATTTAGTCCTAACACACAATTAAATTAAATAATCAAATTCCAACTTAAAATTTAATACTACTGATCAATTATAATACCAATTTTCCCAAAATTCTTTTATTAAAACATCCTTTATAATTTCTTCCAAAATTTTCCAATATATAATTTTACTTATATAAATATGCATTTGGGAAAATTTGAATAGCCAAAATATAATCATTTCTCAAATAATTTACTTGAATAATTTCTTAAAATTTCAAACTAATTGGGTATAGAAAATAACTCATTTATTTGATTAATATTAAATTTTTCATTAAATCATTTCAAATTAAACCCAATAATAATGAAGCTAAAATTAACTCAAATAAAAAATCATTATTAAATATATAAAAATTCCGGGTGTTACATAGAGTTCTTCGTCGTTCTGCAATTTGACAACCCGACTTCTTTCTTCATCTGGTTTATTGTAAATAATCTATACTTTCATATTTTTAGTTATTTTACATTATAGACCTTCTGCAGTAGTATTTTTTATTTGTTATAATTATTTTAGTCCATAATGAATGTGAGATATTATCAAAGACCAGTTAGATTTGTGTATGGCATGTTAGACATGATTAATATTATATTGTTGTAAGCATTTTATTGAATTATCGATTAGTAAGGCTTACTATGGGATTTGGTCGCGTTAAGCCTACCATTCCCTAGTGTCGATAACGGGCCCATAGATCGGGTCATGATAATCACAACTTCTAAAAATGCAAAAATCGCCTTCTTAGATTTGCAATATATCGATTAAAGAAGATTTTTTTAGAAATCTATAATTGATTGGGAAAACTACTATCGATTTTGAAGGAGAGATAAGAACAAATATTAATTCTTTTTGGGAGATTAGGCTTTTTTTAATCTTAGGGATATTAATTTTATTTACACTTTCACTCATAAATGATGCGCTTTATTAATAATTTTTTTTATTAATTTTCTAAGTATTTGTGAAAATTATGTGTCACTTATATGACAAGTCATTCTATCATATTGCCAGGTCATATGTAGCTCCACCATCCACATCATCATGATATGACATTCAGTTCCACTAGTGTATCAGATTGCAAAATTTGAAAAGTTGGTGATTGAGATTGCTAAAATCGAAAGCTCATATTAAATATGCAAATCATGATAAAGGTCGTTATTCGATATACAATTAACCCTAATTTTAATGCGGGATTGGTATGAGCATATTTTGGAATATAACTGAGCTTTTGATAAAAATATCCATGCGTTACACGATCGTTTTCAAGTGCTCCTATTTGGCCAGAGAAAGTTAAGTTTGTAAGTCAATAAGTATTTCCTCTTTTATTATATTAGTATAGATTAATACATTCATGGGTTCATTACTATTGTGATATTTCATTATTAAGATGATTGCTTCTATTTATTATAAAAATTTAAAATTTTTTATTATATTTTATTTCAATTTTTGTTTAATTATAATAATATCACTATTAAAGTATTAAGATATAAAGTAAATATTTAAAAAAATTACTAAAATTGAAATATTTAACTACTTTCATATTTCTTTCTTTATTATGGAAATTTTATTTCATTATGTTTTATTAGATAAATATTAAAATAATATAATAAAATATTTTAATAAAATAAATAAAAATAATTATTTAACTAAAATAAATTATATTTATGAATAAAATAATTATATAAAGCTTATTATTATAGTGAGTCACAAATTCAAAGCAAAGAAAAATTAAAATATTTTATAATTTTATATAAATTTATTTGATGTCTAATTATTGGTTAAGTTTGTAAAGTACATAATAATATATGATATTTTACTACAAAATAAAAAAAATTCATAAAATAGTTAAATATGTTTAGTAAATATTATATATATATGCGAGTAAGGTTTTCAACTTACTTTTTCTCTTTTATTGATAAATTTTTAAAGAATTTCTTATATTTTGGTGAATTAATATAGTATTGAGAATATTTAAATAAAAAAATTAAATAACTCTTCATTAACTATCATTTAATAACCATCATATTAATGGTCTATTTTAAATTATTTTTTTATTAAAAATTTCAATAATGATGAAAAAGATATTTAGATTGTTGACTATACAACTCTTTATTTGAATTCTAAAGAGATAAATAATTTTTTTTATTTACATTTTTATTAATATTTAGAAAAGTCTCTTTTTTTGTCTTACTATGTCTTCAACTTAATTTTTCTATAAATGTTTTTGTACTTTGATGAATTTAGTCTATTACTATAAATATTTAAATAAATTAATTAAATAACTTTTCATTAATCATCAATTAATAACTATTATTTTTTTGATCCATTTACATTTATTTTATTACTAGATATTCCAATATAATGAAAAGAATACTTACATTTTTAACTATATATAACTTCTTACTTGAAGTATTTTCTCTTCTATAACGTTAATTTTTTTTCTTTATATTCTTCTCATTACTTATAAAGACTTTTATAATATAGACACATATTCATATTTATTTTAAAATTTTATTTCTATTCAAGTTGAAATGATATGTTTATTGTATTTATTTATCAAGTCCAATCAAACAGTGAGATTATTATTATTATTATTTATTATTATTGTTATTATTATTATTAATGAAATTAAATTATTTTACATACAATTATTTATGCTAATACGATATGTATCTAAATTTTAAACTACTTATCAATTTGAAGTATTTAAATACTATTAATTAATTAAAGTTATTTTAGTTAATAGATATTTATTAATTATATTTAAATTAACAAAATTAATAATTAGCAAAAAGAATTTAAATATCTCAATATGTAGTATGTAATTTTTATTTGATGTCTTAAAATTATACTATATAATTTATGATTTTTAATTGGTTTTTCTCTCTTCTTAACATTTTTCTATGAATTTTCTTGTATTTTGGTGAATTAATCTATTACTAAAATATATGAAAGCAATGTTTTCAACTTGCTTTTCTCTCTCTTCTTAACAATTTCTCTATAATTTTTCTTATATTTTGATGAATTAATCTATTATTAAGAATATCTAAATTAAAAAATTACATAGCTCTTCGTTAATTATCATTTAATAAGCATAATCTTATTAGTCTATTTTAATCTATTTTATTATTAAATATTTCAAAACTTGTGAAAAACATTTATATTATTGATTATACAACTCTTCATTTGGAATATTTTCTTTTCTAAAAAGATGAATATTTTCTTATATATATTTTTATTAATACTCATACAAGCCTTTTTTTTCTTATGTTTTCAACTTAATTTTTCTATGAATTTTTTTTTTTATATTTTGATGAATTTAGTATATTACTATAAATATTTAAATCATTAATCATCAATTGATAACTATCATTTTCTAATTTATTTAAATTTATTTTATTACTAAATACTCCAATAATAATGGAAAAATACTTAGATTGTTAATTATATATAACTTTTTATTTAAAATTTTTATTTTTCACAAGATAAATAGATTTTTTTCTTTATATTCTTCTTAATTCTTATAAGAATTATATATATATAAACACATACTTACATTCATTCTAGTTTTTACTTCTATTCAAGTTGAAATATTATATTTATTAAATATTTTATCAAGTCAAATCAAATAATATTATTATTTATTATTATTATTAATTAAATTAAATTACTTTATATACGATTATTTATGCGAACACTTACACGATATGCATATGAATTTTAAACTACTTATCATTTAAAATATTCAAATAATATTAACTAATTTATTTATTTAATAAGTTTTTATTAATTATATTTAAATTAATAAAATTACTAATTAGTAAAAATAATTTAAATGTCTCTATATGTGGTGTATTATTTTTATTTGATATTTTGAATTTAAACTATATATTTTATCATTGAACGTGAAAAGTCATTTTATATTATTAAGTCGCTTCCAATGTACATAAATTAATATATATATATATATATATATAAAGACTCATTATAAATTATATATTTTTATTTTAAAATTTAAAATTCAATTTAAAATTTTAAAATTTTTATTTTATTGAAATAAGCCGCTCAAAGAGCGGGCATTTATCTAGTTATATACTAGTTTATCCAATATTTTTATATTACTATAATAATAACTTACATACGTGATGTGTGTGATGAGTGATATTAGTTTTATTATATGACTCTTTAAAATAAAGAGTTTAACATATATAAAGAGTGCATTGTTAGAACATCTTAAATGCACTATTTGTATATATCAAACTCTTTATATTAAAGAGTTATACCATAAAATGATACTCTAATGTAGATAATGAATTTGACTCTTTATATATATGAAGAGATAACTTTTTCTTTCTATTTTATATTTAATAAATACATCAAAATTTATACATTTAATTTAATTAATACTTGTAATTCTTATTTTTTTATTAATAAAAAATTATTAATATTTATGAAAGTTAAATAAAAATATAAAAAATCTATTAAATTTAGATAAAAATATTTTCTATAACTATATATTCTTAAGATACTCTATATTATAAAAATTATACTCTTTATTATAAAAATTTATAAAAATTATGCACTTTATTATTGCTGAGGCTCTTTTATATATATATATATATATATATATATATCATTAGCACCACACAAAAACGACATAGTTTAATAAAGATATATGAATTGCTAACAAACCCTATTACTTTCTCCCTTGTCACCGGCTGTTTCGCCGTCGCCACCACGGTTCGTTCTCCTTGAATAAGCTCGACAAGTTAACCGACCTGCCGACATACATGACCGCTTGTCATAGCTCCGACAGAGGCAGGTAAGCGGCCTTTTCGTTTTTTCGTCAAATATTCTCCTAAGCACTTTCAATAATTTGCTTCGTAGCTGCTGCTGCTGCTCCTGCTTGTATATTTATAGTAGAAACAAAATGGGTGATTTTGATGATGCCCGAAAAGTGAGAAACATATGCATATTAGCACATGTTGATCATGGGAAGACTACGCTTGCTGATCACCTTATTGCCGCCACTGGTGGTGGTCTGCTTCACCCTAAATTAGCGGGGAAGCTTAGGTTTATGGATTATCTTGATGAGGAACAAAGGCGTGCTATAACTATGAAGAGCTCTTCAATTGCTCTTCATTATAAGGACTACTCGATTAACCTTATAGACTCCCCTGGTCATATGGATTTTTGCAGTGAGGTCTCTACCGCTGCGAGATTGAGTGATGGGGCTTTAGTTTTGGTTGATGCTGTTGAGGGAGTTCATATTCAGACACATGCTGTTTTGCGTCAGTCTTGGCTTGAGAAGCTCAGTCCTTGTTTGGTGCTTAATAAGATTGATAGGTTGATCTGTGAGTTGAAGTTGAGTCCTATGGAAGCATATAACCGTCTTTTGAGGATTGTTCATGAGGTTAATGGAATTATGAGTGCATACAAGTCTGAGAGATATTTGTCAGATGTTGATTCTATACTTTCCGCGCCATCTGGTGAGTTGGGTGATGAAAATCTTGAGTTAATAGAAGATGACGAGGAGGATACTTTTCAACCGCAGAAGGGGAATGTGGCATTTGTTTGTGCATTAGATGGGTGGGGTTTTAGTATTAGTGAGTTTGCTGAATTTTACGCGTCAAAGCTTGGTGCAAGTTCAGCTGCATTGCAGAAGGCTTTGTGGGGTCCTAGGTATTTCAATCCTAAGACTAAGATGATTGTAGGGAAGAAGGGACTGGAAGGAGGAGGCAAGGCTCGGCCTATGTTTGTGCAATTTGTGCTTGAACCATTGTGGCAGGTTTACCATTCAGCCTTAGAGCCTGATGGAAATAAAGGATTACTTGAGAAAGTTATTAAGTCATTTAATTTGAGTGTGCCACCTCGTGAACTTCAAAATAAGGATCCAAAGCTTGTGCTTCAAGCTGTCATGAGCCGCTGGCTTCCTTTGTCAGATTCTGTTTTATCCATGGTTGTGAAATGTATGCCAGATCCTATTGCTGCCCAGTCTTTTCGAATTTCACGTTTGCTTCCAAAGAGAGATGTTTTGCATGATGTGGCTGACCCGAGTGTCATTACTGAGACAGATCTTGTGAGGAAGTCGATTGAGATTTGTGATTCTAGCCCTGAAGCAGCTTCTGTTGCTTTTGTATCCAAGATGTTTGCTGTACCAACAAAAATGCTACCTCAAAGGGGTCCAAATGGGGAGATTTTGAATAACTACAGTGATGAAAATGGAAATGGTGAATCGGATGAGTGCTTCCTTGCATTTGCAAGGATTTTTAGTGGGGTTCTTTATTCAGGTCAAAGAGTTTTTGTTCTTTCAGCATTATATGACCCTTTGAGGGGAGACTCAATGCAGAAGCATGTGCAGGAGGCTGAGTTGCATTCCTTGTATCTCATGATGGGTCAAGGCTTGAAACCAGTGACCTCTGCAAAAGCAGGGAACGTTGTGGCAATTCGAGGCCTCGGCCAACATATTTTAAAAAGTGCAACTCTTTCATCCACGAGAAACTGTTGGCCTTTCTCCAGCATGACATTCCAGGTTGCTCCAACTCTAAGAGTTGCAGTTGAGCCATCTGATCCAGCAGATATTACTGCTCTAATGAAAGGTTTGAGGCTTCTGAACAGGGCAGATCCATTTGTAGAGGTAACTGTTTCTTCTAGAGGGGAGCATGTGCTTGCTGCTGCTGGTGAAGTTCACTTAGAAAGATGCGTCAAAGATTTGAGGGAAAGATTTGCAAAGGTGAGCCTGGAAGTCTCTCCACCTCTCGTATCCTATAAGGAGACCATTGAGAATAATGCATCCAATGCTTTTGATAATCTGAAGTCACTGAGTAAAAGCTCTGATTATGTGGAGAAAATAACACCAAATGGAAGATGTGTTGTTCGCGCGCAAGTCATGAAACTTCCACCTGCTCTAACCAAGGTGCTTGATGAAAGTGCCAGTATACTTGGGGACATTATTGGTGGGAACCTGGGGCAGTCAAATAGAGGTGTGGAAACACAAGGATCAAGCGTTTTGCAAGATGAGAATTCAGTTGAAGCACTTAAGAAACGCATAACTGATGCTGTGGAGAGTGAAGTTTTGTCTTGGAGTGAAAATGACAAGGATCGGCCTGAGAAATATAAACTCAAGTGGCAAAAATTGCTCAAGAAGATTTGGGCACTTGGTCCAAGACAGGTTGGCCCAAACATCCTCTTCACTCCAGATTTGAAAAGCAAGATCAACGATTCCTCTGTTCTTATAAGGGGTTCTCCTCATGTATCTGAAAAATTGGGCTTAGTGGATAATTATAGGGATTGTAATACACCTGCCAATGCTTCGTCTGAAGTAACTAAACCATTACAGATGGAAGCAGAGAGTCTGCAGAACAGTTTAGTGTCTGGATTTCAGCTTGCAACAGCAGCTGGACCTTTATGTGATGAACCAATGTGGGGAGTGGCTTTTGTGGTTGAGGCTTATGTATCTCCCTTGGCTGAGCAGGCTGACGAGTCAGAATCTAATCAACAATCTGAGCAGTATGGTATGTTCACAGGGCAGGTTATGGCAGCTGTCAAGGATGCATGTAGAGCAGCTGTACTTCAGAACAAACCCCGGCTTGTTGAGGCAATGTATTTTTGTGAATTGAACACGCCAACTGAATTTTTGGGCCCTATGTATGCAGTGCTTAATCGTAGACGGGCTCGGGTCTTGAAGGAGGAAATGCAGGAAGGATCTCCACTTTTCACAGTTCACGCATATGTCCCAGTTTCTGAGAGCTTTGGTTTTCCTGATGAGCTCAGAAGATGGACTTCAGGTGCTGCAAGTGCTCTTCTTGTTCTTAGCCATTGGGAAGCACTCCCTGAGGATCCTTTCTTCGTACCAAAAACAGAAGAAGAAATTGAAGAGTTTGGAGATGGTTCCAGTGTTCTGCCGAATACATCGAGAAAACTCATTGATGCTGTAAGGCGGCGGAAGGGCCTCCCTGTGGAGGAAAAAGTAGTCCAGCATGCTACCAAACAGAGGACATTGGCGCGAAAAGTGTAGTAATTGATATTTCATTATACTCTAAAATTTTGTAAAATTTAAATTTTGGAATATTAATATTAAATACACATCTCTGAAATACATGAAAGCAAATATCAAAACTTCCTTTCTCTTTTCTACCTTGCATAGTCCAGCATGCTAGCAAACAAGGACATTGGCGCGAAAAATGTAGTAATTGATATTTCATTATACACTAAAATTTTGTAAAATTTAAATTTTGGAATATTAATATTAAATACACATCTCTGAAATACATGAAAGCAAATTTCAAAACTTCCTTTCTCTTTTCTACCTTGCATTTTCCTCTTTTTCTTTTATAGCTATTTATCTCAATTGTCATGAGGTTTAGTATTGTAAAGGACTATGGTTAATTTTGCATTGATTTCCCTCTCCTTTTTCCTTTCTCTCCATAACTTAACCTCCTACCAAACTAGACATATAGGGTGGTAAAAAATCCATAATTCATCGCTATAGAGATTATTATCCCATGAAAGGCAAATACAGTAACATGAGTTACAAGACGGTATATTTGGAAATATATGACAAAGGGTTGAGGAGTCTGATTTCTGTTTTGCTGCTGTGTTAGCCATGTGTGTGAATACCATGGGCTTATCTGGAACTCTGGGCTCATGTGTGGCAGACGATGCTTCCATTGCAATGCCAAGGAAATTGGCTTTTGACGCTTGGCTTTCCTTTCTGAAACCTCCAAAACATCTTCATTCCGTTTTTTTTTTTTAAAGAATGCAAGGATTGTGAGCCTTCAGGTCTTCCGCGTGTATATTTGCCTGCAGCTCACTATCCCGGTTGTGATCAACTGTCTCTCAGGCACTCTCTTTCAGTTGCAGTAGACAAATATCCCTTGCCATTCTCAGTCATAATTGGATCTTTCAATTATTGCTGCATGCCTTCTGGTCATAATCGTGATTGATTGTGGCTATACATCATGGTGAGATACCATGATATTTATTTCATTCAGTCAACCTGCATGTATATGGTATCATTCAGTCCCATTCAGACCCAGTCATAAGCTACTATTTTAGAATTTTAAAGATCATATTTTAAAGCTTTTTGAACTGAGATGAAATTGCTTGACGTGAGAGGTTTACAATTGTTATGATTCTAACTACTTTATATGGTGCCGACTGCTAAGTTTTTCGATTTCCTTCCACGAGGCCGATAATGTTTCAAGAATTGCCTTGTTGGACCATGTTAGTGTTGGAGATCTTCAAACGCCCACTACAATAGTTGTTAATGACAACATCTTCTGTAGTCCAGAACGCCAGGGAGTTTGTTTAGTTCACTGCTCTCTCGCTGAGACGGCTTTTGCTGTGGGTTTCAGAGGCTGCCTTCATCTCGAGCCTCTTCTAATAGTCTGTCCAGTGGGTCCAGGTATCCTCTGCGACACATCGAGGCCACTTCCCACTCCTCATTCAGCTGAATACCATGTCGCAGTATCTCTCGACTGCCTACCTATTCCAAGCAGGTTAGAGCTAGTCCTCGTACCTCAGGTCCCAAGTGAAAATTTTCTACAAAAACAAACAAAATAAAAATAATGTTAATATGAATCAGTTGTAAATAATAAATTACTGAATAATCATAATATTTATTACCTTCCACTCCGTGAAGTACGAGTTCTTTATCGTCTTAGGCATGAATCGCCACGCGTACCCCTCACGTTCTATGGTGTTTTTAAAGATTTTCGTGGCTCGCACTGAGCATAGATGATATGTTACTGGCCTGCATATAATAAATTTAATGCAGTTAGTTTAGACGAGAATATTTAATGTATTTCTAATAATTATCAATATCAAAAAAATAATAAATTATATTACATATCATTCTCAATCCATATCTAGGGCTTTGAACTCCATAATGATGATTCGACCAGTGAGGTCCCCTCAGGTGGTGACACAAGTGTAGTGGGAGGTGGAACAGTGGCAAGTGGTGGAATAGTAAAAGGTGAACAACCTATGAGTGTAGTGGATAGTGGTAAAGGCAACAATGGCCTCGAACTGGGTGTAGAGTTAGGTGTAAAAGAATATATTCAGGATGTCTCTATGATAGAGGGTAAGGGTGGTGGAGTAGGCTACCCGTGACGCTCCTTACGAGAGCATCTGTTTGCCATCTGAATTATTTTATTTTTTTCAATATTGCTAATATCATTAGTTTATTTTAAACAACATTCATAAGAAGCTTAAATTAATATATAAAGTAATCAATGTAAAAATAATATAAAATAAAAAGAAGTCATAGTACTAATACATATGAGTTAATTACAGAAAAACAACTTATATGCCTAAGCATTAGTATTATTTGACTCTTCATTATGGTTGTCTGTTTTTGAATCAAGTTCTAAGTCATCGTCACTGCTGCCAGTTTTATCTCCAAGTTCTATTAACCCACCATCCACATCATTCATAAAAGCCGGATCTTCGTCTAATTGTACCGGAACATATACGTTCAACTGATCCTCCTGAAATGGTAGTGTTTAGAGGTGGTGGAGTTTTAGATCCAGTCTTTGGAACTTCAAATCAGATCTCGCTTTTATTTTACAAACGGCCCACCAGTTGCTCTTGTCCTAATGCAAACTTGGATATGTGCAATAATATACTTGATTTTCTTGAACTAAAAGCATAAATGGTTTGTACCGATTAAACTTGCACTTATGGTTTACATCGACAAGCTTGTACTTTGTATGCACTTTTGTACCTAAATTCAGTATCGGGTCAAACCAGTCGCACTTCAATAGTATAGTCTTCTTAATTGGCAACCCTAGGTACTCCAAACTAGTCACACAATACTTCCTTTGCATGCTTGTCAAGCATGTAAGTAGCTTTTGGATACTTTCTTATTGCATCACGCTTCATGTAATACTCGAAATTTTTATATTTAATAATAATTATATTAATAATGAATTTTTATTTAAATTAATTTAATTTTATCTTTATTTGGTCTAGTTGGAATGATTTAAATGCAAATTTTGAATTTTAATATTAGACTAATAAAGGAGTCATTCTTTCTATATCCCATTAGTTTGAATTTTTAATAAATTAATTAAGTAAATTATTGAGAAATAATTATATTTTGGTTATTCAAATTTTTCCTAAATATATATATATATATATATATATATTGGAAAATTATGGTAGAAATTGTAAAGGATGTTTTTATAAAAGAATTTTGAAGAAATTGATATTTTAATTAGCTAGTGGTATTTAATTTTAAGTTGGAAAATATCTAGCAAATTGGTTATTTAATTTAATTGCGTGTTAGGACTAAATTGAAAATTTATTTTGGAATAAGGATTAAAAGGATAATTTTATTTTTATGGGATTTTAATGGAAATTTGTGAGTATGGTATTTTCGTAAATATTTATGTCGGCCAGGGGTATTTATGTTATTATATATTTTCAATAATTCTGATTTGACCCAAATTAATTAGTTAAGGGCTTAATTGAAAGGCTAAAAGAAAGTTTAGGGGTTAAATTAGAGTTCTGCTGGATGAAATTATAAGTAATTAAGAAGGTTAAGGGACCAAATTATAATAAGAAAAAGTTTGGGGGTTTAATGTCGATATTAAAAGGAAAGAAAATCAGGGAAGAAGGGAGAGAGAGAGAAAGAGGGGTTGTCGCGCGTGAAGAAGAAGGAGGAACCGGGTGCTGCGTCGTCCTGCCGGTGGCGATCGACTGCTGGGAGCGCGATGCAGTCGGTGGCTTCGAGCGGCGACGTGAGGCAAGAATCGCAAAGAGAGAGGCAGCGGCTTTCGAGCGTCGTTATGGCCGTTTCCAACGGCCTTTCCGGCCGATCTCAGTGGCGATCAGCTCCTCTTAGAGAGAGCTTCCTTTTGGCGGTGGCGACGTCAGTTTTGGTGGCCGGAGGAGGGAGTTCCGGCAAAGTGGTGGCAGTCGTGTTTTCTGGCTTTTTCGGTGAGCTCCGGCGGAGGATGGACGATTAGAGGGCATATCCCGACTCTCCTTAGCTCAAGCTTCGCAATGGCACCGGTTTCGTGGCGATCGGGCTTCGTTTGTAAATCGACGGCCGAGATCGTCCGTAAATCTCTCAGGATGATCGGGTGTCGAAAAATCGGAAGCAAGGATCGTCTTCAACGCGTCATTTTGAGTCCGATGGTGAGTTCGGATCATCGATCGGACTCCGGCGGCTGGAGGCCAGTCGACCGAGCAATTGAGCATCTCGGTAATTTTTCTCTCGCCCGTTAATTTTGAAATTCTTTGATGTAATTTATGTTTATTTATTATGTTGAGTATTAGATGATATTTGTGAGTTAAAAATAATAGTTTGTCGGACTGCCTGCCGTAGTTGTGTTTTGTGTTGTGTAGCGGAGTCGGGAAAATAGTGAAGTCTGGGGACCCGACTCCCGTTGTCTGGATTGTTGGATATTTGTAGTGTCTTTCTGGCAGGTTCTGGACCCGTTTTACGGGGGGTAATGTCCGTAAATTAGGGGAGGTTCTGCCGAATTTCCGGCAAATTCCTTGATTCTAATTTAATTTTAGGCAGTCTATTCTGGGGTCTAAGTTTAGGAAAAATCTACGAATGTCTATTAATTGTATATCTTTTGTTACTAGATAATTCAGCCTTCCCGCCAGCTCCACCCGAGGAGTAGGAGCGGACTGCGGAACGCATTAGATCTGTGAGTTAAAGTCACATAATCTCTACACTATTGCCAGACATAATTTGATATGCTATCTTGAAATTCATATTTAATATGATTATTAGTATCGCAATATAAATAATTTCATTTAATTATTATTTATTGAGATAAATTTCAATATTGTTACTAGTAATATTATATCGCTATTTTGATAGTTAATGTTATATTCACACAATTGTTATTATTATTTTTCCACATATCGCACGTTGTTTCCTCAAAATTCTGATTCTTTATTTCGATATGTGTTTAATAATTTTGCTAGACCATGATTATTATTATATTTGTTGAATGTGATTTGGGATGAGGCTTTAGTAGAATATGCCACCTGGTGGGTTGCATCAGGACCGCGTGCGCACCGGTAATGATCAAAGACATGTAACAAGGTTATTATGGATTTGTTTGCCCTGATCGAGCAATGCTCTCTGGGCGCCGGCTTAGTTGGAATTCAAGTGTTCAGGCTGGAGTTAAGGTCCCTGATCGAGCAACACTCTTTGGGCGCCTGCTTAGTTGGAATTCAAGTGTCCAGGCTGGAGGTAAGGACCCTGATCGAGCTTGCTCTCTAGGCGCCAGACCTGTTGGATTAAGAGAGCCGAAAGGCTACTAGAATTTGGGGTTAGGGTTCTACTGAGCCACTCGTCCCGTAAAAGTAAAAATATATTTTTATTTATTTATGCATTCATTTTTTTTTAATTATGGTATATGATTATATTATGATTTGTATTTATGTTCAAGGTTTGATATACTGATTTGAATAATTAATATTTTCTATGAAGACTGCAATAGTCTCTAGATTATTTAATTTTAACTCACTCTCGAGACTGACAGTCTCAATTTATTTTTTTCAGATGCGTGACTGTTAGTCTTCCCGCGACTCTTATTCAGTAACCCGACTCCTTCATCATTGGGTGATATATTTGATTTGATAAGTAAATTGGTAAATCTTAGATTCTCCGCAGCAGTAATAGTAGATGTATCAGTTGTAAATTTTCTGAGTTTCGGGTAAAATTTAATGTTACTGTAAATTATGGCATTAATAATAGTAAAAGTTGAGATGAGATTTGTTTGAGTGGTGAGTGTCAGGCTTACTACGAGATTCTATGGCCTTACGCCTACCCATTCCCTAGTGCCGGTCATGGGCCCACGGATGGGGTCGTGACACTTCAGTTCAGGGTACTGACGGTAATTATTAAGCTCCTCTTTAGACTTGTAAGTGTCTTTAGTTTTCTTTGGAATATCCATTACAGTGTTGAAGACATTATCAAATACATTATTCTCTATATGTATTGTGGCAAATCATATTAGAACTCCAATAGGGCAAATATCAAAAAATGCTTATTTTCTTCCAACCACATATTTTACATATTATGCCATGACTTCTTCTGCACCATGTTCGGTAACTTTTTTCAGTCCCAACTCTTCTAATTCATGCAAAATCTGATGCCTAAATCGAACGGGCGTGGTTTTTACCCCAACAGTCTTATTCTTAGTGAAAGTCATTCTATTCCTGTAACATGGATGATCGGTTGGCAAAAGATTTAGATGGTTATCAAACCATGATTGTTTTCCATTGAACTTAAAGAGTAAAAGTTTCAGAGTTGTCCATGCAATATGGACATGTTAATCGTCCAGCAGTTTCCCAATCCGACAATATCGAGTATGTAAGAAAGTTACTTATAGTCCACATCAATGCAGCTCGCATCTGAAAATTCTATATGAAATGTCATAACTCCATACACCCACCTTCCGCAACTGTTTTAACTCTACAATCAGTGGTTGAAAAACACATCGAACTTATCCTTTGGATTTCTTGAGCTCGGAACCAATACAGACAAAACATGCATTGTTCCTTCATACATAACCACAGAGGTAGATTATACGGGGTCACTATTACTAGCTAGGAAGAGTATTGTTGCCCTGACTAACCAAATGGTTGAAAACTATCCATGCAAAGACCCAGTTTAACATTCCGACTTTTAGTTTCAAAAGTTGGGATACGTCTCATTGAAATGCTTTTAAGCTGGTGAATCAAATGGATGGCGCATAATCCCATCTCAACCTCATGCTCTACGTGCCACCTCATATTCTTTGCAATAGCATTTGATGCATACTAGAGGTTAGAGAAAAAATAATACACTTTTTGTATGCCAAACTTCTTTTTTGTCTTTTATCTGAGCCCTGATGTGGTTTTTTGAACCTCAGATGGCAACAAATCTTACAGCTCACTAAGTCAATATTTCCAGGCCAATATATCATATACCTATTGAAACTACAATTGATCTTTTTTACCGGCAGACCTAGACCATGAAGTAACTTCTTAGTATTGTAAAAGTTATCAGCCACCATATTATTTTCAAGCACTATCCCTTTCATCAAGTCACACATATGGTCAAAGCATCTTTTTAACATGTGATTCTCTAACTTTATGCTCATTAGTCTAGTAACGAGAGATAGCTATGAATGCCTTTTATAAGCGGGCTACAACTCCTTATCTATTGCCTTTAGCATGTCAAAAAACATTTGTGCTTAGCATTAGGGGGTTCCTCCATGTTATCGACATTAAAACCAAGACTCACTGCATCCATAACCATTATTTGATACAGATCAAATGATTCTTCTCTAACAACACCACTTGTACCACCGGATTTAGAAATGTTGTCAACCCTAACTATCCTTTCACCTTGATATGTCCACACATAATAGTTAGATACAAATCCATACTTTGCCACATGGTATTTAATTATATCTAGGTTATGGAAAGCCTCGTTCTAACACTTTTGGTGATTACATGGATACCTAAGCTTGTCCTTATCCATGTATCTAGGTTGACTAAAGGCAAAATAAATAAACTCCTTTAGACCATCCAAAAAATCTTGGTTTAGAATGCCCTTATAAACCTAGACTACATTCATTGGCGATCTGAACTCATTTTTACCTGTTACAATTGGACATAGTTTTTTTAAATAATACTTATTATTTTTTTCAATTTTTTACATCCTTGTAACTCATGCATTCATATAAAAGGTAGGAAACTATGTCATTCAAAAATGTGTTGTTCATTCAACTGTTTGATGTTTATCCGTATATTCATAGAAATTCCGGCAGCGTCTCTACCTAGTTCTCCGAGTACACGAAATAGAATATGAGTTATTGCATATTCCAATATACACACGAAGAATAAAAGGGATCTACTGTTGATTAATCTACATATGAAATAGATAAACGTCAAACAGTCTTTTTAAGGGTAATATATTTCCAAACTGTCCACACTAGTCAATTCAGTGACCTCTCACTCTCCAGTGAGAAAGATACTAAACAACATTCTACGGTTTCCGATCTGTAGGAATATTCTCTTATCCTTACCGTTATTATATACTTTTTTAAATTTAAATCTAATATAACTTTTTAAATATTTTAATAACTTTTTTTGAGATATTATTTTATTCTAAAGAATATAAAATTACTAAGTTAGTTATTAATTTTAATTTTATATAAACTTTTATTTTTATTCTCAGGGATATTCTTTTATCTCTAAAATTCTATCGAAATCTCGGCATAGTTTCCCCTATAATACGGACATACCCCATAGAACAGGTCGAGTTCCTAAGTAAAAATATTTCAAATATATCCACAAACCTAACTACTATGAACATCGACATCCATAACACATATCATGTACATCAAGTACAATCTTATTAACATGCCATCCAAAAATAAAGTCTTGTTTAACATGCCACCTAAAAACACTCTTATTTCAAAATTTATTCACCCCAAGCTTGTTAACATGTAAATAATACCAATATATTTTATTAATTATTGTTTAATAAATAACCAATATATTTCAATTACATAATAAATCTCAATTACATAGTCACAAATAAAATTATTAAATTTATGTTGCTTACTAAATGTATTTATTAACTTATTCAATAAATTAAAAAAGAAATATACATACCACTTGCTAATCCACATACGCGTCTTTAGCCAACTTCTACCGCAAAAAAAAACTATCAGAAAATAAAAATAAAAATAACAAATTATAATTAAATAATTAAACTAATAATAAATAATTAACAAAAATTATAATAACTACAATAATAGAAATTTAACTTATTAAATATAAATTAAATTACCCAATATAAAACTATATTAACATAATTTTTTACTTAAGTTTTAATAAAATATAACACAAATTTTATAATAAACTTAACCTATTTTTTAAAATTAATTTTTTAATCTAGTTAAATTTATTAAATTTTTTAATCTAAATTCTTAAAATTTAACTTAATCAAATATAATTAAATTAAAGTGAATATAACATAAATTTAATCTAATATTTTTTACTTGATTTTTTAACCTAATTTTTTAAAATATAACTTAACAAAATATAATTAAATTCAATATGACATAAATTTTAATTAATAAATTTAACCTAATTTTTTATACTTAAGTTTTTAACCTAATATTTTAAAATATAACTACATAAAATTTAATTTAATTAAATATTAACATAAATTAAATATTAAATTTTTAAAATTTCATTTTTAGATCTTATTTTTAACAGAAAAAAATACAAAAAATATAACTTTGCATTAAATCAAATAATTAAAATAAAAACTAAATTATGTAATTTTGGAAAATAAAAGACATTGTATTTATACCTGTCACTGGAGAGGGGAGGATGCTAGACCAGAGGGGCTAAATTTTCAGCGAAAAAAATAAAAACACAAAAGAATTAAAAAATAAAAAAATCAACATACTTGAGCAATGGAGGAGGCGACAGCGACACTGGGGAAGGAGGAAGTGGGGGTGGAGGGGGAAGAGAAGGGGAGTGGGAGAAGAGAGTAGGGAGGGGGAGAGAAGGAGTAGAGAGGAAAAAAGGGAAAGGTAGGGAACTGTCATGTTTTAAAAGCCTAAAATCTAGCAACTGATGGTGTCTGTCGCTAAATTTTAGGTTATTAGAAAAATTATACTGAAACATCATCATTTCAATAAACCCATTTAGTGAAGGATACCATCCGTTGATAAACTATAAGCTGGCATATAAATATTTTTAGGCTCCTTTAGCAACGGACACCATCCGTCGCTATTTGTTGCCTCTAGCGATGAACTTTGTATTCGTCGCTAGATGAACTAGCTTAGCAACGGCTCACACTGTTGCTAACAAAAAGGAAAGGTGCCAAAATTTGGTGCCCCTATTTAGTGGCATGCTTGGCGTCCCTAAATAACCATCGTATAATTGTCGTTAATCTATCACTATTGTATGTGCCAAAATTTGGCGCCTTCACTAGCAACGGAAACTTGTCTGTCTCTAAATTGTCATCTCTAGGCCGTCGGTACACTGTCGCCATTTTAATATCGACACACTATGTCGCTAAGCCATCATTATCCCGTTGCTAGATAATGTCAGATACTATCCATCGCTAAACACATGAATTCTTGTGATGACTCTTAAAGAAAAAAGATGAAAAAAGTAAAAGAGAGAGAAAAATAATATAATATACTTTAGAATCACTTTCTCCCTCTTTAAATTTGAGGAGAGAGAATGTGACTTTTTAAGCCATTTTAGAAAAGAATAATAAATTAGGAAGTCTCTTGGAAACCTAATTTTTGCATATACTTCCTATAGTGAAGAAGGAGTATGATTTAAGAACTTATTAGAGATGTCCTAAAAGAATTATTAATTTAAAAGATGATTAACTGTGACTTGAAATTTTAGTAAAAATAAAAGCAGGAAAAGAGAGAAGAAAAATAAAAATGGCAAATTGAACAAAAAAATAAATTTATATATATAAATTTATAAATGTAATTACATTGATATATATAAACTTATAAATGAATATAGTCTTGAAAGGAAAAAGAAAAAGATATAGGCTAACTAGAAAATATAATTACGTTAATAATATAGGCTATATTTTTTAAAATTAAAATATAAGTAAAAAAAGTATAAGAAAAAAAATGTAGTTTTTTTATGTTCTTTATTTTCTAGTGAATGGTTATGTAATTTTATGTCATTTTCTTTGAAAAAACATTGGTTTTTCTTTTTAATTTATAATTTATTAGTGTTTTAAAGAAAAAAAGTAATTTTTTAAATTAAAAAGATATTTCTATAAACTCATTTGGTTTGAAGGTAAAAGTATTATTGAGACCTTAGAAAAAATTAATGAAATAGTTCATTAATGGGTTTCCATATCCAACTTAACCTAATTCATCTAAATAAGGGTCATTTTCTTATGGGACTGTTTCAAAATACCCCAAAAAAATAAAAATATCATTTTTATTATAATTTTTTTTTTAAAATATAAACAAATTGAAAATTTATTTCAAAAATATGATGGTATATATTAGATATATCTTTTTTAGATTAAATAAATATGATGGTATATATTAGATATATCATTTTTAGAAAATAGTATATGTTATTTAGCAATTTGGTATATATTATTATAATTTTTTTGGTATTTAATTTTTAGTACATGTTTAGTATATGTTTGATATATATTTGGCATCCAGTTGATAATGTTAATTTGATTTGAAGTCAATCCATTGGAAAGCCAGATATATAAATAACTAGTATCTAAAACTATTTTTTTGGTACCCATTTTATATATTTTAGTATAAGTTTCATATATATTTAATATATAGCTAGTATTTGAAATAATTTTCTAGTATATATTTTATATATTTAATATCTGCGGACGACGGTTTTGGACGCGCACCCAACTGTCTTTAGCGACTACGATATTGTAAGACTTTTCAACCTAATTGGAAACACGCTAACTAATCACAGAGATTAGCAGGGAGATGAGAGTCACCACTCAGGTAATTCACTAGGGCACTTTGACTAATGAGTGATGTTTCTCGATTCTATGAGGAAGCTTACGTCACAAATCCAGAGATGAATTCGGAAGTCAACTTCCTTATTTGTATATATTTTAAATTTATTGTTTAACATGTTATTCTCTATAAATGCAACAATTATATATTACAAATCAAGCATTACATCATGTGAGGTCCTCCCGAATTTAGTCCATTTTATTAAAGCCTAGCCCATACTCCAAGTTATTTACCTAACTTACTAATCGATTATGTATAAAGCCACTTATTCTAGTCTAATTGCAATTTATACTTTAATTTTCATCTTTTAAGCCCAATGGACTACTTTTTATGAAAAGACCCAATTCGGTGATTTTAAATCTAATATAACCTAATTAATTCAATTAAAGCATGACAAAATTCACTAAGTCTATATGAATTTTAAATTTAGGCCCAATATACCATCTTTTTAAACTAATAGACTACAATTTTCATGATATGTCCAATTTAAAAGCCTAATATCTATAGCTTTAGTTTACAATCATATGATAGTTATGTCCCATTATCAGAATAAATAAATAAAATAAAGCAAAATAAAGAAAGCAGTAAGTTTAACTATTATAACACTTCCAACAACTAATTAACTTAAGAAAAACGACTAAACGAAATTACAGTGTATAAAAATTTCCATAAATTGCATAAATTCTAAAAATAGGGCCAAAAATTGATGCAGAACCGAATCGGCACTACACAGAGCCAATCGGCTCTAGGGCTTTGTAAAGACCAGTTTTGTATCTTTTCTCGATCCTTCCTCACTTAGAAGTCGATTTAACATGCACAAGATATAAAAACGATTAAAACTCGAAAAATGAAGCAAGAATCACAACAAAACAAATCAAATTAAGCCAGAAATCATAAAAATAATACAAATATTAGAAAATAAAAAAACTGATATAAGACAAATAAAACTGATACAAGACAAATAAAACTTCACATGACAAATCCAACATGTAATCCTAATCATTTGACTAATCAGATTCAAAATCTAAAAGCAAACATATTATCAAATTCAGGGCCTTACATGTTCTTATTATCAGATTCAAAATCCAATAAAATCAACAACATACTAATTCATAAGAAACCCTAATCTAATCATACAAAATATAGAAAATAGTAAAAAATCATAATCATATTTCTACAATTATAAAAACACAAGAACAAGTTGAAAGGAAAAGTAATGTTGAGGATGCTGGATGTGGGGAACCCTTGGCTTGTTATCATTATTTGCTAATCTGCGAGTCTCTAGAGATGATGAGGTTGTTGAATCAAGGATCAGTTGAGAATCCAGCGCTGCTTAAATTTAAAAAATCTTATGTCGTTCCATAAAAATGGTTCCTAATCTAGGGTTCTTTCTCAGTGATTTTGCTCTCTAGTTACTAAATAAACTCTCTACTTAGTTCTGAACGCAGGTTTTAAGTATTTTTAGTAGTAGTATCCTATAATCGATGTAGTTAACCCTAGACATAGAGCATCATCATATTCCATTTATAGCAGTAGGGTTAGAAAATCCTAGATAGCTACTTAAATATTTAAATTAATAAGAAACAATTATCTTCTCCTTTTATTAGATAATTAAACCTTTTAAGATTAACATCCAATAAAACATATTAAAATCTTTAAAATTTAAATAATTATCAATATATATATATATATATATGTATATGTTTTTAAATTTTAATAATTATTATAAAACACTTCTAGAAACTTATTTGTACTACTTTTGGCATTTTAAATCAAGAATATGTGTAAAACGGCATTGAATTTTAAAAATTAATCAATCGGCACTATGTAGAGCCGGTCAGCTCTATGCTAAGCCTATTGACTCTGTGTAGAGCCGATTTGGCCGTATGCAGAGCTGATTGGCTTCAAGGGTGAAAATTTCTAAAAATTTGGTCAATTTAGTCCATGAATTTATAAAAACTATCGTTTCATCCCTCAAACTTAATTTTTTCCACCAATTGAGTCTAAATTGATTCTAAAATAGTAATTTTGATTCAATTACCCTCAATCCTAACTTGGATTCGCCTATTCTCAATCTTCCGAGACTCGAGAAAGACAGTAACTTTTATAATATGGTTTTCTGTAATTCCCTCGATATTTGGATCTGAAAAATGGGTGTCGACAATATCAATTTCACATATTTTGATATCTATTTATTTTGCACTCGATATATAATTAGTATGTGAATCTGATATCTAAAATTATATTTTAGTATCTATTTTATATTTTATATATTTATTTCATATATTTTGATATATATTTAGTATATACTATACATCTTTTATATATATATATATATATATATATACTTAAATTAGTTAGAAATTTTATTATCCTATTATTTTAGAATATTTGGTATTTAAATATTATATGTATACTTTTTTTTTTTAGATTTTGAGAGAATCTGAAATAAAAAAAAATATTTTGTTGTTGTAGAATAGGAAGCCTTCAAATCTTAATACCAATATTTGTGAGATCTTATTACTTTTATAGTGAATATAAGAAAATATTTAATTAAAAGTTTGTATAAATAACCAAAAAATGATAAATTTAAATTTATTTATATGAAAAAATTTATAAAATGGTATATATTATAACAAAAGATAGAATATATTTTGAAGAATATTATGAATTATAAATATTAAGTTGTAAATTAATTTTATATCATATATTGAATTTATTAAGAATATAATATATTTTACATATATATAAATTATATTTTAAAAAATTTAGAAAACAATTATAATCTTTTTCAGAAATATACAGTAAAAAAATATATGTTTAGTATTTTCTTAATCAAAATTTAAACTTGTTCAAGATAGTTTTATTTTTTTTTTATTTTTTCTCAATAGCAATGGACATAATACTAATGTTTATTTAATATAATGGAATATATTCAACTTATTTTAATTTATGTTCCTTATATATAATACCCTTACTAAATTTATATCTTAAAAAACAAACAGATAAGATTTTCAATAAATAGTATATATCTTACAGATTTATATATATTTCGTATATATCTGATATACAATTGATATATAACTAGTATATAATTTATTGTACATATATATCAATTATGTTTTAATTTCCTTTAAATGTATGGTAAACTATATATATTAAATATATATTTATAAATGTATAGTATATGTTAGCATTTTAGGATCTAGTTAGTATACATTTCACATATTTTTACATCTAGTTGGTATGTATTTAGTATATTTATAGTATTTAGTTGGTATATGTTATATATCTTTGGTATATCTATTTGTACATATTATTCTATTTTCATGAACTTAATTTATTATATTTATTTTATATTATTTTAATATTTATTTAATATAATTTAATTAAAAAATTTTATAAAAAAGAATTAAAAATATATTTTATGCTCAACTAAAATGATTTTTTTTTTTTCAAGAAAATGTCCATTGCAATTATTACTATCAACCATTGTTACGAGAAAAAACTAAAAATTATCTTTGAATTATAGCAATCTATTATGTTTTAAAAGTCTCATCCCTTCAATAATGATCAGACTTCATTTTGCGTCATATAATTTTATATAAAAATGAATTGTAGCACATTAAATTAGAAATACACCAAATAAGCAACAATATTTACACCACCACACATACAAGTTTCTAGCATGTCAAAATAATAAAGTTACAAATGAAATTATCCTCTTTTTAAAATTGTATAAAAACCAATATTTATATACATATTTATTTCGTATATCCGCATCACATCCATTAAAACCATTAGTAATATGACTCAAAAAATTCATCAAACATCTTTAAGTAAAATTCATCAAATAATTTATATTTTTATATTTTTTTAATATTGAAAAGGTAAATTACTGCATCTCTTATCAAATTATTAAAAACTAACATTTTAAAAATAAAATCAACAACAAATAAAAAAAGAATCAAATATATTCCTTTTTCATCGTTAATCAATAATAATAAAAATTCACAAATTCCTGTCAAGTGGGAGTGATCCACTCATGCATGTCTCATTGAAATCTTTGAAGAAGTAAAATCGGTGCATGCACTTCTTTAGTAACAATAGCAGGTGCCACATCAGCTGTTCTAAATTATCTTTAATAGCATAAACACCAATTAACCTCTCATTAACATAAAACTATTGTTTTCTTTGTAAAATGATACCCGTCTCTCTTTCTCTCTCTCTTTCTCACTCTCTATTACTTTATTTCTCTGTTTGTATAAATAATTAACAAATATCGAACTCTTCCTCCTCTGTTCTATGCATATTTTTCAGTCTCACCCAAAAGTCAACGTCGTCTTTTTCTGACCCTTTGTGTGTGTTTTCTTGGTTCTCTGTCCTTGTCCATCTGATCAAAGAGAAGCAAGAAACAATAAGAGCTACTGTATGTATAGATATAAATAAAGAAAGAGGGTTTTGTATTTATTTCCATCTCCATTTTTCTTATATTTTTTTATACACACAGAGACAACGAACGATAAAATAAATTAAAAAAATAAAAAGAGCAGCGATGAGTAAAAGAAAAGGAAAAAGATGATGAAGAAGAAGAAAGAGTTAGAAAAAAAAGAGAGTAACAATCCCGAAAAGAAAAAGAAATAAAAGATTGTAGAATTCTTGATAAAGTGATTTGTATATATTTGTAAGTAAAAAATATCACCATATAAATAAATCATATTATTTCAAAAAAATAAATATTTTGTGCAATTTTATATTTTTTTACTATAATCCATTCAGTTTTTATACATTACTCATTTATTGCTCATATCCATAAAAATAAAAATGAGGATGGATAAAAGAGTACGAGTAAACTTTGCTACTCTTATCAGTGTTGTACAATATGAGCGAGCATCTAATTTTTTTTTTTTTTTTTTTTATTTAACAGTAACTGTAAACTCACAAATAGCATTTTTTGTTGGTGCTAATGTTTGTGCAACTTAAACAAGAAATTTGGCTAATCAGAAAACATAAATAAGTTACAAAAGAATCTATTAATAGATAATTTGAAGGATTGGATACTGTTTTGCTTCCTTTTATGGCTCTTAAAATTGGTAAATTTTGCAGGACAGTAGGAACTGTGGATTCGAAGCTGGACTCATCTCTCCATCCCTCATATCCTTTATCTCAAGGCAGCTAAGTTTAAGTGGTCGTAGAGTGTAGTATAGAGTATTAAGAGGTTAAATATTTTCTTCTCGGGTGCTCTTACATCTTGGTATGCTACTACATTGTGCATTGGATGGTGCAACCATTACGGCCGACTCAATTAGCTTTGTCTTAGTGCTAAAATTGGCTCCCACCAAACTATCTCCTTTTGAGGCTATCTTGCATTTAAGCTGAAATGGGAGCATTAGGCCCTTGGATTTTCCATCTTTTGATCTGCATAAAGATAAGGGTGTGATATTAAATTCTTTTATGCAACTTGAAAATTTGAGACAATGGTGAATATATATTAAAAAATTGGTTGTTTCTTTTTGGCATTGTCAACTTTCATGTAGTTCTGCCCCTTTTCTCTTTTGCGCTGCTACTTGCAATTATCTTGTAAATCTTTTGGTCTATTGAAGTACCAAAGCAGTGCTATGGAGAGATGCACGTCAGCATCTAATATAGAAAGTCCGAGAATTTCAAGATTTTAGGCAATGTGAGTTTCTCTCTATAAAATTGGAGGACAACAAAGTTCAAGGCATCTTACTCTCTGTTTGTCTCACGTGATTTTTCATTTGTGGATCTGCTAGCAAAAAACTTATTTATTGTTATGATAATATTGAAGTTTTGGATTTATTGGATGTCTATCATTATGTCTATAGATAAATATTTTGTATAAATAGAATTTTATCTTTATAATTCTTTACACCTATAAATAGGTATTACAATCAATGAAATCATATAAAAAAATTACTCTCTTTTTTTTCTTTATTTTCTTTATTCTTATTCTTTATTTTATAATATTTTTTATTTTATAACATATTATGAATATAATTGCTCAACACAAGATTTAAGATTTAAGGTAGATTTTTTTCTTTCTTTTTTTTCTTCCTTTTTATATTAAAAAAATAAAAACAAAAACAAAATGTATGTAAATTTTAAAAAAAAAATCAACTGCCACGTGTTTACTAAAAGCATTTTGCAAAATTTCATTTTTTTCTAAATAAAAACAAGTCGTAGTCCTGTCTAACAATTTCTTTTTTTAACTTTAGTTTTGAGGCTTTTAAATTTCTTTAAAATTTCTTTACTTTAGTTAAATACTAGTTTATGTTTAATTATATTTTTATTTGCATACTTTAAAAGATCATAGTTTTATTTTATTTTTATATAGATATATTATTTTGTATTAGTTAATGTTAATTAATTTCTAGTTCCTGAAAAATTAGTGTTATATATAGTTCGTGAAGAACTTATATTATAAATTTTAATTTCTGAAAAACTTGTATTATAAATTTTAGTTTCTAGAGAACTAGTATTAATTTTAATTTATAAGAACTAATTAAATAAATAACTAAGGTATAAATTCTTGAAAAATTTTGACTCTAAGTTCCTCAAGAACTAAGTATCTTGAAATCTAGTATTTCAATTTATTAAAGATTAATATTTTTATTTTCCTGAAGAACTAAATATATTAGTCTCTAAATGAATGATACTAATTATCGTATTATTTATTTTTTATAGAAAATGTCGAATTTAACAAAACTCGATTTTGTGGCACTCTACATCACGAGCAATAATAATTTGTTGTTGATACTAGATGTCGAGATACATCTGGATGCTATGGGTCTTAGAAACATAATTAAATATGAAAATCAAGAATCACTATAAAATCGTGTTAAGATGATGATTTTTCTTCATCATCATCTTCATGAAGGATTGAAACTTGAATATTTGACAGTTAAAGATCCATTAGTTCTTTGAAAAAATTTAAAAGAAAGATATGACCATCATAAATTGGTCATCCTTTCACATGCTCATTATGAATGAAGGCATTTACGATTACAAGACTTTAAAATTGTAAATGAGTATAACTCTGCAGTTTTTAGAATTAGTTTTAAATTGAAACTATATAGAAAAAATATTACTGACTATGATATGTTAGAGAAGACATGTACTACTTTCATGCCTCAAATATGCTCCTGCAGCAGCAATATCGAGAAAAAGATTTTAAGAAATATTCTGAATTAATTTCAAATCTTTTTAATAAGCTCTTATTAAAAAATTATAAAACTCGCCCAACTAGTTTTGCTCCATTTCTGAAGTGAATGAGACAACAAATAATAATGTTAGGCATGGATGAGAAAGAGGACGAAATGAAAAATTGTAGTGTTAGAAATAATAATGCACATTTCCACTAGAAATGAAAAAATCGTGAAGAGAATATAGAGGAAAACAAAATTTAGAAAATCAATGCTATTGATCTGGCATAAAAGGGCATTGGTCTTGCACCTCATTGATCTATACCAAGAATCCTTGAAGAAGAAAAGCAAAAATATAGAGGCAAATTTGGCAGAAAATAATGATGATTTCGCTGATGATTTTGTTGATCTTATACATTTAGATGTGTCATATTTCCTTGAAGATTTTGAAGGAAAAATTGATCATTTAATTGGTGATGGCAATATAAATATCTAAAATTATATATTTTCTTTAGTATGATTTATATTTTTCTTTATTTTTTTCTTTTATTCAAACACTAGTTTATAGTATTAGTAACTTATTTGGTAAAAGGTATGGATTAAACTTTTGACTAAATCTCAATTAAACCCTAAATTTTAGGTTGGAACAGTTAAACCCTTAAACTAAATAATATGGAATAATTACGCCTCTTTATGCAACTCCATTACTATTAATGTTAACTTTTTTGGCAAAAAGTATGGATAAACCACCTAAACTTTATCCAAATCTCAATTAAACCCTTAAACCTTACATTAGAACAATTAAATACTTAAACTAAATAATACGGAACAATTAAATCCCTATATGCAACTTCATTACTACTACTATTAATTAGTTTTATTAATAATGACCCACATAAAATGACAACCAATAGCATAAAGACATCTAGATTATAAATTCTAGTTTTTTATACTTCTAAAAAATAATATAAAACTTGTTAAGCAAATTTCGCAAGTGCACAGTCGCAACTAATATAGAATGAGTTATGAGTATCATTTCTGCAAGGAGAGTGATACCAAGTACCAGCCCTAAATTGTATTTCCACAATCTAACAAAATCGAATAATTGTGAATAAATAAATAATGGAAAACTTAAAGCTAATAATAATTTCTTTCAAAAATCTAATAAGTAAAACTAGAGTCTGGGTTTATTTCACTAACTATTACTCTAATTATAGGATCTTTTAACAATTCAAATCATTAACTTTAGTCAAGGGTAAATCAGTCAAATTACTTAGAGTCTCTTTTGAGCTCATCTAAGAATACCAAAGTCAATTACATCCTATTTTCATGGTCCCATTAATTAACTAGGATTCATCAAGTTCCTTAGTAATTTATTACTCCCCAAAGGATTCATCTACTTTCGTGATTGAGGTTCCTAAGTTTTACAAGTCTATGAGCTGATAAATCATACAACTTTCATTGTCTCTAATTTACCCAAAAACTTGTATCTGATCAAGCCTAAAATCAAACACAAGAACAATTAAAAGCAACTCATAAAATTGACTGAAAATTAATTTATTAAAAGGAAATTAAAATCTAAACAAGCAATAGAATAGCTATACAAATCCAAACCCTAAGAAGAGTTTAGTAATACATGATTGCAACAACACACAAAGATATACTTAAAGAAATCAAAGAAGGAAAAGAAATAATTGATCCAAACTCTTGAATTCTCATGCAAATCTTCTTGATCTCTTAAGTATGTCTTCAAAAGTTGTTTCTATGATGGTTCTTTTTTTTTAATAATAGCTATTTTTCTCCCCTTAGTTTGACACTGCTTCAAGCACGGCCATGTGGTGTCCTTCTGCTTTCGGTATGGCTTGGCACATGCCTATGTGTGATCCTACAATGTGCTTTCATTATATCTTTAATGTGCTCCCTGTACATTATTTTCTTCAGAATTCAGTGGCAGACACGGCTTTGAACATGGTCGTATGTTAAACCATGCTTCTTAATTCTTTATCCAGTGTGTAACACAGGCACAAGCATGCCCGTGTTTGAACATGACACATTTTTCTTGATCATCTAGGCTCCTTTTTAGACTTTTCTATGAAAAGAAAAAAACTTATTAAAAATTAAATATAAATTCCTAAATAAACTAAAAGTAAACAAAATACTAAAATAAAGATATAACTTAAATAAACTCCTAATTAAATTTAAATTCTTCCTAATTAATATAACTATTTATTCAAAAGTCATTAAAATTTAAGTCAAAGACATGTGTAAAATTACACAACAAATTTCTCCACACTAGAGCTTTGTTTGTCCTCAAGCAAAAATAAAATTTAATACTTTAAAACTTAGCTCAACCATAACCAAAGAGTCACAATGCTTAAGTAATGCAAATTGACAATATCGAGACCCAAAATATATATCAAGGAAGATAATTAAACAAAAGCACAACATATATGAACAATTTACTAATCATAACTTAAACTTTTAACTCTTTGAAATCCAATGAACAAAATTTTTGAAGAAGAGCATCAAAGATTATAATTCTTTTGAAAATAAAAATTGATTGTGAATGTGTTTTACGCTCTATTTAACAATGTCCCTGCTTTTAATTGCCTTGATGAGTGCGTTTTATGCCATCTCATCCTTTTTATCTCTCAAAATTTCTCACTTTTAGTATTGTCCCGCCGGTCCTATACTACTAAGCGTGAAAACCGCCAAGTAAGTCCTTTTGATACTCATAAGTGAGTACTTTGGAGCATAAGAATGTGAATTTTAATTATTGCTCAAATTAAGAAAAATAGAGGTATATTCAATTGGAACTGTAAAAAATTAAAATGAGACCCATTCTCATCCAAAATAGAGCTCAAATTCAATCTCCAAGTTAAGCTTGAGTCATTAAGACTAAATTATTCACACATGAAGGTAATGTTTAACTATCTTAAAAAATAAACCATTCAGTACTTCGATGATTAAATCAAAAAATACATACTCACACATCATTTCTCTCTAATCAAAATTGAGCTTCGAATAGTGCACAAAAATCAAAACAAAAGTTTTGAGGACTAGCATTGCAATAAATGTGAAAACATTGAGTTGAAGAATAATGAAATTTGAATAATATGCGAGAAAAAATAATATGAAAAGGAAAATAATGAAAACTACCCCACACTTAATGTCTAAATGCAATGAATAATCATAATATAAAAATATATTATCCTCCCCCATACTATCCGCATTATCCTCAATTACTATAATAAAATAGAAATAAATATGAACATAAAAATAGATAATTAAAAAAAGGTGAAGGGAAGTACTGCCCTATTAGCGCAGAAATTAGAACAAAATTCGGATTACCTTCCAAACATTAAAAGCAGAAAATATTGAATAAGTGACACAAAATTCTATAAGACAAGAATAAAATGACAATAAATATCCAAAGTATTTGAAGAACATGAATAATAATAAAAGTAAAGAAAATATAACAAGTCCAATCTCAATCATTAAAGGAGCATCATCATAGTCATCATAGGCAACTTCTATGTCATCCCCAGCTTCATCGTTGGTGTCATCATTTTGGAACTCTTCGGTACCAGTAGCTATATAAGGAGAATGAAACACAGGGCAATGAACCATCACAATACCCTGGCTGTGACAAAAGTTAGAGACACCGTCACAAAGCCAATGGAGAAGCTCATAGTGGTATTGCAGAGTGGCCTCAATACTGGGTGCCGAGGACGAAGAAGAAGATGCCCTATGGTGAGAACCTCCTTAGTTGGTCATAGCAGAAATATCATCAGTGGGTTATTCTAAGACATATTGTGCTGCTCTTATGTCAACCAATCGAATCTTCTTCATAAGATTCAAATTGAAAGGGAGCATGCTACACACTTAGGTTAAGTTGCTAAGGGTATCGAAAGCTCCTAAGTTGTGTGCTAGGTTAATAATTAGGACTTGAAACTCTTCTTCTTCTTCTTCTTCTTCTTTCCAATCTTCAATATGACATGCAAAAAGCTTATGGGTTTTTTTAAATCTCCACAAGATTCACATGCAAGTGATGAAGATAGTTCTGAATTCTTTCCATTTGCTTAAGAACTTTTTCTTTAAAGGATAGGGAAGGGTAACCCTCAAAGGTAGGAGTAGGTTCACTATAATCCTATAATCCTTTTTCCTTTTCTTCATATCATCCACACACTCTCTAATAAGCAAAAGAAATTTTCCATCAATCTACCATTTAGGGCTAAGTCTAACGACCCTAGCAAGCCCAAAGAAGGAAAGACTTAAAGAGATTGGAGCAATAGGAGGAGTTAGATAGATTTTGTTGAGAGGGATGAGGAGTTGGAGGTGCTTGGCAATTTTAGGAATGTGAGAAGAGACAACAATGACACTCTTTTGGGTATTGCCAAGATGAAAAAAGTGATCAAAAAAGAAATTTGAGGTGAGGATCCTCTTACCATGAATCATGGCATAGAGAAATAAAATTCAATTCAAGAGTGCTAATGTAAAGTTAATCTAAAGTACTTCCATTAATCATTCCTAATTCTCCCTTAATGTAGCTTAATCTCTCCTTATTTAGGACTTTTGTAAAGATATCAGTAAGTTGCTTTGTTGTATCAATAAATTCCAATACAATATCTCCATTTTGCACAAGATTTCTTAAAAACATGATATCTAATGTCTATATGCTTACTCCTAGAGTGTTAAATGGGATTCTTTGAAAGATTTATAGTACTAATGATGTCACATTTAATAGGGATATGATTAACCTATCTTCCAAAATTTGTTAGTTATTGCTTCATCCATAGGATTTGAGTATAACAATATCATGCTGCCACATATTCGGCTTTCGTAGTGGAGAGAGCAACCGATACTTATTTTTAACTAAATCATGATAATAAACATTCACCTAAATGATGACAAGTTTCGAAAGTACTCTTCATATCTAAAAAACTTCCTGCATATATGACATCAGAAAAGCCCGTTATATCAAAAGATGAAATTCGAGGATCCTAAAGTCCTAAATTCAATATGCGAGGTAAATATTTTAAAATCCTTTTGGCCACATTCAAATGACTCTTTAGGACTTTATTGAAATCTAGCACAAAGATAAAAATTATATATTATATCGAGTCTAGAAGCGGTTAAATATAAAAGTGAATCAATCATACCTCTATAGGGCTTTTCATTTACACTCTTACTTTTCTCATCTTTGTCCAATTTAGTTGTGACACTCATGGGAGTCTTCGCTACTTTGTAACCATCCATTTCAAATTTCTTTAAAAAAAATTTCTGCACTTAGATTGGTCGATGAATATTTCATCCTTGCTTTACTTGATTTAGAGACTAAGAAAAAATTTTAGATCTCCTATCATGCTCATCTCAAATTTTCTAGTCATATACTTAATAAAATCCTCACAAAGCAATTTATTAGTAGCACCAAACACAATGTCATCAATATAAATTTATACAATGAGAATGTCATGCTTGTATTTGCTTAAAGAATAAATTAGTGTCAATTTTTCTTTCTGTAAACTCATTGTCAATTAAAAATGAACTAAGTCTTTCATACTAAGCTCTAGAAGTTTGTTTTAAACGATGCTTTAGTTATTTTAAACACATGAATTAGAAATTTGTGACTTTTATATCCAGGAGGTTGTTCTACATATACTTCTTCCTCAGTGAAACTATTTAGAAATACACTTTTCACATCCATTTGAAACAATTTGAAATTCATGTGACATCCATAAGCAAAGATAATTTTAATGACTTATACTCTAGCAACCGGAGCAAAGTTCTCATCAAAATTAATGCCTTCCTCTTAGTTGTAACCTTTTACAACTAATCTAGCTTTGTTTCTAGTGATATATCCTTTGTTCATCTAACTTGTTTCTAAATACCCATTTGCACTTAATAATTTGGTGGTGTGTAGGTCTAGGAACAAGTTCCCATACTTTATTTCTCTCAAATCGGTTGAGTTTATCTTGCATATCAATCACCCAAGCCTCTTCAATAGTCCTTGGCTCAAATTGAGAAACAAAGGCTAGATTATCCAAACCACAAGTTTAGAACTTGTACTTACACTCTTTGATAAGTCTCCAATGACTTGAGTAGGTGGATGATCCTTTTTGAAGTTCTATTCTTTCGGAAGACTTTGTGAATTCTCCAAGATTTAAGCTTTTTGGATTGTATCATGTCTTGGTTGGCTTTCTTGATTGTCCTTAATGGATTCTTGAATTCCTTTTGATGGATCATCAAGATTGACTTTGAGCTCCTAAAATGCACCTACAAAATCATTCACATAAATACCTTTTCCAAAATTAAGCTTTGCTTGATGTGGAATAGCCTAGAAAAATTCCTATATCAGTTTTAAAGTCAAATTTTCTAAGATTTTCATAGTATTTAAAATGTTGTATTTTGCATATAGACACTCTAAAATATGAATTCTTAGGCTTTCTTCCATTTTAAAGCTCATAAGATGCTTTATTTAATAAAGGTCTTTTGAAAACTCTATTTGCAATATAACAACTAATGTTAATGACTCCTGCCCAAAAATAAAAAGGAAGTTTATACTCATTGTGTATGGTTCTAGCCATTTCCACTAGAGTTCTATTTTTCCTTTCACAACTCCATTTTGTTATGGTGTCCTAATAGATGAAAAATTGTATGAAATACTAATTTCGTTACAAAGTGTTTCAAAAAGATCATATTATCAAATTCTTTTCTATGATGACTCCTAACTAAGAAAATCAAATACTTTTCTTTATTATTTTGAACACGTTTTTAAAGCTTCTGAAAACATTAAAAGCTTTATTCTTATGAACGATGAAACTAACCCAAGTAAATATAAAGTAGTAATCGAGAGTAATAAATGCATATGACTTTCCACCAAAACTAGCTACTCTAGTTAGTCTAAACAAACCCATATGCAGTAGTTGGAATGGTCTAGAAGTACTTACAATGTTCTTTGATTTGAATGATGATAGATGTTATTTTCCCATTTGACATGGCTCACAAGAAAAGGTTTGTTCTTGATGAACTTCACCATAGGAAGTCCATTCACTAGCTCCTCTTTAGCTAACTTATGTTGAAGGTTGCATGACCAAGTCTTTTATGTCATATCCAGGGTTTATCACTAAGTGAAACACTTGAAAGATTGGTTAGCAACCTTGTGTAGGTTAATTGAGTAGGTATTGCCATTTCTTTCTCCGTTGAACACTAAGGTATTAATATAACACTTATTGGAGTAAAAAGTGACCTTATTACCTTTGTCACACAATTAACTTACACTTTATAAACTATGCTTTAACACAGCAATTAGAAAAACATCATCAATAAAAGATCGACCATCCTTACCAATAGAACTAATGCCAATTACCTTACCCTTAGCATCATTCCCAAATGTGATTTTGCCTCCATCATAGTTTTTGACATTCACAAAGAGGCAATTGTCTCTCGATATGTATTTTGAACATCCACTATCACTATACCAAAAATTTATGCTTGTGGACTTAAGAACCACCTATAAGAAGAAGTTAATTTACTTGGTTTAGGTACCTAAACAAGATTGTGTCCTTGGGACTTAGCTTTGGAAGTGTTGTCCATGAAGAGGTGTATCGTCCTTATTTTGCCTTTGATTTTTACATGCCCAACTCTCATGCAATAGTGGCAAATGACCTTTAAATTTTGAGAAGAATGAGAATGGCTCTTCTTTGCCACTTTTGATTGAGGTTTGGGCCTTAATGCGTTCATCATATTATTACACATACATGAACAAGATTTGTTGACTTTTGATTGCCTACACATGTATGCATATGTTGTTTCTTTAGGCTTAGTCTTAGGAACTTGTGGCGTCATCCTTTTCTTCTTTTGAATGGGAGTCTAGTATGTATTTTGGCTTTTGAAACTCCTTTTAAAGTTCTTTCAACGCTTGGAGGTTGAGTAGCTTTAACAAATGTGGTTGTACGAGATATTGGAGATATGGATGAGGATGCTCCCTTGAACCCAAGTCCATGTCTCACAGAGGGTAGTCTTTGAGATACAACTAGTGTATCAAGTGACTCCTTCCCTTTATGAAACTTGGAAATTAAATTCCTAAACTCTTCAACTTCATTTTTCAAAGTATTATTTTTTTAAGAAGTTTTTCATTTAAAACCTCATCCAATAATTTTCTTAAGTCCTCATTGGAAGTTTTTAAGGAACCAACTTCTTTTTTCAAAGTCTCAAATTCTTTTTCCAAGTTGGAGTATTCTTTTTATAGAAATTCAACTTTAAAAGCATGTTTTGTAAGAGTTCATCCTCATCATCCAAAAAATTATCACCAAAAGAATGAGAAGAAGAACAAGAAGAAGATGAATTGCAAGAATAAGAAGTGGAGCACCTCATGTGTGTCCTCCATGTTGGCCATGAAGCGAAGATTGGCCTCTTTATCTCTATCACTTTCATTGCTAGAGGATGACGACGCATCATTCCATGTAGCCTTCAAGCCCTTTTTCTTTATTTCTCTTCAAATATTTAGGACAATCTGGATTGATGTGTCCTTGCTTTTCACATTCATAACAAGTAATATCATTCTTTTTTCCTTGCTAAGTCTTGGCTTTAAGAAGGATTTTTTTACTTATGAAACGCTTGCTGCTTCTTCTTCTTTTGGCCTCTAGAATCTTCTTGACATGTTTAGTGATGAGGGCCACATCATCACTTTCACTATATGCTTCTTTTTAGTCTTATCATCACTTGGATCACCATTTTCATCTTGAGTTCTTGTTTGTCTTGAGTGCTAGAGCCTTCTTCTTCCCTCCATCTATATTAAACTCATCTTTGACTAGAGACATCTCATGGGTTAGAAGTTTACCTATGAGAGCATTCGTTAGAATCTTCCTAATGTCTTATTTTTCCTTTTCAATGCTAGCCACTTTAACACCATATTTATCCAAAGGAAGACTCCTATGATCTTGTTGTTGATGTCTACAAGCTCGTAATGCTTGCCAAGTTTTCTTATATTGTTGATAATGGTGAGAAGCCTATCATGTTAGTAACAGATTCATTTGGCTTCATCTTAAACATTTCATATTCAGTGACGTACATTTGGATCTTCCTTGACTTGACTTGCTTGGTGCCTTCATGATAGTTTTCTAAGGTAGTCCAAGTTTGATGAGTTGTGGTGCAATGTTGCAGTCCTCCACATTCTTCTCTAGATAGACAACTTCGAAGAATAACCATTACTTACTTGTTTTTGTAATTTTGCTTCTTGTGAGCATCTACCCATTCTTCTCTAAAAAGATTTCTTCCTTCACCATTTTTAATTTCAGTAGGAGCCTTCCATTCCTTTACAATATAGTCCCACACCTCAATCCCATATGAATCTAAATAGATTTCAATTATGGAATTATCAAAAGAAATAGTCGGATCCATCAAAGTATGGCTTGAGATGTTGAGCTCTTTAAACTCACAATAAAGCTTGTAAATGAGTGATGAGCATCTAGCACTTGTTTTCTCTTGGAAGGGGGATTGAATTCGTTACTTCAAATCGCGAGAAATAATCACAGTATGCAAACACAAGGATTTTAAACAAGATTGAGGAATTTGGAAGAGCGTTAGGGTTAGAGAAATTAACACAAGGGTTTATAGTAGTTCAGAAGTAATCCTCGCTATGTCCATTCCTTAAGATCACACTTGAATATTCCACTATAATTAAACTTGATTACAAACCTTGAATTTTAGCAAGCTCATCCAACAACTTGATGTTTTACAGGCTAACACTAAACCTTATTCAGGTTAACCCTTGAGTATTAATGGTTACTGAACAATCAATTCCTTATGTTTTTAAGACCTAGGCTCATACAACGACCCTTTTGTTTAGTTGAATAAAGGAATTCAACTTAATATACTATACAAAGAAAGAATTATGTGTAGGAAGTTTGAAAATAAATTTGCATGAGTTTGGGTATTGATAAATTCACACACATGTCTTATGTATTTATGAAGGGTATTTATAATCATACCAACCCGTAAAGAGATGTTACAAATAGCCCATAGCTCATTAAATGAAAATCTTGGTGATTTGGCAAAAGTTGCTTTCTGCCTGAGAAGAGTTCTCGCGCTCTCTAAAATGGGTCATTGAGATCCCGAAAGTCAACACAAATCTTGAGTTTTCCATTTTTCTTGACTATTGGAACCACATTGGCTAGCCACTTTGAATATCTGGATGGTCGAATGAAACCTGACTTCCTTAGCTTTTCAATCTCCTCATTGACCTGCAATTATGCTTAGAAATTCTTCGTGGAGGTTGTCCATAAGGCTAAAGTTCCTCCTTGATAGGAAGGCGATGCTCTACCAATCTTTTATCCAGTCTTGACATTTCTTTGAAACTCAAAGAAAACAATCCTTAAACTCATGTAAAGTATCAATAATCCATTTTTCAAGGCTAGGATTAAGGATACTTCTCCTATAAGTTATCTGAGGATCTTCCTTGGTTCCCAGGTTCACTTCCGATAATGTTTCTGAACTTAACCTTTCTATCATCCAACTTTGTAGGTGTTGGACACAAATCCTCGAACTAAATTTCCTTGCTATTATCTTCCTCATTCTCTTTCACCTTCGAAAATCAACTCTGCAACATCTACTTCCTAAGTTTCTTCATTTTCCAAATCATTAGAAACCTATTGCATGAGTGCTCTCAACATTGCAGCTGCAGCTACCACATAATGTTCCTTGGAGAGTTTAATCATCAAATTCCTCGGTTGATTGTTGCACTCAACAGCTTATTACAAGGCATGCTAGCAGTAAGAAGAAGTTCCTTAGACTTCTTTTTGAGATTCTCTTCTTGTGAAGCTATTACTGAAATAGGAAATCCACGATTGTTCTTTCTAATGAATTTGATTAGTCCCAAGTAGACGTTGTAGTACTTTGCCTCCACTGAATCTGTCGATGCTTAGAAAGGCTTGTAATATGCCTAGACCACTTCCACATCATTCCCCTTCCAGAATAATAGCATTTGATGTAATGAGGATGGCACACATGAATTAGAGTGAAACCAATCCCTTCCAAGTAAGGCTTGATAACTTGCCGTGGAATCTATCATAAAGAAGGCAAACAAAGATGTCTTGCTTCCCACAGTAATTACTACTGGCAGAACTCCCAAGGTCTTCGTAATTTCCCTAAGGAATGTAGATACTAACACTTCGGTAGAAATGAGGTCCTCAAGTGAATTTTCGAGTGTTCATAACATCCTTAATGGTATGATAATTACTATAGAGCCATTGTCAATCAGAATCCTTAATATTGGCCTTCCATTAAGTTATGCCTTGATGTAGAGTGTCTTGATGTGCCTCGCATCCTTTCGGATGGTTTATCAAAAATCACCTTCTTCGACACTCTCCCTTTTGGATATTGACTTGTGATTCTACTATAGAAAACTTTAGATTCCTTGCAATCCTTGTGGATTGCCCCCTGAATCTGCTCATCGACACTTTAAACATCTTCAGCCTCTACCTTTTGAAATGCAGCTGGAAAAATGATTGTAGCCGTTGCACATTTCAAGAGGCACATGAATCTATCCCATCATAAAGTTCTCTTCCACTCTTTGTTGATTGTCGTTAACTGACTTGTCGTCATCCTATCTAGTAGCAATAATTGGCTCCATAGGAGTATCCACATGAGCATGTCTAGAATATAATACCTTAAAGTCGTACTTACTGATGGTTGTCTAAGTAAATCCTCCACAGTCTACTTCTCTAACCTGCTTTTAGATTCCTTAGCTTGTTGCTTCGCTTCTTCGCTTCGCCTTACTATAGATCTTTGCCTTTACAACCTCCTTTTTTATGTCATGGTAAGTGGTTATAGAAACTTCTTATGGTACACTGTCTGTCACTTTGACTTAGTTTCAACTAACGATGTAGTGATGAACCTAGGTTGTTGTCTTCACGACCTCCTTTTTGATTGGTGAGAAATCTGCTTCCGTTTTGGTTCCTGAGTCTGCTTCATGTCTTGCTTAACTTGAATCACCAATTTCTTAAGCACCCATCTTTTGTAAAGTACTTTCTTAGAATTAGGTTCCTTAGCTTTAGGTGAATCCTTAACAATTGACTTTCTCGATTTAATCCACTTTATGCCTTTTTCATTAAAGATTGATCTTAAATCAAAAGCGGTAGAATTAACAGAAGCCACATGCGGGAGTGAATCATCATCTATCAATATGGATTCTTTCTTCTCTAGGAATTTGAGGACTCCTTGATTAATTTTGTCTTTTATGACTATTTAAAACTCCAACAAGCAATGGTAGGATGCTTCCATGAGTCGTGATACTTATAGTAATCCTTGCCCTGCATTTCTTCCTTAATCGGGATTTTGTGATCAGTAGGAATAGTAATGAACTTCTCCATCAGTATGAAGTCAAAGATTTCCTCAATCTTCCCTATATTGAACATGTGTTGTGGTTGAGCATTAGTGGCACAATTCTTTCCCCACAGGTTTGGAGTCTTTTTCACTAGTAATGGACAAACACAAGATCCTGAAGAGGTGATGTCAGCCACAACTATGTCATGTGTATTCACTTCTTGATAATAGGTACCCATGGATGCATTCCTCCTATAATTGTCTTCCTTCAATAGTTCTTCGTATTCAGACACTTTAGCAGCCAGTTCATAAAAATTGCAAAATTCCATGCCTTGAGATTTCTTCCTCAGTTCAATTTCTAAACCCCTCTGTAACATCTTGACAAACTTTGTTTTTGGTAAGAAAATCTTACATCGGTTCCTCATATTTTTTGAACCGTGCAATGACAAGTTTGCAGTCTCTCCTAGTCTTTGAGTAATTCTAGACAACTATAATATGCAAACTTCTAGTTCTGCTATGAAGAACTGAATATGGAATTGCCTCTCTATCTACTGATAACTATAAATTAAATTCCTTGGTAGTGTGGCATGCTAAGTAAAGGCAGTCTAAGTAAGTGAATTTGGGAAAGCCTTAGTTTGAAGTTAGTAAAGTCCTTAACTTTGCCAATTCTCCATATTGACTTGTGAATCTGGCAATATGTTCCAAAGTCGATTGCCTGACATTACCTGAAAGTAAAGCAAAATTTAGAATGCGATAACCCTTAGGGTAAGGATCATCATGGTCAATATAGTCAGGATATGGCTTTTGAAATTGAGGATGACTTATTTGACGAAGGTTAGGTCCATAAAGTTCTTGTACCACTTCTCTTACTGCATCTACATTAAAGTTAGTTCAAGAAAATTGCACCTAAGAAATTGGTACTTAAGGAACGTTTCCTTTATTCATTCCAGTTTATGGAATTCCTTGAGGGATAGTCTCTGCCTCATACAAGTAAGGCTAAGTATTGGAATCGGTTGCTTCATAGAATTGTTGAGGAACCGGTGGCCTTCCAGATTAGCGGCCAGTCTGCGATGGAGTCCTAACAAGTCTTGGATTCTCTTCCTGAAGGTGAGAAGGTTGATAATGTTGCTCAGCTATCTTTGGATCTTGTACACAATAAGAGAATCCCTTGAGGATTGCCTCCTGAGCTTCTCGCCATGGTGTATAATAGGTCTGATAACAAGAACTTCCTCAGCCTGTTATAGAGTTAGGGAGGAAGCCGATAATGCCTCTGGACGAAATCAATTGTGGAACTCATATGGTGAATAGGTGCTACCAGATCCTTGACTTTCTATGCAACTGCGTAAAATCTTTGTCAAAGTGTTCGGTGTATTCTCCCACAGTCTTGAGTACTTCCTCACTCTACGACCTTAGACCTTCTAGAATATCAAAGTAAGCAATAGGATTAGTAGCACTAAAGAATGAGAGAAAACTGTTACCTGGATTTGCAGCATCAGATCATGCTGGATTTTGGTAAACTTCATCGCCTTGAGGGTGAGGATGTTGAGGATTTGGATTCCTCTCCCTTCTTTATTCGATTGTTCCACTAGGTGAGGAACATGAGTACTGTGCCCTATTATCGTAAGCACACCCATTGCATCTTAAGACTTGGTAACATTTCCTAAAACACTTCTAGTCTTTAGAGCCATAAGTCAAGATTTCACAAAAATAAAATAAAAGAGAGTGTGGAAGCACTATGTATGATGTGTCCCACTAAGCGTGCCAAAATTACTATTTTTTCAGTATTCGGTCTTTTCATGTGTAATAGATTGTTGAGCGTACTAAAGGTTGATTACCTCAAATAATTACTAAGGGTACAATAAATAAATAGTGTGTGACCGTTTGACTTCTAATCTAAATGATTGTGCAAGTAATAAAAGGACTTAGTTTACCTTGAGTTCTTAGCTAAGTTGATGCAATTTTGCTAAATCAACACACAAAGCTAATTAATGAACTCAAGATTCAGCAAATAATGAGCTAAGACTATAAAATTGAGCTATGAGCATGTAATTATAAGCTAAGGATGTGAAATTGAGCTTAAGGAATCAAGCTAAGAGCTAAATTACTCTAAGCTAAAAGCGATGATGTAAATGTGTAAGCTAAGGAACAAGATGCAATCAATACAAGTTGAAACAGTAACTAGAAAGCTTTAGGAATTGATTGCATAAAGTAATTGACTTACGAGATATAATTAAATACTAAGAAGCACTTGAGAGTTTTGAACGTAACTATAAACTAAAGTTGGGGATTGCTTGGCTATACCAAGGATTTTTTTTTCTAATTTAAGGATTATTGTCTAATCTACTGATAGCTTTTCTGATCTAAGGATAAAAGATTAAGTTTGTAGACTCTGAGTCTGTTTGATTTGATTGACTAGGATTTGCTCACTAGGGGGTCCTAGCCTATTTATAGACTTTCACGACCTAAGAGATGCTCTAATATATTCTTCATCCTCAGCTTAGTACTCAATTAACCCCCCACCTTAAGAGCACGTACTATTGCTTTCTACATTTTTCACATGTTGATGATGTAACTTCCTTGCTCCACTTTCTTACTCTTCTCTACTTCTTCACACATTATAAATGTGCTCTTTCTTTCTATGGATATGCTTCATTTCCATACCTTTCCCTCCTTTGTTGATACTTGTATTCCTTCCTTCCCACTTTCAAGAATGTGCTTCAAGCTTCCAAAAGATTATGTAACTTCTTTCCACCTTCTGGCTTCTTCATTTATCACATGTCAATAATCCTTAAAGATTATTAAACCATCTCTTGGCTAGTGGGCCAAAGATTTACACATGGGTCAGGATTCTGAATAAGGGTCAAAATCCTATGGGCTTCAGGATTTGGATCAAAATAATGAGCTTGACTAAATTTAATGGGCTTGGACCAATGCTAAACTTGAATATTAACAAGGTCATAATTTCATATGATATGTGACTCTATTTTTTATTTTAAATATTTAATATTTTTTTATCAATAACTATTAATTATGATAATTTATAATATTTATAAAAAATTTATAGAAAATCTTTATAAAAATAAAGAAAATATTGTAAATAAACTTTGGCTATATGTTAAATTAAATAATTTTATAAATGTTAAATTCATATATATAAGAACTAACTCACCAACTCAAGTAATAGCTCATTGCTCCAGTGTGTCTTTGAATCAAGATCAACACCGAGTATTTGAGGTTGAAAAATTATCTAGTTATTATTTTTTCTATTAAAAACTAAGACTAATATTGCTAATATGTAAAATTTTATTCTAATTTTATAAAAGCATAATTTTATATGAGTTTGATATATGATATTATTTAAATTAAAATTTAATTAAAAGAATCATTTAGTTATTATTGTCCTTGGAACCAAGAAGGGGGTTGAATTGATGATCTCAAATTGCAAAAATAAAATGAGGTATGAAAACACAAGAACTTTAAGAAAGGATGGAAGAGTTTAGAAGAGAGTTAGGATTAGAGAGATAGACACAAAGGTTTTATACTGCTTCGGGAACAATCCTTCTATATCCACTCATCAAGATCACACTTGAGTATTCCACTATAATTCTTAAGATTACAACATTTAGATTTTTGCAAGTTTATCCAACAACTTAGTGTTTTTCAAGGCTAACGCTAACCCTCTTCCCTTAGTGAACTAATCCCTCACTAAGTCCCTTAAACCTAGAGTGTTAATGGTTACTCAACAACCAATTTCTTGTATTTTCAATACCTAGGTTCACACAATAACCCTTTTGAGTTTAGTTGAATAAAGATATTAAATTTAATACATTATACAAAAAAGACAATCAAGTGTAGATAATTGAAAAATAAATTTGTAAGAGTTTGGGTATAATAAATTCACACCCTTAATGCTTGAGTCTTTATGAGAGGTATTTATACACATACCAACCTCTTAAAGACATTATAATAGTCCCATAATTCATTTAATGCAAATTGGATGTCTTGGCAAAAAGTTTCCTACAATATGAAAAATGCCTCCTTGCTTAGAAAGCACCTTCGCTTTCTGAATAGAGTCCTTGGGGCTCCAACTGCTCCAAACACATGGCTCTAATTTGGTGGCTAAAGATGCAATGGTTAATGACATTGCATTAAATGTGCAAACTGCCCTCGCACTTTTATAGCTGTTGACTCATTGATTGTCAGGTGTCTCTTTATCCTTGGGAGTTTCTTAGAAAGACTTTTCAAGTGGCTAGTAAACTTTGACTATATGAAATCACCCTCGAGCTTTGACTATATGAAAGTTAATAATACTCAATTTGGATGTTAAAATAAAAAATAGAGATTAATTGACCCTTAGGTCAACAATCTCCCCTTTTGATAACCAAATTAATGAGAAAGTTAAAATTTGAATGTTTATAAGCCAATTGGTTAAGTAATGATTTGGATTCAAAAGATAAAAAGACATGTCTTTGAGTTCTAACAAGGTAGCATAATAAGATAGCAAAATAGCAAAGAAGAGAGTTAGGATTAGAGAGATAGACACAAAGGTTTTATACTGCTTCGGGAACAATCCTTCTATATCCACTCATCAAGATCACACTTGAGTATTCCACTATAATTCTTAAGATTACAACATTTAGATTTTTGCAAGTTTATCCAACAACTTAGTGTTTTTCAAGGCTAACGCTAACCCTCTTCCCTTAGTGAACTAATCCCTCACTAAGTCCCTTAAACCTAGAGTGTTAATGGTTACTCAACAACCAATTTCTTGTATTTTCAATACCTAGGTTCACACAATAACCCTTTTGAGTTTAGTTGAATAAAGATATTAAATTTAATACATTATACAAAAAAGACAATCAAGTGTAGATAATTGAAAAATAAATTTGTAAGAGTTTGGGTATAATAAATTCACACCCTTAATGCTTGAGTCTTTATGAGAGGTATTTATACACATACCAACCTCTTAAAGACATTATAATAGTCCCATAATTCATTTAATGCAAATTGGATGTCTTGGCAAAAAGTTTCCTACAATATGAAAAATGCCTCCTTGCTTAGAAAGCACCTTCGCTTTCCCGAATAGAGTCCTTGGGGCTCCAACCGCTCCAAACACATGGCTCTAATTTGGTGGCTAAAGATGCAATGGTTAATGACATTGCATTAAATGTGCAAACTGCCCTCGCACTTTTATAGCTGTTGACTCATTGATTGTCAGGTGTCTCTTTATCCTTGGGAGTTTCTTAGAAAGACTTTTCAAGTGGCTAGTAAACTTTGACTATATGAAATCACCCTCGAGCTTTGACTATATGAAAGTTAATAATACTCAATTTGGATGTTAAAATAAAAAATAGAGATTAATTGACCCTTAGGTCAACAATCTCCCCTTTTGATAACCAAATTAATGAGAAAGTTAAAATTTGAATGTTTATAAGCCAATTGGTTAAGTAATGATTTGGATTCAAAAGATAAAAAGACATGTCTTTGAGTTCTAACAAGGTAGCATAATAAGATAGCAAAATAGCAAAGAAAAAGTTAAGAATAGAATCATGATTACTTTGCTATATTGATCTCCTTAATGTGATATTTATTTTCTTTTTCTTTTTCTTCTTTAGTTATTGTCCTTATTTTGTTTCCAAAATAGGCAATATATTTCATAAATTTTGTCATTCTCTCCATTTTTGACAAAAGCAAAAAAGTTAAACAATAAGATAATAAGGAAAAAGAAAAATATAACATAAAGGAACAATTTGGTAAAGAAAAATTGCATTAATAATATAGAAGAAAATACATAAAAAATATGTAATTAATTAAGAACTAATGCATGAAAAAAATAAAAAATAAAATTAATAAAAAGATTGATAAAAAAGAAAGAAAAGAAAATATTTTAATTTTCTTCTTCATCCTCTTCTTCTTAACCATAAGTTCATTTCCTTTGCCTTCACTACTTGAACCAACATGAGTTGTGGGAAGTGGTAGCTCTTCTTCCTCTTCTTCTCAATCTTCAATATGGCAATGGGTAATCTTGTGGATTTTATGAATGTTCACTAGATCCACATATAAATGGTGAAGATAGTTCTAAGTCCTCTCCATTTGCTTAAGAACCTTGTCTTCAAAGGAGAGAGAGGGTTTGCCTTCAAAGGTAGAAGGGGTAGGCTCACTTGGGATTCTATGATCCTTTTTTCCTCTTCTTCCTATCATCATACTCCCTATCAATTTTTCATTTTAGACTAAATCTAATTACTTTTTCATGTTCAAAGAATGGTGCTAAGGATAGGGAGTTAGGAGATAGGAAGAAGAGGAAAAAGGATCATAGAATCTCTCTCCTTTGAAGACAAGGTTCTTAAGCAAATGGAGAGGACTTAGAACTATCTTCACCATTTATATGTGGATCTAGTGAAAATTCATAAAATCCACAAGATTACCCATTGCCATATTGAAGATTGAGAAGAAGAGCTACTGGTTCCCACAACTCATGTTGGTTCAAGTAGTGAAAGCAAAGGAAATGAACTTATAGTTAAGAAGAAGAGGATGAAGAAGAAAATTAAAACATTTTCTTTTCTTTCTTTTTTATCAATCTTTTTATTAATTTTTTTATTTTTTTCATGCATTCTTAATTAATTACATATTTTTGATGTATTTTCTTCTATATTATTAATGCATTTTAGATTTAGTCTAAAATGATGAATGTCCATCGAATGAGTCTTATATAGCCTTAAAGGAAGTAGAAAACGGCTATAAAATGGCTAGTTTTGCATTAAAATCTTTTTTGAAAAAGCAGTAACAACTATATTCTTGCAAACATTGAGAAAAAGTGCAGGGCGCACTTCCAAGCGCGACTGCGCAATTGAAAATTTAGTCATAAATATATTTTTTATAGACCTCAATCATGCTTTAGAGTCGTAAGTGCACTTTTAAAGTCCATTTCTAGTTTGATGGAGACCTATAAAGTGCAAACTCCCTTCTAAATATAAGCACGCTTTTCATAAAAATTACAAAAAAAGATTTTAAGAAACATGTAAAGTTATAATTGATCACTTACTTTATTTTTAGAGTATTAGATTGCATAATGAGTTAAAAAATCTCATATGCCAAATAAGATTCTAATACTTAATTTGCATAAAATAGAATTACAAAATAAACACACCAACACAAGTAGAACAAGTATAGCACATCAAAACATTCATCAAATATTTCAAGTATGGGAAATTAGAAGATCTAAAAAATAAAACTAAGCTAGAGTACTTGCATCAATCATTCCTAATTCTTTTGATGTAACTTAATCTCTCCTCGTTTAGGAGTTTTATGAAGATACCGTCAAGTTAGTTAGTTGTATCAATAAATTCTAATACAACATCACCATTTTGAACATAATCTCTCAAAAAGTGATGTCTAATGTTCATATGCTTTGTCCTAGAATGTTGAATGGAATTCTTAGAGAGATTTATGGGAATGTGATCAACCTCTCTCCCATAATCTCTTAATTGTTACTTAATCCAAAGGATTTAAGTACATCCCTCCACCACATATTCGGCTTTCGTGGTGGAGAGAGCAACCGAAATACTGCCTTGAACTTTATGAACTTACTTCCTGGCTCGAGTTACTGCTAAGTCTAATCCAACCACTTCCCAGCAAGAAACACTAAACATTCACTTAAAAGGTGGCAAGTTCTGGAAGTGCTCTTTCTATCTAAAAAGTTTTTCATATAATCGGATTCAAATAACCTAGTATGTTAAAAGATGATTCTCTAGGATACCATAGTCCTAAATGCAATGTATCATGCAAATATTTCAAAATCCTTTTAACGGCATTCAAATGAGATTTTTTAGGACAATATTGAAATTTAGCACATAGACAAACAACTATACATGATATCGGGTGTAGAAGCAATTAAATATAAGAGAGAACCGATCATACCTCTAGAGAGCTTTTCATTCACTCTTATCCTTCTCATCTTTGTCCAATTTTATTGTGACACTCATGGGAGTCTTGGCTACTTCACAATTATCCATCTATATTTTTTCAAGAATTTTTTTGTATACTTGGATTAGTTGATAAATATTTTTATCTTTACTTTGCTTGATTTGGAGACCAAGAAAGAATTTAAGCTCTCCTATTATGCTCATATCAAATTCTATAGTTAGACACTTAGCCAAATCCTCACAAAATAATTCATTACAATGTCATCAACATAAATTTGAATAATAAGGGTGTCATGCTTGTGTTTTTTTATGAATAAAGTGGTGTCTACCCTTCCTTTTAAGGATCCATTTTCAATTAAAAATGAACTAGGCCTTCCATATCAAGCTTTAAGAGCTTGTTTCTAACCATATAAGAATTTAGTCAACTTGAAAACATGATTTGAAAATTTAAAATTTTCAAAATTAGAAGGTTGCTCGACATAAACTTCCTCCTCAATGAAACCATTTAAAAATACACTTTTCACATCCATTTAAAATAATTTGAAATTCATGACATGCATAAACTAAGAGTATTATAACAGCTTCTAATCTAGCAATCGGAGCAAAGGTCTCATCATAATCAATGTCTTCCTCTTGGTTGTAACCTTTTGCAACCAATCTAGCTTCATTTCTAGTAATAGAGCTTTGCTCATCTAACTTATTTCTAAACACCCATTTACACCTAATAATTTGGTGGTCCTTAGGTCTAGCAACAAGTTTTCATACTTTGTTTCTTTTAAATTGGTTGAGTTCATCTTGTATAACAATCACCCAACTTTCATCATTTAGAGCCTCATTAATAGCCCTTAGCTCAAACTGAGAAATAAATGCTAGATTATTTAAAGCTACTAGTTTAGAATGAGTACTTACACCCTTTGATAAGTCGCCAATGATTTAAGTAGGTGGGTGATCCTTTTTGAAGTTCCACTCATTGGAAAGACTTTGTGAATTCTCCATCATTTGGGTTCTTAAGTTGCATCATGATTTTATTGGCTTTCTTGATTGCTCTTAATGGATTCATCAATCCTTTTTTATAGGTCATCAAGATTGACTTTAAGCTCCTCAAATGCACCTACAAGATCATTCACATAAGTACTTTTTCCAAGATTAAGCTTTCTTAATTCATCGATAACAAAATTCATAAGCTCTTCTATTACTAAAGTATATTTGTTAAAGACACTATAAGTTTTGGTTGATGTGAAATAGCCTAGGAAGATGCCTATATCGGTTTTAGAGTTAAATTTTCAAAGATTATCCTTGGCATTTAAAGTATAGCATTTTCATCCAAATACTCTAAAATATGAAACTTTATGATTTCTTCCATTCCAAAGCTCATGAGAATTTTTATTTAATAATATTATCTTTTGAAAACTTTATTTGAAATATATAACAACTAGTGTTAACGACTTCTGCCCAAAAGTAAGAAGGAAGTTTATACTCATTAAGCATTGTTCTAGCCATTTCCACTAGTGTTCTATTTTTTCTCTCCACAACTCCATTTTGTTATGGTATTCTAGGAAATAAAAAATTGTGAGAAATCCTAAATTCTTTGCAAAAGGTCTCAAAAAGGATCATTTTCAAATTCTTTTCTATGATAATTCCTTATTGAGAAAATTAAATACCTTTTATCATTTTGAACATGTTTTGCAAAAGATTTGAAAACATAAAAAGCTACATTCTTATGAGCAAGGAAATTAATCCAAGTAAATCTAGAGTAGTCATTAACAATTACAAATGCATATGAATTTTCACCTAAACTAGCTACTCTAGTAGGTCTAAATAAACCCATATGAAGTAGTTGGAGTGGTTTGGCTCGTCCATGATGAACTTCACTTTAAAGAGTCCATTCACTAGCTCCTCTTTGACTAATTTGTGTAGAAGCTCCATACTTGCACAACCAAGTCGTGCCATAACCAAGATTCATTACTAATAGACATAATGCATTTGAAAGATTGATTAACAACTTTATGTAGGTCAATTGAATAAGTATTACTACTTATTTCTCCCTTGAATACTACTTTGTCATCCATTAGGATATTGACACAGCATCCATTGGAGTCAAAAGTGACTTTATTATCTTTATCACACAATTGACTTACACTTAATAAATTATATGATAATCCATCAAATAGAAAAATATCATTAATAAACAATTGGTTATCCTTACCAATAAAACCGATGCCAATTACCTTACCATTGGCATTATTTCCAAATGTGGCTTTGCCTCCATCATAGCTTTTGACATTTATAAAGAGGCTCTTGTCTCCTGTCATGTGCCTTAAACATCCACTATCAACATGCCAAATATTTATTCTTGTGGACTTAAGGCACACCTATAAGAAGAAGTCAAATCACTTGGTTTTAGGTATCCAAATATGGTTGGGTCCTTGAGAGTTAGCTTTGAAAGAATCATCCATAAAGAGATGCATCTTCCTTATTTTTACATTTTATGTTGATGTATCCAACACTCATGCAATAGTGACAAATGACCTTAGAATTATGAAAAGGGTTAAAATTAGTCTTCTTAGCCACTGTTGCTTGAGGTTTAGGCCTCAATGCATTCACCACATTATTGCATATGCATGATTAAGACTTATTAATATTTGATTTCTTATACATAAATGCATATTTTCCTTTATGCTTAGCCTTTCGAATTGGTGAAACTTCAGCTTTCAAATTGGAAGAGCCCCTAGAGCATCATGACTATGTGCAATTATACGAGGAGCGAGTTTTGCCCATCATACTGGCAGCTTGCTTGATAGTCGGGAAGAGAAAATTGACGATTATCCCTCTAAGCGGATACTTGAAGACATTTCATTGGAAGAAGGATGGATGGTCGTCGATCACGCCCGTTTGCTTTTCATCATGAATCCAGCTAAGAAGACTCATCACATCAAAAAGAAGCGCTTTTGGGAGGCACCCCAATTTTTATCTTTAATCTCTAATATTTTAACCTTTTATTTTGAAACATTTTATTAGTTTTAGTTTTCATATTTTATTTAATTTTTGTTTCAGTTTCGATTTTAATTCCTTATGTTATTATTTGCAGCCACTCCTATACCACAGACTAGCCAACGCCCTGATATACCTAATGATGCACCTCTTTTCACTTTGGAGCCATAGTCAGGGCAGTATTAGTTCTTTTTCCTTTTACATTTCTTATATTTTGTACACCGAGGACAGTGTGTCCTTCAAGTGTGGGGTGGGTGATATTTATCCCATCTTAATTATTTGTTTATTCTTTATGCAATTTTTTATAAAATTTTGAAAATTTTTCACTTTGTTTCGATGCTCTCACTGTTGACTTGCTTTTGAAATCCTGTTTATATCCATATGATCGGGTAAAACCGATAGTGTTCAGTTTTGCGGAAGATTGTAAGATAATTAGTTTGAGTTTTGCACTAAGTTGCTTTGGTTTATTTAATTCTATTTTGATGATTTTTGTTTGGAACCTACTCAAAAGCACACTTGTGAGAAATTGAGCCTAAATTGTAAGCATACACTTTATATGCTTGTATTTATTTCTTGTTGAGAGTGCCAATTACTGTCTTTACTTTTAGAACTTGCTCGGTAATGCTTATGAGGGCCACAAGGAGAGTTTAACACTTTGGTATGATAGAGGCACTTAGGTTTTTCATTCTAGCCAAATAGCCTTCATTCGTTTATTGATTCTGTAGATAACTCCTTCTTTCACCATTTTTTTATCATAGTCCATTACCACTTAGTTTTATTTTGCTTTGGGTTATGATTTTGCACATGAGTTATTTTTATTAGGAATTGTTATCTTGGGAATAGCTTTGGAATCTTGTAGCAGCTTACTTCAGTCCAAAAAGAAATTCACTCTATTATGTGAATGTTCTTCCTTTATGAAAAAAAGAAAAAAAAAAGAAGAAAAATATATAAAAAGAAGAATAAGAGGGAAAGGTGATGAAAAGAAAGAAAGTAAGTGAGCTAAACATTTTAACTTGATTCCTATTTCCCACCTTGGACTACTATTCATTGTTTACCCCTTGTGATCATTGTGACTTGTGTGCAGGTCATGTATTTCATTACAGAACACCATAGGTTCAACTTTGACCAAATTTACCTACCCTTACCTAATCCCCATTACAACCCTTATAAAGACCTCTTGACATGGTTGTTGACTCTCTATAAGTGGTAGGAGTAGGATTTAAGAGCAAGCATATACTAAGTAAGGCAGTATTTGATGCATTGAGCGATTTAACACTATCCTTTAAACACTTTGAGTGGCTTAGAGTAAATCTGGTGAGGAGTTGGTTCTGAATAATTTTGTTGAGACAATATTTTACGAATTATTGGCATCTTGGTTGTGATACTTAAATTGATTGCTTCGTTTCGTTTTGTTTGACTTACGCTTGTTAAGGACATGCGCAGGAGCTCTCTAGCTTGTCTGTCAGTTTAAGTATTGTTCCTTAGTGCTTTATTTTCCTTATTTTACTTTTGATTGCTTGAGGACAAGCAATGAGCTAAGTGTGGGGTTATTTGATGTGCGTAAAATACACACATCTAAATGAGGTTTTTAATATTGATTTTATGGACATTTGGATGTGAATTGGTCCTAACACTCACCCTATGCATCTGTTTGTGTGCATTAGGTCCAAAAGAAGTCAAAGGATGATAAAGGGAAGAATTGGAGTATAATTGGATACCGAAGCTGCCGAAACAAGGTAAGTACGAGCATGAGGAAGCTAAACATGGCCGTGTTGATTTCAACACTGGCCGTGTTCCCAACACGGTCACCAACACGGCCGTGTTGGGTACATCAAACATCAAAGAAAAGGAAGTTCTTAGGGAGCACGGCCATAAAGAGTAACACGGGCATAAACACCAACCCGTGTTGGGAATATGGGCATCAACACGGTCGTGTTGGCGGCGACAGGAGGAATTAATTAAAAGAAAGAAGAGCAGGGGAGAACGTCCCAAACCCTAACTTTTCTCTCCCTAAGGGTTTTTTGAGCTAAAATCAAGGGAAAATGAGACTTGGATCAAGGTTTTAATCGGATTCCCTTCAAAGATTGAAGATTGGGCAAGGTTCGTTGATTGGTTTTCAAATCGAGCAAGAGGAACAAGAATCGATTCAATTCGAGCAAGAGGAATTTGGGCTGTTTACTCTCATCCAAGGGTGTAATCGGGTTTCTCTATCTTTACTCATTGTTGTAATTGAATTCTTGTGTATTTTGATAATGAACATGATTAGCTAGATTGATTAAATCCATTGGGATTTCTTTACTATGTTGGCTTAGTATTATATTGTTGGATTATTTGGGTTAGTTTTGTATTCTTCTTGCTTTCAGTATTAATAAGATAATACAGTATTCATGAGACGTTGTGAATTGTGTGTTTAGATTGCTTTGTGTGATTAAGAAGTCCATTTGGCAATTGGAATTTTGAATAGCAAGAGCTGGTTAATAATCGCTTAGAGATAAGGATAATTAACTAGTCGGATTAAGAATTAATAAAGCTTAATAGAGGCGGATTAAAACTTAATGCTAATTTAAGAATCAATCGTTAGGAAGAGATTCCATCTTTAGGTTATTAGGTTTAGGAATTCGGTTATCTCGAGAGAAAAACTGAATTTAGTTAAGAATTCATCCACGGGTAGCATAATTAGACTCACTAATCCTTTATCATTTGTTTGATTACCAACTAGTTTAGGTTCCCTTTGGGTTTGCTTTCTTGCCTTGGTTATTTTAGTTATCAATTACTCCTGCATCTCCCTTAGAACTTAGCTTGTATATTAGTTAGTTTAGAAATTATTCATCACTCATTTTAGGTTAATATAACAAAGAACAAAGGAGTAACTCTGGGCTTTCACTTTCCCGAGGATTACGACCTTGATACTCGCCATTAGTGCTAGACTGCATCGATAGGTACACTGTCTTAGATTGTAGCTAACACAAGTAGCACACATTATTGGAGATGTGGATGACTGCCATAGATTGTAGCTCCATTGAACTCAAGTCCATTTCTCACAAGGTGAGGTCTTTAAGATACAACTAGTGTATCAAGAGATTCTTTTCCTTTATGAAACTTTGCGATTGAATTCCTAAGCTCCTCAACTTAATTTTTCAAAGCATTGTTTTCCTTGAGAAGCTTTTGATTTGAAATATCATCTAATGACTTCTTTAAGTCCTTATTGGAAGTTTTTAAAGAAGTAATTTCTTTCTTTGAAACCTCAAGATCTTTTTTCAAATTCGAATTTTTATTTTTATGAAAAATTTAGTTTTGAAAGTATGTTTTGTAGGAGCTCATCCTCATTATTCAATAAGTCATCACCAAAAGAATGTGAAGATGAACATGAAGAAAAAGAATTACATGAATGAGAAGTGGAGCAAATCTCATGAGGTTCTTACAAGTTGACCATGAAGCAAATATTTTCTTCTTCATCTCTATCACTATCATTGTTTGAAGATAAAGATGGAACACTTCAAGTAACCTTTAAACCCTTTTTCTTTTCTTTATCTCCCTTCTTCCTCTTCAAGTACTTAGGAAAACCTAGTTGTGTCCTTACTCTCTACACTCATAGCAAGTAACATCATCCTTCTTGTCCTTACTAGGCCTTGATTTAGAGAAGGACTTCTTGCTTGTGCATGCTTGTTGCTTCTTCTCCTTTTGGCCTTAAAAATCCTTTTGACATGTCTAGTGATGAGGGCCACATCATCACTCTCACTATTTGCTTCTCTTTAGTCTCGATTATCATTTGGAGCTTTCTTTTTCTTTTGAGCTCTAATGCTTGCCATGAATGCTAGGGTCTTCTTCTTTCCCCCATCTCAATCAAATTCATCATTCACAAGAGACATTTCCAAGGTCCTCATTTGCCTCTTCAATACTAGCCACTCTAGCATCATACTTATCCAAAGGTAGACTCCTAAGGATTTTATTATTGATGTCCATAAGCTCATAATGCTTGCCAAGCTTCCTCATATTGTTGATGATGGTGAGAAGCCTATTGGTCATGTCGGTGATGGATTCATTTGACTTCATTTGCAAGTAGGGCAGCGGTAAATTTACAAATGGTATATTATCTTTACCACAATATCTTCTAGAAAGTTATGAAAGTCTAGATTATATGGTCTTGCATAAATCCAATGTGTTAGTCTTAAAGACAATTGCTTGCGAAAAGTCTTTTTCTCTTTTTCAATGAAGAAATTTTAACTTATTAAAATAGATATGCAAAACAAGAAGACTAATCAGTACAAAGACTATAACTAAAATCAATTGATGCTTTTCAGTTATTAGTATTTTAATTATAAATAATAATATAAAATAAATTTATATAAGCAATATAATAAAATCTTAATGATTGTTAATTAAAATTTAAAAACTATAAATAATCTAAATTGTAAGTGCTTTTTTAATATTTCAAAAATTTATTAATATAATAAAAATAAGAATTACTTTAAAACTATTTACTAAATTAGTATTATAAATATAATTAACATGCTATATTTTAGAATTGAAAATTATTTTTCCTACTTCTAAAATAATGATAATTATTTAATTAAGAAATTAATTTAATAATTGATTATAAAATAAGAATAAAAATTACATGTCAATATAATATTTATATATAAAAAATAAATATATAAGTCAAAATAAAATCTTGTTTACTGAATTTAATACACATCAAACAAAATTTATATTTCAGAAAAGAAAAAAAAAATATATATATATATATATATACTCTCAACACTCTTTTCCCACTATATTTCTACTGATGTGCAGCGAATTTGATGAATACAAGATTTTTTTGTAATTTTTTAAAGCCTACAAGGTCCCTGAGAAGGTTTACTTACACAAAAAGTATTTTAAACTCATTTTAAACAACTACATCATATCTTTGTTGAGCAAACTTATTCATTTATGCACAGTAGTAAGACCCGGTTTTTGAGATAAGGGCAGTAAAACTGGTGGCTTGGTTCATGTTTGTTTAAAATAAAATTATTTTGTCTTGTTCTAAAATGAATTTAGAACCATTTTTCTGTAGACCGTCTTCCTGTCTAAATCCTCATCATCCTCTTCAAGTACCAGCTCTACAACCATTGACTTAGATGGTGACTCGAATGAAGATGATTGTTTGGGATATTCAAGCCCATAAAATAAAATGTTAAAAAGCCTTACAAAACCCTTGAGCTGAAAACCAGGAATGGCGGCCCACGGTAACATTATGTAATGGGCCAAAAAATTATTTATAAAATAAAAAAAATAGTATTTTCAAAAGTAAAAGAAGACAAAAAATTATGCACTATTATTTCTTAAAATAAAAAAAAAAGACTCAATTATTTTGAAGTATGGCAGACAACTTCTGCAACATTTCAAAAAAATAATGAAACTTCTTACTCCATTATCAAAAGCATCAAAGAAAAAATAATTGAAGCTGTAGACTGAAAAAGGCAGAAAAAAATTACAAGAAAATCTTGTATTCTTCAAGTTCACTGCACATTAGTAGAAATATAGTGAAAAAAGAGTATTGAAAGTGAGAGAGAAAACCTTTTCTTTTGTATTCTACAACTCTTGTAAGTTATAGTTCTTTTTAAAGCTTTTATTTCAAAACTTGTATATTTATTTATTAAATAAAAACTTGTTATTTTCTTCTACTCTTGGTGCATAATTCTATAATAAGTGTATGCTCTGTGCTTGCCTCGTCTGAGGATCCTGCACATTAAAAACTTATTCATTTTCATAACAAGTGTATATATATATATATATATATATATGAGATCTAAAATTTATTTGATATGTGTGTTTAATTTTGACATATAAAATTTTTATTTTGACATGCATACTTATTTTTGACACATGAAATTCAAGTTTATATGTAATTATATAATTTTTTCATTAATTTATTGATTAATAAGTATATTTCTAATTAAGCATTGACTCTAATTCTAAAATTGACATATTAAATATATTTTAATATTTTATTAACTAATAACTAGTTTTCTAATTTTTAAAAATAAAGACATTAAAAATAGTTGTTTGCTATTATTTTTTAAAATATTATAAGATAATATTAAATATTAAAAAATTTATTAAATTATATCTATGAACTTAATTTTATAGTCAAAAAAATAATAACAGTCGTGCAACGAATGGGTAAATGACTAGTATATATTAATTTCTGAGACTTAAAATTTTTTTAATGTGTTCTTAATTTTTTTACATACATGATTTTTATTTTGATATGTATACTTTTTTTTGAAATATAGGATTCAAGTTTAAGTGTAATTTTATAATTTTTCTATTAATTTATTGATTAATAAATATATTTCTAATTAAATACTGAATTTAATTCTAAAAAAATATTAAATATATATTAACTATAAATAATATTCTAATTAGATAATAATACTAATTTCATTTTGAAAAATAACATATTAGTTATATTTTAATATTATATTAACTAATAAATTAATTTTTAATTAGATAATAAATCTAATTCTAAAAAATAATATTTTAAATAATATTGTTATATCATATTCAATAATAAATTAATTTTCTAATTATATAATAAATTTTTAATCCTAAAAATAATAATATCAATTATATTAGTAGTATTAATTTATATATATTAAAATTAATTAATAAATTTTTAAAATAATTTTTATATTATTATACTAATAAAATCTTAAATTTTTAAAAAGATTAAGAAGAAATTTAAAATAATCAGTTTGTTATAAATTTTTAAAATATTTTAAATTAATGTTAAATATTAAAAGATTTATTAAATTATATCTATAAATTTAATTTTATAATTAAAATAATAATAATAATCATGCAACGCACAAGTAAACCTGATGTGTCTTTTTTAGTACTCGCAAGTGCACGAACCATTCCTATAGTAAGGGTAAATTCACCACGAAGTTGATCTCTAAAGGAACTATGAAGCCACTTATTATAAAAACTAATTATCAATACAAAACAATAAAAGTAATCTAAACGCTCTAAATCAGTATTTTGAGAGGGTAATATTCATAAAAGTAAAGTATCTAAACAATAAATAAATATGCAATGTAAATGCAAATGCTTATGATCTAAAACTATATGCTAAAAACAGTATTTAGTCTAGCCATTTACTTAGTAATCTCCTTGTTTTACTTTAAGCCTAGATCTAATGAATGAGATGGTGATGTGCCTTTTTCCCTAAGTCATTCAAGCTAATGATGCAATCTAGGTTTCTTATACCAACATAGATTAAAGTAAAGATGATATTTCTAATACTTTTAACCTAAAGATTTTCATAACAATTACTATTGCTTAATTAATATGATGGTGAACTAACAATAATAATTGAAACTAATAAAGATATGAAGATAAAGAAATAATTCATTAAATAAATAAATAACAAGGTTCATACAAAAGTTAAAAGGCTAAACTAAACACTTATGAAAACTAGCCTAATATATTTAACCCAATGATCATGGTATTAAATATAAAGACATAAAAGGGTAAAAACTCCCTCTAAATCAAGAATTTCTTCAAGTAGGAAGAAGATTGGTCCTCACTCTCTACTTCTTGAAACTCTTTAGATCCTAAAAAGAATAATGAAAACTAAAACTATATGTGTATGGAAAAGTGTAAAAAATCATGGTGGGCAGGTGTAGAGAACAGGTAGGAGAAAACTCCCCTATTTTCCCCTGGTTAATTAGGTTTTGTAGAGATATATATGGAGGAGAGTTCTCCTCTATATAAATCTCCCTAGAGATAAGTATACTCATAGAATTCTATCTAATAGATAAGATTTTAAGTATCTTTATCTCCACCAAATACTATTCTATAAATAACTCTTAATATAAATCCTAATAATTATATAAAATGACTAAAATGTCCCTTAGGTCTTGTAATTAGCAGTCCATGCGTCTTAATCTTGGGCTTTGATAGGAACATGTCCCATTAAGCTTCTTTTAGCTTCATATTTTTCTCTTTTTGCTAATATTCATAAAAATAGACAATTAAGGTTAAGTGAGGTAAAAACACATATTTTTTCCATATTATATATAGAAATATATCAGTAAAGCTTTAAAATACCCTTAAATATCTATACATAATTTGGACCGATTAAATACCCCCACACTTAAACCTTTACTTGTTCTCAAGTAAATAGCAACTGAGAACTAACTTTTGCAAAAAACATGAAGAACATCCATACTCAGCTTAAAGATATTATTCAAAACTCACTAATGTAAAGATCATGTCAACCCAAGAACACTTGAGTCATAATAATGTTTTAAGAAAAATACAAACTCAATCATTGTTAATCAAAAGACTCAAGCATCCAATCCTTTACACTTGTTTCACAACAAATAGTTTAACTCATCTTCAAAGGATATAACTATGATGCATAATCTAAATTATAATAAATCTATTAAAAAAGGTAAAGCCTTCATTCAAAAATAAGAAATTAATAGGCATTTATTACTTGCTTTTGAAGCTCTTATACTTTTCTTTTCTTTTCTTTACATCCCTTGAATTTTTACTTGATACTTGGGGTATTTCTTTCTTTTTTGAGATGTTATGCCTTTTTACGCAAATACAAACATAGGTAATGAATGCACCTGGTTACTCAACAAAACATACTTCAAGATGCTTTACATACCCATAATCTTAATTGTCTTTTTATCCGAAAATCGACATTGGTCATGAAGATCCCCGGTTACTAAGCAACTAAAGTTAGCGGAGTAGAGTTATTAAACTTAAAGCTTTAAACTTGCCCATATCATATCTCACAATCTTAGGCAAGCCAATTTAATAACAAGAAAATTATAATCTAAATCATGCATTTCTAATTATTACCCAATTTAAATTTGCCAAACTATTCATCATGTCCATATGTAAAGAATAAATACTTCATCATTTAAGTGCAAATAACTCATGAGATCACATTGATACATGTTAAAAACTAACTCAAGAGTTCAAGAATCTTAACATAATAGCATTCTTTCATCTACTCTTATTTAGAATAATAAGAAAAAGCTGAGTGAAGAAACTTAAAATTTTACAAAAGATTAACCAAAGTTGTTAATTCTCATGGCATATGACGTATAACGTTTAATCCAAGAAATATTCTATTTCCCTCCCCCACACTTAAATTTGATATTGTCCTCAATGTCATTGCATATATAAAAATAAAGAACAAGAAGAGAGGAAAAAGATAGAATACTCCCCTGGAATTTTGCAATGCATAGTAACCTGTGAACTTGAATTCCAATCTCCACCATCCAAACCTTGGAAGCACACTTAAACACACATCATTGATAATTATAAAAGAAATAAAGAATTAAAAATAATAAACTATCCTAAATATACTAGAAAGATTAAATCCTAAGATAATTAAAAGTTAGATTCTAATAAATAAATATAAATCCTAGAATAAAATTTAAAATAAAATCTTAAATTAATGATATAACTATTTAAGCGGGGGAGATAGATATATATTTAATTTTTAAAGAGGATATTTTAAGTTAAAATAACTCTTTTTTATTATAATTAATCTCCAATTTCTTGGATTTAATTATTTTAATTTTCGCTCAAAAAATAAATTTTTTTTTTTTAGCAGCCGCCCGCGGACTGCGTCGTTAAGCTGCAACTGCGTCTACCTACATTGTGGGCCCGTCTCTGCGCGCGCTGCATGCCTATGCTACGGGCACATTTGTGCACTGCCTGCTGATGTTGCGAGCTCGCTCTTGCGTGCTGCCTGTCTACGCTACGGGCCTGTTCATACCCACTGCCTACCTACGCTACGGGCCCATTTGCGCGCTGCCTACCTACGCTACGGGCGTGACCCATGAGGTCACAGTGGCATGGAAGTGCTGGGGCTGCCGCGACTAGCTCCCTCGCGGAGTGTCCCACGACCCGCAGCTACTTGACTGCTGCGGGCCTGTGTCGTCTCTGTCGTCCCCCTTAGGTATGTCAAAATTTAGAAGTCCAACTCTACATTTTTAAAAGTAAATTAGTACCCCATGTTTGTTTCCGTTATCTATTATCACTTTTCGTCTATTTATTTTTGTTAGTTAACTGGTCAAAGAGTTTAATTAACTAAAAGAGTTTAATTTTATTCTTAAACTTATTATCAAATATTAAATTCGTCCAAAATTAAATTTTTATTAAATTAATATTTAAAATTAATTTCTTAGAATAATATAAGTATTAAACTTATTTGGAATAATGTAATTTTATTTTTAGTATAATATTTATAATTCTAATTTCTTAATATAATTTTTTTTAAATAAAAATATAAAATCTTAACATGATTTAATCTTTGAACATAATAGGTCATATAAAACTTTATAATTCAAGCATACTAATTAAGGATATATAATAATTTAGAACATATTTATACTCAAATCTACTTAGTTGAGAAGACCAGTAATAGTCAAGTTGGACAATTTAAGCATACAAAGGCATCATACGTGAAATCCAACTTTGAAAGTATAACGAGCATAAAAAAATAATAATGAATGTGCAACTTCTAAATTTTCAAAATAATTAAATACTTTATTTTTATTGCTCATTACAATTATCAAGTATTAATATATAAATTCAACTTATATTATATTAAATCGAATTAGAGAATGATAACTCCCATTAAAGTATTAAGATGTGAATAAGAATTTAGATTATTAAAATTCAAAAAATTTTAGGATGTTACATATATATTCATAAAATTTGTAACTAAAAAAAAAAGACACTAAACTGTTATATTAACTAAACAATACTAACTTTTGAAACTAAAAAAAAAGATACTAAACTCTTATATTAACTAAACAATACTAACTTTTTAGAAAATCAAATTACATTTTTTAAGAGAAAAATTATATTTCACTAAAATCTAATAATAACTTAATTTTGCACGAGTCTGATACTTGATAATAAGTTTAAAAATAAAATTAAAATTTTTTTAGCCAATCAAGCTCTTTGACTAGTGGACAAACATGAAAGAGAAAATAGACAAAAAGGAATAACAGTTAACCGAAACAAACATCAAGGATGTACTAAATCGCTTTTAAAATGTCAAGGATATAATTAATCACTTTTAAAAATGTAAAATCACACTTGTAAATTTTGATATGCCTTAGAAGGATAATAGTAATTTTTTAAAAATTTTATACTTTTGTTACAAACTGTAAAATTTGGTAATTCTATAATGTAATTTACCATACCAAGAGTAGAAAATAAAAATCCTCTAGGCATCAATCCATAAAATTACAACCACAAACTAATGGAGCGAGAACATGAAATCACGCAATGACAGAGATTTTATTCAACCATTAGGTATGAAAAGAAGAAAATCATGGAAGGTCATAGAAATGAACTAGCGACAGTTCAGTTTCTTATAAAGACACATATCTAGAGGAAGATCTTGGGTTGGGTTTAAGCTAGACATTAAACCCAAAAATCATTATCCTAAATTTACTTCCATAAACATGGCTAAACACACTTTTATTTATCCTATTAAGGTAATTCTAATCCCAAGATGCTGTTCTAGGCATTGACAAAGGGATAAATCTCATACCTAAAATTACAACTTCCACTAACAACCCTACCACCTTCTTTCCCATCACAGCAACTAGGAAGTTCAGTTATGATACCATCAAGACATTTCCTGCAATCTCCACTGGAGAGATCTCTAGTGCACTGAACCAACCCGTAAAGCTTATTTGATTTTCCAAGCTTATCTGACTCTCCTGTTGCATACAGTTTGGATGTAACATATGCTTGGCTGGCCAGTTCACTCAACAACTCCTTAGTCTTCTGATTAAATTCGGCCGAGTCATTTACAACTCTCACGTTCCACATGTAAAACTTATTTCTGTTATCAATTTGGCCAAAAAATTTCTTATCAGAGTACTTGTAAAGGCAATTATCATACCAAATGATTGCTGCTTTGTTGGTTGGACACCGCTTGCGGATCTCACTGCTTGCTTCCACAACACAGGTTTTGCAATCTGAGGATGAGACATCTCCTCTACAAAGAGCAAGTCCATAAGCTTGATCTGGGTCTCGGCCTGACGAGCCAAAACCAAACCCTTCTTTAGGAACTTGAAAGTAGAGATTTCCAGCAAGTTTGTTTAGGTTGGATTCGTAAGGGCCATTGGCAGTGAAGTTTTCAGAGCTTGAACAGAAATGGAAGAGTGGGTCATCTCCATAAACAGTTTGGACAAGGAGAGCAAAGGCTATGAGTAGATAGAAAAAGGAGGAAGACATTGTTAAGAGCAGATTAATTGTTGGGTTCAAATTTCCAACCTAGAATATTTAGTGGAGTATATTTCATATGTGTGTCATTCTAGGTTATATATAGATGTGGCCGTTGACTTTTGATGAGAGTTCTAAGGAATTGACATATTCTTTCTTTCTTTTACTTCTATAATTATTAAAAAATTATTTACATATATTTGAGCTTAAGTAAAAGCCAAATAAGATTTTATTCTCAGCACTCTCGAATGTTAAATTACTTCTTTCTTTTTTTCGGCAAAGAACGTTAAATTACTTCAATCTATGCTTCTTCTTTTTTTTTTTTTTCTTCTCATTTATTAAGTAGCTTTTCGTTTTAAATTTTTTTTATTTAGACTTAATATTTTAACATAATAAAAAGAAAACTAGCATTTATGTATGAGTATTTCACACTTTGATATTAGATGATTGACACATATTTCTATTATTTAAAACTAATAAATATGTGTTAATTATCTAACAATTTGGTGTATAGGTGGAAATATACACTAAGTCTAAGTAAATTTTTTTTTTTACATAAATAAGAATGAAATTTTTGTCTGGTCCTAATAGATGTTTCCACCTATATATCAAACTGATAGACGATTAATATATATTCATTAGTTTTGAATGATAAAGTATGTATCAATCACGCAATACCAAAATACAAACACACACGTATATATATTACTCTCATAATAAAAATATATAAATATATATATATATATATATATCACTTTCATATTTATTGTGATGTATATACGAGATCCATATCAAAATTTCTTAATAATCTTCTAACAAATTTAAGAAAAGTTAAGTATGGTAGTGTTTTGTAGAACTAAAAATTCAGCCATGTAATAAATGCTGCGTTTTTAAATACTGAAATGAATTAATCTGTTTGTTAATTATAAATATAAAAAAAACTACTAGAATACTTAACTGGACTTATTTAACTTTTTGTTTGAAAATTTAACAATCAAATATATATTTCAAATTACTTAAAAATAAAAACTTTGAAACAACAATCATATTATGAATACAAATTTTCTTATAAATATATTAATAATTAGTGCATAAAAGTTAATAATAATTTTTAAAAATTAAGAGAAGAAAAGTTAAATAATTGTTTTTTTAGTTTTTTATAAATAAGTTAAAGATATGTTTAAAATGTATAACCACAGCAATAAAAAAATATAAGATTTTGATAACTACTTTAATTTAACATTTTAAATATTTTTAAACTGGTTAAAATAATCTTAGAATAATTAGTAATTAATTTTATTTTATTCTAATTCTATATGTAATTAATTTAATTTTATTCTAATTCTAATTCTAATAAATTAATCTGATGATCTGATTCAATTCTAATTCTATCATAATTACATATTTTAATCCTATAAGAAATTGATAAATTATTATGTCACAATTATATATCTATGATGTAGTTCAAATAATTTAATACAAGATTTTATAAAAATTAAAAATAATAAATCATGAAAAGTTAAGATATTTTAATTTTCTGCTCTTAATTTTTAAAAATTATTATTAACTTTTATGCACTAATTATTAATATATTTATAAGAAAATTTGTATTCACAATATGATTGTTGTTTCAAAGTTTTTATTTTTAACTATTGGAAATAATTTACTTATAATCCTAATGAACTATTATAATAATGAACACATGAATTAATATTATATATATATATATATATATATATATATATATATATATATATGTAATTGAGTTTTATTATTATATTTTATTGTAAATAATTGTATATGATGTAAATAAAAATTTTAATCTTAGTTCTTTATTCGTTAATCCAATACAATATATCAAGCAACATAGAATAAACTTAGTTTATTAGATTTTTAATATTATTTATTATTTTATATTTTATATTAATTTTTTATTTTTTATTCTAAAAATATTTATGAAATAATTAAAAATAGTTATATTTGACATTGATTTATTAAATAATTTTAAATTATAATTTTTATAATAATGATGCCCGAAATAAGTAAAATTAGTATATATACATATACATATATATATCGACAGAATTACTTTTAATAAAATTCAAGTAATGGGTTTGTAACAAACCGCAAAGCATATAGGTTTATCTTTCTTCAATAGGTTATATTTTTGTTTACTTTTAGAGGATAAAGGGAATTTGTCAATGGAAATTGCCAACGTGTGACGGTGGTGGCAAAAGAAGCTTCGAAAAGTAGGCTACGGCCGCAAATGGAAAACTAGATGCGCACTAATCTGTCAAACCGATTGGTTCTAATTCATTTACCATTAAAATACTTAACAAGACAAAGCAATATGCTCTCCCTTTGCCATTTTTAATTCTGTTAGTATACAATATGGTTAGACATCCATTATGCCTCTATGAAGAGTGAGTACGACTCAGGAAATTCAGAAATTAGAAAACCTCAAAAATTTATTTTATATTTATAAGCTGAAATAAAAAATAATAATTTAATCATATAGAACTATTCAAGAATGACATTTATCATTTTTCTGTTAATATTAATTAATAAAAGTAATTCTCTTTTTATTTAATCTATAATTATAATTGTAACAACTTTTTGTATGTATTTCTTTTGTTATTATTTTTATTTTATTTTATTTTTAAATGGCATTTTTTACTATATTATAAAATTTTGATTTCAATTCGATTATCTATTCAATAATGTTTTTATTTGTTATTTACTTATTTAAGTTCATTAATGAATTTTATTTTTTTATAGTTTAATTACTTTTTGCTCATTTTAATCTAAGATTTATATTTATTTATATTTCTTATTTTTTCTTTTTAGCAATGTATTTTTATTTTTATTTATTAATTATAGAAAAGGTCTAAATATTATATAATTTTATATTTTGATTTCTATTTAGAAATGGCCTTAAAAAAGAAAAGAAGAAACTTTATTTTAATAAGAAGGTATTAAATCCATTTAATTTTTTTTATTAAATCACATTAACTTTTTTCTTTTTCTCTTTAAGCTTCAATACTTTAATTTTAATTTTAATTTAATTTTATTTTATATTACTGAAATATAATTAATCATGAATAATCAATTATATTTGTCCATACATATTTTATATTATCATAAAATTAGAGTTTAAGTATGAATTCCTTTTACTACTTTTTATATTTTATAAATTTTCACATTATCTATATTAGTTTTCAATATTCAGATAAAAAATTTTTAAGTTGGATAAATGAAACCATAATGGTCAAAACAGGCTGGAATTGACTCAAAATAAAAAACAGTCAAGATTAGTCTTTCCTCAATTATAACCGGAACTATAAGTTCCAATTCAAACTTATAAAAGAAATTTATTTTAATTTATCTTTTATTTTTTAAAATTTTGTTGGATTAAGCTGAAACTGGAGTTGGTCGGCTCTATGTCATTGACAACTACTTTTATATATGCTATGATAGTTATTATATTTATATTTTATATATAAATTAATATTAATAGAAAATATGTAATATATGTGCTCTATAATTATTTAATTTATGTTAAAAACATAATAATTTAGATAAAAATTGAGTAACATATATAATAAACTTAGGCAAATATGAATATAATACTAATTTATAAATAAAAATATTTATTTTTTATTAATTTTTGCACAAAACATAGATATTAAACTAGTTATATTAATTGTTAAGGATTTCAAAATTAGATATTCAAAACCGTATTATAGCATAAAAATTTCAACCTCGAATCATTCTAATTTTTTGAAATACTTCGGTACAAAAATTTAGGTCTAAAGAATTAGTTTGGCAAAGTACAAAACGATATAGATAATAGATATTTAAAGATTTTTTATTTTTAAATAATTAAAAAAATATCTAACCGTAAAGAATGTAAACTTTTATGCTTTAATGCGAGTTTGGTCAATCCTCTAAAATTGTCAATTTATCTATAGTTTTAGTATTTATATATAATTTTGGCTAAATTTGAATCCTAATTAAATTAACTAACATACCATATGAAGTGGATCTATTAAAAAATTGATGAACTCCACTGCCATGTAATTTAAAATGCGAGTTATTGCCATGTCATTTAAAATGTTAATTCACATGGGTTAAGTTTAAAAATTAAATTAAACCACCAATTTGTCTAAATCAATTTGTCAAACATTTTACTAAACACAAGAATTTTAATTCTAGAAATTTGTGAAGGCCAAACCAAGATCTACAACATAAATTCACAACCAAAATTTTTGATCTCTTGCTGAAATCAGTATAAACCGAAAGAAATATCGAGATCCCCACAACTGAATATCAAAAACTCAACAATGAATCTAACTAGCTAACTCTCAAACTGCTAACACCAAGATACTTGGAAAGCTACAGATCTATAAGCCAATAACCAAATATTTCTGAATCAATACAAAAGAGAAACCAAAATATTCATAAACCAATCAAACTAAACACTTGATCTTATACTCAATTAGCGAACAATCTCAGCTCTAGAACTAAAACCCAAAAATATAAATTACTCAAAGCTAACCACACAGGTAAAGACTAAAGGAAAAGCAAGAATCATATGTTTAAAACTAAACAAGAACTGAAGCTTCAAGAATCATAAAACCCAGCTGCTAATCCAGGTAAAATCGTAGTAAAAAGGAATAAAAATGATTAAAGAGTAAGCTAAAAATGGAGGGAATTGGGTGCTGAAAATGGAGGGAATTGGGTACCTGAGAGAACATGAATTCAAAGAAAAGATAAAGAATAAAAATAAAAGGAAGACACATTTTTTAGCCTTTTTTTTGTCAGAGAAATTTATTCTTTTCTTTTTTTATGAATAAAGATTGTGAGTAACACAAAATCTCTCTCTACCTGTAGAAGAGTTAACTGAAACTTCACTTATAGAATCCATACCAAAAAAGAAATAATTATGAGCATTTCAGATTTTGGATGTGAGATTAAGAAATAATTGTAAGCAATTATATTATTTGGGATTTTTTTCGTTTGAGAAGCTAGTTGGTTTTCTTAGGTTTAACCCACCATCTAAATCTAACTCAAATGGTTACATTTTACATGACATGGCAGTGAAGTTCATTTATTTTAAAGTGAGTATACAACATGGCAGACACGTCACATGCCAAATAAGCTAATTTTGACTGAATTCTCAATTTAGTTAAGGCATTTTAAAAAGATTGGTCAAAATCACAGTAAAACACAAAGGTTTGGATTTCTTTTATAATTAACTCTTAAGAGAAATAGCTTAAATCAATTACACTGCAATTAATTGAAAATATATATAATAAAAAAATAAAAATCACTATAATTACATTATATTTGTATTCAGTAATTACATATTAGAAAAGTTTATTTTAAATTCACCAAGCTAATAAAAAAAATTACATATTAGATAGTTATGTGTATATAATAATTCCAATCCATCATGTTGAATATCTGCAATAATTCGTTGTACAACTGATAAATATAGCTCATTTAATCCCTCTAATGCAACATAGTTTTGGTTTATTAAAAGAGAGTAATAAAAGCTATATCTTATTAATTAGTTAATTAAAAGAAATATTACTGGTAAGAATTATTGTATAAATATTAATGTCATATTAGCACTACATCAGCAAGATTTTTCAATTTAATTGGGAACACACTAACTAGTCATAGAAATTAGCGTGGAAAAAAGGAGTCGCTACTTCGGTAAAATTCACCAAAATACTTTTACTGCTTACGTGGCATAAATAGATTCCATAAAGAAGCTTCGTCGCATCTAGAGATGGATTCAGAAATCAACTTCTTTATTTGTGTATTTCTACCTTTAATTTTGTTAATTAATAATCAATTGATATAAATACAACATAGTATTTTCTACACATAAACAATATAGCATGTTAGGCTCGTCTAATTCTAGCCTATTTTATTAAGTCTGGCCAATTTTTATTTTATTAATTAACCTAATTAACTATTCAATTATGCAACGGTCCATTAGGTCTAGCCTTATTTTATATTTTTAGTCCTAATTGCTAATCTTTAATCCTAAGTAGATTACATTTTGCATACAAAGTCTGTTTTAATTTTTCAAGTCTAACTGGTCAATTTATTAATTACACATGACAAAGCCCACTTAAGTCTAGTTGATTTTATAATTAGGTCCAATTGCCTTCTTATCAACCTAATTTACTACAAGTTTCACGCAAAAATCCAAGTTTTAGGCCTAAGTCTATATGATTAGTTTTAGATACCAATCAATCAAACAGACCTTTGTGAGCAAAATAATAAAATAATAGAAAGCAAGAAATTAGCAAAGTTATTATAACCCTCATACAACTAAATAACTCAAAACTAATAAAAAAAGCGGTTAAGGTTAGAAAATCATAGAAAAAAATCCTCAAAAATCAGCAAAATAGGCAATTGACGTACAAACAGCCAATTGGTTATGTCATAGAGCCGATCGGCTCTAGGGAGGTTCCTAGGCTAGATTCGACACCAGATGCTCCAAACCCTCAGATACATGCTTAAAAACACAAAAATATAATTAACATATGTATAATTGAACTAGTTTTTAAGATAAAATAAAAAAAAATGAACTTAATATAAACATACAATGAATAAATTTAACCAAACATGGCACCTTAATATAAACATACAATGAACTTAATATAAACATACAATGAATAAACTTAACCAAACATGGCAACTCTATCCAAAATAGATGAAAGACTAATAATTTAATACCTAAATCAAACAATTCTAATTAAAAACACATCAACACCTAGATCTATTATGAAAACTCATAAAGTTATCAAGATTTAAAATCCTAGCATGTTGTTCTAATAAGAACAACATTAGTTATCAGATTTAAAATCCTAAAATGAGGTTCTAATGAAACTAACATAAGTTATCAGAAATAAACATGGCATACCTAGATCTAATCATGCAAAACATGTAAAACAATCAACAAATGGCATGTATCACACTAATCCTAATCATGTTACTAGGTTCACAAAGAAAAGCATTAAAAGAGAAAGAAAATATGATGATGTAATGAGTTTTGAGAAATCCTCAGGTAGTCACCGTATTGTATAGATCCTCGAGTCTCAAGAGTAGAGGATGAGGTGGATTCAAAAATTGAGTAGGCATCTAGAGTGTTTAAGGTTTGTTCTTTAGTTTTTAGAAATTTCAAGACGTCGGCTTACCAATTATTTTGTGCTCAAAGTTGCCAACCCCTTGACCTACGGTTTCCTTTTTTATTTTTAGAGAAGGAATAAGGAAACCCTAAATACCAAGATATACATCTCCTTTAATAATTGATAATCATAAATAATAATTAAAGAATTTATCAAAACATTTTAAATGATAATTATTGATAAAAATTAATTTAATCATAAAAATATTTTAAATTCAAATGGTATTAATAAAACTTTCTAGAAGATGTATTTTAACAATTATTGATGTTTAAAGTCAGAAAATGCTTCAAACGACATAAGAACCCGAGTTTTAAGTCGGTCGATTATACGAAGAGCCGATTGGCTCTAAGTTTACAATTTTTGAAGATTTTTATAATTTAGTCCATGAACTTTTCAATTAGTTCAATTTCTCAAAAAACTTAATTTTTCTTGTCAATTTAATCCAATTTGATTTCGAAAAAGATATTCGCTCAATTAGTCTTAAGCCCAACTAGGATTTGGTTGTCCTCAAGTCCACAAGACCCGGGAGAAGCAGTAACTTTATCATTGTGTTTTAAGTAATTTTCTCGATATTTAGATTCGAAAAATAAGTGCTTACAGTTTTCTCCCTGTTTGTCAAGACTTATAAACATGTGCATGGTTAAATAAATCAAAACAATTTGTAAACATCAAGATATAGTAAAAGGATATATGAGCCGTTGAAACCACGCTTCATAGGCTCGGCATCTCGAAGACCACCTTCCAATTTGCACAGAAACTTCTAACTTAGGGATGACTCTTGCCAAATCTTGAGATATACATTTGATATAGGGACTATGTCCATCACACATTGATTTTAGGGTCTACGCCCGCACATTTTTAATAAGGACCACGCTCGCATACTTTGATTAGGGACCATGTCCACATACTTTTATTAGGGACCATGTCCACATACTTTTATTAGGGACCATGCCTATTCATTTTGAGTTACTTTCCCCCACTGATAAACAAAAAACCCGAGACTTTTCACTTAGAGATAAAATTAGTGATTTTTCTATTCTAGGGGCCAAACTAGTTAATTTGTTACTTTTGAGATGTACAATAATGGTTTTCCAACTTAGGAATATGATTCAACTGTTTTTGCCCTCCGGGAACTAAACTGGTATTTTTTCAACTAAAGACCAAAGTGTAGTTTGCCGGTTAGGAACCCAAATGGTAGTTTGCCTCTTTTAAGACATATCTATCATTTTCCTTTCATTCCTTTATTTTACCCATTTTTCTCCTAACTCTCTCAACTTTCTTTCTTTTGTTTCTTTCTCAATACTCAACCAAATTCACTCAAACTTATTTTAAAATGGCGAGTTCTTCATTAAGATCCGTGTGCTTCACTCTAGTCGTACCAAATTAGGACTTTTCACTGTCGATTTCACGTCAAAATGACCTAGGGTTAATAAAAGAGGAGGTAATCCCTCTTTTGGTAAATTGAGAATGCATCAGGCATCGAGCCGTATTAAATACATAACCGTCAAGAAATCTAAGACTCTTAACCTAGTCATACAGTACTTCTTTTGCATGCTTGTCAAGCATGTAACTCGCTTTTAAGTACTTTCCTGTTGCATCATGCTTCAGTTCAGGGGTGCCGATAGTAATTATTAAGCTCCTCTCTATACTTGTAAGTATCTTTAGTTCTCCCTAGAATATTCATTACAATATTTTCCAACTTAGGAATGTGATTCAACTGTTTTTGCCCTCTGGGAACTAAACTGGTATTTTTCCAACTAAAGACTAAAGTGTAGTTTGCCGGTTAGGAACCCAAATGGTAGTTTGCCTCTTTTAAGACATATCTATCATTTTCCTTTCATTCCTTTATTTTACCCATTTTCCTCCTAACTCTCTCAACTTTCATTCTTTTGTTTCTTTCTCAATATTCAACCAAATTCACTCAAACTTATTTTGAAATGGCGAGTTCTTCATTAAGATCCGTGCGCTTCACTCTAGTCGCACCAAATTAGGACTTTTCACCGTCGATTTCGCGTCAAAATGACCTAGGGTTAATGAAAGAGGAGGTAATTCCTCTTTTGGTAAATTGAGAACGCATCAGGCATCAAGCCGTATTAAATACATAATCGTCAAGAAATCTAAGACTCATAACCTAGTCACACAGTACTTCTTTTGCATGCTTGTCAAGCATATAACTCGCTTTTAGGTACTTTCCTGTTGCATCATGCTTCAATTCAAGGGTGTCGATAGTAATTATTAAGCTCCTCTCTATACTTGTAAGTATTTTTAGTTCTCCTTGGAATATTCATTGTAGTATTGAAGACATTAATCTAACACATTCTTCTCTATATGCATGACACTCAAATCGTGGCGAACTATATTGGAACACCAATAAGGCAAATCCTAAAAAATGTTTCTTTTCTTCCAACCACATGTTTTACATATTAGGCTATTGACTTCTTTTACACCATGTTCTGTAAGATTTTTTTAGTTCCAACTCCTTTAATTCTTGCAAAATCTAATGTCTAAACCGAACGGGCAGGGATTCAGTCCCAATTGTCTTATTATTAGTGAAAGTTGTTTTATTCCTGCAAAATGGATTATCGGGCAGCAAAAACTTTCGATGGTTGTCAAACCATGATTGTTTTCCAGTGAACTTAAGAGTAAAAGCTTCAAAGTTTTCCATGCAATACGAACATGCTAACCATCTAGTAATTCCCCAACCCAACAACATCGAGTACACAGGAAACTCACTAATAGTCCACATCAATGTAGCTCGCATTTGAAAATTCTCTATCTATGAAATGTTATAAGTCCATACACCCACCTCCCATAACTATTTCAACTTTTTAATCAGTGGTTGTAAGAATACATCGAGCTTATCCTTTGGATTTTTCGACTCAGGAACCAATACAGATAAAAAAATGTATTATTTCTTCATACATATCCACGGAGGCAGATTATATGGGTCACTATTACTGGCCATGAAGACTACTATTGCCCTGACTAACCATATGATTGAAAATCGTATGCGCAAGGACCTAGTCTAATATTCCGACTTTTAGCAATCTAGGAGTTTGAGGAAAATAATATGCGTCTCATTGAAATGCTTCCAAACTGGTGAATTAGACGAATGGCATCTAACGCCATCTTCAACCTCATGCTCTGCATGCCACCTCATATCCTTCGTATTAGTATTTGATGCATATAATCTCTACAATCTAGGATTAGAGGAAAATAATATGTTTTTTTTTTTCTATGCCACACTTCTTTTATGCCTTTTATCTAAGTCTCAATATGGTTACATTAACCTTGGATGGCCATAAATCTTACAGCTCAATAAGTTAATATCTCCAGCCCAATATATCAAACACCTATTGAAACAACAATCGATCTTTTCTGTTGGTAGACCCAGACCACGAAGTAACTTTTTAGTTTTGTAAAAGTTATCAAACACCACATTATTTTCAGGCACTATCTCTTTCATCAATTCACACATTTGATCAAAGCATCCTTTTGACATGTCATTCTCTGACTTCATAATAATGTCTAGCAACGAGAGATAGTTGTAAATGCATTTTACAATTAGGCCACAAGTCCTTATCTGCTACCTTTAGCATGTCATAAAACTTTTGTGCTTAGGCACTAGGGGGTTCTTTTATGTCATCAATATTAAAATTAGGACTTGCTGCATCCATAACCGTTAGTGATGGCATATGGCGCCGCTAAACTAAAAGGAAAGGCACAAGCTTTTGCACCTCTTTAGCACCACTATTTAGCGACAGTAAGCACGCTGCCCTAACTAGTGACTGTAAATTTTTCGTGGCTAAATCATCACTAAAGTGTCACCATTTTAATATCGACCTAATATGTCGCTAGCCATTATTATCTCGTCGCTAGATAACAACAGAAATTATCTATCGCTAAACGTAGAAATTCTTGTAGTGATACATGCCTTTGGGTTCATTATATGAAGCCTTTCAACCTAAGATGGAAAAACATTTCGAACCACCATACGAATTTGGTCCTTTTTAGAAGGCTTGTTCTTCATCAATCTAATTTTATTTCTCTACCTGGTTAAAAAAATAAAACAAGGACTCATTTAACTTTTATTTAGTGGACTTAAGATCTCTCATTGAAACTTCGAGATATGTATTATAATCATATTGCTTTATAAAAGAATTATACAAATCTCGCCATTCAACTTAATAATTTGGGACTTTCTAGTTGAGTAGTTCCTATAATGGTAGCATACTATTTCAGATGAACCTTCGTATCACTAGTTTCATTGAACTCGTTCATCTTGGGCATTCTAAGATTGGAAGTTAGCTTGTGTTCCCTAGTGAGGACTAACTCATCAAAGTTATAAGTTGGGTCCAAACCCTTAACTTCCAGCATCTCTTGTATCTTGTCCAACCTCACACTTAAACTACTTACAGCCTCATTAGTAGCAAGAACAGTCTCTTTTCTAGCTTGGTCCAATACATACTCATCAAGGTTCAATCTTATATGTAATTTTATTCTTTTTATTAACTTAACAATAAATAAGTTACATTTGTAACTAAATAATATTTTTAATCCTAAAAATAGCATTTTATTATTATTATTATTATTATTATTATTATTATTATTAAATTTTGAATTCTAAGACTATATTTTGATACATTAAAATTTTTATTTAGACATGTGTATTTATTTTTGACAAATAAGATTCAAATTTATATGTAATTTTACTATCTTTATATTAATTAATAAATTAAATTTTTGATTAAATAATGACTTTAATTTTAGAAAATAATAATTTAATTATATTTTTCATATTATACTAACTAACATATTAGTTTCTTAATTAGAAAATAATTCTAATTCTAACAAAATTATATTTTAACATTTTATTAACTAGAAAATTAGTTTTCTAATTATACAATAATTTTTTTAATACAAAAAATAAAATAATAATTATATTTATATTATTAATTTATATAATACTAAAATCAATTAATAAATATTCTAAACTAATTCTACGTTATTTTAGTAATAATATTTAAAAATATTTAATTTATAATTTTATAAAGTATTATCAATAATTATTATATTAGAATCTTTATTAAATTTTATATATATATAAATATATATATATAAATATATATATTTTCCATCTATATAATATTAATAATCAAAATAATTATTACAGCCTAAAAGTGATTATAATTATTACAGAGTTAAATGCACATATAAGTAATCAATTTACTAAAATACGTGCCTAATTTTATAATTTTTCAGTTCCAGAAGACATCATATACTCGGCTACGTGATGTACCAATTCATGTTGGGGATAAAACCACTTGCTAGTAGGCCAGCGGTAAATTTACAAATGGTATATTATCTTACCACAATATTTCTAGAAAGTTATGAAAGTCCAGATTATGTGGTCTTGCAGAAATCCAATGTGTTAGTGTTAAAGACAATTGCTTGCGAAAAGTCTTTTTCTCTTTTTAAATGAAGAAATTTTAACTTATTAAAATAGAAATACAAAACAAAAAGACTAATCAGTTCAGAGACCATAACTAAAATAGACTGATACTTTTCAGTTATTAGTATTTTAATCATAAATCAAAACAGCCTTTTGTATCCCTAATGCCCAGTATCAATGGACAGTCATGCCTTTTGAGCTCAAAACGGCCCCTTCATTATTATTTCAAAAATTTATTAATATTAATAAAAAATAAGAAACTATTTACTAAATTAGTATTATAAATATAATTAACATGCTATATTTTAGAATTGAAAATTAATTTTCCTACTTCTAAAATAATGATAATTATTTAATTAAGAAATTGATTTAATAATTGATTATAAAATAAGAATAAAAACTACATGTCAATATAATATTTCTATATAAAAAATAAATATACATATCAAAATAAAATCTTCTTTACTGAATTTAATACACATCAAACAAAATTTATATTTCAGTATATATATATATATTCTCAATACTCTTTTTCCATTATATTTCTACTGATGTGCGGCGAACTTGAAGAAGATAAGATTTTCTTGTGATTTTTTTGAGTCTACAAGGTCCCTGAGATGAGAAGGTTTACTTACATCAAAAGTATTTTAAACTCGTTTTAAACAACTGCATCATATCTTTGTTGAGTAAACTTGTTCATTTATGCACAGTAGTAAGATCCGGTTTTTGAGATAAGGCAGTAAAACTGGTGGCTTGGCTCATATTTGTTTAAAATAAAGTTATTTTGTCTTGTTCTAAAATGAATTTAGAACCACTTTTCCGTAGATCGTCTTCCTTTTCAAATTCTTCTGCCTCTGACTCCTCAAGATTCAAAGGTTTGGTAAATAGTGAAGAAATCACTATTAAAGATTTTACAAAGCATATTGATGATTGGAAAATATCCAAGATTCAAAAGAAGCAAATTTATGAGTTTTCAAAGTTTCCTATCTTCAAAATAGATTTTACCATCAAAACTGAAGAAAGAGATATCCAAATTTCAAAGCCTTTTGAGAAAATCTATTTTCTAAATCCAAAAATCCTTCAGAAATATAAAGAAAAAGATTACAAATACATCCACATAGGTCTTGTCCAGGTAGGAACAAAAACCCCTTATCGGAGAAGGATAAGATATTTCCACATTAGGAGTCCTTAGGGATGCTAGGTTTATAAATTTTTATGATTCCATATTAGGCACTATTGAGTCAAGTCTTAACAAATGACCTATCAGTTTTAATTGTTTTCCAAACATTACAATTTCTTTAAATGATAAAAATATTTTAAAGAGTTTGTTCTCCATATTAAAATACATAATTACAAAATGCTTGAAGGATCTATCATGATAGCTTTGATTTTCAAAATACATTATAAGCCATGATTTCTATTTTTTGTCAACACACAAGCTTCATTCACCAAAAGAAAAAACTTTATTCCTCCAAACATACCTCTCTAAAGCCAACCAACTATCCCAAAGACCATTCAATAGAAAGACATCACACTTCTAGAAGAATAGATACTCGAAGGAGCAACCCAACCTGAATCTCCATAGCAGACGGAGCCAAACACAAACCTCAGAAACATAATCCAATTTTCCATATGGGAAAGTAAAGCTCGCATTCAATAGAATATCAACTTCCTCTAGATTTTCTGATGATACTTCTTCTAATTCAACCATAGATATAGGGAGGGTTTCAAACATACTCTCTATCATCTATGCCCCTTACAAAGAACCTGTTCCAACACGAAGCTTGTCAAGATTTTCAAAATTAGATTTGCCAAGCCCAAACACCACATTACAAAATGTTGATTACCAAAACAATGTTCCAAGACCTGTTTATAATGAAAGCCAACCAAAGAAAGAAGATGACATGGAATCCATCTCTACCCCCTCTTCACCATCACTGTCAGCAATAATCCAAAATCTAGAAGCATAAATCAATATGGTTTCAAAAGAGTTTCAAATCAATAAAAGCTTTTACATGAAGATTTCTACTCAAAGAATAACTATTCCAAAAAACTCTAGTTTTTAAAAAGATTTTAAAAGAAAAAGATAGTATCCAAGAAAGATACTATGGATTTTGTTTACAAAACAAAGTCCAAATCATATTTTTTTAATTGGTTTCAAATTTATTGCAAAGAAAATGGTATTTCATACCCTTTCAAAGATAAGGTCATTAGTCCTATTACCATTAGGAACAAAGCCCAGAATGGAAGGTCGGAGAAAACCAAACCATCAAGTCTGAACATCCTCCTTTTAGGAAGATAACTATTCCTTATGGAGAAAAGAAAATTGAAGCCACACCTTACAAGCTAGTAAGAGAGGATTTCGAAAAGAATATCAAAAATATTGTTCAACATAATAATTTTTCATATACCTGTTTTAACACGATAGGAAAACAACTGGTTATGATAGAAAGCCAGATTCAAAGACCTGCTACAATCTTGACCTCTGTAGTTTCTAATACTAATCATCCAAAGGAAAAGAGTCAAACAGAGAAACTTAAAAACCCTGTCTTCAAACCCTATCAGATTTCAAAGCCTAGTCAAGACCAATTTCAAAAGCAAACTGAGTTTGCTAGAGCAGTCAAAGAACAACTTAGCAAGTTAGCCACTTCCAAGTCTTTAAAGAACATAGTACTAGATACTCCTCAATCCAGTAGGAATATTAGTGTTATAGAGCAAGTCCAAAGTAGTGAATCTAATGATTCAGGACCAGAAAGTGTTACTGAAGAACCCTCCCAGATTAATAGATTGGGATAGCAAGCCCCTAGATTGACTTGGCATACTTCTAGGACTACTGCCCCTGACTTAAGTATAGAAAATAGGAATAATGTCCGTATCCAGTCTAGATTCAATGCCTCTTCCATCTATGAATGGAATATAGATGGTATGTCTCAGTATAACATTCTTGGTCTCTTACAACATATGACCATATGGTGGCAAATACCTACAAAACCCAAAGCGGTACCTTTGATAGAGCGAAAGCTGAACTCCTTATAGCCAATTTTTCAAGCCAGCTTAAAGGATGGTGAGATTACCATCTCACTCAAGCACAACAGCTACAAATCTTAGGTGTTATCCAAACCAAAATAGAAGGAACCCCTATCATAAATGAATTAGGAAATCTAATTGAGGATGTTGTGTCAACCTTAATCCTTATGATTTTCCTCCACTTCATAGGAGATCCATCTCACCTCAAATATAAGAATGTTGAACTTCTCAACATTCTAACCTGTAAAAAACTTAGCAATTTCCAAGCCTACAAAGGCACTTTCCTAACTAGAGTAATACTTAGGGAAGACTCAAACTAGATTTTCTAAAAAGAGAAATTCTTAGCTGGTTTACCTAAAATACTAGGTGAGAGAGTTAGAAATATTATCAAAAAAGCCCATGGTGGCCAAATCCCTTATGATATTTACACTTATGGTGAATTTAGTTAGCCTTACTCAGAAGGAAGGACTAAAAATTTGCCATAATCTTAAGCTTCAAAGACAGCTCAAATGGGAAATGAAGAAAACTAAACAAGAACTAGATAGTTTTTGTAACCAGTTTGAGTATAATCCCACAGAGCATTCCCCTTCCTGCAAAGGAAAATGTAAGGAAGATTTTTCAAAACCTTATAAGAAAAAACGTTTTCACAAAAGCAGGAAGGTGCCAAAGAACAAAGAAAGTTTTTACAAAAGGTCATCTTCTTCAAAATGTTCAAAATAGAAGCCCAAAAAAGATTTTAGTAAAATTAATTGCTATAAGTGTAGCAAGAAAGGTCATACTTCAAAGTATTGTAAGTTGTCTAAAAAATTCAAGAGCTTCAAATAGAAGAAGAAATTTTAAATAAATTTTTTGATATTCTTTTCAAAATCCTCTCCTACTAGCTTGTAAGGTGTGGCTTCAATTTCCTTTTCTCCATAAGGAATAGTTATCTTTCTAAGGAGGATGTTCAGACTGGATGGTTTGGTTTTCTCTGACCTTCCATTATGGGGCTTTGCTCCTAATGGTAACAGGACTAATGACCTTATCTTTGAAAGGGTATGAAATACCATTTTCTTTGCAATAAATTTGAAACCATTCCAAAAAACTCTGGTTTTTTGAAAAGCCAAAATGTGGCTGCCTCCACTTCGCTGGAACTCTATCTTCCGGTCACCAAAACGGACGCCGCCACCGCCAAAATGAAGCTCTCTTTGAGGGGAGCCGATCGCCACCAAGATCGGACGGAAACGGCCGGAACGGCCTTCAAAAGCCGCTGCCCCTCTTTCTTTTTCCTCATTTCTTAACGCTGGCCCATTCTTGGACTCGGCCGCCCTCGCGGTAGCTTCTCGATGGACGAAGCCGCCACCTCTTCCTTCCTCTTCCCGACGTCTCCCTCTCTCTCCCCACTTCTCTCTCCCTTTTCTTCTTTCAATATCGACATTTGACCCCTGAACTTTTCCTTATCACAATTTGGTCCTTCAACTTTCTTAATTACTTACAATTTCATCCTACAAAATTCCAATTTGACCCCTACACTTTTCTTTATCCTTTCAATTAAGCCCTCAACTAATTAATTTGGGCCAAATCAGAATTATTGAAAATACACAATTACATAAATATCCCTGACCGACATATTTATTTACAAAAATACCAAACTCACAAATTTCTATTAAAACCCCATAAAAATAAAATTATACTTTTAATCCTTATTTCAAAATAAATTTCCAATTTAGTCCTAACACACAATTAAATTAAATAATCAATTTACTAATTATTTTCCAACTTAAAGTTTAATACCACTAGCCAATTAAAATACCAATTTCTCCAAAATTCTTTTATAAAAACATCTTTTACAATTTCTTCCAAAATTTTCCAATATATATAATTTTATTTATACATATACATATACATTGGGGAAAAATTTGAATAACAAAAAATATAATCTACCCTTCAAATAATTTACTTAATTCATTCTTAAAATTTCAAACTAATTGGGTATAGAAAAATAATTCATTTAATTGACTAATATTAAAATTTACATTAAATCATTTCAAATTAAACCAAATAAAAATGAAGCTAAAATTAACTTAAATAAAAACTCATTATTAAATATATAAAAATTTCGGGTATTACAGGGGTATCACCAGTTGAGGGTTCATGAAGAAGACATTCTGAAGACAGCGTTCAGGACGCATTATAGGCATTATGAGTTCCTGGTAATGTCGTTTGGACTCACTAATGCTCCTGCAGCCTTCATGGATCTGATGAATCGAGTTTTCAACTCGTTATTGGATTGTTTTGCCATTGTATTTATTGATGATATCTTGGTGTACTCTATAAACAAAGAGGAGCACGCGTGGCATCTAAAGATGTTACTTCAGACATTGAGGGAGCATTTGCTGTATGCTAAGTTCTCCAAATACGAGTTTTGGTTAGAAAGCATTGCTTTTCTGGGCCACGTTATGTCTAGAGAAGGTATTTAAGTGAACTCCAAGAAAGTGGAGATGGTGACTGACTGCCAGAGACCGACCATGGTGACAGAGGTTTATAGCTTTCTGGGTTTGGCAGGTTACTACCATTGATTCGTGCAAGACTTCTCTAGGATTGCAGCGCCTTTAACTAAGCTGACTCAGAAGAACGTCAGATTCTAGTGGACTGACGTGTGTGAAAAATATTTTCAGAGACTGAAAGATTGTTTGACTTTAGCTCCACTGTTGACCTTACCTTTTGTGATTGGAGGATTCACGGTGTATTGTGATGCTTCTAGAGTGGGTTTGGGTTGCATTCTAATGTAGCATGGTAAGATAGTGGCTTATGCGTCTAGGTAATTGAAGAGGCATGAACAGAATTACCCTACTCATGATTTGAAGATGGCAGCAGTAATCTTTTTCCTAAAAATCTAAAGACACTATTTCTACAGGGAGGACGTATCCTAACTCTCCTCAGCTCAAGCTTCGTAATGGCACCGGTTTTGTGGTGATCGGTCTTTGTTTTGCAAATTGACAGTCGAGATCGTCCGCAAATCTCTCCGAATGATCGGGTGTCAGATCAGAAAATCGGAAGTGGGGATCATCATCAGCGCGTCGTTTCGAGTCTGATGGTGAGTTCGGATCGTCGATCGGACTTCGGCGGTTGGAGGCGAGTCGACCGAGCGATCAAGCGTCTCGGTAATTTTTCTCTAGCCCGTAATTTTGAAATTCCTAGTTTAATTGTGTGTCTAATGGTTTATATTGAGTATTTGATGATATTTATGAGTCAAAAATAATTGTCTGTCAGTTTGCCTGCCTCGTATTTTGTATTGTGTGGCGGAGTCGGGAAAATAGTGAAGTTTGGGGACCCGACTCCCGTTGTTTGAATTGTTGGATATTTGAAGTATTTTTCTGGCAGGTCCTGGACCCGTTTTACGGGGGGGAAATGTCCGTGTTGTAGGGGAGGTTCTGCCGGATTTTCGGTAGCATTCTACCGAGTCGAGATTCTTAGACAGTCAGTCCTAGGAGTCTAGACCTAGGATTAATGATCGATTGTTTCAACATAATTGATAAATTATTTTTTCATGATTAGATGATCTATTTGTTCGGCTCGCTCCAACCGAGGCACTGAAGCAGAGCTAGGAGGTCGCCCAATTCTGTGAGTTAAAGTCATTTAATTATTGCACTATTGCTAAGTCTGATTTTAATATGTTATTTTAGAATTCGTGCTTAATATGATTATTAGTATTGCAAAATAAATGATTTCACTTGATTATTAATTATTGAAAATAATATAAATATTATTATTAGTAATATTATAAATATTATTATTTTTCCACTCACAAATTACGCGTTGCTTTACCCTGAATTTTTAATCTTTATTTTGATAATGTGTTGGATGATTTAATTAGACCATGATATTTACTAAATGTGATGATTGCGATTTGGGAAATGTGGCTTTCGTAGAACATGCCACCTGATGGGTTACATCAGGACCGCGTGCGCACCGGTAATGATCATGGATAGGTAATAAGATTATTATGAGTTCGCCCTGGTCGAGCATGGCTCTCTGGGCTGATTTGAGTAAATTGCGGTAATAAGATTATTATGAGTTTTGCCCTGATCGAGCATGGCTCTCTGGGCTAATTTGAGTGAGATGCCGGAGTAAAGGACCCTGGTCGAGTTTCGCTCTCTGGGCGCCGGCTTATTTGAATATTAAGTGACCGAACTGGAGTTAAGGACCCTGGTCCAGCTTCGCTCTCTAGGCGCCGGCTTATTTGGATACTTAAGTGACTAGACTGGAGGTAAGGTCCCTAGTCAAGCATTACTCTCTAGGCGCTAGTCTTATTGGTTTAAGAGAGCCAAAAGGCTACTAGAATTTGGGGTTAGGGTTCTACTGAGCCACTCGTCCCGTAAAAGTAAAAAATATACTTTTTATTTATTTATTATGGTATGATTATAATATGATTTGTATATATGTGCATGGTTTGATATTACTGATTCAAATGATTAATATTTTCTGTGAAGAAAGCAATAGTCTCTAGATTATTTGATTTTAACTCACTCTTGGGAGGTCTCCATTTCTTTTTTTTTTGTAACTCTTACTCAGCAACTCGACTTCTTCATCATCGGGTGGTGTTTGATTTGGTATGTCAAATTGTAAAAAAATTCTTAGATCCTCCGCAGTAGTAGTAGTAGGGATATTAGTGGTAAATTTTCTGTAGTTTCGGGTCTCACTTAATTTTTCTGGCAGACCGAAGTAATTATGTAAAATGTAACTATTAAGATAATTTGTGGCTTTAATAATATTAATTTGAGATAAGATTTGATTGAGTTAGTGAGTGTCAGGCTTACTACGGGATTCGGTGGCCTTAAGCCTACCCATTCCCTAGTGCCGGTCACGGGCCCACGGATGGGGTCGTGACAACCCCGATTGCAAATCAATCTTGGAGAAGTATGTGGCTCCTTGAAGCTGATCGAATAGGTCATCGATACGATGAAGTAAATACTTGTTATGAACCGTCGCTTTATTCAGCTACCGGTAGTTAATACAGAGGCTCAAAATACTATCGCTTTATTAACCACATGGACTTGGTTGTTGTAACTAAAAGGAAAGGTTTTCTATTCTAGTCAACGGTGTATACAATGCATATGTAACTAGAGTAGTTATATAAATAGTAGAGGGATATAGTATTCGGTATGTTACATCAATTTATACTGCAATACATAAAATCTCTTCTTCTTCTTCTTATACTTTCTGTTCTCTTTCTCACTAATATTTTCTTTGAGTTCTTGGCTTTGTGATTACAAAGTTGAGAATATTTTGGTATATTTTGGTAATTTAAAAAGAAAGCAAAAAATATGTTGGTTAAATTAAAGGTTTAACAAAAATGCAATATCTGAATATTAATTATTTAATCACTTCAAACATTTTAATTTTTAGTTTAATCTAATATATTTTTGTATATTTTTATAATTTGTTAAATATTTTTAATTTCTTATTTAACTTAACAGGTATATAAACTCTATTTTATAATAATAAAATACCTATACATAATATAGATAGACGTATTAAATGAAGATATATATAAAAAAATATTTAGATATTATAAAAAGTATATATTAAAGTGTTTATTATATTAAATTCAAAACTAATATATAAATGACCAAAAAATTAAAATTTGGATGTTTAATATTTTTATATATTGAAAAAATTATTATAATAAAAGAGAAAACTTTGTGAATAATATTCTTAAATCAATTGCAGAAAGTTAATTTATTCATTCACCATTTTCTTGCTAGCAGGTAGTTTACAAAAACATCGTTGCTTTGTCTATTCATTTTGGTCTTTTTGCTCAAGGCAACTGCACAATACATTTTACATTTATCGTTTCGTCCTCGATGACATTAACTTGCCAGCTATAAAAATCATCCCATCCCGTGTTGGTCTTATATGGGCCCAGACAAGGACTCCTTGATGCAACTGTTTTGCCACTTATAATTAGTAATTCGTATTGTATAGCGTGGTATTATTGAAATATGTATATAATATAAAAAAAATATTAATTTAAATATAACTCAGTATAATTAATTGTGTCAAAATATCAAATTTAAATAACAACATATTTATTAATTAGATTAAATGGATTGATTCATATAACTCGTTTGATAAATTAAATTTTTTAAACATATTTTTAAATAAAAATTAACCATTATAATTTTAAAAATATATAATATTTATTTAATTATAAAACAACTTAAATTTATATTTTATTTTAAAATATAATTATATATATATATATATATAAATGATATTTATATAAATATACAAAGAGAGAGAATAAATATATTTAAACATGTTTATATATATATATATATATATCGTATATATCTTTACTTTATAAATCTATTTAAATAAATGTGTTTATTCGTGTCATTCATATGTCAGTTTAATTCATTTAAACATAGTTTATTTTCGTTGACCAAATCCGTTTATCCTACAACTAAATTTGTTAAACTACGTGCCATGCAGTATCATTTAATCTGGTAATGTCAAAAATTGCTTGCGCTACCTACTTACCATCTTGCCCTAAGGTCTATCTCAATAACTACGGTAAAGCGCTGTCGCACGGCAGCCTAAAATTGACATTCAACATCTAAACAAGTAAAATTACCTTACTAACACTAACACCATAACATATCCTGTAAGATTGTTGTTAATATGAGTCTAATATGTATTTTTATAATACTCTTATGTTTAAAATGTGATATAATGCATTTTAGAAATATTACTGTGTTAATCTGATTTTTTGTTATATTTTTCATTTGTTAATTAAAGTAAAAATTTATAATGATAAAAATAAGAAATAAGTATAAAAAAAATATCAAATATACTATTTTATAATTTTTAATATATATTATTTTCATCTAGTAAGATATATAGTTTTAAATTGTGGCAAAAAATAGTATCTCATGTTAAAAAGTATTAATTCGTATGGATTCAGCCCGCTTTCATTTTCATCAACCATCATTATCATAGTGCTCATATATGATAATATGAGTTTAGAGGTTAACAACTTCTAATTTTATTACTTAACTGTCAAATCAATCTCATCGGATCAGAAAATTCTGAAACTATGATTTAACGGTAAAATAATAATTTTATAAATTGATAGATTATTGACTAACATCACAAAATACAGAGAATATGATGATAATAACTTATCAATGTAAAAATAATTAAATTCTTATAAATTAAAATTCTTTAAAAGCAAAATGTATTTTTATTACAATATAATCATATGTTTCTTTATTTAAAAAATATATATAAATTATAAAATAAAATAGTAAAAGTAGATGATATTTTTTTTACTTATTCTTAAAGTTAAACTTGAGTTTAATCCGGCGCATGCCATGGATGATCATGCTAGTTAGATATACAGCGTTCGACAATAATCTGGCCGAAGTCCACCTTATCCACTTGGAACTTAAAATCAAGGGCCGAATTTTTTGTCACTTTCCTATCAGATGCGGAACAATCTAATTTGTGCAGATTATATTGACCGATTTCTACTTCCCTTTACGACAATTAAGGATTTAATGAGACAGCTATAAGGCTATTAACAAAACCCAATTAGCTCGTTCGTATTTCTATCACGAAGGAAACTGAGAAAATATAACAAATATGGAATATTCTTGACCTAATTTCTTTTGTCATTTTCTAGTAATATTTAGTTCCTTATCACATGTGGAACAATTAATTTTTGAGCCGATTATATTGACCGAAATTTCTTTTATTTGTCTTTATGACAATTAAGGATTTAGTAAAGTAAAAGATAGAGATGGCAAACCGCAGAGTTCAATTGGATTCCGCTGAAAGCGTTTTGAATTTAAAATTATTTTAAGTTCTAATTTTTAAATCCGGATTATTTCAGGTTAGTTAAATTTTATATTAATTCATTGAGTTTGGATTAAATTTTAAAATTAATTTTTTTAATTTTACTTTTTTATCTCAAAAATTTTATATAGTAAAATCTTATATATTTATTTTTTAAAAAAAAAATTCTAGTTGAGCATTCAAAGTTTAAATTCTCTATACTAGCAGCAGGTTATTTTTTGCCTCATATTGAGATGGCCGCCTGTGTATTCAACTATTATTTCATTTACTTAGATTTCTTTTTAAAAGTTAAAGAAAACAAATAAAGAAATAAAAATTTTATTGCTTTTAAGAATAATTAATTTAATTATTAAATTACTTATAGAAGTATTTCCATCTATAAATTAAAAAATTTTAAACTCAAAATAGTATCAAAGTTAAAATTTATTTCATTAATTTTTTCGTTATTAATTATGTTTTCTTACTTTTATTAAAAGAAAATGTTTAAATAATTAATAATTTCTTACATAAAATATAAATTTATTCTTAGTCTCAAACATTTTTTCCTCAAAAATAATATAAAAACTCAACTTTTTTTATTCTTTTAAAGAAACAATTAAATAGAAAATATACTAAATTACAAGATGACAAATGTAAAAAATCTTTTTCTTAATTTAAATTATTTTAAATTACTTGTTAATATTTTTATTTTATGATATTATATAAATTCAAGTTAATTATTTTATCTAATGAATAAGAATTTATAAAGTAATAAGTCTAAAAGATTTAAAATATGAAAATGATATTACAAAAATAAAACATATTAAGAAAACTAGTACAAAAATAATTATATATGATAATTAAATATCACAAAAATGTCTTGAGTTCATTTTGGATTTTGAAATGGATTTGTATTAGTTATAATTTTGGGTATTAGCGGGTCTCGAGTCATCAGTTTTTGGTTTTTTCAGATTTTTCAATTTTTGATTATTTCAAGCTCAGGTTGTTTTGGACTTTGGTCACTCGAGTTTTGAATCACTTTGGTTTTGAAGTCACTTTGGCTTTGAGTAACTTTTGGTTCTAATAATCTCGCTGTCAGTTCATTTTGGATTTAGATATTTAATTTTTTATTAAAAGCTCAAGTTTGGATAGGTCGAATTTCGGACGAGTTAGATTAAATTAATAGGTTTGAATTAGACTTTGCCATGCTTTCCAAAAACACTTCTTCTATAAAACCTAAAGATTTAATGCAAATCACTTTTTTCCAAGCATTCCTCTTCCAAAGTGGGAGGCAAACTGTTATCATTAGAAATTCGGAAACTAGAGTTACATATAGCTTGATGATGAAAAGGTTTAAATAGTTATTTGTCAAAAGAGGAAAAAGGATTGTGGCCCTTGAAACCTTAGAGAAATTGCTAAAAAAAAAAGAAAGAAAATGTCAAAAGACCATTGGTCCTCAGCTCGAGCTTGCACAAGCCTAGGGTGACCTTGCCAGGGATCACCCTAAGCCTGCGTGAGCCCACCTAGACCCCCGCCTGGATCACTCGCCTTTGGTGTGCCTAATATGAGCTTGCGTGTATCCAGGGTAAGCTTACACGAGTCCACCTAGACTTCGTATGAGAAGAGTGTTAACTTAGGGGCATGGGCCTTTAGCCCTAACCTTGCGCCCGTCCATGCTAAAGCTATGCGGGCCCAACCTCACCTTGCACAAGGACAAAACAAGGACACACTCTGACCTCGTGCATGTTCAATTTGGGCAAAGATCAACTCTGAGTGACGTGTCGATCCCTTGGGGGAACTTTTGAGCGGGAAATTTCCCTCCAATAACTTTTAATATTTGTCAAAGCCTCACTATAAATATTTGACTTCCTCTAATGAGAAAGGAGTTGGTTGATTGACTTGATTGTAGGGCTTATTAAAAAATTATTTATTAGAAAGAGACAACAGTGCACTTTTGATTCTTTTATTTTCTTTTCTTAAAAAAAAAAAGCAATTAATTTAGGGTTTGAGAAAACCATAGTCTCTTTTTCCTTCTCTCAAAAATCGATTTCTTGCTAAAATCAAGTCGCAAAAGTAGCTGCTTGAGGGCTCAAATTCATTCTTATTTCTATTTTTTGCACATTTTTATCATTCATTGCATTTATTATCATTTATTTTTTGTTCATTTATTTTTCTCATTTTATTTATTATTCCATTTAAATCATGTTTATTTTTATGTCTTTCTTAATAAGTCTATTATAAAATATTTTTCTAGGTCCGTTGACCTCGCATGAGTGGAACCTGTACCCACACGGTGTGAGTTCCTGTTCTGTACAATTATATTGTTTTTGTAATACCTAGATTTAAAAAGTAAATAACAATAATAATAATAATAATAATAATAATAATAATAATAATTAAAAAATATTTCCTTTTTCTTTCCTTCCCCTTCCTCCTTCTCCTTCTTTTCCTTCCTCCTTTTTCCTCCCCCTTCTCCCTTCTTCCCGCCGATTGCCCTCTCCCCCTCATCGCCTGTGTGCCGCCGAGTTGCTACTGCCGCCGCATCTCCTTCTTTTCCTTCCTCCCGCTGCCGTGTCTCCTTCTTCTTCTTTCTCCCACTGTCGCGCCGCCTTTCCCTTTTCCCTCCCTTTCGCGCAATATCGACAGAAGGAAAGAGGGGTTGCCATTGCCGTTTTGACCGTTTACCGTCCTCTTTTTGGCCATTTGATGCCGAAATCAAGCTTCCCTCCACCTAAAACCCTAGAAACGACCTTCCTTGCCGTGAAATCCCCCGCTGGCAGCCTCAAAAAGCTCACAAGAGCTGAGACTTTCTGGCCCTAATCCGGTGCCTTCATGAGAGTTTTTGACCGCAACTCTCGTGTTTTCAAACTCTCCACAACTCGAGCTTTGCATAGGCGCTTCTGGATTTGAATTTTGACACTGTTGGCAAGACCGGCATCTGGACCCTAGTGTTTTCTAGAGGCGCGAAATATTGGAATTTTGACTCGGTATAATTTTATTTAGACCTTAAAACTTATGTTATAATTTTAGAAAAATATTATGGCTATTAATCAGTAGTGATGGATAATTTAAAAATTAATTAAATTTAATTAATTGTGATTGTGGTGTATTGCGGAGTCGGGAAAAATAATGCAGTTTTGGTGGCTTGACTCTCGTTAATTAATTACAGAATATTTGAAGTATTTTTGGCAGGTTCTGAACCCGTTGTATGGGAGGGTAAGTGTCCGTAATTTAGGGGAGGTTCTAATAAATTTTCGATAGAATTCTCGAGTCTAAAATAATTTTAGGCAGCCTAATATAGGGATCTAGGCTTAGAAAAAATTTAAGAATGTCTATTAACTGAGTGTTTTCGTGAATAGATAATCTATCCATCCTGCCAGCTCAATCCGAGGCATCGAAGCGGACTGAGGAACGCATCAGAACTGTGAGTTAAAGTCATATAATCGCTACACATTGATATGTCTAGATCTAATGCGATAATTAATGATTAATGTTATGTATGATTATCATTATCATTATTATAAATAAATTTCACTTAATTGATAATTATAATGAATAATATTAATATTATTATTAGTTGATTTATCTTGTTATTTATGATATTTTAAATAATGTTATTTTAATACTATTATTATCTTGACATAACTATATTTTGCATGCTCACTTTACCGAGGTTTCCAAATCTTTATTTGCAGCATGATATTAAACAATTATGTCAGCTTATGATTATTCTATTATGATTATTATATTTATGTTATGACTGTGACAATGAGATGAGGCTACAGTAGAACATGCCACTTGATGAGTTACATCAGGACCACGTGCATATCGGTAATAATCAGAGACAGGTAATAAAGTTATTTTTGGATTTTGCCCTGATCGAATATAACTCTCTGGCTGTGAAAGCTTGACTGCTGGAGAAAAGTCTTTGGTCGAGCAATGCTCTCTAGGCGTTAGCTTAGTTAGGAATCAAGTGTCCAGGCTGGATATAAGGACCCTAGTTGAGCTTCGTTATCTAGACGCCAGACCTATAGGAATAAGAGAGCCGAAAGGCTACTAGCATTTTGGGTTAGGGTTCTGCTAAGCCACTCGTCCCATAAGTCTTTAAATGTATTTTATTTCTAAATTATGGTATGACTTGTATTTAATATACAATGGCATGATATATTGAGTTAATTAATATTATTTTATTGAGAAGACTGCAATAGTTACATGATTATTTGATTTTAACTCACTCTCGAGACTGACAGTCTCAATTTTATTTTTTTCAGGTGACAGTTAGAGTTCTTCGCCATTCAGCATTTTGACAGCCCGACATCTTTCTTCATCGAGCTTATTGTGAATAATCTATACTTTCATATTTTTAGTTATTTTATACTCTAGACCTTCCGCAATATAATATTTTGATTCGTTATGATTTTTTTGGTTCATAATGGACATGAAATCTTATCAGACCAGTTAGAATTATGTATGGCATGTCAGTCATGATTAATATTATATTTTTATAAGTATTTTATTGAATTATCGATTAGTAAGGCTTACTATGGGATTCGGCGGCCTTAAGCCTACCCATTCCCTAGTGCTGGTCACGGGTCCACAGATCGGGTCGTGACAAAGTTAGTATCAGAGCCTAGATTTAGTTTCCTTCGACCTAGGTTAGCTTCCTTAAATACTGGAGAATTAGGAAATCGAGTATGTCCTTACGTGTTTCGTTGATTATAGTATCTGCGCTATACGTCAGAGAGTCTGTTAGGTTTCATAGCTTGCTGTTTATTTTCAGCCATTGCCATACCGAGAACTCGAGCGACTGCAGCTGCAATATTGGCCCAAGAAGTCCAAGATGAGTTTTCTGCTTAGACGGCCCCTGTGGCCCTAGCCCGTGGTACCAAAAGGTGAGGTAGGCCTCGAGCAGCAACCCAACCAGATCAAGGCGAGACTCAAGAGGCACACGTTGCTGGTGGAGTCCTAGTGGAGGTATTTGTAACCGGTATGACTGGGATTCAGAGGGCCTTATAATAGTTGTTAGTCTTCCAGCAGCAGCAGGCTGCCCAAGGTTCAGAAAGCAGCGGTAGTGGGTTTGGTATCAGGAATTTGAACAAGGTTCCCATGTCGGAGTACATTAATATGAGACCCGCGAAATTTGATGGGATAGTTGGGGACCTTTTGGACTTCCTGGACGAGGTCGAGAAAAGATCGTCCGACTTGGACTGTTATGATAGGAGGACCATCAAGATGGCTGGGTTTTTTTTTGAAGGGGATAACATCTCAGTGGTTCAAAGACTATATCCGCCCCTTTTTGGATGGATTGTCATGGAGACAGTTTAGAGACAGGTTGAAGACCTTTTTAGTGTGAGCCAGGAGTACATGGAGAGATTTGAAAGGCTGATTAAGGGAGACCTGTCAGTGGCTGAATACACCATGCAGTTTGTACAACTGAGTAGGTATGCGCCCTATGTTGTGGGGATCGAGGAGTAGAAGAACAACAAGTATATTTCAGGACTTGATCTAGAGTTTGTCTCATTGGTTCAGTCTAGGAGGAGCAGCTTCCTAGAAGCAATGACATGGCCAGACAGATGGAGATGACCCTGCGAGGATTTGGCTAGGGGACTGATGATGGCAGGAAAAAGAAGACTAGGATTGAGGGTCAGTCCAGTGCGTAGCCAGTTGTGCCGTACTACGGCAGTGGAGGCTACTCCAGAGGTTCCGACTAGTAGGCCGGTCAGAGAGGCTACCATACCCACCGGAAGGGTAGACATAATCTGAAGAGTAGTAGAGGATTTTCAGACCAGGATAGGGTTTCACTAGCAGGGCGTGAGTTCGAGCTATAAACTCTAGTTACGGAGCCGGCACTGTGAGATGTGCGAGATCACATCGTGGATCGTGCCTAGCTTCAGTGAGCTGCCAGTGTGGCAAGATGGGTTATATGGCTTGAGCATGCCCTCGCTACTTCAGCCAGCTAGCTTTTCCTCAGAGCTCATCTACCAGTGCGACCCGACCAGCTTTTCCTGCAGCTTCGAGATATTTGCAGGGTGGATCTTAGTTTGTCTGCCAGCAGGGCCATAGGCTCTCAGCAGTCATGCCATGGGCAAGCGAGAGTGTTCATTCTCACTCATCAAGATGCGCGAGCCTCAAATGCTGTGGTGTCAAGTACTATTCTTGTATGCTATTCTGAAGCTAGAGTTTTATTAGACCTTGAGGCTACCTATTCTTTTGTATCGCCTAGTTTTGCTTGAAGATTGGATGTTCAGTCCATTAGACTTCAAGTTCCAATGTCGGTCACTATGCTGTTAAGTGATGTCTTAGAGACCGATGTTGTGTTTCCATCGTGTCCGGTGTTAGTTGAGGGTCTAGATTCAATTGCTAACTTAATTCTGTTGGATGTAATAGATTTTGATGTGATTTTAGGAATGGATTGGTTGGCTATGCATTTCACCATGTTGGACTGCCGGGAGAAATAAGTAACTTATCGAATCCTTGGAGACTCAAAGTCCTATTTTAAAGGCGAGTAGATACCTACTCCATCTAATCTTGTGTCAGCTATTACAGCTAGGCGGATGCTTCGCCATGGATGTCAGGGATATCTGCCTTTGGTTAGGGATACCTCAGCAGGAAAAGGTAGCGTTGAGGATGTTCAGGTGGTCTATGTATTTCCTGATATATTTCTAGAAGAACTACCAGGATTGCCGCCCAATAGAGAGATAGAATTTTGCATCGACGTGGTACTAGGTACAACACATATTTCCTTGCCACCCTACCGAATGGCACCATCCGAGTAAAAGAATTAAAGGAGCAATTACAAGACCTCTTAGATAAGGGTTTTATTGGACCCAATACGTCTCCGTAGGGTGCTCCTATTCTTTCCGTGAAGAAGAAGGACGGTACTTTATGCCTCTGTATTGATTATCGGCAATTGAACAAAGCGACGATTCGTAACCAGTATTTGCTTCCTCGCATCGATGATTTATTTGATCAGCTTCAAGTAGCCGCATGCTTTTCTAAGATTGATTTGCAATCGGAGTATCACCAGTTAAAGATTCATGAGGAAGATGTGACGAAGACAATGTTCAGGACGCGTTAATGGGCATTATGAGTTTCTGGTAATGTCGTTTGGACTCACTAATGCTCCTGCGGCTTTCATGGATCTGATGAATTAGGTGTTCAAGCAGTTTCTGGATCGTTTTGTCATTATATTTATTAATGATATCTTAGTGTACTCCAGAAGCAAAGAGGAGCACGCGTGGCTTCTGAGGATGGTACTTCAGACGTTGAGAGAGCATCAGTTGTATGCTAAGTTCTCCAAGTGCGAGTTTTGATTAGAAAGCATTGCTTTTCTATGACATGTTGTGTTAGAGAGGGTATTCAGGTGAACCCCAAGAAAGTGGAGGCAGTGACTCGCTGGTAGAGACCGACCACGTTGACTGAGGTGCATAGCTTTCTAGGATTGGCAGGCTACTATCGTCGACTCATGCAGGACTTTTCAAGGATAGCAGCACCTTTGACTAAGCTGACTCAGAAGAATGTCAGGTTCTAAGGGACTAATGCGTGTGAAAAAAGCTTCCTAAAGCTGAAGAACTGTTTGACTACAGCTCCGGTGTTGACCGTACCCTTTGGGACTGGTGGATTCACGGTGTATTGCGATGCTTCCAGAGTGGGTTTAGGTTGTGTCCTGATGTAAAATGGTAATGTAGTAGCTTATGCATCCAGACAATTGAAGAAGCATGAACAGAATTACTCGACCCACGATTTGGAGATGGCAGGAGTAATTTTTGCTTTAAAGATCTTAAGGCACTATCTCTATGGTGAGACATGCGAGATATATACAGATCATAAAAGCTTAAAGTACATTCTTCAACAGAAGGAGTTGAATTTGAGACAGAGAAGATGGTTAGAGCTTCTAAAGATTATGATTGTAATATTCTTTACCATCCAGATAAAGCGAATGTCATGGCAGACGCTTTGAGCAGGAAGTCGGTACGTAGTCTTGCTTATATCAGTGCAGAGAAGAGACCCCTGACTAGAGAGTTGCACGAACTGTATGACCAAGGGTTGCAAATGGAGGTATTGGAATCAGGTACTTGTTGACAGAATTAGGACCCATAATTATAGAAAATCTTGGAAGAAGTGCTACAGGGTTGAGCTAATGACTTTATTATAGATGATGATGGTACTCTCAGGATGGGCACTAGGTTGTGTATTCCCAATGTGGATAATCTCATAAAGGAGATTTTAGAAGAGACTCACTGTATAGCTTACAGCACGCATCTGAGTTCCACCAAGATGTATCATGATTTGAAAGAAAATTATTAATGGAATGTAATGAAGAAGGATGTGATAGAGTTTATCTCCAAGTGTTTGACGTGTCAGCGAGTTAAGTTGCAGCACCAAAAGCCGTCAGGGTTATTGCAACCGCTTTCTATACCATAGTGGAAATAGGAAAGGATTAATATGGATTTTGTATCGGGTTTACCCAAGACTTCTGCTGGTTATGACTCTATTTGGGTAATTATGGATCGATTGACTAAGTCAGTGCACTTCCTTCCGGTGAAGATTACTTATTATGTGGCTAAGTATGCACGAGTGTATCTGGAGAGAATTGTCAGTCTTCACGGGTTCTAATTTCCATAGTGTCTCACAGAGGATAGCAGTTCACTTCCAGGTTTTGGAAAAAGCTACAAAAAGAGCTTGGTACCAGATTGCTTCAATACAACTTTTCATCCCCAAACTGACGACAGTCAGAGAGGACTATTCAGAATTTAGAGGATATGCTTCAGATGTGCGTGATAGATTTTGGTGGTCAGTGGGATTGGTGGCTACCGTTGATTGAATTCGCGTATAACAATAGCTACCATACAAGCATCGAGATGGCACCTTATGAGGCCTTATATGACCGGAAGTGCAGATCTCTTGTGTGTTAGGAAGAGGTTGGCAAACAAAAGTTAGCAGGACCAAAGTTGGTTCATATCACTTCAGAAAAGATTCTTATTATTCACAAGCGGCTGAAGACAACTTTCAGTAGGCAGAAAAGTTATGCGGATCCGAAGCGAAAGCACGTGGAGTTCAGTGTTGGGGAATATGTATTCTTGAAGGTGTCTCCTATGCGTGGTGTGATGCGGTTTGGCAAGAAGGGTAAATTGGCCCCTCGATTTATGGGACCCTTTGAGATTATTGACAGAATTGGAGAGGTGACATACAAGCTGGACTTGCCGCCAAATTTCTCGCACATGCATCCGGTATTTCATATATCAATGTTAAGAAAGTATATTTCGGACCCTTCGCATGTGTTGCAACCTTTGTATGTGGAAGTAAGTGAAGATCTAACTTACGAGGAGCAGCCAGTCATGATCATGGATACTCAAGTTTGCCAACTGCACTGTAAAATATTCTGATGGTTAAGGTGTTGTAGCAAAGTCATTCATCGGAAGAGTGTACCTAGGAGACCGAGCAGGAAATGAGAAGTCTTTACCCTTATTTATTCCAATCCTAAGGTAAGCTGTGTTTTTTTTTTAAATTCGAGGTTGAATTTTTTTTCTAAAGGGGTTAGAATGTAATACTCAGATTTAAAAAAAAAAAAAATAATAATAATAATTTTTAAAAAAGTCTTTATCTTTCCTTCCCTTTTCCCCCATTTCCTTCTTTTCCTTCCTCCTTTTCCTTCCCCCTTCTCCCTTCTCCCCGCCCTCTCCCCTCACACTGTGCAGCTGCCCGCTCTTCCCCTCCTCCCTCCTTTCCACAGGATGTCGATCGAAGGAAAGAGGGGCTGCCGTCACTGCCTCAATCGTCTACCATCCTCTTTTCAGCCATCTGATGGCAGAATCGAGCTTCTCGCCACCTAAAACTCTAGAAACAACCTTCCTTATTAAAAGTTAGTACCTATATATGGTTAGTAAGAATTAATTTAGGATGATAAAAATAGTTTAGTAGGTGGTGGCATTAAGAGAGGAATATTGGAAATTGGAACCATGAGTAAGCTCATTTTACCTCTTCATTTCTCTAAAATTCGTACATGGCCAAAAACATAAAATTTGGAATAAGAGAGAGGAGTGGAATACCTAGAAAAACTTAAGATTAAGATAGGATTTTGCCAACTATTGAAGGAGCCAAGCTAAAGCTAAAGGATTTAAGCATATTAGCAACCCAAAAGCTGAAATTGGTAAGTTGTTACTTGAGTGTTATTAATTTGTCATTAGGGTTCTTGATTACAAATTGGAAAAACTTCATTTGATGCTCTCATTGATTAATTAAAGGTCTGATTATCATGAATTAGTAGAGTATTGAATGATTGCATAAAGATTAAGCTTGATTTAAGTTTAAGTATGTTAAGATAGAAAACTGTCAAAATTCCAGCAACCTTGATGTTCTGTATTTTAGGCATAACATGGGTTATATAAGTCTAAATTAAGCTTAATTGGTGTCTATGGAAATTTTAAAGAGTCCTCTATAACTTTATAGTTTTGTGATTTTACTATTTTTGCCGTTTTAGTTGCTTAAATTGAGCAAACAGATTGCTGCTCGGGTACAACTAGCTGTATGACCCTTGCTCAGTAATTTGAAAATAATTAAATCTATAGAAGTCGGAATTGAGTAATTCTTCTTGGAGATGAAACTAGACGCATAAATGGATATGTCTATTTAATATGAGATTTTTTTATTAAGCCAATTTTGCCCAGCAATAAATATACCTTGGTACTAAATTCTGTCTAGAAAACAGAAATGTTGGAGATTAGTTTTATGCAATTTATTGATGTTAATTTGAGTTAAATTGCTATTTAACTAGATGGGAAATATTTATAGGATATTAAAACAGTAATTGAGAGTCTTAGAGGAAGAGTTAGACCTATGAATTAGAGAGGGGATGATCTTGTAATGCAGTAGAACTCGCATTTACATGAATATTTGTAATATGCATGAAATGTGAATTGATGAATGTGTTGACAGGTACTCAAAGGCCTGGAAAGGAAGTTGTGGAGAAAGGAGGTTCTTATATGCTAAAGGAATAAGTATATTTTGAGTAAGTAAATAGTTAATATTTGCTATGTTCATATATTTAATCAAATGTTCCGCAAATGGTTGCGTTTGCTTAATATTGTTTATGTTTGAATGACTGAGATGGAAATGATTGGTGTTGAGTGGAACAATTGTTATTGATGAAATATGATATAAGTGAAATGATTGAATTGTGATGTTAAGTGCATATGTGCATGTGAATGGTGGATTCCCTATGAAAAAAAAAGATATATATATAAAGCCTTGGGAGGCTAAAGCCTAGAGAGGCTATAAAAGTGTATAATGTGAGATGAGGCGGAGCAGCTTACGTGTGTGATATGTGAGGATGAGGCGGAGCAGCACATTAAAGGGGATCCACAAGCCGTGAGAACTAACCATAATTGTTGAATTGTATTTCTTCTATGATGGTTGTAATGAATTGAGTAGAATGGTATGACTTTATACCTAAACTATGAATATCATGGAAAGGTATGTGATTGGGTGGAAATTGTATTAAGTGTATGTGATATAGATTATGTTGATTATTTATTTACTGGTGGAGGCTCACCCCTCTCCAAAATTTTTCTTTTCAGGTTTGTAAATAGTAGTGCATCCGTTGGTTGTATGCGAAGTCTAGCTTTTAGCAGTTCTGTCAAGTTGGGCCAGTTTTGTGAAGTCTCCTCCTGATGTATTTTTGTATGCAGTTATGTGATATATATGGAAGTATGCCTTATAAGGCATAAGAAGATATTTGTAATACTTGTTAAATGATGTTTAAGTATAATCATATGTTTATATGTTAATAACCTTGTGTCCGGATTCTTAACAACCTACATATTGACCTATCTACCCGTAGTATATATTCTCTGACGCTTGTATGCTTCCCCGGCTAATGTTTATTGGTTAACATGTGATGGGGGTGTTACATTTTAGTGGTATCGAGCAGGGATTAGATTCATTGGGAGTAGATTCATGTTGCACATCATTAAGCATATGATATATGTTCTTTGAACTTGACTGAATATTTGCATTTCATATATATAGATGGAGAGACAAGGAGAACACATGGCCCGGATAAGTCATTAGAGTCTGTCCATGGTCATGAAAATGCATCCGAACATGATCAACATGATGAGCATGAGTTACATTCGAAAATGCCGCACAATCGAATGTACAAAATGTTATGGAACAGTTTATGGATTTTCCGATGCAGCGGGCTCAACAACAAGCCTCGGACTCAACAACAAAAGGCCGTGATAGATAAGAATTATGAAAGAGTTAGGAAACAAGGTGCTAATGTTTTCAAGGTACTACCTGATCCTGCTGAGGCCGAGGAATGGTTCTGAAATCGGAAAGGGTGTTGGATAGATTTAATTGCACATCCGAACAAAGGCTTCTATATGTGATATCTTTAATAGAAAAGATGCACTTGATTAGTGGGAAACAGTTTTAAGAAGCAAAGATCGACCAATGACTCGACTTGGAATGATTTCTTGAGAGAATTTATTTGAGAAGTATACTCCAGAAATTTATAGAGACAGAAGAAGCTTGAATTTCTTGATTGAAACAGAATGATATGTCAGTTCGCGAGTCACGAAGTTCAATTTGTGAGATTATGTAAGTATGCACCGGAAGAAATAGCCACCGAAGAACTAAAAAGGAAGAAATTTGAGATGGGTTTGAGGCTTGACATTCGTGAGAAAATGGCGTTGAAACCTCATAATTACAATGCCTCAATTGAAGGCCGCTTTGAGAGTCAAGAAACATCATTTGAAAGGAATACTATGGAAGCTAAAAGAAGAAGATCATTGGTGCTTATAGTAATCCTCCAAGACATATTAGTATTTCTTCATTTAGAGGCTCTAATTCACGTGGAGTAGTTATCGTGGACGAGGGTTTGGTGATCGGTCTAGTAGATCCTCCATAGTACCTTATAGTAGAGGTGGATACAATTCATCCAGGACTTGAGGGAGGACAAGTTTGACCCGTTAGAGGGTTTGCTCCTGTTTGTCCTACGTGCAGGAGACATCTTGGAGAATGTTGGGGACCTAGACCGGTAGTATGTTTTACTTGTAGTAGGCCGGGACATTATTCTAGAGATTGTCCTATGAGAAGAAATAATGTTTGGAGAATCTTATACAGTGGGTCGGAGTAGTGTTGGTGAAAATATTCCGATTGGTTCAGAGGCGGAGAGGGAAGAGGTGGCAGAGGAGGTTTAACTATTTCAGCAACACCATCAGAACAAATTGGTCAACCACAAGCACAAGCTAGAGTATTTGCTACTACTAGAAATGAAGCATTTGTAGCACCTGAAATTGTTATTGGTATACTTTCTATTCATGATTCTGATGCACATGTTCTTATTGATCCTGGATCCACATGTTCATTCATATCACATGATTTTGCATCACATGTTCGTGCTAATATAGAGGCATTCGGTTATGATATATATGTATCTATGCCTGCTGGGGGTATTATCACAGTAAATACGATAGTGAGATCATGTCCTGTAGTAGTAGATAGTGTCAAACTACATGCAGATTTGGTTGTTATTAATCTTAGAGAGTTTGATGTTATTTTGGGGATGGATTGGTTGTCAAGAAATCATGCTATTGTTGATTGTAAAACGAAGGAAGTGGCTATGGAAATACAAGGAGAAATGAAAATAGTAATGGTGGGTAAAAGGAAGACAATTCCTAATTGTTTGATTTCAGCAGTGACTGCGTGTCAGTTAATTAAAAATGGATGTAAAGCATATCTAATTAGTTTTATAGATACTACTAAGGTCAGTTCAGGGGTATTAGACATTCCGATTGGTCGGAGAATTTCCTAACATATTCTTAGATGATTTGCACGGTTTGCCACCAAATCGAGAGGTTGATTTTGAGATTGACATCATCCCTGGTTGCACCTATTTCCATTGCACCATACAGAATGGCTCCATTAGAATTGAAAGAATTAAAGAAGCAATTAGAAGAGTTACTTGATAAAGGTTTCATCAGGCCAAGTACTTCACCTTGGGGAGCACCAGTTCTGTTTGTGAAGAAAAAGGATGGTAGTATGCGATTATGTATTGATTATAGGCAATTGAATAGGATTACAGTGAAGAATAAATATCCATTGCCGAGAATTGATGATTTGCTTGATCAGTTAAAAGGTGCAACTGTGTTCTTTAAAATTGATTTAAGATCAGGTTATTGGCAACTCCGGGTTGAAGAGAAATCTATTGCCAAGACAGCATTCAGAACAAGGTATGGGCACTATGAATTTATTGTGATGCCATTTGGTTTAACAAATGCTCCTGCTGTTTTTATGTCACTGATGAACAAGACTTTCCAGCCATATTTAGATCACTTTGTTATTGTGTTCATTGATGATATTCTGATTTACTCTAGAAGCCCAGAAGAGCATGAACAACACTTGAGAATTGTTTTACAGATTTTGAGGGAAAAACAGTTGTATGCAAAATTCAACAAATGCGAGTTTTGGATGGAGGAAATTGCATTCTTAGGGCATATTATTTCTAAACATGGAGTGCAACCAGATTCATCAAAGATTAAAGCAATTATTGAATGGGAACCGCTTCTAGAAATGTTTCCCCGAAGTTCAAGTTTTCTTGGGTTAGGCTGGCTATTATAGAAGATTTGTAAAAGATTTTTCGGTTATTGCTAAGCCTCTATGACTTTGTTAAAGAAGAATGTGCCATTCCAGTGGACGGAGTTATGTGATCAAAATTTTCAAGAGTTGAAGAAAAGGCTTACTACTACACCGATACTCGCATTGCCATCCGAAATGGAGGTTATGTTGTATATCGATGCTTCTAGGCAAGGACTTGGATGTGTCTTAATGCAGCATGGGAAGGTTATAGCTTATGCTTCAAGATAATTACGACCTCATGAGCTGAATTATCCTACACATGATCTTGAATTAGCAGCTATTGTACATGCATTAAAGATATGGCGACATTATTTATACGGGGAGACATTTCAGATATTTACTGATCATAAGAGTTTGAAATATATCCCTACGCAGAAAGAGTTGAATCTAAGACAACGAAGATGGATTGAGATTTTGAAGGATTATGATTGCACTATTGATTATCATCCTGGAAAAGCAAATGTTGTTGCTGATGCTTTAAGTAGGAAGTCAGTGGAAAATTTTTCAAGTATGATTTGTTACAATGTAGAATATTTAGTTGCACTTAGAGCTATGGATGTGAAGTTTTATGTTTATGACAATGATCTGTTAGCCACATTACAAGTAAAGCCTTTGATTGGAGATAAAATTAAAGATGCACAGTGTGAAGATTCTTATTTGCAAAGGATGAAGGGTAGAGTACAAGAAGGAAAGAATACACAATTTGTGTTGAAAGATGATGGTGTGTTATTGAATAGAAATCGTGTATGTGTACCTGATGTAGGAAATTTGAGAAAGGAAATCATGCATGAAGCGCACTATGCACCTTATGCAATGCATCCTGGAAGTACCAAAATGTACAAAAATTTGAAGCCTTATTATTGGTGGCCGACAATGAAGAAGGATGTGGCAGAATTTGTGAGTAAGTGTTTGACATGTCAGCAAGTGAAAGGAGAGCACCAGGCACCTACAGGTAAACTTCATTCTTTATCTATACCTGTGTGGAAGTGGGATAAGATTACTATGGATTTTGTTATGGGATTGCCGTGTACATTTAACAAGCATGATGCTATTTGGGTAATTGTTGATCGACTTACTAAATGTGCTCATTTCTTACCTGTGAAGCAAACAGATTCACTTGATAAACTTGCTGAATTGTATATTTCTGAGATTGTTAGATTGCATGGTGTGCCTATATCTATTGTATCAGATAGGGATCCCAGATTTACTTCTCGTTTCTGGGAGAGTTTGCAGAAAGCATATGGTACTAAGCTTCATTTCGGTCTGACTTTTCATCCTCAAACAGATGGGCAATCAGAAAGAACTATTCAGACATTAGAAGATATGATGAGGGCTTGCACACTTGAGTTCAAGGGTAACTGGGATGATTACATACCACAGATGGAATTTGCGTATAACAACAGTTTTCATTCTAGTATCGGTATGGCTCCTTATGAAGCTTTATATGGGAGGAAATGTAGAAGTCCAGTATGCTGGGATGTTGAAGGTTTAAGACAGCTTGAAGGTCCAGAATTGGTACAAGAAACTGTGGATAAAATAGAGATAGTTAAAAAGAATTTGAAAGTAGCACAGATGACAAAAAAGAGTTATGCTTTGATTTGCATCGAAGGGAAATGGAATATATTGTGGGTGATAAAGTTTTCTTGCGGGTATCACCATGGAAAGGAATATTAAGGTTTGGTAAACAAGGGAAATTGAGTCCGAGGTATGTAGGACCTTATGAAATTATTGAAAGAGTTGGACCATTGGCTTATAGGTTAGCATTACCTACAGAGTTGTCTTCTATTCATGACTTTTTTCACGTTTCTATGTTGAGGCGATATAGATCAGATCCTAGTCATATCATTCCAGAGCCAGAGATAGAAATCACAGAAAAGTTGACATATGTGGAAGAACCGATAGAAATTCTTGATCGAAGGGTTAAGAAATTGAGAAATAAAGACATTCCTATGGTCAAAATTAAGTGGAGTCATCATTCACCAAGAGAAGCAACTTGGGAAGTAGAAGAGCATATGAGACAGAAGTATCCGCATCTATTCCATTGTAATGTTGGTGAGTTGTTAAAATTTCGGGGACGAAATTTCTTAAGGAAGGGAGAGTTGTAACGCCTGCATTTTCTCATCATCCATGTTATGTGCATTTACATTTAATCATTGGGCATATGATGGTATATCAATGGTATTTTTATTTTATGAGAACATATATATATTAATTATAAGTAGAGAATAAGAAGCATGATATTAGATTATTAATTTAGATAAGTTGGTTATGTGTATTAAGCCTTAAGACTTAATTGAACCAATAGTTGAAGGTTGGGTAAATAGATTGGACTTAAAAGATACAATTAAAAGTTAGTACCTATATATGGTTAGTAAGAATTAATTTAGGGTGATAAAAATAGTTTAGTAGGTGGTGGCATTAAGAGGAATATTGGAAATTGGAACCATGAGTAAGCTCATTTTACCTCTTCATTTCTCTAAAATTCGTACATGGCCAAAAACACAAAATTTGGAATAAGAGAGAGGAGTGGAATACCTAGAAAAACTTAAGATTAAGATAGGATTTTGCCAACTATTGAAGGAGCCAAGCTAAAGCTAAAGGATTTAAGCATATTAGCAACCCAAAAGCTAAAATTGGTAAGTTGTTACTTGAGTGTTATTAATTTTTCATTAGGGTTCTTGATTACAAATTGGAAAAACTTCATTTGATGCTCTCATTGATTAATTAAAGGTCTGATTATCATGAATTAGTAGAGTATTGAATGATTGCATAAAGATTAAGCTTGATTTAAGTTTAAGTATGTTAAGATAGAAAACTGTCAAAATTCCAGCAACCTTAATGTTCTGTATTTTAGGCATAACATGGGTTATATAAGTCCAAATTAAAATTAATTGGTGTCTATGGAAAGTTTAAAGAGTCCTCTATAACTTTGTAGTTTTGTGATTTTACTATTTTTGCCGTTTTAGGTTCTTAAATTGAGCAAACAGATTGCTGCTCGGGTACAACTAGCTGTATGACCCTTGCTCAGTAATTTGAAAATAATTAAATCTATAGAAGTCGGAATTGAGTAATTCTTCTTGGAGATGAAACTAGACGCATAAATGGATATGTCTATTTAATATGAGATTTTTGTATTAAGCCAATTTTGCCCAGCAATAAATATACCTTGGTACTAAATTCTGTCTAGAAAACAGAAATGTTGGAGATTAGTTTTATGCAATTTATTGATGTTAATTTGAGTTAAATTGGTATTTAACTAGATGGGAAATGTTTATAGGATATTAAAACAGTAATTGAGAGTCTTAGAGGAAGAGTTAGACCTATGAATTAGAGAGGGGATGATCTTGTAATGCATTAGAACTCGCATTTACATGAATATTTGTAATATGCATGAAATGTGAATTGATGAATGTGTTGACAGGTACTCAAAGGCCTGGAAAGGAAGTTGTGGAGAAAGGAGGTTCTTATATGCTAAAGGAATAAGTATATTTTGAGTAAGTAAATAGTTAATATTTGCTATATTCATATATTTAATCAAATGTTCCGCAAATGGTTGCGTTTGCTTAATATTGTTTATGTTTGAATGACTGAGATGGAAATGATTGGTGTTGAGTGGAACAATTGTTATTGATGAAATATGATATAAGTGAAATGATTGAATTGTGATGTTAAGTGCATATGTGCATGTGAATGGTGGATTCCCCTATGAAAAAAAAGATATATATATAAAGCCTTGGGAGGCTAAAGCCTAGAGAGGCTATAAAAGTGTATAATGTGAGATGAGGCGGAGCAGCTTACGTGTGTGATATGTGAGGATGAGGCGGAACAGCACATTAAAGGGGATCCACAAGCCGTGAGAACTAACCATAATTGTTGAATTGTATTTCTTCTATGATGGTTGTAATGAATTGAGTAGAATGGTATGACTTTATACCTAAACTATGAATATCATGGAAAGTTATGTGATTGGGTGGAAATTGTATTAAGTGTATGTGATATAGATTATGTTGATTATTTATTTACTGAGCTGGAGGCTCACCCCTCTCCAAAATTTTTCTTTTCAGGTTTGTAAATAGTAGTGCATCCGTTGGTTGTATGCGAAGTCTAGCTTTTAGCAGTTCTGTCAAGTTGGGCCAGTTTTGTGAAGTCTCCTCCTGATGCATTTTTGTATGCAGTTATGTGATATATATGGAAGTATGCCTTATAAGGCATAAGAAGATGTTTGTAATACTTGTTAAATGATGTTTAAGTATAATCATATGTTTATATGTTAATAACCTTGTGTCTGGATTCTTAACAACCTACATATTGACCTATCTACCTGTAGTATATATTCTACGACGCTTGTATGCTTCCTGGCTAATGTTTATTGGTTAACATGTGATGGGGGTATTACACATTAGGTGGCGACTCCTTCTCCGATTAGTCTTAAGGCCTTTCATAATCCCTTAGGACCCTCAATCGAATGGCTTATTTTGAAATGGGCCAAGTATAAAGAATGATACCTAAACATAGTGACAAGGTCGCTTAAACACTTGGGGCGAGCCTCAAAAATTCGTGCTCATAGGCTCGTCTGTTTTTGACAACTTTGCCCGCTTTCAGCCAATTTTGCCCGTTTTAATCCCTTTTGAATTATTCTTTAATCTGTAGCCTTAAGAAGGTTAATTTTGGTTATTTTCTTGCTTTATTTTTATTCTTTTATTGTTTAATAATGGATAGATGCATGATTGCTATTGTGGCTGATAATTAAAACAAATCTACATAGACATAGGCCTACAATTTGACTTTGGCATAAAGTTAATAGTCCATTAGGTTAAAAGGTGGTAATTAAGCTTAATTAAAGAAAAATTGGACTAAATTTAAGTGGGCTTTGCCATGTTTAATAAAGTTCGACGCATCTAGACTTAGGTAATTAGGCTAAAGAGTGGTAAAAATTAAGCTTGACTAATAAAACTGGGCTAGAATTATGCGGACCTTTGCCATGTTGTACTTCTTGTATATAGAATTTATCTATCACATTTATAGGGCTTAGGCTATTAACTAATAAAATCAAAGATAGGATTACACAATTAAAAAAATTGATTTTCGGATCCATCTTTAGATGTGCCGATGCTTCCTTTAGAAGAAATGTCTTGGTGATTACTCAAATGGCGATTCCCTTCTTTGTGCTAGTCTCTATGATTGGTTAGCATGTCCTTGATTAAGTTTTAAAGTCTTGCAGTGCCTTGGTTGCTAAAGACACTTTGGTGCGAGTCCAAAACTTACACCAATAATGGTGACTCCGCTGGGGATAAAAGAAACCGAATTTCGAGTATTCTAACCTTTAGTTTTATCACTTAATAGTATATTCTTACATCATTACACCATTTTCACACACTGAGCACATTGGTCCCTATAGCCCTGATGGTGTCAATTAGTAGTTCTTTGGCTCCATTCGAATCTTGAAATTATAACATTGGATAACCATCACTCAAAATCGAGTAAGTTTCCTTCATCGCATGGACCCTTAAAAGGGAAGACGAGCAAAGTAAGAGTATTTGTTGTGGGAGCCTTTTTCCTTACCCAAGACTAAGCCTATCGTAATGATAGTAGACATCTCCACTATGTACCCAATTGCTTGCTATTTGATGTATTTTCCTTACAAGAGTTTGAACTCCACATCTTGGAAAACCTTGGACTATAACATTTAGGCTTTGCCTTTATATTGGAAAAATACCATATTGTTTATTTATTTTCTTTAAGAGCTTTTGGCATACGCGTCGGCTTTTACTATCCCCTGCTGATAGTAAGCCTAGATCAAAAATTCTAGGAAGGAGACTCACCTCGTGTCGTGTGTGGGAGAAAGAAGGTTGGAAAGATTTATTGTATATGCCTTGTATACTCTTTGATTGCCAACCTATGGATGACGGTTTCGAGTGTGCACCCAAGTGTCTCTAGTGACTATGGCATTACAAGGCTTTTCAACCTAATAGGAACACGCTAACTAATCACAAAACTAGTGCAGAGATGGGAGTTGCCACCGAGGTAATTCTGTGGGACACTTTTTCTAATTGAGTGGCATTTCTCGATTCTATAAGGAAGCTTAGCCACATCCAGATATGAATCTAGAAGCCAAATTTCTTATTTTTGTATCTTTATCTTTAATTTTATTGTTTAATGAGCTATTCCCTATAAATATGATAATTTATATTTATAAGCGCTCATTACAACATGTGAGGTCCACTTAGGTCTAGCCCATTTTAAGCCCAATTTCTAATCAAATAATTATATTAATTACCTATCTAATTATGTATAAAGGCCCACGTAATCTAGCCCAGTTACAAATTATGTTTTAATTACCAAGTATTTAACCTAAATGGGCTACATCCTACGTACCAAGATCTGATTTAGTGATCCTATTCAAAGTTAGTTGATCAATTAACTAAACATGGCAAAGCCCGCTAAGTCTAATTGGATTTTAATTTAAGCCCAAACTTACCAATATGTTAACCTAATGGACTATAAATTGCATGTCAAATTCCAAGTTTTAGGACCTAAGTCTAGATGTCCAATTTTAGTTAATACTCATATAATAGTTATTTGCCATTATTAAAATAAAGTAAAAAATAAAATAAAATGAAGAAAGCAGTAAATCTAACTATTACAAGCTTTCCTCTAATTAATAAACTTAAGGAAATTATTAACTAAGTTACAGTGTACAAAAATTAGAAAAAATTGCATAAAAATCCAAAAAAATGGGGCAAAATTGGTGCGGAGCCAAATCAGCATAATACAGAGCCGATTGGCTCTAGGGCTTAGTAATAACCATTTTGCATATTTTTTCAATCCTCCCTCACCTAGAAGCTAATTTAACATGCAGAAGAGATAAAAAAATATGATTAAATCTTGAAAAATGAAGTAAGAATCATACTAAAATAAACAAATTAAACTAGAAATCATAAAAATAATACAAGTTCTAGAAAACAAAAAAATTGATAGAAGAAAAATAAAACTTCATATGGTAGATCCTAGATTTCATTCATGCAACCCTAGAAATACGATATGATCACATAATCAAAAGAATAAATCTAACATATCACCCTCTTTATTTCAATCATGAGATTCAAAATCCAATAGAAAACATATTATCAAATTCAAAATGCAACATGCTTATTTTATTAGATTCAAAACCCAATAAAAATTAAAAACACGTTAATTCAAAGGAAAACCTAATCTAATCATGTGGATCATACATCAATAACTAAAAAAAAAAAATTCCTAATCATGTTTATAAAACATAAAATAAAAGAACCAGTTTGTGAAGATGGGGTGCTGATGATATTGGATCCGAGGAACCCTCAAGTTGTCACCATTGAATGTTGATTTGCGAGTCTCTAGAGATGATGTAGCAGTAGAATTGAAGATTAGATGAAAATCTAGTGTTCTGTAGGGTTTAGAAAATCTTCTATCGTTTTAAAGTACTTTTCTAATTTAAAGCTCTTTCTTAGTGACTTCTCTCTTTATTTCTTAAAACTCTCTACTTTAATGAACGTTTATGAATTATCCTAGGTTTCTAGCCTATTCCTTAATGAAAGCAGCTAACCTTAGACCTAGGATATCATATTCTATTATATAATAGTAGTGTTAGGAAACCTCAGAGGAGCAGATAAATACTTAATTATTTAAATAAAAAAATGAATCAATTATCTTTTTATTATCAGATTAATATCTAATAAAATAAACTAAAATCTTTAAAATTCAAATAATTATCACTAAATATATGTTAAAATTTCAATAATTATCACAAATATCTTCTAGAAACTTTTTTTACCAATTTTAGCATTTTAGGTAAAAAATATGTGTGGAACAACGTTAAATTTTAGAAAATAGCCAATTGACATTGTGTAGAACAGACTGAATCTGCACAGAGCTGATTCGGCTCTATGCTAAGCCAATCGACTCTGTATAGAGCCGATTTGGCTACGTGCAGAGCCGATTGGCTTTAAGGGTTAAAAGTTCTAAATATCTTAATGATTTAGTCCTTAAACTGTAGTTTCACCCCTCAAACTTAATTTTTCCGCTAATTGGGTAGAAAAGTAATTTTTATTCAGTTATTCTCAACCCTAACTTGGATTTGCCTATCCTCAATCTCTTGAGACTCGAGAAAAGCAATAACTTTCATCATAGGATTTTTCGTAATTCTTTCGATATCTAGATCCAAAAAATGGGTATTGGCATCTGCCTCCGGTTTGTCGAGATTTTTGCAAATGAACTTTAAATAAATCAAGATAAAACATGAATATCAAGGATACGGCAAAAAGATATGAATGTGAGTAGTAGAAACTATGCTTTATAAGCCCGAAATGATGTAGAATTAGGGACAATGGTCGTTGATTTAGGGAACCACACCCGATGATTTGGGAACCACACCCGATGATTTGGGGACCACGCCCGTTGATTTAGGAACGACGCTCGCTGATTTGGGAACGAAAATCGATCAAAGTTAGAAATTTACAATGGGTTGGAAGAGACAAGAGAGTGGTAGGCTGGAAGAGTTCATTTACATTAAAGATCATATCAGTGCTGGAACATTTAGAAAATCCAAGAAGACAATACATTCGAGACTACAACTGAGACTACAAGCGAGATGGCTAATGAATAAGATGTTGAGATCCTCAAGAATGTTGTTATCAATGACTTGAGAAGCGTGAATTAGGAAGAGGTCCAACAACTACTGACTGTGATGGTTGTAAACCAAGCTCCTCGAGCTGCGTCGCTTGCCCACACAACACCTAAACACCTAGTTGTTGTGGATCCCATTATTTAAGCTACTGCTAATGATGCTATTAGAAGAGGGGTGCCCCGAGACTTTTAGGACTTTGATGAGTTCATATTGAATGAGGCCAAGAAAGGAACTACTCTTTCTACTAATGAACCTACGAGTGGCTTAAGTGCGAGACTGTAAAAGATGTAAGGAATGTTGGAAGTTAAAGATTTAAACCCGACTTATGATTTTAACGAGCTAGTCCTAACCAGGGAAGACTAGCTGCCTACGAAGTTCAAGATGCCCGAGATGAACAAGTTCGATAGAACTTGGGATCCGATGGTCCATCTGAAATAATATGCTGCTATCATGGAAACTACTTAGCTGAGTAAATCCCAAATTAAGAAATTGTTTGTACTATTCTTGGAAGGACCTACTGTGAATTGGTACCATGGCTTAGAAAGATTTGTTAAGGCTGAGTGGAGAGATTTGTGTAATTATTTTATAAGATAATACAATTATAATACACATCTCAAAGTTTCCATTATAGATCTTGAATCCACTAAGCAAAAGCCTAATAAGTCATTCTTATATGTTCTAACTAAATGGAGGAGTAAGGCTGGGCTGATGAATAATAAGCCTTTTGAAAAGGACAAAGTTTGTATGGTGGTCCAAAAAATGCTTCTGTCTTGGGTTGAGAGGCTTTAGAGGATGAACTCAAAGATCTTCATGGACTTGTACGATAACACGCTACAACTCAAAGAGTTTGAGAATGACAAGTGGAAGCATGTTTGAACTAGTGGAAGAAGGAATTACTAGGTTAGAGGGAGCAAAACTATTGATGTAAATATTTTCCAGTAATCGAGAAGGTTCTTAAACTTCAAGCAGCCCTTGTTAAAGATCTTTGAGAGATTGCTACAAAATGGCCTACTGAAACCAACTACCTCTAAGAACTCGCCAAACCCTAATGCACCTAAATATAAACCAAACACCTATTACAAATACCATTATACTGACACCTGTATCCATCTCAAATATAAAATTCAAGACCTAATCGATGCCAAAAAGCTAATTGACACCGACCAACCCAGTACTAGAAGAAACCCCCTACCGAACTACAACAACGCGCCACCTCCATGACTAAGCTTGAATATAATGAGGAAGAGATCATGAGTTTTCCTTCCAATATGTACCTGATCTCGAACCTAAGCCTGAACTAGAATAAGCACTTGAACCTGAACTAGAGCACCTACTTCATAGATACCCACAGAGAATTTTCACCTAGCTGGGGGCACCATTTTTCGTGGTGTTCCAATACCTAGTGAGAAGCAAGAAGTTGATGCCTTTATCATCAAGGTGTGGTCCAGTACCCTACAACATGTAGTATTGTGAGTCTCACCAAATTTGAGGCATGAGATTCAAGATGTGATAGACCGTGGAGAATGGCGAGTGAGATAGCTTTCTCAGAATACTATAGCTAACAAATGTGAGGACTTGCTAGGGTAGCCATATGGAAAGTTTAATTACAAGATTCCTTATTCTAAGCCTCCTTCAGTTGACATCTGAATTAAGGAAATTGTACCCAAGTAGTTGGGGTTCGGATAATGACGAGCAGTTAGATGGTGACTCTTGCATCATGAAAGTATGGAAGCAAAGGGAAAGGAAGTCGGTCATGGCTATTGACATTTGTACAATCCCGAAGATGAGTGTGAGCTCTAAGAAGAATCAAGTGAAGCAATAAAATAACAAGATGATGATGGTAAGTGATTATAAGACACACAAGAAGATATAGGAAAGTACATGTACATTTACCTTTGCGAAGAGCAATAGGAAGATTAAGATCATGAATAGAACTAGGATTGGAGATGGGATCTGATGACAAAGATGCTGATGGAGGACATGAATCTGGAGAAACATGAAAGGATTTAGGATGTGGAGCACAATGAGTTGAAAACTGTGTGATAGGAGGCTGGATTCTAGGAGGATCATAGGATGTAAGCATATAGATAAGCATATCATCCTCTTGTGAAGAAATAGACTCAAAGGTTTGAAGAAATAGTGTTTGTTCTTGGAAGATGACATCAGCTGACACCAAGTACTTGTTAAGACTTGGATAAAAATACCTATATCCTTTTTGAACACAAGAATACCCAAGGAAGATACATTTTAAGGATTTTGGGTCAAGTTTGGTAACCTGAGGATGAACATCATGGACAAAACATGTACAATAAGAAATTCTAGGTTCAACTAGAAATAATGATTTGTTAGAAAAAAGTATGTGGAAAGGAATCTCACTAGAACGTTAATTAAGAAACATGTTGTGGATACTTCATCTGCCCAAAAGGTTTTAGGGACTTTCATTTGGAATAATAAGGCTTTAGTAGTTTCAAGAAGGTGTGGTATCAGAGCATTGAAATCCCATTTTAATTTTTTTGGATATTTAGGTTTTCTAGCTGTTTTTTTTTTGTTTTAGATGATTCAAAGTCTAATTTCTCAGTTCACCATCTTCTAAACTTCTGGTTACTGTTACCACCTATACCAGGAGGTGCGCCGGAATCTTTATGCGTTAGTCATAGTGGTCAGCTTCGCCTGAATCACCCTTACTCCCACTTTCATCATTCACATCCAGTTCCTTTCAAATTTATGTGGTTTTGAGGTTTCTCTTCATATCCTAAAATTTATTAATTTTTTTTTAGTTTCTATTGTGTGTTTCTCTCTCTATTTTGAATTCTACCTTGCTTGAGAATGTTTGAGAAAAAGAATATGGTATTGGCAGTGATTCCTGTAGTAACAAAAATTACGTAAGACAAATTTTATAGTATAAATTATTTTGGATGGAGTCACACTATGGAATTATATTTGATGAGTGTTGAAAAAGATGACCATTTAACTGATGATCCTCCCACTGATGATAGAAAATAAGCTTGGTTGAGAGATGATGCTCGACTGTGTTTAATGATATAGGGTGGTTCGGTCAGTGAATCATTGTCAACTGGTGAAAGACTTGATGCAATACTTAGCATTTTTATACTTCGAGAAAGGGAATATTTCTTATACTTTGATGTGATTAGAGCAATTTTCATATACGAAAAGGGTGAAAAATATGTGGCTAGCCTTTATAAGGATTATAAAAATCTTTATAAGGAGTTTAATATGCTACTCCCAATGTCTTTAGTATCAAAGAACAACAAGCTCAGCGAGAGAAACTGATCATTATGGGTTTGCTTGCTACTCTTCTATTTGGGTTTGATACTACCAGATCTTAAATCCTTTCCAGTTCTGGGGTTCATCTTTGGAAGATGTGTTTTGTAGGATGCTCTGAGTTGAGAATTCCAACTCATCCTTTACCTAGTCTAGTACTGCTCTTGTGAGCCTTAATACTACAACTAGACCTAGAAAAAAGGTTGAGTCAAGTAGCTTTGCTACCATGTTGTAGTTTACAAATATGAGAGGAATTTTTGTGTGTATTGATCAATAAAATGTACAAGTATTTATATAAAATTACAAGGTATAAACTAAAAAATACTATAATCTAATCCCTACAAATCAACCTTATAATCAAGCTCTATAATCTCTAAAAATCATCCCTATAATCTAGTTCTAATTATTTCTTCTATAATCAACACTACAGCTGTAATAGCGAGCAAGGAGTGCCACACACGAGCAGAGTAAAAACAAAGTAGAGGAAGTTCTTCATTGAGGGAAATCCTATTATTGCGTATTGAATATAGATCATGTCTTTCTTTTTCCATCATCTAGGACTAAATTATCCTATATTTGTTTTGTTATTACAACCTTCTTTTTTTATGTCAAAGACCAAAAGTTATGCGCAAATTCTCATTAGATCTCGGTTGTTCTTAACAACGATGACTATTCATTTAAGTCTTCAGGTAGCACCACTAGATCTTCAATGAGGTGGAAATTCTCGTATTTCATATGTACAAATTCCTACAGCTCGGATGAGTATTCTTGTTTATATCGCTACGAGTATCAACACTTTCTTTTTCTTATTAACAAACCATCCTCTTTTTTTCCGCTCTTCCGAAACCAGTATAGAAATGGGTGCTTATTTTACATTGTTTACCTTAGTTATTGGAGGGTCTCGGAAAGACCTAAATGGGGAACCTTTTAGGTGTAGGATTCTTGTTTAACCTCTGTACTCATCTCGTTCTTTATTTACGTAGGTAGAACAGCTTCTTTGAATCAATAATCTTTATTTATGAATACGTGTCTTTTCGATATCTTGTTAAATAGATCAATTGCTTTGCTAGAATTATTTTCATACACATTGTACGATTTCAAGCCTTCATATGATTGCACATCATATAAAAAGACATTCTAATCCTCTCAAAACGTTTTTAGTGCATAAAATTCTATTCCTTTAAAATCATGATTTTTGAGATATCTGTCTTTGATAAGACATCCATTAGATACTTTTAAGGTATCTACCTATAATCTAGTCTGACATATTATTTCTCCACACACTTCCACATTTCACACATATGTCCAAATAGCTAGGTTATATTGGGTGAAGTAAAAGCAACCTCACACTGTTAATCTTAGTTGTCTGCCATAGTGATAGCTTTTTTCTAATAGGTTTTTTCAGATTATCATGAAAAAAAAAGCTAAAAAGTGTGTTAGATATCTAAATTGACAGTTGTAAAGATTTTCAAAGTAAATTTTGAAAAAATATCTTTTATGCATATCTAAAATATTTTAGAAGGGGTCCACAACAACTAATTTTTTGTTGTTTTATAAATATAAGCTTCACCTACCAAATTCAATAAGGAAGGATAGCCTTTACTCTCCAAATCCTTAAGACTCCAAAGTGCATTAATTAATCTTCATCATCTTCATCTTCCATATTTGAGTGTTTACGTTTGTTGTCTTCCAAATATAAGTTTTGCTTGCATTCATCCTGCTTTTGATCTATATAGGAATTTTGTTGTTTTATTTATTTCTTTGCTACATATGCTTTCCTACGTGTTTTGCACGCACTTTGGTTATAAATTTTCTAAACATGTTAACATCCATCTCAGTTTCTTTATGCTGTTATTATTTTACATTTTTTTCTTTCTATCCTTTTCAATATCCATCTCCAATTCCAATCAATTTCATCTTTTTTCGCATAATTAGCTTGGAGGCATGAATAGAATCTTTTACAATCCTTTACTGGTATTTAAAAAAAAAAAATCTTTCTCTAATAGTTAAGAATCTAATTTAATATTCGATGATAATTTTCTTTACAGATCAGTGAGATCTTAAATAAACTTTAACTGAAGTTTCTAAAATATTCAGTTATTCTCTTTGCTAAAATTTGATTTAACGTTTTTTCATTGCTTCACCGGTCATTAGTTTATAATTATTAAAGTAAGAGCATATATGCAGCACAAAGAGAGACAAATGATGAATTTGCTGTTAACTTGAAATAGAAACATTCAAATTTATTGTTTAATTCTAATTCAAGAAATGTTGTTTAGTTTTCCTTTTCAATTCAAGAAATGATGTTTGCCAAGAGCAAATTTCGAATTTTTCACTTTCTTGCTTTTTCTCAATAAATTAAATTGAAATTAAAAAAAAAAAACACTCAGATGAGAAAAAAAAAAGAAGCTAATTAAAGGTATTTGTTTTGTGTCCTATAATAAAGAAGATAATTTAAAATATTTCAAGCAAATTAATTGCTTTCTTTTCTTTTTCCTCTCCTAATGTTTTCACAGAAAATAAAGAAAGAAAGGGAGAGAGTTATGTTTTAATGATCAAACAGAATAAGAAGAGAATGAGCCTAAAATGAGAAAGTGGTCTTGTAAGAGAGAAAATATTCTTGATAAAGGAAGAGAGTATATAAAAGAACAGTTCTTTTACTGTTTTAGTAAGATTAAGGTTTGAAAATGAAAATGAGAAACAAAGAAAAAGAAGATGCGCACACGTCAAACTTTTGTAGATAGCTTCACTTGCTCAATCATGTCTGATAAGACACGCCATGCCACACAATCATTTAACTGATTAATAGTAGTTAATTTATATAAATTGTGGTGTAATAGGTTCAATTTTGAAGTTCAGGGTGGCAATGAGTTTATTTATACAACTTGAGGTGCCCACTTATGTATTTCGTCAAAAAAATGTACTCATCATTACACGCCACCTTGAACATATATATGACCATAGATGCATCCATGTCAGCTTCTCATGCATTACAACTATTGTGTGCTTTTTTTCTTTTTGAAATAACCATTATTGTGCTTAATTACTGCGTAAAGAGGCCACTAATAGTTGGCAATTTGGCAATATCATGTACTTGTCCATGTACCATGACCCATCATATCCATTAATCCATATGTCAATTCTTAGCATGGACTGCCAATGTTGATGGCCTGACAGATATGGAATTTTCCCAATTTGGCATGTTAGATGACTAGCGAGGATGTAACTCAGTGATAGAGTCCTCATTTATAGAGTGCTGCACCAACTCTAATTTATAAGTTTGCAATTGATCAGATGCACCAGAATTCTCCATAACCAAATCAGATCGACCGCATCCGCTTGAAACATAAAATGCTGGCTGCAATGGTGCTGGAAGGGTTAAAGAATAGCTGCTAAGCATCATAATAATCTCTGACATTGAAGGTCTACCAATAACAGCTTCTTGAACGCATAATAACCCAATATGGATGCACTTCAAAACTTCGTTTTTGGGCTATTGATTAGCCATGGTCGGATCCACCAACTCTGCAGCTGTTCCATTAGTCCAATGGTCCCATGCCTGTGTATAGATGAAGCATCAATCCATAACTTAGTTTGCTTGCCAAATTCTTGCCAAGTATGTGTCAGAACAATTTAATAGCACGCACACTTACATAACTCTGAAGGTTCGTGAAATTGCGAAAGCTAGAGTTCTTTTGACCTGCCACAATCTCTAAAACCATAATACCAAAGCTGTAAACATCGGATTTTGTCGAAAAGTGACCCTTTTTAGCATATTCTGGTGCCATGTAGCCACTTAATGCCGTCAAGAACAAGATACTATAAATTAGTCCTTGAATCAGCAGAACCCATGATAGAAGCTATCGCTAAATTTATGTAACAAGTAATTACTAGGAAAAGACTTACTAGGTACCAGCGATCCGATTTGTATTGCCTTGGGTTTGGCTTCCAGAACAATGTTTTGCCAACCCAAAATCTGAAATTTTAGGATTCATGGACTCATCTAACAGAATATTACTTGCCTTCAGATCACGATGAACAATCCTGAGCTGAGAATCTTCATGGAGATAAAGAAGCCCTCGAGCAATTCCAACAATGATTTTGTACCGCCGTTCCCATTGCAGACAAAACCGTCTATTCTGATCTGCCTCATTCAATTTCGAAATTATCATTAACGTCAAGGCTATTGTTGTCTTTTTCTTTTCTCCTTATTGAATCTATTGCTGAAATACTAAAGAAGCTTCAACCAGCTTGTCAATCAAAATCAAAGAAAGAAAGAAAAGTTTAAAAGATCAGTACCGAATAAAATCTTGTCCAAGCTTCCATTACCCAGGTACTCGTAGACGAGCAGCTTCTCTTCTTCTTCCAAGCAGAAGCCTACCAGCCTCACCAGATTCCGATGTCGTAGTTTAGCGACCAACATTACTTCAGTTTGAAGCTCTTCCAAACCCTGTCCTGAATTTCTTGATAGCCTTTTTACTGCGCTTTCTTGTCCATCATTTAGTTTCCCCTGAAAGTATATGACAAGCTTGTCATTCAGTGAAATATACAAGAAAAGGCTTATCATGCGTTGAAGAAAGGAGTACGTACCTTGTAAACTGGACCAAAACCCCCTTCTCCAAGTCTATTAGCATCAGAAAATTTCTTGTTGCTACTTTAAGTGTGTCAAGTCCAATTGAAAGTGTTTCCGTGCTGTTACTACTCTCTTCATCAACACCATCTAAATGATAATCTGACACAAAATATTGTTTTAAATAGGTCTTTTAATGGGTCGACCATCTAAAATCTATATTTAGTCAACAAGTATGTCAATCGTCCACTTTTTTTTTTTTATTCACAGCAGATAAAATGAAATGAAAGCAATAAAATATATGTATCATTTTATGTTATTCTAAATTCTAAATTATTTGGAGTTAGGAGAAAATTACCATCTCTCTCTCTCCTTTTCTTTCTCCAAAAGAAGCAACAACATAGGAAGAAAATCACTGCCAAAAGAACAGTTGCAGTTGTCACCGCTATGACAATGGTTTTTGTCCTCTTCCCTGCATAAAAAGGACATACGTTATGCTTATTTTAATGAAAAGAAAGTAGGAAGCAAAGATCATATTGTCTTTACTTTGTTTAATCAGAAATTTAAAACATGAAAAAGGATGATCAGACTTAACATCATATAAAGACTAATTTAGAACAAATTAAATTCGGTTGAATTACCCCCATGACTACTTGAATCTTTTGTCGGAGTAGTTAAATCCGGTTGGAGAAATGAAGGAGATGGAGGGGAGCCAGTTGGTGATGGCAACACAAAGAATGAATATATCTCATACCGAAAATTGCAACTCAGAGAGAATATGCGACCCCCAACTTTATTATCAAGTGTTGACTGCGGAATATAGCTTATAATTTCTTGTAGACAACTCAAACCATCATCTGCTCTGATGTCTTTGGTGCACTGCACCATAGCATACATAGTAAGAGAATCTATATAACGGGTGCTTCCAACAGCTAATCTAGAAGAATCAGCAGAAGCATTGGATGAGAGATCTCTGAGCAAATTTCCCAACTGACGATTGAAAACGACTGGGTCAATCGCATTCTGCAGATTCCACATAATAAGTCTCGGAATATTATCAGCAATCGAGAAGAAATGCCCGTCCGAGTACTGCAACGAACAATCCTCGTTATATATGGAAGCTTTCTTCTGGTTAGCACACTTCTGTATGATATTCGTAGCTGCAGTACTTGCGCAAGCTTGGCAATCTCTCTTAGAGACGTACCCTCTGCACTGCACAAGACCATAGGCTGCATTACCTGCCTGGTCGATGATAGTGGTGTAATAGCCTGTAAGAGAAGCATTCGCAGCACGCGAAGCAAGGGTAAGGTTAAGGTTCTGTTGAAAGGCACTTCCTGAAGTGTAATTCGTAGTAGTATCACAATTGAAGTACATGTCATTTTGCGCTTCAGTAGGGTGGCAAAGAAGAAGAAGAAGAAGAAGACATGATATGTGAGAGTATAATGCGAGAGAATACATAGTATCACTTCTGATAATTGAGAGACAGACCATTAATCCTCCAAAAAATTTAAAGAGGAAATGTCCAGCCTATCTTTTTCTCTGAAGTCCAGTTCCAATTGTAAAATTTTGTTTCTTTGAAGATGCATATAATTCCAAAAAGAAAATCCAGTTGACTTGAAGCAATTTTGAAACTTTCTTCTAGTCGTATGAAACAATCTGTATTATTATAATAAGAAAGCTATGTCTAGGTTATTAAGCAACCATCTTATTGTCAAATTTTTTTTACTTGGTTTCTTGCTATTGCTAAACCATAATATATTATTTTCTTAACTTAAAGATCATTTTTCTGCCGGCTGATGATACGTCATACGTGTCAAACTTCGCTCTGCTGTAAGTCTTGCATGGTTTGTTAATGGATCCGATGATTAAACCGAGACTAAGGGATATGTTTGCTCTAGTGCGATCAACGCTGGTAGTCAATGGATCATAGCTGATAACTATTTCTTAAAATGTAATGAGACTTAATTTAAGAACTTGTTGAGTTCTAATTGGTTTTTATTTTAAGGCAAAACTTGTTAATCTACCCTCAACTATTGTCAATTTCTCAAATATACCTTTACTTTCTGAGTTTTCAATTTGATCCATCTTTTTGCGTGTTGTATCAAAACTACACAGCCTCCACAAGGGGTGTGACCCAGATGATGTGGCCTGCTGGGATGTCTATAAGTAAGTCTTGATGGAAGCCAACCTAGCAACACTATAACTCACCGTTTCATTTAACGCTCATATTATACACAAAAAAACAAACAAAGGAAACAAAAGGAAACACTACTATTTCCCTTATTTTCCTCTTCTTACTTTTCTAGGGTTTCAATTATGTTATAAAATTAGTCCCTATAACTTCACTCAACACTCCTCATTCTTTGAGTTTATCGAACACTAGCATCAGACAATGGAAACCACATCATCATCATCATCATCTCATGCTTCTATTGGAGCTTACATATATGGAAGTGAGGTAAGAAATTGTGACTGGTAGTCGAGTAAAATTGATAATTTCAAGGACAATGGCTAACCTAGACCATAGTGTTTGGGGCTGTTTTTCACTAAGATAAGCCTAACTAGTCATTGAAGGGTATTAAACTGAATTTGATATGAAGAGCAATGTGTGATGCGGTGTTTTTCAATATTCTGTATAAGGTCATAGTTGTGATTTTTTTTAGGTGGCATGATGATTGGGTAAATAAGAGGACACTCTTGGTCCTTAGTGAACTAAAGCGAGTAAACCATAATTTGGACATGGTTGATAGAGAAGTAACCAATGATCGAATAAGAGAGCTTGAAAGGGAAAATGGCATACTGAAAGCAAAGCTTGAAAAAATGTTGGAGACCAATACAAAGATGAAGGCCAAGAAAAATGACTTGAAAAAGTTGAAGGAAAAATTATTAGGAAACTGAAAAACATGAAAGGTAGTGTCAATTTTTATAAGATGGGATTTTATGGTGTAGTCGCTGTGTTGATCTACAAGTTATAGAGATCTTAACGGGTTTAGGATAAGCTGGAATTTTGTGCTCCTGGGAAATTTGTAGGAGCTGCATGAAGGGTTTATGTTTCTATTAGTTTTAGTTAGTTAAGTTCAGACAATTGTATTGGGTAGTGGTGTGCTTTGTTTGTAATGGAATGACTCTTGTATTGGGTCATTCCAATGAACTATATTTTATCATGTAATGAAAGTGAAGTTTTTGTGTTATTTTCAAATGTTGCAAATAATTACTTAATAGAGAACATGTGGAACTAACTTCCATAATTAGTAAGTTACAAAGTGTTCCCATTTCATTTTATATATAACCAAAAAAGTTGATATGTCTTGCATATAAAGTCATTACAAAAAGAATAATATATCAATTTTCTAATTCTTGAAAGTGCAATGATACTGTCAGAAAAAAAAAAAAAAAACAAGTGAGACTGCTTTGATATAATAGTTCCCATTACAAACAAAATAACAAGCAAAATCCTTTAGAGCAACTTTTTATACTTTTGGTTTGGCTTAGGCAAAACATGTTGTCCTTCATGGAGCTACAAATTTATATTAGAATTTATTTTTGTAGTTTGGTTTATGAATTGTTGTAACTACATTGTGAAAATCCTTGTTGTTGTCCCTCTTCCTCTTTCCCTTTAGATGATATTGAGGTTCGGCTTTGTGTGACTCTTTGCTGGATAGTCTTACTCTTATTGGTTGTAGTGAATCTCTGAAGTTAAGAGTTGATGAAACTCCATATCTTTTCCTTATTTTCCTTGCTACTTCTGCTGCTTGTGAAGTACTATGGACATACCTAACATTCTTCTCCCTAGGCATTTGCACCATAGCAGTAAAATGATTCAAATTGCATCTAATTCATAAGCATAATATATAACTGTGATAGTAAAGTAATTATCCTTAAATACATATTGCCTGTCTCAGTTGAGATATTCAGGTTATAATATCCTTTTCTTGCCTGTTACAAAAAATAATTAACATAATATAGCATAATATAATAGTCATAGTTAACTAAAAGCTTAATAAGTATACTTGATATAACTCCGTTGCCCTAGTTTGCTTATCAATGGTTTATTTTGAATCTGGTGGACTAGTTAAGATATTGCTAGTAGTAGAAATAGCTGGAGATCAGAATCATTCCTTTGGGAGTTTGAAGGGCACCTAGTTCTTCTCATGCAACTGTTCAAATAATGCAATATAATTATAAATCTTAAACAATCTTTTATTGAATAATAACACAAAATATGCCCAAAAAACTACCTAATATCTTTGTTGAGCACTTGGTAGGGTTTTCCTTCCTTGGACACCATCTCCTATTATGTCTATACTAATAATAAACTTTAGATTAAATTCTTTGACCGTGTTTATTTAACTTGTTTGGGTCTTCTTTCTCCTCATCAATGCTTTCTTTCTATATCCTCTAGGTCAACTGGACATTCTTTTAATAGGTGGTCGGTGGATAAGAGATTCTGTGATTTCTGTTCATATCTTCTAACCATTGATTGGTTCTAATGCATACTAATATGCTTGTATAAATATTCTTTTAAAAGAAAGCATCCACATATTCATCAACATTTTGCTGCAACCAATGAATGCTGGAAATTGCACGTATGCAAGGTATTCCAGTCAGTTGCCAACTCCTACATGTGCAATTCCTATCTGGTAGTAACACCATAAATTAACCATCAAATGCTTTCACTAGAAACTTGTCATTCAGAGCTAGTTTTTGTATGCAATGCCTACTCTCGCACTTCAGTTTCTACGACTTTGTCCTAATCCTTGGGTAAAGCATATTAACACTTTTTTTCATCGAATCATTATTAATCTTCATTCTTTCCATAAGTGCACCTCTCATATCCTACAACATGTTCATAATATACATTGTCCGAGCTCGGCAACTCCACACATTAAATGTCTCAAAAATATTATAATCAATATTGTCACATTCCAACAAAATGGATATATAAGACTTGCAGAAAACCCTTTTATCTCTTGAAATAAATCCTTTTTCAACTTTAGGGTCAGCTTCTCTCAACAGTTTCAGTTTCTCTATAAATTTGACTTCATAAGTTGAGTAAACTACTTTTCAAAATAATTCTTTCAATTCAATCCCATTATGTACCTTTTTCCAATTTGCATGATATGGCGGGGACAATTCCTTAACTTTGCATGTGGAACTAATTCTTCTAGACAGTTAAATAATCCTTGTGAAACAAATGAATAAAGTTACTGACATATGTATACAAGTTATATTTAATGAAAAGTTAGCCAAGAAGCAAACCTTTTGCTAGTCAAATATATAAGTCCATGCAATTCTACTATCAATCTTCAAGTCAGAAAGAAATTTAGTCAAGAACTATCTCTAGGTAGCTTCATTTCAGCCAACACAACTACCCAACCAATAGGAAAAATTTGGTTGTTCCCATCTTATCTAGTTACACTTAAGATAATCCCCTTAGAATAGTCTTTAAGAAAGCACCATCCAAAGATATAACAGCTATAAAACCCTTTTTCAGCCCACTAATATATATATATATATATATAGACCTTCAAAATGTATTTATTGTCTTCCATGTTACATTCAAGCTCAAAATATCCTTCCTTGTCAACAGTCTTCAGTTCATGTATATATGACCTTCATTTGGCATAATGAGCTTCAACTAATCCTTTAAGCTTTTCAAGTGCCATTTTTTTGCCTTATAATATGAAGCTAATGACACCTTTAATGCATACTTGATCATCAAGTCTGTACTCATATCAACAATAGAATATATTGGTTTCTTTTTGAATTCATTCAAGAATTCATCAGTCAACCACTTAGTAGTTGTCATTCTATTATTTTGGACCCTGCACAATTATGGTTAGGTCTAACTGTCCTTACTATAAAAATCTTCTCACAAAAAATAAGTGAGGTATACACCCTCCAAAGGCAATGACCTTTACATTTTGCTTCCATTCTATCTTCATCTGTCCTTTTTCACCATACATCATATACCTATGAGCAATTGCTGCTTTAAAACTGCTATGCATTTATAAACCTCAAACCTGCCACCCATTTTAGTTTTGCATAATTACATTTTGGATGATAAGTGATTTTTTTTTCCTTCTTTTTTTTCCTAACCTCCATGCAATTTCATCATTTGAAACTGATTCTATTTCATCATCACTGTCTAGGTACTCAGAATGGTACTATTACTACCATTGTCATCTTTCCTAGTAGTCTCTCAGCTCCTATATGACCATTCCCATCTCTAATATAATCCTTCTTTTAACCCTGATTCAAATTTGTTATCCACTAAAGTCTTCCTAAAAGCCTTTAAATTCTACTTTGCAATGATGTATTCCTCATCCATATTTGAGTCGTGAACATCATCTAACAGACTGTCCTCATCATCAATATTTGCACCCTCATCCCCAAGTATATAGTCTGCACCATCACTTTTAAAAGCAATTATTTGCTCAATTTCACCATTAGAGTTATTCTCATTTGCATTTTTAGACACAACTGTTTTAGGTTCATCTACACAGCCATTGTTAGTGTCACTATAATTGTTAGTCTCATTTTGCATTTTTAGGTTCATATAGCCACTTAATTTAAGGCATCTTTCCCACAATTAGAACTAATGTTGATAGTTGAACATAAGCTTTAAAGAACTCATAATCCAAACCTTCTTCAAACACTTTTTGGCACTCTTCTTCAGTCACTGTAAACTCCAACCCTAATTACTTACCTATACGATTCTATCTTCTAGGGGGATCATAAGCTATACTCAGAAAATTGCTAGACCTCAAGTCCTATAGCACCTGCTCTATACATCTATAGTTAAAAAGCTTCTTATATCATGCAATATCATACACTTTTGACCAATATATTTTGCCATAGGTGCACTAACTAAAGTCTCTCCATAATGAAATTCAATAGATATACTGCAAATTAAAGAGTAAAATATAACTATTTGATACAATGTAAACAGTTAAATAATATAACCATCAGATTACCATCAATAGTTCATTTTTGACAAAATCCAAGAAGCATACACTCAACCTACTTCTCAATAAAAAATGCATCACATAAGAACTTCTTTTATTATTATTCAACTGTTTCTCCATATGTATTGCACTACCAATTATATTTATTGAAAAGCTTAAACAATACATACCTCATTTGTCGTTTCTTCTTGGGTGCTATTTTAATAGGGACCACAACAATCTTCCATTTCGGTAACCCTCTAGTAAGATGACAAGGTTTAACAACTCCCTAAACAAAGAAAGATTCATTATTGGAAGCTTTTGAGAAGTAATAGTACAAATCTCCCTCTCAAATTTGTTATAATTGAAGATTAACGAAATCCCAAATGGAAGAAAGAGGGAAAATGCTAAAATAGGGGAAAATGGCAGCATTTCCACTTGTTTTCTTTATTTTTTTGTATAAAATAACCATTAAATGAAATAATGAGTTTCAGTGTTGCTAGGTTGGCTTCTAGCAAGACTTACTTATACATGTCAGTATAGCATTTATGTTATCTGCCATTTATTTAGTGAATGGTAGCCCGTCAATAAAGCCATTGATAAATTGGATATGATTTAACGACAAAATTATTGTCAATAATAACCGGTGGTAAATATTTTTATTTTTTAATTAATCATATACGTCATTGCTAATTCATTGTTAATAGTAGAGAATACTTAAAAAATATAACTTTTCCATCGCTAATTCTTCTATAAAATCAGGATTTATTTTTCAAGTACTAATAATAATAATAATAATAATTATTATTATTATTATTATATTAGTTGGATTTTTTATTATTTATTAAATTAAATGAGGAATTAATTGGAAACAATTAAATTGGAATAAAATCTAATACAATTAATATATCAATTACATACAAGAAAAAATATGTTGAAGTGTGAAATGTTTGAAAAAGCTAAAAAATAAAAATAATGCCTAATAATCGAATCATCATCGGCAACAATAGCATTAGGTATATCATAAGTAGGGGCGAGCAACGTTTGGTTCGATTTTGACCAAAAATTGAATAACTGAATTTTCTAATTTTATAAACTGAATTAAAATATAAAGTATAACCGAACTAAAAAAATAATTTTGTTTTGGTAAATTAGTTTGAAAATTTTTTAATTTAAAATATTTATTTTTATATTTAAATATAAATATTATTATATTTATTTAACATCAACAACGATAAAAGAACATATACTCATATATATATAAATAAACATAATTTTATAGTTAAATATATTATTTTTTCATAAATAAATAAATATAGTATTTTAAATATTTATATAAATTTTAGTCAGTTCGGTTCTAACCAAGATTTTTTGAACAAAAACCGAACCAAACTGAAATATTATTCGGTTAGGCCATTTTGAAACTGAATTGAACCGAATTTTAAAAATAACCGAACTGAAATGAACTAGTCAATTCGATTTAGTTTTTCAGTTTCGGTTCAGTTTTGCACCCTTAACCATAAGGACTGGCTAGTTTAGGAAATGAAGAAGTCGGTCCTAATGGAGCCAGACCAACAGAGAAATATCTATACCATATATGCTCCACCCTCATCTTCAAACTTGCTATGCATGTGCCATATCTTAGTCCATCTCCATCGGAAGCTCCCGCCTTTAGGCCTCCTTATCATATGATATGGAGGAACTAGAACTACTAGATTCATGCACTTGTGTGAAGTACAGTGCCTCTGAGACAAGACCATTTACTTGTTGCTTCTTCTCCCCTTCGATGACCTCAACTGATAGCTATAACATATCAACTAATGAAGGATCGAAAGAACCCTCATCCGACTAAGAAGCAATAGCCGCACATTCCTTTGCAGACTTTTAATCTTCAAGATAAAAAAAATCAAAGCATTTAAAATATTTAAATAGAAAATGAGTATAAAAGAACTAAATACATAATGTGATATACTTACAATGATATCATATAACTTGTTGTCAATAAAATGGTTGTCCAGCTTTTTGTTCAACTACTTGAAGAGCTTATATGGATTGTGATTTGAACCCAATTCATATGATTAAATAAATGAAGAACATAAAGTTTATTTTTTTTTATTCTGAAATTTGAAAATTGAAATTTGTGATATATTTTCATATTTGAAGAATAAGAATGTATTTTACCAGCACTTGTCTATGATTGATGGCATATCTCGATCCAATAGTGTAACGTGAGGGGCTTGTACTTGCTCCACCAACCTTATTATGCTTGTTCTGCTATGCATTTCTAATTTTGCTTTCACTTTTAGGGTAGACTAGTAACTTGTCTAGTGATTTCAAATCTCACTCGACATACAACGAGGCCTCTTTTCCTTTCTCTTCCAACCAGAGACCATATTTTGTTACTTATAAGTTGCTTGCCTTTCATAGGCACCACGTAGAATATCGTCATGCTTAGGATCCTAGCTAAAATACTTTTACAAAAGAAGAATTAAAAAAATTGACACTATTAAGCTCTTTTTAAATAATTTTTTATAGCATCTCCTCTAAAACTTACTTGTATTCTCTATAAAACAAATCCATTTCCTATTAAATAATGATTTAGAGAATTTAAAACGTATCCAAACACCCTAAATAACAAACCTCATCTCACATATTATTAAACATGTTTAATTTTTAGTTGTTAATTAGTTATTAATTCTTAATTAAGACTTTAAACTTAATGAAGTAAGTGCTCTTAGTCTCCTTTGGCATAAACCTTCATGTATAGTCATCGTACTTAATCCTATTCTTAAAAATCTTTGTGATGCTAGTTGAACACAAATGGGATGTACCAACATGTATGTAGAAAATAGACCTATGTTTGTTTAGATTACGGAATATTATAATGGATTCATTTTTTAAATATACACATTAATTATATTCTTAATCAAGATGTAGGACTTATAACAAGCATTTAAGGATTCAACTATACTAGAAAATAAGGATGGTATAGTTGAAACAGTGGTAGGTGGTGGTTCAATAGGTGATGGCATAGTGAATGGTGACTTATGAGAACATGAAGATGATGAAGAAGGGGAAGAGGCATCAATAGATGGTGGTGATACAAGAATAGAAGGAATGAGTAGGCAAGGTGGCTTAAGGGAGGAATTTATAGATGGCGTAGATAAGGATGACATACATAGTCTCTAAACTGTGGCCTAAAACACCACCTCGTTCATGCCTGCATTCAGCTCGGTACTCCTCGCAAGCAATTTTATGCACCATCTAAACTGCTCAACAAATTAAAGACACGATATGCAAAAAAACTTTACATGCATCATAGAGTCAAACACATCACTTATACAAGTAAGTAATAATAAAATCACGTAAAGATATATATAGCAATAATGTACATTATATAAATGGAAATACAATTATATGATTAAATTTAAAATAAATTTACAACATTTTATATGAAATGTCATTGTCACCCTCATATTAATCTTGAAAGAATAATACAGATGGTTACTTAATTTTGAATTTAATTTTATTTTGGTAACAAAATTTTAATTTGTTTCATTTCAATTATTTAATTTTAATTATGTTTTAATTTAGTCACTTTAGAATAAAAAATCTTACATGGCAACAATAGCCAGTTAGAAAATAGTATTTAAGAGAGAGAAATATAACATATGAATTCCTTATTAGCTAGATGACTAAATTGCAACTAAAGTTGAAAGTAGAATGATTTTGAAATAAAAGAAAATAAAATTTGTGATAAAAATAAAACTAAATAGAAAATTCAATAACTGTTTATATTATTATCCTTATTAATTTTTATTTTAGTCGCATATTTTTTACTCATGTTCCAACTCATCTTTAGTATTGCCTTATTCATTTTCAAGTCCTATTAACCCACAATTCATATCATAAAAGGAATTTGGGCCATCTTTTAACTATACTTGAATATAGATGTTTAATTGATCATTCTTGAATAGTTGTGTTATAACTGTATAAATATTACTTGTTGATGATTTTAAAACTTCCATATCATATCTAACTTCGATTTTTTATGCCATAACTTGACTCTTAATAAATCTAAGAGTTCAATGGATTATGCGACAACCTCTTATTTCTTAGGATTCCAAGGAAACATACAAGAACTAAATGAAAAAACATATTCTAAAGTGCTTTTGCCATCATAAAAAGTACAATTATTAAACTAAAATTCTGTTTTGATTTAAAGGACTGCAATAGGTTTTTTTTTTTCTTGGTCAATAAATACAAAAATTACAATATTGACTTGATTGGTCAGAATTGCATCGCGGCTTAATTATTCCAACCCAGTCAGTATCCATGTAATCAATCAAACTTGAGATTTTGATAGGTCTAAATCATATATCAAGCTCATTTGTATCTTTAAAATACCCTAGAACTCTTTTTTCTAGCTCTATGGTGCATTTGACTTATTACTGCATGAATCTATAAAGTAAGCTAGTTGCAACATTATATCAGGTCCTATAGCAATTAAGAAAGTAAATTACTAACAAGAGTTCTAAATCTTTTCTCCATAAAATTTGACTAGCTTTTCATTAACCACCAAAAGAGTTCTCACAAGCTTGCAATGTTGCATGTTAAATTTCCTCAATAAATTTTGAATATAAGCATATTGTGAGATGAAAATTCCATCATGAGATTGATGTACTTCAAATCCCAAGAAGGACTTAATCTTCCTAAGTTCAGTCATTCTAAATTCCTTATGCATTTGCATCTCAAAATTATTAAACTCTCAGCATCACTATTAATTATCAACAAGTCATTAACATACATGGAGAAAATCAAGGTATTAGTAGAAGAAAGGCTTTTAATATACAAGGTAGCATTATTACAACTCCTCCTAAAACTAGAACCATAAAGATACTCATCAATATTATTGTACTACACTCTATGAGGGACTTGTTTTAACCCAATATAGAACCTTATGAAGCCTATACACCTTATCTTCATATTCATTAACTTTGAAGCCTTCAGGTTGCTCAATAGATATCTCCTCCTTCAAGTAACCATTTGGAAAAGCTGACTTGACATCAAAATAGTATATTCTCTATCTATTTTAGGCAATTAAGGTGAGAGAAAGCTTGATTGTCCTAAGTGTGGTCGCAAGAGCAAAAGTATCTTTATAATCTAAAACAGGTTATTTTACATATCCTTTCATTATAGGTCTTGCTTTATGCTTGTGTATAAAACCATTAACACAAAATTTGGTTATATAAACTCACTTATCTGATTACCTACTTATGCATAGTTTTTTCCTATCGATTCACAAGTATCATTATTCTCAATGATAGAGAATTCATCTTTCATTGCAGCATTCCAAAAATTTGGATATTATATCTGTTTTTAGTTTTTGTAGACTTTAAGAGCTTGTAACAATTTTATGTGGTTGGACACTCTTGTAGCTAAGTAATCAAGACTTGTAATTTTAGGCTCTTAAAAGGGATTGAAGAATTTAAGGTAGAAAGAAAATGCATAAAATGGATACAAGTGTCACCTTTATAATGCCAACATGGCTCCCACAACAAACTCCTTCCTTCTGAGATTAGATGCACAATTTATAAATCCTTCAATACCCACTTTGTTTCACTTTATTTCAGTGCACAACTACTATTTAATGGAGAATTAGGTTGTTTTTTTAGCTCTAGAAATTAGAATGAATATGATAATATTTTACTTTGATTTTCAAAAACAACGACAAAATGTCTTTAGCTTTGTATAACAATAAAAGGGAATTTATTATTACAGATTGTGTGGGTGGCGATTTTGAGCACGTACCTAAGTGTCTCTAGCGACTACGATACTATAAGGTTTTTCAACCTAATAGGAACATGGTAACTAATCACAGAGATTAGTGCAAAGATGGGAGTTACCACCTAGGTAATTCTTGGGACACTTTTACTAATTTAATGGCGTACAAGATTCCATAAGGAAGCTTCGCCACATTCAAAGATGGATCTAGAAGCTAGCTTCCTTATTTGTATATCTTAATCTTTAATTTTATTGTTTAACAGGTTATTCCCTATAAATATGACAGTTGTATTTCTTACAAGCATCTATTACAACATGTGAGGTTCTTCTAAATCTAGCCCAACCCATGTATGGTTTATTTAGCCTACTTAACTACTTAATTATGCACAAGGCACACTTAGTCTAGCCTAATTATAGATTATGTATTTAATTTCTAACCTTTAAGCCTAAGTGGATTACCTTTTATGCTAAGGCCTAAGTGGGTGATCCTTAATCTAGTGTGGCCTAATTTATTTAATTAAGCATGGAAAAACCCACTAAGTCTAACCCACTAAGTCTATATGGATTTTAATTAAAGCCCATTTTATAATCCTTTAACCTAATGGACTACTTTTTCATGTTAAGGTCCAATTTTAGACCTAACGTCTATATGTCTAGTTTTAGTTAGGCAATCACAAAATAAATATTTGGCATCTATCAAACATAAAATAAAAATAAAGTATAAAAAAGTAAATCTAACTATTACAACCCTCCTACAACTAATAAATTAAAAGAAAAACACCTAAAACTAAGCTACTGTTTACAAATTAGATGAAAATATGCAAAAATATGAAATTAGGGCAAATAAGGCTGAATATCCAATCAGTTGAGGTCACATAGTCGATTAGCTTAGCACAAAGCCGATTGGCTCTAGGGCTTGATTTGGTTGGTTCTACGACTTGCCTTGATGCTCTTACACCTTGGAGCCAATTTTACATGCATAGAAGGTTAAGAAAATGATTAAAATATGATGGAATAAAAGCATTGGAAAACAAATCAAATAGACTAAAACATATAGAAAATAACATAAACACAAAAAAAAGAATAACTTGCGTGGTAGATTCTAGATTTGAACATATAGCCTTAAAACTTTCATGTAATCACATAATCATTCATAAAAAAAAGACACAAGTCATATAACCATAATCCTTCTAATTATTAGATTTAAAATCCAACACATTCATATAATCATGTTCAAATCTTAGGATAGATCATATTATTAGATTCAAAATCTAATAAAATCATAAACATGTTAATTCAGGAGAAATTCTAATCTAATCATGCAAATCCAAAGCAAATCATTCAAAGATCAGCCTAAACATTTTTCTAGAATCATAAAAGCAACATAAAAAAACGGTAATGGAAACAGAGGTTGATGATGCTGGATGTGGGGGAACCATTAAGTTGTCACTATAGATTGCTGATCTGTGAGTCTCTGAGACGATAAGGTGGTTGAACTGAAGATCAGATGAGAATCCAACATTGTCTTGGATTTGGAAAAGCTTTTGTTACTTAATGAAAATACTTTCCTAAACTGAGTTCTTTCATAGAAGCCTATGACTGAAGTTACCAAAAAAAAATTCTCTATTTAAAATAAACGTAAGATGAATTGCTATTAATTGTTAAAATTTGATGAGAATTGGTAACCATAGAATCAGGTTATAACGATATATATATATAGAGCTACGGTTTTTAGGAAACCCTAAAAGAGTGGAAAGACTAATATCGATTTTTTCAAAAAGAAAAGGTATCATTTATCAGTTATTAATTTCTAATAAATAAATCTTTAAAATTTAAATAAATATCAATAAAATGTATTAATTATCATTAAATACCTTCTAGAATCTTTTCTTTTATTAATTTTTGGCATTTTAAAGTCAAAATACGCATAAAATGGCATCAGATTTCAAAGATTAGCTAATCGGCGCTATGGAAAGCCGGTCGGCTCTATGCTAAGCTGATCGGCCATTTCACCCCTCAAGATTAATTTTTATGGCAATTGAATCTAAATTGATTCTAGAAAAGTTATTTTAAGTCCAATTATTCTCAATCCTTACATGGATTCACTTATCCTCAATCTTTCGAGACTTGAGAAGGGCAGTAACTTTTATCATAGTATTTTTTGCAATTCCCTCGATATCTGGATCTAGAAAATGGATGCCGACAGCTGCCCCCAATTTTTTAAAATTTATAAGCACTCATGCAATTAAATAAATTGAAACAAATCATAATATCAAGGATACGGTTAAAAGAATATGAGCTGTAGAAGCCACACCTCATATGTCGAACTAATGTAGAAATTTTGATTTGATGTGGGGACCATACCCACTTGAGTTTTGAGGACTCCGCCTGCTTGAATTTTTGAGGATTTTTCCTACCTTGAATATTAGGACTTCGCCTGCTTGGAATTTTGAGGACTTCACATGCTTTTGAATTTTGTGAACTTCGCCTGATTAAGTTTTATGGACTTCGCTTGCTTTAATTTTGAGTACTTCGCCTGCTTGATTTAAGGACTACGCTTGTGATATAGGAACCACACTCGTTGATTTGGGGATCACGCCCACTGATTTGAGGAACCACGTCCGATGATTTAGGGACCATACCATTGATTTAGGAAGTATGCTTGATGTTTTATATTTACAGAGACTTCCCTGAACGGGTTGTTGAATCCCTTCAAAATAAATTACTGATTTTCCTAAACTAACTTATAGAAATAGTGAAACCAGGTCGAATCCCAAGGGAACCAATATGGATAGCTTCTCAAGGTAAAATAAAATGGGGGGATTTTGAATGTTTGAATCAAAATTATAAATAAACAGAAAATATTGAAGGCTGAATTTTAAAGTAAATAAAAATCAATCTTAACAAATTTCTAATTCAAGAGTGCTAATTCCATCCAATTGTAATCATGATCATAGGCTAAAATGTCAATTTTTCTATTCAAGTACTTAGTCTACTTATTCGGAAAAGCCGCAACAAGTGTAATTCTCCTAATATAATTGACTTAAACCCAGCATCCAAATCAAAACTTACCATTAGTCAACTGGGCACGATAGTGTTCCATACCAATTGAATGATAGCATTAAGAATAATGAGAATGACTAAACCAACATTAATTAATTGAGATAGCTGCAATTGAATTAACCTTGTTCCTTTATTTCCCTAGAGCCTATCATGCAAGCTGTGTAATTCGAAAAGGCCAAAATTACACACACATGAGCCAGCTCCTTGCTACTTGTGTCAATCGTTCATGACAATTACGGATCACAAACTCAAAGTTTAGCAATAGAAAACTAATATCAAAGTTCAGTCATCAGTTCAATCAATATCAAAAATTCATAAATAATAAAAATAAGAAATAAAGAATACTTGAATTAAAGAAGAATTTTGTTAAGCACAAAGCCTCACAAAATCACAACTAGAATTTATTCACTCTTGAATCAGAAACTAGAAACTTAGCCACATATGGTGGAATAAAAATTCACAAGAAAAGAATAGAAGAAGATAGAAGAAAAATAATAATAATCTCAAAGTACTCAGCCCCCCTACTTGGTAAAACTAGCCTCCTTATATAGGAAGTCAAACCTAAACCCTAATAGGATAATCATTATCAAAAAGACTAAACCCTAATAGGATAATCCTTATAAAAAAGAAATAAACCTCCTATATGATCTTATCCCTATAAGGAAGGATAAGATAAAGAGTAATCTAAACAAATTAAAATCCTAAATACATGGAAGTAAGTTCTTTTTATCCAGCACTTCAAAAATAAAGGAAATTATATAAAAGTGGGTCCACCAAGAATTTATCTTGAAAATTCAAAATTCTCTTCTGCAGATTCCAACAGCTCACGGATTGTAAGGCGTGGTCATGCCTTATTGAAAATGATCTTCTGTCCAAATTTTTTCTCTTCCCCAAAAGACTTAGTTTTTGACAAGTGATGCCTTAAAACATGTCTTTAAGCTGAATTTCACTCAATCCTTGATATTTCACCATCTAGATCATAATAAACATAATTTCCATAATTAAGCACATTATCCAATCAAAATGTAAGGGAATTAAACATAATAAGTATAGCTATTTATGATCTGTCATTCCCTCTAACTTTCTTTATCACTTTCAGCTTTAGCATCTAGTTTTGTTGTAATTACTGCTTTGGGTTATGATTTTTAAAATTTTCCCACTTTTTGGTGTCAAACTGATAATCCCCTTATTTTCTTGGATAACTTCCGCTTCGGGATGAAGAATAGTGATTTTCCCACTCTGTACTTCGAGGAGTAAATTAGTTGTCTAATTCAAGATCTTCTAATTCGAGAAGTACACTTGTTCTTTAGAACTTGAACTGATTCTCCAATTCAGGAAATAGGCTTGTGATCTTCCACTTCCGGATATATGATGATATCCCAATTCAGGGTGTAAATTGATGATCTTCCACTTTGAAAAGTAAAATAATTTTCTATTTCAGGGAATGAGCTAATCATTTTTAGCTTCGAGATGTAAACTTATGAGCTTTCGCTTTGGAAAGTAAACTGAGTATAGATCAACACTTTTTGCAATTAGATTCTTATTCATCGAGCATTTTCTTTCTTTTGAGCTTTTCTTCATTTTTCTATTATAGGTTAGTAATACATATATAAGTATATAAAGATTTCATCATGCAAAAAGTAATGAGTGTGCGTGATATGCATGTTATATATAACATATAATACATTTTTGAAAATCATTTTTTAGTTTGGATAGAGGCATTATGGTGCTCATCAACATCAATACTTTGAAAGATCAATCGCTTACTCTTCGGGCATGTGGCGTAGAGCCTAATGATCAATGTTGTAATTGATTCATATTAAAGATTTAAAAATCATGGTGACGACAGGAAGTGTACATCTAGAGATAACTCAAGCATGCGAGGACTGAGTAATCTTGCTTGGGCTGTACTAATCCTATGATAGTTGGCTTTGCCACAATCTCATTCGGATAACAACTAAATCTCTTTTTTTTTCTTACTTTTATGTCTTAATTTTTGCCTAAGCCACCCTTTTAGGTTTTCAACTTAGTAGGTTGATGTCTTAACTTTTGCCTGAGCTACTCTTTCGGGTTTTCAACTTGATCAACCTCTATTTTTTTCTAAGTTGCCCTTTTGGGTTTTCAACTTAGCATTTTTGTCTGCATCCATTTTCCAGATCTATAAAGCGAGAGAATTATGGAAAATTCGATGATGAAAGTTATTGCCTTTCTCGAGTCTCGAAGATTGAGAAGGAGTGAATCCGAGAGAAGGATGGTAATCATTGGACCTAAAAATCATTTTTCTCAGAATCAATTTGGACCTAATTGATAAAAAAAATAAAGTTTGAGGGGTAAAACGGTAGTTTTCACAAGTTCAAGGATTAAATTGTTAAGATTTTCAGAACTTTTGCTCCTTAGAGCTAATCAGCTTTGTGCACAACCGAATCAACTCTACACAGAGCCGACTGGCTTAGCATAAAGCTGAATCGACTCTATATAGAGCCAATTAGCTCCATACAGTATTGATTGACTGTTTTCTGGAACGTCGTTTATATATATTTTCGACCTAACACGCCAAAAATTGGTAAAAATAAGTTTCTCAAAGGTATTTACGATAATTACTTGGTTTTTTAAATATATTTTTATGATTATTATTTGAAAATAAAATATTTAATCCCTGTTTATTTGATATTAATCTGATAAAGATGAGGGATAATTATAGTCTATTTTTTAAAATAATTGAATAATTATGAGTATCTCTGAAGGTTTCCTAACCCTACTCCTATAAATAGAATAGTATGGCCTAGGTTTAGGACTAGCTACACTGATTAATATTAGAGCAAGAACTCGCAAAACTTTATAGCTACATCAATCTATACAGAAGCCCTTAGCAAGCCACTAAGGAAGAACTCCTAAATTAAGAATTCCATTAAAGAACGACAAAAACTTTTATGAAATCCCAAAAGTAAAATTGGATTCCCAACCACTCTTTGATTCAACAGCTTCCTCATCTTTTGAGACTCGTAGAATGACAAACAACGGTGACAACTTGAGGGTTCCTCTATATCCACATTATTAATATCTTTTCTCCTATTACTTCTTATACATATTTTTATTTATAAAAACATATTAGAATTTCTTTTAATATTTGTTCCACATAATTCACATGATTAAACTAGAATTCTTTTCTGTTTAACATGTTATTTTATTGGATTTTAAATATGACAATAAGAACACTTAAGGTTTTGAATCTGATTTAATTAGATTTTGAATTTGATTGGATAATAATATGTATTATTAAATTATATTTCCATTCTTTTATTAGATTTACATGTTCTAACTGGAATTTTTAATCTCTATACATATGAAAATCGGTTCTAGGCGCGATAAATCAAAGAAAATTATTGAAAGCCACCTGAAGCCCCCTAAAGCCGATCGGCTTTGCACAGAGCCAATTGAATCTTCACTAATCTAGGCTAATTTTCAAGTTTTTTTTATATGCATTTTTGGCAATTTCATGTACTGTAACTTAGTTTTAGGGTTTTCTTTCTAAATTTTTGGTTGTGGGCGGGTTGTAATAGCTAGATTTACTTTCTGCTCTCTATTTTTGCTTTATCTCTGATAGATGCTAAATATCTGCTACGTGATTGTCTAATTAAAATTGGCATATAGAGAGTAGGCCTTAAAATTAGATTTGGCATGAAAACTATAGTCCATTAGGTTAATTAGATGGTAATTGCGCCTTAAAATCAACATAGACTTAATGGGTTATGTCTTGCTTTAATTTAGTTAAATTGGGCAATATTAGCTTTAAGATCACCAAATTGGGCCTTTTCATATAAAGTAATCTATTAGGCTTAAAGGCTGAAAATTAAAGTATATTTTGTAAATGGGCAAGACTAAGTGGGCCTTGTATATAACTAATTAGTAAGTTAAGTTAATAATTTTGAGTATGGGTTAGGCTTTGATAAAATGGACCAGATTTAGATGGATCTCACATGTTGTATTACTTGATGTGTAGAAATATTTATGTTGCATTTATAGGGATTGACACGTTAAACAATAAAATTAAAGATAAATATATATAAATAAGAAAGTTGGCTTCTGGATCCATCTCTCAATTTGTGATGTAAGCTTCCTTATAGAATCGAGAAATGCTATTCATTAGTAAAAAGTGTCATGATTACCCGGGTGGCGACTCCCATTTCTGTACTAGTCTCTATGACTAGTTAGAATATTTCCGATTAGGTTGAAAAGCCTTGCACTGTCATAGTCGCTAAAAATACTTGGGTGCACGCCCGAAATCATCGCCCACAATTTTCTTTTCTTTATACTTTTATTTTTTCTTTTTCCAGATTTGGTTATTGAGTACTCACAGGCTTTTTTGTCAATGCTTACAGTTGATTCTATTGATTCTCAAGACTTCCATTTAGACACGATTTGTTGAGTTAAAGTTGATAAACTCTGGCTCTATTGATTCATTGAGCGTGATGTCGCGATTGATGAAGACTTGAGTACTATAAATTCTTGGATTTTTCAGCAAGAACACCAGAATCAAAGTCGAAGAAAAATAATCCTGCTTTTGTTTAAATCTTATAGATTCTACTTCTGATTTTGAATTCTCTTTTTAGTAGTGCACAAGCAATGAAAGTTGATGTGCAAGTTTGATAAAAATTCTAATTAAATTTTTTTCGTTTAATAAGGGCACAAATGGGTACATTTTCTATTTCACATAATATTACTTTTGTTATCGCCTAGTCCATTCGAATTTTCTAGTCGAATATTTTCTCACTTTATTTGCTTAACTTTAACTGACTAGCCTGTATAGGTCCTTTAGTCAGCATGATTTGTCTTTGTATGTTTATATTTTTGCTTTGTTTTTTCATGATAGTATCTCAAATAGCCCAAATTGACTTGTAAACTTATTTCCCCTGAGATTTAAGCTCCCTTTAGTATCTTCAAGCATAGTCTTTTCTTTCTCATATAAAATTCCTTTTGGAGTCAGATGTAATCAGCCTTGCATATTTTATGTCTAGAGCACCAATCTTTAATCACTTCTATCTTCGAAGGTCCTTTTGTTCTCAAGGTTATTATATGATGAGGGATGAACCCGGCCTTCTTGCTTTGCCCTCAATGTGTTGAATGACTACACTACCTTGAATTCAATCTTGCATGCCAAATACTATCTCCTTTTTCTTTTCTTTTTTTCTATTCTCTCACTTTTTCACTCTTCAAGAGTTATATTATGTGTAGTAGAAATATACAAAGGATAGTCATTTGTGTCCAAATTAAATAAACCAATTTGAATTGAATCAAATTAAACATGCTCATGTAGTAATCATTGTAATGCATAATCCACTAAGATAAACATCACATAAGCAAAACCAAAGTTTATGTCATCGATCCTAGAAACAAAACCATGCCTTTGTTTTAAAACAAATTGACAGTTGAATCTTGTGAAGCTTCATCATTTTCAAATGGTAGATCTTCGATCTCTCTAGCTTGATATTTTTCCACGTATCCTCCAGCTCTAGCATTTTCAATCTCTTCTACTTGTAAGCCATTATCATACAAGCCCGCAAATGTCTTGGGCCATCATTTGCAGCTTTTCATTGAAGATGGGAGAACATTTCAGTTATTATTCAAACTTGATCCTTTTTAGAAGACTTGTTCTTCATTAAAATTGCTTTGTTTCTTCATCTAGCCAAGAAGTCAGAAAAAGACTCATTGAATTTTTGCCTTGTTGATTCTAAATCCCTTATAGGGACTTCTAAGTGAGCATTATAGTCATATTGTTGCACAAAAGTATTACAAAGCTTTCTCCAATCAGACTTGATGGGCCTTTTTAACCCATGGTACTAGTTCACAGCTAGCCTTTCTAATGAGAGTACAAACAACTTGATGATTTAGGTCCTACTCGAATGAGTAGTACTCATGATAGTAGCTTATTACTTCAAGAGCACCTTTGATAGTAATTGAGTTATGGATGTAACCAGGTGTGTTGTATCTTAGTCCTTTATATAGGGTTTGAGGTCTTCTTGTCCTACTCAAAGTAGGACAGTATCAACATGATGAGAGTTACTGCCTTTCTCGAGTATTAGGAGATTAAGAAAGGGCGAATCAGAGTAAGGGCTGAGAATAATTGGACTTAAAATTACTTTTCTAGAATCAATTTGGACCCAATTGATAGAAAAATTAAGTTTAATGGGTGAAACGACAGTTTTTTCCAGTTTATGGACTAAAGTAATAAAAATTTTGAAACTTTTGCCCTTTAGAGCCCATCGGCTCTACATACAGTTGAATTAGCTCTACACATAGCCGATTAGCTGAGCATAGAGCCGACCGGCTCTACACAGTATTGATTGGCTATTTTTCGAAATTTGACGCTGCTTCACATGTTTTTGCCCTAAAACACCAAAATGGTTAAAAAGAGTTTGTAAAAGATATTTATGATAATTATTGGGACTTTTAAAATATTTATTGATAATTGATTGATTTAAAAGATTTTATTTTATTTTATGAGATATTAATCTGATATGAGAAAAGATAATCGACTAAAATAATTGAACATTTATCTATTTCTTTAGAAATTTTTCTAATCCTACTCCTATAAATAGAATAATATGGCCTAGGTTTAGGGTTACATCCATGAATTAATTATGAGAGCTACATTCCTTAAGGCATTCTTTAAGCTCCACTCTTATTTATTTCACTTAGATTTCTAGGATTGCATGATTAAGATTTGGAATCTGCTTTGGAGTGTTATTTTCACTTACCATCGACTTTGATTTCTAAGGTTTGCATGTTTTTAGGTTTTTAATTGTTTAATTCCTTATTTTACGTTGTTTACTCAATTCTATATATTCTAATTGAATTTTATATTCTTTGTGCATGTAAAAATTGGCTTCTAGGAGTGAAAAGATGAAGAAATCTGCAGAAAGTCCAATCCGACCCTCCAGAGTTGATCGATTATGTGCACTTGTAATAGCTAGATTTTATTTTCTACACTTTTATTTTTACTTTATGCTTGATAAATGTCAAATATCTGTAAAGTGATTGCCTAATTAAAATCCGAACATTTAGCCCTAGTTAACAATTGGACCTAACATGAAAATTGTAGTCCATTAGGCTAATCAAATGATAAATTGTGCTAAACTTGAAATCAATATAGACTTAGTAGGCTTTACCATGCTTTAATCATAATTAATTGGGCTACATTAGATTTAAGATCAGTCAATTAGACTTTAGCATCAAAAAATAGTCCATTTAGACTTAAAGACTTGGAATTAAAGCATAACTAATTAGTAAAATAGGTTAAGTAAATCTGGCTTGGGCTTAAAGAAAATGGGCTAGACTTAGGTGGACCTCACATGTTGTAGTGCTTGATAAGTAGAAATATAATTATTGCATTTATAGGGATTAGCATGTTAAACAATAAAATTAAAGACAAAGAAGGAAGTTAGCTTTTGGATCTATCTCTGAATTTATGGCGTAAGCTTTCTTATGGAATCGAGAAACGTTGCGTATTAGTAAGAGTGTCCGGTGAATTACCCGGGTAGCGACTCACATCTCCACGCTAGTCTTTGTAACTAGTTAGCGTGTTCTTGATTAAGCTAAAAATCTTTGCAGTGTTGTAGTCGTTAAAGATACTTGGGCGCAAGCCCGAACCCCTACATGCTGACACCACTAGGGATAAGAGAAGTTGATTCCAGTGTATGTTTATCTTTAATTTTATTATTTAACGAGTGATTCTTACATCACTACACCATTATCACACATTGTGTACTTTGGTCCCTATAGCCCCGATGGTGTCGGTGAGTGGTTCTTTAATTTGACTCGAACCTAGAAATTGCGACACCGGCTAACCATAACTCATAAATAATGAGTGAATTTCCTTTGTCGTATGGACTCTTAAGTGGGGTGACAAGCCAACGAAGAACACTTTTACTTGTGGGAGCCTTTGATCCTTATCCAAGACTTAACTCACGGTAATAACAATAATAATCTCCCATAGGAATCATATTGGCTGCTATTTGAGATGTTTCTCCTTATAAGTACTTAAAGCCCACATATTAGAAAGTCTTGGCCTAAGAACATGTGGAATCAAGCCCTAGGCAAAAAATATGCTAGCTTTTATACTTATATTGAGAAACATTGCCTTATCTGTTTCATTTGCTTTAAAAGTTTACGGCTTGCGCCTTGGGCCTAATATCTCTTATTGATAGAAAGCCCAGACCAAAAGCCCCAGGGAGGAAAGAAAGACTTATCATGAGCCACGTGCAAGAGCAATAAGGTTGGAAGGATGATTTGTATATTATGTGTGCTAACTTTTTCTCTTATGTCTTTTTGCATAGCACAAGCATCATGCATCTCATGCATCGCATGCATCATACTAACCTTTTATTTTTTAGTCATTTAGACACTCCTTTGGGTTGGAAGAAGCAAGATAGTGGAAGGCTGGACAAAATATCTATCTCACCAAGGTGATGGGAATTGTAGGTTTCATCAATTAACTCCCCAATAGTAAAAATACTATGATAAGTTGAATTAGAAGAAAATTAGAAATTACCAATTTAATCCACAAATTCGGATCGTTCAAAGATTGAAGTAAGAAGATGGATGCTACTTAACCCCTTTACCAACAAGGATAAAGATACTAAGATAGACTTTGAATTTCCTCTTATGCCACAAACAAGAATGTTTGATAAATAACAAGAAAACAAAGATTTAGATTTTGACACCACAAGCTAGAATAAAGCTTGATAAGTCACAAAGTTCAAGCAAGAAATTAAAGACAAAATTCCTCACAATAAAACTCAAACAAAATTTCATATATCAAATTCAATCATGCTCTAAAAGAAAGAGAAAAGGACTTGTTTATATAGAGTACAAGTCCATGCACACACTACTAAATAGACTCACACACATAGGATTACTTTTACTCTTAAATGGCCTTAGTAACTACTATCCACACTAATAGCCATTACTTGGTATTGATTACCCCATTAACTTGTATATGGTGGCTACATGTACCCTAATTGTTATTAACATGAAAACAAGTTAAATATTATTCCTTGGGCCTCCATGGATGCCTTATTGGGTTAAAGTTCTTGGGCTTTCCAAATGTCCCTAATTAAACCCAATATGGATTGTTGAAGCTTCTTGGATTTGGACCTTATGATTGGGCCTTCTTGTACTATTAATGGATCTTGGATCTCTTTAAGCTTTGAACTTGGATTCACATCATTCCCCCTTTCTTCAGAAGGATTTGTCCACAAATCAGCTCCATCATCTTCATCACCTACATCAAACAAAGACAAGTCACTAACATTGAAAGTAGCATTAACATTGCCATACTCACTTGGAAGTTCTAGCTTGTAGGCATTGTTGTTGATGCGTTGAAGCACTCTAAAAGGACCATCTCCTCTTGGCATAAGCTTTGATTTCCTTTGGTTAGGAAATCTTTCCTTCCTCAAGTGCACCCACACCCAATCTCCAGGCTCAAAAATGACCTGCTTCCTCCTTTTGTTGTGTTGCTTTTCATATTGGAGTGTTTTCTTCTCAATGTTTGCATGCACCTTCTCATGCAAAGTCTTTATGAATTCAGCTTTTTGTTTCCCCTCTAAATTAGCTTTGTCCAATGGTAATGGTAGCAAATCTAATGGAGTCAATGGATTGAATCCATACACAACTTCAAAGGGTGAGCAATTTGTTGAACCATGCACACTCCTATTGTAAGCAAATTCCACATGTGGCAAACATTCTTTCTAATTCTTCAGATTTCTTTGGATGAGAGCCCTCAAAGTGTTGCAAGTGTCCTATTGACCACCTCTGTTTGTCCATCCGTTTGCGGATGACAAGTTGTAGAATACAAAAGCTTTGTCCCCATCTTTCCCCAAAGAGTCTTCCAAAAGTGACTTAGGAATTTGACATCCCTATCACTCACAATGGTCCTTGGCACTCCATGCAACCTTACAATCTCCTTGAAGAATAGATTCGCAATATGGGTTGCATCATCTGTCTTGTGACATGGAATGAAATGTGCCATTTTACTAAACCTATCCACAACAACAAAAATAGAATCTCTCCCTCCTTGGACCTAGGTAATCCTAAAACAAAGTCCATAGAAATGTCTACCCAAGGCTCATTTGGTATGGGAAGAGGTGTATACAAACCATGAGGCATTGCTTTGGATTTGGCTTGTTTGCAAGTAATGCATTTCTCATAAATTCTCTCAACATCCCTTTTCATGTGTGGCCAAAAGAAATGGTCACCCAACATATCCAAAGTTTTCTTAATCCCAAAATGTCCCATTAAACCTCCACTATGTGCCTCTCTCACAAGTAACTCTCTCAAAGAACTTTGTGGCACACACAATTTGTTTTCCCGAAAAAGAAAACCATCAAACTTATAGAACTTATCAAAACCCCCTTTCTCACATACCCCATAAACATTAGCAAAATCAGGATCATTAGAATACAGATCTTTTATGTATTCAAATCCTAATAATTTTGCATCAAGTTTAGAGATCAAGGCATACCTTCTTGACAATGCATCGGCCACCACATTTTCTTTCCCTTGCTTGTACTTAATGATGTATGGAAAGGATTCAATGAATTCCACCCATTTTGCATGTCTCTTGTTGAGCTTTCCTTGTCCTTTCGAGATACTTCAAGGACTCATGGTCGATGTGAATTATGAATTCTTTGTAGCCAAGGTAATGCTGCCATGTCTTTAGAACCCTCACTAATGCATAGAACTCCTTGTCATATGTAGGGTAGTTTAGACTTGCTCCACTTAGCTTTTCGGCTAAAGAATGCTATGGGCTTGCCTTCTTGCATCAAAACTCCTCCAATACCTATGCCACTTGCATCACACTCAATCTCAAAAGGTTTAGTAAAATTTGGCAAAGATAACAAGGGTGCAGAACTTAATTTGTCTTTTAGCAAGTTAAAAGCCTCATCTTGTTCAATTCCCCACTTAAAACCAACATTCTTTTTTATGCATTCAGCTAAAGGTGCAGCTATGGTAGAAAAATTCTTAATGAACCTTCTATAAAAGCTAGCTAAACCATGAAAGCTTCTTACATCACTTACACTTGTGGGTGTTGGCCATTCTCTAATTACTTTTACCTTTTCTTGATCAATATGAATACCCTTGTCATTGACAATATATCCAAGAAAAGTAATTTCATTAGTGTAAAAACAACATTTCTTTAAATTAGCATACAACTTCTCTTCTCTAAGCACATCAAAAACACAAGTCAAATGTTGTACATGCTCATCTAAATTTTTGCTATAAACCAAGATATCATCAAAATAGACAACAACAAATTTGCCTATGAATGCTTTTAAAACATGATTCATCAACCTCATGAAAGTGCTTGGTGCATTAGTTAAACCAAAAGGCATTACTAACCACTCATATAAACCATGTTTAGTTTTAAAATCTGTTTTCCATTCATCACCTTCTCTCATTCTAATTTGATGATAACCAGATTTCAAATCAATTTTTGAAAATAAATATGAACCATGCAATTCATCCAACATGTCATCTAGCCTAGGAATGGGATGTCTATACTTCACCGTGATTTTGTTGATGGCACGACAATCAACACACATCCTCCAAGTTCCATCTTTCTTAGGCACTAACAAGACGGGTATGGCACATGGACTCATGCTTTCATAAACATAACCCTTCTCCATAAGCTCACTCACTTGCTTTTCGATTTCCTTGGTCTCCTCTGGATTACATCTATATGCTGGTCTATTTGGAATGCTTGCTCCGGATATGAAATCAATTTGGTGCTCAATGCCTCTTTTAGGTGGCAAACCATTTGGAATTTCTTTCGGAAATAAATCTTCATAAACCTGCAAAAGATTAACAACAACACTGGCAAACAATTGGTTATTTCGTTAGAAATATGCAAAATCTCCTTGTACATAAGTATAAGCATGTGTTGCCTCAAAAGCATAGCTTCCTTCACATCACTCATTTTTGCATAAACACTCATTTTTCTTTCATTTGAACCTTCCTTGTTTTCTCTCACCTTGTGTTTCCCATTTTGGTCAAGAGAATTGGAATTTTTAGGTTCACTCATCTCACCTTTTTCTTTACTCTCAAAGGTTTCCCTTCCCAAAGAGTTTCCCAATGAAGAACCCATTTCTTCATATTGTTGCTTGATGCGCATTTGGTCTTCAAAAATCTGTTTTGGAGTTAATGGTCTAAGGTTAAACCTTTTTCCATCCATAGTCAAAGTATACATATTTTTGAATCCATCATGACTAGCCCTTCTATCATATTGCCAAGGTCTCCCCAACAACATATGTCCGGCCAACATTGGCAACACATCACACAACACCTCATCCTTATATCTACCAATTTGAAACGAAACTAAAACTTGCTTATTTACCTTTACAACTCCACTTTCATTAAGCCATTGCAACTTGTATGGTCTTGGGTGCTTGGTAGTAGGCAACTTCAATTTCTCCACTAGCAAAATGCTTGCTACATTGGTACAACTTCCACTATCCACAATCATGTTACACAACTTGTTAGAAATCAAACAATGAGTATGAAACAAATTTTCCCTTTGCTCCCTATGGACATCATGTTTATTTTGCAAACTCAATGTTCTTTGAACAACAAGATTATATCCCTTAGCACATTCAACATCACTACAATCTTCTAAAGAAGGCATATCATCATCACTATCCCCCTCACTCTCCGACTCAATATCACCATTCGTTAGAATCATAGCTTTCTTATTTGGACATTCCCTAGCGATGTGCCCATGTCCCAAACACTTAAAACATTTGATTCCCCTAGTTTGGGCTGGTTGATTCTCACCCTTTCCCTTATTACCCAAGTCAATTTTAGGTTTAGTTTCTTCCACTTTTAACTTAGTAAAAGGTTTATCATCCTTTTTCCCCCAAGAAGTTTTCCAAGAAGAAGAAGAACCCATATTTGGTTTAGAATCATACCTCTTTCTTTTCAATTGCCTTTCCACTTTCATGGCCAAATTCACCATATCTTCAATCTCCACATAATGTTGTAAATCAACAACATTAGCAATGTCTTTGTTTAGCCCTCTCAAGAACCTTGCCATGGTAGCTTCACGATCTTCTATCACATTTGCTCTAATCATAGCTTTCTCCATTTCTTTGTGATACTCCTCCATACTCATGGATCCTTGAATTAGAGTTTGTAATCTTTGATGAAGCTCTCTGTAGTAGTGGCTTGGAACAAACCTCTTTCTCATGATTTGCTTCATTTCTCTCCAAGACTCTACGGGTCTTTCTCCATATCTACGTCTTTTCTTGCAAAATTGATCCCACCAAACAATTGCATAATCACTAAACTCAATAGCGGCAAGTTTTACCTTTTTCTCCTCCGAATAATTATGACATTCGAAGATGAGTTCCACTTTCCTCTCCCATTCAAGGTACACATCTGGATCATTTCTTCCTTGGAATGAAGGAATCTTCATTTTGATGCTTCCAAGGTTGCGATCAACATCATCATTTGGATGTCTTCTCCTAGCTTGTCTCCTAGGATTGATTCGTTGTCCCAACAAGGTGACTTGATCATCATCCAAATCATCCTCTCCTTCATAGTCCTCTTGATCAATTGGTGGATGTCTCCTTTGTCTAGGCTCTCCATGTAATTGGTTAAGGATGCCATCATGCTTCTCTAATTTTTCATTGACTCCCGCCATCATACTAAACATTCTATCGAATTGTTGTTACATAGCTTGAATCACATGATCATTTGTAGAAGAACTTGTGTCTTTTGACATGATTGTAAAACCTAAAATTTTAATAAAAGAAAATAGAAAGAAACGATCTCACAACACTCCCTCACGTGTTTTCACTCAAAATTGATGTATACCACTTGTGTTTACACTCAATTTTGGCTTTTTTTTTCTAATGATCTCACACTCTTGCCTTTTACCTCTCAAATTTGCCTTTTGATTTCTTAGATGAACTAAGTTTCTCAATCAAACAAAATTTCAAGAATGTAGTAATCAATGAAAAAAAAAATAAGGTAGGCTAACAAGAAAATAATAAGGTAGGCTTAAAGAAATGAACAATTTGTAGCAAATAGGCTAATAGAAATGAAAAACAAAGATAGATCATCAAAGAACACAAAGATATAGAATTATAAAGATAGATCTCAATGGAATATGAAGAGTCAATTTTTTTTATGTAATCTGAGATCTAACACAAGAATATCAAAGATAACAATTTTTTTCTTTTAGGACGATTTTTTTTTTTTTTTTTTGATATATGCAAACAAAATCTTGAGATAAGAAGAATAAAGATAAAAATAATAATAATAACAAGAACAATAGATGGCAAAAGGTGCAAAATATAAGATGAACACAAGATATTGAGAATTAAAAGATAGTATTGGATACACAAACCTCAATCTCGAGTCAATGCTCTGATACCACTTATGATGGGAATTGTAGGTTTCATCAATTAACTCCCCAATAGCAAAAATACTATGATAAGTTGAATTAGAAGAAAACTAGAAATTACCAATTTAATCCACAAATTCGGATCGTTCAAAGATTGAAGTAAGAAGATGGATGCTACTTAACCCCTTTACCAATAAGGATAAAGATACTAAGATAGACTTTGAATTTCCTCTTATGCCACAAACAAGAATGTTTGATAAATAACAAGAAAACAAAGATTTAGATTTTGACACCACAAGCTAGAATAAAGCTTGATAAGTCGCAAAGTTCAAGCAAGAAATTAAAGACAAAATTCCTCACAATAAAACTCAAACAAAATTTCATATATCAAATTCAATCATGCTCTAAAAGAAAGAGAAAAGGACTTGTTTATATAGAGTACAAGTCCATGCACACACTACTAAAATAGACTCACACATATAGGATTACTTTTACTCTTAAATGGCCTTAGCAACCATTATCCACACTAATAGCCATTACTTGGTATTGATTACCCCATTAACTTGTATATGGTGGCTACATGTAACCCTAATTGTTATTAACATGAAAACAAGTTAAATATTATTCCTTGGGCCTCCATGGATGCCTTATTGGGTTGAAGTTCTTGGGCTTTCCAAATGTCCCTAATTAAACCCAATATGGCTTGTTGAAGCTTCTTGGATTTGGACCTTGTGATTGGGCCTTCTTGTACTATTAATGGATCTTGGATCTCTTTAAGCTTTGAACTTGGATTCACATCACAAGGATCCGAACCATGCTAGAGCTCCTTGAAAACTCAAGACATCAAGCTTCCACAAGTGAGACTGAAGCTACATCTGAAATGGCCAATGAAAGAGCTAATGAGTAATACGTTGAGATCCTCAAGAATGTTGTTATCGACAACCTAAGGGGTGTTAGTCAAGATGAGCTCCAATAACTTTTGGCTAGGATGGCTACAAATCAAGCCCCACCTGCTACTCTGGTTACGCCAACTAATCCCTCTGCCGTTGTTGATCTAACTGTGGTTGATATTGAAACTACTGCTGCAACAACAGCCGCTACTACCACTACTGCTAATGCCAATGCCGAAGACCCTACTAGAAGAAGAATGTCCTAAAACTGTTATGATTTTGACGAGTATGTGTTGGACCCAGCTAAAAGGGAGACTGTCCTTGCCACTAATGACATTGTAAGAGGCTTGAGCGCCAAGCTTGACAAGATGCAAGGCATGCTGGAAATTAAAGGTAGGCCCGACCTATGATTTCAAAGAATTGGTATTGACAGGTGAAGACACGTTGCCTACAAAGTTCAGAATGCCCGAGATGAACAGATTCATGGGACTAGTGATCCAAAGGTTCATCTAAAGTAATATATAATTATCATGGGAACTACGCAACTATGTAGGACCCAAATTGTCAAGCTATTTTTATTGTCACTAGAAGGACTTGCTGTAAACTGGTATCATAGTTTGGAAAAATCTGCTAAAGCTGAATGACACGATTTATGTAATTCATTTGTTAAGCCATATGACTATTATACCTAGTCAGAAGTGTCAATTAGAGACCTTGAGTCCACCAAATAGAAGTTAAACGTGTCTTTCTTTGATTTCCTGACCGAGTGGAGGAATAAAGATGGGTTGATGAAAAACAAACCCTCTCAAAAGGATCAAGTTCGTATAATGGTCCTAGATGTTCTTCCTGGTTGGGTCAAAAGGCTTCAGATGATAAATCTGAAGACTTCAATGGACTTATATGATGATGGGCTTCAGGTCCAAAAAATCGAGAATGATAAGAGGAAGACTGTACAAACTGGCGAAAGGCCTAATCATTAGGCTGGAAGGAGCAGGACTTTAGATGTGAATGTTTTCCAACAACCAAGAACGTTATCCAACTTCAGGCAACCTCTCTCAAATATTTTTGAGAGGTTAGTACAAAACGGCATATGCTTCAACCAACCACCCTAAAAAACCCACCTAACTCTAATGCACCTGGCTACAAATCCAACACCTACTATAAATTCCATCAAGCACCCGGCCACCACACAGATAACTACATTCAGTTGAAACATGAAATCCAAGACCTCATCGACACTGGAAAACTAACCGACCCAGACTAGCCTAATACTAGAAGAAACTCCCTACCAAATTACAACAATACACCACCCTAAAATAAGTGTCCATGATTACCTTCGACTTTAGTGAAGAGGAGGTCATGAGCTCTTTTAAAGACATGTCCCAACCCAAGCCAAAGCTAGAGCCAGAACCAAATAACCCATAAAGAACCTTCACCGAACTAGGGGCATCATTATTTGTAGTGTTCCAACATTTAAAATTGAGTAGGAAACTTATGTCCCAATTGCATAAGAATAGTCCTAAACCTAATAATGGTAGTATTATGAGTATCACCAGGCTTTTGGGCATGTGACAGACTAGTGCAATTATCTCAAGCACGAGATTTAGAACTTGATTGACTGTGGGGAGTAGTAAGTTTAACAACTTCCTCGATATGAATGTGAAGACCTATTGGGACAGTCCTCAGGCAAATTTGATTTCAAGGTCCATTATTTGAGACCTCCTTCGATTAATATTCGAATTGAGAATATTGTGCCCAGCGGTTGGGGATCGGACAATGATCAGGCAACTTGTGAGCCTTGTCTTCTAAAAGTTCAGAATGAGGGTAAGAAGAAGTCAGTTATGGCCATTGACATCTGGTACAATTCTAGGAACGAGTGTGAAGTCCAATGCACTAGGGCCAAGGATATCTAGGCAGGCAATGACTCCGACAAAGAAGTCGAGCCAGTAGGTAAGAGTGAAGATACGAAGGTACAAGAACTGAAGCAGGTCGAGAAAGCATCTTAAGGGGATAATGGGTTACTAGAACAACTGAAGACAGAAATGAAGATAGCTGACATCTAAGGGCTGCTAATGCTTTGATTGGATCATAGAGAGGCTCTAATTCGGGCATTGTATAGTATAAGTCTTAGCACAATAGCTACCCCTAAGAAAATGATCAAAACGATAACTGACAAGACCATTGAGATGGTCACTTTCTTGAATGAAGACTTACCACTCGAGGAAAGAGACCACAATAAGGCTTTCTATATAGCAGTGGAGGTCAAAGGGAAAAGAACTCCATGTGCGATGGTGGATGATGGGTCTGCCATCAATCTATGTCCTTCTCGCATACTCCCTAAGCTGGGGATGACTGTGAAAGATTTAAAACCATCATATATGGTTATAAGAGCCAATGATGAAATAAAGAGAGACATGGAAGAGACGTTCTCAGTACTGGTAAAGACGGGTCCTATCAAATCTTGGGTTGAGTTCACTGTTTTGGACATACCGACACTGCTATTAGGAAGACTGTGGTTCCATGCCCTAGGAGGAGTTCCTTCCATTGTGCATCAAAAGGTTAAGTTCCTTCATGAAGGCGAAATAATAATTATCAAAGCCAAAGGTGGTAAGGTTGTCTCGATCATTCAAGAAGCTGTCAAACAGTTTAAAGCCCCTATTGGATTCCAAGTTGTTATTCTTTATAGGAATACATGTATACCAAAGTAGCCAGTATGTTCAAGAAGATGGGTTTCATGCCTGGAATAGGGCTAGGAAAGAACCAGCAGGGTATCACAGAGTTGCCAATCTTCAAGGATTAGAAGACTCGACACCGAATTGGGTTACCATGAGGATGAAGATGAGTGCAAACTAAAGGGTAAGACTCTAAAAGATGTATTTGTCCAAGAGTACAAGCCCTACTCTATAGAGTCTGAACTTGTTACAGTAGTTGGGAGTCAGGTGCTGAGATTTAAGATATTTAAGAACCTAATCATCAACATGATGGTCAAGCTGAGCATCAGGAAGTCCATGAGAAAGTCACCACTAAGGTTGAGGAGCTGAAGCTAGAAGAGTTCATCGCTCTGCCTAAGAAGCTAAGTAAACAAGAGCTAGTTATTATGATAGAGGAGCATATCATTAATGTATTTTATGATGATGTAATCACATCTGATCTTTATGAGGACAATGTTTCTTTCATTTTAAAGATCAATGATATGAACAATAATTTTACTTACTTGTTCAATGTTTTGCCTAATGGTAGTGTGGATTTTGATAATCATGTGCATGTTTGACAATAATTTCATACAACTTGATTCATTCAATTTAAGCATAAATAAAAATCCAAGGAACATTTCGATAGCTCATGATATAACTCCTGAGGAGAGGAGAGAACTAGAAAAAATAATGAAAAAAGGAAAAGAAGTATTTACTTGGTCCTAGGATGACATACCAAGGTTAGACAAAAATATAGCAGAGTACCACATCCAAACCTACCCACACATCAAGCCAATTAAGCAGAAGATGAGAAGATTAAGACTAGAATTGTTAAAGAAGATCTTAGAAGAAGTTGCTAAGCAGGTAAAAAGCCAATTTCCTTGATGTAGTACACTACCTTGTATGGTTGGTAAACATCGTCCCAACCCCGAAGAAAGATGGAAAAGTAGGGATGTGCATGGATTATTAAGACCTAAACAAGGCAATGCCCTAAGGATGATTTTTCCCTTCCTTGCATAAATATGATATTTGACAGTGCCGCTTCAAGTACAATGTTCTCTTTCTCATCATGATGGCAGTAGTGGACAAGCTGAAGACATCGTTCATCATTGAATGAGGTACATACTGCTATAAGGTTATGCCTTTTGGGTTAAAGAATACGGGGGCAACTTATCAGAGAGCAGCCACTACCTTGTTTCAGGACATGAAGCATTAGGAGATGGAGGTGTATGTAGATGATATAATGGTAAAATCTAAAACAAGGGAAGGGCATTTTCAGGCTCTTGATAAGTTCTTCGAACGAGTAGAAAGGTATAACCTAAGGCTCAATCCGAAGAAGAATGTATTCAGAATAACAACATGAAAGTTGCTAGGGCACACAGTGAGTCAGCGAGGAATAGAGATTGATTCGAACAAAGTAAAGGCTATTCAACAGATGCTAGTGCCGAAGATAGAAAAAGCAGTCAGAGGATTTCTGGGACGTCTGTTATACATTAGCAGGTTCATTTTCAAACTCACAATAGTTTGTGATCCTATATCAAACTTTTAAGGAAACACCAACCCGTTATAATGGATGAACATTATTAGAAAGCCTTCGATTAGAATTAAAGAGTATCAGATGAAGCCGCCAGTACTAAAGCTGCCAAAAGATAGAAAGCCGTTGATTTTGTACTTAGTATTGGAAGAGGAAGCCATGGGGCAATGGTAGCGTAGTGCGGGCCTAATGACATGGAGCATGCAGTCTATTATGTCAATAATAAATTGTTGCCTTATAAGTTGAAGTATAACCTCATAGAGAAGACATGTGTAGCCATGATATGGGCTACGAGGAAATTGAGACACTACTTTTAGTCTTATAGGATACAAGCAATTTTAAAAATAGACTCGCTGAAGTATCTATTTTGAAGCTCCATCTCTTATAGGAAAGTTGGCAAGATGATTAGTGCTTTTAATAGAGTTCGACATCAAGTATGTCAGCAAGAAGATAGTCAAAGGTAGGGCAATAGCAGAATTTTTAGCTCATAATGCAATTAAGATAGACGACCTTTGGGATCTAGAGTTTTCTAATACAAATCTAGGGGCAATCAAGATTCAAGAATGAAAAATGTACTTTGATGGAGATGTAAATGTGAAAGGTGCCGGGTTAAGAGTAGTTCTAATCACGCCAGAAGGAGAAATGTTGTTGATGGCGAAAAGATTTGATTTTAAAGTGACCAACAACATGGCAGAGTATGAGTGTTTTTATTTAAATTAGAAGCGGTTATGGTAGCAGGAGTGAAGTAGCTGATGGTCTTCGAGAATTCCATGCAAGTGATTAAACAAGCCATCAAGGAATGGGACGTGAAATAAGAAAGGTTGAAGTTATATTTCAATTACCTTAGGACTTGGTCTATAACTTCTCTAAGCATCCATTTATACACTTGTGGCAAGATGAAAACTAGATGGCAGATGCAGTAGCTACCTTATCATCGATGTGGGACAACCCCTTGTAGTTTCCAATGAAGCCGTTAGTAATCGTGAAGTAAGAAGTGCCTTATTATCAAGGGGATCGAGTACTGCAAGTCCAAATGGGACCAGTAGAGAAGCCTTGGTTTTACATTCTGAAGAGGTTTGTAGAAGATAGGGGATATCCTGAAGAAGCAACTACGAATGAAAGGTATGCGCTGTAGGTATAGACTAGGAACTACCTCAGCCATGAAGGAGTGCTATACAAAAGAATGACTTTAGGTGTCCAACTTCGATGTATTACTAAGGTGGAGGCGCAAGTATGATGGAAGAGATGCATAAAGGGATATGCGGGCCTTATATAAACGACATAGTATTAACCAAAAAGGTTATGTGTCAAGGTTATTTTTGGTTAAAAATAGAAAAGGATTGTATAGCTCTAGTAAGAAAATGTCGTGAGTGCCAGTTTTATAGTGATTTGAGTCACATACCTCCGACTAAGTTACATAATTTGACATCCCCATGGCCTTTTGCAGCTTAGGAATCGATATCATCGGACAAATAAAACCTCATTGGATGGTCATAGATACATAGTGGTAGTAATAGACTACTTCTCCAAGTGGTTTGAGGTTGAGTTATTCACTACCGTGGAGGTAAGAAGGATGGCTAGATTTATATAGAGGAATCTAAATGAAGATATAGAGTCCCACATCACGTTGTGATAGATAATGGTGTGCAGTTCATGGGTGAAACATCAGACTTATTAGCTGAATACAAGATCAAGCATCACAAATCTTCTTCATACAAACCTCAAGTGAATGGAGTGGTAGAAGCAGCCAATAAGAAATTAAAGAAAATACTCCCGAAGATAGTATGGAATCATAAGGATTGGTCGCTTCGGTTACCCTTTGCACTTTGAGGATATCAAACAACTAAGCGAACGTCTACAAGACAGACTCCGTACTCTTTGGTTTATGAGACTAAAGCATTTTTGGTAGTCGAATTGGAGTTGAAATCTTTGAGTTGTATTGGAGGTTCAAATACTACAATATCAGTGGGTCAAGCAGAGATACCAGTAGTTGGCTCTAGTTGATGAGAAAAGAATGAATGCCCTATACCATATGCAGTTGTAGCAGAAATGGATAGCTAGGGCATTCAATAAGAAAGTGAAGCCAAGAAAGATTAAAGCCGGTGATTTAGTGTTAAAGTACACAAGGTCTACTGCATTTGACCCAAGAGGGAAGTTCAAGCCTTACTAGGAAACCCGTACTTGGTAAAGGAAATTCTACCTAAAGGTGTTGCTAAGATCTCATACTTGGAAGGAAACGATTTCTCTGAACCAATTAACCTAGATTGTCTCAAGGAATACTATGTATAAGCAAAAATAAATTATAATAGAAAAATAGCCTGCTGATCAAAACACCCGAAAAGGGCTAGTCATGAGAAAATCAAGGCAATAAGAGAAAATAATCAGTAGAAAATGACAAGAGTTATATCATGAGAAATCAAAATGTACCCATTTAGACTTTTACTAGATCAATTAATTTTTTAGAATTTATATCAAAGATACATATGTTTGTTTATTACTTTATGCACTAACTGAAAAGAAAAACTAAGCTAAGGTCATAAGCAAAATAAGTAAGATCTAAAAGAAATATATTTTCATCGTTTCCTCCTCTTTGCATTTGCATTAGCATTCTTAGAATCAGCATCTAGCTCTCGAGTCCTCTTGAACCTCGTAAATCCAGGAGAAGTGGTAATCTAAAGCTCGATACAAGCTTTGAAGTTGTCATCCGTGGTTAAATCGCCTTTGAAGTCAAGGTTGCGCTCTATGTCTCAACGAGGCCAAAGTCTCTCCATTTTGTTTAGGAAATGTTGTCTCATAGGAAGCCTTCAAATTTAGGAGGAAATTCCAGAATCCGTTGCTTCTGCTCATACTGGCAGCAAAGTCTCGAAGGTGTGTAGAAGGTGGATGCCCACAGTCTAGGTAAAGGCACACAATCTCCATACACCATAAGTGTGACATGCTTGATTCTCCACTAGGGGAAAGTCCAGCGAATGAGCGTATTTCGAATGTCTTTCATCCAAGAAATCCAACCATCATGGTCTCCTAGGGTAACAGCGGACCGAACTTGCATGTGCTTTGGCTCATATTTATCGATGTTCTTCGGGATAGTCAGTATCTGAATCTTTTCATACAAGCAAATTTAGAAAAAGGAAAGAAAAAGAGAAAAAGAAGAAAAAAGAAAAAGAAAAGGCTAAGTTGAAAAATCAAGAGGGCGGCTGAGGCACAAAATAAAGTCTACTAAGTTGAAAATCTAAAAGGGCGACTTCGACAAAAGTCAAGATAAAAGACTGCTAAGTTGAAAACTTGAAAGGGCGGCTTAGCCAAAAATTAACGCAAAAACGATAATAAAAGAAAAGAGATTTGGTTTCAGCCAAGATGATGGGAACTGGATTTGCTCTATGCTCCACATGATCAATGATACTAAGAATCCTAATATTTCCCCTTCATTGAGGTTAAATCAACAGAAATTGGGCATACAGGCAAAAGCCCATCATCTAGATCCAAGCAGGTGTACCCCTTTATTTCTTCTCATAGCAAGAGATTAGAGAAGTAAGAGTAATGTAATCACTAACAGAATAGGAAAGTACTTCAGCTAGGAAAATGTCAAATAATTTCACCAATTTTCCAAGAAAAGGATCATTGTACTTTACCATATGGCCTCTAAGAATGGTACAGAACTCTTCAATCATGGGACACAACTCCTTCCCATTAAATCTGAAGACATGGTCTTTTGGGCACCAAAAGTTGATAGCAGAATGAACAAACCCATAATCAAGCTTGGTGTGTTGTATGGTTTTGAAGAAAGAAAGATAAAATTTTCCAAGTTTGATCCAATCATCACCAGTCAGGGTTCTGATGAGGGTATGTAGGCTTTAAGCACTTTTTGGAGACATGTTTTTAACTTTTGAAGATGAAAATCGCATTTAGGGAAGTGTAGGAGGTGTGCACATATATAAAGACCCTTAAGTAGTGTTTTATTTAAACTCTGCAAATGTAGAGTCAAATCGACTCAATGCATAGCCGATTGGCTATGCGCAAAGTCGAATCAACTTATATTAGTTAGTGCATTTTATACATGCATATATTTTGCGTTTCATAAATTGCTTTCTTACCCATCAGTCCTTGCCAGGGATAAAGAATCACCTCCTTACTGTGCCGAATAATCGATGTACATGCTCAAACTGATCTCTCTAACACCATGTGATTAGTTTTATGTGTTACTAACATTTTTAGGAAAGAAGAGATGTAAAATAAAAAGGGATATGCAACATGTGTGCAAGTACTCGAAGTAAACTCTGGCGGAAGGCAGTGCTCCATGGCAAGCCAGTGGTCTATTGCATCGTGGGGACTTCAGTACGAGATTCGAAAGGAACGGGACACTCCCAAAATCACATATGATGTAGCCGTAGGAGGTGCCTCAGACGCAACACTAGCAGAAGGACTAGACATATAGGAAGGGCTAGAGCCCAAGCATATTACCCCTTTATCAGCTCGGAAGAAGCAGGGGTATGTCGAATAAAGTATAGCAAAAAAAGTTGGGTAAATGAGTGGAATAAAGGAGAATAAAGATTCAACAGAGTAAGTCATAAGAAATACATGAGCCATAGTGTCTTTGTTAAAAGGCAATAGCCCTAGCAACTAAGGGATGAAAGAAGTATAGTATATCCTCCAAGACCGGATGGTGAGATCCTCAGGCTCATCATACCCCACCAAGCTCGTTCCTAACTCCTCCCCAATGAGATTAGTCATCCAGAATATGGAAAGGGGTGGAGACAAAGGGACTCGGTGATTATTCAGCCCCTGCTACCATCTGTAGATCCTCTCGCCTAAATACCATGCCCGACAGGTAGGACCAGCCAGCGAGATCCTCTTATGCTCAAGGCTAGTAGTAGAGAGCATGTGGGGATCCCAATGACGGCACTCCTCGAGCTAATCACTTTAAATCTGCAAATTGGAAAGGTAAGTAATTAACACGAGTAAGTTACAAATATAACTAATAAATTTATTATTACCTTGTCCCAGTTCATAGAGTTTATCCATATACGGTGCACATGGACCTATGTCCACTCTAGCAGGACACTCCGGTTCAATCTCCAGCGACTTAGCAAGGAAAGGTTCATAATGTGCAGATGGGTTGCGAGCCCACTATCCAAGGCCTAAACCTGCAAAACAAAATTCAATAGTCGTGGTGCAAATATAGGAAAGCAAAAATAAAGAAAATAGAGTAGAACTATATGATCACATGCCAAAAGTCGCAGATCCTCTTGCTACCACGAACGGTGATGTCCATCTGGTGGTACAAGTAGGCAAGAGCCGCTGATCCCCGATTGTACGAGGAGACCTAGTCTAAATCATACAAAGGAGCCAAATAGTGGAAGTTTAGTAAGTTCCATGAATCACTAAATAGAATGGTCCTAAAAAGATATACCAAGAAGGCTCGAGCAATTTGATCCACCTCTCGAGCATTCTGAGGCATGAAGCCCCTATAGTGGAGAGGAATGCTCTGATAAGCAATGCACCTTGTGTTCTTGCACATTGAGAAGAATCTAAGTAAGACCATGATATAATGCTCCTAGACATCAGAGCATTGGTCATGAATTACGTCATCAAAGGGTACCGGCATTACCCGTGAAGTCAATCCCCATAATGGCAACAAAGGATAGAGGGAAAAGAGTCAGCTCACCCACGGGAGTATGGTTGTTGTCCATCCACCTCTCGAGTAAGGCATATATCGAGGTATGATCCGTCTTCCTAGTGACTAATGGAATCACAGTAACAAATTGGCGGAAACCAGTGTCACCAATCCTGGTCTAAACAGAGCTCAAAAGGTCGTCAAAGCACTTGTGAGCTCCACATAAATTTTCCACAAACCATATCGATACAACATCACTCTGGAAAAATGCAAACATAGGTATATAACATAATCTACACACACAAAAAGACTCTAAACAGGTAACTATATTACTGATTTATTATTATTTTACACTAAAATGCCTTGAAAAATTGGTTGTTGGCCCGTGCACGTTGATTCGGACAGTGCAGAGCTGATCTACTTTGTGGGTTAGGGCATAGTTTTTCATAATATTTTTTGCAAAATTATATCTATTTTGGAAAATAACATGTATATCTTATATATAAGTGACAAGAAACAAAATCTAAAGCTAGAAAAATACCTCTCCAGTAGTCGTGTTATCCCTTGGAACCAAGAAGAGGGGATTCAATTAATGACCTTAAATTGCGGAATTAAGTAGTTTTGGGTAATACACAAGGATTTAAGAAAGATTAAGGAAGATTTGAAAAAAGTTAGGGTTAAAGAAGTTGGCACAAAGGTTTCTAGTGGTTCAAGAACAATACTCCCTACATCCACTCCTCAAGATCACACTTGAGTATTTCAATATAATCTTTAAGATTACAACCTTTGGGTTTCACAATATCACTTAACAACTTGGTGTTTTTCAAGGCTAACATTAAACTCTTGAGTATTAATGGTTACTCAACAACCAATTTCTTGTATTTCTAATACCTAGCCTCACACAACAACCCTTTACACTTTTAGATGAGCAATGAGTTTCAACTTAATACAACAATACAATGAAAGAAATTAGATATAGAGAGTTGAGAGATGAATATACAAGAGTTTTGGTACACTTAAATCACACACTTACTTCTTAAGTCTTTATGAGAGATATTTATACTCATACCTACCTCTTAGAGACGTTACAATTTGTCCAAAACTCAATAAATGTAAGTTTGATGACTTGGCAAAAAATTGCCTGAAGTTATGAAAAGTGTCCCTGCGCTTTCTTAAAAGAGACGTTGGGGCTCCAACGGCTCCAGACATGTGGCTCTAACTTGGTGGCGATATCTCATGGTTATTGACATCGCATTAATTAAAAAAACTGCCCCCGCGCCATAATAGTGCCCTCGCGCCTACCTTGTCCGCACACAAAAGTGCCCTCGCACTTCTATCGCTGTATCATCTACCATTGTTGGGACTTTAGTCTTTATTTGAAGCGCCCTTGTGCTTTTTGAGAAATTTTTTTATTGATTGCCAAGTGTCTCTCCATCACTTGGGACTTTGTTAAAGGGCATTTCCAATGGCTATCTTACTTTTGCCAATCCAAAGAGCGCACTCGCGCTTTACAAGGCCTTTTATAATCCTTCTTTGAAAGCTTAAGGATAATTTCACTTTGATAGATTCCTTTGATGCTCTGTCATATAGACACTCAGAAACAAGGTTAACAATATTCAATTTAGATGTTAAGATCAAAATAGAGATCAATTTCTAGGTCAACAGGTCAAAAACACTAGGTGAGTATTCAGTTTTGCTAAGAGAGGAAAGCCCAAATTCATTCTAGGGAGAAATCGGTGGTGAGAACTCCCAGTTGGATGCGATTGGGATATGTCTCGAGAATTTAGAAGTCGAGGCCACCATTTCAAAACTGATTTTACAAAATTTGGTTAAGAAATAAGAGAGAAGTTAAAGAAAGAAGTGAAAAGGGATTTGAGAGAAAAGTAAATGGAAATAAGATAAAGTGAATAATGAACAGGTAGAAGGATATTTATATGTCCTAACAAGGGCAAAAATGCCCTTTTGGTCCTTGACCAACTAAAACTACGCTTTAGTCTCCAGATCGACCAATTATCTAACACAAGTCACCAGAAGACATTTGGAAGGTCAATTTGCATCTCAAGGCTGAAGTTTTTAAAAAATTACAATTTCAATCCCTGACCCATCAAAATTATGTTTTGGTCCCTTGATGGGACATATACTAGTATAACTTTCAAAAGAGATCAAATTGAGTTAGATTGCACCCTGAAGTAGGAATTTTTAATTAAAAGTATCCAAAAGTGAAAAATTACCAAATTGACACAAAGTGGTAAATACAATTAAATTACATCTTGATATGGAAAAATAGCCAAAGGAAAGTCTTTGCAAAGGTAAAATCGACAGGCGTAATTCCCAAATCGACGGGCGAGGTTCCCAAATCGATGGGCGTGGTTCCAAAATTACAGGTGGGATCCTCCAAAACTCAAGCAAGTGAAGTCCTCAAGTTTTAAATTATAGGTCAAGTCCTCAAGTTTCAAATTGCAGGGGAAGTCCTCAAAACTCTAGTAGGCGAAGTCCTCCAAACTCAAGCGGTCATGGTCCCCAAATTGGATCAGATTTTCTTAATTCGAGCTTATGAGGCATGGCTTTTACAGCTCATCAAGATATCCTTATTGTCGTATTCTTGATATTTATGATTTGTCTCAATTTATATAATCTCATACATGCTTATAAATTTTAACAAACTAGGGGTAGCTGTTAGCACCTATATCTGAATCTAGATATCGAGAGAATTATGAAAAATCCGATGATGAAAGTTATTGCCTTTCTTGAATCTCGAGAAATTAAGGAAGGGTGAATCCAAATAAGGGCTGAGAACAATTGGACTTAAAATTACTTTTAGAATTAATTTACACCCAATCGAAAGAAAAAATTAAGTTTGAGGAGTAAAATGACAGTTTTTACTAGTTCATGGACTAAATTATCAGAATTTCTAAAACTTTTGCCACTTAAAGCCAATCGACTCTATGTAACCTTATTCAACTCTACATAATGCCAATTGCTATTTTTTGAAATCTGACGTCGTTTCACGTGTATTTAACCTAAAATGCCAAAATGGATAAAAAGGGAACTTTCTAGAAGACATTTATGGTAACTATTGGGATTTTTAAAATACTTAGTGATAATTATTTGATTTAAAAGATTTTACTTTATTTTACGAGATATTAATCTGATAAGAGGAAAGATAATCGATTGAAATAATTGAACATTTATCTGTTTCTCTATGGTTTTCTACTACTACTCCTATAAATAGAATAATATGACCTAAGTCTAGGGGTAGCTATCCAGATTAATTACTAGAGCTACATTCCTGAAGGCATTCTTTAAGTTACACTCTTATTTGATCGACATATACACAAAGAGTTAGTCTTTGGCAGGCCATTAAGAAAGAACTCTAATTTAGAAAACTCACTTAGAATGATAGAAGTGTTTAGATCTCCAATAGAACTGGATTCTCATCCAATCTTTGATTCAACTACCTCATCATCTTCTAAGACTCACAGAATGGTAATCTATGGTGACAATTTGAAAGTTTCCTCCACACCTACATCATCCACATCATCAATACCTCTTGCCTTATGGGTTTTTATGATTTATTTATAGAAACATGCTTAGGGTGTTTTATTATTATTTCATATGATCTATGTGATTAGAATATGTTCTTCTTATGATTTAACATGCTATGACTTATTGGATTTTGAATATGACATTGTGATTTTATTGGGTTTTAAATCTAAATAGTTTAATTATTAAGAAAATATAATTAATTAGTTTATATCTATTTAAATTAGATTTCTAGGATCGCATGATTAAGATTTGGAATCTGCTTTGGAGTATTATTTTCACTTACTGTCGATTTTGATTTCTAGGGTTTACATGTTTTTCGGTTTTTAAACATTTAATTCCTTTTCTTACGTTGTTTACTCAATTCTATATTTTTAATTGAATTTTCTATTCTTCGTGCAAGTAAAAATCGGCTTATGGGCTTGAAAAGGTGAAGAAATCTGCAGAAAGTCCAATTCAGCCACCGAGAGCTGATTCAGCTTTGCATTGAGTCGATCGGCTCTATGCCCTTGTCCAATTGGTTGTGTGCACCTTTGCATCAAGTTTTCGAGTTTTGATGTATTTTAGTGATTTTATGTTTTGCATTTAATATTTAGGTGTTTTTTCTTTATTTTTAGTGTAGGAAATGTTATAATAGCTAGGTTTTATTTTCTGCATTTTTATTTTTATTTTATGCTTGATAAATACCAAATAATTGTAAAGTGATTGCCTAAATAAAACCCGAACACATAGCCTAGTTAATATTTGGACCCAACATGAAAGTTATAGTCCATTAGACTAATCAGACGGTAAATTGGGCTAAACCTAAAATTAATATAGACCTAGTAGGCTTTACCATACTTTGATTATAATTAATTGGGCCACATTAGATTTAAGATCACTCAATTAGGCCTTAGCATCAAAAAATAGTCCATCTAGATTTAAAGGCTTAGAATTAAAGCATAACTTGTGAATTGGGCTAGACTAGAAAAAATCTTGTACATAATTAATCAGTAAAATAGGTTAATTAAATATAATTGGGCTTAAAGAAAATGGACTAGTGCTTGATATGTAGAAATATAACTGTGGCATTTATAAGGAATAGCACATTAAATAATAAAATTAAATACAAAAATACACAAATAAGGAAATTGGCTTTCAAATCCATCTCTGGATTTATGGCATAAGCTTTCTTATGGAATCGAGAAATGTCACTCATTAGTAAAAATATTCCTGTGAATTACCCGGGTGGTGACTCCTGTCTCCGTGCTAGTCTTTGTGACTAGTTAGCGTATACCTAATTAGGTTGAAAAGCCTTGTAATGTTGTAGTTGCTAAAGACACTTGGGTGCCCGCCCAATACCACCGCCCATAGATAGTCTGTGTGGAGAACTTCTAATTCTTTTAGGATTGATCTTCTTTAATTTACCATAATTATAATAGGTTCATTCGTCTTGTTCGAATACTCTAGTTAAAATCCAACTTGGACTTATCTTCAGTGAGAATTGTGATCCTAATAGGATACTATGCACATAAGTGTCTCTAGCGACTACGGTACTGTAAGGCTTTTTAACCTAATTGGAAACGCGCTAACTAGTCACAAAGACTAGTGTAGAGAAAGGGAATCGCCACCCAAATAATTCTTCAAGATACTCTTACTAATTGAGTGGCGTACTATGTTCCATATGGAAGCTTTGCTATATCTAGAGATGGATCCGGAAGCCAACTTTCTTATTTATGTATCCCTAGTTTCAATTTTATTAATTAATGCCCTACTTTTTTATAAATATGAATATTTCTACATACCAAACACTATAGCATGTGAGGTCTACCTAGGTCTAGCCAATTTTAGGTTAAGCCCAATTCCCATGTATGTGTTTGGCCAAAGTTAACTATTAAATTATGTACAAAGAAACCCACCTAGTCTTACCTAATTATAAATTATGCTTTGATTATCAAGTTTTTATCCTAAGTGGGTCACAATTTGCATGCCAAGGCTCAATTCAGTTTTCTTATTCTAAGTGAGTTAATTAATCAGGTAAACATGGCAAAGTCCGTTATTCTAAGTAGATTTTATAATTTAAGCTTAGTTTACTATCTTTTTAACCTAATGGGCTACAAGTTGCATGGCAATATCCAATTCTAAGCCCTAGGTTTAGATGTCTAATTTTATTGCCATTCACACAACAAGTATTTGTCCATCCATTTATAAAAGTATAAAGCAGAATAAAATAAAATAAAAAAGTGATAAAACTAAGTTAATACAACCTTTTTCTATAACTAATTAACTTAAAAACAACAAAAAATGAATTAAAATTAGTAGGAAATAGCAAGAATCCTCGAAATCATCAAAAAGGATAAATTTGGACGAATAGCCAATTCGGCCACATCATAGAGCCGGTCGGCTCTACGTACAATCGATCGATTGTGCATATTAAAGTAAAATGATAATATTAAGTACTTATTAAAGTAAAATATAGCTAAATATAATAATTTTCTTATAATATAATATATTTATAATTAAAATAAGATACTTTAAACTAAAAAATTAAATCGAAAGATTATCAATAATTGTCATTAGCACAAGTAAATTGCTAGTATATATATATATAAAGTAGGTCAAGTTTTTCCATAAGACTCCACTTGACAACATTCTATAAAATCACATCATTATGTAGAGTTTCAATTAGACCTGTTCAAGGGCATGGGTACCCGCCCAGGCCCGCACTCTTCAGGCCGGGCTTGGACAACAATTTTTGTGTACAAGTCCGGCCCAGCCAGAACCCACAAAAAGCCCGTAATTCTCGGGCTGGGCTTGGGATTTATATAAAAACCCAAGTCCGGCTCGGCCCGGCCCGATGTCTAGTTTAGTTAGTAAAAAAAAAATGTTATACCTAGCACTCGAACGTGTGACCTTCAACTTATAATTAAGTGTCAATACCACTTAGCTATCTATTATTTCCATTTATAGTTTTATTGTTATTAATAATATATTAATCAAAACAAAACCTTAAATCTAAATATAACTACAATTTGAGACAGATTTAATAATTGGTCGGGTCGGACTTTTCAAAAAATTTTGGGCTCGGACTTGGGCTCAGAGATATCTGAAAATTCTCGGGCCTGGGCGGGCTCGGGCTTGTCCAAAATCAAGTCAGGCCCGGCCCATGAACAGGTCTAGTTTCAATAAAAATACATATGGCTTTGATATGGTTATATAATAATTTATTATGATATTACATACTAATAAAATAAAATAATAATATTAAATTTATATTAATATTAGATACTAATCAAATAAAATAATATTATTAAGTATTTATCAAAATAAAATGATGGCTAAATATAATAAAAGAATTAATGATTATATAATGCCACTAATTTACTATATATCTATAATATTTTTTATTATTTCTTATAATCATTAAATTTTGAAATTATTAAAGTAAAATAATAATATTAAATGCTTAATTAAATTAAATAATAGTTAAATATAATTATTTTTTTATAATTTAATATATTTATAATTAAAATAAAATATTTTAAACTAAAAAGGTTTAAATAAAAAAATTATCAATAATTGTACATTAGCACAAGCGAATTGCTAGTTTATTATATTATAATAGACAATAGATTTTTCACTAATAATAATTTACTAGACCAGCTATATTTAAGAGGAAAGTTAAAATGTAATATTAAACACGGAAGAGAAGAATAACAACCAAAATGTATAATTTTAAAGAGCCTATTATCAGCAATTCTTATATCATAGACTTAAATTCATTTAGCATTATAGACCTAATACCAATTACATATATGACTCGTGTGTTTTTAAGAAAATATAAATCTAGTTTACAATTTTTAACGATTAAAACATAAAAATTGTGTACTCAAGACACGATTTTTTTGCTTCTATTAAAACACACAATTGTTCTCTCTAATATTAAAAAATTAATTTTATATTTTTCTCTATTTTTTTTACATACAGTCTCCTATTTTTAAAATTACAATATTTACAATTTTTTAGCTTTTGATTTTAACTTTTTAAGATTTAAAATTTATGCAAATTTCATTATTTTATAAACATATCTATATTCAAATTCATTTGAAATGGTATTTCAATACAATCACATAAATTGTATGTAAAAATAGTGATAAAAATATTAAAGAACCTATAATTTAAATCTTATGAAATTAAAGTTTCATGAAAATCCAATGTTTTACATAGATTTTATTATTGATGAATATATTATTTATTTTACATAAAAAATATGCCTTTAAAACATCGTATATGTGTATGATTTATATGAAATAGATGTATAAAACTTACTATTAAATTAAAAATATGATTTTTAATTTCTTATTTAGTTTTTTTATTTTATATTAAATTAGCATCTATAATTCTTTTAATAAATATATTTTATAAAAATGAATATCTGGTATATATTTGATGAACCTCAAATCATACTTTGATGAACATGTTCCTAGTATATGATAAACATCTTGATTTTAATCTATGATTAATGAATTTTGTTATATATTGGCCAAATATATATTTTTATCCCTGAACTTATATTTATTACTCAATTTAACACTTCAACTTTCGGGTTGACCTAATAAACACTTGGACTTTATTTAGTTTAATATTTAAACACTTTTAACTTTTAATTTAACCTAATATATATTTGAACCTTATTTTTAGTAATATTTAGACGTTTTCATACAATACATTTGGATGTATTGAATGAAGACACATGTCAAAAAGTGTTAAAATATCACCAAAAAATAAATTTAGGTGTTAGTTAGGTTATATCAAAGGTTAGAGTGTTAAACTGACTAAATGGTCAAAATTCAAAGATTTAAATATACATTTGGCTTTATATATTTGATGAACCTCAAGTGATACATTGATGAACTTGTTGATTATAACGAATCTATAAACTATGAAACTATATTATATATTTTATGAACCTCAAGTGATACTTTAATGAACCTATTATTTGTAGATAATAAGTATTTATTATTAACCCATGAATACCGATTTATTTTAATATACATATGGCATGTTCATTATTTAAAACTTATATATTCATTGATTAATGATATAAGATTCATTATACTACAAAATGAACCTATTCTATTTTAAAAATATATATGTTATCCAGATTATAAATAACATGATAAGCATATAGTTCATATATAATGAACTTCAATGTGCTACAAAATGAACCTATTTCATTTTAAAAATAAAATCATTAGAAAAATTATGAATAAAATAATGGACCTCAATATGCTACAAAATGAATCTATTCCATTTCAAAAATAAAGTTGTTATCAAGATTATGAATAAAATGATTAATCCGTAGTTTATACATAATGAGCTTATTATTTTCCAATAATAAATATAGTGATGAATATTATATTTAATCAACCGATAATCAAATTTTAAAATAATTTATTCATTTGTAATTTCTAAGTTCTCATATCAATCAATTCTCATTCAAAAAATAATGAATTTAAGAAGAAAATAAGAACAAAAGAAAGAAAAAAATTGAATAATTTCAGCTAGTCAAATATGTTTTTAAAATCTGTATCTCATATGTAGATTTTTATATATAAATGAATTGTTTTATAGATAATCATAGATAATGAAAAAAGAAAAGAAAAGATTATGCAACATATAGAAAAAAGAGAACAAATAAGAAGAGAAAAAAAGAAAAAAAAATTAGAGCTTACAAAATCTGATTTAAAAGTCTTAGAAATAGAAATTCAAAATACCAAACAACTATTCTTAGCTTGCAATCTTATTTTAAATCGCCGTATACGAAATAGGACGTCATGTTGGAATGGAAACTCTCGCACGTGTCATTTGATTCTCCTATTTCATCATTTAAATGAAATGTCAACATTTTGAACACGAGGTAGATAATACATAGTGCACTCGGATTCCAAATATAATTTGTCTATCATAATGGCCTAAATACGGACTCCAACAATTATATAAATCCCATATTGATTATATAAAAAAAAACAATTAAATTAAGAAACAACACTTACATCTTCCTAGGGACCCGAGAATTTAACATGGATTAATAATTAAAGAATGTAATGCTTATGCAGGTACAAGAGTTTAATGAAATTCGTTCACTACTTTGGGTTAATCTGCTGTCTGATAGCCCAATTTCATAGTGTATGGAAGGCTTCTAGTATTTATTTATCTTTCACTATTTATATGCTAGGTTCTTCATATATTTATTTGTCTTTCTCTTTGTACAAGATGCAATAAACTTATACACACAAAATACTACAAAAGGGGATCTCAAGACTATAGTATTTATTGTAAAGCTATCTAGCTTGCTTGTTGAAGTAAGCTCATGTAAAATTAAGGCTAGCTATGAGCAGCACCATGTTACCCTTCCTTGAACCTCTCGAAAAGTCATAACCATAAACCCTCTGCTTTAACTCTGAAAATTAAGTCTCCCCATCAAAATTGACAAAAAGTCATAAGCTGCATCACCAGCCTGGATTTGGCTGTAGACGTACAATGAAAATATCAGAGTTTTTTTTAATTTTACCAATCTTCCATTTTTTTTTTTTTAATTCCAAATGAGACGAAAAAAGAAAACCCTTAATTATTCAAGTAAAAATATGTGCAAATGATAAACTAAGCCTGTGGTGCCAATCATACAAAAAGTCATACGCATTTATCACTTAAATTTCTAGGCCATAGTTAAGAAGGGTACCTGAAATGATTAAGCTATACTCTAAATGAGTGGCTTATAATTACGGATGCATGTGAATTAATTCTTCTTCCTTGCATTCTCTAATTCCAATTTCCATTGTTTTGCTACCTGAAGAACGTAAAACATCACAACATTGCCGCCTTGGAGACCATAGCTGGATGATAAAAAAGAAAAGAGAGAAAGAAAAAACAGACACAAAACTGGAGCTTTTAGTTGCCACTTAAAATATGTTTAATGTGATAACAATTAAAAATGTGATGTCTAAAAGATGATAAGCAATACCTGTTTATCACTAAGGTCAAGCTTATGAGAGAACACTTTGATCTCTTCTAGTTTCCTTGGTGAAGCCTTGTCATATGAGCAATTCGTGTAACTTTTCTTGTAATGAGTAGTGATACCATCCCTACTAGAAGAAACATGATCCAGAAAGAAAATTGTTGGTCTTTGGCATGGATCAGGGTGAGGTTCTTTTACATTAAATGTATATGCTCCTGCTAGAAGTGAGCCCTTTTTTATCCATTTCTGGAATGTGACCTGGACAGGAAGAGTATCCGGCAGAAATATGTGCTTTCCATAGATCTCAACAGCATAACCCCATGCCACTGAGATAGTCCAAGAAAACCATCGATCATAGCAGACTGTTTTTTGCAAAACTCTTTGGGAATCCACAGTCACAGCTTTAAAGAGATGCTCTAGTGAATTTATAGTGGTCATGTTAGGGAAGATTGGGTCTAAGTCATCAAAGTGATGGAGAGACACTAATGGTGACAAGGGATGTGAAGTTAACAAACCAAACATATTACCCCGAAGATCAACCTGGAAAATTTAACAACAGCAAGGAAATTTCAGAATTTTGCATTTGAGAGTTTAACTTTTAGCTGCTACTGCTGTGTATTTAGTAAAGGGCCTATTTCCACGACTCTTAAGGAGCAATTTTATCTTAACCATATAACTGCAAGAAGGTCCAAAACAATTACTGCATACGAAATCTAAATGGTAAAAATTATAACTTACAGAGTTTCTGTTTATACCTGATGGAAGCCAGGCTCACGAGTCAATCCAACACCCAGCTCGGCCAAGCAAGAAGAGATCCTGGAATCACTTCCATAGAGATGTGGATATCGTTCAGTACAAGAATCAAAAACCTTGGCCAGAACTTTTGCAAGTGGATAACTGATAGCAAATCCTGCCCCACCAAAGGCCATTTCGAAGCTGAAATATCTGTTCTGCTCTAAATTCTCTGAATTAGACCCTATGTAGTACCACAGCCCATGATCATATTTGGACAGAGTTTTCACCAAATTCTCCGTGAAGAAAACCGTATCATCATCCCCGAAAACATACCAGCGAACATCAGAATGATTGAGCTTCACTGTTTCAGAAACCACTCGCGCCACACGGATTGCTGACCGAAGACCGTTCCTAAAAGTATAACGAAATCTGGAGGTGTCTTCAGAGATACAAACAGGAGGAAGAGAAGAAGTAGTATCATTTGCATCATCCTGCGGCATGTCCTCCAAGAAAACACATCCTCGCATTTGCTGTGGATTCCACCATAGCTTAACATACTCTTTCCTTTTCGGCCATGACTTCTGATTCGAAGCAATTCCGAAAACAACGTGTCCGAGATTTGTTGGGGCATTAAAATCCTCTAAAGAAGAACCTACATGTGCCACCTTTGAAATACCTACTAGGAAGATTGATATAAGAAGGTAAATGATACAAAAGGATGATGATGATAATATAAGGATGGTTATGAAACGAGAGGGATAATGGGATTTGGCAAGTGGTGAATCCTTGGCAAGAGACTGCATTTCCAAGGAGAAGAGAATGAAATTGATTGAGCTTTGTGTACAACTTTGTCTGATATTAAGAAAATGACAGAGTCGATATGTGAAGTATAAATGAACCTGATGTTAACTGGCGCAATCAAAGGCGGAAGCAAGTCACCAACTTTGGTTCCACTCTATTTTGTGTACTTTTAAAGCTTTATTTTTTCTTCGCAAGTGCTAGTAATTACTATTTTCCAGAAAAGAAACTATATTTAGTAAAATATATTTACTAGTCCCGACTTATTGTCTCAATTTGAAATAATAATATAAATTATCATTTTATTTTATACTTAATTTCATTTTAATTATAAAATTTTAATTTATTTTATTTTAATTATTCAATTTTAATTTAAATTAAAATTTAGTCACCTTATCCATAAGCAATCAACATGTTACATGTCTTTTTTTTTCATTATATATCAATTTTTTATTTACTAATTGACCGAATATAATTAAAATTAAATAATTAAAATTAAATAATATTAAATATAAAATTAAATTATTATTTATTTTTTTTCGACTTTTTCTCATATTCTAAATTGATAAATTAATTAAATTTAAATAATTAAATATGTAGTAATTATTTAATATTAAATTGTAAAATCTTTACATATTTGTCGAAGGTATTTTACTTGTTGCAGTTGTATGGATAAGAATTCGGTAATTGTATAAGTCAGACCATAGAAATAAATCCATCGAGGTCAACGTTACCATTGCCAAATGGTGATTTTTGTAGCGGGTTTGAAGCAAGAAGCCATGTAGCCAATAATATTATTTTGTTTTAGAAAATCAAATAAAAGAAATCAAACTCTGAGGAAAAGTTAACGGTTAACCAAACGTTAAGGCTCTTCCATGTGAAGAAGCTTTATGTTAAAGCCAAAAGTTAAAGGATTAACGGTTTAGAATTCAGCAAATCCACGTGCTTATTTGCTTAACGATGAAACTGATGCAGCGAAAACAAAGGAATGATTCCTACTTATATATATATATATATATACCAAAAAAAATATAATTTTGTTTATTATTGTATTAATATTATGGCATAAGTTATGTATTAGCTAATTGTTTTAATACTAGAAAATAACATGTAATTAAAATATTAATTAAAAAGTCTTTTTTGATTAAATTATGATTGCTAATTCTAAGAGTTTATATATTAGTTATATTTTAATATCAACTTAAATAAATATAATTAATATATTAATTAATAAATTAATAACAAAGTTTATACATATCAATTTTACATTTTATCAAATGGTTTTATGTATTCAATTTAGTTTTAGTTAAATTTTATACACATAGTTTTTCAATAAAAAATTTCAATTTAAATTTTGTAAAGTAAAATATTTATAATTGAGATAATAGCAATAATTATGTAATATGTAGACTAATAAATAGTGTAACATAATTTATAACTTATCTAAATATTGTCTAGCTTTGAATTACATAAATGTGGTCCGACTACAATATATTTATGTGCTCATACATTCACAATCTCAGCTGTTCATTTGAAACAAAATAATTATAGCTATTCAATTTGTAACCGGTTAACTGGAAGAGTAGGTGTGCAATTTACTTTTTGTTTATACATTATAGCATCTTCTTTTCAAGGCAAAAAGTTGACTTTTCTTATATATATAAATATAAGCAACAATCTAAACTTTTATTTGAATATCATAAGAATTGAAGGAAATAAAATGTTGTCCAATAATATATAAGAATTACAGTAGATAACACATATATTATGAGAATCTACAATCTAAAATTAATTTTTTATAATCTACTATAGATAACACATATATCATTTTTGTCAGTTACCTAGAAAACTAGAATTAGCCCTACTTAAGACCATACATCCAAATTTCAATCAATATCTATCATTTACTAATAGTTTAGTAAGTATATATGTGTGAAATTTTTTTATCTATTTAAAATGAAAAACTATTTAAATTGATTTAAATCATTTATTCATTTATTTTTAGAAAATATAATGAGATATGATGTATATAATTTTTATTAAAATAATTTGAAGATAAAAGAATTTATATATCAAAAATCATATTCTTTATCATACTGTTTTAGAATTAAAAAATAAATTACATCCATTGTAAATAAATAAGTTTATAATTGAAATAAGCCAATATAAAGTGAAGTCCATTTGTTAGGTTGAAATTATAATTAATTATATATAGTTGTATAAAGAAAGGAAATAAATATGTTTGAAATGAAAATATTGGTGAAGATTGAAGTAAGTTAATTTAAAATGTGTTTGAAGTTGTATTTAGTGTTTTTAGATTAAAAATTCTAAAAGGGAGGCTATAGTACAATAAAAGTAATGTTTACGGTATATAATTGGTTTTTAAAAGAAAAATATAATAGATGAAATAACAAGGGATTGTAAATGTGTTTTTACATACTATTAATCTTCTGTTAAATGACTACTTCTATTAGGAACAAGGTTTTCAATTTATTTTCAATGATAGTTAAAATTAATGGCATTAAATTCGACAATTGATAATAAATATGAAACTAGTATTTTGTGACATGAAATAAGCAATAAGAAAATCAATTGCTTCATCCTAAACTTTTAATACAACATTCTAAACATTCTTAAATATTATGTCCTAACTAAAGTTGTTATATTTATAATATAGAGAAGAGTTTTTCTCTTGAGAGGTATATCGCTATAGCTGAAGAAGTCAACAAGTTGCTGAAAGCTAGGTTCATCAAGCTGGTAACGTATCCTAACTGGGTAGCGAATGTGGTTTTTGTTAAGAAGCTAAATGGGAGGTAGGGGATGTGTGTAGATTTTACAGATTTAAATAAAGCTTGTTCAAAAGCTAGCTATCCACTCCATAACATTGATCAGTTAATGGATTCAACCAATGGTTGAGGTATACAGCTTTGTTGATGTAGCTCAGGGGTATCATCAGATCAAGATGTTTAATTCTGACAAGGAGAAGGTACCTTATATTATACAGTAATGCCTTTTGGTCTAAAGAACGTTGGAGTAACATACCAAAGATTGGTAAACACTATGCTCAAAGACCAGATCAGCAAAATTGTAGAGGTATATGTGGAGGATATGATCATCAAATCGGCTAAGGCCAAGGATCATGCTAGAGATCTAAAAGAAGCCTTCAACGTCCTAGAAAAGTACCAGCTCAAATTAAACCCTGACAAGTGTGCTTTTGATGTCAAAATTAGGAAATTCCTAGGGTTCATGATCTCGTAGAGAGAAATAGAGGCTAATCTTAAGAAAATCAAGGCAATTATAGAGATGAGACCACTAAGCAGTATCAATGAGGTGTAGAAGTTAAATGGCAGAATAATAGCTCTTTTGCTCAGCTAGAAGATGTCTGTCGTTCTTCAAAACTTTGAAGAAAGGTAAGAATATTGAATGGATAGAGGAATGTCAGAAGGCTTTCAAAGAGATGAAGAAGTTCCTAAGCTCGCCACCCTGAGTCAACATATCTTTAAGTAGGGAAAGTCTATATTTGTATTTGGTGGCGACTGAGGGAACCATCGCCTCCGTAATGGTCAGGGAGGATGATGGCAAGCAAAACCCTATATATTATATGAGTAACGTCTTGAAAGGGGTAGAGACTCGATACCCCATGATAGAGAAGTTAGCCCTAGCTATCATCACCACTATTACTAAGCTCAAACAGTATTTTCAAACACACACGGTAATAGTCAGAACAAATTAGTCATCGAGAAAACCATTATAGAGGCTAGAAATATCTAGGTGACTTGTCCATTGATCAGTTCAGTGGAGACTTTTGATATTCAATATGGGCCCTGAAAAGCTATGAAAGCACAAATATTAGCTGACTTTATAACAAAAATGAGCATGCCTGAAAGTGTATAAAAAGTTTATGAAACTCTTGTCAAAATGGACCTTGCATGTTGACAGAGCATCTAATGTTGATAGGCCAAGGACAAGCATACTCCTTGAGGGACCAAACAATGTTCAACTCAAAAGCTTAGTAAAAATTAACTTTAAAGTTTCTAATAATATTATCGAGTATAAAGCATTACTTACAGGTCTAAAGATGGCACTAGTGCGAGCTGAGCATCATTAGTGATTCACAGCTAGTGGCCAATTAGATAATAGGGATCTTTAAAGTTAAAGACCCTGATCTAGCCAAGTACGTAATTCATGCAAAATTTATGTTATAGAGAATTAAGGGTGGTGGGGGCAATAGAGCATTATCTATGTCCCACAAGATGATAATAAAGAGGCAAACTTCTTTGCCAAGCTTGCCTGACAAGGTGAGTCGAGCAATGATGTCTTGTTCTACATACTTGAGGAGACAAGTATAGTGAAAGAAGAGGTACTAGTTATTGAAGAGTACGACTCTGGATGAAAAAGATCATCTAGTACCTCTAAGAAGGGAAGTTGTAACGAATGTTTGCGACTAAAGTTGTAAAGACCTCGACCATGTACTCTCTTTAGGAGGGTATCTTCTATAGAAAGTTAATATCTCATCTTTGGTCTAAATGTATCTCGAAGGAAAATGCGGATTATATCCTTATAGAAATCCATAAAGGGATCTGTGATGCTCACGAAGTAGCTAGCATCATAACCAGAAAAGGCATTCTCCAAGGGTTTTTTTTGGCGACCATGTATAAAGATACAAAGAAGCTCGTACAAACTTAGGTTGAAATAACCCAATATAAAGTGAAGTCCATTTATTAGGTTGAAATTATAATTAATTATATTTAGGTATATAAAGAAAGGAAATAAAAATGTTTGAAATGAAAATATTGGTGAAGATTGAAGTAAGTTAATTTAAAATGTGTTTGCAGTTGTATTTAGTGTTTTCAGATTAAAAATTCTAAAAGGGAGGCTATAGTACAACAAAAGTAATGTTTACGATATATAATTGGTTTTTAAAAGAAAACTATAATAGATGAAATAACAAGTGATTGTAAAATTGTTTTTACATACTATTAATCTTCTATTAAATGATTACTTCTATTAGGAACAATGTTTTCAATTTATTTTCACTGATAGTTAAAATTTATGGCATTAAATTCGACAATTGATAATAAATATGAAACTAGTATTTTGTAACATGAAATAAGCAATAAGAAAATCAAATGTTTCATCCTAATCTTTTAATACAACATTCTAAACATTCTTAAATATTATGTCCTAACTAAAATTGTTATATCTATAATATAGAGAAGAATTTTTCTTTTTTTTTTTTAAATCAAAATGGCAGATTTTATTATGCAATAGTCAAATCAGCCAACAAATACTCCTCCAATATCCGAGGAGGTTGAGAAAAAATTAGTGGGACAAGTAATAACATGTGAAGATCTTGCTAAACAATGAGCACAACCATTTGCTTGTTTTTGCCCTGATTACTAAGATAAATACATTCTGCTATGATACTACCAAACTCCGATAACTCTTCTGGCCTATAATGAAATGCTCCCATTACAACTTTAGCATCTGACTCAAAAATAACTCGTTGCAGTCCCTATTCTAGACACCAAGAAAGAGCCTCCTTTAATCCCATTGCTTCAGCCTCCTTGATAGCTATTCGACCATTCATACAAAATGATTTTCCTTTCACAAACCTACCTTCCTCATCCATACTCATCAAGCCAATTCCTATTACTCTCCCATTTTCAAACGTAGCTGCATCCATATCGCACTTTACCCAACCCCTTGCTGGTTTTTGCCGATACTGGTTACCCTCTTCCGCTGAACCCAAACTTTTTAAAGATAACTTGGACATACGTGCCTTTGCCCATGCATGAAGAAAATCCATACAAGTGTCTACTGCCATCGAAGCTGGTAAAAAACAGTTATCCCACAGCTGCTTATTTCTTTGATTCCATATGATCCAAAGAATCATCAGCACTTTATAGCCACTTCAATCTTTGAACTAGAATCAAAAAAAATTTAGCAATCATTGATTAAACGTATCAAAACCATCAGTAACTAAAGAAATATTAGCATGTGACCAACACCTTTTTGCATATTGACAATCAATGAATACATACCAAAGGTGTTCAGCATCATCATTACACAAAATGCATGAATTCCCTTATAAATTAATTTCACTCGGATGGGGATGCAGTTTTTAGATAATCTCCATAGAAATACCTTTACTTTGGGTGGCCACTGGAGATCCTGATAACCCAACATTATAAAGCCAACCTATCATGTCCGAGAAAGAGAGAATTAATCAAGTTTGTATCTTATTGTAATACGGAATCTTAAAAACCATATCATGATCATATTCTAATTGAAGTGTCTGACCTGACCCAAAACTCTGTTGACACCTAAGAAGACAAGTCCTATACAATTAGGACGAATCTACATCTACAGAGTTCTTCTCCTAATAAGATGAGGAGACTTTCAACGTTTGTATAAAGAACCATTACAATTTTACATGTGTATGCAATTTGCACACTCAATATACTTAAGTCACTCTTTCATAAATTACTAAATTAATCATTAGAGTAAGTGGTCGAACAACCTTGTCCAATATTTTCTAACCATCTTTACAGGTACTCCAGGGATAGGGTTAACCTTTCGAGATCTTGTTGATAGCTGATCTTGTGACCGAGTTATCAATTGGTATTGTCTCTGGGAAAATTTTGAGCAAAAAACTTTGTTTCCCTATCTCATCAAGCTAAATGGCATCTGGTCATGATAAAAATGGTGATGTTTTCTTACTAGGGACTAGGGTTGGAACCAATAACCCACCTGCTGGATCTTCAATTCTGTGCAAGTTAATCAACGATCCTTAGGTCCCCCTGGACTGATCATACCATCTTTCCAGCCTTAGAGAAGAAATCTTTTCAATAACTACCCCACACCTGAGCAAAGCTTCAATGGAAATTATACTTGGAGATGTCCACCACCCCTGGAGGATTTTTTAGATGTTCGGCAAAGGGAGATGAGGCGAGACCTCCAACACCTATGTCTCAGCCTCCATTCTTCCTATCACTCATTACACCTCAGAGCCGACCTTCACCACTCTTCCCATTACCCATTACACCTCCACCACCTAGTCTTTCTCAAAGTCCTTGGCAAGCAATGCTAGAGGATGTCATTGTTGTGTATAATCGACAGGTGGAAGAGATAAAAAAAATATTATGAGAATGTCCTAGCTCAAACACTCGCAAGGCAACCTACATCAGCAAGCACCAGCCAAGCTCTAGCAACAACTGAGCATACTATTGATATTGGTCCGCCACTGATCATACAAATTCCGAGGACCACAAATACTTAGACAGAGAATAATCAGTCTCGAAAAGGAATAACCGAGCTAGAGACACCGAGGAGGAGAATTCTGATTCTCAAACTCATAATTCTATATGGATTGAAGAGACTATCAAGAAGAGAATAAATGATGATCTAAAAAGGTATCATATGGGAAGAATAATGAGAGATAAGGTCCTCTCTAAGGGTAATCTCTTATGTTCGAGCATCCTAACATAGCACTTTCCTGAGAACTTGAGGTTACCACTTTTGGATTCCTATAATGGTTTGAGGGATCTATTAAGTGATGTTAATAATTTTAATATTAAGATGGGTTTGCATAATGTATCATATCCAATCAGGTGTAGGAATTTTCCGATAATCCTAAAGGAAAATGCTCATAAGTGGTATAAGAACTTGCCAGATGGCTCAATATACAACTTTGCTATGCTTGCTGAACTATTCAAAGTTTGGTTTATCACTAGCATACCTTCGAAAAGAGGTCTAGCAGTTTAAAGAAGTATATTCAGAGGCGTGATGAAAAGACTTAAAGATTTTACGAAGAGATTCAATAAGGAAGTTGTCCAGATAGAGAAGCTCAACTAGGATACAACCATAGATGTAATGACTGACAATACATGCATGAACAAGTTCAAAGATTCGTTAACTATTAACCCATAGGGTTATATGCCGAGCTCATGGATCGAGCTCATAACTTTATCAGGTTAGATGAAGAACACCGAGTTGGAAGAAGGATCGACTATGATAATCGGTCAAAAGGAAAGTCTGACCAGCCTAAGTAAGGGTATAAGGATGATAAGAGGAGGAGTGATTCCAGGAGTAGTAACCAGAAAGACTTTGTTCATCTAAACACATTATGGACTAACATCTTGATATGGAGTTAGAAGAATATGGGTGATATACGGTATCCAAACCCTATGAGAGAGAAAACTGTGGACTCTAGAAGTAAAAACAAGTTTTATAAGTTCTACAGTTGTCATGGTCATGATACATAGGATTATATTCACATCAAGATAGAGATTCATTAGTTGATGGAGAGGGGACACCTCAAAAAAGAAATTTGCTAGAAAATAAGGTCAATTAGATAGGAGCAGGAGTTCAAGGGATTTTAAAGGATCAAGAGACAGAGATCGATATGGATCCCTAAAAAAGAGAGATTTTGAAAAAAGCAACATTTATGTGATCTTTGGATGAGCTATGTTCGTGGCTAAGAGCTCCAAGAGAAAAAGAGGCCAAGTTATGATGGCTGAGAGTAAGAAGCTTCTAGATATAGTTTTCTCAAAAAAGGATGGAGAAGGAATTGAAATGCCACACTAAGATGCCTTAGCAGTCTCAAGATTCATTGAGAACTACTGAGTAAGGAGGCTATTTGTGGATTATAGAAGTGCGTTTAACATCATGACTCTATAGGGCTACAAAGCCATCGGTGGGAGAGTGATGAATCTGAAGCCATGCATGACTCCATTGCTTGGTTTAGGTAGCCAACTAGTGCAATATTTGGGGATAGCCAAGCTAACAATGGAACCTGTGGAATAAATTAAGAAAGCAAAAAGAATTATAGGTCCGACTAAGAAGTGGCAAAATTCCTTTAGGGTATTTCATTTACATACAATATAGTCTTCAGATGATATATGCTAATGGAAACAAAAGCAGCCACGAGCATCAACTATTTGAAGATGAGAATTCCAACTTCCAAAGAGATTATTACTATGCTCAGTAATCAAAAGATGGCAAGAGAGTGTTACAGCAAATCTTTCTCTAAGTATGGAAGCAGTTAGTTAAGGCCTACTATCTTTTTGTCGATCTTGTTGTTGAAGCCGAATCCCCCTTCTTTCGGATCTCCAAAGTAAGGGGGTCCATTACGATTAGTATCTTCTTTAGAAAGGTCAGAGATAGTAACTACAACTAGGAAAGGCAAAGAGAAAGTCCCATCCATAGGGATGAGCTTAAGAACTTCCATACACCAATCATGAGCAGGCCCCAAACTGCACTAAAAGGGCATGTCAAACACTCCCTCTGGAAGCTTTGATGCATTCGACATTTGAAGGTCTAGTAAAAGCAGAGCCAATGGGAGAATTAAAGAAGTTTTCCTTAGGCGGAGATCCAAAGAAACCAGTTCAAGTCCACTATAAGTTGTTCGATTCAGTCATACAGAGTATAAAGCGGGTGCTTACTAAGAAAAAGCACATGTTCACTAGCTCGACTTCTGAGATAGTTGGGGTGGATCTAAGTGTAATCTCCCATCAATTAAATGTCAATCTGGGCTTTAAGCTACTTAAGCAAAAGAAGAGAAGCTTTGCTCTTGAGAGGTAGATCGCTATAGCTGAAGAAGTCAACAAGTTGCTGAAAGCTAGGTTCATCAAGCTGGTAATGTATCCTAACTAGGTAGCGAATGTGGTTTTGGTAAAGAAGCTAAGCGGGAGGTGGAGGATGTGTGTAGATTTTACAGATTTGAAAATAAATCTTGTTCAAAAGCTAGCTATCCCCTCCACAGCATTAATCAATTAGTGGATTCAACCAATGGTTGAGGTATACAGCTTTGTTAATGTAGCTCAGGGGTATCATCAGATCAAGATGTTTAATTTTGACAAAGAGAAGGCTTCTTTTGTCACAGATATAGGTACCTTATATTATACAGTAATGCCTTTTGGTCTAAAGAACATTGGAGTAACGTACCAAGGATTGGTAAACACTATGTTCAAATACCATATCAGCAAAATTGTAGAGGTATATGTGGATGATATGATCATCAAATCGGCTAAGGCCAAGGATCATGCTAGAGATCTAAAGGAAGCCTTCAACATCCTAGAAAAGTACCAGCTCAAATTAAACCCTGACAAGTGTGCTTTTGATGTCAAAATTGGGAAATTCCTAGGGTTCATGATCTCGTAGAGAGAAATAGAGGCTAATCTTAAGAAAATCAAGGCAAGCATAGAGATGAGACCACTAAGCAATACCAATGAGGTATAGAAGTTAAATGGCAGAATAATAGCTCTTTTGCTCAGCCAGAAGATGTCTGCCGTTCCTTAAAATTTTGAAGAAGGGTAAGAATATTGAATGGATAGAGGAATGTCAGAAGGCTTTCAAAGAGATGAAGAAGTTCCTAAGCTCGCCACCCTTAGTCAACAGATTTTTAAGTGGGGAAAGTCTATATTTGTATTTGGTGGCGACTGAGGAAACCATCGCCTCCGTAATGGTCAGGGAGGATGATGGCGAGCAAAACCCTATATATTATACGAGTAAGGTCTTGAAAGGGGTAGAGACTCGATACCCCATGATAGAGAAGTTAGCCCTAGCTATCATCACCACTATTACTAAGCTCAGACAGTATTTTCAAGCACACACAGTAATAGTCAGAACAAATTAGCCACCGAGAAAACCATTATAGAGGCTAGAAAAATCTAGGTGACTTGTACATGAATCAGTTCGATAGGGACTTGTAATAGTCAATATGGGCCCTGAAAAGCTATGAAAGCACAAATATTAGCAGACTTTATGACAAAAATGAGCATGCCTGAAAGTGTATATAATGTTTATGAAACTCTTGTCAAATGGACCTTGCATGTTGACAGAGCATCTAATGTTGATAGGCCAGGAGCAGGCATACTCCTTGAGGGACCAAGCAATGTTCAACTCAAAAGCTTAGTAAGAATTAACTTTAAAGTTTCTAATAATGTTGTCGAGTATAAAGCATTACTTACAGGTCTAAAGATGGTACTAGTGCGAGCTGAGCATCATCAATGATTCACAGCTAGTGGCCAATTAGATAATGGGAATCTTTGAAGTTAAAGACCCTGATCTAGCCAAGTACGTAATTCATGCAAAATTTATGTTACAGAGAATTAAGGGTGGTACGGGCAATGGAGCATTATCTATGTCCCACAAGATGATAATAAAGAGGCAAACTTGCCTGACAAGGTGAGCCGAGCAATGATGTCTTGTTCTACATACTTAAGGAGCCAAGTATAGCGAAAAAAGAGGTATTGGTTATTGAAAAGTATGACTCTGGATGAAAAAGATCATCTAGTACCTCTAAGAAGGGAAGTTACCAGAAGACAAGAATGTTTGTGACTAAAGTTGTAAAGACCTCGACCATGTACTCTTTTTAGGAGGGTATCTTCTATAGAAAGTTAATATCTCATCTTTGGTCTAGATGTATCTCGAAGGAAAAAGCAGATTATGTCCTTATAGAAATCCATAAAGGAATTTGTGGTGCTCACGAAGCAGCTAGTTTCATAACCAGAAAAGACATTCTCCAAGGGTTTATTTTGGCAACCATGTATAAAGATACAAAGAAGCTCGTACAAACTTGTACCAATTGTCAAGAGCATCAAAATGTATCTCATCTACCTATTGCACTACAATATCCGATCACTAGTCCTTGGCCCTTTGCAACTTGGAGCATAGATATCCTCGGGCTCTTTCCCAGCTGCTGCAAGTCAGAAGAAGTTCCTACTTGTAGCCATAAACCACTTCACATAGTGGGTTGAGGCAGAAGTTAGTGAAAGCATTACAGAAAATAGAAGAACTGACTTCTTCTAAAGAGAAATCATGTGCAGATATGGCATTTCTCATACCTTTGACCGACAATGGAAAGTATTTTGATAACAAGAAGTTGAAAGGGTTCTATACTCGTATGAAAATCAACCTAAGGTTTATCTCTGTTGCTCATCCTCAATCCAATGGACTAACAGAGGTCACAAACCAAACAATCCTCCAAGGATCGAAAAGGAGGTTAGATGAGAGAAAAGGCAGATGAATTGAGGAGCTTCATTGTATTCTCTGATCGTATAGAACAACACTTAGAAAGATAACTAGTAAAACACCATTTAAATTGGCTTTATTGTCACGACCCGATCTATGGGCCCGTGACCAGCACTAGGAAATGGAAGGTCTAAGGCTACCGAAACCTGTAGCAAGCCTAATTATTCAATAACTCAGACAACACACATATATGCATATTACTCGGACATATCAACAATTCATTCACGTAAACATAACATAATTAAATTAATCCATCAGCATAATCACTTAATAATTCTCCATGGTTTTAACAACCAAAAAGAAATGTCAACGCTCTGGAACTACTACTGCAGAAAGTCTAGATTTTTAAATAGTTTGAAATATAAAAGAAAGAAAATTAATTACAATAGGCCCGAAGGGAAAAGAAGTCGGGTTGTGTAGAGAAAGACAGCAGAGAACCTAACTGCCAACTGAAAAATTAAAATTGAAACTGTCAGTCTCAGGAGTAAGTTAAAATCATATATCTGAAATTAAGCAGCCATAAATATATATGCAATGGATATTTAAATAATAGAGAACATCACAAAATAATAAGTGTGTCGTATCATAATTTAAAAATATGTGATTTTTAACACGCACTGGACGAGTACTTCAGTAAAACCCTAACCCCAATTCTAGCAGCCTTTTGGCTCTTTATTCCAATAGGACTGGTTCCTAGAGAGCGAAGCTCAACTAGGGTCTTTAAATCCAGCCTGGTGATTTAGTTTCTACTATAGCCGACGCCTATAAAGCAACGCTTTACCAAGAACCTTTCCTCCGACAACCGAATTTCTACATCCTAGAGAATTATACTCAACCATAGCACATCTTAAAAATATTCCCTTACAACCTGTCTCTGATTCATGCCGGTACGCACACGGTCTTGATGCAACCCATCAAGTGGCATGTTTTACCGTAGTCTCATCTCGAGTCATAATGCAATCATAACATCGATAATATGAAAAATGATATAAATTTCAAGCAATCCTGCTATTGTTCAATAACGTATTAAAAAAGATTGAACAGAACATGTATCACATGCATAAACTTAATTAATTAAATAAATAATAATTACATAATTAAATCCCTAAATCAATTGATTAAATAAATAGTAAATCAACAATTTAAATTCATAAATCAATTAATTAAATAAATAATTTTAAATCCATAATAATGAAGATATGTTAATACGATGATAATATTAATAATATTCATAATAATTATTAATTGAAAATGCTACACGAAAATTGGCATGGCATGTAGAGGATATTATGACTCTAACTCATTATTCTCCTCCTTGCTCTCTTCCTACTCCCCGAGTGAACCAACGGGTTATCTATTCATGAAAATAATGCAATCAATAAAAATAAGATATTTAGTAAGCAACCCTAGATCTATACTCCTAGAATTAACTGGTTAAGAATTTTGACTCGAAAAATCTATTGAAAATTCGGTAAAACCTCCCCTAAAATACAGATGTTTACCTCCCGTATAACGGATCCATAACCTGCTAAAAATACTTCAAATATTTCATAATTATTTAACAAGACTCGGCCACCAAAACTACATTATTTTTTCTCGACTCAACAATGCAATTCAGACCACAAAAATTATTTATTTGCCCGGCATAAATATTTAATTCACAACCAACTCACAAGTAATTTATTAGTAACTAAATTAATTATTCACAACCACATTTTTCACAAAACAAAATAATAACTAATCATATTAATTAATTCATAATATTTATAATTAAATTATCAATTAATTAATCAAATTTAATTAAATTATTTATAATTGACGATTAATGGTAATAATAGTTTCTAAGATTCTTACATAATTTTTTAAAGTTCAAATAAAATTTACCGAGCCGAAAAATCTGAATTCTGCGCGTTTGAAAAATACCGGGGTCCGGAAGTCGATACCATCAACGGTGTCGGAATTCTAATCTGAAGGTGCCTACGTGAAGCGTGAGTCGTGAGGAGTCCAAATATGCAATTTTTTTGCCGGAAACTCACCATAAGCCACCGTATTGAGGCTGAAAAATTTCAGCTCCGGCGAGGCTCGTACACCACTACCGGCGAAAGAAAAATAGGAAAGAAGGGCTGCTTTGGTATTTTGGGATCCAGGAATTCATTTCCAACGTCCGATCAGCGAAAGGAAGACGGCAGGAGGTCGATCTAGCGGTGGCAGCGTAGGAGACGTCTTCTTCTCCTTGCTGCAGCGAGAAAACGGCGAGAGAAAGGAGGAAAGAGCGGCGTCGGCGAGGAAATGGAAGGGGGAGGGCAGTTTGGTGGTTGGCGGTGGGGTTGTGGCCGGAAATGGTGGAAAATGGGGAGGGAGAGTGAGCAGCGGGGAGGAAGAAGGGGCAGGAGGGTAAGGAGTGTACAAGGTTCTTTGTGCAATTCTCCAAAGCTAAGAAAAATATATACTTAGGCTCCCCTTGCTAAAGTAGCTATAGTAACACTCCATTAAAGAAAATAAACACATATCTATATATTTATACACTTAGGGTTAATATTAATAATTCAACCTTAGTCTAATGCTTAATAAAATCATGAATGCCAATAGTAACAAAATTTAGATTCACTTAAAATAATATAATAAAGGTAAAAATATAATAAATAAATAAAATAAATATTTGTATTAAGGCCGAATAAAATAAAATAAAGTAAAATTTGACTTGCTAAATATTATAAAATAATATTCAAATTCACCAAAAATTCAATATACTATAGTATTGTATAATGTTAAATGAAATGATACTCGTACTATCAGGCTATTAAAATATTTAGTAAATATCGAAAATATTAATTTACTAAAATGCCCTCCAAAAATGATGAAATTAAAATTTTTAAAATTTACGGGTATTACATTTATGATGTAGAAGCTGTAATGCCAGTTGAAATAGGAATGCTGACGTTTAGGATTCAATACTTTCATGAGAAGAAAAATGAGGATTATAAGAGACTATGATTAGACTTTCTTGAAGAGCGGAGAACAGACACCAACATAAGAAACAAAGCTTACAAGCATAAGATGGCCAAGTACCATGATTAGAAAGTCCAACTTCAATCATTCTCGGAAGGCGAACTAGTAATGAGAAGAGCTGACATTGGCAAAGAAGGAGCTAGTGTTGGTAAGCTATAGCCTAATTAGGAGGGCTCTTATAAGGTCGTCAAAGTACTCAAAGGAGGTGCATACAGAGTCATCCGAGGAAAGCCCAATCTGAGGCATTTTAAAGTGTAAACTTTTTACTATTTTCTTATTACATTTTTATTTTTTGCTCATTAATAAAGTACATTCTTCTTAGAACATTATCAATGCACTCTCTCAAAAATGTCATTCTAGGCGCATCGCACTCAAGTCAGAGTACTTGGCACATTATCAGTGCATTCTCTCAAAGACGTAATTCTAGACGCACCGAGCTCATCTCGGAGCACTTAGCACATTATCAATGTATTCTCTCAAAGACGCCATTCTAGGCGCATCAAGCTCATCTTAGAGTACTTAGCACATTATTAATGCATTATATCAAAGACACCATTTTAGGCGCATTAAGCACGTATCAAAATATATAGTACACATGATAACGTATTATTTTAAAAGGAAATTTATATGCATCAAGCTTTGAATTAACAGATTACTGAGTTCTTAGTAAAACATTCTAGTTCAAGTATGAAAGCTTGTCCCTTAAATAATACTAAGTTCTTATACTTGGAAAATCTTTATTTATGTCAGTTCATCATAATTACCAAGCTACTATACTTAGCAAAATATTATGATTAAAAAAGAGTATATATGTTTCTCTACTCGAGCAAAGTTAAAGCATGAAAAAGCAAACATAAGAGATCAGGTTAGGTCAAGGAAAAAAGTAAATTTCATTAATATGGAAAAGGATCACAAAATTTTTTTAGCTCCGGACTTCTTAACAGTGTCCCGAGCTTCCATGAGGTCACCCTCTACATTCAGATTGTCTCCCGAAAGAGGAATTAAATTAGCTACCTCATCACAAACCATCGTTGCCTGCCCGCCATCCTTAATTTCCTAACCAGCCTTCTTCCGAGATTTATTTCTGATTTTCTCAATGTCCATTTCTTCTAAAAAGCTCAAATCGACATCTGAAAACTCATTCTTGACAGTCTCCTTCACTGCCTCCTCACAGCTGGTAAGAAGAAAAGACATCTTGGAATAGAAGCTTTCTTTCTCAGCCTCCAAGCTCTTGATAGTAGAGGACTGATCAGCAAACTTCGAAGATAGTGAGGTGCATTCAAGCTCTAAATCAGCAACCCTCTAGTTGGATGTCCTCTTCTCTGCTAAGGTTTAGTTGAGCTAAGTAGTTGCATTCTCAGCCTAAAGCTGAGCTGCTTGAAGGTCGCCTTCTAATTTCTTCTTTTTGGCAGAGAATTCGTTGGCTTGCTTCCATAGCACAAATTCAGCAGTTTCGGCACGTGTCTAATCATGCAAAGCTTGCTGGCTCAGCTACCTTTCATAATATTTTCAAGCATTGCCCAAAGTCATAGCCTACCAAAGTAAGAAGAATACAAAAGTGATGATGAAAGATAAATTAAGATGCAAGTATAAAAGATCGGTATACCTGAAGAATGAGAGACATCTGCTGAGCATGAAGCTCGCCCGGGTGGACGCTCTCTAAGCTCTCTTGTGTCTACTGGAAAGTTTATTAGATTGGTGAGCTCTTTGGCTAAAAGAGGCATCTGCATAGTAGTCGTTATCGTACGGTATTTCTTTTCAAGGTATGGCCGAGGAACAAGGCACTTGCTAAAGGGATGGGTAAACTTGACCTCAATGCAGTCATCTTCATTAATAAGACGAGAACGCCCATAGAGGAAGATAGAGGCGATGCGAGCGTACCAACCTCTTAATCAGTATTTGATGACGTGGTCACCAGCTGACCAATATTATCTTTCGGGATAGCTTCCTCAGCAATGGGCTGCGAAGGGTCGGAAGATGTAGTAGTCATTTTCGTGCCTTTAATAAGCTTCGCCCTCTTTAGTTGCTTCAAATTAATCACTGCAAAACAATTTATAAGTTTTACAAAAGTCAATAAATGATTAGACTACCGAATAAGGCAGGCCGAGTAGTTATACTTGACAAGCTACCACCTAGCTTAGCTCCTTATTCGGAAGATTAGAGCTCGTCCAAAAACTGTAAAATGAAAGGAGATACAGGAACCCTCTTCTTCCTCACACTCATGAGAGTTCGCTATTAAGAATATCCTCTTTTGAGGAAAGTTTGGTCTATTTTTTAAGGTCATGCTAGTTATGAACAGAAGAAATAAGAACATCAGAGATTTTACATCCAGACCTAGCTCTAATATAAATGAAAGAATACTCAGAAGCCCGAGCAACAAGATAAAAATGAGAAAAAGAAACAAGGAGAAGGTACGATCTTAAAATTCTTGCACAATTGTCTAAATGCCACTAATATACGAATAGAGTTAGGATGAAGCTGAGTAATTACAACATTCATAAACTAAATGACCGATTTTAAGAACATATATAAAGAAGATGAAGTCCAGCTTTAAGATGATATTCGAAAAGGACAAAATGTCCATCCCTAGGGGTACTATTGCCTAAAAAGTCTTTTGGGCATTCTTTCAAAGTATAAACTATGGGGATCTTATAGCTATTTTGCACTACACTCAGACGACTAGAATTCATTTTTGAGGGGTAGAGGTAATGATCATTTTAATGATCAAACTCATCCCCCTCTGAAGAAGAACCAGGCTCATTGGTGTTCTTCAGGATGAGAAATAGTTTCCTCTTCATCTATTGACTCTATGGGAAAGTTTTAAGAAGGTGACAATGTTGAGTCCATGATAAACAAGAAAAGAAACTAGGGAAAATATAAATTAAAGAGTGAAAGGATACTTACTGGTGAAATCTGCAAGTTAAAATGAGCAAAACTTGACACAATTAGATTAAAAAAGAAGCGGCAGGAGAAGAGAAAACCATAATACAATTGAAGAAATGGCAAAGAGTATTTGCTAGAAGAAAGAAGTGGAATATATAAGATAAGAAAAATACTGAAAATGCCTTCAAGCGTTAGAGGAGGAATATTCTAGAGTGCAAGGATAGAATAGTAAATCACAGAACAACATGAAAAGTAGCATCCATTATGAGGGGCGTAACGAATGAAACATAAGGAGACACGCCAGATGTCACATTTACTTAGCATTCGAAATCTAAAGAAAAGGTATGACCGAGCTTGATTCTTGCCAATGATCTTCTCAAACTTGAACAAATATTCCTTGATCCTGACCATCGGAAAATCAAAATCTCGCTCCTTATATGGCAGAAATTACTGAATGTGAGCAAATAGGTAATACCGAGCATAAATACTCTCCGGCAAGACGGGACAAATGATAACAGAGCATTATAAAGCTAACCTGTTATGTCTAAGAAAGACGGGTTTCACCAAGTTTGTATCTTAGTATAATATAGAGTTTTAGAGACTATATCATAATCAAACTCTAATTGAAGACTCTGACATGACCTAGAACTCTGTTGATAGCCAAGAAGAAAAGTCCTAATATAATTAGGACGACCTACATCTACAGAGTTCTTCTCCTATTAGGACGAGGAGACTATCAATGTCTATATAAGAAACCATTACACAATGTTACATGCAATTTTACACACTCAATATACTTAAAGCTACCTTTTCACAAATTACTAACTTAATCATCAGATTAAGCGGCTGGAAAACCCCGTCCGACGCTTTATAAAATTGAAATCTATACAAATAGATGCTTAAAACTGCATACATGTTCTAAACTTCCAATGCATAAACATATATATTAAAAACAAACTTCCAATGCATAAACATATATATTAAAAAGTTCAACATGAAAGAATCAAAAATAGATTTTTGACGATGTCTTATGACATAACTCTTTCTAAATATATGCGCCATAAACACTCATTGAGAAAGATGTTATTAATAGAATGATTTATGCTAAAGCACAATATTCAATTATGTACATATGTCATGTTATCTACCAGACTTTATGGTTATTCTAGATGTTGATTGTAAATTACATAGAATAAACTTACAAGATAGATTCATTTCATTTTTAAAAAGGAAAGCATGACTTTTAAAAAGAGTTCCAAAAAGATCATTTTTACAACTTAAGCTCAATACATCTCATTTATTTGAGAAAATATATGAGAGATATGTAGATCTTTAAAATTCTTTTTAAGAATAAGATGTGATCCTTAAGTATTGTTGATCTAAAGAGTTAGATAGACAATATTGCTATTTTCAAAGAACTAAAGTCTCATCTACAATCCAAAATATTGTATTGGAGCATTACTAATAAATGACTTATTAGTAAAATATAAAGATAAAACAAATACCTATTGAGAATAACAAAGTTGATCCTCCAACAAAATTGTTTGATCTAGCAAGAACATGATCATCATAAGAAAGAGTTTAGTATTGGATACCATAATGATTGGCTTTGACAGTGTTTAAGTGCAAGTGAGAGGTTGTTAGAGTATGCCCTGAAAACAAAGAGTTGTCAAATGATCTGTGTTAATTTATATATCACAATTGCTGGCATACAATTATACTAAAGGCATTATTCAACGCTAATGGTACAAGTAGTTGGGTATTATCAAGGAATAATCCAAACCGTTAAAGATAAACACCATGGAATGTAAATACAAATATAAGAGAAATTATAAAACAAGTTTATAATAATGAGGTTCTTATTAGATACGTTCCTAAATTTTGTTCATAGTCGATGTTTGATCAAGAATTAGATATTGATCGTTGAACATTGATCTAATGCTGGAGACTACCATAATGTGTTATCACTTACATATAAAATAAGCAATCTATCCCATAAGGTTAAGGAATGGAGATTCTGAGCTAAGCATATGGGTGCTTGTTACAAGAACAAGTTCATTAAACATGACCTACTCAGTAGTCTATATGGAATTTACCTCAAACGTTTATGGACAATACTTTTGTGACAATCATGTAAAATGTGATCCTTAGACTTGAGATAACAATGTATTATTTTATATGAGGATTACTATATTTGATATTATCTTATGTTCTCCTATCCATAGAGCGCTCAAGGGATAGTCATTGATCACAGTTAGAGTCATATGAAGATAATAAATTATCAATAAAGAATTCATTACTTAAGGTAACATGTCATGGGACTGATAATTCTTGATATACTTTAACATAGAAATTCTTGGCTAATGTTGTATGAATGATGATTATGAAAAGTGTTTTATAGATCTTATTCAAGATGTTATATGCAATTATCAAGAACAAATATGATTAGTTCAATTATAAAGTTCACATTTACATCCATGCTCTATGAACCAATTGGGATAAAAGTACAATGAAAAGTTTGAATTATATTGTAAGATTGTTTATTATAAAGGTTGATTAAAAACCACTTTAATTATTCCTACACATTTAGGTGGTCATGATGCATTGCTATATGCCAAACTTGATCTATCAATATGGATTAATTTAAATTAGAGAATTAACATTGAAATAAAGAAGTTTAATTCATAATTTATTTTCATTACCAACATGTTAGAAACCTTTTGGATTACACGCAAATAGCCTTTAAGTGAGGATTAAAATAAGACTTTAAGCATTGGGCTTAAGCTCATATACATTGGGTTTAATTAAAGGTTAATTAATTAAGAGTTAATGAGCATTGTATAATGGGCCTATGATTGGTGTATTATCCATGGATTAGTTTTTATATTAATTAAAGTCCATTAAGAATAACAAAGCATAACTTAAAATAAGTTAAAGTTTTGTAGAAATCCTAAATCCTTAAGAACTTTGATTAAAGGTTATATATATTGAAAAAGATGCATATAGGGTGGCACGGTTAAGGTTGAAAAAGAATGATAGCATATCCAAGAGAGAAAAACGTGTTCTTTGAGATACATACCCTAGGTGAATCAATCAATAAGATTAATTAATTCATCCCCTTTGCTTGGAACTAGCATTCAATCTTCAACATCTCTTCTTAATCTCCTAAAAGTGGTTTAATAAGATCTTTGCTTAGAAGCTTGTATGGATCACCAAAAGAGACTGGTCACTTGAGTAGCTTTGAAGTACATCAATCATCCTTGAAGAATCAAGAATCAATAAAGCAAGAAGCATTCATTGGATTGGCCGAAACTCCCATTTTAAGCCTTCTCTATCTTTTGCTTATTTTCTGTGTTATGACTATCTTAATTAATGAGATCCTTGTGGGAGTTGAGAAAAAACTTAAATTACTTCCATTGCGCCTTTCCTTATATTTTAATATCAATTTCTAACATTGATCCTCCCACAAGACATGAACATGTGGAAAGTAATTATAATTTAGTATAATAGTTAAGGAAGCATGAAAAGGAGATTGTTCCAGCGCACACCTCATTTCTCGAAAAAGATTTTGAAATTGATCAATACAAAAAGTTTATCACCGACCTGTAAAAGAAGAATTCTAAGAAAAATTTAGAAGTTATGGGTTCTAAGTTGGATAAAGGCGAAGGATGTTAAGTTAGAGCTAGAAAAATTGCAAGACGTGAGATTTGATGTGAATTTTATTTGGCATTTAATTATGCAAAATGTGTTTATATTCATATAATTGTTAAAATTATATAAAACTATTTTTATAGCCTCACCTAACTGGTCAAGCTTTTGGGTGAAATGGTTCTTTAATATAGTATCAAAACTTTTGTAATTGAAATGTCTAAAGTTCAATCTTTGACCACCCCTATATTAGTAATCATTGTATCTTTTTATGCTTCTAGCTCAATGAGCATTCGCGTGCAAAGATATGTTAGAGATATAAAATTATTCTCAGAATCTTGCCTAACAGTTTAATCTTTTGAATAGAATGATTCTTCAAGAAAACAAAAAGAAGAAAAAGAATATAAGATTAGTCGAAGTCTAATGTCCCATTTATCACTTAGGTCAAGCTTAAAAACACTTTGATCTGTGCTAGTTTTCTTGGTGAAGTCATGTCATATGAGCAATTTGCATAACTTTTCTTATAATGACTAATGATACAATCCCTGCTAAAAGAAACTTGATCCAGAAAGAAAATTGTTGGTCTTTGGCATGGATCAGGATGAGGTTTTCTTATATGTTTCAGATAGATTTTATTCCCTTTTTACATTGCTAGGTTGTGGTTTGCACAGAAAGAGTTTCAAGCAATAGCATATGTTTTCCATAGACGTCAACAGCATAACCCCACGCTACTGCAATAGTCCAAGCAAACCAACGTTCATATTAAATTGTTTCTTTTGCAAAATCCTCTGAGAATCAACAACCATAGATCTAGAGAGATACTTTATACAATTTATAATTGTCATGTTAGGGGGATCGGGTCTAATTGATCCAAATAATGGAAAGATACAATGGTGACAGTAGATGTGAAGTCAACAAACCAAATAAATTGCCTTGAACATTAACCTAGAAAGTGTTCAATATAAGAACAAAAACTTTAGCTGAATTGGAAAAAAACAAAGATTATACATATTATAAAACACTAAGATACAAATAATTCCATTTAATTTTTAATAATTCTATAATTATTAAGAGAATGATGTGGGTGTATATTATAGTCATGATATAACTGTTAAAAGTTAATATTCATTATCATTGCAGTAAAAAAAGAAAAGAAGATGATGTTATGTCTAAATACGGAGCACTAAACCATGTTGCCAATACTAGTTAGTATATTTAAATTTTGAAGTAAAACATGTTCACTATTAATTTGGGAAAGCCATATGAACCACATCGTATTGTTGAAATGCAACAAAATCCTTCATTATATGTTATGTTTTACGTACATTTGAAAGATCAACTTATTATTATTTTATTGAATCATATGATTAATATTCTGAATGATACTCGATCCAAACAAAAATCACTGCTTGCTACCTAAACCTTTGTGAACACCAGGTAAGTGACTATCCAAAAGTGAAATGGGTGACTTTTTGTTTAAAACTTGAACCAATAACACCAATAATTAAACCAGCTAAGAGTCCAGTCACCATTTTAACCAATTTTGATAAAGCTTTTTCCATTATCAAATATTTTAATGGAGTTTTTGCTCTTTTCTTTTAAATTTTTCAAATTCGTTAATCAAATATATTTGATTCTCACTTTAAGCGTTAAATCGCAATCCAGCTTTAAGCACCAAAGTTGTCTAGATTTAACCACCAATTAACTGTTGATTGATTGGGTCTCATTTTTTAAATAATTCTATTGAAGTGAAATGAATTTTGGACAAAAGGGTAGTTTTGCCTCTTAAACTTATGTCTAACAGTCAAATATACTCAATTTAAACTTATTCAACAAATATAATCGTCTGAACTTATATCCAATGGTCAAGTACATCTACTCTAAATCTTTTTAGTGAATAGCCTTTTGAAAATACACTTAATTTATCTTTTTTTTTAAATAACATTAAACTTCTAAATTTTAATTAAAATATAGAAATTAGAAAAAATATTTATTTCATCAATTTATTAATGCAATATCTAATGAGACACTATACAAGAGCGTATTTAGCAAAATTTAAAATTTAAAGTCAATTAATCTGAAAATGACAAATATTAAAAAAAATTAAGTCAAATTTTAACTTTTTTAGAAATTAAATTAGTCTATAACATGTTATTTTTGAATAAATTAAATTCAAATTTTAAATTTTTATCAATCACGTTTTTATATAACGCATCACTAAGATATTATATAAATAAATTAATAAAATAAATATTATTTTTAAATTAGATATATATATGACCATTGCATATAAATTTAAAAAGATTATTTATAAAAAAATATTTTAAATTGAATATATTTAACCCTTTAGTATAAATTCAAAAAATTATTTGCTGAAAAATTAGGTGTATTTAATCCTTCAACATAATCAAGAACTCAAATGACCCTTTGTCCATTGAATTTTTATTGGAATTCTTTGATTCAAAGAGGGCAGAGTTTGCGCAATTCTTGAACTATTTTGACTGAAAAGAAAATAGTATATTTCTAAGCTCAATAAAAGTTAATAGGGATGCTACCGAACCATAAGATAGGGAAGTCTCGTAGGAAAACAAGGTACCTGAAAAAATTTGAAACAAACACTGGAGCTCAGAGACGAACTCATTAGTAGAAAATAAGAAGCAAAAAACCACTGTGAAAGCAAGATATAAAGTAATGCTGGCCTTGATGACTACTGCAAACAAGATATCGTCAGGAAAATTTATAACCAGAATCTAGCAAACTTTAATTCAAAAATAAATAAACAATTAATCAATTAAACAAAAAGATTTCGTATAATTCGCCAACAATCAAAATTTCATGGCCTACTGACCCCACTAAACTCTTCTGCAAGTTATATGCACAAAATAATTCCATAAAATGTTAATTCATATGGAATGTTCAACTCCCAGTGTTAGTTAATAGTCATAATATGTCAGTTTTTCCATTCTTGTCTGTGTGATGGCCTACCTTACAATACATCTTTCCTTTCATTAAAATCCCATGGTCATTGTTGCGCCATTGGAAACTTTGGTTTCCCTTATGATTTGAGCACTCCTGTCACTGAAATTAAGAGAAAATTCAGCAAAAGAATAAGGATGAGAGAAACAAGCATCAGCTAAAGCAATTTTTCAAATTCTAGCAGGAAACTGAAAACTTGTCAATTATGAACAAGCGCTCTTACACTTTTAACAATTTTTTATCACTAAGCAAAGAACCGGTCAGACTGGCACTTTTTGATTCTAAGTTTTCCAGAATCAGCAAATCCACATGGAGAATTTTGTTAAAATTAAAGTCACCAACAAGGATGCCATGAAAGACTGATCATTAGTTAATTTCTTATCATTATTATCATCTCTTATGATTTATATAAGCAAAATCAGACTCACTAAACCCAGTAAGCAAAAGGAAATCACCACCTAAACCAATCTAAAGAAATTAGGTTGTCACACTGATCAAACTCTCTTACAAAATACAATCAAAATACAAGCTATAAAATAATAAACACCCACACATGAACTATCCTTATTTGATGGTGAAATCATCTCAATTTGAAAACAAAATTGAAGATAAATGATAAAGAGTAAACTAAATATTTTATTTACGCAATAAAATAAAATTAAGTGAGAAGTTCAATGACCAGAAGTGTAATTTAACCTTTCAACTAGAAATGAGACTTAAGTTGGCATTTACTTTGAGAAAATTATTGTGCACATTCATCTCTGATTTTTAAACAATCTAGGTAAAGAATGTAGAAAACATGTTTTACCGACAAAACTTAAAAATCACTTTCCTAGAGCTCCAAAACCAAGTATAGAAATATGATCTCTAGGTCTAAAATTTGGAAGTTACTCCAAACTTGAAAAGATGTACAGAACTACATGCAATGGGTAAAACAGGACTATCAATTTTCTATTGAATTTTGAAACATGCAGCTTTCTGTTTTACCATACTTGAAACAAAACTTGTGAAAATATAAAAATTTCATATCTAAAGCTGATATAAAATTTTAGGAACTGGAAAAGAATTTTCTTTTTTGATTGGTAAGCACAATTCAAACTCTCCTATTTTCCTTAAATATAATTTGGATTACTAAGAAATGCGTGACCACAACTTAAATAGCTTAACTCTGGTTTATTTCAGAAAAGATAAATGCTGCAATGATGCATCAACATATTTTGTCTGATTTCAGCACTCATAGTTTTAGAAACTAAGAAAAACAAAATACCAGGGAAAAAGAAAATATTTAAAACAAAGGGCCTGTTCATCTTTGTTTTCCTATTCTCTTTTCTTCCTGTAATTTGAGTGAAGAATCAAAAATATTATATTCTTTAATCAAGAGAGTTAGACCCATATATATACACAATACATACAATCCTAATTTAAATAGAACTAGAACTCTTAATTAAATTAGGTCTTCTAATTACTATATACAATCCTATACAACTTTCATAACACTGCCCCTCAAGCTGGGGCATAGATATTAAATCATGCCCAACTTGTTACAGAGATAATCAACTTAAATCCCATTAAGAGCCTTCATGAAGATATCTCCTAGTTGTTCTCTTGTCTTCACATAACCTGTGGGAATCAATCTTTGTTGAATCTTCTCATGAACGAAATGGAAATCAATTTTAATATGCTTAGTTCGTTCATAAAATACAAGATTGGATGCAATGTGAAGAGCAGCTTGGTTATCACACAACTTAGCTGGTACTGAAGTTTTAAGTCCTACTTCAGTTAAAAGCCGATACATCCACGTTATTTCACATACTGCCTTGACCATAGCTCTATACTCTGACTCCACACTTGAACGCGAGACAACATTTTGCTTCTTACTTTTCCATGACCAAATTCCCTCCAACAAATACACAATAGCCTGAAGTAGATCTTTAATCATCCTTGGACCCCGCCCAGTCAGTATCTGAAAAACATTCAATTCTATTATGACCATGACTACCATATAATATTCCTTGCCCAGATGCTCTTTTTAAGTAGCACAAAATTTGTTCGACAATTGTCTAGGGATTAACTGTTGGATAGGACATGTACTGACTCACCACACCAACGAAATACGCAATATTTGGACGAGTCACAGTAAGATAATTCAACTTTCCAACCAATCTTCTATATCTCTCAAGAAGTACTGCATGGCTTAGCTCTCAACTTTCCTGTCTTTAACAATAGTTCAAGTACATATTTCCTTTGAGATAAAAATATTCCCTTCTTACTTCGTATTACCTCAACACCCAGGAAGTATCTCAATATTTTCAAATCTTTGGTATGAAACTGAGTGTGGAAAAAAGATTTAAGGAATGAAATCCCTTTAGTGTCACTCCAGTAATGACAATATCATCCACATACACAACTAACAAAATTATACCTATAGCAGAATGCTTAAAGAAAACAGAATAATCCGATTTACTTTTCTTCATGCCGAACTTCTCAACTGCCTGACTGAACTTTCCAAACCAAGCACGAGGACTCTGCTTCAATTTGTACAGAGACTTATGAAGATAGCAAACTTTCCCATACTCCCCCTGAGCAACAAAGCCAGGCGGTTGCTCCATATAAACTTCCTCCTGAAGATCCCCATGGAGAAAAGCAATCTTGATGTCTAACTGGTGAAGAGGCCAATTATAAGTAGCAGTCATAGAAATAAACAATCTTATAAAAGTCATCTTAGCAACATGAGAAAATGTATTGGAATAATCTACCCTATAAGTCTGAACATATCCTTTAGCAAAAAGACGGGCTTTTAATCTTATAATGGATCCATCAAGATTCACTTTAACAGCAAATACCCATTTACACCCAATAGCCTTCTTAGCTGCAGGCAAATCAACCAAGGTCCAAATACCATTATCCTCTAAAGCACTCATCTCCTCAATCATAGCCTTACGCCAACCAGGGTGAGAAAGGGCTTCTTTAACAGTCTTAGGAATATATATAGAATCTAGAGATGCAATAAAAGAAGAAGATGACAACAATTGATTATAAGACACAAAGGCAGACATTGCTTACCTTTACGAAGAGTAATAAGATCATCATTAGAGACTGGATCTAATGACGAAAGAGCTAGTTCAGGACATGGATCTGGAGGGGCTGATCGCCGAAAATAAACTTATACTATAGGTGGCTTAAGTTTATCAAGAGTAGGTGTAACAGTATAAATTAACAAATCCCCATCCTCCCCCTAACTTAAAGGAGGAGTAGATGGAAAGAAAGATGTATCTTCTAGAAAAGCAACAACAACTGACACAAGATATCTGTTAAGAGAAGGGCAGTAACATCTATATCCTTTTTGAACACGAGAATACCCAAAAAAAACACACTTCAAAGCTTTTAGATCTAGCTTGATAACCTGAGTACGAACATCCCGAACAAAGGATGTACACCCGAGTATCCTAGGCTCAATAGGAAACAGTGTTTTAGTTGGAAACAGAACATGATAAGGAGTTTTACTTTGAAGGACAGATGAAGACATACGGTTAATTAAGAAACATGTTGTGGAAACTGCATCACCCCATAAATGTTTAGGAACCTTCATTTGGAATAACAAAGCTCGTGTAGTTTCAAGGTGTATTTTTTCTTTCAGCAATTCCATTTTGAGATGGTGTATTTACACAAAATATTTGATGAAGAATGTAATGTTTAAGCATGTAAGTTTGAAAGGATTCTGATAAGTACTCTTTAGCACTATCACTTCTCAATATTTCTACATAAATATTAAATTGTATTTTAATTTCAGCACAAAAAGTAGAAAAATGAGAAACACCTCCGAACGGTTTTTCATTAGATATAACTCTGTCATACGAGAGTAATTATCAATAAAAGTAACAAAATATCTATACCCAATTTTGGACTCAACTGGACATGGACCCAAACATCTGAATGGACTGACTCGAAAGGAGCACTAGCTCGTTTATTGACTCTAGGACTTGAACTAAGACGATGATGTTTAGCAAGCTGACAAGACTCACAATTTATTGAAGACAAACTCTAAAACTAAGGACAAAGTTGTTTTAACACATGGAGAGATGGGTGGCCCAACCTACAATGTATTTCAAAAGGGGTTACCACTCCAGAACAAATTATAGATCTTAGAATTTGTGTATCAAGAATGTAGAGACCCCCACACTCACGTCCTTTACCAATAATCCTCTTCGTCATAAGATCTTGAAATAAGTAATGATCGGGAAGAAAATGAGATACAACAATTAAGACTACGAGTGAGTTTACTTACAGAAATTAAATTAAATGATAGTTCTAGTAAACTAAGAACTAATGATGAAGAAAGTGTCGGTGTGGGATTAATTGTGCCAGACCCAATAACAGAAGACGCTGACCCATCTGCTAAAGTAACTGGAAAGGTAGATTTATGTGACTGAAAGGTAGAGAATAATTTTGAATTACCTGTCATATGATCTGTAGCACCAGAATCAATGACCCATTTCGAAGAGGAGGAAACAAGACATGTATTGGTTTTACCTAATTCGACAATGGCAGTAATGGGAGGAGATTTGAGTTTTTAGTGATTTTTGGTATTGGACAAATTTTGCATATTCATCTGCAGATACCATTACAGGCTTCTCAGAGGTATCCGTGGTGGATGTAACATGGGCGGACTGAGTTTTCTTCTACTGCAACTTCCTGCAATCTCGCTTCATGTCCTAGTTTATGACAGTAGTGACACACTATCTCTCCTGACTCTTGTCCACGTGTATTAGTATTCCTGTCATAGTTGCTAGATGCTATCCATTACTACCATTCCCGGTCTTGCATTGTTGTCTTCCTGATTCAGATGTAGTATTGCAACTAACCAGGACACTACTAAGCTGAACAGGTGAGGAATTTTTTGTACGAAGGACCTTACTAAAAACCTCTTGTAGAGAGGATATTTCTGAACTGGAAAGAATTTGAGATTTAACAGTCTCAAATTCTGAAAGGAGTCTGGCTAAAAAACTCATCACAGCCATCTTTTCACACTGAGCTTGTTGAATAGTTATATTATTACTAAATAGAAGCAACATATTAAGTTCCTTCATATGTTTTCTTGAAATCCATAAAATAGTTGGTGAGAGACTTATCACCTTTGTCTGCACTATAAAATGCTTTACACACATCATAAATTCGAGAAACATTCTCCTTTCCCAAATATAGGAATTCTAAATAACTCATTAATTCTTTGAATGTCCTACAATGAGTAACCATACCAACTACCTCACTATCAATAGAATTATGTATCTCTAAAAACAAGCGAGCATCTTCTCTCATCCAAGGTATTTTAGCATTCTCTTTTGGAGGATCATCAGTCAAATTGCTATCTATAGAAATACTTAGCAAATATAATTCAATAATTTGACGCCAATCAAGATAATTTGTAGCATTAAGTTTATGTTCCGTAATTTTTAACATCATCGGAACCACATCAGAAATAACCACAACCTTTTTCTCAGCCATATTTTATGAAGAACAAACCCAAATATAGAAAACAAAATCAGCCTAAAGAAATTTTCCGAAAAAATAAAATAAAAATAAAAAAACAAACCTGTACCAAAAGAGATCCCACACCACGACTAATATTGACCCAAACAGGTACACAGACAAGTTGTAGAAGTCAAGAGGAGTCAACCGACATAAACCGGAGCAATTTCCGGCTGCAGATGAGCCAGCGCATGGTATTATAGCAGAAAGCTTGTGGCGGCGTTTGTGGGCCACGCACAAGGTTTCTGGCGACGAAACTTCAGACGTAGGCTGATCGGCGGCAGGCAGTGAGAATAGCATAACACTGGAGAAGGGGGACCCAAGAAACCCTAACTTAGTTACCCAAAAAAAAATGGTGGCTGCTTCATTAAGCAGCAGCATGAAAAATTTCCAAAACCCCCTCTGCAGACCTGCTCCGATACCATATAATTTGAGTAAGGAATCCAAAAATCTTATATTCTTTAATCAAGAGAGTTACACCCATATATATATACACACAATACATATAATCCTAATCTAAGTAGAACTAGGACTCTTAAATAAATTAGTTTTTTAATTACTATATACAATGCTATACAATTTCCATAACACTTCCTAAAGAAAAAACACATAACCTATTTCTTTGAACTGTTGCATTTGTTTTTACTTCTTTCTGCTTTTCCTGTAAGTGTTCTAAACCTTGAAATAAAAATATGAAAGCCAGAAAACTTCAAGTCCTTGTAGCATTTCTTGTTTCCGTAAGTACTTATCTTCTCTCTCTAAGCTTTCTCCTTTATTAACAAAATAGTGGCTTTCCATCTCCACCTTATACTCCCCTCTCCTCTATTCATTACTAGAAATTGTTCTTTCCTTTGCAGTTCACTTCTAAACCTCCCCCAGTTTTCTATGTGATAATCACGGACCATTGGCACTGTTTATGGTTTTTCCCAAGTGGTGCATCAGATCTTACGACTAAGGTATGAGAGTTGCTGAATAGTTATGAATACTGTTTTTTGTCTTCATAAGAGTGCCTGATGGTGATTATATGAAGTTCAAATGACATGGTGGTTAACACATGAAGGTGACTTTTCGGTGGTTGCAAACAGTGGATTATTGTCGGTGGATGGTTGTCAGCCTGGCTGTAATTATGGAGGTAAAGGGGATGTTGAAGAGAAAGATTTGAGACTTTAAGACAAGTCTTATGGAGGAAAGAAATAGATGAAAAAAAAAAAAAAAAAGAAATTAATAAGGGTGTTTCTTCAAAAATAAAAATAGAAATAGTTTAGTGCTTCAAATAAATTATCCATGTTTCAAAAATTTACAATAATACCAAAGAGGCCCAAGGTACTTATTCACTGTTGCATCAAAGGCAACTCTGCTAACACATTATCAGTGATGCATAATGCATCAGGATACTTCCTATCTAGTTTATTTCTATTATAACTAAGAAGTTGCAAATTAAACTGATATCACAATAGGCACAGTTCTTCACAAAAGTGAATGAGATGCATATATTAAAGTCAGCAAACATACCCTATGATTAACTTCATAAATGAAAAACCACAAAAAACTATTTTAGTGCTTCTTTGGAAGTCAATCTTTCCTAAGAAACTACAAAACGAAGCAGATTCCAGGAACATCGTTAAGAAACGACTTACCCAAATAACGGACCAAAATTGATTCCAACTTCGAGAGCTTAATACGTAATTCCTTCTCTTTATAGCAGCAATTTCCCAGGTTAGGCTAGAAATGCATAGAAATCAGTTCATCCGTGCCACAATGCCTAATGTTAATTTCCATGGATTCATTAAATGAGGGAGAAATGTCACAACACTGTCGACGAGGAACTTTCATCTGAAATAACAATGGAACAACTTTCAAAAGGTTACATTTGCACAAACAAATAGAATATCAAATGAAACCTAAGAAAATAGCCAACTCATCTCAAATCAGGATTATCCAAAAAATACCTGTTGACTATAAGACTCTAGTTTACGAGAAAAGATTTTGATATGCTCCAGATTCTTGATGGCTTTAAATCTAGGGCATTTTCCAATATTGTGCCTGATGTAATTGCTCCAAACACCGTCACCAACAGATGTAACACTTTCCATATAGAAGACAGGTTGTCTTTTACATTGATCCCTAGGATATTCTCTCATATTGAACATATAATGGCTGGAGTCAACATTTGCACCTCTCCTCCATGGTCTAAAGGTCCTTTGTAGAGAAAGGAGATCTGGAAGAAGTTCGTTCCCTTCAAAAATCTGAATAGAATATCCCCATGCAACTGAAATCGTCAACAAATTTGTATGATCATAGCATACAGTTTGCTGCAAGATCCTGGTAGGATCAACATTAGCAGCTTCGAAAAGGTGCCCTAAAGCTTGAATCTTGCTCATATTCGGAAAGAGTGGGTCTGCAGCATCTAAATGATGAAGGGACAGCAAAGGTGATAATGGATGTGCAGAAAGCATGCCAAACAAATTCCCCCGCATATCAACCTGATAGAATTCAAATAAATGAGAAAACTATCATGACTCATCATTCCATCTCCCAAATTCAAAACAAAATTAAACCGATATAAAACAAAAGCTATCCCAATATAATGACATTCCATCATGTCATTCAGCTCAATTAAAATCTTTAAAGGAAAAAACAAAAGAAAAGTCAGCTATCCAAGCTGACAACATCAGCCAAGTAATGAATTTAATGAAACATGAAGTCACCATCAGTCACAAGAACCTGAATTATGATATGTTTACATAGAATAGAAAAGAGGGCAACAAACTAACATTGTTAAGAGATTACCTTCCCTCAGATTTAAACTGCCTGACTTTCTCACTTTTTGTGGAATTTCCCCATTAAATGGTCAATTAAGTGGAAGCTAAAAATGTGATTGATCACCAAAATGCTCAAATATTATAAAAGCCTTCAATGAATTAATACTGGAAAATACCTAATATTAAAATCTGAAAATTCTTGAATCTAAGAATATGCTATATGACCTGACCATACTATTTAGTCATAGACCACATTCTTCTTTTCAACCAAAACTAAAACATAAATTATAAAACTACTAACAGCGTAAATGTTTGAATTCATTGATTATTCGAAATGGTATCAGAGTTTTTACAATTGAGACCATCTTATTGGTTAGAACAACTATTAGGGCCTCATCTATGAGATTAAGCTTTTCAAATGACACGTTCTTTAACGAAAAAGAATCAAATTTAGGAAATGCATAATCAGCAAAAACTCAATAGACATATATACCTGATGAAAACCGGGTTCATGAGTCAAGCCAACACCCAACTCAGCCAAGCAAGAAAAAACCCTAGCATCACTCCCGTACAAATGACCATAGCGAACCAAACAGGAATCCAAAACCCTAGCCAAAACCTTAGCTAGTGAATAACTAATCACAAATCCACCACCGCCAAAACCCATATCAAACGAATACTTCATATTCTGTTCATAACTCTCTGAATTGCTCCCTATATAATACCACTTATTATGATCATAAAACGACAACGTTTTTACCAAACTATCCACAAAAAACACCGTATCATCATCTCCGAATACAAACCACCTAATGTCCGGTACATTTTTATCAACTGCTTCTTTTACCACACGCGCCACCCTGATCGCCGACCTTAGGCCCCCTTTGAAGGTGTAAGGGAAGCGAGAGGTGTCCTTGGAGATGATAACAGGAGGAAGCGTGGGGTCCACAGAGAGTGATGACGTGTTGACGTCGAGGAAAGCGAATGCACGCGTGGAATTAGGGTTGTACCAGAGACGGAGATAGGGTTCACGGCGAGTAAAGGAAGAGGAAGAGGAAGCGATAGAAAAGAGGAGGTGATGGCGCGTGGTGGGAGTAGAGATGGGAATGAAGGCGCGTGAGAGGGACGGCGGGGATGGAGAGTGGAAAATGAGGTGGAGAATTATGAGGAAAGAGAGTACTAAGAGAAGGTCTTTGAGACGTGAAGGTGCTAAACTTAGGGTTTTGCCAGTGGTGGTGGTCGTGGTCGGGGTCGTGGCGGTTACAGGTGGCATATTGGTAAGGCTTTTGTGCTTGCGTTTTCTGTTCAAGTACATATTATTTTGAGCAGCAGCAGCAGCAGCATGATCATCATCAGTAACTTTACAGACCGTCTGGCATTATGGCCGGTGAAAACGTATTGTAGAAAAACTATTTTGGGAAAATTAGTTTAATATTTGAAACAAGAATTTACGTTCTATTAATATTATGAATAATTCCAGCCAGTAAATTTTAAATGAATTTTAGTTGTAAAATTGATTTCAATAGATAGAGATTAATAGAGATCTAATGTTATTGAATCATTCAGAATTTATTGAAATTGATTAAAATTAAAAAAAGAAACAACTGAATTATAAAATTATTTTTTTTATTTTTTAATAACAAAATATTAATAATAAATCAAACAATAAAATCACCAATAAATGATACCAAAAGGATAAGCTATATTTATTATATTAACAGTAAGTTTAGATATAAATTACTATTATTAAGTTCTTTAAATATTAAGTATTACTAAATAAATCACGTAATTTTTATTATCAAAAAAATCAGATTTTATAAATTTTTCAACTATTTTATAAGAAAAATAAATAAACTATTAATAAAAATAATTCATAAATGTATTAAAAATTAGTTTATTAAATAAGAAATTGAAAAAAAATTGTTTTTAACGCCAACAGTGATCTTTGCTGAAGGCAAAAATAGCAAAAAACCATCCAAACAAACAGAGTAAAAATTTAGCAACGACGAAAGATGGTTTTGGGTTTTAGTACACACTTTGATTTTACCGAATGGAAACAGAAACAGGTGACAAGTGTAGCGTGGCCCATGTATCTAGAACTTGTCGTTATTTCAAAGTTCTGACCACTGTCTTGTATGTTGGCCAGCACATTGATTTTTGTCTTATAGAAATCATTTCTTTCTCTTTTCATTCAAAAATAAAACCTACAATTTCATCGATATAAATAAGAATGCTATCGTCAAAAATTATATAAAAAAATTTATATTCACATTCATTCAATCGTGTAAAATAAAAAATTTTAACTTATAATTTAATAGTTTATACGTTCTACTTAATAGTATTTTAAATCATAAATTAGTTTTTAATTTTTAAATGGCTTCAATTTTATGAATATTAATAATAAAAAAACTTGCTTTCGAGCTTTGTAAAATTCTATCAATATATATATATAAAGATTTAATTATTATAAAAGGTATAGTTAAAATATAAAAAATTTATAAACATTTTTCTAAAGTTTGGCATAACATACACATATTTTTTATTTTTTAATAATACATATTTTCGTCTCTTGTGTTAACTGTCATCTATTTAGATGTTATATTATATGAAATACTAAAAAGGGATATAAAATTTGCTCAATTTTGTATTTTTATTATTTTTTTAAATATAAAATTTTTTATTTTTTTAGATGAAAGAAAATAAAGTGCTATATTTTTTCTCTAATTTAAGTTGAAAATATCTTTATTTCATTCTAAAATAAATATCAGTTTGATATAGATTCATATAAAGGTCAAAATGTCCTTCTAAATTAGTAAAATGTGATAACTCAGTACTTTGACTAATTTAAAATTTATTAAACTAACATACTACTAATGAAAGGACTATCATGATAAATGACATACAAAAAGGATGGATAAAAATGCATATTCTTAAAACTAGAGAACATAAGTGTAGATTATGTCAAACTTCAAAGGTGCATTTGTAATTACCCCTTAGAATTTCCACAAAAAGAATTAAAAAAACTCCATGAAATAAGAAATCTGAAAAACCTAATAATAATAAAGAAATTAAAATAAATAAATATAAGAAGAAACTATTTTCAATCTAAAATATGATAGTCTATAGTCAAAGAAAAAAAGAATCTTAATAAAGAACAATTAGAGAGAAGAGAATAGAGAGACAACTATTGATGTGTCTAAGTTAGTACTCGCAAATGCACAAACCGTTTTATAGTAAAGGGGTAAATTTACCTCAATGTCGATCTCTCAATGAACTATGAAGCCACTTATTATATAAATTAATTATCAATAGAAAAACACTAAAAATAAATCTAAACACTCTAAACTAATATTTAAAAAAAAATATAATATTCATAAAATAAATATGAAAATGAGATGATTTCAAAATACTATATGATTAGCTAGCCAATTACTTAGTAATCCCATTGTTTTAACCATAAGCATAGATCTAATAAATGAGATATTGATGTTTATTTTCCTTTATCGGTCAAGCTAATGATGCAACTAAAATCTTTTATATTAATATAGATTAAAGCAAAGATGTGGTCTTTCATACATTCAACCTAAATATTTTTATAACAGTCATTATTACTAAGTCAATATGATGGTTAACTAATAAAAATAACTAAAACTAATAAAGATATGATAATAAAGAAATCATTCATCAAATAAAAGATACAACATTCTTATATAAGTAAATAGTCTAAACTAAATACTTAAGAAAACTAGCTTAACATATGAACCGACTAAGAGCTATTATTCAGCCATTTAGCTTATGCACCTTGTTGATGTTGCTTGGCGGTCTCATTTCTATGAATGCCTTGATTTTCTCGAGATTAGCCTCTATCCTTTTCTGTGAGATCATGAATCCTAAGAACTTTCCAGCTTTGACACCAAAAGCACACTTGTCAGGTTTTTACTTGAGTTAGTACTTCTCTAGGATGTTGAATGCTTCTTTAAATCTTTAGCATGATTCTTGGCCCTAGCCGACTTGATGATCATATCGTCCACATATACCTCCACCGTTTTACTGATATGATCTTTGAACATAGTGTCTACTAATCTTTGGAGACTCGCCTCCAACCGCCGGAGTCCGATCGATGATCCAAATGCGCCTACGGACTCGAAATAACGTGCTGCTGATGATTCCAACTTCTGATCTTTCAATCCCACCCTCGATCATCCGGAGAGATTTACGGACAATCTCAACCATCGATTTTTAAACGGAGTCCGATCGTCGCGAAACCGGTGCCATTGGAAAGCTTAAATTGAGCGGACTGTAGATTTGCCCTCCAATCGGCCATAGCTCACCGGAACTCGCCAGAAAAGCCTGAAAACTACGGCTGCCCCCACTTTCTCTCTCCACCACAAACGTCTAACTCCAGCCACTAATTGTGTCACTAACACCGTCGAAATAAAGCTCAGGCCGAGGGGAGTCGATCGCCACCAAAATCTCCTACCACCATCACCGGAAACACCTTGAATGGCGTCAATAGTTGTTGTAGCTTTCCTTCCCTTTCCCTGCCGGCTGACGTCCCCAAAAGCTGCCACCATAGCCACCCTTGAGCCCGCCGGCCTCCACTGCGCCTCCATTTGGTTTCGCCGCCCCTCCGAAGCTCGCCACCACTAGCCACGGACGACGCAACTGATCCTTCTTCTCTTCCTCCTCTTCTTCTTCTCTCTTTCTTTTCTTTCTTCCCTATATTGACTTTTGGTCCCTAAACTTTTCTTCTTTACCATTTGGTCCCTTAACTTCTTTAATTACTAACAATTTCACCGTGCAAAATTTTTAATTAAATCTTAAACTTTTCTTTAGCTTTTCAATTACACCCCTAAATATTTTATTTGGGCCAAATTAGAATTATTGAAAATACTTATTTACCCTTGCTTTTAAATGTGAAATCACCAAAATACCCTTACCGACAGACTTAATTATAAAAATACCAACCATACAAATTTTCATTAAAACCCTATATTAATAAAAATTATATTTTTAGTCCTTATTTCAAATTTAATTCTAACCCTTAATTAACTTAATTAATCAATTTTGCTAACTATTTTTTAATTAAAATTAGCACCATTTGCTAATTAAAATTTTTCATTTTCCCAATAATTCTTTTATAAAAATATTCTTTACTAATTCTTTCATAATTTTTAAATATAATATTTAATTCATATTTTCATATTGGGGGAAAAATTTAGTGACCAAAAATAATTTATTTTCCAAAGAATTTACTTAATTAATTTCTAAAGAAATCAATAAATTAGATATAGAAAATAACTCCCTTATTTTTATCTAGCATTGAAATTCATTTTTAAACTATCCCAATTAAATCAAATAAAAATAAAGTAAGATTAAATTAAATAAAAACTCATTTATTAATTATTATTATTATTAAAAGAAAAAAATTTCGGGTATTACAAGAGGGCATATCCGGACTCCCCTTGGCTCAAGCTTTCCAATGGCACTAGTTTTGCAGCGATCGGACTCCGTTTGAAAATCAATGGTTGATACTGTTCGTGATTTTTTCCAGAGGATCGAGGGTCGTATCGGAGGAACAGATGTTGGAATCATCATCTGCGTGTTGTCTTGAGTCCGTAGGCGTACTCGGATCGTCGATCGGACTTCAACGGCTGGAGGCGAGTTGACCGATTGATCAAGCGTCTCGGTAATTCTCTAGCCCGTTGATCTTAGAGTTTATTGATAAAAAATTATTTGATTAGTCTTTGTGTTGAGCACTAGAAAAATTATGTGTGAATTGATTGTTAAAATAATAGTGTGTCGGACCGTCTGCCAATAATTATGATCAGTGTTGTGTTGCAGAGTCGAAAAAAGTGATGTAGTTTTGGTGGCCCGACTCCCGTCAATTAATTGTTGAAAATTAAAAGTATTTCTGGCAGGTCCTAGACCCGTTATATGTGGGGTAAACGTCCATATTTAGGGGAGGTTCTACCAAATTTTTTGTAGAAATTATCCGAGTCAAAATTCTTAGACAGTTAGTTCTAGGAGTCTAGGCCTAGGGTTATTTGTTAGATATTTTACTTTTATTGATTGAATTGTTCTTGTGAATAGATAATCTGTCAGTTCAACTTGCTTCACCCAAGGCTTAGAAGCAGAGCAAGGAGGTCATCAAAACTGTGAGTTAAAGTCATATATCTGCTATACATGTGTCATATGCTAAGGTTTTAGATAGCAATTCTGATTAAATGATTTAAGATTTAAATTACTTATTTAATTACTATTCATATATATATATATATATATATATATATATTATGATTGCATATTGACTCGAGATGAGACGGCAGTAAAACATGCCACTTGATGGATTGCATTAGGGCTGCGTGCACACCAGTATGAATCTGAGACAGGTAGTAAAAGGATAATTTGGGACTTGCCTTGGTCGAGTTCAACTCTCTAGGCTGTGTAGAGGGTGTTTATCGAAGTAAAGGTCTCTGGTCGAGCGTTGCTCTCTCGGCGTCGGCTTTATTGGAAATTAAGTGATCATACTGGCTTTAAGGACTCTATTCGAGCTCTACTCTCTAGGCGACAGTCTTATTGAAGTGAGAGAGTCGAAAGGCTGTTAGTGTTGGGAGTTAGGATTCTGCTGAGGTACCCGACCCGTAGCCTGTAAAATTTATGTTCTAAAAGCATGGCATGACACGTGTTTTTGCATCACTTAGTATTTTATTTTAATTAAACAAATATTTTATTGAAATGGTTGTATTCATTTTTGGATATATAATTTTAACTCACTTTCGAGACCGACAGTTTCAAATTTAACTGTTTCTCAAGCGTTTGTTAGTTTCCTGCAGTTCTTTTCCTCTAGCAGCCCGAGTCCTTCATCTTTGGGTTTAATGTAACTGATTTTATTAGTACATTTGACTTTTAAGATTCTAGATTCTCTGTAGTAGAAATTTCACACTAATCATTTTGTAATTACATGTAAATTTAGGTCTTGCCTGATTATGCTGGCAGACCAAATTAAATATGTAGTATCTGATGGTCAAAGGTTAGTTATGGAATAGTGCTAATGGACAGAATCTGAATTATACCTTGATTGAGTTAGTGATTTATCAAGCTTACTACAAGATTTGGTGGCCTTAAGCCTACCCATTCCCTAGTGCCGGTCATGGACCTACAAATAGGGTCGTGACATCATCTTCTAGTCTCGAGACACACTCCACTTGACCCAAATTGGGAGTTTTCACCTCTAATTTCTTGCTAGAATTACCTTGGGCTTGTAAGGGGGAAAGAAATTCATCTTTTGATAAAATTAAACACTCAACAGAGAGTTATTTTTCTGGCTTGAAACTTTATTTTCTGCCACTTACATACTAGATTTAATGTTATTTTTCCAAAATATGCATAATTTTATAAAAAATTGCAAAAGAATATGGTCCCCTAACCTATAATTTGAATCGACCATGTGCGGGTTGATAACCAAGTCTTAGGGTGTTTTAGCATAAAAAAATAATAATTGATAGCATACTTACTTATTTGGAGTTCTTTTGTGTGCATTGTGTTTACATATCTACATTTGCGATTTTTCGAAATGATGTTACATTGATCCGTTTCTTTAAAAATTTCTACAAGGCTTGTGAGTGGTTTGACGAGCTTCCAAGCTATGTCCAAGCTAGGATCAATAATACTAGCTTTCGTCAATTTATGGCTACAATTTTGTTGGTTACTAGGATGACGGATCATACCTCCGTATAAGCATTCCTCGAGAGATGGATGGATACTACTCACACCTTCCACACCTCAGTCGATGGGTTGACATTATTTCCTCTCTATTTTGCTGCTATCATAGGGATAGACTTTACGGGTATCCTTGTGCCCTTCGACGTCGTGATCCACAACCAGCATTTTGATGTTCGAGAGCACTATATAACAGATTTACTTGGGTTCTTACCAGCATGCAAGAATGCTAGCTGCATTACTTACTAGAGCATTCCTCTCCATTAGAGGGGCTTCATGCCTTAGAATACTCGAGAGGTGGATCAGATGCCTCGAGCCTTCCTGGTGTATCTTTTTGGGACCATCCTATTAAGTGACTCAAGAAACTCACTGAACTTCCACTATCTGGTTGCTCTATGGGATCTAGACCAGGTCTCTTCCTACAACAGGGGATCTACGACCCTTGCTTTCTTGTACCACCAGATGGACATCACCATCTGTCGGAGTAATAGAATTTATAGCTTGGGCAATATCATACATGTAAGTTCTGCCTTGCTTTATTTATTTATGCACTCTTTGCAATACAACTATTGACTTTTATTTTACAGGTTTGAGCCTTAGAGATTGGACTCTTGGTGGGCTCTCAACCTATCAGTATTTCTCAAGGTTTCCTGTGCTTGAGCCACTAGGGCATGAGTAAGAGTGTCCCTTTGGAGTGGGCGCATGTCATTTGCATCCCATATGGATCAACTCCCTAACCTGGGACAAGGTAAAAAGGAAAATTTATTAGTCATGTTTATAACTTTTATGTATAAGTCACTTACCTTTCCAATTTATAGATTCGCAGCGATTGGCTAGAGGAGCGCCGCCATTAGGATCCCTACATGCTCTCTGCTATTGACCTCGAGCATAGGCAAATCTTGCTAGTTGAGCCTGCTTGTCAGGCATAGTACTTAGGTAAAAGGATCTAATAAATGCCAAGCCCTCCTATCTCCACCCCTCTCAATGTTCTGGACAATGGAACTTGCTGGGAAGGAGCTAGCGACGTTCTTGGTGGTATACGATGAGCTCGAAGATCTCACAATTTATTCTTAAAGGACAGATTATGCTTCTTTTATCCCCCAGCTATTAGCGCATGTGCCTTTCGATGACGACCCCATGGCTCAGGTATTTCTATTGACTTACTTTGTTGAGTCTTTTATTTTTCCTTATTCTGTTTATTTATCCAACCTTTTTCTCTGTAGTTTATCCATCGTACCCATGCTACTTCTAAGCTGACAAAGGGGCGGTATGCTCGGCGCTCTAGGCCTTCCCACATCTTGGGCTGCTCTACTAGTGCTCCATCTAGAGCACCTCCTACAACCACATCAGATGTAATTCCAGGGATCATCCTATTCCTCCTAGACCCGATGGTCTTCTATTGAAATTTTAATGGTGGGATAGAGCACCAGCTCGCCATGGAGCATTACCTTCCGCTAGAATTTGCTCGAAGTACTTGTACACATGTATGTGGCATTCTCCTTTATATTTTCACGTCTCTTTCTAAAGTGTTAGTAACACGTAAAACTAATCACACAGGTTCAAAGAGACCAATTCAAGCACGTGCATTGATTGGTTGGCATTGCAAGGAGGCAGTTCGTCATCCTTGGCGAGGATTGACGGGTAAGAAAAAGGTTTATGAAATGTAAAAATGTATATATGTATGCATGTACAAACTAATCTCCTTTTAGATTTTTATCAGAGGGACCAAGAGAGCTTGCAAGGGTAGGTGGACGGCTAGCAACGACATATTAATGTCTAGTAGCGAAAGATCGATACTCTGACGCTTAAGTTGTCTACCTTGCGGACTTAAGGCATGACATTGATTCAGACGATGGGATGAAGATTCGGGAGAGAATCCCAGTTTGATTTTTCTGTCATTGCTTATATTTTCGCTTTTTTATATTTTTTTCCTTCTATAAACTTTGAATTTTTTAGAGATATATGACTTAGGCTCGAGAAAGTGCCCGAAAATCCCTCAAAAAGCCCAAAGAACACACGATGACATCACATAACCAACTCGGATATGTGCTCAGCTGATTCAGCTCTACAGTTGCAGAGTCTAAATTTAACTCTAATTTGAGGCCTTTAATTTCACATGCAACCTTCACATTTTCCCATACGTGATTTCTTTCTTCTAAAGTCAAAAAACATGTTTCAGAAAAGTGCCAAAAGCCTACAAACCCTTCTCAAAATCCTAACTGGTGATGATTGGATCAAACTTGGAAAATTTCATCTTTCATCCTTCAAAGCCATGCAACATACCAAGCTTGACCATGGGTTCTTCATTTTGCTGTCAACTTTTAGTGTTCAAGAGACCATATTGTTAGATTCAATGAGCAAGAGTTGTGCCCTATGGTTGAAGAGTTATCTACCATTCTTGGAGACCTTATAGATTCTTCTCATCCAATTGCTTTGCCAAGGCTTAATGATCCTTTTCTTGGCAAACTGGTGGAACTATTTGACATGCCCCTAGCCGAAGTACTTTCTCATTCTATTAGCGAGCACATTACTCTTACTTCTTTAATCTCTTATTTTAAGAAGAAAGAAAGAGGGACACCTACTCGGATTTAGATATTAGGCTTTTACCTTTATGCCCAAATTTTGCCATTTTCTCGCCAAGGAAGGAGAGATATTGAGATTACTGGCATCATTGAGCAAGTGGAGCATGGAGCAGATCCTATACCGATCATCTTGGCTGAAACCATCATTGGGTTAGTTGTACAAACCCATTAAGGGTTTAAAGGCAGCCTCATCCACTTACAAGAATACAACCAAATCTCTTTTCTTTTATTATTATCTTTGCCTTAACTTTTGCCTAGACCGTCCTTTTGGTTTTTTGACTTAACGGATTCTTTTTTCCTCTGTCTTTTCTATTATTATTATTATTATTTATTTTTATAGATTTTGCTACGCGAAAAGCTCCAAATACTGACCATCCTGTGGGACATTGATAAATACGAACCGAAGCACGTGCAAGTTCGATCCATTGTCATCCCGCAGGATCACAATGGCTGGATTTCTTAGATGAAAGGCGTTCTAGACACGTTTATTCGTTGGACCTGCCCTTAGGGAGAATTAAGCATGTCACACTTATGGTGTATGGCGATTGTATGCCTCTACCTGGATTGCGGACATCCACCTTTTATACACCTTTGAGACTTTGTCACCAATATGTGCAGAAGCAATGGATTTTAGAATTTCCTCCTAAATTTGAAGGCTTCCCGCTAAGACAAGTTCTCCTTCTGCACACCTTGACTTCGAAGGCGACATGATCACAGATGGTAACTACAAGGCTTGGGTCGAACTTCCTATTACCATTTTCTCCTAGATTTGCAAGGGTCAAGAGGAATCAAGAGCTAGCCATTGGTTCTAAAGATGCAGATGTAAATGCAAAAAGGAGAAGATGAAAATATATTTCTTTTTAGATCTCATTTATTTTGTTTAAGATTTTAGCTTAGTTTTTCTTTTCAATTAGTTCGCAAGGTAATAAATAGTCATATGTATGTTTGATAATAATTCCAAACAATTTATTTTCTTTTTAAATTTTCCAATTAGTTATTTTCTCTCATTGCACTGATTTTTGCGTGACCAGCCCTTTTTGGGTTTTTTGATCAGTAAGCTATTTTTCAACTATATATAGTATTTCTTGAGATGATCCAAGTTAATTGACTCAAAGAACTCATTTCCTTCTAAATCCGAGATCTTAGCGGCACCTTTAGGCAGAATTTTCTTTACCAAGTATGGGCCTTCTCAATTAGGCTTGAACTTCCCCCTTGGGTCAAATATAGTAGGTCTTGTGCGCTTCAACACTAAATCACTAGCTCTTTCTTATTGAATGCCCTAGCTATCTGTATTTTATACAACTGCATGTGGTATAAGACTTCCATCCTTTTCTCATCAACCATAGCCAACTGTTAATATCTTTGTTCGACCTACTGATATTCTGGAATATCAGCCTCTAATACTACTCTCAAAGACTTCAACTCTAACTTAACTGGCAAAACTGTTTCAGTCCTATAAACTAAAGTGTACGAGTCTGCCTGGTTGACGTTTCTCAATTGTTTGATATTCCCAAAGCACGAAAAGTAACCGAAATGACCAAGCCTTGTGATTCCATACCATCTTCAAGAGTATTTTCTTTAGTTTCTTGTCGGCTACTTCCACCGCTTCATTCACTTGAGGTTTGCATGGAGAAGACCTGTGATGCTTGATCTTGTATTCCACCAATAGGTTCGGTGTTTCGCTTATGAACTACACACTATTACCCGTCATAATATGATGTAGGACCCTATATTTGTAGATCAGATTCCTCTCCATAAACCTAGCTGTAAAAGTAGAAAATAAATCTAAAATTGTTGTTGTTTTTTATTGATCATGGAGAATATATATATATATATATATACAATTAGAGAAGTTTTTATTCTAGAATATTCTAATCTCTAGAATTATCTCTAATTAATTACACTCTATCTTCTATTAATTACTCCATATTCTATAATATTCTAGATTATTCTACAACACTCCCCCTCAAGCTGGAGCATAGATATCAATCATGCCTAGCTTGTTACAAAAGTAGTCTACTCTAGCTCCATTCAAAGCTTTCGTAAATATATCCCCTATTTGTTCTCTTGTCTTCACAGAACTAGTAGTGATTAGACCTTGCTGTAGTTTTTCACGAACAAAGTGACAATCAATCTCGATGTGTTTTGTTCGCTCATGAAACACTGGATTAGTAGCAATGTGAAATGCAGCTTTATTATCATACTAAAGTCTTACTGGCAAGTATATTTTTAGAACCTGCCCTGCATTCGAGAAGCATTCGATTTTAGTGTGCCCATGATTTTGATAGAGAATTCCTCGTCCTAGAGCTCCTTTTATATAACACAATATTTATTCTAAGGCTGCTCAATGATGAACTATTGGAGCTGCCATAAATTGACTAACAACACTAACTGAATAGGCAATATCAAGTCGAGTTATTGTAAGGTAATTCAACTTCCCAACTAGCCGTCTATATCTCTCAGGATGCTCAAATAATTCACCATCTTCTGTGAATTTCATATTAGGATGCATTGGTGCATTGCACGGTTTTGCCCCCAGTTTTCCCGTTTCTTGCAGTAAATCAAGGACATATTTTTGCTAGGACAAAAATAATACCTTTCTTGCTTCTCATTACCTCAACACCCAAAAAATATTTCAGATTTCCCATATCCTTCGTGTGAAACTGGAATGAAGGAAGGACTTAAGTGATGAAATGCCTGTAGAATCACTCCTAGTGATGACAATATCATCCACATATACCACTAACAGAATGATGCCAGATTCTGAGTGTTTATAGAAAACTGAGTGATCAAATTTGCATTTTCTCATTCCAAATGTCTCAACAGCTTCATTGAATTTTCCAAACCAAGCTCCTGGGCTTTGTTTCAACCCATATAATGATTTGTTAAGATGACATACCTTCCTAGACTACCCCTGAGCAATAAATCCAGGTGGTTGCTTCATGTAAACTTCTTCCTTAAGATCACCATGAACAAATGCCTTTTTGATGTCCAGTTGATGTAATGGCCAGTCATGTGTAGTGACCAGAGAGATGAAAATCCGAACATATGCCATTTTTGCAACAGGAGAGAAATTATCAGAATAATCAATTCCATAAGTCTGAGCATAGCCTTTTCCTACTAAGCGGGCTTTGAGGCGAGCCACTGACCTATCCGGATTAACTTTGATGGTAAATATCCATTTACATCTGATCACTTTTTGCCCGCAGGTAAATCAACCAATTGCCAAGTACCATTTGCATCTAATGCATTCATCTCTTCTATCATGGCGTGGTGCCAACCAGAGTGAGATAAAGCTTCATGCACTGTTTTGGAAATAGTGATGGAATCGATAGAGGCAATAAAAGAATAGGAAGAAAGTGACAAATGATCATAAGATACAAAAGAAGAAATGGGGTAAGTGCACTGATGCTTACCTTTCTGAATGGAAATAGAAAGGTCAAAGTCGGGAGAAAGATCTGATGATGAAGAAGCCATAGGTACAGGACATGAATCGCTAGAAATCGGCCTTCTGGAATAGACATGGTGAATAGGTGGTCGCTGAATTTGTGGTGGATTGGAGTCCACAGCTACTATGCTGGTAGTCATATAAATCAACCAATCATCATCCTCAGCTTGTTTTGAAGAAGGAGATACAGAGAAAAACCGAGTGCTTTCGAAAAAAGTAACATCAGTAAATACCAAGTATTGATTAAGATCAGGACAATAACAACGATATCCCTTATGAAGACGAGAATAACCAAGAAAGACACAATTGAGAGACTTAGGATCTAATTTTGTAACATGAGGACAGACATCTCTAACAAAACATGTACACCCAAAGATTCATGGTTCGATAGGAAATAAAGGTTTATTAGGAAACAAAATACTATAAGGAGGCTTACCATGAAGGATAGAAGATGGCATACTATTGATTAAGAAACAAGCGGTTGAAACCGCATCAACCCAGAACGATTTAGGAACTTGCATCTGAAATAGAAGAGCTCTAGTTATTTCAAGGAGGTGCCTATTTTTCCTTTCAGCTACACCATTCTCAGAAAGTGCATCAACACAAGAAGTTTGATGAAGAATACCATTTTGAGTCATGTAAGTTTAAAAGAGTGGGATAAGTATTCTTTTGCAGTGTCACTTCTTAAGTTAAGCACATAAAGATTAAATTGTGTTTTAATTTCAGCACAAAAATTAGAAAAATGTGAAAATAACTGAGAACAATTTTTCATTAAATAAAGCCAAGTAACACGAGAATAATCATCGACAAAAGTGACAAAATAATGAAATCCAGTTTTAGACACTATAGAACAAGGACCCCAAATGTCAGAATGAACTAACTCAAAAGGACTACTAGCCCGTCTATTGACTCTTGGACCTGAAAACACACGATGATGTTTGGCAAACTGAGAAGACTCACAATTTAAAGTAGATATACTAGAAAACTGAGGATATAACTATTTAAGTAGCGGAAGTAATGGATGAGCCAATCGATAGTGAATATCGAACGGACTGAGGGCACTGAAACATGCAATGGGTTTAGGCACCTGAGTATCTAATATGTATAGTCCTCTAAGTCATACATTGTCAAGAAGGGTATGTACCTCTTGTGATATACCAAGCTTAAGGAGGACTTCTTCATCAAAGAATCTACTAGGTTAAGTTTCCTTCCTCTCTAAGGTAATGTATTTGATTCTAGCTTCATTATTCACTCCCTTCTTTCTTTCTATGATTGATTCGGATGATGAAGAGCTTCTTCCAATAGCTTTCTTGGACCCATGCTTGTCTTGAGGAAGAGGAAGAGAGTTTTAGGATTTTTGAAGAAGAAAAGGGAAATTTTTTTGAAAGCTTATTGGAATATTTGTGAAAAAATGATGCAAATGGGTAAGATATAGCTTTTATAGCCTTAAGAGGTGTGAAAAATCATGTCCTCTACCAATAGTCTTCTTCGTCATAAGATTTGAAAAAGACAGTAGTCAGGAAAAATGAGATACAACAATTTAATGCTCGAGTAAGTTTGCTAACAGAGATAAAGTTGAAGGAGAATTGTGGAAGATGTAAGATAGATTATAAAGAAAGGGATGAAGTTGCATTAATAGTGCCTCAGCCAATAACATGTGGGGGCGATCCATCTGCTAAACTAATAGTGCTAGAAAAGGAATGTGGTTGAAAAGAGGAAAAAAGATTGGGGTTACCTGTCATATGATCTATAGTACCAAAATCAATGACCATTTTGATGAAGAGGAAAGAAGACATTGACTTGGATTAATTAAGTCAGCAATAGCAGTGATAGGGTGCGAGGGGGACCTTAATATCTCTTGATATTGAGAGAATTTGGCATATTCATCTGCAGAAACCATGATTGTCTTATCAGTTGGTTGAGGAGAAGGAGTTGTAGTAGCTGTAATATGCGCAGACGGATTCCTTTGAAGCCTATTTTGCAATTTCTTGCAAGTTTGTTTTGTGTGTCTGGGCTCATGACAATAGTAGTTGACAACTCCCCCTTGTTCTGGAACCCGACTACTTGAATTTCCCCTTTTATTAATATTCCTGTTGAAACATCGAGAATCAGTATTCGACTGATAAGGGCATTAGTCGGCTGAGATGGAGCAACTGATGGGGTTGATTCATTGCGGACAACCCTACAAAAAGTCTCCTACAATGTTGGAATTTAGGGATTGGAAAGAATTTGAGATTTTACCGACTCAAATTCAGGACGAAAGAAATTTAAATTGATTAACACTTAAAGGAACAAATGCAAATATTGAGGGGGAGTAATAAATTATTAAATTACCTCAAAGTAAATTGTTCCTTCGAACTCACCAATATTAGTTCTTAGCTATTCAATTGCACTTATACTTGATCAATTTTGAATTTCTAATCAATTTGATTGTCAAAATTAAAAAGGGGGAGATTGTTGACCTAAGGAGCAATTGATCTCTATTTTGATTCTAACAACCAAATCAATTATCAGTAATACCATGATTAAGTGTCTATGTGACAAAGCATCAAAGAAACTAAGCTTATCCTAAACATTCTTTAGCCTTGAAATAAGTCTTGTAGAAAGACCCTAAAAGCATGAGGGCGCTTTCAAGGCGTGGGGGCACTTTTCATATGACCAAAAGATTACAAGATGTTGAAAAGTCCACCTGACAGTAAGCCCATCACCTCATGCCACTAGGCAGCCAAAGTGTTAAAGCTCCAAGAAGTGTGAGGGCACCTCCCATTAGGCCTTGAGACAAATACTAGCAGAAGATAGCACGATGAGAAGCTCGAGGGCGCTTCCAGGTGCAGAGAAGGCAAGCGCGAAGGCGCTATTATGGCGCGGAGGCGGTTTTCACAATTAAGGCGATGTCACTAACCATTAAGACATCAGCCACCCTATCAGTGCCATATGGCTAGAGCCTTTGGAGCCCCAACGTCTCTTTTTACAAAGTGCGAGCGCGCTTGGAAAGCACGAGGGCGCTTTCCATGACTTTAGGCAATTTTTGCCAAGTCATTAAATCTTGCAATTAAAGTGTTTTGGCCTCATTATAATGTCTCCAAAGGTTTGGTATGTGTATAAATACCCCTCTTAAAGACTGTACAACTAAGTGTGTGAATTAGATACACCATAGCTTTTATAAATTTATCTCTCAACTTTCTACACTCAATTTCTTTCTTTGTAAAGTATTAAGTTGGAACTCTTTATTTAACCAAAACTTAAGAAGATTATTGTGTGAGTCTAGGTATTAAAACCACAAGGAATTGGTTGTTGAGTAGCCATTAATACTCAATGATTAAGGGACTTAGTGAGAGATTGATACACTAAGAGAAGAGGTTTAGTATGAGTCTTGAAAACACCAAGTTGTTGGGTGAAATTGTAAAACCCAAAGGTTGTAATCTTAGTGATTATAGTGCAACACTTAAGTGTGATTTTAAGGTATGGATGTAGGGAGGTTTATTCCTGAACCACTATAAATCCTTTGTGTCATCTTCTCTAACCCTTACTCTCATTACCTTTATCCTAAAATCTTTAATTTCCGTAATTTGAGGTCACCTATTCAACCCCCTTCTTCGTTTCAAGGGACAACAGTCTAGGGTTAGCTACATTCCTCAAGGTATTCTTAAGCTACAAAGACACATAAATATATACAGAGAGTTAGCCACTAAGAAAGAACTCTAGATTAGGAAACCCATTTAGAACGGTCAAAGTTTTTTAAAATGTCAAAGCAGAACTGGATTCTCAACCAATATTCGATTCCACAACCTCTTCATCTCTAGAGACTCAAAGATCGCCATCTAACGGTAACAACCTGAGGGTTCCCCTAAATTCAACACCATTAGCATCCCCATCTTTACAAACTAATTCTTTTATTTTTATGCATTAGAAACATGATTAGGTTTTCTTGGTTTATTGATTTTATGTGTTTTAAATTATTAGAATAAGCTTTCTTATGAATTAACATGCTTATAAACTGTCGGAAATTAAATATTGATAATATGAACATTGCTAGAAATTGAATTTGATAATAAGAACATGTAGGATTTTGGATCTATGAATATGTCTGTTCTTGGTTTTAGATTTTATTAGTCAAATAATTAGGATTACATGCTAAGATTAGTAATCTCTTCATATTTTTTAGTTAAAATTGGTTTTAGGATTCCATGATCGAAATCAGAAATTTTGCCATTCTCATTTACTGTTTGTCTTATTTTATAGGATTTACATAATTTGCTTAGGGTTTTCACTTAATTCTATATTTTTTATGTTTTCTATTTACTTTCATAAATTCTTAATTGATCTTTCATTTTCTGTACATGTGGAGTTTGCTCTAGGGCGATTGAATCGAGGAAAAACTATCAAAAAGGTCAACCAAAGCCCTACAGTCGATCGTTTCAGTGCGGAGCCGATTGGCTCTTCACCCTAAGCTGATCGGCTGTTCACTTTCAAGCCCTAATTTCTCCAATTTTTTGATGTATTTTTTAGATGTTTATGTACTGTACTTAGTTTTAGGTGTTCTCTTTTTAATTTTCTTAGTTGTAGGTGGGTTATAATAGCTAGATATACTTTTTGCACTTTATATTTTGTTTTATTTTGAATGAATGCTAAATACATGATGTATGATTGTCTAATTAAAATTGGACATATAGACAATAGGCTTTAAAATTGGACCTGGCATGAAAATTATAATCCATTAGGTAAATTAATGGTAATTAGGCTTAAACTGTAAAATCTACATAGGCCTAATAAGCTTTTTCACTTTTTAGTTAGGTTAATTGGGCCATAATAGATTTAAGATCACTTAATTGGGTCTTTTCATAAAAAGTAGTCCATTAGACTTAAAGGTTGGAACCAAACCATAATTTATAATTGGGTTAGACTAGAAAGGCCTTGTACATATTTAACTAGTAAATGAGATTAATAACTTTGAATATGGATCGGGCTTAATAAAACGGGTTAGACTTAGGTGGACCTCACATGTTGTAGTGCTTGATGTGTAGAATTATAACTGTTTGCATTTATAGGGAATAACCCGTTAAATAATAAAATTAAAAACAAAGATACAAATAGGAAAGTTGGCTTCTAGATCCATATATGGATTTGTAGTGTAAAACTTCCTTATGGAATCGAGAAATGCCACTCATTAGTAAAAGTATCCCGGTGAATTATCCGGGTGGCGACTCCCATCTTTGCGCTAATCTGTGTGTCTAATTAGAGTTTTCCCCATTAGATTGAAAAGCCTTATAGTGCGTAGTCGCTAAAGACATTTGGATGCTCACCCGAAACCGCCGCCTACAGTCACGAGGTGAGCTGTTAACAATATCTCAAAAGGCTGACCCGATCTCCGAAATACCTGCAAATATGGTTAGAAAGCTTCGGACGGGGTTGTCCAACCACTTATTCCGATGATTAAGTCAGTAATTTGTGAAAAGGGTTGCTTAAGTATATTGAATGTGTAAATTGTATGTACCTATAAACGTTGTGTCATAGCTTCTTATAGACGTTGAAAGTCTTCTTGTCCTACTATAAGTAAAACTCCATAGATGTAAGTCAGCTTAATTATAATACAACTTGTTCGCTTGACTATTCGAAGGGTCCTAGGTTAGGTCGAAATCTTCGATGAGAGTCCAACCATGATACAATCTCTCAAATTTTCTATTATAGTGAGATACAAACTTAATCAACTTCGTCTTTTTCGAGCATGATAGGTTGGCACACAATGCTCGGTTATTATTCAAAGCTTGTCAGTTCTCTCAAAATGTCCAGGCTAATTTTAGCAGTGTTGATGAGCAGTCTTTAGAAGTTGGTCAAAAGCGTGCAGTTCAGGCTAAGTGAAGACCTCCTCCCTCTAGTTTTTTAAAGTTTAATTGCGAAGCTACTATGAATCTTGGGAGTTAATTAGCAAGTGTGGCTTTTGTTTGCCGAGATTCCAGAGAGTGTTTGTTAGATGGGGGCTCAAGAAAGGTAGCTGCATCTTCAATTTTGGTTGCTGAGTCAGCGGCAATCATCTTGTGTAGTGGTTGTTGGTTATCTAAAGTGTATTTTTGAAACTGAAAACGTTTTGACGGCAAGCTGCCTCAATAGAAAGATTACTTTTCTGTGAGAAATTGAAGCTATTATAAAATTTATTATGGACATGATTGGCTTCTTTTTTTTTGCAAATTTAGTTATACATTTGGATCCTGTAATCAGGTCGCTGATTGGGTAGCAGCGTCAACTCTAAAAAATGATATTTCTAGTGGTGGTTGGCTATCAACCTTGTAATCTTTTGGCCTTTTAAGGGTAGATTATTAGTGATAATATTTTAATTGTTAAAATGAAGTTTTTGGTCGGAGGAAAAAAGAAAAAGAATTATAGTATATTTTAAAAAATATAACAGAGAAGATATTTTTGTGTTAGCGGCACCTTTAGGCAGAATTTTCTTTACCAAGTATGGGCCTTCTCAATTAAGCTTGAACTTCCCCCTTGGGTCAAATATAGTAGGTTTTGTGTGCTTCAACACTAATTCACTAGCTCTTTCTTATTGAATGCCCTAGCTATCTGTATTTTATACAACTGCATATGGTATAAGACTTCCATCCTTTTCTCATCAACCATAGCCAACTGTTAATATCTTTGTTCGACCTACTGATATTCTGGTATATCAGCCTCTAATACTACTCTCAAAGACTTCAACTCTAACTTAAGTCTGCCTGGTTGACGTTTCTCAGTTGTTTGATAACCCCAAAGCACGAAGAGTAACCGAAATGACCAAGCCTTGTGATTCCATACCATCTTCAAGAGTATTTTCTTTAGTTTCTTGTCGGCTGCTTCCACCGCTTCATTCACCTGAGGTTTGCACGGAGAAGACATGTGATGCTTGATCTTGTATTCCACCAATAGGTTCAGTGTTTTGCCTATGAACTACACACTATTACCCGTCACAATAATGATGTGGGACCTTATATTTGTAGATCAGATTCCTCTCCATAAACCTAGCTGTAAAAGTAGAAAATAAATCTAAAATTTTTGTTTTTTTTATTAATCGTGGAAGAATATATACATATATATATATATATATATATATATTATTCTAGAATATTCTAATCTCTAGAATTATCTCTAATCAATTACACTCTATCTTCTACTAATTACTCTATATTTATAATATTCTAGATTATTCTACAACACTCCCCCTCAAGCTAGAGCATAGATATCAATCATGCCCAGCTTGTTACAAAAGTAGTCCACTCTAGCTCCATTCAAAGTTTTCATAAATATATCCCCTATTTGTTCTCATGTCTTCACAAAACTAGTAGTGATTAGACCCTATTGTAGTTTTTCACGAACAAAGTGACAATCAATCTCGATGTGTTTTGTTCGCTCATGAAACACTAGATTAGTAGCAATGTGAAGTGCAGCTTTATTATCATACCAAAGTCTTGTCGGTAAAGATGTTTTTATACCAATTTCCATCAGAAGTTGGTATATCCATATAATTTCACATGTTGCTTTTGCTATAGCTCTGTATTCTGACTCTGCGCTTGATCGGGATACAACATTTTGCTTCTTGCTTTTCCATGAGACTAGATTCCCTCCAAGAAAAACACAATAGCCTGTAGTGGATCTTCTGTCCATTTTAGAACCTGCCCAGCATTTGAGAAGCATTCGATTTTAGTGTGCCCATGATTTTGATAGAGAATTCCTCGTCCTAGAGCTCCTTTTAGATAACATAATATTTGTTCTAAGGCTGCCCAATGATGAACTGTTGGAGCTGCCATAAATTGACTAACAACACTAACTGAATAGGCAATATCAGGTCGAGTTATTGTAAGGTAATTCAACTTCCCAACTAGCCGTCTATATCTCTCAGGATGCTCAAATAATTCACCATCTTCTGTGAATTTCATATTAGGATGCATTGGTGCATTGCACGGTTTTGCCCCCAGTTTTCCTGTTTCTTGCAGTAAATCAATGACATATTTTCGATGGGACAAAAAAAATACCTTTCTTACTTCTCATTACCTTAACACCCAAAAAATATTTCAGATTTCCTATATCCTTCGTGTGAAACTGGAATGAAGGAAGGACTTAAGTGATGAAATGCCTGTAGAATCACTCCTAGTAATGACAATATCATGCACATATACCACTAATAGAATGATGCCACATTCCGAGTGTTTATAGAAAACTGAGTGATCAAATTTGCATTTTCTCATCCCAAATGTCTCAACAGTTTCACTGAATTTTCCAAACCAAGCTCGTGGGCTTTGTTTCAACCCATATAATGATTTGTGAAGATGACATACCTTCCTAGACTCCCCCTGAGCAACAAATCCAAGTGGTTGCTCCATGTAAACTTCTTCCTTAAGATCACCATGAACAAATGTATTTTTGATGTCCAGTTGATGTAATGGCCAGTCATGTGTAGCGACTAGAGAGATGAAAATCCGAATAGATGCCATTTTAGCAACAGGAAAGAAAGTATCAGAATAATCCATTCCATAAGTCTGAGCATAGCCTTTTCCTACTAAGCGGGCTTTGAGGCGAGCCACTGACACATCCGGATTAACTTTGATGGTAAATATCCATTTACATTTGATCACCTTTTTGCCCGGAGGTAAATCAACCAATTGCCAAGTACCATTTGCATCTAATGCATTCATCTCTTCTATCATGGCGTGGTGCCAACCAGAGTGAGATAAATCTCCATGCACTATTTTGGGAATAGTGATGGAATCGATACAGGCAATAAAAGAATAGGAAGAAGGTGACAAATGATCATAAGATACAATGGAAGAAATGGGGTAAGTGCACTGATGCTTACCTTTCCGAATGGCAATAGGAAGGTCCAAGTCGGGAGAAGGATCTGATGATGAAGAAGCCATAGGTACAGGACATGAATCGCTAGAAACTGGCCTTCTGGAATAGACATGGTGAATAGGTGGTCGCTAAATTTGTGGTGGATTGTAGTCCGCAACTACTATGTTGGTAGTCGTATAAATTAACCAATCATCATCCTCAGCTTGTTTTGAAGAAGGAGATACAGAGAAAAACTGAGTGCTTTCGAAAAAAGTAACATCAGTGGATACCAAGTATTGATTAAGATCAAGACAATAACAACGATATCCCTTCTGAAGACGAGAATAACCAAGAAATACACACTTGAGAGACTTATGATCTAATTTTGTAACATGAGGACAGAAATCTCTAACAAAACATATACACCCAAAGATTCATGGTTCGATAGGAAATAAAGGTTTATTAGGAAACGAAATACTATAAGGAGGCTTACCATGAAGGATAGAAGATGGCATACTATTGATTAAGAAATAAGCAGTTGAAACCGCATCAATCCATAATGATTTAGGAACTTGCATATGAAATAGAAGAGCTCTAGCTGTTTCAAGGAGGTGCCTATTTTTCCTTTTAGCTATACCATTCTGAGAAAGTGTATCTACACAAGAAGTTTGATGAAGAATACCATTTTGAGTCATGTAAGTTTAAAAGAGTGGGATAAGTATTCTTTTGCACTGGCACTTCTTAAGTTAAGCACATAAAGATTAAATTGTGTTTTAATTTCAGCACAAAAATTAGAAAAATGTGAAAATAACTAAGAACGATTTTTCATTAAATAAAGCCAAGTAACACGAGAATAATCATCGACAAAAGTGACAAAATAATGAAATCCAGTTTTAGACACTACAAAACAAGGACCCCAAATGTCAGAATGAACTAACTCAAAAGGACTACTAGCGCGTCTATTGACTCTTGGACCTGAAAACATACGATGATGTTTGGCAAACTGACAAGAGTCACAATTTAAAGTAGATATACTAGAAAATTGAGGATATAACTATTTAAGTAGCGGAAGTGATGGATGAGCTAATCGACAGTGAATATCGAACAGACTGGGGACACTGGAACATGCAATGGGTTTAGGCACCTGAGTATCCAATATGTGTAGTCCTCTAAGCCATACATTGTCAAGAAGGGTGTGTACCTCTTGTGGTATACCAAGCTTAAGGAGGACTTCTTCATCAAAGAATCTACTAGGTTAAGTTTCTTTCCTCTCTCTGGTCATGTATTTGATTCTAGCTTCATCATTCACTCCCTTCTTTCTTTCTATGATTGATTCGGATGATGAAGAGCTTCTTCTAACAGCTTTCTTGGACCCATGCTTGTCTTGAGGAAGAGGAAGAGAATTTTAGGATTTTTGAAGAAGAAAAGGGAAATTTTTTGAAAGCTTAATGGGATATTTGTGAAAAAATGATGCAAATGGGTAAGATGTAGCTTTTATAGCCTTAAGAGGTATGAAAAATCATGTCCTCTACCAATAGTCTTCTTCATCATAAGATCTTGAAAAAGACAGTAGTCAGAAAAAAATGAGATACAACAATTTAATGCTCGAGTAAGTTTGCTAATAGAGATAAAGTTGAAGGAAAATTGTGGAAGATGTAAGATATATTATAAAGAAAGGGATGAAGTTGCATTAATAGTGCCTGAGCCAATAACAGGTGGGGCGATCCATCTGCTAAACTAACAGTGCTAGAAGAGGAATGTGGTTGAAAAGAGGAAAATAGATTGGGGTTACCTGTTATATGATATGTAGTACCAGAATCAATGACCCATTTTGATGAAGAGGAAAGAAGACATTGACTTGGATTACTTGAGTCGGCAATAGCAGTGATAGGCTGCGAGGGGGACCTTAATGTCTCTTGATATTGAGAGAATTTGGCATATTCATCTGCAGAAACCATGATTGTCTTATCAGTTGGTTGAGGGGAAGGAGTTGTAGTAGCTGCAATATGCGCAGACGGATTCCTTTGAAGCATATTTTGCAATTTCTTGCAAGTTCGTTTTGTGTGTCTGGGCTCATGACAATAGTAGTTGACAACTCTCCCTTGTTCTGGAACCTGATTACTTAAATTTCCCCTTTTATTAATGTTCATGTTGAAACGTCCAGAATAAGTATTTCGACTGATAAGGGCATTAGTCAGCTGAGATGGAGCAACTGATGGGGTTGATTCATTGCGGACAACCCTACTAAAAGTCTCCTGCAACGTTGGAATTTAGGAACTGGAAAGAATTTGAGATTTTACCGACTCAAATTCAGGACGAAAGAAATTTAAATTGATTAACACTTAAAGGAACAAATGCAAATATTGAGAGGGGGTAATAAATTATTAAATTACCTCAAAGTAAATTGTTCCTTCGAACTCGCCAATATTAGTTCTTAGCTATTCAATTACACTTATACTTGATCAATTTGAATTTCTAATCAATTTGATTGTCAAAATAAAAAAGGGGAAGATTGTTGACCTAAGGTGCAATTGATCTCTATTTTGATTCTAACAACCAAATCAATTATCACTAACATAATGATTAAGTGTCTATGTGATAAAGCATCAAAGAAACCAAGCTTATCCTAAACATTCTTTAGCCTTGAAATAAGTCTTGTAGAAAGACCCTAAAAGCATGAGGGCGCTTTCAAGGCGTGGGGGCACTTTTCATATGACCAAAAGATTATAAGATGTTGAAAAGTCCACCTGACAGTAAGCCCATCACCTCATGCCACTAGGCAGTCAAAGTGTCAAAGCTCCAAGAAGCGTGAGGGCGCCTCCTTTTAGGCCTTAAGACAAATACTAGCAGAAGATAGCACGATGAGAAGCTCGAGGGTGCTTTTAGGTGCAGACAAGGCAAGCGCGAAGGCGCTATTATGGCGCGAAGGCGCTTTTCACAATTAAGGCGATGTCATTAACCATTAAGACATCAGCCACCCTATCAGTGCCATATGGCTAGAGCCTTTGGAGCCCCAACGTCTCTTTTTACAAAGTGCGAGCGCGCTTGGAAAGCACAAGGGCGCTTTCCATGACTTTAGGCAATTTTTGCCAAGTCATCAAATCTTGCAATTAAAGAGTTTTGGCCTCATTATAACTTCTCCAAAGGTTTGGTATGTGTATAAATACCCCTCTTAAAGACTGTACAACTAAGTGTGTGAATTAGATACACCAAAGCTCTTGCAATTTTATCTCTCAACTTTCTACACTCAATTTCTTTCTTTGTAAAGTGTATTAAGTTGAAACTCTTTATTTAACCAAAACTTAAGAAGATTGTTATGTGAGTCTAGGTATTAAAACCACAAGAATTTGGTTGTTGAGTAACCATTAATACTCAAGGATTAAGGGACTTAGTGAGAGATTGATACACTAAGAGAAGAGGTTTAGTATGAGTCTTGAAAATACCAAGTTGTTGGGTGAAATTGTAAAACCCAAAGGTTGTAATCTTAGTGATTATAGTGCAACACTCAAGTGTGATTTTAAGGAGTCGATGTAGGGAGGTTTATTCCCGAACCACTATAAATCCTTTGTGTCATCTTCTCTAACCCTTACTCTTATTACCTTTATCCTAATCTCTTGTGTTTTTACCTAAAATCTTTAATTTCCGCAATTTAAGGTCACCTATTCAACCCCCTTCTTCGTTTCAAGGGACAACATTCTAGGGTTAGCTACATTCCTCAAGGTATTCTTAAGCTACAAAGATACATAAATATATACAGAGAGTTAGCCACTAAGAAAGAACTCTATATTAGGAAACCCATTTAGAACGGTAAAAGTTTTTTGAAATCTCAAAGCAGAACTAGATTCTCAACCAATATTCGATTCCACAACCTCTTCATCTCTAGAGACTCGAAGATCGGCATCTAACGGTGACAACCTGAGGGTTCCCCCAAATTCAACACCATTAGCATCCCCATCCTTACAAACTAATTCTTTTATTTTTATGCATTAGAAACATGATTAGGTTTTCTTGGTTTATTGATTTTATGTGTTTTAAATTATTAGAATAAGCTTTCTTATGAATTAACATGCTTATAAACTGTCGAAAATTAAATATTGATAATATGAACATTGCTAGAAATTGAATTTGATAATAAGAGCATGTAGGATTTTGGATCTATGAATATGTCTGTTCTTGGCTTTTAGATCTTATTAGTCAGATAATTAGGATTACATGCTAAGATTAGTAATCTCTTCATATTTTTTAGTTAAAATTGGTTTTAGGATTCCATGATCGAAATCAGAAATTTTGCCATTCTCATTTACTGTTTGTCTTATTTTATAGGATTTACATAATTTGCTTAGGGTTTTCACTTAATTCTATATTTTTTATGTTTTCTATTTACTTTCATAAATTCTTAATTGATCTTTCATTTTCAGTACATGTGGAGTTTGCTCTAAGGCGATTGAATCGAGAAAAAACTATTAAAAAGGTCAACCAAAGCCCTACAGTCGATCGTTTCAGTGCGGAGCCGATTGGCTCTTCACCCTAAGCTGATTGGCTATACACTTTCAAGCCCTGATTTCTCCAATTTTTTGATGTATTTTAAGATGTTTATGTACTTTACTTAGTTTTAGGTGTTCTCTTTTTAATTTTCTTAGTTGTAAGTAGGTTATAATAGCTAGATATACTTTTTGCACTTTATATTTTGTCTTATTTTGAATGAATGCTAAATACATGATGTATGATTGTCTAATTAAAATTGGATATATAGACAAGAGGCTTTAAAATTGGACCTGGCATGAAAATTATAATCTATTAGGTAAATTAATGGTAATTAGGCTTAAACTCTAAAATCTACATAGGCCTAATAAGCTTTTTCACTTTTTAGTTAGGTTAATTGAACCATAATAGATTTAAGATCACTTAATTGGGTCTTTTCATAAAAAGTAGTCCATTAGACTTAAAGGTTGGAACCAAAGCATAATTTATAATTGGGTTAGACTTAGGTGGACCTCACATAATTAACTAGTAAATTAGATTAATAACTTTAAATATGGACCGTGCTTAATAAAATGGGTTAAACTTAGGTGGACCTCACATGTTGTAGTACTTGATGTGTAGAATTATAACTGTTTGCATTTATAGGGAATAACCCATTAAATAATAAAATTAAAGACAAAGATACAAATAGAAAAGTTGGCTTCTAGATCCATATATGGATTTGTAACGTAAAACTTCCTTATGGAATCGAGAAATGCCACTCATTAGTAAAAGTATCCCGGTGAATTATCCGGGTGGTGACTCCTATGTTTGCGCTAGTCTATATGACTAATTAGCATGTTCCCCATCAGGTTGAAAAGTCTTATAGTGTGTAGTTGCTAAGGACATTTGGATGCTCACCCGAAACCGCCGCCTGCAGTCACGATGTGAGCTATTAACAAGATCTCGAAAGGTTGACCCGATCTCCGGAATACCTGCAAATATGGTTAGAAAGCTTCGGACGGGGTTGTCCGACCACTTACTCCGATGATTAAGTCAGTAATTTGTGAAAATGCCAGCTTAAGTATATTGAATGTAAATATTGTATGTACCTATAAATGTTGTGTCATAGCTTCTTATATAGACGTTGAAAGTCTTCCTGTCCTACTAAAAGTATAACACTATAAATGTAAGTCAGTTTAATTATAATAGAACTTGTTCGCTTGACTATTCGAAGGGTCCTAGGTCGGGTTGAACTCTTTGATTAGAGTCCAATTATGACACAATCTCTTAAAATCCCTATTATAATGGGATACAAACTTAATCAATTATAGTGGGATACAAACTTAATCAACTCCGTCTTTTTCGAGTATGACAAGTTGGCACACAATGCTTGGTTATCATTCAAAGCTTGTCAGTTCTCTCAAAGTGTCCAAGCTAGTTTTAGCAGTGTTGATGAGCAGTCTTTAGAAGTTGATCGAAAGCGTGCGGTTTTGGCTAAGTGAAGACCTCCTCCCTTTGGTTTTTTAAAGTTTAATTGTGAAGCTACTATGAATCTTGGGAGTTAATTAGCAATTGTGGCTTTTGTTTGCCGAGATTCCAGAGAGTGTTTGTTAAATGAGGACTCAAGGAAGGTAGTTGCATCTTCAATTTTGGTTGCTGAGTCAGCGGCAATCCTAAATGCCATATCTTTGTGCAGTGGTTGTTGGTTATCTAAAGTGTATTTTTACAACTGAAAATGTTTTGATGGCAAGCTGCCTCAATGGAAAGATTACTTTTCTGTGAGAAATGGAAGCTATTATAAAATGTATTATGGACATGACTGGCTTTTTATTTTTTTGCAAATTTAGTTATACATTTGGATCCTGTAATCAAGTCGCTGATTGGGTAGCAGCGTCAACTCTAAAAAATGATATTTCTAGTGGTGGTTGGCTATCAACCTTGTAATCTTTTGGCTTTTTAAGGGCAGATTATTAGTGATAATATTTTAATTGTTAAAATGAAGTTTTTGGTCGGAGGAAAAAAGAAAAAGAATTATAGTATATTTTAAAAAATATAACAGAAAAGATAAAAAAAAATCCCCTTTTATCATATAACAACTCAATAATTTAAGCCAACGATTAAAGTGAAATAAGAATTGCTGGTCTCAAACAATTGTTAAGAAGAGTAATTTTAACAAATCTGACAAAAATATAAAGATGTCCATTAATAATAATAATAACAAATAATAATAATAATAAAAGTAGTAGTAGGTATTATTATTATTATTATTATTTGGTAATTATCATTATTATAATTAATTCAGTGTTACTATAATCTTTTTAATAATAAATATTTTTAATTTATTAAACTTAAATTAAATTTTTATTTTAACAAATATTCATATATATAAAAAAATTTAACTACCACTAAATTCAATATATATAATAATAAAAACAAAAAGAAATTACATATAAGATGAAAGTATCTTCATTAATATATTAATTATATTTAAATAAATTAATATTATATATGTATGTATCGTGATCTTAAAATTGGAATGCAACCAATAATATACAATTGCGACTATTGGAACATAGGAAAGATGGAGTGAGCCAATTTTGTCCACTAACTCAAACATCTGTTGTCTAAGAATTAGCTTTTCAAGATCAGTTAAAAAAGTAGCCAACTCATCTTTGGGAACGGATGGGAAGCTTTCACGTTTCAACCATACATGTGGACTCTCTTACCAACGCTCAACAAACATGTGGACAAGGACAACCATTCCACTCCCCACTCTCCACGTTTAACCTTCCAAGAACTAAAGCCTTCTTTACAATATTACACATAATTATCTTATTTTCATATTCTGAAAAGAGAGTATATGTTAGTTATTAACTAAAAAGCAATTATTTTTAAATTGGATATTTCTGTTTTTTTTTTTTTTTTGGTTTTGATTTGCATAAAAATAAAATTTTAAAATCAAAATTCTAGTTAAATTCAAGAGATATGAATTTATGCCGGTATTATAAAAATTCTTAATTTAAATCTCTATTAAATACTGTCTGAAGTGACTTAATAAATATAAAAGGATTTTTTATATATAATTTTACTATTAGATGGTCTTTATAAAATTTAGAAATAGGGCCGTAACACATTAATTCTTTAATTTTTTCTAAATGAAAGTTTCCAAAAATTGCAATCTCAAACGGTGGTAAATCCAGTCGTATGTTTTTGTCTTTTTTCTTTTGTCAAGAGAGGAAGAAAAGAATCAATTGGCAAAGCAAAATGTACGAGAGAGAGAGAGAGAGAGAAAGAGAGTGAGTCAAATGAACTTCTAAGACTCGTACTTGTCCAATGCGAAATAGGTATGTGTTTGATGGTGGGAATCCACTTACAAGGAGGCTTTAATTCTTGGCCATACAAATCACCGCTTCCCTCTTGTTTCTTTAGTTACCTAAATCGACTTGCTAACCACTCAACTTCACTTGAGTCATCATTCATTGACACTTCCCTCCAAGAATCTTACACCAAAGCTTCTTGCTTAACGTGTTAGTTGAGGGAGAGAGATTTTTGCTGGCTAACGTGGCTCATTTATTTTTGAAATGACTTCAATTTCAACTATTTTATTAATGTGATATTTTTAATTTAAATGACTCATCTTTATTGAAAGTATTTATAAATAATGTGTTAACTCTGTACATTTTAATTTTTTTTTTATACAAATTACTATAGATTCAGATTATTTCCTTCTTTTTTTTTAACCCAATTTAACTCATTTATCTCAACTTTTAGTAATTTCTAAATAGATTTATGTTTGAAGTATAAAATTTAATATTCCGCTATTTAAAATTTACATTATAAGATTTGCAATAGGGAATCCATAACTGCGAATATGTGGAAAGAAAGAAGGTATAATGGGACATAACTTAGAACATAGGGAAATATAATTGACACCTTAGTTATACTAAATAATTTGATCTAGAATATATTATTACAATCTAAAATTAATTTGAAAGATATATAGTTAATAGTATAGATAATTAATTAAATAGATAGTATAAAGTAATACTATAATACTATCAATTATTGAGAGTTTTTATGTATCGTATTATGACTAATTAAAAATATGGCTATAATTTACTTATCTGTATTGATATGTACATTAATCAGAATTCTTAGGTTACTAACATATGGCTTGGTAAAATTTGTTAACTTAATTAATTGAAATTGTTAAATGTGTATGTAGAGCTTAACTTAATTAAAATTATTTGTGTAATAGATTTTATAAATTTTTAATTCTTAAACAAAATTATGAAATTCAAAAAGCAACAAAACTAGTATAGAGTTAGACGGAATTCAATTATATCATTTTAAAAAAATTATTAAAAATTAGTTTATTTACTCCAATAATTAAATCAAATTAGCATGCCAAAATCCTTAAAACCAAGTCATTTGATATAAAAACATAACCTACTATTACTCCAAACCTAGTTTAAATGGGAAAAGCATTAATTTTTAGAAAATTTTACATTTATAGTAGTGTATGAGAATGATTACTTTTATTATATAGTCCACATAGTTAAATTTCAATGTTAACCGTCTCTTTATTCTCTTCTCTCTCATTGTCTTTTACCCACATCTTTTTTTTTTGCCACCGCCGATTATCTTTTATATCGGCAATAGTCTCTTTTTTATTTACTTGCATCATTCTATTTTTATCAATAAAATAGATTGTTCGGATCTTTTTATTTATTTTTATTATTGTTAGGATTTTTTAATTTCTCCTTTTATAGAGTTTTTTATTGTCTTTATTGTGGAGATTTTGATTTTCTTTATAGAGCTTTTGAATGTACTCTATCTTCATTTATGAATGCATTAATGGAATTTCATAGAGCTGTAACTGTGATAGTAAGAATTTTTTTATTTATATTCTCATGATTAGACTCATTTAAAGACCAAAGAATCAATTTATGGTTTAAGATCACCGAATGGAGCATGCAGATTAATGAGTTGTAGATTAAAAGAATTTTATCTAAATGATTAAAGAATATGAAGTGAGATTCATTTTTTGTACTTTTTGAGTGCAATGATTTTTATTTTTATTATGATTAAATTATACTCTTTATATTTCAAAAAATAAAAGATTCATGATTTCTATAAAAAATAATATTAAATGATATTTATTTTATTATCTAACTATGAGGTATTAATAATTGTTTTGGTCTACAAGACATTATTATTATTATTATTATTATTTTTTTACATTTTTCATTATTTCTTTTATATTTATATTCATATGTAATTACCAAGGTTAAAGCTTTTCATTGCAACTTACACTGCTACATTAAAAGAGTATTTAAATAAAGGTATCTACTTTTATCATTAAATGTGTAACTAAGAATTTGAATTGGATTGGGTATTTCAATTTTGAAAAAATAATTTATATGAACTAATAATATGTTCTTACTAATATCAAAGAAGAGATAGTAGACTAACTAAAATATATCATTTTTCAATTCTTTGTAAGTTCAATTTTCTATTTTTTTTTATTTGTTTATAGATTAAAAAGATAAAAACATTTAAAAGAAACATTTTGGTTAGCTTTTGTTGAAGTTGTTGTACAAGGTCATTAATTGTATTTGTACTACCTGGGACAAGCTGAGGAAATATGCAGCGATGACCAAAAAGATAATATTCCATTTAATCAAACCTCATTTGAAAATTATGTATTGCAACTTAATTAAGTCTCATAATGCAATGATTTTTGCTAACCATAACATAAATATTCCTTGTTTTGATGTGTTCAAAACATATCATGAATATTTTTGAAAACAGACTCCACCTCTATTATTTAGATCAACTAAATCACCTTATTTTAAATCATTAATCAAGCTTCGATTCTCATTTGAATCACTTTAAATTTTAATTCTAGACACAAATTAATGTGGGAAATGAACCCTTCAAATTGCTCAAAGTTTTAATCGGATATTAACATCCTGAATTTCTAATTGAGAAATAATAAAAAAGAACGTACTTAATTCTATATAATTTTATCTATAATTACCTAATATCTTTATATGATCAAATTTACAATTCTAAAGATTAAAACATGATCAATTTTTATATGACTACCTTTTATAGTCTCATTAATTAATATGATTATGCTGATAAATTAATATAATGTTCATGATCAGTTTTTATATTACTTCTTTTTATAATGAAATTAATTAATATGATTATACTATAAATTAATATGTTGATCTATTTCTTTTTAGTCACAAGTGAGGAGAGAAAGACTCAAACTTTGACACGTTGCTGAAGTTGCTATATACATTTATTACCATGCTGAGCGTGTAAGGGCTAATATGAAGATTTTATTAGTATTAAGTGAAAAAGCAAGTCTTAGTCTTCCAATATCTAAATATAATATATTTGTGGCAATATACATTTATGTTGCATATTGATTTTTAACCGTCCAATATTCAAAACATTGCTTGTATGTAATGAAAAGGGTAAGAGATTAAGCAAATATCAATAATAGTGACAACTCTGTCATCTAGTGGCCTTCAACATATGCTAAAATTCTGTCCAGAATTCATTTCCATGAAGTTGCATGTGAACATTATTACTATATTTATATGTATATATATAAGTGCCTAGCTCTCCTCCCCTCCAATCTCTAGACATCTCATTCTCTCAAATTTACTTTTTTAAAAGAAAGTTAAAAGAAAATCTTTAGAATCCCAATACTAAGCACCTAAAGCAAAGAAAAGAAGAATGTGCAGAGGCATAGAGAGCAGAAACCAAGGCACTTTGTGCAAAAAAGAGGAGGCTGCTGCTGCTGCTGCTTCACCTGAAGAAACCTCAGCAAATATGGTATGTTGTGAACTTTGCGGCTCGAGGGCATCCTTATATTGCCAAGCTGATGATGCATTTCTTTGTAGAAAATGCGATAAATGGGTACATGGAGCTAATTTCTTGGCTAATAGGCATATCAGATGCTTTCTTTGCAACACTTGCCAAAACCTTACACAAAGATATCTCATTGGTGCTTCTGTTGAGATGGTTCTTCCCACTATGGTCATGAGTTCCAAAGATCAAAGAAGGATCTGTGATTCCAACAACGATGATAAACAGTGCTCAAAATCACTTAAAATGCCTTTTCTATTTCTTTGATCAGCAACAGTAGTGATCATCTTTTTCTCCTTTCTTGGTTATCATGTTCTCTTTCTTTCTTTCTTTTTTCTCTCTTTGATGCAAGTTCTGGTTCTTGGGATTGTATCATGATCCTTCTTGGGATTGTATCATAGTTTTTGAAATATTTGGATTTGTCATGGGAAATTTTCAGAGATGGGTGATTACTGATAACCCGATTTTTCCATTCATATCCAAAATCTCTACTAGAAAAGAAAGGAGAGGAAGCAGAGAGCAAAGAGAAAAAGAAAAGAAGCTTTGGCTGCTCAAGTCTTTGTAATCCTTAGCTTTGGTTTGGACCCAAGAATCCATACTTGTTCTTTCTTCTTCATTAGTAACTCACTCAATACCCACTTTTTTTCTCTCTCTAAACTTCTAATATTAGAAGCATTGTATTGGATAGTTCCTATGGTATTATATTATCAATCTGATGCCATTACTTATATTTTTATATAGTATAAGAACTTTGTATGATTAAATTAATGCATGACGACAAACAAAAACCTCATTTTAGCAATCTGTGTAAGGTTGATCAAAAAATAAAATAATGAAAAAAATAGCCTCTACAATCTGTTTAAAGTTGCAAGCATTATTCAATACTTTTTTTTTATTATTATTATAAAAAAATCCCGTTTAAATTAAAATGTCCACATAATTTTTTAATTAGAATAATCCTTTTTTAATACAACGGAAAATAAGGCATCATACAATAATAATAATGTATAGGTAGGTGGTCATTGCTCACCATCCACTTTTTATGTCAATGAATGATTCACCTCACCTGCAAGATTTATGGTGATGAGGCATCTTTTTTCCAAAACCAATTATCAGCTCCAACAATAATTTTGTTGATGACAAATTGAAATTCCCTTTTGCTTTTATAGCTTGTAGGTTGATAGGTGAGGCCAGAATAATGAGTTATCATAATACTTCTACCTCACATTTTTTCAGGCAAAAGCTTGTTGGTTTTTCTTTTCTAAGAATAGAATTATTAGTATTATCTTTATAATTACATATTAACATAAAGAAATTTATTATCAAACTGATTTAGAAGTTCAAAATTAACATTTTTGTTAATATTTTTTTGGGGTTGGTGGAAATAGGAGTCTGAGTGTATTCATTAAGTTACATAACCGCAGTTAATCAATCTTTTATTTAGTATAAAAATAATAACCCAGTTAATACAGTAAGAAAATTTAAACTTAAGATTTTCTCATTTTTGTTAAGATATTTAAAAGAATTCTAATGTTTATAAAGCTATTTTTGTACAAGTAATGTTAATTAATCTAATCAATTGATTGGAAAGAAGAAAAACAATAAAAACTCCTATTTAACTGCTTTCAGAAAATGTGGACCACATGATCACTTGAGGAAAACAAACGTTCAGAAATCAAAATAAAAAGAAATAAATAAAACGTAAATTATTTGTAAATAAAGCATTAATTCTGCTGTTTTGAGAGTGTAGGTGGCTAAATCCAGGCCATGCAAGTGACAAACTTTGCGTAATATCAGTGATTCGGTGGGATGATTCATACACACATACACACTGCCGCATGGGCCATGCTGCAGGTGGCTAAAGAAGGGGAGTCCTCTCTTTCGTGTAAGATTTAAATGATTATATGATTCGTGGGGTCAATATTTGGATGCTAATATGAAAAGATTACAAGTCAGCCAGATAATTTCCAGGAAAGTACCAAGGTGGATGGCCATGATATCCGAGTATAATATGCTGATTAAATAGAAGTTGACTAGGTCCATAATCATAGTTACAAATTTCATAAAAGGTTAATTTTAATTGAATTTCAGTTAGGTAATTTGAATGAAATATGTAATGATCTTGTAACTAATCATGTGCACGATTGTTAATAATTATAAAATTAAATTTATAAATAATATTTAATAAAATTTTTAATATATAATATTTAATTATTATATTTTAAAAATAATAGTAAATTAAATATTTTAATTTTTTTAATTATTTTAATATTTTATAATTTTATTAACTTATTGATATAAAAATAAATTTAAAATTATTTATTAATTAGTTCTAATATTATATAAATTAAACTATTATATAATTGATATTACTATTTTTTTAGAATTAGAAATTATTATATAATTAAATAATTAATTTATAAGTAAAAATAACATTTAAAGTGTTATGTTCAATCTTCATCTCTTTAACAATGTTCCCTTACTTCTACAACTCAAAAGCAGTATGTTAGTCTTGAGATTCCCACTTCCTTTGGAAGAAACAAGAATACACACATCTCCATCTTTGAGTTGTCAGGCTAGTCCTCTCATATGCAGGATGGGTTTACCTTTTTTTTTTCATCTTTACATTATGGAGGAGAGATATAGTATACAAACTTGAATTTTATGTGTTAAAAATAAATATGCATGTGAAAATAAAAGTAAATATACATATTAAAAATAAAATTTTATATGTAAAAAAATATATCTTTCAAAAATTTTAAGTTTCATTATATATATATATAATCTTAAAAGAATGGAAAGCTCTCCACATAATTAATTTTGATAAAATAAAAACAACTTCAAGACTTGTATTAAAATATGACCACAAAACCATCAGCTATACAATTTAACCATAATTCAATTGGTTTCAACTTTTATTATTCTTTTACTGAATTAACTATTAGAGTGACCGGATTACTAACCATTTCGTATGAATTAAGGAAATCAAGCATGAGAGAAACTACTGTTGATAGCTAACTATTCTTCAACTACTTATCAGTGTATATTTTGAATTCTTTTTATTAGCATGCAGAAGCAACATATTCTTCACACGATTCAGACCCTCCCTCACCCAAAAAGAGAAAAAAGAAAACAAACATATTCTTCACTGCACTAGTGACCAAAACTTCATTACATCATCAGAGATTGAGAGAGATGCTCGATGAGTGGAAGCCCTGTCGGCTAAAGGAGGCTAGAGAAAATAGAGGCCACATGATCATATTGATGCTGCAACAAATCCAATTTGAGGTGGCAATCATATAAGGTTACTCATTTTTGTTAGAATATTCTTTTCTCTTTCATTTAAAAAGAAATTCACTCTTAGGTTTATTTGTCACTTTGTGTTAGTCTTTATAAGAACTCAATACTATTTACATTTACAATTTAATTTAATATATGATTCAGTTTTTATAATTTTTATTATATAAATTTTTTAAAATTTTATTTAAATTGATTATTATATTTTTCTATATTAGTTGAAGGACTAAATTGATGATTTAATATTATAATTTAATTTTTAAATTTATTATTAAGTACCAAACTCGTTTAAAATTATTTTATTATTAAATTAGAGTAAAATTTTATTTTTGACATACTAATCTCAATTCTAATTAAAATAATAAATTTAATATTCTTTTAAATTGAGAAATATTACTTTATTTATTTTAAATTTGCTCTGAAAGCTTATAGCATGTGCGTCGAGCCTATTATTCCTTGTTGATAGAAAGCCCAAACCCAAAATCCTAGGAAAGAAAGACTGACCACGAACCGTTTACGAGAGTAATAAGGTTGGAAGGATGAATTGTATATTAATGCATGTGCTAACCCCTTTTTCTTTTATCTTTATGCATATCATGTGCATCTTACATCTCATGCAACTCATGCATCACTGATACAAACCTGAACTCGAAGGATATGCTTAAACCCTTATTGATGATGGAAGTAAACCAAACAGACAAGATCACGCCCCTTTAGAACGTACCCTTACCTATAAGTCAGATTTAATGCTCCAAAGATCAACTCATAGTTTGCAATTAAACGGAATTCTTACCCTTAGCTATAGATGAACTAAGATCAACAATAATAATAAGATGAATTGTTTAGCAACCTTGAAACCAATAAGCTAAAAGATTGTATAAACAAGTAGATGTGAAATCAAACTAATCAAATCAATTTAATTTCAAGCAATTCAAAAGGAACACCTTTAGAATTAAAGTGCAACGCACTAGGTTTTTGCAAAGCAAAAGAAAAATTCATTCAGTACATCATGTATATGTTCTTGGCCGAAATATATAGGACTCTATTTATAGAGTTTAAAACAAAATAGTCCTAATCCTAGAATGACTAGGATATGCGGCTAAGGCTCCTTAATAAACAAGGAAACAAATAATTCCTTAAAGAAAGGAGAAAAGATATGGCCAAGATTCCTAAATCAACAAGGAAACAAATAACTCTTAAAATTCATCCAACCTAACCCCATATGATAAAAATGACATTTGGGTTTAAGTAACATGTGAGAAGCGGTTTATTCTTAAGTATTGGACTCCAAATAGCTTGACTTGATTATCTTGGACTTATCTTGTCTTGATCATGCCTCCATATATTGAATTAAGTTGATAAGAGTATCTTGAGGCCCATTGTTTTTATTAAGCCTAATCTCACTTGGACTTTGAATCTCAGTAGGACTCCTAATTAGATTAGAATTCTTAGTAAAAATAGGATTCCTTTTGTTGCTTGAACTCCTAATATCATCAGGACTCCTTGCTGGATTAGGATCTTTAGTGGAATTATGATTCTTTGTTGAAGTAGGATTCCTTGTGCTACATGGGTTCTCATCATTCCCCTTCTTTAAAAAGATTCGTCCTCTAATCTTGCTCGAATATTGTAAAAGAAGCAAACATATAATCTCAAATCTTTCACAAAAAGCTTTTAGAGGAACTTTAGAACAAATAATACTTTTAATGCCAATAAAATCAACATGTTCAATTGGCTCAATGGCATCAAGCAAAATATTTTCATCCTTCACCAGCTCAACTTTTGCTTCATCTTCAATAATAATCTCTTCATCTTGGATTTCGCTCAAAAGTTGCAAATTATTATCTATTTCAACATCTTCATTCATTATGCCTTTAGTATCTTCATTGACTTTAGTAGAGTAATTTACCTTTTCTATATCATAAGTTACTCTTACTTTAGTAGAGTAAGTTTCCAAAGATGGCTTAGACCTCGACTTTATCTTCAAGATGCTTAGCATAATGATGAACCAATCCCTTTAAATCTTCAAAAAGTATTTTTAAAGCTGCTCCTTAAAGATTTTATATCCTTTGAAAGTTCATCAGTGAAATCTTGATGCGATTGTCTTTCTATCCTTTTTGGCTTAGGTTTAGGATTATAAAAATTTTGCAAACACTTTTCATAATAATCATTATTCTTTCATCCCCACAATCTATTATAAGATTGATAAAAAAGATCTCGACGTCCTCTAGCAAACTCCTCTTGACAAAACATCTCTTACACACAATATCACTTGTTTAACACTCAAAGTAATGATATTTACCCTCATGTTTCACTTAATTAGTCTTTTACCCTCTAATGAGCTCACCACTTGCCTTTTACCACTCAATCTCTACTCTTTGGCAATTATAGAGGCTAAAATAATCAAATACCAAACAACCAAAGTTGTAACGACTCAATAACCAATGAATCAGATTTAGAATACACAAGAACACAAACTAAATAAATGAAACTAGACTTGATGACCAAGATTAAGTCTGAACACAATAAAACACACAAGAATAAGATGAATTATGGAGAACTAATTTTAATGAACAAATTAAACGAAAAGGAAAAATTTGATTTACATAGAATAAAGAATGTATTTAACACCTAAGAAACAAAAGGAATGAATGAATTAGACTCTAAGAATAACAAAGAAGACGAATTGAACAAAAAATACTCTAGACAAGAAAATGAATCACAAAGAAGAAGAAATTCATGAATTGATAATTTTTTTTAACACTAAAGGAAACAAATGAACAAAAATAATAAAAGATACGTAATTGATTGATGAGCCAAAGCTCTGATACCAAATGATATGAATTTGAACTCGAAGGATACGTTCAAACCCTTATTGATGATGAAAGTAAACCAAACAGATAAGATCACGCCCTTTTATAACGCACCCTTACCTATAAGTCAGATTTAACGCCTTAAAGATCAACTCGTAGTTTGCAATTAAACGGAATTATTACTCTTAACTATAGATGAACTAAGATCAACAATTATAATAAGATGAATTGTTTAGCAACCTTGAAACCAATAAGCTAAAAGATTGTATAAACAAGTAGATGTGAAATCAAACTAATCAAATCAATTTAAATTCAAGCAATTCAAAAGGAACACCTTTAGAATTAAAGTGCAATGCACTAGGTTTTTGCAAAGCAAAAGAAAAATTCATTCAGTACATCATGTATATGTTCTTGGCCGAAATACATAGGACTCTATTTATAGAGTTTAAAACAAAATAGTACATCAACATACTCAAACCAAGTGTCCATGATCAACTCTGACTTTAGCGAAGAGGAGGTCATGAACTCTTTTGAAGACATACCCCAACCCAAGCTAGAACCACACACAAAGAACCTTCACTGAGCTGGGAGCATCACTATCTGTGGTGTTCTTTCATCTAAAATGGAGTGGAAAACTCAAGTCCCAACTGCCAAAGGATAGTCTTAGGCCTTACAATAGTTAGTATTGTGAGTATCACTAGGCTTTTGGGTATGTGATAAACCAATGCAACCGTCTCAGGCACAAGATTTAAGACTTGATTTACTATAGGGAATGACAAGTTGAGCAACTTCCTCAGTATGACTGTGAAGACCTGCTAGGGCAGCCTTTAGGTAAATCTGATTTCAAGGTCTGATATTCGAGGCCTCCTTCGACCGACATTCGAATTGAGGATATTATGCCAAATGGTTGGGGGTCAGACGATGATCAAAAAGCTTGTGAGCCTTATCTTCTAGAGGTTTGGAAAGAAAGGAAAAAAATTTGGTCATGGCTATCAACATCTGGTATAGCTCTGGGGATGAATGTGAAGTCCAAGACACCGAGGCCAAGGACATCTGGGTAGACACCGACTTTGATAAAAGAACTAAGCTAGTGGGTAAGGGTAAGAAAGCTGGAGTACAAGAACTAAACCAAGATGAGCAAGCTTCTAAAGATGGGGATACGAGATTATTAGAGTAGTTGAAGAAAGAAAAGAAGATAGCCAACATTTGGGAGTTACTGTTGTATTCATTGGATCACAGAAGGGCTCTAATCTGGGCCTTGTTTGGTATAAGTATTAGCACAACATCTACCCCTAAGGAAGTGATCAAAAAAATAACTGACAAGACTACTAGGATGATCACTTTCTCAGATGAAGACCTACCACTTGAAGGAAGAGATTACAACAAGGCTCTCTACATAGTAGTAAAGGTCGAAGGGAAGAGAACTCCATGCGTGATGGTGGATGATGGCTCAGCCATCGATGTGTTTCCTTCTTTTATACTCCCCTAAGCTAGGGATGACTGCGAAAGACTTGAAATCATCAAATATGGTTATAAGGGCCTATGATGAGACGATGAGAGATGTGGAAGGAATGTTTTCAACACTTGCAAAGATGGGTCCTATCAAATCCTAAATGGAGTTCACTATCCTAGACATCCTAGTAACTTTTGTACTATTATTGGGAAGGCCATGGTTCCATGCCCTAGGAGGAGTTCCTTCCACTATGCATCAGAAGATGAAGTTCCCTCATGAAGACGAGATAATCACTATCAACGCGGAAGGTGGTAAGATTGTCTCGGCCATCCAAGAAGCTATCAAGGAGTTGTAAGCCCCCATTGAATTCCAAGTTGTTGTTCTCTATGAGGACTATATGTATCCTAAATTAGCCAGTATGTTCAAGAAGATGAACTTTATGCTTGTAATGGGGCTAGGAAAGAATTAGCAAGGTATCACCGAGCTGTCAAACTTCAATGGTTAGAAGACTTGGCAGAGATTGGGTTATTCCGAAGAGGAAGACGAGGAAAAACTAAAAGGTAATATTAAGGCATGCCAAGTCTAGATAAGAAAGTAGCAGAGCACCATAGTTGCTTGGTCTAGATAGGAAAGTAATAGAGTACCATATAACTCCTAAGGAAAGGAGAGAATTCAAAAGAATAATAGAAAAAAGAGAAATGGTATTTGCTCAGTCATATGAGAACATGCCAGGTCTAGATAGGAAATTAGCAGAGCACCATATTCCGACTCATTCACACATCAAGCCTATCAAACAAAAGATAAGAAGATTAAGGCCGGAATAGGCAAAGAAAATACGAGAAGAGGTCGCTAAGTAGGTTAAGGCCAATTTTTATGATGTGGTTGACTACCCTGAATGGTTGGTGAATATTGTCCCAGTCTCAAAAAGGGATGGTATGGTCTAGATGTGCATGGATTACTAGGACTTGAACAAGGCATGCCCTAAGGATGACTTTCCTCTTCCTCACATAGATGTAATAGTCCACAATGCCGCCTCAAATACAATGTACTCCTTTACGGATGGGTTCTCTGAATACAATTAGATTATGATGGCAATAGTGGACAAGCTGAAGACATCATTTATCACCGAATAGGGAACATACTGCTACACGATTATACCTTTTGGACTAAAGAACGCGGGAGCAACTTATCAAAGAGTAGCCATTACCTTATCTCATGACATGATGTACAAGGAGGTGGAGGTGTATATAGATGACATGATGGTAAAGTCTGAAATAAGAGAGCACTTCTAGGTTCTTCAAAAGTTTTTAGGACAAGTGGAAAGGTATGACCTAAGACTCAACCTGAAGAAGAGTTTATTCGGAGTTACATTAGAGAAACTATTAGGGCACATAGTGAGTCAGTGAAATATAGAGATCGATACATACAAGGTCAAAACTATTCAAAAGATGTCAATGCCGAAGACAGAGAAAGAAGTTGGAGGTTTTCTAGGACGCTTGTAATAAATCAACAAATTCATTTCCAAGCTCATAATGTTTGTGATCCTATTTTCAAGCTTTTGAGAAAACATCAACCCGTTGTGTGGGATGAACATTATCAGAAGGCCTTCAATAAAATCAAAAAGTATTTGATGAAGCCGCCGGTACTAAAGTTGTAGAAGGATGGCAAGCCACTAATTATACACTTAGCCTTGGAGGAGGAAGCTATAGGGGAAATTGTACCGCAGTGCGGATCCATTGACATGGAGCATGCAGTCTATTATCTCAATAAAAAGTTATTGCCTTATGAGTCAAAGTCCGGTCTTGTAAAGAAGATATGTTTGGCTATGATATGGGCAACAAGGAAGCCGAGACACTATTTCCAATCTTTATACGGTGTAGGTAGTCTCAAAAATAAACTCGTTGAAGTCTATTTGAAGCTTCGTCTCTTATAGGAAAATTGGCTAGGTGGTTAGTGCTCCTAATAAAGTTCGACATCGAGTACATTACTAAGAAGGTAGTCAAGGGTAGGGTTGTAGTGGAATTTTTAGCTCAGAATATGATCAAAGGTGATGACCCTTGGGATTTGGAGTTTCCTGATAAAACCTGGGGGCAATTGAGATCTATAAATGAAAGATATACTTCGATGGAGCTATAAATGTAAAAAGTACAGGATTATGAGTAGTTCTGATCATGCTAGAAGGAGAGATGCTGCTAACGGCCAAGAGATTGGACTTTAAAGTGACCAATAACATGGCAGAGTATGAAGCATGTTTATTTGGATTAGAAGTGGCTTTGGTAGTAGGTGCAAAGTAGTTGATGGTCTACGGGAACTTGATGTTGGTAATCCAACAAGCCATCAAGGAATGGGAAGTAAAAGAGGAGAGGTTGAAGCCATCAATCAACTATCTCAAGACTTTAATATGTAATTTCTCTAAGTGTTCATTTGTACACTTGCCTTGATATGAGAATTAGATGGTAGATGTGTTGGCTACCTTATCGTCTACGTGGGTCAACCCCTTGCAGCTTTCGATGATGCCTTTAATGATTATGAAATCAAGTGCATTTTTTTATCAAGGGGAGCAGGTAATGCAAGTTCAGATTGTTTTGAAAGAGAAGCCTTGGTTTTATGATCTAAAAAGGTTTGTAGAAAATAGGGAATATATCCAAAGGAAGTGATTATTAAGGAAAGATACGTTCTGCGGATTCAAGTCAGGAATCACATCAGCAATGAGGGAGTCTTATATAAAAGGATGGTTTCGGGTGTACAGTTATGATGTGTGACTGAAATAGAAGCTCAAGTAGTGATGGAAGAAATGCACAAAGGAGTATGCGGGCTCATATGAACGACATAGTGTTTACTAGGAAGATCATGTGTCAAGAATATTATTGGTTAACAATGCAAAAGGATTGCATAACATTAACGAGGAACTGCCATGAGTGATAGTTGTACATTGACCTGAGTCAAATACCTCCTACCGAGTTGCACAACTTAACATCTCCTGGCCCTTTGCAACTTAGGGGATCGACATCGTCGGAGAAATAAAGCCTCCCTTGAATAGTCATAGGTTCATAGTCGTAGAGATTAACTACTTCTCTAAGTGGGTTAAAGTCGAGTCATTCACTATTGTAGGGGCAAGGCAGATGGCCAGATCATAGAAAGAAATATGATCTGCAGATACGGAGTCCCACATCATGTCGTAATGGATAATAGGGTGCAGTTCATGGGTGAGATAGCAGATCTGCTAGTAGAATAAAAGATCGAGCATCATAGGGAATGGAGCAGTAAAAGCAGCCAACAAGAACTTGAAGAAAATACTCTCGAAGATGGTGTGGGAACACAAGGGTTAGTCATTTCGGTTACCCTTTACACTTTGATGATATCGGACAATGGAACGAATGTCAACTGGGCAAACAACATGCTCTTTGGTTTACGGGACTGAAGCAGGTTTTACTGGTTGAGTTAGAGTTGAAGTACTTGAGAGTTGTATTAGAGGTTAAAATACCAAAGTAGTGATGGAAGAAATGCACAAAGGAGTATGCGGGCTCATATGAACGACATAGTGTTTACTAGGAAGATCATGTGTCAAGAATATTATTGGTTAACAATGCAAAAGGATTGCATAACATTAACGAGGAACTGCCATGAGTGATAGTTGTACATTGACCTGAGTCAAATACCTCCTACCGAGTTGCACAACTTAACATCTCCTGGCCCTTTGCAACTTAGGGGATCGACATCGTCGGAGAAATAAAGCCTCCCTTGAATAGTCATAGGTTCATAGTCGTAGAGATTAACTACTTCTCTAAGTGGGTTAAAGTCGAGTCATTCACTATTGTAGGGGCAAGGCAGATGGCCAGATTATAGAAAGAAATATGATCTGCAGATACGGAGTCCCACATCATGTCGTAATGGATAATAGGGTGCAATTCATGGGTGAGATAGCAGATCTGCTAGTAGAATAAAAGATCAAGCATCATAGGGAATGAAGCAGTAAAAGCAGCCAACAAGAACTTGAAGAAAATACTCTCGAAGATGGTGTGGGAACACAAGGGTTAGTCATTTCGGTTACCCTTTACACTTTGATGATATCGAACAATGGAACGAATGTTAACTGGGCAAACAACATGCTCTTTGATTTACGGGACTGAAGCAGGTTTTATTGGTTGAGTTAGAGTTGAAGTACTTGAGAGTTGTATTAGAGGTTAAAATACCAAAGTAACAATGGGTCAAGTAGAGATACCAACAGTTGGCTCTAGTCGTTGAGAAAAGGATGAAAACCTATACCATATGCAGTTGTATCAGAAAATGATAGCTAGGGCATTTAATAAGAAAGTGGAGCTAGGAAAGATCAAAGCTGGTGATATAGTATTAAAGCACACAAGACCTACTGGATTCGACCAAAGAGCAAAGTTCATACCTAATTGGGAAGGCCCGTACTTAGTAAAGAAGATCCTGCTTAAGGGTGTTGCTAGATCTCATACTTGGAGGGGAATGAATTCACTAAACCAATCAACTTGGATCATCTCAAGAAATGCTATCTATAAAAATAAGTAATAAATAGAAAAAATAGCCTGCTGATCAGAAAAACTAAAAGGGCTGGTTAGGCAAAAATCAAAGCAATAAGAGAGAAAATAATCAGCTAGAAAATCTAAAAAGACTTGTTGATGGTAGGAGTTATATCATGAAAAATAAAAAATGTACTCATCTGGGCTTTTACTAAATGAATAAATTATTTAGAATTATTATTGAACATATATATATTTGTTTACCATTCTACGCACTAACTAAAAGAAAAATAAAGCTAAAAGTCTTAAGCAAAATAAATGAGATCTAAAAAAAAGAAGCATGTTTCCTATCTTCTGCTTCTCTTCGCATCTGCATCCCTAGATGGAGCAGCTAGTTCTTGAGTCCTCTTGAACCGTGCAAAACCAGCAGAAGTAGAAATTTGAAGTGAACCCAAGCGTTGAAGTTTTCATCAGTGGCCAGATTGCTTTTGGAGTCGGGGTTTCGCTCTATGTCTCGGTAGGGCCAAAGTCTCTCGATCTTATCCAGGAAATCCTGTCTAAGTGGGAAGCCTTCGAATTCATGAAATAATTCTAAGATCTGTTACTTCTGCCTATACTAGCAGTAAAGTCTCAAAGATGTGTAAAAGGTAGATGCCCATAGTCTAAGTAAGGGTACACAATCACCATACACTATGAGTGTGACATGCTTGATTCTCCACCAATGGCCACTCCAATAGATGAGTGTGTCTGAAATATCCTTATCCAAGAAATTTAGCCATCGTGACCCTATGGGATAATAACATATTGAGTTTGCACGTGCTTCAGCTTATACCTATCGATATTCCTCGAGATGGTCAATATTTGAAGCTTCTCGTGCAGCCAGAATTGCAAAATGAGATAGAAAAATAATAAATATAGAAAAATAGAAAGAAAGAAGAAAAATAAGCTAAGTTGAAAACCCGAAAGGGCGGCTTAGGAAAAAATAAAGTATGCTAAGGTGAAGACCTAAAAGGGCGATTTAGGAAAAAGTTAAGACAAAAGCTTACTAAGTTGAAAATCCAAAAGGGCGGTTTAGGCAAAAAAAAATAAAAATAAAATAGAAAGTAAAAGAAAAGAGATTTAACCACATATTTGTAAGAGAACGAGGCTGCAACCAAACAGTTGATGGGTTTTATACATGTCTAACCCAATGATGGTTTTAGCCAAGATGACTAGAATTAGATCTGCTCCATGCTCCACCTAATCAATAATGCCAACAATTCTAATATCTTCGCCCTCCCTGAGGAAAAATCAGTAGAAATTAGGGATAAAGGAAAAGCCCAGCATTCATATCCAAGAAAGTGTGCCCTTTTCCTTCTTCGCACAGCAGAAGATTAGAGAAGTAAGGGTAATGCACTCACCAACATATTAAAAAAGCACCTCAGCTGGGGGCAAGTCGAATAACTCCACTAGTTTGCTAGGGAAAGGCTCATCAAGTTTTGGTAGGGCAATAGGACGAGTAGAATCTATAGGGCTTCCAAGAATGGTAGAGAATTCTTCAATTGCGAGGCACAACTCTTGCCCATTAAACTTAAAGACATGGTCTTTTAAACACTAAAAGTTGAAGGCAGAATGGAGAAACCCATAATCAAGCTTGATGTATTACATGGATTTGAAGGATGAAAGATGAAATTTCCTAAGTTTGATCCAATCATCACCAATTAGGGCTTTGATAAGGGTTTGTAGGCTTTCAACACTTTTTTGGAACATGTTTATTAGCTTTTGGAAAAAAAATCGCATATGGAAAGTGTGAGGGATGCACATGTATTTATAGCCTTAAATCAGTGTTTATTCAGATTTTGCAACTATAGAGTTGAATCAGTTTAGCACACAACTTGTAACACCCCCATTACATGCTAACCAATAGACATTAGCCAGAAAACATACAAGCGTCGTAGACTATATACTACATGTAGATAGGTCAATATGTAGATTGTTAAGAATCAAGACACAAGGTTATTAACATATAAACATATGATTATACTTAAACATCATTTAACAAGTGTTCAAAACATCTTCTTATGCCTTACAAGGCACACTTCTATATACATCACATAACTGCATACAAAATGCATCAGGAGGAGACTCCTGGCCTAACTGGCTAAAAGCTAGACTTCGGATACAACCAACGGATGCACCACTATTTACAAACCTGAAAAGAAAAATTTTGGAGAGGGGTGAGCCTCCAGCTCAGTAAATAAATAATCAATATAATCTATATCACATACACTTAATACAATTTCCACCCAATCACATAACTTACCATGATTCATAATTTAGGTATAAATTCATACCATTCTACTCAATTCAGTACAACCATCATAGAAGAAATACAATTCAACAATTATGGTTAGTTCTCATGGCTTGTGGATCCCCTTTAATGTGCTGCTCCACCTCATCCTCACCTATCGCACACGTAAGCTGCTCCGCCTCATCCTCACATAATACACTTTTATAGCCTCTCTAGGCTTTAGCCTCGCAAGGCTTTATATATAGATATATTTTTTTTTTCACAGGGGAATCCACCATTCACATGCACATATGCACTTAACATCACAATTCAATCATTTCACTTATATCATATTCAAGCAATAACAATTGTTCCACTGAACACCAATCATTTCCATCTCATTCATTCAAACACAACACAATATTAAGCAAACATAACCATTCGTTTTTATATATAGATATATTTTTTTTTTCACAGGGGAATCCACCATTCACATGCACATATGCACTTAACATCACAATTCAATCATTTCACTTATATCATATTCAAGCAATAACAATTGTTCCACTGAACACCAATCATTTCCATCTCATTCATTCAAACACAACACAATATTAAGCAAACACAACCATTCGTAGAACATTTGATTAAATATATGGATATAGCAAATATTAACTATTTACTTACTCAAAATACACTTATTTCTTCAGCATATAAGAACCTCCTTTCTCCACAACTTCCTTTCCAGGCCTTTGAGTACCTGTTAACACATTCATCAATTCACATTTCATGTATATTCCAAATATTCATGTAAATGCTAGTTCTAATGCATTACAAGATCATCCCCTTTGTAATTCATAGGTCTAACTCTTCCTCTAAGACTCTCAATTACTATTTTAATATCATATAAATATTTTCCATCTAGTTATATACCAATTTAACTCAAATTAACTGCATAAACCTAATCTCCAACATCTCTGTTTTCTAGACAGAATTTAGTACCAAAGTATATTTATTGCTGGGAAAAATTGGCTCAATACAAAAATCTCTTATTAAATAGACATATACGTTTATGCGTCTAGTTTCATCTCCAAGAAGAATTACTCAATTCTGAATTCTATAGATTTAATTATTCTCAAATTACTGAGCAAGGGTCATACAGCTAGTTGTACCCGAGCAGCAATCTGTTTGCTCAAGTTAAGCAACCAAAACGGCAAAAATAGCAAAATTACAAAACTACAAAGTTATAGAGGACTCTTCAAAATTTCCATAGACACCAATTAAGCTTAATTTGGACTTATATAACAAATGTTATGCCTAAAATACAGAACATCAAGGTTGCTGAAATGTTGACAGTTTTCTATCTTGACATACTTAAACTTAAATCAAGCTTAATCTCTATGCAATCATTCAATACTCTACTAATTCATGATAATCAGACCTTTAATTAATCAATGAAAGCATCAATTAAGGTTTTTCCAATTTGTAATCAAGAACCCTAATGACAAATTAATAATACTCAAGTAACAACTCACCAATTTCAGCTTTTGGGTTGCTAATATGCTTAATTCCTTTAGCTTTAGCTTGGCTCCTTCAATAGTTGGTAAAATCCTATCTTAATCTTAAGTTTTTCTAGGTATTCCACTCCTCTCTCTTGTTCCAAATTTTGAGTTTTTTGCCATGTACGAATTTTAGAGAAATGAAGAGGTAAAATGAGCTTGCTCATGGTTCCAATTTCCAAGATTCATCTCTCAATGCCACCACCTACTTAACTAGTTTTATCATCCTAAATTAATTCTTACTAACCATATATAGGTACTAACTTTTAATTGTATCTTTTAAGTCCAATCTATTTACCCAACCTTCAGCTATTGGTTCAATTAAGTCTTAAGGCTTAATACACATAACCCAAATACTTAATCAACTTATCTAAATTAATAATCTAATATCATGCTTCTTATTCTCTACTTATAATTAATATATATCTGTTCCCATAAAATAAAAATATTATTAATATACCATCATATGCCCAATGATTAAATGTAAATGCACATAACATGTATGATGAGAAAATGCAAGCGTTACACAACTGATTGGCTGTATGACATCATCGAGAAGACTTCTAGCTTTTCGAAGGATTTTTTCAGCATTTTTTTACCCTAGTCATATCTACACCCAAAATAGACAACATCAAGGAGAAATAATGATAATGCATGTGCCAGAAACGTGAAATTTTATATATAAAAAATCGAGTTTTACAAGTAATGACAAGAAAGGAAAGTACAAGCAGTAACAAAAGAATCAAAACCCGCCAAGTCAGTTTTCATCCCCTAATTCTACAAGGTAAATAGCTAAAACACCAAAGTGTCGATCCGATGTTGTTGAGCATCAATCTGAGGCTACCGATCGTCCACCTACCCTTGCAAGCTCTCATGATCCCTCTGATGAAAGCCCGAAAGGGAATTAGTTAGTGCATTTTATACATACATGCATACATTTTATATTGCATAAATCATTTTCTTACTCTCCAATCCTCACAGAGGATGAAGAACTACCTCTTTGCGGCGCCGGCCAATCGATGAACGCAGTCGAATTAATCTCTTTCAACCTATTATGGTTATTTGCATTATATGTCACTAACTTTTTAGGAAAGGAGATGTGAAAACATAAAGGAGAATGTTACTTAGGTGCATTCAAGTGCTCGGAGTGAACTCTAGAGGAAGATAATGCTCCATGTCGAGCTAGTGTTCCATCACACCATGAGGACTCTAGTATGAGACTATAAAATTTGGGAGGAATGTGACATTCCCTGGAACCACATCGGACATAGCTGTAGGAGGTGCCTCAGAAGCAATACTAGTAGAGGAGCCTGAAATATGGGAGGGCCTAGAACGTCTGGCAGATTGCCCCTTAGTCGGCTTAGGAGCAGCGAGGGTATAGTGAATGAATTGCAAACAAAATGGTTAGAAAAGTGGAATATAAAAGATGAAGAATTTGAAGTAGACTAGGAAAAGTACTTGAGTTGTGATATCATCGCCGAAAGGCACAATTCCTAGCAACTAAGGAATAAAGGGAGTGTAATCCATTCTCCGAGGCCGGATGGTGAGATTCTCAGGCTTGTCGTACCCCGCTAAACATTCCGGTAGTTCCTCCCCAACAAGATCTACTGTCTAGAAAGTAAAGAGCAGTGGAGGCAAGGGCACTCAGCTTCTACTAAGGCCTCGCTCCCACCCGTAGGTCCTCTAGCTTAGATACCATGCCCAACAAGCAGGTCCGACCAATAGAATCCTCATCTGGTCAAGGTTAGCTGCAGAAAGCATGTGGGGTCCCTGTAACGGTGCTCCCCTAGCCAATCACCCCAAATCTATAAACGAAAAGGTAACTAACTACATATGTAAATCACCAATATGACTAATAAATTTTATTTACCTTATTCTAGGTCAGGGAGTTGATCCACATGTGGTTCATGTGAATCTGGGCCTATACCAATGGGAGGGAAAGCCCACGAGGAGCAGAAGGGCTGTGAGCCCACTAGAAGGCCCATATTCAGGGCCCAAACCTGTAAAACAAGAATTAGCATTTGCAATACCAATAAAAAAAAAATCAGAAAAGTGAAGTCAGAGCATAATTTATAGGGATTACGTGCCAGAAGTAGCAAATCCTCTTATTGTCTGAAACAGTAATATCCATTTTAAGATACAAGTAAGTAAGAGTCGTAGACCCCCAATTATAGGAGGAGACCTGGTCTAAATCTCGTAGCAGGACCAAATAGTGGAAATTTAGTGAATTTCTTGAGTCATTAAACAAAGTCGTGCCAAAAAGATACACCAAAAAGGCTCGGGCCATCTAGTCCACCTCCTTAGCATTTCGAGACACAAAGCTCCAATAGTGGAGAGGTATGCTTTGGTAAGCGATGCAGCATGAGTTCTTGCACGCTAGCAAGAACCCAATTAAATCAGTAAAGAAGCACTCTCGGACATCAAAGAGCTGGTCATGGATTGCTTCATCAAATGGTATGGGCATGCCGGTGAAATCAATGCCTGTGATAGCAATAAATGAGAGAGGGGAGAGAGTTAGCTCAATGATCGGGGTATAGAAAGTATGGGTGGTGTCCATCTACCTCTCGAGCAAAGCATAGATAGAGGTGTGGTCCATCCTCCTTGTAATCGATGGAAGCGTGGGAATAAAGTGGCGGAAGCCAGTATTGCCAATCCTAGCTTGAACTGGGCTCGGGAGTTTGTCGAACCACTCACGAGTGCCGTAGAAGTGTCTGGCGAACCGAATTGACACAATGTCACTTTTAAGCACAAGCATAGGTGTGTGAAAAAATTGCAAACGACGTAAGGGCCTTTACTAAGCAAGTATGATATCAATTTTTTGTTATTTTATGCTAAAACCCCCTAAAAACTGATTTTCGGTCCGTGCATGGTCGATTCAAACTATGCAGAGCTGATTAGCTCTATGGGTTAGGGCATAGTTTTTTCACACATTTTTTTGCAAAATTATACTTATTTGAACAAATAACGTGTGTATCTAGTATATAAGTGATAAAAAAAGTTTAAAGCTGAAAAAATACCTTTCTGACGGTAAAAAATGACAGATGAGTGTTCAATTTTTCCAAAAGTGGGAACTTCTCTCCTTTCACAAGCCCCAAGTTATTCTAGCGAGAAATCAGTGATGAGAACTCCTAGTTCGGTGCAATCAGAGTGCATCCTGAGAACAGCGATGACGAGGCCACCATCTTAAGACTGGTTTCACAAGATTTGGTTAAGAAATCGAAGAAAAAGCAAAAAGGGATTTAAAAGAAAACAAGAGCACAAATGAGATAAAGTGATTTGTGAATGGATGTAAAGGCTTATATAGGATAAGGAAGGAAAAAGTGCCGTTTAGGTTCCCGACCTATCAAAATCACATTTTAGTCCAGATATCAATCTAAGTCTCTAGAAGACATATGGAAGGTTAGTTTGCATCCGAGGTAGGAATCTTTGAAATATTACAAAATTGGTCCTTCACCCATCAAAATTATGTTTTAGTCCCTAGGCAAAATAGTTATCAATGTATCTTCCAAAAAGACATCAACCGAATCACATCGCACCCCGAGGCAAGAAATTATAACCAAAAGTACCCGGAAGTGAAAAACTACCAAATTGACCCAAAGTGGTAAATTGTTTCCTTAAATGGAAAACAATTAGAGGAAAGTATTTGCAAATATCAAATGAGTGGATATTGTCCCTATATCAACAGACGTGGTTCCGAAGTCACCGGGCGTAGTCCCCTTATTAATGGACATGGTTCCTAAATCACTGGATGTTGTTCCCAAATAGTAGGCAAAGTCCTCAGCCTAAGCAGGTGAAAGTCTATAATCTAAATAGGTAAAGTCCTCAAAAATTCAAGCGAGCGTGGTCCCTAAATCAAATGAATAATCAAAGTTCAGGCTTATAAGGCGTAGCTTTTACAGCTCACCAAGATATCGTTTTACCATATCCTTGACATTTATGATTTGTCTTAATTTATTTAAATACATTTCATGCTTATAAATTTTGACAAACCGGGGACAACTGTCAGCATCCATTTTCTAAATATAGGTATTAAGGGAATTACAGAAAATCCTATGATGAAAATTACTGCCTTCTCGGGTCTCAAGAGAGGGAGGACGTGCGAATTCGAGGTTAGGGTTGAGGTTAATCCAACCAAAATCACCTTTTTAAAAATAATTTGAATTTAATTGTTAAGAAAAATGAAGTTTGAGGGTTAAAACGATGAATTTCATAAGTTCGGGGACTAAATTGCAAGCTTTTCATGAACTTTTGCCCTTTTAAAGCCAATCGACTCTACACAATGTCGATTCATGGTTTTCTTGATTTGACGTCATTTTTTGGCACTTTTACCTCCAAAATGATTTTCTAAAGGGTTTGTATTGATAAATATGAGATTTTGTTTGATTTTATCACAGATAATCTATAAAAGAAAAATATCAATATATTCCTAGGGCTTCCTAAACCATAGCTCTATATATACATATTTAACTTTTAGGTTTAAGGTTACCAACAATCACCAACACTGAGCGATATTTTTTTGAGGAAAAATACAAAGAGTTGTGACACTAAGAAAGAACTAGCAAAATTAAAATAGTTTTTGAAGAGAATGAAATAAGATTAGGTTATTTTTTTGGTTGATTTATATGTTTCATATGATTAGAACAAGTTTTTTAGATGATTGCATGTTATGATATTGCTAGAATTTGAATATGATAATAAGAACTTCTTAGGAATTGAATATGATAATAGGAACATATAGGGTTTTAATTATTTTATTTTCTTTATTTATTAGTAACATGTTTAGGATTTAGATTAGATCTGTAATTCTTTAATAATTTAATAGTTAAATGTTTTAGAAACCGCATAATTTAAATATGATATTTAGCCGTTTCTTGTTTACAGCTAGTCTATGTTTTTTAGGATTTGCATGTTTTGTTTAGGGTTTCGAATTGATTTTATTTTTTTTTTATATTTTCTATTTGATTTTACACATTTTAATTGATTTCAAATTTTTTTTGCATGTGTGATTAGCTCTAGCGCATCGAATCAAGGGAAGAACTGTCGAAAATCGCTTGACAAAGCCCTAGAGCCGATCCAACTCTGTGTTGACCCGATTGACTATTCACCCATAGTTGATTGGCTTTACACCATGAAAACCTAGATTTTAGCCATTTGTGGATTTTTGATGTATTAATTTATTTACATTTTGTAGTTTTAGGTGGTTGTTTTTTTTCCTTTTTAGTTGTAGGCGAATTATAATAGTTAAATTTATTTTTTGTATTTTATTTATTTATTTTTTGCTTACTGTATGACTAAATAAGTGTTATGTGATTATTAACTAAAATGGGCTACATAGACATAGGCCTTAGAATTGGTCCTCACATGAAAATTTAGTCTACTAGGCTAATTAATGGTAATTAGACTTAAAATCTAAAATCAATATAGACCTAGTGGACTTTTTCATGCTTTAGCTAGGACAATTAGGCCATATTAGATTAGGAATCACATAATTTGGCTTTATCATAAAAGTAGTCCATTAGGCTTAAAGGTTAGAACTCAAGAACATAATTGGTAATTGGGCTAGACTAGGCTTTGTATATAATTAATTTAGTAAGCTAGATAAAATAACTTAAACATGGATTGGACTTAATAAATAGGCTAGACTTAAGAGGGCTTTATGTGTTGTATGGTATGCTTGTATAAAAACTGCTTTGTTAATAAAGAATAATTTATTAAACAATAAAATTAAAGACTATGATACACAGATAAGAAAGTTGGCTACCGAATCCATCTCTAGATTTGTGGCGTAAGCTTCCTTATAGAATAGGAGAAACGTCACTCATTAGTAAAAGTATCCCGGCGAATTACTCGGGTGGAAACTTTCATCTCCGTGCTAGTCTCAATGACTGGTTAGCATGTTCCCGATTAGGTTGAAAACACTTGCAGTATCATAGTCGTTAAAGACACTTGGGTGCGCGCCCGAAACCACCACCCACAAAGAGGAAGATGACATTGATGATGATGATTATGGTCATGGAAGATTGAGCATTATTTTAGTTTATTGATCTTTTGTACAATTTGACTTGATTTGCTTTGTTTTGGTTTTGTTTTATTTTGGAATTTTATTTAATTTGTTCCCTCTTTATTCTTAAGTACATTATTTGGTATTGTTTAATTTTATTTTGAATATTCTTACTTTAGTTTGTTATTATAATTGGATAGCTATAATTTACTTTTACCTTTGCCATATTTTTGCTTTTCGATAGTTAAACAAATTCCTCATGGATTGAATTTCGATTGAGAATTATGCAACTTATTGAAATCTAGGAAAGCCTTTTTTTTTTTTTACAGTATATGCAAACATATCAAGGACAATGTGTCCAATAAGTGTGGGGGAAGAGTTCCAAATATTTATTATCTATTTTGTCTTTTGGCAAATGATTTTTTTTTGCAAACTTATTGAATTTTACTAATATGTTGTTATGATTTATTCTCTCTTAAATGTATAGGTTAAAATTGCAATTTAGTTGATTTGCCCTTGATTTCAGAACTGAATTTAATTCCCTTGCTAGGATTTTTAATTGGTAATTGTTGCATAATTATTTTACATCTTGAAACTTTAGTTATGCTTATGAGTTTTATTTTTTGAATTTCTCTTGATTTTGTTGAAGTGGACATATTTACTACCCCTTTGTACTTTCTTATTCTTTTATGTTGTCTAAAAAGTATATAAAAAATCAATCAAGTTGTTTGCGCTCTATTTCTCTTTTCTCAAAAAGGGTCCAACATAAAAAGAAGTGACAAATCAAAAGAAAACCCAAGAATATGAAGTACTTTGGAAGTGTGACTCTAGTTTAGTAACCGCGGGTCCGCATCACAAATGTCTATACTCGCGTCAAAAGATTAGAATGACAATTTCAAATATGCTCAAACTTCTTAAAATAATAATAGAAAATATAAGTACTTGTGCTTCATTATGAACTTATTTTGTGTTTAGGGAGAAAATCCTTAATTTTATCTCTCAAAGTCTTGAGTTGTTTGGAAAGAATGCTCTTTTCTCTAACTTTAGATGTCAAGTTTTTTGTTTTCTTTGCTTCCTATTATGAAATTACCTAGTTTGTGGTTTATTATTCGAGGATCAATTTTTAGCTAATGATTCTAGATTATGTTATCATAAATGATTAACTTTTAAATTATTTAATATCTAAGTGTTGAGGAGAGAGTTTATCATTTTAATTTCTTGATTTTATTCAATTTGCTTGAGGACAAGCAATTGCTTAAGTGTGGAAAACTTGATAAGTGCTAAAAGCATTTACTATTAAGCTATATTTTATATTAATTTTACCTTTAATTGAGTTTAATTTGTTTGCTTAAAGCTTGTTTTATAGTTCTTTTAAACATGCTAAAGATATTACATGTCAAGGAGGTAATTGGAATCGAAAAATATGAGAATCAGACAAAGGAAATACATCTCTATCCAAGTTTGGAGTCCCACATGGGCATGACACGGAAAGACACTTGCCCGTGTCACATTTAAAAGATTAAAGTGGCATAAAGTTTTCATCTTGTTTTACAGTTCTTTTAAACATGCTAAAGATATTACATGTCAAGGAGGTAATTGGAATCGAAAAATATGAGAATCAGACAAAGGAAATACATCTCTATCCAAGTTTGGAGTCCCACATGGGCATGACACGGAAAGACACTTGCCCGTGTCACATTTAAAAGATTAAAGTGGCATAAAGTTTTCATCGTGACATGGGAAGCACACGCCCGTGTGTCTTGCCCATGTTGGTTGACAAAATAGGTAGATTATGAAGAAGCTTACACAGGAAGATGGCATGCTCGTGTGCCTTCCTATGTCACCTAGTCAAAATTGGCTAAAGGTCCATGAGGTTCACACGGGAAGCATATATGCCTATGTGACCCTCCCGTGTCACCAAAAAGATGGATTCAAGCTACGAAAACACTTAGGACGTAACATGGTCATATGGTACCTATGTGGTCCTTGTATCAATCATAAAAATTTACTATTTAAGGAACTTTTAGGGTTATTTGAAAGGAGACTCCGTTATTATTTCATTTCTAGAAAGAGAAACACTTAGAAAACTTATTTTTCTTTCATTTCTTAGGGCTTTATTGGTTATTTTCAAGGAACAACATCATCTCCACCTTTATTTTTCAAGATTAAAGATTGAAGATTAAAGATTTTTATCTCTAATCATCCATGAATAGTTTGAGATCTTCTTTCCCTGATCTTTATTTATTTATTACAATGTGTAAGAACTACTATTTGAATTTCGATGAACTCTAATTTATATTGTATGGATTGATTCAAAGTTAATGCAATTAAATATTTTCTATAAGTTATTTTATTCCTTTGATTGCTTAATCATCTATTTCATTGATAAGTCGACGTATAGACTAAGATTTTTTTTCATAAATTGATTAGAGATAACTATTTATGTATTGATCACATCTTAGGGATTGAAAATTAATTAGGTTACTTGAGATAGATCTACAAAATCCTTTAGTTTAATAGTTCCTTAATTTTAATGTATTATCTAACTGAATGAGTTTGAGAAGAGATTCATTTCCCTTCTCTTAGGATTTAGGGCTTTAATCATTTGAGAAAAGTTTTTATCTAATTTTATGGAATGCCAACTCAACTCTTGGTTTTGATTTAACTGCTATTTGTTTTACAAAGTATTCAACTTATTGGGAAGATTTACTACCTGAATAAGCTTTATCTTTGAAAAATATACTAATTATTTAATTCTTATTTTTAATATTAGTTTACTTTTTAAACATTACTATATCCAAACTACATTTTGATTGCTAAACATTAGTATATGAGTGAAATTAGTATTCTTAGTTAGTTCTTAGTGGAACGATACTCTTATTCATCACTTTATTACATGATACAATCTGTGCACTTTACCGTATACGGATAGTGTGCATCAAAAATATCGGTTATACTTATCTCATTCAACTTGCCACCACCTAGGCTTGCATCCTATGGCAGCGCCACTGACTCTGTGGTGATGAAGAGAGAACATATCAAATCCGACAATCTTTTGTATAATTTGATAACAATATAAACGTCATTTATGCTAATTTTTAATAAAATTAATTTTATAAATGATTGGATATCATTTTAAAATTTTGTGGCTGAAATTGCTAACGATGTTAGTGCATATAATGAAAATCGTCAATGATTTAAAACACATACTATTATTTATTTAAAAAAATATGTACTTAAAACTAAAAAAAGCGCACAACTATAGAAATATTTTTTATACTGTCACCAAAAGAATCTATTAGCAAATGAAAAAGTCATATTATTTCGGTCTTTTTATTATAAATGAAGAAAGAGTATTCAAACTTGAAATTTTATTCAATTTGAGATTTATATCTATGGTAAGAGTAAGCCTCAGTTGCATATTATTTCAGTGCAAAGATTTAGGTACGATCAAGATTATTACATTAAAAATCGGTGCACATTGCACCTGCTGTAGGCAAAGTTGAACTGAGAATCATAACTTTATGGTAAGGAAGTGGCAGAAGCAAAAGAGGGAGAAGAAGAAGCCAAGGAACACGAACTGAAGAATAAGATACTTATTACTATAAACTTGGAGGCTCTTCATCATTTATATCTCCAGAATGAATATCCTTTACAATACACAACAAACAAAAGAATAAGATACTGATTAGTATCAATTTTTGGGATTTGCAAAATGATTATTTTAAATAAATTTTTTTAGCATCAAGAGGAATCAAATACTAATATATCATCTAGAGAATTACTTAAGTATTGGCTACTAATTCACAATTTGCTACGTATGTGATCTTGAACCAGCAGTGAATATCTGCTGTTGTGGAAACAAAAAGAAAAAAGAAAAGTGCTTTTGTAAATATACAAAATTTATAACCTTATTGGAGAGACTTGAAATGTGGAGGATACTCAAGGAAGAGGGAGACGTATAGAAGGGCCAAGGTCAAAATCCATTATTCTCAAGAGCCCCTTAAAAATCAAGAAAGAACCTTCAAACCTGCAAAGAAAGGACTATTGACAAGGCATGTAATAATGTTTTCAAGGCATTAAACTAGAAGAGACTAATAATTTGGAGTGAATCCATGGTATGCACCCTGAGCATATTAATGAGTCAGGCATGCTGTAATGGAAACATAAAAGCTAAATCTTCTTTAACACATGGATTAGTGAAATCCATGTCGTATAATTGCAGGGAATATTCTGCATGTGTGTGAATTCACAAACTGGAAAGTATATTACCTTATAACATTTGTCTTCTAAGGTAAGGGGCAAAAGTATTTGGTAAATTTTAGCTCAGAAAGTGCTCTTCTCATGTTGAAGGGGGTCATAATCATAGTTTTCACCAGCCTTTACGAATCTACCTTTCACACGTTTTCTAGTATCAGCTCTGGCTTTACGAGATGCATATCTTATTTGCTTACTAAACCTGCAAAACATCACAAATTTTGCAAAAATCTTTCAGGAAAATGACTGTCTTATATACCTTAATGTACAGAACAAGATGTTAAATTTTAACTGAATTAATGTAATTGGAGTTAGGAGGACTTACGTTCGAGTCTTCTTCTTTTCATTGTATCTCATTTTAGCTTTGTCCCTTGCTTGTGGGCAGCTAGTATCCATACCTAAATCCCATCGCGTTTCGCTTGCCAGAAACATTGGTGATAACCCACAATCCTGATAATCAGCTGCACTACTCTCGCCAGTGATGTTGGACAGTGAAAGAGATATGCTTGAATGAACTTGTACAGGAGGAACAGGATATCCAAGATTGATGCTTCTGCTGCAGCTGGGGTTCATGTATGAGCAATTGCTGCCACCATTAATTGGTTGCATCACACTAGCTGGTCCTGCAACTTGAGGGGACTGGAAAGTGATGCATTCCTGGTGTCCTGATGATACCTAAAAATCACACATAATGGAATTATTTAACAAGTAATTGATATTAGTGTAGGAGAATTGAAAGAATGGTGGGAAACAAAAAAATGAAAACAGCTTAACCATAAAGGTCAACAACCTCTATAGCATTCTCAATAGGGCCATTAGACTCAGTAACGGATAAATTCTTCTCCATTAAAATGCAATCCTTTCCTACATCACCTAGCTGCTGATATCTGTTGTGACTCTGCGACGAACACCCAAAAATTTCGTCATTATTCTCGAAGTTCAATGCAACGTCATCGATGTTTAGGCCTTCACAAAGATCTTCACCAAGATCCTTAAAGTTGGAGCATCCCTGCAGAACAAGAAATAAGAAGTACATGATGATTTAGAAGAATACAACGATGTGCATTTCGATTCCAAGAAAAGGAAATTGTGACGAAATGTTACCTTTGGCATGTTTGATTCATCAGGCAAAACAGGCAATTGATCTCTACAAAAGGAGATGCAATTTTGATCTGGGGTGACAATAGTAGGCTGCTGCTGCCCTATCCAAGGTTCAAACTTAGAACAGGATTCTATTTCACTCAACTTATTGCCGGTCACCAAACCGAAAGAGCTCTCATTATCCCTTTGCTCCAAACATCCAGTAATAGAATTCTCATTTCCTGGCAAACAACCGAGCGGTCCCATTCCTCCAGGATCATAGCCATTAGTAGAAGATGGTGCCTCAAGAACAGATGACCAAATTCTTGAAAACTCAGCCAAAGAAGGTCGCCCTGTATAACAAGTTAACGGCTGGTGCTGATGCCCTAAGTTTGAACATCCATTAGCATTCGCATTCCAATCACAGATTTGACAAACAGACAGCCTCTCATCTAAGCATCGCAGAATTGCAGGCTGCGAATTGCACTTGTCGCAGAGAAGTGAACGAGGATGCCTCCGCGATAAGGAATTGGCAGCATGTACAAATCCGTCACAGTGTAAGCACAGCCTTGCCGAGTCTGATTTGCAATAAACTACTGCTCTCACCACCCCACAAAACTCACATAACGGCTCCATGCTTACTCTTAAATTTCCTAGAGATAATAAACAAACCAACTATACCTCCTCCAGGGCAGGAATTCAGCTTTATTGACCTTATTCCTGAAGCCACATACCCTCTGATTCTTCACTATTTTCATAAAGAGAAACAAAGAAAAACAAGACCTTGCTAATGTCCATTTCTCAAATGCAGTGATCTAACATACAAATATGAAGAAAAAATTAAGAAAATATGAGCAGACTTAGCAAATAAAAGAATGCCGAATTCCCGCCACTAAATTAAACTAGAATTTTAACCAATATCAAGAAACAAAGAGTCCATCAATAGAAGCAATGAAATTGGATAACTTTTTTTTATTAAAATAAATAAATACTGAAGAAGTAGAGCTAGGTTCTGAATGTCTTTGCTTGTGACACCAAAAGAGAAAAGTTTTCAGTTGCGTAAAATGAGCTATTTATTGAGGTTTTGCCTAGGATTAGTGGGTGATTGCCACATGGAAGCATGTGGGCCAGGAGAAAAGATTTTGTGCTGAGGTGGACAACCGTAGTTTATGGTCACCTTATTACTCGGGCTGTACTCAGGTGATGGTAGGATCGTAAATAGGTCGAAGAATGAGGGTGGTTATGAAATGAAAACAGTTCTCAATTTCATTGCCAACTCATTTCCAAGATTTTTCAATATCTCACGTCCTTATCTCGATACATCAGGTCGACATGTGGCGTTTTTCAATGAAGAGCTTTTGATTTTATGGTCAGCGAATATGCTGACAATGATCCATTATCGGCTGACCTGTATTTCTTTTTTTTTTTTTTTTCAGTTATGCATATTTAGCATTTGCATACTTACAAGTACGGTATAAATTTGTTAAAATTTGATAATAAAGTGGCTAAATTTTTTAGGATTTATAATTTAAATATGAAATAGAAATTAGTATCACTTGAAAATGTAGAACTGATCATTATATAAATGAAGCTGAATAATTATAAAAATAATATGTGAACTTATTAAGATTTAAAAAAATTAAGTGTTTAAATCTTAAAAAATTATAATTTTATATATAAATCTAATAAATACTTTATGATTAAGTGTATCTGTCAAGTTTTTCTAAATTAAATGCCAAGTTAACATACTAGAACCCATATAATTGGTTAGATTAAAAATGAGAATTTATAAATATCCCATTTAGGTCTGGCATAACCTACACTTATATCTCTTATTTTTCAATAATATACACTTTCATTTCTCGTTTCTAACTACTGTCTATTTAGGTATTAGTATTATGTAAAATTATTGAAAAGGACAATAAATTTTGCTTAATTATATATATTTATTACTTTTTTAATATGAAATTTTATTTTTTAAAATGGGAAAAAATAAAGTATTGTATTTTTTATCATCATTTAAGCGAAAAATGTCTTTATTTCATACTAAAATAAATTTCAGTTTTATATAGACTAACATAAGGGTAAAAGTGTCCTTCAAAATTAGTAAAATATGACATATCAATACAATAATTAACTCAAATTTCATGAAACTAACTGAACTACTAATGGAATAACTATTATGATGAATAACATATAAGAAAAATAGAAAAATAAAAAAATATTTGAAAAAGTCTTTTCTTTTAATGCAGTCATCACACTGCCTCATCGCTGCAAATTATATCAAGGATCTGGATCCATGTTGCATCATCATGGTCCTAGGTCCAAAATGCAATTCTTTATACCATTTTAGTACAAATTGTTTAAGAATCACATATATATATATATTGTACTTACAATAATTGCCTATTTTTTCTGAATGAGAGAATTAACAATGTATAGTTTTCAGTTCCAATTTTCTCATTTTTACTTCAATTTTTCCTTTTTGTTTCAAAATTATTGATTAGTTGTTCGATTAAAAATCAGGAAATATTTGTTCGAAGTTCCAAATAGAAGAAGTTTTCTTATGGTTGGAGTTTTTCTCTTAAGAAGGTGTAATAAAAGTATTTTAGATTGATTTTTCTTTTACTGAAAGCTTTCATTTTGCTTATATTTTTCTCTTTAAAAGGATTGTATCAGTATTCATTTTCTAGATCTATATATCAAGAGAATTACATAAAATTTTATGATGAAAGTTGCTTCTTTTCTCGAGTTTTAAAGATCGAAGGTAGGCGAATCCGAGATTAGGATTGAGAATAATTGGACTTGAAATCACTTTTTCAAAATTAATTTGGATTTAATTATTAGAAACAAATAAGTTTCAGGGGTGAAATGACAAGTTCTACAAGATCACGGATTTAATTGTAAAATCTTTAAAATTTCTTGCTTTTTAGAGCCAAATCGGCTCTACACAGTCCCGATTGGCAACCTTTCGCAATCCAATGTTGTTTCTGACCATTAAACGTCCAAAATGAGTTTCTAGAAAATCTTTTATAATAATTATCGATATTTTAAAGATTCTTATTGGATATTATCACCTATATTAAAAAAATCATTGAAAAACCTAAAACTTATTGTTATGTTTCCTAACCCTAGCTCTATATATACATCATTAACTCCTAGGTCTAGGGTTACCGATTAATAGCAATTGGCAATCACTAGCCACCTAAAAAAATCATTTTAAAAGTGGAGCTAAAAAGCTACATTCAAAAAAGCACAGAAGGTTTTTTTTGGGAGTCACTAAGAAAGAACTATACAATTTTAAAATGACAGTAGTATTTTGTTGAAATCTCAAACAACACTGGATTCTCAACCTATCTTTGATTCAAGCGCTTCATCATCTCTTGAAACTCGCAGAACAATGTTGACAACCTGAGGGTTCCCACACATCCAGCATCATCAACATCATTTTTCCCATTAAACTAGTTCTTATGTTCTTTTATGATTTTAGAAACATGATTAAGGGTTGTTTATTTTTTTTATGTTCTTTAAATGATTAGAATAAGATTTCTGGTGAACTAACATGCTTATAAACTATTAGGAATTGAATATGATAATATGAACATGGTGGAAATTGAATATGATAATAAGAACATGTTAGAATTTTGGATATGATAATATGTCTGCTTTTGGCTTTTAGATCTGATTAGTCAAATAATTAGGATTGCATGCTATATTAGTAATTTCTTCATATTTTAGTAATAGAAATTAGTTTTAGGGTTCCAGAATTTAAATCTAAAATTTGTCATTTTCATCTACTGTTTTTCTTATTTTCTAGGTGTGGACGGCGGTTTCAGATGCGCATCCAAGTGTCTTTAGCGACTATGACACTGTAAGGCTTTTCAACATACTCGATAATACACTAAATAATCACTAAGATTAGAGCGGAGATGGAGGTCACTACCTGGGTAATCACCGGGACACTTTTACTAATGAGTGGCGTTTCTCAAATTCTATAAGGAAGCTTACGCCATAAAGTCCATATATGGATCTGGAAGCCAACTTCCTTAAATTTATTATTTAACAAAATATTCTCTATAATTACAATCAATTTATACACAGGCATGCCAAAACAACACATAATACATCTAAATCTACTTTATTTTATTTAAGCCCAATCTATATTTTAAGTTATTAATATAACTTATTAATCAATTATGTATAAGGTCCACCTATTCTAGCCTAATTACATATTATACTCTTTGGATTCCAACCTTTAAGCCTAATAGACTACTTGTATGAGAAGGCCCATTCATTGTGATCTCAACCTAACTAAGTTCAAACCCTAACTAAACATGCCAAAGTCCGCTAGTCTAATTGGATTTTAGGGTTTAGGCCGAGTTAAGGTGAATTAGCTTTTAGACTACCAAATTCATGTTGGATCAGTTTTTAGCGCTAAGTCTATGTGGCCTATTTTTATTGATCAATCACTTAATCATGTATTAGGTTAACATATAATAAATAAAAATAAAGAAAACAAAATAAAAAGAAAAATGCTAACTATTACAACCCGCCTAAAACTATGATTGTAAAACAAAAAGACCTAAAATTATATAGAGGCTGAGAATACATCGAAATACGCCAAAAAAAAAATAAAGGGTCCAGCTTGATCAGCTGATCGAGTATGCATGAAGAGCCGATCGGCTCTGGAGTCCCAAGGAAAATTTCTGTCGGTTTTCCTTCATTTGCTAGTATAATCTCACACTCTAGAGCTGATTTTCACATGCACAGGTGTTAACAATTAATTAGAATGAAATAAAATGGATAAAAGTAACAAAATAAAAGTTACAGAAGCCAAAAAAACCTAAATCACTAAAACCTTAGAATTTTATAAACTAATAGAAGGTTATTGAAACAAAAAAGAATCATGTTTTATTTAGACTTAATTGCTAAATCATATTTAAAAAAAAGGCCTAAATATTAACCCTATAACATGTTTTTAATCAAATCTAAATCCTAATTGGTAAAATGTCAGATCTCAAAACTCTAATTCCTAATATTAGATTCAAAACCCTATTGTTATGCATATTATTGAAATCCTAATCATATTTATTAAAGACAAAAATCCTAATCATGCTTCTAAGAATAAATAATATAAAAAAATAAAAAGAGTGAAAGAACCGCTTTTTATTATGGATGCAAATGTATGGTAGAAGAAACTCTCAAGTTGTCATTGTGTATGTTGGATCTACAAATCTCAGGCGATGAGGAGGCAGTTGAATCAAAAATTGGGTAGCAATCCAGAGCTGGATCTAACTTTGTGAAATCTTCTGTCGATTAAAACAAAAAGTTTCCAAAAGTGTTATTTCTTAAGTGGCTTTAGCCTTCGAATATTAACTATGATCGTCAGTGCAATTCCTTCTATTTTCTTTTGATTTTCTCTCTTTTTCTTCTTTCTCAGTGTTTCTTCTCTCTTGATCTCACTTACGGTCGAATTTTAATTCTTCCTCCTCACTGAAATCCTAAACACCTCTTACTAGTTATAGAGGTAGGGTTTCAAATAAAACCTAGAGAAAGGGATAAATTCTAGGAAATATTGATAAATATCTCATTTATTTATTTAGAATTTGAGTAATTATTGATAGAACAATGATTATCGTCAAGGAAACCTTCTAGATTCTGTATATGGATGTAAAATCGTCCAAAAAATGACGTCGGGAGTTAAACTCCAATCGGTTCTATAAAGAACCGATTGGTCTATGATAACTCTTCATAGAGTCAATTGACTCCATAGAGGAAGTTCCTAACAATTAGGTCCAAATTGATTTCAAAAAGCTAATTCTAGCTGGATTAACCTCGATCCCAGCCTTGAATTCTTCTGTCCTTTGCCTCCCGAGACCTGAGAAAACAGTAACTCTCACCATAGGATTTTTTATTTTTTTCCTCGATATTTGGATCTGGAAAAGGGGTGTTGACACTATGGCTTTCACTTAATTCTATGTCTTTTTTATGCTTTCCATTTCATTTCATGCATTTCTAATTGATTTTTCATTTCTCATGTGGAGTTGGCTCTAGGGTGATCAAATGAGGAAAAACTGCCAAAAAATGTGAACCAAAGCCCTAGAACCAATTTGGCTCTGCGTTGAGCCGATTGGCTATGCACCTTCTAGCCCTAATTTCTCTGATTTCTTATGTACTTTTGAGATGTTTATTACTGTACTTATTTTTAGGTGTATTCTTTTAAAAATTTTCAAAGCTCTAGAACCGATTTGGCTCTGCGCTGAGCCGATTGCTTATGCACCTTCTAGCCCTAATTTCTTTGATTTCTTATGTACTTTTGAGATGTTTATTACTGTACTTATTTTTAGGTGTATTCTTTTAAAATTTTTTAGTTGTAGGCGGGTTGTAATAGTTAGATTTACTTTTTGCACTCAACTCTTCTGCTTTATTTTGATGCATGCCAATATATATGACTGGATGATTGCCTAATTAAAACTGGACACATAAACATTATATTTTAAAATTAGACCTAGCATGGAAATTATATAGTCCATTAGGTAAATTAATGGTAATTAGGCTTAAACTCTAAAATCAACATAGACTTAGTAGGCTTTGCTATGTTTTAGTTAGGATAATTGGGCCGTATTAGATTTAAGATCACCAAATTGGCCTTATCATAAAAAGTAGTCTATTTATGTTTAAAAGGTTGGAATTCAAAAATTTATAAATTGGGCTAGACTAGGTGGGCTTTGTATATAACTAATTAGTAAATTAGATTAATAACTTTAAACATGGATTGGACTTAATAGAAAAAATAGGCTAGACTTATATGGAGCTCATATGTTGTAGTGCTTGTTGTTTAGAAATATAATTATTGTATTTATAGGGAATAGCCCGTTAAATAATAGAATTAAAAATAAAATACATAAATAGGGAAGTTGGCTTCCGGATCCATCTTTGGATTTGTGGCATAAGCTTCCTTATGGAATTGAGAAATGTCACCTATTAGCAAAAGTGTCACGGTGAATTAGTCGAGTGGCTACTCCCGTTTCCGCACTAGTCTTTATGATTAGTTAGCGTGTTTCCAATTCTGTTGAAAAGCCTTGTAATGCTGTAGTCGCTAAAAATACTTGGGTGCCTGCCTGAAACTGCTGCCCATAGTGGTGATTCCGCTAAAGATAAGAGAAGTTGATTCCAGTGTATGCTTGTCTTTAATTTCATTATTTAATGAGTGGTTCTTGCATCATTACACCATCTTCGCACATTAGGCACTTTGGTCCCTATAGCCCCGATAACTTCGATTAGTGATTCTTTAGTTCCACTCAAACCCTAGAATTGCGACACTGGCTAACCATCACTCACAAGTAATGGGTGAATTTCCTTCGTCGCATGGACCCTAATGGGGAGACGAGCCACAGAAGAACACTTTTTACTTGTGGGAGCCTTCATCCTTACCCAAGGACACGTGGAATTAGGCCTCGGGCCTAAAATATGAAGGTTTTATACTTATACTGAGAAATATTGTCTTGTTTGTTTTAAATCTGCTTTGAGAATTTTTGGCATGTGCGTCAAGCCTACTAACCTTTGTTGGTAGGAAGCTCAAGCCCAAAATCTTAGGAGAGAAAGACTCACCATGAACCATGTATGGGAAAAATAAAGTCGGAAGGATGCTCTGTATAATGACTTTGTATGCTAACCCTTTCTCTTTGTATTTGTGCATTTCACGTGCAACATGTATCTCATGCATCGCATGCATCATAGTAACCTTCTATTTCTTAGCCATATAGACACTCATTTGGGTTGGAGAAGAAAAGATAGTGGAAGGCTGGAGAGGATACCAATCTTATTGAGAATCCGGACCGTACTAGAGCTCCTCGGAAAACTAAGACATCAAGCTTCCACAAGTAAGACTGAAACTACATCTGAAATGGCCAATGAAAGAGCTAATGAGCAATATGTTGGGATCCTCAAGAATACCGTCATTGACGATCTAAGGAGTGTGATCTCGGAGGAACTCCACCAACTTTTGGCTGGCATGGCTGCTAATCAAGTCCCATATCGCTGTTGACCTAGTTGTGGTTGCTATTGAAACTACTGCTGCAACTGGTGCTACCACTGCTATTGCTGCCAATGCTAATGTTGAAAACCCTATAGCATGGAATTGGTGGCTTTCTGATATTACCGCTGGCGGTTCCTAACGGTTACTTCAGACTTCAAGTTTTATGGTCGCATTCACTTAAGCTGCAGTTGTGATTTTGAGCTTTCCAAGCCATTTCCTTTTGCCTAGAAACTTCTACTTTTTGCAGTCGCGATTTTAAGCTTTGTAGACTTGAAGTTTCTGCCATGAAAAATGTTGCTTTTTATGGTCGTGCCCTGGTGGTGTGGTCGTGATTTTGGAGTAACTATACTTGGATTATTCTACAACATCAATATTTGAAAGATTATTAGATCAATTCTTCAATGTAAAGGAATTAAAGCATGTGACAATGCACGTAGGTTAAAAATCTCCCTTTTTTTGATTTTGATAAACAATTTGATAAAAAAGAGATAAAAGAACATTGAAAAATTGGAAAAGTGTAGGAATCTTAAGAAGTTTTAAGTACTCTCCCTTATATATTGCCCCCCCCCCTCAATTTATACATATAAGTAAGTTATAAAGTCTAAGTTATATAATTTTGCTTATTCTCTCCCCCTTTATCAAATTCAAAAAGGTGAAAAAATTAAGGTAACTTATAAAGGCATAAAAGAGAGAAATAAATGAGGCAATATTAGGAGAGCAAACATAGCAATAATCGTTATTAATAATATAGAATTACAAGAAAGATGAAACTTAATATCAAAAGCAACAAAATAAACAAAAATATGAAAACATGTATGCAAATGAGATGAGTGAAGAATGGCTTCTAAAGATCCTTCAAATCACTTGAATGCTTTTCATTCTCATCCTCCTTCGCACTAGAATTATCATTAGATAGGGACCAAGAATCTAGATGGCAAGGAGGGATCCCATGGTGCTTTTGCATCTCAATGAGATCTTCATGGACATATTTGAGAAGCCTATAAAACTTTTCAATTCTCTTAGCTTGCCTAGTCATGAAGATCATCATTTTTTCCTTAGGGTAAGTCTTCCTTGAGGGACACTCGTCTCTTATTCAACTCTTCCCTCTTCACTTTTGATCTCTTCTACATCTTCCTCTTCACCCTCTTCTAAATGTAACCTAGCCCTCTTCTTTTTCCTAGCTTGTCCCGTAGATAAAAAGCACTTGCACGCAATATTACTTCCAAAGTATCATCACCCTTTTTCTTGAGAACTTTAGAATGAAGAAAGTATTGGATGGGGATATAATTGGTGCTCATAGGTAAGGGGTTAGGAGATTGAGTAGTTTGCAATCATGGAAAAATAAGATGAAATCATGACACAACCACGAGAAGATTTAGAGAGATGGACAATATGGTCAATGAGGAAATAAGTGAGTTGGATTGGCTTGTCGTGAACCATGCAATAAAGAATGCATAGGTACTTTTGGGTTATCTTCTCATTACCATCATACTTCCATGAATGATTAGTATGATGATCCTATGAAGAGCGTAATGAAGAAGAGTCTTGAAGTGTTTGGCACTTGAGTTCTTGTCTAGTTTAGTTTCTATTAAAATTTATTTCCAAAAGATAACTAGACTTACTTGAAAGTCTCTTAGAGCAGTGATGCCATGCTCTTGAAAGTTGAGGATTCCCCTAAGTTGACTTCTTATGAGTGAGAACTTTTGCCCAAAGAGATTAAAAGTGATGCCAAAGTAGCTAAGATCTCCTCCTTGTCTCTTGCAAACTTCCAAGGAACTCAAAAACTCCAAGGTGAGTTCCTTTTGCCCATCCATACTTAGATATACTAGTTTTCCCATTTACACATTGTTGAGGTGCTTTAAAACATCATCATATATACCAAGCTTTTTGAAATCCATATTAAGAGGGGCCCTTAATGCTTCAAACTTCTTCTTTGCAAGGACCTTATACTTGTTCCTTGCTTCTTGGTCTATCCCCTTTATTCTTATTAGAATATCTAGTAAAGAGGCAAGAATGTCTTCATCTAAGGCCTTACCCTTGCTCTACAGCCTTGAGAAGTTATCTTTTTAGCAGCCATTAGTGAAGAATGAAGAGAAGGAAGATGTATGTAATAAAAGTTTGAAATGCTTTGAGAAAATGCTTTAGAGGAAGAGAGAATTTTGCTTGAAAAAGATTAGAGTTATTAGAGTGTGTGAAATGATTTCTGGGAGGGTATTTATACATAAACAACAGTTAAGAAACGGTAAAATTTCATTTAAGAGGTGTAACTCCTTGAAAATTGATTAAGACAAGAGTGAAATTTTTTTTTTTCAGAACTTGTGTAATTTGCTACCGCTATCATGAAGTGTGACCGTGAATTTTAAATTTCCTGTCAGAACGACTAGCTTAACTAGCATCACGATCGCGATTGCTAGGATTGCATGGCGAGAATTGGCAGAAATGTCATAGAAGCAACGCTTTAATTTTCTCCCAATTTCGCGACCGAGCCCATGCATCGCGACTGCGATTTTTGAAAATACTTTAAAACATAAATATCCTCATCTTTAGTCCCATATCATATGCAATTCATATCTATGTATTACAAATTTGTTTCATGACCCATCAAAATTACATTTTAGTCCCCGAGTGGGCCAAGTACTAGTATAGCTTTCAAAGAATATAAATTGAGTCAAATCGCACCCCGAGGTGGGAATTTCAAACCCAAAGTACCTAAAAGTGGAAAAATACTAAATGGACCCAAAGTGGTAAATTATCTCTAGAAATGGAAAACAGCCAGAGGGAAGTATCTACAAAAGTAAAATCAATGGGCATGGTTCCCAAATCAGCGGGCATGGTTTCTAAATCAATGGGTGCAGTTCCCAAATCGACAGGCGTGGTTCCCAAATCAGGGGGCGTGGTTCTTGAATTGACGGGCGTGGTTCCCAAATCAGCAAGGGTGGCTTTACAAATCAACCGGTGTGATTCCAAAATCAACAAGCGTGGTTACAAAATTGACGGATGTGTTGCCTAAATTGTAGGCAAAGTCCTTAAAATTTCAAGCAGGCGAAGTCCTTAAAACTCAAACGGGCATGGTCCCCATATCAAATCATATTTTCTTAATTTGAGCTTACAAGGCATGGCTTCTATAGCTCATTAAGATATCATTTTTGTCATGCCCTTGATATTATGGTTTGTCTCAATATGCATGTTTATGAATTTCGACAAATTGGAGGCAGCAGTCAGCATCCATTTTCCAGATCTAGATATCGAGATAATTACAAAAAACCCTATGATAAAAGTTGCTGCTTTTCTCGAGTTTTAGATACTAAAGGCAGGTGAATCCAAGATTAGGATTTAGAATAATTGGACTTAAAATCACTTTTCTAAAATCAATTTGGATTTAATTATCAGAAAAAATTAAGTTTGAAGGGTGAAATGACAGTTTCTGCAAGATCAAGGACTTAATTGCAAAATTGTCAAACTTTCTTGCTCTCTAGAGCCAATCGGCTCAATACTGAGCTGATAGAGCCGATCGGCTACTTTACATATGGCGGATTGGCAACCTTTCGCAATCCGACACCGTTTTATGTATATTTTGACTATTAAACATCTTGGGTTTGAGTTTCTAGGTCTTGTATGATAATTATCAAGATTTTAAAGGTTTTTATTAGATATTATCAACTATATTAAGAAAATATTTGAAAAAACTTAAAATTTATCATTTTGTTTCCTAACCCTAGCTCTATTTATACATTATTAACTCCTAGGTCTAGTGTAAGACCCGGAATTTTTTTATATATTTAATAATGAGTTTTTATTTAAGTTAATTTTAGCTTTATTTTTATTCGGTTTAATTGGAATGATTTAAATACAAATTTTGAATGTTCATGTTAGATAAATAAATGAGTTATTTTCCATATCCAATTAGTTTGATTTTTAAGGAGTAATTAAGTAAACTATTTGAGAAATGATTATATTTTGGTTATTCAAATTTTTTTTCCAAATGCATATTTATATAAGTAAAAGTATATATTGGAAAATTTTGGAAGAAATTATAAAGGATGTTTTTATAAAAGAATTTTGGGAAAATTGGTATTATAATTGATTAGTAGTATTAAATTTTAAGTTGGAATTTGATTATTTAATTTAATTGTGTGTTAGGACTAAATTGGAAATTTATTTTGGAATAAGGATTGAAAGTATAATGTTATTTTTATGGGGTTTTAATGGAAATTTGTGAGCTTGGTATTTTTGTAAATAAATATGTCGGTCAGGGGTATTTTTGTAATTGTGTATTTTCAATAATTCGGATTTGGCCCAAATTAAATAGTTAGGGGGCTTAATTGAAGGCTAAAAAGAAGTTTGGGGGTCAAATTGGAATTCTGCTGGATGGAATTGTAAGTAATTAAGAAAGTTGAGGGACCAAGTTGTAATAAGGAAAAGTTCGGGGGCCTAATGTCGATATTGAAAGAAATGGAATCGGGGAGAGAGAAAGTAGAGAGAGAGAGAGAGAGAGAGAGAGAGAGAGAGGAGCAGGCGTCGGGGCGGAGCGTCTTGTTGTGGCGAAGGGCAGCAATGATCCAGCGTGGGGGGCGAGGAATCGCGTGTGGCGGCCAAGGCCGCTCCGACTGCTTCCGGCCTTCCGTACCGATCTTGGTGGCGATCGGCTCCCCTTGGAGAGCTTCCTTTGGAGGCGTGGCGTCGGTTTTGGTGGCCGGGAGGAGAGAGTTCAAGTGGAGGCAACATGCGTTTTTCAAACTTTTCCCATGAGCTCCCATGAGGATGGACGATCGGAGGGCATATCCCGACTCTCCTCATCTCAAGCTTCGAAATGGCACTGGTTTGGTGGCGATCGGTCTCCGTTTGCAAATCGACGGTCGAGATCGTCCGCAAATCTCTCCGGATGATCGGGTGTCAGATCAAAAATCGGGCGGGTATCGCCTTCGTCGTTGTGAGTCCGATGGTGTGTTCGGATCGTCGATCGGACTCCAGCGGCTGGAGGCGAGTCGACCGAGCGATCGAGCATCTCGGTAATTTTCTTTGGCCCGTTAATTTTAGAAATTCCTGGTTTAATTGTGTCTATTGGGTTATATTGAGTATTTGATGATTTTGTGAGTCAAAAATATTTGTCTCGGTTGGCTGCCATAGTCGTATTTTGTCTTTGTGTGGCGAGTCGGAAATAGTGAAGTTTGGGGACCCGACTCCTATTGTTTGAATCGTTAAGTATTTGAAGTGTTCTTCCGGCAGTCCCGGACCCGCTTTTACGAGGGGTAATGTTCGTGTTGTAGGGGAGGTTCACGGATTTTCTAGAATTTTCCGAGTCGAGATTTTTAGTGAGTCTAGACCTAGGATTAATGATCGATTGTCTCGGTATTGATAAATTGTTTTCCGTGATTAGATGATCTGTCACGGCTCGCTCCAACCGAGGCACCGGAGAGCTAGGAGGTCGCCTAACTCGTGAGTTAAAGTCATTTAATCATTGCACTATTGCTAAGTCTGATTTTAATATGCTATTTTGGAAGTTTATGTTTAACATGGTTACTAATATCTCAACGTAATTAATTTTACTGGATTATTAATTATTGAAGATAATATGAGTATTATTATAGTAATGTTATAATAATTCCAAATATCATCAGTTTTCCACCTGAGCTGCCTGATGTTTTACTCTTAATTATTAATCATTAATTTGATATGGTTGAATGACTTCATTATACAATGATATTTATTAAATGGATGATTGTGTCTTGGGAAACGTGGCTTGTAGAACATGCCGCCTGATGGGTTACATCAGGACCGCGTGCGCACCGGTAATGATCATGGACATGTAATAAGATTTTTATGGGTTTGCCCTGGTCGAGCATGGCTCTCTGGGCTGATTTGTGTAAATTGCCGGAGGTAAGGTCCCTGGTCGAGCATTGCTCTCGGCTTATTTGGATACTTAAGTGACCGGTGGAGGTAAGGTCCCCGGTCGAGCATTGCTCTCGGGGCGCCCGATCTTATTGGATTAAGAGAGCCGAATGACTACTAGATTTCTTATTTGGATATTTAAGTGACCGGTGGAGGTAAGGTCCCCGATCGAGCATTGCTCTCGGGGCGCCCGATCTTATTGGATTAAGAGAGCCGAATGGCTACTAGATTTTGGGGTTTGGGGTTCTACCGAGCCACTCGTCCCGTAAAAGTAAATATATATTTTTATTTATTTATTTATTATGGTATTTGATTATAATGTGATTTGTATTTACATGCATGGTTGATATTTTGATTCGAATGATTAATATTTTATGTGAAGGAAATAGTAGGGTATGATTATAGTATGGTTTGATATCGATTTGAATAATCTATGTTTTTGAGAAGAAGCAATAGTCCATAGATTATTTGATTTTAACTCACTCTCGACCGGTCTCCATTTATATTTTTTCGATTCGTGATCGTTAGTTCTCCATGACTCTTATTCAAGAACTCCTTCATCATCGGGTGATGTATTTGATTTGGTATGTAAATTGGTAAATCTTAGATTCTCCATGAGTAGTAATAGTAGATGTATCAGTTGTAAATTTTACGAGCTTGGTCTCGCCTAGTTTTTCCGGTAGACCAAGTAATTTTGTAAAGTGTAAATATTAAGATAAATTGTGGCTTTAATAATATTAATTTGAGATGAGATTTGTTTAAATCAGTGAGTGTCAGGCTTACTACGGGTTTCGGTGGCCTTAAGCCTACCCATTCCCTAGTGCCGGTCACGGGCCCACGGGTGGGGTCGTGACATCTAGGGTTACCGATTAATAGCCATTAGCAATCACTAGCTACTTAAAAACATTATTCTAAAAACAAAGCTAAAAAGCTACGTTAAGAAAAGCACATAAGGTTTTCTTTGGGAGTCACTAAGAAAGAACTATATAATTTTAGAACGATAGTAGTCTTTTTTTTGAAATCTCAAGCAGCACTAGATTCTCAACCAATCTTCGATTCAACCGCTTCATCGTCTTCTAAGACTCGTAGAACAACCATCTACAATGACAACCTGAGGGTTCCTATACATCCAGCATCATCAACATCATCTTTCCTATTAAACTAGTTTTTATGTTCTTTTATGATTTTAGAAACATGATGAGCGTTCATTTAAGCTTAATGTCTATGTGTCCAGTTTTAGTTAGCCAATCATCCAATCAATATTTTGCATGCATAAAACTAAAGCATAAGCGTAAAGTGCAGAAAGTAAATCTAACTATTACAACCCACCTACAACTAAGAAATTTGAAAAGAAAACTTAAAACTAAGTACAGTACATAAAAATCTCAAAAATACATCAAAAATCAGACAAATTAGGGTTGGAAGGTGCACAGAGTTGATCGGCTCTAGGGCTTTAGTTCATTTTTTTGGCATTTCTTCCTTAATTTGATCACCCGAGAGCTAACTCCACATGCACAAGAAACAAAAAATCAATTAGAAATGCATGAAATTAAATGGAAAGCATAAAAAGACATAGAATTAAGTGAAAACCCTAAGCAAATCATGCAAAAGCATAGAAAATAAGATAAACAATATATGAAAATGGCAAATTTCATATTCAAATCCTAGAAACCTAAAACCAATTTTTATTACTAAAACAAGAAGAAATTATTGATCTAGCATGCAATCCTAATGATTTACCTAATCAGATCTCAAAGCCAAAAGCATACATATTATCATATCTAAAATCCTAACATGTTCTTATTATCATATTCAATTCCCAACTTGTTCATTATCATATTCAATGTTCAACAGTTTATAAGCATGTTAATTCGCTAGAAATCTCATTCTAATAATTTAAAACACATAATCTTTCAATGTTTTGGATAAAGTTACTTTATTTTGTGAATCGGTTTGTTTACTGTAAGTTTATTTAAGTCCAATCATGTTGCCTTGCCTTAGAAATTAGTTTATTCGTTTGTTTTGCTTAGTTTTACACGTGTATTAACCATTCTTCTTGCATTTTTTGCATGTACCTAGATTATTCAAGAGTTTGGAGTATTTATTTGTCAAACTGGCCTAGGAACAACCCTGGAGCCTATCGGCTCTATGACACAATCAGTCGGTTGTTTATGCATATTTTCGTTAAATTTAAATTAATAAGTTTTAAGAGGGTTGTAATAGCTTAGTTTTACTTGCGTTCCTTTATTTTTGCTCGTATTTTTTTGTGATATGAAAGTGATGGACAATTGCCTACTTATTTGATTGATAACTAAAAATAATCTATCTAGACTTTGGCATGCAATTTATAGCCCATTAGATTATTAAGATGTTAATTGGGCCTAATAATAAAATGCAATTAGACTTAGATAGACTTTGCCATGCTTAATTCATAAACCGACCCATTTAGACTTAGAAGTTAAAATAAGCTTTTGGCATGTAAAAAAGTAGTCATTTAGGATTAAAGGTTGGTAACTTAGACTTAACATATGAAACTGGGATAGACTAAATTTGTATGTAATTGAGTAGCTAATTAAGTTAATCAATAAAGTGGGGTTAAGGCCAGGCTTAACAAAATAGGCTAGAATTATATGAACCTAACATATTGTATTGTTTATGTCAGGAAAGTATTATATTGCATCTATAGGGAATATATTATTACTAATAAAATTAAAGGTAGGAATATACAAATAAGGATGTTGGTTTTCGGGTCCATCTCGACATCTGGTTTATGGTATCTAGTTATGCTACGTAAGAAGTAAAATTGTCCTAGTGATTTACCCAGATGGCGACTCCCTTTTGTCGTGATAGTTAGCATGTTCCTAATTAGGATGAAAAGCCTTATAGTGTCGTAATTGCTAGGACACTTGGCTGGTCGCCTGAAATCGCCACCCACTAGGGAAAAGAGAAGTTGATTCCAGTGTGTTCTTACCTTTAATTTTATCATTTAATAGTTTATTCTTACACCACTACACTATTCTCACACATTGTACACATTGGTCCCTATAGCCCGGATAGAATCAGTTAGTAGTTTTTTAGCTCCACTCAAATCTTGAAATTACAACATTGGCTAACCATCACTCACAAATACAAGTATATTTCCTTTCTCGCATGGACCCTTGAGTGTGGAGATGAGAAAAGGAAGTATATTTGATTTGTGGGAGGTTTTATCCTTACCCAAGACTCAGTCTATGGTAATGACAATAGAAACCTTCCCTAGGTGCCCAATTGCTTGTTGTTTGAGATATTTTTCCTTATAAGAGTTTAAAGCCCATACCTTAAAAGGCCTTAGCCTAAAACATGTAGGCTTTAACCTTATATTGAAAAATATCACATTATTTATTTAAATTACTTCGAGAGCTATTAGCATGCATGTCGGTACTTACTATCCCCTAATGATAGTAAACCTAGACCAAAAATCTTAGGAAAGAGAGACTCGCCTTGAATCGAGTGCTGGAGTAATAAGATTGGAGAAATGGTTATACTATACTTTATATATGTATTTTATCTTTAATCTTTGCTAACTATTCTAATGTATATTTCACATGCATCATGCATCTCATGCATCATTCTAACTCTCCATTTTGAAGCTATATAGATTCTCTTTTGGGTTGGAAAAGACAAGAGAGTGGTAGGGTAGAGAGGGTGCCGATTTCATCGAAGATTCGGTTAATATTGGAATACTTGGAAAGACTGAGGGGTCAACCAACTATAATTGAGATCGAGACTGTAATTGAGACTAAAATGGCTAACAACAGGGCTAATAAGCAAGATATTAAGATCCTTAAGAATACTATTATCAATGACTTGAGGGGTGTGATTCGGGAAGAGCACCAGTAATACTTGGCTGTGATTGCTATGAACCAACCTACTCTAACTGCCCTAGTATCCCCAGCCGTAACTAATCCCTTACTATTGTTGATCTAGTTGCTATTGCTGCCGAAATTACCACTGCTACCTGCTACTGCCACCGCTAATGCTAATGTTGAAGACCCTAGGAAGGAGTGGCCTAGAGACTTTTGGGACTCTAATGAATACTTGTTGAATAAGGCTCTGCACTGACTACTAATGAAGTTGTGAGTGGTTTAATTATGAGGTTGGACAAGATGTAAAGGATGTTGCAAGTCAATGGTTTAGACTCGACATATGATTTTGATGAGTTAGTCCTGATAGGGGAAGACAAGTTACATTCGAGGTTCAAAATGCCCAAGATGAACAAGTTCAATGGAATTGGAGATCCGAAGGTTCACTTGAAACAATATGTTGTCATCATGAGAACTACTAACTGAGTAAATCCTAAATTGTTAAGTTATTTGTACTATCCTTAGAAGGACTTGTTGTAAATTAGTACCATGGCTTAGAAAGATTTGCCAAAGCTGAGTGGCGAGATTTGTGTAATTCCTTAGTAAAGTAATATGACTATAATAGACATCTCAAAGTTTCAATTAGAGATCTTTAGTCCACTAAGTAGAAACCAAACGAATCATTCTTTGATTTCTGAACCAGGTGGAGAAATAAGGCTAGATTGATAAAGTACAAGCCTTTGAAAAAGGACCAAGATCGTATGGTGGTCTGAAATGTTCTTCTGTCTGCAAGTCAAGGGGATCGAGATTGATATAAGGAAGAATGCTCAAACTAGTGGAAGAATGAATAATCAAGCTGGAGGGGGCATAACTCTTTATGTGAATGATGTCCAGCAATCGAGGAGATTTTCCAACTTTGAATAGCCTCTCTTAAGGATTTTCAAAAGGCTGGTGCAAAATTACCTACTATAACCAATTACCTTTAAAAACCCGCTAAATCCTAATGCACCCAAACATAAACTAAATGCCTATTGCAAATTTTATCAATCACCTAGCCACCACATCAACAATTGTATCTGCCTCAAACACGAAATTCAAGACTTAATCGATGACGACAAGCTAACTAACCCTGACCAACCTAGTACCGAAAGAAACCCACAGCCAAACTACAATAACACGCCACCCCTAAATCAAGTTTCCATGATCAACCCTTATTTCAATGAAGAGGAGATTCTGAATCCTTTCCAATATATACTTGAGCTTGAACTTGAGTTAGAACCCAAACCTGAACTAGAATACCTACAAAGAACCTTCACCGAGCTAGGGGATCATTGTTTGTAGTGTTCCATCACTTGGTGAGAAGTAGGAAGCTGGTGCATTTAATATCGAGGCGTGGCCCGAACTCACACAATAACTAGTATTATGAATCCCACTAGACCTTTGGGCATATGACTGATCAGTGTAATTGCTTGAGACATGAGATTCAGTAAAGAATAGCAAATAGAGTAGCACTCTCAAAATACGATAGCCATCGAGTGTGAAGATTTGCTGGGGCAACCATCGGGCAAATTTGATTACAAGGTTTGCTACTCCAAGCCTCCTTCGGCTGACATCCAAATTGAGGACATTATACCAAGCGGTTGGGATTTATATAATAATGAGCGGCTAATTAGTGACTCTTGCATCAAGGAAGAGTGGAAGTAAGGAAGAAAAAGTTAGTTATAGTTAGAGACATATGGTATAGTTCTTAGAATGATTGTGAGGTTTAGGTTAGCAGCGCTAAGGATATTTGGAGGGAGAGTGACTTTGACAAGAAGTCAAAAGCAGTGACAAGGGATTGTAAGATTTGAAACAGGTAGGGAAGGATTTATAAGAAGAGGATAAAGGGTTGTTGGAAAAAATGAAGGAGAACAAGAAAACAACTGACATTTAGGAGTTGCTGATGCATACGCTGGACCATAGAAAGGCTTTGATTCGAGCCTTGTCCAACATTATTATAAGTACAATAGCTACTCTTGAGGAAATTAATAAAATGGTAATTGATAAGAGCACTAAAATGATCACTTTCTCGGATGAAGACCTACAACTAGAAGGAAGGGATCACAACAAGGCTCTACATATCGCAGTAGAGGTAAAAGACAAAAGGACTCCTTGTGTGATGGTAGATGATGGGTCAACCATCAATGTCTATCCCTCTCACATCATTTATAAACTAGGAATGACTATGAAGGACCAAAAGCCTACATACATGGTTATAAGAGCTTATGATAAGATGAAAAAAGATGTGGAAGGGATACTCTTAACCCTAGTGAAAACTAGTCCTATAGAGTCTTAGGTTGAGCTCATAGTCTTAGATATGCCAATAAATTTTATACTATTATTGGGTGGGCCATGGTCCCATGCCCTGGGTGTAGTACCTTCTATCGAGCATCAAAAGGTCAAATTTTCTCATGAAGTAGAGATAGTGATGATTAATGTTAAGGGTGGCAAGGTTCTTTCAGCCATCTAAGAAGCTGCCAAAGAGCTTGATGCCCTGACTAGGTTTCAAGTAGTTGTAGTTTATGAGGATTTCATGGATCCTAAAGTAGATAGTATGTTCAAGAAGAGGGACTTTATACCTGCAATAGGACTCAAAAAGAATTAGTAGGGAGTTGCACAGCTGTCAGACTTCAAAGGACAGAAGACTCGACATGGCCTGGGGTATATCAAAGAAGAAAATTAGGGCAAACCGAAGGGTTAGACTTTGAAGGGGGTCTTTGTCAAGGAATATAAGCCCTACTTTGGAGAACCTGAGCCAATTACTATAGCTGGAACTGAAGTGCCTGGGTTTGAAATGTTTAAGAGCTTGATAATTGACAAGATGGTTGAGTTGAGTATCAAGTATTAACCCTAAGATTTTATATGTTTCGTTGATGATGCAAAGACATTATTACTAGCAATCTTGTTTAGAGTTGTTATTCTTAGTAAGTAAACTTTAATTATCATTGATGCATATAAATGAAGATGAAGGGATAAGTGTGAAGATGGATTCAAGAGTTAAGGACTTGAATACTTGAGTAAAGGTGGGAAAGTGATAGAGCATATAAGGGCGATGCCAAAAACATATGGAGTTAAGAAAATCATGTGGACAAGGATGATCTCCATTAAATAAAATTAATTACCTGAAGTTTAAAGGATAAACTATACTACCTGGAAGGGTTTAGGAGGGAAAATCATATATGGATGGATAGCTACATCAGTCTAGTTTCACGAACAAGAATTGGAATAATTTTTGGAGCTATAAAAGTGGATTTTTGAATTTTTGAGTGAATTATGCTCAAGCTGTCAGATTGGATTACAATAAATAAGGTCAATTAGAATTAGTGGCATTATTGCTACAAGAGGATTTGTGATATGCCCTTCTAGATATTCATAGCTTTGGAAGTATAGTTTCATATACAAAAGGTTTTACATCAATCTGAGATGTATGGAAAGTGCAATAGCCAAAATACTAAAGCATATCCAAATTGTTAATGCCTAGATGAGCAATCAAATATTTTGATTTTTTGTAGTATTAGGATGATTGTTTTTGAAGTTAATCCAAACTACAAATATGTAATATACTAATGAAAGTTTTTAACAAAAATATGAGTCATCATTTGGAGTTGTAGAGCTCAAGATTTGGAATTTTGGAGTGATTGCGATTGCGACATAAAATATATCGATTGCGAAAAAAAGCAAAAACAATCTAGTAGAAATCGTGACCACGACAAGGATTTCTTGACCATGAAATTCACACTGACAGTGCATTAAATGCTGATTTTATAGATGTTATATAAGATTTGACTTAGCCAACTTCTATAACGGCAATATAGAGGAAAAACACTACAAATACTCACTTAGAACATGATATTAAAGGTTCTTAAGCTCTCTAAATATCAAATACAAGTGGGAAACATTTTCATACATTTTTTAGCATAAAATTCATCATCAAACCCTCTTGTTCTTCATTTGTAAGGTTGAAATACTTTTGTTTGAGGGTTGTAAGTTCATTCTACCTTTTACTATTGAGCTATATTTGTAAGAGTGAACTTGATTTCTTTCTTTTCTTAATCATTCTCTATTGTAAGGGTTTGAGTGTAAGCCATAAAACACTTGGAAAAGTTTTAAGTGTGTACCTTGAAAATACTTAGGTTTTAAGGTTTGAGTGTTAGCCATAGAAAAACACTTGAGTTTGAGTGTTAGCCATAGGAAAACACTTGGGTTTGAAGGTTTGAGTGTTAGCCATAGAAAAATATTTGGGTTTGAGTGTTAGCCATCAAAATAATTGTAAAAGGTTTGAGTATGAGCTTGAACACACTTGGGTTTGATCTTGCATCTGTAAAAGGATCACTGATAGTGGAAATCTCAAGTGAAGCTTGAGGAGTGGATGTAGGCAAGGAGTTAGTCAAACCACTATAAATCTTATGTTTGAATCTCTCTTCCATACACTCTTATATTTGTTATATTTATGCTTACTATATGTTATGATTTATTCCTGCATTTTATATTGAGAATTCTTCAATTAGTTTGATTAATTTCTATTGCTAATTTTCGTTTGAATACTCAAGTTTTTCAATGCAAAAGTTCGTAAATAAAATTGATTTTTTTAAACAACCAATTCACCCTCCTCTTGGTTGCTATAAGGTATTTCAATTGGTATCAGAGCCGGTGCTCTTGATGAAAGACTTAACTGTCTAAGAATTTATCAATGGTAATCTAAAATGGGTTTATTTCAAAAGAAGAGTTTTCATTAATCAAACCTCTATTCTTTGATGGTATCAACTTTCAGTCTTGGGAACAAAATGTGGAAGATTTTATCATGAGTATTGATATTACTTTGTGAGATATTGTAGAAGTTGGTGTTCGGGTTAGAAAATCCAAAAATCAATAGCATGCTCATGATGAATGACAATTTATGTTAAACATTAAAGGCATGAGAATTTGAAGAAATTCTTTCATTGAAATTGCTTATGAAAAAGTTACATCATGTATTAGTGCTAAAGATATTTGGGATTGTCTTAATTCTACTCACAACACTAACATTATATGAGAAAAGAATGAACTTGTGAAGGAAATCAAACCGCCAGAAGAGAAGAATAAAAGAAACTCTCAAGATTGCTCTATTAATTATCACACATGCTTAATCTCCCTTGAAGAGGATTATAAGATACAATCGAGAAGAGAAAGAAGTTTAAAATGTTCAACTTCAACATCTCTAAGCTATCACAAAATAAGCAAGTATTCCATAGAACAAGATGATGAGGTAACATCAAGTCCTTATAAATATAATATCAATTCCTTCTTATAGTGAGTTGCTAGATACATTAGAATCAAAGCAAGATGCACTTATGAAGCTAATGAAGGAAAACAAAAGTTTCAAAACTAAATTTAGAGATTTTAAAAGTAAAAAATGAAACTTTTTAAAAAGGAAATTCATCTTTGATTTCAAGACAAATTACTTTGGAAGAGCAAAACAAAGAGCATTTGAAGAAATCACTTAATTTTGGAAGTGATCTTGAAAAGCAATTAGATTTTTACAAATGAGAATAGAGCTTTCAAAGAAGAAAATAAATATATGAAAGATAAAATCTTTTCTCCAACTTCTACCCAAGATGCTCTAGAAAGGAAACATGATTAGCTTTTCATAATGTCCTAAAATGTTAATAAGACTTTGAAAGTAAATAAGAATTTCAAAAAGGAAATTGAAGTTCTTAAGAATGAGATTATTGATTTGCAATCACCACTTTCAAAATTTACTAAAGGAAAAGAAGCTCTTGATGCTTTGCTAGGTTCTTAAATATTGTCTTGCATAAGACAAGATGCATCACTTAGGACACACAAGACCAAGTTTGTGAAAGCATCTCCTTCCTCAAATGACCATGCATCAACTAGCACACATGTGTATGTTGCTAAAGTGTCTTATGCTAAACATGATCATTATAGGCGTACTTACAATTATGCATGTAGACATAAATCTCTTGCAAATAGTAAGCATGACATTACATATAAAGTTCTTGAATATTATTACTCTAGCAATATATATAGACATAAGGCTTCCAATTATAAACTATAATATATGTCCATTCATCACATGATAGACAATTTATTAGATATTATTCATATTATAATGGAAATGGTCATTTTACTTATGTTTGTGCTTTCAAGAGGAAAAATCCAAAACTAAGATGGTTTCGGTTGCTAAGACTAACGATTAAGGACCCAAAAAAATGGGATCTAGAAGATGCAAGATACAAGAAGAAGATGACTTGGAGGAAGTGAACAAATTGGCAACAACTAAAGTCCAAACTATTTCAATTGGCATCAAATTCCAAAATATTAGAATGGTAATGGTGAGCAATGAAAACTCCAAGGAGTAGGAAGGTCATCTCCATATGGAGAGTGAAGATAGAAGAGCTCATGAGGAGATTGCCATCAACAAAGAGCTAAATTAGGAGAGTATAATGAAGAATAAATGTGAAGTCTCTCAAAATGGATTGGCAAAATAGAACTCCTCAACAACATAAAATCAAGAAAATTAAGGTAAAATTGGTACTCATAAACCTTAATTATATGTTGCTTTTTCATGTTTATGAGACTTTATTTGTTAAATATGCATGTGTATAATATATCTAAGATGGTTTATTATGCATACATGATATTTTCTGATGTATGAACTTTGAAGTTTTGCATAATTTGATGTGTAATAGCCTTTTATATATTATGCATTTGGTCTTTTGATTTAATACAAGCTATATTTATTCAACAATTGGTAGCATCATGGAGAATTCTTTGTTATCTTATGGATACTAACCCTTAAGGACCCATAAGTTAAAAGGTATCAAACTTATGGATTCATGTAGATATACTTCAAGATGAATGTTCTTACATCATGCTCAATAAAAGAAAATGGGAAACATGAGCCAAGTATGAGAAAGCATGAGTGCAAATTAAAATGCATGCTATAAGGGGGGAGTATACATGTTGATAATGTTCAAGTTGGAAAGCAAAAGGGAAGTATATCCATCTCTTGACTTATTTTGATTAAAATAACTTGAACATCCATTTTCATGTCCCTAAAGATCTCAAAATATTCTTTATTCTTAAATTGATGAAAAGTCAATTTTACTCTTTAGATGTATACATTTTACTCTTGATTAAGCTAATTCCTTTGCTCCTTGAAATGCAGCTATTTGTGATTTTATTTTTTATAGGCATATAAATGAAGTAGAGATTGATCTCGAGAAAGGAAATAATAAGAATTTTTAAAGAATATAAAGAGAAAAGTATACCAAGAACAACGATCAAAGTTAATAAATTAAGTATTTGCAACTTTCCCATATATTCTGGAAGATTCAGTTGATCTTAGTATCAAAGAAATTTGCTAATGGATAGTGTAGTTGTAATACTATTCTTAAGTGGTATCTACACTCATAAATGAACCTCATGAGTTATGAGTAAATCTTTATACATAGATAACTAGTTAATACTTAATATTCCATATTGAGTACACTTAAATGCTTATTTTCTAAATTGTCTATTTCTTATCATTAAAAAACCATTGCCTTCTCGTCATTCTTTCCATTAACAATGAATAGTCTCACCCTTGTACTTATTAGTTATGAAAAGAATTATTGGTTAATAGGAGAGCTTAATCTATATGATTCACATGTTTAGGGGAGATATAAAAGAATTAACACAACAGTTGGATAAAGGTAGTTGTGTTTTTTTTTTGTAGGAAAATCATTTAAGTTTCAAAAACTCTCTTCAACACTCAAACGTTAATTAATCAAGCTACCAATATTGGAAATAAGTTGGAGGAGTGAAATTATCTACTCTTGAAATCTTGCCACAAAAGAAGGAAAATCGTGCATCAAATTTATATTATATTAAGGGGGAGTATATTCATATTTCACTTATACTTCTTCATTTCATAGATTTGTTTTAGATCTTATTGATTAAGTGTTTGAATATATATTCTCATATCCCAAGGTTTCAAATGATCATATATTGTAGGGAGGATTAATTGATATTTATATGATCATGCACCTTTTAAATGGTCCATATCATAACATTCTTAGTTTATGCTAAAGAATTCACGGTTTTAGAGGGAGATATGTTCTTAGTTATGCATAAATTACCTTTTCAAGGTGGATTCAATATATGGTGAAGATCTTCAAGCTGCATAAAATAGGGAGGATACGTGTATCTTTTGATTTCGTGCATTTATTTTTTCTTTTGCATTTACAATATTTACACTTTATGTTAATGACCCTTTTTGAATGACTACATAAAGGGGAGAGAATTATTTTGATTATGGTATCAATGTTTTTCCATCATAAAAAAAGAGGAGATTGTTAACCCCAAAATTTTATATATGTTTCTGATGATGCAAAACATTGTTACTATTAACAATCTTGTTTGGAGTTACTATTCTTAGTAGGTAATATTAATTATCTTGATGTATATAACTAAAGATGAAAGGATACGTGTGAAGATGGATTTAAGAGTTAAGGACTTGAATACTTGAGGCAATATAAACAATAAGATAAAATCATAAAGTCATAAAGGTGGAAAAAGTGATTGAGCATATAAGGGCAATGCAAAGAGCATGTGGAGTCAAAAAAACTCATGGGAACAAGGATGATATCCATTAAATAAAATTAGTTAACTAAAGTTTGAAAAAGAAACTATACTACTTGGAAGAGCTTATAAGAACAAACTATACATGGATGGATAGCTATATTGTCTAGTTTTAGGAACAAAAATTGGAATAATTTTCGGAGCTATAAAAATGGATTTTGAATTTTTGAGTGAATTATGCTCAAGCTGTAAGATTGGATTATAGCAAATGAGGTCAATTAGAATTAGTATAATTTTTGCTACAAGAGAATTTTTAATATTGCCCTTCTCGATATTTATAGTTCTAGAAGTCTAGTTTCATATGCAAGAGATTTTACATCAATCTGAGGTGTATGGAAAGTGCAATAGCCAAAATACTAAAAGCATGTCCAAATTATCACGTCTAGATGATCAATCAAATATTTTGCTTTTAGGAGTTTAAAGATGATTATTTTTAGAGTTGCTCCAAATTATAAATTATAGTAGACTGATGAAAGTTTCTGACAAAAGAAACGGTTCATCATTTGGAGTTGTAAAGCTCAAGATTTGAAATTTTGAAGTGATCACACTTGCGACACAAAATATCATGACTGCAAAAAACAACAAAAACACTCTAGTAGAAATCACAGCCGCGATAAGAATTTTTCGACAACAAAATTCGTGCTGACGGTGCATTAATGTTGACTTTATAGTCATTAGAGAAGATTTGGCTTAACCAACATTTATAATGGCTATATGGAGGAAAGACACTAGAAATATTCACTTGGAGCATGAAATTGAAGGTTCTTAAGCTCTCCAAAGATCATACAAGTGGGAAACATCTTTATACATCTTTGATCATAAAATTCATCATTAAACTTCTTATTCTTGACTTATAAGGTGGAAACACTTTTATATGAGGGTTGTAAGTTCATTTTACCTTTTACTATTGAGCTATATTTGTAAGAGTGAACTTGGTTTCTTTCTTATCTAAATCATTCTCTATTATAAGGATTTGAGTATAGGCCATAAAACACTTTGAACGATTTAAGTTGTACCTTGAGAACACTTAGGTTTGAAGGTTTGAGTGTTAGCCATACAAAAACACTTGGGTTTGAGTGTTAGACATAGGAAAACACTAGGTTTGAAGGCTTGAGAGTTAGCCATAGAAAAATACTTGGGTTTGATCTTTCACCCGTAAAATGATCATTGATAGTGAAGTTGGATAATCATTATATTGTGAGAATGATGTTTCTTTTATTTCAAAGATCAATATATGAAGAAGGAATAGAAATATTATTGATATTTGTCATAAAAAAAGTAAGAAACTCTAGAATTTAAATTAATTCTAAAATGGAAATTAGAAATTTTTGAAAATTAACATTATACATTATAATAAGTTATACCATATCAATACTCTATTAAAACTCTATTAAATGAATATTATAATGATTTTTTATAATGATTTTTAGTATATAAATATTTACTATATAAAATATAAAATAGAGTAATAGTAATAGAGTATATTTTGATTAATATGAACAATAATTTTGCTTACTTGTGTGATGTTTTTCCTGATGGTAGTGTGCACTTTAATAATCATGATATGTGCATGTTTAATATCAATTCCATACAAATTGACTCATTTAATTTAGACACAAATGAAAATCCAAGGAACATTGTGATAGCTCATGATATAACTCTTGAGGAAAGGAGAGAAATAGAAAAATAATGGAAAAAAGGGAAGAGGTATTTGCTTGATCCTATGACAACATGCCAAGGTTAGGTAGAAAGATAGTGGAGCATCATATCCTAACCTATCCGCACATCAAGCTAATCAAGCATTAAATGAGAAGGCTAAGGCTGGAATAGGCAGAGAAGATTCTGGAAGAAGTTGCTAAGCAGGTGAAAGCTAATTTCCTCGACATAGTCGACTATCCAGAATGGTAAGAAAACATCATCCCGGTCCCAAGAAGGATCGTAAAGTAAGAATGTGCATGGATTATCAGAATCGAAACAAGGCATGCCCTAAGGATGATTTTCTCTTCCTTTCATAGACATCATAGTTGATAGCGCAACCTCGAGTGCTATGTACTCTTTCACCGATGGTTTCTTCGAATACAACTAGATCATGATGTAGTAGTAGACAAGCTGAAGACCTCGTTCATCATCAAGTGGAGGATACACTGCTACAAAGTTATGCCTTTGGATTAGAGAATGCAGGGGCAACTTATCAAAAAGCAGCCGCTACCTTGTTTCATGACATGATGCACAAGGAGGTAGAGGTATATGTGGATGACATGATGGTCAAGTGTGAGACAAAGGAAGGGCATATCTAAGCTCTTGATAAGTTCTTATGATGAGCGAAAAGTTATAATTTAAGGCTCAATCCGAAGAAAAGCATATTCGAGATAACTTTTAGACAGCTGCTAGGACATATAATGAGTCAATGGGGAATAGAAATTGATCCGAATAAGGTTAAGGCTATTCAAAAGATACTAGCGCCAAAAATAGAGAAAGATATTAGAGGATTTCTAGGACATCTTCAATACATCAACAGGTTCATTTTCAAGCTCAAAATGGTTTGTGATCCTATATTCAAGCTTTTGAGGAAACACCAACCCGTTGTATAGGATGAACACTATTAGAAAGCCTTTAACATAATTAAGAATATCTAATGAAGCCATCAGTACTAAAGCTGCTGAAGGAGGAAAACTGTTGATTATATACTTAGCCCTGGAAGAGGAAGCCCTAGGGGCGATGGTAGCGCAATGTGGATTAGACGACGTCAAGCATGTGGTCTATTATCTCAATAAGAAATTATTGCCTTATGAGTCAAAGTATAACTTCATAGAAAAGACGTGTCTAGCCATGATATGGGCTATGAGGAAGTTAAGACATTATTTCCTCTTATAGGGTGCAAGTAATTTCAAAAATAGATCTGCTAAAATGCTTATTCGAAGCTTTGTTTCTTATGGGAAAGCCGTCTAGATGGTTATGACTGCTGATAGAATTTGACATCGAGTACATCACCAAGAAGGTAGTCAAGGGTAGGGTTGTAGTGGAGTTTTTAGCTCAGAATGCGATTGAAGGAAATGGCCTTGGGATCTAGAGTACCTTGATGAGAATCTAGGGGCAATTAAGATTCAAGAGTGGAAAGTGTACGTCGATGGAGCTGTAAATGTAAGAGGTGTAGGGTTAGGGGTAGTTCTGATTATGTTAGAAGGAGAAATGCTACTGATGGCTAAGAGATTGGATTTGAAATTGACTAATAATATGGCAAAGTATGAAGCATGTTTATCTAGATTAGAAGCGGGCGTGTTAGCAGGAGCAAAGCAGCTGATTGTTTATGGTGACTCCATGCTAGTGATCCAACAAGCCATTGAGAAATTGGGTTGTGAAAGAGGAAAGATTGAAACCATATGTCAATTACCTCAAGACTTTGGTTTGTAATTTTTCTAAGTGTTCATTCATAAACCTGTCGCGAGATGAAAATCAGATGGCGGATGCACTAGCTACCTTATCATCAGTATGGGAAAATCCCTCACAACTTCTAATAAAGCCGTTCGTGATCATGAAATCAGGAGCACCTTGTTATTAAGGAAACTGGGTCATGCAAGTTCATATAGGACTAGAAGAGAAACCATGGTTCTACGATCTAAAGAGGTTTGTAGAAGACGAGATCTATCTAAAGGAAGCAACTACAAAGGAAAGGTATGTGTTGCGGATACAAGCTAGAAGTTACCTCAGCCATGAAGGAGTGCTGTACAGAAGAATGACTTCAGGTGTCCAGCTTCAATGTGTTACTAATGCAGAAGTGCAAGTAGTGATGGAAGAAATGCACAAAGGAGTGTCTGGGCCTCATAAGAACGGCATAGTGTTGACCAGGAAGATCATGCGTCAAGGCTACTATTGGTTAACGATGGAAAAGGATTATATAGCTTTAGTAAGAAAATATCGTGACTGCTAGCTTTATAGTGACCTTAGTCATTTACCTCTGATTGAGTTACATAACTTGACGTCTCCATGCACTTTTGCAGCTTGGAGAATCGATACCATCAGAGAGATAAAACCTCCTTCAAATGGTCACAGATACATAGTAGTGGCAATTGACTATTTCTCCAAGTGGGTTGAGGCAGAGTCACTTACTACTATGGGGCAAGAAAGTGGGCCAGGTTTATAGAAAGGAATATAATATGCTAATTTGGAGTCCTACATCATGTTGAAACTGATAATGGGGTACAGTTCATGGGCAAAATGGCAGACTTATTAGCAGAAAACAAGATTGAGCATTACAGATCTTCTCCACACAAACCTTGGGCAAATGGGGCAATGGAAGCAACCATAAGAACTTAAAGAAAATTCTCTTGGAGATGGTATGGAATCACAAGAATTGGTCGTTTCGATTACCCTTTGCACTTTGGGGATACCGAACAACTGAGTGAACATTGGCATGACAGACTCCATACTCTTTAGTTTATGGGACAAAAGCAGTCTTGCCAGTTGAATTAGAGTTGAAGTCTTTGAGAGTTATATTGGAGCCAGAAATACTAGAGTATCAATGGATCGAGTATCAACAGTTGGCTCTGGTCATTGAAAGAAGGATGAAAGCCCTATATCACATGCAATTGTACTAGAAACATATAGCTAAGGCATTCAATAAGAAAGTGAAGCTAGGGAAGATCAGAGCTGGAGATTTAATAATGAAGGAAAAATAAATCTAAATAGCCTACTCATTTAGGTTATCAAATTAAGAACCTAATATAGATCATATGTTATCAGATTCAAAACCGAGCATGTATAAATATTTTAGAAACATATCAATTATTAAAAACCTTAGATCTAAACACATAAATCATATGGATAATTTAAAATCAGTCCTAATCATGTTTCTAAAATCATAAAATTAAAGAAAAGAGAAAGGAATGATGATGATGCTAGATTTGAAAACCCCCAGATTGTCACTATATTATGTTGATCCTTAAGTCTCTAGAGATGATGAGGAGGTGAAATTGAAAATTGGATATCAATATAGTGTTTTTTAGGGTTTTCTTTGGTGTTTGATTTATGAAAAAGGGTTTTGAGAATCTATCGTCGCTCTATGGAGAGGGTTTCCTAAAGTGAAGTTCTTTCTTACTGACTTTTTCAATTCCTATTGACTACTAAAGAAAATGCTCTAACAAGATACTGATAATAGTTGTAGTTGATAATAGTTGTAGCTAATCCTAAACATAAAGCATAGCTTTCTATTTATAGTAGTAGGATTTAGAAAATCCTAGGAAATTAAATAATATCAATAATTAAAATTAAAGTTCTTTTTTATTTATCGGATGCTTAATTTGATAAATATCAAAATATAATCTTTTTAAATTCAAATAATTATCAATAACATTTGGCGTTTTAGGTCAAAAAAGTGCATAAAACGATGTCGAAAACAAGAATATAGGCTAATAAACTCTACACAGAGCCAATCGGCTATACATAGAGTCAATTAGCTCAGGAACTAAAAGATTTTAAAATTTCTTGCAATTTAGTCCTTGCACTTTTAAAAAAATTATAATTTCACCCTAAAATTAATTTTTTTTTGTTAATTGAGTCCAAATTGATTTCAAAAAATAATTTTGGTTTAATTACTCACAATCTTAATTGGGATTCACCCGTCCTCAACATCTTGAGACTCGAGAAAGGCAATAACTTTCATCATCAGATTTTTCATAATTCCCTCGATATCTAAATTCGAAAAATGAGTATCGACAATGGGTCATCAAGATTGACATTAAGCTCTTCAAATGCACCTATAAGATCATTTATATAAATACCTTCCCTAGATCAAGCTTACTTGATTAATCAAATACAACATTCATAGACTCTTCAACTACTAAAGTATGTTTGTTAAAGACTCTATAAGCTTTGCTTAATGTGGAATAGCTTAGAATAACTCCTATATCAGTTTTTGAGTTAAATTTTTCAAGATTTTTCTTAGTGTCTAAAAGGTAGCATTTGCATCCAAACATTCTAAAATATGAGACCTTAGGCTTTCTTCCATTTCAAAGCTCATAAGATGTTTTATTTAACAAAGGTATTTTGAGAACTTTTTTTGCCACATAACAACTAGTGTTAACGACTTTCACCCAAAAGTAAGAATGAAGTTTATACTCATTGAGCATCATTCTAGCCATTTCTACTAGAGTTTGATTTCTCCTCTTCACAACTCCATTTTCTTATGGTGTCCTAGGAGATGAAAGTTGTGTGAAATACTAATTTCATTATAAAGTGATTTAAAATGATCATTTTCAATTTCTTTTTCATGATCACTCCTACTTGAGGAGATCAAACACCTTTTTCTTGAACACATTTTGCAAAACTTTTGAAAAATTACAAGCTTCATCTTACAAGCAAGAAAATTAATCCAAGTAAATTTAAAGTAGTCATCAATAATAACAAATGAATAAGACTTTCTACCCAAACTAGCTACTCTAGTTGGTCCAAAAAAAATCCATATGTAGTAGTTGGAGTGGTCTAGAAGTACTTACAATGTTCTTTGATTTGAATGATGATAAATGTTGTTTCTCCATGTGACATGGTTCACAAGGTTTGTTCTTGATGAACTTCTTGTGAGGAATTTTATTTACTAGTTCCTCTTTGGCTAACTTTGTAGAAGATTCATACTTACATGTCCAAGTCTTTTATGCTATAGCCAAGATTCATCACTAATAGATACAAAACACATGAAGGATTGGTTAGCAACCTTGTGTAGGTCAATTGAGTAGGTATTGCCACTTATTTCTCCATTAAATACTATTTTGTCATCCAATAAGGTATTGACATAGCATTAGACTTAACAGTGACCTTATTACCTTTGTCACACAATTGGTTTACAATTAATAAATTATGTTTTAATCCGATAACTAGGAAAACATTATCAATAAAAGATTGACCATTCTTATCAATAGAACCAATGTCAATTATCTTACCCTTGGCATCATTACCAAATGTGACTTTACCTCCATCATAGTTTTTGACATTTACAAAGAAACTCTTGTCTCCCATCATGTGCCTTGAACATCCATTATCAATATGCCAAAGATTTATGCTTGTGGATTTAAGACACACCTACAAGGAAAAGTCAATTCATTTGGTTTTAGCTTTGGAAGTGTCATCCAAAAAGAAATGCATCTTTCTTATTTTACATTTAATGTTAACATGGCCAACCCTCATGCCATAGTGGCAAGTGACCTTTGGATTTTGAGAAGTGTGAGAATTAGTCTTCTTTGCCACCTTTTCTTGAGGCTGAGACCTCAATGCATTCACCACATCATTACACATGCATAAGCAAGATTTGTTAATTTTTATTTGCCTATACATGTATGTACGCTTTGTTCCTTTTAGCCCAGCTTTGGAAACTTGTGGTCCCATCCCTTTCTTCTTTTGAGTGGGAGGTTTAATGTGTGATTTAGTCTTTGAAACTCTTTTAGGAGTTCTTTCAACCATTGATGGTTGAGTGGCTTTTACAAAAGTAGTTGTGTAGGATGTTAGAGATGTGGATGAGGAAGCTCCATTGAATTCAAGTCCATATCTCATAAGAGATGGTCTTTGAGATACAACTAGTGTATCAAGAGACTCCTTCCCTTTGTGAAATTAGAGATTGAATTTCTAAGCTCTTCAGTTTCAATTTTCAAAGAATTATTTTCTTTAAGAAGTTTTCTCGAAACTTCATCCAATGATTTCCTTAAGTCCTCATTGGAAGTTTGAAGAGTAGTAACTTCTTCTTTTGAAACCTCAAGTTCTTTTTATAAGTTGGAGGTATATTATAAGATTGTTTACTGTAAAGATTGATTAAAGCACTTTAATCATTTGTACACATTGATTAAAGCACGTTAATCATTTGTACACATTTGGATGGTCATAATACAATACTAAATACCAATCTTGATCTACGAATATGGATTAAGTTAAATTAGAGAATTAATATTGAATTAAAAGAGTTTAATTCATAATCCATTTTCTTTTCCAACATATTAAAAACCTTTTGGGTCACAACAAATAAGCTTTAAATGAGGATTAAAATGAGGTTTTAAGCATTAGGCTTAAGCTTATATACATTGAGCTTAATTAAAGGCTAATTAAATAAGAGCTAATGGGCCTAGATGCGTTTAATATTCATGGATTAGTTCTTAATTAATCAAAATCCAATTAGAAAAATAAAAGCCCAACTTAATATAAGCTAGAGCTTTGTAGAAATTCTAAACCTTTAAGAACTTTGATTAAATGGCCATATATATAAAAAAGATGCATAGGACGACAAGGTTGATGTTCTTTGATATTATGAATTTCTTAAGAAGAAGATCTCTAGGTGAATCAATCAATAAGATTAATTAATTTATCCCCCTTACTTGGAACTAGCATTCAATCTCTTATATCTCTTCTCAATCTCTTAAAGTTGTTTATAGAGATCTTTACTTAAAAGCTTGTGTTGACCATTAAAAGAGGCTGGTCACTTGAGTAGCTTTAAAGTGCATAAATTATCCTTGAAGAATCAAGAATCAACAAAGTAAGAAGCTCTATTTGGATTGGCCGAACTTTCTTTGTAAGCTTTTTCTATTTTTTACTTATTTTGTGTCTTATGAGAATTGAAAAAGTTTTGTTTTGTTTTGTTTCTGTTCCACCTTTTTCTATATTTTAATATCAATTTCCAAACATAATAAAAATGAAAAAAAATTATTTTTAATATAGTGTTATAAAATAATAGATTTTTCTAACTTATAAAAGAATTTATTATATTTATTTTAGATTAAAAATTTTATACTTTCTCTATATAAAAAGTTTAATTTTCATATTTTTATGTATAAATATCAATTTTCATATTTTTATGTATATATATATATATATATATATAGATCTAAATAATTTATTTTAGTAAATATTTAATTTAATTTTAATTTACATAAACATTTTATTTATGTAAAATACCCACGTAAGAGCAAAGCACTGAGCTAGTCTAAAATGATAAACCCAAATGGATCTGGGTACAAGATACAAGAATTGCACTATTATTGTGTAGGCTCAAAAGGGTACTGATTTGGGCTACCAGATACTGGGCTTAAACGTGGAGATGGAATTAGTAACGGCTAATAAGTAATTTTTAGGATAGTGAAACAAAAACGAAATTTGTAAAATAGTTTTTTTTTCTCTGAAAAGAAATCGACATTTGCATTTGCAATTGCAATTTGCAATTCTTCTCTTCCTTACGTCTCACTCAAAATATTGCTCTAAGTAATAAGAATAATGTTTTGTTAATGGTGTGTAGAGAGATATCTCAGCTCTCAAGTGGGTGAGTGAGATCCATCAAACCCGAAAGTGGGTTCGCATCTCTATAAACAAACATAGAATTCATTCAATTTTATCAAATCGAAGCGTACCCATATTTAAAAAGCCACCCTTTGCTCTTTGTTCTTTGTAAGTCTCTGTCTCTCTCTGTAATTTCTAATTTCAGTCTGGGATCCAATTTTAATGTTTACATAATCTGATCATGGCACTCTGCAAAGATTGTTTTCATTTTAATGTGTTTGTTTCTGATCCCTCTTTCTCTTGTATATTTATTAATAAATTTGGCTTTAGATCTCTTAATTTTTGGAATCTGCATTTTCTTGTTTGTACAAAGTCTCTTGATTGCTGCTGTGTTAATGGGTCTTTTTTATGGAGTTTTTGGCTTATTGGTATTGGTTGTTTGTTTAATTGTTGTGTATAATTTTTATTGATTGCAGGTTCTTGGGATAGTGGGTGGGGCTAGTTATTTAACGCCCATACTATCCACCATTATTACATCTATGTTTGGAGGTCAAGTGATAGCGCCAAACAATAGCCCACATTTGAGGAAGTCTGGTAGCCGACCTGTTGTCTTTGATCTTGGTAGAACAAAGATTAGAAGTGCTTTTATATTTGCTAAGATAAATTCATTATGTGTTAAATTGGTTGCATTTTGTTTAATTTTATGTTGGTTGATACGCTAAGAATTGAGTTATTTTTGTCAGTTGGTGATCAGGGAAATGGTTCAGAGGAAGGTTTCTTGCATTCAATAGAGTCAAACGAAATGAAGAGTGTGATTACACCAATAACTACGGTTGCAATAATGCCATCTCCAGTGTTGTTATGGAGATTCAAGGTTTTGTTTTCTGTGATGTTTTTATTTCTTTAAAACATATTATATTTCTGTTTGCTAGTAATTAAATATAGGCCAATATCAAAGTGTATAAGTGGATAAAAGTTGATCAAATGCTAGTCATTGATCTAATGCTCTGCTAGGTAGCCTGGTTTTATTTAAAGATTTCGGCCTTTTATTAACTTTTTCATTTCCTCGTTGGAGATCTTTGATGGAGTTTGATGTCCAGGTACTATTGTTCTTTCTTTGGGGTTTCATTTGCTGCAAGGTGAGTGTATACTTTCTCATAAAACTATCCAATCATTGGGTATTTTATATTTGATGGCTGCGTCAACCACTCAAAGACCATGCAATTTCGTCATATTGTGACACATCACTATAAAGGGTTATATACAATATTGCAGATTGGATGGGATTCTGTCATGAGGATGAGTGCAGATCTGCGGGACCTTTTCTTATACGAGGCATTTTTGTATTATAACCCTCTTCTTCTTGTGGTTAGTAATGGTTATGCTATTAGGATGAGAGAACTGTAATCTGATTCTTACATTCTTTATATGTATAATGGTAATGTTTTCTTCTGGTTTTCGTATTGCAGACTATGATGGTTTGGCTTTGGGGAGTTAATTTATGGGTTTTTGCCCAGTCTACTGTCAGTTATGCAAAAGTTTTTGATCTTGATCAAAATCATCTTACTCATAGAGAGATATGGAAGGTTTTGTATCTTGGAATTGGTGTTAATAGTTTTATCATTGTTTAATTGTTCTTTGTGAGACCTTGTTTTCCACAGTTAGCATTGCTGTTCTGCTACTTTTTCGCTGCTTTTTAACCTTATCTGTAGTTTAGCTTATATGCTACAAGACTTGTAGTGCATGTGTTCCTATTCTCTTTCTCATGATTTGAAGATTTTTCACTCAAATTTCATTTGACCTAACTCCTACAAATTAATATGACATGGCACCATGTGTATAATTTCAAACAGAGGATAGCCATCTTAAACATGTCCTGTATTCATTGTACTTGCACGAGAGAAATATTACCAATTGTGACTTCGCATTCTGAACTTGATGTGCTTGGTTAGAATATTCAATGCAACTGTAGAGATTTGTTGAGAATGGAAATGGAAATGGAAATGGAAATCATCTAGATATGAGATGGGTGTGAAAAACCTTTTCATGTTCTCAGAAGTAAAATTGCAGTCATGCTTACTTTGCTTATGGCAACTGGGTGAGAGAAAGCGGAAAGCATTATATGGATCATAGTTGTTTCCCACTCTTAATCCTGCATTTTTAATTACTTTTGTGTGAGGGTTTGCTTTTTAGATGGATGAATACAATTAAGCTATGTGGATCATACAAACTAGTAAAATCATGAATGCTTTTCTGAGCAGATCTTAACAGGATGTTATGTTACAATATGTGTATTTTTTTGGAGACTAAGCTATTTTCGTTTTTGGTTTATGGTGAATGTTTGTTTTCTTTCTCCTAGTCCAGAAATAAGTTTTTCTTTTGGACTTTTACACGGTGATATATAGCACACTTGCATGAAATCACTCTGTTATTATGCCTGCAGGTAGCCACATGGATGACTATCATTGTTCCAACTAGCATGACAGCATATCTGTATCTTTATTCTCATGGAGAAGTATCATTGGCGGCATCACAACCAGTGTAATAGATGCTCTTATTATTGATGAAAAGTTCTTATTTTCAATTTATGCAATGATAGACTCTACTTCTATTTTCTTCACCCCAAAAGCACCTAATTGAACATCTCTTTAATGCTTTTATGGGGATTTAGGATTTTTCTTTTGATTTCCTACATACATTTGGGATTCTAATTGATGTTGTGGGATATCAAGAAAAAGCAAAGGATCTTTTCATTGATATACTGATGCATTGATGGAATTATAATCTATGTTGTTATTGGCACTTCATAGTTGTTGCAAAAACGGTGAAAAAAACCAACCTGTTAATTTGGGAGTTCCATAAACAAGTCAAGATATAATACATTTTTGGTGGTTTGAAGAATAACTTTCTAGGTTATTATAGAGAAAGAGATGAACTGGAAATTCCTGAATTAATAATGGAGCATGTGTGAGAAAATTAATGTTATATAGCTTCTGAATATTTACTATTGAATTCTTCAGTCTGCTATATTTTATACATCATGTAATGTTTTCCCCCTTTTTGATTGGAACAAACATCTTGGTTTTGAAGATAAGACTGGAATAATTAACTGTGTTCTTTAGGTTTTCAGCTTTAATTAATATCAATTAGGATTGGTTAGATCGAAACTGGGCTAACTTTTGGATAAGAAGAATGTATATGGGCTAATATGTCATAGAAACTATGATCTTTAAATTCATATATCATATGATTATTAGCTATAGAATGTATATTGTGCGATAAAAATGAACTGCATGTCTGATAAATGTTATGATGTTGGAAATGCTTTCAGTTAATATTCCCTTCTATTGCAGGTTCTCTTATACTTTGCCGTTTTGATGGTCTTGATATTTCCCTTTGATATTTTTTATTTGTCATCCCGCTACTACTTGTTAAGGACTCTTTGGCGGATAGTTTTCCCACTACAGGCAAGTTTTTTACTAAGGTTTTCTTGTATTATTTTTGTGCCATGGTTAATTCATTTTCTCAAGCTTCTGACCTATCAAAATATGAAATGAATAAATATGAGATTTACTTTTTATATCATATTGCCTAAAATGGGAGTCTTGCTTGGTGTTTCCTTAGTTGGTTGACCTTTATTGATGCTGCTAGTGATGTAGAAGTTAGGTATAGTAAGGAGCCGTTTGACATGCGATATACATACAAACATTGGCAACATAAACCAAGAGTTTTGCATGGTAGAAATTCATGAATTGTGCTGTGATCGTGCTGTTTCTTTCTTATTTTGGAATTATCATGTGTGCCAAGATTTTGCATACAGCATTGTTTTTAATTTTAGGTTCATGTTATTATTACAGGCAATTACATTTTCTGACTTTTTCTTGGCTGATATTTTGACCTCCATGTCAAAGGTATACATCCTATTGCCTAATTTTGTATTTATTTTTTTAATTCTTACTTGTGGATTTAAAATGTAATTCCTTTTCATCTCTCCCTAGTTTTTGGAATTTATAAACCATGTGACACATGTGGCATTTGGTCTTAAGGTAACCTGTGGTAGGAAAATGTAAGAATTTTAGTTTCTTTTATCAATTTCTTGCCAAGTATAGATGTTGCCTTTGGTGGTTGGTTTTAGAACATTTTCAGGATGACATTTCAAATTCCACCCGAATATGCTTCTTGTTGGGTAACCATTTTTGTAGGATTGAATACTCTGCAATACACTAGCTGATAAGTACATGTAATAAGTGTGCGATCTGATATGTGTGATGAACACAAATTTTCTTTTTTTCTTTTCGTACATGAAGTCAAATATATGCTTTGTAATGTCTCATCTCTTTCTCTGGCTCACATGCTGTGTTTCATTAGTTGCATTACTTAGTCGATAGGCCTATTTTGAGTTCATGAAATAGCTTTAACTATTAATTGTAATTTAACAATTATTAGCATTGTGTTCAGAACTCTCAATTAGGACACAAGGTCTTGGAACATTTTAGACATTTAACTGCTACTACACTTGCATGATGTTCTTCTAAATGGCAATTCTGTGCAGGTATTTTCAGATTTGGAGCGTTCAGTGTGCCGAATGGTCCATCGGCAGGTTAGTGTTATACTGTTACAAAAAGCAATATTCGCTTGTGATAAATCAATAATAGAAAGTGCATTATTTGCATGTGCTTGATAAACCAGTATTTATGCATAGATGTAGTGGCATCTGTTTGGAAAGTCAGAAGTCACATTGAATTCTGTATGTGCGGACAGAGACAAAGGCAAGTTTGCCTTTTTCTTAAAAAAGACAAGTTTGCCTTTGTCTTAAAAAAGACAAGTTTGCCTTTATCTTAAAAAGGCAAGAGTGCTTTGCCTGTGGTTGCATGACAGACCCGTTTGTCGTTGGAGTTTGAAAAGCGCTTTTAAAAAAACAAAATAGATTTGGAGTCTTGAAAACTGCTTTTGGAGAAATGCAGGTATAATTGATGCTTTTTCCAAAAGCGGGTTTGGGAAAAATAGTTTATTAATAATTGAAAATATCAATCAAAATTAAATTATAAAAATTTTTGACCTGCTACTTAACACCCAACAGCAATCCCTTTTACTGCTACATTTGTTAATATTACATGTAGCATTTTCTATCTTCTTATTTAATGGTTATAAAATGGAACTCCATATCCATATGAATGTGGTCTGCTGAACAATGATCTCATTTATGTCTTAATGTACGATTTTTTACTGAATACATGCAGGTTGCCACTATTGCATGGTTTGAAGCTGATTCTGTTTGTGGGAGTCACTCTGTTGCAATACCTTTAATTCTTGTTTTACCTTACATTTTTCGATTGTTCCAATGTCTTCGACAATACAAGGATACTAGGGAGAAAACATCTCTCTTTAATGGTACAATCACTTTGAAATTCTCCTCCACTGCGTTCCTTTTTCCTTTAATTTCTATATCTGTGAACATCTTTTCCATTATCAAACTATTGATCAATGTTTATTTCTTTGGTAGGATTTTACAGTTTCTGATGCTAATTTTTAGAAAACTGTTCTGCATTTCAGCCTATGCCTTTTAGGAGTTCTTGTTGTGTCCTTATGTATTTCTTAAATTTACAATTATCTATATGATTTTACCGTACCATATTGATGAATGCTGAAGGTTTATGTTAAACATTGAGTTGAAAACTATTTTTTCAGTTTTCAAATTTTGATTGTGCAGAGTAAAACTTAGATTGCACTTGTCACCATCTAATACTACTTTTCTCCTTTTTTTTTTTTTTTTTCCAAAATTCCTATTTTACTAATTCATTGTTAATTGTCCATGCAAAAATACAAGCCATGCTTCCCTCCACCTCCCACCCCCATATAGGGCTCTGTAAAGAAGAGATGCTTTTGTTGCCTGAAAATTGCATTAACTTTATTACTTATGGTTACAGCTTTAAAATATTCGACGGCGGTGCCAGTGATTTTTCTTTCAGCCCTGAAATATCATGTCTTCCCTGATAGGTGGACAAGTTTTTACCGGCCTCTATGGCTGCTATCAAGTGTTTTGAACTCGTTGTATTCGTTCTACTGGGATGTGACACGGGATTGGGACTTGAGGTATGCTATTTACTTTTACCGTTTCACAAATATAAAGTAAAAAATTGTCTTTTATTTACTTCCCTGTTCTCAGAAACTGTGGCCTAATTTGGTTTCACATAAGTAGGTTGAAATCATCTCAATATTGATATCTACAAGACTACAACTAAACCTATAGTAGAAAGTCCCAAAAATCTTTAACAATTTGTTTTCTATGTTTGACAGCTGCTTCACTCGAGTTTTCAAATTCAACAAACCAAATGTCTGCTCATATATACTATATGGACGAAAATGGGTAAGAGTTTTATTCACTATATCACTCATCTCGGGATAACACTGATTGACTGCTGCTTTTTGAGGATTATAGCTGACCTGGCCAGGTGCAACTTCTGACCTGGTTGGTTTGACACCAAAATCCAGGCATTTACAAAGCCTTGCAAACATAAAATTGCTTTTGATGCAATGATATATTGTTCAAGTGATGATCTATTGGCAGCAAAAAATTTGCATCAATTTTCATATTGTAGTTAGGTCTCAACTAACCACTTGATTGGACTTCCTTCTCAGTGGTTTGACAGTTGGCCTAGTTGTCATTTCTCTGTAGTAACTATATAAATTTGGAGTTGCAGGTATACTTTTGGGTGATAGGAAGTAATTTGATTCTGCGTTGTACATGGACATACAAGCTGTCTGCCCATCTCCGTCACAACTATCTTACTGTGTTTGCAATTACTGCCTTGGAGATGGTTCGCCGCTTCCAGTGGGTATTCTTTCGTGTGGAAAATGAGTGGAATAAGATGACTTCCAAGTCGAGTATTCAGCTCCAGATGAATGAAATCTCAAGCGAGGAAGCCAAGTTACTAGTTCCCAGTGACCATAATGTATAGACAACAAATGATTATTTATCTTGCCAAGAGCATCATGGAGGTCTTGAATGGTTTCCTCCAATTTCTTTTTTGCAGGACAGGGTTTATTAGTTCCATTTTTAGTTTTCAATTCATATCATTTTTTTTTGTTTTCTTGTTCATAGAGGTTTAGGCTGTCCAAACTTAACAATGGTAGATATTAATCTGATCATACTATGCTTTCAATGTATCATAGAGCGCGGATTGTGCTGCATGCAATTGTAGTTTTAATTCCTGAACCTTGTTAGGTTCATGTTTTCAGTGCGAAAGTGACATCAATGGATGATGGCATACTTTTCTGCGCCTCTTGTTATATATATTCTACCATCGCCATGTGTAATTCCCATTATCCCTGTTGGTGTGGAATGTGAAGGATGTGATGCTTCAGGAGAAGAATCAAAAGATTTCAAGTTTGAGAAGCTGAAAGTGTTGTATTCAGGATACATCAACTAACACCTTTTATTTTGGCAGGTCGTTATATTTGTCTAGTACTACCAAATAGTTGCTGGTCACTGCCCTATTTTCTGGCTTGTCAGAAAAAGATAAACCACTTGTTTCATGAATTGCTATTATTAAGGAAGCTATCATCTTCATTGTCTTAATCCATTGTCATCTTCTAGTGGGAGCTTTACCAATCAAATTGCTTGAAAGTCTTAGTGTTACCTACATCCACACCTCTATATCCTACCATTTCTTCCATACATTTACATCAAAGGCCAACATTCTGTAAAGTGGTAGTTCCACTTAGAGATCAGCAATGCACACGTGTCAAAAATCCATTTCACGCAGATAACACACAGGAACCCACTTGCAAACGAGAGTTCAGAAATTGTTAGCCACTCAGATGTTTCAAAAACTCTCCCTTTACTTTCTTCAAATTTGATGGAGCAAAATAGCTTCTAAATGTTAGCCAGAGACAAGCTCACCACCAGCCAAAGCCGGCAGCCAGAGCCGAGTCAATCTGAGCAAACCACACCAAGAGTCTTAACCATATTGTCTACGGTGATAGAGAAGCTAGTGACTCGAAATGACCGGCTTGTAGATGGCCTGAGCCATAGGGTGGATGGAATGAGCTCAGGACTGACTCATCTAGGGAAGAGCTTAAATGCATTTCATGGCGTAAGGGCACCTACTATAAGCATCCCCAAGTACTTGGAAAGGCTATACAAGTACACAAATTGCAGCCCATCCTGTTTTGTGGTTGGATATGTGTATATAGACAGGCTGTTGCATAAGCACCCCGACTCTCTTGTGATATCACTGAATGTCCATAGATTGCTGGTTACATCTGTCATGGTTGCTTCTAAGGTGCTGGATGATGTGTGAGTCCCTCTTTCTTGTCTTGGATTTGAATTATATATGATTCTTTGTTTCCTTTTTTATTTGTTTCTTCCTTTATATGTAAATATACATTCAAAAGAGCAGTCGTGGAGAATGGTATCAGTAACATATTTCTTGGATTTGGAATGGTGCAGGCATTATAACAATGCATTCTATGCAAAGGTTGGTGGAGTTAGCAATGCAGAATTGAACAGGCTGGAAATTGAACTACTTTTCCTTTTGGATTTTGGGGTTATGGTGAGTTCTCGAATCTTTGAGAGCTATTGCCTGCATTTGGAAAAGGAGATGCTGTTGCATGGTGCTATCCAGAAAATTGAAAGGACAATACCCTCTAATTCCTTGGATGATGTGACAGAAATATTGGTAGAAGATATGCAAAATTCTTCACCACCTCAACTAGTGGACTGACTCTTCCTAGTTATTTTTCTCAGCGATTCTCTTGCTCACAGAATCATGTAATATGACGAAATGCTCAAAGTTGCCCCATGTTTGCAGGACATATAAAGGAAACGAAAGGTAACTGATACCAGGAAATTATCTGGGTGTTTTGGATTGCAGGAAAAAAGGATACATTCAATTAGTTATATGGAATTCAAAATCCCGAGTTTTTACGAATCAAAGATGCATGAAAGGATGTTGTAATGCAAAATCAATTAGTTGGGTGAAAAAGGAAATAAATAATCCTGTCAGCATCCGCAAATGCATTTTCATTACGTATAAATAACCTTAAATTTGAAATCAAATCTTTAACTACCAAAAGAACCCAAATTGTTGCTTCAATAAGGTCTTATCTCTACTCTTCACATGTTTTGTCTTCAAGTTTATTTCATTTACTACCATAATGCTTTTTTTATTTGATGAAAAAGTAGAAGATTAAAAAGAAAAATGCCTATTAACTCGCGCAACTTCTTGTTGCTCGCATCAAGTTCATTAATGGAGCCATAAACCGATATTTATAGTAGTCCGCAAATGATTAAGATATAAATCATTGCAGTAACGAATGTTTATATTTTGTTAAGAGTTAATATATATTTAATTAAGACTATTGTTTGGTTCACAGAATGGAATAGACTAGGAGTAAAATAGTTATTCCTAAGGAATAGAATAGTTATTCCTATTTCACAATTTGGTTCATAGTATAGAATAATTATTCTATTTTTATTCCACTGTTTGATTTAATAACATAATATGTCAAATAGAGTAGTTTAAATATCAATAACTTTAATATTCTTGTAAATTGATTTGATTACTATTACTATTAAGATTAAATTATTATATAATTTCATAAATTTAACTTAAAAATAAACATATAATATTATTAAAAAATATTTAACATATTAAACACATAATTAACTACTCATTAATTATCTTTTTTTAAATAAAATAAAAAAGTAACAATAGCATAATATAAGTTAAAACAACCATCACAAGAGAAAATATAATTATTGGTAGTCAATTCAACTATGTCCAACATTCTATGAAGAAGAATCAGATAGGAAAAATGATCTCAGCAATCCATGAGAAATTCTTTCACCCACCGAAGTCTATACTCAGCTGGAAGACTGAAAAATACCAACATTTGAGTAGGATCTTTTGAAATTTTTCTCAAGGCAGTGAATTTCTCACTCATTGTCAATCCTCCAATCTCATTCAATACTCCAAATAATTCTTCAGCTTTCTGTTGGATTGTCAACTCAACTTCTATATTTTTGCTCATCTCCTTGCCAATTTCTTTTATGTCTCTACCTAACATTATAGCTCCATTCATAATTGACTTAGTAATGGATCAATCCATTGAGCTACTCTTATGTTTTTTTCCTTGGATGAAGCATCATCTATCCTACAATTACCTCCATGAGTTCCTGTAACAGATGTATCATTATGTGACTCACTAGTTTCATGTGTGCTTTCAATTTCATTATTCCCGACATCAGCATCTCCCATAACTCGAATCTCTTCCAATATGTCTTTAACTCCTTGTGCATCTTTTCTGGTTGCTCAATCCTTTCCATAAATCATAATGACCTCTTCAAAACACCACAAGCTCCTTGCCATGAAAGGTGCAGCTTTTGTGTGACTCCAACAACAAAAAATTCAATTTAAGATAATAATATAATTCAGATATTAAAAAATATTAGAAAAGCAAACATATCACAAACCTTACCTCCAAGTAAGATGTCCATGTTATCCGCAATTTTACATGTGTTACTAATAGCCTATAAACAATCACAAAAAAAAAAAAAAAGCAATCGAAGCACTAGCAAAATCACATAATAGAAACAATCACAATGACAATAATTAAACTTGGAACAAAAATAATCATAGCGGCAACAATATAAAGTTCAAAAAGAAATTGATTTGTACAAAAATAGTATACTCTAATAAATATCAAAGACCATCCCCAACGATCCATATAAATATTAAAAGCATAATAAAAGAATTTATACGAATAAGAAATTGTTTCTTATTATAATCATTCATAGACAAAAAAAAGTAAGTGCAAATTTAAAATATAAAATAAAGTACAAAGTCTAGCGATCAATAAGTAGCAATTCTACTTTTGTTTTTATGACAACAAAAAAAATTACAAAAAAAGTTGTATTTCAATAGTAGTAGATCAACTGTCTCTAACCAAAATAGTATCAGCCTCTAGAAGCCTTCCATGTATTAAACATTTCATTTGCCAAATTCATCCGCATTGTTGTCTAAGTCTTTGATGGTTCAATTGTAGTAATTGTGTGATCCTCTACATTATCATTAGTATTGGTTTCACTTAGCTGGGCTTCGAAAGTATCTAATTCATGCTCCATTCTAATGAAATTGTGAAGCAAGCAACAAGCAATGATAATTCGATCGTAAGTCCTAACTGGATAATGAGATGCACATGTAAGAATTCCCCATCGCAATTTAAGTACTTCAAAATAATGCTCAATAACATTACGAGCAGTTACATGTTCCATATTAAAAAATTCTTGATTAGTTCTTGGATAACAACCTTCACGCCACTCACTTAAGTGATATCTTTATCCCCTAAATGGTGCAAGAAATCCCTTACTGTTTGCATATCCAGTATCAACTAGGTAGTAACAACCTATATCCGAAAATTTTAAGTTAATTGCATGATGCTTATAAACTATATAATATATCTAATTACTATTTATAATTTTATAGAAGTATTACCATGTGGTACTTTAAGCCCACGTGTCATACTAATTGCATCTCGAAGTACTCTTCCATCAACTGTTGATCCTTCCTAACCAGAAAGAACATAAATAAATTGTATTTTTGGTGTACATACGCCTAACACATTTGTGGCAATATCCCCTTTACAAGTCTGATATATATTTCTATCAACTGCTGGCACTTTAATTTTTATATATGTCCCATCCAAAGCTCCAAGACAATTCTCAAAAGGAAGAAAAATATGTAGCATAAAATTATAATTTGTCTTGAAACCTAAAAAATAATATTAAATATAAAAACTACCTACCTTAGACCACTTTCATCGCTCATCTGAGCAATTTGCAGGGATAGGCTTAGGTTTCTTAAACAGATGATTTTATAAACACATAGTCACATTCAACACCTCATGAAAGTATTTTTTATCAATATGAGGTGATTGTAACACAGATCAACTTACAGTCTCCCCTGACCTTTGAAAGTTTATTAGAGTAGTTCTATTCTTCTGATGATGAGAAAGGACATGCAAAAATAATCATACTTGCTCATCCACAAGCATAGTTTTTGTTGGTTTTAAACCCCAAATAATTGCAAGCATCTCACATAGCTTGTAAAATACTCGCTTGTCCATTCTTAGTTCGATATAAGTGGTGTCCTTATTCATAGTAAGCCTCCTAATAATTCACCATTAATTCACTTGTAAACTCCATCCAACCATTTCCGCCTCTCATTTAAGTTTGGGGATATATACATAATATATCTAGGATGTATAATGTGGTACATGAGGAATGTAAAGGGTTGTTCATTGCTCCTTTTCCTTAGTGGAAAGGCTTGAGGAATGTATAAAGTATATATAATTGCACATTCCACTTGATAGCATTTGTATATATATAAAGCTGCATAGTCTACTTGATGGCATAATATGTAAGTAGGTGATTATGAATTTTTTCTATAATTTTAAAAGAATCTAATTAAGACTAATAAATAGTCATGCAATTTTATAATAACTTAATTATAATATATTGTAAATTGTTTTATAAAAGAAATATAAATTAGACATAAAAATAGTCATTTTTTTTCATATTCTTTCTCTTCTTCTCACTTCATTCTCTCTACCTCATATAACTAGACTTACTATATTTTAAACATCCAATTATTTTATCTATCCATTGTCTATGTCAAATCAGTTTTTCCTAGTTATTAACTCAAAAAAGAAACCATAATGCAACCACAACACAAATATGAGCACAATTTCATTGCTTTCTTACATCATGAAACTGAGCACAACTATTTGCACAACAACAGGCAACTTTCATTTTCACTCCCTTTCTCTTAATTTCTCTGTTACCAAATACTCTTTTTCTTAATCTTCTCAAGTCAGGCAAAAAAGGAAAAAAAGAAAACATTGACGACAGAATTAGAGAAATTAAAAGAACAAGGCTCAGCTTCTCTTAAGTTTCAAGAAATCTTGAATCTCACTCTTACCTCAAGAAAGCATTAGTCATTGTGTTTCTTGCTCTCCAAACATAATTTTTCGAGCAGTAGAGTTCGTGCTCTTCATAATTTTCTGCATATGCAATTGCTTTTATGATGCACAAAAGAAAAAAGCAAATAAAAAAATATGCATTTCTAATTTGTTATAGTCTACCAATTCTATGGGGAATGGTTCCTCCTCCACCCGAAAATAGCATATTCTTTACTAAATTCAAGCAAATGATTAGAGTTCGAGTTGGAGCCTAAATGTATATGGGGACTCTCTAAGAGAACAAAATTCTATGTAATTGTCCATGTGCGTGGCTACATCTACCATATGGGGAATGGAAAATTATGTCATCATTTGGTTATGTTCTTGCCTGATTACAGTCCTGTGTCACTAAAGATCCAATAAGGCTCTGTCCCATTCACACCTGCAAAACTTAAAATCATTGCCTAAGTGTAATTTTTGAGTGCAAATGCTCTTCCTGTTAAAATTCCATGGACTAAGTTCATTGCCTGAGTTGCTAATCATTTCTTCCAAAACCACATTCATCAAACAAACATCAAACCTGAAGAAATATGGATCAAGCAGAATAACATGAATCTAGAAACTAAAGCTGTAGCTGTCTCGTGTGGTATGCCATGTAAAAGAACTTTGGTATAATTAGAAACAAGAATTTAACATGTTTAACCAAACATGAACTAATATATCACAACTGAAACACACACAAATTTCTAGAAAAGTTCATGTTGAATTTAGGTGATTCATTTTGCTCGGTGAAGGCAATGAACTTGAGAGCAATGTCGAACATGAGAATTCATTAGATTGAAAAATCTTCTAGTTCTTTAATGGATGGCCATAAGAGCTTTCAATAATTTTTTACATCATTGTTGATCCAAGATGACCTAATCGATCATATGCCAAATAAGAAAAATATTTGAGTCAGCAAAGTTTTGGCTTACTACCACATTCTTTTCAATAATACACATATATGTATAATATTAGCTAGAGGAGAAAGCATATAATCTCTCCAATACATATTTCTTGCCTATTATGAAGGTTGTAATATAGAGATATTCAGTATTTTCTATATTTAGAGTCTCAATATGATATTAATTTCGGCGAATATCTTTAAAGCTCAATAAATTTCTAGGAGATTTTGGAGAGAATAATGTATTTTTAATAAAGAAATTTGTACCTCCAATTAGTAATATATTTGTTCTTCCAGAGCCTTCAATTTTCTTTTACTACCAGATATTGTATTAACATAAGCCTTTGGGCATTTACATTGCTATCACCGATCAAATTATTAATTTTTACTTCAGGATCTTCAAAGAAATCCGACACATCTAAATGTGTGAGATCAACAAAATTATCACCAAAATCATCATCATTTTCTGCCAAATTTGCTTCTATTGTTTTTATTTTTCTTCTTCAAGGTCTCTTGATATAGATCAGTAAGGTGCTTTAGTGTATGATAAGTACGAGCCCAATGTCCTTTTATACCACATCGATAGCATTCATTTTTTGAATTTTACTTTGCTCCATTATTATTTTTACGATCTTTCCGCTTCTGGTAAAAAGATGCATTATTATTTATACCATTGTGATTGTTGTTATTATAATTTTAGCTATAACTTTGGCTACGTCCTCGATTATGATTATTTTTTTCGTCTTCTTCCTTATCCATGCCCAACATTATTATGTATTGTCTCATTCACTTCAGGGAATATAGCAAAACCATTTGTAGGACTTTTATGATTTTTTCAATAAGAGCTTATTATTTTGCTCAGCAACAAGAAGATATGAAATTAATTCATAATATTTCTTGAAACTCTTTTTTTTCAATATTGCTACTGTAGGAGCATATTCGAGAAATGAAAAGTAGTAAATATCTTTTCTAACATATCATGGTTAATAATATTTTCTCCACATAATTTCAAATTCTGAAAATTGAAGAATCATATTCACTTACAGTTTTAAAAGCCTTTGGAAGGATGACTAATTTATAATGGTCATATCTTTCTTTAAATTTTTCTAAAGAACTAATAGATTCTTAACTATCAAATATTCAAATTTCAGTCCTTCAAGAAGATGATGACGAAGAAGAAAAAAAATCGCCTTACCACATTTTTATTGATATTCTTGATTTCCATCTTTGATTATGTTTCCAAGACTCATAGCATCCAGATATATTTCAGCGTCTAAAATATATGACAAATAATTCTTTTAGAGACTAATATATTTAGTTCTCCAAAAAAATAAAATATTAATTCTTTAATAAGTTAGGATACTAGATTTCAGGATACTTTGTTCTTCAGGAACTCATGGTCAAAATTCTTCAAGAATCTATATCTTAGTTATTTATTTGATTAGTTGTTCATGAACTAAGATTAATACTAGTTCTCTAGAAACTAAAATTTATAATACAAGTTGTTCAAGCTCTAAAATCTATAATATAAGTTCTTCAAAAACTATATATAACACTAGTTCTTCAGAAACTAAAATTTATAATTCAAGTTCCCCAAGAACTAAAATTTATAATACAAGTTATTCATTAACTAAAATTTATAATACAAGTTCTTCATGAACTAAAATTTATAATATAAGTTCTTCAGAAACTATATATAACATTAGTTCTTCAGGAACTAGAAAATAATTAACATTAACTAATATCATATAATATATATATATATAATAAATAAAATAAGATAGAAATAAAATAAAAATATGATCCTACGAAGTATGCAGATAAAATTATAATTATAACATAAATTAGTATTTTGCTAAAATAAAAGATTTTAGTAGAAATTCAAAAGTTACGAAACAAAAAAAAAAAAATGTGTTATATACTCATTAGGACTATCAAAGTGGGTCCTTGTGAAATCAATAATGAATCCAATAAAGATAGAGTATAGCCTCATGCAAATTTTTGTATTCGGATTGAGGCCACTATCGGCTGATATTCAGATTGAGAATATTGTGTCAAGTAGTTGGGGATCAGATGATGATCAAGCCACTTGTGAGCCTTGTCTCTTGGAGGTCTGGAAAGAAGGGGAAAAGAAGTCAGTCATGGCTATCGACATCTGGTATAGTTCCGAGGATGAGAGTGAAGTTTAAGACGTCGAAGCTAAGGACATTTGGGCAGACAATGATTCTGAGACTGAGCCAATAGGTAAGGGTAAAAAAGCTGGAGTACAAAAGCTAAAGCAAGAGAAGCAAGCACTTGAAAACGGAGATGCCGTGTTGCTAGAAAGTTAGAGGAAGGCTCTAATCCAAGCCTTATATGTTATAAGTGTTAGCACAATAGCTACCCCTGAGGAGATGATCAAAATGATCACCTTCTTAGATGAAGACCTACCACTGGAGGGAAGAGACCACAATAAAGCCTTCTACATAGCAGTAGAAGTAAAAGGAAAGAGAACTTCATGTTTGATGGTTGATGATGGGTGAGCTATCAATATGTGTCCTTCTCATATACTTCTTAAATTGGAGATGACTGCAAAGACCTAAAACCGTCAGATATGGTCATAAGAGCCTATGACAAGATGAAAAAAGATGTAGAAGGGACGTTTTCAATGCTGGTGAAAATGGATCCTATTGAATCCTGAGTGGAATTCACCATCCTAGACATCCTAGTAATTTTTGCACTGTTATTAGGAAGGCCATAGTTCCATGCCCTAGGAGGAGTGCCTTTTATAGTACATCAAAAGGCAAGATTTCCTCATGACGGCGAGATTGTCACCATCAATGCCAAAGGTGGTAAGGTTGTCTCAGCAATCTACGAAGCTGTCAAAGAGGTGGATACTCCTGCTGGATTCCAAGTGGCAGTCCTCTATGAGAATTACATGGATCATAAAGTAGCCAGCATGTTCAAGAGAATAAATTCATGCTTGGGATGGGGCTATGAAAGAATTAGTAGGGTGTTCCGGAGCTACCAGACTTTAAAAGTCAGAAAATTTGTCAAGGTTTGAGGTATTTTAAAGAACAAAACGAGGGCAAACCAAAGGATAAGACTTTAAAAGACGTGTTCGTCTAGGAGTACAAGCCTTACTCTAGGGAACTCGAATCTGTTAGTGTAGTTGAGACTGAGGTACCAAGGTTTGAGATTTTCAAAAATCTAATTATTGACAGGATGGTCGAGCTGAGTATCAAGGAAGTTCAAGAGAAGGCCACCACCAAGATAGAAGAGTTGAAGTTATAAGAGCCTACCACTCAGCCGGAAAAGATAAGCCAAGAGAAACTAGCTGCTCTTATTGAAAATAATATCATTGATGTATTTTATGATGATATAATAATATCTAATATTTATGAGGATGATTTGTTTTTCTTTAAGATAAATGATATGAATGATTTTGCTTATTTGTATGATGTTTTTCCTGATGGTAGTGTGCATTATGATAATCATGACATGTGCATGTTTGACATCAATTCTATACAAGTTGATTCATTTAATTTAGACACAAATGCAAATTCATGAAACATTATAATAGTTCATGATATAACTTCTAAAGTGAGGAGAGAATTTAAGAAAATAATAGAAAAAAGAAAAAAGGTATTTGCTTGGTCCTACGACGACATACCAGGTCTAGATAGGAAAATAGTAGAGCACTATATCCCAACTCATTCGCATATCAAGCCAGTCAAATAGAAAATGAAAAGACTAAGGCCGGGATGGGCACAAAAGATACGGGAGGAGGTTGCTAAGCAGGTTAAGGTCAATTTTCTTAATGTGGTTGACTATCCCGAATGGTTGGCGAACATTGTTCTAGTTTTGAAGAAGGATGGTAAGGTACAAATTTGTGTTGATTACTAGGACTTGAACAAGGTATGCCCAAATGATGACTTTCCTCTGCCCCATATAGATGTAATAGTTGACAATGCTACTTCGAATGTGATGTTCTCCTTTATATATGTTCTCCGAATACAATCAGATATGATGGCAGTAATGGACAAGCTAAAGGCATTGTTCACTACTGAGTGGGGAACATACTACTACAAGGTTATGCCTTTTAGACTAAATAAAGCGGGGGCAACTTATCAGAGAGCAGCTACTACCTTGTTTCACGAGATGATGCATAATGAGGTAGAGATGTATGTTGATGATATGATGGTAAAGTCTGAAACAAGGAAAGGGCACTTTCAGGCTCTTGATGAGTGTTTAGGACGAGTGGAAAGGTCTAACCTGAGACCCAATCCAAAGAAGAGTGTGTTCGAAATTACATTACGGAAGCTGTTAGGGCATATAGTAAGTCAGTAGGATATAGAGATCAACCTGAATAAGGTCAAAGCTATTCAAGAAATGTCGGCGCCAAAAGACGAAGAAAGAAGTTATAGGTTTCCTAGGACGCTTGCAATATATCAGTAGGTTCATTTCAAAGCTCACAATGGTCTGTGATCCTATCTTTAAGCTTTTAAGGAAACTTCAGTCCGGCTTGTGGATGAACATTGTCAGAAGGCCTTCAATAGAATCAAGAAATATCTGATGAAGCCCCATCAGTGCTCAAGTTGCCGAAGGATGGCACAACATTGATCCTATATTTGGAGTTGGAGGAGGAAGCTATAGGGGCAATAGTAGCGCAGTGCGGACCTAATGATGTAGATCATATGGTCTATTATTTCAATAAGAAGTTGTTGCCTTATGAGTCAAAATATAACCTCATGAAAAAGAAGTGCCTAGCTATAATGTGGACTATAAGAAAGTTGAGGCACTATTTCAATCTTATAAGGTGCAGGCAATTTCAAAAATAGACCATCTAAAGTACTTATTTTAAGTTTCATCTCTTATAGGAAAGTTGGCTAGATGGTTGGTGCTCCTAACAAAATTTGACATTGAGTACATCACTAAGAAGGTAGTCAAGGGTAGGGCTGTAGCCGAGTTTCTAGCCCACAATGCGATTGAAGGAGACGACGACCCTTGGGATCTGAAATTTCCTGATGAGAATTTGGGGCGATGGGGATCCAAGAGTGGAAGATGTATTTCGATGGATTGCAAGAGATGTAGGCTTAGGAGTAGTTTTGTTCACGCCAAAAAAGGAGATGTTGCCAATGGCAAAAAATTAGACTTTAAAGTGACTAATAACATGGCATAGTATGAAGCATATTTATTCAAATTAAAAGCAACCGAGGTAGCAGGAGCTAAGAATTTAGTGGTTTACGGGGACTCTGTGATGGTAATCCAACAAACCTTCGAGGAATGGAAAGTAAAAGAAGAGAGGTTGAAGCCGTACATCAACTATCTCAGAACTTTAGTGTGGGACTTCTCAAAGTTTTCCTTTGTACACTTGCCTCGGGACGAGAATCAGATGGCGGATGCACTAGCTACCCTGTTTATCTATGTGGGTCAATCCCTCGTGACTGTCAATGAAGCCTTTAGTAATCGTGAAATCAGGTACACCTTATTATTAAAGGATCAGATAAAGCTAGTTCATATGGGACTAGAAGAGAAGCCATGGTTCTACAATCTGAAAATATTCATAGAGAATAGAAAGTATCCAACAGAAGCAACTGTTAAGGAAAGGTATGTGTTGCGGATTCAAGCCAAAAACTACATCAGCCACAAGAGAGTCATGTATAGGAGAATGATGTCTGGTGTATAGCTCTGGTGTGTGACTAAAGAAAGAGCTCAAGTAGTGATGGAGGAAATACACGAAGGCATAGGATCTTATATGAATGGCATAGTGTTAACTAGGAAGATCATGCAGCAAGGTTATAACTGGTTAACGATGGAGAAGGATTGCATAGCGCTAGTGAGGAATGCCCAAAATCCAAGCTATACAATGACTTGAGTCACGTGCCTCCAACCGCGTTGCATAATTTAACGTCTCCTTAGCCTTTTACAGCTTAAGGAATCTATATCATTACAGAAATAAAGTCTCCTTCGAATGGTTACAGGTTCATAATTGTAGCAATTGACTACTTCTCTAAGTGGGTTGAAGTTGAGTCATTCACTATTATGGGGGCAAGGCAGATGGCCAGATTTATAGAAAAGAACCCCATTTACAAATACAGAGTTTTGCATCACATCGTGACAGATAATGGAGTACAGTTCATGGGCGAGACAATAAACATGCTAGAGGAATACAAAATAGTGCATCATAGGTCTTCCCCATATAGACCTCAAGTGAATGCAGTGGTAGAAGTAGCCAACAAGAATCTGAAGAAAATACTTTCAAAGATGGTATGGAATCATAAGGACTGGTCATTTTAATTACCCTTTGCACTTTGGGGATATCAGAAAATCGAGCGAACATCGACTTGGCAAATGCCATACTTTATGATTTACGGGACTGAAACAGTTTTGCCTATTGAGTTAGAGTTCAAGTCTTTGAGATTTGTATTGGAGGCCAAAATACTAGAGTACTAGTGGGTTAAGCAAAGATACTAGCAATTAGCTTTGGTTGATGAGAAAATGATGAAAGCCCTATACCACAAGCAGTTGTATCAAAAAAGGATAGCCAGGGCATTCAATAAGAAAGTAAAGCCAGGAAAGATCAGAGTTAGTGATCTAGTATTGAAGCATACAAGGCCTACTGCATTCAACCCAAGAAAAAAGTTTAGGCTAAACTAGAAAGGCCCATACTTGGTAAAGAAGATTCTGCCTAGAGGTGCTGCTAAGATCTCAGACCTGGAGAGGAACAAGTTCACTGAGCTAATCAACATAGATTGTCTCAAGAAATACCATGTATAAAGAAGAAGAGAATAATAGAAAAAATAGCATACTGATCAAAAAATCTGAAATGACTGGTCAAGCAAAAGTCAGGGCAAAAGAGAGAAAATAATCAGCTAGCAAATCTGAAAAGACTAGTTGATGATAAGAGTTATATCGTGAGAAATCAAAATGTACCCATCTAGCCTTTTACTAAATGAATCAAATTATTTAGAATTGTTATCAAACATATGTTTGTTTGTTTACCATTTTACGCACTAATTAAAAAAAAAAAACAAAGCTAAAAATTTCTAAGCAAAATGAATGAGATCTAGAAAGAAACATAATTTCTATTTTCTCATCTGCACCTGCATCCTTAGATAGAGCAGCTAGTTCTCGAGTCCTCTTAAATTAGGTAAAGCCAGGGGAAGTCAATATCTGAAGCTTCTCCTGTAGCCAAATCTATAAAAATAAAAAGAAACAAAAAGAAGAAAAGAAAAGAAAAAGCTAAGTTGAAAAATCCAAAAGGGTGGCTTAGACACAAATAAGGTCTGCTAAGTTGAAAATCCAAAAGGGGAGCTTAAGCAAAAATTAAGACAAAAGTCTGGTAAGTTGAAAACCTGTAAGGGCGGCTTAGGCAAAAGTTAAGGCAAAAGAAAAATAAAAGAAAAGAAATGAGATTTGGCTGTATGGCCTCCCGATGCGATTTCTAACCCGTTTTGGCAGTTGTTTAGGTATTTACTTGATTTTCAGCATGCGCAAGGTCATATGAATGCAATAATAAAAAGAAATGAGCAAAATGGGGGCAATTCAAAAGTCACATTTTATATATCTTCAAAAATAAAAGTCTACATAAGGTCTCAAGTTATACAAGCAATCAAAAGAAAAATACAAAGGAAAGTCGGAAGTTAGAGTTCCCTCCCGAACTACCATTCTCGTCATCTAATTGAATATCCATCCCTTAGGTCTGCAAGGTCGATAGCTGAAAAGTTAGTGCATCAACCCGACGTTGTTGAGGATCAAGGTGATATTATCGGTCATCCAGTTGCCTCTGCAGTCCCTTATGGTCCCTCTGTTGAATACCCAAAAGGAGAATTAATTAGCACATTTCATGCATACATGTATACATTTTATATCTCATAATTTATAATTTATTTTATTTCTTACCCGCCAATCCATACCAAGGATGAAGAATTGTCTCCTTGTAGCACCGACCAGCCGATGTACATGCTCGAACTAATTCCTTTGAACATGTATTTGTATTTATGTCACTAACCTTTTTAGGAAAACCAAGAGGTGAAAACACATAAGAAAAGAATCAGCTTACATGGGTGCAAGTGCTCGGAATGAACTCCACAAGAAAATATTGATCCATGGCGAGTCGGTGCTCTATCACACAGAGTGGGCTCTAGTATGAGACCATCGGATCAGGGAGGAATGAAAGAATTCTTGGAACCACGTCAGATACGGCCATAGGAGGTGCCTCAAAAGTCACACTGGTAGATGAGTCTGCAACATGAGAAGGCCTAGAGTGTTGGGAGGACTGTCCCTCAATCGACTCATGAGCAGCAAGAAACTGGCAAACAAGCTGTAAGTAAATGAATATAGAGCCGTATATGAAAAAAAAGAGAACTCTAAGTCAATCGAGAAAATACTTGAGCAATGGCATCATTGCAAAGAGGTAGAGCCCCCAACAGTTGAGGGATGAACGAGGTATAGTTGGTCAGCCGGGATCGGATGGTAAGGTCCTCAAGCTCGTCATACCGAGCCAAACACTTCGCTAGCTCCTCTTCAGCAAGATCTGTTGTCTAGAACATGGAAAGAGGAGGAAATAATTGGACTTACGAGAGCCATAGACCCCCAGTCATAAGAAAAGACTTGGTCTAAGTCCCGCAAAGGGGCTAGATAATGAAAGTTCAACGAGTTCCCTGAGTCACTAAACAAGGTCGTAGCAAAGAGGTGCACTAGAAAAGATCGAGCCATTTAGTCAATATCTCGAGCATTTTGAAGAATGAAGCCCCAATAATAGAGAGAGATGCACTGGTAAGCAATGCATCTCGAGTTCTTAAACGTTAGTAAGAACCCGAGTAAGTCAGTGATAAAGCCAAACATCGGAACGCTGATAATGGATCATACCGTTAAAGGGCACAAGCGTGCTAAAGAACTCGATACCAATAATAGCAAAAAAAGAAAGAGGAGAGAGAGAGTCAGCTCACTAACTAGAGTATAGAAGGTGCGAGTCGTATCCATCCACCTCTTGAGTAGAGCATAGATTAAGGTAAGATTGACCCTCCCAGTAACAAATAGGAGTGTGGCCATAAACCGATGAAAGTCGGTGTCTTCAATCTTGGCCTCAATAGAGTTAGGAAGCTCATTAAACCACTTGGACGGGCCTTAGAAATCTTCGATAAACCAAATTGACACCACATCATCTTGGAAGGTAAAAATAGGTAGTTAAACATCACATGCATATAAAATGAGTTCATTAAGTATATGTTTATCTAATGTTATTTTTTGCAAAATAAAACCCTGGAAAAACCTTCATTTAGCCTATGCACAGCCGATTTGCACTATGTAGAGCCAAATCGACTCTACACAAAGCTAATCAGCACTGCATAGTGCAGATCGGCTTTACAAGCTAGGGTTTACAAAAAATTTCTTCATCTTTTTTGCAATTTTTCATGTATTTCGAGTAAATATCATGCATACCAAATTTCTAAGTCACAGAAGTGAAGTTTAAGCCAATAAATTAACTATCTAACAGCTCAAAAAGCGCAATGGATGCTCAACTTTGCTATAAGAGGAATCTTCTCTCCCTTCACAAGCCTAAGGTCATTTTGGCAGAAAATTGAGGCAGAAAACTCCTAATTTGGTCTGATTGGGGTGCATCCAGTGAATCTAGAAGAAGAACTTGCCATTTTGGGACTAATTTTATAGAAATCGATTAAGAATTAAGTAAGAAATTAAAGAAAGAGCAAAGAGAGCTTGAGAGAAAATTAAGAAAAATGGGTAAAGTGAAGGAAAAATATGGATAAAAAGCTACTTATATGTATTAAGAAAGGGACAAAAAAATCAATTAGGTTTCTGATTTGTCAAAATCAAGTTTTAGTTAGTACAAGTGCGCAGAAGACACATAGAAGCTCGATTAATACCATGAGGGGGAATTTCTGGCAAATTATAAGTTTGGTCCCTGATCCAGTAAAATTACGTTTTAGTCCCTAGATAGGCCAAATACTAGTATAGCTTTCGGAAAGCATCAAAATAAATCAAATTGTGCCTCAAGGTAAGAAATTTTAACCTAAGTACCTAAAAGTAGAAAATTACCAAATTGACCCAAAGCAGCAAATTATTTCTTAGAGAGGGAAATAGCTAGAGGGAAGTCTCTACAATCACCAATTTGACGAGCGTAGCTCCCAATTCAAAGGAGGTAGTTCTTTAAAAGCAGTCAAAGTCTTCAACCCAGGCAAGCGAAGTCCTCAACCTAAGTAGGGGAAGTCCTCAACCTAAGCAGGCAAAGTTCTTAACCTAAGCACGCGAAGTCCTCAACCCAAGCAGGCGAAGTCCTCAACCCAAGCAGGCGAAGTCCTCAACCCAAGCAGGCGAAGTCCTTAAAGTCTTCAACCCAGGCAAGCGAAGTCCTCAACCTAAGTAGGGGAAGTCCTCAACCTAAGCAGGCAAAGTTCTTAACCTAAGCACGTGAAGTCCTCAACCTAAGCAGGCGAAGTCCTCAACCCAAGCAGGCGAAGTCCTCAACCCAAGCAGGCGAAGTCCTCAACCCAAGCAGGCGAAGTCCTTAACCCAAGCAGGCATAGCCCCCACATTGAATCAATGATTGAAGTTTAAGCTTACGAGGCATGGCTTCTACAACTTACATATCCTTTTATTATATCCTTAATATCTATAATTTTTCTCTATTTATTTAATGCATTTGCATGCTCATAAATTTTAACAAATCAGGGGCAGTTGTCAACACCCCTTTCTCAGATCTAGATATCGAGGGAAAAATGAAAAACCCTATGATGAAAGCTATTGCCTTCTCAAGTCCTAGAAGATGAAGGACATGCGAATCTAAGGCTAGGGTCGAAATTAATCTGGCTGGAATTACCTTTTTAAAATCAATTTGGACCCAATTGTCAAGAAAAATAAAGTTTGGAAGGTTAAAACGGCAGTTTTTATAAATTTAATAACCTAATTATAAACTTTCAAAACTTCCTCTATATAGAGTCGATTGGGTTTTTGCACTCCGACGTTTTTTTCGATGATTTTACGTCTAGATACAGATTCTAGAAGTTTTCCTTGACAACAATCATTATTTTTCTTAATAATTATTTAAATTTTAAAAATAAAATTGGATATTTATCAATTTTCTAAAATCTATCACCTCTCTTAGGTTTTCCCTTGAAACCCTATCTCTATAAATAGAAAGAAGTAGTCAAGGGTTAAGAACAATCAAGAGCTGAAATTTAGCAATAAGTGAAATTGATACTTGCGAGACACTGAGAAAGAAAACACACAGAGAAAATATAGAGAGAAAAGAAAGAAAAAGGTTGTTGTTCTTAGTTGATAACAAGAGATTCAAGCCATTTAAGAAAGAATAGTTTTAGAAAACAGGCCATTGAAGAAAGAATCATTTTTGGAAACCATTTCTAAATCGACAAAATATTTCTCTACGTCAATATCTAGTACTAGATTCCTACCCAATCTTCGACTCAACTGCGTCATCATTGCCTGAGACTCGTAGATCCATCATTCATGGTGAGAACCTCAAGGTTCCTTCAATCATACATTCACCATCATTATAAAATCGGTTCTTTTATTCCTTTTTGTTTTCTTTTGGTTATTTTTTCTTAGAAACATGATCAATGATCAGTATGGTTAAATTAGTGTTTTTGGTGAATATGCATTATTATTGGGTTTTGAATCTAATAAAAAGAAATTTAGGATTTTGAAATATGATATTTTGCCAATTAGAATTTTTGATTTAATTAGAAACATGTCATAGGATATGTTTAGATCTATTATTTTTATTATGATTAAGTAATTAGATATGTTTAATTTGATCATAAATGATTTGCCTTCTATTAGTTTACAATACTAAAGGTTTTTCAGCAGTTTAGGGTTTTAATCAATCAATAGACTACTATGTTATTATTTTAATGTTTTTATTTTTATTTTTATTTTTTATTTTATTTTCTTTTATTCTAAATATTTTACTGTCTGTGCATGTGAAATTCGGCTCTAGGGATGTGAAAATGTACTGATGAACGATGAGAACCAACTTGAAAACTCTAGAGCCGATCGACTCTACATATAGAGCCAAACAATTGTTCAAGCTCATCCTACATTTTTTTGGACAACTTTTGATGTATTTTAGCTTCTTTATAGTTTTTAGGTCTTTTCCTTTTCACAATCGTAGTTGTAGGTCGGGTTGTAATAATTAGGTTTTACTTTTTACTTTTATTTTATTTATTTTTGGTTATTGTATGATTAATAAAATATGTGTTATATGATTGATTAATTAAAAATGGGCTACATATATTTAGGGTAGAAACTAGCTCCAACATGAATCTGATAGTCTAATAGGCTAATCAACATAAACTAGGCATGAAACTCTAAAATCTACGTAGACTTAGCGGACTTTGGCATGCTTAGTTAGGGCTTGGGCTTAATTAGAATTAGAATCACAATGAATGGGCATTCTCATAATAGGTAGTACATTAGGTCTAAAGTTTGGAAATCAAAAGCATAACATGTAAACTAGGCTAACCATTCTAGTACGGGCTGGGCTTGAGTAAAATGGGTTAGACTTAGGTGTATTATATGGGTTATTTGATATGCCTGTGTATAAATTGCTTCTCATATACACAAATAAGGAATTTGGCTTCCGGATCCATCTTTGGACTCTATGGCGTAAGCTTCCTTATGGAATCTGAGAAACGCCACTCATTAGTAAAAGTGTTTCGATGATTACCAGGGTGACAACTCCCATCTCTGCGTTAGTCTCAATGATTAGTTAGTATGTTCCTGATTAGGTTGAAAAGCCTTATGTTACCGTAGTCGCTAAAGACATTTGGGTACACGCCTGAAACAACCGCCCACAGTTGCTGCTGCCAAAGCTTCAGGAAAGAAGGCCAAGAGGAAGAGGCAGAAAACCCGATAAAAAGGATAGGTGCAGCCTAGAACCAAGCCAAGAAAAAGAAGAAGAAGTTCGCACGATCACTCATGTCTTACTCCAATATCCTTGTGGACCTCCAAGACCAGGGACTACTGCCTACCAGACCTACTCCAACTTGGAGGGTGCTCACCTGCAACGACTGTGAGGTCGCAGAGTACTACATGTACCATTGCATGTTCAAACATGTAATTGATGATTGCATTTGCCTCAAGAAAGATATCCAGTCCCTCATAGACAAGAAGTTGATCACTGAGGACTTTATCTTTGAGAGGGAGGTGCTGAAGTACTCTAATTAGGTGGCTCAGGTGGTTCTTCTTCCTTTTGTAATCATGCTATCAGCACCAAGATTCTAATGATTTTGTAATAGAGAACTTTATGATAGTCTCTTGATTATGAATGTCGATAGGAATGCAAGTACTTATCTTCCAATAAAGAGCATCGTTTTTCTCATTATCCCAACAATCGTTAGGTTAAGAAGTTATCATAGATGGATACATGCATTCAAGTTTCTACATACACAGGTTTCTAACCCTTTATGTGGATTTAACCATTCCATCATTACTTGGGTTAGGTGGCGACGTAGACTAGTTAGAGGAATCGCTAAGATTGAAGAGCAACAAGCAGATATGCAGGCCTTACAGGAGGAAGTAACTACCATGAGAAGTCAAGTGCAGGACCTAACGAAAACGGTTAAGCAACATACAAAGTTGTTAAAGTTGTTGTTGCCTACACTGAATTTAGAGAATGCTATAAGTAGTGGGACAGTACTAGGAAATGGCGCTAGTATGCCGACATCATTAATAGCGTCGATTACTTTAATTTCCTTGCCCCAGTGGTAAAGAAAGAGCAGCGATATGCAAACAATTCATATGAATTTTATGGATGGCGACGACGAGATTCCAGCTGTGAGACCTGCCAACTTTGCACCAGCTCCTACACCGGCATTAGTAGATCCTAAGTTTGCTGAAATGGCTAAACAGTTAGAGAGGATGGAGAAGATAATGAAGTTGAAGGGATGGGAGACAATCGAAGATCTAGATGATCATGTGGCTATGACCTCTCAAGAGAAAAATGAGTCTGTCAGACCTACTGAAATTTCATTAGAAAAGGGATCCCTATGCCTTTCTGAACTCCTACAGGGTAAGGATGTCGACGTGCTCTAACCTGACCAAGCAGCAGATAGTTAAGTACTTTAGTTTGTGCTTAACTAGGCTCGCTGCTAAATGGCACTGACAGTTAGAAGAAAAGGTGAAAGATAACTGAAAGGATATGGCAGCTAAGTTCATTGGGCAATACAAGTACAACACCAAGGTAGAAGTCTGCACTTGAGATTTTGAGTTTACCAAAAACTACAGAATAAGACAACCTTAGATTTCATCTTCTAGTTTAGAACGAAGGTAGCAAAAATAATAGTTAGGCCGGTCGAAAATAACCAGGTCAGATTTGCCATTAAAGGTTTGCTGCCTAATATATATGAGTGGTTGGTTACTTACCCAATCAATAATTTCAAGGACCTGTGAGAATGTGCAGTAAATGTAGAAGAGGTCGAGCTGAAAAAGAGCGCCTACATGAGAAACAACAGGAATGCCTTGAGTTCTAAAGAAGTGAATTTATCGGTAATAGGGCACAATGCTCTGGCTTAACTGCGTAGATTCTCCAAGTTCTTAATGCCTCTATCCTAAGTCATGGTAAAGCTGCTAGAGCATAAGCTATTGAACCCACCATTGATCAAACTAGGAACAATACAGTTGGGGAAAGACGCGGGGTCTTACTGCTAGTATCATTAGATGAACGACCACAAGACGGACAGTTGTAAGCACCTCCTTTATGCAATTCAGAGATTGATAGATGATGGTAAGATCATAGACCCAAAAATAGGAACGTATGTTAACCTGTTGCTAAACTACAATAATGCTTGTTCACTAACTTACCCAACCATGATGGTGAGTTCTGATCTCTTAGAAGACTGTGTTTGAAACTACTGAGTCGTTACTGGAAATTCTAGCACAGAAGGAAGAAAGACTGGGACGTGAGAGAGAGAAAAGAAAATTAGAGAGTGGGAGAGAGTAAACTGCCATTATATAAGTAATAACGAGCGAGTCGTCATCATTCACCTTTAGGACAGCTTTAGAACCTAGTCTTCCACGATTGCGAGTCTCAATGTTTGGAAAAGTGAGCAGAGAGAAGAAAATCCATCGGAGAGAGTAGGACCCCTAAACATCTAGAAAGAATTCGGTACAGCAGTCTAGGAACCAACGAGCAAGGCAGTTAAGGGTATTACCTAAGGTTGACGGGTATACAATGACATGAATAAGCAGTTTGAGAAAGAGAAGAGAGATGAAGGAACAGATAAAGGAAAAGAGGAAAAGAAGAGCGAGCCAAAGATGAGTGAAGATGCCTTATTGAGGCAGTTGAAGAAATCTAGCCTAATATCTTCATGTGGTAATTACTAGAGGCATCCTTAGTACAACACAAGACATTGACTAAAGCCTTGGACCAGATTATGGTATTAGTGGATGTAACTCTTGAGGAGCTAGTCCCAAATCAGAAGAAGACTTGAGAAGTAATTTGTTTTACGGATGAAGAGTTGCCATTGAGGAGAGAGAGCATAATCAGCCTTTGTATATCGAAGCGGAAGTTAAAGGGGTAAAAAGCCCACGTGTAATGGTGGATGATGGATCAGGATCAACATATGCCCTTTGAGATTCTTAGGCAAGTACGAATTGGAAAGAACTAATTTAGAACCCACTACCACTATAACCAGAGCCTATAACAAGTAGAAAAGTTAGGCTATGAAACCTTCAAAGCCTTAGTAAAAGTGGGGCCCATAAAATCAGTCGCAGAATTTATTATCCTTAACATTCCAATCTTATTCGTAATCCTTTTAGAAAGGTCGTGATTTCACACTCTAGGCCGGCGTCCCCTCTATTTTGCACCAAATGGTTAAATTTTTACTCGAATGCAAGGTTGTGACAGTCAAGGCCACTAAAGTTCGGATCAGGGTGGTAGAAACAATCGAAGAGCATGTCCTAATAGGGTTTCAGGTAGCAATGTTAGAGCCTGAAGAAGGGGACGTAAAGGAACAGAAGCTTGAGAAGAGCAGAACAAAGATATTGCTGGCACAAGTTTGGGTAAAGGGACACTCCGGCTATGAGAATGATAAGAAAGATGGGACATACCCGTGGGTTCGACCTCGGTAGAGGTCGTGGCAGAATAAGCTCCCGAGATGACTTAGGCATTAAGGGAATTATGGCTCGATCAGTTTGAAAAGAAGATGAACTACTAGGTAAAAGGTTGAGGAAAGAAAATTCCCCCGCCAAAAGGTTCATTTTATTTGTGGAAAATGGGGCCTTGTCGCTGTATAATGGAAAACCTGAGCCCTAGGTTGATAGCAAGGGGAAAATCTTTATTGAAGGAATTCCACACCATGAGGGTTGAGAAGATTCGGCAACTCTGTGAAAAGAAGCTCGCCCTAGAAACTAGGACAGAAGTCGCTGCTGAGAAGAAAAGCAGAGAAATAAAGACCCAATGCCAACAGCCGAAGAGCAGGCCGATGTGGCTACTTTTATTGAAAATTCAATATTATATGTGTTTTTTTAAAACATGTTTGTCTCAAACTTATTTGACATGACTAAAGGTGCCGATGGATTGAGGCAATATATGGATGACTGCGCTAGGCAAGTTAGGATAAGTGCGTAATAAAAAAATTAATTTAATTTAATTAATTAATTAATTTAGTAGCTCCATTTTAATTATATATTTTATTTAATTTATATATTATAATACATTTAATGACCGTGTAGGAAAGCCTCAAGGAGCGCATAGTAGAGGCGTCTCACGATGAAATTAGTAATCTGGTGACACAGTTCCAAGAGGAGGAGGAGAGAATTTTCTTAGAGATAGTTCGGGCTTCATCACATAGTATATATATGTATGGAATGGGCAAAAATAAGACATCTTTGTATCACTCTGATGCCTCGACCTTCATAGTTGCCACTAGTGGGAATAATGAGCACTCTTTTGACAGCTTGAAGACACTACCGTGCAGTTGGGACATCAGTTGTGGTAGAGAGATGAGAGGATTCAACTGTTAGAGATCACCGTGCACCAGTTGGTGCAGGGCTTGATCTAGAGCACTCAACAGTATGTCCCCAGTCCCTCTACTCAACCCTTCGGCAACGACTTGCGGTAAGATTCACCAACTGGTGAGTCGTGAGTTTATTAGTACTTTTTCTTTCTATTTTTTGTACTCTCTAAATGTATTGGAACTTTGTGACATGCTATTTGGTTATTTATTAATTATAGGGTGTTTGCACTTATTAATTTTATTGTACACTACAAAATTCTTAAATTAAATTATATTTTTCTTCTATTCCGTTATTTTATAATTTAAAAGTATATTTTTTGTTATATTTAATTTTAATATATATAACATAGATGACATAGTAATAATAAGAATTAAATATGTGAAAACTATCCAATAAAAATTAATATAAAAGAATTTTAAAATAAATTTATCTACCACATACTAAATGGTCTCTAATGTGATAGCTAAACAGAGACTATTTAGTGACTATAACTAATTGGTAGATAAAATTAGAGATCATTTGTTTAGTGACCACTTCTAAGTGGTTTCTAAGCTAGCTACCACTTAGCAACTACATTGCATGGTCTCTAAATTAGCTACCACACAACTGTGGTCGCTAAGTGGTCTCCAGATGGTCTCCTACGTGAGTAAAATTGGAATCAACTAAAGACCAGATAAAGACCACATATAGGTAGCTAAATAGAGACCATATTGATTTGTGGTCTCTATTTTCATTAGCGACCAGGTTTCTAGTGATCACACGATGTGCTCTCTAAGTGATCATTATATTGGTTTAGTGATCCCTTATAGACCACATCTAGTGGTCTTTAAATTGCTATTTCTTGTAGTGTTAGATTTACTTTTGAGTATTGTGTGTTTGCTAATTAGTTCTTATAATACGTTTGCTACACGTTCTTTAAGAGATTGATCTCACAATATGTTTACCGGTTTTATTATTATTACAATTCATGCACTTGTAAATACTAACTTAAACACATCAATAAGAATATGAAAATTTCATAATAATTATGAGTTTATAATTTTTTTATGTTTTGCCATATTTTTAAATTTTGTAGAAAATTTTAAAAAATAGTCAAATTATTTTTTATTTTAAGTATATTATTATGGTTAATTTGAAATAGAATTAGTGTTGACATAACATTAATTATCAAATATTATTTATAAACACCCTATTCTAAATGAGAATTAGAACAACTGAAAAATTTAACTAAAGGACTTAGATATAGATGGAATTAACACTTTATTAATGGGATTTGATTTTCAAATAAGACATATCAAAGTGTTATTATGGTCAAACTTTATAGAGATAAATATTTTAGTTTTACTGAAACGAGTTTGGTAAATTTAATAACTGTTAATAATAATTTTGACTTCTTTTGTTTTATATTAGTTCTTTAAACATTACTAATTTTTACCATAAAAGAAAGCGTGAATTGGTGGCAGGTGATAGTGTGGTGGTGACCGGTGGTGGTTTTAAAATATTAGTTAATGTTTATTTTTAATCTTAGTTATGTAAATGTTGCTATTGATGACTAAGAAATCTGATTAAAAAAATGACTTTCTCATATAGATGAATTTAAGATAGTGTTAGTAAAAGTAAACGGTGGTGATAGTCAGTAAAAACGATATATGTGAAAATAAGAAGGGAGAAATAGAAAAAGTACCTTGTAGTTTGAGGTTTTTGTATCTAAGCGGTTAATTTTTTCATAATAAATAAGTATTATGTGATTTAGTTTTTTTATATTTTTATTATCTTAGAAATTAATATTTTTAGATTTTTATGATTTAATATTAGTATAATACTTATTTTTAATAATAAAATAACTTATTAAGTGATTTAGCATATAACTAATTACATTGAATTCATATTAAATAAAAAGTAACATACATTTTTGAATTTTATTAAAAATAAAATGAGATTATTTTTAAAACAAAATTATAATATTTTTAAGAGTATCCTAATAGTTGATTTGATAGTAAATCACCTATAAAATAATTTTATTATTAAAAATAAATATTATACTAATATTAAATTATATAAATATAAAAATATTAATTTATAAGTAGTAAAAATATACGAAAACTAAATCACAAGGTGCTTATTTGTCATGAACAAAATTAAAATCTTCTAAGTGCAAAAGCGTCTGCTCGCAATGTATGTTTTTATATTTTTTTCAAATAAGAAATATATTTCTTTTAAAAAATATATTATTAGGTTAAATATAATAGAATTTATAAAATAAGAAATAGGAAAAACAAAATCTATTTTTGGGTTTCCTATTTTTTTACTTTATTTTACTTAGTCTCTAATAATCGTTTGAACTGTAATAAAAAAAGTTTATGCTTTTATTTTTATCAATTTTAAGTCCTTTCTCTAAGAGCATGCATACAAACATCTTTATTGCAAATAAGTAAAAGAAATATATCAATAAGATGCTCAACTTTTCAACTTTAGCTCATTGGGTCCTTTAAAAAAAATTAGTCTAATTCATTAGGTCCTTAAAGATTTATACAATGTGTTGTTGTATTTTTCGCATTCAAATGCTAATTGAAGTCTTAATTCGCCATATATTATTAGATTTAATAGAAAAATATCTTACATTTTTATAAGGAAATTATCATGCATATATTAAGTCTTATTTTCAAAAGTTATGAAATTTCAAATCCAATTAATATTAAATTAATAATATTAAATTTTTTTAAAAGGTAATTTTTCTTAATAAATGTTGATCTCATAACAATTCATTAAACTATTGTACATCATCTAAAGAAAATATGAAGATGATATTTTAAAATAATTTATTATACATTGATTTAAGAGATAATTCTTTGAATTACATGTTGGATATCTTTAAAATAATTGCTACCTCTTATCTAAAAGACACAACTTTTAATTATGTCTTTTTATATAGTTATGTTTTCTTAAAGGGTCATTATCTTTTCAAGACACCCTTTCATATAATTATATTCTTTTAAAGAGTTAATATCTATTCATAATACCTCTTAAACTAGCCCAATATCTGTCCTTTGCACGGATGCCATTTTATATAAATAAAATATTTATATGAGCTAAAAATTAATATGAACATTTATAGTATTAATAAAAATAAATTATTTAGATATAAATATAAATATATATAAAAATATGAAATTGAACTTAAAATATTACATTTTTAATCGAAATAAGTGAATGATTATAAATTATTTTACAAACTGAAAGTTTCATTATTTGAGAATTATAGATTTTATAATACAATTTCAGAAATAATTTTTTTAAAGAATTTTCTTACTTATTTGTACTTCAATTATATTTGAAGATGAAAGTAGAATATATGAATAAAAAATAATCATTAATAAATTGATTAAAGTAATAAAATAGTATAGTGCCTGTTCTTTGGTGGAAGTCATTTCATAAATAGACCCCTGAATTTGTCTCATTTTTTGTAATTGGTCCAACGATTTCAACTTTAATTCAATTGGACTTTTAATTTTACAGGTTATTAGTTTTAAACCCTTCAATCACATACGTTGTGCACATATATTTTATGCCATCTAAAAATGTGTAAGTTTAAATAATAATATATTTAAAATATAAAATAACGGCTAAATACATAAATGGCCTCCTGAACTTCTCTCACTTTTGTAATTGGCCCTCCAAACTCAACTTTGATACAATTGGACCTTTCAACTTTACTAGTTGTTAATTTTAGATCCTTTAATTACAGGCATTAACGGCATGTGTTTACGCAGTCTAAAAAATGCGTAAGTTCGAATAAAATAATAAAATATTTAACATACAAAATAAGTAAATAAAATAAAAAAGTAAAACAATGAGTTTTAGTCCTCAAACAAAACTTGTCGTTTTCTTATATCTATTAAATATTTCATTGTTATGGTCACTGGTGTGAGCATAGCCTATGAGAATAAAAAATAATTTTTTTTATTTTATTTAATAAATTAATAAAATAATTTTAATGTATAATAAACAATATATTAAAATTAATAGAACACACTTTTCACAAGAGGTTAATACAAAGCACTTAACTTCGGTCTGTGAAGGTTTTAAATATAATAACTCGTGAAGTTCATATACGCAATTAAATCAAATTTGAGTTTAGGGGGCTAATTACGAAAGTAAAATAAGTTTAATAGTTTAATTATATATTTTGGATATTATAAGTAACGTCATTAGTACGAATATTAATTCTTTTATTACTACCGTTAGTAGAGTGGTTAAAAATTATAATATATAAAGTTGAGAAGTCTAATTGAATTAAAATTGAGTACGGAGAGCCAATTGCAAAAACGAAACAAGTTATTAATCATAAGTTATTTAGATACACGTATAAATCTTCATATAGAAATATGAAATTAGAGTTTTATTTATGAAATTGGACATAAAATATATAAAATTAAATTTAAAATATATTAAAAATGTTAGTATAATTCTTATGAAAGAGAGTAAGGAAAAAACTTTCGAAGTAATTAAATAATTGAAAGAAAAATTATTAAGATTTTTTTACAAAAATTAGATTAAATTTATAATTTTAAGAAGTGAATTAAAGATTTTAGAATAATTCTTATGATGATAGGGTGAGGAAAAAAATTTAAAATAATTAAATGGTTAAGTATAAAATTAAAATATTTTTAATACTAATTAATATATATCTTTCTAGAATAGTTAATGTATTTCTTTAGTAGTCATACGATAATTATTTTTTAGTACTATTTTTCTCATATAAATTTTTAAGCTCACCACAATAACTTAAAAATTATAGAAAAGTTCTTGTAAAGAGAGAGAAAACAAGTTACAACCTTGCTTTCATATATATATAGATATTTTGACTTATGGTTATATATAGATCATTTTGGCATTTGTTTTTGCTATAGAAAAAACAAATTCCTTTCTTTCTATCAATTCTGTTACAAATATAAATACTATTTTGGATTGATTTCATAAGTGTATAGTGCATCAATTGGCTTCATTTTATCATGTGAGGGGATTCGCAGATCCTTTGTTGTACAATATAAAAGGCAAGTTTTTCCTTAAGGAGAGTGGCAATTGTTACACGACTTGAAGCTATATCTTTTATAAATCCTAGTTCTAATCTTAAGATAAAATTATCAAGTTACAATGCTAGGAACTTTGAAAGATTTTGCTTCTAATTTCGTAAAACTAAAATGCTTTGATGGAGGAAGATTTGTTCGTCGCCAAAAGGGAATTCACTTTCTATTGGTAACTTTACTAATGATATATGTTCTTAATACTCCCAAGCCTGTGGAAACCGAAAATGAAACTCTTGGTGATACAAGAAAAAAACATAAATGGGAAATGAATGATGAAATATGTATGGGACATAATTTTAATACTATAAATGATTCTTTTTTTGATGTTACCACTATGTTCCTCCTGTAAAAGAATTTTTGGGTCAGATTGGAGAAAAAATATATGCAAGAGGATGCTACTAGTAAGAAATTTCTTGTTTCGAAATTTAATAATTTTAAGATGGTTGATGGTAGGTCTATTATGGAATAATTTGTTGAAATAAAAATAATTCTAAATTATTTTTCACAACACAAAATACATATGGATGAAACTATTATTGTCAGTTCTATTATTGATAAACAACCCCCTCCTTGAAAAGATTTCAAGGGAAGTCTTAAACATAAAAAGGAAGATATTACTCTTGATAATCTTGCTAACCATCTTTATGTTGAAGAGGAATTTCTCATGTAGGATGAGAACAAATAATTTTATGTCTCTAAATTGTATGTAATTGAAGAGTGCCAGTTTAGCAAGTCTTCAAACAAGAGGCATAATCAATCCTATAACAATTCACAGAATAAAAGGCAAAAGAAAAAAAGCAAATGCTTTTTCTATCATAAGGAAGGATATTACAAGTTTGAATGTAACTTTCTCAAAAAGAAGAAAGAGAAGCAAGAATCCTCAAGTGGGGCAAATAAAAATTTAATTGCTATGATTTTTGAAATCAATTTACTTGAGGATGATAATACTTGGTGGATTGATTCTGGCGTTACCTAACATGTTTGCAAAAATTAAAATTTATTCAAGACTATGAGACCCATTGATGATAAGATTGTTTTATTCATGGAAAATTCAGCCACTGTTCCTGTTCTTGGAGTTGGTAATTTGGAACTGCAATTTACTTATGACAGCACTTTAACTCTTACAAATGTATTTTATGCACCAGAAGTCAAGAAGAATTTAGTGTCAGGTAGTTTATTGAACAAGTTTGGTCTTAAACTTATGTTTGAGGCTGATAAGTTTGTACTGTCAAAGGAGGTATGTTTGTGGAAAAAGGTTATCTTTGTGATAGTATATTCAAACTAAATGTTGATTCTAATAATATTGTTACAATTTCCGTTTATACATTGGAGCTTTCTTTCCTTTGGCATCATAGATTAGGACATGTAAACTTTCGAAGATTGCATAATATGGTTAAAATGGATTTATTACCATATTTTAAAAATCACAAAAAAGTGCACAACTTATATATTAATAAAAATAACAAGAAATCCTTTTTCTAAGATTGATAGAAAGACTGATATGCTTGATCTTATACATAATGATATGTATGATTTGCATAATACACCAATTTTATATAGAAAGAAATATTTTGTTACTTTCATAGATGATTGCACAAGATTTTGTTATGTTTACTTGTTGCATTATAAGGATGAAGTAATAGAAAAGTTTAAGATATATAAAGTTGAGGTTGAGTTGCATTGTCTTTATTAAATGCTTAAGATCAGATAAGGAGGAGAACATTATAATTCTACATATTTTAAGTCCCAGGAATCATTCATGAGACCACGACTCTTTATACACCACATCAAAATAGTGTGGCTGACCGAAACAATCATGTGTTAACTGAAATGGTGAAGGCCATGTTATCAAATTCTAGATTAAGCCAAGGTTTTTTACGGTGATGCATTACTTACAACATGCCATATTTTGAATAGAGTTCCTAATAAAGAGCAAAACTACCTCTTATGAATTGTGGAATAAAGGAAAACCTAACCTAAACTATTTAAAAGTTTGGGAATGTAGGACAACTATCAAAGTACCTGAACCTAAGTGAAAGAAATTGGGTGAAAAAGATGTTGAGTGCATTTTCTTAAGTTATGCAGATAATAACAAAGCTTATAGGTTCATGGTTATAATTCAATTTTAGTTAACACTATAATTGAGTAAAGAGATGCTATTTTTGAAGAAAATAGATTTAAATCTATTTCTAAGATAAATGATAAAATTCTAAAACAAGAATAAATTTCTAGTAAAGAAAAATTTAGAAGATGATAGTGATGAAGAAGTTATTACACTTCGAAGGAGCAAAAGAGTAAAGAAACCAAAAACTTATGTTCTTGATTCTTTTTATATTCTTAGCTGAAGGAATAAGAGAATCAATAAGTAATCAGATTCCTTATTGATTCAATATTGAAGCAAATCCCAAAACATTTCAAGAGGCTATGATATCACAAGATGTTGCATTTTAAAAGGAAGCTATCAATGATGAAATGGATTTAATTATGAGAAACAAAACCTAGAAATTGGTTGATCTTCCACCCGGTTCTAAACCAATCGGTTGTGAATGGATTTTTAAAAGAAAATAAAAATGGACGGAACCACTAGTAAATTTAAAGCCAGATTAGTGGCTAAAGGCTTTACTTAAAAGTAAGATATTGATCATTTTGATTCTCATTCACTAGTATCTAGAATTACCACAATAAGGTTACTCATTGCACTAGCTTCTATTCATAAATTAGTAATTCATCACATGAACATTAAAACAACGTTTCTAAATGGTGATTTGGATGAAGAAGTATATATGGAACAACCTGAAGATTTTATTATAACTAGTCAAGAACGCAAGGTGTGTAAACTTATTAAGTCTTTGTATAGACTAAAACAAGCACCTAAGTAATGGCACTAGAAATTTAATGAGGTAATATTTGCTAATGACTTTAAGATTAATGAATCTAATAAATGTGTTTATAGCAAGTTTAATGAAAGAATATATTTTATCTCTGTTTGTATGTGGATGACGTGTTGATCTTTGGAACTGACTTAGAACAAGATGAAGTTACCAAAATTTTTTGTCTAGTTGTTTTAATATGAAAGACATAGGTGAGGCATATGTCATCCTTGGGATTAAGATTTTGAGAGATCAAGAATGTATAACACTCTCTCAATCGCATTACATTGAGAAAGTTCTCAATAAGTTCAATTGTGTTGATTGTATTCCGGCCTCAACTCCTATTGATCCAAATATGAATTTTGGTAAAAATGTTGAAGATTTTGTATCATAATTGGAATATGCAAAAAGGACAAGATGTCTGATATACATAATAACATGTACTAGGCCAAATCTAGCCTATGTAGTTAGTAGGATGAGCATGTATACAATTAATCCAAATAACACGCATTAGCATGGTGTAAGAAAAATTCTAAAGTACCTAAAAAATACTAAAAATTATGGCATAAGTTATGCTAGATATCCTTCAGTTTTAGAAAGATAGATTGATGCTAGTTGGATTACTTATAAGGATGATCATGCATCAACTACCGGGTGAATTTTTATACTTAGCGATAGTGCTATTTCTTGGGGTTCCAAGAAACAATCTTGTATAACAGATTCCACTATGGCTGCAGAATTTATAGCTTTAGCTTCAGCAAGTAAAGAAGCCGAATGGCTCCGAGACTTGTTATATGGAATACCTTTATGGTAAAAACCTATAACACATATTTCTATACACTGTGATAGTGTTGCAACATTAGTTAAGAGCTTGTATTCAAGTCTAATAGAAAGTTCAAAAATATTGGGTTAAGGCACAATTATGTGAGAGATTTGACTACAAATGGAGTAATTACTGTTGACTTTGTAATATCAAGTTAGAATTTAGCTGATCATTTAATAAAAGGATTGATAAGAGACTTGGTGAACAAAACATCAAGAGGGATGGGTCTCAAGCCCATTGAATTAGATCACCAATGATGGAACCTTAATTCAACACATGATACAACATCTTGTCTTGAGTTTAATGAGTCAAAGTACATCAAAAGAGTGATTGAAGCACTATACTCACTTCATTGTTTCCATCCCAATGGCATATAGTTCTTGATACCCGTAATTGGAAAAGAAGGAGGTTGTGTTTTATAAAGCACTTAACAAACATGATAAGAAGGCTTGCAGTGGGGGTTTTCAAGTCTGCCTATATAGATGTGAAATGTAGGCCGTTCCAAAAGATAAAAGGGCTTGGCTTGAAAAATCTATGAAAATGATATGAGTACATAAGGCCTTGAAGTGTTAATTTATTGTTAAAAGGTGATTTGTTGTTTAAAGTAATATATGTGAAATATTGAGTAACTTATTATTAGGCTATATGGTTCAAAGCTTGTCTATCATATTATTTAGATTTGCTATAAAAAACTATCGCTAAATAATGGTTACCCTTGTTTATGCATATGATTTTGAGAGCTGATATGATCTATATACTGTTTTTTAATATTTTAAAAATAGTGGGGGATTATTGGATATTTTCAAAATAATTGCTATATTTTATCTAAAAGATACAACTTTTAATCATATTTTTCCATATAGTCATATTTTTTCAAAGAGTCATATATTTTCAAAACACCCTTTCAAATAGTTATATTCTTTCAAAGGGTCATATATATTCTTTATACATTTTAAATATTTTAACTTATGGTTATATATAGATAATTTTGGCATTTGTTTTTGCTGCAGATAAAATAAATTCCTCTCTCTATCAACTCTGTTACAAATACAAACACTATTTTGGATTGATTTTATAAATGCATCATATAATCAATTGGCTTCATTTTACCCCATGAGAGAATTTGCGGATTCTCTATTGCACATATAGAGGGCGAATTTTGCCTTAAGGAGAGTGTTAATAATTATATGACTCCAGATAATATCTTTTATCAAATCCTGATTCTAACATTATATACATCATTTAAAGATAGCACTACAATATAGACAAATTGATTATTTATAGAAAAGTAACTTCTCTTAAATTTTATCCATAAGGCATTTTGTTTCTTTAATTGAGTTTGTGAACATGGTGAACCCTAATAGACAATATTCATTTTATGTTGCTAAATTGCTTTTTAGTTTCTCGACTTCAATAATTTTATATTACTCTCGCTTTTTGCCTCATTTGCATTATTTTTCTATTTTATTATTTATTCTTAAATTCCTTCTTTAAAGAGAAATTTCAAAATTAATAGATATTTATATAAGAATTTAAAAAATAAAAAATAAAAGTTTGATGATATTTTAAAATAAAATACTTTTAGAGATTTAATAAATTAAAATTAAGTATTTTACTTTAAATATAAAAAAATAATATAAAAATTTAATAAAATATAGTTAATCAACGAAAAACTAATAAAATAAAGACAAAAGATACAAGAAATCAAAAATATATTTCTAAAAAAAAATTACTATTTTCTTAACACACCTGTTAAGAATGTATTCTATCCATTTGAAACGAGAGAATTAAGTGGCCTTTAAATAGAAATCCTGAGCGTAATAATTAGAGAAAGTTCAAGTTGCACCTATTTGACTCTTAAATACGAGTTGAGAGGCAAATTGATTCTTTTCTGGAGACGCTGATCGATTGACTAATGAACCGCGGGCACGTAGGCTTCTCAAAAAATGAGAATAAGATTAGACACACGTAATCAAACCTCGTCTACCACCAGCATCAACTTTTGTTTTTAACAGTACCAGCATTACCTTTTCAAGTAAAACAAATCAAACAAAATCGCATAATATAAACAAATAAACTTAATTAATTAATAGAAAAAGAAAATAATAATAATAAAAAAAGCTCTTTCTCTCTTCGTTGCGAATCGCAAAGGCAAAACTGAAATTGTCTACTTCTCTCTCTCTCTTAAGAATTTTAATGCTGAAGCCATAAGAAAAAGGTGTCTTAAATTAATGGAAGAAGACCTGAGAATCTGAACTACATCTTCGACAAAGCAAAAGTACCCTGCTCTTTATTTTTATTTTTAATTTTTTTATAGGAAAAACAGAAAAGGAAGAAAACGACATCGCGTTTTCTGTTGATCGATAAAGAAAAGAGAAGAAAGTTGGGAGGAATTAGGGCTAATATGGCAGAGTCATCATCATCAGTAACGAGTTCGAAAGAAGAGCTGGTGCAGCTGATCAAGCGCTTCGGTGCTTACATAACAGTCAAGATGTCTAATATCTTCTCGATCTCTTTTTATAATCTGGTTTTTACCTCTCTCTCTCTTTCTCTCTTCTCTCTTAATTTCGATTTCAATTTTTATTTCTTGATCTGAAAGCACTTGGCTTTCTCAATTTAGAATTTCTTATTCTTTAATTTTTACGCTCTTTCTTTAATGTCTAATGTCTCCGTTTTATGTGTTTAATTTTCACTTCTGTATATATATTTTCTGAATTTGGTGTATACAAATACTGTAACTTAGAAAGCATGATACACGGGGATCAAATGCTTAATCTTAATTATTATCTATCGTTTTAGTTTTCATCAAAGTAAATGTCTTCGGAGCAGTAAATTAATTAATAATTATGTTGATGTAAATTGAACCTTATGAGTTCTTGGGCTCAGCTCCTTAATTCATATGATAGTGCTTTCCCTCAGTAAATGAAATATGTTTCATTGGCGTGCAGAAAAGAGAAAAGAAAAAAGAATAATCATACTGATGGAGATGGTGGATATCCAAGTATATTGAGCTGTCACAGTCTAGAATCACCTGAGAAGACAAACATTCTTTCCTTTAGTTGATGGCCTTTAAAATGTAACCTTTAACCAATCTCTTTCAAGTCTCAATGCATGCACACAAAAAAGAAAAGGATTCTTAAACTGGGTCTATGATCTTGTCATGGATTGAGGGTTGAGGTTTTTGCTGCTAGAATAAACTAATCGAGTATCAAATCGACTAACATATGGCCTTTATGCTCTTGTTAATGTTGAGTAGAGCCCATACGGAGTTTGTAAAAACGATTACCTTATTTGATATTTTAAGTGCATGCATTCTCATTGTTGCGTAATCTTCAGTTGAAGAATCTAATATTGAGATGAGAAATTTCAGCTCTGAAACCTGCCTTGCTGTACTTTTTGTTCCTCACTTGACTCTGATTAGGAACTTAAGACATGGGAAAAACTAAAGGTCCATCATCTCATTAAGGTAGAGGAAAATTCCGAGCACATGCATTAATTACATTTAAGTTGAATTTTTCTACCAGATTCATTTCCCTTTTCTTGCATTTATTGTCTGTCCTTCTACAAAATGCCCCTTATGACTATGAAATGGCGTCCTTTTTAAGGATGAATTGCTTAGCATGCTATTTCTGCTGATATTTTATGGCAATCATCATCATCATCATCACTGGATGTATGGTGCTCTCTCTATCTCTCTTACATGCAAATAATCCTTTCTTTAGTTTTGTTGTGAAGAAAGACCAGTCTCCTTAGCTTCCTGGGCTGCATATCTGACTATCCAAGCTTCTGAGATTTCTGCACAATGGCAGGATTAAAAACATTGAGGCTACTGTAATATTACTTGCAGCACTATCTCAAATAATACCCGCAAAGCCAATTTTATGCTGGATAAAGATTGAAGCATCAGTCTTAATCTATAGATGCACTGGTTAGGGCCTGCCAATTGGATGCCATTTGGAGCTTCTCCATCTAACTGAGCATTCCCCTTCTTATACTCTTTGAAAAAGCTGTTTTCTTTGTTCACTGCATCCGCAGGGGAGTTCTGGTTTTCCTGAAACTGCAGCAAATTTCTGTCACTGCATAAAGTCTGCACTGCTACTGGCATCAATTCCAGCTGCTCTTGGCCATGACACTTCCAGATTCTGTGCTCGAGTCTTCAAATTGAGAGGGATGAACAATAATCTAGAGCTATGACTCAAAATTATCTTGATTCATCCCCCCAGGAGGAATTGCCAAAACATTTGACTCTTCACCCATTCCAATATAAAGGATTGGTCAATCAAATAAAAGGGTCGGCTTGGAAATAAATGAATTGCTAATCGTAGAATATTGTTCTTGTAAGATTTTTTCCTAAATAAAATAAAAAGGGTTCGGAAAATTTGTCCCCTTGTCGCCTAAGTAAAGAGACCCAAGGTAAGGGTTTGATTGGGGGATTTTTCTCCCATTCATAGGCCAACAATTGTGCCTCTTGATAAGGAGAATATTTATTGGATTTGGGGGCACGACTTTCATGTTTACCTTCATTCATTTAGGAGGTTTACCACCTTTGAGATCCCCTATAAAAATGATAATTTTGTGGAAAATCTTAGTTGTTCTCACTTCTTAATGAGAAATCTTGAGAGAAGTTAAATATTGAAGAAAAAGATTTTAAAAGTTGGTATGACTTGCCAAATCATCCCATTAGCTGCAATTCAAATTTGTCTGTTTTGAGTGCAATTAACAGCTTAAATCTGAAATCAGTGCCATTTTATGGTTTTCAGTAATGTTGCAAGTGTTACTGTCAAGAAATAAATTTTTCCTTTTATCATAGCTCTTACCACTTCAAAATTGTTGTCAGGATTCTAGATCTGTTGGAGCTATTGCAGGGCTTGCTGTGGCAATAGTCTTTACCTGGAGAATGTTGAGGTCACCTGGTGGACCTCAGAGAAGGCAACCCAAACGACAAGCCCCTACATCTAGTACTTCTGTTGTTACTCCTCAATCAAATTCAACACTGATGCCTTCTGGAGTTTGCTCATCTTCAGAGGATTTGAGAGCACAAAATGTTGTTGACAATTTTTTCCAGCCAGTTAAGGTAAGCATTGATAATTACCCCTACAATTGAATTATAATGCCTTTTCCATGGGCTTTGCTTACTGCATGTTTTATGCACTTTTCAGCCAACTTTGGGGCAGATAGTTAGGCAAAAATTAAGTGAAGGAAGAAAGGTAAGATGCTCTTAAATGTTATAAGTATCGTATTTTCATTTTCCTAATTTGTGTTTGCTTTTTTGTTTTAAATGAAATGTGGACTGCGTCCTACTTCTAACACGGTTGTAGATGATTTGAGGTTAGCTTTCTTGGAAGTTTTTAAATTACAAAGCCAATTCATTTTGACGACGAAGTTGTCTTGCTTTCGATTGTATAAATTTCTTCTGCGATCAAGTGTTACATTTATGCTAACAGAGGTCTTTGGACCAGGTGCTCCTTAGGCACAAGGCACTAGCCTTTCAGCCTCCGCGCTTAAAAGGCTGGCGAGATTACAAAAGCGTGTGCCTTTGTGCCCTTCGGCCTTAAGGCAAGGCGTAGTCGAGGCTCGCCTTTGCAATATTTTGACTTTCTGTTTGTTTTTATTTTGTTCAAATGAATTATGCAATCTGAGCCATCCATTTTATGTTTTAAAATATCTTACCATGGACTTGTCCACACCTATTATCTCAAGAAAGAAAGAAGAAGATTGGAGATTGGGGCAAAAAAACACAATAACTGCTCATCATCAGACAAGATAAAGAAGGTCGACTCCTATTTGATATGGGATGAGGTTGCTAGAGCAAGTGGAGTTAAAGAGGAGGCCCATCATACTCGATCAATTAAGGGCAAAAATGTTGGGTCCACATCCACATCAAGTGCTAGGCTTAGTAGAGAAAACAAAAACATCTTCTCAAAAGAGGGCTAATAGTCGTCTAGTACTTAGAGATGGGGAAGAGTTTGATTTTGGAGAAATTGAGGAAGAGGAGATTGGAGAAGAAGAAGAAGATAGTAGACTATAAGTATAGTTCTTTGGAAGATGCTTTAGGAATTGTAGTTATAGTAGGAGTAGGACTTAGTTTTATGTCTCTATTGAACATGTTCCTTTTACTTTTTTATTTTGTGTCTCTAGACATGCTAAGTTCATGATTTTATGCATGTTTTATGTTAATAGTCTTATGAGCTTTAGTTTATGATTATTCTTTTGCACCTCGCTTCTATAAGGTGCACTTGCGCCTAGGCTTCAAGACCCCTTTGCGCTTTGGTGGGCCTTCTACCTTTAACAACTATGTATGCAAATTGAGAGCAGGCATAATAATGCATCTCATGTAATGTATGGTGAACTTTTTGTCTTTCTAAATTAATGCTCAAAACAACCAACATTATTTGTTCTTCCATGGTCATCAAAATTGATGCACATGTGCATTAATGAGTGCCAAAGTCACTGCCATGTGCCTTTTATATGTACAAGGGCTTTTTTTTTTTTAAATTATGGTGTTGGAGGGGGAATTGTCTTCTATCATTGGCAAAATGAAATGTGTCTTTGGAGCTGATTGCCATGTTTGTAGGTATATGGAATTTGCAATGACAATAGACTCAAGATGCATTAATATATCAGACTATTATTTTGATGTAAAATATGCACTCAGATAAGCAGTTGCCATGTTTAATTGACCATTACTACTTCCTGTATTTGATAGTACTGCGAGTGAGAACAACGCTCATGCAGCTTGTATTAACAACTTTACTGCAGTTTTCGGACTTTGAGTCTGCCTTCAGTTCTAATTGTGTTTTTGGATCTTAAATTATATTGTTCTATCAATACTTCTCAACTAATGGGGGTTCTTCAATATCTGATATCTTATTAAGAAATGAACAAACAAATTATTTATTTATTTTGTTTTCCGTCACAAAGAAAGGTTTTCTGCTTAAAGATTTTCTGAAATGATTATTTGTCCTGCATAGGTCACATGTCGCTTGCTTGGAGTAATACTTGAGGAAAGTACCCCAGAGGAGCTTCAGGTGGTGGATTATGTTGCAAGGAAATTGTGCTTCTAATGAAATCTGCAATGGAATAACTTGATTTGTTTTATTATGAGCAGACACAAGCTACGGTGAAGTCCTCAGTGCTGGAAGTACTGTTGGAGATAACAAAGTTTTGCGATCTTTATCTCATGGAAAGAGTTCTTGATGATGAGAGTGAAGTACGTGCGAACTCTGTTGTTTAAAACTATATCTTGTCTAAGAACTGAAGATTTTTAATTTTGCCGTTGTATTATGTGTGGTTGGTGTTTATGATGATGGTATGCATACATCCTGCCTGTGATATTGTATACATCCTCAATGGTTAAGTGTGAAAATTATTTTTCCTAAAATTTACTCATGGATAGTCAAACTTTATATTTTTTCATGATTAGTAAATATTCATCAAAAGCTGGATGTTTCAAACACTACATCAAATTAATATTTCCAACATCCCTACGCATGAGGTTTTTTATGGTTAAATATTTTCTTGTTATCATGCTTTTCATGCCCTAGATGGTAATTAGTGTTAAACTTAGTATCTATATTCTTGCTAGAGTTTATTGTCCATTTATATGCATCAGTACTATTAATTTCTGTTGTACTTTGCATAGAGAATATACATATTTATAATGGAAAACGACTAACTAAAATAACACTTTTGGTATAAATTGATTTTGTTTCTGGTGCCTTTTTTATGCTTATCGATGACATGACTAATATGTCATCTTGTAAGTTTGCTGTATTCTGACATGAGATGCTCGAGTTTCCTCGGCTGTTTTCTTCTACTTTTACTTGGCATGTTACTGTTTTTATTCATTCATGTGCTCTCATCCAGAGAAATTTTTGCGTAAATGGAAAATTTGAGGATATTCTCTTGCTAATTGGCTGAGGCTAGTTGGTTAATGAATTATTTTTGGACTGTTACATTAATTTTCAATCGCTCAGCATCTTTCAAATATTTCTTTCCAGTTTGGCTTCATATTTTTCTATTTTGCATTCTCATATAATTTATTTTTTTGAACAACTTAATGCAGCAAAAGGTTCTTGCAGCATTGGAGAATGCAGGGGTTTTCACATCTGGTGGTTTGGTGAAAGACAAGGTAAATAAACTGCCTTCTACTTTATTTGGTTTCTGTGGCATATGCCATTTGTCTGACTTCCTTACAAGTTATTTGGTTTCTAGGAGTTGTTATGTATGCAATTTCCTGTAAGTTGTTTTACCTGGATACTTCTTCATATAGATGAGCCATGAAGCAAGTAGTTCAGATTGTATTTATTGATAATGAGTGGTCATAATTGTAGTTAATTTTCTTAATGTGGGATTCATCTCTGCAAAGTTTGGAAAATATCCACATGAGGTCTCAGTCATATTGAAAGTATTTGATTTTGAGTTATTTATTAAGAAGCAGAAGAAATCTGGGGAAGAAGAAAAAACAAAAAGGTATTTCTGATAATTGTACAATCCCAAGCCCCACATGGCCTAATTTCTGATCAATTTATATCTCCATCTGTGGAAGGAAAACTGGGTTCAAGTCATTTTAATTAATATGGGTGGCCCAATTTATGTGTAGTTGTTTTTCTTAGCTTTTTAATCATATACCTTTTACTTTTCCCACTGATCTGGAACTCCTTGAATGGGAGACTCCTTTGGTTTTACCCATCTAGAGGTGGAACTCCATGAACATTGTTTAGTTGTGACTCTAGAAGTTTCTAGGTGGCTTAAGATATTGTTTAGTAGTATCAAATGTGAGTTTTAGGTGTTGCTGGTAATCAGGTGAAGCGTAATTCAAGTCATCAAAATGTGCAGTAAGAACATCGGGTGTTATTGTGTAACACCTAAAGTTGTTGGAATAAAATCGTAATTGTTACAGATTGTTATTTTGGCTCTTGAAGTAAAACACAAATAATAAAGAGAAGGAAGAAGGAAAAGAAAAAGTCTTCTAGATTTAGTATCCAGAATTCCTGCTAGTTTTTGCTACTTAAGAGTTCTAACCTTTGATTGCCACCATTATGGATTTCAGAAATATGTCTGAGATGGATGATTGGCATTGGGATAGTAGCTTCTTGGTAGTTTTCAGCCTTTTGTTTGAAGGGTTGCAGGGAAGCCTACAAGCTATCCCATGGCAAAAAGAATGTTATGGAGGACCCCTTTTAGTCTTTAGAGTAGGAGTCAACTTTTCATTGACTTAAATATATAACATGATATAATTGGTGGTTGTGCTGACTTTTAATATTGCCGCTTTGGTTCTCTAACGTTTGATATATGCCTGCAGGTTCTCTTTTGTAGCACAGAAAATGGGCGGTCATCTTTTGTCCGGCAACTAGAACCGGATTGGCATATTGACACTAATCCTGAGATCGTTTCTCAGTTATCTGTATACATCCGTCACTTCTCATTTAGTTTAAACATTGTGCATTCTTGTTCCCTTTCTACTGATTCGAGTTTTCTCTACTTATTGCACTGCATGTCAACTAAGTTGCATGTTCTTTTTTTTAATGAAACAGAGATTTATCAAATATCAGCTTCACATTTCTCCTATTAGACCTGAACGGTCTTGCGCAAATGTGTTCAGCTCACCGACCTTGGAACAGTTCTTTGGATGCGCTTGATGCTTCACCAGTAAGACATGGAAATATAATACTGAAAATAGATTGGTCTCTATGTTCAAACTGATTACAGCTCAGTGTTCTCAAGAAACTCTTCTGCAGTTGTTGATTTTCCAATGACAAGTGGCTGCAAATTTCCTTATATTTTGTTTAAAAGTTTGTGCACTAGATTTGATTACTTCTGAACCCTTTTCAAGTGGAAATTTCACTAAATGGATCGATTGTATGTAATTTGTATCAGATACAGGATATGTATTCATTGACAATAATTTGTGTCTTAGTAGCAAGTGAGGTTGTACAAGTCCTAAGGTGCATTAAAATTTTTATTGTTCATATATAGTTCGCAGGTGTGTTAATATATTTATTTTTTAAAAATTTCTTATAAATCTCTTTTTGCAGACCTGCTTTCAGGTAGCAGGTTTGCACAAAGCATATTTACTTGCTTTTTCAAAAGTGACCTTCAAAAATTAAAAATAAAATAAATTAAAAAAATTGAGGTTGGAAGCCAAGTGACTCCAACGTGCAATAATATACTCCTACGTACCTCAATATTGTTGTAATGCTCTAAAACTTTTGTAGCACGTGTTGAGCTGAAAAATTTAGAGGTGGTTCTATAAGAGAATTTATAACAATTTGAATCTTTTGTTTTATAAAATTTCGTGGTATTAGGATTACTTTCGGTGAGAAATATAATTTTAATTTAATATTTGAGGTTAAAAGAATACAAACAACGGGCATGTACTTAGGAAATGATTATGAGTTATTCAAAGTGATGTATTCGAGAATTAATAAGAAAAAAAATTAGAAGGATTGTTATATATGGATGCAGGGAGATGAAGAATTATATATCCAAGACTAAGTGATACATGTATTGTTGAGTTATAAAATTAGGTGTGTGTTTTGGAAATTATAAAGTAAGCTTGTTTGGTTAGATATTAATTTATATTTTATATTATTAAATAGCTAATAAATTAAAAAAATAAAAATAAATTAATACCAAATATTTATATTCATTATAAAATAGATGAATCAATATATTTTAAAATATTATTTATCATGCCTCAGCTTAATTTTATATTATATTATTATTATTGATTTATTATTATATTTTTAATTCAATTCTTATAATTTAATATATTTTATACTTTTTTACTGTGATAATAAATCTATTTTTGAAGGATATGTTAATTTATTTATAAATAAAATTCTATATATCAAAATAATAGAACTTCTAATCAATATAATTTAGAGTAAACATAAGGAAAAATAATTTTATATTTCCAAAAGAAAAAAAAATATAACTTTTTTTTTCTTCAAACATTAGCATTATAATTTAAATCTTAAACAATTGGTAGGTTGATATGTTATGAGTTGTAGATTCATTTAACGTATATCTGAAGTTCATAGATCATAGCCTAAAAAATTATAAATAAAAAAATAAATTTATATATTACGAACAAGTTCACCAATAAAAATTAATGAATATACACTTCATATTTAATGAATCTTACATTAATATTAGATGAATATATAATTTATAAGTAATGAACCTAAAATTTATGTTTAATAGACCTGACATTAATAATATATGATATAAATTTTGTAAGTAATGAATCTAAAATTTATATTTAATGAATCTAACACTAATAATAAATGAATAATAAATAACAGATTTATATGTTAAGAACAAATTCATAAGTAAAAGTTTATGGATATACACTTTGTATTTAATGAATCTTACATTAATAATATATGAATATGTAATTTATAAGTAATGAATCTAAAATTTATATTTAATAAATTTGACACCAATAACAAATGAACATATATTTTACAAGTAATGAATTTAAAGTTCATGTTTAATGAATCTGACATTGATAATAAATGAATATACACTTTATATGTAATGATATATCGTCTATGCATATAACAAATAAGCATTCATATTGATAAACAACAGGTCCATTATCTATAAACTATAAGTTCATCAAAAGTACATTTGACATTCATTTAATATAATACACACGTTTATATTTATGTAAGAGTCATTTAGTATCAATTAGCTATTTATTTCGTATAATTAAGTTTATTTAATATTTTCTTAATTCAAATGAAATAGTAAAAAAAATTTCAATTAGTATGGAATAGATGGAGTAACTATTAATAAAAGTTTAAATAAAAAATAATTAATAAAATAAAATAAAATTATTTTTAAAATTTAATATTTAATAAAATTATTAATTTACCAAATATAAAAATTGTATTCTAAATTTTATAATTAATTAGGTTGTGACATATGACCATCTTATTATATATAAGAAAATTAGATATAATTAAGAAGATAACCAAACAAAATTCTAAAAATAATTATTATGCCAGTGTAAGATGACTCATGTTCATAATACTATGAATCTGGGTCCATGGTATAATTTATCCAAATAAAAGTTTAAAAAGTTATGAGTTATTCAAAATAATGTATTTGAGAAATTATTAAAACAAATAAAAATTCAAGGAGTTAAACGTGGTTTGATTAGAAGTTAGGAAGGAGAAATCTATATCTATATATACACGAAAGTAAGGTTTCTAACTTGCTTTCTCTCTTCTTTTCAATTATTCTATAAATTTAGTATATGTTTTCTTGCATTTTAGTAAGTTAATCAATTATAAAAAAACATTTAATTAAGTAAATGGATTTTATTACATAGAGTTAATTTTTTAATTAGATATTCAATGATTTAAATTGTATTGGTAAGTCTATAACTATCAACCATTAAATATTTTTCATATTTCTTAAATAGATACTGAATTAATTTAAAAATCACCTATTAAATTTTCGTGGAATTTTTTTTATTAGGGTCCATCTTAAAATTAAATTAGAAAATTTTAGTTAATTGATTTTTTGTTTATGAGTTTTAAAAAATATTGGTTATGAATAATTTAAGCTTTTAATTTTTTTTTTCTATTTCTTTTCAAGACAGAGTATAATAAAGATGAATGGTAATAATGATGCAAGAAAATTTGAAAAGAAGGAAAATAAAATTTGAAAAAAGTATCGAATGAAATACTGAGAGAAAGTGAAGGAAAATTCTTAAAATTATATATATTTTTTACTATATAAAAGGTCATCTAAAGTACACAAATATCTCTAAAAAGATTAAATAATTTTTTTTTAAATGGAGTGATTTTTTGAATATCGACTTAATTGTATAGACTTTATAAAAATTGTATTTGAATAGCCCTTGATTTTTTAAAATTTTTTAAATTCGTAAGTATTGAATATCCATTTAATATTATAAAGTCTTTTAAGGTTATTATTACTGAATACATCACGACCTTTCAATTCCATCAAAGTTCTTACTTCTTTTAATCTAGTACATTTCCTTTAATATTTCTCTATATTTATATAATATAAAATTAATTTTTAGTATTTTATTTTTATTTTCCTTACTATTAAATAGACCGTATGACAAGTACTAATAGAGTTTAGAGATTTAAATAGATATTCTTTCCACGGACTTTCTTTTATATTTATTAAATATTTCTTATTTCATTTATTTCTCTATCTTTTCCTATTCTCTTTATACTTCTCCTTTCTTCCTTTTCTTTTTTCTTCTTTCTCTCATTGTACAAATTCTCCCCAAATTAAAATACAACCATTAAAAAATCAAGGTTTATCACTTTCTATCTCTTTAACTATCATTTAAGCGAAACACTTAGGAGAATAATGAATTAAATTTAAGATTTGGGAGTTTGGGATTCTTAGAGATTAATTTTAAGATTTGTGAAGGATTTAAACTTTAGACCTTCAAATGAATTCTAAGGAGGTTTGAAAGGTAGGATCAAGCTTCGATGATCAAAATTTGGATTTCTCCATTGTCAATTAAGATTAGTAATATAGTTTTAGGGATTCTGGGTATATAACTTGAATTTTTGTTAATTAGTACTATATAATAATTCATGTATTTTTTGTAATTAGAGGAAGTTGGGTTTGTGTTTTGTATACTCAAAAAGTTTTTTTTAGTTAATTGTGAAATTGAATTTGATGTAGTTTGAGTTTTCTTTTACTTCTTCTACCCCTTTGAATGTGTTTAATCAATATTTGATGACATCTTGGGGTTTTATAATTGTTACGAGTATGATTAATTATAATGCGATGATGGAGTATACATTTGTAATAATTGGTTGTGTATTGATGGAAATTGTTATATTGTGATTGTGTGTTAATTAGTGTATAAAAGATCAATGGTAGTGTACTTGTGTGAGATAAGTACAAATTTAGATGAGACGTTACATGATTATTGTGAAATATTATGAAATCAGTATTGAGATGATGATGTGTGATATATGTTCGTGTTTTGTGATTATGGGATTGAGAGTATAATTAAAAAACTCTAGTTCCTATATAATAGTTATATATTTGGAATAGATGATCAGGAATCAATGATCGCCTAAGGAATCGAGGTTGAATGCATGTTCGAGCTGAGGCTCTTCGAGGTTTTCAAAGGCAGTAATAGGTTATAAGTTATGCATGTCAACCGAAATGAGTAGCATGACATATATACTTATGTATTAATCCCCTAATTCTTTACATTTCATGACCTTAGGATCCATTGACTTTGATCTTTACAGTCAAATTGAGTAGTACTAATCATATATTTCAAGTGTCTTTTTTGAAGGATTGTTGACTTAGTGCTCAAAAGCCTTGTCCTCAATTTTTTGCCTCATAAATCATGACTGCTAAGCATGTCGTGAGCATGAAATTCATATTTCAATAGCCATTGTAGTAAAAATGAGATCGCAACTGCAGGAAAGGAAATCGCGATAGAAATGGAAAAATGGGAATAGAGGAGATAGCGTCCAACATCCGTTCGCGACGGAGATCGCTACTCTGGCTTTCTTAGAATGGATGAAATCATAACCATAATATTCATACCCATTAGAAAGGCCGCAAATGATTATTTTTTAGTAAGCGAATTTTGGAATGACACATGGATTATAGCCGTTCTAACTTTAAAAATCATGACCGCAAATTTGGTGTTGTGAACGCGATATCCCGATCGCGACCATGACTTTGCTCTAACCATGACTCTGTAAGTGGTATATCTAGAGCTTAAAGCAAGAATATGGCCTATGGACATATGGCAATGTCTCTTTAGTGGCTTGGGGCTACAAATACCCCTTACAAAAGATATTAATGGTTGATTGACAACCTTCTTTAGTGCCATATTATTGCTATTTGATTTTACATCTTTACATTTATTTGTTTGTAACCTTGTAAGATTTTTGTAAGAGCTTTGAATACTCTTGTGAGGTTTGAGTGTTAGCCAAAACACTTGGGCTTGGGTTTGAGAGTTAGCCTTGGACTAAAAGTCCTGTAAGGTGGTGTTTTGGCCATAAATATAAGTTATGAGGTTTTGTGTGAGCTAAGACACCTAGTTGAGATTGAGCTAGTGAAAGTTCCATTGTATTTGCAATTAAGTTTAGTGAAATATCCAATTGAAGATTGAAAATAGATGTGGGCTTTGTTAATACCCGAACTACTATAAATCATGTGTTTATCTTCTTTTCTCCTTTCTACTTTCTACTTTCTACTTCTCAAATTTTTAATTACTTATTATTCTCCAGTTTCACAAATTCAACCCCCTTTTTTATTCATTAAGGGCAAACAATTGTTATTGGAGCAAAATAATCACTTTTCAAGCTTAATTTTGTAAGTAAAAGATCAAGATGGTCAATACATGAGTTCACCACCTAAGACCTCACTTTCTTGGTTCCAATTATACCTATTGGAAGTATAAATAAAGATTTATTTGGATAATGATGGGGATATTTGGGCTTTTGTGAGAAAGGAATGAAAGTCTCTAATAAAAGAAGATGATAGTATAGAGGTCTCTCTTAATAGAGATGAATGGATTGAGGCTTATATAAGAGCCAATGGCAAAAGAGCCATGATCATCCTTCTAGGATCTCTATCAAGAGAGAAATGTGAAAGAGTTCAATACCTCTCAGTTGCATACATGATATGGTAAACCTTGAAAAACTACTATGAGGGTACAAGACAAGTAAAATCCAAAAAGATCTAACTCTCAGCGATGGAGTATGAACTCTTCAAGATGAAACCTAATGAAAGCATCAATGACATGACCAACCGACTTCTCACTATCATCAACAACTTGAGGAAGTTGGGTAAGCAATATGAGCTTGTTGACATAAACAATAAAATCCTCAAGGCTCTACCATTTAAGGACTATGGTTCAAGAGTGGCAATTATTAATGAAGCCAATGAAGACTTGGGCAAGGTGTCAATAGTTGATCTTATTAGAAAACTCCTTACTCATAAGATTATTCTTAACAAAGAAGAAAAGTAAAAGAAAGGCCTTTGGCTCTCAAGAGTTCTACCAAGAAACATCAAAAGAGTGAAAGCTCAAGTGTATATGAATGAAGTGATGCTGAGGATGAGGAGCTTACTATGCTCTCAAGGAGAGTCAAAGAGATAATGAAAAATAGGAGAAGATAGAAGAAGCCTTCAAAAAGTCCTCTTCTAACTCCAACTCCAACTCAAGCTTCAACAATGGTAAAAGGAATAAAAATTATCTCACTTGTTATGAATGTTGTAAGTAAGGGCATATCAAGGTCGATTAGTTCAAGAGTAAGAACAAGAAGAATTTTGTGAAAGAAAAAGATAAGAGGAAGACATTTAAAGCTACCTAGGATGATTCGTCATCAAGTAAAAATAAAGAAGAAGAGCTAGCAAACCTTTGCTTAATGGCCTTAGAGGATGACTCCAATGAGGTATGCTCTACTTTCGACAAATGTGATGACGATGATGATTGTGTTGATAACATGCCTTGTGGGGATGATGATGAGCTTGTTGAAGCCATAAATTTAAAGTGTAAAAAATATTATCTGGAAAAAAGATTCACAAAGAAAAGTATTCAAAATTTGAAAAAGATTTTAAGGCTTTGGAAAAATAAATTTCTTTATTCACTTCTTCAGACAATGATTTAAAGAAATCTTTAAGTGAACTCTCATTTCAAACATTTTCCTCCAAATCTCTTAAAAGAAAACAATGATTTAAAAATAGAGACTAAGGAATTGAGAGCTTCATTTTTAAAATTTCATAAGGGAAAGGAAGTTTTAGATATATTAATTGTATCTCAAGACCACCTTTGATTAACATGGACTTAGCTTCAATGATGCATCATCGCCCTTCACATCTTCTCCTTCTACATCCAAGTTCATCAAAGCCTCAACAACACAAACCTTGTATAGAGGGTGTTGCTAAGAATGCTAAGACACACACTAAAGCTCCTAATCTAAAAGGAAACGGAAAATCTTCACAAGGCTCAAGAGATAAGCCTCAAAGAGCTAATCATGCTTTCATATATAAGAAGAATGCTCGCAATTACTCATACTCACATAAGAAATACTCTTGTATGCATGAAAGGATAAAGGTACATTAAGATCCAAATTTCAAGCAAAAAGACCATCGAACAAAAAGAACCTCAAACCTAATGTTCAATGTTACTATTATATGAAACTTGGGCATATAAATGTACTTTGCTATGTTAGAAAGGCACATCTCCAATTAGGAGACCCTTCCATGACTAACCCTCAAGGATTTAAAATGGTTTGTCTACCTAAAAGAAAGACAATTTTTTTCTTGTAGGTATGCTTCAAAACAAGTTTGAAAGAGGATGATTAATATGTGAATAATTGCTCTTGGATGCATATGACTGGAGACGCCAACCTCTTCTCATACTTGAAAAAAATTAATGGAGGAAAGTGACATTTGGAAAAAATGTCAAAGGTAAGATTGTAAGCATTGGTTCTATTGGTGAAAAAAACTCTTATCTCATTAATGACGTGCTTTTAGTTGATGGATTGAAGCATAACCTCATAAGTGTAAATCAATTATGTGACAAAGGTAATAATGTCACCTTTGATTCTAAAGGTTGTCTAGTAACCTCTTTAGAGGATGACAAAGAAATCTTTGGAGGAGAAAGGTTTGGCAATAACTACATAATCAACACAAATGATATTACTAATGGTTCCTTTGAGTGTTTTGTGTCTTTAATTGAGGAGTTATGGTTGTGGCATACAACACTTGAACGTGCAAATATGGAGCTCATTCAAAGCCTCAAGGAGGATGAACTTATTATTGTTAAGTTCTCAAGTACTTGTGGACCATAGTAAATAGAGAAGCAACACAAACCATCTCTAAAGTCTAAAAAATTAGTAAGTACCTCCAAACTTCTTCAATGATTCACATGGATCTTTTTGGACCCAATAGGATTGCTAGTTTGGTTGAAAAATATTATGCATTTGTATTAATAGATGATTACTCAATATTTACTTGAGTTAGTTTCTTAGCTCATAAAAATTATGCTTTTGATGCCTTTAAAAGTCTTGCTAAGAAAGTTCAAAATGAAATAGAAAGGTTTTATTTCATAAATAAGAAGTGATCATGGAAAAGAATTTAAAAATGAGTCTTTTGAGTTTTTTGTGATGATATGGTATTTCTCATAATTCTTCATCTTCTAGAACACCACAATAAAATAGTTTTTTTTTTTTTAAAGATAGAACTCTTGTTAATATAACTAGGACAATGCTCAATGAATATAGTTTACCAATATACTTCTGGTCTGGAAGCCATCAACACTTCATGTTATATGATCCATAGAGTTTTTCAAAGTTCTATTTTAAATAGAACTTCATATGAGCTTTGGAATGGTAGAAAACACAAGATTTCAAATCTAAGAGTATTTGGTTGCAAATAATACATATTAAATTCCAAGGATAATCTTGGAAAAACGAATGAGGGAATATTTTTAAGTTATTCCACCTCTAGGAAAGCCTATACAGTCTTCAATTAAAAAGCTTTAGTTGTTGAGGAGTCTATGAATATTGTCTTTGATAAATCTAATAAGCTTGATCTTGGGAAATGTAGTCTTGATGTTATTGTAGGTGAACTTGAAAAGCTTGACAACTCTCATAATGAGGAAGGATGCTATAGGAAACTCTCATGAGCACCATCAAGATAATGAAGCCTATATATCACATCCAGAGGAAGCACCTTGAGAGCTTCCAAAGGAGTGGAGACATCCCAAAGGTCATCCAAGGAGTTAATAATCGGTGATCCTTTAAGAGGTGTAAGTACTAGATCCCATCTTAAACATTTAGATAATAATCTTGCATTTATTTCTTATATTGAGCTAAGCAACATTACTGAAACTCTTAATAATTTGTGTTGGGTGATTGTTATGCAAAAGGAACTCAACCAATTTGAAAAATTTGGAAATTGTTCCAAGACCCAAGGATCATCCAATTATTAGATGTAAATGAGTGTATAGGAATAAGTTAGATGAGTAAGGTTTCATAACTAGGAATAAGGCCCGACTGGTTGCCAAAGGGTATAACCAAAAGGAAGGCATTAACTATGATGAAATCTTTGCTCCCACTGCAAGATTAGAGGTAATTAGAATTTTACTTGTTTATGCATGCCATACTTTTTTAAATGGATGTTAAAGCACATTTTAAATGGATTAATCACAGAAGAGGTGCATGTTGAATAACCTTCCAGTTTTGGATATTTTAACTAAATCTTGTTGTGAGCCCGATTTTCCAAGGTTCGTCCTAAGCAGTGCGTGACCACATCACTGTGTCGAAGGTTGCTTATTTGTATTAGACTCGTTTCAAAAGGAGAAGGTTGGAAGGAGGCCTTAGAGGCCAAGACAACCTGGTAACCACAAATATTGGAGAAGATAGGGAGTTGCCACCTGGAGAAAACTAGAAAATGAGAGGGGTGAAGGATGAAAACTCAGATTTCTCATAAGAAGTCTAAGATTTCTCATCCCCCAATCATAGATATTTTGGTTTGAAAAGTTAGGTACGCATCAAGAAAGGGTTAGGCACCCCAATGCGCCCGAATATAGAGTCCAGCCTCCACTTTATGGCTTTTAGTTTTTCTAATAGAACTAACTTAGCTTGGTTACTACCCATTCTAGTTATGAGGAATTCTTTTTTTTTTTAAGTATTATTAAGCATATATAGGTGAGAAGATACTAACCTCTATCTACCTCAAGGGAAAGGCACATTAGTGCCACTAAGCATAAGGAGGTATATTGATACCTTAGTTTTTATCTTACATGTGAAGGTGAACATAGATGAACTTGTTTTAGTTTATGTTTTAGTGTTCGGTTTATTTTATTTTAGATTAATGAGTGAATGAGAAAGAGTAGCGTAAGAGTTCACATTGGCGAGTTAGTTCATTTTAATAGGCATGTGAGATAATCACTCAAGTTAGCCAAGTATGGTTTGGCCTTTAGCATGTGAGGTGAAATCTAACATATCAACATAATTAAGGGCCTGTTTGGTTCAGTTGAGCAATGCAACTCGTAGCTGGTGGTTGATAGCTGGTATCTGATAGCTGATAGTTGGTAGGTAGCTAATAAATTAAACCATTTGGTAAATTTTGTTAGCAGTTACTATTAATATGTTAAATATGACCATTGAGGGTATAATTTATCCTTAAATATAATTTATTTTATTATATTATTTCTAATGATACAATTTTAAAAAATAACTTATAATAATTAAAAATATTATAGTTAATCTTGTTTAGCTCAATTGTATTTATTATTAAAAATATTTATTAAATTTATTTTGAAAAGTAGGAATTAGAATTTAAATTCCAATAATAAAAGATCTCTAATTTCAAATGTCATAATTATATTTATTATAATTATTTAACTATTAAGTATAATCTTAAAATAAAAATTATTTTTCATGAATTATAAAATTAATTGTATGAGATCAACTTAAAATAAATTATTATGAATACATTTTAATAAAAAATTAAATAAGCTATCAGCTAATAAAAAAATTCTAAAATATAATTGATATAATCAGCAACTGATTGAGACTAAATCAGCTATTAGTTGCTGATTTTTAAGTTTTACTAAACAATTTAATCAACAACTACCAGGTGCACAAATCTTCTGAACCAAACGCCTCTAAATTCATATACTAATTTAGAGTACTAAATAAAGGAGAATTAACTACTTCTAGCACCCTAATTAATACTAATTTCACTTAAACACATAAACATACATAAAAAATTATTCAAACTTAATCAATCCTCTTTAGAGAGGATTAGGCCAAGAAAGGCTAATTAAACTTGTACTATATCGACAAAAAGTAAGTTTAGTACTCAAAGAAGTAATTAAGGCATTAAGCACGTAGTGAAACAAACTTAACAGTTGAAGTAGTCAAAGCATGGTAAAATACAAACTTTATATATGTAAGCACCCATTTTTCGAATTTAAATATCAAGAGAATTATGAAAAATCTAATGATGAAAGTTGCTGCTTCTCAAATCTCATAGAGTTGAGGATGGCCAAATTCCAATTAGGGTTACGAGTAATTAAGCTAAATATCATTTTTTGATATCAAATTGAACTAAATTGATAGAAAAAATTAAGTTTTTAGGATAAAATTGAACAAATTAAAAAGTTTAGGACTAAATTGCAAGATTTTTCAAAAGTTTCCAACTTAGAGCCAATGCTCCGCATACAGCTGGCCGGCGGTACACAGAGCTAGTCGGCTCTATGTAGAGCCAACTGGCTTTACATAGTTCTGATTGGCTTAAAAGCTTGGGCTTTTGTGTTGTTTTAAGCATTTTTTGACTTTTAAAGTTAGTAATTGTTAAAATATGTTCAGAAGGTTGTTATTGATAATCATTTGAATTTTAAATATTCTTTTTATGATTAATTTAATTTTTATCAATAATTATCGTTCAGAATATTTTGATATATCCTTTAATTATTTAATAATTATTTCTGATTATCAATAATTAAAGAAGATGTATATCTTGGCATTTAGGGTTTCTTTCTTCTTTCTCTATAAATAGAAAAAGGAAACCTTAGGCTAAATTGGCAATTCTTGGTAGAGAATGACTGGTAAGTTTTTGACGAAGGTACTGAATTTCTAAAAACTAAACACTAAATGCTAAATACTTTGGATACTTATCCGATCTTTGAATCAACCTTCTCCTCTACTCATGAGACTCAAGAATCTGCTCAATACGGTGACAATCTGAAGGTTTCTAAACTCATTGCATCATTATTTTCTTCTTCTGTTTTAATGCTTTTCTATATGAATGTAGTAACATGCCTAGGATTTATATGATAAATGCTATTGGTTGAATTATTTTACTTGTTTTGCATGATTAGATCTAGGAATGCCATGTTTAAATATGATAACTTATGTTAGATTCATTAAAGCAACATGTTAGGGTTTAAAACTTTATGAGTTTGTATGACAAATGTAGGTTTCGATGTGTTTCTATTATAATTGAATGATTTAGGTACTAAATCATTGATCTTTTTTCTGTTTTGGATATAGTTGACATAATTGGTTAGGTTTATCCGTTGTAAGTGTATTTTAAGTTAAATTATATTGTTGTCTTAAAAACGGGTTCAATTATATATTTTGGTGTGTTTTACATATATTAATCATATTTTTATATTTTTGTGCATGTATCGTTGAATTCAGAGAATCTGGTGTCGAATCTGGCCTAAGAACCATCCTAGATTGAATTAGCTCTATGTATAGTCGATCGCCCGTTTTGCTGATTTTTGAGGATCTATAGATGATTTCCAGCTTTTGCTGCATATTTTAGTCAATTTTGAGTTATTTAGTTGTAAGAGGATGGTAATAGCTTAGTAATTTTCTTGCTTTCTTTTGTTTTGCTTTTATATTTGTATTGTGATATGTAATGTCAAATGCTTATTTGACTGATTAGTAACTAAAATTGATCACCTAAACTTAGGCTTTTTAATTTAGATTTTGGCATGAAAATTATAGTCCATTAGGTTAATATGATGGTAATTGGCATAAAAGTAAAATTAATTAGACTTAGGTGGGATTTCCATGCCAAATAAGTAAATTGACCCACTTAAACTTAGGTGAATTAAAATAGGCCTTGGCATGTAAAATGTAGTCCATCTAGGATTAATGGTTAATAATAGGGACATAACATGACCTAAGAGGAGTGATTCAAAAAGAGCTCCAATAACTCTTAGCTAGAATGGCTACAAACCAAGCCCCACTGTCTGCTCCAATTGCCACTGCGGTGGCTAATCCTCCTGTTGTTGTTGATCTAATTGTTATCGATGGCAAAACTGCCACGGCTGCTGCAGTCGCTATTACTGCCGCCACACTAATGCTAATGCGGATGACCCTACTAGAAAAGGGGTGCCTCAAAACTTTTGGAATTTTGATGAGTTTGCATTAGACCAAGTTAGAAAAAAGACTGCGCTTACTACTAGTGAGGCTGTAAGTGGCTTGAGTGCGAGGTTGGACAAGATGCAAGAGATGTTGGAAGTCAAGAGTTTAGATCCAACTTATGACTTTGATGAGTTAGTATTGATCGGAGAAGTCAAACTGCCTTCCAAGTTCAAAATGCCCGAGATGGACAATTTCAATGGAACCAGTGATTTGAAGGTTAATCTAAAACAAGATGTTGCCATCATGGGAACTACTCAACTAAGCAAGTCCCAAATTGTTAAGTTATTTGTATTGTCCTTGGAAGGACACGCTGTGAACTGGCATCATAGCTTAGAGAGATATGCCAAAGCTAAATGATGAGATTTGTGTAATTCATTTGAAAAGCAATATGATTATACTCATATCTTAAAGTTTCGATTAGAGATTTTGAGTCCACTAAACAAAAGCTAATTGAGTCATTCTATAATTTTTTAACTATGTACAGAAAGAAGGTTGGGTTGATGAAGAACAAGCCTTCTGACAAATACCAAGTTTGCATGGTGGTCTGAAATGTTCTTCCATTTTAGATTGAGAGGCTTCAGATGATGAATCCAAAGACGTTCATGGACTTGTATGATGACGGGGTACAAGTCAAAGAAATTAAGAATGATAAGAGAAAGAAAGCCCGAACTAGTGGAAGAGCGAACTATCAGGTTGAAGGGAGCATAACTCTTGATGTGAATATTTTCCAGCAACTTAAGAGGTTCTCCAACTTTAAACAGCCTCTCTCGAAGATCTTTGAAAGGCTAGTGCAAAATGGCTTGCTCCAACAAAGTACCTTCAAAAACCTGCCAAACCCTAATGCACTAGAATATAAGCCAAATGCCTATTGTGAACTTCACCAAGCACCTAGACACCATACCGACAACTGCATTTGCCTTAAATAAGAGATCCAAGACCTAATTGATGCTGGAAAGCTAACCAACCCTAACCAGCCTAGTACTAAAAGAAACCCACTGCCAAACTATAAGAGATTATAGTGGTTCAAATGTTAACAAATTGGTGAATTGAAGAAAGGGTGGGTGATTAAAATTCTTGCTTAGGGATGAATAGAGAATAAGTAAAGAGAGAAGAATACAAGAGAATATAGTGGTTCGGATGTTAACAAATCCTACATTCACTCCCCAATTCACACTTAGGAATTCACTATACTTGCACTCTTTACAAAATAGAGTTTTTTCAAACTTACTATCAACTTAGTGTTTTTGTGGCTCAGACCAAATCTTACACTTTGTGTCTTAATGGCTCACACATAACCATATAAGAGTTTTACTTAAGCTAACTCTCAAACCCAAATCCAAGTGTTTTAGTTAACACTCAAACCTCACTAGAGCATTCAAGCTCTTACAATAACTAAAAATGAAGAAATTAATTACAAGAAGAAGAAAAATTGAATGCACACTAAAATAAGCTTTTGGAGGTTTTTGATCAATCATTAAAACCCATTTGAGGTGATATTTATACCTTTTAAACCTCAAAGAGCCATTACATACAAAATCCCCAAAAACCTACCAAGATTTCTTTAAGAAAGTGCATTAAATGCACTTGTTAGAATGCAAATTTGGTCTCGATTCTTGCTTCACGATCGTGAAATACAAAATGTCTTCAATGGCTATCTGACGTGGCAGTGTGGTATTGGCAGCTTTTTAAAATGACAGTTGGCAGTTTCTAACGAACTTTTAGACCTTAGAAGTTTGTGGTCGCGCCCTCCTGAGGTGCGGTCACGATTCAAGTCTTCCAGCATATATTTCCTACTGCTTTAAAACTACTCAAGTACGCAGTCGCACCATCACTTGGTGCAGTAGTGATTTTGGACTTTTATAGGCCAAAACTTTGTGTCTTGAAATTGCATGTTTTCACGGTTGCGCCTTCATGGTGTGATCACCATTTTTGAGGATACTTTGTTAAATTAGACTAGAACATCAAAACTTAAAAGAACATTAGATCACAACTTCAATTTATTTTTTAAGATCAAATTTAGGGATAAGGCCATGTGACAAATCTCTTAGGCTAACAAGTATAGTAGCTATCGCTGAGGAAATGATAAAAGCAATTATTGAGAAGACCACTGAAATGGCCACTTTCTGGAAAGAAGACTTGCCACTAGAGGGAAGGGATCATAACAAGGCTCTTTACATTGCAGTTGAAGTGAAAGAAAAAAGGACTCCTTGTGTGATGGTAGATGATGGGTCAACCATCAATCTTTGTCCTTCTCACATCCTTTCTAAGCTGAGAATGAAAGATCAGAAGCCTTCAAATATGGTCATAAGAGCCTATAACAAAAACTAAGAAAGACGTGGAAGGGACGTTCTCAGCTTTAGTGAAGACAGGTCCTATAGAATCCTGAGTTGAGTTTATTGTCCTGGATATCCTAGTAACATTTGCCTTATTATTGGGAAGACCATAGTTTCATGCCCTAGAAGTGCCATCCACCGTGCAACAGAAGGTCAAGTTTCCTCATGAAGTAGAGATAGTCATTATCAATGTTGGGTGGTAAGGTTGTCTCGGTCATCCAAGAGGCTATCAAGGTTGATGCTTATGCTTTATGAGGATTACATGGATTCTAAGGTGGCTAGTATGTTCAAGAAAATAGACTTTATGCCTAGAATAGGGCTACGGAAGAATCAACAGGGAATTGCAAAATTGCTGAACTTCAAAGGTAATAAGACTCGACATGGCTTAGGGTATAATGAGGATGAAGACGAGGGCAAAACAAAGGGTAAGACTCTGAAGATGTTTTTGTCAAAAAATACAAGCCCTACTCTAGGGAGCCTGAGCCCATTACTATAGTTGGAACTGAGGTACTTGGGTTTGAAATCTTCAAGAGCTTGATCATCGACATGATGGTTGAGCTAAGCATTAAAAATGTCCGAAAGAAAATCATTGCTGTGGTTGAGAAGCTGAAGCCGAAAGAATTCATCAACCTACCCAAAGACTTGAGCCCGCAAGGTTTAGTTGCATTAGTTATAGAAAACATTATTAATTTTTTTATAAGGAGACTGATGTAATAATGTCCGGTCTTTATGAGGATGATGATATTTTTACTTCTACGATCAATAATATAAACATTAACTTTGGTTATTTTTGTGATGTCTTTTTTTATGGTAGTGTGCATTTTAATAATCATTATATGTGCATATTTGACATTAATTCTATTTAAATTGATTCATTTGATTTAGACATAAATGAACATCCCGATAACATTTCTATTGCTCATGATATCATTCTTGAGGAGAGGAGCGAGTTTGAGCAAATACTAAAAAAAAATCAAGCCTATCAAGCAGAAGATGAGAAGGCTGAGGCTGGAATGGGCAGAAAAGATCTGAGGAGAGGTAGCTAAGCAAGTGAAAAGCCAATTTCCTTAATATAGTCCATTATCCTGAATGATTGGCAAACATATTCTCGGTCCTAAGAAGGATAAAAAAGTTAGAATCTGTGTAGATTATAAGGACCATAACAAGGCTTACCCCAAAGATGACTTTTCCCTTCCTCACATCAATGTGATAGTTGATAGTGTGACTTCTAGTGCAATGTATTCTTTCATAGATGGGCTTTCTAAATATAATCATATTATGATGGCGGTCATGGACAAGTTGAAAATGGTGTTCATCACTGAATAGGGCAAAAATTGCTACAAGGTTATGCCGTTTGGGTTAAAGAATGCTGGGAGCAATTTTTCAAAGAGCAGCCACTTATATGATGTATAAGAAGGTTGAAGCGTATGTGGATGACATGATGGTTAAATTGAAACAAGGGAAGGGCATTTTTAGGCTCTAGATAGGTTTCTAGGATGATTAAAATAGTATAATATGAGGTTGAACCCAAATAAGAGTGTATTCTTTCATGGATGGGTTCTTCGAGTATAACCAGATTATGATAGCGGTCATGAACAAGTTTAAGACCACGTTCATCACTAAATGGGGCACGTATTGCTACAAGGTTATACCATTTGGATTGAAGAATGCAGGAGCGACTTATTAGAGAGCAACCACTATCTTGTTTTATAATATGATGCACAAAGAGGTTGAGGTATACGTACACGACATGATGGTCAAGTCTGCAACAAGGAAAAGGAATTTCTAGGCTCTAAATGGGTTTCTAGGATGAGTAGAAAGGTATAATCTAAGGCTGATTCCAAAGATGAATGTGTATGAAATGATGTTAGGAAAGCTCTAGGGCACATTGTAAGTCAGCAAGGGATAAAGATTGATCCGAACAAGGTTGGAGCAATTCAGGAAATGCCAGCACCGAAAATGGTAAAAGAAGTTAGAGGATTTTTAGGACGTTTACAATATATCAATCAGTTCATCTCTAAGCTCATAATGATTTGTGATCCTATTTTCAAAATTCTGAGAAAACACCAACCCATTGTGTGGGATGAACGGTATCAAAAAGCCTTTGATAAGATTGAAGAGTACCCAATGAAAGTCGTCGGTGCTAAAACTGCTAAAGTATGGAAAGCCTTTTACTTAGCCTTGGAAGAGGAAGCAATAGAAGCAATGGTGGCACAATGAGGTTCCAATTATATGGTAGCATGTGGTCTATTACCTCATGAGTCAAAATATAATCTCATAGAGAAGACCTGCTTAGCTATGATATAGGCTACGAGAAAGTTAGGACACTATTTTCGATCTTATAAGGTTCAAGTAATTTTGAAAATAAACCCGCTGAGGTATTTTTTTTCGAGGCTCCATCCCTCACGAGTAAGTTGGTTAAGTAACTAAGTAGTTTTGACAGAGTTCGACCTTGAGTACATCACTAAGAAACTAGTTAAGGAAAGAGTTGTAGCAAAATTCCTAGCACATATGCGATTGAGGGAGACGACCCTTAGGACATAGTATTTCCTGATGAGAATCTAGGGGCAATTAAGACTCAAGAATGGAGGTTGTACTTCGATGGAGCAGTTAACGGTAAGAGGTGTAAGGTTAGGTGTAGTCTTGATTATATCAAAAGGTGAAATGTTGTTGATGGCCAAGTGATTGGACTTTAAGGTAACGAATAACGTGGCAAAGTACGAGGTGTGTTGTATAATGGCAGGAGCGAATTAGTTAATGGTCCACGAGGACTCTATACTGGTAATTCAACAAGCTATTAAAGAGTAAGAAGTGAAAGAATAGAGGTTGATACCATATGTCAATTACCTCAAGACTTTAGTTTTCTAAGAGACGAGACCCGATAGCGAGTTCGTTGGCCATTCTTTCATCTATGTGGGACAATCCTGCATAGCTTCCGATGAAGCTGTTGGTGATTATAAAATCTGGAGTACCTTGCTACTATGGGAAGCAAATTATAAATATCTAGATGGGCCTAGAAGAGAAGCCCTGGTTTTATGATTTATAGATGCTTGTGGAAAATGAGAGTATCTGAAAGAGGCATTTATAAGAGACATGCATGCGCTACAAACTCAAGCTAAGAACTACATCATCCACGATGGGATACTGTATAGAAGAATGGCTTCAGGTATTCAGCTCAGATGTTTGACTAAGAAAGAAGTACAACTAATGATGGAAGATGTGCACAAAGGGGTGTATGAGCCTTATATGAATGGTATAGTATTGACTAGGAAAGTCATGCATCAGAGCTACTATTGGTTAACAATGGAAAAGGATTGCATATCCTCGGTAAGGAAATGCCATGAGTGTCAATTATACAGTAATCTAAGTCATTTTGCCTCCGACTAAACTTCACAATCTAATGTCTCTGTGGCCTTTCGCAGCTTGGGAAATTGATATAATCAAAGGGATAATGCCTCCCTCGAATAGGCATAGGTTCATAGTCACGACAATTAACTATTTCTCTAAATGGGTTGAGGCTCAGTCATTTACCCACCATAGGGCTAAAGTAGATGGCCAGGTTTATAGAAAGGAACCAAATTTGTAGGTAGAGGGTCCCGTATCATGTTGTGACAGAAAATGGTGTACAATTCATATGTTGGACATCATACCTACTTGAAGAATACAAGATTGAACATCATAGGTCTTCTTGATAAAGCCTTCAAGCGAATGGTGTGGTTGAAGCAACCAATAAGAACTTAAAGAAAATACTCTCGAAGATGGCGTGGTACCACAAGGATTGATCATTTCAGTTACCCTTTACACTTTAGAGGTATCGAACTACTGAACGAACATTGACGAGGCAAACACTGTACTCGATGGTTTATGAGACTGAAGCAATTCTACCAGTTGAGCTATAGTTGAAGTCTTTGAGAGTTGTGCTGGAAGCTAATATACCAGAGTATCAGTATGCTGAAAAAAGACATGAATAGTTAGCTTTAATCGATAAAAAGAGGATGAAGGATATGTATCATATGCAACTGTATTAGAAGAGAGTAGCTAGGGTGTTCATTAAGAAGGTGAAGACAGGAAAGATCAGAGCTAGTGATTTGGTGTTGAAGCACATGAGGCTATAATGTTTGATCCTAGAAAAAACTTCAAGCCCAATTAGGAGGCTCATATCTTATAAAGAAAATTTTGCCTAAGGGTGCTGCTAAGATTTTAGACTTAGAAGGAAATAATTTCTTTAAGCCCATCAACCTGGATCCTCTCAAGAAATATTATGTGTAAAATGGAAAAAAGGAAAAAGAGAATAAATAATAAATAAAAATGCATTTGCTGATTAGAAAACTTAAAAAGGTTGGTCAAGCAAAGATTAAGACGGTAAAGAGAGAAAATGTTCAACTTGAAAATCCGAAAGGACTGGCTGATAACAAGGGTTGTATCATGACAAATAAAAATATACATATTTGGACCTTTTCTAAAGGAATAAATTTGTCTAATTTTTTTTATCAAACTTGCATATAAATGTTTATTACTTTATGCATTACTAAAAGAAAAATAAAATGAAAACCTAAGTAAAATCTATAAGGTCTATTAATGGAAGCATTTTTCTTTTTGCACTTGCATTTCTAGAATCAGCAGCTAGCTCTTGGGTTCTCTTATCCCTTGCAAATCTAGGTGTACTGGTGGTGTGAAGTAGAACCCAAGTCTTGAAGTTATTGTTTGTGGTCAGGTCACCTTCAGCATCGATGTCGCGTTCTATAGTATGGCAGTACCACAACCTCTCAATCTGGTCCAAGAAATCTTGCCTTAATGGAAAGCATTCAAAGTTAGGGATATTGTAGGATCAGTTTGTTCTACCTATACTGGCAACAAAGCCTAAAAGGTGTATAGAAAGTAGATGTTCGTATCCTAAGCAAAGCGACGCAGCCCCCATATATCAAGAGTGTGACTTGTCGAATCTTCCACCAAGGTAGGTCCAATGAATAAGGGTATCTGAAATTCCCTTTATCCAAGTAATCCAGTTTTCATGATCTCGAGGCACCTTAGAGCTTATCGGCTCTATGTATAGCAATCAGTTGTTCGTTCGTCAATCGCCCGTTTTGCTAATTTTTGAGGATTTCTAGATGATTTCTGACATTTGCTACATATTTGTGTCAATTTTGAGTTATTTTGTTATAAGAGGGTTTTAATAGCTTAGTAATTTTTCTACTTTCTTTTATTTTACTTTTTTTTTTTATGATCTATGATGACAAATACTTGTTTGACTGATTAGTAACTAAAACTGATCACCTAGACTTAAGCTTCTTAATTTAGACTTTGGCATGAAAATTATAGTCCATTAGGTTAATAAGATAGTAATTGGGCCTAAAATTAAAATTAATTAGACTTAGGTGGGATTTGTCATGCTAAATAAGTAAATTGACCAATTTAGACTTAGGTGAATTAAAACAGGCTTTCATATATAAAATTTAGCCCATTTATGATCAATGGTTGGTAATTGGGACATAACACATTGGGCCAGACTAAGTGGGCCTCTTTTGCATAATTGAGTAGTTAATTAGATTAATCAAATAAAAATGAGAAACTGTGGTAAGCTTAATAAAATAGGCTTTAGGTGGACCTAACATGTTGTATTGTTATATGTAAAAAAGTTATATGCTACATATATAGGGAATTGATTATTAATTGATAAAATCAAAGGTAGGGATATAGAAATAAGAAATTTGGTTTCTGAATCCATCTTTAGATATGGCGAAGCCTCCTTATGGAATCTAATTATGCCATGTCAGACCTAAAGGTGTCCTAGTGAACTTACTGAGGTGGCAACCGCATTAGTCTCTAGGACATTTGGGTGCGTGCCTCGAAACTGCTTCCCACAACATGTAGAACCTAAAGATAATTATTTTCAAATAAAATAGAAAATAAACATGCCTATTTAACCCTAATCATGCCATTGATCAAGGGAATAAGGCATATAACTTAGGGGTTAACTCATATATCAAGCGTTAATTCATTTTATCAAATAAAATACTTCAATCATGCTTAAAAATCTTAATTCTACCCTAAAACATGTTAAACAAAAGATAAACATACTCGAAAAACATCTTTTATCATGCAAAACGCACTTTTATAACCCAAAACACCAAAATTGGATTTAAAAAAATCAAGCTTTTAAGCTTCTGTAGTCTTACCCTATGTACGGTAAGCCTTAGCCTATCTGGACTAAGTTAAAGCCCATATGAGGTAAGGCTTACCCCATATGGGGTAAGCTTATAAAAGCTTGAAAGCTTTTTGTGTTTATCCTTTTGATGCCAAACACCATACCCAAGCAATAAAAATGAAGAGAAAAGGCAAAAATAATGGCAAATATGAACTAATAATAGGTTTAGCTCCGACTTTTTAGCTCTCAAGGTATACCTTTAAAAACTTCAAGAAAAGAATCAACTTTAAGTTGGTGAGGACCTGCTTAGGCACCTAAGACACCTTAATGCTTTTGGACACTATCAAACATCTACAAAGTAGGGGCTTTATCAAATGTAAAATGGGTCGGCTGTGTTCTTTAGAGGTAGGGTTTCAGGTTTTTGTTGTAAAATTGGTAAAAAGGGGATTTTTATGTGTTTAAGTGGGAAAAGGTGGTGGCTTGGTATGAGGGGTTTCGAGGGAGGTTATAGGTGCTTTATATGTTGGATAATAGGTATTTAAAGGTTCACACTTGGGTTTAGGTTTGAGACTTAGCCTAGGACTAAAACTTTTGTAAGATTGTATGTAAGCCATAAACACAAGTGAGGTTGGGTTTGAACCAAAATACCTAGTTGGGAGTGAACTAGTGAAAAATCTATTGTATTTATGATTGTGTTTAGTGGAATACACAATTGACGATTGGGGGTGGATGTAGGGTTTGTTAATACCCGAACCACTACTTCTCAAATTTTTAATTACCCGTGATTATTCACTTTCATTAATTCAACCCCCACTTCTTGTTTCATCAAAGAAAAACATATACTAATTCCTATATCCTTCAGTATTAATTATTGTTTTTTATTGTGGTCATTGTTTATGCAGGTCTATTTTGTGGCAGGGTTATGCCGGACATGGTTGAGTCTAGCATTGTCCGATGATTCAATTGGACTTTGCCTTTAGGGTGTGTAAGCGCGGGTTTTCAAAGCCGGTCCCAAGTGCTGATGCAACCTCGTCACTGTGTCAAGGAACCGTTTTTCGTACTAGTCCTATTTCGAAATAAGTTGTTTGGTTGAGACAATAGCTTCTAATTCCAAGGCTACGTATAGAATCAATAGTTTTCCATCCTTCGGCGACTGTAGTACTAGCAGCTTCATTAGATACTCTTTGATCTTGTCAAAGGCTTCTGACAATGTTTATCTCATACAACGGGTTGATGTTTCCTCAAGCGTTTGAATATAGGATCACAAACCATTGTGAGCTTGACAATGAATCTGTTGATGTATTGTAGATGTCTTAAAAATCCTTTGACTTCTTTCTTTGTCTTCGGTGATGGCATCTCTTAAATAGCCTTTACCTTGTTTAGATCAATCTCTACTCTCCATTGAGTTACTATATACCCCAACAGCTTTCCTGATGTTACTCTTAATACACTTTTCTTCAGAGTAAGCTTTAGGTTATACCTTTTCACTCGTCCTAAGAACTTATCAAGAGCCTGGAAATGCCCTTCCTTTGCTCAAACTTTACCATCATATCATCTACGTATACCTTTAACTCCTTGTGCATCATGTCGTGAAACAATATGGTGGCTGCTCTCTGATAAGTTGCCCTCGCATTCTTTAGTCCAAAAGGCATAACTTTGTAGTAGTATGTCCACTATTTAGTGATGAATGACATCTTTAGCTTGTCTGCTACTACCATCATGATTTGGTTATATTTGGAAAAACCATCAGTGAAAGAGTACATAACACTTGAAGCTGTACTATCAACTATGACATCAATGTGAGGAAGAGAAAAGTCATCCTTAGGGCATTGGCTAGTTTAGATCCTGATAATCCACATATATTCTTACTTTACCATCCTTCTTCCATACTAGGACGATGTTCGCCAACTATTCGGAATAGTCGATTATGTTGAGAAAATTAGCTTTTACTTGCTTAGCATCTTCTTGAATCTTATCTACCCATTCCAGCCTTAGCCTTCTTATTTTCTGCTTGATTGGCTTGATGCGCAGATAGGTTGGGATGTGGTGCTTCGCTATCTTTTTATCTAACCTTGGCATGTTGTCATAAGACCAAGCAAATACCTCTTTACTTTTTTCCATTATTTTATCTAATTTGCTCCTTTTCTTAGGAGTTATATCATGAGCTATCGCAACATTCCTTGGATTTTCATTTGTGCCTAAATTAAATGAATCAATATCTAGCATTGGGTAGACCTCATACAATAACTGTCCTAGCTCTACCCTATCTTTTGTATGTAATTAATGTCAAACATACACATGTCATGATTATCAAAATGCACACTATCGTTAGGAAAAACATCGCATAATTAAGCAAAATTATCATTCATATCATTGATCTTTGAAATGAAAGAAACATCGCCCTCTTAAAGGTTAGACGTTATTACATCATCATAGAATACATCAATGATTTTCTCCTCTATCATAGCAGCTAGCTCTTATTGATTTAGCTTTTCAAGCGAAGCGGTGGTTTTTTCCAGCTTCAGCTCCTCAACTTTGGTGGTGTCTTCTCATGGACTTCCTTGATGCTCGATTCGACCTGTTAACGATCAGACTCTTGAATATCTCAAATCTCGGCACCTCAGTCCTAGCTATTGTAACAGGTTTGGGCTCTCTAGAGTAAGTCTTATACTCCTAGACAAATATGTCTTTTAAAGTCTCACCCTTTGATTTACCCTAATCTCCATCTTCATGGTAACCCATCCCATGCCGAGTTTTTTGACCTTTGAAGTTTGGCAGCTCTGCAATACCTTGCTAGTTCTTCGTAGCCCCATTCCAAGCATGAAGTCCATCTTTTTGAACATGCTGGCCAATTTAAGATCCATGTAGTCCTCGTGGAGAACCATAACTTGGAATTGAATAGGGCTTCCAGCTCCTTCAAGCTTCTTGAATAGCTGAAACAATCTTACCACCTTCAGCGTTAATGGTCACTATTTCGCCTTCATGAGAGAATTTAACCTTCTGATGCATAGTGAAAGGAACTCTTCCTAAGGTGTGGCACTATGGTCTTCCAATAACAGTGCAAAAGTTATTCGGATGTCCAAGATAATAAATTCCACCCAGGATTTGATAGTACACGTCTGCACTAGTGTTGAGAACCTTCCACATCTCTTTTTGTTTCGTTATAGGCTCTTATTACCATATATGATGGCTTTAGGTCTTTCACAATCATCCTAAGCTTATGGAGTATGCATGAAGGACACACATTGATGGGTGACCCATCTTCTACCATAATACATGGGGTCTTTTTTCCCTTGACTTTTGCTACTATGTATAGAGCCTTGTTATGGTCACCATGAGTCAAGATAAGGAAGAACAACAACTATGGCCATACATGTGCTCACCCTACGTCCTTTCTTCAAAGACCACGGCCCAGGTACAAACCAAGGGTCCCAAGTGCTATGGAAATCCGCCATGTGGTTTTTGTTGAGAAAGATGAAGGGGAGAGCAAAAGGGGGGGTTGGGAGTGTAGGGGGATCAGACTCGTCCTCGTCACAAAAGTCGATAAGCCAAAAAAAGGATAAAGGAAGCCTTCTTCAAGTGGTAAGTCTTCATCCGATAAAGTGATAATCCTGATGGTCTTATTAGTTACTATTTTGATAATATCCTCGGGGGTAGCCATTATGCTAATGCTTATATTAGATAAGACATGGATTAAAGCCTTTTTGTGATATGATGAGTGTATCAACAACTCCTAAATGTCAGATGTCTTCTTTTTTTTTCTTTAGTTGTATCCACTGACACAGCTTCTTTGTTAGAGTTGTTGTCTGCCAAAATATCCTTTACCCCGACATCTTGGAACTCAAATTCGTCTGTGGAACTATACTAGATATCTATAGCAATGACCGACTTCTTTTCCCTTTCTTTCCAAACATCCAAAAGACAATGCTCATAGGCTACTTCGTCATCTAACCCTCAGCCACTTGGCACAAGATCTATTATACCTAAATGTTAAACCATGTAAAAACTTAATACTTTTTTTGTGAGAATTTGATGCTAAGCATGCCACATGTGTAGGTACATGAAATTTTGTAATCAATGCACCTTAATTGACTTCTTTAATCAGATTTCTTGTGAATTCCTAAGCTCATTTACCACAATTTTCTTAGATCCCCAAAAGACACTTTAAGAATTAATTGAAGAATAGCAATAAGTGTTTGTAAATTAATAAGCTGAAAGACTTGTATTGCTAGAAATTTGCATAAACAAATGAGTATTTGAAATGAAGCATAAATATAAGGAAAATATCTGAATAATGATAATTAGCTGAAAAATACTCAAGCTTAGAAATGTGTTTGTTGGGAATTATATTAAACTGATGAAATAAACATAAATATAAGGGAATGATTGAAAAATAAAATTTGTTAGAAACTAAAAGTAATTGCAAAGAATTTGTGCTTGAGCATTTGAGTTTTGCAGCAGTGTTGTTGATGTTGATCTTGATGTTGGTCCCCATTTCCATTCCCTACTTCTACTTTTATAAAAAGTCTCAATCCACTTTTCATGGGGAATACTTCCTTCTTTTATACCATAGAACTCTATTATTTCCGTCTACTTGGAGAGTGGAGACAACTGCTACACAACTCCTCCAGCCACTTTCTTTACATGTGTGCTTAATAGTTACCTATAATTATCATGGGCTTAGGATCTTTTGCTTTTATTACCTTCCGCACTAGGTTTGGGCTCAAAATTAATTATAGGCCAAACAATTACCCCCCTCATATATATTTTCCTAGCCCAAGACTAAAGCTATGTATATATAAAGTTCTGATTTTATTTTCTAATACACAAAAAAATTTTATCAAAGCACCTTCAAATTCTCACTTTTGCTCTTCACACTTAGATCTTCTTCTTTTCAATTCTTCCTTTTAAAAATTAGCTCTTTTCTTGATTATATTGATAAAATCCATTTAAAATTACTAGCCAACTCCAAAAATGGTCAATTTTTCAAGATCATAAACTTTCCTAATTTACTCTTTCTACCAGTGTCACATCATTGTTACCTTGCGTAAAAATTAACAGCATCCTGTCACATCGTCTTTTACCAAAAGTAGTGCTTCACCACATTGTCTTCTCTTTGAGTCTCATCGCCGGCTACCCAAGCACATTATCGATTCCTCCAACTTCTCTCTCTCTCTCTCTCTCTCAGCTTTTGGTGGTCTGTTTAGACCAGAACAATATTTGGCTTAGTTCTATTCAAACCAAACCTTTAATTCATTTTCCTAGAATTATTATCCTTAAAATCTTAAATTTTAATATTAGGAAGTATATCCTTATGCAAAAAATAATCCTTTTCAAATTTATGAGAGAAAAGGATTCAAAAAAGACATTTCTTTTACCCAAATTTTTTAATTTTGTGTGTTTATTTGTTGGAAAATTGTGCATAATTCGATTTAAATTGCTAGAGAAAAAATTTAGGATGTAGCCTGATATGTATGAAAAAATTAGTCTTTTTTATTTTGGATTGGATCCCTAAGTACATTTCCAACTTGGGGCTCTCGAATTGAAATATTTAAAATATTATTTAGATTCCCAAGAACATTTTCAACTTAGGGCTCCCGAATTAAATTATTATGAGTTAACATAGGGAACCCGATAAACAAAATTAGAGCGCCAAGAACTAGTTTTACTTGGGGATCTCATATTAAAATACTATCAGTTCCCTAAGAACAATTCTAACTTGGGGAACTACTTGGGGCTCTCGACTTAAAATATTTTAAAGTATTATTGGATCCCCAAGATCATTTCCAACTTGGAAAACTACTTGGAGCTCCAATTTAAATATTTTATTAGTATCCCTTGAGGAACTATATATTTCTAAGACTAATAAAATATTTAAATCATAACATGCTTAGTTCCATAACTATGCAATCAGGCTTTTATCCTTAAAATTAACAATTTAAATAATTAAAACATGTACACCTGTTTGTTTATGTTATAATTATAGATCAAGCTTAACTCATCATCTTTTCATACTGCTATTGCAAAGGTAATTTACTTCTTCTTTTAGCGTTTTGATTTTTTTTATAATGAACTTAAATTTTCCTCCTCTTCTGTGTGTTATAAGTTCTTTGCTCTTATTGAGAGAATGGCTTAAAGTCTTCTGACTTCTTGCAGCCTTATAACACAAATGCAGTACAACCATAATACTTGCATCATTGCAACCATTCATTCATGTAGCTACACCAATATGCCTCTACACACTTACTCTTTTAACCATCTTGCATCATGTAGCCATATATCTTACTTTATCTTTCTTTTTTCTATTATTTCTTTCTTATTAGCTAGCTGCATCACAAATAGGAACACATAAGTATATAAAAAAGTGGTCATGAGGCCTACTTTTATTAAATTTCAACTAATGGTGTTAAAGGCAACTTACAAGGAAATAAAAATAAACATAAAATAGAAAAATAAAATATCTTAAGAAAATAGCTATATTTAGCCTTATATAGATCATGAAAGTAGTGAAAATATTATCTTAAATTATTTTTATGGCCGTAGGTCGGCTCGGCCTCTAACTTCTCTTTTTTTTTTATCATTTCCCACATGATGGAAAAGTATTTCTTCAAGTACCTCATACTAATGTACCTTATGTGTGGTAGAATGGGCCTGCCACCACAAAGGCTGCCAGTAGGTGTAACTCCTATTGGTAAGCCTTCATCTCTTTTGTGAAAGAGAACATATCTCTTATTTGGAATTAGTAGAGCGTGGAGTCTTATAGCATCATTTTCCTCTTGGGAACTAGTGGAAGATTGCCTCCCTTATTCTACATTTTGTCCTATTGCTTGTGAAAAGACTTCCCGGCCTTGTGGCCTAGGATTTAATTGAGGTAAAGTTAAAGTAATTCTTACAACAATGTTAGTCATAGTGGTGCTAAATTGTTGGATCAAATCATCGGTTCCTTTCTTTTAGCTCTCCATAAGATTATTGTGAACCTTTTCCATATACGTGGGAGCAACCTATACTTGCATCCTGAAAATATTAATCATAAAGTTATTAGTATCAGAAATTTTAACTAAAGATAAAACATTATTTTGCCCCCCTCCCCCCTCCTCCCCGACAACAACATTTCCTGTTGGAGGTGCTAATACCTCATGTAGCTGGACATCTTGAGGCGCTATGCTTCTTTCAATTTGTTTCTCAAGGAATGAAACCTTCTTGTCCTGCTTCATCAGCAGTGACTCTGGCATCTTGAGACCCTACAACATATTTTTCAGTAATACTTCTAGTTTTGAGTGCCATGAGAATTGGTCTTATCGAGCGTGCCAAATTATATTTGAATGGAAATTTGATGCTAAGTGTGCCTGATGGGCTCTTTATGCAACCTACACCTAAGGCAGTGAACCTACCGATGCAGCCTAGCACTAGTGAGTATCAAGGTCGTATCCCTAGAGATCGGGTGAACCTAGAGTTACTACTGTTTGCTATGTTATCTAGTCTGAAATAGGGTGTGAAAGTTCTAACGTACCAGCTAATGGTTATAAGTGCAAATAAGTAAATGAAGAACAATGGATAATCAAAAGACAATTGCAAAGAGAGAAACAAACCCAAAAGGGAGCCTAAGTGATGGAATTCTAAAAATGGATTGTATCGATTGCCGATCTTGCTTACCCGTGCCTAAATCCTGAATTGAATCTCGGTTCCTCTCTCGAGCTTACCGGATTCCTAAACCTGCACTAACCTAATGGAATCTCTTCCTATCGGATTACTACAGATTAGCATTAAGTATGATTTAGAACTATTAAGAGTTATTAGTTCTTAATCCGGCGAGTAAACCAACCTTATCTCTAAGTTTAACTACCAGTCCTTACTATTCAATGTCCAGTTGTAACAAGCATTTCTCAATGTCAAGAAACAACCTAATAAACAATTAATCCAACGTCTCAAATTAACTGAATCAAACTTTTATTACTGAATAGCAAGAAGATTGCAAGAATGACAATTATAAAAACTAACAATTAAGCATAATCCATCAACAAAGGTGAACCCTAATGGATTCAAAAGATCTAGCTACTCATGTTCATGGTTAAAGCAATTAAGGAACAAAATAAGGAACAACAAATTAAAGGCATGTACACCCTTCTCTTTCAAGCTGAATAAGAAACCCTAAAATTGCAAATTCGAAATCTCAAACCCTAGTTGCCTCTTGAATGCTCCCAAAGTTTGTCTTGATCTTCAATTCGATGTTGGAACAAGTGAAATCCCTCCTTCAATTAATGAATTTTTTTCTCTCAAGGTCTACAATTGAAGTATAGGAAATAATTGATTAAGTGTGTGTCTTGGAATTGAGTCCAAAGATCGCCCCCCTTCCAAAAGAACTCAAAATCGCCTATATAGTTGATTCAACATGGCCGGAGTCCAGGCTGTGATGATTCAGCATGGCCGGAGTCCAGGCAGTGCTGAATTTGTGGAGTCTGTTGTGGAAGAGATTGCAGCCATCTCTTTGCTCTGTCCCTCAAGAAAAATGGAAACAATCTCAGCCGAATGGCATCATCGGTTGTTCCATTTATTTTGAATGTGTCACAAATCTCCAAAAAGTTGGAGATATGTGCATTGGGATCCTCACTGGGCAATCCTCCAAACTGCACGCTTTGTTGTATCATCTGGATAACATTGGCCTTTATCTCAAAATTGTTGGCCGCTACAGCAGGTCTGACTATACTTGTTTTCGTCCCATCTAAAGATGGTCGAGCAAACTCGTACATCGTCCTCTGATCGTCGTTGGCCTGGGGGTCATGGTTTTCCATCGTGTCTAGTCTATCCACAGGTACCTCAACCTCAATCTCCTCCTCTTCTAATTGCAACCTCTTCCTTAAGAGTCTGAGGGATCGTTCTGGATCAGATAGAGGCTCTATAAGATTCGAGTTTGAGCTCCTGGTCATAAACTACCTGAAACCGAAAGTCCACACAACCACCAATCAACAAAAACAATATAATAATAAATAATAAATAATAAAAAAAATTAAAAAAAATAAAAATAAAAAATAAATAAAGAATAAATGAATAAACAAATAATGACTAAATTAACACAAAAACAATTCACTCTAGTTCACGAATTCTGTGTTCCCAAGAACGGCGCCAAAAACTTGATGGGCTCTTTATGCAACCTACACCTAAGGCGTTGAACCTATCGATGCGGCCTAGCACTAGTGAGTATCAAGGTCGTATCCACGGAGATCGGGTGAACTTAGAGTTACTACCGCTATGTTATCTAGTCCGAAATAGGGTGTGAAAGTTCTAACGTACCAGCTAATGGTTATGAGTGCAAATAAGTAAATGAAGAACAATGGATAATCAAAAGACAATTGCAAAGAGAGAAACAAACCCAAAAGGGAGCCTAAGTGATGGAATTCTAAAGATGGATTTTATGGATTGCCGATCTTGCTTACCCGTGCCTAAATCCTGAATTGAATCCCGGTTCCTCTTTCGAGCTTACCGGATTCCTAACCCTGCACTAACCTAATGGAATCTCTTCCTATCGGATTACTATAGATTAGCATTAAGTATGATTTAAAACTATTAAGAGTTATTAGTTCTTAATCCGGCGAGTAAATCAATCTTATCTCTAAGTGTTAACTACTAGTTCTTACTATTCAATGTCCAGTTGTAACAAGCATTTCTTAATGTCAAGAAACAACCTAATAAACAATTAATCCAACGTCTCAAATTAACTGAATCAAACTTTTATTACTGAATAGCAAGAAGATTACAAGAATGACAATTATAAAAAACTAACAATTAAGCATAATCCATCAACAAAGGTGAACCCTAATGGATTTAAAAGATCTAGCTACTCATGTTCATGGTTAAAGCAATTAGGGAACAAAATAAGGAAAAACAAATTAAAGGTATGTACACCGTTCTCTTTCAAGCTGAATGAGAAACCCTAAAATTGCAAAATTTGAAATCTCAAACCCTAGTTGCCTCTTGAATGCTCCCAAAGTTTGTCTTGATCTTCAATTCGATGTTGGAACAAGTGAAATCCCCCCTTCAATTGATGAATTTTGATCTCTCAAGGTCTACAATTGAGGTATAGGAAATAATTGATTAATCTGTGGAGTCTGTTGTGCTGACTCCTTCCAGGCCATGCCCAAGCCTGTGCTGATCCACCACAGGCCGTGCTGGAGGCCGTGGTGGCTACGGAAGTCGTGCTGAAATGGCACAATTTGGGATAGCCTCTTGGTAATTCAGCACGACCGGAGTCCAGGTCATGCTCAACCCTCTGGGTGCTACTCCTCGCCCAATCTGATGGATTTTGGTCCGTAATCACACGTATGTCCCTCGATTACTGATGATGTCCTTCGAAAATGACCTGAAATGAGAAAGGAAACAAAAGACAGGTGATTCTAGCATAAAACGGGATAATCATGCATAAAAAATGTAAACAATCGGGCATGAAAACATATGTATTATGATGCTTATCAGTGCCATATGTGTAGGTACATGAACCTTTATAATTAATGCGCCTTAATTGACTTCTTTAATTAGATTTTTTATGAATTACTAAGCTCTTTTACTATAATTTGCTTAGATCCTTAAAAGGCACGGTAAGAATTAATTGAAGAATAGCAGTAAGTATTTGTAAATGAATAAGCTGAAAGACTTGTATTGCTAGAAATTTGCATAAACAAATGAGTGTTTGAAATGAAACATCAATACAAGAAAAATTGTCTGAATAATGATAATTGGCTAAAAAAAACTCAAGCTTTGAAATGTGTTTGCTGGGAATTTATATTGAACTGTTGTTTGAAATAAACATAAATACAAGGGAATTATTGAAAAATAAATTTGCTAGAAACTAAAAGTATTTGCAAAGAATTTGTGCTTGAATATTTGAGTTTTGTAGTAGTGTTGTTGATCTTAATCTTGATGTCGGTCTCCCTCTCCATTCCCTACATCTATTTTTTATAGAGAGCCCCAAGTCCCACTTTTCTTGGGGAGTGCTTCCTTCTTTTTTGCTATAGAGCCTCATTATCTTCTTCTACTTGGGGAGTGAAGAAAACTGCTACACAACTTCTCCTGCCACTTTCTTTATGTGTGTGCTTAGTGATTACATATAATTATTAACTAATTAATTAATTAATTAAACTAGTTAATTATTGTGGGCTTAAGATCTTGGGCCTTTATTACCTTTGGCATTAGGCTTGAGCTCGAAAATAATTATAGGTCAAACTATACTTTTATCCTTAAAAATGATATGTTGAGAAATTATAAATTATAAAATTAATTTAATTATTCTTTTGTTAGAAACTAAGACAACATTATTTGAAAAATTAAATTATAGACATAGTTGATACTTAATAATAAATTTAAAAAAAAAATTAATTTCAATTAAACTCTTTGACGAGTTTGATTATGTTTTGAAAATGTAGATTTAACTTTTAAATTTTAGCGAATCTCAAGATTTTTCTAAAAAAGAGGACATATTACACCTAAGTACAAAATACAACAACAACAAAGAACAAAAAGCGGTAGACTATAGTGGCAATTTGCTCCCTGAACTTTAAAGACAGGGTCAATTAACCCCAAAAATAACTTTGTGACTATTTTATCTAGGACATTTCAATGAATGGTTGATTTGCTCCATTATTTGGCTTCCAGCCAAAAACGTTTACATCACTCGTTGCTTAGGAGATTAAATACAATTAATTTATAATATTTATGGAAAAAATCATTTTTCAATTAAGAAAACCTTTAGATTAATTAGGCAAGAGTTTAGTATACGTGGCAGCTTGGGGTAGAGAATACCCTTATCTTCTCAGCTACTTTCCCATTTAGCTTACAAAATAGGAATAAAAATCCTATAATCGATGAAACAACATCCTTTAAATTAAAAGAATGAAACCATAGAAATTCAGAAATTGTTAAAAGGGAAATAAGAGAGAGGCATATCGAGCTATTATGTAGTTTGTATTAAAAAGGGATTGAAGCTACTGTACTAAAGAAGAAAACTCATTTGCACTACTTGAAGCTTCTAGGTAATTCCAACTCTTTGAATTTACTTCTAGCATGCAATTTTTACTTATAGAAATTATTTTATAATGACATGGCAAATGTATTTTGTTTTATTAATGGGTCATTAGAAATGGGTTAATGTCATGGGATTTAGTAAACAAATGCTACATGATAAATGTATTTTATTTTATTAATGGGTCATTGGAAAATGGGTTAATGTCATGGGAATTAGTAAACAAATGCTTATGTTGGTTGGGCTATCATGTGTTACTTTTGATTAAAAAATTATTTGTTAATAAAATTGTAACAGCCTGGTCTAGAGAAGTGGTCCGACGAGGGCGGGAAGTGGACGCCGGGGCAAGGATAGGATGCATGGACAATGAGCGGCTTCTGACAAGTTTCTAGGATGGCAGCACTCTAAGGTACGGGGGTACATGAATGAATCGAATTGCACATCGAAATGGGGCGGGGAATGGTTGATAATATATACGTAAATAGTTGGAACTAATCATATGAGGCGTCTTTTGGTTGTTTGGTTGTGGAGTCATAGGAACTCTAAAGTTAAACGTGCTTGGTTCAAAGAATTTCGGGATATGTGACCTCTTGGAAAATTCTCGAACCCACCAAAGGTACAAAATTGTGAGGCCGGTCGAGGGCCAAAGTGGACAATATCTCATGTGATCTAGTTCTGGATCGTTACAAATGGTATCAGAGCAGGACCCCTCTAGTAGATGTGTGGTTCAAGGATGAACTAGGTGGAAGATGGTGGGCATGTGACAGCCTGACCTAGAGAAGTGGTCCGACAAGGGCGGGAAGTGGACGCTGGGATAAAGATAGGATGCTTGGACAAGAAGCGGCTTCTAGGATGGCAGCACTCTAAGGTACGGGGTACATGCATAAATTGAATTGCACATCGAAATGGGACGGAGAATGGTTGATAACATATATGTAAAGAGTTGGAACTAATTATATAAGGTGCTTTTTGGTTGCTTGGCTATGGAGTCATAGGAACTCCAAAATTAAACGTGCTTGGTTCAGAGAAATTTCAGGATTGGTGACCTCTTGGGAAGTTCTCGAACCCGCCAAAGGGACAAAACCATGAGGCCAGTAGGGGACCAAAGCGGACAATATCTCATATAATCTGGTTCCTCGTTACAAAAGTAATGTATTTGTTTATTTTACTAATGTTGTTAGTTTTCATTTATGTTAAAAGAATGCATGTTTGAATGATTGTTTGGTGTTGTATCTCATGATGCAATATGGATAATATTGAAGTTAATGTAAGAATACACCATGGGGGGTATTTGTGAGAGATCCTAAGCTTAGATATTTAAATGGTGAAGTAGAGTCCTTTCTTGTGTATGATATTGACAAGTTGTATTACATGAGAATTGTGGACATGACTAGTATGCTAGGGTATGGGCAAAAGCCTAAATTGTACTGGTTACAACCTGGTTGAAGAATGAACTAAGATATTAGATATATATTGGATGATAATGGTGTGCATGATATGTTGGCAATATGTAAAAATGGTGATAATATTGATTTGTACTGTGATCACCCTATTAATAAGGCTACTGTTGCAACACCAACACTACCATTACCTAGTAATATTGAATCTATTATTGGCAGTTTTGATAATAGTAGAGGGCCTGTTGAGGAGAATGCAGGGACAAAAAATACTAATGGAGGTGAGGAGTTAAAAAGGTAGACTCTTTAGAGGAAATTGAAAGTAAAAGAAGTGCTTTTAGACGGCAAGTGGAAGAGAATTTGTACAATAAGGCCAATATTGATGATATTCTCAATAATAATGAAGAATTAGAAGATGTGTTTATTGTAGATGGGGAATTTGACTCAAAATCTAGGGATGAAGAGTTAGTGGAGTCTAGAGTAGAAAAAGAAGGGCATATGTTGAGGAAAAAATATGCAAGTAATATAAAAGATAGTAATGATGAGAACGAGGAAGATTTGGGTAATTTTCAAGAAGTAGTGGTTAAGCCAGTTGGTACAGGTACTATATTTGAAGAAGTTGGAACCAATTAGGAGTCATTAAAGTGGTGGTGAAGACAGTTTTATAGAAGAAATTGATGATGAAGAGAATTCCACTATAAGAAGAAAGAAGTAAAAAATGAATTATATTTGATGCATCTGTTAATGTTTCCTCATTCTTAGTTAGCATGGTATTCAAAGATGTTATTGAATTTAGGTTTGCTTGTACTAAATACCTAATTGCAAGATATGTGGATCTTAATTTTGTTAGGAATAAGAAGGAAAGAGTTAGAGCAGTTTATTCATATCCAAATTGTCCATGGCTATGTTATGCTAGTGTTGAAAAGAGTATTAGTGATATTAAAATCAAGACCTATACTCCTAAGCATAGTTACTTGAAGTAGTTTAAAAGTAGAAGAATCACATGCAAGTTCTTAGATGAGTACTTCAAAAGAATTATTATTTATAAACCAACAACCAAGATTACTGATTTAGTAAAGAAAGCTATGGATGAATTAAAGTTTGATGTTAGGTACTCAATATGTAAAAGGGCTAAGAAATTAGTGCATACTGAACTTTAAAGAAATTATATACAACAATATGCATAACTTTATGACTATGCCGAGGAGATAGGGATAGTAATCCAAGTACAACAGCATTAGTGATGCCTAAACCTATGACAAATGAGTTTGAAAAATTTTATGTTTGCTTTAATGCACTAAAGAGAGGGTGGAAAGATGGATGCAAACCAGTTCTTGGACTTGATGGTTATTTTCTACAAACTCATTGTGGTGATCAATTATTAATAGTAGTAGGTAGAGATGCTAACAACTAGCAATACCCTTTTGTATAGGGTATAGTTGGTGTTGAGTGCAAAGAAACTTGGCTTTGGTTTTTAAGGTTATTGCAAGAGGATTTACAACTGAATGATGGATCAGGCATGGCCGTGGTGACTAATATGCAAAAGATGATGACGCTTACTCATGATTTCTAACTTCTCATTTCTTTACTTATGCTAATAGTTTTATTTCACCATTGAAATCCTAGTATTATTCCATTATTAGGGGTTGTTGTATGCTATGAAGTAAGTTTTATCTCAATCAGAGCATATGTGGTGTGCTATGCACATATTTTTAAGGTGGCAATGAAGATGGTATGGAGTTGATTTAAGAAAACAATTCTAAAAATGTGCAAAAAGTACATATTATAAAAGATTTCTGGGTTGTTTGGAAGAGCTAGATGAAATGGCTACTGGAAGTGTGCAAGAACTGTTAGTGTATCCACCACATACTTGGTGTAGGGCTTTCTTAAGCTTTGCAATGATGAGTGATGTCATTGACAACAACATGTATGAGAGCTTCAACAGTTTAATTCTGGATGCAAGAAAGAAGCATATTGTCAAGCTGCTTGAGGACATTAGAATTGTTATGTTGAATAGGATTAAAAATAAGAGAAAATGATCTATGAAATGGACATCAAGTATAAGCCCATCAGCAATTAAGAAGGACGAAAAGAACATAGAGAGGGCCTTTCACCGCCATGTTGAGTGGAATGATCTCACTGGATTTGAGATTTCCGAAGGTAAAGATAGGCAAATTGTCAATTTGGAAAAAAAAAAGTTGCACTTGCAGATCTTGGGATATAACAGGGATACCATATCCATATGGTATTTGTGCAATTTATCAAAAAGGATTGTCCATGGAGGATCAAGTTGCCCACTGGTACAAAAAAGAAGCTTTTGAGAAAAGCTATGCAAATGTAATGCAGCCTATGAAAAGAGATACCATATGGAAGAAAAATAGATTGCCTCCTTTACAACCTCCAATGATGAAAAAAAAGAATGCCTCAAACAAAAAGGAGAAAAGACCTTGAAGAACCCAAAAAGAGTGAAAAATACCAAGAAAATGGACTTAAATTCAGTGTAATATGTGGAAAAACTATGGACACAACAAGGTTAGTTGTAAAATGAGAAAAAAAACTGATGAACCAACTCCAACCACTGCTGCCAATGTTGATCATGATGGACAATCAACTCCAAATATTACAAAGTTCTTCAACTCAGTTTAAAGAGTATAATCTAGTAATTATATTTTATTTATTTTATGGTCACCTAATATTAAACATGGTTGATATGAGAAAACTAATTATTTTCTTTATTTCAGTCCACAATATGCCATAGTGCACAGGATTATATAAACATTGAGTTTGAAAACCTTTTTCACCATCACCAAGATCGGGATAAGTTAGAACATTTTGATATTTTACCTTAAAATTTATTTTTATATTTGCACTTACATTCTTATATGGTTAACTAGGGCACATTTAGTTCAGCAATTTATGGAGCTATAGGCATCAAAATAGGGTCAGCAACTCCAAAACATAGCAAATTTGCAATACCTCAACAATCTAATGAAAAAGGAAAAGGCAAGTCTGTTAAGAAAGGTCAAAAGAAACCTACTGGTTTATTTGTTGTTAATAGAAATCTACAATTTGATGTAAGTGTTGAATCTGACTTTGATTTTATATTAGAATATTTTTATTGAAACCAACATGTTAACTCAAATTACTTATATTTTATTTGTATTCAGAACGGTTTACTTTTAGACAAAATAAACAAGCCAACAAATTCACTAACAAAAAAAAAATTCAAAAAAATCATTGTCTAAGCTAGCAATCTTCCAAAATCACAAGTTTAACATAAGAACTCATACCAAGATGGTCTTTGCAAAATATTGATAAAGCAAGAGAAAAATAAAAATTGCAAAAAACAAAGCCAACTTGGAGACCATGACTTTACACAGACAATTGATTTTGAAAACTTTTTTTGCTAAATTGACACTTTTTATTACATAACACCTTTTGATTTAAATTTTTTTTTTGGATTTCAAATACTTTTTGGTTCAAGAAAAATGATATGTTTGAATTTTTCTTAATATACAAGACTGTTGATATAGGGCCATTGTATTTAATCATTTCAATAGTGTCCATGTTTGGCTTTGTCATTCTAACATTTGAAAGTTACTAGTTAATGAATTTTATATTTAAATCGTGAAATTCAAATTGTAATTTTTTTTAATTTTATACAAGTTACTAGTTAATTTTAGGGTTAATTGACCCTTGTTATAAAATTCATAGGGTATATTATTACTTTAGTCTTTTTGGTTCTATAAATAAGATATTATTGTTTCTATTTTTTAATATTTAAATTTATTTTATTAATAATTTTGGAGAGTGATGTACACGCGTTGGCTGGAAGCCAAAAATAGGGCAAATCAGCCATTAATTGAAATGTTATGGGTAAAATAGCCACAAAGTTAATTTTGGGGTTAATTGACCCTTGCTTTAAAGTTCAGGGGGTAAATTGCCATTTTAGTCGGTAAGAGAGCCTTACAAAGTTTGAGCAGACTTCTTGTTCACTTGTTTGCCACAACAATCTAAACCCTAAATTCAAATAACTACACCCTAAATCCTACATCCAGAAAATATAGGAATTGCAATGGAAAGTAAATGCCCAATCGATAAAAAGTGGGCTTCTGAAATCTCTTCTCTCCTCCAACCTCCTACTCCTGTCGAAGTCCAGGTACGAGTGTTTTGGCTCTATTAAAGTTGAGTTTTTTTTTTTTAATTTTAAAATTTAATTTCTTTTTGGTGACATTTTTTTAGGAGTATTTTGAAGGGCTTATATCAAGCAGGCAATATACTGGCATCAAAGTTAATCAGAATAGTCAATTTGGAAAAGGTACCTTTGTTTTTAATCTATTTCTCTTTTAATTTTTATGTATCAACCTTTTCGTTTAAGGTTTCAGTTAACTAATACTACTAAGCTTATTAACAGTTTTAGCTGTTCATTAACATAATTCATTGGGAAAACCAGAGTAAAAGTTGTTTTCTTACTGTTAGTAGTAGTGATTAAGCTTATTTTGTGACGATATACAGCTGGAAATGGTGTATTTCAGGCGTCCACGCTGGTTTGGATTTCAAAGAAGGGGAACTCGTATTGAAGGATCAAATGCTTGTGGGAATTCAACATCTTTCAAACAAGGTATTCAAAAGTTAATGTTGTTATTTTCTTTTTATCCATTGCTGTTTTCATTGCTATAATTGCATTTCCTTTTTTTCTTTTTTCTTTTTTGCAGATTGACTGTCTGGTATGCAGCTTTTGTTTCAGATTTATTGGTTCAATAGAACTTCAGATTGGGAGGAAGCTCTATTTGCAAAACCTGGGTGTGTCAGGGTGTGATGATAAAGGAATTCTTACACATATTTCGAATGAGATTAATTCATCTAATGAAGAAAATGATTATTACATGAAAGATGGTAATGATTTGAAGAAATGCACTTCCAGCAGTTCCACAGAAAAAGTCACTTTGCCTAAAGGGGTTGTGGAATCATTAATGAGTGGTGAATTGCCACTGCCTCACTCCAAGAAATTTCCCTTACCTTCCCCCATTTCTTGTTCTGGGGGATGTGGAGAAGCTTACTACTGTAGGTAAGTTTATTTAGAACTTCTTAAAAATGGTGAATTTCTGGAATTATGTGTTCATTGTAATTTTCTTGATAAGTAATCCAGCATGAACTATCCTTCTTAACAATGTTGCCAATATGGTTGTAGCAAATTATGTGCAGAAGCAGATTGGGAATCTTCTCATTCATTACTCTGCACTGGAGAGAGATCAGAATCATTATCTAGAGATGCACTTCTCAAATTCATTCAGCATGCTGATGGTACGATCTGAAATGTTCAAGGCCATTGCTGTTGATTAACTTGTTTAAGTACCTCCTTTTTGTGTTGCTTCTCAACTTTTCTCTCTTCTATGTTCTTTTATTTTCAGAGACAAATGATATTTTCCTCCTTGCAGCCAAGGTATGTGCTATTTTGAACTTTCTTGTTAACTTTCCAACTACTGGGGAGTGGGCCTGGTGTGTTGTCATGGGAGCAATCCATAATGGCACATGCAAATTGGCATTTCAAATTGTTAATAACTTCTAGTACTAGTATTATCCTTGTCCTGTTATTTACAATTTGGTAAAAAATGTGTCTTGGGTAGGAAACATGCAATGAGGCATGTATCTATGCTAAGTGTCTTTAAATTGGCATGTGAACATGGTTGATAGGCTGACTGGGATTTCTGCTGGTCCAATCAACTGTAGATCCTGGTCGTACGTATAGTGTCAGACAGACTAATGCTTTCTTGAAGTGAATCTAATTTCTAATGTTCTTTGCATTTACGAAACTGTGATTCACATTACTGTATCTGAAAGTGAAGTCCAACGTGAATGCACCTCTTTCTTTATGCTGTTTTTTTGACACAATTTTGATTCATAATGTTGTATCTGATTATGTTGAAATTGTTCATTTGGGAATTTCCCAAACAAGTGCAATTGCTCAATTAGTATATATGAAGAAAGGGTAGTACATGAACTTCTAATTTTGTCTAGGTTGTCTTATGAAACATCTCTATAATACAAAGGAAATTTGTACCTTCCAGTGATAAACTGAATTTCTTAGGCTCTGTTTGGCAGACAATTGCTTTTACCATTTTAAGATATAGAAAGCTAAAAGCTACTTATCGGGAAGGACAAAACAAGTACACTGATTCTGCTGATTTGGACCGCTCTAGACTCTCTTTACTTTTGGAGGCATGGAAGCCAATATCAATTGGATACAAGAGAAGGTAGATTTTTATTTTGCCAATACATGGGTTATGTTTTAATAATCCTTGAAAGAGATATTTAGGCAACAGTATCCTCGGGATTGTAGTACTGCATACACAAACAAGGAGTCAAAGCAAAGAACACTAAGCTAGTAAGGATTGATGAACACTAATGGGGGAAGAGAAAAAAGGAAGAGATAAAAAATATTGGTTAAATAGATAAATTAGAAATTTCTAGACCACCGCCATTCTCATTTTTATGATTTATGTTTGTTATGGTTATGTATTCAACTTAACACTCTATCCTATAGTTATAAGCAAATTGATTTTACTTTTTTTTTTCTTGTCTTTCAGGTGGTGGGAATGTGTTTCATTGCCAGATGATATTGATTGCTCTGATGAAACTGCCTTTAGGATGGAAATAAGAGATCTTGCGTTCACGGTAAAATCATCTAAGCTAAAGCCAGATCTCATTGTCTTTAAGCCGCTCAATGTCCTGATGCATGTCCAAATGTAGTCTAACAAAAACAAAAATATTTTCTACTTTGTCTATTTATGTATCCTCTTGTGCAGAACATATAGTTCTAAGGAAATGACAACTTTCTATTTAACAATCTAACCTCAGTACCATTATATACTCTTCGTCGTTGTGATTCTCCAGGTAGAGTCCAGCATGATTTACATACATTTATAGCAGTAGTCATAATGGCTGATCCTTATTGGTGAGAGTTGCAACAAAGCCAAGCAACCATTTAGCAATTATTAAAAATTGTGTATACACTTTGTGCCTTTTCTTTCGTTTTTTGCCTATCAGAAAAAAGTTAGTATGTTTGAGAAATTGTGAAAGAAATGTGATCTTTGAGTTTTCTAAATTTCACATATGGCCTGAAATGAAACTAAGATACCATCATTCTATGAAATATATGGAGCATTCAAATGTTTCAAATATAAAATAAAGGTATTTCTATTTGTCTCCGTTCCATATTTTGAACCTTTTCCAAAAACAGCATACTAGGTTTCATCTATTTCTGCTGTTTATAGAAGCAACTTCTTATACTTAGATGGATTTGAATTGTGTATTTAGAATGGTTATATTATTGGGACATTAATTTTTTTATTATATGGAAACTAGCATCACTTATCAAATTGGGATCTTTGTCTATATGAAACTACTTTGGTATACATGAAACTTGTTTCTGCCTTTCGGGTGCCTATCTTCTATTGTTAGTGTATGTATTTTGTTATGCTTTTCCATATACTCAGTCCTAATGGTTCTGTTTGAAGTTTTGCAGTCACTGCAGCTCCTTAAGGCGGCCATCTTTGATCAGGAATGTGAGCCATGTATCCTATTGTTGGTTCAGTTATGTCCTTTTCTGAATTTTTGTTTCTTACTATTCTTACCTTTTTTAATTGAAGTCCTTGACAGAACCAAGTATTCTCCCTCGAAATCTATGGGAATATGATTGGAATGTTTGAACTGAATAATCTGTAAGTATGACATTTCCTGGGCCAATTATTTCCTGTCCTACTACACAAAATTGTTAACTTTGCATACAGAAGTGGTAATAATTGCAATTGATCTGGTTTACTGAAACAATATAAAAATGATTCCTAAAATAGATTGTGTTGTCAGGTTTATTGCATGCATGATTTTGCTCGAGTTTTCAGCTAGTAATTTGAAGTTCCGTTTATGACAGTGATTTGGTTGTAGCCTCTCCAGTAGAGGATTACTTTTTGTACATTGATGATCTTCCATATCTTGAAAAGGTTAGAATGCTTGTCCTTCTGAGTTCCAAAATTGTGTTCTTTTTCTTTTTTCCCAATAGAAAATTGAACTCTAGTGCCAATCCTAAAATATGATCACAGAGAAAAGCTGAAGAAATTACACAGCCCATTCTGGATGCTCTTGGTGATGGCTATTCAGTCTGCTGTCAGGGTATAATTTAAATTTACCGTAATTGCTTTGCCAGTTAGTGCTAACAAATTTATTATTCTTTGTTCCTGTGCGTCGAGATGTGTTTGTTTTCTTCTTTTCTTCTTATATTACAACTTTTAAGGAAGTCTGCAAATTTCTATTTTTCTTCTCTTTTTTTCCTCTTTTTTTTTCCCTTTACAGTACTAGTATGCTTATAGTTTGTGGTACTAGGGCTGCAACTGAACTGAGTCAAACCAAGCTTTAAGAGTTCAAGCTTGGCATAACATTAACTGAGCCCAAGCTCGATTCGAGCTTGAATGCTTGAGCTCGAACTCGACTCATCAAAATCTTACTAAACTCGAGCTCAACTCGCCTTTGCTCATTTACATGATAAACGAGCCTAGCTTGAGCTTCGGTTGTTAAGAATAAACAAACCAAGTCCACAAGCTCAACTTGTTAAGGATTTACATGATAGACGAGCCCAGCTTGTAAAGGTGTAAAACAAGTCAAGCTTGTAACCTTGACTCATTAAGGATAAACAAGCCAAGCTTGCGATCTTTGCTTATTTGGATAAAAGACATCAAACTCAATGAATTAATTTCATTGATATTTTAATTAATTAGTTCTATTGAGCTATTTTTTTATTTGTTAAAAGATTCAAGTTAAAGGGCAGAAATTGTTGTTCCCATATTGGCTTTAAATAAAAGCTCTTAGGTGAAGCATAGATGGTCTTACCTTATATAGTGAAAGCACCTCTTATCCTTTGGTTTTAGACAATATGGCTGAAAATTTCACATGAACTCGTTTCATATTTCATTCTTTTAATAGTCCTATATTTGAAAGCCTATGCATATGCTATTTTATAACTTTATTTTATACATATAACCTCTGCAAAGATCTTGTAACATATTATAGTTTAGAGTTATATTCTAACTCTAAATTATTTTTAAAATATGAATGTTAATGGCATGAAGTTGAATTATTCACAGCTTTTTTGTCAAATATCAAAAGGCTAAATAAGTGGGACTTATTTTCATATTTATTTACAAATTATATTCATTAATGGTTCAAACAAATTATCTTCTATAATTATATTTACTTTCAAAATTAAATTTTATAATTAATTATTAAATGATATAGATGAAAAAATAAATGAGACTATAAACAAGCTCACAAGCTTATATACGAGCTTAGAAACAAATTGGCTCGCAAGTTCTTAACGAGCCGCCATAAACCTGTTATAACGAGCCACAAAATCATGAACCTGGACAGGCCGAGTGCTAATAAGCTCGTGCTCATCTCGTTTGTATGACAGGCTTGTTTATTATACTCGAGCTCTTCTTGTTAAACTTACCAGATAAATTCAAACAAGCTTTAACTCGTAAACGGCTCAACGAATGAATCCAGTATACGTTAAATTAGGCATTCCTTTCTGTATATTTCTCGGTAATAGCAACTGAATAGAAGAAACTACTACCTGGAATGTATTTTCTTCTTCACATTTTGAACTATAGTTCCACCATGTTTTACGCAATCCCATTGTTTATGTGTATTTGGATGATTCTATCTTCTATTTATATCAATTGGTACATGTCTAAAGTAAACTATTGTTTTTGTTTTACATTCAAAGGTGCAAGTTACTACTCTGATATTTGATAATTTAGTTCATTGTTGAATATTGCATCAGGTACTGCATTCTATCCTTTGCAGAGTTGTATGAACCATTCTTGCTGCCCAAATGCAAGAGCTTTCAAAAGAGAGGAAGTATGCTTCAAGTTCATATATATATTTGGAATAGAAATGCAACAAATTTTTACAGCAAGAGTGATAAAAGTTCAGTTTCTTTTGTGATAATGAGAATTCTCATTTAAGTTTGTCATCGATTGTAGGACAGGGATGGCCAAGCAACAATCATTGCCCTCAAACCCATTTGTAAGGGAGAAGAGGTGGCTCAATCACTCTGCTGCTTCTTGCTCTCGCTCATCTTGAGGAACAGAGTTTTTACCTAATAATGGGTGCTGAAGGATTCTTTTTTCCCTGGCATTTGCAGGTTACGATATCATATATAGAAGAAGAGCTTCCATTTGAAGAGAGACAGACATTACTAGCAGATTATGGTTTCCGATGCAGGTGTCCCAGGTGCTTAGAAGAAGAGACCTGAACTTTTTCCAACTAGAGCTTATGAAGAAGCCATTAAATGGTATAGACTGATTTGAAGCATAAAGGGAAACTGGTGTGTAATATGCGATGTGTGATTATAAAAAATTTTGTATTGGAGAAGGTGAAAAAAGAGGAAGAAGTGACGGGAAGAAGACTGATTAGTCTAGTGCAACAAACAGTTTTACTTTTCATATTTTAATTGTTACTAAACAGTTAGTTTGGAATTTTGGACATCGGTTTTGCAATTAGAGCTTTTTTGTTTACAAATGAAATTGATTAATGCTACCTGTGGATAAAATTTTTAAGATGCCATGTTTGATTGAAATTCATTAAGAGATTTATTATGAGAAAAAAGAATGATGTAATTGAATATATTTTTATATTATAGAATATATTTATAAATTAGTATGAAATTTATTTGAAAATTTTATTTATTTTATTAGAATATAGTTTAGATATAATCAATTTCATACAAAATTTGAATATGTAGAGTTTAAGATTAATTTTTTGAGCTAATTATAAAAATAATCATCATTTTTAGCCTTTTTATGAATTTAACGTGACTTTTTAATTATGACAATTCCAACACAAACCTTTATAATTTCTTACAATTTAAAGCATTAGTTGAAAATTCGACATGATTTTGTTGACGTAGTGCAATAGTTAGTTGAATTACTCCATGTAGACTTTCCATATTTGCTTAACTGTAAATGAAATTATAAATTTTGATTTTCTTTACAATTTTATCATGATTTTTTAATTTTAAAAAATTGGTAAAGAAATTTAAATATTTAATATTTAAAATATAATTAAATTAGAATAGATAAATGATTGGTCCAAATTGTATATAGATATTTAAGGATATTTTAGACTTTAATGGTATATTTCTATATATAATATAGTGAAAATATATATTTTTATCTCCATTTAATTTTTTTGTCTAAATTCAAAAACTAAAATCGTCGAAGAGGAGAATTTGAACTAAAAATACACTAATGGACTTTAATTGAACTGCAGTTATAAAAGGCTCGAAAATGAGACCCGTGAGCTATCAATAGCTTGGGCCTAGCCGAATTCATTAAGGTCCAAGAAGGGGGATTTGAGTAATTATAATGTAATTAGTGGATAATTATCTTTTAAATTGTTTACTTTGTTTAGAACATAGTAGTTATGTGTTTAGAAAAGAACTCTAACAAGGGGATTTCTATAAGAAGTATAGGTTAATTAAAACAAGGGAGTTCGGCTACGACAATTTTCTCTGCAGAAAAGGTTCTACTATTCTCTGCAAAAATTTATATAGTTCATCACCTTCTACATCTAGCTATTTTTTTGCATTATTCTTTCAAGAATCAAAGAAGCTTTTTAAAGACGTGGTGAGAGATGATCAATCTTCTTCATTCCTTGAAAGGCCTTTGAACTTTAAACGAGTTTTAGTTTTCTATTTTATGTATCTTAAATATGTTATGCTAAGTTTCATAATTGTTTAGTTTGGTTTTTTACTTATGTATGAACCTTATATATTTTGAGTTTAATGAATGATTTCTTTAACTTTATATATGCATTAATTTCATCAATTATTATAGGTTGACTATCATATCAATTTAGTAGTAATATTTGTTATGAAAATCTTTAAGTTAAAAGTATTAGAAACATCGTCTTTATAATGATGCAACTTAGGTTTCTTAATCTATATTGGTATAAGAAACCTAAGTTGCATTATTAACTTAGAGACTTAGGGAAAAAGGAACATTACCATCTCATTTGTTAGATTTGGACTTAAGGAAAATAAGGAGATTACTAGGTATAAGCTAGACTAAATGCTATTTTATCATATAATTCATATTAATCATTCTAGTTGCATTTTATTTTCTAGTTATTTAATTTCTTATATTAAATTTAAGATCATTCTCAAAACATTAGGTTAAAGTGTTTATATTTATTTTTAATATTTTTATGCTCTACAATTCCTTGTGAAATCGATCCCGTAGTGAACTTGCCCGAAATATCATTCGGTTCGTACACTTGCAAATATTAATTTAGACACATCAGTAAATAATAAATTTAATTACAATAAGAAAATAATAAAAATTAAAATATTTAGTAATTAATATAAAATTTGATTGCAATAAGAAAGCTAAAAATTTAATTAGAATAAAATAAGAGCTTTTGGTCTTGCAATTAGAGGTCTCAATTTTAAGACTTCTCTCTAACTAGTATTGGGTTTATCTTCATAGAATAACTAGACAAAGTGTAAGACCTCACAGGAACTCATCAAAAAAAAATTCTCCTACCTTACTGATGTGTTTAAGTTAGTACTCGCAAGTCATGAACCGTTCCTATAGTAAGGATAAGTTCATCATGAGGTTGATCTCTCAAGGAGTTATGAGGCCACTTATTATAAAGAGTAATTATCAACACAAAATAATAAAAGTAAATCTAAACACTCTAAACCAGTATTTTAAGAGAATAATATTCATAAAGTAAAGTCATCAAACAATAAATAAATATGCAATAGAAATGTAAATGCTTATGATTTAAAACTATATGCTAAAGATAGTATTTAGCCTAGCCATTTACTTAGTAATCTCTTTGTTTTATTTTAAGTCTAGATCTAATGAATAAGATGATGATGTGTCTTTTTCTTTAGTCACTCAAATTAATGATGCAACTAAAGTTTTTTCTACCAAGATAGATTGAAACAAAGTTGTTGTCTCTAATACATTCAACCTAAATATGTTGATAACAATTACTATTGCTAAATTAATATGATGGTTAACTAATAATAATAACTAAAACTAATAAAGATATGAAGGTAAAGAAATTATTTATTAAATAAATAAATAAATAATAAGATTCATACAAAAGTAAAAAGGCTAAACTAAACACTTATGAAAACTAGCCTAACATATTTAACTCAATGATCATGGTATTAAATAAAAAGACAAAAAATAATAAAGTAAAAGCTCCCTTTAAATTCAAAATTTCTTCAAGTAGGAAGATGATTGGTCCTCACCACTTCTTAAAAAGTCCTTTAGATCTAAAAAAGAGTAATAAAAACTAAACTAAAATATTTATGGAAGAACTGTAGAGAAAATAATGGTGGACAGATGCAGAGGACAGATAGGAGAGAGCTCACCCCCTCCTCTAGATTTAGGTTTGCAGAGATATATGTAAAGAACAGTCCTCTAAATAAGTCTCTTTAGAGATGTATACCTAATGTAAGTCTATCTAATAGATAAGACTTTAAGTATCTTTATCTCCACCAAATACTAGCCCATAAATAACTCTTAATATAAATCCTAATAATTATACAAAATGACTAAAATGTCCCTTGGGCCTTGTAATCTTTGGCCAGGCCTTGCAAATAATAGTCCATGTGTCTTAACCTTGGGCCTTGATACGAATATGTCCAATTAAGCTTCTTTTTGAGTATTTAGCTCCATATTTTTCTCTTTTGAGTAATATTACCTAAAAATAGACAATTAAGCTTAAGTGAGGTAAAGAAACATATTTTCACCATATTATATATAGAAATATATTATTAAAGTTTTAAAATACCCTTAAATATCTATATATAATTTGGACCTATCAAATATTCCCACACTTAAACTTTTACTTGCCTTCACGTAAATAGCAACTGAGAATTAATTTTTATAAAAATTATGAAGAACATTCATACTCAGCTTAAAGATATCACTCAAAAGAAACTCACTAATGCAAAGATCATGTCAATCCAAGAACAACTTGAATCGTAATAATTTTCTTAAAAAGGTAAACTCGATCATTGTTAATCAAAAGACTCAAGCTTCCAATTCTTCACACATGTTTCACAACAAATAGTGTAACTCATCTTCAAATGATACAACTATGATGCATAATTCAAATTATCATGACCATATTCAAGAGGCAAAACCTTCATTCATAACAAGAATTAATAGACATTTATATATTTTTTATATCAATTGCTTTTGAAGCTCTTATACTTTTTTTCCTTTCTTTACACCCCTTGGATTTTTCCTTAATACTTGTGGTATTTCTTTCTTTCTTGAGATGTTATGTTTTTTTACGCAAATAAAAATATGGGTAATGAATGCACCTGGTTATTCAACAAAACATACATCAAGATGTTTTTCATACTCATAATCTTAATTGCCTTTTTACATGGAAATCGACATTGGTCATGAAGATCCTCGGTTACTAAGCAACTAAAATTAGCGGTGTAGAATTATATCACTTAGGACTTTAGCTTGCCTATATCATATCTCACAAACTTAGGCAAGCCAATTTAGTAACAAGAAAATCATAATCCAAATTATACACTTCTAATTATACCCAACTCAAATTTGTCAAACTATTCATCATTGTCCATATGTAAAAGATGAATACTTGATTATTTAAATGCAAATAACTCATGAGTTCACATTTACATGTTAAAAACTATTCAAGAGTTCAAAAATCTTAACATAATAGCATTTTTTCATCGACTCTTATATAGAATAACAAGAAAAAGCTGAGTAGAAAAATTTAAAATTTTGTAAAAATTCACCAAAGTTGTTAATTCTTATGGCATGACATGTAAGGTTTAACTGAAAAAATATTCTATTTTTCTCTCCCACACTTAAATTTGACATTATCCTCAATGTCATTGCATATATAAAAATAAAGATCAAGAAGAGAGGAAAAAGATTATATATTTCCTTGGAGTTTTGCAATGCATAATAAACCATGAACTTGAATTTCAATCTCCACTATCCAAATTTTAAAAACACACTTGAATACACATCATTAATAATTATACGAGAAATAAATAAATAAAGAATTAAAAATAATAAACTATCCTAAATATACTAGAAAGATTAAATCCTAAGATAATTAAAACTTAGGTCCTAAAATAAATAAAAATACAAATCCTAGAATAAAATTTAAAATATAGTCCTAAATCAATAATATGACTAGAAGATGGACATATATTTAATTCTTAAAGAGAGTATTTTAACTTAAAAATAACTCTACTTTTCATTATAATTAATCCCTAATTATTTTGAATTTAATTATTTTAATTTTTGCATAAAAATAGCCAAGAATTCAAGATTTTTGCATTTTTCAGCGGTTCGCGGAATTTTTAGCGCCCTGACGCGTCTGCCTACGATGTAGGCCCGTCTGCGCATGCTGCTTGCCTTCTGCGCTTGGCGACTCCTCCACGAGCTCGCGACATGCTTGCTGGTGCCGCTGCTATGCACCTCGTGGGTGCTTCTACTCTGTGTGGTCCGCGACCTCGCGGTTGACAATGTCGTTCGTGCTGTCGCGGATGTCTGCTTCGTGACTTCAGCTGGTTCGCCTGCGACTCACCACCACCCCATGACCACGCGTTGTTGGTGCTGTCGCGGCTGCCTCCCTCGCGGAGAGTCCCACTGCTGGCTCTACTGCTGGCTGCTGCTGCTTCAGGCCCATGTCTTCCCTGTTGTGCCTCTACTACGAGCCCGTGTGAAAATTCGTTGTCAGTGGCTCACTCAAAAACAAACAAATTCTAAAGCTAGTTTAATTGCTTCACATGAGAAATATTGCCTTGTGGGAATCAAAGAAGGTAGAAATGCTTATTTTTCGTTCATAAACCTACAAGATAAACATAAAACACTAAAATTTAAAAAAATAAAGAAACATAAAAATAAAAATAAAAATAAATTAAATGCATAAAAATGAAAATACAATTGCTAAGTTTATTGTCTAGAGCTAGAGATTTCCGATTATGCTCATAGTAGGCATTCATCCACGCACTCTACCTCTTGATCATAAGTCATTCCTTTCAAGTATGGCTTCATACTGTTAATGCGAACATCTAAAGTATCACAAAAGCTCTTATCAATTAAGAATGGAATATCATCATATAATTATTCATAAACAAGAGAATCTAAATAATTATATGAACACTTATCAATAATAGATTTAGGAGATAAAGTTAGATAATCAAACACTTTAAATTTCACAGTTTCTCCTAAAACTTTCGTGATAAGTTTTTCATTATGCACATCAATCACAGTTCTAGTAGTTGACATGAAAGGTCTACCAAGGAGTATAATTTGTTATTTATTCCTTGCTGGTGTATTTTCCATATCAAGTACTACAAAATCAACAAGAATTATTAATTTACCTACTTGAACTAGCAAGTCTTCCACCATACCTCTTGGATATTTTATCGATCTATCAGCAAATTGTAGAGATATAGTGGTAGGCTTCAACTCTCCAATGCCAAGTTATTCATATATCAAATAAGGCAACAAGTTGATGCTTGCTTCCAAATCTAACATGGCTTTTGTATTCTTTTTGTTACCTATTGTAATATCAATAGTGAAGCTACTAGGATCCTTCATCTTAAGGGGCTACTGATATGGAAGTATTACACTTGCTACTTATATTTTTTCGTTGTTCACATATCGCCTTTTGTTGGTGTTCAACTCCTTAAAAAACTTTACATAAGTTGGCTTATACTTGTTAATTTCCAATAAAAGTAAATTAGTATTGAATTTAGAGAGCATCTCAATATATATTTTTTAAAAATAATCCTTTTTTCTCTCTTTGAATTGGTTTAGAAAAGGAATAGGTGGTCTATAAGGCTAAGCTACCTTATAAAATTCAGGTCTAGAAAATACTTTCTTTTCTTTCTTCTCAAGCCTAAGATTAAGCTCTACTTTTTATTCCTTTTGCATGCTCTCCTTATTGATTTGCAATAATCCATTATTTTTAGGTGTACCTGCATAAGAAGAAGAATCCGTTCAGTTTTCATAGTAATTATATTATCAACAACCTCACATTTTCTAATAGTAGTAATGGAATTGGCTTGTTCAGGTTGACTTGATAGTTTCTCTTTATTGAGCTCTTTTGAACAACTTCAATAATTTCTCCCATTTGAGCTTCTAAACGTTTCATTCAAGCCTCAATAGAATCTGTTTTTTTCTCATTCCTCTCGGTCCTATCATGAGAAGCCATCATAAATGATTGAAGTATTTCTTCCAAACTTGGCTTTCTTTGCTCATTAGATTAAAAAGTTTATTCTTTATCTTAAAAGAAAGGATTTGAGTCCCTTTGAAATTAAGAATATTGGTCTTGGTAATGAGGTTGATTTCGGTTTTTTAATAATTGTGGTGGGTTTTGGTCATTGTATTTTCAAGAGAGATTTGAATGATTTCTCCAACCTGAGTTATATGTGTTGGAATAAGGGTCGCTCATAGGATGCATGGATTTGTAAGAATTCATCAAATTTATTTGGTCATACATATTTCCTCTATAATTATCAAAAGATGAACAAACATTAGCACCATGACCATAAATACCACAAATACCATATACCTTATTGTTTGGTGAGTTTTTTTTATTGAAGCAAGCATCTTAATTTGCTTAGTCAATTTAACTAATTACATGGCCATTGCACTACTAGGTACTACTTCACTTACTCCTACACTTTTTCTCCTTACAATCTTTTGTTGAGAATTGGCTTCTAACATCTCAAAGATGTCATAAATCTCATTAGCTGTCCTTTATAACATAACACTCTCAACTGCATTATCAACCATATATTTGATATTGTTATGTCAATCCATCATAAAATGATTGGTTAGTTATTAGAAGTAGATATCCATGGTATGGGCATTGTAATAAAAGTGATTTAAAGCGATCCCATGCTTCATAAAAAGATTCAGCATCCTTTTTTATAAAAATTAGAAATTTTAGCTCTTACTTCTTTGGTCTTTTGCTGTGAGTAAAACCTACTCATAAACTTTTGATAAATTTCATCCTAAGTTTTCAAAGAATTAGGAGGCAAGGTCATTAACCAAGCCTTTGCTCTTTCTTTCAATGAATAAGGGAAACACTTTATTCTTAGTTGATCTTCATTTAATCTAGATAATGGAAAAATATGAACTATGGCATAAAATTCTCTAATAAGTGTTAATGCATCCTCACTAGGCATACCATAAAATGAAGGAAGCATGTTAAAATGAATGTTCTTAAGTTCATAATTTCTAGATGCATCACCTAGAACTATGTATGAAGTAATGTTATCAATTATAGACTATGCATAATCTTTCATAGTCATTCGCCTTTCAGCTTATATTTATCTTGGTGGGTTTGCCATGATATCAACTCCTTCTTTTGATTCTTCTTCTAGATATTTCCTACTTCGCATAAAATAAAAGAAAATTTCTAATTTAAAAAGTTAAAAATAAAACAAAAACACATAAATAAAATATAAAACACAAAACACAAAACAAACAAATATAAGACACTTTTGATAATCAATCAATATAATAAATTTGGACACAGTTCTCCGGCAACGGCGCTAAAAAGTTAATGTGTCTAAGTTAGTACTCGCAAGTGCACGAATCATTCTTATAATAAGGGTAAGTTTACCACGAGGTCGATCTCTCAAGGAACTATGAAGCTATTTATTATAAAGAGTAATTATCAACACAAAACAATAAAAGTAAATTTAAACACTCTAAACCAGTATTTTGAAAGAATAATATTCATAATGTAAAGTAATCAAACAATAAATAAATATGCAATACAAATGCAAATGCTTATGATTTAAAACTATATGCTAAATATAGTATTTAGCCTAGCCATTTACTTAGTAATCTCCTTGTTTTACTTTAAGGCTAGATCTGATGAATCAGATGGTGATGTGTCTTTTCCTTTAGTCACTCAAATTAATGATGCAACTAAAGTTTCTCCTACCAATATAGATTGAAGCAAAGTTGGTGTCTCTAATACATTCAACCTAAATATGTTCATAATAATTACTATTGCTAAATTATTATGATGGTTAACAGTAATAACTGAAATTAATAAAAATATGAAGATAAATGAATCATTCATTAAATAAATAAATAACAAGATTCATACAAAAGTAAAAAGGCTAAACTAGACACTTATGAAAACTAGACTAACATATTTAACCCAATGATCATGGTATTAAATAGAACTACATAAAACAATAAAATAAAAGCTCCTTCTAGATCCAGAATTTCTTCAAATAGGAAGATGATTAGTCCTCACTCTCCACTTCTTAAAAAACTCCTTAGATCTAAAAAAGAGTAATAAAAACTAAACTAAAGTGTTTATGAAAGAACTGTAGAGAAAATAATAGTGGACAGATGCAGAGGGCAGATAAGAGCGAGCTCACCCCCTCCTCTAGATTTAGGTTTGCAGAGATATATGTAGAGATATATAAGTCATTCTCTAAATAAGTCGCCCTACAGATATATACCTAATATAAATCTATCTAATAGATAAGACTTTAAGTATCTTTATCTCCACCAAATGCTATTCTATAAATAACTCTTAATATAAATCCTAATAATTGTACAAAATGACTAAAATATCCCTTGAGCCTTGTAATCTTTAGCCAGGCCTTACAAATAGCAGTCCATGCATCTTTATCTTGGGCCTTGACGCAAACATGTCCAATTAAGCTTCTTTTGAGTATTTGGCTCCATATTTTCCTCTTTTGGCTAATATTATCTGAAAATAGACAATTAAGCTAGACTGAGGTAAAAACACATATTTTCACCATATTATATATAAAAATATATCATTAAAGCTCTAAAATACCTTTAAATATCTATATATAATTTGGACCTATCACTTACTGACAGCGATAAGTAACATTTATTAGCCATATTTTTTAACAAGATTAAAATAAAATTATAAAAGTATTTATTCATATCTTATAAAGAGAAAAGATAAATTTAAATTATATTAAACAATTAAGTATTGATCATACATAATAATTTATTTTAGGACCTAATTTTTTTATAATTTTATAATTAATTAATATTAGTATTAAAATCAAATTTATGATTTTTTTTTTTAAAATTAATAATTTAGAAATAAAAAATTAATAATTTACCCCTTTTATTTAGTATTTATTATATTTTTATTTTAATTAAATGTATAACTTCCTTATTGTGTATTCAATTACTAAACACTTAATTTTAATTTTTTCTTATTTACTAAAAGTTTATTAAATCATATTGCTCTAGTAGTTTATCTCAGTTGACTATGGTAAAAGCATTTTGCATTCCCAGGGACAACTCGTTCAACTAACTCAATACGTTAGGCTTTAATTCTTTACTTCTATGTTTTTTTTTTTTCACAATAATGTGGTGTTATCGATTTCTTTTTGGCCTTTTTGAGTTTTCTTTTAACTTAATACTCTCTTCTGTTACGACTTCTTTCTTTAATACTTTTTATTATCCGGTTTTTTTCATTTTTTTCATTTTTTTCTTTTCTTTGCTCTTTTTTCTATTTTAGCTTTCCACTATTATTTGAAAATTGATAATTAACTTGTTCATGCAACTGGTTTATTTCTCCAGTTTTGGATTGTATAACTTTCATTTTCGATTTAATTTACATATTTTTAGAGATTTAGTTTTGAAAATCAAATGGTGACGGTAATCGCAAAACTGTTGTTTGCTCCGTGTTGATTTTGATTCGTTATGATATTATTTCCATGTAGCTCGAGAAGATATTTTCTTTTGATATAGAATGTCATTTACATCAAAATTTACGCATATGATATATTTCTTTTAATGTATATTTGTAAAGAAAATAAGATATTGTGTCCATATTAAAACGAGGAGAAAAATAGAAGATGATTTCAAAATCTGAATTGAAAAAATTAATAACAATCAGAATATAATATACTTGAAATATACTAGTTATATATTCATTATATATTTTTTATTTTATACATTAAAATATATTTGAAATTCTGATTGAAACTTTTTCAATCTTTATTGATTTATTTTTTATATTTATATTAATATAAAACTCAATATATAAATATTTTACTCTCTCTCTCTCTATATTTATATATATATATATACACACCCCTTTTTAAAAAAAAAATCTTTTAGATTTTGAAAATATATCTCTATATACTCATATATTTTTTATTGTCTACTATAATTATTTTATATTTTGTTTAATACTTTTTTTATAATCTATTATTATTTTATTTATTTTTATATTTATATTGATAATATATAAATGTTGTACAATCTATTTATTCGTGAATCACATATGATTTAGAAACTAATTTTTGTTAACATATTGTACATGATGAACAAGTAGTTTTATAGTATTATTAATTAGTTTAGTGATAGAATTGTTAACTTTGATACAAAGTATGTATCATTTTTCACTTAGATATATTTTAAATTATAAATTTATTATGAATGATTTATAATATGCAGAAAATTATTGCTTCAGTTTAAATATGTAAGTACTAGTCTTTTTATCCATCAAAGACATTTTTAGATATAAGAATTTTTTAATATGTAAGTTGAATATACTTTAAAATATATTGTGATGATATCCTTTACATACTTAAAATAAACTTTAATTAAATAATTTCTTTTTAGTTTTTCTTATGCACTTCAATATATATATATATATGAGTTGTATTTTATCTCATAGTTATTTTTATGATTCAAGAACTTGATAATCACATTTAATCATACTTAAGAAATAATTTTATGAATTAAAATTTATATAAGTAAATAATTTTTATAATTAGTTAATAGCTATTACTGTTGGTCAAAAATTATTCATTAGAACCTATCATATGCAGCAAATTTATATATTTTATGATTCAAAAATGGATAGTATATACTCATAATATACTTGAAGTATACTATATACTATTAAGTTTAAAAGTCTATTTCAATATAAATTAAATATATATATATATATATATATATATATATATATATATATATATATATATATATATATATATATATCCTTTATATACTCGAAATAAATTTCGTATAAATTACCTATCATAATATTCACATTTTGCTTCTTCAATTTGTTTAACAATGATTTTTGTTATTACATTTACTTATTGTTATAATTAGAAATGTTTTGATTTGTTAAGAGATTTTCAAAAATTGTTCTTTAATCTTTAACCATTGCAGGTTGTAGATTTGCCCTTGTGGAACTTGATGCAAAGTAATTTTTTTGTGATTGAACTTATGTAGCATTTATGCACAAGGAGTATTTGGTAAAGTAATATTTTGTCTTTTCAACTTTAGATAGAATACGAGACTTGCATTGTTTTTTATTTGTAACATTGGATAACTGTTCTTAACTTAATATCGAATATGATTCTTGTTATTATGCTTATTATTGTCAAGAAAATATAAATTGTCTATATAATAAAAAATATATAAAAATTAATTTTAAAAATCTGAATGGAGAAAATGGAACAATTTTATTAATAATCACTAAATTTTACACTAAATTTTATTTTGGTAGGAAGCCTGGAATCCTAAATATGAGGGATTCCTCAAAATAGAGAAGGGGTTTTAACATTCTTTTTGATCGAGGGGAGACACATTCATATAACTATTGTATTAAAAAATATATCTTTATATGAAGAATATAACCAGCCATTTAGTAGTAACTCTTGTTTATTCTGTCGGTCGACGAGAGAGACCATTCTGCAACCTGACCTTATGCGCCTTAGACGCCCCTCCCACCTTGAAAGGTAGTTGTAGCTTGCTTCTAGTTCTGTTTCATTACAGTCATTTAACTTTAGTTTAGTAGTAGATTAGTTACTTATCTAAAATTTAGTGACTTAATTTGCTAAAATAATGACATGTCTAAATCATCCAATGTTAGACTAACATGTATTTTAATTAATTGATACGTCACTATCCAAAAATATTTAACCAAACTATTAATTTAATCTAAAACCAAACACAATTTTAGGTTTCAGAAATTCTATAGGCTTTAATAATAAATATTGATTTTTTTTCTTTTCTTTCCATCTTCTATTCTTTTTTATTTATTGTTACAATGAAGTTTTTATTTTTATTTTAATTAATGCATATTAATTTTTTTCTTAATTTTATTTTTATCAAGATAATATTTTCAAAATAAAAAAATAGAATAATAATAACAATAAACAAGAAAGAAAGAAAGTAAAAAATAAAAAGGGAAGAGTGTCCAACCACTAAATTAGTAATATTTCTGCACTTATTTTTATTTAAGCTATCATTTGCTTTTTGTTTCTTACATGTTTGTATGTCTATTTTGAGGATACGCGATCGACTCCTATTTGGTGCAAAAACTTCAATATCAAATGAGTGTTTAACTACCATATAATCTAAATCTGAATAGTAATTATAAAATACGTTATTTTGTAGAACTTGTTGTATATTAGTGCATTTTTTTCTAGTTGTCTACAACGCCAGTCCATTGAGATTAAATTTTTAAGAATTGAAATTCAATGCTTCGCTTCAAAATTTCAAAGAAAATTTATTTTGTAGCATTAGAGATTCTATGTTATAATTTAGGAGATGTAGAGTTTTTTTTTTTCAATAAATAAACTACCAGATGTTTGAGACAAGTGATCAATATGTTACTTAACTTAAAGTTAAATGACTATAATAAAACAAAAGAAAGTTATCTGACCAAGATGAAACTTAGTGTAAGTTAAGTGACCATTAGTACAATTATCTCGGAGAAAATTCAATGAGAATCAAAGTATCATATACCTTAATAAACCTGTTATATATTGTATATTGTATAATTTTAAAACTGGTTTATATTCTTTTTAAAAAAAAATTCTATCAATATGTAAAGATTTTATAAAATATATATCAAGCACAAAAAATATAATTATAAATTTACTAAATTCTAAAATTATATACTTATGGTAATATCCATAGATACTCGATATATATTTTTTTTAGATTTTCTGAAAAATAGATCTAGTTAGTTTTCTATAAATCTGAGTTTGAAATCTAGAAATTTATCATCTATAACATTAAAAATCATATAATAGTCATTTTTGAAGTATTTTAATAACAATGAAATTTAAAGTAATATCAAATTAAATAGATAGATGTTTGAAATTGAATTACCTTTTATAAAATTCAAAAAATTAATGAATCTATTTTGAAGAAGTTTCTGCTCTCTTTTTTTTGTGTTTGTTGTGTATTTTTTATTGTTCTGTTTGTTGTGTATTTTGATCGTTGCTACTTGATTTCTTGCGAATTCTTTTTTATTTTGGTGCTACAATTTCTTTTCATTTGATGCGGCAATATTTTTATTTTTAGATTGGAAGTTTCTGAGCTTAAAACACATGTTTTTAAGTTTTGTATAATTCAAATTTTTGAAGCTTGAAGTATGAAGATTAGTTGGATTAGTATTTTTAAATATTTTTATAAATTTCCCTTAAATTAAGTATGTAGATAATAACTTATGAAATTTTTTTTAATTTCTAAATTTATCTAGAATTTTTTTTTTTAGAAGATAGATATGAGATTTTTAATTTTATAAGATTGATATTTCTTGATAGGAGGTCTGTCAAAATTGAACTTTAACTGTGAAATTGATTGAATTAGCAAGTAAATTCTTGATTCAAATTCAGCAGAGTGGTTAACCATGTGCACTTGAATTACAATCATAAAGCAATAGATGAAGAGAACATAGCATAAGAAAAAAATAACAAAACAAATGTAATAATATGTTAAGAGCAATTAAATTTTCAGTTTTAAATACATGGACTTGTCTTAGCATCTGTTAAGTCTAGTATTCAAAATATCCTTTTTTTGTTTTTGAGGTTCTGTGCAAGACAAGGATAACCAGGGTTCGGCCTACAAAAGTTGTCGGCTTTCACATGAAATTAATTATTTTAATTTTTGAATTTATAACTATTTTTTATTTTTTATAATTTTATTTATAATTACAAAATTTATAGCTATATATTTAACAAAATCAAACTTGTTTAACATACTTGAAATTAAACTGAGCTTTAGTTGCCCTCTTTTATATAAATACCGAGCCAAGCTCGAATTCAACTTATTTATATATAGTATTGAGCTAATTTCGAGCATACTTGAACATATCAAAATTATAACGAACTAAGTTTAAACTTTAAAACATAAAAACTTATCAAGCTCCAACTTAATTGGATTTTAGCGAGCCGAGCCTAAACATTGAAAAGCTCGGTTGGTTGACACCCCTATGGACTTGTTTTAGCATCTAGTAAATCTATTATTCAAAATATCCTTGATTTGTTTTTGAAGATCCAATAATAACATAGAAAAATAAAATAAGAGCTCAACTGTGAAAGCTAGTTTTGGAATGGACATTTATATGTCCCATGATTTTGAAGTTCTGTGCAAGGAAAGGATAGACAGGGTTTGGCCTAAAACTTTTGCATACTTTCACATGGAGCTATTGAAAACGTAAGGCATAAGCCATGTTTGGTCTTCTGACCAAGACCCACAGATTTAGGCTACAGTAATACCCAGCAGCATGCTCATGAGCATGCTGAACAGGTACACCTACAAATGTATTACCTGTGAGCATTACCTCCAAATCTACCTACCAACATGCATCCGGAATACAAATCCATCCCTAACTGCAATTTCATGATTTGATAATTCATTTTAGAATTTGTCCATTAAGAGTTGCTAACTTGAGTCCTTAATACGCAGATCTCAGAATTATGTCCAATTTCTTGTAGTGGACAAAACAGAGGAATTTTAACCCAAAACTCTATACATGAAGCTCACCACTTTCTAATTCCATCTATCTGCAGAATATCAACATGCAATAAAACATACTTTACAGCCACCACTATCGTATCAGACAGTATCAACATCCACCATCTCCTCCTCAAGTGCTTCCACATCCACGTTCTCGTCCTTGCCCTTGTACTTTTAATCAAGAATAAAACAGCTCTCACATCAGGTTTCGAGGATAAAAAACAATTAATAAGTAGCAAAAACTAAGCATCACAATAGCACTGGAATACAGTTTCAGCCAATGACAGGATACTTTTGATAATATAGGCTAAACCGTTATCTGCAATCTTAAGTTGTATCATGTACAAATGTGAACTAAGCATGCAAGCAATAACCTAGTGGAAGACAGATAATTAACTGAACAGACCTGTGAATAAGTAATCTGAGGGAGCGGTGGAGGTAGAGGAAGCAGAAATGGCAACTTTTTGACCTCATATGCAGCAGCTCCTTTGTGAATTTGCAGTGAAGCAGTTTCAACCACCTCAATACTCTCCTCCACTTCAACATCAACCAGCTCATCAATTGCATGAAAAGCAGCCATGCTGGTTGATGGTGCCAGACGTCCAATCTCTGAACCCTTAAGCTGCAAAATTAAAAAATGCAAGAAGCTCAATATTTTCTTAAATGGGATGCCAACTACACAATGCATCACCATCTCTCTCCACTTCAAAATCAACCAACTCATCAAGTGCATGAAAAGCAGTCATGCTGGTTGATGGTGCCAGACTAATGATATCTCTCTCTCTCTCTCTCTCTCTCTCTCTCCCCACTTCAACACCAACCAACTCATCAATTGCATGAAAAGCAGCCATGCTGGTTGATGGTGCCAGAATAATGCATCCTCTCTCTCTCTCTCTCAGATAATCATGGCATCAATAATTTTAGAAGCTATTCAAATATCCTTTTCATTAACAGGTGACAGTAAGAAGCATAATAGTCTCTGTGAGGAGAGGAGTAAAAGAGAAGTGAGAATGTATGGATACTACTGTGATTTTTTACTGTTGGTTTCAGGAAGCCATTAGCAAAACAGCAGCGCATTTTCAGATACATATTTAAAACCTAACTCAACAAACTAAATTACCTTGTCCAGCCCCTTGCAACAATTTTCACTTGTTGCTCATTCTACCAAATTATCAATGAAATCTTAAATTTACAACTGAGCAAGCGTTCATTATCTTTATGCAAACATGCATATCTACGCCACTAGTTGATGGAAAAACTACATGACTACTTAATAACAGAACAAAATTCCCCATATTTAAAAGAAAAAAGAAGACATGTAAAGAGAGGAGATGGGTTTTTTTTTTTGGGGGGGGGGAGAGGGGAGAGGGAGAAGAGAGAAAACCTTATCTGCAGAGGAGATGCATGCATAAACACTCTTTCCTCTCTTTTGTTTGCCTTCATTTCCTATAGATCGATCCCTGTCATTCCCATTGTCCGCCATCACAACTTCCTTGTTAATGTTCAACAGTGCAGCATTTGCATTCAATTGAAAAGACTTCCCTAGACTGATAGTTTTGGTATGATATCCTCCATCATTTGTCGAGTTCGCTAAAATTCCAGAAAATATGTTAGCCACGAAATGGTGTAGGCAATTTGAAGGAGCATTGGTGATGATGACCAGATATTGATGTAAGGGAATAACCAATTATCCAAGTGATGTAGAGAATAATATACTCAAGTAAAAGCAAGATTATACTGGTGAAATCTTTTTCTAGTCATTCTTGAGTCTCACATTTATATAATTTATAGCTGTTGGCCAAGTCTCTTACAGGTATTACTGCCAAAACAGCCTGCAGGTTTTCTTTCAAGTCAAGCCTCTAAAAACTTCTTAGCAGGCGGTTGTGTTTGTCTTTTCCTAGTACCTAGTCAAAATAGTAGAACTTCTAAGTTGCTGTTTTTAAACCAAAGCCTAATTGGAACTAGTCAATAAATATGCATCTATCCTATCAATTTAATTTAATGAATAAGATTGAGATTTCAGAAATTTCACATATCAAGTATCTGGTTGCCTTCATATATATAGTTGAGATTGTTAGGAACCAAGTTCGGTTGCAGGTGAATCTATTCTTATTAATGTGATAGAAACTCCCATTTATAAATTAATAAATATTTTGTCAAGGGTATTATGGAGATAGAACAACTACAATTCTTGTTCTTTCTTGTTTCTTTGTCATTCAGATGAGCATCCTTAATACTCCTGGAAAACGCAGTAAAATTACATATATCACGGTCAAATCTTTTCAACCCTGATTTAAACCCTGAATGTTATTATATAATCCACATACTAAGATCTTAACATCGGAAAATTCTTTTTACTGTATCAAACCTAATATGCGTCCATTGTTCCAAATTCAGTGATATAACTGTAGGCTTCTTTAGAATGTTCTCACAAGGAGAGAGGTGCCGTTATTATGGACAAGGAAACAACTTGAAAGAGAGATTGTTTTAAGAAGATATCAGGATCTTAAGATAATATCTAGACTTTGAAAAGCTCATAATTACTTGACTCAAGGAGAGGGAATGGAAATTCAAGGGTTTGATTTGCAAATGCAATTGTGAAGATACAGTATGATGAAAGAGTCGCCATAAACTAAACAAACAACAGCTCAACTATGACTAGCAAAGATAAGGTCCCAAATTTGACTCAGAAGGAATCTAGACCATAGTAATAAACAGTCTTTTGACAGTCTAGAACAACAACTTGGTTAACAATATTTGTAGTTTTACCGATATCTGCGGGTTCCTTAATTTTCTTTTACCCCCATAGAGGAAATAAGGTAATTTCAAACGAGTAGCCTCACTGAAAAGATAGAGGACACAGAAATAGAACTCTAGTCCTTTGTGCACAATAATATATGCCATTGACAAAATCTCTTACACGAGTATGTTTTTCCAAATATCTTTGTTTTCAATAACTTATAGAAAGATGCACTAGCATGAAGAAATGAATTTTGGCAGGTAACTGACAGACATGAGATATGAAGTGTGCTAACTCTAGGATCTTAACCAAGTTGAAAGACAAGGAAAAAGTTACTAATGGGCATTATGCTACTAATTACATGACCTTTTAAAAGAGACTTATTATTTATAATGAAGGTTGAAGGCTTGGTAAATTGTGTCATATATCAGAACGGGTATATGACCTACGCTTCCAGTATTACCCCAAATGCTTGGAGACATTTGTCAAAATGATAGATGTGATACAGGTTTTCCTATGTTTTGTACAGAGAAATATACCATATCACTGCTATCTAAACTTCTAATTGTTTTACAGAAAACAAAGAAAGTGCAATATCTAGGGACTAACCAAATGCTGATGGTTCCAAAAATTCTAGAAAGAAAGTCCGATAAAATATCACCTTTTTTAGATTCTTCTGCATTGTCACATTTAGCATGCAGAATGTTCTCCCTGGGAGAAGAATTATTTTGCACCTCATTCCTTGGGCTAATAGCATGAGAACCAGGAGCCTCTCCATCACTGACAATATTGATGCTTGAATCCTCTTCATTGCCACCAGTTGTAATGATGCCAGAGCCAAGCTGATCTCCCAACTTCTGAAGTCGACCTTGTGACCTATGCATTCCAATGAATTAATTGAATTATGAAAAACACCTAATGCAGAAAGGAAAAAAAAAAAAAGCCCCTCAATTAGAGAAGCTTAGAAAAAAAAAAGGATTGAAAGAGAGAAACTGTATTTAAGGAATCAAATGTTATAAAATAAGAATTTACCTTTTTAGTTCCTCTTGTATCTGCACATAATGCTTATGTGCTTTGACAAACTTCTTGATTTTTGAAATGGTCCTGGAAATTTCAATCACAATGTATGATGTGGTTAGACAGGAAAAAAAAAAAAAAGAAATTCCCCATCAGTAGAAAATACTGAACAGATGATATTGATAACTACCTTTTACATTCCTCTTTCTCTTTGGACAATTGAGAATCAAGCTCCCTAATTCTGGAACTAAGAATATCTGCTTCTTCAATTTTCTCTTGCACCAAGATCTTCAGAAAATGCATGCATCCAGTATCAAGATTCAAGTTTTAGTTGCATATGATAATGAAAGGCGTAGTGCCGAAGAAAAACATAATACTGAAAACAAGAATATGATCCTCAAATTGCAACAGATGCTTGCATAAGAAGAAAACCTTAAAACTTAAAGAACCACGTAACCTAATAATTCACATATAAACAACAAAAAGATTAAGAGAAACTGCACATAAAGGCAACTAAAAAACAGAGCAACTAACTAGACTGACCCTTAATTGAGATTTTTGTTGTTCAAGCATGCTAATCTCTGTGCGCACTTCTTTTAGCTGCACATTTCCGGATAAAGGATTGGCAAAAATCTAAAATAAAGACACTACAGATATAAGATATGTAGGATGTTAAGAATTGAACAGACTGAACTTTTCTAACCTGCTCCTTAAGAACAACTCTAGAATCAGCTGTGTTTTTTCTTCTTTTAACTTGATCTCCTGCCCCATCTGAGCTTTTCAAACTTCCTGAAAAGTCACTTTGGCCATCAAAATGTGGCTTTCTCCTGCGTTTTCTGTCACTGCAAAAGAAAGTTCTTCAAGAAAATATGTGTTGAACTTGAAGATGAAACAAAAAGAAAAGATAAACCAATATGCATACTATCTCATACAGAGTACAAGTGGAAAGTTGCCAAATTTGCTAAAAGAACACCTGAAGTTTTTTATTCTTTCTTAATCCCAATTAGAACACAACCAGCTTGCAATACTTACATCATGTTTCCAGAATTGTCCTTTAAAATGGAGAGTTCCAACTATATAAAGGATGAATAAAATGGCCGTTTATTTTTAACACTACCTAATGACATAACAAACACCCAAGCCTTAATGGAGAAGGTTCACAAGCCCCACTGTTCACTACAGAAGATTTTCGATGATATATTTAGTATATTTTGTCAAGCCTACTGAGGGCTTCCTTTAAATCTACATTTGTTAACGTGCAAGATAAGCATATTTCCCTACCATATTAAGAATGATATAGTAACAAAATTTCATTTGAACCCAAAATAAAACTGTGACAAAGACTTCTTCATAAGAAATCTAGATACTCACCTCCATTGCAGTTCAAATAAATGTTATGATACTATTGTACATCAAGCATGAATATAACAAAACAAAGCAGAGCTAATACAGCCACAATACAGACATTGAAGGAAAGGAAATACCAAAAGAACCTCAGAATGAATTATATTGCTACAGCAATAGATGGATTAGAGTCAAGTTACCTGTTTCTTTCAAGGGACCTGGAAGGGCTAGATCCTGAAATGCATACAGAAAAAGAAAAGGGAAAGGGGTAAGACTTAAGGTATGCTTACAAGGTCACAGTATAATTAAAATGGTAACCTAATATTTGATTTTACTTATCCTTTAACAGCTTAACACATGCCGTTTAAAAGTTAAGGAGATGAGAAGTACATATAACCAAGAAGATCAAGTGGACAACTCAGCTAATTCATAGCAGAAAAGAAAAAGTAAAAAAAGGGAAAATGAAAGAGCAATAGTGAGAGAAATATGTGTCTAACCTATAAGGTCACAATTTCTTACCGCGAAATCGGCGCTGGCCTCTTGTATCTTTTGCTGGAGAATACTTACGTCGTGGAGAAAACTTCATGTCAAGTTTATCCCTCAAATCACCACTTCGACGGTCCTGCTTATCTGCAATAACAAAGAAAATTGATCTTTATCATTCTAAATTCCTATAACAGCAAGCAGGGAACCAATAATCGATAACGTATGCTTACCAACACATGGAACAAAAAGAGTAACATAATAATGAACAGTGACAGTGCCTGCTTGTTATTTCCAAAGGGGCCATGAAACTATCCTCTCATATAATGGATAGAAACAGTACCTCACCATATTACAGTGGTAGTACCATTCCAATATCAAAGTAGAACGGCATAAGAATAGTCAATATACTCCATCTTCTTGTTGAGCAATAAGACAGGCAATAAATCGAATACCAGAGAATTCTCCCTCGTGCCATATTGAGAAATAATGGAAATCCAACATTGCATACAAAAGAAAACTGGTATAATCAGGAAATAACTTCCACAAAAACTGCAGGATCCCTTCATTTAAGAAATTCCTTCGCAATGGCAATGGCAATGGCATTCAAGGAGAAGTGATATGTAATATGAACAAGTAGCCTCCACCAAATATAGATCGTTGAGCATATAAGAGATAATATTTCAGAGCTTCACCAAATCAGACTCGTTTCAATATCATCAAAGAATTTGAACTCCACGAAACCTAATACCAATCCTTCATCAAATAGTTGCAGTTTGACAATGCAGTAGAGATAAACAAGAATAAAAATCACTATGCTAAACATCAAGACCAGTATAACCAAAGCTCAAGAAGGATTAACCCTTTCAGTCTATATCTTCACTTGTAAATCCAAAAGCCACATTGCTGATATGATAGGATATGAATCTCCAGAAGGCATTTCAATTACATCTCCAACCAAGTACATCAATAAATCCACAAATCTCCTTGTACACATTTCACAGGTATATGTTGGATATTTCAACAACTTGTACACAATACTTTTGCTAAGGCAAGCCTCTATCATAAAGGTTGCTTGTTCATCCAAACAAATTTTGGATAAGAGAAAACTAACAACATATGAGTACAGTTAAAAAAGAACCATATGAGATTCATTTCATCACATGCTCTGAAAATAACAAGCACGACAGCAACAATCAAGCAATGAAGCAGAGATATCCAAAAGACCCATAGCCAGCATAGAAATTGCCTTCACTCAAAACAACAATAACGATAAAAGATTCTTATAAATAGTGTTTGGGAAGTATAAAAATGCAACAATCCGATTCCATTGAGTTCTATCTAGTCAATTCTTATGTTTGGAAATATCACAGTTGTTAGTATTCACTCCTTTCAACTTGAGAAGAAAAAAAAACATTTTGAATAATCGAACCATTGCAAATGATTTATTCTAAACAATGCCATCAGCAAATGAAAAGGTAAACTTAAAAAATAAAAATAAAAAAAGAAGCTAAAATTTACCATTGTAAGAAGCGAAAGACTGGCGAAGGTCAGCATTTCCATGAGCAAAGGAGCAATTATGGCGATGACAGTGACCCTTTTGATATAAAGCACATAACCTGGTCTTGAAAAGCTTCCCTTCTCCCATTTTTAATTTTCCTTAAAATTAAAAATAAATGAATAAATTCAAGTGCAATATCAGAAACCAATTCCCAATTTCGTAATCAAAATACAAAAAGAAAAAGTAAAACAAAAAAGAAAAGAATTGTGAGTTAAATGAAAGAGAAAATGAAAAAACAGCAAAGCGGACGTACCATAATAATAGAGTACTAGAAATTCAGACAAAGAAATCCTATTTGGAAGAATGGAAACGAGAGAGAGAGAGAGAGAGAGAGAGAGAGAGAGGGCTATCTTGCTAAAATTCCAGAATTGGTGAATTTGCTATAAAAGAGGTGACAGCCCAAGCTTGGCTAATTATGGTAAGCTGCTTCCTTTAATTGGTGAATTTGAACATTTTGTTTTTGTTTTCATTGGAGAATGATGGTTTGAGAATTAATATTTTTTGTGATTATTTGTAAGGACACTATATATTAAACCTTTAATATCTTCTATTTAAAAATTAAATTTAATAATCACTAAATTTTAATTTCATTTAATTTTAAGTTAAATATTAGATGTTCTTTTTTGTATTTAATCCAACCAATTAATTGTTTATTATGTTATTATTATTTCGATTATAAAATTAAATTAATAAAAATAAATTTAATAAAAGTTTAATATTTATTATTAATTATGTAATAGTTATTAAATTATAATAAATATTACACTGTAAACTCAAGGCTAGATGAATCCTCAAGCTAAGACCAAGTGAAGACAGCTTTGTCATGGAAGGTTTTTGTACTCCTTTAGATTCTTGTAGCCGAGTTAGTCCTTTTGAATTATAGAAGAACATATCGTGTAAGCTAAAAACTCATAGCCAAAAGATCAAGAGGAAGAGATGAAGAGTTTAGAAAGCCATAAGAAGATTTTTATTTCTTGATAGATGAAAAGAATGTTGCTTGCTTACATTACTCAAGACTTCTCTTTATATAGAGGAGCCTTATTACAATAAGATAGTAAAGATAAGATGGAATCTTATCTTTTATACGTATATACAAAGGAAGAAAAGATAAGATTACACACTTTACATAAAGATAAATAATAACATACCTACTAGGACGGAAAAGATAAGATATGAATCTTATTTTCCTACACCTTTTTCTCAATTATTTCATGAATCATGGAGGAGAGAGATTGGGTGTTGTGTTGTCTTCATTGCCAACAAAAAAGGTGGGTTACCATGGACCACTATCATCATCTAGGGGCTGAGAATCTTGCATAATGGCATCTTGCTGTTCGATGGTCAGACTTGGATCATCTAGTGGTGATGGCAGCAAAGGTAAAGTGGATCGTTCAGTGATGGAGTGTTCAATCCATTAATTATCAGGTCCATTGTAAGTGCAGATAAGTGGTGTAGAGACATTGGTCCTTCCTGAATCATTTCTCAATTGTAGTGTGAGCTTTAGTTCCCTTGTTATTGGTGGAGGAGCAAGATGTAAGGACATTTCAATTGTTCTCCAATATTGACAGATATTTTGGGTGGCATAGGTATTTTCTGAGAACTTAAAGTAAGGTTTGTGAAGAATATAGATGGCATGATATCCTGAAGCCTTGAAGTCATTGTCTGTGAACAATTTATTTTCATGAATGATTTTGAGGAGATCTCTTTTCCATTGATATGGGGTTTTGAACCAAGTGAGATATTTCCATGGATATGTCCCTGTATTTGTATCAATATTGAAGAAGTATAGGAGGTCCATGACTGGCACTTCTATAGCATGATAACAAATTGTGAAAAGACACCATAGAAACCATAGTTTACTTTCAATTTGTGGATGGGTAGGAGAAAGATGATAGATTAAGCACCAAGTGTAATCTAGATAAAAGAAATTTGGTTGGATAGGTAGTGAGAAAGTCTATTAGATGATTGCCAATAATGGGACATCATATTTTTGGCAAAATTGTTGACATGTTTCGTTGTGAGATTTGTAGGAAGGTCTGGTGGTGAGGGAGGTTGCATAGACTTTTTTGAAGACGCAGAGGCCATGAAGATTATCGAAAGATTAATTGTTGAGGTGAGGAGGACAATAGGTTGGGGTTTTGGTTGTGGCTTTGATAATCTAGATAAGAAATCTGGGATGAGGTTTCTTGTTCCTTTTATATGCTGGACTTCAAAATCATACATGTTAAACCATGATTTTAACCTCAATAATTGCGGTTCTGGTAAGGTCTTCTGATTGGACTCAAGGATCTTTGGAAATGAAGAGTTATCCATTCGTACTAAGAAGTGTTGACCGATCAGAAAAAAGCCACGAATTGGAGCCTGGTGTATTCAGACTGTGACTGGAACCAATCTCTTAAACTGCCTGTGAATCTTGTTACAAATTCAGCAAGAACCTTTTTGAGTGTAGCACCATCAAAGGTCATTTGAAGATCAATCCATGCCAAAAATTTAGAAAGTTTATCTCTCCATTTTTTATGGAGGCAGATCATCAAAAGTGAACCAAGGTCCTGTTCCAGCTGCGGATTTCGACCTTGGGTGTGGAGCTCCAGTAGGAATAAAATATGACTGTGCATCCTCTGTGCCATCTTCAGGCTCTACTACTTCTGGAGAAGGTTCAGTAGTAGAGGTGTTCATGAGTATTTCTGTTATATCAGCCATTTCAGAGGTATTTGAAGAAGAATCAGAATCATAAGGGCTGATCAGACAAGGAAAAACTCGAAAATCTCAATGACAAGGAAAAACTGTATGGGCATGCATCAGGACAATTTTCTCCAGCAAAAAGACATTATCATTCAACATATAAAGATATTCTAGCGGTCAAATATGGAATAAAAAAGTTCAATTTTTTTCTGATCGGTTAACACTTCTTGGTACGAATGGATAACTCTTCATTTCCAAAGATCCTTGAGTCCAATCAGAAGACCTTACCAGAACCATAATTATTGAGGTTAAAATCATGGTTTAGCAAATATGATTTTGAAGTCCAGCATATAAAAGGAACAAGAAACGTCATCCTAGATTTCTTATCCAAATTATCAAAGCCACAACCAAAATTCCAACCTATTGTCCTCCTCACCTTAACAATTAATCTTCTGATAATCTTCATGGCTACTGCGTCTTTAAAAAAGTCTTTGCAACCTCCCTCACCACCAGACCTTCCTATAAATCTCACAACGAAACAGGTCAACAATTTTGCCAAAAATATGATGTTCCATTATTTGACAATCATCCAACAGACTTTCTCACTACATATCCAACCCAATTTCTTTTATCCAGATTACCCTTGGTGCTTAATCTATCATCTTTCTCCTACCCATCCACAAATTGAAAGTGAACTATAGTTTCTATAGTATCTTTCCACAGTTTGTTATCATGCTATAGAAGTGCTAGTCATAAACCTCCTATACTTCTTCAATATTAATACAAATACAGGGACATATCCATAGAAATATCTCACTTGGTTCAAAACCCCATATCAATGGAAAAGGGATCTCCTCAAAATCATTCATGAAAATAAATTATTCACAGGCAATGACTTCAAGGCTTCAGGATATCATGTCATCTATATTCTTCACAGACCTTACTTTAAGCTCTCAGAAGATACATATGCCACCCAAAACATCTGTCAATATTGGAGAACAATTGAAATGCCCTTACATCTTGCTCCTCCACTAATAACAAGGGAACTAAGGCTCACACTACAATTGAGAAATGATTCAGGAAGGACCAATGTCTCTACACCACTTATCTGCACTTACAATGGACCTGATAATCAATGGATTGAACACTCCATCACTGAACGATCCATTTTACTTTTGCTGCCATCACCACTAGATGATCCAAGTCTGACCACCAAACAGCAAGATGCCATTATGCAAGATTCTCAGCCCCTAGATGATGATAGTGGTCCATGGTAACCCACCTTTTTTGCTTGCAGTGAAGACAACACAACATCCAATCTCTCTCCTCCATGATTCATGAAATAATTGAGAAAAATGTGTAGGAAAATAAGATTCCTATCTTATCTTTTCCGTCCTAATAGGTGTATTATTATCTATCTTTATGTAAAGTGTGTAATCTTATCTTTTCTTCTTTTGTGTATACGTGTAAAAGATAAGATCTTATCTTTACTGTCTTATTATAATAAGGCTCATTTATATAAAGAGAAGTCTTGAGTAATGTAAGCAAGTAGCCTTCTTTTCATCTATCAAGAAATAAAAATCTTCTTATGGTTTTCTAAACTCTTCATCTCTTCCTCTCGATCCTTTGGCTATGAGTTTTTAGCTTGCACGATATGTTCTTCTATAATTCAAAAGGACTAACTCGGCTACAAGAATCCAAAAGAGTACAAAGACCTTCCATGGCAAAGTTGCCTTCATTTGATCTTAGCTTGAGGATTCATCTAAGCTTTCATAATTTTTTAAAATTTTAAAATTTTATTAAATATATAATATACAAATTATTTATTAATTAATTGTAGTATGATATAGATTAATACCATTATCATAATTGATATTATTATTTTTAAAAATTAAAAATATTATATATAATTAAAAGTTAATTTATTATTAAATATAATAAATATATTTTAAAATATTAGTTTTAAAATATTATTTAATTAAAAAATTAATTTATTAGTTAATATAATATTAAATATAATTAATATATTTATCCGATTAAAAAATTATTAATTAATTAATATAGTATTAATATATAATTAATATATTATTTTAAAAGCAGTCAGTGTTATTTAAAAATATAGTTTATTAATTAATAAATTAATAAAAAATTATAATTTATATATAAACTTAAATTTTTATATATAAAAATAAATTGAAAATAAAAATTTTATCGTTGCAGGCATTCTTGCACTCATGAACCTTGTTGGAAATCCTGTTCTTTAGGAAACCTAGTCTCTATCTTTGGGCGTCTAATATTCTTAATTTTGGTAAATAAATATCTTAGTATTAAAAATTCAATAATTAACTAATTTATTTATTTTACTAACTAAATATTATAAGCATCACTTAATTTTTTATTTTCATGATAACTATTTAAATTTAATGACATTAAAAAGAATAAATTCAATATTATTCAATTTAGCCTTATTTGAAATATTTATTCTTCAATTAAACTTGTATTTAATTTACATTAATTGTTATTTATTTTATATGATTATTACTATTATTATTATTATTATTTTAATAAGTCTAAAGTAGACCTGTTCATGGGCTGGGTACCCGCCCAGGCCCGCACTCTTCGGGCCGGGCTTGGACAACAACTTTTGTGTACAAGCCCGGCCCGGCCCGAACCCATAAAAAGCCCTAATTTTTAGGGCCGGGCTTGGAATTTCCATAAAAATCCAAGCCTGATCCGGCCCGATGTTTAGTTTAATTAGAAAAAAAAATGTCATACCTAGCATTTAAAGTTGTAACCTTTAATTTATAATTAAGTGCTACTTACCACTTAGCTACTTATTATTTTAGTTTATAATTTTATTGTTATTAATAATATATTTAAATAAAACTAAATTCAAACCCGACCGGAACCCGCACAGCCCGACCCGTATTTACAGGTTTAACAATTGATCGGGCCGGGTTTTTTAAAAAAAATTCGGGCTCGGACTTAGACTGAGAGATATTAAAAAATTTCCGGACTTGGGCGAGCTCGGGCTTGTTCAAAATAAAATCCAGTCCGGTCAGGCCCGGCCTATGAACAGGTCTAGTCCAAAGCCAGTGTTTATTATTTGAACTAATAATTAAATGTCTATATATGTATAGATGAATATAATAATATTAATTAAAAGTTGTCATTGTATCACCCTCCTCCTCTCTCCCTTTCCCTCCCTCATCGTCGATTCTTCCTTTGGACCTTCTTTTTTCGGCCATCTTTTAGCGTCTAACTCCGTCCAAAGGGAGTTTCCAGCGTCGCCAATGTCTGACAAGCACCCTTATCACCGGAATCAGCTGGGCTACGACGGAAATTGGAGGAGGAAGGCGTCCTCTTGCTGCCATCGTCAGATCGTCGTCTTGCCAGCATCTTTTAGGCAAACTAGCACTAGAATCGTGTTTCTCACCCTCCAAAACCCTAAAACCAAGCCTCATCGTTGTTCCCTCGCCGGTAGACTTGCGATAGCCTCACTAGAGCTGAGAATTTTTAACCTCGATATGGTGGCTTCTTGTGAGCTTTAGGCGAAGATTTATGCATTTTTGGACTCCACACTTCTCAATCTACGCGTGGGTACCTTCGGATTCGATCTTTGACACTGTTGAAAATAACAGCTTTTGAACCTTAGTCCCTATGCATATCACCCTCATTCTCTCTCCCTCTCCCTCCCTTATCGTCGATTCTTCCTCCCCTACCTTTGGACCTTCTTTTTCTAGCCATCTTTCAGCATCTAAACTCGGTCAAAGGGAGTTTCCAGCGTCGCCTTTTGACAGGTGTCCTTATCACTGATATCAGATCGGGTATATGGCGGAAAGTGGAGAAGGAAGGCGTCCTCTTGCTGCCATCTTCAAATTGTTGTCTTATCGATGTCTTTTGGGCAAACTAGCACTGGAATCGTGTTCCTCACCTTCCAAAACTCCAACACCAAGCCTCATCGTTGTTATTCCCTCGCCGGTAGCCTTGCAATAGCCTCACTGGAGTCGAAAGTTTTCGGCCTTAATCTGATGGCTTCCTATGAGCTTCAAGCGGAGATTTTTGCATTTTTGGACTCCACACTTCTCAATCTACGTTTGGGTACCTTCGTATCTGATTTTTAACATCGTTGGAAATACCAGCTTTTTAACCTTAGTCCCTATGCATATCACCCTCCTCCTTTCTCTCTCTCCTTCCCTCATCATTGATTTTTCCTCCCCCACCTTTGGACCTTCTTTTCCAGCCATCTTTCAGCATCTAACTTTGGTCAAAGGGAGTTTCCAGCGTCGCTAGTATCTGACAAGCGTCCTTGTCACCGAAATCGGATGGGCTGCGGCAGAAATTGGATGAGGAAGTCATCCTCTTACTGTCATCGTCAAATCGTCATCGTGTCAGCGTCTTTTGGTCAAACTGACACTGGAATCGTGTTCCTCATCCTCCAAAACCCCAAGACCAAGCCTCATCGTTGTTGTTCCCCCATTGATAGCCTTGTGATAGCCTCACCAGAGCCGAAACTTTTTAGTCTCGATCTAGTGGCTTCTTGTGATCTTTAGGCAGATATTTTTGCATTTTTGGACGCCACACTTCTCAATCTACAAACGGGTACCTTCGGATCCAATTTTCGACGCTGTTGGAAATACCAGCTTTTGAACCCCGATGTTTTCAAGATGCGTGTATCATCAAAAATTCATCTCGATGTAAAACCTTTGGACCCGAATAATTTATTTAATATTATTGGTAATCATTTAGTTAACTAATTATAAATTATAAATAATTAATTAATTAATAGCTTAATTATACATGTGGAGAATTTTAGTGATTAGTTAATTACTATTTGATAATTGCGATAGATAAATGGTTATGAATAATCTAATTAAATATTAGAGAACTATGTGTGATTTGATTGTAAATTGAGATAATTAAGCTAGTTAATTTATTATTATTGGAATTGTGACGTGTTATTGAGTCAGAAAAATAATGCAAATGTGGGTAATCCGACTCCCGTTAAAAATTTAATAATCATTAGAAGTATTTTTAGCAAGTTCCGGGTCCGTTTTATGAGATAGATGTCCACATTTTAGTGGAGATTTTACTTAATTTTTGATAAAATTTCCAAGTAGGAAATAGTAGAAATTTCTAGACAGTCTAATCCTAGGAATCTAGATCTAGGATTAATTTAGAATATTTTATTAATTAAATTATTTTTATAATAGATAACCCGATAGTTCAGCCAGCTTTGTCGGAGACGTAGGAGCAACTAAAGGATTCAATAGAACTGCGATTTAAAATCATATAATCAATAGTATTATTGTCATGTCATTATTTAAACTCAATATTATTTAATTAGTAATATTAATATTACTATCATTTTTATTACAATTATTATTGTTATCATTATTTTCATTATTATCACAATCATTATTGTTGATATTATTGTTATCTTATTTGTTGTTTTATTATTATTATTATTATTATTATTGCATTTTTAAGCACCATGTCTGATTTAAACAATGTTATTTAATTTAATATTTAATATTAAATTGAATAATATCATGGTTGCCTCTGTAATTCATGTTACTTTATTTATTATTGTTGCTATAATTATTTAATATAATTCGGCAATGAAGATGACAGTATAATATATTACCTAATATATTGCATCAGGATCGTGTGTGCACTAGTGTAAATAAGAGACAAGTAATAAAGGTATATATATGCGATGTGCCCTAGTCGAGTACAACTCTCTAGGCTTACAAGATTCAAAATTGCTGAAGGAAAGGCCCTGGTCGAGCATAGTTTTTTGGGCGTTACCTGAGTTGGAAATTAAGTGACCAAACTGGATTTAAAGATCTTGGTCAAGCTTTACTCTCTAGCGTTGGTCTTATTTGATACAAGAGTGTTTGTTGGCTACTAGAATTGAAGTCTAGGGTTCTGTTAATGTTCTCGTCCTCCATCTATTAAAATTGAATTTTTAACATTAATGACATATGACATGTGCTTTATTTATTTATGTAATAATTTATATTCGTTTAAATAATTATCTTATTACAATGGTTGCATTTTTTCAACATCCATTTTCAGATTTAGATATTGAGGAAATTACAAAAAATCTGATAATGAAAGTTATTGTTTTTCTCCAGTCTTAAGAGGCTGAAGACAGGCAAATCCTAATTAGGGTTGTGAGTAATCGAACCAAAATTATTTTTCTAAAATCAATTTGGAATAAATTGATAGAAAAAATTAAGTTTGAGAGGTGAAATTATAGATTTTGAAGTACATGGACTAAAGCATAAAAAAATTTCAGAACTTATTGGCCCCTGAACCAATAAGCTCTGTATATAGCCAAATCAGTTGTACATAGAGCTGATTGACACGACAAAGAGCCAATCGGCTCTACACAATCTCGATTGGTCTCTGTTTCAACTTTCGATGTTGTTTTATGTATTTACTCAATTTTAACGCCAAAATGCATCTTCTAGAAGCTATTATCCATAATAACTTGAATTTAGAAAGAATTTTATTTTGATATTTATCAAATAGAACATTCGATAAATTAAATATAATTTCTTTCTAAATATCGATATAATTAGATTTTTCATAAGTTTTTTTATTTCCTTCTATTATAAATAGAAAGTGAGGCCCTAGGTTTAGAGTTAATGATTATCAACTGTTGTTAGTAACTATCAGAGCATTTATTAGTAGTTGATAACAATTAAGAGAAATTAAAGTAACTAAGTTATGCATTTTTTACAACTCTTATAGAACGATAGTTGGTTTTCCAAAAGGCAAAAAAAAAAAAAAAAACAACTTTTAAAAATCAAAACACCAAAAATAAACTCTAAAGCTTTGGATTCATATTCCATATTCCATTCTACTTTCTTAGCACTAAAGACTTAAGGATCAACACAATATGGTGAGAACCTGAGGGTACCCAAATCCAACATCATCAACATACCCAAATCCAACATCATCAACATTCTCTCTACTTTTTTCTTTTAATTTTATGTTATTAGAAACATAAAATTACAAATTATGCTTCTGCATTGTAAGGTTTCGAGCGTGCATCCAAGTGTCTCTAGCGACTACGACACTGCAAAGTTTTCAACCTGATTGGAATTACGTTAACTAGTCACAGAGAATAGCACGGAGATGAGAGTTGCCACCCAGATAATTCACTAGGACACTTTTACTAATGAGAGATGTTTCTCGATTCCATAAGGAAGTTTATGTCACAAATCCAGAGATAGATCCGGAGCTAACTTTCTTATTTGTGTATCTTTATCTTTAATTTTATTATTTAATGGGCTATTTTCTATAAATATAATAATTATTTTATTACACATCAAGCACTATAATATGTGAGGTCCACCTAAGTTTAGCCCAGTTTAGGTATAATCCAATTTCCAATTATATTGTTAGCCTAAATTAGCTATTCAATTATGTACAAAGAGGCCCACCTAGTCTAGCCTAATTACAAATTATGCTTTAATTACTAAGTTTTTAACCTAAATGGGCTACATCTTACATGCCTAGAGTTAATTTAGTAATTCTATTCTAAGTGAGTTGATTAATTAATTAAATATGGTAAAGCTTACTAAGTATAATTTGATTTTAATTTAAGCCCAAACTTACCAATATGTTAATGTAATGGACTATAAATTGCATGCCAAAGTCTAAATTTTAGGACATGAGTCTAGATGTCTAATTTTAGTTAACAATCATATAACAGTTATTTGCCATTGTCAAAATAAAGTAAAATAAAATAAAATAAAAAAATAGTAAATATAATTATTACAACTTTTCCTACAATTAATAAACTTAAGAAAAATTACTAAAATATGTTAAAAGTGGCAATAATCGGCATAAAGGCTCGAAAATCCACGAATTAGGACAACTTGGGATGAATAGTTGATTGATGACATCATAGAGTTGATTTGGCTTAGCGCACAACTGATTGATGACATCATATAGCCGATCGGTTTAGCATAGAGCTATCGGCTCTAGGGCTTGATTATGGTCAGTTTTATAATTTTTTCGATCCTTTATTGCTTAGAAGTCGATTTAACATGCACAAGAGATAAAAAAAACATGATTAAAACTCAACAATATGAAGTAAAAATCATAACAAAACAAATCAAATAAAGGCAGAAATCATAAAATAATACAAACTCTATAAGAAAAAAAACTGATAGGAGGAAAATCAAACTTCATATGGCAGATCCTAGATTTAAATAATATAATTCTAGAAATTCAATATGATCATATAATCAAGAGAATAAATCTAACATATCACCCTATGTATTCCAATCATCATATTCAAAACTTAATAGAAAACATATTATCAGATATAAAACCCAATATGTTATATTATCAGATTTAAAACCCAGAATGCATAAACATTATAGAAATACATAAAACTATTAAAAACTCTAGATTTGATCATATAAGTCATATAAAACATTTGAAATCAACCCTAACACGTTTCTAGAATCATAAAATTAAAGAAATGGAAAGAAAATGCTAATGATGCTACTATGCAAATTCAATGTCACATAAAAAATAAATATGATATTTTATAAAAATATAGAACTATCCTTGAAGTCATTAAAAAAACCACTAAAAATATTAGGATTTGTAAATAAAAATTATATTGAAAATTTTACACAAATAAAATTTAAATTCTTTATTATTTCTATTAATATTTATTATACTAACAACATTATTATAAGAATCAACTACTAATAAAATTACTAATTTTAAATAATAAAATAATCAATATTTAATAAAAATAAAATTAATTTTATTATTTAATAATTAATAAAATTATTAATTTACCAAATATCAAATATAAAATTATATTGTAAAATTTATAATTAACTAGATTGAAGCATGACTATTTTATTATGCAAAAAAACTAAGAAGGCAAATAAAAGAAAAAGTATATTTAGTACATATGTTGGTCTTGAAACAAAAAGTATTATAAATTTAGTCATCAGCGGCACGTGTTAAATAACTTAGAGCCACATTGTTGCATGTAACTAGGTCGATGATATAATTTATGGATTGAAGCTGTTATATCCTGGACTTATGTACATCTAGCATTATGTATTTGGGAACACTTACACGTATGGCCCACTTGTTTTGAAAAAAAATTTGAGTTTAATTGACAATTTTTACCCACAATCAAAACAAAAAAATCGTCAACTCAATACATAATTTTTTGTTTCAACCAAAACACACATTTGTCTTCTCCAATATTAAAAAATCAACTTCTTTTATTTTTTTTTTATATTTTTATTGTACACACAGTCTTCTATTCTTAAAATTACAATGTTTACAATTTTATTGGCTTTTGATTTTAATCTTTCAAAGTTTAAGATTATTGCAAATCTCATTATTTTGCAAACATATTCATATTCATTTGAAATAGCATTTCAATATAATCACATAAATTGCTTTCAAAAATAGTAGTAAAAATATTAAAGAGTCTACAATTTAATTTTATGAAACTAAAGTTTATAACTGAAAAACTAACATTTTATATAGATTTTGTTATTGATGAATATATTATTTATTTTGCATGAAAAGAATATTCCTTTAAAACATCTTATGTATCTATGATAAACTTCTTGATTATAAGCTATAATTAATCAATTTATGTTATATATTTGATGAACCTCAAGTGATAAGTTGATGAACATGTTGCTAGTAGATGATGAACCTGTTGATTATAACTTACAAATAGTAAGTCTATACTATAAAAATGTATTATAAATTTAATGAATTTCAAGTGATATTTTAATGAACATATTGTTTGTAGATAATGGATCCATTTATTATTAACCAATGAATACTAATTTATTTGTATGCATATATGACATGTTCATTATGTAAAACTTTTACATTCATTTATTAATAATATAAGGTTTATTGTACTACAAAATTGACATATTCAATTTCAAAAATAATTTTTTTTTGTAGATAATGAACCTGTAGTGACACTTTAATGTATCTGTTGTTTGTAGATAATGAACCCGATTATTATAACTCATGAATACTGATTTATTTTCATGCACATATAATATGTTCATTACATAAAATCTTTATATTCATTTGTTAGTGATATAAGGTTTATTGTACTACAAAATGAACCTATTCTATTTTTCAAAAATAAATTTATTTTCAAAACTTTGAATAATACGATGAACTTGTAGTTCATATATAATGAACATAGAGTTCATATATAGTGATACTTTAATGAACCTGTTGTTTGTAGATAATGAACCCATTCATTGTAACTTAAGAATATTGATTTATTTTTATGCACATATGACATGTCCATTATGTAACACTTTTATATTTATTTATTAATAACATAAGATTTATTATACTATAAAATGAACATATTTCATTTAAAAAATAAATCTATTTTCAAAATTATAAATATCATGATAAATCTGTAGTTCATATATGATGAATCTAAAGTGATACTTTAATAAACTTATTATTTGTAAATAATGAACTCGTTCATTATAACTCATGAATAATGATTTTATTTTTATGCACATATGACATGTTCACTGCATAAAACTTTTATATTCATCTGTTAATGATATAAAGTTCATTATATTACAAAATGAATCTATTTCATTTCAAAAATATTTTATTTTTCAAAATTATAAACAACATGATGAACTTGTAGTTCATATATAATGAACCTCAAGTGATACTTTAATAAACCTGTTGTTTGTAGATCATAAACCTGTACATTATATAACCCATGAATACTGATTTATTTTTATGCACACGTGACATGTTTATCACATAAAACTTTTATACTGTTAGTAATATAAGGTTCATTATACTACGAAATGAACATATTCCATTTTAAAAATAAATTTATTTTCAAAATTATGAACAACACGATGAACCTGTAGTTCATATATACTGAATCTCAATGTTCTACATAGTAAATCTATTATTTTCAGCAATGAAATCGTTATCATACTTTTAGAAAAAAGGATTAAAGTTTGTAAAATCTGATTTAAAGATCTAAAGAATGGAGAGAAAATAAAGAATTTCGACTTGTTGAAAATAAGTTTTTAAAATCTACAAATATGAATAATCTATGTATGAAAATAAAAAAGAAAAAAAAATGAAAATAACAATATTATGCAGCAGAGAAAAAAAAAAAGAATAAAAAACAACTTATAAAATCTAATTTGAAGCTTTAAATGGTGGAGAATCGAGAATGAAAAAGACAAAATCAAATCAAACTGTTAAAAGAAAGTTTGCGATTTTATTTTAAATCGGCAATAATAGATAGATATTGTATTTGAAATGAAACTCTCTCATACGTGTGTTTTAAAATTTAGCTCTCACATTTAAATAAGATGGTCCTATTTTGAACATTGAGTACATAATATACAGTATATCCCATTGCATAATATAATTTACCTGATGGAGGATATATTGACCTTAATGAAATGTTCAAAGAGACCGGTGAAGTACTATGTGACAGCCCAGGAGAAGTATCTAGTGGAGTGGAGCATGTGTTGTTTAACAGTTGATGTAACTTCGGCTTCTATAATATTGACTTTGGATGGGAAAGCCTGTGCGGACTACTTGGGCTGGTATTAATTCATCAGAAATTGTGTTTGTGAATTCAGTCATGCTTATGGATGCAAGAAAGGACAAAGGGATAGAAGCATGACTTATTTAGATGAAGAAGACATGCTTTTATTGGAGAAAGATTAAAAGCTTCTTCGATATCCTTGTGCTGATCCAGTTCCCCGATGAATTCTCCCTGTGATACCCATGATTCCCAGATTACCAACTCTGGATGTTTGTGCTTAAAGCATTCTGAATGACAAATAGAAAGCCAGTACGGACAGTATTATGGGCCTTGAACTCTCTACAGTGGCTATAAAATCAGGGCATAGTCTCACTTCCGCCTAAAGGAGTTGTGTATCTTAATGGGCTCTCCTTAACAGGCTTAATCAGCTTTAAAGTTTCAGAGTCCAATAATAGAGAAAAACACACAAACACGGCAGAAACCTGAAACCCTAATTGACACACCTCTCTATCTCTCTCTTCTCTCTTAATTCTCTCTATATAAATAGATCACATACGCCCTATTCACAATCTGCGCTCTGCCTCCTTTTCCAAAACTCAATCCTATAATAGGGTTTTCTCTAATGTTTTGTTTTTTGGTTTTTTTTTTTTTTTTTTTTTGGTTTTTAAATCTTGAATCTTGAAAAAGAAGGGTTGTTGCAGTGATGAAGCAATTTAGATTTGTGGACTAGAGTTTCTGATCTTGTAGTTGAAGACTAACCCTTGGCTGTCTGAGCACACCCTCTTCTTATTCTTATGCATCAATTTTAGTTTTTTCTTCAAGATTTATGATATGATTGGGTATGGGCTTATGATGATAATTTCAATTATCTTAGCGGATTTCAGTGAGATATTTTTGTAAAAATTTTATCAATGATCTGATTGTTACACACACTGAAGCCCTGAACAAAAAAACAAATTTCTTTCTGTTTCTTTTTTCGAATCTTTTAAATTTAGGGCAGCTTTTGTAATGGAAAGTTATGGTGTTGAAGCAATGATGAGGTGAAGCACTGAAACAGTGTTGAAAGGGTAGTGGACAGGTACCCAGTTGATAACTGAGGGCTTGCCGTGAACTCTATCTAATTAAACGACTTCTCCTTCCACTGAGCTCCAATTCCATTGCTGTGAATCAGATAATTAAGGTTAATAATAGGGTTTTGTGAATTAGTTCTTTATGTTAAATTAAGGTTTTGATAGGTGAAAATTGCAGATGAGAAGCAAAAAAATAGCACCCATTACCAATTCTGGTGGATAATAAGTTCCTCTTGGTATAATGGCTTGGGTGCTATAGTTAAAGTCTCTTGTGGCTTATCCTGATTAATGGCTTTTTCTGTCATGTCATCTAATCCTGGAAACACCACATAAATTTCATGTCATCTAATCCTGGAAACACCTCATACGCTGTTTAATTTAATTTAATCAATAAATTGAAAGTTGAATTATTAAAAATATTTCAAACTACAAAATTAACTGAAATTAGAATAAAACTTAATTTTGATTCGACTGAATAATTTCCATTAAGAAGAAGAGTTGTGTTGCAGTGATGAAGCAAATTAAATTGTGGACTAGAGTTTCTGATCTTTGTAGTTGAAGACTAACCCTTGGCTGTCTGAGCGCACCTTCTTCTAATTTTGTGTTATTTTCTTTCTGATTCTTTTTATAAATTTTTTTTTAAATATGATTAGAAATGGGCTAATGATGATAATAATAGTAATTATCTTAGCGGATTTCAGTGAGACATCAATGATCTGATTGTTACACACATTGAAGCCCTCCTTATTTCTTTTAATTTGAGTAATGTTGTTAATTAAAAGGTATACTTTTGTCTCAACATCTAAGGAACACGTACAAATTCCAGGATTGCTATATGCACTTGGAACCCTATGAAAAATGATGCAGATAATTTCCGGATTTTGGCCCAAAGTTTAATTACAATTTTAATGTTCAGAGTGTGATTTAGACCCTAAATATTTTCAAAATGAATCAATTTTGTTTTGAGCGTGTGTGTATATATATATATATATATATATTAACACAATGATAGATTCATTCAAATGAAGAAGGTTGAATTACAGATAACTCCCTTAGCCATATCATTTGGCTATCGGAGCGCATAACAGGACTGCTACAATTAAGTGTTTTTTTGGCCAGAGAATCAGCCACCCAATTTCTAGTTCGAGGAATGAAAAAAAATAACAAGAAGTAAAAAAAGCTTTAAGTGCTACAATGTCATCCAATATAGCTGCCAGCTCCTGAGCTGTAGTATGCAAACCGTTTACCATGCCAATGACCATCTTCGAGTCCCCTTGAACCCGTTTTCCAACCTTGGAGGATTTCCATAGTGATGACACTAGACTATTCCAATAGCACCCTTGATTGATTGTTTGTGGTAAGCTCCATCGAAATTGCACTTGAACCAACCAGGTTCTAAGGCCCATTGTCATGTGAGTTTTGTTTTATCTCTAAATTTTGCCCACGTGCGGCCTAGCTCACTTGATTTTCCCGAAGTCAAGATTGCTAGTCAGCCTTCCATCGGATGCCAAACTCGGCAAAATGACAGCAATTACGCCAGCGGAAGTAAGCTTAAGAAAGTGGCACAAAGAGAGCACAAGAGTTTTGGAAATGTAAGCTTATATTGCTTAGTTCTCTATCTTTTTCTCTATATTACAAATGAAGCATGGAGGAGGTATTTATAGGCTTCCCCCTGTCACCAACACGGTCATGTTCCTGGCCGTGTTGAGAACACGGTTTGGTGTTCTTGGCCGTGTTACTCTCTGTGGCCGTGTTCTCTAGAAGCTTCTAGCTCTTTCATGTTTTGACGCATCCAACACAGCCGTGTTTGTGGTCGTGTTGGTAACACGGGCGGTGTTGAATCCAACACGGCTGTGTCATGGGTGGCCTTCCTTGCCCAATTGTGAGGCGGTCCGTGTCATGGGTAGCCTTCCTTGCCCAATTGTGAGGCGGGCCGTGACATTCTCCCCCACTCAATCTGGCAACGCCCCCGTTGCCTTCTTCTCGTAAGCTTTGATTTTCTCCTCGAATTGCCACAAGTCACGAATCGGCTCCCAACTTGCCTCACTTTCGGGGAGTCCCTTCCACTTGACAAGAAACTCCGTCATTGGAGGTTGATTGGATTGTGGCACCTTACGATGAGAGATGATATAGTCCACTTCTTTATCATACTGAGCCCGCACATTCAAAGGAGCTTTTGTAGACTTACCTCGGCTTGGGTCATCGCGATCCTCTCTATATGGCTTCAGCATGCTCACATGAAAGACATGATGGATCTTGATGCCTTGTGGAAGTTCCACCTTGTACGCTACCTTACCCACACATTTGATAATGGGGAAAGGTCCATCGTACCTTCTTCTGAGTCCCCAATGAAGTCCGTCGGCTTTACCATGCAAGTATAGCTTGACAAGCACCTTGTCCCCTTCTTTGAACTCCATTGGTCTCTTCTTCTTGTCCGCCCACTTCTTCATTCACTTGGATGCCTTTTCCAAGTAGGCTCGAGCAACGTCGGCTTGCTCCCTCCATTCCTTCGCAAGCTTGAAGGCGGGTGGACTTTGGCTTGACCAATCCATGGCAAGAGTGCTTGGTGTGTAGAGTTGTTGGCCCGTAACTATCTCGAATGGACTCTTGCCTGTAGACTCGCTTCTTTGCAAATTGTAAGAGAATTGGGCAACATCAAGCAGCTTCGCCCAATCTCGTTGATTGGCACTCATGCAGTGCCTCAGATATAGTTCCAAGAGTGCATTGATCCTCTCGGTTTGCCCATCGGTTTGGGGGTGCATGCTTGTAGAGAACCTGAGGTCGGTACCTAGCAGCTTGAACAACTCTGTCCAAAAATGATCCGTGAAGCGAGTATCTCGATCGCTCACTATTGATTTTGGCACACCCCAATACTTCACCACATGTTTCATGAAAAGATGGGCAGCTTCTTCGGCGGTGACGGCCTTTGGAGCGGGAATGAAGATGCCATATTTCGAGAATCGATCCACCACCACGAAGATCTATGCACAACCTTCGGACAAAGGAAGCCCCACGATAAAATCCATAGAGACACTTTCCCATGGTCTTCCAGGAATAGGAAGTGGCTCTATTAAACCACTCGGGGCTTGTTGCTCCATCTTGTCTTGTTGACACACAAGACAAGTCCTCACGTAGGCCTCCATATCTTCCCTCATGCGAGGCCAATAGTAGGCATTCTCCACAAGCGCCATTATGCGTTGTATGCCGGGATGACCCGCCCACTTGCTGTCGTGGCACTCTTTAAGGATCTCCTTCTCTTGCACCGTATACTTCTTTTTGGTGTCATTCAGTTTCCTGCTTTCGAAGGCTATTGGATGCCCCTCTTGCATAAGTACTCCACCAATAGCAAAGTCGGAAGCATCTGTGTGGATTTCGAATGCCTTAGTTGGTCGGGAAGTGCTAAGACCGACTCCTCCATGATGGCCTTCTTTAGCCCTTCAAAGGCTTGTTGGCGCTTCGTAGACCAATCCCAAGCACGACCCTTCTTTAATAGATCCGTCAAAGGAGTGGCAATGGAAGAATAGCCCTTGATGAACCTCCGATAATAGTTCACCAAACCAAGGAAAGATCTCAACTCGGTCACCTTGGTTGGCGGCTCCCAATCTTGGATGACCTTCACCTTTGAACCATCCATCCGTAGCTTTCCATCGCCAACGATATGCCCAAGGAATGCCACCTCTCGTTGGGCAAAAGAGCATTTCTCATTTTTGACGTAGAGCTCGTTATCCCGCAAAGCTTTGAACACTAGCCTTAGATGCTCTACGTGCTCTTTCAAAGTGTTGCTATACACAACAATATCATCAAGGTAAACAACGACAAACTGATCAAGGTAAAGAGCAAGTACCTTGTTCATAAATGTACAGAATGTGGCCGGTGCATTTGTAAGACCAAAGGGCATAACAAGGAATTCGTATGATCCATATCTCGTCACGCATGCTGTCCTTGGCTCATGTCCCTCGGAAATGCGCACTTAGTAGTACCCGGACCGTAAATCCAACTTGGTAAACCACTTAGCACCACCAAGTTGATCGAAGATGTCGGCAATGTTAGGAATCGGGTACTTATTCTTGATTGTGATCTTGTTTAGCACACGGTAGACTATGCATAACCGAAGAGAACCGTCGTGTTTCTTTTGAAACAGGACCGGCGCACCATATGGAGCTTTGGATGGCCTTATGTAGCCTGCATCAAGTAGCTCCTTAAGTTGCCTCTTTAGTTCCTCTAGCTCAGGAGGCGCCATACGATAGGGTGCAAAGGCGGGTGGTTTGGCTCCCGGTTCTAACTCGATCTCGTGGTCCATCTCTCATCGTGGAGGAAGCTTTTTCGGCAGCTCAGGCGGAATAACATCTTTAAACTCATCAAGCACGCCTTGGATAGGGCTTGGAACTGTGGCACCATTAATATGGGGACCTTTTTCCATCTTGAGGGTTACTAGGAAGGTAGGCTCCTTCCTTTTTACCCTTTTAGAGAGTTGGATGGCCGATACCATTATATCTTGGCTTAGCTCCCTCTTTATCGGCACCACACAAGGTTGGCCATTCTCCATTATGCACATGGTGTTGGCGTAGGGAACTAAGAATGCCTTCACCATGTCGAGGAAGTCCATGCCAAGATAGAATCGTTGATCATCAATAGGAGCAATGGTGATATCGACCTTACCTTGCCATTGGCCTATTCGAATGTTGGTCCCTTTCGCTATGCCAATGATAGGTAGCCTCTTCGCATTCACGCCCTTGATGAAGCCTTTTTCCTTTTTATAAGGCAGCCCTATAGAGTCAGCCACCTCCTTCGCCATGTACACCGTATCAGCCCTGGTATTCACCATGGCTTGGATGCTTTTGCCTCCGATGTTAGTCTCCACGTACATCCGACCACGAGGCTTCTGCTCCACTTTAGCTTGGATGGCATTGAGGAGTCGAAGGGAAGCAATTCTTCGTTCTTCTTCTCGCTTCTCCTCTTTGGTGATTACTAAAGCTCCAAGCTTCCCACGCTTTGGACACTCGTAAGCATGATGAGGTCCATTGCAGATGAAGCAAGCAAGCTTTTTCGGAGAAGAACTACGCTTGTCTTCCTTCTTCCACTTGCCTTTATCCTTGTATGAAGCCTTGCCATCTTTGGTAGAAGATTTTCCTCTATCTCCACCACCTTTGTCACTTCCTTCGTACTTCTTTATCTTTGGCTTGAATGAGTCCTTCTTCTTCAACTCTATCAAGGACTCGGCAACCGCCATCGCGGTGGCAAGGTCTTGCACTTTCTAGCTCTAATTGAGCCCATCGACACAAACCATCAATGAAGGCATGGAATGCTTCTTTCTCTCCCAATTCGGGAATCTCCAACATCAATTCGGAGAATTCTTTCACATATTCCCGAATGTAGCCATCTCTATGTTGAAGTCGTCGAAGCTTTGACCTTGCCTCCTTCTCGGCATTGTCGGGATAAAATTGCTTCTTAAGCTCCCACACAAAATCATCCCATGTATTAATGGTGCAAAGGCCCTTTTTCACATCCTCGCACCTGCGTCTCCACCATACGGTAGCAATATCACTTAAGTAGAGAGATACGGACTTTACCTTAGTGGCGTCATCCACTATGCCCACTGCATCGAAGTATCCCTCCAAGTTCCACAAGAAGTTGTCGATCTCCCTTGCACTCCTAGCCCCACCGTAGGCCTTTGGTTTAGGAGCATTGACTTTGTGCACCATTATTACTTGCGCTCCCCCACTATTCGCCAACGTGGCCTTGCACAAGTTAAGCTCCACCTCGAGCTTATCGACCTTCTCCAGGCATTGGGCAAGCAACTTCTTAAGAGCCTCATTGTCCCTCGCTACATTGTCGGCGAGAATATTAAAGGCACCTTGCATCTCCCCGCGAAGCTCTCCATCGTCCTCCTTGGACTCTAGCTTCTCGATGCGAAGGTCCATGTCTTCGATTTTATTATACCAATCGGACATGGCAGTCTCCACCTTGACTAGCCTTTCCTCCATCGCGCCAATCACGTCGTGGGACTTATCCCTACGGCCCTTTCCGCTATCCTTTCCTCCTTCCCTTGGAATGGGAGGAGCGGTAGAAGTGGATTGCTCACCAACTTTGGCCATAATCTCGTGCAAGAATTCCCCAAAGAACTCAACCGCGCTCTAATGCCAACTGGGCTTTGACACGAACTTGGCTTTGATACCAACTGTCACGTGAGTTTTGTTTTATCCCCAAACTTTGCCCACATGCGGCCTAGCTCACTTTATTTCCCCGAAGTCAAGATTGCTAGTCAGCCTTCCCTCGGATGCCAAACTCGGCAAAATGGCAGCAATTACGCCAGCGGAAGTAAGCTTAAGAAAGTGGCACAAAGAGAGCACAAGAGTTTTGGAAATGTAAGCTTATATTGCTTAGTTCTCTATCTCTTTCTCTATATTACAAATGAAACATGGAGGAGGTATTTATAGGCTTCCCCCTGTCACCAACACGGCCGTGTTGAGAACACGGTTTGGTGTTCCTGGCCGTGTTACTCTCTATGGCCGTGTTCTCTCTGTGGCCGTGTTCTCTAGAAGCTTCTAGCTCTTTCATATTTTGACGCATCTAACACGGCCGTGTTTGTGGTCGTGTTGGTAACACGGGCGGTGTTGAATCCAACACGGCCGTGTCATGGGTAGCCTTCATTGCCCAATTGTGAGGCGGGCCGTGACACCATTGATCATTATTATCGGTCTCCTATTCCCTGCTAGGGCCAGTAGGGGGAGTATCCACTTTGCAAAGACCAAAATCTCGAAAGATAGCTGCAGCCTTTTGGAGAATAAATTCCACCGTCAAGTCATGCGCTTCAAAAATGAGTGCATTTCGTGCTTTCTAAAGCGCCCATAAAACTACAATAGCATATACTATTTTTCGCAAAAATACTTAGAAACTTGAGATGATTAACCAGTAGTGTCTAGCTTTCTACGAATGTCTTCCCATACTAGGCTAATGTACAAATATGTGTAACTGACTGGAATGTCACTCTCCTATGAGAAATGCTTTCCCCTACAACCACCCTATTATTCAGAAGCTTCCATAAGTAATTTTTTTTTTATCTTAGATGAAATCAGTAGTCCTTAAACTAGCTCATTCCAAAACTGTCTGGTCCCGTACGCCATAGTATCTGATAATAGGGTCTGCTCTTTGACACCTTGTGCTATGTAATAACCACACTTCACTGTATACTCTTCGCTTTGAAAAGAATGTGAAATCAGTCTATCTTGTGCACCAGTGATACTAATTGGCAAGGATAGAATAAGCTCTGCATCAGATGAGCAGAACATGCTCTTGACTAGCTCTTCTTTCCACAGGCCCGATGACCCATCAATTAGCTGAGAAACCCAATGCATACTCGCCACCCTTTCATTACCAATGGAAGCTTTAAATAGGAAGGAAAAGGGAATTTACGGGTTTAGTATACAGTGGATTCGTGTTCTACTCTTAAACCTGCCATTGAAGCCTTTAAGAAAGGAGGCTCTGCCCTTTCATTTAGCTTTGCCAAGCCCGCGATTGTTGGTGTCTCGACTCGGCTTCCATTAGGCATCCATAGGGAAAGTATTTTTCCTTTCAATACTTTTGCAAGGACATAATTTAGAGCTTGGATAATTCTCCAGCATTGTTTGGCCAACAAAGCCAAAATAAAGCCCCTCAAATCTCGAAAGCCCAAACCACCCTCCTTCTTTAGTTTACACATCTTCTTCCAAGAGACCAAATGCATTTTTCGCTCTCTTTTTATCCCTACCAAAACTGACTAACCGAACTATTAATCTTCTTATAAAGGTTGGAAGGCAAAAGAAAATATGACATAAAATAGATAGCGAGTGCTGATGCAACTGCTTTTATCATGACTTCCTTACCACCCATAGAGAGGAGTTTACTCTTCCAGCTGTCAAGCCTATTTGCCACTCTTTCCTTGACCTCAGCAAAGGTTTAATTCTTAGATCTAGAGACAATCGCTGGTAATCCTAAATATTTATCCTAGCTACCAATCGAGGAGATGCCTATTCTTTGGGCCAACAATGTCCTAATGTTCCCTGGAGTGTTCTTACTAAAGAAGATGGATGACTTACTCTTGTTCACCACTTGCTTGCTAGCTTCACAAAAAACATTTATCATTTCACATATCCTGGAAGCTTCTTCCTTTGAAGCTTTAGCAAAAAATTAATGAGTCATCTGCAAACAGGAGATAAGACACGGGAGGGCTATTTCTAGCAATCTTAATCCATGTTATACGACTATCCCTTTTCGCCCTTTTGAACAACTAAGAAAGGCCCTCTGCACAAATAATGAACAGGTATGGCAAAAGCGGATCTCCTTGTCTGAGGCCTCTAAAGGGCTTAATATAACCTCTTGTCTCTCTATTACATTTGACAAAATATGAAATCGTTGAGACACATTCTGAAAATCCACCCAATCCATTTTGGACAAAACCATAAACGTTCCATCATCCGCTTTAGGAAACACCACTGCACTCTCTCATAGGCCTTGCTCATATCAAGTTTAATTCCCATCCCGCATAAAGTCCCAACTCGGTTTTTAAGATTATGTATGAGATCATAGGCAATAAGAATATTATATGAGATTGCTCTACCTTTAATAAAAGCACTTTGTGAATCGCTTACTATCTTCAAGATAAATAGATTATAGTCTAGAAGTTAATATTTCAGAATTAATCTTATAAAACAAAAAGCCATGTCAGTGGGATGTTGTTTAAGGATTAGAGTGATTACCGTATGATTGAAGCTATATGGCGATTTTCCAGATTTGGAGAAGCTTAAGATAACCTTGCATATATCAGTACCATAATGCTACAGTAAAATTGAAAGAACTTACTCATCATACCGTCATGTCTTGTAGCTTTACAAGATTTACAGAGAACACAACTTTTTTAATTTCTGTATTAGACACCAATCTTGTTAGGCCTCCATTCATAAGCTCAGTCACCCAAGGACTTGCTAAATCATATACCAAATTTATATTCAAGGGGTTCAAAGATGTGTAAATATGCTAGAAGTAACTGGAGGCCATATGGAAAAATACCTCGTTCCCTACACGCTGTACCTTGAATCTATTGAAAAGGCCCCATCATGTTTTCTATCCCCTAAACGTAACCACATAATCTGAGCTCAAGACTCTTCTTCTCTCCAATCTGTCACGACCCGATTTGTGGACCCGTAACTGGCGCTAGGAAATAGATAGGCATAAAGCCACCAAAACCCGTAGCAAGTCTGGCTTTTCACTAACTCAATTAAAGTATAATCCAGATTCTATCCATTATAACACTATTTCATAACCAACTTTTAACCACTTAGATACTACATATTTAATTCAGTCTACCAACATAAATAAGCAATATCTGAATTCACATGCCATTACAAAATGATAAGTTTTGAAATTACTACTGCGGCGAATCTAGAACTTTTAGAAAAACCAAACATACCAATAGAATCAATTACATTAAAACACGGAGATAAAGGAAGTTGGGCTGCTAGAGGAAAAGAACTGCGGAAAAATAACAAACACCTGAAAAAAGACAGTTAAATTTGAGACTGTCAGTCGCGAGAGTGAGTTAAAATCATAAATCCAAAAAAGAATACAACCACCTCAATAAAACATTTGTTTCATCAAAATAAAATATCAGGTCATGTAAAAACACGTGTCATGCCATGATTCAACAAAATATATTTTACATGCTACGGGACGAGTATCTCAACAGAACCCTAACCCCAATACTAATAGACTTTTTGGCTCTCCCATTTCAACAGAATTGGCGCCCAGAGAGCGCAGCTCGACCAGAGTCGTTAAATCTAGTCTGGTTACTTAATCTCTAATAAAGCTGGCGCCCAGAGAGAAACGCTCGACCAGAGACCTTTAATCCGGCAATCAAACTCTTCTAGCCTAGAGAGTTAAACTCGACCAGGGTAAGTCTTAAATTATTCTTTTACTACCTGTCTCAGATTTATACCGATGCGCATGCGGTCCTGATGCAACTCATCAGGTGGCATGTTCTACTGCGTCTCATCCCGAGTCAACATGCATTCACAATATTAATGATGTAGAAAATGATATAGGAATAGTAAATAAATAAATATAAATCTTCAAATCAATAAATCAGAATTGCTATATAAAACTTTAGCATGACACAAGTATAACAGATATATGACTTTAATTCATAGTTCTGATGATTCACTTGCTCTGCTCTTATGCCTCGGGTGAGGGGATTTGAAATGATAGATTATCTATTCATGGGAACAATTCAATCAATAAAAGTAAAAAATTTAATAAATAACCCTAGGCCTAGACTCCTAAAATTGACTGTCTAAGAATTTCGAATCAAAAAAAAATTCTACCGAAAATTCGGCAAAACTTTCCTTAAAATACGAACATTTACCTCCCGTATAACGGGTCTAGGACCTACCAGGAACATTTCTAATATTCATCAATTAATTAAGGGAAGTCAGGCTACCAAAACTACACCATTTTTTCCAATTCTGCAACACACCACAGATTACAATTATTGGCAGACAGTCCGACATAATATTTATTTCGACAATCAACCCACACATGATTTTCTGGTATCAAACTGATTCAACTCCATCATATCCACCACAAAACTACACAATAATTAATCAATATAGATTTTTAATTAACAATCTCTAAAATCAAGAAGATAAAGAACTATCGAGACGCTTGATAAATCGGTCACTATGATGATCTAGCAGCCGATTCTCCAATCCAGTACCCGATCATCCGGAGAAAATCATGGACAGTATCAACCGTCGATTTTCAAACGGAGTCCGATTGACGTAAAATTAATGCCATTGGAAAGCTTGAGCTGAGGGGAGTTCATCATGAACTCCGATCAACCATACCTTGCCAGTACTCACCAAAAATCAAGAAAAACCCAAACTGCCACTACACTATTCACCTCGTCGGATTTTGCAATTCCGGCAGCCTCAAGGGGTGACGATGGGCGGAAAAGGAAGCCTAGAAGTTGCTGATAATTTTGAGCCTAGAACCATCGGCAATGATTGTTGGAAACGCCATGAACGATGGTAAGAAAGCTGCGGCTGCCTTTCTCTTTTCCGCGCCTGCCATCGCCATTCACTGCCGCCGCCGTCGCCATAAGCGTGCTCGCCGTTGATAGTTGCATCTCTCGCCATCGCCACCACCCTCAACCGAGATTCCTCCACCAATCTGCCATTGATGCCGAAGCAAGCTTCCTCTTCCCTCTTCTTCTTCGTTCTCTTTCTTTCCTTTTCTTTTCTTTTTTTTTTCTTTTTTTTTTATCGCAAATTGGTCCTCCAACTTTTACACAATCATTTAGTTCCTCATCTTTTTTAATTACTAATTATTTCTCTCTAAAAATTCCTCTTTAACCCTCCAGCTTTTCTTTAGCATTCCAATTAAGCTCCTAATTACTTATTTTGGATCAAATTAGAATTATTATAAATAGAGAGTTATTTATCTACTCTTGCTTTTAATGGTAATATTACTAAAATGCCCTTACCGACATACTTAATTACAAAAAATACGAACCATAAAAATTCTTATTTAAACCCCATATTAATGCAATTATACTTTTAGCCCCTATCTCATAATTAATTGTCAAATTGATCCTAACACTTAATTAACTTAAATAATTAATTTGTTGATTATTTTTCAATTTAGTCCAATACTATTTGCTAATTAAAATTTACCATTCTCCAATAAATTCTTTATAAAAATATTATTTACTATTTTTTTCATAACCTTCAAAATATTTAATTTATAAATTCATATTGAGAGAAAATTGAGTGTGACCTATGAAAATCTATTAATTAGATATAGTTAAATAAATCCCTTTATTTTTCTTATCTAACATTAAAATTCTATTTTAAATCATCCCAATTCAATTAATTAAAATAAAATTAAATAAAAACTTGTTATTCAAATCATATCCATTAAACTATAAGATTTTTAGTTTTATTATTATTATCATCATCAAAATTCTTATTAGTTATTATTATTATTATTATTATTATTATTAAAAAGAAATTTCGGGTATTACACAAACCTCATTAACAAGTAGATCTCTAACCTAGAGATCTCATAGCTATGCCAACTGGTAACAATAAATCTTTCCAAACTTAGTTTTGTCTAACTCATATATTATGACTTTCTTTAATCTTCTGATGAACTGAAAACATTGGAGTTCCTATTGTAGTGCTGCTCCAAGCAGCGCCAACCACTCCTTCTGTATCTTCATCTTCTACCCATCTAGAATCAAAAAAAGACTGACATTGCATCCTCTTTAAGGAAGGGCATGAATGAATTAAGATGGGATGGTGATCTGAACCCACATCTTCAAGGTGTGTAATCATTGTCTCCGGAAAAAGAATAATCCATGTCGTAGAACAAGTAAAACAATCTAATCTTTTCTGAATATTATATGTTCCATGCCATCTATTGTTCTACATAAAAGGATATCCTGTGAAACTCATATCATTAGTGAAAAGCCCGTAATAAGGCATCAAAATTCTGTCATACGGTAGCAGTCATATACAGAAATTCCCCCCTACTTTTCATCCGCATGTAATAAAAGATTGAAATCTCCACAGTTCACCGTATTTAGGCTCAAAGTTTGGCTATAGAATCGAAGCACATTACATTGAGTCCGGTGACATGGTGGTTCGCTACTCAAGTGAAGGACAAGCAGGTACCAACTCACATTACCATAAGGTTCCAAGATCTTACAGTGGACAAAAAAATAATTAAAAGAAATAACATTAAAGGAGGCTGAAGCCTTAGAACTGGATGGGTCAACAAAATAAATATAAAAAAACACAACTATTTAACTTTTTCCTAACAAAATTACTAGGTTTTTAGTTTTAGCTAAATAAATGACATCTAGGGAATGGGTATTGGTCATATACTCTTTAGGTTATGGATAATCAGGGGGTTCTTTAAACCCTGACTGTTCTAAAATAAGATTCTCATTGCATGTGCCGATACCATGTTAGAGTTCTCGTTGTCTTTCACACACCTTTTCTCCCTTGTTTTCATCTCTCCCTCACCAATCATTATTTTCCTTTCTTTTTCTCATTTTTAGTTTATGCCATTGTTTGCTTTAAGGACTACCCTGAATGCCTTACTAGCTTTTTCATTCTCATTTTCGATGGTAGGGCATTGATTGGAAGAGGTCTCTCACTACTAGTTTTAATGTTTGAAATTGCATCTCGATTCACCACTTGGACCTTGTCAAGCTGGTTAGATTTATATTGCTGGCAAGCTCGAATCACCATCTCGTCAAAATAGGAAAACAATTGGCTTATAGACTTTCATGCAAAAATGCAAGGGTTTCAGTTTAGATTTGGAATGCAACTTCCTTTTCTGCTAAGTAGTGATGGGTTGATTCATTTGTAGAAGTTTAGCAACGGTAAGAAAATCAAAGAGCTTCAATTTAGTTGTAGAGCCATTTTGGGTTGTTGTTCTAGCCTTTTTGCTTGCAACATCGTCACATTTGGGTTGGGTCTAGAATGCATTAAAAGGATAGATAACGGGCTATAAAAGGGGGTAAGCTTGAGAAAAAAAATTGTAAGGCTTTCTCCATGGGCTAGATTAAGAATAAGGATGTTATTGGGGGTCTGTGTTGGTCGAGTCAGTATGTGTATGGAATGTTGGGTTGTGGCTGAGATAGTAGTGCTATTAAATTAGGGGGGCATAAGGAGGAATTAGGTCTTGTTTGGTCAAGATGGGCTGCGCTTGGGTATAGGCTTGGCCAAGTCAAGGGAGAACTAGGTATGTATACTCAGTCCAACTTGCAGGCTCCTAAGGCCTAAGTTAAATAGAGAATTACTTACCATCAGATCATGAAATATGTCTGCAAGAGAGAGGGGCAGGAAGTTGGACATCGCACCCACTATATTTGTGTCACTGCACTATCCCTGTCCTTTGTCAAAAGGCGATTATTTCACTAAAAAAGAATATGGTCGAACTTTTTGAGACGTTCCATGCAAAAAGGAAACTGACTCTTGGATGATACCTATGCAAGCTTTAGGAGGAACAAGTTTCCATGTAGTGACAACTTGATTTTTTTTACTAGCGGGCCATTAAGAGATTCTTATTGTTGTACCCTCACTTGCGCTTGCTTGGAGCTAACTCCCGACTTTGGAGTACTAGTTGATTTCACATGTTTTTTCATTATATACTTAACGATGCACCATACTTTAGTTTGGATTGACCCTCCTCTTATTCGAACTGGAAGTTACAACCTCTTATACTATGCCTTAGCCTTTCGTAAGTGAAGTAAATATTATAAAGCTTTTCATACTTGAATTCTAGCCATGAGGCTTCCCCATTCCTTTTTGGGGACATGAATCCCCTAAGTAAAGGTTTCCTGGTGTCAATAAGGACTCTAAGACAAAGGAAATATTACCAACAAGTTACCTTCTCTTAAAAAAGGTCAACCTCTTCCAAGTTCTCGAATAAACCGCGAATAGCTTCAGCATTCTTTTGATTGGAGGCCAGACCATAGACTTGCACCTAGAAGGGAGAGAAGTCAAAGCATAAGGCGCCAAGGGGTTGGTTTGGCAACCATCTTATTAATACCAGTGCTAGTTACTAACACTCCAGGATCTTTCCTCTATGACCTTTTTAACATCCGTAGTTTTTGCAGAACTTAATACGTAGTATGGTCCTTCAGCTTGTTGACCGAATATGTTACTTTGTCTCCATGCTTTGGTCAAGGCCTCTTTATTAATGTGCACTACCAGCGGTCTTAAAGTAAGCAGCTTGCCCACTAAAAAAAGCTCATGATTCACATTTAAAGCATTATCCTCCTCTTTCAACACAATGAGTGGCTCAGAGCAGTTAAGTTGAATTGCTTTAGAAATGAGATCATTAATGTCATGGCTCTCCATCATAATCGGTGGGTGTAAAGGGAAAGGATGGGCAGAAATATATGTAGTAAATGCAATTACTGGAGTAAGAACTTGTAGAGGTAATGGATAGGTTCCATATAAGTTGATTGGGTGGTGGGGTATAACATGTAGGGAGTTTAAGAGGATTAGTATAAAAGTGAATGTTTGTTCTTAGTGAAGATAAAATAAGATGTAGGCTAGGGAAAGGACTTCTTTGTATTTTAGACAATAGCCATATCTAGTTTGAAGGAGGTACATGTAGAGAAGAACCCTAAAGATAAGTTGGGACTTAGGGACAGGGATAAACCCTAAGGTACATTAGTATATATGTATATATTTGGGAGAAAGTACAATTTGTCTCCAAATATTTTGCCAATTGCTAACATATGTTATTGAAGTAAACTTTATGACAAATAACTTGCATATGCAAATTTCAGGACAAATAACTTGCAAGTTAGAAACTCATATATAAACAAATATTGACAGAATTTTAATAATAATAGTAATAATTAATAATTAATAATTTGTTAATGACAATAGCAAAAATAATTTTCAGAAAACATCTATTTTCATGACATTGAATTTTAAAGTTCGAAACTTCTTCGCCTTATATAATTTTTAATTCTTTTAGTGTCAATATTCTAGAAAGTATTAAAGCAAACTCATGATATGTGAGCTGAAATTATTTTGTTTATATTAGTTTTTATTATATTTTTATTATATAAACCATTAAAATTATAATACATACACTCAACAATAGAAAGTAACTGTTAATATATTAGTTGTAAATATAATAGCACTTAAAAGGTGCATTTGATAACTTGAATTGAATAAAAATTACTATTATCATGTTTTGTTTATGACATAAAATGAAAAAGGTAGAACTAAACATAAAAAAAGCAAGGAGTAATGGATCGTACGATCATAACACTATCCTTTATTTCCCTAACCGAAATCTGCATTATAAAGAATACAACAGTTTACTTTTTTATTTTATGAAACAATACATATAAATTAAAATAGCTAATTTATATTACCTTGCAATTTATAATTTCCAAATGCTAAGGACTGTCCTTAGATGTAGATGTTGCATTATTGTTCTTATTTACAAGATATAGAATTAAATATTAAAAAAAATTTATTAAATGTCTGGTGATATCGATTCAAATTTAAGTTATTACCATTTTTTTTGCTGGGGTTTCTTTAGGAAATAAGTCAGTTTATAATGTCTCCTCTGTTGCCTCTGAAGGTCTGGTAGCTATATCTATTTGGCTTACATCTAAATCAGAGAAGTCTAAGGCTCTTCTCACATTTCTTTTAATGCTTGTAGTTAACAACATCCGGAGTAAAGTTGCACTTTAGGGGTTTATGTAGCAGAGGGCAAGGCTAGAAGAGCAGAACCGTCATATTTACTTTAAATGATAGGTTATAAGGATCATCAACTCGAGTATTTATCATAATCTGAAATACTTTGTGAACATCGGATATTTGAGTCATAAGCGTTGGGAGTGTGTATTTATCCTTCGAACCTTGAATTAGATTGCTAGCTGGAAGTCCAATTGAATCATGTGTTGCAAGACCAAATGTTAGAAAAGTTATACACCCTGTATTGTCATCAACAACAACATCTACTTTATACCTTTAAATTTTAAATAGTTATTGGTGTATAAGTTAATAGTTCATAATGAATTTGTAATTTATGAATAAAAATACCAATAAGTTAGAGGATCTCCGTAATTGTTACACCTTATTTTTTTGCTGTAATTTTGGACTCAGCATTTGCATTTGGGACATGCTATATACCACCAACCAGTTGAAACATCGACATCTTTGATTGTCGCTTTGCATATAAGTTTAATGTCCTATTGAGTATATAGCTAGTATAATATGTAAAATTTATTTAAATATACATTAAATGTTCACTAAATTAATATTAATGGTTTAAATAAATGTATACATTTACCTTTCTTGTTTACGCAGATTGGTCAATTCTCAAGCTCCACTCTCCCAAACTTAGATATGCTTTTTAGACAATCAACTGTTATCTTAAATAAGCCTTTAATCTCTCAGTGATTCATATGCATCCAATTGTATAGAATTCATTGATGCACTTAAAGAAGTCATGTTATTGAATGACGATTGGAGGAGTGCTATGGCCCTTCTCTATATTACACTCTCTTTGCGTTCTCTTATTAAGACATATGACATTATTTTTAAATCAATAAACAACTATTAAACTAAACAAATCTAAATGACATATTGTTATATTTTTCAATTTTTTTAGGATATTTTAATGTCAGTATTTCACCTTGATCTTATCATTATTTTACTTTTGCAATTAATTTTTTCATTTCCTTTTATTTTTTAAGGGTATAAATTAACTATTAAAATATATTATAGCTAATAATTACTGTTAAAATATCTTAAACCAATTTAAAATTTTTGTCTCCTTTATAATGTGTATAATTAAAATTACTTAGTGATAATATTTTGAACAAAAATTGTTAAAAGTTTGAAACTTTTCATATATTTTTTTATCAACAATCTAACAGATATGTATTGAAATATAATGCTGATAAAGAAGTGAGCAACAACTTTATTAACTAATAAAACAACTCATTCTACTAACTAACAACCCTAACCCAACTTTATAAACTAACATCCATAGCAAAAGCAGCCAAAAGTGAACTATTTTCAGGGATGAGGAAAGATTCAAATGCTAAGAAAGTAGCTCTCAACATGCCTTGAACTTTTTCGACAAGAAACTTTTTAAAATAAAGGCGTTTCTGTCCCACATAAACAAGACTGAGAACTTGGTTTCTCGAATAGAGCAAAATTGGCTTAAACAGTATAGTTTCTAAGTAATACTTGTCTAGATTTTCCATCGGCTCGATCTGCTTATCGCCGCCTTCAATTTTTGAAAAGAGCAGGAGGTTATCTCTTGGATCATATGTAAAGAGGGTATCCATATACGGATGGTACCAGTAAAGAATGCCACTATCGACGACATAGTTCCAATCTTGAAACTTGGAATTATATTCCTAGAATTAATTTGGGCGGAAGAGAAACACAGAATGAATTCCACTTTCTTTCAATTGGATAATAACAAAAGAAATTGAGCTCCTTATTAATCAATAAAATCCATCCCATATCATCCATGAGAGCAACAGAGAGTTCATCCTTTTTAAGGGTATCGAAAGGTGGAGCAAGAAGAGACTCCCAAATAAGACTCTGAGACTTCACCCTAATAAACGTCATCTCCTTTGCAATTGTGTTTACAACTCATGAATGGATGTATAGCACCAAAAACATACAACTGAAATACAATGGCAGAAGGGTTGAGTCTTGGCCTATTCATTCTTGGTAGAGGTAGCGTATTAAAGTATTCATAGGGTGATTCAGTATTCCCTACAGAAGAATCAGGATAAAATCACCTAACAGTGTCAAGCATTTTATCAGTTTCTTTCAATTGTTTCCTAAACTCTTGAATTCTTTGGTTACACTTTTTAAGATGGCTCATTAACTTATCAAATACAGAATCAATGTCAACATCACTGATAACATCAAGTAATGAAGGAGGTGGACTTTTTCGGATTGGATTCGAACTGCCAGTCACAAAAATTATTTGTCCTTCCCCAGTAGCAAAGGATGAATCACATGCATAATCATATTCGAGTGAGGGAGTGAATGCCTTGTGAGAATGAACTATAGTACCATCAAGATGGATCATAAGGGTGAGAAACACCATTTTCAAGCCAAGATACCAGCACAATTCCTTGGCGTACCTCTGATGAGCCAGAAGTACATGCATATTTTGGCCCAAGTCATTGGCGTTTCTCTGATAATGGGCTGCTAAGCTCTAATAATGATGGGCGACGAGTCTCCATGAATGTGTATGGCTGGTTATGATGACACTACTCAATTTGTAACGAAGAACCCTGAGCTAATAACTCACAAAGAAAATGATGTCAGGGGCTTGGTCTTTCTACCAATGAACCGCGTGGCACTAGCTATTTTCTCCTTGCAGTCAAGTAAGCTAGTCAGCTTTACTCTTCGAATGCTAGACAAAATGCTAGCTAAGATAGCAAAAAGAATAATAGAGAACTTACGAAAGCTTGGAGAGCCTTTAGAGAGAGAGATTGCTTGCTCTTCCATTGAACTTTTGCTTGTTTAAGCTTGATTCTACTTGATGATTACAAATGAATTTTCTAAGCTATATATAGGCATCCACCTCCTCAATGGACAGTGAGATACATTTGATCTAATGGCTAAGATTAAGTATCTAGAATGTTCTACACAATTCCATACTTATCTATATATTCTACATGCTTCTAGATTATTCTAAAATGTTCCAGATGCTTTTAGATGCTTCCAGATGAATTTTCTATAATCCTCCCTTGCTTTCTAGCGTATTCTAGAGGCTTCTTAGGCCTTTGAACCTTCGTGCGAGAAGGAAAAATTTTTGGTTTGTGACAATATATATGGCTAGTTATGATGACACTACTCAATTTGTAACAAAGAACCCTGGGCTAATAACTCGCCAAAGAAAATTATGGCTGCAAGAGAAGGGCAGCTGGCGGCTGGAATCGTGACAGAAGATGGAGGAGGAGGGAAGCGGCTCAAGAAATAGGGTTTGTAATTTGCAATGTATGTTATATGTTAGGTTTGTTATTGGTTGAAATAACGAAACTTTTCATATCGATAATAATTTTAGAAAATCTTTTGATAACACGGAATAAACTGATGGGTCATAGTTTGCCAAGAGAGCTTAAAAGCACCTAAGGATTTTCTGCCATAATCTTTCATTAAGTTACGTGGTTGTTTTAACACTAGGAGTCTCTTTAGGCAATCCCGTGAATAACATGAGGATTGTTATACTATGTACCCGGCTCCATGACTCTTTTATGTACCAAGCGTACAATATATATGTGAGATCTTTTAAACTTTTACTTTCAAATGTTAAAAAGCTATCTCTCCACAAACACTATTTTTCTTTTAGTATATCCCATCTCATTACTCTTTTTACTATATTATTGTTAATAATTTTTTTATTATATTTTTAATCTTAATTTTGTATTTTTCATGTTATTTATATTTTTTTTATCACAACACTCAATTTATCTTCTAATAATATGCTAGTATTTTTATAATAAAAAAATCATATATTAAAATGAAATTTCACACATATATGAAACTTTATTAACAATTTAATTTTTCTAATGAAAACATATTTAATCATATTTTAATATATATATTTATATATTAAATTATATTACTTTTACTTAAGAAATTAACTTTAGTTATTTCTTGTCATTACATAATAATATTTTACTTTTAAAATTTAATAATAATAATAAAATATCAAAATTAAATAATTTTATATTCATAATTACAAATTACAAAACACGATCATATGTTCATTAGTAAAAACTATATACATCAATCATAAAATTACAGATTTGTAAGTTAATAATAAATAAATTATAAACCATAAGTTCACTGCAAATATAGTTGAAGTTCATATATAATATTTTAGAAGTTCATAAAAATATACAGATTTATAGGTTAAAAATAAAAGATTCATAATTCATAATTAGTTCATCACACGTGCAACTCAGATTCATAGATTATAATTTAAAAATTCATAATTTAAAAAATAGGTTCATACTTTAACTGATGAATTTACAGTTCAGAACTAATGAATTTATACCTTATATTTGATATATCTATAAGTAATATTTAATAATTTAGTTGTTTATAATTATATTTAATATTAAATCTCCAATGAACCTACAATTTATGTTTAATGAACCTATAATTTATGTCTAATGAACTTAATAAATATGCATGATAGTTATATAAAAAATAAATATGACATTTTACAAAAAAAATAGAATTATCCTTGAAGTCATTAAAAAAACTACTAAAATGCTAGAATTTGTAAATAAAAATTATATTAAAATTTTTAAATCATAAAACTAAAGGTTCGTAAGTTAATAACAAATTTATAAATTATAAACTATAATTTCATTACAAGTATACTTGAAGTTCATATATAGTATTCTAGGAGTTCATAAAAATATATAGATTCATAGATTAAAAACAAAATAGGTTCATAATTTATAAACTATAAGTTCATTACACGTACACCTAAGATTGATAGATTATAGTTTAAAAATTTATAATTTAAAAAATAAATTCATATTTTAACTGATGAATTTACAGTTTAGAACTAATAAATCTATACTTTATATTTGATGAACCAATACTTAATGATCTTGTTACTTATAACTACATTTAACAGTAAATCTTTAATGAACCAACACTGTACTATCAATGAATCTATAATTTATATCTAATGAACCTACAGTTTATGTCTAATGAACCTAAGGAATATGCGTGACAATAAAGATTCAATGTCATATAAAAAATAAATAGGATATTTTATAATAAAAAATAGAACTATCCTTGAAATCATTAAGAAAACCACTAAAAAAATGTTAGAATTTGTAAATAATAATTATATTAAAAATTTTACACAAATAAAATTTTAATTTTTATTATTTCTATTAATATTTATTATACTAACAACATTATTATAAGAATAAACTACTAATAAAATTACTAATTTTTAACTAATAAAATAATCAATATTTAATGAAAATAAAATTAATTTTATAATTTAATACTTAATAAAATTATTAATTTACCAAATATCAAATATAAAATTATATAATAAAATTTATAATTAACTAGATTGAAACATGACTATTTTTTATTGTGTAAAAAACTAAAAAAGTAAATAAAAAAATATATTTAGTAAATGCACTAGTCTTGAAACAAAAAGTATTACAAATTTAATCATCAGAGATACGTGTTAAATAATTCAAGTCTACATTACTGCAACTGGATCCGTGATATAATTTACAGATTGGTCATAGTGTGCCAAAGGGCTTAAAAGCGCCTAAGGATTTTCTGCCATAATCTTTCATTAAGTTACATAGTTGTTTTAACACTAGGAGTCTCTTTAGGTAGTCCCCTGAATAACATGAAATTGATGGTTTAACTTAATTTTATAAATTAAAAATTTTAAAAGAATTACAAATACGGGAACAGAAACACCTTTGGATATATTAGATTCTATAAAAAATAAATTCTTTTCCAAATACATTTCAAAAGGTAAGAGAAAGAGATAATTTTTAAATGAATTAACCATTCTTAAGGTCAGAAATATTGTTGAGCCGGTCCTTGTTTTTAATGCAAACACATGCTTATGCAAGATAATTTTTAAATAAATTAGCCTTGGCCATGTTCTGGACCACCTTAGCATCTAAGCAATGCAGGGTTCTTCATGTCATGTTCCAAAGGTTCAGGCCTTGATGTCAATCAAGAAGAGGCATTTATAAATGGAAATGGAGACAATTAGAGATGTTGGATTGATTTCAGTAACTAAATGATTGCCATTGTTTGGTCATTTCCGTGAACTGGTTGGGCTTCATGACACTGACAGTAATTGTTAATCCTTACTAATTCAGATGTAAAGGGATGTAAAAGAAGTGGAAATTAAAATGCTACTAGTTTAGATACAGAAACACTTTCCAATTATCATGGATGGTCCCTCTTTCCTCTACCATCTTAAGCAACCGGAATAACTACATCAATTGAGTGCCCTCGGAAAGGGGAATTCTCACAAGCCTGGGAATCCCCATTCCCAAACCTGTACAGCAGACACTCTTTGTACATTCAACTTTCCATGATCCAAGACCTGTTTGCCTTCCTCTGTTATCTTCCCTCCACACACTATGCCTCCCATTTGTAACTCTGGTTTCACCATCCGTGATTCAATTGTGGATGTACTCGCTAGTGCGGCACCTCTTGCTCCTAACCTTGCTATGTTTGCCCCTGAACCAGGTATGTGATTAGAGTAACACCATATTATCAGAAAACCAGAGATAAAAAGAAATCAGGAGTATATCATTAGAGAAATGCACAGTCAGCTCTTTTTCTATATATTTAACCGCAAAGCATCAACAACCTAATACAGGCTTGTCAAGTTATTGACTTCTAATTCTATATCCCAACTTCACTGAAAATTTTCGAATACCTTCCAGATGCCAAGCTCCAATGTATTGCTAGTTTCACTTTCAAAATGTTTTTCCATCTGTTCCTCAGAAAGTATGGAGCATATCCCTGAAAAGTAATATTTTGTTCTGCCCAGAGAAATTTTGTATTGAAGTGGCACTTTTTCCATAAAATGCAACTTTCTCAGTTTTTCATCTGGAAGTCCAGCATGTTTTGCATCCCTATTGGTTCAATCATAATCTCATTCCTGAATATATGACCTCTTTACTTCGGTTACTCTTCCCAAGAGATAATAGATGTTCTCCTGCAAACATCATATTGTCAGTTCTGTGAGAGAAAACAGACAACCAAAAGTTCCCACACTTTTCAAACATTCAAGAAGCGTAAATCTAAAACTATAGGTCTAACCAGCATAGACTATGAGTATAAATTAGCAAGGGAACACCATAACTTCTTAGCCAACACAAGAGCGGATACTTTGCTAAGCAGAAGTTCTGCTCACAAGATTAATTATTTCCATTCTTTCGAAACTTCTCTTAAATTTTGTAAACTTACCACAATAGATTAATTAGACCCAACAGCTAAACGGATGGACTTAACTAACGAGGAATATTTTTATCTCTTCATTAAAGAAATTCTTCACAATGTCATTCAAGGAGAAGTAATACATAATGTGGAAACATGGCCTCCACCAATTTACATTGTTAAGCATATAAGAGAGAACATTTGAGAATGTCACCAAACCAAACTGATTTCAAAATCATCAAAGAATGCGAACTCCAAGAAACCTAATACCAATCCTTCATCAAATAGTTGCAGTTTGGCAGATGCAGTAGATAGCAAGAATAAAACTACCATGCTAAATACCAAAACCGGCACAATCAAAATTCAAAATTTATGAAACCCATAATTTGATATTCTCACTTACAAATCCGAACGCACATTGCTGATATATTAGAAGTCATTTGTCGAAAGAAATCATTTAGATTGTGTCTGCAATCACTACATCAATAAATCCAGAAATCTCCTCGTACGTATTTCATTATCTCATAGATAATGCATTGACAAAAGCAAGTCTCTATTGTATGGTTGCTTGCCCATCCAAACAAATTTCACTTTTAGTAAGATAACACCAAGACATGACTTACATTAAAACCCATAGAGAAAAAGAAGAAAATAAAACAAGGATCATTTCATCAAATGCTCCGAGAATGACAAGCAAAAATGCACCAAGCAATCCAGGAAGGCAGGATATCCAAAAGACACTTCTGGATCACAACTACATAGCTCGGAAATGATATTAACTCAAACTTATAACTTCAGAAAAAAACTAAGGCATTTAAAAAAAACGAGATCATGCCAAAAGTAACATGATTTTGCAAGAACTCGATTCAATTGAAATCTTGAATATGACTTATTCCAAACAAAGCCATAAGCAAATGATAAGACACAAGGACCTACGTTGCCATGCATACATGTTGCACAAAGTTGCCTAAAGAAACAAAGATTCTATCAACAAAAGCCAACAGTTTCATGTTCACAACCACATCAGTTGTTCCGGCCAACCATTTCTTACTTGAAAACGATGAAAGTAAAAACAAGTGAAAAACTAACAATCCCAAAAAAGAAAGTTTTAGGAAAAGAAGAGCGAAATCAGCATTTCCATGGGCAAAGGGGAAACTTTGGCGACACCAATGACCCTCTTAATACAAAAGATATAACTTCTCGAAAAGCTTCCATTTGACCATTTCTCTTTAAATAAAATACTCAAACACAATATGAGAAACAAATCCCTGTTTTTATCAATCCACAAAAGACTCCTGCAAATGTCAAAAGTAAGCATATGTAGATTGTGAATTTATTAAATAAATTAATTTTCAATATTGAGGCCCATTCATCTTTCCCAGAACAGTGATAGAAAAGAAATTGTAAACATATGTATTGGATAAATAGAAATCAAAAGCGTGCAGCTAGGTTTCTCTACATAATGCTCAAGGGGAATCAATTGAATCAAATATTTCACTTCTTGAAGTCAAAGCATAGATTGCTAAACTTACTAGTCAATGGTTTGATGCCAATCCCCCAAACTAAGTCTTGTGAAGGTTCGCCACAAGGGAAGTATATACCCTGTCATCAGGGGTCAGCCCTGCTGCCATCATCTCATCGTACAATCTAAAAGCTTCTTCTGATCTTCCCTCCTTGGACAAGCCGGATATGATTGCTGTGTAAGTTACTATGCTAATAGCCAAACCCTTTCGACAGACTTCATTAAGCAGAGTCAAGGCCTCTTCTACCTTCCCGAAAACACATTCCCCGTGCACAAGTGTTGTGTATGTATAGATATCTGAAGTCATTCCGATACTTTCCATTTCATCTTTTAGCCTGTATGCTTCTTTCAGCTTCCCTTTCTTGCTATACCCATCTATTAAAGTGTTATATGTAACAACATTCGGCTTCTCTCCCTTTTTCTTCATGTCTTGAAAAACCCTCTCTGCTTCCACCAAGTTCCCTTCCTTGCAGTGTATGTCTATCATAATAGTAAAACTCACAGCATTAGGGTCCACACCTTTTTCTACCATTGTAAATAACCACCTCTTTGCTTCCTCATGCCTATTCAATTTACACAACCCACCAGCAATGGTATTATAAGTGAATATATCATTCTCAAATCCTTTCTTCTCCATTACATCCTGCATCCTTAGAGCTTCATCTATCATTCCTTTTTTGCAATACCCATTTATAAGTGTATTAAATATCACCAAATTCATATCCAGACCTTGACTTTGCATTTCATTCACCAACATCTCAGCCGCATCCAATTGTCCGGAATTGCAAGTGCCATGAATCAAAGCGCCATAAGTGTGAGCATTTGCAACAAGGCCTCTCTCATTCAGCTCATCAAACAGCGCAAAAGCTCTTTTCATATTCCCCAGCTTACATTGCCAACTAATAATTGAAGTAAACACATGTATATCTGCTTCTACGCCTCTCTCAAGCATTTTTTCAAACACTTTCTCAGCTTCAGCAATCTTGCCGGAGCTGCCATACCATTCAATTAAAAGTGTATATGTAGCAGCATTATACACAACTTTATCCATCTCCATCAATCTTAGCATCTCATTAACACCTTCAAAATCCATAATTTTAATGTAGGCATTAACTAGGGTATTATACGTGACAACGTTTGGTTTAATCCCTTTACCAGTCATTTCAAGCATCAAATCCTTAGCCCTCTCAACCCTTCCTTTCTTACACAAGCCATCAATCACAATTGTCATAGAATAGACAGTAACATCCACCTTAAACTCAACCATTTTTTTAAAGAAGCCCAAAGACATCACCATTTGATCACTTCTCTTCAATGCAAGTAAACACACTATACAAGACCTATCATCAATCTTTAACCCATTATGCACCATATAATCAAAAACCTTAAAACCCTCTTCGAACATGCTATTATCTACATAAACTCTAAACAACATATCACATAACTTTTCAACAAATTTTGGTTCATGAAACCTATTGTCAATCAAGGAAACGAAGTCTGAGACTGAGCACCGGAGATTTTTATCCATCGCATAGCAAGTTAACACATTCTTCATCACTACAAATTTTCTAGCCTTAAAAAGTCTAGAAATAAGGATTACATGGGCTCGAAGATCAGGTTTATGACAAATAAGGGACTGGTTTTTCTGAAGACATTTGAAGAAGTTCAAGCAAGAACGAGTTGGGAGATTTGGGTTGGAGAGAACAAGATTGGTTGTGTAAGAATCGAGATTCGAAAGCAGAGATGATTTGGTCTCAAGGGGTTTTAGACCTGATTTGATAAGGATTTTAGTGATTTTTTCTGCAATTTCTTGGCTTAATATTGAAGTGGGAATTGTTGGATTGGATCTCTTGAATGCTTGTGAAAGTTTCTGATTTGCCATTTTGAGGTATGGAACGGAGAAGTTTACAGTTGTAATCAAGCACAGAGAAACGAAGGCCGGTAAATATGGTTTTGGAATAAGGGCCAATTTAGCCCCTGGACTTTGCGTGAAAGGCCAATTTGACCTTTTGACTTTTGACTTTACATAAATAGACACGCCCATCTATTGAATTAAGAAAATAATTATATTTTTTTTATTTCCAATTATTTAATTTATTTTCTTAAATAAAGATAATATAGATATTAATTGGTATAGAACCTCCAATTTTATTTAAAAAATTAACCATCGATTCTCCTTATGATTCTTAAAATTTCATCAATGTCTTTTTCTTCCTATCATAGCTCTTCCTCATCTTGCCCTCTGCCATGATTTAATAGTCCAAACTTTGATGATAATGGGAAGAAGAAGAAATGTAAATGTTTTCTTATCTATTACTAGGGCTGAGCACGGATCGATCCAATTTGGTTATTTATAAATCACCAGTACCATACCAAACCTCGGTTATTTTAAATTTGAAGGTACCAGTACCGTACCAAACATAAAAAGATCCAATACCGTATTGTACCAATTTTACGGTTCAATACAGTTTGGTTTGGTGCTATTTTCGGTTCTAAAAAATTTTAAAAACACAAATTTAATCTCATCTTTAATCAAATACATTTAGAGAAAATATGATTACCAACCTAAAAAAAGTAGTATGAAAATCTGAATTAAAATTGCAATCACATTCTTTAACAATCTGTTTCGCAATTCAGTCACTTGCAATAATTCATTCAATTACAAACCATTAAAATATATATTACTACTAGCATAAAAATATTTTACATATGACAATCATTAAAATAAATAAATAAATTTACAAACTTTATGTAGCACTAAAATACATGTCCAAAATTAGCAAAGGAATGTTATTACCTCTGCTCAAAATTAGCACTCCACATTTAATCTTGGCATAAGAGACTCACCAATCTCAGGATCTTGAAACATTTCTACAATAAAAGTAAAAAATTACGTCAATAAGACTTAACAGCATCAACAATAAACAAACATATGTAAGAAGTAAAGAAGTGTTACCTGATACTATGCTTTCAATATCCTCTATTGATTCTTCTAGTTGGATAGATTTATTTGAACTTCTAAGCCAATCTTGACAATAAATGAGGACATTCGCTGTTGTAGAAAGTAAAGAACTTCTATATTGATCTAGAGTTCGTTCTCCAATACTAAATGCAGATTCAGAGGCTACTGTTGAAGCTTGGATAGCCAATACATCGCGTGCAACCTTGGACAAGATATGATACCTTACTGAATTCACTTTCCACCATGCTAAGATATCGAAATCAATGGTGAATTTTTCTACAAATTCTTCGAAGTACCTATCTAACTCAGATATCTTAGATAAATTTTGCTGCGCTTCTTCCTCTAAAAAGAACTCATCAATCTCTTCTTCTATTTCCGTATTACTTGGCCCACTATCATATGCAGATTTTTCTGAGCTCCCTACAACCTCACCCATATATAATTGATCCTCAATTATCTTGTATTCATCCACCATCAACTCTAAAGCTGTTTTCACCTTTTTTTTTTCAAAATTTTTGCCTCATCTTCACAATAATAAATGGTGTACTTAGCTTTCAAGTACTTTAATTTGCACCTAGGATCCAAAACAGCAGCCACAAATAACATAACATTCATTTTATCTAAAGAACCCTAATATTTGTCAAATTTAGCTCGCATTTCAATGGTCATTTCAATTAGCTCACTATCCTTGCTAATTTAGAAGCATCTAGTTCTTTTAAAATCTTTATCACCTCCGAAAAATAAAGATTTAAAGTAAAGTACAATGTGCCAGATAGTTTGTAAGTAGCATAATAGAATTTCTTAAGAAACTTTATTAGCACCTTAGCTTTAGTCCAATCTACTTCACTAGGTAAATCATCACCAAAATCAGCAAGGAATTTGGAGTCTATGTCCTCCAACACATCAAAAGCCTTTTGATAGCCCAAAGCATAATCTAACATCAAATAAGTTGAATTCCACCTAGTTAGGCAATCTAACTGTGAAGAGGACTTATTCTTTAAATTTGCTAACTCGCAAGCCTTCTTAAATAGATCCATTCTTTGAGGACTACTTCTAATGTACTTCACAACATCTCTAATTTTTTAATGAAAACTTGAGATATTTGAAGTCCATCTTTCATAATTAATTGAAGAATATGAGCAAAAACACCTCATATGAAATGCATCTCCACCCAAAATAAATGCATTTTTCTTTAATAATCTTTTCTTCAATTGTTGAATAGCAGTGTCATTACTAGATGCATTATCAACAGTTATGCACATGGCCTTTTTTATACCCCACTCCTCCATACAAGCATCTACTGCATTACCTATATTTATACCTCTATGACTCTTAACAACACAAAAATTTAATATCCTTTTATGCATATTCCAATCAGCATCTATAAAATGAGCAGTCAAACAAAGATAACTTAAATTTTGCACACTTGTCCAAGTATCAGTGGTCAAAGAGACTCTTTGACATTGTGTTGCAATAATGGCTTTCAATTTTTTTTTCTCTTCAGCAAACAAAGTGAAACAATCCCTTACAATGGTGAATCTAGAAGGAATAATAAAATGAGGTACAACAGCTTGAATAATTCTCTAAACCCTTCCTTTTCCACAAATCTAAAGGGTAATTCATCTTTAATTATCATTCGAACTAATGCTTTCCTACAAGCTTCTTGATCAAAACACCAAGTTCCAATCTTAGGACTTTCGGTATTTATGGACTTTAAGAATGTTATGGTCTTTTGCGATTTGTCTTAATTTCTGCATCAATCAACTATTGTTTGTGAGGAAATTTTTTACAGGTTACTCGCAAGTGTTTCCTAAGACCCGAAGTTCCCATGGCACTACCACCTTGGTAATTCTTACCACACTATAAACACCTAACTCTACTCGTCTCTTTACCATCAGAGTTCTTAATTTTTTCAAAATGCAACCAAACAAATGACCTAGTTTTACTAGGAGGGGAAGTTGGTGGATTAGCAGTGTTAGTACCTTCATTAGTGTCAACAGTCTACATTTCTTTTTCTGTTGGTGATGGACACAGATGTTTACTTGAGCAGTATCATATTGCCAATGATGAAGCATTATTTTCCGATGGAGGTGGAATTGAAGCTAAGCACAAGCCATCAATATTTGAAGAAGTATAATCAATTATTTTCCTCTTCTTAGTGCTGGATAGTTGGCTAACGCCATGTTTTACCATCTTTATAAACTGCAAAATATAAGATAAAATTAAGTTAAAGCTTAATTGCTATAGATAAATTTGGCTCTCTATAAATAGATATATCTATCGTATTATTAATTTATTATACTTTTGTTACTTATCACGTATAGCTACATTTAACATTTTGTGCACTTATAAATTTAATATAACCAAATATGCATCTTTTAATTTGTGCACTTTCATTTTCAACTATTATTATTGCTAATTCAATGGCAGTCGTCCTCAAACATGACTAATCACTATGACCTGTAACTAATTGACTAGAATAATTTACAAGGGAATGTCCTAGTTAAGTTATTTTGGACCTCATTGCACTTTCCTACTCACTCAATGTCTAGCATTTTAAAGGAACAAATCTTTATTTGTTGACAAAACATGTTAATAATCCCTTAAGCATGCAAAAAAATAAAATAAAGATTCTGTACGTAGTTTTAAAACATAAGCAATTAATGCCTCTAATCCAATCGATAAATTAAGTCTAGCTGATCCTAGTCCTTTTAATATCCATCTTATAATTATTTAAATACAATTTAAATTTTCAGTTCAAATGTATTAACACAAAACAAAAGATTTTCTCATTATTTTATATAATGCATGAGGGAGTTGGATGGTAAATTATATTTTGCCAACTGCGAATCAAATGCTTGTAATGAGTACAACCCCCCGACAAGCATATCAATAGAGCTGGCAATATCTCAATTATTTATAGGCGTAGGCAAGCATAAGTTATAATTTAAAAATGGCAGCACTAAAAGAGTATTTCATCATTAACATTTTTAATTGATTATATTCTGGTAAAGAGTAATGATTACTTGACAACTTAAAAACAACAGAAGAAAAAGTCAGGCTGCATAATTGAAGAGTTTTTCACCATAAAAACAAGCATAATAAGATCAATAAACAATGCACTTTACATACTAGAGTTCACATCTTGCAAAAGAACACATCCACATTTGACACAATACCGAGAAGAAGAAGATCGGATCGGTTGAAAACGATGGGTGGAGCGCGGCTACGAATCGGAACAACAAAGAACAACAAAGAAAAAGGCAACGGCGAAAAGCGGCGGCGATGGGCGGCGGGAGCGATGGGCGATGGGCCACGGAACGGCGAACGATGGGCCACGGGAACGGCAGCAACGATGGGCCACGGAAGCGGCGTCGCGATGATGGGCCACGGGAGCAATGAGGCGGCGAACGCCAAAGAATGATGGGCAATGGGAACGGCAGCAACGATAAAATCCCTAACTTTGTTAAAAGATGTTTTGACAATTTTTTCTCAAGTTTTGTTTGATCCTTTTCAAAAACAATAAAATTTATAAATATAATTTAATATTTTTTTTTGTATTTTAATATTAATTTATAATATTTTAAAAGTTAATAAATTAATTATTTCTAAATATTTAATTTTTTAAGTTTTATTAGTATAATAATATAAAAATTATTTTTAAAATATTTATTTATTAATTTTAATATTTATATAAATTAATACTTTTAGTATAATTAATATTATTATTTTTAAAATAAAAATATTATATAATTAAAAATTAATTTATTAATAAATATAGTGTAAATAATATTATACTTATATAATAATATCTTTTTATAATTTTTACTAATTTATATAACTTTTTATTAAATTAAATAATTTCTTAATTAACTTGTCAAAAATTTCTAGATAATAGATAAATTTTAAATCTAGTATTATAGTATGTATATTAGATTACTAGTATCAGTATACTATGTGACATATTAATATATATAACTTATATTGTTTATAGAGTATAAAGTATATTATAATATTATAGTTATTTTAATATGTATTATATTTTGTATTTCGATAACAATTGTTTGAATTATATAAATGATAAATATAAAATAAAGTATGTGTATTATTTTTTTACTATGTATTATTTATATAATATAAATAATTATTTATAAATATATATAAAAAATTCGGTTCTACGGTTTGGTCCGGATCAGTACAAGACGGATTGGTTCTGGTACGGTTACGGTACGGCTTTTACTAAAGAACTAGTACCATAACGTAATAGTAAAAAAATTCGGATCAGTTCAATTCGGTTATAAAAAATTTCGATTTTTTTCGGTTCTGATACTTTTCGATATGGTTATTTGGTTCGGGCGGGAATCACCGAGATCCATGCTCAGCCCTACCCATTACTAATATAACTACCCATTTACACCCAACTTTCTTATCCATTACTGAAATGCTTTCCATTTATTACTTCCAATAAAGCACAACTAATATACAAATCCATGTCATTTCCAACATAATCTTTAATTAATTATTACTTTCCCTAAGCTTTCCAACTTCAGTAGTAACTTCACTTAGCAAATTCTTCACCGACTTTAATTCATACTCAAGTGCCATCAAGTCTCCCTTGCACCTTTCACATCCATATCAAGCCAAACACTCAATCTCATATTTCAATCTTTTTTTTTTCTAACCTCGACCTATTAGTAATTTCTAGAAACTAAAAAGTGAACTTTTCATCTTTCCGCTTAAAGTATTTGCACTTTCATTCTCTATATAATACCAAAATATCTTTTATGAAACCTAAAACAAAAGAATTTGCCTTTGAAATTAGAAAAAATAAATCTTTACCTTCCACTTAGGACATGAGAAAAACCTTGTCACGACTCCGTCTGTGGGCCCGTAATCGGCACTAGGGAATGGGTAGGCGTAAGGCCACCGAAACCCGTAGTAAACCTAACATTCACTGACTTAAACAAATCTCATCTCAAATTTTACTAGTAACAATGCCACAAATATCTCAACAATTAAATTTTATATAACTAATTTGGTCTGCCAGAAGAATTTGGCGAGACCCGAAACTCAGAAAATTTACAACTGATACATCTATTATTACTACTGCGAAAAATCTAAGATTTTACAAATTAACATACCAAATCGAATACACCACTCGATGATAAAGGAGTCAGGTTACTGAGTAAGAGTCGCGAGAGGATTGACAGTCACGAATATGAAAAACAGTAAAAATGAGACTGTCAGTCTCGAGAGTGAGTTAAAATCAAATAATCTGGGGACTATTGCATTCTTCTCAGAAAATATAGATTATTCAAATCAGTATATCAAACCATGCACGTAAATACAAATCACATTATAATCAAACACCATAATAAATAAATAAATAAAAATATATCTCTACTTTTACGGGACGAGTGGCTCAGTAGAACCCTAACCCCAAATTCTAGTAGCCATTTTGGCTCTCTTAATCCAATAAGACTGGCGCCCAGAGAGCAATGCTCGACCAGGGACCTTACCTCCAGTCTGGTCACTTAAGTATCCAAATAAGCCGGCGCCCAGAGAGAAATGCTCGACTAGGGACCTTTACTCCGACATCTCATTCCAATAGGACTGGCGCCTAGAGAGCGAAGCTCGACCAGGGTTCTTAACTCCAGTTCGGTCACTTAATATTCAAATAAGCCGGCACCCAGAGAGCGAAGCTCGACTAGGGTCCTTTACTCTAGCATCTCACTCAAATCAGCCCAGAGAGCCATGCTCGACCAGGGCAAAACTCATAATAATCTTATTACCCGTCCATGATCATTACCAGTGCGCACGTGGTCCTGATGTAACCCATCAGGTCGCATGTTCTACGAAAGCCACATCCCCAAATCGAAATCATCACATATAATAAATATCATTGTCTAATGAATTCATCCAACCATATCAAAATAACGATTAACAATTTAGAGTAAGACATCATGCAACTCATGTGGAAAACTGATAATATTTGGTATTATTATAACATTACTATAATAATACTTATATTATCTTCAATAATTAATAATCCAGTGAAATTATTTACGTTGCGATACTAATAACCATATTAAGCATAAACTTTCAAAATAGCATATTAAATTCAGACTTAGCAATAGTGCAACGATTAAGTGACTTTAACTCACAGAATTGGGCAACCTTCTAGCTTTGCTCCGGTGCCTCGGTAGGAGCTAGCCGAACAAACAGATCATCTAATCACGGAAGAACAATTTATCAATTATGCTGAAATAATCGATCATTAATCCTAGGTCTATACTCCTAGGACTGACTGACTAAGAATCTCGACTCGGGAGAATTCTACCGAAAATTCGGCAGAACCTCCCCTACAACACGGACATTTACCCCCCGTATAACGGGTCCAAGACCTGCTAGAAAAATACTACAAATATCCAACAATTCAAAACAACAGGAGTCAGGTCCCCAGACTTCACATTTTTCCCGACTCCGCTACACAACACAAAACACGAGGCAGGCAAACCGATAAATAATTATTTTTGACTCACAATATCATCAAATACTCAACACAATCAATAGACACACAAATTGAATCAAAGAATTCCAAAATTAACGGGCCACAGATAATTACCGAGACGCTCGGTCGACTCGCCTCCAGCCGCCGGAATCCGATCGACGATCCGAACACATCATCGGACTCACAACGACGCGCTGATGACGATCCCTGCTTTCGATTTTCCGATCTGACACCCGATCATCCAGAGAGATTTGAGTTCGATCTCGGCCGTCGATTCACAAATAACGCCCGATTGCCACGAAACCGGTGCCAATGCGAAGCTTGAGCTGAGGAGAGTCAGGATACGTCCTCCGATCGTCCATCCTCCGCCGGAGCTCGCCAAAAAAGTTAAAAAATACGGCTGCCTTCACTTCACTGAAACTCCCTCCTCTGGCCACCAAAACCGACGCCGCCACCACCAAAATGAAGCTCTCTTCGAGGGGAGCCGATCGCCACCGAGATCAGCCGAAAAGGCAGGAACGATGCTCGGAAGCCACTGCCACACTTCGCGCGATTCCGCCGCCAACGGCTGCCGCCAGATTGGTCGTCCGGCGGAAGGACACCGCGACTCTCTCTCTCTCTCTACCACACTCTCTCTCCCCGACAATTTTCTCCTCTTCCTTTCTTCTATATCGACTTTTGACCCATAAACTTTTCCTTATTACAATTTGGTCCATCAACTTTCTTAATTACTTACAATTTCATCCTGCAGAATTCTAATTAACCCCCAAACTTCTTTTTAACCTTTCAATTAAGCCTTTAACTAATTAATTTGGGCCAAATTAGAATTATTGAAAAATACACAATTACAAAAGATACCCTTACCGACACATTTATTTACAAAAATACCAAACATACAAATTTTTATTAAACCCTCATAATAATAAAATTATACTTTTAATCCTTATTCCAAAATAATTCTCCAATTTAGTCCTAACACAAAATTAATTTAAATAGCCAATTTGCTAATTATTTTCCAACTTAAAATTTAATACCACTAACTATTAACATACCAATTTTTCTAAAATTCTTTTATAAAAACACCCCTTACAATTTCTACCATAATTTTTCCAATATATAATCTTATTTATACATATACATATACATTTGGAAAAAATTAGAATAACCAAAAATATATTCTACCCTTCAAATAATTTACTTAATTAATTCTTAAAATTTTAAATTAATTGGGTATAGAAAATTAATTCATTTAATTGACTAATATTAAAATTTCTATTAAATCTTTTCAAATTAAACCAAATAAAAATAAAGCTAAAATTAACTTAAATAGAAACTTATTATTAAATATAAAAAAATTCCGGGTATTACATTCTCCCCCCCTTAAAAAAAAAATTCGTCCTCGAATTTTAAAAGAAAAGGGGCTTCACACTAAGACTGAAACTAATTAGGAACCTCTCATCTCCAACTCGGCTTCTCGAGAACTTTTCCTCGGCAGAAATAAACTCAACCACAAGACTCATCGACAAAACCCTTTAGCAAAACTGGCGATCCTGATTTACGCTCCTCGGAAACCAAATCTTTACTTACATCCACACACTGAGGATCCAACACGAGCAAAGGATCAAAAATATACTTCCTCAACTCAGACCTACGAACAACTGGATTTGACCTCAGGGAACATTACTTGGCGGCAAGTCCAGCTTATATGCCACCTCACCAACCTGCCGACAAAACCAAGGGTTCCACACAAAAAGGGCCAACTCTGATCCTACCAAAAATTCACTCACCAAATTTCCTTCCTAATGACATGTCCTTACACGCGTAGAAAATTCTTAACATCCACATCACATCATCCACGACATACCATCCATCTGGTTTCTATAACCGATACAAACCATGCCATCCTGACACAAAATTCCTCTTTGACTGAAATCCAGAAGCCTTCGCTATCATCCAATATGGGCCTACTGCGCCACAGACTCATTCTCATAGCAACTCAGCTCGTCATCCAGAGAATTCTCAAGCTAACACCATTTACTTTAAAAAATTTACTTATTTATTTACCTCATAATCATCATTGATAAAAGCTTTATTATCTTGGAAAAATACTTTTGTAAAATCATAAAATCTCCAACCATTTCTCTTTATATAAAATTCTACAATATCGCGCACTAGGGTGATGATGCCCCTATCACCAAGGGTTGCAATGCACGATGTATGATGCATGTCCTAAAATGAATTTGTGCATGCCTAATAGTGAAATGCCATAATGCACTCTTACGGGACTCGGCGAAATATTATATTTAAAAAACACTTGTTCTACTTAGGAAAATAAATAATGTTCGCTTAAGTTTCTCTGGATTCCGAGCATCCGAAAATACTCTTGCCACCTTTCTTAAGCTCCTTATAACCACAAAAATCAACCATAAAGCTCTGACATCCGCTCGACTTCCCAGGCACTAACGTCGGCGCTACTCAATAAGGCGATGACGAGGCAGTCCATGACACGACTGCAACCTCGCTCTGCACTAAATCTGACTGCGGTGCCCACCATCAAAACAACAATCAAAGCTTCCAAAAGTGGACTGCACTAATCACTTGATGAAAACGACACGAGTCTACCGCGCTTCAAATCTTCCCATCGCTACAGCGCTCATTCTCAACACCGCATCAAAGACAAGCTCACAAGAAGGAAAGACAGACTCTCTAATAGAGAAGGTTGAGACACTGGAGTCAATGAGAACAACAAGACAGACTTGATTCTAGCTCCGCAGTACCAAGAAAAATCTTAACTTAGGTCAAAGGAAATCTAAACCTAAGCTCTGATACCAACTTTGTCACGACCCCGTCTGTGGGCCCGTGACCGGCACTAGGGAATGGGTAGGCGTAAGGCTAGCGAAACCCGTAGTAAGCCTAACATTCACTGACTTAAACAAATCTCATCTCAATTTTTACTAGTAACAACGCCACAAATATCTCAACAATTAAATTTTACATAACTAATTCGGTCTGCCAGAAGAATTTGGCGAGATCCGAAACTCAGAAAATTTACAACTGATACATCTACTATTACTACTACGGAGAATCTAAGATTTTACAAATTAACATACCAAATCGAATACACCACCCGATGATGAAGGAGTCGGGTTACTGAGTAAGAGTCGCGAGAGGACTGACAGTCACGAATCTGAAAAACAGTAAAAATGAGACTGTCAGTCTCGAGAGTGAGTTAAAATCAAATACTCTGGGGACTATTGCATTCTTCTCAGAAAATATAGATTATTCAAATTAGTATATCAAACCATGCACGTAAATAAAAATCACATTATAATCAAATACCATAATAAATAAATAAATAAAAATATATCTCTACTTTTACAGGACAAGTGGATCAGTAGAACCCTAACCCCAAATTCTAGTAGCCATTTTGGCTCTCTTAATCCAATAAGACTGGTGCCCAGAGAGCAATGCTCGACCAGGGACCTTTACTCCGGCATCTCATTCCAATAGGACTGGCGCCCAGAGAGCGAAGTTCGACCAGGGTCCTTAACTCCAGTCCGGTCACTTAACATTCAAATAAGCCGGCACCCAGAGAGCGAAGCTCGACTAGGGTTCTTTACTCTGGCATCTCACTCAAATCAGCCCAGAGAGCCATGCTCGACCAGGGCAAAACTCATAATAATCTTATTACCCATCCATGATCATTACTGGTGCGCACTCGGTCCTTATGTAACCCATCAGGTGGCATGTTCTACGAAAGCCATATCCCCAAATCAAAATCATCACATATAATAAATATCATTATCTAATGAAATCATCCAACCATATCAAAATAACGATTAACAATTTAGAGTAAGACATCATGCAACTCATGTGGAAAACTGATAATATTTGGTATTATTATAACATTACTATAATAATACTTATATTATCTTCAATAATTAATAATCCAGTGAAATTATTTACGTTGCGATACTAATAACCATATTAAGCATAAACTTCCAAAATAGCATATTAAATTCAGACTTAGCAATAATGCAACGATTAAGTGACTTTAACTCATAGAATTGGGCGACCTTCTAGCTCTGCTCCGGTGCCTCGGTTGCCGAAAAAATAGATCATCTAATCACGGAAAAATAATTTATTAATTATGCTGAAACAATCCATCATTAATCCTAGGTCTAGACTCCTAGGACTGACTGTCTAAAAATCTCGACTCGGGAGAATTCTAGCGAAAATTCGGCAGAACCTCCCCTACAACACGGACATTTACCCCCCGTATAATGGGTCCAGGACCTGCTAGAAAAATACTACAAATATCCAACAATTCAAAACAACAGGAGTCGGGTCCCCAAACTTCACATTTTTCCCGACTCCGCTACACAGCACAAAACACGAGGCAGGCAAACCGACAAACAATTATTTTTGACTCACAATATCATCAAATACTCAACACAATCAATAGACACACAAATTAAATCAAAGAATTCCAAAATTAACGGGCCAGAGAAAATTACCGAGACGCTCAGTCGACTCGCCTCCAGCCGCCGGAATCCGATCGATGATCCGAACACATCATCGGACTCACAACGACGCGTTGATGACTATCCCAGCTTTCGATTTTCTAACACCCGATCATCCTGAGAGATTTACGGACGATCTCGGCCGTCGATTCACAAACGAAGCCCGATCGCCACGAAATCGGTGCCAATGCGAAGCTTGAGCTGAGGAGAGTCAGGATACGTCCTCCGATCGTCCATCCTTCGTCGGAGCTCACCGAAAAAGCTGAAATATCCGGCTGCCTTCACTTCACCGGAACTCCCTCCTCCAGCCACCAAAACCGACGCCGCCACTGCCAAAATGAAGCTCTCTTCGAGGGAAAAAGGCCGCCGGAAACAGACGGAACGACGCTCGGAAGCCGCTGCCACACTTGGCGATTCTGCTGCTGCCGCTGGTCATTGCCGCCACCGGCCCATCGTCGGAAGGACATTCGCCATGACTCTCTCTTTCTCTCTCTCTCTTCCCGGCGCCCGCACTCTCTCTCCCAGACAATTTTCTCCTCTTCCTTTCTTCTATATCGACTTTTGACCCCTGAACGTTTTCTTATTACAATTTGGTCCCTCAACTTTCTTAATTACTTACAATTTCATCCTGCAGAATTCCAATTAACCCCCAAACTTCTTTTTAACCTTTCAATTAAGCCTTTAACTAATTAATTTGGGCCAAATTAGAATTATTGAAAAATACACAATTACAAAAAATACCCTTACCGACACATTTATTTACAAAGATACCAAACATATAAATTTTTATTAAACCCTCATAATAATAAAATTATACTTTTAATTCTTATTCCAAAATAATTCTCCAATTTAGTCCTAACACAAAATTAATTTAAATAGCCAATTTGCTAATTATTTTCCAACTTAAAATTTAATACCACTAACTAATTAACATACCAATTTTCCTAAAATTCTTTTATAAAAACACCCCATACAATTTCTACCATAAGTTTTCCAATATATAATTTTATTTATACATATACATATACATTGGGGAAAAATTAGAATAACCAAAAATATATTCTACCCTTCAAATAATTTACTTAATTAATTCTTAAAATTTCAAATTAATTGGGTATAGAAAAATAATTCATTTAATTGACTAATATTAAAATTTCCATTAAATCTTTTCAAATTAAACCAAATAAAAATAAAGCTAAAATTAACTTAAATAGAAACTCATTATTAAATATATAAAAATTCCGGGTATTACAAACCTCCTTCTTGAATTTAAGTCTGTCCATGATACCCACATTGGTGCTTTAAATGGAATTGAATGACATTTATGTTTTTTCGCATCACAGTTAAAATTTGAACTATTAAACCATGGCAAAGGGAAAGATAAAAAGAGCTACATAGGTTCAACAATGCAGCAAAGGATGAATCAAACATGAGTTCAACCACGCAACCGAGGATGAACCAAGCATGGGTTGATCTATGCAACTTAGGATGAACCAAACCATCAATTGCCTCTTTGCAAAATTTTAGTTTTTTTATATGCCAATTTCATTTGTCAAGTTTACTCTTAAAGATTTAATTGTTTTTGTTTAGAATATAATTTATCAATTCCATCCTAAGGGACCAAATCCTATTATGATGAACTGAATCCCACTAGTATTCATCTTATGATAAGAGCTTTATTATCGTTAGCCCCTTGTAAAGGTTCAGTTTAACAAGATATTATGTCTTATTAGGTTGAACCGAACTTGAGGTGAAACCGAACTTATGGATCTTTATAAGGATGTCTTTCTGGCGGAACCGTCTATTCCATTTCTGGCGAAATTGTTTATCATTTGTTTTAGCATAACTATTTTACTCTAGAAGTTTATTTTTATTGGTTGTTCCTCAAACATAATCGTCTCTCTTAGAAAATTGTATTGAAGGTTCCTTTAGTGGAACCATATCACTTAGCGATTGAATATTCCTTTGGCATAATAATCTTACTTAGAGATTTATTATTTGAATGTTCCTCTAGTGAAACCATCTCACTTAGAGACTTTTTATTTGAATATTTCTTTGGTGGAACCATCTCACTTAGAGATTTTTTTTCCTTGAATATTCCTCTAGTAGAACCATCTCTCTTAGAAATCTTTTATTTGAATATTCCTCTGGCGAAACTATCTTACTTAGAGACTTTTTGCTTGAATGTTTCTTTGATGGAACCATCTCACTTAGAGAATTTTTATTTAAATATTCCTCTCACGGAACCATATCACTTAGAGACTTTTTGCTTGAATGTTCCTTTGGTGGAACCATATCACTTGAAGATTTTTTATTTGAACGTTCCTCTATCTCACTTAGAGTTTTTTTTTATTTGAATGTTTCTATGGCGGAACCATCTCACTCAAATATTTTTTTGCTTGAATGTTCCTCTGGCAGAACCATCTCACTTAATGATTTTTTATTTGAATGTTTCTCTGGTGAAACCATCTCACTTAGATATTTTTTGCTTGAATATTTTCTAAGTGAAGAAGCAAGCGAATGTACAATACAAATTAAAAAATAAAATATCGAGTTTAGAACTCATCTATTCAACTGGTAGTACCTTTATCTATATTTCAGAATTGATGTATCTATACTCTTCCCATGGTAACTAATTTATATGGTCATTTTCTTGAGTGATAAACCACTTGATAGGGTCCTTCCTAATTTGAAAAAAGTCTTCCAACTGCAGTGTTTCCTTTGCATATTTTAGCTTTTCTTAAAATTATGTCCCTTATGTTGAAATATTTTAGTTTGACCTTCCTTCATCCAAATTCATTTACTTTTGTGCTAATGTTGTTAGTTGTATGAATGCTTCTATTTTTCCAATATGTAATTTTTCAATTAATTTTTCCAGTCTAGTGCCTTATCCACATTTAGTATTTTAATCTTGATTGATTTTTTATTCAATCTCTCTCCAGATATTTTCTTAGAGTTTCTCTTTTTTCCTGCTTGTAGGTGTACAAATCATTAGAGCTCTTCTTTAGTAGGATATTAGTCATGAATTTAAGCATGAATGCTTTTGTTAGCTTTTCAAAATAATGAACTTGGTTTTAATTTTAAGTTCTAAGGTTGTGTTGAATCCTTTAAGGTTGTTGAGAATCCTAAGCATAAAATAACGTATGTCACATCTAAGAGTTGCATCATGGTTTTAGATTTTGACACATGAGTCATTGGGTCGCCTATTCCATCGAATGAGTCTATGGTAGGCAACTTCTATTTATACAAGAATTTTTCTTCCAGAATTGAATCAATTAGTAATGAACCGCTTTCTACGATTTTTTTTTGAATTTGAAATTTGATTTCTTCATTCTGCTTAATGCGTCTTCTATTTCTTTTCAAATTTATTTATTTTTCTTCTTTTTAGCATCTCCAATTGTTTTCTTAAATATATGGCTCTTTTTGATCTATCTTGAGTCTGACTCCTTTGTTTGGTCTTCTTCTATTGAAGATCCCTGATTTGAACTAGTTTGCTTAACGGATTTACTTGTTAGTGTCATTTGTTGTTTTGTTCATATAGATGATATACTTTTCTCTATGATTGATTCACTTTTCTTCTCTAGTGCTATTGGCTACTTCTGTTTGTCTACATCCTCTAGCTTGTGTAAGGGTACCATTCAATTTATTCCTTGGTTTAGAGTATTTCTATTTATTTGTTCTCCTAAAAGCATTCGCGTTAACCGATCTTCAAATTGCATCAATCATGAATCAGCTTCTCTATTAATTACATCTTGATACTATGGTAGTAGCATAGTTAGGGGATTAATGTTTAGGGGAATAAAGGGTCCACTATGGTAGGTTTGCTGTTTAGATCTGAGGATGGTGTCAATCCCAAATTCCTTAATGATGGATGTTGCGTGTAGCTTATAAGAGTTGAGTACGGGTAAGGAGAAGAGATTTCTACGAACCATACATATTTGGTCTAAAATTTGTTTGTTAGAATAATAGTATTTGTTATGCAAATTATAGATGGTTATAAAAGGGTGGAAAGTATTCCTAGTAATAGTGGTTCTGAAGTGTGGGTATTTTCTGAATGAGACATTATTTCTTTTGGAAAGTAAACAACATAATTTATTTGTAAAGAACTTTAAAAACTTTTTCCACAGATGGTGCCAATTAATAACTATGCAAAGAAATCAATATAATTGAGCTGAATCTCTAGTTCTTTCTATTGATGATAAATAAGATTAGAGAGAATATTGGATCTTATGTCCAATATTCACTTCGACGATCAAGTTAATTGAAGGCTCAAGGAGAAATAGAAGATTGATTGTTTATTCAAGTGTCTATTGAATGGCCTACTTACCTATACGGTCTCTCCTTATATAGGGTTTGTAAACTTACTCTTTATTGTACTCGGTAATATTCTGAATTAAATCTAATCCTATTAGGAAATAACAATTTGAATCATATACCATTAGGAGTGAAATTCCACGGGAAAGGACCAAATCCCACTAGGATGAACCAAATCCCACTAGGATTCATCTTCATGATTAAAGCTTAATCATCACTAATATACCTTTAAATCCTATAAAAGATTCTTCTTTTTTTTTTCTTGCTTCTTTCATCATTCTGAAAATCATAATTCAATTATTATTCAACTAGAACTTACTTTGTTGAGTTTTTATACTTGGAAGAGGTCCTTTTTAGTTGTTGCTTCCATTAAAAACAAACTAGATTTCTTGATGGTTCTTTTTCTAGCCTACACTACCTGATCCACTCTATCTTTCATGGATTAGATGTAACAATTTATTAATTGCATGATTATTCAATTTCACCACTCAACTTTTACAATGTTTTATTTTGATTAAGCAAGTTAAACTTATAAAAAAAGAAAAAACTCAATCAATTTAACCTAATGATTCAAGGATTTTTTATCTTCAACATTTTTTATCTTCTATTGTTGAAGATACTAAACCTTTAGATAATTACTTTGCTAAAATTAAATTAAATTTGGAAAGAGCTTAGGAGCTTTAGGCTTCTGCCACATTGTTCATGTGGACATTGTAATATAATATGTTTTCAAATTTTTGTTAAAACTTATGAAAAAGACTATATCTTTAAGTTTCTAATAGACTTATTGATTCTTTTTAAGCTATAAGATCTTAAATACTCCACATGAATCTTTTTCAATCCTAAATTAGATTTATAACTAATTTTTGTGCCTGCCTTATAGGCAAGTTGTTATAAGTATTTTTTGATTAGGCTCAATTATTGTGTTTTGTCCTTAAATTAATTTGTTATTGTCATTGTAATATACAAATAGATAGAAGTAAATTGTTTGTATTTTGTTATTAATAAAGAATGTATTCTTATTGAACTACTTTTATAAATTTCTAAATCGATACAACGATTTGAAAAATAATCATATTGACTTTGATAATCGATATCGATGCCAAAAATAGATATGCATCTAGTTGTGTCTATGATCTCGATTGTGGTAATATTTTAAATTTGAAGACATCAATGTACTTCTTACATATGACATATGTAAAAGAGATATACACAATTCAGACAACAACATACCTTTTTGTTCATGGCAAATATATATATTTTTTTATAAATTCACACCCTCTTATTTGGTTTAGTGACAATGGTTATATACCTAAATGATACATAACACTTGGAGAAAAACTATTGTCCGCTTTCTCTAGCATTTGAAATCCTTTACAAATGTCTTTCTTATTAAAAAGAATTTAGTTCCTATGAATAAAATTGCATCCTTGTTTCCATGTCAATAAGCTTATTCAAGAAACACATGCCATAATCTCTCAAAAACCTTAGTTTAATATCTAGCCACCATATATTATATTCTTTAAGCAATTCTCTATCATTTGTATGGTTATAAAACTGCTTGCACCTAAAGGAAAAAAAATTCGGATTAGTGAAATATACACGAAATACCAAAATAATAGATACTAATATATATATATATATATTAATAATAAAAAGAACTAAAGAAATTTATATTTTCATACACCATCATTAAGTTGAATAGTTCTTCTAGGATTTTATTAACAATTATTATAATAATGTTGAAAAGTATTTTTCTGGCAAACTTAGAAGTTTACAACTCTGAAAGTCTTTTTTAGACATAACCATCTCCATTAAAGTAATAGAAATCACTATATTGACAAAGAGAAAAACTATATTGTCAGTATCCATTTTTGGGATACATATATCAAGAGAATCGCAAAACAATCTATCACAAAGGTTATTGTATTTCTTAAGTTTCAGAGACTGAGGATCGGCAAATCCAAGTTAGGGTTGAGAATAATTGAATCAAAATCACTTTTCTAGAAATTGTTAGAAAAGAATTAACTTTGAGGGATAAAACGACAATTTCCGCAAGTACAGGCACCAAATTATCATAATTTTCTAAAATTTTTGCCCACAAAGCTAATTGGCTATGTGCAGAGCCGAATAATGTCAATTGATTATTTTTTGAAATTTACGGCGTTTTACACGTATGTTCTTTTACTTAAAACACCAAAATTAATGAAAAAGAAGTTTCTTAAAGTGATTTGTGATAATTATTGAGATTTTTAAAATATTTTTATTGATAATTGTTGAATATAAAAGATTTTTATTTTATTAGATATTGATATGATAAAAGAGAAAGATAATGGATGACTTAATCAATGATTTTTTATTTTAAATAATTAACACTTATTTGCTTTCTAAGGTTTCCTAACCCTATTGCTATGTATAGGACAATATGCCATAGGTCCAAGGTTAGTTGTACTCTTTAATTATTAAATACATTCATTTATGTTCATGAAATAGCTACTAACATAAAGAGTTTTCTTTTGGTAAGTCATTAAGAAATAACTGATATTAGGAAGCTTTCTTTTAGAATGACGGTAGTTTTTCGAAATATCAAGCAGCACTGGATTCCTAACCAACCTTGGATTCAACCGCTTCATCGTCTTTAGAGACTCGCATAATAGAAACATACAACGATAACTTGAAGGTTCCCCCATATCCATATCATCTACATCCTGTGGGTGACGGTTTCGGGCGTGTTCCTAAGTGTCTTTAATGATTATAACATTGCAAAGGTCTTTCAAGCTAATTAGGAGCATGCTAACTAATCATAAAAACTAGCACGGAGATGTGAGTCACCACCTGGATAATTCTTTAGGACACTTTTTCTAATTATATGGAGTTTCTTGATTCCATAAGGAAGTTTCACCCTATCCAGAGATGGATCTAAAATCCAACTTCCTTATTTATATCTATGTCTTTAATTTTATTGTTTAATGGGCTATTCCTTATAAATGCAACAATCATATTTCTACATATTAGGCACTACAGCATGTGAGGTCCACCTAAGTCTAGCACATTTTATTAACACCAACCTAAATTTAATTAACATATTTTATTAATTAATTATGTACAAAGCCTTCCTAGTCTAGCGTGATTTACAAGTTATGCTTTAATTCCAAGCCTTTAAGCTTATATGGACTACTTTTTATACAAAGGTCCAATTATGCGATCTTAATCCTAACCATGACCCAATTAATTATAATCAAAATATGGTAGAGCCCACTAGATCTATATTACTATCTGATTAACCTAATGGACTACAATTTTCATGTTGGGTCTACTTTTAATCTAGAGTTTATGCGTCCAAATTTTAATTGAGCAATCAATTTATAGTTATTTGGCATACATCAAATATAAAAATAAAAATAAAAGTGCAGAGAATAAAAAAACTTAGCTATTACAACCTTTTCCTACAACTAAAAACAAAAAAAAAACACCTAAATATTAAATACATAATATTCTTAAATCACCAAAAAGTACATTAAAAGTAAACAATTTGGTCTAAAAGTGCACACAACCGATTGGATAGGGGCACAGAGCCAATCGGCTCAACATAGAGTCAAATCGGCTCTAGGAGGCTTGAAAGGTCTTTCACGAGTTTCTACAACTTTTCACGCCAAAAGTCGATTTTTACATGCACGACAGATAGAAAACTTGATTAAAACATATAAGTTTGAATAAATAACATAGAAAATGGAATCAAGCAATTAAAAAACCAACAAACATGCAAATACTAGAAATCAAAGCTAATATTAAGTGGAAATAATACTCTAAACCAGACTCCAAATCTTAATTATGCAATCCTAGAAATCTAATTCAAATAAATAAAAACTAATTAATTATATTTTTCTAATCACTAAACTAATTAGATTTAAAACCCAATGAGATCATATAATAGAATTCAAAACCCTACATGTTCTTCTTATCAGATTAAAAATCCAACGACTCATGGCAATGTTAATTCATAAGAAAAACCTATTCTAACCACATAGATCATATGAAATAACAACCAATCAACCTAAGCATAAAGAAACAAATTATGTATTCTATGTATTCTAACCACAATACATAAAATCACTAATTCCTTAAAATATAAAATCATTGATTCTTTATGCAGGTAAAACAAATAACAGCATAAAGAAACAAATTAGTGATTTTATGTATTGTATTCAGTTTTAAGGAATTTTCTTTCATTTTTAGTTGTAGGAAGGATTGTAATAGCTATTTCTAATTTTTCGTACCTTTTCTTTTTTGTTTTATGCTTGATATATGCCAAATAGTTGGGATGTGATTGCCTAATTAAAACTAGACACATAGACTCTAGGCCCTAAAATATTGGATCCAACATGAAAATTATAGTTCATCAGGTTAATCATATGGTAATTTGGCTAAATCTAAAATCAATATAGACCTAGTGAGTTTTTTCATGCTTTAAATGAATCAATTGGGTAATATTAAATTTAAAATTACATAATTGGGCATCTGCATAAAAAGTAGTCAATTTAGGCTTAAAGGATGGAATCAAAGTATAACTTGTAAGTGGGGCTAGACTAGGTAAAATCTTGTATATAATTAATTAGTAACATAGGCTATCAAATCAAATAAGGGTTGCGCTTAATAGAATGGGCTATACTTAAGAGGACCTCATGTAATACTCGGAAATTTTTTTCCTTTAATAATGATAACATTAATAATAATTGATAAATGAGTTTTTATTTAAATAGATTTTACTTTATTTTACTTGGTTTAATTGGAATGATTTAAATGTAATTTTGAATTTTTATGCTAGACAAATAAGGGAGTTATTTTCTATATCCAACTAGTTTGATTTTTAAGAAATTAATTAAGTAAATTCTTTGAGAAATAAATCATATTTTTGGTTATTCAAATTTTTTCCCCAAATGAATATATATAAATTAAATTCTATATTTGAGAATTATGGAAGAATTTGTAAAGGATTTTTTATAAATTTTTTTTTTGGGGAAAATGGCATTTTATTTAGCTAATGGTATTAATTGAAAAATATTTAGCAAATTGATTAATTAAATTAATTGGGTGTTAGGATTAAATTGAAAAATTAATTTGAAATAAGGATAAAAGTATAATTTTATTAATATGGGATTTTAATGGAAATTTGTATGTTTGGTTTTTTTGTAATTAAATCTGTCGGCAAAGCTTTTTAGTAATTTTACATTTAAAAGCAAGGGTAAATATGTAATTGTGTATTTTCAATAATTCTAATTTGGCCCAAATTAAATAGTTAGGGGCTTAATTGAAAAGCTAAAGAAAAGTTTAGGGGTTAATTGGAATTTCTGCAGGATGAAATTGTTAGTAATTAAAAAAGTTGAAGGACCAAATGGTAAGAAAGAAAAATACAGGGACCAAAAGTCGATATGAAAGGAAAGAAAGAAGAAAAGAAATAAGGAAGAAGAAGAAGGGGAGAGAGGAAAGTGTCGGGATCGCCGGAAGAGAATGTGATTATTATCGATTTAGGTATTTATCAAATAATTGATAAGAGTGATTGTTGTTAGTTTAGGTATTTATCAAATAGGTAATGGACAAAATATAATAAATTTGACATGAATTTAACGATTTAATTAGAGATAAATTGTGATATTACAATTAGTTTTTTTAAAAAAAATTATTGTCTTGACAAAAGAATTAATATGAGGTAAAAAAATTAAAAATTGATATAGATTTAACACAATAATAAAATAAAATCTGTTACTTATATATAGAATTACATATAATATTATGTAGAATAATGCGTAAAGTAAATGCGAAAAAAAAAGAAGAAAATAGTAAAGCAAAATGATTAATATTATTTTTAAATAAATAATAAGTAAATAATAGTCTATAAAATATTAATATTTATAAAGCCTTTTTAGATAAAGTTTGTAACACTCATTCATAAATTTATGAACGCTGCAAAAAAACATCAAAAATTTATAAAAATTGTAAAAAACTTTAATTAAATACATTTATCTTAAAAAATCAATAAAAGAGAAGCCGAAGGATGCGATCCTACTAATATTTATCTTAATACTATGTTTAGCTAGCTAATCCACCACTCTAATACAATCTTTAAATTGTTGCTTTCATTTTCTTAATATCAAGTAAGAGAGAAATGTTTTCGTCACTCTCTTTGTAATACCTAGAATTTTTATATATTTAATAATGAGTTTTTATTTAAGTTAATTTTAGCTTCATTTTTATTTGGTTTAATTTGAAATGATTTAATGGGAATTTTAATATTAGTCAATTAAATGAATTATTTTTTCTATACCCAATTAGTTTGAAATTTTAAGAATTAATTAAGTAAATTATTTGAAGGGTAGATTATGTTTTTGGTTATTCTAATTTTTCCCCAATGTATATGTATATGTATAAATAAAATTATATATATTGGAAAATTTTGGAAGAAATTGTAAAGGATGTTTTTATAAAAGAATTCTGGAGAAATTGGTATTTTAATTAACTAGTGGTATTAAAATTTAAGTTGAAAAATAATTAGTAAATTGGTTATTTAATTTAATTGTGTGTTAGGACTAAATTGAAAATTTATTTTGGAATAAGGATTAAAAGTATAATTTTAATTTTATGGGGTTTTAATGAAAATTTGTGAGTTTGGTATTTTTGTAAATAAATGTGTCGGCAAGGGTATTTTTATAATTATGTATTTTCAATAATTCTAATTTGGCCCAAATTAATTAGTTAAGGGCTTAATTGAAAGGATAAAGGAAAGTTTAGGGGTTAAATTGGAATTCTGCAGGATGAAATTGTAAGTAATTAAGAAGGTTAAAGGACCGAATTGTAATAAGAAAAGTTCGGGGGCTCAATGTCGATATAGAAGAAAGGAAAGAAGAGAGTGTTGGGGAGAGAGAAGAAGTCGGGAAGAAGAGGAAGCTCATTGCCCGTAACAATAGGTGTTCGCGTCGCCTTGGCCTCGGCCGGCGGCCGATGGAGATGGTGGCGGTAGCCGGCGAATCAGCGTGAAGAGGCGGCCGGCCTTCCGACTATCTCGATGGTGATCGGCTCCTCTCGACAAGGGCTCTCTTCTGGCAATAGTGGTGACGCCTGGGGTGGCCGGAGTTGCAAGATCCGACAAAGTGAAGTTTGAGGGGCAGCCGACGTTTTTGGGTTTTTCCGGTAAGCTATGGACGATCGGAGGCGTATCTCGACTCTCCTCAGTTCAAGCTTCGCAATGGCACCGGTTTCGTGGCGATCGGGCTTCGTTTGCAAATCGACGGCTGAGATCGTCCGCAAATCTCTCCGGATGATTGGGTGTCATATCGGAAAATTGGAAGCGGGGATCGTCGTTAGCGCGTCGTTTTGAGTCCGATGGTGAGTTCTGATCGTCGATCGGACTCCGGCGGTTGGAGGCGAGTCGACCGAGCGATCAAGTGTCTCGGTAATTTTTCTCTTGCCCGTTAATTTTGAAATTATTTGATGTAATTTATGTTTATTGATTATGTTGAGTATTAGATGATATTTGTGAGTCAAAAATAATCGTTTGTTAGTTTGTCTGCCCTTGTATTTTGTGCTGTGTAGCGGAGTCGGAAAAATAGTGAAGTCTAGGGACCCGACTCCCGTTGTCTGGATTGTTGGATATTTGTAGTGTCTTTCTGGCAGGTTTTGGACCAGTTTTACGGGGGGTAAATGTCCGTAAATTAGGGGAGGTTCTGCCGAATTTTCGGCAGATTCCTCGAGCCTAATTTAATTTTAGGCAGTCTACTCTAGTGTCTAAGTTTAGGAAAAATCTACGAATGTCTATTAATTGTATATCTTTTGTTACTAGATAATTCAGCCTTCCCGTCAGCTCCACCCGAGGCGTAGGAGCGGACTTCGGAACGCGTTAGATCTGTGAGTTAAAGTCACATAATCTCTACACTATTGCTAGACCTAATTTGATATGCTATCTTGAAATTCATATTTAATATGATTACTAGTATCACAATATAAATAATTTCATTTAATTATTATTTACTGAGATAAATTTCAATATTGTTACCAGTAATATTATACTGCTACTTTGATAGTTAATGTTATATTCACACAATTGTTATTATTATTTTTCTACATATCATACATTGTTTCCTCGAAATTCTTATTCTTTATTTCGATATGTGTTTAATAATTTTGCTAGACCATGATTATTATTATATTTGTTGAATATGATTTGGGATGAGGCTTTAGTAGAACATGCCACCTGATGGGTTGCATCAGGACCGCGTGCGCACCGGTAATGATCAAAGACAGGTAATAAGGTTATTATGGATTTGTTTGCCTTGATCGAGCATTGCTCTCTGGGCTGAGTTCAGTTGATTGCCGGAGTTAAGGTCCCTGATCGAGCAACGCTCTCTGGGCGCCGGCTTAGTTGGGATTCAAGTGTTCAGGTCGGAGTTAAGGTTCCTGATCGAGCAACGCTCTCTGGGCGCCGGCTTAGTTGGAATTCAAGTGTTCAGGTTGGAGGTAAGGACCCTGATCGAGCTTGCTCTCTAGGCGCTAGACCTGTTGGATTAAGAGAGCCGAAAGGCTACTAGAATTTGGGGTTAGGGTTCTACTGAGCCACTCGTCCCGTAAAAGTAAAAATATATTTTTATTTATTTATTTATTATGGTATGATTATAGTATGATTGGTATTTATATGCATGGTTTGATATACTGATTCGAATAATTAATATTTTTTGTGAAGACTGCAATAGTCTCTAGATTATTTGATTTTAACTCACTCTCGAGACTGACAGTCTCAATTTATTTTTTTTCAGATGCGTGACTGTTAGTCTTCCCGCGACTCTTATTAAGTAACCCGACTCTTTCATCATCGGGTGATGTATTTGATTTGGTATATAAATTGGTAAATCTTAGATTCTCCGCAGTAGTAATAGTAGATGTGTCAGTTGTAAATTTTCTGAGTTTCGGGTCTCGCCTAGTTCTTCTGGCAGACCGATTTAATTGTGTAAAATTTAATGTTACTATAAATTATGGCGTTAATAATAGTAAAAGTTGAGATGAGATTTGTTTGAGTTGTGAGTGTCAGGCTTACTACGGGATTCGGTGGCTTTATGCCCACCCATTCCCTAGTACTGGTCACGGGCCCTCGAGTGGGGTCGTGACACTCTTATATTATTTTGTTAATAAACAAAAAAAAAATTCTCTTTTCCAAATTTCAAAATTTAGATTGTCGGGGCCACTCACAGTGTGTCGAAGCAAAGTAGAATTTTGGAAACATAGTAAAAGGGAGCCATTTTCTTGGTGAAGCGATACCGCTAATGGGATAAATAGCATTTTCTCCATGATTCTTTTCTTGAAGGAAGAATTTTAGCTGAAAAAAGAAAAAGATATAAACAAACTCAAAAAGAAACGAAATGAAGAAGTTCTGCCACGTTGTAGTCCTACGTGGCGCGATGCTAATGGCTAAAATTTAAATAAAAAGCCAGGCAAGAACTCACCTGCTCCACATCCAGTCACAGGACCCCACGTAATGACCTGGCCCATAAAAACCTTTATACATAGTAACAACCACGTCATTTCACCCTCTATAACCAGTCTGCAGCGTCAAAGCCTCATGCCCCATTTATGAATCGGTCGACTCGCCTTTTAAGTCAAGTTTACTCGCCCGATTCACACCGGTTCTTTACCTTTGGCGGCCATAAAACCCTAGCCTTTACTCCCCGTGTCCAAATCTCACCTCCGAAATTCCGTAAAATCATCTCATTTGCAACCAAAACCGGGAACCTGAACACTAACATTCCGGCAATGGACCCCAACCGGCCGGAATCATCGGAGCCTCATGGTTCTGCTAATGAGGATTTTATTCACGTCGAAAACCCTAATTTATATGTGGAGGAGGCACTAAGCGAGAGCATTGTTGATGTTGATAATGAGCTTAGAGAGGAAAACGCAAACACAGGGAGTGATAGCGAGCCGGAAAGGAAGGAGCTCCCAGAGGAGCTTTCCAGAAGCGTGGTTAAATTGACGTGTGAATCGGCGGCTGAGGGTGGTCTGTGCGATGTGTATTTGGTTGGCACCGCTCATGTTTCTCAGGTTAATTCATTTTCTTAATTGATTTTGCAAAATCAAAACTCTTTCTTGCACATCCGAAATTCGGTATTGTTTTTGAGACGTCTATAACTTCAAGAATTCAATTCATTTCAATTCTATCATGTCGTCTCTCATGTTTAGAAACCTTATAAAAAACAAGAAATGATTTTGCAATTGAATTCTATAGTTACAATTGAATTCTTTGACATTTAAATAATGATAATAATTAAAAACTGCAAGAATTCAATTCAATTGAACTCTTGCATATGATTTATTCCAAACAAGACTGTCGATAAATGAAATCATGCCAAATATGACATGGTTTTCCAAGAATTCGATTCATTGGATTTCTTGGTATTACTTATTCCAAACATGGCCGAAATTAGTTGAAGTTTTTATGCAAATTTAACCTGAAAAAGCACTTCCTCAAATCAAGCTATAAGTGGACCTGTCTAGCTGAGTTGGTTTGTTAGTTGTTAAAGATTTCGAAATGTAATGGGAAGCCATATCATATCATCCAATAATTTCTGCTTTGTGTTGTTTTCTTCATTTATTGGAAAGTTGTATGTTCGTGAATGTAAAATGTGGAATTTTGATCTGAGTCTTTTACTAAATATTGAGCCTCTACCTTGAAACAAGATTAGTAACTGAGTTGATGTTTGGTTGTGTATTGCAGGAATCGTGTGAAGAAGTTCGAGCTATAATACGCTACTTGAAGCCAGAGGTGCCTTTTCCTTTTTAAACTCTCTATGATTTGATTAATTAATGGATCACTTAGCTTATTAGGTGTTTGCCTTTAAGCTGGTTTACTTCTTTTACTCGTGTCAGAAACTTGCTTTAAAGTTATTGTCTGATGACTACAGGTTGTCTTTTTGGAGTTGTGTACTAGGCGACTGGCTGTGTTAACCCCTCAGAATCTAAAGGTTTGTGACACATATTTCTTACTTTAATAGTTTTCTTTTCTCTTCTATAGCTTACATGCATAAATTTTGACGAACCTTTGCGCCTCTCCTCTAACAAAAGCAGTCATTCCATTATGAAGAGTTCTTGACTGCAAAGCCGTTAGTATAGGTGTTTGCTAACTACTTTTCAATGAGTATTTCTCCATGGATGTCTCGTCTTTGTATCACTTGAAGGACAATGAAGGCGTGATATTTAATTTTATTGTCTAGATGGAAATTTGTGCATAATACAAAAAAGGAGTATTAATTATAATATGACTCACTTCTAGGTTCGGTAGAGAATAAGAAATAACCTTAATATCGTTTTCCGAATTTTTACATTTCAGGTTTCCAATTTTTCTTATGTACTCAATTTTAGTTGACCAGGTACCAACTATGGGAGAAATGATAGAGATGTGGAAGAAAAACCAGAACATGTTTGGAATACTTTACAGCTGGTTTCTTGCCAAGGCATGTATGATAATCTTCATTTCTATTTCAGTTCCAGCCAAGGTTTTTAAACAATGGTATTATGAACTGTATCAGTACTGGACATGATGCGACATCACTATACCGGACTGAAACGGCTATCGCTACTGTGGATTTTTAAGAACAATCCCCATTTAGATGAGTAAATTCAGAAAGACTCTTTAGTGAAGAGTCTCTTTTTTTTCTGGAATAAAGTTAAAAATCGTACGTAGAGTTTGAAAAACTAAGGAAAGTAAGTCGTTTCTAGAACCTGTAACGTATTAGGAGGCCAAAAATCCCATTACGAAACAGGTGACAGGTAGCGTATTGGCTGTTAATTAAATCCATGGTTTTCTCTCTAAATGCATTGTTTATGCTACTTGTGGGAACCAGAATAAAATACAATTTTTTTAAAGTTATTTTATTTACCAAACCAACTCAGACAACATTTTGTTAGGTTGCTGATAAGCTTGAGGTTTTTCCTGGTTCTGAGTTTCGTGTGGGTTTCGAAGAAGCAAGAGCATATGGTGGCAAGGTGATACTAGGTGATCGCCCTGTACAGGTAAGATGCTTCTGCTGCTAGTTCGCTAAATTCGTGCTGTTGCTTTTTAGATGAATGCATTAAATAGACTATCAATCCCACCAACCAACAATTAGATTTTGTTTGAGTTGAGCTTGATTAGAGTATTAATATCAGTTCAAGCTCAGTAACTTATCCTCAAATAAAGGTGAAGTATGAGTTCTATTTGAGGTCAGTTTAAGCACAAGCTTGCTTAAAAATTAAGTGAACCAAACAACCGAAAACTTTAATATGCTTAATAGATTGTCAACCATGTCTTAGTTCAGATGCAAGAGAGTAATTGATCATGTGACTGTTAGAAAAATTGGTCTAATCCTTGAATATTGATCTTGGGATTCAATCCCCATGGGACATACAGTTGGTGGTTAGTTGTTGTTACTAGTGCTATCCATGTTTGTTTAGGATGTTCTAGTCAGATTCTGATAACAATCATATTCAATTTCTCTATATGCAAGAAATTGACCAGTAAATTCTGTGATGGATTGTTGGTGCTCATGGTTGTCAAAGGCGTGCCTGAGGTGAGAAGTGCACAAGGCACAAGCCTTAGCACCTCAAGCCAAGAAAGGCAAGCGACTTCACTAAGGCGCGTGCCTTTGTGCGCCTCAGACCTAAGGCGAGGCCCGCCTTCGTGATATTTTCACTTTTATTTTTTTTCTTTTAAGACATGTAATGATCTCAGCCCTTCATCATAGACTTAATATAGAATATGTAGGCTTACCCACACCTAATTATGTCCAAAAAAGAATTTTAAAAAAATGGAAGAAAGAAGATTAGGGTAAAAAGACATTTAAGAAGAGAAAAATTTCCTAGAAGAGTAGGAGTAGGACCAAGACCATAATTATAGACTTATAATAAATTAGTAATGAAAGATGCTTTAGGATTTCTACTATCCTAGGACTTCTAGTTTATTACTATGTTCTACTTTCATCATCTCTTTTGAACATGCCTTTTTGTTGTTTGTTAGATGCCTCTTGAACATGATTGTCATAATCTTTTTATTTCTTTTTTTTTTTTTGGTTGTGTTATGTTTTTTATTTTATGCATGGATTGTGTTATGAGTCCTAGTTTTATTTTATTTTATCTTTTGCGCCTCACTTCTGTCAGACGCGCGCCTCGCCTTGCGCCTTGTGCATTAGGCACCACGAGCCCTTATCGCCTTGGTGCGCCTTTCGCCTTTAACAACTATGTTGGTGCTCTATTTCTCAGCAGGAACTGCTCTTCCAGTTTGGTTAGCATTTCCTAGTCCCAATCTAGAGCTAACAATCCTGCAGCCAAGCATGTTCTTTATTGTCCATATTTAGTGGCTATTATGCCTGGATTTTTGGATCTCAAAACTTTCTAGTTGATTGAATGTTCATTGCCATCTTCAAGCCTTGCATTTATGAATTTGAGCAATTAATCACAGATATGTTGGCATTAACTGAATCAGATTACATTACGAAGGACATGGGCGAAAATGCCTCTTTGGCATAAAACAAAGCTATTATACTCCTTAATTTTTCAGGCTGTCTTTTTACCAGATCCCGAGGACCTTAACAAAATGGTAAGCTCTCTTAACCCACACTAAGAATTCCCAATTACATTTGTTCCTTGTGCGTGGGCATCATAAAGGAGAAACTCATTTTATATTCCTAAGTACTAGTTGATTGCAACTTTATTTTGCTATTTTTCAGCTGAAGGAAATGGACAATGTTGACATGCTGACTCTTGTAATTCAAGAGATGAGTAAGGAGTTCCCCACTCTAATGGAAACTCTTGTTCATGAGCGAGACCAGTTAGTATTCTTCTTGCCAGAATTTTGGTCTAACATTTGCATTTAGCTGTCCAAATATTCTTAGTTAACCATTATGCAAATTTCCTGCTTCTGGTCTTTTGATTTTGACAAATGAGAGATGAATTTAAGAGTGAACTGCAGGCTGGTGGTATCAGTTTTTCTGTTTCGTTCTACTTCTTGTTGACATCATACAATGGTCATTTGGTATAGTCACTATAGGCATCTAATGGTGTCTGATTATATCTTTAGAATGGAAAAAGAGCTTGTTTTGATTCTAAATCCGCTCATGTCAATTTTTATTAGGGTAGTTATGAGTTATTTTTTGTTTTGGTAGATATATTGTCTTTCAATTACTTTAATTTCTTGCTCGCTGCCGGTCCATCTGCTTCTCCTCTTTGCTCCAGTTATTTCTTCTGTATCAACTACTCGATATTTTATCCCCTTTTCCTAATGGTAAACTCTGGGGGAATTTTTTCTTTATCTTGTTTTTCTTTGCTGCCTCTCTCCTTTTGCGGATCTCATTATGCTTACCATTGTGAAAACAAATTCTGGGTCATGGAGTGCATAAAAGAGCCAAAATTATTCATTTTGATGTTTCATCAGTCTTGAATGTTCAAATCTTTGGGGTTGCTTTTCCCAATAAAGGTTGGAATGGTGATACTTTCTTAATTTTTTTGTGTGATTCCACTAAATCTTACAGTAATAAGTATGATCTACCTGAAACTGAAAGTGCATCTTTTTCACTGTCAGTTCTAACCTGGATTGTAGGTAATTTTAGTGACTATGACCCTGGCTTATTTTATGACATCTTTGTAGCCTTTTCCACGGATTTGGCAAGAACTTTCATATGATTTTGCTGGGTGCATTTCCTTTATTTCTTCTTTAATTTTGTATTGAACTTATTCCTTGGCAAAAGATGCTAAAGCATTCTGCCCTAATGGTTTGTCAATCTGGTGGATTTTTTCCATCACCACTCATGTAGTTTTAATCTGTTATCCCCCTTCCTTTCTTTAGTAAAGGATATAGCATATCTTTCATATAAATTTATTCTTGCTGAATAGCACCTTGAGAGTCTAGTTTTGAGTGGTGAGAGGAATCTCATCATGTGATAATGTTGAAGGATGGGACCTGTTGATGCACCTCCAAATACCCTACTTTGGTGGGATTATGATTGGTCAATGACTCTTGTTATTTTAAATTCATTAGATTTAATACTGTCCTGAGCTATTACCGGAGAAACTTGTTTATTAGGAAGATTTATTTTTCAGAGGATATTGATACTGTAATAGGTTGGAGATTCATAGAGCAGGCTCATCCAGACAGCATGCTGCATGCACATAAATAATTTTTTAAATAAATATACACTCTTTGCTCAAGAAATATACTTGTGGAAAGTTGACCTGAAGGCGTGCTCATCTTACACCTGTAACTAAACTAGTTTTGATTGATCTGGCATTGTTTGTCAAAAAAACTCGATTTGTCCAAGCACTCTAAAAACAGCAGTGTCTTTGTCTACCTTGTAGGTATATGTCTTCTACATTACTAAAAGTTGCTAGTGAACATACTTCAGTTGTTGCTGTTGTTGGGAAGGGTCATTTGCAGGGAATTAAGAGACACTGGAGGCAGCCTGTTCCGGTTGGTGAAATTTTCTTCTTGTGTTATTCTGTTTATTATAGTAAATAGGTTCTGAAACTCTTGTATCAGTTGATGACAGTTCGATTCAAGTTGAAAGTGTTTCGACATTTTATAAAATTGGCTTTTCTTTCTAGATCCTTAAAACATAACATCAGCTTTTGGTCTCACAATTGCTTTGTTCCGTGTACTGCAGGTGAAGGATCTTCTGGATATGCCTTCACAGAAACCAGCTATTTCGGCTCTGAAGGTTCTTACATCTCTTGGCGTTGCAGTTTCTGGTGTGGCTATCATTTGGGGCATTTATCGTGCATGCAAGAAATAGTTTACTTACATTTACCATTACTGGTCTTATACAGCAGTGGCAAAATCAGTAGTTTTTCCAATTTCACTTTCAGAAAATTAGTGACTTGCGAGATTTCTTCTTCAGCTATAGGACAAATGAGAAACATTCTCCTTTGATATATCGTTGTATATTTGAAGTCTCTAATTCAATAAAAGCCAAAAGCCAATGTTTGTTAGAATTCATTTATATCCATCTTAGTTTTGGTCCCCGGCATCATTTTTCTGCTTACAAATTTCTGCCCGTATGGCAACTAAGTCTCGTAACTGATTGAGCCTACAATAACAGCTCCCACAATCTCCACGTTGAAGAATTAGACAGTTAGCACTTAGCAGGCATGTAGTCAGGTGGCTAAAGGGGCTTGTGTCTCTTGTTTCCCTCTTCAAATTATAATTGTTCAAAAAGGAAAAGAATGGTTCAAAAAGAAAAAGAAATTACATAGTTTTCGTTAATAATGAAAAAATCCGGTAAATTAAAATATATAAATGGATATTTGGTTTAGCTGTTTGGACTAGCCGGTAACTAATTTATACCTAACAACTAAATCAAGAAAATCTTTTAGGTAACTTTTGAGTTTAAAACTCACCTCTTTTCTTTTCCAAATTATAATTGCTCAAAAAAAAAAAAAAAAAAGAATTACACTATATATGCCTTTTTTAAAAACCTTTTATACTTTATCTTTTTCTTTTTATTTGCAGTTTTATCTTCTTTTTCTTTTTTTTTACATACAAAAAGTACTTTGGAGCTCTAGATTGGAGCTCTTCTTGTTGATTCTAGAGTTTTTGAAATTGAGTAAGGTATTTTCGGTTTCTGATCGTCTAAAGAAAGTCCAAAAATAGTGTTGCGCTCCAGCGACAGCAGAGAGAAAAGTTTTCTTTCTTTTCGAAACATCAAAACCCAATAGTTTTTTACAAAACTTGTGTCGCTGGAGTGTTTGAAATAAGAAGAAGTTAGTTTGGCCAAATTTAGGAGACTAAGGTAGCCGAAGGAGAGAGAAAAGAGGAAAGAATGGCTGGTAGAGAGAGAAAATAATGTCGAGCAGAGAGAAGAGGGTGAGGAACTGAATTAATTTTTTGCTTCAATGAAATTTATAAATACACCTCTTTTATAACATTATTGCTATAGTAACTCAAATTAATATATTTTTAAAATATCTTTATTAAAAAGCTTAAATCATATAAATGTCTAATAAAAAATTAAATATTAGTTACTGATTCATTCAAGGTGGGCACAAACAGTTTGGTGTCCGAGCCAATTGGTCAGACGAGGACTCCTTCATTTATTATATTAGTATTAGCTGCCTATTTCGAAATGAAATGGAATTGAATAGAAAGAACGTGAATCGCTAGTGCTAAAGACAGGATTGGTTTGGGAGATAAGCTTGCTAAGTTCTGCGCGATGTCTTGCTAGTGCCTCTCTCTAGCGCTAATTGCCTTTGTATTTTAGTCCTTCTCTTTCTCGTGCTATAGCTTAGAGGCCATTTCCTAGCTTATTCTTCTCTTTCTTCGGCAGGTAGGATCGAATGAGGATGATAGAGGGATGCTTTTTAAACTAAACTGCGTTTGGTTCGTTCATTTACTTTCTTTTCATTTGATGCTTTACATTCATAATACTTTGAGTCTCTAAAATATATTTTATAATTTTAAATCACTCTAAAATAGTATATATATATATATATATATATATATATATAATTAAATTAAATTAACTTAAAACGAAATAAAAATAAAAATAAAATACAATATATTATAATAAAATAATTTAAGATAAAACATAACAACCCAATACAATTAATACAAAATAAATTAGCACGTCTAAACATGCCTCAAAATATTTAATGTTCTAATATTAAATTACTAAAATACCTCTAGAAAAATAGTATTTCAATAAGATAAAGATTCAAATTATTACAATAAAAATAAGAATCCAACCATATTCCACAAAAAATAACCTTAAATATTTTTTTTAATACATATACATAACATAATTGAAAAAAGAATAGTAGGTTGCATAATAAGTTAGCTTATGTCTTTTTTTTTTTTTAAGAAATTGATCCAAAAAAATATGTTGTAGAAATATGAGAAAAAAAAATCAAATTAAGTGCTTTTTATCTGGTAGAACTAGTTATTTTTAAATGATTTTGTTGATGTTTGATTGATTTTAAAATGAGTATGATTTATATTTGGTTGATTTTTTTATTTATTGTCTAATCTATATTTAATTAGATTTTAATTTTATTTATCTTTTTATTTAATATTTTTTGTAACTCGATGACTTTATTGATTTTGGTTGATTTTTAGTTGATATGTGATTATTTTTAAAGATTTAACATAGTTACTTGATGTTTAGTTGAATTTTATTTTATTTGACTTGAACGTACTTTATAAATATATTTTTTTTAAAGTGTAATTTTATAAATTTTTTAAAATAAATATATAATAATTATTATAAAAAGAAATATTTCTCTAAAAAAACCCAAAAGAAAAAGAATTACATAGTTTTTGTCAATAATGATCCTGTAAATAATAAAAATATTATTCCTTTTAACTCGTGTCGATAGGTAGAATATCCATCTCGACTTCCCGGACTACCGTGCGATTGTATCGGGGATTAATTCATCTTGGTAAAAAAAATTTCGAACCTGAGAATTTAGTTTAAATTTAATGATAATTTAGTTAGTGAATAATTAATTTTATTATTAGTTATTGTGAATTAATTGTAGTAATTAATTAAGAGATGGTTAATTGTATTAGTTTATTTTATTGTGGTTAAATTAATTTAATTGCGGAGCTAATTTTTCTAAATTCACTGTGGATTATTAAATATTAATATAGTTATATTTTTGGTGATATTTATGCTGTGTTGGTGAGTTGAAAATTGTTGTAGTTTGAGTGACCCGACTGGTGTTGGATGTAATTATTTATTTGAAGTATTTTTAACAGGTTTTGGACCTGTTCTATAGGAAATAAACGTGCATATAAAAAGAGAGATTTTGCTGAATTTTTGGTAGAATTTACAATCGAAATTATTTATAGTTTAGGTGGTCAATTCTAGAAAGGTTTAGGATTAGGATTATTTTGTGGGATGTTATCTTACTTAAATAATTTTTTTGATCAGATATTCTAGTAGTTCAACTAGCTCCTTGAGGGTCGTAGGAGCAGCTTGACGAGTCGTTCAAACTATGAGTTAAAATTATATAATTAATTAATTTTACGTCATGGTGTTTATTTAATATTATTACCATTATTGTTATTATTATTTTTTATCATTATTATCATTATAACTCATACCATTATTATTAGTAATATATATATATATATATATATATATATATATATATATACACGGGACTACAAGGCTTTTCAACCTAATCAGAGACACGCTAATTAGTCATAAAGACTAGAGCGAAGAAAGAGAGTTGCTACCTGGGTAATCACCATGATACTTCTTCTAATTGTGTGGCTTTACACTGAAAAATGCATGAAACATAAAAAAAATAATGAAGATTTGGGGCCCAAAACGGTTGCCTTAGAATGAACAACAGATCGACTGTGCATAGTACCAATCAACTCTACATGGGTCGAATCAGAACTATACACATCGATCTACTTTGAAACTTGAAAAATTTATAGGCATACCTAATTTTCGACTATGATATGTGTATACCTGTACCAAACTTAGTTCTTTATGAATTTTTAGAAGGATATAATCTCGATCCGATTCACCAATAGCTTTTATAGGATTTGCGAGTGGTTTGATGAGCTTTTGAGTGCTATGCAGGCTCGGATTAAGGATATCGGGTTCCGTCAATTTATGGCTACACTTCTTTTGGCTGTCGGGAGGACATATCACATTTTTGTCTACGCACTGATCAAGAGGTGGATGGACACCACTTACACTTTCCATACACCAGTTGAGGAGTTGACTTCTTGCATTTACTACTATCACGGGTATCGACTTCTCAAGTACCCCCGTACTCTTTAACGATGCGACTCATGATCAACGGTCTAATGCTTGGGATCAATACATCATCGATCTTTTGGGGTTCTTGCCTACACACAAGAACACCTAATGCCTGGCCTACCAGTGCATCCCTCTCTATTATAGGAGATTCACTCCCTGCTATGCTAGGGAGGTTGATTAGATGGTCGAGCCTTTCTAGTTTACTTGTTCGAGACCACCTTGTTCCGCGACTTAGAAAACTTACTAAACTTGCATTAACTAGCTCCCTTGAGAGACTTGGATTGATTTTCTTTTTATAACTAGGAATCTGCTATCTTGGCTTATCTGTATCAGCAGTTGGACATTATGGTTCGAGGGAGCAAGAGGCTCTATAGTTTTTGGCATGCCATCCATGTATGTCTTTCTCCTCTATTATAGTTCTCTTTTCAGTTTTCTTTACTTTTTCTTATATGTTGATCATTTGAATGTAGGTCTAGGCCCTAAAGTTTACTTCTCGAGCTTTCCCTCATTTAAGCCACTAAGGCTCGAGGAGGAGCATTGTACTAGAGTGGTCCTAGATCCACGCACATCTTATGTGGATTAATGCTCTATCCTAGGATCAGATAAAAAAATTCATTAGTTTATTCTTGCATGACTAAGGTTCAGATACTTACTTCTTTGTATGACTCTAGATCTATGCTAATTTGCTCGAGGATAGGAGGAACGAGGATCTATATATGTTGTCTATTGCCAACATCGAGCACATGAGGATACTTCTCGCTGAGCCTGCTTGCCACATGTGGTATCTAGGCCAGCACATCTATGGCTGGAAAAAGGGGACCTACCCTCAGATGTGTGCCCAGGTCACCTCTATTGTCTATGTTCTAGACAACTGACCTTTCGGATGAGGAGCTTAAGAGTGCCTCGAGGGTTATGACGACCTCGACGAGCTTAAGATTAAGTCAAGAAGGAGTGATTGTTTGTCCTTCATGCCTCAATTGTTAGGGTATGTGCTCGTAGAAAGAACATGCGGACAACTAATAACTAATAGAGGAAGTTTTACACATGACTTGATTACCATTTGGACTAGATCATTAGCCGATTTATGGTTATCATAATTTTTTTTATCTGCCTATTGCAGAAACCCACAACTTCAGTTCCTCTGTTGGCCTTTTTTAATAATTTTTCACCAACCAAAAATTATGTTTAAGAAGGAAAAATAAATGTTGTCTCATCGATTAGAAGAAAAAAATTAGTTAAATAAATAAAGATTTGAAAAAATAAAAAGAAGAAGAGTTACTAGTAAAGAATTAATAAAAGCTTTAACCATGAAAGAGTTACCAGTTATCGAAAGAGCTCTCATTAAGATTAGAGTTGTTGCAGAGATAAAGAGAAAGGAATGTATATTAGTTAGGGTTCACCAATTGAAAAAAAGAATATAGGAATAGAGAAAGAGAAAGGAAAGAAGAATTATGATTCAAGACTAAATTCTCTCATATCAAACCACTTAAGAAAGATAAGAGGAATTTCTTATTTATTATAATAATATTTCTTTATATTTTAATAGGAAACATATATTTTGGTGGGATAAATTTTAGGGTTTAGGATAATTTTGGGGGATAATTTTTTACTAAAATTTTTTAACCCAATAATGAGAGGTTAATATACCAATTGCTACCAAATTGAAATCTCATCATTAATAATCATGTCTTTAGTGATGAAATTTTTAAGCCCTCGTTATAAGTATTAAATTAATAATGGGTTTTTTTATACTCTCATTAAATATTTGAGATTAAAATTTATATTTCTTGGGAATCCCTGATACAACAGCACATACTCATATACTTAGCAAAATCTGTCTATAAGGGCATTCTCCTTCTTTGGTATCTTGCAATTTAATACCTTCCTTTGGGTAAGGTTCTCATCATTTATTATTTTGTTTTTATATTTTCACATTTATTAGCCATTAATAACAACTGTGAGCTTTATAACATGATTCTTTAACCTTGCTATTTATGATAGTTTGTTTGTAATATGTCTGTTTGGAAGCTTCTTTGCTAAATACACAACCGTTATTATATTATTCACATAACAAAGATCTATCACATACATGCAACTATCTTTTCTAAATTGGGAAGAAAGCAACTACTATTTACAAAGCCTTTAAAATTTTACGGTAGTTCTGAAGATTCTACCATTATGAAACAATATTATAAATATTTTTTTTCAAGCCATGCATCTTTTTTTAGTATTTATAATAAATTTTAAATTTTCTCCTAAGGTTGCATGGAGCTGGTACTTGCTTTACTCACATGTAGTAGACCACGAGTGCTATAACTATTAGCAAAACACTCTCTCCAACCTTTGTTCGTATATTTTTAAACATGTAGTTGAAAATATTTTTGTTCTATTATTTTAAAGTAGAAAAAGTTGACACTTTTTGTTCCATATATTGATAATTGTGTTTCTAACCACCTTATCATTGATGTTTCTTTAGTCTTTTCTTTCTCACAGCAACTCAAAATAAAATATACATTGGTACTTATATTATGTTACCAGGATATACATTATTAATATTTATATCATGTATGTTTATTACTATATGATGTAGGTTTTTTTATCATATTATTATACTAATGCTGACTTTTTTCTATCTATTTTATATTAGGTTTTAGTTAACTTGTGAGAAAAATTGCATCTTACATTGTTGTTGTCTACCTTATTCCCACTGTAAATTTTCTATTACAGATGCTTGCTTTATATTTTTGTATATCTAACTGTTTGCCTAGTATGCATATATGTTTTTACTCATTCTTCTCATGTTATATTGTTGATGGTGTTATATTACTTAGAACCTGCATTGAAGGCCTTGTATATGATATTTAAACTTAATTATATACTATTCTACTATTATATTAGTAGTATATTGTATTACTACTCATGTATACCTATATGGTTGAGAAATTATTTGTTTGAATTTATTATAACTACAATTAACTGAGAAGTTAAAATAATATTATTTTGTTTCTGTTCTCCAGGCTCCTGTACAAAAATATGTTCCTTTATAAAAGTATGTACTCTATTTAAATTAAAGTTCTTATTCCTGCATTATATTTCTAAATATTTTTATTTATTTTTATTAATTATCAATTCCTCTCATCATGCATTATAGTATGAATTTTTTTTTATGGTAATATTACGAACATTGATCACCTTTTTTTTATGTTCTGATAGGCTTAGATACAATAAATTCAGATACACATTTATTGACTTTAATAATTACTATATTTATTTATAAATAAAAAAAATTATTAACAAAAATCATTTATCTTCCAATGATGCTTATTTCCAAATATTAACTGATGTTGGTGTAGGCGTCCACAATATCGACAACTATAATTCAAATTCGGAAGTAGAGTCTAATTTAATTGATGTTGAAATTATTGATTTAACAAAAGGCATAAATAATTATTTATATATAAAAGATTTAAAATACCTAAAAATATCTTAATTTTGATATTATTAAAATAGATTCTGATATTATTCCGCTTACAACCCCAAGACAATAAAAAAGAATGCACAATCATTCATGGTCATGTGTGTGTATATATATATATATATATTTATGCACAGTAGTAAGTCCCGTTAGGTATATAAGGGCAGTAAAACTGGTGGCTTGGTTTATCTTTGTTTAGAAAGTTATTTTGGTTTATTTTAAAATGAATTTAGAACCTTTTTTCTGCAGATCTTCTTCTTTCTCAAACTCTTCTACCTCTGAGTCTTCAAGGTACAAAGATTTAGCAAATAGTGAAGAAATCACTATTGAAGATTTTACAAAGAATATTGATGATTGAGAAATACCCAAAGTTCAAAAGAAACAAATTTATGAGTTTTCAAAGTTTCCTTTCTTCAAAATTGATTTTACTATCAAAACTGAAGAAAGAGATATTCAGATTTCAAAGCTTTTTGAAGAAATTTATCTTTTAGATCCAAAGACCCTCCAGAAGCATAAAGAAAAAGACTATAAGTATATCCATATAGGCCTTGTCCAGGTAGGAATAAAGCCCCTTACCAGAGAAGGTTTAGATACTTCCATCTTAGCAGTCCTTAGAGATACTAGGTTTACAAATTTTTATGATTCTTTATTAGGTACTGTCGAGTCAATCCTCAATAAAGGACCAATTTCTTTCAATTGTTTTCCAAACATTACAATTTCATTAAATGATAAAAATGTTTTAAAGAGCATTGTTCTTCAAATAAAAGACACATAATTACAAAATGCTTGAAGGATCTATTCCGATAGCATTGATTTTTAAAATACATTACAAAGCTATGATTTCTGCTTTTGGTTCAAAACACAAGCTCCATTCACCAAAAGGAGAAACCTTATTCCTACAAACAGATCTCTCCAAATCCAACGCAACTATTTCAAAAACCATTCAATGGAAAGATATCACTCTTCCAGAAGAATGGATCCTTGAAGGTGCAACCCAACCTGAATCACCAAAGCAAACAGAGCCAAATACAAATCTCAAAAATAAAATCCAGTTTTAAGATGGAAAAGTAAAGCTTACATTCAACAGGAAATCAACCTCTTCTAGATTTTATGATGATGATTCTTCAACATCAACCATAGATATTGGAAGGGTATCAAAAATACCTTCTGTTATTTATGCTCCTTACAAAGAACCAACTCCATCTCAAACACAACCCAGATTTTCAACATCTAGTATACCAAGCACAAACAACATACTACAGAATGTTGATTACCAAAGCAATATCTCCAGACCCGTTTACAATGAACCAAAGAAAGAAGATGAGGATATAGAGATCGTCTCTACCCCCTCTTCACCATCACCATCTGCAATAACACAAAATCTAGAAGCAGAGATCAACATGATTTCAGAAGATTTTCAAATTGATAAAAAGCTTTTACATGAAGATTTCTATTCAAAGAAAAACCATTCTAAAAAACTTTAGTTTTTTAAGAATTTTTTACAAGAAAAAGACAGTATTCAAGAAATATACTATCAATTTTGCATTCAAAACAAAGTCCAAATCAAATTTTTTGATTGGTTTCAGATTTATTGCAAAGAAAATAGTATTCTTTATCCTTTCAAAGAAAAGCTTATTAGTCCTGTCACTGTAAGAAACAAGGCTCCAGAGTGGAAGGTCGGGGAAAACCAAGCCATCTAGTCTGAACATCCTCCACTTAGGAAGATAACCATTCCTTATGGAGAGAATGAAATAGAGGCTACACCTTACAAATTAATAGGAGAAGATCTTGAGAAGAATGTCAAAAATATTGTTCAGCAGAATAATTTCTCGAATACCTATCTTAACACAATAGGGAAGCAGCTTGTTAGGATAGAAAGCCAGATCCAAAAACCTCCTATAGTCTTCACCTCTCCAATCCCCAACATTGAACATCCAAAAGAGACAAGCCAATCAGAAAAGCTCAAAAATTCAGTCTTCAAACCCTACCAAATCTCAAAGCCTAGCCAAGACCAATTTCAGAAGCAAACTAACTTTGCTAGAGTAGTCAGAGAACAGCTTAGCAAATTAGCAACTTTTGAGTCTTCTAAAAACTTAGTGCCAGATACTCCTCAAAGCAGTAGGAATATCAGTGCCATAGATCAAGCCCAATGCGATGAATCCAATGATTCAGAACTTGAAAGTGTCACTGAAAAATCCTCCAACATCAACAGATTGGGATGGCAAGCCCCTAAATTAACCTGGCATACTCCTAGGAGTACTGCTCTAGTCTAGGAATAGAAAATAGGAATAATACCCTAACCCAATCTAGATTCAATGCCTCATCTGTCTATGAATGTAATATAGATGGAATGTCAGAATACAATATCCTTGGTCTCTTGCAACAGATGACCATAGCAGCCAATGCTTACAAAACCCAAAATGGTACTTCTGATAGAGCCATTGCTGAACTCCTTATAGCTGGATTTTCTGGCCAGCTTAAAGGATGGTGGGATTACCATCTCACACAAGCACAACAGCTCCAAATCCTAGGTGTTATCCAAATCACAATAGAAGGGACCCCCATCTTAGATGAACTAGGAAATCCAATTGAGGATGCTGTGTCAACCTTAATCCTAACGATTTTCCTCCACTTCATAGGAGACCCTTCTCTTTTGAAAGATAAGAATGCTGAGCTCTTTAGCAATCTAACCTGTAAAAAGCTTAGCAATTTCCAAACTTACAAAGATACCTTCCTAACCAGAGTCATGCTTAGGGAAGATTCAAACCAACCTTTCTGGAAAGAAAAATTTTTAGCCGGTTTACCTAAGATATTAGGTGAAAGAGTTAGGAATACCATAAGAGAATCCCATAATGGCCAGATCCCATATGATTTCTACACTTATGGTGAGTTAGTTAGCCTTACCCAGAAAGAAGGTCTGAAGATTTGCCATGATCTTAAACTCCAAAGACAACTCAAATGGGAAATGAAGAAGACTAGGCAAGAACTAGGTAGTTTTTGTAACCAGTTTGAATATAATCCCATAGAGCCTTCCCCTACCTGCAAAGAAAAATGCAAAGAAGATTTTCCCAAATCTTTTAAGAAAAAATGATTTTTCAAAAATAGGAGAACTCCAAAAAATAAGGAGAATTTCTACAAAAAGTCATCCTCTTCAAAATTTCCAAAATAAAATTCCAAAAAAGATTTTAGCAAAATTACTTGCTATAAATGTGGCAAGAAGGGCCATACTTCAAAGTATTGTAAGTTTTCTAAAAAACTCCATGAGCTCCAAATAGAAGATGAAATTTTGAGCAAAATTTAAGCTCTTCTTGTTGATTCCTCTGAATCAGAATTTTCGAATAGTGAGGAAGAGTTTCAAATTGATGAAATCAAAACCTCATCCGATTATTTTGAATCAGATTCTGAAGATATTTCAAAGAATATTAATATGCTCACTAGGCAACAAGAAGCTCTTCTTGAAGCTGTTAAGCATATTAATGATCCACAAATCCAAAAATAAGTTTTGAAAGAAATCTTAAAAACTGAAACCCTTGTCCCCTCTTCTAGTAAGAATACTTATGATCTTACTGTAATTTTAGATAAAGGGAAAAAGCTAAAAAACCCTCTTCCCACCGTTCAAGAACTTCATAAAGAAATCAAAGCCATCAAAACAGAGTTCAAAGATTTGAAAGAGAAACAACAAAATGATTCTGTTTTGCTCCAAAGTCTGATTCTCAAACAGAATAGCGATTCTGATTCTGAAGAAGAAAATGATTTCCAAAATCTTGAGGTTTCTGAAAGTGTTCCAGAAAACTTCATTAATGCTTTAAAAGAAATTACCTCGAGAAAATATTTGATTCAAATAAAACTCATTTTTCCTGGTGATTTCCAAATAGAAACCATCGCTTTATTTGATACAGGAGCAGACCTCAACTGTATCAATTATGAGCTGGTTCCTAAAAGGTATCATCAAGAAACTAAAGAAAGGCTTACTTCAGCCAATAGTTCAAAGATTATGATTGCAGGAAAAACTGAAGCTGCAATTCTAAATAATAATATTGCTTTAAAAAATATTTTTATTCTTACAAAAGATTTTCAGCAAACAGTTATTTTGGGAACTCCTTTTATAAATTTAATTACTCCTTTCAAAGTAACTACTGCTGGTATTATTTTCAAAGCTAAAGATTTAAAGATTGTTTTTCCTTTTATAGAAAAACCTAAAAAGAGAAATCTCAATCTTATTAAAGCCCACTCAATTTACAATTTTGAGATAAATGCTTTGATCAAAGGAAAACAAACCCAGCTTTTCCATTTAAAACAAGATATGAGTTTGAAAAGGATCCAAAATCAAATGCAAAATGATTTTGTCCAAAGAAAAATCTCTGATTTGCAAAAGAAGATTGAAAATGAAATTTGTTCTGATCTTCCTAATGCTTTTTGGAGACGAAAACAACATATGGTAGATTTACCATATGAAAAAGATTTTTCTGATAAGCAAATCCCTACCAAAGCAAGACCCATCCAAATGAATGAAGCCCTAGAAAGCCATTGTAGAATAGAAATAAAAGATCTAGAGCAAAAATGTTTGATTACCAAATCCAGATCCCCCTGGTCATGTGCAGCTTTCTATGTCAACAAAAATAGTGAGATAGAAAGAGGAACACCTAGGTTGGTAATTAATTACAAACCTTTGAATAAAGCCTTAAAGTGGATTAGATACTCAATTCCAAACAAAAAAGATCTTCTTCAAAAGCTTCATTCTACTTTTATTTTTTCAAAGTTTAATATGAAATTAGGATTTTGGCAAATCCAGATTCATCCAAAAGACAGGTACAAAACTGCTTTTACAGTTCCATTTGGCTAGTACGAATGGAATGTAATGCCCTTCGGATTAAAAAATGCTCCTTTTGAATTTCAAAAAATCATGAATGACATTTTCAATCCTTATTCAAAGTTTTGCATTGTCTACATTGATGATGTGTTGATATTTTCAAATTCTCTAGAGCAACATTTCAAACACTTGGAGACATTTTTCTATGTTGTTAAGAAAAATGGTTTAGTGGTTTCAAAATCCAAGATATCTTTATTCCAAACAAAAATTAGATTTCTTGGTCACTATATCTCCCGGGGAACTATCACCCCAATTGAAAGGTCTCTAGCCTTTACTTCAAAGTTTGCAGACAAAATTTTGGAAAAAACACAATTACAAAGATTCCTTGGTAGTTTAAATTATGTAATGGATTTTTATCCAAATTTGAACTGTCTAGCAAAGCCCCTGCATGATAAGTTAAAGAAAAACCCCCATGCATGGACCGATGAGCATACAAAGATTGTCCAAAGCATAAAAAAGCAAGTTTCTAAAATACCATGTTTACACCTAGCTAATCCATCTGCATTCAAAATTGTTGAAACTGATGCATCAAATCTAGGATATGGTGGGATTCTTAAGCAAATCCAAAACAACAAAGAATGTATTGTCCAATTTACTTCTGCATACTAGAATGATACACAAAAGAACTATTCAACTATCAAAAAAGAAATTCTTTCGATAGTTTTGTGCATTTCAAAGTTTCAAAGCGATCTTTTAAACCAAAAATTTCTTTTAAGGATTGATTGCAAATATGCTAAAGAAGTTTTACAAAAAGATGTTCAAAACATAGCTTCAAAATAGATTTTTGCCAGATGGCAAGCCATTCTTTCTGTTTTTGTTTTTGAAATCCAATACATAAGAGGAGATTCGAATTCAATTCCAGACTTTCTAACTAGAGAGTTCCTTCAATAACAGGAGTAAAAATGCCGAGAAAATCAAAAGTAAAAGAAGAAAAGTCGACAGCGAGTTCAAAGCGTGTCCAAAGTCCAAAGAAGGAAATTTTGCCTTCTTCTTCAAAGCCCATCAGAACCTGGACGGAGATCATCCAGGAAGAAATCGACAAAAGTAAGGAAGATCCGACCCAACAACAATTACAAATTCAGGAGTGGTTTGCACAGCAAGGTCCTGAATTCCTGAAAAGGGTCGAAGAATATTCAAAGCAATTGATACAACATCATCCTGAAGCCTCTCTAAAGTCATCCTCTTCTTCCAACAAGGATAAAGGTATACTTTCTATCCCTTTTTCAAAATCTGAGATAGAAATTTTCCCTCAAAACCTATCTCAGAGCTCTAAAAGTATTTCAAAGCCCAACTCTCAAGAGATAGTTTTGTCATAAACAAAACTTTTCAAACCCAACGAGTACATAGAAAAGCAAAATTTTCAAAGCATTTTGACTATTGAGGAAGGATTCTGTACAGAAAGCCCCTCAAAACTAATTTCAAAGATTTTTCCTCCAGGATGGTATTTCAAGCCCTAGAATATTTCAAAACCTCAATCCTACTACCAGTCTATCCTTGAGGTAACTGGTTCTGCAAAGTTCAAATACTTCAAAAAACACAAAGACCATAAAGACCCCGCATATTCCACATGCACCATATAAAGAATCCTCCACCCTACAGATTGGGGAATGGATTTACACTCATTAAGATCTTTCCCAACTTCTCTCCAAAGAACCTACCCATCAAGCCTAAACACTTCTTTCAACTATTGGGATTACCAACAAGCTTGGTTTAATACCTTTCTTCTTCAAAACGAAGGACAAAGCCATTCTTGGCTTTTCTACTTCGATACAAGCTCAATCCAAACTTCAAAGATCCCCTATTGGTTTAAACAATGGTAGAATTTTTATGGCAATGTTTCTGAGACCATAATTCCAGAAGTTCTACCTCTGTTTAACCTTTTCAAAGCCCACTACAAACTAAACAAAATAGAAAGATGTTTTCCCCCGTTACTTCTATTTTGTTCAAACTTTTTTCTTCCCTGGGTATGTGTATGGTATTTCCATTTCAATCAAGCAGCAGATGGAGAAATCATTCTTACCCGAAGGTTCAAAGTCAAATGGTGGGATAAATTTAACCACCAAGAAAAATTATCACTAAAGTTGGTACAAAATTTCCTTTCAACTTCTTGCCACCTCCGAAAGAACATACCACTTTCTTGGCACAGAAGTCCTTCATAATTCCAAAGCTAGCGGCAGCTTAGACAGAAGAAGATTTCTTACAGTTGATCAAACAATTGTCAGAAACCGCCTCTTCTAAAGGAAAATCAAAAGCTCCATCTTCCTCTTCTAGCACCAGCTCAGCAGCAATAGACCTAGATGGTGACTCAAACGAAGATGACTGTTTTGGGATATTCAAGTCCATCTAATGACACTTCTGTAAAGCCCTTGGGTTGAAAATCAGAAATGGCAGCCCAAAATATTTATGTAACGGGCCAAAAGCCCAATGTAAAAAAAAAGGAGTCATTTAAAAAAAAAAAAAAAGAAGACAAAAGACTCTTTAAAAAAGCAAAAGATTCTTTTCAAAGCATGGCCGACAACTTTCACAAAAGGAGTGAAGCATCTTACTCCATTATCGCAAGACTACAAGAAGAAGTGGAGCCCCTTATTCCACTAAGAAGAGCATCCAAAGCTTCAAGAAGAGCATCCAAAGCTTCAAGACCTCTATAAATAGAGGAGTTTCCCAAAGAAGGGGACGGACTGAAAAATACAAAGAACCTCTTGTATTCTTCAAGTCACAAAATAGAAATATAGTGAGAAAAGAGAGAGTATAGTTTGAGAGTGATAGTGAGAAGAAACACCTTCCTCTTGTATTTAATTTCTCCTCTTGTAAGTTATATTTCTTTTGTCTAAAGCTTTCATTTTAAAGCTTTTATTTTCAAAGCTTGTATATTTGTTCAAAGTTTGTATCTATCAATAAAATTTATCCTCTTATCTACCATTTTTAAGATTTAACAAGCGTATGCTCTGTGCTTGCCTCATCTGAGGATCCTGCACACCAGAAACTTGTTGATCTATCTTTTTGTTTTGTTTTACTATCTTGTTCTTTCTGGGCAAGGCTAACTAACTCACCATAAGTGTAGAAATCATATGGGATCTGGCCATTATGGGATTCTCTTATGGTATTGTATTCTAACATGGATATTGTATTCTGACATTCCATCTATATTCCATTCATAGACAGATGAGGCATTGAATCTAGATTGGGTTAGGATATTATTCCTATTTTCTATTCCTAGATCTGGAGCAGTACTCCTAGGAGTATGCCAGGTTAATCTAGGGGCTTGCCATCCCAATCTGTTGATGTTAGAGGGTTTTTCAGTGACACTTTCAAGTTCTGAATCATTGGATTCATCGCATTAGGCTTGATCTATGGCACTGATATTCCTACTGCTTTGAGGAGTATCTGGCACTAGGTTTTTAGAAGACTCAGAAGTTGCTAATTTGCTAAGCTGTTCTCTGACTGCTCTAGCAAACTTAGTTTGCTTCTGAAATTGGTTTTGACTAGGCTTTGAGATTTGGTAGGGTTTGAAGACTGGATTTTTGAGCTTTTCTGATTGGCTTGTCTCTTCTGGATGTTCAGTGTTAGGGATTGGAGAGGTGAAGACTATAGGAGGTTTTTGGATCTGGCTTTCTATCCTAACAAGCTGCTTCCCTATTGTGTTAAGATAGGTATTCGAGAAATTGTTCTGCTGAACAATATTCTTGACATTCTTCTCAAGATCTTCTCCTATTAATTTGTAAGGTGTAGCCTCTATTTCATTCTCTCCATAAGGAATGATTATCTTCCTAAGGGGAGGATGTTCAGACTGGATGGCTTGGTTTTCTCCGACCTTCCACTCTGGAGCCTTGTTTCTTATAGTGACAGGACTAATAAGCTTTTCTTTGAAAGGATAAAGAATACTATTTTCTTTGCAATAAATCCGAAACCAATCAAAAAATTTGATTTGGACTTTGTTTTGAATGCAAAATTGATAGTATCTTTCTTGAATACTGTCTTTTTCTTGTAAAAAATTCTTACAAAACCAAAGTTTTTTAGAATGATTTTTCTTTGAATAGAAATCTTCATGTAAAAGCTTTTTATCAATTTGAAAATCTTTTGAAATGATGTTGATCTCTGCTTCTAGATTTTGTGTTATTGCAGATGGTGATGGTGAAGAGGGGGTAAAGATGATCTCTATATCCTCATATTCTTTCTTTGGTTCATTGTAAACGAGTCTAGGGATATTGCGTTGGTAATCAATATTTTATAGTATGTTGTTTGTGCTCAACATTCTGTAGTATGTTGTTTGTGCTTGGTATATCAGATGTTGAAAATCTGGGTTGTGTTTGAGATGGAGTTGGTTCTTTTTGCTTTGGTGATTCAGCTTGGGTTGCACCTTCAAGGATCCATTCTTCTGGAAGAGTGATATCTTTCCATTGAATGGTTTTTGGAATAGTTGCGTTGGATTTGGAGAGATCTATTTGTAGGAATAAGGTTTCTCCTTTTGATGAATGGAGCTTGTGTTTTGAACCAAAAGCAGAAATCATGGCTTTATAATGTATTTTGAAAATCAATGCTATCAGAATAGATCCTTCAAGCATTTTGTAATTATGTGTCTTTATTTGAAGAATAATGCTCTTTAAAATATTTTTATCATCTAATGAAATTGTAATATTTAGAAAAAAATTGAAAGAAATTGGTCCTTTATTGAGGCTTGACTCGACAGTACCTAATAAAGAATCATAAAAATTTGTAAACCTAGCATCTCTAAGGACTGCTAAGATGGAAGTATCTAAACCTTTTCTGGTAAGGGGCTTTATTCCTACCTGGACAAGGCCTATATGGATATACTTATAGTCTTTTTCTTTATGCTTCTGGAGGGTCTTTGGATTTAAAGATAAATTTCTTCAAAAGGCTTTGAAATCTGAATATCTCTTTCTTCAGTTTTGATAGTAAAATCAGTTTTGAAGAGAGAAAACTTTGAAAACTCATAAATTTGTTTCTTTTGAACTTTGGGTATTTCCCAATCATCAATATGCTTTGTAAAATCTTCAATAGTGATTGCTTCACTATTTACTAAACCTTTGTACCTTGAAGACTCAGAGGTAGAAGAGTTTGAGAAAGAAGAAGATCTACAGAAAAAAGGTTCTAAATTCATTTTAAAATAAACCAAAATAACTTTCTAAACAAACATGAACCAAGCCACAGTTTTACTGCCCTTATACCTGACGGGACTTACTACTGTGCATAAATGAACAGTGCTTGTTTATCAATGATATGATGCAGATTAAAATGAGTTTAAAATCTTCTTTATGCAAATGATGTTTCTTTCCCGGAACCCAATTGGCTCTGATACCAAGATAGTAAAACAAAATAAAAAGATAGATCAACAAGTTTCTGGTGTGCAGGATCCTCAGACGAGGCAAGCACAGAGCATACGCTTGTTAAATCTTAAAAATGGTAGATAAGAAGATAAATTTTATTGATAGATACAAACTTTGAACACAAACTTTGAACAAATATACAAGCTTTGAAAATAAAAGCTTTAAAATGAAAGTTTTAGACAAAAGAAATATAACTTACAAGAGGAGAAATTAAATATAAGATGAAGGTGTTGTATATATATATATATATATATATATACATACATACATACATATAAACTTCCTCTTATATATTATTTGTCATATACATATTAATTTTTAAATTTTATTTTACATATAATTTAATAGGTTACTACTTTCAAAAGTAATCTTGGAATGCCAAACAATAAGTGCAAATTCTATGGCGCATTGCATTGGTAGCTGAACCGATTGGTGAATCAAGCTAATACAAGCAGAAAATCTTCAAACTTTGTTGCAAAAGTGGAAGGATAAAGTTACCTCTTCTGGCACAAACTCCTCTATTTTTAGATATTTTGCTACAGTATCGCAAAGAAAATATTGCTTCAAAATTCAGAAGAAAACATAAGACTTTAAAATTCAATGTTCGCATTCTTATCCATTTGTGGAAAAGTTGATCATGAAATAAATAGAAAACTTGGGTCATATGTCCTTAAAATTTATGGACAAAACCATCACTTAATTGGACCATCGTTCCTGTAGATAGTGAGAAACCTAAATTTGCTCAATTATTCATATACAATACAAAAAATGAGGTGCAAAATAGAATGTCCCTCTTCAACAATTATGAATCATTGTCTTCTATAAATGAAATGATCATTGCTGGTCTTATTGATATGTTTGATAAATATAATAAATTAGTTAAATCTTTTTGAATGGTGCGAGATAGATTTAAGAAAGATGAACTACAACCTATTAAATTAAAGTTAATTAGAAGAAGATCCCATGATAGCTTGCAGTACAACCTTCCATCATCTTCTGAAATAGTTGGATTGATAGTTGGTGATTTTAGATTATTTAATAAGGAACAATATATTATTGTTGAACATAAATTAGAGCAAATAAAAAGAATCAGCCTCTTATATCCCAATCTTATGTCCATGCAATATCCTGTATTTATTTTCTTATGATGAAAATCATTATAGAATATATATTGAATATATTATCACGGAATAGAAACGTTGTTTCAGTAGAAAATACATGATTATGTGTGAATACTATGCATATAGATTACAATAACATCTTAATGAAGGAACGAATTTGATAAGAGGAGGTCCTTAATTTTAGTAATTTATAGTTGATACATTTTCCTATGTTGAGGAAGAGATGTTAGATTTTATTTAGGCGCAATCAAAAAGAGTTGAGATCTTAGATATATTTAGGAATAAAAAATGATATCCGAAATGGTTGCACTAATTCTAATGATATAAAATCAATTATAATATTATCTTCTAGCTACACGGGGAGTCCACGTTATATGATTAAGCATTATCATGATGCTATGACTATATGTAAATTTTATGGATATCCTGATTTATTAATAACTTTCACATGCAATCCATTGTGTCCTGAGATTCAAATGTTATATTATATTGTAGGATAAAGGCCAAGAGATATTGTTTGTTATATTTTTAAAGTTAAAATTAATCAACTAATTGAGAATATTAAGAAACATGAGCATTTTCGTAAAGTGCTTGCCTTTTTACACACTGTAAAGTTTTAAAAAAAGGGTCTATCCCATATTTATTGTTTACTGTGATTACATAAAGATAGTAAGCTAGTAACAACATCCGATATATACCTCATCATTTTCGTTAAATTACCACCTAAAGAATTAGATTATGATGCCCACCAAATTGTTTCAAAATTTATGGTACATGGGCCATGTGATTCTATTAACCGATTAGCCCCTCTAAATGAAGAATAACAAGTAAAGTAAATATTCTTCCAAAAGTAATCAAGATGAAACAACTATTGACAGTAATAGATTTGCAATATATAAGCAGAGGAATAATGGAGTTTTTACTATTAAAAATAATAAAAAATAGATCCTCGTTTTGTTGTACGTTAAATAACTTATATCTAAATAATAAATGCACATTTGTGTCAGAGAAATGAATAAAATTATAGCAGTAGTTGAAAATTATAATAAGAAAATGCATCAGAGTGAAAATAGTGATGGCCTCGTTGTTGATGAAATAAAAACATATATGGAATGCCGGTACATATCACAATGCGAGTTAGCTTGGAGATTATTTGAATTTTTCATACAATATAGAAAGCCAACTATTGAAAAATTAACCATGCATCTAGAACATATGAATAAAATAGTGTTTAAACCTCTGATAATTTAACTTATATTACTTATAACTCAAGTTTTGAATGAACTACATTTATAGAATGGATGAGTGCGAATAACATTTATGAAGATGCTCAGACTCTTAAATGCGCATTTATGAAGATGCTCAGACTTTTAAATGCGATGATTTCTAACTAAATAGGTATGGCAAAATAAAGAAAAATATATGGACTAAGCGTGAAAGATGATATTGTATTGGTCAAATTTCTTATGTCCATCCAAGCTCTGGTGAACTGTATTATTTAAGAATGCTTTTAAACATAGTTAGGGGTCCTATGAGTTTTGAAGAAATTATAATTATCAATAGAGTTGTTCATTAAACTTTTCAATCGGCACGTAGTTCATATGGGTTAATAAGAAATGATATTAAGTGGATTACAATTACAAGAATTCCTACATTTAGCGACGATAATTAGCAATGGATTGTTCCGTCGTTAACTGGCGGCAGTATAACGATGGATTAACGACTCCCATTCTGGAACTGAAAGTGGCGACAACTTAGCGATAGAGACTTAGCAACACAGCAATAGCCATCGCTATTAGTGGCTCCAATCTTTGGTGCTTAATTTATTGACGGATTAATAATGTAAGTTTGGCGATGGTCAACTCAGTGTCACTAACTCTTGGCGCCAAAGAGACACAAACGTTTGGCACCTTTTCTTATGAATTAACAATGGCCACGACCGTCGCTAAAGGGGCTTCTATAGCAAAGGGTGAGATGTCATTGCTAGTTTGATTAAGCGTCATTGCTAATTGAAGCCTAATATTATAACTTCATAACTTTATACTACAGCTACATACATGTGTCCGTCGCTAATGTGGTATAAGAAATAGTAGCTTCTTTATGCAATTTTTTGCTAACCCGAATAATTAGCACAGTTGTTGTCTCTGCTAAAGTGGTTTAATGAGACGCTCGCGTTTCAGAGCTTTTTTATCCTTACCCCAAAAATTTAGCGATAAACAATGTCTATGCTAAATTTTAGGCTATAAGACAGTGGCAGCCCTCTCTCTTTTCTTTCTTCTTCCTCTTCTCCTTACTCTCTCCTCCCATTCTCCCACTCGTCCCCTTTTTATCTTCCTCTCTCCCTCCCCTTTTTGCCCTTCAGCCGCTAATTGCCTCAATATTACCATTGTCGTCACTTAAGTAAGGTTGTTAACTATTTTTTATGTTCTTTAACCTTTTATTTGTTTTGACTTAATCTTTTAAATTACATTCGCCTTCTTCCTCTCCTGCCATCAATATGTGCTCTAGCATTCTCCCCTCCCTCTGGAGTTCTCTCCGCCGTTCTCCACCCCCTACTTAACGTTTTTTCTGTTTCTATTTTTCTTTTAATATCTGTGTACTATTAATTAGTTTCTATTTTCTATTTTTATTTTTTGTGTAGATTTTTTATTTATATATACATATTTAGTTTATATTTTTTAAAAGTTTTTTTTTTATTTTTTTTTGTTAAAAAATCTATTTTTTATATAAAAAATTATTTTCTATTTATTAAATAAAAATTTTCTTATATTTGATTTAATTCTATATTTTTCAGTTTTAGGTTTAATTTTTTTTATGTTATTATTTTCTTAATGTGTAATCTAATTTATATTTATTAAGTTAAATTTTCTATTATATTTTAATTTAATTATAATTTTAGTATTTTAGGTTTAATTTTTATAATGTACGTTATTATAAATATTTGCTTAACTTGCCTATTTTTTATTCTAATTTGTGGTTATTATATTTATTAGTTTTACTATTTAATTATAACTTTATAGTGTTAGTTTTATTTTTAATATTCATATGTATTTATGTATTTGTTTCAGGCTTTTATCACTAGAAGTCGGTAAAAGATGCGTACGAGGATTAACAAGCAATATGTATAAATTTTTTATTTTTTTATATTATTTTATTTGTATTCTAAGAATAATATTGAATATGATTTACGAATATAAAATTAATTTGTTTGAATTTGTATTTGAATAAATTATTGAATTTGTTTTTGTAATCAATGGTTGAACAAATTAATCCATTTTATTAGCATTTGTATAAATTTTTTGGTTTCTTAATAGACAGATTTTTATTGATAAATAAATAATTAATGAAAATAAGCTGTGCATGTCTTTTAATTTTATTATATTTTAATGTGTTGTGGATTTTGTGTTCGGTTGAACTAGTTGAGTGGTCAAATTATTTTTTAATTAGAAAATGGATCCACTTTATGAGAATATGTTCGCATTATAGGCGAAACTCTATCAAAATTCTGGTAGAATCTTAGGGGTAAAAAAATATCCTTAAAAGATAATAATAAGAATTTTAATAAAATTATAACTAACATATCAGATGCCAAATTTTAGGAAAATATTATTATATAAAATTTCTACTTTTGATGTGTTTTTTTTTTAAATAATTCATGATGTTGGTGGGAATTGAGATAGCAAACAGATGCGCTCCTAAGGAGCGTCTAAGACAGCCTACTCCACCACTCTTACCCCTTATTATAGAGACGTCACAAACACATACATTTTCTTCTTCTCCACCGATTTCTACATCCACATCAAGCCATTATTGCCTCTACCACCCTCCATTATACCTACAACTTCTTTACCTTTTACTTCTATTCCACCATCTACCATTACTGGTCCACCTGCTACCACTATTTCACCTCCCATAATACCAGTGCTACTATCTTAGGGGCCTCACTGGTCGGGTCTTCGTCAGAAAGTTCAAAGTCCCAGATCTAGATTGAGAATGTCACACCCGTACTCTAGCTATAGGTATATTTACATTCATTTTTGTATTTCATTTACATATATATTGATAGAATTTAAGTATAAGTTAGTATATGTATAGATATAGTTATAGAGGAAATGACTCAATTGAAGCAAATGATTGTCCTTAATTGCACAATTGAAAGCTTGAGGGTTTATAGGTATCAAAGCCATTTCATTAAGGGCTTAAATGAATATTTTACCATTAATTTATCCAAATCAGATCTAGAGACTTCTTTAAATTCGTGACTTTTAGTGAGAAACCACATATGGAAAGAAAAGAAAAGAGAAGAGAAGAGAAAGGAAAAAAAAAAAGAGCTTGATGGAGGCTGCTTGATTCTTCAAGTTTAGGCTTGATTTGCAAGTGAAATTGGTGATCAAAAATACTTTTCAAGCTTTAATCTCATTCTAGAAGCCTTTGATGATCGATTTGGTAAGTAATTTTAATGTTTTGGTTGATTTATATTAGGGTTTTTAAATTATAGAATTCGGGTTTGATGATTCTGGTTTTTCAGTCTTATTGTTTTGATCATATTTTGAGCTAGGAAGCTCTAAATTGAGTGTTATCTGATGATCTAGAAATTTTGAAAGAGTTGTCTAAAACTATTCCTTTTTTAGCTTGATCTAATCTAGCTTCTATGTTAATTTAATTAAAGGAAATATTTTATTGCTTAATCTGTGAGAGTAGTTGAACTTATTGTAATTCGACCCCTATAAATCTCCTTGTCGTCACCCAATAGAAGTCAAATTTTTATTTCATGTACTAGACACATAAATATAGTTCTGATCAAAATCTTAGCTCAAAACGGCTTTTCTATAAGTCCAAGAAGTTTTTTAAAGTCAGATATGGAAGTAGCTATTCTGATTATGTGAACCAAGTTTACAGAGTTCATGAGTTAAATGTAGTCGAGATACTTTTCGTATATCTTAAAATAGAAAAATCCAATTTGAGCTTGGTTTGTTTATGAAGAAACTTGTGAGAATTTTTTTATAACTTTTTAGTTTTGAATTGGAGCTAATTCTATCTATAACATGATTAATCGAGGCCATACTTTTAATTGCTCTGTCTGTCAGGATTATCGAAGCTGGTTATGTTGAGCTATCCTTAATCCCTTTAATAGTCAAGCAATTGAAGTGAAATTTTTATTGAAGGTACTAGACACATATCTATTACTGGTTAAAAATTAAGGTTAAAATTCCTTCTCTACATGTCAAAGAAAATTGTTTTAATATAAGCCTGAAAACAACTCTTATAGAGTTAATAAGGTTGGTTTGTAAAGTTAAGTTAATTTGCATATTTTGTATATAGTTTGGGAGCTGCATGATTATATCAATATATGGAATTATTATGTTGATGAATTATAAATAAATTTCATGCTTTAGGTGCTTGAAAAGGCAAGGAAAATAAGGTGCAAACTAATCAATTCAGTGAATTGATTATGTGTATTTGTAGACTGTTTTGGTATCAGAGCTCTGACTGAACTGAGAAGACTGTGGTCTATAAGTGCCTGACCAAGTCCAAGGTCTTCTACTATATCTAGGTTGCACATTCATTTTACAGTCTACAAATACACACAATCAATTCATTTATTTTTTTGACACCTAAAATTTTTTTGACATGTTTGCTTAATATTTGACGCATAGAATTTTTATTTCGACATGTGTACTTATTTTAACAGATGAGATTTAAAATTATGTGTAATTTTTTGGTTTTATCTATTAATTTATTGATTAATAAGTTACATTCCTAATTAAATACTCATTCTAATTCAAGAAATAGTATATTAATAATAAATTAGATTTCTAATTAAATAATGATTATTTTAAAAAATAGGATATTAATTATATTTTAATATTAAATTAACTAATAAATTAGTTCTCTAATTAGATAATAATTCTAATTATAGAAAATAATATTTTTAAATATTATATTCATTAATAAATTAATTTTAATTATAAATTAATTTCTAATTCTAAAAATAGTAATATCAATTATATTGATGGTATTAATTTATATAATATTAGAATTAATAAATAAATATTTTTAAAAAAATATATATTATTGCAATACCAAAGGGAGCCGAGAGCTGCTCATTCTATGATTCTCATATTGTAAACTCAAGGCAGGAGAAATCCTTAAGCTAAGACCGTATAGAGGCACCTTTGCCATGAGAGGTCTTTCTGCTCTTTTGGATTCTTATAGCCGAGTTAGTCCTTTTGAATCATATAAGAACAGATCGTGCAAATAAATAGCTCATAGCCAATGGATCGAGAAGAAGAGATGAAGAATTTAGAAAGCCATGAGAAGAAAGAGGAATATTATGTTGATAGATGAAAGGAAAAACTTGCTTCCTTTCATTACTCTCGACTCCCCTTTATATAAGAAGGCTAAATACAATAAGACAGAAAATATAAGGTGGGAATCTTATCTTTGACACATGTCTTCCTCAGAAGAGGAAATGAGATTTCCCACTTACAAAAGGATAAGTCCTATCTAATAATACACTGACTTCTCACATGCATATTAAGACGATAAGTCTTAATAATACACTTACATATCACATGCAGAAAAGCAGGAAATAATACACCTAATAAGACGAAAAAGATAAAATTGAAATCTCATCTTTTTCTTACATCTTGAATTATTTGAGGAGAAAGATAGTCTTTATGGCCAGCTCACGAACCACTACCATTGCCAGCTCACAAACCACTGTCATCGCCATCATCATCCATAGGTTGAGAATCTTGCATAATGGCATCCTTCTGTTCAGTGGTCAGACTTGGATCATCTAGTGGGGTTGGTAGTATAGGAAAAGTGGAATGTTCAATAATGGAGTGTTCACTTCATAGATGTCCATTGTAAGTGCAGACAAGTGGTGTAGAAACATCGGTCCATCCTAAATTATTTCTTAGTTGTAGAGTGAGCTTTAAATCCCTTGTTATTGTTGGAGGGGCAAGATGTAAGGGCATTTCAATTGTTCTCCAATAGTGACAGATATTTTAGGTGGCATAAGTGTCTTATGAGAGCTGAAGGTAAGGCCTGTGAAGAATATAGATGGCATGATATCCTGAAGCCTTGAAGTCATTGTCTGTGAACAATTTATTTTCATGAATGATTTTGAGGAGATCCTTTTTCCATTGGTATGGGGTTTTGAACCAAGTGAGGTATTTCCATGGATAGGTTCCTGCATTTGTTTCAATATTGAAGAAGTATAGGAGATCCATGACTGGTACTTTCATAGCATGATAGCAAACTGTGGAAAGACACCATAAAAACCATAATTCACTTTCAATTTATGGATGGGTAAAGGAAAGGTGATAAATTAAGCACCAAGGGTAATCTGGATAAAAGAAATTGGGTTGGATGGGTAGTGAGAAAGTCTGTTGGATAGTTGCCAAATAATGAAACATCATATTTTTGGCAAAATCATTGACTTGTTTGGTTGTGAGATTTGTGGGAAGGTCTGGTGGTGAGGGAGGTTGCATAGGGTTTCTTGAGGACAAAGAGGCCATGAAGATTATAGGAAGATTAACTGTTGAGGTGAGGAGGACAATAGGTTGGTGTTTGGGTTGCGGCTTTGACAGTCTGGATAAGAAATCTGGGATGAGATTTCTCGTTCCTTTTATATGCTGAACTTCAAAATCATATCTACTAAACCATGATTTTAACCTCAATAATTGAGGTTCTGGTAAGGTTTTTTGGTTGGACTCAAGGATTTTTGAAAATGAAGAATTATCCATCCGAACCAAGAAGTGTTGACCAATCAGGAAAAATTCAAACTTTTTTATCCCGTATTTGACTGCCAAGATCTCTTTGTATGTTGAATGGTAATGCTTTTCTGATGGAGAAAATTGTCCTGATGCATAACCACACAGATGTTCCTTGTTGTTGAGGTTTTCAAGAAGAATGGCCCCCACGCATGATTAGATGCGTCAGTCTGTAGGATAAGATTTCCTGTAGATGGACTGGTGAGGGGTGGAGGATTGTGAGCCAATTCTTTCAGTCTCGGACAGTCTGTCTACATTCCCCGGGAGGGTCCTTTTTGAGCATTTTGGAAAGATGACATGTGTAGCTGGATAGGTGTAGTATGGCTTTCCTGACATAGTTGAGTATCCCAAGAAACTGTTGTATTTGCTTTACAGAGAGATTCTCATCTGGAAAGTAATCAAGCTCTTTTGTCAAGTATGGACCATACGTGTATTGGCCGTCTTTGAAATGCATGCCAAGAAACTCTATCTCTTGTTGGCCAATAATACTCTTTTTCTCTGACAGCATGATTCCATACTTTTGGATGATAGCAAGGAATTGTTTCAGGAGTTGATGATGTTCCTCAGCTGTCTCCGAGAATAGGAGAATGTCATCAATGTAGATAAGGGAGGAGTAAAGGATAGGCCCAAAGATTTCTATCATTATTTTTTGAAACTGAGAAGGAGCTGTTTTGAGCCCAAAAGGCATGACTGTCCATTGATATTGGGCGTTTGGGATACAAAAAGCTGTTTTGTATCTTTCTGGAGGGTGGATACCCAACTGCCAAAATCCAGCCTTGAGGTCAAATTTTGAATAGTACTGGGCCTTTTGAATGTGGACTTTTAGGTTCGAAATTCGAGGGAGAGGAAATTTGTTGTCTTGTAAAAAATGATTCAGAGGCTTGTAATCAATAACAAGTCTCTTTTTCCCCCTTAACTTTTCAGATCTTTTTTCCACATAAAAGGCTTAACAGGCCCATTGTGAGGTAGTGGGCTCAATGAGGCCTTATTGTAGTAGAGTCAAGCATTCCGATCTGGCAAGGGCTAGATCTGTAGGAGACATTCCTAGATGGGTGGCCTTTATTGGGTTGATATCTTCATTGAGCTTAAAAGGGAGGCTGATATAGAACTGGAGATTTTTTCACAAGGGAAGAGGGTGTTGGAAATGTGAATGGGATTCTAGACAAAAAGGAAGAAATTTTTCTTTGTATTGTAGAAATGGTGGTTTTGTATCTGCTATAGTGAACAGATTAGAGGTATCTGTGTATTGGCGAAATTGCCTCTTGAACTTTATTCCATTGGGAAGAATTTGAAGCTTTTGAGCTTGATGATAAACATCAAACCCTATTAAGAGGTCTTTGTTTGGGAGATCTGGGCCAATGATGTGCGTCCATACCACGCAATCAGGAAAAAACTGTATCCCGATTTTTTACCTTGTGATTAGAGTAGTCTTGAAAGTTTGACCATTTGCTGCTCTGAAAAACTGAATATGGGATTTTCAGTATTCAGATAGGAGGACTTCGGGATTCATCATGCTTCTTTGAGCTCCAGTGTCAAAGAAAGCTATAACTGGAACAGGTTTTGCATACTTTGAAGGCAAGACTTGTATAGGAACATAAGGAACTAGAGGAATTTTAGTAGCAAGCTGAGATAACTCAGGAACTGAATATGGAGAGAAAGGGTACTGCATCACATTTGTCAGAATGTCTTTCTCTTCTGTTGAGGGAAGATTGATCATTAGAATTGGAATCTCACTATCATCAAAATCTGAAGAGGACTCTTCTGAAGATTCAGTAGAGTCGTAATATTCTGCTTCTAATTCAAAGAGACTTTCTGGAGTAAGATCATCTTATTCTGATAAGAGAGACTCTATATCTTCTTCGAATGAAACTGGTAGAGACATAGACATGCTGACTTGTTGTATCATCCTTGCTGATTTTTCCGTATTTTGAGGGCAATTCTTAGCATAATGCCCTTTCTTTCGGCAGATGTAGCATCTGTCTGATTTGTGGCCTTGATTCCTCTTTTTTCGGAAGTATCTGAATCCTTTTGAATGTGGCCTTTTCCCTCTGAATTCTTTGCTTCTGCTGCGTGGGTATTTTTGATGTCCGATTTTCTTCTTGTGGCTAGAGCAAACGCAATTAGAAGCCTTGCATTTAATCTTGAGGTGGCTTTTGTTACAAGCCTTTTGAACAATCAAATCTCGCTGAGACAATCTTCTGAGCAATTCTTGCTGGTCACATAATCTCTTGATAGAGGAGAGAGTGAACTACCAGATTTCTCCAAGAGTAATGGAGGTGACTGGTTTCTTTATCGCGGTGATCATGTTGTTGACTTCTGGTTGTATCTCATCTGGTAATGAGGTGATGAAAGTATATTTCAATGTATCATTACCATCGTGCCCTCCAATGACATAATATAACTTGGACATGGCAGAATAGTGTCTTTCCAGATCCTTGATCTTCAACGAACAACATTTTCGATCAAAGTATTCTTATTTTTGTTGTCGTATAATGAGATCATAACTTCCAAGGAACTGATTATGGAGGACTGTGACCACAGCTGATAGGGTTGGTAGCGTCACAAATTGGAGCCTGGTATACTCAGGTTGTGACTGGAACCAATCTTTTAAACTCCCTATGAATCTCGTAACAAATTCAGCAAGAACCTTTTTAAGTGTGGCACTATCAAAATTTATTTGGAGATCAATCCATGCCAAAAATTTAGAAAGTTTATCCCTCCATTTTGATGGAGGCAAATCATCAAAGGTGAACCAAGGTCCCGTGCCAGTTGTCGGTTTTGACCTTGGGTATGAAGCTCCAGTAGGAACAAAATATGATTGTGCATCCTCTGTGCCATCTTCAGACTCTACTACTTCTGGACTGGGTTCAGTAGTAGAGGTATTCATGAGAATTTCTGTGATATCAGCCATCTCAGAGGTATTTGAGGAAGAATCAGAATCATAAGGGCTGATGAGTGATTGGTCTGGCAATTTATTTTCTTTAGAAACTGGAGGAGGAGATATTTTCTTTTGTTGAGTTATGGAGCCTTTTGGATATAGATATGAGAAGGTACCAAAGGGTTGGTAAAGAGTTCCTTCTTGTTCTGGCTGTGGGAGGAAAGGAAACGAAGAATAGTATGAGGGGGCAATGGCAGAAGATGTAGAAGCTGCTGATGTAAAGGAAGGGATTGTAGAAGACTGATCTTTTCTAAGGTCATGTTCAATTTGATCAATCTGCCTTTTGAGCCTTGTAATTTCTTTTTCCTTCTGGATGAAAGCTGATGTAATCGGTTGAGGAACTCGAAGCTCTCTATCCAATGCTTGATATTTGGCGGTTAGAGAAGAATATAGTTGGAGTACTTCTTGAGAGAAGGTGTCCAACTTCTGGTCCAACTTGTGATTCAAATAAAGAGCTTGATCCAATTTTCCATCTATCTTCTTTAGATAAGAATTCTGAACTATGGAATTTGAGGTCTGCCAATTTAGGACCTCTTTTGGTGGAGTGAGAGGCTCTATGGATCCTGAGGGAGTAATCCTTGAGGGGAGGATCTCCGATCTTTTATTTTCGGACTTCCCTAGGGGAGGAAAATCTTCAGGCTGGAACATGAAACAACTTTGGATTGGATGGGGTGGTTGAACTTCTGGTAAATCAGAATGAGTCTCTTCTCTGCAAGTAGTAGAAGGCTTTTTCCCAAACACAATTTCCATTTGGGCCAAAAGTACCTTCATCTCATCAAAGGTGATGTCAAGGACAGTCTTTCCTTCTTTTGCAAGAAGTTCTAAGGCTTCCTTATACATAGGAAGAGGAGCTTTACTCTGATTTTCTTTTTGTTTCCTGTGGATGCCAATCCAAGGATCGTCTAGATCTCGGTCATCTGGCCTTGGCTCCATGACTGAACATGGAGTTTCTAGAGTCATGTCTCTTGGAGTTTTCTTAGAGTGTTGAAAATATGGTTCAGCAAAATCGAGATCATCTCCGCAGGTGCATCCTGATCTGCACATTCCTCGGTCAACATCCCAAATAAAGTGTCCCTTAATTCTGGCAGCATAGATATGATGTCCAGAGGACTTAAATAAGTGAATAGGGATCTTTTCTCTAGGTCTAGACACAGGCTGTATCATTGATGCCTGGAAGATAGAAGGTGCAGAAGAAGATTCTTCCGTTTTTGTGAAAATCGTTTTCACAGTACCATCCTTTTGGTTAACAAAAAGCGGGTCAGTAGCCTGAACAGGCTTGGCCTGGGATGCCTGGAGTTTCTCATAATTGGTCACCCATTCAGTTGGGATTAACTTCTGCAGATCTTCTCTTTCCAACTGCCTTGGGGCCTGGACTATTGTAGGAATTTGACCAGAGTCAGACATAATAAACAAAGCATCAGAAGAGGCTTGAAAGCCTGGGATCTTAAGATTAAAGGCATGGTCCTGTAATCTGTAGACAATTTGGTGGTGCAGGGTCGCAGAGAGAGCATCGGTCACTTGATTTGCTCCAGTGATCTGGACTTGGACCTTGAGTGCAGTTGACAAATAGGGATCATTAAGACATAGATTAAAATTTGGGAAGAAAGTCAGAACAACACTTCCAGTGTTAAGTGTTGTGACTATAGTTCCGATTACTACATGCTCGTATCTAAGATATCTGGTATCCAAAAGCGACATACGGGCCGTAACTGGTAGACCCATCCTGCCATGATATGAGAGGACTAGCCTGAGAGCTCCAAGATGGAGGTGTGTGTATCCCTGTTTATTCCATTGTTCTATGAAGGAAGTGGGAATCTCAAGAGTAATATACTGCTCCTGAGTGGTAGAGGTAAGGGAACATTGTGAAAAAGAGGAAGATTGGACATACTCTTTAACAGATAAAGGTTGTTTGTGGATGATTTGGTTGAAGATTTTTCTGACAAAGTTCTGTTTCTTGAAAATATTATATGGGTTAATAATGGGTATAAGAGTGTTTTCGATTTGGACATTTTCAGGAATATGAGAAATTTCCACAAGATGGTCAATCTTATTGGATATAGTTTTTCTACAAGAAGGAGAGAGTTGTAGAATGGAGGTATGAGTGGTGATTTCTGAAGTCGTGATAGCTGAGTTTCAATATTAAATATTAAAATTTTTTATATCTATACTTAATTTTATAATCAAAATAACAATAAGGGTCGTGCAACGCATGTATAAACAACTAGTATATATTTAATCACTCATTGCGCGGACATTAATCTAGTATATATATATATATATATATAAGAGCAAGAATTTAACATTACTCTCTATCCTACGTGAAAAGCTATATATCCTACATGAAAAGCTATATAACTTTTCAACCTATTTTCTCAATTCTTTATTCAACAGTCACAGGCTGCCCAAGAAAACTGGAAATTACATATGAGTGGTACGGGGAAGGTGAATACTGATGCAGCAATCTTTATAGATGGAACTTGGGTTATGGCTTTGTAATACGTGATTTAGAAGGATTGGTTTTGATGGCAGGAGCAAAACGGGTTCGTATGGGAGGAAATAGCACAGTTGCACAAGCTTTGGCAATGCGTTGGGTGCCGGAAACAATCAGGGATAATTGAGGTTGGATGTGATAGCAAGGTATTGATAGAAAGGATGCTCAGACGTATAGAGTGAGCTCATAATTTGGGATGTTCATACTTTAGCTGCTTTTGGTGGATTTAACTTTTACAAGAACTTTTGTTGGCGGTCTTTCTCAATTATATTTTGTATTTTAATTACTTTTCTATACATTTGAATTAGGAGTTTTTCAAAAAGAACTTTCAAGTGGGTTTTATAACACTTCTTTTTTAACGCGTAATAATGACTTTAAGATGCTCATATAAAATTGATTTTTAAGATGCAATTACAGGAAAAGTCTTTCAACGGATTATTTAATTAGTTTATGTAATTACTTTTTTATGCCTTTTCTTTAGTCTTTCAGTGTATGCTGCTGTATGTTTCAATAGCAACATGTCCATTTCAAAGTGGCTTGCATTAATTATTGCCCAATGAAGAATTGGACTGATTATCATTTTAAATTATATACCTAATTATATATTTCGAAAAATTTAAAGATTTTTCTCAATAGGAACATGAACATTTGAATTGTGAGAAAATTCCTGTTAATATATAAGCCTCTTGAAGTAGTCTATATACTTATTTATGATGGTGCAATGTCAAATTAATAATTAATGCTGTATTTAATCATTAAGTTTAAATTATCTAGGTTAGCACTTCCTTTAAATTTGGTACATTAGTGCGCTTAAGATAGGTTCAAATCTTCTCTATGTTTGTATTTAGTTAATTCCTATTCATATAATCTTTTTAGAAATTTAAATCGACCATATATTACACATTATCATCATACAAAAATAAAGGAATAAATATAAAAATATCATGTTGCATTATATTTTGACAATTTTAAGTATGAATAATATAATAATAATAGTTGATTGCAGTAAATTCATTTAAATCTTTGTCATTTGAAATTTTTTAACAGTAAAATATTTATTTTTGTCACGATCTGTAATCATATATTTTTTTATAAAATAAAAGCACATGCTTAAAATTGTCAAAAATTAAACATTATAGAGTACCTTTTTGTAATTTTTCCAAAATACAAAACAAATGAACATAACTAAAAACTACAAAAGAAAACTTATTTTTCTAATTTCTTATACTTTTTACACTTTTATTTTAAAAAACTAACTGATGAATATAAAATATTTAGAATTAAAATTAATAACAAAAATTAGTTGCAACACATTAATATAGTATGCATTTTGTTCTATAATAATATGAACCCTTGTAGTTAATTAATAAGATCTTTTCAAAATATGTAAATTTTATATATAATTTACTAAAATCGTGCAACACATGCGCATTCAAATAGTTTAATTATAATATGGAAAGGATAAAGTAGAATCCTAAGTTATTATTAAGGAGCTAACCAAAAAAAAAAGAAATTATATGTATGAATCTTTTATCTTTTGAAGGAAAAGGCGGTCCATCTATATTTTAGTTGCCTAAATCTAGACCTTCATGATTTGTTTCATAAATAAGAGCGTGAAGAAAGGGTTTTGTTTTAGGTTGAACTTGATCTGAAATTTTTAATTGGGTATTTAGCATAATTATTAGACAACAGCAAATAATTTCTTGGTTCTCAACTACTACATTAAAATGTTTAATTATACTTTTTTTAGTAGTTACTGATCATTGTTAAATACTCAACAATTTTAATCCATAAGTTTCAATAAACTATTGGTTTAAAAGAGTTTTAGAATTTATAACAGTCAAAATTGAACAACTTTAATTCATAAATATCTATAAACTATGAGGAATAGCTTAGTTAAAATAATTTTAAAGCATGTATTAGGGATAATGACTGATAATGCAAGCTTTTTTTTTTTGCTGCGAAATGTTCATAGAACTGTTACAATGAAATGTACTTAAAACCATATATCACGTAATTAAAAAATATTTATAGAACTAACATTACGGAATATTCAATTGATAAGATGTAATACTTAGTTTGAGATGGAATCCAAATTCTTCTACAGAACTAATCTCATAATTAAGTAAAAAAAAATTAATTAAAATATAATCCGAGTAGTTTTACAAGAAACACAAATGTCTCAAGTTAATGATTGAAATGATTTCATCAAGTTATAAGGATTTGGATGGATCCTACTTTGCAGTTTATTAAAGTCCTCTACAAGTTCTCTAAAACATTTTGGTCTCATCGAATTTGCAATTAAAAGAGAGATTAATGAATCTGGACTTTCTAAAATCCAGTTTGCTATGAGCCAGCGTTCCCCCTGAAAATGGCCTTTGAAAAAGAAAGAAAACACTGCGGACAACATGTGATAGATGTGCTAATGCTGGCCAATTTCCATTCATTGGTTACACATTGGAAGAAAGTCAAAAGCTTGATTCACTAATTCAGATCGTAACCGCCAGAAAAATAAAATGACGGAAATACCCCTGACAATGCTTCTACGAAACAACAGTGAAGAAGCAATTGCACCCTCTCAAGGGAATCAAAACCGACCACTGATCCAACTCTGTTCTGACGCTGTCATCTGCCAGGAGACCATTCCCATCGCCCTCTTTCCTAGAAAATCCTCTCCTTTCCTTGTATATATACACACCAAGTCCTCAGAACAAATACACAGGACAGGAGGAAAGGAAACAAAAAGAAAGTCAAGAAAACAGATATAATACACATATAATACAATGGCAGGAGGTTTTGAAGACTTGTTGCCGGTGATAGCAAAGCGGCTTGGAGGAGAGGGCTTGACAGAGGAGCTGTGTAATGGGTTTAAGATGTTAATGGATAAAGAGAAGGGAGTTATTACAGTAGAGAGTTTGAGAAGGAACTCTTGCAGTGTTCTTGGTATAAAGGATTTGGAAGAAGATGAGATTGTTAGTATGGTTAAAGAAGGCGATCTTGATGGTGATGGTGTGCTTAGTGAGATGGAGTTTTGTGTTCTGATGTTCAGATTAAGTCCTGATTTGATGCAAGAATCTAGGGCGTGGCTTCAATATGCACTTGAAGAGGAGCTTAATAGCTGGGGTCTTTGATCATCTGTTTGCCTATGGATACGACGGCGTTATCGCCAGAGAAACAGAGAAACTTATTGCTGTTCTTTTTTCCTTTTTTTTTTCTCTTTCCTTCTTCACATATGTTTTCTTTTTGTTCTTTCTAATTGATGTCGAAGAGAAAGAAAATTACATGGAAAAATGAAAGGGAATTGGCTGTTTAATATATATTTCATTATACATTTACATTTTACAATTCCTTATTATTATTATTATTCTCTCAGGTTATCAGATGCTTTTCTATTTAATGCACTAGATTAATCCCCATATAGCAGCTTATTAACCTGTGCAATCACTCAATTGAAATTGAAATGTATTTCTTTTTGAATCAAAATTGAAATGTATTTAGTAAATCATAGTTTATAAATCTAATTAGGAGCATTATTATTTTAGTATAATATAACTCTTAGTCATATTAAATCGGGATAATCTATGTAGTTCTATGCTGAAAAATAATTCACTTTTACTTAATTTACACGTGCATTAAAAAATTATAAGTTTTTTTAGTTAATGCCATTAATTTATCATTATTACTTATGCAAATATTTTAATACTTTTATCTTTTAATTGCCAATTTTCTTTTACATTTCAGAGAAATATAAGTTTTCTATACTATTCATAATTATTATAAGATATTATAATATACAAGTTCTAAAAAGAAAGATAACAATTTATTAAAAACTCCCATGGAGGAGCATATAAAATTAAAAGAAAGTTCAAATCCTGTGTCAATCAAAAGAAAAATAGAACCCTTGAATATGGAGATAAAGAGCGATGGTCCCTTAGGAAAAGATTCGGCGCCGCCAATAGAAAGGGATGACCGGACAAGGAAAAAAGCGAAAACTCGGATTGAGGACTAAGATCATATTATGGATACATCAGAAATCGTAGTGCTGCCTGAAGCACTAGTGTTTTTTCGAGATAAACTGATGCAAGACTCAATGAATCTGGAAAAGAATTTAGGGAACGAGCAATTCGATGGAGAAGTTGATGGAGAGGATATTCGAGAGTTCTCTAAGGAAGGTGTACATGCGATTGCTATATGGTAGAGGATGAAAACTTACTTGGCCAAACCTTGGTGTAATGCAGTGGTGGTGAAACTACTAGGAAGACCCATTAGTTATAAGGCTCTATGCAGCCGGCTTGAAGGGATGTGGCCAACAGAAGAAAAATTTGCTATTATTGACTTGGATAATTATTACTTTTTACTTCAGTTTAAAACGGAAAAAGATGCACAAAGTGCCTTATTGAATGGCCCTCGGATGATTATGGGACATTACTTAATGGTGAGACCTTGGAGCCCGGAGTTTGATAGTGCCATGAATCATATTCAGTCGGTTATTATTTGGATTAGGCTACTCGGGATGCCTATACACTTTTATCATAGAAAGGTGTTGAAGGCTATAGGAAACATAGTTGGCAAAGTGATGCGTATTGATTAGAACACAGAGACCATGAAAAGGGGGCGTTTTGCAAGGAACGTAGTGGAACTTGATCTAGGAAAACCTCTGATATCAAAATTCAAAATAGATGGCAGAATGCAATTGGTCGAATATAAGGGATTGCCTCGCATCTATTTTGAATGTGGGATGTTTTGGTCATGTCATGACTAGTTGTCCAACTAAACTGAGTAGGGAGGAAGATAAAGAGCAACCTTCTGATACAGCACTGCCGTTAGGACAGAAGGAGAGAACAATGACAAATTTTAGTCCCTGGATGGTAGTTGCCAAGAAAGAAGGAAATCAAGGTTGAAGGAAGGTAATGCCTCATATTGTAATGGTCCCTAAAAAGGAAAGGATAGTAGACTTGGATCTCGATATGATATTTTGGCAAAGCTGGAAAAGTGCGAAAATTAAAGAATTGATGAAGATATGAATCCTTTTATTAGGGATATTCAACCTAGATCTAGAGTGCACCAAAATTCTAGCAAATAACCTAGCCAACCCTCTGGCCCTAAGACCAGGCCCAAAAACACCTCGGATTCCCTAAAAAGGCAACACCTCAGTAATGTAACAAATCGGCCTTCCAAAACTCCACATGGTCCATAAAAACTTAAAATCAAGCCCTTTGCCGCCATGCAAAACCATGCATCCTCAAGTAAAGATGTGACTGCCCTAGCTATCAAAACCAAAGATATATCCTATATCCTAAACACAACTACCTTTGACTAAAACAAACATACAAATGTCCATTTTACTGAATGTCGGGACTTGAGAAGTAATAAGCTCTCTAGCTCTATTTCTTAAAAGCATGACAAGGCTAGAATGGACCGTCGTAAAAATAGTGTGATTGAGATTGATAGACCGCTAGACACTTTTGAGGGAAGTGAACCTGTGGATGGCTGCAAGATTGACTATGGTATTGAGAGGAGTTTGAATTTTCAGATGAGGATGAGGACAATGATGAAGATGATGAGGAATTTGAGGGAACATAAGATATGGAGGATGATGGATAGAGAGAGGACGATATCCTCATGCCGTAATGCGGGTGTATGCGTCTTATTTCATTAAGTTTTTATAGATTTAAAAATCTAAGAAACATCTAAGAGCATATGTGATTCGATGAGGCAAAAACATCAAGGGGCAACAAGGGTGAAGCAGTCACATTTGCAAGCTCTACGAAAAGAGTTTGAAGTTCTTAAAATGAAGCAAGGAGAATCTGTCAGCGATTATTTTGCTAAAACTCTTACCATCGTCAACAAAATGAAGGCAAATGGGGAGAGCAAGGGAGATGGTGAAGTGGTAGCAAAAATTCTGAGATCAATGACTCCAGATTTTAACTATGTGGTGTGTGCTATTGAGGAGGCTAAGGATACAAGTCTCTTGTCAATTGATGAACTGCAAAGTAGCTTGCTCGTGCATGAGCAGCGTATGAAAAAGAAGTCTTCGCTAGAAGAAATTCAGGCTTTGAAGATTTCTTCTGGAGAACAATTTGGAGGCAAAGGTCGTGGTAGAGGAAGCTCCAGAGGGGAAGGGGAAGAGGCAGCCAAACATTTGACAGATCTACCATTGAATGCTTCAAGTGTCACAAGTTGGGGCATTTTCAGTAGGAATGTTCTGCCAAGGAGGTGAATTATGTAGAGTTGCAAGAAGAGATGTTGTTGATGGCTTATGTGGATGTTGATGCACCTAACAAAACAGACATATGGTTTCTTGATTCAGGCTGCAGCAACCATATGTGTGGGAAGAAAGACTATTTCACTGATATTGATGAAAATTTCAGTGATACAGTGAAGTTAGGCGACAATACTAGTATGGTGGTTGCAGGAAAGGGTAATGTGAGATTGAAAGTGAACGATGTGGTGCAGATCATTACAGGAGTTTTTTATGTGCCACAACTGAGGAATAACTTGTTGAGTGTAGGACAGTTACAGGAGAAAGGGCTTTCTTTCCTGTTTCAGCATGAGAAGTGCAAAGTGTATCATCCAGAAAGAGGCTTGATTTTAAAAATTAAGAAGTCTGCAAATAGAATGTTCATATTTAGTGCAGTGTGTCAGCCTTTACCATCTACTTGTTTTAGTGCAATCACCGAAGATCTTGTGCAGCTCTGGCACTGCAGATATAGGAATTTGAACTTTAAAGGCTTGAGGACTCTTCAACAAAAAGAAATGGTGCATGGCCTGCCACAACTCATGTCTCCATCAAAGTTGTGCAAGGATTGTCTGATAGGAAAGCAACACGGAGATCCGTTTTCGAAAAAGCAGCACTTGGAGAGCATCACAAGTTCTACAGTTGATACATGCTGACATCCGTGGACCAATAACACCTATCTCCAACAGCAAAAAGAGGTATTTGATCACCTTTACTGATGATTTTAGTAGAAAAACATGGGTTTATTTTTTGATAGAAAAATTTGAAGCCTTCACTACTTTCAAAAAATTTAAAGTTCATGTTGAAAAGGAATCAGGTTTTTTTATTAAAAACTTATGAACGGATAGAGGTGGTTACATCACATGAATTCAACAATTTTTGTGATGAAAATGGCATACAAAGACAGTTAACAGCAGCCTACACGCCTCAACAAAACGAAATTGCAGAGCGAAAGAATAGAACTATTATGAATATGGTTCGTAGCATGCTTTCAGAGAAGAAAATTCCTAAAACTTTCTGGCCTGAAGCAGTAAATTGGGCAGTGCACATCTTAAACCGGAGTCCAACAATGGTGGTAAAGAATCAAGTTCCAGAGGAAGCATGGAGTGGAAGTAAGCCTTCAGTTGCACATTTTCGAGTTTTTGGTTGTGTTTCTCATGTGCATGTGCTTGATAGTACGAGAAGCAAGTTAGATGATAAGAGCATCAGTTGTGTTTTGCTTGGAGTTAGTGACGAGTCTAAGGCATACAGACTTTATAATCCAATTTCACAAAGGATTATAATCAGTAGAGATGTGGTGTTTGAAGAAGACAAGTGTTGGGATTGGGATAAAAAGTATGATGCTGAAATTGCATGTGATTTAGAATGGGAAAATCGCTTAGATGGAGAGACAACACTGGAGCATAATGAAGCTGGAATGAATTCTGATATTGATGATGAAGAAATCACGATTCCAATTCATCAGTTGAGGAAGGGTCTACAAGTTCTAGTGAAGAAAGAAGAAGAGTGCCACCAATATGGATGCGGGACTATGTTACAGGAGAAGGACTTTCTGAAGGTGACGAGGAAGCTTATTTTCTTCTGTTTGCAACAACAGATCATATTCACTTTAAAGATGCTGTGAAGACTGAGAAATGGAAACATGCCATGGATGTTGAAATGGAGGCAATAGAGAGGAATGGTACATGGGATTTGGTGGAATTGCCTGAAGGGTCAAAGAAAGTGGGAGTCAAGTGGATTTATAAGACTAAATATGATGAAAATGGAGAAGTGAACAAATACAAGGCTAAACTTGTAGTGAAGGGGTATGCTCAAGAGCATGGAGTAGATTACAATGAAGTTTTTGCACTAGTGGCGCGCATGGAGACAATCCGTTTGGTCCTTGCCCTTGCAGCTCAAAAACATTGGACAGTTTATCAACTAGACGTGAAGTCTGCATTTTTACATGGTGAGCTGAAAGAAAATGTATACGTAGAGCAGCCTTGTGGATATGTGAAACAGGGGAAGGATCAGAAAGTCTACAAGTTAAAAAAGGCACTTTACGGGTTGAAGTAAGCACCGCATGCATGGTACAGTCGCATAGAAGCTTATTTTTTGAAGGAAGGCTTTGAGAAGTGTGATTACGAGCACACCTTATTCATAAAATCTGAGAGAGAAGGCAGGATGTTGATTGTAAGTTTGTATGTTGATGATCTCATTTTTATTGGAAATAATGAGTTGATGATTGCAGATTTTAAGAACTCCATGAAGCGTGAATTTGATATGACTGATCTCGGAAAAATGAGGTATTTTCTTGGTCTTGAAGTGTTGCAAAAGCCTAATGGAATTTTTATAAGTCAAAAGAAGTATGCTGTAGAAATATTACGAAGGTTTGGGATGGAGAATAGCAATTTTGTGCATAATCCAATTGTTCCTGGTGTTAAGCTTAAAAAGGATGAAGGTGGAGTTAAGGTGGACAAAACCTATTACAAGCAAGTTGTGGGTAGTCTGATGTATCTCACCGCAACACGTCTTGACATGATGTTCGTGGTGAATTTAATCAGTAGATATATGGAAAACCCCACAGAAATGTAGTTGCAGGTTGCAAAACGAGTGTTAAGATACTTGAAAGGAACGATCGAGTTTGGAATCTTCTACAATAAGGGAGGAGATGGTGAACTTCATGTTTATTCAGATAGTGATTATGCTGGTGACTTGGAACATAGGAAGAGCACCTCAGGTTACGTTTTTCTGCTGAGCTCAGGAGCTATATCGTGGTCATCCAAAAAACAACCTGTAGTGAGTTTATCTACTACAGAAGTAGAATTCATTGCGGCAGCTTCATGTGCTTGTCAAGCTATGTGGTTAAAAAGGGTGTTGGGAAAATTGGGCCAGAATCAAAATAAGTCTACACTCATTCACTGTGACAACAGCTCAGCCATCAAGCTTTCAAAGAATGCAGTGATGCATGGTCGAAGCAAGCACATTGATGTTCGTTTTCATTTTCTTCGTAATCTCACTAAGGATGCTACGGTAGACTTGGTGCACTGCAGGACACAAGAACAATTGGCAGATATTATGACTAAACCTCTCAAATTGGATGTTTTCTTTGTTGAGAATTGTCTCTAGAACAGAGCGATCTAGAGCCCGAAACAAGTAATTCTTTGCTTTTAAGTCTTTCAGCTTCTGCTCTTCGATATTCTTCTTTTGCGCTTCTGTCAATGCACCTCCTTCTGCTGCTGCAGGGATTCCTATTTCCACCACACTCCAGTATTCTTTTGATCGCAAGAAGTTCTCCATGAGCATTGCCCAATGATCATAATACCCATCAAACTTTGGTACAGCTGGTTGCACAAACGAACTTTCTGTAGCCATTTTTCAATTAACACTCTCGTAGAAAACTGCTATTTCTAATTCAATCAGGCCTCGTGTGAGGCTCTGATACCAAATGAAAAGGATAATCTAATAACAGAAGAAAGAGAGAATGATCTCCTTTTATTGAATGTGAAAAACTGGCCTTTTAATAGTCATACAAAACAAAAACATCAGAAAATACGCAATGAAAAGTTAACCAATTTTAGACTACTTCAAACACTAACTCCCTAAGAAATAGGAGATTATTTTCTTAACAGTCTAACTAAGATAATTAATAATATAACAGAACTTTCTAACATTGAGAAGCTTATCTCGCACAATTAAATCTTTTATTTGAATGTCTAGACCTAGTATCCTTACTTTAATGGAGCCGAGAGTTAGTGGGTTGGAAGCTAACTATTCTTTTCAAAAGGAGGGGGAAAGTTTTTCGAGAGGGATTCGTGTTATTCGGAAATAGGAAATCAAAGTATCAGGGTTAGAATTCATAAGCAATTTATTTCAAATTCACATTGCTGAAGATATGGGGTGGGTATGTGTTTCATAAATATTTATAGCAACCTTGTTCCGAGTGGCAGGAAAGTCTTATGGGATGAGATTTCTAGATTAAATATGGATTACAAGACCTCATGGCTGTTAATAGGTGATTTTAATGCCATTCTTTTTACTTCATTTTAATGATTGTGAGTTGGTTGATCTGGAAGTTCATGGCTAGAAGTTCACCTGGGTGAGGGGTAGTCTTAAGAAGAAGTTAGATCAAGCCTTGTGTAACCAGCAATGATATGGTCCTATGCAAATGCATCAGTCCTGAATTTGCCTAAAGTGAGTTTACATCATTGCCCCATCCTAATCCATACTCAGAATGTTTGCAATGTTAAGCATACCAAGCTGTTTAAATTTATGGCCTATTAGATGCTCCACAAGGACTTCCAGAACTCTATGGAAAATTCGTGAAAGGGTAATGATGATTTTAAGAGTCTGGTTAATGGCTTCTCACTTAAAGCCTAGAATTTGCATATCAATGTGTTTGGAAGCATTCATAAAATGAAAAGAAGAATCCTAGCGAGATTAAGAGAAATCCAGCATGCATTGGAAACTCACTCAACTCCTAATTTATTGAAGCTGGATATGGGATTAAGGCAAGAATTTAAGAAAGTGCTTAATCAGGAGGCAGTGTGTTGGATTCAAAAATCAAGAAATGATTAGATAAATCTTGGTGACCGTAATACAAGCTTTTATCATAAAAGTACAATGCATAAGAGGAAGCATAATTAAATCTTGTTTCTTAGAGATTCTGATGGGATATGAACGGAGGATCAAAACTCCTTGAAGAACATGGCTATTAAGTACTTCTCTGATCTTTATACTAAGCCAATTGTACGTTATACTGTATTATTTGAAGGAGTGGTTCCCTTTGTTTGATAATGATGTCATGGATCGCTTGCACCTTACTGTATTGGATAAGAAAATTCATGATGCTTTACTCCAAATGCATCCCTTGAAAGCTCAACGGGTGGATAGGCTCCATGTAGTGTTCTTAAAAAAATATTGGCATTTGGTGTGTCGTTTGATACATGAAGTTTTTCTTAGGTAGAAAGATGTGGAAGACTTAAGCCAGACTGTAATGGTTGAAGACTTAAGTTTATTACTCAATTCTGCTCGATCAGTCTTTGTAACGTGATTTTGAAGCTAATCTCTAAGATGGTGGTTAACCAGTTGCAGAATATTCTGCCTGTAATGGTTGGCCTAGAGCAAACTAGCATTGTGTCAGGAAGGCATATCATGGACAACATAATTATTACCTAAAAAATTGTGCATTCCATGAGAAGAAAAAAAGGAAAGAATGGGTGGATGGCTATAAAGGTGGATTTAGAAAAGCCTATGACATGTTATCTTGGGATTTTATGAGAGAACTCTTAATGAGGCTAGAATTCCATCCTATTTATTTGATGTGGTTATGAAGTATATAACCTCCAACTCTATGGAGGCCAAATAGAATGGTGAATTAACTCCTTCTTCCAAACCTTCACAAGGTATTAGGCAAGGCGATCCGCTTTTGCCTTATATTTTGTATTATACATTAAGAGGCTTGCTCATGCAATTAGTAATGAAGTTCATCAAGAAAGATGGAGAACTTTGAAGCTTGGACGAGATGGTCCAGCTCTAACCCATTTATTCTTTGTAAATAATCTTTTCCTGTTTGCGAAAGCTAGTATGGATCAAGTTAAGATTATTATTGATGTCTTGGAAAGATTTTGCATGAGTTCGGGGCAGAGGGTGAATAAAGCCAAAAATGAATGTGTTCTTCTCATATAGTGTTCCCAATCCAAATCAGAGAGAGGTTGGACGTGAGCTCGAGGTAATGGTCACCAGGAACTTGGGTTCATATCTTGGCATTGCCCTTTCTTGCATGGTAGGGTGACAAGAAACAACTATAATGGAATTTTGGAGAAGGTTCAACATAGGCTAATTGGATGGAACGTTTAATCATAAGCCTTAGCTGGTAGAGTCACTTTGGCCTAAACCATCTTCATATACCGTTCCTTTTTAAGCTATGCAAGCAGTTCGGATTCCTTTTGGCATTTGTGATAAGATTGAGGTGATTTGTCACAGTTTTACTTAGAAAAGCACTAAGGAGCAAAGGAAGATGAGTGTAGCCAATTGGGATATTGTTTGTAGTCCAAAGTCGTAGGAAGGACTGGGGTTAAAAAATTTGAGGACTATGAATAATGCTTTTTTATAAAGTTAAATTGGAGTGTCATTCAAAATAAAAATGATTTGTGGGTACAGATTATTAAGGCAAAGTATGGTGTTCTGCAAGAGGGCATCCCTTGGACTCTAAATGGCTAAAACAGCTCGTCTCTACGGAGAGCAACGGGAGAAATTTAGGAGGTGTATCGGCATAATAGAGATGTGTTTGATGATAAATAACTAATTTCTGGTGTGATAAGTGGACTGATCTTAACCGTCCTTTAGTCCAGTTTATTTATCTGCCTCTGTCTATTCAAAAGAGGTCGAAATTTGTTAAAAAGCTTGAGATAGTATTTGCAATTTATTGAATTTAAAGGTAAAGGCTTGCTTTTTTTTTTCTTTTTTAATCTTTGGATTCTATTGCAGTCCTCTTGCTGATTAGATTTATATTATTTTGCAACTTTGGTACTTTACCATATCTATTTTATTGCACATCTCTTTCACTTTCTTGTTTAGGTTCAACCATTCTTTTAGTTAGTAGCACTTAGAATGTGTTTGCTACTGCAAAATCATGCATTTCAGTAAGCAATTTTTAGGCTTTGTTCATGTGTTATGTTAAGAATTATATTTTTAAGATTTATACCAACCAATTTTTATTGTGTCTCATATTACTAACTGCACTCTTTAATATTAGTCAACAATATGAAACTAAAAAGAAACAAATTGAAAAATGTGATATGTAAATAAGAAAAAGGTTAATATGGACTTCCGGCTGCTACGTTAGCAAATTATGGTCGGCTGTCACATCCATTAGTTTTAATTCATTTACTGGTACTAAGAAAAAATAAATTAAAGAATTAAGGATATCAATAGCCAAAGATGATATCAAAATAATACAGCTCATATTTATTTTCTGTAGTTTATTGACCAGCATATATCATCCTTATCTATTTGCTTCTTGTACCTATAAACATATATATTGTAATACTCATATATGGTGTCACTTATTTTAAAAATTTTAATTGAATACACTCCTTAAACTATCCAATCCTCATTCTCAATGTCACAATCACTACCCTCACTTTCATTCACATCATCACAATCATTCAGTACTACTTTCATCTAATCCTGTGCTAGGTACATATTCTTCGTCATCAAATTCAGAAAAGCAAAAAAATACACATCAGTTATAGCTTTATCGTCCTGTTCGTTACTCATCCCGCCTTACCCTGAGATTCCTATTTCTACCTCTAGATTGTCTATTTTGTGGCACCCTTTCCATTACCCATCCTACCTTGTACATCAACCCTAATAGGCCTAACTCTCAATCTAGCAGCTATGAACTCCCTCACGGGGACGCCATTAAGATTAGGGCCCTTACTCAATTGAACCTCATTAATATTAGATCCCCACTCAGTTGAATCTCGTTAAGATTAGGACTCTAATTTAATGGTACACCATTCAGTTTAAGTACATCATCCACTGTATTATCTTGAATTAAAACATCCAAAAACAAGAGGTCATTCGTACTGTTTTACACTTCTCATAAATAAAAATAGGAATATTGGATTATCCTTATACATTTTTAAAAAAAAGTAATGCTACCCCTGGCCCACCTAATGTCCATACCATATCCTATATATATCACTAAACGGCAAAGTAAATTAAATATATCTATTAGGGTGCACACCGCTTATAGTTACCACCGTTCTTCAACCTAACTTCCAGATTATATATATCAACATACATCATCTCGGAATATCAAAGGAAACATAAAACAACTCTATATTTAATGGCAACATATAAGGCATAATACAATAATTAACATTCAATTATCAGTTGTCTTAAAACACATGCATAAACTGCAACTATAATACTATTGCGATGTTGCCTGTCCTTATATACATGTAATGATTAAAATAAATTCCTTTTGAAACAACTAATAGTTCTTTTTTTCTTTTTAATCTATGCAAAGACGCTTGCAGAATTGATAATGATTCCTCAATAAGCCAAAAACCATACCTTCAACACATGGTCTTTTACAGTTTGGGCCATTACTTTCTAGAGGGAAGATGTACAGCGAGAGATTATTCTAGGTCATAATTTTTTAGAAAGAGAGAAAAAGAGTCATTAACAAGTGGTTAATTGTCATTAACCCTCTGATTAACCTACAAAAGATAATTACAGAACTTATGGAAAATTACAATTTCTGCACTTGAGACCATCTTGAGGTCATAAGATCAACATAAACAAGCACCACATTTACAAACACGAGGAGAGGTTACAACCATTTTTAAGCTTACCCGCTACTTGAACATAAAAGAGAACCATTATCAAATTTTTCCAGCTCATCCAGCCAACCATAACTCACCCTACTCAAACTTGTTCTTGATGATTGAAAGTTATGATCGATCGTAAGAATGTATTCTTTTATGTTTTAAGTCTCTTTCTCCATGTCTGTTGATTCATTGAGTTCGTGAGGCAATAAAAGCCTCTCTGACGAGCAAATTTTGCATTTTCCCAAGTTGAGAAACATCACCTACTTGCATATTTCAGAAATATGAATAATTGATAGGTCCAGTGACAGCAGAGGGGATGATGAGTAATGTTCTACCTTGTTACAGTATTAGAAGTTCCATCTATCTAACTGCCGCTTGGCTTCAGCCATGTCTTTTTGCGCCTTCTTTCTTCGATAAAATATTGGGCAATCCCGACTGAACAAAATGCAGTAGTAATTAAAATAAGAAAATATACAGAAATGTGGAAATTTGAAATCAGAGTGGAAAGTACGAGCAAATTCAAGCTCTTGAACACAAACACATGATCTCATATTCCTCTTCTTTTCTTTGTCATTTTTTTATTTTCCTTACTTAAAATGAGAGAATCTAATTCGTGGAAAGGAAATCCACGCTAAGTAAAATAGCCTTATTCAAGGGTTTTAAAGGTGGAGGAGAATAAACCTAGTGCAAAGCACATCCTGATGAAGAGAGCCTTGGCACTCTTGGCATTGTGTCCACAGCCTCCCAAATAGCAACTCTAGCTCAGACACTGCAAAGTGCAATTTATACATCCCAATTAACAGACTTCATTCATTTCAATGTACACAGTTATCATGTGAGAATAAAATCAGAAGAGATGTTTACCTTGAGAAACTGTTTTGCAGTATAGCTCTGCTTCTCTTCCTTTGCAGTGTGAGCAGAGGGTTCGATCTGAATTGCTGATCAAAACAGAATTATAAGTATAACGACCTCTATGACGGCTTAAGAAAAAGCTAGAATGCCATATCCAAGAGGAAAAGGCTCTTAGCATGAAAAGAGAAAGGGTTGCATAAATGCAATTGCTAAGGCACATTATGCCAAGAGATAAAGGTCCCTTTTGATAGAGAACTTTTCTCTAAAGGATACTGCAAGACATCTGACCAAGTTGCTATAGGTGTAAGAGAATGCAGAATTTCGTCTTTATTGTCAGTCTGACACAACAAACAGAAATAGAAGTTCACTGACCATATAAGAGAGCAGGGTACTGACAACTATTGAACTTGATAGAACATATCAAATGACGCTCAATATGCCTCACTTGTAGAAAGTCTAAAAAAAGACAGTACCTAAAGCAATTATAATTGACAATACTGGAAGAACACAATGTGCACCCTCAAGATCAGTTAGATGGAGAAAAAGCTGGTCTTTTACTATTTTTTGTACATAGAAAAGTGAGAAAAGTTAATTAAAAAAAAAAAAAACTTTTGAGCGTGTATATGGAACTCTATTAATACTAAGTACAGTGTGGTTCTTTTGGAGGGATCTCGGACATGATGGCCAGCAAGACAATGTGCATCAGTAATAGGTATCCCTGGAAATGGTTTACAATATCTGGCCTTGGCTAAACAATTAGGTAAAATCCTCCACATTAAAACTTAAAAATATTCTCCAAAAATTGCTTGACATTCTAATTGTTTGTCAACATTAGCACTCAACACTCATCCTTCATTACTGGCAAAATAAAATGTAGAACCCAGAAATGGTCCCAATATCATGCTTAGGAGACAGTAAAGATCTAATGGATTTCCAAAATCTAACACAAAGACCTAGTGGATTTCCAAAATCTTAGAAGTGGTCTCAAATGTATCCTCTGCACAATGGAAGATTTTCTGTTTCTTTGCATAGTATAAACTATAAATTGAAAACTGAAATGCATGGTTTCATGTGATTATAGTAAATAGTGAATATCTTGGTTAGATTAGAATATAGAAGGGCATAACTGTCACCTTCCTATATGCATTATGAAAATGATCACCACAAAAAGGACAAAAAAAAGGGCATAACTAAAGCTGCATGGGCTTTTCAAGTAATTAGGGAAAAAATCTAGTTTATAATGGTTATTCTAATTAACAAAAATCATTCAGAGAGTAAAGCTTAAACATCTTAAGGATGAGAATTATGGAAGACTTGAGCAACTCTGAAGAAATAGAAAGGAGTGTAAGGCAAATGGGGTAAGGGAGCCCAGGACTGAAAGAGGAGTGCAATGCAAACAGAACACACCTAATTAGAGCTTTGCAGCCAACACAAGTGAGCTGTTTCTTAGCAAATTTCATGATGCCACCATTTGAAGGAGTGGAGATGGAAATAGATCTTGTATGACTTCCATGGAGAAGTTCTTTGCTGGCATTCTTCAAAATGGGCTCAAAAATTCTTAGAAGTGGCTGCAAAGTCAACACGTTTAATTTAAATGTTATAGGAAAAAAAATTGGCTCCATACGAACATACACCAAACAAACCTTGCTAATTTGATTCTCAAGATAATATTGAGGGTCTATCGGTATGTTATTTTCTAGGACGTAGATAGGATCCTCAGATCTCTCATAAGCCTGATTACAAGTAGAAGATAAATTAGAATTAAACCTCAATAAAAATTTAAGAAATTTCCTGGAGAGAGGAGGGGGAAAAACCAGAATCACCCAAGTTTACCTTAGCACCTTTTGCAGCTTTTATAATGACATAAGGTACTCGATCTCCAACATTTGGAGCAGTGGCAGCATCTCTCTGTCAATCACAAACATAACAAGATTTTGTTATGATTTGAAATTATCAGCAGTTGGGCTAAACAAGAAGTTCGGAATCGCGTCTTTGTTGCTGTATAATGGAATATTTGAAAAGTCATCTTTCCATCTCTTATGGACTAAGGTGGTTTGCCACTTTCACAATTTTGCCTGGTAGGTCTATAGGGTGCAACCTATTTCAAACCCACCCCTCCCCCCTCCTCGAATAAAACTAATTACATTTCTCAAAATAAACCTTGGAGTGTAATCTGGTTCCTTCTTCCAAGATCTAAATTTATCAACAGAATATAAATCAAAGATTAAAAACCACCCAAATATCACCTTAGATTTTGTAGTACAAGGGGCATGAAGCCAGCCATCAAAATCAGCAATTTGGTACATACTTCCAAAACAATAATCTCATTAAATTTGTCTTTCCTCCAAAGATTTGACAAAAAACAAATTTAAACTTTTCATTTTTTATTAGCAGAAAAGAAAAGAAAATAAAATTATAGCACAAACTAAACAAGCATTTGAAGTTAACATTCTCATTTACACTCCTCCAAAAATAAATTTCAGATAGAATTGCTTCAAAATACTAAGAATGTCACTGATTGTAATATTGTCTACCCTGCAGATATTAATCTGTAATGAATTTAAGCAAGGTAGCAAGTCAATAATTCAAGTCAACTGCACTGAAGTAACAGAAATGCAGATACAGTAGCAATAGCAAGACGGAAACATCCAGTTGAGACATACAGTAGCTAAGCTACATGGAGGAGTTACTTGCAGAACGGTGAGAAGCACTTGTCTCTTAGTAGCTTAGTTCATTAGTTTTTAGTTTGATTCATTAGCTGCCGGTTATAAATGTAATTGACTTATCATAAAGGGAGAACATTATTTGTATTTAGTATTCAATTCCATAATTAAGCTCTGCAGTTCTCTCAAACTTTCTAGTTATCCTTGCCTCTTAGTAGTTTTATTCATTAGTTTTTTAGTTGATTCATTAACTGTCGGTTACAAATGCAATCAAGTAGCATAAAAGGAGAATGTTATTTTTTTTCAGTATTCAATTCCATAATTACGTTCTGAAGGAAGATATGAAATGAACACAACTATATTGACTCCTGAAATTGAAGGAGAAGTAAACAGAACAATATTCTAAAGCGTCACCCAACTGAACAAGCACAATAACTAAAAAATGCTAATTATGACCATTTCTCTATTAAAAGATAAAATCATAACAATCATAAATATGGACTTAGTATACTTGAGCATGAAAGGACTTGGAACTAATATATTAGAATGACAATTTTGACTAAAAGAGTAATTAGTAATCCATTAAGATATCAGAGCATAAATAGACTCATTTTAGACCCAAAACTTATCAGCCTAGCCAATTCTAATTAACTAGAAACTACTCAAACTACCTTAACTCCTAATATCCTAAAAGACTGTAAACATAAAATGCCAAAGCTAGGAACCTAACTTGCCACACCTAGCCAGGAAGTCTCTACTATTACATGATTCATATTCCTGGAGAATGAAATTGCAGCTAACCCGCAAATTCAGTTTCCCAATTCATTAATGCATCAATGGACACTAGAATCTATTGTTAAACATGTAACTGTTTTATTACAAAGGCTACCAACCAACAAGCCAGAAAGCAAGCGAGTCTATTGCCAAACTATGATGAAGAAGGGGGCGGGGTTCAACTTGCTAAAAATCCACAGAAGCACCTTCTTTAGCATTTTAACAACGTAAGATAAAAGAAAAATCAAAATAATATTGTTAGGGTACTTGGATTTTACAGAGATTGCATAAATTGTACCCAAATGAACAGTTTAAATTTCTTTAGGCATAAATAAAATGATATACTATTCCCAAGGTTTGCCTGCCAATAGAATTAAGACTTAAAAAATTCAGTTGCAACTTTATAAACCCATTCCTCGTGAACTTTTAAATTCTAACATATGTATATTTTGAAGTCTAAATAATTATAACTCTACCCTATAAATTCATAGCAGAAAACAAGCCTCAAAAGAAAGAAAACTGAAAAGAAAAACAAATGGAAATGTAAATTTATATACAAAATTGATAATTAAATCAATTAAGAACCTTGCGCATGCGCTCAGCAAGTTCAACATGAGCTGCCTTTACTTCATAGTCATCTCCCGTCTTTGTTAGACCCTGATAAATGAAGTAACTTAGTACAGGTATAATATTTGTGTTGTGACACAAGATTTATGGATGCTTATAGAAAGAAGTTTAAGAACAATAGCAAACCAAGACCCAGAACTGAAACCGTCTCGGCAATACAATATCCCACCTTAGTAATAACCAGAAGTGACAAATCCATGCGGTTCATGAGAAGATCAGAAATGGTATTCTTGACATACTGAACTGCACCAGGCACATCTCTGTCGATCAATATCTTGTGAAGGCACTCAGTTACCAGATTTTTAACCAATAAACAGTTGTCTCTTCGAACTGTTTCAATGCCTGCCCATGACTGGAGCAAATTAATAAACAACTCTCAATTAATATATTAGCCCCCCTTTGGGATTGAAGTGGGCAAAAGTGCTTTTAGAAAAAAAAGAAAAAAAAACTTTCTGTTTTTCTTCTTTTTAGTTTTGAGAATTACTTTTGGAGAAAGACAGGAAAATTGATGTTTTTTCCAAAAGCAGTTAATAAACAATTAAAAAATATTAAATTTCATAATTTTTAAAATTAAGAAGCTACTTTTTTAATACCCAACAACAATCCTAAACAGGCCCAGATAGTCAAATGGTTGAAAAGTTGACTGTTCACCTTTAGTATCCATTTTGTCAAATTTGTCTGAATTTGTCCAGTATAAACCAGCATATCTCTTCTTGCTAATCAACAAATATGGATAATAAACCTTTTCAAACTCTAGCTTGATGGGCTTCACATGCAAACAGGCCACAAATAAAACCACATGAATAAAAGTAAGTCATTGAAAATGTCCAAGAAAATTAAAAGGATAAAGAGGAAAAAAAAGGTTAAAAATTTGAATGAAAAAATTCAGAGACTTCAGATACTAGAATCAAAGTTAGCATTCAAGTCCACTAAACATTGCTGGCATCTCATATTCAAAACAAAGTTAGTATGATAGCTAATTGAAACCAAGTTCAAAAAACTGTATAGTAAGACTTCCCACTTCCTTTTTCCCACTATTGCTGAACTGGAATCCCTCTACTTCATGAAACCCGCCCTACCCAACTAGACAAGTAAATTACCACAAAGCCCCATTCTAACTGATGTCCCATGATATGGTTTATAACCTGCTCTAATAAAGATCAATGCTAACACTAATTTGCCAGGAAATTCAGTTATTTTTGGTCACACATGTTGGCGCGCTGGAAGCATGACTCATTCAAATAAGTGCAAATATGTTGGAGTCAAAATATAGCATTTCAGGTGTAGAAAATGAATTCCTAAGGAAAATAACAGGAAAATGAAGTTCAGTTCATGTCTTTCTTTTCAGAATAAGAAAGTTATAACTTAAGCCACAGAAACCATTTTAAACAATAAGAAAAAAAAAATGTGTGCACGTGAGTAAGCAAGCATGTGACTGTCCACGTGCGCGCATGGCAGAGAGAGAGAGACAGAGACAGATACAGAGACAGAGAGAGAGAGGACTGTTTCTAATGAAACTCAGAGATACGACATTATTTTTTTTTTTTAAGAAAAAAAAGAAGATTTCTTAATTTGTGAAATTCAACTTCTCCTCTCTGTTTTGGAAGTCTTCGAGTAGATTCAGTTAATTAGCAATTGAAAATGACAAGTCAGGTTAACCATTTAACGCTTCTTAGTTGCATAATTTCAAATGTTCAACACGTTCTCTCCCAGTTTACTTTAAAAATTGTATTTGCAACGAACTTATCAAACAATAAATTCAAAAAAAATCCATAATATGAAAACAGTATCAAACTTACTTTTATGAAAGTTCCACTGATATATTCAGCAGCTTCTCTTCCTAGCTTCATTGCTTCTGGCACAGTAGGCACACCAAATTGAACCATAACTGAATCTGTGTCCCCATATATAACCTAAAATCACCACTATGATCAGATCAAGCTATTCTAAAACGAAAATACAGACAAGGGCTCTGACATCGACTCATATTGAACTCAAGCCAGATACATAGAATATTAATAAAATAAAAGACTAATTGAAAAGGTGAAATAGAGAATACTAAAGAAACAGAGGAGGGGGCCGACAGGAGTGTAGGGGAGGGAAGGAGGAGAATGGGAAATGATCAAGCTCTTTTGTCAAACATACTAATAAATTGAGCCAAGTGCTCCACCAATTTCTCCAATCACAAACTTCAAAGAGCAAATGCTAGGATGGAAATTATAGTGCCAGCGCAATTTCTTGAAGTGTTTAATGGTGTAGGAGAAGGAAGAGGATAACTAAAAAGTTCAACACCGATGATTAAAGAGTATAAATAAGGACATGAAACACTAGGATTCCATTTTTCAGAGCTTCAAGCACTTCCACTAATTCAGGGAAGGTTTACACAATATGCATTAAAATTTCAGGTAACTACCAGCAAAGGTCCACAGAATGTATAAAAAGGTGCTAAGGCAACATAATATTTGTTTTCTTAGTTTTGGCAAGCACAAGGACACAACAGCGACAGAATTGAATAAGACAGATATTAACCAATAGAGAGGATCAACTAGACCTGGAACCATAATCATAAAACAAAGAGAGACACCTCATGACTATTTCAAACCAACACTATCTGATACAAGATACTAAATCACATTACCCCAGTTCAGTTGCAAGTGACATACCTCTGCATTGTGCTCATAGCCTCCCATAATGGTAAATTTGTCTTCTACAAGTTTTTTGGTGTGTTCAATCATTTGTCGACCTTAACAAGTGACATGTTAGATCACATGGTATAGAAACACTAGATTGCTTTTGAAAAGAAAATGTATAGACAGGAAAAACTTTTGTGAATACCATAGCTTGTGACACTTGATGATATCTCTAAACATGGCAATTGACCAACTGTAGCTCCTGTGAATCCATATACAGAGTTTGCACTGACCTGTGATAAGAAAAGAAATCAGAGAGCTGTCTATAATCCAATGAGAAAATGTATCTATCCTGAAGCATCTATAGATTGATGAGATATAAAGGCTTACCTTTAAGGCCAGTTGCCGCCCATCTAGAACAGCCTTCTCTAGTGGATCCTTGGCTTCCTGAAAGTAGATAAAATCAGAAGAAGGCATAAGCCTAGCAGTAACATAGAAAGCAGATAGTAAGAAGTGGCCACAAAGGTGCAATAGGGATAAATGTTCAATAAAATTATAAAGAAGCCAAGCACAAGTCCTATCCAAAACAAAATTAGAAAGAATAAGCTAATTACCTTTAAATCTGCTTTTGCTCTTCTACGAGCAGCTAATAGTTCTTCAAGAATTTCAGGTAGAATTCCCTGAAAGTGTATTTCTATCAATTATAAACCTCAGTCTTCTAGAGTTTCAGTTTCATTCAAGCTTACAAATTTTTGTGTTCAAGTAATAAAAACTTCTTTTTTTCTTTTTTCTTTTTTTCTTTTTTTTGAGATTAAGGGTATGGGGCGACAGAGGGCCTCCAAAAAGAAAAGAATGTACATCAGAAATAACGAATTAACCTTTTGCAAATTTGGTTTGACAAATGTTTCACCAGATGGTGTTTTGTTGACACATTCAGGTGGCAGGTTCAGTTTACGAACATCTTCAGGAGTCACCTTCACAAATGAGAATAAAATTAAATATCTTGCACAAATAGCATCTCATTTACAAACAGAAAAACAATTCCGCCTTAGGAGACAAACTATGGTCACTGTGGCAGCAGATAGAATCAATGATCATAATGATTACCAAAGTGCAGTAACATAGATTATATGCCATCATTATTGAAGGATATAGAGATGCAAAATCCAATGTCGCAATTGGTTTTTCATAAAACCCTGCATTGGCCTCCAAAACCTAACATTTATAAGATGCAAAAGCCGTTAGATATATTTCAACTCCAAGGGAAAAGTAAGGTGCAGATACCAAGACAGAATCTAAATGAGATAAAAATCATCTCATCAAAATCTTCCATAATGAATAGGCTATCATTAGAAGCACTAATTTCAGCCTTAATATGCTTGATCATAACTGTTATAACTTCTAACATCCACTGCACTGTCAAGGTGGCCTACAAAAATTACATCCATCCCAGGCACACAAGTCATCCAAGCAACTACATTGTTACATGAGGAGGGCAAATCCCCAAATAAAATAATCATGGTTACAACTGAATCTGCACATAATTACACTATTTCTGCTACTTAAGGGAAAAAAGAAAAAGAACAAAAAAGAAAAGGCATTCAAAAAAACTCACAATCAATATACTCTCCAGTTGGATATGAGAGAATGATTCCCACTACGGTAAAATATATAAGCAAACTGCACTGTCACGGTGGTCTACAAAAATTACATCCATCCCAGGCACACAAGTCATCCAAGCAACTACAACGTTACATGAGGGCAAATCCCCAAATAAAATAATCATGGTTACCACTGAATCTGCACATTATTACACAACTTCTGCTACTTAAGGGAAAAAAGAAAAAGAACAAAAAAGAGAAGGCATTTAAAAGACTCACGATCAATATACTTTCCAGTTGGATATGAGAGAATGATTCCCACTACAGTAAAATATATAAGCAAAACCAGACGTTCCAAAAGTAATAGCAAATAAGAATCCTTATGAACTGGAAAGTTTTGAAAATGAGTTGATGTAGTTGCCTTCAACTCCCTTCAAGAGAGGGTTGAAAGGGCGGGTATAAAGACAAAAATAAAGGAAAGATACAAATCCCAGAATATCATTTAACCAAGTGAAACAAATTTCATCAACTGCAATAAAATTCAAGCTTCAATCAATCATAAACATTCGCTTTTTACATATTCTAAAGCAGTAGCTTTTGTGAATCCTTACAGTATAGCAATCAATAATAACTGATCTGTAACCTCCTAGACATATGAACAATTTTACATTCTTTTAGCATGATAAGTTTGAATTATAAGAAAGCCAGGTAGACATATGAATATAATCTGCTCAAAGTTGCTGTAATATTTAAGACAGTAAGAAGGAAATGTAATATATTAACTCACAGTGGCGCCTTCATATGATCCTTGTTCAGATCCTGCCTGTTTGACATTAGGAATAACAAGGTTCTTCTGCTTAGCCTTCCTCAAGAGTTGAGAAAGCACCTGAATACAGGAGGTTAATATCCTAAATTTTATTAGGTCGACTAACTGAAAAATCATTCAATGACTCATGTGTAATGTCACTTTTAGTAACCTTAATACTTTGGCCCCTGGAGAGAAGGAAAGACATCGGGACTCCGGTAACACGAGCCATTTCTACATAGTTGTAAATGTACATCAACTTGTCCAAGAGCCGCTGTGGGAGATAAGCATCCTGCGTTTTCAAAAAGATAAGTAGTTTGCCATATTAAACATGACAATTGATCAATACTTGCAGAGTAATGAACAAGTAGCAGGCATTGTCAGTTTCATTACGTCAAGTTTATGTACTATGTCAAGAAAGAATTTGTCTATTTGCAGTCTCTGCTAAGATTTACCTTTCCACAAATTCATTTCACAAAGAGGCAATATAGCATTCAGTACAGTTAAATCAGAAGAGGATGTCAGCATTATGCATGACATTCCAAAAAGCAAGTAGGAAAAGGTGATAAGAAGGAAAATAGAACATAAACTAAACCATGCACCTTCAAACAATATACAGCAAGCCGCCTCCTAGTTTCTGCATTCCCGTTCTGAAGATCAGATATTATTGAATGGTGCACGTCTTCTTTCTACACAAAACAAATGGTGTGACATTAACACCAAATTTTAATTTCCCATAATAAAAATGAAGAAGATTAAGGTAAATGCAAGTACAAGCTAAAAAAGAGCTACAATAGCAATATGTGCAAATGAACACTTAGAAAAAAAAAATTGTCTTGTTTGCACTGCAATCAACGCCTTTGTTGGCAGTCTTAAAAACAAGTGCTAAAAACGTGCATACTCAAGGATACATAGTGGACAAATAATTATCAAAAGCAAACAGAAAAGATCTCACTGTATTGTAGGAAGACAAGATATGAAATTGTGCCTGGGTAGAGTATGTTAATGTATATAACATATGATTAAGCACACCATATATGTTTTCACCCTTCAAGAAGAAAGACTGAATGCACTATCTGAAAATAAAATCCTGAATGTTACCTGCTCAGAGAGAAAGTGTGCTGAGACGGAATTTAAAGAGTAAGAACTTAATTTATAATCACGTTGCATGGCCTACATAAAAAACAATACAACATATGAATATATTTGATCTCATAAAACCAATAACACAATCACACAAAGTAAAGATATTATTCTCACAAAACCTGAAGCAAATCAAATTGAACTCTCCCTTCCAATGTAACTTCTTTACTTTCCCTCGTTCCGTACTGTCTGTAACACCAAAAAGGTTTAAATGGCCAACCTTTCCATCAAATAGAAGTTGCAGTCAAAAGGTATTGAAATGGTATAGAGATTATGATCTACCATGCATTGAACAATAAGAAAGTTGCAAGCACATGCGAGAGAGAAAAATGTTTCATCAGTAAATATAAAGAAAGAACATCAAATATACACTCCAATTGCAGAAGGCAGAAACTGTTATCATGGAATTAGGTGGAAAGTAGTAATCATGCCAAAAGCTTTGATCCGCTAGAATGTTAAGAACAAAAAAAAAGGATTGAAAATTATCTTCAAGAAGAATTAAACCATTTAGTTTAAGTAAAGAGAATTAAAGACAAGATGATCTGGTTCAAGCTAGTTTTTAGAAGATAATTCATTAATTCAGTAAACAAACATTAAGACACGAAGAAGACTCAAAGTTAAAACATTTTTATTTTTGCATGAGCATTTATATTGTGTTGGATTTCAACCCACATCCTATATTTTCACCAGTCCTCACATTTTAACATGTGTATATGGACCTGATCTAATGAGTTTCCCGTTCTGTTATAATAGGTTTGTTGCTATGTGTTAGTGAGGCCTAGTGCTAATCCATTTATATAACAGACAGATAGGTTCAAACATGCATCAAAGACATATCTCATGAAAGCATAAACAAATGAAGTTAATGCTATATTTATGTTTTCGGCCTCACTACCAAATGGCTTTGGCTTTTGGTTGGCCAACTGCAACACCAGTGTTATATAAGAACTGCAATGTTATAAAAGAGGAAATGCTCCTTTTCCAAGTTAAGATATTCACTTATGATGCTAGCATTAAGAAATTGAAAATAAATAAATAAATAAATAAATAAAGGCAGGTGCAGAGGACACTAATGACAAGATCATATAGAACCTTGATGCACATACTGAAACCATACAGATGTTGCAAAGATTTGCAGTGGGTGAAATAAAATGCAGAATAAACAGAGCAGGGCAAATGAGAACATAAGATTCCACCTAAATACCAACATGAAGATTACTTATAGTCTATAGACAGTATAGACTAGTTTAAAGGGATGTTACAAGGTAACTAACAAGGCTAGAGCAAGGTACCTAGTTATAATTCATGAAAACCTTCGCACTAACTAATCAAGTATCTATGAATTGCTACAACTAAGGTAATTGAAGCGCCAGCATCTCAAAAGGTAAATGCCAAAAGCCTTCATAAGATTAAGCATATAATCACCTTAATCCTCTCCTGTCTCCACATACATCAAAAAATTATTGAAATTTCTAACCAGTTATAGTTCCATCCTTGCATTAACTGGTTATGAACAAAATTTTGTAAAACATATTCTGCAGAAAGAATATTTTCTAGGCATATACAAATAGGAAAAACAAATCAAAGGCATTGCATTTACATGATTCTAATAATAATACTGAAATGGTACTACTATGATTAAGAATTAAATGCTCAGGTATTGAATGTAAAAAAGAAAACAACCACCTACAAGAAAAACGCTAAACTACTTAATAGTTTGTCATTTTTTTCCAACAGAATTAGATATTTTAGTAGATACAAAAATGCAAAAGGAATAGTACAACTAGTAAACATAAGATACCTTGAAGAAAAAGTTGTATCTTTTACCCGAACCCTGCTATTCCTAACACGGCCTAAAACAGGAAATTCTGCTATTCCCAAAGTTTCAGCTCTCTATAAATGAAGAAAAAAATAGCATGTCAGATATACTCAATTATAATAAATGGAAAATGCCAAAAATAACAGGAAAAGAAAAAGGCATTTCTAACTACATAAACTTGAATGAGATTTTCAATTAGAGAACCTCTCACAGGAAAAGGCTGTAAAACAAGTTAAGTTTCCAATAGAAAATGCACAAGGAGAACAAAGGTAATATCTAATTACCTCAATGAGGTATGGCAAGTCAAATTTGCAGATATTATATCCAATTATAATATCTGGATCCACTTCACGGATAAAATCCTGCATCCAAGAACTCCTTACTATAACATAAAATGCACTAAAATTCCTCATCACATGAAACTTAGAATACTCTTTATACAGCAAGTATGATCAAGAAAATGATATATAAACAATTTTATCACCTGAAATTACAGTTGTGATACCAGAATGCTAGAGTTACAGATGTAACAATAAAAGGTAACTTTAATTTGCACCTTTCAGTTCAAATTGCCTTCTAAACATATAGAACGAAGTGATTTTGGTGCATTCATGAGCCAGGTGTTTCAACTGTAGTTTCCATGCAAAAATAAGAAATGGAGAGTTTGTTCAAAACAGTTTTAAATGCAAAATTGAAGAGTAAACTGCCAATTTAGTTAGTTTGATCTCCATGCTCACAAATAGTGCAAAACATCATTTTCTGAAACAAGCATTTAGCGCTCGCATTTCACACTCAAAAGATGATTCCATCCCCTTTGATTAAATACAGATAGCTAGAACTCTTATAGCTGCCCACGCTGAAAATGATCCTCCATAAGGACAGAACACCTATTATTTAACTATATACATGAGGCGGTACGATAATGACAAACCAAATTCATTAAGAAAACTGAGGAAGACAAAAAGATAACTGACTTAAATTCGATTAGATATTTACATTTCTATTTCATTTAGTTTTGCTCCATTTTTTTGCTTAGAACAGTTATTCCATTAAATAAACCGCATGTTATCTTGTATCTGATGGGTGCGTAATAAATATATAAGCAAATTCCCTCCAAATTTAACAAGCTACTGCAGTTGTAGCTATAACAAACAATTATTAACATATTAAAAGAAAATTGTGGAAAATTAGCGCACTTATACTGACAAGTTTCTCTTCAAATAATAAAATGCCTCAGAAGTACAGGACCAGTAATTTGTAGAATAAAACAAAAGGTTAGATGAAAAGGCAAGTTTAATACCCTCCAAGCCAGGAGGACTTTTCTCTCTGTGTCAAATGACATCACATCCACACCAACAATTGGAGAGCACGAGTTTAAGGTCATAACATTACGAATAAATGGCTTGTCCTCTCCTTGCAAAGTTACTAAATTGGCCACCTAGAATGAAGAACAGTTTAATTTTAACAGTGGTGGAAAGAAACAGCTATCATCTACCAAACAGAAGGATTGATTAAGATACAACATAAAGTTGCAACTAGGAGTAAACCTGAATAACAGGATCATGGGAAGGCTCAGGAAAATGACCCTTTCGACCAGCACACTCAATGTCAAAACTCAATATGCGAAATGGGGCCATTTTTGAGAATTCCCCTTCTGGGGCATGGCTGATCAATTCTGAAAACCTGAAACAATGGTTAAGGAGTTTTATACTATAAAGTTTACAGATGATCGAACATAATAATACTCTAGGGGAGGCATAATGATCTCCATGCATAAGGATACAGGCAATCAAACTCTAATTGACAATAGGACAAGTTCTTTAATGTTTTCTTATATTTTCCAGCAGGCACTTCAATCCAATTTCCACCAACAACATTGCAATCAATCATGAAGCGGAGAGCGAAGAGAACATTGCTTTCATATGTCATGAAGCTCTTCATACCAAGGCCATCTATGTGTATGCCTTTGTCAAGAATACCTGCAAATAATTGGGAACGAGCTGAAGTATTGAGTGAATGCAACTTTAAAAGTAATTTGAGTGAATGCAACTTTAAAAGTAATTTGAGTGAATGCAAGCAAAATAAAAGAAGGGGAACAAAAGAAGCAAATGGCAACATAAAAATTTCAAGATGTTTACCACGACAGCTGGCAACCACTGTTGGCAATGCAACTACAATCTTCAAAAAAGGATGTGATTCTTGCTGCTGGTAATACATAATGCTCCTTTTTTGCACCACTTCTATTCTCCGAATAAATTTTGGCACTTTACTGCTCCTATTTACCTCCCTCATCCTCCCCTTAAGCACCACAAACAAAGACGATACTTCTTGAGAATATTAAAGCAAGTATTTGGTCATGTTGCAATACACAAAGTTACATATATGCATGCACATATTTGTATAACCTTTACATATATAAGTAACAAGGTGGTAGAAGTAAATACCTCAAGGATCTGTTGGAAACTAGAAATGTCATCAGGGCCCATTCCAGAAGGGCAACTTATATAAAAATATGGCTCAAATCCATGGACATTGCAGCAAACGCTATGTCCTAACAAGAGAAAATGAATACACATCCATTTTAACAAATTCATATAAAGTAAAAACTACAACAACTTTTTATTTTATATAATTGTATTGAAGTTAATATATGGTAACGGGCACCAATTGAGAATAATTCCAGGAGATTGAGACATTAGAAATTCAAAGTTAACGGATTCTTGTCAAATAAAAATTTAATAAACTATACAAAACGTGGTGTAAATTGAGGAAGTAAATACACTGACCTAAAGTCTTAAAAAAGGTTTAATTTTCTTTTACTAACATAACAAAGACCCAACTAACCTTCCCTTGTGACACCGAAAATTCTGATAATAGCAGCAGGGCCAGACCTATCAGGCAAGAGTTCTCTATTACTCTCTCCAATCACATAATCAATCTCCAATTGCTGGAATACTGAAAAAAAAACACATATTACAATGATAAATCAATCGAATTTAAAAAAAAAGAAAACAGACAAACAAACAAAATTAAAAAGCTACTGCTGCTGCTACTCACTTATACTCTGAGATTGTGACAGATAGGCATGAGAAAGTGGGGGCCGGGCCCATCTGGATAAGCGAGAAGCCAGAGCCTCGTGTTTCTCGAGATCACGGAGAATGAGATTCTCTTCGTCCTCGGCAATGAGGGTTTCGTCAAGGAAAACATCTTCGTCTACGAATTCTTCGTCTACGGTTGTTGATGGCGTGGTGGCTTTATGCTTTGCTGCTGGTGGCGGTTGTGGTGTCGCTGGTGGCGGCCGTTTCCTGGTGTTGGCGCTTCGATTCATGGATGGCGTTTTGGCGGGATTTTGAGGTCTGTTGGCTTTTGCTTTAGTGAGAAAGCGAGGGAAAGTATAATAAACGGGAGAAAATGGGTCGGGTATGGAAATCCATTCTTTAAGTAATTAAGCCCAAGGCCATTTATTCTCTAAGGGATCCCATTTCAAATTTTATTTTAGGATACTAAATAAAAGGAATTTCTACACAAATACCTAAAAATTAATTTTTATATTTACAATTTCAAAAATTAATAAAAATACATGCCAAATATAAAAATCTAACTTCTATGCGTACCAGTAAAAACACACACTCCATCAAACTTTACTGGTTGTCCTACTCAATGAATATTAATATTTGATTCTCTTCATAAATATATTTTTCTAACCCAAACCATTAAAATAAATAAATAAAATAAGAAAAAGCTTAAATACATAGAAATACCATGAAAATTAATGTGCATTTTCTTAAAAAGTATTAATTGTATAAAAATAATATTAAATAAAAATTAAATAATTTTAAATTCTAAATTTAATCTCACCCAAATATTTCATTTAATTTTAAAATTATATGTTATTTTACAAAGAGTTACAATAATTTTTTATTAGTTAATTTAAAAATTATATAATTGAATTCAAACTTTACCTTTTAAATTGAAAGATATAAAATATCCACTTAAATTATATTTTACAAAAATATATAAAATTTATTCACGATATATATTACTATTCATTAATTATTTCATAGCAGTTAACACAAGAAAATAAAATATAAAAAATTCTCTCAATAAGAGTGATAATAAAAGAAAAAAAAAACTAAAAACCTAATTTGAAACTAAAAAATTAAATTGATAAAATAAGTAATTGAATCAGTAATTGTAATTTTAATTATATGTATAATTTGTACAGTTCAAGTTAATGTAACTAAAAAAATATAGAATTTATACGATATGTAGCAAAAAAAATAAAAATATATTTCTTTTAAAATATACAATATTTTAACATAATATATTTAATATATAATGAGTTTATTTAAAGTATATGATACTTTAATTTGTATTGAATTTTATTTGTTCAAATTTTGAATATCTATACATATAGGCGTAATACCTATTATCATCATAATTGACATTAGAAAGAAAATATAAAGTATATAAATTTTGATATAACATACATTCTCATACCGAAAAACAATAGTTTTCCAAATCTCACAGTTAACAATACATAATATACTCTAAGTATATTATGAGTATATAATTTACATTAAGTTTATTTCGAATATATAGACAGTAATATTGAAGTATATTATGAGTATATTTTGAATATAGAAAAAGTATCATCGTAATATATTTTGAGCATATTCAACTTATACTCAATTATATTCAAAAATAAAAAGATTCTATTCACACATATATTTCTTTGTCCCAAACCATTAGAAAAGATAAATAAAATAAAATAAGAAAAGCTTGTTATAATATATAAAATACCATGAAAACTGGCGTACATTTTCTTAAAAACTTTTAATTATACAAAAAATAATATTAGATAAAAATCAAATAATTTTAAATTCTAAATTTGATATCACCTAACTATTTCATTTAATTTTAAAAAAAATTATTATTTTATAAAGAGTTACAGTAATTTTTTATTAGTAATTTAAAAATTATGTAAATAGTTTCAAACTTAAATCTTTCAAATGACAGGTCAAATATCCACCTAAATTATATTAAATTGTGTTTTGTAAAAAAGTAAAAAAAAAAAGTCATTCGTGATATATATTACTATTTACTTATTTTATAGCATTTAACACAATAAAATAAAATAGAAAAAATTATTCTCTTAATAAGAGTGATAAAAGAAAAGAAAGAAACTAAAAATCTAATTCGAAACTAAAAAATTAAACCGACAAAATAAATCAATCGAATCTGTGATTTTAATTTCAATTATATAAATAATTAATACATAGGATATATGTAGCTGAAAAAATATAAAAATATGAAACAATTTTCAAGTATATAATAGTAAACAATATATATTAAGTATGTAACGAGTTTATTTCGGATATATGATTTTTAACGAGTTTTATTAGTTCAAATTTTAAATCATCTTTATATATATATATATATATATATATATATATATTTACAAATCTGGACATAATACATATTTCTTCCCATTACAGCGGATATTTGATAGAAAACATGAGGTATGTAAATTTTGATATAACATGCATTTTCATACCCAAAGATAGCTTTTCTCCGAATATATTATGAGTATATAATTTGCATGAAGTTTATTTCGAATATATAAAGAGTATCATTAAAGTATATTATAAGTATATATTGAGTATGCAAAGGATATCATTGTAATATATTTTGAGCATGTTCAACTTATACTCAAAACATGCTTATATTTAGAAATTCTTTTGTTGAGTTACACATTTAGACTAAAGCAATAAAATTTCTAAATGTATATAAGTCCTTTATAATAAATCCAAATAAATAGAATCTACAATTAAAATATATCTAAGAGAAAATGATATCTACTTAGCTTTAAAGTGTATAATCCCATTACTAAACCTATTAATAAAATCATAAAAATACTTACTATCATATATAGTATATTAATAGAAAATCACATAACAATTACATTAAGTTTATTTCTCTAAATTTTTTTAATTTATCCATCTCTTTAAGCCTGCCATGATTTATACTCACTATCAAAACCTCCATTTTTCTTAGATTTTGCATAAGAAAATAACACAATTGCAAGCTTCTTTCGTTATTCATCAACTTGTTGTTTAAAAGCCATATTAGACCTGTTTTTTTCCATAGAAAAGAACCCTATATCTATAAGACTAGTAAAATTGAAAAAATTATGAAAACTTATAAATTTTATTTTTTAAAGATCTAATTAAAAAATATTTAATAAGATTTGCATTTTCTTTTTAAATATTTAAAATTTTAGCTATTATAAACATGAATTAATATGAATTAACACGATCTTATCACATGAATAGAAAAAATTAGATTTTTTATCTAAATTTTTAATTAATAATTAAAATTAACCGAGCAATAGTCTTCAAGTAAACAAAAGAGTAAGACTAGAATTATAATAAAAAAACAAAATTAAAAAGAGCAAAAGTATCACAATACATGGTCTGCTAAATTGGAATTCATTTAGGATGATTCAAGTACAAATTTAATAAACTCCTTGTAGCTAAAGCACCAAAAGTTTCAGAATTTAATAAAATAACAAACTATATATAAGAGAAACATTACTGTATCAACATTAAAAATTAATCTTATTAAAAAGACTTGAACTTCTTTTTTACAGAGTTGAAAAAAATAGATCTTTAAATGGTTATAGTCATAATCAGAATAATTCAATTTCAAAAAGAAATTATAGAAATCCACCCACGTAAAAAAAATAAAATAATTGTACTTACAACACTTTAAAAAATATAAAATCATATATTCCTATTTATAACCTGCAACCATAAATCATATTAAATAATTAAAAAACTATTCTTTTAGATCAAAGTTAATCAGCAATTGAATATGTGTAGTGATGTAATGATATTATTGAAAATATTTTCTTAAATCGTTTTGAGCTATTTTTCTATATTTATTTAAAAATACTTTTATTTATAAATTGATATTATTAAAGAAGAACAACAATACCAGAAATGAGAAGGAGCACTATAAACTTCAAAAGCAATACAGATTTTAAAACTAAGTTCAATAGCAAAAACAAAACTTTAAAGAATAAAAAGGTGTAAAAATAGAGAAAGTAAATTAGCAAAAAGATTAAATTTGAAAAGCTAGCATATAAAAGTAAATTATATACGTAATTTTCTCTAAATAAACGTTACTTTTATCACAATTAACCATTTTGACTATTTTATAACATAAAGTATTTTAGGGCAGCACTATTTTATATTTAAGTTCTTTTTGTATTGAGTTAGAGTACAAAATCTCGTTTTAAAAAAAATAATAATAAGTAATCATTTCCGTATGCATTGGATATTGTTATTTTTATTATAAAATTAAGTTTATATATAAAATTTAATATTTAATTTAATATTTAATATTTATTTATAATATTTTAAAATTAATAGTAAATTAAATATTTTGAAATATCTTTTAGTTTTTAAAGATTTTAAATATTATTAGTATTATAATACAAAAAATTTTAAAAATATTTATTAAGAAATTTATTTTATATAAATTAATATTATCAATATAATTAAAATTATTATTTTTTAAATAGAAATTTATATAATTAAAAATTAATTTATTAGTGAAAATAAAATTAAAAATAAATTAAAAATACTATGTTCTAATTAAAATTATTATTTAATTAGAAAACTAAGTTATTAGTTAATATAATATTAAAATACAATTAATATGTTATTTATTAGCATTAAAATTATTGTTTCATTAGGAATATAACTTATTAATTGATAAATTAATAGAAAAATTATAAAATTACACATAAAATTTGAATTTCATATGTAGAAAATAAGTACACATTAGTGCAATAGTATAAAAATATTTTAAAGATAATTATTAATTAATTTTAGTATTATATAAATTACTACTGTCAATGTCAATACCCATTTTCTAGATCCAAATATCGATATAATTACAGAAAACTTTATGATAAAAGTTACTGTCTTTTTCGAGTCTCGAAAAATTGAGAATGAGTGAATCATAGTTAGGGTTGAGAATAATTGAGTTAAAATTATTATTTTTACAATCAACTTGGATTGTCAGAAAAAATTAAGTTTAAAAGATGAAATGACTGTTTTTACAAGTACAGGGATTAAAGTGTCAAATTTTTCTAAAATGTTTTGTGCATAAAGCCAATCAGCTCTGTATATAGCCGAATCGACTCTACACAGTGCCGATTGGCTATTTTTCGAGATTCAACACTTTTTCACACATATTTTTCACTTAAATGCTGAAATTAATGAAAAGATGTTTCTAAAAAAAATTTGTGATAATTATTGAAAATTTTTAAATATTTTTAGTGATAATTACTCGAATATAAAAGATTTTATTTTATTTCATTAGGTATTAATCTGATAAAAGGGAAAGATAATCAATTATTTTTATTTTAAATAATTAATACTTATATACTTCTTTAGGGTTTCCTAACCCTACTGCTAGAAATAAAGCAATATGCTTTAAGCCTAGGATTAGCTACATTGATTAAGCAACTACATTCAATATTCTTTAAGTAGAAAGACTAGCAACCTATATGTTTTGACAAATATTTTAAAAAGGCAATGAGAGTTTTAGGAAACAGAAAGAAAAGCTACTAAGAACTAATATTAGAAAACTTTTAGAGAACGACAAAAGTTTTTTTCTAGAGCTTACGCAGAGTTGGATTCTCAACCAATCTTAGATTCAATTGCTTTATCATCTTTAGAGACTCGCAAAACAACAATCTACAGCTACAACCTGAGGATTCCCTCCACATCCACATCATCAACATTACGTTTTCCTCTTAACTAGTTATTTTGTTTTATAATTTTAGAAACATGATTAGGATTTTTTAAAATTTTATATGTTCTGTATGATTAAAATAGATTTTCTCATGAATGAACATGTTTATAACTTGTTGGGTTTTGAATCTCATAATATGAACGTGCTGGGTTTTGAATATGATAATATGTCTTCTTATTGGATTTTGAATCTGATTAGTTAAATAATAAGGTAACATAATTTGATTTGTATTTTTATGTAATTAGATTAAATTCTTAGGGTTATATGATTGAAATTTAGAGTCTGCCTTGAAATATCATATTTGCCTACTGTATGTTTTGATTTTTAAGCTTTACATTTGATAGGCTATTTATATAGCTACAATCTAAGGTAGTGAACCTATCGATGCAGACTAGCACTAATGCGAGTATCAAGGTTGTATTCTCGGGAAAGTGAAAACCTAGAATTATTACTTCGTTCTTTGTTATCTAACCTAAAATATATGATGATGAATTCTAAATTTACTAATAACTGGAATGAGTTCTAAATGAGATGCAAGAATGAATAAATGAATGAAATAATCAAGACAAGAAATGCAAACCCAAAGGGAACCTAAACTAGTTGGTAATCAAATAAAAGATAACAGATTGATGAATCCAATTATGCTACCCGTGGATGAATTCTTAACTGAATTCGGTCTCCCTCTCGAGATAACCGAATTCCTAAACCGAAGAATCTAAAATTGGAATCTCATCCTAACGATCGATTATTAAGTTAGCATTAAGCTTTAATCTGCCTCTATTAAGCTTTGTTAATTATTAATCCGGGTAGTCAATTACCCTTATCTCTAAGTAACCATTAACCAGTTCTTGCTATTCAAAATTCCAATTACTTAATGAATTTCTCAATTACAGAAAGCAATATAAGGAACACAATTCACAATGTCTCATGAATAATGCGATATCTTATTAATACTGAAAGCAAGTAGAATACAAAAAGGAACTTAAACAATCCAACAATTTAGTACTAAGCCAACATAGTAAGGAAATCCCAATAAGTTTAATCGATCTAGATACACATGTTCATGTCTAAAACAACTAGGAAATCAATTATAATGAAAGAATAAAGAAAATGAAACAGATATACCCTTTTCCCTCGGAATTAGATGGATACCAAAATCCAAATCTACGCTGCGGTTGATCTCCCAAATTGCCTTTTGATTTGCCTCAAAACCTACTCTTGATCTTCAATATGATGTTTAGACTAATAGAATCTGTCTTTCAATAGGTGAAATAGTCTCCTAAAGTCGAATATCGAAGTTTGGAAAGGTGGCTCGTGCATGTATGTAAAAATCAAGTCGGAAAATCGAACCCTTTCCGAAAGAACTCGATTTTGCCTATATAAATGTTTCCAACATGGTACGTGCTCAAGCTGTCTTTGGACCTTCGAGTCATGAAAAATCTGCCTCTTCTCCCCCGATCGTGCCCTCGCGATCTTGTGCCACCACAGGCCTTGATGGAGGTCGTGGTGGCCTCGGAAACCATCTTAGAAAGGTCACTTTTGAGGGTAAAATGTCGATGGTTCGGCAGAGTCCAGCCGTGCTCAACCTTAAAATGCTAGCCTTTGCTCAATTTGATGGATTATGGTACGTATTCGCATGTATTTCCCTCGAATACTGATAATGTCCATCGATAATCACCTGAAACATGAAAGGAACCAAAACACAAGTGATTCTGGCATAAAACAAGATAACTATGCATAAAAATGGAAGTAATTAGGTATATAAACATGTGTAAATTAATGCATATCAACATTCTTTTAGGTTCTTTTTGGTTTTATGTTTTTATGCTTCTCATTTTATTTTGCACATTTTACTCGATTTTCTATCTTTTGTGCATGTGAAATCAATTCTTGGGCGTGAGAAATCGAAGAAAAATCGCAGAATCGACCCGTTGAAGCCTAGAGCCAATCAACTCAATGCAAACCTGATTCAACTCTACGTTGAACCAATCGACTCTATATCCTAAGCCGATCGGCTATGCACATTTTGGCTATAATTTTTGAATTTTTAATGTATTTCTTAGTAATATTTATGTACCGTTCTTACTTCTTAGGTGTTTTTCTTTTATTCTTAGTTGTAGGAAGAGTTGTAATAGCTAAAATTATATTTTTGCACTTTTATTTATGCTGAATGTATGCCAAATAGTTGTAATGTAGTTGCCTAATTAAAGGCCCGAATTAAAGCATAATTTATAATTGGGCTAAAAGTAAATGAAGGCATATAATTAATTAGTAACATGGACTAACAAATCAAACATGAGTTATATTTAATAAAATGGCTACACTTAAGAGCACCTCAGATGCTGTAATAAATGCTTGTAAATATGAACTGTCGTATTTATAGGGAATAACTGGTTAAACAATAAAATTAAAGACTAAGATAAACAAATAGGGAAGTTGGCTTCCGAATCCATATCTGGATGTGGTGAAGCTTCCTTATGAAATCTAATAAGCCATTCAAATTAGTAAAAGTATCTCGGAGAATTATCCGGGTGGCGACTCCATCTCCGCGCTAGTCTCTATGACTAGTTATCATGTTCCTGAATAGGTTGAAAAGTCTTGCAGTACCGTATACGCTAGAGACACTTGGGCTGAAACTGCTGCCCACAGTGGCGACTCCGCTAGGGATAAGAGAAGTTGATTCCAGTGTATGTTTGTTTTCAATTTTATAATTTAACAAGTGATTCTTGCATCATTTGCATGGTTATAATTTTTTCATTCCAATAGCTCTCATGGCGTCGGTTAGTGGTTCTTTGGTTCCACTCGAACATTAGAATTACAAAGATTGGATAACCATCACTTATAAATAATAAGTGAATTTTTTTCGCCGCATGGATCCTTGAATAGGGAGATGAGCCAAGAAATAACACCTTTTACCTGTAGGAGCCTTTTATCCTTATCCAAGACTCAACTCACGGTAATGACAGTAGTAATCTCCCTTAGTAATCCTATTGCTTGCTATCTTGGATGTTTTTCTTTATAAGTACTTAAACCCATATATTGGAAAGCCTTAGCCTAAAAACATGTGAAATTAGGCCACATGCTCAAAATATGCAGACTTTTTATTTGTACTGAAAAACATCATCTTGTTTGTTTTAAATCTACTTTGAGAGATTATGGCATGCGCGTCGAGCCTACTATCCCCTGTTGATAGAAAGCTCAGACCCAAAATCTTAGAGAAGAAAGACTCACCATGAACTGGGAGAAAGAAGGTCAGAAGGATGCTTTGTATAATAACTCTATATATGCTAACTCTTTTCCTTATTTTTGTGCATATCAAGTGCATCATGCTTCGCATGTATCATATTAACACTTTGTAGCCATATAGACACTCCTTTAGGTTAGAAAAGGCAAGACAATAGAAGGCTAGAGAGAATACCCATCTCACCGAGGATCCAAAATGTGCTAGAGCTTCTCGAAAAGCCAAGACATCAAGCTTCCACTAGCGAGATTGACGCTACATCTAAGATGACTAATGAGCAAGACGTTGAGGCCCTCAAGAATGTTGTCATTGATGATTTACTAGGTGTGATCTGGGAGGAGCTCCAATAACTTTTGGCTGGGATAACTGCAAATCAAGTCTCGCCTTTCGCCCTAATTGCTCTAGTAGCTAACCTTCCCATAGTTGTTGATCCGGCTGTAATTGTTATTAAAACTGATGCCGCTTCCAATGCTAATATTGAAGACCCTGCTAGGAGAAGAGTGCCCTAGAATCTTTGGGACTTTGATAAGTTTGTGTTGGACCAAACTAAAAGCGAGATCTCCTTTGCCACTAATAAAGCTGTGAGTGGCTTTAGCGCTAGGCTTGACAAGATGCACGACATGTTGCAAATCAAAGGGTTGGATCCGACCTATGATTTTGAAGAATTAGTTTTGACGGGTGAAGATAAGATGCCTGTAAAGTTTAGGATAATCAAGATGAACAAGTTCAATAGGACTAGTGAGCTGAAAATTCATTTAAGTAATATGTCACCATCATAGGATACACTAAGCTAAGCAGGACCCAAATTGTCAAGCTATTTGTATTGTCTCTAGAAGGACCAGTTATGAACTAGTATCATGGCCTAGAGAAATCCATCTAAGCTGAATGGCACGATTTATGTAATTCTTTTTTCAAGTAATACGACTACAATGCTCAGTTGGAAGTGTCAATCAGAGACCTTTAGTCCACCAAGCAACGGGCAAATGAGTCATTCTCTGACTTCTTGACCAGGTGGAGGAATAAGGCTGGGTTAATGAAAAAATAAGCCTTTTGAAAAGGACCAGGTTAGTATGATGGCCTGAAATATTCTTATATGATGGGTTGAAAGGCTTCAGATGATGAAACATAAGATTTTCATGGATCTATATGATGACAGGCTTCAGGTCGAAGAGATAGAGATTGACAAGAGAAAGACTATGCAAACCGACAGAAGGCTGAATTATCAAGTTGGAGGGAGCAAGACCCTAAATGTGAATGCTGTCCAGCAACCAAGGAAATTTTCCAACTTCAAGCAACCTCTCTCGAAGATCTTTGAGAGGTTAGTACAAAATGGCTTGCTCCAACCAACCACCCTCAAGAACCCACCTAACCCCGACGCACCCAGCTATAAAGCAAACACCTACTGCAAATTCCACCAAGCACTCGGCCACCACACAAACAACTGCATCCGGCTCAAGCGTGGAATTCAAGACATCATCGACACTAAAAATTTGATCGACCCAAACCAGCCCAATACCTGAAGGAACCCTCTAAAAAATTATAACAATACACCACCTCCAAATCAAGTGTCCATGATCGCCCCTGACTTCAATGGAGAGGAGATCATGAAATCTTCCCAAGACATGTCCCAACTCGAGCCAGAGCTAAAACCAAATAGCCCAAAAAGAACCTACACCGAGCTAAGGGCATCACTATTTGTGGTGTTTTAACATCTAAAATGGAGCGGGGAACTCAAGCCTCCATCACCAAGAAGTAGTCCTACTCCTCACAATAACTAATATTATGAGTATTATTAGGTTTTTAGGCATGAAACGGATTAGTATAACCTTCTTAAGCACGAAATTCAAGACTTGATAGACTACGAAGAATGACGAGTGGAGCAACTTCCTCGGTATGAATGTGAAGACCTGTTAGGGCAGTCCTCGGGCAAATTTACTTTTAAAGTTTGATATTCGAGGCCCTTTTTGGTTGATAGTCAGATTGAGGATATTGTGCCGAGTGGTTAAGGATCAGATGATGATCAAACGACCTATGAGCCTTGTCTTCTAGAGGTATAAAAGAAGGGTGAGAAGAAGTCAGTTATAACCATTGACATCTTGTACAACTATGAGGATGAGTGTGAAGTCCAAGACGCAAGGGCAAAAGATATATAGAAAAATAGTAACTTCGATAAAGAAGCTGAGCCATTGAGTAAGAGTGAAGACATGGGGGTGTAAGAGCTAAAATAAGTTGAAATAACGCTTGAAGAATGAGACAAATAGTTGTTAGAGTAGCTAAAGAAAGACAAGAAGACAGCTGACATGTAGGAGCTGTTGATGCACTCATTGGATCACAGAAAGGCTCTAATCCATGCCTTATTTGGTATAACTATTAGCACAGTAGGTGACTGACAAAACTACTAGGATGATCACTTTTTCAAACGAAGACCTACCACTAGAGGGAAGAGACCACAACAAGGCTCTCTATATAGTAACAAAGGTCAAAGGGAAAAGCACCCTATGTGTGATGATGGAAGATGGGTTAAGCATCAATGTGTGTCCTTATCGCATATTCCTTAAGCTATAATGACTGCAAAAGACCTGAAACTATTAGATTGGTTATAAAGGCCTATAACAAAATGAAGAGAGACGTGGAACGAATATTATTATTACTGGTAAAAATAGGTCCTATTGAATCCTAGGTGGAATTTACTATCCTGGACATCCTAGTAATCTTTGCTTTATTATTGGGTAGGCCATGGTTTCATACCCTGGAAGGATTCCTTTCCATTATACGTTAAAAAGTCAAGTTCCTTCATGAATGTAAGGTAGTGATTATTAGCACTAAGGGTGGTAAAGTTTTCTCGACCATTCAAGAAGCTATTAAAGAGATGGAAGCCCCTACTAGATTCCAAGTTGTTGTTATCTATGAGAATTACATGGATCTTAAAGTAGCCAGCATGTTTAAGAAAATGTACTTCATGCTTAGAATGAGGCTGGGAAAGAACTAGTAAGGTATTGTAGACCTGCAGAACTTCAAAGGTCAAAAGACTCGACACAGACTGAGTTACCGCGAGGAGGAAGACGAGGGAAAACTGAAGGAAAAGACTCTAAAAGACGTATTTGTCCAAGAGTACAAGCCTTACTCTAGGAAGCTCGAATCTATTACAGTAGTTGGGATTAAGGTACCGGGATTTGAAATATTCAAGAATCTGATCATCGATAGTCAAGCTGAGCATCAAGGAGGTTGTGATAAAGTCACCAACAAGGTAGAGGAGCTAAAGTTGGAAGAATTCATCTCCCTGAGTGAAAAGTTGAGTCAACAGGAGCTAGTTGCTCTAATCGATAAGCATATCATTAATGAATTCTTTGATGATGTAAAAACGTCTGATCTTTATGAGGATGACGTTTCTTTTATTTTTAAGATCAATGATATAAAGTTCGATTTTGCTAACTTGTGCAATGTTTTTCTTGATGGTAGTGTGCATTTTAGTAATCATGACATGTGCATGTTTGACATAAATTACATTCAAATTTGTCACGACCCGATCTGTGGGCCCGTGACCGGCACTAGGGAATAATTAGGCTTAATGCCACCAAGTCCCATTGTAAGTCTTACTAATTGATATTCAATAAAGTGCATATGAAAAATATAATATTAATCATGTCTGACATGCCATACACAAATCTAACTGGTCTTTGATAACATTTCACGCCCATTATGGACCAGAATAATCATAACAAATAAAAAATACTACTGCTGAAGGTCTATAATATAAAATAACTAAAAATATGAAAGTATAGATTATTTACAATAATCCCGATGAAGAAAGAAGTCAGGCTATCAAAATGCAGGACAACGAAGAACTCTAATTGTCACCTGAAAAATAAAATTAAGACTGTCAGTCTCGAGAGTGAGTTAAAATCACATAACCCTGTAACTATTACAGTAGATCTAGGTCATTCATGGGAATGAAAAGTAAAGGGTCTCCTCAATAAAATAATATTCATTAATTGTGTATCAAAATACGAGTAATGCCATAATTTAGAAAGAAAATACATTTAAAGACTTATTGGATAAGTGGCTCAGCAGAACCCTAACTCAAAACGCTAATAGCCTTTTGGCTCTCTTATTCCAATAGGTTTAGTGCCTAGATAGCGAAGCTCAACCAGGATCCTTACATCCAACCTGAACACTTGATTCCTAATTAAGCCGGTGCCTAGAGAGCATTGCTCGACTAAGGATCTTTCTCCAGCAGTCAAGCTTTCACAGCCTAAAGAGTTATACTCGACGAGAGTAAAATCCAAAAATAACCTTAATTACCTGTCTCTGATTATTACCGGTGTGCACAGGATCCTGATGCAACCCATCAGGTGACATGTTCTATTGCCACTTCATCCCAAAGTCATAATCATAACATATATAAAAAAAATCATAAATAGACTATTCATAGGCAACATAATTTATTCAATTGCATACTGAAAAATAAAGTTTAGTAATATCGGGTAAAACAAACATGCAAAATATTTGTAAAGATAATAATAATATTATTAAAATAACATTATTTAAAATATCATAAATAACGAGATAAATTAACTAATAATAATATTAATATTATTCGTGATGATTATCAATTAAATGAAGTTTACTTATAATAACGATAACAATAATCATACATAAACATTAATCATTAAATATCACATTAAATCTAGACATGCCAATGTACAATGATTATATGACTTTAACTCACAGTTTTGTCGCGCTCCGCAATTCGCTCCTAGCTTCGGGTGAAGCTGGCGGGATGGACGAATTATCTATTCACAAAAACACTCAGTTAATAGACATTCTTAAATTTTTCTAGGCCTAGACCTCTAGATTAGACTGCCTAAAAATATTTCAAACTTGAGAATTCTGTCGAAAATTCGGCATAACCTCCCCTAAATTATGGACATTTACCTCATGTACAACGGGTCCAAAAGCTGCTAGAAACACTTCAAATATTCTGCTATTAATTAACGGGAGTCGGACCACCAAAACTGTATTATTTTTCCTGACTCCGCAACAAACCACAAACCACAATTAATTAAATCCAATTAATTTTAAATTATCCATAATTGATAATTAATAGCCACAGTATTTCTCTAAAATTATAACATAATTTTTGAGTCTAGATAAAATTATACCGAGCTGAAATTTTAAAATTTCGCGCGTCCGAAAAGTACTGGGGTCCGAAAGCCGGTCCTGCCAACAGTGTCAGAATTCGAATCCGGAAGCACCTACACGAAGCTCGAGTTGTGGGGAGTCCGAAAACACAAGAGTTTCGGTCGGAAACTCGTCGGAAGGCACCAGATTGTGGCTGAAAAGGTGCTGCTCCGGTGAGGCTTGAGTGAGTCTACCGGCGAGGATTTCACTGCGGGGGAGCACGACCTAGAGGTTTTCGATGGTGGGGAGCTCGATTCCAGCGTCGGATGGTCGAAAGGACTGCGGTAGATGGTGACAACAGCTCTTCTTCCTTTGAAGACGTCGCTGCAGAGGGGAAAAAGGAGAGGAAGCACGACACGGCAGCGAAAGGAAGGGAGAGGCGCTGGTGGTGGTGGCGACAGCTCAGCATAGGCAGGGAGGGGAAGCAGCAGTCGGCGAGGAGAGAAGAGGAATGAGAGGAAGGAAAAAAGGAAAGGAGAGGGAGGGGGAAGAAAGGAAAGAAAAAGGAAAGGAAAATATTATTATTATTATTATTATTATTATTATATTTTATTTTATTATTATTTATTATTATTATTATTATTTTTAAAATTTATAGGTATTACAAAATTGATTTATTTAATCTAGGCACAGTTGAAAATCTCATGAAAATTCTGATAGCTCATGGTATAACTTTTGAGGAGAGAAGAGAATTGAAAAAATTAATAAAAAAAAAAAGTAGTTTTTACTTATCTTACGATGACATGTGAGAATTAGACAAAAAAATAGTGGAGCACCAGATCATGACTTATCCACACATCAAGCCGATTAAGCAAAAAATAAGAAGGTTAAGGTCGAAATAGGGAGAGAAGATTCGGGAAAAGGTCGCTAAGCAAGCAAATGCCAATTTTCTCGATGTAGTCAACTATCCTGAATGGTTGGCGAATATCGTTTGAGTTCTGAAAAAGGATGGAAAGGTTAGAATGTATTAGATTATCGAGACCTGAACAAAGCATACCCTAAGGATGACTTTCCTCTTCCTCATATAGATGTGATAGTTGACAGTGTGTGTTCAAGTGCGATGTACTCCTTCACTGACGGGTTCTTCGGATACAATCACATCATGATGGCAGTAGTGGATAAGCTGAAGATGGCATTCATCAGTATAGGATATGTACTGCTATAAAGTTATGCCTTTTAGACTAAAGAATGCGAGAATAACTTATCAAAGAGTAGCTACTACCTTATTTCACGACATAGTACACAAGAAGCTAGAGGTGTATAGATGATATGATGGTAAAGTCTGAAACGAAGGAAGGGCATTTCAAGCTCTTGATAAGTTTTTATGATGAGTGGAAATGTATAATCTGAGGCTTAATCCGAAGATGAGCGTATTTAGAGTAACATCAAGAAAGCTGCTAGAGCACATAGTGAGTTAACAAGGAATAAAGATCGTTCCAAACAAGGTAAAGACTATTCAAGAGATTCCAACAATAAAGACAGAGAAAGGGTCATAAGATTTCTAAGACGTTTGCAATACATCAATAGGTTCATTTCTAAGCTTAATATCTTCAAACTCTTAAGGAAACACCAACTTGTTGTGTAGATGAGCATTGTTAGAAAGCCTTTGACATAATTAAAGAGTATCTAATAAAGCCACCGATATTAAACCATTAACAAATGGGAAGCTGTTGATTTTGTATTTAGCTTTGGAAGAGGAAGCCATTGGGGCAATGGTAGCGCAGTATGGGCCTAACGACGTAAAACATGTGGTCTATTATCTTGGCAAGAAATTGATACTTTATGAGTTAAAGTATAACCTTGTGGAGAAGTCGTGTTTGGCCATATGATATGGGCTACGAGAAAATTGAGACATTATGTACAATCTTATAGGGTGCAGACAATTTTAAAAATAGACCCACTGAAGTATCTATTTGAAGCTCCGTCTCTTATAGGAAAGCTTGGCTAGATGGTTAGTGCTTCCAACATAGTTTGACATCGATGGAGCAGTGAACGCGACAGGTACAGGATTGAGAGTAATTTTGATCATGCTAGAAGGAGAATTACTACTAATGGCAAAGAGATTAGACTTTAAAGTAATAAATAACATGGTAGAGTACGAAACATGTTTATTTGGATTAGAAGTGACCGTGGTAGTAAGAGTGAAGTAACTGATGGTCTACGAGGACTCCATGCTGGTGATTCAACAAGCCATCAAAGAGTAGAAAATGAAAGAAGAAAGGTTGAAGTCATATGTCAACTATCTCAAGACTTTGGTTTGCAACTTCTTTAAATATTTGTTCATACACTTGCCTCGAGATGAGAACTCGATAGCGGATGCACTAGCTACTCTATCATCAATGTAGGACAACTCCTCCCTCGTAGCTTCAAATGAAGTCATTAATGATTGTAAAATGAAGAGCGCCTTATTATTAGAGAGACCAGATAATGCAAGTTTAGAAAAGCTAGAAAAGAAGCCTTGGTTTTCTGATCTAAAGAAATTTGTAAAAGACAGAGAATACTTGGAGGAAGCGTCTGCAAAGGAAAGGTAATGCACTTTAGATATAGGCCAGGAACTACATCAGCCATGAAGGAGTGTTGTACAGAAGGATGATTTTAAGTGTCCAGCTTCAGTGTTTTACTAAAGCGAAAGTGTGGGTTGTAATAGAGGAGATGCATAGAGGAGTATGCGGATCTCACATGAACGACATACTATTAACCAAAAAGAATATTACTGGTTAACAATGGAGAAAGATTGTATAGCTTTGATAAGGAAATGTTGTGAATGTCAGCTCTATAGGTACTTGAGCCACATACCTCAAATGGCTAGGTTTATAGACAGGAACATGATCTGCAGGTATGGGGTCCCACATGATGCTGTGACGATAAAACATGCAGTTCATAGGCGAAACAACAGACCTGTTAACGAAAAATAAGATCGAACATCACAAGTCTTCACCGTACAGACCTTAAGCGAATGGAGCGGTAGAAGCAGTCAACGAGAACCTAGAAAAAAATATTCTTGAAGATGGTATATAATCATAAGGGTTGGTCATTTCGGTTACCCTTTGCACTTTGGGGATACCGGGCAACTGAGCGGACTTCGATATGACAGACTCTATACTCTATGGTTTATGAGACTGAAGAAGTCTTGCTAGTTAAGTTAGAGTTGAAGTCTTTGAGAGTTGCGCTAAAGGCTAAAATATGAGAGTACCAATGGATCGAGCTGAGAGACCAACAGTTGGCTATGATTGATGAAAGGAGGATGAAAGCCTTTTATCATATGTAGATGTACTAGAGGTGGATAACTAGGGCATTCACTAAGAAAGTAAAGCTAGAAAAGATCAGAGCCAGTGATTTGGTGTTGAAACACATAAGATCTATTGCATTCGATCCAAGAGGAAAGTTCAAATCTCATCGGAAAGGACCATACTTAGTAAAAAGATTCTACTCAAGGGAGTCGCAAGAAAATTCTACTCAAGCATGCCACTAAGATATCAGACCTAAAAGGAAACGAGTTCTTTAAGCCAATTAACATGGATCGTCTCAAAAAATATTATGTGTAAATAAAAATGATAATAGAAAAAAATAGTTTGTTGATAAAAAAACCTAAAAAAGAGTAGTCATGCAAAAATCAAGGGAATAAAAAAGAAAATAATCAGCTAGAAAATCTGAAAAGACTGACTGATGATAATAGTTGTATCATGAAAAATCAAACATACATATGTCTGTTTATTACTCTACGTACTAACTAAAAGAAAAGCTAAGCTAAAGTTCTAAGTAAAATAAATCATATCTAAGAAGCATATTTTATTTTTTTCTTCTCTTTGCATCTGCATTCCTAGAATCAACAACTAGCTCTTATGTCCTCTTGAACCTTGCAAATTCAGGACAAATGGTAATTTGAAGTTCAACCCAAGTTTTGAAGTTGTCGTCAATGGTCAGATCACCTTCAGAGTTCAGGTCATGCTCTATATCGATGGGATCAAAGTCTCTCTATCTTATCGAGAAAATCCTTTATAAAAATATTATATGTCACATCAAGTGAATAAGAGTTGAAACAAATTAAAATGGACTATGTAGTATTATTTTAAAAAAATTTCTTCATTCTCCAAATTTTTTCATTTTTTTAAGTTTTAATTTCTGATCTATGAGGTTGAAATTCCACAATTCATCATTTTAAAAAAATAAAGAATTCTCATATTTTTTATGTTAATATTATCTCTAATAAATTTATATTATTTCAGAATTATTTTTAAATAAAAAATTAAACTTCCAATGAATTGTTTTTATTTCAAATCCAAACAATAGAATTTTTAAAGTTTATAAATTTTAAATCTATTTTTTAGCTAAATATATGGAATTTAGAATTCTTCAATTCAAACCAGCCTATAATGAAATTTATAATCGAGTTGGTTAAATTTTAATGAATATCAAATCTATTTATATATAAAACTAACTCCTATTCCGTCAAAAATGCTGCAAATGATAAAATCACTCCAATGAGTGTGATTGTAAAAACCTTTTGTACATAATATAGATTTTGATTACAAATAAGAGAATGACCAGAAAGAAGAAAATAACTTACAGAAGAAAAAAGAGACAAATACACTTGAATTATTCACCGGAAAACAATCATATTACAAGCACACCAAGTAAATTCCTGCAAAATAATACATACACACATTCAATTCCTTATTTTTTTCCCAGAAAGAAGCACTAAACTAAAAAAAAAAAAAGACAATAAAAAAATCTAATGATAAATTATCTATTAATTAACCACTGCACAATGCTTCCTAATCTCACCATCAGACCCAGTTTTAACATTGATCCTACCCATTTTCTCCATGGAGTTGGCATATTCTGCAAAGAAATCTTGTAGTGAACCCTTGAGGATCTGGTTAATAAAAGACAGGCTAACAGAATTTGTGGTCAAGGCAGCATCAGATTCAAAGAGACCCCTTCTTTTAAGTAGAAGTGAGTAATAACTAAGGTCAAATGTCTTGCGACTCCCAGGATCCATCTCAATCTTAGTAGTAGTGTCATCAGGACTCCTGCACTTCCTTGCCTTGAGATTGTAGCATATTCACTATCTAGATTTGAAGTTATACAATCTGTCCGAAATTGTTGAGCAGTGGGCCATCCCAATTGTGTGTGCCCCTGAAATAATTCAGCCAACCAGGTTTATGCGTCAGGCAGTGATTCCATATAAAAATATATGACATTTGCTTATTCTTAATACATACTACAGTAGGTTTACATGTTTCGTTAGAAAAAGAAAAATGTAAGGATGTGATGAGTATGTTCAGTAATTACCCGAGAGCAAGACAAGGTCTTTCAGATCAAGTCCTTGGTTGGCAAACAGTGTTTGGAGAGTGGTGATGTTGGCAAAGGGAGCTGGGATGGCTGTGGCCTCTGAGGATCTTGATATTACTCCATCTCTTATACCAGTTGGAACTTGCCAGGATGGACCTCCCTATCCACATAAAAGGAATTAAGAAGAAAATATAATTATTATATATATAGAAATCTTGAAAACATGCACTAATGGTTACTGTTATAGGACCTATACTTTGCTCCATTGCTTTGGTCCTACAAATGTAATATAAAGACAAAAATTCCTGTTGAACGAAGTAATGTTCCTGCTGTTGAGCAAGCTTAGCTCTTGCTAATGCAAGTCTTATTTCTCAAGAATATTATATATAAATATATTGAATCACATACTGTGGCGACTATGGAGTCCCTAGTGACCAGAGTAATAATATCTGCACAAGAAACAACGCCTGGACATTCATCTTCAAGCAAGCTCTTCACTCTATCAATGAAGTCGAAGCCTCTTAGCGATCGATTTGGAGCAGCAGCCTTTTTGGGTTGTTCGCCGCCATCGACGATGAGTTCAGAAGCACAGATGCATCACAGCCCTGACGCACAATATATACATTGCAACACTCCAGTTACTGTTAAGCAAGAAAGAGACAGAGAGAGAACGAAATAAGTTGAATTGAAGAATTAGTAGACAAACCCTGACAAAACAATCATGGAAGTGCATTCTTATGAAGGATGCTGTCAAAGAAGGAGCATTGTGGATGTGCTCATTGACAAAGTCAGAAACAATCTTCTCCGCTTTTGGGCAGCTTTTAGCATAAAAGTTCATCTGCAGTTGAGCTTCAGTTGAGCTTATAAATGCTAAAAGACCAAAGATGATCAGACCCAAATACCCAATATTCCCTCTCATCTTGAATGCTTGCAAGAAATTTTCAGACGGAGAAGGGGTTACTTGGATATATAGAAGAAGCTGCCCCAGTTGTACTTGCAAAGCCTAGAATATTGAAAGGAAAACTTATTGGCCTAGATTTGTGCTACAAGATAAGAAGCAAGTCGATAAAAACAGTCCATCTAGCTAACGAACATGTGCAATCTTGCATCCTCTTAATATACTTTAATTTAATGTGCATTAAAATATATGTGGTTAGTTAGACTTGTCTCCTTGATTATATTTCAGTAGTAAGGATTGATTACTTTATGGGAAAATCACAATCTTTTCCAAATTATAATAGAAGAATTAACACCGGATGCGCTTTTACTGAAAATATATGTAAGAATACCTCAATTTTTAATTCAATTACATTTTTAGTCTTTCTTATATTTCTTTTATGCTTTTTTTTTTTTTTGAAAAATAGTCAAATTGAAGTTCTAATATACCATCAATAGTAAAATGGTGATATCCAAAGCTGAAATTCATAGCACAAGCATTTTTGGAGGCGAAAAATTCATCGGTGGTGTCAGATTAGGCTAACAACACCAGGAGGTGATGCTTCTATCGCCGATAGTTGAATAAGATGGTTTCTCTCTCTTCGAACTATCCATTTCGGCAAAAATGACACCAACCAATGATAGAAGCTGGCGAAGCATGTGGAAATTGGTTTGGAATTGAAATCTGGCAGTAAGATAAGGCTATTAGGATATTGGACGACGGACAACAAAGGTGGCGGCAAGAGAGACGACTTATCGGTGAAAGAGAAAGTGATGGAAGGATTGAAATAGTTATTTGTCTATAGTGCAAATTGCAATTAAGTTCTCCTTTTAATATATATGTAAACAATTTATAATTCCAGGGGCAAAATCATCATTTTCTTAAATAATTTTATCAATCAACCATACTTTAATCATTATTTATTATTTAAATTAGATTAAAAACATGCAAATTTCACTAATCGAAAAAAGATAACAATAACATAAAGTAATTATAATAAATTAAATTCATAAATATGAAATAACACTCACACACATATATATATATATATATATGTATGATTAAAATATTTATCAACATCTGAAATTTTTATTCTTATTGGGTGCCATTTGTACCATATGGATTATGAAAGGTTCATTCGGCATATAGAAAAACAAATACAAATATTCTTATAGTTGCTTTAAGAATGGATAAAATCGTGTGATTGCTTTTGTTTTGCTCATAATGATAAAGAAGAATGCAACATTGAATTTGTTAATAAGCCAAAAAGAAAAAACTGAAAATTATGAAAGTAGATCCTTCCAATATTTGTGATTTTTTAATATACATATAATTGAGAATTTTAAACTCTATTTTGTAGCTTCTAAATGATTCATCCGATTTATACTCAATCTCACTATTTATCTCCATCTAAGATGCTTAATGCTGATGTTACAAATAATATGTATTATTGGTGAGGATTGTATTATTAAGGTAAGCTCCTACTCAGAAAATTTACAAAATCTTTGTTGTTATTGGTTCTAGCCAAGTATAATTCATATATCATATTTTATTCATTTCATGTTGATATTTTATTCACATATATCTTATCATATGAATTAATGTAAATATTCATAAAAATTTACTCATAATAATTTATTCTCTTTTTTCTCTCTTTGTGTGTATTTTCTTTATAGAACTATAAAAGTCACCATTGTAGATGAATTTTGATCCTGTATATTAAAAGGTGCCATCATATAGAAAACATGTTAATGGGAGTAGATTGTTATAACTAAAAGTCTTGAGAATTAACATTATATTATCTATTGTGTATTCATTATATGCTAATCATATTTTAAGATTGAATTGGCTGACAATATAATTTTTCTATCATTTCAATTGTATTTATATATATAAATAATCTTGCTCGAGATAGATGCTGACAAGAGTTTTTTTTGGGAAGATTTCTTATATCGAGAAAGCATTATTTTATATTAGGATAGTGTTAAGACAATAGATAAAAATATGATTTCAATTAAAGATTTACTAGATATTTTTTATATGTTGAAATTTAAAAAATTAATGTTTTTAATTTTTTTTCGATATCACTTAATATTTTCTCCATATGCAAAAGAGTTAAGAATATGGAGAAAATATTATATAGTTGTTTTTATCATTTTTTTTTCATAAATATTGGATTTTTGATAGTGTACATTTTATGCATACTAATTATCATATTTTCTTGGATATTATTGAACTATTTATGCTTAATTATGGATTTTAAATATGATTATTGATTTTCATGCTAGAAGGAACGCTTTGATGCAACATGAAGCTGAAAGGATGATATTTGATGAGTTTTCATAGAGATTGATGCTTTGGAGAATTTTGGATAAAATGGAGAAAAGATGGAAGAAGATCACTTCAGTTAGAGCGTGCCCGCGGCATATTCCAGAAATCCGAATTTGTGAAAAGAAGCTTAAAGTGATACTATTTGCCACGTGACTTTTTAATTTATTTTTGAGAATGTTTATTTACTAAAAACCCCTCACCACTTAAGATTATTTTAGGAATTCTTAGGGACCAAGTTCTCCTATAAAAAGAAAAAGACGAAAAGAGACAAGGAGAGTTTTTTTTAGGTTTGAAGAAAAGGGGGCTGCAAACTAGTTTTCTTCCTATCATCCATTGTTTTCCTTTGCTTTATTTTCTCTACAACAATTATGTGTGGCTGAACTCTTTTCTTTCCAACTCAAGGTTAATTAAGGTTTGAATTCATATGGGTTGTGAGATTTAATTGTTCTTCATTATTTTCTCAAATCTATTAATATTCATGTATCTTCTATGTCTATTAGGAATTCTATTTTTGTTGATTGTGTGAGAAGGCCTATTACTAAATGATCGAGATAGTCTATGCCAAATTATAATATTAAATCCGTAATTATTTAATTATTCTAATGATTAGTGGTAGAATAATATACCCATGTTATGTGGATACATGATCTAGTCTAAATGAATTCATCTTATGTATTTATTGGCTAGGGTTGGGTTTCTCTAAATTGCATTGCTATTGGTAAATTAAATCTTGGAAGCTTTTCTAGGGTTGTTTATTCAATAAGAGAACTAATCAAATGGCTTTTATTGATTAACGAAAAATTAAGGAGAAATTAGGTTGTTAGAGCTTCTCAACAACTATAACCAATTTATTAATGGATTTGGAAATTATATTTGCATCAATGATCAATTCAATGAATTAAAACTGAGATTATACCTTGGGTTGGAGTTTTCTCATATTGATTTATCTTCTCAAATTTTATTATTGCTTCTAATTGATTTCTAGTTTAATTTGTTTTGATTCCAAATTTAAAACCCCCCTAATTTTATTTGAATTTTGTTAAATAAATAAATCTTACCAATCTCTGTGGATTCGACCCTACTTGTCACTATTTACAAGTTGTTTTTATTTGAAGAGTAGGAATTAAAATTTGTTGGATTCGACACCCATCAAATTTTGGCGCCGCTGCCGGGGATTGGTGTCACTTAATTTGATTTATTTCTTTTATGCCTCGTTCTTCTCATACAGAAAAATTTGAATTTGATCCTGAGATTGAGAAAACCGCAAAAAGAATAAGAAAGGAGACTAAAGAACGTCGTAAGAATTCCAAATCTTCTTCACCTTTTGCACCTCCAGAATTGGAAACAGATTTTGACTTGGTTGATTCTTTAAGTGATTCTGAATTAGAAGAAACTATGAAAAATCAAGGAAGAACTCTAAGGGAATTGGCGGCACCAAATGTAGACCAACAACCGCTTTGTATTCAATATCCCGATTTGGAAGTAGCCTTTGAGCTGAAATCAGGTTTGATACATTTATTACCCACTTTTCGTGGTCTTGAGAATGAAGATCCTCATAAGCACTTAAAAGAATTTCATGTGGTGTGTTCGAGCATGAGACCACAAGGGGTATCCGAAGAACAAATCAAAATGCATGCATTTCCATTTTCATTAACCGATAGAGCTAAGGATTGGCTATTCTATTTGCCATCTGGTTCTATCACCACATGGACGGATATAGCAAGAGCATTCCTTGACAAGTTCTTTCCCGCCTCAAGAGCTGCAAGTATAAGGAGGAAAATATGTGGAATCAAGCAAAACAATGTGGAGACTCTCCATGAATATTAGGAACGGTTTAAAAAATTATGCGCGAGTTGCCCTCAACATGGAATTACCGAACAACTTCTCATCCAATACTTTTATGAGGGATTGTTACCCATGGAGAGAAAAATGATGGATGCCGCTAGTGGAGGCATTATAGTGAACAGAACTCCTCAAGCCGCTAGGGACTTGATCTCCATCATGGCTGCCAACTCTCAACAATTTGGCTTCGGTCAAGACTCAACACCAAGAAGAGTGAATGAGGTAAGTAGCAATTCTATCGAAACTCAATTGTCTTCACCAAAAGCCAGAGTTTGCAGAATTTGTACCGACCCAAGTCATCCAATCGACATATGTCCAACACTTCAAGAGGACTCTAATGAGCAAGTCAACATGGTTGGAGGATTTCCAAACAGGAAGTATGATCCCTATTCAAACACGTACAATCCAGGATATAGAGATCATCCTAACCTTAGCTATGGATCAAGAAATCAAAATTTCCAAAACCCTCATCAAAATTTCCAACAAAGATCGGGAAATTTCCAACAATCACCTCCCGTAAAGCAAGTTATGTCTCTTAAAGATATTGTTAAAGAGCTTGCTAATAATACAAGTGTTTTTCAACAGGAAACGAGAGCAAGCATTCAAAATTTAGAGGCTCAAATAGGGCAATTGGCATCTTTATTGAGCAAATTAGAATCTCAAGGTAAATTGCCATCACAAACAATTGTCAATCCAAGGCACAATGCTAGTGCAATAACCTTGAGAAGTGGAAAAGAATTGCAAGAATTTAATGATGCAAAAAGGCATGGACAAGCCTTAGAAGAGGAGGTTGAGAAAGAAGTGGCGACTTCATCGCAAGAAACCGATCAATCTTAAGTACCCAACAACGAGAAACAAAAGGTATTGGTGACAAAACCCCCTTTTCCTAAAAGATTTGCCAAATCTAAGAAACAAGAAGAGGAAAAAGAGATATTTAAGACATTTCGCAAAATTGAGGTAAATATTCCTTTACTTGATGCATTTAAGCAAGTACCTCGTTATGCTAAATTTCTAAAAGAGTTGTGCACCAATAAGAAAAAGTTAGAAGGTATGGAAAAGATAAGTGTGGGTGAGAATGTTTCGGCTATTCTTCAAAGAAAGCTACCTCCCAAGTGCAAGGATCCAGGTACGTTTACTATCCCTTGTAAGATAGGCAGTGTTGAAATTAAGAGGGCGATGTGTGATTTAGGAGCCTCAATAAATGTCATGCCTCTTTCAATTTATGCATCCTTAAAATGTGGTAAATTAAAAGAAACGGGTGTTGTTATACAACTTGCAGATAGATCGGTTGTGTATCCTGAGGGTGTCTTAGAGGATGTTTTAGTGCAAGTGAATGAATTGGTATTTCTTGCATGCTTTTATGTACTTGACATGGAAGAAGATAATTCTCCTAACTCAACGTCAATTTTGTTAGGAAGACCATTTCTTAAAACTTCAAAAATAAAAATTGATGTACATGATGGCACACTTAGCATGGAATTTGATAATGAGATCATAAAATTTAATATCTATGATGCCATGAGATATCCTAGTGATGTATCCTCAGTTTTTATTTTAGATGCGATTGACACTCTAGCGCAGGAAACTTTTGAGTTGGAACATGAAGACAAGTTGCAAGTTGCACTCACCAACAACCTCAATCCAAAAGAACTTCTACGCCTTGAAGCACTTTATGTGATAGATTCGCCTCTACAAGACACCATTTTTGCATTGGATGCACTCAAGCTTATGAGAAATAATATTGCTTATATTGATTTATCTTATTCTCATAAAAAGCTTATTCCTTCTATCATACAGACACCAAAGTTAGAATTTAAAGCTCTACCTAGTCATCTAAAGTATGTGTTTTTAGGAGAAAATGAATCCTTGCCGGTTATCATATCTAATAAACTCACTACTTTGGAAGAAGAGGTGTTGATTCGGGTACTTAGAGAGTACAAAGAAGCAATTGGGTGGACTATAGCTGATATCAAAGGATTGAGCCCCTCTTTGTGCATGCATAGAATACTTTTAGAAGAGGAGAGCAAGCCATCTAGAGAAGCCCAACGCCGACTAAACCCTCCTATGATGGAAGTGGTGAAGAAAGAAATTATGAAACTTCTTGATGCAGGTATAATCTACCCAATTTCTGATAGCAAATAGGTAAGTCCAATTCAAGTTGTCCCAAAGAAAACAGGTATAACAGTTGTAGAGAATTCAGACGGTGAGTCAGTTCCAACCCGCATTCAAAATGGGTGGAGAGTTTGTATAGATTATAGAAAATTGAATACTTCAACTCGGAAAGATCATTTTCCTCTCCCATTTATTGATCAACTGCTTGAGCGTTTAGCCGGTCGTTCTCACTTTTATTGTCTTGATAGTCAATCAGGTTTTCACCAAGTTCCGGTGGCACCCGAAGACCAAGAAAAGACAACCTTCACTTGTCCATTTGGGACCTTTGCATATCGACAAATGCCGTTTGGTCTTTGTAATGCACCCGCAACCTTCCAAAGGTGTATGGTTAGTATATTTTCAGATTATGTAGAGAATATCATAGAAGTTTTTATGGATGATTTTACGGTCTATGGTAATTCTTTTAATGAATGTTTGGCTAACCTTACTAAAATTCTTAAGCGGTGCATAGAAACAAACCTAATTTTAAATGATGAAAAGTGTCATTTCATGGTTGACCAAGGTCTTATTCTAGGTTATGTTGTGTCATCTAGAGGAATTGAAGTTGATAAATCTAAGATAGATGTGATCAAATCCCTGCCTTACCCCGCTAGTGTGCGGGAAGTTCATTCTTTTCTTGGTCATGCAGGATTCTATCGACGTTTTATTAAGGATTTTTCGAAAGTAGCTCAACCATTGTGTCGCTTACTACAAAAGGATGTTGAGTTTGTACTCGATGAGTCATGCAAGGAGGCATTTGATAAATTGAAAGATGCGCTAACTTCAGCACTAATTATTCAACCACCAGACTGGACCCTTCCGTTTGAGATCATGTGCGATGTAGCAACCATGCCGTGGGTGCCGTCCTTGGGCAAAGAGTAGGAAGAGCTCCACATGTCATTTACTAGGCCTCAAGATCACTAGACAATGCACAATGCAACTACACAACAACGGAAAAAGAACTTTTAGCCATTATTTTTGCTTTAGAGAAATTTCGCTCATATTTACTTGGAACTAACGTGGTTGTTTACTCTGATCATGCAGCTTTCAAGTATTTGCTTTCCAAGAAGGACGCAAAGCCAATGCTTATTCGTTGGATACTCTTACTACAAGAGTTCAACTTGACAATAAAAGACAAGAAAGGAACAAAGAATTTGGTCGCGGATCACCTTAGTCACTTAATCACAAATGAAGAGCCATCACCTTTGAAGGATGAATTTCCATATGAGCACCTCTTTTCTATTCATAATTCTATTCCTTGGTTTGCCGATTTAGTTAACTACTTAGTTACTAGAATGCTACCAAATGATTCATCTAGGGCTCAAAAGGATCGAATTAAGAGTGATGCCAAATATTATATATGGGATGATCCTTACTTATGGAAATTTTGCTCTGATCAAATCATTAGAAGATGTGTGTCACAACATGAAGTTGCATCCATTCTAACATTTTGTCATTCATATGCATATGGGGGGCATTTTGGCCCCAAAAGAACGGCTCGTAAGGTGTTAGAATGTGGATTATTTTGGCCCAATTTATTTCGTGATTCATACATGTTTTGTAAAGCATGCGAAAATTGTCAAAAGACGGGAAACTTAGGACATAGAGACCAAATGCCCCTTACCTCCATTCTTATTTGTGAAATATTTGATGTTTGGGGCATAGATTTCATGGGCCCTTTTCCTCCTTCTAATGGCAATATTTACATACCTCTTGCTGTGGATTATGTTTCAAAATGGGTAGTGGCAAAAGCTACTTGGACTAATGATTCTAAAGTTGTTGTAGATTTTCTTAAGTCTCAGATTTTCTCAACATTTGGCACACCGAGAGCTTTGATTAGTGACCGTGGCACTCATTTTTGCAATAGAGTGGTTGAAGCCTTATTGAAAAAGTGGGCAAGCAGAAGTCTCCAATAGAGAAATCAAATCGATCATTGAAAAAGTTGTCAATCCTAATAAGAAAGACTAGAGTGCACGACTTGAAGATGCGCTATGGTCATATAGAATGGCTTATAAAACCCCTATAAGTATGTCCCCTTATCGTCTAATCTTTGGGAAGCTATGTCACCTCCCGGTTGAATTGGAACATAAAGTATATTGGGCTGTCAAGCAATGCAATATGGAGATGGATGAAGCTGGTTCACAAAGAAGATTGCAACTGCAAGAGCTAGAAGAAATTCGTCTAGATGCATATGAGAATGCACGAATTTATAAAGAAAAGACAAAGAAATTTCATGATAATATGATTTCTAGAAAGAGTTTTTGTATCGGACAAAAAGTTCTTCTCTACAATTCTAGACTCAAATTATTTCCAGGTAAGTTGCGCTCTAGATGGAGTGGTCCTTTTACTATCACTAATATTTTTTATCATGGTGCAGTAGAAATTCAGAGCCAAGACACTGGAAAGATGTTCAAAGTTAATGGTCAACGTCTAAAACCTTTCTATGAGGGATTTCAACTTGATAATATTGCCGAAATTAACTTGGAGTGTCCAAGTTATACATAGCGTGCAGCCATGTCTAGCCGGAGACATTAAATAAAGGCGCTTTTTGGGAGGCAATCCAAATTTACTTTTTAGTTTGTTTTATTTTCTTGTCCTTTTGCAGTTTTATAGTTAATTTTCGTGCTTCCTTACTAATTTTTTTTTATGAGTTTTGGGGCAGAAAAGAACTATGTTTAGAGCACGGGCACGCTACATTTCGAGTTAACATAAAGATAACAGAGTGTGCCCACGCTCTAACAGAGAAGATCTTCTGCTCCAAATTCTAAAGAATTCAAAAAAAAAAATTAATCACCAATTTTTATTTTTTTCATCAAAATTTCGTTTACCCTAATATTTTCTGCAGCCTCCTCACTGATGCACCAACCGGCCTCGCATCCGGCCGTCGCTAGCCTCGGCTTCGCCGCGACGCACCAACCGGCCTCGCATCCGGCCGGTGTCGCTAGCCTCGGCTTACAGCGAAGCGCGACGCGATCCGCAGAGCGCTCTCGCACAACTCCTCGCGGTCTTGTCCCAACCAGCCTACGTGTTCTTCTCATTTGTCCTCCTTTATAAAAAAATCAGTCCAATGGTTAAGAAAAAGACGGTTCACAAGCCAAAGCTAAAGGCAACTCCACAATAACCGCGCAAGGCCAAACCAAATGCTTCAAGCTCACGAGCACGAATTGGGAAAGGGATGCATATTTTTCCCCCATCCGAAACTGAATTGAAAGGAAATTTGATATTCAGTAAGCAAGTCCACAAAGAAAGGTATAAATTTTTCTCTCAGCAATCTATTATTCCTTGCAAATATATTGATTGTTTGGCTTTAGAAAAATTGAATATTAAAGAAGATGTGGATAAATACATTGATAATATTGGATGGCAAAATACTTTTTCAATTAATTATCCATGTTATATTGAACTTGTGCGTGAGTTTTACACTACTTTTGAGTTTGACAAAAAAGTTGATATTAATTTGAACACTCCAGGTGTAGTATATTTTAGGTTGTTGGGTAGGGAGTTCAAACTCTCTATCACACAATTTAATCTTGCCTTTGGTTTTATCACGGATGATTATGCTAAAACTGATGAATATGCGAAGTCTGTTTGTGATTTTTTACCTGCATTTGAACCAGTTCCTTTGTATAAGCAAATGTCTATAGGCGTCAAATATAACCCTAGTAAGTCACAAGCTAGTTATCTACATGACCAAGCCTTGAAATATATTCATAGGTTTCTAGCTTTCACTTTTTCAGGAAGAAAAGATAATTCTGGCATACTTTCAAAAACTGAGTTCTTTTTCTTGTGGTGCATGCAAAATGGAATTAAAGTGAACCTTGGATATTGGTTGGCTTCTCAATTTGACAATGTTATTGTGAAGAAGCATCCTATGATTCTAGGTTCTTTGATTACTCAATTGGCTATACACACAAATTTGCTCGATATTGATAATAATGCATTGCATGTTGCTTGTGATATGCACCCTTTGGATATAAAATGCTTAATGAATATGGGTTTAGTGTGGAAGAAGGAAGGTGTGCCTTGTTTTCAGTCTACAGGTCCTATCGCAAAGAACATTTCAAAGCGAAAACTCCGTCAGGACGAGAATGAGAAGGAGAATTTAATTTCCAACAATGAACCATCTCCTCCTGGATCATCGTCCCAAGGGCGATATACTGAACAACTCCAACGCCTTGAATAGCGACAAATGGAAATAGAATTAAACTTGATAGCTTTCTTCAAGCACATGGGTTTTTCTCCACCATATCCACCTCACTGCTAAACATTTTCGCTATGCCTAACATACTCAGGGAACTTTCACCATTCCTATCTTTTATTTCCAATTTGATATGTTACACATTATATAAATACATTGGGGACAATGTATGAGACAAGTGTAGGGTGTTTATAGGCTGTTTTTAGGCATTGTACATGCATGCTAATTTTTTTTTGGGTATTGTTCTATGATTGTGACTTATGAATCCATGATTTAAATTGCTGAGAATTGCTTGATTGAGTTAAAATATAATAAGAGATTTGCATAAATGATTGAGTTTTTATGTGTTGCATTGTGAGTATTATTTTTATAATTGATTTGAATGAAAAAGTGCATAGAACTTAACACACAATCATTTTTTGTGAGCTTTTGAGCCTAAAAGCATTCATCACAATATGCTCCATATTTTTCTTGATTGTGTGATTGTCATGTGTAGATTGATTTTTCTAGAACTTGACATTAATGGATTGAATGCATTAATATGATAAGGGCAATTATGGATAACCAATTTGAACGTCTAAAAAAAAAACCACCCTGACTTTACCCCTAGCGAACCGATATTGAGCCTTAAACCCTTTCTTTGTTTAATAATTCCCATTTAACCCATTATAACCTTTTCTTTCATTTTACCTCTTTTGTAACCTAAGTTGAAGGATTTTGTGAATTTATATGCATGAAACTTTTGGATGATTATTAGGACTTCAAGTTACAATTATATTGTGCTATTTCTCAAGTTCTGGAAGAAACTAAATAAAGTCTTCTTCAAAGATAATTCAAAAAAAAAAAGCAAGAAAGGAAAGAAAGTAGGAATTAAAAAAAAAAACAAAAAGAAAAAGTGAAACAAAAAGGAATAAAAAGGAGTTCATAAGAAATATGTTGTGTGTCAGAAGGTAACTTGAATTGAATATTATTATTCCTAAAGGTTAAGTTTCATGTATATATGTTTTTGTAAAAAAATTTTCAACTTATTCATAGCCAAATTCTCTTATTTCTTACCCATTACCTAAGCCTCATTACAACCTTATTAAGACCATTTGATTTTTGCATTCGATTCATTGTCTAGTGGTGGAGATTTGATATATAAGCAAGCTTATGGTAAAATTCTTTCTAAGCATTGACTTGAGAGTTTATAATTATCCTAAAACACCTTGAGTGCATTGAGAGAAATCCTTGGGAGAGTGTTAAAGTTTTATTGCACTTTGATTTTGAACTTATTAAGGAAATTGATATTCATTTGTGTTTACTTGAAAAGACTCATTTGTGGATTGCATTTATCTCTCGCTATATTTTGATTCGAAAAAGTGAGACGTGATAAATTATATAATGAATGAATATGTCATGAGAGGAGTTGAGAGAAAACTGAGTATGCTTGATAATTTTAATGAATACTTGAGGACAAGTATTGTTCAAGTGTAGGGTATTTTGATAGTGTGCATTTTATGCATACTAATTATCATATTTTCTTGGATATTATTGAAGTATTTATGCTTAATTATGGATTTTAAATGTGATTATTGATTTTCATGCTAGAAGGAACGCTTTGATGCAACATGAAGCTGAAATGATGATATTTGATAAGTTTTCATAGAGATTGATGCTTTGGAGAATTTTGGATAAAATGGAAAAAAGATAGCAGAAGATCACTTCAGTTAGAGCGTGCCCGAGACATATTCCAGAAATCCGAATTTATGAAAAGAAGCTTAAAGTGATACTATTTGCCATATGACTTTTTAATTTATTTTTGGAAATGTTTATTTACTAAAAACCCCTCACAACTTAAGGTTATTTTAGAAATTCTTAGGGACCAAGTTCTCCTATAAAAAGAAAACGATGAAAAGAGACAAGGAGAGTTTTTTTTAGGTTTGAAGAAAAGGGGGCTGCAAACTAGTTTTCTTCCTATCATCTATTGTTTTCCTTCTTTGCTTTATTTTCTCTACAATAATTATGTGTGGCTGAACTCTTTTCTTTCCAACTCAAGGTTAATTAAGGTTTGAATTCATATGGGTTGTGAGATTTAATTGTTCTTCATTATTTTCTCAAATCTATTAATATTCATGTATCTTCTATGTCTATTAGGAATTCTATTTTTGTTGATTGTGTGAGAAGGTCTATTACTAAATTATCAAGATAGTCTATGCCAAATTAGAATATTAAATCCGTAATTATTTAATTATTCTAATGATTAGTGGTAGAATAACATACCCATGTTATGTGGATACATGATCTAGTCTAAATGAATTCATCTTATGTATTTATTGGCTAGGATTGAGTTTCTCTAAATTGCATTGCTATTGGTAAATTAAATCTTGGAAGCTTTCTAGGGTTGTTTATTTAATAAGAGAACTAATCAAATGGCTTCTATTGATTAATGAAAAATTAAGGAGAAATTAGGTTGTTAGAGCTTCTCAACAACTATAACCAATTTATTAATGGATTTGAAAATTATATTTGCATCAATGATCAATTCAATGAATTAAAACTGAGATTATACCTTGGGTTGGAGTTTTCTCATATTGATTTATTTTCTCAAATTTTATTATTGCTTCTAATTGATTTCTAGTTTAATTTGTTTTGATTCCAAATTTAAAACCCCCCTAATTTTATTTGAATTTTGTTAAATAAATAAATCTTACCAATCTTTGTGGATTCAACCCTACTTGTCACTATTTACAAGTTGTTTTTATTTGAAGAGTAGGAACTTATTTTTGTTGGATTCGACACCCATCAATTTTGAATTCTATTCTATCAAATAAAGACAAATACCAGCAATCACGAGTAATTACTAAGAGTGAAAGTGTCTTATGTATACATCAATATAACATATTGGTGTGTGATTTAGTAGGAATTGCTAGAAATTAAGTGATGTGCAACTACTCTTATACTATATTTTCACTTAGTATAATAAAAAAATTATTTCAGTTAAGTGTTGACATAAATTTTGCAATATAATAGGAATTACCCCTTACAAGTTTAATTTATAAAATTAACACTTAATAATCATACTCTATTATAGTTTCGATCTTCAAATTATATTATATCTATTTATATTATAATAAGTTCAATTTATTAAATTAATACTTAATAATCATACTTTATTATAATTTCAGTATTTCAAATTATATTATATCTATTTATTTGTAACTGTTTTTTCTTTGATTAGAATTAGTTGATATTTATATTTAATTAACACTTTAAAATTATTATTAAAAAAAAAAGATAATAATTATATTATTTTCTCATTTAAAATAAAAATGTCATAGCATAATTTTATCTTTTAAATTTTAATTAATAACTAATATATTTATATTTATATTTATTATATAAAATATATGAAAGCAAGATTTCTAATTTGCTTTTTCTCTTTTTATTTTCAATTTTTCTCTAAATGTTAAGATTCTTTTTTTACATTGTGGTGAGTTAACTGATTACATAAGTCCTTTAAATAAGTAAATAAATTTCATTAAATATAATTAATTTTTTAATTAGATATTCAATGATTTAAATGGTATTAGTAAGTTATAAATTTGTATATAAATAACCATCCAATACCATCAATCATTAAACATTTTTTATATTTTCTAAATAGATATTACATTAATTTAAAAATTACTATTAGACTCTTCATTGAAACTTTTTTTCATTAGGATCCATCTAAAATTAAATTAATAAAATTCGGTTAATTGATTTTTTAAGAAAATATTGGTTCTAAATAAATTGAGCTTCTAGATTTCTTTTTAAGATTAAAAAGTATAGTAAAAATGGATGGAATAATATTGCAAGAGAATTTGAGAGGAAAAAAGAGTTTGAAAGAAATTGGTTTAAAAAGAAATTTTTTTAAAATTCTATATATATTTTACTACATAATAGGTTATCTAAAGTACATGAATATCTTTATAAAAGTCAATGACTTTTTTCCGATAGAAGATTTTTTAAATGTTGATTTATTTTTGTAGACTTTATAAATGTTATATTTGAATAATCCCTAATTTCTATAGAATTTTTAAAGTCATTAGTATTGAATACGTATTTACTTTTATAAAGTCTTTTATCTTCAAATCCTTTATAAATTTATCCGTTTTTTCTGAAAAATAAACCTATTTTTGCTTTTCTAAGAAAAAATCTATTTATTTTAATAATATATAACAATTGAGGAACCAATTTAGCTAATCTCTTTATGATTCTCAAATAATATTAGAGCAATGAAATATAATTTTATTTAGTAATATTATATCTCCAATTCCTATTTAGTCAATTTTTTTATGACAATAATTATTCTTAAGGTAACAAAATTTATTTCAATTTGGTAATATTATATAAGCATAATTATTTTTTTATCTATAAATACAGAAGAAAGTGAGTAGCATTAGCAACATACAGACCAAGAAACATATATATAGGGAGAAAATAAATATCATAACCAACATATAAACTAAGATGTCTTCACTCAAATTTATTTTTCTTCTCACTTTTCTACTGATTGGCTCTTGTAAGTACTGACCTTTGCTTTTATTTTATATTATTATTGAATAATTTCATTTTTAGGTTTACATGCATTAATTCAAGCATAGACATGCAGATGTCAAAAATAAAATCTAATTAATAAATAATTTGTATGAATTGCCTAGGTAGTGATATGAATGCTATTATGATAAAAAGATATGATCACATACTTACATGTGAAGGTGGAGGCAAGAGGTCAATAGTCTCCTTCCAATGCAAGACTAACATAGATTGCATAACTAATCCTGGATATAGGCCACCATTTTGCCATGCTCCGTGTACCTGCGTAAATATTATTTGTATTTGTCCCGAGAGAGCTTCCTTAAAAGAAATTGCTCTTAAAAATCAAGGAGTAACAATGCATTGAAATGGAATAACAAATATTTTGGATATAGTTCTTTTGAATAAGACTTGAATACACATACTAAATCATTTTGCGCATTTTGTTATATTTTCTTTTCCTCTTGTTTTACTAAATTTGTTGAATTTATTTATTACTCCGATTTATAATTTGCTAATGAGAAATTCTGAATTTTTAAAAAACTAAATCACAAGTATTAAAAATAAAAAAGGTATTGTTGACTTTTACTATTTGACTTTATCAAAACTGAGCCATTGAATCTCATTAGTTATTTATATGAATAATTCTTTTAAATTTTTACTCAGCAAATAACTGAAATAAAAATTAACTTTAACAGTATTTAATTTTACATGTATAAGATTTATATATTTTAATTTTTCATATTTTATATTATATTTTATTTTATTTTGAATTAGCAGTATAATATTATTATTTAATCGATGCTCACAACTTGTATTTATATATTAAATATTTAATCGCAACTTGTTGATAAAAGAAACTGATCTTATAAATTGATAAGCCCAGATGATTTTATATTGAGAGTATTTATTAATAACACTAGCATGTTTTCTACGAAATGTTGCGGCCTATCTAAATAAATGGTTATTTAAAAAATATTGATAATGTATTCTTATATAATAAACTTAATTATCTTATTAAAAAAATTATATCATAAGAAAATAATTTTTTTAAATTACATATCAAGTAAATTTTTGACTTATTAATTACTTATTTAACAAATATAAAAATATTTAATGATTGATGGTATAAATATTGAATGATTATTTATAGAGAAACTTATAACTTACTAATACCATTTAAATTATTAAATATTTTATTAAAAATTAACTATACTTAATGATATCTATTTGCTTATTTAAATGCTTTTGTAATTGGTTAACTCACCAAAATGTAAGAAAATATTTTAAAATTCATATATATATATATATATATACTATGACATTTCCATTAAAATTTTTAATTCTCTTAATCTAATATTTTTTATATAATTATAACATTATTTATTAATTATCACAGTTATATTTATTAATAGTAATAATAAATAAATAAAATAAATAAATAATATAATAAATAAATAAATAAATAATATTAATATAACATTATTTATTAATTATCACAGTTATATTTATTAATAGTAATAATAAATAAATAAAATACAAATGTAATAATTAATAAACAATGTTAAATTTAATTATATAATTAATTTTTTCAACACTGTATCTATTTAAGAATTCTTTATACGAATAATATTATTAAAACTAATACAGTTGGATTATTATAAAAAAAGAAGAAGCATGGTGGCCTAGCGACATACGTGTATGCTTTTGGGTGGGAAAAGAGTAAAATCAAGTAAGGTGCATACAAAAGCAGGAGTAGATTAAATAGAATTCGTTCACCTGCTCTACGGCTGCCGTGTTTTGATACTTCCATAGCTGCCTCACACATCTCGCAGCAGTCATAAAATAATGAATTCCTTCCCCTTTTATTTTCCTAAAATTTCTCAAAGAAAAAAAGAAAGTAATAACCTTATATAGTATGTTTTAAGATGCTAGTAGGCTTATTCAATCTCATTCCTCCTTCCTCCACCACAAGAATGCTGCTCTACTGTCCCTTAATTCATGTATGTATATGTATATATTTCAGACTTTTTTTGACTTTACATAATTTAATTTCTCTTTTCTTTTTAACTTTTCTTTCGTCATATTGTTTTATTTATTATTGCTTCTCGAAACAGCAAGGCATTATTGTATCAATTAAATTTAGAAAAATCATTAGGTAAGGTATGTGTTCTTAGCAGTGTGACTTATCTCAAGTTAAGTCATAATACTAAGAATACTTCTTTTATTCTAAATTTGTAGTGTGCCTATGTCAAAAAAATAAAATACTATCATCTACATATAACTGACACAATCACTTATTAAAAATATCAATAATTTTTTTAAACTAAAATATAATTAATAAAGAAATGAATGTTTGGCTACGAAATGAACCTCAACATTAGATGACCCAGAGACAAAGGAGAAAATAACATCATAAAATAAACTACTAAAAAAAGGATATTAGAAAAAAATAGGAGCTACTTTCGCCACCGAAGATATCTTAGTTTGAGCATTTCTAATAATATTTATAGTGTCTCCTTCAAAAATAACTTTGGACCAAAGATTCTGAATTGCTAAAAAAATCACATCTCTAAGAGCCACGCTTTCCAAGGTTAAAAGGCAAAGCTGACTAAAGGAACCAATTCCTCTAGAGGAAGAAGAAGAAGAATTTGTGGCTGCATCAAAATTAATCTTGATCCAAGAAGGAGGAACCATAGAAGGTAACATAGATCTTCTTGTTGTATAGGGGACATATATTAAAGGCAACTTTGAAATAGCCTTTTCAAACTCCATAGGGTTGCTAGTTGCTTGAGCTATGGTCTCTGACTCTGTCCAAGATTTATTATTGAAAATTCTATCATTTGTAGCTGTCCAAAGGCGCATAGCAAGAACAACAAGGAAAGGGTCAGATGATTTCAATGATGAGTAGAAAGGAGGTCAGCGAGTACTTTGCTCCAAATCTAATAGAAAGTCATCCCTAAAAAAGAAGATGAGATAAGCCCCAAAGAAGATAATTGCCAAACTCTTCCTGAAAAAGGGCATAAGAAGAAATAACACTCAGCAGATTCCATTTTATCACAAAATATGCGAGGACTCAAAAAATTGAGTTGTCTTTGGAGAAGGAGTTCAATAGGCAACAAATTAGCTAGAATTTTTCAGATAAATTTGTTAACTTATTTGGAATCTTCACCATTGAAAAGAAGTTAAACAAGAGCCTGTAGCATTCCTTGGGAACCCAGTAGAGTTGTTTTGAAGAGACCTCCAGAGGAAATGTCCTGAAACCAGTATAAATGAACCTGACTTATGGTGGTACCAAATTAAATTAAATGGCCCTTGGATTTTGTTGAGAGGGATAGAGAGGATTTCTTGCACTTGACGAATTGGGAAAATGGTTTTTCCATTCAACTCTTTCTTGGTCAATGTAACTAGCTACGGAGTTATCCATAGAAGGAAAAGAGAACATGAAAGAAGCCCGGGATGGGGTACTCGTTGGGATCTAGATATCATTAATAGCTGAGATCAAGGTATCATTCTTAATTTTTCATCGACATTTTTTAAGGAGAAGTTCACGTCCTACTATTAAACTTCGCCATCCCCAAGAAGGATTGGAGCCGTTTAGATTTTGAAAAATGAACACTATTAGGGAAATACTTCCCTTTCAATACTTTCGAAAGCAAGAAAGTTGGTTCCGCATGAATACGCCATACTTGCTTAGCCAATAATGCTAGGTTGAAACCCTGTTAATCTTTGAAATCTAGCCCGCCAATTGATTTGCTATTATAAAGGATAGTTTAAGAGATCAAGCATATTTTATGCTAATTTAATTTTTCACCCCACCAGAAATTTACAACTAGGGTATTAATCTTATGACAAACTGAGGTTGGAATTTTAAAGCAGCACATTGAGAAAATGGGGATAGCATAAGCCACAGCTTTGATTAAAACTTCCTTGTCTACAAGGGAAAGAAAGTGTTCCTTCCGTCTAGAAATCTTCTGGTTCACTTAGGATATTAGTTCTAAAAAAGCTTGGGCCTTGGATTTATCTATTATGGCCGGTAGACCAAGATATTTGTCTTGTATGCCAATATAGGGGACCCAAAAATAACCTGCCAAGTGAAGCTGCAATTGCAAAAGGGTATTCAGGCTAAAAGGAATAGCTAATTTTGCCATGTTGAGCTCCTGGCCACTAACTGAGGTATTAGTGTTCAGAATACATTTAAGTTTTCTAAAGTCTTGAACCGAGGCTGAGCTAAAGAATAAAGAGTCATCCACAAACTGAAGATGATTTATATAAGGGCTTTATCGAGATATTCGAACACCTTTGAAAGAACCGGAGAACTTAGCCTGCTTGTAGAGATGAGCCAAACCTTCAGCACTAAGTAAAAAGGGTAAGGGAGATAAAAGATCCCCATGCCGTAGTCCACGAGAAGGTTTAAAGTATCACGATGGAGTACAATTAAGAACTACAAAATAGGAGATAGAAGAGACATAGTTCATTACCTATTTAATCTAAAGGGAATGAAAACCTAGGGACTCTAACATATGCTCAATAAAGAGCCAGTCTAACCGATCATAGGCTTTTGACATATCAACTTTAAGAGCCATATTGTAAAGCCTACTTGATTTTGTTCACTTTAAGTGGTGCATAATTTCATGCCCAAGAAGAATGTTATCAACTATAGACCTACCTTTTGCAAAGGCACTTTGAGTCTCGCTAATTAAGCAGCGCATTGAGCTTTGAAGTCTATTCACCATAAGCTTTGAAATGATCTTATAGAAAATAGTGAATAGATGGGACGCCATTGGGACATAGTCTTTGGATGTTTTACCTTAGGGATGAGTGAGATAAGCGTATGATTAACACTTTGAAGCATGTGTGTAGTAGAGAAAAAACTTTGAACCACAATGAAAATATCATATTGAATAATGTCCCAATTTGATTGATAAAATCGAGCTGTAAAGCCATCCCATCTTGAAGCTTTATCGGGGTGTATAGAAAAAAGTACTCCTTTAACTTCCTTAAAAGAAATGGGCCGAATCAAACTTTCATTCATCTCATCAGTTACTCGTGGCAATAGATTCATAGTAACCTCTGTTAAGCTAACTGGATTCGATGAAGTAAACAGATGCTTGAAATAAGAATTAGCCATAGAGGAAATAACTATTGTGGAAGAATGAGAGATTCCTTGGTCATGTGGAAAAATCTGTATTTGGTTCTTTTTTCGACATTGAATGGTCTTTGCATGAAAAATTTTGAGCTTTGACCACCAACCTTAAGCCAAAGCTAACGAGCTTTCTGAGCCTAGAAGTTCTCCTCTTTAATAATTATAACTTGGAGCTTTGATTATAAAGCACGTATATTTGTCCAATTTGTGCCATTATATCTCGTATTAACCTGAACTAGAAGTTCTCCTCTTTAATAATCATATTTCCTATGATGACAATCCTGTGCTACAATGGCATGCCTGCATGCCTTGAGTTTGCCCATTGTTCTAAATATAAGAGAGCCTTGCAATGGAGTTAACCAATACGATAATATGAGTGTTTTGACAATGGGATCATTCCTCCATCTGCTATTAAAATGAAATTGACGTTTGGATCTTACAAAGAGGCTATCTGTAGAGAGCAGTAAGTTACAATGATTCGAGCCTAATTTGAATAAATGATGTAAGAAGGAAGTGGGAAATAGGAAATGCCAAGCCGAAGATAATAAGGCATGATCAATCCTTTCTTGAATATTGGTTGAACCAACTCGTCAATTATCCCAAGTATATGGATGATCTTCAAAAGCTAGGTTTATGAGTCTCAAGTGAGATACCATATTTATAAAGGCTGGTGGTGGGTCCATTCAAAGCCTCTACCTCCTTATTTATCTTCCGATGACAAAATAGAATTAAAATCTCCTATACTAAGAAAATGAGAGAGCTGTAAGGAAGTACATTAATCATATAAAAGACTAAATTGATCATTTCTTACTTGAAAAGAGCTATTACATTAAACAAAAATAACATCCTAAATAACTTTTGATGATTTAACCTTACAATGCAAAAAGAAATCTTGCATGTAGAAAATTGAAACCTCAAGATGCTTCCAAGCTAAGGCTAAACCACCTAAGCTACTCATTGGGGTTATACATGAAAAATCATCATAACCACATGAGGACAAAATTTGAGCAACTTTATTATCCGGGTTTTTTTTTTAAAATTTTCATAAGAAAGATCAAGTCTAGAAAAGGAGCTCCACATAGATCTTTGAGAGAATGAATGGTCAGGGGTTTTCCAACTCTCTGAACATCCCAACATAATAGTTTCATGGTGAAGTTCGAGGCCTATGGGCGGCAGTCTCGGGTGCGCACCTATGTGTCTTTAGCGATTACAACACTGTAAGACTTTTTAACCTAATTGGAAACACGTTAACTAATCACTGAGATTAGCGCGGAGATGGAAGTCGGCACTCAGGTAATCACTGGGATACTTTTACTAATGATTGGTGTTTCTCAAATTCCATAAGGAGCTTATGCCACAGAATCCAGAGATGGATCCAGAGGCCAACTTTTTTATATGTGTGCATTAATCTTTAAATTTATTGTTTAACAAATTATTCTCTATAAATGCAAATAATTTATACACAGGCATGCAAAAAAAAATACAAAAAAAAACATATTATATATAATATATATATCCATTCCCCAATCTGTAGGGTGGAGGATTCTTTGTATGGTGCATATGGAATATGCAGGGTCTTCTGAAACTTGCTTTTTTATGCTTTGGACAATCTTTGTATGCTCATCGGTCCATGCAGGGGGATTTTTCTTTAACCTATCATGAAGGGACTTTGCAAGACAGTTCAGATTTGGATAAAAATCCATTACATAATTTTTACAAACCTTTGAATAAAGCCCTAAAATGGATTAGATACCCAATTCCAAACAAAAAAGATCTTCTTCAAAAGCTTCATTCTGCTTTTATTTTTTCAAAGTTTGATATGAAATCAGGATTTTGGCAAATCCAGATTCATCCAAAAGATAGATACAAAACTGCTTTTACAGTTCCATTTGGCCAGTCCTTCTGAATTTCAAAAAATCATGAATGACATTTTCAATCCTTATTCAAAGTTTTGCATTGTCTACATTGATGATGTGTTGATATTTTCAAATTCTCTAGAGCAACATTTCAAACACTTGAAAAAGGGATAGAAAGTATACCTTTACCCTTGTTGGAAGAGGAGGATGACTTTGGAGATGCTTCGGTTTGAAGTTGTATTCAAAAGAAACAAATTTATGAGTGTTCAAAGTTTCCTCTCTTCAAAACTGATTTTACTTGAAAAGAATGTCAAGAACATTGTTCAGCAAGTCAAAATATTTTGACAATTTTGCTTTTCTATATATTCGTTGGATTTAAAAAGTTTTGTTTGTGACAAAACTATTTCTTGAGAGTTGGGCTTTGAAATACTTTTAGAGCTCTGAGATAGGTTTTGTGGGAAAATTTCTATCTTAGGTTTTGAAAAAGGGATAAAAAGTATACCTTTACCCTTGTTGGAATATGCTTCGATATATATATATATATATATATATAATATGACAAGTTTTCATGTATTTTTTAATAAGAAAATAACATATGGCATATTCATAAAAATATTAATTATAAATATTTATAAAAGACGTAAATATGATCTTAAATGCTAACAATTAATATAGTAAAAATTAATGACTTTCTTGAATATAAGACTTTATATTATTATGAATAAAAAATAAAAAATATAAAAATTGTTATAGCTACTATATATTAATTATAAATTTTATTATTCTTATAATAAAATATATTTTTATATTCATATATATAAAAATAAATAATAATAATAATAAATAAATATAAATATAAAAATATCAAATTTGAAACATGAAAATAATTAATAAAATTTTTTGACATGTTAGAAAACTTATTGATACAATATAATAAATAGAAAAATAATTTTGATATATATATATATATATATTTATTTATCACACATGAGGATTTATTAGTGCAAGAAATAGGTAAAAAGGTTAAAATTGACAATTTAAATACTTTTCATGTATATTTATCTTAATATATAACAAACATAGAAATTTCACAAAAAGGCATTATAAAAATATTCATATAGATGTAAATAAAAATATAATAAAATAAAAAGAAAACTTAATTTTTATATAAATATAATTACAAATCAAATTATATACAATATATAACATAAGATTTTTAAATATGAAATAAGTAAAATAATCATATAATAGTATGGGCAATAAAATTTCAATAAAAGAAATACATATGGCTTTAATGTGGTTGATATAAGAATTTATTATAATATTAAATATTAATCAAATAAATTAATAATATTAAATATATTATAATATTAAATACCAATCAAATCAAATAATATTATTAAATATTTATTATAATAAAATGGTAGCTAAATATAATAACAAATTAGTGATCACATAATACCACTAGTTTATTATATATTTATTATAAATTTTCTAATTACTTTTTATAACCATTAAAATATATAATTATATAAGTAAAATGATAATATTAAATACTTATTAAAATATAATAATAGCTAAATAAAATTATATTTTATAATATAATATTTTCTTGTTAAAATAAGATATTTCATATTAAAAATTTACATAATAAATTTATCAATAATTATGCATTAGCACAAGTATATTGCTAATATATATATATATATATATAACGAGATATGAACTACTTAATAAATCTATTTATGACTATTAAACTCTCATATAAACATTAAGAAATAAAAAATTAAACTAATAATGCAATATATTATAATGAAACAAAGAAATAGTAATAAAATAATGGCAAAAAAGTTATGAAGTTTTAAATAAAAATTAAGAAAATAAGTAAGACGTTAATATTCAATGAGTACTTTATTATTGGTGAATACAAAATCTGAATCTTATTTGAATTATTATGGATGTCAAAGATTAAATATCAACTCATCCAAATCCAGGTATATACTTCTCTCGAATATTTGTCATCCCTACTCATGGAAGACTTAAAAATAAAATAAAAATTGAAGGACCAGGCAGAGATGGGTACATATTTTAAACCAATTTTAGAGTTAGTTCCAACTGTTGCCATCTCCTCCGCGCGTGTATGCGCATTTCATTAATATTTACATTATTTACATTTTAAAATTTAATTGGTTTAATTTGCCAAACTGCCAAAGTCAGCATTAACCAGATTAAATTAAAAAAAAGAAAAAAGTACAAACAAATATCATCTAGTTTAGCGCTTATGGGTAGGTGTCTATGCGCAGTTCATTAATATTTACATTATCTATATTTTAAAACTAAATTGGTTTAATTTATCAAACTGCCAAAGTCAGCATTAGTCAAATTAAATTAAAAAAAAAAGAAAAAATATAAAAAAATGTCTTGTAATTTAGCACTTTTACAAGGGATTATGATTTTCTGCGTAACAAAAAACGTACTATGTGGGTTTACCATATGCGTAAGTTTTTTTATATTTTTACTACCTTATAAATCAATATCAGTTGATTTATATAATTTAATATTAGTATAATACTTATTTTCAATAATAAAATCACTTATTAAGTGATTTAGCATATAATTAACTACACTAAATTTATGTTAAATAAAATTAATATATATTTTTTAATTTTATTAAGAATAAAAAAATAATTTTTAAAATAAAATTATAATATTGTTAGAAGTATCATGATAGTTGATTTGGTAGTAAATCACCTATAAAATAATTTTATTATTGAAAATGAATATTATACTAATATTAACTCATAGAAATCTAAAGATATTAATTTATAAAATAGTAAAAATGTAAAAAAATTAAATTACAGGGTATTTTTTTGTCACGAAAAAAACCACAATCCTATTAGTGCAAAAGCGCCTAACCATAAGGTATGTTTACGGAATTTTCCCTTAAAAAAAACTATTGTTTTTATATGATCATGAATGCATTTACTAAGGGTTTTAAGAAGAAAAATTAAATAGCGAAAGAAGTCAGAATAGGGCTATAAAGAAAATAAAAGAAAAGAATTAAGTCTAGTAAATGTATAATACATAAAATCTTAATTTCTATAATAAGTATCACCATGACAATGCCTTGTAACACCATAAGGGCATTATTCTGTATAATGTAATTCTGTCTTAAGCTTCTGAAAAAATGATCACGCCGAAGTGCTGTAAATCGTAAAACCATTCCATTAAGTGTAACTGTAACAATTTAATGTAGATTTTGATTACAAATAATAATGTGTCACTAAAGAAGGAGAATGACCTTATGAAACTCTGGTTTTATTACAGGTACACAATCTACATACAGAAGAAAATAACTTACAACAGAAAAAACATAAATAAATACACTTGAATTATTCACCAAAAAACAATTATATTACAAGCACACGAAGCAAATTCCTGCAAAATAATGCATACACCCAAGATCCCTTCAAATCCTTATTTTTCCCAGAAAGAAGCACTAAATAAATAAAAAAACAATAAAAAAATCTAATGATAAATTAGCTATTAATTAACCACTGCACAATGCTTCCTAATTTCACCATCAGACCCAGTTTTAACATTGATCCTACCCATTTTCTCCATGGAGTTGGCAAACTCTGCAAAGAAATCTTGTAGTGAACCCTTGAGTATCTGGTTAATAAAAGACAGGGTAACAGAATTTGTGGTCAAGGCAGCATCAGATTCAAAGAGACCCCTTCTTTTAAGTAGAAGTGAGTAATAGCTAAGATCAAATGTCTTGCGACTCCCAGGATCCATCTCAATCTTAGTAGTAGTGTCATCAGGACTCCTGCACTTCCTTGCCTTGAGATTGTCAGCATATTCACTATCTAGATTTGGATCTGCCTGACCAGTCCCACTGAAGTTATACAATCTGTCCGAAATTGTTGAGCAGTGGGCGATCCCAATTGTGTGTGCCCCTGAAATTTCAGCCAACCAGGTTTATGCGTCAGGCAGTGATTCCATATAAAAATATATGACATTTGCTTATTCTTAATACATACTACAGTAGGTTTACATGTTTCGTCTGAAAAAGAAAAATGTAAGGATGTGATGGGTATGTTCAGGAATTACCAGAGAGCAAGACAAGGTCTTTCAGATCAAGTCCTTGGTTGGCAAACAGTGTTTGGAGAGTGGTGATGTTGGCAAAGGGAGCTGGGATGGCTGTGGCCTCTGAGGATCTTGATATTACTCCATCTCTTCTACCAGTTGGAACTTGCCAGAATGGACCTCCCTATCCACATAAAAGGAATTAAGAAGAAGATATAACTATTTTATATATATAGAAATCTTGAAAACATGCACTAATGGTTACTGTTATAGGACCTATACTTTGCTCCATTGCTTTGGTCCTACAAATGTAATATAAAGACAAAAATTCCTGTTGAACAAAGCAATGTTCCTGCTGTTGTGCAAGTTTAGCTCTTTCTAATGCAAGTTTTATTTCTCAAGAATATTATACATAAACATATTAAATCACATACTGTGGCAACTATGGAGTCCCTAGTGACCAGAGTAATAATATCTGCACAAGAAACAACGCCTGGACATTCATCTTCAACCAAGCTCTTCACTCTGTCAATGAAGTCAAAGCCTCTTAGTGTTCGATTTGGAACAGCAGCCTTTTCGGGTTGTTCGCCGGCAGTCGACGATGAGTTTAAAAGCACAGATGCATCACAGCCCTGACACACAAATATAAACATCGCCATACTCCAGTTACTGATAAGCAAGAAAGAGAGAGAGAATGAAATAAGTTGAATTGAAGAATTAGGAGACAAACCCTGACAAAACAATCATGGAAGTGCATTCTTATGAAGGATGCTGCCAAAGAAGGAGCATTGTGGATGTGCTCATCGACAAAGTCAGAAACAATCTTCTCAGCTTTTGGGCAGCTTTTAGCATAAAAGTTCATCTGCAGTTGAGCTTCAGTTGAGATTGTAAATGCTAAAAGACCAAAGATGATCAGACCCAAATACCCGATGTTCCCTCTCATCTTGAATGCTTACAAGAAATTTTCAGACAGAGAGAAGGGGTTACTTAGATAGAAGAAGCTGCCACAGTTGTAATTGCAAAGCCTAGAACATTGAAAGGAAAACTTATAGGCCTAGATTTGTGCTACAGGGTAAGAAGCAAGAAGATAAAAACAGTACATCTAGCTAACAAACATGTGCAATCTTGCATCCTCTTAATATACTTTAATTTTAAAGTAGGCCATTAAAGAAATGTGGTTAGTTAGACTTGTCTCCATGATAGAATTTCAGTAAACATTGATTAATTACCATATGGGGAAAATCGCAATCTTTTCCAAATTATAATATAGGGAAAACTGAAAATGGCCCGAGAAGACTGAAAATATAGGCAAATTAGCCGTTTCTTTAATAATGGAGTGGATCTTATTGGCAAGTTTATTAGTTCCTTCTCTAGTTAAGGGACAATTGGCTCCTTTACTTTTTCGGAAGAGGAAAAAGAGGTCACCTCTAAAGTTTATATATAAACTTAATTATATCATTCTTCCAGTTTTTCAATTTAAATTTTTTTTCAGTAAAAACAATTATCGACTTTGAATTGAGATCCTCACTTGGTCCCTATTTTTATTGCATTTTTCTCCATAAAGTAAAATAAAATTTAACTATATATATCTATAATTTTTTAAATAAATCCAGTCTATTATATTATACATAATTATAACTTTACATAACATAATATTATTTATTAATTATTGCAGTTGTATTGGTTTATGGTAATAAATAAATAAATAAATAATATTACATAATATTATTTATTAACTTTACATTTATTAATAATAATAAATAAATAAATAAATATAAATGCAATAATTAATAAATTTTTTTCAATATTATATGTATTTAAGAATTTCTCATATAAATAATATTATTAAAATTAATACAGTTGGATTATTGGAAAAAAAAAAAAGAAAAAGCATGGTGGCCTAGCAACATACGTGTATGCTTAGGTGGAAAATTGCTTTTGGTTGGGAAAAGAGTAAAATCAAATAAGGTGCATACAAAAGCAGGAGTAGATTAAATACAATGAGTTCACCTGCTCTACGGCTGTCATGTTTTTTGATATTTGCATAGCTGCCTCACACATCTCGCAGTAGTCATAAAATAATGAATTCCTTCCCCTTTTAATTTTTTTAAAATTTCTCGAAGAAAAAAAGAAAAAGAAAAGTAATAGCCTTATATATTATGCTAGCAGCTGCCAGCTGAGCTTATTCCTCCTCCACAAGATTGCTGATCTACTGGATTGCCCTTCATTTATATATACGAATTCTGTTCCTTTACATTTTTTTATTTCTTTTCTTTTTAACTTTTTTTTTTCTTCTCATAATGTGTTATTTATTATTGCTTCATAAAACAGCAAGGAATTATTGTGTCAATTAACATATGGGAAAATAATTAGGTAAGGTATATATGCTCTAAATTGATAATAAGTAAGTTGTTGATATTAAGATTAAGTAATTAAAATATCTGATATATTTAAGTATTAGATATATTATTTTTAATTCTTTTATAAATTTATGTAAAAATATATACGTAATCAATCGGTGAAATCACTTCATACTTTAGGGGTGCAATTACTCATTTTATTTTTTTAATGAAATACAATAATTACGTCTAAATTATTTAGAATTTCTTCATTATGTCCTTTATAAATTTACAGTTGCTCTCTTTATATAATTAATCTTTTAGGATCTTTTTCATTTTGCCTCTCTTATTTCAAATTCTGGGCTCAACCCCTGCACATAGTGTAGTAATATCATTTTACTCTCTCTCTCTCTCTCTCTCTCTCTCTATATATATATATATATACTTGTGAAATGGAAGATGCTTAAAAGTTGTAACTCTATTACTTTTTATTTGAAAAGCAAAAGGGAAAAGATGAATGTAAAATGAATAGTATATATGTAAAGATTATTCCTAGAAAAGAGCTCATCAATTAAATACTAAATCAAAATTTTTAAGGAATAATATATCTAAATGATGTTAGATGAGATGGAGATCTTTCATTTTAGAAAGAGAAAAAAAGGGCTATCCTTTATTTGGATAAAAAGATAAACAAATAAAAGTAAATTATAGAAGAAGCTATTGGACAACAAAAATGATAAGTGGCAATCGGACAGCCAAAAGAGCAGGCAAATATTTGAAGCATGTCCCAAATAATTATGTTCTTGTTTTGTCAAAGTACTTGGGAAAATGATATTTATTTCGTACAAAATGTGTCCCTAATTTTACTCAATCCCAAGCATTGTGTTGGTGTATATACTTAGATGAATGAAATAATTCCCTCTTATGGTTTTTGAAAAATAGAAAAATGATATATAATTATTATAAAATATTTATTTATTTATACGTTCCGCGTTTATTATTATTATTATTATTTTGATTATAAAATTAAGTCTATAAATATAATTTAATATAATTTTTAATATTTAATATTACTTATAATATTTTTAAAATAATACTAAACTAACTAATTCTAAATATATTCTTGATTTGTTAAATTTTAAATTTTATAAGTCAAATAATATTAAAATAATTTTAAAATATTCATTAATTATTTCAATATTATATAAATTAATACTATCGACATAATCAAAATTATTACTTTTAAATTAAGAATTTATTATATAATTAAAAATATTAATTTATTATTAAATATAATATTAAAATATAATTAATATATTATATTTTAGAATATAATTAATAATATTATTTAATTAAGAAATTATTTATTAATTAATATAATATTAAAAAGTGATTAATAATACTATTTTTAGAATTAAAATTATTATTTAATTTAGAATATAACTTATTAATCAATAAATTATAAAATTATAAAATTACACATAAATTTAAACTTCATATATAAAATATAAATATATATATATATATTAAAATAAAAATCTAAAATGTTAAAATATGTTAACAAACTTTTATGTTTAGAGAATTAATATATAATAATAATAATAATAATAATAACAATAATAATGAAAGGTGTTGCTTACATGCCTGTAATTAGACATTGTTTCAAGTTTAAGTGATTAAATCTAGTGATTGATGGCTATCCTATTATTGAATTTATGCTTAAGAAGGAAACGTGCATACGTATATGTTCAGACATGATTATATATTTTAATAATAATAAATAAATAAATAAAGCCTGATTATGATAAACCTTTTTCTTGTTCTAGTTGCATGAGGTATGGGATACGTTGTTTGTAATTTGCCAATGAATTTACAATGATGTAGTACTAATATACATTTATTATAATGGTGATGTTATAATTATTTTAATTATAAATGATAATATAAAATAAATTTATAAATAAAAGTAATAAAAAATTTAATATTTTATAATTATTTATGATTTTAAAAAGTAATAATAAATTAAATATTCTTAAACTCTTTCTTAAATGTTTTTAATATCTTAAGATTTTATTTTATTGATTTTAAAAATTGAAAAACTAACTTATTAGGTAATAAATATATTTAAAATATTATGATTCAGGATTAAAACTATTGTCTAATTAGAAATTTATAAATTAATATAGTATCTAAAATATAATTAAAGTGGTATATTTAAGAATTAGAGTTATTATTTAATTAAGAATATATAATTTATTAATTAATAAATTAATGAATAAAATAATTAGTGTCCCTTAGAATCAATAAGGGGCATTCAATTGGTCACCTCAAATTGCAGAATAGAGGCATATAATGACTTAATGAAGAGTAAAGAGAATTGAAAGAGAGTTAGGTTAGAGAAATTGATATAAAAGTTTATAATGGCTCAGGAATAATCCTTCCTACATTCACTCATCAAGTTCACATTTGAGTATTTTACTATAATTTTTAAAATTACAATATTTCAGTTTTGTAAGTTTACCCAACAATTTGGCGTTTTTCAAGGCTAACACTTAACATCTTCCTTTAGTGAACTAATCCTTTAATAAGTCCCTTAATCCTTGAGTATTAATAGTTACTCAATAACCAATTTCTTGTGTTTTTAATGTCTGGACTCATACAACAACTCTTTAAAACTTTAGTTGAATAATAAGATTCAACTTAATATACTTTACAAAGAAGAGAATTAAGTATAGAGAATTGAGTTTGGACATAATAATATCACATACATACATATTAAGTCTTTATTGTCACGAAACTTCGGCTTGGGAGGTTAGCCAAGTCGTGCGGCACTTAATTAACTTGCTTGTCAAAGTCGAACTAAGTAAGCCTAGATGAGAGTTGGGAACGATTTTAGGTGAGCAAAGTAGGCAGCAAGAGTTTAGGACTTAGGTAGAGTAAAGAGTTGAGAGCACTTGAGCTTGAAAGTATAGAGAGCTTTATTAAGTTTTCCAACCTTCCTCTTATATCCTACAAATGATGAATGGAGGGGGTATTTATAGGCTTCCCACCTCCTCAACATGTGGTTAATTAATTCATCTAGAAATTTCTACAAGCTACTTATGTACAAGGCTTCCTTTGGAAGCTACTCTATGTACAAACAAGGGAAGCTTCTAGGCAGCTCCTTGGCTTGGCACATAGCCTTGCATCCTTCAGCAATTTCCAGATTCTTCCATTGGTTTCTTTGGGCAGCTAATTTGGGCTAGGCAGCAGTATTGGGCTGGGCATATGTTGGGCATATTTCTGCCCATGGACAAGGCTTGCCTCGCCCAAGATGAGGCGAGCTGTGACATTATGCTCTTAAAGATATTACGAAAAGATCCAAACTCGTTAATACAAATGAAGTGATATGGCAAAAAGTTGCATATTAATATAAAAAGTGCTCCCATGTTTCGCAAGCGCCCTCACGCTTTTTGAAAAAAGTTGTTGGAGCTTCAACGACTCCATGGCTCTAACTTGGTGGTTGAGGTTACAATAGTTACTGACATCCCATTAAATTAAGAAATATGTGTCAATCATCTATCAATTTGATAATAAGTAAGGATATACATCAACCCTATAAATCAAAAATATAATTTTCACAATTTTATCTAACATGCCATAATGAAGAGACTTTTTTCTTTTCCTATAATGAAAACTAAAATGAAACATATGCACAAGTCTTCTAGCATGATAATGTACCAGACAATGGCATTATATGGCATATAGCAGTTAGGATCTAAAGTAAAGGTAAGTGCATATTTAAAAAAAATTCCCAATAAGTATTCTTTAATTATTAATAATGCATAAATCAATCCAAAAGAAACTCAGTCATCCAAACCCACATAAGTTAACCACACACCAACTAATTCAACAAAAGTAACAACACAACCACAAAAAAATTAAAAAAAGAAGAAAAAAAGAACACACCCATTAGCTATTCACAAATGCACATTGCTTTCTAATTTCCCCAGCAGAGCCAGTTTTAACATTAATTTGGCCCATTTTCTCAATTGAAGCAGCAAATTCAGCAAAGAAATTCTCAAGTGAACCACTGAGCAGCTGGCTAATTGTGGACAATGTAGCTGAGCTTGTGGTCAGAGCAGAATCTGATTGGAAAAGTCCTCTTCTCTTTAGTAAATTTGAGTAGTAGCTGAGATCAAATGTTTTGCGACTTCCAGGATCCATCTCAACAATTGTGGTATTGTCATTCGGAGTTGTGCACTTTCTTGCCTTGAGAACTGCTGCATATTCACTGTCTAGGGCTGGGTCTTGATCCCCTACTCCAGTGAAATTGTATAGGCGGTTCGAAAATGATGGGCAATGAGCTATTCCAATTGTGTGGGCACCTGAATTTGTCAACCATTCGGAAGATGATGAATATCCAAACATTTATATTCTAGGAAGAACATAAACCTCTACTGCACAAATATTACTGTGAACACTGACAAAAAGATGATTTACCGGATAGCAAGACAAGGTCTTTGAGGTCCAGTCCCACATTAGCAAATAGTCTTTGGAGAGTAGTCAAATTGCTAGTTGGAGGTGGGATGTTGTTCAAGGCCTCTGAGGCCATTGAGACAGTTCCATCTCTTCGCCCTGTTGGGACTCTCCAGGAGGGACCGCCCTGTTAAAGCCAAGAATAATTTAACACAAATTAAGGCTTCATTTTTGGTAAATACTGAGCCAAACCTAAAATGGGTAAGGGTTAGTTTTGAATATAAATTTTGGGCAGTCATCCTTTCTTACAGTGGCCACAATAGAATCTCTTGCAACCAGAGCAATAACATCAGCACAAGACACAACACCGGGGCACTCTGCTTCTAATAGGCTCTTAACACTGTCAATAAAACCAAAGCCTCTGAGTGTTAAATTTGGAGTTGCAGTTTTTTCAGTTTGATTGCCTGAAGATGATGAATTCAAAAGCACAGATGCATCACAACCCTGAAAAATCATATATAAAACAAAACATATTATCAGTTTAACCTCTCAAACCTTAAGAGGAAAAACAGAAAAAAGGAAAGCAATTGTATATATATATATAAGCTTTACTATCTATGGAAACAGGGACATACCCTGACAAAACAATCATGAAAATGCATTCTTATAAAAGTAGCAGCAAGAGATGGAGCATTATGGATATGCTGGTTAACAAAGCCTTGCACAATTTGCTCAGCTCTTGGACAGCTTTTAGAATAAAAACCCATCTGGAGTTGAGCTTCAGCTGACCCCATATATGCTAAAAAAGCAAAGAAGTACACCCCAAACACGCCCATTCTTTTTGTTGGATTTTGAGGACACCCTATTAACCCTTTTGTCTAGATATACCTCAGAAGCTGTGCTTCTTTTTAAGGAAGCTACTTAGTTATGTAGTAACCATTGCCAACAGGAGACAGAGATTTATAGGCCTTAACTTCAACAAGAAGAAAGAGGCACAGAGGAAATTAAAAAGAAAATAGCCCACCTATCTAACAAAAAACACGTGCTGAGTGCTAACGTATACTGGCTTTATAAAATTAAAATGTAAAAAAACAAAGCAGCTACGCTAATAAAAATTATAATACAGGAGTAGGTATGTTTGTCCTAGCTGTTCTAGGGCAACCACTGAAGCTCACCACGCGACATAATGCCACATGCTTTTGCTCTAATTTCATGCACCGGCTCCTCCTCGTCTCAAGCTTTATTTATTTATTTATTTTCTTACCTATGGCCTTCCTTTTGCTTTTTCTTTAGATAAAGTTAACCATCCCATTTTTATTTATTTTAAATTTAGATATATTTCATGTGTCATATAACATTTTTATTAAATTATTTTTTAATATTTTAAAATTAAAAATAATTTTATAAAAATATTATATACTATGTCAAATATGACTTAAAATAAATTAAAATGAACTATGCAGTGTTACTGTAATTTTTTCCATATTATATTTTTTTGAGATTAAACAGCCCATCTAGATACTAAATCACTCACGTATATTTTTTACTAAAATAAATAAAATAAAAATAAACCATTTAAACCATTAAAAATAAAATAAAATTAGACCTTTTATTTAATTTAAAACCATTTTTATTTATTGATTCACTGGAATTTCTAAAAAAATACTTATACTAGTCATATTTAATCACTAACAACATTAATCATTATTCTTTATTTCATAAAATCATAAAATAAGGTCAACAACTTAACAGTTAGACCTGTAATCATTATATCCATAACTGTTACTCCACCGTCAATCCAATTTCTTTTGACTCTGATCCACAAAGATTTTTAATTTTAAAAGAGAAAATATAGCTATTTTTAAAAAAATAATAATAAAAATTAAATATTTATTTTAGTCCACGTATTTAAATTTAATTTAGAGTTTGTCGAGCAAAACTCTTATGGATGATAAAATATCTTTTTAAAAATTTTAACATAACTGCATGCCCGAAATCCGAAATTAAACCTTAATTAATAATATCAAATTTTACTTTTCAGAATAAAACATATATGGCATTTGTTATCCTGTATAAACTTTTCGCATGTAAAGTTGGTTAATATTCCTTACTTATAGAGTTAAGTATAATAATGGATAACTAGCTTTAAGCTTGTGCTTCGCACTATTATTATATTTTTAATGTCTTTTAAAATTACAAATAAAAAAATAAGTAATTCACACTTAAGACTTTATTCAACTTGCTATATTCACTTTTAAACTAATTTATAGGTATATAAATAAAAATAAATTAATAAAAATAATAATATATTGATGGAAATTATAATACCATATAGTTATTAATTTTGTTAATAAATTGTGTTTTTATTTATTTATTTCAACTCTATAATATAATATGTTTAGCATTTATGTGAATAAGTTTTAAATAGATATATTATTTTAATTATGGTGTAAGTCTTTAGTTTACATATTCTATATCCTATTGTAATTATAATATATTATATTTTATATTCTTTTTATTTTTATAAATTATTTACCTATCTACATTAAGCTGTCATAAAATAAATTTGATAACATATACTCATATACATTTTCAGTGCTAGCATAGATAAATTTGTTTGTGCATATATATATATATATATATATATATATATATATATATATATATATATATATATAAATTTAAATTAATTAGTCTGTTTAATATTTTAATTTTTGATTTAATTTAATAAATATTTAAATTTATTTTTCTAATATCTAAATATTTTTAACTTTAAATTTATTTTCACATTTTAACTTTATTTTTTAATAATATTTAAATATTTTCAAGCAATGCATGTGAGCATATTAAATGCAAATATAAATTAAAAAGTATTAAGATATCATAATAAAATAAAATATATATTAAACTACATTTAAAGTTAGAGTGTTAGACTGACTAAATAGTCAAAGCTCAGGAGGCATAACTATACATTTAGCTTGTATTATATGATTATATTTTCATAGGAAGAATATATTAATATTATTTATTTATTTATTTTACTAGATTTTTGAACTTTTTATTTGTCTGCATTCTTTTAAATAATCATTTTCAGTATTCAAGTTTGTAGTAGTTTAATTGTTTTATTAATGTTTTTAATTTTCACACAAACATATATATTGTATTGTACCAATAAATTTTTCACATATGTTTTCATTCATAATCTAAATCTTATAAGTTCTACTTTTATTTTCTATCATGAACTTTTTGATTTTTATACAAACACTTATTATTATATAGTAATTTAAAATATTTGTTATATTTATAATACTTTTAAGAAAATTAACAATCTTACTTTAAATAAGTTATATATTTTATTAAATTGATATTAATATTCAATTTCATAAGTATTTCTTAATATAAACATATCAATGTGATTGAGAATTACATATTTTTTTTCTTGGTTAAGACTATATGTGCCATGACTTTATAAAATATTACTATAGAAATAAAGTTTTATTTGGCCATTAATTTTATCACTCAGGCTTAATTTAATCCTTTTAAAAATTTATAGACTTTTTAGTCTAAATTTTTACATATTTGACTCAAATTAACTTCTTTTTTTAAATAAGAGAATGATAGTCTATTTCTTAAAATTAAAAAATAATTAACAAATTTATAATAACATTTAAAACTATTTTATAATTTTAGTACAAATAATATAATCAAGAAATACGTAGTTATTATCACTATTATTTTTACTGAAACCGCTCTTACTTCCATTGCTCTCGGTACCACCACCACCGGAACTATCTCTTTCATCGTCATTGTTAAGAGAAAAAACAAGAATACTAAAACGTAGCAATATAGATATTTATTTTTTATTGTGTTCTATTTAGATATTAATATTAAAAACTAATATTTTTATTTAATATTAAAATCTAATTTAATATTAAAAACTAATATTTTTATTTTTTTATTATATCCACTCTCTTTCTAGAGAGAGTGAAATTCATTTTTTCATTTTTATAAAAAATAGAGTTAATTTGGATTAAATATGTAAATATTTTATGTCTATAAATTTAGAAAATGGCTAAATTAAATCCAAGCAATAAGATCAATGGCCAAATTAGACTTTGTTCGGATTACTAAATAAAATATAATAAAAAATGCCATTCTTCAATAATATATATAAATATATATATAAAATTTTAATTATTGATTTTCTATACTCTAACCTAAAAAACTATTTTGCTAAATGAAAAAAATTAGATTATCACATTATTTAGCTATGGATATTATTTTTTACTAGTGGCAATAAGATCACACAGGGGTCTGCTTTTACGTACTAAGTAAATAATTTGCATTAATAATAAGAATTTGATTTTTGTTTTAGAATAATTTTATATATGCTACAGAATTAGTGTTTGAACCGATCAATAAAGCAGAGAATAAAATAACTTATCAAAAAATAACTATTTTATATTTACACAATTATAAAGTACAACAAAATACTTATATTAAGAATTCGTTAAAGTAATTGTATCATTTTTAATTAGGATTCACTAAAGAAATCTGTAAACTAAAAACAGATTGACTAAATAAAAAATTAGTGGCAATATTTAAGGTTACAAAAGAAACGTGGAGGCCAGATGTGTTGAGTTGATGGATTAGGTGAATATGTAAGATATTCTTACGACAGCATACTTACCATTCTGTTAACAATACCAAAACAAAAAAAACAAAAAGATTACATGATATCTATTCTCCGAGTTTTGATTTAATGCATAAATCGGTTGCTATATCTTTTTCATTGGGCATAACAGAGGTTTGAATTTTAATTATTCACTTTCAATTTAACATGGGATATACCTAACTTTTATTCTTTATAACTTTTTAAAAATTTTAAATTTTTGATTTAACATAACAAATACCTAAATCATGTTTTATAATTATATTAAAATACTTAAATAGACGCTTTAAATGAGAATATATATAAAACAATGTCTAAATATCATAGGAAATACAAGTTAAAGTATTTATTAAATTAAACTGAAAATTAAAATATTAACATATCATTAAAGTTTAATTGTTTAAATATATGCGTTTAACTTTTTATTATACAAAAACTTACTTAAACTCTTATAAAATTAAGAATTATTAAAATGAACCGAATTCTATTGAAGTCTATGAATTAAAAGCAATGAAGAAGAAAAAAATCTGCTAATCAATAGCAATAATCGAGAAAGTTAGAAATCGTCCCTTCCAACGCAAATTATATAGTTAATATAATTAAAGGATTAAAATAGCAATTTAAAATTAGAATTAGTCATTGCTTTGATTATTAAATATTTAATTCATTAAAATTAACTTTTTTATCAAAATAGAATAAAATTTTATTTTTAATATAAATTAATTTTAATATTTAATAAAATTAATTTTTATTTAATCTTATTTTTATTTTATTATAATTTAATCAAAATAAAATTTATATATTTCATGACTATTCTTTATTTAGAATAATTTTATTAAATTATTATAATTTAATATAAATTATTATATATAAATATTTTTAGTTAAAAGTATTATTTTTATTAATTTTTATTATACAGTAGAATTAAATTATATTTAAAGTAAAAAATCTTAATTCAATTTGATAATTCTAAATAATTTGCACATCTATTAACCTTATGAAAAGCTATTAAAATTGTCAAATTTATTATCTCAGAAGAAAATCAAAGTATTTTATAGTTTAAGAATGAAGCTTTAAACCAATAATTTGAATGAGGTGAATATATGTAAAATCTTTAATTTTTTAGTATAGCTTAATTTTAATTATAATAAAAATAACTTAATTATTAACCGATTATTTTACTTAATAATCTAAGATTAAATAATACAATAATTTAATAATATTATTTTAAAAATATATATTTTTAACACAGTTAAATTTTTTGAATTAAATTGTGCTGAAAGATATTAAAAAAATAAAATAATATTAATTAACTATTTTTATTCAACACTAATTTTTTGCCCGGATTTAACATTAAAATTAATTTGTGTTAAAAGTAAGATTTTATCAGCTGCGTCAAAACTCTTGAAGTCTTATTTTGCTACTCGTAAGAGTCTTACCTCACACGATCTGTATTAATGCTAGATACATTATGCCAAAAAATAAAATTGTGTTTTTTTTAATAAATTTTTTTTATGAATTTGATACTCCATAATAAATTTAAATATTAAATTATAATTTTAGTTCCTTGGCAATATTGATTTTAGATAGAAGAAGGTATATAAAAAATTAATGAGACTAATTTATGTATTATATGAAATTTTATAGATAAATAACATTTAACTCAAAAATTAAAAGAAAAGACAGAGAAAAAGGAAAATTGTTAGTAAAATACTAAAAGTAGATAGCATAGTTAAGAGTGAGAAAAATTGGTTCAACTGCTCTGCAATACCTAATGTTCTCTACAGCTTCATTTCATCCTCTCTCAATAATTGAAGAAATTATTGGACTCACTTTCATCACCTGCTGCCATGCATCCACACATATAAGGACAAAATGGATCCACAAAAATTGCACAAGGCAAAAAGAATATAATTTGTTCCCATTCTTTTTCTTCTCTTTTCTTTATTTCTTTATTCATTACATTATGTAATTGAGATACATCAACACAAGAAATATTTGAGATCGATTCAGAGAGAACTTTTGAGTTTGATCTATTCAAAATAATTGATCAGTTTTATTTCTTGTTATTCCAACTCAAGTTAATCAAGTTTTTTAATGTTTATTATATTTATATTATTTTTTATTAGAATAATCGATTCAAACCATGTCAAATTTGAATACATTGAACATATTATTGAATCAAATTTAATTAAAAATAATAAATTTTAATTAATTTAAAAAGAATTTTAAATTTTCAGAATATAATAATATTTTAACTCAATAATCAATTCGATTGCACCTCTACAATAAGTAATGAATTATACAATAATTGAATAAAATCTTACTAATTTCATAAAAATTACACTTCTACAATAAATTATGAATTATAAAATAACTTAAAATCTTACTAATTTCATAAAAAAAAAATGAACAAAATATAATAAGGTGTAGGCATTTCCAACTCTCATTAATAAAATAACAATAAGTGATCATTGCTGATATTTGTTTTCAATTTTCATTTTTTTTTGTCGATGTGATTCATCAACAATGGCTGGGAACACTATAATATGTCACCGAAAGTCTTCTTATATTTATGCCGAATAACTCCAAGAATCCTAATTAAATTAATCTCTTGATGTACTTAAAATAACCTTTTGGTGAAAATAAAATTCTGAAATGAGTTTTTAAATACATGATATGGTAATTAATTATATTCCTTACCAGTTTTAGGCCTTTTCTTTTTGTTTTCCAGCTATGCCTAATCTTATGTCTGAATTTCATACATGTATAACAACTTTTATTAGTTTTCATAAAGATTAGTGGTTACATTCTGATGTAGAATATAAAAATATTTAAAAATATTCAAATCACATCGTTTGAAGAGAGTGATAATCAAGAATTAAAAATGCGAAAACAGTTTTGAAAGAGTTAAAAATAATTTTTTTAAAAAAAAAAAGAAAAAAGAGCAGATTTTCTGTCGATTTTTTCCTTTTTTTCTCCTTTTCTCCGCAACGCTAAGAATATTTAATTGCAATATATTAACCACCTAATTGTGATTTCAATTTGTAGAAAGGCAAAAAAGATTTGCTAAGAATTAATATATTCTCAATAATAGCATCTAAAAATACTTAGTAACACTCAAAGATCTTTAATGGTATCTCCTTTAGAAATTATTTAAATTATTGTCATTTGTCAACAAGAAAATGATGACATTTGGGCTTTGCCCTGAGGAAGAAGTGGCACATGTTTGTGTTAAGACAGAATGATGGCTCTAGTGGCAATGGTGTGAGCCATAACCTGCAGTTTTCTTATTCATGCATTTGCTTCTTGAACTCGATTCTGTTTTATCATTAATATGTTAAGACTTATACCAAAATCTTCAATATGCTAAGAAATAACAGTAAAAATAATCTAAAATAATTTTCAATATTTTAAAAGTTATATTTGTATCTATATACATATATACATACATGCATATAATGGATCCTCTTATATTTAATATTTAATATTTAATATTTAATTATGATATTATTAATTAATAATTTTCAAGAAACCAATTTTATTCCTCTTTAAATAAATAGTAATTTTATCATTCAATAATTAAGAAAAATTGAAAAAAAATTTGAAACTATTAATTATAACCTTAAATTTAGAAATAAAAGTTTATTTATTTAACTAACTCAATAAGATATCATAGTCAAATTAAATTCTAATAAAATAAAAAAATTTAAAATGAATTTCATATTAGTAACACAATATATTTTATGAGATCGATATCAGTTAATTTTTCTTTAATATTTTCTATTTCTATGAAATTTTTTTAATTATAAATTATTCAAAACACTTTTATTTTATTTAAATGAATATAGTTACTATTTAACACACAAAATTTATGAATTCATTTGTAAATAAAATGTATTTCTCAGTGACTTTTAACTGAAAATAGTATTAATATTTGTTATTTTAATGTTTATAATTAGTAGTAAATTTGAAATTATTTTAATCAGTAATAAATTTAAAATCTTAGAAGTTCACAAATATTAAAAAGATTTATAAAAGTTTTAGATATGAAAAAAGATTTTACACAAAGAAAAAAAAATTTCTATTAAGAAAATGCTATTATTATAGAATTAACTTAAAGATCATATGTTATTACATCAGTCTTTTCATAAAATACATCCATGATACTCTCTTCGATTAAAGTAGCTAAACCTTGCGAACTCTAATTCTTCGGCAAATAGATGAACTCCTCCAGCTTTATCTCTTCGACCTTGGTTGTGATCTTCTTTTAGACATCTTTGATGATCAGTTTCACCATCCTGTCGATGATCAAACTCTTAAAAATCTTAAAACCTGGCACCCCAGTCTCAGCTACAGTAATATGCTCAAGCTCTCCAAAGTAGGGCTTGTACTCATGGACAAAAATATATTTTAGAGTCTTACACTTTGGTTTGCCCTCGTCTTCGTCGTGATGGTATCCTAGGCCATATCGGGTCTTCTGTCCTTTGAATTTTGGTAGCTCTACAATCCCCTGCTGATTTTTTCGCAACCCCATCCCATGCATGAAATCTATCTTCTTGAACATACTTGCCACTTTAGATCCATGTAATCCTCGTAGAGGACATCAACTTAAAATCCAATCGAGGCCTTAAGTTTCTTAGCGGCTTCCTGAATAGCAAAGATGCCCTTGCTACCTTTAATGCTGATGGTGATTATCTCTCCTTCATGAGAGAGAGTTGGACGTTTGGTGCATAGTAGAAGGCACTCCTTTTAGGGCATGAAACTATAACCTACCTAATAACAAAGTAAAGGTTACTGTGATGTGCAGGATAGTATTGACTCATGATTCTATAGGACCCATCTTTACCAATGCTGAGAGTGTCATTTCCACATCTCTTTTAGTCTTATCATAGGCTCTTATTACCATGTTGGATGGCTTCAAGTCTTTCACAGTCATCTCAGTTTTGGAAGTATGCAAGGACATTCATTGATGGTCAATCTATCATTTACTATCACACACAAGATCCTTTTCCCTCTTATTTCAGTCGCGATATAGAGTGCCTTATTATAGTCATTTCCCTCAAATGGCGGACCTTCATCCGAGAAAGTGATCATCTTGATAGTTTTGTCAGTTATTATTTTGTTAATCTCCTCGAGGGTAGTTGATGTGCTTATGGTGATGTTAGACAAGGTCTATGTTGAAGCCTTTCTATGGTCTTATGAGTGTATCAGTAGCTCCCAAATTTTGATCGTTTTCTTATTCTTCTTTAACTCCTCTAACAACCCTTTATTCTTTTCTTTTAGCGGTTTCTCAACTTGCTTTAGCTCTTGTGCCCTTGTGTCCTTAATTTTACCCATTGGCTCAGCTTCTTTATCAGAGTCGTTGTCTGCCTATATATCCTTTAGAGTGTTGTCTTAAACTTCACGTTCATCCCCGAAACTGTACCAGATGTCTGTGGCAAAAAAACTTCTTTCATCGTCCTTCCATACCTCTAGAAAGCAAAAGTCACTAGTTGCTTGCTCTTCATCATCTGATCCCTAACCACTCGACACAATGTCCATATTACGAATGTCATCTGAAGAAGGCATCGAATAATGAATCTTGAAATCAAACTTGCTTGAAAGCTACCTTAACAGGTCCTCATTCTCATTTTGAGGAGGTTGTTCCACTTGCCATTCCTTATAGTCTATTAGGTCCTAAATTTCGTGCTTGAGATGATTGCATTGATTGGCCACATGCCCGAAAGTCTGGTGATATTCATAGTATTGACCATTGTGACAGTTAGGACCACTTCTTGGTGATAGGAGCTTGAGTTTCCTTCTCCTTACTAGGTTTTGGAACAACACAGTTAATCGTCCCTCAGCTCAGTGAAGATTCTTTATGGTCTTTTTGGCTCTGGTTCTGGCTCAATTTCGGGTAGGGGTATGTCTTGAAAGGAATATATGACCTCCTTTTCACTAAAGTCAGGAGTGGTCATGGATACTTGATTTGAGGGTGGTGTATTGTTGTAGTTAAGTAGGAAGTTTCTTTTGGTGCTTGGTTAGTCAAGGTTGGTTAGTTTTCCAATGTTGATGAGGTCTTTGATTTCATGTTTAAGGTAGATACAATTGTTTGTGTGGTGTATGGATGCTTGGTAGAATTTACAATAGGTATTGGGTTTATATCCAGATGCATTCGAGTTCGGAGAGTTCTTGAAGATAGTAGGTTGAAGCAGGCCATTTTGTACTAGCCTTCTGAAGATCTTTAAAGGGGGTTGCTTGAAATTGGAGATCCTCCTCGGTTGCTAGACAATATTCACATCAAGGGTTCTGCTCCCTCTATCCTAATAGTTTGGCTTCCCACTAGTTCGCACACTCTTCTTTTTATCATTTTCTATCTCTTCAACCTAAAGCCCATCATTATACAAATCCATAAAAAAACTTTGGGTTCATCATTTAAAGCCTCTCAAACCAACTTGGAAGAACGTTTTAAACCACGATACAAACTTGGTCCTTCTCAGAAGGCTTGTTCTTTATCAACCCAACCTTATTCCTCCACTTGGTCAGGAAATTAGAGGACTCATTTTTTGTTTTTATTTAGTGGACTGAAGATCCCTTTTTGATACTTCCAGATGAGTGTTATAGTCATATTGCTAAATAAAGAAATTACATAGATATCGCCATTTAGCTTTGATGGATTTTTAAAATTCATAGTACTAGTTTACAACAGGTCCTTCCAAAGATAATACAAACAGCTTGGCATCTTGGGTCTTACTTAGTTGAGTAGTCCCCTTTAATAGTAGCATATTGCTTCAAATGAACTTTTGAATTACTAGTCCCATTGAACTTGTTCATCTTAAGTATTATGAACTTTGTAGGCAGCTTGTCCTTACTCCTCAAAACTAACTCGTCAAAATCATAGGTCAAGTCCAATCTTTTAATTTTTAGCATGCCTTGCATCTTGTCGAGCCTTACACTTAAACAACACACAACCTCATTAATGGCAAATGTAGTCTCCTTATTATCCTAGTCTAGCACAAACTCATCGAAATTCCAAAAATTCTAGGGCACTCTGCTCCTAGCAAGGTCTTCACTATTAGCAGTAGTAGCAGCTGCGGCAGCATCAACAGTCTTAGCAGAATAATAGCCGAGTCAACAGCAGTAGGAGGGTTACCTATCGGGCAGCTGGTGCAACTGAAGCAGCAAATAGGACTTGATTTGCAGCCATCATAGCTAGAAGTTATTTGAGCTCCTCTCAAACTACACCCTCAGATCATCAAGGACACCGTTCTTGAAGATGTCGATATTTTGCTCATTAGCTCTCTCGTTGGCCATCTCTAGTATAGCTTCAATCTCAGTCATAGAAGCTTGATGCCTTGGTCTCTCAAAGTACTCTAACATAGACTAGATCTTCGATGAAATTAGAACCCTCTCCAGCCTACTGCTCTTTTATCTCTTCTAACCCAAAGGAGAATCTATATGGCTTTAAAAGGAGTTAGTGTGATGCATGATGCACGGTATGCATGATGCATGTGAAATGCACAAGATCAAGGGTTAGCAAACACATATAAATTTATAAGATACTATACAAGCATTCTTCCAACATTATTACTACTACACATGGTTCGAGGTGAATTCTTTTCCTTAGAATTTTGGGCCTAGGCTTACCATCAATAAATGATAGTAGTCCGATGCACATGCCAAAACTCTCAAAGCAAATTAAAGCAAACAAGTTGATATTTCTCAATATAAATACAAAGCCTGCATATTTTTGGGCCTAAGGCTTGACGTCACTTGTCTTGGGCTAAGGCCCTCCAAGATGTGGGCTTAAACACTTATAAGGGAAAACATCTCATATAGAAAGCAAACGGGTTCCTAAAAAAAATTACTACTATCATTACCATGAGTTGAGTTTTGGGTAAGGATAAAAGGCTCTCACAAGTAAAAAATATTCTTCCCTTACTTGTTTCTCCACTTAAGGGTCCATATGACGAAGGATACTTACTTATTACTTGTGAGTAATGGTTAACTAGTGTTGCATTCTAAGGTTTGAGTGGAGCTAAAGAAATACTAACTGACACCCTCGGGCTATTGGGACCAAAGTAGACAATATAATGATGCAAGAATCACTCTTTAAATAATAAAATTAAAAATATGGATATACTCGAATCAACTTCTCTTATCCCTAGCGGAGTTACCATTGTGGGTGGCGGTTTTCTAGCGTGCACCCAAGTATTTATAGTGACTACGATACTTCAAGGCTTTTCAACCTCATAAGGAACATACTAACTAGTCACAGAGACTAGCGTAGAGATGGGGAATCACCATCCAGGTAATTCTCCAGGACACTTTTACTACTTGAGTGGCGTTTCTTGATTTCATAAGGAAGTTTTACCATATTCAGAGATAGATCCAGAAGCCAACTTCCTTATTTTGTATCCTTATTTTTAATTTTATTATTTAACGGGCTATTCACTATAAACATAATAATTATATTTTTATAAATAATAACTACAGTATATGATGTCCACCTAAGTCTAGCCCATTTTAGTTTGGCCCATTTCCTAATTAAATTGTTAACCTAATTAACTATTGATTATGTGCAGAGGCCCACTTAGTCTAACCCAACTACAAGTTCTGCTTTTGATTACCAGATTTTTAACCTAAATGGACTACCTTTTTACATGCTAAGGTCTAATTGAGTGATTTTACTTTAAGTGAGTCCATTAATTAATTAAAACATTGCAAATGCCTACTAAGTCTATATGGATTTTAACTTAAACCTAATTTACTATCTATTTAACCTAATGAACTACAATTTTCATACCAAGGTCTAGTTTTAAGGGCCTAAGTCTATATGTCTAATTTTTATTAACAATCAATTAATCAAATATTTATCATACATCCAAAATAAGCACAAAAAAAAAAAATAAAGCAGGAAATAAAACATTAAGCAAATCTAACTATTACAAACCTTTCTACAATTAATAAACTTAAAGAAGGACTAATTTTATACAAAAATTGTTAAAAAGGATAAAAAATGTATAAATTAGGGCAAAAATCCAAGAACAACTGATTGATGATGTCACTAAGGCGAATGGTTTAGCACCGAGCTGATCGGCTTAGCACTGAGTCAATTGGCTCTGTGCTATTGCTTTGGTTGGTTTTGCTTGATTCTCAGCCCTCCCTCGCCTAAAAGTCGATTTACATCATATAACACATCAAACATGATTAATATAAGAAAAAAATGAAATAAAAGACATAAAATGAATAGAGAAAGATAGAACATATAAAATTACTAAAAAAGATAAACTTACAGAAAACAGAAACTTTTCGTGGCAAATCCTGAAACTAATCATGCAATCCTATACTCAGATTTAATTATATAACCATATGATTTATCATAAAAACAAAACACATCTAACATGCTAACTTGCTCATATAATTCATTAGATTAGAAATCCGATAAAGAACTGTTGGAGTGAATATTACTCACTAAGATTGCAATATTTCTTCTTAAATTTATTGATGTTTTGCACTTAAGAATAATATTTTACTTATGTTTTAATTTTATAAGTGCAATTTGATTGTTGGTGTTAAAATGAGCTTAAAAATGATGATTGAGGATGAATTAGCAATTTATCAAGATGTTGGAAGAATTTTTAATATTTAGGTAAAAGAAGTTTGTTGATAAGGCATGGGCACGCTCTATTAGCTAGGACACCTGTGAATTTCAGCCTATTTTTTAGCATGAATTTCAAATAAATTAGGAGAGAATTAGATTTTTCTTTTATTTTAATAGATATTATTCTCTTTTTAGAACTCCTATTTTAAGTAGGAGATAGAATTTTTATTTTGATTTATGAATGGCAAAATATTTTAGAGACTTTAGGTTATCTTTTTAAGTCTATACATTAGAATAAGTATTAGAGAGGATCATTATTGAATAGACACAAAACTTCTTATTTTGCAACAATATTTTTCTTTATTATGAGTAGTTAAATTCTTTTTATTTTGATTGAAGATTAGTAAAGCTTTGATTCTACATCTATTGTGAGATCTAATCATTCTTTATTTATTTATTGCTCTTAGGTATTTGTGTACTCTCTACAATTTTGAGGTAAATATTTTTGTTAATAAAATAACTGGTCATTTTTAATCAACTTAGTTTAATGCTAATCAAACTCTCATATTCATAAATGTATGAATGTTTAATAGTTATGACAAATAACATGTGTTACGAGAATAAACAATCTAATTTAAATGAACTGAGCTTGTGTGTTGTTAATTAGAACTGGATCTCTCTAGTTTGTAATGTTGTTAGTAGATTAAATCTTAAGAGCTTGTTTAGGATTTTCTATTGATTAGAGAAGTAATCAAAGAGCTTGGTTATTGATGAAATAAGGAAAGACTAGCTATTAAAGCTTGCTAATAGCTATAACCAATTTATTCATGAGTAGTGTTTTTATCCTTGCATCAATAATCAATAGTTGAATTAATTCCCTTAATTATAAATTTTCTTATATTGATTTATCATTTATTTAATTTTCAGGTTATTCTTGATTTATTTTCCATCTCGCATTCACAAAATTTCTTATTTTATATTTTTATTTTAAGGATTTAAATATATCAATCCCTATGGATACGACCTTGCTCACCGCTATATACAGACTTATTTTGAAATAGGAATTATATTTTTATTGGATTCGACACCCATCAGGAACACATTATCAGATTCAAAATCCAGTAGGCATATTTATTACAGAAGCATATTAGATTATTAAAAACCCTAGAACTAAACACACAAATCACATAAAACATTTAAAATCAACCATGAATCAACCCTAGGATGTTTTTAATAACATAAATTAAAGAAAGGAGTGGAGGATGCTGGATTTGAGAATCCTCAGATTGTCACCGTATTGTATTGATCATCGAGTCTCTAGTAATAATGAGGAGGTAGAATCGAATATTGGATATGAATCCAATGCTTTTACTGTTTGTTTCTAATGTTTGACTTGTGAGAAGGGTTTTGGAGAACTACTGTCGTTCTATGACACAGGTTTTCTAAAATGAGTTCTTAGTTACTATTTTTGGAGTCTCCTATTTATTGCCAATAATTATTGCTAATTAATGCTAACCCTAGACTACAACCTAACTTTCTATTTATAGGAGCAGGATTTTAAGAAACCCTAAAGATTCTGATAATATTGATATTTAAAAAAATAAATAAAAAATTTAAATATCAAAATAAAACCATGTTAAATTCAAATAATTATCGATAATAGCTTTTAGAAGATATTTTTGGTGTCTTAAATCAAATTAATATATAAAACAACATCCAAAATCAAAATATAGGCCAACTGGGACTGTGTAGAGCCAACCGGTTGTGCATTATACATAGAGCCGATTGGCTTAGGGGTCAAAAGTTATGAAAATTCTTGCAATTTAGTCACTATACTTTCAAAAACTATAATTTCATCCCTCAAACTTAATTTTTTCTATCAATTTAATCCCAATTGATTTCAAAAAATAATTTTGGTTCAATTATACACAACCCTAATTGGGATTCTCGAGTCCTCAACCTCTCAAGACTCGAGAATGGAGTAACTTTCATCATTGAATTTTTTATAATTTTTTCGATATCTAAATCAAAAAAATAGATACTGATAGTCTTTCGGTTAGGAAGTACGTACTTCTCCCCAAGTGCATATGCACTTAGAAGGGTTGGGCCCAAACACCAGCCCATCAAAGCCCAAGAACCGCACGAGCTAAGTTCTAAGCACGTACATGCTAAGGCCTAAGCATGTACAAGCTTACTAATGGTGCCCGTATTGAAGGAAATGAATAGTGCTACGACGTACGTCCTAAGCGAAGTAATAATGGTTTATGGCGGTGACTAACTGTCACATGCCGATATGTAGCCATCTTGACTGACATCTCTGAAAGGCGAAGGAAAAGAGAGTAAGAAAGGGAATTCAGCTTTTAATTGATGGGAGGGGACGTTTTGGGCGGTGACGGTTGAGGAGAGAGATGAGGAAGAAATGCCTTCCGGGTGATAAAAGAGAAAAGAGAAAAAAAAAACAAGATAGAACAATAGATATACCAAGGGAAGAGAAAGAAAGAAAAAAAAAAGGAGCAATAGAACAAACGAAAGAGACACCACAAAAAGAGAGAACAAAAACAGAGAAAAAAAGAAAGAGATACATAGAGTACTCGAGAAAACTGGGACGAGGATTCCTCTTTTAGGGGATAGATTCACCGACACCAGCAAAGATGCAAATAGATACTAACAAGGGTGATAAATAGATTAAGGTGGACGACATAAACTCTAAGAAATGAGACATGAAGAGAAAGAAAAGGAAGGGGAATAGTCACTACGTTAAGAGCATCTCGACCTTAGAAACCCTCGAAACCACAAGCATCTGATTCCGGGTTAATGGACATATCACTAGGTAATTCTAAGTGCCTAATACATTACAAATACCAAATGTAATACCTTGTCACTTCCGAGTATCTATTAGTTATGGGTGTATGCCTGTAGCTTAAGAAGGTATGTGTTATGAAATCCATTTTCCATAAATAACTTACATGTTGCTTCCCCCCTAGGGTTATATTTGATGCTCGGTAGTCAATAACATGCGACAAGCTCTCCTCAAGATGTAGCACTGTCATAGTTTCACATTATGCATGCACGCACTTAGCTTAAATACGTAGGAATTCACCCATGTACTCATGATATAGGTTGTACGTCCTTGCCAAGTATGGATGTACTTTTATGTTTCTTCCTCAAATATTACGTGCTTGGCAAGTACGAGCATATTAGGTCATCTTCTTAAATATCTTATAGCTTTTGATGCCTCTAAAGCATGATTCTAGAGACTTTTGGATTACAGTACTCTGTTTGTTGATTCTTATATGAATACGAGTGTTTTGTGGCAGTTTTAAGGTATCTGTAACAACGAAAACTACTGTCAAAAGCTGAACTTTAAAGGTACGCGTTTCTAAAGGGCATAGACGCACGTATAAAGGTAGTGCGTACGTCTATATTGCAAATACGTAGGCCTTTAAGGCATGTAAAACTCACCAGAAGCTCATGTATTAAGAGGTTAATCCATATGCCTTTAGATTAAGTACGTGCATCTTACCCCTCTTTATCAAGCTGTGATGATTGTTTTCATATTATTGATCATGTTTTCTTTATAGATACAAGGGAGTGTGTTCCGGTGGCTTTCTTCGAAGAACTTGCATCAGAATTAGATAGCTTATTTTATTTCCCATATTATATTATATCGTTCGAACTGTACTATAGTTCCCCCTAAAATGCTTTAATTTCACTAAATTCCTTTCTTTACTTTATTCTGCAAATCACCCCACATGCTTAAAAGGGCTAGAACGGGGTAGTAACTAAGGGTGTATGCTTATGATATTGATCACCTTGGATGCTTGAAGATAAAATGAAGTCCAGAAAGGTGCAATCATGCTTTCCGGATTTCCAATCTCACCTAACATGCTAAGAAACATAAAATTGGCTACATTAAATAAAATAAGGGTAAAAATTAATTTTGGCTAAGTTAACATCTATAAAACTAATGAATTTGATAAATTCGAGCGGAAGCTGACCAATCTCTACGCGGATTGGGGTGCCTAATACCTTTCAAATTTGTGCCTAACTTTTGAACTCAAATCTTTATAAAATGGATGAAGATTGTTGAGCTCTGTAAGGAATCGAGCTGCTGCTTAAATCCATATCATCTATTCCTGCGGTTATTATTCAGGTGGTGACTCCATGGTTTTCTCCGGGACCTATTTGTGGAATAGCATCCCGTACTCCCTAGAAAAGACGACGAAACTCGTTTATCCCTCGATCCAACAGTGTCGTGGTTGCAACATCACTCTGAGTAATGCAGTATATTAAAATTAAAAAAAAAAAAAACATGATTCAGTTTATTAATGGTTCAAATACACAGAAAATCTTAAAATCTTAAAAATGATATTTAAATTCTAGATATAAGATATAAGCTCTCTCACAATATGACAAGTTATCTTGTAGAAGAATATAGAGAAATTGTTTCACATGACTGTTTTGGAAATCAAGCTCAATAAAGTTACATAATAAAATATTTGATCTTAATGTTGTCATTTATGTAATTTATTAAATTACTATTATATGTATTTAATTTATTATTAATCAAATTTTAAATTTATATTTTTTTAAATAAAAAAGTATAATTCATTTTTTATCAAAAATAAAAAAGTACAATAGCAACCATCTTCATTCAATACATAGTTAGATGACCCGTATGTAAATATAAATTAAGCTATAAAAGTGTTCAAACAGAAATTTTGAAATGTTTCTTACTTAGAGGATGTTTGATTTAAAAGTTTGATACAGTTCATAACTGTTATCACTGAATAGCTATATTAAAGTATTTGGTAAAGACTTAAAAAACAGCAGTTAATAGTTGATTTAGTATTAATCAACTGATGATTGTATTAGCTCTATTTTAGAGTATTTTCTTATCAATTAATAACTGATTTAATTTATTTATTTATTTGGATACTATTATTTTTATTTAAACTTATTAATAATTACTTACTTTAAGTTGATATCATATAATTAAATTTGTATATTTTATAATAAATAATTATCATTTGAAAATTATTATTAATAGTTAAATAATTATAATATTTAATATATTATAATTATGATATTTAAAATTAAAAAATTTTATTAATAGAATTTAAATTTAAATTTATATACTTTTATAAATATTTTTTAGTAATAAATACAATTGAGCTAAACAAATCAACTATAATATTTTTAATTATTATATAATTAAATATATATAAGATAAAATAAAATATATTTAACAATAAATTATACCTTCAATGGTCATTTAATATATTAACAATAATGGCTAATACAATTTTATCAAACGGTTTAATTTATCGGCTATCAGCTATCAGCCACCAACTACTAGCTGCATTGATCAGCTGAATCAAACAGACTCTTATTTTATTAATACATGATAATTTTACGAACAAGTTATTCAGATGAAATTTTTTGAAAATTTTATAACATTTTGGAATCTCTAATTTTTGTTTGAGAAACACTATGATAGAAACCTTGAAAACCTTTCAAATCTTATCCGACCAAATTGGTATATTAAGTAGTTTATAGTTTAAAATTTTTTTATTACCTTTTAAAACATTTATTTATTACCTATTATTTATAAATAAAAAAGTTAAAAATTCTATATTATCTCTTAAAACCCTATTATGTTTACATTATAACACCTTAGTTTATCTTATTTCATTTTTACCAAATAAATATAATGCGTTATAAATTAACTTTCATTTGTATACAAAAGAATTCTATTTTATTCTTATAATATGATTATATAAAATTATAAAATATTTATTTTAATCCCCACATAATATTTAGATATTGAAAACTCATACGTAGACGACTAACTTGCATAACCTGCATTCTTACGAGTGTTCTGGAAGAAAGGTAGGCTTCTCTCCCTATCAATCTAAGCGTGTCCAAGTGGCCGCCTGGATTTCAGCTTACTTTGCATTAAAAAAATAATTATGGCAATAACTTTATTCATAAAATCTTTATTTGTAATTAAATAGTATAATAACGATAAATTAGTTAAAGAATAGAACAAAATCTCCCACCAAAAAGGAGTAAATGTGAAGATTAGGTTTTATTTTTTAAAAATTAATTATATAAAAAGAAAACAACTTTAGTTAAAGGGGAAAATGCTTCATCAAGATTGCTAAGCAATGGCTCTAAAGCGCTTTAAGAATATGGATATAATAGTGAAAGAGGGCAGAAGCAGCACCTATTCTAGCTTGCATTTTAATCAAATCACAGGAGAAGAAAAAAATAAAAAATTCTCCCGAAAGAAAATAAAAAAGTAAAAGAAAAAACATTCTCGCCAATTATTTACATTTTTTAATCCAATACTTTAGCTAACTTATTGTACAGTATAATGTGTCCTTATATACTTAATTTTTCACAATTAAATAATATTATTTTAAGCAAATTAATAAATAAAATAATATCATATCAGTTAGTATAATATAATAGAAGTATATATGAATTTTTTTTAATGTATATATGTTCAGATTTAATTTAGAATATTATCAAATAAAATTTGTATGGATGACAAAATATTATTTTAAAAACTTTAAGACAGTACATATCTAAAATTTAAACTCAAAATTTTATTTAAACTAAAAGAAATATTGAAATCCCAAGTACAAGAGCATAGGCAAAAAAACTTTATACTTTTAGTCATTCACTAGATAATTTTGGCAAATCATTTGTACAATGTTGCTCTTAAAAAAGAAAACAGAATCAGAATTTTTCAACAGTATTCTATCCATTCTCTAATTCATTACTGCTTTAATTTCCAAGTCTTACTCGTCGAGATCTATGTGAGAATAGAAATTATCTTTCTTTTCTCGATTAAATTTTTTTATAGACATCAAGACGCTTGCATCTCTGCTTGTATTACGCTTAGATTAATCGAAAACAACATGATTTCTTCCTTTCGCGTGTGGATTTACGTCTTGTCCCGCTTGACGATCAAGCAAAGCATCAACGCCATCGGCCAAGCTCTGCCTTCTCATGATTCTTTACGCCAATCCTTGTGCCATCAGGAGTCCCCGTGCCAAGAGGAACAAGGAATGATGGAGATCCCAATGATATAAGTCTTGAATTTAGGCGTGCCTCGATTCTCGTCGTTCCCTCCTTCCTCCAAAAGATTCGACCGGGATCATTCGAGAATGATATCAATGCTCGATCAATTGATTTCATTTTATTCGAGAATGATATCAATACTCGATCAACTAATTTGATTTCCTTGCATTTGTCCAAGTAATGGATCTGTGACTATGCTTGCCGCTTACACTCGACACTTTGGTGTAATTCTTATTATTTTGGTAGGATTATATAAGAAATTTTTTATTTAGTTTAGGTGTATATTTCCATCTATAAACCAAATTGATAGATAATTAGTACATATTTAATTATTTTAAATAATTGAATATGTCTCGATTATTCAATTCTAAAATATAAAACACTTATTTTGCTTTTTTATTCGTTGCGGCGTATACTATTGATATAGATAAAAATTATATTTTATTCATAACTATATATATTTATAATATAAATATAATAATTAATCAGTTAATCCACTCTGTATTTCTCTTTACCCCCTTTCTTTAATCCGCATGAGGTAAAAAAAAAAAAGAGAGAAAAAGGAAGAAAGATTGCTTAATTTGTTGGTAGTTACAAGCTAGCTTGTAAATATGGTAAAAGGATTTTGTTAATCAATCTGTTTTGGGGACCACTTGGTTAGCTGCTTTCCAAAGCATGCTTTTCCACATCAATTAAAATAGATTTCCAGGAAGCCTTATTATTTATTTATTTATGTATATTTAATTGCAGAGCATTTTGGTGTATTTCTTTTTAGCTTGATTTCTTTTCCTGTTATAGAATTCTATTTATTATGTGAGAATTTAATTTAATTATAATAAATTTTAAAAATTTAATGAGTTAAAATTATAAATGGACTTTTAAAATTATTAGGATTTTTTATATATTTTTTTAATAATCAATAATTATAAATTCTTTTTAAATTTTAATGATTATTAAATAATAAAATTATTAATTCTCCAAAGGAGAAAGAAGTTGATTAATAACTTTTATAACTAAAACTTTAATAGTCTCTCTTCTTTCTATTTTATTTTTCTTGTTCTTCATTAGAATTTTATCTTTCAGTCCATTACCAATCACTTTTAAATCGACGATGATTTTTTTTTTCTCTTTCATTATTGACGAGCTTTAATAAATCAAGCTCATCAAAAGATACTTGCAAAGTCAATATGTGGCTTACCTTTACTTAGTGGAGCATTCTTTTCATAGAATTATAATCTATTACTTTATTAATATGATTCATGATAGTTAGCAGTAAATTTCTTTTCATGTATTTCTTAATATATATTTTTATTTCTTATATAAAGATATGTTTATCAATTTTTATTAATGGAATATCCATATTTTTTCTAAGGAAATTAATTTTTTAAAATTTTATTAATTAATAAAATTATTAATTTGTTTTATTTCTCTCTATATAAACTTTAACTTTTGGTATATTCTTTTTCTTTTCAGTTTATAATTGAAAAAGATATGCATATCCAAATAATTACAAAATAAAAATTATTTTTAAATTAATTATATATTCATTTATCAAATAATCAAAAAAATTTTTATTTATAATAAATAATTTATCTCTATAAAAATAATATTCTTAATTCTAATAGTATTATTTTATATAGATTTTATCATATTTTAATAACTATTTATAGAATTTATTAATCATAAATCTAAATCATATGAATATTGAGATAAATTTAATATTTTTTTATCCAAACAGGTATAGATACAAATGTAACAGAATAACACTGTCTATTAAATTTCTACCTGTTACCATATCTAAAATGTGGATAACTATTACATTTACCAAATATATATACTGCAATAAATAATAAAGTAATACGCATAAATATATTTATATATATATATATATATATATATATAATTTTTAATGTTAGATGATTGATATATATTCAATTATTTAAAGCTAATGAAAATATATCATTTATCTTCCGATTATATATATATATATATATATATATATATATATATATTTACTGACAGATATACTTAAATTGAATAATTTTCTTTCAATTTAAAAGTTGTTCAACTGTTCCGAAATATCTTCTTTTTATTATTATTATTATTATTATTATTATTATTATTATTATTGTATTACTACAACTATTTGTCAAACTCGGACGTCATAAGCTACAGAGAGAATTAGAGAATCATATTCAAGCAGGAGAAAAAGGGGAATAGGGAGGAGAGTTAGAGTAATAGACAGGATGGAAAATCAAATGGAGCTAATGCTGTCCATGAATCTAGATCAAGAGCTTAAAACACTACAAATCAAGAGCTTGAAGGTCTATTTCTATGGAAGTTATATCATGATTTGGGCTCTATCCTATTGTAACAATGTACCATCCTGCCATATTTTAACTTTGTTCAATCAAATCACTGATGCCTGGCTACTTACAATTTTCATAATGTGGAGTGTAAATGGGTTCCATCAATTATGTGCAGAAGGCCTGGGGATTGTTTGCAAGAAGTTGCAATCAATTGTTGTTCCTTTTACTCATCAAACAACAGCGCAAAGTAGTTCACAACATGAAGAAATTATGACAAAATGGCTTGACATTGACCTTCTTGACAAAAATCTCATTAGTTTCCTCCTTCAAATTGCCACTGAAATGATTTTCAATTAAGCTTCCATGAAGATAGAATGCAAGGCTTGCTTACACCTATATGGGAATTTGGGCCGGCACCATAATAAAACCCGGGCTATAAGGTTTTGTTAGAATACCATTATTTATTTTTAATTATACATTATAAATTAATATTATTTTAAATAACTTATTTATTTATATATATTCTTTTAATATAAATTGCCAATAATTTATATATAATTTTTAATTATTTATATGAATCAAAATCTTTTAGTTGAATCTTATAATTGTTAAGTATTACTAATTAAAATTTAAAAATAGATAAAAAAATAATTAAATAAAAATAATATATTTAATATAACTAAGTGTTATATATAATTAACTAATTTAGTATTTAATTATGTTAATAAATTATTAAGATTAACATTATATTAACATTTATAAATTTATATAGTATCGTACCCCTATGGTACATTAGAATGACTCGTAGTTAATTAGTTAAGTAGTAATGATAACAAAAATAAATATTATTATTATTATTAATCATAAATTTTATTGATATAACAAATAATATTAATTGCTATAATAATAATAATATTATTATTATTATTAAAACTAAAATATATGAATATATAGCCTTAAAATTTATATGTATATAATTTCTTTTTTTAAATAAAGAAATGGTATTCTAGTTTTTTTGTATTGGAAAAATATTTATAATTAAAATTATAATAAATAAATATATATTTTGTGATGCATATTAATTGATTTTGGGCATTAACTATATTTTAATAATACTAATTATCTATTGCATATTACACGACATAAAATTTAATAAATAACACAATCCAATATTTGAAGACCCTTTGTTTACTAATAGGAATCATAACTAATTTAAGTAAACTAGAAAAAGAAATTAAAAATGTGGTTAAAGCTTAAAAGGAAACTAGAAAAGAATGTTCGACAAACCTTGCAAACAAAATATAAGAGTGAGATTAGTTGCAATGGCATAATACAAATGAAATAGGACACATCATGCATTTGCTTTATCATTTTTAAAGATAATTGTAATAACTTTTGCCTCCAAATAGACATATGTCACTGGCCGATGAAGCTTTAAATAAAAGAATTGTGCTTGTAAAAATCAATTAGCTTCACTGTAAGAATTATTGAAATCAGCAGCATTAGTTTTTAATACTAAGAATATAAAAAAATATTGTTATTATATAGCAGCAAATATAAAGGTTGTAGCATATGTTGCTTTTGGAATAACTTGGAATAACGTTATCGTAAATAATTTACAGTAAAACTTGAGTTACTGTAAAAAAAAATATCAGTAACAATAAATTCTATTGTTAATATTTTAAAATTAGTAGCAAAATTTTATTATTGTTAAAAGATTTTTTTTTTTGGCAACAAAGTTTGATTTTGTGATTAGAAATTGAATATTAATGGCAACTATTTTCTTGCCAAAAATATTATTAGCAATAAAAGTATTATTTTATTACTAAAGCTTAAATATCTGCATCAACTAATTTTGCTGGTGAAAGATTAAAATTTAGAATAAAAAAGTGATCATTAATAATAAATTAATCCAATTTTATATTTTTATTTTTAATAAGAATTCACGCATGATAAAAAAATTATAAAAATAATACAATTTAGAAAAAATAAAAACTATAATATTTCTTTCTCAATTAAAGAACATAGTAAAATCACAACAACAATACTATAAATCTCAAAGTTAAACAAAATTCAAATAAGTACTAAACTAATCAATTTTTCTATGTAACATCAAAAACAAGAAAGAGTCTTTGAAGCCCCGAACAAAAAACTACATATGAACCTATTGCTTTCTACACCTCTAATTGGTGTTGATATTTGAGGAGCATTTTCTCCCACATTGCTAAGTTAACAATGTGGAGGTACTTTCCAAGCCTATATAATAGAGGCCTCACCTTGTTATTAAAGTATCCCAAAATAAGAGAAAAATATTAGAGAGTTAAGCAATTATTTTTCTCCTATTATAAAGAGAGAATTTTAATGTTTTCTCTTTTATAAATAGAGAGTTTGTAACTCCTATTATTTTTTCTTATAGTAAAATTTTTCTATCATTGCCCGTGGTTTTTACCCTAATTTGTTTAGGGGTTTTCCACGTATATCTGTATGTTCTATTGTGTATTTTGTCTTTCTTTATCTTTATTTTCTCAAATTATTAGCGGTGATTTTGCTCTATCAGGTTCATATTCATCTACAATTGGTATCAGAGCTCCTGGTTGGTAAGAAATTCCTTAAAATTCTATGATTGCAGCTGAGCCTGATCTTTCACAGGAGTTTGAGGTTTTCTTTGGTGCAAAAGAGCTTGTGTGGAGTAGTAAGAATACTTACAATCTAGGGAAGGTTCTGTCTAAGGAGATTGGTATTTAAGAGGTCCGCTTGTGACCCTCCAGTCTTTCCTGGGAACTTACCTAGTGAGTTGTGTTCATTACTGCGGTTCATTTTACAAGCTAAAATGCACCGTTTGTGATAGAAGCAATGGCGGCAAAATTTGAGATTGAAAAGTTCAACGGGAGTAATTTCTCACTGTGGAAATTAAAGATAAAGGCTGTATTGAGAAAAGACAATTGTCTTGCGGCTATCAGTGAACGACCGACAACACTCACAAATGATAATAAGTGGAACGAGATGGATGGGAATGCTATTGCAAACCTTCATCTAGCACTTGCAGATGGGATCTTGTCCAGCATAGAAGAAAAGAAAACGGCAAAGGAGATTTGGGACCACCTCACTAGACTGTATGAGGCCAAGTCATTACACAACAAAATTTTCCTTAAGAGGAAACTTTACACCTTAAGAATGTCAGAATCTACTTCAGTGACAGAGCATCTTAATGTCTTGAATACTCTATTTTCTCAACTCACATCGTTGGGCTATAAAATAGAGTCACAAGAACGTGCAGAACTTCTACTCCAAAGTCTACCTGATTCGTATGATCAACTCATCATCAGTTTGACAAATAATGCTGTTACCGAAATTCTAGTCTTTGATGATATAGCAGCCGCTATTCTTGAAGAAGAAAATCGGCGAAGAAACAAGGAAGACAAGCAGGCAAGTTCACAACAAGTGGAAGCCTTGATGGTGATGAGAGGGAGATCAACAGAACGTGGTCCAAGTGGGAGTCACAATCATGGTAGATCAAAATCAAAGAGTAAGAAGAATTATAAATGCTACAATTGTGGTAAGAAAGGTCACCTGAAGAAGGATTGTTGGAGTTTAAAGAATTCCAATCCTCAAGGGAATGTGGCATGCACTTCGGATGATGGAAATGTATTATGCTGTGAAGCAGCAATATCAACTGAAAGCAGGAAGAGATTTGCTGATGTATGGCTTCTTGACTCAGGAGCAACTTATCACATGACCTCTCGAAGAGAGTGGTTCCATCATTATGAACCTATCTTAGGAGGATCTGTGTATAGTTGTGAAGATAATGCCTTAAAGATTATAGGCATTGGAACTATCAGGTTGAAGATGCATGATGCATACCCCGCACTATTCAAGGAGTGCGACATGTAGAAGGTCCGAAGAAGAATTTGTTATCTCCGGGACAAATTTGGATGATCTTAATTGTATTATCAAAGTTCGGAAAGGAATCATGAAGATTAGCCGAGAGCGCTTGTAATTATGAAAGGAGAAAAAATTACGCTAATTTGTATATGTTTTGGGAGACTGCATGAAGCGGGAAGCATCTGTTGCTTCAAGTAGTTCAAGCGAGAGATCTGCAATGGTGTGGCATCAGAAGCTTGGACATATGTCTGAACAAGGCATGAAGATTCTTGCTGAGAAAAATCTACTTCCTGGTCTCACAAAGGTGTCATTACCCTTTTGTGAGCATTGCATAACAAGCAAGCAGCATCGACTACAGTTCAATACATCCAATTCTAAAAGCAAGGATGCTCTAGAATTAGTTCACTCTGATGTATGGCAAGCACCGGTTTCATCACTAGAAGGAGCGAAGTACTTTGTGTCCTTCATCGATGATTACTCCAGGAGATGTTGGGTGTATCCAATCAAGAGTTTTGTGAGCATTGCATAACAAGCAAGCAGCATCGACTACAGTTCAATACATCCAATTCTAAAAGCAAGGATGCTCTAGAATTAGTTCACTCTGATGTATGGCAAGCACCGGTTTCATCACTAGAAGGAGCGAAGTACTTTGTGTCCTTCATCGATGATTACTCCAGGAGATGTTGGGTGTATCCAATCAAGAGCAAGGGAGATGTATTTGTAGTTTTCAAAACTTACAAAGCGCGGGTTGAACTTGATTCAGGCAATAAGATCAAGTGTTTAAGGACAAATAATGGAGGAGAATACACAGGTCATGAATTTAATAGCTTTTGCAAGCAAGAAGGCATTAAGAGACAGTTCACTACGGCATACACTCCTCAACAAAATGGAGTGGCAGAGCGGATGAACAGAACTCTGTTAGAAAGAACTAGAGCATTGTTGGGAGCTGCAGGCCTAAATAAGGCATTCTGGGCTGAGGCAGTTAACACCGCCTGTTATGTGATTAACCGGTCTCCATCTACAACAATTGATCAAAAGACACTGATGGAGATGTGGACTGGGAAGCCAGTTGATTATTCAAACCTCCATATATTTGGAAGTCCTGTGTATGTGATGTATAATATCCAAGAAACTACAAAGCTGGATCCAAAATCCAGGAAGTGTTTGTTCTTGGGATATGCTGATGGTGTGAAGGGGTATCGCCTGTGGGATCCCACTGCCCACAAGGTTATAATTAGCAGGGATGTAATCTTCCTAGAAGATAAATTGAAGGGAGAAGATGATAGCACTTCAAAAGAAAATTCAGAGACTACAACTATACAGGTGGAAAGAAAGTCTACAGAAGAAGATTCTTCTGAAGTAGCACCAGAGCACGAAGAGGAAGAACCAGTCGAGTTTGAAGAGTCAGCCGAAGTTGAAGAGTCAGCCGAAGTTGAAGAGTCAGAACTTGGAAAGGGAAAACGTATAAAATTTACACCAACCTGGCATAAAGATTATGATATAGGCATCAATGTCGCATACTGTCTTCTAACTGAGGAAGGAGAGCCATCAACTCTCCAAGAAGCAATGAGTTCGGATGCATCTCGTTGGATGGCGGCGAATGCAAGAAGAGATGGAAGCTCTACATAAGAACAAGACTTGGGAGCTTGTGCCACTACCACAAGGAAGAAAGGCCATTGGCAACAAATGGGTCTTTAAGATCAAAAGAAATAGTGATGATCAAGTGGAGCGGTTTCGTGCAAGAATGGTGGTGAAAGGATATGCTCAGAAGGAGGGGATTGACTTCAACGAAATATTTTCCCCTGTGGTTCGATTAACAACTGTTCGAGTAGTCTTGGCGATGTATGCTACATTTGACTTACATCTAGAGCAGCTAGATGTGAAAACAGCTTTTCTCCATGGAGATCTTAAGGAAGAAATTTATATGCTCCAGCCAGAAGGTTTTGAAGAAAAAGGAAAGCGGAACTTGGTTTGTAGGTTGAACAAATCTCTATACGGTTTAAAGCAGGCGCCGAAGTGTTGGTATAAGAGATTTGATTCCTTCATCATGAGCCTTGGATACAACAGACTTAATGCAGACCCTTGTGCATATTTCAAGAGGTTTGGTAAAAGTGATTTTGTCATCTTAATGTTGTATGTAGATGACATGTTGGTAGTAGGCCCCAACAAAGATCACATTGAAGAACTAAAGGCACAGTTGGCTAGGGAATTTGAAATGAAGGACTTGGGACCAGCAAACAAGATTCTAGGGATGCAAATTCACCGAGACAGAAACAATAGGAAGATTTGGCTTTCTCAGAAAAATTATTTGAAGAAGGTCTTGCGACGCATCAATATGCAAGATTGTAAGTCAATTTCTACCCCACTTCCTGTTAGTTTCAAATTATCCTCCAGTATGAGTCCTAGCAGTGAAGAAGGAAGGATGGAAATGTCTCGAGTACCGTATGCATCAGTAGTGGGGATTTTAATGTTCGCGATGATTTGTACACGACCAGACATTGCACATGCAGTGGGAGTAGTAAGTCGGTATATGGCGAATCCTGGTAGAGAGCATTGGAATGCTGTAAAGAGGATTCTAAGATATGTTAAGGGAACCTCAGATGTTGCATTATGTTATGGAGGATCATACTTTATTATCAGAGGATATGTTGACTCAGATTATGCAGGTGATCTCGATAAAAGCAAATCTACTACAAGGTATGTGTTCACACTTACTGGCGGAGCTGTGAGCTGGATATCAAAACTGCAGTCAGTTGTGGCGACATCAACAACGGGCGAGAATATGTAGCAGCCTACAAGCTAGTAAGGAAGCGGTATGGTTAAAAATGATGATGGAGGAACTCGGGCACGAACAAGAGCATATTCCTCCGCTCGCGAGCGGTCAGTGCCTTGCATCTCGCGAAGGAATCCAAACTTTTCATTCAAAGTCAAAGCACATACGAGTCCAAGATCACTGCTCGTGAAAAGTGGAAGAGGGCACTGTGGATATGCAGAAAATTCATACTAAAGACAACCTAGCAGATTTTTTGACGAAGACAGTTAACACTGATAAATTTATTTGGTGCCAATCCTCTAGTGGCCTGATAAAAGTATAAGCAGCATGGAAAGGCAAGGAAGAAAGAACGGTGTGAAGATCTGATTGATCCTCAATCAAATCTTCAAGTGGGAGATTGTTGATATTTGAGGAGCATTTTCTCCCACATTGCTAAGTTAACAATGTGGAGGTACTTTCCAAGCCTATATAATAGAGGCCTCACCTTGTTATTAAAGTATCCCAAAATAAGAGAGAAATATTAGAGAGTTAAGCAATTATTTTTCTCCTATTATAAAGAGAGAATTTTAATGTTTTCTCTTTTATAAATAGAGAGTTTGTAACTCCTATTATTTTTTCTTATAGTAAAATTTTTCTATCATTGCCCGTGGTTTTTACCCTAATTTGTTTAGGGGTTTTCCACGTATATCTGTATGTTCTATTGTGTATTTTGTCTTTCTTTATCTTTATTTTCTCAAATTATTAGCGGTGATTTTGCTCTATCAGGTTCATATTCATCTACAATTGGATAGAAGTGGCTTCCATGAAATCATACAAATAATAAAAATTAAGGGCAGCATCTACTAGACTCGAGGAAAACACTTCAACAATCCAAACTAGATTCTTATGCATGTGCAGTTCATCTAGCAAATTATATTATTTTACAAATATTTGGTATCAAGAAGCAGTAACACCAACGTATAAAAGTAATTGTATCTTTTTCTCTACCTTAAACACTATAACTTTAAGAAGCAACCGTTCGAGAAAACATTGATTGCACCATCGACTCAATCTCAAATTTCTTCACATATGAGGACATGTCAGCTCGCATTTCAGTTAGGACTTCTTCTCGAATATCATCTGAATTTTTGCTTAAATTTGATCATGTATTTCGGACTGGATCTCCTCTCGCATTCTTGCCTTTACAGTTTTATCTCTTCTACAACTTGTGTTTGAATAAATTCTTGAGTTGTAGTCTTTACAGATTTAGAAACTCGCCTTTGCCCTCGAATATAGCCAGATTTCTCACCAACCACTTACAAAAAGCCTAATATCTTGTTATTTAAATAACACTATATCTTTCTCCCTCTCTCTCTCTTCCAATTGGTTATAAAGAAAAAGAAGAGATCTAATTTTTTTATTACTTAAGTCTTAAAAAATAATATAATAGCAATTGACGCAGGTAAATGTGTTTATATATTACAAGCGCCAACCTAACTATTGAAAGGAAATAAATCAAAGTAAAATCAACAGTAGATGTGGCTGATTTGTACCACAATTAGCAGACTACCATTTTGGCTTGAATTTATTACTTTTTAAATTATTTATCACTAATAATATCTCCACTAATTTAGGAGCTGTTATGAGAGTTTTAAGCCTTACCACTCCAATCATCCTTATCTCTCAATTTGATTTGAATTTTTGTATTCATCCATTGACTTTCACAACTGTCATTATTGCTAATATCCTCCCACAAAATATGCTGGGGCTGGAGGCATAGTTTGGTGCAAAAGAAATGGAGAGTAGCTTTGCACATTGGTTTGGTAAAGATATCAGCAACTTGAAGGTTAGAGGAGATATGCCATGTGATAAATAACATAAGAGCAATGCGTTCATGCACAAAGTGGTAGTCGAGCTCAATATATTTACTCCATGATGAAATATAAGATTAACGATCATATGAAGAGCACTTAGATTATCATAATTTTGACAGCCTGACCTAGAGAGCGGTCCGATGAGGGCGAAAAGTGGACGCCGAGGCATGGATAGGACGCCTGGATAAGGAACGGCTTCTGACAAGCTTCTAGGATGGTAGCACTTTAAGTTAAGGGGGTACATGAATAAATTGAATTGCATATCAAAGCGGGATAGGAAATGGTTGATAGCATATATATAAAGAGTTGGAACTAATTACATGAGACACCTTTTGGTTATTTAGGTGTGGAGTTATAGAAACTCCACAATTAAACGTGCTTGGTTTGGGGAGATTTCAGGATGGGTGACCTCTTGGAAAGTTCTCGAATCCACCAAGGACCTAAATCGTGAGGCTAGTGAGGGCCAAGGCAGACAATATCTAATATCTCATAGCTCTATATTCAGCTTCAATGCTTGAACGAGAAATTGTATCTTGCTTTTTTGCGCACCAAAAGACAAGGTTGCTACTAAGGAAAGACATAATTGGCAATGTAATAGGGCAGCCTGCCCAATCTGCATCAAAGTAAGCATATGGATCAAGAGTAGTATTGAGTTTAAAATTTAAACTAAGATTTATAGTACCTTTAACATGAAAATGTGTCAAATAAATTTCAAATGCCCAAGACAAGGACTATGCACGAATTGAAAGACATAATTGGCAATGTAAGAAAGGTCTGGTGTTGTTAGAAGAAGAGAATGTAGTCTTAGATTCAAATGGTGTTATCATGGGCTTGCAATCTATCATATTAGATCGTTCAAGTATGGTTAAAGCATAATTTGACTAAGACAAATGAAGACCATGGGATGTGTTGGTGATCCTAATGCCAAGGAAGTTATGGACATCACCTAAATCTTTCATTGCAAACTCTTTGCTTAAAAGCTGAATGAACATTGCAACAAGTTATGAGGTAGATTTGGTGAACAAAATATGATCTACATAAAGAAGTAAAATAAGTAACCCATGGTTAGAATGAAAGATGAAAAAGAAGGATCAACCAAATTGCAAAAAAAGGCCATATTGAAGGAAAAATGAACTAAAATTATCAAACCAAACACATGGTGCTTGTTTAAGACCATAAAGAGCTCGTTGGAGCTTGCACACATACGTTGGCACTTGAGGATCAACCATCCTTAGAGGTTGATCCATGTAGATGTTCTTTGAAATTTAACCGTGCAAGAAAGTATTTTTAATTTCAAGTTGACAGATGGGCCAATATTGAGCAAGAGCTACATTTAAGACCATAGGAATAGTTTCAGGTTTAATAACTGAAGAGAATGTTTTAATGTAATCAATCCCGTCAATTTGGTGATAGCCTTTAGAAACTACACAGGCCTTCAAACAATCTAGAGAGCCATTAGGTTTGAGTTTATACTTGAACATACATTTTGAGCCAATAACATGCATACCTTCATTGCAATGGACAAGTTTCCCATGTTTGACTCTAATGGAGAGCATCAAATTCTTCTTCCATGGCTTTTATCCAACCAGGATGAGCCAAAGCTGACCATATATTGTGAGGTTCACGAGGAATATTTGCAGACATAACAGTTAAAGCATATTTTGGATTATGCTTAATAATTCCACTTCGAGCTCGAGTGACCATAGGATGAATTGATTTAACTTGTGGTCATTGAGGCACATCAAGTTGAGGTTATGCATGTGTTGACTGATCATATTAGAAAACCTCTGCGTTTGTCGTCATGGATGGTTGAGAGTCAAGACTATATGTTCTATTAGATGTGTCTGATGTTGATATCGAGACACTAGAATGAAAGGTTGTGCCATGATGCAGTAATAGGTTACCATAAGTAGTAGGTGAGGATGCTAATTGTGAGTTAGCGCTATAAATAACTATTGGAGGTAATGAGCTTTGACATGGTGGCATAGTTCTTTCTAAAGAATCACCTAGAGAAGAAAAGAGATTAGTATGTGATAGCTATGAATAAAAAAATGCTAATGACATATGGTTCAATAGGAGCAAGTTTACAAGCTAATTTATATGGGAAACAAGACTCATGAAAAAGAACATGTCTTGATATAAGAAAATTGCTTGAAGGATTAAAGCACTTATAGCCCTTATATTGGTCACTATATCCTACAAAAATCGAGGAATAGTTTTGGGATCAAGTTTGTTACATTATGTGTCTCAAGTGTAAGGAATGCATTTTGAACTGAATACAAGAAGTGAGATATATATAGGATGAATGTTGTGCAAAACAAAATATGGAGTGTTAGAGTCTAAGGCAAATGAAGGTAATCTATTAATTAAATAAATAACAGTAAAAAAGGCTTCAACCCATAAAGATAGAAGTGCACCATAATGAAAAACATAATCATTCCTAACTGTTATATTGTTCTATGTCTCCTTTCAACCATACTTGTCTACTTAGGAGTGTGAGGGCAAGAGATTTAATGAATAATAGATAAAAAATGAGTAGATAGTTTGGAGTTCGTCGAATAGAATATTTTAATTTGCTTATTGAATTGTCTAGAAATATATTGCTCAAATGCAAGGAAGACATCGAAAAAATTAGACTATGTTTCAATGGCGCAATCCGTGTATACTTAAAGAAATCATCAACAAAACATGCATAAAATTTGATATTTCCAATAGATAAAATAGGAGTCGGTCCCTATAAATCACAATGGATTTTTTCAAAGCAATTAGTGCTAGAATGTTTAGAATAATTAAAAGGTAATTTATTGAGCTCCCCTAACTGACAGTTATCTTATAGCTGTTTAGTTTTTGTAGAGCCTAAGACATCAATTAATTCTTTATTATTTAACAATTACAAAGCATACAATTATGGATGTCCTAATCGTTGATGCCAAACTTCCCTAACTGATAGCTCTAGTGCATTGAGCATAACATAAATATCACCTATGCGCTTCCTTATCATTATTGGTTGACCCGTTTCCCATTCGTTAATACAAAAATCAGTATTAGTGAATTCACAATTTACAAAGAGTAAATTTTTTGTTAAACTAGGCATAAGAAGAACATTACCAAGTGATAGTGTTTTATTTTTCTATATGATAAAAGAGTCACCAATACTAGTAATTAATAAGGGAGAATTGCCAGAATATTAATAGATATTGGATAACATACCTGACTTATCTACAAAAGCTTGTGGGATTTCATTTTGTTGCATAGATTTCTTTGATATCCAGCAATAGATTTTGGCTATATGTCGCATAACTCCACAATACCGACATATGTCATCATGATAAAGGTCTCTTTCAGTTTGAGTCATACGGCGTTTTCCTAATGGAAGAGGTCATTTTTGTTGAGTGATTGAGTTTGCTAACCTATTTTGAATGTTGTTTCTAAGTTGTTGTGCTTGAAAACCTCATCCTGAAGAAGTGAACTTCTATATGTTTGCATTATGTCGTCTAACCATAAAATGCTACTTGATGACTGAATTTAGGGGTTGCCAGATCAATACGATTAGAGAGCCAACTGTGTCTTTGATCAAAGTTTTGGAGTTGTGAGAATAACTCAGTATATGTTGGTCTAGGTGGTTTCAACATAGTAGTAGTAAAAGTTTCATATTGGGGATCAAGGCTGGTAATAAGATAAAATACCTATCAGGATTTGGTTTCCCAATAGCAGCAAGGTTGTCATATAGTGCCTTGAATGCATGAATATGATGTCCTATGGTTTTGTCATCCTCGCAAAGATGAGTTATTTGTTATTGTAATGTGAATTCACATTCTTGTAAGTCTTGAGCATAAGCACTTTTAAGAGCTTTCTAGCCTCGATATGTTGTTTTGACTCTAATAACAAGTCTAGGAACTTCTTCTGAAAGTGTTCCTATGATCCAACCGCAAAGAAGATAGTTTGACTTTTTCCAAGCAATAAATTCATTTGTTAATTTCAGTATTGAGTTATCTGCATCTGTGGTGTTGTTTGGATTTAGTGCAATATATTTGGTTAGAGGTGGTGTTTCATTGGTGAGATGACTAACAAGTTCTTTATTTTCAGTAAGAGCTAACGCTTACTCTCGCCACAAGGGATAATTGGAGGATGTGAGTTTGAGTGTGATGAAATTGCCTACATTTAAGGATAGTGAAGTCATGTTGTATGTTGAGTTGTGTTTGTTTTCACCTTATGGCTCTGATACCATAAGGTAAAGAAGAGATGTCTGGTCTTTTTATTATTTAAGTCAAAAAAATAATACAATAACAGTAAACATGGATAAAGGTATTTGTATATTACAAGCACTGGCCCAACTATTGAAATAAAAGAAATCAGAGTAAATTAAGCAGCAGATGTAGTTGATTTGTACCATATTTCATAGACTACCATTTTGGCTTGAATTTATTACTTTCTAAATTATCTTATAACCCATAATATCTCCACTAGTTTTAGGAGTTGTTGTGAGAGTTTTAAGTATTATGATTCCAATCATCCTTATCTCTCCATTTGAATTGAGTTTCTGTAGTCCTCCATTGACTCTCACAACAGTTAATGTAGTTAATAAGTTAGAGATAATCTCAAAGTACACTCACTTGCATAATAACACAAGTTCACCATATGTACCCATATCTTTTTATGGAAAATCAATAATTATTTTAAGGCAAAATCACTCAAGCAATCTGCAAAATCTTTCTTTTTTTTAATGTTTATTTTTACTAAATGTGTTGGTCCAATACCACTTTTTAATGATGGAATAACGAGCAAAATGTAAAATGATAGAATTATTGTCAAGACAACTTTTTCTTCTTCTTCTTTTCAAAGAGGCAAAATTAATTATGACTAAAGATACAAAAATCACTCATAGTAACATTTCAATTCAAATCCAATACTACATATCCACCTTTATAATTACAACCATAATTACTTATTCATAAGAAAGTTGACAAGTTGATACAAGTCACAGTATTCTAACTATTTCAATATCTGGCTAGTACCATTGTATCTTTAAAAAGATAATTTAAAAGAGAAGAAAAGAAAAGAAAAACAGCCCTAACCAACATAAGTTGTTGATATGTTGTTAGTGCAAGCTAATTACAGGCAAGCATTTTTCTATGGATAAAAATCAAATAGAAGGTTAAAAACCCACAAGTCAAAAAGGACAAGATTCCTTCCTATAATATTTTTTTGAATAATTGTTATCTATTTGGGTTAATAATTGTCCACAAAATGGTTAGCTATAAGCAAAGGTAGTCAAAATTTGTTTAATAACTACACAGTTCCTCAACTAGCATAAAGCTAGAAGTAAAAGTAGAAAATTGATACTCATAAAAATCTCTTCAGAGCGACGATCCATCCAAGTACCATTAGACTTCATATGAGTCATTTTCTAAAACTCTATTGTAACAAGTTCTTAACAAGCTCTTTTCTAGTTGTTTCTTACTATAAAACACATACATAAGCAGAAAAATAATTTAAATGTTGACTAAATTAAATTGTTGCGACAAGTGATTAAAAGGCAATCATAAAAAATAACTTCATATCATAGCATGGCTAATTGCGTGAAAGGATTTTTGACCACAAATGTGGTTCATAATTTGTTGAGGACATATTTTATTTCTTCTACTTACAGCCTATGTAAAAATTAAAAATTAAAATGATCAAATAGAAAAATATTAACAATAAGTAAAATATTAAAATAATCAACGTCTTAAAAAAATAGAAGAAGCAAACCTTAAACTCTTTTGTGCCAAAATATCCAACAACCTCTTTCCAAATTTCATAAGTTATATATTGATGACGATTTTGAAGGCGTTCTTCATCAGTCTCAAACTTTTGATAGTGTTTGTGCAATCTAGTACGCCAAATAGACTTTGGTTAGACTTTATAAAAATCTGTAACGACCGGAAACTAGATCACATGAGATATTGTCTGCTTTGGCCCCCAGTGGCCTCACGGTTTTATCCCTTTGACGGGTTCGAGAACTTCCCAAGAGGTCCCCTATCCTGAAATTTCTCTGAACCAAGCACGTTTAATTTTGGAGTTCCTACAACTCAACAGCCAAATAACCAAAAAGCTCCTGATGTGATTAGTTCCAACTCTTTTTTTTCAATCATTCCCCACTGCATTTCAATGTGCAATTCGATTAATTCATGTACTCTCGTACCTTAGAGTGCTGCCATCATAGAAGCCTGCCAGAAGACGCTCCTTGTAGAGGCATTCTATCTTTTCTTTGCCCCGGCGTTCACTTCCCGCCTTCGTCAGACCGCTCTCTAGGTCAGGCTGTTACATGCCCACCAGCTTCCGCCTGGTTCGTCCCCGAACCACACATCTACTAGAGGGATCATGCTCTGATACCATTTGTAACGACTGAAAACTAGATCACATGAGATATTGTTCGCTTTGGCCCCCATTGGCCTCACGGTTTTGTCCCTTTGACGGGTTCGAGAACTTCCCAGGAGGTCTCCCATCTTCGAATTTCTCTGAACCAAGCACGTTTAACTTTAGAATTCCTATAACTCCACGGCCAAACAACCAAAAGGCACTTTATGTGATTAGTTCCAACTCTTTACATATATGTTATCAATCATTCCCCATCCCATTTCAATGTGCAATTCAATTCATTCATGTACCCCCGTACCTTAGATGCTGCCATCCTAGAAGCTTGCTAGAAGTTGCTCCTTGTCGAGGCATCCTATCTTTTCTTTGCCCCGGCGTTCACTTCCCGCCCTCGTCGGACCGCTCTCTAGGTCAGACTGTCACATGCCCACCAGCTTCCACCTGGTTTGTCCTCGAACCACACATCTACTAGAGGGGTCCTGCTTTGATACCATTTGTAACAACCGGGAATCAGATCACATATGAGATATTGTTCGCTTTGGCCCCCACTAGCCTCATGGTTTTGTCCCTTTGACGGGTTCGAGAACTTCCTAGGAGGTCTCCCATCACGTTTAACTTTGGAGTTCCTACAACTCCATGGCCAAACAACCAAAAGGCGCCTCATGTGATTAGTTCCAACTCTTTACATATATGTTATCAATCATTCCCCATCACATTTTAATGTGCAATTTGATTCATTCATGTACCCCCGTACCTTAGAGTAGTGTCAACCTAGAAGCCGCTCCTTGTCGAGGCATCCTATCTTTTCTTTACGGCATTCACTTCCTGACCTCGTCGGACCGCTCTCTAGGTCAGGCTGTCACAAAATCTAAACCAACTAAATTGTAATAGACAATATTAGTATTAACTATCAAACCATTTCAACCCATATCCATCTAAGTAAGATGAATTGGGTCAATTATTGGATTTAGTTAGTTTTTAATTTTAATTTTTTATTAAGTTTCATTATTTGATCTTACCGAGACTAATTCAAATTTTTTTACTTATATTGTTGCTCTCTTAATTAAAATTGTATATATATATATATATATATATCAAGTTTATAAATCCATTTATATGATATATATATATAATCTATTTTTTTATAATTTTTTCTATAAATTATTTTTTCCTTTTTAATTTATGAAATGACTAGATAAAATATTACAATATACTAATACTATGCACTATTAAAAAACCAATAGATTACCATAACATTCAAATTGATATAAACCATATATCATTAAAAACACTTCCCGTCATACTTTGCATCATTATTTTTTTAAAAAAGATCAACATCATTTTACTCAAAATAAAATATAATAGTCTTGAAATTCATTCAAAAAGAAAAGTTAACATTTGCTTTAGAAATTAAAAGAATAATAAGATAATGATTCATCTTATCTTTCTTCAAACTCCTTGACAAGTCCAAAATATTAATTTCTAAAAATGAAATATAGGCACTATACGTTTTTAGTAAGAAACTGTAATAGATTCAGTCACCTAGGTACTATACTTTTTTAGAAAAAAACTATAACAGATTCAATCACTTAGGTTATAACCAAGTAATTGTACTATAGCATAAATGATTAATTTTTGCTACAAGAATCAAAGTGTTATTCACTACAAATTCCTTAGTCACGTAGATCACTCAAAATTATGACACTTGAATATCCCCAAGAAGAATCTGAATTATTATTTTTTAGCTAACTACACAAAGAAGTTCAACATTTGATAAATAAAGGTAAAGAATGAAGTAATTGCATCAATTAAATTATTTTAGCAATATATTACTAAATAGAATAGAGATAAATTTGAACTAAATACGTTCTAAATTATAATGCTATTCTCTCATTGCAGCCAAACATAAGCTTTAAAATTCTAAAAAGAAAAGAATATATAAGTAATTGAAAATCTGTAGAAGTCATAAATAATTTCTATAATTAAAATTCACCTGACTCAAGTTCTTCAAATGCTTCTATATGATCCCTAGCTTCTCGAAGGTCAATGGGAGTAGGTGTGGGCCTTAACTAATTCTGGGAGCAAACAAGAGCTTCTACCATCAAGGGTAATAAAGAACTCTTAAATGGATCATGTATCGTGCATTTGTGCTAAATGTTGATTCTGATGCAATAGTAGAAATATGAATATCTAATACATCCTTATCTACTTGAGAAAGAATAGGATACTGAGATGAATTACATTTCCATCAACTTAAAACATCAAACTGATCACCAATTTCTTTACAAGTTTCTGATAAGTACCTTATTATCTGTGATTCACTCTCTAATCTCTAGACCCTTTTTCTATGCCTTAAATACTTGTATTGAAATCTCAAGGTGTGATCATCTTCAGCATCTTTCAAACTCGCATTATCTGAAGCTTGACTTGAACTATATGCTCCAAGCCCAATATTACTATTTGAATCACTCAAATAGTGAGCATATAGTCGCATCATTTTTTCTTCAACTTTATCATCCACCTCCTTAGCTTTCGAACTGTCATAAATTTCATCAAAGAAATACTTAACATAGTCCAATTTATAACGAGGATCTAAAACAACAACAACAAATAATAAAAAGTTGAGATTATCATCATATTCTCAATACTTATCCAGCTTCATGTTCAATTGGGCAACCATCGAACCCAAAAGTAAATCCCCACTACTTATTCATGATTATAACTTATCTATCAATGACATTAGCTCATGAAAGAAAGCATTTGATATGATTACAAAGAATAAGAAAATTGCAAAGTGATGATAAAAAAAAGCCTAAAAAACTATACAAAAACTCTAGCACTATCCAATCATCTTTATCTAGAGGACCAATATTCTTGTTTTTATCAAAATAGGGAATATATTTTGAATTTTCAATCTCGAACTTGTCGAAAGCTTTCTCAAACTTCTCAGCATTTTCTAACAATTTATAGGTGGAGTTCCATCTAGTTTCAATATCAAGACAAACAAGGTCGTTGCTTCTATCTTGACTTTGTCCACACACATCTTTAAAGTTTGATATCTTGAAGGAGATGATTTTACACACCTTTTTGCATTTCTAATTTTGAGAATTGATTGGATATATTCATCTAAACCCTCTTTGATAATAAGATTCAGAACATGAGCATAACATCCCACATATAAAAAAATCATGATCCAAGATAGTACCCTTCCAATGTTTTGTTTTCCTTTTCAAATACCTTATAGCACCATTAGTCGAGATTGCATTATCAACTGTGAGTGTAAAAATACGATCTATCCCCTAATTCATCAAGCAAGTATTGACCATCCCAACAATTGTCCCTCCTTTTGTGCAAGTTTCGCTCATTATCAATTAAATGGGCAGTCAAACACATGTAGTTAAGATTTTGAATTAATGACCAAGTGTTAGTGGTAAGACAAACACGTTGAGATTGTAGAATGTGTTTCAATTTCAATTTCTCTTATGCATTAAATCTTTAAACAATCTCTAGGAATAGTTATATGAGATGGAATCTTAAATCTAGATTTTGAAACATGAGAATAGCTTCTAAACCCCTTACCTTTAACAATTATTGTCACGATCTGTTATGTGGACCATGACTGGCGCTAGGGAATTGGTAGACTTAAGGCCACCGAAACCCGTAGCAAGCCTAACTATTCAATAACTGAGACAACACACCTATATGCTTACTACTTAGTCATACTAACAATTCATTCACACAAACATAACATAATTAAACTAATTCATTAGTATAATCACTTAATAATTTTTCATAGCTTTTAGCAGATAAAAAAGAAATGTTAAAGTTCTGAAACTACTACTAGGACAATCTAGATTTTTAAATAGTTTAAAATGTAAAAGAAATAAAATTAATTATAATAGGCCCGAATGAGAAGGAAGTCGGGCTGTCTGAAAAAAAATGGCAATGTTAAAAAATTATATTTTTAACACATATGGGACGAGTACTTTAACAGAACCCTAAACCCCTAATTCTAGCAACCTTTTTGCTCTCTTATTCCAATAAGACTGACGCCTAGAAAGTAAGCTCGACCAGGGTCCTTAAGTCTAGTCTAGTCACTTAAATAGAAATAGAGTCGGAGCCTAGATAGCAACGCTCGACTAAGGACCTTCTTTTGATAAATCAAAAACCTATAAGCCTAGAGAGTGTGCTTGACTAGGGAACATCATCGAATATTCCTCTATTACCTGACTCTGATTTCCACCGGTGCGCATACGGTCCTGATTCAACCCATCAAGTGACACGTTCTACTATTGTCTCATCCAGAACTACAATGTACATTAGCATCAATAGTAATATGTAACATGATACTAAAATTAATTCACAAAAGATGCAACGATATAATTTAATAATCAATATTCATAATAATAATAATAATAGTTGAACAATAATAATAATAATAATAATATAATAATATAATAATATAATAATAATAATAATAATAATAATAATAATAAGACAAGATGCGGAAGAAGCAATCTTCTAAGACAGTTGAAGATCTTTGGATTTTTGGAGTATTTTCTGGAAAATTTTGAGGTTGGTCTTGGAAAAATGGTATCAGAGATAAGAGTGTAATTGGGATGAGCTCCTGTCTCCTAATTAATGACTATTGTGTAATCTTCAACTGGATGTGCTCCATTCAATGTGAAATTACCACTAAAGATTTGTGATGTTGTTAAGTTTTGATTTTAAATGAGTGTTATCCTCAAGGGGTGCATGAATGGGTTGAGTTTCTAATGGTGGTGTTGATGTGCTATTAACTTGAGTTGTTGATTTTACTCCAGGCAGAGGAATATTAGCATTCTTATTATGTGCCATTTAGTTTGATGGTAAAGAAAAGTACTTTCTATGCTTTTTTTCACAGAAAAGGCGCTAATTAATAATTGGTCACTCGATAGTGAGTTATCAAAACAATGATTTTTTGGTTGATTTAAGCTCCTCAATTCCTGTAAAATATTAGCAAAGTACTTGACAGTTTATCTAGTCATTCACTCTAATGGCTAAGTCACCAAAACGACCTTAAAAGTATAAAAGAGATTGAGTTGTGAAGTGTTATATACTTGCGAGTCTTATATGATGCCTTTATATAGGACACTAAAGTCAACCCTTTCTACTAGGAGTTGGCCAATAAATGTGAGAAATATCTAAAATTTAGATTGATCTTTATCAAATATGTTATATTTTGAAGATATTTACATATCCAATTAAATTTTTCTTATTTATGTTCAATCAAAAATTATTTTCATTTCAAACATATAATTCTAATAAAGTATGAACTAGGTCAGATCTAGTCTATTTAGGGTTATCTATTTCTATTTGGACAAAGATAAATTATACAGAGTAGAAGAATCGGCATCCAAAGTACAAACAAAATCCTTAGGAGGGACCGAAAGCCAAGCAAAAGGGGAGACTGCCATTGGCCAGCTGAAGGGCCAGCCAATAAGAAGGCTTATTCCTACCTTTAATAAATAGAGAGAAGGAGACATTTTCAAACTCCAACAGTCTCTCCCTTGCTTAGTCAACATCATTAGTCATCTCCGAGGGAGGCTCCACATCAGAGGAAAACATATTAACTAAAGCTTTATATTTAGTGCAAATGACAAAATTAACAAGGCCTAATTCCTTTGGAAATCTTAAATAAATATTCAGGGCAGCAGCATGGGCAGCACCATTGGAAAGGCTAGGTTTAATGTAGGTGATCCCGTTCTTGATAGAGCCATTGGTGTTCTTGCACAAAATCACAATTGCAGCTGCATCTTTCACTTTGATATACTTGACAACAATCTGCACTCGGACCACTTGATGGGGGGGGGGGGGGGCAAGCACGCAAGTCTGGACTCCTATCTCACGTGGTTGGTTTTAACTATAGGAATAGACAAGAAATCATTAGCTAAAAAAATCTCTTACCCGAGCAATCATGATGGGGTCAAATGGCCTTCCCTCAAAGAGGAATTCATTTCTACCCCTTCAAATGGCCCACAACATAAAGGCCAACCTAGTTATGATATCAATAGTCTGAATACCCTTACAAGTTTTAATCATGGTGTACCACCAATCAAACATTGAGTGAATAACCCTAAAATCAGGAGAGTAGACGAATTGGGAGGAAAACCAAGCCTGTCTCACCAAAGGGCATAACAACAAAGCATGTTCTACATATTCATTATTCTTAAAATAGAGCCGACAAGACTTGTTGAGGGCCAAGCCTTTTTTAATAACATGTTTGTCCGCTCTCTAGATAAAGGATTTGATCTTAGGAGGGAGGTTAGATTCCCAAATAGAATACCAATACTTTGAGGGGAGAGAGTTGGAGGAGGAGCTACTAGCTCTAGATTAGTGGATATGCTATATACCCACATATGCAGATTTAACAGTGAAAACATCCTTAGCTGTCCTCTCGTCTGCTAGACCCTAAAGGAATCATCTTAATAGCTTTCAGTTCCATAGAAGAGAGGAAAGGGTTTGAGGTATAGAGATGCCAAAGGCCCTTATCAAACCGTATCCTTACTCTGAAAGAGGGAGAAAGCTCAATTTTCAAGGAAGAGAGCCTAAACCTGGAAGAATTAAGATCCAAAGATCGTCCTAAATAAAGGTGGATTTATCATCTCCAATTAGTTTTCGAGCCCCAAGTTTAAGAATCTGCCTAGCTGCAAGAATGTTCCTCTAACCCTAGGATGGCCTATTGCCCAATTATGCATTCCATAGGGATGAGTGAGGGAAGTAGATAGCCTTAAGGATTCTAGCCCATAAGGAATGAGGGGATGTTAGTAGATTCTAGGTCTGCTTGGCCAAAAGGGAGAGGTTAAAATAATGAAGATTTTAAAACCCAATCCAACTAGACTCTTCGGCTTGGACAGGTAATCCCAGCTAGTAGGCTCAAGTGATTTCGGTAGGGGTCTTGGTTCTTCCAGAATTTTGCCATAAAGCTATTCATCACATCATATAAACCTTTGGGGATGATAAAGCAGGTCATGATGAAAGAGGGGATTGAAGTTAAAACATACCTTATCATTACCTCCCTACCCCCACATGACAAGAACTTATGCTTCCATGACTCGAGTTTATTCAAAGATATGTCGTTAAGAAATCCTAGGATTCTCATCTTCCTCCTCCCCCATAACACATGAGTGCCTAAATACCTATCATTCTTAGTGATATGCCTTACTCTATATACTGACATAATAGCATCTTTAATTGGCTCAAAACCGACTTGGTGAAGATAACCCCTGTTTTAGAGAAGTTGACAAGTTGCCCAGAGGTCCTCTAGTATTGATCTAGGATCCCTTTAACCCTTTTTAGCTTCATCCATGCCAGCTTTAAGAAAGAGGATGATATCATCAGTAAAAAGCATATAGGATAATGTAGGACATCTCCTGTTATTCTAACTCCCTATAGAAAGCCACATTGGATCACCCTATGAAAGAAGATGGAGAACTCATTGGTAGTAAAGAGAAAAAGGTAAGGGGAGAGGGGGTCCCTTTGTCTAAGACCTCTTGAGGGAACGAAAGGCTTCGAGGGACTGCCATTCAAAAGGATAGAGAAGGAAATAGTAGAAATACATTGATGGATCATCTGGATAAAATCCTGATGAAAGCCCATCTTAACCATGACTTTCTCCAAGAAAGCCCACTTAACTATCATAAGCTTTGGGTATGTCAAGTTTGAGGGCAAGGTTGGCTGTTTTTGAAGGGCATGGCTTGTTTAAAGAGTGGAAAAACTCATGAACCACCAAGAGAATGTGCCTTCTGAGGAAAAAAGCAGTTTAATTCTCGTCTGTGATCTCATTAGAAAATGGTTTAATCCTGCTCATTAGGACTTTAGAGATAATCTTGTACACCACATTGCATAAATTAATAGGTTTATACTCATCAAGGGATTCGAGGTTAGGTGTTTTGGGAATCGGTACATTGGATGTTTGGTTGAAGGCCCCCAATTGGAATTTAAAAGAAATGAACTTGTTGACAGCATTAACTAAGTCAAGTTTTACTTTTGCGAGAATTTTTGGTAGAATATTGCACAGAAGCCATCAGGCCCAGGAGTCTTTGTTCCTTCAAAGCTGAAAACAACCATTCTGACCTCTTCCTCCGGCATTGGCTTGATCAATGACTCATTCATATCTTGGGAAATATTATGCTGCACACAACTTAGGATATCCTCCTAGTCCTATATACCTTGACTAGTGTAAATGTCTTGAAAATACTTCATGATCGCCCTTTCAATATCTACTTCACTCTTGAGCCAAACTCCTTGGGAATCCTTTATCATATGGATTCTATTTCTACTCCTTCTCTACAAAACACTAGTATGGAAAAAGGACGTATTCCTATCCCCATATTGAAGCCATTTAACATGAGAGTGTTGGAACCAGAACTGCTCCTCTTGTTTCCACAGAGTTTCCAACTTCCCAATAAGCTCGTTCTCAACATGTCCTTGGAATTAGGAGGGAATTTGGTAGAGGGTATTAATCTCAGTTAGAATTTGATTGATTTTGGACCTTAAGTTATCAACCTCAGTTGAGTGCTAAGATCTAAGATTCCTAATATAATTCATCAGTTTCCTTTTCAAAATAAATTGATGAGATCCTTTGAAGTTATCATCCTAAGCATTGTGGATCACCTTAGAGCACCATAGCTCCTCCAGCCACTTTAGTTCAAATTTGAACAATCATTTCTTCCTTTTAGATGAATCAAAAGGCATTATAAGAAATGGTATATGGTCTCCAACCACTCTAGTTTCATATAAGCCCTATCTAGCCTTTGTTGAATGCAATGGTTACCAGACCTCTTGTTGCACCATGAAAATTGAGGACCCAGAAAAGGAACTTCCACAAGATCACAGAAGTTAACCCAATCTCTTAGGATCTGTAACTGGTCGTAAGGTATCTCTCTCTCTCCTATTTGTCTAAATTATTATTTATTAGATTGACATCATCTAGAACAACCCAATGAGCCCCATCAGAAGGTTTAAGCAGGAGACCTAAATTATATATATTATTTCCTAAGCATACAACTTGAATCCCCATAATAGACGGTACAATACTAGGACATATTAGACCCAACCATTAAGACATATGTATGGATGAAATATTTTGAAGAATGAAGAATTTATACCTTCACCTCTAAGGACCCCACACAAAGAGACCGCCTGATAAGCCTTCAAGGTCCATAGAGAAACCAGATTCATATCCCATTCTCCTTCTGAGTTTGTCGACAAAACCACTTAGATGCTTAGTTTTTGCCAAAAAATATAAAGTGGCGTGGTGAGCTATCAACAAGCTCTTTAGATGATAAATTGTCAAAGGCCTCCCTAACCCCTGACAATTCCAACTTAAGCAACTCATGGCATAACAGTGGCTTTAGGCAAGCCACCAACTCCTTCCGAAGCACCAGCTTTACTACCGCCTTGTCCTTCTATGTCTCCATCAAGTAGAGGTTCTCATGATCATGATGAAGGCCCTCTGATGGAAGTTCATGTATTTTCAGTCTTTTTCTAATGAGTAAGGTGTTTTAACTTCCTTTTCTTCATAAAGCTAATGGTATTAAGTTTTATAGGGTTATTCAGCCCGCTACAGGAGAAACCGGTAGAGCCTTTGGTTGATTCGTTATTGCCTACCCCTTCATCCTCAACAGAGTTAAATTTACCCATTGTGAGAAGTTCTCCAATGATCCAATCCAGCACGCTTGCCGTAAGTTGGTATTGGGCTTGTTTACCTTCTTAAACACCTAGGTTTTCTTAATGCCTAAGCCCTTAGAATCCTATTTATTATTGAGTAAGGATTTCCTTTTAAGGGCCCGATATCTAGTTTTTAGAGTAAGTTCTTAGTCCGAGCTGGAAGTTGAGCTAGATGGGCTAGCTAGCTTTTTCCCTTTCCTAAAGGACCCTCCTTGATTTGACACTAGGTTGACAACTTGGCTTTTCTTATGCCCTTCCCATGTGAGTCCTTTTGAAATGATAATAGCTTTTGGAAGACTAGTAAGTTGGCAATTTAACATTACCTATTGTCGCCAAATGTCTTCTTGGGGAAGGTCCTGCCTTTGAAACCCGAGAATTGAAGCTTTTGGAGCAAGATACCAATCCTTGCTTTGGGCCACAATAGCCAGCTGATCCTGGGAAGCTTCTTCTATAGTGACATCCTTGATAATTTCCCTTTTATGCGATGATTCTAAACTAGTATTCATAAAGTCTTTTCTTGAAATGGACTTTAGGCTCCCTGGCCAAATCTCCTTGAAAAGGATAGAACTTCAGTACATGCCCTATACAACCACAAAGAAAGCAAAATTTTAGAAGGCGCTCGTATTGGAAATAGACCTAATAATCTTTATAGATCCCCACTGGTAGGTTCTTTCTTTTATTCCAGAAATAAAGAGGGAGAGGTTGCTCTAACTCAACTAACACCCTTATTCTCAGGCTGAAAAAACATCTAATAGAAGAGGGCACCATATTCTCCATCTTGATATATCCACCAAATAACCTTCCTATTGTTTCAGCATTGCTTGCATTTATTTGTTCAGGAGGTAGGTTGTGGGCTTCAACCCAAAAAGGATGCTGAGAGAATTCCAGATGGTCGATACGTGTGTTGCTAGGCCAGTTCACTAAAACCAGGAGCGAGTTGGCTACAAACCAAGGGATTCCCTCCATCATCTACTGTTTGTCCTCCTTGGATTGAAACTGGAATATAAAGATACTCTGATTTCACTTTTGGACCTGAAGCTCCCCTGTCAACTTCTAAATCTTCTGAAGTGTACCTTTAATCATCCGCCCAGATAATTTCTTGAAGGATAGGAGCTACCCACAAGAGTCCTCTCGGAATGAAACATAGTGAGGTCCGTAGTGGTAGTTAGTTCAAGGGTCTTTTCCGTGTAGCACAAACCTTCAGCTTTTTGATATAATCTTTGAGCACAATATCTTCCGACTTTAAATTGTTTCCCGCCATAATGAAAGGGATGGTAAACTGAAACAAGCACCTCAAGGGTCAAAGAGAAACTCATAAGCTAACCACTCAATGAAAATAAAAATAGAAATCAAGAGAAAAGCATAAATAAATGAAGAAGGCAACACAAAGTATATGAGGAGAGAGGTATCTTAGAAATGCAAAAGAGGCTAACGAGCTAATAGAAACCACTGAAAGAAAAAGGATCAGACATACAACCATGCACACCGTAACCCTAAGTTACACAATATACTCCAAACGAGGAAACTATTCTTCACTTATGTTCAGTATCAAAATGTAAATCGTTATAATATCAGAATTATCTGTTTTGACATATTCTACTCGGCTATCGCTATATATATATATATATATATATATATATATAAAAGGTTATTAGTATTGAAATACCACGACGTTCATTCCTTGCCATTAAATAATACACATAGGCCATCTGATGGAGTCTCCGCAACTTACCTTCTCTTCGCCAATTGTAATTTGTGCTAAAAGTAGAACATGCTGTTAACATGTAGTCCCATACTTGTTTTGAGAAAGTACAAATAAAAATCAAAAGAGGATATCATTATTAGAATATGCAAATAATTTTAGTAGTTACTTTTTAAAATTAAAAATGAAATGCAAAAAGCGTATGTGTGAATGATGAATTGATACTTTTATATTTATTTTAGAATTAAAATTCTAATTTCCGTTTAGAATTAAAAATGCAGTTTTGACAATTAATGCTCTCAGAAGTCAACAACAACATAAACTCCACTAGGCTGCCTCTCCTCTTAATCATATGATTAACTCTCGCATTAACTGTAAAATTATTTTTGGCGTAAAGTTTAAAAAATAACGTGTGGTTTAGCTCATTTATATTTAAACAACATAATATTTTTTATACTAAAAATTATGTGTTTTTTTAGCATATTCTAGATATATTTAATATTTTTATTTTTTGAATTATAAATATTAATATAAATATAAGTTTTCATTAAATAATTATTTTTAAGTAATTTAGTATTCAATTAAATATTTTATGATCATAATAAATTGTTAAAATATAAATTTTTTAATTTTAATTAAATTTAAAAAAAGATTTTTTTAAATAAAATTTTAATATATTCATAAATTTGAGAATGAATTTTTAAATACCATATTATTTATAAAATTATAATTTAGTAATAGTTGAAATTAAAATTATATAAAATAATAAAAATTATAAATATAGATTTAAAAATACTAACAAAATAAATGATGTGATACCGATTTAATATAAAAAATATTTTCATCCTTCAAATAGAAAAATATATAACCAGATGGTTTTATTTATACTATACTCCCATACCCGCAAAGGTTTCCCTATTTACAAATAATACTTTTCTTTTTGTTGATTTAAAAAAAAAAAAAAAATCTTGTAAGCCTCAAACATTCTCTTAATATCTATTTCTGATCAGACAACTTGGCCTTTCGGTTGTCCAAACAATCATAAGAATCTATTGATTGGATTGTCCTAATTACATTTGGTCTAAGCTATAACTCGATAAGAGAAATGTTTGATGCCAAGTTGGGTTTTTAAATTGGACAATTGTAATTGTATGATTAAGAATCTTTGAGGTCTTTAATTGTATGCCAGTGTAAAGTCAACCCATTTTATCAGTACATTCTTTCCAGTTCTGCTAGTAGTGGACTAGTTGCCCAACGTGCAATCACATTGTAGAATACCATATGTAACTCAATTCGTTTTCTATTTCATATGCCAGAAAATGAGCAGCGAGGTTGTTATCTTATTGGAGCCACGACACTATTGTCTACTCACTGGAGATATATCATGTTACTTGAATTGAATGCGTATAAGAATTTTCACAACAAAGATTATCATGTCATACAAATCATGTTAGGGAAGATTGATGGTAAAGTTTTTTTACATACGGACTTAATTTAATAATTATTATATCTCAAATAGTCTAAAAATTACCGACACTTTTAATAAAATAAAAATTTACATTGAATATAAACATAAAAATTATATATATCTAAGATGTATATAACAAGTGCCGTAAATGCATAATTTTAAATCCAACACAATCTAGATAAATTTTATATTGAATTTATAATTTTTAAATTATGTTAAATAACACTTTTAAATCTATTTAAATTTTCCAATTAACAATATATAGATTTATGAAAATCATAACAAATAGAAAAATCTATATCTAGACTTGTTGTATGTTCCCACCTATATACAAAATCGATAGGTAATTGACATATATTCATTAGTTTTAAATGATAAAGTATGTATCAATCATTCAATACCAAAGTATAAAATATTCGTATATATGTATTATTCTCCTATTCGTTGTTCTCCTATTCGTTGTGGTGTATACACCAACCATAAATAAGAATTCCCAATACTCTCTTATTCTTATATGGATCGTTAAGCTAAAGAAATTAATAATATATGATGCACTAGAAGTGTTTTCCGATAATAGAAAAATCACTAACAACACTGAAAATCCAAACACACACACATATAAATATATAATGATCATAATTCATTCATATTTAATCTAATGCCAGTTTGTCAAAGACACAGTCTAAGGGAACCAAAACTATAAAAGCTGGCCTATGCATTCGAGACTATCTCACTGCCCACAAGGAACTAATCAAACTAAATTCCAACATTTTCTTCTCTTTAATATTTAAGAGATCGAAAATGGCAGTGCAAAAGCTTTTTAGGCTTCTCTTTGCGCAACTGGTTCTCCTACTTCTGTTCTTAGATCTCACTAATGCATGGGGTTTATATATGAGGTTCTACAGGAGGACATGCCCTAGAGCAGAGTTTATTGTCCATAGAACTGTTTACCAATACGTTTCTAGAGACCCAACTCTTGCTGCGCCTTTGCTGAGAATGCATTTCCATGATTGTTTCGTTAGGGTAAGTTGTTCATTGTTACATAAACTTTCATGAGCTAGTAGTAATTATTTATGTAGAGCCTAACGAACGAGCTGTAATTGGCAGGGATGTGATGGTTCTGTGCTATTACAATCCACAAAGAATAATCAAGCTGAGAAAGATGCAATCCCAAACCAAACCTTAAGAGGGTTCAATGTGATTGATGCTATAAAATCTGCTATAGAAAGGGAGTGTCCTGGAGTGGTTTCTTGTGCTGATATCTTGGCCTTAGCAGCTCGAGATGCAGTTTTAATGGTAAGTTTGTCCACTAATATCCTTGCACATATAAATGTTAAATATTAATTATAATCTGCCATCGTTCGTATTATTTTAAATTTATATCAAAACATTTTCTTTTTACCTGTCATTCCAGATTGGAGGACCATTCTGGGCAGTTCCTACTGGGCGCAGAGATGGAAGAGTGTCAATTGCTTCAGAGGCATTAACACAATTGCCATCTCCGTTCGCCAACATTACTGAACTTAAACAAAATTTTGCTGCTAAGGGTTTAAATGTTAAGGACCTTGCAGTTTTATCAGGTGATAACTACAATATAATTATGTTATCTTTTTATTTGTAAACTCATAACAGAATGCGTAAATTCCATTAGAATTAAAGTGAAAGATCATAGTAAATTGGATGGTTTCTTATGCTATATAAAATTATTCCAAAAAAAAAAAATTAACAGGATATAACTGACTTCGTCTATCCTCTTTTTCATCTGATCAACTTGGAACTACTTTCTATTTGCAGGAGGGCACACAATTGGCATTGGACATTGCTTTATAATCTCAAACCGCTTATACAATTTCACCGGCAGAGGCGACACAGACCCATCATTGGACCCAATATACGCAGCTCAGTTGAAGAAAAAGTGCAAGCCAGGAGGAAGCACAAAGACTATCGTTGAAATGGACCCTGGAAGCTTCGTATCATTCGATGAAGATTACTATACTACTGTAGCTAAAAGGAGAGGTCTTTTCCAATCCGATGCAGCTCTTCTTGATGACTTCGAAACCAGCACTTACGTCAGGCTTCAATCATTGACCGGTGGATTAACTTTTGCTCGAGATTTTTCTGCATCAATGGTGAAATTAGGTTATGTCGGAATTCTTACTGGCAAGCAAGGCGAAATCAGAAAACATTGTGGTTGTGTCAACAAATGGTGATTCATCATTCTTGTTTTCGATTACAAGAAAGTTGCAAATGCTTCTGTCAATTTCTTTTGAGGGTGTCTGTCTTTTTTCTTTTTAGATCAATTATGGTGTCTCTGTCTTGTTTCATAATTTTTTATTACGAGTTCTGTGCTAATCATATTTTTTTCTTTTAAAAAAGCATGTCGACCTAACGAATTGTCATGTATTTCCACTTTATTTACTAATAAGAATTTGAGAGATTCTTTCTTAGATTTAATGTATATATTACAACTAACGAGAAAGTGATATGTATGTATGAATATTTTTACACTTTAGTATTAGATAAGTGATATATACTTGATTATTTAAAATTAATGAATATATGTCAATTATCCATCAATTTTGTATATAGGTGGAAATATACACCAATACTAGAAAATAATTTTTCTAAAAGTTTTTTTTCTAAAATTTTTTAATTAGATTTAGTGTATACACAGTTCTCATGAAGCAAACCCTACAAATGTCCTCGGTCAATAAAAAAGAGATACTTGAGGGAGTTGGATCCAACATATGACAACTAACTGGAAATGAGTGAGCCAAATGATCAGCTGCACGATTAGTTTTTCTGTACACGTCTTAAATGGACATGCTACTTTCTGCTCAACAACTCTTTTATTGAGCGGATCAAGGTGTAATGACTTCCAATTACTTCTCGGTGGTCATTCAGCATTGAATTACACACATATTGTCCACCCCAATCTCTAGACTCTGAATTCTCTTGCTCCAGGCGAGCTCTAGACCTTGGAATAATTCCCTTCCATAATTCTACAACATTCAATATTCATGGAGAAGCTTCCAATCCAACGACCACAATAGTCTCTAATCACTCCACCGGCAAAAGCATGACCTAAACTTGCAATGAGAGATCCATCAGTGTTGAGTTTGTAAGTTGGCCAAATAGGAGTTATTCATCTTATCAGCGCCTCAACTCTTTGGTTCCTTGTATCCGCTTAATATCTTGAAGCTGTTTAGCTCGAAGAAGAATATTCACTGTCATGGACTCTTTACAGTTGACTTGGCTCTAAACAAGTCTTGATTTCTACAATGCTAAAATCGCATATAGCAATCTTAAAAATATAATTATTTACATTTTAATATTAAATAATTAATATATATTTTATTATTTAAAATTAATAAATATATGTCAATTATTTATCGATTTAGTATATAAATAGAAACATATAGTAAATTGTAGACAAAAATTTTATTTTTATTTTTGCAGAAATTTCAAGTAACTTTCCGTTAAAATGGAATAATGAAAATATCCTCAAAATATAGTATGTTTTTATTTTGGGTTTCCTCAACTGTAAATTGTGCAATGATGCATTACCGGTTATTAATACATACAATTAAATAATTATTTTTCTTTTTTCTGGTAAATATAATTATTTTTCTATAGATAGAATTATTATTTCAATCACTTATTTTCTATTTTATAAACATTTAATTAATTATTAAAAATATATCATTTTTAGTGCCAAAAGCATACAATGACGTATAGTTAATTATTTTTATATTTTTATAGAGAAACATATCGCATTAGTCAAAATAGGTATTTTTATCTTATTACATTTTTTATCTTTCTTTTATGCTGTAACTTAATATTACTATATTGATATATTTTAATTTGTGTCTAAGAAGTACCGGTACTTATAACAAGGTAAAATGTTCGTGTCCGACCTGAATATAAACCCATATATTAATATATACAAATATTTTATTATTATTTTAAATTTACTATGATTTTCCATGGTCCTAGTAATGTTAGGATAGAATTTAAGTTAATTTATAATTTTTAGAAGAAATATTTTCAATTTAATTAGCCTATAATCTTATAAAACGATTAATTATATTCGGTTTTTGAAAAAAAATGCGTTGAATCATGAAGTATTTTTTCTTTTGCTTTTAGAGATGCGTTGAGAAAATTATATCTGAAAAATGAAATAAACTGCTATTAGATAAAATATATATATATAAATGTTGAACATATATTGTAAAGAAAAATATATATCTGGTATACTTTTGATATACACTAAATAAAAGTATATGTTAATTTTAATTATATTTATACTTAAATATTAATAATATGAAATATTGATTTCTTTCATTATTAAGATTTAAACGAATAATTTAATAGATATTTACAATATTTGCAAATATTTAAAACAACTAAAAGGAATGTGAAACATTAATAAAATAAAAGTAAATAACAATACATTTTGGATAACAATATTGTAAATATCTCAGCCTTTCGAAATGAAATTAAATGCAAACTCAAAAAGAAATTAACGGTAAAAGTTATCCGTTTGCCCAATAATAATATTTTTTGGATATCTGAAATTTCTTAAAATGAAACAGAATTCAACTAAAATGTTCAACATCAAATAATATATGTTTATTAAAATATAATATATGTTAGGTATCTGTAAGATATCTAAAATTAATTTTAAAAAAATAAAAAAGATGAAGAAAGTGAAAAATGAATATTTCTGAAAACAGTATAGGGATAATTTTGAAAAAAGTAAAGAAATAGAGATATTCCTATAATTATTTTTTTAAAAATAAATAAATGGTGAAATCTCCTCTATCATAAAACTCTTAAAATAAGTTTTAAAAAAAAAAATTGTTGCCAAGAGTTGAACACGAGTTAAATTGAAAAATATTTGTTAAGTTTCTGATACGAATTTTTTTATTTAATTTAGATATATGTCTTCATTTATAAATCTAATGATTGACACATATCTATTAGTTTTAAATAATAAAATATGTGTCAATCATTTAATATAAAAATAAGACACTCATATATATATATATATATATATATATATATGTTACTCTTTATTTATTGTGATGTATAGAAGTAGTCTACATAAGAATTTATCACATGCTAGGACAGATCAAATTTGAATATATATATATATATATATATATGTATATATATATATATATATATATGTATATATATATATATATATATATGTACGTAGCAGAATGTTATTCAATAGTAACAGTCTTAATCCACTATCTAAATAAATAATTACTATCCCAAGAAAGAAAAATTTCAAAGCAGTCTCTAAGAATATTTGAATCAACTTTCACCAGAAGAGATCAGTGTTTTTGCACAGTTCAATCTTAGAGAACAGAAGAATTACATTTCGTGCATGAGCTGCTCATGCTACCAAGCATACATAAATTATTTCCAGGCTAGCCTGAATTTTTAACCACTCAAATAGTATGACTCCAAGAAGTGCGCCTTAATACCTATAATAAATACATTAAATCCTTCCCATTTGAAACAATAATTTTCTTGCGCGCCCCACATAATAAGGCAAAGTAGAAAAGGAGGATTCTTTGATTGACAGAAAGAAAAAGAAATGAGGGTTATGATTGTAGCTTGGGCACGTGAATTTCCCATCGAAGTTGGTCACCAAGAACCTGTTCTTGAAATCAAAAGCAAGATTGAGCTTCTCCTTGGTGTTTCTGTGGCTGCACAAACTCTATCCATCTTTGGTTGGGAGTTAGTTGATGGTCTAGACATGGAAGACTATCCCATTGTCACTGAAGGTACAAAAATCGACCTTACTATCGAACCCATGAATCCTCTTCTGTTCAACAATGGTAATGACACTAGAAAAATCCAAATCATTGTAAAATTTTCATCTAGGCAGATTAACATTGAGGTGGATACAACTGATACTATTCGTAGTCTGAAAGAAAAAATCCACATTGTTGATGGAACACCAATCAAAAGATTGTCACTTTTCTTTTCCGGGATAGAACTTGATGAGGATTTTCGCAATCTAAGCGAATATGGTATACGTGAATTCTCTGAAATAATTGTGTTCCTTAAGACCATGTCTCGCCTGAGGGATGAACCTTGTACAAGAAAGCTAAGCATCACAGTGCAGACTTCCTCATCTTTGCTTAATGCAGCAGCCATTCCTTTGGAGATGAAGGATTCAAGTACTATTAGTGATTTAAGGCGGCTCCTTTTGAGCAGAAAAGTTCTTCCCCTGGATGATTACTTGTTCATACATAAACAGAGAATAATGCGTGATAACTGTAGCCTTCGATGGCATGGTGTTGAGAATGGAGATTCACTTTATGTGTTCAAGGGGACAGTGAGTCACAATGGATACTGAGATGTGTGAGGTATCCACATCAATGGTTTGCAGAGTGTGTATTACTTATGACTTAAAGAATGATTTCTCAGTTAAACAAATTAGCATCATGTGTTAAATTTAGAAAGGTTATCGGAATTTAATTCCATATTAGATGTAACAACATTGATTCAACTCATATGTATTAGACTTAATATATGTTCTTTAGTTTTTCCTATATATAATGAGCAAGATATTTTATCCATTAGTTCTTCAATAACAAAACTCATGTTACTGTTCAGCGAATGCCCAGAAAACGAAATATGTATGCACGATTAGTTGGGTTGATAATTTTATGACAAGGGTCAGATCTATGTATCTTGAGCATGATAATTTCATGTCATATATCTAATTCTTGTTATTATATTGGTTATGACTATTAGACTATATGCAGCAAAACTTGTGGTACTAATTTTGTACTATGGATATATTTGATAGTGAGATTTGTTTTGATATTCAACTCCTATTTAGTGTATATTTCTTATATTTATTTCTTACCATATATGTTCCTATCTTTTAGGAATATATTTTTTTAATTTGTATTATAATAGAAGTCTTGTAAAAGAGAGTCTATATAAGTCTTTGTACTTGAGTAATTCAATAGGAGTGAATATTAAATCAAATTTTTTTATGGTATCAGAGCCGATTATGTAAATTCTCTATTAAAAATATGTCTTCATCTTTATTTGAAATTCCTACTAAATCAACCAATACCATCACAAAATAAAATATGTTTCCTCTGAAAATCCTGGCTTTAAAGTGGAACAACCCTTACCGAAACCAATTATATGATATTTGATCTCAAATTATGGAGATGTATATTATTGGCATGAGAAGTTAGATTATACTATGGGAGATTCTCCTCAACCCGAATTAACCGATCATTCTTATTCCAAATGGTATATGCTGAAAATCAAAAAGTTAAAACCTAGTTATTCACATCAATGACACCAAAAATCATGAAAAGGTATTTTTGTATCCTGGAATACTTTTGCAAAAGCATTCTATTAGGGATTGGACAAAACTCAGATTTTTGCTCTTAATCAATCAACATTCCTAAGTCGACAGTTTGGCAGATCTCTTCCGACATACTATGGTGAGTTGATTGAAATATTCTAGGAACTTGATCATTGGGATAAAGTAAAAATGAAAGATCTTGATGATGTAACTATATATAAAGTAGCTGTGGAAAAGCTGAGAATTCACATTTTCTTATAATTCCTAAATAATTAATATTTAAAATTAATAAAATGAATATTTCATTTTAAATTTAATAAATATTTAAATATTAAATAAAAATGAATATTAATATTATTAAATAAAAATATTAATATTATTAAATAAAAAAGATTGAAATTAATATTAAATAAAATTAATATTAAATATAAATAAATAAATAAATAAAAAAAGAAAATTTCAATTTAATTGAAAAAGTGAGAGGAAAAATCCTCCAAATGAATTTGAGTTTGAACCTTGAACGAATATATGCATATATTCGCTGAAAAGAAAATCGAAAAAAAATCTTGATTGGCAAACAGGCTTCCTCAAAGCAAACTGCATTGCTCGCTAAAAAGAAATAATTTGTCTGCTCGGAAAAATATAATTCAAAGCTTTAATATTGATAATAAACAAACCAATTCAACAAAGCAATATACACATTGTGGTGCAACGAGACATACTCAAAGCATATGTTCTGACCTGATTGAATATCCAGAATGGTGGGATCCTTATAAAGCTCCGAAACGGAAGTCTAAATGTATCAGTATCAACAGCTGTAGTCGAGCAACCTTCCTCGCCAGATGTTGCTAATTTACACATATCTTCAAAATCACCAGGTAAATATTTTTGTAATTCTGCTATTGTTAGGTCATATAAATGGATTATTGTTTCTGGATCAACTAATAATATGTCTTTTAACACACCTATCAAGCTAAAACCATTCGAACAATTTGTTGCTTACATAGCCAATGGTACAGAAGCTAGTATTACTAGTAAAGGATTATTTTCTCTTGATAACATAAATTTAAAATCCGTTCTAATTGTTCCTTCTCTATATTTTAATTTAATATTTGTATCTTAACCACCTTTTTGAATTGTGTAGTAACTTTTTGGCCTGATTATTGTGTTTTTGAGGACATCAAGATAAAAATGACGATTGATTATGGTACTAGAAAAGGAAAGCTCTATTATCTTGACCTTGTACCATCTAGCTTAAGTTCATTGAATGAGTCAAGTTTAGGGAATAGTAGTTTGGTGTCCTCAAGTACAGAAAATACAATCTAACTATGACATAAGCACCTTGGACATGCATCATTTGGATATTTAAAGTACTTGTTTCCTAAGTTGTTTAAAAAAATATCTACTTTGAACTTCAAATGTAAAACTTGTGAACTGGAAAAAAGCCATCGAGTCTCTTTTTCGATAAGTTTAAATATAAGTTCAGCATCATTTATGATTATATACTCTGATGTTTGGGTGCTGAACTTAAATGGAGCTCGATGGTTTATTTTCTTTATTGATGATTATAGTCGTATGACATAGATATGCTTGATGGGAAGTACTAGGATGTTTACTCACTATTCAAGAAATTTTATTTGATGGTGCAAGCTCAGTACAAAACTTCAGTTCAAATACTTTAAACAAATAATAGAGTCAAACTCATTAATCATGAACTCGCACAGTTCCTCCAACAATATGGTGTAATCCGTCAAACCACGTGCTCATATCTCCCCAACAAAATGGAGTTGCCAAAAGAAAAAATTGACATATCTTGGAAATGGTACGAGTTATACTATTTGAAGCCAATATGTCTCTCTAGTATTGGTGAGAAACTTTATCCTCAACCTTTTACCTTATAAATCAAACTTCATCTCATATTCTAGATTTTCATACCCCACTTGATACATAAAATAAAAGTTTTACCTCACCATCATTACCCAACTTACCTCCTAAAGTCCTTGGTTGTGCTGCCTTTATTCACCTACCTCACCATACACGCCACAAACTCCAACCTCGTACTATTCAGTGATTTTTGTTGTATATGGTCTTCATCAAAAAAAGATATAGTTGTTATCACCCTCCAATTCAATAAATGTATGTCAGTATGGATGTCCAGTTTCATAATATCAAATTTACTTTCCTATTACAAATCAGGAGGAAAGAAACATTGACTTGCTACACAGCCTTCAAACATAAACCGACCTTAAATATTTTCCTAATCCTAACCTTCCATAAACACAACCCGATCTTTCAACTAAAACTCCCGACCTAAATCTCCTTCTAATAAAAACTCCTGACTTATTTGAACATCCCGAACAAGAACAACCTGAGCATTATTCTCCCGATCTTATATCAACCGAGCATTTCGAGCTTGATATTCGGGGTCAAGATAATAGAACTGAGCTTGAAGTACTACAATCAGTGTCACCTTTACTTGATGATGCATCCCGAGCTGAACCTCAGGTAACTCACAAACCCTTTGTTAATATACTCCCTAACTGAACTACCTGAGGAAAGCTTAAATCAAGTTATGAACCCATTATGACTTTTTGACTTAAATATCTAATAAATAATTATGTGTCTTACCATAGGTTGTCAAAGACATGTGAATAATTTATAAATTAATTATCTTTTGTATATATACCTAACAATATGCAGGAAGCCATAAAAGACCCGAGATGGATAGAAGCAACAAATAAAGAAATGAAATCTCTTCGAAAGAATGAAACTTGGGATATCGTAGATTTATCAAATGAAAAAAAATATGTTGGATGTAGATGGATCTATACCATTAAATACAAGGCAGATGGAAATGTGGAGAGATATAAAGCTCGGCTGGTTGCAAAAGGATATAGTCAAACGTATAGGATAGATTATGTAGAGACTTTTGCTTCTATGGCCAAGATAAACACTGTCAGAATTCTTTTGTCCTTGGCTGTAAATTTGAATTGGTGTTTACATCAATTTAATGTAAAGAATGCATTTCTTCATGGTAATCTCCAAGAGAAAGTGTATATGGAACTGCCTTCAGGATGTAGACTTTATGTTGAAGGAAGTAAACAAGTTTGTAAGCTAAAAATGTCTCTGCATGGATAGAAACAATCTCTAAGAGCTTAGTTTAGAAGGTTTACAAGTTCAATGAAGGCCTTTGGCTATAAATAGAGTATTCCGATTGCAATAGGAGATGATGTGGATGAAAAGATAGTCTTACAAAACTATATTTCTAAAGAGTTTGAAATGAAAGACCTTAGTGATCTCAAGTATTTCTTAGGGATTGAGGTACTATGATCTAAGCAAGGTATTTTTTTTATCTCAACAGAAGTACACTTTGGACTTGTTTAAGAAAGTCGGTATGCTAGTATGTAAACTAGTTGATACTCCTGCTAGTGAACATATTAAGCTCGACATATTTTCCGATCAAGTTTCTACGAATAAAGAAAGATATCAGAGATTTGTAGGTCAGTTAATATATCTTGCACATACTAAATCAGATTTGGCATATTCTCTAAGTATAGTAAGTCAATACCTGTACCCTCTAAGTGAAGATCATATGAAAGTTGTTCTTCGTATCTTACAGTATTTGAAATTCTTTCTAGAAAAGGGATTATGTTCATCAAAGGGACAACTTTGTCTGTTGAAGGTTATACTGATGCCAATGGGGCTGTATCTATTGATGATAGGCGATCAACAACAGATTACTTAACATTTATTGGAGGAATTCTTATTACATGAAGAAGTAAGAAGCAAAGTGTCGTAGCTCGGTCAAGTATAGAAGTCGAGTATAGAGGGATGGCTAAAGATGTTTATGAGTTGCTTTGAATCAAGAATTTACTATATGAACTTTGAGTTCCACATATTAATCTTATGAAACTATATTATGATAATAAAACGACATGTAACATAACTCATAATCCAGTTCAGCATGATCGAACAAAATATGTGGAAATAGACAAACACTTCATTAAGGAACAATTGAAAGCCAAGATAATTGAAGGTCCCTCATATCCGATCCGAAGATCAGCTCGCTAATATCTTTACCAAAATAGTATCAAGTAAAATTTTTTACTGAGTATTAGACAAATTGGGTATGCAGAATCTCTATGCACTAACTTGAGAAGGAGTGTACAAGATTTTTTTTGTTATTTATCTCCTAAACAATGTATATCTTTATATTTATCCCTTACTATATATGTTTATATCTTTTTAGGAATATTTGTTTTCTTCCTAGTTTGTATATTATAATAGAAATCTTGTAAAGAGGAGTCTATATAAGTTTTTATACTTGAGTAATTTAATAAGAGTCAATATTGAATCAAGTTTCTTTATGGATATATTTGATACTAATTCTTAAATTTTTTTTTTCTGGTACCAAACCTTCCAATCTTAGATTGAATTATTTAAAATTGGCGTTGGTTGGAATAGGAATATATTTTAAAAGTTTGTAACATTAAACATCATATTATTAGTCAATTTAATTAATTATAACTTGATTCAACACACTAGGTAAAATGTATATGTTTGAGATATTGATTTAAGTCATAAATAATTTATTTTTCTAGTGGTATTGCATCTAATATAGCGAATTTTAAAAACATATTACTATTCCAACTAATATGTTATCCAAATTGACCAAAATTTCCTCAAATAACCTGAAAATTAAATTAAAAAGTTTGTACCAAAAGGAAAAAGTTAAAAAAATTAAAACTGAATAGAAACATCATACAAAATTTTACTACCAAATAGGATAATTATCCCACGTCATATATTTCTTTATTAAGACAGTATTTAAATCGAGTTGAGTCGAGCTTCGAGCAATTTTGTATTTTATTTATTTATTGGCAAAACTAAACGAAATTCATCTTATTTATTATATGAGTCATGAGTTTAATAAAGGAATATAAAGTTTATTTTGACCCCTAATATTTAAATCCAGGGAGAGACATGCCTCTAAAGTAAATTTTAAAATATTTAACTATTAAAATAAAGTTTTTCTGTCATTTAAGCCCCTCGTCAAACGCAAATAAAATTTGAAACTTATACCTTTAGCTCTCTAACTCTACAAACCAAAATTAGTACAAAATAAAGAAAAAGTTAAAATAAAAGCACTTATAGTTGTTTTTACAGTATTCCGCACTTTTTCTTTCTCTCACTTCTATCTTCGTCGCTTCTTCATCCTCACTGGTACCCTGTTATTTTTTGAACCAACAGGTGCTCTATTCACGTACTCTCTCCTTATAGTCATCCTTATTCTTCCATTCACTATCATTGTCATCGCCCATTTCACCTCTTCCATCATTCCCTATATCACTTTCACTTGTTGTTTCCTATTCTGAATCATCACTGTCCTAGCCATAGATTTCATCATCACCCTCCCCATGGACACCCCCATGTTTAATAGCTACCTCTCTAAAAATCAGGCCGCATGCATCTGCTTCTTGACAAGACGCTCAGCATAGTCGGGAACCTTTGTTTTTATCTTAAACATAGATCTGGATCATTTGACTGAGGGCATTGGTTAATGAATAGAATGGCATTTAATAAGCTTTCTTTAGCTAATTCCCGCATCAAAGGCTTTTTGCATGGAGGTTTATAGGGTTTTGGAGACAAAGGGCATGTGTAGCATCACTTATAGCAGCCAAGGGTTGTTAAGATGACACTGAGATCGATCACTATAGATAACAACTATTATCTTTTCTGGATTTCATAGGGCACAATGACAATGCTTTAAAATACTGTGATGCAGCTACTGAGATATTCGCTAATGAGAATAGGGAATCGCATTCAAGCCTGACCATTGATATTGTTGCATGCTTAATATGTAAATCTTCTTTTGGTATATTCTTTTCCCATTTCAATCTTTGTTATGAAGTTAAAAGTTCCGGTTGCCCAATAAGTTAATTATATGTTTTGAGATTCCCGCCCATCTAACTGAAAGAACATATAAGATCATTGTTTCTGAAATTCTCCACAAGCATGCAAAGAATTTCTCCTGAGACAGCTCCTCAATCTAATCCTATTATTTTACTTGTCTCTTTCTCAGCAAGATTCTCTATTTTACAATCACAGCAAGATTCTCTATTTTGTCTAGCAATTTTTTTCCTATGAAGAAAGTTCTGCAATCTTCTAGTTCAAAGAAAGTGCACGGGCTTCCCCAATGTGGCCCCATGTAATCTTTTCCAGGCTCTTGCCTTGCTTCTTGTAGCAGAACTTTATTTATTCTATGGTGGAAAAGGAGAGCGACTAACCGAACTTTATTTGTCATCTGCAAGGACAAGAAGTTTAAGTGGAACTGGTTTCTCCATTTTTTTATTTTTTTATTTTTTTGCTTCTTTAAAGGAGGTGAGTGAAGAAGGGGCCATGTATCAATCATTCCATGCCACGTTATTTAAATATAACGGAAAATTTTTTAAAAGTTAGTCTCAGCTAAATGAGGAACTTATAGGTCCCTTTAATAAAATCTAAAATGAGCTTAATAGATTTAAATTATAAATTAGACCGCCCGTCAATTTATTAAAAAATCTAGTAAAAGATTATAAATTAATTTATTCAATATGATTTGAGCCAATGAACTAATTAAATAAATTAGATTAATTTATAAAATATTACGTGATATAACCTTAAAAGTACATAAATAACTTGTTAACATTAGACAAATATTTACATAGATGATAATGCTTTAAGTAACTTATACTTGATTAAAAAGAAGTAATTTATACTCTAAGGTTTATTTAATTAAATATTTATACGTAAATTAATTAAAAGTACAAATACATTGAATGTATGTTAACAATTAACTAATTAAATATATTTATAATTTTATTAGAACTAGAAAGTATAATTAAATTTATAGAAGGTATTTTATTTAATTAAATATTTATAAACAAATCAATCAGAAGTACATTTGAGTTCTTTTGTCAGGTTCTGGTTTTGGTTATATTGAACAACCCATTATGAGGGTTACAGTGATCATTAATGGCCGTAAAGAAAGAATCTGGGTCTATTTTCGTTATGAGAGTTACCGGACTTTTGCTTTTGTTGTGGTCTGATGGGTCATACTATTATTCTGAGGGTCCTTTGGAAGCTAAACTGCCATTTGATCCATCCCTGCGAGCCTCACCAGCACGTAGCCATATTTTCTCTGAAGTATTCAAAGCAAAAAAGGGAATGAGGGTAGTAAGGAGTTTTCGGTAAGTGATACAAAACTAAGTTCAAGACGGGTACTTAGTTTTAATGGGATGAGATTAAGTACCGTAGTATAGGTGGTGACGGTACTCAGGTAGAGGGATAGGACTACCGTGTAGGGATCCGAATGAGTGAACTTGGGTAATTATGACAATGAGAGGGAGTCGGTAGAAAGCTTAGAGGGTGATGAGGGTCATGGGGTTAATGAGAGTAAGGGTGGGCTTTGGATCTTATTGGTGGTGTGGGACTGCATTAAATAAGACAAATAATGGTACGGATTTTTTCTTAACTTAATGCATTTAAAAGAAATCATTTTCGGATAGAAAAATATAAAATTTTAAAATTAAAGTTGTTTTAGAAATAAATTCTATTTTAGGATAATTTTGAAAGCTAAAAAGAATAAAAGTCCAACAGGCAAATAGGATTAAATTCTTTTTTTTTCTTTTCAGTGTTTCAGTGTGTAGTGTTTTAGGTGGACAAGCGTAGCTGTGATTAGGGCTAAGCATGGATCTCGGTGATTTTCGCCCGAACCGAATAACTGTACCGAAAAGTACTAGAACCGAAAAAACTGAAAGTTTTTATAACCGAATTGAACCGATCCGAATTTTTTTACTATTACGGTATGGTATTGGTTTTTTAGTAAAAACCGTATCGTAACCGTACCAGAACTGATCCGTCTTGTACTGATCCGGACCAAACCGTAGAACCGAATTTTTTATATATATTTATAAATAATTATTTATATTATATAAATAATACATATATTAAAAAAATAATACATATACTTTATAAAAAATTATTTTATATTTATCATTTATATAATTCAAGCAATTGTTATCGAAATACAAAAAATAATACATATTAAAAATAACTATAATATTATAATATACTTTATACTCTATAAAAAATATAAGTTATATATATTAATATGTCACATAGTATATTGATACTAGTAATCTAGTATACATACTATAATACTAGATTTAAAATTTATTTACTATCTATAAATTTTTGACAAGTTAATTAAAAATTATTTAATTTAATAAAAAGTTATATAAATTAGTAAAAATTATAAAAAGATATTATTATATAAACATAATATAATTTACACTATATTTATTAATAAATTAATTTTTAATTATATAATATTTTTATTTTAAGAATAATAAAATTAATTATACTAAAAGTATTAATTTGTATAAATATTAAAATTAAGAAATAAATATTTTAAAAATAATTTTTATATTATTATACTAATAAAACTTAAAAAATTAAATATTTAGAAATAATTAATTTATTAACTTTTAAAATATTATAAATTAATATTAAAATATAAATAATATTAAATTATATTTATAAATTTAATTTTTTTTTTGAAAATGATCAAACAAAACTTGAAAAAAAATTGTCAAAACATCTTTTAATAATATAGAAGTTCTTTATTTCCTACAACAGCGGAGGTCCTCATTTGTTATCAAGATTGGCTTAGAAGTCCAAATAAACCTATCCAACTAGAAGAATCAACAGAGGATATTGAAAGCATAGTCAGGTAACATTTCTTTACTTCTTACATATGTTTGTTTATTATTTATGCTGTTAAGTCTTATTGATGTAATTTTTTACTTTTATTGTAGAAATTATTCAAGATCTTGAGATTGGTAAGTCCCTTATGCCAAGATTAAATGTGGAGTGCTAATTTTGAGGGGAGGTAATAACATTCCTTTGCTAATTTTGGACATGTATTTTAGTGCTACATAAAATTTATAAATTTATTTATTTTAATGATTGCCATCTGTAAAATATTTTTATGCTAGCAGTAATATATATTTTAATGGTTTCTATTTGAATATTGAATGAATTATTGTATTTGCAAGTGATTGAATTGCGAAACAGGTTGTTCAAGAATGTGATTGTAATTTTAATTCAGATTTTCATGCTACTTTTTTTAGGTTTGTGATCATATTTTTTCTAAATGTATTTGATTAAAAATGAGATTAAAGTTGTATTTTTTAAATTTTTTAGAACCGAAAATAGCACCGAACCGAACTGTATTGAACCGTAAAATTGGTACAATACGGTATTGGATCCTTTTATGTTTGGTACAGTACTGGTACCTTCAATTTTAAAATAACCGAGGTTTGGTATGGTACTGGTGATTTATAAATAACCGAATTGGACCGATCCGTGCTCAGCCCTAGCTGTGATTCAGCTAATGTGCATGCATGCAACCCTAGCTGAAATCTTTTTTTTTTTAAAAGTTGAAAATAAATATAACTTGTTTTCTACACACATAAGTCATAACCAACTAGATCTGTTCATGGGCCTGGGTACCCACTCGGCCCACACTCTTCAGGTCGGACTTGGACAACAATTTTTTAGTACAAATCCGGTCCGGCCCGATGTTTAGTTTAGTTAGTAAAAAAAAATGTCATACCTAGCACTCAAATTTGTGACCTTTAACTTATAATTAAATGCCAATACCACTTAGCTACCTATTATTTTTGTTTATAGTTTTATTATTATTAATAATATATTAATCAAAACAAAACCCTAGATCTAAATATAACTACAATTTGGGACAGATTTAATAATAAGTCGGGTCGGGCTGGACTTTTCAAAAAATTTCAGAGTCAGGCTTGGGCTCAAAGATATCAAAAAATTCTCAGGCCTGGACGAGCTCGGGCTTGTTCAAAATCAAGTCAAGCGCGGTCAGGCCTTGCCCGAGCCCGCCTAGGCCCGGTCCATGAACAGGTCTACAACCAACTACTCATATCATCCATTTTTCTCATTCTTTCACATTTCTTTCTGGAGTTTTCTTTCTTTTATTTTCTTCTTTCTTGTTTCTTCTTTCATTTCTATCCTTCTTTACTTCTTTTAATTTTCTTTCTCATATTTCTTTCTTTCTTTTTTTTCTTTTTGTTATGTTTTTCTTTTTTTGATCGGTGAAGAACATTTTCTTTTGATAGAATTGAATAATTTCTTTTTTATATTTTGGACTTTAAAAAGATTGATGTGAATCCAAGTTCAAAGCTTAAAGAGATCCAAGATCCATTAATAGTACAAGAAGGCCCAATCACAAGGTCCAAATCTAAGAAGCTTCAACAAGCCATATTGGGTTTAATTAGGGACATTTGGAAAGCCCAAGAACTTCAACCCAATAAGGCATCCATGGAGGCCCAAGGAATAATATTTAACTTGTTTTCATGTTAATAACAATTAGGGTTACATGTAGCCACCATACAAGTTAATGTGGTAATTAATACCAAGTAATGGCTATCAATGTGGGTAGTGGTTATTAAGAGCCACCATATACAAGTTAATGGGGTAATCAATACCAAGTAATGGCTATTAGTGTGGATAGTGGTTACTAAGGCCATTTAAGAGTAAAAGTAATCCTATGTGTGTGAGTATATTTTAGTAGTGTGTGCATGGACTTGTACTCTATATAAACAAGTCCTTTTCTCTTTCTTTTAGAGCATGATTGAATTTGATATATGAAATTTTGTTTGAGTTTTATTGTGAGGAATTTTGTCTTTAATTTCTTGCTTGAACTTTGCGACTTATCAAGCTTTATTCTAGCTTGTAGTGTCAAAATCTAAATCTTTGTTTTCTTGTTATTTATCAAACTTTCTTGTTTGTGGCATAAGAGGAAATTCAAAGTCTATCTTAGTATCTTTATCCTTGTTGGTAAAGGGGTTAAGTAGCATCCATCTTCTTACTTTAATCTTTGAACGATCCGAATTTGTGGATTAAATTGGTAATTTCTAGTTTTCTTCTAATTCAACTTATCATAGTATTTTTGCTATTGGGGAGTTAATTGATGAAACCTACAATTCCCATCATAAGTGGTATCAGAGCATTGACTCGAGATTGAGGTTTGCGTATCCAATACTATCTTTTAATTCTCAATATCTTGTGTTCATCTTATATTTTGCACCTTTTGCCATCTATTGTTCTTGTTATTATTATTATTTTTATCTTTATTCTTCTTATCTCAAGATTTTGTTTGCATATATCAAAAAAGAAAATCGTCCTAAAAGAAAAAAATTGTTATCTTTGATATTCTTGTGTTAGATCTCAGATTACATAAAAAAAAAATTGACTCTTCATATTCCATTGAGATCTATCTTTATAATTCTATATCTTTGTGTTCTTTGATGATCTATCTTTGTTTTTCATTTCTATTAGCCTATTTGCTACAAATTGTTCATTTCTTTAAGCCTACCTTATTATTTTCTTGTTAGCCTACCTTATTTTTTTTTCATTGATTACTACATTCTTGAAATTTTGTTTGATTGAGAAACTTAGTTCATCTAAGAAATCAAAAGGCAAATTTGAAAGGTAAAAGGCAAGAGTGTGAGATCATTAGAAAAAAAAAAAGAAGCCAAAATTGAGTGTAAACACAAGTGGTATACATCAATTTTGAGTGAAAACACGTGAGGGAGTGTTATGAGATCATTTCTTTCTATTTTCTTTTATTAAAATTTTAGGTTTTACAATCATGTCAAAAGACACAAGTTCTTCTACAAATGATCATGTGATTCAAGCTATGCAACAACAATTCGAAAGAATGTTTAGTATGATGGCGGGAGTCAATGAAAAATTAGAGAAGCATGATGGCATCCTTAACCAATTACATGGAGAGCCTAGACAAAGGAGACATCCACCAATTGACCAAGAGGACTATGAAGGAGAGGATGATTTGGATGATGATCAAGTCACCTTGTTGGGACAACGAATCAATCCTAGGAGACAAGCTAGGAGAAGACATCCAAATGATGATGTTGATCGCAACCTTGGAAGCATCAAAATGAAGATTCCTTCATTCCAAGGAAGAAATGATCCAGATGTGTACCTTGAATGGGAGAGGAAAGTGGAACTCATCTTCGAATGTCATAATTATTCGGAGGAGAAAAAGGTAAAACTTGCCGTTGTTGAGTTTAGTGATTATGCAATTGTTTGGTGGGATCAATTTTGCAAGGAAAGACGTAGATATGGAGAAAGACCCGTAGAGTCTTGGAGAGAAATGAAGCAAATCATGAGAAAGAGGTTTGTTCCAAGCCACTACTACAGAGAGCTTCATCAAAGATTACAAACTCTAATTCAAGGATCCATAAGTGTGGAGGAGTATCACAAAGAAATGGAGAAGGCTATGATTAGAGCAAATGTGATAGAAGATTGTGAAGCTACCATGGCAAGGTTCTTGAGAGGGCTAAACAAAGACATTGTTGATGTTGTTGATTTGCAACATTATGTGGAGATTGAAGATATGGTGAATTTGGCCATGAAAGTGGAAAGGCAATTGAAAAGAAAGAGGTATGATTCTAAACCAAATATGGGTTCTTCTTCTTCTTGGAAAACTTCTTGGGGGAAAAAGGATGATAAACCTTTTACTAAGTCAAAAGTGGAAGAAACTAAACCTAAAATTGACTTGGGTAATAAGGGAAAGGGTGAGAATCAACCAGCCCAAACTAGGGGAATCAAATGTTTTAAGTGTTTGGGTCATAGGCACATTGCTAGGGAATGTCCAAATAAGAAAGCTATGATTCTAAGGAATGGTGATATTGAGTTGGAGAGTGAGGGGGATAGTGATGATGATATGCCTTCTTTAGAAGATTGTAGTGATGTTGAATGTGCTAAGGGAGATAATCTTGTTGTTCAAAGAACATTGATGTCACGACCCCACCCGTGGGCCCGTGACCGGCACTAGGGAATGGGTAGGCTTAAGGCCACCGAAACCCGTAGTAAGCCTGACACTCACTGATTTAAACAAATCTCATCTCAAATTAATATTATTAAAGCCACAATTTATCTTAATAGTTACACTTTACAAAATTACTTCGGTCTACCAGAAAAACTAGGCGAGACCTAAAACTCAGAAAATTTACAACTGATACATCTACTAATTACTACTGCGGAGAATCTAAGATTTACCAATTTACATACCAAATCAAATACATCACCCGATGATGAAGGAGTCGGGTTACTGAATAAGAGTCGCGAGAGAACTAACAGTCACGAATCTGAAAAAAAATAAATGGAGACCGGTCTAGAGTGAGTTAAAATCAAATAATCTAGGGACTATTGCTTCTTCCTCGGAAAACATAGATTATTCAAATTAGTATATCAAACCATACTATAATCATACCCTACTATTTCCTTCACATAAAATATTAATCATTCGAATCAAAATATCAACCATGCACGTAAATACAATCCATATTATAATCATACCATAATAAATAAATAAATGAATAAATAAAAATATATTTTTACTTTTACGGGACGAGTGGCTCAAGAGAACCCTAACCCCAATTCTAATAGCCTTTCGGCTCTCTTAATCCAACAGTCTGGCGCCCAGAGAGCAAGCTCGATCAGGTCCTTACCTCCGACTGAACACTTGAATTTCAAATAAGCCAAAGAGCATCGCTCGATCGGGGACCTTAACTCCGGCGAATCAATTGAACTCAGCCCGGAGAGCAATACTCGATCGGGCGGACAAATCCATAATAATCTTATATCCATGATCATTACCGGCAGCCCGATGTAACCCATCAAAGGCATGTTCTACAAGCCACATTTCCCAAATCGCAATCACCACATTTAATAAATATCATTGTCTAATGAAATCATTCAACACTTATCGGAAATAAAGATTAAAAATTTAGGATAAGGCAACGTGCAATTCGTGTCGAATAATAATATCCTGTATTATTATAACGTTACTAATAATAATATTTATATTATTTTCAATAATTAATAGTCCAGTGAAATCATTTACGTTGCGATACTAATAACCATATTATGCATAAACTTTCAAAATAGCATATTAAATCAGACTTAGCAATAGTGCAATGATTAAATGACTTTAACTCACAGGTTTGGCGACCTCCTAGCTCTGCTCCGGTGCCTCGGTAGGAGCGAGCCGAACGAACTGACAATCTAATCACGGAAAACAATTTATCAAAACGCTGAAACAATCGATCATTAATCCTAGGTCTAGACTCCTAGGACTGACTGTCTAAGAATCTCGACTCGGGAACTACCGAAAATTCGGCAGAACCTCCCCTACAACACGAACATTACCCCCCGTAAAAACGGGTCGAGGACCTGCTAGAAAAACACTCCAAATATCCAACAATTTAAACAAAGGGAGTCGGGTCCCCAAACTTCACTATTTCCCGACTCCGCCACACAGCATAAAAATAGAAGGCAGGCAATTGACAGACAATTATTTTTGACTCACAATATCATCAAATACACAATATAATCCAATAGACACAATTAAACCAAGAATTTCTAAAATTAACGGGCCAAAGAAAAATTACCGAGACGCTCGGTCGCTCGGTCGACTCGCCTCCAGCCGCCGGAGTCCGATCGACGATCCGAACACACCATCGGACTCACAACGACGCGCTGATGACGATCCCCGCTTTCAATTTTCCGATCTGATACCCAATCATCCGGAGAAATTTGCGGACGATCTCGACCGTCGATTTGCAAACGAAGCCCGATCGCCACGAAACCAGTGCCATCGCGAAGCTTGAGCTGAGGAGAGTCGGGATACGTCCTCCGATCGTCCATCCTCCGCCGGAGCTCGCCGGAAAAGCCTAAAAATGCGGTTGCATCCACTTCGCCGGAACTTTCTCCTCCGGCCACCAAAACCGACGCCGCTACCGCCAAAAGGAAGCTCTCTCCAAGGGGAGCCGATCGCCACCAAGATCGGCCGGAAGGCACGAAAGCCGCCGCCACACGCAATCCGCCTCACGGAGCCGCTGCTGCCGTCGCCGGCCTGCCACCAACGCCCACGCCCGACGGCCGCCACCGATGCCTGCAGCCCCCCTCACTTTCTTCCCACGTGTACTCTCTCTTTCTCCTCCTTTCTTCTTCCTCGATTTCTTTCCCTTCAATATCGACATTTGACCCCTGAACTTTTCCTTATTACAATTTAGTCCCTCAACTTTCTTAATTACTTACAATTTCATCCTGCATAATTCCAATTTGACCCCCAAACTTCTTTTTAGCCTTTCAATTAAGCCCTTAACTATTTAATTTGGGCCAAATCCGAATTATTGAAAATACACAATTACAAAAATACCCCTGACCGACATATTTATTTACAAAAATACCAAGCTCACAAATTTCCATTAAAACCCCATAAAATATAACATTATACTTTCAATCCTTATTCCAAAATAAATTTCCAATTTAGTCCTAACACACAATTAAATTAAATAATCAATTTTCCCAAAATTCTTTTATAAACACATCCTTTACAATTCTACCATAATTTTCCAATATATAATTTTACTTATATAAATATGCATTTGGAAAAATTTTGAATAACCAAAATATAATCATTTCTCAAATAATTTACTTGAATAATTTCTTAAAATTTCAAACTAATTGGGTATAGAAAATAACTCATTTATTTGATTAATATTAAATTTTTCATTAAATCATTTCAAATTAAACCCAATAAAAATAAAGCTAGAATTAACTTAAATAAAAAACTCATTATTAAATATATATAAAAAATTCCGAGTGTTACAATTGAGTTTGCAAAATAAACATGATGTCCATAGGGAGCAAAGGGAAAATTTGTTTCATACTCATTGTTTGATTTCTAACAAGTTGTGCAACATGATTGTGGATAGTGGAAGTTGTACCAATGTAGCAAGCACTTTGCTAGTGGAGAAATTGAAGTTGCCTACTACCAAGCACCCAAGACCATACAAGTTGCAATGGCTTAATGAAAGTGGAGTTGTAAAGGTAAATAAGCAAGTTTTAGTTTCGTTTCAAATTGGTAGATATAAGGATGAGGTGTTGTGTGATGTGTTGCCAATGTTGGCCGGACATATGTTGTTGGGGAGACCTTGGCAATATGATAGAAGAGCTAGTCATGATGGATTCAAAAATATGTATACTTTGACTATGGATGGAAAAAGGTTTAACCTTGGACCATTAACTCCAAAACAGATTTTTGAAGACCAAATGCGCATCAAGCAACAATATGAAGAAATGGGTTCTTCATTGGGAAACTCTTTGGGAAGGGAAACCTTTGAGAGTAAAGAAAAAGGTGAGATGAGTGAACTTAAAAATTCCAATTCTCTTGACCAAAATGGGAAACACAAGGTGAGAGAAAACAAGAAAGGTTCAAATGAAAGAAAAATGAGTGTTTATGCAAAAATGAGTGATGTGAAGGAAGCTATGCTTTTGAGGCAACACATGCTTGTACTTATGTACAAGGAGATTTTGCATATTTCTAATGAAATAACCAATTGTTTGCCTAGTGTTATTGTTGATCTTTTGCAGGTTTATGAAGATTTATTTCCGAAAGAAATTCCAAATGGTTTGCCACCTAAAAGAGGCATTGAGCACCAAATTGATTTCATACCCGGAGCAAGCATTCCAAATAGACCAGCATATAGATGTAATCCGGAGGAGACCAAGGAAATCGAAAAGCAAGTGAGTGAGCTTATGGAGAAGGGTTATGTTCGTGAAAGCATGAGTCCATGTGTCGTACCCGTCTTATTAGTGCCTAAGAAAGATGGAACTTGAAGGATGTGTATTGATTGTCGTGCCATCAACAAAATCACGGTGAAGTATAGACATCCCATTCCTAGGCTAGATGACATGTTGGATGAATTGCATGGTTCATATTTGTTTTCAAAAATTGATTTGAAATCTGGTTATCATCAAATTAGAATGAGAGAAGGTGATGAATGGAAAACAGGTTTTAAAACTAAACATGGTTTATATGAGTGGTTAGTAATGCCTTTTGGTTTAACTAATGCACCAAGCATTTTCATGATATTGATGAATCATGTTTTAAGAGCATTCATAGGCAAATTTGTTGTTGTCTATTTTGATGATATCTTGGTTTATAGCAAAAATTTAGATGAGCATGTACAACATTTGACTTGTGTTTTTTATGTGCTTAGAGAAGAGAAGTTGTATGCTAATTTAAAGAAATGTTGTTTTTGCACTAATGAAATTACTTTTCTTGGATATATTGTCAATGACAAGGGTATTCATGTTGATCAAGAAAAGGTAAAAGTAATTAGAGAATGGCCAACACCCACAAGTGTAAGTGATGTAAGAAGCTTTCATGGTTTAGCTAGCTTTTATAGAAGGTTCATTAAGAATTTTTCTACCATAGCTGCACCTTTAACTGAATGCATAAAAAAGAATGTTGGTTTTAAGTGGGGAATTGAACAAGATGAGGCTTTTAACTTGCTAAAAGACAAATTAAGTTCTGCACCCTTGTTATCTTTGCCAAATTTTACTAAATCTTTTGAGATTGAGTGTGATGCAAATGGCATAGGTATTGGAGGAGTTTTGATGCAAGAAGGCAAGCCCATAGCATTCTTTAGCGAAAAGCTAAGTGGAGCAAGTCTAAACTACCCTACATATGACAAGGAGTTTTATGCATTAATGAGGGTTCTAAAGATATGGCAGCATTACCTTGGCTACAAAGAATTCATAATTCACACTGACCATGAGTCCTTGAAGTATCTCAAAGGACAAGGAAAGCTCAACAAGAGACATGCAAAATGGGTGGAATTCATTGAATCCTTTCCATACATCATTAAGTACAAGCAAGGGAAAGAAAATGTGGTGGCCGATGCATTGTCAAGAAGGTATGCCTTGATCTCTAAACTTGATGCAAAATTATTAGGATTTGAATACATAAAAGATCTGTATTCTAATGATCCTGATTTTGCTAATGTTTATGGGGTATGTGAGAAAGGGGGTTTTGATAAGTTCTATAAGTTTGATGGTTTTCTTTTTCGGGAAAACAAATTGTGTGTGCCACAAAGTTCTTTGAGAGAGTTACTTGTGAGAAAGGCACATAGTGGAGGTTTAATGGGACATTTTGGGATTAAGAAAACTTTGGATATGTTGGGTGACCATTTCTTTTGGCCACACATGAAAAGGGATGTTCAGAGAATTTGTGAGAAATGCATTACTTGCAAACAAGCCAAATCTAAAGCAATGCCTCATGGTTTGTATACACCTCTTCCCATACCAAATGAACCTTGGGTAGACATTTCTATGGACTTTGTTTTAGGATTACCTAGGTCCAAGAGAGGGAGAGATTCTATTTTTGTTGTTGTGGACAGGTTTAGCAAAATGGCACATTTCATTCCATGTCACAAGACAGATGATGCAACCCATATTGCGAATCTATTCTTCAAGGAGATTGTAAGGCTGCATGGAGTGCCAAGGACCATTGTGAGTGATAGGGATGTCAAATTCCTAAGTCACTTTTGGAAGACTCTTTGGGGAAAGATGGGGACAAAGCTTTTGTATTCTACAACTTGTCATCCGCAAACGGATGGACAAACAGAGGTGGTCAATAGGACACTTGCAACACTTTTGAGGGCTCTCATCCAAAGAAATCTGAAGAATTGGGAAGAATGTTTGCCACATGTGGAATTTGCTTACAATAGGAGTGTGCATGGTTCAACAAATTGCTCACCCTTTGAAATTGTGTATGGATTCAATCCATTGACTCCATTAGATTTGCTACCATTGCCATTGGACAAAGCTAATTTAGAGGGGAAACAAAAAGCTGAATTCATCAAGACTTTGCATGAGAAGGTGCATGCAAACATTGAGAAGAAAACACTCCAATATGAAAAGCAACACAACAAAGGGAGGAAGCAGTCATTTTGAGCCTCGGAGATTGGGTGTGGGTGCACTTGAGGAAGGAAAGATTTCCTAACCAAAGGAAATCAAAGCTTATGCCAAGAGGAGATGGTCCTTTTAGAGTGTTTCAACGCATCAACAACAATGCCTACAAGCTAGAACTTCCAATTGAGTATGGCAATGTTAGTGCTACTTTCAATGTTAGTGACTTGTCTTTGTTTGATGTAGGTGATGAAGATGATGGAGCTGATTTGTGGACAAATCCTTTTGAAGAAAGGGGGAATGATGTGAATCCAAGTTCAAAGCTTAAAGAGATCCAAGATCCATTAATAGTACAAGAAGGCCCAATCACAAGGTCCAAATCCAAGAAGCTTCAACAAGCCATATTGGGTTTAATTAGGGACATTTGGAAAGCCCAAGAACTTCAACCCAATAAGGCATCCATGCAGGCCCAAGGAATAATATTTAACTTGTTTTCATGTTAATAATAGTTAGGGTTACATGTAGTCACCATACAAGTTAATGTGGTAATTAATACCAAGTAATGGCTATCAATGTGGGTAGTGGTTATTAAGAGCCACCATATACAAGTTAATGGGGTAATCAATACCAAGTAATGGCTATTAGTGTGGATAGTGGTTACTAAGGCCATTTAAGAGTAAAAGTAATCCTATGTGTGTGAGTCTATTTTAGTAGTGTGTGCATGGACTTATACTCTATATAAACAAGTCCTTTTCTCTTTCTTTTAGAGCATGATTGAAATTGATATATGAAATTTTGTTTGAGTTTTATTGTGAGGAATTTTGTCTTTAATTTCTTGCTTGAACTTTGCGACTTATCAAGCTTTATTCTAGCTTGTGGTGTCAAAATCTAAATCTTTGTTTTCTTGTTATTTATCAAACTTTCTTGTTTGTGGCATAAGAGAAAATTCAAAGTCTATCTTAGTATCTTTATCCTTGTTGGTAAAGGGGTTAAGTAGCATCCATCTTCTTACTTCAATCTTTGAACGATCCGAATTTGTGGATTAAATTGGTAATTTCTAGTTTTCTTCTAATTCAACTTATCATAGTATTTTTGCTATTGGGGAGTTAATTGATGAAACCTACAATTCCCATCAAGATAATAATTGTAAGTACAATATTTTTAGAAATGTTTTATTCTTTTATTTTAAAATTTTTAGTATGTTAATATACTCATAATATTTTTAATTTTGTAGATATTATTGAAGTTATACAAGAAATCGTCAAATAAGGTAAGAAGTTATATTTGTAATTTTTTAGATTAAATTTATTGTTGTTATTTATTATGTTTATTTTTTTGTGTATTATATAATTTGTCACATATAAATCTTTTTAATAATTAATGTACTTTTATAATTCTTTTTAGTAGTAATAATTATAAATTTCTGTATATTATTATATATTATGTTATACAACTTTTTTCTTTACATTTTATCGTAAATTTATAAAACTAAAGTAACAATTAAAATTAATAATAAGAATAATATTATATCATACATTATATATTTAAAGTCAAATAAAATAATTCAAATATTATCTTTTTAAACAATAAAGTAATGAAAAATTATTTTAAATATAGATAATTAATTTGTATATAATATTTTTGCAGTATAATAATATTCAAATTGTATAGTAATAAGCATTTATGCATAACTTTTTTTGATAATATTATCTAATGATATTTGGAAATGAATGAGTAAAATATGCTGTCAGTAAAATAAAAATGTACAATGTTTGCAGTTAAACGAAAATGTATTATCTTTTATAATAATATTTAAATATAAATGAGTAAGAAATTATGAAAAAGTAAGTATGACGATATTTAAGATTTATATAGATATATTTTATTAATTATTAGTAATGTTATTATATAATAATTTTGTGATATAATTGAATAAAAAATTATGTAAAAATAAATGATATTTAAAATTTTTATAGATCTTTGTTAATTCTAAAAGAAATCGTCATATATAGGATATGAATTTTACTTAGAATGCTATTTAGATATTGTGTTGTTATATAATGATATATTAATGTTTGTACTGGATGAGTAGTTTAAATTGTGTTTAAAAATTAGTTTTTATTTATTGCAATTAATTAATAATTAGTTTAGATTTTTTTTTAATAATTTATTTATTTATTTGTTTAAATACATTTTATTTTATTAATTATATTTATATTATTGATGCAGAAAATTATGATAGAGCTTACTTGAGTTTCTCTTATTATACCTACTAGTAAACAATGAAGAAAAGTGTGATCATTATTAAGCATGTTACAAAATATTAAACTGAATCTTGAGGACAACAATGATGACTTTACTTGTTTGGTAATCATATTATAAAAATTAATAATTGTATTGAAGAGATTGTTTGGAAATGAGGTTAAAAGATAGACAGCGAAATGAGGATATACATATTGTCATTATGCTTCCCCCGCATCATACACCTGCTCCCGAACCATTTCACGAAGATGTGTAGGGTCCCAATACATAAGTTCTCCAACTACCAAGACGTCGATGTAACAGGCATAGAGAAGTACGCATCCCACCTGCTGTGACATGTGCTACAGTGCCAAAACCAGTCTAATATCATAATCAACAATTTTATGGAGCATCAACTTCATATATAGCTCCTACAACAATTACATCTTTAAATGTTCCTATGCAATCTCAGCCCAACCCGTTTGCTGATCCATCAAGCTTTATGGTAGGTCCTTCTGCACCATCGTTCTTAGTCCATTTTTTATTATCATGTTCATTCATAGAGTGGGCTAGAGCTAATTTTACATCTTTTCGGCCTTCTTCTACAATACTTTTGATGGCACAATTACAATAGTTTGACTCGCAACTGAAGCAGATAAACTTATGATCGGTCCTCCCTAGCAGTGCATAGACTGAATTATAATCGGTCCTCTTGGTGACAAACAGCAGGGTAGCGACGAACTCGTGAAACCCTGTGTCTCCAATCTAAGCCTGCACTGAGCTCGACAGGTCGTCAAACCATTCACGAGCACCGTAGAAATTCCTAGTGAACCCGATCAACACAGTTTCGTTGTAAAAAGCACGAAAACATGTATCAAAACACAATGCGCACACATTGAGACCCGAAACAAGTAAATATGTTGTTTATTTATTTTTTAGTTTCCATCAAAATGCCCTAAAAATTGCACGTCAATTCAGACTATACAAAGCCAATAGGCTGTACGCATAGCCGAATCAGCTTTGTAGGTTAGAGCATAAATTTTTTTGAATTTGTCAAATTTTCATGTGTTTTGAACAAATAATGCATGTATCTAATATCTATATCACACGAAATATGATTTAATGAAAGAAAAATACCTCTCCAACAATCAAAAAAGCTCGATAAGTGTTAAATTTTACCAAAATGGGGATTTCCTCCCCTTTGACAAGGGCAAGATCATTTTGGCAAGAAATCGACAATGAAAAATTCCTTAGTTGGTGCAACAAGGGTATGTCTAGTAAATCTAAAAGAAGAGTTGGCCATATTAAGACTGATTTTATGAAATTTGTAGAGAAATGAGTTAGAAATCAAAGAAAGTGTAGAAAAGGGGTTTTGAGAGAAAATAAGAAGAATAGGATAAAAGTGAATTACAAATGGATATGATGATAATATATATATATATCCTAAAGAATGCAAAAGTGTCATTTTGGTCCCTAACCTTCTAAAATTATATTTTAGAACTAGGATAGGCCACTAGTGTAGTCTCTAGAAGACGTCTATCAAGTCAATTGCATCCCCAGGTGGAAATTTGTAATTTAGAGTCAAATTCAGTACCCGAAAGGTGGAAAATCAAGAAAACTTCAATAAGCAAGCGAAGTCCTTAAAACTGAAGTAGGCGAAGTCCTTAAAATTAATGCAGGCAAAGTCCTTTAAATTAAAGCAAGCAAAGTCCTCAAGATTGAAGGCGAAGTCCTTAAAAATTCCAGCAAGCAAAATTCTCAAGAATTAAAACAGGCATAGTCCTCAAAACTCAAGCAAGCATGGTTCCAATATCAAATCAAAAATTTATGCACCAGTTAGAGCTTACGAGGCGTAGCTTCTACAACTCATTAATATATCCTTTTAACCATATCCTTGATATTATGATTTGTCTCAATTTATTTAATCACATGAGTGCTTATAAATTTTGACAAATCGGGTGCAGTTGTCAACACCCATTTTCAGGATACAAATATCAAGAAAATTACCCTATGATAAAAGTTACTACCTTCCTCGAGTCTCAAGAGATTGAGGACGGGCAAATCCAAGTATTGAAAATAATTGGATTTAAAATTACCTTTCTAGAATCAATTTGGATTCAATTGTTATAAAAAGTTAACTTTAAGGGGTGAAATGGCAATTTTTGTAATTTTAGGGACCAAAGTGCAATTTTTCTAAACTTTTTGCTCTTTCGAGCTAATAAGCTCTACACATTGGTGAGTGGGTAATTTTCAAAATTTGATGTCGTTTTATGCGTATTTTGACTTTAAATGCCTAAAAATAATAAAACAAGTTCCTAAAAACTTTTTATGATAATTATTAGGATTTTAAAGATTTTTATTTTATTTTATTGGATATTATTGATCAATAAAAGAAAATTGTTCTTTTTAAAAGTGATTAAAGCTTATATATTTCTTTAGGATTTTCTAAAAATCCTAGCTCTATATAAGGATCATTATAACATAATTTTAGGGTTATTAATTATTATTAACTTTTAGCAAATATCATTTGTTAGCAAAAACACTAAAATAACCCTACGTTCTCAAAGGCTGATATTAGGAAAGATTTTCATTTAAATGATAGAAGCTTTTCCTAATCATAGACAATGCTGGATTATCATCTAACCTTCAATCCAACCGCCTCGTTATCATTAGAGACTCGCAGATCAGCAATCTAAGGTGACAAACTGAGGTTTCCCCCACATCTAGCATCATCAATCAATATTTCCTTTACTGTTTTTTATATTAATTACATTATTCTAAAAACATGTCTAGGCTAGCCTTTGAATGATTAACATGATTAGATTAGGGCTTCTCTTGAAATAACATGTTTATGATTTTATTAGATTTTGAATCAGATAATATGATTTGTCTTAGGATTTGAATATGATAATATAAATGTGCTAGATTTTAAATATAGTAATTAGAAGAATTAGAGTTATATGATTTATATTCTTTGTTTATGAATGATTATGTAATTATATGAGAGTTCTTCAAATCTAGAATCTGCCATGCAAGGTGTTCTGACCTTCTGCTAGTTTATTCCTCTTTTGTATTTATGTTATTTTATATGCTTTTAGTCTATTTAATTTATTTTCTATACTTGTATTTCATTATTTTATGTGTTTAATCATCTTTTGACCTTTTGTGGACATTAAATTGGCTCCGAGGAGTGAGAACTTGAAGAAAAATCGCAGAACCAGTCAAAGAAAAGCCATTGAGCCGATAAGTTCTGTGACCTCAGCCAGTCGGCTCTGCATCATTTTATACCCTAATTCTGGATTTTTGTGTATTTTACTATAAAAAACTGTGATTTAGAGACCACTAGATCGGTCTATAAGTGGTTACTAAATGCATATAGTAACCACTTCGAGACCATATCTTATGGTCGCTAAAATTCTTATCGTTAACAAAAATAGTGACCAAAAAGATTTATGTTCTCTAAAAAATAGCGACCATAATTTGTGGTCTCTATTTTGCTATCCCATTTGTGATCGCTATTTGGTCTTATTGTGGTCTCTATTTGAAAATAATGAGAGACTATAGAAGACAAAATAAAGACCCCATATATACATGCATAATATTTAACTAAAAACATCAAACTATATATATAAACTTGTAGTGTGAATTTACAACACATTTATATTAATACAGTTTTCCGAGTCAATTAGTAAAGAAACTTGATAAAATGCTTCACTGATATCCCTATGCAAAAGTTATAGCAAAAAATCAAAGAAAAATTCATCATTTAATTTAATTATTACATTGTAAGCACAATTAACTAGAGCCTATAAAAATCCCTCTTTTTCCGGATCACTAGATCAATAATAGCTATAAATGAGAATAATATTTATCAAAATACACCCATGAACCAAGAAAGTTAGCTTCTTAACAAACTATCCAAAAAAAAAAATATAACTCCCAAATCTATCTAAGTGTGAAGCATGAAGGAAGGTAATTACAAGGAAAAATAGAGACTTACCTTGTCATCTATTCCATCCATCACATGCATTTTCCTACATAAGAAACTTGCACATCATAATGAATAAGGTGAGCATCATGCACCCAAAAGTTTCTAAACTTCTACTATAACTTCTAAACCTTGACCATGCAATAAGTAAACTATATCTTTAAGTGATGTTGTTCAAACAAAGTTGACAGGGAAGAAGATTAATTATAAATTTATCTACATGTGTTCTCTTGTTTTTTAAGCTAAACCAAAAAGATTTGAGAAATCAAAAAATACCCAAAGTTATCCTATTTATTAAGTTGAACTAAACATATTTGAAAATAAAAAAAATACCCAAAGTTAGCCTAAGTATTAAGCTGAACCAAGAAAATTTAAGAAATCAAAAAATATCCAAAGTTAGTATATTTATTGCTAAGATTATATATAAAAATTAGGAACAATGCCTTAAACGTTGCTTTAATATTAACTGAATACCAATTTCTTTAATCGAATTCCAAAGTTAAGGAAATAAAAAATAAACAAACCTAAGACAAAGTCAAAATATGTCCTTTATACGAAGCTAAAATATTCCATAAATCAAAACCACCTGAATTGAGAAGTTAATAAATTAAAGTGAACAGCCAACTTATATCCACTTAAATCCAATTAAAGTGAAAAATCCACTTAACAAATTAAAGATTAAGAACCTAACAGTGGTATTAGAGCCAATAGGTTGTGAGTCAACATAAGTTATTTGTGTGGAAAGCAAGGTATAATAAATAACATGGCAACAAAGTTTGAAATTTCAAAATTCAATGGGAGCAATTTCTCATTGTGGAAGATGGAAATTAAAGAAATTTTAAGGAAAGATAATTGCTTAGTGGCAATTGGTGATAAACCAGCTGAAATTATAGATGACAATAAATGGAAAGAGATGGAAAGTAATGCAATTGCAAATTTACATTTCACAGTTGGAGATGGAGTTCTTTGAGTGTTTTTTAAAGAAAACAACAAAGTAAATACACAATCATCTTATAAAATTATATAAGGCCAAATCACTTTACAGTAAGATTTTCCTTAAGAGGAATCTATACACTTTATGGATGGTGGAATGTAATTCAATAATAGAGCACATTAATACATTGAATAATCTATTTTCTTAACTCACATTGTCGGATTATAGAATAAATATAAATGAACATGTTAAACATTTACTTCAAAATCTACTCGACTTGTATGATCAACTCATCATCAATTTGAAAAGTAATTTTATTACGGGAGTTCTAAACTTTGATGATGTTGCAGGTGCTATTCTAGAAGAAGAAAATAGATGCAAGAGCAAAGAAAAATACAAGTTAGCTATTCGCAACAAGTAGAGGCATTAGTAGTGATAAAAGGGAGATCAATAGAACGTGACCAAAATGGGAGTCAAAATCCTAATAGATCAAAATCGAAGAATAAGAAGAATTTGAAGTGCTACCATTGTGGCAAAAAGGGTCACTTAAAGAAAAATTATTGAAATTTAAATAAGAAGAGTTCCAATCCTTAAGGAAATATAGCAAGTATCTCAAATAATAGTGATGCTTTGAGTTCTAAAGCAACAACAACAACAAATAATGGTAGAAAGACATTAGCTGATGATTGGTTCATTAACTCAAAGAATGGTTTCATCATTATGAACATGTCTTTGAAGGATCTGTTCATAACTATAACGATCAAGTCTTGAAGATGATCGGTGTTGGAACCATCAAGATAAAGTTCTATGATGGTACAATTCACACTATTCAACAAGTGCGACATGTGGAAGCTCTAAGAAGAACTTGTTATCTTTTGGTCAACTAGATGACCTTGACTGTAAAGTTGAAGTTGAAAAATGAATTATGAAGGTGATTTGTGGTGCGCTTGTACTAATGAAGGGAGAAAATGTAGCCACCAACTTATATAGGTTGAAGAGAGAAACTTTACAGGAAGAAGAAGCAATAGTTGCTTCTATTCTAAGTGAAAGATCTGTAATAGTAGGCATAAAAAACTTAGGCATATGTCCGAGCAAGGAATTAAAATTCTTGCAGAGCAAAATCTTCTTTCGGGTCTCACTAAGGTATTCTTACAAGTAAGCAGCACTGGTTAAAGTTTAACACGTTGAATTCTAATAGTAAAGAAATTCTAGAGTTGCTTCACTCTAATGTATAGAAAGCACCAGTTACATCTCTAAGAGGAGCAAAGTACTTTATGTCCTTTATAGATGATTATTCTAGAAGATGTTAGGTGTATCCTATCAAGGGGAAGGCGGATGTGTTTTCAGTTTTCAAAGTATTCAAAGCGCGTATAAAACTTGAATCTAGTAAAAAGATCAAGTGTTTGAGGATAGATAATGGAGGAGATTATACTAGTATTGAGTTTATTCTATATTGTAATAAGGAAGGCATGAAAAGAAAATTCACGACGATATACACTCCTCAATAGAATAGAGTGGCAGAGCATATGAACAAAACATTGATAAAAAGAACAAGAGCAATGTTGGGAGCTACATGCTTAAAAAAATCTTTATAGGTAGAAGTATTCAATACTACATGTTATATGATAAATCGGGCTCCATCAATAGCAATTGATTTGAAGAAACTGATAGAGATGTGGACTGGAAAGAAACCTTATTATTCAAACCTCTATATATTTGGAAGTCCAGTGTATGTGATGTATAATACCTAAGAAACTACAAAGTTTTATGGTATTACTAACGGAGTAAAGGGATATCGCCTGTAGGATCCTATTGCCTCCAAGGTTATAGTCAACAAGGATGTTATCTTTATAAAAGATAAAGTACAAAAGGAGGAAAGTGATGATAGCATGGTAAAAGAAAGTTCAAAGACTATAATAGTAAACGTGGAAAAGGAAAATGAACAAAAGAATTATTCTGAAGCAATATTGGAGCATGAGTTATAAGAACTAATTGTATTAAAGGGAATGTTGAAGCTTGAGGTACAAGAATTAATTGTACTACAATCTATAGAACTTCAACAGACAAATCGCCTGACAAAGAAACTAGTCTAGCAGTTTGATTATGTCATGGGGAAGCAATATTGCATATTGTCTTCTAACAAAGGATGGGGAGCCATCAACTCTCTATAAGGCAATGACTAGTTTAGATATAGCTCAATGGATGACAACAATTCAAGAAGAAATGGAAGCTCTTTATAAGAGCAAGACTTGGGAAGTTGTATTGTCACCATAAGGAAGAAAGCCCATTGGTAACATATGAATGTATAAGATCAAGCGTAACAATGATTTTATTGACTTCAATTAGATCTTTTTCCTAGTGGTTCGACTTACAATAGTCAGAGTAATCCTGGCAATGAGTGCTACATTTGACTTATATCTAGAGCAGTTAGATGTCAAAATCGCTTTTCTCCATGGATATCTTGAAGAAGAAATTTATATGCTCTAATTAGAGGGTTTTAAAGAAAAAGAAAAAATGACACTTGGTTTGCAAGTTAAACAAATCTCTATACAGTCTCAAATAAGCACCGTGATGTTGGTATAAGAGATTTTGTTCCATCATTATTAGCCTTAAATACAATAGACTTAATGTAGAACCTTGTGCATATTTCAAGAGGTTTGGTGAAATTGATTTTATTATTTTGCTATTATATATGGACGAAAATGTGGGTAGCAGGCCTCAATAATGATCGCACAAAGAATTTAAGGCACACTTAGTTAGGGAGTTTGAAATGAAGGACATGGGACCAGCAAACAAGCCTCTAGGGATGCAAATTCACCAAGATAAAAATAATAAGAAGATTTAGCTATCTCAAAATAATTATTTAAAGAAAGTCTTGCAACACTTTAATGTAAACCAATTTCTACCCATTTTCCTATTAATTTCAAGTTATCGTCCAATATGTGTCTAGATAGTGAAGTAGAGATTATAAAAATATCTCGAGTACCATATGAATCAACACTGGAAAGTTTAATGTTCATTATGATATATACAAGACCAGACATTGCACAAGCTGCGGGAGCAATTAGCCAGTATGTGGCAAAACTAGGAAAAGAGCATTGGAATATTATCAAGAGGATTCTGAGATACATAAAGGGTACTTCAGATGTCGCATTATGCTATGAGGAATCAGAGTTTATCTTTAAGAGTTATATAAACTCTAATTTTGCAGGAGACATTGATAAAAGAAAATCCACAATTGGTTATGTGTTTGCATTTTCAGGAGGAGCTGTAAGTTGGGTTTTAAAATTATAATTGGTTGTGGCATTATCAATAACAAAAGTAGAATATATGGCAGCCACACTAGCTTATAAGGAAGCAATCTGGATTAAAAGATTGTTGGAAGAACTTGGACGGAAACAAGTGGAAATTTCTTTATTTTGCGATTACATATTGCAAGAAATCCAGCTGTTCATTCTAGAACTAAACACATAGGAGTTCAATATCAATTTATTCGAGAAGTTATAGAAGAAAGAAGTGTGGATATGCAGAAAATCCATACTAAAAAAATCTAGCATATGTCTTAATGAAACCAATTAATATCGATAAGTTTCTTTGGTGTAGGTCTTTTATGGGCCTAGCAAAATAAAAATAATATGAGAAGAAGCTTAAAGATAACTTTTAAATGGCATAATGTTAATGATAGTTATATATATGTATGGTTTAAAAAAATTATTTAAATTAATATTTTAGAAAAATTATAAATTAAGAAATTGTAATCCTTGTTATTCATTCAAAAGAAAAACTTCTTTTCTTCTTTATCATTTGTTTTCTCCTACTTTGAGAGAGAATTGTAATTTTTGTTTTGTTTAATAGAGTTATATACTTTAGATGTAGTATATTGCTTCACCCTTGTATTTCCTAACAGATTAAGGTTGATCTCAAATGCTTTATATGACTTATGTGATTAGATCTAGGTTTATCAACAGATTAATATGTTTCTGCTATGATATGTGTGCTAGATTATGAAATTTGATAAGATGATTTTATGCTGGATTTGGGATCTGATAACACATACTTATATGTATTCTTGAATTTGATGATTAGGGTTTACATGTTGAATTTAGATTTTTATGAGATTGCATTTGTTATGTGATTACATCTGTATTTTAGAGTTCTGTGATTCAATCTAGGATCTACCATGTTAAGTTCATGTCTTTTATCAATTGTTCTTTTTTTAATTTCTTTATTTTATTCTATTGATTTTTATTTTTTTATTTTATTACGTGTATTATCAATTTTTTTATCTTCTATGCATGGATTTGGCTTCTAGGTGAGGGAGATTAGAGAATTGAGCAAAACCGATTGAAACCAAGCCCTGGAGCTGATCGACTCTATGCTAAGCTGATTGCTCAATGACCTAGGCCAATCGACTCTGCTCCAAATTTGACCTAAATCCGAATTTTGTTCTTTTCTAGCAGTTCATGTACTTGGTAACTCATTTTAGTTGTTTTTTCTTTGATTGTTTAGTTGTATGAGGGTTGAAATAGCTAGATTTAATTTTTTTCCTTAATTTTTTTTATTATTGGATATATGCCAAATACCCTATATCTAATTGCTTAATTAAAACAAGATATATAGATATTAGGCTTAAAATTGAACCTTAACATGAAATAGTAGTCCTTTAGGTAATTAAGTTGGCATATTGGGCTTGAAATGTAATCATACTTAGGGGGCTTTTGCCATGCTTTTAATTAATTAAATGAGCTCACTTAGCATAAGCTCATCCAATTGGGTCTCAACATGTAAAAAATGTAGTCCATTTAGATTAAAATGCTTGATAACTAAAAAGCATAATTTCTAATGGGCTAGATTAAATGGGCCTTGTACATAATTAAATAGTTAAATTATGCTAATAACTTAAATGGTGATTAGATGTAAATAAAATGGGCTAGAGCTAGGTGGATTTTATATGCTATAACACTTGTTTGTAATAATATATATGTTTTATTTATAGGGAATTGCCCGTTAAACAATAAAATTAAAAATGAGAATACACAAATAAGAAAATTAGTTTCCAGATCCATCTCTGTATGCGGTGAAGCTTCCTTATGGAATCAAGAAACACCACTCAATTAGTAAAAGTGTCCTGGAGAATTACCTAGGTAGCGACTCCTATCTTCGTGCTTGTCTTTATGACTAGTTAGCGTGTTCATATTAGGTTGAAAAACTTTATAGTACCGTAGTCGCTAGAGACACTTGGATACACTCCTGAAACCACCACCAACATCTAGCCTCTAGGATTTCCTCCATCCTTCTTTATAAATAGAAAAGGAAACCCTATGCCAAGAAGATTGGCAATTACCAGCAAGGAACAACAGTAAGTTTTTGAGGCAACATACACAAAACTCCCAAAAATCAAACACAGAGCCAAAAAAACTCTAGATTCCTATTAAATCTTTCATTCAGTCTCCCTCTTCTACTCATGAGGCTCGAGGATATGTACAACACGTTGACAATCTGAAGGTTCCCAAATCTATCATCACATAAGCATCTTCTTCTTTTTTTATGATTAGAAACATGCTAGGTTTTCTTATGATTGCCTTATTATTGGCACACAATTGATATATGTAGTGAAGTGACAAGGTTTAAGATTACATGATTTTTTTTGCTTAGAATTAGGGTTACATGATTTTATGTATTTTAAATTATGTTCATGATTCCTGAATTTTAAAATGGATAACTAATTTTCTCTTGAATTTTGAATCTAATAATTATAGAGATTGATTAACATGTTAGATTTGCCTTGTTATTAATAATAATTACATGTTTGATTGAAAATTATGTAGAATTTCATGTTTTAGAATTTTCTATAATAAGCATTTATTTATTGTAAGTCTTGTCTTTCGTCAATTTTATTTTCTTTGTCATAAAAATAGGCTTATTTATATGTATTATGCATGTTCTAACTATTCTTCATGTGTTTTCATATATGTACCTCGAGTGTTTTGAGTTGGAGCGTTGAAGTTATCAATTTTGGCCTAGGAGAACCCTGGAGCTGATCGGCTATATTCAGATGCGACCGGCTTTATGATGTGGCCAAACTAGTTTTCATCCAATTTGTCCATTTTTTACTATTTTCGAGGATTCTTGTTGTTTTTTGTAGGCCCGATTGTGATAATTTAGTTTTATCATTTTCCTTTGTTTTTTTATTTAGCTTTATGTTTATGTATTTGGATGAAAAAATGCATGCAATGTGATTGACAATAAAATTGGACATCTAGACCTAAGGATTATAATTAGGCTTTGGTATGTAATTTGTAGCTCATTAAACTAAAGAATGGTAAATTGGATTTAGGCAGAAAACTCATATAGACTTAGTAAGCTTTTCCATGTTTAATTGATTAATTGACTCACTTAGAATAGAAAAATGGAATTGAGCCTTGGTATATAAATTGTAGCCCACTTAGGATAATTACTTAGTAATCAAAGCATAATTAATAATTAGGTTAGACAAGGTGGGCCTCTTTGTATATAATTGAAGAGTTAACTTAGGATAATCATAAAATGAGCTAGACTTTGGTGGACCTCATATACTATAATGCTTGATGTGTAGAACTATTATATTGTACTTATAGTGATTAGGTCATTAATTAATAAAATAGAAAGTATGGATACACAAATAAGGAAGTCGTCTTTCGGATCTATCTCTGTATGTAGCGTAGCTTCTTTATGGAATCTAGTATGCCACTCAATTTGTAAAAGTATCCTAGAGAATTACTCGAGTAATGACTCTGTTTCTCTGCGCTGGTATGAATGACTAGTTAGCATGTTCCTAATTAGGTTAAAAAGCTTTGCAATACTGTAGTCGCTAGAGACACTTGGGTGCTCGCCTAAAACCACCGTCTATAGTCGTCATCCTCACTCCCGAACATGTCCCAATCTTTTTAGGTGGTGAATCCTTCTTTTAATGGTTTTAAGGTCTTTCATAATCCCTTAGGACCCTTAACTGAACAGCTCATTTTGAAAAAAGCATGGTACGAAGAATGGTTGCTTGACATGATGACGAGGTCGCATCATCGCTTGGGGCCAATCTTGAAAAGTCGCACTTATGCAACCCTTATTCTTTGTTTATAACTCAAAAACGATACTGCCAATAGAATTGTAACTACAATCCTTAAGGGTAGTACTGGAGTTAGGGATTCGAGATGTTGAATGGGCTAAAAGTAGACATGAGTAGCTGACTTTAATTGAAGAAGGGCATATGAAAGCTTTGTATCGCATGCAACTGTATAAAAAAAGAGTGGCCAAGACTTTTAATTAATGGGTAAAACCCAAGTGCTTAAAAGAAGGAGATTTAGTTATGAAACATAGGAAGTTTATAAACTTGAATCCAAGGGAAAAAATTCAAACCAATTTGGAAAGGCCCCTTTATAATAAAAAAGATGATGTCCCGATAAGGGGTTAAGTTAGCATACATGGAAAGAAACAAGTTCACTGAGCCAGTTAATATGGATAGGCTCTATTATATTTAGAATTAATTAAGCAAAAGCAATGCAAGAAAAATGAGGGAGAAAAAAGGGAAAAGGCTTGACAAGCCTAATGCCTATTCAAAAACAAAAGCCTGAAAGAAAATAATGAGTTAGAAAATTCAAAAGGACTAATCGGTCACCAGAGTCATAATGATTTAAGTAGAAGTTGTTCTTATAGTAAATGATGCAATATTGAATATATTTTATTTATATTGAAAAGATATTACGTGAGCAGAAGACACTACTAGCAGAACATACACACATGCAAGAAAAACTACATATTTTATATTTCATATATATCATCTTTCATAAATATTTTTCTTTCTTCTTTATTTTCTTACTCCCTTTGTTTCATTTTTCTTTCCTTTTTGTCTTCTTTCTTTCTCGTTTCCTTTCAATTCTTTCCTTTTCTACATCAGGTATTGGAGCTTGCATTGGACTCGTTGCGAGTGCTTGAAGGGCAAACTTGGAACACAATCCAATTTTTGTAAGCATCATTTGTTAAAAATCACCCTCTATAAGTGAAAGGCCTAGAATGGTCCTCGTAGACCAGGTGGCCCAGACGTGCTCTAGAAAAAGACCAGACATTCAGCTAGAAAAAAAAAACTCAGGTAAACCAGTCAAGATTTAGTAAGGGCTGCCAAGCAATAAAGAGTATAAAAAGAGCATAAGTGCAATCCAAAGATTGACACACAATTAATATATATAGCGAAGCGATAAGGCTCGGCTGCCACCAAGGCACATTCATTATGAACATGCTCATTTATAAGCTCGACAAGCAAGCTCGTCTATAGACTCGAGCTCGAGTTAATAATAATATAACTACAACATTTAATTGAAGCTACTAGTAACAAAAATAATAAATAATAAACAAATATATTATATAACAATTTAATAAAAATATTTTTCAAAATAGATAAAATAAAGTTAACCCATTATTATAATTTTTATTCTACTTATAAACTAATTTATATTATAAAATTTTAATTAATTTTTATGACGCTAAAAATATTCTAAAGGTATCATCTAATTATATTAATTTAATAAAAAGGTATTTAATATTAAAATCTTAATTAGTTTATAATATGTCATAATTAACTAGGTATTAGCGTGGAAAGAAAAAAATTAGATATTGAAAATAGTCAGTGGTATTACCATTATTGCAAAACCTTATATATATTTTAACCTTAACACAAAGTATTTTTTTTATAATCTCATACTTTTTAGTTCTTAGATATCTCATATTTGTTCAACTTGAATTCTGGAGTGGATAAAGTGGAGTATCGTTGTTAGACCATATAGTTTCTTTGAGAAAATCTTAATTTAATTAAAAATTTGAATTGAATTTACATTTATATTTATAAATGGCAATCAAATTGAAAACTAAGCTAAAATTATACAAGACTGTAATTTATATAAATTATTATATTATTGTAAAAAAAATTTAGCTACTTTATTATATCACACTTCAACTATTTTATATTTTAAATTTTATTTTGTGTTTTATAAATATTATTCATTAAAAGGTGAGTGCCACTAAAAAAAAATTTATGTGGCTCGCTTATATGCTTTTCTAAGTTAACACAAACTTGTGATATGTTTGATACGGTCTTCTTACAATTTTTGTGCATTGTTGATCTTTACTCTCATCATTCATGTTATTTTCGTGATACTTTTTTTTGCATGTTTTGTTATATTTTTATACGCTAATGTCGATTATTTTTGCTACAAATTTTTTTGTATTTTATTTTGCTATATTTGATACTTTCATCATTTTTTTTTATGTTTTTAAATATTGCTGTTGATTAATTTAATTATTGAAAATTGTCTAACGAGGACAAACTCAAATTGTACTTAATGAGCTCAAACTCAAGCTTTTCTCATTATATAACCACTTACTGAATCAAATCTGAACCAAGCTCGAGCTATTCATCGAACTAAGCTAGTTACGAACCGAGCTCATGCTATTCAGGAGTCTAATTATTTTCAAATGAGTCGAGCTTCTGCTCCATTATAATCTCAGGTCGAGCTCGAGCCAAGGCTAAAATTAAATGAACCAAGTATAAACTTGTTGATGTTCAGCTTGATTAAGTTCGATTACAGCACTATTCCCAACTAGGCTTTCCATGCTTCAAAGGAGCGAGCATGTTCTCGAACACTATGACATAAAAATATTTGAGCCTGTATAAGTTACACTCAACTTACGCACAGGACAACGAACTCAATTTCTCTTACAACCAAATCTAGTATCACAAAATAAAGAAAAACTGAGTCACAAAATGAAATGATAGAAGGAAAAAAAGAAAGGAAGAAAATAAAGAATAAAAATAGAAGGAAAAAAGAAAATAAATAAGTTGACCAGCCATTTTCAAACTTGAAAGATCGAACTAAGCAAAAGTTAGGGTCCTTGCATAAATGTAATAATAAAATAAAATAATAAGAAGGTGAGCACCGGATGCATGGCAGGAATGAAGGAAACCTACAGGATAACTAAGCTCCTTCGGAAGTGTTGGCTTTCCTTGTTACTGACCCTGTCAAAGTCTATGAGGGTCTTTGCAAGGATAAGGGTACCAATATGGTATTTGGACCCAATTGTGGTAAAAGCTAGATAATTTGCCAATCACCAAGTCCATCCTCTCAGGCTAGTAAAAACTAGGTAGCAAGACAGAACTACCACATGCCTAAATGGTGGAAAATTTATTTAGAATGGTACCATTTGACACACTATACAATTCAACATCTATGATAGATAGATGAAAGAAATGGACTATGTCGGTTATAGAAGAAACTTCTACTGAAGGAAGAACGAGGTCCTCAGTAGTTATTATTGGACAACCCATTATGGCACTGAACTCTTCTTACAGGGGGGCATTCCTCCCACCTATCAAAGCGAAAGACGTGGCTGATAAGGTCCTAAAACTTTGCAATGGCATGAAGAAATATAACCTTATATTGTGAAAAAATTTAAAACAAAAAAACATAAGATCAAGTAACACCAAGGTCGAGTAAAAGAGCGACTTGAGTACAAGCTGAAACAAACCTAATGAGCTTTCTATTGTATTTGTAAAGGAGATAACTGAGGGAAAAAATTTATAGAAGTATTGGCCTTGTTATGATAAAGATGAAAGACATACATGAATCTATACTAGTACACATTAAAGATGGGGCAACATGGAGAAAGATAGCTTTCAGCACCCATTTTTCGAATCTAGATATTAAGGGAATTACAGAAAACTCGATGATGAAAACTTTATATGCTTTAATAAATATCATAACCTCAAAAGAATAGACATAAGTCAATTTTAATTACCAATGCTTTGAAAAAAAAATAGTATGTGAAAAAAAAAAAGTGAAAATAAGAGGATGGAAAAAATACATTATACAAGTGGAATAAGAATGGGAGAGGAGAAAAATATAAAAAAGCGAAAAGGTAGAGTTAAAAAAAAAAAGCAATGATGTGAAATTTATAAAATATAAAATTTTTCTAACCATTAAGAAAAGAAAAAAAATAAAATTATATTTAATCTTACTTAGAGAGTAAGTTGTAAATATTCTTATCGAAAGAATCAATAAGAAAATATTTAAAGAGAATGTTAAAAGAGAGTATTGCTAGTATTTTTTATAATTAATTAAAGTAATTTAAATAATATTAAATAATTTAATTGTTAAAAAATTTTGAATTTTATATTTGTTATCAAATTTAGCATTTAATTTTTAAATTACTAAATTTCAACATTATATTTTTATATTAATTTTAATTTATCATTCGGTGAAATTATGGACCAAATTTATTAATATGATATAAATTTCAGCCATAACAAGAAAATAAAAAAATTAAATCAGTACATTTATTACTAAAAATTTATCACCTAAGCACATTAGAATAATGAAATTTCAAAAATTAAAAAAGAAAAAAAATAGTTTTATATACTTTAACAATTATATTCTAATAATCAACTACATCAATAACTCTAATATTAATTCAATTCTTTTAAGTTATTGTTGGAAGTGCTATATTAATAAATTTGATTGAAAATTCAAAGTTAAAACTAATATCAATATAAATATATGCTATTAAGATTAAAATTTTAAAAATTTCCTAGATTTAATAATAATTACAAATAAATATCTTTTTTATCAGACCTATCCATAGAGATTTACCAAAACAGCAAAAAAAAAAAAAAAAAAAAAAAAAGAAACCTTCTCGTACTATTACTTTGATTGGCTACAGACAACACTAAATTTGTAATTAAGAAAGAGAGACAGACAAAATTAATTAGGTAACCCATTTCACTACTGTAACACGCATTATCAATCCAATTTCGTCTTTGTCTTCTTCTTCATTTGGCGTCTTCTTAATTACTGCCAATACAAAGTCTATACTTCATGGTTCATAACACTTTGTTAATTAATATTACCCACCAAACATTTCTCACCTAACACACACTTGTGAATATATATATATATATATATATTATGTCACATTATACATAGTCATGTATCCATGCCATCTCATCCTGGGTTTTAAAGGAAGATTATACCTTATCCTCTTTTCTCTTGGTCTAAATTGAAGATCTTGTCTTCTGTTATTCTTTTTAAATTTTTCTTCACTCTTTTAATGCATTATATTAGTGTTATGTGTATTAAAGCAATGCTAATGAGTAATATATATATATATATATATATATATATATATATATATATATATATATATATTTGTGGACTATTGTAAATTAATTTTTTAATTATAAATATTAATTAATACTATTTTTATATTATTTATTTATTTTATATATTTTTTATTAATATAAATTATTAATGAGTTTATATATAATTTAAAAAATATTATTTTACTAAAAATCTTTCTTTTTTCGCTCACTTGATGAATTCAGGTTATTTAATTAATATTTGATTTAATAAGATAAAGATAGAAAAGAAAACTATGTGAATCACAAGGTACTTATATATTAATTTTTTGTTCAAAATAAAAAGAATAATCCCTCTCTGCACTAGTAGCACAATTATTAATTATTTTTGGTCTCTATCTCACAGATTGGTCTATTTGTGAACTAAACAAAAAATAAAGCAAGACAGAGAGACCAGTAAGATCTGGCCAAGTTTAGAATCAAGTTAAATGAAAGTGCAAACGTAATTCAATCAGCTAAGCGAAGTAAAATCAGTCAACTGATTAATTAATTAATTATCTCACAGCACTACTCATTTATTTCTCTCTTTAAATTTTTTTTTAAAAATTGAAAATTAGCAAAAGAAAAAGAAAAGGCGTGAGAAATAACAAGAGTCAGTAAGATTGATTAGTTAGCTCTAAATAGTTTAGTTTTCTTCTTTTCTTTCGTAAGGAAATATTATCCATTTATATAAAATAAAATAAATTAACAGCGAATTACAACTATTGCAATCGGATAAATATTTTTAAATTTTTAATCCAAACCAACTTTAATAGAAGAAACTCATATAATAATAAATAAATTTAAAACGGATTTGAGATTTAATTTTATTATCATATCGGATTGGAGTTTAAATCTGTAGATATCCATTACCCAAATTTAATTATATCAAATTTAATTATTATTATTTAAAATAATATTTTAAATTTTATTAATTTTATGCTTGGATTATATTAACATATTGAATATTTAATATGAATATTTGGATTTGAATAATTTATATTTTTTTATTTATATGAAATTTTGTTAATATATTTTAAAATTTAATTATTGTAAACGGATACCTATTTAATTACTCGAATATTTATATCAACCTAGGTAGGGTATCCTCTATCCATTTAAGTATCTATAAGTATATTTAATAATTATTTAATTTAAAAGAGTGTTAATCAAGTTCGAGTAGTATGCGAATATATCTATTTAGATTTGGAACGAATTTAGATAATTAAGACAATTTTTTAAACAGATTTAAGACAGATTAAAATAGATATATTTTAATCAAATAAATTCGAGTATCCTCTAGATGTGCGGATACTGCCATTTCTAGCCAAGTAACTTTTATATATATATATATATATATATATATATAGTATTATATCCTTAAATTATTCTAATGTATAATAAATATATGGTACTATATAACCTATAAAAATAATAATTTTAATAATTTATTAACATAATTAAATACTATTAAATATATATAATATTTAGTTATTAATTAATTAAATATATTATTTTTATTTATTAAAAAAATTTATAATATTAAATTATATTCTTTTTTTTATTAAGGTTTTGTCCTATTGGATTTTCTTTGGTAAGGTTTTTTTACGTTGTGGGAACTCAACTTTGATTTTGTTTTTAGTAATGATATTTAGTTTTTTTTCTACAAAAATAGAAAAATAATATAAATTGATTATCTGTAATTAAAAATAAAATAACACAGTAATACTAGCAAAATCCTACATACAAGTACTGTAGATAAAAATTACTCCTTTGTTAGGAAGAGGTTGAAATTTGGAACCTTTCTTATCCACTATAAAGGCATTTGCCTGGGTGGTACCAACCAAACGGTTAAGGTATAGCCAACTACCTATCAAAGTTGGACCAGCAGCAATATTAGATTTGTTTCAACTACCATTCTTTCTCATACCTCCCAGTCTTCTGTCTTTGTAATCCTTAAACAAGCCATCTTTCTCCTTTGTATTTTCCTTCTCCTATTAATACCCATTTATTAGTTCTCTCAGTTCACACGCAATCCATCCATATTTATTTATCTACTTTTAAATTTCTCTTTAGCTTCACCACTGAATACACCCAAAAAGAAAAAGCCTTCTCTGTCTGTTACTGCTTCTTTTTCTAGTTCTTCAGTGCTGTGTGTTTTCAGTTTTCAAGGTTTCAACACCCAATGGCCGACTTTGATCACTCCTCTAGCAATGATATTTCCGTTAATTCTACAGGTATTTATGTTTTGCTATCTGGTGTTTCTTTTTCTAATCTTCTTCTTTTCAGTCGCCTCTAATGGAGCAAATATTATCTATTCCCCTAGTGAGCATATGTAAATTGTAATGAAGCAACCCATGTGAGATTATAATGGTTTCTTGCTTTCCTTTTCGTGTACAAATTGCAGAGGACATTAGCCAAGACTCTAAGCTCGACTTCTCAGAGGATGAGGAAACCCTTATTACTAGGATGTTCAATCTTGTTGGAGAAAGGTAGGCTTTCATCAATTAATTAATTAATTAACCAACTGATACTTATCTTTGGATATATACATAAAAGTTACAGCAATTCCTTTTCTTCTCCAGGTGGTCTCTAATTGCTGGAAGAATTCCTGGAAGAACAGCCGAGGAAATTGAGAAGTACTGGACTTCCAGATATTCTACAAGCCAATGAAATGTCCAAAAATTAATCTTCCAATTGCGTTGTTTCTGTCTTTACTAAATACCAAATTAGAGCAGCAAAATTTTGGCTGGTTTAAGTTGCCAGTATTTTTCTTTGCCTGCGAACGGAAAAGTGAAGAATGAAGCTGCTGGTGTATTGGGTCTATTTTTATGCCTTCTTTTTCTTTTCTTTTTTTTTTTTCTTTTTTTTTTTTAATTTTTGTAAAATGGTGTTATTCATTTTGGTAATCCTACTGGTGACTAAGGTTTGGTAACTTGGCCTGATATGCTTAATTTGCAATCCTACACGGTGATCGAAGGGCACACTTTTGAATTTAGCGGTTTTAATACCTTTGAGAAGGTACAAACTGAGATATCAGATGTTGACGAATTATATAATATATATATATATATATATATGCTATTTTTAGGATTAGAATCATTACTTATAATTAGAAAAATAACTTATTAGTTATAATTATAAAATTACATATGAAAGCATCATTATTCCAAATTTGGCAAAACAAATTGCCCCGTCTATAGCAATGGATCTATAACATATTTGAGTCGCCTTGCCCTATCTTTCTTTCGATTTCTACAAAATTAAAAAACATTTATGTATTTCTTATTATCTTATTATATTATAGATATAAAATATTATTTCTTAAATAATGTATTGAGTACTCAATTTTAATTATTTTTAAACTATTAATAAATATATATGTATTTATATATATGTATGTATGTATGTATCTATATAAGCTTAACACAAATACATATAATATTTTTCCAACATTATAAATTATGGATTTTCAACATTAATAATCTCACACACGTACTCTAGGTACACATTTAACCATTTAGCGTTGCATGTTCATATAATATCTTAATTGAATTAAGATAATATTTAGGTCTTTCTAATTATAATTTATAATAGGACTTGATTGAAATGAAAGAAAGATGGTGGATTAATTAGAATAAAAGAATAAAAGCTAAAGGATTAATAAGTAATACGAACAATTCTTTAAAGGCCTAAAGAAATTTTTTTTAATTAAACATATCTTAACCTAGATTTAAAATAGAGGAATCTGAGAAAGATTTGTTTAATTAATCAACCTGATCAATTCTTTTTGCAAGAGGTGACTTAAAACACTATTTGGGGCATAATACTCATTTCTCAAGGCTTTAGAGGTTTAATTGATAAGTATTTTTTAAGAATTTTGATTGATTTTAGTTTAGGTTTGTAAGTTGCAATTTTGGGTTTGATTTTTCTAATTTTTCAATTTCTGTATTTTTATTATATCTTGAGCTAGAAAACTCCAACGAGTGGTTTGATTCTTTGGAAACCTCTAAGAGTCCTCTATAACTTTATAGTTTTGAGTTTTGATAATTTTGTCTCTATCTTGGTCGAATCATGTCAATTTTTTGTTGCTAAGTCTGTTAAGATAGCTTGAGCTAGTCATGTTGAAAAGTTCTTAACTTCTGCTATAAATTGAAGTGAAATCTTTATGTATATTTAGAAGGATGTATTTGATTAAGAGAATTAAAGACTGATAAAATTTAACAGCAAAGATGTATTCAATAGTAATTTTAGAAGACTTATTCAATTACAACTTTTATAAAGTGTATAAAAATAAATTAATATTTAAAAATTATTGACTTATATAGACATGGACTTTTATATACTTTTAATGACTTTTATGCATTGTTATGAATAAAGTTTTTAAGAATTCTTTTTCAGTTTTTCTCAAGATTTCAATAAAAATTTTACAACTCACATTTCTTATTTTCAATTTTTTTTGTATATCTTCTTTATTTCTCTTTTCTATATTCTCTATCTTAGAAAAAAATAAAAGAATGGATGAAACTTAAAAGCTAAAAATTATTTACTCATAAATATAAAGAAAATTAATTATAAGTTTTTAAATTAATTTTAAGAGGAGTCAGTCATAGTAAAAATGACTTTCAAATGAAGAATCTAGTGATTTTTGAAGGATTTTTTTTTTTTTTTTTGTAAATAACTTCACCATAAACTTTTAGGTTTTATTAAGAAGCTCAATTGGATAATCGTTTTTATTGGTAAGTGTGATTGTTGTTAGTTTAGGTATTTATCAAATAGATAATGAATAAAATATAACGAGTATAACATGAAGTTAACGGTTTAAATGGAGATAAATTGTGATATATGAAAATTTCTTTTTCAAACAAATAATTGTCTTGACAAAAGAATTAATGTTTATTTTATGAGATAAAAAATTTAAAAATGGATATGGATTCGACACAACAATGAAATGAATTTGTGCATGGGAGTTAGAGATAACATTATATAGAATAATTCTTAAAGTAAATGTAAAGAATAAGAAAATGGTAAAAGAAAAATAATTAATTTTATTTTTAATAATTGAATAATAAATAAATAATAGACTATAAATTAAGAAAAGTACATCAATGTCTATAAAATTCTTTTTTAAGTAAAATCTATGAAATTTATTTATAAATTCATGAACTTTGCAAATTAAAATTTATGAACACTTAAAAAGTAATTCGCTTAAAAAAATCTTATAAAGAGTATACAAAAGATGAGCCTTAAATACCTCTTGTATAAATTCTAGAAAGTTTTTCTAAGTTAATCCTAAAATCTGTCCTATATTGGTAGTTAAGATACACTTGTAAGATTGAGCTTAATCCCACTATTTGCATATCATTTGAGAGTTCTATGATTAGGAGAGCACATAGGCTTATTATATTGCTGAATTGTAAATGAAATTTATGAATTAGATACTGAAAACTACAAGAAGAGCATAGGTGCAAAATAGATATTTTGTGAAACTAGTTGTGTATTTTGATGAGAAGATATCAAACCTCTGCAAAATTGTTTTTTTTTTTTTTTATTTGAAACCTGACTATTAAACTTAGAAAAAATTGAGATTTAAGTTATTGATCTTGCCTAATTTCAGATTTAAACTTGTTAAAATATATTTAATTAGTATTACGAAATTTAAGTATAATTTTCAAAAATAAGTTGTTTTTGTTGAATTTTACATGATTTTGCAATATAACAACAAGATTATTTTAGCTTTCAACTGACCTAATTACATCAATTTACAATATTGATCAATGATCTTAGCTTTGAATTGATAAGCATAAATATTGATAGCCTTAATTTTGTTGATAAAAAATTATATACATCTCATTATTTACGGCATAACTTGATATAATCTTATTTTAATATGAGATGAGCATTCTTCCAATGTCTTTTTGTTTTCACGAAATGCTCGTATTAGTGTGTTTGAAATGTGCTGAGATAATATATGCATATATGATATATTTATAGTTCCCAGTGCATATTAAATACTTGATTGCAGGCTGGTGAAGAGAGAAAGGTCGAACTATGTTAATATATAGGACGAGTTAGCCATCAAGTGTGCCCATAATGAATTAAAAATGATGGTTGATTGATTGTGATTGTTATAAGGATGGTTAAAATCTGTGGAGCTTTTTTTTATCCTGCATTAAGTATGATAATTAATGATTTGTATTACTAATTTACTTTAATTTTAGAAAAGTTCGTAAGATGGTATGATCTTGCATGATAAAACATTTGTTGCCTCAAGAATTTAATTCATATGGTTAAATATTTTTTCAAATTGCATAGTTTTCTTCAATTAACAATTATTTTAAATTATTTTCTATTTGTATTTCTATTCACTAAGTATTTTTATATTAATTCTACTATTTTCTTATTTTTTTCAGAAAGTAAAGTTTGATAATGTGTGGTTGAGTTGAACAAGTATAATCAGATCATTGTCAGGTTCCAAGCTCATGAGCAGAATTAGTTGAATGTCTAGCTAAGAAACATAAGATGAATAAGAAATCAGAAGGAAAAGATAGCGCAAGAAAAGAATGACAGGTAGAGGAAAAAGATGAAAAGGAGAATAGAGAGTAAAAATAGAGGAATTGTATTGATTTTTATAATGCATATCCCTTTGATACAATCCATTTATTATTTAATAATAACCCAATCATTGGGATTCTAGAATTATAGCTAAAAGATAATAAAAACAGATATATTATTGTTAAGCTAAATGACAAAAGACAGTTATAGAAATTAACCAACTCAGCTACAAAATAAAAAGAATCTTTCTCTCATGGATAACAACTTTATTCCTCCTCATCATTCTTACGCCAACTTTTGGTATAGAATTTTCTTGGATCCTTCACTATGACACTACTGCAATTGTTCATTTCCACCATTCCACTATTCTGGATCATTGACAATACTTCCCTCATGGATTTTTTTCTTGTCCTCAAGGAAAAACTTAGGAAATTGGGACTGCATAAATGTTAAGTCTTACCAAGTAGCTTCCTCTTTAGACATGTTATTCCAATGAACCAAAACCTGCTGGATTTGTTGCCTCTTTTTGACTAACATTCTCTTTGCACATCAATGGGCTCTATCTTGAATTAACCTTTATTGTTGACTAAAGCCAAAGGCGGAGATGATTGAATTTTGGTGCCCACATATTTCTTCAGTAACAGGATGAACTTAAGATTCATTAGGGAGCTCCAACCTGTAAGCTACAAGGCCATATTTAGCTAGGATTTTATAGGGACCAAAGAACTTACCTACAAGTTTGATACACTTTCTGACTACAATAAAGCCTTGTATGTAGGGTTGCATCTTTAGGTATACTAGATCACCAACTTCAAATATTTGATCACTTCTTTTCCCATCTACTATGCTTCTGTCTGTTCTATGCTATCATCAATTGTTCTTTGAGCAGTTGAGTCATATGTTGCCTTTCTTGAACTAGCTGCTCCACAGATGCAACAAATGTATCTCCTTTAGATAGAATAGGAAGCTAAGAAGGAATTACCCCATATAGTGCCTACAAAGGGGTCATTTTTAGGTTGTTGTGATAGTTAATATTATACCACCACTCTTAGCTAGCTATCTACTCCAAGTGCCAGGCTCTAAAAAACACACATGTCTTAGATAATTTTCCAAAAATCTATTGACTCACTTAGTTTGGCCATTTGATTAAAGATGGTAGGTTGTGCTAAGATTGAGCTTAACCTTAGATAACTTAAATAGCTCTTGCGAAAATAGATTGATAAAGACTTTGTCTCTGTCTGAAGTAATGTCTTTAGGAAAGCCATGCAATTTAAAGATATTATTCAGGAATAACTAAGCAATCTTTGGTGCAGTGTAAGGATGAGTGACATGAATAAAGTGAGCATACTTGGTGAATCTATTCACCACTACAAGTATGGTGTCCTTACCTTCAGATTTAGGTAGTCCTTCAATAAAATCCATGGAAATGGATTCCCATGCTGTAGATGGCACTAGTAAGGGCTGTAAGAGTCCTGGATATGCCGCATTCTCATCCTTGCATTGTTAGCATCATCATTATCCCAATTCCTCTTTGATAAAGCATTTGCTACTCTATTCTCACTTCCTTTCTTATACAAGATGTTATAATCAAATCCCCAAAACTTAGTTAGCCCTTTCTTTTGGATGTAAGTAGTAATCTTCTGTTCTAAAAAGTGTTTTATACTCCTATGATCAATTTTGATCACAAGATGAGAATTTTCTAAGTAGTGCCTCCATTTTGAAATTGCAAAGAGAATGGCTAAGAACTCCTTCTCATAAATAGATAAGTCTTAGTTCCTAAAACTTAATGCCTTGCTGATGAAGGCTAAGGGCCTATTGTTTGCATCAAAATAACTCCTATTCTCTTACTACTAGCATCTGTTTCCAAAATAAAATCTTGAGAAAAATTAGATAATGCTAGTACTGGTGGACTATATAGTTTGGCAAAGGCCTCATCTGCCTCCTATCCCTACTTGAATGCATCTTTCTTTAATAATTCTATGAAAGGTCTACAAATTTACTCGTATCCCTTGACAAACTTCTTATAGTAACTAGTTAAGTTTAAAAAGCCCTTTAATTCCTTCAAATTCTTAGGTTTTGGCTAAGATTGCACAACTACAATCTTGGTTGGATCAGTACTCACCCTCTCCACAGAGATGATATGGCCTAAATACTCTACTTTATGCTGAGCAAAAGTGCACTCGAAAAACTTTATATATAATTATTGTTGCTGCAGAATTTGTAGAGTAATGTTTACATATTGCATATGATCTGCAAGAGATTTGTTGTATACTAATATATCATCAAAGAAAACAAGTGAACTTCCTTAAACAAGGCTGAAAAACCTGGTTCATTAGATATTAGAATGTGGCAAGAGCATTTGTCGGGCCAAATGGCATGACTAGAAACTCATAGTGGCCATTATGAGTCCTAGATGTTGTCTTGTAAATATCTGCTTGTCTCATCCTAATTTGATGGTAACTAGCCCTGAAATCTAGCTTAGAAAAATATTTAGGACCCTACAATTCATCTAGTAGATTTTTAATTATAGGAATTGGAAACTTATCTATAATCCACACAAAACCTCCATGTACCGTCCTTCTTTTTAACCGGTGATGCAAAGGGACTGTTACTGGGTTTGATTGAGGAAGCTTGAAGCATTTCTCTAATTTTTTTTCAATTTCAGACTTTTGGTAATAAGGGAATCTATATGGTCTAATATTTATGGGTTATGAGTTATCTATATGGAGGCAATTGTTTAGATTCTTCAAATACAAATTGGTAGAGATGGAGTAGCTGGTTTATGGGTTTAAGTATTTGTAGAGAAGTTGGCTGGATTGTGATAAGTAGTTGAGCTGAGGGAAGGTTTATCTCTATGCATTTGATTGTGAAGAGCTGAGCAATGGCCTTATGCCAACTTTTCTTCAAGAAACTTTGGAAATTTCTTGCAGTCATCAACTTCAATACTCCTATCTTAACTATTCCAAACAATTCAATTATTTTTCTCTCTTTGAAAAATGATAGCTTCATTCGATAAAAATCAAATATATGGTAGAACTATGATGTTTCATCCAATCAATACTAATTACCATATCATGACCTCCCAACCTTAACATCCTGAAATCAGATTTGAACTCATGCCCTTACATTCTCTACTTGAACTTATTACAAGTGAGCTTACTCACTATATTCTGCCTATTGGCAACTGTCACTAACAATGTCTTAGCCTAAGTCAACACACCCTTAGTATGTTTAATCATTCCTTTATCCACAAAACTATAGGTACTCCTACTATCTATTAAGATAATAATTCTTTTTCCCCCAACCTCTCCTCTAACTTTGAATATATATGTTGATTCAATGCCCTCTATTGCATGCATTGATATCTCAATACTGTTAGAATCTTTATTGCTTTCGTTATTAACTACCTCTCATTCCTCATCTTCCTCATTGATGGTTAAGGAATTGAATTGTTTAGGCTTACAAGTGTGACCAACGAAGTACTTATCTCCACATCTAAAGCACTGGCCAAGATTTCTTTTAAAGGTTGTGTTTGAACTGGTGTTTTTGGAATTTTTAAGAGTAGTGTTATTTGGTTCAGTTTTTTGTTGTTTGATTCAGGTTTTCCATCTATTTTCATGAGCATTCTTGATGAGTTGGTAGTAGGAAAGTTATTTTTGGTGTAAGTGTTAGGGAAGGAATTTATGGAAGTTGTTGTGGTTCTAGGTCAAGGTTTTTGTTTCTTGAGGAGGGCAACAATAGATTCTTGTAATCTTGCTTACTTATAAGCTTGCAAAAGAGTGGTGGGTTTAAAGATCTTAACCATTGGCCTTAATTCTTTACTTAACCTACTCATAAAACTAGAAACAATGTATATCTCATCCAACCATGGATGGCATTTGAGCATTAAAGATTTGAGTTCCTCAAATTTCTCTTAATACTCTTCCACACTCCCTTTTTATTTCATTTAATTGAACTCTTCTACTACATTTTCTAGTATTAACTCCCCAAATCTTTTACATAAATCCTCAGCAAACAGATGCCAAGTTCTTTCCCTATGCTGCATAAACCAACCTTGGAACCAATCGCTAGCTTTATCTCTAAGGTATAAGGTAGCATATCCAACTTTTAGTCTTTAGGAATTCCATAAATCTGAAATTCCTTCTAGCACTTTCTAATCCAAGTTTTAGGATGGTTGCCATCAAAATCGGATAGCTCAATCTTAGGTCTTCTATTGAAATTCCCATTGCTAAGTTCAGATTGACTAGTCTCACCCAACACAAGATTTCTAGCTAAATTAATAACAGGAATAGGTAGAACACCATTACCCATGGATCTTGATCCTCCAATATTAATGACTTTTAATTGTGTATCATTAGTAGGAGTAGGATAAGAACTTTATATAGTTAGAGCCATGGCCTTCACCATTTCTATCGATCGATTCATTTGTGACTACAAAGCCATCTGAGTGGACTATATAGCTTGTTATTCTTAAAACTATTTGTTTTCAACCTTTATTCGAGTATAGATTCCTCTCATGAACTCCTGACCCCTTAAATCCAACAACTTAAATTACTCTTCTACATTGTGTATTTGGCTTGATTCATTAACATAAGCTTTGTTCTTTTTAGCCATAATAATTTCTGCTAGAGTTGGCTCAGGAACAGAATTCTCTGATACCAAACTGTCAGGTTCCAAGCTCATGAGCATAATTAGTTGAATATCTAGTTTAGAAACATAGGAGGAATAAGAAATCAGAAGGAGAAGATAGTGTAAGAGAAGAATGACAGGTAAAGAAGAAAAGGAAAAAGAGAATAGAAATTGAAAATAGATAGAGGAATTGTACTAATTTGCGTAATGCATATCCCTTCAATACAATCCATTTGTTATTTAATAACAACTCAATCATTGGGATTCTAGAATTCTAGCTAAAAGATAATAAAAATTGCTATATTATTATTAAGCTAAATGATAAAAGACAATTATAGAAATTAACCAACTCAGCTACAAAATAAAAGAAACCTTTCTTTCATAGATAACAACTTCATTCCTCTTCATCATTCTCACGCCAACTTCTAGTATAGAATTTTCTTAGAACCTTCACTATTGACACTGCTGCAAATTGCCCATTTCCACCATTCGACTATTCTGGATCATGACAATTATATACACGCATAGACTTTTTATCAATAATTTATAATGAAATAATAATTTTTCTTTCATATTATGGTGATAGTCTACATGTAAATAAATTTTACGTTATTAATTTGATGTATGAATGTAAAAGTTGTGTATCAACTTATTTAATATCGTTTAATAAAGGTCATATATTGTTTTAGTCGGTAAATTGTAATATCATTTATACTAGATTAATTATTTTTTAAGTATGTATATATATATATATATATATATATATATATATATTGTACATATAATGCTATTAGTTAATTAAATTAAATGATTTTACACCTTTTTTATTTTAAATATCCTTCTCGAACTACGTAAAATAAAATGTGACAATTAATTTTTAGCGCATAAAAATGGATGCAACCAAATTGAACTTGCGTCGATAGTTAGATAGCTAAATTGAACCTTACAGTGTCTAAGAAGGGTGTATTTAATTAAAATTTTTAAAGACGTTGACAGAATTTAAAAGTCAGGATGTATTTAATAGTAACTTTAAAAGATTGTGTATAAGTCATGAGGTATTCAATATTGACTTGTAAAAGCTTTAAAAAAGTCTATAGAAATTAAAGGGTAATCAGTTACAACTTTTGTAAAATCTATAAAAGTAAGCTAGTATTTAAGAAGTCATTGACTTTTATAGACATGGACTTTTATATACCTTAAATAACTTTTTATACATTATTATAAATAAAAATTGTCAAGAATTCTCTCACTTTCCTTCAAGATTTCAATAAATTTTGTTTTTTTGAAAACTCATCTTTCTTCTTCTCAAATTCTCTTGCATTATCGTCTTCATTTTTCTTCACTATATTATTCATCTTAAGATATATAAGAAATTGGATGAAACTCAAAAACTAAAAAATATTTACTAATAATATATTCTTGTACTCACAAATACAAAAAAAATTAATTTAAAATTTTTAATTTAATTTTAAAAAGGATCCTCAAAAAATATGAATTTCAAATAAAGCATTTAGTGAATTATTTTGAGTAAACAAACCCACCATATATAGACTTCTAAATTTTATTTGAAAGATTATTTGAATAATTATTTATGTTGGTAAGTGTGATTGCTATCAATTTAAGTATTTAGTAAATAATTGATAAGCGTGATTGTTTGTTGGTTTAAGTATTTATCAAATAGATAATAACAAAATATAACGAGCATGACATGAATTTAATGATTTAATTAGAGACAAATTGTGATATGATAATTTTTTAAAAAATAAATTATTCTCTTGATGAAAAGATAGTATTTATATTGTGAGGTAGAAAATTTAAAAATAATGTTAATTTGACATAATAATAAAATAGAGTCTGTTACTTGTGTATGGAGTTGCAGATAACATTATATAGAATAATATTTAAAGTAAATAAAATGGTGAAAAGGAAGATAAAATAATGAAAATAAAATAATTAAATAATAGATAAACAATAATATATAAAAATCAATAAAAGTCTATCAATGTCTATAAAGATATTTTAGTAAAGTATTTAAATAAAAATTATTAAAAATTTATAAACTCCTTAAAAGTAATTATAAAAACTCTATAAAGTCTTAATTAAATATATTTTCTTAAGACTCGTTGTCTAAAAAAAAGTCAAATCGAACTATTTGAAAACTACAAGGGGTAAATTGGCTTTAAAAGATAACAAAAGCCAAATCAGGGATGAGAGAATAGTTAGAGGGCCAAATCGAAGCTTATTCCGTAAAAAGGTAATAATCCATCAAATAAAACTATTAGTAAACTTTAAAAATGGTGCCCTAATTCATTGTGCCGTTTTTCCCCCTCCGTCCTCAAAAAGAACAAGAAGCAGCCCTCTCTCTCTCTCGCTCTCCTCCTCCACGCAGCTAACAGGTAACTTGCTTTGCTTCCATCCTTTGTTTTTATTCTTCTGAAGTGCTTGTTTAATGGCCTTTCTTACTCTTTAATTGGGTTTCAGATATTGAATCAAAGTATAAAAATGGGGAAGAAAAGAAAGCATAGTGAAACAGAGGTAGCAGCACCAGAAAAGAAAGATGAAAGTGCTGCAGAAAGACCTAAGCGAACGCTCCTTGGTTGGAAAGACAAGTCTGAAGTCAAGCCAACTGAAACTCAAGGCTTTAGGAACAAAGAAAAGGTTCTAGTCACTTGTTCTCGCCGTATCAATTACAGGTTCAACAAACCCCTCTTCATTATTATTATTATTATTATTATTATTATTATTATTATTATTATTTTCTTGATTTTTTGGATTCAGTTTAACCTGAATTGTTATTTGATGGGTGCAGGTATCGGCACTTGATGTTAAATATAGTATCCCTTTTGCCTCATTGTAAGAAGGATAATAAGGTCGAGTCTAAAAGTAGTAAAGGCATGGCCCTTAATGAGTTGGTCGAGCTCAAGGGCTCTTCTTCTTGTTTATTCTTCGAGGTGATTAATTACTTTTCTTTTTGTTTCCTTGTGAAATAATTATTGCTGTTGGAGGCTGTTGTCACTTAAAACTAGTGCCATTCTTGATTCTGCTTAGTGTTTTTCTCCTATCTCTTATTGATTTTAAGATAGTAGCTTCACAACTTTTTCTTTCAAGGCTTTGTTTGGAATAAATTATGTGTAAGGATTGGATTCAATTGAATTCATGCACTTTTGACATGATTATATGTCTTTCAAATGTTCTTTTTTTTTTTTAAACTTAAGTTGAAAGAATTGATTTTAGCAACTATGAACTATCTAAACATGACAATTGAATAAATAGAATTCAAGACTTCTTCAAACACATTCTTGCTCTAAGTAGCTTCATATCTTTAAGACAAGTTCCTCTTTCCCAGTGATTATGCATCTTGAAGACTAGGAAAAGGAAATGAAAGTTTGGTTGTCTTAATATGAAGACTAATATTTTATTCTGTCGTGTATCTTGCAGTGCAGGAAACATAAAGATCTATATTTATGGATGGCCAAGTGCCCTGGTGGTCCATCTGTCAAATTTTTGGTTAATGCTGGTAATTTGATCTTTTGATTTCAAGTCTTGTATCATCATTTATTTTATTATAATACTGCAGATGAATCTGACTTGTTTAAGTTGTATGGTTCACTCCTTTTATAGTATTACGTGCTAAGGGGGCCTAACCAATGTAATTTGTTTTTGTTCATTCTAGTGCACACAATGGAAGAACTAAAGCTTACAGGAAATCATTTAAAAGGGTCACGGGCTATCTTAACTTTCTCAGCTAATTTTGATAAAGATGCCCATTGGAAACTCTTGAAGGAGATGCTAATGCAGGTTTTTAATATTGTTCAATCCTTTGCTGATATGGTGTTTATCTCCATTTTGTTTTTAGAATATTAATATGATAAAGGGAATTGATACAGCACATTTTCTAATTATTGCAATTAATAACACAGGGAGTTGATTATGAAATACTTTGAGTTGGTTGGTTCTAGCTGTAATATAATATTTCAAATGCTTGATATCTGTGTGATTTATAGCTTTGGTTACCATCAGTATGATGGATGATAAATTGTCTGGACGGGTAATTATTGTCATTGAATTCTCTCTTTTGTTATAGTACTGTCAGTGTTCTTGAGTGGAGTCTCTTAGGTCATATTCTACATCATAATAATTATTTACTTAGTGAATTCCGTACCTGATATTGCATTGCATGGAATCAAAATCACTAATGATTATCCTTTTTCAATGCTTTGAAATTTAACAACGTTTTCTAGAACAATTAAATTCTGAATTAATTGATGATAATTGATATGGCTGCTGTTCAAATATTGACATCTTCTATATGTTTCTCTTAGATATTTGGAACGCCTAAGGAGCACCGAAAATCTAAGCCTTATCATGATCATGTCTTTGTTTTCTCCATTGTCGATGATCATATTTGGTTCCGCAATTACCAGGTAATTTTAATATTGTTTAGAATTTTATAGCCTGCTTTTCCTGGTATATTTTAACCAATTATGCTAGTAATAAAGCCTTCAAAGCTTAATATATCAACCTTTTCTTCCTGGCATGCTATATAATCTACATTTAGTGTTTATCTTAATTGAAGATGATTATTATTAATGCCTTCCCATCCCTCTTCTGGAGCTCATCGAGCTGGAATTTGCTTAATGAGGTCTGAATTTTTCTGTTGGTTTGTAGGCTGAAACATGGTTCTATTTCTAAAGATTCATATTTCAGATTTATATTAATTAATTATAGTATGTTTTAAGCCGCAGAATCAGTTGTAGTATATAAATTCTATCAGCTGGTTAACCCCAACTTGTATGCGTAGTGGTATTTTACTAGAATGTTATTTTCTTGTTTACTAAAGTTTCTAAGAGAAACCATCCCAATACTTTTTAAATCATTATGTAAAAGTTAAGTTATCAATTATGATACTTAGGTGCTTAATTTATTGTGTTGGTGCAATTTTGAGGAACTTCTCAAACTAAACTTCGGATTTATAAATTTTTTAATCAAGTTGTAAATTAAACAACCTGAATTGAGATTTTATATTTTAAAAAACAGTTGTATTGGTCCTGAAATAAATGATACAAGGAATTGATAAAAATTAATTCATAGGTATTCTATTAAAACTAGTATTGCTCGCAGTGTTTTGCGTGCAAATTATTATTATAAAAGTTATAATATTATCTTATTTAATAAATTAGTATATAATATAATATTGAAATAGTAAATAATCTTACTAATAAAGTATTATTAATAATAACAATGAACACATAAGTTAATATATTAATAAAACAAAAATTGAAAGTATCATAGCTATTTTTCTGACTTCTTCCCTTCAAATTTTGCAAAAATTTCTATTAAATTATTTGAACTCCATCATGATCAATCTCTTATAGGATTAAGAATGTTTATATACATAATTATTATAGAATTTAAAAAAAATATACACAAGAACTCCATCATAAGTATAAATACTGTGAAGTAATTCATTAATCTCTTATAGAATTAAGAATCTATATGGAATTATTATAGGATTAAAAATATATACACGTGATTAATAAAATAAAATTAATAGTATCATACCTTTTTCTTTTTACTTGTCTTCAATTTTTGCGAGAATTTATAGTGAGTTATTTGAACTCCATCATAGGTATATATATACGGTGCATGCCAGCCAACAATAGATTGAAGCAAGAAAAAAATTATAAGGCCCACAATGTCTATAATTCATACAAAGCACGGATTTAGATAGAATGCTATTATAAGTCTCACAATGTCTATAATTCATACAAAGCAAGGTTTATAGATAGAATGCCATTTGCCAACATAAAAAAAAAAAAAAAATCCCAAATTCTCAAAATGATAAGAAATTTTTTTTGTATATTTATTTTTTATTGCCGACATAAAAAAGAAAGTTTACTTTAAATCTTAAATAATAAGAGTTATAGAAGTCCCATAATGCTTGTAATTCCCACAAAGGGTTTAGAATTATAGAAATCCCACAAAGCTTATAATTAGAAGTCCCACAATGTTTATAATTCCTACAAAGCAAGGGTTTTAAGTTATTTTAATTGTTTTAATTACTAATTAATTATAAGGGTACTTTAGTCAGTTCAAAAATTCCCCTCACTCTTCGTGCTTTTATATGTAATTATTCTAGATTATAGATAGATTATAGATATAGGACTTCAACTTTTACTTGAATTTAATTGAACTCGGCTTGGAACTTTTCTTTATTATTATAATCTTCTGATACTAAAAGAAAAGGATGTAAGGAGTCGTTCTAAAAAGAAACTTTTAGATCTGATTGTAAAAAATGTTGTCTCAAAAAAACTTAATTATAAATATTTTTTTACTATTAAGATTTATTATTTGGTTTCTATTATCTCAATCAGAAGTGTATACAGACTCAATTCAAAAAAGAAAACAAGAAGTATATACAGACAAAAGAATATAATGCAAATTACTTGAGATTCATGTGGAGGGGTGGGTATGCTTGGAAAACAAAAAACTGGCCAAAAAGGACTGACCTTCATAAGCCATTTGCTTTTTGTCCCTGTACTTGGAAAAAGTCAAAAATAAATTAGAGGGTATAGAAAGTAAATACACAGAGCAATTACTTTTTTGTCTTTATGATTGCCAAAGTAAAGAAGAAAACATAGGTACAAAAAAGTAAATACCCACTAAAATCACTATCATTGTTCCAAATCTTGCATGGTCATATTTATACAATGTGGCAACCAAGGTAGGAATAGTGCTTATGAATTGTATTTATAGCAGTGTATTTACTTATTTGTCTTCTTGAATTTGGTAACTATAAGGATAAAAGTTAAATGCAATTCTTATGAATGATATTCCAAGTACTTTATTTATTTCATACCATAAGTTTTTATGCCTTCTCTAAGACAAAAAAGTAAATGTCTTATTGTGGTGGAATCTATTCTGTTTTCTTTTTTTTTTAAATCGTAGAGTGGTGTCACTCAAAATACAGTTTGGTGATGTATAAAACAATTCTAGTCCTTTAAAGTGGTTGTTCATAATAGGGATGTTATCTTCATTTGGAGAACTGATACTTGTATTATTAGGAGCTTCTTTGTAGTGTGAAATCAGGAATGTTTTGCAGATTTATCCTCCCCCACCCGCAATGTTTCTCTGGGCTTTTGTGCTATCAACTGTGATTCGTGATGCTATTCTTACACCACATCCCTTGCTTGTACAAGTTCATAATAATCTTTTCTTTTCTTCCTCATTATAGATATCTGTTCCTCATAATGAATCAGATAAAGTGGTCCGAGGAGGCTTGGACAAAATGACCCTTGTTGAGGTTTGTATAGATATTTTTCCATTGTTATATATAATGGCACACGGCTGGTATATTAAAATTGGAAACTGGTTCTCTGCAGGTTGGTCCAAGATTTTGTTTGAATCCTATCAAGATATTTGGTGGAAGCTTTGGTGGCCCAACACTATATGAAAACCCATTCTACATATCTCCTAACCAGGTTAGGGTCTGACATTTTATACTGATTAGTTTTGGTTCTGGCACAATGTAACTTCTATTTTGTTAGTCAAGCTATTCTCGTGACTGCCATTACTTCTTCGAGTAGGGTAAGATTATGATTGTACAAGCTGAGCAATTTTGTTCCATTTATTGCCCTTCTATGTTCTGATTATAAAGCTTATTATCCTCACCTCCTGTAACCATAATGCCTTGTTTTAGTGCTCCCAGTTCATATTTTTTGCACTTGATGAGTGAAATGTTTGTCCTCTTGATACTTCCAGATTCGAGCATTGGAGAAAAGAAAGAAGGCTGGGAAGTTTGAGAAGAAAGTCAAAGCCAAGACAAGAAGGAAAATGCATGAGATGTCAAATCCTCTGGTGCCTGATGAGTTTGCAGACATGTGGAGGGAATGATTTCTCTTGTTTCTTTTTTTTTTTTTTTTCCTTTTACCCCTTCTCAATTTTGTTAAGTTGCATTATCACCTTGTATGACTCATCGGGGGTGTTCTTGGCGTCTCCGTAATTTTTCCCCATTTTATGGCAATTGAATTGGAAAACTTACAGCAAAGTCACCGCTCTAACTGTTGTAATACTTGAGTCTGCATTATAATGTTATGAAGTTGAAGATTGAATCTAAAATTAGTTCCAAGAAGTTGAGACTAACGTTTTCTATATGCGCACAAAACGAATGGGAACAGTGGAGAGGTTCCATTACCAGTACTGTGTTTTTATATAAACACAGATGCAGAGCAACTCCACCATAACTAACTTCATAAGGCAAAAAGGTATAAATAAGTTGTACACTTTAGGGATTTTTTTTTTCTAGTTCGGGCTTTTTAAAAAAAGTAGTCACTTTCATGTAAATTTTTGCACAATTTCTTTTCTAGGTAATTTGTAAACAAATTTGCAGTTTAGGATGATATTTGATGAGGTGGAACCAGTTTTTTTTTTTTTTAAATGACATTCATTTAAAAGGGTTCATAGGTTTTGGAAATATTTTAAAGGTTTTTTAGAATTAAATATTGGAAGTTTAGGAGTTACTCTCCAAATTTGGTTAGAGATTTTTTATTCTATAATTATAATTCTGATTACTATTGAATTTATAAATGATATATTTAATTATGTATTGTATTTATTATTGTAGTATTTTTTTAGTTTTAATATATTTAATTGAAGTTAAATTAATAAAATTTATTTATTTATAGTATTTTATTTATCTCTAATTTTTAAGATAATTGAATAAATTATAAAGCATATAATTAGATTTGATTAAGTAAATTATATTTTAAGATAGAGATGAAACGAGGGATGTGTGATATCTTTAAATTATGTCTCTATGGTTATTATCGATGAAAAACTCTTGTCTAGTGTTGGTGTATATTTCTACTTATATACCAAATCGATTAATGATTGTCATATATTTATTAATTTTTTAATTAGGCAAAAAGTAAAATTATACTTTAAATTTAATTTTTTTCAAAAGAAAATTACAAAAATAACTAAAAGACGATAATCTTAATCCATTTTATTGTATGTTTTAAATTCTTTCAAAAATACTATGAGGGTATTTGGTTCACAGGTTTGATGCAGCTGATAGCTATTTCTCTCTTAACAGTTATATTAACTATTTGGTAAAGACTTAAAAAAATAGCAACTGATAGCTGATTTGATTTTTTTATTTATTTAGATACTATTATACTTATTAAAACTTATTAATAATAACTTATTTTAAATTGATCTCATATAAATTAAATTTTATGTTTTAAATTAAATAATATAATTTTAAAATTATTTTTAATATTTAAATAATTATAATATTTAGAACTGTAGTATTTGAAATCAGAAATTTTTATTAGTAGAATTTGAATTTAAATTTAACTTTTTTTTAAATAATTTTTATAAATATTTTTAATAATAAATACAATTGAGTTAAAAAAATTAACTATAAATTTTTAATGATTATTTAACATACTAACAATAATTACTAATAAAATTCTATCAAGCAATTTAATTTATCAGTCGTCAACTACTAACTATCAACTACCGTCTATATCAGCTCAATCAAACAACCACAGTATTTAACTCTTTAAATATCATTTGTACCAGTTGCGTTATGCGTTAGTGTGATATATTTTGTGCAGGTAATTTTTACCCTTTGCTTACTATATTTGTATCATTCTATTACTTGTGCATGAGATAACTGCAAGCGGATTGGTTTTATGTACTGATTTCATTTATTGTGTCTGATATGAAAGTCTTTTGCTCGCTCGTAGTTCGTGCAACATGACGAGTCATTTGGCTTTCTTTTCCTTTCTTTCTTTTATTCTCTTATAATTAAAGTGTTAGATTGATTTTAAACTTAACAACAATCAATAATTAGCTTATATTTTAATTTTTCAATCAATTTATTCATTATTTGACAAAAAATATCAATTCAATCTATTCAAAAAATTTAAAAATAATTTTTTATTGAACTATAATGGAATTATTGATTTTAACATAATTTACTTTTATTATCTAATAAAGATAATTAAATAATACTTTTAATTAAAAATTAGAATTAAATAATATAGTTAAATTTTTAATTTATTATTGTCAAAGCTTATTTGAAATATTTTGATTAACTTATTTAATTTTTATATAATTTTTATAAATATTATAAATTATCGTAATTAAAAGTCATTGATAAAAAATGAAAAAACTTCATTAAACTAGCTTGTAGTTTAACGTATTTTCATTTTAAGATCTGATTTTTTTATTATTTTTTTACTTTAGTACTATGTGAATTTAACCATTAGCAAATAAAGGTCAAATTGTATAATACAGTTAAGAGATTCTAATGTGGCACATAATAGCTACTGTTTTTCCAACTGCCATGCCAGCACTTGTTAACGGTATTATACAATTTGAACGTTATTTACTAACGATCATATTCACAAGGTACCAAAGTGAAAAAAAATAAACCGCACATCCTAAGAAAAAATACGTTAAATCACATAATAGTTTACTAAAGATTTTTCTAAAAAAATTTATCAAAAAAATCTTAAATATTTAAAATAAAAAATAAAATCATATATCACATAAAATTTATGAGTTATATAAAATAATATAAAATAGCTCTAAGAATTTAATTTAGAATTTTCAATCAAAAATATTATCTAATATTATTTTAATAGAAAACTTACAAATAATCAAAAAATGATAAATTTAGAAAATTTTATATAATATTATTTTAGAATATTTAGCACCTCTTTCCAGCCGCCGCAAACTCTTCTTCTTCCTCCTCCCTCACCAACATCGCTTCCTTCTTCTTCTTTCTATTGCCGATGACGAGTTGGAGGAAGGGAAACTCCTCCCTCGCTGCCACCGCAAGCACAACCGTCTATCGCCCTTTTCCCACAAATCTGATGCCAGAAACGAGCTCCCCACCGTCGAAAACCTCCAAGCCAAGCTCCCCTGTCGTTTTTCCTCCGTCGGCAGCAGTTTATAGCCTTGCTGGAACTGAAACATCTCGGTCTCGGTTCGGTGGCTTCCGAAAAAAGCTTTTGCATTTTTGGACTTCACACAACTCAAGCTTCACATAGGCGCTTCCGGATTCGAAATCTGACACTGCTAGCGGTACCGGCTTTCAGACCCTAGTGTTTTCTGGACGCGCAGAATTTTGAACTTTTAGCTCGATAAAATTTATTTGTACCTTAAAAATTATCTAAAAACTTTTAGAAATTAATAACCCCATTAATTTTTAGTTATAAATAACTAATTAACTTAGTTTGCTTAATTGATAGTTTAATTATAAATATTATGAATTAATTAGTGAGATTAATTATTATTTGATTTTGTGATAATTACGGTTGTGAATAATTAATTAGATACCAAAAAAATTATTTGTGAGTTGGTTGTGGAGTAAATATTAATGACGGACCGTATGTTATTAATTGTAATATGTGGTGTATTGCGGAGTCGGAAAAATAATGCAGTTATGGGTGACCCGACTCCTGATAAATATGTATTGAATATCAAAGTGTTTTTAGGAGATTTTGGACCCGTTTTACGGAGGGTAAATATTCATATTCTTGGGAAGGTTCTACTGAATTTTCAGTAAAAATTTCCGAGTCAGAATTTCTTAGGCAGTATAATCTAGGAGTCTAGGCCTAAGAAAAATTAAGAATATCTCATTAATTGAGTTATTTTCGTGAATAGATAATCCATCCATCCGGTCAGCTCTACCCGAGGCATAGGAGCAGACTGCAGAGCGCGGAAAAATAGTGAGTTACAATCATATAATCAACTTGCTGGGCTATTGATGCAACCTACACCTAAGGCAGTGAACCTATCGATGCGGCCTAGCATTAGTGAGTATCAAGGTCGTATCCCTGGAGATCGGATGAACCTAAAGTTATTACTGTTCGCTGTGTTATCTAGTATGAGATAAGGTGTGAGAAGTCTAAATTAATTAACTAATGATTATGAATGCAAATAAATAAATGAACAGCAACTAACAATCGAAAGACAACCGCAACAAAAGAAACAAACCCAAAGGGGACTTAAGTGATGAAATTCTAAGGTTGATTTTATAAATTACCAATCTTGCTTACCCGTGCCTAAATCCTGAATCGAACTCGGTTCCTCTCTCGAGCTCACCGAGTTCCTAAACCTGCACTAACCTAATGGAATCTCTTCCTATCAGATTATTACATATTAGCATTAAGCGTGATTTAGAACTATTAAAAGTTGTTAATTCTTAATCTGGCGAGTAAATTAACCTTATCTTTAAGTGTTAACTACCAGTTCTTACTATTCAAGTTCTAGTTGTAACAAAGAACCTAAAAGATAATTAATTCAACGTCTCAAATTAACTAAATCAAATTTTATTACTAAACAACAAAAAGATTACAAGAATGGCAAATAAAAATCTAATAATTATACATAATCCATCAACAAAGGTGAACCCCAATGGGTTCGGCAGCCCTAGCTACTCATAATGAAAGAAACAAATACAAAAAGAAATAAACAACAGAAAAGGAAATGGAACATGTAACCCCTCTTCTCTCGAATCATGGTGGAAATGTCGCAAGCCAACTCTGAAACCAGCCTCAAGTATGGATCTCGGATGTCTCGATCAATCATCTAGAACCTTCAATATTTGCTTGAATCTCCCAAATCAATCCTTTCAAATGACGTTGGTCTCCCAAAATGTCAAGAATAGAGGTGTAAAAGTGAGGGGTCGCGCGCGTAGAGAAGTCCAGAAATCATAAGCGGAACCCTGTCTCATTTTGCATGCGCCTACTTATAGACAGAATCGCCTTAGCCCGGGTACAGCGTCCGGTGCAACGGCCCGGGTACAGCGTCCGTCGCCGATATGCACGGTCCGTGCAACGGGCAAGGGAGGCCGTGCAAATATGCATGGCCGCGCAACTGCCCGTGCAAAAGCCTCGAATTGCGCGCTAATAAGTAATCGAATCCGACAAACATATAATATGTTTAAATCATCCACAGAGCTTGGTTTCTGCCCGGAAATCAATCAATTTCCCATCAAGGAGTCTCAAAACCTGAAAAACTCAGAAACATACCAAAGTGCGATCAAATAAGAATAAATATGATTCAAATACATGAATAAACGACTGATAAACAGTCAATAAATATGCATATAATCATCTACATCAAACTACCCCACACTTAAGCGTTTACTTGTCCTCAAGCAATCAACAACTCACTCCTCAAATAGATACCAAATAACTCAATCAAATACTTTGCAGGAGGTTAGCTCAAAACAAGTCCCAAAACTCCATGACGAATTTCCTCAAAATCCCCAAATCACTAAATCCTTGAGAAAGAGAATAAAGTTAATAAAGTTGCTAAAATCAAAATGATAAACCATCCAAATTGAGAATTTGAGAACCATGCCTTACAAGATGTCACTCAAAACACACAAGTGTATAAAGGTGAAAGAATATCGCCAAGCTCTCAACGCAAAAATACAGAAAAAGGTGCTTACCATAAGCTTGCTTATAGATCCAATCTCCACTACTGTGAAATAATCAATAAACATGATTGAAGGGTCTTGAGCTAGGTTGTAATAGGATTAAGGTAGGGTATGGAGAAATATGGAAAGTAGGCTAAAAATTGCTGGAAAATTATGCAGGTAATGCAAGGAAATAGCCAAGGATCAAATGCTGTACAAAAAATGAATACTAAGTTGCTCCAATAATAAGATGATGCTCGAAATGAACTAAAAGAAAATTATACACATATGTATTATTATTATTATTATTATTTTTGTTTTATTTTTATTTTTTTAATACTCCTGCAACAACAGATAATGCAGGATGAAGTAATACAATGCTCAATCAAAAGTAGTAAAACGATATGTACCATTTAGATTGAAGGGAGCATCTACGAAAAATCTACCAACTTAATTAATATATGCAAATTGATCCAAAATGAAATGCAGCATAAACTCACATAATTTCCAGCAACAATGGTAGAATAAATAGAAGTGATAAAATGAGTGTCAAAGGTAAATTACAATGAAAGAAAGGCTAAGGGTCAAAATTGGTTCACTAAGGGAAAAACAGGGTTAGGCTTTTGGCCAAATTGTGTAAATCCTAAGTGCCCAAATCATCTCATAATTATCAAAAATTCATGTAATCTCAAAAGTCATCACAAAGCATGTTCTAGAAATAAAAATTATGTACAATGCTCACTAATAAAAAATAAAAGGAGGATAAAAACCTTACCATTTGAGTGGATTAAAATTGTATGAATTCTCAAACCAAAGTTTAAACAATCAAACAATCTAATAAGCATCAATATTAATAGTGTTCTATATCCAAGATAAAGTAAAATGAAAAAAATTAAGGAAAAACACCAGTTTTACCTGGCTTGATTGAAATTAAGAGATTCGTTCATTGCCTTCTTTCAACAAGTATCTATAAAAGCTATAAGGATATCCATTCAAAAGGGAAAAATCATCAACTACTTGATTAAAATAAAACTCAAGATAAGGACAGTAAGAATGAATAGACTCAATCAATAAGGGAAATGAAAGCAAAATAAAAACAGTAGAATACCATCCTTACAAAGGTTCGAGATAATAAAATTGCTACCTGCACAAAACTAAAGTACCTACCCCACACTTGAGAGAAACACTGTCCTCAGTGTGAAATAAGGTAGGCATTCCAAATAGGAAGATAAAATACACACAAAGAAGCAAATTATAGGAGTCGACAAAAAAAACTAGAAAACTAAAAGAAAAAACAAGACAACAGAAAGAGATAAAAACTAGAAATAGTCTACTGGATACTGCCCTTGATGTGCTTTAACACTCCAAAATATGTTAGTCCTCAAAATTGCGTATGAGCATCGAGTAGGCTAATTCCTGCAAAACTCAAGAATAAACACATCCCAAGCAACATCTAGTAAAAGGTTCAATAAAAGAAAATCATCTCAAAATAAAACAAACTAAAAATAAACTGAAATATCTAACTAAAAAAATAAATACATAAACAAAAGATGTCCAAAAACTCAAAAAGCATAAATAGATTCGGGAATGCCTCCCGAAGGCGCTTCTTTTTGTTCGAGTTGTCTAGCTGGACTCTACAGCAGCATTCCTGCATTGCGGGAAAATTTAGAAGGTGGGTTCAATGTAAGTTGGGGCTTGCGGCATATAAGCGCAAAGAAGAGGTCCAATGTGTGCGGTAGATGACCAAGGAGGTGCTCACCACACCGAGTTGGGATGCCCATTCATCCACTCCAAATCCTGGCTAAGTGACCTGTCATAAACAAACTTGCAACTACCCTTCTCGGGTGTATTATAGCACAAAGTCTCAAATTAATACAAGTTGTTTTCTTCAGATGAATAACACATATCAACAGGGAAAGAAACATGTATAGCATCATCCATTTATACATCCTATGGTTGCTTATCACATGGAAGGCCAATTCCATCAATACTGCAAATGACATGAACATGGCCAGTGGGAGAACTATCAAATGGGGGTAAACTAAAAGTAACACAATCATCCCCCACATTAAGTTCTAACTTTCCTTCAAATACGTCTATTTTAGCTCTAGTCGTGGCAAGGAAATCTCCCCAAAATCAACGGTACACCAATGCTCATTATCCATATCCACAACCAAAAAGTCCATAGGAAATATGAACTTATCTACATTGACTAGCACATTCTCTACAATCCCCCTAGAAAGTTTAACAGAACGGCCAGCTAATTGAATGCACATCCTAGTGGTTTCTGCCTCCCCCAAACCTAGCTTATTGAATAAACTAGTGGGCATGACATTTATGCTAGCCCCCAAATCAGCTAATGCATCATCAACACACAAATTACCTAAAGTGCAAGGAATAGTGAAACTCCCTGGATCATGACGTTTCTTTGGCAACTTGCTCTGAAACACTGCTGAGCACTCTTCGTTAAGCTTAACATAGGCTACCTCCTCCAACTTCCTTTTTCTGCTAAGTATGTCCTTTAAGAACTTGGCATACTTCAGCATCTGCTTCAATGCATCAATAAAAGGCAAGTTAATATGCAGTTGTCTAAAAATATCCAAAAACTTACTGAACTGCTCTTGCGCTTCTGCTTGTTTGACTCTAGCAGGATAAGGAATCTTAGGTTGATATTCCCTGACTGGGTTTGATTTCACCTTTTGTCCCTCAGGTTCCTTAACCTTACTGCTCGCCTCAACCTGCACATCAATAGTGGTGTCGTCAAAAATAGGCTTAGAAGGAGCTAAAATTAACTTACCTGAACGCAAAGTGATGGCGTTCACGTGCTCCCTCGGGTTAGACTCAGTGGTGCTGGGGAGCGCTCCTTGTTGTCTCTCAGACAACATCTTAGAAATTTGGCTAATATGAGTCTCCAAGTTATGAATCGAGGCTTGCTAATTCCTAAGTGCACTATCAGTTTGTTGGAACCTCATCTCTGTAGTCATCACAAACTTCATCATAAGCTCCTCTAGATTTGATTTCTTTTCTGGTGGAGGAGGAGCTTGTGCCCAGCTGGCTGTTGCTGTGGCTGCTGATGAAGTCTCTGAAAACCAAGTGGACCCTGGGCATTATTGATCCTCCAATTGAAGTCGGGATGATTACGCCACCCAGGGTTGTATGTATTACTATAAGGATCATTCTGCTGCCTTAGGGCATTCTCCATATAATCAACCTGCTCAACATCAGAAGACACAGTAGAAACAGATGGAAAAGCAGAGGAAGATGAAGCAAACATACCTCTCGCAGTATAATTCGCATTGTAGTGTGGGCTACCATAAAACTCGCAGCCAACGTTTACTGCATGAACCGACATTTGGAGTTGGTTAATCTTCTTGGCTAGAAGCTCCATCTGAGCTGCCAAGACTGCTATAGAATCCACTTGGTTGACCACTCCTTATCTTCCTGGTCGGCTCTTAGAGGATTGCCATTGATAATTGTTCATGGCCATTTCCTCTATCAAGTTTTAAGCCTGCTCGGGTGTCTTACTGTTTAGCGCCCCACCTGCTGCAGCATCCACCATCTGCCTCGTCGTAAGGTTCAACCCACTGTAGAAGGTTTGAACCTGCATCCATACTGGCAATCCGTGATGTGGGCAGCATCTCAAAAGATCCTTAAACCTCTCTCATGCATCGTACATGCTCTCATTATCAAACTGCACAAAAGAAGATATGTCATTTCTAAGTTTAGCAGTTTTAGTGGGAGGAAAATACTTATATAGAAATTTTTCGGCTAATGCCTTCCAGGTAGTAATCATCTGCCGTGGAAGAGATTGCAACCATCTCTTTGCTTTGTCCCTCAAGGAAAATGGAAACAATCTCAGCCGAATGGCGTCATCGGTTGTTCCATTTATCTTGAATGTGTCACAAATCTCTAAAAAGTTGGATATATGTGCATTGGGATCCTCGTTGGGCAATCCTCCAAACTGCACACTATGCTGGATCATCTGGATAACATTGGCCTTTATCTCAAAATTGTTGGCTGCTACAGGATGTCTGACTATACTAGTTTTCATCCCATCCAAAGATGGTCGAGCAAACTCGTACATCGTCCTCTGATCATCATCGGCCTAGGGGTTATGGTTCTCCATGACGTTAGCTCTTTGAACCTGAACTGTAACTCCTTCCTCCTCCTCAACTACCTGCAAACATCGTCTCAATTATCTGAGAAAGCGCTCCGGGTCAGATAAGGGTTCAATGGGATCAGGATTAGAGCTCATGGTCATAAACTACCTGAAAACGAGAATCTAAACAACCACCAATCAATAAAAATAATAAAATAAAGAATAAAGAATAAATAAATAAATAATGACTAAAGTAACAAAAACAATTCACTTTAGTTCACCGTTACAGATCCTCGGTAACGGTGCTAAAAACTTGCTGGGCTACTGATGCAACCTACACCTAAGGCAGTGAACCTATCGATGCGGCCTAGCACTAGTGAGTATCAAGGTCGTATCCTTGGAGATCGGGTGAACCTAAAGTTACTACTGTTCGCTATGTTATCTAGTCTGAAATAAGGTGTGAGAAGTCTAAATCAATTAACTAATGACTATGAATGCAAATAAATAAATGAACAGCAACTAACAATCGAAAGATAACTGCAATAAGAGAAACAAACCCAAAGGGGACCTAAATGATGGAATTCTAAGGTTGATTTTATAAATTACCAATCTTGCTTACCCGTGCCTAAATTCCTAAACCTGCACTAACCTAATGGAATCTCTTCCTATCAGATTATTACATATTAGCATTAAGCGTGATTTAGAGCTATCAAAAGTTGTTAATTCTTAATCCGGCGAGTAAGTTAACCTTATCTCTAAGTGTTAACTACCAATTCTTACTGTTCAAGTTCCAGTTGTAACAAGCATTTCTCAATGTCAAGAAACAACCTAAAAGACAATTAACTCAACGTCTCAAATTAACTAAATCAAACTTTATTATTAAACAGCAAGAAGATTACAAGATTGAAAAATAAAAATCTAATAATTAAGCACAATCCATCAACAAAGGTGAACCCCAATGGGTTCGGCACATGCAACCCCTCTTTTCTCGAATTAGGGTGGAAACGTCGCAAGCCAACTTTGAAACCAGCCTCAAGTATGGATCTCTGATGTCTCGATCAATCGTCTAGAACCTTCAATCTTTGCTTGAATCTCCCAAATCAATCCTTTGGAATGACGTTGGTCTTCCAAAATGTCAAGAATAGAGGTCCAGAAGTGAGGGGTCGCGCGTATAGAAAAGTCCAGAAATCAGAAGTGAACCTTGTCTCATTTTGCGTGCGCCTACTTATAGGCAGAAGTGCCCTAGCCCGTGCCATGGCCCGTGCAAATATGCACAGCCCGTGCCACTGCTCGTGCAACATCCCGTGTCGATATGCACGACCCGTGCAACGGGCAAGGGAGGCTGTGCAAATATGCATGGCCGTGCAACTGCCCGCAGAAAAGCCTCGAATTGCACGCCAACAAGGAATCGAATCCGACAAACATCTAATATGCGTAAATCATCCACAACTTGGTTTCTGCCCGGAAATTAATCAATTTCCCATCAAAGAGTCTGAAAACCTGAAAAACTCATAAACATACCAAAGTGCGATCAAACAGGAATAAATATGACTCAAATATACGAATAAACGACTGATAAACAGTCAATAGATATGCATAGAATCATCTACATCACAACTGCACTTATATAAGATCTAAATTAAATGCAATATTAATGGGGTAATAATTACTATGATTATTATTAGCATTATTATCACTAACTTTATTTAATTAATAATTATCACGAATACTAGTAGCATCATTATTATAAATTTTATTTTCGTTACTGTTATTCTTTTTGGCTATTATATTTATTATTATTTTATTATTATTATTATTATTACATATAATTTTCATGTTTGCTATACTCAAAGTTATTCAACTTTAATTCTTAATATGTTATTGAATAATTTATGTTGCTTGTGATTTATGCTATTTTTAATTATTATTGATGCTTTGATTGTAACTTCGGGATGAGGCGACAATATAACATGCCACCTAATGGATTACATCAGGACCGCATCCTCACCGGTATTGATCAGAGACATGTAGTAAAAGATTATTTTTGAAAATTGTCCTGGTCCATTACAACTCTTCGGGCTATAAGGATTTGATTGCTGGAGGAAAAATCCCTGGTAGAGCGTTGCTCTATAGGCACCGGTTTTAGGGAATTAAATGATAAGACTGGATTAAGGACCCTGGTTGAGCTTTGCTCTCTTGGCACTAGTCTTATTGGAATAAGGGAGGCAAATGACTAATAGGATTGAAGTTTAGAGTTTTGCTGAGGTACTCGTCCAATAACCGTTTAAATTGTATTTTTTTGAATCATGGCATGACACCTGTTTTGATATGATATAATATTTTATTCTGATTAAATAAATATTTTATTGAGGTAGCTGCATTTATTTTAGGATTATATGGTTTTAACTCATTCTAGAGGCTGACAGTCTCAATTTTAATTTTTTAGGTGACAACTAGGTTCCCCGTCGTCATTCTCTTGATAGCTTGACTTCCTTCTGATTCAGGCCCATTGTAATTATTTTCTATTTTTACACTTCGAACTATTCAAAAATATAGACTCACCGCAGTAGTAGTTCTAAAACTTGAACATTTTATTTTGGTCTGTTAAAACTATGAGAAAATATTGAATAATCATACTAATAGATTGATTTAATTATGTTGTGAATAAGCGAATAAATTGTTGGTACATTGGAGTAGAATATATATATATATATATATATATATATTTGAATTGTTGATTAGTTAGGCTTACAATAGGTTTTGGTGGCCTTAAGACTACCTATTTCCTAGTGTCAGTCACGAGCTCACAAATTAGATTGTTATAAAATTCACATCTAATTTAAGATAATATTTTTAAAATATTTTTTATAGAAAATATAAATATTTTAGTAATTATTTTATGAGATCTTAGACTCTTCCAAATATAAATACCTTAATATATGTCTCTCCACTACGGTGGTTTCTATTTTGTTAATAGGTGACTATTGTCACGTAAGTTTTGTTTTATCCCCAAACTTTGCCCACGTGCGGCCTAGCTCACTTGATTCCCCCAAAGTCAAGATTGCTAGTCAGCCTTCCCACATATGCTAAACTCGGCAAAATGGTAGCAATTATGCAAACAGAAGTATGCCTAAGAAAATGGCACAAAGAGAGCACAAGAGTTTGGAAAGGTAAGCTTGTATTGCTTAGTTCTCCACCTAAACTTTTTATGTTGTTGTTGTATCTTAAAATCGAAGACATGGAACTTCGCATCGAGAAGCTAGAGTCCAAGAAGGACGATGGGGAGCTTCGTGGGGAGATACAAGGTACCTTAAATGTTCTCGCCGACAATTTAGCGAGGGACAATGAGGCTCTTAAGAAGTTGCTTGCCTAATGCATGGAGAAGGTCGATAAGCTTGAGGTGGAGCTTAACTTGTGCAAGGCTGTGTTAGCGAATAGTGGGGGAAATCAAGTAAGCTAGGCTGCACGTGGGCAAAGTTTGGGGATAAAACAAAACTTACGTGACAGTTGGTATCAGAGCCAAGTTCGTATCAAAGTCCAGTTGGCATTAGAGCGCGGTTGAGTTCTTTGAGAAATCTTGCACGAGATTATGGCCAAAGTTGGTGAGCAATCCACTTCTACCGCTCCTCCCACTCTGAGGGAAGGAGGAAAGGAAAGTGGAAAGGGCCGTAGGGATAAGTCCTGCGACGTGATTGGCACGATGGAGGAAAGGCTAGTCAAGGTGGAGACTGCCATGTCCGATTGATGTGATAAAATCGAAGACATGGACCTTCGCATCGAGAAGCTAGAGTCCAAGGAGGACGATGGGGAGCTTCGTGGGGAGATGCAAGGTGCCTTAAATGTTCTTGCTGATACTTTAGCGAGGGACAATGAGGCTCTTAAGAAGTTGCTTGCCCAATGCATGGAGAAGATCGATAAGCTCGAGGTGGAGCTTAACTTGTGCAAGATCGCATTGGCGAATAGCGTGGGAAATCAAGTAAACTAGGCCGCACATGAGTAAAGTTTGGAGATAAAATAAAATTCACGTGACACTATGGTGAGCCTTTACTTTTTTTATTTCAAAAAGAAGAAAAATATTTGTGATATCTTTATGAATAAAAAATGATAAAAGAAATGTAAAAGCATGATAGAAGCAGCTCCAATGCTGCCAAAAGCGGAACTATACAACACATCTAGAGGGATTAGTTTTAGCAATATGCACACATTGGTAGTAGTGCAGGCCTTGCTTCAAACTAAGGTAAAGACAATGACCCTTTATCTCCTACACGTGCTTTACATTTAGGATGAAGCTCTAATTTTATTTGGAAAGGAAATAAAAGATGTCAAAAGAATGAAAAAGAAGAAAAAAAACGTAAGTCCAGTAGAAAAGAAATAAAAACACAGAAAGTAAAACTGAAATACAAATACATTGTAAATGAAAAGGAAAAAAACCACTGTATAAAAGATAAATTCTCAGAAAAAATAGTATGTAGTGTAATTTTCTCTCTTTTTTGAATTAAGCTCTTCATATTTATTTGTGTCACTAGCCCCTTTCTGAATGTCTTAATAAAAAATATTCTTGTAACTTAATGCCATTAAGTATATTATTTAAAAAATAATTTTTTATTATTTGAAAAATAATAGAAAAAAATATAAATAGAAATGGGTATGAAATAGAGATTCGAATTTTAGGGTTATGGTTATATTCTAATTTGGAAAGAAAGGGTGTAAATTGTTTTAGACAAGAAGTTGTTTCGGAGCAGTGGAAAAAGAATAGGTTAGAAAGTTGTTTGTTTTGAATTCACTCAAGGAGAAAAAGTTGGAAAAAGAATTAATAAACAAATAAAATCTATTTATACTATTATGTAATTCTTAATTTTTATATTCCATAACTATCGCCATCGATCCACCTTCGCCTCAATAATTCTAATATTCTCAATTACAATCACAGCCTAACCATCTCCTCCCCATCTACCGCTATCATTACCAAACTCAATATAAAAGTGAAATTTCTTAAAATTCATCAAAATGTGGGATTTACTTATTTTCAAATCCTAAATTGAGTAGTTTTATATTCTTCAAGTCTAAAAACTAGAATATTTATATTTTTAAAATTAACTTCGTCTATTTCATTATATAATGACAATGAGACTAAGTTAGATGGCTTTTAGTAAAATTAAAAATTAAGTACTAAAATTTAAATATTGAATATATTAAATACTAAAATTCAAGTATTAAATCTAATTAATCTGTTTGATAATTACTAAAAACTATTAATTGGATATATTTAGTCATGTGCTATTAATTGTTAAATTTTAGTTACTAAATCCAATTTTAAAATAACAAAGAAAAAAGAATAAAAATCATAAATAAAAAATATTTAGAGAAAAATTCATAATACGAAAATAGAATTTTTAATAAATATTTTATAAAATTATTAGATTTTAAATTAAGTACTAAAAAGCTAATAAAATAAACTCTTATTTATATATAGAATTAAATTGAAGACATCAACTTTAGCTTGAGTTTTTTGTCACTACAAAATTTAAGAGTTTAGGCTTTTTTTATTGTAAAACTTAAGAGTTCAGCCAATCGTGGATAGAAATGGCAACAGGTAAGGTATCCACCCATTTAAGATTATCCAAATTCGAACCTAATTAAAATATATATACTTGAACTCATTTTAAACCTGTTAAAAATGATTTTTATTATTCGAGCCCATCTCAGATCTGAATAAAAATATTTGTATATTATTCGAACTCGATAAAAATTGGTTTAATATATATAATTTTAATTAAACTTTATGAATATTTAAATGAGTGGCGGGTAACCTATTCTTTAAATACTTATTTATATAAATATTCGGATAATTAAAATGAATATCTTTTATAAATCCGTTCATAAAAATTAAATTCTAAAATATATTAACAAAAATTAATAAATTTGAATCATGTATTTTTAAATAAAAATTTATAACTTTAATTTTTCTTATTGTTGTATTTCATATACATAATATATATATATGTATATCATTTGAATGGGTATTAAATACTCAAGTACCTTATATATATATATATATATATGTTTAAATAATCGGTTTCGGGTAACGGATACTTGAAGGTTCAAATCAGAACCCGATTAGAATCAGACACAGATATTAAAATTTTATTCTAAACTCATTTCAAACTCGTTTATAACTACTTGTATCTATCCTATTAGTGTTCAATTGGGTCAGGTACTCGAAAATACCCATCCAACTGCCATTCTAATCATGGGTGATTATAAAATTTTAAGGGTTTAGAATTTTTGACTTATCATTATAAAATTTAAGAATATATTAAGGTTATACAAGTCACTTTAACAAACAATTCAAGAACTCAATAATTAACCATTTTCAGTAAACAATTTAAATTAAATGTTTTATTTACCATTTTAGGTGATCCTTTAACTTAATTGAAAGTTTTAAATTAAGCCATAATATATTAATAAATCAACTTAAAATTAATAAATGCTAAAAATTCTACTTTCAAGTGGTAAGTTGAGTTATCAGATATTTTCTCAATTTTAGGCACTACAAAAAATCGTTTTAGTTTTTTTTTAACTCGCATTTTTTGTATGTGAGGAATTAGTAGCTCCATCTTAAAAATAATACAGTGATAACTTCTATTCACTTTGGGAAAAAAATTACTACCTTTAAAAATATAATTGATTTATTTTTTCAATTTTAGAAATGTAATTGAATTATCTTGAACTTTAGAATTTAACTGGACATTACCCTAAAGTTCAATAGCATATCCATAGTACTTGCCAATTAATAAATACTGTTTTTTTTTTTTTGTCCTCTAAAACTATAATGCTAATTGCTAGGCCACACAAATTGGAAAGAGCCACTCTTACGATGATCCTTGCAAAGGGAAAGCCAATGGAAGACCACTTCAGGAAAAAGAAATTTAAGCCTCCCTCGAAAGCCATGTGAGGGATAAGAACTTAAGAAGGTTCTGTTTCTCCTCGAAGTGCTAAAACGTATACCTTACCCTACCGACTCCCAGTGTTATAATTCTCAGCAACGACACTCCAGAGGAGCATTAAATTAAACCAGTACGCCATCAACTAGCACGTTTTCCATGTCACAAACTCCAACAAAGAACACCTTGTTTGGCTTGGCCATTGATTATTGTTGTTTCTCCCCTTCCAAGGAAAACACTTATTACTGTTATCTTATCACTATCACAACAGCATTTTCACTTGCATCGGGTCATTGTCAATTCGTGGCCTTTATTTCTTCAGGTCTAATGCACAAATCAGCCTTTATGGTTTTTATTATATTCAAAAATATTAATTTTTTATAAAATTAACTACTATTTCTTTTATATATAAAATATAATTAAAGAAATAAATCAGTAATTTCAAAGTAAAAGTATAAGTTGATATTGAATTTATTATTATAAATTAGAAGTCCACAATTATTTATATTAACTTCAGATAATATAAGTATGAGTTTTGCCATAAGTTAGTTTTAAAATAATTAATTAATATATTTTTATTTACTATATTTTTTATTTGTATGATTTAATCTGATTAAAATTTAAATATTTTAAAACTTGTATTAATAAAATTAAATTGTTTTACAATTATTCTTAAATAATAATATAAAATTAAATATTCTTAGTTTAAAAATATTATTACTATCATTATTTTTATCATACATTAAAATTAAACCATATGAAAGATAAATGTTTTAATCCAATTTGATAAAAAAACATTTCATATTATAATCTAACTAAATAATCTAACATTGATTAACTTCACAAAAGAAATATTAAAATTGATAAATATTTATCAATAAAAAAATTTATAAATACTAAAATTGATAAATATTTATCAAAAAAAATGATAATTTTGTAGTTTAAAGATGCAGCTTTCTATCGAAAATCAAATAAAATTAGTATACAATTAGTATACGTAAACTATTCACTTTTTAGTATATTTTAATTTTGATATCTAATAAAAATAATAATTATTATATATGTATTTTATTTAATAATTTAAGACTAAATGTATTTTTAACACGTTTAAATTTTCTTAGATTAAATGGTGCTAAAAACAAAAATTAAAACAAGTAAAAAGATATAAATTAATTAAATTATTTTTATAAATATAAATTGTGCTAAAATAAAAGATTAAAACAGTAACAAAATATAAATTAATTATTTTATTAGATAATAAAATTAATTTGTGCCAAAATAAGATTTTATCTTATTTGGATAAAATAAATAAGTTGAGTATTTCATTATCTTTTTGTTTTTGAGTTTTTAGCTATCTTTCATCTTCTTTATTGGTTCTCCAGTGGAGACTGATAGGGACTTCAAGTGCTATCATGACTCATCTAAAAATTTTTAGAATAGAGAGTTTATTTTTGACATTAAATTTGAAAAAGGAGATTAAGTTGAAGAGGGAATAAAGCTTGAATTTTTGCATCGTCTAATTGCCAAATATATAGGTTGGTTCTAGCGAAATAAAAAGTGGAAGGGAGCTGGCCACACTGGAAAAATCTTATAGTAGGAGTTTGAGAGACTAAGATAGCTGGAGTAGGAAAAAAAAAGAGAAAAATGATGATAGGAAAAAAAATATTGGAAAGAAAGAGAAAGAAAGATGTATATAAATTAAAAACTAGTTTCACATACTTTATAAATATCTAATATATACCTTTTATTGTTGAACATTTTTTTTTATAGAAAAAATTTAAAATAGCTAAAATAAACTACTAATTGATATATATATACCTTTTGCTATTGAATTTTTTAGAATTTGCATTCTGTTTTATTTGAAAAAGTTTGAGATATCTAGCAGATATTTAAAGTGTATTATTTTCTTATTAAACATTTAGCTTTTTTACTTTTATTTTTAAATATTTTTATTTACATTCTTTTTAGCTTTTTAAAATAGTTGCTGATAGTGTAAATATTGACTAAATTATTCATTTAACGTTTTAATATTGAAGAAAATTGGAATTTCATATCATTAGCATTTAAACATAAACATAATTAAAATTCAACATATATTTTATTCAGTTTCTGTCAAAAGTGTACCAGACATATATTTTTTCTTTAACATATACCTGACATAATTCTCTTTCCATTTTATAGCCATTTTTTCTCTTTTTCAAATATAATATTATCAACATATTTTCACATTCTTAAACTAAGAAAATAACTTTTTAAATTTTTTATGTATTTACTTTATCACTAATATCATAAAATTAACCAAAATGCAATACCATTTCAAAAAAGTTATTATCATTTAAATTTGTTTTTTATTAAAAGTATATTAAATATATACTGTTCTTTCCAACACATACCATTTCACTTTGTTGTGATTTTTTTTAGTTGTTTAGCTATGATATTAAAAACATATCTCCACATTCTTAAATTAGTAAAATAACTCCTAAATTTATATTTATTCATCACTGGTATTTAAAAAAGATTAACCAAATTGCAATAATATTTCATACAGACTAAATATGTATTGTTGAATCTAGAGATTTTTTTTGAAATTTTCAAAATTTACTTATATTTTATGATATTTATTTTCTGTCAATGATAATTTTGATGCTGAATCACTTCTAAAATCAATGTTGTTAGTTAGTTTCTTATATTGATTTTTGCAACTATATTTTTTGGTATTTAATCATTGGCATTTTATATTTGGTTTTTAGTTTTATTTTTATTTTTTATTCTTGGTTTTCTTTGAAGAAATTCAAATCTAGGTATCTTTATAAATAAAATCATATTTTAAGGTATCTTTATAATAAAAATTATGTTTTAAAGTATTTTGTTGTCATCAATTTTTGCAGATATTATCTTGTGATTATTCTATATTTTGTGACAATTATAAATAAATTCTTAAAACTTAGTGTTTATAATTTATTCCTATTATGTGGTTTTTTAAAAAATCAATTAGATAAAAATTAATTTAAAATAAAACAGGCAACAACAGTTATAGCAAAGGATATTGAAAGGATATTATTACTTTTGTTGTTGTTTTCTTATATTTAATACCAATAGACTCAACAATTGCAACAACAAGAATAATAACAACACAACCAAGAATAGCAACAATAATAGAATCAATTGTGTTGTCTTTTCCTCACCCCTACCCCTACATTATTTACCTCACTATCATTAAGGAAAAAGGTAAAAACACAGACAAGAGCAAAGATATCAACAACAATAAGATACAGGCTAAATTGAGCCTGCATGTAAAGTTCTATTAGTTTTAGTATACTCACTTAAAAGAGATTGCCTTTAAGAGCTACGAGATTGCCCGAAGAGCTATTAAATCTCTCGAAAAATTATGAGATTGCTGGAAAAACTATGAAGCTCCATGAAGAACTATTAGATCTCCTACATTCCACAATATATGATCTCTATCAAATATCATGGTCAAGTACTACATCCTCCACTTCCTAAAAAATATGAGGCTATGTCTTCATCAGTTAAGGCACTTCTTCTATATACTCTAATTAATCATCTATAAATACTAAAAGTCACTTCATATGTGAGGTAACTCTATTTTAGACCTTTAAACTTTGTTATATAAAGTCTCAATACATTGCTGATTTAAACATCAGAGTGGTTTCTCCATGTAAAGTGCCCAGACCATTCTGACATAGATCTTTCTAATATAGATCTTCCATCTACAACTCTCCCTTGTAAATCTTTTCAATATAGATCGTCCATCTTTAGCTTTATCGTATAAATTTCTATAACTTTATTTCAGCTCTCCAAGCAACATAGGTTTCCGAGTAAGTTGTCAAATTCAGGTCAATGACATAAAAAATAATTGCTAGCATAGAGTTATTTATTTAATATTATTTTTTATAACTATTGTTTTTCAAGGCAACCATAAATGACGAATGAAAAAGGTCCTGTTTATTCAGTATATATAATATATATTTTTTATTAGGATAAAGTTCATACCTGTTAATTATTAGCGTTAGTAGAATAAACGACAGCACCCTTTTCTGAATCTAGATATCAAGGAGAATACGAATAACCATATGAGGCTAAGGTTGAGATTAATCCAATTGGAATTACCTTTTTAATATCATTTGGACTCAATTGTCAAGAAAACTAAAGTTTGAGGGTTAAAACGATAGCTTTCACAAATTTAAAGACCTAATTTCAAAGTTTTTAAATTTTTTATGTGTAGAGACAATCGATGCTACATAGTGTTGATTTATTCTTTTACACTCAGACATTTTTCTAGATGATTTTACATTCAAATACAGATTCTAGAAGGTTTTTGACCATAATCATGAATTTTTAATTATAATTATTTAAATTTAAAGAATTAAATTTAGATTTTTATTAACATTATTTTTTAAAATAATTGAAATTATCTCTTTCTCTTAGGGTTTCCTTTGAAATCCTACCTCTATAAATAGAAAGATGTGATTAAGATTAGGGTTAACAAGTAACAATGGGTAACAACGAGAGATAACAAAAAATAAAAAAAGAATAATAACGAGAAACAAACAGAAAAAACAAGAAAGAAAAAGAGAAATAAAATTATCATTCTTATTCGGGCAGAGAATTCAAGTCACTAAAAAAGAAACCACTCAAGAAAGAACTATTTTTGAAAACTTATTTTTAAGTCGATATAAGTTTTCTTAACACTAGATCCAGCATTGGACTCCTAACCATTTTTTGACTTTACTGCCTCCTTATCACCTGAGACATGCAGAACCATCAACTACGGCGACAACTTGAGGGTTTCTCCAAACATGCTTCTGTCATCATCTTAAAATCAGATTCTTTGTCCTTTTATTTTATTTTTTTGTTATTCATTATTAGAAACATGATTAGGGTTACTGATGTTATTTATGATTAGAATGATTAGATTAGGGTTTCTTGTGAATCTGCATATTAATTGGATTTTGAATCTAATAAAAAGAACTCTAAAATTTTGAATATGATAATTTGCCAATTAGAATTTTGAATCAGGTTAGACATATGCAATAGGATTAATGATTAGATTTATATTTTCATCATGATATAGTAATTAAATATGTTTAATATGATTAGATGACTGATTTGCTATCTTTTTGTTTACTGTACTTTTAGTTTTTAGGGTTTCGGTCAGTTTTAGGGTTTTTGATCGTTCAATTAATTCATGTTATTTTTATTTTTATTTTTATTTTTATTTTTATTTTTATTCTTTTCATATCTAATTAATTATACTCTCTGTGCATGTAAAATTTCTGCTATGGGGATACGAGATACACTAATGAATCGACAGAAAACTCATTTAGAACCCTAGATCGGTTGTGCATTCTTCAGTCCTAGATATTTTAGCTTTGGACGATTTGATGTATGATATATTGTATTGGATTTTTAGGACTTTTCCTTCACAATTTTAGTTGTAGGATGTGTTGTAATAATTAGGTTTATTTTCTGCTTTATTTTATTTATTTTGCTTATTGTGTGATTATAAAATATATGTTTATGTAATTGATTAATTAAAATGGGCCACATAGACTTAGGGCTAAAATTGGACGTAGCATGAATATTATAGTCCAATAGGTTAATCAACATTAACTAGGCCTAAAACCTAAAATTGAAGTAGACTTAGTGGGCCTTAGCATGTTTTAATTAGGATTAGGCTTCATTAGAATTAGGATTACAATGAACGAACATATCATAATAAATAATCCATTAGGTCTAAAGGTTGGAAATCAAAAGCATAATATATAATTTGGCTAGACTAGGTGGCTATATTTACATAATTAACTAGTAAATTAGGCTAACAACTTCAATATGGGCAAGGCTTGAATAAAATAAGTTAGACTAGGGTGAATTATGTGTGTTATTTGAGAAGCCTGTGTATAGATTGCTTGTATTTATAGGAAATAATTTTTTAAACAATATATTAAAGACTAATATACACAAATAAAGAAGTTGACTTCCGGATCCATCTTTGGATTTTATGGCGTAAGCTTCCTTATGGAATCTGAGAAATACCACTCATTAGTAAAAGTGTCTTGATGATTACCTGGGCGGCGACTTCCCATCTCCGCGCTAGTCTCAGTGACTAGTTAGCATGTTACCAATTAGGTTCAAAAGCCTTACAGTGCCGTAGTCACTACAGACACTTGGGTGTCCACCCGAAACCGCCGCCCACAGTGGCGACTTCACTAGGGATAAGAGAAGCTGATTCTAGTGTATGTTTATCTTTATTTTTATTTTTTAAGAGATTATTCTTGCATCACTACACCATTATCACACATTGTACACTTTGGTCCCTATTGTCCCAATGGCATCGATTAGTGGTTCGAATCTTAGAATTGCGAGACTGGCTAACCATTACTAAGTAATGAGTGAATTTCCTTCGTCTCATGGATCCTTGAGTGGGAAGACGAGCCAAGGAAGAAAACTTTTTACTTGTAGGAGCCTTTTATCCTTCCCAAAGACCCAGCTCATGGTAATGGCCGTAGTAATCTCCCTTAGGAACCCTATTGCTTACTATATGGGATATTTTCTTGTAAGTATCTTAAGCCTAAGTATTAAAAGGCCTTGGCCTAAAAATGTGGAACCAGGCTCTAGGCAAAAAATATGTTGGCTTTTATGCTTATACCGAGAAACATTACCATGTTTGTTTAAATATACTTTGAGAGCTTATGACATCGCATCAGGCCTACTATCCTCTGTTGATAAAAAGCCTAGACCTAAAATCCTAGAAAAGAAAGACTTACCTAGAACCGTGTGTGGGAGTAATAAGGTTGGAAGGATGAACTGTATACTATTGTGTATACTCACTTCATTTTCTTTTGTCATTATGCATTGCACGTGCATCATACATCTCATGCATCATACTAACCTTTGTTTTTTAGACATATAGACTCTCTTATGGATTTGAAGAGACAAGATAGTGAAAGATTAAAAAGAGTGCCTATTTCTTCAAGAATCAGAGCTATGTTAGAGCACCTAGAAATACCAAAACGCCAAGCTACCGAAGAGATGGCCAACAAAAGAGCTAATGAATAAGACGTCAAGATCCTCAAAAGTGATGGCCATCATACTTGAGGGGTGTGATTCAAAAAGAGCTCTAGCAACTCTTGGCTGGGATGGCCACGAACCAAGCCCCACCTGCTGCTCCTATTGCACCGGTTAATCTCTCTATTGTTGTTGACTTGCTTGTGTTTACTGCTGAGATTACTATTGCCATTGCAGCTGCAACCAAATGCTAATGCTGAAGACCTAGCAAGAAGGGGAGTGCCTTAGAATTTTTGGGACTTCGATGAATTTATACTAGACCAGGCTAAGAGAAAGACTACTCTTGCCACCAATGAAGCTGTGGGTGATATGAGTGTCTCGCTTGAAAAAATACAAGATATGTTAGAAATTAAAGGTTTGGACCCTACCTACGATTTTGAAGATAGGAGAAGACAAGCTACGTGCGAAGTTTAAAATGCTCGAGATGAACAAGTTCAACAGGACTGGAGACCTGAAGGTTTTTCTAAAGTAGTATATAACCATCATGAGAATTACTCAACTAAGCAGGACCTAGATTGTCAAGCTGTTTGTACTGTCACTTGAAGGACTCGTTGTCAACTAGTAACATGGTCTGGAAAAATCTGTCAAAGTTGAATGCCATGATTTATGTAATTCTTTTGTCAAGCAGTATGACTATAAGACTCATTTGGAAGTGCCAGTCAAGGATCTCAAATCCACCAAGCAGAAGCCGAATGAGTCCTTCTTTGATTACCTGACCAGATAGAGGAGTAAGGCTGGAGTGATGAAGAACAAGCCTTCTAAAAAGGCCAAGTTTGTATGGTGGTCTGAAACGTTCTTCTAGGATGGTTTGAAAGGTTGCAGATGATGAACCCTAAAATCTTTATGGATCTATACGATAATGGGCTACAGGTCGAGGAGATAGAGAACGACAAAAGAAATAGTGTGAGAACCAGCGGAAGGGCAAACTACCAGACTGGAGGGAGTAGGACCCTAGATGTAAATGCTGTGTAACAACCGAGGAAGTTCTCCAACTTTAAACAACCTCTCTATAAGATCTTTTAGAGATTGATATAGAATAGCATGCTCCTATCTACCGAATCCTAACGTATTCGGACACAAACCCAACACCTACTATAAATTCCACCAAGCACTCGGCCACCATATTGACAACTGCATATGGATAAAACACGAATTTTAGTACCTTATCGATGCTGGAAAGCTCATTGATCCTGACCAACCGAGCACCAAAAGGAACCCCTCACCAAACTACAATAGCGCACCACCCCTAAACCAAATGTCCATAATCCATCATGATTTCAACGAAGAGGAGATCATGAAATCTTTTATAGATCTACCTCAAACCGAGCCAGAAGCCAAACCAAATAGTCTGTAAAGAACCTACACCGAGCTAGGGGCACCACTATATATGGTGTTCTAACACTTAAAAATAGATTGGGAAGCTTAAGCCCCAATCGCTAAAAGACAGTCCTAAGCCTCACAATGGTCAGTATTATGAGTACCACCAAGCCTTCAGGCATATGGAGAACCAGTACTATCATCTTAAGCATGATCTTCAGGACTTAATCGACTCTAATGAATAGGAGGTTGAGCAATTTCCTTAGTATGAGTGTGAAGACCTGCGTGGGCAGCCCTCGGGCAATATGACTTCAAGGTCTAATATCCAAGGCCACCCTTAGCCGATATTCAAATCGAGAATATTATGCTAAGTGGTTGGGGATCAGATGACGATCAAGCCACTTATGAGCCTTACCTCCTAGAGGTCTGAAAAGAAGAAAAAATAAAGTCGATCATGGCTATCGACATCTGGTATAACTTTAGGGATGAGTATGAAGTTTAAGATGTCGAGGCCAAAGACATCTAGGTCGATAATGATTCCAAAACTGAGCTAGCGGGTAAGGGTAAAGAAGTTGGGTTATAAAAGTTAAAGCAAGAGAAATAAGCACTTGAAGATGGGGATGCTGTATTGCTAGAATGGTGAAAGAAGGAGAAAAAGACAGCCGACATCTGGAAACTGTTGATGCATTCATCGGACTAAGAAAAGGCTCTAATTCAGGCCTTATCTAGTATAAGTGTTAGAACAATAGCTACCCCTGAGGAGATGATCAAAACGGTAACTGACAAGACTACTAGAATGATCACCTTTTTAGATGAATACCTACCGCTTGAGGGAAGAGACCAATATAATGCCCTCTATATAGCAATAAAAGTAAAAGGGAAAAGAACCCCATATATGATGGGAAGAAAAAGATATCAATGCCAATCGGGGATGACGGGTTAGCTATCAACGTGCTTCTTGCATACTCTCTAAACTAGGGATGAATGCGAATGACCTAAAACCACTAGACATGGTCATAAGGGCCTATGACGAGACCAAAAGAGATGTGGGAGGGACGTTTTCAGCACTGATGAAAATGGATCCTATTGAATCCTAGGTAGAGTTTACCATTCTAGACATCCTAGTAACTTTTGCATTGTTATTGGAAAGGCTATAGTTCCATGCCCTAGGAGGAGTCTCTAACATAGTACATTAAAAGGTAAAACTCTCTCATGAAGGCGAGATTGTCATTATTAATGCTGAAGGTGGTAAGATTGTCTCAGCAATCTAAGAAACCATCAAAGAGGTGGATGCCCCTATTGGATTCCAAGTGGTGGTTCTCTATAAGGACTACATGAATCTTAAAGGAGCCAACATGTTTAAGAGAATGAACTTCAAGCTTCGAATAGGGCTAGAGAAGAATCAACAGGGTATTGGAGAGCTACCAGACTCAAAGGTTAGAAGACTCAGCGAGATTTGGAATATTCTGAAGAGGAAGACAAGAGCAAACCAAAGGGCAAGACTCTAAAAGACGTGTTTGTATAGGAGTACAAGTCCTACTCTAGGGAGTCCGAACTTGTTAGTGTAGTTGGGACTGAGGTACTAGGGTTTGAGATTTTCAAGAACCAAATTATTGATAAGATGATTGAGCTGAGTATCAAGAAAGTTTGAGAGAAGATTACCACCTAGATAGAAGAACTGAAGCTAGAAGAGTTCGCCGCTCAACCGAAAAAGAAAAGCCAAGAGGAACTAGCTGTTCTTATAGAAAATAATATAATTGATGTTTTTTTATGATGATGATATAATATCATTCGATATTTATAAGGACGATATTTATTTTCTCTTTAAGATCAATGATATAAATAATTTTTCTTACTTGTGTAATATTTTTCTAATAGTAGTGTGCATTTTGATGACCATAACATGTGCATGTTTAACATCAATTCCGTATAAATTGATTCATTTAATGTAGGCACAGATGTGAATCCACGAAACATTCTGATAGCTTATGATATAACTCTTGAAGAGAGGAGAGAATTTGAGAAAATAATAGAAAATAAAAAAGTTGTATTTGCTTGGTCCTATGATGATATTGCCAGGTCTAGATAGAAAAATTATAGAGAACCATATCCCAACTTATTCGCATATTAAGTTGGTCAAACAGAAAGTGAGAAGACTAAGGCTAAAATGGGTAGATAAGATACAAGAAGAGGTTGTCAAGTAGGTTATAGCTAATTTCCTCGATGCGGCTGACTACCTCGAGTGGTTGGCAAACATTGTTCTGATCTTGAAGAGTGATGGTAAGGTCCAAGGTCCAAGGCATGCCTAAGGACGACTTTACACTTCCCCACATAGACTTAATAATCGACAGTGCCGCTTCAAACGCGATGTATTCCTTTACAAATGTGTCGTATAGGTATAATCAGATCATGATGGCAGTAGTGGACAAGCTGAAGATATCTTTTATCACCGATTAGGGGACATACTGCTACAAGGTTATACCTTTTGGAATAAAGAACACATGGGAAACTTATAAGAGAGCAGCCACAATCTTGTTTCATGACATGATACATAAAGAGGTGGAGGTGTATATATTAATGGCATAATGGTAGAGTCTGAAACAAGGAAAGTGCACTTTTAAGCTCTTGATAAGTTTTTAGGACGAGTGGAAAGGTATAACCTGAGACCCAACCCGAAGAAGAGCATATTCGGAGTTACACCAGAGAAGCTGCTAGAGCACATAGTGAGTCAGCGAAACATAAAGATCAACCTGGACAAGGTCAAGGCTATTTAAGAGATGCCACCACCGATGATCGAGAAAGAAGTCAAAGGTTTTCTAGGACGCTTGCAATACAACAGCAGGTTCATTTTCAAGCTCACAATGGTCTGTGATCCTATCTTTAAGTTTTTAAGGAAACATCAACCTATTGTGTGGGATGAACATTGTCAAAAAGCTATTGACAGAATCAAGGATTATTTGATGAAGCCACCATTAATCAAGCCGTCGAAGGATGGCATGTTGATCCTATACTTGGCCTTAGAGGAGGAAGCTATAGAGGCAATGGTAGTGCAGTGCAAACTTAATGATGTAGAGCATGCAGTCTATTATCTCAGTAAGAAGTTGGTGCCTTATGAGTTGAAGTATAATCTCATGGAAAAGATGTGCCTAGCCATGATATAGGCTATAAGAAAGTTGAGACATTATTTTTAGTCTTATAAGGTCTAGAAAAATTCAAAAATAGACCATTTGAAGTACTTATTTGAAGCTCAATCTCTTACAAAAAAGTTGTCTAGATGGTTGGTACTCCTAACAGAATTCGATATTGAGTACATCACTAAGAATGTAGTCAAAAGTAGGGTTGTAGTTGAGTTTGTAGCCTAAAATACGATCAAAGGAGACGACCATTAGGATATGAAATTTTCTGATAAGAATTTGAGGGCAATTGAGATCCATGAGTTGAAGATATACTTTGATTGAGCTGTGAACGCAAGAGGTGCAGGCTTATGAGTGGCTCTGATTACGCTAGAAGGAGAGATACTAGCAATGGCCAAGATATTGGACTTTAAAGTGATCATTAACATGGCTGAGTATATAGCATGTTTATTTGGATTAGAAGCGGCAGTGGTAGCAGGAGCTAAGCATTTGATGGTCTACAGGGACTCCATGCTGGTAATCTAACAAGCCCTCAAGGAACGAGAAGTAAAAGAAGAGAGGTTGAAGCTGTATATCAATTATCTTAAAACTTTAGTGTGCAACTTCTCCAAGTTTTCCTTTGTACACTTGCCGTGGGACGAGAAAAAGATGGCGGATGCACTAGCTACTCTGTCGTCTATTTGGGTCAACTCCTTATGGATTTTGATGAAGCCTTTGGTGATCGTAAAATCGGGTGCCCCTTGGTATCAAGGGGATCAAATAATACAAGTTCAGATGGGACCGAAAGAGAAGCTATGGTTCTATGATCTAAAGCAGTTCATAGAAAGCAAGGAATATCCAGAGGAAGCGACTGCCGAGGAAAGATACGTGTTATAGATTCAAGCTAGGAACTACATCAGCCACGAGGGAGTCCTATATAGAAGAATAAAGTTGGGTGTACAACTCTGATATGTGACTAAAATAGAAGTTCAAGTAATGATGAAGAAAATGCACAAAGGAGTATGCGGGCCTCATATAAAGGGCATAGTGTTAACTAGGAAGATCATGCGATAAGGTTATTACTGGTTAACAATGGAGAAGGATTGCATAGCTAGTGATGAAATGCCGAGAATGCCAGCTGTAGAGTGACTTAAGTCATGTGTTTCCAACATCGATTGGGTAAACACCATACTCTATGGTTTATAGGATTGAAGTAATTTTGCCGGTTGAGTTAGAGTTGAAGTCTTTAAGAGTTTTATTGGGGCCTGGAATACCGAAATACTAATGGATTGCGTAAAGATACCAGCAATTGGCTTTGGTTGATGAGGAAAGGATGAAAGCCCTATACCACATGCAATTGTATCAAAAAAGGATAGTCAGGGCATTTAATAAGAAAGTAAAGCCAGGAAATATTAGAGCTGGTGATCCAGTATTGAAGTATACAAGGCCTATTGCATTCGACCCGAGAGGGAAGTTTAGGCTAAACTAGGAAGGGTCATACTTAGTAAAGAAGATTTTGCCTAGAGGTGTTGCTAAGATCTCAAACCTAGAGAGGAACGAGTTCACTAAGCTAATCAACATATATTGTCTCAAGAAATACTATGTATAATAAAAAAAATAGTAAGAATATAAGAATAATAGAAAAATAGCCTGCTAATAAGAAAACCTGAAATGGCGGGTCAGCCAAAAGTTAGGGCAAAAGAGAGAAAATAATTAGCTAAAAAATCTAAAAAGACTGGCTGATGATAGGAGTTATATCGTGAGAAATCAAAATGTATCCATTTGGACTTTTATTAAATGAATAAAATTGTTTAGAACTGTTATCAAACATATATATATCTATTTATCATCTTACGCACTAACTGAAAGGAAAACAAAGCTAAAAGTCCTAAGCAAAATCAATGCGATCTATAAAGAAGCATAATTTTTCTATCTTCTCATCCTTTTTTCGTCTGCATCTACATCCTTAGATAGAGCCTTGAAATTGTCATCAGTGGTAAGATCACCCTCGAACTCAAGGTTTCGCTCTATGTCTTGATGGGGCCACTTATCTAGAAAATCATGTCTGAGTGGGAAGCCTTTGAATTCAAGTAGAGATTCCAAGATTCATTCCTTTTGCCCGCATTGGCGGCAAAGTCTCGAAGGAGTGTATAAGGTGGATACTTGTATTTCAGATAAGAGTACGCAATCACCGTACACTATGAGCCTGACATGCTTAATTCTCCACTAAGGGCAAGTTTAGCGAATAAACGTGTCTGAAATGTCTGTCATCTAGGAATCCAGCCATCATGACCTCGTGGGATAACAATAGAACGGGTTTGCACAGGCTTCAGCTCGTACTTATCAATATCCCTCAGGATGGTCAATAAATAGAGCTTCTCCGCATCCAAATATGAAAAAGAGGTAAATAAAAAATGAAAAGAAAAGAAAAAAAAGAAAAAGCTAAGTTGAAAACTCGAAAGGGCGGCTTAGGCAAAAATAAAATCTGCTAAGTCGAAAACTCAAAATGGCGGTTTAGATAAAAGTTAAGACAAAAAAGCCTATTAAGTTGAAAATCCGAAAGAGCAGCTTAGGAAAAAATTAAGGCAAAACAATGAAAAAGTAAAAAAAAAAAAAGAGATTTAGTAATGTACCTATAAAAAATGAGGCTGACATTAAACCATTGATAGGTTTTATACATTGTCTAACTTAATGATGGTTTCAGCCAAGATGACTAGAACTAGATCTGCTCCATGCTCCACCTAATCAATAATGCCAACAATTCTGATATCTCCTTCTCCTTAAGGAGAAATCAGCAGAAATTGGGCATAAAGCCAAAAGCCCAACATCCGAATCCATGAAGGTGTGTCATTCTCCTTCTCACAACAAGAGATTAATGAAGTAAGGATAATATACTCGTCAACAGAATAGGAAAGTGCCTCAACTGGGGGATGTCGAATAAATCCACTAGTTTTTCAAGAAAGGGCTCATTGAGTTTTGACAGGGTGATAGGATGTGTAGAATCCTTGGGAAGACCAGTAGAAAATTCCTTAATCATGGGGCACAACTCTAACCCACCGAATCTAAAGACATAGTCCCTTGGACGCTAGAAGTTGATAGTATAGTGGAGAAACCCATAATCAAGCTTGGTGTGTTGCACGGCCTTAATAGATGAAAGATGGAATTTCCTAAGTTTGATCTAATCATTGCCCGTTAGATTTCTAAAAAGAGTTTATAGGCATTTGGCATTTTTCCAAGACATATTTTTTGACTTTTGAAATATAAAATCATGTATGGGAAAGTAGGAGGGGCTCATAGTTTATATAGGCCTTAAATTAGTGTTCGAATCGAACTCTACAACCGCAAAGCCGATCAACACTACGTACAGCCAATCGACTCAGCATACAACCGATCGACTATATGGCCTCCTAGGCCATTTTTGTAGGTTTTTTGGGTGATCACTTGATTTTTAATGCACAAAAGCTCTATGCAAAAATAAAGGAAATGAGCAAAAATAGAGGCAATTCAAAAGCCAAAATCATATTTTATACCTTCAAAAGTCAGAAGTCTACAAAAAGTTTTAAGTTCTACAAGCAATAAGAAGAAAGTACAAAGGAAGAATCAGAAGCCGGGGTTCTCTCCCAAACCCTCAATCTCGTCATCAAAGTCAGTGTCCATCCCTTGGGTCTGCAATGCTGATAGCTAAAGAGTTAGTGTGTCGATCCAACATTGCTGAGTGTCAATCTGATGCTGTCAGTCATCTAGTTGCCCCTGCAAGCCCTCATGGTCCCTCTATTGAAAACTCAAAAGGATATTAGTTAGTGCATTGCATACATGCATACATACATATTGCATAAGTCATTTTTTTACCCATTAGTCCTCACTAAGGATAAAGAATTGCCCTCTTGCAGTACCAACCAGTTGATGTACGTGCTTCAACTAATCCCTATGAAGTTGTATTTGCATAAATATGTCACTAACCTTTCAAGAAAACAAAGAGGTGAAAACACAGAAGAGAAGAGTAACTTACATGAATGCAAGTACTCAAATGAACTCTAGAGGGAGGCACTACTTCATGGCAAGCCGATGCTCCATCACATCATTTGGGTTCCAGTATAAAACCATCGGATCAAGAGGGAATAAAAAAATCCCTGGTACCACATCAGACATGGCCATGTGAGGTGCCTCAGAGGCTACACCGGTAGAAGAGCCTGCGATATGGGATGGCTTGGAGCATCGAGAGGACTGTCCCTGAGTCGGTTTACGAGCACCAAGAGCCTAGTGGATGAGCTGTAAATAACTGATTAAGAAAGTAGCACACAGTAAAAAGGGAATTCTAACTAAATTCAAGAAACTACTTGAGCTACAACATCATCGCCATGAGGCACGGCCCCCAATAACTGAGGGATGAATGAGGTATAGTCCGTCCGTTGGGATCAGATGGTAAGGTCTTCAGACTCGTCATACCCCGTCAAGCACTCTACTAATTTCTCCCCAGCAAGATATGATGTCCAAAACATGGAAAGAGGATGGGGATAATGGGACTTGACGCCTGCTGGAGCCTCATTCTTAGCTATAGATCCTCTCTCCTAAGTACCAAGCCCGATAGGCAGGTTCGGTCAGTAGGATCTTCCTCTGCTCAAGGTCAGTTGTAGACAACATATAAATAAAGCATGAATATAACTAACAAATTATATTTACCCTATCCCAAGTCAAGCTGTTGATCCACATGCAGTGCACGTGAACCTTAGACCACTTTAGAGTAACGGTCCTGATCGAACCCCAACAATTAAGCAAGGAAAAGCCCATGAGGTGCAGATGGATGATGAGTCCACCAGAAGTCTAATCTCTAGGGCCCAAACCTGCAGAGTAAAGAGTTGGATCGCATGCTAAAAACTGCATTCACTATTTTTATATAAGAAACTAAAGAAAAAGAAGTCAGTGCCTAATTTACGTGGATCGCATGCTAAGAACTACAGATCCTATTGTTGCCTCGGACGGTAATGTTCATCTGATGATACAAATATAAGAGAGCTGCAGATCCTAATTGTAAGAAGAGACCGGGTCCAAATCCCGTAGTGGTGCTAGATAGTGGAAGTTTAGTGAGTTCCCCGAGTCATTGAATAATGTTGTACCGAAGAGGTATACCAAAAATACTTGGGCCATCTAGTCAACCTCCCAAACATTCTAAGGAACGAAGCCCCGATAGTGGAAGGGGATGCGCTGATAAGCGATGCATCGTGATTTCTTGTACGTCGGTAAGAACGTGAGTAAGTCAGCTCGGATGTCGGAACACTGATTATGGATCACATCATCGAATGGCACATGAGTGCTAGAAAAGTCGATATTAGTGATAGTAGAAAAAGAAAGAGGAGAGAGAGTCAACTCACTAACCAGATTGTGGAAGGTATGGGCCGCGTCCATCCATCTCTCGAGCAAGGCATAGATAAAATTGTAATCAACCCTCTCGATGATTGATGGGACTGTGGCCACAAACTTACGGAAGCTAGTGTCTTTGATCCTGGCCTGAACTGAGCTAAAAAGTTCATCGAACCACTCACGAGCAGCATAGTAGATTTGCATTGGGCAGAGTCTATTAGCTCTGCATAGAGCCAATCAACATTGCACAGAGCCGATCAGTTCTACAGGTTAGGACACCAAATTTTTTTATTGATTTTTTATAATTTCTCACACATTTCGAACAAATAACGCATATATAAAGTCCTTTAGTTGTAGAAAATAAAGTTTAAGCCGAGAAATTACCTCTCAGACGGAAATAAGTGTGTAGTGGATGTTCAATTTTGCTAGAAGTGGAATCTCCTCTCCCATCACAAGTCCCAGATCATTTTGGCGAGAAATTAGAGCGGAAAACTCCTAATTTATTGCAATCAGAGTGCGCTAGGAAGTCTAGAAGATGAGCTTGCTATTTTGGGATGATTTTGCAAAATTTGATGAAATTTTGGGTGATGAATCGAAGAAAGAGTGAAAAAGGGTTTTTGAGAGAAAAGTAAGGAAGATGGATAAAGTAGAAGAAGTATGGAAATAAGGCTATATATGTGTCCTTGAGGAGGCAAAAATGTCATTTAGATCTCCAACTTATCAAAATCACATTTTAGTCTAAAAAGTTGATACAAGTTCGTAGAAGACATGTAGAAGCCGGTTGGCACCCCGAGGGAAAATTTTTGCAAAAATTATAAGTATGGTCTTACATTTTAGTCCCTAGATGGACTAAACACTGGTGTAGCTTCTAGACAGCATCAAAATAAATCAAAGCATACTCCAAGGTGGGAAATTTTAACCTAAGTACCCGAAAGCGAAAAGTTACCAAATTGATCCGAAGTGGCAAATTATTTCCTAAAATGGAAAATAGCCAGAAGAAAATCTCTACAGTCGTAAATTCAATGGGCATAGTTCCCAATTCAACGGGCGTAGTCCCTAAACAGCAGGCTAAGTCCTCAACTAAAGCAGGTGAAGTCCTCAACTTGAGCAGGCGAAGTCCTCTACCTAAGTACGTGAAGTCCTCAACCCAAGCAGGTGAAGCCAACCCAAGTGGGCGTGGCACTCGCATCAAATCAATGATCGAAGTTTAAGCTTACGGGGTGTGGCTTTTACAACTAATATAATATCCTTTTGCTATATCCTTGATATATATGATTTGTCTCAATTTATTTAATGCATTGCGTGCTTATAAATCTTGACAAATCAGGGGCAGCTGTTAGCATTCCTTTTTTGGATCTAGATATCGAGAGAAATACAAATAACCCTATAATGAAAGTTACCGCCTTCTTGGGTCTCGGAAGATAAGGACAGGCGAATCCGAGGTTAGGATTGAGGTTATCTAATTGGAATTACTTTTTTAAAATCAATTTAGACTCAATTATCAATAAAAATAAAGTTTGAGAGTTAAAACAGCAGTTTTCACAAATTCAGGGACTTAATTGCAAGTTTTTTTAACTTTTCTTGTGTAGAGCTATTCGGCTCTACATTGTGCTGATTAGGTTTTTTTGCACTTCGATGTCATTTCTCTCGATGATTTCACATCCAAACACATATTCTAGAAGATTTTTAATGATAATCATGAATTCTTAATGATAATTATTTAAACTTAAAGAATTAAATTTGGATATTTATGAATTTTATTTTTTAAAATAATTAAAATTATCATTTTTCATAGGATTTTCTTTGAAATTCTACCTCTATAAATAGAAAGAGGTGATTGGAATTAGGGTTAACAAGTAATAACAGGTAATAATGAGAGATAACAAAAGACAAAAAAGAACAATAACTAGAAACAAAGAGAAAAAGCTAGAGAGAAAGAGATAAAAAAGATTATCGTTCTTATTTGGGTAGAGAATTCAAGTCACTAAGAAAGAAGCCACTCAAGAAAGAACTGTTTTTGGAAACTTATTTTTAAATCGACATAAATTTTCTCAACGCCAGATCCAGTACCGGACTCCCAACCAGTCTTTGACTCTATTGCCTCATCATCATTTGAGACACACAAAACCATCAACTACGGTGACAACCTAAAGGCTTTACCAAACATGCATTCATCATCATATTAAAATCATGTTTTTGTCCTTTTAATTTTCTTTTTTTATTATTTATTGTTAGAAACATGATTAGGATTACTGTTGTTATTTATGATTAGTATTATTAGTTTGGGTTTCTTGTGAATCTGCGTATTAATTGGATTTTGAATATGATAATAAGAACTCTAGAGTTTTGAATTTGATAATTTTACCAATTAGAATTTTGAATCTAGTTAGACATATGCAACAGGATTAATAATTAGATTTATATTTTCATCATGATTTAGTTATTAAATATATTGAATAGGATTGCATGACTGATTTGATATCTTTTTATTACTGTACTTTTAGTTTCTAGGGTTTCTGTCAGTTTTAGGATTTTTGATTGTTCGATTGATTCCTATTGTTTTGATTTTTATTTTCATTTTATTTCTTTCATATCTAATTAATTTTACTCTTTATGCATGTGAAATATGACTTTGAGAATGTAAGATGCACTGATGAATCGATAGAAAACTCATTGGAACCCTAGAGCCGATTGGTTATGCATTCTTCAGTCCTAGATTTTTTTGGCTTTGGACTATTTTGATGTATTTTAATGTACTGTATTAGATTTTTAGGTATTTTTTCTTTACAACTTTAGTTATAGGCCGAGTTTTAATAATTAAATTTATTTTCTGCCTTTATTTTATTTATTTTACTTACTGTATGATTATAAAATATGTGATTATGTAATTGATTAATTAAAATTGGCCACATAGATTTAGGGTTAAAACTGGATCCAATATGAATATTGTAATCCAATAGGCTAATCAACATTAAGTGGACCTAAACCTAAAACTGAAGTAGATTCAGTGGGCCTTAGCATGTTTTAATAAGGATTGGACTTCAGTAGAATTAGGATTATAATGAACGGGTGTTATCATAATAAATAGTCCATTAAGTCTAAAGGTTGAAAATCAAAAGCATAAGATGTAATTAAGCTATATTAGGCAAGCTATATATACATAATTAACTAGTAATTTAGGCTAACAACTCCAATATGGGCTGGGCTTGAATAAAACGGGCTAGACCATGGTGAATTATGTGTGTTATTTGGTATAACTGTGTATAGATTACTTGCATTTATAGAAAATAATTTATTAGATAATAAAATTAAAAACTAATATACACAAATAAGGAAGTTGGCTTCCGAATCAATCTTTGGATTTTGTGGCATAAGCTTCCTTATGGAATATGAGAAGCGCCTTTCATTAGTAAAAGTGTCTCGGTGACTACTCGATGGTGACTCCCATCTCCGCTCTAGTCTCAGTGACTAGTTAGCGGATTCCCAATTAAGTAAAAAAGTCTTACAGTGCCATAGTCGCTAAAAACACTTAAATAAACGCCTAAGATTATTGCCCAGACACGCTATTATAAATTTATATTTATAAAATTTTACTTAAAAGAAAATTACCATCACAAAGAGACAATGAAAAATCTTAAAACCAAGAATCTAGCATCAGAACTAGCTGGATTGGTGAAGAATGGACTTGACTGGTCCAAAAATTGAAGCCTTGAAAATGTGATTATATGGCATGGGACACAATTTGTTCAGTTTTGACTTACTAATGTCATGGGCAGTTTAGGATAATCGTTGTCTATCATATGGACATAACAAAAATATTGAAGAAAAAAAGATAAGAACGGATGATTGGAGGCGGCTACCAGAAGGTCGAAGGATCAATCTATAGGATAGATTCAAACAGTCATGCTTTTATTGTCAGATATTATGGGAAAGAAAGATTAAACACAGATAGGAGCCGGGGATAGGGACAGGGATAGGGATAGGGATAGGGTTATCCTTAGTTTCTCCTCGGGACTCCAAACACAACCTCTTCTAACTGTTTCTTTCATCAGCTTCGTGACTAATTCCTCCAAAAAAGAGGAAAAAAAGAAAAGAAAAAACTACAAACTTTTCAAGTTTATCGGACGGATTTATTTTTTTTTCCTTTTGCTTTTTTACTATCACAGACTTATTTGGAATTATCATTATTTTAAGAATTAAATTTAAATTGTTATAAATTTTTGTATAGATTTATATTACTGGGTTTACTTTAAAAGATAATTTTTATTTTCTTCAAATATTACTTTTCATAATTAAGAAAACAAAACGAAACAATTTAGATAAACAGATTTGGCAACCTACATTCAAATAGAGCTTTAACCAGCATATTTTCAAACAGAGCTTTAATTAGATATCTTGTAAATTAATAATTAATAAAACTAGTAAGTTTTAAAATTCAAATCTCATCCAACTTAAAACAGATATATTACAAAATAAAATTTTAACTCTTTTTGTATTATTATTTGTAAAAAAAAAAAAAGTGTTTACACCAGCTTATATATAAAAATTGAACCACAAAAAACTTTCTGATATATATATTAATAGTTTTAATATATAGATATGACAATAATAAATTTTTCTCAAAAAGTAATAATTTATAACTTTATTATTTATTATACAATTATAACTAAATCGTTTTGCTAATTAACTAATGATTTTAGATCAACCAAATAGAAGTTTAATTTATTTTTCGAATTATATTTAACTAATGTATCTAGTTTTTTTAGTTATACGATGACTTTTAACTAAAATTAGTATAATAATTATATTATAAAATAAATTTTTAAAGTAATTAATAATATTTTTAATGTAATTTTTATATTTATTGTATTACAGAAATTTAAAATATTAAAAAAATATATGTAATATTAGGTCAAATGCATACATATATCAATTTAATTTAATAGGCATTTAAAATCTAAATTTCTTTAATTTTAAATACTTTTAGCTTTTGATCTAATTTATTATATATTTAAATTTCACTTTTTGATCATATTTAGATAATTACATACTATACATCGTAGATGTATTAAATAAAGGTATATATAAAATTTATTAAGAAATTATAAAATATGTTTAGATGTTAGTAAATTATATTAAAAATTAAAATATTAAACTGATTAAATTATCAAAGCTTAGAGACATAAATATCTTTAGCTGAAATTTTATTAATTTTTAATAATTTATTTTAATTGATAATTATAATAAAATAATAATAACAAGTAGAAAATGAAATAAAAGTTAGTCTTGTTAAAATCTCCTACATTTAATCCGAGTCTTTCTATCAAGATTTCTAAACTGCAAGATGTCTGCTATTGTGTTGTATATTCGCAATTAATGATGGTTTTGGTCTGTTATTGTGTTGTATGTTCACAATTGATGACACTTTTGGTATTTTATCTGTCTATTATTGTGTTGTATGTTCACAATTTATAATAGTTTTGGTCTTTTATTGGTAATAATAGTGACTAAAGTTGGGACAAGACGAAGCTCTTCAGGTGTTTAATTTTTGTAAATCAACAAATGTATTCTGCTAAAATTAAAAATAATAGAAAATCTTGATTTTACTTTTGGTAAATGATTAATGAAATAATGGAAGGGACAAAAGTCTATTCTCTTCTATTTACTAAGAAAATTCCCAAAAGGAAAAGAGATAAGAGTTGAACTGTATTTTAGGACTTTTTTCTTTTCCCTTTTAGTTACAAAAAGAAACAAAATAACAATTTTTAACACAAAGAGAAAGCAGAAAACCGCAAGGGGATAAGCATGAAATTATTGATCTTATTAAAAAACTCTTAGATAACTTGTTACTTAAGAAAATTAATTTTGTAATGTAAATATATAATGAAGTATTAAAAATTTATACTACTAAAATAATATAATATTAAATATATTTATAAATAATACATTTCCTTCTTAAAATTTAAATTATAAACTAATAAGGCAAAATATTTAGCCTTCCACGTGTCTTACAGTTATAATAGCCATGTGAAGACATGCATGACAGTTACGTGAACCTCTTCCTCTCCTTCTTGGGTAGACATCTTACGTTGGAGTCATGCACCGCTTTCTGTCCATGCAAAAATCAATTAAATAATATTAGCTCTTCACCATATTGTATTTTAAATTTCTGTTCTTTATGTTATATGATCGAGTAATCTTATACTTAATTTTTATTTATGTAATAACAATATATTCTATATATTTATTAAATTATTTATTAGTATTTCTAGATTAAAGTAAAATTCTATAAAAATATTATCTACCATATCATATGAATAATAATATTAGAATAAATATTAATAAAACATTTAACATTTTCCTATATTGTCGGTTAAAATATTGTTTCTTGAAATTTGTGTGTATTATTTTACCCGCATATTACTCGATCATATACATTTCAGAAGAACTCAATAAAACTTTAACTTTTCTTTTTAATGCTAACTTTTCGTACGGTTTCATCTCATTACTGAATTGAAGCATAGGTTGTAATGTATATTTATTTTTAAATATTATCTTATAATTTTGGTTTTGCGAATAATTGTTTTTCTTTTTAAAACCAATTATAAACTTAATAGATATTAAACATAAACCAACCAAAACCAGCAGAAATCAAAACAAAGTTAATTTCTTAAAGACGTAGCGTATTTTTAGAAACTCAAAATTAATAACATATATTTTTTGTTATTTTCTAAATTTTATATATTTTTGTAAAAAGATGGCTAACATAGCATTATAAACATGAGTCATCTTACTAGTGCATAATATTTATTTTTTAAAACTTTATTTGACTTTTTAATTGTATATAATTTTCCTATATTTTTTGGATAATAAAATAGTTTTGTTACAAACTAATTAGTTATAAAACTCAAAAATTTATATTTAATTAATACTTTTATTAAATTTTAAATTGTAAAAATAATTTTATTTATTACTAAATATTATTTATTTATTTATTTATAAGTATATTAATTATTATCTCCTTCATTTCATACTAATTAACCTTTTTTAGTATTTTATTTAGATTAAGAAAATATTTAATAAATTTAATTATAAAGAACAAATAGCTAATTGAGACTAAGTGACTTTTCCATAGATAGTAATGTGTGTATTATATTTAATAAATGTCAAGTGTACATTTGATGATGAACTAGTAGTTTATAGATAATGAATATAATATGTTTAACCTATAAATATTGATTTGTTTTATGCACAAACAATATATTCATTACTAATAGATTATGTATCTATCTATTATTAGTGTCAAGTTCATTAAATATAAATTTTAAATTCATCATCTATAAAGTGTATATTCATACTAATTAACTTTAATATTTTATTTAGATTAAGAAAGTATTTAATAAGTTTTATTATAGGAAGCACATAGCTAAAATGAGACTAAATAATTCTTCTATAGATATTAATGTGTGTATTATATTAAATGAACCTCAAATGTACATTTAATGAACTTGCAGTTTATAGATAATGAATATGTTATTTTTATAACCTATGAATAGTGACTTATTTTATGTATAGACATTATACTCATTACTTATAAAATGTATATTCATTTATTATTAGTATTAAGTTCATTCAACACGAACTTTAGATTCTTCACTTGTAAATCGTATATCCATATTAATTAACATTTTTTAATATGTTATTTAGATTAAAAAAGTATTTAATAAGCTTAATTATAAAAAATAAATAGCTAATTGAGACTAGACTATTATATAGATATTAATGTGTGTACTATATTAAATGAACCTCAAGTGTACATTTGAAGAACTTGTAATTTATAGATAATAAACATTCTATATTTTAACCTATGAATACTGATTTGTTTTATGTACAGACGGTATATTCATTATTTATAAAGTGTATGCTCATTTGTTATTAGTATCAAATGCATCAAATATGAACTAGATTCATCACTTATAAAATATACATTCATTTATTATTAGCATCATATTTATTAAATATATATTTTAAGTTCATTACTTGTAAATTATATATACATATGTTACTAGTATAAGGTTCATTAAATATAAAATATATATTCATTAACTTTTATTTATGAATCTATCCTTAACATATGAATTTGTTATTTATTACTTATAAAGTGTATATTCATTTATTATCACTATCAGGTTCATTAAACATAAACTTTAGATTCATTACTTATAAATTATATATTAATATATTATTAATGCAAGATTTATTAAACATATTAGGTTCATTATTGATAAATTATAAATTTATTTATTAGATTCATTAAATATGAAAAGTATATTCATTAATTTTTACTCGTGAACTTGTTCTTAACATATGAATCTTTTTTTAATTTATAATTTTTTAAGCTGTAATTTATGAACTTCGGTCATACGTGTGATGAATCTACGATTTACAACACACGAACCTTGAAATCATTTTATAAATTTAAATTATATAATAATAATGTTTGGAGAAAAAATGTTAAAATTATTATTATTCTTTTGAAAACATAAAATTACTTTTTATTATATTTACTCTTCATTATGTTAATAAAACTTATATTATTTTAATATATAGTATAATTTTTGTAAAAGTATTAACATATTCCTAAAAATAATTTTAGTAATATAGTAAAAAAGAAATATAAAATATATTAAATTATAAAAATTATAATAAAGAATATAATATTTTTTTAAATAATAACATAATATAAAATTAAGAGATGAGACATGATAAAATAATATTTATGGTATATTGATTTATCTATTTTGTAATAAATCTAAATTTATATTATTAATTTATTTTTATTTTCTTAGTTTATTAACTATTTAAGGATATAAAATGTCAATTAATATCTAATTAAATAAATCCTAATTTTATAATTTATTAAAACACACACTCTGATTTTATTTCTAACAAGACAAGTATGTTTGACCTTAAATATATAAAATTTAATGTTTCTGTGCATGATATAACAATCTTTCAAAGGATGCATCATTGAGTTCTAGACACCGGACCCACTGTACTTACTAGTATTTCATGAGTCTGTGATATAGCAAAAATATAATAAAAGGAAACTTTCTTATAAGTCTATTGATTCAAAACATACATAAATAAACAATCTTTTAATAACTTGTTGACTATGATTTAATGATTTGTCTTGTTTCTCTGATAAGTTTTAGACTGTCTCGTTATTTGTGATGAGGTTTTTCACTTGTATTTTTCTTTGCTTTCATATTTTACCATAGCGCTATTATATGGTAACACTACTAAAATGGAGTTATATGGAAGATTTCGCTGGCGGATGAGAAAGAATAAGGATTGATTCTTGATGAAGCTGATCTGGTTTCTATTCAAGCAAATCACTCCATGGTCAGCTAAAAATATCCATGGAGAATAGCTTTTCTGCCTATGGTGCCAGCTGCTTCATGAGCACTATAGATCCTTTCATGGATTGCTCTAAGGACAAATTGCCTTTCCTTCAAGATACATGTATACCAAGGATAAGATATTGATTTCCTGTACAGGATACCCTCTTGAAAAGAGTACATGGTCAAGGTCTTTACAACTTTAATTGCAGCATTCTTGTTCTCTTGTAACTTTCCTTCTTCGAGGTACTAGATGATCTCCTTCATCCGAGGGTCATATTCTTCAATGACCAAATACCTCTTCTTTTGCTATAGTCGACTTTTCATATATGTTGAATGGGACATCATTGCTCGACTCACTTTGTGAGGCGAGTTTGGCTAAGTAGTCTGCTTCTTTGTTCTCATCTCGTAGGACTTGGATGATGCTCCATTAGCCCTCTTAACATTAGATGCTTTGTCAACATGCAAGGCCCATTTAATAAGAGCTTCATCGACTTTTTATGCACTTTTTGGCTTGCTCATTCTCTACCAAAAAGTCGGCTAATATTTGCACTTTCATAGCTTTTCTAGGCTCATATCAAACATGAAAAGCCCCCACCTGAACTGACCAATGACAAGTCACCCAGATGTTTCTAGCCTCTATAGTGCCTTCCTTAGTGGTTGATTTATTCTAACTATCACTATTGTGCTTCAAAATACTATCTGAGCTTAGTAATTATGGTGATTATAACTAGGGCTAATTTCTCTATTATGGGGTACCGAGTTTCTACTCTTTCTAAAATCTTACTCGTATAATAGATAGACTTTTGTTCGCTATCATCCTCCTTGACTAGTATAGAGGCAATGGTTTCCTTAGTCACCACCATATACAATTACAAGCTTTCCTCACTCAAAGGTCTGCTGAGTAAGGATGGCAAGCTCAAGAACTTCTTTGTTTCTTCAAAAGCCTTCTGACATTCAAAATTCTTAACATTCTTTAGAGTTTTGAAGAAAGGTAGGCATCTTTTAGCCGAGCAGCGAATGAACCGACCAAGAGCTATTATTCGGCCATTTAACTTGTGTACTTCGCTGATGCTACTTGGTGGGTCTCATTTCTATGATTGCCTTAATTCTATCGAAGTTAGCCAATATCCCTCTTTGTAAGATACATGAATCCTAAGAATTTTTCAGCTTTGACGCTAAAAGCACACTTGTCAAGGTTTAATTTGAGCTGGTATTTCTCTAAGATGTTAAATGATTCTTTTAGATCTCTAGATAATCCTCGGCCCTAGCCGACTTGATGATCATATCGTCCACATATACCTCTATAGTTTTGCCTATCTGATCTTTGAATATAGTGTTTACCAATCTTTAGTATGTGCTCTAGTGTTATTTAGACCAAAAGGCATTATTGTGTAACAAAAGGTAATTATATTCGTGAAAAAAGAAGTCTTCTCTTCGTTAGACTTATACATCTTGATTTGATGATACCTTTGAGCAGTAATGATGGTGATGATAACTAAGGCTAATTTCTCTACTATGGGGTACCGAGTTTCTACTCCTTTCAAAACCTTACTAGTATAATAGATAGGCTTTTGTTCGCCATCATCCTCCTTGACTAGTATAGAGGCGATGGTTTCCTTAGTCACCGCCAGATACAATTACAAGCTTTCCTCACTCAAAGGTCTATTGAGTAAGGATGGTGAGCTCATAAACTTCTTTATCTCTTCAAAAGCCTTCTGACATTCAAAATTCTTAACATTCTTCAGAGTTTTGAAGAAAGGTAGGCATCTTTTAGCCGAGCAGGGAATGAACCGACTTAGAGCTATTATTCAACCATTTAACTTATGTACTTCATTGTCCTAAGAATTTTTCAGCTTTGACACTAAAAACACACTTGTCAAGGTTTAATTTGAGCTGGTATTTCTCTAAGATGTTGAATGATTCTTTTCGATCTCTAAATAATCCTCGGTTCTAGCCGACTTGATGATCATATCGTCCACATATACCTCTATATTCTTGCCTATCTGATCTTTGAACATAGTGTTTAATAATCTTTAGTATGTGCTCTAGTGTTCTTTAGACCAAAAGGCATTACTGTGTAACAAAAGGTAATTCTATTCGTGAAAAAAAGTCTTCTCTTTATTAGACTTATACATCTTATACCTTTGAGGAGCGTCAATAAAGCTATATACTTTATAGCCACTTGTTGAATCCACTATCTGATAAATATTAGGGAGAGGATAACCATCCTTCAGGTTAGCCTTATTTAGATATGTAAAATCAACACACATCCTCTATCTCCTATTTGGCTTCTTAACCAAAACCAAATTTGCTTTCCAGTCAAGATACATTATCGGCCTGATGAACCCGACTTTCAGCAACTTGTTGACCTCCTCTACTGTGGCGATTTACCTTTCAGGAGCAAAACTTCTCTTCTGCTATTTAACCGGCTTGAAGCCTGGATTGACATTTAATTGATGGGAGATTATATTCAAATCAACCTTAACTATCTTAGAAAATGAGCTAGCGAACATTTGCTTTTTCTCAATAAGCACCTGTTCTATGCTCTCAATCATTTGACCGGATAACTCAGTGTTGATCTGAACTATTTCTCTGGATCTATGCCTACAGAGAACTTTCTTAACTCTCCCATCGACTCTACTTTAGTTAGACCTTCCACCAGTGGATGCATTAAAGTTTCTATAAGGTGTGTTTGGCATGTCCTTTTTAGCGCAGTAAGATAGCACTTCCTCGCCATCTTCTGATTACCGAGCACAGTAATGACCCCTCTAGAAGTCAGAATTTTCATCTTCAAATAGTTACTACTTGTGGTTGCCTTTGTTTCCATCAGCATAGGCCGTCCGAAGGCTATATTGTATGCAAACAAAATATCAATTACGGAGAAGGAAGTTCGCCACTTTTTGGTCAAACCTTTTATTCTATCCACTTTCCTGGTTTCTTCTCTGAGCTCTACCATTAGCTCGGCTATTCTTAAAAAGCTGCATTGGCTAGCTATCTAAACCAAGCAATGGAATCGTGCATGGCTTTAGATGCATCACTCCCCACCAATGGCTTTGTAGCACTATAGACTCGTGATGTTAATTGCACTTCCATGATCCACAAATAACCTCCTTACCTAATAGTTCTCAATAAATCCTGAGACTATTAAGGCAATTTGGTCAGGCATTTCAATTCCTTCTTCATTATTTTCTAAGAAAACTATATCTAGGAGCTTTTCCTTCTCGGCCATCATAACTCGGCTTTTCCTCTTAGCTACAAACATAGCTCCTTCATAGATTACATTATTATCGCCCTTTTTAGATCTCTCTTTCTTGTGGATCCCTCCTGATCTCAATCTCTTAATCATCTGGAATCCCTAGAACTCCTATTCTTGTCTGAATGACCCTTTTTTCCAACAAGAAATCTCTTGAGATGTCATTTCTCAATCAGTCAATCAATATCTCTTTTAAAGTGTATACAATCTTCAGTATCATGGCTATGATTGTTGTGGAACTTACAAAACTTATTTTTGTTCTTGGTATCTACAGTTTGCTCTCTTATAGGGTTTGGATACCTGATATCACCTTTATTCTTCTAGATTTACATCAAGATGTTGGTCTTTGATGTGTTCAGAGGAGCAAAGTCTTTCTCATTACTATTTCTAGAATCATTCCTCCTCCTATCATCCTTATACCTTTGCTTGATTGGTCAGATTTCCATTTTGATCGATTATCATAGTCTCCTTCCAACTCAGTAATCTTCGTTTAATCTGATGAAGCTGTGAGCTCGGTCCATAAGCTCGGCATATGACTCTAGCGGGTCAATGGTTAGCGAATCTTTGAACTTGTTCATGCAGTTATTGTCAGTTATTGCATCTATGGCTGTATCTTGGTTAATGTTATCTACTTAGACAGCTTCTTTATTGAATCTCTCTAAAAAAAATATAGGCTTTTACCACGCCTCTGAATACACTTCTTTAAATCGTTGAGCCTTTGTTTCAGAGGTATACTGGTGATGAACTAAGCTTTGAACAGTTCAACAAGTGTAGCAAAGTTGTATATCGAGCCCTCTGGCAAGCTTTGATACTACTTTCGAGCACTTTTCTTTACGGTTGTCAGAAAAATCCTGCACTTAATTAGATCTGACACATTATGCAACCCTATCTTAATTTTAAAATTATTAACATGACCTAACGGATCCCCCAGACCATTATAGGAATCTAAATATGGCAATTCCAACTTCTAAGAAAAGTGCTCTGCTAGGATGCTCGAGCATAGGGGATTACCCTTAAAGAGGACTTCATCTCCCATTATCCTTCTCGTACGATCTTTTTCAAAGCATTAGCCTCCTCAATCCATGCAGAGTCATGATTCTGAGAACTATAACTCTCTTTCTCGGTATCTCTAACTCAGCTATTTCTTTTCAAGACCGATTATCCTCCGCCCGAGTATTTGTTCTCCTCAGAATTTGTATGTTGGTGGCGAACCAATATCAATAGTATGCCTGGTAATTGCTAGAATTCGACTGGTGCTTGTCGACGTAGCTTGCCTTTCAAGTGTTTGAGCCAGGGCACTCTCATAATACTTTTTCATCTCTTCCACCTGTCGATTATACATACTAACGATGCCCTTTGGTATTGTTGCTAAGGATTCTAAGGAAGACCAGACGGTGAAGGTCAGCTCTAAGGTGTAATAGGTAATAGGAAGAATGGTGTCTGAGGCATAGGTGTTGAAGGTCTCTGTACCTTCTCCGTTTGTCGTGCAACTGAAACATCTTCCGTGAATGGTGGATCTCTCTAGGTATAATTTCTACTGAAGATCTGCTCAAGCATGGGGTAATTATCAAAAAGATTTCTTCTTTAAGGCTAGAAAAATGGTATGATCAATCTTGGGGGACCCGAGGATCGCTGATTGGCTTGCGGAGAAATTAAAGATCCAACAGGTTGATTACTAGAACCAACCCAGTTTTCGGTGAGAGAACATCCCCACTTTGATCCTGACCAGATGCCATTTAGCTTAATGAGGTAAGGAAATAAATCTTTTTGCATAAGAGTTTCTCACAAATGGCGCCAATTGATAACTCAGTCACAGAGTGAGCTATCAAAAAGATTTTGAAAGGTTAACTTGATCTCCAAAGTATCTGCAAGAATGGGTAGAAAGTGTCGGACAGATTTTTTCAGTCACTTACTCTGATGATTAGGTCAGTAATTTGTGAAAGAGTAGCTTAAGTATAATGAGTGTATAAAATAGCATGTACCTGTAAACATTGTACCATAGTTTCTTATATAGATGTTGGAGGTCTCCTCGTCCTACTAAGACAAGAACTCTGTAGATGTAGGTCGTCCCGATTATATTAGGACTTAGTTCTCTTATTTGCCACCAGAGTTCTAAGTTAGATTGAACTTTTCAACTAGAGTCCGATCATGACACGATCTCTTAAATCCCCATGTTGCAGTGGAATATAAACTTGGTTAACCCTATTTTTTTATCATAGTAAATTGACCGATAATACTTGGTTATTATTAATTATTTAATTTATAATTAATAAAAGACTTTTTAATTCTTAACTAGACAAATTTGAACTTAATTTGTTTAATATAATTATTGAGTTTCAACTTCAACTTGATTTGTCTAATTAATGAGTAGAGCTCAAGCTCTAACATCAGAGGTAAACTCTTCTTTTGCATCCCTAAGGATAACCTTGGCTCTGTTTTTCTCTCTAGTATTTGTTCATTTGACTATTAGCAAAATTCTCTTGACAAGATGATCGATGCCATGAAATACTTTGAAAAATCACATTTTCAAATGTTAAAAGGGGCATTTCTATGGCGCACACATATGATTCTCTTTTTCTTCCCATGTCAAGCTAGTGTGATCACATAGAGCAGTAGGTTAGTAGTTCAAATGTTTTCATCAGGTTATAAGATTCTAAATTTAAATTTCAGAGGTCGTTTTTAAAGTATTTATACCTTTCTAATATCATTCAACTTACATTCTAATTAGATTTTTTTTATTTAGCTACAGTAACGGACTTAAATTCTAATTTATAGGTCTACAAACATTCTGTAATAAAAGAAAATCTATTTAATTACGTTCAATAGTCGCTACAAGTGGTGGCTCACTTTGTCTTATTTGATTGAAAAAAGAACTAGTGTGAAAAAAGGAAAAAGAAGAAAAAAAAGAATTCCATCTAACCCGGTTTACATTATTGACCAAAAAAGTTTTCATTATAATTCAGAGGCAGATGATGAATATAATTATTACAAAAGGAAATAAGAAAAAAGAAAGAAAAGAAGACAAAACAGAAAAACAGAAATCAGTTATAACATCAATAAAAAATGATGACATCATGGAACACTGGAATAAGACAGGAGCATGGTGGCATTAACGTACATGGAAAGAATACGTGCCTCCAAAATGCACCTCCCTAGGGACGTGTTTCGCTCACTTTCTGAAGATAAATATGCAACTATATTTTATTACGAATTAGAGATTAGATTTAATTCAAGAAAACAATTTAGTGATTAAAATTTCTTGGTTTTTGTAATTCTTTGAATTCTTTTCCTTATCCAGAAAATATTACAACATCATTCTATTCCACTTTCTTTTTGTGTTATAAATTGAGGAGCTTGCGGTGACTCTTACATCAACTTCTCTTAGTTCTTTACACAAAAGAAAAAGCTTGCTTCCTCTTCCGAACAATCTTAAAAGCTTTTGGCAATGGCTGCATCTTTCTCTGGTCCTTCTATGGTTAGCATAACAAAACCTTCTCTTCTATTTTTCTATGTTTAATTTGCCAACATTGGGGTTTCTTATTGTAAGAATTCAGAATTCATTCTGTCATAATGGCGAACTAAACTATTTTGGATGTAGTTCAATTAGTACTGAAATCATCTCATTTTTAGAAGCGTGAGTTCTCCGAATTAATTAATCCAAAAAAAATGAGGGCAGCCCATATATTTTAGCATATGTTATGATGGTTGCTAAGATTCTTTATTTGTTTTCTTAAATTTGAATTTATATTCTCCCTTTTAAGATCATTTCATGATCATATGAAGGGTTTGTTTCAATCAGAAATTTGAGAAAAGGAAAAAGTACAAATTGAAGAACTAAATTCTCAACCTCTGCATTATTTTCTCTGAGTCTGCATTCTAAAAGCACATTTTAGTTTCAGTTTATACACTTAATAGGCCCCTTTATATCTAGTCTAATTCACTACTTAAGGTCTATTTTATCGCATTTTTAATTAATTTTATGTATTAAACATTTTATATTTGAATAAGTCGCATTTTAAATTTATGCTAATAAGAGTATATTTAGCGTTAAAATTTGAAAAAAAAAAGTGTTTCTTTTTATCTTTATTTTATTTTTAAACTCTGAAATTATTTTTGCAAAAAGTAAATTAATTGATGTTTTTTCTGAAAAATAATTTAAGGAAAATTATTTATAAAAAAATTTAAAAAATTAATATTTTAGGTTAAAAAGAGATTCTAAATTTATTTTTTTCAACACCCAATAATAATATCAAACACTCCAAGGGAAGTTGTAATACACTTTTGTCTATACGGTTCAATAGAATAGTTCTATCATTTGTTGTTTCTCTATAAAGCAAGAACTTCATCACAAACTTAAACGAGATAAAGTATATATTAGATCATATTGTTAAGATATATTGGACCTCACCGAGCATTTTAGGCACCGTTTGGTCTCTTCTCTAATTGTTAATAATATTTCAAAACTTTTCAACTTTTTCTGCAATACGTCTAATACATGGTAATTACAGATATTCTTTTGTATTTTCTTTTTCTTTATGAAAAAACATAAAAGGCAATTATAAATGCTATTATGCTATGACTGTCTAATTCAATGAAGAGCCAGAATAATATTATATATCATTGTATAATTAATTTTTGCTACTAGGTAGTTTCCTACTGCACCTGTGATACTTTCAAGTGTTCATCTTATAGAAAGTAAATAAATAATTTACTTTTTGTCTCAAGTTCAATAAATTGAAGTTTGAAAACTCAGATCAATTTAGTATCAAAGTAACCTGTGAAGTGATCGCTAAGGTTTTGTTTAGTTAGAACATTTTGTAATGAATATGAAAATTATGATGAACAGATAATGGAAGAAGAAGGGAGATTCGAGGCCGAAGTAGCTGAGGTGCAAGCATGGTGGAACTCAGAAAGGTTCAAGCTAACCAGGAGACCGTACACTGCAAGAGATGTTGTAGCATTGAGAGGCAATCTTAAACAAAGCTATGCCTCAAATGAATTGGCAAAGAAACTGTGGAGAACTCTGAAAACCCATCAAGCAAATGGCACCGCCTCAAGAACCTTTGGTGCCCTTGACCCTGTCCAAGTAACCATGATGGCTAAACACTTGGACAGCATTTATGTTTCTGGTTGGCAATGTTCATCAACTCACACTACCACCAATGAGCCAGGTCCTGATCTTGCTGATTATCCTTATGACACTGTCCCCAACAAAGTTGAACATCTATTCTTTGCTCAGCAATATCATGACAGGAAGCAAAGAGAGGCTAGAATGAGCATGAGCCGCGAGGAGAGGGCTAGAACCCCTTATGTTGATTATCTTAAGCCAATTATTGCTGACGGGGATACTGGATTTGGCGGAACTACCGCTACCGTTAAGCTTTGTAAATTGTTCGTTGAGCGTGGAGCGGCTGGTGTTCATATTGAGGATCAGTCTTCTGTTACCAAGAAATGTGGTCATATGGCAGGGAAAGTGCTTGTTGCTATTAGTGAACATATTAATAGACTTGTTGCAGCAAGGTTGCAGTTTGATGTTATGGGTGTGGAGACACTTTTGGTTGCAAGAACTGATGCCGAGGCAGCTAATTTAATTCAAAGTAATGTGGATACTAGAGATCATCAGTTCATTTTGGGTGTTACTAATCCAAATCTTAGAGGGAAAAGCTTGGCTACCCTTTTGGCAACTGGAATGGCTAATGGTAAAACAGGAGCTGAACTTCAAGCTATTGAGGACAATTGGCTAGCAATGGCACAGCTTAAGACATTTCCCGAATGTGTAATGGATGCAATTAAGAATATGAATGCCGGAGAAGATGAGAAGAGAAGGAGAATGAATGAATGGATGAATCATACTAGCTATGACAAGTGCCTTTCTTATGAGCAAGGAAGGGAGATTGCTGATAGAATGGGGCTCAAGAATCTCTTCTGGGATTGGGATTTGCCAAGAACAAGGGAAGGGTTTTATAGATTTAAAGGTTCTGTTATGGCTGCTGTTGTTCGCGGCAGGGCTTTTGCTCCTCATGCTGATATTATCTGGATGGAGACTGCAAAGCCAGACTTCGCTGAATGCACCGCATTTGCAGAAGGGGTGAAATCCATGCACCCAGAAATCATGTTAGCTTATAATCTTTCACCATCTTTCAACTGGGATGCATCAGGAATGACCGATGAACAAATGAGAGATTTCATTCCCAGGATAGCCAGGTTGGGATTCTGTTGGCAGTTTATAACACTGGGAGGTTTCCATGCTGATGCCCTCGTGATTGATACGTTTGCAAAAGACTATGCCAGGAGGGGAATGCTGGCATATGTGGAGAGGATCCAGAGAGAGGAAAGGAAAAATGGGGTTGACACTCTTGCCCATCAGAAATGGTCCGGTGCTAACTATTATGATAGGTACCTGAAAACAGTCCAGGGAGGTATCTCTTCCACTGCTGCCATGGGGAAAGGCAAGTACTAAAGAAACTGGCAACAATTCTTAACAATTTTACAAATTGGTCATTCTAATGTTTTTTTTTTACAGGGGTGACCGAAGAGCAGTTCAAAGAGACATGGACAAGGCCTGGGGCGATGGAAATGGGAAGTGCAGGGAGCGAGGTGGTTGCCAAGGCAAGGATGTAGGAGAGCATGGCATTCGAGTATATGGTCAAGTAAAGCTCTTGCAATTTGAGATATTAGCCAGTTCCCATATTTTGGAACTGGGGTCAATAATTTGTGGCAATAATTTAATAGGCAATTAGGCTGTACCAGGATTTTGAATTATAGCCACCTCGTTCTTGTTTTTGGTACCTGCTGCTTTAGCTCTTCTCTAAAGCTTTTCTTAGAAATGGAACCTATTCTTTTTGTTTTCTGTAATTCAGTTACTTTTCATATGCTTGAATATAATTCAATTGTTTGTTTGTTATGATGTTGAGGCATTTCGTATTGTGTCATTGATGAGTCTTGATTCATTCAGTATATAAGAATCTAAAATATATTAATGGTTTAAATTTTTATTTATTTAATTTTTCTATGATAATTTTAGTATCATGAATATTAATAGAAAAAATAAAGGATTAAATATTTATTCTGCATAAGATTTCTCAATGTAGTTTTTATTTATAGATTTAATATTTTATGGGTGATATATTTTAAATAGCTTTTAAAGATAATTTGATATTTTTACAAAAAATCATTATCTTTTATATGATATTGAATTTTCACACATATTTGTATATAAAAAGTTATAATCATTAAATATAATTTGTAGGCTTATTAGTAGCAAGATGTAGATTCATTGAAAATTCATTGTTTAGTATAGTTATAGCAACAAGTTTTTTTTTTCTTGAAACATTAATAAGATTGTTAAATTATCGCTTATAGGTATATCAAAGATAAGGTATAGATTCATCATTTGTAAACTGTAAATTCATTAGTTAATATAAAAATTTATTTTTTATTTATGAATTTTGAACTATGAATCTACGAATTTTTAAGTGTAAGTGTGATAAACCTATGATTTATATATAATTCATGAATCTTTTATTTTTAATTTATGAACTTGTAGTTTTTTAATGTATTTTTGAATTATAATATATGAACCTTATATATACCTGCGATAACTTATAGTTATAATTTATGAATCTGTAGTTTTTATAATTAATATTTATAATTTTTATTAATAAATTTGTGTTCATAACTTATAATTATTGCTTTGTAATTTTATTATTATGAATCTAATACTATTAATTTTATTTCATTATAATTATTAACTTTAAAAAAATTAAATTTTTATTATGTAATAATAAAAATAATTGTTAGATGTATGTCCTAAGAGCCAATTGGACTTTTACTTTTTGGTTCATACATTATTATATTATTATGTAATGAATATTATTTTTTTTAATGACAATTGTCTGTCAATTATTTTTGCAGTAATATAATTATTGAATGTGTCCAGTAATATTTATTAAAGACGCCATTCTAAAGAGTTGAGAATATAAGTGACAGATAATTTTTAGAATAAATATTATAAATAGTTCTTGGTTGTAGAATAAAATATTGGACATCTTTAATCGAAAAAACTAACATAATGTGTTTAACCTTATGATTAGTATGAGATACTAATATATATAAGATGGTGAGTATCATTGCCATTTAGTATGAGTTACTAAGTTAATCATTATGGGTCACTTGTGAGATAAGTGGATTGAACATGACTTGAAAAAATAGTAAATCACATGTATGATTTATTTAAGTCATTAATTCGTTACTAAGTTATGATGGTATAACTAATCCTTAGACCTAAGATGACAGAGTTGTCTCATGTATATGTAATTGAAATTTGCTTATGCTTTAAGTATCTGTTTATAATTAGAATGGGTACTTGCAAAGAGTGGCTCTAGTTGCATATGCATGGAGGAGAGTGCTCATCAATAAGAAATCCATTACTTTGAGTAAGCAAGGAGAATATCATGTGCGATCTGATATCAACTTGACTAGAAAATCTCTAGCTTTCCTTTTTCCATTAATCATATTCAATCAAGACATATCTTGAATTTGGTCATAGAATCAAATTAGTGAATTTGACTACTTCATGATCCTCACTTGATCAGGATATTGTTCAATGGAAGGATTCGAATACATGATAATTATAAATAAAGGGTTCGTGGATAATCAATACTTTTATTATTAATTGGGTAATTATGAAATGTTGCTAGACATCACTTATAATTTATGAAAAAGATTAAGGGATAATTGATTAATTATTCCTTTAGTTGATTAAAGTATTTTAATTAATGTTAAAGATTTTAATACTAAATTCTCATTGTCAATTAATAATGAACTTAGAAAGTTATACACGTTAAGAATGAATGTCTAATTAATAATGAACTTAGAAAATCACCTCGAGTAGAAACACTAGCATCTTCTGAAGTTAAAGTCCATGAATATCTAACTAATGATAATTTATTATATATAAGTGTTATATATTGAAGGAGCTTGACAAATTTCATCATAAAAGAGTTTGTAATGACATGTATTTGTATAGCAGCTTAACATGTGTCATCAAAAAAAGGATTTTAGGATGACATGTGTTAAGAAAGTAGCTTGACACATGTCATCACAAAAGAATTTGATGATGTCATGTGTTAAGAAAGTACTTCGACACATTTCATCATAAAAGGATTTTATGATGATATGCGTTAAGAAAGTTGCTTGGCACATATCATTACTAAAAGATCTTTTGATAACATATGTTCAAAGCATTTGGACATATGTTATCACAAAAAAAGTTTATGATGACATGTGTTAAGAAAGCAGCTTGACATGTGTCATCAGCAAAAGGATTTTATAATGATGTGTCAAGAAAGCAAGTCGAGCATGCATGAAGGAGTCAGATGCCTTTTCTGTTCTTTTCTTTGGCGCAGCTGGGCCATCTTAGACTTGAACTAGAGACCTTTCCTGTGAAGTAAATCATCGCACCTATGGTCCAACTAATTGGGAGATAATCAATAGATTCCTTTTCAGGAGCGATTCATCCTTTCCGAACGCAACATACAATTCTTCATTGTACTGCACTCTCCAACTGTGCTTGTTTCTCCCCTTCTTCCTTACCGCGGTAAGTCTTTTTGAAATAGCTTCAACGAGAAGAAAAAAGAAGGCGTTAAGAGACCAGACACTCCTGGCCCCATTTTAGACACTCTAATATCTTTTTTCAAAGCTTCTCCCATTTCAAGTCAAGAGATAGATAAATAGACACACCCTATTGTACTGATCGAGGGCGTTCGTAGTGACTGAGGGGGTCGAAGATCTTAACACGTACAGACAATATAGCTTAACATGTGTCATCATAAAATTTTTTATGATGACATGTTTAATTGAGCGTGACACATGTCATCACAAAAGAGTATTATGATGACATGTGTTAATATTGCTTGACACATGCCATCATAAAAGAGTTGTATGATGACATGTGTTATTATTGCATGACATATATTGTTATAAAAGAGTTTTGTAATGATATATGTTTGTACAACTGTTAAGGATTATTAATACTATATAAGAGAGTTTTATACTATTATTATCATGATCAACATACTTACTATGAAAACAAGATTATCATAGTAGGAAACTTGAAAAAGGAAAAGGAGTTCTTCATTTTTAAAGATTGAATAGCTTTGCTTAAGATTGGTTGTATGAGATAATCTAGAAGATTTACAATTGAAATATCTATTTGATTCTCTAATAGAAACATCATCAAAAATCAAGAATTGAATTCTGCTCTTCAAAGGTTGTAGTATTTCTCTTTATGTTCTTCACGTTTATAAAAGAAAAGTTATTTCCCTTTTCAACTTAAATTATCAATTACAACTTGTAATCTTAATTTCCATAGGATGTGAAATACTTAGAACTTTCATTGCACCACTACATGTGTTCTTTTAATAGTAATTTAAATTTAAATTTTTAGAAATGAGATATAATATAATTTAATATGAATATAAATTAAAATTTGATTTAGTTATATATTTTTATAAAAAATTGAATCGTATAAAATCTAATTTTAATATAATAAAAATACTAGTATATTATTAAAAATCAATTTCAGTATTATAATAAAAAAGTATGAAGTACATCCAAAATATTAAATAAATTAAAAATCATAGCAATAAATTATTATTAATAATATGATAGGATAAAAAATGAAAACAGCCTAAAGTAAGTTTGATACACAACGAATCATGGATTCAGTTCATAATATAACAATTTTTTTGCCATTTACTTCTTTTTCACTTGTAATATGGTTTACCCTTTGTGATTTATTGCTAATTGTCATTAGTCATTATGTTAGTTGCTAAATCTTTTAAGATTCTTCTTCTGCTATTGGCCTCAGGTGTTATTGTTCTTGATGTCTAGATGTGTGTTGTTATTGTTTGTTCTTCTTGATGATATCATTTTCTTTTCTTTTTCTTTTCTTGGGGAATGAGGATTTAAGGACAATAGTAAAATAAGAATCTTAAAACAAGTGTCTGATACTTAGTTGCAACTAGACTTCAGTTATTACTTTGGTTGTGTGGTTGATATAATGTTAGTAATTTTCTGACTCTGGATATTAAGAATGGAGGATGGGGACAAATATCTTTATGGCTTGAAAGATATTCTGGCTTTACTTGTGCTTTTTGTGGCTTAGTGATGGGATTCGTTCTTTTTCTTATTTGATACATCTCACTATTATAACTAATGGGAAACCTCAAGTGAAGGCAAGATAAGAGATTATAAGGAAATTAAACCGATGGTTATGCTATTTCTTCTCAATGAAAATGGTATTTAATCTTAGATAGCTCGTTATTAATGTTTGATCGTTTGATTTAAAAATTTAATGATTCTTATAACTAAATCATGTAATTGGTAGTTAATAATGATACTTTGTAACCTCAATTATATCAGAAATATATTCATCATGCACATAGTTTAAGGAATCTTGATTGTGACTAGGAAACTAATGAGCTTCTAAAGGATATTGGTAGAGTTCATTCCTTCAACTGTGAGGAACTTGAATAGCTTTTTAACCTTCATATATAATATTAGGTGTCCGTTGACTTGGCTAAATAGTTTACCATAGTCATGATACTTGTCCTAAATAGTTAGATGAGAAAAGGAAACTTATATTGATGTGGTGTGAAAAATTATTAAGTAGATTCCGTCTATCATGTCATCCGTAAATAAAACTAATTAGTAAAACATGGTTTTATCTTTAGAATCAATACAAATACAACAACCAATATATAACTCCACATATCACTATATAATTAATTTTATCTAGGAATGACGTAGTAGATTAAGTGTATTTAAGAATTTCTTGTATGGTGTTGGCTTAGTGGTTAAGTTGGCCGAGTCTCAAGTATTCTCCTAGTAAGGTCTAGAGTTAGCTGAATTTCTTCTCTAAAAAACGGAATAATATGTTATGGAAGATGAGTACTATAATTTAGGAAGTAATTTTCTATTTATACAGCCATTACATTTCTTTTCTCTCACACTATGTAAACAAATTGAGCCTTAAAAAATCACTCACTAGCACCTATATGCACAACTTAATAAAAGCATGAAGCAGTAATTTCGGCCATAGCAAAAAGTAATCGGACTAGCCTTAAAAATCTTGGACAGTGCATCATGAACAAGGAAGTGCAACTAATTTATTTATAGAAAGAAAGAATTTAGTATACAGTTTATGCCCAAGTAAGCATTAAGAGCATAATTGCAGCCAAAACTAATATGAGTACCTGTAGATAGTTAAAACAATCAAGCTATTCTCACATTAATTTTCATAGCATGCTACTTTGCTTGTTGCATTACTTCATAAAATTGTAAGAAGAGAGTTCAAGCTTTCCAGTAAATAAGATACTATATCAAATAGACACAAGACTTAATTTATACACATAAATCATCAAATAGTCTAATGTAATACATCTAGAGTATGTGACAATACAAAAAAAATGAAAAACTCAGCTTCTGCACAATTAAATAAAGCATGAAAAACACTACTAGACCAACATTAACAATCTTGCAGGTTGTTTGACAACATGAAGCATGCATACATTTGGCTACTTATTTATTTATAAAAAAAATTAAGAATAGGGTTTGTGCCCTTGTAAGCAATAGTAGCAAGATAGCAGAAAAAATTAAAATGAGGGTCCATGGATTGTTGAAATAATTGCACCTTAACTTGGCCATCCACACATTCTATCGCTTGCTGCAATGCTTGTTTATGGTGTTTATTGTTTCAACATAAAATGGATTGTTATGGTAGAACATATTCTCTTCAAGCTTGTTGAATAGAGTAGCAACCCTTTCATTATCATGTGACCAATTCTCATTGACTCCATGGCGACAAAGTAGTTCCACATCTTTAGCAGAGTTGATGAGGGAATCCAAGAATGCAATGTATTCAGTGATGAATATTGAAATTTTCTAGGAAATTAGTTGTTCATAGGCAATGAATTTTTTTTGAAAATGGACTCTGTTTGATCTCCAATTTTCAGTTTAAGGATCTTCAATATGCCATTTTCAAATTTTATATCAAACAAACTACATCAATCAACCTTCTTGAACTTAATCCCTGCCTCTTAGAGTTCTGTGGCACTGCGTGTAAAACTTCTTTCTACATCCCCTACCATCCTCAGATAATATCTTCCATGCTTGCAGGCGAAGGTTGCCAATTGTCGTATATTAACCCCAGTATATGTTAGAATTGCTTCATCTCTTGTGAACTGTATTGTTGCTTATTTCTCATTCTACCAGCATATTAGTCATAGTAAAGTGAAGTAACTTTTAGTAATTATAATAATTATTAAAAAATTAAAAATAGACAAAAAAGATCTTGACAAGTCCAAAAATATAATATCATATAATGCCATATTTTAAGATTAATGGAATGTTTTAGTTTCAATATATTGAAAGATATTGTCTGTTTTTCTTGTTTTTAATTCGTTATTGAATATGCAAATAAAGTGTTTGACGAATTGACTAAATAATATGAGAAAACATAAAAGATGTAAATAGTTTACATTTATTCTATATATACATGTACTTTACTATTTTAGATTTTAATAAGACTACATTAGAATTATCTAATCCTTGTAATTTCTTTCTTAAATATTCTTAGAACAATTGTTGGTTTATATGTAAGATTCATTGTAACTCTTGAATTGTGAAAGGTTTTATTTTAATTCTTGATTTTTGAGTATGTTTTCAATTAATTTCAACAATATATTTATTTTCATTTCAAGATTTACATTATAAAAGTTTATGTGCTTCAAAAAATTAATTAAATTTATTGGTGTAATTTAAAGATATAAAAATTATAAAGCCATTATATTAAAATAATTATGCAAATAAGTAGATGTATATATTTTAAATTAAAGAACTAGAAAAATTAAAAATATATTAAATATTTTAAATACTAGTTAAAAATATAATTTTATCTGTTTCTTTTAATACAATCTAATAACATTTATTATATAAATTATATTATAATAAACATTAAAATGATATAAAACTGATACAATAAATTAAGTTTATGAAAATAGAATAACACATAAAAATAAATATATCAAAAGGAAATATACTAAATATATGAAACTAGATACCTTAAATATACTAAGTATATGCTAATTGGATATTAAAATATGTGAAATATATATGGACTAGAAACCAAAATGCTCAATACTATGTATTTATAAATATATATTTAATATATACTTTTATTTTATTTAAAAAAATTATTTTTAAATAATTAATTGGCATATATGTAAAATAAATCACATACCAGTTATATACTAATTATACATCAAATATATACGAAATAATATATACAGATCTATAAACTGTATACTATTATATAACTTTTGTTCGTATTTTTCTAAAAATATAAATATAGTAAGTATATTATATATACAAAGCATATATTAAAATTAGTTGAATTTATTTCATTATATTGAATAAATACTAGTATTATATATATTACTACTAGAAAAAAATGAAATATTAAAATTAAAATATGCCAAACAAATTTAGATTTTGATTAAAAGATACTAGACATATACATAAATTATCCCTAAATTAAAGTAGAATGGTATTAAATGTATAAATGTATACTTAATATATATGAAATACATACTAAAATATGTGAAATGGTACTAAAAGAATAGTTTCAAATATAAGCTTCGAATACCAGTTATGTATACCAAATATTATCAACCAGATACTAAACATATACTAAATATATACCAAACAACTTAATACTATAAAATTTTTGAGAACATATACCAAATTACTAATAACACATACTATTTTATAAAAAAAAAAAGTGTACCTAACATATATTATCATATTTTTGAGATAAAATTTTTAATTTATAGCATTTATGAAAAAAAATTTACTATGAAAAATGATATTTTTAGCATTTTTTAGGATATTTTTTAAAGTTAATATTCCTAAAAAAATCCGGTTCAGAGTAATTCTATGCATTGTATCAACAACCGTAACAAATATGAGTTATGTTAATTTATTAATTTATTTAAAAAGGCTTGTACAATTTAAAAGTATAGATAAGAATTTATATTCTAATATTATCATTATTTTAAAAATAATATACACATAATTACTATTATCAGTTACAAATACATTACTCGATAATTCATCATTCCATTGTTCAACATAACCTAACAAACTAGAATCATTATCAACATCAACACTAAAGCTACATTACCACCAACTTCTTTATTTATTTAAGCAACTAATTAAGAATTTAAAACATACAAAAATAATTAATATATATATTTAATAAAATAACATTATAATTAGATTATTTTCTAAAAGGGTTAAATTGAGATTGTGCAAAAAATAGAGTGGCCAAAGTGAGCCGATATTAGAAGTTGGGTGGCCATATTAAGCTTTATAACTTGACATTTTCAGAAAATGGGCTAAATCGTACCTATTAGAAAAGTTTAAGGATTAAACTGATTGCAAAAGTGAAAAAAGCCCAAAAATGGCCGAATTCAACCTTATTGCTGAGCATTAACTAACAAGATTTCGTTATCCACTTCTAAACATTACAAACTCACTCATTTCTCTATCAGAAACAGCAAGTGAAGAAAGAAAAAGAGGCGCAAGGAGCGAGAAACAAAAATGGCGGCTTCGGTTTCATCTTTAATGGTTCCAATGGGTAATAATCTTTACTGAATCAATCAAATATGATTTTTCATGCATACATATTTATGTCTTAATTCCAATATCCAATAAATGGTTGATATTAATATAGAACATCTGTGCTAGCCTCTGCATCCGTGAAGAATCTATCTACCACTCGCCGTGGCAATAAAGTTCGAGGTTTCACTGTGCAATGCTCCAACTCGGAGCTCAATTTTTGTTCAATTAAGCGTAGAGATATAATCGGTCTTGTTTTTGGAGTTTCAAGCAGCATTATGCTAGTAGACTCATCATCTGAAGTGGCCAAGGGAGCAGGGTTGCCTCCTGAAGAAAAACCAAGATTATGTGATGATGCTTGTGAGAAGGAGCTTGAAAATGTATGGTGAGATTGCATAGCCTCCCTGACCATCTGTTTCATTTTTTTTTTCCAATACATTTCTGCTTTGTTTTTGTTTTTGTTTTTATTTCTGGCATATAAATATTAGTAGATGTGCTTTGCCTACTTTTCAATGCAATAACTTGGATCAATAGTAACATTACCTTCAAATTTGTTAATATTCTAGACATGGGTAATCATCCATTGTTGCTCAGTGACCAATCTGCATTTTTTCTATTTCAAATTGAGGCTTATTTGAGGTTCTATAGAGTTGTTATAATATTATTGCTAGAGCACTATATCATTGTGGTAAAATATTTACCTGTGATCATGTATATAGTGGATCATTAGTTCTGGTTTATATTAGCTAAAGGCTTACAATAGATGATGTTTATTTCTAAGAATGGAAGTAATTCTCTTCAATGAAGGTACCTATGGTAACTACGGAGTCTGGATTGCAGTACAAGGATATTAAAGTTGGTAAAGGCCCTAGTCCTCCTATTGGTTTCCAGGTGCGTAAATTTCCCTGGCTTTTATGAAATAAAATTACAAATACACATATATGATAATGTATCAACTCAGGGTAACCCTTTAGGAGCTGAGCTGACTTGTAGCAAATCAAAATTAATAGGTAAGTTATTTAGCTATAGCTATCTTGGCCTACATAAGCTTTGGAAGATTTCCACATTTTCTTTAAACTCTATTAATTCATATAGACTTATTAACAAGTATTTTTTACAATCTGCTGTCAAGCTTATGAGTTATGATGTATTTCACGCTCCAAAAATTTTATTATTGCCTCCATGAATTGGAGATATATTTCATTACACCTACAGCTAACTGTATGTGGGGAGTTCGACAACTAGTCCCTTCCCCAAAAACCCTTTATTTTCAGTGATGCCAAAAATGAAATGGTTCACTGCCTTATCACTTTCAAACTTCCTAGTTCGACCAGAATTTGGCTTGTCTGCAGAGAGTAGCACAATTTCTTTTGGGTTAGGAGCACAGTCCAGAAAATCAATGGACTTTATACATAATTTCACCATTTATACACGTGGCTTGTTTTGTCAAAAGACGAACAAAAGTTGATTGAATTATGTTTTCTGAGATGTTTCTTAACTTAGGTAGACCAAACAATGATTCATGATAGCACCTTGATTAATTTAGGCATGACTAGTTGGCCCAACATTTTGTCCTGCCAATACTTGAATATTTATTTTACTCTTTCTCATTTTTGATTGCCTTATGTCAGTATGTGATGCCTGACTGTATCTCATGCAAGTACTGTTCGTAATCCCAGGTGGCTGCTAATTATGTTGCTATGGTTCCATCTGGACAAATATTTGATAGGTGAGTTTCATGAATGAAAATGTATAATATACAAGACATTTCTTATGGCTGTTTCTGGATACTTCATATGCTGCTAAATTTGAAATTTTACATGGTCTAGAAAATATGGCTATAAGAATAAGGAGGCCTTCATGTGAATATCTATATAAAACCTTGAGTTTGTGACTCTGTATTTTGTCCATATGAATTTGAGGTTTGTGATGTTAAATAGTTGGATGGTGGAGTAACTTGGTCTTAGAGGGGGCAGAAACCGTGGTTAATCTTTTATGCTGCAGGCTATTTCTGCATTTGTAGAAATATGGATTATTGGTGATTATTTGGCATATAAAATCACTAATTGTTCTTGCACTTCTTTGCATGGCTTGCTATGGTACCACAAAAACAATGAAAAATTTACAGTAAATATGTTTATGATATATTTTTATTTTCATTTGCTTCTTTTGCAGTTCACTGGAGAAAGGGCAGTTCTACATTTTCCGTGTTGGCTCTGGTCAGGTAAGCTCCATATGGGGTTCCTGATGAATATGGGTTCAAATTTCTTCAATTCCCCACTGCCAACTAAATCATTAACGAGATAATTAAGCTTAGTAGATATTCATGTATGTATGTGAGTTGTGTTGTTTAGCTGCATTTGCATCTCAATCTTTTAGATATGGCATAAAGCCTCTTGAGTCATCAAAACAAGTATTATATTCATATGTTGCTAATAATCCTAGCATTTCTTTATTTCATATCAGTGAAAAATATCACAATGTTAACAATGATGACTGGAACACATCTTAAAATGGACTACTGATGCCTTCTTTTTCCTTTTTCTATTTTTCTTTTTCCTGGATGATGCGGTCCTTAAATTTTTAGTAATAAAAGAAGCAAACTTGCTCACTATTTCACTTAAGAATGTTTCTGTCGCTTGTGATTCTTTCAGCCTTATTTCTCATTTTCAATTTGAATGACTAGAATAGGTGATCAAGGGACTTGATGAAGGGATTCTGAGTATGAAAGCTGGGGGGAAGCGGCGACTCTATATTCCAGGATCGGTAATTTAATATTGTTCTCAACTTTCTATTAAAATGATGAACATATATTACTAATTGAGCTGGCTGGATCTCGGGTTTATTTGGCCCTGAATTAGATAATAGTGGGACTTGCAAGATGGTGAAATTATGTTCTTTATAGTGCCTGTGTTTCTGGTTTAAGGAGTTGGAAAGATTCCAATACTTTAAAGGCATAGATTCCACATACATCAAGGACTGCCATCTGGATATTTAATAATGGCTCCAGTTATGCTGTCTTCATTGGGGATTTTCCCCTCACCCACATTTCTACCCATAACAAATTTCTTCAAGGTTTATGCTTTAGGGGGATGCAAAATTAAATTTTTATTTTGTGGTGTTTATGAGCTTGCCTTAATCTCCTGGATCATTCATGAACTCATTCAGATGCTTATTAAGAGATAATTTGGCAGGAAATATTTTTCACTGACATATTTCTTCACTTTACCTTCTAGGAAACTTGTTCACTAGACAATAAAATTATTTCAATTAGCTTGTTAGTTCCTAAGATGTCAAGTGCATTTCTTTATTTTCCAATCTCTTTGATGACAACCATATTAGAATTTCTATTATGAATAAATTATCATAACTTTGTAATAACTTGATTTCTATCTCATTCTTGTCATTAGTTGGCATTCCCAAAAGGTCTCACTTCAGCTCCAGGGAGGCCAAGGGTGGCGCCAAATAGTCCTGTAATATTTGATGTCAGTTTGGAATACATACCCGGTCTGGAAGTGGACGAAGAGTAGTAATGTTGTAAATCTTCATCCAAAATTTGTCATTAATTTCACCAATGTAAGTTACTTCATTGTATGCCTTCATAATTCAATTTTGTTATTCCTGTATAAATTGAGAAGTGTTCTTTTCTTATACAAGTTTAAACTTCTATGGCTTTTTACCAAGAAGTTTGACATCTCTTTTCTTTTACCATCAGAAGCCCCTTTTTTTTTTTTCAAATTATGTAAACGTTTATTATCTCAGTCTGTTTTAGTAACTTTATCAGGCTTTAATACTGCAGAAGTGAATATCAGTCCTGTAAGTATTGAAGTTTCCATGTGCTGTAATTTTCCTGCTCATATATTAGTTTCTGAGATTACTACATGAGATAGGTAGTGTCCTAACTCACAGAGCTTATGAGTCCCAAATGCATGACAGGGGAGTGCATACATCAATCCTATCTATTAATTTCCCTTTGCTTTTACAGAATAGTTCTGGATTTATTACTGGTAAAAATATCTACTTGATAAGTCATGTTGGTTATCCCTGGTCCAAATTGGCCAATTCTAGTTCAAATATTTTGTTCAAGAACAAACATACACTGCAAGGGAAAAAAAAAAAAAAAAATCAAATTTGTTTGAAAAACAAAAATGCTTGCAGGGAGATATTATCTCCCAAATGCTTTAGTGATTCAAATCTAGTGGTCTTGAGGTCTGTCTACATGCTATGGAGCTTCAACCATTTTGAAGACTCTTAAAAACTACTAGAAAACGTCTTAACAATGCTTTGTATTTCTTGTGCAATGCTTATGGATTCATGATGACCATTGCATATTTTGGCTACTGAACTTTTCATGACATGGGATAGTAGTTCTGATGTGCCTTTGTCAAGGTTTATGCTCTGAAGAAATTGAGATATGCATGCCAAATGAAAGTTTCCTGTGATAGAAAGTGCAGATTCAACTTTGTGGTTGACATGTGAAATTTTAGAATTTACTTGTATTCTGGTAGTCTATCAAACTAAGCTTTTCTTCTGTCTTGCCATTGATTTGTTTGTTTACTTACTGTTTTGGTGATTCATTTGAAAAACTTGGTACAGTACCTATTCATCAGCTACCTGTTTCCTGAATAATAAGCAAAACCCTCCATCAAATTTGAGCATGTGATGTTGCTAAGTTCTTGAAATTACCTGAAAATAAGTGTTTCATTTAAAAATGGAAAACAATAAGGTTATAAATGAGAGAACTGCATGCTTTGGAATGTTAAAATTTTGCATTATTTGTTAACAAAATCAAAATACAAGATGCCACCCTGCAACATGGTTTCTTACATTATTTGTTGGTTGTCCAAAATGAGAACCTAAAGAAATAAACTGAGGAAGAATTGTTCAAAAGAAAAGAAAATAATAATAATAATTATATATATATATTAATAACAAAGCTATTGCACATTATAATGGGTTGTTGTACTACTGGTGTTTGAGAGGATTGGTACTAGGAAACAGCACGCCTAGAGAGAGAGAGAGAGAGAGAGAGAGAAAATTGTACTTTCTTTCTTGCTGATGGTTACTTTTTCCAAGGTTTCAGAATAGAGAGCACAATGATGAGTGCAATAATCAGTAGCAAAATAATGGCAATCATCATGCATTTCCTTGACTTTCTCTGCAAGCTCTTTGCAGTTCGAAGAGCTTCTGTACCATTTTGAACATGGTCCACTGCATTTGTCACCTGTATTCAGATCAAACATGAATATCAAAAATAGCTCAAAGGATCATGCTTCTAGCGCTACACTGTAAGATAGTGTAGATTTGATATTGAACTAGGAAGATGAAATATAATTACTCAAAAAGAGTAATAAAGCTTCTCATCTTTGATGCACTATGATTTCATTAAATCTTTTAGATACGATAGCCTAGCAATAAAATAAGCCTATTTTCAAAATTGAATATCAGCGCTTAAATCTCATCATGCTAAAAGAATTCATATAACTTATTTAGATGATATAATAATTTTATTTTTTAAATATTTTCTAATAAGAACATTATTAGTATGTTAGTATGTCAGACATGAAAAAATAAATTTCTATATAACAGAAAATAAACCGCTATATTTAAAAAAGAAAGCTTTTAACTTCAACATTAAATGTATGGCTATCATATCAAAACATGGTGGATTAACATGTTAATTTTTTCTAAAAAAAAAAGAAAACAAGAAAAGAAAAGAAAAGGGTTAGGTTATAATTCTCAACTTATTTTTGCACTGCAATACCGAGCTACTAGTCTAATGGTAACTTGACTCTAAAGTTAAAGCTTATTGACATGTACCTCTCTCATTAGCTTGAGTTGGAATAATGCAAAGCAACCATCAACTCCAATTAAGTTCTTTTTCTTTTTTAATAGATCTTTAGTACTTTGCTAAGGGTTATTCTCAAAAAAAGGACAAAAAAGAGGTTCTCAATTCAATTCATCGATAAAAAGCCTACATCATAAAATAGGGACATAGAAAAAGAAGAGAACATATGAGAGGGAAGGTGAAGAAACTACACTCCTACAAATAAAGTGGTCAAGGGGCTCAAGCTAAAGAGCCCAATCAAATATTTGTCCAACTGACAAAGGCCATGAAAACTCTAAGTTGGTATTCTGTTTAAAAATAGTGGCAACAATGCTCAACAAGGCCCTTGGGCTATCAGTCCTGACACAGAGCTAATGTTCAAGAAGGCCCTTGAGGGCAGTCCACCCATACAACCTTTCCGTATCATAAAGGGTCAATTCACAGAGTCTTTTTCTTTGTAAAGAAGAATTACTTAGCCCTAACAATTTATAACAAACTCTGATAATGAATCAAAATATATTTATTTTTCAGTTTTGATGAGTTGAACAAAATTGCAATCATCTCAAATATATATATATATATATGTATATATATATATATATATGTTTTTTTTTATCTGAAAGGAAACTTTTGAAAACTAGTCTTTACTTTCCATTAATTTTGTGATAGAATTTTGAAATTCAATAAAAAATATTTTCAATATAATAAGAGTGATGTTTTATATTTTTTTTTTTCTACATGAAAACTACCCTCTTCTTTTTCTTTTTTCTTTTCCACCCATTGTATTTCACCAAACTCCACATTCTTAGGTGTAATAAGATCATAAAGAGTCTTTAAAATGGACCTAATGATGCTATATGTTCTTCTTCTTTTTTTCGTGTACACCAATAGATTAATTAGAGCAATTCTAGCTCATATTCTGTAAGGCTGTTGCTGCTACCTATTGGTGAAATCCAACTCCTGTATGTATTTCTTTCATTTATTTCTCTAATGTACTCAATAGGATTCTAATGTACTGGCAAGAAAATGACATTAGAAGATGTGCATCCCATATGATTGCAAACGATATTAGGTTTGCAATATCAATGGGAAAGGATAGTAAAATCAATACTATGTTGATCACCAGCATAAATCAGATAACCAAATTGCACAAATAAGCAGAAAGCTCCTTTTTCTATCAAAACGAAGTATTCCCATTTGTCAGGACAATTAGTATATATGGTTATGTTTAACATTTGACGCACAAAAATCAAGCTCTGCACAAGCAGTAAAACCGCACCCAGAAAGAAAACAGAAAGATTTTTGAAAAAGAAAGAGGAAAGGGGGAAAAGGGAGACACACCAATAGGACCCAAAAACCATTTCAATCACATATAGGTACAAATGGTCAAGCAAGAAAAGGGCAGACTCAAGCACCCTTGTTACTCTTCCAAGGTTTGATGACACCGACGACTATAACAGCTACTATAATCAAAAGAATTATAATGGCAATGCACATCCATTTTCGGGAATTCCTCTGAAGTTTCTTTGCATTTTGAAGTGCAGTTGTCCCTGTTTGGACATGATTGACTGCATTCGCGACCTGAACAACATTTCCATTAACATACAACATTCTAGCAAAATGCAATTTTGCTGCAAACCATGGAAGTACACATACAATCACCAAGCCTAAAAGACCTGTGTAGAGAAAAACAAACCTGGCTTTCAATGTTATCTAATATCTCTCCTTGAGCCTCAACAAGAACAGCCATATCAAGGTAAATCTGGCAAATAGTAGTCAGATTAACAAGTTTGAATTTGATAGTGCACAACTAGGTCTAGCTGCAGTACCTGGTGAAGGTCAAGAAGCTTTTTCTCAATTTCCTTCACAGCATCATGCCTCTCCTGGATTTCTTCGAGGGTATTTAGCACCTGCAATTGCAGCTCAAAATTAGAAACTCAATGGAGAGCTTTCCAATTGAATTTAGGATGACCTATGAACAACTTGTGCACATATCTAGAGCACCCACAAGGGGGCAATTATCTATTAAACGTTTTTTATTCCTTAATGCTTGCCCTAATGTTTTAAGACTTGCTATAAAAGAGCTCCTTGATGCAGGAAGAACAAGCTTTTATACTCGAAAGATGTAGTGTCTACCTGCCTGTGGGACCCAATAGAAGAAAATATTTAGACAACTAGTATTCCCTATTTGATAAACTTCATGCAACCCTTGAAGCATGATTCGTATACCAGAAGAATAATGGATGGACAAAGAGGTCTCATAATCACAGGCAATCTCTTTCAATTCAAGTGCATGCCTTCAAGTTATTATGGATAGGATAAATGTATGGTGTGTAGAGAGGTTTGTAATGCAAAATAAGACCCAAACTGTTTCATGCAAGCTGGAAATAATGTAAAAGTCTTCTCCTGGGAACTCAATCTTTGAACAGAAAATCATCAAAAAGTCTTGAATTATCAACTCTTGCACTAACCCTCATAAGCAAGTGAAGATTTACTTTAAATAATATTTCAGGATAGTGAAGTAACTTATATAAAGCTTAATATTTTTCAGTACTTTTCACTTAGCACAAGACATAGATGAAATGAAACAAAGTAACATATTTGTAGGAAATTCCATAATTGAATTCTAAGTTGCAATATACAGTACATAGATTCAATTCTACTAGATGCTATGCCAAATATCAACAATGAAAAGAAGTTTGGAATCTTCCATATAACTTGGAGGTGGATAAAATAAGAGATTTACCTGTCCACGGCCCATTTCTTGAATTGCCTTCTGAAAGATTTGCTCACTATTTCCAGTTTCGATCAGGTTGTCAATTGTCTAATGGTAAGTAGATTTTGACAGTTATGATGACATTCATATCCATATATGCATAATTTATAGTTTCAAAATCAGGCTCACCTCTTCATCTGGTTTAGTTCCAGTTACTGCTCAACCATACATAGCAAACATGCAAATTGTTATTACTAAAACTGGATCTGCTGATTTAAAAAGGACAAAGAAAGTACTAATTTGCAATCATCCTACAAATTTACTTCCTATAATTTGCAAAAGACTTTTCAAACCTGTAATGACCCTTCTCTCCACAACTTCACGATACTCGTTTTGAATCTTTTGTCTTAAGGTCTGAAAGAAAATGTAACAGTTAACAAAGAAAGCAACTATGATTAACTGCCATAACATGTAGATTTACCTGGAATTCTATCATCAAATCCTTGAACCTTTTTGTTAAGGAACTGCGCAGGATTATGAAATCATATATAAATAAAGAATACAGTTTATGATATGCACAAATATTTATACAGCTAGTAGTCTTGTGTAAGAAGTGTATAAACTTTGTACGATAAGAACAACGACATTAAATATTAAATACATCTTCACAGGCAACTCACTTTGTAACATTCATCCTTGCTCTGTCAACCCCAGTGCCCTTTTCACATCCAGGTTTCTGTCTATTAGCTAAATTCTAGAGACAACAAGAGCAGAAAAGAGGAATTAGAAGAAAAAATTTGATAGCCTTGAATATTGTTACAGAAATGAAAAGTGAACTAGTAAAAGAAGTATTACTTCTTTGTTAATTGCCTCTATTTTGGTTTTTATAGCACGGGCAATCCTACCCACTTCGTCAACATCTTTTTCCATACGCTTCTTGATAGCTACAGAAGTTTGACAATATTCTCAGAGTGCAACAAAAGTAAGACTACAAACAACAATCACGAGAATTTTTAAGATGAGGGAACTACAGGTTTATAGAACACAACTACAAAGTCTCTAAACCAAGTTTCAAGAATGATTCATAAATTTACTCAAGGTTTTCCTGGATTAGGGTGGCCGAGCTTTTAGATGTAGTTTCCATTCTGTGACTCAACCAGTGGTGAGCCTACACCAATATGGTTTATAGAGCATCCTTCATAAATGCCAGACTCGCAGTTCAAGTATTTTTATATGGACAATGGGTGTAGACACAGACTCTACCTTTCATCGCGGACGCTTTTGTTACAGATTTGGACTCCTCATTAGCTTCCTGCCAGAAGTTAACCTTAGAAGTTAGAATGCTATATGAAAACAAATGCTTCCTTCATTTTCTTCTCAGGTTGAAATCCATGATTCTCCAGTGTTCAGCAACAGTTGTTGATACACTACTTGAATATGGTTTAAAAGGTTCTTTGGAGAAATAGCAAAATAAAGGATACATGAAAATAGCATTGATCATATTTCAACTACAATAAATCATTACTGTTTTGGACAACAAGCTAAGCAGTTCTCCAGCTAGGTGAATGGATGGTATACAAAATTCAAACAATTATCCACGAAGTGTACATAAGTCAACATGGAAAAAACTCCTTAATTTGGATTATTTTTTATCCAGTTAAAATTATTATTGGCTATTGCAGGCCATATAACTAATGTTAGAAGTTGTAGAACTAAACTAGAAAAACTACATTAGTCCCTTCTTTCAGTTGCTTGTTTGGTTATTGTTTTATTACGAATACACTGACATTATTTGCACATTGCAAGATCTGCTCATAAATTGAAGATAAACGTCCGATCAGTTGTACACAAGTATATTAGAAATGTTATATGTGATAGGATGATTTAAGCATGCAACTTTTGCTTCTATAAATCTCTCAGCAATTCAAGCCAACGTGATTAATCACTAAGCATTAAATTGGAAGAGTGGCCTTGGCAACCATCAAACATACCTTCAATTTCTTGAGAAGTCCAGAGACCATATCGACCTGTCTCTCAACCTCTTGTATCTAAGACAGAAGAACAAGGAAACCAATGAGAAGCTATGTAAACAAAGAAGCAGAGGAAATCTATCATAGAGTCATAAGTCAATCAAGACACTGCAGAAGAAAGAAGAATGAGATGAATAGGCTTTACATGAACATTCAATCTTGTGATTTTACAATTTAGTATGTATACATATATATATATTAGCCAAAACTGTTTGAAGTAGAGAAAGATAATCCATATAGCTTACCCAATTAATTGGCAAAGGCTTAGCTGAGTTGAATTATCGATTGTGTGTGTGAGTCTCAAGTGCATAACTAAAGCAAACATTCTTTTATGAATATTTTCTGCATGAATTTTGCTTCTTGAAAGAACCACAAATAATTGGAATACAAGATACCTGCTTATTGAAAGCTTCCATTCCTGTGTCAGAGTTGCTTCTTTGCATTGGCATCCCCATTTCGATATCATCATTGTTTGGAGGCCTTTTGGCATCACCAACAAATGAATCCTGTGAATGGAACACGTTAACAGGAAATAAATCCCCAACTCAATAGTAGGTAATAGAACAGCTTGACAGAACAATCAAATTTCCATGATAAAAAAAGTCACAATCACTCTCAATGCTTCAAACAGAAGTATTATCTTTAAAAGGAAACAAAATTTCATTAATTAATAAAAAAATCCAACACAAAGTCTTCATAACTAGGAAATGAGGCGTTTTCTTGGTGCTGTAGGAGTTGTATTTGTAAGAAACGAATACAACAAACACTGGCCTCAGACTCATAATCCTTCTAAATTAAAGAATTAACTTGAGAACTATACTACAGTTTCTTTTCTTTTTTTCTTTAACTTAGTCTCCAAGTGAATACATGCCAATTCAAATTCCTTTTCATCATTCACAAGGTTGAATTCAAATAAAATCCCTACAGGGAAAATAAAAAACAGGAATTAAAATTAAACTGTAAGCATGCAGAACTAAGCCAGCTCCAAATAAACCAAATTCAAGAAACAAATGAAGCACTAAACTAAAATGAAAACCCATAATTAAGAAATAAACTTTTGATGATCTCAAGTAACATACTCTAAACTACAGTCACCAATCCGCATATACAAATACAACCCACAAACTAAACTAAAAATTCTGAGAGAGAAAACAGTTGACTTCACAAAGCAAAGAAAAAGGGAAATCAGGTTACCGTGAGCAAATCGTTCATGTTGATCAAACCAAAGAATAAGGGGAGAGAGAGGCAAGAAAGAAAATGTGTTTGTTTGTGTTGAAAAGGAAAGAAAAGAGAATGCGAAAAGAAGATTTTGTATATGTTATTAATATGTTGGCCGGCAAAGACGTTATTTACTACAGAAACACCTTTGAAATCTACAGTCTCTGTCTTTCAGTTTCTAATAATAATAACAGTAACAATAACATTGTTTTGCTTCGTTGTGAGCTGTAGAGATACTTTAGGATCTTCTTGATGTTAAATATAAGAGAAAATCATAAATTTATTGGCTTAATTCTTTAATTTGATCCTTCTATTCTTTTTTATTTAATTAAATATTTAAATTTGTTAATACATATATATATATTTTTATATATTTTATATATTAAAATAATAATTTAAATATTTTATTATTTATTACTTACAATTTTTTCTATTTATTTTTTTATATTCTCTCTATTTTTTATTAATTTTTTTAAACAATAAAAAGTAAGGTACGTTAAATTAATTTTTATTTTTTTAATTTTTAGAAAGAAAAATATTTATTCATCATTTTTAGTTTCTTTCCTTTTTAATATCTTCCCCCTTTGGTGCTATTATTTCCTTAAACGACATGCTCTGGTGTGTATTTATTATGCTTCAACTGTGCTTGAAAAGAGGGATTTTGAGCCCAAGATAAAGTGGACGCAACCACAGGGAGAGAAAAGCCCAAGGAAAATGAAATTTAGAGACCCATTGTGTTCCACCTAGGCTGGGCAGGAATAAACAAGAAAGCTGCCCGAACAAGGTAGAAAACTAAGAAGTAAGTCTAATTATTCCATTCGAATCAGGCAAAATGAGAGACAGAGGAGGAACTCGAGTTGGAAGCTCTGTCAGTTGACCCGAACTCTGCAGAAGTTTGTGGCAACCTGGTCTAGTTTGACCCTGGAAACTCCTGAATAATATTAACACTTGGACACTTATCCTGGGGACGTATATATTCAGCATTTGAAGATTTTTAGGGTAAGAAATATGCTTCAGGGAGCCGCTTTCCCTCTAAATCAACCCTTTGTTATCAGCAAAAAAGAAATATAGACATTCCTTAGAACTTTTTGAGTTTCAAGTGCATCAAGAGAGTAATTTGTGACTGGGAAAGAGCATATTAAGTCATCTAGTAAGTGAAGAGTATATGGAGAGCGAGAAATCAATCACTCCATTTTTCTAGAGTTTATTGATACTTTCCTGTTTGCGCTCTCTCTTTTTACATACTCAAATTTGTGATGACTTTCAAATTATTTTTTATCTTGTTTACATACTCAAATTTGTGATGACTTTCAAATTATTTTTTATCTTGTTCTCATTGTTTTCTTAACGATGAGTAACTAGAACATTTTCATCATAGAGTAAGAATTAAGAGAAAATTGATGTATTTATAATTGAGAAATATTAGGCGTGCCCATATATATATATATATATATATAAACGAAATTCTCCACTTATTCCTAATGTAATTAGGACAATCAAGACTGAATCCTAATTAGGCTATATTACATGTTTACAGCTTGTAACAATTCGCTAGAGCTATGATGTAGTTTTATAATCTTGATTTGGTAATTAATTGGAAGTTTATTATGAAGCATCTGATTATTTTTGCATTTATTGTTATTCTTGAATGTTTGGCCATCATTTGTTACTTATGTGTGATATTGAGATATGTACACATAAAGTGATTAAAGAAATACCAACACAGGGCCTTGTATATAAAGATGCCCTTATCCCCTACTGTCCCTTCTAGCAAGTAAGCTAAGAATTGATTTTCTTTCTCAAGATCAAAATAGGTAAAGAGGATGCTGCAACCGAGAATGAGCTTTTAAAGGACATAAAATACTAAAACAAGCATTGGTATGACGTACATGGATTTAAAATATACAGATCTTATTCTCGTAGTATATTAATAATCCTCTTCGTTAACAGATTCTAAAACAGATAATAATCAAGAAAGAATGAAATACAATAGTTAAAAGTACGAGTGAGTTTGCTAACAAATGCGAAATTAAAAGATAAATTACATTGACAGTCCCTCAAATTTGTCCTATATATCACAATAATTCTTAGATTTTAATTTGTATCACAAAACTTCTTAGATTTTAATTGGAGTATCATTAAATTACTTTCCGTCATTCTCCATTTAAAAACTTGACGGAGAAGTGATGTGGCAGTCCAATTGATAACTTTTTTCTAAAAAAAATTACATATTATTATTACATGCCATATCAACATATCAAAACTAATAATGTTAAAACATCGGGTTGATTTAATAAACTTTTAATTTACAAGTACTTAATATAAACTTTAAACATAGGGCTGAACCTAAGAAATTGTGTAGAATGATTTTACAAGTAGCTGAATCAATTGTTTGTGTTTAATGTGCCTTAAGATTTAACACACATACTTTGAGCTCAATTAAATTGCTAAACTTGAATTGAGTAATTGTCTTTCCTTTTCTTGTCCAAATGTTGGTTGACAATTATGAGATTGTTATTTTTGAAAATTGGTTGAGTAAGATTTTCGAGTAATATTTAGAGTTATTTTAGTTTTGTTGGTAGTTATTACTTGAGGACATGTAACAACTCAAGTGTAGTGGAGTTTGATAACTCTATTTTATAAGCATATAATTATAGTTTTTATTATGTGTTTATTAGGCAATATGCTTATAATTTATAGAGTTTTAATATGATTTAGTTACTTAATTTTATTTATGTGTTTTTAAGGTATTTTGGCAATACTGACAAAACTCAAAGCCTTTTTGGAATATACATCGACTCTTGGATCGATTAGGAGAGTGTCAGAGGAGTGACTTAAGTCATGAAATTGAACTTTTAAGCTGAATTGGTTCACCAACAGGTTCAAAGGAAGCAATTAGACCATAATCGGTCGAAGGACCAGTTGGACCTTGAAGAGAAGATGAATTTTACTATGAACTGGTTCTCTGATCAGTTCAGGTGCTTAAAAAGGGTCAAGATCGATTGGAGAACCGATTCATATCGAGAAAAGAAGTTTGTGAAAAAGGCAAATTTCAGCATTGGTCGTAGTAGCTTCAATGAGGTGTTTTATAATCTTAATGGTCTAGAATTGGAAAGTGAACTTCATCATCTTTGTAGAAAACTTCTTAAGCTATATTTTTCATGAAGGGTTTAACTATATATTAGATTGCTAAGGATGAAAAAAACTTGGATCGAAGTCAAATATTGTGTAGTGCATTTTTGTTTAGGTCAATCTTAGTGTTTGGGTCTTATCTAGAGCTACAAATGTTCAATTGAGGTGACTCAAAAGCCTAAAGTAATCTACTCTTCAAAGACTAGAATTCTTATGAAAAGTCTAAGTCCAAATTCGATTTATATAAGGTCATAAAATAGCCTGTAATATAAAAAATGGAAAAAGATATTTATGAATTATGTTTAGATTTTCTTTGTATTGGCCTATAAATACATCATTATAACTTAGATTTTACAGCTGCTATTTTAGTTTTAGAGGGAGACATTCAATTGAAGAGAGTAAAATACTTTCTAGAGAGAGAAAGTGGAGATTACTATATGATTAAAGGGAGATCTCATAATTTGTTGGAGATTAAAATAGTGTTTTTCTCTAACCCTCAATCTTAATTATATTTTTTAGTTATTTATTATTTTTATTGTTGATATAGTATGAGTAACTAGTCTCTCTACTAGAATGAATGATGTAATTTAATGGATTGATGGATTGATAGGAGATGTATAGATCTAGATCTAGGAGATCAAATATAGTGATTCTAAGTAAAGAAATATATCCAATAGAGTATGATGCTTGAATTATTGCTTAATGGGTTTGATTATGTTTATTACCTTAAGAACTAGTAATATCTTAATTGAATATAATCTAATAGCTTGAAAGAATATTAGAATATCTTATGAATAATTGCATTAAGAATTCAGAATTTGATTTGACTTCTATGATAATTATCATTAAATGAAATCTAGATCTCTAGTGTTTTTAACTAATAAAGTTCCATCCTTTTTATTAGTTTCTTTTAATATTTCAATTCTCAATCTTTACAATTTAATTCTTTTAGTTTACATAAGTTTTTAGCAAATATCAATTGAGTTGTACTCGTGGGATCGACCTTGATTCACTACTCTATACTGAAATTACCATGTATATTTGCAGGTGAAGATTTTAGCGGTCAAATATTATTTAGTTGAGGATATGACATCAAATAGCTACTATTAGACTAGCAAAAGGGCTGAACCAAGACACGTTGGATGTAGATGCCTTAACTGCCCTTTAAGCTCAAATTGCAAACCATATAAAAGCAGTTGAGTTCAATGAATTACAATACGACCAAGAATCCTAGTGTTTTGGTGTGAGTTATTTAGAGAAAATGGGCATACTAGTGTGGATTGCCAAGTAAGAAAACCTTTCTCTTCATCGTCATTCAAACAAGTTAACTATATAAGGAACTTCTCTAATAGGCAAGTCAATAATCCATATTCTAAACATCCTTAGATAGGGAATCATCCAAATTTTAGTTGGATAAATCAAATTAATGCTCTAAGACCTCAAGTGCCTCCAAGTTTACAATAAGAAAGGTATTTAAAACCTCAACCTCAAGTTCAAGAAATGAAGCAAGCTTAGGAGATTGCCTTACCAAATGCCACAAGGAGACTTACCGAGCAACAAGGATTATTTTAAAGAGCATTGTGAAGCCATTTCTCTATGGAATGGCAAGGAATATATTTAAAAGTGGTGAGGGATGTGGATAAAGGGAAGAGTGAGGTGGACAAGGCCACCAATACAAAAGTAATTAAAGAGGAAGCACCATCAAAGCAACCTAATAAAGATATATAAAGGGAGAAACCTATTCCTCCTTTCTTAAGGTCAATTACTACACTGCCAAATATTTATCTTAAAGAATGAAGAGGTACACTGATATAAAGTAATATACAAATTTTTTAGAAATGTTGAAAGCTCAAAATCCCATTTATAGAGGCTCTTCCATGTATGCCCAATTATGTCAAATTATGAAGGAGCTGATTTCAAATTAAAAGAAATTAAAAAGATTATAACACAATTATGATGATAAAAAGACTAAGATTGAGGGAGTTTTACTATTCATTGCAATATGGATGATTCTAAATTTAAAAAAGCATTACTAGATCCAAAGCTCCTTGGTCTTGTAAAAAGATCGCTAAAGCGCGAGGGCGCCTTCAAAGCACACAAGTGCTTTTCACATGGTCAGAATTATACATGGTGTTAAAAACTTCATCTAACATCTTGCCAATGACAAAGTGACACCTGAAAATCAAAGGGTTAAATCCTCAAGAAGCACGAGGGTGCTTTATAAGCGGGAGGGCGATCTAACTTGAAGCATGAAACTCAATATGGCAGTTCATTTCGTGATGAGAAGCACGAGGGCAGTTTTGAGTGTGAACAAGACAAGCGCGAAGGCGGTTTTCGTAATTAATGCAATGTTAATAACCGTTGAGATATCAACCACCAAGTCAAAGCCACGTGTTTGGAGCCGTTGGAGCCTAACGTCTCTTTTTAGAAAGCGTGAGGGCTTATGAAAAGCACGCTTTTTGCCAAGTCACCTAATTTGCATTAAATGAGTTTGGAAACCTTTGTGACGTCTCTAAGGGCTAGGTTTGAGTATAAATACCTCTCATAAAAACTTAAAAAGTAAGTGAATGATTGTGTCTTGTCCAAACTCTTACAAATTTATTTTTGAACTTTCTACACTCAATTTTCTTCTTTGTATACTGTATTAAGTTAAATCTTATTGTTCAACTAAAACTCTAAAGGGTTGTTGTGTGAGCCTAGATATTAAAAATATAAAGAATTAGTTGTTGAGTAACTATTAATACTCAAGGATTAAGGAACTTAGTGAGGAATTAGTTTACTAAGGGAAGAGGTTTAGTGTTAGCCTTGTAAAACACCAGGTTGTTGGGTGAACTTGTAAAACCAAAAGGTTGTAATCTTAAAGATTATAGTGGAACACTCAAGTGTGATATTGAGGAGTGGATGTAGGGAGGATTGTTCCCAAACTACTATAAACCTTTGTGTCAATTTCTCTAACTCTAACTCTCATCCAATTTTCTTTACTCTTTCTTAAATCCTTGTGTGTCACCTAAAATTATTCAGTTTCGTAATTGAGGTCACCAATTCAACCCCCTTTCTTGGTTCTAAGGGACAACAATTGGTATCAGAGCTAGAACGCTCTTATCAAGCTTTATTTTGAGTGAAAAGACCACGGCAACCAATGAAGAAGCTCAATAACCTCAAGCCATTTTTTAATGGATCTGACTGTAGCTTTTAAAAATTCTGTATGGAAATCTATTTGGATTCATATGGCATTAAAGTGTGGGATCATGTGGTGAATGAATGGAAGGCTCCCACTGAAGTTAAAAATGGTGAAGAAAGAATTCTCCTTAGAGAAGAATAGGTGGATGCTCACAAGAAGTATAATCATAAGCAAGCAATGGCCATTCATGTGAGTTGATTTTCTAGAGAAGAATGTGGAGAATGCAACATTGCACTACGGCTCATCGAATTTGGAATATCTCACGAAGGCACCAAGCAAGTTAAGTCAAGAAAGATTCAAATGTACATCACCGAATATGAGATGTTCAAGATGAAGTTAAGCGATTCAGTACTGACATGACAAATAGGCTTCTCACTATCATAAATATATGAGAAAACTTAGAAAGCATTATGAGCTAGTGATTATCAACAATAATATCCTTAGGAGTCTTCCTTTGGATAAATATGGTGCTAGAGTAGCTAGTGTTAAGAAGAGAATGAGAATCTTAGAAAGATACCTACTTATGTTTTCATAGGCAAACTTCTATTGTCAAGGATGAATTTGATAGAGATGGTGGAAAGAAGAAGGCACTAGCACTCAAGGTTAGCATAAAAGCTTAAAAAGCAAATGGTGTCCCAAGTAATGATGAAGATCAAAGGGAAGCACAAAGTGAGAGTGATGATGTGGCCTGCATCACCAAACATGTCAAAGGAATTCTTAAGGCCAAAAGGAGAAGAAGCAATGAGTCTTTCACAAGCAACAAACCCTTATTCAAAGCAAGAAAGCAAAACAAGAAAGATGAAGTCATTTGCCACGAGTGTGGAAAGCACGAACATATCAAGCTGAATTGTCCCAAATATTTGAAGAAAAAGAAGAGAAAAAAGAAAGGGCTTGAAAGCTACATGAAGCGATGCTTCCTCATCCTCTTATAATGAAAATGAAAGAGAAGAAGAGGCCAATCTTTGCTTCATGGCCAATATGGAGGATTCTCATGAGGTATGTTCTACTTCTTATTCATAGAATTCTTCTTTTTCCTGTTCATCTTCTCACTCTTTTGGTGATGATGTGTTGGATGATTAGAATAAAATTTTATAAAATATACCTTCTAAAACTAAGTTTTTATAAAAACAAGTGCTCAAGCTTGGAAGAAGACCTTAAGAGGTCAAAGGAAGAAATTGCTTCTTTAAAAACTTCCAATGACAACCTAAAGAAATCATTAGATGAAATCTCAAATGAAAAACTCTTTAAAGAATATAATTCTTTGAAAATGAAATTGAGGAGCTTAGGAACTCAATCTCAAGATTTCACAAAGGAAAAGAGTCTCTTGATACACTAGTTGTATCTCAAAGACCTCCCCTTGTGAGACATAGACTTGGGTTCAATGGAGCTTCCACTTCCACACCTTAAACATCCAACACCATAATTTTGTTAAGGCCACTCATCCTCCAATCATTAAGAGAAACTCTAATAGAGTCTCAAAGGATAAAGCACACACTAAACCTCCCATTCAAAAGAAAGTGAAAGGTACACATGCTCAAAAGTCTAAGCCAAAAGGAGCAAAACATGCATTTATGTATAAGACATTAAAAGTCAATAAATTTTGCTCATGCATGTGTGATGATGTGAATCGTGTGAGGTCCAAACCTCAAGTAAAAGTGGCAAAGAAGACCAAATCTAATTCCAAGGTTGCTACTATTGCATGAGAGTTGGACATATCAATGTTAAAAATCAAATAAAGAAAATGCATCTCTTCATAGATGGATCTTCAAAAGCTAACTTGAAAAGGCCAGACCTTGTTTGGATACCTAAAATCAAGTGATTTAATTCCTTTTTGTAGGTCTGTCTTAAATCCACAAGCATAAATCTTTGGCATGTTGATAATGGATGTTCAAAGCTTATTTTGGGTGACAAAAACCTCTTTGTAAATGTCAAGAATTGTAATGGAGGCAAAGTCATATTCAGAAATAATGCTAAGGGTAAGGTAATTGGCATTGGCTCCATTGATAAGGATGGTAAATCTTTTATTGATGATGTTCTCTTAGTTGATGGATTAAAATACAATTTATTAAGTGTAAGTCAATTATGTGACAAAGACAATAGAGTCACTTTTGACTCCATTGGATGTCTTCTCAATGCCTTAGGACAATGTGATATTCAAAGAAGAAAGAAGTGGCAACACCTACACAATTGGCCTACACAAAGTTGCTAATCAATCTTTCAAGTGTGTTGTCTCTATTAGTGATGAATCTTGGCTATAGCATAGAAGACTTGATTATGTAAGTATGTAGTTTTTACACAAATTAGCCAAAAAGAAACTAGTAAATGGACTCCCCAAAGTGAAGTTCATCAAGAACAAGCTTAGTGAACCATATCAAATGGGAAAACAACATTTATCATCTTTTAAGTCTAAAACCATTGTAAGTACTTCTAGACCACTTCAACTGCTACTTATGGATTTATTTGGACCTACAACAATAGCTAGTTTGGGTGAAAAGTTTTATGCATTGTGATTGTAGATGACTATTCTAGATTTACTTGAGTTAATTTCCTTGCTCACAAGAATAAAGCTTTGAACAATCATTTGCAAAACATGTTCAAAATGAAAAGGGATATCTGATTTCTTTTATAAGAAGTGATCATGGAAAACAATTAAAACACACAATTTTTTAATCTCTTAGGACACCACAACAAAATGGAGTTATGGAAAGAAAAAATAGAACACTAGTGAAAATGGCTAGAACTATGCTTAATGAGTATAAACTTTCTTTCTACTTTTGGGTGGAAGTCGTTAACATTAGTAGTTATATTGCAAATAGAGTTTTCAAAAGAACTTTGTTAAATAAGACTTCTTATGATCTTTGGAATGAAAAAAAAGCCTAATGTTTTATATTTTAGAGTATTTGGATAAAAATGCTACATCTTGAATACTAAGGATAATCTTGAAAATTTTGACTCTAAAATCAATATTGGAATCTTCCTAGGCTACTCCACCTCAAGCAAAGCTTATAGAGTCTTTAACAAACGTACTTTAGTAGTTGAAGAGTCTATAAATATTTTATTTAATGAATCTAGCAAGCTTGATCTTGGGAAAGGTACTTCTATAAATGATCTTGTAAGTGCATTTGAGGAGCTAGATGTGAATCTTGATAATGTATTAAAAAAAGTTGACAAAGCCATAGAAGAGAATCAAAAAGATCAATAAAATCATGATGCAACTCAAGATCCTCAAGCATTGGAAAATCCACAGTCTTCCCGAGGAGTGGAGTTTCAAAAAAGATCATCCTTCCACTCAAATTATTGGAGACTTATTAAAGGTTGTAAGTACTCGTTCCAAACTCGTAGCTTTAAATAATCTACCCTTTATTTCTCAGTTTGAGCCAAGGACTATTGATGAAACTCTAAATGATCAAAGTTAGGTGATTGTTATGCAAGATGAACTTAACTAATTTGAAAGAAACAAAGTATAGAAACTTGTTCCTAAAACTAAGGACCACCAAATTATAGGGTGTAAATGGGTGTCTACAAATAAGTTAGATGAGCAAGGCTCTATCAGAAGAAATAAAGCTAGAATAGTTGTAAAAGGATACAACTAAGAGGAAGGCATTGATTATGATGAGACCTTTGCTCAGGTTGCTAGATTAGAAGTTATTAGGATACTTTTAGCTTATACATGTCATATGAATTTCAAATTGTTTCAAATGGATATGAAAAGTGCATTCTTAAATAGATTTATTGAGAAGGAAGTCTATGTTATGCAACCTCTTGATTTTGAAAGTCATAAATTTTCCAATCATGTTTCCAAATTATCTAAAGCCTTGTATGGATTGAAACAAGCCCCTAAAGCTTGGTATGAAAAGCTTAATTCCTTTTTAGTTGAAAATGGATTTTTAAAAGAAAAGATTGATACTACACTATTATAAAGAAACATAAGCATGACACTCTAATTGTTCAAATTTATATTGATGACATTATGTTTGATGCTACTAATGAATTGCTTTATGAGGATTTTGCTAAAGGCATGATTAGGGAATTTGAAATGAGTATGACGGGAGAGCTTAAATGCTTTCTTAGTCTTCAAATCAAGAAAAGCAAGGAAGAAATATTTATCAACTAATCCAAGTATGCAAAAGAATTCTTAAAAAATTTAAGATGGATGGTTGCAAAGTAGCAAAGACTACCATGAGTCTCACAACTAAATTAGACAAAGATGAGAAGGGTAAGAGCGTTAATAAAAAGCTCTATTGAGATATGATCATATCTCTTTTACATTTAACTGCTTCTAGACTCGATATTATATATAATATTTTTTTCTATATGCTAGATTTCAATCTTGTCCTAAAGAGTCTCACTTGAATGCCGTCAAAAGAATTTTGAAATATTTGCATGGTACCTTGCATCTAGGTCTTTGGTATCCTATAGAAACATCCTTGGATATTGTAGGATATTAGGATACAAATTATACAAGAAGTCCATTAGATAGAAGAGCACTTCCGGAACTTGTCACTTGTGAGGTGAATATTTAGTATATTGGTTTAACATGAAATAAGTTGTTTCTCTCTCCACTGCGAAAGCTGAGTATGTGGTGGAGGACTGTTGTTCCACACAAATCCTCTGGATGAAGCAACAATTAAGAGATTATGGGAGAGAGGTTAATCAAATTTCTATAAAATGTGACTACACTAGTGCCATGAATCTCTCTAAGAACCCTATTCAACACTGTAGGAGTAAACATATAGACATTAGGCATCATTTTTTAAAGATCATGTGCAAAATGGTGATGTCATTTTAGATGATACAACTAACCGATTGGCTGATATCTTCACAAAACCTCTAAATGGGAAAAGATTAAGTTATATTAAAAGAGAATTAGGAATGGTTGATGGAAGCACTCTAGATTAGTCTTTTTGTACAAATTTTATGACTCTCAATTCGTCATGTGTTTAGCAAATTCTTATATGAAGATATCTCATTTGCATCTCTATTTTGATATTGAGTATTAACATTTCACTTTGCATATGAGGTGCTCTATTACTCACTATGCATTTTAATATTTTTAAAGAAAAAGTGTGGTCAACCTTAATCTTGCATGAAATTTTAAATTTTACATTTATTTTGAAAAGCACACTCATGATTCAGAAGGTTTCTCGCGCTTTACAAGTCGTTATGAAACTGAAAGACCGACCTCTAAAGCGTGCCCGTATTTCTAAGCACCTTAAGTTCTTTCTCCTCTCAATAAAACCTTCCTTACCCCTTTTATTTCACCTATCTCTTTAACTTTAGCATTCTTTAAGCATGCAAAAGTCATAAGACTTGGGCCTAAATTGAAAGTTGATGGTAAATTCTTTCTTGTCAGTAGGGAATATATTGATTATAGGAAGAAGAGAAAAAAGAATCACAATGCCAAAGTGAATCCACTCCTACCTTTCATAGCCCTCCTTTTCCTTTGAAGAAAAGGTTCTAAAGCAAATGGAAAGGATTTGAAACCACTTCATCACTTGCATGCGGATCTAATGAAGATTTAAAAAGTCTATAAAATTCCTCATTATCATGTTGAAGATTAAGAAAAGAAGAGGTTCTAATTCCCCCTCTTTAAGCTAGTACAAGTGGATGAGGCAAATGAAAGGAGTCTATGATTCTAGAAGAAGAAGAAGAAGAAGATTGATCTCTTTTTTTTTCTTTTTTTCTTTTTTCTTTCTTTTTTCTACTCCTTCTATTTTCTTTTCAACACTTGTTCTTTTATTTCATGCATTAATCTATCATGTTGATCATATATCTTTTAAGTAATATGATTATTCTTACCTTCGTCCTTCTTATCAAATATCTCTTTGTGCTCTTTTCTCTTAATTAATTTTTGGTTCTTCTTTTTAATTTTGGCAAAGGGGAAGAAGTTGGTACAATCTTAAAAATTGATTAAGAAAAGTGCAAAGAATTAAAAGGAGACAGAATGCATGTATTAAGGGGAAGAACAAGGGAACACTTTATTCTGTATCTGACTACATGACCAATTTTGTATTTTTAATCAATTTGGTATCAAAATCGAAAAGGGGTAGATTATTGACCTAAGAGTCAATTGATCTCTATTTTGATATTAACAACCAAATTGAGTATTGCTAACGTCATGTTTGAGTGTCTATATGGCAGTGCATTAAAAGATTTCTGATTGGCCAAAGCTTCCTTGAACTTTCAAGCAAGTCTTATAAAAAGACCCAAAAGCGCGCGGGCGCTTTTCACATGGTCAAAATTATACATGGCATTGAAAAATTCATCTGACATCTTGCCAATAAAAAAGTGACACCTGACTATCAAAGGGTCAAATCCTCAAGAAGCACGAGGACGGTCTAATTTAAAGCATGAAACTCAAAATGGTAGTTGATTCTGTAATGAGAAGTGCGAGGGCGGTTCTAAGCACGAACAAGACAAGCGCGAGGGCGCTACGCAACCATGAGGGTAGTTTTACAGTTAATGCGATATTAGTAACTATTGAGATATCAACCACCAAGTCAGACCACGTGTCTGGAGCCTTTGGAGCCCTAACGTCTCTTTTTGAAAAGCGTGAGGGCGCTTGAGAAATGTGGGGGCGCTTTTCATGACTGCAGATAATTTTTTGCCAAGTCACTTTATTTGCATTAAATGAGTTTGGAACTCTTTGTAACGTCTCTAATAGGTAGGTATGAGTATAAATACCCCTCATAAAGACTTAAGAAGTGAGTGAGTGATTATGTCTTGTCCAAACTCTTGTAAATTTATTTCTCGACTTTCTACACTCAATTTTCTTCTTTAGATAGTGTATTAAGTTGAATTCTATTGTCCAACTAAGACTCTAAAGGGTTGTTGTGTGAGCCTATGTATTAAAAATACAAGGAATTAGTTGTTAAGTAACCATTAATACTCAAGGTTTAAGGGACTTGATGAGGGATTAGTTCACTAAGGGAAGAGATTTAATTTTAGTCTTGAAAAACACTAAGTTGTTGCGTGAACTTGTAAAATACAAATGTTGTAATCTTAAAGATTATAGTGGAATACTTAAGTGTGATCTTGAGGAGTGGATGCATGGAGGATTGTTCCTGAACCATTATAAACCTTTATGTTAATTTCTCTAACTCTAACTCTCCTCCAATTCTCTTTACTCTTTCTTAATTCCTTGTTTCACCTAAAATTATTTAATTCCACAATTTGAGATCACCAATTCAATCTCCCTTGTTGGTTTCAAGAGACAACCGAATCCATGAAGCAATATGAAGAAAGAGAGGCCACTTGTATGGGGGTAGAAATGCTTGAGCAAGTAGTAACGAATTTAAAAAGGAGGTGTTTGAAAATGAGGATGTGGAGGAAGAAAAAGACTACTATGAAGACGTACAGGAAAAGCTCTAAAAGTAAAAGACTCAAACTAAGGAGGTGTTAAAAGTGAGGATGTAGAATAAGTAAAAGAATGCCCTAAAGACTTAAAGGAAAAGCCCTAAAAACAAAAGACTCAAACCACAACATCCTTCACTAAAATCCTTTCAAAGAAAAAATTAAGAAAAGACTTAACCCTAACACCTACTTCTATCCAAAAGCCGCCTAAACAATAACTTAAATCTTTATCTTTTCACCTTAGGTATGCTTTTTTGGGACCTAATGAGACTCTTCTAGTTATCATTTCCAACAAGTTCACACTGTATTAAGAAGGTTGTGAAGGTGATGAGAGGATAATAAGAAGCTTTAGATTGGTGAATTATGGATATCAGCAGCATTGATCCATCCTTTTATTATAAGATTTTATTAAAAGAAGGTCATAAGGCAAGCGTGGAGCATTATTGAACCTATCAGTTTCAATTATCCTATTTTGATGAGCTACAAATTATTTAACATTTAATCGTTCTATCTCTAAGTGTTTTCTCAGTTAGAAGTTAAAAGATCAAGTTACACATTGTAAAAGAACAAAAAAAAGAGTATTATAGCCCTCATAATAGGATCCCTTAAGACTTTAAAACTTCTTAATTTAATAAAAGAATAAAAGTCTTCGCGACTTAGGCATGCCGTACGACCAAAGGTTCAGTCGTAACCATGAGAACTCAGTATTCTTTGCGATAAATCATGACCTTGAAGATTAAAGATCTTTAAAGGTCCATTTGCAGTTTGAAAAATGCCCTCGCATTTATCGATGAATTACTGACAATTGCAAATTACTGGCAGCTACAAAAAGTATGCAGTATGATTGTCAATAAAATATTTACTAATGAAAAATAAACAATATGTAATTACTGATTTTATTTGTAAATCGCTATTTACTTACCAATAAAATATCTCTAATATTTTTAAAGGAGACAATTTGGCGATAAATTTTTTATCAGTAATCCATCTATAAATTATTAATAATTTTAAAGAAATTTATTGATCCTTCAATAAATTTTTATTATTTTTATGAGTTTACCACTAATTAGTGGAGAATTTTATAATATATTTTGAAAATAAAAATACTAGTGAGTCATCCATCAGTAATTGTAAATATCTTTCCAAAAATAAAAAATAAGTTAATAATCTATTAGTAATTCTTAAATACTTTTTAAAAATAAATAATACATGTGGATAATATTTTCTACAAAAATAAAAATTTCACATGTAATTCGTAGACAAAGTTAGTTTTTTTTTTAAAAAAAACAAATATATTTATATTTTTTTAAATTAAAATTTTTAGGATAAATATGAAAGTAAGAAAATGAAGAGAGTATAAAATTAATTAGTAATCTTAAACAAAACTTATATTTATTAATATTAAATTATATTTTGAAACTAAAAATTAATAAATAAAATCTAAATGTTTGTGTGTAAAAAGAGACGGGGGAGGAAGTATGAGAGCTAAAAACTTAATAAGCATAAGAAAAGAAAATTTGAGAGCTAAAAACTTTGTTAAGGTCCTTTAGGAATATAATAAACTGTATATCACTAACCTAGAAACCCACTAACAAATTAAATCAAATTCTAGAATCACTCTATATCAATATTATAAAGTTGATCATAGAATTAGAACTTAAAAAAAAAACTAAGTTCTTTAAACCCTAATCCTAGCACGCCATAAAAATAGATTAAATCTTTGATAAATGTTAAATGCATTCAACAAGAATATAAGAATTCTAGCAAAGGTTGCTTATAACAATGAAATATCATTAATAATCAAAACTTCCTGTAACATACGACTTGATTCAAGTTAAATAGACTTGAAACAAACCTTAGAAGACAACTAATAAGAGAAAGATTAATCTGCCCTAAATAAACTAATATTTAAGAATAAAACTAAACCAATGCCTAAAAGTACATTTCGGCCTTAATTAGTTCTTTATATTGGAGTGAATAAATCCCAATCTTGATGCTCCTTAATAGTTGTGGATCTTGGGCCTTCAAATGGACTCTTTTTGCTAGCCCAATTTTATGTATAGCCATTTAAGGCTTGTTGCAACTTCTTGGCTCTAATCCTTGTTGTTGGGCCTTGTGCCAAGTTTAGGCCATCTTTAGCATCATTAGCTTTCCTTGCGTACTCCTCCTCAAGCCCATCATCTTCAAGCTTTTCTTATGCTAGCCCGTCTGTATCATTCCCTCCTTCTTTTGGATGATTGGTTCATGAATCAAGCTCATCATTTACATCAAAAGGAATTAGATCAGCAATATTAAAATTACCACTTACATTATACTCACCTTATAAGTCTACCTTGTATGCATTATCATTCATCTTCTCAAGAACTTGAAAGGGCTAGTACCTCTTGGACTCAATTTTGACTTTCTTTAGTTTGGATACCTTTCTTTTCGAAAATGGACCCAAACCCAATCATCAGGCTTTAACAAAACTTTCTTTCTTCCTTTGTTTACCCTTTCGGCTATCCTTTCATTTTGCTTCTCAATCCTATCTTTCACTTATTTGTGCATCTTCTTCACTAAATCTACCTTGGAAATACCTTCAATATTAACAAGCTAATTAATAGACAAAGGAATCAAATCAATTGGAGATAAAGGATTAAAGCCATACATTATCTTGAATAATGAAGTATGTGTAGTGCTATGAACAACCATATTATAAGCAAATTCCACATATGCAATAAATCTTTCCAAGACTTAAGATTTCTAGAAATTAGAGCACGAAGCAATTGCACCAAGGTTCTATTGACTACCTTAGTTTGACCATCTGTTTGTGGATGGCAAGTAGTAGAAAACACTAACTTAGTGTCCAATTTAGCCCACAACACACGCTAAAAAAAACTCAAAAATTTCACATCCCTATCACTAATAATGGCCTTAGGTACAACATGAAAACACACAACTTCCCTAAAGAACAATTAGCAATGATATGCATCATTTGTTTTATAACAAGGAATGAAATGAGCCATCTTACTAAATCTATTCACAACAATAAATATGTTATCTCTACCCTTCCTGGTTTTAGGTAAACCAAGTACAAAATCCATAGACAAATCACTCCAAGGCATGTTAGGAACAAGTAAAGGTGCATATAAGCCATGAGGTTTCAATTTAGATTTAGCTGGCATGCAAAAAACACATTTATTACAAACCCTTTGTATATCTCATTTCATGCCACGCCAAAGAAATACTCCAAAATAATATCATAGGTCTTACTTATCCCAAAGTGACTTGTTCATCCGCCACCATGTGCCTCCTTAATAAATAACACACGCAAAAGCAATTTCACACACATAATCAATTTTTCTTAAACAAAAATCCTTCAAACACATAGAATCATCAAAGGCAGCTCTATTATTACACATACCGTACACTTTGCTGAAATCTAAATCATCAACATACAATTCTTTTATATACTCAAATCCCAATAACTTAGAATCAAGAGAATTAAGAAGTGCATACTTCCAAGATAAAGCATTAGCAATCATATTTTTCTTACTTTTCTTGTGCTTGATCACATATGGAAAGGTCTCAATGAATTCCATCCACTTTGCATGCCTTCAATTTAGCTTGTCTTGCCCTTTAGGATGCTTCAAAGATTCATGATCTATGTGCATTACAAACTCTTTGGGCCATAAATAATGTTGCCAAGTTTGCAATACACTAACCAATGCATATAGCTCCTTATCATATATTAGGTACCTTAATGCTGCCCCATTCAATTTTTCACTAAAGTAACATATGGGTCTTCCCTCTCACATCAAAACAGCCCCAACTTCAGTGCCACTAGCATCCCACTCAATCTCAAAGATCTTATCAAAGTTAGGTAAAATCAATAAAGATGCATTACACAATTTATCTTTAAGTAAATTAAATGCATATTCTTGTGCATCACCCTAATGAAACCCAATATTTTTTTTAACTATCTCATTTAATGGTGCGGCTAAGCTACTAAAGTCCCTAATGAACCGCCAATAAAAGCTAGCCAAACCATGGAAACTTCTAACTTGGCTAATGTTATGAGGTGTCGGCTATTCTTGGATAACTTTAACCTTTTCTTCATCAACCTTTAAACCATTAGAACTAATTACAAAACTAATAAAAATGACTCGATCTAAACAAAGACCACACTTTTTAAGATTGGCAAATAGCCTCTCCTTCTTAAGAACATCTAAGACACATCTAACATGAAAAATATGATCATCAAGATTCTTAGAATAAATTAAGATGTCATCAAAATATACAACTACAAATTTGCCAAGAAATTCATGCAACACATGATTCATTAATCTCATGAATGTATTAGATGCATTTGTTAACCTAAATGATATAACTAACCACTCATATAGACTATATTTGGTGTTGAAAGCTGTTTCTCACTCATCCCTAGTTTTCATGTGAATCTGATAATGTGATTTATCTTAGTAAAAAGACATGCACTATGTAGCTCATCAAGCATATCATTTAATCTTAGGATAGGATGACGATACTTTACCGTTATTTTGCTAATTGCACGATAGTCGACACACATTCTCCACGTGCCATCCCTTTTTGGAACTAAAATTACTGGAACTGCACAAGGACTCAAGCTCTCACGCATATACCCTTTTATTATTAGCTCATCCACTTGTCATTGAAAATCCTTTATTTTTTTGAGATTGCTTCGATAGGCTGGTCTATTTAGTGTGGCAGTCCCTGGCACGAAGTTGATTTTATGTTCTATACCCTTTTCTAGTGGTAAATTGATTGGCATATCTTCAGGAAAAAATCATCAAACTCCTGTAAAAGGTTACCAAACATGTTTGGTAAGGAAAATCAAGGTCAGCAGTGTTCAAATATACATCCTTATAAGTTATAAAAATACTACCCTATCAGTATGCAATGCATGCCTAATCTCAACTTCCTAGCCAATAAACTACATTTTTTCAATTTAGGTTGCCCACTTGATTGATTACCACTATCTTTACCATTCTTGAGTGGTTCAATAACACGCTTGACATTTTCAGTGTCAACCCTTTTTTTTTTTCTAATTTACTTTGGTCATCGTACAATTCCTTGGTGAAAGAGGTGTCAATGTAACTTTTCTCCCTATTCTTCATAAAACTATACCTATTAAGAAAGCCATCATGATGAGCTTTCCTATCTAATTGCCACGGTCTACCTAACAAGATATGGCATGCATGCATTGGCACTACATCACATAGCACCTCATCTGTGTATCTACCTATTGTGAAGGGTACAATAACCTGCTTATTCTTTTTAATCTCACCAAAATTGTAAGTTCATAGCAATCTATATGGTCTAGGATGAGGTATCAAGTTCAATCCTAGTTTTTTAACCATTATAACATTAGCATATTAGTGCAACTTCCACTATCAATGATAAGGATACAAGTCTTACCTTGTACATGGCACTTAGTATGGAAAATATTATCCATTTACTGTTACATATCATTATCCTTCATTTGTGCATTGAGTGTACACCTAACAACCAAAAGATCACCCCTTATTGGCTCTTCAACACCATCATCACTGCAATCTCCTAATTGTGGATTTTTGTTATCTTCATTGTCACTATCCTCACTTTTGGATTCAATCTCGCCATACTCTCTAACCATCATAGCTCGCTTGTTTGGACATTAGGAAGAAAATATGTCCATTTCACAAACACTTAAAGTACTTAATGTCTCTACTTCTGCTTTTGTTCCATTCAGGTTTAATTTGTACTTTGGTGTCCGAACTCCCTTTTACTTTGTTATCCTGCAAAACAGATTTGTTATCATCTTATTTACCTCTTTTCCAAGAGTTGTTCCAATTTAGTTCAAAACTAGAATTGCCCTTGAAGTCATTCTTTACTGGTAATTTCAATTTGAGTTATTTTTTCACTTTGATGGCAATGTGCATCATCTCATCAATCTTCACATAATGTTGTAACTCAACCCTATCAATAATTTCTTTGTTTAATCCTCTAAGGGAACATGCCATTATGACTTCTCTATCCTCCACTAAATCTAGCCTAGTCATCAACATCTTCATTTCCTTAAAGTAATCTTCAACACTCTTTGTACCTTGCCTTAAGTATTAAAGTCTTTAAATCAAATTGTCGCACTTGGAGGGAATTATGGTAATAGGCACAATGTTGGAGTAGATGTAGGGCAAGAAGATCATAGACAGGAACCTGTTAGGAATTATAGATATTATGATTAACTTTATGAGGATCATGGTAACCCTACATTCATGGGAGCTGATAGAGGAGGATTTGGTGTCAATTATGGTATGGGTATAAGAGCTAGCGAAATCTTAACTTGGGTAGAGTTGGTAGCAATTATGGTGGTAATGGGTATATTAATGATAATGTTGACCAAAACCTAGGTAATATCAAACCTAGGATACTTAACTTTGCAGGTAAATTTGACCTTGAAGCCTATTTGAAGTAGGAAAAATGGGTTGATTATATTCTTTAATTGTGATAGTTTTTCTGATGAGAAGCAATTGGCTAGCCTTCATAGTTCTAGTCATCTCCCTTGTACCTAACTCCAATCTTTCCAACCTCTCATTCAAACCAATTATGTTTCGTTGTAATCTCTCATTTTCATGCATTTATGGCAAATGAATAGCAGGTTGTTGTATCCTAGCCTCATTATCATTGCCACCATTACAACCATTTAAACCACTTGGCATGGCTATAATAAAATGTTAGAAATACAATAAAACAAAAATAAACAAAAATTAAAGTTCTCGCACACTCCCTCACGTGTTTGCTCTTAAATAATGAGGATGTTCATTCATGTTTCATACAAATAATTATATTCTCATAAAGTTAAACTTCACACCACTCAAGCTTGTTTTCGAATATTCTTGTGTGAATCAAGAATCACTATAAATTTTATCACTCTCTTTATAGCACGCAAGAATCAAGCTTAAAATACTTAATTAAAGTAAACGAATTCAAGAAAATATCAAGATTATGTTCGGATCAAGAAACTAGGAATCAAAGATTAAAGAAACTCGAAAGGAAGCAAATGACATATAAAAAAGTTATCTAGAAGCCATAATATATAAAATGGAAATAAAAAAACAAGGCAAGAAGCAAATCAGAAATTTTTAAAGAAATACTCTCTACCACTTTTAATGATTCAAGAACACTAGAAAACAACTAAAGAAGCAAAGAACATATGAATTAAACACTCAAAGCATGCAAAAATCAAGAAAATATATTCAAGAATATCAAAACTCTAATTCAGCCTAATCAAGAAAATACACCCTAAACAACTTTGACTTGACCAAACTTAATGAAAATCACTAAAGATGCAATGCACATGTGAAAGAAACAAAAACTAAGACTCAAGAGTCAAGAAAAACAATTAAGAATCCAAAATACCCAATTCAGCTAATTTTTTAAAATTTTGATATTACAACAGAATTAAATCAATCAAGAATGATGAAAGACCATAGGAAAACAATAGAAAACACTACAAAATAGAATTAGAAGAAAAAAATTGAAAGAAAACCTCCAAGAAAGCAAGATTGCAATTCGAGTTCTTATATTCTTTCTCTAACCAAACAGCAACCAAAACCTAATTTTAAGCTTCAAGATTAATATAAAACCTTCAAGACTGTTGTTTAATTAATACAGGATTAGATTAAAAAGTGAATAACCCTTGCACACTAATTTTCTCAATTTTGCCCAAATGCTCAAGAATAAGTAAAAAGAAGAAGAGAATGAGAAAATTCGTGGAATCAGCAAGCAATTAGGATATGAGATTGTATTTTTTAGAGTTCAATCTCTTCTCAAGTTAGTTTGTTGTTAATATAATCAGATCTACCGCCCAAATCCTCTTATCTCTCTAAACTGAATGGATTAGTTGCTTTGTAGCTACACCTCTTCGTAGAATATATAAAACTTGTGTTTGCCTAGATTAGGACTATTTTTTAACCCTAAGTACTAAGAAAAAATGTGATTAACAAGATCAGCCCCTACATACACTCAAAAATAAATCAAAAATTAAGATTAACAAGATCAGCCCCTACATACACTCAAAAATAAATCAAAAATTAAGATTTTCAAGAAAACACATAAGATAGTTCAAGAAAATCAAGATATTCAAGGAAGCCTTCAAGATTCAATTTTCTTTTAATACCTTTCTTCTTTCTTTTTTTGATACTTTTTTTTCTTTTTCTTATCAGATCCGAATATGAAATTACACAAAATAAGAATAATAATGTAAATCAAGAACACAACCATACCTCCATTCCTAGATCTCCAAGAAGCCAAAATACCTTCACAAAAACTTAAAGAAACAATTAATACCTTAAACAAACTAGCATACGCAATCTGATTTCCAAAAGTCAAAGCTCTAATACCAAATATTAAGAACCTTTAAGAATAGAACATACAAACTCTAATAGTTATAAACCCGTATATCATTAACATAGAAATCTACTAAAAAATTGAATCAAATCCTAGAATCACTCTAGATCATATTATAAAGTTGATCAATAGAATTAGAACTTAAAAAAACTAAGTTCTTTAAACTTTTATCCTAGCACGCCACAAAGATATATCAAATCTTTGATAAGTGTTAAATGCATTCAACAAGAATACAAGAAATCAAGCAAAGGTTGCTAGAACAATAAAATATCATTAATAATCAAAACTTCTTGTAACATACGGCTTGGTTCAAGTTAAGTAGACTTGGAACAAATCCCTAGAAGACAACTAATAAGAGAAAGACTAATTTGCCTTAAATAAACTTAATGTTTAAGAATAAAATTAAACCAAGGCCTATAAGCATATTTCGGCCTTAATTGGTTTTTTATGGGCTTGGACCTCCAATAGAGTAAATAAAATCCAATCTTAATACTCCTTAATAGTTGTGGATCTTAGGCGTTCAAATGGACTCTCATTGCTAGCCCAATCTTATATATAGCTATTTAAGGCTTGTTGCAACTTCTTGGCTCTAATTCTTGTTATTGGGCATTATGGAAACTTAGCCCACCTTTAGCATCATTAGCTTTCCTTGCTTGCTCCTTATCAAGCCTATCATCTTCAAGCTTTTCACGTACTAGTCCATCCATATCAAACTTCATAAGCATAAGATAAAGAAATATTAAGAAAAAACTAAAATAAATTAAATTCAAGATAAAAATTTAGTAATCTTTTTAATACATATTAATGAAAGTTAAAGAAATATGAATAATGAAGTATAAAAGCTCAGAAAACTATTAAAACACTTAAATCTAAGAATTTTTCAAATAAATTTCTATTGAATGGCTAATAAGAACTAAACAAAGAATATAAAAAGGTAATTAAATAAGAAATAAATAAAATAAACTAAATTATAAACATGTACGAAAGAGAAAAAATATGAAAAAAATAGAAAGTAAGAAAAAAGAGTTTATGATGTAAAGGAAAGTAAGAAGGAAGAGAAGAAAATTTCTTGTTTGGTCTTTTCTGTAATTTACGTACGTTTTATAGATAAAATTTTATCTGTGAATATTTTAAATAAAAATTTTGATAGAATTCTTTTAGATTTTTTAAATACCTACAAAATTGTAGATAATTTTATTTTTAATTTTTAAATATTTCTTACGAAACTTTGAAAGGAATTTTTCTTTAAAATTTAAATTCTCAATGAATTACCAACTAAATTTTTGTCAATAATTTTAATTTTATTATTTAATATTTTAACAAATCCTAAAGGAAAATTATTCTCCAAATTTACATAACTTATGACAATTTGATTCTATCATAATTTAGTAAAAACAATTAGTGATAAATTAATTTCCCTCATAATTAATAAAATTTATAATTCTTTTAGAATTAGTTTAATGAGGAAAATAAATCACCGAAAAATATCAAAATAAAAAATAAATAATATTTTATTTTATTATTGATTTTCCATTGGCAAAGATGGCGTCTAATTTGGCAATAAAAAATTTTCTATAAAAGTCGTCGATAAATCATTAAAATTCTGTCATCGTTAATTATTCATGCTATTCTTAAGCGCTTTATTTAGTGATGAAAATAATGATCTTTACGAAATAATTATCTATAAATTTTTCACGATAATATATCAAGGATTTTTATTATAATCTTTCATTCACTACCAGTACTACGGTCATTGAATAAGTAATTTCATCGGTAAATTTAATAGCTAAACTATGATTTTCTTGTAATATTGGTTATTGTAATATAATAAAAACTCAATCAATTTGAAAGAAATAAAATATGATATTTAATGTCTAGACCTAAGAATAACTCTTTGTAACAAACAACGACAAGCCAAATAAGTGCTTTTTTCAGTAATTAGATTAATGACATTTTTGCAAGTTAAAAATAATTCTACGTCATTTAATTTCAATCCCAATGATAATCCCTTCCAAAAATTCACTAGATTTCCTATTCCACATCCAACTTCAAATCCTAATTCCTTTCAAAATTTTACTTATCTTTAATATATAGCATTATGATGATATTTAATTTTAATTTTTATTATATAATTAATTTATTAAGCAATAAATTATTTTTCTAATTAAATTATAATTCTAATCCTAGATTTAGCATTTTAGTTATATCCTTAATATTATATTATTTACTAAATTAGTTTTAAATTATATAATGATCTTTAATCTTAAAAATAGCTTATTAATTATATAATCAATAAATTTAAATATAATTTCTTTTAATATGTGTATTATTTTCTATACATAAATATTATATCGACGTGCTTATAATTATTATATTAACTAATAAATTATTTTCCTAATCAAATTGACTCTAATACTAAAAATGATATTTCAATTATACTTTTAATTTTATATCAAATAAAAAATTAGTTTCCTGATTATATAATAATTTTTAACCTAAAATACAGCATCAATTATATTTGTAATTCTTATGTAAAGTTGATAAATAAATACATAAATATTTTAGAAACGATTTTACATTTATTGTATTAAAAAAATTTATAATATTAAAAGTTTTATTAAAAGAGATCTATTAAAATTATTTTGAATTATTATTATTTTTTAAACTATAATAAATAATTATAGAATATTAAAAAACATTAATTTTCTTATAAATTTATTTTAGATCATTATTTACCAACAAAACAATAACAACAGCTGTGGATAAACGAGTAGTTGCTATTTGAATTCAAGAATATTAAATCTCTTTCCCTTTACACCGCCATCACCTCTGAATTTCATTTTAAAAGTCTATCAAGGTGGCAATCTAATCAAACGAGCTTCATTGGTAATGTGGGGCGGGCCAGTACACTTCCCAAAATACATGCTGCTGCACTGGGCTCTCATTCTCAACGCGCGGGCTTCTCTTCTTTTTATCTTCTTTTCCTTTTCCACCTAAAATTTGGAAACGAACCAAAATTGATGTCAGGAATAGCCTATGAATTGTGAGTTAAAATAGAAGTGCGCAGTTAGAAATTTTAGATCAACACCACCTCTAATCAGGTTTTAGCATTCAACAGAATTCCTAGCCCTGGAAGGAATAGGTTGAGATAGAAGTAATTAACACCGCCACAAACTCTGCTATAAAAACCCACCAATACAAGCTTTATTGATTCATCATCAGCTTTTATCGATTGCGTACTCTAAATCTTCTGTTCAAGGCAAGAACATCCAGACCAACCTGCACCTGCTTTTGATTTATCTAACAGGCATGGAGAATAGCAAAGGGTCTTCACGTAGAGGCCTAAAGATTTTCTGTGGCGTAACAGCGATTTTCTTGATCATTGTAGCTGTAGTTTTCGTATCTTTAGCATTTACTATCTTCAAGCCCAAAGACCCTCAGGTCTTCCTGCATCCTTCGGGTCTCGAAAACCTGCAGCTCGCCAATATTACATCTAATGTGACAATGGACATGGTCATTACCATTGGCAATCCCAATTATGGTAGCTTCAAGTTCAGGAACTCAACGGGTTATGTTAATTATCGTGGGGATGTCGTCGGGGAAATTCCTGTTGCGGAAGATTTAGTGCCTGCACGTTCTAAGACTAACATCACAACTTCTGCAGATTTAATGGCGGGTAAGATAATGACAAATCCTGAATTTTTTGGGGACTTTTTGCTTGGGAACTTGAACATGACCGCAACTGCAGTTTTACATGGGAAAGTGAGCGTGTTAAAGATCTTTAATTTGCATGCTACTACCTTTACTACGTGTTATATTTCTGTGTTTGTAAACTCCAGAGATATTCAGTCCACTTGCAAGTCTAAGATCAAGCTTTAATTGTTAATAGTTTTTATGCTAGATTACAATTTTGTTGTGTTTACAAGCATCAAAGAGCTTGATTCAGTACCTATATATTGATTCTGACAATAGAATTTTTGTGCTTATAATAAGTTCTGATAGCAAAACTATACGTCTCAAATCATAGATCATTTATTTATATATAATTACTCTCATATTAGTCTTTTTTTTTATTCATTTAATTAAGTTTAAACTCGTGACGAGTACACCCAATTTGTTCTTTTTCTAAGCACAAGAAGATAGAATAGGAATTAAAGCAATTCGTGGCAAAGGAGAAAGCACATTATAGATTAATTGGGAAGCACATGTTTTAACCTTACTTAGTTAGCAAGTGTTTTGATTTATTTCTTCTTTAATTCCTATTATGGCAGTCTGGCGAGTCGAAGTAAAATGTGTCAATATCAGTAGGGAGGGAATACTTCATGAATTTTTTGTTTGTTTGGTGTTGCTATGTGTGCTTCAGACACAATAATTAATCATAGCCATGATATTGGCAAGCTGTTTTACAGTGCTCTTGTTCGTTATTCATAGGCAATAATGACACTTAAAAGAAGACAGAGCCAGTGTCTTATGGCTTCTATCTTTCCGCACTGAGAACTAGGAATTATGCCAATAGGTTCAGTAATTTGATTGATTTAGATTTTATCAATTTTTTTATTTAATTAGTAGTTTTGTTTCATTATAATATATTATTTTATTATTTTAGTTTTTATCTTACAATTTTGTTAATATTTATATATTAAATGAGTTAATTAAATTTAGATAAATTTGAATAATATGCAAATAGTACTAACTGAATTCAGAACAAATACTGATAATAAAGTTAAATTATTAAATGGGTTTAAAATAAATTTAAATAAATATATTTTAAACATATTAATTCAGATACCTTAATGCCCTATGCATTTCCATTCATATTCTGAATAAAACATTCTTAAAAGAATTTGCAAGTACTGGCAGGAACAGCTGCACTTTAAGAATCTCATATGCAAACATCGAAATTCATTCCGATGAAAATACTGTACTTGCATAGAGTTATTGTTGCAAGAAACAGTTTGCAAATAATTTTCTTGTACTTTTCCTCCTCATGGGAGTTTTGATGGATAAAACATTTCAAATTCATATATATTTTACTTGGATATTAAAACGGAATGTGAATTTGAATATGTAAGATAACTCTTATTAGCAATTGTATAAATTCGTATTATCGACAGGATTTAAAACAATTAATTCAAAAAGTTACTTAATTAATGAGGGTTTTGAAATGATTTCTAACTTTATATTATTTGCTACTTGTATATCCAGAATTTAATATTTCAAATACAAAATAAATTAATGAATCTATTTAATATTAATTTTTCTAAATAGAATTAATCTTACAAGTTAATTAATGATAAGTATTTATTATTTAACACTTATATATCTAAAATTTAATGTTTTAAACTCATAATTCCAAATTAATAAATATATTTAAAATTACATTTTTCTGAATAGAAATAGCCGTAAAAATTTATATGAGTTTCTTTATGGGTCTTGGAATTGTTGGGTTGAACTACTTCTGTGGCCATGTAAATGGGTTAGAATTCATTTTACATAAAACTAATTGAATAATATTAAAATTCAATATTCCCAACTTATAATAACTCTTTATCTATTTATAAATTTTCATGAGATTATAAGGATGTTTGATTTAGAGTTTTTGTATTGCTAGTAGTTGTTTTTATCTAAAATTATATCAAAGCCGTTTGGTAAAATTTAAAAATTAGCAGCAGCTTATTCATTCCAATCAGTTGCTGATTTTATCAGCTATATTTTAAATTTTTTTTTATAAATTAATAACTGATATGATTTCTTTAATTTATTTAGATAATATTATTCTTATAAGAAATTGAAAAATTACAAATTTGGTGTTTTAACTTTTTTATTTTTTCTATTTCGGTATCTAAACTATTTTTTTGCTCAATTAAGTATTTGAATCTGTTAGTATCTCTAGTCGGTTTTACATGTTAAAGTGTTTATTTGACTCTCTTTAAATAGTAAATTGACTTAAATACCCTCTTTTAAAATAATATCATATTTATTTTATTTTCTCTTTTATTTTTTTATTTTAATCGATTTTCAACACTATATTTTTTTAATTCATTTATTTCTCAAAAGATTAAAAGAAAAAAGTAAAATTATTTAGTTTTTCTGCTTCATTCAAATAAAAATTGATAAAATTAAATGTCATTTATTTATTCTTTTATTTTTGTGTATTCACCTAAAAATAAAATAAAATATATTCTTTCACTTCAAAACAATAAGCGGAGAAAGAAGAAGGTATTAAGTTTTCTAAAAAACTAATTTTTAAGAATTAAAAGATGATGAGTAAATTTTTTTTAAAATAAATAAAAACTAAAAGAATTTTATCCAATATTCTTTTAGTGCTAAAAGAGAATTTGATAGAAAATAAAAAAGATAAAAAAAGAAGAAAAAAGAAGAAAAAAAATTGTAAGTAAGGATGAATAAGAATATTTAAGTCATTTCATGTATAAAATAAATTAAATTATTATTTTAACTTCTAGAATCTATAAAAAATACTATAATATATATAAATTAGCAAGTTCAGATATTTGATTGAATAAATAAATTCAAAAACTAAAATAAAAAAATTTGAGAAGTTAAATACTAAATTTTTAATTATCCCTAAAAAATATTGATAGTAACTTATTTTAATTTAATCTCATATAATTAATTTATTATAATTCATAAAAAGTAATTATTATTTTAAAATTATACTTAAAAATTAAATAATTTAGATATTTATAATTATAATATTTGAAAGTAGAAATTTTTGTATTAATGGTATTTAAAGTTTTATCTTATTTTTAAATTAATTCTTATAAATATTTTAATAATAAATAAAAATGAATTAAATAAGATTAATTATTATATTTTTATTAATTTATATTATTGAGATAATAATATTAAATTAAAATACATATAAAAATATATAAACTCTTATAGTTATTTAATATACTAATTATAATAATTAATATAATTTTATCAAACATTTTAACTATCTACTGATTAGCCATATGAGCTCCATTTTATAACAATAATAACTAAAATGTGTCCAAGATAGAATGGGAGGAATTCTTGTCATGCAATCCTCATTTAGCAAAGCATTTATTTTGAATTGGAAGTCTGATTGCCAAACTAGTCTTAGTCAAGTGATTGTTACCCACTTTGAAATCAAAGAAAAAGAAGGAAACATATTATTTCAGATGTAATTTTTAGATTGAAGTGGCTGTATATTCCCATCCCCTCGATCCTTACAAATCCTTTATTTGCAAACAAAGAATTTTTTGAAATAAAAAATTATAAATTTGACAAGTCTAAAACTGAGTTAAGAAATTTGAATTTTTTAGCAATTCAGATTCTAAAAGGAAATAAAAAAAAAGCCCAAACTTTAACTTCAAAAAGCTGTAATTTTGCTCATTGCAGGACAAACTTTAGTTCAAGATTCTAAGGGGGTGGTTTAATTGTGGAAAATTTAGCATGTTTTCTAGAAAATTACTCCACAAAATTAGAAAATAGATTTTAATATTTAGTTGAAAATTGTTCTTAAAAATAAAACTGAAGATATTTTTCAAATTCTCTCTATTTATACTGCTAATAGAGAATTATATTTATTAATTTTTTAAATTTATTATAAAATACAAAATAATGAGACAAAATAGAAAACATGATGTTCTATTTCAGCGATCAATTATAAGTTCTATTTCAGCGATCAATTATATGTAATTTTCAAGTTTAAATTTGACGAATTAAGTCAAATGCATTTCTTTTTCTCCTTTTTTAAGAAATTATTTTCAGTTTAAAGAATAAATAAGTCAAAAACTAAGAAATGGAGAAGGAAACTAGAAAATGAAAGCATAAAATATTTTCTAGAACTAAACAAGGCCTAAGCCTTATCCTTTGTTTGGAAAAGAAGTGGGTGAAAAGAGGCAAAAATTAGTGCTCATTCTTTCTGTTTGAAAATGAGTGAAAATTGGTAAGAGAAAATGCAATTAAATAAAATGTTATTAAATATATTAGTAAATACTAATAAAAATAAATTTTAAATATTTAATATTACAATTATAATCCTTTATATATATAATATAATAAAAAAAAATTATTTCCTTCATTTTCTCACAATTCTCATTTTTGGTGGAAATATGTTTAGTAGGAGGTTTCTTAGAAGAAAAAGTGGATGAAATAAGTTGTTATTGAAAAAGACGATGATTTGTAGATAGTTATTAATTTTTTTTTCTCTCATTCAATAATATTAACAACGCCGAACATGAAAAAAAGATTTTGCTTTAAAGTTTGAGTGACAAAATAAAAAAGATTACATTTTATTTCATATATTTTTTATTTTTTATTTTTAGTCCAATTAATGATATGTAATATAATTAATAAATTAATAAATTAAACTTTTTTTATACGTGTTAAGCCATATCAGCTTTTTGACAGTCTCTCTGTCAGAAAATGGTATAAGAAACTTTTGTGATATTAGAATTTAAATTTAAACAGTTTAGTAATATAAATTAAAGTTTAGAGACTCTAATGATAATAGCCCTAAAATTCACGGACGGTAATTGCAATTTAGCCGTGTATCCGAATACATTGACCATTAGATTGTGAGTATCCATGTGGGGGGGGACTAATATTCAATAGATAATATGGGTGTTCACTCGAGGAAACAAACACAATTCAGCCATATAATGGACAAAGAACTAAAGTCATTCCAACAGCTTGACTTGACTTGATTGAAGATTTTGCAGGATCATTAACAAATCCATGTGCCGGTGAAGGATTTTCCAATCATATAGTTTAGGCTGACATTTCCAATTAAAAAGTACAACTGAAGAGACCCTCTTCATTCAATGATTAATTGAAAGAGAGAACATGTCCTTGTTGACTCTGCTATTAGGTTTGTGTAGTATTATCATGAATTGGACATTTTTTTCTTACAAGGTATACAATTCAAGAAAAAATGACATTCGTAACAGGCTGTTTATCACTTGCAAAACTGCAGGGATTTAATGGCAATGGAGCAACACATTTTTAACTTGTTTCAAAAAGGCAATGTGGTTTTAGGTAAGCCATTAAGTAGTCAATTTTTATTTGAAAGATCACTGTATGATGTTCATAGTAAATAGTATTTCATGTCCTGGGAATTTAAAGAGCTAATTAACAGTAAATTTGAGTATTTTTAAGTACTTTGATGAGAATTTACAATAAAGTGGAATTTTTGTGGGAATGAACTTATCATGATGCCTATTGTATAATTCAGTTGATCGGGGAGAAAGGGTTATATCCTATTGGAGAATCGACCTATTATGGCAAAAGTATAAAGAAATAAAATGATATATAGCTAGAAAAATTGAGTCATAGATTCATATAAAAAAGCCAACTGATTTTCATAAAATAAAATTTCAACCCTAATCATATGGCCGCTTACGTAGTTTGGCTATATGTTATATGATATGGATGTAGAGATTAGTCCAATGACAGAATAATTCTAAATTTTTCTTTTTTATCAAGAGAAATGAAATTCATTTCAACTAACAGCCCAAATATAGGGAGGAGCCGAAGCCCAATTAATAGACTAAGCTCAAATTACATTGTCTTCTTTAAGCTTAATGAAACCCTAGACTAGAGATCTTCAACATTAATGGTCATTTAGCAACCAACATCAGAGGCAGCGGTGGCCTTCATAATCCCAGCGTGCTTCCAAAATTTCAGTTCCGGTGTAAATGGGTGTAATAATATTCTCAAATCTTCCCGCCAGCAGCTCAATGGTAAATTTGAGATCAAGATATAAATATAATGAAGAAGATCAAACACACCCAAAAGGCTCCCTCAACAACACAAGAACTCTTCTTTTCATGTTTAACCCATATATATATGGTGTTGGCTCTAAAAAATTCCCCCCATATAGAAAAAGTATCACAAAAAGACTCCACCATGGGAGATACTAACACCTCTTTCAAGAGAGGATAAACTGAAAAACTTATCATGAAATAACTATATCAAACCATAAAGATAGTAAATCTTAAGATTAAGATCTAAAGATCCTAGTTCTAAGAAATTAGAATCTTCTATTAAAAAAAGGAAGAAACAAATGAAGAAAGTAGTTACATTTACAAATCCTAATAAACTTTTTGATATAATGTGAAAGCTAACCTATGTTAACTATTGAAATTTGAAAAATTTATTTTAACTCCTTGCAACTGTCATTAGTAACAAAAAAAAAAAAAAAAAGCACATATGTCAACTTTTGATCGATAAAAATCAAACAGAATTATCTTAATGATGTGTCTGGGTTGGAGTTAAGGAAAATTAGAACTAATAGCTACAAGAGTAATAGTTAAGAGTGTGACAATTACAAATATAATTATTAAATTATTGATTTTGTTTTATAATATTTACAATGTAAGAAATAATGATTAGATTATTAGTGGTTAAATGTAATTAATATAATATATTTTTATAAGATCATAAAAATTAATATTTTAAGATCGTTCATATCAATCAATAATAAAATAAAAATAATAAAATTTATTTATTTTACTCTTAGAATGCGCGATAAGAAAATTAACCATTTAATATATAGTTAAACTATAACAAAAATGGATACTAAATATGAGTAAAAGAAATTAAGTAATAACTCCTTATACCTCTTTAACCCCAACTAAATACTTTTAAGAAAAACTAAAAATCATAAATTTATTGAGGATAATGAAATAATTTTAATGAATATTAATAAAATCAAAATAAAAAGCATCATTAGGAATGGAATTAGGGCATATGCGGGGTGACGCGGGTTTTGAAACTTTTATCCTCGCTCCATAAAGAATCAGGTTAGATTGAGGTAGATAATTTTTAGAGTGGAGTATGGGATAGGAGCGTAATACCCTTTTATTCTTCTAAAATTTTATTAATATTTAAGAATTTAAAATTTATATATTTGATAAAACATTATATATATTTGTGGAAAATTTATTAATTAAAATTTAAAAATAAAAAAATTAGATACCCAATAATATTTTTAGAGAATATATATATATATATATATATATATATATATATATATATATATGCACACATATATTAATGTTCCAAAACTCGGATCGGGAATCAGAGTGGAACGACTCAATCATGTTCTTACGCCATCGCTATAGGTAGGATGGAGATCTTTCATCGGATTTAGGATAAAGATAGACTCTCTGTGGAAACAGATCAAATTTTGCTATCTCTAACAACCATGATCCAAACTTTTATCCTCTCTCCGCTGCTAAATACATAAAAGAACAATTAAAAAGTGATTTTTGATTTTTTTTTTGGTTGAAAATCACTCCCTCCACCTCCATTTCTTTGCTTTTCCTGTAGAAAAATATGAACTTGATAGAGCAAAATCACAGCTAATAATTTGAGAAAATAAAGATAAAGTAAGACAAAATACACAATAGAACACACAGATTTACGTGAAAAATTCCTAAACAAATTAGGGTAAAAACCACGAGCAAGGATAGAAGAATTTTACTATAAGAAAATAATAGGAGTTACAAACTCTCTATTTATAAAGGAGAAAATATTAAAATTCTCTCTTTATAATAGGAGAAAATAATTGCTTAACTCTCTAATATTTTTCTCTTATTTTTTGGATGATTGAATAACAAGGTGAGGCCTCTATTATATAGGCTTGGAAAGTACCTCAAGATTGTTAACTTAGCAATGTGGGAGAAATACTCCTAAAAAATTAATAACTTAACAATGTGGGAGAGACACAAATCCCTAAATATCAACAATCTCCCACTTGAAGATTTGATTGAGGATCAGTCAGATCTTCACACCGTCCTTTCTTCCTTGCCTTTCCATGCTGCTTATACTTTTATCAGGCTACTAGAGGATTGACACCAAATAAGTTTATCAGTGTTAACTACCTTCGTTAAAAAATCTGCTAGGTTGTCTTTAGTATAAATTTTTTGCATATCCACAGTGCCCTCTTCTATTTTTTCACGAACAAAGTGATACTGGACTCGTATGTGCTTTGACTTTGAATGAAAAGCTGGATTCCTTGCGAGATGCAAGGCACTCTGATTGTCACAGAACAAAGGAATATGCTCTTGTTCGTGCCTGAGTTCCTCCATCATCATTTTCAACCATACTGCTTCCTTACTAGCTTGTGTAGCTGCTACATATTCATACATTGTTGATGTTGCCACAGATCGCAGTTTGATACCAGCTCACAGCTCCGCTAGTAAGTGTGAACACATACCCTGTAGTAGATTTTCTTTTATCAAGATCACCTGCATAATCTGAGTCAACATATCCTCTGATAATAAAGTCTGATCCTCCATAACACAATGCAACATCTGAGGTTCCCTTAACATATCTTAGAATCCTCTTTACAGCATTCCAATGCTCTCTGCCAGGATTCGCCATGTACCGACTTACTACTCCCACTGCATGTGCAATGTCTGGTCGTGTACAAATCATCGCGAACATTAAACTCCCCACTATTGATGCATATGGTACTCGAGACATTTCCATCATTCCTTCTTCACTGCTAGGACTCATACTGGAGGATAATTTGAAACTAACAAGAAGTGGGGTAGAAATTGACTTACAATCTTCCATATTAAAGCGTCGCAAGACCTTCTTCAAATAATTTTTCTGAGAAAGCCAAATCTTCCTATTGTTTCTGTCTCGGTGAATTTGCATCCCTAGAATCTTGTTTGCTGGTCCCAAGTCCTTCATTTCAAATTCCCTAGCCAACTGTGCCTTTAGTTCTTTAATATGATCTTTGTTGGGGCCTGCTACCAACATGTCATCTACATACAACAGTAAGATAATAAAATCACTTTTACCAAACCTCTTGAAATATGCACAAGGGTCTGCATTAAGTCTGTTGTATCCAAGGCTCATGATGAAGGAATCAAATCTCTTATACCAATACCTCGGCGCCTGCTTTAAACCGTATAAAGATTTGTTCAACCTACAAACCAAGTTCCGCTTTCCTTTTTCTTCAAAACCTTCTGGCTGGAGCATATAAATTTCTTCCTTAAGATCTCCATAAAGAAAAGTTGTTTTCACATCTAACTGCTCTAGATGTAAGTAAATGTAGCACACATCGCTAGGACTGCTCGAACAGTTGTTAATCGAACCACAGGGGAAAATATTTCGTTGAAGTCAATCCCCTCCTTCTGAGCATATCCTTTCACCACCATTCTTGCACGAAACCGCTCCACTTGATCATCACTATTTCTTTTGATCTTAAAGACCCATTTGTTGCTAATGGCCTTTCTTCCTTGTGGTAGTGGCACAAGCTCCCAAGTCTTGTTCTTATGTAGAGCTTCCATCTCTTCTTGCATTGCTGCCATCCACTGAGATGCATCTAAACTGCTCATTGCTTCTTGGAGAGTTGATGGCTCCCCTTCCTCAGTTAGAAGACAGTATGCGACATTGTTGCCTATATCATAATCTTTCTGCCAGGTTGGTATAAATTTTATACATTTTCCCTTTCCAAGTTCTGACTCTTCAAACTCGGCTGGCTCTTCAAACTCGACTGGTTCTTCCTCTTCGTGCTCAGGTGCTACTTCAGAAGAATCTTCTTTTGTAGACTTTCTTTCCACCTGTATAGTTGTAGTCTCTGAATTTTCTTTTGAAGTGCTATCATCTTCTCCCTTCAATTTATCTTCTAAGAAGATAATATCCCTACTGATTATAACCTTATGGGCAGTGGGATCCCACAGGCGATACCCCTTCACACCATCAGCATATCCCAAGAACAAAAACTTCCTAGATTTTGGATCCAACTTTGTAGTTTCTTGGGTATTATACATCACATATACAGGACTTCCAAATATATGGAGGTTTGAATAATCAACTAGCTTCCCAGTCCACATCTCCATCGGTGTCTTTTGATCTTATTACCTGAATCAAGTTCAACCCGCGCTTTGTAAGTTTTGAAAACTGTAAATACATCTCCCTTGCTCTTGATAGGATACACCCAACATCTCCTGGAGTAATCATCAATGAAGGACACAAAGTACTTAGCTCCTCCTAGTGATGAAACTGGTGCTTGCCGTACATCAGAGTGAACTAATTCTAGAACATCCTTGCTTCTAGAATTGGATGTATTAAACTGTAGTCGATGCTGCTTGCTTGTTATGCAATGCTTACAAAAGGGTAATGACACCTTTGTGAGACCAGGAAGTAGATTTTTCTCAGTAAGAACCTTCATGCCTTGTTCAGACATATGTCCAAGCTTCTGATGCCACACCATTGTAAATCTCTCGCTTGAACTACTTGAAGCAACAGATGCTTCTACTTCATGCACAGTCTCTCCTAAAAACATATACAAATTAGCAGCAATTTTTTCTCCTTTCATAATTACAAGCGTTCCTCGGCTAATCTTCATGATTCCTTTTTGAACTTTGATAATGCAATTAAGATCATCCAGCTGTCCCAGAGATAACAAATTCTTCTTCAGACCTTCCACATGTCGCACTCCTTGAATAGTGCGGACTGTACTGTCATGCATCTTCAACTTGATGGTTCTAATGCCTATGATCTTTAAGGCATTATCTTCATAACTATACACAGATCCTCCTAAGATAGGTTCATAATGATGGAACCACTCTCTTCGAGAGGTCATGTGATAAGTTGCTCCTGAGTCAAGAAGCCATACATCAGCAAATCTCTTCCTGCTCTCAGTTGATATTGCTGCTTCACAGCACAATATATTTCCATCATCTGAAGTGTATGTCACATTCCCTTGAGGATTGGAATTCTTCAAACTCCAACAATCCTTCTTCAGGTGACCTTTCTTACCACAATGGTAGTATTTATAATTCTTCTTACTCTTTGATTTTGGTCTACCAAGATTATGACTCCCATTTGGGCCATGTTCTGTTGATTTCCCTCTCATCACCATCAAGGCTTCCACTTGTTGTGAACCTGCCTTCTTGTCTTCCTTATTCCTTCGCCGATTTTCTTCTTCAAGAATAGCGGCTGCTATATCATCAAAGACTAGAATTTCGGTAACAACATTATTTGTCAAACTGATGATGAGTTGATCATACGAATCAGGTAGACTTTGGAGTAGAAGTTCTGCACGTTCTTGTGACTCTATTTTATAGCCCAAAGATGTGAGTTGAGAAAATAGAGTATTCAAGACATTAAGATGCTCTGTCACTGAAGTAGATTCTGACATTCTTAAGGTGTAAAGTTTCCTCTTAAGGAAAATTTTGTTGTGTAATGACTTGGCCTTGTACAGTCTAGTGAGGTGGTCTCAAATCTCCTTTGCCATTTTCTTTTCTTCTATGCTGGACAAGATCCCATCTGCAAGTGCTAGATGAAGGTTTGCAATAGCATTCCCATCCATCTCGTTCTACTTATTATAATCTGTGAGTGTTGTCGATTACGTTCATCGATAGCCTTGAGACAATTGTCTTTTCTCAATACAGCCTTTATTTTTAATTTCCACAGTGAGAAATTACTCTCGTTGAATTTTTCAATCTCAAATTTTGCCGCCATTGCTTCTATCACAAACGGTGCCTTTTAGCTTGTAAAATGAACCGCAGTAATGAACACAACTCACTAGGTAAGTTCCTAGGAAAGATTGAAGGGTCACAAGTGGACCTCTTAAGTACCACTCTCCTTAGACAAAATCTTTCCTAAATTGTAAGTGTTCTTACAACTCCACACAAGCTCTTTTGCACCAAAGAAACCTCAAAAAACCCTCTTATGATGTGAAAGATCAAACTGGGCTACAACCACCGAAGTTTAAGAAATTTCTTGCCAACCAAACTCTGATACCAATTGTAGAAAAATATGAACCTGATAGAGCAAAATCAGAGCTAATAATTTGAGAAAATAAAGATAAAGTAAGACAAAATACACAATAGAACACACAGATTTACGTGGAAAACTCCTAAACAAATTAGGGTAAAAACCACGGGCAAGGATAGAAGAATTTTACTATAAGAAAATAATAGGAGTTACAAACTCTCTATTTATAAAGGAGAAAACATTAAAATTCTCTCTTTATAATAGGAGAAAAATAATTGCTTAACTCTCTAATATTTTTCTCTTATTTTTGGGATGATTGAATAACAAGGTGAGGCCTCTATTATATAGGCTTGGAAGGTACCTCAAGATTGTTAACTTAGCAATGTGGGAGAAATACTCCTAAAAAATTAATAACTTAACAATGTGGGAGAGACACAAATCTCTAACAGCCATGATCCAAACTTTTATCCTCTCTCCGCTGCTAAATACATAAAAGAACAATTAAAAAGTGATTTTTGATTTATTTTTTGTTCGAAAATCACTCCCTCCACCTCCATTTCTTTGCTTTTCCATGTTTTACTCTTAATTGATTAATGTTCTCTAAGTTTTTTAAACCTTCCCCTAGGAATTTGTTTACTTTTCCCTTTTCAGCTTGAAGATTTATTAGTAATTTGCTCCCCCATAAGGTTTAATGAATTAAATTGAAATTTTTTTATCACCTATTTCAAAAATATGGGTTTGTAACTTCAAGAAAGAAATGCAATTTGAATTTCTCCTTCTTCTTTCTCTTTGCTAGGCAGGACATTTTATATGTTTTCAGGATATTTTATTGATTGTTGATTTTTCATATTCCACTAGATATATATATATAGTAGTAGGAACAAGAGATATTCTAAGGCTTCAATCAGACTATGAGTAGTTCTAAAGGTTTTGTGTTTGTCTTATTGTGATGATATGACCATATTTGACTCTAACAGTTCCAGCTTGGGAGTTTCTTTGGGTTTATTTCTCGAAGGACTGACCCTTCATCCCTTCACGCGTTTGCCCTAAAATTTGTAGTTATAATGTGGAAGTTTCATGGCTTTGCTGCCTGGTTGAGGTTTCTTTGCTCGTTTTGTTTGCTTCCGAACATGCATAAGCTTCAGATTAATTTAGAGTCAAATTCATTACTTGGTAGTGTCGGTACTAAATCTTTGAACTTAATATCCAATTGACATTGATATTTCAATCTTTTTATACTAAAACTTCTATTTTCTATTTCAATTTGGAATACCTAACACTTTTTTGGCTTATTTTTACTAATGTCATCTTTAGAAATGAAAATTCTTAATTGATTTATCATATTAGCAATATCAATTTACTAATAACTTATCCTACTAAGCATTGAGGACCTGCCTTTTTTAATTTTTCTAAACTAGGCATTTAGAGATGAGCCTCATATGTTTATCAAGGTGAGGCCTCTATTATATAGGCTTGGAAGGTACCTCAAGATTGTTAACTTAGCAATGTGGGAGAGATACTCCTAAAAAATTAATAACTTAACAATGTGGGAGAGACACAAATCTCTAACAGCCATGATCCAAACTTAATATAACAAATCAATTGAAAATATTTTATTTAAAATAGTCACATTAGTAAAAGTAGGCTGAAAAAGTATTAGATATTTAAATTGAAATAAAAAAAATAAAAGTACTGGTATCAAAAAGAAAAAGTCAAAGTGTTGGTACCAATTGGATATTAAATCTAAAAATCTAGTACCAATAGAACAATTTACCCTTAATGCAAGATGGCCCTTATGATCTTCCTAATGTATGTCAAGAGATATAAACTATTCTTGAAGCTTTACTTTATAACTCAAACTTTTAAGTGGATTAGTTCTTTGACATAGTCTCAAAACTTCTATAGTCAAAATATATAGAACTTGATATTTGAAAATCCTCATACTGTTAATTAAATGTTTAAGTATAAAGCAAAGTATATGTGTGGTTGTTAACACTTTAAGCTTAATAGACATTTACATGTGAAAATATATTAAAAGTATAAAATAATTATTGAGACTTTTCTACCAATACAAATTAGATTTTCTATACTTTTGAATTTATTTAGACAAATTTTTCCTATACAGTTATATGTATTTATTAATTTTATTATTTTTGATTAGTTCTTTTATTTATAATCTGATGCGGTTTAATTAAAAAATTAAAATCTATGGTCAAAATAAGAAAAAAAAAAAAGGAATCTTATTAAGAGAGAGTATACTAAAATCTATCTTTTGCATTAGTCAATCCCTTTCTATCTCCATCGGTTATTCTCTGTTTTTTTTCCCTTTAGCAAGACAAACAACATCAACTCTTTTGTTTCTTTAAGACAAAAACAATATCAAATAGAAGAAATTCTAAACCATATAGATCATTAAATCCAATCATGCAAACTTCCATCATTATGCTGGGCACTGCATGAGGATGTAAAGAGAAAATTATAAGAGCCTATTATTATTTGACTGTAACAACACAATTCTTAGTTGAAATTGGAAAAAGATAGAAGTGTTTGCTTATGTGAGTATCTATTTCGGGCATACTAGAAAAAGAAAAGACCAAGAGAATTGAAAATAAATAATTCATTTTTTATTAAATTTATATTTCATAATCAATTATTTATATATATTATGTCTTTTTAATTTATCATAATTTTATGATGATTCTATTTATAACTAAAGTGTCATTGACAAAAGTTCAGATTGCAATGGTCAACATCTATAGGTTTTATCTGGTGGTAGATACTTGTTGTGAGCTGAATAATTTTCAATCTCTTTATGGCCAAACTGTTCTTTTTGAACTTACAAAACAACAAGTTTGAGGCCCAAACGATGTGCCTAAAAACTACTCTAATGGTTAAGTTAATAATGTATTTAGATGAGGTGTTTAAAGGATTGTAAGTGCATATCTGCTCCTCACAAATCTTAGGGTATTTATAGGGATAGTCTTGAAGTTAAGTCCCATGGACATCGTTTCTATATAAGTGGAATTAGTGGAGTAATTGGCTCCTATGTTTTAAGGAAGCGAAAGACTTGTCATTCAATATGGTATGAATACCTTTGCTATTGTTGGGTGGTCTTCACCATACGTGAACGATCAACAACTTGGTGAACTCATAGCTTGCTCGGAGTGATTCGTCTAGTCGATGATGTACCGATACTTATTTTAATTTTACAAAAGTCTTGAATTTAAATTTTTTTAACTAAAAAAAGAGAAAAGATTGCAATATTAAATATAGATCAGAGTTCATATATATATCAAATTTAATTTAATTAGAATTTTAATTGAAAACAAGATAAAGGGTTGAGGGGTTTTTTGGTGCAATGATAATCAATGTCATAGACCTACACAAATATATCCACATAATTAAATGATTTGTTTATTAAAGAGTAGAGTGGTGGAGAATATTTGAATTAATATAGACGGTGTCTTGCATTCATTTCTCACATATTATAAATGTATATACGTATATATTTATGTATATTTCAAGATACACAAAGATATGTTTGCAAGATTGTTATGCTCTTTTTAAATATTTTATTTTATGGCTGTTGGAGGCCGGCAAAGACGAAGATCCTTATACAATGTCTACAAGCAAAGAAAATATATATAATTGCATATAATTATTTAATTACTTCAGGGATGTTTGGTTGTTGGAATTCGACTTTCTCATTCGTAATTACTTTCTCTCGAAAATTGGAATTTATCTTTACATTCAACATCAAGCTTTTCCAGTTATGTGCTGATATTATGTTAGAGGGGTTTGGAATTTTCTTTTTTATTTTTATTTTTATTTTAACTATTGCATATTGAGGCAAATCCATGCTAATATGAGGCTGCGTTACTCCCATAAAAGAGAAATTATATAACTCTAAAAAATACCTTGAAAATATTTTTATTGAAACTTATTAATATAGAATACATCATAAAAAAATTATTAATATAAAAAAATCATTGTTAATTTAAAACTGATCAATGGTGAGTCAAAATATAAAATATAATAATAACAAAAAATAATGACAGAGATAAAAAAAGTGAAAAGCAACTAAAATTTTTAATTCATACCGAACATTAAAAGAAAATAAAAGGAGAAAATATTAGATTCTCAATTCGCCTAATATTAATTTAGATCAATTTGATTTATCTAATTTAGTTTAATTTCACTGTGAAAATTTGTCAAGACAAACTGAACTAAATTTGTGTGATTAAAATCGCGACAAAAAAGCACAAGATATATAGAATTTTTATTTTGACATGTATATTTATTTTTGATTTATAGAATTCAAGCTTATGTATAATCTTATAATTTCTTTTATGTTAGTTTATCGATTAATAAAGTTAAATTTCTAATTAAACCATGATTATAATATTTAAAAATGACATTTTACTTATATTTTTAATATCATTTATTAATGAATTAATTTTCTAATTAAAAAATAATTTTAATTCTAGAAAATAATATTTTAAATTATATTTCTATATAACATTAACTAATAAGTTGTTTCTTATTATATAAATGATTTCTAATCCTAAAAATTATTAAATATTAACTATATTTATAGTATTATATTTATATAATACCATGAGTAAATTATTAAATATTTAAAAATAATTTTATATCAATTCACTAATAAAATCTTAAGATATTAATTCTTTTAAAAACCACTTAAAAATATTTAAATTATCATTATTTTTTAAAATACAATAAACAATTATAAAATATTAAAATTTATATAAAAATTTTATTTATAAAATCAATTTATATTATTACTGGTAAAATAATAACAAGTTATATGGATAAATGATTGTTATATGTTAAATTCCAAGATAGAAATTTGTTTGATGTGTCATTATTTTGATATATACTTATTTTTTAAACGTATATTAATTTTTGATACAAAATTCAAATTTATATGTAATTTTATAATTTTTTTATTGATTTATAATAATAAATTATATTGGTAACTAAATAACGACCTTAATTCTAGAAAATAATTATTTTAGTTAAACTTTTAATATTATATTAACTAAAAAATTGATTTTCTAATTAGACAATGATTTTAATTCTAAAAATTAATATATTAAATTATATTCTTAATATTATATTAGTTAATAAGTTAGTTTTCTAATTATATTATAGTTTGTAATACTAAAAAATTAGTAATATCAACTATATTAATAGTATTAATTTATGTAATATAAAAATTAATTAATAAATATATTTAAAATAAGTTTTGTGTCTTTGCACTAATAAAATTTTAAAATACTAAATTTTAGAATACATTAAATTTATTGAAATTAATATTATTTTATAATATTATAAATAATTATTAAATTTTATCTATAAGTTCAAATTACATTATTATTTATAACTAAAATAATAAAAATAGTCATGCAATACACGTAAAATGAATAGTATATATTAAATTTTGAAAGATAATTTTTTTTTGACATTTTCTATTTAACAAGTAGAATTTTTATTTAACATATGTACTTATTATTGATAATAAAATTTAAAATTAAATAAATTTTATAAATTTTTATAAATTTATTAATTAATACATTACATGCCTAGTTAACCAAAAATTATAATACTAGAAAATAGAATTATAATCATATTTTTAATGTTATACTAACATATTAATTATTTAATTGGATAGCGATTCTAATTTTAGAAAATAACCTTTTAATATTATATTTATTAATAAATTAGTTTTGTAATTATAGAATAATTTTTAATTTTAAAAGTAATATATTAATTATATTTATAATATCAAATTATATAATATTGAAAATAAAATAATAAATATTTTTAAAATAGCTTTATATCATTGTAAAAGAAATCATAGAATATTGAATTTTTAAAGAAAGACACTTAAAATAATTTAATTTATTACATTTTAAATACTATAAATAATTAAAAAATATAAAAATTTATTTATATAATTATTTATAATTAAAATAATAAAAATAATCATACAGCACTGACATTATATTAATAACTAACCATCGCATTCCTAATCTTAAAATATCCATTTCTAATTCTATAAATATTTGTTAAATCATCACATCATATGCCCTTTTTATGTATATATGTGCGATAATTCAAATAGTATATAGATTCTTGCAAAAATACGGTAATTTTTCTTTTATTTTATTAATATTGATATGTTAATGTATAAGTCCATAATTGTAACACCCGGAATTTTTATATATTTAATAATAAATTTTTATTTAAGTTAATTTTAGCTTTATTTTTATTTGGTTTAATTGAAATGATTTAAATACAAATTTTGAATTTTTATGTTAGACAAACAAATGAGTTATTTTCCATATCCAATTAGTTTGATTTTTAAGGAGTCAATTAAATAAATTATTTGAGGAATAAATTATATTTTTATTTGGTTATTTAAAATTTTTTCAAATGTATATATATATAAATAAAATTATATATTGAAAAAATTATGGTAGAAATTGTGAGGGATGTTTATAAAATAATTTTGGAGAAAATTGGTATTATAATTGATTAGTAGTATTAAATTTTAAGTTGGAAATTTATTATTTAAATTAATTTTGTGTTAGGACAAAATTGGAAATTTATTTTTGGATGAGGATTAAAAGTATAATTTCATTAATATGAGGTTTTAATGGAAATTTCTGAGTTTGATATTTTTGTAAATAAATATGTCAGTCAGGAGTATTTTTGTAATTATGTATTTTTCCATAATTCTAATTTGGCCCAAATTAATTATCTAGGGGCTTAATTGAAAGGCTAAAGGAAAGTTTAGGGGTTAAATTGAAATTCTGCAGGATAAGATTGTAAGTAATTAAGAAAGTGTAGGGACTAAATTGTAATAAGAAAAAGTTCAGGGGTCAAATGTCGATATTGAAGGAAGAAAGAAAGAAGGAATGGAATCGGGGAAGAAGAGAGGAAGAGAGAGAGAGGGGCGGCTACTTCCGTGACTGACCGAGGGCGTCTTGGCAGCGGGACATGTGGCGGCCGAGCATCGTTCTGGCCGTTTCCTTTCCGGCCGATCTCGGTGGCGATCGACTCCCCTTGAAGAGAGCTTCATTTTGGGGGTGGCGGCGTCGGTTTTGGTGGCTGGAGGAGAGAGTTCCGGCGAAGTGGAGGCAGCCGGCGTTTTTGGATTTTTCCGGCGAGCTCCGGTGAGCTATGGGCGATCGGAGGACGTATCCCGACTCTCCTCAGCTCAAGCTTCGCGATGGCACCGGTTTCGTGGCGATCGGGCTTCGTTTGTGAATCGACGGCCGTGATCGTCCGAAAATCTCTCCGGATGATCTGGTGTCAGATCAGAAAATCGGTAGCGGCGATCGTCATCAGCGCGTCGTTGTGAGTCCGATGGTGTGTTCAGATCATCGATCGGACTCCGGCGGCCGGAGGCGAGTCGATCGAGCGATCGAGCGTCGCGGTAAATTTTCTCTGGCCTGTAATTTTTGGAAATTCTTGGTTTAATTGTGTGTCTATTGGATTATATTGAGTATTTGATGATATTTGTGAGTCAAAAATAATTGTCGGTCAGTTTGCCTGCCTCATATTTTGTGTTGTGTGGCGGATTCGGGAAATAGTGAAGTTTGGGGACCCGACTCCTGTTGTTTGAATTGTTAAGTATTTGAAGTGTTTTTCTAGCAGGTCCTGGACCCGTTTTTACAGGGGGTAATGTCCGTGTTGTAGGGGAGGTTCTGCGGGATTTTCGGTAGAATTCTCCCGAGTCGAGATTCTTAGACAGTGAGTCCTAGGAGTCTAAACCTAGGATTAATGATCTATTGTTTCAGCGTTTTGATAAATTATTTTCCGTGACTAGATTGTCCGTTTGTTCAGCTCGCTCCAACCGAGGCACCGGAGCAAAGCTAGGAGGTCGCCCAATTCTGTGAATTAAAGTCATTTAATCATTGCACTATTGCTAAGTCTGATTTTAATATGCTATTTTAGAATTTGTGCTTAATATGATTATTAGTATCGCAAAATAAATAATTTCACTTGATTATTAATTATTGAAAATAATATAAATATTATTATCAGTAACGTTATAATAATATAGATATTATTATTTTCGACACGAATTGCACGTTGCCTTATCCTAAATTTTTAATCTTTATTTCGATATGTGTTGAATGATTTCATTAGACAATGATATTTATTAAATGTGATGATTGTGTTTTGAGAAATGTGGCTTTCGTAGAACATGCCACCTGGTGGGTTACATCAGGACCGCATGCGCACCGGTAATGATCATGGATATAAGATTATTATGGATTTGTTTGCCCTGATCGAGCATTGCTCTCTGGGCCGAGTTCAGTTGATTGTCGGAGTTAAGGTCCCTGATCGGGCAACGCTCTCTGGGCGCCGGCTTATTTGGAATTCAAGTGTTCAGGCTAGAGGTAAGGACCCTGATCGAGCTTGCTCTCTGGGCGCCAGACCTGTTAGATTAAGAGAGCCGAAAGGCTACTAGAATTTGGGGTTAGGGTTCTACTGAGCCACTCATCCCGTAAAAGTAAAAATATATTTTATTTATTTATTATGATATGATTATAATATGATTTGTATATACGTGCATGGTTTGATATACTGATTCAAATAATTAATATTTTTCTGTGAAAACTGCAATAGTCTCTAGATTACTTGATTTTAACTCACTCTCGAGTCTGACAATCTCAATTTACTTTTTTTTCAGATGCGTGACTGTTAATCTTCCCGCGACTCTTACTCAGTAACCCGACTTTTTCATCATTGGGTGGTGTTTGATTTGGTATGTCAAATTGTAAAAATCTTAGATTCTCCGCAGTAGTAATAGTAGATGTATCAGTTGTAAATTTTATGAGTTTCGGGTCTCGCCTAATTTTTCTGACAGGCCGAAGTATTTATGTAGAATGTAACTATTAAGATAATTTATGGCTTTAATAATATTAATTTGAGATGAGATTTGATTGAGTTAGTGAGTTTCAGGCTTACTACGGGATTCGGTGGCCTTAAGCCTACCCATTCCCTAGTGTCGGTCACGGGTCCACGGGTGGGGTTGTGAAAAATAATAATTTTTTTTCTTAAATAAATTTCTTTGCTTATTTTACTATTTTGTGATTATAAGTTAACCAATTAAGCAACACGAAAAAGATAATACTAACAAATAAAATATATTGTTAGATTTATATTTTCAATAGTATTCAAAAAAATGAAAATAACATTATTAATTTTATATGATTACATATTAATAATTTTAAGTATGTATAATATTTATTAAGACTTTATTTCTATGCTGTCAGATTCTGTTGCTAAATTTATCTGGCCTAATAGTTATATTTTAAATTTTAAAAAAATTTAAATATGTAATTATAAATTCATGTATTTTTTAGTTTAAATATACATTATTTTTATCATAATAAATTAAAGTATATATTTTTATTTATTAGTAAAAAAATGGTATTTCGTTATAATTAAATAGTCTCATCTTTCATGTGTCACATTAGATAAATTAAGATTTGAGCAAAAATTATATAGTGATATACTTTTGTTTACTAATGAACAAAAGTAAGTATACTAATTTATTATGTAAGGTAAATATAAAATTTGAAATTTATTAAATTACATGTATATTTCTCTTCAAATTTTCTTATGCAATATAATAATTTACTTAGTATCTTTTATATTTATTATTATTCAAATTCAAAGAAAAATTCAAATATAACATATGTGTCAAATTAAGATTTAGTAGTCGTTTACCCGTTAATTAATTTTAATATTATATAACTTAATACTATAATTGATATTACTATTTTTAGGAGTAAAATTTTATTATATAATTAAAAAATTAATTTATTATTAATTATAATATTAAAAATATTATTTTAAATATTACTTTCTAGAATTAAAATTATTGTCTAATTAAAATTAATTTATTAGTTAATATAATATTAAAATATAATTAATATGTTATTTTTTAGAATAAAATTAGTATTATTATCCGATTAAAAAATTATTTATTTATTTTGATATATTTAAAAAATTATTTATTAGTTAACACAATATTAAAATATAATAGATATACTATTTTTAGGATTAGAATCAGTGTTTAATTAGGAGTATAACTTATTAATCAATAAATTAATAAAAAATTATAAAATTACACGTAAATTTAAATTTATATAATAAAAATAGTACACATATCAAAATAAAAATCTTACGTGTCAAAAATTAAATATACATGTCAATAAAAATTTAGATCTCATAAATTAATATATAATAATAATAATAATAATAATAAATAAATAAATAAATTATTATTATTAATTAACAAATTAATAAAATATTATAAAATTACTCGTAAATTTAAATTTTATATAGTAAAAATAGTATACATGCCAAAATAAAAGTCTTACGTGTCAAAAATTAAATACACATATTAAAAAAATTTAGATCTCATAAATTAATATAATAATAATAATAATAATAATAATAATAATAATGGAGAACAAATATTCCTTGATTGTTAGGGAAGAAAGTGCAAGACTTTCTGATAAGGATTATGTGGAGTCACGGGATATAAGTAAGTGACTTAATTCTTTAGTCACGGGGTATAAGGAAACATATGTCTTGTCTTTGGTATGAAAGTCAAATACAAAACTCATGACTAAAAATACTTCGTTCTCTCTCTCTCTCTCGGTCGTAAAATTTTGTGAGCACAGCACATGGGTTTATCAATTAATATGATTAATTAATTACCGAGCTTCGGTTGGCCATCTTGATTTATCAATTACGTATCTTCCTCTTTTTAGTTCACCTTTTTAGTTTGTACCTTTCCCGAAAATCACGCCTACACCTTTCTCTTTCTTTTTTTATTTTTATTTTTTATTTTTTATTTTTTATACTTTGGATAATTATATTTTTGAGTCAATATTTATCGAAATGCGATAATTAAGTAGTTAAATCTTTAAAATTGATAATCAAATGAAATAATTTATTAAAAAAATGACAGAATAATATTTTTAATAGGTCATACATTATAAATATCTATATTGATTTTTTTATTAAAATGAGATAAAAAATAAATAATAATTTGTAGCAAAAACAATGAAATGACAAATTTATTCATTATATATAAATGTGTTTTCACTAAATCATTAAAATTTTATAGTATAATAAAATATTAGAATTTATGATTGGAGATTAAGGATTAGGATTACCGAATTGGGAATTAGGAATTGGATTACATGGATTTATATTAGTCCATGATGCATTTTTTATACAATCCATAGTCTTTTTATAACAGAAATAGAAATGAGAGAAATAAATGTTAGATAAAGATAGTTGAGGAAAAGAGGTTCCAAAAACATATATGAGATAAAAATTTACCAAAGGCGTCACTAATAATTCCACTTTATTTCTAGTATGTTTAACAATTTTTGCTCTCCCATCTAAGAATTTTAAGAGAAAATTGAAAGTCACTTGCTAAAAACACAATTTTGATATTTTTTTACTGGCTGCTATACTTAGTTGTTGGTATTAAAAATTCAACCACTCGATTGTTATTTTTTGATATGTTCAAACACAAAAAATATAATTAATTGTTGGGGCATAATTAATTTATGATTAATAAAATTTCAAACTTTAAAATAGTTTTTAATTTTTTACTGATTTCTCTAAAACAGGCTTAATTTTTAAAATATTTCTTAATTATCTATACTTATATTATCATTCACCCAAAAAAGAAACTCCCCTTCTCATATGAATAAATAAAAAAAATAGTTTATGAATCACAATATCTTTCCTAAGCTAAATTATCTTTACTCTCTCTAGCCTTTGGGGCGAATATTTCTAAAATTTTCTGCTCACTCTTATGAACCAAGAAAAGGGTTGAACTGGTAAATGAAAGAATGATGACAAATTAAAAAAGATTAGAAAGAGTAAAAAATAAAGGACATAAAATTATAGCAGTTCAGGGATTAACAAACCTTACATTCACTCCTCAACACCCAATTGGGTGTTTCACTATTGCAACACACAATATAATAAATTTTTACTCGAGCTCACTCTCAACTTAGCGTTTAGAGCTCACATCTAACCTTACACTTGTGTTTAAGGTTCACACATAACCTTACAAGAGTTTTCTTTTTTAAATGCCAGCTCTCAAATCCTACCTAAGTGTTTAGGCTAATATTCAAACCCTCACAAGAGCATTCAAAGCTCTACAACAACTTGTACAAGGTTTAGATACACACAAATTAATCAAAGAGATATGAAAATGTTAAGCAATAAATTTGGCACAATTGGAGGTTGTTGATCAACCATAAACATTGTTTGGAATGGGTATTTACATCCCCAAACTACTAAAAGAGATATTAGTCTATGTCCATAGCCCAAATCTTTACTTAAAGCTCTAGAAAGTGCATTAAATGTATTATTAGAATACAATCCTTGTCGCTACACCTAAATTGCGCTCGCGACTAGGATTTCATAGTCGAGAAGCTTGTATTGCAATCACGATACTTAAGGTTTCAATAGTTATAATCTACATGGCACTTTACGATTCATCGTGTCAGAGATAATCATTAGTGGTCTTTATAATGGATATGAACATCACGATCATGATGGCTACGTCGTGATCGCAATCTCCTAAAGTAAAATATCTAAGATAGCAAGCTGGACGCGATTGCGATGGTGACCGCTATCTTTACTGCCTTCGTTTTTCCATCTCTCGTGGTCGTAATTTAGTCTCTTCTGCTACTGTCACATAAATGCAAATGTTATGGTCATGACATGCTTATGGCGATCACGATAGAAGGTAGAAGTAGCAATGTGATCTTTCTAAGGCAAAGAGAATGCCTTCAAAAGACACACTTAAAAGCTAACATTAGAACTACTAAATTTAATTATTAAAGTTAAAATCAAGGTCCTTGTAGTCATGAAAGGAGTTAGACTAACATCTTTAATCTTCAACTTATAACACTAAACTCCTTGAATTTTAATTTTAGTATCATTAAATTTCATATTGTTAATTTCTAATAAATATTTAAGTGGCAAAATGATGTGGCAATTTACTTGTAAAATTTTTATTCTTTTTGAATAATATGTTTTTTCTTTTCTTTTTCAATTATCTAATTTTCTTATTTGATTGTTTTCCCATGGAATATAGAAAAAGAGAAAGATAAAGAGAATGAGAAATAAAATGAGGTAGAAATGGCTCAAAGCATCAAATTTGAGATAGATCTCAACATCTTTTCCTGGCATGGTACTTGTATTGGCTTTTAAAGAGACAAGTAAATCATCACTTCTTTTTCTTAACTAATATTTATTATCTCACCATAACCAAAAGTAAAATCAAAATAAAATCCATTAAAAACTAAAATCATCTAATCTCATCAATGTTATTACAATCTGAGAGTTTCAATTAGCCTCACTTTAGCCCCAACCTTGATAATTGAATGTTTTATTTTCTTGTGTAATTTTAGGCAAATATGAGTTTAGATAGAGAAGAGAAGAAGAAAAAGAGAAAAGGAGTAGAATAAGAAGAAGAACAAAAGAGAGAGGCCAAAGAGAGAGTGAGATGAAATAAAATAAATGGAATACAAAAGCAATGTGTGTCCACTTAAGTGACATGGAGCTTTTTTTCTTAAAAGAGATAAGTTTTTCTTGACACTTGAGCTGCCATGTCATTTTTTCCTCATAGTGTTTAATGGACAATCACAATGGGGCTTTAATGATACCAAAATTAAAATCTACAGGATTTCATGTTGCAAATTAAAAGTTAGATACTTTGACGATACTAGCCCCAAAGTTCATGGACGATGAAAGTAATTTAGTATCTTCCTTGCAGGTAATGTCTCATTCTCTATATATATGAGACTTTTTTTTACAGTGTAGTTTGAGTTGGATTCCTGAAAAGAAACAATATAATGATATATCTTTATTAATGGGTTGATTATCTTTTAATGCAAGAAGTTGATTTCTTTATGTGCAGTATAGTTTCTGACTTATTATTATTATTTTTATCATAATAATATTTTTATTAATATAAAATTAGAAAAAATGTGTAATTGAGGAGAACTATTCTAAGCCAATAGGCTTTCTGAATACAAACCTAGATAGAGTTCCCATCTCCCAATTGCAAGTAAAAAAAAATCCTAAATACCTCAACGTTACAAAGAATAACGAAAATAACTGCAAAACTAATAATTGAAGATTAAGTGTAAGTGCAAGATAAACTATGAAGTAATATTAAAACACATAAAGCTTAACAAAATTCACTAGTGACGCTATAGCCAAAAAATCCAATCAGTTTCCTTTGAAGTTCCTTTCTTTGCTAGACTGTTAGCAACTGAGTTTGCTTCTCTGAAGATGTGTGATACTAAGATAAGAGGCCAAATTGACAATAGCTTCTTAATCTGATGCATATGATTCCATACTCTCCAAGGCGAGTTATTAACATCTTCTTTAATCCAATTAACAGCTACATGCGAATCAAATTCAATGCATAAAGATTTATCAATTAAGAAGTCAGGTTTGCTAGTTAACTCCACAGCTTTAAAGATTGCAAGTAAATATAGCTTATTATTATTAGTTATTACTTCAGTCAAAGTGAATGAAGTGTATTGGATACATACATTTCATCTTGTTACAATTTCTTATTAAATCTTGTTTCATTTAAAGAACTTTGAAGTTGGGTTATTGTGTGTGTGTGTGTGTATATATTATCTTATTGAATTATGAAAATTAGAGTTAGGTCCTGTATATAATTAGCATTTGATTTTATAGAAGGTTTTAAGACTTTGTCTTATTGCATTTAATTGGAGCTTTTTTTTATGAGTTTGTAAGGAAAAATGATCATAAAAGGAACTCTCCCTATTGTGTAAGAAAAAATGACTTCCATGAAAATTATGTCATTTATAAATTTATATGAGATGGCCTATAAGTTAAAGCATCACTTAGATGTAAAAATCCCAAATTTTACACTTTTTAAAAGAAAGAAACCTAAACCACGCACCTAATTGAAAAAGGACCAGAACTGTCAACATTACCAATATAAGACCACCTCAATATTATTCTACAATTACATGACCCATAGCCAAGATATTTGCGTGCCTTAAACAACAAGGATAGGCAAAACCACTTGATCTAGAATCTTTGCTTAGTAAAGTATTAGGTAATTAAAACTCAAATATCTATTACAACTACCACCAACAACCTAGTGTTTTATATCAATAACTGCTAAAACTCAATAACCTTTAAAACTTTATGGTCAAGGCAAAAATAACCAAACACTAACCATGCTAAGCCTTCAACTAAAATCATTCTTTATCAAACCACTTTAATCAAAACTCAATTGGCATATAAATGATTATATGGATGAGTCCAATAAGGATAAAGTCCTCACTTCAATTAAAGAAGTTGACTCGAAATAAGTAGTTATTTAGAAAGATGAAGATTTTGAAGAAGAGTCAGATTGCTTATGGAGGTAAGCTCAAGAACATTGACTAATAGTAAAGGAAGTTAAGAGAGTAAAAAGCATAAGTGATACCATAACTATGTTATTTTTATCAATTTAATACCTCAGCTCAATAATCGTAGTATCCTAAATCACCATTAATGAATCAAGTGAGGGTATCTTTATACTTTATGGCCATTTTATGTTGATGTGACAGTCAAATTCTTTCTCTAGCTTCCATGTTAACCACTAACTTGTACATAATTAGTTATAGTAAGCCTAAAAATCCTAATTTTAAACACAATTTAAATATATAGGTTCAAGGTAGAGGAGCTGAGAGAATATTTAACATCTAATTAGAATTAGTTGTGTCCAAATAATAGGTGATATGGTAGTTAGTGAGAGAATTTGGCTGCCACATTATTACATAATGACTAAAAAGGGTAACCTGATTCATTGTTGGTCAGTTAAGGTATCACATTTTATGATTATTGAGTTAATGTACCAAATGGATACAATAGCTATAGTTATAGTACTATTTATGCATTTTACCCAAGTTAAATGAAAAAAGAAGGAATAATCTTAAATTGGTCATCTAAGGAATTATTTAAATATGTATTCATGTGTATATATAGTTATCCTTTCCTTTATCCTTTCTAAAATAGATCCACATCTTTATGGTACCAATAAACATGCTTGCCAAAGTTATTAAATATGATTATCTCCTTCCATAGACTTTTTAAAGTTGAGACCATACTATCCAATGTATTACATAAAACTCTATTACCAGTGTCAAGAAGGCATTAGGCATGATATAAAGCATCATTTTACAACTAGAATCCATATTATATGAGAAATTTTTCATATTGGATCCTCAAGTCTTACAACATTTTCCTTTTAGTGGATTCAAGAACCAACGAGGAGGTCACCCATTTTGAGAACTTTCTTTGAACTTTAATACATTTAACTTTGTAGTTTTTTCAACTCAACAACCAAAGTTTGGAGTTCCTTCAGCTCTACAGCTAAACAATCAAAAGGTGCCTTATGTGATTAGTTTCAGCTAACCTAAGTGTTATTCTATTGCTAATACTTAAACCCTTATAATAAAACAACTTTAATTGCTTTCAGCCCAATTCTTTTTACCTAAAAGTATTTAGAAACTATTATAAGATTGTAATAGTATTACAATAAACCCCAACTCACCTTTTAAAAATAAGCTTAATAACAAAAGTAAGTGACCTCAAAATCTTCACATAGAAAGTTTCAATATTATGAATAAGAATAAAAAGGTTCTATTATTGAGTGAGTTAATAAAAGTAATTTAAAATTAAACATTAAATATTTTTCTACTACCTAAATACATAAGAAAATAATATAATTATACTTAAACACATGAATTAGAGTGGTTAGAGCTTGAACTAAAGTTGATTTTTTTGTTAAGAGTTAGGAATTTTCTCATATATAAGCTTATGTCACTTTAGTTTATTATGATCATATTCATGATGTTGAATGTTTTATCTTATATTTGTGCACTTTTTTATTTGGCTATCAAGACAAGACATATATATACATATTGTACAAAAAATCAATACAAGTGATTCTTTCCAAAAGATACTCTTAACATTAATAATTCTCTGTTCAACTACTAAATAAATGCATTTCTATTCATTTTTCATATAATATGCATGATTTGTCATAGGGTGATATTTGTTATAGCTACGAAATTAATTCGTGATAGTTATGGAACTCAAGTGTATAGAAATTTTGATTCAATCTTATTGAATTACTTAATTACAAGGACTTATATAGATTCCTTTATAAGACTCCTTGATAGGTAGTTGTATTATGCATAGTGCATAGTGCAAAGTTGCTTTTATTTACTAAAAACTTCAAACTGTTAGAGTACATATATGTGGAATGCAAGTATGAGAGAAAAGGATGTGTTAGGGATAAAAACGGTTAGATACCTTAAATGTATCAATTATATGTTTGATTAAAGACAGTTGATTCAAAAGCAGATTTAAAAAATTATCTTCTCGCATGAAATTCACTTTTGAAAAATAAGACAAAACATGACTTTTAAAGGTATGCATGAATAAGTTAAACATATAAACTATTACAGTGTGCAAAAAAAATAAAGAAAATGATTTTATGTAAAGCTAATCCATTTTACAAGATGTCAAAGAAACAACTTAACTTTCTATGATTTTAATAAATAGTTATACTTATTGTGTTTAAGTCCCTTACATTTTGATTGGATAATGTGCTTAATTATGGAAATTATGATCTAGGTGGTGAAATATCAAGGATTGAGTAGAATTCAGCCTAAAGATGTTTTAAGGCATCACTTGTCAGAAACCAAGTCTTTTGGAGGAAGAGCCAAAATTTGTGCAGAAGATCATTTTCAATAAGGCGTGACCACGCCTTACAATCCATGAGCTGCTGGAATCTGCAGAAGAGAATTTCGAATTTTCAAGATAAATTCGTGGTGGATCCAATTTTATGTAATTTTCTTTATTTTGGAAATGCTGGATAAAGAAAACTGACTCCCATATTATTTAGAATTTTAATTTGTTTAGATTACCTTTTATTTTATCCTTCCTTATAGGGATAAGATCATATATGAAGTTTGTTTCTTTTTTATAAGGATTATCTTATTAGGGTTTAGGTTTCATTTCCTATATAAGGAGGCTAGTTCTACCAAGTAAAAGGGGGGTGAGTACTTTAAGATTATTATTATTATTCTTCTATCTTCTTCTATTCTTTTCTTGTGAATTTATATTCCACCATGTGTGGCTAAGTTTTTAGTTTCTGATTCAAGAGTGAATAAATTTCAATTGTGATTTTGTGAGGCTTTGTGCTTAATAGAATTCTTCTTTAATTCAAGTATTCTTTATTTCTTGTTTTTATTATTTATGAATTTTTTATATTGATTGAACTGACGACTCAACTTTAATATTGATTTTTCTATTGCTAAACTTTGAGTTTGTGATCCGTAATTGTCACGAACGATTGACACAAGTAGCAAGGAGCTGGCTCATGTGTGTGTGTGATTGCAGCCTTTTCGAATTACATAGCTTGCATGATAGGCTCTAGGGAAATAAAGGAACAAGGTTAATTCAATTGCAACTATCTCAATTAATTAATGTTGGTTTAGTCATTCTCATTATTCTTAATGCTATCATTGAGTTGATATAGAACGCTATCGTGCCCAGTTGACTAATGGTAAGTTTTGATTTGGATGCTGGGTTTAAGTCAATTATATTAGGAGAATTTACACTTGTTGCGGCTTTTCCGAATAAGTAGACTAAGTACTTAAATAGAAAAATTGATATTTAAGCCTATGATCATGATTACAATTGGATGGAATTAGCACTCTTGAATTGGATATTTGTTAAGATTGATTTTTATTTACTTTAATATTCAGCCTTCATTATTTTCTGTTTATTTATAATTTTGATTCAAACATTCAAAATCCCCTCATTTTTATTTAACTTTGAGAAGCTATTCACATTGGTTCCCTTAGGATTCGACTTGGTTTCACTATTTCTACGAGTTAGTTTAGGAAAATCAGTAATTTATTTTAAAGGGCTTCGATAACCCGTTCAGTAGGTTAACAAATTAAATAAGGATTGGGCTTAAATAAAATGAGCAAAACTTAGGAGGATCTCACATGTTGTAATGGATGCTTGTAGGAATATGATCGTCGCATTTATAAGGAATAGTCCATTAAACAATAAAATTAAAGATAAAAATACACAAATAAGGGAGTTGGCTTCCAGATCCATCTCTAGATGTGGCGAAGCTTTTTTATGAAACCAAGAAATGCCACGCAATTACAAAAGTGTCCTAGAGAATTATTCTAATGGCGACTCAATCTCTGTGTTAGTCTCTATGATTAGTTAGCATGTTCTTATTTGGGTGCGCACTTGAAAATACCGCCTACACTCAATCCATAACTTAGAGATTTAAACGGGGCAAATTGCTAAGTCCTTAACTCAAAGGCCACAAGGAGCTTTTCAAGCAACAATGAGAATTCGAAGGAACATTATAAAGCCATTTCTCTTAGAAGTGGGAGGAAAGTAGACCTCAAGGTGAGGCTAAAGAAGGAGGACAAGGGTAAACTTAAAGTGGAAAAAGCCACAACTCACATTGACTTAGAGGAAGATGCACCAATTTTCTCTAATCCATAAGAGCTTGTGAAAGAAGACAAGGAGGATCCAATTCCCCCACCAGTGAAAATACCCCCATATGTTCCTCCCATTCTATATCCTCAAAGGTTGAAGAGGCACGCGGATGCAAAGCAATATGCCAAGTTCTTAGAAATGCTCAAGAAGTTCCAAATTTATATTCCATTTGCGGAGGCACTTGTCCATATGCCTAATTATGTCAAGTTTCTTAAAGAGCTCATCTCCAACAAAAAGAAATTGGAGGAGTATGATACCATATTAGTGATAGAAAATTATAGTGCAATTATGCTCTACCTAGATGCTATAAAAGCTTCAAGATCTAGGGAGTTTTACTATCCTTGCACTGTTGGTAATGTTGAATTTAAAAAAGCTTTATTACATTTAGGTGCAAGTATTAATCTTATACCTCTATATATTTCTAAGAAGCTTGGACTATATGAGAATGCAACCAACAAAAAATGTACCTCCAAATAGTAGATCAATCAATGAAGCAACCATTGGGAGTAGTAGAAGATGTCCTCGTTAAGGTGGATAAATTCTTTTTTCCTAGTGGATTTTGTTGTCTTAGATTGTGAAGGACAAAGAAGTTCCAATCATCTTAGGGAGACCTTTTATGATGACCGGTAAGATCGTCATTGATATTTTCAATAGTAACTTGTATTAAAAGATGATGAAGTGAAGCTAAATGTTTTTCAATCTTTGAAGTATAAGGATGAGAAAGAAGTGACTTGTACGAGAGTCAAGATTCTAGATGAGGTAATGAAGGAGTTTATGAAGAAAGTGATTTTAGATAGTAAGGAAGTGAAAGAAATTGAGAGTACAATGGAGGAAGTGGGAAGTAAAAATGAGTCACAAAATTCTTTTTACCCTAAACTCTTAAAGAATGATGAGTTAAGGTAAAAATTAACACCAACTCTCATATTCATCACAAACCATCAAAACTAGAACTAAAACCTCTACCTTCCAGCGTTAGATATCCTTGTCTTACATCTAATGAAACACTTCCAATAATTATCTCAAACAATCTTACCCCGGGGTAAGAAAAACAAGTGATGAGGGTAGTGAAAGTTAGTTGGAAAGCTTTAGGGTGGCAAATTTCTGACATCAAAGGGTTTGACCATTCATTTTATATGCATAAGATTCTTTTAGAAGGGGTCATAAGCAAAAAGTAGAGCATCAAAGGCAGTTGAATCCACACATGCAAGAAGTGGTAAATGTAGAGGTTATAAAGCTTTTAGATTCTAGGATTATTTACCCTATCTTGAATAGTTCTTGGGTAAGTCCCATCCAATATGTATCTAAAAAAGGGGGATGACCATGGTAAAGAATGAGAAAGATTAGTTTATCTGCATAAGAGTAGTCAATGGATGGAGAGTATGTATTGACTATTGCAAGTTGAATTCAGCGACAAGAAATGACCATTTCCCTTTTTCGTTCATTGATCAGCTTTTGAAGCGTATTGCAGGTCATGCATACTACTTTTTTCTAGATGGCTACTCAGGTTATAACCAGATAATGATTGTCCTCGAAGATTAAGAGAAGACTACATTTACATGTCCTTATGGGACATTTATTTATAGGAGGATGTTGTTTGGTCTATGTAATGCACCGACTATTTTTTAACAGTGTATGTTAGCTATCTTCTTAGATATGGTGGAGGATTGCATTGGAGTAATTATGGATGATCTCTCAGTGTTTGGGGACTCCTTTTATAAATGCTTAAAGAATCTTGATATAGTACTTGCTACATGCAAGGAGACAAACTTAGTATTAAATTGGAAAAATGTCATTTTATGGTTGAAAAAGGGATTATGCTTGAGCACAAAATCTCTAAGGAGGGCATCATAGAGGTGGATAGAGCCAAAATAGAAGTCGTCGAGAAATTGCCTCCACCAACTATAGTGAAGGGGACAAAGAGCTTTTTGGGCCATGCCGAATTTTACCAGCACTTCATTACAGAATTTTCTAAGATTTATAAACCTTTATGTAATTTATTAATCAAAGACATCCCATTTGATTTTGATAATGATTGTCTACTTGCATTTAACAGGTTGAAGAAAATACTCACATTATCTCTAATTCTAGGCACTCCGAATTGGTCACTACCATTTGGACTTATGTGTGATGCTAGCGATATGGCTATTAGAGTTATCCTTGGTTAACGGAAGGAAAACAAACTTCATGTCATCTATTATGCTAATAGAACTATGAATGAAGCATAAGTGAATTATGCGACCACAGAAAAGGAATTGTTGGCTATTGTATTTTGCTTTTGAAAAGTTTAGGTCTTACTTGTTAGGGTCGAAGGTGACGGTCTTCATAGATCATGCAACCATTAGACACCTTCTTGCAAAGAATGATACAAAATCAGGGTTGATTCGGGGGATTCTACTCCTCTAAGAGTTTGATTTGGAGATTAAAGATAAGAAAGGTTCAAAAAATGTTGTGGCGGACCACTTGTCTCGTTTGGAGCATGGGAGTGAAGTATGTGATGAGTCCAATCTGATCAATGAATCTTTTCCAAATGAAAAGCTCTTTAAGGTGAAAGAGGTGAAAGTTCCATGGTTTATTGATATTGTAAACTACTTGGTGTGTGAATCATGCCATTTGATTTTTTGAATCACTAGAAGAAAAAGTTTTCCATGATATGAAGAGCTATATTTAGGATGAGCCATTTTATTTAAATCTTGCAATGATGGGTTAATAAGATGTGTTCCGGAAGAAGAAATGAAGAGTATCTTAAAACATTATCACTCAATGGAATATGGGGGTCACTTTGGTGCTAATAGAACTGTAACGAAAATTCTTTAATGTGGTTTCTTTTGACCGACTTTATTTACAGATGCTCAAATCTTTATGAAATTTTATGATCGGTGCCATAGAGTGGGAAATATTTCTAGGCGAAATGAAATGCCTTTAAATTCAATGTTGGAAGTGGAACCTTTCGATGTTTGAGGTATACACTTCATGGGTCCTTTTCCACAATCCTCTGGTTGACAATATATCCTTAGTGGCGGTGGATTACATGACAAAATGGGTGGAAGCCAAAGCTCCAGCCACAAATGAAGTCGAGGTGGTAGTAAGTTTCTTGAAGAGTTAATATTTACTCTGTTTGGAATACCAAGGGCTATAATTAGTGATAGGGGGACGCATTTCTGTAACTGTCATTTTGAAGCTCTCCTAGCTAAATTTAGTATGCACCACAAGGTAGTGATCATACCATTCCCAAACAAGCGGAGAAGTTGAGATTTCCAACAGAGTGCTTAAGTGGATCCTTGAAAAGACGATCAATGCTTCTCGAAAAGATTGGGTGACAAAGCTTGATAATGCATTATGAGTGTATCGTACAATATATAACACACCTATTGGGATGTCCCTATATAGGCTGGTCTATGGTAAATTGTGCCATTTGCCCATTGAGCTAGGACACAAGGCATTTTGGGCCATTAAGACCTTGAATTTTTATATGAGGAAAGCAATAAATAAGAGGCTTCTTTAACTAAATGACCTGGAAGAATTGAGGCATCAAGCCTATGATAATGTCAAACTTTATAAGGAAAGTACTAAGAGGTGGCATGATAACTTGATCATTTGAAAGACTTCTCATGAAGTTCAGTTTATGTTACTTTTCAATTCAAGACTCCAGTTGTTTCTTAGAAATCTCAAATCAAGATGGTCTGGACCCTTTAAAATGGTGCAAGTTTTTTGTATGGAATAATATAGTTGAAGAATCTTCAAGAGGAAAGGTTCAAGGTTAATGGACAGAGGGTCAAGGCTTACATGGGTGGGGCATCCTAAAACATGTAGCTATTATAGCTTTGCTCGCCCCAAAGTGGAAAAATGGGTAGGGCATTCCAAAACAAGCGCTCCTGGGAGGCACCTAAAGTTTTAGTTGAATAGTAAGTATAATTTTGTTAAAATAAATAATCTCAAGCTAAATTCAATTTTGTCTTCAATGTAGGTTAAAACACCAAAGTGTGGGAGCATCGAATAAAGAGTAAAAATGAAGTAACCAATAACGCGAGTGATATCTCAATTTTTTTCTATTTGTTTGTTCATTGTTTTGACTTGAGGTGTTATATACGTTGGTATGTTGTGAATCTTGCTTCATTGAAATGTTTAATCAATATAGTATTTGGGCAAAGTGTAGAAATGGAGAAGGATGGAATGAGAGAGTGAATTTCTCAGCAATCAGTGGTGGCATGGTCAATGTGAGTTTTACCTTAGAAGTGGCATGGTCCATGCGGGGATCTAAAAGAGCTTCTGTTCTACTGCACGGTCCATGCGAGATATGATGTGAAAGAAATATAAAGATATCTTTTTAAGGAATCTAGGGCAATATCTCTTTCTAAACTTTAAACTTTAGTCATCAACCACCTTTCTTTCCTTTAAAACACACGTTTTCTCTTCTCTATATATTTTCATCTTGTTTCCTTCTAAAACTTCCATTTCCATCTTTTTCCTTTTTAAAACCCTAAACTCTTGGTTGCAAATGGTAAGTGGCCTTAAGGTAAGAAGAAAATCTATAGCAAAACACCACAAGAAGGAGAAACCAGAGGTTGATACTCTATTTCCATGGCTTTCTTTCTTTCTTTCAGAAAGGAAAATAAATGAGTTTGTAAGAGATGGGGCAAGAACCAAACTGCTATTTATGTGAAGATATATTAAGGAAGTTGGGTTTATGGTAGAGAGCATGTGTACACATATCCAATGTAGGGTGGAACTACTTTGTAACAGTCAAGCCGAAAGCCTGTTGTAAATTAACTCTCCTTTTCTTGAGCACCCTAAGTATAAAAGGCTCAAAGCAAAATACTCAAGTACGTTTTAAGGTAAATGAGCACCTGATGTTCAAGAGGTCCTTAAAGGACATTAATGAGTCATTTAATTTTCCCAAATCTGCTACCATTGAGGAAGACCTTGATTTTGATAAACAAGCATTCTGAAAGGAAATTGTGGGGTCATCTGTGGAATATGTTTCAGCTAAGTCCACTGCTTCTAAAATCAAAGATCCAACATTAAGGTATATGCACCGACTAATGTATATTAAGGCATTCAAAAGTATATAGAAATGAGCTTTATATTCTATAGTGCATGAGGCGGTGGGTAAAATTGAATAATGGTTATTATCATATGAACCATTTGAAGCAAACAACAAATCACAAGTATGATCTAATGGTAGGAGGTATGATCACATGGATAACAATGATGGCTAGGGCTTTTGATCTAGAGCAAACTGAGTTACCCTCAATTCTCGAATGCTCTATATTGAATTTGGAAATTTTAAAGTCTGTGTGAATGATTCATATGCTCAATAGGGAGTATGTGATTAATAAGGGGCAAACAAGTAGTAGCTGGAAATAGGATATTATGAAGGGGATGACATGGCAGTTGGTTCTAATGATCAGGATGAGAATTCTTCTAGCACGGCTAAAACTTTAAAGATATTGCAAAAGCTAGAGAGGCCAGGAAAAAGATTTGTAGGATCAAAGGGGTGGTGGCTGACATGCAGACTGAGGTAAGCAACACTAATAACAATGTTGCATATATTACTAAATTCTTAGGAGTGCCATCGCGATCTTATATGGAAATCTCATCTGATGAAGATGAGGATCTCCAATCTTCTCTCCCTATGGCTTTACATAATGCTAATGTTGATGCCCATTCTAAATGAGTCGAACATATTAAAGTATTTTCTTTTAGTTGTTTATTTTGTGTGAGGTAAATTTATAGTTTGTTTATCTTTGTTGATTTCTAGTGGTTCTTTATTAATTTGACTTTCATAAAATGTGATTGTTCTTGACTATCTTTTATTTTTATTTGATTTGAATATGTGGGGCATATGTTTCAAAATTCTAAAAAAATGTATGTGCATGTTAAGTTGAGTTTTGTCTTTTTTATTCTTTTAGTTTTGAAGCATAAGGACTTTTATCTTGCACGATCCGTGAAAGAGTAGAAAAAAAGAGAGAAGAGTTTGTTTTGTCACATGGTTCGTGCGAATTCTAAACTGAATCTTGCAGGGTCCATGTCATTGCATAGAAACTAAAAAGAGAAGTTGGGGAGTTGCATGCACCGTGCCATCCTTTGCACAAAACTTGCACGGTTTGTGCAACTCATGCAATATAAATATGTAGTTAGGGCTTTTGGGATTATTTCACACAAAATGTTGAGATTCAAACCTAGCTGCTACAGTATCTCTAATTCCTCTCTAAAATTTTTACACTTTCTCATTATTCTCATCATCAATTTGCTTCATTTTTCTTATTTATTTGTCATTCTTACAATTAAGCACAGGCCGTGTTTATCAACACACGTCGTGTTGGGAACCATGCCAAGCCTGTGTTGATTTTACCCAATCCTTCCTACTCACCCCCATGATTTTCTCTAAGATGCATTTCAAACCCCTATTAGTAACCTCTAGTTGCCCACTAGTCTGCAAGTGATAGGGTGTAGAAAACCTGTGGGTTACTCTATATCGCTGAAGTACTTTCTCCAGTTGAGCATTACAAAAATGAGTCCCTCTATCACTAATTAGTGCCCTCGGTATGCCAAACCTAGCAAATAATCGCTTAAGGAACTTAGTAACAATTCTAGCATCATCAGTCGGGAAAGCTTGCGCTTCCAGCCACTCAGAAAAATACTCACAACAACAAGGACATACTTATTGCCAAAAGAAGAAGGAAAGGGCCCCATGAAATCAATGCCCCAAGCATAAAAATTCTCAACCGCTTGAATGCTTGTTTGGGGCATCTCATCACGAGTAGAGATGTTACCTGACCTCTCGCAAGCATCACAAACTTGCACAAATTCTCTAGCATCCCGAAAAATGATCAGCCAATAGAATCCAGCATCAAGAACCTTCCTAGTAGTATGGTTAGCTGCTTGATGACCTCCCGTTGGTCCATATGACAATGTCTCAAAATCTGGAGGATCTCCTCCCCATACATGCATCTCCGAATTACCTAGTCTGGAAAAACTTGAAACAAAAAAAGATCTTCCCAAATGTAGTACTTCAAATCAGCAAAGAATTTCTTCTTTTGTTGAAATGTTATATACCCTTTGGTAGGACCTTTGCAACCAAGTAATTCGCAAAATCGAAAAACCAAGGATATTTGAAGATTCCTAAATAGAGCACAAGTACTCATCCGAAAAACTGTCATCAATAGGCCTCTCATCAAGTGCATTTAGGCTTAGGTTCTCCAATCTTGAAAGGTGATCTGCGGCCAAGTTCTCCGCACCCTTCTTATCCTTAATCTCAATGTCCCCTGCAAAAGCAAAATCCAATGAATGAGTCTCGGCTTAGCATCATGCTTTTCAAACAAGTACCTCATCGCCGAATGATCCATGTAGACCAAGGTCATGGATAGCACCAAGTATGAGCGGAACTTATCGAAAGCGTATACCACAGCAAGCAACTCCTTTCAGTAGTAGTATAGTGCTCTTGGGCATCTGTCATGTTTTACTAGCATAATAGATCAATTGGAACTTATTGTCAATCCTCTGTCCTAAAACAGTTCCAACTACAAAATCACTAGCATCACACATTAGCTTAAAAACAGCCCCAATTAGGCGAAACCATAATAAGGGCTGTAGTTAGCTTCTCCTTAAGTAACTTAAAAGCCTGCAAACAGTCATTAGAAAATACAAATGGAACATCTTTTACAAGCAATTGAGTCAAAGGTCTAGCAATCTTAGAAAAGTCCTTAATGAACCTTCGACAAAAACCTGCATGACCAAGAAAACTCCTAACAGCCTTAATCGAGCTAGGGGGTGGCAACTTAGAAATGGTCTCTATCTTAGCTCTTTTTACCTCCATCCCTGCATGTGAAATCTTATGCCCTAGGACAATACCCTCTCTCACCATAAAATGACACTTTTCCCAATTTAGCACAAGATTAGCCTTTACATAGGGTGCAAGCATACGCTCTAAGTTAAGCAAACAATAGGAGAAAGAGTTACCAAATACTGAGAAGTCATCAATGAACACCTACATAGACTCTTTAATCATATCATGGAAGATCACCATCATACACCTCTAGAAAGTGGCAGGTGCAGTGCATAGACCGAATGGCATCCTCCTGTATGCAAAAAACGTACCATAGAAGCAAGTAAAAATGGTTTTGTCTTGGTCCTCAGGTGCAATGGAAATCTAAAAATAACCTGAAAAACTGTCAAGAAAGCAATAAAACATATGCCCTGATAAGCGCTCTAACATATGGTATAAAAGGAAAGGAAAATGATCCTTCCGAGTTGTATCATTGAGCCTCCTGTAATCAATATAAACTCAGAAACCAGTTACCATCCTAGTCAGTATCAGCTCATCCTTTTCATTCTTGACCACTATTATACCTCCCTTCTTGGGCATAACATGCAAAAGACTAACCCAAGAGCTGTTAGAAATAGGGTAAATCAAACATGTAAACAAAAGTTTAATTACCTCCTTCTTGACTACTTCATGCTCGGGTTCAAACATCGTTATGGCTATACCACTAGCCTGTAATTATCCTCCATTAGGATCTTATACGTACAATAGCTGGGGTTAATTCCAGGAATGTCTGCAATCTCGTATGCAAAGGCCTTGGGATACTTCCTGAGGGAAGCCAAAGTCATCTTCCTCCCTTGAGGAGTCAAATCAGCTGCAATGATCTCTAGCAGCTTCTCCGCCTCATCTAAATAGGCATAGGTCAAGTGCTTAGGCAACTCCTTCAACTCTAGGGCTGGTGGCTCCTCATGTGAAGGTCTCAATTTCTACACCCTTGACCTGTCAATATCAGCAAAATGGTTAGTAGACCTACTAGGCTCAGTAACCAGCAAACAAGTAAGTTGCTCCAACACATCCTCGTTGGACAACTCCTCCTCCTAATCAGCTTGTAATGCTACCTGTAAAGGATCATCAAGTAATATCTTCTACAACTGAGACTCCACAATATCATCCAAAACATCCACATAATACACATAATCATCATGGTCAAGTGAATGTCTCATAGAATTTCTAAAGTCAAAGGTAATAGTCTCATCACCTACTCTAAGCTATAACTTCCTGTCACACACATCTGTAACAACCCTAGATGTTGCAAGTAAAGGTCTACCTAGAATTAAAGGCACGCTACTCTCACCCTCATATCCATAATAACAAAGTCAACAAGAAATATAAACTTGTCTACCTTAACAAGTATATCCTCAACTATTCTCTTAGGATATTTAATAGTCTTATCTGCCAACTGTATGCTCATCCTAGTAGATTTAGGCTCACTCAAACTTAATTTTTTAAACAAACTGCTAGGCATTAGATTGATGCTAGCTCCTAAATTTGCTAGAGCATCATTAATAGGCAAATCACCAATAATACAGGGTACCGTGAAACTCCCTAGATCATGCCTCTGCACTGATAGCTTGCTTTAAAGAATGGTTGAGCACTCCTTATTTAATATCACAAGTCCCAAGTCCTCCAGCTCCCTCTTGTTGCTTAGAATCTCCTTTAGGAACTTTGCATACCTAGGCATCTGCGATATAGCCTCAACAACAAGTAGGTTAATCCTCAACTGCTTAAATAAATTCAAGAACTTAACAAACTGTTGATCAACCTTTTCCTGCTTCAACCTAGCAGGATATGGTTGGGGCTAGTATTCCCTCACAGGACTCTCCTTCTTGTTCTCGGTTCGTGCAGGCTCTGGCTCCTTCCTGGCTGGCTGATCCTGCACAATAACATTATCATCAGCCATAGGTAAAGAACTAGCTAACTGCTTACATGATCTCAAGGTGATAGCCTTGACATGCTCCCACGGGATTGACTCTATGGTATTGGGGAGTGTCCCTGGCTGTCTCTCAGTCAGCATCTTAGGAACCTGGCCTATCTGATTCTTCAACTTCTATATGGAGGCCTGCTGATTTCTAAGAGTTGTGTCCGTCTACTGAAACCTGCTCTCTAGAGTGGACATGAACTTCATCATCAACTCCTCTAAATTGGGCTTCTTCTCCTAGTTCTGAGTGAGTTGAGGAAGAAGAGTCTGCTATTAGGGCTGTTGCTGGTGCAATCTCTGAAATCCTGGTGGACCCTGGATATTGTTATTTCGCTACCAAAAGTTAGGATGGTTTCTCCATCCTTGATTGTATGTGATGTTGTACGAGTTATTCTAATGCCTAGGTGCATTTTTCATATAATCAACATGTTCATGGTCAGCAAAAGAAGATGAAGAAGAAACAAACATACCTCCCGCATTACAGTTTGCACTGTAATATGGGCTACCATAAAACTTGCAGCCATGTTGTGCTGCTTGGACTAGCATCTAGAGTTGGTCGATCTTCTTGGCCGAAAGCTCTACTTGAGCTACCAAGACTGATGTAGAATGTACCTGGTTCATCACTCCTTGTCGTCCTGGCCTACTCCTGGAAGACTGCCATTGATATGTGTTCAGGGCCATCTCCTCAATTAAGTTTTGGGCCTGCTATGGCGTCTTACTATTGATGGCCCCACCTGCAGCTGCATCCACCATTTGCCTCATGGTTGAGTTCAAGTCACTGTAAAAAGTCTGCACCTGCACCCATAATGGCCAACTGTGGTGTAGGCAACATCTCAGCAAGTCCTTGTATCTCTCCCACACATCATACATGCTCTCATCATCAAACTGCACAAAAGAAGAAATATCATTACACATCTTTGCAGTATTAGTAGGAGGAAAGTACTTATAAATAAACTTTTCAGCCAAAGAATTCCAGGTGGTGATGGTGTTAGCTGGTAGGGACTGTAGCCATCTCTTTGCTCTATCCCTCAAGGAAAATGGAAACAGCGTAAGCCGAATGGCATCATCAGTAGTTCCATAAATCTTGAATGTATCATAAGTCTCCAAGAAGTTCATAATGTGGGCATTCAAATCTTCACTGGCAAGCCCCCAAACTGTACACTCTCATGCACCATCTGAATGACATTTGGCTTAATTTTGAAATTATTCGCTGTAATAAGTGGCCTCAATATAGTAGTGTGCGTCCCCTCCAAGGAAGGTCTAGCAAACTCGTACATCGTCCTGTTTGCTTCAACAATGTTGTTGTTGCCGTCACCTGTGTCTACTGGTGTATGGAAAGGAATCTCAATCTGCTCCTCCTCCTCACATCTAATCACTTCCTCAGTTGCCTGAGGGATTGCTCTAGTTTGGATAAAGGGTCTACTGGTGCAGGATTAGAACTCCTAGTCATAAACTACCTGAAATGTACATGACAGTAACAAACCAAACAAATAAATGAATGAATAAATGAATAAAAAGCAATGACAAAAATAGAAAAGAAAAATGGCTAAAGTAACAAATAGCAAATTTCACTCTAGTTTTCAAACAAACTTCCCTGGCAACAGCCCAAAAAACTTGGTGCGATGCTTATGCAACTACAACTAAGGCAGTGAACCTATCGATGCAGCCTAGATTGTTGAGTCTGATTATGCTACCCGTGGATGTATTCTAAACTAAATTCAGTTTTCCTCTTGAGACAACCGAATTCCTAAACCTAAGAACCTGAAGTTGGAATCTCTTCCTAACAATTGATTATTAAGTTAGCCTTAAGCTTTAATTCGCCTCTATTAAGCTTTTGTTGATTCTTAATCTGGCAATTTAATTAACCTTATCTCTAAATGAAAATTGTTGATTCTTAATCTGGCAAATTAATTAACCTTATATCTAAGTGAAAATTAACTTATTCTTGCAATTAAATTTCTAAACTCAATTAGAAGTTCTCAATTGGTAAAAGAATTCTATGAACAATAATAATACATTTAATGTAATGAAAATTGGGTCTTTATTATTATTTGCAAAAAGAATACAAGAAAAGAAACTTCAAACAATCTTAACAATTCAGTACAAAGCCAACATAGTAAGGAACTCTAATAGGTTTAATCAATTTAGCTACAAATGTTCATGTCCAAAACAAATAAGAATTCAGTTACAATGAAAGATTAAAGAAATTGAAACATATACACCCTTTTTCTAGAATTGGATGAGCAGCTCAAAGCCTTGATCTACACTGCAAATGATCTCCAGGACTACCTTTTTATTTGCTCCAAAACTCTTCTCCAATCTTCAATCGGATCTCAATAGTCATAAATCTAATGTCAAAAGGTGGAATCAGTCTTCTACAAGTTGTTTTGGGATATCTGAAGCGTGTCTAGAAAAAATTACAAGGGAAGATGATGAGTCAAAATAGATCTAGTCACAGACCTTGAAATTGAAATCATAAATGCACTAATTATGCAATTAATGGGCATTACTCCTTATTCAATGGATGAAAAGAGCAAAAGTGATGAAAAAAGGGAGCAAGAAGTATGGGAAAACTAAGATGAGCAAAAGAAAGGGGAGAACCATGAGCAGCTGATCATGCAAACAACTTGGATGGCTCATTTTAAAATTTTAGAATAAGAGCATCGCGAGACTAGACAAGAAGTAAGCAAGCAAGAGAGGATATCAGGGCACTCACAACAATGATGGAATCCTTCTTGTGCTTCCAGGAGTATCCACCATCGACACTAGAGGAGTAGTTGGTTACTCTAATCCATGAAAATCATTTCTCTTTTGCACCTTTATTATTTGGAACAATTGTGTTTCTTTTATTTTATTAGACTTTTGTACTCAAGCTTTTATTACTTATGTGTATTGAATTGGGTTATTTATAGTTTTCTTTAATTAATTGATTATTGTTATTTGTTTAATTCCTCCAGTTAGATGTGGATGGTTCAAAGTAGGATTTGATAGTTTATTTTGGTAATTAAAGTAGAATTTGATAGTTTATTTTGGTGATTCATTGTGCACGAAATATATTTTATGTGGAAGTTGGTTGAGATTACAGGTACGTTAGAATGAGTGTCTTTTAGTCATCACCATTGCAACTTAGGGAAGTCATTTTCCTATCTTTTCAATTATTCCTTAGTAGTCCAACATTAGAGACTATTGAATTTAAGCTTGGGGTGGGAGTGTTCAAAAGTTAATCTTAGTCAATTTATGTTTCTAGCTAAATTTTGGTTTAATTTTGAAGGTAAATAAGAGTTTAAATTGGATGAAATTTTACTTTAAATTGCTAGGAGAAAATTTGATTTTGTGCTTGTGAGTTTTATCCTTTGGTTTAAGAATTGATTTTCGTTTGGTGATGTTGGTTTGGATAATTGATTTTGGCCAATGATGAATCAGATGGTTGATTCTAGGGCTCGAGAGTAATTGCAAATGGGAATTGATTAACTCCATAGTGGTATATTTTAACTTCAATTGTGATTTATATGAGAGATCAAGAATGACTTCTTTTTATTTATGACTTTGAAAGAGTGGAAAGACCTTCTAAGGGTAATGGGAGAATGGAAGTAATCATTTAACCCTAGAACTAAGGATGTCAATCTTTCAAGGCGAAATAACTAGCATTTGCAAATTTTGAGAAATAATGTAGGCCATAATTGAGAAGCTTCTAACCAAATCATTCTACCATCAATGTGAATATATATCCGTAGTACCCTTTTTGAGCCTTGTAAATTCATCATCCAATTTTTTAATCACCCAACCCCAAACACTAACCTTATAATTTAAACACAAACTTTACCATTAATGTAATGATGTGAGCAAGGAATTATGGTATCCTAGAGGAAGAAAATCTATTGGGAGGATGTGAAAACCTAAAAGAAAAGAAAAATAAAAGAGAAAGGTTGTCAACCATCCAAAAAAGTGAAGAAAAAAGGAAAAAAGATAAGAAACAAAAAGAAAAATTTCTTGAATGATACAAACAAATTGATAGGGTTGACATCCTAATATTATATTAACAAGCTTTGTAAGAGTACATTGCCTCCATCACATTCAAAGGACATCCTTCCCTTCGCATTACTATAAAACCTCTTAGAGCGTTACTTTTTCTAAAGCTATCCTATTAATTTTTATTTATTTATAACCATATTTAAACCCCTAGCCCAATTATAAGCCAATAATGTCATAATTGATCTTAATCTTTGTAAGTGCTTATATTAGTGGAGATAGGTTGTTATCCATCGCATATAGGGTTGAGGAGAGTTGGATTCCGATCATTGTCACTAGTTCTATCTCGCTCTCTAGAAGTACTGTTATCCTCTCATATAGGTTCTAGAATTAATTTAAAGTTTGTTAATGTGGGATTTGACTCTCTATTTGTGAATATTCTAAGTAAGAACAATCAACCATTTATGAGGATAGTTTGTGAATTAATTTCTGAATCAATGATCCTAAACGAGAGTTAATTGTGAAAACTTATGGACAAAATTCAACAAGTACAACCTTTGCAAGCGTTCATTATTTTATAAAATTTTGTATGAAATTCTAGACTTAGTGATTCTTTTCAATTTGCTTGAGGATAAGCAAATGTCCAAGCTTGGGGGTATTTGATGTAATGGTATTTCACTTACAAATTAGACTTATTTATGGCCAAATTTATCGAAATTAATGCAAATTTAGATAAAAATGACAAGTCTTCACACTTTTGTTTCTCATTCTTATAAGATCGAGCAAAAGAGGAAAAAAATTTAAGGAAAAAGAGTGTGAAAGAAGGGATGAGAAAAAAGAGATGAAAAAGCATCAAGAATCCAAGAATTTTCTATGACTAAGTGTCTGGCACAAACCATGCAAGATTATACATAAAACCCACATGATTTATGTCACTCTGAAGAATAGCTCTTGTCTTATAACACGCCCTATGCATACTAATGAAGAAAATCCACACGATTTGTGTCACTCTGAAGAAAAGCTACTGTTTCACAACACAAACTGATGCAATAAAGACAAGAATTACAAATGATCCTTTAAGCTTTCAAGGAGGTCCAATGACAAGATCCAAGTCCAAAAGTATGCAAGAAGCTTTGTTGGGCTTAATTAAAGACATTTGGAGTGTTCAAACACAACAAGGCTCAGTCCAAGATTTAGGATTGCAAAAAGGATCCAAAATCATCAATTTAGTGCAATAAGTTTGGGCTGAACTCATAGGTCCAATAAGATTCATTTGAAGCCTTTTTTTTTTTTTCATTTTATTAGGTTTTCTCTTAAGTTATGGTGTGATTAGTTGTCTTTTAGAGTTACAAAATAGATGCACATAATTAGTCATAATTTGGAGTTACAAAATGGATGCACATAATTAGTTGTCATTTGGGAGTTACAAAAATGAGTGACATCAATGTAAAAACAGCCACTTTTAATAAGTTTTAAGGGGAATTAAAGGGGGAAACGTGGGGAAGCTCAAAAGACATCCATTTAGGTTTCTTTGTCTTGTTTTGGCTATAAATATCAAAGCCAAATTCATTTGTAAATATAGAATTTTTGAATGATAATCTTTGTTTGCTCTTTGTGAGTGTTTTTGCTTAAGTTCTTGCATGAACTTTGAACTTATCAAACTATTTTTAGTTTGTGGCGTTCTCTAACCAAAATCTTGTGTTTGATTCTTAACTTATCAAATCATACTTGGTTTGTGGGCGTTTGGAGTTGAATTCAAGTGCTAGTTTCATTGTTGGAACTAGTTTTGTCCTAACTTCACTTGAGGAGATCCTTGGGTTTTGGAATCATCTTGATTGGAGGGTGTTTTCTTGCATTCCATATGTATCATAACTCATTAGTTATTGGGGTGTGTGGTTGCTAAGATGATGATTTCCTATCATTTGGTATCAGAGCTTGCTTCAAGTTGAGGTTTGCTTATCTTTGTGTTTTGTGTGTTATTAAAGTTTCTCATCTTCTTTATTTTTTTTTTGTGCCAAATTCTTCTTGTTTCAATATTTTCCTTCTAAGTACTCATTCTTTTCAAAGTTTACACCTTTGTGCGCATAAAGTAAAACTTCGTTGTCCCTTGCAAAAAAAAAAAAAAAAAATTGTGTTGTTCATAATTTCTTTTCAGTTGTGTTATTATCATTAAAAAAAAAAGAATCACAAGATCAAAAAAAAAAAAAGAAAGTTTGGGTAGCATAGAAATCATATTCTATTATTTTATTCTATTGCTTTCTTGTGTCTAGCTACTTTAAATTTGGCCTGACCTAACAACTTAATCTAGACCAACCTTTTTTTCTTTCTTCTTTTCACTCCATTGAATTGCCATAATCTGATTTGGTTTGTTTAGGTGATTAGTTCATCTAAGAACCTAAAGCAAAAGCAAGAGAGGTAAAAGGCAATAGTGGTGAGACTAGCATCGAGAAAAGCCAAAACTTTGAGTGAAACACGAGCGGTGTGACATTTTAATTGAGAGACACACGCGAGCGAGTGTTTTTTTGTGAGGCTATACTAACTTGTTTTTCAAGTTTTTCGCACAATGTCAAAAGAACAAGTTTCAAGTAGTGTTGGAGCATCCATTGAGCAAACTTTGCAAGCAATGCAAAAAGAGTTTGAAAGAATGTATAGGCGAATGGATGATGTTGTTGAAAGTGTGAGAAGGCAAGGTGAAACTATTACAAGAATTCAAAACGAGCCTAGAAGAGAAAGGCAACTAGCCTTTGAACAAGAGGATTATGATGCCGAAGATGATTTGGAGGATGACCAAGCAACCACTTTTGGTGGAGATGACCATCCTAGGAGACACAATAGGAGATCAAGGCAAGATGGTGTAGATCGCAACCTAGGCAAAGATCAAATGAAAATTCCTTCCTTTCAAGGAAAGAATGATCCTGATGTCTACTTGGAATGGGAGCAAAGGTGGAGATGATCTTCGAATGCCATAACTATTCGGAGGAGAAAAAGGTAAAACTTGCCGCCGTTGAGTTTTGTGATTACGCTAGTGTTTGGTGGCATCAATTGTGTAGGAAAGGAGACGAAATGGAGAAAGACCCGTAGGGTCATGGATGGAGATGAAACGCATCATGAGGAAGAGGTTCATTCCTAACTATTACTATAGAGATTTGCATCAACGATTGCAAACTCTAAGGCAAGGAACCATGAGTGTGGAGGAGTACCACAAAGAAATGGAAATGGCTATGATTAAAGCAAATATGGAGGAGGATAGAGAGGCTACCATGGCAAGATTCTTGAATGGTCTAAACAAGAATATTGCTGATCTTGTGGAGTTGCAACATTATGTGGAGCTTGAGGACATGGTGAATGTGGCCATGAAAATTGAAAGGCAACTCAAGCGAAAAGGTGCAAGTAAGTTTGATTCTAAACTTAATTCGAGTTCTAGTTCTTCTAATTGGAAATCGAATTGGAGCAGAAAGGATGATAAATTTGCTAAGCCTAAAGTGGATGAGAATAAGAATAAAAATGAAATAGGCAGCAAAAACAAAGTTGAGAATCAAGCTAATCAATCTAGAAGCTTGAAGTGTTTTAAGTGTATTGGACATGGTCATTATGCACGTGATTGCCCTAATAAGAGGACCATGATTGTTAGAGATGGAGTTGTTGAATCTGAAAGTGAAAATGAAAATGATGATGAGAATGATGACATGCCAACTTTAGAGGATGTTAGTGATGTTGAGTATGCTAAAGGGGATGTGTTAGTAGTACAACGCACACTTAGTTTGCAATGTAAACACGATGAACATGGAGAGCGTGAGAATTTGTTTCATACTCATTGTTTAATTGCTAATAAGTTGTGTAACATGATTGTTGATAGTGGAAGTTGTACTAATGTTGCTAGTACTTTGCTTGTGGAGAAATTGAAATTACCAACTACCAAACACCCAAGGCCTTACAAGTTGCAATGGTTGAATGATAGTGGTGTTGTGAAGGTAAATAAGCAAGTGCTAATTTCTTTTCCACTGGGAGATATAAGGATGAGGTGCTTTGTGATGTAGTTCCCATGTATGCCGGACATGTTTTATCGGGAAGACCTTGGCAATATGATAGGCGTGTGATTTATGATGGGTTCAAGAATCGATATTCCTTGACTATTGATGGACAAAAGTTCAATCTTGGACCATTACCTCCCAAGGCTATTTTTGATGATCAAGTGAGAATTAAACAACAATATGAAGAGCTTGAATCTTCATATGGGGAATATCAGGGAGGGAGCAAGAAATAGTGAAAAAGAAAAAGGTGAGGTAAGTGGTAAAAGTGAGTGTAATGGGAAACACAAGGTGAGAGAAAACAAGGGAGATGAGAATGAAAGAAAGATGAATGTGTATGCAAAGCCAAGTGATGTGAGGAGAACACTAACCTTGAGGCAGCCCTTACTTGTACTCATGTACAAGGAAGTTTTGATGATTTCTAATGATCTTAATAAGGATTTGCCTTGTGTTGTTCTTGAGCTTTGCAGGAATATGAAGAGCTATTTCCGAAGATGTGCCTAAAGGATTACCACCAATTCGAGGGAATTGAACATCAAATTGATTTCATTCCGGGTGCAAGCATACCTAATAGGCCAGCATATAGATGCAACCCCGAGGAGACAAAAGAAATCCAAAGGCAAGTGAGTGAGCTTATGGATAAGGGGTACGTAAGAGAAAGCATGAGTCCTTGTGCGGTTCCCTGTAATTTTAGTGCCTAAGAAAGATGGTTCATGGAGGATGTGTGTTGATTGTCGTGCAGTCAACAAAATAACGGTAAAGTATCGCCATCCTATACCTAGGCTAGATGACATGTTGGATGAATTGCACGGTGCTTGTGTGTTTTCTAAAGTGGATTTAAAATCCGGATATCATCAAATAAGAATGCGTGAGGGTGATGAATGGAAAACCGCTTTCAAAACAAAACATGGATTATATGAGTGGTTAGTCATGCCGTTTGGTTTAACTAATGCTCCAAGTACTTTTATGCGATTGATGAATCATGTTTCGCGCTTTCATTTGGAAAGTTTGTAGTGGTTTATTTTGATGATATTCTTGTGTATAGCAAATCTTTAGATGAGCATGTAATACACTTAAAGCTCGGTTTTGATGTGTTAAGGCAAGAGACATTATATGCTAATCTTAAGAAATGCACTTTTTATAGAATGAAATTACTTTTCTTGGATATATTGTTAATGACAAGGGAATTCATGTTGATCAAGAAAAAGTAAAAGTAATTAGAGAGTGGACAAAACCTACTAGTGTGCATGATGTTAGGAGCTTTCATGGTCTTGCTAGCTTTTATAGGAGATTCATTAAAGATTTCTCTACAATTCGCACCTTTAACCGAATGCATTAAAAAGAATGTGGGTTTCAAGTGGGAAAAGAACAAGATGATGCTTTTAACTTGCTAAAAGAAAAACTTAGTTCAAAGCACCTTTACTTGCTTTGCCCGACTTTGCTAAAACCTTTGAGGTTGAGTGTGATGCAAGTGGAATAGGTATTGGTGGAGTCTTGATGCAAGAAGGAAGACCAATTCGCGTTCTTTAGTGAGAAGCTAAGTGGAGCAAGTCTAAACTACCCAACTTATGACAAAGAGTTTTATGCTTTGGTAAGAGTTTTAGAGACATGGCAGCACTATCTTTGGTATAAGGAATTCATTATACACACCGACCATGAGTCTTTGAAATATCTCAAAGGACAATGTGAAGCTAAGCCGTAGGCATGCTAAATGGGTGGAATTTATTGAATCCTTTCCATACATCATCAAGTACAAACAAGGTAAAGAGAATGTTGTTACGATGCTCTATCTAGAAGGTATGCTCTAATTTCTACACTTGATGCAAAATTATTGGGTTTTGAGTTCATTAAGGAATTATATAATTCAGACCATGATTTTGCTAATGTATATGGGTCATGTGAGAGAGGGGGGTTTGACAAGTTCTATAGACATGATGGTTTTCTTTTAAAGAAAATAAGTTATGCGTGCCTCAATCTTCTTTAAGAGAGTTGCTTGTGAGGGAGGCACATGGTGGGGGTTTGATGGGGCACTTTGGTGTGAGAAAAACTTTAGATGTTTTAGAAAATCATTTTTTTGGCCACAAATGAAAAGAGATGTTCAAAAATATGTGAGAGATGCATCACTTGTAAACAAGCTAAATCTAAAGTGATGCCTCATGGGTTGTATACTCCACTTCCCATACCTAATGAACCTTGGGTAGACATTTCTATGGACTTTGTTCTAGGATTACCTAGGTCAAGGGGAGGGAAAGATTCTATTTTGTTGTTGTTGACAGGGTTTAGCAAAATGGCACATTTCATTCCATGCCACAAGACAGATGATGCAACTCATATCATGCGGGGTTGTTCTTCAAAGAAATTGTAAGATTGCATGGGGTTCCAAGGACAATTGTCGTTGATAGAGATGTCAAGTTCCTTAGCCACTTTTGGAAGACACTTTGGAGCAAGATGGGAACAAAGCTTCTATTCTCAACAACTTGTCATCCACAAACGGATGGACAAACGGAGGTGGTTAATAGGACTCTCTCACAACTATTGAGGGCAATAATTCAAAGAAATTTGAAGAATTGGGAAGAATGTTTGCCACATGTTGAGTTTGCATACAATAGGAGTATTCATGGTACAACAAATTGTTCACCTTTTGAGATTGTATATGGGCTCAATCCATTAACTCCAATGGATTTATTGCCATTACCCATTGATAAGGCTAATTTTGAAGGCAAGCAAAAGCTGAATTTGTTAAAAGCTTACATGAGAATGTGCGTACTCAAATAGAGAAAAGAAATCAACAATATCAAAAGCAACACAACAAGGGGAGAAAGAAAGTTGTATTTGAACCGGGTGGACTGGGTTTGGGTACATTTGAGAAAGGAAAGATTTCCAAGCCAAAGGAAGTCTAAATTAATGCCAAGAGGGATGGGCCATTCCAAGTTCTTGAAAGAATTAATGACAATGCCTATAAGATAGATTTGCCAAGTGAGTATGGCAATGTGAGTGCTTCTTTTAATGTTGCTGATCTTTCTTTATTTGATGTAGGTGATGAAGTTGACAATGAGGCTGATTCGAGGACGAATCCTTACGAGGAGAGAGGGAATGATGCAATAAAGACAAGAATTACAAATGATCCTTTAAGCTTTCAAGGAGGTCCAATGACAAGATCCAAGTCCAAAAGTATGCAAGAAGCTTTGTTGGGCTTAATTAAAGACATTTGGAGTGTTCAAACACAACAAGGCTCAGTCCAAGATTTAGGATTGCAAAAAGGATCCAAAATCATCAATTTAGTGCAATAAGTTTGGGCTGAACTCATAGGTCCAATAAGATTCATTTGAAGCCTTTTTTTTTTTCATTTTATTAGGTTTTCTCTTAAGTTATGGTGTGATTAGTTGTCTTTTAGAGTTACAAAATAGATGCACATAATTAGTCATAATTTGGAGTTACAAAATGGATGCACATAATTAGTTGTCATTTGGGAGTTACAAAAATGAGTGACATCAATGTAAAAACAGCCACTTTTAATAAGTTTTAAGGGGAATTAAAGGGGGAAACGTGGGGAAGCTCAAAAGACATCCATTTAGGTTTCTTTGTCTTGTTTTGGCTATAAATATCAAAGCCAAATTCATTTGTAAATATAGAATTTTTGAATGATAATCTTTGTTTGCTCTTTGTGAGTGTTTTTGCTTAAGTTCTTGCATGAACTTTGAACTTATCAAACTATTTTTAGTTTGTGGCGTTCTCTAACCAAAATCTTGTGTTTGATTCTTAACTTATCAAATCATACTTGGTTTGTGGCGTTTGGAGTTGAATTCAAGTGCTAGTTTCATTGTTGGAACTAGTTTTTGTCCTAACTTCACTTGAGGAGATCCTTGGGTTTTGGAATCATCTTGATTGGAGGGTGTTTTCTTGCATTCCATATGTATCATAACTCATTAGTTATTGGGGTGTGTGGTTGCTAAGATGATGATTTCCTATCACAAACCGTGCAGAATCATGAAGGAAACCTCCACGGTTCATGTTAGGCGGGTTTCAATTTTAGAGAAGAACCCCACATGGTGACATGGTCCATGCAAGAACTAGACTAAAACTCGCACAGTGCTTGTCAAGCTGGAAGTTTCATTTAAACTAAAGGACATATGGGCAATAACAAAGGGGCATATAAATACCAATCATTTAGACACTTAGGGGAGGTTGGTACATTTGGGAGCCATGAGAGAAAAAGAAAAGACCCTATAATAGATACCAAAAAGGAAACTTGGTAGATTTTTCCTTAGAAGTGGAGATTTGGGGCTGAAAATCAAGTTCTAGATAGGTGATTTCAAAAGAGAAGTAAAAATCAACAGCATTACAAGTGAAGTTGGATAACAGACCTGTTAATTTTTAGTTTATCATCATTATTTTAGTTGAATCATTATGCTTTGTGATCTTATAAGCTTGTCATAACTCTAGGTTCTTTGTTTTCTTTCTTAGAGATTGCATTTTGATGAGGAATAATTAAATCATTGCGAGGGCTATGGGTTAACTTTGTGAATATTGATTTTACTTTGAGTCTAATTAATTTGAAATCCTTTTATGTTTATGCTCAAGTTTTCAGTTATAATTGCTATCTATTTTGTTTGCCCAGCAAATAGAAATTTATTCTTGCTTGTGTTATGAATTGAGAGGTTTGCTCACAAGGTGCTTGTTGAAATGCTTGCCTTATAGGTTTTGCTAAGTAGAGATACTTTTCAACTCTAAGTGTCACCACTAAACCTATTTGCAATTGTTGGATTTTCAAAATCCTTGCGATTATAGGTATTTCTTAAGTGAATAGGTGAGAGTTTCCCTCAAGAAAATGAATGAGTCCTTTTGGAAATTGAAGATAGGAGTTCCATACTTAGAGATGAGTGTTGACTTATTAACTTTAGGTGGATGAAGCACAATACATTATGAGAAAATAATGTACCCGAACCACTATAATGCACTATCTAGAGCTTTAAGCAAATATTTGGGCTATAAGAAAATAATAACGTATCTTTAGTAGCTTGGGAATACCCCATCAAGATAACATATATGGTTGATCAACAACCTTCAATTATGCCAAACTTACTGCTTAACATTGTCATACCTCTTTGATTAATTTATGTATATCTAAACCTTGTAAAGATTTTTATAGAGCTTTGAATGCTCTTGTAAGGGTTTGCGTTACTTAGATTGGGTTTGAGAATTAGCCTTTAAGAATGACCCTTGTAAAAATCTAAGTATAAGGTTTGGTATGAGCCCTAAATACTAAGGTGGGAGTGAGCTTGGGTAAAACTCCATTGTATTGTGTGTTATAATAGTGAAACAACTAATTGGATATTGCGAAATAGGTATAGAATTTGTTAATACCCGAACCACAATAATTTTCTTATGTTATTTCTTCCTTACTCTTTCTAATCTTTAAAATTTTAATTTGTCATCATTCTTCCATTCACTAATTCAACCCCCATTTTTGGTATATAAGGGCAGAAAATGAAATTTATTAAAATACCTTAAATTCATTAAAGTAGAAAGTTCTTAGTTTTTGTGACAGCCTGGCCCAGAGAAGCGGTCTGATGAGGGTGGAAAGTGGACGCCGGGGCATGAATAGGATGCTTGGAGAAGGAGTGGCTTTTGGCAGGCTTCTAAGCTGGAAACACTCTAAGGTACGGGGATACATGAATGAATCAAATTGCACATCGAAATGGGGTGGGGAATTATTGATAAAATATATGTAAAGAGTTTGAACTAATCACATAAGGTGCTTTTTGGTTGTTCGGCTGTGGAGTTATACGAACACCGAAGTTAAATGTGCTTGGTTCAGAGAAATCTCAGGATAGGTAACCTTCTAGGAAGATCTCAAACCAGCTAAAAGGATAAAAATGTGAGGCCAGTGGAGCCAAAGCAGACAATATCTCATGTAATCTGGTTCCGAGTCGTTACAGTTTTCTTAGAAATGAACTTCCACCTAATACCCTTTGTGTCTATCTTCTCCTAAAAAATCTTTCAAATCTTGCATGAACAAGACCCAAATGGCTCCAAACTGTAACAGAACATATAAAACATAATAAATATGAGTGTATATGAATCAATAAATAATTATTTGCAAAACATTACATAATAAAATAAAGTATATATTACTTTGTGCAAGTGAACACGTATTCGACTATGTATCGACCCAGAATCAACATGGGCTGCAGATCCAGCTATTGATGGTATCCTAGATACTGTAGGCATTAATAGAAGTAGAGCTTGTACATCCATTGATGTAGATGGTGATGGAGAATAGGTACTCGTAGGGCTAGGTGGTGGATGTGATGATGAAGGTTGTAAAGTCAAAGCATGTGTAAGAGGTAGAGGTGGAAGTGATGTGTAGGTGATGGTAGTGGGTGGAGATGTCATAGGTATAATAGATCGACGCTTACTAGCTTCTCTCATATTAGGTGCCATGTGTATAACCTACAGACATTTACACCATTTCGATTATAAAATAAATATAAATGCTCAGAAAAATATATCACGTTAGTAAATTATATTAAAATCAAGCGTAAAAATTACAGTTTAGGCTAACATGTTTAATAAATAATTTTAAATAAAGATAAGAAATACATAACCAAACTAATCACTATCACTAGCACATGCATTCTTCTCTTCATCTTTCTCTTTCAAATCTGACTCAAGTATTGGTTTATCTTCATTTTCATCATCAACCAAATCAATAAATACTCCTTCAGCATCATTCAAGAGCACAACTTCATCAATGACCGCAGATGTGTCAATAATACGTAGATTTACCAGCTCGTATTCTTGAAAGTTGTCTTACCGATTGTTGGTGGCTCAATTTTAGTAGGAACATCGATAATTGGCCTCGCATTTATTTTGCATACAGCCAAGTAGTCATACTTATCTTTTCTCAAGATGGGATAAGGGATGTAATAGACTTATGCAGCTTGTGTAGCGAGGAAAAATGGTTTATACTTATTGTGTCTGCGCTTTTGGTTAACATCCACTAAAGGATATAATCTATGCATCTTCATCCTGACATTATCAATAAGATCAAACCATTCCCATTTGAACAGTATAGTCTGCTTAATTCTTAACCTTGGATATTCCAACCGTAGAATCTCTATTAATCGTCCATAATAGTCACTCTTGGTTTCTCTGTAATTTGAGCCTTTTATACAAACTCCGTTGTTGGAAGTTAATTTAATCAAACCATAAGCATTTGTATGGAAGTTAATTCAACCGTATGTAAAGGCCTTCTTGCAAGCTCTTGGATGAACTCGTTTCCAATATTATGGTGAGCCTACAACAAATTCGATATTCAATTTTTGGTAAAATAATGTGTGTCATTTATAAAGAATTGCTTTTAAGTTTGAACTCATTACTTACATAGGTCTCTAACCAATCCGCAAAATAGTTGTCAAGCATTTCATCAAGCCTAGAATCAATAATTTGAGGCGATATTCATTTCAACTCATACATAAATATGCTAAACAAATGAAGGAATATGCTAAATAACTTAGTTGACATATGGATTATCTTTTAAGTGTTAAATAAAAAAATGTTTACTTACTTGACATATGGATCAACATCTTCAAAATTTGATAAAAAATACATTTGTGCAACCTTTTTAATTTTGACCACTCATATGCATGACCAAGATGTTTGAAAATTGAGGGAGTTCCTTCAACCTCTTTGACATCGCCACCACCATCATCATCATGAGGAACTCTCTGCAATCTCATGTAAACATAGGGTTTAAAATAATAAGAATAAGAAGTGAACGCTTCTTCCACTAAGTATGCGTACAAATGGAAGCTTCCACTTTCGCTTTATTATTGACATTTTTTCCAAGTGTCTAAGAAATCTATTAGAAGATAAACAACTTCATATAAGTAACAAGTTAAGATAAATTAATAAAAGTTTAAATTGATACATCTATTGATATTGCAATGAACCAACCATTTTTGCCTCATATGGCAAGTGTACTGGAAGATAATCCATTGAGTTAAAGAAATTATAAGGGAATATACGCTTCATTTTAAAAATAATTACTAGAATTTCTCTTTCAAGTCTTTCCATTTTTGCAACTACAAATGTTGTGGTTGTTAAGTTTTTGAACAAAATGCTCAACTTTATCACTGTTTGCCACACATTTGTCTACAGTAGCTCACACAAAGCAATAGCAATTAACCTTTACATAAAAACATGGCAATCATGGCTCTTCATCCCAAACATCTATAATTTTTTCATTTCTATACATCGTCCATGTTGAAAATATAACTATCAAGAAATTCTAAATTTTTCACCCAGTTAAGCAGTACTTATTTGGATGGTTTATCCAATGGGTAGCACACTTTTAGATATTTCATTGTTACTTTATTTTTTCCAATTTAGGCCCTCTTGCCTTCTCATTGTCTCTAGTTTCCCCCTGAATATTCAAAACAATATTAAAAATTCTCAAAGACATTCTTCTCAATATAGTTATGTCTAATGAGGTTCGGACTTTAGTATGGCAAATCTTAGAAGATACTCCTTTTCTTCCAACCACAACTCTTATAAAAATGCCTATCAATCTCTTCAGCATCAGGTTTAGTGACTTTCTTTAATCCCAATTCATCTATCATCTACAATATTTCTCTCTAATTCTTATAAGTAGCGATGGTGAGAATATCCACTTTGTTTGTTAAGAACTAGTTCTTATAACATTCGAAATGATGATTAATAGGCAGAAACTTATTGTGGTTGTCAAACCATGATGTGTTCCTACCATTGCTTAACATGAATTCCTATGTATGTTCCATGTAGTAAGAGCAAGCTAATCTTTCAATCATTCTCTAGCTAAAAAGCATCGAGTATACAGGGAAACCACTAATTGTCTATATAAGAGACGCTCTTATTTGAAAATTCTACTTTCAAGAAACATTATAAGTTTCAACTCCCACATCTCATAGACTATTCAGTTTTGCAACTAATAGTTAAAGGATATCAATTCCATTTTTAGGATTGTTAGGCTCAGAGATTATTAACAAAAACATATATGCTTGTTAGCACTGGTTTTATATATCTAGATATAAAGAGAATTATGAAAAATCTAATGATGAAAGTTACTCATTTTCTCGAGTCTCGAGATGTTAAGGAAGGCCAAACCCTAATTAGGGTTATGAATAATCAAACCAAAATTATTTTTTGAAATTAATTTGGACTAAATTGATAGAAAAATTAAGTTTGGGAGTGAAATTGCATATTTTAAAAGTTTAGGGACTAAAATATAAAAGATTTTAGATCTTTTGGTTCACTAAGCCAACCGGCTCTGTGTACACACAAAGCCGATTGGCTCAGTTAGAGCCGGTCTACTCTGTATAGAGCCTCGATTGGGGTCTCCATTTTGATTTTTGAAGTCGTTTTACGTGTTTTCTTAATTTAAATGGCTAAAAACACCTTCTATAACTTTTAATTGATAATAATTTGAATTTAAAATATTTGTTTAATATTTATTTGATATTTATCAATAAAACATCCCGATAAATATAAAATAACTTATTTTTAATTATTAATATTATCAATTACTCTAGGATTTTCTAAAATTCTACTTCTATAAATAGAAATAGAGGCTTTAAGTTTAGGTTTAGCAATTATTACCAATCGACAACGATAATTGGCAATACTCAGCCACTAAAAAATCCTATTTTTGGCAACTTTTAAAGAACAATATAAAAGCTTTTAGAGGCAGTATACACTTTCAAAGATCAAATACAAAAATAAATTCCAAACAGTCTAGATCCTTACCCCATATTTGATTCTACCTCCTCCTCCTCATTATTTGAGACTCGAGGATCTGCACAATACTGTGACAATCTAAGAGTTCTGAAATCCAGTATCATCATCATTTTCTTTACTCTTTTCTTGTGATTTCATGTTATTGAAAACATGCTAGGGTTGATCTATGATTACTCTTAATGTTTTATATGTTCCATATGTTTATATCTAAGGTTTTAGTAACCTTACATGTTTTATGACATGCATGCTTGTTGGATTTTGAATTGATGTCTTTTTTTGGATTTTGCATCCGATGATCAATGAGAAGATTAACATGCTAGGATTATTTTGCTTTGATAATAACATACATGTTTTGAATGATTAGATCTAGTTTTATATATTCATATTATTAGCTTTAAGAAATTGCCATAAAAAGAAGTCTTGTCTATTATAAGTTTGATCTTTGATCATTTAATATTTTTTTTGCTTTAAAGCAGCTATTTTACGTTTTATATCATGAATTATGTATGTACTAATCATGTTTTATGTGTTTTATGCATAAAATACAAGAGTTTTGGGAGTGGGGTTCAAAGTTAACCAAAAATCGGTCTACTGCAGAGATGCAGAGCTGCTCGGCTATGGGTTGAGCCGACCGGCTTTATGAGGTCACCTAATTGGTTGTTCATCCTATATTCGTCTTGTTTCGAGATTCTGACGCTGATTGTCATTTTTGGCATTTTTAGACCTAGATTAGATATTTTCTAAGCTTTTTTGTGTAGGAAGGGTTGTAATAATTTAGGTTTACTACTTTTCTTTAATTTTTTAATTTATTTTTTCTTTATTATGTGAATGAATGGAAAATATTTGATGCTTGATTGAAAATTAAAATTGAACACCTAGGCTTTGCATGTAAAACTATAGTCCATTAGGTTAAATATTGGTAATTTGGGCTTAAATTAAAATCTATTTGGACTTAGTGAGCTTATGTCATATCTAAAGTCAATTAATGGATTCACTTATAGGATGACCTAATTGGGACTTGGCATATAAATGAATAGTCCACTTAGGTTAAAAACTTAGTAATCTAAAGCATAACCTATAATTATGCTAGACTAAGTGGTTTTCATTTATAGTTAAAGAGTAAAATTAGGCTAACAAAATAAATGAGGATTGGGCCTAACTAAAATGGGTTAGACTTAAGTGGACCTCACATGCTGTAGCGATTAATTGTAAGGTTAAAATTATTATGTTTATAGGGAATAGCTTGTCAAAAATAAAATTAAAAATAGGGATATACAAATAAGGAAGTTGACTTTTAGATCCATCTCTTAATATGGCGAAACTTTCTTATAGAATCTAGAAACACCACTCAATTAGTAAAAGTATCCTAGAGAATTACTAGACTGGTGACTCTTTTTCTCCGCGCTAGTCTCTATGACTAATTAGCGTGTTTCCAATTAGATTGAAAAGCCTCGTAGCATCATAGTCGCTAGAGATACTTAGGTGCGTACCTAAAACTACCACCCACAACGCCTCTTTCATACATATCCACAAAGGCAAATTGTGAGGGGTAATTATGAATTTTCATGAAGAATATTATTGTTCTGACTAACCAAACAGTTGAAAACCATTAGTACACAAGCCTAGTTTTATATTGCGGCTCTCATAAGTAAACCAAGGATGTGTTCAACTGAAATGTCCCCATGCCTCGGAATAAAAAGGATGGCACATTATTCTATCTTCTTATTGATGTTCATCATGCCATCTCATATGCCCAGTTGTTGCTTCTAAAGCATAAAGACGTTGCAACCTCGGAGTTAAGGAAAAGTACTATATAACCTTAAACGATAAGTTTTTACAGTGCCCTATTGATCCCTTGTTTTTTGTGAAACGAGGCTCGTCGAAGACTTTGCAACTAGTTAAGTCGTTGTCACCTTTCTAGTACATCATACATACATTCTTGCAACAGTGAATTTTTTCTACTGAAAGACCAAGACGACCCCTAACCAACTTCATTTAGGAAAAATTATCTATCATACTATTTCCCTCAAGTAACACCTCTTGTAAAAATTGAGTAAAGTCATCAAAACATCTATTCAAAAAATGGTGCTTTAACTTCATATGCAACAAACGTGCCATCTCTGACATATGAGAATGTTTATTACATCTATCCCACAATTTATCATCAATAATATTCAACATGTAAAAAAAGCTTTATGGACTTGGATTAGGTGCTTCATTCATGCCTTTTGGCTCCAACTCAAGGCCAACTGAATCAAGAATCATTTGTCGTTATAGATCTGTAAGTGCTTCTGTATAAATCTCCGATGATAAATGACATTTGAAGGTCTATCTGTAGGTGCTTCTACATATAATAATCCGCAATAAACCCCTTTCTAAACAAATTCATTCTAACTACATCCAATTTTTGAAACTTCCAATATGACAATTCTGACATGGATATCTTATTTCCCTCGCATCATTCATGCTCGATAGATTTACACGCAAAAGTGATAGTCTTTCAACCACTTCCACGTACTATCAATATTAAGCCTATTATATATTCATTCACGGTCCAAATTCATTTTTACTTCATGAGCACAATATAACTAACATACTTAGTCCTTATCATAACATATTGTTTATTAAAATAATTTATTAACTCCTAGAAACATTCTAAATATTTTTAAATAAATCTACCAAAAATCTGACAACATCTACCTTTCATAAATGAGTCTATTTTCTATAATAAAAAAATTAAGCACTAATAGATTATTCACAAAAAATATAAAGTTTGCACCTCAAATACTCTTTGGCCATCAAATGCTCGACATTACACAAAAAATATAACTCCAAACAAAAAAATAAAAAAATAATTGCACATCAAATTACAATACACATTTTTAAATTATATGCAAAAAAAATATAAAGCCTACGCCTCCAATACTCATCGGGGCACCAAATTTCCGGCATTGCATGATAAATTCACCACCAAACACATAACTAAGATTTAATCACACATTACATATACGTAAAACATGTTTTTAAAAAAATATACAATCAAATTAAAATACGCACTTTTAAATTATATGCAAAAAAATATAAAACATGTGTCTCTAATACTTCCCGAGGTGCCAAATACCCAACATTATATAATCAAATGTCGAATAATAACCTAAAGTAAAATAATTAAATTTAAGGTAATACCTAACAATTATTTTCACCTTAAGTAAATTTAATGCACTACCAACCTAACAATCATAAATTTAATTACTTAGATTAACTAAATTAAACAAAATTAAATTTACTATTTACCTACCTAAACGTTCATTATTTTTTACCAAGTTCAATTTACTAAAATAAAAACAAATTAGTTACTAAAATTAAAAAAAAAACTAAAATAATTAACTATTAAATTAACTAACGAATTAGTTAAATGTTTTTCTAACTATTTAATTTACTATCTATTTGTAAAAGAAATTAATTTACTACCTATTATATTAAAAAAAAAACATAATTTTAATTTACTAACTTTTAAATTAAAAAAACTGAAATAATTAAATATTAAATTAACTAACTATTTAGTTAAATATTATTCTAACTATTTAATTTATTTAAATTACCATCTATTTGTAAAAAAATTAATCTACTTCCTAATAAATTAAAAAGAATTTTAATTTATTAATTTACTAATTTTTCTAACTATTTCATTATTTAATTTACTATCTATTAAATAAATTATTAAGTTAAGTAATTTACTATCTAACGATGGAAAGGCTGTGTTTCATTAAGCGGGTTACCTACGGATATTTCATAGGTAAATTGTTCAAGTTAAACGCAATGTTTCAGCTGACCAATTTATTAAAGGAATATTACGTTAGTAAACTGCTTACCTAAAACACAATGTTTATTAAGTCATTTACCAACAGAATAAATTGTTTGTAAATTAGAGACTACAAAGAATGTCGCTAAAGAACTCATCACCGTTGATAATTAATGGCGCTAAATTTGCGCCATTATTTACCGACGATTTGGTAACCATCACTAATTGTAGTAAGTAAAATCGTCCCTAATTTGTTGACAATTTTACCGCCAAAATTTGGCGATGAAATTACCGACAAAAGATGTCGATAGGTAAATGGTTCTTGTTGCTAAACTTATATAATTTCTGATAGTTGATATTCCGTTGGTAATTATTGTCGGTAAATTGTTATTTTCTTGTAGTTTTAATAATAATTTATCAAATTTTAGTAGCTCAAAATAAGATAAGTAATGTATACATATCTAATAAGTCCAAACACTAAAATCTAAATAACAAAATAATAAATTTAAGTACATAAATATCAATAGGATTATTAATCTTATAAATAAAATAATTAAAAGATAAAAAATATAAATTGTAAGAAAATAAATTATAAGCATAAACACTAAATTTTTAAAACATTTTTTTTTTTTCAAATCTCAAGTTGTATTAAACAACATTCAATTTTTATTGTTTCAATCTATTTTTATTTTTTTATAACCTTATTTTTACAAATACAAGTTAACTGACCAATTGAACTAGTTTTTTTTTATAGTTTATTCGTGATTCTGATTATTATATATAATTGGATCGAATAGACTATTACTTTCTAATTGAATCAGTTGAACCAGTCGGTCCGATCTAATTTTAAGAATATTGGACAAAACAAAATCAACACAATTTAAACCATCAATGACTGACCATTTGATTTTATTCTATCCTAATTTTTTATTTTCAAATAATACTCAAGTCTCATTGATGATTGATGAAGAGTGTTGAAACCCAAATAAAAGGGACTAAAGATACAATCCCTATGAGATGCAACCACAAATTATATGTTATCTTGTATTTCAGCCTGCGAACAACTCTTCTGTCTCACTCTCCCACTTCGAGTAGAGGGGAAAAGTTGGAAACATTTACAGATATATATATATATATATAAAAGAAACCAAATCCTTTGAGCTCTATGACTATCCCCTAATAGCTAACTTTTTTGAGCAGCCACTTGTGTCACGTGCCCGCCTCGCAACTAGGCCAGGAAGGCTACCGATGCACCGAAAACTGCCCAACGAATGCCCGTATGGACGGACACGGCCGTGTTGGTTTCAACACTGCCCGTGTTGGTTTCAACACTGCCCGTGTTGACCAACACGCCCAAGGACACGCCCGTGTTAGTTGAATACAAATGCGAAAGGCCTAGAAGCTTCGGGAAACACGGCCACAGTAGGTAACACGGCCAATTACCCCAAACCGTGTTCCCAACACGGCCTTGAGCACGGCCATGTTCCCAACACGGCCAGGAACACGGCCATGTTGGCGGACAGGGGGAAAAGACTATAAATACCTCTTCCTTGTATCATTTGGAAGGGAGAAAGAGAGAGGAAGAGAGAGAGAGAGAAAAGAGAGAAAGAGGGCTGGAGAGTGAGAGTCCATAAAAGGGAACAAGGGCAGAAATAAAAGAAGAGTGTGGGCACAAGGTGTGCCAAAATGTAGCCATATAGAGGGAAAGAGTGTTGTTGCTCTACATAGAGCAAAGAAAGATGCTCTATGTAGAGATTGTTGTAGGAAGTAGTTATGTAAATTAATACATGTTATGAAATGAAGGAAGAGAGCTTGTAGAGAGAGAAAGTGTGCTCATTGTAAGTAGCTTTAGTGTGAATTAATCAATACAAGTATACACTTCCATAACTCTTGCGTCTCTTTGTTCCACTTTCGTGAATTTACTTCCGCTAGCGTATTTGCTATTATTCTGCCGGGTTTGGCAATCAAGGGTAGGCTGACTAGCTATCTTGACTTTCAGGGAAATTAAGCAAGCTAGGCCGCACGTGGGCAAGGTTTTGGTTAGAAAACAAAACTCACGTGACAGTTGGTATCAGAGCAGGTTCGAGACAAAGCCAAGTTCGAGACAGAGCAGGTTGGTATTACGCCACAGTTGGAAGTATAGCGCGGGTAAGTTCTTTAGGAGAATTCTTGCACGAAGTAATGGCCAAAAGTGGTGAGCAATCCGCTTCTACCGCTCCTCTAAGGGAAGGAGGAAAGGGTAGCGGAAAGGGCTGAAGGGATAAGTCCCGAGTTGGTGAGCAATCCACTTCTACCGCTCCTCTAAGGGAAGGAGGAAAGGATAGCGGAAAAGGGCCGTAGGGAGAAGTCCTGAGACGTGGTTGGCGCGATGGAGGAAAGGCTAGTCGAGGGGAGACTGCCATGTCCGATTGGGTTAGGATCGAAGACATGGACCTTCGCATCCAGAAGCCAAAGTCCAAGGGGGACATTAGAGAGCTTCGCGAGGAGATGGAAGGTGCCTTAAATGATTCTCTCCGACAGTTTATCGAGGGACTATAAGGCTCCTAAGAAGTGGACCTTCGCATCGAGAAGCCAAAGTCCAGGGGGGGACGATAGAGAGCTTCGCGGGAAGATGCAAGGTGGACCTTCGCATCCAGAAGCTAAAGTCCAAGGGGGACGACGGAGAGCTTCGCGAGGAGATGGAAGGTGCCGTAAATGTGCTCGAGGGACAATGAGGGACAAGAAGTGGACCTTTGCATCGAGAAGCTAGAGTCCAAGGGGGACGATGTAGAGCTTCGCGGGGAAATGCAAGGTGCCTGCAATGTGGCTCTTAACAAGTGCAAGACCGCGTTGGCAAATAGTGGGGGAGCGCAAGGGAGCTTAACTTGTGCAAAACCGCGTTGATAAGCTCGAGGGAGCTTAACTTGTGCAAGACCGCGTTGGCAAATAGTGGGGGAGCGCAAGCAGTGACGGTTCGCAGAGTCGATGCTCCTAAACTAAAGGCCTACGGTGGGGCTAGGAGTGCTAGGGAGATCGGCGAATTCTTGTGACAATTGGAAGGATATTTTGTTACTTTGAGCATAGTGGACGACGCCATCAAGGTAAAGTCCGTATCTCTCTCTACTTAAGTAATACTGTTACCAAGACGGAAGTACGAAGGAAGTGACGAAGGTGGTGGAGATAGAGGGAAAATCTTCCGCCAAGGATGGTAAGGCTTCATGCAGGGATAAGGGCAAGTGGAAGAAGGAAGACAGGTGTAGTTCTTCCCCGAGAAAGCTTGCCTGCTTCATCTGCGATGGACATCATCGTGCATATGAGTGTCCAAAGCGTGGGAAGCTTGGAGCATTAGTAATCACCGAGGAAGAGAGGCAAGAAGAAGAACGAATACTTGCTTTCCTTCGACTCCTCAATGCTATCCAAGCTAAAGTGGAGCAAAAGTCTCGTGGTCGGATGTATGTGGAGACGAACATCGGAGGCAAAAGCATTCAAGCCATGGTAGATACCGAAGCTGATATAGTATACATGGCGAAAGAGGTGGCTGACTCTATAAAGCTGCCTTATGAAAAGGAAAAGGGCTTTATTAAAGGGCGAAAATGCAGAGAGGCTACCTATCATTGGCATGGCGAGGAGGACTAACATCCGAATAGGCCAATGGCAAGGTAAGGTCGATATCACCATTGCTCTTATTAATCAACGGTTTTATCTTGGTATGGACTTCCTCGACATGGTGAAGGCTTTCTTGGTTCCTTACGCCAACACCATGTGCACAATGGAGAATGGCCAACCTTGTGTTGTGCCGATAAAGAGGGAGCTAAGCCAAGATATGTTGGTATCGGCCATACAGCTCTCTAAAGGAGTAAAAAGGAAAGAGCCAACCTTCCCAACAACCCTCAAGATGGAAGGAGGTCCTCTTGTTGAGTGTGCTATACTTTCAAGCCCTATCCGAGGCATGCTTGACGAGTTCGAAGATGTTATGCTGCCTGAGCTGCCAAAGAAGCTTCCTCCGCGATGAGAGGTGAACCACGAGATCGAGCTGGAATTGGGAGCCAAACCACCCGCCTTTGCATCCTATCGTACGGCGCCTCCGAAGTTAGGGGAACTAAGGAGCCAATTCAAGGAGTACATAGAGCTTCAAAGGCTAGGGTTGAAAGCCTTGAGGGGTAATGAGCTCTATGTCAGAGAAAAATGCTCATTTGCCCAACGGGAAGTGGTATTCCTAAGGCTTATTGTTGGCGATGGAAAGATGGATGGATTAAGGGTGAAGGCCATCCAAGAATTGGGAGCTGCCGACCATGGTGACCGAGGTGAGTTCTTTCCTTGGTTTGGTGAACCATTATCGGGAGGTTCATCAAGGGCTATTCTTCCATTGCCATTCCGGGTGTATTAAGGAAGGGTTGAACTTGGGAGTAGTCTACGAAGTACCAACAAGCCTATGAGAGGCTAAAAGAAGGCCATTATGGAGGAGCCTGTCTTAGCATTTCTGGACCCTACGAAAGCATGCGAGACCCAAATCGATTGGGCAAACCAAGAGTCTGCAGGCAAGAGTCCATTCGAGGATAGTTATGGGTCGGCAACCCTACACACCAGGTACTCTTGCCTTGATCTGGACAAGCCGCAGTCTACCCGTCTTCAAGCTTGCGAAGGAATGGAAGGAGCAAGACGACGTTGCTCGAGCCTATTTTGGAGAAGGCATTCAAGCAAGTGAAAGAGCGGGCAGACAACAAGAGGAGACCAATGGAGTTCAAGGACGGGGATAAAGTGCTTGTCAAGTTATACTGGCATGGCAAAGACGACGGACTTCATTGGAGACTCCGGAAAAGGTATGATGGACCTTTCCTCATTAATAAAACGAGTAGGAAAGGTAGTGAATAAAGGTAGAGTAGCAAGGTAGATCTTCCACAAAGGCATCAAGATCCATCCCGAGCATGTTGAAGCTTTATAAGGAGGATCACGATGACCCAAGCCGGGGTAAGTCTATAAGAGCTCTTTGGAAGGTGCGGGCTCAGTAGGACAAAGAGGTGGACTACATCATCTCCCATCGTAAGGCGCCACAATACAAACAACCTCCCATGACGGAGTTTCTTGAGGAAGGGACTCCCCGGAAGTGAGACAAGTTGGGAGCTGATTCGTGATTTGTGGCAACTCGAGGAGGAAACCAAGAGCTTACGAGGAGAAGGCAACGAGCGCGTTGCCGGATTGAGTGGGGGAGAATGTCACGTGCCCGCCTCGCAACCAGGCCAGGAAGGCTACCGATGCACCGAAAACTGCCCAACGAATGCCCGTATGGACGGACACAGCCGTGTTGGTTTCAACACTGCCCGTGTTGACCAACACGCCCGTGTTGGTTTCAACCCTGCCCGTGTTGACCAACACGCCCAAGGACACGCCCGTGTTAGTTGAATACAAATGCGAAAGGCCTAGAAGCTTCGGGAAACACGGCCACAGTAGGTAACACGGCCAATTACCCCAAACCGTGTTCCCAACACGGCCATGTTGGCGGACAGGGGGAAAAGACTATAAATACCCCTTCCTTGTATCATTTGGAAAGGAGGAAGAGAGAGGAAGAGAGAGAGAGAGAAAAGAGAGAAAGAGGGCTGGAGAGTGAGAGTCCATAAAAGGGAACAAGGGCAGAAATAAAAGAAGAGTGTGGGCACAAGGTGTGCCAAAATATAGCCATATAGAGGGAAAGAGTGTTGTTGCTCTACATAGAGCAAAGAAAGATGCTCTATGTAGAGATTGTTGTAGGAAGTAGTTATGTAAATTAATACATGTTATGAAATGAGGAAGAGAGCTTGTAGAGAGAGAAAGTGTGCTCATTGTAAGTAGCTTTAGTGTGAATTAATCAATACAAGTATACACTTCCACAACTCTTGCGTCTCTTTGTGCCACTTTCGTGAATTTACTTCCGCTAGCGTATTTGCTATTATTCTGCCGGGTTTGGCAATCAAGGATAGGCTGACTAGCTATCTTGACTTTCGGAGAAATCAAGCAAGCTAGGCCGCACGTGGGCAAGGTTTTGGTTAGAAAACAAAACTCACGTGACACTTGTCACTGCTCCTAACTCGAAACAATTAATTTAAAAAAATAAACCAAACCCACTAATTGTGCAAAGCCATTTTAGTATTATAATTAACCCTTGACCCATAATTGGATTGTTCCATTGATGTCATCTGCCAGCCTGTGGAGGCATTTAGTGTACTCTTTGATCATGCTGACTTAATGCATATATATATAAGAAAACTTCAGTCACATGTGATTATTACCCGAAAAATTAATTGTCCATGCCATGTACTATTCATGTCGTCAGCTTTGCCCTCCAATTGATTCTGCACCTTAAAAAAAATCCATAAATTATAAAAATAATTAAATATATTATAAATATAAGTATTATTAATATAAAATATTATATAAATAAGTTCACAGAGATTGATGCCCTTCAAAATTTGATATTTTATGAATATCCATTCTGTTTTGTGCCCACAATTTAGAAAAAGAAATTTGAACTTTTAGATTCTTTCTTAGCTACATGAAATTTGTATTTTACCATTTATTACAAAATTAAATCAGTACTAAGGTATTTTCTTTTATGCCATGCAATTGATTTATTTTTATAAAAGTGTTGGCCATTAGTTATTAATATAAAGAAAAAGAGTTATATATATATATATATAAAAGATCGAGTCTAACATTTTGGAAGTACTTAATAGTTTTAGAAAAATAAAAGCATATATAAAAAATCCTTTTATTTTTTATTTTTTATCAAGTTTGTATTTTTCTATTTTCTTTTTTCTTTACAGTGTTAAATATAAAAGATAATATTTTTGACTTTTATTTAAATTTGCAATTTTAGTTTATTTATTATTATTTTTAGTTGTTTTAAAAAAATAATTAAAATACAATATAAAATAACTAAAAATTAATCACACCTTAAACTTTAAATTTTAAAAATTTATACAGTAAAAATAATATTTTTATTAATTTTAATATATTTTTAAAAATTATAAAAATAAAATTTAAATCATTTTCAAATATAATATTATTAATAATAAAAGTCATCAACAACAATAATAATAATAATAATAATAATAATAATAATATAGATAGATGGATAGATAAAATATAACGTTGAGAATACAACTTGTCCAATCCAATATACTATCTCAAATACTTAGGAAAGAAATCTAAGTGTCTCAATTGCTATGTGAAAAGCTTAGAAATTTCAATATAATACCAACTCTAGTCCATAATCATAAATTACACATAATGCAACAAATAAAGCCAATTAATATATAATTAAATTTTAAAAAAAAAAAAGTCGATACTCCTTTCACTTTTTATATGTAAAATTTTTAATTAAATTGTCCCAATCAAATTATACTATAATTTTTTTTAATACAAAGATGAGGCATAAGCCTTAGAAACTAAATAGCCACATTTCTAAAATGAGCAACACCACTTATATCCTGCTGCATCCACGATATAAGACCCGATGGAGGAGCAAACAACCGCTGATAGTCCAATAGGAAATCACCAGCAAGAAAATCTACTGCAAAATTAACTTCACGTTAGGCGTAAACAACTCGAGTATCCCAGTCCAACGCTAATAAACTTTTGATCCGTACAAGTAGACTGTTATGAAGACCCATATCCATAGAAGGGAGCAAAATAAAATCAACTACACACTTACTGTCTAGCTCCAAAATCACTTTTCTATACCCCATATCCAATGCTAAGGAAAGCCAGCATAACATTTCTGACTCAACTCAATCCTATATGCATTAGAAAACCTCTTAACCAATTACCAACATAATCCCTAATAAGTCCACCAGCTCTCACCATTCCCGATGTAGACTCAAAAGCTCCATCTGAATTGACTTTTACCCATTGTTCAAGAGGAGCAGTCCAACCTATAATAACTCTTATGTATATTGCCAACCATCTTTATCTCGATGGTCCTATAAAGAACCTCATGAATCTTACAACCTCGAGCTCTTCCATTACCTCCAAAAACCTCTTTATTCCTCCATTGCCAAAGCTTCCAAATAGTTACTCCAAATACATAAGCCCAATCATCAACATGATGTATGCCAAACTGATTTAGCAAATTCCCATGATCAAGTCCCTAATGTCTTTCCTAAAGAATGAGGCTTTGACATTACTTGGAACAAGTATATTCCAAACATGTCGAGCAAAAGGGCAATCCTTTAGGATGCGTAAAATACTCCCCACTGCCCTGCTACAGCGCCCATAAAAACTCATCATCACTCATATGCCTTAGTTTTCTTTGTTAATTTGTCAGCAACTTCCCTTTGATTAGTAACCTCATAGGCTATTTATGTAGCTACAATCTAAGGCTATTTATGTAGCTACAATCTAAGGCAGTGAACCTATCGATGCAGACTAGCACTAATAGTGAGTATCAAGGTCGTATTCTCGGGAAAGGGTGATCCTAGAACTACTCCAGCATCTTATATTATCTAACCTTAAACAAAATTGATGAAGTTACTATTCTACGACTAGATGCAAGCTAAGTGATTAACTAAATGTCAAACAATCTGCAAAGATTTAGTGAAACAATCAAAGGGAGAAAGCAAACCCAAGGGGACCTAAGCTAGTTGGATTTTAGTGCAGGTAGATATTATATTGATTACCAATTGTGATTATCCGTGAGTGGATTCTAAATTGAATTCGATTTCCCTCTCGAGAACATCAAATTCCTAAACCTAAGAACCTAAACGATGGAATCTCTTCCTAATGATTAATTTTAGGTTAGCCTTAAGATTAATCCACTGCTATTAAGAGTTGTTAATTCTTAATCCGGCTAGTTAATTATTCTTATCTCTAAGTGATCATTAACCAGTTCTTGCTATTCAAATTTCTAATTACTAAATGAATTTCTCAATTACATAAAGCAATCTGAACAATACAAATAAAAAAAAACAAGAATGCGATTGATAATGCGATTTCTTATTAATAATGAAAGCAAGAAGAATACAAGCATTGATAATCAAAATCTCATAAAATTAAGTGCAATCCAACACATAAGGGAACCCCAATGGGTTCAACAGTTCTAGCTACTCATGCTAATAAATAACACAAAGTAAGGAACAAATATAGAAAAGCAAATTGAAAACATGTACATCCTTCTTCTTCAAGTCAGATGAACAGCCCTAAATCTCCAAATCTAAATAGTGAACCTCAAATTGCCTTTTGAATGCCTCCAAATCCACTCTTAATCTTAAATATGATGCTTAAACCACTGGAATTCGTCCTCCAATATGCGAAATAGTCTCCCAAAGTCGAATATCAAAGTCTGAAAAAGGGTGGCTCGCGCGTGTATGTGAAATCTTAAGTTAAAAAATCAAACCCTAGCAAAATAATTTGATTTTGCCTATGTAATTGTCCTAGCACGACCGTGGTCAAGCCCGTGTTGGTCAGCACGGGCGAAGTCCAGGCCGTGCTGGATCTCCTAGTCCCCAAAAATAGCTGTTCTCCCTGACCATGCCCTCATCGGTGCTGAGCCACCACGGGCCATGATGGAGGCCGTGGTGGTCTCGGAAACCATGCCAAAAGGACACTTTTGAGGGTCAAATGTCAATGGTTCAGCACGGTTAGAGTCCAGGTCATGCTCAACCTTGAAATGCTAGCCTTTGCTCAATTTTGATAGATTCTGGTCCATATTTGCACGTATCTCCCTCGACTACTGATAATGTCCATCGATGATCACCTGAAACATGAAAGGAACCAAAATATAGGTGATTCTGGCATAAAATAAGATAACTATGCACGAAGATGGAAGTAATTGGGCATATAAACATGTGTAAAATAATGCATATCGTAACCATATAAACATTCAGATTCTTTGAGGGAACTGCCAATCCCAAATAGCCTTATAGTATTTTTCATCTACATGGTCCTCATTTAAAATACATAAGCTAACTTCGTAGAGAATTTCCTATTATTAGTGAATGCCTAAAATAACAAATCTACACTCTCATTAGGAGATGGAGGCGGAATAGAAGCAATATATAAGCAAAAATTATGAGGAAGGTAGGGCACAAACACACTCTAATTTCATAATCCTTGAGCATCAACATAACATGAAACTTCCTCAAACATATGGTTTTGAGGGATTACAATAGCATAATATTGTAAGGGCTTTTTTATACCTGTGAGTGGCTGACTTTTTCAAACGGATTTCCACTACTGTCCGGGATTCACTCTTCATACTAGGCCCATTGTGAAATGAGCCGTTTGGTTAAGATCCCTAAGGGATTACAAAATGGTCTTAAGATGACTTTGGAGAAGGAGTCGCCACCCGATGAGATTCAGACAGTTTCAGGAGTGAGGATGACAGTTTTGTACTCCTTGCGGAGAGCCTAAGTCTTTCCCTCCCTAAAATAAGATATTCTAGGTTCGAAAAGTTAGGAATGAATAGGGAAGGTTTTTGAAAGCACCTCTATCCGCCTAGGCAGTGAAGCCTAGCCTCCACTAAAGTAGACAAGCCTTTGCAGATCCTGATAAAATTATCTTAGCCTAGGTTTACCCTATATTCATTTTATTCATTGACCTTTTTTATCTTTCTTAGCATGTGAGGTGAGCAACCAAGAATCTAGCCTAAAGCGGGATACTTTGGCACCTCAACTAATCTTAGATGGGAGGCACATTGGTGCCTTTACTAATCCTAGTCGGGAGGCACTTTGATTCCTTCGGTTTTATCTTTGGCATGCCATGGTGTCCATATTATTTGTAATTTATTTTTATCCTAATATAAGTGATGGTTTCATTTTAGTCTTAGCATTCGAGGTGAAGGCATGCGAGATGTAGGGGCTTACTTTGATAAGCTTCTATTTTATTATTTTTGCATGTGGAGTGATCACATCATTTACTAAGTCCAATTTTATCCTTTATTTGCATATGAGGTGATACGAAGCACGAATTTGAACAAACATAGAAAGAGGGAGGAGAATAGAACCAGAAAGGGATTAAGAAAAACATGAGTAATGAGGGGAATACTGCGCATGCAAATGCCCTTAGTGGCCTAAGTACAAATTACAAATTAATCATAAATAGGATAAACAAATAAACTCTTGGTCCTCCTCGAAGGGTGGACCTTCGCGGGCTAACTACTATGCATTTAGGGGTTAGAATTAAGGCATAATAAAAGCACAATGAAGTAAATTAAATAGATAGGTAATTTAATTAAAGTAGGTAGGAATAAAATTAGATAAAAAATAAGAGCAACATAACATAATAATTTAAAAATACTTTATGTCTCATCACAAAGGCTGACCTCCCGCGAGTACAGGTTAAGCTCGTGCGAGGTCAGACCGCAAATTTTAAACATGACCAATACAATGCCGTTTAGCCCCACGAGTTTCTGTTTGGGTTCGAATGGTCACTGGACTAGCATGAGCAAAAGGTAAGGTTGCACGCGCTTAGAGGCTAGCCCTTGGAACACACTAAACACAACTCTAAGGGTTAAATGATGTCAGTTTAAGGCCTTAGGCTCCCTGACCTCGTGCGAGCTTAATGCTTTAGGTCCTTGTGGCCATTAAATGACATCGTTTTAGTCAAACAAAGAAGCATATAAATGAAATGACAAGCAGCCTATGGGTGAAAGACGTTGACCTCACACGAGTACATGTTGAGCTCACGCGAGCTCAGCTCACCTAGAAGATGATGGAAATAAAAATAACAGAGATTTATTTAAAATAAGGTTATTATATGGAGAACAGAAAAATGTGTGTGAATAAAAATTAAAATGATGATGCATGGGATAGAAGAAATGAACAATGATAATAAACTAGATAAATAAAACAAAAGAAAATAAGCGAAATTTAGATGTAATGAATGCGAAAAAAATATGCAAATGGAGTTAAGAGTAATTTTTGCCCTCAAGTGGCTACGTTTGTTTTTCTTTGAGAATAAATTAATCTTTTCCAAAATGAAATAACCTTGCTCAAACAAAGATTTCCCAAAGAAAAAGATTAATTTTTGTGTTTTTTCTTTTGAAAAGAAATCTTCTTTTTTGCAATAAATTTTAGAAAATCACCAAAAACTCTCTTTTTCTAAAGCTTTTTTTTTCTTGACACAAGTTTCAAATCCCAAAAATTTCAACCCCGACACAAAGTTCCCATTTGTCTTTTATAGGATTTTCCAAATGTTGTCCCCTTATTAGAGGGAAAAAATCCACCTAAACCTATCAGCCAACATATGAGCGACAAGTCAGCTAAGAGCTGACCTTTATCCAGGGCGAGCTCGTGCATAGTCATAGCGAGGACTTCAGCGAGCTCAGAGATGAACATGCACGAGGCTAGATGCAGAGCCTATGCCCCCAACGTCAACTACTCGACTTATGTGAGCTTAGGTTGAGTATACGCGAGCTTACTTTGGGTATTCGCAAGATCATAGGTCGCGTATTGCTTAGACAGACCCGTGCAAGCTTAGATTGAGCTTGCATGAGCTTAGACTGAGCCCGCGCAAGTACAATCTTCTAAACCCATCACCATTTGGTACTTTTGTTCATTTTGATATTTATTATCTTATTATTATTTTCTCAGGAAAATTTTCCTAAAATGTCAGGGTTACGATTCCTTTTCGTTTTTCAGTTCTACAACCAGCTAAACCTTCTCATCATCGGACTTTATATAACTCCAGTCTCCAATTTCTAATGATAACAATACATGTCCATATATCAAGCCAAAAGTGAGCAACATTGCCATTACCTATAGACTAGCGCAAACCTTTTAATAGGTTGGGCCAAAGTTTAACTAGCGATCTCCATAGAGAAGATGCTTGAGAAACCAACAAAGATGTTGGGATACTCCCTTCTGCAACACCATATTTAGCTCTTAATACTTGTACCTAAAAAAGATGAGCTCCAGTAGCAATGTTTCAACAAAGCTAAAACAACATAGCTTCAAGCATTTAAGTACAATACTGCCCTTACTTTTTGGTTGGCAGACATCATTCCACATAACCAAGCACACTTTCCGGTGCAAGTTAGTTAAAGTCCAAATAAAATTACGACAATATTGATCAATTTAGGCACAAATAGAAACTGGTAATTGCATGGTTTGTATGGCATAAATAGGTATTGCTGATAAAACAGACTGAGCCAAGGTGACCCTACCGTCAAAAGATAAACATGATGCATTCCATCTTTTCAACTTTTAAATTTGTCAACAACTCCTCTATAAGTATGCTTTCTTACTCTCTTGTGCAGAATTAGCATGCCCAAGTACTTTCCTAAGTCACTAGTAAGCATAAACCCCAAGTTGGCAATAAAGGAAATAGCTTTAGAGTTATTAACATACCTCGAGAAGAAAAGTCTTGTCTTAGTAGCATTAACACTTCGACCAGACACACTACAAAACTCCTCGAATACCTTATTAATGAATTCAACCTGTTGACATAAAGCCTCTACAAATAAAAGTAAATTATCTGCAAGAAATAAGTAAGGGATAGGTGGTCCATGTCTTCCAAGCTTAACTGGCTTTTATTTATCCTGCATAATCTTCTCGCAGATACCATGGGTAAAACATTCGATACACATATCAAATAGGTAAGATGAGATGAGGTCACCTTGAAAAATACCTTTAGAAAGAGTCAAAGACTATGTCATCTTACCATTCCATAGGACTTGCACCATGGAAGAGGTCACACAATCCATTATCACTCTAGAAAAGGAGTTGGGAAAACCAATATCCATTAGAGTGCTCTTAATAACCTCCCAACTCAAAACATCATAGGCTTTTTCAAGATCCATTTTAATCATCATCCACCTTTTTCCCCCTTTTTCTTTTGCATAGAGTGCACAATCTCTTGAGCCAACACAATATTATCAGTAACATGTCACCCTAAAATGAAACTAATCTAGGCTGGGCTGGTAATGTGCGAAGAATACTCTTAAGCCAATTAGTTACAATTTTGGTGATCATCTTATACATAATGTTACATAAGCTAATAGATCTAAAAGGATTAATATATCAGGAGACTGACACTTAGGAATAAGAACAATAAGAATCTTATTAATCTCAACAAAAATCTTCTCTCGTTGAAAAACACTCTTAATAAACTTGCACACGTGTTTACCAATTATACCCTACTGATTTTGGAAAAATAACACATGGAGTTCATCAATTCCAGGGGCCTTCAAGGGCTTCATTTTAAACAAAGCATCATATACCTCCATGTTTGTGACCTCCCATGCTAATTTATGAAACTAAGCCTTACTCACTGTCGAAAAATAGCCTAAAAGCCAAAAAGGTCTAGTAGTACCATTTGGATTACTATAAATATTTTGAAAATATGCAACAACCATTCCTTTAGGCACTTCTCTATCATCCACCATCTCATTATATTCATTATAAAGGTAGTTATTCGATTCCTTTTTGTTCGATTTACAAAATTCCTAAGTAATAACTGGTATCGCAATCCTTATCAAGAATCCATTTAGCTTTAGACATATGTAACAAATAGAGCTCTTCATGCCTAAGTACATTATCAAAATCTCTTTTAAGCAAAGCTTCCAACTACAACAGATTACTAGAAAAATGAGTCTCCAACGCTCGCTGAATACCAGCCAACCTTAATAAAATTCTATTCTTTCGCTTAAAAATTGTCACGACCCCACCCGTGGGCCCGTGACCGGCACTAGGGAATGGGTAGGCTTAAGGCCACCGAAACCCGTAGTAAGCCTGACACTCACTGATTTAAACAAATCTCATCTCAAATTAATATTATTAAAACCACAAATTATTTTAATAGTTACACTTTACAAAATTTAATCGGTCTGCCAGAAGAACTAGGCGAGACCCGAAGCTCAGAAAATTTACAACTGATACATCTACTAATTACTACTGCGGAGAATCTAAGATTTACCAATTTACATACCAAATCAAATACATCACCCGATGATGGAGTCAAGTTCTTGAATAAGAGTCGCGAGAGGACTAAATACGAATCGAAAAAAAAATATAAATGGAGACCGGTCTAGAGTGAGTTAAAATCAAATAATCTAGGGACTATTGCTTCTTCTCAGAAAACATAGATTATTCAAATCAGTATATCAAACCATACTATAATCATACCCTACTATTTCCTTCACATAAAATATTAATCATTCGAATCAAAATATCAACCATGCACGTAAATACAATCCATATTATAATCATACCACAATAAATTAATAAATGAATAAATAAAAATATATTTTTACTTTTACGGGACGAGTGGCTCGGTAGAACCCTAAACCCCAAAATCTAGTAGCCATTCGGCTCTCTTAATCCAATAAGACTGGCGCCCCGAGAGCAATGCTCGACCAGGGACCTTACCTCTAGTCTGGTCACTTAAGTATCCAAATAAGCCGGCGCCCAGAGAGCAATGCTCGACCAGGGACCTTACCTCCGGCAATTTACTCAAATCAGCCCAGAGAGCCATGCTCGACCAGGGCAAACCCATAAATATCTTATTACATGTCCATGATCATTACCGGTGCGCACGCGGTCCTGATGTAACCCATCAGGCGGCATGTTCTACAAGCCACGTTTCCCAAATCGCAATCACCACATTTAATAAATATTATTGTCTAAAGAAGTCATTCAACTATATCAAAATAACGATTAACAATTTTAAAGTAAGACATCATGCAACTCATGTGGAAAACTGATAATATTTGATATTATTATAACATTACTAATAATAATATTTATATTATCTCCAATAATTAATAATCCAAGAAATTAATTACGTTGAGATATTAGTAACCATGTTAAACATAAACTTCCAAAATAGCATATTAAAATCAGACTTAGCAATAGTGCAATGATTAAATGACTTTAACTCACAGAATTGGGCGACCTCCTAGCTCTGCTCCGGTGCCTCGGTTGGAGCGAGCCGAACAAACGGACAATCTAGTCACGGAAAACAATTTATCAAAACGCTGAAACAATCGATCTTTAATCTTAGGTCTAGACTCCTAGGATCGCCTAAGAATCTCGACTCAGGAGAATTCTACCAAAAATCCGGCAGAACCTCCTCTACAACACGAACATTACCCCCCGTAAAAACGGGTCCAGGACCTGCCAGAAGGACACTTCCAATATCCAACAATTTAAACAACGGGAGTCGGGTCCCCAAACTTCACTATCTCCCGACTCCTCCACACAGCACAAAACACAAGGCAGGCAACTGACAGACAATTATTTTTGACTCACAATAACATCAAATACTCAATATAAACCATTAGACACAATTAAACCAAGAATTCCAAAATTAACGGGCCAAAGATAATTACCGAGACGCTCGATCGCTCGGTCGACTGGCCTCCGGCCGCCGGAGTCTGATCGACGATCCGAACATACCATCGGACTCACAACGACGCACTGATGACGATCCCCGCTTCCGATTTTTCGATCTGACACCCGATCATCCGGAGAGATTTGCGGACGATCTCGACCGTCGATTCGCAAACGAAGCCCGATCGCCACGAAACCGGTGCCAATTCAAAGCTTGAGCTGAGGAGAGTCGGGATACGTCCTCCGATCGTCCATCCTCCGCCGGAGCTCGCCGGAAAAGCTGAAAAATGCGGCTGCCCCCTACTTTCTCTCTCCACCGGATCTTCCGTCTCCGGCCACCACAGGCGTTGCCGCTGCTGCCAAAAGAGAGCCCTTGCCGAGAGGAGCCGATCGCCACTGACTCGGCCGCCAAGCCGCCGCCACACGCCGCGATTCGGCCGCCGACGCCGCCACCGCCTCCACCGCCACCATCGTGCTCGCTGACGTGCGCTCCTTCCGACGTCAATGCCGCCCTCGGCACGGCCTCCGTGGGTCATCCACCATGGACGCCGACGCCTCTCTCTCCTCCCTTTCTTCCTCTTCCTCTTCCCCGATTTTCTTTCCTTTCAATATCGAGTATTAGGCCCTCGAACTTTTCCTTATTGCAATTTGGTCCCTCAACTTTCTTAATTACTTACAATTTCATCCCTGCGAATTCCAATTTGACCCCCAAACTTCTTTTTAGCCTTTCAATTAAGCCCCTAACTATTTAATTTGGGCCAAATCCGAATTATTGAAAATACATAATTACAAAAATATCCCTGACATATTTATTTACGAAAATACCAAACTCACAAATTTCCATTAAACCCTCACAAAAATAAAATTATACTTTTAATCCTTATTCCAAAATAATCCTCCAATTAAATCCTACACACAATTAAATTAAATAATCAATTTCCAACTTAAAATTTAATACTACTAATCAATTATAATACCAATTTTCCCAAAATTCTTTTATAAAAACATCCTTTATAATTTCTTCCAAAATTTTCCAATATATAATTTTACTTATATAAATATGCATTTGGAAAAAAATTTGAATAACCAAAATATAATCATTTCTCAAATAGTTTACTTAATTACTCCTTAAAAATCAAACTAATTGGATATGAAAAATAACTCATTTATTTATCTAACATGAACATTCAAAATTTGTATTTAAATCATTCCAATTAAACCGAATAAAAATAAAGCTAAAATTAACTTAAATAAAAACTCATTATTAAATATATAAAAAAATTCCGGGTGTTACAAAAATATCCCTAAAAACATGTTTGTTCCATACCTTCGCATCAGTCATAAACTGAGCCACAACTTGGGTATATGATATATCATCTTTCTAAACATTCTCAATGAAAGGCTTGAAATTTTCATGAGTTATTCAAGAAGCTAAAAAAACATAATGGTCTATTACACCTAAGAACACCAGCATCCTTATTAAAACTTACCAAAGGCGGACATGATCATATTACAGCCTCGAAATGTGCTTAATAATAGCGTTCAAAACATTTTGTACTATGAATCATTGTTGAGAACCCTGTCTAACCTATTCAAAACACTTCCCCTCTTCCAAGTAAACTTCTGCCCTATAAATCCAAGATCATTCAAGCCATTATTAAAAATCTAATCATGAAATAAATTACAAATACCACTTATTCTACGAGATCTATCTTCTTTTCGGGATATGTACAATAGCATTAAAATCTCCTCCAATAATCCAAGGTTCCAACACAGCCTTTGCAATCTTGTCTAGTTTATCCTAAAGCAAACACCCCATCCTCGCCACTAGACTCACGAAGACTACAGTTAATAGAAATGTCATGTTACCTTCCTCAATCTAAAAGTGAACATACTATTTATGACATTCCAATATATGAACCGGAACACAATCCCTCCATAATAACCATATTCCTCTTAAAAATCCATTAGCCTCAATGCGAGAAGATTTGTTAGAACCACTATTACGAATACACTAATCAGCTTTCATCCTACTAACATGATGCTTTAGTAAAGCACACATATTAGGCTCATATTTATGCATACGTAACTTAAAAAAGTGCATAAAATCCTTCGACGCTACCCCCTGGTAGTTCCATATAATTATTTTAAAATTCAATAATATAAAATAATACAAAAAAGAGAAGGACCATTCATGCATTTTGTTGGATAACACCATCCATATCAACTCCACCATCAAAATCATCCTGATCCTTCGAGCAAATATCTATACTACTATCAAACTCATCTCGATTATTAAACCCCTCCATAATATCATCACCCAGTAAACATCCTTTATCATCTGCAGCGCCATGAATATCAAGTGGGCTGATGACATTGCCACCTCATCACCCTTCTTTCCAACCAATAACTAATTTTGAGGAGCTACAAACAAGTGGGGATTCTTAAAAGTTGTGTTGAGGGGATGGATTAAAATGGACAACAACTGCAGAGTGCTTAGTTGGGTCTAGTGTAACTCGGGTAGAGGTAACAACGATAACATTTGAGCTGGTAGGGATATTTTCTTTCTATTTATGTAAGCTATTATAGGCTTGCATGGGAACAACTGAATTGTTAGGGCTGGGGGCAAGATTACGATGGCGTCTAGAAGTAGGCTGATTATGGGTTGAGATTTTCAGTCCAGAGGTTTTTAAAAGCCTAGGGACATCTTTCAAAGGGGCAACAACTTCCTCTATTATACTATCCTCTTGATCCCTGCTTTCTAATTAAGGATATCAAAATGGGAACCTCTCTTATCATGTTCCACTTTTAATATTCCAACTCCCACAAATTGCTCAGCCCCCTTTCTTATCTAAGGTCTTTCCCTTCTAGGTGCAATCATCCAAGGGCTAAAAGCATCTTTTACCACTCTTTTCCTATCCACATCACCTGTTTCAGCCCTATTAATCTCCTCCACTACCTCCGATGATATTGCACCTTCTAGTATGGATTTTTCAAGATAACCACCATTTAGATGCCCATACTTCCCACAATGAAAATAAATACGAGGCAAATATTCATATTCAACCCTTTGAAGCTCACCATCAAGTAAAGATTTAAAACATAAGAGAGTACTAAGATATATTTCAATAGCAATACGTTCATATTTCCCCCTTAACTCACTCTCAAGATTGTAATCAATCTTGATGATCCATCCAACCATCTCCCCAATCCAACACAAAATGTGTTTGTGATAATAGTGTAAAGGCATGTCGGATAATCTAATCCACATTATAGTTTATTAATCCTTTCCTTAATACAATCAAACTGAGCGATCCACGACTGAATAAAGAGGTAGTGGCCAAGAATTATCCAAGGTCCATCAACAAGGGTGTTATTGGCATCTTTTTCCATTTTGTAATTAACTAAAAAAGAAACCATTCTCCTTATCAACCACCAAAAATCTTTCGGACATTCCCCATAAAACTTCCAACTTCAAACACAAAGTCTTATACCTATATGATGGCCAAGCAATTTTACAATTACATCCGTCTTCCATGGCTAAACAAGCATTTCATGAACTTGATTAAAGAAACAAATAGGAGGGACCCGAGTCCTCTTATCAATAAAAACATCCTCGAATCCCACTAAGAAATCATCATTACCTTCTACCATAGAATTGTAAGCTACATAAACTAAATGCACAACTTTTTCCTTGAAAGAGATAACAATTGGGGTATTAACTTCCCTATTATCATCCCAAAATCTAGCCTTTTTAGTGTTTTGGTCCTCGTGGGGTGATAATTGTCTTTTTTTAAAGTATGAGAGAGACTTTCGATGAGAGCTTTTTCTTATTTATTTTTCTTTTTACTTTTTCTTACTTTAAATTTTTTATAGACAATATCGTAATTCATTCAATCCTTCTTATGACATAGTTGATCGGAAATAGTTTTTGGATTAAAGAATATAAATATATTGAATGATATTGTTCAGATATTATAATATATTTTTTTTAGAATCTATATAATATAATCAAAAGCTAAAAAAAGTTAATCTTATATTGAACTATTTAAAAATTTAAAGTCTCCATTATTTCACATGTTCTAGGCAGCTGCCTCCGTAATCTGTCATCATAACTGATACTATATGTAATATTTATATATATATATATATATAGAGAGAGAGAGAGAGTATAAAGGGCCTGAAATACTTTATTTACATATCATTGAAAAGTGCAGTAACATAAATACAACAGTACGAAGAGATAATACAAAAGTATGTAAACTATAAAAACGAGTAAGAAGGGTCCTATACTAGCACTTCCACATAATAACTCTACCAAAGACGATCCTATTATATGAATAGCTTATAGCACGCCTGTTACAATTTTTAATGCCCAATAACTAATTTGGTCCTAAGGTAAGGAATAACCAGTTACGCCAAAAGATGCGGTCAATACAGCAAGAACCACATCTATAACCCAAGTCAATTCACGAGGTATGTATGTATATATATATATATATATATATATATATATATATGAACCCAATCATTGAAATTGCTCAAGATACCATTTTTTAGCTTCTAGAATCTATTTCTTAGTTCAAGATCCCTCTTTTGGCTCGTAAACACAAAAGTAGTGTACGCGGTTTTTTGAAAAGAATAGGTTCGGAATTTTTAGAAGAATTTTTTACGGAGGAAGAACATATTTCTTTTAGTTTATTTATTTAGTATTTATATATTTGTATCGAATTTGTATCATTTTTTTAATTTTAAATAAAGATGACCCTCTATTTTCTTTAGAATATCTTTTCCTTTTTATTTTTTTTATTTTTTTATTTTTATTTTAAATTTGAATTTAACTTATTAGATTTATTAATTGATTCATTCACATAATATCTCCAATTCAATACAAAAAAATAAAAAGAAAAAAGTATCGCACGATTAAATCACTCAAAAGAAAATCTTTTTTTTTTCTCAATAGGAACTAGAATAAACAGAGCAATAACAATAAATGCAAGAATATTTACTTCCATAATCTCATTATTTCTTTTACTTGGTAATAATTTAAAATTTAATCCCATAGAGGTAATAAATAATAAATCTTTCACTTCTAAATTCAGTGGGATGAATTCTGTCTGGATATCATTAAGTCTGAATTATTAAATTGATTCTCATACAGAATTTATTCATATTGAATTTAAAAATGGCTGGATTCTTGATTCATATATATATATATATATATATATATATATAATAATAATAATATATATATATTATTATAAAAGCCGCAATGACATTTACACTTAAAAGTGAAAATTTACGAGCTCTCTCCCCGTATTAGGTCAATCTTTATCCTTATGGCCAGTCCAATTATAAAGAATTACTTGTGTAACAAGAATAATTAAATAGTTCCAACGAGTTGCATGATAAAACCAACACGTGTATAACTAATAATTTCATGTTTGTAATTATTTCTCAAATCAAACAATTTAGGGGACACATTGCACTGCATGAATGGATAATGGTCTTTGACAAATATAAAAATAATGGAGTGCAATCTAGACATAAACATGTTTTTGTATAGTGTATGATACCCATGGCTTATCTAAGGCTTGTAAAATATATGTCTGACCAGCCTATTTATTTAAATTTTATTTACAAATTTCCAGTTTAAGTATCTTATAATAGTTTAAATGTCTCTGAAATATATTTTCATGCACAAAGACTCACTTTAGTTTATATTGAAATTTAATCAATAGCTAGAGTAATGGAATTTGATCAACATGAGGATCCAAAAATTCATAATTTAATTGAATTTCTTTAAGAATGCATGGCTGCTCTTATCAGTTTTACTACTAACAATTCGTTATTTATTTAATAATCAACAAGTGATATGGGTCCTTAAAGTAAGAGGAAGAAATACATCAGAAATAAAATAAAATAAAATAAAGAAAGAGAGTAAAGGAGAGAAAAGCTCTAAAATTAATAGCTAATTGATTTTCTAGTGATGTGTAATTAATTAGACATGTGATCTACCACTCCAAAACTCAAATCACATCATAATTAGCTAGTGGTTGTTAACTTATTGATTGATTGATTACCTAACTTGAAGTTCTAAATCCATTTAAAGCCAATGGTTTGAAGAAGTTTATCTTTTTAATTAGATGATAATGGTTAACCCATCAATTGGCTTGTATTATTGCACTCAAACCCAACTATCAGACTAGTGACATTTTGTTTATTTACAATTATCCCTTTCCTTTATGATATAAGAAGTTAGCGTCACAGAACTAATGATGCTGACCTACAAATTTTAGGAATAAGGAAAGAAAACATTTCATAGTTTCACCTCCACTTTTTATACGTGTTTCCTTAAATTAAAAAAAAAAAAGACATTTAATTATAAATCATGATAAAAATAATTATCTTATTATTAAAAAATTTTGGTTCGTAAGAATTCAACCATCGTCACTCTAATTAATCATCATTACTGTATTTTCTGTGTCTAATAATATAAGTTTAGAACTTAACAACTTATAATATTATTATTTGACCGTTAAATTGATGTCATTGGATGTCTAATTTTTTCTATTACAACCTGATGATTAAACAACGAAGTTAAGAATTCTCAAACTCTAAGTCCACGTTATTAAACACAAGTAACATGATAATAATGGTTGATCGAAATAAAAATTATTGAATCATTACAAATTAAAACTTGTTAATAATGAGATACATATTTTTACCACGATTTATAATTATATTTTTATGTGAGAGACATACATTATACTCTATTGTTCTTTTTCCAAAAAAAATAGAATTTCTTTTTCTTTCTTCTTTTCTATTTAGTTTAAATAAAATGCTATCAATCCATGTCTAACTGAATTGGTAAGAGTTTTACTTTTGGAACTAGAAGTTTCGAATTCAAGACTTCTTTTTATGTCATGTGGGATTAATTCCTCTTAAAATGAGATTAGACATAAATGTGGTATCTATTATAGTCTATTTAAAAAATCTCTCATCCCACTAACAATTAACATATGCTAACAATATATCTCGAATAAATAAATAAATAAATAAAATATTCATTTTTAAAATAGTTTCACCTAATAACTAAATTGAGATACTAAATTTAAAAGTAGATAATTTTAAATTATATTTGTTAAGTTAATTTATCAGTGTAGGAGATAATAATTCAATATACCAATTATCTAAAGTTTATAAATACATGTAGAGATTATATAAATACTATTTTGATTTTTGGTTTTTTTTTTTTTTTTTTTTTTATGTTATTGAACTTTGAAAATTTGGTGTTTAGAAATTAGCTTTTAAGAAATGTTTACCTGCAATTCTTAAAGTTATTTACTAATTCATTTTAATAAATAGTCTTTATTTAAAAAAGTTGTGTCAAATATGATGATTGTAAATAAGCCAATAGACAATAATAAAAAGAGTAATACTCAAATGATTAGAATGACAAAATCCGACTTAGCCTCTAATCGGTAGAAAATTTCTGCTCCCTCTATAGCAAGGACAAAATCCGACTTAGCCTCTAATGTTTGAATTTATACATATTAGTTATAAAACTGTTATTATTATTTTAATTATAAAATAATACTGATAAATATAATTTAAATTTTTGTTAATATTTAATATTAACTTTAGAAATTCTAAAAATAATAATAATTTAATTATTTTTAAACGTCCTTAATCTTTTAACATTTTAAAATTCTATTAATATAATAATACAATAATTTTTTTAAATAATTTTTAGTTCATTTTAATATGTCAATATAATTGATGTTACTATTTATTAGGATTAAAATTTTATTATATAATTGAAAAATTAATTAATTATTAAATATAATATTAAAAATATAATTAAAAGATGTTATTTTTTTAGAATTAGAATTATTATCTAATCATAAAATTAACCTATTAATTAATATAATATTAAAATTTAATTAATATGCTATTTTTTAGGATAGAATTAGTATCATTATTATATTAGAAAATCATTTATTAGTTAATATGCTATTTTTTTAAGATTAGATCAGTGTTTAATTAGGAATGTAACTTATAAATCAACAAATTAATAGAAAAACTATAAAATTACACATCAACTTGAATTTCATATATTAAAAATAAGTACACATGTTAAAATAAAAATCTTATATGTCAAAAATTAAGCATACATGTCAAACAAGTTTTAAATTTCAGAAATATATATATATATATGTATATAAATTATGAATCTCACTATTAATAGAGTTATAAAAAAAGTAAATGGAGATTCCAGTTTACTTCTCATTCTGTTTAAATCCTTTATAGGGCAAGAATAAAATCTCAAAACCAATTCTATCTAGGATTGGATATAGATTTTGATACGGTTCGGTCAGTACCGTATCAAATTTCAATTCTTTTAAAATTTAAAATATTAAAATTGCACTAAATATAAATGGCATTGTAATAAATTGATCCAATTCTTTTAGTTTAGTACAAAATCGGTTCGATACCTTTTTTTGCTTCTAACAATAAAATAAATAAAACTTTAAGTCAAATTTAGTTTTAACATTTAAATAAAAATACAAAACTAAAGAACGTTAATATTGAGTTCTACAAAAAAAAAAAGCTAGTTAACGATTGCACAAGTTGGTAAAGTTAGATTCTTAAATTTGATAACAAATAGAGAGTAAGTAACTTAATTTTAAGGTTTTAGTTTCAATATTTAAATAAACAATCACTAATACACATAAAGAAAGAAGGTATTTGATTACTAATTGAAAAAATTATAAATTTGGTATTTTAATTTTTAATTTTTATATTTAAACTGTTTCTTTTGTTCAATTAAGTATTTTAACTTGCTAAAAATATTCAATATAGTATCTTTAGCCAGTTTTATAGGTTAAAGTATTTATATGATTTATTTTGAATAGTAAATTAACTTAAATATCCACCTTTAAAATAATTAATTTCATTTTCTTTATCCATTTTTAGAACTATTTTTTTAAAATTCCATTTGTTTCTCAAAAGATTGAAAGAAGAAAAAGTAAAATATTTTATTTTTCTCATTCATTCAAACAAGATTAAAAATAAATCAATGCTATTTACTTATTCTTTTATTTTTGTGCATTCACCTTAAAAAATAAAAATAAAATATATTCTTTCACCTCAAAATAATAAGAAAAAAGGAGAAAGAAAAAATAATTTTTAGAAATAAAAAGATAGTGAGTAATTTTTTTAAAACGAATAAAAATTAAAAATTTAATTCAGTATTTATTTAGTGCTAAAAGAAGATTTAATAGAAAATAGAAAAATTAAAAAATTAAGAAAAAGAGAAAAAAAGAAATAGAAAAAATTATAAGGATAAAAAATGATATTAGATAATTCCATGTGTAAAAGGAGTTCAATTATTATTTTTACCGGCAAAACCTATAAGAAACACCACAAAATATATAACTTAGCATATTTATATACTTGATTGAACAAAAAGAAAATTCACACACTAAAATAAAAGAAAATCAAAATGTTAAGACACTAAATCTATAATTATCCCATAGTAATTTGTGTATGAGTATCAATGATAGGAACTTTAATTGATGAAAATATTAAATTATGAGAATTATAATTTTGAGTAATTGATTGTAAGTTCCAGTTCAGGATGTTATGATTTAATGGAGGTTTGAGTGTTAAATTTTTTTTTCTGGACTTAATACTTAATCATGTTGGTGAAATAATAGAAACCATAAATAAAATACGTAAATATCTTGTCATATTATACAAATAAGATTTGATGAGACAAAATATAACATAACATATATTTTTTAAGGTCATATATACAAATATTATTATATAGAGAAATATTTTTTTAAAATATACCTTAAAAAATAAATTACTTATTATAACAGAGAGTTTATTCCTATTATGATTATCACTAAAAAATTAATATTATATTATAATAATAAAATATTTTTAAATCGGTTGGATTCAATTCTAAAACTTTTTGTACTTAGATTTTGGTTTCTTTCTGTACAATTTTTCTTTTAAGGCAGAAATCATCGACATACACGCTTAGCACTAATCCTACCCCACACCACCTCATTGTCATTCCTACTCAATGCTGCCAAAGCAAACTACCAACTGATTTGCAAGTCGGTATGCTTGCTGCCCACTTTTATTGATTAAATTTTTATTTCTCGCTATATAAAGAGCCTATTTTATTATTTGTCTATTTTATAAACTTGTTTTGGTGAATTATAAATTTTAGTTGGTATTATATATATATATAGAATTAGAGTATATCGGATAGAACTTTTACTGGTAGCAAAATATTTTTTTAAGAGTTTTAATGCATATGCATAACTAAAATTCAAATTCAAAATTTTGATTAAACTAGAAGAGACCTTTATCATTTCATCTATGCGTTCTTAGATAATATATACTTCGTTTTAGCTTCAAGAGGAATGATCATTTTACAATCAAAATGGATAACAAAATTTAATAAATAAAGTCATAAAAACTAATCTAAATTTGATATTATTAATTCATTTCTATTATCTATTTATAGTTTCGTTCAATGCACCACCAGCATTTTTGTAGTTTAATGAAGAGAGGTGATTAAAGAAGTATTGAAACCAACTTTCAGTTACGTGAGTAAGTTAAATTCCAAGAGAATCATGAGTTGTGTTTGGAGGTTTTGAAACCAACTGACACACACTGGTACAAAAGAATTCTTCCTTTTCTTTCCTTCCATAGTTTGCTGTATCCCTCTTGCTTAGGTCATGCCTTTGATCCTTCTGCTTTCATTCCCTTGGCTTCTCGTTGTTTTAAGCTCTAAATTTCCCTTTCAGCAATACTTTGTATATTAATTTGTTCATCAGTACTTGCCCATTAGCAGGAAATATATTTTTTAATTGCACCGTCTTTTGTTATATTCTTGTTCGTCTTGAGGGGTTTGTTATCCTTGTTAGTTCAGATGCAATGATAACAGATAAAACAAAACAAAACAGAAATATGTTGTTTTCTGCCTCCAGCTTGAGTCACAGACTCTCACTGTTGAGCCTGGCAAAATAAAAATATGTTCGATATCACTGTTGGCACTAAAATAAATATTTATTAAAAATAGTAATAGAAAAACACTTACAGCATACTATGTATTAATATGTTTCTGCTTGTCAAACAACATTGCTTGAATAAATACAAAATAATTTACTTTGTATAATATTTGTAATACTCTGATATTATATCAAAAATTTAATTAATTTAATAATTTAAGCCGTGAAATTGGCTTTAGAAAGAAAAATTATTAAATGATATTTCAAAATTAAGTCGTTAAATGAGTAACTTTATATTCCAACTAGCAAAAAGAGAATTTCAAAAGGGTGATTTTATATGATTATGCTATTCTAGAAGAAAATACCAAACTCACTACACGTCAAAAAGGCTATAAAAGATCAACAATTGTAAGTGCAGTTTATGAATTAACCATATAAACCAGTGCCTGAAAAAGAATAGTGGGGAGAAGAATAAAGAAAAAGATTTATTTTCTTTTCAAAAATATTTGATTTATTTTAGTGATAAGATGAGATAACTAAGAAGAAAAAGAAAAGGTGGTAATAAGTGTTAGTGAATATCCATTAACAAGTCTGTAATGTTCTGAATAGCACACACAGACATACACCTGCCTTTAATGCATAAGCACATGGAGGGGTCTTCAGTTTGCAGCTGTTTCTGAATAATTTAAATGAATGGCCTGCAAGGGGTTGGAGATGAATTAATTTTTAAACCTATCAATCTAACTTTCAGGGTATAAAGGAACTCACATCCTTCAGGATTCGTTTCTGATTCTCATTCCCACATCAATAATCTAGCTTATATTATATCATATATTAAATAGAATTATATATATATATATATATATATATATAGACACACCTATGTTGCTTTGAAAATAAACTACATGCCTCCTTATTTGTTTTTCCTCTTCTAGAGTAGTAATGGGGTCAACTAAATAAAATATAAAACAAAGAAAGTGCTATTATTTGATAGAAAAGAGAAATTCATTCTTTTATTTCCTTACATGAAATAGGAAAAATACAAAAGAGAAATAATTATTAAGCAAAACAAATGAAACAGACCTACAATTTTTGTCACATTAGATTCATGTATCATCACAATTTTCCTGCCAAGAATGATCTTTCTTATCTTCCCCATGTTTCTCTTTTCTTACTTTATATTCAGATTATTCTTTCTCAAAGATTCCCATTTCAAGTGCATTATCTTAAATGACCAAGTATTCTTTTCTTTTTAGGAAGAATGACTAAGTATAATTTAAATAGTGGCTTCAGAAGTTATTATTAAAATGGATGTTAACCTAAATTCAAGTAACATAGATATAAATAATTATAAAATAAATAAAAAAGATTGAAATTTTAATGTTAGATGAAAGTTTTTGGCTACTGTAGATATTCAGTCCTTGAATGAGTGATAAATATTTATAAAAATTTATGTTTAAATAATAAGAAAGTGACACGTATTTTAAATTTTTAGTCTAATTACTAATTAAATTTTAAAATTTATACTTTTTAATAATTCTATCTAATTATTTCAAAATTTTAAAATAAATACATATATTTTCAATTTAGTTTCAAAAATATTTGTTGGTAATAATTTTTGAAATCTTACGATGACGAGAAAAGTAAAGTGGCAAGTTAATTTTACTTACTAACATAAAAAATTACTCAGTTAATAAAAAAATTTATTGTATTTAGATGTAAAACACGTGAAAGAATGCACACATATGAAATTTTTAATGGTTATATTATTAATTTTGGATAAACTATTCATAAATATTATTTTTTTAGTAAGCGCAATTGACTTCCTACGTCATCTTTTTTTATTGTGAAGCTTTAAAACTTGTCATCGGAAAATATTTTTTAAAAATAAATTAAAAGAACGAATATTTATTTTGAGATTTTAAAATAATTGAATAAAATTATTACAAAATATAAAATCCAGAATTTAATTTGTAATTAAGCCTAAATTTTTTAATAACTTTATATTTGTTTCATCTAACATAAAGTGTAATACATCGAGAGTAGCAAAAGAATTCAATGTTAATAGGACGTTTTATTTCCATTTCTTGAATTGAACCATTTTATTTAGAGAGATTCTTTACCATAATTAATAGAAAAATGACAAATACGCATGAATATTTTATATTTTGGTATTGGATGATTCACACATATTTTATCATTTAAAACTAATGAATATATATCAATAATTTATTAGTTTGGTACATAGATGGGACATACACCAAACCTAAACAAGAATTTTTTTTATTATTATTAAAAAAAGTTTTACCAAATTAAGTTGCATGTCACTACCTACATCAAATTAATAGATTATTGACACATAGTCATTAACTTTATATAATTAAACTAGTGTAAATCATTTAATATCAAAATGTAAAGTACTCACATATATGTATCATTTCTTTATTTATTGTAGTATATATGTTTAATGTAACTAACAATATGCCTTATTTCAGTAGTAGTTTTTCTGTCTATTTTTATTGAATATTCATATATATTTTGTTTTTTCTTTCCAATAAAAGAAATTTCACTATTAGAGTATCTCTAGAAATTAAAAAAAAAAAAACTGTTAAAAGCATTTCAAAATTTTTTATTACTTTAAAGAGTATAATTTATTGAATGAAAAATATTATAATTAATAATTAAATAAAAAAGTAAAAAATTCTATTCAAATCCAATAAATTCTATCTATTTGCTTTTCTTTTGTGAACACTTTTTTTTAAAAGTGTTCACCTCTTTTTTAAAATTATTATCGATTAGAAATATTAATTAAAATTGCATGAAAAATTATAAGTTATTAATTAAAATCATAGTACATGCCCATCAAATTAGAATGTCTTGGTGCACCTCCGGATAACTGATACTTAATCTATAACTAAAAATACTATATTTAAAAAATAAATAGCCTCTTAGAACTTTTTTTTTCCTTAAGTTCTTGTAATAAAAAAAATCTTGAAGAAAATACACAAATAGTCAACCATTATTAAAAACATTTCACCACAAATTAGTAATTGAATGTTTGAAAGTCTTAATAGTCTAAAGTTTAACCTCTCATTGAAGGCATTACGTACAAATTTAGACAACCAAAGCTGTAATAACTAATTGCATCCCCACTTCGTTGCCGCCCTTACTACAGTCACCACTAAATGACCTGCAAATTTGGTGTCATGCTTCTCAGAGGTGCCGTAAGCACCCTGCTGCCGACTATCCATATCATCAATTATATTTCTTTTTTATTTTATTTTCTTCCTCTCTTTAAATCACTGATGAAGATTGCACGACTTCAGATTGACCAAGAAATTCACACTCCATGTTTCTATGTCTCCATTCTGAATTAAAAATTTGTAAAACTGTAACAATACTGCACCCTTAGCACTGGGCAAAAGGTAAAGAATCAGCTCTTCTTGGGTTTTTCTTTATCCTTGTAGTTGTGAACAAAATGCATAATGGCATCAAAAGGTCATCTATCCTATTCATATATTTTTATGCCAAAGTATTTTATAAACCTAGATAAAGCAACTTGAAATTTATTAAATAACTCATCTTTTCCAATTAATTTAAAAATCATATATAGAATTTTTACAATTATGAAAATATTATCTTAAGAATATTGAGACAGCTACATGTAGAATACTCGAAATCAAAAATTTAATTTTAAAAAAAAATATTATTACCATTTTGATAAATGTGTTTCTTATTGTAGCATTATTTTATTAAGTTACATGCCAATGAAAATGATATATTCACATGTTGTTGCCAAACATTGTCTTTATTCTCTTCTCTTGAATATGTACAACAGAAGAAAGATCTGAACTAGATTCAGTTTACAGATGAAGAAGGAGAGAAAGAGAGACATTTGTGTAGTTCACAACTATTAAGCACCATATTAACAGGATTTTCCCATTATATATAACTGCAAGGCCTTCTGCAAGGGAGGGAGAGAGAGAGAGAGAGAGATTAACCAAGATAGTTAACTAACATGGACAAAGGAACCAGACATAGCCCTCTTTTCTTCAAGTCAGTACGGTCATTATTCCCAGTGTAACTCATTTCACATCTTTCATTGGTCTCCAGAACTCCTCCATAATGCTCTAACCTGCCTCCTTTTCTCTGGGAAAAGTCATTTGAAAGAATTTATATTGATGGAACTCTTCAAGCAAAGTATTAATATATCAAAAGACCGAAATTAAGATTACCAGAGAACTATTAAAATGATCATTTGTCTTCCTGGGATTCCTGTCAGCCATTCCGAAATCACTTACCTGTTAGTTTAAAATGTTCAACGTATTAGGTTTTTCCTTTTTCTTTTTCTTTTCTCATATATATTCAATAGAATTTGAGATAACATAAAGAAAAAGAGTAGAATTAAAAAAATTGGGCATTTGAATCTAAACCTTAGGACTATTGACTGGAGAACTAGCAGTATCCTCCAGAGAATCATCATAAGAAATTTCTTTAGCTCTTATTTTCTTGAAAGTTAATTTCTTGGGAAAATTTGGGGAGCAAGAAGAAGCATCAGCAACAACAACATGGTTACTGTGATGAGGAGAAGTAGTTGATTTATTCCATGCAGGAATAGAGGCAGCATCAGAAACCATAGAAGAGGTACCAAAACTATCTCCATCATCATCATCATCTCTTCTTTGGTTAGAGAAATCTTCAAAATAAGCTGTCCATCCACTTTCTTCATCATTAACAGCAGCTGTTCTTTCAGAATCGGGAACAATATTAACACCTCTCATCACGGAAGAATGATCCACAGAACCCTCCATGATCAGAATCTATATGTATAAATATAAATAACTAGATATATATGTATACCAGGTAAATATATATATATATATATAGAGAGAGAGAGAGAGAGAGAAATATAGGGTAGGGTGATGTTTGATGAAGAGGGAACTAGGGAGGAGTTTCTAAAGAGAGATTTATAGCAGAAGATGGATCAGTTGATGATTAGAAGTAATGGAAGAAAAAAGGGTACCCATAACGTAGAATCTTGGTTTGCTAAGTGGGGTCAGGGGAGTTGAGGAAGTTAAATTAGCAGTTGCTTACACAAAACCATGACTGGTAGAGAGAGAGAGAGAGAGAACTGGCAGCAGGGAGAAAATAAAAAATAAAAAATTGGAAATGATAGGGGTGTGGTTGACCTTTGTGGTTCATATTGGTATTTGCTGCTACACAACACAGCAATGGTGGCCATTTTCCTTGTCAGGACTTCCCTTTCAACTAAATACAATTAATGTATCTAAAGAGTCAATTCAAAAGAAAAACCCATGAAAATAAAATTTTATACAGTAACATTGGACTGATTCAGCAAGAATTATTATTGGAGTAGTGGTGGCAGACTCAGTGTGAACCTACTTTTCAATGTGTTTAATTTTGCACCATATGCCATTAGGCTTATTCATAGGCTCAATTATCTGCCTTTCATCTATTATCAAGTATTAATCTAAAATCTAAAATCTAAAATGTGTTGGATAGAAACTTTTATAAATAAAAAAATATTATTAATTATAAGTATTTCATATCATATTATTAGATTATTTTTGCTAGAGCCAATTAATATATATTTTTTAAAGTATATAATGTGTATATAGCTTTTTATACTTTATAGACTCGTAAACTAGGATTAAAATTTTGAATACTAAATTTTTTTTTTATCGACCCACTTGAAGCCTATATTTAGAGACAAAGAGATTCTGAATTAATTTAATCTAATGTCTGATTTAAGAAAAACTAATAATCGATGAAGTATTTAAATATAAAATATACAAAGGATTTATTATTCATTTACCGTGTTTATGTTATAAATATAGCAGCGGCAAGTTATGGGTATGACCGGTAATTAATTCTTGAAATGAAATTTTGGATTCGGACAACAAATGTATTCGCAGCCCAACTTTGCGATTCTGGAATGGGCTTTTGTGAACCAATTGTCCCATCTACATCCTTAAATTAAGGATTTTGAATTTCAATTGTTCATAAAAAAAATGATTGATTAGCAGGAAAGAATTGCCAATCTCGCTTTTCTCTGTACAAATTTTATTAAAGGATCATACCATTATTTGCTTGAGACGGAAAAATTGACCGGACAAATCAATAAACGTAATACTAAATCCCCTTACCTATTTGAAATTGTTGCTCTATGTCAAAGATGCAGCCGGAGATTGTTGTTCTGGGTTAAAAATAAAGTTTCAAGAACTTTAAAAAAATGTTTAAATAATAATATGAGATGAGCAATTTCAATCCATTCATTGAAAAGGAAGTAGAGGTTCAAACTTAAAACCTTCATCCGAGTTCAATAAAGCTCTTTTACTAAACCAAATACGCATTGAGCTATCCTACTAAGCTAAGAACCTAATAATCAGTTCCTATTTACTAACATACTAACCACAAGCAAATGCTTGGGCATTTGCGATCCTTTCATATTAGAATGCTTGGCTCTCCGAGATTGCATTTATTGGGTATCCAAATATCATTTGATGAAAATAATTTTCGAAGGAGATGCTTTGAAAGTTATTCAAATTGCTAAGGGAGAAATTTCGATTCCTTCGTCAGTTTGCTCCAAATCTTTGCGGATATATTCGAACCTGTGAAATCCCCTGTGCAGTTTGCTTTCTCTTATACTCCTAGGTCTTGTAATATTTTAGTTATAAAAATAGCCAAAACAAATTTTCAATTAAATTAATACAATCATATCTATATTAAAAAAATCACAAGCAAATAAATCCCAACTCGGCCTATAAGAATATGCAGGATAAATAAATTTTTTAATTTTTATATATACTAAATATATATACCACAAAACAAATAAGAGTATGACCTATATATATATATATATATATATATATATGTAAGTGTTTTAAATTTTGATATTAGATAATTGATACATACTCAATTATTTAAAATTGATGAATATTTCTTTTATCAATTTGGTATACTGATGGAGACATATACCTAATTTAGATTAAAAAAAATTGTATTCGACTTTTTAATTTCTAAAACGATTATATTTTATTTTATTTATAAAATTCTGATTTTATTTATTTTAGTTATTTAATTTTAATTTTAGTTATAATTTAGTTACAATATCAACAAGGAATTGACATATTGTATCTCTATCTTTTATTGTTTTCTCGCTGATTATTTCTGCCTCATATTAATTTTTTATTTATAAAGTGACTAAATTGAAATATGATAAAAATTAAAGAATTGAAATAAAATAAATTTAAATTTTATGATAAAAATATAACTAAATATAAAGAATTCAATCAACATTTATATCATTATCCTTCCACCAAATAATGTGAGTCCGAATCTTAAGGGATCCGTCCATAAGGTATTCCAAAAGGATCTTGACAAGGGAAAAAGTATAGCTGTGAAATAACTGTAATGATTTTACTTGTATTAGTGGATTGCAATTCAATGTGATATGTTTAGTTATAAGGGGTCTTGAAGGGTAAGGTGCCTGAAACAATAGTCAATGTGCAGTTTCTTTTTTGTTTTCTTTCTCTTTTTTCTTTTTAATCAAGGAAAAGAGATTTTAACAAGTGAGACTTGAATCTTCTCATTTTATCACTTGCCTAACCCACTAATTAGTAACCAAAATGTTAGACTTTATCTAGTGATTGATGCTTTGAAATTAAAAGTCCTTAAATTCGAACTCACTCATTGTAAGAGTAAAGTCTTTTCTTTTATATATATTTAGTGATCTGTAGTCTTTTTTAGTTATTTTGTTTATCTACTTTACAATGTATTTAGAATATGCCCACTTGAAAATTAAAATTCGATCATTTTTACAGTATGTATAAATGAAGGTTAATAGAAAGAAAAAAAAAAATCATTTTACTCGTGTTTAGCTTAAAAGAGAAAATTAGCAAAAAGTGAATGATTCTCCTCTATTTTCCTTACAGAAGGTAACACTCTAATTTAAGGTTTTATCTCATAAAAAAGAATTATAATTTAAATAATTAGCCTTTTTATCTCTATTATTTTATATGAAAATTCAAAATTGAATTAATTCCGTTGCTTCTCTTTAATAATTATTTTATATAACCAAACACATTTTTATCTTCCTTTCCTTTCAACTCTCTTCTCTTTCTTTTAAAATATATTCTCCTCCTTTTCACTCTTATTGCCAAGCACAGTATTAATGTGAATAAATGCTATCTACTCATAAGAAAAAAAAGAAAACCTAAATAAATACTATCTAAGTCGTAAAAAAAATTATAAAAAAATAAAAGTAAAATACCAGAAAGGTTCAGTGTGGTCAGACAGTGAAAGCAAATGATTTAGGGTCAAGTCCATTCTCTGATAATTATTTAAAAGAGGATCAAACTCATAAATAAATTATTGACTAGAACAAATAGCAAGTACAATTTGTAAAAGGAAATTATACCAATCAGCCATAAAAGTTTCATATAAATCAACCTAAAACCCAATTCATTTTCTCATCTCAATTAATTAGATTCCTTGATTCACTTGGTCAAAGCAAAAGCAACTCAAGATAGATATTATCTTCTCAACTTTTAATAATGTGCATTTGATCACTTTTTACTTGCATGAAATATCAAGGCCTTCACACCCATTTCAGGTTCAGGTTTTAAAATGCTACTATATCACACTGCTCTATTATATGATGTGAAAGTTTTGAATGGAGATGGGTACTAATTTGACATGATTCAGAGCTTTCCATTTGCCAAACTGAGTGCATTGCCAAATATATCCAATCCCTCTCATTATTTTGATGAGATGATTTTCATCAGAAGCATGCATTTGTTTTTAAAAAATTTATCAGGTTACTATTTCTTGCCATTTTTTGCATCTTTTAATAAGAAAAGTTTTGAGCAGACATATACAGTTGGCAACCCATGTCACCTAGCTATAAAATATAGCAGCTCTTTACATCCTCTGCCTATGTTATTTATCTAATTAATGCTATTTTTTTTTATTTAATATAGCTATGTTTATATGTTGGAATATATATAATAAATTGAGAAAAATAATAATGAAGAAAATAAATATATATAGATTTTATGGGAAAAAATCTCAAATAAATCAAGGTAAAAAAATTATTAGTAAAGGTAGAAAAGTTTTACTATGAAATTATAATTTTTCTCTAATTAAAAAAGAAATATTAACACTCTTTTTTTTTAAAAAAAAAAGGAGAATTACACATTTTTCTTTTCACTCTTGAATCTTTGTTTTCTTTCTTTCTTTCCCCTCTCTAATTTTGTTGCTTTGGGATGGACGGGATATGGGATGTTGAAGGCCTTGCACCTCTTACCTATAGAGGTGCTTTGCCTCCAAGCAAAACATACGGCCAATAATTCTTTTGGCCACCAAGCTCAACTCCTTCTTTGTCTTGGATAATAATTTTTCAATAATCTCCTACCTGAAAATTCAAGTGAGAAGTTAATTATATTTTCACAGTATTGTTTCTATTTTGCCATTGATATGCCTATATCTCTAGTAGACTTAGAGGATCCACACTAGATAAATTTATCAGTATTGACCGCCTTAGGTTGTCTTTTTTTTCTTTTTAATGAATTCCAACAACGACAATCACAACATTTGATTTTAAAATATTTTCTATTTTTGAAAATAAATGAAAATAACAAATCTAGAACCACCAATTTAGTTTACCACAAATTAAAATATATAATTCTTTTTTTAAAATATAATTAATAATCTGCAAATAAGAACAAGGTCTTCAAATTATATTTTTTAGCAATTTAGAGAATTTGTCACGATTCAATTTGTGGACCCGTGATTGGTACTAGGAAATGGGTAGGCTTAAAACCACTAAAACTCATAGTAAGTCTAACTAATTAACAATTAAAATATACATACATATATATATATATATATATACATACTACTCAAATATACCAACAATTCATTCGCATGATCACAACATAATTAAATCAATCTATCAGTATGAGCGCTTAATATTTTTCCATAGTTTTAACATACCAAAATAAATTATTCAAGCTTTAGAATCACTACTATAGAGAGTCTAGATTTTTAAATAGTTCGAAATGCAAAAAGTAGAAATTAATTACAATGGGCCGAAGAAGAAGGAAGTCGAGTTATCAAAATAAAGACGACGAAGAACCTAGCTGTCACCTGAAAAATTAAATTTGAAACTGTCAATCTCGAGAGTGAGTTAAAATAATATAATCCTAAAATAAATACAGTCATCTCAATAAAATATCATATCATATCAAAACACGTGTCATACCATGATTCAGAAAAATACAATTTAAATGGTTATGGGACGAGTACCTCAGCATAACCCTAAACTCCAATCCTATTAACCATTTGGTTCCCTTATTCCAATAAGACTGGCGCCCAGAGAGTAAATCTCAACCAGAGTCCTTAATCCAGTCTGGTCACCTAATTTCCAATAAAGTCGGTGCCTAGATAGCAACGCTCAACCAGGGACCTTTCCTCCGGCAATCAAATCCTCATAGTCGAGAGAGTTATACTCGACCAGGGCAATTTCCAAGAATAATCTTTTACTACCTGTCTCTGATTAATATCGGTGCGTACGCGGTCCTGATGCAATCCATCATGTGGAATGTTCTACTGCCGCCTCATTCCAAAATTACAATCACAATATCAATAATAATTAAAAATAGCGTAAATCACAAGCAACATAAATTATTCAATAACATATTAAGAATTAAAGTTGAATAGCTTCAACTATAACAAACATGAAAATTATATGTAATAATAATAATAATAAATATAATAGCCAAAAAGAATAATAGTAATAATAATAATGATATCGATAATAACGAAAATAAAGTTTATAATAATGATGCTACTAGTATTTGTGATAATTATTAATCAAATAAAATTGATGATAATAATACTAATAATAATCATAGTAATTATTAATCCATTAACATTGTATTTCATTTAGACATGATATAAGTGCAGTTGATTATATGACTGTAATTTACAGTTCTGCTGCGTTTTGCAGTTTGCTCCTACGCCTCGGGTGGAGCTGGCTAGATGAGTGAATTATCTATTCATGAAAATAACTCAATTAATGAGATATTCTTAATTTTTTCTAGGCCTAGACTCCTAGATTAGACTGTCTAAGAAATTCCGATCTAAATATTCGGTAGAATCTCCCCAAAAGCGTGGATGTTTACCCTCTGTAAAATGGGTCCAAAACTTGCTAAAAACACTTCAATATTCAATACATTTTTATCAGGATTCGGGTCACCCATAACTGCATTATTTTTCCAACTCTGAAACACAACACAAATCACAATTAACAACAGGCGGTCCGTCATTAATATTTATTCCACAACCAACCCACAAATAATTTACTGGTATCTAATTAATTATTCATAACCGCAATTATCACAAAATTGAATAATAATTAATCACACTAATTAATTCATAATATTTATAATTAAACTATCAATTAATCAAATTAAATTAATTAGTTATTTATAATTAACAACTAATGGGGTTATTAATTTCTAAAAATTTTTAAATAATTTTTAAGATTCAAATGAATTTTACCAAGCTAAAAATTAAAAATTATATGCATCCGGGAAATATCGGGAACCGAAAGCCGGTACCGCCAACGTATTGGATTTTAAATCCGAAAGCGCCTACGCGAAGCTTGAGTTACAGGAAGTTCGAAAATGCAAATGCTTTTGCTGGAAATCACCAGAAGCCACCAGATCGAGGCCGGAAAGTTTCAGCTCCAGCGAGGCTATATACTACTATCGGTGGAGGAAAAATGGCAGGGGAGCTTAGCTTGGGGGTTTTTAACGACGGAAAGCTCGTTTTCGGCGTTAGATTTGCAGGAAAAGGGCGGTAGACGGATGTGCTTGTAATGGTAGTGATGGAGGAGCTTCCATTCTCCAACTCGTTCGTCGACAATAGAAAGAAAAAGAAGGAAGCGACGCCAATGAGGAAAAGGGAAGAAGAGTTTGCGGCAGCTAGAATGAGGTGAAGTGATGGCAAAAATAGGGGGTGAGGGAGAAGGAAAAAGTTTTGTCATATATATATATATATTTGTAAAATTTCTTTCTAATCCCTCATTTTAATTTATGCTATAAAAACACCCCCAACTTAAATAGATTACACTTATATATACATATATATTTATATACTCTTATATGATAATTAGTCAAAGTAATTCAACTTAATAAAATTATAATTTAATTATTTAATTTCATAAATAAATATAATATAATTATTTCGAAGTATTAAATTAAATGGTACCCATTTATTCACGAAAAATATTAATTTATTAAATTGCCCCCGACAACTAATAAAATTAAAAAAATCAAAGAAAAAGATTACGGGTATTACACATATGTAAGAAATGAAACTAAAAGTTTAATAATTGCAAAAGTTAATAGAGGAAAACACAAAAATATAACCATAATAGAATATTGAAAGTAAGACTCAGTGTGAAAAATAAGACGTCAATAATCAAAAAATTTAAAATTCCATAAAATACCACCCAAACACCAATAAAAAAATCTAGGACAAACAAAATTAAAACTCTAAAGTTTATGTATCACATAATGCCCTTAAAATAAATTTATATTTATCTTTTATAGTTAGAATTTGAAGATAGTATGCCATGTATTTTCCAAGACACGATGAATCAACACAATTAATGAACACCACATCAGCTATAATAGTAAAATTGATGAGCTCTATTATAATAATTGGAAGAAAGAACTAAAAGAATAGAAGAATATAATACATTTCTCTAAAGAATAGAAGAGTATTAAATATTTTTCTTTATGTATCTTGATTGAAATAAAGTTTGATATGTAAACAGAATGCCTAGAACAAGGATATTATGATCTTTGGCAATATCTTGAGGCTTCTGGTGTATCATAATTAATTTATAATTTTTGATATATAATAATTAATTTATTTATGACCTAATACGACTTTTGATATATCTTAGTATTTTTTTTATATCTACGCAGATTATATTGCTAAGATATAAGAGTGATATTAATGCAGTATTTTAACTTTCCATCATCAGGTACTTACACAATCTAAAATTTCTTTGAACATTGTTTATTTTAATGACGTAGGTAAGTATTTCAAGAAATATTTAGCTAAATCCATAGATGTTATTGGTATTATTCACAAATTATCTTGCCCTCATTCTCCTTAATAATGGGATAGTGATGTCTATCAATATGTACTCGCAAGTGTACGAACTGTTCCTATAATAAGAATAAATTCACAACGAGGTCGATCTTACAAAAAACTGCAGAGCCGTTATTATAAAGATTAATTATCACACAAAAATATTAAAAATAAATCTAAATACTTTATTTATACAATGATTATGATATGTGAAACTATATGATAAAATTAGTATTTAGCCTAGCCATTTACTTAGTAATCCTTTTGTTTTATTTTGAGCTTAAATCTAATGAATGAGATAGTGATATGTTTTTTCTTCTAGCCATTTAAACTAATGATGCAATTAAAATTTCTTCTAGCAACATAGACTGAAGTAAAGATGGCATTTCTAATACATTCAACCTAAATATTTTCATAACATGTATTATTATTAAATTGATATGATAGTCAACTAAGAATAATAGTTAAAACTAATAAAGATATGAATGTTAAGAAATCATTCATCAAATAAATAAATAACAAAGTTCATACTTATGAAATTAACCTAACATACTTAATTCAATGGTCATCGTTATTAAATAAAAAGACATGAAATAAAACAGAAAATAAAAATTCTCTTAAAATCTAGAATCCTTCAAGTAGGATTTGAAGAAGATGATTTTTCATCACTCTCTACTTCTTGAAAAGCTTTTTTGATCTTAAAAGAAAAATGGAAAAATAAACTAAAGTGTTTATGGAGGATGAACTATAGAGAATTGCAGAAAGAATAATAAGATATAGATGCAGACTGAATGTGTATATTCCCATGGTATATTTGATCTCCACAACTTGATATTCCTCTTGCAGAGTCTTCCTCTAAATACAAAACTTTTAAGAGTTATCCTCTACAACTCTTAACTATTCCAACTTAAGTAAATATTCTAACTTAAATAAATAACTAATAATGGTTCATAATTACATGAAAATTTAATTAAGAGAAATTTACACTATATACGTCTAAATCTAAAAATAATTGCAAAAAATCCCTCTTGTTTTGTTTTGTTACATCTTTACGCTTTAACATTACATTTTTACGCTTTCTCACTGTACTACTTGAAGTGACCCATGTTTCAGTATAAGAATTAGTAGATCAATAAATTAATGAATTTGAAATGACCCATGTTTCAGTATAAGAATTAGTGAACCAGCAAAATTAGTGAAATTTGATTTGAGTAGAGAGGTTAATTTCATCATTTGAAATAATAGCCACATGATCTCTAAAAATGTAAACATCTTTTAGAGATCATTCAGGCTGCATTAATTAGTGATCATGTTCCATCTCATCTAAGGATTGAAGCTTAAAGTTCTACTTTTTAAGTGTTTTTACCGGCCACTCTTTATTTTGTTAAAACCAAACTAAAAAACTTTAAAGACAATCTTATCCATCAATAAAATAATAACAATCATTAAACTCATGGATATCATCACTGCAATTAAATTGCAATATTTCTATTCTTTAATAAAGAATATAACTTTTAATTTATTTTATTTACTTAAATTATTAATTTGATATTAGAAACATGTAAAAGTTATATTTATTTTATCTAGTAAAATATACTTATGCATTTTATATTATTTTTTAAAATTTGAATATATACCTTTTATTTTTTTAATATGATTCACATATGAAATAATATTTTTTTAAATCCTTAATCCACTTTATAAATTAATCTTTTAAATAGAATAAAATAATTATTTTTATTTTAACTAAAATATATTTTCAGACTTATTCTTACTTTTAGTATTGACTATCTTCAAAAATAGTTAAAAGAATAAGAACTTTGAAAATAATTATATGACAATAAAATAATTAATTTTTAATTATATAATAAATTTTTAATTTTAAAATATAATAATATTAATTATATTGATATATTAATTTATATAATACTAAAATTAATTAGTAAGAAATTTTTATATTATTGTATTAATAAAATTCTAAAATTTAAAAAGATATTAAAGATATTTAAAAATAGTTAATTTATAATTATTTTTTAAAATTTTATAAATAATATTAAATATAAATTTTTATTAAATTATATCAATTAATTTAATTTTATAATTAAAATAAAAATAACAGTCGTACAATCTATGAATAAATGATTAATTTTTTAATTTTCAGATAAAAAGAAAGAAATAAAGTCTTCAGCCCCCACTCGTCTTCATATAAGTCCGCCCCTGTGGCAATCCTTCGTCTTTTTTCTTTTTCTCTTTTTTCTCTTTGTTTTGGGTTTGACCTGTAACTATATGGAACTTAGAAAATTCTTAGGCTTTAATGACACATTTTCTACAAATTGAAAGAATAATGATTCGGATTGAAGATGAGTCCATTACTCCCTTGACTATATATTAATTAATATCAATGGCCACTAGCAGTTGCGGTGTGACTGCAAAAATTGGGTTATTTGCGGAATTTGCTTCAATTGGATTTTTTTATTAAAATACTTTTACGAAAAAATTTTATTGAAAATACCAAGAAACACTGGAAAGGTAACAAATTTTTTTTTGATTTTAATCCTACGACATAGAAGAAAGAGGAGAAAATTCTGTAGAATTAGTCTAAATTTAAAACGGATTAGCCAACCTAGTCTTCGAATCTATTCTAACTATCAAAAAATTCCTAGAATTTTGGGTGGGATGGGTATTGTAATTCTTTCTACATCTCGGGGTATAATGACAGACCGAGAAGCTTGACTAGAAGAACCGGTAGAGAAATCTTATGTTATATATGGTAATTTTTCGGATATCTGAATTGTATCCCAACTTCTTATTTGTGAAAAAAAGAAGTTTCTAATATCATTCCTCTTACATTAATCGATACTTGAAGGGGATTTTAGATGGAATAAAAGAACAAAAATGGATTCAATTCGGGAAGGTTTAATTTATGGATCACTTTTTCAATAGTATGTTTCAAGTTCCTTTAGATAATGAAGATCTCGTTTTAGGTTATGCTTCAGGAAGGATCCAACATAGTTTTTTATACCTATACTGTTCAGAAATAGTGTTAAGTATTTAGAACTCGACTAGAGCACTTTTAATTTATAAACTCCGTAACAAACAAAGATTTGAATGATTAGTCAGTTTTTTTTTTCAACTTTCAAATTCCTTTCACTTTCATCATTTTCAAGGGATACAATTTGCGATTCCAAAGTTTAAAGAAACTTATTTTCTTCAAAAAAATTATGTATATTCAAAATTTAAGGAACGAGAAATATAAAAATAAGAGCTTATGTTCGTAAAATTTGTGAAAAATGTTGACTGGTACATAGATGGGGGCGAATTATAGTAATTTGCTTTAACCCGAGACATAAACAAAGACAAGGATAATCTTGCTAAGCGGAAACGCTCTAAAGGATCTGATGTACAAATAAAAATATATATAAATAAAAAAAAGATCTATTTTGACATGAGACGGATATATCCATAGACCCTTGACTTATATTTATGAGATAATAAAATATGGCAAAACTTTTACCAAGAATTGGTTCACGCAGGAATGGACGTATTGTTTTACGTAAGAGTGCACATAAAATACCAAAAGGTGTTACTCATGTTCATGCAAGTTTCAATAATACTATTATGACCTTTATAGATATACGGGGTCGAGTGATTTCTTGGTCCTCTGCCAGCACTTGTGGATTCAGTAGCACAAGAAGAGGAACGCCATTTGCAGCTCAAAATTGCAATAGGAAATGCTATTCGAATAGTAGTGGATCAAGGTATACAACGGACAGAAGCCATGATAAAAGGTCCTAGTCTCGGGTGAGAAGTAGCATTAAGAGCTATTCGCTGAAGTAGTATATTATTAAACTTCGTCCAGGATGTAACTCTTATGCCACGTAATGGCTGCAGGCCTCCTAAAAAAGGCGTGTGTAAATATAAATATTGAAGAGATTTCAAGAGAAATAAATAATTCAATGATTTCAATATTATTAATGATTCAATAGAAAGTAACAATATCTACTCGGACACTATAGTGGAAATGTGTTGAATCAAAATACTGACAATAAGCGTATTTCTTATGGACGTTTTATTCTGTCACTATTTATGAAAGGCCAAGCCGACACAATAGGCATTGCGATGTGAAGAGCTTTGCTTAGAGAAATCGAAGGAACATGTATCACACGTGCAAAATCTGAGAAAATACCACACGAATTTTCGACTATAGTTGGTATTCAAGAATCAATACATGAAACTTTAATGAATTTGAAAGAAATTGTATTGAGAAGCAATTTGTATGGAACTTATGACACATCGATTTGTGTCAAGAGTCCTGGATATATAACTACTCAAGACATCATTTTACCGCCTTGATAATACACAGCATATCACTAGCTTAATGGAACCAATTGATTTGTGTATTAGATTACAAATCGAGAAAAATTACGGCTGTCGTATAAAATTGATAAATAACTTTCAAGAGGAAAGTTATCCTATGGAGGATGTATTTATGCCTGCTTGAAATGTGAATCATAGTGTTCATTCTTATTGAAATGGGAATTGTAAACATGCAAAACCCTAAGACTATAGATCATGTAAGCATGCAAAACCCTAAAACGGAGATCATGTAAAACATGCAAAAAACCCTAAAACACTTCGTTTTCTTTTTTGATTACTTGTTACAAGTATATATCTTAGAGTTCTATATCTAGTTAGCTATTTAACAACTTAACTATAACATATAAACAATTCTATTCAAAGTTAAGTTAGTTAAACCTATTCAAACTTAACTTCTATTCAAACTTATCTTTCAACAACCATATCTACAACTGAGTCTTTAGATTTCCACACTCCCCCTCAAGTTGGAGCATAAGATTCTGACATGCCTAACTTGCCAATAAGATTTCGAAACACTTTGCTAGTAACAGCCTTGGTAAGAGCATCAGCAAGTTGATTTTCGGACTTAACAAACAACAACTGGATTACCTGTTGATCAATTTTTCTTTGATAAAGTGCCGATCAATCTCCACATGTTTAGTACGATCATGTTGGACAGGATTTCTTGCTATCTCAATGGCAGCCCTATTATCACAAAACAGTTTCATTGGCTTCTGACATTCAATCTTCAAGTCTTTAAGAACCCGTGGAATCCATATTAATTCACACATCCTATGAGCTATTCCTCGAAATTCAGCTTCCGCACTTGATCTTGCGACTACTTTCTGCTTTTTACTTCTCCAAGTTACCAAGTTTCCTTCAATATAAGTAAGATACGCAGAAGTTGACCTTCGAGTTGTCTGATCTCCAGCCCAATCCGAGTCAGTGTAACCTTCGACTTTTGAACCGTCATTTTTAGAAAAATATAAACCCTTTCCCGGAGTTCCCTTTAGGTACCTTAGAATTCTATAGACTGCTTCCATGTGTTCAACGCTTGGTTGATGCATAAATTGGCTCACCACACTCACTGAATAAGCAATATCAGGTCTGGTATGTGATAAATAAATCAGTCTCCCAACCAGTCGTTGATACCTTCCAATGTCAGTAGGTACTTGATTTGGATAAATTCCGAGCTTGTGATTGAACTCCATAGGTGTTGCCGCAGGTCTACATGCAAGCATTCCAGTTTCTGTTAGTAAATCAATCACATATTTTCTTTGGGAAAGAGAAATACCTTCTTCAGTTCGTGAAACCTCTATTCCTAGAAAATATTTTAGACATCCAAGGTCTTTCATCTCGAATTCAGTTGCGGGCCTTTTGAAGTGATCTCATTTCTTCATTATCATCTCCCGTAACAATCATATCATCAACATACACAATGAGGACAGTAATCTTCCCATCTTTGTGTTTAATAAACAATGTATGGTCAGCATTACTTTATGTGTATCCAAATGTCTTCATGGCAACTGTGAGTCTACCAAACCAAGCCCTAGGAGATTGTTTCAGTCCATATAAAGCCTTCCTCAGTCTACAAACCTCATTTTTCTTGGACATTTCAAAATTAACACCTGGTGGAATATCCATATAAACTTCTTCTTCGAGGTCACCATTGAGGAATGCGTTTTTAACATCAAATTGTTTCAAATCCCAGCCTCTATTCACTGCCAAGGAGATCAGTATCCTAATGGTATCCAGTTTCGCAACTGGTGCAAATGTTTCTTGGTAATCAACACCATATCTCTGAGTGTAACCCTTCGCGACCAATCTTGCCTTATATCTATCCACACTCCCATCCATATTAAACTTCACAGTGAACACCCATTTGCACCCAATGGTCTTCTTCTCATCAGGTAATGGAACTACCTCCCAGGTCTGATTCTTCTGTAATGCCCTCATCTCCTCATTCATTGCTGCCTTCCACTTAGGATCTTTTAAAGCATCCTGTACAGTATTAGGAATAGGAATGTGCTCTAACTGATTTACCACAAGAGCATATGGACCTGACACAACTCAATTTTGATTAGAAATATAGTTAGTGATAGGATATTTCACATTGGAGTGTAAGTTTGGTTCATGTTGATCTTTGGGATTGTCTAATAACAGGAATAATAGACTCATCAGATTCAATAAGTAATGGAGCACTTACCTGAGTGATGTTTTCAGATTAGATATCCTGCATCGGAGCTTCGGTATATGGTGTTATCAAAGGTTGATTCATCTCGCCAGAAGTGCTGTCACCTCCAAGAAATCTCATTTCTTCACTTAGCAAACAATCATCACATGTTAAGTAATTAATCTGTTCAGAGATTACCTCATTATCTCTACATATTCTCTCCCCCTGACCAGGAGAATTCAAACCCGTCTTGAGGTAATAGGGTTCAGTTTCCCTGAAAGATACATCCATACTCACCACTAGTTTCTTTTCCGAGGGATTATAACACCTATATCCCTTTTGAGAGTCTGCATACCCTATAAAAACACATCTTTTCGCACATGGATCAAGCTTAGTTTGCAAATGCTTAGAGACATGCACAAACACGACACAGCCAAACACTCGTGGTTCTAGATTAGGCACATGATGAGTCTTACACAAAGAATTCAATTTTTGTTGAGGAGTATCAAAACCTAGGACACGAGAAGGCATTCTATTCATCAAATAGACAGTAGATTTCACAGCTTCTCCCCAATAATACCTCGGCATATTCATTCCAAACAAAGAGGCACGAACAATCTCTAAAATTTGCCTATTCCTTCTTTCCGCCAAGCCATTTTGTTGGGGAGTATACGTACATGATGTTTGATGCCTGATTCCCTTCTGAGACAAATATTTTCCAAGAGTTGAATCCATGAACTCCATTGCATTATCTGTTTTCCATACAAGAATTGGTTTCTGATATTGAGTATTCACCATGCTACAAAATTCATAGAAAGCTGTACCTATATTGTTCTTATTACGTAATAAGGCAATCCATGTCATGCGAGTACACTCATCAACAAAAGTAACAAAATACTTGGCATTCGAAAACATAGAAATTTTTGAAGGTCCCCATACATCCGAGTGAATGACTGAAAAAGGTTCACTACTCTTATTCAAACTAGGAAAATATGGAACTCGATGACTTTTTGCTAATTCGCAAACATCACACTTAAAATCTGATTCATCAAAACTTGAAAATAAATGAGGTTTTAATTTCCTAAGGTAACTAAAAGACAAATGGCCAAGTCTACAATGCCATAACCATACATCTTCTCGTCTCTTAGTTTCATTATTCATCAAACACATCTACCCTACTTGTTGTCCTTCAGCTTGCCCTAACTCCAGGTAGTAAAGCTGTCCTCTTCTAACACCATAACCAATTGTCCTCCGAGTCAGAGTATCCTGAAAAATACAGTAACAAGACCAAAAAGTTACTGTACAATTTAAAGAGGAAGTAATTTTGCTAACAGAAAGGAGATTACACTCGAGAGATGGGACAACAAGAACTGAATCAAGGGTAAGACACTCGTGACTTAATAGAACCTTCACCAATGACTTGGCATTGACTCCCATTAGCTGTAGAAACAAAGCTTTGAGAAGGTGATTTTAGTGTTTGTATCCTATTCGAATTTCCAACCATATGGTCAGAAGCTCCTGTGTCAATTATCCAAGCATCATTTTCAATGAAAGTTGATAATGCCTTACCCTTACCACCACCTGAGTGAGCTACATGAGCAGTTGGAATGTCAGACTTTGATTCTGAAAATAAGTTATCCACAGCAGCAGCAATCTGGTTACTCTTCTTGCGTGGCTTCTTTGAGAAATCCCACCAGTCTGGATATCCAATCAGCTCATAGCAACGCTGCTTGGAATGTCCAGACTCACCATAATGATCACATACATAGTTAGGTTTTCCTCCTGAATGATTCCTTCGATTCCTGGATGATCCCTTTTAATTTGTCGCTAGTGCTACACTTTTAGATACAGGAGAAGAAGATCCTCCCATGGTCTTCCTTTATTGAAATTCACATCGGACATATGCATAGGAACTTTCCAAGTCAAGTTTGGGGTCCTTCCTAAGAATTTCCCCACGCACTTGATCGAATTCATGGTCCAATCCACTGAGAAAGATATGAACCCTAAGCGTAGACATAGCCGAATTCAACTCCACAACTCCATTTACAGTGCTTGCCGAAGATGAAGACCTTTGATCAATTTCCTGAAAAATTGATATAAGTTCAGTATAGTACGTAGAGAGTGGTCTTCCATCTTGCTTAATGGTGAATGATTTCTGATTTAACTCAAACAGCCGAGTTTCATCAGAACCATCATAAAAAGTCTTCGATACTGCCTCCCAAACCTTCTTTGCTGTTCCAAGACAGATGAATCTTTGCATAAGAGATGGAATCATGGAATCAATGAGCTAGCTTTTCACCTTTTGGTTGTCAGTAACCCAGCCTGCAAGCTTCGCATCATTTTCATCAGGCCTTTTTTCACTCCCGGTTAGAAAACCAGCCTTATTTCGTGCCCCTATCCTCATCTCCATCAACTGAGACCATAAAGGATAGTTAGTTTCATCGAGAATGACACTATTAGGAAAGGATGCATTCTCTTGTTGTATGATGATTGGTGTAGGTGTTTTGAAGCTCATAGTTACGATAAGTTTTTCGAAGATCTGAATGATTTACAATCTGCCTTAGGTATGCTCTGATACCATGTAAACATGCAAAACCCTAAGACTATAGATCATGTAAGCATGCAAAACCCTAAAACGGAGATCATGTAAAACATGCAAAAAACCCTAAAACACTTCATTTTCTTTTTTGATTACTTGTTACAAGTATATATCTTAGAGTTCTATATCTAGTTAGCTATTTAACAACTTAACTATAACATATATACAATTCTATTCAAAGTTAAGTTAGTTAAACCTATTCAAACTTAACTTCTATTCAAACTTATCTTTCAACAACCATATCTACAACTGAGTCTTCAGATTTCCACAGGAATGAAAAGCAAGAGATACTTTTTCTCAAAATATAGATAAATGGGAGTTTAACTCCTAAAGAAGAAGCACTTCATGAAGTCTCCTAGAATTTGATTGATTTATTTATTCCTTTTCTACATGCAGAAGAACAAAACTTCCATTTAGAAAAAAACCAACACAAGGTTACTTTCCCTTTTTTTACCTATTATGATAGATTGACTAAATTAAGAAAAAAATTAAAATTAGATAATATTAATACGTTTTTATTGACCAATCAGAATTGACTCTTAAGATCTATAATTGCCTCAAAAGATCTAATATACATACATTATCAAACCTTTTAATATAAGTCAAGAAGATCTTATGAAAATTGAACATTTTCTTATAAACTATGTAAAATATATATTGGATATTCTAGAAATAGAAAAAGATTTCACAATTTAATTTTTTACCAAAGAATAAAATATAAATCCGATAGATGTTATCTAGGGAGAATTCACTTTGAAGTGACTATTCTCTAGATATACATACACGTCGTGATATTTTATTTTACAATTGAATCAATTTTAAAAAAGACCTAAAGTTAGGGATTTATCATTAGACAATATTGCTCCAATACCTAACCAAAGGGCTACTGCAGTACCAACTAAAAAGACGGTTATCGCAATTGGACGACAAAATGGATTTTGAAATTTATTAACATTCTCCAGAAAGGATACTGTTAATAATCCTGCAGGTATTGAAACCATTAAAAGAACACCCAATAACTTATTGGGTACTGTATGAAATATTTGAAATACAGGAAAGAAATACCATTCAGGCAATATTTCCAAAAGAGTTGCAAATGAATCTGCAGGTTCACCAATCATTGATGGTTCTAGAACTGCTAATCCTACATTACATGCTATAGTACCTAGAATTACTACCGGAAAAATATATAAAAGATCATTGGGCCATGCGGGTTCTCTGTAATAATTATGACCCATTCCCGTAGCCAATTTAGCCCTTAATATAGGATCATTCAAGTCAAGTCTTTTTGTTATTGGGATAGATAAATTCTTATAAATCCATCCTCCGAAGGAACCGAACATGATAATTTTTCATCATCCAGCTTGAGCAAGAATCAAACGAATCAAACAGATCCATATAAAAAAATCTTGTATGTATAGATCTTATAAATTGTAAAATGTTAGCCATGTCTACACATATATGAATGATTTTATGTAATATTATGTAATAAAAAATTGACTAGATTCCTTTTTCTAGAGTTACAATTAATTATCCATTGCAAGGAATTTATTCTTACAAGTAAATGCTCAATACCCAAGTAGGCCTAAAAGGTAATCATGATTAAGTGCTTTTTAGATCGTCTCAGACCTTTCGATTGGCCTTTATCTCTAAAATATATCGAGATTTTTACATATAAAGGATTTACTTGTTACTAATATAGTTTAGCCTATGTCATTCTTTAGATCCCTTATTTCACTTCACTCCGATAGTATCATAAATTGGATCAATGCAAAGGAAATGACTTTATTTTCATACTATAATGTATTAAGTAATAAAGTAAAAGAAATAGATAAAATAAAACATATAAATAAAATAGGTAAAATAGAATATAGATGCTACCATATCGCTTATTCAACTGCGTTTTGCGGAGCCAGTTCATGTACAATATAATTGGATCTGATCATAAAAAGATTCTCTTCAAGTGAACTAGCCTATCCTCTGTAAAAGGCTTATGCAGTGGTTGGAGACACATTTGGTTATTAACTCCAATGTAGCGGATAAGGGCATAAATTCGCACGGCCAAATCAATAGTCCAAGTCACACACTCCCATAATCCATTTTTATTTTAAGAGAATTCACTTTAACTATTCATGTAAAATAAAAAAAAATTGGAGTTGAAGGGAAATATCCAAATACAAGTTTTATTCTTTTCAATAATCCATATTTGTAGCAATGAAATATTATTCTTTCTCCTCTAAGCGATCAATGGTTGATTACAAATATTTATAATCTATATTCTCTATACCATAAAAGGCTTGAAATATCTTGCTTACGTATCATTGGAAAGTGCATTAATATAAATATGTGAGTAAGAAGAGGTAATACAAAAGTGTGTAAACTATAAAAACGAGTCAAAAAGGATTGTTCTACATTAGCATTTTCACGTAATAACTCTACCAAAGGCGATCCTATTATAGGACTAGCCTCTGGCACGCCTGTTACAATTTTTACTGCTTAATAACCAATTTGGTCATAAGGTCAAGAATAACCAGTTACGCCAAAAGATGCGGTTAATACAGCAAGAACCACACCTGTAACCCAAGTCAATTCACGAGGTTTTTTAAAGACACCAGTGAGATACATACAAAATATATGCAGGATCATTATTAAAACCATCATACTTGTCGACCATCGATGAACTGATAGGATAACCAACCAAAGTTAGCTTCAGTCATTATGTATTAAATAGAAGTAAAAGCCTTAGTAACGATCGAACGGTAGTAAAAATTCATAGCAAACCCCGTAGCTACCTGTACTAAAAAACAAGTAAGCATAATTCCTCCTAAACAATAGAATATGTTGACATAGGGAGAACATATGTACTAGTTATATCATCTTCAATCACCTGAATCTTGAGACGTTCTTTGAACCAATCATAAACTTTATTGAGATAATTAAACCAGAGGGCCTCCCCCTCTGAGAACCGTATATGAGAATTTCATCTCGTACGGCTCAAACAGAACCACCAAAATACTAGTTGAAATGGATGTGGGTAATAGAATAGAAACTTCTTAATCCTACAATTCAATAGTTTTCTTTGAAGATGATGATACGAAAAAAAATCCAAAAACTCTTCTTTGTGGTTATAATGCCAAAATATCAAGTAGGCTCTTTCATCTCTTGATGTTGATTGTTACAAGCCTCTTGAATCTTCTATTTACCCATTTTTTTTCATTTTTTTATGTAATACAGCCTTACTGTTGTTTTCATTATTATTGATAGGAATTTCTTGTTAAGATCCTATAAATCGATTGAAACCTTAAATTTATATTAGAACCACGATGACTTAATAAAAACTTCAAACTAAGTCCAAAGATTCCCTAAGTAAGAACCATTGTACCATCATTTATTCACTAAATAAATATAATGAGTAAAAATCCAAAGAAAGGTTTGTCCTTTGATCAAACATAGAAAAAGAGGAGGAAAAATCTTTCAATTTATACCTTCTAATTCTTTAAAAAAATTTGGAATTCGGTCACGGGATCTAAATATTAAGTATGAATCATAGTTCTAATACTTCATAATATATTTCATATATTCTATGCTCCATATACTAAAATAAATACCTGACGAGGTAGAAATCATCTCTATCAAGATGACAGGCCCACTCTCTGTACTATCAATACGATCAATTATAACAAGTCGCACACTCATATTCCAGAAATACAGGAAGAAAGAAATTTCACGATCAAACTACCAAAATAGAATAAAAAATTTGAGACCAAGCCAAAATGCTTCTTTTGTATTGAAAAAACTAGGACTTAGCATTTCTTATAAATTTAATTCATTGATATTATGTCTAGTAAAACGGAAGAATTATAAATCTCTAAAATAATATATAGGAATACCGTAAATAGGGCCATTGTGAAATCCATCAAAGGAGTAGTTCCCCATCCAGGAACTACTTTACTATATTCTGAATTCAATGGTTTCAATAAATCCCCTACAAAAGTTTATCTTGGACCAGATCTAGAACTACCGTCTATGCTTTGTGTAGCTATAAATCCGATTTGTATTATTTGATATCTGTTGACTTTGTATACCATTCCGTTGTAAATAAATGATCTTATCATAGATCTATTGTGGTCTTGAAATTAAATTATATAATAATGAAAACAACAACCCTAGTCACCATCTTTATATCTGGTTTACTTTGTAAGTTTTACTGGGTATGCCTTATATACTGCTTTTGGGCAACCCTCTCAACAACTAAGAGATCTATTCGAGGAACACGAGGACTAGTTGAAGTAAAGAGCCTCCCAATATTGGGAGGCTCTTTACTTCAATTAAGATAACGAAAAATCATTTTATGTTTTCTAGTTAGAACTTTAAGTGGTTCGCGAAAAAGATAGCAAAAAAAAATGATTCCTAAAGTTGAGACTAAAAGGAATGTATAAACCAATGTATCCATAAAGTCAATCGTGGTTTACAATCATAGCTCCATACATATTTATTGGAAATCGTCTTCCGCATAGAAAAAGAACAAGATTCAAAGAAATGACGTCAATTCAAATTTAGATATCTCTAGTACCTTGTGTCAAATTACAAAAATAAAATAGAATAGAGGCAGAAAGTAAGAGATATCAAATATTGCATCAGACTACCTGTGTTCTTGTAGTCGGACCTCCAATTTTTTGGAATGCTCCAAATTCCACTTGAACGTCTAAATTTGGATCAATGCCAGTAAAAACATCTTTGAACAAAGTTCGAGCACCATGCCAAATGTGTCCAAAAAAAAGAGCAGAGCGAATGAAGCATGTCCAAAAGTAAACCAAGCCCTTAGACTACTACAAAAAAAAACCATCAGATTTCAAAAGTAGCGCGATCTAATTCAAAAATTTTGCCTAATTGAGCGCATCTAGCATATTTTTTCACAGTAGCAGGATTACTATAATTGACTCTATTTAATTCGCCACCATAGAACTCAATGGTAATGCCTACTTGTTTGACACTATACTTTGACTCTGCCCTTCGAAAAAGAACATCGGCTCTAACAATTCCATCTCCGTCTACAAAATAACTGGAAATATTTAAAAAAAGTAGGCATACAACGTACATGAACCTCACACCCTTCTTTATCTCTAAAGGTAAGATGTCCTAACCACCCAACAACTATTCCATCTCCATTGTCCATTGAGCCTGCTCTGAACAATCCACCTTTTGTCGGATTATTACTAATATAATCATAAAAAGCTAATTTTTTAAAGATTTATTTTATAAGTAAACAAGTTAAAACTCATTTTTCTTAAAAACTAGAAGAAAAGCCCTTTCATTAGCATTAGACATTAGAAAAAAAAGAGTTAAGTTAAAAGGTACTCACTGTCAAAAAAGGAGGTTTAGAATCTATACATTGATTCTTTGTTTTATTTTCATCAATTTTTGTTGAACCGTATGCATCAAAAGGTGCATGTACAGTTCCTAGAAGATAGAAATTTATCTTAAATAACTTTATTGAGAAAGATTACTTTTCTTAGGTCAAGATGTTGATAGCGAGATCTCGAATCAACTTATTAGTCTTATGGTATATCTCAGTATAGAGAGCGAGACTAAAGATTTGTATTTGTTTATAAACTCTTCTAGTGGATGGGTAATACCTAGAATAGCTATTTATAATACTATGCAATTTGTGTGACCAGATGTACAAGTAGTATGCATAGGATTAGCTGCTTCAATGGCATCTTTTATCCTAGTTGGGGGAAAAATTACCAAACGTTTAGCATTGCCTCATGCTTGGTGCCAATGGGTTTTTATTTGAAAGAAAAAAGAAAACTATGCCTTTGCCATAAGAAATATTGAAATATAAATATTAAGTAATAATAGCATGAAAGCTCGAATTCGATATAGATATAAGAATTTCTTTAAACATTAGATTTATGTATCAAAAGAGTAGTATGAGATATTAAGTAAGGGTATTTATTTTATTCTATCAGGGCCTATTTTAGCGTCACAAAATTTTTTATTTTCGCATTAGAGGGCTCTTAACATTATGTATGTTATAAAAATAAAAGAGTATGAAAAAAGAATTTATTTTTCAAATAAAATAAAAAAACTTTGGGATTGCTAAATCACTGATGAAATAAAGCAACGGGACCCCATAGTATTTTGTTTTATTTTTTAACTCCTTCAAAGACAAGGAAAGGGTCGTTATTTTACTGATTTACCTGATAAACTCTATGTTTTTATTTGATAAAAAAAGGTAAGTAAAAGTGAATTTCATTATGGAGCCGCATGCAATGCGTAAACAATGCCTATACGATTGTTCAATTCTATATTTTTTTCTCTTATTATTCTTTATCTCTTCTCATCTTATTTTATTTATTATATGAGATAGAATAGCCATTTTTTTCTTATATCATCAGGGTAATGATTCATCAACCTATTGCTGGTCTTTATGAGGCCCAAATAGGAGAATTTGTCTTGGAAGCAGAAGAACTACTGAAACTGTGCGAAATCCTCACAAGGATTTATGCACAAAGAATGGGAAAACCTTTAGGGGTTGTATTTGAAGATATGGAAAGAGATATTTTTATGCCAGCAGTAGAAACCCAAGCTCATGCAATTGTTGATTTTGTAGCAGTTGCATAAGAAATAGCAGAAATCTCACATAAATCATGATTGAATATTCTTTAATATTCTATTAATTATTTAATAATAGAATATTAATATAAAAAAATTCATAATCATCCGGTTAGGATCGATCTAAACGAGCCCATTATGCATATGATTTAACATGCCAACTATTAAATAACTTATTAGAAACACAAGACATCCAATCACAAATATCATCAAATCCCTCGCTCTCGGGGGATGTCCTCAACGCCGAGGAACATGTACTAAAGTGTATGTGTGACTTGTTCAGATCGTGAACTTGGACAAAAGAAAACTTTTTCCAATATCTATGATCCGTGCAAATAAATAAGATAGAATAGAAGAATTCCCTTTATTATCTAAAAAAAAAAGAAAAAAATTATCTATCATATTCATCTATTGTGTACCAAATTTATGGTTTTATTACTGCAACCTCAACTTTCAATTTAAAACAAGAAAGAGTTTTCCATTAGTAACAAATGATTATCCTTTAAGCGGGGGAAATCTTATTTAAATTAAAAGGCAAAAAATTATACCCCTACTCTTATTAGAACGGACTAACAGGGTCAACTAATTAGAAAATCCTCATAATTAAATATCGTTCCTGTATAGACGGATCTCCATGTGAAAGACTTGTTACTATTCATGGGTAAAGCCAAAAAGTATAGAGTAGCTTGGTAGCGTGTTTGTTTTGGGTACAATAACAAGCCACTAAAAGATTCTACTGAGAAAAAAATGGCTCTCAAGAACATAGAGGAGGTAAGATGGGCAGTTAGTCAGATCTAGTATGGATCGTACATGGACGATAGTTGGAGTCAGCGGCTCTCCTAGGGTTCCCTCATTTGGGATCCCTAGGGAAGAGGATCAAGTTGACCCTTGTGAACAACTTGATGCATTATCTCTCTTCAATCCTTTAACGAAATACAGAAAAAAGAAAGAAAATTCATGGACCGACCCCATCATCTCCACCCCGTAGGAACTACGAGATTACCCTAAGGATGCCTTCAACATCTAGGGGTCGCGGATCGACCATAGATCCCTATTTAATAAGTGGAACGCATTAGTTGTCCACTCTCAAGTTGGGCAGTAAGGGTCGGAGAAGGGCAATCACTCATTCTTAAAACCAACATTCTTAAGACCAAAGAGTGGGCAGAAAAGGAAAGTAAGCTCTTCGCTCCTGGTTTTCCTATAGCTAGATCCTCTAGAGCCACAAGAATCCTTAGTTAGAATGGAATTCCAACTCAGCACCTTTTGAGATTTTGAGAAGAGTTGCTCTTTGGACAGCACAGTAGGATGAAACTTGTAAGCTGTGTCCGGGGGGAGTTATTGTCTATTGTTGGCCTCTATGGTAGAATCAGTCGGAGGGTCCGAAAGTAGTGGTTTACCCTGTGGTGGATGTCAGCGGTTCGAGTCTCCTTATCTCAAACTCGTGAACTTAACTGGTACAAAGCTATATGATAGCAACCCATTTTTCTAATTCGACAGTTCGATCTATAATTTATCAATTCATCATTCATGGAAGTTGATAAGATCCTTCCATTTATTAGCACCTTAGGATGGCATAGCCTTAAGGTTAAGGGCGAGGTTCAAATGAGCAAAGGTTTATAGTGGATACCTAGAAACCCAAAGATGAGGAAGGGCATAGTAAGTGAGGAAATACTTCAGGGAGTTGAAAATAAGCGTAGATCTAGAGATTCCTGAATAGGTCAACCTTTGAAACTGCTGTTGAATCCATAAACAGGCAAGAGACAACCTAACGAACTGAAACATCTTAGTAACTAGAGGAAAAGAAAGCAAAAGGGATTCTCGTAGTAGCAGCGAGCAAAATGGAAGCAGCCTAAACCGTGAAAATAAGGTTATGGGAGAGCAATACAAGCGTCGTGCTGCTAAGCAAAGCGGTAGAGTGCTGCACCCTATATGGCGGGAGTCCAGTAGCTGAAAGCATCACTAGCTTATGATCTGACTCGAGTAGTATGAGGCACGTGGAATCCCGTGTGAATCAGCAAAGACCACCTTGCAAGGCTAAATACTCCTGGATGACTGATAGCAAAGTAGTACCATGAGGGAATGGTGAAAAGAACCCCCATCGAGGAGTGAAATAGAACATGAAACCATAAGCTCCGAAGCAGTGGAAGGAGCCCGAGGCTCTGATCGCGTGTCTGTTGAAGAATGAGTCGATGACTCATAGGCAATGGCTTGGTTAAAGGAACCCACTAGAGCCGAAGCGAAAGCAAGTCTTCATAGGACAATTGTCACTACTTATTGATCCAAACTTGGATGATCTATCCATAACCAGGATGAAGCATGGTGAAACTAAGTGAAGGTCCGAACCGACTGATGTTTCTGGTTCTTCTCGAAATGCATTGAGGTGCAGTAGATGACTGGACATCTATGGGTAAAGCACTATTTTCGTACAGGCCGCGAGACCGGTACCAAATCGAGGCAAACTCTGAATACTAGATATGACCTCAAAATAACAAGGGTCAAGGTCAACCAGTGAGATGATCGGGGATAAGCTTCATCGTCGAGAGGAAAACAGCCCGGATCACTAGATAAGGCCCCTAAATTACCGTTCAATAATAAAGGAGGTAGGGGTGCGGAGACAGCTAGGAGGTTTGCTTAGAAGCAGCCACCATTGAAAGAGTGCATAATAACTTACTGATCGAGCGCTCTTGCGCGAAGATGAATGGGGCTAAGTGATCTACCGAAGTTGTAAAATGTAAAAATGCACCGGTAGGGGATTCTTTCGCCTTATAAGGAAGCACCCGCACGAGTGGGGGTGGACGAAGCGGAAGCGAGAATGTCAGCTTAAGTAGCACAAACATTAGTGAGAATCTAATGCCCTGAAAACCTAAGAGTTCCTCCTCAAGGCTCGTCCAGGAAGGGTGAATCAGGGCTTAAGATCAACCGAAAGGCGTAGTCGATGGACAACAGGTGAATATTCCTATACTACCCCTTGTTGGTCCTAAGGGACGAAGGAGGCTAGGTTAGCCGAAAGATGGTTATTGGTTCAAGGATGCAAGGAGTACCTGCTTTTTCAAGATAAGAAGGAGTAGAGAAAATGTCTCGAGCCAATGTTCGAGTACCAGTAACCCACACCATACTCTTAGGAAAAGCTTGAATGACCTTCAACAAAAGGGTACCTGTGCCTAAAACTGACACAGGTAGGTAGGTAAAGAATACCTAGGGGCGCGAGACAACTCTCTCTAAGGAACTCAGCAAAATAGCCCCATAACTTCAGGAGAAGGAGTGCCTCCTCACAAAGGGGGTTGCAGTGAGCAAGCCCGGGCGACTGTTTACCAAAAACACAGGTCTCCATAAAATAGTAAGACTGTATATGGGGGCTGACGCATGCCCAGTACTGGAAGGTCAAGGAAGTTGGTGACCTGATGACAGGGGAGTCGGCGATTGAAGCCCCGGTGAACGGCAGCCGTAACTATAACGGTCCTAAGATAGAGAAATTCATTATTGAGTAAACGTCGACCCACACTAAGGGCGTAACGATCTGAGCGCTGTCTCAGAGAGATGCTCGGTGAAATACACATGTCTATGAAGATGTGGACTACATGCACCTGGACAGAAAGATGTACCTGATTCAAGCAATAGCTCGCCTTAAATAACATCTTTTTATCTTCTGGAGTACAATGGGATCTTCGTCAAGTTGATTTGGGTTAAACTTTTTTATATATTTTGAGATTCAGTTGATTGCACAAATTGATTCTTATATTCTTTTATTTCATTGATTTTTTTTAAAAAAATATAAATATTCTATTGATGAGACTTGATAAATACATCTTGATATAATAGATAAAAATAAATATTAAACATTAGAAAATATATATAAATAATTTTACTTCTAACAATTATTACTCGTGTTGATGGAATAATAAATTGTAATTCTGCGGGAAGAACGCTTCATTCAATGACGTTAAGGCATGTATCGACTTTATAGATGTCTTTTAAAGAGCCTAATTATTTGAATGTCAAATTTAATCTTTTTTTCTCTTCACCACTCCTATAGAGGAAGAACTCAACATCCTTGTAATGAAGGACCATAAAACTTCTATAAAAAGAAAACTCAAAATCTCTATAATAGAGGACTATAAAACTCTTAAAGAAAAAATATTAATATTTATTTATAAAATTAATTCATAATAATAATAAAAAGAACTACCGCCAATTTAAAAATAATCAGCGATGAGCCAAAAGATGAAATTTTGATAAAAAACAAAAAAAATAAGTGAGAAAGAGAAGAGGCGGCTAGAATTTACATTAGAACCACTTTAAATTTCTATAAAATTAATTACTACACTCTTTCGTGTAAATTGAATATAGATAAAGTAATAGATCAGATTTTAAATTTCAAATTCGCATATATTTATTTTTATCACAAATTAGAATTAGTATCTAAAAAATATTAATTAGTATCTTTTTTTATTTGCTTTAATCCTTTGTTTTTAACATAGTTTTATTTGATGAAAATTTAAAAGTATTATAAAAATTTAATTCTTTGAACAATATTATTAAATTATCATATAGTTTTAACTTTTAAAATAAAATAAATAATGAGAATTTAATATTTTTATTAAAATAAAAATTAATCTATCCTGAAAGTGAAAATTTTATATTATTTCCAAAAATTAAAGATAGAGCCGAACCGCGGCTCATGAAGAGATTGATGGCTACGCCAGAACCTATTAGTTAGCATCAATTGATTAATTGTTCTTAAAAAGTAAAATAAAGTCAAATAGGTGATGTTTATATGTCTAGATTTTCAATTATTTTGACATCTCTATCAATATCCCTAATCCGGAGGTGGAATTTGGTCCCTAGAAAAGCCAAAGTATCTTTTTCCTTTTTGAATAAAAAAGGCGAGACTATAGTATCAAAAGAAAAAGGCGAAAGGAGGTGACCAAATAAGTCAATGTTTATATATAAAAATTGAGGCATGAAATACTTCTCAGACATAAGAAAAATCAGAGATATTTCTAATAGCTCAAATACAATTTTATACATTAACTAAAGTCTATGAGAAAAAGAATATATAAGGATTTTACTTATTTAATCAGTTTAATATAGTAACTTTTAATATAATTAATAAATGTCAGAATTTATTTTATTTTCTTATAATATTTTAATATTATTTAATATATTTGTGTGTATTATATAAAGGTGTTTAATTACTAAAGAATAAATTTAAGTTATATAAAGTTAAGTTAAGTTAAGTTAAGTTAAATTAAAAATTAAAAGGTGTTTTGATATTAAAAAATTAAATATTTATTTGGTTACATTGAAAGTTAAAATGTTGAATTGACTAATTGGTATACATTCAGAAACAAAAACATACATTTGGCTAAATAAAATAAAGTGTGGAGACTATAGAAACATTAAATGCAGAGATTTACAATTAAAAAAATTAAGATAATTTTCAAATAATTTAGATATAATTTCTAATTAGACATGTTGATCGGGTAAAATGAGAAGAAAAATAATTATATTTCTGAAATTAAAGATTTAGTGATAAATTTAATGTCTTAATTGTTAAAAAGATCTTGTATTTAGTATTTATTATCAAATATAGCATATAGTTTTGATATTTTTAAATTCAGTATCATATTTCAATATTGATTTTAATTTTAATTTAAAAATAAAATTATTAATTAAATTTATTGAAATAAGCGTGAGTTTTAGTAATAATATAAAAAGGAGGGACATGGTCAACACTATTATTACTAAAATTTTGTTATTTAAGTACATAACATCAATGAAAATTCAAAATTAAAAAAAAATAAAATTATGTGCTTAAACGATAATATTTTAATAAAGGGGTGAATCAAAAAAAAATTAGGCATTAATTATAAATTAAATTTTGAACTTTAGATATTTTTATCAATTTTATCCACTTATTTTAAAATTTTAAATTAAATATATATGCTTTCGATTTATTTTTAAAATCCTTTTTTGGATAATAATTTTTGAAATTTTAAAATGATAAAAATGACGTGGCAAGTGTCAGCATCCATTTTCCGAATCCAAATATCAAGAAAATTATGAAAAACCCTATGATAAAAGTTATTGTCTTTCTAGAGTATCGGAAAATTGAGGATGGACGAATCTAAGTTAGGGTTGAGGATAATCAAATCAAAATTATTTTTCTAGAATTAATTTGAACTCAATTGGTGGGAAAAATTAAGTTTGAGGAGTGAAACGACAGTTTTTACAAGTACGGAGTCTATATAGAGCCGACTGGCTCTACACAATATAGATTGGCTGATTTTCAAAATTGAACACCGTTTTACACATGCTTTTGACTTAAAACCAAGATTAATTTCTAGAAGGTATTCATGATAATTATTGGCATTTTGAATATATATTTAGTGATAATTATTTAAACTATAAGGATTTTAATTTAATTTATCGGATATTAATTTTAAAAGTTTAATTATTTGATAAAAGGAGAAGATAATTGTTTCGTTTTAATTTAAATATTTAAGTAGTTATCTAGGATTTCCTAACCCTATTTCTATAAATAGAACATATGATGCCCTATTGTTTAAGGGGAGCTACATCAATTATAGGTTATTGTTACTAAGCTATTTTGGCAACTATACAGTAAAGTCACTAACAAAGAATCCTAGATTAGAAAACCTTTTTGAGAAACAACAAAAAATTTTCCAAAATTAAGTAACGATTGATTCTCAACCGATCATTGACTCAACAATCTCATCATCTCTAGAGTGTTGAGAAAAACACATATAGTGAACAGAAGCTCTAAACATTTCACATCTCATGGAAATTGAGATTACCAGTTATAATTGATGATTTAATTTGAAAAAGGAAATAACTTTTCTTTTATGAACATGAAGAACACAAAAAAAAAAAAAAGACTACAACCTTTGAAGAGCAGAATTCAATTCTTGATTGTTGATGATATTTCTATTAAAAAATCAAATAGAGATTCGCAATTGCAAATTCTTTAGATTATCTCACATAACCAATCTCGAATAGAGCAATTCAATCCATGAATATGAAGAACTCCTTCTCCTCTTTCAAGTTTCCTACTATAAATAATTTTGTTATTATATAACTATGTTAAATTGTCTCTGTTATGATAATATGAGTAAGAAACTCTCTCTTATATAGTGTTAAGAATTCATAATCCTTAACACAGTTGTACAAATATATGTTATTATAAAACTCATTTGTGACGACATGTGTCAAGCAGTATTGACACATGTTATCATAAAACTCTTTTGCCATGACATGTGTCAAAATCTATTAACACATGTTATCATAAAGCTCTTCTGTGATGACATGTGTCAAGCAGTGTTAACACATGTCATCATAAAACTATTTTGTGCTGCCACGTGTCAAGTTATACTAACACCATCACCAAGCTACATTCTTAACACATGTTATCATAAAATTCTTTCGTGATCGCACGTGTCAAGCTGCTTATCTAACACATGTCATCATAAATTTTTTTTTATGATGACACATGTCGAGATGCTTTCTCCACACATGTCATCATAGACTTTTTTATGATGACATGTGTCAAGCTACTTTCTAAACACATATTTTATGATGACACGTGTCAAGCTGCTTTACAAACAGATGTCATTACAAGCTCTTTTGTGATGACATTTGTCAAGTTCCTTTAATATATAACACTTATATATTATACATTATCATTAGTTAGATATTTACAGACTTTAACTTTAGAAGATGCTAGTGTTTCTACTCGAGGTACAAGTCAAGTTCATCGTCGTGCTTGAGTTGATCTTAACGTGTGTGACTTTCTAGGTTCATTATTAATTGGCAATGGAAATTTAATATTAAACTCTTTAATATTAATTAAAAACCTTAATCAACTAAGACAACAAAAATCAATTGTCCCTTAATCATTTTCATAAATTATAAGTGATGTCTAGCAACATATTCTAATTGCCCAATTAAAAATAAAGGTATTGATTATTCATAAACCCTTTATTTATGATTACCATGTAATTAAATTCTTCCATTAAAAAATATCTCGATCAAGTGAGTATCATGGAATAGTCAAATCTACTAACTTAATTATATGACCAAATACACGATACATCTCGACTAAATATGATTAATGCAAAAACTCATTTTCCATTAATCATAATTATCTTGCCCAAGAATTTTCTGGTCAAGATGTTATCGGATCGCATAGGATATTCACATTGCTTAATCAAAGTAATGAATTCTTTATTGATGAACACCTACCTCCATGCATATGCAACTAGAGCCACTATCTGCGAGTATCCATTCTAATTATAAACGGATACCTAAAGCATAAGCATATTTTAATTACATATTCATGAGACAACTTTGTCACTTCAGGTCTAAGGATTAGTTACACCATCATAACTTAATAATGAATCAGTGACTTAAGTAAATCATTCATGTGATTCAATATTTCTTCAAGTCATGTTCAGTCCACTCGTCTCACAAGTGACCCATAATGATTAACTTAGTAGCTCATACTAAATAGCATGAGACTCACCATCCTATATATATTAGTATCTCATACTAATCATAAGATTAAACACATTATGTTGGTCTTCCGGATTAAAGATGTCCAATATCTAATCATAGGACCAAGAACTATTTTTTTATAATATTTATACTAAAGATCATTTTTCTCTCATATTCTTAACTCTTGAGAATAGAGTCTTTAATAAATATCATTGGATTCATTCAATAATTATATTACTATAAAAATAAATGATAGACAACTGTCATAAAAAGATATTCATTATATAATAATATCATAATATATGAACTAAAAAGTAAAAAGTCTAATTGGCTTTTAGGATATACATCTAATACAGAGACTCGCAAATTAGCAAACTATGGTGACAACCTAAGGGTTCTCCTCAGCCAACATCAATAACATCACTTTCTCTTTCAATTGGTTCTTGTGTTTTTATGATTCTAGGAACATGATTAGAATATCTTTTTCCTATTTTATATGTTTTACATGATTAGATTAGGGTTTCTTATTAATTATTATGTTGTTGATCTTATTGGATTTTGAATATGATTATAAGAACATGTACAGTTTTGAATCTGATAATATGTTTGCTTTTGGATTTTGAATCTGATTAATCAAATGATTAGGATTACATGTTGGATCTGTGTCTTATTTATAGTTTTGCAATTGTATTAGATTTCTAGGATTGCATGCTTGAAATCTAGTATCTGCTATGGTGAAGTTTTATTTGTCTTCTATTAGTTTTTCTGTTTTCTAGAGTTTGTATTATTTTTATGATATCTGGCTTAATTTGATTTTTTTTTTTTATGATTCTTGCTTTATTTTTTGGATTTTAATCATGTTTTTATCTTTTACGCATGTTAAATCAACTTTTTGCGAGGGAGGATTGATAAAAGATGTAAAACCGGCTGTTACCAAGCCCTAGAGCCGATCGACTCTAAGCAATACTGATTCAGCTCTGTACCAATTTTAGCCCTATTTTTGGATTTTTATGTGATTTTTTACAATTTTTGTAAATTGTAACTTAGTTTATGGGATTTTTTTTTGATTTTTAGTTGTAAGAGGATTATAATAGTTAGATTTAATTTTTCTGCATTTTATTTTTGCTCTATTTTGAAATATCTGCTATTTGATTACGTAATTAAAACTAGACAGATAGACATTAGGCCTTAAAATTGGATCTGACATAGAAATTGTAGTTCATTAGATTAATGTAATGGTTTATTGGGCCTAAATTTAAAATTCATATAGACTTAGTGGGTTTTACCATACTTTAATTGAATTAATTGGGTCATATTAGATTTAAGATCACAGAATTGAGTTTTTTCATGAAAAGTAGTCTATTAGGCTTAAAGATTGGAAATCAAAGCGTAATTTATAATTAGGCTAGACTAAGTGGGCTTTATATATAATTAATTAGTAAGTTAGGTTAATAACTTGGAGTATGGATTGGGCTTTAATAAAATGGTCTAGATTTAGGAGGACCTTACATGTTATAGTGCTTGATGTGTAATATATAACTGTTGCATTTATAGAGAATAGCCCGTTAAACAATAAAATTAAAGACAAATATACACAAATAAGAAAGTTGGCTTTCGGATCTATCTCCAGATTTATAATGTAAGCTTCTTACGGAATCGAGAAACATCACTCATTAGTAAAAAAGTGTCACGATTATCTGGATGGCGACTCTCATCTTCGCGCTAGTCTCTATGACTAGTTAGCGTGTTTCCAATTATGTTGAAAAGTTTTGCAGTGCCGTAGTCGCTAAAGATACTTGGGTGCACGCCCGAAACCGTTGCCCACAACAAGTCAACTATGCTTACTAATATAAAATTGGTGAGTTAATAAAACATTTATTGCATTTAGATGTAAAATATATGAAAAAATTCATATATATATATATATATATGAGATTTTTAATGGCCATATTATCAAGTCTACAATAAACTATTTTTGTTGATGCATAGTTATTATTTTTTTAGTAAGTATAATTGACTTTCTTTATTATCTTTTCTATTATAAAATTTTAAAAATTATTATAGAAAATATTTTTAAAAATAAATTAAAAAATAAATATTTATTTTAAAATTTTAAAATAATTGGATAAAATTGTTAAAGAGTATAAAGTTCATAAATTAATCTGTAATTAGGCCAAAAATTTAATATTGATTCAATTTTCTTTCATTGTCTATGGAGTAAACGTCACGTCAATAAATTTAGCAAATAATTTTGTTACAATTTAAAATTAAATAAATTTTAAAATATAATAAAAATTTTAAAAAACTACTTGCTAAATATGATCACAAATGTAAAATAGATTATTTTTTGATATTTCAGCCATAAGTTAATCATAATTACAGATACAGAATTTCTTTAAAAAGAAAAAACAAATCAAACAAGCAGAGTGACTTCAGGGAAACATTAGAATCATTATTGTTTGTTGTATGTATAAAATCATGATGTTATCACAACCGCTTTTTTGGTGGCCGATCTCTCTTTATGGAAAATTACCAAAATGTAACTGAATTGAAAAGTTAAAGTCAATAATATCTATTGTGAGTATAAACAACAACTTAAATATTTATTTTGTTGTCGTGGAAATAGATTTTTATAAAAATTTATTTGCTATTCACATATTTATATGTTGAACCAAAATAAAGATTCAATATAAAATTATATTAAGAGATACTATTGATTTCATATAAAAATTTATAAAATTTATTGATGTAAGCTGAGTACATCTATTAAAAGAATATTAAAATTTATAAATTTAAAAAGTTAATCATTCTTAAATTTTTCTAATTTTTGAATAAATAAAAATATTATTATTTATTTTCTTAATATTTGATAAATTGTTGTAATATTTTTTATTTTCATATTACCTCTATTAACTTATGGTTTTTGTGTTCAATTTAAATAGTGGAATTTCTTTAAAATTCATTGTATTTATTTTTCATCAATTTAGATTTTATGTATTTTTTTATTATCTTTTTAGATTCTACATACTCTCAAACTAAATGAAATTATAATCAATTTAAAAATTAATTATAATTGAATTAAATTCTGGCAGAATGGATAGATTAGATGATTTCTATATTAGTACACTAATAAATATCTCTTATGATTTCAGAATTTTATTTATTTAATTTTTTATTTTCTTATGGTGTCCTCTCCATAGATTTGTTTTATTATGACCTATTTCAAACATAATATTATTTAACAAATAAATCTAAATTTATTTACAAGTAAATTTTATTTAGAATTTATTTACAAATCAAATTAATATCCTCGATAAATTTGAGCCAAATCCAATTTTAACATACATTGAGAATTTTTAATAATAAATATATATAAAAAACTTTCACATGACTATTATCTCCAAAAGGTTAGCCTGATTTCTACAAAAGCAAATTCAGACTTACTGTATTTGTTAATGTATCATTTGAAAAATTAGTAGTCATATGATTCTTATTCCTAGTCAAATATCATTTGATGCTCTTCTAGAAAAGAATCATATCAAATTGGTTCAGTCAAGCTTTACATCCCTCACATGATGGGTCTTCACTCTTGACGCTTTTCATTCTTTCTTTATGTTCAATCATTTAAAGAGTTTCATTCTTCAAACAAAATAGTGATTTAGTCTAGTAATACGGTATATCATTTTAATAATAGTGTCAAAATTTAATCCCATCAAATTAAATATAAATATATAAATCCAAGTCATAAATTGCAATAATTCAGCCAAGCCAATCCATTTAGGGCGGTAGTCCAGTAGGATAAATAGTTATACCAAATTATAAAGGATTTGAGTTCAAATTTAAGAAGGATAGTGTGAGAATGTCATCATGTTAGAAGTTATTTTGTCTGTACTAAGCTTGATTTAAAAGTTAGCCATCCGAGATGAGGTCTAGAGGAATCAATAATAATCACAGTGACTGTGAATTATCGGAGAAGACTAGGAGTCACCATCTGAGTAAAATAACCGGAACAAATATAGAGGAATGAAAGATGTCGGCTCAGATTCCTTACGGAGAGTCTAACTTTTCCCCTCCCCGAATTAGATATTTGGGTTTCGAAAGTTAGGTACATGCTTGGAAGAGGTTAGCACCCCAACATGCCCGGACACAAAGTCTGGCCTCCACTAACTCTAAGGTTTTTGGTTTCCTTGATCGTACTAACCTAGTTTTTTTGCTACCCATTTTATTACGATGGCATTTTATTATCTTGTTTAAACATGCAAAGGTGAGAAAGGAGGGACTAGCCTAGTATACATCTACCTAAGTAAGGAAGGCACATTGGTCCCATTAGTCCAAAAGAGGTATATTGGTACCTTAAATTTTATCTAACATGTCAAGGTGACCATATAGAACCAGTTTTATTAAGCATGTGGGTGCTGGGTTCATTTTATTTTAATCGATTAGGTGAAGAAAATAAGGAAAGCGGGGGGACTCATATTGGTGAGTCGATTTATTTTAATTAACATGTAAGGTGATCAATCAACTTAAATTCAATTTATTTTTAGCATATGAGGTGAAATCTAAACATACCAAAATAATTAACAAAATATATATAAAAAATAGGAAGAAGGAAATTAATGGGGATACAAAATGGATTAGCAAGTATAATGGAGAATTATCCAACACTTTAAATAGCCCTAAAACACACACATAAATGAATAAGCATATAAACAACTCAAATCTAAATTTATCCAAAATCAAGGATAGTCCTCATTAGAAGATTAGGTCAAGTATAAGAAGTCCCAACCTATACTATGAAGAATGTCAAATTAATGAAATGTTCAAATAGTGATATTATAATAATAAACCAATAAAATAATGATTTTAATATTAAAGAAAATCCAAAATATAGCAGAAATACAAACCTAACATATATAGCCTAAACTTACTTATTTCAAACAAAATAGAGGACAAACATACATATCTATCCCTAGACATACTTATTTCAAACAAAATAGAGGATAAACATATATATCTATCCCTAGACATACCGCTAATTAAATTATTAAACTTAACCAAAAAAATCATCCAACTTGAGATTTAATTTATTCAAAAAAAATTAACTTTAAATATATGAAGCTAACGCCTAACCCATATCAACCTAGACAGAATATTAACAATATTAATGTACTATAATCATTTAATAAATCACGCTTATAAACCTAAAAAAATAATGTTTAGCCATTTAAGTAAAATAACATTTATAGTCCAATCATTTCACATTCCGACACTTATACGAGTTGTATATATGTAAAATTAACGTTGACTAATCGAAATATGCATTCAATATGATCAAATTAACTTTTATACTCAAGAGTCGCTGCCACAGAGTCATAACAAGAGCAGTAGCAAATGTAGTACAAGACAATGTTCTAAAAATAGGAAAAATCTACAAATGTCAAGAATAGTCATTGGGGCCCTCTTCGGAATCATCTACCTCATTCGAGGTAGTCTCTAAGCCCTAGGTCCGAAGAGTAGATAGTTGGAATGTCAGAGTCTCAGTCTATTGTCGCAAAGCATCGACCTGCCCCTGTAAGCCCTCATGATCCTCTCGCACAAACCCAAAGGATTAGGCATGCGTTTCATATCATCACATTTATATCATATCACATATGCATATTTATTTCTAACTTACCCTCCAGTCTTCGTCGACGATGAAGAACTGTCCTCTAGCAGTAGTAGTAAGTTGGTGTACATGCTCGAATTAATCCCTCTAAATCTGCAAGTTATGTATGTATATGATATTACTAACATTTCGGAAAGCAAAGATAATAAGAAGCAACAAATGAAAAGCCACTTGTATAGGTGCATACGCTGGGAGTGAACTCCGAACTCAATTCCAAGGTCAATCAGTGGTTAATGATGTTGAAAGGACACTAGTATGATATGGTCGAATCTAGAGGAAAGGAATATTCTCAGGAATCACATTGGAAATGATCATGGGAGGTTCCTTAGATGTAATAATGGTAGAAGAACTAGAAGTTTGTGTACCCCTAGGATGACGAGTGGGTGCCTCCTTCGACTCTAATACTCTAGAAGCACTAGGCCGGGAGAACGAGCACATCAATGAAGAAAATGATTAAAGCATATCATAACAAAATAATTGTGAAACGGATAAACAATAATAAAATACTTGTGCAATGGTGTCTCTATCTAGAGGCACTGACCTTAACAACTAAGACATTAAGGATGGATAATAGCTCCTTTGTGACTTAATCATAAGCTCCTCGAGATCGCCATAACCTTGAGACACTCTTCCATCTCCTCATCTTAGAGGTCAGCCGTCCAAAACATAGACAATGGAGGCGACATGGGCACGCGTCGGAATGTAGGACCTTTTCTCAATCATAGATGCACTCGCCAAGATACTATATGTGCCAAGTTTGCCCAATGAGAAGTATACTATTGTGCTCAATATCGACAGTAAATAGCATGTATGGATCCAAGTTCCTCCGGTCCTTGAGTCATTCAAACAGGTAAGTGTCCGAACTTTAGCTATGTGAAATTAAACTAATAAATATTCTCTTACATGATCCTAGGATAAGGCATTTATCCACATACAGTGTGGGAGGACCTAGGCCTACTTTAGTGCAACGCTCCTGCTCGAGAAGTGCTAGTAGGCCAAGCTCTCTAACAAAACGCAAAGCTATGGAGCCCAAACTTGCACTTCAATGATCAGCATATAAGAAACAATTAGGAAAAATGCAAAAAGAACTATAACATAGAAGAAAGACATACATGGATAACGTTCTAGAATCTGTGAAGCCTCTTGCTTTCTCGGATTATAATGTCCAACTGTTGATACAAATAGGCCAAGGCAGTAGATTTCTAATTATAAGAAGAGACTCTGTCCAAGTCTCATAGAGGGGCTAGCTAATGCAGGTTCAACGAGTTCCAAGAGTAGTAAAATAAGATAGTCCCGAACAAGTAAACTAGAAAGGGTCGAGCCATCTAATCAACCTCCCTATCAGAGTGGGGAGTAAATCCCTTATAGTGGTGCGGGATGCACTAGTAAACTAGGCAACAGGTGTTCTTGTGCATAGGTAAGAACCCTAAAAGATCAATAATATACTGATCACGAGCATCAGACCGATGATCGTGAAATGCATTGTCAAAGGGTATATGAGCACTTGAGAAGTCGATACCCATAATAACAGCGAAGCGGAAATCACAGCTCTTTACTTCCTAAAGTGGAAGATAACTAGAAAACCCCAAATAGTCAACAATAGAAATGCCCGTTACTTAGAAATTTAAAAAGATGGGTGAACTCTATAAATCCAAGCTAGATAAAAAATTTGTACCATATTTGTTTTAGAAGAAAAAAAAAACCCACAAAGCAAGAGGAATTCTCCATACACTGAATACTTGGATGGAGGTCTTTGAGATGTCACAAGGCCTACGGAGCGAAGCATCTATAGCTCTCATATCCTTTTATCATATCATTAATGTTTATGATTTGTCTTGATTTATTTAACCATGAACATACTTATAAATCTCAACAAAATCAGGGGCAAACTGTAAGCACCCGTTTTCCGAATCTAGAAGTCGAAAAAATTACGAAAAGCTTGATGATGAAAATCATTGTTCCTCCCGAGTATCATGGAGGTGAGAAAATTCAAGGCCCTAATAAGAATTAAGAGTAATTGAATCAAAATCTTATTTTTTGAAATCAAAAAGGTCAAAATTGAATTAAATGGACTAGAATGGTCAATTTTTTGGTCAAAATCAATCAAACGACAAAGTTTGGAGGCTAAATTGCAAAATTTTTACAGATCCACCCACCTTCAAAGCTAATCGGCTCTGCATATAGTCGAATAGTTGTACATAGAGCCGGTTGGCTCGATATTTAGTTTTCGTGATTATATTTAGTGTTTTTCTTATTTTAAACACCCATAGCCGTCAAAATCAACTTTCTAGAAGGAATTTTATTAATGATTATTTAATTTTTATTATTTTATAATTAAATTGATATTTCTCAATAATTATCCCAATTTATTTTAATTGCCCATATTCATCATTAAAAATATATTTTGATAAATTCCTTTAATTATCTATAATTCTTGAGAATTATCAATAATTAAAGGGATAATTATCATGGCCTCTAGAGTTCTCCCCACCTTCTTTATTAACAGAAAAAACCTAGGCGGGGGAGTTGGTAATTCTTAGCAAGAGAACGACTAGTAAGCTTTAGTGAACATATTGATATTTTAAAAATCAATACTAACCCTTTAAACACTCTAGATTCCTACTTAATCTTTGGATTGACTTCCTCCTCTACTCCTGCGACTCAAGCATCTACACAACATGGTGGCAATCTAAGAATTCTTAAAACTCAGTCATCTCATCATCTTCTCTTTATGATCTTTCTGATTTAATGCCATGCTTAGGATTTTTAAATTTGAATCTAATCTTTGCATGACAATTGTTTATAATAGATTTGCATGTTTAGAGTTTTGAATCACATAACTTATGTCATAACTGATTAAATTTGCATGCTAGGATAAGTTATTTAGTAATTTGCCATGTTTAAGATAAAGAGAATTAAAACAGTTGTTCTCTATAGAAACATATTTTTAAAATGTTCTTATTTGTCATATGACTGATATGCTCTTTTTCCAGTTTGTCTATCCAATTGCCAAACTTGTGTAGGATCTGTTAGTTTTCTTTATTTCTTTTGGTTCCTATGATAGATCTGTCTAATCCAACATGTCATATGACTTTTTCTTGCATTTGTATATATTTCAGTTGAGAATACTGTAAGTTTTTCTTTTGAATAGTCTTTTTGCATGTTTAGGCTAAGTTTTCCTATTTCACTGTCTGCTTCTTTCTTTTATTATTTTCTTCAACTAATTGATTTTTACTTTATCTTATGCATGATTGATTTTCAAAGGATTTTAGGATTGGGATTCATGGGAAAATCTAAAAATATCAAAATTAATCGTTTTGGCCCTTGAAAAGCCACAGAGCCAATTGGTTGTGCGCAGAGTCGATCAATTCTGCCCTAGTGTCGATCGACACTTCATCCCTGGCTCGCTAATTTTGTGTAGTTTCAATACTTTTTGCCCATTTCGCCTATTTTTAGCTTCTTCTCTTTTACTTATTTTGGAGTTTTGGGGATGTAATTTTGTTATTTTCTTAATTTTTTTTTGCTTTATGTTTTAAATTTCTATAACCTCTACGTAGTGATAAATATTTGCTTGATAGTGATTGCTAATTAAAAATAGCTAGCATAGACTTAGGCTTGAAATTGGATTTTAACATGAAATTTATAGCCCATTAAGTTAAGAAGATAGTAAATTGGGCTTGATTACAAAACTTAACTAAATCTAAGTGGGTCTTCGCCTTGTTTAATTAATAAACTAACCCATTAGACTTAAGAGATTAAAATAGGCTTTTGGCATATAAAAGGTAGCCCATTTAAGATTAAAGGCTAATAAGTTTAGACCGGATAAATAAAATTGGGCTAGACATTTTGTATGTAATTGAGTAGTTAATTAGATTGAATAACAAGAAGTAGGTCAGTCTTAATAAAAGGGCTAGAATTAAGTCAACCTATGCCATGTTGTACTGTTTGTGTGTAAAAAAATATTTTGTTGCATTTATAGGGAATAGATTATTAATTAAGAAAACCAAAAGTAGAAATACACAATTAAGAAAATTGGTTTCCAGATCCATCTCGGATGCGGCGATATTTTCTTAAGGAATATAGTTATGCCACAAATTTAGAAGAAGTGTCCTGATGATTATCTAGGTGGTGACTCATTTTTCCGGCACTAGTCTGTGTGACCAGTCAATGTACTAGCCTTGCAGTATCGTAATCGCTAAAGACACTTGGATTCGCACTCGAAACCACCGCAATAATAATTCTAATTCGATCATAAGAAATAACATATTAATTATATTTTAATATTATATTAACTAATAAGATTAATTTTTAATTAAATAATGATTCTAATTTTAAAAAATAATATCTTACATTATATTTTTAATATTATATTAATTAAATAATTAATTTTATTTATATAATAATTTTAATATTAAAAGATTATAATATCGATTATGTTGATAGTATTGATTTATTTAATACTAAAAATAATTAATAGATATTTTTAAAATAATTTTTATATTATTACACTAATAAAAAAAGTTAAGAAGAATTTTTAGAAATATTTAATTTGTTTTTATTTTAAAAATATTATAAATAGATATTAAATATTATAATTTTATTAAATTCTACCTATAAATTTAATTTTATAATCAAAATAATAACAATAGCTATCCAAACATAAAGATAAGTGATTAGTATAATTTTCTTTCAAACTCTATAGAAATATTAAAATTCTTCTACAATTATATATTTATATTAATTTTTTTGAGAAGTTAATTACTTTTAAAGAAATGAATAATTATAATAAATAATAATAGTAATAGTAATAGTATAATTTAATTTCAAACTTTAAGAATATAGTAATATTTCTCTAAAATCTTTCTATTTATATTAAGTTTATTAAAATCTGGAGTGTGGTCAAATCGCTTGCCACCTAAACTAAATACCCAAATTAAATTTTAGATAAATAATTATATTTCAAATTTTTATAATAGTAAAAAGTTAATTACCTTAAGAATATGGATAATTATAATAAAATGTAATATAGCAACTAGTCATTTACTTGTGCAAATTAATAAAAAAAACTATAAAATCACAATCAGTTTGAAGTCCATGTATTGAAAATAAATACACATATCAAAATAAAAAATTTATATATCCAAAACAAAACACACATGTCAAAAAAAATTTAGATTTTAAAAATTAGTATATGCATAAAAAAAAAAAAGAGTTTTGTAATTAATTATCATCAATCAATTTGGTAACTAAAATACTCATTTAATTAAAAAATAAATATCAAAAGATTTTATCTAATTACAAAAAGTTAACCGTCCAAATAACAGATATCTAGTTCAGTTATAGGACAGGTGCTGATCCAGTTTACAAATTGACTTTTATTAATAAAACTGATATTTTTATCAAAGTTTCCTCCACTAGAAAGCCCAGTTTCTTTTGGAAAATGGGTCCAAGCCCAACTAGCATCAAGACTTTTGTGTTGCCTGCCTAGTTTAAATTTAAGCTTTAAGCTTGCAATTATATTGTTGAGCTTTTGAGGTTCCCATTTTCTCATTTTAACTTTTGATTTTTTATTTTATTTTTTTGAAATAGTTCTTCACTCTATCATGGAAAGTAAGACAATTTATTATTCTCTGTAACACTGCATATATTATATCTGACGTGTCGATTTTCATTTTACCTGAATTATAATTTTTGTACAAGAAAAATGTGTATTTTAGCCTTTAAAATGCGCTATTTTCCTAAGATATATGAAATAAATATAAATATATACAAAGAAATAAAGAAAAGAATTCGGAACGGTTTTGCTTGATATTTTTTTTGTTGAGTTTTATTACTATTTTACCTTTTCTTTCAGAAAAGTATAAAAATCTACTGTGTAGTTATACATTTTTTCACTTAAAAAGTATGTAAAAATTTTCTTATCATTTTAAAGTGTATGGTTTCATTTCTTTCACTTAAATAATCCCTTCACGGTATCATATAACTAACTATAAAAGGCTTGTGATTAATTAAATTGTTAGAAAAATATATCAGCATATGACGGTATGTGTGTACTTAAATTAGACTGTATACTTAAAATTAATTTATATAATCATTTAGGTTGATTTTCATATTCTTTTTGGTACTAAGGAGGCATAAAACCCAAAAATTACATAGCAGCAATTCTGTCCCAACCAACACCTATACTTGAGGTTCAGATAAACTATAAAGGGGGAGTACCCCATTACATGAGATCCCATAGCCAACTCTAAACCAAATTAGTAAGGGAGTCGGGAAAAACTATTAAGTAGATTCGATTTATCATTTTATTTATAAGCCAGATCAATTATATAGTAATATTTGATATTTTTAAATAATGACACTGAGACGATCATCAATCTTCATTTTCTCCATAAAAAAATCTCACACAACTATAGAATCAACTTCCACAAAAACTCCCCTTAGCATAAGCTAACCCATAGCCTTTGAGAACAATCCAAGGTTACGCCATCACCGACGAACAGAAGCCTAGTAGAACTGAAAAACCAACTTGTCAACGATCATCATGATCATTTAATTTTTAGATTTTAATTTAGGGTAAAACTCAAGAAAAAATTATATGATTTTAATTAATTCTTATTTTGCAATACATTTCTGTTCAATTTCTATTTATTTTTTATTTAATTTTATATTAATAAAAAACAAAAAGAGAATGTAGAAATAGAATGTGACTTTAAAAAGAAAAAAATTAATAAAATAAGCGCCTAGGCCTAGGTCTCAATCATAAGGAATTATTGAAGTATTTATATTTTATATAAGACTGATTATTTGATCACGTTTTAGTTGACTCTCTTTCACTAGATTCCAAATTAATACGTTTAGTGATCTGCACATTTTGTATTAAAAAAGAATCTATATAATTACGTTTAATTTTTCAAAAGAAAATTTCTTAAAAATCTAATTTTTAGATATACTTTTTTATAATAAAAAAGTAACATAATTTAAAAATTTGTTAAAATATTCTAAACTATGCCTCGTTGGCAAAGTTTGACAATTAATATATTCTCAATTCACACATTAGTATAAAGATGACATTTCAACTTCCTGGCCAGAGGTCTGAATAATGTTGAAATATGGATATAAACTTTTTTTCTTATAAAGAAAAAAGAGTGAAAATTTAATTACAAAAATTAAACAGAAATTAATACAATTCACTCAAAACTAAAATCGGATTGACCTTCATAGTTAAAGCAAAATGACAAATAGGGAATGTGTTTTTTATATGGTCACATAAATAGTAAATATATAGATGTGATGATTTAGTAAATGATTTAATCAAAAGATGTAATGGGTTGAATAATTGTTTTCAAATTGCAAAACACTGATTGAATTGAAAACAACTGAATGTATAGCATTAAATCCAAGAGAAAAGAACCCATAAATAACATAAATGGAACTGGCTGCTTCAATTACAAGCCTATAAATCAAAGTATTTTAATTAAATACATATATCTACCCTATCAATTTTAATATTGTTGTCAGATACATGACTTCCTTTAATGAAATTTTAAAGAAAGTAGATTTTTTATTTGGTAGATTATTTATTATTGAATTTAATTTAGAATATGCTTCTGTTTCATTTGGTTGGTTGGAGACAACCCACACATTGTTTAATACTCTCTCAATACAGCCTTTAATGAGGAAAAGGATTTGTGCATTTCTTTTGCTCATATTTAATGTGTTTAAGCTAATTAATTATGAATTCTAGTCATTTTATCATTGTAAATGCTTATATGCATATGTGTATAAGAAAAGAAAGAAAATAAAAGAATATGAAAAAGTATCATATGTCATTTAAGGATATGTGAATTCTTTCTTTTATTCTTTTCTTATTCTTTTTTCCTTTAATCTTAGGGTATGTTTCACTTTAATACCTTTTCAACTAATATTATTACATTTTTATGTTATAAAATCAAAGTCTTTTCCTAAGTAATTTATTGTCAAACTGATAGTAGAATATTTTTAAGAGTTTCTAAAATGATTTCATCTTATCTTTTTATAAAATCAAAACATATACATATTAATTTGATTAATCACAAGCTTTTTATAGTTAGATATATGATAAATTACTTAATAAATAAAATTTTATATTAGAAAGAATAAAGTTTAAGTACTGTATAATTTAGGATTCCGGCCTTGATATTTCTGCGAGTGATATGGAATACCTAATATATATATTTATAATCTATTGAGTTTAAATGAATTTAAATATATTTTTAATATTTTATTTAAACTTAATATTTTTGATAAATATATGGTTAAATTCTTCTTTTTATTAAATTAAGTGAAATAATATATATGTATTCTTTTTTTAATTAGTAAACTAAGTAAGATGTGATATAAGGTATTTTATTTAAATTTGTTTTTACATGATTTCAAAAAGTATTTATAGTCTTTTTTCTTAATCAATTTAAAATAATAATATATAATATATCATAAGAAATAATAAAAAAATAAAAAAATAAAAATTTCTTTTATAAACAATTATAATAAAAGTATAATTTAGAATTCCGGACTTGATATTTCTGCGAGTGGCCTTAACCACACCCTATTATCTCTATAGCGAATAATATTTATAAATGATAAACAAAAAACCTTTTTAAATTTTCAATCGCTACAAATAAGAAAAAAGGACTTACAATATAAACTATTAACCATCAATATCTGCCTTAGTTAGACTAAAGCTTTCTAGTTTAATGATTGACTAAAGCTTTAAATAATTTAAATAAACTCCTAAAATTTGGTATGCAAGACTTTTTTTTTTTTTTTTTTTTTTTAATGTAAAGATAAGAAAGTTAGTGTAAGTTATTTATAATTGGTTAATTACCTGCCAGCTAGAAATGCAAGCTAAGCTAGAAATGCTACTGCTTTGTTAATGAGAAGCTAAGCTGAATTCATTCTTCAACTCGACTTTCCCTCTCTAATTCTTTGATCTCTCTTCGTTCTATTATTTTACAAAATAGTTTTTCTAAAGCAAAGGCTGGACACTGCTCGTTTTATGAAAAAGTATAATCATATGACATTTTGATTGTTCAAATTTATGTTAGTGATATTGTTTTTGGAGCTACTATAATGAAAGTCTTTATAAAGAATTTTTCAAATATATGATTAGGGAATGTGAGATGAGTATGATGAACGAGTTCAAATTCCTTTTAAGATTACAAATCAAATAATATAAAGATAATGTTCTTATCAACCAATCCAAGTATACCAAAGAGCTTCTAAAGAAGTTTGAAATGAATGGTTGTAAGAGTGTGAAAATCCCAATGGGCGCATCAAAATTGCTTGACAAGTTATAGAAGCGTAAATCTATTTAAAAAAAAAAAGTATGAAAATATAATTGGCTCACTTCTTTACTTAATGGCTTCCGAATCCGAATCATGGATAGTATATATTTATGTGTTAGATTTCATTCGTTCTAAAAAACCTCATTTGCACGTGGTTAAAAGAATTCTCAAATATTTACATGATACTATACATCGAGACTATTAATTAAGTTCATAAATTACTAAAAACTCAATTTGAGATTCTATTTCGAAAGATAATTATTTCAATTAGAAAATATTTTATTTACAATTGAAAAGTGAATTAAGAATTAAAATATTATTTTGAAGTGTAAAGAGTAATTATATAAAATTAATGAATTATTATTTGCCTTATGTATTTCTCCATATTATACTAGTTACATCTAAATATTTAAAATTTATATTTTTCATTCTTCTATTTTATAATTTTATACTAAAAACTCATTCCGTCAAAATTTTAGTTAAACAAACATAACTAGGTCTGATTTTATGTTACCCAAGATATTTGGTGTAGTATATAAATCGTCCCTTAAGTTTATTTATTATACTCAAATCTCCTTATTTAATTTTCATGTAAAAATCAATTTTAGTGTATGTACAAAAAGAATTAACTAGTATTCTTTAATTATTTTAATTTATAGCATAATTAAATTCTAGTAAAATATAAATATTCTAAAAATATTTATATTATCAAAATATGAAAAATTTATATAATTTAACATTAAATTATTAAAATAAATAGATATTATTTTTATTATTAATTTTTTTCTACTTGAATTGTAACTTTGATAAAAATTTTAAGGATCAAATTATAATTTGTATCAATTTAGTTATTTAATTGCATTGACTTTTAAAACACAAGTGGATATTAATGTAATAAATATAAATATAAGAGGTAATTTGTACGTCACAGATGATTTTGATAGAATAAAAAAATTGTGAAATTAGATATCTTTAGAATTAAAAAAAAAAACAAATTTCCCCCATAATACAATAATTGTCTTTTCTCGCCAAATATAGTACTAAAAAGAAAATAAATATTTTTATTAGTATTTTGGTCTTTCAATACCACTCTTATAACTATAACACTCAATAATATATCTAAATATATATTATGAGATTTGTAATAAATTTATAAATGAGTCAGACGTAAATTATATAAAAAACAGACTAATTAAAACTGAAAGAATTTTATTCATAAAAAATTAAAAGAATTTTATAAAATTGCAAAATTATGTTAAGGGTTAAATTATTCTTATTAATTACCAATTTTGATTCGCATAATCAATGCTTTCACATGCACCCTATGCAAAGGACTTGAAGAATTAACCTGAAATAAATGTTTCAAAATGCATAAATCAATCATTTTCCTCAAATATATGCCAACTTTTGAAGGCAAAAAAGGAAAAAGAAAAGTAATAGCAATGGCTTATCCATAAATGTGGAACTCAAAAGATAAGGACCGATTTGTCACCTAATCCAAAAGAGTCTTATATTTACTTGGTTTTAATAAATAATAATAATAATAAAATAAAAACATAAGAAAATATATTCTTAATTAATCAATAATTATTAGTTTTATTATATTTTTATTTTATAAATAATTATTTTAATTTATTAATTTTAATAAAATTAATTAGTAACTAATCTAAATAAATTATAACTCTATAGTAATTCCATATATTTTTAACTCTATAAAAAATTGATAAATTACTCATATTATATAGATATATACTAATAATAAAATTTATATAATTCAATATAAATTTTTATAAAATTAAAAATATTAGAATAAAAAATAAAAATAGAAAACAATACTCTTATATTTATTATAATTATTTTATTAATAAAATTATTATAAATGAATTATTTTATATGATAAATATATATATTTATATATTCTTATGAGTTTTACTATTCAATAAAAAAGTTACTCATTATATAATTATAAGTTTTTAATAAATATTATTAAAAACATATAATTATTATAATAATTTAGGTTTTATATATACAGCCAGCCGGCTTATTAAATGTAAGGCAACAACTGCAATGATTCTGTAAGAAGATAAAGAAAGATCATGACGACGACCATGACCATGAAATTTCAAAGAAAACAATTTTTTAATCCTCTTGCTACGCAGTACGCTTGACTTAAGAACTTAATAGACGACATTTGACTGAAGCGACTCCTTTGCCGCGTGGACTATTACTTTCTTTTTTCTTTTTCTTAAAGGAAATAATCATAATAGTTATTCGTAAGAATAAATTTATTAATCTTAACACAACTTTATAATTAATAGTTTTAAATTAAAATTATTATTTAAGCAAAAGTAACTCATTAATTAATATATTAATGATATTTATTTAACATAATATAAAAAATAATACTATCTTTTAAAATTAATTCATATATGAATAGAGACCATTTGTATAATATATCAATAAAATAAACATATACTTACATATTTAAAATTACAGTTAAATAAGTCAAACAATTTTTAAAATGTAAATAGCTTACCTGGTACTAAAGCTAGGATGCATTTTGTTTCAATTGGTACTAAAATATTAACTTTTTTTTGGTATTGCATCTTCAATATGACAGCTAAATTTTAGTACCCAAAGAGATTTCGGTTGTATGATACTAACATGGCAACCGGAGTTAACATATTCTTCTAATATTTGACACATAAGTGTCATGTAAGGTAAGTTAAATCATAATCCGCATACGGAACCCAGATTTATAAAGTGTTTCTAAATTAACTATCTTTACCTAAATTGAAAATCCTAATTTCATTTTTTTATTCTCACGGTTTTTATTTCTTTACCCTTCTTTCTCGTTATCGTGTTTTCTCTTGCAGCCACTACCATTCATAGCTTTATGTTGTGAAACCTAACCTTGATTCTCTATCTATATAGCTTAGCTTTGTTGTGTTATTTGAAGACCTGTTTCGTTCGACATTATCCCTCATTGTTTCTTTTGGTGAAGTCATAAGCTGGAAGCATAACAATGTCACTTAATTGGAGACTAAGGAATGAAGAGGATCTATCACCTGAGTATTGCAAGTTTCAAATCTGACTTTGTTAATAGTGACATATTAGGGGCTTTTATGAACATTTAATAAACTGTGTTATATATGTTAGTATAATAGAACTATTAATAAGTGTGTTTTATATATTGGTATGCAGTCCTAATTCTGAATATTTCACTATTCAATGGCATGTGTTTAGACTAGATAATAGGAGAAATATTATATTATCTAATGTAGGAAATGTAGACTTTTGCTTATCACATAAAATGTCTCATTTGAAGTTACAAAGTGTGGCTAGGGAATTTGGGTTAGTCCCTGAACTTTTAAAGTTTTTTCGGAAGCATCCTAAAAAGAATCATTTTGATGGGTTAAGAAATTTAGATAATGATAATGATGCTATTGAAATGAGTTTATCTGTCGATGAGGCTATAATGATGCATGTATATGCTAGGGCCAAAGCTGAAATGCAGGAAATGGACCTAGGTTTTGCTAGCTTGGAGAATGATGGACAGAATGAGGAGGGAAATAAAAATGGTTTGGAGGGAGAGGGAGAGGATGGTCAGAACTGTGATTTGGAGGAAATTGAGGATGAGAGTGGTTCTGAGCACAAAGATAATGATTTTGTAGATTCAAATTATAACTTGAAGGATGATGCTGATGAGTTGTTTGAGAAGTTTGTGAGCAAGGAGTTAGAAAGAGATAAAGGTAGCAGTACTAATGTTAGACAGAATATGGATGGAGCTTACTATGATTTTGATAAAACTGTATATGCTCCATCTAATGAGCTACTTTCTTGCTCATTAACTAATGAATCAGATGGAGATTCAAGAAAGCATAAGTGGCTCCAATTTAATAAAGAAATAGATATGGCCAACCTAGAGTTCAAGCTTGGGATGTTGTTTTCTGTTAGATGTATGTCCTAAAAGCCAATTGGACTTTTACTTTTTGGTTCATATATTATGATATTATTATGTAATGAATATCATTTTATTAATGGCAGTTATCTTTCATTCATTTTTATAGTAATATAATTATTGAACGAGTCTAATAATATTTATTAAAGACTCCATTCTCAATAGTTGAGAATATGAGTTACGGATGATCTTTAGAATAAATATTATAAAATAATTCTTGGTTATGATTAAATATTGAAATCTTTAGCCTGGAAGACTAATATAATGTGTTTAACCCTATGATTAGTATGAGATACTAACATATATAGGATGGTGAGTCTCATGCCATTTAGTATGAGTTACTAAGTTAATCATTATGGGTCACTTGTAAGACAAATGGATTGAATATGACTTGAAAAAATAATGAATCACATGGATGACTTACTTAAATTACTGATTCATTATTAAGTTATGATGGTGGAACTAATCCTCAAACCTAAAGTATTAGAGTTATTTCATGAATATATAATTGGAATTTGCTTATGCTTTAGGTATCCGTTCATACCTAGAATGGGTACTGGCAGATAGTGGCTCAAGTTACATATGCATGGAGGCGGGTGTTCATCAAGAAGGAATCAATTGCCTTAAGTAAACAAGGAAAATATCCTATGTGATCCAATAACATCTTGACTAAGAAATCCTTGGTCGAGGTAATTATGATTAATGGAAAAATGATTTTCTTATTAATCATATTTAGTCGAGATATGTCTTGGATTTGGTCATAGAATTAAGTTAGTAGATTTTACTATTTTATGATCTTCACTGATTAGGATATTGTTTATTAGAAGGATTTAATTACATGGTAATTATAAATAAAGGGTTTATGGATAATCAGTACCTTTATTATTAATTGAGGAATTATAATATAGTTCCAAACGTCACTTATAATTTATGGGAATGGTTAAAGGGCAATTGATTAATTGTTCTCTTAGTTGATTAAAGTGTTTTAATTAATATTAAAGAGGTTAATATTAAGTTTCCATTACAAATTAATAATGAACCTAGAAAGTCACACATGCTAAGATCAACTCAAGCACAGCGATGGACTTGACTTGTACCTCGAATAGGAACATTAGCATCTTCCGAAGTTAAAGCCCGTAAATGTCTAGCTAATGATTATTGTAATGACATATGTTTGTACAACAGCTTAACACATGTCATTATAAAAGGGTTTTATAATGACATGTGTTAAGAAAGTAGCTTGACACAAGTCATCATAAAAGGATTTACGATGACAAGTGTGGAGAAAGTATATGAACATGTGTCATCATAAAAAAAGTATTTTATGATAATATCTGTTAGGAAAGCAGCTTGACACGTGATCACCAAAAAGGTTTTATGATAACATGCGTTAAGAATGCAGCTTGACACGTGGTATTAGTATAACTTGACATGTGTCTCATAAAAGAGTTTTATGATGACATATGTCAACACTGCTTGACACATGCCATCATAAATGAGTTTTGTAATGATATATGTTTGTACAACTGTGTTAAGGATTTATAAATCTTTAACACTATATAAGAGAAAGTTTCTGATTCTTATTATTATTAGAGTGATAATTCAACATACTTACTATTATAACAAGGTTATCATAGTAGGAAACTTGAGAGAGGAAAAGGAGTTTTTCATATTCAAGGATTGAATAGCTTTGATTGAGATTGGTTGTGTGAGATAATCTAGAGGATTTGCAATTGCGAACCTCTATTTGATTCTCTAACAGAAACATCATCAACAATCAAGAATTGAATTTTGCTCTTCAAAGGTTGTAATCTTTTTCTTTGTGTTCTTCATATTTATAAAAGAAAAGTTAGTTTCTTTTTCAAATTAAATCCTCAATTACAACTTGTAACCTTAATTTCCATGAGATGTGAAATGTTTAAAGCTTTCGTTGCACCACTATATTTTTTCAACATTTTTTTTCTACACAATTCAATGAGGCTATTAAGAAAAATGCTATTAGAAGCAGAAATCAGGTTGTATTTGGTCCTAATATGAAATAGAAATGTAAGGCAAAATATAAAAATGTTTGCCTTTTCTTTTATTTGGGCATATTTGATGAATATGGATAAGAAAACTGTCCAAATTAAGTCAAGAAACTTCAAACATATTTGTATGAGGGAGCACTATAATAGACATGTGAATGCTAAATGGATAACAAATAATAATTTGAGAGATTTAAGGTTGGTCCTACATGGGCAGTTAGTAGGATTATTGCAGTTGTGAAAGAAGATATGCAAGTTGATATTTCTATACTAAAGGCTTAGAGGGCAAGGAATATAGTATTGAAGTTTATTAACAGTGATGAAAAAGAGAAATTGTCTAGATTGCATTAATATAAGTTGGAGTTGTTGCAAAGTAATCCAAGATCAACAATTGTTCTTGATTTAGAAGATTCTATGTTTAAAGGAATGTATATGTTCACTAAGGATAAAATTCAAAAAAAATTATAGGCCTTCAATTTATGTTGATGGATGTTGGTTGAAGGGCATATATGGTGGGCAGTTGTTGAATACAGTTGGTATTGACGCCAATGACTGCATTTACCCAATTGCTTGGGATGTGGTGGAAAAGGAGAACAAGGTATGCTGGAAATAGTTTTTGCAACTACTAGTAGAGGACTTGAAGATAAACAACTCATATTATTAGGCTTTCATGAGTGATAGACAAAGTATAACTTTTTTTTTACTTATAGTTAATGATTATACTTTATATGCTTATAGTTACTAACACTTTCTTTGTTGTCTGTGAATTATGATCTTTTTAATAGGGACTTATCCCAATAATTGAGGAACTATTTCCCAATTTTGAACACAAATTCTGTATTAGGCATATCAACACAAACTTCAGAAAGCGGTTCAATAGTTTAGGCCTAAAACAAGTCACTTTTTAGTGTTGCTAGGGCTGGCTCTATGCAGATATTTCAAAAAATAATGGATAAGTTGGGTAGTGAGAATAGGCATGCACATAACTATATAAACAATATACCTGTACATCATTGGTTTAGGTCCCATTTTAGGTCATATCCTAAATGTGACATGCTTTTAAACAATTTGAGTGAGTACTTTAATAGCTTTATTCTAGAATTAAGGACCAATGGTTTAATTACTATTAATGAAATTATAAGAACTAAGTTAATGAAAAGAATACATAGGAAAAGAGACCAAATGAGGAGAGTTGCAACAGTTTATTGTCCTAAGATACTTGCAAAACTAGAGAAGTCAAAATCATTAGTTGGTTGTATAAGACAAAATGGTCTGGTGTGACAAATTTCAGGTTGTGGATTCTAAAGGGCAGTTTGTAGTTGATAAGGAGAGGAGTTGTACATGTAGGAGGTGGGACTTAACATACATCCCTTATTGCCATGTTGTGAATGCATTGTGGTATAACAATAATAATCCTAAAAATCACTTGAATGACTACTATAAAGTCAGTACTCACCTAGATTACCATAGCCATCTCTTATACATAACAACTAATAAGAAATTTTAGCCTAAATCTACTCTCCACCAGTCCTCCCACCACTGCATGTGCATGAAATGCCAAAAAAAGGGCAGGAATCCTGTAAAGATAAGGAAAGATGATGAGAAATTGAAGCCTTAATAAAGAATAGTAAAGTGAGTAAGAAAGGATTTGTTATGACATGCACAATATATGGGACAAAAGGCCACAACAAGAGGTGGCATGGAGTTGCAAAGAGGTAAACGTTTAAAATAGGAGACACAAACTCCCAATGAGTAATATGCATCTAATAATTAATCTGAATTTTTATAATAATATTGAACCTAATAGAACTTGATAATGGTAATAGGTGCAGAGGAAAAAATCTAAGGGACATACTAATAGAGTATCACATGAGGAGAACAATGCTATTGCAGAGACATCAGTACCAGTACCTAACATCAAACCAAATGAGGAAAAAATTACTAACAATGTAGATCCATGTGGTACTGCAAGTACTTTTGAATATACTAACATTTTGTATCCATTTGTATGTATTTACCTTATTTTTACAGTTTACTAAGCTTACCCCATCTCAACATAATCAAGCATTACATTTACCAAAAAATATGGTCAACATTGCAGATTCGGAAACTTAAATGATTCCAGCTTTTGCATTTAAAAACTTAACAATTAAGACATCATCTCATATGAGGAGCATATATGATCTGCTTGGTCAAGTACCAGGACTCACAACAACCATGCAAAATCTGTCAAAAAACAGATCTACTGCAAGTAAGGCCAAAACAATAAAGCACAAGCCATTCAAGCCTCCAATAGTTGTTTAGAAAAATAGTCAAGCACTAAAGAATACTGCATCAAACCAAGAGATTTAAATCAAACCGACTAAAGATACGATAGACAAAAAGATTGAGGATATACCTGCCAAGAAGGAAATTTATGGTGATAAAGAAAAGGAGAAGGTTGATGACACGAGTTCAACGACCAAGAAGGCTTGGCTGCCATCATGAAATGGAGAAGGAAGTAGATAGGGGAAGACCTATTAGGATTACTATTAGCACTAACGTGTGTGAGACCATCTTTTGTATTTAATACTCATTACTATGCATTTTGATGGTGGATGGTGTTTGTGTTCTTTTATTTATTTTGAGGACCAAAATGCATAGTGGTCCTTTTTGCTTTTTTTTTCTATTGCTGGATAGGATAGTATGCAGGGCTCAATTTTGTATTTTGAGCAGTTTAGCACATATTCTTGACATGTGAATCAAACAGGTCTTCATTGCTTTTTGTGGTCAAACTTTAGTTATTAAAATTTATTGTTTGCATAATTAGAATCTTAACTCATTATTTGCACATTTCATCACACAAGCACAGTAAAAACTCATATAAATAATCAACTATTTTTTTATTAATATGGTACCAATAAAAAAAAGTTACATATATTGATTTCAATGATGCACATACCCTACATTTTGGCATTTCAACTACTATAAACCAAAATGAAAATAAAGTTTAAATATATAGTACCATTTTGAAATAAAATATTAAGTCTCGGTGCCATACAATCTAAAGATACTAGGCAAACTGTCATCACCAACATCAATACTAATTATAATAGATTTTGTAGATTAACAACCTGATAGCAGCATAAAAGCCAATCTTATAGTAATTCCTGCCTCCCTTCATTTCATCTATTACCTCTATTGTTTTCTTGCACTGTGATTTAGTTCCTTCTATTTTCTTCTTCACATTTCTCAGCTCACTCAGCTCCCTAGCTTCCCTTTATCTCTTCCAAAAGTTTCAGCCTCAATCCTTTCTAAACTCGCATTTAGTTTTCTCAGCTCTATCAATATCAGCACTTTCCTCTCGTTGATCCACTCATCATGCCACAAGAAAGATTCACAATTATTACCTTGCAACACCAATACAAAAACATATCATCACTAAACAGTCAAGTAAGAAACTTATATATAAAATAGAAGGCCTTACATTTATATGGGCATCCCAAAGATCTTCGTCCAGGATTCTAATGAGTTCTTAAGATCCGTTGGCGAGGTCGATTTCCACAGCCACATCGAGATATCTGCATCCCTAGAAACACATCTCCATCCTCAAATCTCTTACCTAGTTCAGAGTCTTCTAATACTGTGATGCAACTTCCTTTTTAATTTCACTCGAATGCTTGATGTGCTTTTGATAGTTACTTGTGACATTGAGAGGGAGAATGAAAGTGAAAATGGGAGGTGAAGAAAGAAATCAAAGTCCTTTATTTGGTGAAATTAGAATTTTTAATATTTTGGTAAAAAATATAATTTGAGATAAGTTTATACATGCTGATTGAGAAGGCTTATATGGAACTTATATGTCAAATATTAGAAGAATTCTAACTCTAATCACCATGTCAACACTATACAATCAAAATTCTTTTGGGTACTAAAATTCAGCCGTCAAATTGAAAACGAAGTACTAAAAATAAAAAGAAAATTAAGATTTTAATACCGATTAGAAACAAATGTATAGCTTTGGTACCAGCTAGGTTATTTATCTATTTTTAGATCTCAATCTTTATATATAAAAAAAATTGATATTTTACTTTCAAAAACTTTTTCTTTTCGATGTAGGAGGAAAAGAAGAAAATAAATGCTATATTTCCACTAAGGTAACAGATCAAACTTATTTTTATTCTTTTCCTTTTTATTCCTTTTACAAAATTAGAATAGTTAAAAAAGAAGGAACAAAATTGGAGTAAAAGAGTTGGAAGTTTGTTGATTTTAGGGGTCACTTCATGCCAGAAGATAGCCAACTTGCAATTGCTCTCAAGCCCATGACAGCAACAAGAGACCCCAATCCAGATGTTTGCCTGACAGCACTACCGGGTCCATTGGGCCTACTTGCATTTATTTTCACCAGCAAATTACCATAACTTTATTTATTTTGATTAAGAAAAAACATGAATTCCTCTTCTTCTTTTTTAATTATTATTTTTAATGTTAACTCTCTTAATGATTTTAATAATAAATATAATTATCATATTATTATATTAGTGTGTTAGAGAGAATGATGAATTTTTTTTATAAAGTGAAATAAATCATCACATTCGTAGAGCGGTCAACTCTCGACACTAAATGCATAGCCACGGTACTAAAGACTGTTCATTAAAAATCAAACTCAAAAATCTTACAATTATGGAAACATTTTAGTACTAATAGAGCTGCACTCGATTAGTATTCTTACTCAATAATTTTCTTTGTACATATGTATGCAAGTTCTAAAATTTATCAGTTTATGCATATTATTGATAGAAATTGTATCCATGCGTTATGTTAAGTGACAAATTTAAAGAGAAAATCATAAAAGTTTGGAATATGTGCACATGATTATAATTACCATTAAAATATGAGAATCCAACTAAAATCTTTTTATCCATGACAGGACCTCCTTCAACCCCATTGCTTCAATTTCAACAGGCACCTGAAAGTAATATTTAAATATTTTTATATTTTTAATTTAATATAATTAACATATAAAATTTTACTTTTAATAAAATTTATGTATAATATATATAAACATATTGAATAAAATTATATTTTAAAAATATTAAAATATTATAAAAAATTTAAAAATAAAGTGTTTAATGACTGAATAATTATCCACTAGAATCCAATATGCATTTAGGCAAAAGGGAAAAAAAAACAATTGAATTAAAATTAGAGATATTTGATAAAAATAACTGAACTTATATTATCATTCAATTCAACATTGATAAGAAATACTCAAATTTAAAAACTACTATACGGTTACCATAAATGAAAATATTACTGTGTCATTTATGCCAAGCTATAATTAGAAGAATTATTACAAGTATAAAATGACTAACTAGATTCCTCCAATCATCGTTTGTATTTGTAATTTCATATCATTATTATCTTATTTATTGTCTTACTTTTAATGCCCAACAGTGCTCGAAACAACAGAAACTCAGATCCAAGTAAATCTGAAGTTTTCTAATCAACAGCAACTAGTCACACCATTATTCCTTTAAATCAATCTCATCAACGACTAGTAGGGGGCTCGAACGACTTTCAATCATTGAAATATAACTCACTTCTTACTCTCCTCCTTCAAGGAAAAAACAGAAACCCTGAGTATAAATGTCGTTTGGTTCAAGCTCCTCCTCCAGTAATGATCCCAGTCCTAATCTAAGCCTCTCTAACCCAATTTGAGTCGGTTACTATTCAAGAATCCAATAACATAATTCAAAATGAAGACGTTGAAAATGATAAAAAAGCAGTTAATGGATCAGTGAACGAGAACGGTAGTCACGAAGAAGATAGTAACATTCAATGAAAATAAGAACCATTCCTTACAAATTCTTTTTTTAGAAAAAATAGGGTTAGTCCAATTTGCTTTCAAATTCTTTAGGTGAAAAGTTTAACATGTTGTTTCTTTCTTCTCTAGGAATGACTATGGTCGGTCTTAATCTTAAATGATTTTTTGTATCCTGGAAATTTCAAAGACATAAGACAGTAAAAACATTTAAAAAAAAAAATTTTAAAGAATAATATAGAGATGAATTTTTCACTTTATGAGTTTTAAATGATTGTAGAAAGTTTCAGTTATATCCGATATCGTCTTTTTTCTTTTTTATCATATTGGGGCAAATTGGACAAAAATTAGAAAGTTTTGATATAATTAGACCAAAAAGCAAATTTTGGGACGAATTGGACTTCAGTAAAAAGTGTTCAGATGCCCAAGTTGACCCTTTAACCCAGTTGATGTACAATATATGGCTTTTGACCTGTTTGATAGATATAATTATTTAAGATTTAAATTTCCAAACTATTGATCATAGTTAAGGTAGGTAGCTAGGCCGGGCCAAAACTTAGAGGAATTAAATGTTAGAATTAATTACCTTTGTTTAGACTCTGTTAATAAAATTTAGTTACCCAAAGGTCACGAGAGTCATAAATTCCAATGGCGGGTTGAAGAATCCATGAGATGTATGCATTAGAGGAAGTCATTCTCAAAGCAATAAATATAGAGAGAGACTCGCACACAAGGAATTTATGTCACTAGTCACAGTAAATATTTTGAAAGTGATTTTGTATGAATCCATGTTATGCATAAAAAGTGTTCATTTGTAAATTTTTAGTTTAAATAAAATTCAAATAATCAACAATGTTATATATATAACAATTTTAAAATCTTTCCCTCGTCAACAAAATTTTTTTAAAAGAAAAAATGAAAATTTTTTTTCATTGCCACAAATTTAAAAAAAAATAATTTTAAAATTAATTATCTTAGATCTAAATCTCAAGTATAAAGTATTTGTACTTAAAAGCAAAAAGTCTTGCGTTTGTATCTTCTCTTTCGGACTATATATATTTTTACTTTTATAAAAAATATAAAAAATAATTCAATTATTATATATTTACAGCTCATTAAGTTTTTTATAAATAAAAATTTTAAAAATAACTAATTGTATAAAAAAAAGTATGAATAATAAAATGTAAAAAAGTAATAATAAGAAAGAATTTATCAGTTATATAGTTAGTAAATTTACACATTGCATTAAGAATATAGAAATTACTAGACACTAATTGAGGAGTTCATGGTGGAAATGGCACCACATCCCAAAATGAATGGAGTGAGACATGCCCACATTCTCACCTTTGACCTTAAAATAATGTTTGTTTTTTGTTTTATTTGAGTCATACCCCAGCCACCTAAAACTTGACTTGGAATTTGGAAATTGGTGGCCCACATGCTGCCTCATGTCTCTTAAGAAGTTTAGAAAATTAACCAAAAAAAAAAGTTATTTAATTATTTTCCTGATCAAAGTATAGTCAAAGAGTTGAATTGCTAGGTCATATTACTTGCTTATTTCCTAATGCAATTAGCTTAAGTCCTTTCTCTTCTTATTATAAATTCGATTTATAATTTCATTCTTTTTGTATCTAGACTTTTTCTTATTCTGTTTTTTTTTTTTTTTTGCTGTTTTTCTTTTCCTCCAACTCTATATATAGACTTCAGTGTCATACATGGACAATGTCATAATCAATCTAATTAATTAATTAATTTTCTAACTGATACCAATCTGTTGGACTCAAAATCCCATGGGAAAATAGTGAATTGTCCTTTCTTCTTTGGTTGAGGAGGTTGTACAGTGATGATGCAAATGGGTTGGCAACAAAAGAAGATGATCATGATGGAGATAGTACAGTGATGGTTGAAATTATATATATAATCGAAGGAAAATAAAAGAAAAATATTAAGAATGAAAGATATGTGTATTGTTCTTTAAATCCGCTAGTGTTTTTCTTTTTTCTGGAAATTTAATTGGTAGCCCACACATTTAAAGTTGGTAATAAGAGAAAAATCTCAATGTAAATCTTAAAATACTGAATACAATCTTTGTATAAATAGCAAAGCTAGTTGTGCAGAAATCTTGTTTTTCTTTTTCTTTTTCTTTTTCTTTAGTGAAAGGGAGGCCAATGGCCTAAGAAATACTACATATAGCAAATTTTAAGAAAAAGAAAGTCCCATACTCTGTTGAAAAATCAGACTTTTAACTTTATCAAATTCAAGGGATCATTCAAAACATGAACACCCTAAATCATAACTGAAACCAAGATTATGTGAGGGTCTCATGTCTTAAAATTTTGAGGATGATCCTCGCTAAAGGCATCTCTAGAGGCTTGTTTCCTTCGTGACTAACTCAATATAGCCCACACATGATTTGTGATAGCCTGATTTTTAGAAGCTATCCGATACGTGATAATCAAAATAAAATGTCTAAAGAAGGTGCGACTTTTAGCAGATTTTTAAGATAGTAATTTTAAAAATTAATTAATTTTCAAATTAAAATAGATGAGACTGTGTCTGGATTACACTAAAAAGAACATATCTATAGTGATAGTCTATATACAAATAACATCTATATTGTTATAAGAAATTATGGTTTTGATTTGAGCCAATTGTAAATAGAAATAAATTTTATATTGTAATAAATTATAAAAATTTTAAATTTTATCTTAAAAAATATTTATTTATATAATAATATTTATATATATATATATATTTTAAAATATATATATTCTACGTTTTGCTTATAATATTATTATTTTGTCTCTTTAATCTTATTTATATAATGTGTCAAGATATTAACGTATTAAGTTAAAAGAAAAATTTTAATATTCAAACCTCCATTAAATTATCACCTTATTACAATGATAAATTTTATTTAGTTTTAAATATACGATTATAAATAGATTTTAATGTATATATATATATATATATAAAATTAAATAAGGCACTTTTCAGTGGATTGTTTTAGTTTTGCAAACAACTCTAAGATTAACCATATAAAAAATATATTTTAAGATGGTAAACTTCTAGAAAATTCTTTAGTTCATGGGGAAAAAAACCATATATAAGGCCTATGAGGACAAAATATAATTTTTTTTTTTTATGCAATTTTTAATGGCCTTACAAATGATATGAAAGATCAACGATCGAAGTCATGCTTTCATCAATGAGCTAAAATTAGAGTTTATCTATTTTTTGGACAACTGTTTTCAAAAGAAAGTTTTCGTGGCAAGACTTTATCTCAAATAATATATATATATAGGTTATTTGTAAAACTTAGTTACAAAATAAAATTAAGAACTTTATTAAAATATAAGAGATGCAAATAAAACTGGGTTATTTGTAAAACTGAGTTACAAATAAAAATAAAAAAATTTATAAAAGTTTACAAAGCACTGAGTGAAGAACTTATATATAAAGATTGAAAGTTTATGGGCAAGAAAGTGAAAGAATTTGTTAAAGTAGAGTTAATCAGTAGAGAAAAATTTCAAAATATATCTTTGAGAAATTGATGTTGCAAGAATGTTAAGTCGGAATTTAATATTGCTTTTCCTCTTTTCCTTTTCTCATTTGACCCACTTGCATTTATTTTGGATTTGTATTACAGTTATGTTCAATGTTGCTTGCCTTATGATTGAAATTTCTTTATTAATGCTTATAGTTAGAAAAGAGATTTGCTTTATACTTGGTTAAAATCTGAGATTTATAACATTTTATTTATAAATTTAAAATTTACGTATTTTTTATAAAATAAAAATTAATTTAATTTTTTTATTATTAAAGAAATGGGACTTTCATAGCTTAAGGAGACCATCAATCAAATGGTCAACAACACTAAAAAAAAGTGTAAAAAAGAAATAGATAAAATTTTCAAATGAATTTCATATTAGTAATTAATATATTTTATAGCACTAAAATATTTTTTTAATTTAATTATTTTTATATTATTTTATATTTTATGTTTTATGTTTTTTAATTATATATATATATTTTAAATAAAATAAATTTGTTAATAGATTTTAATCAAATATAATATTAAACTAAATTTAAAAAATTTATAAAACAACACTCGATTATACTCTACCTGACGGGAATCTTTCCGTTTTTTCAAATTTAATTGTGTTAAATCAATTCTAAATCACTGATTGTTTTTATATTTTATTCTTTCATCTGAGTTTCTATTTCTAAAATTTATTGTCTAATTAAATTTCTCTATCTTAATCTGATGCATCTAAGAGTCTTTGTGTACTCTTTTATTTAATTTTGCACTTACATGTCATGCACATTAAAGTGCCTTTTAGTTATAAAGGTTTTGCCAAAAGAAACATTAGATCACTGCCAATAAAAAGTATTGAATGTCTTCCATCAATAAGCTCATTAATTCATTGCCAACAGAAAGTATATGAAATTGAAAGTGCCACGATAAGTAGCTGGGAAGAATTTAGTTTAATAAATATTTGGGTGGTAGTATTATTGCCAAAGATTAAAGAAGTTGCCACATTACAAGGTTTAAGGATCGTTCAGTTCTAACTTTAATTTTAGTTTAGTTTATTTTTTAAATTTTAAAAGTTACTTTTAGAGAAACATGTAAATGTTTAATTCCTCTTTTCAAAAAAAATATTTGGAAAGACAGTAAATAAATAATTATGTTAAAAAAATAATTTCTAAATATACCTTTTTAATATCCAAACCACAATTCTAAACATATATATTATCAAATTTGAAATAATTATAGAAAAGTAACCAAGATTAGTCAAAACGGTTGCGGATGGTATTAATGCTGTATTGATTAAGTAACGGGTTGGTGTATCGTATTAGTGCCGTATCGACTGACTCAAGTGATACAATTAGGATCAATATAAACATTACCTATTTATTAATCATGTCAATATATTTTAATTCTAACACGACATGAAATTTAAACGGGTGACACAAATACGATGGACACACAATTTGAATCTCCCACCTGACTGGACATTTCCTCAATTTACAAAAGGGGAACAAACGATCTAGCATTTATGTTTGATTTTACAGAATATTTCTTTATATATGGATTTCGTAGTGATTACTTTCAACAAATTAAACCTTAAATTTTCTCCATTTTCTTTCTTCAGGACAGAGGATGGATGTAACATATTTATTTAATTGGATATGCAGTAAAATGTGTAGCACGATTCGATATGTATAATATGATATGACACTTATAATACCTTTACTTAAATAATAACTAAATTAATTAGTTGTATGCAGTAACACATGTAACACGACACGACAATATATAACATATTTATTTAAATAATAACTAAATGAGTTATAATAGATTTACACGTGAATTCAATATACAACACGCTTTATATCGTGTCATAAATAAATCAACTCATTTTCAATCAAAACCCATTAAAGTTTAATTTTGACGCACTAATTTATGTGTTAAGTGAATTGAATTTGCATGTTATTGCCTATTTTGACACTCCTAAGAGTAACATACAAAATTACTATTAGAAGAGTCATAAAAATATATTCATGATAAGAATTTCTATATTTGGTGAATTTCTCTTCTTAGTGACTACTTTTTTCATTATCAATTCATTATTTTTTAACCTCTCTGTATATATTGATATATTCTTAAAAATCAGTTTAAGTAATAAATATATTAAAGATATTATTTCTTCAGCTTATTATTAGTCGGTTAAATTTTAAAATTCTATAAATTAATTCATCTTGATGTAAATATATTTTCTGAAAACAAAAACTATAAATTAATTTACAAATTTAATATAGATAACAAATCTTTAATAAAAATAGGAAGGTACAGCAGTTGATGGAAAAAATGACCCAAAGAAAAGAGTAAATAAAGGAGGAGGATTTTGAACTTTGGCTATATGATGCTGTGTGATGAAGCCATGAGGCCTGGAAGTCGGAAAGATCGAAATTGATCCATCATATTCATATCTCAGCTGAGTATGGGTTCAAGAGCAGCCACGTGCAACGTGTGGACAGGTGGGCCCGATTCTATGTACTGAGCTGTAGCGGGAGCACGGTTTAACTAACTGGAACATACTCACAAAAACAATTGACTATACGGTTTCCATTTTTATTTTTGCCTAAAATTAAATTAAATATACAATTAACTTTTAATTCCATAAATTAAACACCATTCAGAGTAGTACTTTCACCAAGTGGCTTTAGATTCTGAATTCAAATTTTAATAGAATGATTTTTTAAAAAAATTATTCTCAAAAGCATCTAAAACTGCATTTTAGCTGGTCTCTTTTTCTAGCTCTGAAACTGATATTGCGATAATGATCTTAGGTCCAATTTAAATTAATTATGACTAAAACATTTTGCACTAAATAGAGCTCATATGACCACATCTAATAGAAATTAATACCATTGATCGTCCTCTCTCTCTCTTTTTTTTTAACTAAAAAAATCGATTAATTAAAAAATTTGTATATTAATTATGACTTTTTGGTTAATAAAATAATTAATTATGAAAAAATATAATTTTACTTCTGGAAAGAAATTATATATATTATATAATGTAAATATATTAAAATATTTTTTAAAAAATTATATAAAACTAGTATAAATTTATGTTTATCTAAAATATATATAGAAATAATAAAAAATTAATTATAAAAATATAACCGATCAATTTAATTAATCATTATTTCTAAATTAAAAAATAAAAGCAAACCAATCAACTATATTTTTAAAATAAAATTGAAAACAAACTGACCAATTCCATTAACCAATTTTTCAATTTGATTTTAGTCAATTCAGTTTGTTCAGTTTTTCACTCATCCGTCCTGAGTTGTTATCACCTGGAGTACCTTTTTTTATTCAGAAAATATTATTTTAATTCTTAATAAACCTTCTTAAAATAGTAAATATTATAAAAATAGAAATAATAAGATTCACCTAAAATTGGGAAAAAAGATAAAAGAGAGATACAGATGGAAGCGAAGCACGTGATAAGAGAGCAAGAGGGCGATGGTCAAACTCATTGGGTTATGTGTTGTGTTGTGTGTTATCTTCTTTTGTTTCCTCTTGAAAACTCGATGCCCTGTAAATTGGAAAGAAGCCAAAGTCAACTTCAATCAATTAAATGATAAAAGATGGCTTTGCTTGTCCTCGTTTGCCTATTTATTCTTTTTACATAAAGTGTTTGACTAAATTCTGTAAAATTTATTTATAAATTTAAAATTTTATATATTTTAATTATAGTAAAAATTATTTTAATTTTTTATATAATTAAAATTATATAAAATTAATTATAGTTAAACTAAATTATAATAAAATTGATAGAATTTACAAATGAATTCTACACGACTAAGTTAATATATTTCATAACACAAAAATATCTTTTTTAATTTTATTATTATTTTATTATTTTATATTTCATATCTTTTTTCGAATAAAATAAACTCTTTTATAGACTTCAACCAAACACATTATTAATCTAAATAGAATTTTATTATATATTATTACTTATCTGAATGTTGCTAGTATTTTAATTATAAATATGTTAGTACTTAAAAGTTATTTTATATATTTATGAAGGGTTATTTTATAAAATTTAGTAAAATTATTGTATATTGCAAAAGTATGTGGGATATATTCTTAAAATAAAATTTTAGTTAAATACTCATATATACATGCACTAATTTAAGATTGTTAATATATTGTGTGTCAAAGTATTCACAAAGTTAGTTTGATAATAGTCGTACATATATATTTCAATTATATAAAGTATAGAGTTGAAGTCCTTTAACTCAAAAAATGTGTTACATTATAAATTATTATTATAAAACTCATAAAATGAAGGTATCTAATAGCATGTTATATTATATATTAAATTTTTTGAATGTGTTTAAGTGTTGATTATTTTTTTATATAATATTTTTCAATTAATAAAATTATTTTATTTCTTAGAGATATTTAAAATATATGTAACAGTGTATGTTAGGGCAAATGTGACATGTCTGAATAAAAGCATGTCCTAATAGACTTTTAAAACTGCATCCTCTAGAGTACATAGTGTAGGAATGAATTAAATCGCCTCTCGGAATACGAAGAATGCTGATAATATATGATGTGTTATTTAGTAAGTTTTATAAAATTAAAATTTTTCAAAAGTTATAAATTTAAAGAAATTTCAGCATGAATATTCTTTTAAAATTATTTTGAATTCACCAAAAGAATAAAACTGTAAGGCTTGTAGAAATTAAACTAAACAATTTCTCATACGATTTTAATTCGGGTGTTGGTATCTTTATTATTATTATTATTAATTTAGAATCATAAATAATAGATTAAGAATAAGATTATAAGTCAATATCGCATACAAATTTTTCTATTTTATTATTTATCATGTATAAATAAAATTTTATTAAATACAAATAGTTTATTACTTAAAGAAGATGAAGAATTGCTTATACAATTTCTTTTAAATTTACTTTAATGCTATAGTCAATTAAGAGCAATTGGGTAATTTATTTTATTCGAAAAAAATATGAAAAAAATAAATAAAATAAAAAATGATAAAATTAAAAAAGTTATTTTAGTTATTATGGAATATTTTAACTTATTACTATAAAATTCATTTGAAAACTGTATTTATTATGTTAAAATTTAATTTAACTATAATCAATTTTACATGAATTGAATTACTAATGAATTTAATTATATAAAATTTAAAATTAATTTTTATTTCATTTAAAATATATAAATTTTAAATTTACTGATAAACTCTTTAAATATTTATAAATTTTAACCAAATAAAATATAAACCCGTAAATATAACCTTCACTTTTTAAAAATGACCGGTCTTATCGAGATAAAAGAAAAGTTTCAACTAAAAAAGACATACTAGATTAAGTATTACTATTAAAGAAGCTAAAAATCCTAACGGGGGAATTTAGTAGCAAAAAGCTGTGAAGTGGTTGACTAATGGGAAGTGGAAAAGGAACAAAAAATGATAATTTTATGCTCTTGGAATACTGACCAAATAATAGATTAGTGGTGGTCACTGTAACTCTATGTATAATTGGGGCCCGGCGCTTTGGGTAATCCCATATTAATAACATATTTGTCAGTCTAATCATTGCCACGACATCGTTTGACTTTCGAGCGCTTTTAACATTTTCCACTCTCTTGCGCGCCACTTGAAGAAGGGACCCGGCAATTTGTACACTCCATTCGTTAGGGCTGTTTGTTTGGCTTTGTTGTACCTTATTTGATTTTTGAAATATTAATTTTTTAATTTTTTTTATCTTTATGTTCTAGAATTTACTTTTAAACAAATAAAATTAACTCTATTTTTCTCAAAAAAATTTAAAAGCTTTTTTAAAAGTTGAATTTATAAAATAAAATAAAAATTAAGAACAAGTGAAAGATAATATTAAATTGGCTCCTACTATAATTTTTAAACTTGTAATATTATAATTGTTTACATATTTTGTAGTCCATAAATAATTAAAATATCAGTTTAAAATTAAGCTCAGTCTAAAATTAGGTTCAGGATAAAGATTTAATTAAAATAATTATTTTAATTAAAGTGATGGGCAACAGTTATTTATGAAGCATTTGTTTCACACATGTGGAAAAAGATATTCAAAACTAGAAGTTATTTTAAGCCCCTTCTATGGCAGTTTTGAGATTTAGCCTCATAGTACATATATTAAATACAAGTTACAGTTCTTGATGGGAGTTACAAACATACAATTTAAAAGGAAAAGCATAACAATGATAGAGAGGAAAACCAACACAACACAAACAATTTCAAGCAATAATTTTCTCTGTATTTTCTTTATGCAATTAAGCTTTCTTTTGTATTTTTGAAACTCTTAAGCAATATTATTCCAACACTTTTTTTTTTCAGGTTTACAATCATTTATAACCATTTAGTAGAATATTCAAACAAATTATGGCTGAAAGGTGTTTGAAAACCCACAAACATTTAATTAGAAGTCAGAAGCGCAAAATCCAAACACGGTTCATGTATCATACACACGTGGCACGCCCACAAATCTAAATTGGAGCCAACAAAATTTGACATGCCCAGTGGGACACTATTTTATAATGGCCCGAAGAACAAGAAATAATAATGGAAAAGAACTAATGGAGTCTCAAGACACCAGGGTTGCTGCTGATGAAGCAGAACGTGAAGCTGAGATTTCTGTTGTTAATCCATTATTAGGATTTTTGTTGCGTTCACAAGAAACACAGAAATATACATCTTAAGATCCTATAGAAAATTAATGAGAAATTAACTAGTAGTCGCCCTAATACTCCCAAGAGTAAAAATTCAAATGCTACTTCTAGAGAGAGGAATGTCCTAGAGGAACTCGGACGATAATTTTCTGCAGAAAAAGAAAGGGTTAATAGAAATAGTGTAGAAGGGACTAGAAGGGTGGAGCCTCAAGCTTTTTTAGCGAGGAAAGGTATGTACCTCCACATAAGAGAGAGGATGTTAGAATACAAATTCCTAACAGCCGCAGTAATGTTATCAGGCCCTACTTACCCCATCAAAGTTTTGTTAATACTAATCCATTAATCAACCTACTATGTATGATGTGGAAGCAGGCCTCAGAGGCAATCATCCGATAATTAATTAGTATAAGAATACGAGGAATCTGCTTTTTCAGCCTCACAAACAACCCCATTAGATGTAGAGGTTGTTAGGGATGTGGTACAAGAATTATATGGTCTGGGCCTTAGACAGATAGACCGACCAGAGTTTCATAAGCCATATCCTAATAACGTGGATATGGACAACCCTTATCTTAGGGGATATAGGATCCCTACTTTTACTCTTTTTCTAGAGAGGATAATCACTCAACCCTAGAGCATATTGCTAGGTTTACAATTCAACGTAGGGAATTGGCTAATCTAAAGAATTTTGCTAACTTTAAGTTAAGGCTTTTTCTTAACTCTCTAACAGGAATGACTTTTACTTGGTATGCAACTTTTCCAAGAAAATCTATATGTATATGGCATGAAATGGAATGTCAATTTCATACTCAATTTTTTAGGGCAGAACCAGAAGTATGTATTACATAATTATCTAGAGTGACACAGAAGGTTGGTGAATTGGCTGATGTTTACATTGCCAGATTCAAGAAAATGAGAAGCATGTGTAAGATTTATCTCCTTAAAACAGAGTTTGTAAAAATGGCTCAAATAGGATTAGGCATTGAATTGAGAAAGAAGTTTTAGGGGATGGAATTTAGGGATTTTTATGAGTTAGCAGCAAAAGTAATTAAATATGAAGAATTATTAAAAGAGGAGAATCAAAAAAGAAAGGCTGCTATGGGGAGTTATTAACAAGAAATTTATAATTCTGAGATGGAAGTAGTAGTGGCAGATTTTTCAGCCACTGGTTCTTGCACTTGTCCATCTTTAATAAGGAAAAATCCTGAGTCTTGGAAGAAATCACATGCCAATGGTGCCTTTCCACAATATACTTTTGATGTTTCCAAGATAAAGGATATTTTTTATTACCTTCTTAAAGAAAATTTCATTAAGCTGCCTCCTGACCATAAAGTCCCAACAAAAGAGGAACTTAAAGGAAAGGATTATTGCAAATATCACAACTCTCATAATCATGCTACCAATAGTTGCTGGGCTTTTAAGAATTTGGTGCAAGATAGAATTAGCCAGAGAATTTTGAAATTCCCAGAAAAAAGAAGCCATGTTAGTATATGAGGATCCTTTTCCTCCTATGGTACTTATTAATGCAGCCACTTTTGATTTAAGATATGTTTTGAATTACAGAAAGCTGAAAAAAGAATTAGAAGAAGAAAAGAAGGCTGAGATTAGGAAAGGAAGAGTTGAACCAAGGGTATTTAAGTCTAGTAATGTGTTTCATAAGGTCTGGGTACCAAGGAATTCTCTAGTACGAAGGGAATTAAAATTTTCTGAGAAATCTCCTAAAGCTGATGTCAGGAAGGCACATTATCCTCCCAACAGATTGGATTCTCGAGAACCTAAGTATGTAATTCCACCTAATGTTTTGCCCAACAATAATGGTACAGGGTGGAACATAAGAAGTTTCCTCAGCCCTTGACAAGAACATAGAAAAGGAGATTTCAAAGACAAAGGGCCGAGTAACAAAGAAAAAAGGAGACAACCGAAAGGGTGCAAGAGATTAAAATTGAAAAATCAAAATTCTATAGAAAAGAAACAGAAGATGTGGATATGACAGGAGAAGAGGATAACGACCTTTTATCATCAGTTGGGAGTTCTACAGAAAAAGCTTGTAAAGAGCCTATGGTAGAAGGAACATTTGTGGTTAGCGGGATTCCTATTCCATATGGTTGTGCAACTCTTACACTTTCAGAAGTCTTTCAGTCCTGGGGTGTGAGGGAAAAAACTTTATTGAGTTAGAAAGAGGTAGTAGAAAAGAGACTGAGAGGCAAGATTTGCCTTTGAAGGATGAAGGATATCATAGTGGAATTACTGTTCAGGCTATCAGTTTAGACAAGCTGAAAAGAGTAATTTTAAAGAAACCTTCCCTGGAGATGACCAAACACATTAGGCCACTATATGTAAAACCTCATTTGAATGGAAGGCCTTTTTCAAGGGTCTTGGTTGATAACAGTTCAGCTGTCAACATCTTACCTTATAAGATATTGAATGCCTTGGGTAAAACTAACGCTGATTTGATAGTGACAGATGTTACAATGGCAACTTTTAATGGTGAAGTGCTAAAAACACTTGGAGTTCTTCCATTAGAGATCACCATTGGGAGCAAGACTTCTCTTAGTGCTTTCTTTGTAGTTATTGAGGACATTTTAGATGATTGATTACACAAAAGAAGAACTTGCAGTAGCTGCCACTGTGATATTTAAGCATCAAGTGCAGCAGTTAATTAACAAAATTGAGTTAGGGATGACAGAAGAAATTGAGTTCAGCACATACTAAGTCTTGCTCCATAATTGGGTCTTCAAGGCTGAGGCTAATTGGATCATACACACCAACTTGTTTCCAAAGTGGAGAGAAGATTGATCTGAGTGTATCAACCTAAGTTAGCCAATGCTTTCTACATTTTGGCCATGATTTTATCTTTCCTGGAGTAAGTAGTTTATATAGAGTCTTGCCCAGTAACAATGCTCCTTTTTCTTTATGTCTTTATTTCTTCTTTCCTTGATTTTTAAAGGGAAAAAAGATGAGAGTTTTGGTTCAGGATTGAACATGGCTGGGAGATCTCTGCAAATAAAGGTATTGTTTGGTTTAGAATAATAAAACTACATTAAAGTAATACTGGAGCTCAATATAAAATTAATTAGGTAGAAGCAATGAGTTCACCTAAAAGTGAGAAAGTCGGGAACTCCTGAAATAGTGTAGGTGAATTTAGCTAGTATAGGTGGTGCCTGTGAAAGGCAAGAATTAAGAGTGTTTTGGAAGAAGCAAAAATAGGTAAAGATGCGTGTGTAACAAATGGTGTACCTCATGAATACCAATAGTTTGAGGATCTATAGGAGGAGGTAAAGGCATAACAACCTATGGTGTAGTAGTGCGTAATAAGAGTAACTCCTATGAAACCATGATCATAAAATCATAAGAAATATTGGATATTTTCTGTTTTATTTTTCAAGAATTAACTTAGAGATTAAATGAAGTTTACCTGAGCAATGACTGCATCAACAGTAGTGGGTTTCCTTGGAAGAGAAGAGCTTGCAACACCTCCTGAATTCATGACAACACCTAAACAAAGAAGAGTATAAATTTGAAGGTATACATTTTTATCCTTTATCTTTTATAAATTTGTGGCTCTTGAATAGTTTGATGGAGTATATCAACAGTCAATAAAAATAAGGCAGAATTATGTGTTAAAGTATTGCATAAAATTAGTATAGTCATAAACATATTAGATACATAACATTTAGTGGAACACATATATCTCAAGATAAAAATATAAGTAAACTAAGGCCATATGTTTAAAGAAAAGGGGGGTTGGGGGATGAATGAATCAAAGTAAAAGAATTTCTAGAGTTTTGCTGAAATAAAATTTTTGAAGCTTTTGACAGCCTCGAATTCATTTTCAAAATTTGGGGCTTCAAAGAGGTTTGAATTCATTTCAATTTTGAAGCTCTAAAAGGCCTTAAAATCATTTTAAATTTTGAGGATCCAGAGAGCCTCGAAATTCAAATTGCTAAAACTCGAGGCTTTTGTTTCTCACACATATATATTTCTATGAGGCTTAATTCTATAGAGACATGCATACATCTTCCAAAGTTTACAATAAAAAATTCAAGGGTAATGCTGAAAATTTGGTTTGCTAAACTAAGACATAAATTTTTCATTTTGGGTCACATCATTCAAAATACAATTCACAAAACTAATTTATAAATATTTCTCAAAATTAAAATATCAACAAACCACAAAAATCATACATTATCAAATTTGCCAATAGAACCTACAATTATAAAAGTAAATAATAAAAAGGGAGAAAGATTTTCGAGAATTAAAAGAAAATGCCTTTTTCTTCTTCTTTAATATATCAAAAGAGTTTTTGTTTGGCTAGTTGAAGGAGGAGTAATTGAAAAAACTTCCCAAAAATATTTTTTATATTTTTGATAAAGTGAGTTTTTTTGCCAAAGAAGGTGGAATTTAGTGTTTTTGTATGTGGGTATTGGAAATATAAGAAAATATTTTTGGTATGTGGATTTGATTAGAAAATGGACTTTTTAATATATGTGAAGAGGAAAGGAGAGATGTTGTTGTTATGCTCGCTACCGTTGATGTAAGAGCTGTTGTTGTTGATGTCGTCGACATTGTACTACAAGATGGTGAAGCTATTGTGAAAACCACCATCGTTATTGCTGATGGATGAGATGCAAGCACTGGAGAAGGTGGAAGCAGCGCTGCAAGTTCTTCAAGCTGATGGGCAGAGTGAATGGGTGGTACCAATGCCTATGGTGGAAGGAGTTTGGATGTTTTTGGTTGGTTGGATGTTGAGAATGGGTTAATGATGGTGATTTGTAAAGATAAATGAATAGAAGAAGAAGGGAAATTTTGGTCCTTTGATTTTCATATTTTTAAAGAATTGGAATTTAGAGATTTTGGAGGAAGGAAAATTGAATTAAATGAGGTGGTGCTTATGTTGGTAAAATTAATGCTAAGGGATTTAAATGGATTTGAGAGAACGTGAGAAATCAAATAATGAGGGTTTTAAGGTTAATTGATGAAAAATAAGATGGGGAATTTGGAGGTATATAAGAGAGATTCAAATTTTATTTTTGTTGAGGAGCTTTCTCTAGAAGGAATGAATATTTTCTATAGAATTCTATTCTTCATCAAATGGATGAAAGAGAAATTTAGGCCTAAAATATTTAAACTTGATTCTGATTTCGTTTTCATCCATGGCAAGAAAAAGAGGCAAGAAATTATTTGTGGGGCTTAAGACTTATTGTATGTATATAGGGCCTTCGGCTTTTAGCTAGGTTATATACATACAAGATGGTATTTATATACATCATATTTTGTAGCCTATGAATAATTAATAGGCCAACCCAAAATTAAGCCCAATCTAAAATTAGATCCAAAATAAAGATTTAATTATAATAATAATTTTAATTAAAGTGATGGGTGACAATTATTTATGAAGCAATTATTTCATACACGCAGTAGAGATTCAAAACTAGAAGTTATTTTAAGCTCCTCCTATGACGGTTTTGGGGTTTAGCCTCATGCTACATGCGTTAAATACAAGTTACAGTTCTTAATGGGAGTTATGGAAATACAAAAAATAAAAGGAAAAGCAGAAGAAGGACAAAGAAGAAACCAACACAACACAGACAATATCAAGCAATAATTTTCTCTGTATTTTCTTTATGCAGTCAATTTTTTTTATATTTTTAAAACACTCAATTAATATTATTCAAACACTTTCTTTTTCAAGTTTACAGTCATTTATAGCCATTTAGTAGAGTATTCAAATAAATTGTGGCTGAACAACGTTTGAAAATCCACTTAATTAGAAGTCAGAAGCATAAAATCCAAACACAGTTCAAGTAGTACACCCGCAAATCCAAGTCGGAGCCAACAATAACATATATAAAAATGCGAATAAATTAAAGTTACTTAAAAGATAAATTATTACTAGTGTTAAGAATGATTATTCTTTTACTAATTTGATAAATTTTAATGAAAAATAGATAATAATACATAAAGGTTATGAGAGTATTTGGTTCAAAGGTTTGATGGAGTTGATAGTTATTTTTTGCTGAATAACTATATTAAAGTATTTGGTAAAAACTTAAGAAACAATGGCTGATAATTGATTTAGTCCCGATTAGCCGCTGATTGTATCATATCTATTTCAGAGTTTTTTTTTTTATCAGCTAATAGCTGGTTTGAGTTTTTTTATTTTATTTGGACCTATCCTTAATAAAATTTATTAATAATAACTTACTTTAAGTTGATATCATATAATTAGATTTTTATATTTTAAAATAAATAATAATTATTTTTAAATTATATTTAATAGTTAAATAATTATAATATGTATAATTATGGTATTTAAAATTATAAATTTTTATTAGTAGAATTTAAATTTAAATTTTTACTTTTAAAATAATTTTTATTATAATTATTTTGAAATTATATTTAATAGTTAAATAATTATAATATGTATAATTATGGTATTTAAAATTAGAAATTTTTATTAGTAGAATTTAAATTTAAATTTCTACTTTTAAAATAATTTTATAAATATTCTTAATAATAAATACAATTGAGCTAAAGAAACTTAACTATAATATTTTAAATTATTATAATTTATTTTTATTCTATTATATCGTTAAAATATAATATAATAAAATAAAATAAAATATATTTAACAATAAATTATACCTTCAATGGTTCTTTAATATACTAACAGCAACTATTAATAAAATTTTACCAAAAAGTTAAATTTATCAGCTATCAGCTATCAACTATCAGCCACCAGCTACCAGCAGTATTGATCAGCCAAACCAAACAGACATGTATTTATATAAACAAAGAACTTTCAAGAGATTGTGATAAAATAAATAAGAATTATAAAAAAACTAAAAAGAATATCAAAAGAGTACGGGTAATGACCAATACGTTAAGGCTATATTTGATATGATGTAATGAAATATGTAGTAAAATCACCGTTACATTACATGTTTTATTATTTTATTTGATAATTTATTCTTTGTCTAATATAATGTCATGAGAAATACATCATGTAAGTAATTATCTTTAACTTAATGTAATTATCAATAAACACAAAAGCTATGTAATTTACAATATATTTATATTTATTTAATTAATTATTTTTATTAATATAATTTAAACACATTCAACCACCATTCACTATCATTATTCGGTGATTGGCCACCGAATCTGATGGCCGCTGATCAAATTTCGACGACCGACTACTAGATTTCTATTGCGCAGATTCCAACAATTGGCGACCGGTGATATTTTAAAAAATAATAAATTTTAATATTAATATTAAATAATTTATTTAACACTTTATTTATACACCAATTATTATAAAATAAATTAAATATTAAATAATTTATTTTCTTATTATAAATAAATATAGTAATGAAATAGTTATTACATTACATTGCATTACAATTTTTATTATATTACATGATTGATTACATTATATTTTACTACGATATACCAAACATAAAAGAGATGTGGGGATATCTCCCCATACCCTCCTCACTACATTTTATATTCTACCATATATTATACATATGTATCGTATAATTCTTATGCACGATACTTATTATTATATCTTTTAACCATAATTTAGATTCCCTATTTTGTGTTTTTATAATATATATATAAATTTTTAAGACTTATATTCTTTTTGATATATGTACTTATATTTTGATATATCGAATTTTTATTTTGGTATGTATATTTTTTCTAACACACATGATATTTAAGTTTATTTATAATTTTATATTTTTCATCAATTTATTAATTAATAAATTATGCTCCTAGTTAAATACTGATTCTAATCCAAAGACATAATATATTAATTATATTTTAATACAATATTAACTAATAAATAATTTTTTTAATTAGATAATGATTGTAATTCTATTATAAGAAATAATATATTAAATAATAAATTAATTTTGTAATTAGATAATAATTTTAATTCTAGAAAATAAGATTTTAAATAATATTTTTGATATTATAATCACTAATAAAGTGATCTTTTAGTTATATAATAATTTCTAATCCTAAAAATTAGTAATCTTAATTATATTAATAGTATTAATTTATATAATATTAAAATATTTTTAAGATAATTTCTATACTATTACATTAATAAAATTTTAAAATAATAAAAATTAAAAAAAAACAGTTAAAAATATTTAATTTGCTGCTTTTAAAATATTATAAATAAATATTAAATATTAAAAATTTAATTAAATCTGATCTATAAATTTGAATTTATAATCAAAATAATAACAAAGGTCGTGCAACGCTAGAGTAAACGACTAGATACCCAATTTCATAGTATAATCTCTCACTTTTACTAAGTTGAGTTTGTTTTTTAATTTATTAGTTTTAACAATATTTTTTAGATAAAATATATATTTAGACACTTGAGATTTAATTAAGTATTCACTAATTTTGACATTGTAACATGTAATATAACTTATTAAACACTTTGTGACACGTGAATTTATTCAACTTGTCCTCATATATTGTATGCATTTTCAATACTATTAAAAAGTTAAAGTTTAATTTTTTATTAAATTAAATTGAATATTAAAATATCAAAATTACTAAATAATTAAAATTGAGATATCTAAATATGCTTCCACCATAATCATAATACTATTATTAGGTCATTCTAGAAATAATTCCAAAGCACTAAATAAACTTCCTGTCAAAAATTACTTATATATTGAGTGAATGCCTGACTTTTTTTTTTTCTTTTCGTTTTTGCTCCTTTGTTTCCCCTCTTTTCTCTTAATGTTGCTAAAAAGCATAAAAATTCATATAAGTTAGTAGGGAGAGTGTGTACGTGCAAGAGAGGCATGAACATAGTAAATGGCTCTCAGGTTCTTTTAATGCCAAAGATTAATTGCAGTAATAAAGGTTGTATAGTATCATATAATATAGTATACTTCGCTGTAATACAGAAAGAGTAGAGAGAGGACCTCTTTCTTTTTAGGGTTCACTATGCCCTACATACAAATAGGCCCACCTAATTTACTTGGGTTCTAAAGAAGATTAGTGGTCCTACAAAAGAACCCTACTCTTCAAGGAATTGCATCCTTGCCTTTGCATTTACATTCCCCACTTCCTCAACCAAATTCTGCATCATTTTCATATCTGGTTCATCAAAATCACCATAAATTTGGTCATTGTAATAATTATTTTCAAAAAGGAATAATATGTAGGACAATGCATGATGCTTTTGGATTTTAATGAATTTTAATTTTCAATAACCTAACAAACATCCAAAGTCTATTTTTATGAACTTTTAGACATTTTTAGTTTTCGATTTAACTTATCGTACATTTGAATTTTATTTTATGATAACATTAAAATGCTTACGGATAATATCCGTAGATATATTGAATGAAACTACATGTTAAAAAGTGTTTAAATATCATAAAAAATACAAGTTGAGGTGTCTATCAGATTGGATTGAATGTTAAGATGTTAAAACGACTAAATAACCAAAATTTAGATATCAAAATATGCATTTGGCTAATAATATATTTTTATTTTAACATAAATACTAAATTAATAATAGTGAATATAATCAATAACAAGTTTATTAATTTATTAACGAGTGAGTCTTAATAAATAATGAGAGAATGAGTAGTATCCTTCATTGGCTGAAAAATATTTGTTTGGAACTATTCTGAATTCTGATCTACACGTAAATGCAAAAGGGTCCATCCATATGTATGTCTATGCAATAAGTTCAACATCCTTTATATGGATAACATATCTGCCTCTCATTTTAAGTACCAACAAATAATAAATAATACCTCTTAATGAATCAGCACTCAAAATGTTTTCTTTTTATTTTATTTTATTTGGTACCTTAGCTTCATAGTTTATGGAATAATTTTATTTTTGAGATGAAAAATAAAAAAATTCATTGGTAAGTGATTTGTAAGCATTTATATATAATAAAGTTCAAGTGTTACTTACCATAGCTGATGACAAAGTCATATCCATTATATGGCTACATTTACAAAATAACTTTAAAATTTGGTCCAATTTTATGTAATAGTCTCCCTTTAAATATGTATGGTTCTCATTTAAAAAAAAAAAAGAGTTGTCATTTTTTTTTTAAGAAAAAAGAAGAAAAAGAAACTATACCGACTAATGAACTTATCCTGCCAGATCAGACATAAAATTTTGGGTATAAGACAAATAAATAGAATGATTATGTGGAATTTCTTGTCTTGCTCACTTAGCCTAATATGTAATCTTGCTTTCCTTATTTGACACTTTACATTAATTTTTTATTTTTTTAACAATGGAAATGTATTCTTATTTGGAAGATAAATTGTACCAATTGAATTTGTTGGAATCAAATAACCCTGTGGCTATAAATCAAATAAGCCTCTAAATAATTGCAAATCACTATCTTACCTTCACATATTCAGTCAATGAGGATTCTATCAACTACCAACTTCTTAATTTACCTTTTTCTTTTTACTTTAATTTTAATTTTTTGATACCAGATTGAGTGTGGCTATTGGTGCCGTCATTCTTTAAAGTGACAGCCCGGTATTTATATTAATTACCCTTCTTACTATCTAATAAATGCTTTTCAATTGGAAGTTTGGAACCCTTGTCAAAAAAAAAAAAAAAAAAAAAAGAAGTTTGGAACAGTTATTATGATAGTAGATTACTTCGTATTTGTTTCTTTGTCTATAATTGACTTTGAAATGGACTGACAAAAAAATTTATACTAATTTCTGTACTAAAAATCAATAGATGTTTGTAGTATGGTTCATTAAATTCTATTTGTATTCAATTTATTATTTCGGTTAATGATTGATTGGTTTAGCATTTATAATACTACATTCAAGAGTTAAAATTATGGAGATGATCATTACTTTATTTATTTACTTTACTTTATTGATTTCATCTCATAAGGGTCTCCAAATGGTGGAAAATATTAAACGTATTTGTGCAACATTATTATTATTATTATTATTATTATTGGAGGAAGTGGAATGAGATGACTCAGCCCTATCCTCCCTTCATTGCCATAAATGGAATAGAATTTCCCTATCGGATTCAGGCCCGAAATGAATTCTTCATTTAGACATATTAAAATTTCCATTTCTAAATTCCCACTAATCTTGCATTTCCACCTTTCAATGTGCCATCTTTATTTCTACTTTCCCTCCCCACTTTTTCTAAGGATTTGTTTCTCTAAATATTAATAATATTTCTATATATCAAATTCTTTATTACATAAAAAGTCATTTTATAAAATAAAACTTTAATAACTCATTATCTTTTAAATATAAAATAAAGAGTTAGTTTGTGAAGATTAAAATTTTATCTGATTTTAATAAATGCATTATAAATTTCTATATACTTTGATTAGAAAAAATTAAAAAGCAAAAAAGAAAAAAAGAAGAGAAATTCAAATTGTTCTACTCATGGTGAAAGAATATAAAGCAAAATGTAAAAAGCTCATTGACTTAAATAAAATTTTGGAAAAACTACAAAAAGTATCTTGTAATTACGCATTTTTTCAATTAAGGGTATGTGGCTTTTTCTTTTTCATTTTAAGCATGTAGTTTTATTTGATTTTTACTTTACCCTCCCAACTAATATTGTTACAATTTTTTATGTTATGATATTAATGAGTATTTATTTTTAATAATAGAGTCATTTTTAAGTAATTTATTATTAAACTGACTAATAAATATTCATAAAAATATTATAAATTTATTTTAAAATCTATTCCTTTTTATTCTTTATAAAATTAGATAATATATATTAAATTTATTAATCATGAATTCGTTATAGATACTTATATGATATGTTAGTGATACAAGTTTTTATTATTAAAGTTCTATATTGTATCAAAATAAAATTATACAACGATATTAGTTAAGAAATTATTAAACTGGATATAAATATTATATAATATCTCGATCTAGTCGACTCTATTGATTCAGTTATTTTTATATCATATTTTTTATAATAATAATAATAATTTGACCGCATATAATATACATATATAAATAAGTTATGTTTACGTTGACATTGAGTTGCGCTAAACACTAAATAAGAGTTCCATCCCTCTAAAATGGGAAGTCTAAACTTTATACATACTTCACTTTATAATCTTGTCCTAGATCTAAATCTAGCAAACCCCTCCCAATTTTAAACCAAAAATAACAAAAACACATTTTTCAGATTTTTTTTTTAAAAGTTAAATGTGCACGCATATATACACACACGTACATAATCATATTATTGAATGTTTCTAAAAAATAAAAATATAGTTATAATCAATTTAATGATAAAATGAGAGCACTTTAAAAATATAGTATTATGGTTTAGAATTCATTAAAAAAAATAAAGAAAAAAAGAACTAGAAATCATTGCTATACCTTTATAAATAGAAGAGCTGTACACTAGGATTATAAAAATTAATGACAACATTAAAATCAAATAAGAATATAAAATTAAAACCAAAAGAGGCACAAAAATTAATGACATTATAGGTTTTATACTACTTCACATACTTCCTACATCCATATTTCAGTTATTATTTAGTGGGTGTTTGATTAGAGTTTTGTGATTTTTTTCACTGAATAATAAATTTTGAAATATATTAACACGTATTTAAGAAACTTGTTGATAGATGATTTAGTTCAAATCAACTGATAATTACATCAATTATATTTCAAAATTTTTTCTTACCGGCTGATAGTTTACTTATTTATTTTATTTGGATAATATTACTTTTATTAAAAATTATTAATAATAACTTACTTTAAATTGATAGCATATAGTTCTTTTATAATTTGTAATAAATATTTATTATTTTAAAATTATGTTTAATAAAGTATGATATTTGAAAATAAAAATTTCTTATAGTGAAATTTAGATTTTTGAAAAAAAATTATAAATAACTTTAATAATATATACAGGTTAGCTAAATAAAATTAATTATAATATTTAAATTATTATAAGTTACTTTTAATAGTTTGTATCATTAAAAATAGTATAGTCAAATAAATTATATGCTAAATAGTCATTTAACATATTAACAACAACCGTTAATAAAATTTTATTTAACGGTTTAATTTGTCAATTATCAGCTATCAACTATCACTTCCTAACTATATTCATCAGCTAAACTAAACAGACTCTTATAATTCTGAATTGATTTACAATCAATTTCATGCTTTTCTTGAGTTTAAAATATAACCAGGATATTCTTTCTCAATAACTCATACTCAAACATGAAAATAGAACTTTTTCCACAAAATAACCCAAAAAATATAATACCTCAAAAGAAAAGTAGTGCCACAAAAACCACATAGCTAAAACATTAGAATTTCAAAATATTTAATCCTATCTCTTTCCAAAAAACTTCATAAAAAGTTAATTATACTAATTTAGTTTCTGAAAGAAAAGAAAACACTGTGGCTTCCTCTTTGTAATATAAACAATCTCTCCATTCTGGTTATGCTACCAAAAGAAAAATACATAAGAAAATTACAATTTCTTTTTGATAGGTTAAGAGGTTTAGGTCAAGGAAAGAAAATGGTTTCTGTTTATATTTTTATTTGTTTCTATAAGTTATGCAATTAAAAGGAATTAATTTCCTTCAACAATTAGAAAAAGTTGAAATCTTTGTTTTGAAAATACTATTAAATTGTTGATTTTTGGAACAGAATTTCATTGAAACACAAATGATAGTCATTACTATGATATGGAATATAAGTACTCAATGAACTATTGATACACATGGTTTGAATTGGTATGCCCTTTTTCTCTAATAAGTCAGACCATGTTTTTGGGTGGTAAATATATGTGTAAATGTGATTATATATAATCTTGTGGTCCCTGGCTTGCTAATCATGGCTTGAGCTGTCTCTTGTTTCTAATTGATAACACTTAAATATTTTGCAAATTCCTCTTTTCGTTTTATTGAAAAAGTTTCAAATTATTAATTGCAAATATTTGGTGTATATATTGATTTTAATACTAAAGACATGTAAAAAAATGCATTTTCTTTTCAGCAATCGCCACTAATTTGTGCCATTCATTTGAATGCCCAAGTTCTTTTTTTGAAAAATATAATTCATTCATAAACATGGCTAGAAAGGGTGCCTCATAAAAAAACTTTGAGAGATAAAACCCAATAGAAAAAACTCCTTGAAGAAAAAAAAGTGTAGCCAAGCAAAAAAGACACTGCTTCAGTTATCTGCAGAAAAATCAGACATAAGAAAGTTATCGAGCCATGCAGGACTCTCATCCTCCAACCAAAATTGACTATCAACTAAAAAATTAGTTGTTCTTAGAACATTAATAAAGGACAACGTTACACAAATCATATAGAGCAAAAATGTCTTCTACTAATAAACCAATATCAGAAAAGAAACTTCACTCTTGGAGATAGGTTATTCAGATTCCTCCGAATTTGTCTCCATCATAATATTTTTAGAACCACTTTCCAGATAAAAAACAACGGCCTCTCGAATCATAACTATAAATTGACCAGCACAATCCCGAATTACAGACCCTACTCCTGCACAACTCGCTTGCTCAACAAACGACGCATCCACATTTAGCTTATACACACATGCACATGGAGGATTCCAAACAGCGGAACCATGCGAGCAATCATAACAATTCAGGTCATCACTATTTTGAGCTTCAACATATGCAGCATGAAAAATACATGCTCCGTCATAGCGCCAGTCAGTCAAAAAGCCTCGCTTCCCATGAAGCCTGTCATTTCTAATAGTTCAAATCATCCAACACATAGAACTAAGTATCTCAAAATCAGAAGAAGAAAGGGAAAAATTAACTGAACACAATACATTAATAATAGGTTGACCAACCCTTCCCCAAATAAGATTAGCAAATGTTCTTAGTTATTGGACCAAAAAAGATCGCATGATTTGAAGATTCGAAGCCAAAAGTACAACTTGAACAGCTCGAATGCACCAGGACATGATGTAGCATAAATTTAATACCTGTAGGCATAACATTATGAGACAACCTCCGAAGGAAAGTTCTGATATTTGAAGGTAGTTTCAGATGTCATAAGAAATTCCACCATCTATCCATATCAGTAGAGATCGAACCCTCCTTAGGGAGCTCTTAGTTTTAGATGAGGATTATTCATTAATTCAAATATTTATCAAGACCAGGATATATTTAGTCGTAAATACTTGTTTTTGAATTATGTCTCATAGTTTAGTTTTTATGACGTACAAATGTACTGGATGGGATTGTTAGTTATTTGAGATCCCGGATAAATTTGTTTTAAATAAAATGAAGGAATAAGTACAAACATGCGATTTCACCATTTGACAATTTTTAGTATGTGGTTTTTCTTACGGATAAAAAGATGTATGTGGTTAAAAATCGTGACAAAAAATATTTTACTATTAAAAAAATTGATTGGTAAGGATTTAATTATTTTTACTTTGATAAGCCAGCCATCTTTATTATATTTCTCGTGTTTGATAATACGAGTTTAGATTTTAACAACTTAAAACTTCATTATTTGACTGTTAAATCGATCTCATCATATCGATAATTTCTTAATTGCGATTTAACGGTTAAATAATAAAATCAATAGTTATTAAGCTCCAAATTCATATTCTCAAATACGAGCAATGTGATAATAATGACTGATCGGAGTAAAGATGGCTGAATTCTTACAAATTGTGAACTTTTTAATAGTAAGATGTTTTTTCGTAACGATTTGAAACCATGTACATCTTTTTGTTTGAAAAAAATAATATACTAAAAGTTGTAAAATATAGAATATTTTTTTTGTACTATTCCTAAAATAAATATATAAAGTATGTATACTTTTCTTGAGACTATGTTATATAACTAAATTAGAATTATTAAACTATTTCAAGCTCTAACTACAAATAATTTTTTATTTTTATTTTTGACCAAATTTGACAAGTTGAACTCCATTTTAAGTTAATTTGAACAATCATATGTATATCTAAAGTAGAATACAATCAATCCTCTTATAATTAATATAAATAATGGATAAATATTATTAGATATTAAAATTACTAATTATTAAATCTATCAAGTATAAAAACTATAAAATAGTATAAGACTAATATATTAAAAGTAAATTTCATACATAAACTTAAAATTAATAAACTACTATATAAAATAAAGAGATTTATTATATAAATACAAGTTAAATACTTAATTTACTTTTAAACTTACTTTTCAATTCAAAAGTAATTGGTACAAATGATTCATATTCTAAAATAATTTCATAATAACTGTCCTTTTTTTCTATATACAATAAAATTTGTATTTCATCACTTTCTTTTAGCGGCACATATGCAAAATTCTTTTGTATTTAATGACTTTTATTATTTTATTTATATTTGGTAACTTCTAAATCTCAAATTTATTATTAGCGTCAAGTATTAAAATAACAAACACTAACAATATATTTTACTAAAATGTATTAATAAATTCATTTTATTAACAAATAAGTTTATATATTTTGTGTGTTAAATAATAACTAGATTCACTTGAAATGAAATTATATTATATATTAAATATTTTATAATTAAAAAAATAGAAAAAATGCAAGAAAAAACTAAATGAACTTAATCTTATAAAATAAATTATTTTATTAATATCCATTTTGAAATTCTATGCAGTTTAATTATGGTAAACTTATGAATTTAATGAGTTAGAATTTTAAATGAATTTCCATTTTGATCATATAATTTTGATTTAGAAATAAATTCTACAAGATTATTCATTTCAATTAAACGCAGTGTAAGAAGAAAAGATAAATAGATAATTAGCATCTTTCTTTTAAATATTTCTTCTAGATATTGATAATTCTAAAGATTATTTTAAATTATTTTATAAATTATTGAATAATAGAATCATTAATTATCCAAAAAAGAACGAGGTTGGTTTTTTAAAATTTATAAATTAATAGAATTCTTAATTTATTAAATATTAAAAATAAAGGGTAGAATGTAATTAAAATTTTATTTATATTTAACTTCTTTCAGGTTTAAACTTAAAATGAACTTTTCGATTTCATTTATATTTAACTTCTTTTCTACTCCCCTTCTTAGAAAAAGAAAGAAAGTAAATGCTTAAACTCTTATAGTTCATTTAGTTTACGGATTCATAATTCTTAGAATTAAATTTAATTTTATGTTTAATTAAGTTATAATATTGCTTATATTAAATATTGTTTAGTACAAGTATGTTAATCTATAGAAAATTAATTCTATTTTTATAATCCTATATTTGGTAGGATAGTTTAACTAGATAAATAAATTGTTATAGTAATCAAATTACTTAAACATCATTTGCCCTATGTTTAAAACTTGTATCTCATTTTTTTTCTTTCTCTCAAAATGCCTTCTAAGTTTGTTCATCTAGTCTACATCAATTTTTGGCTTAAACTACTAGTTTTTGCTTTAGGGTATACCGATATATGCATAAGTAATTGTGAAATAAACTAAAAAATTAAGATCATTTTAGAGAAATAAAATAAAAACTCAAGGCTATTTTAGAGATCAAAATCTTATTAATTATAGATTAGTAATCCCATTGAATATGACTTACTAAGGACATAAGAGACTTGGTTTTAGATAAACTTATCTCAAAGGTTCGCTAAGCTATTGGAATTGTTAAGCCCAACCTTTATCATATGTACCAAATATAATGTTATTTACTAATACTATGGTTAGCTAAACAATCTCATATAGCAAACAGACTATTAGAACATTCCCAATATAGTACTTTTTAATTTAAAAAGTTCTATAATAAACAATATTTATAAAAAAATAATAAAAAATATAAAGAGTAAAGATTTTTACTTATGTCCAAATAGATTTTTTTTAATATTTTACTCTTTATATTTAAGTATTAATAGTTAAATTCTTTTTTTTTTCTTTTTTAACTTTTACTAATAAAATTACATAGAAATTTGTAGTGAATTTATTATATTTAAATAAAAAATAAAATTTGATTATTCAAATATAGATTATAATCAAAGATAGAATCTACTGGAGTCTTATTAATAGAATAACTTTTTATTATAAGAAATTTAATATATCATAATATATATAAATGTGCAAATAATTTACCCATAAAACTTTATTTGTTATTCTATAAATATTACCTAATTTGGTAATTTAGTAATTGAATTAATATTATTAATTTATTAGATAATAGGAACTCTTAAAAAATTGGTCTCTTTAAAATCACAAACTCAAAGAAGCGGATGATGATTAGAAGTTGCCCGAAATAGGAAAATATCAACATATATATGGAAAACGTTTTTCTTTAGTGTATATGTCAAAGATAAACCTGGCATCCCATTTTGCTAAGAAGTGACCAATATACATGAATATGTGAACAAATAATTCTGCTCTGACAAATCAAAAAGGAGATGGCGGCTTCATCATATACTAGAAAAATAAACAAAACAATAAATTAGGTGATATTTAGATTAAAGTACCATGAAAAAAAATTAAAACCTTAAAAAGATCATCAAATTTAAAAATTGATTTGAATTGATGTAAGATATCTTTCAAAACATATTACTTTATATTTATGTATAAACTTTAACAAGTCGTGCTTTTTTTTAAGGCAGCGTTATAAATATTATTTTTTATATTAAAATTATTATTATAAATTAAAGGAAAAAATAACAATAGTATTTAAAATATATTTATTTCCTCTCAAAAAGTATACATATTATAAGAGTTTATGTATTAATATGTTTTTATTACTATATAATGCAGCTATGTATAACATATATAATTTTTAATTTAATAATCCTATTATCAGGTTATCAACAATAATTTTAAAGTAATTGACTTGATTTAAATAATAATTTGAATAAATTTTTTATATTTTAAATTTTTCTATAAAATAAATCATCAAGCTTCAATTAATTATATTTATTCAAATAGTAATAATGACTTAAAAATATATTTTAGATATCTAAATCTAAGTATAATATTAAAATTAAAAGGTTTAATTTTATAATATTTTAAAGTAAAAGATAAAAGAATAATTCATACTATAAAGTGTTGCTATATTTATTTTATTAGAATAAAAATAAATTATTAATATATATTATTTTTATTAAATTTATATACATTTTAAATATATATGAATTTTAATTTTTTAATAATATATCATTTTTTGTTGCTAGTTATAAAAATAATTAGTAAAATTCTATAAGTATTCTTAGATATTTTTCTTAATTCTTTTAAATATTTCATAATTTTATTAATATAATATTATAAAAATTATTTATTAATTAATTTGAATATTTTATAAATTAATAATTTCAATATAATTGACATTGTTAAAATTATAATTAATTTAAAATATTATTTTTAAAATTATATTATTATTTATTAAGAAATTAATATATTAGTTAATATAATATTAAAATATTAAAATATAATTAATATACTATTTCTTAAGATAGAATTAGAATTATTATCTGATTAGTAAATTAATTTATTAGTTAATATAATATTAAAATATAATTTATATATTATTACTTAAAATTATAATTATTACTTAATTATAAATATAACTTATAAATTAATAAACAAAGAAAAAATTATAAATTATGCATAAATTTGAATTTCATGTATTAAAAATAAATATAATTGTCAAAATAAAAATTTTATTCATTAAAATATAAGCACACATTTCAAAAATAATTTAAATTTCAAAAATTAATATTTTATATTTGAATATTTCATAAAATATATTTTACCATAAAATTCATTTGAGAGTTTTATTGTTACGAATGTTTGATTTTCCTCAAAAGAAAAAGAAATACTTGAGCATTTGATGTTTTCTTCAATTTACCAGAAAAATACATTAATTAAGGAATATCCATAACTAATATATAAAAAATCACAATCATTTAGGAAGTGGTACTTAATTATTATCTATTAATAACATCTACTAATATGTTCTTTAAATGTAAAGAAAAAATATGAAATGGAATAATTAATTTAGAAAGCGTTAATTATTCTCTATAATATCATCAAATACACATGCAAAAATAAGAAAAGTAAGAGTAATCTTTTATGTAATTCTTAACAGGCAGTTGGGAGAAAGCGTGTTGCACCTTTCAATTTAACTCCTTTTTCTTTTTCTTTTTCTTTTCTTTTCCTGTTGGAAAAAGGAAACACAATTCCGAGAATCTCAAAAGAGAGAAAGAAATTCAAAGTTATGTTTTTTAGATTACAGAGAGTGTTTGGTAGCCGTCATTCGTCGATGCAATTGCCTTAGAGGAGGAAAATTAATTACCAACCAAATAATAATCCTTACTTTTCTTTCTTTTAAGAATTTTTATTTATTTCTCTCTTTCTCTCTCTCCATGGCAAATAGTAATTACACCTCTCGTCTCCACCATTAAATGCAATTGCTCAATACGCTCTGCAATAACTCCTCGCTGCCACATTTTCATCCATCTGTTTTCCCTTTCTTCTTCACTACTTCACTCTTCTCTCCTCTCCTCTTCTCTCTTTCTTCTTCCTCTTTGGTTCTTCATCTTCTTCGTTTTTCTTTTTTGGTTTACCTCTTACTCTCTATACCTACTTCTTACCATAAAAGTTCTTGCCAAAGCTGCCCTGGAACCCACCTCAAGATCCCCCGAAAACTGCTCTCGGATTCACAAGGTAATTAAGCTTGATACCAGATCCAAGAAAACTCTTCTCCCTTTGGGTTCTCTTCATGGGCTATTTTTGTTTTTGAATGAAGTTTTTTGTATAAGTAGGTTTTTATTTTTGAAGAGAGAGACCGAGTCTTACAGTACCTTTTTTTTCTCTATTTTTGGCACTTTTAATGCTTATAAGTGGTTTTGCAAAACCACCCATTTTCATTTCTGAATCTTTCTTGCATTTTTATACTGATTTCTTGCCTTGTTCTTGAAGCAGAAAGATAGACATATAGAGAGAGCTAAAGGGAGAAAGGAGACAGTGAAGACAAAGTTGGATTTTTGGTGATCTTAGCTGGGCGTTACAACTATATATTTATATAGATATTTTTCTATTTGCTTTTGGGGGGCTTAGCCAGAATTTTATCTTTGTCAACTCTATCTTTCTTGTATTATATTCTGTCTCTCTTACATTGGTACGTGAGAACAAAGATATATAGAGTCCAGAGAGAGAGACTCATTTCAGCGGCAAAACAGAAAAACCAAAGTCAGCCCTTGCCAGAGAATCTATATATGAAAACCCTACTTTCTCTCTCTAATCTCTATATAAAGTTAAAAAGAAACAAACTCCAATCCCCAAGACCCGCTTAGTAGAGTGAGAGAAGCAGATATCTAGCTATTATCTGTGTAGTTTCACACTTCGCAGCCTGCTTACTAGGGTTCGTGGGTTGCGAAATATGCCTGCCGGAGTGATGAATCCGGCGAGAAACATGCCGTCGATGATTGGGAGTAATGGAAATGTTGGTGGGTTTGGATCCTCTTCAGGGCTTACCCTTGGTCAGGTCTGTGTTTTAAGTTCTTTATTTTTTTTCCGTTTTCGTTTTAGGGGCTTTGATCTATAACTGTTCTGCTCATCTGTTTGATTAGTGTACTTAATCTTTTCCACTTTCTTTAACCTCTTTTTCATGTTATACTTAAGACCATATTCTAAATATATCCGATCTTTTCTTCTTTTTCTACAGTTAGTGAGCTAGAAAGGTGTATTATGTCGGCGATTAGGTCATTAGTCAGACTAATTGGCCATTTCAAGCAAAATCCTTCTCGATTTTTGCAAAATATAAACGCGTCAAAGTCTTTTGCTCTATCCCAGCACTTGCACAGACACTGAGAGAGAAAGAGAAAGAGAGAACAGTAAAAAAGAAAAAAACAAAGAAAAGAAAAGACCCATATAAACCTTCAAATGGGTTCTATCCTCTTCAAGATCTAATGTTTTTCTTCATGTTATTAGGAAAAGATTTCAGAAAAAAGAAAAAGAAAGAAAATTTACTACTTCTGTTTTCTCTTCTTGCTTAAAACATTTCTTACATGTGAGCGCGGCACACAGACACACTTGATCTTATACATAACTATGTGTTTGGGGGTGTTGTGTGTTTAAGCCTTTTGTTTTGAGTGGAATTTTTCCATTCTCTGTGTGTTTAGATTGAAAAACAATAAGCTATATAGCTATAGCTTCAGGAATCTTAAAGATCTGTAGATAATGTTCCAGCCAAACATGCTGATGGAGGGCCAACTTCACCATCTGGACATGACTCAAAACACATCCGAAAGCGATTTAGCTCGAATTAGAGATGAAGAATTTGACAGTACTAATACTAAGTCCGGCAGTGATAACCATGAAGGTGCTTCCGGTGATGATCAAGATCCACGCCCCAACAAAAAGAAGCGTTACCATCGCCATACGCAGCATCAGATCCAAGAAATGGAAGCGTAATTTCCTTCTTTATCACCTTAATTGATTAACCAGTAGAAATACATTCTATTGTCTTTTGATTGACAATCTTTTCTTTATTGTTTTTTTTTGTTAGTTTCTTCAAAGAGTGTCCGCACCCAGATGACAAGCAACGGAAGGAGCTGAGCCGTGAATTAGGGTTAGAACCATTGCAAGTCAAATTTTGGTTCCAAAACAAACGCACCCAGATGAAGGTATAACGTATTTGCACAACCTTTTATTCTGGACTTTACAAATATAGATTTTCACATATATGTCTGCTTTCTTTATATTATTTTCTTACTATAGGGACGTACGTTACAGTATCCTTCTCCTTCCTTTTGGGAAGTTTTTTTGTTTTTTGTTTTTTCCTGTAATGGGTGTTTCAGTAGTCAAATTCTACTTTAGGATTTTGCATTTTGCTAATTTTAGTTCCTTTAGTATTAATTTTTCACCCATTTTATGTTAAATTTCTTCTTTCTCACAGACTCAGCATGAGCGCCATGAAAACACACAGCTTCGAACTGAGAATGAAAAGCTTAGGGCCGACAATATGAGGTATCGAGAAGCTCTTAGCAACGCCTCTTGTCCTAATTGTGGTGGCCCAACTGCTATTGGTGAAATGTCTTTTGATGAACATCATTTGAGGCTCGAAAATGCTAGATTAAGAGAAGAGGTAAAAAAAATAAAATTAGAAAATTTATTTATTTTTATCCAATTTCAGAGGCTTAAATGGATGAATATATGCATATTTAATGTTCAACTAATATCTTTTAAATTTTACAGATCGATCGTATTTCAGCCATCGCTGCAAAGTATGTTGGCAAGCCAGTGGTGAATTATCCTCTTCTATCTGCTCCAATGCCTCCCCGCCCGCTTGAACTTGGTGTTGGGAATTTCGGAGCTCAGCCTGGCATTGGAGGGGAGATGTATGGAGCTGGAGATTTACTTAGATCGATAAGTGCACCTAGTGAGGCTGATAAACCCATGATAATCGAGCTCGCAGTTGCAGCCATGGAGGAACTCCTTAGAATGGCTCAGATGGGTGAACCATTATGGATGAGCAGTCATGATGGAACAAATTCTGCGCTAAATGAAGACGAATACATCAGGATTTTTCCTCGGGGAATTGGACCTAAACCTGCTGGTTTTAAATGCGAGGCTTCCAGAGAAACTGCTCTTGTTATCATGAATCACATCAACCTTGTTGAGTATCTCATGGATGTGGTAGGTTTCCTTGTATTTTCCAGGGAATTAATGTTTGTGTTTATTGCATATAGTCTACAAATTCCAAGATTGAGAAGGCTTAATTCTCTACATTCAATGTCTATGTTGTGGCTTTCAGAACCAATGGTCGACTGTGTTTTCCGGGATTGTCTCAAGAGCGATGACACTGGAAGTATTATCAACAGGAGTAGCAGGGAACTACAATGGAGCCCTGCAAGTGGTAATACATGCATATATTTGGTTCTTTTTAAGGATAGATAGTGCTATGCAGATGTCTGGATGAAAACATTAATATTCTATAATGTCTGACACAGATGACGGCTGAATTCCAACTTCCTACTCCACTTGTTCCAACTAGGGAGAGTTACTTTGTAAGGTACTGTAAGCAACATGCCGAAGGGACTTGGGCAGTTGTTGATGTTTCCTTGGACAATTTACGCCCTAGTCCGGCTGCAAGATGTCGAAGAAGGCCATCTGGATGCTTAATTCAAGAAATGCCTAATGGATACTCGCAGGTAAACTAATTCAAAATCTTAAAAGATCAATTGAATTAATTATAATTAACATGTAATCATACTAAATTGTAATGAATTCAATATCTCAGGTGACGTGGATTGAACATGTGGAAGTGGATGATAGAGGTGTTCATAGCCTATACAAGCAGCTAGTTAGCTCAGGCCATGCTTTTGGGGCAAAACGTTGGGTAGCTACCTTAGACAGGCAATGCGAGCGCCTTGCAAGTGCCATGGCAACTAACATTCCCACTGGTGAAGTTGGTGGTAATACTAATTATTCCTCGTTATAATTATGAACTAAAGATAACTTATTAGTTTCACCAAAAAAAAAAAAAGATAACTTGTTAGAGAAAAAAAAGTGTATGATGGGAGCAATCTTATTCTCATATAATAATGAAACACGACACCATTCAATATATGGTAGAATGGACAATGTTTTTTTTTGAAGATTTATATAATGGGGGGAGTAAAATATAGTGTTAAGAAAAACCTATTGTACTGTTGGTAAGGTGGTTGTAGTTAAGTTCGACAAATCTAATGACTTAGAATATTTACAATATCGGCATCGTTTGAAACCGAATCAATTGCGCAGCTCCCAAAACAGTTGATGTATATATGTTAATGTTGCAGTGATAACAAATCAAGAAGGGAGGAAGAGTATGTTGAAGCTGGCGGAGAGAATGGTGATAAGCTTTTGTGCTGGAGTGAGTGCATCCACTGCGCATACATGGACAACACTATCAGGAACTGGGGCTGATGATGTAAGGGTGATGACACGAAAAAGTGTGGATGATCCTGGGAGACCCCCAGGGATTGTGCTTAGTGCTGCAACTTCCTTCTGGCTTCCAGTTCCACCAAAAAGGGTTTTTGATTTTCTTCGTGACGAGAACTCTCGAAATCAGGTAGATGAATTCTAACTTAGAACTGCTTTGCTCTTTGTTTGGAAGAGGAAAAAGTAAAAAGAAAGAAGAACATAGGAAAAATGGGTGGAAAATAATTCAAAAGTTTCCTTTTGTACCATATATTCTAAATTTCCAAATTGAAAAGAAAGTACACCTTTCTAGTTTTAAAAACTTTCTCCATTTTATATTTTTTCTTTCATCCAAACAAAAGATAGACAAACAATGCCCCAGTATTTTCTTTCTCTTCCATTTTCTACTCTTCCATAGTTTCCTCTCCCAATTTTCTTTGCTCCCAAATAGTGTTCCAGCTCAAAAAGAAAAAAAATAAAATAAAACATGGAGTTGAATCCGCAAGAGCTACAAGGTAAAATGGTTAAGTTGTGTGAAATCTTTAGCTAACTCATTATTTTTTATGAGCTATGTAAGTTATTAAATATTATGTACCATATATATGTTTATTATCCATATTTAATTAAAAATGAAAACTAAAACAAATGCACATATATTACTTGAAAAGATTTGTTTCAAGGCCTCTGAAAAATTAGGTGACAGGCAACTGTGCAATTCATGTGTTTGAACTAATATGGGGATTGAAAGATATATGTTTTAATTCCTTGAAGCAATCTGACCATAGATATAATCCCATTAGTATTATTATGCAAGGCTCAGGAACCAAAATGTACCTCTCAAGCTAATTATGTACAATACAATAATTGTGCCTTTTTTTTTTGAAAAAATAAAATAAAATAAACTGCACTATCTTTGAATTAAATTGGCAATCCTGTCGGAGTGGATCTAATTATCCAGCTTTTTTGGTCATGCTTGCAGTGGGATATTCTATCGAATGGCGGGGTTGTCCAAGAAATGGCACACATTGCTAATGGCAGGGATACAGGAAACTGTGTGTCTCTTCTTCGAGTAAATGTAAGTACCACACAGGTATTTGTCACCTATTATCCAGTTATATTACATCAGCAGCTTACAGGTACATTTCAATCTGTAAGTCTTCATTGACCCCAAATGATGTTTCAACAATTTTAGAGTGCGAATTCGAGCCAGAGCAACATGCTGATTTTGCAAGAGAGTTGCACAGATCCAACAGCCTCTTTTGTCATCTATGCGCCTGTTGACATCGTCGCGATGAATGTGGTTCTTAATGGTGGGGATCCAGATTATGTAGCTCTTCTCCCCTCAGGATTTGCCATTCTTCCTGATGGGACCACTGCGCATGGTGGAGGCATTGGTGGTGAATCCGTGTCAGCAGGTGGATCTCTTCTGACTGTTGCTTTTCAGATACTGGTCGATTCAGTTCCTACAGCGAAACTATCTCTTGGCTCGGTTGCAACTGTCAACAATTTGATCGCTTGTACTGTTGAGAGGATTAAGGCTGCTTTGTCGTGCGAGAATGCCTGAGCTCCAAATTGTTTTATATTCATACAGGTAAGTTCCTTGTCCCTAGTCCTCGCAAAGCAGGGACTCTCGTGCAGTGAAGATGCTGATTTCATTTTTAACCAAACTTTGCAGCCCAACAGCTTGAGTTTTGTTCTCTTATTGATATTGTTAGTGCAGTTCTTAACTGAAGAAGGAAACAAAGAGAGGAAATGAGAAACAAAAAGATGTGAAGATTATATATATAGAAAAGATGGAGAGAGAAGTCAAGAGCGCACCTCAGATGATCATTTTGCACTAAGGGATGGTTTTTGTTTAGGGTTAGAGGGAAACAGACTAAGCATTTCATCACTAGCGTTGAAATGAATTAGAGGTTCGGGTATTGACTTCTCCATATGAAAAAAAGAATCCTAAGTTATAATTAGACCTTATTGTACAAGGTTGAGCTATCTATCCCCTTTTCTTCCAACTTAACAATGTAGTTTAGAGAGGCAGCTACTGGGTTTTCCTTTGCTTTCCTTTTTGCTTTGTGCAAGTAGCTAATTAAATTCTGTCCTCTTTATTTCCTTCTTCAAGTTGTAGTGTGTGTTCTCTGAAGCATCAGTAAGTGGAAAAGAAGCTCACATTTACTGATAAAACATTTGCTCCCACCCCCCCCCCCCCCCCCCCACCCCCCCCCCCCCCCCCCCCCCCCCTCTTTTTCCCATCTTAAGAGCTTTAAAAAATAGACTACTTTTCTTACTTGTCTTGTTAGTTTCTGGAGTCTTTCTTTTAGTATTTTGCCTTGTCCAGTTCTAGGTATGTTTCTTTACAGTTATTCTAAGCAATTTGTTGGGGATTAGTAGTTGGTGATAATGGCAGCTGTTTTGCCTTCATATTCTTCTGCTGGAGCAAGCCTTCAACTGCCCTAAAATGAAATTGCTCTGTTCACTAGAAATTCTTATATATACTTGGCAACTACATCATCTCTAAATAAAATCAATTACATGTTGTTCTTTATTAAATATTAATTTATTTATCATTATTAATTATCATAATTAAAAACCAACTAATAAATAATATTATATATCATTATATAATTAATTTTATCTACACATTTAGATCTGATATACATTTATTAGAATATTTAGAACCGAAACACCTAATATAACTCCATATACAGTACTAATAAATTCAGAAATTTCAAGCTTTGCTTTATCAATATTGGGTAAAATATTTTACCTGCTTTCAGCAGTATGTTTTCCATTTAAAACATTATAATTTAATACACGTGATTAATAGATTATTAATCTTGTCATGCCTCCATTATTCTATCATCTTGTAATGCAATCATGTCCAATTCCTCTTATGCTTCTACTACAAAATCCTTTCTACTTTCTCTTGTTCCCTACTGTATTTTCTGATCACTTTCTTGCGGCACCATGGCCAGATTTTCATATGCCCTTCTTGACAACCCAGAGGAATTTAATCCCTCTTGTATACTGGCGGTTGCCTTAAGCCAAGATTTTCATATATTAGTATTGGTGATTATTGTTTCACTAATATTATGAAGGCCACTTTATTAATATATTCCTTTTATACATGCCCCATTCTCCTCTCAGATAACAAAGTTTAGCAAGTTTCATACTTTTTCTAGACCTAACCAGAACGATGATCACTCCCTCTTTTCAATTTTGATAAATTGTTTTTTGTCTGACATAAAATACAGACCATTTTCTCTCTTTAAAGGTTAGTTTAATGATTAAATATCTAAAATATCTTTTTGTTATATTTATATTAGTTTAATGATTAAGTATCTAAAATACCCTTCATTATAGTTATGTTAGTTTAATGAATAAATATCTAAAATACCCTTCATTAATAAATATAAGTATTAACATTCATAATTAAGTTTCATTTTCTTAAATTCGAAATTGCATATTACTCTCTCTATACCGTAAGTGGCATTTTTTAGTGTTTCACTTGGATTAAGAAAACGATTATTAGGTTTAATTATAGAAAAAATTAGCTAAATGTGATTAAATTGCCCTTTTATAGAAATTGTCAAAATTTATTATATTTATTCCAATATTTCAAGTAATTCATTAATTTATCCACTTCCACCTTATCTTAATTATTATTTTCTTAGTTTTTTTTGAACCCCGCTCTTTAGATCAAATTGATATGGAGCAAATGGGGCATTTTAATAAAATAAATCTGTCACTAATTCTAACTAATAAAGGTATACTAATAATAATAAATTGATAAAAATACCTTTAATATGTTTGGAGGAAAAACAAAGAGAAAATTTCTCTCCTCCATCTACAACAATTTCCTTCCATTTCTAATCATTTAATACCTTGCCTTTCCCATGCAAGGATTAATGATTTCTGTTTATAAATTGATTTAGCTTCACACATGCATCAACCATCAAGATTTTGATAGAGATTTCACCAAAAAGAAAACTCTCCCGTTATGTGAACAGTTGACAGTAAGGATAAATCTTAAAGTCCTAATACCTCGACCTAATGCACAAAATTTAACAAAAGATTTAGCCATTTATTTGCGTTAGGTAAAGCCTGATAGTCTTAAGGTCTCAACCCAAAGAAATCAATGGAACTGAGGAAAATGAAATTACAGGATCTCTTTATGAAGAATATGCCAATGATGAAGATGATGAAAGTTGTTAACTATATTTAGTTAATTTGTTAGTGTAGAGATAAGTATGTATAAGCTGTAGTAGTTAGATGTTATTCTAATTGTATTTTTTATTCTTGTAACAAACTTCTATATATATTCAGGTTGAATGAATAGAGAAAGAGGACGGAAATTAATCAATTATTAGAGTTTCATTATTCACATGGTATCAGAGCAGCCGCTCACCATACTAAAAACAAATTTTTCAAATCAAAACTGAATCCCTAAACTAAATTATGAGTACAGAAGATCCACCTCATACTCAAATCACGAATCCGTCTTTGAATCAAATTATCATTCAACAAGATAATGTATCATTCCCTACCAGTGTTATACTGGACGAATCGAATTATTCTCTATGGTCACAGCTCATGGAGATGCATATTGAAGCACAGAATAAGATTGGGTGTTTAACCAGATCGGAAGCGAAGCCTGCAACTACAAATGTGAGATACTCTACCAAGATAACTGAGAATCAAAAGGTAAAGAGCTGGCTGATTGATTCGATGATACCTTCACTAATGCAACGTTTCATCAGACTTCCTACTGCCAAAGATGTTTGGGAGGCAGCAGCAAAAACATTTTACGATGGAACTGATGAAACGAGGTTATTCAAATTGAATCAGAAGTCTTTTGAAATCAAACAAGAGGGCAGACCATTGCCTACGTATTACTCTGAGTTGATGGAAATCTTCCAAGAGATAGATCATCGTACTCAGTCACATGAAGGCACAGTGGATGGAGTAGTAGCGTTGCATTCTGCCATGGCAAGACTACGCGTGCATATATTCCTCAGTGGGCTTGATTTAGACTTTGATCAAGTCCGAGGTGAGATTCTGCGCAAAGACCCTAAACTTGATTTGGAAAAAACATATGCTTATGTTCGAAGAGAAGATCAACAACGTAAGACAATGGGAGGAACAAATGCAACTATGGAGCCTACTGTATTTCAGGTTCAATGGAATTATGGAAAAAACAGGAAAAATGGAGCTGGAAAAAATAGTAACTTGCTGTGTGAACATTGTGGAGAGACTGGTCATACTTAACAGCGTTGTTATGAGATCATTGGGTATCCAGATTAGTGGGACTTTATGCAGAAACCCGGGAAGAAGGCTGTTGCAAAGACGGTTATAACTCATACAAATGGAGGAGAATCCAGAGATTGTGAAAATCCTACTGCTCACGTTGCACTAGCAAGAAGTGTTGGTAAGAATACCCCCTTTACTCTTTTAAGATCGAATACCTGGATAATAGACATAGGTGCATATGATCATATGGTATGCAATTCTGATCGAATTCATTCTTTCATTCCATCCTCTCATTCTACCGTGTCAACAGCAAATGGACCCGAATGTATTGTTAGTGGAGAAGGATCCATTATTCTTTCAAAAAATCTGAATTTAAAATCTGTGTTGATTGTTCCTACACTGTCTTGTAACTTACTCTCGGTTGGACAAATAACCTTGTCTCTTAACTGTACTGTAACTTTCTGGCCTTCATATTGTGTTTTTCAGGACATCCTGAATCGGGAGACTCTTGGTTATGGTGTTAAACGAGGCAAACTTTATTATCTAGACTTGACCGAGACAGGAGGGAAGAAAATAAGTGAGGTTTACACGACTGAAAGCTCAAGTAATGCAATGGAAAGAATTTGGCTATGGCATCGATGCCTTAGACATTTGTCATTTAGTTATTTGAAAAAATTAAAACCTGAATTGTTTGTTAATTTGGATGATTCCGTGTTTAATTGTGATGTGTGTGAACTTGCTAAGAGCCACCGTGCTACTTATTTGCCTAGTTTTAATAAAAGTACTAAACCATTTGCTGTTATACATTCTGATGTTTGGGGTCCTGCAAAAATTCCTTCATTATCAGGTGCTAGATATTTCGTAACTTTTATAGACAAATGTACTCGTATGACTTGGATAACCTTACTTCGGAACAAAAGTGAGGTAAGTAAAGCTTTTTGTGATTTTTGGAATTTTATTAGAAATCAATATCGTACATCGGTTTTAGTCTGGCAAACCGATAATGCAAAGGAATTTATGGATAGTCATTTAAGTAATTTTTTAACTAAGAATGGTATTCGACATAATACCTTATGTACTTATACCTCTCAGCAAAATGGATTAGCGGAACGTAAGAATAGGCAAATTTTAGAAGTAGTTAGGGCATCTTTATTTGGAGTAAACATGCCTAGGTTGTTTTGGGGAGAAGCAGTAAAATCGGCAGTGTATTTGATAAATCGAACCCCGTCGAGTGTCTTAAATTTTCAAATTTCCCAGGCCAAATCTGGAACCCCGTATATTCTATTGCACTATTTTTACTCATGTCCCGAAACCACTTCAGAATAAATTAGAACCCCGAGCTGTTAAGTGTGTGTTTGTAGGGTATTCTGATTCTCAAAAGGGTTACAGATGTTATGAACCTAATCAGAAAGAAATGTATATCAGTTTGGATGTTACGTTTAGAGAGTCTAATTTCTTTTACTCGCAGAATTCTATTCACTAGGGAGAGAGTGTGAGTGAGAGAAGTGTTTCAGATGTTTCAGAATTTGTAAAACTTGATAGTTGTGATAGGGCTGACAGTGAAGAAGTGGAGAGATAAATGATTGTGGATACAGATAGGAGAAGTAATCAGTAAATTGTGGTGACACCTAGAGAAGGAGTCGAACAGGAACAAGAGCATTTGAGGTCGCCTATTTTAACACCATTTCCAGAGGAAACCGAACCTCAAGTCAATTCTCTTCCTACTGTTTCTGAAAATCTTGATACTTCCTCTTCTCTTCGGGATGGAGACATTAACTTAAATGATTCTATTTCAAGATATCTATAAAGATCAAATAAGGGTATTGCTCGAAAACAATATGAACCGAATCTTAAGTCTAATGTCAAGTATCCTATTTGTAATTATGTGTCGCATAACCATTTATCAGATTATTATGCACTTAGCACTAGTGAATTATCCGAGATTGCGATTCCTAATAGTGTGCAGGAGGCAATGCAAGACTTGAAATGGAAAGAGGCGATGGAGGAAGAGGTGAAAGCCCTAGAGAAGAATGCAACATGGGAGTTTATGAAATTACCATAGGGGAAGAATACGATTGGCTGTAAATGGATCTATACAGTGAAGCTTAAGGCAGATGGGAGTCTAGACAGGCGAAAAGCGAGACTGGTGGCGAAAGGATATGACTACCAGGAAACGTTTGCACCTGTGGCGAAACTTGGTACGATTTGAATACTGATTTCTATTGCAGCAACTAAAGGATGGGCATTAAGACAATTTGATGTAAAAAATGCTTTTTTACATGGTGATTTGGAGGAAGAAATATATATGGATGTACCACTTGGTATTAAGTTACTAGGATTAAATGTAGACAAAGTATGTAGGTTGAGGAAGTCCTTGTATGGGTTAAAACAATCGCCGAGAGCTTGGTTTGGTAAGTTAACTGTTGCTATGAAGAAATTTGGGTACAAACAAAGTGAATTTGATCACACTTTGTTTGTGAGAAGAAATGGAGTAACGGTTACGGCACTAATAGTTTATGTGGATGACATGGTTGTAACTGGTAATGACAATGCAGAGATAGAGAATCTGAAGGAAAACTTGGCTTCTGAGTTCGAATTAAAAGACTTGGGAAAGCTGAGGTATTTTTTGGGCATTGAAGTGATAAGGTCGAGTGATGGCATATCTTTGTCGCAGCGTAAGTATGTGCTTGATATGCTTGAAGATATGGGTATGCTGAGATGTAAACCCTGCGATACTCCCATTGAGATGAACCATAGGTTAGGGATTTTTCCTAATCAAATTGCTGCGGATATTGGGAAGTATCAAAGGTTAGTAGGCAAATTAATTTACCTATCGCATACCAGACCTGACATTGCCTATGCAACTAGTGTTCTTAGTAGATTTATGCATAATCCTAGTAATAAACATATGAATGCTTCATTTCGAGTCTTAAAGTACTTGAAGGGATCTCCTAGGAAGGGACTGCTTTTCTCAAAAAGCGATAATTTGAAGGTTGAAGGGTATACAAACGCTGATTGGGCAGGTGATATTACAACTAGGAGGTTGACTTCAGGCTATTTTACCTTCGTTGGTGGGAATTTGGTGACATGGAAAAGCAAGAAACATAAGGTAGTTGCAAGATCGAGTGTTGAGGCAGAATTTAGAGGAATGGCTCATGGTGTGAGTGAGTTGTTATGGATTATGCGTGTATTGAATGAATTGGGTATGGTATTTGGAAAACCAGTAAAATTATTCTGTGATAATAAGGCAGCAATAGAGATTGCTCAGAATCCTGTACAGCATGATCGTACGAAACATATCGAAGTGGACAAACATTTCATAAAGGAGAAGCTGGACGAGAAAGTACTTTCATTTCCGTTCGTGAAGTCTAAGGATCAGTTAGCTAACGTTCTTACAAAAGCTGTGTCAAAGAAGGATTTTTCTGATGCCATTAACAAGTTGGGCATGACAGATTATTACTTGCCAACTTGAGGGGGAGTGTTAACTATATTTAGTTAATTTGTTAGTATAGAGATAAGTATGTATAAGCTGTAGTAGTTAGATGTTATTCTAATTGTATTTTTGATAAGGTTGCTTGTTACGTAAGTAGTTAGAAGTTATCCTTGTAACAAACTTCTGTATATATTCAGATTGAATGAATAGAGAAAGGGGATGAAAATTAATCAATTATTAGGGTTTCATTATTCACAAAAGTGAACAACATCCGCAATTTCTTAGAGGATATAATATGGTAAAAGGCCCGAGTTAGAATGAATTTTGAAAGAATTGACACATGGCATGGTTTTTATCGAGAATATGCTAGGTTGAAAGGTTTTAGTATTTTTAGGAAATCAGTTGCAAAAGGAAAACGAAAATATCAAACCATCGATTGTGATAAAAGTAGAAAAGCATATAACTCGAAGCGGATAAAAAGAATCGACTGCTCGACAAAGATAAATACAGTTTCAAGAGATATTGGGATATGAGAGGTGACAACAGTAGTGAGCAACCCCAATCATGATTTGCACCCTCAATGTCTAGATTCATGACTCCTTATAGGAGCATAGATGGAAACGTTAAGAAGAATTTGGAGGCTAAGTGATATTGCTGGCATCAAGCCTTGCAAGAGTATTCGTATGCTAGAAGTACAAGCTGGAGGTCCAGAGAACTTGACATGTTTGACTAAGAATTGTTGAAATTATATTGAGAAAAGGAGGAGATTGAGGCTTAGAGTTGTGATGCTGAATCCACAAATATGATGCTTGTTAGAATGCGATAAAATGATAAATATTTTTTTCATTCCATTCAGACTGATGAGGAGAACATGCTATTGAACATTGTTTGGGTTCATCCTCGGTCTAGCTCATCGTATGAAGAGTTCCATAATATAGTCATTTTTGATACAACTTATCTTATGAATAGATATAAAATGCCATTTGTGGTATTTGTTGGTAAAAATCACCATAGTTAGTCTATTTTTGCTGAGTTGTGCTCTGGTATCTCATGAGGACACAACTACATACAAGTGGATTTTCAACACATGGCTTGCTGCTATAGAAGACATTCAACCTGATGCTATTTTTACTAATTAATGTGAAAGTATGAGAGCAGCGATCGAAGAAATAATGGCAAATACTCGTCATAGTTTTTTCTTATGGCATATTATTTGCAAAGTCTCAGAGAAATTTAAGAGTATGCATTGTTGCAAAGAAGCTATTTGTGGAGTTTAAAAAAAGCTGTCATGTACGACAGCTTGAGTAAAGGCATGTTTATTAGCAATTGGAGGAGTTTTTTGATCAAGTATCAATTAGAATAGAATAAGTGGTTATTGAAGCTATACAATTGCAGGAATTTATGAGTCTCATGGTATGTTAATAATGCATATTGGGCTAGAATGCTCCCTACGTAAAGAATTGAGGGCATGCATATATATTTTGATGGTTATGTGAACTCTAGGAGCACATTGAAGCAATTTGTGGAACACTATGAAATTGTTATCCAGGATAAAGGAGATAGATGCTAATTTCAAGTCCAAGAACATTTGTAATCAAATGCATATTTGATTTTGAATGAGAAAAGCAATTCCAAATAACTTTCACCAATTCAATGTTTGGACAAGTACAAAAAGAGATACTTGAAACGATATACTGCAATACTGCACCACTTAATGATCAAATTCAAAATGCAGAACCAATTCAGTATGGTGTAGAGGTACAAAATATACTAAACTGAGCCTTGATCAATGATTATTATGTGAAGGAGTTTACATATGCCGTCACTAACAGAAAAGAAGGGGCATAATTCAAATGCTACTACAGAAAATTTGAGAGCAAAGGAATTGTATGTTGTCATATACTTAAAGTTTTTGTTGTGAAGGATATTAGGCAAGTAGATGAAAGGTATACAACAAGAAGATGGATAAAAGATATTTTTTGAAGGTACACCATGATGTATTTTATTGGAGGATATCCACACATGACAGAGAAATTTAAAAGATTTAGAGAATTGAAAAAGTTTTCCAAGAACATCAGATTTAGCTATCGATAACAACAAAAAATATGAATACATGGAATCGAAACTATAAAATTTGAAAGCTGATTTAATCAATTGGCAAGAGAGAGTTATCCAACAAAATTAAAATACTCATGAAAATATGAATGAGCGAATCCTAAAAAATCCTCTTATTGCTAACACCGTAGGCCGTCCATGTACCAATCGGATCAGGTCTCTCTTCTAATTGAGGTGAGTTCGCACGAATATGACTAGTAATGAACAAAACAGTCGAGGATAGCTCAGTCGACGATTAGGGTGAGATGGGGGAGGAAATAATAAATAGAAGGTAGTATTCCATATTTGAACATCAATGCAAAATACATTAATGATCGGGTTCAAGTATGGTTATGAAATATGTTGCATTAATAATGTTTGTTATTACATTGGCTATAATTTAATTGTCAATGTACTTGTGTAGGCAGGTTTTAATATGAGCTAACTCAGAGCAGCAACAGAATCAATTTTAACCAATCTCACAGTACTAATAGAGTGTTCTTCAACCTTGCAAATATTATTCTCAGTCAAGATCAATTCTAAAAGAAAATAGTTGGCTTGAATATGGTAGAATGGCCTTCTTTTGAGTATGATATGTAATAGCACTTTAGTCGCTTTTTAAATGGTTTTATAACTAAATTTGTCCTTTATATTGAATATGGTTGAAAACAAATATCTTGATCCAAGTTTAACAATGTTCTTTTAAAAAAAACGGAGTTCAGGTTGAATCCTAAAAAGTTTATGATTGATCTTAATGAATTAATAGAAGGCATAAATTGTTTCAGTTGTTTTTATTGAATGAATTAGATTAAGACCTCAATACTATAGAGCTCGACCTATTATTTAAATAATTTAAGTTAAATACAAATCTAAAAGTCCTTTTAAGAAGATATAAACATGGTCTAAACACGGTTGTCCTATGTTTTCGTTTTCTTTTGAGAAAAAATTAGGTCGAGACCTTAATACTTTAAGGCTTGACATATTATTATCTAAATAATCTATGTTAGATATAGAGTTGGAAGTCCTATTAAGATGGTATAAACGTGGTCTACTTATTTTAAGAATGCATTAGGTTAAGACCTCAATACTTTAGGGTTTGACCTATTATTATCTAAATAATCCGTGTTAAATACAAATTTGGAAGTCCTTTTAAGATGGTAGAAACATGGTCTATTTACTTTAAGATTGCATTAGACTCAGACCTCAACAGTTTAGGGCTTGACCCTATAAATTAAAATCTCTAGGCGTCATATAAAATAGCTTCAAATTTAGCAATAAAGTGGTATATCAGTTGTTCCCGGATTGCATTAGCTTGAGTCCAATAAATATAAGGTTGGCCTACTGAATTTGAATAGTTTTTATTAAAAATATCTCCTTAAGAGTATGTAAATACATCCTCAAAATTACCAGCTTCAACTTGATAAATACAGGATTCAACCTGAAAAATATTATCAAACTCAAAAACTGGTATAAACAAGTAATTTATAAAGTAGAAGTTATGCTTAAGCATTAAACGTGATAACAAAAAGTCACTTACAAAATTAAGGAAACAAACAAAAAATCACTAACAAAGTTAAGCCAACCGGCAAAAAATCATTAAAGCATTGTAACACAACAGACAAAAAGTCACTAAAATACTAATAAACAAGCAAACAAGTAGCAACCCAATAAATTATTTAAAATGATTAATAAAACACACTTAAACAACTGCACTGTTGTCTCGTAGCATATTCAGTATCGCACCAAGTCCGGATACCATTTATGTCTTCAACCATTGTTTCCATTTTTGCTGTATAGCCCCAATTTTCTCCTCCAATATCTGGATAGCCCCCATTCTTTCTTCCATTCTTTGGATGGCATTCCAAATCTCCTGGATTGATGGCTATGATGTCAATGATGATCACCCAATTGTATTCTCCTCTTCTTTATTCAGGTTTGGAGGGTTATAATCTGCAGGTTTAATCCATGTTTTAGACTCAGGTTTAATGTATCTCATTCTTCTCATAGAATCTTTAAAATACAACGTTATGCATCAATTATTTTCTTTTCCTCATTCTCCATATATATTCCAAAGTGAAGTAGCATTATAGTAATCACCCTTGGAAAACAGATATCCTTCTTCACGTTCACGACATTCAACATCCTATCAATGATTATCTTGCCAAGGAAAGTGCCCCTTGCTTTCTAGGACCATCACTAAATGGTTAAGCAAATACAAATAAAGAGTTTGAATATGGCCTCGATTGCCAGACCTTGGATAGATGTTAAATCCAATAATGTGCTATAAAATAGGATCCCTTATTGATAAATCGATAACATTTATTTTGACTAGCTTGAAGTCCAAATGCCTTCCTCACTTCATTCTCATTAAAACCATCTTCTAGGGTATAAAATTTACCATTATATGGCAACACCCTACTTCTATCAACCAACCCAATAATTTTTCCAAAACATCCTTATCAAGCTTAATACCAACTCCTTTCACCGTTATCATGATCCCATCATCTTTATCATTTTTTAAATTAATGTTGGCATAAAATTGAACCACTTTATACGAGTAGTAATTAGTTGAAAGATTTAGGATAAGACTCTACCCAAGCTTGTCAAACAATGCCTTAAAGTTGAACAAACTTTTAACTTCACTACTTACACTCCTCTCCACAACAAAGTCTTCAACATCAGACATATGACTTGGATACCACTTGTGGCTTTCACCACTAACGTAATGCTTTCTTTTCTTATTTTGAGTGTCATGGTTTGTTTTCTTTTCTACTAGATTTTAAAATTTCATGGTTAGAGAACCTCTTTATTTGTACGACCTATAATTAAAATTGAAAGAAACAATGCAAAATAAAGAATAAATAAATGATTTATCATTAACAAAGATTTAAAAAGTCACTAAAATAGAGTAAACATTAACAAAGTATCTTGAATGTGAAATCTTTGAAATGGTTAAGCGAATGGGTTCATCTCTGGTGAGCAAATTCTTCTTCAATACCAGTCAATTTGGGACAGAGAACTAAAATTATGAACCTAATTCATTCTAGGACGGAGATTATAAAACATGTTATATAGGCAATGAAATTTTCAATTAAAATGACTTGATAGTTTTTGAGTTTAGAACGTATGTTAAAGGAGGTGTTCAATGGAGAACGTGTCTAAAGAAGTTGAGAGGTTTTCAACACATTTAAGTCAATTACAATGGAACTATAGATTTTAAAGTATCTATTTCCCTCTTTGAGAGAAATAAAATGAGTTTCCTGCTCCTAATAACGTGAATATTAATTAAAGTAGGTCAAACTCTGAATTAGATAGGTTGCAACCTAATGGTATTACACATTAAATTAATTACATAATTTATTAAAATAAATGTAAATTAGTCTTACATAATCACTATAAAACCCTTAGATTCACCATCACTTAAAAAACTATTATTCCTTAGTTATTATAAATGGAGTTGAGAAAGGACATTCCGAGACCCTTATATCATATGATCACATGAAAATAATATTCCTTAATTATCATGGATGAGATCTAGCTAGGAAGCTTAATGTACCCTTATTTCATGATTATATGAAGATCAATTGTTTCTTATTTAAATTAATTATCATAGATCGAGTCAAGCTCACTTAATATACCTTCATTTCACGATTACATGAAGAACAATTATTTCTAATGTAAATTAATTAGATTAGATGGATTCGAGGGCATGACACTCTAAATTTCTTATGTCATGATCAAATAAAAAACAATATTACTTAATTAGATTAAATTAATTGAGCTAGGACACTCCGAAGCCTTTATTTCATGATCACATGAAAAATAATTATTTCTTATTTAAATCAATTAGATTAGATGGAATCAAATTAGGACTCTCCAAATTTCTTATCTCATGATCAAATAAAAAATTATTATTACTTAATTAGATTAAATTTATCGAGCTAGGACATTTCAAAGCCCTTATTTCATGATCACATAAAGAAAAATTATTTTTTATTTAAATTAATTAGATTAGATAGAGTCGAGCTAGGACATGTTAAGTCCCTTATCTCATGATCAAATGATAAATTATTATTTCTTACTTAATTAAATTACATTTGTTGAGCTAGAGCACTCCGTAGTCCTTATTTCACGATCACATGAAGAACGATTATTCCTTATTTAGATTAATTAGATTAGATGAAGTCGAACTAAGACACTTCAAATATCTTATTTCATGATCAAATAAAACGTTATTATTTTCTCTTACTTAATTAGATTAAACTTATTGAGCTAGGGAACTCCAAAGCCCTTATTTTATGATCACATGAAGAATGATTATTCCTTATTTAAATTAATTAGATTAGATAGAGTTGAGCTAGGATACTCCAAGTCTCTTATTTCATGATCAAATAAAAAATTATTAATTTTTTTATTACTTAACTAGATTTAATTTATCGAGTTAGGGCATTTCAGAGTCCTTATTTCATGATCACATGAATGATGATTATTTATTATTTAAACTAATTAGATTAGATGGAGTCGAGTTAAGACACTCCAAATCCCTTGTTTCATAATCAAATTAAATATTATTACTAAATTACTTAATTAGATTACATTGAGTCTAGCTAGGAAATTTTAGAATCCTTATTAGTCAATCATATGAAGAACGGATGTCCTTTATCACGCATTCTGATGGACAAATAAATACAATCTCTTTACCTAATTGGATTAAATTGAGATGAGCAAGGCTACTCTAAAATTGTAAAAGGAATAAAATATGGGAAATATAATTGTTTTACCCTTTTTATATTGTCAAAATTAGTTAAACAATGCCGATTCAAAATCTTTATCACATGTTACATGGAAAATAATAATTTAGAGCTAAGTTAGATTAAATCAATGTCCAAATTATTATATTGGAATGGTGAACTATTCTATAAGTTTTACGTTTTAATGGACTAAACGGTTATCCCTCTCATGGTCAAATTCTTCAATAGACGCAATTAATATAACACTATTCACAAGTAATCTCACCACACGACAACCGTTGAAGCCACTTTGGACTAGGCTCTATGCATGTTGAATTATTAAACACGGTTGACTATGCAAAACTTTTTCTACCCTATATATTCTTTATAATATATGTATCAGTCACCTCTTCCTAAACCATGTAAATAGTCTGCTTAAGTTAGACCCTTATATTATCAGGTTGCAGCCTAATTAAGCCACTTGTTTGAAGTGAAGATATAAAGTATACAACCAATATTTGTAACGATCTGAAACCATATCACATGAAATATTGTCCGGTTTGGCCTCCCACTACCTTCACGGTTTTCGTCCCTTTGGCGGGTTCGAGAACTTTCTAGGAGGTCACCCATCCTGAAATTCTCTGAACCAAACACGTTTAACTTTAGAGTTCTTACAACTCCACAGCCAAACAACCAAAAGTCGCCTCATATGATTAGTTCTAACTCTTTCCATATATGTTATCAACCATTTCCCGCGAAGGTTATAATCTTTTTCCTTTTCTTTAAATTGAAAGATTTTTTCTCCTCTTTTTCTATGCAATTCGATTCATTCATGTACTCCCATACTTTAGAGTGCTGCCATCCTAGAAGCCTACCAGAAGCTGCTCCTTATCGAGGCATCCTATCTTTGCCCCGACGTCCACTTTCCACACTCATCGGACCGCTTTTCTAGGCCAGGCTATCGCATGCCCACCAGCTTCTGCCTGGTTTGTCCTCGAACCATACATCTACTAGAGAGATCTTGCTTTAATATCATTTCTAATGACCCGAAATCAGATCACATGAGATATTGTGCGCTTTGGCCTCCCACTGGCCTCATGGTTTTGTCCCTTTGGCGGGTTCGAGAACTTCCTAAGAGGTCACCCATCCTGAAATTTCTCTGAACCAAACTCGTTTAACTTTGGAGTTCTTACAATTCTACAACCAAATAATTAAAGACGCCTCAAGTGATTAGTTCCAACTTTTAACATATATGTTATCAACCATTTTCCGCCCCGTTTTCCATGTGTAATTTGATTCATTCATATACTCCCGTACCTTAGAATGCTACCATCCTAGAAGCCTGCCAAAAGTCGCTCCTTATCCAGACATTATATCTTTGCCCCGGCATCCACTTCCCGCCCTCATCGGACCACTTCTCTAGGCCAAGTTGTCACAGTATTCATATTTACGATGCATATTCAATTACTAAACACATTTCACTATGCAAAACATAATACTCAAGATATTTTTTACATACTTGATGTCTCAGCGACCTCTATATAAACCCCTATCTTTTGGTGGCAAAACCATACTTCAAAAAAAAATTACCAAATCAATTGAGCAATGGAGAAGAACTTATGCATCACCTCTTCTTGAAAAACTAAGCCCGAGAGCCCTCTCTTTGTTACACCTGGAAAATTAGAGGTAATGTATAAGAATACCAGGGAGCAAGTCAAGAAAATTAGGAATGGAATATTCGAGCCGCTGAAGAGGATTTCATATGATATGGGCATGGAACACCAAATCAATCTTGCTTGAGGAGTTTCCACTGTTGGAAGCGTTTGGCATGCTTGTTGACATGATAAATGTCGAACCTACTGCCAATGTAATTATTAACATCTCCAACACCAACGTATTAGAGGAAGTCTCAGTTCATTCATGGACTACACTGTTGGAGTGTTAATTTACTATATTTTTAATTTTGAGAAGTTATTGAATAAAAATTTTATTATCAAGATCGGTTGTTTGAGCTTCTTTTCTTTCTTTTAACTATTATGTCTTTTATATGTTGCATGGATGTTAAAAATTCTTGATCAATTTATGTTATGTACATAACAAGCTTTAAAATAAATTTTCACTGCTTAATTAGACATCTTCAGAAAGAATTGCACAGGTTTTGTATGATGGAGAAAAAATTACCATAATAGAAAGACAGACCAAATTCAATGGAAGATGGTGAGTATGACTTAGATTCAAAATATGAAGAGGATTTATAACTATGGATTTTAGAATCCATCTTACTATATTTCAATCCATATTAATTTTTTATATGGATTGTTTAAACTTCTTGAATAAATTAATCTTTATTGAATAATTAAACATCCTCAAGATGAATATACTTCTTAAAAATAATCCATTTCACTATGTTTTGGTCAATTACAAAACTTAGCTAGGTTTTATCCTAAACATGATGCATATTTGTATTGCAAGAAGATATTTGGTAAAACATTGATCTGTATTGTCATAATTAGGCATGTATCTGCACTCTTGCTAAAAAAAAATTACAAATCTAATTAAATGCTACATCAATTGAAGGTTTCTCCTATAAAATCTTTTCATTTCCCTCCATACAAAATTGATGTATACGAGGTCCAATCATATTAGTCTTTACGTGTTTTTAAGAAGGGCTAATAGTAGAAATTTCATTTTTTTCAAATCGTCTAAACTAATTTATAGCAAAACATCAAAGTGTTTAAGAATGGCTATGAGAATTGTGCCATCTCCTTTGATAACTATACTCGCGTTAAACAACATATCTAGGGAAAACTTAAGAGGTCAAGAAATGAAATTTTAGAGACTATTAGGAGATGCATTCATGACCATGGTAATGAGTATGTTTGTAATAGGTTGCTCTGCCAATCATCCTTGTTGAATTACTATAGTATTATCTAGATCTGAATGACATAAAAACCTACAAATCTCTATTAAATATCTATATAATGTGAGTTTCCAAAGTTTGAAGTATTGTTGCACAATTACTATTGGAAAAACAAAGTGGTTAGTCTCTAGTTTGAACTATTATAAATTTATTTATTTTTACTAACGACTTAGTTAGTTAATCATTTAAATCATTTCTTTAATAATGTAGAACATACTAATAAAGTTTGCTAGAAACCATCTCGACGATAAGGTCATGAAAATTCATTTGTATGTACATGGAGGTGAAAGATTTTGGTAGGTCAAGTATGTTTCTTGATTCAATGGAAAAGGAAAGATGGTTACAACAAGGCCAGAGAACAACTGGCTCTAGTTTGTAAATGCCAACAGTCTTAAAAGAAATGATAAACTTCATTTTATTTTGCAATTGCAAGAGAAAAATGAGGAACTTGCCTTCTTCAAAATTTTAGTCAAAAGGGAGCATAAGTAGAATAGTTTCAGTGATCCTATTTAGATGTACAATAAAAGTTCATTCTACCTTATCAATATTATCTTATTTTCTAATATGAATTACAAAATTGCTTTTATAATTTTTTTTATATTTTACTTTAGATGATTTTATGTGTTTGTTAATATGAATAAAAATTGAATAAATCATGTTTTGGTTCAACCTTAAACTATCTGCCATGAGTAGAACATGATGAAATAATGTAATAACTTCAACCTTAAACTACTAGGTTACAACCTAAAATTGGAAGTGCATTCACTCTAGTGGATGTAAATTCCTGGACAAACACCCTGAACACAACATAGAATTTTTTTTCCATCTTACAATCACATAATTAGAGATGTGAAATTCAAGCAGATAAACACACTTAGCAATATAACTAAGGGCATGCCTATTGCTCGAAGGTCTAGAATACGAGTGCTTATGATCATGCTTCCTCCTATGTTGTAAGGCTTTAGAGTTTTGAACTCTTTGCCTTTGCCTTCCCTGACCACTAGCCTTTTTGGGTTAGGTTTTAGGAGGTGGAGCTTGAACCCTTCTAGGTTCAAAACTAGAAGCTCCTTTACTAGAGTTGGAGAAAGACGCAAAACAAGTTTGATGGGTTTACAAAACATTTTTTGTTCTTACTAGAAGAACATATTTAAATCCTAAACCATGCTTGACTAGAGGTGACCTTTGAGCATTTATCAAATCATCAAGCTTCTCTTTCCACTTTAAAAGCTTAATAAGTTGAGAGTTTATTTTGAAAGCTCATTTTTGAAACTCTCATTTTCTTTAGAACACTTTAAGTTTTTAATAGTTAAGTCCTCATTAAGCTTAGTCACTTTCAAATGTTCCACAAGTGCCACATTTTCTTTAATTAAACATTCTTCTAAGGATGTGGTCAACTCTTCATTAGATTTGAAGAGTGAACTAATCCTAAATTCCAAATCATTAAGAAGTTTTTCAAGATCATTTATCTTATTTTTATAAAACTTTTTCTTTAAAGCCATTTAATCATACTTATGCATGGCAAGATCACACATCTCAACAAGTTTACTATAAGTAGGAGAGTTAGACTCAATTATCTCATTATTTATAGTTTCCTATAATGCCATGAAGGAAAGATTGACCACTTTATTCTCACTTAGGCCATCATCATCTTTGAATTCGCCAGATACATCCCAAATAGTTTTAAGTGCCTTATTCTTTTGTTTAATGAGATACTTCTTTAGCTGAGGAAAATCTAGTTTGATGTAACCCTGTTTAATATAACCAAAGCATATGATGGATTCTTCTTATTGTCATCATGCTTTTTAGATGGTTTGCCAAGCTTTTTCTTCATGAGAATGCTTTTTAGCCTTTTGAAAATGAGAGCAAGATCCTCATCTTAGTCATCACTATGATAACTCATTATCATTAGAGAAAACTTCATTGGCCTTGAAAGCAATTGACACTTTTTTTCTTTATTAACTTCCTTCGCATCTTCCCTAGTCATTTGACATGATCATCTTATGAGTAAGGAGTTTGCCTATAAGGAGATCATTAGAGAGAGTAAAAAGGTTGTTTGTTTCCTCAATTGAGTTGACCTTTGACTCCTACTCTTTTCTAGGAAGAACTCTCAAAGTCTTATTGGTGAATTCCTCAAGTTGATAGATTTCGCCAAGCTTCTTCAAGGCATTGATGATGATTATAAGGCGACTATACATTGTAGAGACCTTCTCATTTGGCTTCGTTTGGAACATCTCATATTCATGTACCAAGTTTTGGGTCTTTTTGATTTTAATTTGAGTTGTTCCATCATGTTTGTTTGCCAAAGAATCCCAAATCACCTTTATCAAAAGACAATGTTCAACTCCGCCGTACTCTTTTCTAGATAGAGCACAATAGAGGATGTCCATAGTTGTTCTAACCTTTGAATGTAGCTCTCTTTCTTCTAGAGACCAGTCTTTCTTTGTCTTGAGTATTTGGGAGAGAAATATTAGGGTTTGAGACGTTCTCCCCCCGCTCTCTCTTTTTTTTTCCTCTCTTCTTTCTTTTAATTAATTCCTCCTGTCGCCACCAACACGGCTGTGTTGATGCTCGTGTTCCCAACACGGGATGGTGTTTATGCCCGTGTTACTCTCTATGGCCGTGCTCCTTAAAAACTTATTTTTCTTTGATGTTTGATGCAACCAACACGGTCGTGTTGGTGCCCGTGTTGGAAACACGGCTAGTGTTGAAACCAACACGGCCATGTTCAGCTTCCTCATGCGCATACTTAGCTTGTTTCGGCAGCTTCGACGTCCAATTATGCTCCAATTCTTCCCTTTATCATTCTTTGACTTCTTTTAGACCTAATGCACACAAACAGACGCATAGGGTGAGTGTTGGGACCAATTCACATCCAAATGTCTATAAAATCAATCTTAAAAATTCTATTTAGATGTGTGTATTTTACGCACATCAGTATTTCAACACCATTTGTTTCTTTATTGGAAGAGTTACTCATTCTATAATGTTCCATAAGTCAATTCCATCACTCTCATGAAATATCTTTATAGGATTCTTCCATTACGGATAGTTGGCTCCGTCAAAGAAAAACGCCTATTGAATGCTTGACCCATATGGATGGACTTTTACTTCAAGATGATTAAATTTTTTATCGAAGAAAACCAAATTTTTTATACCAAATATAATTCTAAGGCAACCAAAGGGGGGGTGAACTGGTTGAAATTGAAAACCAAAAACCAAGACTAAGTAAGAAGAGAATCAAGCACAATCACACAACAAAAAGAATTTATAGTGGTTGGACCAACACTTGCCTACATCCACTCTCCAAGAATTCTCTTCAGATTTTCACTATCAATTAGAATTACAACTTAACTCTATTTTAGTTCTTTTTCACAATGCTAAGAGCTAATCTAAGTATTTTTCCAAGGCCCACATTATAAGCTAATCTAAGATTTTTAATTTTAGTTAAAAGAGCAATTAATCTTTTACTCAAATACTCAACTGACCTTTTTTGAGCATTAGATATAAAATTAATCACTCAACAACTAAAAGATTCAAGTCCAATCTTAAATTTTTAAAAGAAGATGAAATTAAAGAAGATTTTGAGATTGTTTGAGAGTTAATACAAATAGTGACTTAAAGTAAATGCTCTTGCTTACCCTAGAACTATTAAAAATGGAATTTTTATATTATAGGTGAACTAGAGACATTGGAGCCTCAATTAATGCCAAAATAATTGTTTTAAAAATCTTCATAAATGTAGCTTCATATGTGGTAAGCTTTCTTTATGGCTATGAAGCTTCAATCAAAATTCATATTAAAAAAATCTAGAAGTCGTCTTAGGCATGAATAAGAGTACACGCTTGGAAAAACCTGACTTCATGGCTGGAAACTTTAGCCATGAAGTCTTCTATAGTTTTTTAAGTTTCAAAGAGGAAAATCCTTCATGAGCGTGAGTCCTAGTTCATGGCCATAAATACTCCTTCATGGGTGTGAAGATTTGTTTATTGTTTTCAACTTCACAGCTGGGAAGGGCTGGCCATAATCCTTTTATGGTTTCTTCAAAATTTAGGGAGGTAAGATTCTTCATGGAAGTGAATACTGGTTCGTGGCCGTGAATCACCGACTTTATGGCTAGGAACACTAGTCGTGAAGTCTTATGTAACTTCTGCTTTTGTGCTGCAAGTTCTCACATGTGCGAACTTTATTTCATGGTTGTGAATTAGACAATTCACAAGCGTGACAAATAGTTTATTGACATGAATCTCCTCTGTTCTACAAAGATACATGATTGCCTAATAGATAAACACCTAAATCAAATTGTTAGATATTCTTAATTATTTATGATCATCGGAATAGGTTTAATAACCCTTAATATTCAACATAATTAATTAGTAGGTTACAAATTATATAAATAGTAAATTTAAATAATTGATAGAAATACTTCAAATAAATTATAGTATTTAATTAAATATTTCAAATAAATTATAGTATATTAAATTAAATGTTTTATAAATATTAATTCATATTATATGAAATCGTATAATGGATAAAAAATAACCTGCCAATTGAACCTATGACCTATTATTTTAATGCCTTCATCAAGTCAAGATCTCGACTTAGAGTGAAAAACTTATTAAGTTATTATTATAGACACTAGAATTAAGTATTGTTAAAATGTGAATTTTTATCGTAATCTTATAAAACTATAATTTTATATGAGTTTGATAATATTATTTAATTTGAAATCTTTAATTTTGAAATTATTCAATTAGATAATATGATCAAATTATGTTAAAATTTAAATAATTGTACTCTAATTCAAAAAAAATAATATTTAAATAGTTATTATCAATTTCAAGAAGTAGATTGAACTTTTTATATTGATTAAGTTTTTTAATATGGTGAATTAGACTATTTGCAAATTACTACATAAATTGATCAAAAAATTAGAATTGGTGGCAAATTGATACCTTAGCCTTTTATGATATAGAATTATTAGTAGTAAGCAATAAGAATTACAACTATCGTATTTGTACTTTTGTACCTTTTTATTTGAGAGAGGGGTTGGTAGCATGAGAATGTAAATATATAGGACAACAAGGACATTGTACTAGTAGGAATATTCTTACTAGAAATTGAATACCATTTCTCTATCCTTCCTTAACTGATTTCTCTCATTCTTCTTTCTAATTCTTTATTTCATTAATCTGCCATAGATATAGGATTTGTCTTATATCATGGTAGTATTAGAGCTGTTGATCCATAGGCCCCAATTATTTTTTTAATTAACATGTCAATTTTTGAAAATACTAGAGCTAAAGAAAATGGAAGACTCCATTAATGGTTGGGTGGAAAACCTTTTTCAAGAAACTTCAAAGAAGTAAGATGCTGCATTCTAAGAGTTTTCTCAATGCCATGAGAATGCCTCTATTGAGCTACATAGGAAGTTGAATCTATTGATGTAATTAATACACAATTCACAAACTCAAAGGTCCAGCCTATTCAACACCTATTGACCCTATACATTCCCATGCCAGTCCTTCACACGATCCAACATCAAACAATCACCTTATCATGGTCCTACTAGATTAGCAAAAATAGAATTTCCATGTTATAATGGTGAAGATGTTCAATGATGGATTTTTTTAAAGATATATAATTTTTTTTAAATAGACAACACTCCTGAGGATGCTAAGGTTCACTTAGCTTCTATTCATTTAGATCAATCTTACCTTTCTAACCGATGCAATTGATAATGGCCAACATGGATTAAGTATGTAGAAGCACTCTCTATTTGTTTTGGTAATAAATCTTTGATGATACTATGGCTGAGATGATGAAACTCAAACAAACAAGTCCTCTCTAGGATTATTTAATCCATTTTGATAAACTATTAGATAAGGTAACTTTTCCTAAATCTTATACTATTAGTTATTTTTTTAAGTAGAGTAATAGATGAAATATAAATACTTGTTTGAATGTTCCATTCAAAAACCTTGCAGCAAGCTTTTACATTAGATAGGATGTAAGAAGCTAATGAGATATAGTTGATACAAGGAGAAGCTAGCAACGTTACAACTTATTTCTTCCAACTCCAAAACCCCATCTACCACCCTTACTACCTAACCCAATTCTCACTTTAGAATACCTTTTAACCTATTTTGTTTAACCGACCAAATAATTCTAAAGTTGTCCATTCTCTTTGTATTGTTGAAATTGTTGACAAGCGGTCCAAAATCTATATTTTTGGTATGATGAGAAGTACTCTTCTAGCCACAAATATGAGAAGAAATTTTTGGACTCTATTACATTTTAGGAGTTAGAAGAAGATGACTATAACAAACAACAAGATTCTAATTCCATAATAGATTCTATTGCTTCATCTACTATCTTTTTACATGCTATTAGTGCGTCTTTTGATTTGAGTTGCAAGACTATAAGTGCTGCAGGGTATTATAAGACTCACAAAATTACACAATATATACTAGTAGCATATATAACTTGTTGGATTATATTTAATTAAAGCACTCAAATGTCCTTTTAATTATTTAACTTATGTCAAGATCCCTATAGGCAATAGTGACACAATAGCTTGTCATTTGTCTACTTATGTTTTTTGATGGAGTATGCAGGGGCCATGAATATAAACCTAATTTTATAATAATCCCATTAGGAGGATGTGAATCTATATTGGGTGTACAATAGCTAAAACCATTAGGGAACATTCAGTGGAATTTTGACTCCCTTCATATGCAATTCCATATGCAAGGAACACTTACGTGTTGAATGGAGAAGAACACCCAACAATACACCTAAGAGCACCCAAATAACTTGACAAACTTTACCTACATTACCCTCTCAATTTCGTTCCCTCACACTTACACCAACAACCTCACTTATTCATAAACCATTCACCACTGAAATATTTCATCCAATAAAACAAATTTTAAGCTAGAGATCTCAAATTATATTCTAAGACCTTAAAACCTTATCACCTTACAGATCCTATGGCCATTGAATATAATTAAAACCAAACCCCAAGCCAATTAATGTGAGAGATTACCACTACTCCTCAAACTAAAAAGACATTATAAAAAAATGATTCAAGAATTGTTGGAAACCAGAGTCAATCCACATAGTGTGAACCCTTACTCTTCTCCAATTGTCCTTGTAAAAAAAAAGAAGACAAAACATGACACATGTGCATTGATTCTATGGAGCTCAATAATCATAAAGTGAAGGATTACATGGTGAACTCTATGGAGTTACTTTCTTTTTCCAAAATAGACTTAAAGGCTCAATACCATCAACTTCGGATGCACCCTTCTAACATTCCTAAAACGTCATACAGATCATACATTAGGCACTATGAAATTTTGATTATGCTGTTTGGCTGAAAAATGCACCATCAACATTCTAAAGTCAGATGAATAATGTTTCCAGGCCTTATTATGAAAGTCCAGTTTGGTCTTCTTTGATGATATTCTTGTATACTCAAGAATAATTGAAGATCACATTTGCCACCTGAAAGTAGTGTTTTCTCTTTTCTAGAAATATTATTTAGTTGCTAAGAAATCAAAAAAGTTAATTTGGGTATGATTCAATAGAATATTTAATTTCTAGTCAAGGTGTGGCAATTGATTCAAAGAAAATTGAGATTGTGAAAGCTTAGGAAATTCTAAAAACACTCAAACAAATTCATGGCTTTTTAAGGTTAATAGGCTATTATAGGAAGTTTATCACAATCTTTAGGCTCATTAGCAACCCTTTAAAGAAACTTCTCAAGCATGATAAATTTACATGGATTGATGAGGCTATACTAGCATTTAATCACATGAAGTCTGCTAGGTATCTACTCTATTTCTTGCATTGCCTAATTCTCTTAAAACATTTGTATTGGAAACATATGCTAGCACATCAGGCTTGGGAGTTGTACTAATGCAGGATGGGCAATCAATCGAGTACATTAGCAAGACTTTTAGTCCTCAAAATACAAGGCCTCTCTGTATATAAGAAATGGACTTCTTATTGTAGTATGTGCCATCAAAAAATGGCATCACTATCTTTAAGGGAGAAATCTTATTATCAAAATTGATCACCACAACTTGAAATATGTTCTATATCAAAGAATTATTACACCTATACAACAAAGATGTTTAACTAAAATTATGGGCTACGATTTCAAAATCAATTACAAGAAAATGAAAAGAAAATAGGTCTAAGTCATAAAAATCCAATCCTTTACATGAATTCTTTATTTTAGCCAAATCTTTTAAAATTATCAATTTATTCATGAATTGGCTTAATGGGTGCAATTTTGGTTAATTTTATATTTCGGTCAAAATTGAATGACATGGAGGCTGACATGTAAAACACATAACATCTCAGTAATTTAAAGTGTAAGGTCCCAATGCCACAGCAACTAAACCAACTAACTCATATAAGTTAACCTAACCCTACATATTTTTTGTCTATCCAACTTATTTCCTTCATTTCCTCAAACACATGATATGCATCTTTTAATAATTCATTATCCTTCAAGAATTTCCTATACAAACCATTCAACAAACTATTTTCTCATCAACCTCAAAACCATTTTTTACGATTTCCTCATAAACTCGCAACGTTATTTTTATCTTTCTCCATAGCAACAAACCATGAAGTAATGTGTTATAGCTGATATAATTAGGCACATAATGTCTCTTCCTCATTTTCTTTAACACACTAATTCCCTGAAATGGCCTCCTTTCTTTGCTATATCCATCAATCAGAGTATTAAAAGTAATAACATTTAGTGTCAAGCCCATGTCTATGGCTTCATTTACCAACTGTATTGCCTCCTCTAATCTTATAAATGATGTATTTATATGTTCTAATAGTTCAGATGCTTCCTCTACTTTCCCTACATAACATAATCCTTTCAATAAGCAATTGTATGTTTAAATATTTGGTTGGCATATGATTTTGTTCATTACATTAATAACTTCATAAGCTTTTTGTAATTTACCCTTTTTACAAAATGAACTGATCAATATGGTGAATGTTACCACAGAATACAAAGAAGAACTAGACGAGTGTAACCCATTATTCAATAAGCTCAGCGGTATTGTGAGCGACACAAATTTATTTTTTCTTATTATTCATGAATTCCATGACCAACGCAATCCTTCTAAGGATTATAGCTCTATGAAATCTATTAGTTTGATATGGGTTTTAAGGGTGGTTTATTTGTGGTTAGGTTAACTTAGATGAGTTAAATGGTTTAGCTGATGCGGTATTAGGACCCTACATATTAAATTACTTAGGTATTATATGTGCTATACGTTAGTCTCCATGTTATTCAATTTTTGACCAAAATGTAAAATTCGCCAAAATTGCACTTATTAGGCTGATTCATGGATAAAATGACAACTTTAAAAGATTTGGTCAAAATAGCAAATTCATGCAAATGATTGGATTTTTATAGCTATTAGGCCAAGGAAAATATCGTTATTGATGCCTTATCTAGAGTAAGTTGTTATAGTCTATTTCAAATCATAACATCTTATGCTCATTCTAATCTCCTACAAGAAATAGAAGATCGTTGGATTAAGGACTCTATCCTATAACAATTTATCTCAATGTTGATTGTTAACAACAACACGACATCAGTTTATACTTAAAAAATAATTTGTTATGTAGAAAAGGCAAATTGGTTATAGGCTTTGATGATCTTTTGTGACAAGATTATTTCTTTTTACTCTGATTTAGCCATGGTTGGTTACTCAGGTGCTCAAGCAACATGGAAAAGGGTATGATCTTTATTTTTATAGTTAAAATTAGATAAAGATGTATGAAATTTTGTTCAAAATTGCACAACCAGTAAGCAATGCAAGCCGAAGTTAACTGCTTCTCCAAGTATTTTTAGAACCTTTGCCAATTCCATAATAGACTTAGCAACTGTGCCTATTTTATTTCCCTTAAACATCCTTTTACAATTTCAGTGGTGGCTCAAGCATTCCATGATAATGTAATTAAGTTGCATGGCCCTTCTAAAACAATATTAAGTGATTGGGGTCTAATTTTTCTTAGCAAATTCTAGGCAAAATTACTTTCTATACAAGGAATCAAACTTTCTAAATCTACTACATATTACCCTCAATATGATGGACAACCAAAAGTTTGTCAATAGATGCTTGGGTACTTATCTGCAATGTATGTGCAGTTATAAATCGAATACTTGGGCAAAATTTTAGTCAGTGGCAAAATGGAGGTACAATATGAATTATCATTCTAACAGTAATACTACTCTTTACAAGTCTTTTATGGTTACCCTACACCATTATACATCCCATATATGCTAGGTGCTGCTTTTATTCCTTCAATTGATCAATATCTTATGGAATGAAAAGATGAACTACAAGTTCTACAATACCATCTTTAGAGAGCACAAAATCAAATGATGTAACAAGCCAATATACATAGAACTCAATACAAATTTTCAATAGTAGATTGTGTTTTTGTTAAATTACAATCGTACAAGTAACAAACGACAATAAGTGTAACGATCCGGAACCAGATCACATGAGATATTGTCCACTTTAGCCTCCCACTGGCCTCACGGTTTTGTCCCTTTGGTGGGTTCGAGAACTTTCCAGGAGGTCCCCTATCCTGAAATTTCTCTGAACCAAGCACATTTAACTTTGGAGTTCCTACAACTCCACAGCTAAACAACCAAAAGGAACCTCATGTGCTTTCTTCCAACTCATACATATACGTTATTAACCATTCCCCACCCCGTTTCAATATGCAATTCGATTCATTCATGTACCTCCGTACCTTAGAGTGTTGTCATCCTAGAAGCCTATCAGAAGCCGCTCCTTGTCCAGGCATCTTATTTTTGCCCCGACATCCACTTTCCGCCCTCGTCGGCCCGCTTCTCCAAGCCAGGCTGTCACAACAAGAAGGTCCTTAATTAAGCTCAGTTATCGATATTTTGGAAAATCTTAGAGAAAATAGGAGTTGGTTCATTAAAACTAGAGCTGCCTCATTATAGTAATGCGACAACCTAGCCCAAAGAAGTAGTCTGATAGGGCTGAAAGTGAGGCCAAGGCAAAAATAGGATGCCTAGATAAGGAACAGCTTCTGACAGACTTTTAAGATGGCAGCATTCTGAGGTATAGGAGTGCATGGGTGAACTGATAATATATAATTTGATTTGATTCTGAATCATTACAAATGGTATTAGAGCATGATCTCTCTAGTAGATGTGTGGTTCGAGGACGAACCAGACGAAAGCTAGTGGGCATGTGATAGCTTAGCCTAGAAAAGTGGTTCGATGAGGGCAGGAAGTGAATGCTAGGGCAGATATGGGATGCTTGGATAAGAAGCGACTTCCAATTGGCTTCTAGGATGGCAACACTTTAGTGTATAAGGGTGCATGGATGAATCGAATTATACATCAAAACGGGATAAGAAATGGTTGATAGCATTTATATAAAGAGTTAGAACTAATTACATAAGGCGTCTTTTGGTTGTTTGACTGTGGAGTTGTAGAAACTCCAAAGTTAAACGTGAAAGTTCTCGAATCCACCAAGGGAACAAAACCATGAGACTAGTATGGGCCGAAATGAACAATATATCATGTGTTCTACCTCCAGATCATTATAAATAAGGTTCACCCAGTATTTCATGTGTCATAATTTAAGCCCGCTATAACTAACATCACACAGTTGTAAATCATCCCACTCTAGTTGATTAGCCTCCAATTCCAATAGCAATTTTAGACAAGTGCCAAGTCAAACGAGGATAAAACATAATGACACAACTCTTGCTTCAATGGACTAATATGCCGCAAGAAGATTGTTGATATTTAGGGAGTTTGTATTTCTCCTACTTTGCTAAGCTATTAAAATTGAGGAGTCTCTCCCACATTACTAAGTTAACAATCTTGAGGTACCTTCCAAGTCTATATAATAGAGGCCTTACTTTGTTATTCATTCATTCTAAAAATAAGAGAAAAATATTAGAGAGTTAAGCAATTATTTTTCTCCTATTATAAAGAGAGAATTTTAATGTTTTCTCCTTTATAAATAGAGAGATTGTAACTCCTATTATTTTTTTATAGTGAAATTCTTCTTTTCTTGCCCGTAGTTTTTACCCTAATTTGTTTAGGGGTTTTTCACGTAAATCTGTGTGTTCTATTGTGTATTTCATTTTTTTATTTTTATTTTCTCAAATTATTAGCTGTGATTTTGCTCTATCAGATTCATTTTCTTTTACAATTGGTATCAGAGCTTGGTTGGCAAGAAATTTCTTAAAACCCTAGTATGCTATGTGGTTGCAGCTTAGTCTGATCTTCCACATCAGAAAAGGGTTTTAAGGTTTCTTTAGTGCAAAAGAGCTTATGTGGAGTAGTGAGAACACTTACAATCTAGGGAAGGTTCTGTCTAAGGAGATTGGTACTTAAGAGGTTCGCTTGTGACCCTCCAGTCTTTCTTGGGAACTTACCTAGTGAGTTATGTTCATTACTGCAGTTCATTTTACAAGCTAAAAGGCACCGTTTGTGATAAAAGCAATGGCGGAAAAATTTGAGATCGAAAAGTTCAACGGGAGTAATTTCTCATTGTGGAAATTAAAGATAAAGGCTGTATTGAGAAAAGACAATTATCTTGTGGCTATCAGTGAACGACCGACAACACTCACAAATGATAATAAGTGGAACGAGATGGATGGGAATACTATTGTAAACCTTCATCTGGCACTTGCAGATGGATTCTTGTCCAACATAGAAGAAAAAGAAACGGTAAAAGAGATTTGGGACCACCTCACTAGACTGTACGAGGCCAAGTCATTACGCAACAAAATTTTCCTTAAGAGGAAACTTTACACCTTAAGAATGTCAGAATCTACTTTAGTGACAGAGCACCTTAATGTCTTGAATATTCTATTTTCTCAGCTCACATCTTTGGGCTATAAAATATAGTCACAAGAACGTGCAGAACTTCTACTCTAAAGTCTACTTGATTCGTATGATCAACTCATCATCAGTTTGACAAATAATGTTGTTACTAAAATTCTAGTCTTTGATGATATAGCAGCCGCTATTCTTGAAGAAGAAAATCAGTGAAGGAATAAGGAAGACAAGCAGGCAGGTTCACAACAAGTGGAAGCCTTGATGATGATGAGAGGGAGATTAATAGAACGTGGCCCAAATGGGGGTCACAATGATGGTAGATCAAAATCAAAAAGTAAGAAGAATTATAAATGCTACCATTGTGGTAAGAAAGGTCACCTGAAGAAGGATTGTTGGACTTTGAAGAATTCCAATTCTCAAGGGAATGTGGCATGCACTTCGGATGATGGAAATGTATTATGCTGTGAAGCAACAATATCAACTGAGAGCAGGAAGAGATTTACTGATTATAACTTCTTGACTCAGGAGCAACTTATCACATGACATCTCGAAGAGAATGGTTCCATCATTATGAACCTATCTTAGGAGGATCTGTGTATAGTTATGAAGATAATGCCTTAAAGACCATAGGCATTGGAACCATCAAGTTAAAGATGCACGACGGTACAGTCCGCACTATTCAAGGAGTGCGATATGTGGAAGGTCTGAAGAAGAATTTGTTATCTTTGGGATAGCTGGATGATCTTAATTGCATCATCAAAGTTCAAAAAGGAATCATGAAGATTAGCCGAGGAGCACTTGTAATTATGAAAGGAGAAAAAGTTGCTGCTAATTTTATATGTTTTTGGGAGAGACCGTGCATGAAGCAGAAGCATCTGTTGCTTCAAGTAGTTCGAGCGAGAGATCTGCAATGGTGTAGCTTTAGAAGCTTGGACATATGTCTGAATAAGGCATGACGGTTCTTGCTGAGAAAAATTTACTTTTTAGTCTCACAAAGGTGTCATTACCCTTTTGTGAGCATTGCATAACAAGCAAGCAGCATCGATTACAGTTCAATACATCCAATTCTAGAAGCAAGAATGTTCTAGAATTAGTTCACTCTAATGTATGGCAAGCACCGGTTTCATCACTAGGAGGAGCTAAGTACTTTGTTTCCTTCATCGATGATTACTCCAGGAGATGTTGGGTGTATCCTATTAAGAGCAAGGGAGATATGTTTACGGTTTTCAAAACTTACAAAGCACGGGTTGAACTTGATTCAGGCAATAAGATAAAGTGTTTGAGGACAGATAATGAAGAAGAGTACACAGGTAATGAATTTGATAGCTTTTGCAAGCAAGAAGGCATCAAGAGGCAGTTCACTACGGCATACACTACTCAATAAAATGGAGTGGCAGAGCGGATGAACATAACTCTGTTAGAAAGAACTAGAGCAATGTTGGGAGCTGCAGGCCTGAATAAGGCATTCTAGGCTGAGGTATTTAATACCGCCTGTTATGTGATTAACCGGTCTCCATCTACAGCAATTGATTAAAAGACATCAATGGAGATATGGACTGGGAAGCCAGTTGATTATTCAAACCTCCATATATTTGGAAGTCTTGTGTATGTGATATATAATACCCAAGAAACTACAAAGCTGGATCCAAAATCCAGGAAGTGTTTGTTCTTGGGATATGCTGATAGTGTGAAGGGGTATCGCCTGTGGGATCCCACTACCCACAAAGTTATAATCGGCATGAATGTAATCTTCTTAGAAGATAAATTAAAGGGAGAAGATGATAGCACTTCAAAAGAAAATTCAGAGACTACAACTATACAGGTGGAAAGAAAGTCTACAAAAGAAGATTCTTCTGAAGCAGCACCTGAGCACGAAGAGGAAGAACCAGTCGAGTTTGAAGAGCTAGCCGAGTTTGAAGAGTCAGAACTTGGAAAGGGAAAACGTATAAAATTTACACCAACCTGACAGAAAGATTATGATATAGGCAGCAAGAAAGATAATGTTATAGGCATAAATGTTGCATACTGTCTTCTAACTGAGGGAGGGGAGCCTTCAACTCTCCAAGAAGCAATGAGCAGTTCAGATGCATCTCAATGGATGGCAGGAATACAAGAAGGGATGGAAGCTCTGCATAAGAACAAGATTTGGGAACTTGTGCCACTACCATAAGGAAGAAAGGCCATTGGTAACAAATGGGTCTTTAAGATCAAAAGAAATAGTGATGATCAAATGGAGCAGTTTCATGCAAGATTAGTGGTGAAAGGATATGCTCAAAAGGAGGGGATTGACTTCAATGAAATATTTTCCCCTGTGGTTTGATTAATAACTGTTCGAGTAGTCTTGGCGACGTGTGCTACATTTGACTTACATCTAGAGCAGCTAGATATGAAACATCTTTTCTTCATGGAGATCTTGAGGAAGAAATTTATATGCTCCAGCCAGAAGGTTTTGAGGAAAAAGAAAAGTGAAACTTGGTTTGTAGGTTGAACAAATCTCTATACGGTCTAAAGCAGCCGCCAAGGTGTTGGTATAAGAGATTTGATTCCTTCATCATGAGCCTTGGATACAACAGACTTAATTCAGACACTTGTGCATATTTCAAGAGGTTTGGTAAAAGTGATTTTATTATCTTACTGTTGTATGTAGATGACATGTTGGTAGCAGGCCCCAACAAAGATCATATGGAATAACTAAAGGCACAGTTAGCTAGGGAATTTGAAATGAAAGACATGGGACCAGCAAACAAGATTCTAAGGATGCAAATTCATCAAGACAGAAATAATAGGAAATTTGGCTTTCTCATAAAAATTATTTGAAGAAGGTCTTGCGACGCTTCAATATGCAAGATTGTAAGTCAATTTCTACCCCACTTCCTGTTAGTTTCAGATTATCCTCCAGTATGAGTCCTAGCAGTGAAGAAGGAATGATAAAAATATCTCGAGTACCGTATGCATCAGTAATGGAGAGTTTAGTGTTCACGATAATTTGTACACAACTAGACATTGGACATGCAGTGGGAGTAGTAAGTCGGTACATGGCAAATCCTGGCAGAGAGTATTGGAATGCTGTAAAGAGGATCCTAAGATATGTTAGGTGAACCTTAGATGTTGCATTATGTTATGAAGGATCAAACTTTATTATCAGAGGATATATTGACTCAGATTATGCAGGTGATCTTGATAAAAGCAAATCTACTATAGGGTATGTGTTCACACTTACTAGCTGAGTCGAGTATCAAAACCGGGCGACATCAACAATGTAATATGTAGCAACTACACAAGCCAGTAAGAAAGCAGTATGGTTGAAAATGATAATGGAGGAACTCGGGCACGAACAAGAGCATATTCCTATGTTCTGTGACAGTCAGAGTGCCTTGCATCTCGCAAGGAATCCAGCTTTTCATTCAAAGTCAAAGCACATACGAGTCCAGTATCACTTCGTTCGTGAAAAAGTGGAAGAGGACACTGTGGATATGTAGAAAATTCATACTAAAGACAACCTACCAGATTTTTTGACAAAGGCGGTTAACACTGATAAATTTATTTGGTGTCGATCCTCTAGTGGCCTGACAAAAGCATAAGTAGTATGGAAAAGCAAGGAAGAAAGAACAGTGTGACGATCTGATTGATCCTCAATCAAATCTTCAAATGGGAGATTGTTGATATTTAGGAAGTTTATATTTCTCCCACATTGCTAAGTTATTAAATTTGAGGAGTATCTCTCTCACATTGCTAAGTTAACAATTTTGAGGTACCTTCCAAGTCTATATAATAGATGCCTCACTTTGTTATTCATTCATTCCAAAAATAAGAGAAAAATATTAGAGAGTTAAGCAATTATTTTTCTCGTAGTATAAAGAGAGAATTTTAATGTTTTCTCTTTTATAAATAGAGCGATTGTAACTGCTATTATTTTTTTATAGTGAAATACTTTTTTTCTTGCCCGTGATTTTCACCCTAATTTGTTTAGTGATTTTTTACATAAATCTGTGTATTTTATTATGTATTTCATTTTTCTTTATTTTTATTTTCTTAAATTATTAGCCAGATTTATTTTCTTTTACAAAGATATTGCATGGGAGTATGCTTTGGACCTTCGATACCGTTATCCTCACATCACCCTTGTGGAAAGAGGTACTCTTTTAAGGGCAGGGGAGAAGATACAGCATTATTACATGACAAGCAATATACAATTATCATATTTGTACTTTTGGACCTTTCTCTAGTGGGAATATTGGATAGTTGTTAGAATGAAAATATTTGTTATATATAGGACATTACTAGCATGAGTATTTTTACTTAAAATTAATTACCATTTTTCTGTTCTCCCTCAACCGATTTCTCTCATTTTTTTGTTCTCTTATTTCACTGACCCATAATCTAAGATTTCTTTTATATCATTCTAAGATTTATATATTCTGATTTTCTATTGGATCATTTTAAATTTTATATTGGAAATTTGGATGTTGCATTCGATATATTATTGATTATGAGGAATTGAATATCTGTCATGTATAAGTTGAAAACGAAAAGATGTTAATCCAACTACATAAACAACTAGAAAGATTAGCTGAGATCTTCGAGGTGGACTCACGCAATTTAAACCACACATCACAGTCCACAAATCTCATAAAATTGAACCATCCATGAAGAAGAAAACCCTTTTTATTAAGTTAATTCCGTTACTGAAAAATCTATCCATCTCCATTCTAACATTTCAATAAGAGAAAAAGTAGAACAACTATAGAATATGGACATTGACTTAAGCCCTCTTTCTCTTTCCCATGGCTGAAGCAGTGTTTCCAGAGTGAGGCACGAGACCCCGCAGAATGGCTAAGAGCCCAATACCCAAACATGGAGCGTGAATCATCATCAACTTGTCTGATGCCCTGCCAGAACCAATCAGCTCTGCTACTATGGCAACCTGATGTAATATGACATGAAATTAGATTTAATTAAAACCAAACTGACTTCAAAACAAAAGCTTAAACAATTAATATACAGACGGCATGATAATCTTTACGTACCATTGAAGTGAAAATAGAGGTGCCATAGATCAAGCAAGTAGTGTTAAACCAAGGCTTGGCAGCTATAATCCCATACATATTAAGAAGAGCAAGAGGCCACAGAAACAGCAGCTCCAACCAAATAATTCCAACGAAGAAAGGGGTCTTCTCTGCCACCAGATAGTCGCCATGCTCCTTGACATACCAGTTATTGAAATTGATCAAGAAGTCTGGGTAGAGTTTGAGAGGGAGGATTGCCTGCGCGTCCATCAATGGCGCTGCCACAGCCAATACCAGAAACAAGAAGAAGAGTATGGTGTCAATCAGCTTCATACATGCACCCATTCTTCTTCTTCTTGCTGTTTCTGAAACAAATAAAGAACCTGTACAAGTATAGAGTGAATAATACTAAAGAAATGGTATATAAATAATGGAGATAAAATGGAAAATGCTGATCTCTATGAACAAAAGGGGTTGGTCTTCTATGGTGTGCCGCACGCCTATGTTGATTTCTGATGTTAACAGTCCTTTTTCTTCTTCTGTTTTTTGTTTAATATTTTTACTTTGTCCACTGGTTGGCTGTTGTGCTTGGACTTGGACTTGTGCATACAAATTAGTGATGGCTGCGGTATTGCTGGAGAAAATAACAATAGAAAATAATTATTATTTTTAATTTTATTCAGAATATGGTCTTAATTTTCCTAAATTACAATCCAGACATAGGATTAAGTTTTGTATGTTCGGTGTGTCAGAGTTGGAGATTTTCTACAAGATCAAGCTAGGTCTAGTTGTTCTTATATTTGGAGGAGTGTTATTTGGGGTTTCAAGTTGCTAAAGAAGGGCTTAAGATGATCTATTGGTGATGAACAAAATAGCAAAGTTTGTTCATTATTACTGTGTTCCCTTCCTTCCAACATGTTATCTAATGATAGAGGTAATCTCAACAATAATGTTTAGAATGTTACTTATTAGAAATTGTATTTATTTCACATCACTTAGTTACTTGGTTGTTATTGTAATACCCCGAATTTTTTTATATATTTAATAATGAGTTTTTATTTAAGTTAATTTTAGCTTTATTTTTATTCGGTTTAATTAGAATGATTTAAATACAAATTTTGAATGTTCATGTTAGATAAACAAATGAGTTATTTTCCATATCCAATTAGTTTGATTTTTAAGGAGTTAATTAAATAAATTATTTGAGGAATAATTTATATTTTTATTTAGTTATTCAAATTTTCTCCAAATGCATATTTATATAAATAAAATTATATATTGAAAAATTATGATAGAAATTGTAAGGGATGTTTTTATAAAAGAATTTTGAGAAAATTGGTATTATAATTGATTAGTAGTATTAAATTTTAAGTTGGAAATTGATTATTTAATTTAAATGTGTGTAGGATTTAATTGAAAATTTATTTTGGAATAAGGATTGAAAGTATAATGTTATTTTTATAGGGTTTTAATGGAAATTTGTGAGCTTGGTATTTTTTGTAAATAAATATGTCGGTCAGGGGTATTTTTGTAATTGTGTATTTCCAATAATTCGGATTTGGCCTAAATTAATTAGTTAAGGGCTTAATTGAAAGGCTAAAAGAAAGTTTGGGGGTTAAATTGGAATTTTGATGGATGAAATTGTAAGTAATTAAGGAAGTTGAGGGACCAAATTGTAATAAGGAAAAGTTCAAGGGTGAAATGTCGGTATTGAAAGGAAAGAAAATCGGGGAGAGAGAAAAGAAAGAAGGGAAGAAAGGGAGGAGAGAGAGGGGCGTCGGCGTCCATGGTGGACGGACGCTGGAGGCCGTGCCGAGGGCGTTGACGTCGGAAGGAGCGCACGTCAACCATGAAAGCACGATGGTGGCGGTGGAGGCGCGCGCAAAGATGGTAGCGGCTTCCGCCATTCCAGCTCGCTTCCTACCGATCTTGGTGGCGATCGGCTCCCCTTGAGAGAGCTTCCTTTGGGCGGCCGGTTTTGGTGGTCGGAGGATAGAGTTCCGTGGAGGCAGCCAAGGTTTTTGGGCTTTTCCCGTGAGCTCCCGTGAGGATGGACGATCGGAGGGCATATCCCGACTCTCCCAAATTAAGCTTCGCGATGGCACTAGTTTCGTGGGCGATCGGGCTTCGTTTGCAAATCGACGACCGTGATCGTCCATAAATTTCTCCCGGATGATCGGGTGTCGGATCGAAAAATCGGGAAGCGTGGATCGCCATCACCGTCATTGTGAGTCCGATGGTGTGTCCAGATCGTCAATCGGACTCAGGAGTCGACCGAGCGTCTCGGTAATTTTCTCCGGCCGTTGATCTTGGAAATCCTTTGATTTTAAATTTGTGTTTATTGGGTTATATTGAGTATTTGATGATATTTGTGAGTCATAAATAATTGTCCGCCGTTTGCTTGCCTCGTATTTTGTCGTGTGGCGAGTCGGAAATAGTGAAGTTCGGGGACCCGACTCCCGTTGTTTAAATTGTTGGATATTTGGAGTGTTTTTCCGGCAGTCCCGGATCCGCTTTTACAGGGGTAATGTTCGTGTTGTAGGGGAGGTTCTCACGGATTTTCGTGAGAATTCTCCCGAGTCGAGATTCTTAGGCAGTCGATCGCAGGAGTCTAGAGCTAGGATTAATGATCGATTGTCTCAGCATTTTGATAAATTGTTTTCCGTGATTAGATGATCTGTCTGTTCGGCTCGCTCCAACTGAGGCACCGGAGCAGAGCTAGGAGGTCGCCCAATTCTGTGAGTTAAAGTCATTTAATCATTGCGCTATTGCTAAGTTTGATTTTAATATGCTATTTTGAAAGTTCATGCTTAATATGGTTATTAGTATCGCAACGTAAATAATTTCACTGAATTATTCATTATTAAAGGTAATATAAGTATTATTATAGTAATGTTATGATAATACCATATATTATCAGTTTTCCACATGAGTTGCCTGATGTCTTACTCTTAATTGTTAATTGTTATTTTGATATGGTTGAATGATTTCATTATACAATGATATTTATTATATGTGATGATTTCGATTTGGGGATGTGGCTTTCGTAGAACATGCCGCCTGATGGGTTACATCAGGACCGCGTGCGCACCGGTAATGATCATGGACATGTAATCAGATTTTTTATGGGTTTGCCCTGGTCGAGCATGGCTCTCTGGGCTGATTTGTGTAAATTGCCGGAGGTAAGGTCCCTGGTCGAGCATTGCTCTCAGGCTTGACTTATTTGGATACTTAAATGACCAGACTGGAAGTAAGGTCCCTGGTCGAGCATTGCTCTCGGGGCGCCAGTCTTATTGGATTAAGAGAGCCAAAATGGCTGTTAGAATTTGGGGTTAGGGTTCTACTGAGCCACTCGTCCCGTAAAAGTAAAAATATATTTTTATTTATTCATTTATTTATTTATTATGGTATGATTATAATATGGATTGTATTTACGTGCATGATTAATATTTTTTGTGAAGAAAGTAATAGGGTATGATTATAGTATGATTGGTATTTATGTGCATGGTTTGATATACTGATTTGAATAATCTATGTTTTCTGAGAAGAATGCAATAGTCCCCAGGTTATTTGATTTTAACTCACTCTCGAGACTGACAGTCTCCATTTCATCGCTTTTTCGATTCGTGACTGTTAGTCCTCTCGCGACTCTTATTCAGTAACCCGACTCCTTCATCATCGGGTGGTGTATTCGATTTGGTATGTTAATTTGTAAAATCTTAGATTCTCTGCAGTAGTAATAGTAGATGTATCGGTTGTAAATTTTCTGAGTTTCGGGTCTCGCCTAGTTCTTCTGGCAGACCGATTAAATTATGTGAAATGTAGCTATTAAGATAATTTGTGGCTTTAATAACATTAAATGAGATGAGATTTGTTTAAGTCAGTGAGTGTCAGGCTTACTACGGGTTTCGGTGGCCTTACGCCTACCCATTCCCTAGTGCCGGTCACGGGCCCACGGGTGGGGTCGTGACAGTTATGGTGCATACGTATTTTACACTTTGATATTGAATAACTGATAAATATCCTATCATTTTAAAACTAACAATTATATATATTATTTATTAATTTAATATATAGGTGAGGATATATATATCAAACTTAGATAAAAGATTTGATAATTAGATATTTTAATGTGTTAGTGGATTTTAATTATATTAGATGTGCTGTAATTTTAAAGCCGGTGAAGATGCTTCTAGCCTAGAGTCTATAAATAAAGGAGTTTTTATTTATTTTAATAAGTGTCCCACTGGCATTAATAATCTTTCTAATTTAATTTTAACTTACTTTTATTTCAAAAAATTTATCATATGTTACCAAATATAATAGTAAATCAAAACAACCCTTTTAATTATTATTTTGATTTTTATATCATTTTATAATATTAACAAAATTATTTTTAAGTATTAATTTATTAGTCAATATTTTACATGAATCATATAAGTTTTTAACGAGTTTAGATAATGAATAAGTCAGCTAAAAGATATGAAAAGAAAAACTAATTAAGAAAAAGAAATCTTACATGCCTTACATGTAAGATTTCTTATGCAATAGAATAGGAATTATAATAAAATTAAATGTTTAATATATAATTGTTTTAATTGCTTTCGTAATAAAATCAAAAGGAATAAGTAGCAAAATAATAGGATAAGTAAGAAAAGAGATAGTTGATATAAATTGATTTGAATTTGATGAGATATGGAAAGTGAATAAATTTTTCAATAAATGAAACCCAATCTAAATAGAATTAGGATTTTAGCTATAAAAAAGAAAAGGAAAATATTCTTCCCTAACAAATAATTATTGATAAAGTCATTCAGTAACCGACCGTAATGTATTCGCAATGAATATATATATATATTATTATTGTTGTATATATATATATTATTATTGTTGTTTGATCCTCATTATGGAGAGAAATTTTGGAAAAAGAAAAAGAAAATCTCCTTTTCTTATTCTGGTTTGCATGAGAATCAAATTCTGAAGCATTGAAATTAGAAACAAGAAGGATTTGTATACAAAATTCTACTGCAATTCTTGTTTGCTTCTCTTTTAATTTCAGTTTAGCAGTAGCTCTCCCGGCTGCCTCTTTGGTTGTGGACCTTGGAACCCCAATTTTGACAGATCCTAACTAAGCTAAGATAATGGGGAGGAAATCCAGGAACAAGGAGAGTCTTGCTGACAGAACTCAGCCTCCAGCCGAACAGAATCTCGCAAATACACCACCCGACAAGCTAAATCTTGATAGGTTGAGCCTTCTTCCACAATCAGTAATTCATTACATCTTCTCGTTCCTGGGGCTAATGACATCGCTCGGCTATATTTAGTCTCCAAGTTCTTAAGGACATCATGCTTGTTCAGTCCTTATTTAGATTTTGATCTGAAGTTTGATAAGAAAAATTGCAGTGGCAAGTAATAGGCAGTATAAGGCGTTTATTGAGAACTTCTTTACTCAGAAAGATGAGCAGGATTCATTGCAGATGCATCAGTTTCACCTTCATTGGTCTTGTTCTCGCAGAGACGCTAGCAAAACATCTCGCTTCGATAGGTTCATACAAAAGGCAATGAGATGTAAAGTTCCCGAGATTGACGTTCTATTCGACCCTGCAGCATTAAAATGCAGCCTGTTTCCTGCCTGTATCTTGAATAATCCATCCATAAGAGTGTTGAACTTGGATTTGCAGGGAAGCACACTTAATCAGCTGCCTAAAGAGTTTCCATTCCTCGAGGTTTTGTCACTGAAGTAAAAGTAGCTTCTGGTAGAGCACTGGTAGCCTGGATTTCTACTTACTGTGAATCCATTTCAACTTTGAAACTCAAAAGTGTTTATGGGATAAATGAAATCTCAATCATTAGCTCATCTCTCAAAGATTTGAGTATAACAGATTGCATCCCAGAAGGTGATGATGCAGATTACTTTCTTGAAATGCACTGTCCATCTCTCGAAACCATCGTGCTGAAAGAAGTGAAGCAAAAAAGATACAACTCCCGTTATGCATTTCCAAGAAAGTACCGTATTAAAATTGATTGTTTATCTCTGAAGAGTTTAGGAGTTTTTTATTGCGACTTTGACGAGCTGGATCTCACTGTCGTCAGTCCCTCTCTCATGGATTTGCAATTTTCTAAGTGCAACATTAATGGTCGTTTTGATTTCAGTATTGTGGCTAAACAACTTCAAACTCTACGTGTGGATATGTTCTTGAAATTCTTCTACGCCCCAGATGCCACATTCACTATCGACTCTGGTAACTTGAAATCACTACAGCATGTTAGTCTTAGCCTTGGAGATAACCTGCAGGAAAAATTCATAACGAAAGGCTTGGTTCAGCTTTCTGAAAGAATAAGCTATGCCAAGATTTTAGAATTAGACTTTCTGATTATCCAGGTAAAGAAAGAACTTCATTCCGTAGATTTTGTTTGAGGGCAGGTGGACTACACCTACACCCCTCCCCCACTTTACTTTTGATACAGTCTTAATGGTGTATTTACCTTCTCATAACTGCAGCCTTCTGTTGTGGAAAACATTGCTCCTGTAAACCCTCGGCACTTGGCAGTAATTGTTGACCAGTTGCAAGATTACCACATTACAGTAATAGCCTCCTTTCTGGATAGACTGGATTTGGATAGTCTAAAGACCCTAACAATCAGACGCAAAGAGAGTCGGACTGAATTTACTGAATTTGAGGTTCGTAGCTCTGTTCTCTTAACATTTGTCTCTTTCTACCAGTATATACCAAAATTTAAAGAATACATGTTTTCTGCTTGGTGTAGTTTGTCAAATCGCTGAAAAAGGAGCTAAAAGATTTGGGAAGAACAGCTACTAACCTTGAAATTACTTGGCTGGAGCCTCCTGTCATGCCACCAGAGTGGTAAATACATGTTCTTTGTACCGATGCCTGCATAAAGAGTCTTAAGACATATTTGGCAGTGCATTATAGAATCATCATTACATTATTTTCTTCCTTGCACTGTTTGGTAGTATAAAAATCTAATAACAGATACGCCATGTAATTGATTACTCTTATGTAATGCTCAATACATAAAGAAAAGATATAATCATGATTACTTTACATTTATATTGGCTTCTCATCTCAATTTAGGTCAACAACAGTTGAAGAATGAGGCTTCAACTTTTTCCAGTCATTCCCTGATCAAGATCCCACTTGCATAAATACAATTCCTATCTCTTTTGTTTTTGCTTTATTTCATTTTATTCTATTATTCCCAAAACAATGCAAATATTTTTCTCAAGGAAAAATCAGCACTTCAAATACTTCTAAACCTTATGGCTTGTCATGTCTGCATGTGGTACATTATATGTAGTCTAAGTAAAAAACATCTTTATCCTAATTCTTCAATTTGTTTCTCACATATAAAAATAAGTTTATGAACAGATTATGACTCCTCATTCTTCAACAGAAACAATATGGAAGTGGAAATAAACAAAGATGAGTGACTATAGATGCAAAAAGGCAAAACAAAGATATAATAATCAAAATTAACAATTTCATAACAAGAATTCATCTCAATACAGTCAATCCAAAAAGAAAAAACAAAAGAAACTCTAAATATGGTAAAATGGTGTCTAAGCTCTCTTTTTCCTGGGCAATGGAGTAGCTCTCTTTCCTAGGACAATAGAAGCACTACTGTTTGGCATAAGCCCACGCAGAATGGCTAATATTCCTAAACCCATAAATGGTGCATAAACCATCATCAATCTCTCCGTCGCCTTCCCTGAACCCATCAGCTCCGCCATTATAGCACCCTAACACAGCATCAGCATCATACATTTAGATTTGACAAATCAGACACTAGATGATTTAATAACCCCCAAACAGAAAAATGAACAAAAAGTTTTACCATGGAAGTGAATACAGAAGCGCCATAGATCAAGCAAGTGGTGTTGAACCAAGGCTTAGAAGCTAGAATTCCGTACAAATTGAAAAGCGCCAGAGGCCATTGAAATAGAAGCTCGATCCAAACAACTCCAACAAAGAAATGAGGCTTCTCCGAGACCAGATAGTCTCCGTACTCATTACTGTACCATTTCTTTAGATCGATCAACATGTCAGGGAACAGGTTCAAAGGGAGACATGTCTGCGCGTCTATCAACGGCGCTGCCACCGCGATTACGACAAAGAATAGAAAGAGTATTGCGTCAATTAGCTTCGTAATTGCACCCATTTTTCTTTCTTTCTTTCTTTCTTTCTTTTTTTCCGATTTTTCTCTTTTTTCTTGTTTCGTTTGTTTTGTTTCTTGCTTTCTTCCCGAAAGAATAGTAGATCTCCAAAATACCGTTTGTATCAAATTGAGGCCAAAGGAAAAAAAACAAGCCCCTTCAACAATTTAGGGAGCAAGATTTAAACACTTATTCTTCATTTATTTCAATATCACCCTTAACATTTTTATATAAGTTCAATTAAATACAAACCACTAACAAACACTTCTATCAGTGATGGAAACCAATGGTATTGATTCTGTTCCATTTTGTTCGTAATGATTAGAATATCTCATTTTACTAAAAAAAATAAAATAAAATACTTTCTATTTAGTATCAGTCAAAATCTCAGCCTTCGTATGAAAATGGATGAAATTAGGCCGAAATGGTCATTCTGTCTCAAATTAAAGAGATCGGCAGAAATGATGCAATTTTGTATAAAAAAAAAGACTTAATTACAAAAAAGTACATGACCTTTAATGCTTTTTTTAATTTAATCAAGTTTTTTTAATTGTAAGAATGTCATACACCATCTTTGTTATTTTTGCAATTCAATACATCAAATAAAATTTCAGTGAGATCGATCCTAGTAGCAATTGGATTTAATATGACTCAAACACCTAGGATCCACGTCCTAAACGTTGCATTTCTTCAGTGTAACTTCTATTTAGTTTGAGTAATCCAATTTCTAAATATGACAACTTGTAGTCATGTCTTTTGCTAGTTATCTCTCGCCATCTATCATTTTTCTTCTCTTGTTTATTATTCTGCTCTTTGATTGAGGAGATACATGGTTTTTCTCATCTTAAATAACACATGATTTTTTTTCTTACACAAAGGAATGGTGTAATAAAAGCCCGAATGCCCTCTCTGTCGAACTCCTATAACAACAAAAAAGTTTGTTCTTTGCCTCTTTATAAATCCTGAACAATAAAAAACCACAAAGCGTATACAAATATTTGGAGCAGCGAACCTTGAACTTCACCACATCTTTGTTTCTCTTGATCTTGACAGAACAAGCATCCTTCCTTTTATCCGCAAGAAGAAAATCCTTGATTTCATGGATTTGCTGCGACATTTCTTCCTCCTCTCAAGAGAAAACTAAAATGGTGGCTGCCCTTCTAATTACACTTGGATCTGTCTTCATGGGCTTAGTTTAATTAAGTTTTAATTTCTTTTATAATTGAGAACAATTTTACTAGGCTTATCTAAAGGAATGACTTCCACATGCTAATTCAGTGTATTAGGAAAAAGTTTGTTGGGTTTGCTGTTGCTTCCACTTGAGTTACAAACACTATTGCTCTCTATCCCTAGACAACTAGGGTCTCTAAACGGAGAAGAAGGAAGTTTACTATTTTAAAGCTACTCTTTTATTTATTAGCCAAAAAACACAATGTTTAGGCTTAAAACACGTCGTTTTTTATGTGTAATTATATGGGTCCTAAATGTATAAATCACAGAGCTCTCGTTGCCACGTAGGACTAATTTCACTGGAATTTTATTTGATGTATGGAATTACAAAAAATATAAAGGTGGTACATGACATTGCTACAATTAAAGAGACATGATTAAATTGAGAAAAGCGCTAAAGATAATGTATTCTTTTGTAATTAAGACAAAAAAAATATTATTGTATCATTAAATTGAGTTAAATAGCTCAGTAATAGTTAACTCTAACTTAATAAAATTCATATTCCCTCTATCAATAAAAATAAATTAAAATAAAAAATTTCAAAACTAAAAATCCAAAAACCCCGCGAAATTATCTCTTTATCTTTATTTATTACCTCCTTTTTATGCTCTATAGTTTATTTTGGCATTCTTTTCACTTAATCTCTGAATTTTCTTTTATGATTTAATCTATATTATTTAGTAATAACAACTCAAGGCTTATGTAATTTGATTTTAATGGTTTTGTTGCCCACAAGATGTTATTTTATACATTGGTCGATTGTGTTATAAAAAGAGATTTTACTATTGTAATTCTATGATAATGAGAATTGTGTCATTGCTTGCTTGTTTCTTGCTAATTTTATCTAATTATATTATGGGTATTAATTTTATAGTGTTGTATTTTGAATATATACACACACATAAACAATCCGAAACGGGAAGGTGAGATACTCCGGTACCGAAATATTTCATTCTAATAATAAATCCAAAATGACGATCAGAATGCAATTCATAACTTTGATGGAAAGTCATACAAATGGTAACAAGTAATATAATAATGCCTAATTCTAAAAAGAAATTAAAAACCTATCAGTTCATCCTTTAAAGCTCAAGCTTTAACCGATTCTAAAATTGAGGCTTGAGAGCTGGATGATGAGGGAAAAATGAATGAAAAATGTTGACCTAAAAGTCAATTTGTCTCTATTTTGATCTTAACATCTAAATTGAATGTGGCTATATCATGTTTGAATGTCTATTTGATAGTATATTAAGGGTTCAATCATAAGGCAAGGTTCCTTATGCTCTCAAGTACAGTTTGCAAAAAGACCTCAAAAGCGCAAGGGCGACTTGAAAGCGCAAGGGCCACTTGAAAGCGCAAGGGCACTTTTCATATGGTCAAATTTGACTAGCCAAGTGGAAAGACCTTCCAAAAATCCCCTGAGAATGGAGAGACACCTGACAGTCAATGAGTCAACCCCGCTAAAAGAGCAAGGGCATTTCTGAGCACGTCCATAATAAGCGCGACCATGACACTTAGGCATGAGAGCAGTTTTTGCATTTAATACGATGTCAGTTATCATTGCAACTTTAGCCACTAACTTAGAGCCACATGTCCGGAGTTGTTGGAGTCTCAACAAATTTTTTTAGAAAGCACCAAGGCACTTTGCATGACTACATGCAGTTTTTTGCCAAGTCATCAAATTTGCATTTGATGAGCTTTGGGAGTATTATAATGTCTCTAAGAGGTTGGTGAGTGTATAAATACCCCTCATAAAGACTCAAGCTACAAGAGTGTGAATTTGTTATATCCAAACTCTTACAAATTTATTTCTCATCTTATTACACTTGATTTTCTTATTTGTAAAGTGTATTAAATTGAATATCCATATTCAAATATTCTAAAGGGTTGTTGTATGAGCCTAGGTATTAAAAATACAAGGAATTGGTTTATGAGTAACCACTTAATATTTAAAGGTTAAGAGACTTAGTGAGGGATCAGTTCACTAAGGGAAGAGATTTAGTGTTAGCCTTGTAAAATACCAAGTTGTTGGGTGAATCTGAAAAATCCAAAGGTTGTAATTTTGAAGATTATGGTAGAATTCTCAAGTGTGATATTGATGAGTGGATGTAGGGAGGATTGTTTCCAAACCACTATAAACCCCTTGTGCAAATTTCTCTAAACTCTAATTCTCTTCCAAATTCCTTTATCCTTCTTTAAGTCCTTGTGTATTTATTATCTCAATTTATTTCTGCCATTTAAGGTCATCAGTTCAACCCTCATTTCTTGGTTCTAAAGGAGAACAAGTGGTATCAAAGCTAAAACACTATTCTCAAGCTTCATTGTGAGTGTAAAGATCAATAGCAACCAATGAAGGAGCTCAACACTTGAAGCCATTCTTTGATAGATCCGACTATACCTTTTGAAAATTCCATATAAAATCTATTTGGATTCATATGGATTGAGGTGTGGGACTGTGTGATGAGGGAACAGAAGACTCCCATCAAAATCAAGAATGGTGAAGAAAGATTACTTCCTAGAGAAGAATGGGTAGATGCTCACAAAAAGCATAATCACAAGAATAAGAAAGCAATGGCCATTATTATGAGTTGTCTATCTAGAAAATAATATGGGAGAGTGCAACATTGCACTATGACCTATAAAATCTAGACTACATTGGAGAATTATCATGAAGGCACCAAACAAGTCAAATCAAGAAAGATCCAAATGTACGTGACTGAGTATGAGACTTTCAAGATGAAGTCAAATGAATCCGTCACCAACATATGACAGATAGGCTTCTCACTATCAACAACAACATGAGGAAGCTTGACAAGCATTATGAGCTTGTGGACATTAACAATAAGATCCTTAGGAGTTTACTTTTGGACAAATATAGTGCTAGAGTGGCTAGCATTGAAGAAGCAAATAAGGACGTTGGAAAGATTTCTATGTGTGACAGCGTGACTTAGAGAAGCAGTCTGATATGGGCGGAAAGTGGACACCGGGGCAAGGATAGGATATCTGGACAAAGAGCGGCTTCTAGGATTGCAGCATTCTAAGGTACAGGGATACATGAATGAATTGGATTACACATTAAAATGGAGTGGGGAATGGTTGATAATATATATGTAAAGAGTTGAAACTAATCATATGAGACGTCTTTTGGTTGTTTGGCTGTGGAGTTATAGGAACTCCAAAGTTAAACATGTTTGGTTCGTGAAATTTTCAGGATAGATGACCTTCTAGGAAGTTTTCGAATCCACCAAAAGGATAAAATCATGAGGTCAGTGGGGGTCAAATCGGACAATATCTCATGTGATCTAGTTTTGGTTCGATACACAAAGGAAATTAGCCTATAGTTTAAGAGGAAGAGGAGGACGAAGAGGATGAAGAAGAAGATTGACCATCCTTGCTTTTATTTTTCTTTCTTCCTTTTTAAAAATATATCTTTTTCATGCATTAGTTTCTTCTTGATCAAAAACTTTAGTTGTATTTTGTTTATTTCTTTCTTTATATTAATGCAATTCTCACCTTTTTTGTCCACTTGTGTTATGATCTCTATTTTCTCTTATTATATATCTTTTTATTTTTGCCAAAGGGGAAGAGAATGACATAAAATTGACTATTTAAAAATAAAATTAGGACAATAATTAAGGGAAAGGAATAAATATAAAAGGAAATATCTCATTAAAAGGGAACAATTTAGTCTAAGTAAATATGATTTTTCTTGCTATCTTAATATAGAACTCAAAGAAATTTCTTTCTAACTTCTTGAAGACTATTCATTATCTAGTAATTGATCTAATAATCATTCAATTTTATCTTTCTTATCAATTTGGTTGTCAAAATTAAAAAAAGAGAGACTGTTGACCTAAGGGTCAATTGATCTCTATTTTGATCTTAACATTTAAATTGAATATGGCTAATATCATGTGAGTGTCTATTTGATAGTATATTAGGGTTTCCTCAAGCTCTCAAGTAAGGTTTTGCAAAAAGACCTGAAAAGCACGAGGGTGCTTTTCATATGGTCAAAGTTGACTAGCCACGTGGAAAGACCTTCCAGCAAACACCCACGGATGGAAAGACACCTAACAGTCAATGAGTCAATCCCGCTAGAAGCGTGAGGGTGTTTAATTTGGATCAAAAGAACTAAAGTAGCAGGCAATTATGCGGGCCCATGACAAGCGCGGTTTTCACATTTAATGCTGATAAGTGCTAGAAGCATTTACTTTTGAATCTTGTTTTACCTCAGTTTCATCTTAAATTGAGTTTAATTTGTTTATTAGAGTTTGTTTTCAGCTCTTTTTAAGTACTTGGCAAGCTTGCATGATAAGAGGAATTTTTAGCTTCAAAATACAAGAAAAATCAGCCAAGGAGCACTTGGTCATCAAGGAAAAGAGTGTCACACGGGCATGATACGGGAAAAACCTTTCCATGTGACCTTCCAGTATGAAGTGTAAAAAATGGTAGAATGATGGATTGTAAGACGCGGGACGCACAAGCCCATGTGACCTTCTCATGTGAGATGGAAAAAATAGCAGATTGTCCAAGGTATGACACGGAAAGAGGACACACCCGTGTGGTCTTTCCGTATGGATAGAGGATATTTTTAAAATGAATTTTAGCCAAGGATGCCACACGGTCGTGTGGTGCCCGTGTGGTTCTTAAAACATACTATTTAACAGAACTTTTATGTTTTCTTGAGAAAGTTCCGTCATATTTTCATTTTCTAGAGAGAGAAACATTTAAAAACTTCATCTTTTTTTCATTTATAGGGTTTTGATTGGTATCTCTTAAGGAAGAATATCATTTTCTTAATCTTAATGCATGACCTCAGTGAGTAGGATTTAGAAGAGATTCCTTTCTCTCCTCTTAGGAATTAATGGTTTAATCACTTGAGAAAGGTCTAAACCTAATATTGTGGAATGCCAACTCAACTCTTGATTTGAATAATTTGTTGTTCATTTCATGAAATACTTAACTTATTAGGGAGATTCACTACCTAAATAAGCTTTATCGTTGGTAAATTCACCAATCATTTTAATCTTTGTTTTCAAGATTGTTTTTACTCTTAAGTATAAATACATCCGAAATATATCTAGATTGCTAGACATTAGAATATGATTGAATGTAGTATTCACAATTAGGTCCGTAGTGGAACGATACTCTTACTTTCATTATATTACTTGATATGATCGGTGCACTTTGCCGTGTGCGGATAGCACGCATCAAATGCAATGTCAGTGACTGTTGCAACTTTAGCCACCAACTCAAAGCCATGTGTCTGGAGTCGTTAGAGTCTCAACAACTCTTTTTAGAAAGCGTGAGGGCGCTTTGCATGACTACAGGCAGCTTTTTGCCAAGTCATCAAATTTGCATTTAATAAGCTTTGGGAGTATTATAATGTCTCTAAGAAATTGGTGAGTATATAAACTTCTTATAATAACTCAAGCTACAAGAGCGTGAATTTGTTATATCCAAACTCTTGCAAATTTATTTCTCATCTTATTACACTTGATTTTCTTATTTGTAAAGTGTATTAAATTGAATTTTCATATTCAACTATTTCAAAGGGTTGTTGTGTGAGTCTAGGTATTAAAAATATAAAGAATAGGTAGTTGAGTAACCACTTAATACTCAAGGATTAAGGGACTTAGTGAGGGATTAGTTCACTGAGTAAAGAGGTTTAGTATTAGCTTTGTAAAACACCAAGTCATTGGGTGAACTTGAAAAACCCAAAGGTTGTAATCTTGAAGATTATAGTAGAATTCTCAAGTATAATCTTGAAGAGTAGATGTATGAAATATTGTTCCTGAACCACTATAAACCCCTTGTGTAAATTTTTTAAATTTTAACTTTCTTCTAAATTTCTTTACCCAACTTTAATCTTTATATATTTTTTTATCTAAATTTACTTTTGCGATTTGATGTCATCGATTCTAACTCCTTCTTAGTTCTAAGTGACAATAAAAAAAAAGTTCAATTTTAGCCAAGTTGATGAGATTAAGAAACTTGCCATTTGTCAGATAGTATCCTTTTAAAATTGTACAATTACACTAGTTAGTTGCTATCTTTATCAAAATATATTTAATTCATTAATACCTCCTCTTTTATTTTAATTTAAAACTAATTTAGAAATCGTAATTGTACCTAAAATATTAATTTTATGATGATGTAGATATGAAAATTTTTGAGAGCCCATTTACAAATTGGATTATATTTTTGAGGTTACAAATAATATTTAATATTAAATAAAATTAGTTTACTGAATAAAATTCAGATATATATTAAATCAAATATTTTCATTAAATACTTAATAAAGGTGAAAATGAATTTATTTTTCCTATATATAGTTTAAATATTTATAAATATACTAGTCATTTACTCACGCGTTGCACAATCGTTATTATATTTCGATTATAAAATTAAGTTTATAAAAATTTTCAGTATTAAAAATTAACTTATAATATTTTAAAAGATAATAGAAAACTAATTATTTTAAAATTTCCTTCTTAGTTTTTCTAAAATTTTAAAATTTTATTGGTGTAATAATATAAAAATTATTTTAAAAATATTTATTAATTATTTTCAGTATTGTATAAATTAATACTATCAATATAATTGGCATTACTATTTTTTAAGATTAAAAATTTATTATATAATTAGAATATTATTTTATTATTTAATATAATATTAAGATTATAATTTAAGATGTTATTTTCTAGAATTAAAATTATTATCTAATTAGAGAACTAATATATTAGTTAATATAACATTAAAATATAATTAATATGCTATTTGCTAGAAAACTATTTATTAGTTCATATAATACTAAAATATAATTAATATGCTATTTATTAGGATTAGAGCCGGTGTTTAATTAGGAATGTAATTTATTAATCAATAAATTATTAGAAAAATTATAAAATTACACATAAACTTGAATCCCACATATAAAAGAATAAGTACACATATCAAAACAAAAATTTTATATGTAAAAAATTAAACACCCATGTTAAAAAAAAATTAAATTTTAAAAATTAATATATATATATACCCTAACAGAAAGAAATATCTCCTTTTTTTTTATCGGGAAAAGGTGCATTTATGCTCTTAAGGTTTACCATTGAAGAGGGGGTTGGTCTAATCAATTTATTTTAGTTCAAATAAACACAAATTTCTCATCATTCTTAGCCCAGACTTAACGTTGCTAGAATTTGAATTAAATAATATGGACTATAACACTGAAAATTAAATTATTTTATTTTTAAAATCATTAGAACTTGTATTTAAAAGAAAAAAATAGTTTTTTAAAACTCTAATTTTTATAATTTATCTTTTTACAGTATATATATTTTGTATTTATTATCTTATTATAGGATATATTCTACTAATATGCATCTACTTAAATGTATTAATTAATTATTTAGATATAGTATTTGTACTTTGTTATATACTATTAAAAGTTGATTATTAATAGCTTATTGTAATTACCACTTTAAATTATAATAAATAAAATATAATTAATTTTTGTTTGATTGGTCTAACTAGTAGTGCGATCGATCATATAGGTTAAATTTTCAAGATAAAGCTTTAGAAACCCTTGAATCAGAGTCAAGAGAGGAAAAATGATAAGACATAATTTCTACATCTGTAGAAATTTTATGCTAAAGAATGTACCACTTTTTCTAGTATTAAGTATATAAATTTAATTTTGTTTATCTTTTATTATCTTAATATTAGAACAGATTATATTTTTAATTTTAAGATATTCATGAGTTCAAGATGTTCTAATTTTTTTTTATTATTTCAATTGATATATGAAGAACTCATAATAATAATTACGATATCTGAATGTTTCATGTAGTTATTATTCATTTATATATTTAACCTTTTTATCAAGAAAATCATTTAGATGATTAAAATCTTTACTTGTAAAATGTATTATTTTGTTAATTCTATTAAAGCAATGATGTAAATATGAATTTCTAAGAAAAAGAAACTTTTTACTTTAATGACATAAAAATAATTTCTCCAAGTAAAATATTAAAGAAAAATGCTTACACTAATAGACAGTACACTAAATTGTGCAAAAAACAAAAACAAAAACTAAAGCAGTCGAATAAAATATTATTTTAGTATATACATTAATTGTGAAGAAAAGAATAACCTTATCTTAATTTTTCTTTTGAGAATAAACCTTATCCTAATTTAATGTAATATTAAAAAACACAACAACTAATTAGTGTAATAGACAAACTATGGAATATACAGTAGTAAAGTTTTATTTTTATTACTATTCTAAAAAAAGAAAAACAGAAAGTTTTGTTTTTATCACAAAATACAGGGGTATTTTTGAAATTAAATTAGGTATGAATCAATTTAAGTAATGTTTGGCATTGAGATCAGAAAACATCCTTTTTAAATTTTTATTTTATTTTTAATTTTTAAATCTTGAAAAGTCATTTTGAAAAAACAGATAAATTTATACTCTCTCAAAAATAAACTTGAAAAAAAATATAAGAAATATTAATATATTAAATCGAAAAAGTCCTAAACCTGTTGTTTTCTTTATTATTATTTTAAGGACAAAAGTCACACAAGGCAAATCGTAGTTATGACAGGAAAAATATTCACCGAGTTGAGTTGCTCATTAACATATCCAAAATTAACCGTGGAACCACAAAAGTCCAATATTACTTTGAGCTGGCTAAGATTTTATTTTTGTTAGCACAAGAATAAACAAATGCAAACAATGGTGGAACCAATTCCTACATGGAAATTGACATTTGACAGGAAAGAATTGAAATTAAAAGCGCCTCAAGCTCTCTTTTTACTAGACATAGCAGGTCTGCCGCCTGTAGCCGAAGCAGCCTTGGCAGAGCAAGGCATGAGCCCACGCAGAATGGCTAATATTCCCACAACCAAAGAAGGGTAGTAATTCATTAGCAGCACGTTTAATGCCTTGCCCGAACCCAACAGTTCAGCTAATACAGCAACCTGACAGGCACCACACAGATATATATATATATATATATATATAACCATTTTAGTACGTACATAATTTGACAGTCACCAACTAAAAATAAACAATAATGATAATATGGGTTTTACCATGCAAGTAGAAACGGAGGTGCCATAGATTAAGCAAGTGGTGCTAACCCAAGACTTAGAAGCTGAAATCCCATACAGACCGGAAAGAACAAGTGGCCAGTGAAATAGAAGTTCTATCCACACCATCCCAACAAAGAAATGAGGCATCTCGGAATAGAGATAGTCTCCACATTCTTGGCTGTACCATTTCCTCGCATTGATCAATACGTCTGGGTAGATGTTTGCAGGAAGACATGTCTGAGAGTCGATCAATGGGGTCACCATTGCCATTACCAGAAAGTTGAAGAAGAGTATTGCGTCAATTAGCTTCGTAATTGCACCCATTTTCTTTTTTTTTTTTCTTTTTTTTCCCTTTCCTCCCTTTTTCTTAATGGTTGCTGGCTACTTGTTGGCGTTCCTGACAAGAAATAAACCACTTATAGAGTTGAGAAATGGGAGATCTGGAAAATATCCTTAGACTAAATTAAATCAAATTAAAGAATAAATTAATTAAAACATGTTCCATGTACGTTTCTATTCCTTGACATGTTGTCACGTTATGTTAGGTATAATGTACATGCACCATATTATTAATTTTATGAATCGGTAAGAAATATAATGTTTCAGTTCATTTCATTCTAGTACATGTTTAAAATTTAAATATTATATAGTCTTTCATTTTCATTGTTTTAATAATAATATTTTAAACATCATTACTGATGGTGTGAATTAATGTATGGTTGTTGACTTTCAACGGTTAAGCATTTTCACAATATAAACAAATTATACAACTGAATAATTAAGTAATTTAACGTGTAATTGATTTTCTATGCAAAGGGTTAAATAATAATAATAATAATAACACCATGGATTTATAACCAATAAGATCCAAAACTTTTATACATCTTTTCTAAAATATCATATTCTTTTTAAAATTCTGAAGTGTAACCTTTGCAACCATTTTATCCAATTTGGTAGAGGTACAATTGAATTACGCATGTGCCACTATGCAAGGTTATTTTAATAATTAAAAAATTATTAATTCATTTTTAGTATTATATAAATTAATATTACAAATATAATTAATATTATTATCTTTTAGAATTAGAAATTATTATATAATTAGAAAATTGACTTATTAGTTAATAGAGTTAGAAAAACTTATTAGTCAATAAAAATATTAGAATATAATTTAAAGTTATCTTTTAGAAGTAGAATTATTGCCTAATTAGAAAACTAATTTTTTAGTTAAGATAATATTAAAAATATAATTAAAAAACTATTTTATAGGATTGAAGTCATTGTTTAATTAGAAATATAACTTATTAATTAATAAATTAATAAATAAATGATAAAACTATATATAAATTTGAATTTCATATGTCAAAAATAAGTATATGTATCAAAACAAAAATCTTATGTGTTAAAATATAATAACACATATTAAAAGTCTCTATATTTGAAGATTTAATATATATAACTTCTTTATAAAACTAATAACAACGTAACTCAAATGATAAAATCGTTTGTTTTAAAATAAAAGATAAATAATTACTTCATTTATCTGACACGCATCTCTAACATGTCTAACACGAAACTATACGTGTCAAAATATTTTATAGTTTATATTTTTATGACATGGTGTTAGTATCCATTTTTCGAATCCAGATATCGAGAGAATTACAGAAAATTCTATGATAAAAATTACTATTGTCTCGAGTCTTGGGAGATTGAGGACTGGCGAATCCAAGTAAAGGTTGAGAATAATTGAATTTAAAATTACTTTTCTAAAATCAATTTGGACTCAATTGCCACTCTTTAAAGCCAATATGCTCTGTGTACAGCTGAATTGGCTCTACATAAAGCCGATCGGCTTAGCATAGAGCGAATTGGCTCTATGCAGAATCAACCAGCTTAATACAATACCGATTTTTGAACTCTAACACCGTTTTATACAAATTTCGACTTAAAAATGCCTAAAAATAATAAAATAAGTTTCTATAAATTTTTTATGATAATTATTATAATTCTAAGAGATTTTTAATTTTATTTTATTGGATATTATTAACCGATAAAAAAAATTCTTTTCTTTTTTTAAAAGTGATTGAAGCTTATATGTTCCTTTAGGGTTTCCTAAAATCTCTAGCTCTATATAAGCATTATTATAACCTAATTCTATGGTTAACGATTATTATAAAAGACACCATGTTCTCAAAGGCAAGGAGTTTTTTTTTTGGTAACTTTAGTCATAGGTCACTAAGAAAGTATTGAGATAAGGAAAGATTTTCGTTACATGACATAAGCTTTTCGAAATCTTACACAACACTCGATTCTCACTCGATTTTCAATTCAACAGCCTCATCGTCTCTAGAAACTCACAGATCAACAGTCTATGGTGAGAACTTGAGAGTTCCGCTACATCTAGCATCATCAACCAATCTTTCCCTTCCTGGTTTTTTTATGTTAATTTTATGATTATAGAAACATATCTAGGCCTATCTTTGAATGATTCACATAATTATATTAGCGTTTCTCTTGAAATAATATGTTTATGATTTTATTGGATTTTGAATCAGATAATATGAACTGTCATTGGATTTTGAATCTAATGATTAGAAGAATTGGGGTTATATGATTTGTGTTTTTTTTTATAAATGATTATGTGATTATATGAGAGTATTCTAACATTCTACTAGTTTATTCCTCTTCTGTATTTATGTTATTTTATGTGTTTTTAGTCTATTTAATCTATTTTCTATGCTTTTATTCTATTATTTTATATTTTTAATCATTATTTAACTTTTTGTGCACGTAAAATTAGTTCTGGAGCATGAGAACTTCATGAAAATCGCAAAATCAGTCAAAGAAAAGCCCTAGAGCCAATCAGCTGTGTAACCTCAGCTCGTCGGCTCTACACCATTTTATGCCCTAATTCTGGATTTTTATGTATTTGGATCAATTATGCACACTGTAACTTAGTTTTAGGTGTTTTTCTTTCAATTTATTAGTTGTATGAGGGTTGTAATAGTTAGATTTAATTTTCTGCACTTTTAATTCCTATATTGTATTGATGGATGTTAAATATATGCTATGTGTTTGCCTAATTAAAACTGGACAAATAGACATTATGCTTAAAATTGGACCTTAACATGAAGAATTAGTACATTAGATTAAAGGATGGTGAAATTGGCTTAAACTTAAAATCCATATAGACTTATTGGATTTCGTCATGCTTTAATTAAATTAATTGGACCGTATTAGATTTAAGGTCACCCAACTGGATCTCAACATAAAAGGTAGTCCATTTAGGCTTAAAGGCTGAAAATAAGTGCATAATTTGTAATTTGACAAGACTAGGTAAGTATTGTATATAATTAATTAGTTAAGTAGGCTAACAAATCAAATATGGGTTGGGCTTAATAACAAGGGGCTAGACTTAAAAGAACTTTACATGTTGTAATGAATGCTTGTAAAATATAAAGTATCACATTTATAGAAAATAACTCGTTAAACAATAAAATTAAAAACTATCTTAGAATCTAGTACGCCACACAATGAGTAAAATTATCTTAGAGAATTATTCGGGTGGCAACTCCATCTCCACACTAGTCTCTGAGATTAGTTAGCGTGTTCTTATTATGTTAAAAAATATTACAATGTCGTAGTCGCTAGAGACACTTGGGTGTACGCTCAAAAACGTCACCCACACATGGCTAGAACATGTTTAGGACATGCTAGAACACTTCTACGATAGAGTAGAACAATTTTAAAATTTCAAAATTAAACTATTATAAAATAATTTTACAAGTCTATATTCAATGTTAACTTATGGGACTCGCACACTTTTTATGGTAAAGAAAATGCCTAAACAACTTAGTAGTCACATTTTTCTCTCGTTTGAAGAACATTAGGTTTTTTTTCTCCTTAGTAAAAAAATCCTTAAATTGTTCTAAATTATAGTATAAATTGAAAATCTTATGAAATTATTTTTATAAACTCAATTTTATAATCAAGATAGTAACAGTAGTCGTAAAACAAAAGATAGACAACCTTTCAATGTTCGCTTCGAGTAAGATGAAACTGATAGCCTGATAAGTAGTCATGGGATATACAATAGAATACTTTATTTTTTTCTCACTGATAACTTAGAGGCATAAGGTTGTGTTAATCCTTTCCTCTCAAGGACTTATAGGTGTCAGTCCACTCATGGTTAAAGCTACTAGGGCAAGTAAATATCTGTTGAAACATCTTGCCTGATGCAAAACTCTAGAACAAGAATTCTTGCATATTTAAGAATGGTGCTTTTTTCATAGGAAAAACCTGTAAGTACTCCTATATAATTTAGATCATTTTTTCCTTTTCTTAAGATAAATATATAAATAAATTATAAATGCAAAGTACCCAGCACATAAAGCGCATTATTGAGTGCACATCATAGGTGGTGTCTGATTATTCTAGCGCAGAAATTGCATAATTGATTGCTCATAAGAATAAAATCATTCTATTATGTTCTATAGTGGTTGGATATTCATGTGATGTGTAAAATTGGCAATGTCTCTGGGTCCTGAAACTAATCCTTAAAAGTTATACGGTCTTCACTGAAGTTTCTAAAATCACCTCCTTTCAAGTAAGAAAACTAAAATGATAAGGTTATTGAATTAGAATGAAACTAGATATTATGAATTCCAAAAGGCTGCACATGTTTAAGGTGTTGTATTTGCATAAACAATAAGCTGATCAGATCTCCACTAGGCATGCTTGAGCAGTACTGGTTTATTGGCCATTGCATGTTTCTTTTTTATGCCGGTGTTCATAGAATTAGAGTTGAACTCCTTGGATTCACCAGTTTGCAGTGACAAATGAATGAATGTAATATGCTTTTTTTGTTGCTTTTATTGAATATATCTTACTTCTTTGTTATGTAGGCTTACTTTGAGGGAAATCCATTTAAAACAGTTCCAGGATCTTTTAAGCTCTTTTGGCAATGCATGCGCTCCAAACCTGGGTATGTTTAAATCTACGAGTATTCTTATTTATGTTCTCTACTATAATTCATAAGTTTTGTTGATTCTTAGCATATGGTATTGATTGGTAGTTTTACTTTAACTTGCTTTATTGGGTTACATCCTGGACTGGAGAAACTAAGGTCTGGTGTCTCCATTATTTGGTTAGTCTCCATCATTCATATACGGCTTTTATGTACTTAATCATGTAGAAAGTTCTCCATGCTAAAAATATGCATAAGCTGCATCATTATTTATAGTATCTGTTGCTGATATAAATACATGGCAATGTCTAGTTGTGCAGGGAGGAATCAATAGAGCCTTACACTTATTTGCAGATAGAACCCCCAAAGAGAGAGGTGAAGCTTGAGTGAGATAACTTATCACAGTGCTACTATGATGGGCTTCCTTTTTGTTTGGATCAAATGATATAAATTTGCCAGTTTTTGTTAAATGATGATGCGTGAGTAATTTATAAATTTGGAGAGCCACATAGATATCTGGCCTTTCGATTAACAAAAGTTCGTGGTCGCATCTATTACTCATGTAATGGCATTGTGCTTCTGCTTATTTTGTACTGGAATTTAGTTCCCAAGCAATCGAATAATTTTCACATTCCTGTGGTTGAGATTCAGGAAATTGAGCCTTTGATGGATATTTGTGCTACTTGACATTCTGCAATTTCAGGATCTAAGGTTGTGAAGGAGACCATATAGTCATCATCACTGCCCTTTTGGCATACCACTGAGATTTAGGGAAGGCAACGGTGTTAACCTCTTCCCTTTTAACTAGCAATGGTGATTCCTATTAATTTCATAGACAGAAATGAGACTTTTGTAGGTGTTCACAAGATTCATTTCTTTTTTAGTTGGATAATAGCATTGTGACCAAGAGGATCCATTTTATTCTCTGAAATATCAAAGAGTAAATGGAACTTCCTTTGCAATTTAGAATCCATTTTATTCTTGAAGTATATGTGTTTTTGCTCTTCTGCTATTTGAAATATTTTATTTTTCTTTCTCAAATATCTCCCTTCGTTCTCCACATCTTTCAGCAAGACAAAAGAACATCAATATTTTTCTCAAATATGTTATGCAAGCATAGCATTAATATGCCAAATAGCAAACAATGGACTTACTTGGAAAGAGAGTAATTGCCCATCCCTCTCTTCTTTTATCTTTCCCCTTCTTTTTTTTTTTCTTTCTCCAATGTTTTTTTCCTTCCCAGTTTTTAAGAATCAATAGATGTTATTGGTACATGAAGATAAGGGCTCTCAGCCTCTTCAACCTCTCCACAGAATTGCAAAAGCAACAACTCGCAAAAGCACTGGAGTAGAAATGCTTTAATTCCAGTCTCCGGCTCCGGTCGGCATGTGATTAATTTGCAGGACTGCAAGGGGCTCGTTGCTATCTACTAAAGATGACGATAAGGCTTACTCCCTTTCAGAAATCAATGATAGGCTCTCCCACAGTGAGGTTGCGCTCAGGGGTCCATGGCAGGTCGAAAAGCTTTGCTGTTATGAATTTGAAGATCTTATTTACATTAATGTTATAAGTTGCACTTGAAAAGAAGAGGGTCGCGTTCACAGCCTTGGCATATGCTCTTGCCTGTCACACGTACAATTTTTCAGATATGGTGGTCAGGCAATGTAATACAGCAAAGAAAACTAAGGCACCCACATGCAAATCTGGTGATTTTTCAGCTCAGTGATGCTGCCTATGTAACCCCAAAAAATTTGGAACACTAAACACGAACAGGGTGCATGAGCTCTTGGATTTGTGAGGCTAACCAAGCATGATAGACCTTGTTCCCTTATTTTATGATCGATGTATAGCCAGTCTGTTAACTTTTCTCAATATGTTTTATAGCATGTGATCCGAATTAGCAGGACTTTCTGGCTTTTCCAACCTATTCTCAGGGCAAGTTAATTTTATTTTCTTTAATGAAATGAAATGTTTAGTTCCATTAGAGTAATAGCAAATTGGGTTTACCTGGCTTGCAATTGCCCATTGCAGATCTATTGGAAGTTGAATGAAATCATCAAATTTGGTCCCTATTATAATTGGAATTGCATTCTGCAAAAGAAAATAAAAAATAAAAAGAAATCAAAGAAAATAATTATAATTCTACCATCTAACCTGTTTATAAAATATATATCTATTATATGTGAGGTTGAGATTCTGTTTACAAAAGCAAGAACAGAACATGCAAAATACACATGCTAGAGATTCCCTTAATAAAAGTTGTAGGTACCTGATTCCATTTCCTTGCTTCTTGGTACCATCTTATAACACTGCAAATATATCAAAAACCCTAAAAAGTATTAGACTGACGAAATCATTATTAACAAAAACTAATCAGAGATTCTCAGTTTGATGAGAAAAAACTCAAGAAAAGAGTTGGATAATTAAGAACAGCAAACCCATTTAATGTGACCCGACTAGTGAGATCAAACATGATCAAAATTGCAACAGAGTCTTTGCAAGCTACAGGAATTTGGCCCCTGGATCCTTCATCACCTGTTTATAAGAGTATAATATTTATCAACTATTTAATTCTCAAAATAATTAGAAGGGAGCGATTAGAAAAAAGATAATCTATATATATAGAGAGAGAGAGTCGTGAAACTTACCATCAACTTCCCAAAGATTATAAGAAATACGGGCACCTTTAACCATTAATGTCTTATCCATCATATTCATTCCGCCTTTTAACATTCCCTTCTCTTCTTTTTCATTTCCGACATACTTTGCCTGCACCCATTTCATTTATTCAAAATTCTAAACAACGTAGGTGATCGGGTTGCTATTCGTTCTAGGTTGTCTGAATTGGAAAAATTCTCTAGTTTGAGTCACTCGATCTAATCGGAGACCTCCTCGAATGGAAAACAAAAGAAGAAAATGAAAAGAAAACCAACAAAAGAGCACTTACCAAGAAACTTGTTTTTCCAATCTGGCAATCTCCCAGGAGACTAATCTTTAAGGCAACCAGATCAGAATCCTTATGATCGTGGTGACTAACACACATTGGAGGAGGCGGAGGAGACGAAGTCGGAGAAGAGGACACGCTTCCCGATGTAGGTACGATGGTGGCAACCGGAGTCGGAACAGTTAAGCGATGCGGTAACATATGATACTGAATGGGTTTCCCTAATGAACACATGAGAATTTGGTTCCATGCCCGAAGAATGCACCGTCTAAGGATGGAAAACCGACGTTGAATTTTTTTCCCAAGGCAAAACTGAACCATTTCTTATTTAATTAAATTGTATATGTATTGTAAAGGGGATGGGCTCAAGAAGAGAAAGAATCGATCAATGGTCCATGAAAGAAAAGAAGAAAAAGGAGAAAAAAGAAAAAAAGAAAAAAGAAAAAGGAAGGTGCCTAGCTACTAGCTTCAAGGGGCTGTTCATAAAGCAGTAAGGGTAGTTTTGGAATGTAGCAAAAAAGAATTTCAATTTTCAGTTACGATGATAACGACCTTTAGCTATGAATGTGACTACTTTAACGGGAGAATTGACTTATGTGCATGTGCGGTCATTTGATCATTGATTGATGCCAATGGTCCAAGTTTTCGGCTTCTAGGTAAAACTTGGAGCCAAAAGCATATATGTTGTTTTTAATTTTGACAATTTAGTGAATTAATATTCTAGTTTTTTTCTTATGTAATTTAATAGATATTTAGATTTTTTTATAATATTACATATTTTTTAATATGTGTTTTTATTTAATATGTCCATATATATTGCATAAAGATATTTAAATATTATTAAAAAATAAAATTCGGATGTATATTCTATTAAATTGAAAATTAAAGGGGTTTAGATATTTAAAAAAGTAAAATTCAGGTATTTATTAGACTAAATCGAAAATTAAAGTATTAAACTCACTAAAAGATACAAGTTCAAGGTGTATAAATAGGTATTTAGCCTAATTTGATAATAAAGTTCAGTTTGGCTCCTAACTTGTTCCAAAAGATCAAATAAACTTATTTAACTGTTTTTTGTTATTCTATCACCCAACTTTACAATTTTAGGTCAAATAGCCCCTATTATGATCGTGAAACTTAATCTCTAAATTAATCAATAATAAATGATTAAAATAAAATTAATTGTTAAACTAAAGCTCCTCTTTCGTAATCTCCCACTTACTATCTCTCTTTGTACTAAACTAAAACTACCATCATTGATTTCTTCTATAATTTTTAAATTTAACTACAAAAGAAAGAAAATCATTTCAAATCAACAAGCTTTGTTAAACAATGGTGAAGTTCAACAAGCTATCTTTTGCCACCACTTGAAGTTCAACATCGGTGATAGATTTCAAGTTTTGTTCTTCATCTTTACCATTTCTCTGTTTTATGCCTTGTGTATTTGATACTTTGTTGGTAATTTGCATTTGAATTTGAAGGATGGAGTGATGGATGGTGGGTTTGGTATCGATTTTGTGACAGTAGTCATTTGGATATAGTATGTTGGTGGCATCGATTTTTTTGGTGGCAATGGTGTATTGGTAGTGGGGGTGTGTTAGTGGCAACAATGGGTTGGTGAAAATGGTGGGTTGACAACGATGATGTGAATTAATTTCTATATTGAAATGAAAGAATTAGTAAAGGATATTTTATAAAAGAATTATTGAGGAAATGACATTTTAATTAGCTAATAGTGTTAATTTTAATTGGAAAATATATAGCAAATTGGTTAATTAAGTTAATTGTGTTAGGATTAAATTGGAAATTTACTTTGCAATAAGGTTTAAAAATATAATTTTATTATATATATATGGGGTTTTAATGAAAATTTATATTTTTGGTATTTTTATAATTAAATATGTTGGTAAGAGCTTTTTGGTAATTTTTCATTTAAAAGCAAGGGTAAATAAGTAATTATATATTTTCAATAATTCTAGTTTGGCCCAAATTAAATAGTTAGGGCTTAATTGAAAAGCTAAAGAAAGTTGGAGGGTCAATCTGAAATTTTGTAGGAAGAAATTGTTGTAATTAAAAAAGTTGAAGAACTAAATGGTAAAGAAGAAAAGTTCAGGGACCAAAAGGCGTTAAGGAAAGAAAAAAAAAGGAGAAGAGATCGCGGGGGAGAGGAGGACCTTCGGACCTTAGGCTGCGGTCGTCCATGGCCGATAGTCAAGGGCGCGGCGAAGCTGTTGGGTGGTGTGGCCGTCAATAGCGAGCTCGCTACCGGTGTCGGTGGTAGTTAACAGCGACGACATGTATGGGAGCGAAGAAGGTAGCCGTAACTTCCCTTGTCGCCGTGCGTGCATTCCCGACGTCAGTAGCCACTGTTCTTGGGGGTGATCGACTCCCCTCGGCCTGAGCATCATTTTGGCAATGGTGGTGTCACAAGTGGTGGCCAGTGTTGGAACTTCGAGGTGGAGAGAGAAAATGGATGGTAGCCGGAGTTTTCAGGCTTTTTCGGCGGGCTATGGCCAATCGGAGGGCATATCCGGACTCTCTTCAGCTCAAGCTTTATAATGGCACCGGTTTCGAGGCGATCAGACTCCGTTTGAAAATTGACGGCCGAGATCGTCTGTAAATCTCTTCGGATGATCGAAGGTCAGATCGGAAGATCGAAAGCTGGGATCATCATCAGCGCGTCGTTTCGAGTCTGTTGGTGCGTTCGGATCGTCGATCGGACGCCGGCGACTGGAGGCGAGTCAACCGAGCGATCAAGCATTTTGGTAATTCTCTGGCCCGTTGATTTTTGAATTCATTAGTAAAATTTATATGTTTATTGAATTGTGTTGAGCATTAGAAAAATATTATGAGTTAAAATAATTAATTGTCGGATTGTCTGTCATTAGTCGTGATTTGTGATGTGTGGCGGAGTCGGAAAAAATAGTAAAGTCTTGGGGACTCGACTCCCATTAAAATAAATTATTGAAATGTTTGAAGTGTTTTCTGGCAGGTCCTGGACCTATTATACGAGGGGTAAATGTCCATAATTCCGGGGAGGTTTTGTTGAATTTTCAGTAGGATTCTTTCAAGTCGAGATTCTTAGATAGTCAGTCCTAGGAGTCTAGACCTAGGGTTAATTGTCAAATATTTCAATGTTATTGATTAAATTATTTTCTGTGATTAGATAATCCGTCAGTTCGGCTCGCTCCAGCCGAGGCACCGGAGCAGAGCTAGGAGGTCGTCAGATCTGTGAGTTAAAGTCATATATTTGCTTACGTGTGTCATGCTAAGATTTTTACGTGATATCTCTGATTAAATGATTAATATTTTTAATTATTTAGTTATTTATTGTTTATATATGTTTCTTTTTTCTTTTTGCATTATGATTCTATTGATTTCATGTTGACTCGGGATGAGACAACTATAGAACATGCTATTTGATGAGTTACATCAGGACAGTATGCGCACCGGTAGGAATCTGAGGCAGATAGTAAAAAGGGCAAATTTAAAAGGGTAAAGTTAGGACTTGCCTGGTCGAGCATATGCTCTGTGGGCAACGGCTTATGTGGAAACCTAAGTGACTAGACTGGAGTTAAGGGCCCTAGTCCAGCTTCGCTCTCTAGGCGTCAGTCTTATTGGAGTAAGAAAGCCGAAAGGCTAAGATTGATAGTGATAATTAAGTGACTGAACTAGAGTTAAGGACCCTGGTCGAGCTTTGCTCTCTAGGCGCCAGTTCTGTTTAGAATGAAAGAGTCGAGATGTTAGTGTTGGGATTAGGATCCTGCTGAGGTACTCTGTCCCGTGGTATGAAATAAAAATTTATTTTATTTTATTTTGCAGAAGCATAGCATGACATGTATTTTTATTTTTAAATTAAGTAAATATTTTATTGAAGTGTTTATATTCATTTTTGGGATATATGATTTTAACTCACTCTTGAGACTGACAGTCTCAATTTCACTGTTTTTCACGTGATTGTTGGTCTTGCCGCAGTTCTTATCTAGCAACCCGACTCCTTCGTCATTGGGTTGATGTAATTGATTTTGGTATGTTTGACTTGTAAAATTTTAGATTCTCCGTAGTAGAAATTTTAGATTTATCAGTTGTAATTTTATGTAAATTCTGATCTTGCCTAATTATGCTGGCAGACCGAATTAAATATGTAGAATTTGATGTGAACCGGTGCTTTGCATTGAGTTCGAATTTTAACTTGATTGAGTTAGTGAATAGTCAGGCTTACTACGGGATTTGGTGGCCTTAAGCCTACCCATTCCCTAGTGCCGGTCATAGGCCAACAGATCGAGTCAATGACATACACAATTGACCTACACGAAGTCGTTAATTAATCTTTCAAGTGTCTTATCTATATTAGCGATGAATCTTGGCTATGGCATAAAAGACTTGGTCATGCAAGTATGGAGCTTCTACATAAATTAACCAGAAAGGAACTAGTAAATGGACTCCCCAAAGTGAAGTTCATCAAGGACAAGCCTTGTAAACTATATCAAATAGGAAAACAGCATCTATCATCTTTTAAGCCTAAAACCACAATAAGTATTTTTAGACCACTCCAGCTACTTAATATGGACTTGTTTGGACCTACAAGAGTAGTTAGTTTGGGTGGATAGTCATATGCATTTTTAATTGTAGATGATTTCTCTAGATTTATTTGGATTAATTTTCTTGCTCATAAAATAAAACTTTTAATATTTTAAAATTATTTGCAAAGTTTGTTCAAAATGGAAAAGGATATTTGATCTCATCTATAAGAAGTGATCATGGAAAAGAATTTAAAAATGAACCGCAAAGAATTTGGTATTTCACACAATCTTTCATCTCTTAGGACACTACAATAAAATGGGGTTGTGGAAAGAAAAAATAGAACACTAGTAAAAATGACTAGAACTAATGCTCAATAAGTGCAAACTCCCTTCCTACTTTTGGACGGAAGCCGTTAACACTAGTTGTTATGTCGTAAATAGAGTCTTCAAAAAGTCCTTTGTTAAATAAAACTTCTTATGAGCTTTAGAATAGAAGAAAGCATAAGGTCTCATATCTTAAAGTATTCGGATGCAAATACTAGATTTTGAATACCAAGGATAATCTTGAAAAATTTGACTCTAAAATCAATATTGGAATCTTCCTAGGCTACTCTACCTCAAGCAAAGTTTATAGAGTCTTTATCTAACGTACTTTAGTAATTGAATAGTCTATAAATGTTGTTTTTAATGAATCTAGCATGCTTGATCTTGGGAAAAATACTTGTGTGAATGATCTTGTAAGTGCTTTTAAGGAGGTAAATATAAATCATGACCCATCAAAAGAAATTGACAAATCCATAGAAGGTAATCAAGAAGATCAACAAAATCATAATGCAACTTAAGATTCTCAAGCATTGGAAAATTCACAAAGTCTTTCCAAGGAGTGGAGCTTCAAAAAGAATCACCCTCCCACTCAAGTTATTGAAGATTTATCAAAAGGTGTATATACTCGTTCCAAACTAGTTGCTTTAAATAATCTAGTTTTTGTTTCTAAATTTGAGCCGAGGACTATTATGAGGCTCTAAATGATGAAAGTTGGGTGCTATGCAAGATAAAATCAATCAATTTGAAAGAAATAAAATATAAGAACTTGTTCCTATATCTAAGGATCACCATATTATAGGGTGGAATCATTGGTAATTTTTAAATATTTTCTAAATGAATTAGAAAAATCTATCAATAAAATTTTAACATTCTTTACGAAAGAAATTAAAAAGTTATCGGTATTCTCTTTGTAAATTTTATTTAAGTTTATCCAAAATAATTTTAAAACCATCTGTAATTTGTTGATAATTTCTAGATATTTTTTAAAAATTAAATTTTACTGGTAATTATCGGTAAAGTTATATTTAAAAAATTAGAGATATTTTAAAAATTAAAATTATTTGCATAGACATAAAATTAAATCTTAATAGGATATATGAGAGATTATAAAAAAATTAATAAGCATAAAAAAGTATTCAAAACGATTAATATTTAATAAATTAAAATTATATTTCGAAATTAAAGTAAATAAATTGAACATCAAAACTTAAAAAAAAAAAAAAAGATAACAAAAGGGCGAGTATATATGAGAGTCAAAAAACTTAGTGATAAATCCATCGATAAATTTTTGTTAATAATCTGTTGGTATTTTACTAGTAAATTAAAAAATATTATTTTCTTTATTCTGTGGATAATTCGAGAGTAAATAGTAAATTTTAGTGATAAGAAAATTTTTATCGGTAAATTCTTTCGGTAACCTAGAAGTTTTTTGTAGTGTAGGTTTGAGAAAACCAATTTATAAAAAATTAATATATAAAATTAAAAAAAATTTCAAACTTGTTTTTTACCACCTTAGAAAAAATATCATTAAGAAAATAAAATTACTTTTCCCAACTATAATTGCACATCGAAGATCTGTGTACATATATATAAAATTGATGTGTATTTGATATATTTAATAATTGAATTAGCCATTGGATAATTAATAATTAATATTTTTTAAATATTATATATTATAATTAATATATATATCATTCATCAATTAATTTTATTTATATATATTCATATATTTTTTGAAATAGGTAAACAAATGTTTCAAAAGAATGATAAAAGTAATTATTTTACTTTGCAACTTCTGTTAAAATTCTCGTTAAAATAACTTTTAGTTTGCAACTTCTATCATAATTCTAGTTAAAAGAATCAGTCACATGGATTCTATCGATGGCATGTAGATTTATTGAATTAATATCATTCTATGAACTTAGTAACATTTTTGTTATTAGTATACAAATTATAAGATTTTATAGAACATATTAGAACCATATCTTTATTGAATTTTTTAAAGCAAAAAAAAAAAAAAAAAAAAAACATATCTGATGTATCGCAAACTACAAAATTTAAAGAACGAATATCACATACCGTTGAATCATACATGATTGCCGGTAGGTGACCTTCCAAAACATGTTGAATCTACGATTATCATAAACTAGGCATCAAAAATAAATAAAACATCAAATTTAAAATACAGTGATATATATATCAGATATATTATTGTTATAAAATAATTTGGTATATATTTTTATAATTTTTATAATATACTATTATTTGGTATATATTTAATATATATTTGATATATGTTTGATATCCATTTAATATTATTGATTTTCTATATATAACTAGTATTTAAAATTATTTTTTGATATCTTTTTGTACTTTTCCATTTTATATAATTTATTATATTATATATATATTTGGTATATAATTAGTATCTGAAACCGATATCTGAAATTATCTCTTTGGTATCTATTTCGGATTTTTAGTATCAATTTCACATATTTTGATATCTATTTAGTATACTTTTAATATATCTTTAAAATATTTAATATATTATCCCGTTAATTTTCTGTCAGTTATTCTCCTTTTAATGACAATTGAAAAAAGAAAAAAGATAAGCGTCAACCCTTCTTGCGAAATAGATGAGAATATTACCTTCCAATGCATAAATAATTTTAATACAACTCAAACCTATTTAAAAAAATTAACAGAATTTGTTTCACTAGGAAGATGCTTCATTAGCTAAATGCTAAAATATAAATGCAGTACAGAGAAAGCAAACTTGGTTCTCTAATGATCATCCAGTTCATCTTGATTCCTCTAAACAACAGCCTATCAACCATCCGGAGTCCTATATATTTGTCCTGCTGCCACTAATCCTCCATACAAGCTGTCCTCATTAAGTGCTACTAGCACCTCCCATCTTTAATTTTTAAAATATCCTCATTTGCATCAAGACATGTCTAAGATTCAAGCATTTCTCATTCACAATAATGAAGCCATTATATGCAAAGGATATGCATTTAAATGTCTTGCTATAAAACTAATACTTATTCCACATACAATGTTTCAAGTCCACCAAATATATCTTAAGCAACCAGTGATAGTTACCAACAAGAATTTATGAACTCCACACACTGCACAAAATGCAAAATCAAGTTTATTGTATCTGTTAAGAACACATAAAACTTTAACAATTCAACAAGACTCATATAATTTATAGAGCAAAATGGGGAGGAGGGAAAATTCTTATTCTCTAAGAGACATGTATAATGTTATGAGATAGTAGCAAACTTATTAATACTAAACCAAAGTTAATTTTAGTTAAATTTGACAAAGACATGCTCCCTGTGAACCACAAATGAATGGAAAAAGTATACAGATCATTATTTTCATTGAAATATTAAACCAGAGGAGGCTAACTGAGATCCATTTTAAGTATATATCTATAATTAAATAAATAAAAAACCATATTGAGAACACCCTGAAAAAAATTGAAAATCAAGAGAACTTTTTATTTTCAATTTCTTTAGAACAAGTGGGCACATAAATAGATAATTGAATGAAGATAAAGAGAATGAAGGAAAGAGATATTTGCAGGTTGAGGAAAAGCAGATATGAAGATGCCATCTTCAATCATTGAGAAATTAGCCAGTGGAAACTAAGAGCATTTTCTTTGAGACACATCCACCATTGGGCTTTTCCTGTACAACCAACATGTGTAAATGCAAGAGCATTTTGATTCATAGAATCAGATATAGATTGGGATGTGATAAATCACATAGTAGGGTTGATCAACACCTAATACTATAATCCTCAAAACAGCATACCTGTAAACAAGTACAACAATAAAATTACTAGAGATGGATCCTCAAATTCACTTTGATGCTTAAGTTAGAAATTAAGGAAAACAAGTTATAGATTTGTAATTATAAAATGAATGTAATGTACCTCAATTGTAGGTCAAATTTTTTTTACATAATGCTATATTGGTCCTTATTCGTATGGGAGTAGGACTCCTTTCCTTGTTTGTAGAGTGTTAGTCTTTTAGTTAGATTCTATCTTTTTATCCTATTTGGATTTGGTCTCTACGATCTTGGAACATTGCTAGAAGTTCCTCATCTTTGACAGGAACCCTTATTTTCTTATGAATTGAATGGTGAGTTATCATTAATCCACCTTGTTTAAAAATCCTCATCTTAGTTGGATCAAGTATGTTTTATACATAGTTATCACTTATCCCTTTCCTAGCATATACAGAATATTCATGTTCGGCCTAACTTGGTGTCTTCGAATTAATGTTCGTAAAATTTAAGAGAAAGATTGTGTAGAATGTGAAATACTCCGAGCAAGATAAGTATTCGTGTCACAATGTATCTGACTTGCTCAAATTAGCTTGGCATTTTAAATTTCTTAAAATAGGATACATACCATTCCATTTTCTTTCTTCTACTCGTTCTTAAGCTTTTTATCTATTTTTAAGAAGCTTGATTTTTCTTGGGTCAGTGTCTACCTTAAATTATCTCGTCTCAGAATTATTTTGCTCATTCTAGAGCTAGGTTGCTTGGCTTAGAGATTTCATTGAATTGCTTTCTTAGAGTTGAGTTGCTCGATTTAGAGTTTTTCTCATAGTTGCTTAGATTAGAACTTTCCTCATTTTTTCTTTTCTCAGAGCTTTAAGTTATGTTGCTCATCTTAGAGCTTTCCTTGCAGTTGCTTAGATTTCCTCATAGTTGCTCGAATTAGAGCTTTCCTCATTTTTGCTCATCTCAGAGCTTTAAGTTATGTTGCTCATTTTAGAGCTTTCCTTATAGTTGCTCGGATTAGAGCTTTCCTCATTTTTGCTCATCTCAGAGTCTTTTCTTGTAATTCCTCAAATTAGAGCTTTAAGTTATGTTACTCATCTCAGAGCTTTCCTTATAATTGCTAGGATTAGAGTTTTCCTTATTTTTTCTCATCTTAGAGCTTTCCTTATTTTTGCACATCTCAAAGCCTTCTTTGTATTTGCTCGAAATAGAGCTTTCCACATAGTTTCTCGGATTTGAGCTTTTTTCATTTTTGCTCATCTCAGAGCTTTAAGTTATGTTACTTATTTCAGACTTTTCTTGTATGCTCAGCCTACTCTTTTTTGCTCAGTCTACTCTTTTCTGCTTGGCCTATTGTCATTATGTCCTGCTCTTTTAGGTTGCTCATCCTTGCTCTTATATTCTCTGTTGTCCACATCTTTCTTCTTACATGTTCGATAATCTTCGTCTAACCTTATAAAGCTACATGCTCTCTCCATGAGTTCTTGATATGTATCTGGTGGTTAGTGGGTGAGAGAGTCCTTAAATTGAGTTATGTTGGTGTTGTTTGTCATTTGCATCTATTGTTGTGTCGTGATTTAACCTCTTTACTTGAATAACTTCTTTATTGAACCTCTCGACATAGTCTTTTAAGCTTTGTTTGTCTTCTTGAACACAATTTTTGAGATCACTAGACCTTTTCTTTAGAGGTATGCTGGTAATGAAGTGTGCTTGGAATGCCAAAGCTAATAGATTGAAATCTTGAATAAACTCCTCAGCCAACCTCTAATACCATTTTTGAGCAGCATCTTTCAGTGTGGTAGGAAAAACTCTATATAGAATGTAATCAGACATATCTTTCAGTCCCATTTTAGTTTGAAAGTTTGAGAAGTGGCTCCCAAGATCTCCTAGACAGTTGTGTGAGTCTAGTACATACATGCATTTTGAATTTTATAGGGACCTTAGCAATGAGGATGTTCTTGGTTAGAGGGTTTCCAACTACGGAGATATCCTCCCTTAAATGCTTTGTTCATTTCATCTGCTGAAAAGCCTCATAAATTCTCTTGTTCATATTATCCTTGAAGGCTTGTCTCCACTGATTATTATGGCTCCTTGAACTTAAGTTGGCCTTATGATCTCTTATTATTTGATTTATTCTATTATCTTGCTCTCCTATAGGATTGATCACTTATGGAGTTGCTCCTTCTTGGTGTTGGATAATGTTATTCAAACTTATGGTCCCTTGGTAAGATGGAAACTAATTTTGATTATTCGGCGCAACTAGTGCCTGTAGCTCATTATAGCTTGGCTCAACGGATCTTGGTAATTTTGTTGCATTGCCTGGATTTGGGAATTATATTAAACTATAATAACCTAAGGAGAAAGGACTTGGATGGGTTAAGAGGAGCCGGTGGGATGAATGTTTATGGGTATATGGAGTTTGCATATATGTGTGTGCTAGACTAAGGGGACTAGGAGAGAAATAAGGGAATTTCCAAATCAGAGACTGCTTTGGTGGCCAAAGGAGGTAAGGAGACCACTAGAGGGTTATCCAAGTAGGGTCAGAAAAATTAAGAAATCACAGTAGGTGGTGTATAAAATGGATTTTGGCAGTGCTAGTAGTATATTTTGCCAAGTAGCGACAACCACAGGCGGTGATAAGATTATTAGTGTAGATAGATTTATAGTTTGAGAGGAACCTACAGGTTGAGATGAGATAATGGACTGTGAATTTTACTATCATAAATAAACATCAAGTATCACTTATCAATCCCTCTAATAATCATGTAAGCTCCATTTGGTTTGGTAGAACCAATATTTTTAAAACTGGACCAGTGACTGAATTGATTATATAATACCTTAAATTTGTAATGTAGATATGCTTCTAATCCCGGAACCCAATAGGCTCTGATACCAAATTAGAAACAAGATCTAGGAAATAGAAGGAAATAATAAGCAGTGAAGATTTAGATCTAAGTTCGTGGCGTTGTAACCAGATTCACGCTTTAAGCAGCCTGTAGGAGCTTTAGATGCTCTTGCAGAATCTGTTTTCCAGCCTATAAACTTATAGATCTGAAAATAAATTTGAGCAGAAAGAAACAGTAAGTTTCGATGTGTGATCTCTTACGAGGCAAGCACAGAGCATACGGCTTGATGATGGGGAAAGAAGAAGATGATAGATAAAGAAGATAAACTTTGAATTGCTTTATTAATAATAACAGACTTTGAACATAAACATTTAAACAATCTTTGAAAGCTTTAAATAAACATACAACTTTGTAAGACTTTGAAACAGAAGAAAATATAGACTTACAGGAGGAGTTACAAGATTCTCTCTCTCTTACTCACTCTCTTTTACTCTAATCTCTTCTGTGAGATTTAGACTCAGGAAGAGCTTTCTTCTCTCTTCTAAATTCTAAGTTCTAAATTCTGAGGGATGAAGAAGGAGGACTCCTCTATATATAGAGGTCTTGGAGCTTTGGATACTTGTCACGGGCTTTGGATGCTTTGCTTAGTGGAGTAGAAATGATTCCACTTGTCTTTGGAGTCTTGTGGAGATTCTTCACATGCTTTGGAGTCTTTTGATAATGCCAACCGCCTTTTGAGAAAGTTGTCGGCCATGCTTTGAAAGAATCTTTTGCTTTTTTGACTTTTGTTTTTTCTTTTCTTTTCTTTTTCTTTTTCTTTTTCTTTTCTTTTCTTTTTCTTTTCTTTTCTTTTTCTTTTTCTTTTTCTTTTCTTTTTCTGGGCTTTAGTGTGGGCTTTTTGGCCCAACACAAATAACCTTGGGCTACCATTTCTGGTTTTTAACCCATGGGCTTTAAAAGAAGGAGATAATATTTATGAGATTTTGAGTATCCCATAACAATCGTCTCCCGCTGGATCATCCAAATCGAATGCAGCAGTACTAGCATTGGAAGAGGATGATGATGAGGCTTTGGATTTGCCTTTAGAAGAAGCTGTTTCAGACAACTGTTTTATAAGTTGTAGGAAATCTTCTTGGTTTAAATGCAGCAAGCTTTGGAAGGAGAAAAGACTCCTGTGCCAAGAACGTTGTTTGTTCTTTAGGAGGAGGCAAGAAGCTATATTTGGTCAAGAAGTTTTGAACGGCTTTTAGGGACAGTTTGTCTTGGTGGTTGAATTTATCCCACTATTTTACTTTGAATCGACGGATAAGTGTAATCTCACCATCTGGAAGCAGATTGAAGTGAAAGTACCATACACATACCCAGGGTAAAAAGAAATTTGAACAGAAAAGGAGAAGCGGGGGAAAACGCTTTTCCATGGAATTTGGTTTGTAATTTGCTTTGAATAGGTTGAACAGGGGTAAGACTTCGGGAATAAGAGTCTCAGGGGCATTACCGTAGTAATTCCACCACTGTTTAAACCAGTAAGGGATTTTGGAGGTTTGGATATTGGTGTCGAAGTAGAATAGCCAGGAGTGGCTTCTTCCTTCGTTTTGGATAAGAAAAGTATTGAACCAGGCTTGCTGGTAATCCCAATAGGAGAAAGAGGTGTTAAGATTTGAAGGGTAGGTTCTTTTTAGAGAAGTAGGGAAGGAACGAAGAGAGTGTAAATCCATACCCCAATCAGACGGGTGAAGGATTATTTGGATTGTGCATGTTGAATATGCAGGGTCTTTATGGGCTTTGTCTTTTTTGAAGTGCTTGAATTTGGCTGAACCAGTAACCTCAAGGATTGACTGGTAATAAGCTTGAGGCTTTGAAATATTCCAGGGTTTAAAAAACCAACCTGGAGGGAAAATCTTTGAAACCAATTTTGAGGGGCTTTCTGTGCAGAATCCTTCCTCAATGGTTAAAACATTTTGAAAAATAGGTTTTTCCAAATACTCATTTGATTTAAAACGTTTTGATTGTGTCAAAACAATCTCCTGAGAGTTTGGCTTTGAAAGACTATTTGAGTTTTGAGATAGATTTGGAGGGAAAATCTCTATCTCGGTATTTTGAAAAGGGATAGATAATATACCTTTACCCTTTGTAGAGGAAGAGGACGACTTTGGAGTCGCTTCTGGCTTTGGAATGATTTGCTTTGTAGATGGTTCAGACAGGGATTGAACCATTTGTCTTTTGTATTCCTCTACTCTTTGAATGAATTCAGGGTCTTCTTTGGGCAAGCCATTCCCCGAATTTGTTTGGCTTGATCGGCTTTGAAAGGATCCATCTGAGGTTGAATTGGATCCGGTTGATTAATTTCTTCTTGGATTATCTCAGTCCAAGTCCTGATGGGCTTTGAAGTTGAAGGGAGGACTTCCTTCACTGGGCTTTGAATTTTGGTCGGTTTTGAAGAGGCCGTGGACTTTTCTTCTTTAGATTTCGATTTTCTTGGCATTTTGTATCACTCCTGTTTTTGTAAAAACTCTCTGGTTAGAAAGTCAGGAATAGAATTTGATTCTCCACGAATAAATTCAATTTCAAAATCAAAAACAGATAAGATAGCTTGCCAACGGGCGAAAATCTGTTTTGAAGCTATATTTTGGACATCTTTTTGTAAAACTTCTTTTGCAGATTTGCAATCAATCCTTAAAAGAAATTTTTGATTTAAAAGATCGCTTTGAAATTTAGAAATACAGAGAACTATCGAAAGGATTTCCTTTTTGATAGTAGAATAATTCTTTTGAGTATCGTCTAGAGCGGTAAACCGGACAATACATTCTTTGGAATTTTGGACTTGCTTAAGAATCCCACCATAACCTAACTCCGATGCATCCGTTTCTACAATCTTAAATGCGTATGATCGGTACTGATGCAAGGAATTTCTAAAACTTGTTTTTTAATGCTTTGGACTATCTTTGTATGTTGATCAGACCAATGAGGGGGGTTTTTCCTTAGCCTATCATGCAGGGGCTTTGCAAGACAGTTTAAATTAGGATAAAAATCCATAACATAATTTAAACTACCAAGAAATCTTTGAAGTTGGGTTTTTCCAAAATTTTATCCGGAAACTTTGGAAGTGAATGCAAGGGATCTCTCAATTGGAGTAATTGTACCCCGAGAGATGTAATGACCAAGAAATCTAATTTCGTTTGAAAAGAGATATCTTAGACTTTGAAACCACTAAACCATTTTTCTTAACAACATAGAAAAACGTTTCTAGGTGTTTAAAATCTTTATTCAATGGAATTTGAAAAGATTAAAACATCATCTATGTAGACAATGCGAACTTTGAAATGGATTAAAAATGTCATTCATGATTTTCCGAAATTCGGAAGGGCATTTTTAATCCAAAAGGCATCACATTCCACTCATATTGGCCGAATGGGACCGTAGAAATGCCGTTTTGTAACGATCTTTTGGATCAATCTGGATTTGCCAAAATCCTGATTTCATGTCAAACTTTGAAAAGATGAATGCAGAATGCAGTTTTTGTAAAAGATCTTTCTTATTTGGAATAGGATACCTAATCCACTTAAGAGCTTTGTTCAATGGTTTGTAGTTGATCACTAGCCTAGGAGTTCCTCTTTCTATCTCGCTATTCTTATTGACATAGAAAGCTGCGCAAGACTAAGGTGATCTAGACTTTGAAATTAAACCTTTAGACTCAAGATCTTTAATCTCTAATCTGCAATGGCTTTCTAAGGACTCATTCATCTGAATGGGTCTGGCTTTAGTAGGGATTTGCTTATCTGAAAAATCGTTTTCATATGGCAAATCTACCATATGTTGCTTCGATTCCAAAAGCATTTGGAAGATCAGAACAGAGTTCATTCTCAATCTTCATTTGAAAATCAGAAATTTTTCTTTGAATAAAATCATTTTGCAGTTGATCTAGGATTCTCTTCAAACCCACATCTTGTTGAAGATGAGAAAGATGGGTCTGTTTTCCTTTGATCAAAGCATTGATTTCAAAATTGTAAATGGAATGGGCTTTGATAAGATTCAAATTTCTCTTTTTTGGTTTTTCTAGAAAAGGAAAAACAATCTTTGAATCTTTAGCTTTGAAAATGATTCCAGTGATTGTTACTTTAAAGGGAGTTATCAAATTGATAAACGGAGTCCCTAAGATAACCGTTCTTCGAAGATCCTTTGTAAGAATAAAAACATTCTTTAAAGCAATGTTATTATTAAGAATTGCGGCCTACCAAAGAATCTTAATCTTTGAAGAATTGGTCAAGTCGGCCTTTCTTTGGTTTCTTGGTGAAACCTTTTAGGAACCGATTCGCGATTGATACAATTGAGGTCTGCTCCTGTATCAAACAAGGCGATGGTTTCTATCTGGAAATCTCCAGGGAAAACAAGCTTTATTTGAATCAAATATTTTCTTGAAGTAATTTCCTTTAAAACATTGATAAAGTTTTCAGGAACATTTTCAGAAACTTCAAGGTTTTGAAAATCATTTTCCTCATCAGAATCAGAATCACTATTCTGCTTGAGGATCAGGCTTTGAAGCAAAACAGAATCATTTTGTTGTTTTTCTTTCAACTCTTTGAGTTCTGTTTTGATGGTTTTAATCTCCTTCTGGAGTTCCTGAACAGTAGGAAGAGGGTTTTTCAACTTCTTTCCTTTGTCCAAAATCATAGTAAGATCATAAGTATTCTTACTAGATGAAGGAACCAGAGATTCAGTTTTTAAAATTTCTTTTAAAACTTGCTTTTGAATAAGAGGATCACTAATATGCTTTGACGAAGAGCTTCTTGTTGCCTAGTGAGCATATTAATGTTCTTCGAAGAGCTCTCCGAATCATCTCGGAACAATTAGTTGAGGTTTTGATTTCATCAATTTGAAATTCTTCCTCACTGTTTGAGAACTCGATTCGGATGAATCAACTAGAAGAGCGAAATCTTTGCAAAACTTCTTCTTCTATTCGGAAGCTCATGGAGTCTTTTGGAAAACTTACAATACTTCAAGTATGGCCTTTCTTACCACATTTGAAGCATGTAATTTTTGAAAAATCCTTTTTTGAATCATTCTTTGGAAATTTAGAATGAAATTTGGAAGAAGATGGTTTTTTATAGAAATTCTCCTTGCTTTTAGAAGGCTTTCTATACTTTGAAAATCGTTTCTTTTTGAAAGATTTTGGATAAGAATCAACTTTGCATTTCCCTTTGCAACTAGACACGGGCTCTATTGGGTTATACTCAAACCGGTTCTGAAACTACCTAGTTCCTGCCTAGTCTTTTCATTTCCCATTTGAAACGTCTTTGAAGCTTAAGGTCATGACAAATCTTTAAACCTTCTTTCTGGGTTAGACTAACTAACTCTCCATAAGTGTAGAAATCATAAGGGATTTGACCGTTATGGGTTTCTCTTATGGTATTCCTAACTCTTTCACCTAGAATCTTAGGTAAACCGGCTAAGAATTTTTCTTTCCAGAAAGGTTGGCTAGAATCTTCCCTAAGCACGACTCCGGTTAGGAAAGTGTCTTTGTAACTTTGGAAGTTGCTAAGCTTCTTACAGGTAAGATTGCTAAGGAGCTCGGCATTCTTGTCTTTGAGAGAAGGGTCTCCTATGAAATGTAGGGAAATAGTGAGGATTAGGGTCGAAACCGCATCCTCAATTGGATTTCCTATTTCATCTAGGATCGGAGTTCCTTCTGTTGTTTGGATAGCACCTAGGATTTGGAGTTCTTTGTGCTTGAGTGAGATGATAATCCCACCATCCTTTTAACCGGCCGAAAAAACCAGCCTATCGTGAGCTCAAGAATGGCTCTATCGGAGGTACCACTTTGGGTTTTGTAGGCATTGGTACGCCATGGTCATCCTGTTGTAAGAGACCAAGGATGTTGTATTCGGATATTCCATCTATATTCCATTCATAGACGGAGGAGGCATTGAATCTAGACCGGGTTAGGATGTTGTTCCTATTCTCAATTCCTAGATCTGGAGCAGTACTCCTAGGAGTATTCCAGGTCAATCTAGGGGCTTGGATTCCCAATCTGTTGATGTTGAAGGGTTTTGGAATGGGACTTTCAAGCTCCGAATCGTTAGACTCATCGCTTTGGGCTTGTCCTATAGCAACGATATTCCTACTACTTTGAGGAGTATCCGGTACTAGGTTTTGGACGACTCGGAGGTTGCTAATCTACTTAGCTGTTCTCTGACTACTTTGGCAAACTCAGTTTGCTTTTGTAAATGGTCTTGGCTCGGCTTTAGAAAGCCGATATGGCTTAAAAACTGGGTTTTAAGCTTCAACGGGTTCGACTCTTTTGGTTGACCCGATTAGGGATTGGAGATGTCACCACTATAGGGGGCTTTTGAATCTGGTTTTCTATTCTAACCAGTTGTTTTCCTATAGTGTTTAGGCAGGTGTTCGAATAATTGTTCCGTTGAACAATATTCTTGACATTCTTTCAAGGTCTTCGCTATCAGTTTGTAAGGCGTTGCCTCTATCTCACTCTCCATAAGGAATGGTTATCTTCCTAAGGGAGGATGTTCGGACCGGATTAGGTTTTCTCCTACCTTCCACTCGGGGGCTTTGTTCCTTATCGCGATGTGGACTAATACTCTTATCTTTAAAAGGATATGAGTGACCATGCTCTTTGCAATAAATTTGAAACCAATCAAAAATTTGATTTGGGCTTTGTTTTGAATACAAAATTGATAGTATTTTTCCTGAATACTATCTTTTCTTTTAAAAAATTCTTAAAAACCAAAGTTTCTTAAGATGGTTTTTCTTTGAATAGAAATCTTCATGCAAGAGTTTTTATCAATTTCAAACTCTTTTGAAATCATGTTGATCTCTGCTTCAAGGTTTTGGGTAATGGCTGATGGTGATGGTGAAGATGGGGTAGAGGTTATCTCTATATCTTCGTCATCATTCTTTGGATCGGTGTAGATCGGTCCGGGATGTTGCTTTGGTAATCAACATTCGGAGTGTTTTTGGAATATCGGATGTTGAAAATCCTGGGTTGTGTTTGGGATGGAATTGGTTCTTTGTAAGGGGCATAGATAATGTAGAATTTTGGATACCCTTCCAATATCTATGGTCGAGGTTGAAGAACCATCATCGGAAAATCTAGAGGAAGTTGACTTTCCGCTGAATGTGATCTTTACCTTTCCATCCGGATATTGGGCTATGTGTTTGAGGTTTGTATTTGGTTCACATTTGCTTTGGAGAAGTAGGTTGGGTTGCACCTTCAAGGATCCATTCTTCCCGGAAGTGTAATGTCTTTCCATTGAATGGTCTTTGGAATGGTTGTATTTGATTTGGATAGATCCGTTTGAAGGAACAGGGTTTCTCCTTTTGGTGAGTGAAGTTTGTGTTTGGAACCAAAGGCAGAAATCATAGCTTTGTAATGAATTTTGAAAATTAATGCTATCGGAATAGATCCTTCAAGCATTTTGTAATTGTGAGTTTTGATTTGAAGAACGATGCTCTTTAAAACATTTTTATCGTTTAAAGAAATCGTGATATTTGGAAAACAATTGAAAGAAATAGGTCCTTTATTGAGACTCGACTCAACAGTACCTAACAGGGAATCATAGAAATTTGTAAATCTAGCATCCCTAAGGACGGCTAATATGGAAGTATCTAGACCTTCTCTGGTAAGGGGCTTAATACCTACCTGGACTAGACCTATGTGGATATACTTATAATCCTTTTCCATATGCTTTTGTAGGGTCTTTGGATTTAAGAGATAAATCTCTTCAAAAGGTTTTGAAATTTGGATATCTCTTTCTTCAGTCTTGATTGTAAAATCAGTCTTGAAGAGAGGGAACTTTGAAAACTCATAAATTTGTTTCTTTTGGACTTTGGGTATTTCCCAATCGTCTATATGCTTTGAAAAATCTTCAATAGTGATTTCTTCACTATTTACTAGACCTTTGTACCTCGATGATTCAGAGGCAGAAGAATTTGAGAAAGAAGAAGATCTACAGAAGAAAGGTTCTAAATTCATTTTAACCTAAACCAAAATAACTTTCTAGACAAGCCTGGACCACAGCTCTCAGCTTTACTGCCCTGTCCGTCGGGTCTTACTACTGCGCATAAAATGAACAGAACTTGCCTATAGGAAACCTGATGCAGTCTAAAATGAATGTAAAATCTTTGTAATGTAGATATGCTTCTAATCCCGGAACCCAATAGGCTCTGATACCAAATTAGAAACAAGATCTAGGAAATAGAAGGAAATAATAAGCAGTGAAGATTTAGATCTAAGTTCGTGGCGTTGTAACCAGATTCACGCTTTAAGCAGCCTGTAGGAGCTTTAGATGCTCTTGCAGAATCTGTTTTCCAGCCTATAAACTTATAGATCTGAAAATAAATTTGAACAGAAAGAAACAACAAGTTTCTGATGTGCAGGATCCTCTTACGAGGCAAGCACAGAGCATACGCTTGATGATGGGGAAAGAAGAAGATGATAGATAAAGAAGATAAACTTTGAATTGCTTTATTAATAATAACAGACTTTGAACATAAACATATAAACAATCTTTGAAAGCTTTAAATAAACATACAACTTTGTAAGACTTTGAAACAGAAGAAAATATAGACTTACAGGAGGAGTTACAAGAATCTCTCTCTCTTACTCACTCTCTTTTACTCTAATCTCTTCTGTGAGATTTAGACTCAGGAAGAGCTTTCTTCTCTCTTCTAAATTCTAAGTTCTAAATTCTGCGGGATGAAGAAGGAGGACTCCTCTATATATAGAGGTCTTGGAGCTTTGGATACTTGTCACGGGCTTTGGATGCTTTGCTTAGTGGAGTAGAAATGATTCCACTTGTCTTTGGAGTCTTGTGGAGATTCTTCACATGCTTTGGAGTCTTTTGATAATGCCAACCGCCTTTTGAGAAAGTTGTCGGCCATGCTTTGAAAGAATCTTTTGCTTTTTTGACTTTTGTTTTTTCTTTTCTTTTCTTTTTCTTTTTCTTTTCTTTTCTTTTCTTTTCTTTTTCTTTTCTTTTCTTTTCTTTTTCTTTTTCTTTTCCGGGCTTTAGTGTGGGCTTTTTGGCCCAACACAAATAACCTTGGGCTACCATTTCTGGTTTTTAACCCATGGGCTTTAAAAGAAGGAGATAATATTTATGAGATTTTGAGTATCCCATAACAATCGTCTCCCGCTGGATCATCCAAATCGAATGCAGCAGTACTAGCACTGGAAGAGGATGATGATGAGGCTTTGGATTTGCCTTTAGAAGAAGTCGCTTCGCATAAACTGTTTTATAAGTTGTAGGAAATCTTCTTGGTTTGAGCAGAAGCTTTGGAAGGAGAAAAGACTTCTGTGCCAAGAACGTTGTTTGTTCTTTAGGAGGAGGCAAGAAGCTATGTTTGGTCAAGAAGTTTTGAACGGCTTTTAGGGACAGTTTGTCTTGGTGGTTGAATTTATCCCACCATTTTACTTTGAATCGACGGATAAGTGTAATCTCACCATCTGGAAGCAGATTGAAGTGAAAGTTCCATACACATACCCGGGGTAAAAAGAAATTTGAATGGGGAAAGGAGAAGCGGGGGAAAACGCTTTTCCATGGAATTTGGTTTGTAATTTGCTTTGAATAGGTTGAACAGGGGTAAGACTTCGGGAATAAGAGTCTCAGGGGCATTACCGTAGTAATTCCACCACTGTTTAAACCAGTAAGGGATTTTGGAGGTTTGGATATTGGTGTCGAAGTAGAATAGCCAGGAGTGGCTTCTTCCTTCGTTTTGGATAAGAAAGGTATTGAACCAGGGCTTCTTCGGTAATCCCAATAGGAGAAAGAGGTGTTAAGATTTGAAGGGTAGGTTCTTTTTAGAAGTAGGGAAGGAACGAAGAGAGTGTAAATCCATACCCCAATCGGACGGGTGAAGGATTCTTTGGATTGTGCATGTTGAATATGCAGGGTCTTTATGGGCTTTGTCTTTTTGAAGTGCTTGAATTTGGCTGAACCAGTAACCTCAAGGATTGACTGGTAATAAGCTTGAGGCTTTGAAATATTCCAGGGTTTAAAAAACCAACCTGGAGGGAAAATCTTTGAAACCAATTTTGAGGGGCTTTCTGTGCAGAATCCTTCCTCAATGGTTAAAACATTTTGAAAATAGGTTTTCCAAATATTCATTTGATTTAAAACGTTTTGATTGTGTCAAAACAATCTCCGAGAGTTTGGCTTTGAAAGACTATTTGAGTTTTGAGATAGATTTGGAGGGAAAATCTCTATCTCGGTATTTTGAAAAGGGATAGATAATATACCTTTACCCTTTGTAGAGGGAAGAGTACGACTTTGGAGTCGCCCGGCTTTGGAATGATTTGCTTTGTAGATGGTTCGGTGGGGGATTGAACCATTTGTCTTTGTATTCCTCTACTCTTTGAATGAATTCGGTCTTCTTTGGGCAAGCCATTCCCGAATTTGTTTGGCTTGATCGGCTTTGAAAGGATCCATCCGAGGTTGAATTGGATCCGGTTGATTAATTCTTCTTGGATTATCTCACCAAGTCCCGATGGGCTTTGAAGTTGAAGGGAGGACTTCCTTCAACGGGCTTTGAATTTTGGTCGGTTTGAAGAGGCCGTGGACTTTTCTTCTTTAGATTTCGATTTTCTTGGCATTTTGTATCACTCCTGTTTTTGTAAAAACTCTCTAGTTAGAAAGTCGGGAATAGAATTTGATTCTCCACGAATAAATTCAATTTCAAAATCAAAAACAGATAAGATAGCTTGCCAGCGGAAAATCATTTTGAAGCTATATTTTGGACATCTTTTGTAAAACTTCTTTTGCGATTTGCAATCAATCCTTAAAAGAAATTTTTGATTTAAAAGATCGCTTTGAAATTTAGAAATACAGAGAACTATCGAAAGGATTTCCTTTTTTATAGTAGAATAATTCTTTTGAGTATCGCTCCAAAGGAGCGTAAGTAAACTGGACAATACATTCTTTGGAATTTTGGACTAGCTTAAGAATCCCACCATAACCTAACTCCCCGATGCATCCGTTTCTACAATCTTAAATGCGGAAGGATCACTAGATGCAAGGAATTTCTAAAACTTGTTTTTAATGCTTTGGACTATCTTTGTATGTTGATCGGACCAAGGAGGGGGTTTTTCCTTAGCCTATCATGCAGGGCTTTGCAAGACAGTTTAAATTAGGATAAAAATCCATAACATAATTTAAACTACCAAGAAATCTTTGAAGTTGGGTTTTTTCCAAAATTTTATCTGGAAACTTTGAAGTGAATGCAAGGGATCTCTCAATTGGAGTAATTGTACCCCGAGAGATGTAATGACCAAGAAATCTAATTTTCGTTTGAAAAAGAGATATCTTAGACTTTGAAACCACTAAACCATTTTTCTTAACAACATAGAAAAACGTTTCTAGGTGTTTAAAATGCCGCTCAATGGAATTTGAAAAGATTAAAACATCATCTATGTAGACAATGCAGAACTTTGAAAATGGATTAAAAATGTCATTCATGATTTTCTGAAATTCAGAAGGGGCATTTTTTAATCCAAAAGGCATCACATTCCACTCATATTGGCCGAATGGGACTGTAAATGCCGTTTTGTAACGATCTTTTGGATCAATCCGGATTTGCCAAAATCCCGATTTCATGTCAAACTTTGAAAAGATGAATGCGAATGCGGTTTTGTAAAAGATCTTTCTTATTTGGAATAGGATACCTAATCCACTTAAGAGCTTTGTTCAATGGTTTGTAGTTGATCACTAGCCTAGGAGTTCCTCTTTCTATCTCGCTATTCTTATTGACATAGAAAGCTGCGCAAGACCAAGGTGATCTAGACTTTGAAATTAAACCTTTAGACTCAAGATCTTTAACTTAATCCTGCAATGGCTTTCTAAGGACTCATTCATCCGAATGGGTCCGGCTTTAGTAGGGATTTGCTTATCCGAAAATCGTTTTCATATGGCAAATCTACCATATGTTGCTTTCGATTCCAAAAGCATTTGGAAGATCGAATGAGTTCATTCTCAATCTTCATTTGAAAATCAGAAATTTTTCTTTGAATAAAATCATTTTGCAGTTGATCTAGGATTCTCTTCAAACCCACATCTTGTTGAAGATGAGAAAGATGGGTCTGTTTTCCTTTGATCAAAGCATTGATTTCAAAATTGTAAATGGAATGGGCTTTGATAAGATTCAAATTTCTCTTTTTGGTTTTTCTAGAAAAGGAAAAACAATCTTTGAATCTTTAGCTTTGAAAATGATTCCAGTTGTTACTTTAAAGGGAGTTATCAAATTGATAAACGGAGTCCCTAAGATAACCGTTTCGTCAAGATCCTTTGTAAGAATAAAAACATTCTTTAAAGCAATGTTATTATTAAGAATTCGCGGCTTCAGTTTTACCAAAGTAATCTTAATCTTTGAAGAATTGGTCAAGTCGGCCTTTCTTTGGTTTCTTGGTGAAACCTTTTAGGAACCGATTGATACAATTGAGGTCCGCTCAGATCAAACAAGGCGATGGTTTCTATCCGAAATCTCCAGGAAAACAAGCTTTATTTGAATCAAATATTTTCTTGAAGTAATTTCCTTTAAAACATTGATAAAGTTTTCGGGAACATTTCGGAAACTTCAAGGTTTTGAAAATCATTTTCCTCATCGGAATCGAATCACTATTCTCGCTGAGGATCGGGCTTTGAAGCAAAAATGTGAATCATTTTGTTGTTTTTCTTTCAACTCTTTGAGTTCTGTTTTGATGGTTTTAATCTCCTTCCGGAGTTCTGAACAGTAGGAAGAGGGTTTTCAACTTCTTTCCTTTGTCCAAAATCATAGTAAGATCATAAGTATTCTTACTAGATGAAGGAACTGAGATTCGATTTTTAAAATTTCTTTTAAAACTTGCTTTTGAATAAGAGGATCACTAATATGCTTTGTACCAAGAAGAGCTTCTTGTTGCCTAGTGAGCATATTAATGTTCTTCGAAGAGCTCTCTGAATCTGTCTCGAACAATCGATTGAGGTTTTGATTTCATCAATTTGAAATTCTTCCTCACTGTTTGAGAACTCTGATTCAGATGAATCAACTAGAAGAGCAGAAATCTTTTGCAAAACTTCTTCTTCTATTTTTTTGAATTACAGGGAATCATAGATAATCTGCAATGGCTTTCTAAGGACTCATTCATCTGAATGGGTCTGGCTTTAGTAGGGATTTGCGTATCTGAAAAATCGTTTTCATATGGCAAATCTACCATATGTTGCTTTCGATTCCAAAAAGCATTTGGAAGATCAGAACAGAGTTCATTCTCAATCTTCATTTGAAAATCAGAAATTTTTCTTTGAATAAAATCATTTTGCAGTTGATCTAGGATTCTCTTCAAACAAAAAAGATCTTCTTCAAAAGCTTCATTCTGCTTTTATTTTTTCAAAGTTTAATATGAAATCAGGATTTTGGCAAATCCAGATTCATCCTAAAGACCGGTACAAAACTGCATTTACAGTTACATTTGGCCAGTACGAATGGAATGTAATGCCCTTCGGATTAAAAAATGCTCCTTCTGAATTTCAAAAAATTATGAATGACATTTTCAATCCTTATTCAAAGTTTTGCATTGTCTATATCGACGATGTGTTGATATTTTCAAATTCTCTAGAGCAACATTTCAAAAATTTTGAGACATTTTTCTATTTCAAAGTCCAAGATATCTTTATTCCAAACAAAAATTTGATTTCTTGGACACTACATCTCCCGGGGAACTATCATCCCAATTGAAAGGTCTCTAGCCTTTACTTCAAAATTTCTAAACAAAATTTTGGAAAAAACTCAATTGCAAAGGTTTCTTGGCAGTTTGAATTATGTCATGGATTTTTATCCAAATTTGAACTGTTTAGCAAAGCCCATCCATGATATATTAAAGAAAAATCCCCATGTATGGACTGATGAGCATACAAAGATTGTCCAAAGCATTAAAAAGCAAGTTTCTGAAATTTCATGCTTACACCTAGCTGATCCATCTGCATTCAAAATTGTTGAAACTGATGCATGAAATTTAGGATATGGTGGAATTCTTAAGCAAGTTCAGAATAACAAAGAATGCATTGTCCAGTTTACTTCTGCACACTGGAATGATACACAAAAGAATTATTCAACTATCAAAAAAGAAATTCTTTCGATAGTTTTGTGCATTTCAAAATTTCAAAGCAACCTTTTAAATCAAAAATTTCTTTTAAGAATTGATTGTAAATCCGCCAAAGAAGTTTTACAAAAAGATGTTCAAAATATAACTTTAAAACAAATTTTTTCCAAATGGCAAGCCATTCTTTCTGTTTTTAATTTTGAAATCGAATACATAAGAGGAGATTCGAATTCAATTCCAGACTTTCTAACCAGAAAGTTCCTTTAAAAACAGGAGTGAAAATGCCAAGAAAATCGAGAGCAAAAGACAAAGTGGAAAAGTCAACTAAAGTTGTTCAAAGCCCGAAAAAGGAGATTTTACCCTCCTCTTCAAAGCCTATCAAAACCTGGATTGAAATCATCCAGGAAGAAATAAAAGAAGACCCAGCCCAAAAGCAATTTCATATTCAGGAGTGGCTTGCACAGCAAACTCCCGAATTTTTAAAGAGGGTCGAAGAATATTCAAAGCAACTAGTCTAACTTTACCCCAAAGTCTCTCCAAAGACATCCTCCTCTTCCAACAAAGGTAAAGGTATACTTTCTATCCCTTTTTCAAAACCTGAGATAGCAAGTTTCCCTCAAAACCTATCTCAGAGCTCTCAAAGTATTTCAAAGCCTAACTCACAAGAAATAGTTTTGTCGCAAACAAAACTTTTCAAAACCAATGAGTATGTAGAAAAATAAAATTTTCAAAGCATTTTAACTATTGAGGAAGGATTCTGTACAGAAAGCCCTCAAAACTAGTTTTAAAAATTTTCCCTCCAGGATGGTATTTTAAACCCTGGAATATTTCAAGGCCCCAATCTTACTACCAGTCTATCCTTAAGGTAACTGGTTCTGCAAAGTTCAAGCACTTCAAAAAGCACAAAGACCACAAAGACCCAACATATTCCACATGCACCATCCAAAGAATTCTCCACCCTTCAGATTGGGGAATGGATTTACATTCACCAAGATTTTTTCCAACTTTCCTCCAAAGCTCCTACCCATCAACCGTAAATACTTCTTTCAACTATTAGGATTACCAACAAGCTTGGTTTAATACGCTTTTTTTTACAAAACGAAGGACAAAGCCATTCTTGGCTTTTCTACTTCGACACAAGCACAATCCAAACTTCAAAAATTCTATATTGGTTTAAACAATAGTGGAATTTTTATGGCAATGCTCCAGAGACCATAATTCTAAAAGTTCTACCTCTGTTTAATCTATTCAAAGCCCACTATAAACCAAACAAAATAGAAAGACGTTTTCCCCATTTACTTTTATTTTGTTTAAACTTCTTTCTCCCGTAGGTATGTGTATGGTATTTCCATTTCAACTAAGCAACAGATGGAGAAATCATCCTTACCCGAAGATTCAAAGTTAAATGGTGGGATAAATTTAACCACCAAGAAAAATTATCACTAAAGATGGTACAAAGTTTTCTTTCAAAGAATAGCTTCTTGCCACCTCCGAAAGAACATACCACTTTCCTGGCACAAAACTCTTTCATTATTCCAAAGCTAGCGGCGGCTCAAACAGAAGAAGATTTCTTACAATTGATCAAACAGTTGTTAGAAACCGCCTCTTCAAAAGGAAAATCTAAAGCTTCATCTTCCTCTTCTAGCACCAGCTCAGCAGCAATTGATCTGGATGGAGACTCGAACGAAGATGACTGTCTTGGGATATTTAACCCCATCAAATAATATCTTTGTAAAGCCCTTGGGTTGAAAACCAGAAATGGCAGCCCAAAATAATTTTGCAATGGGCCAAATGCCTAATAATAATAATAATTAAAGAAAAAGTCATTTTAAAAGAAAAGAAAGAAGACAAAAAACTCTACACCTTTACTTTTTTTAAAGTAAAAGATTCCTCACTGTTGAAACGTGGCAGACAATTTCTGTAAAAGTCATGGAGCCTCTCACTCCATTATCAAAAGCATCCAAAAGACGTGGAGCCCTTCACTCCATTATGAAGAGTATCCAAAGCAACAATTACAGAGCCTCGAGGCTGAAGACCTCTATAAATAGAGAAGTTTCCAAAGAAGAAGGCAGACTGAAAAAATAAGAAGAAACTCTTATATTCTTCAAGTCATACCATTAGAAATATAGTAAGAAAAGAGAGAGTGAGAGTAATAGTGAGAAACCACCTTCCTCTTTTATTCATCAACTCTTGTAAGTTATATTTCTTTTGTTTAAATCTTTCATTTTAAAGCTTCTATTTCACAGTTTGTATATTTGTTCATTCAACAATAAACAAAGACTTGTTATTTTATTTTACTATTTCTTTTAAGATTTAACAAGTGTATGCTCTGTGCTTGCCTTGTCTAAGGATCCTGCACACCAGAAACTTGTTAGTCTATATATATATATATATATATATATAATAAAACCAAATAATTGGTATATAGTGTAGAAATTTTAATAAAAATTGGATTTTATAATTTATGTATTATTGAAATTGTCATCTTTAAGTATGGTTAGTATTAAATTATAATATTGTCTTGGATAGTTATACTTTTATTTGAATTTATTTGATTAAATAAAAAAAGTAACTATATTAAATTGATATTTGAGATATACATACGCTTAATGATGAAAATCTAATAATATGAGGGGTCATTATGCAAAAACACTAGGATTGGTATTTTTGTAAATATTTAAGTCAAAGTAATTTTATTACTAATGGTGAGATCAAAATGGTAACTTTATATTTTTTATTGTTACAATTTAAACTGAATTCATATTCAAGAAGCTTGTAATCAATTCTTCACCAGTCTCTATGACCACTAAAATCTTGACTTGCATGCGTACAAGGTAATTACAGCATAGGATAGTGAATCAACATCTATCCACAAGGATAAATCAATTGATATTTGCTAAAACTTATGTAAAATAAAAAAATTAAATTGTAAAAATTGGATATTGAAATAATAAAAGCAATTAAATTTCAATAGTTAAAAACAATAGAAATCTAGATTTCATTCAATGGCAATCATCATAAAAGTTAAATCAAATTCTCAATTCTTAAATGCAACTGTTTTTAAGAAATTCTAATATTCTATAAAGCTATTAGATTGTGTTCAATTAAGATATCATTCAAGGGCATAATTAAATCCATTAAATAACAATTCAAATATCATAGTCTATTAGATATATTTCTTTACCTAAAATCATTGTGTTTAGTATCCTAAATTTAGATCTATTCTTCTCCTTTAAGCCCATCATACATGTCACGATCCGATATATGGATCCATGACCAACACTAGAGAATGGGTAAGTATAAAGCCACTGAGATCATAGCAAGCCTAACTAATTTATAGTTTAAATAAAATATATTTTTATCCAATATGATAATATTTCACTTACCAATAATCATTCATACAGTTACTATATATATTATATCAGTCCATCATTATAAACAGTTAATACAACATTAGAGGTTTAACATGCCAAATCTTAATAATAGGTCTTAAGATAATTACTACGGAGTTCTAGAAATTCAAATAGTTAAGAATACAACAAAAAGTAATTATGTCGAGCCCGAGAAATGAGGAAGTCGGGCTGCAAAAAGAGAGGAACTGTAGAAAATCTATCTGCTACCTGAAAAATTAAATTGAGACTGTCAGTCTCGAGAGTGAGTTAAAATCATATATTTCAAAAAAAATACAATCGTCTAAATAAATAAAATAGTTAATTAATATAAATAATTATAGAATAAATAAAATGGGTGTCATGTCATAATTCAGAAGATTCAATTTTTATATATATTGGACGAGAACATCAACAGAACCCTATACTTCAATATCAGCCAATCGACTTTCTTATTTCCAATAATACTATCGCCTATAGAGTCGAGCTCAACCAAGATCCTTAAGATCCAATATGGTCACTTAAATTACCAATATAGTCGGTACCTAGAGAGCAATGCTTAACCAGGGACTTTTCCTCCAGCAAATCAAAATTTTCATAAGTCTAGAGAGCTATGCTCGACCAGAGCACATTACAAAATTATTTCTTTGCTACTTGTTCTAAGTATTACTGTTGCACACATGGTCCTCATGTAACCATCAAATGGCATTGTCCTACTGCTTTCTCATCCCGAGTTACATTATAATTATAGCATCAATCATATTAAAAAGAACATAAATCACATATTGTCATACAATTATTAAAATACAATATTTGTAATAATAATAATAAAAGTGGTAAAATAGTGGCGGCAACAATAACAATAACAATAACAACAACAATAATAATAATAATAATAATAATATTGATAAAAATGATGGTGACAATAATGAAAATAAAATTATTATTTTTAATAATTATTAATTAAAAATATTACATTTAGATAGTAACATGACACGTGCACCGTGGATTATATGACTTTAATTCACAGTTTTCTCGAATTCTCCTAGTTGCTACTACGCTTCTGGTGGAGCTGACTGAACCGTCGAATTATCTATTCAAGGAAATAATTCAATTAATAAAATATTTCATAATTAATCCTAGGCCTAGACTCTTAGAATTAGACTGCCTAAAAATCTCGATTGTCTCGACTTGAAAATTTTACCAAAAATTCGATAAAACCTCCCCTAATATACGAATGTTTACACTTATAAAACGGGTGTAGAACCTGCTAAAAATACTTATAATAATTATTAAAAATTAACAGTAGTCAGGCCACCTATAATTGCATTATTTTTTCGACTCGTCACACATCAGAACAAAATATTTAATAATAAATTAACCGGCTTAATTATCAATCACAAATTGCTCACAATAATTCTCCAGTACTTAATTTAATTATTTATAGCCAATCATTATTACAATACGAATAATAATTAATCACACTAATTAATCCATAATATTTATAATTCAACTATCAATTAATTAAATTAAATTAATTGTTTATTTATAATTAACGATTAATAGATTTAATATTTGCTAATAATTGTTAAATAATTTTTTGGGTCCAAAGTAGATTACTCCAAGTCGAGAATCTAATATTTTGTGCTTCCAAAAAACGCCATGGTTAGAAAGTCGGTACACTTAATGGTGTCGAAAGTCAGTACACTTAATGGTGTCGAAAGTCGAATCCGAAGATGCCTACATGAAGCATGAGATGCATAGAGTCCAAATACATTAAAATCGCAGCCTAAATGCCGTTGGAAAGTGCTAAATCGCGGTGGAGAAGAATCTACTCTAATGAGGCATGTACCTTACTATTGGTGGAGGAAAGAGGATGAGAAAGGTTACTCTTGGGGTTCAAGGGGGCGGGGAAGCTGTTTCTAGGGTTGATTTGGCCGGAAAACGCTGGTAAGTGGCTGGTTCCATAGTGGGTGCGAGGATGACGGATTCTCCTCCACTTTTCTTCAGTTTTCGATGAAAGGATGGAAAATGAGTTAGCATCGGTGAAAGGATGGAAGAGATGAAGGAGTTTGGTGGCTGGGGTGATGATGCAGGCGGCAGAAATGGCAGAAATGGGGAGGGAGTTGGTGGTGGCATCAATGGAGATGAGGAAGGAGATGGGGGCCTTGGTGTAACTTCTCAAAACAAAATATAAATGCTCCTAAGCCCCCCTTAAAATGTAGACATTGCTACAATACTCTTAAATTGGTTATTTTATTCTTTTCGTGAATATATACATATATATATATAATACTTAGTTATAATTAAAATAAATTTACATTAGTTTTAGACTCAATAAAATAATAATAATACAAAATAGACAATATTTAATATGAATTAGTTCCACCTTTTCTTTTAAGAATATATGTACAAACTAAAGCTAATTTAAATAAATTTTGATTCACTTATTTAAAATTACAAAGCTATATTTAAAATTACCAAAATCAATATGATATAATTATTTGTGATAATACCAAACTAAATGGTACTTATAGTAACCGGTTATTAAAATGTCTTTTAAATGCTCAATTTAACTTTGAAAATATCTATTTACTAAGATTCTCCCAAAAATAAATGAAATTAAAATTTAAACATTATGGGGTCCTCCATCTCCACCCCTAAATAAAATTCATCCTCAAATTTAAAAGAAACAAGGCTTATTTCAAGACTGCAATAAAAGAGGGTAGGAATCGCTCATCTTTTGCTCGATCTCTCAGGCACATTCCTCGGTAGAATGATTCCGCCACAGCACCTTCACCATTGATAGAACTTTAGAGTGAAGCTAGCGAACTTGAGTATCCACAACCATGACTGGCTACTATTAAGTCAAATCTTCCCTTACCTCCACATACTGAGGTTGCACCATGTGCGAAGGATCTAAAATATACTTCCTCAATATAGATATATGAAATACGGGATGCACATGCGAGAAATTCGGTAGTAATTCCAACTTATAGGTTGCTTCTCTAATTCTGTCAATAATATTGAAAGGTCTCACATAATATGGGGCTAACTTGCCATGCTTATCAAACCGCATCACACCTTGCATAGGAGACACCATCAGGAAATGCATACTCCCTAATACTGAATTTCACGTACTTTCGTTTTGGATTCATGTAGCTCTTATGTCTACTAAAAGCTATCTTCAGTCTTTCGCAGATGATAGAAATCTTTTCAGAAGTAATATTAAACAACTCTACTTCTGTTAACTTCCGCTCACCAACTTCTTCCCAACATACAGGAGATCTGCATTTTCTATTATATAATGCCTCACAAGGAGCCATCTTAATTCTCACATAATAACTGTTATTATAAGCAAACTCAATCAATGACAAGTACCAATCTCACTGACCACCAAAGTCTATAACACACATTTGGAGCATATCCTCCAAGGTCTAAAATTGTCCTTTCCGACCATCAGTCTAGGGGTGGAAAGCTGTGATAAAGTCTAATTGGATACCAAGCTCTTCTTGTAGCTTTTTTTAAAACCTTGAAGTGAATTGTGGTCCTCTATCAGACACTATAGAGATAGAAGCTCCATGAAGAATTACAATCCTTTCTAGGTATATCCTTGCATACTTAGCCACTAAATAATAGTCTTTACTGGTAGAAAGTGCGTTGACTTAGTCAACCGATCCATAATTACCCAAATAGAGTCATACTCAGCCAAAGTCTTAAGCAAATCTGACACAAAATCCATAGTATTCCTTTTCTATTTCCATAACAACCTAACAGCTTCTGGTGCTCAAGCTTAACTTGTTGACACATCAGACATTTGAAAATAGACTCTCATGAATCCTTCTTCATCCCGTTCCACCAATAGATACCTTTCAAATCATGATACATCCTATTACAACCAGGGTGGACACTGTAAGCTGTGTAGTGAGTTTCTTCTAAAATCTCCTTCTTGAGATTATCTACATTGGGAACACACAACCAAGTGCTAATCCTGAGAGTGCCATCATCATCTATAACAAAATCACTAGCTTAACCCTACTGCACTTCTTTCCAGATTTTTCTTAATTGTAGATCCTGACTTTGAACTGACTTGATTCTGTTAACAAGTATGAACTGAACTCTGAAATGTGCCAACAATACTCTTGATTCTAGTACCTCCAACTGCAACCCTAGATTGTACAACTCATGCAACTCTTTAGTCAGAGGTCTTTTCTTTATGCTGATATGAGCAAGCTACCTATTGACTTTCTACTTTACTTGGATGGTAAAGAATAGCACAATCATAATCATTTAGAAGCTCCAACCATCTTCTTTGCCTCAGATTCAACTCTTTTTGCTAGAATATATAGTTTAAACTCTTGTGATCCATATTTATTTCGCATGTCTCCTTGTAGAAACAGTGCCTCCAGATCTTAAGAGCAAAAACTACTACTGCCATTTTCGAATCATGAGTGGAATAATTTCGCTCATGCCTCTTCAATTGTATAGATGCATAAGCCATTACCTTGCCATGTTGCATCAAAACACAACCCAGTCCCACTTTAGAAGCATCACAATACATAGTGATAGGTTAGCACTAGAGCTGAGGTCAAATAATCCTTCAACCTCTAAAAGCTCCATTAATAAGCATCAGTGCGATAGAACTTGACATTCTTCTGAGGTCAACCTAGTTAAAGGCGCCACTATCCTTGAAAAATCCTGCACAAATCGGCGGTAGTAGCCTGCCAAACCCAAAAAGCTACGAAGCTCTGTCACTATAGTTGGTCTCTGCCAATCAGTTACTGCCTTTACTTTTGTAGAATCTACTTGAATACACTATTTGTACACCACGTGTCTCAGAAAAGCTACACTTTCCAACCAAAACTTGCATTTGCAGAATTTAGCAGGTTCTCCCTTAAAGTCTGAAGTACCATCCTCAAATGGAACACATGCTCTTCTTCACTTATCATCAATAAATATGATGATAAAGCAATCCAAGAACAACTTAAACAACTGATTCATTAGATTCATAAAGGCTACAAAAGCATTATTGAGTTTAAACGACATTACGAAGAACTTATACTGTGTATAACACGTCCTAAATGCCGTCTTAAGTATATCTTCCTCACGAATCCTCAATTGGCGATACCCCGATCACAGATCAATCTTGGAAAAGCATGCAGCACACTAAAGCTGATGGAATAAATCATCATTACGAGGAAGCGGATATTTATTGCAAATCGCCGCCTTATTCAACTGTTAGTAATCAATACAGAGGCACAAGGTACCATTCTTCTTCTTCATAAACAATACTGGAGCACCTCATAAAGACATATTAGTTTTGATAAAACTCTTATTCAGAAGGTCCTGCAATTGCTCCTTTAACTCTGCTGATACCATCTTATAAGGTGGCATAGAAATGGGAACTATACTTGGTACCACATCGATGCAGAACTCTATTTCCCTATCAGGTAGTAATCCTAGCAACTCCTTTGGAAAAACATCGGAAAACTCACAAACAATATGAATATCCTCAACTCTGCCTTTTTTTACCGAAGTGTCCTTGACCAAAGCTAGTAATTTTACACATGTATTTGAGTTGAATTTTAATGACTTTTGAGTAAATAGTTAGTATTAATTAGGAGTTTATTTAAGTTATATCATTATTCTAGTATTTTATTTACTTTTGGTTTATTTAGGAATTTGTATTTGATTTTAATAATTTTTTTCCTTTTTTATAGAAAAGATGAGAAAAAGGACCCTAAACAATCATGAAAAGCTATATCATGGTTAAATGTGCCCGTGTTACACACTGAAAGAAGGATCAGAAAGCATGACTTGACACACAGTCATGCCAAAAGCTATGCCTACTTCTGGATTTTGAAGAATATGACACACGAGCATCCTCCAAATAGTGTTTGTTTCTGCCCGAATCGAAGAAGTTGTGAAAGTTCAACATGGCTTTAAACACGGGCGTGCGATAAGTCATGTCCTAAGGCAGAGGCTGTGACATGGTCACGTGCCAAGCCGTATCGAATAAAATAGAGTTTTCTTTCATATGAAACTTAGAAATTTAGAGCAGAATAAGGTTTCTTTTAAGTCTTGGCTATAAAAGAAGGGGGGGGGGGGGGGGGGCATAAATAGCTATTTTGGGGGAACAACCATTACAGATAAAAAAATTTGAACACTCATTCAAGGAGATCAAGAAGATTTGTGAAAGGATTCAAGAGTTTGAACTAACTACTTCATTTTCTTCTTTGATTTCTTTAATGATGTTTATGTGTTTTGCCGCAATCATGTTCAACTAAACTCTTCTTAGGGTTTAGATTTGTGTAGCTAGTCTATTACTTTTTTGGATCTTTATTTCCTTTCAATGAATTAATATTCACTCAATTTTATAAGTTGCTAATTATTCTTGTATTTGATTTTAGGCCTGATAAAATACATGTTTTTGACAAGAAAAGTTGCATAATTTATCAGCTTATAGACTTGTAAACTTAGGAACCTTGAACAAGAAAATAGATGAATTATTTGGGGAGTAATAAATTGCTAACGAACTTAATCAACCCTAGTTAATTGACATGACCATGAAAATAGGTTGTACTTGACTTTGATATTCTTAGATGAGCTCGAAAGAAACTTTAAGCAGTTTGAGTGATTTACCCTTGACTAAGGTTAATGAATTCAATTGTGAAAAGATCTTATAATCCGAGTAATAGCTAGTGAAACAAATCTGAGCTCTAATTTTAATTATTAGATTTAAAAAAATATTATTAGCTTTAAATTCTCTTTTCTTATTAGTTATTTATTCAATTACAATTATTCGATTTTATTAGATTGTGAAAATATAATTTGGGCTGATACTTGGTATTAATCTCCTTGTGGAAATAATACTTATATTCACTCTTCACTACTTGTTGTGATTCGTGAACTTGCGGAATTTGCCTAATAATCCCTAACATTCATAGTGAAGCATCTATCTAGCCGTAATAGTAGACATGAGATTTGATGGTGTAGGCATCTGATTACCCTTGAAGTGAAACTTTGAGTCTCTTGGAATTCTAAAAATCATATGTTTTCCCAAACAATCCAACGTGTCATAATGCATAGCCAACCAATCTATTTCCAAAATTACATCAAAGTTTAGGGCGTGCAACAAAATTATATCGGCAGTCATATCTCGATCTTCAACTGACACTAGACATGATTGAAAAATGATGTCAGTCTCTAAAGCATCACTTAACAACATAGTCACAGACATGGGAACCTGAAGCCTAATTAGTTGAATACGCAATCTTATTGCAAAGTTAGGAGATATAGAAGAACAAGTAGCCCAGGGTCTAACAATTCTCTAGTATCAAAATAACAAACTGGAATAATACTTGACACCACAATATTGGAAACTCAGGCATTCTGATATGTGAGAGTGAACACTCTAGTTTGTCCACGGCCTGACTTCTGTGAACCTGATGCCTGGTTCTAAATTCTACCCCTTGGCTTGCCTAGCCTTGCCTCCGAACCACGACCCTGCTGGTCGGCAAATTAAGTTCTAACCTGGGAATAACTAGGAGCTGCTGAATAAGTTGGTCGGGCTATACTAGTAGATGAACCTTGAGAAAAAGCTAGCTTATTGAAATATCGAAGGCATGCTCGAGCCATATGACCCATCTCACCACATCTGAAACAAGCTTTATTAGATACTAGGCACGCTCCCTAATATGGCTTGCCACACATTTGACAAGTACTGACTCTTGAACTTGAACTGTTGTAACAAAAATTCTATCTATTGCCATTAAATCTTTGTCCTAGCCTTAATCCTTGATTATACTTCCAATTATGCCTACCCATATGACTACGGGCATGACGTTGTGAGCTTTGTGCACAACTTTTTTAAGATAAAGTTTTTCATAAAGAGTTGGACCTATTAAAGGCCTACATCCATGTTAAATCAGGATTTCTTAAAGGTGGTTCTGAGATGTTTCGGCTTCAATGAGCATTGGGTCCAGATGATTATGTACTGTGTTTGAAATGTAACTTTCTCAATAAATGTGAATGGCTAGAAATTGCAGTCTTTTAATCCATCTAGAGGTCAAGGAGACCCCATATCACCATTTTTATTCTTGTTAGTCACAAATGTTCTTTCTCGAAGGTTGACTGTAGGGATCTGTAATGGTAATCTTGAAGGGATAAAGCTTAGACGATCCAACCCTACTCTCTCCCATATGCTATTCGCATATATTATCTTTAGCAAGGCATCCTTTAATGAAGCTTTACAACTGAAAGAGTATTAGATCATTACAGCTTTCCTTCAGCAGGCAATTAACTTCTCAAACTCAGCTGTGTATTTCGGGAAGCATATTGTTGATTCTGCTGCAAGATCTTTCTATGGTATTTCTGAAGTTAAAAAAGCAGACATTTTTCATCCTTATTTCGGAGTGGCTTACTATTTACGGAAGCCTTAGGCAAGTTATAAAAATGAGGCCTTTTAATGTTAAATATACAAATTAAATTCAAATTACACTACTTTTGGCATTTCTCAATGCAAAACTACTAATTAAATTTTGTATTTAGATTTAGCCAATAAAATATTTTTGATAAATAAGATTGTTAAACTAATTAATTTATATATTGAAACATAATCATTCGTAAATAATTTTTTAATTTTTTTAATTTGTTTTCAACTTGTTTTATAGATGCAACTGTAATAGATAAATAGTATTCTATATGCAATAAAGTATTTTAGCAAAAATTTATTACATTAAGTATTATAATGAGAGTATTATTCCTTTTTGCTATTTTTAAAAAAATTTAAATTCAAAAATAAATTAAAACCATTAATATTAGAATACATGTGATATTTAAGATCGAGATATTTTATATTAAATTATAATTATTAAGAGATTCTTATTTCTTATTAGTAATAAAAAAAATTAAATATATTACCATACTTTGAAAATAATTCTTATGAAATGCTACTATTTAGAAAAAATAAACATTAGAATATTTTCTTTTCTTTCAAATTTTTTGACTTAATTAGTAATAAATGAGATAGTTATTAGACTCTAGGTTTTAGAGGACAAAAAAATATAGAATGATGCTATAATTTAGGAAAGAATAAAATAAAAGATAATAAATTTTAATTTTTTATTTTAGTTTTTAAGTTTATATACTTATTTTTAGTTTTTTTTTTTCTACTTTGTAGGTTTTTTCATTAAATTACATTCTAAAATTTAAATATTTTTTAATTTAACTTTATTAAAATACTTTTATAGTATATATGAACATTTGTAATTATACTTTGTAGTAAATCGACCAATGCATACTAAAATTTACGACGCTTAGTCTAAGCATGTTTACTCAATTAAAAGAATATAAGTTTATATCCATGATATGCACATTTGAACCGAAAATACTTTAATTATGTGTATGGATTTAATTCAAAAATTTAGCTATTAAATATTAAAATAAAAAATTCAAATAGCATATTTTTAATTGTAATTTGAAATTCTGAGTTAAAATCCTAAATTCATCAAAGATTTTGTTTTAGATTGTATTGATAGGTCCATTATATATAGAGGATGTTTTAGTGCTTTAATAATATATTTTATACAATATGGTGAGTTATTTAAGTTTAATTGTCTATTTTCATATAATATTAGCCAAGAAAGAAAAATATGGAGAAAAATATTAAAAATGAGAAATAAGCTTAATTGGACATGTTCGTATAAAGGCTCAGGATTAAGACACATGAACCTGCTATTTGCTGTGCTAACCGAATTATAAAATGACCAAGATGGGCCTTTTAATCATTTTGTATTATTATTAGGATTTATATTAAGAGTTATTTATGTAATAATATTTAGTGAAGATAATGATATGTATAATCTTATCTATCATATAGACTTATATTGATATACTTGTCTCGAGCGAGACTTAGTTAGAGGTGGACTCTTTTTAATATAAATCTCTACAAATCTAGTTCTAGATGAGGAGGAGAGTTCTCTCCATTCTGCTTTCTACATCTGTCCACCACTATTTTCTATATAATTCTTCCATAAACACTTTAGTTTAGTTCTCGTTACTCTTTTTAAGATTTAAGAAGTTTTTCAAGAAGAGGAAAGTGAGGATCAATTATCTTTCTACTTGAAGAAATTCTAGATCTAAAGGGAGCTCTTACTTTATTATTTTATGTCTTTCTATTTAATATCATGATCATTGGGTTAAATATGTTAGGCTAGTTTTCATAAGTATTTAGTTTAGCATTTTTACTTATGTATGAACCTTGTTATTTGTTTATTTAATGAGTGATTTCTTTACCTTCATATATTTATTAGTTTTAGTTATTATTGTTAGTTAACCATCATATTAATTTAATGATAATAATTTTTATAAAAATATTTAGATTGAATGTATTAGAGACACCATCTTTGCTTCAATCTGTATTGGTAGAAGAAACTTTGGTTGCATCATTAGTTTGAGTAGCTCAAGAAAAAAACACATCACTATCTCATTCATTAGATCTTGGCTTAAAGTAAAAAAAGAAGATTACTAAATAATTGGCTAGACTAAATACTATTTTCATTATATAGTTTTAAATCATAAGCATTTGCATTGTATATTCAGTTATTATTTGGTTACTTTTATTTATGAATATTATTCTCTCAAAATACTGGTTTATAGTGTTTAGATTTACTTTTATAATTTTATGTTGATAATTAGTCTTTATAATAAGTGGTCTCATAGTTCTTTGATAGATCGACCTCAGGGTGAATTTACCGCTTTACTATAAGAACGGTTCGTGCACTTGCGAGTATTAACTTAGACACATCAAGTTTTTAGCGTCGTTGCTAGGAAACTCTGTCCAAATTTTATTATATTGATTGATTATCAAAAGTGTCTTTTATTTTTTTATTTTGTATTTTGTGTTTTTTTGCATTTTTATTTTATTTTTCAATTTTATTATTTTAAGTTTTTAAATCTGAAATTTTCTTTTGTTTTGTATATGAAGAAGAAAAACTAAATCAAGTAACTCATCAACTCAAGAGATTGAAAAGGAATCAAAAGAAGAAATTGAAATCATGGCAACCCCACTAAGAAAAGTAGGAGCTGAAAAGCAAATGGCTATAAAAGATTATGCACGACCTATAATTGGTAATATTACTTCATGCATAGTTCTAAGTGATGCATCTATGAATTATGAACTAAACAAACATTCATTTTAACATGCTTCCTTCATTTTATGGTACGTCTAATGAAGATGCATTAACATTCATTATAGAATTTTATGCTATAGTTTATACTTTCCATTATCTAGACTTAATGAGGATCAATTGAGAATGAGGTGTTTCTCTTATTTATTGAAAGATAGAGCAAAGGCTTGGTTATTGCATCCTAATTTTTTGAGAACTTGAGGTGAAGTTTATCAAAAGTTTATGAGTAGGTTTTACTCACATCAAAAGACCAAAGAATTAAGAGCTGAATTTCTATTTTTTATCAAAAGAATACTAAGTCCTTTCATGAAGTATGAGATCACTTTAAATCACTTCTATTGCAATGCCCACACCATAGATATCCACTTTCAATAACTAACCAACTATTTTAGGATGGGTTGATACAATAATATTAATGTGTGGTTGATAATGCAGCTAGGGGTGTTATGTTAAAAAGGATAGCTGACGAGGTTTATGACATCTTTAGGATGTTAGGAGCCAATTCTCAACAAAAGAGTGTGATGATAAAAAGAGTAGGAGTAAATGAAGTAGTAGCTAGTAGTGAGATGGTCATGCAATTGGCTGAATTGAATAAGCAAGTTAAGATGCTTGCTTCAATAAAATCGCACCAACCAATGAAGTATGTGGTATTTGTGGTATTTATGGTCATAGTGTTAATGTTTGTTCATCTTTTAATAATTATAAAGAAAATATGCATGACCAAGTAAATTTAATATATTCTTACCAACCCATGCACCCTATGAATGACCCTTATTTCAACACATATAACTCAAATTGGAGAAAACATCAAAATTTTTCTTGGAGATACAATGATCAAAACCCACCACAATTATTTAGAAACCAAATCAACCTCATTATCAAGACTAATATTCTCAATTCCAAAGAAACTTCAATCCTTTCTTTTAAGATCAAGAATAATTTTTTTTTTTAATCTAATGAGTAAAGAAAGCCAAGTTTAGAAGAAACACTTCAATCATTTATGATGGCTTCTCATGATAGGATGGAAAAGAATGAGAAAAAGACAAATTATATTGGGGCTTCAATGAAATGTTTAGAAAAGCAAATGTGACAAATTATTGAAGTTTTTCAATAGCTCAAGAAAGAGAAATTATCAAGTCAACCTGAACAAGCCAATTATGTTACTACTATTAGAAAATGTGAGGTTATTGATAATAAGATTGATATGAAAACTGAAAAAGATTCTTCTTATGCAGGTATATTTAAAAATTATGGATTAGTGGAAGTAAAATTTAATGAAGAGAGCATGGAAAAGGAAGAAAAAGTAGCGCCTAATCTTAGGCTTGAGAAGAAAGAAAAGGAAGCATTTTTTGGATCTGAATTTCATAAGGCAGCTCAGCCTTAGAGGCCACCTATTCCTTTTTCCAACCGACTAAAAGAGAACAAATAATTTTTTAAAAATATTGAGATTCTTTCTAAAGTTAACACTAATTTACTTTTGTTAAATGTTATTAGGAATAAGCCAGCTTATGCAAAGTTATATAAAGAGTTGAATATCAACAAAATGCGATATATGAACAATAAAAAAAGTAAAAGTAGCAAGTGCAGTGCTTCAACATCAGTTGCCCCTTAAAATGAAGGATCTTGGTAGCTTCACCATTGATATTACATTAGGTGATAAAAAGGTTATAAAAACCATATTAGATTTGGGAGTGAGCATCAACTTGATGCCTTATTCAATTTATGAACAACTTGGTTTGGGAGAGTTGAAGCCAACCACCATATCTTTGCAAATTGTAGATAAATCAATAAAATATCCTAGAGGTATAATGGAAGACTTGCTAGTTCAAGTAGGTAAGTTAATAATTTCTGTTGATTTTATAGTATTTGATATGGAAGATACACGCAAAGTTGCACGGGCCCATAGGAGGATCAATGGTAGCACAGATGGGCCTGCAAGCAGCACAGATGCTGGAGCACCAGCAATCAATGGGGGCGCAGAAGGCCTGCAGTGTAGGCAGACGCGACATCAGCTTCACGATGCAGTCCGCATGGCTCGGAAAATATCACGGGGCGTTGAAAGTGTAAAAATTTTGAGCTTTTAGTTATTTTTGGATGAAAATTAAAATAATTAAATCCAAAAAAAAATAGGAATTAATTATAATGAAAAATAGAGTTATTTTTAAGTTAAAACACTCTCTTTATAAATTAAATACATATCCATTTCCTCAACATAAACAATTATATCATTGATTTAGGGTTTTATTTTAGATTTTATTCTAGGATTTATATTTATTAATTTTAGGACCTAGCTTTTAATTATCTTAAGCTCTAATTTTTCTAGTTCATTTAGGATAGTTTATTATTTTCAATTCTTTATTTCTTTTATAATTATCAATGATGTGTGTTTAAGTGTGCTTCTAAGGTTAGATGGTGGAGATTGGAATTCAAGTTCATGACTTACTATGCATTGCAAAACTCCAAAGGAGTGTTTTATCTTTTTCCTCCTTTCTTGTTATTTTTATATATGCAATGACATTAAGGACAATGCCAAATTTATGTATGGGGGAAGAAAATAGAATATTTCTTCAATTATACTTTATATGCCATGAGAATTAGCAACTTTGGTTAATCTTTTGCAAAATTATAAATTTTTTTACTCAACTTTTTATTATTTTTCTTTATAAGAGTCAATAAAAGAATGCTATTATGTCAAGATTTTTGAACTCTTGAATTAATATTTAACATATATATGTGAACTCATAAGTTTATTTGCACTTAAATGATCAAGTGTTCTTTTACATATGGACATGATTAGTAGTTTGGCAAATTTGAGATGGGTATAATGAGAAGTGTATGATTTAGATTATTATTTCCTTGTTATTAAATGAGCATGCCTAAGTTTGTGAGATATGATATGGGCAAGTAAAAGCTCCAACTCCGCTTATTTTCGTCGCTTAGTAACCGAAAATCTTCATGACCAAATGTTGATTTTTGCGTAAAAAGACAATTAAAATTATGAGTATATAAAGCATCTTGATGTTGTTTTATTGAGTAACCAGGTGCATTCATCACCCATGCTGTATTTGCATAAAAATACATAACAGCTCAAGAAAGAAGGAAATACCCCAAGTATCAAAAATTAAAATCCAAGAGGTGTAAAGAAAAGAAAAAAAAAAAGAGCTTGAAAAAAAAGTGATATAAAAAATGTACAAATGCTATCGATCTCTTATTATGAATGAAGGTTTTTCCTTTTTGATAGAGTTATGATAATTTGAATTATTCATCATAGTTGTATCCTTTAAAAATGAGTTAGGCTATTTATAGTAAAACATGTGTGAAAGATTGAATGTTTGAGTCTTTTGATTAACAATGATTGAGTTTACATTTTTAAACAAAATTATTATGCTTTAAGTGTTCTTGGGTTGATATGATCTTTGCATTAGTGAGATTTTTTTAAATAATATCTTGAAGTTGAGTATGAATGTTCTTCATTATTTTTGCAAAGGTTAATTCCTAAGTTGTTATTTACTTGAGACAAGTAAAGGTTTAAGTGTGGGGGTATTTGATAGGTCCAAATTATATATATATATATATATATTTATGATGTTTTAGTGCTTTAATAGTATATTTTATATACAATATGTTGAAAATATGTGTTTTTACCTCACTTAAGCTTAATTGTCTATTTTCAGGTAATATTAGCCAATAGAGAATACTCAAAAAGGAGTTTAATTGAATATGTTCGCGTAAAGGCCCAAGATTAAGATACATGGACCTGCTATTTGTTGTGCTAGCCGAATTATACCAGGCCCAAGGGGGCAATTTTAGTCATTTTATATTATTATTAGAATTTATATTAAGAGTTATTTATAGGATAATATTTGGTGGATATAAGGATATTTATAATCTTATCAATCAAATAGACTTATATTGGTATATTTATCTTTAGAAAAACTTACTTAGAGGATGACTCTTCTTTATATATATCTCTGCAAACCTAATTCTAGAGAAGGATAAGAGTTTTCTCCTATATGCTTTATGCATCTATCCACCACTATTTTCTCTATAATTCTTCCATAAACACTTTAGTTTAGTTTTCATTACTCTTTTTAGGATTTAAAGAGCTTATCAAGAAGTGGAAAGTGAGGATCAATCATCTTCCTACTTGAAGAAATTATGGATCTAGAGGGAGCTTTTACTTTATTGTTTTATGTTTTTCTATTTAATACCATGATCATTGGGTTAAATATATTATGCTAGTTTTTATGAGTGCTTAGTTTAGCTTTTCTACTTATATATGAAGCTTGTTATTTATTTATTTAATTAGTGATTTCTTTAGTTTCATATCTTTATTAATTTCAGTTATTATTGTTAGTTAACCATCAAATTAATTTAGTGATAATAATTTTTATAAAAATATTTATGTTGAATGTATTAGAGACACCATCTTTGCTTCAATCTATGTTGGTAGAAGAAACTTTAGTTGTATTATTAGTTTGAGTGGCTAAAGGAAAAGACACATCATCATCTCATTCATTAGATTTTAGCTTAAAGTAAAACATGGAGATTACTAAGTAAGTGGCTAGGCTAAATACTATTTTCATCATATAGTTTTAAATCATAAGCATTTTGCATTGCATATTTAATTATTATTTGGTTACTTTTATTTATGAATATTATTCTCTAAAAATACTAGTTTAAAGTGTTTAGATTTACTTTTATTGTTTTATGTTGATAATTAGTCTTTATAATAAGCTGTCTCATAGTTCTTTGAGATATCGACCTCGGGATGAATTTACCGCTTTACTATAAGAACGGTTCGTACACTTGCGAGTACTAATTTAGACACATCACACATGAACTTAAACATTTTTGAATAAACTATTTTTGGTTCTTTACAATTAGTGTGAAGAGTGGCAGAAATAAAATTATCTCAACTAATTGATTGTCAATTAGAATTCTTTGATTTCTTAGCTATGATAATGTAGTTTTGCTAAACTCGAGAATGCCAAATATTGAATTTACGAAGAAGATGAGCATTTAAGAAACATATAGCAAATACATAAAAAGAAATTAAAACCTAAAAACAGAACACTTCATAGAAAAATATTTTTTTTCTTCTTCATTTTGGTTTGCTTTTTCATGCACATACACAAACTTAACATTTTATGCTCTTTATATAGAGCCAAACCAATAACACACGTCATACTGTAGCTATCTAACAAGTATGGTTCACTGTTATTTTTGACTCTTTTTAACTTGTTTTCTTTTTTAAAAAAACAAGGAGTTCCACTCCTTGTCGATAAATTATAAAAAAATATCTTAATAAATCTCAACCAAGTTTTATATTCCAACATCAAATATGAGGAAAACTAATATGTTAAGTGTAATGAGAATTGCACTCACTAATTATAATTGGAGTTAGCAACATCTAGTATTTTAGTCTAGTAATAAATTAAGACTACTTTATAAGTAGACGCTAGAATTGAGATTTCACGAGCTCAAAAAAGAAAATGAATTGGAAATAGCCAAAAAACCTTATTAATAAGAACATAAGATTGAGTTGGAGGATTTTATTTCTTTAAATCCTAAGGATTGGATGGCGAGAAATCTGGATAGACAGTTTAATCCTAAGGATTGTCAGATCAAATGAAATCTTCTATTTGGAATGGTAACTTCGCATCTTTGGTATTAGCACAATATGTTTGTCTTTTAGGATCATACAAAAAATATTCAAGACCCTCTCCAAATGATTAGGAGAAGCTATGGAGAGATTGTTGATTCAAATGTGAGCAAGTAGCCCCGCTAGTACTAAAACTAAGCCTTCTGTTTTCAATTGGTACCAAAGGTTTAATTTTTTTTCTTTTTACTACTATAATATTAATTTTTGTTACAAAGCAAGGTATCCATTAGGGATCTGACTAATTTTTGCTTAGCTCGAAGATGGAGCTCCACGTTACAAGCTATGTAGTTAGACATGTCACTCATTAGTCAATCTTTCAATCCACATAAGCATTGGATCCCTAAAATAGATTCCAACAATTAAATTCCCTAAAATTGATTTTATTACACATTCTTTTACCTCACAAACGTTACCCTAGATTGAAAAAGTTCAACTATTGACAAAGCTCATAGAAGACGAAAAACTTGGTAATGCTTGCAATGTCCTTAACATTGAAGAGTTTACATTTGGAGGAGAGGTATCACGTTGTGGATATGGAATCCCATCAAAGCTTTACGTGTCAAGGACTAAGGAATCCTGGTCGAAAATTCTGAGATGCGCTCATCAGATAATTAATGATTTAGTTTTTGCTTCCTTTCTCTATGGTTAGTGATGAGTAATCAATATGGAAGAAACTTGAGTATTAGTGATGAGTGATCTTTGTGTTTGTTTATGCAAGGAGGACACTATGAGTGTGTAAATCCCTCAATCCGTTACTATAATTCTTCATATGATGCTTCCAAAATATTTGTTTCTCATCAACTACCAGCCCCAGTTCCCATGCCATTCCACTAATTTTTTTAATTCAGAAATCTTCTCAAAGGAACAAAAGTCAATCCAACCCGCATCACTAAGTCTAACTTTTCTACTATTGTCTATTGTAAAAGTATGCCACTATATGTATCGATCATCAACTACACAAAAAGCAAATAAAAAAAAAAATTCACATCACATAAAATAATCACAAAAGCCTAATCAATTCTAACAATCACAGAAACCTAATCAATTTTATAAAGTGCAGTAAAAATCCTTTTTCAAGTCTAATAATTAAAACCCTAATTCATATACAACAAAACCTAATCAATCAAAACCACATTGCAAAAATTGAGTCACACAAGTATCAAACAAACATAAGAACTTCTATTTCATATCCAAATGTCAAGTTAAATCGAAAAAAATTAGCTTGCTTCAAAACTTACTGTACTGGGGGTGTTTTTCACCTTTGTTACTCAAACACCAATTGTGTGTCATTCTCCTTGCTTCCTTCACCAATGAAAAGCTTACTAATTTCCTTTAACCATGACAAGAATGTGGAGGTTAAAGATGTGGAGGTTTAAGAAGATACTTTATTTTTGTAAAAGAGAGCTTTTGTAAAACGATAGTAGCTGAGGGTGAAAAACTTTGATATCTAACTTAGCTAGGTTAAATAAGCTAAAAGCAATAATTAATGATATGAGACCAGGAGCTTATGGATAAAGTGAAGTATGACTGAATAATTTACAGCTTATGACGTAGAGCTCCGCCGTCCAGCTAAGCAAAAGTTGGCCGGATCCTCGATAGGTACCTTGCTCTATAATGAAAATTAATAGTATGGTACAAAAAGAAAAAAAAATTAAAATTTTGATACTAACTGAAAACATAGGACATAATTTTGGTATCAACGTAACATAATTTTGGTACCAGCGGGCTATTCACCCATTCAAATGCTAAATGTAGCTGGCTGCTGCATGGTGAGCCAGCTTCCATTGAGAATTATATTTTGAAGCCTCCAACTGCTAGGAAGGTGAAACTTAAACACAGATGGTGCATGCGTGGAGTTGGTGAGGAGAGCTTCAGCTGGGGGCTTGCTGCAAGACAGTAGTGGTGGTTGGTTAATAGGTTTCTTACATCCTATTGGTAACCGTTCTCCATTAGATGCAGAATTGTGGGGTGTGCTATTAGGCTTGGAATCATGGATACAAGTCAGTTGTGGTTGAGATAGAGTCGTCTCTTGCTGTTGACTACATATGCCAAAGACGAGAGGCTCATGGTTCTGCTAGAGTTCATGATCTCTTGTCGAGAGATTGGGAAGTGAGCTGCCCGCAGATTAGACGGGAAGCAAACGAGTTGCCAACTGGTTAGCTAAAGCTGCTTTGGATGCCGATCAAGGGTTCCAGATTCTGCAGTATCCCCTGTGGGTTTCATAAAATTGTTAGCTGCTGACTTATGCAGTGGGGTTTCTTCCCACATCTCTGTTTACCTTTGTTTGATATAAAGCTGATTATTTGATACAGTTTGTACCGGTTGATTGATTGATTAGCTGATCGGTGATCCCTCCTTTTGTCTTTCTAGCTTGTGTTTTATGTTATGTTAGGTTTCTTGTTTTCATAGGCTTACTATTAACTTGGTCAATCCAAAATAATTCTTGGACCTCACATAATTTCTGATCCTCAGAAGAAATGTGCTATCGTAAGAGTTAAAATTATGTATAAACATTTGACCCACCAGTATTTTGACCATGGGTACTCCTATTTCATATGATAAAGTATTAAATAGTAACATCCCCATTTAAATCTTGCATCTGCCAATGATTTACATTAGAGTAAATGAAGGAAAAGAAAAAGGGTACTCTTTCTCAGTAGAACTTTCAATTCAACAATCAAGTTCCTAAAAAATGAGTCAATAAAAATTGTCATGTATCAATCATTACCTGATAAGAAAAGGAAAACTTTTATATTTATATATAAAGGCATACAAAACATCTTTGTATGATACAAAATGCACTACAACTAGTGAGCATTCTTCTAATTTAACATCTTTCTATCTGCCTAACATTTCTGTATCTCTATCAAAAAGAAAAATTATCAGTATATGAAAAAACGTGAATAATTGTAGTTTCTCAAGGCAAGAACCATTTAGAAAACTCATTTACCAATAGAACACTTCCTACTGCTTTTCTTCCCTAAGCAGGTGAACTTGCCTGCTCATCTGTGGTGGGGCTGGGGCTCGCTTGACGCTTGTTATCACTGCTCTTCCTCTTAAGCATCTCCTTAATCTCGGCTTCTTTCTTATCTACAAAATCAAGCAAATCTTTGAAGCTAGTTGAGCGCAGGGAACGTCTAGGCCTTGCTGGCTCAATCTCCTCCACCTCCCTCTCTTCAACTTCTTCTGGAGAAAATCTGCGGAACTGACCAAACACCCTACAGAAGAACAAAGTAAGGGCAATGCAGCATGCAAGGCCACAGATGAGGAACAGACCCCAGAAGCTGCTCAGGGAGAGCCGGTCTGCATCAACTTGGCCGATTTGCATAGAGCACTCTGTGCGTGTCAGCCATTTGTTATGAATTTTCTGGAGATCGCCATTTTCCGAGAGTTGGAGAATGGCAGTTGACAAGTCAATTGCAAGGGGCGAATCCCTCTGAAATGCCTGTAACCAGAAAGGCTGAATGTGAGAACATTATTGGAAACAATCTGTAAACCTAGCTAATTTTAACACAAATTTTGATATTGCAAGAAATTAATGGTCTGCTAAGTAATCAATGATTAAACAGAAATTTAACTTTGTCTGTCATTTGATTAAAACTGCAAGCAAGATCCGATCATCAAATCTTTGACATGAACAAGCAACAGATCTAAAAATCTTAGCATACAAGCAAAAAGAAAAAAAGTAAAAAAATCAAATTCTACAAAAGGTGGAACTGCTTTACTATTTTATTCATCATTAAACGCATCCCAACAATATTATGCACAGGACATAGTTTTCTCAGGTAACTTGGGTGTAGAAATGAAAGATGATTTAGAATAATAAGCGGTTGTCATTTTTGAGCTATAACAACAGATAAAGATCCATCTCCACAGGGATGATAATGATTACAAGTGTTCTAACACTGTGCTAGTGTGCTAAGTACAGAATGTGAATATCAAATGCCTACTGACATTGCAACTATTGTAGCATAGTTTCTAGTCAAATAAATTGAAAAAACAAGGATAAGGCATGCATGAGAAATGCAACAACATTTCTTCGTTCTCCCATTTTTGGAGGCAGGGAAACATGGAACACAACAGCTCAAAGAGTTACTTAAGAGTTAAAGAAAAACCATAACTTAGAATTCTATACCACTATTCTCAGTTTCACATAGTCTGCCCCATTATCTTTAATTTTCGAGATAGTTGCTTATTTCTATTGTATAACCATTGAGACCATCATAATCTGATAATTTTCTCTTGTAAAGATAGTATCGAGTATGCTCCATCCTATATGTTGCATAATTTCAATGCCTATGTGGCTATCATAGCCAGTCAAATTTACCATATTTAAATGGAAAATACTCACTAGAATGACAACTTTAAAGTTGATACTCACAAATCCCCATCCGCTTTTCGTGAACTCCTGCCCAACTGTTCTGAATGCACAGTTCGTGTTGGACAAGAAGAGCTCAACATAAGGAAGCTCATCAACAATGGCAGCCACCCCACCACCTTTTGGTCCGCGTTGAAGAGCAGTAAGATAATGTTCTTGGTTTCTCAATATTACAAGTCTAGATTGGGCAATGTTGAGCTCATCAACCAGGTAGTTCAATGCAAATGATCCCTCTTGGACTCCAATAGGTTCAGTACTTGAGATCAAGCTGTCAATCCCTTCAATCCGTGATGTTAACTGCTGCACTGTCAGGATAGATGTCAGACTGGCTGTATAGCTTGAATTGATGATCAACACTACAAATAGCCATATGAGAAGCACAAAACGTCCCAAGGCGCTCACAGTGTTCTCTCCTACATTATGTCCAAATAGCAGAAGGTGTTGAGAGCTTCCACAAGAAATATTATATGATGAAGTAAAGAAAGCATAGCAGATAAAGCATAATTCACATACTGTGGGAGAAGAACATTGTTGAGAAACTAAACCTGCAAGATTAGAACTATTGTCAGTTAGAAGCAAAGAAATAACTGAAAGATGAGTAGAAAAGGCCAGTGTATTGCCTAGAACAAGGGTAATTAACACATGGTTCACAGCAGCTCAGTAGGATCCTAAACTAGAGAGCCACCTAACTACGTTGCAACTAAAGTTACTGGAACTTAGACATTACATTCATACTGGTCTCTACAGGCTTTTTCTAAACTATTATCTGATGACATGCTGAAATAAGATGATCAATAAAATAAGCATAGCAGATGACAATGAGTTTTTTTTCCCGCTATACAACTGAAAGAACAATTCACCAAGTAATATTGAATACACAAAATAACCAAAAGGTGTCCATGATTTTCTTTAAAATAAAGTTAATTTGGCTTGTCACTCCCAATGTATTACCAGGAGATTTTGAGGCAGCTAAGCAACAATCAAGCATAATGCCAGGAGAACTGAAATGAGAAATGTGATCTTTACTCAAATATGAGGAATCTTGACTAGTTCAACAGCGTACTAACCAGAAAATTGTTATAAGTTGTTGCCTTGGTGGACCACGGAATTCATGATTGATCCGGTGCTCAAGAATCCAGACAACAGCACCCACAAAAAGAAAGAAGGCAGCTGTGACACCCCACATGGATACAGTAAATGGTTTAAGGAAAGCCCAAGGCCTGGACTTTTGTTCCTTGACAGGTGCAACTACAACCAGTCCTGATTCCATGTAAGGCTGTGTGAAATCCACGATTCTTGTTCTATTTGTAATGATTGTAACATCACCCACAACTGCATCATACTTCTGCAAAAGGAAGAGAATAAAGGCTTAGTACTAGAATGTGAACATCAGAGCAGTAATCTGAGCCTGTAAACAAACAAAAGTTGCCAACCACCCAGTAAACATACAAAATCAAAGCCAGATACTCACATCTTGAGCAACTGCATTGATAAGTTCATTGTAGACAGGGTTATCCTTGCCATTTCCATATAACATATATGCGCGTGGGACAGGATAAGGCAGCAAGTTTATTGCAGCCTCAAACACATCAATGCAATATCCTCTAACCCCTGGAGGGTTTTTGTCTTTAGCCACAAATTCTTTATAACTTACTCGATTTGGTACTGCAATGCGCAGTGGCTTCCCATTGTTTGGGAATACCCATCCTCGAGGAATTTTCGTACTTTCACCTGGCCATATTACGGTGTAAAGATGTTGGTTACTGTTAGAATTATTGGGAGGCTTCTCATATAAGGTCTCTGGAGAAACAATTGAAAGGCCAGAGTAATTTGACCAATAGCCAATCCTGCGGGATCCTGTCCCACCAATATTAAGAACATCATATGCTGGGTGAACTAAATTCTTATCATCATCAAATTGAATTTGACCAGTGAGACCTGTGAAGTTCATCCTAAGAATTGTCTGGAGATACTGTTGACCTCCATTAAAAATTCTGAGCGACTCCAAATGCAATTTGCTTCCATTTGTATGATGCAACTTTGGGTCATTAGAGAAAGATACATTTCCACCTTCATTGAGAAAAGCATCAAGAGCTCGAGCAGCTAACCATACTGAATCATAAGCATAGAGCGCGTAAGAATTAAACCCAGCAGGTCCTGTGCTCTCTTTATTCTTTAGGCTGTTCCACCTGGACATGAACCTTTTCTTCTGATCAGTATCAGGTGTGTAATGACGAAGAGCAACAACCCCTTGTAAGAGATTCATCATGTCAATGTCAACTGGTTCTACTGAATCTAGAAGAGAAGGAAGCCAATCTGTAGCAATCCAAACATAGCCCTTGCTCATCATCCCAAGACTCTGGGCAACCGAAAAAATTTGCAGACCAGAATCAGGATTCACATGCACAACATAAACCCGAGATTCCATTAGATTTACTCCAACTAACAAGTCATTGATTGCACTTTTGGGTGCTCCAGGGGTAAAGGCAGCTTTGTAAGAGATCTTGCAACGTTTCTTTACCAGAGCATCACCCAATACAGATATGCCATTTCTGCCGTAATCATCATCTACAAAGATAGCAATTACCTCCCTCCAATCAAAATATGAGACCAGATCAGCAACTGCAAACATTTGGTAATAGTCACTTTGGGTAGAGCGGAGGAAATACGGGTACTGTAGTGCAGAAAGAGAAGGATCTGTTGCTCCAAATGACAAAAGTGGCACATGAAGTTCATTTACAACATGTGAGATGACATGAGCTATTCCAGAAGACTGGGGGCCAATTGCAACAACCACATCATCTTCCATCAGCTTCAAAGCTACATAACAAAGAACTTTCCATCAAAATCTTTATCTTTACAGTCTATCAGAGGGTAAGAGGCAGCAATGTAGATTGTGCACATCAACCCACAGTATTACTTTTGTATTTTGGGGTCCATTATAGAGATCCTCAATTTGACACAGATTTCTAGATAATATGCTATAAACGCTTGAATAGTCCCAACTCCGAAATTGAAAGTAGATGAGTCTACCATCAGGAATGGATTCAGTATACTTCATTTTGAGATTAACAGTATTTTTACTAGAAACATCAGAACAAGTAAGAGACTTTTGGCAGGCATAGAAATCATACACTAAATTGAAACTGCAATAATTATTCAAATCAAACTAACTGCCTGCATATATTACTCTATTCCGAAATTCCTAATAAGAAGTTATACGATAAAATGCTAAACAATGATATTAGCAATAATAATGCAATTCGATGATGGAGCTACAGTAGCCAATGGACAGTCTGCTGTCGACATCATAGTTTGTGCAATATGCTACGGTTAGGAACACAATCCTGGAATGCTAAAAATCAATGAAGAAATTGGAACTAGATACTGTAACCTAAATAGCAATAGCAGGATTCTAAACATAAAGAAAGTAGAAGTAGAATCTCAAATACAAAGAATCTCTTCAAAAATCAAACTAAAACTAAATGAAATAGATAAATTCAAATATGATCAAATTGAAGTATCTGAGTTTCATAAAAGTACCTTCTATGGTTCCAATAAATCCACTGCAATTGGTGTCTTGTACAATGAGGTTCAATTTTGTCCCGGGAAGAATACTGGAATCAGAATTTACATCACCCACTGCAGCTGCAATTGCTGGCTTAGCTGCTCTTCCAATTACAGAATTAATAGTAAATAGAGCTCCTATATTGACAACACTTGGCCTAGAAGAAGAAACAGTAACACTAGCATTTCCAACCTTACACAAAACTTCCATGGGGATAAAAGCACTACTGACAATCAATAGCAACTGTATCCTAGCCATGATTTGTCTGTTGGTAGACCTTGTATTCAATGATACAATCATGGCTAGGAAAAGCTTGCAGTTCTACTATTGACTCCTTAATTCACATCCACATTCCTTCAACATGAGCACCTGCCTATACCAACAACAGAAACTTGAATATAAACATGAACATGAATACCATAAACTTGTTGGTACCCGAAAAGAAAATTCATAATTGTAAAATAGATTCTCTACAATAAACTACAATTCCTAAAACAAAAGACTGCTAATGACACCTAAAACCCAGTGCTATGCTACCCACTAAAACAAATAAAGTATTGAAAGAGCACTAATTTTAAAAATAGGGTATATGTATACAAAACCCCAGATACTCTCTTTATCATGATTAGATAATAATAATAATATAGGATACTAACTAAATAAAAGATTAGTTCTTTTAACCCACATGCAATTATAAACAAATGAAACAAGAAACTTAAAAAAAATTAAAAAATTGTACGGTCAAGTTCATATTTAGTGAAAGGAGTAGTAATGAAAGCTTAACTTCATTACCAAATATGGCATATGTGCACAGTTCATGGAGTCTGTTATATACACATATGAACTCTTGAACTGAAGAGTACCCAACACTAAACACAAACACTTCACATCCATTAAAGATAGAAAAGAAAGACAGAAGAGCCATAAAAGCTCAAAATAGTCTTCTGAGCTCAAGCAAAGAATCATTCTCTTTCTTTTCTTATCTCCATTCGATTTTATTCTTGTGTTTTTTATTTATTCATTTTTATCTTTTCATTGCAAATCCAACTATTCTGGACGGTAGTCGTTCCGTTGCATCTTTCTTACCATGAATTGAGTTGAACTTCGAATGATTATAATTATTCTTCATAACAAATTTAAAAAGTATATTATATATTAAAATTTTAATAAAAAATTAATAATATTAGAATCAAATTAAATATTTGAATTCTTTGTAATACAATTTCTAATATGTTTACTAGTAATTAATATTAATTATTAGTTGAAAATAAAATTATATTTAATTTAGTGTCCTTAAAGTTGAAATTATTTAATTAAGAATTATTAGATTAATTAATATATAATTTTAATTCTCTATATATAAATATTTTAATTCTAATTTTATAATATAGTTAGTACATCAATTAATAAATATTAATTTTAAATATTATATAATTTTAAAATATCAAAAATATTTAAAATATAAAAATATTTTAATTATATTTTTAAATAAAATAAATAATAAGATTAATTTAAATAATTTGTTAAATTATTTAATTAATTTATCTGAAATTATTATTTATAATTAAAATAATAACACTTAGTCCTACAATATAAACAATGAGTTCATATTAAAAGATAATAAAACAAAAAAATCAAACACTAGTATTATATTTATTTATTAAAATCATATTTTATATTAAAATTATTAAATACGTATCAAAAGATTTTAGAAATTATAATTTTAATATATAATAATCTTACAATTAAAAAAGATTCCAAATTAAATCATGATTTATCAGATTTATATTCAAACCATTGAATGCCTTGTAATATAAGAATGCGAAGTGGCTAAAAGGGTCGACGGTCGTCAGAATTTTAACACTAATAGGATAGGACCCATTATTATCAATTTGTTAATTTAATATACAAGTTTTGATTAATAATAATTAATTACATTTCAACTTTGGAGAAATTAATATAAAATAATGTTCGTTTGTAAGATGTCGACGTCAGATGTGTAAGGAGTTAGTGTGGGTAATGACCTTTTTGGCCGGTACCAGTGCCGGTCTGATGAGAAATTAAAAGTAATAATATCAAGTGGGGTCCTGTCTTCAAGTGTGTGAAACATGTGGACACTGCTTACGCTGCATACACATACACATCCATAAAAAGGAAATCACCACGTGCATGCAGCTCCTTCATATTATATTCAAATGGAATAATGCAAATATGGCACTTTGTATTTTCATTTCTTTTGGAATAAGTTTTTGTAGTTTTATTTTCATTAAATTTTTAAGTCATTTTTTAAGAAACGTATAAATATGTTTACTTCAATATTCAAAAGATATTATTTGGTTTCTGTATTTTTTAATTTTACCTATCAGATTTTTATATTTTAATTTTTAACTAATTTTTTTTTTAAATTAACACATTAAAATTATTTAAAATTAATTTAAAAATGGTTCAATAATTTAGTAGTTTGACTTAATTATGTACTTTATTTAAGAATAAAGAATAAATATTTCTTTTTGAGTTATATATTAATTAAAAATTATGTAGATTTATTTATAATAAATATTCAAACTCATATATAAAAATTATAAAAACTTATTTTATAATAAATATTTATTAATTTTTCTTAATTTTTTATTATTTGTTAGAATTTTTTTATTCATCTTTTTATAAATAGTTTATACCTTTCTTCGTATTAGTTCATTTCAAATTTTTATTAATTAAACATCATATTTTAATTAATATAATTAATTAATTATAAAAATTGAGTACTAAGAATCTAAAATTTATTTCTATACACATTAATAGCGCGTGTAATACGCTCCTAATTACTGTTAGAAAAGGATTTAAATTTTATAAAAGTAAAAGTATAAAGACTCAATATCACCGAATAAAAGTATAAGAACCTAATTCAGAAAAAAAAAAAAAAAAAAAAAAAAGAGGCCGAATATGGTTTTATTTTTATTTATATTGAAAACTTCACCCCAAATATTTGCTAAACCCATTGAATATCACCTAAAAGAAATTTTGATAATTCAAATTGGACACACTATTTTTTTTAAATTTACTTTCTTGAACTCAAAATAGCAAAGTATGACACATATTTATGCATTTATATTAAATAAAATATTTTTATAAAAATTTGATCTTTCTCATTTTAAAATTAAATTTATAAAATTTTAAATTCAAATATTCGAATTGAATTAAACTTAGAGTTGGGCGAACAACTTGAACCAAAAATAAATCTAGCCTACAATGTAAATAGTCAACCTATTGGAGAATTTAAATCTATAGTCAAGCTTAACCATATTTATAAAATAAATAAGTCTACATAAAATGAAAAGTGAAATAAGGATCATTCTTCTATTTCTTTCTATAGTAATACTCATTGTTTAAAATTTAATTTGTATTAAAATTGAGAATTTTATCATATAATCACTGTAGCTATGGTTTATCTAGCAACTAAGGTTCCTAGGTTTTTTAGGATTTCTTCTGCTTGAGGCCTTCTCATTTTCTTTCTCTTTATTGCCTTTTTTTTTCTTACTCTTGTAAATTCTAGGGCTTCTTTCAGTAAGGTCGCATTTTAGTTTGCACTAGGGTTAACATAGTCTAAGAATTGGAAGACTTACTGAATAAGTTTAAATTAGTTGAGGAGGTGGAGAGTAGGTTATTTAGAAAATGGCTCTAGTAGTTTAAGTGGTGTGTTCTTTTATGGTGGGTAGAGTTTTACTATTATTATGAAAAATGTATTGATACGGACTTGGCACCCAATAAAGGGATTATTGATTAAGGAGACTAATAAGTGTGCTTTTTACTTGTCACTTTAACTTTAAAGTTAATCAAAAGGTTATTGTCAATATTAGACCTCAGCAATTTTTACAAGCATTTAAAGGTACTTAAGAAAATTTAGGAGACAATCAACCTTCTAGGTTAATTCTCAATGAGGCTGCTTTTTGAGTAAGGGTCTATAATTTTCCTTTGAACCACTGAACTGATGAATCTATTTGTGAAGTCAATTGGAAGGGTGATAGAATTAAAGACAACACAACAATCTTTGAATCCATATGCTAAGGTTACGATGATAGTTGATTTGAAGAGGCCTTCGGTTCGAGGAACTTGTGTTATCAATGAGAGGAAGGAACGTGTTTAGGTGTACTTTCATTATTAAAGATTATCAGATTCTTTCTATGTTTATGGTTGGTTGTATCATGGGTTGAAGGATTCTGAAAAGAATAATGAGAAGAGAATTAAGGAAGGATGGCCTTCTGATCCTATTGTGTGTGCTTCTCCGGCATGTAATAGGATTTTTTTTAAGGAGGCATTACTAGTGCTTTATTGGCATTTAACCATAGACAATAAGGTGATCCAGCAATTAGAGCTCAACCCACATTACAATTCAATAATGATAGTTTAGGGTTAAAAAATTTTGAGAACGAAAGATGAGCAAAGTGTGAGTAGGGAGGAGAAATTAAATAATATAGACCTACAAATAAAGTTAATGGAGGACCAAAATGGCGTGTAAGTGTATAATGTAAGCATTGCAATAAAACTAATAATATCATGATTGTTTGACATGAGAGTGGTGTTTTAATTCAAGGTTGGTCCAAAAGTTAGGAGAGTATGGTGGTTGTAATAGAATATCGTTACCATATAAGAAATAATGTCGTGCAGGGTCTAGTTTCACTCTACATGAATATGATATGGCATTTAATATTCCCCTTTAGTATCAAGCATTCTTGTCTCTTTTCATTCAAGTTGGTTTGAATGAAATATAAGGACTAGTATTCATAATAATGGTTATGGGTGTAAGAAAAAGAAAGATATGAGAAATGAACATTATCCTTGGAACCAAGAAGGGCGGAGTTGAATTGGTGACTTCAAATCTCGGAAAATAAATGAAGTGTAAGTTTTAGAGTCACACAAGAAATTGAATAAGGATAGAGAGTAAGAGTTAAGAAGATTGAGATAAGGGATTTATAATAGTTCGAGAACAATTCTCCCTATGTCTAGTCTTCAAGATCACACTTGAGTATTTCACTATAATCAACAATTGATTACAATCCTTAGGTTTTACAAGCTCACCCAACTACTTGATTTTTTAACAGTTAGGTTTTACAAGCTCACCCAACTACTTGATTTTTTAACAGGCTAACACCGAACCTTTTCTCTTAGTGTATCATTCCTTTACTAAGTCCCTTTACCCTTTTATTTTAATAAAAACTCAACAACCAATGCCTTATATTTTTAATATCTAGGCTTACACATAAACCTTCACAAGAGCATACAAGCTCTTGCAACCTTTATAAGGTTGATTACACACAAAAAAAATAGTAAGGAAAAGATGTGAAATGAATAGCAATGAATATGACACTTTTCAAGATTGTTCGCTAAACATAAATGTTTCTTAGAGGTAGGTTTTATACCCTCTAACAACCAAATAGATGTTATAAATAGGTACATATCCAAATCTTTACTTCTAGCTCTAGATAGTGCATTAAATGCACTGTTAGAGCATAGTCACAGTCGCTACACCTAAATTGCAGTCGCGACTGGCTTTTCACGATCGTAAAACTTAAAGTAGCAACAACTATAGTCCACGTGGCACTCTGTGATTTGCCATGTCAAATTTAATCGCTGGCAGTTTTCTTTAAGGTTTATGCAAATCGCATTTGTAAAACCCGAGGTGCAGGCGTGATACCTACTACCTTCTCAAAATTGAGCTTTGTAGATGTGATCCAGTTGCTCGCGGTCGAAAAATCTACTGCCCTCTGAAATCTCCTTTCCACAAGCGCTTTTCTTTGCTCGCAATCCCGATATTCTCATTTACTTCAACGGTCAAGTTAATTAAGAAAGTCGTGTTTGCGACATGCTTATGGCAGTTGCGATTTATAAGGCAATTTTGGTAACTTGTGTTAATTAAGCCTCAATAATGAACCTTTACAAATAACATTTAAAGTCAAGGTTAAATGCACTTGATTTTAATTGTCAAGGTTAGAATCAAGAGTGCCTTAAGTCATGAAAGAACTTAGGCTAACAATCTCCCCCTTTTTTATTTTGACAATTAAGGTTGAGTTTGAGAGATAAAATAATAAGATAAAAGAAATGAAATAAGAAGAGTTTATCTCTCCCCTATAAAGAAATGAAATAAGAAGAGTTTCTCTCCTCCTATATCTTTTCAAAAGACTCCTCCTTTTTTTATGAAGTTTTTGAACCTAACTCCCCTTTGAGTTACTTATGCTTCTCTCTCCTTTGTCTTAAAGATATTGTATTTAGCTCTCCCCCTTTTCATTTTATTATGTGTCATTTTTAATGTTCTCTCCAGTTTATCTCTCTATTGATAATGTAACTTAACTCTATTTTTATTTCAATTCTTTTTCTAAATTATTTATCTTTTTCTATCTCAATTCTCTTAATCCCCTTTAGCAAAATCAAAAACAAAATAAGTAGAGCAGAAGATAAAGCATAACTAGCATAACAAATGATAGAGTTACATATGACAAAAGCCATTATTATTAATAATGAGCAAAAACTCAATCATTTTTGTCTCATGATGGAATGAATGCACCATTATAAAAAAATAAGAGCAATAAAACAAGTAAATACATCAATATATATACCATGTTTTAAGAATCAAAAGAGTCTCCATCTATCATGCCAAGTTCCCTCTTAATGAAATTTAGTATTTCTTCATTTAGGGGTTTGGTAAAGATGTTAGCAAGTTGGTTATTGGTGTCAATAAATTCTAATACCACATCACTATTTTGCACATGGTCTCTCAAGAAATGATGCTTAATGTCTATGTACTTACTTAGAATGTTGAATAGGATTGTTAGAGAGATTTATAGCACTAGTGTTGTTAAATTTAATAGGATTGTGATCAACCTCTCTCCTCTAATCTCTTAGTTTTTGCTTCATCCATAGGATTTGAGTGCAACAACACCTCATCACCATATATTTGGCTTCCACGGTGGAGAGAGCAATTGAAATTTGTTTCTTGCTAAACCAAGAGACTAAACATTTAACTAGAAGATGACAATGTCCGGAAGTGCTCTTCTTATCTAAAAGACTTCCTGCATAATCAGCATATGAAAAGCCAATTATGTCAAAAGACGAATTTCTAGGATACTAAAGTCCTAAATGCAATGTGCCATACAAGTATTTCAAAATTCTTATAACTGCATTTAAGTAAGACTCTTTAAGACTTGATTGAAATATAGCACAAATAAAAATACTATACATGATATTGGGTCTAAAGGCAGTCAAATATAAAAGAAGTCTGATCATACCTCTATAAATATTTTCATTCACCTTCTCATCTTTGTCCAATTTTATTGAGACATTCATATGTGTTTTTGCTACTTTGCACCCATCCATCTCAAATTTCTTTAAAAGCTCCTTTGTAAACTTAGATTGATGGATGAATATTCCTTAATTGCTTTGTTTAATTTGAAGATCAATGAAGAATCTGAGCTCTCCCATCATGCTTGTTTAAATTTCTCAGTCATACACTTAGCAAAATCCTCACAAAGCAATTCATTAGTAGCACCAAAGATAATGTCATCAACATAAATTTGCACAATGAGAGTTTCATGTTTGTGCTTCTTTATAAACAAAGTAGTGTCAACTTTTTCTTTGAAAAAATTATTTTCTATCAAAAAGAAACTAAGCCTTTCATATCAAGCTCTACGAGCTTATTTAAACCATATAAGGCTTTAGTTAACTTACAATATGATTTAGAGACTTATGATTTTCAAACTCTAGAGCCTATTCAACATACATTTCCTCCTTGATAAAACCATTTAGAATCACATTCTTCACATCTATTTGAATTAATTTGAAATTCATGTGACATGCATGAGCTAAAAGAATTCTAATGGCTTCTAATTTAGTAACCAAAGCAAGGTCTCATCATAGTCAATCATTCCTCTTGGTTATAACCTTTTACGACCAATCTAGCTTTGTTTATAGTAATTAAGCCTTGCTCATCTCATTTGTTTCTAAATACCTATTTGCATCCAATAATTTGGTGGTCTTTAGGTCTAGGAACAAGTTCTCACACTTTGTTTCTCTCAAATTGGTTGAGCTCATCTTGCATAACAATCACCCAACTCCCATAACTTCGAGTCTCATCAATAGTCCTTGGCTCAAAACTAGAAACAAAGGCTAGAATATTCATTACCACAAGTTTAGAATGAGTACTTACACCATTTGATAGATCTCCAATAATTTGAATAGGAGGATGTTCCTTCTTAAAATTCAATTTCTTGGAAAGATTTTATGAACTCTCCATAGTTTGACTTTTTGAGTTGCATCATGGTTAGGTTGGATTTTCTGAGTAGCCTTATGGATTCTTCAATTCCTTTTGATGGGTCATCAAGATTGATATTTAGTTCCTCAAATGTACCTACAAGATCATTCACACAAATACTTTTTCCAAGATCAAGCTTGCTTGATTCATCAAATACAACGTTTATAGACTCTTTAACTACTAAAGTACGTTTGTTAAAGGCTCAATAAGCTTTGCTTGATGTGGAATAGCCAAGAAAGATTTCTATATCGGTTTTGGAGTCAAATTTACTAAGATTTTTCTTGGTGTTTAAAATATAGCATTTGCATCTAAATACTTTAAAATATGAAACCTTAGGCTTTCTTTCATTCCAAAGCTCATAAGATGTTTTATTTACTAAAGGTCTTCTGAAAACTCTATTTGCAACATAATAACTAGTGTTAATGGCTTCCACCCAAAAGTAAGAAGGAAGTTTATTTACATTGAGCATTGTTCTAGCTATTTTCACTAGTGTTCTATTTTTTCTCTCACATTTCATTTTGTTATGATGTCCTAAGAGATGAAAAATTGTAAGAAATGCCCTTGTTTTGCAAAGTGTTTCAAAGAAATCATTTTCAAATATTTTTTTGTGATCACTCTACCATTTTTCATTTTGAATACGTTTTGTAAAACTTTGGAAAACATTGAAAGGTTCATTCTTATAAGCAAGAAAATTAACTTAAGTAAATCTAGAGTAGTCATCAACGATAATAAATGCATATGAATTTCCACCCAAGCTAGTTACTCTAGTTGGTCCAAACAAATCCATATATTGTAGTTGGATTGATCTAGAGGTACTTATAATGTTCCTTTATTTGAATGATGATAGATATTGTTTCTCCATTTAATATGGTTCACAAGGTTTACCTTAGAAAGTCATTCATTAGTTCCTCCTTGGCTAACTTTTGTACAAGATCCATACTTGTATCTGCAAGTTTTTTATGCCATAGCCAAGATTTATTACTAATAGAGACAAAACACTTGAAAGATGGTTAATAATCTTGTGTATGTCAATTGAGTTAGTATCGTCACTTCTTTCTCCCATGAATACTATTTTATCAACCACTAGAGTGTTGACATAGCATCTATTGAAGTCAAAAGTGACTTTATTACCTTTGTCACATAATTGACTTACACTTAATAAACTGTGTCTTAAACCATCAACTAGGAAAACATTATTTACAATGGATTGTCCATTCTTACCAATAGAACCAATACCAATTATTTTACTATTGACATCATTACCAAATATGACTTTGCCTCTAACTTTTGATATTAACAAAGAGGCTCTTGTTTTCTGTTATGTGCCTTAAACATCCACTCTCAACATGCCAAAGATTTGTGCTTGTGGGCTTAAGACACACCTACAAGAAAAAGTCAATTCACTTGGTTTTAGGCACCTAAACAAGATTGGATTCTTAGGAGTTAACTTTGAAAGTGTCATCATGAAGAGGTGCATCTTCCTTATTTGCATTTAACATAGATATGTCCAACTTTCATGCAATAGTGGAAAGCAACCTTTGAATTAGGAGGAGTGTGAGGTCATTTACCATTTTTGCTTGAGGCTTGGACCTCAAAGTATTCACTTTGTTATTGCACATGCATAAGCAAGATTTTTATTGACTTTTGATTGCTTATACATGTATGCATGTTTTGTTCCTTTAGGCTTAGTCTTTAAAAATTATGATGCCATTCCTTTATTCTTTTAAATAGGAGGCTTGGTATGTTCTTTGGCCTTTGAAGTTCCTTTAGGAGTTCTTTTAACTTTCAAAGATTGAGTGGCCTTTACGAATGTTATTGTGTGAGATGTTGGAGATGTGGATAAGAAAGCTCGATTAAATCCAAGTCCATGTCTCATAAAAGGTAGCTTTTAAGATACAACTAATGTATCAAGAGACTTATTCCCTTTGTGAAATTTGAAAATTGAATTCTTAAGCTCCTCAACTTTGTTTTTCAATAAATTATTCTCTCTAAAAAGCTTTTCTTTAAAAACTTCATCCAATGATTTTCTTAAGTCCTTGTTGAATGTTTTAAGACTTGTAATTTCTTTTTTTGAAATCTCAAGATGTTTTTCTAAATTGGAACCTTTATATTTATAAAAATTTAATTTTGATAACATGTTTTTGTAATAGCTCATCCTGATCATCCAATACATCATCAACAAAAGAACGAGCAGATGAATAAGAAGACGATGAATTAAAAGAATGAAAAGTAGAGCTTATCTCATGTGTGTACTCCATGTTGGCCATGAAATAAAAGTTGGCCTTTTCATCTTAATCATTTTCCACGTTGGAGGTTGAGGATGAATCACTCCAAGTAGCCTTCTAGTCATTTTTATTTTCTTTGTCTCCTTACTTTCTCTTTAAGTATTTAGGACAATTTGGTTTCAAGTGTCCTTGCTTTCCACATTCATAGCAAGTAACATCATCCTTTTTGTCCTTGCTTGGTCTTAGCTTAGACAAAGATTTCTTGTTTATAAAAAGCTTGTTGCTCCTTTTTCTTTTGGCCTCTAGAATCCTCTTGACATGTTTGGTGATTACGGCCACATCATTGCTTTCATTTTGAGCTTTTTCTTGGTCTTTATTATTACTTGGATATCATTTGCATCTTGAGCTCTTGTGCTAATCTTAAGTGTTAGAGCCTTCTTCTTCCCACCATCTCTATCAAACTCATCCTTGACTAGAGACATCTCATAGGTTATAAGTTTACCTATGACAACATATGTTGGAGTCTTCTCAAGGTCTTCATTTGCTTCTTTTATGCTAGCCACTCTAGCACCATACTTATCCAAAGGAAGACTCTTAAGAATTTTATTATTAATATCCACAAGCTCATAATGCCTTATTGATAATGTTTAGTAGTCTATTTGTCATGTCAGTGATAGAATTACTTGGCTTCATCTTGAACATTTCATATTTTTGTGATGTATATTTGGATCTTTCTTGACTTAACTTGTTTTGTGCCTTCATGATAGTTCTCCAAGATAGTCCAAATCTAATGAGCCGTAGTGTAATGTTGGACTATCCAACACTCTTTCTAGATAGACAACTCACAAGCATGGGCATAACTTGTTTAATTTTGTGGTTTTGTTTCTTGTGAGCATCAATCCATTCTTCTCTAGAAAGAACCCTTTCTTTCACCATTTCTCATCTCAGTGGGAGCCTTCCATTCATTCACTATATAATCTCACACCTCAATTTCATATGAATCTAAATAGATTTCCGTTCGAATTTTTAAAAAGTATAATAAGATCCATCAAAGTATGGCTTGAGATGTTGAGCTCCTTCATTGGTTGCCATTGATTTTTACACTCGCAATGAAGCTTGAAAATAAATGATTAAGCTCTTATACGACTCGTTGTCCCTTAGAACCAAGAAGGAAGGATTGAATTGGTGACTCCAAATCGCAAAAAAATAGATGAAGTGCAAGTTTTAGAGTCATACAAGGAATCAAACAAGTAAAGGATAAAGAGTAAGGGTTAAGAAGATTGAGACAAGACATTTATAGTGGTTTGGCAACAATCCTCTCTACGTCAACTCCTTAAGATCATACTTGAGTATTTTACTATAATCAACACTTGATTAAACCTTTGAATTTTACAAGCTCACCTAACAACTTGGTGTTTTAATAGGCTAACACCGAACCTCTTCCCTTAGTGTGTCAATCCCTCACTAAGTCCCTTTACCCTTGAGTTTTAATGGGAACTCAATATCCAATTTCTTGTATTTTTATTAATACCTAGGCTCACACACAAAATTTCACAACAACATACAAGCTCTTTCTACCTTTACAAGGTTGACTATATAAAAAATTAATAAGGAAAAGATGTGAAATGAATAGCAATGAATTTGACACTTTTGAAGTTGTTGATCATTCATAACTATCTCTTAGAGGGGGTGTTTATACCCTCTAACAACCAAATAGACATTACAAATAGGTACATAGCCAAATCTTTGCTTCTAGCTCAAGATAGTGCATTGAATACACTGTCAAAGTCGCTACACCTTAATCTTGGTCACAACTGACTTTTTGGGGTCGCAAAACTTAAAATGGCAACTGCTATAATCCACGTGGCACTCCATGATTTGCTATATTAGAAGGAACCATTTGTATTTTTCTTTGAGGTTTATGCAAATCGCGTTTATGAAACTTAAGGTGTAGGCGTGATACCTACTGCCTTCTCAAAATTGAGCTTTGTAGGCGCGACCCAATTGCTCTTGATCGCGAAACCAATACCCTCTAAAATCTTATTTTTGCAGTTGTTATCCTTTGCTTACAATTGCGATATGCTCATTTACTCTAATAGTCAAGTAGATTATGCAATTATGTTTGAGACATGCTTGTGGCGATCATAATTTATAAGGCAATTTTGGTAACTTGAGTTGATTAGACCCAACAATGAACCTTTATAAAGAACACTTAAAACCAAGGTTAAATGCACTCAATTTTAATTGCCAAGGTCAAAATCAAAGGTGCCTTGAGTCATTAAAGGACTTAGGCTAACAAGGAAAAATAGTAAAAAGATAAAAATAAGAAGAATGAGGAAAGTAGATCGAGGATATATAAAGATTGGTGGTGATTATGCTTTAACAAGAATAGATAGGAAAGGGTATTAGATTATAATATTAATGTTTCTTCTTTTCTTGAGGATTTGATCGATCAGAATCGTGCTAAGGATGCAATTGATGGAGTAACAATGAGTTACTTAAGCTGGAATGTCTAAGGACTAAGGTAATCCCTAAAAGTTTTGCTCCTTGATTAAAATAGTTAGAGCACATTGCTCGAGTATTATATTCTTAGTGGAAATAAGGCTCACACAATTAAGTTTTGCTTCTATTTATAATTCTTATATGGTTGATAGTAATGGTCGTTTAGGTGTGCTTAAGTTGATGTGTAAAGATATATTGAGCTTGAGACTAAATCGCATTTGGAGCACTTTATTAATTTTAGTTAGTGATCCAATTAATGGGTTGAATTAGTGGAAAGGAACTAGGTTTATGGTTAGCCAAAATTAAAGATAAGTGAAAATCGTCAAAATTACTTGATGAGATGCTCTAAAGTATTATATGCCTTAGGTTTGTTGTAGTGACTTCAATAAAATAATACAACCTAATGAAAAGGAAGGTAGGAGGCCAAACCAATAATGACATATGATGATATTTATTGAGGTGATTGAGAAGCATAACTTGGTTAATTTGGGCTTCATGGGTTTTTAATTCACATGGGATAATGGTCGAGCATCATGTCATGAAACAAGGTAGTGGCTGCTCTCTGATAAGTTCCCCTCGCGTTCTTTATTCCAAAAGGCATAACCTTGTAGCAATATGTCCCTCACTCGGTGATGAACAATGTCTTCAGCTTGTCCACTATTGCCATCATAATTTGATTATATCCAGAGAACCCGTTCATAAAGGAGTACATTACGTTTGAAGCAGCGCTATCGACTATCACATTTATGTGAGGTAGAGGAAAGGCGTCCTTCGAGCATGCTTTGTTCAAGTCCCAATAGTCCATACACATTCGAACCTTACCATCCTTCTTCAGGACTAGAACAATGTTCGCCAACCATTCAGGGTAGTTAACCATATCGAGAAAATTGGCTTTAACCTGCTTAGCAACCTCCTTTGATATCTTCTCTCCCCATTCTAACCTTAGTATTCTCATCTTCTGTTTAACCAGCTTGATGTGCGAATGAGTTAGGATATAGTGCTTTGTTGTTTTCCTGTCTAGACCTGGCATGTCGTCGTATGACTAAGCAAATACTTCCTTTCTTTTTTCTATTATTTTTTTAATTTTCTCTTTTCCTCAAGCGTTATATTGTGAGTTATCAAACATTTCGTAGAATTGCATCTGTGCCTAAATTAAATGAATCAATTTGTATAGAATTAATGTTAAACATGCACATGTCATGATTATCAAAATGCACACTACCATTAGGAAAATAATCATATAAGTAAGCAAAGTCATTCATATCATTATTCTTAAAAAGAAAAAGAAACATCATCCTCATAAATGTCAGACGTTATTACATCATTGTCATAAAATACATCAATGATATTATTTTCAATTAGAGCAGGTAGAATCTCTTAACTTATCTTTTCGACTGAGTGGCAGGCTTTTCCAGCTTCAACTCTTCCATCTTGGTGGTGACCTTCTCACGGACTTCCTTGATACTCAATTTGATCATCCTCTCGATGATCAAGTTCTTGAAAATCTCGAACCTAGGTACCTTAGTCTCAACTACAAGAACAGGTTCAGGTTCGCCAGATAGGGCTTGAAATCATGGAAAAAAAATGCCTTTTAGAGTCTTGCCCCCCGGTTTGCCCTCATTTTCTTCCTTAGAATACCCCAAACATTACCGAGTGTTCTGACCTTTGAAGTTCAATAGCTCCGCAACACCCTACTGATTCTTCTCCAACCCATTCCATGCATGAAGTTCCTTTTTTTGAACATGCTAGCTACTTTAGGATCCATGCAGTCCTTATAAAGAATAACAACTTGGAATCTAGTAGGGGCATCCACTTCTTTGATAGCTTCCTAGATTGCTAAGATCACCTTACCACCTTCGACATAGATGGTGACTATCTCGTCTTCGTGAAAGAATTTTACCTTTTGAAGTATAGTAGAAGGGACTGCTCTTATGGCATGGAACCATGGCCTTCCCAATGATAGTGCAAAAGTCACTGGGATGTCCAGGACAGTGAACTCCACCAAGGATTCAATTGGACCCGTCTTCACCAGTGCTGAAAATGTCCCTTCTACATCCCTTTTAGTCTCGTCATAGGCCCTTATGACCATGTCTGATGGTTTTTGGTCCTTTGCAGTTATCCTAGTTTAGGGAGTATGTAAGATGGACATACATTGATGGTTGACCCGTCATCAACCATCACATATGTGGTTCTTTTTCCTTTCACCTCTACTACTTTGTAGAGGGCCTTATTGTGCTCCCTTTCCTTAAGCGGTAGGTCCTCATCTGAGAAGGTGATCATCCTGGTAGTCTTGTCAATTACTGATGTGAGCTAAACATGACTAACAATCTACAAGCAAGTGCACCTATCATATGTAATCTAGCTATGGCAAGTATCAATGTTGTATTCCATAGGAACTGAGAAGCTACTGCTACTATGTTATTCCTATTATCTAACCGTTCAAAAGAAGGTGAAGATCATTAACTAAAATGATTAAGAATGCAAATGAAAACTAAATTTTAATAAAGAGAATGAAAGCTTGAAAAAGACAATGAAATGAGTTAACCCAATTGGGGATCTCTTTAGCTAGCCGGCTTAAAGCAATAATTTATGAATTGATTACTTAAGAATTGCGGTCTGTGGATAATTTCTTAAATGAATTAACCTCTCTCTCGAGTTAACGAATTTCTAATCCTAAAGATATAAAGTTGGAATCTCTTCTTAATAATTGATATTAGAATAGCATTAATCTTTAAATTACCACTAATAAGAATGTCTAGTTCTTATTCTAGTAAGTTATTACACTTATCTCTAAGATGCACATCACTTAATCATACAAGCAGTTCTCCAAACTCAATTGAATTTTTCAATTACAAAGGAGCTCTCAAATTGATTCAACAATGAAGAAGAAACAATAGATTTTATTATACTTGAATGAAAGCTACAATCTTAAGTCAACAATTCAATCAATTAAGCATAAAACAAGCCTAGCATAGCTAAAGATCACCCCCAATAGGTTTAATAAGATTAGTTACACATGTTCATGATTAAAATAATACAAGAATCAAATACAAAATAAACAAGAATCAAAAAGAACATATACCCCCTTTTCATAAATGGTGGAAATACTATCCCCTCTTGAATAACTCTGAATCCAATCTCTATGGCTCAAGATCTCCTTCTTCTTTCCTTTGAATCTTCAATCCAATCCTCAAGAATAGCTATCTAGATGAAGTTGAAGTGGAATTCATCTCCTTTTCTTTTAAATCAAGCTTCGGGATCCAACACAACTTGGATTTGGTCCGTGCTGATCAGCACTGCTTGGATCCATCCCGTGTTGGGCTAAAATTGTACATCTAGCCTTCTTTCAGCACGACTTGGATTTGGGCCGTGATGCTTAGCACGGGCAATGCTCCTAGGCCATGTTACTCTCGGGAACCATATTTCTCGCCATGGGTAAGGAATTTCAGCACGCCCTCTGACCCTAATCGTGCTTCTCAGCACGGGTGTATTGGCAAGTATGTTGAACAATCTAACGCGCTCGATTCGTCCGTTTCTTCCCGATTTTAGTCTGATTTCTCTCTAAATTTGATAATGTACCTAGAAAAACATTGAGATACAAAGGAAACTAAAATAGGGTGATTAATACAAAAACACATAATTTACCGTAAAACAACTTAAAATCAAGCATGCGAATATGTGTAATATCAAGGATATCAATTACCGTTTTGATCATCTCCTCAATAGTAGTTATTGTGTTGACACTTATACCAAATAAGGCTTGGATCAGAGCCTTTCTGCGGTCTGATGAATGTATCAGTAGTTCCTAGAAATGAGCTGTCTTTTTCTTCTTCCTACACCATTCTAGCAACACGACATCTCCATCTTCAGGTGCTTGCTTCTCTTGTTTTAGCTCTTGTACCTCGGCTTCCTTACCCTTACCCGCTGGCTCAGTCTCGCAGTCGGTGTCTGTCTAGATGTCCTTGGCCTCGGCATCTTGAACCTCACTCTCAAACCAGATGTCGATAGTCATCACCAACTTCTTTTCCCCCCTCATTCCAGACCTCTAAGAGACAAGCCTCACAAGCAGCTTGATCGTCATATGATCCCCAACCACTCAGCACGATATCCTCGATCTGAATACAGCTAAGGATGGCCTCAAATATCTAACCTTGAAGTCATATTTGCTTGGGGGCTGCCCAAGCAAGTCTTCATACTCATACCGAGAAAGTTGCTTAACCTTCCATTTTCTAGTGTCGATAAAGTCCTGGACCTCGTGCTTGAGACGGTTGCAATGATTAATCACATTCCTAAAAGCCTAATGCACAATACTGATCATTGTAAAGCTTAGGACTATCTTTCGGTGATTGGGGCTTAAGCTTCTCGCTCCATTTTAGGTGTCGAAGCACTACAGATAGTGGTGCCCCCAACTTGGTGAAGGTTCTTTGTGGACTATTTGGCTCAACTGCTGGCTCGGTTTGGGGTAGGTCTATGAAGGAGTTCATGATTTCTTCTTAGTTGAAGTCTAGGTTGATCTTGGACACTTAGTTCAGGAGTGGTGTGATGTTGTAACATGGTAGGGGGTTCCTTCTAGTGCTGGGTTAATATGGGTTAGTGAGCTTTCTGGCATCGATGAGATCTTGGATTTCATGCTTTGGTCAGATGCAGTTATTGGAGTGGTGGCCAAGTGCTTGGTGGAATTTGCAGTAAGTGTTAGGCTTGTATCCAAGTGTGTTTGGGTTCAATGGGTTCTTTAGGGTGATAGGTTGGAGCATGCAATTTTGAAGCAGTCTCTCAAGATCTTAGAGAGCAGTTGCTTGAAGTTAGAAAACTTCCTCGGTTGCTGCATAACATTCACATCCAGGGTTCATCATCTGTGACCTTTCAACACATCTAGGAAGAACATTTCAGACCACCATGCGAATCTGATCCTTTTCAGAGGGCTTGTTCTTCATCAGGCTAGCCTTATTCCTCCATCTAGTTAAGAAATCAAAAGACTCATTTGGCTTCTGCTTAGTTGATTCGAGATCCCTGATTGACACTTCCAAATGAGTATTGTAGTCGTACTGCTTAACAAAGGAATTGCAGAAATCACGCCACTCAGCTTTGGCGAATTTCTTCAGACTTATGTACCAGTTGACCGCGGGCCCTTCTAGTGACAGCACAAATAGCTTAACAATTTGTGTCCTACTTAGCTGAGTAGTTCCCATGTTCATCACAAACTGCTTTGGATGAACTTTCGAGTCACTACTCCCGTTAAACTTGTTCATCTCAAGCATCCTAAACTTTGTAAGCAGCTTGTCTTTCCTTGTCAAAACCAGCTCTTCGAAATCATAGGTTGGGTCCAAACCTTTGATTCCAGCATACCTTACATCTTATCAAGTTGGGCACTCAGTCAACTCATAGCTTTGTTGGTGGCAAGAGAAGTCTCCATCTTAGCCTAGTCAAGCATGAATTTATTGAATCCCAAAAGTTTTGGGCACTCCCTCACTAGGTTGGGTCCTCAACATTATGGCATTAGGCCTTGATAGTAGTAGTAGCGAAAGAATCTTAATGGCAACCACACCCCAATAGTAATTGGCCCTGGAGCAATAGTGAGGCTTAGTCTGCAGCCATCCCAGCTAGGAGTTGTTGAAGTTCCTCCCGAATCACACTCCTCAAGTCTTTGATTACAACATTCTTAAGGGTCTCGACGTCCTATTCATTAGCTCTTTCGTTGGTCATCTCTTTTTAGCATCTCGGTCTTTCTAGATGCTCTAACACAGTTCTGATTCTTAGAGAAATGGACTATGTCTAACCTTTCATTATCTTATCTCTTCCAACCCATGGGAGAGTGTATATGGCTGAGAAAAAGGTTAATATGATGCATGTAATGTATGGGATGTATTATGTGCTATGCATATGAACAAAAGAGAAAAGGTTAACATACAAAGTAATATACAATTCATCCTTCTAACCTTATTACTCCCGCACACGGTTCTTAATGAGTCTTTTTTCCCTAGGATTTTTGGCTTGGGCTTTCCATCAATAGGGGATAATAGGTCCGACGAGCATGCCATAAGCTCTCAAAGCGGATTAAAATAAATAAGGTGATGTTTCTTAGTGTAATAATAAAAGTCTGCATATTTTAGGCCTAGAGACTAGTTCGCATTTGGCCAAGGTTTCAATGCTTGGGCTTAAAACACTTACAAGGAAGAACATCTCACATAGCAAGCAACAGGGTTCCTAGGGGAGATTTATTACGGTCATTGCCATGAGTTGAGTCTTGGGTAAGAATAAAAGGCTCCCACAAGCAAAAGGTATCCTTTCTTGGCTAGTCTCCCCACTCAAGGGTCCATGCGACAAAGAAAATACACTATTTACTTGTGAGTGATGGTAGCCAGTGTTGCAATTCTAAAATTCGAGTGGAACCAAAGAACCGCTAGTCGACACCATTAGGGCTATAAGGACCAATGTGTATAGTGTGTGAAAGTGTAATGATACAAGAATAATTTATTAAATAATAAAATTAATGCCAAACATACACTGAAATCAACTTCTCTTATCTCTAGTGGAGTTACCACTATAGGCGGCGGTTTCCGGAGCACACCCAAGTGTCTTTAACGACTATGGCATTGTAAGGCTTTTCAACCTAATCAGGAACACACTAACTAGTCACTAAGACTAGCAGAGAGATGGGAGTCGCCACTCGGGTGATCATTGTGACACTTTTACTAATGAGTGGTATTTCTCAAATTTCATAAAGAAGCTTACACTATAGAGTCCACAGATGGATCCGGAAGCCTATCAGACTACCAGATTCATGTTGGATCAGCTTTTAACCCTAAGTCTATGTGGCCCATTTTTATTAATCAATCATATAATTATATATTTACTTAACATACAATAAATAAAAATAAATGAAATAAAGCAGAAAGAAAATTCCTAATTATTACAATCTGCCTACAACTACGATTGTGAAAAGAAAAAGACCTAAAACTATATAGAGGTTAGGAATACATCAAAATATGTCAAAAATATATTAAACTTAGAGTCTATCTTGAACAACTGGCCGAATATACATGAGGAGTCGATCAGCTCAATGTAAAGCAATTGGCTCTTCATTGAACTGATAAGCTCTAGGGTCCTTAGGCAAGTTATCATTGAGTGTCCTTCGATCACCAACACAATCTCGCATTCTTAGAGCCGATTTTCACATATATAGATGTTAATAATTAATTAGAATGAGATAAAATAGATTAAAAAAATATAAAAATAAAAGTTATAGAAGCAAATCAAAACCATAAATCACTAAAATCCTAAATCTCATAAACTAATAGAAAACAATCAAAACAAAAGAATCATGTTTGAATAGGTTCAATTACTTAATCATAATAACAAATAGATCTAAATATTAACTCTATAGTATGTTTCTAATCAAATCTAAAATTATGCTTGTCAAACATCAAATCTCAAAAAAGTCCCAAGTTCTTATTATCATATTCAAACCTAATCTAATCATATTTATCATAAGATCAAAATTCTAATCATGTTTCTAAGAATAGATAATATAAAAAACACAAGAAGAAATGCAAGAATTGATTTCTATGATGAATGTGGATGTATGGTAGAACGAACCCTCAGGTTGTCACCTTGAATGTTGGATCTGTGAGTCTCGGGCAATAAGAATGCAGTCGAATCAAAAAATAGCTTTGTGAAATCTTCTATCAATTGAAAAATTGTTTCTAAAATGCTATTTCTTAACTGACTTATTTCCTAAAATGTCTCTTTCTTTAATGGCTTCTACTCTATAACGATAGCTAAGATTAATGATGCTTTTCTTTTTTATTTTCTCTCTGTTCTTTCTTTCTCGATATTTTCTCTATATCGATTTAACTTACAGTTGAATTTTAGTTCTTGATTCCTCCTTGAAACCTTAAACACCTCGTTCTATTTATAGAGATGGGGTTTCAAAAGAAACTCTAGAGAAAGCATAGGTTTTTAGGAAATATTGATAAATATCCAATTTATTTATTTAAAATTAAAATAATTATCGATAAAATTATAATCATCGCTAAGAAAACCTTATAGAATTTGTAATTGATTGTAAAATTGTCTGAAAATACAACGTCAGAGTGTCAAAATCCAATCAGTTCTATGAAGAGCCGATTGGCTCTATAGAGGAAGTTTTACAATTTGTTATTTAGTTCCTGATTTTATAAAAAAATCATCGTTTTAACACTCAAATTTAGTTTTTCTTGGCAATTAGGTCCAAATTCATTTTAAAAAGATAATTCCAGCTGGATTAACCTCGACCTTAGCCTAGGATTCATTTTTCCTTCACCTTCCGAGACCCGAGAAGGCAATAACTTTCATCATAGGGTTTTTCCTTTTCCCCTCGATATCTAGATCCGGAAAAGGGGTGCTAACAATAATCCTCGTTCTTCTTCTTATTAAAACACTGGATCCTTAAGGTCGACATTCCCATTTCGACTAGTATTATAACTTTTGCTCCATATGCCAATTTAAAGGACGTCTCTCTAATAGCTGTTCTAGGTGTGGTTATGTATGGCCAAAGAATACTATGAAGCTCATCAACCCATCTACCTTTTCTTTTATCTTATCTTCTTTTTCTACCCTTGGAGGATTGGTTGATTTGTGACCTTCGTTAGCCTATTGGACTGGGGACGAGCAATAGAGGTAAACCTTAGGTTGATTTTTATATGAGTATAGAATCTTTTGAACTCCTTATTATCAAACTGCTTCCTATTTTCAGTCACAACGGTATAAGGAATGTCATATTTGCAAATGATTTCTCTCTAGAAGAAGTTAATTATTATTTTTTATGATGGTTGCCACAACTTCCACCTCAACCCACTTTGTGAAGTGGTCAATGGCTACAAATAGGAACTTCTTTTGACATGCTGCCGTCACGAAAGGCCTAATTATGTCCATGCCCCATGCTGCGAAAGGCCAGGGACTGGTGATCAAAAACTATAGTTATATATGTAGATGAGATACAATATGATGCTCTTGACACTTGGTGCAAGTTTGTATGAGCGTAATTCCTGTAAATTTTAAATTCTAGTTTCACTAATTCTAAGGGGAAAATTGGTAAATTAATATTTATATGAATAAATGAGTGCTATCTAATTTAACATTTCTAAATAATTATATTATATTGATTTGTGATTTTAGATAATTAAATTGTAATTTTATTAATTTTATCAAGTAATTTATTTTGATTAATCATCATATTATATATATATATATATATATATATATATATATATATATGTAAGTGTAAATATTTAAATTTAAGGGAGCTTTGGTACTATAAATTAAGAGAAGGGATTGTAATGAAAATTTACAAAAAAAAAGGAAGGAAAAAGAATTAAAAAAATAAAAACAATTAGTTGGATCATGTATAGCCCCTCCCCTCCCCTTTTCTCTTTTTTCTTTTCCTTTTCTCTTCTTCTCCGACACACACAATGTTCCCCCTCCCATTACCATTGCAGCCACCAGCCTCTACCATTTCTCCTACTCCTTCCGCCTATGCCACTATCAATCCCACCCCTCACCGGAAAACACTCTAGAAGGATGCAAAAAAGCTGCAACTCGCTGCCACTGCTAGAATGATGTCTTGCCAGCCCCATTTCGTGATTATGACTTTAAAAATAGACTCTCCACCATTAGAAACCTTAGGATAGCCCTCTTTTCCTCCTTTTCCGTCGCCAAAAAGGGTGTTCAAAATTCAGCGAAGCCAAACCTCTCGGGCCTCGATCCGGTGAGATTTTGGCAAAAGCAATTGCATATTCAAACTCTACATTAGTCATGCTTCATGTAGGCACCTTCCAATTCAAATTATGACACCGTTGATGGTACCGGCTTTCAGATTCTGGTGTTTTTCGGCCCGTAGAAATTTGGGCTTTTAGCTCAGTATAATTTATTTAGACCCAAAAATTATTGAAAATTTTTTAAAAGATATTTGGTACATTAATTGTTAGTTATAAATAATTAATTAAATTATTTAATTAATTATTTGCTTAATTGTAAAAATATTGTGGATTTATTTTAGTGGTTAATTATTATTTGGTTTGATGAAAGTTGTAGCTGTGAGTAATTAAATTAAGATGCGAGAAATTATATGTGCGATTGGATCATAAATTAATTGTGAACTGGGTTGTGTTACAGAGTCGAAAAAAATTATGCAGTTATGAGTGACTCGACTCCTGTTAAATAATTGGACAATATTATAAGTGTTTTCTTAGTAGGTTCTAGACCCATTTTACGGGGGATAAATGTTCGTATTTTAGGGGAGGTTCTGCCAAATTTTCGGGTAGAATTTTAGAGTCGAAATTCTTAGACAGTTAATTCTAAGAGTCTAGGCCTAAGGTTGTTTACTAAATATTTTACTTTTATTGATTGTGTTATTTCCGTGAATAGATACCCTGTCGATTCAGCCTGCTCCAACCGAGGTATAGGAGTAGAGCAAGGGGATCGTCAGAACAGTGAGTTAAGGTTGTATATCCTCTGCATGTGTCCTGCCAATTTTTATGTAGCATTTTTGACTAATAATTATCACAAATATTTTTAGTATTATTATCATATTAATATATTTTTGCTATTATAGATATTGCTTGAAATTTTTTATTATTTATTATTATGTATTCAATTAATTGATTTATAGATTTAAATTATTTATCTAATTAATTAAATTTAGGTCTGCATTACATGTTCTATTCAATTTTATTTAATAAGTTATTGAACAATGGTAAGATTGCTTGCTATTTATGTCATTTTCATATAATCACATGCCACCTGATAGATTGCATTAGGACCGTGTGCACACCAGTATAAATCAAAGATAGGTAATAAGGGAATATATTTTATGATATGCCTTGGTTGAGTATAACTTTCTAGACTATGAAAATTTGATTGCCGGAGGAAAGATCCCTGGTAAAGCATTACTTTTTAGATGCCGGCTATACTGGAAATTAAGTGACCAAGCTAGATTTAAGGACCCTGGTTTAGCTTCGCTTTCTAGACGCTAGTCTTATTGGAATAAAAGAGCCGAAAGGCTAATAATATTGAGATTAGGGTTCTGCTGAAGTACTAGTATCGTATGTGTTAAAATTGCATATTTGTAAATTATGATATGATACATAATTATTATTCTGTGATGTTTTATATTATTTAATTTTATATATATATATATATATATGGCTGCTTAAATTTAGATATATGATTTTAACTCACTTTAGAGACTGACAGTCTCAATTTTAATTTTTCAGGTCACATCTAAGTTCTCCGTCATCTTTCTCTTGACAGTTCGACTTTCTCCTCCTTCAAGCCTATTGTAATTAATTTCTTTCTTTGTATTTTGAACTATTTAAAAATCTAGACTCTCTGCAATAATTGTTCCAAAGCTTAAATATTTTATTTTGGTCTGTTAAAACTGTGGAAAAATATTAAGCGATCATGCTGATGGATTAATTTAATTGTGTTGTGATTATATGAATGAATGTTGGTAAATAAATTGTTGATATATTCGACTAGTATTTATATATGTGGGTACTATTTGAGTTATTGATTAGTCAGGCTTGCTACAGGTTTTGGTGGCCTTAAGCCTACCCATTCCCTAGCACCGGTCACAGTCCCACAGATAGGGTCGTGATAATGAACTTCTATCCTCAAAGGATGGCTTTTCTAGCTATGGTGCTAGATGCTTCATGAGCACCACAAATCCCTTCATAGATCTCTCTAAGGACATAATCTGCTTTTTTCATCGAGATACATCTAGACCAAGGATGAGATATTAACTTTCTATAAAAGATACCCTCTTGAAAGAGTACATGGCTAAGATTTTCACTATCTTAGTTGCAAAATTCTCATCTTCTGGTAACTTTTCTTCTTCAAGGTACTGGATGATCTCTTTCATCCATAGGTCGTACTCTTCGATGACTAATACCTCTTCTTTCGCTATGTTGGGCTGTTCAAGTATGTAGAACAAAATCTTATTACTTGGCTCCCATTGCGAGGCAAGCTTAGCTAGATAATCTACTTCTTTGTTTTTATCTCATGGGACCTGGATAATACTCCATTGGTCTCTACCATCCTCAATTCTCTATAACATAGCTTTTGCCTGACTTATATACTTGGCGAGATCAAGATCTTTAACTTCAAAGATCTCCATTATTTTATTGACCACTAGCTGTGAATCACTGATGATATTCAAATGTTTGGCTCGCATTATTACTGCCATCTTTAGACCTATAAGTAATGCTTCATACTCGACAATATTATTAGAAGCTTTAAACTTAATTTTTACCAAGCTTTTAAGCTGAATATTGTTTAGTCCCTCAAGATGTATGCATGCTCCTGCCCTATCAACATTAGATGCTCCATCAACATGCAATAACCCTTTGACAAGATCTTCATCAACTTTTTCTATAATTTCAGGCATGCTCATCTCTATCACGAAGTCAGCTAATACTTGTGCTTTCATAGCCTTTTTGGGCTCATACCGAACATCAAAAGCCCCCACCTGAATCGACCAATGGATAAGTCACCAAAATGTCTCTAGCCACTACAGTACCTTTCTCAATGGTTGGTTCATTCTGACTATTATTGTGTGTTCTTAGAAATACTATATGAGCTTAATAATAATGGTGATGACAGCTAAAGACAACTTTTCTATCATAGGATACCGAGTTTTTGCCCCTTTCAAGACCTTACTCGTATAGTAGATAGGCTTCTGCTCGCCATGTTCCTCCTTAACAAGGACGAGGCAATGGTTTCCTCAGTCACTGCTAGATATAAATACAAATTTTCCCCACTCAAAGTTCTGCTAAGTAAGGGTGGTGAAATTAGAAGCTTCTTCATCTCCTCGAAAGCCCTTTGACATTCTTTTATCCATTCAAAGTTTTTAACATTCTTAAAAGTCTTGAAGAACGACAGACATCTTTTAGCTGAGCAAGGGATGAACCGACCAATAGCTATTATTTAGACATTTAACTTTTGCACCTCCTTGATGCTACTTGGTGGACTCATCTTTATGATTGCCTTGATATTTCTTAGGGTTAGCCGTTATCCCTTTCTACAAGATCATGAATCCTAAGAACATCCTAGCTTTAACACCAAAGGCATACTTATCAGGGTTTAATTTGAGTTGGTACTTCTCTATGATGTTGAGTGCTTCCTTAAAATCTCTAGCATAATCCTCAGCCTTAGCTGACTTGATGATCATATCATCCATATATACCTCCACAGTTTTGCCGCTCTGATATTTGAACATAGTGTTTACCAAACTTTGGTACGTTGCTCCAGCATTATTTAGACCAAAAGGCATTATTGTATAACAAAAGGTACCTATATCCGTGACAAAAGAAGTCTTCTCTTCGTCAGAATTAAACATCTTAATCTAATGAACCCCTGAGCAGTATTGACAAAGTTTTATACTACATAATTACTTATTGAATCCACTAACTGGTCAATGTTGGAAATGGGATAACTATCTTTTGGACAAGCCTTATTTAAATATGTACAATCTACACATATTCGCCATCCCCTATTTGGCTTCTTAACCAAAACCACATTCGCTACCTAATTAGGATACGTTACTAGCCTGATGAACCTAGCTTTTAGCAGCTTGTTGACTTCTTTAGCTATGGTGATTTACTTTTTAGGAGCAAAGCTTCTCTTCTTTTGCTTGACCGACTTAAAACTAGGATTGACATTTAACTAATGGGAGATTATACATGGATCAATCCTAACTGTTTCAGAAGGTGAGCTAGCAAATATGTGCATTTTCTCAGTAAGCATCTGTTATATACTTTGGATCACTTGACCAGACAATTCGATGCTGACCTAAACTACCTTCTTTAGATCCCCGCTAAAGATAACTTTTTTAACTCTCCCATTACCTCTACTTTTGCTGAACCTTCCATTGTTGGATGCATCAAAGCTTCTACAAGGAGTGCTTGTCATGTCCTCTTCAATAAGGTAAGATAGCATTCTCTCGCCATCTTCTAGTTACTGAGCATAGTTATAACCCCTCTAGAAATTAGAATCTTCAGCTTTAGATAGTTGATGTTCATGGCTGCCTTTATTTCCACAGCATAGGTCGTCCGAAAATTACATTGTATGCAAATGGAATATCAATTACCATGAAGGAGGTTTGCCACTTCTTGGTCAGTCCCTTAATTCTATATGCTTTCCTAGTTTTTCCCTAAGTTATACCGTTAGCTTAGTTATCCCGAAAGGTTGTACTGGTTGGCTACCTAAATTGAGTAATTGAGTCGTGCACAGCTTCAAATTCATCACTCCCCTACTGATGGCCTCGTAGCACTATAGAGCTATGATATTGATCGCATTTTTATGATCCATAAATAGCCTCCTTACCTAGTAGTTCTCAATGAATCCTGAGACTACTAAGGCATCTTAGTGAGGCATTTCAATTTCTTCTCTATCCTTCTCTGAGAAAACTATATCTAAAAGTTTCTCATTCTCGGTCATCATAACTGTGACACCTGTAAAGGATGTCAGACATACATTGTATGCAAAGACTGATACATAACATATTTCTTAACTACTAACTTTTAACTCACAAATTAATATGTATAACAAAAACTATTTATATGAGTCATACATATCACATACCAAAAAGCTCACAACATCAAATAGTACACTTTTCTTTTATACACATAGAATGCTCCAGATTTATACATGATAATGAAATCCACTAGACATGTCACGTCCAAGAAAGAAAAACTGAGGGCGACCTCCTGCTGACCTACTTGACATAATGCTAGTGCGATAGATGTAAATGTTTCGTCAAAACTAATTATAATTCTTCTAATCCTAAAAAAGAAATAATGCAGAGGAGTGAGCCTGCAACTCAGCAAAAGAATAACATAACTTCCAATGAAAAATAACACAATCAAACGTGTAGTATTATCAAACATCAAACTATTCGATATTTAATTATGACTTTATAGTGTTTACATAAACCTTGTCATAGCATTTTCTTTAGGACAACAATGAACTTGTGAATTATATTTAATTCCATAATAATATATATATTTTTATTTTCATGGATCCCCATACGCACACAGCCAACTATAATCTTATGGGGAATTCCATATCGCACACAGCCTTGCCTCATTCACAAGTAGTATTGCGTCCTTACAATCATCTGACCATAATTCTTATATATATATATATATATATATATCATTTAAATAACTAACATCTCCATAATATATAAGAAACCATAATAATACCTATGATATACCAAAAACATACCATATTCCAACATGGCAGATTTAATAGTATGCATTCACAAATACACCAAACATTCCACATTAGGAATTCCAAAGCCATATTCTCCAGATCAGTAATATTATAAGTCTAGATTAATTTAAAACTGATTTTATATCAAATGGATGTGTATAGAAAGAGAAACATCAAAAACATTCTACCATGGTCAAGCTGTCAATAAAATTAAGCAACAGAAAGTATGATCCAGATTGGCCATCAAAACAGCAAAATCAAGCTTCCTCTATTTCTATAATATTTGTAAATTACATTTCAAATTTTCTATAGCAATAAGTAGCACTCCATTTGGAGTTATAAAACTCCAGATATGGCTAAATCAAATATATTATTCACATTATAACAGGACACTCGAATTCACCATTCAACATTCATATAGAACATTAAGTTATTCACTTGCCTTTGTTGCTCCCTTCCCTTTGCTTGAGCTTGGGTGTCACCCTCATTCCAAATTAGTTTAGCTGAAATAGATCATAATTCACTTATTTTTAAATACCCAAAGTTAATAGAATTTCATATAGCATGATAACGTCACTAAACTCTCTACATATGTGTGGCTGCCAACTATGACAGAATTAATAGAGTGAATTTAAAAATCCACCAAAACTTCTATACAATAAATTTCATAATGAAACTTTTCATATCACTAACCTTATGTCTCTAATATAATTTAAAACTGATTTTGTTTCAATTGGAGGTGTATAGAGAAATATTCGTATAAAACAATCCACCTTACTCACACCAAAGATGGAAACTGAACAATAAAATGTATTCTCTTATTATACTAACATAGAGTCTGATTCAGATCGAGCTAAAGAAATAAAAGCTTTAGATGACCCCTTAAAATTTCTATATTATTAAAGAACACTCAATTTAAAGCTTTCTAGCTTAAGATATGATCAAAAAAATAAGACTGAAAAATTAGATCTTTAGAACTCGAATTCTATGTCTTCTAAACCCTAACTCAATTTAACAAAATATTAAAATTACTTACCAAATAAACCTCTAAAGCCTTTGTAGATGAAGATTAAGATCAAAAATGGATTTTAAACCTCCAAATTCCACTTGAAAATTCAGTTTCCTTTTTTTTGAAGAAGAAGAAGAAGAAAGAAAGAAGAAGAAGAAGAAGGAAGAAGAACTACTACCTTTTCTTTCTTCTTCCCCTTTTCTATCACATTAATATTTTTTTTTTAGGTTCAATTAACCCCTTAATTTTTTTCCATTAATCAACTCAATCCTTTAACTTTCTAATTCTTATTATGGACTTAATTGTAACATATATAATATTCTTTTATTTAACATTAGCACTAATACCATACATATCTCATGCATTTCTCATATCTATATGATATGCATGTTATAAAAATAAATGCAAATGCATTAGGTGCGCATTACAATAACTCAGCCTCTTTTTCTCTTAGAGCTCTTAGCCATAAACATAGCTCCCCTAAAGATCACACAAACATCACCTTTCTCGAAACCTCTCTTTCTTAGGGACCCTTCCTGATCTCTATCTCTTGATCCTTTGGAGACCTTATAACTTATGTCCTTATTGAACTGACCTTCTTTTCTAACAATAAACCTCTTAAGGTGCTCTCTCTCAATCAGCCTGTCAATATTTCTCTTAAGGCGAATGCAATCCTCTGTATCATGACCATGATCATTATGGAACTTATAATATTTGTTTTTATTCTTGCAATCTGCGGTTTGCTTGGATACTGGATCTCACCTTTATTCTTTTGAACCCACATCAAGATGTCGGTTCTTAATGTGTTCAGAGGAACGTCTTTAGTATTATTGCTCCTAGAATCACTCTTCCTCATATCATCCCTATACCCTTGCTTAGGCTGATCAGACTTACCTTTTGACCGATTATCATGGTTGGTCCTTCTTGTAACTTGGTAATCTTCGTCTAACCTGATGAAACTGTAAGCTCGATCCATGAGCTCAGCGTATGACTCTAGCAGGTCAATGGTTAATGATTCCTTGAACGTGTTCATGCAAGTATTGTCAATCATTGCATCTATAGTTGTATCCTAGTTGAGCTTTTCTACTTGGACAACTTCTATGTTCAACCTTTCCATAAAATCTTTCAAGATTTCATCACGCCTTTGAATATACTTTTTTAGATCATTGGACCTCATCTTTAGAGGTATGCTAGTGAGGAACTGAGCTTTAAATAATTCAACAAGAGTAGCAAAGTTATATATAGAGCCATCTGGCAAGCTCTGATACCACTTATGTGCACTTTTCTTTAGGGTTGTTAGGAAAATTCTACACCTGATTGGATATGACACATTATGTAATCCTATGTTAATGTTAAAATTATTAACATGATCTAGTGGATTCCCTGAACTATCATAGAAATCTAAAGGTGGCAATCTTAGCTTCTTAGGGAAGTGCTCTGCTGGGATGCTCGGACATAGGGGATTACCCTTAAATAGAACCTCATCTCTCATTATTCTTCCTATACGATACTTTTTCAGAGATCATTTACTTTCTTATTGATGGTCTACTCAAGACATGCAGAATCATGAGTTTGAGAATCAGAACTCTCCTCCTCAATTTTTCTAGCTCGATTATTACTTTTACGAGACCTATTATCCTTTATTTGATTATTTTTTATCCACAAGATTTATATGGTCGGTGGTGGACTGATATCAATGCTACACTCTATCATTGTAGGAGCTCGGTTGGTGTTTATTGGCATAGTTTGCCTTACAAGTGTTTAAGCTAGAACATTCTCATAATACTTCTTCACCCACCTATTGATTATACATAGTAACAACATCCTTTGGCGAGGCTTGCTAAAGATGTTGAGGGAGATCTAGTGGTAGAGCTCGGCTATGAGGTGTAATGGGCGACGAGAAGAATGGGGACTGAGATATAGGCGCTTGAGGTTTCTGCCCCATCTCCCTTTGCCAAGTAACTAAAATCTCTCCACAGGGATAGACCTCTCTAGGTATAATTTCCACTGAAGATCTCCTCAGGTATGAAATTAATATTGGAAAGATTTCTTCTCTAGGGCTGGAAAGATGGTGTGATCATTCCTGTAGGACTTGAGGATCGATGATCGACTTGTGGGGGCAATTAGAGGTCTAGTAGGTGTATCACTGATTCCAACTCCAGTCCTTGGTGGGAGAACATCATCTTTTTGATCTTGACCAGATGTTATTTAGCTTGATGAGATAGGAAAATAAAGTTTTTTGCGCAAAGTTTTTCCATAGACAGAGCCAATTGATAACTCGGTCAACTAGATGAGCTATCAATAAGATATTGAAAGGTTGACCCGATCTCTGGAGTACCTATAAAAATGGTTAAAAGGCGTCGAATGGGGTTGTCCGACCACTTACTTTGATAATTAAATTAATAATTTATGAAAGGATGGCTTAAAGTATAATGAGTGTGTAAAATAATATATTGTAGCTTTTTATATAGACGTTGAAGATCTCTTTGTCCTATTAGGAGAAGAACTCTGTAGATGTAGGTCGTCCTAATTACAATAGAACTTATTCTCGTGACTGTCTGAAAAGTCCTAGGTCGGGTCAGACTCCTCGAGAAGAGTTCGACTATGACACGGTCTCTTAGACTTTAACCATTTACAGTTTAAACTCAAACCTCATTGAGATAAAATAAATGTGAATCAAATGAACAAACAAAAATTAAGAACTAATATATAAAATGGAATTTATAATTTACATTTATATTTAAATGAAAAATTTATTTCTTATGCTACTTTTCAATTGTTTTCTGGTAACTGAAGAAGCTTGCATTTTCGTTATGAGATTTGTCAATGGTTGAATTACATATATATATATATATATAGTGGTAAGAATTTAGATAGGCTTTTAATTTGTGCACTTACTGATTGTTTAGCTCGTCATATTCTTAGTTTGGATGTAGCTATGTAGTGGTTTGCACATCATGTTTGTTGTTTATCTTCTTTAGCTAAGGATGTGAGCATTATAGATTCTCTTAATTTTTTGATTCTTGTTTATTGTTATTTCTTTTTAATAAAGTATTTTGGGATGCCCATTGTGTTGGTCCGAATAACTTGTTATCCTAGCTGAAATGCTCAGATAACTAAGATGTTTGGGTGCATTTTTAAAGTGCCTTTCAAGTAAATTCATGTTTAAAAAATAGAAAAAGAGGAATAATCTTTTACTAGATTAGAGTTAGACTCATATTTGGTGTACTTGCAATTTCTAGTTGCTTTGCAATCAAATGCGCCCTTAGAAAGATTATATATATTATTAAATTCTTTTTTCTATATTGGTTGAATTCTTTAAATAGATTTATGATAGGCCAAAATTATATATGGTTATTTAGGATATTTTAGAGTATTTATGATATATTTTCTATACATAATATAGTGAAAATATGTATTTTTACTTCACTTAAGCTTTACTGTATATTTTCAAGTAATATTAGCTAAGAGAGAAAAATATGAAGAAAAATACTAAAAGATGAGATTAAATAGGACTGCTGCTGTTGAAGACCAATATTAAGATGCATAAACTGCTATTTGTAAGGCTTAGCGGAAAATCATTATTCATTTAGGGGCAATGTAGTCACTTTATTTAATTATTAGGATTTGAGTTAGATTTATTTTGGGATAATATTTGGTAAAAATAAGAATATCTATAGTTCTATCTATTAGATAGACTTATATTGTTATACTTATCTTTAGGAAAACTTATATTGGTGGATGACTCTACTCTGTATATATCTTTATAAATTTAATTCTAAAAAGAGGAGGAGAGGTCTCTCATATTTGCTCTCTGCTATATCTCCCGTTAGCATATGTGCACCACTCATCTCTACAATTCTCTATAATTCTACATTAAACACTTAGTTTTAGTATTCATTGTTCTTTTAAAATCTAATAAGCTTTTTAAGAAGTGAAGAGTGGGGATCAATTATTTTTTTACCTTCAAGAAATTCTAGATCTAGAGGGAGCTTTAATTTTCAGTCTTATTTTATGTCTTTCTATTTAATACCGTGATCATTTGGTTAAATATGCTAGGCCGACTTTTATAAGTATTTAGTTTAGCCTTTTTACTTATGTATGAACCTTGTTATTTTTTATTAGTTTCAGTTATTATTATTAATTAACCATCATATTAATTTAATAATAGTAATTGTTATGAAAATAGTTAGATTGAATGTAATAGAACATCATCTTTGCTTCAATCAATGTTGGTAGAAGAAATTTTAGTTGCATCATTAATTTGCGAAATTAAAAAAAAAAGGCACATCACCATTTGATTCAATAGATCTAGGCTTAAAGTAAAACAAGGGGGTTACTAAGTAATTGGCTAGGCTAAATACCATTTTTAGCATATAGTTTTAAATCATAAGCATTTGCATTGCATATTTACTTTATTAGTTTGTTGTATTTCTTTTATGAATATTAATCTCTCAAAATATTAGTTTAGAGTGTTTAGATTTACTTTTAGTGTTTTTGTGTTGATAATTAATCTATATAATAAATGGCTCATAGTTCCTTGAAATATCAATCTCATAGTGTTTTACCGCCATTTACTATAAGCATGGTTCGTATACTTCGACTACTAACTTAGACACATCAATTTATGTTCATATTATTGTATCTAAAAAATAGTTTTCCAAAATCTTATTAAGTTTAAGTTTATAATAATTAATAAATAAGAATTCATAAATTAGCTTTAGATTTGTATACATATTTTTTTAGTTTTTATATTTAATAACCTAATTGACGATTTATAAATATAAATTTATAAATTAAATTACTTTTATTATATATTCTAAGTTTGATTATATTTTTCATTTCTTATTAAGTTTAGTGAGGCAACTTTGTAAAGTTTTTAAAATAATTAAGAATTTAATTAGTTAAGATTTAAAATATAAGGACTTATCTAAACTTTTTAAAATTATAAAAATTAAAAGATATTCGTTACCTCATGTTGAAAAGATAAAAATGCAAGACATCAATGTTCACAAAAATAAAGGCTCTACGTATACAAATAAGAATAAAGAAAATAAATATCATAAGGAAAAATTGCATTCTTTATTTGGATTTAAGAACTTGATTACAAATCATAATTCTTTTTATGTTTTAATATTTAAATTGAATATTTTATTCCAAAATTGTTACTTTTGTTATTTAGAAAACAACAAAAGTAAGAAATGAAAATTTTCAGTTGTGATATATATAATTAAGATTTAAGATTATGAAATAGCAAAACCGATATATATCTAAAGATAAATTTCAATGAGTTCTTTTTATAATTAATTTCTAGCAGCATAAAATAGGTATCCATATAATATTAAATTTTAAAGTGTCATTTATAATATAAACTTTGATGATAACCAATCAGATGAGGTTAAGGCCACACCTATTTTTGTTAAGATGACATTATAAATAAAAAATAGATATATATGCTCATTAATAAAAATATATAATATGATAGGTCCATAATATATATATATATATATATATATATATATATGTATATATTGCAGAAGATGATGATGATGATAATAATAAGGGAGATGAAGATGTTGAAGATGAAAATAATAATAATGAAAAAAAAAAAAGACATTCTAATAATGATTTAGATTCTGATAATGATGGTAAAGGACCTGATAAACATAATATCATCTTGAATGAAGATACTGTTTGTGTTAAAAATATTGAGAAGAGTAGTAGTATTGGTGATAAGGGAGATGGAAAGAAACTTGAAGGGGAAGGTGTTGTTAATATATTAGAAAAACTAAAGTAGGTGATGATAATATTGATGATTATTCTTATTTTTATTTTCAGGTATTCTTTATTAATTATTTTATATAATTTTATTGATTTTTATTATAATTTTTATTTGTTAATATATTGATATTTTATTTTATTTTAATTTTTTAAAGTGTTAATCAAGAATTTAATAGTCAAAATTCTGAAAATGGAAGAATTCACTCTAGTTCATCTTTCTTTTCTGATAATATTGATTCTAAATTTCTTTTAGAAATTGACATTGTTGTTAATGTTGTACTTTCGATGAAGTCAACAAAAGTATTTTTTTTATAAAAGATACTAAATATATACTTACAATATTTTTTTCTCTATTAGTCTTTCATATAAAATGATATTATTATGATATCTATAATATACCAATTTTCCTTGTTGGTAATTCATATGAAATAATAATGTTATGATATCTTTAAGTTATTACATTTATTATGTTTTTAATTTTTTTTTTATAGGCCGGTGATATGAAAGTTCTAAATATTCTTCCTATTCAAACTATTACTCATGTTCATCCAAAAAATGATATTACGTCTAATTTTTATTTGCAATCTTCATTATAATGATTTTGGTTCATTTGGAGAATTTGATTTTTCTAAAACTGAAAAAAAAAAGTTGTGTAGGGATTAATCCTTTTGAAATTAATATTAGAGAAGGTCCAAGTTTTTTAGGTTGAGAAGATTTTGATGTTTGAATTGATGAAGGATTGAACAAGAGGAATAAGTAATATTTCTTTTTATAATTATATTTTTTTATTCTTTTAAGTTTTTTAATTTTTGTGTTTATTTCACTTTTTTATTTGTTGTAGAAAGAAATTTTATGTTGGACAAGTAATGTGTTTTGTCCTGGTTTTAACTTTAGTTGTAGTATTATTACTACAAAAATATATGGTTTCATCAATTGTTTAATTATAGTGAGTTTCTTTTAGGATTTGTAAGTTTTCTTATTTATCTTTAATTTTTTATATTTTTTGTGTTGTTTATTATTTGCTAGATAAAAATATATTAAAATGATATTTGACAATATACTATTTTTTATTTTTTTCTTATAATTAGTTATTTTATATTTTTCAGCATATTGATATGATACTCTACTATTTGAGGAAGAAGAGGAACTACTGAGAACATATGAAAGTTAATTTCACAACTGTTGATAGTTTCATCACATTTCTTTGTTGTACAATCTCTACAAGAAAAAGAATAAATGTATATCTGTTATTTTTATGAACCGTGTGGTAATTAATTATATAAAAGTTTTTTTTTATATACTGTAATACTATACAAATTGACCACGTGCTTTTTCTATCAATGTTAAAATTGAGAGTCATTGAATTTTAGTACAATTAACTTTAAGGATAAGTGCAGTTATGTGTATAACTCTAGGAGGTACGATCTTTATGACAAGAGAGTAGTTGCAGTAGTTGAGCCATATTCTATTTTGTTACCATAATTTTTTCAATTCTAGAGCTTTTTGATCTTCAAAACGATATTGATACTGCTTTTCTGGTCCTTTTGAAGGAAAATCTATGACTGATAATTTCATTGTTTTCATAGTTGATAATTTACTTTGTCAAACTTCAAGGTATGATTGTGTATTAGTTTTATTATTTATTATTTATTTTATTTTGTTCATATTTTTATGATTTTAATTAGTTGATCTTTTTTTTTTTAGTGATTATAGTATTTTTATTCTTGCTTTTGCTAAATATTTTGCATTTGGTGTTGATAAGTTTACTGTAAAATTTATTGTTGATGATCTTCGTAGCCAATATATTGTTGCTCTGTACAATTATGCAAGGTTTAAAGAATTAGTGGAGAAGTTAGTGAGATAGAGGATCGTGAAAGATCTACAAAGAAAAAATATTTAAAGTCAAAGAAGAAAAAATAGTGAAAAATTAATATTTTTAGTTTTGGATATGTTTTAGTTTTTATGCGTATTTCATTTGTATAACATTTACTGTTGGAAATATAGTTATTTTAGTTGTTAGCAGCAAATTATTATGATATTGAATATTTACTTTTTGTTTTGTTCATTTTGCTATATAGTTGTTTATTCATTATCAGAAAAAATTCTAAGATTTTAACAATATAGTTTTAGTATACTAGATTTCTTTTGATTATAATTATATATATTATATGATAGTTTTAATATACTAATAAAATACTTTTAATATAATTTTTTTCTGGTTAATTTGATATTTTATAAAATAATAAACATTGATTTAATTCTATTAGATTTAACAATAGAAGGTATAATAAATTTATTAATATTGAAAAATAGAATAAAGAAACAAGAAAAAGAAAGAAGTCCTCACTTTTCATTTTCTAGATTATTATGTACAATTAATGAGAAATTATGCAATTTTTATTTTATTGAAGTTAAATATATGTTTTTAAATACTTTTAAAATACCAATAAGATATTTTATAATATATCTATTTTATATGCTCAAATTGATTTTTTTGTAAATTGATAAACATTTATTCAAGTCTAATTTATTTAGCGAATGTATCATGCATTTATTGATTATCAAAATTATAAAAATTGAATAAAAAGTTTCACTAATCCTTTTGTATTAAAGTTATATATATCATAAGATATGGTTAACATACCAAAAATATTCTTGTAGTATATTCATAAGATACTGTTAATATACTCATAAGATACTTTAATATATTTTTTCTCTGATTAACTTGATATTTTGTAAAATGATCAAACATTGATTCAATTCTATTATATTTAGCAATGGAAGGATTTACTAATATTGTAAAATGGAATAACGAAACAAGAAAAAAAAAAGTTCTCACTTTTTCATTGTTCTAGATTATTATGTATAATAAATGAGTAATTATGCCAGTTTTCTTTTATTAATATTAAATATATGTTATAAGATACTTTTAATATACCAATAAGATATTTGTAATATATTTTTTTATTTGCTTAAATTGATATATTACAAATTTATAAATTTTGATTCAAGTCTTAATACAATTAGAGAAGGTATCATGCATTTACTGATTATCAAAATTATAAAATTAACTAAGAATTTTCATTAATGCTCTTGTATTAGAGTTATATATATTATAAGACACATTTCTATACTACAAATATTCTTGTAGTATACTTTCTCAGTAAACTTTTTTCTGTTTAGATTTATATATCAAAAATTTAAAATAAAATTCATAAAGTATGAAATCATTATTTATAAATTCTATATTTCCTGTAAAATCATTATTTATTTAATTGTTCTTTATTAGATTTCTACATGTCTTTCTATTATATCCAAGTTGTCTACATTTTCTATAGTTATTTTGCCTTTGTAGTCTCCCATGGTGCTTTGATTCTTATTTTTTTGTCTACCAGATTTAATCATTCCTTCTGATGGTAGAATAGCTTTATTTCTCACTACTTCTGATATATTTCATATGCTTTCGGTAGTTGTTTCGTATATAGCCAACATTGTCTATTTAGTGTAGCAATGTGAACAATGTTCATAAGGATCCAGAATATATTTGTTTATGATAGCTGATACATGAGGATATGGTATCTCATCAATTTGAAATTTGTTGCATTTGAATGTTTTCTTTTCCATATTAACTTGAACTTTTGAGGCATTATCTATCATATCGTACACTTGGTCACTCGATGGTTTCACCTACAAATATGTATATTTCAAAAAGCTATTAATAAGATACTATAAAGATACTATTTATCAGTAAACTTTAGAATTATTTGAAATATAGTTTATTTATGTTTTTCTATAACAATACATTTAAAATATACTTTTGATATACTTTTAATATATTTTATGAAAGTATATATTTTTTGAATCATACATGCATTTTCATGGATAAGATGTAGTTTTCACTTAACATTTCTTATGCTCTTTTTAATAGCTTTGCGAATGTAATCCTTGTGACATTTCTATTTTTCCATGTCAATCTTGAACTAGAGCTCCTAGGTACTCAAGTAAAGTTGTAATTGATAGTTCTCTAACAGCTGTATTTGTTGCATTCAAATATTCAACTACTTTTAATATCATTGTTAAGTATCTATTGTTTGAAGAGTATGCTTTTGACTATTTGTGATACCTAATTTATATTAGATAAAGTTTGATACTTTTATGTATTCTTTCTAATTCTTTTATGTGGTAGTTGAATTCATCAATTGTGTATGACTTTGCTACTATATAAAAAGAGTCCTTAATTTTTTTTTAAATTTTTCTTGAATTTGCTTTTCAGTTGTTCAGCAGATGATACATGCAAACTCCATGAGATACTTCTGGATACGTTTTTATAATAGAAGTTTCACTACTTTCATGCCTATCCAAAATTATGCACATGCTACTTCTTGAATCAAAAGTTTTTTTTAGTCTAGAAAAAGATCATTCCTGTGATGCATCATTTTCTGAATCCACTATGCAGAATGTAAGAAGAAAGATTTTGCCACCTTCATCTTGTGTTGCTGCTGAGAGTAGAGTACCTCCATAGGCCGCCTTTAAGAAAGTTTCATCTACCACCATTATTGACTTGTAGTATTTTCATCCCTTGATTGATACATCTAGAGCTATATATATATATTAAATTTGTTGTTGTCATCTCTTTCAAGATCAACTATTGAACCAAGATTTGTATTCTCTAACATGTATAAAAATTTGATACTAGTTGATAAGATTCTTCTCGATCATCTACAAATATTAGATATATTTATTAAATAAGATATTCTTAGTATATCATAGATATACTATGTGATTGTATTTAATATTACTTATTAATTTATTTATTTTATTTTTAATAATGAGATATTTAAAAGATATTTATGGTATGTGTATAAGTTAATTTAGTAACCTGTAAATAATAGTTAAATTTATTAAATAAGATACCCTAGGATATCATAAGTATACCATATAATTGTATCACACATTATTTTTAAATTTAGATTTACGTTTTGATTGTTAAGTACGAGATATAAAAGATATTTATGGTATATCTAAAAGATATAACATAATAGTATATATATGTACAAGAAATATTATATTAAATCGTAAGAATTTTCTTTATTATACCTCTGATTTTTTCTAAAGTCTTTTTCCTTTGATCTCCATAGTTTATAGAAATACCATAGTCTTGCTTTATGTTCTTTATTATATCATTTGGAGTGTATATGGTTTTGATATCAAGGAACTTTGATTTGGTCCACTCTTCTACAATATCAAATGTTGCTTATCGATTGTCATTGAATCTGATCTCCAAAAAGCAATTATGAATATTGTATAATTTTCTGACTTTCAACATTTTTAACTTTGAACATCTTGATACTCTTATATACCATTTGTAATTGTCTTCTATGCATTGCAGTAGATACTTGTTGTGACATGACTTAATCACTTTGTATTGAAAGTGATTTTGTACTATATAGAAGTTTATGATTGTTTCAAGAACTTCCTTGTCTCTATACATTTGTCCTTGTAATACTCTAAAATTAAATAAAATAATAATAAAAATAATAATAACAAATAAATAAATAATAAAGGAAGAAAAAAACTTTTTTTCCTTCATTCCTTTCCCTTCTCCTCCTTCTTCCTCCCTGCTGCTGCTGCTGCTGCTCTCTCTCTCTCTCTCTCTCTCTCTCTCTCTCTCTCTCTGTTTTCCACTATTTTCGGCCACAACCCCGCCGCCCAACCACCAAGCTTCTCTCCCTCTTCCTTCTTCTCGTCGGCGCCACCCTTTCCTTCTCCCTCTCGTCATTTTCTTCGCTGCAGCAAAATGGGAAGGCGTCCTCTTTACTGCCATCGCCAGAACTACCACCTGCAGCCATTTCTTTGTAAATGCGATGCCGGAATCAAGCTCCCCACCGTCGACAACCCCAAGCTAGCTTCCCCTTCACCATTTTTCCTCCACCAACAGCCTTGGGAGAGTCTCAGTGGAGCAACTCCCTTCTCACCGCAAGGGTTAGGCGGTGATTTTAGTGTTTTCGGACTCCTCGCAATTCAAGCTTCACGTAGGCATATCCGAATTCGAAATCCGGCACCGTTGGCAGTACCAGATTTCAGACCCTGATGTTTTTCGGATGCGCAATCTTGGATTTTAGCTCGGTATAATTTTATTTAGATCTTGAAAATCATTAAAAAATATTTGGTGTATCAATTGTTAGTTATTAATAATTAATTAAATTACTTAATTAATTAGTAGCATGATCCTAGAAATACTACAGATTAACTATAGAAGGAATTATTATTTTGTTGTGTAAATTGAGACTGTAATTAATTAAATTAAATGCGAGGAAAATACTTGTGTTGTATCGTGAATGATATTATTATTTTGTTGGACTATTGATTTTGTATTGTGATTTGGATTGTGTTGTGGAGTCGGTAAATAATGCAATTTTGGTGGCCCGACTCCCATTAAATAATCGTAGAATATTCGAAGTGTTTCTAGCAGGATCTAGACCCGTTTTATAGGGAGTAAACGTCCATATTTAGGAAAGGTTTTGCTGAATTTTCGGTAAAATTCCTGAGTCTGGTTTCCTTAGGCAGTCTAATCTAGGAGTTTATGCCTAAGAAAAGTTAAGAATATCATACTAATCGAGTTATTTTTGTGAATAGATAATCTGTCCGTCCAGCTAGCTCCATCCGGAGTGTAGGATCAGACTGCAGTGCGGCAGAACTGTGAGTTAAAGTCATATAGTCAACTAAACTTGTGTCATGTTTAAATTAAATGCAATACTAAAGGGTACATAAGTACTATGATTATTATTAGCATTATTATCATTAATTTTATTTGATTAATAATTATTACGAATACTAGAAGCGTCATTATTATAAATTTTATTTTATTTTTGTTATTTCTATATCCTCATTGTAATCTATTATTATTATTATTGACTATTATCTTTATTTTTTATTTTATTATTATTATTATTATAACATATAATTCTCATGTCTGTTATAATTGTAACTTCAGAATGAGGCGGCAGTAGAACATGCCACCTGATGGGTTGCATCAGGACCGCGCGCGCTGGTATTAATCAGAAACAGGTAGTAAAAGATTATTTTTGGAATTTGCCCTGATTGAATATAACTCTCTAGGCTGTGAAAATTTGACTGTCGGAGGAAGGTCTCTGGTCGAGCGTTGCTCTCTAGGGCTGGCTTATTTAGGAATCAAGTGACCAAACTGCATTTAAAGATTCTGGTTGAGCTTCGCTCTCTGGGTGCCAGATCTATTAGAATAAGAGAGCCAAAAGGCTGCTAGTATTGTGGTTAGGGTTCTGCTGAGCTTATAGTCCCATAAACGTTTAAATTGTATTTTTTTCTGAATCATGGCATAACACGTGTTTTAATATAATATGATATGTTATTCCGATTAAATAAATATTTTATTGAGAAGACTGTATTTGTCATAGGATTATATGATTTTAACTCAATCTCGAGGCTGATAGTCTCAAATTTTAAATTTTTCAGGTGACAGCTAGGTTCTCCGTCGTCTTCCTCTTAACAGCCCGACTTCCTTCTCCTTTGGACTTATTGTAATTAATTTCTACTTTTGTATTTTGAACTATTTAAAATTCTAGACTTTCCGCAGTGGTGTACCTAGCATATTATATTTGAATTTGGTCTGTAACAAGTTATGGAATGTTTGCCAACATCCAGTTAGAAATCTATGAATGAAATGTTGGGCTGTTTTAATAGTATGTATATGTATGTATATTTGAATTATCGATTAATTAGGCTTACTACGGGTTTTGGTGGCCTTAAGTCTACACATTCCCTAGTGCCGATCACGGACCCATAGATCGAGTCGTAACAGTCCTTGCTCAATTTCTAATTGGTTTTTATTATTCATTATTTTTGAATCAATACTGTCACTTTCTGATTCTTGCTCTTCTCTTTTCTTTTTTGCTTCTACAATGCCTTTGCTTATAGCATTTGCATATTCAATGATATTTGGAATTCTTTTTTTGTCAGCTCTACTTATTGAACTTTGTTCCAGTGCTAATATTGATGGTGGTGCATTTTCTTGAAAAATTGTAATTTTTATATTTGTTGATCTTGGACATGATGCGTATATTGTGTTTTTTATTCTCTTAGTCACAAATATAATGTAAAGTGGATAAATTCTATAATTTACTTCTTCCTTTTTAACTCCAAATAGAATTGTAAATCTATATCATTTTGTACTTTATGTGGTAGATATACGTCGTTCACTTCATTCACCTCTCTTTTGCTTTGTATTTACTTTAATATAATATCCATTGATGTATAAAAGTTTGAAATTGTTAGAATCAAAATGCACAAACTTTAAAGTTAACAAGTTCATATTTTCATCCTATTGTCCATTGTATTACACCAGTACTGGTATTGCTTCTATTTCTATAAAAAATTATTTTAAATAAAATAAAGTATAATATGCCAATAAAATACTCTTAATATACGATTAGCTTTATATTTATGATTGATTTAGTTAAACTTGTATGAAGTTATTACTCAGTTGTATAAAATATACTATGTAGATATTTAAAATATGTTTTTACTATATCTTTTCATATATATGTTTATATTATAAAATAATATATGTAAAATCATAAGTTAATAAAGAAATTTTGAAGTAAAAGAAATATTTTTGATATACTATATGTTCATTACTATGAATTTATAAAAGATAATACTTATATACTAAAAAGATATATATTATAATCTTATAAAATTTTGAAAACACACATACTGATGCATCAGTTTTTCAAAATTGAATTAAAATTCAAAATAATTCATGTCCTTAAATATTTTATTATAACATTACATATACAGTAGGTTTTGTTATTTTTGTAGAGTTATAAAGCATATATTTTTTGTTTTCAAATATATTGAACTTCAATTGAATGTCTCTTTTGTGTTTATCTCTATGTTGATATAATTTAATGCAATTTCTTCTCGATCTATTGTTTTAGCTTCAAAACATCTGCATTATTGCTGAGTTATGAGTTGAAGCTTGATTTAAATATTAAAAACTAACACTCAGCTGTATTACAAACTTGATTTCTTCTTTTTTGCTGTTGTAATAATGTTATTTTTGTTTGATTAATTTATTTTTTGTTTGATTTTCTAGTATTCTTTTACTTTGTATGTCAGGATGAAGTTGCAAAATTTACTGCTTTCATGGTAGATATTTTGATTTTGTTTCTTGTTTTGTGAGAGTCTTCAGTTTTGGAAAGAAATAATTGTTTTTAGTAGGAAATAAACTTAAAATTTGAAAATGGTACAAATAAAATAATTTGAATTGATTTTTCATAGAAATAAAATCTTTATTTTTATACCGTAAAAATAAAAATTTATAGCTTATTTTCTCTATTTATGTATTTTTCATTCTTTTCCATCGAAAGAGGCCGAAAAGCTTATTGATTCACGAATTAAAGAAGAAAATAAAAGAATATATAATAAAACTGAAATTGAAATGGTGATTTTGGCCCGGAAAGGCCAAAACTACCTTTCAAAACCACTAATTACGGCTACTCGTTTAAGAAAAGAGAGCATAGAATTGTAAATTTCTCAAAACTTGAAAAAAGAGTTCTTGACGTTGATAATTCTGACAATTGAAGGATTTAGTAAAATATAATTAAATTTTAAAAATTCCATAATAAAAATTAAAAAAAGAAGTTCAGGTACTGGATATGGGTTTTGCCTAATAACTAGGTTAAAGTAGGGGATCATAGTAATTTAGCCTCATAAAGAAAAAAGATAAAGATAAAAAGAAAAAGGAACAGCTCCCCCTCCCTTGGAATCAAACAGATCTGAAAAGACTGACAAGGTGTAAATGTAATTAGAGAGGAATCTGAGAAATGGAAGCCCACCTCTTGTCTTAACATGATAAAGAAAAAAAGAACATGAAGGACCCTGTATTGGGTCTGGCTGACATAACTTGGTCTCCTCTTCTGTACCCAAAACAGGAAAAAAAAGAAAGAAAATTATCAAAGACCAACCAATCACATACTAAAGAAAATTGCCAAGCACAAGAACAAAAGGCCAAAAGCAGTGTCTATTCGATTAATAGTTTAAAGGTTAACTGGGCAAATTATAACTTGGATCCGAAACACAATACATTATGTTCTTTAGTTCAAAACGTCTGAGTTTAATAGACAATTACATGTGTGCCCACTTAATCCCAACAATTGAAAAAGGAGAAGAGACACTAAACTGTCATCATAATAAAATAATCTCTCTTTTTTGTCTTTTTTATATTTATTTATAAGATTCACAATTAAAATTATTTTTATTTTATCTTATTTATAGGATTCAAAAAATAATTACAACATTATATTATTTTAGAGAAAATTATATTAATAGTTGTATTTATTTTACTTGTTTGAACCATTATATTTGTTTAATTCTTCTAATGATAATTTTAATATTATAAATATCAATAGAAAAATTTTAAAATAAAATTTTTATTTATAAATTTTAATATTTTTAGGGGCAATCTTTTGAATGGCTTTTAAAGATAATTTTATACTTTTGTAATATATTTAATTTATTCTTTTCTAGTATTAAATTTTTTACTTTCATGTATATTCATGTACGATAAGTTATAAGCAACGTGATTATTATATTCATCAAATATAAAATTTAAATCTATCATTTGTGAATTGTAAATTTATTAATTAATGTATAAATTTATTTTTAAATTTTTAAATTTTTGAACTATAATTGTGAAGTTCAAACCTATCATTTATGAATTTTAAATTCTTTAATTAACGTATAAATCTGTTTTTTAATTTTTAAACTTTTGAATTATGATTATAAATTTTAGATGTATGTGTGATGAACTTATAGTTTATAATTTATGAATCTTATATTTTTAATCTATGATGTGGTTTCTTTTTTTAATTTTTACTATAATATATGAACTTCAAGTTTACATGTAATAAACCTACAGTTTATAATTTATGGACTTATTATTTCTAACTTACGAATATATAGTTTATGATTGATTTTTATAGTCTTTATCGATGAATTTATGTTTACAAACTTATGATTGTGTTTTATAATTTATAACTATGAATATAAATTTATTATTTTAATATTTCAATATTATTATTAAATTTTTAAGAATTAAAGTATTGTTATATTATCATAAAAAATAATTTAAATTGAAATTTTATAAAATAAGATCTAATATAATTAAAAATATGAAAATATACTAGATTTTATATTTTAATAAAAATTTAATTATTAATAATATTTCATGTATATGTAGAATCTAATCTTAATATATAATATTTTTATTATAAAATATTAATATATTATTAAAAATGAATTTAGTGTTATGAAAAAATATATAATATATTAAATATAAAATATAAAATTAAAATAAACAGTATAATAGTAAATTAATAATAATAATATAATAGAAATGAGAAAATGAGTTCTAATAAAAGAAAAAATATTATCTATTTAATATAAACTAGCAAATGAAAAAAATATAATTCCACACACTTGTATGAAGCGTTGAGTACGTTAAGTATAAATGGACACGAGTCTATCATATAACAACCCGCTTAACCAGCAGATGGTATTAAGATGACAGCTTCTTTTTAAGCCAATTGTACAGTCAGGCCTTTCAACTATTATAACCTCGGAATTACTTGAGTTATTTATGTTTTCTTATATTCTAATAGAATTATTTTTTGAGGAAAAAAAAGGCATGGACAATGCCCTTTTATTACTTTATATTTAATTTTAATGAACATTTGCTGATGTGTATAATGGGGCCTAATTTAAATAAGTGGACATGATAAATATATCCATTTCATGGATTAAGTTGAAAATTAAAAATAAATAAGATGATAAATATTTTAATTTATTTTTAATAATATATTTTATATAATTATTAAATGAAATATTTATTTATATATACCTTTATATTCTATTCATTTTTTATAAAATTGGATATAATTAATCAATGCACAAGAATCATAGGCTAATTAAATTAAGATCTATTTTGGAGTTAATTCAATTCTTGTACAAATTTAGGAGTTAATGTAAAAAAATTAATTTGACATGTATTAAAAAGTGTTGAGTGTTATTAGCCAATGAGCTTAAAATTTACAGATCTTAGTGTCATCGAGAATATGATTCCAGTTCCAGTACCAAGAATTAAAATGCCTTTTCAAGGCTCCATAAATCTCATGGAATGTATTCCCTTATAAAGGAGTCTGGACCAAAGCTTTCATGAAGACGCTTCCTGCATTTGGAGGAATCCTTCTTTGCTAGTACCCTGCACGTGATTGACAATGGAAAGATAATTTAAAGGAAAACAAAAAAGCCAATCAGGGAATTTGATTTTTTTGCCTGTTAAGTAAACATCAAACTTTGGAGAATCACTCTCATATGATTTGACAGGAACTAGGGTGAAAAATTATTGTGTGGCAGAGTTTAGCAAACTCTCCAGGGATGTCCTGTTAGGTATTTGTTGCAAGCAAACTCAGACTACTTCTCAAACAAAGGGGTGATTCAATTTGGTAAACTGGTATTATAGGAGCAACAGAAACTCCATTGTTCAATGACAGCAAGCAACTATAAGATCAAAAGGGTCCTCTATACAAGACGAATTTTGACATGAGCCAATTCTCTGATATGATGGGTGAGACAAGAGTGTATTCATAGAATAGAATATACTTTCTGTCTTTTTTCAGTGATTTTTCTCTACTATTCTAGAAACAAAATTAAGTACAGCGCACACTCAAATAAGAAAAATCATGACCATAATTTACAATGGATGCTCAAATTTTGGTTCAAAAACTCATGTTTGAAGTGGCTAAAATTTGCAATTGGTTCCCAAACTTATCAATTGAATCATCACATAAATTGTATAAGAGATTGGCATAATCAAAGTTCAAAGATAAAGGTTAAAAATTTGTAAAGAACTCAATCAACACCGGTTTAACCCAACTAAAGTGACATATTGAATACAGTGAAATTGCTTTCCAAAAACAAAAATCGAGAAGGACAATCAATTACAAGTGTGTGAATTAAATCATTAATTACAAAATAACAAACTAAACTTAAACGACATGAAGAACCTAGGTCCTAAAATCCTAAGAATAGTCCATTATCATTCCTTGAACACAACATATGCGAATAAATACAATCAAGTGATAATAAAACCAAAAACTCCCACCCTACACTTGAATAGAACGCTGCCCTCAGTGTTAGAAAAAGTGGGTATATAACACAGCTAGCACATAAGAAGAGTGAAGATCATATTAAATGCACATAGCATAAGGGTAAGGCAAAGTGTTCAACTAAAATAACATAAGATAAAAGAAAAAGGAAAGAAAATAAATAAAATAAAAATAAAAAAGAAATGAAAATAGAACTGGAGAAACAAAATTATAGTAGCAATTTAATATATAGTACCACCAGAGCAATTAATCACAAGAATCTTATTAGAATAATGATACCACATGACTTATATTCACTGCTCCGACAGATTTTACCTATCATGACAGGGGAAACTTATTACAACATTTTTATACCATAAAACATAAAACAAAGATATTTACAAGTTAAATACCTATATTACATAGTTCTTTACATTTAGCGCACAAAATGAGTATATACGAGAATTGGAATTAAATTCTTGGCAGATCCTCCAATCTCCTTCAGTTAAGATTATGATCTTTCCAAGCTCACTTGGGGTGCCGGATGATCACACTGCATAAACATCTTCTTGATAGCTTCTTCTTTCTTGTCAATAAAATCGAAAAAGTGAAAAATGATTTGAGAACATCTGGTAGTTGATAAAATTACGGATGGAGGGACCTGCTGCATTTGCCTACGTTTGTAGTGCACAAATTGGCGAACTGCTCTTAGTAGAAACAGAAGAAGCGCAGCAAGAGTGACACCGCCACATAGAAGATATAGACCCCAGAAGCTAATCAAACGAAGTTGGTTAGGCTCAGACTTCTGTCTTTTCTCTCCAGCACAGCCTTTCTTACAGAACCACTTCTCGTGGATCTTTTGGAGTACTCCCGTCTCAGAAAGTTTTAGAATTGCAGTAGACATGTCAAGAGCAAGCGGAGAATCTCTTTGAAAAGCCTGATTTATCATAATGAATAACATTTGAGATTATCATAATTAAAATGAGAGAAAGATGCAAAACCAAAAAGAATTACCATACCTAGCCCTCAAAAATCGAAGTTAATTCTTTTGCTTATGAGAGATGGTAACTCGGTACATGGTTTCACATCAGTTATATTTTTCTCATGCTACATATATCTGGAGATGAATGCACAATGTGAAAGATATGCTAAGCCAAAAGCATGCATCTTTAGTTATGTGCAAGGTTGTCATCCAGAAATGAGATTCCAATTGCAGGTTTACCAAGCAGCTCTTTAGACATTATTCATGGGCATTACATAAGAAAGTTAAATTGCTTGTGAAGGAAGGTACTTACAAATCCCCAACCACCCCTGGTAAATGGTTGCCCAATAATCCCAAAGTCACCGTGTTTTGCAAGAAACAGCTCTACATATGGAAGCTCATCTACTACTGCAGCCACCCCTCCTACATTTTGTGGCCCCAACCTCAATGCTCTTTCATACTCCTCTGGGGTCCCAAGAGGAACAAGTCTAGAACGAGATATATAAAGACTTTCATATAGGTATTCATAAGCAAATGACCCTACTTGGTATCCTATAGGCCATTTACTTGCAATCAAGCTATCGATTCCAGTAATGGGTGATGAAAGCTGCTCTACTGTAAGGATTGAAGTCAAACTCGCTGTATAGCTTGCAGTTATCACCATCAATACGAAAAGCCATACCACCATCACCATGCGCGCAAGTGGACTTATGGTAGTTTCTTCTGCAATTACATGACAGTGCAGAATTACCATAGCATGTTACAACAAGAGGGGCTATTCAATCACAAGCAGCAGAATACAAAGAATTTTATTTGATTTCTTCAGTGTGAATGCCACTGTACCATTTCGATTTCAAGACACAATGCTAATTGAAGACAAACTTATAATTCATAACAGAGTTTGGTGAGTCAGTACATGTCCTCTCCAACAGTTAATCATTGGACAGCTGTCAAACAAATGCCACTTAAAGGAGCACCAGGGCGAGGAATATTATATGGTAACCATGATCATACTAGAATTTAATATTTTTCTAATTACCATATACATCCCTATACAACATCCATAACAAGTTTCAAATCAGATAACATTCTGAATCTCTATGTGGCATCTTAGCAATTATTGAAATGTTCTTGAAATGCTTCGCTGTAACACAAGATTATAAAAGGAACTTATGCAACACCAGACTACTGAGCCGCTTAAATTGTAAAGCAATATGAAAATTATATGAATCACGTCTACAAACTCGATTGAACATTTCATTTCACTTCCATTGCTACGGCCAACCAAAATCCACAAAAATGGTAGTGATTTGCAGAAATTCATAAAGTTCAGAGTGAAATGATCATATGGAAAGAAATGTGCTCTGAATGTTAAATGACATAGTTAAAATAGATAAGGAAGAATAGCTTATCAAAGTTAAAGTAGTACTTACGATTTGTCTTGAATAGTGTTGAGAAGCTGAACCTGTCAGAAGTAACAGTTGAATTACATGGCATTAGAGGTTAATAATCTAGATTACACATTAGGATGATCCACTGCAACATCAAACTGGGAGGTAAATTGAAATTGAAATTCTAAGGAGACTTCATGTCAGCATGGATAAACTTACATGAACATTGTTACAATCTGCCTTCTAGGAGGACCCCTAAATTCATCATTGACTCGATGCTCAAGAATCCAAATGACCACAGCAATCATCAGAAAAGAGGCTGCTGTGACGCACCACATCTCCACTGTAAATGGTTTAAGAAATACCCAAGCACTTGATTTTGAATTTCTGATAGGAGCCAGAATGACGAGACCACTAGCAGCATAAGGCTGAGAAAAATCCACTATTTTTGTCCGGTTTGTTACAATTGCAATGTCTCCAACAGCAGCATCAAGTACCTGAAACCAAAACACAAAAGAATACACTAGGATCAGTTGGCCAAGTTCTATGTGCTTAGAAATATTTATAAATTGCAGCATTCAGGGTAGACCCTCCACTGCATGGATCTCAATCAGACCAAGGTCTGCCCAAAAGACTGACCAGTAACCTATACTCCATCATAACCCCCCCGCTTTTTAAAAAATGCTGAAGACAAAATTATGAAAATATAAGGAATTATATAAGATCATAGAGACATTTCTGTATCAAAGATTTTCTAGGCAATCCTGAATGCAGTAATTCCCAATTCCTGCATATTTTCCATATAAATGTAGGTCATGCTTGCCTAAAGTTTGCAGATATAAATAAAATAAAACTTACATCTTCTGCGACCATCCGTACAAGCTCATTATAACTAGGATTGGACTGACCATCCCCAAAAGGTTCAAACCTGTAAGGTACATAATATGGGATTAGTTTCCTTGCTTCAAGAAACAAATCTATACAATATCCTTCAATTTTATGGCTCTGGTTCACTTCAGTAACAAAATCAACAAAACTCGCTCTTCTTGGCACTCCAATTCTCAATGGTCTTTCATCATCAGCAATCTCCCAACCACGTGGCTTTTCCATTTTTCCACCAGGCCATGTAATGTTCTGAAGCTTCTGATCCACATGGGAATAGTTTGTTTGTTCCCCTTGGTGGGTCTCTGTGGGTAAAAGCGAGAAACCTGAGCTGCTAGACCAATAGCCAACAGTACGAACAGATGTGTGGACAATATTAATGACGTCATAACCACCACTCTCAATATTCCGGTCTTGATTAACTTGAATGTGACCACTTAAACCGGTAAAGTTCAACTGCAATATTTTGTTAAGTAGATCATTCCCACCATTGAATATTTTAAGCTCCCTCAGCTGTAATTCAGATGTTTTCATCTCAAGAAGTTCATGATTCAAAGGAAACGTGATATTTTTGAATTCATTAATGAAATTATCAATTGCATATGCAACTGCCCAGACTGTATCATAAGCCTGAAGTCCATAGGTATTCAGCTCAGAGCTTACTAACCCTTTTTGCTGCATTTCCCTCCACCGAGACACAAAAGCTCTTTTCTGGCTGGACTCTGGAATATGCTGACGAAGTGCAACTACCCCATGAAGAACACTGAGTTCAGTTCGATTTATTCGAGAAAATGAATCTACCGTAGCAGAAAGCCAATCTGTTGCAAACCAAACATAATTGTCGGTCATCATTTGGAGCTTTTTGGCAACAGTAAAGATTCTCATTCTGGGATCTGGATTAACATGAACAACATAAACACGAGGACCAAGCGATTTAGATTTCTTGAGCAACCCCGTTATTTCAGCTTCATCAAAATTGACAGACAATTGCAATTTGTACGTTTTTGCCATTTTCTTTTCAAGTTCATCATCGAAAGCATTTATCCCGTTCCTCCCAGGATCATCATCCACATAAATTCCAATCACCTCTTTCCACCCGTAAAAGTCAACTAATTCAGCCATGGCAGCCATCTGATAAGAGTCACTTTGTGTAGTTCTCACAAAAAAAGGGAATTGAAGTGCAGAAAGAGTAGGATCAGTAGCAGCATACGAAATAAGAGGAACTTGGAGACCGTTCGCAAATTGAGAAATCATATGAGCTATTCCAGAGGACTGCGGCCCAATTATGGCCACTACGTCTTTCTCAAGTACCCGGAGAGCTGGCAGAGAAAAGGAGAGGTACAATCAAGATAGTGTAGTATGCAACATCTCCAATTCAAGGTTTGATAAATTAACAAAACAATACAAAACAAAGAAAAATATTGAAATTCCATTAGCAGCATAAATAAATTGATAGAGAATCACAAACAGATTAAAAAAAAGAAATTCAATCCTCAAGGTCCGCTTCTTCTAAATTGTGTAATTTTAAAGTTAAAGAAAACTGCTTGGGATGTTAAGAAAATAGTACCACTTTCATCATGACATTAAAAGAAGAAAAGAAAAGCAAGGGGTTTTGAATGTTACCTCCAACAGAACCCAAAAAGACATCACACTGAGCATCCACCATGAAGAGTTTTAACTCTGTCCCATTGAGAATTCTTGTATCTTTATTAATATCAGAAACTGCAGCTTCCATTGCTGGCTTTGCAACTCTACCAATAACAGAATCAAAAGTAAAAACTGCACCTATATTTACAAATTTAGGCCTCTGGCAAGAAACAAAATCATTAAGAAGAAGTACCCATATGATAGAAAACAGTTTTGTTAGCTTTCCCATTAACCTCATGTTAAAAACCCACATTCTTGGGCTAAAACTCCATCTCAAGAAACACCCAGTAGAGAGTATAAATTGAAGAGTAAACTCAAAAAAAGAGAATCCAAAAACTGTAGGCTAAAAGAGGAAATTGGAAAGAGGGCTGGGTTCAGTGAAGAAGTTGCCATATCTATTCTGTTCTTTTGGGGGAAGAAAGCAAGGTGGCACGTATCCTTTATGAAACCAAGAAAAGGATGACGAAGACGAGGCAAACACTTTAAACGGTAAATGGGTTTTGGTAATGGGAATTGAATAGGAGCAGTGGCACCACGGATATTTTGTAAAATATAATAATAATTAATTAATGGTCAAGAAGGAGAAGCAAAACGTGGAAAAGTGAATAAAAAAAATAGACATTGTGGGAATTGTGCAAAGTAAATAGAAAATGAATTATGAATAATTTGAGTAATTTGCATGCATCAGCTGCTTGCTTAGCAAAGATGAGGGAGTTGTTGACACCTCCCTGTTGCTAAATTTTCATTCTAATTTGTCCCTAAAGTTATATATGGTTTCCATTAGTTTCCCAATATTTGCTTTTTCTTTCTATATATTTAAGGTTGTGTTGATTTCGAATCTTACTTTAATTCGTTTGATTTATAAATAAATTTATAATGGAATCTTTTTCTGTTTCGTGCTATATGTAATAAAAATAGAATTAATTAAAAATTAATTTAGAATTAAAATACATCTTTTATATAAAAAATAATTCACTTTTTAATTTATATGCGAATTAAAAATATTAACTTTTAAGTTGATGTCATTAATTCCTACTTTTTAAATATCTTATTAAACTTTTATAAATACGGTAATTTTAAAGTATAACGTGAGAAAATTAATTGACTCATTAATGAAGTATATACGTGTTCATTCTTACTAACCTAACAATTAAAGAAAGATTGACTATAATCTAGAATGAATAAAAGAGATTATCTTTCTAAAATGAATGAATTATATATATATTAATTTTTAAAATTTAAAATTTTATTTACATATATAATTATTTGATACATAGGACTCAAACTTATATATAATTTTATAATTTTTTTATTAATTGATTAATAAGTTATGTTCCTGAATAGATATTGATTCTAATTCTAATAAATTAGTTTTTTGATTAAATAATAATTATCCCAAAAAGTAACATATTAATTATATTTTAATATTATATTAACTAATAAATAATTTTTAATTAGATAATAATTCTAATTATAAAAAATAATATTTTTAAATATTATATTCATTAATAAATTAATTTTTAATTATATTATAATTTCTAATTCTAAAAATAGTAATATCAATTATATTAATAATATTAATTTATCACAGAATTAATTAATATATATTCTTAAAATAATTTTTATATAATTATATAAATAAAATATAAAAATTAAAGATATTTAAAAATAGTTCGTTTGTTATTATTATAAAATATTATAATTTAATATTAAATATTAAAATTTTATTAAATTAATATTTATAAATTTAATTTTTTATAATTAAAATATTAATAATAACCATACAATACACGGATGAACAATTAATACATAGAAATTTTGAGTCTGCATTTTAACACGTAAAATAAAAATTTCACACATATATTTATATATAGATATCATGTAGACGTGTAGTTTTCATACTTTTTGAATTAATTTTTTTATTTATTATATTAATATGTTAACTAATATATTTTTTTTACCAATTAGATATCTTAAAAACAGCATCTCATAACTTAATTTTAACTAAATAATAATTCCTAATCCTTTAAAATATTTATTATATTAATTTATATAAACATAATTAATGATATTAATTACTAAATCAATAAATTTTGTTAAAATGTTACCAACTATACTGTTCATTGTATTACTATTATTTTCCTTTGATAGATAATTTTCAAAGAAGACAAAAACAAAGGGAAAGTTAACCTGCACCAACTTTCATCTAGGACTTTGGAAAGAGCCTCACAGTTTATTCCCTTGGTCAATTAAGAGATTTTCTACTTCTTTTATCTATTCTAAAACCATTTTTAAGCAAACAAATATGTTTACTTTTGGAATCTTTTTCCACGTTAAAGTTCATTCATCAAAAGACATTTCACGGGAGTGAATTTAACACTTTGTATATATAATCCAATTACACTTTTCCTTTTGACTTAATTATAAAAAGAAATCTTATATCTTACAATTATTATCAAATTTGGTACGTATTAATTTTAATTTTAATTTTTATTAAAATTATCAATTAAATTTATTGATATCGTGTGAATTTCGGGCGTCAATAAGAAAAAAAATGAGACTGAATCAACATTCTCACTGCTAAAAAAGTGGGACTGAATCAATATTTTTATTACTAAAATTAATGTCATTTAAATATATGAAATTAATAAAAGTCTAAAATTTAAAATTTAAAATATATACTTAAATGATAATATTTTAATAATAAAATATATCAATAATTTTAATATTATATTAATTATTTTTTATTATCATCAAATTTTACATTATATTAATAAATTTAAAAAATTATTTTATAAATATTAAAATTAATATTAAAATATAATAAAGTGCAAAATCTGCAATTCTTGTTGTAATTTTTTGTTTATTTCAATATGAAAATTCACTTTATGCATCCTCTTATTAAATACTTACCATCTTAGCAACCTATTAGAACTTTGCAACTTTTACTGAATCACTTCACCGTACGACACTGTCACAAAAGCTACAGGAGATCTGTTAAAAGAAAAGGAAAAGGTTAAAAATAGATGAGAAGAACTAAAAGAAAGGCACCACATGAATGAAAAAGTTAAAAAGGAAAGTATTCTATCCTGTTTACAAACACTGTGGCAATTTAATTGTGTTTTGAACTGTAAGGTTGACAATACCTCATGATTAAGAAAGGACCACTTTTGTGGTATTATTCCTAATGGCACACTAATTTTACTTTTAAAAAAATAGGTGCTATTTGATGGAAAAGCTTAAGCATCTCTCCTTTGATTAATTAAGGGTTGTTTGGTTCCTAAAGAAATAGAATAAAACTGAGAATGAGTGATATTAGTAGTGTTTGATTTATCAAAAATTACTCCAGGATCCAAATAGGATTACTCCAACAATGGAAATCAGTTAATTCTCTTTTTTCTTTCTAAAAAATGAAAAGCTTGTTCACATAAGAATCAAGTCTAATCATTATAAATGTCAAATAAATAAAATAATAATTTATTATTTATATAAATTTTATTTTAATATTATTAATTGTATATAATAATTACAAATTAAATATAATTATTTTTATCTATAATTAAGTATGATTATCGATATCAACTATAAATAAATTTAATTTCCATTCAATACTCAATCAAATAATATATGAAATATAATTATTACCATTCTCAATCATCTTCATTCTCATTTCCATTTTCTACCTTAACCAAACAGATTCTAGTTAATATAATGTAGCGTGTATAGATATGATCAAGGTACAATACTACCATTGCAATGGTGGTCTAGTGGTTGGACGCGTTGCATTAAACAATTTACCGATTTGGATTCAAAGAAAATAGTTATCGAAATTTAAACCTGAATACACATGTCATACTCTGATTGAATATAAAGTACACAACTTTGGTTTGATTTTCCTATATAGTTCCGAACTTGGAGCTGAGACATATTTGGATTTCATTTCAAGTTTAGTTGTGGTTGCATGAATATTTCACAATAAAAAACTATCATATAGTCATATTTAACGGAAATTGTTGTAACTTGGATCAGAGAGAAAAGTTTGTGAAAGTGAATTAACAAAAAATATTATGACCTGATACATTTATATACAAAAGTAAAGAAATTGAAAAACTATTCTATTAAATTAGCTAATCTATTAGCTGCTAGACTAACTAATTTACTGACATGTTTATTCCTTGACTTTGACTTGTAACAGTCTCGTCATGCATTTGTTGTTCTTCACATCCTTATATGTCGATTATGTTCATCTTGCTTAATAGTAACTCAGGTTGAGCAAGATGTAAAGCTTTAGTGTATAAACCTGCTAACTACTTTGTTGTTCTTAGATATGCTAGCTCAATTAATCCTGACATAATCTTTTCCCTTATAAAATAGCAATCTAATTCAATATGTCTGGTCCTTTCATGAACACTGGATTTTTAGCTATATGAAGTGCAAGAACATTATCACAATACAACTCTACTGCCTTCTTTAATTTGAAACTAAAATCCTTTAAAAGATACACCATCCACATTATTTTACTTGTTGCAACTGCCACAGTTCTATATTCAGCCTCAACTGAACTTCTAGAGATCTTATGTTGCTTATTTAACTTCCAACTTAACATTCAATCACCAATGAGCACACACTATCTTGTAACTGACTTTCTAGTCTCTTGGCAGCTTTTCCAATCACTATGCCTTTAATTGCATTTCTAAATTAGAATACATGAGAATTCCCTGTCCCTGACCTGGAGCCCTTTTGAGATACTTCAATACTTTGTAAGCATCTTCCAGATGAACCTTTGTGGGCTTATCCATGAATTGAGAAAATGTATGCACAACAAATTACAAGTCTAGTATGGTTAAAGTAAGATAGAGAAGCTTTCCAACCAATTATCTGTACAAACTTGCATTTGCTAATAAATTTTGATATGTATCTTTGATTCAAATCTACGGTAGTTCTTTTAGACTTGCATCCAAGTTGATCATACTCCCACAATAACTCTAATATATACTTTCTTTGACAGATAAAAATCCCTTTCTTGGAACTTGCAATTTCAAGTCTTTTATTAGCTTGAATTGAGACTTTAACTTTTCCTTTAGTTCTTTTATTAGCTCTTTTTGATTACTGGCTATGATGATGTCATCAACATAGACTAATAAAGCAACAAAACCTCTATTTTAAGCTTTAGTAAATAGTGAGCAATCTAATTTTGATTGTTGAAAACCATATCTCAATAACACCTCGGTAAATTTAGCATTACAATGTCTGGATGCTTGCTTTAGACCATAAAGTGATTTTTAGAGCTTACATACTAAAGATTTTGTGTTCACTTTTTTCCCAGCAGCTCCATTTTCAATAGCAGCACTAGTATTTCCACCAACAGCTTCATTTTCCTTCCAATTGTGAATTTCCCCTTGAAAATGATAGCCTGGTGGGATCTCCATATATACCTCTTCCAACAAATCCTCATTAAGAAAAGCATTACTCATATCAAGTTGAGACAAAGTCCAATTATGCATAGCAGCTAAAATCAAGGAATATTTTAACTGTAGCATGCTTAGCCATAGTCAAATTCCTCGCTTTATGTGTAGCCTTTAGCTACCAGTCTGGCCTTGTGCCTTTTTACACTTCCATCTGAAGACTTACTTACACCCTACTGGTTACTTATCAAGAGCTAATGAAATAAGTGAATAAGTCTTATTATGAGTGAGAGCTTTCAGCTCTTCAACTATAGTAGCTTTCTAATGATCAGATTTAGCAGCTTGATGGTAGGTTGTGGGGTTAGGTTGTCTTAAAATGGCATGACTAAAGTGTTGTTGAGAATATGACAAATAATTATAGGTAATGATATAATTGTAATGGATATGAAGTAAAAAATGATGACATCATGGGATTTTAATGCTAAAGGGCAATGATAATCAACTAAGTATGCAGGTTGTTTTGAAACTCTTATACTCTTTGTAGTGGTAACTAGTGTAGGAGAAGGACAAGAAAATAGTTAAGAAGTTTGAGGAGAAGCAGAAAGTAAGATTTAATGAGAAGCATCTGTAGATAAATCAGAATTTAACAAGGGTTGAAGAGAATGATTAAAAATAGAAGGGATAGAAGGAGGTGGTAAGAAAGTAAAATCTAGAGAGTGATAAAAAAGAGAAGAATCAATAGAAAGTATAATTAAATTGAAAGAAATATGATTGAGAGATAAAGTGTGAGAATAAGAAAAATAATTCTCATAAAGTTTGACATCTCTAGAGTGGAAAGTCATTGTCTTATCCAAATCATATAACTTGTATCCTTTTAACCCTCAATGGATAACCAAGAAAGATAAATTTCTTGGCTCTAGATTCATATTTGGTTTTATGACTTATAATGTTGCCAGCAAAGTAAAGACAACCGAATGACCTCAACAAACTATAATCTGGTACTTTGTTAAAGAGAACTTTATAAGGAGATTTTTAGTTCAAAATAGGGGAAGGAACTCTATTTATCAAGTAGGTAGATGTGAATACAGCATCACTTCAAAAAATAAAGGTAGAGAAGCATGAAAAAGGAGGGTTCTGGATGTGTTTAGAATATGATGGTGTTTCCTTTTCACCACTCCATTTTATTGTGGAGTGTATAGACAGTAAACTTGATGTATAATACATTTCTCTACATTAAAGGTTGGGAGATTAAATTCAAAGGTATTATCTGTCCTATGATTTTGATAAAAATATTGAATTGATTATAGATGAGAGAATACAGCTGTTGCACTAGAAAGCCAACTTGAGAATTGTGTTTCATAAAAGACACCCAAGTATGTCTATTATAATCATTAATAACAGATAGAAAGTAATGATTTTTATTAAGATCACTCTGAGCATATGGTCTTAAATGTCCATGTGGACTACATTGAACAAGGATTTAGCATGATCAATAGAATAAAGAAAAGGTAAACATTTAAGTTTAACCTTTGGAGAAGTAAAACAAACCTCAATATTCACACTTTAATACTTAGACAACAAGAAATGTAAACTAGAAAAATTCCTTAAGATTCACATGATCCACAAACGAAGATGTCAAATGGTTGAACTTACTCCATATATCATTCTAGTACAATAATTAACAAATTGAAAAGATGATAATGAAGGTCTTTGAAAGTAATAAAGGCCTACATGCATTTTAGTATGACCAATCCTCATCCTTAATGACTAGTCTTCAATTGGCAATGAGAAATAAAAAAGTTAAGTTCACAAGATAATTAAGGGATAATTTGCTTACTGAAATGAGATTGAAGCTAAAGGTTGGTATAAGAAGAACATTATACAAAACAATGTACTGATTTAGTACAACAGTACCAATATGAGTCATTTATGCCTTAGATTTGTCAAGGAGATAAACAAACAGCTTATGAACAGGTTTATAAGAATGAAAGAAATTCAATGAACATGAAATGTGGTAAATTGCACCAGTGTCTAGAATTTAAGATGATCTATGAAGTTGATTTGCAATGCTAGATGAAATGACATGTTTACTTGTAAGATTTGAGATTGGAACAAAAACATGTAGATTTGAAGGTGTGTTTGAAGGTGTAGGTGAAATGATATTATTTATTTCTAGAAGAGTCATCAACCTTTAAATTTGATCATTAACTATGATAAAGAGCTAGAGCCTTCATTTACATAAGCATGCGACTTAGATCCTACAAAAATCTGATTAGCATTCTTAAAATGAGCATTATTATTCTTACCTCTTGTAAACTTGAAATCTAGCAGGAAACCTATTAACTGGAAGCATTCTCTTTCAAATGCCCCGTCCTATGATAACCACAGATCAAATCAGATTTTGACTCTTGATTGCCATAGCTGCCATCTCAGAGAAGTTGTGATTATGCAATAAAAAAGTTGTTTGACTTTTTTCTCTGAGAATCATGTTATAAACCTGATCTAAAGTATAAAATTGTTTCATCATGATTATCTAAGATCGTACTCTTTGGTATGATTTACTTAAGCCATTGAGAAACTTAAAAATGAAATCCTTTAGTTGAGCTTCTGCATATACTTGAAAGCAATCATCACTGCATTTACCACATACACAGTGAGGAAGAGGTCGAAATACTCTTAATTCTTCCCAAATCCTATTCAATTTTGTAAAACAAGCATCCATATTCTTGTTTCCTTGAGTGATTAAATAAAGCAATTATTGAAAATGACAAATGCATGAGTTATCTAGTTATGAAAACCTTTGATTTAATTTGTTCCAGATCTATGAAGCTTCCTCCATGTAAAAGATTGTAGAAGCAATTTTTGGAGAAATAGATTGCAGCAGCCACACAATAATTAGATTGTTGTATTAAATCTAAGGCAGATACATTACATCATCAGGAGCTGGTTTCTTAATCGATCCATTAAGAAATCCTTACTTGTTTTTTATTGATACAACTAATAGAAAAGATATTTTTTAGGAGGAGAAATTCATCATAGTGAGCTCAAGAGTAACCACTACGAAGTTAACATGAATTAAAAAGGGAATTTAAATTAGAAGAAGGTAATATGGTGATGATGGATCTTCCATAGGATTACGAGAAGAATTTAAACTATTAATAACAGATTCTGCCATTGTTGAAAAGAATTATAGAGAAAGCTAAGAGATAATGATGAAAGCAAAAAAATAACCGCCAATGCTTTAGATCTTATCCTAGAGCTTTAATACCATGTAACTTGGATCAAGGAGAGAGAAGTTTGTGAAAGATTATGATTTAATGAATTAGCAAAAAAAATATAACTATATACATATATATACATCACTAAAGAGACCGAAAAGCTATTATGTTAAATTAGCTACAGTTCTATTGGCTACTAGACTAACTAACTTGCTGATGTATCCATTCTTTAACTTTGACTTGTAAAAGCCTCATCATTCCTTTGCTCTTCTTCACAATTGCTATTACTAGTTACTTTCTTTTATTTCACCAAAAAGAAGAATTTAATACCAGTTTGCTCATGCATACATTACACATGTTTCTCTTTTTTTCTTCCTCTTCAATTCTACAATTTTTATATTTTATTCTCTATTTCATTAGACTTGATATAATTTGCAATCCAACTATATATCATTAGTAATAAAAAATGGAGATGGATGATAATTAAATTTTAAATTATATATTTAGACTTTTATCACTTATTACTCCTTTTCTCTTTTTTATTCGATAAAAAAAAAGATATAATATAATCCTACTCATGTACACATTAAATATTTTTTTTAGAAATTTTTTTATGTTTTATTTTCTATCTCACTGTAGTTGATATCATTTGTATTCCAATTATTTATTATTTTCGATGAAAAATGGAAAGGATGGTTTTCATTATTTGATCTCATCCGATTTGAAATGGCCATGAGTACGATATTCACCCAATAACTAATATCAAACTTAAATTTATTTAAAATACAATTATCTTAAATTAAATTAGTACTGTCCATATATTATCTAAATCCTTCCAAATTCGATTATATTTTATATTTATAAATATTTTACAGGCGTTAATCAGATAATGAGTATTCTATCTACTAGAAACTCGTTTTATAAATAAATTTGTATAATAAAATGAATATTTGTTTATTTAATATATAAATATTAATAAAATCAAATTAATAAAATACCTATCATAATGAAACAAAAATATTAATTAGATAAAAAAAATTAATAAGATCTAATTAATCAAATACAAGTAAACTATTAATATAAAGACTACCCATAAATATAAAACTCGAACTCTATTTATACCCATTATAGCTAGTGAAAAAATAAACTTAAATTCGGTCAAATTCGGTTATATACTTTTCAAATCTATCCTATTAAAATCAGGTATCTGAAAATACCTAGGTTTGTTGCCATCTTTAGATAATAGTAACATTGTATTGAAATTTTATACAAATTGTACTATAAAATGGCATAATTATATAAAAAAAAGGTATATAAACTCATTAAAATTCATCAATTTTTTAATTTTAAAAGTCAAAATTTAATATTTAAATTTTTTTAATATGTATAAAAGAATCTGTACGTTTATTAAAATTTGACAACTAAGTATTTGATCATAATAGAGTCATCATAGTATCCCACAGTATGGAAGAATAACTTTTCATCCATAAATCACCTGCCACTAATATAAAAATGAAATAATTTATTGTTGACGACAGTAATCCTAATTATGATATTGATTATTAATACTTTATGACCATTATCCTTATTTATTTATTGTTTTTATTTTTAGGGTTTAAATTGCCTCTAAATATAGAAGTTATCTTCCACTCAATTGTTTCTAAGGATCAAATTGATCAAACCTAAAATTATTAAATACAATAGACACAACTTCTACCAAGAGGTCAAATAACTTCAAAATTTAACTCAAAATGGTGTATGGAACTCACTCCTTATAAACATTTAAAATAGTAAGATATACTTATTTTATTTTTTTTAAACAGAAAAATTAATTCTTTCACCATAGATCACCATCTCGCCATTAATACTGGAATATAAAAAATACTCTCACATCAATTGCAATTACTGTCATCACTTCCAATTGGTAAGTTGCTACTCTTCACCATATTAATAAGCACCAAATATTAATAAGCATCAATGAAAAATTTTAAACACATTAACATATCTCTACATATAGATAAAAAAAATAACTCAATACTAATTGCACACCTTTTTCACTGTTTAGTGATGCAAAAATCAACTCTTCACTAGCATCACGCAATCATAGCCATAATCATTGCTCGCCGTGAAAGTTAGAAAATTAAAAAGAAGAATTCTCATCTTAATTATAGTTGCTTCCATAATACCAAACATCTAATAGTTTAGTAATAAATAATTTTTAATTATAGTCGTTTATGAAATATTTGATGCACTTTCCTTTTTGGGTCTGTGTTGTTATACACAGACTAAAAAAGTTTAGATATTTGGAGCTATTTGGATTTTAATAAAAACTATGGGTTTATTTATCTAAATATTAATTTCACTATTATATTTTATTGAAATAGGCTCTAGCATCCATAAATTTTTATTTTAATCAATTTCCAGATCACATGAGCTAGTCAAGTTGAAAATGCTCTCTCAGCCACTCTTCACCATCAGATCGTTTATAGATTGCAGGATCATGCATTTAACTTGCAGATCCCAGGCTTTCAAGCCTCATATGATGCTTTGTACATCATGGCTGATTCTGGTCAAACCCCTACAATAGTTCAAGCTCCTCGACAGTTTGAAAAGGAAGATCTACAGAAACTAATTCCTATTGAGTGGGTAACAAATTATTGAGATGCTTTTATGGCAACAATAAAATATTGTTGCTAATAACTTTTTAAAATTTTATAACAACAAAATAACTTCAATTTACTTTTTATTATCGTTTTATGTTTTTTAGATTTTTTAGTATACAATAAATTAATAATAATGGATTGAATTATAACTCTTTTGAACTATCAAAATACAAAGAAGCAGCTCTCATAACTAAAATGCTCCTAAAAATTGTTGGATAAAAGAAATACTCTCTTACCTCTGTTTTTAGTAAAAATAGCGTCTCAACACCAAATCACTAGGGTTTCTTGAGGGACAATTGCACCAATTGGTAAATCCTTTTGCTTCGAGGTGTTAATTATTATAGATCACAAACAACAAGTTTCAATGGCATGTAGATCTTGAGTTATAAGTGAATTGCAGATAAAGGCTTTTGGGAGTATTTTGATGCGTAAAGCTCCGGTGGTGCTCTCCTTTTACTGAAGAAGAGAAGGCTACTCTTACTCTAAGATCTGGTTTTAGGTTTGTTTTCGTTCTTCTTTTTTTTTTTTAGTTTTTTTACTTTTAGGTCTTTAGATTTTTTTTACATGTATGTTTAGATATCCAATCAAAAAAATTATGGAATGAACTAAGACTGTTTAATCAATTATTATGTGGTTAGTAATTTCATTATTGCTCTCTCAATAAATTGGAGTTTTCATTTAATTTATTTTTATAATTTGAATTTTGGATACGAATGGTTTTTCCCCCTTTGAATTGAATGTTTTGTAAGGTAGACTAATAGTATTAGTTGCTGCAACTATAGGGTTAATACAGAAGTACTCAACATCTTGAGGTAATTGATTTATGTACTTCTCATAGCTCGTACTAATGGATGCTTTTGTTTATTTATTATCAGCTCAACATCATTGGTGCTTGATAAAATATTGATATTTGTAAGTCTTTTGAGGTCAGACATTCAGCAAAATCTTCCACTTTATAGATTTTGGAGGGGACGACGCTGAGTTAAAGAAAGAGTCCTTTCAAGATGAAAAATAGATTAAGAATAGCGAGATGGTGCGGCAAAACGAATGTAATGGTTTAAGTTAGTTCCTTAGAAAAGTGAGAAAATGGTTGTTAGAGTTCTATGATGACTTACCTTCTTCTTCGTCTTTAGATTGCTTTTATAGCCATTAATTAATAGATGGCAGTCTTTCTAGAAAGATTATCTAGACAGTTACAATTAAATTTCTTGGATTACGGCTTTCCAAACATGTGACCTATGTTTTTATGGGATTACTTTGGTCTTGCTCATCTTTGTTTGATTGCTCCTATTTAATCGAACCAAAAACATACACATAAGATATGATGGTATCAGTAGGAACTAGAAGTCTGGGAGTTGACATGACATCTAATGGAATTAATTTCACTAGTTAAAAATGCATGGTTTGTAGTTTAAGAGTTTATGCAAATCAATAAGGTTGTGTGTGTATATATATAGTATAACTGAAACATCGAATTATGCAATGTGAACATGTAATCTAATCTACTGCAATAGAAGATATCAGTAAGGCCTACAGAAGCAAGCAACTGTTCTAAGTTAGCAAGGCATCAAGAGTAGATCAGCTGCTTTTTTTCTTGAGAAATCGCTTTTCACTCTTTTTGTTTCTTGATTCCAAAGTGCTTTTAAGTGTATATAGTTGATGGAGATACTTGGAGTGACCTTGCATTAGGCAATCAATGAACCACTCTGGCATCAAGAGAGTTGTTGTTGCTGCTCTATTGTGGGTATTTTCATGTGTTAATTTTTTGATTTTATGTAACTGAATATCAAACATGTACTTACTGAGTAATTGACTTGAAAGGGCATATGTTTCATATGTTGAGCCCACAAATAGAGGCTCTTTTCTTCAATCCACTTATTGGCCTTGCAATTGGACTTTGAATGCATGAATTATCATATATTAGGTGGATCAATTTATGCTTGTACTTATGAATGGCAGTTCATATGAATGTTCCTGAAGTTGTGATTAAATCAAATCCCTAAAGACATTAATTTCCAATTCATGTTGATTATTAAATAATACTTGTTCAAAATCTATCTTTGTCAAGATTTCTTATTCAAGTTTGATTTTATGATAAATGTGGTGAGCTATCAAAAATTAAGATTTAAGATGGATGCTCTCTCTCTGCTTCTCAAGGATCCCTCGCCCTCTCTGTTGGAGGACAATTGGTCTACTAAGAAGGTTAAAGTTTGTGATTCTGAAGGAAAGACTCATTCTAGTTTGGTTAAGGAGGGAGTCTTATGCCGAGATAAGATCTCTCAGCTTTTTACACCAATGGATGAGGTGGTGGAGGGTCCAAAATATTTTGCTATTAATAAGGACGATGTTAGAATTGGTAAAGAAAATAAAGTTCACTCTATTAAATTTTCGGATAAAATCTAGGATTTGATGGCAATGCATATGAAGAATATGGTGATGGTAAGGCTACTGGGAAGAACTATTGGTTATAAATTACTAGTATCAAAAATTGTTGACTCGTGGAACCCTAAAGATCTTTTAAGGTGATAGATCTTGATAATGATGATTTTATAGTGCATTTTGAGAATTGTATGGACACCTTGGTGAATAGACCATGGTCGGTGCTTGGTCACTATATCACCGTCTAGCCTTGGAATCTTATGTTTACCACGAATGATGATAACTTAGCCTCGATTGCATCTTGGATTAGGTTCCTAGCCTTCCTCTTCAATATTACAACAAAAGTGTTTTAAGAGCAGTTGCTAATATAATAGGAAAACCTCTGCCTTTTGGCTACAAAACGCAAGAGGGTTAAAGAGCCAAGTATGCTAGAGTTATTGTAGAACTTGACCTAAGGAAGCCTCTTATTTCTAGATTTAACATTGATGGAAGGATGCAGCGTGTTGAATATAAACCTCCCTATGATTGCTATAGGTGTGGGAGATATGGCCATGTTAGTGACCTGTGCAAATTTAAAGAAAAACAACAGGAGTCTTTGATGGTTGTGGAATAAGGAGATGGTACTCAACCGATGATAGGCAAGGCGACGGTGGTTGATTTCGACGAGCATATGGATGACTGTTTGGGACCTTGGATGCATGCTGCTAAAAAAGGAAGGAAATTTGTTAAGAAGGCAGATGGGTAAGGATTTGGTGTTTGTCACGACCCCATCTGTGGGCCCGTGACCGGCACTAGGGAATGGGCAGGCGTAAGGCCACCGAATCCCGTAGTAAGTTTGACAATCACTGACTTAAATCAATATCATCTCATTTAATATTATTGATTCCACAATTTCGTAACTATTAAATTTACACAATTAATTCGGTCTGCCAGAAGAATTAGGCGAGACCCGAAACTACAAAGAATTACAACTGATACATCTACTATTTCAACTGCGGAGGATCTAAATTTTACAAATTAACATACCAAATCAAATACACCACCTGATGATGAAGGAGTCGGGTTACTAGATAAGAGTCGTGGGAAGACTATGATCATGATTTGAAAAATAATAAAATTGGGGTATGGGTCTAGAGTGAGTTAAAATCATATATCTAAAAACAGTTGCAAACACCTCAATAATATATTTATTTAATTGAAATAAATACTAAGTCATATCATGCTTAAATAAAATAAAATAATTTCTTACATACTACGGGACGAAGTACTTCAGTAGAACCCTAATCCCAACACTAACATCTCGGTTAATCTCAACACTGACATCTCGACTAATCTCAACTCTAACATCTCGACTCTCTCATTCCAACAGAACTGGCGCCCAGAGAGCGAAGCTCGACCAGGGTCCTTAACTCCAATCCGGTCACTTAAAGTTTCCAAATAAGCCGGCGCCCAGAGAGCAATGCTCGACGAGGGACCTTTACTCCGACAACCACCCTTTACTAAGCCCAGAGCGCGATGCTCGACCAGGGCAAGTCCTAAACTTTCCTTTTAAATTTTCCATTTTACCCCTTTTCCATCACTCACGGATTTATACCGGTGCACTCATCGAAATACTATGTTCTACTGTTGTCCCGTCCCGAGTCCTCATGCAATGATAAAATCAATGATAAAGGAAGAACATGCATGAATAGTAATTAAAAAGCATAATACATATGATTAATAATTAAATTAATAATTAAACTTGCAATAAAATAATCACGATAGCAAATAAAAAATTTATGCATGACACGTGCATAACCGATATATGACTTTAACTCACAGCTTTGGCGAGCTCCTAGTTCTGCTCCGGTGCCTCGGGTGGAGTGAGCCGAACTGACAAATTATCTAATCACGGAAAATAGTTAATCAATAACATTGAAACAATTGACAATTCAATCTTAGGTCTAGACTCCTAGGATTGACTCTCTAAGAATCTCGACTCGAAAGAATTCTACCGAAAATCTGGCAGAACCTCTCCTAAAACACGGATGTTTACCTCCGGTAAAACGGGTCCAGGACCTGCTAGAAAAACACTTCAAATATTCAACAATTTAATACAACGGGAGTCGGGTTCCCAAGACTTCACTATTTTTCCTGACTTCACCACACAACACAATTCACGACTATGGCAGGCAGTCCAACCAACAATTATTTTTAACACAAAAATATTTTCTAATACACAGCACAATTCAATAAACACATAATTATACCAAAGAATTTCCAAAATCAACGGGCCAGAGAAAAATTACTGAGACGCTTGATCGCTCGGTCGACTCGCCTCCATCCGTTAGAGTCCAATCGATGATCCGAACACACCAACGGACTCGAAACGATGCGCTGATGACGATCCCTGCTTCTGATTTTTTTATCCGACCCCCGATCATCCGGAGAGATTTGCAAACGATTTTGGCCGTCGATTTGCAAACGGAGTCCGATCGCCACGAAACCGGTGCCATTGCGAAGCTTGAGCTGAGGAGAGTCGGGATACGTCCTTCGTTCATCCATCCCTCGTCGGAAAAGCTGAAAAATGCCGGCTGCCCCCTACTTTCTCTCTCTACTGGATCTTCTATCTCCAGCCACCATTGGCACCGCCACTGCTGCCAAAAGGAAGCTCTTGCCGAGGGGAGCCGATCGCCACCGAGATCAACCGACATGGCCACGGAATGACCGAATGGCGCCCGGCTCTTCCTCGCTTTCCACCGGCCAGCTGCATGCTTCCGCCCCGGCCCGTGGTCGACCGACAATGCCCAACTTCTTCTTCTTCCTCGGCCTTCTCTCTCTCTCCCCAATTCTTTTCTCTTTTCTTCCTTTCAATATTGACATTAGGTCCCTGAAATTTTCTTTCTTACCATTTGGTCCCTCAACTTTTTTAATTACTAGCATTTCGTCCTGCAAAAATTCCAATTAACCCCTAAACTTTTCTTTAGTTTTTCAATTAAGCCGCTAACTATTTAATTTGGGCCAAATTAGAATTATTGAAAATACACAATTACATATATACCCTTGCCGACACATTTATTTACAAAAACACAACATACAAATTTTCATTAAACCCCCATAATAATAAAATTATACTTTTAATCCTCATTCCAAAATAAATTTCTAATTTATTCCTAACAAACAATTAATTTAATTAATCAATTTGCTAACTATTTTTCAACTTAAAATTTAATGCCACTAGCTAATTAAAATACCAATTTCCTCAAAAATTCTTTTATAAAAACATCATTTACAAATTCTTCCATAATTTTTCAATATATAATTTTATTTATATATATTTATATATACATTTGGAGAAAATTTAAATAATCAAAATATAATTTATTTCTCAAATAATTTACTTAATTAATTTCTTAAATATCCAACTAATTAGGTATAGAAAAATAACTCATTTAATTGTCTAACATTAAAATTTCACTTAATTCATTCCAATTAAACCAAATAAAAATAAAATCAAATTAATTTAAATAAAAACTCATTTATTAATCATTATTATTATTATCTTTATTAAAAAAATTCTGGGTATTACATTCTCCCCCCTTTAAAAAAAATTTGTCCTCGAATTTAAAAGAACAAAGGGCTTCACACTAAGACTGAAACTAATTAAGGACCTCTCATCTCCAGCTCGGCTTCTTGGAAACTTTCCTCAGCAGAAATAAATTCAACCACAAGACCCATCGGCAAAACCTTTAAGCAAAACTGGCGAACCTGAATCCGCAATCCTGACTTACTGCTCCTCATAAATCAAATCTTCACTTACTTCCACACACTGAGGGTGCAATACGAGCAAAGGATCGAAAAATACACTTCCTCAATATAGACCTACGAATACTGGATTGACCTTAGAAAACACTATTTGGCAGCAAGTCCAACTTGCATGCCACCTCACCAACCCGCCAACAAATCCAAAGGTCCCCATAACTTTCCTTCCTTACAAAACCACATCACTTCTGGCACAAAAGATGCCTTAGGATTACATACTCCTCTGCTTCCAAAAAGCTGTCTTCAGCTGCTCGCGAGAAAAGAATATCCTTTAAAAAGATCGGGACTAACTCTGGTCCTACTAAAAATCCACTCGCCAACTTCCTTCCTAAAGACGTGTCCCTTTACACATACAGGAAATCCTTAACATCCACATCACATCATTTCATCCATTTAGTTGCCATGACCGATACATGACCATACCATCCTGACACAAATTTCTCTTCGACTGAAATCCAAAAGCCTCCTCTATCATTCAACATAGGGCTTACTGCGCCACCGATTAATTCTCACAGCAACTGAGCTTGTCATCCAAAGAATCCCAAGCTAACACAATTTACTTTGAAAGATTTACTTATTTATTCGCTTTATAATCATCACTGATAAAAATTTATTATATACTAAGAAAAATACTTTATAAAATCATAAAATCTCTAATGGTTCCTTTATATAAAATTTTACAATATTGCGCACTAGGGTGATGATGCCCTGATGGGCTCTTTATGCAACCTACACCTAAGGCAGTGAACCTACCGATGCAGCCTAGCACTAGTGAGTATCAAGGTCGTATCCGTGGAGATCGGGTGAACCTAGAGTTACTACTGTTTGCTATGTTATCTAGTCTGAAATAGGGTGTGAAAGTTCTAACATACCAGCTAATGGTTATGAGTGCAATTAAGTAAATGAAGGACAACGAGCAATCAAAAGACAATTGTAAAGAGAGAAACAAACCCAAAAGGGAGCCTAAATGATGGAATTCTAAAGATGGATTTTATGGATTGCCGATCTTGCTTACCCGTGCCTAAATCCTGAATTGAATCTCGGTTCCTCTCTCGAGCTTACCGGATTCCTAAACCTGCACTAACCTAATGGAATCTCTTCCTATCGGATTACTACATATTAGCATTAAGTATGATTTAAAACTATTAAGAGTTATTAGTTCTTAATCCGGCAAGTAAATCAACCTTATCTCTAAATTTAACTACCAGTCCTTACTATTCAATGTCCAGTTGTAACAAGCATTTCTCAATGTCAAGAAACAACCTAATAAACAATTAATCCAACGTCTCAAATTAACTGAATCAAACTTTTATTACTGAATAGCAAGAAGATTGCAAGAATGACAATTATAAAAACTAACAATTAAGCATAATCCATCAACAAAGGTGAACCCTAATGGATTCAAAAGATCTAGCTACTCATGTTCATGGTTAAAGCAATTAGGGAACAAAATAAGGAAAAACAAATTAAAAGCATGTACACCCTTCTCTTTCAAGCTGAATGAGAAACCCTAAAATTGCAAATTCGAAATCTCAAACCCTAGTTGCCTCTTGAATGCTCCCAAAGTTTGTCTTGATCTTCAATTCGATGTTGGAACAAGTGAAATCCCTCCTTCAATTGATGAATTTTTTGATCTCTCAAGGTCTACAATTGAGGTATAGGAAAACAATTGATTAAGTGTGTGTCTTGAAATTGAGTCCAAAAATCGTCTCTCCTCCAAAAGAACTCAAAATTGCCTATATAGTTGATTCAGCATGGCCGGAGTCCAGGCTGTGATGATTCAACAGAGGAGTCGGTCACTCCTTCCAAGACGATGCCCAAGCCGGTCTTTGAGCCACCACAGGCCGTGGTGGCTACTAAGTCGTCTTTGAAATGGCACAATTGGGGATAGCCTCTTGGTAATTCAGCACGACTGGAGTCCAGGCTGTGCTCAACCCTCGGGGTGCTAGTTCTCACCCAATTTGATGGATTTTAGTCTATAATCACACGTATTTCCCTCGATTATTGATGGTGTCCTTCGAAAATGACCTGAAACGAGAAAGGAAATAAAAGACAGGTGATTCTAGCATAAAACGGGATAATCTTGCATAAAAATGTAAACAATCGAGCATGAAAACATAACTGATACATATACTATTTCAACTGCGGAGGATCTAAGATTTTACAAATTAACATACCAAATCAAATACACCACCCGATGATGAAGGATTCAGGTTACTAGATAAGAGTCGCGGGAAGACTAACAGTCATAGATCTGAAAAATAATAAAATTGAGACTGCCAGTCTCGAGAGTGAGTTAAAATCATATATCTAAAAACAGTTGCAAACACCTCAATAATACATTTATTTAATTGAAATAAATACTAAGTCATGCAAAAATAAATGTGTCATGTCATGCTTAAATTAAATAAAATAATTTCTTACACACTACGGGACAGAGTACTTCAGTAGAACCCTAATACCAACACTAACATCTCGACTAATCTCAACTCTAACATCTTGACTCTCTCATTCCAACAGAACTGGCGCCCAAAGAGCGAAGCTTGACCAGGGTCCTTAACTCCAGTCTGGTCACTTAAAGTTTCCAAATAAGCCGGTGCCCAGAGAGCAATGTTCTTATAATTCATTCTTAAAATAAATCACTTAATTAATTTTTTGCCTTCAAACTAGCTAAATATAGTTGAATAGATGCTTTTTATGTTTAAGATTCTCAATGATGGTCTCTTATAAATCATTCCATTTAAAATAAGAATTATTTACTCTAATCACATATATTAAATTTTAAAATTTATGGTTTTATTATTATCATCATCACAATCCTTAGCTATTATTATTATTATTAAAAAGAAAAAATCTCAGGTATTACAATTCTGAATAGTCATGAGAAGACTGGTGGCTCGAATAGAAGAGTGGGCTCTTGTTCTAAATTTGCGAATTGGATGCATGGTTATGCACGATTTTTGGGTTTTTCTGCTCATCATTTCACTTGGTCAAGAGGTCTTATCCATCAGAGGTTAGATAGGTTCGTAGGTTCTAAAAAGTGGAAGGATACTTTTCTTTTATCTGATGTCTTGCATATGGAGAAGCTTAAGTCAAACCATAGACCTATTTTGCTTTCTATTTGCCCTATTAATAGGACGATCACCTCGAGACCTCCTCGGTTACTAGTTACCTAGTTTCTCCATGATAAATGGAATAGCTTCATGCAAAGAAGTTGGTCTTGTAATACCTCAACTAATGTGGCAATTTTAAGGAATTCATAGCAAAAGCTCTTCTTTAGAATAAGGATATTTTGAAAATAACTTTTCCAAGAAGAAATCACTCTTAGCTCGAATTTGGGGTGTTTAAAAGGTTATTGAAAGACATAGTACCCACAGTCTTTTAGCTAGAGATAGGTCTTTTTTACAAGAATATAAAACTATTTGGATCAAGAAGAACTTTTCTAGAGACAAAAGTCCAATAATAATTGGATTAAGTATAGAGATAGGAATTCTTCCAATTTTCATGACCTTAACAAGGCTAAAAAGTCTCAACTGGCCCTGAGGATGGTGCAGTTATCGGACGACACCTGGAGCATGGATAGTAATTTCCAATGGCGGGATGCTATTAATTATTTTTCCTCTATTTTCTCTGTCTCTTATGAGGTTTCAGGGAGTCTTGGGATCTCAAGTTGCTTTTCTAATCTTGATTATCTTGCAAGTCCTGTTTTGAGTGATGAGGTCAAGGGGGCTATGTTTAAAATGAGCCCTATGAAATCTCCAAGATTTGATGGTGTCCAAGCTTCTTTTTACTAAAGACACTAAGCTGTTATGGGTCCTAGTCTTTGTAATTTGGTGATAGATGTCTTTAATGGGGGCAGTATTGATCTAGAAATAAACTGTACTAATACTTTCTTAATCCCGAAGATGGATGCACCTGAGTCTTCAAATCACTTCAGACCTATCATCTTATGCAATGTTACATATAAGCTTATTACTAAAGTGATTGCTAATCATTTGAAGATTATCATGAGCAAAGTGATTAGTCCGATGCAGTCTAGCATTGTTAAAGGTAGGCATATTATGAATAATATTATCATTGTTAAGGAAATTCTTCATTTAACGAATAAAATGACTAGTAAAACTGGTTATATGGTTATTAAAGTGGACTTGGAAAAGGCTTATGATAAGCTTAATTGGAGTTTTATTCTTGACACCTTAATGGACCGTAGTATTCCTAGTGGGCTTATAAATGTTATTATGAATTATATCACTAGTGCTTCTATGCAGATCTCTTGAAAAGGAGAAACTTCAGAGTCTTTTTTGCCAGCTTGAGGGATTCATCAAGGAGATCCAATGTCTCCCTATATTTTTATTATGTGCAAGGAAAGATTGTCGCAAGCTATTCGATTTGCGAAAGGGAATGAGATGTGAAAAGCCTTTAAAACTTCTAGAAGGGGGCCTTCTCTTTACCATATGTTTTTTTTGCGGACGATCTTATGCTTTTCGCTAAGGCAGACGTGGAAAATGCTCAAGCTATTCAATATGTGCTTTCTAAGTTTTATAGTGCTTTCGGCCATAATATCAGTTAGAATAAGACTTCTATATTTTTTAAAGAATACTGTGTGTGGTATGGCTTGTTCTATTGTGCAGCTCCTTAGTTATCAGAGGACTATGGATTTGGGTAATGCCTCGATGTTTCGGCTATTTATGGTAGGATTCATAAATCTACTTATAGTGGAATTATCAAAAAAATGCAGTAGAGAGTTCAGAGTTGGTCAACTAGGAAATTTTCTTTGCGGGTCGTACAACTTTATACAAAGCTTCTCCCTCTTTGATTTCATCCTTTGCTATGCAGATCTCTATGCTTCCTATGGAGAATTGTGATAGAATTGACAAAATGGTTTGAAGTTTTGTTTAGGGCACCTCGGGGTAAACTAGGAGAATTAGCCTTGTTTCTTGGGTTACAGTATCTCAGCCTAAAGATTGAGGTGGGTTGGGCATTTATCGAGCTCACTCATATAATGAGGCTTATTTTATGAAGCTTGCCTAGAATTTATTAAGCTCTCATTTTGATTTATGGTCCCGCATTATACTATGTAAGTATAATTGGAACCTTAAGGCTGGTACAAGCCCTAGTATAGGTTAAGGTGCCTCGCTTATTTGGAGAGGTATAGTCAAGAATTGGGAGCATACTATTCAAGGGATGAGTTGGGTTATTGGTAATGGTAGGAGAATGCACTTTTAGGTGGACCATTGGACTATGTTGGATTTTTCTCTCATCCACTGCTCTGACCATGATGCTCGGGATTTTGACGTGGATAAGTATGTGATTAATTATGTTGGCGCTGATGGAGGTTGGGCATGGGACTTGTTCCATGATAAGTTACATGTTTGGCCATTATGCATATTGCTGGCATTAAACCTCCATCCTTTTTTTATGATGAGATATTCCGCTTTGGAATGCTTCCTCTGAATATCCATAAGCTTGTTAGGTGGATATACCAGTTACAGATTAGGTTAAAATTAATATGGATGAGGCTCTTTGGTCAAGCATTGGGAGGGCTTCGCTTGGTGGTTTGATTAGAGATCACAATGGGGATTGGATTAGGGGCTTTATGGCTAATCTAGGTGTTTATAGTGTTATGTTTGCTGAACTACAGGGAATTTATCATGGGTTATGTCTGGCTTGGTCAAAAGGTATCAAGAAAGTTGTGTTAGAGGCTTATAACCTTAGTATTAAAATGGTTCTTAATAGAGCTAAGGATGGCTGTATTCAAAATATTGCTTTGGTTAAAGAAATTAGGAAAATGATTACGAGGGAGTGGCAAATTCAGGTGACTCATATCAATCAAGAAGGAAACAAATGTGCAAACTTGCTGGCTAACATGGGTTTTTAAGGTTACGGTAGGCTGTCATGATTTGTAAGAGCCTTCGACCATGGTTTGTGAGGTGATGCAGTAAGACTATAGAGGTGTGGCATTCTCTAAAGTTGTGTCTATCAGTCGCTTTGGGCATTAAGCTTGTTCAGCCTCCTGTATTTATTAAAAAATTGAGGTGAGCTATATTTTTCTATCTCTAATTACACTTTAATTGTCTTTTTTCTATTTTATATTCTCGCCACCAATACAATCAAGTATTTAAATATTGTTAGAAGTAGTGAATGATGACAATGTTTTTTTTATTTCAAGTTATTCACCTCAGGTTTATCCTAGGGTGTAATCTATTTCTGTTAATAATTGTCCTATGTTTTAGGATATGCATTGGACCTATTCCTATGCAACTACCTCATGATCTTTAGGTCTGTTAGAGACGTGAGGAGTGCTTAGTGTAGTGCTGCTTTATTGCAGCAGCTTCTGTTTCACATTTGTAAGGCTATTTGATAGGCAAACTTCATCAATTCAAAGTGTGGTTGTCATCCTATATTTCTTTATTCAACATTTTTGGTATCAGAGCTACATCAGCCTGATATAAGTGCAATACAGAAATCTGAGATGAGAGAAGCAAAAATGGCAGAGAGCATCAGCGTAAACACCAAATTTGTGCAACCTGCGATTCCAAAATTCGCTGGGTACTATGAGCATTGGGCCAAGCTCATGGAGAACTTCTTGCGAGCCAAGGAGTATTGGAATCTAATCGAGGTGGGAGTCGAAGCCGTTCTAGAAGGAACAGAAGGAGATGGCGAGAAGATGAGGGCAATGGAAGAACAACTCCTAAAGGACAGAAAAATCAAGAACTATCTCTATCAAGCTATCGATAGAGAAATTATGAAAACAATTCTGAATGACGATATGTCAAAACAGATTTGGGATTCCATGAAGCGGAAATTCAAAGGATCAACAAGAGTGAAACGTGCTCAATTGCAGGCCCTGCGCACTGAATATGAGACTTCAAGATGAAAGAAGGTGAATCGATCAATGCTTATTTTAGAAGAATTCTATCCGTTGTAAAATGGATGAAAGCATGTGGAGAGTCCATCCAGGAAAGAGAGATAGCATGCAAGATAATGAGGTCACTCACCTCAAGGTTCAACTATGTCGTATGCTCAATTAAGGAATCAAACAATATCGACACACTCACAATTGATGAGCTTCAGAGCAGTCTGCTCATTCATGAGCAAAGGATGAAAATTTCTATGGAGGAAGAACACGCACTCAAGGTTTCACATGATGATAGAAGTGATCGAGGATGAGGGAGATGAGTGTTTCGAGGAGGAAGGAGTCAAGGCAGAGGGAGATTTTCATACGGCTCAAGCAAGGCAATGCTAGAATACTACAAATGTCATAAATTAGGGCATTTTTCAGTATGAATGTCCTAGTTGGGAAAGAAGGGCCAACTATGCCGAAGTAAAAGAAGAAGATGAGATGCTACTTATGGCTCATGTTGACTCCATAGAAGCTAGCAAAGAAGGAACTCGGTACCTGGACGCGGGGTGCTCAAACCACATGACTGGAAACAAGGGATGGTTTGACAAGCTTGATGAAAAATTCAAGCATTCTGTGAAGCTTGGCAATGACTATAGAATGGCAGTGCTTGGGAAATGTGACATTAAAACTGAGGTAGAAGGAATGGCTCGCACCATTAAAGATGTATATTGTGTTCCAGATTTGAAGAACAACCTTTTAAGCATGGGGTAGCTGCAGGAAAGGGGAATGGTCATTATCATTAAGCATGGTGTTTGCAAAGTCTATCACCCACACCATTGATGTATCATTGTGAGCAGCATGTTACAACATTGAAGCTGAAAATCTAGGAGACTTGTGGCACAAGAGACTGGGGCATTTGAGTTCTCAGGGCAAGAAACAAATGATGCAGAAAGATATGGTCAGAGGCATTCCAAAGTTCATCACATCAAGTGATATATGTGATAGCTGTATGAAGGGAAAACAACACAGAGAGATCATACCAAAAAGGAGCAAATGGAGAGCAAGCAAGCCTCTTCAACTCATCCACTCTGATATTTGTGGACCATTCTCTCCCAAATCTCATAGTAACAAAAGGTATATCTTGACTTTCATTGATGATTTCAGTAGAAAGTTATGGATTTATATGTTGAATGTGAAGAGTGAAGCCTTCACCACATTCAAATGTTTTAAATCACAAATTGAAAAGGAGAAAGGAATGAGCAATAGTGGATTAAGAACAGATATGGGAGGTGAATTCACTTCAACTGAATTCATGGATTACTATAGAACACATGGAATCAAAAGGCAGCTCACCATAGGATACACTTCACATCAAAACGGGGTAGTTGAACGAAAGAATTTAACATGGTGAGATGCATGTTAGAGGAGAAAAAGATGCTAAAGGCTTTCTGGCCAAATGCAACTAAATGGACCTGCCATGTGCTGAATAGATGTCCAACATCAGCACTGAAGAACAAGACACCTGAAGAATGCTGGAGTGGATCAAAGCCAAATGTAGAATACTTTAAAGTATTTAGATGCATAGGGTATGTTCATGTACTAGAAGCTCAGAGACTAAAGCTGGATGTAAGGAGTAGAAAATGTGTACTCATTGGATACAGTGATGAATCCAAAGGGTACAAAATGTATGATCCAGTAGAAAGAAAAAAGTGTTAGTCAGTAAGGATGTGGTATTTGAGGAGAAGAGCTACTGGAATTGGGGAGAAAGTGAATCAGACAGTAGAGAGGAGGCACTAGATTGGGGAGAAGTAGAAGATGATACTTATGGTTCGAGTGAAGATGAATAGGAAATAAAAGTGAACACAAGTTCCAACAGTTTACTAACATCTGAAGAAGAACAAGTTACAGAAGTACTAGAAATGCTTCCACTTGCCACCAGAAGAATCACAAGAGCACCAAGCTATCTACAAGACTATGTCAGTGGTGAAGGACTTTCAGAGGAAGAAGAGGTACACAATTTTGTTTTCTTTACAACTCATGATGATCCAATTTATTTTGAAGATGCTGTAAAGAACAAAAATTGGGGAGATGCCATAGATGCAGAAATAGGAGCCATTGTCAAGAACAACACTTGGAAGCTAGTTAAAGCACCAAAAGAAGCTAAAATCATTGGAGTAAAGTGGACCTTTCATACCAAGCTTAATGAAAATGGAAATGTTGACAAGTGCAAAGCAAGACTAGTTGCAAAAGGTTATGCACAGGAGAAGGGGATCGACTACAATGAAGTTTTTGTTCCAGTAGCTCGTTGGGATACAATTAGAACAGTAATTTCTCTAGCTACCAAAAATGGATGGATGTTGTACCAACTAGATGTGAAAAGTGCATTTATGCATAGAGAACTCACTGAAGATGTCTACATTGCACAACCGCAAGGATATGTTGCTAAAAAAGAAGAAGATAAAGTGTACAAACTGAAAGAGGCATTGTATGGTCTCAAACAAGCACCAAGGCATGGTTCAGCAAAATAGAAGGTTACTTCATCAAGCATGGGTTCAGTCAAAGCTGTCATGAACATACACTGTTTGTGAAGAAAGAAACACTTGACAAAATTCTCATTGTAAGTCTCTATGTTGATGATCTTGTGTTTACTAGCAATGATGATAATATGTTAAGATGTTTTAAAGATTCCATGAAGGAGTTTGAAATGACTGATTTGGGGAAGATAAAATATTTTCTAGGGATAGAAGTAAATCAAGGTGTAGAAGGAATACATATTTGTCAAAGAAAATATGTAGAAGATATTCTAGCTAGATTTGGTATGGCTGAGTGCAATGGTGTAAAGAATCCTATGGTTCCAAGCAACAAACTGTCAAAACAAGGAGAAGGGAGAAAAGCAAACTCTACTTTGTTCAAGCAAATGTTGGGCAGTCTTATGTACATCACAGCTACAAGGCCTGACTTGATGTATAGTCTGTGTTTGATTAGCAGGTTTATGTCTAAACCTATGGAGATCCATATGCTTGCAGCAAAGAGGATATTGAGGTATATAAGGCACACGATTAAGTTGGGAATTTTCGACAAGAAAGGAAGCAAGAATGAGCTCACTGCCTACACTAACAGTGATTATGCAAGGGACAACACAGATTCTAAAAGTACTTCTGGCTACACTTATGTGATGAGTGGTGGAGCAGGAGCTTGGATGTCTAAGAAACAACCCATTGTTACACTCTCAAGCATTGAGGCAGAATATGTTGTAGCTGTAACTTTTGCATGTCAATGTGTGTGGATGCGAGCTATCTTAAAGCAAATTGGAGAAGATGACAGCAAGCCAATCACAGTTCTATGTGATAATTCTTCAACTAGTAAGCTTGCCAAAAATCTAGTGTTTTATGGAAGGACTAAACACATTGGTGTTAGGTATCATTTCCTGAGAGATCTTGTTAAGGATGGAGTGGTGTTAATGATTCATTATGGAACTGATGAGAAAATTGCAGACATCATGACCAAGCCATTGCGACTGGAGGTGTTTGAAAGACTCAGGACAGCACTTGGAGTTTGTCCTTTAAACTAAAATTTGGCTACTGCCCAAATTTTGGTTTAGGGGAGGGATTGTTAGAAGTAATGAATGATGACAATGTTTTCTTTTTTATTTCAAGTTATTCCTCTCAAGTTTATCCTAGGGTGTTATCTGTTTCTGTTAATAATTGTCCTATGCTTTAGGATATGCATTAGACCTATTCCTATGCAACTACCTCATGATCTTTAGGTCTGTTAGAGACATGAGGAGTGCTTAGTGTAGTGCTGCTTTGTTGTAGCAGCTTCTGTTTCGCATTTGTAAGGCTATTTAATAGCCAAACTTCATCAATTCAAAGTGTGGTTGTCATCCTATATTTCTTTATTCAACAAATATTACCTTAGTTCAAAATGATGAGAATAAAATTATTTACAATTGCTTCTTACATTCTTGAATGGAATTACAGGTGGGTGGAGTAGTAGAATTAGTAATTATTTATGATCCTAAAAATCTTAGTTATCATTCCTTTGTAATATTTCTTTGGAATTATGTGGATTAGGTGATATGACATCCATCTAACACCTCTAAAATAATTCAAAGTATTATTTCATTAAGGGGAGGAAAAGAACAAAGAAATGAACCAAAAGCCACGTGAATATAAATGACCATACAAAATATTATTCTAGCAATAATTAGAAAGTACTTCTAATTTTAAGTCACTATTGGTGTTGACTAATGGCATCTGGTTCCTTTGCAGACAAAGAAAAAGATGGCCATAGAAAATATTATTGAAGAGGTCTACCAAAAAAAAAAGTTGCATGATGTTGAGGTTCCTTTTAGTTTTAGCAAGCTAACTAAATGGGAGCCTAAATAATATATGATTTGCTTTTACTTGCCATTAAATGGCTTTTCTTATGTACTATTTTTATTGTATTTTGGATAACTATTTTCTTCTTCCCACCAATAATATATATTTTTGAACAGCTATTTTAGTAACTGCAATAATTCTGGCACTGCCTATTTGCTTTTCATATCTCGCTCTTATTCTTGCTAAGTAAATTTTCTCTATTTGCATTAATTTCCTTCTCTCCCAAGTGATCTTTTATATACTTTTTGCAAGTATATCCAAACATGTCATATAATGATCTTGTTTATTATGTCTATCTTATAAATTTTAAATATAAAGCATATTACTGAAATTATTAGATTTAGTTAACAAAAGCTAAATTTCTAGATTTAGTTATCACCTGAAATATTTATCTAGAACTGTAGAAGTCACTTTTTTCAGTAGTTTAGTCTTTAATTCTTATTCGGCAGCCTATGGATAAGATTTGGATATTTATTTGTGATAGAAAATTACCCGAGTTTGAAGAGGGTATAGATAAATATTTTAGACTTTGCTTTTGCTAATAATGAAGGAAGAGATCAAATTTTGTATCCTTATTGCAAGTGTAACATTGCAATTTTAAAGACAAGAGTCAATACTAAAGGGGTGTTGGCGAATAATAGAGAGTTATAGGTCTATCATGCGGAATCATTGTTTGAAACTCAATCAGATATGAAGGATGCAAATGTAGATTGCTTAGAGGAAGATGATGTAGAGGAAGAGGGTAGTTCAAAATTTTTTGTTGATGTTGGATCGCATAAAATATTACATGAGATGTACAAAGGTCAAACTTTTAAAAGCACTACAAATGATGTCAATGAAGATTCAAAAGGGCAAGATCAAGAGGAACCAAATGCATAAGTAAAAGAGTTTTTTCGGTTGCTACAAGATGCTAAGGCTAAATTGTATCCAACTTATGAGAAGTACTCTAAATTATCAATCATCGTGAAGTTATTTCAAATAAAATGCTCTAGTGGTTGGAGTAATGCATCAGCTGACTCTTTGCTCAGCTTATTACCAAAAGCTTCTCCTAAGGGTCATTCACTTCTAAAGTCATGCTATGAAGCTCAAAAGACCATTAGAGATTTGGGGCCCGAGTATGTGAAGATAGATATTTATGTAAATGATTGCATACTATTTCATGATAAGTATGCCACTTTAGAAAATTGCGCTATATGTGAGATGTCAAGGTGGAAAGCTGGTACGAAAGAGGGAGTTAGTGAGATGCTTTCATCTAGTTCGAAAAAAATACCTAATAAAATATTTTGCTACTTTCCTTTAAAATCTAGATTGCAACGTGATAGCGATAAATCCTAAAGGAAAACTACGACCTAAGGCAGTGTATCTGTCGGTGGAGTATAGCTAACAGCGAGTACCAAGTGTTGAATTCCCCAAAGAACGTGTGAACCTAAACCAACTCAATCTTCTCTGCTATCTAATCTTAAAAATGGCGTTGAATGCTAAATACGAAATGAACTAAAGCTACTCTAATTGTTATCTAAAGGATTAATTCAAGTTAAGGAATAACCCCTTGGGAATTCTTGTCTCTAGGGAATGGAAACTAAAGATGGAATTGATTGATTGAATTCAATTTCCGTGGGAAAATCTCTACGCAATTAACGCCTTTCTCAAGGACACTAACATCTTAACTTAGATTAATTAGGTTGAAATCTCTTCCTAACTCTTGACATTTTGGAAGAGAAAGTTGGATCATAAAGAAGAGTTTTTAAGGCTAGGAAGTGACGATTTGAATGAAATATAGTTTTTGACTCTGCTGCAGCGGACCGGCACGATGCTTGATGATACGTTTTTGTATTTCTATGAGAAGCTCTACGGGAACGGACTTCCCAAAAAGCCAGCCTTTTCTTTGTCCGTTAAGCCTCACAGCTATGCTTTTTATTCTTTTGTCCAAGTTAAGCCAACACAAGTAGTTTAACAGCCGGATCCGATGCGGCGTGATTAAAATTGCTACGCCTTCCGATCTCGCATTCTATCCAAATTAGCATTATGTACCATTTAACACTATTGAGAGTTGTTAATTCTCAATCCGGTAGAACGAACACCCTATGGCGAATTCAATTCTAGGTTGCAAAGGACAATCCAAACCTAAACGTTTTTCGCAAGAATATTCAAATTCCAATAATCATTCAACAAGATATGAAGAACAAATCAATAAGCACTTCCATTGCAAACCAATATTGAAAATCAATACATTCAATTCAAAAGTTAAGTACAGAAATCCCTAGATAAAGAACCCCCAATGGGTTAACAAGTTTAGCTAATCATGTTCATTATCAAAACCCACAAGAATTCAATTACAACAATGAGTAAAGGTAGAGAAACCCGAATACACCCTTGGATGAGAGTCAACAGCTCCAATTCCTCTTTCCCAATCTTGAATCGATTCTTGTTCCTCTTGCTCAAATTGAAACTAGTCAACGAACCTCGCCCAATCTTCAATCTTCGAAGAGAATCCAATTGAAACCTTGATCCAAGTCTCCTTTTTCCTTAGTTCCAGCTCAGAAAAACCTTAGAGAGAGAAAGAATAGAGTTTGGTACGTCCTCCCTTCTTTTCTCGCATTTCCCTCTTTTCTTTCTTTTAATTAATTCATCCAGCTATCGCGAACATGGCCCGTTTTAGTGCCCGTGTTGGGAACACGGCTTGCTCTTCATAACGTGTTGGGAACATGGCCAGTGTTAAAACTAACACGGCCTTGTTTAGCTTCCTCATGCACGAACTTCACTTGTTTCGACAACTTTGACGTCCAATTCTGCTCCAATTCTTCCTTTTATCACTCTTTGGCTTCTTTTGGACCTAATGCACACAAGCAGACGCATAGGGTGAGTGTTGGGACCAATTCACATCCAAATATACATAAAATTCAGCCTTAAAAACCCCATTTAGATGTGTGTATTCTACGCACATCAAATCACTGCACACTTAGCTCATTGCTTGTCCTCAAGCAATCAAAAGTAAAATAAGAAAAATAAACCACTAAGGAACAACACTTAAACTGATAAACAAGCTAGAGAGCCCCTGCACATATCCTTAACAAGCATAAGTCAAGTAAAAAGAAACGAAGCAATCAATTCAAGTATCACAACCAAGATGCTAATGATTCATAAAATACTATCTCAACAAAATTATTCAGAACCAACTCCTCACAAGGTTCACTTTAAATCACTCAAAGTGTTTAAAGGGTAGTATTTAATCACTCAATGCATCAAATACCGCCTTACTTACTATATGCTTACTCTTAAATCTTACTCCTACCACTTATGGAGAGTCAACAACCATGTTAAGAGGTCTTTATAAGGGTAGTAATAGGGATTAGGTAGGAGTAGGTAGATTTGGTAAGAGTTGAACCTTTAGTATTCTGCAATGAGATAAATGACCTGTACACAAGCCACAATAATCACAAGGGATATACAATGAACAATAGTCTAAGGTGGGAAATAGGAATCAAGTCAAAATGTAAACTCTCAAAAGCAATTAAACAATTAACTCACTTACTTTCTTTCTTTTCATCACCCTTCCCTCTTGTTTTTCTTATTATATGTATATATATATTTTCTTTTTCTTTTTTTTTTATATATAAGGGAAGAAACATTCACATAATAGAGTGAATTTCTTTTGGATTGATGGAAGCTACTACAAGTTTCCAACGCTATTCCCAAGATAAAAATTTTCAATAAAAACAACTCATATGCAAAATCATAACCTAAAGCAGAATAAAACTAAGTGGTAATGAAATATGGTAGAAATAATGAAAGAAGGGGTTATCTACTAAATCAATAAATGAATGAAGGCTATTTGGCTAGAATGAAAAACCTAAGTGCCTCTATCATACCAAAGTGTTAAACTCTCATTGTGGCCCTCAAAAGTATTACCGAGCAAGTTCTAAAAGTAAATACTGTAGTTGGCACTCTCAACAAGAAATAAATAAAAGCATATAAAGTGTATGCTTATAATTGAGACTCAATTTCTCACAAGTGTGCTTTTTGAGTAGGTTCCAAACAAAAATCATCAAAATAGAATTAAATAAACCAAAGCAACTTAGTGCAAAACTCAAACTAATTAACTTACATTCTTTCGCAAGACTCAACACTATTGGTTTTACCCGATCACATGGACATAAACAGGATTTCAAAAGCAAGTCAACAGTAAGAGTATCGAAACAAAGTGAAAAATTTTCAAAATTTTACAAAAAATTGCACAAAGAATAAACAAATAACTGAGATGGGATAAATGAAATGCGATATATACACTAGAAAAGGATCCAAATTTTATATACAAGAACAATAAAAATAAAATAAAAAACACACAAGATAAATAAAGCTAAAACATAAACAAAATACAAGAAAACAAGTGTAAATAAATATCACCCACCCCACACTTGAAGGACACACTGTCCCTAGCGTACAAAAAAAAAGAAATAAAAAAGAAAAAAGAACTAATACAGCCCTGATTATGGCTCCGGAGGGAAAAGAGGTGCATCATCAGGGATATCAGGGTGCTGGCTAATCTGTGGTGGAGGAGTGGCTGCTCGCTGAGGGTCGGAAGTAATGTCACCTGCAGGAGCTGGTGGGTCAGCAGGAACAGCGTTGGTAGGAGGCTCGTTAGGCTGCTCTGGTGAAGGATGCTCAGTCGGAGAAGAAGGGTCAGTTGGATCATCCGCTAGAGGGATGTCAAAATGGCTATGTATTGGAATCCGGCTCCGCGGACTGACAAGGGCATAATCTATAGTAAAAATATCATAAAAAATATAAGTGGTCATAGAGGCCTCTAACCTACCTCCCTGCTCAATCAAGGCCTAAAGCATAGCCCTCTGCCTCTCAAACTGCGCCATCATCTAGCTCTGAAACTCAATCTGACGCTGTAAAAGTCCTGCTGAAAAGCATCTACTCGAATGAAGTGCTGCTGCTGCTCCTCTGCCAACCTCTGCACTCTAAGCTGCAGCTCTCTAAACTCAATAAGGGAGACTCCTAAACCAACTGAAGAAGACCCAGAAGGAGGTGAAGTAGACGGTCTGGAGGAAGACTCTAGAATATTATAAGAAGGAGGTGGAACATCCTGTATACCAGGGGCTCGCGGGGCAAGTCGCTCCTTTCTGCGTGCTGCCAAGAGAGCACTCCTCAGTCTATACTCTAGTCCTAGTGGACCCTGCCTACGAGTGACCATCCCTATACTAACCAACTGGGGAAGTCCCAAAGTCTCCATCACCCCCAACTCTGTCAAATGTGGTACTGCCTCCTCCAAAACCTCTAAGCTCCTAGACAGTTGAGTAATGTAAGTCCCAAAACAGAAAAATACCTTCTTTGAGTTGTTGCAGAAGGCACAGATCTGTCTGGCCAACAAGTATCCATGTCGACTGACTGGCTCTGGTGCATCCTGTAAAGTATAAACAGGTCCGGCTGGGTCACTACACCACTGCTGTCTCCCCTACCAATGATGGTCCTAGTGATGCATGCAAGTCTGCATGATCCCTCGAGGCAAGTTAGACGCCTTGGGTGGCCAAATCTCAGCCCACATCTGCGGATATGACACACCAAGCGTGTATATACAACCACTATATACCTCTCCAGCTACATCCTCCTCAGTCCAAAAACCCAAGTGTACCCCAAACTGTTGTACACCCATCGTGAAGGTCCGCTCTGCTAGTCTGAAACTAATAGCATCCGGCTGCTGAAAGTCCCGCAACTGGCTCTGCAGAAAGAAAGTGCTAGCAAACTCCACAGTCAACTCCCTATACGTCGGCTCAACTATCTCGAAAAGAAACGGGACGTCCCTCGAGGTATCGGTGATTGCAAGTCGGCGGTCTCTAATCTTGACCGTTATCCTCGCCTTTCCCAAATCTTTTGGCTCATCGACTAGTATCTCTGCTCGAAGGTGGGCTGCCCGTGGAAAAGTAGGAATCTATGGCACTGCGGTGGTCTAACTAGGCCTGAACTAGTCGGTGCAACCCCTGAGGATCGAGAGGAAGAGGAACCATCGGTCCGCCTCCTCTTATAAACTCTTGATCCTCGTCTAGTGGGCATGGTACATGAAGTGGCAGAAATGATCACCGTCAAGCACAAGATTCAAAGCTGGAATCTTCCTACTCTTGTTAGTTGGGGCAGAGCATCCTATCTTGTTGATTCTCCTTTCCCAAAAAATTTGATTTTGACATGTGTATTATTTTTAACACATAATATCAAGCTTATATGTAAGATTATAATTTTTCTATTAATTTATTAACTAATAAGTTATATTCCTAATAAATACTCATTTTAATCCTAAGAAATAACATATTACAGATAAATTAATCTTCTAATTAGATAATAATTATTCTAAAAGGTAGCATATTAATTATATCTTAATATTATATTAATTAATAAATTAGTTTTTAATTAGATAATTATTATAATCATAAAAATAATATTTTTAAATATTATGTTCATTAATAAATTAATTCTAATTATACAATAATTTCTAATTTTAAAAGAATAATAATATTAATTATATTGATATTATTAATTTATATAATATTAGAGTTAATAAATAAATATTTTAAAAATAATTTATTGATAGTATTAATTTAAAGATAATATTAATAAATAAATATTTTACTAATGCAATAATATAAATAAAATTTAAAAATATTTAATTTGTTATCATCTTTAAAATTATTATAAATCAATATTAGATTTTGAACAATTGATTAAATTATATCTATCAATTTGATTTTATAATTGAAATAATAATAATGATCATGCAACACACAGTTAAACTACTAGTATTAGCTAAATTTTATTATTTTTATAAAGATTATTGTGAGATTAGGATGGCAACACATTAGGCGTTTTAAGATACCTAACTTTATAGGACTTCCAATAGAATAATTTAAGAATTATGTAATCTATCTATCTATCTATATATATATATATATATATATATATATATATATATATATTAATTTTTTATTCTTAATATTTTTTTGACACGTGTGCTTAATTTTTGACACATAAAATTCAAGCTTATATGTAATTTTATATTTTTTCTATTAATTTATTGATTAATAAATTACATTCCTAATTAAACACCATATCTAATCCTAAAAGATAGAATACTAATTATATTTTAATTTTATTTTAACTAATAAATAATTTCATAATTAGATAATGATACTAATTTTATCGTAAGAAATAATAGCATATTAATTATACTCTTATATTAACTAATAAATAGTTCTCTAACCAAATAATAATATTAAATCTATTCTAAAAATACTATATTAATTATATTTTAATATTATATTAACTAATAAATTAGTTTTATAATTAGATAATAATTTTAATATAGAAAATAACATCTTAAAATTATATTTCTAATATTATTCTTAATAATAAATTAAATTTTTAATTATATAATAAATTTTTACCTCTAAAAAATAATTATATTAATATGTTGATTTATAATATTAAAATCAATTAATAAATAATGTTCATATTATTGCTTTATTAAAATTTTAAAATTTTAAAAGATGGACATTTTAAAATAGTTAGTTATTATTTTTTAAAATTTTATAAAGTAAATATTAAATATTAAAAATTTATTAGATTGTATTTATCAGTTTAATTTTATAATCAAAATAATAATAACAGTCGTACAATGCACGGGTAAACAACTAGTATATATTAATTTCTGATACTTAAAATTTTGGATATGTGTGCTTAATTTTTGACACGTATAATTTTTTGTTTTGATATGTATATTATTTTTGACATATAGGATTCAAACTTATGTCTAATTTTATAAATTTTATTATTAAGTTGTTAATTAATAAGTTACATTTCTACTCTAATCCTAAGAAATAATATATTAATTATATTTTAATATTATATTAATTAATAAATAATTTTTAATCAGATAATAATAGTAATTTTAAAAATGGTATATTAATTATATTTTAATATTATATTAAATAATAAATTAATTTTTAATTAGATAATAATTTTAATTTTAGAAATAATATTTTAAATTATATTTAAAAATAAATTAATTTTTAATTACATAATAATTTTTAATCCTAAAATATAGTAATATTAATTATAATATTAAGTTTTATAATACTAAAATTAATTAATTAATATTTTTATAATAATTTTATATTATTACACTAATAAAATCTCAAAAATTTAAAAAATTTAAGAAAATTTTTTAAAATAATTAATTTTTATTATTTTAAAACATTATAAAATAATATTAAATATTAAAAATTCTATTAAATTATATCTATCAACTTAATTTTTTGTAATTGAAATAATAATAACGGTCGTACAATAAATAAGTAAACAACTAGTTAGATATTATATTTATGAGTAAATATTAATTTTTTATACTATTATTTTTATTTGATTAATTTAAACTTAGTTAATATTTTATTTTTTTTATAACAAAGTTATTTTATATTTGTTTGGACAGGTAAGTATTTTGTTTTCTAAATTAATTTATATAAACTATTTTTAGTAGATTGGAAACGCCTTATTCGGTTTTTATAATTGAGTTTGTACCAGTTCAGATTATATGCAGTTAAAATTAATAAAAATAAGAATGAATATGGATAATGAAATTAAACTGATATAAGATGAAATCAGATAATTATATTTTAAAAGAGTTTAGATTCGAATATCTATTATGAAACTCGAGGGCCGATGCATTGCCATATTTTTAGGTGAGATGACTAATATTTGGTAGTTCAGAGCCCATTAAACGTTCAACAAATAAATATGAAGTTCATAAATTTGCATGGGCTGCAGTCGAACAATCAACAGCCCAAACTAAGCTTTGCCTGGTGAAGATGGGTATAGAATTTCAATCTCTGAGCAAGGGTAATTTCGTCACTGTGCTAAACAACTGGATAACAGTCGTTTTGGATAGCCCCTTTCTTTCAATCTTTCAATCTTTCAATTCAGTTATGCTCTTTGAAGGCTGCTGACAATGGCTTCTTCAATTACCTCTTCCTTTCAAACCAGGTCAATAAACCTAACCCTAAGCCTTAATCTCATTTTATTTGTTCTGTTTTCTGTTCTATGATGTAGTATAAATAACAGTTCATGCTTTAGAATTACAAAATTGTACTTGCTTCATTTTTCTTTCTTAATTTTGTATTTACTTGTGAATATAATTACTTTTAGTAATTTCAATGGTCTGGAAAATGATGGATTTTGTGTCACTTTAAGCTTTTTATTTGAGATGGGTATGCTTGCTTTGAACTGAAATTTGTGCCTTCTGTCAATTTCTTGAGGATAATGTGATCTTGAACTTTGAGTTTTCTGAGGTTATTTCACTCAGTTGTGCTGCATTGCCAATTTTTGCCAAGTTTATGCTTTTTCTACAGGGAAAGATTAAATTCTTTTCTGAATGTCATTGATTTATCTTTCAAGTACTTTTCTACTTCCCTGAATGTATAAGAGGCTGTCGGTCCTCTTAATAGAATTTTAGGATTATGTGTATAAAAATATCTTGATTGAGAAATTAATTGATAGCCCTACGTCTTCTTAGGGTATCTGGGTCCTAAATTGGTTTGTCTTTTTACCACAAAGAAAAAAGAAAATGCAGATGTCATAACTGTCTAGAATAAGTAAATTATGAATTTGGAGTAATGATGTGTGCGGAAGTCACTGCCTATTTGGAACCTATGTTTGGTTTCAGCTGCTCGAGTTCCTAACCTGTTTCTGTGAGAACAAACTGAAAGGAACTTAGTCTAGTTACCTGTACTTCTCCATCCAAGAAGAGTCTTGCATTTCTCCTTTTCTTCCATCCCAGGAGAGTCTAGTTGCCCTTTGTTTCTCTCCCTACCCTGTACGAAGTCAATTTAAATATTTACCTGACATTTCAGCAGTTAGGCTGATATAGTGAATAATTAGACAATGAGCACAATAATAAGCAAATGGATCAATCTCGGTTGATGCATGATCTTGTTTCTTGGGAATTTGCATTCTACTTTCATGATTATAGATGAGGCTTTTAATAAAGTTAGAGTTATTTGCTAACAGTTATACATTCCTAATTTCTGATTAAATTCTTCTTTCTATGATCTTTCAGCAATCTGAGATCTGTATTTTTGGGCGACAGAAATGGGGTGTTTTTACCTATTGTTCCACAAACTCGAATTGGGTTTGCAAGGAAGACTATAGAATGTAAGGAGTCACGAATAGGTAAGCAACCAATTGAAGTGCCTTCTAATGTAACAATCACATTGAGTGGCCAAGATTTAAAAGTGAAGGGCCCTTTGGGGGAACTTTCAAGAAGCTATCCTCGAGAAGTCAAAATTGAAAAGGAGGAAAATGTGCTTCGAGTTAGAAAGGCATTGGAAACGAGAAGGGCCAACCAAATGCATGGACTTTTCAGGTAAACTATTCCGTCGTCTTATCATGGTAATACTTAAGTTTTCTGAAAAAATTTAATATTTCATTGTTGGGAACTTTTAGTGGTCATACAAGGAGCTTTTGACTGGTTGAATCTCGTTTTAAACCAATTCTACAACTGCAAGTCATGGTAGACTAGGGGAGAATGGCACTCCGTTATGTTTTTGACTTGTATTCTATCATACTTGTAGACAAATTTCAAAATATAATGTAGTGACTTTTAAGGTATAAAACCAATTATTGAAAAGGAATGTGTTTGGCATGCCTATTGGAAAAATTGTACCATACACGTCCAGTAATACATTAAATGAACATAGACAGAGAGTCTATGCATATGGACAATAGTTAAGCATACTTTCTTGGCACTCTTCTCTAGGATGCTACGAACCATGAAGAGGCAATGTGATCTGTCTTTATATTTTTGTGCAAACACTAGTATTAGCCTCGACAGAAGTTTGTTCTAGTGCGTTTGAGTACCTTCTTGCTCACAGCTTATATTCGTGTTTAACGTATTCAGGACGCTTACAGACAACATGGTGGTGGGTGTGTCTAAGGGATTTGAGAAGAGACTTCAATTAGTTGGTGTTGGTTATCGTGCAACGGTAGAAGGAAAAGACTTAGTACTAAGTCTGGGATTCTCTCATCCAGTTCGAATGGCAATACCTGATGACCTAAAAGTGAAAGTGGAAGAGAACACTAGGATCATTATTAGCGGCTACGACAAGTGCAACATCGGTCAGTTTGCTGCTTCCGTTAGAAAATGGAGGCCTCCTGAACCGTATAAGGGTAAAGGTGTGAGGTATGCTAATGAAGTTATAAGATTAAAGGAAGGAAAAGCAGGGAAGAAGAAGTAATTGATGTATTTATTCCTTTTATTCAGTTTTCCCTTAGATGCACATGTTTATATGCACCCTCAGGGTATGGAATGTATTTCAGCGACTCATTAAATTGACAAGCATTTTGTTTCTAATTTTGTTCTCTTGTTTATGATAAACAAGCAATGATGAGAAGATGCTATTGTAGCTTATGCTCAGTGGAATATATTTTCATTGAATTGACAAGCAGTTCATTCTGCCATTCTCAGAAGTGCACTTACAAGACCTGACTTATAAATTGCATACAATCCAAACTACCATAGAAGAAAAATATGAGGCGTTCTTCACAATTGCCCTTCCAAGTGTTACTTTGATTCACGAGGAAAACGAATAACAGTGTCATTACAAGAAAGCAAATTAACAGAGATTCACATCGCTTTCTTTTCTTCACTACTTGAAAAATCACAAACAAACAAGAAACAAGAGAAAAATTTATTTTGATCTGCAACACCCCAAAAACACGAAGTAAAAGGTACTATATATGCTAAGGACACATCTACTTCTAATGGTATGCCATCCATTTACTACTTGTTTCCTTTCTGCATCTGTACAAATCCATCTCCAAGGCCAGCCTGCCATATTTGATAGAGAAACAGGCCAACGTAAAAGCTAAAGTTCTACATGAAATGAAAATTGAAAGCAAAGCATCAACAGTAACTGACAGAACATTTTGAATGAAACAGAAAAGAAAAAGGGGTAAATGCTATTGGATAGAGATACCTAAGAACTGGCTTCCTGCTCATCATCATTGTTAACTTCAGAAGTGGATTTCTCAGATTCTTCCTCAGATTTTTCATTGCCTCCATTATTCTTATTATTGTTATTCTACCAATAGCAGCAAACGACAAAATCATTCAATTGAAGCAATGAGGATAGATTTTTTAAAAAGAAAAGGAAAGGAAAGGAGGACCGTACAAATTTCTGCTGCTTGTAAGCTTCAAGAACTTTCTCATACTCGGCTTTTCGCTTTAGTGCCTTTTCAAGATATGGAGCTTTGTCCTTAAAAAAAACAGAGCAGCAAACATGATAATTGCAGTTTATTTAGGAGGCTGTTTGGATAAATGGCAATCGGATTACTTCGAGTACTCTATAATTTTTTGTTAAGTTAGGAGATTGTGAAATTGGAGATCTTACAGTCTCAGAGAGAGATTTCCATTTCTCACCACCAGCTTTCCCCACCTGCATAATAACAGTGCACATACATCTTAGTTTCTATTTAGAAAATCAAATGCAATTCAACTTTGGAATTTAAAATTTAATAGCTTAGCCTAAAGCAAAAAAAACGTAGAAAATAATCTCTAAAAAAATTCGATTATTTATTTTATTACTAATAACAATAATAATAATAACAGTATACGTACATTATTATAGACCAAACAAATGAACGAACGAGTCAATTAATAGATGAAACATTTGAAAGCCTGAATAGAAAAGAAAATCAATGACTCAAAAAGAGATAAAGAATTCGAATCTCACAGCAGAGACAGCTTTGTTATCAGGATATTTCTCCTTGAAGTACTTCCTGAACTCGTCCCTGTTATCAACCAAACAATAACTTACATTACAAATTTCAAAATCGAATTTGTAAGAATATGTATAAAAAAATTACAAGTCTCACATGAAAATGAAGAACGCAGAAGCAGGACGCTTTGGAGCATCAGTATCCTTCGAAACATTCTTCTTCTTCCTGCTGCTCGCTTCTTCCTTTCCAGGTTTGCTCTCAGCTTTTCGTGCCTTAAGCACCCTTCAATGACAAAAACACACTAAAATTATTTTTTTTAAAATAAAAAATTAAAAAAAAATCCACACTTCTCTGAAAATCGTTTGAAATTAAATCGAACCAAAAGTAAAATCCTATTTAAACACCACATAATAAAGCACAAAATCATCATAATTAGTAACAAACAAACATGATAGATACACGTGAATCTCTCTCGACTTAAAACACTTAAGAAGAGGAAAATCGATTAAACTTATGAACAAACAATAAAAGCGCAATATCACAAAGTTTCATAGAGAAAACAAAACAAACAAAATTTAAACCAAAAAGAAAAGATTGAATCAGAGAAACACACACACGACAGAGGGAGAGAGAGAGAGATTACTTAGAGGAAGGCTTCTTTTGAGCGATCACAGCATTTCTAGGTCCTTTCATGGCTAATTAGATATAGAGAGGAACAAAGCGAATTTTACTAATAAAATCTTTCCTTTCTCTTTTGAAATGGAGAAATTGGAAATGTGAGGAAAGAGCAGTAGTATATATAAGCAAGGAGGAGTACTGCTTGCGGTTTTCAAAGTGAACTTGAATCCAAATATCACGTCCAAATTTTTTCTTTAATCTTTTTTTTCTTTTTGGCGGGAAATGGAATTTGTAAAGAGTAGTAATCGTCTAGCCGTAGGGGAAGGCGAGTGAATTTGTACTCGCAGAAAGCTATGATATTCGCTGAATCCGATAAACACGTGTCCCAAGATGTCTACTTTGAGCGGGTAGACGTTAGGTGCGAGTATGGATAGCTATTGTGGTTTTTGCATAAGCAGTAACACACGCTGTGCAGAACCGTTGTTTGGGTGGGGACGTGCGGGGAAGCGTGACTTCCAGATTTTAATTTTAGGGAAATTAATTCTTATTTAAGGGATTTATTGAACGGTATCTTCTTTTTTCTTTTTGAGATTCAACGGCATTCTTTTTCTTTTTTGGAGGAACGTTGAATGGTATATTTTCTTAATGATACTATTGCTATTATTAACAAACTTATTGTCATTATGATATGTTGTGCCACAAAATCATAGATTGAAATTTAACCATTAAACTTTCATTTAAATAATATATAATATGAAATGATAGAGATTAAATCTTTGTAGCACATCCTTCTTAAAAAAAATGAAAATTATGTCTATTAATAAATTAAATAATCAAGATTTAAGAGTTCTATATTCGCTATATAATCAGAGGGTGAAGATTGTGGTTCAAGGGAAGTAGCCTTTGGTAGTAGCATTGTCTTTGTCTCTCTCAAAACAACTTTGGTTTATAGTATTAGGGTTCTCTATTAGTCGGCAGATCAGATGATGGCTCTTGCCACCGATAACTCTCTTTAGTAGACTTTTTAGATTATTTGTGTTTTTTCTTCATTTTCTTTTTATATTATGTTTATTTCTTGTTTTAGTGCCCCTTTGTAAGTATAGTACTTGGTTTTTTTGTGGTTTTATTGCAGGGTTATTTTCCAATGGCCTTTACTTGGTCAAGTAATGCAACATTGCCTGCCTTTCACATCTATTGGTGCACCATTGGAGTTTGTTGGTTGATGGATGTAGATAAGAGAGGAGGTGAACAATTGGGTTTGTTCAAAAGCATGAAAATGAAATAATTAAGCCCATATCGGTCTTCATTGCATCTCCTTTCACCCAAAGCTGGAGTCTTTAAAGTGGCCTTATTTTTTGTCACTACTCGGTTATGATGGTTGTTCTTTAATGCATTTAACCTTATGCTTTTAGTTCTTTGGCTTGAGATTTCTTGAAGTCTTAGGTTTTAGGTGCTGGAGATAGGTTGGATTGATGGTCTCTGATTTCCTTCAGTGATGGTGATCTTGAGAAGAAGATGGATGTAGTTGGTAGTGAAGGATTAAGTGAGGGACCTTTTAGCATTTTTACTATTGTTTTATGCCCTAGAGCTGTTTATCCACTCCGCTTCAAGCCTAATAATTTAGGTTTAGTAGGTTATGTATCTTTAGTTTTGAACTCTTTAAATTTCTTTGTTTGTTGGGCCATTGGTCCATATTCTCTAAACTGTTTTAGACTTTTTACTTGTATTCAAACTCCTTATGTACTTTCATTTAGCTATTGAGTCTTATAATCCAGCAATTTGGCTAAATAACCTATTTTTATATTCTTTTCAATTTCATCCAATTCTTCTAAAAATTTCAAAACTAGATGCATACTTCATTTTCTTTTAAAAATACTAAGAGAATAAGTCAATAATTGAAAGAAACACACTCTTTTTGTTTCTCTCAAAGTGAAGTAAAATGGACAACTAAGTCCATTGATCAATATCAAAATCTACCCATTGCAAATCAATTCAAAATCAAAATCAAAATCTCTACTTCAAAGTCTATTGATCTATAATTTAGTTTCAATTTATGAATTTAAATTCATAATCATCATGTACATGCTTGCCAACTGTTCTCATTACTAGACTCCACTACAACTCCCTCTTGGTGGTCGATCCATACAATGCACTATTTTTTATGCTCTTGATATAATTAAGTGATCCTTTTTAATAATTTTTGTCTAATCCAAGGATAGCTATAATATCTTAAAGTTTTCTATAACATTGTAGACTTTGCTTATTTCTTTGTGTAAATTTATAATGTTCCTTACCAGCAATTTGAGATTAGAGCATAGTTGATGTTGAATCTAAAGGATTTACTATTGGATTGATAACTTTATTAATTAATTATCTTGATAGTAAGTAGCATCTAAATGTAAAAAATCTCATAACAGGAGCAAGGCCAGTTATGATACAATTGAAGGAAAATTGTAATGTATGTATAATGAAGCTTAACCTTAAAACAAAACAAAGAGGGCTATTTGTACTCTAACACTAAGAGAATGGAAAATACTATACTACCCTTACAATAAACATTGAATTATAGTGTTTAACATCCCCCCTCAAACTCATGATGCGATAGCAACAAGCATCGAGAGTTTGTCAGACAGAAAGCGAAAACATGAAGCAGTTAAACATTTTGTAAATAAGTCTGCAAGCTGTAAGGAAGAAAAAAATAAAAGGCAATGTCAAGGTGCCATTTTGAAGATGATGACAGGTAATATAACAGTTGATTTTGATATGCTTGGTCCGTTCATGAAAGACCGAATTGTGTGCAATCTGAATAGCACTCTTATTATCACAATGTAAATGAATCGGTTGCGCAGAAAGACACCCATATCAGCAAGCAACCATTGCAACCAAACTATTACACAAGTAGTGGAAGCCATAGCGCGATATTCAACCTCCATGGAGGATCGGGAAATGATGTCCTGCTTCTTACTTTTCCAAGAGATAAGAGAATCACTTAGAAAAATACAAAATCCAGTAGTTGATTTGCGGTCAATGGGATCACCGGCCCAATCAGCATCAGAGTAAGCACATAACTCTAAAGATGAAGTAGATGAAAATAAAAGAGTCTTAAACTGAGTGTCGCGGAGGTATCTCAAGATATGAAGAACAGCAGCCCAATGAACTGTAGTAGGAGAAATAACAAACTGACTGACTATATGAACAGCATATGCGATATCAGGACGAGTGATAGTAAGATAAACCAGACTTCCAACAATAGTCCGATATAAACTCAGATCTGGCAGAGGAGAACCATCAGAAGTAGAATAACGATCATTGAGCGCAATCGGAGTATCAACAGTCTTATTATTAGAAAGACGAGCACGCTTAAAAATATCAGAAATATACTTAGATTGAGAAAGGAGATACCCTTTAGGAGAGGAAGCAACTTCAATACTCAAGAAGTAACGAAGGGGACCTAGGTCCTTCATAGCAAAGCAACGAGTCAGTTCAGACTTCAATATACTAATTCCGACAACATCATCACCTGTAATAATCATATCATCAACATATAAGGAAAGCAAGATTGGACCAGCTGAAGTACATTTGGACCAATTAGTGCAGAGTCATGGTTGCTAGGATAAAAGCCAAGTGAAGTAATCACAGTAGTAAACTTCTCAAACCAGGCGCGAAGAGCCTGTTTGAGACCATAAAGAGCCTTCCTAAGTTTGCAATCTTCACTATCATGATCAAGGCCAAGAGGAGGAACCATATAAACTTCTTTATGGAGGTCTTCATTCAAAAAGGAATTTTTAACATCCATTTAAGTTATATTCCAATGACAAATAGAAGCAACAGCAATAAGAGTTCGAACTGTAGTCATTTTAGCAACGGGAGCAAAAGTTTCCTTATAATCCAGACCATATTCCTGAGAATAACCCTTAGCCACTAGACGAGCTTTATATTGTTCAATAGACCCATCAGACTTGGTTTTAATCTTATAGACCCAACGAGAACCAATAGTACGTTTACCTACAAGAAGAGACACTAAATCCCAAGTACGGGTTTGATGAAGAGCAGTCAGTTCCTCAGCCATAGCATGCTGCCAAAGTGGATCAAGAATCGCTTCTTTGAAAGATAGAGGCTCAGAAAGGCGATGAATAGAAGCTAGAAAAGAGACAAAAGAACTCAAATAATAAGAATAATCAAAATCAGGCTGTTTAGTGGACTTACGATTTCGTACAAGATAGCGAGGTTCGATAGTATCCGCAGTCTTAGGAGATGATTAGGCAGAGATTATAGTGGAAGAGCCAATAGAAGTGTCAGAAATACCAGTAGAGGATAGCTCATTAATATCAGTAGCAAAAGGATCAATATGAATAAGATCAGACATAGATATATTGTGAGAACGATTAGGAATTGTAAAATAAGGAATATGTTCAAGAAAAACAACATGACGAGAAACATATAACTTATGACTGACTAGATCAAAATAACGATACCCTTTTTTACCTGCATTATAACCAAGAAAAACAAATATGGTAGATCGAGATGTTAACTTACTACGTTCAACATGAGGAAGAAGAACAAAACATGTAGAACCAAAGACAAGAAGGGAAGAATAATCTAGAGGACGACTATATAACCCTTCATAGGGAGACAAGCCAGAATTATGAGAACTAGGAATTTTGTTAATTAAAAGAACAGAAGTAAGAATTCCCTCCCCCTAAAATTCACTAGGGATGCTAGCAGATAACAGAAGTGATCGTGCAGTTTCAAGGATCTGCCTATGTCTTCTTTCAGCAACTCCATTTTGTTCAGGAGTATCAGTGTAAGAAGTCTGAAAAATTGTACCATCTAAAGCAAGTAGGTCCTTAAAAGCATGAGAAGTATTCTCTCCCCCCAAGTCATATCTAAAGCATTTAATAACAGCTGAATGTTGGGTTTTCACAAGAGATCGAAAATCATTATAAATACCAAAAAAGTCTAAACTACGTTTCATAAGATAAATCCAACAATAACAAGTGCAATCATCAATAAAAGATACATAATAACGAGAACCCCCTTTTGTAGAGACATGAGAGGGTCCCCATACATCATAATGAATAAGATAAAAAAGAGCAGCAGATATAGTAGTACTTTTAGGAAAAGACAATGCAGTAAACCTTGCTAGTTTACAGCCATTGCAATTAGAAATATCATGAGTTTTTAAATTTCCTAAAGCCCCTGTAGAGACTAAAAATTGCAAACAAGACACAGAGACATGGCCAAGGCGAGAATGCCAGAAATAAAACACAGATGAAGAGGGACTCAAACGAAAGGATGAAAAATTCACACCAGGAACAACTGCCGTAGTATGAGGAGTTTTGAGCTGATCTAATACATAAAGTCCTCCTTCTCTATGGCCGATCCCAATCACCTTCTGAGAATTTGGATCCTGAAAAGAACAAGCAAAAGAAGAAAAAGAAATTGAGCATCTAGTATCACATATCTGACCAACAGAGGCAAGATTCAAAGCAAGACTAGGAATGTGATAAACATTAGATAAGGACAGAGAATGTGTAATAACTGAACCAACACCTTGCAATGGCATAGGTGTACCACTAGCACTCATAAAAGGAACTGAAACCTTAGGAGTTAGAGAAGTAAAAGATGACAAATTAGGTGACATATGATTTGAAGCACTAGAATCTAGAATCTAAGAGGAAGGGGATATACTTAAGACATTAGATGACAGACCTATTTGAAAGGAAGCTGACATGGCATGAGGCTGAGATGTAAGGAACTGTTGAAACTGCTCAATCATAGATGGATCCAAGGAGGAGGATGTTGACAGTGTATTGTGAGGACAAGGTAGAAGAGGAGGTCCATTATGAAGAGTCGGTGGTCAATAAGACCACTGATGAGATTGCTGCTGTTGTTGCTGCTTTCTTCTGCCCAATTTTGGACACTGAGATTTTTAATGACCTTTTTGCTCACCAAACCACATTTATCACAAGCAACAGACCAATATATGATCTGAACTGAGACTTAAAGTCTGATTGAGGAGGCATGGCAAAGACAAATAGAGTGGGAAATGAAGAAACCTCTTTTACACCAGAAGACTTAAGACGAATTTTCTTCACCTAAAAGTTCACTAACAACAGAGTCAACAGAAGGTAGTGGTTGACGATGCAGAATAGACCCACGAAGTCCCTCAAACTCATCACGAAGAGCCATTAAAAACTGTACCAAACTCTACTCCTCTCTTCGTGTAATATAAGCCCCAAAGGCTCGTAATTAAGCAGGTTTTGTGAGAGCTAATTGATCCCATAAATCTGTCATAGCATCATAAAATTCCTGAATACTCATATTTTTTGGTGTTAAACTTTTTCTCAACTCATCATTTATCAAGATTTTAGAACAAAAAGGATTTTGTGAGTCATCTTCACTTCCCACATCCTCCATTGTGCTCTCAATTCTTTTCACTTCTTTGATCTCTAGGATTACTTTCTTCCTAAACTCCTCCACTACTTCATCTATAATCTCAACTCTCACACAAGTAGCTTCTTCCTTATCCTTATGCTTGATAGATCGAAAAACATTCAGCTTCACTTCATCATATCCAACTCAATACAAGATTACTATTGAAGACATCAATGATGATCTTGTTGGTCATCATGAAAGGTCTCCCTAAGATGATTGGAACTATTTTTATATTTTTCACAATTAAGACAATAAGATCCATTAAGAAAAAGAATTTGCCCATTTAACGAGGACATCTTCTACAACTTTTAGTGGTTGCTTCATTGAAAATCCGCAATTTAGAGGCACACTCTTGTTAGTCGCATTTCGCCTAGTCCTAGCTTTCTAAAAACAAATATAGACATAAAATTAATACTTGCACCTAAATCTAGTAAGCTTTTTTAAATTCAACATTACCAATAGTGTAAGGAATAGCAAACTCTCTCGATCTTGAAGTTTTTATGGCATCCGATTGAGCACAACTGCACTATAATTTTCTATCACTAAGATGGTGTCATACTCCTCTAATTTCTTCCTATCGAAGATAAGCTCCTTGCATCTCCAAGTTATGGGTTGAGGAAGAATGATGCCTTGCAATTTGATATATTTTTGCTTCTAAATTCTCATGCTTGTCATTGGTGGCATTAACAACCTTCTCTAAAGCAACTTCCCAATCTTGCTTCCTTTCCTAGGCTTGGAAATTAAGAGTTATAATTCGATTGTTGAAAACTGGGATGAGCTTGGGGTCTTTGAATATTAGGTTGATTGCCTTATCCAAAGTTTAGATGATTTCTCCATTAGGTTATAGGTGTTCAAATAAGGGTTTTTGACTTGCCGGTTTGCAAAGTTTTTAACATAACTCGCTCGCTTGCTCCAGTGAAAATGAGGAAAATGGATTTCCCACTTGACAATCTATGCTTGTATGACAATTACCCCCACACAACTCACAAACCAAAAAATGTGTAGCATTAAATAGTATTATAATTCATAGAGCTTCCTTGCTCTGTTAAATTAGCACTTTGAGCTTGTAAGGTTGTCAACACGTCCACCTCAATCTTCCCTCCTCTCTTAGGCATCTCGGTCCTCTCATTTATCCATCTATAACTGTTTGATACCATTTCTCTATCAATTCATAACCCTCATTTACTTATTTCTTCATCTCTAGTTGAAGAAACCAACCCATAGTAAAAATTGCTCATGATGTGGACAATGCCTCAAAAGATCCTTATATCTCTCATAAACATCATACAATGTTTCATCCCTTTCCTGTCTAAAATTTGAAATTTTGGACCTCAACTTGGATGATTTTGCTAGTGAAAAATATTTGCTAAGAAAACACTTCACCAACTCATCCCAAGTGGTAATTATTCTCGGTTGCAGCAAGTTCAACCAAATCCTTACTTTATCTCAAAGAATGAGAGGAAAAATATTAAATGAATCGCATCTTCGCTCAGTCCGTTAATCTTGAATGTGGCACATATATCCAAAGATAATTGTATATGTTCATTTGTGTCTTCGTTAGCCAACCCATGAAATAAGGAACCTTGAACCATTTGAATGATCGCCGGCTTTATCTCAAAATTACTTGCTTCCACCTTTGCCTTTCAGATACTATTTTGCTCTCATTGGGAAAAAGGTACAATGAAGTCCATAATCTGCCTCTCATTCTCCAATGGTGTTCCATATTGCTCATTAGGTGCTCTAGGAAAATGATTCTCTTGATGAGCCATAATTATTAACCATGGTGGTGTTCCTATCAAAGCTCTATTCAATCGAAATATTCTTTCTATTTCCGGATCAAAAGGCATAAGCGCATTATCAAATTTTTTTATTCTTCGTATGCACTAACACAAGTACCTATAATCAATAAAAGAAAACAAAATGTTAGATTACTAGCAACTAACTTGGTATCAATATCACAAAAACAATCCCCGACTGCGCCAAAAACTCGTGAAATTTTCGAAGTGTACAGATCACATAAAGTAATGAAGTGACAGTAAAGTATCATCTCACGAGGTTTAAAATTATGAGTACTGAAATTAATTAGCTAACTAATATCTAACAATTGATATTAGATTAAAAGAAATGAAAAATCAACTTTAGCACTACTTTAAACTACTAAATTATATTCTAGCTAATTGAGATAAATGGAGAGTCGCAAGTTTAAGGATTACTAAGGCGTAATGGTCTCACTAAGATCATATTGGGTTTTACTTGAGTTAATTAAATGCTCCTAATTTATAGTGCTTCACCTACCTAAATTAGTTACATTAACCCTTATCTATAATTGATTAACTCCTACCTTTAATCTCTAGAGGATTCACTCATTTTCTTGAGGGAAACTCTCACCTATTCATATAAGAAATACTTACAACTCACAAATCTTAAAAGCTTACAAGGCACAATTAGGCAAAAGAGTGACACTTGAGGTCTAAGAGGCATCTTTATCTAGAAAACTCCCAAGAAAATTATTTCATCAAGCACTTTGGGTGCAAACCTCTCAATCAACACCTCAAGCAGAAATAAATTCATATTTATTAGCCAAACAAAAGAAAATAGCAATTATAACAGAAAAGTTGAGCATAAAAATAAAAGGATTTCAAATTAATTAAACTCAAAGTAAAATCCAATATTCACAAAGTTAACCCATAACCCTAGCAATGATTTAGTTGTTCCTTATCAAAAGTAGACTCTCCAAGAAAGAAAACAAAGAATATAAAGTTATTACAAGATTATAAGATCACAGAGCACAAGAATTTAACCAAATTTCAGATAATAAACTAAGAAATAATAGCTTTGCTCTCTAACTTCACTTGTAAAGCTTTTAATTTTTACTTCTCTTTTGAAATCACCACTTTAAAACTTGATTTTCAACCCCCAATCTTCATCCATAAGGAAAAATCTATCAAGTTTATCCTTTTTTTAGTATTTATACTAGGTTTTTATTCTTTTCGTTGACAACTCCTTAGTCCTTCCTTATCCTAAGTGTCTAAATGATGGGTATTTATATGCCTCCTTGATATTGCCTATGTGTCCTTCAATTAAAATGAAACTTCCAGCTTGACACGGACTGTGTTAGTTTTGTGCATAAAGTGACACGGATAGTGTCAGTGTGTGAAGAATCACTTAAAGTTGAACCCGCGTGACATGGGTCGTGTCACTTTTCTTTATGGTTCAACAATTCATGTCACAAAACGGTGGCTTCCCAAGAGACTGACATGGACCATGTCATTTTCCTTCATTAGTTGATACAAACCGTGTCACAACCTAATAGCTTTTCTTCAAAGTGACACGGCCTGTGTTGCTTTTCTTTATAAAATGACATGGACTGTACCAGACACTTTATCACACAAAGGTCTTGAATTCTTGATGCATTTTTGTCCCTTCATGCTAATCCCTTCTTTTACACCCTTTTTCCTTAATTTTTCTTCTTTTTCTCAATCCTACAATAATGAAAATAGAAGGTGTGAGAATGATTATATTCATCTTAATCCACATTAATTTCTATAGATTTAGGTTCCAAATATGTATAATTTGTAGGTGAAATACCCCATACATCACTCGGGCATGTCATTGCCATTGTTTCTTATCATGCCATTGTCATTGTCGTTGCTGCCAATCATAAACGAAGCTGATTATATCAACTGAATCAATCGATCCGGTCCAATTTTAAAACACTCTAGTCTACTAATGGCACACATGTTTGAACGACGCCACCACTAATATGGCCAAAGACAAAGTAAAAAAAAAAAAAAAAAAAACCTTATGCACTTGCCTATTTATCAAGGGATGTAAAGTTGATGCATTTGTAGAAATAGAAATATAAAGAACAGATGTAAACCAAGCCTATGCATCAAGTGGATATGATTTTGTTAGAAACTACAATTAATAGGATTGTGGATGGGTGAAAGGTGGTGTTCCATTAGTTTAGCGGATGAAAGCCATTTTCAAGTCATCTTCTTCTAATAAACCTTTCATTTTTCTAGAGCTCCGACATACTAAATCGTTCTCTACTTCCAAGAAAGAAGTATTTGCTGGCATTTTTTGAGTCGCGATATCTATATCCAAAGCTATTAGTTTCACGACCCCACTCGATGGCCCGTGACCGGCACTAGGGAATGGGTAGGCTTAAGGCCACCGAATCCCGTAGTAAGCCCGACACTCACTAACTCAATCAAATCTCATCTCAAATTAATATTATTAAAGCCATAAATTATCTTAATAGTTACATTTTACATAATTACTTCGGTCTGCCAGAAAAATTAGGCGAGACCCGAAACTACAGAAAATTTACCACTGATATCCCTATTATTACTACTGCGGAGGATCTAAGATTTTTACAATTTGACATACCAAATCAAACACCACCCGATGATGAAGGAGTCGGGTTACTGAATAAGAGCCGCGGGAAGACTAACAGTCACGAATCTGAAAAATAGTAAATGGAGACTGTCAGTCTTGAGAGTGAGTTAAAATCAAATACATAAAACAGTTTCAAACATCTCAATATCACATTTATTTAATTTTTAAAATAAATAATAAGTCCTGTAAAAATTAAACGTGTCATGTCAAAACATAAATGTCATGCCATGCTTAAACAAAAATTATTTCACACGCAACGGGACGGAGTACTTCAGTAAAACCCTAATCCCAACTCAACCTCTCGATCAACTTCAAAACTTACGTCTCGACTAAGCTCAACTCTAATATCTCAACCCTCTCATTTCAACAGGACTGGCGCCCAGAGAGCAAAGCTTGATCAGGGACCTTACCTCCAGTCCGGTCACTTAACTCTCAGCCTTAGCCTTTCGGCTCTCTTATCCAACAAGACTGACGCCCAAAGAGCAAGCTCGATCAAGGACCTTACCTCCAATCTGGTCATTTAAATTTCCAAATAAGCCGGCGCCCAAAGAGCAAAGCTCGATCAAGGACCTTTACTCCGTCAACCACACTCAACTAAGCCTAGAGAGCGATGCTCGACCAGGGCAGGTCCTAATCTTTCTTTCTTAAATTTTTTACCTCTTTACCCTTTCCCTATCTCTCTCAGATTTATATTGGAACACTCATCCAACTCCTATGTTCTACTGCCGTCCCATCCTGAGTCATCATGCAATATTAAAATTGGTGATAAAGGAAAAACATATTTAAATGGTAATTAAAAGCATCATGCAAATAATAATAATAATTAAATGAAAAATTGAAATTGCAAATGAATAATCACAGTAGCGAATCAAATTTTATGCATGACACGTGCATAAGCGATATATGACTTTAACTCACTGATTTGGCAACCTCCTAACTTTGCTTCGGTGCCTCGGTTGGAGCGAGTCGAGCAAAAGGACTATCTAGTCACAGAAAATAATTCATCAAAACGCTGAAACAATCGATCATTAATCCTAGGTCTAAACTCCTAGGACTGACTGTCTAAGAATCTCGACTCATGAGAATTCTACCGAAAATCCGGCAGAACCTCCCCTACAACACGGACATTACCCCCCGTAAAAACAGATCCAGGACCTGCCAGAAAAACACTTCAAATATTCAACAATTCAAACAACGGGAGTCGGGTCCCCAAGCTTCACTATTCCCCGACTCCGTCACACAACACAAAATACGAGGCAGGCAAATTGACAGACTATTATTTTTGACTCACAAATATTAAATACATAACACAAAACAATAAGCACAATTCTAAATCAAAGGATTTCCAAGATCAACGGGCCAGAGAAAATTATCGAGACGCTCGATCGCTCGGTTGACTCGCCTCTTGCCGCCGGAGTCCGATCGATGATCCGAACATACCATCGGACTCACAACGACGCGCTGATGACGATCCTTGCTTTCGATTTTTCGATCCGACCCCCGATCATTCAGAGAGATTAATGGACGATCTCGGCCGTTGATTTGCAAATGAAGTCCGATCGCCACGAAACCGGTGCCATTTCGAAGCTTGAGCTGAGGAGAGTCGGGATATGTCCTCGGATCATCCATAGCTCGCCGGAGCTCGCCGGAAATTCCCAAAAACCTCGGCTGCCTCCATTTTCTCTCTCCACCGTGAACCTCCGTTTCTGACCACCATTGTCGACATCGCCGCCGCAAAAATAAAGCTAGGGCCGAGAGGAGTTGATCGGCACCAAGATCAGCGACCACCGACGCCGGGCGCCAGACGGCCAAGGGAAGCTTCGCCATCTTCCTCCTCCTGAGCACGGTCATCGGGCCACGACGCTGCAGCCTCCTTCCTCCAAGACTCTCTCTCCCCCGACATCTTTCTTCCTTTTTCTTCTTCTTCCCCGATTCCATTCCTTTCAATATCGACATTAGGCCCCCAAACTTTTTCTTATTACAATTGGGTCCCTCAGTTTTCTTAATTACTTACAATTTCATCCATAAAAATGCCAATTTAACTCCTAAACTTTCCTTTTCAATTAAGCCCCTAACTATTTAATTTGGGCCAAATTAGAATTATTGAAAATACACAATTACAAAAATACCTCTGACCGACATATTTATTTACAAAAATACCAAACTCACAAATTTCCATTAAAACCCATAAAAATAAAATTATACTTTCAATCCTTATTCCAAAATAAATTTCTAATTTAGTCCTCACACACAATTAAATTAAATAACCAAAAATATATTCTACCCTTCAAATAATTTACTTAATTAATTCTTAGAATTTTAACTAATTGGGTATAGAAAAAAATAATTCATTCAATTGACTAATATTAAAATTTCCATTAAATCATTTCAAATTAAATCAAATAAATATAAGGTTAAATTAATTTAAATAAAAACTCATTTATTAATCATTATTAATATTATCTCTATTAAAGAAAAAAAAATTCCGGATATTACAATTAGTATCAGAAGCAATGAAAATCTTAAACTGTAAACAACATTTTTTTCGTCATATTTTCATTTTAGTTTGTATAAACAATGAATTAGTCAGAAAACTATGGGAGGCGCTTTCACTTTGATGGTTTCTCTTTTGCATTCTGGATTTGTTTCAACTTATGTTCTTTCCTTGATTCTTTCTTTTTCTCTCTTTGTTTTTATTTTTCTTAATAATGTTTTCTATTTTGCAGGAGAGGAGAGGGGAGGAGAGATGGGACCATACATGTGAATTAGTAAGTGATGTGGCAAAATTCTTCTTTTCTATATAAATAGATGTTCCATGTCAACATTTTGTTAACTATTTAAACGAAAATAGATTATAGATGCTTTTTTATTATCATAATTATAATTGAAAGTGTTTTGTATTACAAATTAAAATTTAGAAATATAATGATGTAAACCTAAACTTGAGGGTCTGTCAGTGCAATTTATCCATATAAATATTTAAAAATAAAGTTCAATTTGACTCTTGAAATTGTTGATAATTTTAAAATCACTGTTTTAACTTTTCTTTTAGCCATTTTAGTGTAAAATTTAGCAAATTTGGCTCATTTCAACCCATTATTGTTGTATAAATAAAGTAAGTTATACTTGCTTTATTTTATTAATATGTATTTAATTATTAATAAAAAGTTAAAAAATAATATTACCTATATTTTAATATTTTCTCATTAAATAAATATATTCTATATACTCAAATCTTAACTAAACTAAATCCTACCAAAACAAATAACCCATAGCAATAGGAGGCAAAAAGGATGTTTTGGCAGTGATAGTGGGCAACGATGACAATGACAATAATTGAAGCACCGTTCGATGAGGGCAACTAAAGCAGCGTCGGCCGACGACAATTGAGGCATCATTGGGTGATGTTGATGGTGGCGCTGTCAGTGTTGACGGGGGTGTTCATGCTCACTAGAATGTCTTAGTAACAATTTAATTTTTATTTATTACGAAAATAATTATCAGATTTATTAGACTTAATTTAATAAATAAATTGATATGTATTTTCTATTATTGCATGGAGCTAGGAAAATAAACGCAGAATTTGGATACACTTTTTAACCCTTACAACTTGAAAAATGGGCCTTAATCAGTTCGTCCACAGAATCAAGGTCAGATTATTGTGGTAGGTTAGATACTTGGCCCCCGCCGTCTTGGACTCTCTTTTGCGGATGGCTAGCTTTTAGGCCTTACTCCTAATGCATTAGACCCAAATACCTAATAATGTGCACAATCTGGACACCATTTACGGGTCAGATGAAATTAATGTTTTGACTTCTGGCGTTGTCATGAGTTGAGGCTGAGCCAACATTTGATAAAGCGAAGCCTGAGGGTACTTAATGCTTAAGTTCAACCGGATACACAAGAAGGGTACTTAATTGAGATTTGGTTGACAAAACTACTGAACAATTGTTTTTAACAGAGAGCGAAGTCAATCCGGCTTGATGCAGACTAAAAATATTAGTACAGATAGATACACTATAACTAATAAATAATTGATATATAGCTTGTGAATTTTATAAATAATAATTGGAGATTAACAGGTGGATTAATAATTTAGTAATGTCTCTCGCCTTGTTTCTTAAGAGCAATACGTAGTTTACATAATTTTTCCAACCCATGTGATTCGGGGAGTTGAGGTGCCATAGTGGAACTCCTGAAACCGTGTTGTTCTATGCAAATAAAGGCAGAGTCATCATCATGTCATGTTAAATGGCTGACCTAGTTTCAATATTTGGGCACGTACGAAGGACAATTTCTCATAATGTGAACACATACATCTATGTTATCTAAGGTCAAATGATTATAATTTGCTCTTATACACACACATCTACAGAAGGTGATGAAAGGATGGCTAAGCAGTTGTCTGCCATTATAAAACTGCACTAAATTATATAGAAGAAGCAATAAGCACAAAGCAACCCATCTTCACTTCACATGCAACAACAAGACTCCAACATTTCGTAAAATACTAGAAAGGAAAATTAAAAAAACCTAACCCCCATGTGAAACATGTAGATACCCATCTATACCTTATCAACTGTTTAAACACGTCTGATAGACTTCCTTACATTTCAACCACCCCAGAATAAGTAATTAAAATGATAGAATATCTTGTGGTGCATGCCCTAAAGCTGAAGGACATCTCACATGCAATGAACCCACCACCACCCTTTACCAGTACGCAATACCAAGCACAAAACCCCCCCTTTTTTTGCATTTGATTTGACATCTTTTTAAAGGGATTTTGTAAAACTAACTTCCAGTTGAAGACAGATCTTTGATTTTCTTTTTCCTTGTAATTATCTTGTTATTAAACTATTAGCATACTCAGTATCAGATGAGTGACATATATAGAATAACTTTTAGATTTAAAATGTATATTATTATTTCATTATTTAAGTGTAAAATACGCAGACAGACTATCATGCACCATTTATTCAAGAGCTGATGCAATATATTGAAAGTAGCCAACAACTTTGTGAAAGGATATACTGCGAGGTACAAGAGAACTAGTGGAAGTAATCTTGAAGTGGTTGAGATGATTCCTTGAGACCCGGTTTTTAAATCCAGTTATTTAGACATAAGTGATTATTAATTGAGATTTGGTATAAGCAGGTTTTGTATGGTAGCTTCATGTTGGATAATTTTATCAGAGCAAATCACATGGCTCCAAAATTACATACTGACAAAAGAAGGAAATGTTTTTTTCTTTTTTAAATTTTATCAAATAATTTATATATATTACATATATCACTATTAATTATTGGGTTATTTCAGCTAATGTAACATCTTCTTATTAGTTAATTTTGTTTATCTACATTTGAATATTAATATAGAATAATTAATACTCTGGTGGGTCCAATAATTCATTCAAATTAAAATTTATAAGTGAGGGCATTAATTAGAAATGAATTTTAATACTTTTTAACATTATCTCAATAATATAGTAAAGGTACTATACTCATATTTTTATTTACATTAGCATAACTCAATAATATATCCCAATACAAGTAAAAGTGTGATCATATAACACTCTGGTGAGAGCAAAATGGCTACACTTTTTGCCCGCAGTAGCAAGTCCATCAGTAGAATGACAAATGGTATCACTTATCAAAAGAAAATAAAATACTATAATAATGCACTTATTAGGTACAATTAGTATGGGTTATTATTTGATAATATATAGTTGGAACTAGATTGATATCCACATAAATAAACCAAAATATGATGCATACTTGATTTATCATATCAAATATCATATAATTGATGATTCTCCAAACTATAGAAAGAAAAGAAAAAAAGATTGAGGTGTATTATAATTGATGATTTGGTATAGATTGAGTGTGAATGTTAATAATATAAGATTCCTGTATTAGGTATATATGTATAGGATATACACTTGCAGCTAAACATTTTTGAGTAATAAAATGATTATATAGACTAACAAATTTTTAATATTTTTGCATGCATGGCATACAATTTAATCATTCAAAATTCAATTCTTTAAAGTTGTGTGCAGTGTTGAGGTTTTTAAATTTTTAAGTCTATTTCAATTGGGTTTAGTTCAGAATTAAGAGAAAAAAAAAAAGAAAAAGAAATGCCCCATTAATAAACCAAAGGACAGAAGCAAATTCCTGTATTTTGGTCACATGGAAGTACCCAATGTGAAGCTTGAAATGCTCTTTTTTTACTGAAAATATATACGTTGAAGTTTTATATATTATTAATTAAATTAATATTCACCATAAGAATTAATTTGATCACGCCCTTAAGAAAATTGATTAACTCAGAATTATAATATCTTTTACGAAAAGGATATGAATATGTCTATTCTTTTATATAAAAAGAAATTCATTAAGAAAAAATATATATATAAAAATCAATGGAGATCTTAATATAAATATATACTAATTATATTAGTTTAACCGTCGTTTGACATAGTGTGATTAAGTTACCAGCGCAATTAGAGGGCTTAAACTTTTGAATAAGCAACAAACAGTCATTAATTATAGCACTATAATAAAAGGGGATTTCTAATAAGTTCCTACGCTCTGTTACAAAGTAGAGGTTAGCCGAAACATGTTTTGTCACTCAGTGAATATTTTACAAAATATTAGAAACAATAAGAAAAGCTTTTTAATTAGATCATAGAGAATCAAAATTAACCAATCCCATAATAATTTAATTTTTATAAGTTAGATATCTGTATCTTGATTTTCTCTTTCGTCGACTAATACTTAGAGACAAAATTGTTTGTTTTTTTTTTTTTTCTAATATCATAAATGACCCAACTTTCCATAGATTCCAATGGCTAAAGTCAGTCTTTACTAGACTCTTCGATTCAATCCAATCCGAACCCAATCATTCATATATATATGAATTATAAAGTTTCATAATCTAAAAAATCACTCAGATAATAACAATTAAAAAGTTTCTAAAAGGAATAAAAACACTCTAATCATAATTATTCATGTTTAAATATAAATTAAGGAATGAACTATCCCAAAAGATTTTAAATTCAAATTTCTTTGTAAATTATCTCATTTAACGTAAAAAAGAATTTATAATTATAATTATTTCGATCTCTAAATATATATTCCACTATGATACCCAACTTGATAATATGAATTTTATTTTAAAAAGTAGTATTTTCAAATTCAATCAGAAAATAATTCAATTTTTTCAAGAAGTACCTGTCATTAGTTCAAAACAGTACAAAGTTTTAGTCCCCCATGAGAAATGCTCATGTCACAAGGCAACAGTCGGCTAATAAAAATAAATAAAAATAAAAATAAAAATAAAAATAAAAATGAAAATAAAAAAATAATCGCTAAATACCAAAAACAATAAGATACAAACAAAAGGCAAAAATGCATTTTAAAATTTGTCTGTAGCTAAGGAGTCCCATAACCTTCTTTCGAAGACCCGCCGAGAAAACCGCTTCTTCATGTGCTTTTCCTCTCTATATATATAATTTTTCTCCTTCACTTTGCCCTCTCTGATACGTACTCCAGCAGTCATCATGGGAAACTGCTTGACAAGTAACAACCGCAGCAACAAACTTGTGTCACAGATTAATCATGAACAGCAAGAAACAGCTAAAACAGCTAGAAGAAGGAGAAGAAGAAGATCGGTTTCGCCGCCGGAGAGGAAGACGGTGAGGTTTAGTTTACATGAAGAAGGAAAGAGTAATGAGGATCAAGGTGCCCGCGAGTGTAAAGAAGGCGGCGGCGGTAGTGGTAGTGGCAGCAGCAGCAGCCGCGTGAGGATTAGAGTTGTGGTGACTAAAGAAGAGTTGAGAGAGATAATTTTGATGAGTAATAAGAAGGATTTTAACTTCTCTTCTGCGGAGCAGTTGGTTAAGGCGGTGAGGTTGAGAGATCATAGAATGAGGATCAGAAGGTTGATTAATATTCAAACGAGTTATGATGATGGCGATAATGGCTGCTGGAAACCTACTTTGGAGAGCATACCAGAGGATCATTAATCGATGATGATGACAATCAGTGTAATATTGTCACTAACATTTGATCTTTCTCTTTTCTTCTTAATTGTGTAGTTTTTTTGGCTTGGTAATTTGTACTTGCTTGATTATAGTTGATTATGCTAGATACATTAAAAAATGATTGTTATCTATAATTAAATGCCACAAATCTAATTTCACGTGTAGCTAATTCTACCATTTCATCTTCTTCTTATCTAGATTCATACAATATTAAAATTCGCTCCATCTTATTATTGAGTAAAGTTCGAGATCAAATTTTATAATATTTAATTCAACATGTTTATAAATTTAATTAATTTTTATTATTTTATTATTTTATCTTTTATATTTCAATTAGTCAAGATGAACCGATCTCGAATACATTATAGTCGAACTCAAATTTAGAGTTGATATTTATTTAAGGTTAAACTTTTATTTTTTATAATATTTTATCTTTTTATAAGAGCAATCGAGTTGAACTAATTATATAAATTAATTCATTGATTTCGGATGAAAATCAAAAAATAAAACTCGATCAAATCTGAAAATTTAAATCAATATCGAGCTCAAGCTTTTTGCAGTGTTATGACTCAGTTTTGCTGGATTGGATCCCTATTACTATCTTTTATTATGCAGATCATTTCATCTTACTTAGATTCGAGTATTCCCTTTATTCTACGGTTTTACGTGTTAAGTATTATTAACTTAATATAAATCATTTATGTGTCAATGGCTTTCTTTTCATAATTATATATTTTGGGCAATAAATTCATCTTTTTATTTGACAAATTACAGGAAATCTAATTAATTATTCGTTTACAACATCTCTAATACATACCTGAGTAGACAACCATAAGAAATACTAAAATTAGCAATGATTATTTCGCTATTGAAGTACAAGAAATGTTACTGTAAGTGTATGGAAATAAAGTAAGACTTGCATCATATTGCTGTCCGAGGATTGTGATCATAAAATATTTACTAAAATTGGAGTTATTGCCAAAAAAATAACATTAATAACAATAAAAAAATATTACTACTAACATTAATTATCAATTGGCAGTAAATTTCTTTGCCTATTAAGGATTAGAGAAGTTTTTAGACCTCTGCTTGAAATAAGACTCCATATTTAGTATAGATTAGAATTTCTTTTTCTTATGTTTGTAGAGAGTCATATGGAGTCTTTCTCCTTTATATATTAGCCCCTTAGGACTTGTATATATATTAGAATATTTTTATTTTGTTAATTAAGAAATCAAGTTCTTCATATCATAAATCTCTTTATGGTATCAGAGCATTTCGATCCGGAATCATTAAACACCAAACACCCTATGTCGACAAAATCAACCAGGAAGACTGGGATTCAATCTATCTCAAAACCCATTATCGCACAAAGGAATCCTGAAGCACGGGAGCATCCAAACCACCCCCTGCATCTCAATCACAATGATCAACCATACATATCGCTTGTTCAACAACCTTTGGCAGAAGATAACTACATCACATGGTCTCAATCTATAATGGCTCTCACCATAAAAAAATAAAACTGGTTTTATCGATGGTACCTTATATGTTCCATAACCAAATTCAGCAGACTATCATCAATGGGAAAGGTGCAACACTCTCGTCAAAACATGGCTTCTTGGTGCTCTTTCCAAGGACATCTCAGGCAACGTTATTCATTGCCGAACAGCAAGGGATATATAGCTCGATCTACTCAAAAGGTTTTCTCATATTCAATATCGAAAGTTCTATCCATGCATGCACATAAAAATCTGAATCTGTGACTGCTTTCTTTACCAAGCTGAAAACTCTTCGGGATGAGAAAGATGCACTTAATGCATTCCCACCATGTCATTGTGAAGCTGCCTCCCAGATCAAGACCTACCTAGAATCTTAGAAAACTATGCAATTCCTAATGGGATTAGGAGAACAATTTGCAAGCGTACGTAGCATGGTCATTAGCATGGATCCTTTGCCCGAGATTAACAAAACTACAATGGCTTTACGCCATGAAAAACAAGCTGCTGCTTCTATTCCCTAACCTGCTGCAGAAACATCGGCAGCTTACATGATCAAGAAACCACCAACAAGGTATCAACGTTCAAATGATAATGAAACTAGAGCACACCTCAAATGCACCTACTGTAATGGTGAAGGGCACACATGAAAATACTGCAGAAAGCGAAAAGCTGCACTTGAGACCAATGAGGGACAGATTAACCATAACAATTCCACCATAGATAGAAATCAATTTCCTCTTTCACAAGATGAATGTGGACAGATGATAGACCTCCTTAGCAAATTCAAGAAAATGTCCCCAGACACAGAAGCTTATAACACACTGCTTCGCAACATGAACACACACCAGTCTTCATCTGCTAACCATGCCGCTACATATGAGGAGTTTACAGGTACACAACCAAACTCAGCTTGGATCCTTGATAGTGGTGCTAGCGACCATATTGTGTGTGACCCCAAACTCCTAACCACAGTCTCATTTATCACTACACGGGTTGTGCGATTGCCTGATAGTAGGACCTATACAGTTACACATATAGGCATTATGTTGTTCTCTCCTACGCTCACACTACACAACGTCCTATGTCTTCCATTATTTCATGTGAATTTGGTTTCCATCAGCAAACCAGCATACGATTCAATCTTCATCACCATATTTATCAGACAACTTTGTTTATACAAGACCTACAATCAGGGAAGACGATTGGGAGCGTATATTACCTCAGCACTCCTCATGGAAAACTTGCAAAGTGCAACGTGATACAAAAGGCATCAGCTCCCTTATGACATTGCAGACTCGGACATCTAGCAAACAAATTCATACCCCTCTTCCCTTTTTCTTAAGAATATAGAACCAGCAGTTAGTACATGTGATATATGTGCATTGGCCAAGTTAACCAGACAACCATATTCAATAAAACCTTCCTTTAAAGATACATGTTTTGATTTGATTCATGTTGACATATAGGGAGGCTGCCAAATTCCCACATTTTCTGGTGCAAAGTACTTTTTCAAAATTATAGATGATCACTCACGATGTGTTTGGATTACCTTATGAAACACATGTCAGAAACACAACAGCTTCTTACCAACTTCATTACCCTTGTTGAGACACAATTTGGACATAAGGTTCGAACCGTAAGAAGCGACAATGGCCTTGAATTTAAGTTATATCAACTCTACTCTAGTAAAGACATAGAACATCAGACAAGCTGCATAAACACACCTCAACAAAACTCAGTTGTGGAGCGCAAACATTGACATCTCTCAACATGGCAAGAGCTTTACTGTTTCAAGCTCACCTACCAAAGCCTTTTTGGGGAGAGGCAATACTGACTATGGCATACCTCATCAATCGAACACCCTCACCACCCCTTCAAGGAGACACACCTTTCCAAAAACTATTTGGAAAGGAACCAACATATTCTCACCTAAAGGTCTTCGGATGTAAATGTTTTTCTTCTACTCATCTTAGAGAACCATCCAAGTTCGATCCTAGAGCTATTGAAGGTATCTTTCTCGGCTATCCACATGGACAAAAGGGCTACAAAGTGTTCAACCTTGCTACACAAGAAACTCTAATCTCCAAAAATGTGATATTCTTTGAAACGGATTTTCCATTCTCTACACCAACAATTCGAGAAAGTTATGTGAACCAATTCCCACAGTTCTACAACATCTTCCCTTCGCACAAAGAAGATGTCTTCATTAGTCCAGAACAGCCTAGCATCAACATCTCATAACTTGTGCATGCACCTGCAATAGCGAAGTCTTGGCCAAACATCTCCACACCAAATGATCATACACCAAATTCACCTCGCATTACATTGCCTACTTTGCAAACTACCGAACCACTACAACAGCATGACATAACACCGCAAGCAACACCAGTCCCTAGCCTTCCAAAAAGAGCCACAAAACCTCTTTCACGACTTTAAGACTATCAAATCGAGGTAAAACTCCCTTCACGAAGATCTTCATTTACCCCACATTCTATCTCCAATGTCATATCCTATCAAAACCTTTCTCCCAGACATAAAGCATTCACTGTCAACCTTAGCATGCACAAAGAACCTCGAACTTACCTCCAAGCTACTCAACATGAACATTGGCGCAAGGCAATGCATCAAGAGATTCAAGCTCTACAGGATAATGGTACATGGAGCTTAGTACACTTACCTCTTAACAAGCATCCCATTGGCTGCTGGTGGGTGTACAAAACCAAATTACATCTCGACGGCACCATCGACATGTATAAAGCACGCTTAATTACAAAAGGCTACAGCCAGATTAAGGGGATCGACTATAGAGAAACGTTCGCTCCTGTTGCCAAGCTTACCACTGTCCGACTTTTACTTAGTCTTGCAACTCTCCAACAATGGTATATACACTAGCTAGACATAAATAATGCGTTCCTTAATGGTGATCTTCTCGAAGATGTCTATATGAAACCACCTTTAGGCTTTGCGAAGCAAGGGGAGAAACGAGTATGCAAGCTTCACAAATTCTTGTATGGACTCAAACAAGCCTCGCGCCAATGGTTATCAAGCTGTCTACTGCCCTCAAACGTGCAGGGTTCATATAAAGCTGGTCAAACTACTCACTATTCACAAGGGACGACAATGGTCAGTTTACATGTTTACTCGTGTATGTGGATGATATTATTATTATAGGGAACAACATACAGGCCATAACTAGCGTCAAGCAACAACTCTCCAAAGCATTCAAGTTAAAGGACATGGGAAATCTAAAGTATTTCCTTGGTATTGAAGTTGCCAAATCGCAGCGTGGTATAATGCTGTGCCAACAAAAGTATGCTCTTGACATACTTGAAGACACAGGCTTCCTTGGAGCTAAGCCAACCAAAACACCTATTGAGCAGAATTTTTCCCTCACGCAAGGAACTGGAGAACTACGTAGAAATCCAGCTCAGTATCGAAGGTTAGTAGGCAGATTAATTTACTTGACGATAACTAGGCCAGACTTAGTTTATCCGGTCCACATTCTTAGCCAATATATGGAAGCCCGAGACAGCCACATTTAGATGCAGCACATCTTGTGTTGCGTTACATCAAGCAGGCCCCTGGCCAAGGCATTCTATTGCCATCACAAGAAAAGTTAGAGTTAACGGCCTACTGCAATGCCGACTGGGCAAGGTGCAAAGACACGAGACGCCTAACATCGGGATATTGCATTTTCCTTGGAAATGCACTAGTGTCATGAAAGAGCAAGAAACAACACACTGTGTCCAAGTCAAGTGCAGAAGCCGAGTACATATCAATGGCCATTACTTGCTGCGAGATTACATGGCTATGGAATGTACTTAAGGATCTAAGAATCACATGTGATAATCCAGTCGAGCTGTTTTGTGACAGCCAGGCCGCGATCCATATTTCTTCCAATCCGGTGTTCCATGAACGTACTAAGCACATCGAGATCGATTGTCATGTCGTACGAGAGAAGGTACAAAATGGAGTAGTGATACCAGTTCACATCGGAATAAAGGACCAACCAGCTGACATGTTTACTAAACCACTCGGACCTAGTTAGTTCATACTTCTCCTATCCAAGTTAGGAGCGATTAACATTTACACTCCTCACTTGAGGGGGAGTATTAAGGATTAAAGAAGTTTTTAGACCTCTGCTTGAAATAGGACTCTATATTCAGTATAGATTAGAACTTCTTTTTTTTATGTTTGTAGAGAGTCATATGGACTCTTTCTCCTTTATATATTAGCCCTTTAGGACTTGTATATATACCAGAATGTTTTCATTCGGTTAATTAAGAAATCAAGTTCTTCATATCATAAATCTCTTTATTGCCACAAGAAATTTTGTAACAGCAATCAGTTTTGCCACCAAGAGACTATTATTGTCGGCAAAAACTTCTTCATTGCCAATATATATTAGCCACAGTATAATTTTTCGTGACAAAAGTTTACCATTGGCGCGGCAGCAATAACTTTTACTACCAATGTTGCTGAACTTTAATATCACAAAATCATAATTTTAAAAAACCATTTGCACAGTGCAACTAGTATTCAAGATGGTGAGGAAAACAAATGAAAACATTTTTTTTCCTCTAGAATGTAGAAGTTGACATCTTTTAAACTATAAGAGACTCCCCATTGATGGAGTAGCATAAGGGGATGGATATCTGTCTGCATCGGTCCATGCAAAGGTAAGATGGATATAATTGTTGCTTGCTCCAGTAGATGGAAAGGTAGTTCTAATTATAAATGCAATCTTGGATGCCATATTCCATTACGGTGCTCATCATATATGCAAAATGGCCACCCATATGTTGGGTCAATCCAATTCTGTGAGGGTGGAAATCAGAAGGGTCATAAATCTGCAGCAACCCCTAAATAGGAAAGAAGTCCTGACGGTGGAATGACTAGTATGAGTAAACACTTGAGCCCATCCTTAGAAATTAAGGCTAAAGATGGCGATGGCAATGCATACAAGGAGAGTTTCCGATGAGACCACCACCACCACCTAAGAGAAAGGTGGAGGATACAAGTAAAAACGGGGTCAGAGAAAGACTTCAAAGTACATGAGAAGTTGGCATCCCTTGTGCTCGTTCTTTTAGTCTTTTGCATTCTTGGGCAATCCTTAATGTTTGCCTGAGTTATGAAAAAGATCATTAGCAATCTTCCCAATTAGGACATAAAATTTGTTAGGAATTGGACGAAGTCAAAGGAGTCCGTAACACTGGGTTTTCGACAGGTCTGTTTCATCGATTTTCATTTTAAAATAGCAAAGAGAATAAAATGACATTTTACTAGCGAGTGTGAAAGACCTTGCACAGGTCCTGCCACGTCCACGAAACTAGGTGTCACTTGGAGCTCAAATATTGAAGTGGAAGGAAAAATTCAGGCGTAGCAAAATACGGTAATTAGCTGCTTATGAAAATTATATGCAACACAGGACTCTGAATATAATTCTAGAATGCATGATACAGCTGTTCATAACTACACAAGGCACCTAAGAAAGCAATTTCTGTAGCTTTATAGTATTCTCCTGCATTTAATGGCAGTAAGGACACCTATTAAAAGAAGAAAAAAGAAAAAGAACAAATAATTAGCTTAGCTATAGGCGCAGCTGATTAGAGCAAAGGGAAAGCTGAAAATCTTATTTTGCAATCAAGACTCAGATGGATTTGTTATTCGTGAGAAAGAGGGAATTGTGTTATAAAGAATTGGTTTTACAGGACAGGACAGGACACCACCAGTTTCCATAAATAAACGAAACTTCCATGACCATGTATGGATTCACAGTGGAACTCGAGTTATGACCAACACAGAAAATATTTATACCGCTAATCCACCACAAAGTGCTAAAAGAATTTCCTGTCCCTTCCTACGAAAGGGATGATTTCCTTTTCCTATTATTGAAAACTTTTTATTTCTCCTCTCGCATTTTACAATTGAAAACTCCCATGGCATGGAAAAAAGCCACCGCCCAACGATTTACTCTGTTTTCATCAGGTTGCGGATAACATATGGCAGAATGCCTCCGTGGTTGAAATATTCCAATTCCACCTGCAATTGCAATTGCCACCAGAGTTTTCATTAAAAAAGAAAAAACTGATGCAAAACTATCTGAAAAAGTGTACATGCTAAGATGTACAAGTTTTTTATGGTACAAGTGTAATAGTAGCACGTGGCACGAAGAATAGAACATATTCCCAACCCTTTGCAGACAAACAAAGCCAAGCAAATAAATTTTGACTATGGCATCAGCAAATAGATTTTTAATGTGTTTCCTATTTTAATTGTTTGCCACGTATTCCCAGTCATTTCAGGAAAAATAAATAGAAGTATCAGATTGATTCTTAACAAACTGCTATTTGAAGTGTAAAAAACCCTACGGTCTATATAATAGCTTGTGCTCACAGCGGGAAGTTCACAGAATCTTATGGATTCAGGTACTTGTGACATAACATTCCTGGCAAGAGAAAAAAGATTCCCCCCTAACCCATAGTGTATGTGGTAACATATGTTGATAGCATACCCGTGTACATGCATGTACATGAATACCATTATGGTTTTTCTGTTCAAATCACTATTAGACTTGGAGATCATAGATTTTTTTCCAAGTGGATTTTCTCCAATTTGAAATACAAAGTAGCAATATGCAGCTCTGCACATACTTTTCCATATGAACTTCAACTTTGGAAAGATATTTAAAGCTAATAAAAATCAGGAGGTACCTCGGTGTCAAAGCGAGCAGTGCAGGTGAAAGATTTTCCATTATCGGTTGTGACAGTCACATCTTGGCCAGGCTTTATTTCACTAATATTGCTTGGGAGGTCAATGGTATACCGCTCATGGCCACTCAACCCTAGAGTATCTGCATCCTGACCAGGCTTGAAACAAAGTGGAATAATTCCCATTCCCACCAAATTACTGCGATGGATTCTCTCAAAACTTTTAGCAATAACAGCTTTAACTCCCTGTAATAAAATCCAAGTTATACAGAAAACAATACGAAGCCCAGCACCCCTAAATTAAAAATGAAAATCAATAACCCACAAGTAAATATCAGAACACTCACCAATAACATTGGACCCTTGGCAGCCCAATCTCTAGAGCTTCCACTTCCATATTCTGCTCCCGCCAAAACAATAGTGTCATGCCCAGCAGCCATGTACCTCTGAAATAGCAGAGACATCACCCAGGGTTAGACAAATTATATCTTACAGATAACAAAATTTTGGCTTATATAATTATAAGTGATAAACCCTAGTCAAGATATGCTGCAGACAAGGATATTATGGCATGTATAAATCACAGGGAAACAACTCAAACTGGAAACTACAACATATTTATACAATTAATAGATGCACTTCAGAAGATGACTGCCGCAAATTTAAACTGAGGGGCCGTTAACTGAACGACACATCTATTACAAAAATCACTCTAATATACACTAGCATTAAGGGATGTTTGTATTTGACTACTACAATTGAACAAAAGTACAAAAAAATAGATTAAAACAAAAACTAAGAAACAAATTCGCTGCTAATCAACTTTGCCTCAGAGAGAAGCAAAAGTTATAAGAGCAAACCAGTGAGATGGGAAACATACAGGATCCAAGACAAAGAAACTTACCGATGCTGCATCAAACACGTAGAGTTTCTCTCCTGTAGGAATGTGTACTGTCTTCGGTCCCACTTCCCCATTCAAAAGTTTATTAACAAGGCGAATGTTAGCAAAGGTTCCCCTAGCCATCACTTCATCATTCCCACGTCGACTTCCATAGGAGTTAAAGTCCTGGCGATCCACCCCTCGTTCAAGGAGGAACTTTGCAGCAGGACTGTCCTTGTGGATGCTTCCTGCTGGGGAGATGTGATCTGTTGTGATACTATCACCGAAGTTTAGCAAACAGTAGGCGTCCTTCACTCCATGTGCTCCAGGAGGGTTCAAGGTCATGCTCTTGAAATACGGGGGATCGTGAATGTAGGTAGAGTTAGGGTCCCATGAGTATGAGGTTGTTGCTGGTACTGTTAGTTGATTCCACATGGGATTGCCCTTTGTGATAGCCTCATAAGTACTTCTGAACATATGAGGCAACACACTAGATTGCACAGCCTACACAGTATGACATTTAAATCAGTTCACTTTCACTCAGCAGTTAAACATAAAGTCAAAACTACACCATAAAATAATGCAACTCAGAGCATCTACCTCTGCAATTTCTTCTGTAGATGGCCAGATATCCCTGAAATAGACATCTTTACCGTCCTTTCCTGTTCCAATTGGCTCCTTGTCAAAGTCAATGTCCACCTGGAAAATAACTCATTAAAGAAGCAGGTCAGTGATGAACACTTAGGATTTCTTTTCTAAAAAAGATTAATTCGTGAAATTTGAATCCTCAAACGGAAACCACTACTCAGAAATGCTCCCCACAAAGTTATATGATTGATTAGGTTAGGGATACCTAACATTCACCAGTCACCACTCATGGCTGGGATTAATTAGGCTAGGTATACCTAAATTCACCAGTCACCACCAATGGCTGGTTACTAAAACATAGTATACTTAACACTTAAATAGTAAGCATACCGTTCCAGCAAGAGCATAGGCAACCACCAAAGGAGGTGAAGCAAGATAGTTGGCTCTTGTCAAGGCATGAACCCGACCCTCAAAATTCCGGTTCCCAGAAAGCACAGCTGCTGCAACAATGTCTGGGAGAGAGAAGAATACATTAGCCAAAGGAAATATTAGCAAATGTGCATACAGAAGTGAAGATTATGCTATCAGAGTCGTACATTGATGCATAACTTCTTTATTTTATTTGAGAGAGAGAGAGAGACAGAGAGAGAGAGAAAGGAAATTATGGGCACCCAAAAAGTGCTATTACTTAAGCTAACTCATATCACTGTATATTACTTATTTACATAAATACGTTCTCAAAATTAATTACCATTCTCTGAAATAGCAGAAGCAACTGATTCATCCAAATCTCCAGAATTGCCAATGCATGTTGTGCAGCCATACCCAACAATATGGAAGCCTTGTTGATTCAAGTATTTTTGCAATCCACTGCAACACGGGAAAGAAAATATCAGGTGAACGTTTCACTTCACAACTATAAATAATTTGCGAAGTAATTACATTATAGGAAAATCAAGAAAAAGGAAAAAAAGAACATGAGTTTTATGTGTTTCCTCAATTTTGTCCAATCCTTTGATTCTTATTAATTAATGCAGTGAGCTTTAACATTAAGAACAACCATGTGAAAATTGCAGCAGTGTGCATGTGGACCCTACAGGATATGTATGTATTAATGCAAAAGACAATTGAGCTTTCTACATAAGGTGCTTGCATACATTGACATGCCAAGTCACTAAATTCTCTACACGTTAAATTTTAGTGCAGCAACTGGTAAAATTGAGAAGTTCAGCTAAATGTTTATAGCCATTTGGCCCAAGTTAGATTACAGAAACTATATATGAAATTTTCAGGCAATTACCTCTGCAGTAAATATTTTGTAACAACTCCAGAACCAGGGGCAAGACTTGTCTTTATCCATGGCTTAACCTGGTGAAGAATCATATACACAACCATGAGAATGTAGTTGGGTGCTGCTTCTAGCATTTCTTAAAATGAATCAAAGAAGAAAGTAGGCAATCCATCTAGGTAGGACTTTTTCCTCAGCAAAGAACATTCAGGGAGCTGGAAAAACTAACAGCGATAACTTATTTGAACATTTCTAACCTGTAAACCAAGTTCACAAGCCTTTTTCGCCACAAGACCTGCACCAAGCATGACACTTGGATTTGATGTATTCGTGCAGCTTGTGATTGCAGCAATCACAACACTACCATGCTTCAGCTCTGCTGGCTGTCCATGGAATGAGAACTTTGCCACTTTTTCCTGCACCTCTTTTGGTATAGCAAAACCCTGCATTATCAAATGAATTTAGGATGGCACATAAGTTATGGAAAAGAAAAAGCCAGGAAATCGGTTCATGTGAATGGAATTAAAAATGCCAATTTTAATGAAAATAGTTTACTCCAGGGAGGTCATGAAAGGAAAGTTTAGCAAGGGAAGATCTAACCAAAACCTGAAAATGTGCCAATCATTTGTCATACAATCACTGCAAATTGTAAATGTATTTATATGCACAAGCACAAAGTAGCTATCAGCCATATCCAATAAGAAAAAGAAGAAGTTAAAAAAGTAAAAAGTCCGACAAATTTATTTATTTATTTAAGGAGAAAAAGAAGGGCAAAATATGTGAAAACAATTTAAGCAACCCAAACTTTAATCACACCAAGCATTTATGCACATGACTTAGTTTACAACAACAGAAGAAATTCGATGAGCATAAGTTAACAATCGACCTTAAATCCGACTTTGTTGTCCAAACAAGAATGCCAATCAGCCTTCATTTCTTTCAGAGGAACCCGATCATGAGGTCTGTTAAAAATAATGGTTAGACTTAACATATACAGTAAACCACCTTTATACTGAAAGTTTAAAACACCATATAGCATTAGTGTATACAAAGGCATTGATGACAAGTTCAAGCAAGTCTGAAGTACACACCTCTTTGGTCCAGAAATACAGGGTTCAACTTCACCAAGGTCCAATTGTAGATAGGATGAGTATACTCTTTCTTGTTGAGGCTGAAATTATTGATATGAAAAAGCTTCATTAGCAGATAGACTATTTTGCAGCTCAAATCAAAAAATTGCGATAATTATAATAGAAAATGGTAATAAGGGAAGAACAAGTGTAGAAAAGGTCGTACCTCATTATAATCAACAAACATTTTATTTGCACGAAGATATGACTCAATCATTGAAATCTATGGAACAAAACATGATAAGTCAGCAAGCATTTTAACCTTCAAATTGCAAACAACTATACATGAAGAAGTCTCAAATACTAACAGTTTCATCACTCCTTCCAGTCAATTTAAGATATTGTAAGGTAACATGATCCACAGGGAAGAATCCCATAGTTGCACCATACTCAGGTGACATGTTAGCTATAGTGGCCCTGTCAGCTAATGATAGCTCACCCATACCTTCCCCTGCAAGGACATACAGACATGAAAACCTTGAGATTGACTGATTGACAGATTGTTCCAATTAGGACCATGAGAATCATTACCATAAAACTCAACAAATTTGCCAACAACACCATGCTTCCTCAGCATTTGAGTCACAGTCAAAACCAAGTCAGTAGCAGTGACACCATTGTGCAGTTTTCCAGACAACTTGAACCCAACAACACCAGGTAACACCATGCTCATGGGCTGCCAATGTGAAAATGTTGACAACATTAGAAACCAAAATTGAAGCTGAGAGCTCAATTGAGTATATTCAGGTAGTTGAAGTAAGAAGGACAGGAGTGTTTGACAAAAGAAAATAATAAAAAGAGTAACGGAGTTACATGGAATAGAGTTTTTATCTTTCTGATAATTAATTTTTTCATTCAGATTAATGTGGCAGCACATTTTCAGAACAGAAAAGAAAAATTTGAAGGTACAAGTATAAGAAAGGTGAAGACTCAAAATATGAAACAAATATGAAGATAGGAACTTGAAAATAGTACAAAAGACCATTTAGTGTTAACATGATTTCAAATCAGTTATATGATTGATAAAGAAGCAAAAATATACCCTATTCCAGAAAAATCGTGTAATAAATAAAAAGAGGTGATTATGGGGAAAGAGATATGGTAAACCAGGTCTATTATGGGGAACTAGATATTGTAAACCAGGTCTCTTCTACAATGAAGGAGAAACTGTAGTGAAATCACATTAAGCACAGATAAATGTTACTGAAGAAGGGCATCCAGAGGTTGCAAGAGTTAAGGATAACATGCTAGTGTATTTCATAGCAAGTTGCAATTCAGATCCTATTATTCCATAGAAGAATCATATTCGAATGAGGAAGCAATATGGGTATATCCACTTCCATTCTAAGCAACAGACGAGATAATACAACTATTACATAGCACATTTCATTTGCATTAATTACCTGACCAAGCATTGCAGCTTCTGCCTCAATACCTCCAACACCCCAGCCAGCAACTCCTAGCCCATCAATCATGGTTGTATGAGAATCAGTTCCAACCACACTATCAGGGTAGAGAATGCCATCTTTGTTGAAAACAACACGTCCAAGATACTCAAGATTCACCTAAAATTTGAACATGTCAATTCATGTCAAACCAGATCCATAAAATAACTGACATATAGAACTAAAAATATCAACTAGTATTTTTTTTAACTATTTATCAACTAATAATAGGCCTTCACTTCTAAATGTAAAAATACAAGGTGAAACATCATTAGCATGTAGCTGAAAGTAATGAGTAAAACAGATACATATATGAAAATTCAAATGTTAAAAGCATGCTGTAGAGCATCAAACAATTGCACCTCCAAGTCATACCTGATGCACAATACCAGAACCCGGGGGAACTACAAGCATATTTTGAAATGCATTTGATCCCCATTTAAGAAAAGCAAATCTCTCCTTGTTCCTCTGAAATTCAAGCTCCATATTTGCCTGCACGGCATTTTCTGATCTCGTGACATCAACTTGAACTGAATGATCAATGACCAAATCCACAGGAACCTGCACGCAAAATCATTTCAAAATTGGTCAAAATAAGGTCTAGAAATTGCCTAAGTCGAACACATGTAAGATCAAATTCACAAGTAGTTTTATATCATAAGCATAGTGTATTAGAATAACCATCCAATGAGACTGATAAATATGCATCATTGACCTTTTGAGCCCTTGTATTCTTGTTATTCAGACCCATAAAAGAACTTTAAGATTCACATGCAAATAATTATTCAGAACACCAATTACCAGACAAAACCCCTAAAAGAAAAGTGGTAGACCACCAGTTTCAGTTTCAAAAGGAGGAACAGAATCGAAGTGCTTTCACACTGAATTCAGAAAATAGAATACGCACTAAGGGATTGATCTTGTTGGAATCACCACCAAGCTTGTTCATAGCATCACGCATGGAAGCGAGGTCAACAACTGCTGGTACGCCAGTAAAATCCTGATATAAACAAAATGAATGGAAACATCAATATTTACTTATTATGAGAACAGCAATTAATTACCAGGGTTAATGACATACCTGCAACAGAACACGAGCAGGTTTGAAAGGAATTTCAACTTGTTTAGGAGCTGAATTTTCCCAATCAATGATCTTCTCGACATCTTGCTTTGTCACTTGGAAGTTGTCACAATTGCGAATTGCAGATTCAAGAAGGATTCTGATTGAATAGGGCAGCTTATCTATTATTGACACAAGGAAACACACATCATGAGTGCACAGTTTAATGTCAGTAATAGACAATTAGACGGTAATGATGCTCTTTTGATAAGAATATTTCCAGTTTTAGCTATTTAATTAAATAACTTGATAAGATATGGAAAGAAAGTATCTGTTCATATTGAAATTTGTGGAATTAATGCGGAGACTTACCAATCCTTGGATCATTGAGAGCAGGAAGGCTATAAAACTTCCCAAACTCACCACCACCTGGCTTGGGGAGAGGTGTGACGATTCCCTTGAAAGGATGTTCAGCAGCTGGAATTGAAGAAATAAAGAAACACTCAGAGTATGTTCAGAAAGTCTAAAAATACAAGAATTCAATAATATTTAGTCAATTCTCATTTTTTGAAAGCTTTTAGTTGCTGAAATTCAATATTTCCCACTTAACCATAAAAGGGGCATTTTAAAAGAAACAAAACCATACCAAAAGTGACATAATTTTGCAGGAATTCAATTCAACTCTTGCCAAAGCTTGAATTAATACATTGATCAGCCACAAAAAGAATACTACGAAAACAGTAGACACATGCCGCAGTAGAACTCAAGATATGGTCACAAGAAACACTATACAGGCGTTCCTTATTTCAAAACACAAACGCTTTATTTGAAAACAATGCTATTTAATTCACAAAGTGTAGGCAAATAGTATTGAAAATGACATGTAATCTATAAAATAACAATTGAATAAATCCAATAATAAAATATCTATTAAATCAACTGATCTATTATAAAACAATTTTCTTTCTTTTTTTTCTTTTCGCAAACCTAGGATTTGAAAGGAAGATTATACTGAAGGAAACTAAAAGGAAAAAAAACAAACAGATTTGACTGGCCAAAGTCAACTATCCATCTTAATTGAGATTTATTACTGATATGATTAAGTAACAATGAACAAAAACAAACAAACACCCTCCGAAATTATAGGAAAAAATCATTATTACCCATAGTAGAGATCTTCCGCTGGAAGCGTTCGATAACCGGAGAAGCAGTTCTGATCTGAGAGCGGAGACTAACAGGAGACCGCCAATCAACACCGTGACTCCAGCGAGGGACAGAGCAACGGAGAGATCGAACGGCGGCGGAGAAGCTAAGAGATCGGTTCGTAACAGAGAATTTAGGCAACGGCGGAGGTAACGGCGTCGTCCTAGAAATAACAGAAGAAGAAGAAGAAGAAAGTAGTCTAGCCCTAGACGCCCTCAAGAGCGAGGAGGCTGTGCTTGAAGCCGTCATTATATACATGACGATTGTTCACATAAAAACACCACAACGAAAAGATAAGAACTTTTGATTAATTTGATCACACTAACAGAGGAAGAATTACAGATAAAAAGCAGCCAGCAACTACTTCATAAAATGATTTAAGAGAGAGAGAGAAAGAGAAAGAGACAGAGGCGTGTGGCGAGCAACGGAAAACCTAGGGCTGCGTGCCTCGCTGCCCTTCTTCTAGAATCAATGGAAAAAATATATTAACACTGGTTACTGGCTCAACTTGAGAAGGTGAGAATAGTCCCCGGGAGAACATGGAAAGTAGGCTTTGATTCCCTGCGGTTACGTATTCTGTTTCAATTGTGGGCTCGACGAATTGGGACTTTCCACGTTCGTGTAACGGATTCCGTATTTTAGGTATGCGGGTGGATGCGATGGGGGCTTCTACAGGGGATTATTGGGCTTATATTTGGAAGTTTCGCAAGTGGCATCTTGTTATTCTCTCTATCTCCTTTAAATCTGGGTGGGGATACAAGTTCACTGCTTTCGACGCTTGTTTAAGGCTTGGTGATGTAACCAATAGTCTGAGGACACGTTATCGCGATTTTGGGTTGGGGTTTCTGATTGGTTTTTGTCGATGGGTTAATGGGAAACGCGATGTTTCGAAGGGGTTTAAAGACAGGCGACCTTTGGCAGCATTTGAAATGAAAAGAACAAATGGAACACTCTTCTTATTATTTTATTTTTTGCATTAAGTCCAATTTTCCTCACGTATTATTGAGGTTACATCATTTATACTTATATATCAAATTCACTTTTCTATCTTCCGAAATATAACAAAAATAATTTTATTTTATTTCTATAAAATCTAATATTTTTAGAGTTCGACTAATTCCACAGATTCTAAATTATATAATATTTTATCATTTTAAATATAGTAATTATGTTAAAATAGACAGTAAAATATAAAATATATATTTATTAATCTTATTTATTTATTATTTTAAGTACATATTCTTAATAATTAATTCAGCAGATTAATAAAATTATTTATATTATTAGATACCAACTAATTTTTTTATAGGAAAAGGTATAAAATATGTAGAAAACGATTATATCTCTTTTTATATTTATCTATATTAATTTTTTATTTTTTTAATTTGTAAAAGAATTCAATTTTAATAATAAATTTTAAAACTTTATTTTGGATGTTAATAATTATTAGTTTTAATATTTTATTTAAAACTTTATTTTTAATTTTATTAATTACTTTATTTTATATTTAATCTTATTAGTTATTAATTTTGATATTTAATTTATAATATATAATAATCAAATATACTAAAATTTCTATAATATTTAATATATCAAAATTAAAATATTCAATTATATATTTAATATTTATATAAAATAAGTGGATAGTATGTCAGATCAGTATTAAATATGTGGTAAAATGTAATAAATTTATTAAAATATTTAATCTTATTAATAGAATAAATTTTTTATATTTTTGCCACTCTCCACGCAAGAAGCATCACGATGTTGGAGCTCTGTTGGGGATATTTCAGTAAAATACGTGAGGGGGTTTACAAAATAAAATTGGGTCGTAAAGGGGGTGAACAGCAAGAACAGGATGAGAAATAAGAATAGGAGTTGTCTTGGACCACCAAATAAGAAATCTTAATGTAGGGCATAGGAAAAAGTGAAAATTCTCGGGCTTTCTGAGTTGGAATGTGGTATGGTTGGAGTTGGCCATTTGGAACTTTCCACTATTTTATAACCAAAATGAATTTGTGAGAAAGTGGGACCTTCCTGGGCTGAGGTTCAATGAATAAATCGGTATCCCTTACATAATAACTACAGGTTCCTCTATTTTTTACTTCCTTTACTTTTATCTTTTAATCCTTTTACATCTTATTTTTATCTTAATTTAATTACCTCACTTTTTTTTACTCATCTGATGCTTGTCGGATAACCGAAGTAATTGTCCATTTATATTCAATATAAAAATAAAAATTCAATTGATGTAAAAAAAAATTCAAATTTAAATTTTGAAAAATAAAGGTGGGTAACATCTATGATTTACCCAAGCATTAATTATTTATTTTTATCTCCACATAAAATTTTAACAAAACTAGTAAAGCAATAATGAATTCAAGCTATCTATTGTTTGATTTTTAATATATTCAATGTTTGAATTTTAAAATAATTTTCTTAGTTTTGTCATACAATAGCACATTTTTTGATATGAGCATATGAAATACATTAGAAAGTTATCCAAATAAAAATGAATGGATATAGACTTTAGAGTAAACATTTTGATCATACATCCTAAGTTTGTGATTCATAAACATTTTCATCATACACTATGAGTTTGTGATCCATCACTTTGATTATTTTGTTGCTTGGTATACACAGTAATTATATTGATTGAAATTAATTAAATAATTTATTTTATTTGAAAAGTAAAATAAAAATAACAAAGTTGAAAGAGATATTTTAGTATTATAAAATATATTGACAAACTAATATGAAATTCATTTAGAAGTTGTATCTATTTTCTTAGAATTTAGTTTAACTACAACTAATCTTACATAAATTTGATTATGTAGAATTATAATTTAATTTTTACATCATTTAAAGCATATAAATTTTAGATTTGCAAATAAATTCTATAAATTCTATGAATTTCAACCATACATAATGTACATCTTTAATTTTTGAGTTGTTCATTGCTCACGCAGTTATGTTAATTAGTGTGAATAGTAATTATGATCACACTAAATGTCTATCTGTATTGTACGGTTTCTGTTATTATTTTGATTATAAATAATAATAATAATAATAATGAATTAGTTTATGAAAATTTAAAATAAGATATTTAATATTTTATAATTATTTATAAGATTTTAAAAATAATAATAATTTAAAATATTCTTAAATATCTTTCTTTATAAAATTTATAAACTCAATAAATATAAAAAATATTTTAAAATATTTATTAATTATATATAATACTTCAAATATTATTGAGAAATACTTTTTTTATAGAAAAAATAGAAATTATTGTATAATTAGGGTACTTTCATAGTACCAGTACTATGTTTTCTAGTTTTATCAGCAAGTATTGCTATAATCTTTTATTATCAGTCTAGTTGAAGTTTCTGTATGTCAAGTTTTAGTCCCCTAAACCTAAGTATTTGTTTAACAGCCCTAAACCCACAACGCCTGTTCTAGAAGTCAAAACTCATTCTTATAATGAACCACCATATAGTAAATGTCTGCTTATTGGTAAAGTCATCTATCACCGGTCCTTTAGTCTTGGAACACTTAGAGAAGTCTATAACGCAACATGGAAGATTACTGGAACCTTTAAAGTAAAGAAAATAGTAGGAAGAATATTTATGTTTAAGTAAACATGTGAAGCTGATATGAAGAAATTCATGGAAGGTCGACCTTGATGTCTATAAAACTAACTAATTAGCATTAAGGAATGTCCTTTTGATCTCACTCTTCATGAAGTGAACTTCTCTCACACACCATTTTGGCCACAAGCATAAGGATTGTCCCTAAATCAATTAACAAAGACTATACCAATGCAATTGGCAATTTGTTCGAACTTCATTAAACTATGATATCAAATAGGTTCCAGTGTTGGGGCTACATCAATTTCTTCGTTTGAAAGTTGATTTAGATATGAGAAAGCCATTGTTGATGGGCTTTACCAATAAGAGACCAAGAAACTTCGCTTGACGGTAGGATTAGATTTTTTGTTAAGATTCTATAAATAAAGAGTATGGGAATATGAGGTTGGTTAATGTTCAAGAGCTACACTTTTATACTATATTAAACCAATAAAGAACAAAGAAGAAGGTTCAAGTTTAGGTACTATAGAAGGACCAACTCAACTCCACGGAAAGGGATGTTAATTCTAGATAACGAATGTGTATATGAAGAAGAAGAAGAAGAGAGTGAGATTAATGTGCTGGAGAAAGGAAAAGAAAAAGAAGTAATAATGCGTGGCAGTGCTAAAGTGACAGAAAAGGCAGCGATAAAACTACCGAATCCTAGATTGCATTTAATGAAGTTGTTAATGCCAAATCAGCTTATCAAGAACCTGATTTTCAGTACACTTGTAACTACCCTGGCTTCGTCTCATAGTGTAGTGTAGTTCAATTCTACTACCACAATACCTCTTTAACGTTATATGTTGGACTTCTTAGCTGGTACAAATTTGGTCCAAAACCAACATTCATAGGCCTCTATGAACAACTCTTTTTCTCACCTAAGCGTATATAATTCTTTGATAAAAAAAATCCATAACCATATACTTTTGAGGATGTTAACCTCACCAAGCCCACGCCAAAAGTTGAACCCTTCTACCACCGAAGAAGCCAAGACATCACTAGTTCATATTGAGCCTATTTATTACTCCTTGAATTATAAACCCAACTCATAAGTGAATCTTGACCTAACAAGGCCTATAACCTTAACCCAATAATTTTAAGCAATTTATGACGATTTGGTATGGGACTTTGACAATTGTTATGAAACTTTGAATTTAAGTTTTGTACATGGCCAATTTGTGCAAGTTATCTCTGACTAAGGAATTAAGATTAGAAATGTAACACATCCTTTGCATGCAAAAAAACATATTAGTTCTTCGTTGTTCATTATTGAAGAATGAAACCAATCAATAGAAGATGGTACAAGGACACTACCTAGCTTGGCCTCAGGAGATAAGGCTAAATAGTGGAAAATGAAACCTAAGGGAGGGTTAAAGTGGAAGATCAAACTAGTGCAGCTTCAATGGGTAAAGATATAATTAGGAGACGAGACAAGGAAAAGGAAATGAATACTAATGAAAAGGGTTTAGGGAAGTGCATGGGTATGAAACAACTCTAACATGAGTTGAATCAAGATATTCAAGTGAAGCACGACATTAAAGCAATTCTAGAGGTGGAAGCAACCAGCCTGTGGCACTAAGGGGACAAATGAATATATTAATTTGCAATAGTCAAGGGTTGGAGAACCCATTGACCATTCATCACTTGAAACAGTTGCATAGAGCCCATTTTCCTTGGACCTTTTATATCTTAGGGAAACAAAAGTTCAAGGTCATTTTGTAACTAATATTTTGCGTAAATATTTTGTAAATATTTACATAGTTAAACACCCTATAGGTAGTGCAGGGGATTTAGCCATAGCATGAGGGAGTTCGTATAGTGCAACAATTCAATAATTTTTTCCTTTTATGTTTGCTGTGAAATTAAAAATGTTACTAGCTACTCTTAGGATTTTCTGTTTTGTCATTTACATATTACATCATTTACTAGGTTTCTCCAATTTGATAATCTCTTGAGCTTATGGAGCCATTTTCTAAATTCCTTAGTGTTGAGTGTTAACTTTAATGCTATATTGCATGCCTTTGATAAAATGGATGGATCTTTGCCATCAATGGGTGATATTACTAGGTTTCAAGAATTTACAAGTAAAATAGTTTTTCAAGAAGTGGGATATATTAGTCTAAAATTTACTTAGAATAATCACCGGCTAGGGCAAAACAATATTCAAGAACGACTCGACTAGGTATTTTGCTTTTGTGGATTGGTTATATGATTTTTAAATGTTATGGTCAGTCACTTGGAGAATACTGGTTTGAATCATTAGCCTATTCTCCTCAGATTATTATGAGTTTTTCAATACTACAAAGCTAAATTTGTTTATAATAAAAGATGGAGTCGAAATAGTCATAGAAAAAGCTTAGTCAGTAATGTGTAGAGGGTCGCCAATATAACGGGTGACAACAAAATTGAAATAATGTAAGTATGCTTTGATGGCATGGAAATGAATATAAGGATGCAACTTTGAAATATTAACACAATAGCTGACCTCTCATATTCAATAGTGTAAATTGAATCCTTCCTCCACAGACTAGGATGAAGTTAGGATGTTGGAACATGATTTATCTAAAGTGATATCTCAAGAGGAGCTTTATTAGGCATAAAAAATCTAGATCGTAAATGAGACTAAAATACCAAGTTTTTTCATGCAAAGACCATGTAATGTTGTCACCATAATTGTATCTTAGGGTTGTATGATTCAGAAGGTCAATGCTATACGTTATCAGAAGGAATTAGTGCAATCATTTTATAGTACTTCTAAAATATCTGAACTAGTACAATGTCTCACAAATTTCAGTATGTGATTCATAAAATGATAAGAAAGCATACATAGGAAATGAATTAGTTGCTAACAAGGTTGGTCATGAAAGTAAAAATCAAGGCAACAACTTTTGACATTCATCCTTCTATAGCTCTAAGCATGGATGGGTTTTTTTTTCAGAAATATTGGTCAGTGATTGGGACTAACGTGTGTACAACAATCATAAACTTATTGAGTTGTGGCGGAGGTTACGAAATATTAATCATATGATTATATATGTCATTCTCAATGTGTAACAACCTCAGCACATGCGTCCCATGTGGTTTATTAGTCTTTATACGGTGCTATATAAAATTATTGCCAAGATTTTGACTAAAAAATTCCAACATGTGATTTAGTAAATCATTGGGCCCACCATAATGCTTTTACTAAAGGTTGATGGATAATTGATAATATCTTATTAAGGCATGAAGTCCTGCATTATCTTAAGGCAAAGCGGAAAGGTAGGAAAATGAAATTGGCATAAAAGATACGCATAAGAGATAGAGAAACATACATGGTAAAGAGAAGCATACTATTATCAATAAAAATCGAGACTTAGATTTCCATAATGTCCAATAATAAGGCTTTTTAACTAGCTAATGGTTAAAGCGATGAAAAAGATAATTGAGGTATAAAAGTGCTTTAGGAAACAGTCAGAAATAGAGAGATGTGTCAAAAAGAGCCTATTAGGCCAAACCTTGGGCTTGCACTGGGACTAGTTTAAGGGGAGTGAGGCGGAAGTTTTAGGTGCGTACCCAAATGTCTCTAGCGACTACGACACTGTAAGACTTTGCAACCTAAAAGGAACACGTTAACTATCATAAAGACTAGCGCGGAGATAGAGTCCCCACTCGGGTAATTCTCTAGTACACTTTTGGAGTTTTCTCCCATCATTTTCTTGATTACTTGTCTGTTTGTTTGAATTTTTTGCCCCTTTGTTTTGTTCATTTTGTTTCCTAGTAAGGGTAGAGTGAATTTATTTGAACTCTAATTTTATTTATTATTATTTATTCATCTTTTGCGTTTTCATATTGTTCTTTATAGGAATATAGAAGAACTAAAGAAATGATTAAGAATATATTACAATTTACAAAAGTAATAATTGTTTGGTAAACTTAGTGATGTAAAGTTACATCATAATGATCATGGTTATTAAGTGGCTATGTTAGTAGAAAATTGAGAATGATAGTGTAAGTGTTTAAAGATAGACATAATGATTATATCAATAATGATCATAATAGTAGTATAGGACAAATTTGATGGTAATCTTGTGGTAACCTTTTAACTTATAGATGCGTCTCACTGTGATGTTGTCACTTAATATATTAAGAGATATTTGAAACTAAGTATTAGATTGTTTAACAAAACAGTTTTGCACAATATATTCTACAGCATAAAACTATCAATATGCTTGAATCTCCCAAGGGCGGATCATCTTTTGGGTTTGAAATGAAACCAAGTATTAATGAATAGAAGAATTAAACTTGATAAGACATAACCCAACAACTTAAGATATCTTTCTAAATCAATAATTTAAAAATCTATATAATAAATTCAACTGGAAAAAAATTTATATTATAATATAAGTTTAAGAAAATATAGACAATCTTATGTATGAAATAATTGAATATAAAGGAAGAAACTTTATAAGAAATCAATAAAAAAAATATTGAAACCATAACTTAAAGGTGATAATGATTGAGCTTTTCTGTGAATAAAACTAAGGGAGAAAAATCACATACTTATGTAAATAATATGAGATTAATATCAAACTTCACAATCTATTTAACTTAGGGATTCATAATCCTTAAGATTAGACTTAGTCACAGGCTTAGTTAAGCCATAAATTTGTGTTAAACTTTATTTAGCACAATCATTCTAATCCATAGTATTATTAATATTTTTTATAGTCCCATATTTGGTAGGATAATTTAATCAATGAGATAAATTATTAAAGTAATTATACTACTGAAACACTCTTTGCTACACTATTAAATTATATTTTTCTAAATTTTTCTTTTTATTTTTCTCAAAAATTCTTTACATCATATAATTTGTATGGATTTTTGTGTGTGTTAAACACTAATTTTTCTCTGAAGTATTATATTTTTTCTAATATTATTTTTTATGTTAATTATTATTACATGTTTTATTAATTATTTTTCCGGTATTACTTTTTTATGTTAATTATTATTGCATTTTTTTTGGAGAAATTTTAGTGATTATTTTTATTGAAACTTATAAATAATCATAATTTAAATTTGTTTTGCAAATAAAATAGACAAACATTATTACAAACTATTTTAAGGAAACTTATAATATAAGTGCAAGAAACAAATTTCAAATTAACCATTATGGCCATTTTAGTAGTAAAAGATTTCATATAAATTTGGATAAAAAAATTAATTTAATTTAGCCTTTTAACTAAAAAGCAAAAACAAAAAAAACATATAAGAAAGTGGAGTTTATAAAACTATTCTGAATAAATAAAGTAAAAAAGTAAGGTTATTTTATGAATTATAATTTATACTTATAAAATTAATAATTCCATCGGAGATGATTTACTAAAGACATACAGAGACTTGGTTTTAAATAAGACTGATCTTATAAGTTAGCTAAGCTTTTGAGATTATTAAGTCAAATTTATGTACCAAATATAATGTTATTATTAATATATTATAGTTTAGTTAAGTAATTCTATAAACTAAACGGATTGTAAAACAGTGAAAGTGCTATAAAAAGAAAAAAAATACTAATTTACACTTGTATATTGAAAGATAGAGATATAAAAAGAAATATAATAGGTAAAGATAAAATAATTTCAAGTATAATATTGTCAAAGACTATAATGTTGAAATCCAAGAAGGAAAATATGATGCGGCTGCTTAGTCTACTTTGTTTGTGAAAGTGGCGTATTTTTGTTTGTTACTACAATTGCTACTAATTTTATTTTTCTATTATTGTGTACTATTAGCTATTATTTACTATAGCTAGGGGTACTTATAGTTCGGTTAACCGAACCATTAACTAAAAATTAAGACTAAATTGTTTATTTTGGTCTTTTTATTTTTAAAATTGAAATCGAATTACCGATTCATTCGAACTGGTTAATCTCATTTCATGGTTTTTAATCTTCACAATTATTCAACAAATATTTTCATAAAAATATTAAGTAGAAACAATAGTTTCAGTTTAAATAAATATAATTAGAAGTTACAACACAAGTTATAGACCCAACATTAAAAGTACATAGATTCTAAATATTTGAATATAAATTTACTGAAAAAATATCTCATGAATACCCATTAAGAAAATTCAAATTTAAAGACAAAGGAAGTAGCTCTTAGTCATCAATATTGATGAGAGAAGAAAATAAGAGTATTTTAGATATATTTATAATAAATATAAAAGATATAATACTTTTAGTTGGGTTAAATACCCCGCTGGTACCAAACCTTAGCCACTTATATTTATTTGGTACTAAACTTTCAATTTGTTTCTTTTTGGTACCCCTCATATTATTTATGTTACTTCTGCTGGTACCAATGAGGATTCTGACAGTTATTTGATGATGTGGCTGCCGGATTTACAAAATACCATAGACCTGTTGCTGCATCTGACTCCTTTAGTTTGTCCTAGTCAGCAAATAAATAACCCTAATCTCTTAAAACAAAATCAAATCTCTTCTTCATCTCTGTAGGCAACCGTTGTTTACTGCTCTTCTCCATCTCTATTTTAATCAATCGCAGTAGCAACCGCTCATCATCGTCCTCATCCTTATCAGCTGGAAGCAACAATAAGCATTCCAACGACCTCCTTCATACAAGGCCGACGAGTAGGGGACTTCTGCAAACAAAGAAGAGCAACAATAATGCATAACAGAGCTTGATTTTGATCCAAACATTGTACAGACTGATTAACCAAATCAATAAGCTTTCTTGCACGGGCAAGATGACAAGCCCAGTGTATAAGATTGGCATGCTGAAATTCGGACATTGGAGAACTAGTAACCTGAAGTGGACGCCTACCAGCAATAAGAACTAACAAAAGAACTCCAAAACTATAAACATCAGACTTATCTAATAAGAGACCACCGCCTCCATACTCAGGAGCAACATAACAAACGGTTCCTCTCATAATTGGAGTACTACTAATTCCACTGGTCTGCTATTGTTTTTAATTCTGTGTTACAAGATATTTGTAGAGCTACACACAAATTTATTAAGATTTAAATTGAGTCGATGAGAAAAGCTGGGTAGGATTTGGATTTGGCAGCTAATTAAGTTCATGCTGATATTCAATAGGGTTATTTATTTGCTGATTAGGATAAAACAAAGAAGTCAGCAACACATATGCAACAGGTCTGTGGTATTTTGTAAATCCGGTATCCACATCAGTACAGAAATAATAGGAGGGGTACCAAAAAGAAACAAATTAAAGGTTTGGTACCAAATAGATATAAGTAACAAGGTTTGGTGCTAGTGGGGCATTTAACCCACTTTTAGTTAGTTAATCGAAAATTGTGGTTTTTTATTTTAAAAATCAAAACTGAACCAAAAACTAAAATTATAAACAAATTGAAATCTAAATCTAAACCATTGATTAGATTATCCCATAATTTTAATTTGATTTAATCGATTTCGAATTAGATATTCCTCTCATAATTGGAGTACTACTAATTCCACTGGTCTGCTATTGTTTTTAATTCTGTGTTAAAAGATATTTGTAGAGCTACATACAAATTTATTAAGATTTTAATTGAGTCGATGAGAAAAGCTGGGTAGGATTTGGATTTGGCAGCTAATTCAGTTCATGCTGATATTCAATAGGGTTATTTATTTGTTGATTAGGATAAAACAAAGAAGTCAGCAACACATATGGCAACAGGTCTGTGGTATTTTATAAATCCGGTATCCACATCAGCAAATAACTGCCGGATTCCTCATTGGAACCGGCAAAAGTAACAGAAATAGTAGGAGGGGTACCAAAAAGAAACAAATTAAAGGTTTGGTACCAAATGGATATAAGTAGCAAGGTTTGGTACTAGTAGGGCATTTAACCCACTTTTAGTTAGTTAATCGGAAATTGTGGTTTTTTATTTTAAAAATCAAAACTGAACCAAAAACTAAAATTATAAACAAATTGAAATCTAAATCTAAACCATTGATTAGATTATCCCATAATTTTAATTTGATTTAATCGATTTCGAATTAGATATCAGTTTAAATGATTTTTTTGTTCAACTCTAATTGTAGCTACTCTTTTATCTATAATTTTTTCTACTCTTCTCAACTGTTCAATCACTATTAATATACGTAGTCATTGTGTGAAAATATTTTTTATATCTTTGATTTATTTACTTTGAGTATTTAACCATTTAATGGGATATGTTTTAATAATAATATGTTATTATCTTTTGAGTGTAATATTATAAATTTAGCAAATATAGAAAATTTATGGCTATATTATATACATTTTATTTTTAGAATATGTATGTATTAATTACTGATTTTATAAATAAATTGGTGATTGCAATTAATAAAATGATAATTTCCATTAGTTTATATTACCTGTTTGAAAATTGCATATTTTTCATCATCATGTAATTTACATCTTAAGAAATTCAATTTCTTTATTTTTATATTTTCTTTGTAGACATGGTAACTTATTACATATAGTTGTTTTTGTTAGTAATGGAGTACCAGAATCAGATGAGTGTGTAGCGCATCGAATTATTATAGGCATTGCAGTAATTGGGTGAGCTTTTCCTTTGTATATTTACATACAATCTATTAAGAGATATTCGTGCATCAATATTAAGTTTCAATTCCTCCAAAAATCCATCATAATTCATAATTTTTGTGACTTATACATTTGCAATCATATTTCATTTTCTACCAAAGTTTATACATTATCTATATAAATAATCTATAAGCTTTTATTTCATTTTTCTTAACAAGTAAAAATACAATTATTATTTACTATGAAGTTCTGCAACATATAGCACAAACACTCTTATTATCAATAAAATAAAATTATTAATCTATTTATAATTTGTACTATTGTCTATGGTAAAATACCATATCAATAATTTCAATAAAAAAAATACAAAAACTTATATTTTTTATTTTTTTATTAATTTTTAATTTTTATTATGTTTTAATATCAAAAATACAGTTTTTAATTTTTTTAAAATACGATTTTAATTGTTTTTTAAATAATTAAAAAATAATTGAAAAACAATTACACTATAAATTTAAAAAAAATTAAAAGATAATTTTTTTTAAAAAGATTTACATATATAAACACATATTTGATGTTGATTTTAGAATATTTTTTAAAAGTTTCCAATTTCAATACCGCTGTAAATCCAAGACTTAAAAACTTCGTATATCACATAAATTTGGAGAAATTTGTGCCATTATGTTGGGCTAAACCAAATCGTTTTCCTGTTAAAGGAGAGAGGCGAGTAAAACACATTAAAAACGACATCGGTTCATATTTATCTCTGTAGTTGTCCTCTTCGTTCTTAAAGCGCTAAGCTAGTTATTCTTTGTCACTCGCGCACTGCGTAGCTGCCAAGCGAGAAGCTTAACGGCCTTGAAGACAGAAAAAATATTGGAACAGTAACCAAACACACGAAAGGCAAACACAAATGGCGGAGGCAAAAACGAAATACGATCGTCAACTCAGGTACTAATCTTCACTGTCTGACCTAGCTTTTATAAATTCATAACTCTCAACTCTAATATCGTTGCCAATTGTAAAACAAATTAGTTTAGTGTATTACGCAGTCTGCTGGGGTGTATATTTTCATACAAATCACAGTTCAATTTTGAGTGTAAAGCAGTTATTTGTACTTAAAAACTATTCTGGAGATAATTATAGTTGATTATGGTTATGGTAAGTGTTCACTTCTGATAAACTAGAAGAATTTTAACAATGAAAGTTCAACTTGGATTTGGAGGGCCCTTCCTGTATAAACTGGGGAATGGGAAGAATCTGTCATTTTGGTTTGACACTTGGATTCAACGTCAATCTTTGGTTGACAAATTTCCCAGGCGTTAATGTGCATGATTCTGATGTGCCTAAGCGGAACAAAGTCTGTGATCTTTGGAGGATTTATTCCTGGACATTGCCAGACCCATTTGATGAGTCTTTACTGCAAGCTTGGGACTTCATTAACTTGAATTAACGAGTCCATGAGAATGAGGAAGATTCTGTTAAATAGAGGTCAACTCCCAATGTGGAAATCTATAGTGCTAGTACATGGCAAGCTCCAGCGGGAACCTTTTCAAAAGTCTGTAGATTTAGCTTTTACTGCTTCACTTGCTCTTAAAAAGAAGTTAAACACTACGGAAAAATTAAAGAAATGGAGGGCTAATATCTGTTCCACTTCTAGCCGGTGAAATCAAAAGGATGAGAGTATTGCTCATCTGTTTTTGATTGTCTCTTTTCTACAGAAGTCTGGAGGACTTAAATGCTAGTTATATCGGTCGTCAAAGGTTTTATTGGACAAGAGAAGTTAGCTGGCAGTGTAGGAAAACTTTGGGGAAAAGTTTGTTGTGAATGGAGGAGAATGGCTTTTGTAAGTGCAATTTATTACATTTGGTAGGAAACGAGTAGGGTCTTGTTCCAGAATGCTAGTCCTGATGGTGATAGACTACTGCAGCTGATAGAACAGGCTTTTTCCATGAAATCTGCTTTTGAGAAAAATATGATTTAGTGGGATTTTGACTAGGTGGAGACTGCTTATTGGTGATGTTGAGTGTTAATTCTTTGATTTGTTATTACTTGATTCTTGTTGTAAGTAATTTGAGTTTACATCTGGTTTATTTTTATTTGGAAATCTTGTTAGTAATAAATTTCTTTTTTGGTTAGCATACAAAAGCAAATGAAAAGTCAATTTGAATAAAAACACATCATTTGTAATTAGTAGGATTTTTTATTTTAAATAGAAGCATTACTTATTTAGTGGAATTTTCAAAACTATGATACTGTTTATAATGCAGCAGAGACATAGCAATTGGTTAGTTTTTATATATGGAAATGAAAAGGAATGCATAAAAATTGAACTTATTGTGGGTGCTTGGTAGCTTTCTCAATTCATTGTTCTTTGGCATTCAAATATTTTTCCACTTTTCATTAAAAGGTAAAGTGTGTGTTTGTAAATTTTTTAGGATATGGGGTGAGCAAGGACAGGCAGCTTTAGAGAAAGCAAGCATATGCTTACTTAACTGTGGCCCAACAGGTTCCGAGACCTTAAAAAATCTTGTTCTTGGTGGAATTGGATCTATCACAGTGATTGATGGTTCTAAAGTCGAAACTGGTGATCTTGGGAATAATTTCATGGGTATATTTCCAATTTAAGATCCATCTACTTTTGTATGTTTATGTTTTTATCTATGCTTATTGTATCCTACCTTATGTGAGTTCTTGGTAGTGGATGAATCAAGTGTTGGTCAACCAAAAGCGAAATGTGTGTGTGCATTTCTTCAAGAGCTAAATGATGCTGTCAAAGCTAAGTTCATAGAAGAGCATCCTGAGGCTTTAATTGAGACAAATCCATCTTTTTTTTCTCAGTTCACTTTGGTAGTAGCCACTCAGGTTTGTGCATTATATGATTAAACGATATTGATTTCACTACCTTTAATGTACTATCTGTAGACTCACAGTACAGTTTGCTATGTTATTTTTATATCTTGCCCAAACATGTAATATTGGTTTTGATCATAACTTGTTGTCTTCATATTCTGATAAGCTCATGTCAGTGCTATAATTGTGGAATCTCCATTTTCTTTAAAGTTGTTGCACGGTTCCTTTCCTAGTGTCTAAGTTTGGAGAATTTATCCCATTAACTTCTTTATGCAATATTCAATCTGTTATTTTAGTGATAGTCTCTATAATCTTCATTTTGTATGTGCAACATTTTTGCCATATAATTCCTGCATCACTTGCAGCTGGTGGAAGATTCAATGGTAAAGCTTGACAGGATATGTAGGGAGGCAAATGTTATGTTGATATTTGCACGCTCCTATGGCCTTGCTGGATTTGTTAGAATCAGTGTGAAGGTAATATATAAGAATTTTCTGATTGGGAATTGTAATGATTATCTTCACATTCTGCAAGAAAATTATTTGAATCAGTGAGAGTACTGGACAATTCATGAATGACCTACTGAAATCCTTTATGGCTATGTCTATATTTCATTTCCCTCAGATATAATGGATTTAGATGTTTTCTTGAGGAATAATCAATATCAAGTCAGGGATGCATGAAATTCCAATAATACATATATGGTTGGTCAAACTATTGATTATTGAAGAATGTAATGGTTACAATGGTTAGAGGAACGTGAGGTTGTAACAATCTATATTGTCTGGGAATCGACTGTTTGTTTTAGTTGTTGCTAAAGGACCTTTCTTCTTCGTTGTAGGAGCATACAGTGATAGAGTCAAAACCTGATCATTTTCTTGACGATCTTCGGTTGAATAATCCATGGCCTGAGCTCAAAAGGTAAAAGAATTGTGTGTGTGTATATAATATTTAAAAACTAGTGCTTCTTAGGCTCCACTTCTGTTGTATTCGAGAAGCGTCTACCTTTTTCCTTTTCTTTCTTTCTTCTGTTGGTGGTTGCATCTGAAATTATCCGTGTTCTATCTATTACCAATTTTGAGATTTCTTATCCTGTAATTACCTATAATAGTTTTGCAGAAACCATTGACTTAAATGTGGCAGATCCTGTTGCCCATAAGCACACACCTTACATTATCATTCTTGTTAAGATGGCTGATGAATGGGCTAAAGCTCATGGTGGTAGCCTTCCATCATCTAGGGATGAGAAAAAACAGTTCAAGGTCCATAATTTGGTTCAAAGCTCGTGTGCTTTATTCACTTTCTATTGGTGTGTGGTTATCTAACTTACTGAGCTCTTGAATAATTTAGGAACTTATCAAAGCTGGGATGATTGCATTGGATGAAGACAACTATAGAGAAGCTACTGAGGCCTCTTTCAAAGTCTTCGCTCCTCGAGGAATTAGTGAGTAAAAATCATCAGAAGCATGGAATTTAAATTTTTTGACCATGATTTGAAAAACCATTATAGAAAGTTAAGATAAATGAACGAAATTTCAGATTGCCTTTTAACTGTGGGAGGAGACTATCTTTGGACAAGCCATGATAGTTCTAATCCTAGAAAATACACTACTGATTCTGCAGTAAATCATATACTTTTTATCTTTACATACTCTCAGAAGCATATGACTAAGCTTTATTTAAAGATTCTTAGAACTTTCAAGACTCGGACTAATAAATGCAGACCCTGGAACTGCATATTGACACTAAATATTACACTTCACTAATTGAATAACTACGAACCTTTTTTGACTGAAATGTTATAGTATAGAAAGAATCCTCATGGACTGCATATTGAGTGACTTAATTTGAAACGTAAAACCACAACATAGACCTTCAAGCCTATCTTGTGTCCCTAAGGGTCTAGTTTCAAATGGTACCACTTGGGAGTTTTCACTACAAGATAAACCTATTATATTGGAATCAGTATGAAACTAGTTTGGTATCTCTTTAGATACTCCTGGTTGTATAAATCAAGTATAGGTGTATTCATCATTTTGACAATATGAATGCAACTTTGATAAATCAAACTTTTAATTTTGTGGTCCTTACTGAAAATTAAGATTCTTGATTCTAGCCATAGCATATTATGAATCCGCATCTCCTCCAGCTGGGAAAGAGGGGAGAAAAAGTAAAAGAACAAGGATTCTTCTCTGATTCTTAAATTTTTGTACTGGCTGAATCTATATGCATTCATGAATGGCATCCTTGTTTCATATAACGAAAGAAATAGAAAAGAAAATCAGTGGTGGCCTTGCTTTGTATGGTAACTTTCATAAAGTTCTTTGCTTCATGATGTTCTGGAACATTTAATTTATATTAACTTTATAGTCTTCCTAATTGGGTTTTCTATCTTCCAAATTTGCGGGGCATTCAACAACTCTTAGGTATTCTCAGCTATGAAGCAGTTTCCATTTTCAACATTTTCTTGTATACTTTCTTTAATTTCTTGGATGTCCATTTCTTTCTTCTATTCCCTTGCTTTTTTATTGCAATACATCAGAAGCATAGATAAAAGTTGAAGGATTTATCCCTTTATACTCTTTAAACAGCTTATAATCTCCTTCACTTTTGCTTTGTTGAGCTTAGTTATCAGGGCAGTTCGGGGTGTCTTAGGAGGAGACACCACCTTTTTTTCTATTCCAGACAAGCAATTAAGTCAGAGGATTCATTGAGTTGCTAAAATCGCAGGAGTAAATTTTGTCTTTCTTAATCAGGAATTCTGCTTCTGCAGTAATTCCTTTTGAACTCCATACTCTGAAGAACGCATGAGAAAACCTCATATAGAAACTTTCAGAAATTTCTGAACTTGGACTTTAATAGAGATCACTTCAGAACTTGAGACCACCTGATGATCAAACATCATATATATTTACTCAATGAAAAAGAAGACCCTGGAGTGGCATGTCGTGGAGCCTGCTTATGGATTACATCCAGTGACTTAATAATCTAAATTATAGCAAGTCAGAATCTAATTAATTAAGTAATTATCCAAATTTTGTGGTCCTTGAATCTGGCCTTTCTGGACATATTATTAATCTGCACCATATTTTTCTTTAGGAGGTAGTTTGTTGAGATGGGCTGAATTCTTTTTCCTATTCCCTCAGTATGCATTCATGTTAGGTAAATTTCTAGTAGAAGGCTTTACACCTGAACCAACTAAGCTTAATTACAAACTTGCTGGGTTCCTATATGAATATGAGAAGTTTCTATACCTACATCGAAAGAGAAATAGAAAAAAGGGAGAGAAGAGGAGAGAGACATTACATTCGTATGTCCACTTATCTTACATGGAGAAACAGTAATGCACCTAGTATTCCTGTTAACTGCTTGGTTCTAGCACTTATTGGGATGGTCTGGTTAGCACTGTAATATTCTTCCAGCAAATGGTGTTCTTCCACAAACAAAATGCTAAAGATACTCCATTGCCACTCGTCAAGTAGCTAATATAATTAATGGGGGTTCCTTTTCTTTTCCAATTTTTAATTTGATTTTGTTATCAATTTTATTTAATTGGTTTGACTGACATCTATGTAGTAATAATAGGAAATCAAAATACCATTTGATTTTATGTGAATGCCGGTTAGTTTCTTACACTTCTGCCTCTCTCTTGTGCATCTTAGGTCCAGATCTGCAGCAGATAATTAGTGATAACCGTGCTGACCTTGATTCTAGTTCATCTAACTTTTGGGTGATGGTGGCTGCTTTAAAGGTGACAAATTATAGCCTTACTGTGTCTTTGATATGGATATTCAGTTTGCTCTGTTAAACATAACTAAGAGTGCTCATGTTCAAATTCTTGTAATCGTTTTGATGGAAAGTCATTTGCTTGTTTAGAGTTCTTAAGACTGATTTAAGGATTTTTCCTTGTTGCATTGGCATGCATGTCGCTTGAGGTAAAAAATAAGCTACTATGCAATCTATATATATATAACCAATCATTTATTTGTAGCATGTAGCAGAACATTATTACTCTTTTGTTGGTAGTCATGGAAACTAGTGGATGTAATCGTTTGATGTTTAATGGCATGTTCATGAGGAAGATGTGCAACTGAGCGGAGTGAGAGGATAGAAGAATTTTGGAATGCTAACATTTTCACTTATGTGACAGCTGAGATAGGAGAAATAAGAGCAAGAGAAAATGAGGACAAAGTGGAGTACAAATGGTGCATGCACGCACCAAAAATATTTAGAGTCCTTGGGACTGATTTAAGGATTTTTACTTGTTGCATCGACATGCATGTGGCTTGAGGTAAAAGATAAGCTATCATGCAATAGCATGTAGCAGAACATTATTACTTTTTGTGGTAGTCGTGGAAACTATTCGATGTAATCATTTGATGTTTAATGGCATGTTTGGGAGGAAGATGTGTAACTGAGGGGATTGAAAGAGGATAGAAGAATTCTGGAGTGCTAACATTTTCACTTGTGTGACACTTGAGATAGGATAAATAAGAGCAAGAGAAAATGATGACAAAGTGGAGTGCAAATAAGTGCGTGCACGCACCAAAAATTTCCTCCAACTTCGTCGAAGTTGGTTGAGATTGACTATGTTCGAAACAAGTTATTTTTCCTTATAGTTAATTACAAAAAGATTGAAATTTCTTGGATATAAATGTAACTTCTTACATTGTAAACTAATTTTACTCCTCTCACCCCTTCTGTTTTCTCTTCATCTGGACAATTGATGAAAAGAATTATGACTCCCCTTTCTTTGTTTCCATTTTTAACTCTGACTTTTCCACTGTCCAAAGTTGTTTCAGACATATTTTAAGGGGGCACAACACTTGGACTTGTAAAGAGTGAAACGGGAGAATGATTGGGGGATTGGAATTGGTAGTGGATATCTTGAGTTGTCTCATACATTTGTTCTTTTTGTTCATCTTCATAAATCAATATTGACAGGATCTGACAACTTCTACACAGCTCTAATCTTCATATTTTTCCACCCATCCCCACTTCTCTTAGAGCTATGTCAATGATCTTTGCTACCATCTTTGGCTCATGTTCTTTTTGACTTGTACCTTGTTGTTCATAAATGAGATCTAGTTCCATGATTGAATCATACATGCATTTTTCTGATCAGACATTCCCACTCCATTTGATGTGATTTTGATATTTTGAAGTTACTGTGAACATTTCTAGGAGTTCATTGTGAATGAAGGTGATGGCGAGGCACCTCTTGAGGGTTCAATACCAGATATGACATCTTCAACAGAGTGAGTAACTAATTTGTAAAACTTATATTTAATTCAAATTCTGAGAAGAATACAGAATTTGCCTATATAAGAATTGTATTATATCTTCTGCAGGCTGTATGTAAATTTGCAGAAGATCTACCAAGCAAAAGCCGAGGCTGATTTTCTTGTTATTGAAAAACGAGTGCGGAACATACTGAAGAAAATAGGAAGAGATCCTAATAGCATCTCAAAGGCAATGATAAAATGCTTCTGCAAGAATGCTAGAAAACTAAAGGTAAGTTCTTAAGGTGCAGACAGTTTGCTTTTAGTATTTTATTGATTAGACCTGCCCCTTCTGGTACTAATTGTAATTGTTCGTATGATAAATAACCTTCCACTGCCATGCCTGATTATCTTTTAAGCATTTCTTGTTAAAGTACACGCATTGATGATTTTCCTTGCTATACAATAAGATGTATGTTTATCTAAATAACTTAAATTTTTAGTATATTTTCTTCTAATCAGTTTGTTAGTTGTCAACTATCCATTTGTAAGAAAGTCCAAACAGTTTCGGGGTCTTTGTTCCATAAGTAGGATTATGTACCTGTTATTAGTTACAGTGAAATTACTGAAAAAAACATCTCTCAAAAACTCCCTTAGTTAACCATGCAATTAGAGTCCTATAGCTGCAATTATTAAGAGCTGATGCTGTATCATGGATTTGAAATTTTGAATCACGGCCGTCATAGTTGTAACATAATAGTTACGATCCACTGCTATGAGATGTTTCTGTGAAAATTTAAAATGCATTACATGAATAACTATTCAAGTTGATTAAATGCACCTAACTAACGAGGATAAAAAATTGAATCTATGATTATGCATTCTTTCTTTGCCAAACTTCAATAATTAGTGCAAAACATAGAAAGAAAGATCTAAAGTGACCAGGAGGGTTTTTATATAGGTTGTCATGTTAAAATTTCTAATAAGAAGTTTGAGTGTATGAGTTTAAGTAAGGGTCAAAAAGGGAGTTGGTTGCTGCAGAAGTAAAGATATGGATTGTTAAGAATAAGGTTAGACACTAGACATTAAGCAAGAATTATTAGAAATAGGGTTAAAAATTAATTCTAAATTATGTTTATGCGTGAATTATAGGGTTGAGTGCTCGAATGTCTGTTTGGAGGGGGAAAAAGTGCTGTGTTGGCTGGCTGCTAAAAAAGCAGGTTTTTATAGGGGGTAACAGCCATTACTGTTAATTAAGGCTGATAAAAAGGAAGGTGATTACTGTGACATGACAGTCTTTGTGGCTATTCCTCCTGTAATTATATTATTTTGCCTCCTTAACACCATGTGCCCTTTTATTTCCTGCAAGTGATGGTCTTATGTAACATTAGGCTATTGTCTGAGATCATGTGTCATTTTCTTGTACCTCTTTAGGAAGGCCATTTAAACTCTTTGATTAGGTGTTGCTGCAAGATTTCTCAAAGTTTACCTTGTAGGTTTGCAGGTATCGCCTTATTGAGGATGAGTTCAACAATCCTTCCCTACCACAGTTGCAAAAGTATTTAACTGATGAGGATTACAGGTGACATAAATTATGTTTTGATCGAGATATTTTTCAAGAAATTATGTTCTACGTTTTTATGTTTGAAACTTCTTAGAACATGGATGAATGTCTGGATGCCAAACCAAATGTCAAATTTCCATGCAATGCACAAGAGTTGATCAAATTGCATGTGCACTATCCACTCATGCGTTGCAAGGAACTTAATCCTAAAATACAATGGTATCTATTTTGAGTACCAGAAATCATCAACGAATCAACAAAATCATTTTCAACTCCTGTTGCTTCCCTTAATCTTTTGCTTGCGGGATCTAAGGTTGATTTTGCAGATTCCTGGGCAATCTGTTTGTCAAGTTGAAGATGTATTCTTGCAACACATAGATTTCCTGTTCTTTATCCTCCTATTTTCCTCTCCTTTGATTATATTATGTGCTGTTCATGTCTGAGTAAAATCTTAGCTTATAGAAGTCAAGTTGCATGCAACTATAGCAAGTGGGAGATTGAATGTTTTGCCACATTTTCTTCTGTCTTCTTCAAAGGAAAAGGAAAAAAGAATATGGTTTCATCTGAGGTTCAGAAAAGAAAAGGGGCATATAATATTATCTATGAGCAACTATTTTGCTTTCAGAATTATATTTCAATCCGCTTGTCTTGCAGTGTTGCCATGGGGTTTTATATCCTGCTTCGAGCTGTTGACCGTTTTGCTGCTAATTATAACAGTTTTCCAGGGCAGTTTGATGGGTAATAACTGAGGCCTAAATCAGTGACTTTTTGTTCTTTAACAACTATTTTATTGGACTAATAAATTGCTCTCTGTTTGCAACTCTATGATTGGTGTCTTGTAGGGCAATGGATGAAGATATATCTCGATTGAAAACTACGGCTGTCAGTCTGCTTAGTGACTTGGGTTGCAACGGCTCACCCTTGACTGAGGACCTTATCAATGAAATGTGCAGGTTTGGTGCTTCCGAGCTTCATGCAGTTGCTGCCTTCATTGGGGGAGTTGCATCTCAAGAAGTGATCAAGGTATTTTTGCGACTTTCTTTAACACAGTTTGTTATTGAGCTGTAACTTATTATCATTAATTTGTTTTAATCTCCACTTCAAGGTATTGGCTATCTGAATTAACTTTGATGTTACACCTTATCATTCTAAGATTGCATTTATTCTGTTCATTTCAGCTAATAACAAGACAGTTTGTTCCCATTCCTGGGACCTTCATTTTCAATGGCATTGATCACAAATCCCAATTATTGGCGCTGTAGAATGCATCAAAGTAAGTTGCAGTTTTTCCCTTAATGCCTACTAAACAATCATGGTTTCTGTGTCGAGGCTTATATTTGCCTCATCATTTCTGTTGGCAGATGCTCTTTTCAAGGGATAGAGCAGTCGACCCTTTTGCAGGTATCAATCATTACATTACCTACTGGAGGCATTCTATGTATCATTGCTAGGCTCATGGTATTATGCGGAGTTCTGGGGTGACAAGTGTTTGTAATTTAGTCATTGATATCAGACTTGGAAGATTAAAAAAAGTAAACTCAAAGCAAAAGAAGGAAAAGGAAAACAGACAATGAATAGTACCAAAGGAAATGGGAGAATGTAGTGTCTGAGGAGGCTTGTCACCCTTTCTTTTTTTGACCCATATCTTTGTTGAGGGACAGAACATAGAATATAACTGAATGGTAATATCCTTGTTGAGTTGAGGTTTTCATTTAGCTTCTTGGAATAATATATTGTTAATAATGGTGAAGACTTCTTAACTAGGAGAACTGCCCCCCGATGACACTTCCCTGCCCATTGAAAATGCACTGCTAACTTCACTGTCCGCTTCTGTTTTGGAGATTTTAATTTTCTGTTTTAAAGCATCTTTAAGGTAACCAATTTGAAAGGATATTTTCTCCATTTTCTAAGAAAGAATGATCAGAAAAAAGAAAAATGATTGTAGATAATGAAGTAAAATACAAGGGACATTATGTTGGAGAATTCTATTATGAAAAGGAATAATTATGAATTTAATGTCTTTTTAATTTTTTCAATTTCAGTATTTGAATTATTATTTTTTAATTAAGTGTCTGAATTATTCTTTTTGTTTGATCAGATCCGCTAATATATATGTTATGGTGTGTTTTACAGTTTTTACAAATTAAACTAATAAATTAACTCAATTTACACATGAAATGACCTGATACTTATTTTTATTTATAATTCTTTTCTATTTTTTTCTCTTACTCTTATTCTCCGCTCTTCTTTCTATTTTTTTATTAAATCTACTTTTAGCGCTAAAAGAAATAAATTATTGTATTATTATTATTATTATTATTATATTTTTAAATTTACTTATCGTCTTTATTTTAAAAAATTATTTTTTTGAAAAACAATTAATGTGTTCCTCTCTTTTCTCTTATTGTTTTAAAATGAAAGAACATGTTTTATTTTTTGAAGTGAATGTAAGAAAATAAAAAAATAGAATTTAATTTTTAAAATTATTATTTTAATGAATGAAAAAAATATATTTTACTATTTTTTTAATTTCTCAATAAACAAATAATTTTCTTTTTAAAATAATAGTGATAAAAATGGATAAAAAAAGAGAAAAATGATATTATTTTAAAATAAAATTATATAATTTTTAATTTTTAAAATTCAATAGAGATATATTGATATTTTTAATCAGACTTAAATACTTAATTGAATAAAAAAAATAGTTTAGACATCAATCTAATAAGAAAATGACAAACCTTGAGGAAATGAATTTTGAGTAAATTATGTTAAAGGTTTAAGCTACAAGTTTCGATGATGGTGTATTAGCAAGTACCTAGACACTGAGAGCAGAAGGCTTTTTTAGGTATCTTTTAAGATTTTTTTTGATATTTTATAGATAATACTTTTAATATTTTTTTTAAATGAAATTTAAAAAGATTTTATAGTAATACAAATTAAAATAATAAATTTTGCTATCTTTTAAGCAATTTTTTTTAGTATTTTTTGTACTAATGAAAATTAAAAAAATTTAAAATTAAATTTACAATAATATAAATTAAAAATAATATTATTTCGGTATTTTTTTAAGTATATTTTTACTATTTTATTTTAGACGAAATCTTGAAAAGAAATTCATAATAATACAAGATAAAATAAATAAACTTTGAGTATCATTCAATTAGTTTTTTTATCTGATAAAATTTTAAAATAATAAAAGAGGCTAATCACAGATTGACAGTTTTTAATAATCTCACCGCAATTGTTTTAAAATTTTAAAATTATTCTTTTAATTTATTATCAAAAATACTTATTTTAAAAATTTCAAGATAAAAAAGATGTCAAAAATTGATTATACTTGCTAAAAATATAACAATAATGAATTAGCAAAAATAGTTTATTCTAGACTTAATAATATAATCATTTAAAAATCTCACATATATACATTCAGTTACATATTTTACATCTAAATATAATAAATTTTTTACTCACTAATTTTTATGTTAGTAAGTAAAATTGATTTGACATATCATTTTTTCTCATTGTAAAATATAAAAAATTGTTATCGAAAAGTGTTTTTAAAAATAAATTGAAAGCATATATATATTTATTTTAAAAATAATATATTTTTCTTTCTAAAAAATAATAAAGAGAAAAAGGAGATTTTTGATCGTAAAAATAATTATCCTTTTAGAAAAGGTTGTGTCCGTGAATTTTTTTATTCTCTAGTTCAATGAAACGTCCAACCATTTAGCAAACAGAAGGCATTTCATTTTTGTACATGAAATTAACTGAAGGGATTACTCGTTTAATTAGTTTGCATATCAAACACTATCATATGTATTGTTTTTAATCTTAAATTTTTGTCGTTTTTAAAGATTTCAAAATTTAATTTTTCTAATAATCTTTTAAGAGGATGTGTAGTTGACTGATTGAAAACAGAATCGAAACTATAACGGCTAGGAGTACACAATATAACCTGCTAAAAGAAAGACAATATTTCCCTTAAAAAAAGCCATTTCTTTGTGCTGCTATCGGCTTGTTGTCGTTAGCAATCTATTTCGTTTCATTTGTTCGTCTAATTTCTCATGTTAATATCCAAATTTATCGTTTCTGAAGTTTATTCTTTTTAAATTTTAGCTAAGACCTGAATTACCTAAATCTTTGGGTCTATATCTCGCACACTTTTTAATCATACAATGGAAAGTCTATTTCTTAGTGTTAAAAGAAAAGGAAAAAAAAAAGAAAAAGAAATTTTAATTTTCTCCTAAAATGACAGGTGTCGATTCGCTGGCATTTCCATTTAATCTGAGACATGTCATTCTCCACATGAAAATAGAGTTTCAATAGTTCAACAAGAAGAAAATGTTTGAGAATAAACTTCGTTTAACAACCTCTCATTTTTTATTTTTTTCCAAGGTGATTTTGGGGAATTTGGTATGCTAGGAACAAACATTGTTCTGAGAATAAAGTTCTATCTGTACATTGTTTTTAGTTTATGTTGAATGCTTTTGATGAAGCTAATATTGTCCCTGTGAGAACTCGCAATGCTAACAACTCTGGTTCGATTTGGAAAGCTTCATTAATGGGGAAATACAAACTCAATTGCATCAGTAAGGGATAATGTAGGAGCAGGGCTTGGTGGTGTAATCACAAGGGATTGGAATGGTGATGTTATTGGGTCAGCTTTTTCTTTCTCGCCAATGTCTTGTGACCCAGAAGTGGTAGAATTTCAAACCCTTATTTTGGTCTCATGTTTGCTCTCGATCTGTCACTCACTCATCTGGATATTGAAGTAGATTGCTTGAATGTGGTTACTCTTGTTAAGGCACCGCACCAAAGTGGATCCTACTCTGGTCTTCTAGCGTTGGACGTGAATCATCTTCTGTCACGTTTCAGCTCTGCCATTCTGTCATGGACTCCCAAAGAAAATAACATCGTTGCTCATGCTTTAGCTTTCCCTAGTTTGCATTATAATTATTCTTATTTTTTAGTTAAGAATGTTCCCTCTATCGTCCATCCTTTAATTGTCCGGAACCGCAGTAAGGTTTTTTCATTTTAATATAATCTCTTTCTTCCTTTCTCAAAAAAGAAGAGAATGTTTGAGATTCTTTTTAGAAGAGTGCTCGGTTGATATTTCTCAATGCAAAGATTTAATAAATCTAACACTGTTATAATTATTTTAATCATAAATAATAGTAAAAATTAAATTTAATATAATTTTTAATATTTTATAATTATTTATAATATTTTAAAACAATATTAAAATAGATTTTTCTAAAAATTTATATTTTAAAATTTAATTAATACAATATATACGTTTCTTTTAAAATATTTATCAATCAAATTTTGAACGTTATATAAGACTAATAATATAAATATAATTGACATTACTATTTTTAGAATTAGATATCATTAAATAATTAAACTAAATTAGTAGTTAATACAATATTAAAAATATAAAATATTATTTACTAAAATTAATTACATTGTCTAATAGTATTATTTTGTTAATTAATATAATAGAGTATTTAAAATATAATTAAATAATATCCTTTTAGACTTAAAATTATTATCTAATTAAAAAATTATTTATTAATCCATAAACTAATAAAATTATAAAATTATACAAATATAGATTTCATATATAAAAAATAATAAGCACACATATTATAACAAAAAATCTATACGTTAAAACACATCAAAATATTTTATCTCAAAATTCTCTATGAATATATAAATATAGATAGAATAATATATCTAAATAGCAAAAATAGAAACTCTTAAATTTAACTCTTCTCTGTGATAAAATTAGTCATTTTTTATTAATATAAATTAAAAGAGAAAGATTGAAATATAACCTATGAAAGCCGTTAGGCTCCCAATTACATCTATAAGAAAGAAAGAATTTAAGCATCACAATATTATGTGAAAATAACTATAAACCTCCACAAAACAATTGAAATAAATACAATAAACCTGAAGCAGGCAGCACTACAGAAAAAAATAAAAAGGAATACATGCAAAATAGTAGTCCTCAACTCAACACCTGCAAATACATTAATACGACAGAACAGCAGACAATATACCTGCAGAAGGCGACAGCAATTAATAAACTTAAATTCAACTTATTTAAGTGACGGTTCAAATATATAAGTAAATAAAAGTATAAAAATATATCTAGTTTTCATGAAAAAAAGAATCTTATATTTTTATTTTTCTTGCACACCTAATATCATTATTATTTTATATGAAATATTAATATAACGCATAAAAAATTAATAGAGAACTACTCGCTGATCCAAAATATATATTACCTTTGTATGGCTTTGGAGAAGCTGCTCCATGGAACATATTCAGACAGCAGCACTGCCAAAAAGATTCCAGTCATTCACTTTGAAGGTAGAGACAGCAAGCTTAAAGACCTCAGACATTGGCAGGAATCCAGATTGTGCAGCAGGAATTGCCATACCAGCACCAACTGTTCTAGCAGTTTCACTCAAAGGACTGCAAACACACAGCCAAATGTAAGAGGAACAGGCGCCTAGCTTTTGGCCCTCAGATAAAATAGGCATGAATGAAAATTCACACTGGAAAGGAAAAGCCCGCGGGCCTTTACCTAGATGGTTAAAGTAGGTCTTCAAGTTATCTAATTTCATTACTGCGTAAACATTTTATGGACAGGAATAACTCTAAAAATCACATAACTGGGAATTCCTCCTATTATATTATTCAGACAAAAAAAACATAAGAGAAAATTCGTACTGCATACCCACAAAAGTACAGAAAAAAACTTCCTACTGCAATATGTTACTTACTGTATTAGGACAGGTTCGTAGGCAGTTATCAGCACATCTGAGCTAACTCCCTTAAGACGTATATTTGCCAAATAAACCTGCATGAATACATCAAGACATTGTGTTTAACATTTCAAAACACTCGGAGAATGGAGAGAGAACATACAGAGACTTACCCTTACAACATTTTGTGCTTCCCTTCCTTGTCTTCCCTTGGAAATATTCTGTGTACACATCAAATTGTAAATAGAGCAAAAGATGAGCAGAAACAGATTAGAAGGCTTAAGTGAAAAAAGACATGCAGGACAAGTCCCTCAAAACTTTATACCAATGTAGGTAAGGCAGTTAAGAAAAGACGGCCCCATAAGTATATATGAAACAATTACCAGACCACACACTAATACGCAGAACGTGGATGGCCATTGTTCTAGAAGTAAACCCATTACCATCATCCACATATCTTTCATAAACAAGTAAAGCTTAGCTGCATAGTTTTCGTATAAGAGTAACAACATTGAAGACAAAATACCCTTGTTTAATTGAGAAACTCTAAAAGCCTACGGCCATTATGAGGCAAAAAATTTAAAGCAAAGAAGTAGACACTATCCAGACCCCAAGTTATCATCACATCTCCACATCCTCAAAGTTGTATTTGGAGAAAAATTGAACATAACTTATGACTAATTCCATACGCTGTCTCATTAGTTCAGCTATTGCAATTACACAGGTCACAAACTTTCTAAACCATTCTCCCTTTTTCCATTTTCATTTTTGTTTTAATAAATTATGTTCCCACTATTCCCTTTCCTTGAAATAAGCCCCTTCGTATAACATTTGTTTTTAATTGCCCAAAGATTACACCAGTAGTAGCCTAATAAAAACCAAACCACCTAAAGAGATTCATGCTCCTAATGAGACACATTTCAGAAGACCTCAGTCCTTTATTTAGATAAGTGCAGATGCCAACCAAATGCAAGTTGGAAGGGGCATGAATATATGATACTACATATATGATGATACAAATGATCATCCAAAATAGCTAAGCAAATAAAAGTTTATCAACAACAGCACGTTAAACTTAAACAGGCAGGTTTTAGCACAGTTAGGAGACTTGTAGAAGAAAAGGAAAAGATCCAGTAAGCAACAATATAACTTCGCTAGATATAATACATACCATTTGTCCCACAGCAGTAGAAACAACAGTTGGATTGTCTCTGTAAAGCAAGCCAGGGGCCTCAACTACTCCTGATTGCTCAATTAGCTGTATGTAGCAGCAAAACAAAAAAGAGTAAATTTAGAAACTAAGGATCCTAAGAGTCAAAAGGAACTTGGCTAAAATTTAAAAAAGAACACCGATATTTCCATGAAAAAAGAAAACGAAATTCTTGCACACTGCCACATACACAGTGAACAAGAAAACGTAAAACAATATAGGAAAACGTCATGAGCTTAGCAAATAAACAATAGAATTTCCAAGGATATCAAATGTACATATATGATACTGACCAAGATTAATCCATGTTATGAACAGATAAAAATAAAAAAAGAAACATAAAACAGGTTTTAACCGTGCATCCTTCAGCATCTTGTTCATTAGCAAGGTCTTGAAGAAACCAGGTAGCACTTCCATTATCGCCAATGTCATGCTTAAAATCCAAAAGCTCAAAGATCAAGCTTTCATCACGAGCAGGGTCCACGAATACCTCCTTCACAACCACAAAAGAATCAATAAGTAGTCAATAACATTTTTTTTTTAAAGAAAAAGAAAAAGAACATTAACTACATGAATAATTGTTCGCAAAGTATAAATCAATACATAAATACCACAATAAAAAGAGGAGCCAACAATAACAATAAGCATTAAGCATAAATGTAAAAATTCTAATTCGCCCTGTTTGCTTCTTTTTTTGAAAATAAGCCATGTAGTGAACCAAATGAATATCCAAAGTTGATGGAAGAGGTCAAAATCCATTTCAAAAAATCGTCCAAGTACTAATAATAACAATATTAGCCAGGATGTAATACTGTACAAAGTGATGGTCATGAAAGAGGTATGATACTTTGAGTTAGCCTATATTGATAGCTAGGTCGAACCAATTCACTTTTCCTGTTAACTAGGCCTCTTATCACCTTGAGAAAGCTGATTAGAATACGAACGCTCTTCTGCGTACTTGCCCAACAGTGCCTTTCTTCAATATGAAAGTGATTAAGTATAAATGTCCTATTTATGTATCAGAAAATTTAGTTGTTTTTTCTTTTCATTTTTACCATATTCATGTATATCACGAGCTCTCGGCAAAAAATAAAATTATATAAATAATTAAAGCAAACCTGATGATCAGGAACTTGACGAATATTGCTCACATCCTGCAAATTTCGTTACCGCTTAATCAATAAATAAAGTTGGGAGAAAGGGTAAACAGGCAAAATGATAATACAAAAAGTTAGGTAACCTGAAATCGAAGAGGGAAACTGGTAGTGATTGCACCGCCAAACAAAGGTCGCTCTGTGTAAGAATCTTCAGGCATTTTAGTGGATTAAAGATGGCGGCTAACAAAAGAATCTAGACCTGTCAATTAGAAATTACACATTACAACCATTGAAAGAAGAAAAAAGAACACATAACAGATACTAAACGAAAGCCAAATTATGATGAAGAATAATTGCGTACCCGTAATCGAGAATTCGTGTAGTTTACTGCTAAAGAAGTTTCTAAACTTTTGGCGGGTATTTCTTTTTCTTTTTTCTTTTCTTTTTCCTCCTCTTTTCTCCGGTTTATATAGGCTAGTATTGGAGCGTATATATGACGCGACTCCTGCTTTGTAAAGAAGCCAACTATAGCTGGGGTAAAATCTATATATCTATGTATATATATAAATTTGTAAAGGATTTAACTGCTTTCTTTTCTTCACGGCAATTTTTTTTATAATTTTCAAGTTATTTATTTAAATTATAATAAATTTATATAAAAAACTATTAAAAAATAATAATTATATAAATATTAAAAATTATATTAACTATTTTGAAAAAATATAAATTAATTAGTATTAAAAATAATTTTATATTTAGTCATTTAATTACTACAAATTATTTTTTTCACCCTACTATCATAAGAATTACTCTAAAAATTTAAATATATTTTTTAGAATTATAAATTGATATAATTTTTGTAAGAAATTTTTATTATTTTTACTCATTTATTTAATTACTTTATTTTTTCTTACTTTCTTTCATAAGAATTATACTAAAATTCTTAATATATTTTTAATTTAATTTTTATATATTTCTTTTATTCAATTTCATAAAAAAAAAAATTCTAATTTCATATTTTAATGTAAAGATTTATATATGTATCTACTTATGATTCATAAACGAATATATTAATGTTAATATCTAATTCACATAAATACTTTATGGCTAAATATATAAATAGATTTTTGAACTTATTTCGTTTTTGTAATTGGTCCTCTCAATTTTGATTCAATTAGACTTCTTAAATTTATGAATTGTTATTTTTAATCCCTCCACTAACGATAGTAATAAAAATTAATATTCTCACTAACGATGCTATTTATAATAGGCAAAATATATAATTAAATTATTAAATTTTATCTTATTTTTGTAATTGGCCCTAAACTCAACTTTGATTCAATTGCGCATATCAACTTCATGAGTTGTTATATTTAAATTCTTCATATGTGAAAGTTAAACGCTTTGGATTAACCTCTTGTGAAAAGTGTATTTCATTAATTCTAGTATATTGTTCATTGTACGTTAATATTATTTTATTAAAGAAAATAAAAAAATATTTTTCAAAGAATAAAAATAATAAAAAAAATATTTTTCAAAGAATAAAAATAATCCATTGTAATTCAATTTTTTTATCATCAAGTACAGACTATGCCCACAGTAGGAACCATAATAATGCAATATTTAATAGATTAAAAAAAATAATAAATTTTGTTTGATGACTAAAACTCATTATTTTACTTTTTTATTTTATTTATTTATTTTATATTTTAAATATATTATTATTTATTTAAATTTATATGTTTTTTGAATGGCGTGAAATACACACTCTTAATGTCTGTGATTGAAGGATTAAAAATAACAACCAGTAAAATAAATTAAGAGATTCAATTGAATCAAAGTTGAGTTATAAAGACTAATTGCAAAAAGAGACAAATTCAAGAAACTATTTATACATTTAACTATTATTTTATATTTTAAATATATTATTATTTTATTTAAATTTATATGTTTTTATATGAAATAAAATATACATGTATAACATATGTGATTGAAGAGTTAAAAACTAATAACCATAAAATTGAAAAATCCAATTTAATTAAAGTTGAAAACGTAGGACCAATTGTAGAAACGAGATAGATTCAAGAATCTATGTATTTAGCCATATTTTATTTATATAAAATCCCGCCAAAAAACAGTTACTGTAATCAATTCACTAATAACTATTTTTTATTCATATATTTATATTTATTTTTAAATATAATTAAAATACAAGTAAGAAACTTTTAAGAAAAATCATTTTTATAATTACTACAAAATTTATAATTATTAAATAATAGAACTTTCAATATACTATTTAATTCATAATTATTTATTTATTTCGATTAAAAATTTAATATTTTTTATATATTAAAAGTTTTAATTTTATATTTTTATATAAATTTATATTTAATATCTAAATAATTTATTTTTAACAATATGGTAAACACTTATATTAATTTTAATTCATTAAATCAGAGAAAAGATCTGTTGTATAGCCGGGAAACGTTTATCTTTCTCTACCGCTCAACTTTCAGACTTTTTCTTTTCTCTTTTTTTTTTTTTTTTCTTAAGAGAAAAAAATGTACTGTGAAATTTGAGCGCGTGATATCTGTAGCTAAAGACAATGACGTGTCAGGCCCTAATGGTAAGTAATCGGGCTCAAAACTTACACCCAGTTCTGGAATTTCTTTCAGCGACAAATGGTCAATTTTGCCCCCGAATTTATATTAAATAATAATACATTAGATTTAATTTTTTTTAGTGAACAGTTCTCTAAATTTACATTAAGAATCAAATATAATCAGTATAAATGTCTTTAGCAAATAATTTTTTGAATTTGTGTTCTTGAGTCAAATCCATTTAATTTAAAAATAATATTTATTTTATTAATTTACTGATATAATATTTAGTGATGTACTATACAACAGCATATTTAAAAAAAATTTAAAATTTAAAATTAATTACCTCAAAAAATAAAAAATTATAAGTCTATTTATTTCAAAAGTTGAAATTTTTCAAAAGTTAAAATTTATCTTATTTAATACTTGTTACTTTTGTGCTAATTAAATTTAAATTTTAAATTTTTTTGAATAAACTATTGCACTATATATTATATCAGTAAATTAATAAATGAATATTATTTTAAATTTTTATAATTAATTAAAAATTTAAAAAATCTAATATTATTTTATTTTTTAAAAAATATAAATTGAACGTATTGAACCATTAAATATAAATTCAGAAAGCTATTTATTAAAAAAAATTAAATTAGAAATATATGATCCTCAAACATAAATTCAAGAAGTAAATTGACCTCTTATCCTTTATTTTAGTGACTTTTTTTGTTTTTTTGGTTTTCCTTATAATTATTTTTTGAAAAAATAAAACTAGTAAAAGCTTACAAATTTATAGATATAAATATTCTATAATAATACCAATCTACCTTCAATGTTCTGATTTTGAATTTAGAAAAATGAATCAATTGAATATATTTTCATTTGTTACTCGGAGTTTTGATTTATTCCGAAATATGAAAAGGTGATAAAAATTCTAACTGATGTCTAATCTTCTATAAATAAAATAAATAGATAAGTAAATAAATATTAAATTAATTGATTATAGCTAGTCCTTTTATCGGACATGTTATTTGTCAGCACATTGATTTTAATCTAAAAAAACAAAATAAAAAAAAAACAAAAATTCAACTATAACCTGCTACATTTGAAATGGTAAAAGAATAAAAATAAAAATACAACATGGTAGCCTTTGGAATAAAATTACACAGTTGATCTGCATGATTCTCTAGTTTTGCAGCAGGGTTTTAACTCAACTTGTTGCAGCAGATGCTCTCTTGGTTGGATTGTACACACTGAATTCACCAAATTCCCTTCTGCCACTGGCAAAAACAGCGCTCACTATCAAATCCTTTGGACAAATAAAGACTAGTTTCAGTGGCTTAGTTTAAGCACATATCTATAGCAAATGAAAGATTTGAATTATATAAACACAAATCTCAAAACATGTATAGGAAAATTGACAAGTAGATATAACCATGCTTGCACATCTCCATGGTAATTAGGCATATGCAAATGCAGCTTACCAATATAGTGCTTTGTGTGTTATGTTCTGGACATTGTCTATAAAGAGCATGACATATTGCAATTCTATCCAATGGCAACACTACTGTTGCAAGCTTACAAGTGAACTAATTGTAGGTGTCAACTTAAAAAGTCCCTGAAATGAATCTTCTTTCAGAAGAATTTGCTGGTGCTAGATGCATTGAGTTAGTGGTGATGGCATCTCAAGGTATGGAATGGCGAGGGTCTGATCTGGGGCAATATAAATCTTGTAAAAGCATGATCGTGGTTCACATTACTTGCATGATGAAGCAACATACCTGTGCATTACATCCCAGCCAGCAGGTAAGAAACGAGGATGAACTGCCTCAACAAAAACTTGTCTCCATCTCTGACAAAATTCACGAATGCCGTCGTCCCCATATTCTTTCAGTAAATGCTCCACAACTTGCTTTCCATGTGGTCCATGTCCTAATAGAGATAATTTTGAATTATTTTTGGACAGGCCATGTCCACCATGTGTAGGATAATTTGAGCAAACTATTCCATTTGGTGGATTGATTTCACAGGTATCACCATCATTTCCAGCACAGATTTCTTTTCCATCAGAAACTTCATTTTCATTGGAATTCATATCCTTGTGAGCAGCAGCAGAGACATCTGCAACTTGTAGATTAGAAGAGACACCCACATCAGGGTCTGTTGTTTTGAAGAAGTCTTGATCTTCTTTTACTTCAGTTCGTAGCTCTGAGTTGATAGTTTGTGAACTATCTGGAGTATCAGTTATAGAGTTGTTCTCAACAGAAGATTTCACCATGGTAACATCATGCACCAATTCGTTGTTCGAACAAATATTATTGGCAGAACGTTTCAAAGACAATCCTCTCTTCTTCTCAAATCTTCTTCTCTCATGGGGACTCATTCCAACCAGCAAAGCTCTTTCCAAATCTTCCTGTGATATTTCCCTTCCTCCATAATATTGTGTAACAATCTACAAAAAGAAAAATATTCCCCATGAAAAGCTATATTTCTCGCATAACACAAATAACCAGCTGATAGCATCATATGTATGATGGTTGCATGAAAAATTTAAGGGATAAGTATATAAAAGTACCTTGTGGTTTCATCATTTTACAATTTTCAATATATGTGGTTTTTTTTTTAGACAAAAAGAGACACGTGGTTATAAATCGTGACAAAAGAAAATATTTTACCGTTAAAAAATCTCGATTTCCAAGGATTTAGCCATCTTTACTCTGATCAGTTATTATTATCATATTTCTCGTGTTTGATAATATGAGTTTAGAATTTAACTCCTCAAAACGTCATTTTTTTACTATTAAATCGATATCATCGAACTAATGACTTCTTAAATCGTGATTTAACAATCAAATATTAGAATTATGAGTTGTTAAGCTCCAAACTCGCGTTATCAAACACAAACAACATTGATAATGTAGAATTATAGAGAGATTTATGTTTAAAGATCTGTTAGCAATATTAGGGGCTAATATCTAGGAGATCTACAGCTAACAGATCAGTTTTTCTTATCCCATGATTTTAGGAGATTTGGTAGTCTGTTACCAAATCTGTAGATATAAGTTTCCTGTTTTATAGCTTTCAGTTTTAGGTATATAAAGAAGGGCCTGTAACCTTATTTTTAATATAATGGAATCTTACTCTTTCCTTCCACAAACAAGTTGGTATCAGAGCAATCTCTGAACCCTAATTCCCTCATATGACCAAATACGGGAAACGTGATTCAAGAGCTACCGTTTCCCAAATCACCTCCAATCAGGAAGCCATGGCTTCCAATAATGATAGTAACCTCATGCCCATTACAGGACACAAACTGAATGGGAACAACTATCTCCAATGGTCCCATTCCGTAATAATGTTCATATGCGGAAAGGGCAAAGATGATTATCTCACCGGAGATGCTGCCAAACCAAACAAGACGGATGAAAAGTTCAAAGTCTGGAATGCCGAAAATAATATGGTCATGTCATGGCTCATTAATTCCATGACAAATGACATTGGAGAAAACTTTCTTCTCTATGGAACAGCAAAGGAGATTTGGGATGCTGCCAAGGAAATATATTCTAACAATGAGAATACATCGGAATTATTCGAGGTGGAAAGTGTTCTTCATGACTTCCGCCAAGGAGAATTAACAGTGACTCAATACTTCAACACTCTCAATCGGTATTGGCAGTAGCTAGACTTATTCGAGGAGCACAATTGGAGCTGTCCGAATGATGGAATCAGGTATAGACAAATAATTGAACGGAAAAGAATATACAAATTTTTGATTGGATTAAATAAGAACCTTGATGAAGTACGAGGAAGAATTTTAGGATCCAAACCACTACCAAATATCTGAGAAGCTTTTTCAGAAGTTCGGAGAGAGGAAAGTCGAAAGAAGATCATGATGGAATCTCAAGATTCTATGACAAATCCTGAGAGTTCAGCACTTGTGGTGAGAGGGAATCCATCCAACAACAACAGCGATCACAGACCAAAGAAAGGGCGACCATGGTGTGATCATTGTCGACGTCCTGGTCACACCAAGGACAACTGCTGGAAGATTCATGGCAAACCAGCAGATTGGAGGCCTTCCCGGTTTGCCAATGACAAAGAAGGACGAGGCAACCTTGCTTCCATGGATGAACAACCTCCACCCGAACCAACTCCCTTCAGCAAGGAACAGATAGAGATCTTGCAGAAAATGTTCAGCCAATCCTTGCCTGCACCAGCTCCCACTGTAGTTGGTACCGGATCCCTGGCACAAAAAGGTAATTTTTTAAGTGCTCTAAATGCTAACAAGGAGAGGCTCAGTCCATGGATTATAGACTCAGGAGCTTCTGATCATATGACTGGAGATGAGAAGCTATTTTCAACTTACACCCCATGCTATAAAAATTTAACTGTGCGAATAGCTGATGGTTCACTCTCAAAGGTGGCTGGTACAGGCTCGGTTCAAATTTCAGAGAACATCACTCTTGATTCTGTTCTACTTGTACCAAAATTAAATTGCAATTTACTGTCCATTAGTAAACTCACTCGGGATCTCAACTGTGTTACTAAATTTGGCTCAAATCTGTGTGTATTTCAGGTCTTGGACTCAGGGAAGACGATTGGCAGTGCTAAGATGTGTTCGGGGCTCTATCTTCTAGAGGTTAATGATCCTCCTCAAGAAGCAATTCATCAATCAGATTGTTCAGTGTCCAGTAGTCCTGTTTCTTTGTCTGCGAGTCAGTCTAATAATGATAGTGCAATTATGTTATGGCACTATAGGTTAGGTCATCCAAATTTCTTGTATCTTGAAAAGTTGTTTCCTTCATTATTCCATAGTAAAAATCCAAATGAATTTCAATGTGAGATCTGTCAATTCTCTAAACATATTCGCAATTCTTATCCTAACAGATTCTACAAAGCATCTCAACCTTTTTCCATGATTCATAGTGATATATGGGGCCTTTCTAGGATAAAAAATGTTACTGGTTCTCGCTGGTTCATTTCATTTATTGATGATCACACTAGACTCACATGGGTATTCCTCAAGAAAGAAAAATCTGAGGCAAACCAGATCTTCAAAACCTTCAATACCATGATCCAAACACAATTCCAAACAAAAATTCAAATTCTGAAAACTGACAATGCCAAAGAGTATTTTAATTCCAGCCTTAATGATTATCTCATGAGTCATGGTATTGTTCACCAAAGTTCCTGTGTTAACACTCCTTAGCAAAATGGTATTGCCGAAAGAAAAAACCGGCATCTTCTTGATGTGGCTCGATCTCTTATGTACTCTACCCATGTACCAAAATATTTCTGGGGTGAAGCCATCCTTACTGCTGCATACCTCATAAATAGGATGCCATCTCGGATTCTTAACTTCCAGACTCCCTGTCAAATTCTCCTTCAGTACTTTCCCACTACTCGTCTCATCTCCACCATCCCATTCAAAGTTTTCGGGTGTTCAGCTTTTGTTCATGTCCATCAACAACACCGGGACAAACTTGATCCTAGAGCTCATAAATGTATTTTCCTTGGGTACTCTCCAACTCAAAAAGGATATAAATGCTACTCACCGGTCACTAAACAATTCTATCACTCCATGGATGTCACATTCTTTGAGCAACAACCTTATTTCCCCAAATCTGATATTCAGGGGGAGACTAATTTTATCCTAGACTATCAGCTTTGGGATATTGAAGAATCACCTCATGTCTCTCATAATTCTGACCAAACTTGCCCATCACTAAATCATGAATCACTTCCTCCTCAAAATCTCTCCCTTGAGTCTTCTTACTTCCTAGAACCTCCTACTCAAGATCAAGCCAACAATCCACTTCAAAATCTGGACACACCTCAAAATTTGGACACTATTCAATCAACAAAGAGTGATGAAGTGATTACCTACTCAAGGAGGAGAAAGAACCAAAAGGAGATGGAACAACAAGCATCTCTTGAGCAAACACAAGAGTCTGACTCAAGTCCTAGATCAAGTGAAGATCCACCAGGTAACACTAATCCTGAAACTAATGATGACAGTTGCCTTCCTATTGCTGTGAGAAAAGGGGTAAGATCATGCACAAAACATCCGATATACACATTTGTGTCATATGAAGGATTGTCACCGAAGTTCAAAGCTTTTGTTGCCAACCTCGACAACATCCAAGTTCCTAATAATATACAAGAAGCTCTCACCACCGAATGGAAATCAGCGGTGTATGAAGAAATTCATGCACTGTGAGAAAAATGGAACTTGGGAAATCTCTGACTTACCAACCGGAAATGGATCTTCACAGTAAAATATAATAAAGATGGGAGTGTTAATCGGTTCAAGGCACGACTGGTTGCAAAGGGATTCACCCAATCATATGGAATCGATTATGAGGAGACATTTGCTCCAGTAGCCAAGTTAAACACAGTTCGGGTTTTATTATCTTTGGCTGCAAACCTTGACTGGCCTCTCCACCAACTAGATGTCAAGAATGCCTTTCTAAATGGGGACCTAACTGAAGAAGTGTACATGGAAATTCCCCCCGGATTTGAGACACAAACTACATGCAACAAGGTTTGTAAACTTAGGAGATCGCTATATGGGCTCAAGCAATCTCCAAGAGCTTGGTTTGAAAGATTCACAAAGGTAGTGAAGAAGCATGGCTACTCTCAATGTCAGACGGACCATACACTATTTGTTAAACACTCTTCTGCAGGAAAACTTGCTGTTCTCATAGTGTATGTGGATGACATAATCCTAACAGGAGACTATGAAGAGGAAATCTGCACCACCAAAAGTTTACTAGCTGCAGAATTTGAAATCAAGGACCTTGGGAATCTTAAATATTTCCTAGGTATGGAGATTGCAAGGTCAAGAAAGGGAATCTCTGTCTCACAGAGAAAATATGTCCTAGATCTCTTAAAAGAGACTGGAATGCTCGGGTGTAAGCCGGTAGATACTCCTATGGATCCAACTATCAAACTAGGAGCTAAGGAAAATTGTGCACCCGTGGACAAAGGAAGATACCAAAGATTAGTAGGTAAACTAATATACCTATCTCACACACGACCGGACATTGGATTTTAGCATGGTAAGTCGATTCATGAACAATCCAAATGAAGAACACATGGAAGCTCGTGTATAGAATCCTGAGATACCTGAAACTAACACCAGGCTGAGGATTATTTTTTGAGAAGAACCAAAGAAGAGATATTGAAGTGTTCAGCGATGCAGATTGGGCAGGATCAGTTCAAGACCGAAGATCAACTTCAGGATATTGCACTTTTGTGTGGGAAATTTGGTCACTGGAGTAAGTAAGCGATCGATTGTATCGAAGCGGTCTGAATTCGGCAATGGCACACGGTATTTGTGAGGGAATTTGGTTAAAAAGGGTGCTAAAGGAATTAAAAATTTCAGATGAAGAACCTATGAAAATGTTCTGTGATAATCAATCAAAGAATCAGCATTGCCAAAAATCCGATTCATCATGATAGAACAAAACATGTGGAAATTGATCGACATTTTATAAAGGAGAAGATAGAGGAAGGAATAATCAAGATGTTATGCGTGCCTACATGTCTTCGGACAATGACATTCTTACCAAGGTTCTATCGAGAAAGGTGTTTGATGATCTGAGTTCCAAGTCAAGTTAATTAATATTTACCGCCCAAACTTGAGGGGGGAGTGTAGAATTATAGAGAGATTTATGTTTAAAGATCTGTTAGCAATATTAGGGGCTAATATCTAGGAGATCTACAGCTAACAGATCAGTTTTTCTTATCCTATGATTTTAGGAGATTTGGTAGTCTGTTACCGAAAATTTAAACAGTGATGCTGCTTTACATTTCTCTCCCCTAAATAAAGCATATTTGCAACATATGTGGAACTAAATAATTTCAGTACAATTTAAATAGGAAAACCACAATGTAATGATTACCACAGTTATGATGTCAGCAGCCTATGTTGTCCTATCAAGAAGAGTAACCTTAGACTAAGAAATTTCCGTCCAATTATGATTATCATAGTTAACCTAAATCTTCCAAAGCCGCTTTTGAAAGGAAAAGGTAGCTGTCTGACATCCCATAAGCATGACACCAAGCCACAAGTATGTTGCATCAAGAGAATCACAATATTATCATCAGCCAGAAAATAAAAAAGATAACGTAGAATCTAGGTCTTACAAAATAAACACTCCAAAGATTGATTTTTTGCTGGTTCATCAACAACAGACACTAGTTACTACTGCACTGAGTTTTCTGCTGAATAAATATTTCGTTGCTTAGTTTTTCATATTGGACTAAATCCAAATCATTGGTTGAAGGTTGACTTAATTAAACTATATTGCCATATTTTTTGCAATTGGTTGTCAAAATTTCTTTACCCTAACCACAACATGATAAGATGAGGAAAAAAAAATTGACAGCCCAAGGCACGGTACATGTCTCATTCATTAAAAAACCAGATAAAAGGAGATGAATGGCTATAAACTTAGATTCAGATTCAGAAAAATAAGACTATATACTGACCTGTGTCAGTTCCTCTCGGCGCTTGGGTGGCATTCTTGGTCCATGGCGCAACAGAGCCATAGCAGCTGTGCGCAATTGTAAAGGAGATACTCCAGCCTCCTCGGCAGTCATCAGTGATGAAGATGACTCAGATATGATAGCGCTTTCTTTAGAATCAACTACTTTCCGAACAAACAATGGAATTCCAAATTCTACAGCTACATGTCTTTTGTATTTCTCAGCGGCAGCATGAGCAACTTCATGACAGTCCACACAAAGGAGGACAATATCATGAGACCTATGGCTTTTCAAATGCTCAGGGAAGTGTATTCTGTAGCATGAAGGAATTATTCGATAGCGTAAGTAATGACTTCCTTCGCCACAGCCGACACATATATTTCTCTTGCTTTGGATGTAGAAATCATTGTCTTCATCTTCTGGACGGCCCTTAGGCTCAAAAAGAAGCCTGATGGCAGGAGGGTTTTCATCAACAAGTATTGCAAGCTCTCGATGGAGGTACCTATAATGCAATAACCAGGAAGCATTAAGAGCAGCAAGTTTCTAGTTTCTAGAACAAAGATTTTAGAATTTTCAGCCACTAACCATTCAAGCTTTCTTCGATCACAGTAACAAAGCAAACGTCCATCATTTGCATAGATCCTACAATTATGATATACTGGAGATTTGCAAGAGAACTTCTGGACAAACAATTCTCGTGAACGTGAAGCCTTCCGAGCAACTTGCTTAGAACTTTTAAATCCATTTTTCTTGGACATTGATCTATTTGTTAATCTCACATCACAGCTAATGAGTAATGCATAATTATAAACAGACAACGGGCAGCTCCCATTTGGACCCAGGCATTTTTGCAAAAGCAGTGAGAAAATATCATCAAGGTTGCTTTTATTCTCCTGGATTAAGCAACAAAAATCATAAAAATGGCTGCAAACAACAGGGGATGGAGATGGCTGAGACGAAATACAATTCATTGGATCCATATTATCAGCTTGAGCTATGGTGTCATATATTTCCATTGCATTTGTTGAAACCTTGTTCGCAAGTGAAACAATAGCCTGGTCTGATAATACAAACCTTAAGCCCTCATCATGTACACGAGCCTGAAAGGAAATCCAACGCACATGATTTGATTAGACAACAAAAATGCAAAAACAAATCCCACACTGAAAGAATGCAACAGGTGCAATATTTGCAATAAACTACAAATTTGGGAAAGAAGCCCTAGGAAAATTCTCTTGAAAGCACCTAATATAATATTAAATATCCAGCTACCACAGTTAACAGCAAGGGGGCAAATGGCTGGACATTACCGAGTTCTAAGTATTAATTCAATAATTAGTTCTAAGTCCTATAACTCAACTAGTTAATCAAGAAGGTATTTGCAGAGATACTTTAACTCAACTAGTTAATCAAGAAGGTATTCGCACAGATATTCCAACTCAACTAGTTAATAAAAAAGGTAGTTTAAGGATAGGGGAAGGTGACATTTATCAGTTCATACTCAAAGGTCTAGACAAGCTGATGTCGTGATCTCCATATATCCAATAGTATATAACTTAATTATTAAGCCATAACTGCGTATACCAATTTGCAACAGAATGATGCTACTATCCTTTTTAGTCCTAAACATTAAATTATTTTGCTAGGCACTTGATAGCCAGAAGACCAAGAAAATTACTTCTAGGAGGGTGCACTAGCAATTATGAGTCATCACCATAAGATTAGCATCCTTTGGATCCTGCATGGTGGTGCCATGGCTAAAAGCATGGTTAAAATGTGACAAGCATTTGATTGCAAATACTTCTATCTTATGCTGTCAAAAACTAGAGGAAAGTTTTTTGAATAGACCATCAGTATGAAACAGAACCTAAGCTAAAAGGCAAGCAATAAGTTCTTTGTTTTTAAAGATCTGATTCAGAGATTAAACTATATGTCGCCATTAAGCAGGTTTCACATAGATATATATATGACTAGGTAATCTTCTGTTCTTCTGATATGAAACGGCGAGTAATTTTCTTATAAGAGGCGAAAATTATTCAACATTAAGATGCCAACAAACAAAATAAAGTTAACACTTCTTTTTTTCCAAATCCTAATAACCAAAATGCAGTAATGCTATTCTCCATCAACAAATATTACTGAAATAGTTCACTGACCATCAATTCTCTCCACGTGCACAAGCGTCTCACTAGATCCTGAAATTAACATTGTAACATTAGTATGTGTTAAAAGTTACTCAAAATGGCCTGCTCTAATAACCATACACAGAGTAGCACACCTGTATCTCACATGAAACTGATGAACCTCCTTGATCATTCAAATAACGAGAAAAAAGTGATGATGCAGCAGCATCACCCGGAAATTCTTCAACCTCTTTTGTGTATAGTTGCATACAAATCATGTTTGAACGGCGACTAGCCTCAAGAATAAACTTTAATTTGACATCCGGATAAGAATATGAATTATCTGGTGCATTAACATGTTTAGCTCCTTTATGCTATGAGGAACAGCTGATAAACATTTGAATGGTAATCGACATATAAATGTGTAATGCATGAGCAAGGACCAAAGTAACTTTATTATTTTTAACCTACACTCTTCTGCTAATATTCCTTCTAGAAGCAAGCCCCTATCCTCTTTCCCCAAATACCAAAGAAGCATTTGAATCTCGATAAACAATATTTATTGTTTTAGATTTTAATAATTTGTTAGTGATGCAATCATTTCATTTTTCTCAACATCTATAAAAATACTCAAGATAAAAACAAAGGCTGAAAAAAGAGCACATTATATAGACATACCATTGTCTTTTTGTTTGAGCTCAGCGATTAAACAACTTGCAATATACAACAGATAATGTGCATCTGTTAGAGCATATTGTAACATCTCTGCAGGCAATGGGCGCTGCCTCCAGTCTTCACGCTACAATTCAACATGAGAAACTATTTCGTGATTCATAACAAAGTCATCAAATATATGAAAAGGTCGCGGAGTTCTCTCAGAAGAGATAACTAATAAGCTCCATCACATGGAGCAAGATGCATAAGCTTTAGAAGTTTCAACCCCAAACCTGTAGTAATTTGTTGGTGGATACACCACAATAAGTTTCAAGCAAGTATGCCAGTGATTTCTGTGGCTTTGACAGAACTTCACATGCCTGTGATATAAAGTACCATATAATTGCAGTGAGTCGTAACAGTATCTTTTTAATAATTAAAGCACTAATTCTATAGATAAGGATTCGCCAATATAAAATGATAGTATGACATTTAACATTCGCTCATGCAAACAAATAACATAGAACCTCACCTTTGCAGTGTCAAATAAATTAACAACATAAATATGGAAGTCTCTTTGCAGCCAAAGTATATCGTTATCACCTCCATGGAACACCTAGAACACAAATGTTACCATCAATGGCAAGACACAAAACTTGCACTAGAAATGCTACACACTAATGAACGTCCTTTCATGTAACTGCTTAATGACTTTACCTTGCAAATTTTAGGATTTGCAAAAACTGCACCAAGAATACCCATTGCATCATGCAATGCAATTGTATCCAATAAATAATCTTCCTTCTGAGTGGAAATCTACTAATACAATAAATTTTCATCAGAACCGGAAAAAATACACAATGTAAGCAAGAGATAATTGAATTGAAATGCACATTATAACCTGAACAAGAGCAGTGAAACCAAGAAAGGAACGTAAGCTATGCTGCTCAGTATCAACAGCAAAAACGCTCTGGTTACTCAGTTCATCAGTTAGCTCCTTTAATTGAGACTCAGTCTCGACCCATACATAATCATCCTTCATTTCCTTCAAATCCACGATGCTGTTTATCTCAAATCCAAATTCAATTCCACTATTCTCTATCAATGCTGAAATCTCCCTTTCATAGGGATGTGAACTCGAAGAATTTCCTGACATAGCATCAAAACCTGAATACTAAGAATTAATAGTTTGTTTGGAATGTCTAAAAATGAAATAATTCACTTCAATTCTATTATGCCAAAAGTGACCTGATTGTGCAAGAATTTTAATCAAATTTTATTTCTTCGAACTTAGTACAAACAAGCCTTTAACTGAATAAACTGCTACTTACATGTGTCAAAAATCCTATCATTCAACTCTTTACTGGAATGAAAACAGCGATAAACTATATCTTTGGAGAAAACAGTACCGTTTTTGTTCCCATGTAACTTCAAGTGCTTGAACTGAGAGAACGAGTTATCAGCTAAAACACGCTTGAAAGAACATTGCGGTTTTTGGTCGGAATGTAAATAACATGAACTTGAACTGCATTTTTGCCTCTGGCGGCGTCTGTTACGATACTGCCTCGTGAAAACAAATGAAATTGCTGCAAGAGAAACTATGGCGATCGCGATTCTAATCTTTTCTTTGTACTCCATTTTTTCTTCTGTTTTCTTCTCTCCGCCGCCAATGGTGGCGCGAGGGTTTAAGGAGGCGGACGGAGGGGGAAAATTGAGGTTTATGCGGTGGCTTGAGTTGAAATGGGCCAATATGGAGGATTGGGCTTTCGAGGCCCAAGACAAGGTAACCGCTCTTCAGTTTTTCAAAATTCAGTTACTCAAAGTCTTTAGTTTGATTGAAGAAATAGAAAAGAAGATAAAAACAATGGAACCTACTAATTCCCAAGGGAGTGAAGTTGATTTTCCAATGGAAGCAATTGCACTTTCAACTCCACCGAAGACGAAAGCGCCGGCCAAGCAAGAATCCGAGGACGGCGGAGGAAATAAATCCGAAGGAGAAAACAAGACTGCAAAAAGATTGGGAAATATTTTGGTTACAGTAAAGGGGAAATTTGCAGCAATTATAAAACTTGTTGAGGATAAATGGCTAAAACAATGCGGCTTCTCTGCTTATTCTGACACAACAAGGGCTTACCAGATTTGGCCAGGGAACAATGTATGCCCTATTTGTTATGAAAGTTATACATTGCATTGCATTTTTTGGAAGTCGGTTACTGCCAATTCTTGATTTTGGTTTGGTGTGTTTGTGTGTGTATGTGCAGGTGTTTCTCTTCCATGGGCGGCTAGTGTGTGGGCCGGATCCTAGAGGATTACTGTTGACAACTGTTTCAATAGTAATCACAAGTTGGATCTTTGCTGTGTATAATGATGATGATTTACGACTCCATTCTACTCTTATTGTCACACTCTCTTTGATTCTCACAACAAGTGTTCGTCTTTCTTCCATGGTTTTCTGCTTCGTTTATGTTTCTTTTTTTTTTTTTTTCTCTCTAAGATTTAAAAAGCACGCTCTGACGCAAATTGGAAAATTGAAAATAATGGATTATAAAGGCTATAGAATTCTCTCTGGAAGCGAGTAGCCTTATACTGTTGTTTGAATGCAGGTACTTGTCAACTTGTTTCTAGTGAGTTCAACTGATCCAGGGATTATTGCCAGAAACTATCAAACACCTTTGGAGGAAATCGGTACGAGCGAAGGTAGCAGAAGAAAGAAAGTAACAATCAATGGTGTGGAATTAAAACTCAAATACTGCGGAATTTGCAAGATTTTTAGGCCTCCAAGGAGTTGCCATTGTGCCATCTGCAACAACTGTGTAGAGAAATTCGACCACCATTGCCCATGGATTGGACAATGTGTTGCACTGGTATATACATAAATATATAGATAGATAGATAGATAATGCAAGCTTATACATAAAATTATTATATTTGTTAATGTGAATCTGAGTTTGTGCAGCGAAACTATCGATTCTACATGACATTTGTGATCTCTGCTTTGAATTTCTTTATCTATATATTCGTATTCTCTTTCTGGAGAATCCAACGAAGAATGTCTAGGATTGGCTCTGGATTGATTGGGATGCTTATGAACTGTCCTGAAACACTGGCACTAGTTTTGTTCAGTTTCGCTGCTATTTGGTTCCTGGGCGGCCTTGCTATCTTCCATGTCTACTTAATTGCCATTAATCAGGTTGGTTCAATTTCTATCAAATTCGAAAACCCTTTGTGAATTCCATGTGCACCCAATTCATTAAATAACGTATTCAGGTTATTCGTTTCTGAAATTTTTTCCTTTTTTTTTTCTTGGGGAGGGTGCAGACTGCATATGAGAATTTCAGACAATTCTATGTGGGGTGTCGAAATCCATTTGATAAGGGAATTTTAAGTAATATTAAGGAGGCTTTATTTTCAGCATTGCCTCCTTCTGGAGTTGATTTTCGTGAAGTAGTACCAAGTGGACATCCAAATGCCGCAAGAGAACTGGTGTAAGTGTAATATTAAGAAGGTGACAATCTTTTTGATCATGAATTTGTATATGTTATATATCATTTCAGATTGAATTTATTAATGAATGATATTATAAAAATAAATTTGTATATCAACAATAATTATTATTATTATTATTATTATTATTTTGTTTTTGCAGCACTGCCTATTTTCATCATATCATATTCTGCACTTCAGTTCCTGTAAGCACAGTTCCTTTTTGTCTTCAGACAAAAGCAAAAGGGAATTAAAGCATAGTAGAGTAAAAATTAAATCCTCTTTGAGTCAAGCCAAAGACATCTAATTTGCACAACTTTGATATGGTTATCTGTGTTAACTGATAACTGAAATAAATTGAATTAACCTGGAAGACCACAATAAATTGAATTAGCTAGAAAATGCCATAACGCTGCCACAATTTCTACTATACTCATTCATGATGGGTTGTTTCCACTTGTCATCATGGGTTCCAATGAACATAAAAGTGATTTTGAATATATTGTTTCAAAAATTTGTTCCTTGTAATATGATAACAGTAATTTCTTAGATCACCAGAATGATTTTACTTATATTCGATTGAAAATATGACTTGGCCTTGTCTCATTGTTTAGCCAGTTGGAAATCTTCTGTATAGATTTGCATTCGTCAATCCGGCTAATATAATTAAATTATTTGATGAGTTTGATATACTTAATTTAATGGATTTTTAACTTAAATCCATTTTGTTTATGTATCAATAATATTTATACTTTTAAAAAAGATTTGCCAAGATCTTTTTTTAAGTTAGTTTTTTTTTTTTATAAAAATACGCTAGTTTTTTTTTTTATCATTTTCTCCCAACCTTTTCTTTTCCCTTCGTAACTTTCTTTTATGATTTATTTAATTTATTATAATGATCTTTCTCTTCCACATGCAAATGAAAGAATAAATTTCTCTATCATGAATTGTCCTATTATAAAAGTAATTTTTTTTAAAATTATTATTGACATACTATCTACCACCTCAATTCTTATGAAAGTATATAACTTCTCAAGATTATAATATATATATATATATATACACATATATATACATATATATACATACATATATATATATATATACATACATATATATATATATACATACATATATATATATATATATATATATATATATATATATATATATATATATATATATATATATATATGTGCATATTTGACCTTAATGATTTAGCGTTTTGTCATATGGGACTCATTTTTTTTTTTTGGCTCAATTGTGACCTTAAGATTAAAAAACAAACCGTTTATACACTTTCTGTAATACCAAACCAATTTTCACTTTCTCTTGTTAGCCTTTGGCTGACGTGTTTTTAAACTTACTGAGACATAAGTAAATGACGAGGTGTTTACCTCCAACGAAACCCTAAAATACAACTACCCAAAATTAATCTCCAAATTGATTTTTTAGAACCCTAAATTGATTTCTCAAATGATTGAAAATCTCTAACACTAATAGAACGCCGTTTTAGAAATGAAATCCTCTCTCGTTATGAAAAAAGTTTTAGAGACATTGAAGGAAAAGTTTTAGTAGAAAGAAGATTCTACTGATAGAAACAAGAGAGCTATTTATTCGAAAAAAGACAAGAGACAAAGAGTGTTCTTCTACCGAAAGAGACAAGGTAATCCTCTAGCTTTGAACCACAAACCATTTGGACCATTTATATGAATTTAGAATGTAATAAAATGAGCCAGATTGATTAAAAATAAACTATTTTTAGTTGTTTAGTGTTTATGACTTTGTGAATGAAGTTAATAATTTAATAATTTAAAAATAATTTGGTATTGTTAACATTTGTGCTTTGGTATTTGTTTATTGGTTTGAACTTTATTTATTAATTCTTTTGCATATTTTATTGATTTGCAAAATGGAGGACATTGTGGATGTGTGTTTTAATTATGGTGGAGAGTAGGTTTATAAACTTCAGTTGAATTATGCGAATGGGGAAGTAGATATGTGCTATGACTTTGATATTGGTTACTTAACTTATTTTGATAATAGGGATAGATATTTACAAAAACTAGGATTTAATTATGTTTCTGGCATATTCATTCTTGAAACTGAAAAAGCAATGAGTGATGGTTTATTTCTAGTAGAAGATGATGCAAATATTATGAGGATTTTAGAGTTTATTGAGAATAATTCTTGGGTAAGGAAAATAGAGATATATGCTACTCATGCTGTTGATATTCCTCATATTGTAGAGCCTTTATTGGCTATTGAAGGACCTATGGATAGATAGGCTAGGGAGGGAGGGAATAAAGAGGCAATGGGTGGGGAGGGAGTACATGAGACAATAGATGGGGATTGAGTGAATGAGACAATAAGTGAGGAGGGAATGAATAAGACAGTAGGTGGAGAGAGAGAGTGAATGAGGCTATGAATGTTGAGGAAATAGCTACACAGTGTATCCAAGTTAATAATGTAGCAAATGATGAAAATGCAATTGAGAGTAGGAAGATAATGGTGATGGTAGTGAGTGTGAGGATTTTAGTGAGATTGATGTGAATACACCACCTAAAGAGAGGGTTAATTATGATGAGGAAGATGACAAACCTAACTTTATACTAAGTATGACCTTTGCATATACAAAGGAAGTTAAAGAAGCATTAGTTAGGTATGCAATAGCAGGGGAGGGGGGGGTTAAATTACATATAAAACCTAATTAACCAACTAGAATTAGGGCAGAATGTGTTATAGAAGAAGGCTCCCTTTTTGTTATTCTAATATCTAATTGGTTTAGTTGAACATTATGTGTTGAGCATATATGTTTTAAGATATTTCATAACCATAGCTGCACAATAACATATTTAACTAAGTATTTAAACTAAACTGAAAGATCTTAAGGAGAAGGCTGAACAAGAATTGAAAGTGAAGGTTAGTATGAGCAAGTGCAAAAGGGCTAAACAAATAATCAAGCAGAAAATGAGTGGTAGTTATAAGGTAGAAATTAGTTACCTAGAAGCTTATGTAGTTTTAATCAAAAGGTTTAATCCTAGGACTACTTGTAAGATTGAATTATGTAAAAAGGGTTTGAAAGAGGGCAAGAGAGTGTTTAAAAGGATGTTTTCTGCTTTGATGCATGCAAAAGGGGTTGGGTAAGGGGTTATAGGCCTATTATAGGATTAGATAGATATTTCTTAAAGAGTGTATACAAGAGTAAACTACTAGCAGCTGTAGGTAAAGATGCAGATGAAAAGATGTTCCCAATTGCTTGGGCAATCATTGATTAAGAAAATAAGATCAAGTAGAGGTGATTTTTAGAGTGGTTGGTGAAAGAACTTAGGCTTAGTGATGGAAGCAAGTTGACAATCATGTCAGACATGCAAAAGGTATGCTTATTGAACTGTATACTATTTCTTTATCTTATTGATATTTACTAATGTATTTGTAGATGATATTGTTATTTTCAGAGGTTAATTCATGCTGTTAAGGTGGTTTTATCCCAAGCGAGCATAGATGGTGTGCAAGACACATATATGCCAATTGGTCAAAGAAATATAGAGGTGGAGAATTGTGCAAGAAGTTTTGGATATGTTCTTGGAGCATATATGAGGAACAGTTCAAAGATAACTTGAAATGCTTAAGAGAATTAAGCAAGAAAGCAGTAGAAAATTTGATGAAATATACTCCTTACAACTGGTGCATGACATGTTTTAGTAGTAGAAGCAGTAGTTTTTCTATGGACAATAACATTTCAGAGTCATTCAACTTATGGATAAGAGAAGCAAGACAAAGCCTATCATTTTAATGTTTGAGGATGTAAGGATTTAAACCCTAAACAGAATTGCTGAAAATAGTAACACTACTCAGAAATGGAGATATAGATGGAGTCCAAACTGCATGGAATTTTATCAAGACAACAAGGAGCTGGCTGCATTTAATTGCTTTGTGATTTTTAATGATAATGTAGGCTTCGAGATTGGTGAAGGACACAATAATTTTAAATAGAAGGTTGTACACTTGCAAAGCATGGGACCTAACATGTATCCCATGTTCTCATTCAATATGTGCTATGTACCATCTCAAGTTGGATCCACTACTACACATAGCCCACTGGTACAATAAGTCCAGATTTCAAAAGACTTATAAAACTCCAATGTAGCCTGTTCTTAGAAAAAGGTTCATGAGGATTGAAGAGTATAAGGCTATTGAACCTTCTCTTGTACCCAAAATGATTGGCAAGCCTAAGAAGAAAAGGATAAGAGGTGCTAATGAGATTAATAACACCTCTAGGTTTTGAAGGCTATCCAAGAAAGGAAACCTATAAAGTTGTGGCATTTGCAACCAAGAAAGCCATAATAAGATTAACTATCTAATAAAAACTAAAGAGCTATGCGCAAATTTTTTAATTAATTCATAGCCCATTTTTCTTTCAATTAGGTATGTGCAAATTTTTAATTAATTCATATCTCATTTATCTTTCAATTAACTAACAGTTTTCATATCTTAACCTTATGGAGCAACACAACCTATTCAAGCAACAAAATCAACTACAATTGCAACTGCAAGTTCAACAAGGATTTTAGGAGGAAGATTTCACAGAGGTCTAAGAAAGAAAGTGTATGGAATGGGGTGCTATATTGATGAAGCAATTGGAATGACAACTTTGAATTTAATGTATTTTTAATACTTCAATTGTTTGAGTTTTTTAAATATTTATACCTGCCTTGTGTTAAAGTGGGTTGTGCTTTGTGGCAGCCTGGCATAAGAAAGAGTTGTTTGTGAGGGTGTTTCTTAAACTAGGACTGTTGCTGATGTTAATACAAGATTTCCAATCCCAAATGAACAAGAAATCAGGAAAGAAAAATCACAAGATAGGAGCACATCCAATACAACCAACTTGAGAAAAGTCATCTTCAAAGGTGATAAAATTAATGTGACTTATGTAGTTGATTCGACCACTTGATTTACAGTGGTTGGGAAGGCCATGCATGACACCAAGTCAGCTACAACAACAAAGGGAGAAACAAATTGACTAGTAGAAGGACAAAGATCATACACTAATTTAATCTAAGACCATTCTTGAACATTTTGTTACTTGCTCTGACTTTTTTTGGACATAAGATTTTTGTAAAATAATTAGGTCCGTGAAACAAATGGTATAAGTTATATAAAAACTTTATTTAGTGTGTAGGTAACATAGTAATTGGAAGATTTCTGAAAGCTTTTATTGAATTAAATTTATTTTTTGGTCAATGCAATATGTTTTTTGCTTGACATTATGGATCAAAAACTTTGTAGCTTGACATAATAAATATTTTTCAATGCAACAATATTTTTTGCTTATATTTAGTTCTTGTTACCATTCAACTTGTTTCTACAACACTAATAAAAAAATTTCTGGACATAAATAATGTCAAACAATCATCTTCATTAAATTATAAATTAGGTTATATCATAATTCAACTTTATGAAAAAAAGTTACATCATCTAAATTACAAAGGCAACAAATATAAATAGCATAATAGACACAAACATTTTCATCTTATTTATTGCACTCTGAAGCTCTATTATCTCTTTCTCTGGACCATTCTTCATTTGGCTAAGCTCAAGCCATATATTTTGTATTTCCATGTCAATATCATTACTTCCACACAACCACTCAGCTCCCTCTAGCTTGCATTCGCTATCTATTCTCTAATAGCAATATTGCGTTTTCAAACTTCAACTCATTAATTATATCCTTAGCCCTACTTGTTAATGATGTATCATATCATTCAAAGTACTCAGATCCCCAATCTTGCATAACTTTTATGGAAGGATCCAAAATTACTAAGCTTAAAAGAATCAAATCAATTCACCCAAATTAAATAAAAAAAATTACCTTGTAATTAGGACACCCATAAAACCACCTTCCTGGATTTTTTTCAATCCATGAAGTCCACCTTAGAGCTTTACATAGCTTTAGACAATCACATTTGGACGTCCAAGATATTTAACCTTTATGTTACTCCTTTTTTTGTTGTCTTCGTTTCTCGAATTCAATGTTGAACACGATGTTAATGAAGAAGCAACCATTGTCTTAGTTCAATTTTAACTTTTTGTAATGTCTTCTTCAATTTTATGTTTTAGGATTTTCAATTTGGGGATTAAGTTGAAGAAGAATAGAGTTGAGTAATGGTTATATTATTTGTTGTTGATGCCAGGGGTATGAGAAATTGTTGTTTATGAAACGTGATTGTAGAATCCACTTACGAAAAGCACAGATGTTAAACTTGAAAAAATGTGATGCCCAAGAAGTTCATAATTTGTTTGGTAGGCTTTAATGTGAGCATTTGAACTTTTATTATTCTATTGATCCAGATGAAGAGGGTCGAAGTTGAAATCTGTTATAGTTTGATGCCCATAGTATGGCTGCTTATTAAGAGTTTGGAGATGTGATTTCATTTGATACTATCTACTTACTAAACAAATATAACATGCTTGTAACACCTTTCATCAGAGTAAATCATCATGGACATTCTATATTATTTGGTTGTGTTTTAATATCATAAGGCGACAAGGATATGTTTACATGGTTGTTCTCTAATTAGTTAGTCAAATGTTCATCCACCATTTATCATTATGAACCAATGTGTAAGAATTGCAAGAGAAGTGAAAAATATCTTTTTTAACTCATTGTATAGGTTATACATATGGCATATTTTAACCAAGTTTCTTGCCAAAATAAAGGGTTATCGCAACTATTATAACATAATACAAAGGTTCACAAAGTTAGTGTATGATTATTTGAATGCTCAAGATTTTGAAGAAGGTTGGAGAAAAATGATATGAATTACAGGCAAATAAGTGGCTTAATGCTTTATATGATGCACGTGAAAAATGAATGCCAGTATACCTTAGAAGTACGTTTTGGACAGGAATGTCATTGACATAAAGGAGCGAAGGAATCAATCGGTTCTTTGATGGTTTCTTAAATTTAAAGAGCACATTAAACTAGTTTGTTTATCAATACGAGAAAGCAATTAGATTTAAGGTTGAGAAAGAGAAATTAGTTGATTATAGAATGTTAATATCAAAGATCCCATGTGTTACTTCTTTAGGAATTAAGAAGCAATGCTACATATATATAAAAAGGAAACATTTAGAAAATGTCAAAATGAAGTTGTGCAGTTAATGTGTTTTAATGCTTACTTTAAAAGATAAATAGAAAACACAAACGTGTTTGAGTATAAAGTTGAGGAGAAGAAGTATTATGGTGAAGTTAGTCGAGGTGGGTACCTTTTAGTGTCTTGTTTAAAGAAGATTTATATGACATAGAATGCAATTATAGAATATCTGAATTTGTTGGACTCCTTTGTTGCCACTGTGTTTGTGTATTAAGAATGAAAAATGTCGAATCTGTTGGGAATAAAAATATATTGGATTGACAGAGAGGCGATGTTAGAAAATTGCATAAAAAAATATAGGTTCTGTGGTCAGCAATAGAAATATAAAAGAAATTCAAAGGTTTAAGAAATTGAAGAGAAATTTTTTTAATGTTTCTAATATAGCTTGTGAGTCATATGAACAATATTTATATTTTTCAGAATAACCTAAATGAAATATTAGAAAAAATGGATAATATGGTTCCACATCACCGGCTGCAAACTACAAAAAGCATATTGGATACATGTGGACATGGGCAAACACCCTCTGATAGTGAGTCATACCTGGGTGATGGAACTGGTCCACATACTTTGATCCTGTAGTAGCTCAATCTTGTGTTTGTTGATAACTCTAATTTATAAGTATAGTTGTGCTATTTTATTAAGTGTTTACTATTATTATACTTATGATTTTATGAGTTTTCATTTGATTTAGTTACTAAAATGTGATTTTTTTTCTAGGTATTTTAGCAATTCTGTGAAAATTCAAAGCTTTTTAGGTATGAAATCGACTCTTAGATCGATTTTGAAAGGCATTAGATGTTGATTTCAGTCATGAAAATGAAGTTTCAAGTTGGATCAGTCCTTAAACTGTTTCAGAGAAAGCAAGAAGGCCAGAATTGATCGAAGAATCGGATTACTTATGAAAGAAATGAAGATCTTTTGTAAACCAGTCCTTGAGTCATAACCGATTGGAGGACCAATTCAAGTTGAGATTGAGCTGAATCTACTATTGTGAACTAATTCTATAACTAGTTCACTATTATTTTGATGCCAGGACCGACTGGTGAACCAGTTGGCTCAAGAAGGACATTTTTAAACGTGTTCTAATTATTTAACTTGGAAGTTTTAAGGGGTCATGAGGTCTAGCTTTGGCCTAGATTATATATCTTCTTTTTTGTTATTTTAAGAAGTTACGCAGTTTTAGAGAGAGAAACATTATTTTGAAAGGAGATTTAATATTGGACTACGAGATTTAAGAAGATTTTTCAACTTTCAAAAATCAAAGTGATATTTACCCTTATTTTTTCTTAATTAGGTTTTCTTTAGTTTTTCTTGATGTTTATTATTTTATGTTGATGGATAACTAAACTCTCATTCTAGAGAGATGGACACAATCTTTTGGTTTGATTATGGATTTAATATCAAGTTCTCTTAATTCTTGATCTATTCTTTTTGTTGTGATTGTGAATGTTTTAATTGACTACTATTTCATCTTAGGAATTGTATAATGAACTTAAAGAAGAAATACATATATAAATCTAGAAGAATAGACAAAATGAAATAGGTAAAGAAATATATATGTTTATTGTGATATAAGAATTGTTGCTTAATGGATTTAGTTAAGTAATTATCTTTGAGAATTAGTAGTTTTTTTATTAGATACAAGTTAATTGCTTAAAAGAGAATTGACATCATTTTAGAACAATTATGTTCAAGGATGAACTCTAGTATTAAGATCTATAGTTAATTTCATTAGATAAATCTGGATCTCTAGTATTCTAAATCTGATAATTAATATAATAATTTTTTCTATATATTTTTCCAAATTATTTTTGGTGGCCTAAGGTGCAATTGATCTCTATTTTAATCTTAAAGCCCAAATTCTCTATTGCTAATCGTATGTTCGAGTGTCTATATGACAGAGCACTAAAGGAACTAACCAAAGACTAAGCAATCTTAAGCTTTAAATGAAGTCTTGCAAAAAGACTAAAAAAGTGCGAGGGTGCTTCTTAGGCGCTGGGACGCTTTTTATATGACCAGAACTTTACAAACATTGAAAAGTCCATCTAACATCTTGCCAATTGCATCATGACATCCGGTAGTCAAAGTGTCAAAGCTTCAAGACGTGCAGGGGCGCTTCATATTTAAGTTTGAGACTAAAAATGGCAGACAATAGCATAATGAGAAGCGCGATGACACTTTTAAGCGCGGTCAAGGCAAGCACGAGGGCATTATTGTGACACAGGGGCGGTATTCATAATTAATGTGATGTTAGTAACCATTTGAGATAGCAGCCACCTCGTCAGAGCCATGTGTCAGGAGCTGTTAGAGTCCTAACGTCTCTTTTCAAAAAGCACGAGCACATTTGGGAAGCGTGAGGATGCTTTTCAGGACTTTAAGCAGTTTTTGCCAAGTCATCAAATCTTGTAATTAATGTTTTGAACCAATTGTAACGTCTCCAAGAGGTTAGTATGAGTTTAAATATCCTTCTTAAACACATAACCAATAAGTGTGTGATTTAGATATACTAAAACTCCTGCAAATTCATTTCTTAACTTTCTATACTCAATTTCTTTCTTTGTAAAGTATATTAAGTTGAAACTTTACGTTCAACTAAAAGTCTAAAGGGTTGTTGTGTGAGCCTAGGTGTCAAAAACACAAGAAATTGATTATTGAGTAACCATTAATACTTAAGGATTAAGGGACTTAGTGAAAAATTGGTTCACTATTGGAAGAGGTTTAGTGTTAGCCTTGAAAACACCAAGTTATTGGGTGAACTTGTAAAACCTAAAGGTTGTGATCTTGAGGAGTGGATGTAGGAAGGATTATTCCTAAACCACTATAAACCTTTATGCCATCTTTTCTAACCTATACTCTCCTTAAATTATCCCAAATCCTTCTTAATCTTTTGTATTTTTATCCAAAACTAGTCAATTTCACAATTTAAGTTTACCAATTCAATCCCCCTTGACCTAGGGAAGATTCCTACAGATGTTCTCTTAGGAAAGCTCTAAGTCATGAGATGTCTCTTATGAGGGATGAAATTGATGGAGATAGTAAGAAGAAAAAAGCCCTAGCACTCAAGGCTAGCACAAGAGCTTAAGATGCAATTGATGTCCCAAGTGATAATGATGATCAATGAGAAGCTCTAAATGAAAGTGATGATGTGGCTCTCATCACCAAATATGTATAGAGAATACTTGAAGCTAAAAGGAGAAGAAGCTACAAGCCTTTTACAAGCAAGAAACCCTTCTCCAAATAAAGAACAAGTAAGGACAAGAAGGAAGTCACTTGCTACGAATATGGAAAGTAAGGACATATCAAGCCGGATTGTTCCAGATACTTAAAAAGGAAGAAGGGGGACAAAGAAAAGTTACTTGGAGTGATACATTTTCATCCTCCAACAATGAAAGTGAAAGAGAAGAGAAGACTATTCTTTGTTTCATGGAAAACATGGAAGACTTTTATAAGGTATGTTCCATTTATCATTCTTGCAATTATTCTTCTTGTTCATCTTCTCATTCTTTTGGTGATGACTTGTTGGATGATGAGGATGAACTCTTACAAAATATGCTTTCAAAAATAAATTCTTACAAAAATGAATGTTCTAGTTTGGAGGAAGATCTTAAGATTTAAAAGAAGAAAATTGCCTTCTTAGAAATTTCCAATGATGACTTAAGGAAATCATTGGATGATGTTTCAAAATAAAAACTCTTTAAAGAGAATAATTCGTTGAAAAATGAAGTTGAAGAGCTTAGGAATTCAATTTCAAAATTTCACAAAGGAAAAGAGTCTCTTGACACACTAGTTGTGTCTCAAAGACTTCTCCTTGTGAGATATGAACTTGAGTTCAATGGAACTTCATCATCCTCATCTCATAAGAATTATGAATGTTGTGCTCGTGACAAGTTAATAGTGATTGCATTTTATGAGGCAAAAATGAAGATAAGCTTTTAATTACTTAACTAAAAGCCTTCAAAAGATACACTCAATAAACTTCATTGGAACTACTCAATTTGATTGTCAAGATTAAATCAAAATCAAGGGAACCTAAGATCATGAAATGACTTAGGCTAACAATAATGTTTCTAGATCGCTAAGTTATTCACCTTGTTTACCCAAGGCAACATATTTATTATTGATGAACATCTGCCTCCATGCATATAAAAACTAGAGCCATTATCTATAATTATTCATTCAGGTCATGAAAAAAATTACTTGAAGCATAAGCAAATTTCAATTACATACACATGAGACAACTATGTCACCTTGTGTCTAAGGGTTAGTTGCACCATATAACTTAATAATTAATCAATGACTAAGTAAAATTTTCATATGATTCATTATTTGTTCAAGTCATTGTCTAAACCACTTATTTCATAAGTGACCCGTTATGATTAACTTAGATTCCCAATAGTAGACTCGCTCAATTTTTGACCTGGACTAGTTCACCAACCCGTCCTAGTCCTTTTCTTGCATGTGAATCTGTTCATGGACTGATTCACAACAATAGCCTTTGTTTGTTCCATGCTTAATCAGTTCAACGACTAGTTCATGCCCACCTGCTTCCTCTGAACTAGTTCAACAACAAAATCTTCTTCTTGGCTTCAAACAACCAATTCTAACATTTGCTTCTTTTTAAGACCAATCTAAGAGTCAATTTTTAACCCGAAAGGCTACAGTTCTACTTAGAATTACCAAAATCATAATTCAATAACTAAATCAAATAAAAAATATATAATTTATAAATATAATAAGAATAAACACTCAATAAAACTATAAAAACGTACTTATAAATTAGAGTTATAAAAGACAAAGAAATTAATAAAGAAGTCGAGAGAAGAGATATGAGCGACATATGACAACAGTAAAAAAGAAAAAGGAAAGTAATTTTAGGATTATGGGGATGTTTATGTGTAAGGGTAGTTTAGAGAATTTAAAGAAAGAAATAAGGTTTTTTAGGTATACATATAATAAATATATTAAAAATAGATCCAATTACAAATTAAATTTTAAATTTTATAATTTTATAATAATTTTATTTAATTGTTTCAAAATTTTAAAATAAACACTCATTCTTTTAATTTATTTTCAAAAATACTTTTCGATAACAATTTTTAAAATTTCATATTGAAAAAAATGATTAGGAAGTTGATTTTACTTATTAAAAGAATAATAATTATGAATCGGCAAAAATAGTTTATCATAGACTTAATAATATAATCATTAAAAATTTCATGTATGTGCATTTTCTTACATATTTTATATCTAAATGTAATAAAGTTTTTATTGACTCGTTAATTTTTATGTTAGTAAGCATAACTAACTTGCCATGTCATCTTTTTATTGTAATTTTAAAAAACCATTATCAAAAAGTATTTTTTAAGAATAAATTAAAAATAAAAGTATTTATTTTAAAATTTTAAAATAATTCGATAAAATTATTCAAAAGTGTAAATTTTAGAATTTAATTAGTAATTAGACCTTAAAAATATAAGATGTAATGTTTTTGATCGGTTAACCAAAAATCAAGAGTTTTTTTATTAAAAGAACCAAAAAGCAAAACTATAAAAAACTATAACCTAAACCTAAACCATTAAGGAAGTTGAGTTGTTTACTTCCGAGAAAGTTATTTTCAACATGCAATCCAAATGAAATTAAAATCTCTACTACCGGAAAAGTGCTACTTTCTTTCTTACTTACTCTATACCAATAGACTCCTAAATGCCTGAGAAAGAATAACTATATCAATGATCACTTAATTTTACACTAAATTTTATTTTGATCATATATTTTTTTTTTATTTCATTATAATCATTTAATTTTAAGTTGGATAGCATATTAGTCATTTATTTAAAATTTCGTGGTTTGATTCGCTAGATAATGACATATCTAAAGCATCCAATATTAGGCTAACACATATTTTAAAAAATGACAAGTCACTATCCTAGTCATCAAACTATTTAACTAAATTATTAACTTAACCCAAAACCAAATTCAACTTTAAGCTTCAAAAATTCTCTAGGCTTTTATAATAAATCTTGGTTGTTGTTCTTTTTTTCTTTCTTCTCATTATTTTTTTTATTGTTACAATAACATTCTCCTTTTTCAGCTTAATTTATCTATATTAATTATCTTTTTTATTTATTTTTATCAAGATATTATTTTCAAAGTAAAAAATATAATAAAAATAAAAATAAATAAAAAAGAAAGTTAGAAAGAAAAGGAAAAGAGTGTTCAACCACTAAATTAGTAATGTTTTTGTACTTATTTGTACTTAAACTTTCTTACATGTCCACACGTTTATTTGAGGATGTGCGATCAGTTTCTATTTGGTGTAAGAACTTCAAAATCAAACGAGTGTCTAACCAAAGTAATTAAATTTGAATGCTAATTGTAAAATAATGAGTATGTAGAACTTATAGTATATGAGTGCATTTTCTCCTAGTTTTCTACCACATCAGTCTATTAAAATCTTTTTTGAGAATTAAGAATTTTATTTTATAGCATTAGAGATTCTATGTTATAGATTTAGGAGATTTAGAATATTTTTTTTTATGAATAAACTTAAAGTTAAATGACTATAATAAAACAAAAAAGTTATATGGCCAAAATAAAATTTAGTGTAAATTAACTGAAAATTGGTGTAATTATCCTGCCATGAGACTCATCATCATTGATAAAGAGATATCCGTTACTCCCTACATATTTGACATTTCAGTAATCCATACAACTATAGGACTGATAAAGAGATATACATTACTCCCAACATATTCGACATTTCAGAAATCCATACAGCTATAGGACTTGTTACGTATTCTGTTTTTCTATTGTCTTGTGGTATTCTTATTGTACTCAAATTGGTTATCTTGTATACTAAGTATCCATTGTATATATAAATGTATAATGTTAATCACTAAATAAGTTCAGTTAATAATTATTCACATTTACATGGTATCAGAGCTGAACGCTTAACAACTAATTTTTTTTCCTTCCTTCTTCTCACGATAAGTTCATCTACTTCCTCTATTGTCTCATCGTCCTCCTCTTCTAATGTTGTCTCTCTACCTAATATTACTAATCAGATCTCCATTAAACTTCAAGCCACAAACTACCTCGTATGAAAAGCACAACTTCTTCCTCTTTTGCACAGTTATGATCTTGCTTCCCATATTGATGCTGCCTCCCAAGCACCACCTCCAATTATCAATGATGGTCCAAATCCAGCTTATCTTCATTGGTTTAGGCGTGATCAAATGGTCCTAAGTTGGATCATCGGTTCAATTTCTGAATAATTTGTTCCACAAATTGTTGGTTCCACAACGGCAAAAGCTGCGTGGAGTAAATTAGCAACAACCTACGCCTCTGGATCAAAAGCACAAATTCGCAACATTAAAACCAACTTCTACAAGCTCCACAAGGAACCCAATGAATCCATCTATCAATACACTCAACGCGGCAAGTCTATGTTTGATCAACTTGTTGCCCTTGGAAGTCCTATTCAAGAAGATGATTTAGTGCAAGTTTTAACTAATGGTTTGAGTTCTGAATACCGACCGTTTGTCCGTGCTCTTGAAAATCGTTTAGATGCTGTTGGCTTCGATGATTTATACGGGCAGGGCCCCATACATCAGAACAAATTAAATCAAGAGGGCCACTTGAAACAAAAGAGGATGAAACAAATGGTAATTTATGACTCTTGGACACACAACATGAACGACACAAGGTAGAAGAACTATCCAATGATGCAAAAATTTTTGAGCAACGCAAGACATTTTTTACAGTACGATGATTGGCATGTCCTAGACGCTTATGCCAAGTGCTAATAGATGATAAAAAGGCAGACTTTGGTGCGGTTGGAGAGATGTCGAGATGAAGAAAAAGTGAGTAGAAACCACCCTTATTCGGGCCGCTGAGCAGTAAATCCTTCGTGCGGAGATCCTTTATTTCAAAATGAGAAGGAAAGAATTCAATAGAGGCATGATTTGCATTAGTAAAAGCCGAAACAGAAATTAGATTAGTAGTAATTTGAGGAACATGACAAATATCACGTAAATAGAAAGAATGATTAGAATTATAGTGAGTTGATGAACCAATATGATGAATTGGAAGGGTATTACCATTGCCGATAGTTACTTCATCATTCCCCGGATAGATGATGGGATGTTGGATATTTTCTTGGTAAGGAGTGAAGTGATGAGAGGCGCCGGAGTCTAAGAGCCATGGTTGAGATGCGGGTGGAGTGTGGTGAGCATTGGTGAAATTACTGGAAGGTCGAGGAGTTGGGAGAAGCGGAGGAAGGACCTGTCGATTAATTTTTGGAGAAGAGCAAGTATGACTTACATGACCAATGCCATTGCAATTAAAGCATGTCAATGAGGAAGCATCATGAGCATAAGAATAAAGCTGATTTACCGAGGAAGATGTCATAGATGGAACTGACATTGTATAATGTTGCATGGGTTGATATGATGGGCGAGAGTGACCACGTCCACGACCCTTTGATGAACGTCCCCTACCTCTGTAATTAAGACTTGGGCCATGCCAAAAATTGGAAGATTGGCCAGCAAAGAAGGCTGACGGTTGAAAGGAAGTGGAGGAATTCTTTTCAGCCAGAAGATTTATTTCTTCAGTCAAAAGCAAACCGTATAAATCATCGAAGCCAACAGCATCCAAACGATTTTCAAGAGCACAGACAAACGGTCGGTATTTAGAACTCAAACCATTAGTTAAAACTTGCACTAAATCATCTTCTTGAATAGGACTTCTAAGGGCAGCAAGTTGATCAAACATAGGCTTGCCGCGTTGAGTGTATTGATAGATGGATTCATTGGGTTCTTTGTGGAGCTTGTAGAAGTTGGTTTTAATGTTGCGAATTTGTGCTTTTGATCCAGGCGTGGTATTGCTAATTTATTCCATGACTTTTCTTGGTTGTGGAACCAACAATTTGTGGAACAAATTGTTCAGAAATTGAATCGATGATCCAACTTAGGACCATTTGATCACGCCTAAACCAATGAAGATAAGCTGGATTTGGACCATCATTGATAATTGGAGGTAGTGCTTGGGAGGCAGCATCAATATGGGAGGCGAGATCATAACTGTGCAAAAGGGGAAGAAGTTGTGCTTTCCATACGAGGTAGTTTGTGGCTTGAAGTTTAATGGGGATCTGATTAGTAATATTAGGTAGAGAGATAGCATTAGAAGAGGAGGACAATGAGACAATAGAGGAAGTAGATGAACTCATCGTGAGAAGAAGGAAGAAAAAAAATTGGCTGTTAAGCGTTAAGCTCTGATACCATGTAAATGTGAATAATTATTAACTGAACTTATTTAGTGATTAACGTTATACATTTATATATACAATGGATGCTTAGTATACAAGATAACCAATTTGAGTACAATAGGAATACCAGAAGACAATAGAAAAACAGAATATGTAACAAGTCCTATAGCTGTATGGATTTCTGAAATGTCGAATATGTAGGGAGTAATGTATATCTCTTTATCAGTCCTATAGTTGTATGGATTACTGAAATGTCAAATATGTAGGGAGTAACAAATATCTCTTTATCACATATATGTATTAGTATGTCATATTTATCATAGTATTAAAAATATTATGTCGGTCTTCTGATTTAAAGATATCCAATCTTACAATTAAAAACTTTATAATAATTATTTTAAAAATTATTTGTTACTCATATTCTCAACTCTTAAAAATGGAGTTTTTAATAAATACTATTAAACTCATTCAATTAATTAGATGACTACAAAATTGAATGAAGGACTGTCATTAATAAAAAAAATTTATTATATAATAATATCACAATATATGGATTAAAAAATAAAAGTTCAATTAGTTTTTTAATATGCATCTAACATATCTATATGAATTATATTAGTTTTTTTTTATTATCTTGTCTAAATTTGAATAATAATGTATTTTATAGTTTAAATATGATAAATATATATGTATATATATATTTATTTAGCATATCCTTCCCGTGTTGTATTTTAAATTTGTAAAAATAACTATGCTAATGTGTCTATTTTATATCCTGTGCGTGTCCCGTATGCTAATCTGTCCTGGTACACGCAACATTTAAATCTTGAACAGGGGATGTGGGGGGAGCCAAATTTAATGAGGTCTGCACATATCACTATCCAGTCCATCACTTGAATCAATACTTTGATTCAGTGTGTTTTGAGTAAAAGAATCACCAGAAAAACTGGTTGGGGTCAATTGGGTCACAAATGAGTGTCCAGCAATTGAAGCTGGTGCATTGGTCTATGGAAATGGGCAGGCGACCACATGATCCTATGGGCCTATGGCCAGAGTGTGTAGTGTGTGTGGTGGCCTGCATCGAGTGGGCATCGATGCTGCTGGACCATGAGCCATTATTATAATGAGAAATTTGCAAGGAGCCAGAGCAGCAGCTCTTTTCTTAAAAACAAAACCAAAAAAAGAAAAAAGAAAAAAGAAAATAAACTAATTAACATAAATGATGTGCGGATCAGCTTTTATGTGACCTAGTAATTTTATTTTTTTTAGGGATGAATTTAAACACCCATCTACGACTTCCTGCTTAATATTGGAAGGAAAATGCTTGGAAATAATACCAGCAGGCACTTGCAGGAGGAGGTTATTTCCAAGGGAAGTTGCATGGCCATGGGTCCTGACACTCTGAGAAAAGGAAAGGATAAGAAATGGGTTGTTTTCCCATTAATGATAGAGATGGAAGAGGACCAAGTCTAGGCTGTGCCTTCCATAACCAATCAGTTTGCTAAAATTATTAAGTGGGTATGGTCTTTTCTTTTTTCCTTTTTTATTCTTTTAAATCCTTGGTACAATCAGGTGAATATAAAAATGTAATGCTTCCATACGATGTCCACAAAGGGACCTTCATCCAATAGTTTTTCACAAATTCTGAAATTTAATATAAAAAAGAAAAATACTTCTGCATGACTGTTAATTCTTAATCTTTCAATGTTTAAAACATAATAATATACTCTGTAAACTATTAAAGAAATGTTGCTAGCTAGAAGTAATGGATGTTAGTCATAATATTTAATATAATCAGAGTCTAATTAATTTGATTAAATATTAATCTCCATTTTGAAACTCTTATTGTTATCTTTTAATAAATTTCTCAAAATCGTTAATCTTTTTAAATTAATAAGAATTTATTGACTAAAAAAATAGGTTGCTTTTTAGATTCTACCGTTATCGTTAATTTGGGTTGTTTTTATTTATTTATTTATTTTAAAAGGAACTAAAAAAAGAAGAAGAAGAAGAACAATACTTATGTTTTCCCCTTTTAATTTGTAAATTAACGTTGTACAATACTTATGTTGTCCCTTTAGATTTAGCAAATCTCTAAAAGGTTTATAAGCTTAAAGAAGTTTAAGTGGGACCTTAGGAGTTTGACGGCCTGTCTCAACTCTTTTTACCTTAGAATTTGAGTTTTATGTTGGCGACCATATGTTTAAATATATAATGATTGTTTCTTATATTAGCCTCTTTCCAAACAAGCATCTCTCTTTACTTTTTATCTCTTTTTCTTCTTGCGTAATCTAAGTCATTTTTTGTTAAATTCATGCAAAAGAAAAGTTAGATTAATCAAGCAAGAACCAATCATGCTTTTATCATTAGCCCATTTGATAAAGAACTATGCCTCAATCTCAAAAGATCCAAAACAATAATAATAATAATTGATGGTCAAACTTTACTCTAATATCATGATCCAAAGTTGATTTTGTAGCATTAGCGGCCAAATAAATCTACCAACTATGCTATAATTTTCTGTCATTTATAATTTGATATATTTCTATATAAGAGCTTATCATACTTTTTCTTTTTTTTGACGAAGAGATAAAAATAAAAAGTTGATGTGATAAAAATAAAATAAAATAAATATTATTTATCATATGATAAAAAATATTCATTTCATATCAAATTTTTTAGATGATATTTATTTATTAAATAAATATAGGTGTTATGGTATTTTCTAATTATAAAAAAAATACAGAATTTTATATGAAAATGATAGATATTTTTATAATTTGTGCTTAACTAAATCAGTTAATACACAAATAATAAGCCATTTAATGTTAATGAAAATTAAACTCGTCGTGGCTAGCTTTCGATCCGAAAGTGTAAATTTTGAGTTCTCTATTACTAAGTAATTGATCTTAAACATAATGGCTTGTTAAACTAGGTTCTGAAGAAGATGATTCTGGATCGGCTTTAATGGCCTAAAGCTGAAGATTGACGATCTCTAAGAACACTTTTTGTATGAGAATTTTAATTACATTTCACGCTCTTACTTCCTCTGCAAGACTGAATAGATCGTCCCCAACAGCAGGGATCACTAATAGATTTTCTCTGTACAGTTGAAAAAGCTACTGCACCTATTATATACGAACAGATGGGTCTCGTGCAATGGCAGCTTTCAGATGGTGTTTTCTAGGATTGCTTCATAAGAAAGAAGGGTGACAGTACCACCAAGTGGTGTAGTAAAGCGACAGGGACTCCTCTTGCAAGCAAGGTACCCAACAAATTCACCACCTCCATTGCCATTAATAATACTAAGGTGGCATCTCGGTTGTGATCTCTAATAATTATTCTACCAAGTCCCTATTTATATTCATATTATACAATATATACACAAGTTTTTATGCATGGATTCAAAACCAGACCAGTGAATGGTTTATCCGGTCTAATAAAAATTAATTATTTTATATTTATTATATATTACTATAGTAATTATAATATATTAACAAACTTAATGGCATCTAAGAAATTCTTAACACTACAATTTAAATAATTAAAATAAAAAATCTAAGAATATATATGATAAATAATTATTATTTTAAAATTGAATTCAATAATTAAATAATTATGATATTTATAATTTATTAGTTAAATTTTAATTTTAATTTCTATTTTTAAAATAATATTTATAAATATTTTTAATAATAAATACAATTGAGCTGATTAGAATTAATTATGACATTTTTAATTATGAGAAGCTATTTTTATTAGTTTGTATGATTGAAAAATAATATAATAAAATAAAATATAGTTACAAATAAATTATACTTTCAATTTTTATTAATATATTAATAGTAACTGCTAATAAAATTTTACTAAACTTTATCAACTACCATGTTGAACTTTGAGGGTTGTTAATCCTATTTTAACGGTTACAAACAATTAAGGATGACTAATTCTATGTTTGAGTATTTATACCCGGAGAGAAAATTGGTTCTTCTAAGACAGGGCAGATTCATGCCCGTGAACTTTTATTCACAGCCGTGAAACATCAGTTTTCCAAACATGAAAAATTCTCGCCTCAAAAAGCAAAAATGACAATAGCATTCACGGCATATGCTTCTCAGTCGTGAAAATAAGAATTCACGGCCATGAAGAAATATTCATGCTCATGAAAAATATTTCTTCCTAGAAAAAAAAAAGATACCACAAAAGAGTTCATGGGGAAAAGTTCCCAACCCGTGAAGGAGCTCTTTCCAGTCGTGAAGAATAATTCACGCCCATGAAAAATGGTCTCCTCTTTAAGGCTTGAAGAATCCACAAAAGGATTGACGGGGAAAGTTTCCAAGTCGTGAACACGGATTCCCAACCATGAACAAATCTTTCTAGTCGTAAAGAAGTTGTTCACGCCAGTGAAGAAGATATTCACGTCCGTGAATTTTGAAGATTCTCAAGATTTTCAAGAAATCACAAAAGAGCTCACGGCCAAAGTTTTCAAGCTGTGAAATTAGAGTTCCCAACCGTGAAAGCAACTTTCGCGCCCGCGAAGAATTATTTAATGCCCATGACGGGTTCCAGCTTTTTAAATCTGTTTTCCATGCTGATGATTCACGGCTATGAATGATTGTTCACGCCCGTAAAGCTGCATTTATGACAGTTGCAGAAACAACTATTTTTGCACTTAATGAGGGTGCAACGACTCTATTTCAGTTAGAAGTATTTAAATATCATTTCTAAGTATTCTAGATCAAGCAAGAAAATTCACTTTGAGCCCCCATTATGCATGTACTCCCAACAACTCAAAATCTTCATCTTTATATATTGTATTAAAGGTTCAAGCTTGTGATTGAATCTTTGGAAAGTTTAGTGTTTAATTCTTGTATTCAAAGCTCAAAAGATGAGATTGAGGTTTGGTTAAGGAATTAAAAGCTCTTGTAACTAAGATTAAAAATCTTAGAGTGGGTTAGAGTGTGAGCCTAGGAAAACACTTGGGTTAGAGTGTAAGCCTTCGGAAAAAACACTTAAGTTTCTTCTTACCCTTATAAAAGAACACAAAAATAGAGTTAGGTTTGTAATTCTATTTGATAGTGGAAATCTCAAGAGGATTCTTGAGGAGTGGATGTAGGCAAGAGTTAGCTGAACTACTATAAATTTTTGATGTTATGAATTATGCTTGACTTTCCATTTCTAGTTTAAGATATTTTTTGATTTTTTATTTTCAACCAATTACATTTGGTATCAGAGCTTTAGTCTTCTTTATCAAAGATGTAATCATCTTGAGGTAAAGGTCTATGGCATCCACATCTAACCATGATGGAATGGGTCAAGCATTTAGTCTGCCACCTTTCTTTGATGAAAGTGATTACCCATATTAGAAGAATTGCATGGAAATATCCTTGAAAGTGACGGAATTGACCTATGGGAGATAGTTAAAGAAGATGTAACTCTTCCGAAGAAGAAAAATAGTATTGAACTGCTCAAGAAAAAAAAAATGGTCTCTGGAAGAGGAAAGCTTTACTCAAAGGATAGAAAGACTATGAACATCCTCTATTGTGCTATATCTAGAGAAGAGTACGGTGGAGTTGAACATTACCTTTTTGCTAAGAAAATTTAGGATTCATTGGCAAACAAACATGAGGGAACAACTCAAGTCAAGACTAAGAAGACTCAAGTCTTGGTACATGAGTATGAAATGTTCTAAATGAATTCGAATGAAAAAGTCTCTTAAATGTATAGCCGACTAATGAGCATCATCAACGCCTTGAAGAAGCTTGACAAGATGTATCAACTTGAAGAGATCAATAATAGAATTTTGAGAGTTCTTCCTAGAAAGGAGTAAGAGTACAAAATGAACTCCATTGGAGAAGCCAACAATCTCTCCAATCTTTCCACCGACTTCGTTATGGGCAAATTGCTCACTCATGAGATGATCATGATAAATGATAAAAAAGAAATAGCTAAGAAAGTTAAGGAAGAGAAGAAGAACTCAATTGCACTCAAAGCCAAGGAAGTCATCACAAGTGATAGCGAAAGTGATCATAGTGATGACTATGATGAGGATCTTGCTCTCATTTCCAAGAAGCTAAGAAACATTCTCATGAAGAAAAAGAAGTTCAGTAAACTATCCAAGAAGCATGATGATGCCAAAAAAGAATCAGTCATTTGCTTTGCTTGCAATAAACTGGGTCATATTAAAGCGAATTGTCCCAAGCTTAAGAAGAACCCAAAAAAGCAAAAGAAGAAGACACTTAAGGCTACTTGGGATGATTCTAGTGAATTCAAAGATGATGATGACTCAAGTGAGAATGAGGTAGAAAATCTTTACTTCATGGCAATAGAGGAACCTATAAACGATGTGGTAATTGATCTCACTTATGATGAACTTATTGAGATGTGTGATATTATAATTCATAAGTATGATCAAATGATTTTAAAAAAAATTCTTTGAAAATAAAGCAAATGAGCTTGAGAAGCTAATTGATGATTAATTCACTTTTTAAATCTAGTGAAGAGTTAACTACATTCCTTGAAGGATGTTTGTCTAAAGGAAAGATAACTCTTTTGGAACATGAGAAAGTTACCAAACTCAATGAAACTTTAACTATTGAAAAGTTAAATTATTTTACAAAAAAATGAGAATTTAAAAAAGGAGCTTTCAAACATAAATTCTCAAATTGCTAAGTTTTCAAAGGGTAAAAAAACTCGATGATTTAATAAATGCTCAAAGGTCACCTTCAATTAAGCATGTTTTAGGTTTTGAACATGGTTTTCCTAGTAAGAACAAAACAATATTTATGAAACCATCTAATTTATTTGCATGATCCTCCATATCTAGAATAGAAGTTTCTAGTTCTAGACCTAGAGGAGCTTAAGCGCCACCTTCCAAGACCCAACCCAAAAGAGTAAGTGGTCAAGGAAGGCAAAGGTAAAGAGCTCAAAATTCTAAAGCCTCACATAAAAGGAGAAAACATGATCACAAGAACTCACATGCTAGACCTTTGAGGAATGGGCATATACATCAAATTCACAATCATCATCTTACAAATGTAACTTGCTTTTATTATTGCATGAATAGACAGATAAATTATAAGTGTCCTATAAGGATGAGCCATATGGAATATCCATTTGGAAATACATCTAAGAATAATAACAAAGGATCTAATTACATTTCGGTACCTAAAGAGAAGTGATCTTTATTTTGTAGGTGTGCTTGAATAGTACCACAAAAGAAACAAGTGGTATCTTGATAGTGGGTGCTCTAGACATATGACAGGTAATCCATATCTCTTCTCACACCTCGAGATGTAAAATGGATGTAAGCTAATTTTCGGTGACAATGCCAAAGGTAAGATCATCGGCAATGAAAAATTTGGTAAGGAAGACTCAACCCTAATTGACAATGTGCTATATGTAGATGGTCTAAAACATAATCTTTTGAGTATTAGTCAACTATATGATAAAGAATACAATGTAACCTTTAACCGTCAAACTTGTTTTGTCAATCAAAGGGATGAGAACAAAGTCGTGTTTAATGGTGAAAGGATCAACAATGTATACATGGTTGACCTTGCTAAATTGATTAATCAAAAGGTTGAGTGCCTTGTAGCTTTGAACAATGATCAGGGATGTGGCATAGACGACTCGGGCATTGTTAGCATGGAGCTCATTGGAAACTTATTCAAAGATGAGCATGTCCTTTGTATTCCAAAAGTCAAATATAATAAAAACAAGGTCTGTGGAGCATGTCAAATGGGAAAACAACACAAGAGTTCCTTTAAAGCCAAAAAAAGGTAACCTCCTCTAGACCTCTTCAACTCTTGCATATGGATTTGCATAGATCATGTAGGGTTGCTGGCTTAAGTGGCGTGCAATATGCATTTGTGATTGTGGATGACTATTCTAGATACACATGGGTAGCCTTTTTTGCTCATAAGGATGAAAATTATGAAGTATTTTTTGAGGATCTAAAAAATAATTCAAAATGGATAAGGTTTAAAATTGCTTCCATTAGAAATGATCACGGAAAATAATTTAAAAATGAAAATTTTAAAACCTTTTGCTACCAAATAGGTATTTCTCATAACTTTTCTTCCCCTAGGACACCTTAATAAAATGGGATCGTTGAAAGGAAGAATAGAACATTGGTAGTTATGGCTTGAACCATGCTCAATAAATACAATATTTCTAAGTATTTTTGGGCCGACGTCGTCAATACCGCTTGTTATATTGCAAACCGTGTCTATATTATATTTATTTTAAATCAAACTCTTTCTGAGCTTTGGAATGGTAGAAAGTCTAAGATTTCATATATCTAAGGGTGTTCGGTAGGGCTGAGCATGGATCTCGGTGATTTCCGCCCGAATCGAATAACCGTATCAAAAAATACCAGAACCGAAATAACCGAAAGTCTTTATAACCGAATTGAATTGATCCGAATTTTTTTACTATTACGGTATGGTATTGGTTCTTTAGTAAAAACCGTACCATAACCGATCCGTCTTATACTGATCCAGACCAAACCGTAGAACCGAATAGTTTACATATATTTATTAATAATTATTTATATTGTATAAATAATACATATTAAAAACAACTATAATATTATAAAATACTTTATACTCTATAAAAAAATTATTTTATATTTATCATTTATATAATTCAAGCAATTGTTACCGAAATAAAAAATAATATATATTAAAAATAATTATAATATTATAATATATTTTATACTCTATAATAATATGTCACATAGTATATCGATACTAGTAATCCAAGATATACATACTATAATACTAGATTTAAAATTTATTTACTATCTAGAAATTTTTAACAAGTTAATTAAAAATTACTTAATTTAATAAAAGTTATATAAATTAGTAAAAATTATAAAAGATATTGTTATATAAATATAATATTATTTATATTATATTTATTAATAAATTAATTTTTAATTATATAATATTTTTATTTTAAAAATAATAATATTAATTATACTAAAAGTATTAATTTATATAAATATTAAAATTAATAAATAAATTTTTTAAAATAATTTTTATATTATTATACTAATAAAACTTAAAAAATTAAATATTTAGAAATAATTAATTTATTAACTTTTAAAATATTATAAATTAATATTACAATATTAAAAAATATATGAAATTATATTTATAAATTTATTTTTTATCTTTTGAAAAGGATCATAGAAAATTTGATAAAAAAATCGTAAAAATATCTGTTAACAAAGTTAGGGATAGTGAGCTAAGTGAAATGACCATTGAAATGCGAGCTAAATTTGACAAATATTGGGGTTCTTTAGATAAAATGAATGTTATGTTATTTGTGGCTGTTGTTTTGGATCCTATGTGCAAATTAAAGTACTTGAAAGCTAAGTATACCATTTATTATGGTGAAGATGAGGCAAAAAATTTGGAAAAAAGGGTGAAAAAAGCTTTAGAGTTGATGGTGGATGAATACAAGATAATTGAGGATCAATTATATATGGGTGAGGTTGTAGGGAGCTCAAATAAATCTGCATATGATAGTGAGCCAATTGATACGGAAACAGAAGAAGAGATTGATGAGTTCATTTTAGAGTAAGAAGCGCAGCAGAATTTGTCTAAGATATCTCAGTTAGATAGGTACTTCGAAGAATTTGCAGAAAAATTCACCATTGATTTCGATATCTTAGCATGATGGAAGGTGAATTCAATAAGGTATCCTATCTTGTCCAAGGTTGCACGCAATATATTGGCTATCCAAACTTCAACAGTAGCCTATGAATCTGCATTTAGTACTGGAGGACGAGCTCTAGATCGATATATAAGTTTTTTACTTCCTACAACAGCAGAGGTCCTCATTTGTTGTCAAGATTGGCTTAGAAGTTCAAATAAACTTACCCAACTAGAAGAATCAATAGAGGATATTGAAAGCATAGAGTCAGGTAACATTTCTTTACTTCTTACATATGTTTGTTTATTGTTGATGCTATTAAGTTTTATTGACGTAATTTTTTACTTTTATTGTAAAAATTATTCAAGATCCTAAGATTGGCGAGTCCCTTATGCCAAGATTAAATGTGGAGTGCTAATTTTGAGGGGAGGTAATAACATTCCTTTGCTAATTTTGGACTTGTATTTTAGTGCTACATAAAGTTTGTAAATTTATTTATTTTAATGATTACCATCTGCAAAATATTTTTATGCTAGCAGTAACATATATTTTAATGGTTTGTATTTGAATATTGAATAAATTATTATATTTGCAAGTGACTGAATTGCAAAACAAGTTGTTCAAGAATGTGATTGCAATTCTAATTCAGATTTTCATGCTACTTTTTTTAGATTGGTAATCATATTTTTTCTAAATGTATTTGATTAAAGATGAGATTAAGACTGTATTTTTTAAATTTTTTAGAACTGAAAATAGCACCGTACCAAACTGTATTTAACCGTAAAATTGGTACAATACGGTATTGGATCCTTTTATGTTTGGTACGGTACTGGTACCTTCAATTTTAAAATAACCGAGCTTTGGTATGGTACTGGTGATTTATAGATAACCGAATTGGACCGATCCGTGCTCAGCTCTAGTATTCAGTTGCAAATGCTATATATTAAATACCAAAGAAAATCTTGAAAAATTTGACTCAAAAATCGATAAAGGAGTATTTTTGGGATATGCCACAACCTGTAAATCCTAGTCTATAATAAAAGAACTCAAGTTGTTGAAAAGTCCATGCATGTTGTATTTGATGAGTCTAACTCACTTAATTTGAGAAAAGTAGTTATTGATGATAATGTAGGTATCTTTGATTCTACCACAACTGAATAACCAATCGGTACATCCAATTAGGATCAAAGAAGAGAAATAAGCATGGAACCACAAATGGTGGAAGCAGAAGAGTTGCCCCTTAGCCAATCTATTTAAGTTCACACCGATCTTGATAGAGATTGGCAATTCAAGAAGGATCACCCTAAAGACCAAATTATTGGTGAACCATCAAAAGGGGTAACTACTAGATCCTCTCTAAGAAATGTCATTAATCTAGTCTTTCTCTTTTAAATTAAGCGTAAATCTACTGATGAGGCCTTAATTGATAATAACTGGGTACTTGCTATGCAAGAAGAGCTCAATCAATTTGAGAGAAATAAAGTTTGGCAATTAGTTCCTAAACCTAAAGACTATCCTATTATTGGTACCAAATGGGTGTTTAGAAATAAACTTGATGAAGATGATACCATTACTAGGAATAAGGCTAGGATAGTAGCTAAAGGCTATAATCAAGAAGAAGGGATAGATTATGATGAAATTTTTGCCCCCGTTGCAAGATTAGAGGCCATTAGACTATTGCTTGTATATGCACCTCACATGAAATTTAAGTTATTTCAAATAGATATTAAAAGTGCTTTCTTAAATAGTTATATTGAGGAGGAAGTATTTGTTGAGCAACTTCCCAGATTTGAAAATCATGAATTTCTAAAATACATCTTCACATTGCAAAAGGCTTTGTATGGCTTAAAAAAACTCCCAGAGCTTGGTATGAGAGATTAAGCTCATTTATATTATAAAATAGCTTTTTAAAAGGAAAGATTAACACGACTCTTTTCATTAAAAAACATAAGCATGATATGTTGATTGTACAAATATATATGGATGATATTATATTTAGTGCTACTAACAAATACTTGTGTGATGAGTTTTCTAAGTGTATGCTAAGTTAGTTTGAGATGAGCATGATGAAAGAGCTCAAGTACTTTCTTAGACTTCAAATAAAACAATGTGATTAAGAAATCTTCATAAAGCAAGCAAAGTATACTAAGGGGTTACTTAAGAAGTTTGGCATAGACGAAGCAAAATCAAGCAAAACTCCCATGAGCACAATGATAAAAAAATTATAGCAAAGAAAACAAGAGGACATCCTATAATAAGTTTACACAAAATAAGAAAATAGTTTCATGCCATAATAAAAGATGATACGCTTAGCCATTGGAGATGTAGATTTGCCTTTATCATTGGGAGCTGAATAAGTTATTATGTCATTATAATTACTACTATAATAGCAAGAGAGATATGTATCTTCTTCAAACTAAACAATGTGCAAACTGATTGTTCTCTCTAGGAAAATACATAAACTAAACCTTTTTGAAAGGAAGAAGTTGCATGATGAATAGTAACACAAATACTCCTAAAGGGAACAAATTAGCTTGACTTGAATTAAGCACAACAATAAGAGACACTATGAACAGAAACCATATTGTTAAGACCTAAATACTTAATTAGCAAAGCGCCTTCAAGAGAGCATTTGCTTATGCTTTAGTAGGCGACCATCTAGCATAAAGCACTCTATTTTGACAACCAACCACTGTTCCTATTTACTTCCTAACCACACACCCAAACTAGTAAAATCTTGGAAACCATTAAGTGCAACATCTGTTGTCACAAGAAACATGTTACTTATATATTAGGTCAAGGAGGACCTTTCCATTTTTCATGAATTGATGGACCACCGACATTAGCAGCATGCCATTCCTCAAGAAATTTATTCAGTTTTATTACTATTACCAAACCATTTGTGATGTAGCCACCAAAGACGACACTATACCTATGTTTCGAAGCCTGCCACAACAACGACATACATATCTCTATATTATTATTGTTGGTCCAAGAATCTAGAAGGAGGAAAGAACCAGCTAAATCTATATCATCCAAATAATCAATCAAAGAAGAAAAGCCAAGGAAATCCTAATAAATAGAAACAAACTTACATTTTTAAAAGACATGTGCAATCATCTCATCTTCAAGGTGACAACAAGGATAAAGTGGGGATATATTTGGCTTTCACTTGCACAAATTAACTCTTGTTGACAACCAACTTTACAAAATTGACAAATAAAATCCTTCACCTTTAAAGAAGGTGTAAACTTCATAAGATTTTCCACCATATTATTAGTCGAACTCTCTGGGATATCAATGAGCATTCTTGATATGTTATAGCCACTTTTAACAATATATGAGCTAAAAGAACCAAACTCCCATGCCAAACAACTTTTTCTAGACAACGATGTAAGAACTTGTAAAATGCAATTAATAACCCCTAAATCAAAGTGTTGACATAATAAGTTATAATTCCAAACACCACTTACTAGAAATAATTCTTGACCATCATATCAGGCGTTAAAGATGGAGCTTTAAATGGTCAAATGACTTCTATACTAGAAATCCATTTTGAATTAAACAACTTAACCTGATTTTCTTTGCTCACTCTCCATTTCAATCCTTCGGTAATAATTTGATGCTCTAAAGAAGATCCTTCCAAAATTCTTAAGAATTAGAAAGAGCCAAAGCTTGCATAAATCTGTAGTAGGAAATATGAAGCTTCAAGAACATGGGTTATCAGAGAGCCTGAAAATAACATGATACGCCAACAATGTTTAGCAAGAAGACTTTGATTAAAGGCATGTAAACCCCTAAAACCTAGTCCTTCATATTCGTTAGGCTCACAAAGTAGTTCCCATATGCCCTAATGTATTTTCCTTTTCTTTATTGTCGAACCCCATTAGAACTTCACCAAATTCCACTGATATCATTAATATCCCCTTTAGGAATTTGGAGACAACTCAAAACATATGATGAGATGGTTTGTGCTCTTGACTTTATTAATATTTCCTTACCTGTTGAAGAGAAGTGAGAGCCTTTCCATGTTTGGACCTATTTTAGTACTCTTTCTTTAACAAAAGCAAAAATGACAACCTTACCTACAGAAACCAGGATACCCAAATATTTATCATGACAATCAACCCTTCTTATACCCGTAATGAGCCAATATATTAGTTAATTTCCCTTCAATTGCATTTCCAAAACATACATCAGATTTTGCATAGTTCACCTCTTGACTTGAAGCTTTGGAATAAGTATTTAGAATTTGGTTAATTGATGGAAAATCATCAAAAGTAGCCCTATAAAAGATGAGGTTGTTATCCGTAAAGAACAAGATTTGTCTTCCAAATTTTCTTTCCTTGTAAATGCTCTCGCTTCTCTACATTTTGAATCTTATAAGAAAGGCCTTAGTACAAAAGAGAAACGAGAACGCTAAAAGGGGATCGCCTTGCCAAAGACCACGTTGTGGTGAGACACGACCTTTAGTTTCTCCATTTATTAGGAAGGAAAAAGAGACACTAGTAACACACATCATCACCTTTTGAACCTAATAGTTGCCATAACCTAACTTCTATATAACTCTCTCTATAAATCAGCATTCAACCCAATTGTAAGCCTTTGACTTATCAAGCTTCAAAGCTGCCTTTGAACCACTCCTAAACTTGTCTCTTTTCATATTGTGGATACACTCAAATCGAATTATTGCATTATCATGTATTAATTTACCTTATGCACTTTGCACTTTAGAGATAACTTCATTTATTGTACTTTAAATTTATGTGCTAAACACTCTGAAATGACCTAATAGACAATTAATTGGTGGTCTTGGGTGACAAAATTGAATTTAATGTATAAAAGTTAGATAGTTTGCAATATATAGGAACAAATTTTTGTTTGACTTTATTTTTTATTCGATAATAATGAAAAGATGAAGGAGATGAGTTTAATATAATTATTTAGTTCTTATTTTATTTCTCAAGAGGCAAAGAAAATTAAGAAATATTTAAAAAGAGAATAATGTTTGTATTTTTTTTTTTTTTTTTGTTTCGTTAAATGAGGGAAAGATTATCATCTATTTTTCTGAGTAATAACCATATTGAAGGAACTACTAATGGACGATAGATAGGAAAAAAAAAAAAGAGGAAGAAAAACTGTGTTTAAGCTTATTATATGTAAATTAGATCATTATAATAATATGCAGTATTATGAGATTTTGCAAAATATTCCATTTAAAAAAAATTGAAATTCTGATAAAATAGAAACCAGTTGAGGCTAATTTGGCTGCTTATATTAATGAATCCCAACATAGGAATAATAAAAGGTTATTTTTTGAATTCCTCAGGAACTCCAAATTATTAATTATAATTATAACCATAGAATAAGTTAATCAAATTATAGTATTTGTGGATAATCTATGATCATAATAATCAGTCCAAACCGACCAATACCGCAACTCCCTCGATGTAGAAGCTGATCGAATCCAAGGTGCATATATGTTTTCGAGAAACGAATCCATAGTTCAATAAGAATAATTAATTAAATTAATTAACTCCACGTAATTTGGAAGGTGCATGCCTTTTTAAAATATAATTTCTTAATCGTATATTTCCTGCAAGAATCCTTTTGGCATTTCCATCCCTAATGAAGGAAAATGGCATATTCTAAATGAGTTTTATGGTAAATTGAACTGGAAATCTCATGGAAAAATTGAGTTTTACTAGAATACTATTTAGTGCTCTCTTGTTATAAATTTATTTTTTAATTATATGCTATTAATTAATATTATTTTAAATAATTTATTTATTTTATATATTATTCTACTTATATAGATTATCAATAAAATTATATATAATTTTTAATTATTTATACAAATTAAAATTATATAATTGAGTCAAATACGATTAATTAAATTTTAATAATAAATAAAATTTAAATACATAAAATATGATATGTTTAATTGATCAATAATTAAATATCATGTAATTGACTAAAATAATATTAATTATATTAGTAAATCATTAAAATTAAAATAATATCAATATTAAATTTATATGGTACTGTATACATATAGTACATTATAATTAAATACTCCATAAACCAATATACTAAATCTTAAAAGAATTATTTTGCTAAAAACACTAATATTATCTAATTAAATAAGATATTACAAATACTTTTATATTTTTAATAATACTTTTATATTTTAATTTTCATTAAACTTGAAACGTACAAATATCTACTTTATTTTTTACTAAATTATTAAGTTAGTAATATTGATTCTAAATTTTTAAAACATAAATAATGCTTTTAATATTACATCAAAAAATTATCTACTCAAGACTTTAAATGTTTAGATAAAGCTATAAAGATCATTTTATATGTCCAAAATTAATAAGCTCCAATCTCGAAATCTATAAGTGTCATCCATTGTATATGTATCCTGTAATTCATGAACGAAAATCAAGTAACAAAATCCCAATCTAACTTGCTTTTCTTTTTTTTCTTCTTTCTTTTTGGGAAATTCTGTTGAAGGGAAGGAGTGTCCACATCCTTGATGAGTAGCATGAGGAGGATGTCACTTTTAAGTGGGTGAAGTAACATGAATTTTAGTGCATGTCAACTACATGATGGCACGTGTCAGCCGTAGCTCGTGATGTGGGCCCTGTCCCATGCAAAGTCTTACATTGTCCACGTGAGCTAAAGTGTATTATGTCACATGAATAATGGACAGTATAAATGCCCTTACCCAATCACAATCCACCACGTATCTACCCGCTAGATCTAATCACGTGTCCTTGACCAACATCTCCAAAATCCAAGCCTCACTTCATGTTCCCTTTCTTATTTATTTATTCACTTTTTATTACTAAATACTTTTTTCAAAATTCAAATTGATCATCTCTGTTTGGATAAGCCCTTTCATTGTTTAAAATTAAATCCTTAAAGAACGAGCCCAGCCTAAAATTTAAATTTTTAATTACTTAATAATAAGAGTGAAATAAAATTTTAAAAATAATTTATATAAATTACACTGAAATAACCGTCGGTTCAGTTTTGTTTAAAAATAATTATTAATAAATAAAAGAAAGTGTTTTGATGAAGAGAACTAATTGAATAACACATGCTTCAATTTCCTCTCATTTGACATTTTAGAAATTAAAATTTTACAGTCATAAATTTGATGGTCAAAATAATAGATTTTGAAGGAGGACCAATGAATGCTAAGATGATCATATGTGAGTTGGCTCCCAAGTGCCACCATCTATTTTTAATTAGTGAAAAGCTTATCTAGATTCTTTTCTTATTATAAAAAAAAAAAAATCAAATAAGACTCATAATTAATTTCATGACAAAGTATGTCATCAAATGTTCATGTGCTTGCGAACAAAAGAAACCTGGATGATATGTACCTCTTAGTTAAGGGGATGTCTCACATTATTAGTTCCCATGTTCTAACATTCTTTTAATCCATAGTAATTTCTATTTTTTATATTTTAAATATTAAGAAGAATGATAAACTTTTATCCCCAATTATTGCATAATAAATCATTATTTTTTAGCTTAATGAGATTTGAATTTGGTGCCTAGTCTTAAAGTATTTAATTTATCATTAGAAATTTTTTGTTAAATTTGACTCTAGTCCGATTTTATAAAAATTTGAAAAAAAAAAATAGTTTATAAAAAATAATAAAAATCAATAATAATAAATAAAAAAAAATTAAATCTGTTTTTTCAATATTCAATAGTAATTTCAAACACATTCTATTTCTTTGACCGCCAATGTTGTCTTTCTATAGCTTTAGACACGAGCACCAACTCCTATTTCCTTTTTTTCGGTTATTTAGTTTTTTTTGGTGTTATTTTTGTAGGTAGGAGAGTCGTCGTCGTTGTTGTTAGATTTACTACTGTATATACAGCTGCGTTATTTTCACTGCCCATGTTCTTTTGTTATTGTTATATTTATTTTTGTTTTTATTATCTCATTATTGTTTACATTTTTATGAGGTATTTAGTTTTTTCTTTTATGAAAGTGTTAAATTCTCCTTTTATGGGAATAACGAAGATGATCAAGAAATAAATTTAACATTAAACAATTGAATTATTTAAAAGGTATATATAGAGTTGATATGTGATTTAGTACAATCGAGTGGAGCTTACTACTTATATGAATTACAATCAGTTATTTTGTTAATGCAATTGACGATTGTTACAATTAGATTATTATACACGTATTGGCTAAGACTTATTATTATTAATTATATCAAAGTATATTGATTAATTACTATAAAATATCATATTTAAAAGAAAACACTTACCACTAAGTTAAGGCACCAAATCTTCACATAAAAAATATCGAAAGAAGTGTACATAAAGGATATATAGAAGGTAAAATCACATAGACAAACACCTAAAAATTAAATATTCATATCCATCTTTTGTAGTACATACCTTATAACTTGATATCTTTCTTAAAATATATAGGATTAAAGGATGCAAGTTTTAATTAAGTGAAAAATTATATATTATTAATTAGAATTAGAGTAAATAAATGACATAATTAAGATTGAAATTGAGGCTTTTTACATGAATAAAATATGTCTAAATAGATCAAAGAATGATAATTAAGTAAATTTATATGCCCTATAGTTATGTATATGGAATACTTATGGAAAAATCTATGCCTTCAAAATGGGTGGAGTAAAAAGTTCATTATCAAAAATTAGGTTTGGATTCGGCTAATAGTAAAACAATTAGAACAAGCTACTTATTTAGTACTTTTTGGATTCGGCTAATAGTAAAACAATTAGAACAAGCTACTTATTTAGTACTTTCGTACTCATAAATTTTTTATATTAGTTATTTTTAATTACGTGGAATTTCTAATAACTTTCGTTGTCGTGGAACTTTCAGGGGTTGGGTCGACCTCCGATACTTAGAGCTTTTAAAGAGCTAGAGATGAGATATTGAACCTCCATTATTTTTATAATAACATCAAAATAGAGAAGGAAAAGGTTAGAAAGGATTTGAAGGAAGTTGAAATTTGAGGAAGGAGTTTATGTAAACCCGATTGGAAAATTCTAGGGATTTGGTGATTTGGTGGAAGAAGGAATCAGAGCTCCAAGTCCTTTACAAGAATTGCCACTTTATCCATGTCAAAAGGATGGTTGATCCCTATCATTTTAGTTCTTTTATCTATAGGGACCCCTGAAAGAGTGAAAGAGTAAGGGTCTGGAAACAACTCAGTCTTTTAGGAGTGAGGAAAGTTGGTTGTACATTGGGGACTTTAACCAAGTCCTTTATAGCAGCGACAAAGGGGGGGGGGGGGGGGGGAGGGACTTTTGAATTCTCACGTGATGGGTTAATTTTGAAAATTTATCAATGGTAATGATCTTATGGACTTAGGGGCTAAAAAGGGTCAGTTTACCTAGTCAAACATACGAATGGGTGATTAGAATATTCATTGTCACTTGGATAGTGGTCTTAGTAATATTCTTTAAAGGGAACAATTTCCTTATGCCCAAATTAAGCACGAAGAATAGGTTATGATCATAAACCGCTAGTCTTCATTCCAAAGCCTCATCAAGGTAAATTTGGGAAGATCTTTAGATTTGAATCCCGTTGAAAGGAGTTTCTATAATGTAAGGATATTGTTGAGAAAACTTGGTGATCAATTGAGGAAAACAGGAACGAAAAAGGAGTGGTTGGAAAAATCTATAATTGCCAAAGAAGACCGTCAAACTAGGCAAAGAGGAGAGTGGAAAATGTTAGGGTAAAAGTAAATGAGTTGTTTTAAAAGCTGGAAGTAATTCAGACATGGGATAGTTCTTAGAAAAACTGAGAGGAAGAATGGGACATCCTTGACCAAATCAATTTCTTCTAAGATTTGGAGGAGCAATTCTGGCATCAATGTTCCAGAATAATTGGATTAATTTGAAGATCACAATACTCAGTTCTTTCATTTAGTTACAGTCCAAAAAAAAGACAGAGAAACCAAATTTGAAGATCAAGAATGAAACAAGAAGATGGGTGGAGAATGAAGAGGTAATTAGAAGAGTGATGGTCAATTTCTTTCAAAAGTTATATAAGGTAGAAAAGATTAAGGAATGAGCAAAATTATCTGAAATATCCCTAGAAAAGTGATTGATGAAATCAACCAAGCTCTCTTAAAACCTCGTACTAGAGAAGAAGTTAAAGCTACAACTTTTAGTATGGGGAGTCTCAAAAGCCCTAGTCTAGATGGGATACAAAATATATTCTTCTAATCATATTGAGATATTGTAAGAATAATGTTTATAATGATTAGCTTTTCTAAATAAAGGGTATTTCTAAAATCCATTAACATAACTTTTACTGCTTTAGTTTTAAAAACTAATATGTTAGCTAGTTTAGACCAATAAGGTTGTGCAACTTTGATTGTCCAAAACTCTACCAAATAGGCTAAAACCTTATCTAGATGACATTTTGTCAAATTCTCAAACAACTTTCATCCTTGGCAGACTTACACAAGATAATATTATTGTGGCCCATGAGGTCATCCACTATCTTAAGACTTATAACATGACCAAAGGGGTTGGGATGGCATTAAAAATTGATATGGAGAAAGCATATGACATAGTAGATTAGAGGTTTCTTTATAGAGTAATGACTAAAATGAAGTTTGAATCTAAGTGGATTAATCTTATTCTGAATGCTTAAACTTTGTTCAATATGCATTATTGATGAACGGCAGACCATCAAAGTGGTTCATACCTATAAGAGGATCGAGGTAGGGAGACCCTCTATCTCCGTACATTTATCTCCTAATTATTAATGTCTTTCCTTGTTGTCTAAATGAGGCGGTGAAGTCCAATAGAATAAAATGATTTTAGAGTGATGCCTAATTCTCACTAATAGTTTATTTGTTGATGATACATTGATATATAACCAAGCTCTTATTGTGGAGGCATGAAGATTGAAACATATTATGATGAATTACTATATAACAACTAGCCAAAAGATAAATGAATTAAAACTCAGTATCTTCTTTGGCAAGAGATGTGACCTTGGCTTGAGACAATCCATCAAGAGTATTTTTCCCATGTCTTCCTATCAAAGGTGTGAGAAACATTTGGAATCCCATCTGAATGAAGTCGTTTAGAGGGAGTTAGTGAACTTAATTGTAGTTGGAGTAGCTACTAAAAGCTCAAGGCTGGAAGAGTAATACCTTATCGCACGCGAGAAGGGAGATGATGATAAAGGTGGTCTTGACTGCCATACTCTCATATAAAATGTCTTATCTTAAACTCCCTAAGTATTATTGCAAGAGCTTGAATGCAAAGTTAGCCTTATTTTGGTAGGAGCATGCTGAAGAGAAGAGAGGAATTTTTAAAAAAAATTAGAACACTTTGACTTAAGGTAAAGATAAAGGAGATTATAGGTTTAGGGATCTGTAGTATTTTAATTATGCTCTCTTAATAGAACAAGTTTGGTGGGTGTTAAAAGAACCCAAATCTCTCTTTAAAGATTTTATTGAGAAAATATAAGCAAATGAGAGTTTTCTTAGAAGCTTGCAAAAGTCATAAACTTTCTTGGATAAATTTGAGTATCCTAGCAAGAAGGGAGTTCTTGATTAAGGGCCTGAGATGTAACTTGAGTAACATGAATCATATCCTTATTTAGGATCCATAACCCTCTTAGATCCAGTCAAGTATCCTAGTAGGAAGGAAGCTCTTAATGAAGGATTAAGGACCTAGGATGGAACTTGAGTAACAAGAATCATATCCTCATTTAGGACCAGTCCTAGATCCCAAACTTGCCAGATTTTAGGATCACTTTAGCTAAGCTAGAAGGAGTTAGGGAAGTGTTGTTAAAGATTTGATTAATCCCACTTTTCAATCTTGGAAAAGGATAGAGTTAGAGCTTTTTTTTTACTTTGTCGAAAGCAAAATCCATAATCAGGTTACCCATTGGAATTTAAGAAAATAAGGATTCCTTAATTTGGCACTATAATAGGAAAGGAGTTTATTCGGTGAAATCAGGGTATAAACTTCTCGTCACTAAAGGCCATTAAAGTCCAGGCTGCCTCATGTTATGTCTTCTCTCATGACAGTATATTTTATAAATGTTTGTGGAATGCTAAGGTGCAACCAAAAATTAAGACATTCTTTTGGTGCCTAGTCAGAAATTCTCTTAAGACTTTTGATAATCTATGGAAAAGAAAAGTCTCTTAGTCTCCTAATTGTGGATTGTTGTGTGATTGGGGGGGTAAAATGACTGAGCATATGTTATTTTTCTGTCCTTATACTGCTCGGACTTGGTTTGCATCTAGTGTTAGGTATTCTCCCTTTCATATTGATTTTTCAACTTTACAGGAGTGGTGGTTAGTTATAATACAATTAGGGAAGGATCGAAAGTTAGATCTTCTCCTTAAAAATATTATGTACTTATGCTCGCATAATTGGAAAATGCAGAATGATATGCTCTTTGAAAATCAAGTCCTTAACCTTATCAAAGTGACCTGGCAAGCTGAATGCACTTTTACAAAATTTCAAGAATTATTGATCAATAAGGATGAGCCTCCAAACCCTTTCCTATCCTCTAATAGGAATTTAAGGTACTTGGCTCTCCAGATCAAGATTTTGTTAAGGTGAATTATGATTGCTCCATTATTTTGGAGAGTAAATATGCAGGTCTCAAGTTTATTATACGAGGTAATAGCGGTAAAGTGATATGAACTCGAACCAGATACGTACAAACACCAAGATAAACAATGGTGGGAATATCAAATTGATAAACGCTCTCCCTATTAAGAGGAAGCACCCTTACTAATAAGTTCAAATTTTCGCCCCAAGATCTAACTTGAAAGTTTGCAATTGTTTATAAAACTAACAAACTTAGCAATAGAACTACTAAGCCCTTTAGTCATAAATAGATGAAGAATGTTGAAACAACCCAAGAAACTAATAAAAAGTTAATTGATTAATCAAACATGTAGATGTGAAACTAAACTAAATAAGTTAATTTAATCTCAAGAAATTCAAGAGTTAACAATTCAAGGAAAATAAACTTCATTCAAAATGATATATTGATCTAATGTCTTTGGCCAAAATACATAGCTCTATTTATAGAGTTGTGAAATGATTCTAACCCTAAAAAAGACTAAGAGATAAGCAATAAAGAATCAAACCCTAAAAGACTCCTAATATGCGGCTGCCTCCTTTAGAATTTTAGGAGATAAACCAATCTAGAATAAAACTCCTTAATTAAGATAAACAACAAGGAAACAAATAATTCTATCTAATCTCTATCTTGTAAAGAGATATGTGGCTGCCTTCTTCTAGAAGCATAAGTGGCGGCTACCTCCTAGGGTTAGATGAGACATCCCATACTTCTAGAAACCCTAGGAAGACTTATTGACTTTGATCTTTAACCTTTGACCTTGACCTTGTTCCATAACTAGAAGCTAAGCTTCATTAGTAGCAATTAATGTTACTATCTTTAAGGCTTTGTCATCATCATAAAAAATACCATCATTAGCCATCTTCAAAGCATGCTCCAAGTAAGAATTTAAGGCTTGCTTGAACTTCTTACTCCTTGCTCGTGTCATTGGTCCTTCATAGGCTAGTGGGTCCAAACTAGTTGACTTAGATGCATCCTTGGTTGCAACATTAAAAGTAGCACTAACATTATACTCACCAGGTAAGTCAACGTTGTATGCATTATTGTTGATGCGCTCTATCACTTGAAATGGACCATCACCACGTGGCATCAACTTTGATTTCCTTTGATTGGGAAACCTTTCCTTCCTGAAATGCACCCAAACCCAATCACCAACTTCGAATACCATCCTTTTGCGGCCCTTATTGCGTTGTTTGGTGATTTGTTCATTATGCCTTTCCAAGTTTGCACGCACTTGTTCATGCAACTTCAACACAAATTCAGCCTTCTTTATGCCATCTAAATTCATTTGTTCACTCAAAGGTAAAGCAATCAAATCTAAAGAACTCAAAGGAATAAAGCCATAAACAATCTCAAATGGGCAAAATTGAGTAGAAGAATGCATACTACGATTATATGCAAATTCAACATGCGGCAAACAATCTTCCCATGTTCTCAAGTTTTGTTAACCATGGTCCTAAGTAATTGTGACAAAATTCTATTCACTACCTCGGTTTGACCATCGGTTTGGGGATGACATGTAGTAGAAAACAACAATTTAGTTCCCAATTTACCCCATAAGGTCTTCCAAAAATAGCTCAAAAACTTGATGTCCCTATCACTAACAATAGTTCTAGGCACACCATGTAAACGTACAATTTCTGTAAAGAACAATTCAGCAACACGTTATGCATCATCAGTTTTCCTACATGTGATAAAGTGTGACATCTTTGAAAACCTATCCACCACAACAAAAATACTATCATGCCCATGCTTAGACCTAGGTAATCTAAGCACAAAATCCATATATATGTCAATCCAAGGAGAATTATGTATGGGCAAATGCATGTACAACCCATTAGGTTGTGATTTAGACTTAGCTTGCTTGCATACAATACAGTTAGCACATAATCTATTCGCATCAGATTTCATCTTAGGCCAATAGAAATGATCATGCAAGACATCTAAGGTCTTTGAACACCAAAGTGTCCCATCAAGTCACCTTCATGTGACTCTCTCACAAGCAATTACGCATAGAATACATAGGAATGCATAGACGTTTTTCCTTGAACAGAAATCCATCATGTCTATAAAATTTATCAATAGCACCATGTTCACAAGCATGAAAAATAGAACCAAAATCGTGGTCATCAACATACAAGTCTTTGATATACTCAAAACTAAGCAATTTTGTTTCTAAAGAAGCAAGTAAAGCATACCTTTTAGATAGTGCATTGGCAACTGCATTTTCTTTACCTTGCTTGTACTTAATGACATAGAGATACGCTTCAATGAATTCACTCCACTTAGCATGGCATTTATTCAACTTGTTTTATCCTTTCAAGTGCTTCAATGCTTCATGATTCGTGAGAATCACAAACTCCTTAGGTAGCAAATAATGCTGCCAAACATCAAGTGCACGCGCAAGAGCATACAATTCCTTGTCATAAGTTGGATACTTCAAGTAAGCTCCATTCAAATTTTTACTAAAATAGGCTATTGGCTTCCCATCTTGCATTAAAACAGTTCCAATACCTACACCAGAAGCATCACAATCAATTTCAAAAAATTTGGAAAAATCAGGAAGTGAAAGAATAGGAGATGAAGTAAGTTTATCCTTTAGCATATTAAATGCTTTTTCTTATTGTTCTCCCCAATGAAACTTTACGTTCTTCTTTACAAGCTCATTGAGTGGTGCGGCAAGGGTACTGAAGTCCTTCACAAACCTCCTATAGAAGCTTGCAAGCCCATGAAAGCTCCTCATGTCACTAACATTCTTTGGTGTTGGCTACTCCTTAATTGCTTTCACCTTGTCTTCATCAACCTGAATTCCATTTGCACTAACAACAAAACCAAGAAACACAAGTTTATTTGTGCAAAGATCACACTTAGCAAGGTTAGCATATAAAGAATTCTCACGCAAAACCATCAACACCATTCGAACATGTTCAACATGCTCATTCAAGCTCTTACTATAAATCAGAATATCATCAAAGTATACTACCACAAATTTTCCAATATACGCATGCAAAACATGGTTCATTAGTCTCATAAAAGTACTTGGTGCGTTAATTAAGCCAAAAGGCATGACCAACCACTCATACAAACCAAATTTAGTTTTGAATGTTGTTTTCCACTCATCACCTATATTCATTCTAATTTGGTGATAGCCACTTCTCAAATCAATTTTAGTAAAGATAACACTACCATGCAATTCATCTAACATATCATATAACCTAGGAATAGGATGACGATATTTAATGGTAATCTTGTTAATTGTACGACAATCAACACACATACGCCAAGACCCATCTTTCTTAGGGACTAATAAAATAAGAACAGCACATGGGCTAAGACTTTCCCTAGCATTAACCTTTACTTAGTAATTCCTCAACTTGGCATTGCAACTCTTTTGTCTCATCGGGATTGACTCTATAGGCTGGTCTATTTGGAATGGATGACCCCGGCACAAAGTCAATTTAGTGCTCTATTCCCCTTAGTGGTGGCAACCCACTAGGTAACTCCTCGGGAAACACATCGTCAAACTCCTGCAAAACACTTACAAACACACTATGAAGAGAAGAGTTAAGATTATTAGTGTTAAATAAAGTTTCCTTGTACATAAGTACAAGTACTTGCCTATTTTCACTCAAAGCCTTTCTCATATCTTGCTCTCTAACTAAGAAACTTATATTTTTCTCACTTGCCTCCCCTTTTTCTTGCACCTTACTCATTCTTTTGCTCATATTCTTGCGAAAACCCTCGTTGAACTCTCCTTTTACCACTCTTTGCTCTCGCCCCTCATTATTTTCCACACAACTCCCCTTTTGCTTATGCACCTTTTCTTTTTCATGTGCACTCTCACACTTTCATTTTTCTTTCTTATATGCTTCCATTCGGTCCTTTACAACTCTTTGTAATTCACAAACTTCTTTAGGAATCAATGGTGCCAAAACATATAGTTTTCCATCCATTACCAAAGAATAAGCATTAGTTCGACCATTATGAATTACAGATCTATCATATAACCATGGTCTACCTAGCAACATATGACATGCTTGCATGGGAACAACATCACATAGTACCTCATCATGATACTTCTTTACACTAAATGCAATCCGTACTTGCTTAGTAACTCTAATTCCATTTTGATCATTAAGCCATTGCAAGGTGTATGGCTTAGGATGCTTAATAGTTGGCAGTTTAAGTTTATCAACCATCATAGCACTTGTTACATTAGTACAACTACCCCCATCAATGATTAAACTACAATTAGCATCATGTTTTTGTACTTTACATGTAGTATGGAATATGTTTTCCCTTTGAGCATCATCATCAACAGGTTGTAAATTAAGAGTTCTAAAGGTTACAAGTACATTACTAACCTCACCCAATTACACATCATCACAATCCTCCAACTCAAGCATGTCTAAGTAATCCTCCTTAGTAGGTTCGGATTCTTCATCACTCTCCAAGACCACTTCACCACATCGTATTGCCATGGTTCGCTTGTTTGGACATTGGGAAGATATATGCCCATACCCCAAACACTTGAAGCATTGCACTTTCTTCGATTTGAGGTCACCTTGCATCATTGACTTAGTGTTAACATCAAGTTTAGGGGCTGCCTTGATGTCTTTTGATGCCTCACGACCCTTGTTAGGGGGCTGGTTGCTCCCTTTCCATGTGTTACTCCATTTTGAGCTAGGGGCAGCACTTCTACTCTTGGTTTTCAATTGCTTTTCCACCTTTACGGCCATGTGCAACATGTCCTCCATCTCTACATAATGCTGCAATTCAATTATGTTAGCAATATCATGATTCAAACCATGCAGAAATCTTGCCATTGTGGCTTCCCTATGCTCATCTATATTGGCTCTAATCATAGCTATCTCCATAGATTGCCAATACTCCTCAACACTCTTATTACCTTGTACTAAATTTTGTAACTTGTTGTACAAATCCCTTTGGTAGTGCGATGGCACAAACCTTTTACGCATAATGCGTTTAACCTCATCCCATGAACCAACTTCGAGTTCCCCATAACACCTACGACTACTCACCAATTGTTCCCACCAAATGGCAACATAATCATAAAATTCAACTATCGTAAGTTTAACCTTCTTAGACTCAATATAGTTATGACATTCAAAAACCCTTTCGACCTTCTTTTTCCACTCCAAATAAGCTTCAGGGTCACTTTTACCATGAAAAGATGGTATTTTCATCTTAATACTACCCAAATTAGTGTCAATTTTGGGTTGGAGACTATGTCTAGACCCTTTAGACTCACTTTCTAGGTCATTATCAAAACCGTCCCTTTTAGACGTTTTCGGCATATCATTCAATAACCTAGTTAATTTATCATCTTGTTTTTGAAATTGTCTTTGCATATGTTCTACTATATCTCTCAATTTAGAAGCTAAGTTTTTCAAAGTCAATGGTTGTTCAAATGACATGGTTAACCCAAAAGACTAGAAAAGAAAATAGAAAAAGACGTGATCAAGTGTTATACTCTGGAGCCTTCTTATAGTAAAAGGCAAAACAAGAAAAGATCACTCCCTCACGTGTTTCACTCACAAAGAATTGAATTCCTTATAAAAATTAAATCAAATTGTTCCAGTAATCACAAAAGTGAGTTTTTCACAATCTCTTAACGTTTATTAATTCTGAAGTTCAATAGAACACTCGTGAATCAATAAAACGAATTATAAGCGTGTGAACAAAACAAGCTTACAACTAGTCGAACAAGACTCAATTAACCTAAAAGAAAAGCTTTTTTAAGAGAAACTAAAAAATTACCCAAATCAGAATTTCAAGAATGAAGAACAGCTCCAATCAGTTTAAAAAAAAGAATTGCAGAATGAATCAATCAAGAATAAATTCTTCAAGAACCACCCAACACAAACGGTTAGGGTTAGTTTTCCATTCCTTTCCTTTTTTTTTTTAGAAATCTGCCTTGGTATGCAGGTAGCAATGAAAATATTATACTTTTTTTCTTTATAATGATGCGAACATAAATTGAGATGAAATAGAAGACAAACCCTTAATTGAAAAGAAAGTAAACCAAACTTACAAGCTCTGATACCAAATGATACAAACTCAAACCGGATACGTTCAAACACTAAGATAAACAATAGTGGGAATATCAAATTGATAAACGCTCTCCCTATTAAGAGGAAGCACCCTTACCAATAAGTTCGAATTATCACCCCAAGATTTAACTTGAAAGTTTGCAATTGATTATGGAACTAACAAACTTAGTAATAGAACTACTAAGCCCTTTAGTTATAAATAGATGAAGAATGTTCAAACAACCCAAGAAACTAATAAAAAGTTAATTGATTGATTAAACATGTAGATGTGAAACTAAACTAAACAAGTTAATTTAATCTCAAGAAATTCAAGAGTTAACAACTCAAGGAAAATAAACTTCATTCAAAATGATATATTTGATCTAATGCCTTTGGCCGAAATACATAGCCCTATTTATAGAGTGTGAAATGATTCTAATCCTAAAAAGGACTAAGAGATAAGCAATAAAGAATCAAACCCTAAAAGACTCCTAATGTGCGACTGCCTCCTTTAGAATTTTAGGAGATAAACCAATCTAGAATAAAACTCCCTAATTAAGATAAACAATAAGAAAACAAATAATTCTATCTAATCTCTATCTTGTAAAGAGATATGTGGCTGGCTCCTTCTAGAAGCATAAGTGGCGGCTGCCTCCTAGGGTTAGGTGAGACATCCCATGCTTCTAGAAACCCTAGGAAGACTTGTTGACTTTGATCTTTGACCTTTGACTTTGACCTTGTTCCATGACTAGAAGCTAAGCTTCATTAGTAGCAATTAATATTACTATCTTCAAGGCTTTATCATCATAATCAAAAACACCATCATTAGCCATCTTCAAAGCATGCTCCAAGTAAGAATTTAAGGCTTGCTTGAACTTCTTACTCCTTGCTCGTGTCATTGGTCCTTTATAGGCTAGTGGGTCCAAACTAGTTGACTTAGATGCATCATTGGTCGCATTATAAAGTCAGTGATGGTGGGATTTGTAGAAGAAGAGTTAATTCAACTCTAGTTGGTAATGCATTGACTATCTTGGAGTCAATTAAGAAGGTTCAAAGTAACAGCTTCAAGAAGATTGTATTTTAATCAGATTCAAAAATTGTTATTTCTACAGTCCTTAATTGGATGAAACTGAGAGATTAAAGTTGTAATTTATTTAATTATTTCTTATGTTCATCAAGAGTATTGCTTTATTTTTAAGGGAAAACGATCCCAGATACCCCAACCTTTAACCATTTTCGCGAATCTACCCTCACCTTTAAAACATATCAATTTGATCCACCATGTTTGCATCTTGTATCATTCCTACCCACCCGTGTTTTGGCGTGTACCAGTAATGACATGGCGTCCACACGTGGCTTGTCCTGCAGTCTACGTGGCTGAGCATAATGAAGACCTCAAAACTCACCGTTTCACTCTCCCGATTTTCTCAATTCTTTTTCCCCAATTTTTTCCCCGGCGAAATCCCCAATAGCATAATTTTGTACTGCTCCTCTAAATTATTCTGCATTTGTGAATTTCATTCCTGCTAAAAACTTTAACTCTTGATGATTACACTTAGGATTGTAAATTATTTTTTTCTCTCTCTTTTTTTTCCTAAACCACAGTCATCCTCATCACTTGAAACAAGAGTATCAACCTCAACATCACTGTCAGGGTACTCAGAATGGCACTCACTACTATCACTCACATTGCCATCCACTCTAGTATTGCTACTAGCCCCCACAAACCCAGTGTCATATCTCCCTTGGTCACTATCCAATCCTAAACCAAATCCATTGTCAACTACAGTCTTGCTAAAGTCCTTTAGATTCTGTTTTACAGTCACATATTCCTAATCCACATCTGAGTCAGAAACATCACAAGATAGGCTATCCTCATCATCACATTCATCATTTTCAGGGGTATAATCTTCATCCTCACTAGATCCAACATAGTTATCAACATTGTTCACACATTCAGGTTATACTTCATTTTCCCATTTATTTCCAACACTTTCAGGTTCAGTTTCATTTTGATTTGTATTTTCAAATCCAACTACAGTCAATGGTTCATCTGCATTGTCATTATGATGTTGATTCTCATTTTCAGTTATAGTTTGCCCATAGTTTGGAGTAATTGTTACAGCTTCAGCATAAACTTTTAAAAAGCCATACTCTAAACCTTCTGCAAACATCTTTTTCACTCTTCCTCAGTTTCAACAAAAACTAAGCCTAGTTCCTTCCCTATAGGGTTCCATCTCTTGGGGGTTCATAGGCAACACTTAAGAAATGTATATATCCTAATATTTTCACTATCTCCTCAATATAATCCATAGTGAAACTACAAATGCCACTAAGATTCTCAGTTTCAACAAAAACTAAGCCTAGTTCCTTCCCTATAGGGTTCCATCTCCTAGGAGGTTCATAGGCAATATTTAAGAAATGTGTATATCCTAATGTTTTCACTATCTCCTCAATATCATCCATAGTGAAACTACAAATGCCACTAAGATTTACAGAATACCCACCAACATAGTTGAGTATAGGATTACTAATTTATGAACCATCATGATGAAATTCAATAGGAATACTGTAAAAATATACACACAGCAATTATATTAGTAATGCAGCAATACAAATGCCACTTTCTAGTAATAACAAATGCAAATGCATGTAGTAATAATAAATGCAAATGCATGTAGTAATAAAAAACGCAAATGCAAATGCAAGTGCTTAAAGGTTGTAGTAATAACAAATGCATTTTTCGTACAATGTTATACCCACGACAATAAGATTTCCCACCACTTGCATTGCTTTACCCATTCAATGTATTAATAAATACATACCTTCGTTGCCTTTTTCTGGAAGGAGCCATCTTGCGGGGGACCACAGGCACGAGCTTCAACAATATTGGACCATAGAAAAAGGGACAAAGATAATAGAGTGAATTTGGCGAAATGAGCGAATTCGGCAAAATAGAAATTAGAAACCCTAGAATACTGAATTGGGGATTTCGTCGGGGAATAAATTGAGGGAAAAGAATTGGGGAAATCGGGAGAGTGAAACGGTGAGTTTTGAGGTCTTCATTATGCTCAGCCACGTAGACTGCAGGATAAGCCACATGTGGACGCATGTCATTACTGGCACATGCCAAAACATGGGTGGGTAGGAATGATACAAGACGCAAACATGGTGGACCAAATTGATACGTTTTAAAGGTGAGGGTAGATTCGCGAAAATGGTTAAAGGTTGGGATATCTGGAATCGTTTTCCTTATTTTTAATCATATACATAGAGAAGCCAACAAGGTGGGTGATTGGTTAACTAAAGCTGCTATTAACTTTTCTGGTCTTTCTGATTGGCTATGCAATCCTCCTTAGCAGCTTGTTGTTTTCTATCTCTGTTATACGGATTTCGGCATTTGAGTAATGAATCATCATGTGTTTTTAAAAAAATCAAAAAATAGAATACATTGATTATTGAATTATAAATTAGAAGAACCTTGTCAATGTAATTAAAAAATATAAATACAAAATTAATTATTTATATATTTTCTTTGTGTATCTCTTAGGTATACTTACTCTTATTTTTATTATTAGTAAAGTTTGTACTCTATTTTTCAACAAATAAAAATATTCATGATTGTATAAGACAATTATGCGTGCAAAGGGTCTTAATAAATTGAGTAATAGATAAATAAAATTCGCCATTAACTTTTTTAACAATAATAGTTCACGGTAGTAGTTGTTGTACAATTAATTAGTCAACCATATATTTTTGTACAATTAATTAGTCAACTGTATTTGCTTTCCTCCTTCGAAAGGCAATGAATGGGAACTAGGAAAACGTTGGTTCATTTATGACATCAACATGGTAAGACACAATTGTAGTTAATTTATTAATTTTACGTGTTTTACAAATTGAATTTGCATATTTTTACCATTTTGACATTTTTTTAACCATTTGCACATTCATATTTTTATTTTTAATCAATTTGACTTTTAATGTGATTTATAGAAATACATATTAAGCATGCGCTACAATGAGTTGGACAAATGAAATGTATAAATTTCATATGTATATTAATAAAAATTAAAAAATAAATAATATTGACAAAAAACTGAAATTTCTAAATTAGACATATTAGAATTGAAATTTCTAAATCATTTTACAAATCTAAGTTCTTCATTTATTCAACTAATTGTTTTAGGAATCCTTTAAGGATTTGTTTAATCCTTTAAGAATTAGTGATTCCTTATACTGTGATTCTGACACTGTATAATAGTTATTATTTATAATAATAGACAAGTTGTTAAGAGTCAAAGAGAAAGAGAGTCAGGTGCCTAGATTACAACCACACTCTTTTTTATGCTGGCACTACAAAAATAAAATTACAAAAATAAAATTACACGATTAAATCAAAATTTGGAGATAAAATTAATTAAAAATAAAGATAAAAATGAACTATTAGTTAAAATAAAAATTAAAAAAAAAGTCAGAAGTCAAATATATTTCCGCAAAATAGTAATACAAAATAGATATGTGAAGAAAAGGGGACAGATACCATTTTGATAATAACTTAAAGCATATATATCATACATATTTGTACGAATTGGACATGTAAAAGGAAAGGAGACATACCAAATGCAGTAATTGAACGTGGAAAGCTTTATGATTTTTGCAACCATAGTAAGGAAATATATATATTCATATCATTTGGTTATTATAATATCTTAATTTCGTAAGTAATTTGATAAATACTGTAACTTACTTATTTTTTTTTAAATTAAAACATTAAAATCAGTAAATCACCAACATTCAAGAATCTAAAATATGTAATTCGGACTGGCACATATTATAAAGTAGGCAATTTCTTAAAGGAGGATAATACCTTTATCCTTACCATGTGAGGGGCGAATAGATTGATGTAAAATGACCGAAAAGTGATTAGGCAGTTCAAGCATGGGGTTATTAGGACCACAATGTCACCGAATCTAACTCCTCATCAACCGTTACAATTTAAAGAGAAAAAAAAAAATTTTAAAAAAAAGCATATAATGCTTTGCCAACAAATAAGCAAAAGAAATGCATAGAAACACTCACTTATCAACGCTTTTTTCTAGTTAAAATGAAGGATAGTTTTAGGATATTATAAATTTATAAAATAATATTTTACAATAACTCATCACTCATTAAAAAATAATAATTTTCAAAAGTTTTATATTTTAAATGTAATTAGTGAATTCTTTTATAAAATGTTATGATATTTATTTGTAAATTTAAAATTTATATGTTTTATTGAAATTATTTTAACATAAATAAAAAATTACGATGCGATTTTATTTTTTGACAACTTTAAATAATATATTTTTTATAAAAAAAATATTTAGTTAGAAATCATAATAAAAATAAATATCTTATTATTAAACTCTTTTTTGATTTTGCTAGAATCCAACTACTGTTATTTCGATCAACCATTATTATCAAATATTTTCTATTTATATATTTAGAGTTTAACAATTCATAGAGTTGTTATTTGATTACCAAATTGATACTATTGGATGCGTCATTTCTTTCGTGGTGATATGCAGTCAAAGAACGAAGTTAGGAATTATTAAATTCTAAATTCACTTTATCAAATACAAACAATATGATAATTATCAGACTAAAAATAATCAAATCATTACGAATTATTTTAATGGTGAAATACTTATTTTTACAGTGATTTCTAGCCACATATGTTTTTTTCCTAAGAACACATTTAAAATTATCAAAGAAGGAAACTTATAGTAAAGTAAATTTTTTGTACTTGTAAAAATTTTATATAACTAAATTAATAAAATTGGTTATAACTAAATTAAATTATGATAAAATAGATAAAAAATTTAAATAATTTTCACATTAATAAGTCAATATATTTCATATGATTAAAATACCTTTTTTGACTTTCTTATTTCATTTTATTTTTTCTCTTGTTTTTTTTTCTATTTATAATATTTTCTAACATAATATTTATTTTATTTAAAATGAATTTCGTATTTGTTATTTAGCACATTAGATATATAAATTTATTTATAAATGAAATAAAATGTTTAATAAATTTCAGTTAAACACAGTTTTAAAATATTGATAGGCAAAATATTTTAAAAGATGATAATTTTTTTAAATCTGTCAATATAATCCCATTTTGTTTTAACAAACTATCATGTGATCTTTTGTGAAAGCATAAATTACTAGTCTAATCACTTAAATAGTTATTTAATATATAAATGTTATCATTTAATTTGAGAGATTTTCTTTTCTAATGACTTAAATAATTATTTTTAAAATGTGAAATGGTTATTCTAAATTGTACCATTTCCTTTATTTCCTTAAATACCAAAGAAAAGAAAAGAAAGGTGAAACAAAAAGGAGGAAATGATAATTTTAAGATCTTAAAGTTCTTTCGTTGGGTGAAATGGAAATGTCATTTTCACAACTTTGATATAAGAATAATAATTGCAACCTGACAGTACTTTTCTATTTCATGTTCTATGGACATGGACATGGGCAGCTGCAGTTCAAGTTCTTTTTTTTCTTTTTCTTTTTTCTAAATATCAGTTTGCCTATATATTCACATTTAAAATTGGTAAATTAACAACTTAATGCATATGCTACTGGCTGAAATAATTATAATAATGATACTTTGGGTTGAAATCATTAGGATTATGATACTTAAAGAAAATAGATAAATATATTTCATTAAATGTGTATTTGGTGGTGAGGTATACAGCAAAAGAATCAGTCTTTTATATATATTCCAAAATGTGACATATTTCTATTAAATATCGGTGGATGTCGTATATAAAAAAAGAATAAAATTAAAAAAATTATCATTTGATTTGATTTTTTTTATTCCAAAGGTGAAAATATTTTTTATATAAAAAAAATATCAAATGTATTATTATTTTTAAATACATATTATAATTTTATTATTTTAATATGAATCATTACTATGCTGTGATATTTAATAATACATCAAAAGATGTATAAATATATTAAAATTTTATTTTTTAAATTTAATTAAAATTAATAATATATATATATATATATATATATTAATAATTTTTATGATCATAAAATATCTAAAAGCTATATTAATTAAAAATATTTATTTTATCAAATATTTATATCTAAGAAATGAAAAAACATTTAATGTATTTAAGAAAATGCTGTAAAAAATAAAATATAATATTTTTTTATATGAAAAATATCTTCATTCTTCAAGTGTAAAAGCATCAAACTACAAAGTAGTTTTTTAAACTTTATCTAAAAAAGATTAAATTGAAAATTTCTCTATATTGTGTTTGGTTGAAATATAGAAAATATATAGAATTCAATTACAAATTCATAATTTATGTGTTTTGAATGAAGTGAAAGTTAATTTAAAATATAATTAAATTCATGTGAAATTGATTATAAGTAAACTAAATGCTAATGAAATAGATAGAATTTAAAAATGAATTCCACATTAGTTTATCAATATATTTCATAAAATTAATATATCTCTTTCAACTCTGTTATTTTTATTTTATTTTCTCTCTCAAATCTTCTTTTTTAAATAAAGTAATTTTTATATAGATTTCAGCTAAACATAATTTTATTTTTTTGATAATTTTTATATTTTAAACTACTTCCTAATTGATAATAAAATAGATTTCTCACATAAATTAAATCATAAAAGAAACATATAAATACATATATACTTAAATTATTGCCCTATAATAATGACCAACATTAAAATAAAATACTTTTACACTTTTGTATCCCAAACTAAAGGAATAAGATAAAAGTGCACCACAAGAATATATAATTTAATCTCATTTTCAAAAGAAAAGAATATAGTTATTCTCCATTCTCAATAAATCTTTACATTTTAAAGTTCCTAACTCTGATTTTTGCAATTGGATCCATATATAACTTTTCTTTCAATTTGATAAAAAGAAACAAATATATAATTATTTATGCAATTAAGGAAGAAGAACTTTTATATCATAGAGAAACTCAAATTTAAAATAAAATTATTCTTCCATAACTTAATATTTAATATGTATCAACTATTCAATATCAAAATATAATATATATATATATATATATATATATATATATATTATAGATAAAAAAATTTAAATATTACTCAAGTTATAATATATACCTACCACTAAATTAAGTTTGTGAATATCACCCTTCCTCTTTAATATCATATTTGTATTTTTTTATTTAGTAATTTAGAATAATATAGAGCGTGTTGGATAGGACTCTTGCGGATAATAAAATATTATTTCAAAAGTCTTAACGTAGTTACACATTTAAAAACTCAAAATCATAATTAAGCTCAAAATACTATTACCATCCTATCTATATATACTCAAAATCATAATAAAATTGCCATTTCTATTTTTATCTGATTGATAACTCGACTAGCTAGTTGCTTTTGCCGTGATAATAAAAGGATAGAAATTCAAACACATGCCAACTCTATTAAGCTTGATTTATGGTTTTACTTATTTTAATCAAATTTTCCAATAATTTTAATTATGGTTTTTTCAAAATAAATCTTTCTGAAAAAAGAGTCAATATAGTACTAAAAAGAGAAAATTTAATGAGAACTTTATTTACTTATCGATTGTTTTATTTTATTGTAAATAAATATCAAGGGTTAATTTTACATGTCAATTCATATTCGGTAATGCTATTCTTAAAATAATTTACTTTCTTACTTAGATAAAACAATAGGTATAAGTTAATTTTTTTAGTTTTATGGTAATTAAAAATGTAGAGAAGTATGTGGTAAAAGGTATAAAAATGCCTTTAAACTTATTATAAAAGTCTAATTAAATTTTTATTATTTTTCTTAATTCAATTAAACTCATTAATTTTTATAAAAGATCCAGTTGAGTTTTTTTTTTTTTTTTGGTCAATTAAACCCATCAATTTGTATAAAAGGTCCGATTAACTCTTAATACTAATATCGTCCAAAATGACGTTGACATGTAAGAATCTTATTATTTTAAGAGTGCAAATAATAATCGCTCTGAATATTTTAAAATCACGCCTATATCACATGAGTGAGAAAAAACTACTTTTTTCCTTATTTAACTTACATCATAGCTCCTACAACTATATAATTTTTTTTAGGATTGGTCTCCCTTCATGAAGTATACATCTTTGTGGTTAAAAATATATTGGAGGTGGAGAGATATAATATAACTCAACAACTTACACTCATCCTTTATTTACAAATTAGCGTGATGAAAAAAATGAAAATATTATTGCCATTTTAGGTGAGGCAAGAAATTACTACTCTTTTTTGTAAATGATGATTTATAAATACTAATTATGCAAAAGTAAAAAAAAGTGGTTTTCTATCCATCACGTGATATATGCATGACTTTAAAATATTCAGAACGGTTATTATTCGCGCTCTCCAAATAATGAGAAATTTACACTTAACGGTATTTTGGACGCTATTATCATTATGAGTTAATTGGATTTTTTTATAAAAGTTAATATGTTTATTGGGCTAAAAAATAAAATAAAAATTTAATTGGACTTTCTATAAAAATTAATGAGTTTAATTAGCCAAAAAAAGAATGAGAGTTTAATTATATTTTTCTAATAAGTTTAAAAGTATTTTTGTTCCTTTTGCCAAATTATTTTATATAATTTTATTTTCCTAAAAGAGTATAGTTTTCCAGTTATTTTTACATGTGAAAATAAATACAGGTCTGTCTGTCTGGTGAGAAGGACGGTTTGGTAAATAGAGAAACAAGAAAAACAGAGCGGTGGAGAGAGGGTTAGCAGCGGGTCTTCTCACTTGTGTTCAACGTCCCTTACCTGCAAAGCAGTCCACATAACACAAACAGAAAACACTCTTATTTATATTTATATTTTCTTTTTATAATTCTTGCATTCAAAGAGAGAGAAAAGAACAAACTACGCACTAAGCTTAAACAAGGAATAAAGAAAAAAAAAAAGAGATTACCATGTTTAAATAACAAAACAGATACACAGCCATAGCCACCCCCAACCCAACTCTTGTTTTATCTCTCTCTCTCTCTCTCTATTTCAAATCTTGTCCATGTACTGTGATTGTTAAGTTCAAATTCTGAATGAAAAGATTTTCAAGTCATTAGGTTGCTTCTCACTGTCTTATTCTTCTGGAAATTCTACAACTGGGTTGGTTCTCTTTTCTTTTCTTTTGAAAAATGGATTCTTTGCTGAGATAGCTATTGGGTTTTGCAATAAAGAAGAAGAATTTAGAGACAGTATAAACGATACAAAATTAATAAAGAAAATGTCTTTGAAGAGTAGAGGTGGGGAGCTGAATTATTCTTATTCTTCTTCTACTTCTAATAAAAGTGTTATATCACAAAGATGGACCCTTTTCCTTTGCTTGTGTTGTTTCTGTGGTGGAATGCTCTTCACCAATAGGTATGCTTTCAATTCACACTGTTTTTGGGTTGTTTTCTTGAATTTCAAGCTAGTGCTATTTTTGGAATATATGTTCTTTCTTTTTAATCTCTTTTCCAAAATCAGGATTTTGATAAAATCCTTCTTCAGTTTTCTGGCTTTTACAAATGGGAGAAAGCTGTTTTGGACAAATTCTTTGAAGTTCTCATGTTTTTGAGATCTATCTCTATCTGATTCTTAATTGTATTTACATGTATATTAACTGGTTTTGTGAGAACAAATGTGTTTTTAATCAAATGGATGTTCTTTTTTTCTCTAAATTTTTTTGTAATCTTAATATGTGAAAGGTTTTCTTGGCTTATACTTTTTGGGTTTCATTTAGGCCTAATAAATGTAGAGAGAGATAAATAGATCCATATTTGGATTTTCTGAAGGAAGCTCACCCTTCAAAGTTTGTGGTGTTATGTTGTTTTTCTATCTTTCATGAAGTTTTGATGATAAGTCAATTGTAGTCTAAAACTAGAATTCACTTCCCTTAATTTTTGGTGGACATTCTTGCGTCTTGAAAAACTACCTCCAATTTTTTATTAAATCGGCTTCAACATTAATTGGAGGTAAAGCCTCTTTTATCTGATGTCATAATCTTTGTTCAGTTTGTAGCAAATGTCACCGTTGGTCCTTCATTAGATTTTTTCAATTGAGCGATTTCTTTATCCTCCCAATAGTATAAAAATATAAAACTAAATCTGTAGTTCTCGATTAGCTTTGAATTTATTTTGTGGCTTCTGGTGCAGTTAGATCTTATTGAGTCCGTATTTTATTATCGAAATTGATTTTTGAGATTTTGTTTGAAGTTCTATGTGCTTTTATTTTTATTTAATTCAAATTGTGATGATATTTCATCAAGGACATATGTAGTTGGCATTTAATTTATGATGGCCTGCTAATGAGGAAAATTGCTGACAGGATGTGGACAGTTCCCGAGTCTAAAAGTATCACCCGGACAACTGCAATGGAAGCTGAAAAATTGAAGTTAGTTTCAGAGGGTTGTGGCATTGAAACTGTGGGTATCTCCTCCATTACTTTGTTGTAATCCTCTAAGTTTAGCTGACAGATATGCATTAATTTGTTCCTTCTCATTCAAATGATTGTTTGTAATCTGATTTGATTCCTTTAGTTGCATCAGAAAGAAGTAAGACGCGACTCGAAGGATATTATTGGAGAAGTGTATAAGACCCATAATGCCATACAGTGAGTATATCTTATGCTGTTCTACCCTCTGCTGCTATAATTTGTTTATTTTGGCTTTGAGTGCTATAATCTTGAGTATCTAGCTTATCATAGCATGTGGAATGTAGGACATTAGATAAGACCATTTCAAATTTGGAGATGGAATTAGCTGCTGCAAGGGCAGCACAAGAGTCCATACTCAGTGGCTCTCCTTTATCAGAAGACTTGAAGAGTACCGGATCATCAGGGAAAAGAAGGTATTTGATGGTTGTTGGTATTAATACTGCTTTCAGCAGCCGGAAAAGAAGAGATTCAGTTCGTGCAACATGGATGCCACAAGGTTTGTAGATTGTTCACTTGCCTCTTTATCCTCTATTTTCAATATTCTTATGCTATTCGGATTGCAAATTAGAGTAAACTTTCCTGATTACTGTTTTGAAACATATGGAAATTAGGTGAGAAAAGGAAGAAACTGGAAGAAGAGAAGGGTATCATCATTCGATTCGTCATTGGTCATAGGTAAGGGTCCTAATCTGGTATGACTTTTTAGGCGTGTGTGTGCTAGTGTATTTATTCTTTCCTAATATGTCAAACTGTAGTCCCTTCAAGTTAAACTGAAGACTCAGCATTTTATGCAGGTAGATATTCATATTGATAAAATTTTTAATGTGTATCTTCAAACTGCTAGGACTTGCACTACTTAAGTTAATATCTAACACTTCTATCTAATCAGTTTACTTGATAAATTTATTGTTTTATGGACTAAGTTAATTTTTTTGGAAATAATGGCACCAATTTCTTATGATAGAATATGAAAATATGTATTTTCCTCTGGTGATTTTATTCTGCAAAGATTCTAGAAAAAGATACTCATATCATCAATTTGTAGTTTGCTTGGTTCTTTGATACAGACTATTTGTAAACGTTGCCCAATTGTTGTTTATCTAAGAAGCATTTAACCATCGTGAATAACTCAGGCAGTTATTACTGTACAGAGAACTTTGTTTACCTGGGGCTACTGTTTTGTTTCAATCTTTAAGACAATCCATAAATTTAATGACAATCAATTCTACTCTCTCTAAAATCATTGCATGATTTATGACAATTTATATTATGAATTCAATTCTTGTGCCCTAGATGCAAGATACGCATAAACTTCAAGTAATACTCATTAATGGTTCCACTAGATTGTGGATTTATCACTACTAATCGAAAGTTTTTTATTCTCTAGTGCCACTTCAGGAGGCATTTTGGACAGAGCCATTGAAGCGGAGGACAAAAAGCATGGAGATTTCTTGAGGCTGGTAGGAGTTTTTATCCGACTTTCCTTTCTTCTATCCTTTTTCTATGGTACATTTGTTTGCTGTATACAAAAGTACGGTCAAGAAATGAAAGATAAAATGAATTGTTACATTTTTTATTCTACCGTATGAACAGGATCATGTTGAAGGATACCTCGAATTGTCTGCCAAGACAAAAATATATTTTGCTACTGCAGTTGCTTTATGGGATGCAGATTTCTATGTCAAAGTTGATGATGATGTCCATGTGAATATAGGTACAAAAATGTACTGTTTACTGTCCTCTTATTAATGGTATGAAGTATTAATCTGAAGAATCTAAATTGGTACTTTTGCCTAGTTGAAAATTAGAAAATCAGAAAACCATTAGTGAAGATCAATTTTATATATAGTTTTTCTTCATCTGAAAAAAATGATCTTTAGCTTTTGATTGCTCGAGCATGTGAAAATTTGCAAGAATGATTTTTTCTTTTTCTATATTCATACAAATTCATGTAAAATCAAGTCCATTTCTTCTTAACTTGATGCAGCGACACTTGGAGAAACTTTAGTTAGACATAGAAAGAAATCACGGCTATACATTGGATGCATGAAATCTGGTCCTGTCCTTAATCAAAAGTAAGTGAGATTTTTTGGTCTGTCAGAAGAATTTTTGAGAAGGTAGATTCTAAGATCGCTCATTTCAATGAACAGGGGAGTAAGATATCATGAACCTGAGTTCTGGAAATTTGGGGAGGCAGGAAACAAGTACTTCCGCCATGCTACCGGACAGCTATATGCCATTTCTAAAGATTTGGCTACATATATATCAATAAACCAGTAAGTTATATTTCATTTAAAACTTAAGATGGAAGCTTATGAGCAGATGCTTAGGTCTGTCTATTTGATGTTCTGTTCTTGAATTATGATGTCACTTGTGGACATAATTATGCCAGGCATGTTCTGCACAAGTATGCTAACGAGGATGTTTCATTGGGGTCTTGGTTTATTGGACTTGATGTGGAGCACATTGACGATCGGAGACTTTGCTGTGGCACCCCACCAGGTAAATTCAATAAATTACCTGGATATTTGAAAAGTATAGTTATTATTTAATTCCTAAACTAGGCTTTTCTTTTTACCTTCATGCTGAAGAATAGTAGTTCCTATGTCTTACTTTAGCAGGGCTTAAGCCTCTTTCGCATCCATTTTTACTTGCAAAATTTTTCCTTGACAGTTCATACCAGAAACTGAATTGACTGAGTAGCACATTGATGTGATTATTTGTTTATAACTTTTAGTGGAAGGTCAAGAGAAGTTATCAAGTTCATTCCTTTAAAGCTTTCGTAAAACTAATACCTTGCAAATAATGATTTTATGGTACTCTCATGGGGCCCATTTGTGCTTTAACCATTAAATTAAGGATACTTATTCTGCATACTGACAATTATCCTACTACACCACAGCATTTGAATTGAAGTGAAATATCCTCTTGCGGTCTTTTATCAACATTTTCATTTCTAGCTTATTTTCCTTTTTGAGAGTTTTTGCTATATATGATTTATATATGTATGTTTCCAAGTACATGTATACATATATCTGATGAAATATATTTGACCGCACATATAGACTTGGATGAGAGCCAAAAGTCAAGATTGAGTCAGCATCAACTTTTCTCAAGTACTGATAGAGTCTATTCAAATAGTGAATTCTGAATTTGTTACGCAATTACTGCAGATTGTGAATGGAAAGCGCAGGCTGGCAACATTTGTGTTGCTTCTTTTGATTGGAGCTGCAGTGGAATTTGCAGATCTGCCGATAGGATTAAGGAGGTCCATAGGCGGTGCGGAGAAGGTGAGAATGCTTTGTGGAGTGCAACATTTTAAGAGTTCTTTTGAGTCTTCCAAACTTAGGAGGATCATAAGCTAGTGTTAAAGAATGAGCGTGCGGGTCTTTTTCTGTATTATTTTTGAGTATAGAAAGAAATGGAATATTACACGAGTAGTGCTAGAGAGACACGGAGAGAGTGAGCGCACATCCGCGTGCGTGAAAGAGTGAAGAGGAAGAGTGACCCCTTGCTGTGTGGATCTTTTCCATTTTAGTATAAGGAAATAGAACCACATTGATGGGCAAGGAAAACAGGCAAAATGCTGTCACCATTCAACCATTCTTTGATGCTTAGAAAGCCAATTTGTAAGTTAACAGTTCTATGGCTATCAAGCTAATAATAAATACAAATTCTTCTGGTATTTCCCTTCTTTTCTTTTGATTTTTACTCATCCGTTTTGCTATTACCTTGTCTGATTCTACATCTATGCAAATTATATCATGGCTCCATGTCAATGCAACAATGTGGACCTGAATTATTTAACACGTGTGGTTGATGACTAAATTTATAAGATTTTGTTTTAAGATCGGTGTTTGTACTAAAATGTGTTTTTTCTTTTGTTTGCTTTCTTAGTCTTTTGCATAATAAAATAGTTGTCTCGAACTGGTTAATTATAAATCTTACAATATAATTTTATATTTGATATTTGGTAAATTAATAATTTTATTAAGTATTACATTTCATTAAATATTGATTATTTTATTATTTAAAAATTAGTAATTTTGTTAGTAGTTGATTATAATAATAATTTTAGTATAATAAAAATTAATAGAAATAATAAAGAATTAAAATTTTATTTGCTTAAAATATTTTTAATGCATTTTTTATTTACAAATCCTAACATTTTTTAATATTTTTTTTATTGACTTCAAGGATGGTTCTATTTTTTTTATAAAATAACATATTCTTTTTTATATGACATTAAATTTTCACCGCCACACATATTCATTAGGTTTATTAGACATAAATTGTAAGTTCATTAGACATAAATATTAGATTCATTGATAGTACAATGTAGGTTCATTAAAGATTTACTCTTAAATATAGTTATAAATAACAAGATCATTAAGCATTAATTGTTGATAGGTTCATCAAATATAAAGTGTATAGTTCTAAAATGCAAATCCATTAATTAAAATATGAATTGTTTTTTAAATTATAAATTTCTAAACTATAATCTATGAATATTAGGTGTACGTACGATGAACTTAGTTTATAAATTATAAATTTTTTATTTTGAACCTATCAATCTGTATATTTTTATAAACTTCTTGGATATTATATATGAACTTCAAGTATACTTGAAATAAATTTAAAATTGCTAACTTACGAACTTGTAGTTTTATAATATAAAATTTTCAATGTAATTTTTATTTATAAATTTTAACACTTTTTAGTATTTTTTTAATAATTTCACAAATAATTCTATTTTTTTTATAAAATATCATATTTATTTTTTATATGACATTGAATTTTTACTGTCGCGTATATTTATTAAGTTTATTAGATATAAATTGTAGGTTCATTAGACATAGATTTTTGGTTCATTGGTAGTATAATGTAGGTTCATTGAAGATTTATTGTTAAATATAGTTATAAATAACAAAACTATTAAGTACTGTTTATAGGTTCATCAAATATAAGGTACGTAGCTTCATCAGTTCTAAACTATAAATTCATCAGTTAAAATATGAATCTGTTTTTCGAATTATGGAGTTTTAAACTATAATCTATAAATATCAAGTATCTGTGTGAACTTATAGTTTATAAACTATAAATATTTTGGTTTTAACCTATGAATTTGTATATTTTTATGAACTTTTTGGATATTATATATGAACATCAAGTATACTTGTAATAAACCTATAGTTTACAATTTATAAACCTGTTGTTAACTTACGAGCCTATAGTTTTATAATTTAAAATTTTCAATATAATTTTTATTTACAAATTCTAACATTTTTAATAGTTTTTTAATGACTTCAAGGATAGTTCTATTTCTTTTATAAATTATCAAATTTATTTTTTATATGATATTAAATTTTCATTGTCATGCATATTCATTAGGTTAACTAAATATAAATCATAGGTTAATTAGACATAAATTGTAGGTCCATTAAACATAAATTGTAAGTTCATTGGTGGTACAATATAGGTTCATTGAAGATTTACTCTTAAATATAGTTATAGACAATAAAATCATTAAGTATTACTTATAGGTTTATTGAATATGAAGTGTAGATTCATTAGTTCTCAACCATAAAATCATTAGTTAAAATATGAATTTATTTTTCAAATTATGAATTTTTGAACTATAATCTATGAATTTCAGGTGCACGTGTGATGAATGTATAGTTTATAAATTATGAACATTTTATTTTTAACTTATAAATCTGTATATTTTTATAAACTTCTAGGATATTATATATAAACTTCAATTATACTTATAGTAAACTTATGGTTTATAATTTATGAAACCTGTTGTTCGTTACGAATTTGTAATTTTATGATTGATGTTTAAAGATTTTACTAAGAAATTTATGTTCATAACATATGATGGTGCATTGTAATTTGTAATTATGAATAAAAAATTATTAATTATTATATTCTATTACTATTATTATTATTAAATTTTAAAATCAAAATATTATTATGTAATATTGTTAATAAAGTTTATATATGTATAAAATTTCACTTTAACAATTACACCGAAGAAGAGTAATGAAGAAAGCATGATAATTTGCATTACTCTGTTCATTATTTTATTGCCAAGTAGAAGCTCTCTCTTATTACACTTACAACACATGAGACCATCCATCAAAGTCTCATTTTTGTCTTTCCGGACATTGCATTGACCTACGCATAATCCATAGAAAAAGGGAAAAGAAAAGAAAAAGGGCTGCATATGCCTTTGTCGATACATAGCTTAAGCATCATAATGCCTTCTTCCTGACTGGAACCTTGAGCTACCTAAGGTTGTTTCCTCTCTAGCAAACTTGATTCTCCTTGCCTCTTCTATCGACACCCGGAATGCATTGGCAATCACCTCCACTGGCATGCCGCGAACAGCAGAAGAGCGGCCGGAAAGATCAGAGGTCATGGCATTGTCGTTGGTCTTGAACGCGACGTATTCGAATCTGTCACTCTCTGATCGTTTCACCACCACAAAGTTCTGTGGCACGGTCAGGACCTGTCCTTCTCTTACATTTCCATCGAACACACTGTTGCCGTTCTCATCCACCACCTGAATCCTTGCTTGACCCTTCACGGCATAGATTACGCTGTGGGCATTTATGTGCCAGTGGGGTAACCTCACAGCATCCTGCCAGGAACATATCAATCATTATAAATTGTGGAAGCGCTTCATTATAATTAGAATCAAAGGAGCATTGATGACTTACATTGCGAAGAACGACATGGGAAGCACTGAGTTGGAGCCATCGCAGAATAGGGAGGTTGTGGCTGTTGACAGTGCTAACACGGCCAACTTCTGGGACAAATATATCAGAGCGAGAGGGATCAGCAATGTTCTCTTTCATTCTCATGGTGCAAAATGTCTCCTCAACGCCATTGTAACGTCCTGGTCGGCCTTCTTGCTCTCTCTCTCGTTGTTCCTCTCTCTCTTGTTGAGACCGGGGTGGCCTGACTACCAGAAGCCTACCTTCTACATTCACAATGCTGCCTCTGAAGTCATTTTGGCCTTGAAGCTTCCTAGCCAACTGCTCGTCCACGTTGAAAGCTTCGGCAAGGACTCTTGAGTCTATTCCGCAGAAAAGATTGTTGCACGAAACATGTGGTGGCCGACTTGGACGGCGAGCAAATTGATGCTGGCCGCGCTCATAGTCGCCGCGTGGAAGTTGAGGGAACTCATCTTCTGTGTTGCCAGCTAGATAGAAGTTCTGTTAACAAGTTCAAGAAAAACCATAAAATGTGAATTAACGCCTAACAAACACCTGACCATACAGACACGCGTAGGTAGGCATATGTTTTTGATTCTTACTCTGGGGTTCCTGTCAAGCTGGTTGCCTATGTTGGCAGTGTCAAGGACAGAAATAGTAACGACAGGCTCATTGCCGTCGTTGTAGCACCAGTGGGCTACTCCAGCAGGCAAAGCAATAACATCGCCCTTACGGAAATGACGAATCTTCTGGTGCTGATCACGAACTCTGCTGCTGCCACCTGATTGCTGAGACTCTTGGAGTGTTTCAGCACATCCCAGGAGCAAGACCCCTGTCATTCCTCTACCTGTATATACACAAATTAATCATCTCATAATCCAAAATTCCAAGCACATTAACTCACATATACAGCTTGAATATATAATTGCAGCTTTTGAATATTTAATTTTACCCTGGACAATGTATAAGAGTTGAGGAGCATTGCTATAGGATGGCAATAGAAGGCCATTGGGATGAATGGTACGTCTAACAACAGCAACACCAGCGCATTGGAACTGATCACGGTTAGGATTCCACGACTCAACCAAACCAGCTTCGGTCTGAATACGTTTATCGGGTTCGAGGGCATAGAGTTTATTGAGTTGGCACCCATTACCCTGCTGAAATTCACGGCGAGCTAGAGAGCCATGGAAGAGAACAAGTAGGAAGAAAGAAAGAGAGAGCAGCGAAGAAGGCTGAACCATAGTGGCAGAGAGGAGGGGATAGGTGGTTCTGGGATGGAAGTGGCGAATGGAAGGGGTTGGTATTTATAGAGGAAGAAGGAGATGCAAAAGAAAGATGATCGTAAGGTTTCTTTGGTCACTCTCTTTGATTTGCATGGCTACTTCATCTTAACTTCTTACACCTAATAAAGTCAGATAGGGCAGGTGTATCAAAACTCCATAGAAGAATACAAAAGTTTGTGAATGGGGAAAAAGAAAAAAGAAGAAGACAACATTGGATTGCAAAAACCATTACCACAACACCAAAAAGTGATCAAGTGTCTAATAACTATGGTTGAAATTTAGCAATTGAAGTGTCATGTAGGCATAACTATGGTTGATTTAGTACTTTAACTCGATGTTTGATCTTTAACGTCCAAGTAAAGAGAGGTTAGGGACAAATGTTAGATTTCTTTTCTTCTTTTGCATTTAATATAACGCTCTTTTGCATCTCCATGCCCAATTGTTTAAATCACACATACAGAAGATGATCTATCCAGTGGAGTCAATGTTTGATCTATTTCGTTATATTTACAGATTGATAATTTAATATACTTTACTTAAACATATTTTGTTGTCTATAATATTTACTTAAACAAATCTCATACTATAATTCAAACTGTATGATACTTTACTAGTAATACTTTAAGAACACAAATCCTATATATATACACTTAAAACTCTTATTAATTCGAAAAGATATACACTTGCTCAAATAACCCTAGCTAGTTGTAACCAGAGTTACAACCACATAGATGCCAACAAATAAAGACCAGCCTGGAGGGCAATTAATGACCATCGTCCCCTAAATGTCCCTTCAGGTACCAAGTCTGTCTAAGCTTCAACATTAATGGGTGTTAAACCCTCATAATCTTTGTTCTGTTTATAGTAAGTATCACTGTTGGTCCTTCATAAGATTTCTTCAATCTAACCACCTCCTTATCCTCTAATATTTTTTCTCTTTTTAAAAAAAATATGTAGTTCTTTTGTTTAGCTTTGAATTTATTTGGTGCATGGCTTAGAAAGAAATTAAGATTAGTAAATGCAAGTATTGATCCTCTGTCATTTCAGGACTATGAGAATTAATTGACGCAGCGGCAGTAGTTTCTTTTGTTTTTTCGTTGTCTCCCTCTCTTTGTTCTTGTTAATGCCGAATTAATTCACGAGGTTATTATAGTTAAATATGATATCAAGTGAAAAATAAAAGTAGAAAAACAAAAGCAAAATGACCATAGAAGCTGGTAGATGGAAGAAGAGTCAAGAAAGCATGGTGAACGCATCACTTGCATTCTCTACTACAAATCCAGTTATCGGTGACAATTTTGTTTCTGCCACCAGAATAATTGTCACAAATACAACATAATATGTGACATTACATTTTAGGATTAAGTATTATTTATCGCTGCAGTTTGGTCTAATACACAAATTGATTCTTATATTTTTTTATTATATTAAAATTTAGAACGTTTAAATCAAAAAAATTTACCCTAAAAACTTTTTCAGCGCAAATATATAGTTAAATTATTTAAAATACGTAATCTAAACCCACATTTAATAAATAACTTTTTATTTTAGCTTATGTGGCTAATAGTAGACCCATTAAAAACATTAAAAATATGAAAAAAAGAATATTTAGATCCAAATTGAGATAGTGATCACGGTTCAATTAACTGAATCGTCGGCCATTTTTAAGAACTTAATATATATATCAATTTTTAAATTTATGAACCTTAAATCTAAAATATTAATATTGGCTAACCTGTATTTACAGTACGGTTAACCAGATTTTTAATTTTTAATAAATATTAAATTTTATAATTTTTTTAATAAATTTTTAATATTTTAGCATCCTTTTTCTTTCCTCAATTAATAAATTAATAATAACAACGATAATAATAATATAATTAATATACTATTTTTTAAAATTAGACTTATTTTTTAATAAGAATTTTTTACTAATTAATATATTAAATATATTTATATAAATTAATACTTCAGTAATTTATTAACTAATTTATTAATTAAATCTATATAAGCTAATATTAAATATATAATGGATACAAGCATTCCACATAATCAATAATTATAATAAATATAATAATTCTATATATATATATATATAATTTCAGTGGTTAACTAAAACGTTGGTCTTTTAATATAGAGAATCGAAACTAAAATTGAAAACTGAAAATTTCTAAAATGAAAAATAAAGTTGAAACGTTGGTTCAGTTAATTTATTTTATCAATTTAATTTTTTTTTTTGATTCAGACAGAATTCCTTCGATTTTTTTATATCACCCCTAGTGGTGATATGCCCTCTCTATTTACTGTGTGAGTCGATATTTTAACATTCCTTTTAAATTATTAATATATATATATATATATATATATATATATATATATATATATATATATTATATTAATTTTTGAAATAAGTTTTGAAATAAGTTTTAATATATTTATAAATTCTATAATACATTGTTAGAAGTTATATTATTGATAAAATCATAATTCAGTGATGGTTCAAGTTAAATATATATAATATTATATAAAAGAATAAAAGTATAAATATGTGTATTTAAAAAATATTAAAAAAATAAAACATATAGTACTTTTTGATATAAAAAATATATATACCTCAAGTTAAAAGTGCTAAACTTTTATTAATTTGACTGAATTTGATAACTTGATACAGAATGGGATTATGGTTGTCATAGAAGCAACTAATTCTTTTGTAAATTTTGAAATGGCAGAGAAAGGAAAAGGAAAAGAAGAAAGAAGAAGAAAAAGTAGGAGAAGGAAGAGAGATAAAAGAGAAAAGTGGTATTTTTTGAAAGTAATTACTATATATCTTTCATATTTTTTTTATATTACACTACTTACTCCTTAATATTTAAGATTAGATTTTTTTATTTTTCTATTTTATAATTTTATATTAAAGTCTATTTTATCGGAATTTCTGCTAAAGAATTGTTAACTAGGTTTAGTTTTATACTATTTGTCCACTATGTTTTTTGTGTAATATACATGCCTCCTTTATTTTATTTATTGTATTAATTTTTTTTTTTGTATTTTAAAAATCAATGCAATTAAAAGACTAAATTGATAAAAAAATAATTTAATTTTTAAATTTTTTATCAAAGTTATGATTTTAGTGTAACAAAATTAATATTAAGGATAATATCTATTTTATTTTAATAATTTAAAGTTAAATTATATAATTTTTTAATATTTTGATAAATATAATTATTTTTAAAACACTTAAATTTTATTAGAGTTTAATTATGCCAAAATTAGAGTAATTAAAGAACACTAGTTAATTATTTGTGTACGAACACAACTTGATTTTTACATAAAAGTTAGACAAGAGAATTCTAGTGTAACAAATAAACTATAAGGGACATGTGTATATTACATAAAAGATCAAGGGGCAAATGACAATTGTTTAACAGAAAGTTTGACCAAAAGAATTTTTAGTATAAAATAGAGAGATGAAATATATATTTATTAAATATTAAGAGGTAATTAATATGAAAATTTATAAAGACAAATAGTAATTACAAATGAATGAGAATTGTATACATTAAACCACCATTAGCCACATCAACACTATTAATTTCTCTGTTATGTTGAGAGGTTTGAATTGGAGGCTTCTACAATTTAAGGGTAAATATGCTATTCTCACCAAATATTAGCAGCAAAAATGCACATTTTCCTCTACTTTTAACTGGTCACTATATTAAATTAATTTTATACTAAAAACTTCTTTTGTTAAAATTTCTATTAGGAAATCGTTAATTAGGTTTGGTTTTATACTTTTTTTTTTTTGTAATATACAAATTGCACATGTATTTTATTTTTACACTAAAATTTCCTTGTAGTTTGAAAGTCAACGTAATTAAGGATCTAAATTGATTAAAAAATATAATTTGATCCTCAAACTTTTTATCAAAGTTATAATTCTACTGAACAAAATTAATAATAATAATAATACTATCTATTTTATTTTAACAATTTCAAATTAAATTATATGAATCTTCAATATTTTAATTAATATAAGTACTTTTAAGATATTTAAATTTTACTAAAATTTAATTATGCTAAAGTTAGAATAATTAAAGAACACTAATTAATTGTTTTCGTACAGACACTAAAATTAATTTTTATATAAAAATTAGACAAGAGAATTTTAGTATAAGGTCAATTTGTATATTGCACTAAAGATTAAGGAAAAAATAGTATAAAACTAAATTTAGTTAACGGTTGGTTAACAAAAATTCTAACCAAAGGGGTGTTACACATGGTGCCCTTTCCTTAGCTTCCTTAATCACACAAATATTTTCCTAATCTTAAAAACAAAAGATCCTAAGACAATGAAAGAGTCCAAACCCATCAGTCTCTGCAATGTGTTTTATAAAACTGTGTCTAAAGTGATTACTAATAGAACCATGAAAGTACTACCTAGTGTTATTTCTCAAACTCAAAGTGGCTTTGTGCAGGGGAGATTGATTACATATAATATTCTTATTGCTTTTGAGTTCTTTCATCACATGAAATGAAATGCATGAACAAAGGTAAAAAAAAAGTCAGATGGCTCTAAAACTTAACACGACTAAAGCATATGATAGGGTTGAATGAATTTTACGGAGAAAGTTATGCATAATATAAGATTTCTTGTTGCCTTGATTGAGCTGACCATGAAGTGCATTAGATTTGTTTTTTTTACTGTCATGATTAATGGCTTTTTTCATGATTTCTTTAAGCCCTAAGAAGGGAATAAGACATGGCGATCCTCTATCCTCCTTATCTATTTATAATGTGTGTTGAGGCTTTTTTAGGATTGCTTTATAATGCTGAGAGGGACGAGAAAACTCATGGTGCTTGAGTTGCTAGAGTTGCTCTCACCATATCTCATTTATTTGTTGCAAATGATTCAATAGTCTATGCTAGAGCAATTCAATAGGAAGGGGAATCCATTATGTGATACAAACCAAACTAGCACAACGAATCCTACTCTAACAAAGAGTCTTGATGATGCAAACCTTACTAGCTCAAGGAATTCTAATCCAATAAGGAGTCCTGACTCAACTGGGAATCCTAATCCTGTAAGGAGTCCTGATAATATTAGGAGTTCAAGAATCCTAATTCGGAGTTCAAGCAATAAAAAGAATCCTAATTCAACTAGGAGTCATAGTTCGATTGAAATTGCAAGTCAATGAGCTTATCGAAGTCATTTTGGCTAAGGACACATCAAGACTTAAAAAATTGGATTTAAGTTCAAGGCTTGTTAATCTAATTCAGTTTATTGGACTTGAATGAATTTAATTGGCTTAAAATGACCAAAAGAAGTTGAATTGGAGCATATGACAACTCTGGGCCTAACTTGGCTTATGTTATGAGGCCCATCTATATGACTTATGTAAATTAGGATTTTATGGCTTATTTTGGGTGGCCACACACGTATTTTAACATAATTAGAACTTTGTTTAAGTTATCTCTTTTAGTTAGGAAGGTTATATTTATCCTAGATTAGATGTAAATCCTTATTAGTGGTTATATTTATTCTAGATTAGATATAAATCCTTATTAGTTAAGTAAGAGTTCTATTCTTACTAAGACTTTGGATATGTCTTTAAAGCATGTCAAATTCGTATGCCTTTGGCAGATTATAATTAATTACAGTTTTGTACTTCCTTTCAAATCAAAATTACTTGTATCTTGTGTACTTATTGAATGTAAAACTTACTTATCAAGGAGTTGATATATCTTTGTGGCGTACTTAGGATTGGGGTTTAAGGGATTTAGTTTTCCTTAGGTTCTAATTTTTTATTATCTTTCTAAGAGATCTCTCTTCTAATCTTTCTTAGAGGTTAAACCGAATTGGTTCTTGGAGTTTTTATGTTAATATGTTGGGGGTCTGCAATTCAAAAGTATTAGAGGGCATCTGGTCTGGTGATAAACTTAGAGAATTCGGTGGTGGTGTTTAGCATTAATGTGAGCATGGTTAGCAGGCACCAAATTAGCAATTGCTTGGGAGTCCAGCTTGTGAGTAAATTTGATAAGTATCTTGGATTACCTACAGAGCTAGGGAAAGTAAAGAAGCAGATTTTTGGGATGCTGTCTGATCGGGTTTGGAAGAAATTATGTAGATGAAATTAGAATGCCTTGTCACGACCCCACCCGTGGGCCCGTGACCGGCACTAGGGAATGGGTAAAGAGGTAAAAATTTTGAGAAAGAAAGATTAAGGTCCCTGGTCGAGCATTGCTCTCGGGGCGCCAGTCTTATTGGATTAAGAGAGCCGAATGGCTACTAGATTTCTTATTTGGATATTTAAGTGACCGGAGGTAAGGTCCCCGGTCGAGCTTTGCTCTCGGCCAGTCTTATTGGATAAGAGAGCCAAAAGGCTAAGGCCGAGAGTTAAGTGACCGGATCGGAGGTAGGTCCCCGGTCGAGCTTTGCTCTCCGGGCCCCAGTCTGTTGGAATGAGAGGTTTGAGATGTTAGAGTTGAGGTTAGTTGAGACATAAGTGTTGAAATAATCGAGATTTTAGAGTTGGGATTAGAGTTCCCACCAAGTACTCATCCCGCTGCATGTGGAATAAATTTTGTTTAAGCATGGCATGACACGTATGGTTCGCGTGATTTACTAATTATTTTAAAATTAAATGAATGTGACATTGAGATATTTGAAACTGTTTTAGATATATGATTTTAACTCACTCTAGACCCATACCTCCATTTATGTTGTTTTCGATTCGGATCGCTAGTTCTCTCGACTCTTATTCAAGAACCCGACTCCTTCATCATCGGGTGAAGTATTTGATTTGGTATGTAAAATGGTAAATCTTAGATTCTCCGCAGAGTAAATAGTAGATGTATCAGTTTGTAAATTTTCCGAGCTTCGGGTCTCGCCCTAGTTTTTCCGGTAGACCAAGTAATTTTGTAAAGTGTAACTATTAAGATAAATTGTGACTTTAATAATATTAATTTGAGATGAGATTTGTTTAAATCGTTGAGTGTCGGGGCTTACTACGGGTTTCGGTGGCCTTAAGCCTACCCATTCCTAGTCGGCCACGGCCCACCAGTGGGTCGTGACAAAGTTGGTATCGAGCTTAGGTTTAGATTTCCTTCGACCTAAGTTAAGATTTTTCTTAACGGAGTTAGGATCATGTCCGTCTTGTTGTTTTCATTGACTCAGTGTTTGACCTTGACAGAGAGTCAGTCTTTCCTTTCTTGTAAGCTTGTCTTTGGTACGGCCGAGAATGAGCTTGTAGCGATGGGAAGATCCAGAGCGCGATAGACTCGTACTGTTTCTTCAAGTGATTAGTGCAGTCCGCCTTTAGAAGCTTTGATTGTTGTTTCCGATGGTGGGCACCGCAGTCGGTTTAGTGTAGAGCGTGGTTGCAATCGTGTCATGGATTGTCTCGTCATTGCATCGGGGCATCGTCTTATTGAGTAGCTACCGAAAGTAGTGCACCGGGAAGTCGAGTAGATGTCGAGCTCTATGGTTGAGTTTTGGTGATTGTAAGAAGCTTAAGAAAGGTAGCAGGGAGTATTTTCGGACGCTCATAATCCGGTAGAAACTTAAGCGAACATTATCTATTTTTCTAAGTAGAACAAGTGTTTTAAAATACAATATTGCGATTCCGTAAGAATGCATATGGCATTTCAACGTTAGGCATACATAAATTCATTTTAGGACATGCATCATACATTGTGCATTCGCAACCCTTGGTGATAGGGGGCATCATCACCCTGGCGATATTGTAGAATTTTATATAAAGAAAAATGGCTAGAGATTTTACGATTTTGTAAAAGTATTTTCAAGATAATAAAGTTTTTATCGTTGATGATTATAAAGTAAATAAATAAGTAAATTTTTCAAAGTAAATAGTGTTAGCTTGAGAATTCTCCGGATGACGAGTTGAGTTCTTTGAGAGAGTAAGTCCGTGGAGTCATAGGCCCCATGTTAGATTATAAGGGAGGCTTTTGGATTTCAGTCAAGGAGGAATCTTGTGTCGGGGATGGCATGGGTTATGTCGGTTGATGCGATCGGATGGATGTTATGTCATAAGTGATGTGACTCGGTAAGAAAATAAGGTTATGGAGACCCTTGGTTTTGTCGGCAGTTGGTGAGGTGGCATGTAAGTTGGACTTGCCGCCAAGTATTAGTAATGTTCTCCGAGGTCAAATCCAGTTTGTTTGTAAGTCCGAGTTGAGGGAAGTATATTTTCGATCCTTTGCTCGTGTTGGATCCTCGGTGTGAATTTAAGTGAAGATTTGGTTTCCAGGAAGTAGTAAGTGAGGATCGTGGATTTTCGTAGTTCGGTTTTATTTAAGGGTTTTGTCGATGAGTCTTGTGGTTTAGTTTAGTTTCTACCGAGGAAAGTTCTCTGGCCGGGTTGGAGTTGAGAGGTTCCTAATTAGTTTCAGTCTTAGAGTGTAGCCCCTTTTCTTTTAAAATTCGAGGTCGAATTTTTTTTTTTAAGGGGGGGAGAATGTAACACCCGGAATTTTTATATATTTAATAATAAGTTTTTATTTAAGTTAATTTTAGCTTCATTATTATTGGGTTTAATTTGAAATGATTATATTTTGGTTATTCAAAATTTTTCCAAATGCATATTTATATAAGTAAAATTATATATTGAAAAATTTTGGAAGAAATTATAAGGGATGTTTTTATAAAAGAATTTTGAGAAAATTGGTATTATAATTGATTAGTAGTATTAAATTTTAAGTTGGAAATTGATTATTTAATTTAATTGTGTGTAGGATTTAATTGGAAATTTATTTTGGAATAAGGATTGAAAGTATAATGTTATTTTTATGGGGTTTTAATGGAAATTTGTGAGCTTGGTATTTTTGTAAATAAATATGCTCGGTGGGGGTATTTTTGTAATTGTGTATTTTCAATAATTCGGATTTGGCCCAAATTAAATAGTTAGGGGCTTAATTGAAAGGCTAAAAAGAAGTTTGGGGGTCAAATTGGAATTCTGCAGGATGAAATTGTAAGTAATTAAGAAAGTTGAGGGACGAAATTGTAATAAGGAAAAGTTCAAGGGTCAAATGTCGATATTGAAAGGAATGGAAGTCGGGAAGGAAGAGAGGGAAGAGAGAGAGAGAGAGAGAGAGAGAGGAAATGGCTGGCGGAAGTGTCTTGGTGGCCGGTGCAGGCGTCAGCGGCAGCACCACGGGCGACGGAGGCCTCTGGGAGGAAGATGGCAGAAGCTTTCTGCCGTCGGCGTTTCCGGCGTCGGTGGTCGGCCGATTTTGGTGCCGATCGACTCCTCTCGGCCTCGGCTTTGTTTTGGCGGCGGTGTCGACATGGTGGCCGGAATCGGAGATTCACGGTGGAGAGAGAAAATGGTGGCAGCCCGGCATTTTTGGGCTTTTCCGTGAGCTCCGTGGAGGATGGATGATCGGAGGATGTATCCCGACTCTCCTCGGCTCAAGCTTCGCGATGGCAATCGGTTTCGTGGGCGATCGGGCTTCGTTTGTGAATCGACGGTCGAGATCGTCCGCAAATCTCTCCGGATGATCGGGTGTCGGATCGGAAAATCGGCGGTGGATCGCCATCGCCGTCGTTGTGAGTCCGATGGTGTGTTCGGATCGTCGATCGGACTCCGGCGAGTCGACCAAGCGATCGAACGTCTCGGTAAATTTCTTTGGCCCGTTAATTTTAGAAATCCTTGGTTTAATTTGTGTCTATGGTTTATATTGTGTACTTGATGATATTTGTGAGTCATAAATATTTGTCCTCGATTGGCCCGCCATAGTCGTGTTTTGTCTTTGTGTGGCGAGTCGGAAATAGTGAAGTTTGGGGACCCGACTCCCGTTGTTTTAATTGTTGGTTATTTGGAGTGTTTTCCGGCAGTCCTGGACCCGCTTTTACGGGGGGTAATGTTCGTGTTGTAGAGGAGGTTCTCACTGAATTTTCGTGAGTTCCCAAGTCGAGATTCTTAGACAGTTAGTTCTGTGAGTCTAGACCTAGGGTCTATTGTAATTGTTTCATCGTTTTGATAAATTATTTTCCGTGATTAGATGATCTGTCTGTTCGGCTCGCTCCTACCGAGGCACCTAAGCTGAGCTAGGAGGTCGCCAAATCTGTGAGTTAAAGTCATATATCGTTTACGCACGTGTCATGCATAAAATTTGATTTGCTACTGTGAACATTTATTTGCAATTTTAATTTTTTATTTAATTATTATTATTATCATTTGCATGATGCTCTTAATTACTATTTAAATATATTTTTCCCTTATTACCAATTTTAATATTGCATGATGACTCAGGATGGGATGGCAGTAGAACATAGGAGTTGGATGAGTGTCCAATATAATATGAGAGAGATAGGAAAAGGGTAAAGAGATAAAAAATTTGAGAAAGAAAGATTAAGGTCCCTGGTCGAGCATTGCTCTCGGGGCGCCAGTCTTATTGGATTAAGAGAGCCGAATGGCTACTAGATTTCTTATTTGGATATTTAAGTGACCAGACTGGAGGTAAGGTCCCTGGTCGAGCTTTGCTCTCGGGGCGCCAGTCTTATTGGATAAGAGAGCCAAAAGGCTAAGGCTGAGAGTTAAGTGACCGGACTGGAGGTAAGGTCCCTGGTCGAGCTTTGCTCTCTGGGCCCCAGTCCTGTTGGAATGAGAGGTTTGAGATGTTAGAGTTGAGGTTAGTTGAGACATAAGTGTTGAAATAATCGAGATTTTAGAGTTGGGATTAGAGTTCTACTGAAGTACTCTGTCCCGTTGCATGTGGAATAAATTTTGTTTAAGCATGGCATGACACGTATGGTTCGCGTGATTTACTAATTATTTTAAAATTAAATGAATGTGACATTGAGATATTTGAAACTGTTTTAGATATATGATTTTAACTCACTCTAGACCGGTCTCCATTTATGTTGTTTTTCAGATTCGTGACTGTTAGTTCTCTCGCGACTCTTATTCAGTAACCCGACTCCTTCATCATCGGGTGAAGTATTTGATTTGGTATGTAAAATGGTAAATCTTAGATTCTCCGCAGTAGTAAATAGTAGATGTATCAGTTGTAAATTTTCTGAGCTTCGGGTCTCGCCTAGTTTTTCTGGTAGACCGAAGTAATTTTGTAAAGTGTAACTATTAAGATAAATTGTGACTTTAATAATATTAATTTGAGATGAGATTTGTTTAAATCAGTGAGTGTCAGGCTTACTACGGGTTTCGGTGGCCTTAAGCCTATCCATTCCCTAGTGCCGGTCACGGGCCCACGGGTGGGGTCGTGACATGCCTCATCAAAAGCTAGCAAAGCAGCGTTGATAAAAGCTATGGTGCATGCGATGCCTACCTACACTATCTGGTGCCAAAAACCATTTGTGACAGAGTACAAGCTTTTATTGAAAAGGGATAAGCGACTCCACTAGCTTAGTTTGGATAATGTCTACAGCTCTAAGAAACATGGGGGTCTTGGTTTTAGGAATTTAGAGTTGTTCAATAAAGCCTTCCCATCAAAACAAGGGTGGAGACTCATGAAAGATGAAACATCACTGGTGGCTAGAACTCTGAAGGCGAAACATTATCCAAGGTTAGATTTTCTTAACGCCAGAAAAGGGCCTCGAAGTAGTTTTACTTGGCAAAATATTTTTGTTGGCCAAGATTTGGTAAGACGTGGAACTCATTTAGATAGTGGGTAAGCTCACAGCATTAGAGTTTTTGAGGATGGATGGTAAGCAAGATCTGATTCTTTTAAAGTATGGACATCGAGGAATGGTATGGATGTTGAGCTAAGGGCACAGGACTTAATGAATGAGACGTAGAGAGTGGAATAACACGTTCATTGACTTAAACTCTGTTCCCCTTCCCCAAGATGCGTGCAAATCAAAAAAATCCAATTAGCAAATTCTATTAAGAGACTTTAAAGTGGCAAGAGAGGTGTGGTTTGCATCTTGTTTGGGGTTGAATGTGCAGGGATTTATTGATGCATCACTATGTGTTGGTTTGAGTATATTTTGAGGCACTTGGACGAGGAGGTGTTTGGGTTTATTTTGCTTATTTTTTGGGCTTCGTGGTACCCTAGGAATGTATTTATTTTTTAGCAGAAACCCATGACCTGTAGCAAAATTCTCAACTTGAGTTATAAAGTGCATGCAGACATCGCCATCGCCATCGCTAATGGAAGTCATGAGCAGAGCCGGACAACTGTTTCGCCGATATGGACAAGGCCAGTTGGAGAGAGACATATTTGGATGGAGGAAGTGCCCAGAGTGCGTAAAACATATTTTGGCTGATGCCTTTCGTTAACTGATGCTTTTGTTTTTCTATCAAAAGAAAAAGACACCTCTTTTCAAAAGAAAATATTATAAGATCTTATTTGTTCTTTTATGTTTTAATTGTTAAACAATTTTTTCATCTTTGATCTTTCAATTGTAAGATCTCATGTTTGCTTACAGAAATATTATCAGATTTATTATGAAATTTATTTTGTTTATTTTTATAGCTAGCAATAAATAGATTTAATTATTATTAAAGAAATTCAAGACTCATATATATTATAAAACTATATTAATTTTCCATTAATAATTTTATTTGTTTTAAGAAGATAAACCTTAGCAAATACTTTTTAATATGAACAATTTTTTTTATTTCTACTTTAAAAATTATAAAAGTAAAGTATTTTGTTAGAAGTATATTGGAATTTTGATTTTACATATAAAATAATTATAAAAAATATAAAGACATTTTTTTTTTTTTTTTGTAAAAGTTCTGATTAGTGAAAGTGTCTATAGAATTAATTTTCTAGAATTAGACTTAATTATGCTTAGTAATTCAAAATCTTAATAAAATTAGAATAATACCCACCCAATGCATGTTTAATTATATATTTTCATTATTATTTTTTGTTATGAATATTTTTATATTATTTAATTATCTATTCAGAATATTATTTTTGATTATAAATAATATAAACATATGATACTAAATAAATGTAGATAATTATCTATAATTATTGATTTCAATAATGATTGAATCATTCGTTAAATAAAAATTTGTTCAGTTTTTTTTTTTGTTTCTTTTACTAATAATATTCATATAAATCTAAATAACTAGGAATATTTTATAAAATTGAAAAAAAAAACTATTAAAAATATAAATCAAACCAAATTAAATATTTCAATATAATTTGGTTTAATATTTATTGTTTAAATAATCTTTCAGAGTTTTTTGGTTGATTTAGTATTCTCTATTTTTAAGTACATAATTCAATAGTATTAATTTACTTTACATGTATAAAAATATAAATATTTTATTTTATTAAATTGCATAAAAAATATAATCAAAATTAATTTTTAATAAATATATTAAAAATAATTTATTTATTAATATAAAAATTGAATTCTATACATTAACAAAGGCTTTTTATTTGAGACTATAATATGCTGCAATAATTTTGATAAAATATATGTAATATAAAATAAAAAGATAGATGAATGGTCTAAATGAATATAAATATGATGATAAAGAAAAAGAATAATTCTTTAATTAATAGATAATTATTTTATTATGAAAATTAAAAAAGTTAAATAATCAATTAAAATTTAAAATTATAAAGAAGAATTTCATAAAAAAAGGATTATAAAATAATGTAAATCTATAAAAAAACTTATTTTACATAGTAATACAAAATTTAAAGGAATTATCTAAAGTTGAAGTTACAAAAAGAATTTAAAAATTTTAAAAATATGAAATAACAAAATATTATAACTAAGATGATAAATTTATAATAAAATATTCTCTAAAATAATAAAAATATGTTAGAATTTATTGATTCTCTAAAAATTAAAAAAATTAACTTAAGAGTGATACAATATGCTATGTAGGAGAAACGAAAGAGGTGAAATTCTTTTTCCTTTCTATAGGGACCAGGAGATTGGATCTAGCCGTAAGAAGAATGCTTGGCTGATAAATAACTCATTTTTTGGTTTTCGACCCCCTCAGTCACTACAAACGCCCCTGATCAGTGCAATGGGATGTGTCTATTTATCTATCTCTTGACTCGAAATGGAAACAGGTTTGAAAAAGGATCTTAGAGTGTCTAAGGTGGGGCCGGGAGGGTCTGGTCTCTTAACGCCTTCTTTTTTCTTCTCATTGGAGTTATTTCAAAAAGACTTACCACGGTAAGGAAGAAGGGGAGAATAAGCACACTTAGAGAGCGCAGTATAACAAAGAATTCTATGCTGCGTTCGAGAAGGATGAATCACTCCCGAAAAGGAATCTATTGATTCTCTCCCAATTGGTTGAACCGTAGGTGCAATGATTTACTTCACGGGCGAGGTCTCTGGTTCAAGTCCAGGATGGCCCAGCTGCGCCAAAGAAAAGAATAGAAGAAGTATCTGACTCCTTCGTGCATGCTCCACTTGGCTCGTGGATATAGCTCAGTTAGTAGAGCTCTACTCTTGCAATTGGGTCGTTGCGATTACGGGTTAGATGTCTAATTGTCCAAGCGGTAATGATAGTATCTTGTACTTGAACTGGTGGCTCACTCTTTCTAAATAATGGGAAAGAGGACCAAAACATGTCACTAAAAGACTCTACTGAGACAAAGATGGGCTGTCAAGAACGTAGAGGAGGTAAGATGGGCAGTTAGTCAGATCTAGTATGGATCGTACGGGGACAATAGATGGAGTCGGCGGCTCTCCCAAGGTTCCCTCATCTGGGATCCTTAGGGAAGATGATCAAGTTGGCCCTTGCAAACAACTTGATGTTTAAGAATCACCGCCAATACCTCGGTGTAGGTAAGTCTGGTATAATCATTTGTTCCATAGTCTAGGGCTATTTACAACTAGCCAATTATGAATTTTCAGATGTACGTACTAGTACTAGCAAATGCATCAAAGATGTAGTCATCGATTCTCCCGAGATGCCACAATTACCGCAAGCAAACATATTAATGACGAAGAACATATTTTTGCTATGCTACTAATACTTATACTTACTCTGCTATTCTACCCAAGTCTGACTGAGGAAGAATTAGGGGGGTATAAAACAAAAAAAGATTCGGTCTGGGGCATGTGGAATGAATCTACCATCGATAAAAAAAAGAATAAAAAAAGAAAACATTCTATTTCGACAAAAGATCCACACCCAAGTTCCATAGCTTTGGGTCCGCTATCCCGATCATGATTTTTCTACCTCTAGAAGGAAAGATCCTTTCCTTTTTGGCCAGTTATGGGCAAGGAGGGATTTGAACCCCCTGACATTGTGGTTCGTAGCCACGTGCTCTAATCCTCTGAGCTACAGGCCCCACCCCCTCTCCATTGGATCTGTTCCCAGGAGTACCCTAACAAAGGAACCTTTCCTTTCCCCAGCCATTTCGGGTTAAGAAGATGCGAAAGTGCCTCTCTCTCTCTATAAGAACGGGGCGTTTCGAGGTATGAAGTGGGAGAATGGAATTTCATAATTGGGGTTTTGAATAAGACAACCTTTTCATTTTTTTTTCGTATTGAAAAAGTAATAAGAATGAGGGATGTTAAGCTTTTTATCATCCTGGAGTCGAGCTATTTTTTCGCATGACCTCCCCTATAATATCTTCACCGCAGTAGAGTTTAACTACCAAGTTCGGGATGGATTGGTGTGGTTCCTCTACGCCTAGGACACCAGAATATCGAACCATGAACGAACAAAGAAATGAGAGAAAATCATATTTGCTAGTGATTGTAAGGCCCTAATTCTTGACTAGGGGGGACACCAAAGGCCTCTGCCCTTCCATTCTTGGATCAATAGAAAGGGAGGGCAAAGCTTTTGGCTTTTTCATGTTGTCAAAGAGTTGAACAATAAAAATAGATGGCGAGTACCTAATCAAATTGATCGGGTCATGTAGGAACAATGTTCAAGTCTACCGGTCTGTTAGGATGGCTCAGCTACATACATCACTGCACTTCCGCTTGACACTTATCATAATGATAAACGGCTGGTCTTGTTGTGACCTTCTTTTGAATTCTCAAAACTTCTATCACTCCACCCCTGCAGGGGTAGAGAACCCGTTGCTGTCTCGGCTGTGCTACTGAAGTTTCTAGGGAAGTCAGAATAGGAGAGCACTCATCTTGGGGTGGGCTTACTACTTAGATGTTTTCAACAGTTATCCACTCCATACTTGGCTACCCAACGTTTACCGTGGGCATGATAACTAGTACACCAGAGGTGCGTCCTTTTCGGTCCTCTTGTACTAGGGAAAGGTCCTCTCAATGCTCTAACGCCCACACTGGATATGGACCGAACTGTCTTACGATGTTCTGAACCCAGCTCACGTACCGCTTTAATGGGAGAACAGACCAACCCTTAGAACATACTACAGCCCCAAATGGCGGAGAGCTGACATCAAGGTGCCAAACCTTCGCGTCGATGTGAACTCTTGGGAAGATTAGCCTGTTATCCTTAGAGTAACTTTTATCCGTTGAGCGATGCTCTTTCCACTCGGCACTGTCGGATCATTAAGGCCAACTTTCGTCTCTGCTCGACGGGTGGGTCTTGCACTCAAGCTCCCTTCTGCCTTTGCACTCGAGGGCCAATCTCCGTCCGGCCCGAGGAAACCTTTGCACACCTCCGTTATCTTTTGGAAGGCCTATGCCCTATAGAAACTATCTATTTGAGATTGTCCCTTGGCCTGTAGGTTCTGACACAAGGTTAGAATTCTAGCTCTTCCAGAGTGGTATCTCACTGATGGCTCGGACCCCCCCGGAAGGGGGCCTTCTTCGCCTTCCACCTAAGCTACGCAGGAAAGGCTCAAAGCCAGTCACGGGGAACAATGAAGCTTCATAGGGTCTTTCTATCTAAGTGCAGGTAGTCCACATCTCCATAGACATGTCTATTTCACCGAGCCTCTCTCCAAGGCAGTGCCTAGATCGTTACGCCTTTCGTGCGGGTCGGAACTTTCTCAACAAGGAATTTTGCTACATTAGGGTTTATAGTCACGGCCGCTGCTTCACCGGGCTTGGCCACCGGCCTCCACATCAGTCACCAACTTCCTTGACCTTCCCAAGACCGGGCGTCATCCCCAATACATGGTCTTACCGACTTTGTAGAGACTGTGTTTATTATAAATACTGGGGCTTGGTCACGCAACCCCTCGAGGAGGCACCCTTCTTCCGGGTTACGGGCTATTTTGCGAGTTCCTTCAAGAGAGTTGTCTCGTGCCCCTAGGTATTCTTTACCTACCTACTGTGTCGATTTCGCACAGTACCCTTTTATCAAGGTCGTATGAGCTTTTCCGGTAGTATGGCATGGGTTACTTCAACGTCATAGTGTCCGGTACTCGAACATTGGCTCGAGGCATTTTCTCTACCCCTTCTTATCCCTGAAAAGCAGGGACACCGTGCGTCCTTGAACCGATTACCATCTTTCTGGCTAACCTAGCCTCCTCCGTCCTCAAGACCAATAAGGGGTAGTGTAGGAATATTCAATTGTTGTCCATCGACTACGCCTGACTCACCCACTGTGGACGAACCTTAGGTGATATATATATATATATATATATATATATATATATATTGAACTTAGAATTAGACTCCTGCTACATGAATTATAATTAATAAATTAAATTACTAAATAAATAAATTAACGTAATTAACTAAAAATTAATGAGACTTTACCAATAATTAATTTAATAAAAATTAATATTGATAATTAATATAATAATAAATAATATTAATAATTAATATGATAATACTGGAAATCATTAAATTCGTCAATCCCTTTTATTTTGTTCTTTTATGAAAAATTGGCCGGTCGTTGTATGTGATAATTATACTATATTGATCATTCCTTATCTAATGATTATCAATCCGTGCATAAAAAATTAATTATGAGTATAAAAACCTATTTATTGAACTTTTAGTTTAAAATAATTAAGTCTAAAGAAGATAAGGAACTTTATTATCTTTTATAAAAATTCTACTTATTGAAAGTGTCTAAAATTAGATTTAATTATATTAAATAATTAAAAATAGTTAACTTCTAGAATTAATTTTATACTAATAAATTATTAATTATTAATATTAAGTTATAAATAACTAATTAATTTTTTAACTAAAGGATTACTTACTAAGTTAATCAGTAAATTTGTCTATCACTCTTTTTTCATATTAGAAGTTCTCTGTAGAGGTCATCAATTGTAATAATTTTATAAATTATTTCCCTTTTTCTTACTGAAGAAATATATTATTGGTTTAAAAAAATTAACTTTTTATGACTTATGAAGTATAATATTTATGATGTATAAAATTTTGGATTCATCTACTTATTGGTAAGTAGAATTAATTTTATTATTTTGATACTTTCTAGTAATAAAACATTCCTTCTCCAATAAAATTCATTCTTTCTTAATTCTTATTTTAATAAAAATTCATGTTTCTTACTTTTCTATATTAAATTTTTAACTTATTCTTCAATTATGATTTTAATATGACTGTTAATATTAAAATGCATAAATCAATTAAGGTAATTTAGTCATTTACTAATTTAATTTAGTAATTAATGATTTATTTAGTATAAATTTAATTCTAGAAAACTATATTAGAATTTTTAATTAAATAATCTTTATAATTCTTTGTAAAACATGAAAATTGCAAGTTTCAAGACTTTAAATTTGAGAACTTAAATTTTCATGAAAGAAAGAGAAAACATAATTCAAATAACAAAGTATTTTTTTCTCTTTGATTTTTCATTTGAAATTAATATTTTCATTGAAAACGACAACAAATTAGAAAGTATGTAATAGTTCAAAAATAATTATAAATGAGAGGCTCCAAATAATCTAAAGTCAAAACAGCCAGTATTTTGAATAAGAAACTCTCTAAGGAAAAATAATTTGGCAATTACATCTTTATTGATGGGATGCTTAATAATTGGATAAAATTTAACTGAGTAATTTGGAATTTGGAATTATGGATTTTCTTTTGTATAAATTAATCATCTTCACAAGTTGGATTATAAATAAATTTCAAGTATATAGTCTCTATTATAAGCATGTTTTATATTGCTAATTTTAAATTTTAATTTATATACTATAAAGCCTTTTTGAAAACTTTAATATTGTTACAAATACTTTCAATTTGATTCTATTAAAATGTAATATATGATATTAATATTATTATTGACTTTTTATACTCATAAAAATTTTAAATTTATATTAAATTATTATAATTACATCATATGTATGGCTATTTTTTTAGCTAAACGCAGGTAAAAAGATATTAGTAATATTAAAACTGAAAGTTAGTTTTATGATAAAAAAATTAAATTTTTCTCTTTAAAAATTAAATTAAAAAGATACTTTTTTCTCTTTCATTGTAACTATCTCTATGGACTCTAAGGAAATTAAAATGTCGATTTTACTCTTAATCTAATGTTAATCGTTTTTGTTTGAAATATTAGTTATAAATATAAATCAAAGTAGAAAGAATTATAAAAATTATTTAATAATTAAAAATTTTAATAGAGTTGAATTTTTAAAATTAGATTTATACTAAATGAATTATTAATTATTAAGTTAAAATAATAAATAACTAAATAATTTTAATTAACTAAAAGATAAGTAAGGGTAATGACTAACTTTGCCTATCCCACTTATTAGCTTTTTTTTTTTTTTTTTTTTTTTTTTTTTTATATGTACGTTATGATAAGTAGAAAGTATCTTTTTCTGCCAATCAACTTTTATGAGTTTACTTTTACATTTTCTTAATTCAAATTTTAAACAATGGATCTATTTAAAATTTTTTAGTGTTTACTCAGAATATCTATAATCAAGCAAGAATGCAGTAAACGGTAAACTCTTCTTAATATTGTATAATTATAAGAATTTGAACTCATAAACTTTAATATCTATATTCCAGCAAGGATGTAGTAAATGGTAAACTCCTCTTAGTATGCCTTAAAATTAGTCAGTGTACTACTAGATCAATACCATATTGGTGTCAATAGTATCTAATAATTAAAACAATAATAACACAATAACTCTTTCTTTTTAACTATGGATTTAGCATGTAAGCATATATTTTATCTTCCTTTCTGTATTTTCCTTCTCTTTTCTCTCTCCAGCCTCAATATCTTTGATTTGTTCTTAAATTATTCAGGTAAAAGTCAGTTATAAGGAGAGATCACGAGTCAACCACTAAGTCTTTGGCACAGTAAAAGAGCTTTACGAAAATTAGATAGAGCTGTCAAGTTCAAACCTTTATTTCTCTTTTTTATAATAATAACTATAAAGAAAAGATATGGGTCCAAGTCGTTCTTTGTAAATATAATGTGGCCTTGATCATATTCCTTCTCATCTTCCGAGTAAGAATGGGTCTCATGTTTGGAGATCAATTTGCAAGAATTGGAATGTTATCAAAAGCGGAGTGAGATGGATTATTGGTAATGACAGAAAGGTTCTCTTTTGGCTAGATCCTTAGATGGCTAATAGTAAACCATTGTTGTTTTATGCTACTGGCCCGATGTTTGAGGAAGTCTTAGAGGCAAGGGTCTATCACTTTGTTAGCTCCAACGACAATTGGATTTGGGCTAAGTTTTCTAAGGTCTTGCCATCTCAAATCTTTCTCAAAATTACAAACGTTAAACCTCCTTGTAATGAGGATGGTGATGATTTTATGACTTGGGCATGGCCTAAGAATGGAAAGTTCTTTGTTGGGACAGCCTATAACCAAATGGTGAGCAGTGAATGGAATGAGGAAAATTTCTCATAGAGGTTGGCATGGGATTAGAAAGGGCCTTTAGAGGATAAAAGTTTTCATTTGGCTAGCTTGAACAAGAATTTGACTGCCAAAGTGAAGCTGGTTAGGAGGTAAATTAAGGATGTTCCTATTTTGACATTTGTGGCAATGCTGTAGAGGATATTCTCCATGTGTTGCGGGATTATTTGGTAGCTAGACAAATCTAGAAAAGCTTAATTCCTCCGGATAGCCAGATGGCTTTCTTCTTACTAGACCTGCATAATTAAATGTTAAGTGATACAGGCATTCAAGGAGAGATAAATTGGTCTATCACCTTTAGAGTTGCTCTATAGAAATTATGGAGGTGGAGAAATGATGCGCGTTATCTGTACATGACAAAATGCACCGATCGTATTAAGTAATACAATAATAAATAAGAGCATCGTTCCACTAGGGATCTAATTGTGAGTAATATCTTCAATCATACACTAATATTTAGCAATCATAATATTGTTGGGTTGTAATAATATTTAATGGTCAAATAATCTTGAAAACAAAGATTAAAACAATTAGTAAACTTATCAAGAATAAAACCAATTTAGACAGTAAATCTCCTTAATAAGTTAAGTATTTCATGAAACAAACAATAGTTAATTCAAATCAAGAGTTGAGTTAGCATTTCATAAAATTAGGTTTAAACCTTTCTCAAGTGATTAAACCCCTAATTCCTAAGAGGAGGGAGAGGAATCTCTTCCCAAACTAACTCACTTAGGTCATGCATTAAGATTAAAAAACTATTCAACCAAAGGATCTTGTAGATCTATCTTTAGTATCCTAATCAATCCTCAATCCCTAAGATGTTATCAATTTATAAAAAGTTATCTCTAATCACTTTATGAAAATAAATCATAGTCAATACGTCGACTTATCAATTGAAATAGATAATTAAGCAATCAAAGGAACAAAACAACTCATAGAAAAAATTAATTGTATTAACTTTGAATCAATCCATACAAAACAAATTAGGGTTCATCAAAACCAAAATAGCAAGAAAATTAGTTCCTAAAAATTACAATAGAGAAATAAAGATTAGGAAAAGAAGATCTCAAACTATTCATGGAAGAGTAGAGACAAAAATCTTCAATCTTCAAAAGTAATGAATGAATTAATGTTCTTTCTTGAGAAATAACAATCAAAACCCTAAAAATGAAAGAAAGATAAAGTTTCTAAGTATTTCTCTCTCTAGAAATGAAAATATAACAGAACTTCCTTAAAAAACCCCTAAAGTCCTTTAAATAGTGTATTTTTATGATTGACAAGGGGACCACACGGGCACCACAAGGTCGTGTGATGTCCTTAGCTTTTCGAAGCTTGAATATATATTTCTTTCTGTTCTTTACTCTACGGGCTATTTTAGGATATCATAAAAATTGAATTAAGGCTTACGTTCTTCATCAAAGTTGTAGCTTTTGAAGAGTAGTTCATTTTAAGATTTGCAACACTTCAATTAAACCTCTTTAGCTCTAGATAAAGTCCAAATACTGAGACTGACCCAAACAGAGATGGAGTGCATAACATCTGACTTCAACCTAAGCTTTCTCATCCTTAGCAACCTAATATGGAGTTGAGCTATTTATAAGCATTATAGCTGAGGAAGTCCTCTACAAAATTGATGAAGACCAGTTTTCAATTCTAAACCTGTAAGATCACAAAAAACTACACTAAAACTAATGCGATTAAATCTGCGTAATGCTGAAATATCAGTCTGACACGGAAAGCACACGCCCGTGTGGATCCTTCATACAATCTGCCATTTCTTACAACTCAAATGAGAAGGCACACGCGTGTGCCTTCCCGTGTCACATTGAACTTTGGATAAATATGCCTTTTCTTTGCTAGATTCTCATACTTTTCAATTTTATTTGACTCATTAACATGTATTATCCTTAAAGTGCCTAAAAGAACTGAAAATTAAGCTTGAATAAACAAATCAAATTAAATTGCAGTAAAAATTAATATAAGATAAAGCTGAAAAGTAAGTACCTTTAGCACTTATTAAATTTCCAAACACTTAGCAATTGCTTGTCCTCAAGCAAATTGAATAGAATCAGAAATAAAGAAATAATAAACTCTTTGTTTAACAAATAGATATTAAATAATATCAAGGTTAATCATTCATATCATTAAAGCCTAGAATCATTAGCCAATAATTAATCCTTAAACAAAATACCAACATCTAGGGGAATCACATAATAGGAAGTAATGAAAATTAAAACCTTAACATCTAAAGTCAGGGAAATGAGCATTCTTTGCAAATAACCCAAAATTTTAAAGAAAATAGAGAAAAGATTTTTTCCCTGAGCACAAAAAAACTTCATGAACCGCAATTACTTATGTCTCTGTTTTTTTTAGAGATCTATGCATATTCAAAATTGTCATTCTTTTGACGCGAATGTAGATATGGATGATGCCAACCCCCAGTTACTTAACTAGAGTCACAAATCTAAATAACTACTCATATTCTCGGGTTTCTTTCAATTTATTTCTTTTTATTTCGAATGAGAATAGCGGAATAGAGCAAAAAACTCTTAGCATTGTATTTTGTTTACGTTCATTTTTTTGACATTTCGAAAGAATAAGAGAGTACAAAGGAGTATTAGATGTGTCTACTTGATAAGATTAAGCGAAATTTGAAAACTTAATGCTCATAAATATAACTAAAGTTTCAAGATATAAAAATAACGCGACATTATGAATTAAAAATCCTAGCATGGATACCAAGTTCAAGTCATAATTCAAAGTGAAATCAACTAAATCGCAATTCAATAAATGACTAACCAAATTTATTATTTTGTACCTATAAATTTGAGATAGAGAAAATCATAATAAGTAATTAATTAAACTTAATAAGCTTATAGAAAATTAATCACAAATAGGCAAAAGACAACAAAAATGCTTCCCCCACACTTAATCGACATTATTGTCCCCAATGTATTTGTTATATAACGTACAATAAAATAAAATAAGGAGGAGACTTAAACCGAATGATTGTCGTTTTTTTTTAATTCAAAATTCATTCTAATTCACAAGTCATCTGTTTATCTATCGCACATCTAAGAATAGAAATAAATGTTATAACATATATAGTCATCCAATAACAAAAGAAAACAAAAACACTAAAAATAAAAAAACCATAAATATCCTAATTAAGTACAATCATCTAAAAATAAAATAAAAGACATAGAAACAAATCAAAATAAAAGTCCAGCTCAAATGCTAGAACAAGGTGGAGGTTCAAATCCTCCATACCATCATCTCCACCAACCTACATCAAGGAGCTTAATCATCACCACCAAAAATGCATATTCTAAATGAGATAAGAATTGCTTAAGCTTCAAAGTTAGTAGGTATTTAATAGGAGGCTTCATTCTTTCTTTGATGGGCATCTCAATAGCTTTTGATGTTTTCAGTTTTTCTGGTTTCTGCACAAGACACAACTCAAAAGTATCTTTAGCAATAATAGATAAAATTAAATTGACAATTTCATGCTCTATCATATCAACACTAGAATCCATATCATTAAGTGCAAGTGGGTGTTTTATGCCATTGGGGGTTTAAAAAGTCAATTGCTCATCCCCTACCCTAAGAATGAGTTTACCATCATGAACATTAATATAGTTCTAGCTGTAGCAAGAAAGGATTTATCAAGAATAAGGAAAACATCAACATCCTCATCTATATTCATGATCATAAAATCCACAAGAAGAATAAACTCTTGAACCTTTACCAAAACATCTTCAATGATATCCCTAAGGTATACAACAGATTTATCAGCTAGTTGAACACTCATGAGTGTTGGTTTAGGTTCTCTAAGTCCTAGTTTCTTAGAAAAATTATAAGGCATAACACTAATGCTAGCCTCCAAGTTAGCAAGTGCATTTTCAACATTTAAATTACTAAGCTTCTTTCGTAATCGCCTCTCAAAGATCGCCGAGCTCTTCTCTGATAGTTGCACCATTGACACTTCCTTAAGCTTCCTCTTGTTAGAGAGGAGTTCCTTTAAGAACTTAGCATACTTAGAAATTTACGATAGAGCTCCTATAAAAGGTATGTTAATATGCAACTACTTAAAGAGTTCAAGAAACTTACTAAATTTTATATCCAATTTGTCCTACAGAAGATGGGCTGGAAATGGTACCCTTGGTTTATACTCCTTCACAAAAGGGGTAGGCTTTGGTGTTACTTCTACTTTATCTTCTACTTTATCTTTAACCGCATCAGATTGCTTTTCTGCTTACTTTGTTTCAGTTCATAATTATTTTCCATTTCTGAAAGTAATGACCTTGAGTTGCTCTCTAGGATTTGTCTCTATGTTGCTAGGCAAGCTTCCTTGGGACCTTTCACTCAAAAGCTTTATAATCTGCCCCACTTGATTTTTTAAGTTGTGAATCGAATCTTGTTGGTTCCTAAGAGCAGTTTTTGTATACTGAAACCTTAATTCAGAAGCTAAGATAAATTTCTCCATCATCTCCTCTAAATTACTCCTTCTAGGAGGAGCTTGTTGCTGGTTTTGCTATTGAAATCCTGGTGGTGGAGGTCTTTGCTGATTCTGATTCCCCCAAGAGAAATTCAGATGATTTCTCCATCCTAAATTATATTTATTGCTGTAGGGGTTGTTCTATTGGTCTGAAGCATTACCCATATAATAAACATGCTTTAGCTTAGCAAAAGTATTGCCATTTTGGCAATCTTGACATAGATGACCACACCTATACCAATCACAAGTCATAACTTGTGCCTGTCTTCCAGATGAAGACATAGTCAAAGCATCCATCTTCCTGCTCATAGCCTTTCACTGTGCATTTACAGTTACCATAGGGTCTACCGCATGGATTCCACTCCTTTTGACTCAAACCTACTCTCTTGGATTCTGCCATTGATAGTTCGTGACTGCCATATCCTCAATAAGATCCATAGCTTGCTCAAGAGTCTTATTGTTTAGTGATCTACCTGCTGTAGTATTAATAGACTATTTACTTGCGTAATTCAGTCCATTAAAGAATGTTTGAATTTGTAGCCATAAAAGTAAATCATGGTGTGGATGGCTTCTCAGTAAATCTTTGAAACATTCTCAACAATTGTATAGAGTCTCATTCTCTTACTGAAGAAACCTTGTTATGTCATTCCTTAACTTGGCCATCTTAGAAGGTGAAAAATATCTTTCCAAGAGTTTCTCGGCCAGCTGATTCCAAGTCGTAAATATCCTACTTGGAAATAACTTCAACCACTTCTTTGGCTTATCCCTTAATGAAAATGGGAATAGCCTCAACCGAATAGCACCATCTAATACCCTATTAATCTTGAAGGTATCGCAAATCTCCAGAAAATCATTTAAATGGGTGTTTGGATTACCATTTGAATGATGTTAGGCTTGATCTCGAAGTTTTTTACTACAACATTTGACCTTATAATACTCGATGTGGCCCCATTAAGAGTTTGGCATGCATACTCCTGCATGATTCTCTCCCTCGGTGGAGCTGCCATCCTTAACTATTCCCCTTCTTAGTTTGGTTCTCCTTCTTGATTTCGATTCTGTAACTCTGCTGGCATTTCGGCTAAAGCTCGTTCTCGTTCTTCTCTTTGTTGCTTCCTTAAAGTTCTTTCCAACTCTAGTTCGTAAGCAAATAATTCAGTTGAACTAGCTCGGGTCATATACAAATTCAAGTATTTACAGAAAATACAAACATAACAAAGATAAATCAAATGAAAAATAAAAATGCTAAATTACTAGCTTTTGAATTACTAATGATATCACAATAGAAAATAGGTCCCCGATAACGGCGCCAAAAATTTGATGCGTGCTATCTGCACATGGCAAAGTGCACCAATCGTATCAAGTAATATAATAATGAATGAGAGTATCGTTCTACTAGTGACCTAATTATGAGTATTACTTTCAATCATACACTAATGTTTAACAATAATAATGTTGTTGAGGTGTAATAATATTTAAAAGTAAAATAATCTTTAAAACAAAGATTAAGACAATTGGTAAAGCCTATTTAGGTAATGAATCCCCCTAATAAGTTAAGTATTTCATGAAACAAACAACAATTTCAAATCAAGAATTGAGTTAGCATTCTACAAAATTAGGTTTAAACCTTTCTCAAGTGATTAAACTCCTAATTCATAAACGGAGGGAGAGAAAATCCCTTCTCGAACCCACTCACTTAGGTCATACATTAAGATTAAGAAACTATTGAACCGAAGAATCTTGTAGATCTATCTCTAATATATCAATTCTCAATCCCTAAGATGTGATCAATTTATAAAAAGTTATCTCTAATCAGTTTATGAAAATAAATCTCAATCAATACATCGACTTATCAATTAAAATAGATAATTTAGCAATCAAACGAACAAAATAACTCATAGAAAAGATTAATTTTATTAACTTTGAATCAATTCATGCAAAATAAATTAGGGTTCATCAAAATCCAAATAGTAAGAAAACTAGTTCCTAAACATGACAATAGAGAAATAAAGATTAGAGAAAAAAGATCTCAAACTATTTATAGAAGAATAGGGATGGAAATCTTCAATCTCGGAAAGTAATGAAGGAATTGATATTCTTCCTTCAGAAATATTAATCAAAACCTTAAAAATGAAAGAAAGAGAAAGTTTATAAGTGTTTCTTTCTCTAAAAATAAAAATATAACGGAACTTTCTCAACACAACCCTAAAAGTTACTTAAATAGTGTATTTTTATTACACGGGCACCACACAGCCGTGTGACGTCCTTAGCTTTTCGTAACTTGAATATGTGTCTCTTTTCATTCTTTACTTTGCAGACTATTTTAGGGCATCGTAAAAATCTAATTGAGGCTTACATTCTTTATCAAATTTTAGCTCTTGGAGATTAGTTCATTTTAATATTTTGAATCACCTCAATAAGACCTCTATATCTCTAAATAAGGCCTAAACACTAAGATTGACCTAAACAAAGACGGACTGCACAACATCTGATTTCGATCCAAGTTTTCTCATCCTTAGCAACCTAATATGGAGTTAAGCCATTCATAAGAATTATAGCTTAGGAGGTCCTCTATAAAGTTGATGAAGACCACTTTTCAATCCTGGACCTTTAAGATCACAAAAAAGTATATTGAAGCTAATGAAATCAAATATGCGTAATGCTGAAATTCGCCTATTAATATGACACGAGAAGCACACGCCCGTATGGGCTTCCCATGTGGACCCTTCATGCATTTGCCATTTCTCACAATGGAAGACTACATGCTTGTGTGGCTTCCCGTTTCACACTGAGTTTTGGATAAATATGACTTTCTTTTGCCCGATTCTCATACTTTTTAATTTTATTTGACTCTTTGATATGTATTATCCTTAAAGTGCCTAAAACAATTAAAAATTAAGCTTGAACAAACAAATCAAACTCAATTGAAAGTAAAATCAATATAAAATAAAGCTAAATAATAAGTGCTTTTAGCACTTATCAAGAAATGAACTCTTTTTTTAAAATGCAAGCTTGTGGAAGGAGCGAATGATATCTGACATTCTTTGTTTTTAGCTGAAATTGCAAGGACTGCCGAAGGTCATGGTAGTAGAAGCTATAACGAGTTGCTTGTCTATTAGACACCTTCAAAGGGACCCAGTTTAAAGCTCAACACTGATGTGGCTTTCTGCTCGAATACTATGCATGTGAATGGGGGTGGGGTTCTGCAGGATGTTAAGGCTATGTGGCAGGAAAGCTTTATCATGAATATAGGGTGTTGCTCAATTACTAAGGTGCAGGTATGGGCCTATTTAAAGGTCTACATTTTGCTTGGGAGAGAGGAGTTTGAAACCTAGAATTAGGGCTGATAGCTTGTGTATCGTGCAGCTTGTCGAAAGTCAAAAATTAGGGATCAACACTCACTGCCAGCTTACGAAGGGTATTAAGAATCTTTTGTCTAGGAATTGGCAAGTCTTATTAAGGCATATCTTCAGAGAGGCCAACAGGGTAGCTAATTAGCTAATAAGCTTTGCTTCAACTTTTCCATTGGTTTTTATAGGGATAATAATATAAATGGTCACTAAACTTTGCAATTAATTTTATTTGGATTATAAAATTTTAATTTATTTTATTTCAACAATTCAATATTAGTTTTAGTTGTAATTTAGTCACTTTGCCAATAAAAAATTGCCATGTCACAATTTTCTTACTTAATTATATTTTTCTTATTAATTGTTTTTACTACCATCAATCTTGTATTTAAGAAGTGAATAATTGAAATAAAATTAAGATTAAATGACAAACAAAAAAAAAAAGATTTTATGATTAAAATAAAACGGAATACAAAGTTGTTTTAAAGAATCCGCCGGTCATCTCTTATTTCAGGATGTTGTTGACTACTAGTAGAGTTATCAGTATTTATTAGCTTTCTTTAAATCTCTTTTTTGTAAAAGAAGAAAAAAAGGAGTGCGAGTCAATTTTTCAGTTCAACATTTATTCTCAAGTAGAAGCTCTCTCTTATTACAAACTGAAGAGATGAGACCATCCATCAAAGTCTTCTTTTATTTTTCCGGACTTCGCATTGACCTACACATCCCCCCGCTCCCCATAGAAAAAGATAAAAAAAGGCCATGTACGCCTTTCTCAGTACAAAGCTTAAGCATCATAATGCCTTCTTCCTGACTGGAACCTTGAGCTACCTAAGGTTGTTTCCTCTCTAGCAAACTTGATTCTCCTTGCCTCTTCTATCGACACCCGGAATGCATTGGCAATCACCTCCACTGGCATGCCGCGAACAGCAGAAGTGCGGCCGGAAAGATCAGAGGTCATGGCATTGTCGTTGGTCTTGAAGGCAACGTATTCGAATCTGTCACTCTCTGACCGTTTCACCACCACAAAGTTCTGTGGCACGGTCAGGACCTGTCCTTCTCGTACATTTCCATCGAACACACTGTTGCCGTTCTCATCCACCACCTGAATCCGTGCTTGACCCTTCACGGCATAGATTACGCTGTGGGCATTTATATGCCAGTGGGGTAACCTCACAGCATCCTGCCAGGAACATATCAATCATTATAAGTTGTGGAAGCGCTTCATTATAGTTAGAATCGAAGGAGCATTGATGACTTACATTGCGAAGAACGACATGCGAAGCACTGAGTTGGAGCCATCGCAGAATAGGGAGGTTGTGGCTGTTGACAGTGCTAACACGGCCAACTTCTGGGACAAATACATCAGAGCGAGAGGGATCAGCAATGTTCTCTTTCATTCTCATGGTGCAAAATGTCTCCTCAACGCCATTGTAACGTCCTGGTCGGCCTTCTTGCTCTCTCTCTCGTTGTTCCTCTCTCTCCTGTTGAGTCCTGGGTGGCCTAACTACCAGAAGCCTACCTTCTACATTCACAATGCTGCCTCTGAAGTCACTTTGGCCTTGAAGTTTCCTAGCCAACTGCTCGTCCACGTTGAAAGCTTCGGCAAGGACTCTTGAGTCTATTCCGCAGAAAAGATTGTTGCAAGAAACATGTGGCGGCTGACTTGGACGGCGAGAAAATTGATGCTGGCCGCGCTCATAGTCGCCGCGTGGAAGTCGTGGGAACACATCTTCTGTATTGCCAGCTAGATAAAAGTCCTGTTAACAAGTTCAAGAAAAACCATAAAATGTGAATTAACGCCTAACAAACACCTGACCGCATATACATGCGTAGGTAGGCATATGTTTTTGTTTCTTACTCTGGGGTTCCTATCAAGCTGGTTGCCTATGTTGGCAGTGTCAAGCACAGAAATAGTAACGACAGGCTCATTGCCGTCATTGTAGCACCAGTGGGCTACTCCAGCAGGCAAAGCAATAACATCGCCCTTACGGAAATGACGAATCTTCTGGTGCTGATCACGAACTCTGCTGCTGCCACCTGATTGCTGAGACTCTTGGAGTGTTTCAGCACATCCCGGGAGCAAGACCCCTGTCATTCCTCTACCTGTATATAAACAAATTAATCATCTCATAATCCAAAATTCCAAGCACATTAACTCACATATACCGCTTGGTGTATATAATTTCAGCTTTTGAATATATAATTTTACCCTGGACAACGTATAAGAGTTGAGGAGCATTGCTATAGGATGGCAATAGAAGGCCATTGGGATGAATGGTGCGCCTAACAACAGCAACACCAGCGCATTGGAACTGATCACGGTTAGGATTCCACGACTCAACCAAACCAGCTTCGGTCTGAATACGTTTATCGGGTTCGAGGGCATAGAGTTTATTGAGTTGGCACTCATTACCCTGCTGAAATTCACGGCGAGCTAGAGAGCCATGGAAGAGAACAAGTAGGAAGAAAGAAAGAGAGAGCAGCGAAGAAGGCTGAACCATAGTGGCAGAGAGGAGGGGATAGGTGGTTCTGGGATGGAAATGGCGAATGGAAGGGGTTGGTATTTATAGAGGAAGAAGGAGATGCAAAAGAAAGATGATCGTAAGGTTTCTTTGGTCACTCTCTTTGATTTGCATGGCTACTTCATCTTAACTTCTTACACCTAATAAAGTCAGGCAGGGCAGGTGTATCAAAACTCCATAGAAGAATACAAAAGTTTGTGACTGGGGAAGAAGGAAAAAGAAGAAGACAACATTGGATTGCAAAAACCATTACCATAACACCAAAAAGTGATAAAGTGTCTAATAACTATGTTTGATCTATAACGTCCAAATAAAGAGAGATTAGAGACAAATGTGTTACTTTTTTCTTCTTCTTTTGCAATTATATATAACACTCTTTTGCATTTCCATGCCCAATTGTTTAAATCACAATGATCTTATAAAGGGGTGTGAATATTTTATTTAATTTTATTTTAATTATAAAATTTTAATTTATTTTACTTGGGTCATTCAATTTTAATTCAACTAATAAAAAAATAATTAAAAGAAATATGATATATTAACTTTTTATCAATAGAATGACTAAATTGCAAACAAAATTCAAATTAAATAATTGAAATAAAATAAAGTAAAATTTTGTAACCAAAATAAAACTAAATAAAAAATTGAATGACCATTTATATTATTATTTTAATATTTTATTATATCTATATATTGATAATCTAATATCCTTTACTTTAAAATATTTCGTTGTTTATAATATTTATCATATTATAATTCAAACTGAATGATTTTTTACTAATAAAAATCTTAAGAACACAAATCTCATATTATTAGTTCAAACTGTATGATACTTTACTAGTAATATTTGAAGAACACAAATCTTATATATATACACATAAAATTCTTATTAATTTGAAGAGAAATTAACCCTAGCTAGTTGTAACTAGAGTTACAGCCACATATATGCGAACAAGTCAAGACCAGACTGCAGGGCAATTAATGATCAACGTCCCCTAAATGTCCCTAAAGGGAATCTGCTACAAAGTCTGTCTAATTAATGGGTACATAAGGTATTATACATAAGTTTCCACTGTGAATGTCCTCTTCCTTAATTGTTACTAATCCTGAGAATTTCTTTTTTAAAACAAACACTCTACTCAATTAAAAATATACAGGGGACTTATAAAAGACTATGTCTTGTAGAAATTGTTTTTCAAATGAAAATAGAAAAGGCCTTCTACCGCAGCTGACCCACAGGCCAATAGAATTTTGGTGATATTTTTTTTAAATTAAAAAAAAAAAAACAGTTTTTTTATGTTTTAACTTTGAAAAACTTTTAAAGACAAGTTAAATATGTTTTCTATGTTTTTTTTAATAAAAACTCACTTATTTTTAAATAAAAATAATAAATTTTCATTTCATTTATTCTAAATCTATCCTATATACTTAAAATATTATCTAAATATATATAAAGTAAATATGTTTTATAAATTTTATAAATTTTCTATTAAAATGAAAATTTTCATTTTTCTTAAAAGTTAAAAGATAAAAATAGAAAGAAAACATGCGTCTGAAAATTGGTAACCGCCTACTACTTCTTACAATAGTGTAAATATCAAAACTACCAAGACAATGGCTTGTCATAAAGTAAACTAAATGCATAGCTAGACACAAGAGCATTTCAATGATAAACAGTAGACCAAAGTCTCAACTTCATAAGTAAAATAATCTGAGTATCTATCTCAGAGATGAATTTTTCCTTTTATGTATGTAGATCAAAAGAGTGATAACCACAACAGAGAAAACATGCCAAAAATACAGTTTACCTGAGAATCCATGACTAAGTGAGCTGCTGGATAGGGTGATAAAAGAGCAGTGCACGTGATATTGGCACGGCTCAATCAAAAAGCAGGGCCCATAACATTTTGAGCACTGTTTTCTTATTGAACCGGACCAATATCCCGTTTGATTCACCTGTTCCATCTGATGCGTATATGGCAATGACAAAGCTTTTCTAATCCATTTTACTCACCATCTTTCATTTGGAAACGAGTCTTCTATCTAAATATATACACAACATACAAACAAAAAGTTCAAAACAATAAATTAAGAAAAAGATAAAACATAAGAGAAGATCAATACAAAGAGTAGGAATGAGAACATATATACATATAGGCATGCAAAAAGAACATGCAAATACTGAACAGAGAAGGGAGAGCATAACCCATGAGGAGAAGAGAAGAGAGAAAGAGACAAAGTTAAAAGAAGTAAAGAATGAGTGTGTGTCTTCAAGAAAGGTAGTAAACCAAAGGCAACAAAGAAACACAGAAAGAAAATGGGGAGATGGCAGATATAATAGCATTAAATAAGTGAAATTTAAGGTGTTCAACTACCCAATAAGGAAGGAAGTTGGGAATATTAATTTTTAAAGAAGGTACAAGAATCGTGAAAGAGGGTCCGGCGGATACAAAATCTGAAAGCTTTTAATAAAATTGGAGTAGCATTTATAGATATGGTGTGGGCAGCAAAGGTGGGACGTTGGATTCTGTTCATCCGCATTTATTAGTGTTTCAATTCACAATACAAAACATAAGAACTTTTGTTTTGTTCTGGTTTGGTTTTGGTTACCTTAGTTATTACTGCTGAGTGGGTATTTCGTAGGTTTTAGCATAACTACTTAATGCCATGCTCTCCTAGTAGCATTAGAGAATCTCAATGGTGTTTTTAATATCTTTATATTATATATAATAGAATATAATAAAAAGAAGTAAATAGTATACATTATGCATAATTTAGTATATGTTTGAGATACTTTTGATATATTACTATTTTAATTTTGTTCTAAAAAATTAAATATATAAATTTTTACTTGAATATCTGTTAGTAAATATATATATACATACTCTAAGAAAAGGGCATATCAATTGTATACCGTGATCGCGGTCTTTTTAGGATCCGTCTCAAGTGATTGTGGCTACGTTACTGTGTCGGAGGTTGTATCGTTCATACTAGGCTTGATTTAAAAGAGCCGTCTGGAAAGAGATCTCAAGAAATTTTGGTTTCCCTTGACACAAAGTCTGACCTCCACTAAACTTTAAGGCTTTTGGTTTTCCTAATCGTATTAACTTACCTTGGTTGCTACTCATTTTATTACGATGGCATTTTATTATCTTGTTTAGACATATAAAGGTGAGAAATAAAGTACTAGCCTAGCATACATCTATCTAAGTAAGGAAGGCACATTAGTGCCACTAATTCTAAGAACGTCCATTAATACCTTAAATTTTATTTGCTATGCCAAGGTGACCAAATAAGAACCGATTTTATTAAGCATATGGATGTCGGTTCATTTTATCTTTAGTCGATTAGGTGAGTGAAATATGGAAGGCGAGGGGATTCACATTGATGACTTAGTTTATTTTAGTTAACATGTGACATGATCAATCAACATACTTTCAATTTTTATTTGGCATATGAGGTGAAATCTAAGCATACCAAAACAATTAGAAAAATAGATATAAAGAATGAGAAGAGAGAAATTAATGGGATACAAAATATATTAGTAAGTATAATGGAAATTTAAATAACACCTTGAATAGTCCTAAAGCACACCTTTAAACAAATAAGTATATAAACAATCAAATCCATATTTATTCTAAATCAAGGGTGGTCTTTATTAGAGGATTAGGTCAAGCACAAGGATTCCCAACCTGTACTATGAAGAAGGTCAAATTAGTAGAATGTTTCAAATAGTGATATTATGATAAGAAACTAATAAAATGATGACTTTAATATTAAAAAGAAAAACTAAAATATGGTAAAAATGTAAATTTAATATATAAAGTCTAAACTTAGTTATTTCAAATAAAATAGAGGATAAACATGTATATCTACCCTAGATACACCATAATCAAATTATTAAACTAATCAAGCAAATGCAACTTAAGATTTAATTTACTTAAAATAAATAATCAAGCTTCTAAAGAAATTAATTTACTTAAAATAAATAATCAAACTTCTAAGAAAATTAACTTTAAACATGTGATGCTAACACCTAACCCATATTAACTTACACAAAATATTAACAATCCTAATGTACTCGAATTATTATCATGTTTAGCCATTTAAGCACGTATTCACTCAAAATAAACTCAAAACACACTCAAATCATACCGAGTTAATTTAAATTATTTTAGACAAAAACTGAAAACATTCTATAATCATCAAATACATCACTGAAAGGCCTTTGAAACCCTAGATCTACCAAAAATGCCATGAAAATGGAAGCTCCAAGCTTTTGTAAGCTTACCCAACGTAGGGTAAGCTCCTAGAAACTTGAAGCTTTTTTCATAAAATACCACTTTTTAATTTAATGCAGACATAAAATATAATAAAATATAGTCAAATATATGTCTAATACAAGTTTAATCTAGAGTTTTGACCCTCGGGGTGATACCTTTTGGGGAATAAGGCAAAAGTGATGGCTTTGAGAGTGAAAAAGGTTTTGTAAGCTACTTGATACCAAAATGAACCTCAAATGCCTCCTAGATTGAACAAAGTAATCCTGCAAATAACAAGACCGTGAAAAATAAAAGGTTGGGTGTGTTTTGGTATTGAGTGGAGGAAAAGATAAGAAAGGGTTAAATATGGGTATTTAGGCTAGAAAAAAGGATGATTTAAAGGTTGTAAGATAGATATAAGTTGCAGGAAAACTTGAAAAAAAGAGATTTGCAATGGATTCTTTTTGGGTTTTATTGTCCCTTAGAACCAAGAAGTGGGGGATTGAATTGGTGATTTCAAATCGCGGAATTAGATGAAGTACAAGGTTAAAAGCCACATGAGGATTTTAAGTGAACAAAACAAAGAGTAAAGGTTAAAAGAGATTGAGACAAGGAATTTGTATTGATTCGGGACAATCCTCCCTACGTCCACTCCTCAAGATCACACTTGAATATTTCACTATAATCAAATCTTGATTACAACCTTTGGGTTTCACAAGCTCACTCAGCAACTTGGTATTTTTTGCAGACTAACACTACACCTCTTCCTTTAGTATCTTAATCTCTCATTAAGTCCATCTACCATTGAGTTTTAATGGAAACTTAATAATCAATCCTTGTATTTTTAATGCCTAAGCTCGCATAACAATCCTTTTACAAGAGCATGCAAGCTCTTACCACTTATACAAGGTTAACTATACATAAGAATTGTAAGAATAAGTTAGGAAATGAATAGTAATGAATATGGTTCTTAGGAAGGTTTTTGATCAACTATAAATGTCTCTTATAAGGGGTATTTATACCCCTAACCACCAAAGAGACATTACAAATAGATCATGGCCCAATTCTTTACTTCTAGCTCTAGATAATGCATTAAATGCACTGTTAGAACACAGTCGCGGTCGCTACACCTTAATCGCGAACACAACTCATTTTTTACGATCGAGATTCTTGAGTCGCGGACGTGAAACTTAAAGTGGCAACGACTATATTCCACATGGCACTCTGTGATTCACCGTGTCAGAAGTAACTGTTGGCGTTTTTCTTGAGCTTGCATAAATTGTGGTTGCAAAATCAAGGGCCTAGAAGCAATTCCTACTGCTTCCTTAGCATTGAGATTCTTGGATACGATTGACTGGCTTGTGGGCACAAAACCTTCTACCTTTCAAAATTAGACTTTCGTGGGCACGATGCAGGGCTCACGATAACGAAATCTTTAATTGCCTTAATGGTTAAGTTGTTTATGAAAGTCGCATTCACGACATGCTTGTGACGATCGTGATTTAGAGAGAATTTTTTAGTACTTGATTTGATTAAGCTTCTTCAAAGAACATCTATGCATAATACTCAAAGATAAGATTAAATACACTCAATCTTAATTGTCAAGATCAAAATCAATGGTGCCTTGAGTCATGAAAAGGACTTAGGCTAACAATCTCCCCTTTTCTTATTTGACAATTAAGGTTAAATTTGATAGAGAAAAAGTGTAATATCCGAAATGTTTCTTTAATAATAATAATATTAGTAATAATTAATAAACGATTTTTTATTTAAATTAATTTTACTTTATTTTTATTTGATTTAATTGGAATGATTTAAATAGAATTTTAATGCTAGACAAAATAAGGGAGTTACTTTGTATATCTAATTTGTTTGATTTTCTTTTAAGAAATTAATTAAGTAAATCCTTTGGAAAATGGATTATTTTTTCGGTCATTCAATTTTTCCCCAATATGAATATATAAATTAATTTATATATTTGAAAGTTATGAAAGAATTAGTAAAGGATATTTTATAAAAGAATTATTGGGCAAATGGCATTTTAATTAGCTAATGGTATTAATTTTAATTGGAAAATATTTAGCAAATTGATTAATTAAATTAATTATGTTAGGATTAAATTGGAAATTTATTTTGGAATAAGGATTAAAAATATAATTTTATTAATATGGGATTTTAATGAAAATTTGTATGTTTGGTATTTTTGTAATTATATATGTCGGCAAGAGTTTTTTGATAATTTTACATTTAAAAGCAAGGGTAAATAAGTAATTATATATTTTCAATAATTCTAATTTTGGCCCAAATTAAATAGTTAGCGGCTTAATTGAAAAGCAAAAGAAAAGTTGGAAGATCAATCAGAAATTTTGTAGGACGAAATTGTTATAATTAAAGAAGTTAAGGGACTAAATGGTAAAGAAGAAAAGTTCAGGGACCAATAGTCGATATGGAGAGGAGAAGAAAAGAAAAGGAAAGAAAGAGAAGAAGAAGAAGAAGAAGAGGAAGAAGAGGAGGAGGACACGACCATCGGTGGAACAGCGTAGGAGGCTCGTCCGTGGTGTGGCGATGGCTAAGTGAAGTGTCGGCAGGCGTCGAAAATGGCTAGAAATGGCAGATTTTTCTTGCCGCCGATCATGGAGTTTCCGGTGACCATTTGCGGCGTTCTTAGGCTCAAAATGATCAGCAACTTCTGGGCTTTCTTTTCCGACCATCGCCATCCCTTGAGGCTGCCGGAATTGCAAAATTCGATGAGGTGAAAAAAGTAGGGGCAGCCGGAATTTTGAACTTTTCTGGTGAGCTCCGGTGAGGGATGGATGATCGAAGGGCATATCCAGACTCTACTCAGCTCAAGCTTTCTAATGGCACCGGTTTCGTGGCGATCGGACTCCGTTTGAAAATCGATGGCTGAGATCGTCCGTAAATCTCTCTGAATGATCGGGGGTCAGATCGAAAGATAAGAAGCTGGGATCGTCATCAGTGCATCGTTTCGAGTCCGTTGGTGCGTTCGGATCGTCAATCGGACTCCGACGGCTAGAGGCGAGTCGACCAAGCGATCAAGCGTCTCGGTAATTCTCTGGCCCGTTGATTTTAGAATTTATTAGTAAAATTTATGTGTTTATTTGTAGTGTCAATTATTAGAAATATTATATGAAGTTTATTAGTTAAAATAAATAGTTTATCGGACTGTCTGCCATTAGTCGTGATTTGTGATGTATGGCGGAGTCGGAAAAAATAGTGAAGTCTTGGGGACCCGACTCCCGTTAAAATAAATTGTTGAAATATTTGAAGTATTTTTTGGCAGGTCTTAGACCCATTATATGGGGGGCAAATATCAGTAAATTAGGGGAGGTTCTGCCGAATATGGGACGCCAGTAGAACATGCCACCTGATGGGTTGCATCAGGACCGCGTGTGCACCGGTATGAATCAGAGACAGAAAATAAGGGGTAAAGGTTTGTAAATTTTAAAAGGTAAATCTAGGACTTACCCTGGTCGAGCATTACTCTCTAAGCTGAGTAGAATGAGTTTGCCGGAGTAAAGGTCCTTGGTCGAGTATTACTTTCTAGGCGTCGGCTTATTTGGAAACCTAAGTGACCGGACTTGATTTAAGGACCTTGGTCAAGCTTCGCTCTTTGGGCGCCAGTCTTATTGGAGTAAAAGAGCCGAAAGGTAAATACTGATAGTGATAATTAAGTGACCGGACTTGAGTTAAGGACCCTGATCGAGCTTCGCTCTCTGGGCACCAGTTCTGTTGGAATGAGAGAGTCGAGATGTTAGTGTTGCGATTAGCGTTCTACTGAAGCACTTTGTCTCGTAGTATGTGAAAGTTATTTTTATTTAAGCATGGCATGACACATATATTTTTGCATGACTTAACGTTTATTTCAAATTAGATAAATGTGTTATAAAAGTGTTTGTAATTATTTTTGGATATATGATTTTAACTCACTCTCGAGACTGACATACTCAATTTCACTATTTTTCAAGTGATTGTTAGTCTTCCCGCAGTTCTTATCTAGCAACCCGACTCATTCATCATGGGGTTGATGTAATTGATTTTAGTATCTTTAACTTGTAAAATTTAGATTCTCCGCAGTAGAAATTTTTAGACTTATCAGTTCGTAATTTTATATAAGTTCAAGTCTCGCCTAACTATGCTGGCGAACCGAATTTAATTTATAGTACTCGTTGATTTAAGATTAATTATGGAAATAGTGCTTTGGATTGAGTTCGGATTTTAATTTGATTGAGTTAGTGAATAATCAAGCTTACTACGGGATTTGGTGACCTTAAGCCTACCCATTCCCTAGTGCCCATCACGGGCCTACAGATCGAGTCGTGACAAAAAGAAAATGAAGAATTGAACAAGGTCAAAATGAGAAGAGATTCTCTCCCCCTTTATAAATGATGTTTTTGAACCTACCCTTTTTTTAGTTACTATGAGCGTGGCTTTTTTGCAGCCTGCTCCAAACGATTGCAACTATGTCACTATGTCACTATGTCCAAGGTTGTCTCATCCGTACTAGGCTCGATTTAAAAGTGAGACATTTAGGAAGAGGTCTCAAGGTGTCATGACAATCGTGATGACCACAAATTATTGGAGAAGATTGGGAGTCACCACTCGAGTAAAATAATTGGGACAAATAGAGAGGGGCGAAGGATAATGGCTCAGATTTATCATAGACAGCCTAACTTTCTCCCTCCTTAAATCATAGATTTGGTTTCAGAAAGTTAGGTATGCGCTGGGAAGGGGTTAGGCACCCCAACATGCCCAGACACAAAGTCCGTGCTCTACTAGACTCTTAAGGCTTTTAGTTTCCCTAATCATACTAACCTAGATTGGTTGCTACCCGTTTTATTACAATGATATTTTATTATCTTATTTAATCATGCATAAAATGAGGAAATTAGATTACTAACCTAGCATACATCTACCTATAGAGAAGGCACATTGATGCTACTAACCTAAGGGAGGTAGGTTGCTACCTTAGATTTTATCTAACATGCCAAGGTGACCAAATTGAACTATTTTTATTTAAACGTATGGAAGCTAGGTTTATTTTATCTTTGAGCAATTAGGTGAATGAAATATGGAAAGCAGGGAACTCACATTTATGAGTTGATTTATTTTAGTAAGCATGTGAAGTGATTAATTAACCTAAGTCCAGTTTACCTTTAGTATATGAGGTAAGATCTAAATATATCAAAGTAATAAATAAACAAATATAAAGAATGGAAAGGAAGGAATTAATGAGGTACAAACTGGATTAGCAAAATATAATGGGGGAATAAGTAGCATCCTTAATAAACTTAAACCAATAATCAATAAGGCATCAAAATAATCATAATATCCACACAAAATTAAACTCATTCCCACCAAAAGGAGTTAAGTCCATTTGGCTAACCAAACCTGTTCTAGTAAAATCGAAAGTTAGTGTAGTACTCATGAAATAATTAAAATAATAAAAGCAATACAACCAAACACATTTACCATATGAATAGTCACTCAAATAGAATTAATCACACCAAATCTAACCTAAAGAAAGTAAATGGAAAGCAGAACACCTAATTAAACATAATCATGCTATCAATCATATTATTAACCTATTTATCATCAATCCTAAAAAAAATTAAACCATACATTTTATCTTTAACAATAATCAACAAATCCAAACATATGACATAAAACCCTAAACAATTAATAAAATAGAAAATAATTAAACTTGTCACTCTAATCTTTTGCTAATCATGCATTAACAACTAATTAAACCAATATTAAAACCCACCAAACAGAAAATAAACATATTCATCAAGTAATCAACATAATATATAAAAGCAATTAAGACCCAAAATTAATCAAAACTACCAAAAAAGAAGCATTAAGCTTCTATGAGCTTACCCTACATGGGGCCTTAGCCCACGTGGGCTAAGCAAAAGCTCGCGTGGCCTAAGGCTTACCCTACATGGGGTAAGCTCTTAGAAGTTTGGAGCTTCTGTTTTGGAGAATTTCTACGCCAAAAATAATTTCCAAATGTAAAATGGATGTGAATATGATGAATTGAACGTAGATAGGCACACAAGGCAAGTTTATTACGTAGTTTTCAGCCCTCAGATTATATCTTTGAAGTTAATCAAGGAAAGGAGTGATTTTAAGGTGAGAAAGGTCTTACTCGAGTTGTTTAGAAACCAAGAAGCTCTAGAACCTTTTAGAATAAACGGATTAAACCTGCAAAACATAAGAAATGTGAATGGTGCAAAGATTGAGGGTCTTTTGGGTTTAATTTAAGGAAAAAAAATGTAATGAAATATGGGTCTTTCATGAGCTATCAATGGAAGCTTAAAGGTTGTTTTAAGGACTTATGTTGCTGGAAGATTCAAGAATGGTGTCTTTGAAGGTATTAAGTATATGGGATCTAAACTTCTTGGATAATGGGTAAAGGTGATGAAGATTATAGGGTTTTATGTATTAAGGAGTGTGTATGGTGAAGTTTCTCTGGGATTATTTTGGATATGAGAAAGAAGCTCAAAACTTCTAGAGGCTTGGTTGTGGCTAGGGTGAGTGTAGAGAATGTTTTCTTTAGGGTTTTAGGTAGAATATATATATATATATGGATACTTTTAGGGTTTTTTAGATGTTAAGTTTTAAATGGCTTATTGTTTTAAGGGTTAAGGATTTGATTTTATACTTTTTGTTCTATTTGTTATTTTTTCTTTTTTTTTTCAAAAGAAAAAGTTGTCATATAAAAGAGAAATGAAAGCAGCCCAAAATTACAGTTCTAAATGGATATATAATAATATAGGTTGGACAGTTCTTAATTAGGACCTAACTCCGAATTCTTACAACACTCTAAGGAAGAATGAAGATAGAGCTTGGGTTGTATTAATGGTTTCTGCAACGTAATCAATATCCATTAGCAACATCACCCAATAGAAAGACAAAGGAATAAATATATTGCCAACTTGTAGTCCTAATAATAAACAAGAGAAATAGTATATTTGTCTATTTTAATATTACAGTCTAGTTTTTCTAATAATTTTTTTAATAAAAATCTCAGAAAGTAAAATGGGACGTCTTTGACCATATTGTATCTTCTATTTGTATTTGCCTTAAAATAGCAAGTGAGTTGGTGATTTCATATTAATATTATAATTAATTATCTTATTTTAACTTAAAAAGTATTTATGTACCACGAAATTCGTTAGAATAATTATGTCTTGGAAGAGTAAGAAACTAGCTAGTTGGCCACAAATAATTTCGGCAAGACAAATACCTCATCAAGTATAAAAACAATACCTATTAAGTTTTGGAAGAGTGCTTAATGTGTTAATGACTAAATAAAATCAATATAAATATAATTTTTAGAAAAATAAATTAAAAAATTAATAATTTAGTTACCTCTTTAATAATAAATTATATTGCACGATGGTTAACTATGAATCTCTTTAGTAGTTAGCCCTTTAAGAATTCATACCAAATAAAGTAAAGAAGATTAAATTTAGAGCAATTTGTATTTAAACTTTGAGAATGCTATTTGTAATTAAACTTAGAGCTGTGAATTGAAAATATGTTAGGTTGGGGCTTTTAAAATATCATTGTTATAAATTGATGACAACTTTGCAATTTTGATAGCTTCAGTAGTATACGCATAACAGATAACTGTTGTAATTTTAATATTAAAACTGAATAAATAATCATATCTTTAATATAATTTTTGTATGAAGAACTATACTTTGGTTCTTAAAAAGTTGAACAGTACTTTGGTAATTAATTACTAGTATTGATTGTATTGTAATTATAGAAGAACATGAGTGATGACTTTACAATTTTGATAGCTTCAATAGTATATGCATAATAGATAACTATTGTAATTTTAGTATTAAAATTGAATAAATAATCATATCTTTAATATGGTTTTTGTATGAAGAACTATACTTTCATTCTTAAAAACTTGAATAGTACTTTGGTTAATTAATTATTAGTATTGATTGTGTTGTAATTATAGAAAAACATGAGTGACGATCGAATGTGGATATATCAAAGGCTAATAAATGGCCTTCTTAATCCTGAGTTTGTCGATGGCGTGAACAAATTCTGGTGATAACTTTGCAATTTTGATAACTTCAGTAGTATATGCATAATAGATAATTGTTGTAATTTTAGTATTAAAACTAAATAAATAGTTATATCTTTGATATAGTTTTTGTGTGAAGAACTATACTTTGGTTCTTAAAAACTTGAATAATACTTTGGTCAATCAATGACTAGTATTTATTGTGTTATAATTATAAAAGAACGTGAGTGACAATCGAATGTGGATGTATGAAAAGCTAATAAAGCCTTCTCAATCCTAAGTTTATCAATGGTGTTGACAAATTCATTGATTTTGCATGTACCCACCCGAAATAGATGGACAGAGCAAAAATAAAGTGTCCATGTCTATGAAATAAGTGTTAGAACCGCCAATACCTAGATGTTGAGATTGTGAAATTACATCTTCTTAGATATGGCTTTTTATAGGGATATTATGTGTGAAAAAGACATAGGGAGACAGAGGCAAGGACCACTGGATATGTGCAAGATTTGTGGCCATCCACGTTACAAAAGATGGCGTGCCACTAAAAGCAGTCAAAGAAGGAAAATAGATGTGCCTTTTAAAAAAAAGTATTACTTCCCTTTGACATCGTGTCTTCTTAGATTATATGCTTCAAAAGCAATTGTTAATGAAATGAGGTGGCATGTAGAGTATGAGGTACATGACGATATAATGCAACATCCTTCAGATTCTATTGCTTGGAAGCATCTTAATGATGTTTATGCTGATTTCTCTTTTAAAATCAGAAATTTTTGTCTGGCCTCTACGCAGATGGATTCCAACCTTTTGGACTGCCCAGTTAACAATACTAATACTAGCCAGTGATAGTTACAGTATATAATCTACCCCATGTATGTGTATGAAAGACACATTGATATTTTTAACATTCCTTATTCCAAGACCTAGGAATCCAAAACACATGATAGATGTGTATATGTAGCCATTGATTAGTGAATTGAAGCAGTTGTGGGAATATGGGGTTCAAGCATTCGATATTACTCAGAATCAGAACTTTAAATTACCAGCACTCTTAATGTGGACAATCAGCGACTTCCCCACGTATGCAATGTTGTTTGGTTGGTCCACCGTTGGCCGTTTAGCTTATCCATATTGCATAAAGGACTCTAATGCCTTTGCCCTTAGTAAAAGTGGTAAACAATCATAGTTTGACAATCACAAGAAGTTCATGGATACTGATCATCCTTTTAGAAGGAACAAGTATGGATTTTAAAAGATCAAACTCGCTAAAAGGTTACACCCCTAGTTAGATCAGGTTTAGAAATATTGGTTATGCTTGATGATATCGAAATGAGAAAGGTAACAAATATAGATGCTGATGCAACTAATAGTCCACTAAGCAAACCATAGGGCTGGAAAGAATAAAGCATCTTTTGAGATTTATCCTATTGGAGCTCCAATCTGATTTAGCATAATCTTGATCTTATGCATATTGAGAAAAATAACTTCTTTAACAATGTCTTTAACACGGTCTTGAACATACTTGGCAAAACAAAGAACACTTTGAAGTCTAGGCAAGAGTTAAATGAGTATTGTCGAAGGCCGGAGCTTGGAAAGTCTTCGTCAATTAGTAAATACACAAAGGCTTGCTACACACTTAATAGGGAAGCTAAATTAGTTTTGTTTGAATAGCTCAAAAATTTAAAATTCCCTGATGGGTATGTGTCAAATATGGGAAGATATGTAGATATGAAAGTTGAGGTTGTTTGGCATGAAAAGCCACAATTGTCATGTCTTCATATGGAGGTTAATGCCTATTGCCTTCCGTGAACTACTGCCAACGAATATGTGAAAGACTCTAATTGCAACAATCATTACAAATGTAGATATGTATAGAATTGAAGCTGAGATCCCAATTACCCTATGCAAGCTTGAGAGAATTCTCCCTCCAAGTTTCTTTGATTCTATAGAACATCTCACTGTTCACTTACCATATGAGGCTCACATTGCTGGACCTGTTCAGTTTCGATGGATGTATCCATTCGAGAGGAAAGAAAGATTTGTCACTTTAATCTTTGTGATATTCTAAAGTGTCCTTTCATTTGATATTAGCATGATAAGTTCATAGGGATCTTCAGAAGTACAAGAAAAATGTGAGAAATAAGGCACAAGTGGAAAGCTCAATATGCAATGCTTATTTAGTAAATGAGGCATCTACTTTCTACTCGTACTACTTTGAGGATCATGTGGAAAAAAAAGTAAGAACTGTGCCTAGCAATTATGAAGGTGGGGGTGGAGATGATCAACCGATTTATGAAGGAAAGCGTTCTATTTTCAAATACAATGGAATATCATTTTTTCGTTTAAGAACAAGATGTATGACACCAAAAGAATACAAAGCTGCTCAGTCATACATTTTACTTAATTGCGAAGTAGATTCACTCTGAGGTTAGTATCCTCTTTTAATAAAAGAAATAATAACTAAAATTACATTTTTCTTAATAACGTCATCTAATAGTACACTTTATAGTATTTACATGGATATATTACGACAACACAATCCAAACATTACAGATCAAGAAGTGGATGAAAAACTTGAAATGGACTTTCCTATATGGTTCAAAAGCATATGTAAGTCTTCTTCTTCTAGTAGTGTTTATAGATAAAGTGAATGTTTTATAATGCATTCACTGAATAAAGGTTTAATCTTTCAACACATGATCTATCAAGTAATATTCATGACAATCTCCTCAAGGATCTCGCAAAAGGGCCTTTAACTATTGTTACGTACCTAGGGTATTTTGTAAATGATTATAAATTTCACACAGTAGGGCAAGGTTCAATGAATAGTGGGGTATGCATCAAAGGCCAAAATTATAGTGTTTCCGAGAATGATTTCTACAGTTAGCTAATTGAGGTTGTTCAGATTGAACATCCTAATTGGCCAATTAAGAGAATGGTTTTACTTAAGTGTGAATGGTTGTATCCAATAGTTAATGAGGGTACAAAGGTTCACGACTAATATATAAATTTTAAAATCAATCATAGAAGATGATATAGAAAATACGAACCATTTATTCTTGCATTATAAGCAACTCAGGTGTATTATTGCTCGTACTCATCCACGCGATGAAACAAAAGTGATTGGTGGGTCTCAAAGATTAAACCTAGAGGAATTGTTGATATCCCTGAAAGCTCTTCCCAAAATAGACATGCACTTGCACAACCCCCATTTCAGGATGAGTTGACCGAAATCCATGCTATTGTATAAGAAGATCAAGTTACAGCATTGGATGATTTGACGGGTGCTTTAATTGATATTGCATATGATGATATTTCTTCAAGAGAAGAAGTAGATCTACAATTAGAAGTTCCCTTTAAATCAGAGAACGAATTAGATATGGATAATATAAATAACATTGACAGTGAATAAAGGTACTTATAATGTTGGTTATATGATTAAGTGGTTGTATTTTAGTTATCTATGTAATGTCACACTTTTATATATTAAGTCATTCTATTTTATATTAGTTTACTTATAATTTTTTATGAATGTTTTATTCTACAAGATGTCAACTAGACGACACCATGCACATGGCATCTAGAGCAGTGGACAAGGTCAAGGTTCAGAAGAGAGACCTCCATCTACTGGTAGTTCATCTGGAGCGCCTACCAATTCTACCGCTCCATCCATATCCACATCTATGCCTCCACCTACATCTTTAGCTCCACCCATGTCTACAGCTCTATCTTCTAGTGCACCTCCATTCACTTGAGCGCCATTGTTGTGTACATTGGCAGTTACTCGTACTACTTCACACCCATTTCCATCCACTCAAGCGCCATCCTCAACATCACACCCATCTTCATCACAGCTGACTACACCTATGACTCCTGGTGTTGTGTCAGGCTCGGGTAGCTGCAATAATGGTAGTAAGAGGATATGTCTAGAGAATAGAAAATAAGTAATGTTTTATGCTTTAAATTATGTTCATTATGTTTTTTTTTTCAGTTTAACTAATGTTATGTGTGTTTGATGTAGATTCGTTGAGTCGCACTACATGTCTGTCCGTATATCCAATATATTTAGGGAGGCTATCTGTCGTGAGGTTGGAAAGTATTTTTGACAGTAAATTTAAAAAATAAGTATTTGTTCTAAAATTTTATAATAATTGAATAAAATTATTAAAAAAATATAAAATTCAGAATTTAATTTGTAATTAGGCGTTAAAATTATAAATTTAGACTATATTTTTTTAGAATGATGTTAAAATTAATTATTGAAAATAGAGGGACCTATTAGTAAAATTTGATAAAATTAAGGGACATTATAATATCACTATTTATAAAAGTACAACTAGTGTTTTAAATAAAAATAACAATTGACTAATAGAAAAATCTGACCAGAGGATGTAATAGTTAATTTTATTAAATGAGAGGGATATTAAAATTAATTATTAAAAACAAAGAATATATTAGTTTAATATGTCAAAACTCATGCACGATAAAATATTTATCCAACAAAAATATATACAGCAGGTCATACAAGAGAATATCCTATTCTATAGGTATACGGAGAACATAATCTATATAAACTAATTTGAATAAATTTACAAAGTTATTCATTGATTCTCTATTGTTATTTATTGATTTGATAAAGCACATGAGTTTCCTTATAAAACAAACACAAACCCTGAACTGCTAAACATAAACCACAGTAGATGATTCTCTTAATTATGATAAATAAATAAGAAACATTATCTTAACTATCACTGATAAAATAAAGATATTATTCTAATTATCATTACATAATTAGTGATAATCTTTCTAAAAAGAAAATATTTTATTTTTTATTATATTATCTACTAACTAAAATAAAAAAATATTTAAGAATTATAAAATAGGTAGAGCCGTGACCGACACTAAGGAATGGGTAGGCTTAAGGCCACCAAGACCCATAGTAAGCCTGATTAGTCGAAATTTTAGATATGCATATATAAACATACTATCAAATCAGTCCAACATGTCATTCACAAGTCTCTATCTAGACATTAACAACATTACACAGTTTGTTACAGACCAGAACAAACATAATATATCAGGTATACTACTGCAGGGAGTCTAGAACTTTAAATAATTAAAAGTTAAAAATATAAAAATATAAATTATTTACAATAGGTCCGATGGAGAAGGAAATCGGATTGTCAAACGCAGGACGACGGAAAATCTAATTGTCACCTGAATAATTAAAATTATATCAGTCTCAAGAGTGAGTTAAAATTATATAACCCTGTAACAATTATAGTCTCCTCAATATATTATTTATTAAATCAGGATAACATGTCATATTATATTAAAATACGTGTCATCCCATAATTCAGAAAAAAATACAATTGAATTACTTATGGGACAAGTACCTCAACAGAATCCTAACCCTAATACTAGTAGCCTTTCGGTTCTCTTATTCCAATAGATCTGGCGCCCAGAGAGCAAAGCTCAACCAGGGTACTTAAATCCAGCCTCAACACTTGATTTCCAAATAAGTTAGCGCTCAAAGAGCAACGCTCGACTAAGGACCTTTCTCCGGCAGTCAAACTTTCACAGCCCAGAGAGTTATACTCGACCAGGGCAAATCCAAAAGTAACCTATTACTACCTGTCTCTGATTAATATCGGTTTACACGCGGTCCTGATGCAACCCATCAAGTGGCATTATTTTACTATCGTCTCATCCCAATGTTACAATCATAACATATATATAATAATTATAAATAGTATAATCATAAGCAAACATAATTTTTTCAATAACATATTAAAAATTAAAATTTTGTAGTATCCGGTGTAGCAAACATGCAACTTATGTGTAATAATAATAATAGTAATAAAATAACAATAAATATGATATCGATAATAATGAAAATAAATTTACTAATAATAATGCTAATAATATTTGTAATAATTATCAATCAAACAAAATTACTCATAGTAACGATAATAATAATCATAATAATTATTAATCAATTAACATCCCATTTAATTTAGACATGACAAAGGTATAGTTGATTATATGACTTTAACTCACAGTTCTGCCGTGCTCTGCAATCTGCTCCTACGCCTCAGGTGGAGCTGGCTGGATGGACGGATTATATATTCACGAAAATACTCAGTTAATTAGATATACTGAATTTTGCCTAGGCCTAGACTCCTAGATTAGACTGCCTAAGAAAATTCAGACTCGAAAATTCTTTAAAAATTCGGTAGAACCTCCTCTAAAATATGGAGTTTTATCCCCCGTATAACGGATCTAGAACCTGCTAGAAGCACTTCAATATTCTGCAATTAATTTACGGGAGTCGGGCCACCAAAACTATATAATTTTTCGTGAGTCCGCAACACACCACAGATCACAATTATCTCACAGACGGTCCGACATAATATTCATTTCGACAACCAACCCACACAAAATTTTCGGGTATTTAAACTAATTCAACACAATTACATCTACCACAAAACAGTACAATAATTAATTATACTAATTAATTTACAATATTTATTTTTAAATCATAATTAATTAAATCTAATTAAATTAAATTATCTATAATTGATAATTAATAGCAATAATATTTTTTTAAAATTATAAAATAATTTTTAAGGTCCAAATAAAATTATACCGAGCTGAAAATTTTAAATTCTGCACATCCAAAAAACACTAGAGTTCGAAAGTTAGTACTGCCAACGGTGTTAGAATTTGAATCCGAAAGCGTCTATGCGAAGTTTGAGTTGTGAGGAGTCCGAAAACGCAAAAGTTTTGGCCTGAAATTCGCCAGAAGCCACCAGATCGAGGTCGGAAAGGTGCTGCTCCTGTAATGATAGTGAGAAGCTTGATTCCAGCATTGGACAGGCGGTAGGACGGTGGCAGGAGCTAGCTTGGCGGCTGCAGCTCCTTCTCTTGCTCGCTTGGCGTCAGTAGCGAGGGGGAAGGAAGAAGGGAGAAGCGGCGTCGGCAAGTGTAACACCCGGAATTTTTATATATTTAATAATGAGTTTTTATTTAAGTTAATTTTAGCTTCATTATTATTGGGTTTAATTTGAAATGATTTAATGAAAAATTTAATATTAATCAAATAAATGAGTTATTTTCTATACCCAATTAGTTTGAAATTTTAAGAAATTATTCAAGTAAATTATTTGAGAAATGATTATATTTTGGTTATTCAAAATTTTCCCAAATGCATATTTATATAAGTAAAATTATATATTGAAAAATTTTGGAAGAAATAATAAATGATGTTTTTATAAAAGAATTTTGGGAAAATTGGTATTATAATTGATTAGTAGTATTAAATTTTGAGTTGGAAATTGATTATTTAATTTAATTGTGTATTTTCAATAATTCGGATTTGGCCCAAATTAATTAGTTAAGGGCTTAATTGAAAGGCTAAAAAGAAGTTTGGGGGTCAAATTGGAATTCTGCGGGATGAAATTGTAAGTAATTAAGAAAGTTAAGGGACCAAATTGTAATAAGAAAAAGTTCAGGGGTCAAATGTCGATATTGAAGGGAAAGAAATCGGAGAAGAAGAGAGGAAGAGAGAGAGTCGTACGGGAAGAGAGAGAGAGGAGTCAGAAGCGTCGGTGGCGAGCTCCGGGCGGAGCGGCGGCAATGGCCAGCAGCAGCTCCGGCAGTAGCGTGAGGCGGGAATCGCACGTGTGGCAGCGGCTTTCGAAGGCCGTTTCCGGCCGATCTCGGTGGCGATCAGCTCCCCTTGGAGAGAGCTTCCTTTTGGCGGCAGCGACGTCAGTTTTGGTAGCCGGAGGAAAGAGTTTTGGCGAAGTGGTGGCAGCCGTGTTTTCTGATTTTTCCGGCGAGCTCCGGCGGAGGATGGACGATCGGAGGACATATCCCGACTCTCCTCAGCTCAAGCTTCGCGATGGCACCGGTTTTGTGGCGATCGGGCTCCGTTTGTAAATCGACGGTCGAGATCGTCCGCAAATCTCTACGGATGATCGGGTGTCAGATCGGAAAATTGGAAGCGGGGATCGTCTTCAGCGCGTCGTTGTGAGTCCGATGGTGTGTTCGGATTGTCGATCGGACTCCGGCGGCCGGAGGCGAGTCGACCGAGCGTCTCGGTAATTTTCTCTGGCCGTTGATCTTAGAAATCCTTGATTTTAAATTTGTGTCTATTGGATTATATTGAGTATTTGATAATTTTTGTGAGTCAAAAATATTTGTCTGTCAGTTGGCCTGCCATAGTCATATTTTGTGCTGTGTGGCGGAGTCGGGAAATAGTGAAGTTTGGGGACCCGACTCCCGTTGTTTTAATTGTTGGATATTTGGAGTGTTCTTCTGGCAGGTCCTGGACCCGTTTTTACAAGGGGTAATGTTCGTGTTGTAGGGGAGGTTCTGCCGAATTTTCGGTAGTTCCCGAGTCGAGATTCTTAGACAGTCAGTCCTAGGAGTCTAGACCTAGGATTAAAGATCGATTGTTTCAGCGTTTTGATAAATTGTTTTCCGTGACTAGATTGTCCGTTTGTTCGGCTCGCTCCAACCGAGGCACCGGAGCAGAGCTAGGAGGTCGCCAATCCTGTGAGTTAAAGTCATTTAATCTTTGCGCTATTGCTAGTCTGATTTTAATATGCTATTTAGAATTTGTGCTTAATATGATTATTAGTATCGCAAAATAAATGATTTCACTTGATTATTAATATTTGAAATAATATAAATATTATTATTAGTATGTTATAATAAGACAAACGTTATTATTTTTTTCCCTCACAAATTGCACGTTGTTTTATCTTAAATCATTAATCTTTATTTCGATATGTGTTGGATGAGTTCATCAGATAATGATATTTATTATATTGGATAATTGTGTCTTAGGAAACGTGGCTTGTAGAACATGCCGTCTGATGGGTTACATCAGGACCGCGTGCGCACGGGTAATGATCATGGACATGTAATAAGATTTTCATAGGTTTGCCCACGGTGAGCATGGCTCTGGCTGATTTGTGTAAATTGCCGGAGGTAAGGTCCCTGGTCGAGCATTGCTCTCGGGGCGGCTTATTTGGATACTTAAGTGACGGTGGAGGTAAGGTCCCCGGTCGAGCATTGCTCTCGGGGGCGCCCGATCTTATTGGATTAAGAGAGCCGAATGGCTACTAGATTTCTTATTTGGATACTTAAGTGACGATTTGGAGGTAAGGTCCCTGGTCGAGCATTGCTCTCGGGGGCCAGTCTTATTGGATTAAGAGAGCCGAATGGCTACTAGATTTCTTATTTGGGTACTTAAGTGACCAGACTGGAGGTAAAGTCCCTGGTCGAGCATTGCTCTCGGGGCGCCAGTCTTATTGGATTAAGAGAGCCGAATGGCTACTAGATTTTGGGGTTTAGGGTTCTACCGAGCCACTCGTCCCGTAAAAGTAAAAATATATTTTTATTTATTCATTTATTGTGGTATGATTATAATATGGATTGCATTTACGTGTATGGTTGATATTTTGATTCGAATGATTAATATTTTATGAGAAGAAGCAATAGTCCCTAGATTATTTGATTTTAACTCACTCTCGAGACTGACAGTCTCATTTTTACTGTTTTTCAGATTCGTGACTGTTAGTTCTCCCGCGACTCTTATTCAGTAACCCGACTCCTTCATCATCGGGTGATGTATTTGATTTGGTATGTAAATTGGTAAATCTTAGATTCTCCGCAGTAGTAATAGTAAATGTATCAGTTGTAAATTTTTTTCTGAGTTTCAGGTCTCGCCTAGTTCTTCTGGCAGACCGATTAAATTTTGTAAAGTGTAACTATTAAAATAATTTGTGGTTTTAATAATATTAATTTGAGATGAGATTTGTTTAAATCAGTGAGTGTCAGGCTTACTACGGGTTTCGGTGGCCTTAAGCCTACCCATTCCCTAGTGCCGGTCACGGGTCCACGGGTGGGGTCGTGACAGCAAGGGAGGGGAAAGGGGGACGATGGCGGCGGGAGCTGGAAGGAGACGGGGGAGGGAAGGGAAAGAGGAAGGAAGGAGAAGGAGAGTGGGGGAGGAAGAAGGGAAGAAAGGAAAGAAAAAAAAATTCTTTTTCTTCTTTTCCTTTATTTATTTATTTATATATAATAATAATTTTATTTATTTATTAATATTTATTTATTTATTATAGAGTATTACAAATAAAATAAACATGTTATTCTAATTATCACTAAATAATTAGTGATAAGTTTACTAAAAAGGAAATATTTTTTTATTATATTATCCACTAATTAAAATAAAAATATTTAAAAATTATGAAAATCATAAAATAGACTTATTTTAATTAATTTTAGAAAAAATAGTGCTTTTTTTTTGCTATAAATACTTTATTATCACTAAACTTGACATTTTGATTGATGCATGTTTGGAGAGAGAGAGGAGTGGTTAATTTGTGATACATGGTCGGCAAAAATTTGAGTATCGAAGGGTATATAATGGGGAGGGTATATAGTTGAAGGTAAAATTAGTTTAGCTTAATGCATGACACGATTAGTCATTTTATCTCCTTCATAAAAACCATTTAACCATCTAAATTTGTCTAAATTATAATTTATAAATACAATTTTACTTTTGTTGGACATATGACCTATTTTATCCTTGATTATATGTACAGGTGACCCATCATTTTCATTTTTTTTTTCTTTCATTTATATCCTTTTGGATTTAAAAGTAACAAAATAAGATTGAATGATTCAAACTTAATAAAATAAAATTACATTTAGATCCTATTTAAATTAATTAAATAAATTAAAATTGTTATTTTTTCAATATTAATATTTTCAATTTTAATTTTAAGTTAGTTTTATTTTTATTTAGTTAAATTAAATGTAACTAAAATACAATAAATAAAAAGTTTTAAAAAATGACATAAATAAATAGAAAATTTATCTTTTCTCTGATCTTGCCAACAAAATGAAAATATATTTATAAGTTATATAGTTTAGACAAATTGAAATGGCTAAGTAATTTTTATAAAAGAACAGAGGATAAAATGATGAATGATGCCAAGATTAGGGGTAGGAATGTATGAAGCCAATTAGTTTTCAAATTCCAAGCACCCAGATTGACAAAAGAATTGAAAGTCTAGTACTTAAGTGACATACTAATCACGGAAAAGTTATCATTCAACTAAAATAATACGTCCGGTTCAGCTCATGCACAAGTCAAAGTAGTCAAGTGACATACATATCCCTTAGCTGTTGAGAAAGTACAACTTTGGAGCCAAGTGTCATCGTGAAGAGATGTTATTTAAATAGAAATATTTTATTAAAAGTAGGGTCCCCTAGTGACTCTGGATGTTGTGCAATTGGTGCATATTGCATATGGTCTTGCCTGGGACTAACAATTTGTGCCGTGTAGCGTACAATTAGCTTCTGTGGAGACAGGTATATAATATAAAAATAGATAATGTAAATAAAATCTTTTTAACTAATTATATTTTAATATTAAATTTAAATATGAACATATTTATAAATTAATTATTACAATTTAATTAATAAATTATTTTTTTAAAAGATATTCTTTTAAATAAAACACTAATTATTTAAATTTTGAGAAATATAGTTATTAAATATATATTGCATAAATTTAGATTATTATTTTAAAATATAATTAAAATTTTATAAATAATATAACCATTTATATAAATATATTAAAAAGAAAATAAATGTGTTTAGATTGTTTTCATATATTGTATATTATTATCTGTTAACTTATTAATTTTAAACAGACGTGTTTATTTATATTCTTTGTGGATTGAATAAATTAATTTATTGAAATTATTAATTTTTGTTATAAACAATATGATTTATTTATGACTCAAATTTATATATATATATATATATATATATATATATATATATATATATATATATATATATTAATTTTAAAATTTAAAATTTTTTTGACATATAGAATTTTTATTTTAACATGCATCTTATTTTTAATATATAAAATTTGAGTTTATATTTAATTTTATTATTTTTTCTATTAATTTATTGATTAATAAATTATATTTCTAATTAAACACAAATTCTAATTCTAAAAAATAAATTATTTATTATATTTTAATATTATATTAACTAATAAATAGTTTTCTAATTAGATAATACTAATTCTATTTTAAAAAATAACATATTAGTTATATTTTAATATTATATTAATTAATAATTAGTTTTCTAATCAGATAATAATATTAATTCTATCTTCAAAAATAACATATTAATTATATTTTAATATTATATTAACTAATAAAATAATTTTTAATTAAATAATAATTCTAATTCTAAAAATAACAATTTAAATTATATTTTTAATATTATATTTAATAATAAATTAATTTTTAATTATATAATACAATTTTAATCCTAAAATTTAGTAATATCAATTATCGTATTAAGTTATATAATACTAAAATTAATTAATAAATATTCTTAAAATAATTTTTATATTATTGTACTAATAAATTTTGAAAAATTAAAAATATTTAAAAATAATTAGTTGTTAATTATTTTTTAAAATAGTATAAATTAATATTAAATATTAAATTTTTTTATTAAATTATATATATTTATAATCGAAATAATAATAATGATCGTGTAATATACAGATAAACGACTAATTTAATTTAAATTCATTGCATGTTATGTTGTATGGTTTAATTAAGTCTTGTCAAATATCGAGTTTGCTAATCTTGCCCTTCTTAGTACCAGAATATTAATAGAACCTTTTACAAGTCTACTAGACTTCTTCGATCTAAAACGCATCACTTTCATAGTCGTTTGTTCCTCCTAATTTCGTTCTGTGTCCTACCATTACGTTTGTACCAGCCACTCTATTGGTACTACCACTCCCTTCATTATATTTTTTACCGTTTACTCCGTAGGTAGAGGCGTCATCGCTGGCACAATTCAAGTTCGATAAATTTGAACTAAAACTTAACTTAACATATAGAAGGAAATTTATTGGCTCAAAGATTAGAAATGAGAAAAGTATGAATGAGTCATTAATAAATTAATTTTAATTATTAGTATGATTTAAGTTAATGTGTTTGCTTTTTTATAGTGTAAACTCATTTATATATTTTTATATATTTTATGTGAAATAATTCTCATATTTTTTTAATAAAAATAATTATGGGTAATCTATATCTAAAAAATTATAGTGGTATGGGTAGGGTACAGATACTATACTACCCTATCCATACTCGTACCCATACCTTATTCAAAATATTTATTTTTAAATTGGATGTAAAATATTAAAAACTTTATAATTGAACATATAATTTTAATTATCTAATATCTTGCATTTAGAGAATTAGATAAACTATTTAATTAATCAATATTTTTAAATATTTTATTCATTTTATTAATTTTATTATTTCAATATAACATATTTAAATATGTTATATATAATTTTAGTTAAATAAAATTATAAGTTATGAAATTATGTCCTTAATACTTTAATTTACTTAAGTTTCTAATATAAACATTGAGGTCTTAATAAATAAATGATCAATAAATTAATAACTTCAATTAAGTAATAAAGTCTCTTGATTCCAACTCGAACCAATATATTAAATGAATAGCCTTACTTAATGTATAAAATAATAAATTTATTTAGCTTATATGTTAAAACCTCTATTATTTATGTATACAAATATTAACTTTTAAATTTTATATATATGTACAGTAACTTTTGATTACATTCTTTCTTCTTTACAATTCATACATAAATTATGATAAAAATACATAAACAAATAACTAAATATAAATTTATAAATATTTATTTATTGATAAATCAATAATTCATAAATAAATAATTTAAAAAAAAATAATATTATCTTATAGATGTTTTATTATATATATTGATAACTATTTGGACAGTGGGTTATCCACGGGGCTATGGGTATAGAGATGGATTTAATATTTATTACCTAAATAGGTATGGGTAGAACATGAATAGACATGCATCCTTTTGGGTATGGATAGAAGCATAATACTATCCATACCAATACTCTGCCCATTGCCGTCCCTAATTAAGCTTGAGATTCCAAAACTAGAATGCCCATTCAATGAGTAAATTTACTATACTTTAGTTAATTTTTATTTAAATTATTATAATAAACTAAATAATCAATAAATTATATATATATATATATATATATTAAATATTTTCTATTAATATTAATTATATCTTAAACATAAGTATCATAACTATTCTAATATGTATAAAGGTAGACATTTGTATTATAAATGTTTAAGGCAACATTATAATAGGGTTGGCCATTGTTTGTGAACCATCAGTTCATAGTTCTAGGGCAATTGAACCAACCAGTTTCGATCATAGCTTTAATTTTAGTCGGATCGATTAATTTCTATAACAGATAAAAAATTAATTAAAATAATTTTTTTTAAGAGTTAGAAACGAAATCGTCGGTTGTTGAAATCAATTATGATTCCAACTGAAGGTTGGTTTTGAATAAGTCCTATAATTTTGAGCTGGTTCGAGCATATTTCACCCTAAACCAACCAAACTTATGTTATAGTATGTCCATAAGAATAACTTTTATAGTTAAAATTATATAAGTATTATAAAAGATTTAAAGGTCAAAATCAATTTTTTTAGCATAAAGGAGCTAATACATCATTGGTCGCATGTGCGATAAATAGAAGGAGGTTCGCGCTCAACCGCTAATCTATTTATTAAATTTATAAATTTTTGACTTAAATGTTGAACATTAATATAAATAATGTGAAAATTTATAAAATATAAAAAGAGATAAAACATTATATTTAAACTCTTAACTTTATTGAAAATGTAAGATATGCATGAACAATTAATTGTATTCATTAGTAATTAAATTTAGTAACATAAAATAAAATAAAATTATAGAGCATATAAAAGAAAAGAATTGATACATATAGTATCAAATATATAATGTTTGAACCTTTTTATGTAATTAATAAATAAAAAAAATCGCTGAACAAGAAAATAAAAGCTATGGATGAATTTAAATTTAGGTTAAATGAGCAAAACAAAAGTAATTAAGCTATATAAAGAATTAAAAGAAAGAGAATACAAAATTTATAAATGAATTCAAATTAGTAAATAAAGAAATAAAAAATAAATATATAGATGAATAACTAAATTATAAGTAACAAGAAAATAAGAAGTGAAAAAATTAAAATAATAATATACAAATTACATACGAAAATTAAAATTTGAAAGCTCTTATTTTGATTAAAATAGAAAAGAATTACTTTTTAGGTTAATATTATAAAAATCGATAAATAATTACATTAATTCTACGTGTCTTATTGCACCTAATCTATCATATATTACAAAAGTTAAACTTAAAAGATTGTGACATGTGTTAAACTTATTACATTAGTATATGGTAAGTTTGCTGATATACTATATAATTAACATCTATATATATACAAAATAATATTTAGTAATATAATTGAAATGTTAGTTACTAAGTTGTTTTTCTAGGAATACTGATTTTAGTACTAAAATATCATAATTATCGTTTAATCATTAATTTATAAATATAATTAATATATAACCTAATAAAAAAATAAGATATTAAAATTTATATTAAGAGGGATCCAAAAATATTAGGATTGACTCTAGTCAATTAAGATATTTATTAAATTATTATTATCATATTATTATATGTAATTGTTGTTAATAAATTATATATACTTTTAAAAAAATATTAAGTAAAATAGTGGGAGATATTTATAGAGTTACTGAAATTGCTAGATTCTAGTAGGAAAGTAGGGGGTTACATGACGTCATCTCAATTGACTTATTCAAAAGCCAAAACCTTCCTATAAGTTAACGACTCAATTCCAGTATTCTTTTCTCTATATAATGGACGTCTCTCCCCACTCTATCTTTCACAACATTTGAATAGATTTACGAAATTATTTTTCTCTTTTCAAAAACAGAAAAAAAAGAAAAGAAAAGAAAAGAAGAAAGCATGTCAGGAGACAGTGTGGAGAGCAAGGAATGGTACATGGCAGCGTATGCACCTCAAGGCGTTCCAACTTCCGATCATCTGAAAATCCGCACTGCAACATTGTCTTTGGTCGCTGATTCCATTCCTGATGACCATGTCGCAGTTGAGATCCTTTGGATTTCTGTCGATCCTTATCAACGTACTAGAATGACTGGTTTCAGAGATGGCCTTGATATGCCTCCTTTCGATCTCAATCAGGTTCGTAATGCTCAACGTTTTCTTTTATGAGATAAACTTTAATCTGATTTCATAGATATATTGGAAATGTGTTAGTAAATGAGAGATTATTAGATGGATTCTGTCTGCTACGTTGGTGGTTGGTCGGAAACAAACCATGTTAAAAGTGTTTTCTCTAAATTTGCATAGCTTAATAGGACGTGTCTCATTTTGTTATTCACATGTGCACGTGTCCTAAAAGGTCTTAAGTGCTGTCTATCTGTGCAACTTTGCTAATTCATTTCTTGAAGTGTATTTTGAATTGGAAATCTCAAAACTCCATCTCTTATGGAAATGGAAGGGCTTAATTTTTATAAGGTTAAATACATAAATGATTTTTAGAATCTATCATGTTTTTAGAATTGGCCTCTCAAACTCAATTGTGGTGCAATTGAACTTTCTAATTTTTGTTTTGTTATTTGTAAATTATTACATAACAGTCGTTTGATGCGTCTTCTCTATTACTATCTAAAAATACATTATGAAAAATTTTATTATATGAGAATAATTTAAAAAAATCATTAAAAAAATGGATATCATCACTTTCGTAATTATAGTCAGTTATGCTGTTAACTTTCGTCGCTCTTGTATTTTCGCCTAGACTTATCAGTGGTGCAGACTCCTCCACCTATCGTCGCTTTCATGCTGCCTCCTTCGCCTGCCCTTTCTCTCGTGCTTTCTCCTCTGTTTTCCATCGCTCTCGGCATCAGTTAGAATATAATTATTTTATTACTTATGTTAGTGAATGATATATAAATAACAATCCAGATACCCATTTGAATCAAACTGAAGTTTAAGAGGCCAATTGCAGAAATATGACAAGATCATAGGTCCATTTATATATTTAGCCTTTCTTATAAAAATGCACTTTCTAATTTTATAGAATAAATTAAATAAATGAAAAGTGCAGTGATAATGTTTATTAACTTATATGCAGGTGATATCAACACTTGCAATTGGAAGGGTAATTCGGTCAAAAAGTAGCAAATATAAGGAGGGTGACAATGTTTTTAGCTTTTTCTTTCCAGCTGGGGAATTCTGTGTAACACCATCAGACGTGATAATGAGAAAGATTGATAAAGTGCCAGGGAATATTACCTTGCCACACTACCTCAGTTGCTTCGGTAATAAATATATTTCATTTTTATTACTGTTAATTTTATCACCAGGGGACATCTCATTTGGTAATATAATTTTTTTTGCGAAAACAATTACTTGATTAATCATTCATGCTAAAATTAAGGCCAGATTTGAGATTAAACTAGATATGGACTTCATAGGGGTAGCTGGGTTTGCAGCATGGGTGGGGATAAAGGTAATAGGTGACCCAAGGCCAGGGTCAAATGTATTCATCTCAGCCGCAGCTGGAGGTGTTGGAATGGTTGCCGGACAATTGGCTAAGCTAAAGGGCTGCAGAGTTATTGGGAGTGCTGGAACTGATGAAAAGGTAATTATCAATTCCTCATTTTGAGCCACTTAACGTACGTCCACAGAAATTTTTTAGGTACTTCTAGTTTTAGAAACCCAGAAATGATCAGCATGAAATTTATTCTTTAAGCACTCTTTAGAAAATTATACCAACAGTTGCATAATACAAGACTGCCCTTTGCTTTTAATAATAACAAAAAATAAAATAAAAATTGTAAATAAATTGGCTATCTTAATCATTTTATATAGGTTAATTATGAAACTTGTCCGTATAATTACTTCAACACTTAACTCTTGATATAACTTAATTAACATCTCAATTTATTTTTTTAATATATTAAACAATTTTTAACATGTGATTTCATTCTATATGTTCGTATGAATTGTTTATAAATATTTAAATGTTATAAAAAATAAAATTTAAATGTCTGTTAAATTAAATAAAAAATTAAAGGTATTTAAAATATTATAAAAATAGAATTCAGATGCTGGTTAGACTAAATTAAAAGTTAATATATTATAGTGATTAAATGTCCGTAATTCATGTTTAAATATACATTCTGTCATTTTATATAAATAGTTTTCTAATTACTAATTAACTAAGTATTCTTTTTATAAGATATAGTGTTTTTTCGGTCATTTATATTATTATTAACAATTTATTCTTATATAATTAATAGAAAAATATTATAATTAATATTTAAATTTTCTTTCATTTTAATTAAAATATCCATATGATTTTTACTGTTCAATTTGTTAATTTTACAGATAAAGCTTTTAAAGGAGGAATTCGGGTACGACGATGCCTTCAATTACCACACAGAAAAGGATTTTGATGCTGCTTTGAGCAAGTAATCCATCAACCAATATTCCTCATTATTTTGTTTTTCCAATTTGAGTATTTTTGACTCTGGAATTTAACTAAATAAATTGCTTGACGTTAAGAAAATGACCTGGAATTCAACAGGTACTTTCCTGATGGGATTGATTTATACTTGGATAATGTTGGGGGTAAAATGCTAGAGGGAGTGCTGAACCATGTCAATCATCATGCACGAATCCCGCTTTGTGGAATGATTTCTCAATATAATAAGGTACTTTATATATCTTAACAAATCATTTAATAATATTGTACTTGTGATTAATAAAATTTATATATATTTTTTTAGTTTAATAATAAATAAATAAAATAAAATAAAATAAGTTTTAAAATAAATTTATAATATTCTTAGAAATATCTCATTAATTGATTTGATAATAAATTAAATAGAAAATAATTCTACTATATCAAATTAATGTTTATTAATGTCATAATATAGAAAAATAATAATATCATTTGAAAGAGTAATGAAGTGGACAAGCATTAAAACTACAAACCGTAGAATGAGGAAAAAAATACAACCACATTAATACTTTTTTTCTTTTATAATTTTCTTTGAACTCAAAACTAAAAGGGCCATGAAGAATGTCTACCGTAACTTATTCCGACTACATAGAGAAGAATTGCAGCCAAAATAGATTGAGAAAAATAATAATGAAAAAAAAAACACATAAATTTTATATAAATTTTTTTGAATAAATTAGGATAAGAATCACATACAAGAATAAATAAGGTATTATAATTTCTCTTTAATTTTAGAGAGAATACTCTTTTTATTTATCTCTCAATCTCTCTAAGAATTTTTTATATATAAATAAGGAAAATGGAGATGGGATTTTTTGTGGGTTTGTTATAAGATGTTTCATGTTTTGTCTATAACTGGCCTCCAAACACCATTGGGTGGCCAAAAAACATTCTTGGCCACCAAATCCTTTAATTTTTTTATTCCTTTTTTTAATTATTTTAAAATTTTTCCACTTGAAGATTTGATTGAGAGCCAATAATATCTTCACACCATCCTTTTTATCTTGTTATTCTCATGTTGTTTATATCTGCGTTAGGCTATTCAAAGATCCATACTAAATGAACTTGTCAGCATTTATTATCTTTGTCGTGTAATATGCTAGATCTTATTTTGTATGAATTTTTTTACATATCCAAGTTTATTTTGTCTTCGAATGAAAGGTTGGATTTCTTGCAAGATGCAAGGCATTCTATCACAAAACAAAGAAATATTCTCTTGTTCATGCCTTGAGCTCCTCCAATACCATTTTTAACTATACTGCTTCTTTAATAGCTTTTATAGCCATAATATACTCTACTTCTATTTTCGATGTAGCTATAACTAATTGCAGTTTTGAAACCCAAATTATAGCTCCGCTAGCAAGAACAAACACATACCCACTGATGGATTTGCTTTTATCAAAATCACTTATATAATCTGAGTCATCATATTTTCTGATAATAAAAAATCTGATTTTCCATAACATAATGCAATATATGTGGTTCCTTTAATGTATCTAAGGTCCCTTTTAACAATATTCCATTGTTCTCGATCAAGATTCGTCATATACTAAATAACCACTCCATTTACTTGTGCAATGTCTAGACTTGTATAAATTATGGCGAATATTAAACTTTTCACTGCTGATGCATACAATACTCGAGACATCTTCATCCTCTCTAATTCACTACTAGGGCTCATACTGGAGGATAACTTGAAATTAACATGAAGAGGGATAGATTTGGCTTACAATCCTGCATGTTGAAGTGTCATAAGACTTTCTTCAAATAGTTTTCCTGAAATAGCTAAATCTTTCTTTTAATTTTATCTCAGTGAATTTGCATCCTCAAAATTTTGTTTGTTGGTCCCAAGTCTTTCATTTTAAACTCTCTAGCTAACTGTGCCTTTAACTCTTTGATACGATCTTTATTGGGCTTGCTACCAATATGTCGTCTTTATAAAACAATAAAATAATGAAATCACTTTCACCAAACCTCTTGAAATATGCACAAGGGCCTATATTAGGTCTATTGTATCTAAGGCCCATAATGAAGGAATCAAATCTCTTATACCAACACCTCTGCACATGTTTGGGACTGTACATAGATTTGTTTAACTTGCACACTAAGTTCTGTTTTAATTTCTTCTAGATCTCTATGAAGAAAAGCCGCTTTGACATCTAACTACTCCAAACGTAAGTCAAATGTAGTACACATTGCTAAGACTACTTTGACTGTTGTAAGTCGAACCACTAGGAAAAAGATCTCGTTAAAGTTAATGCCTTCTTTCTGAGTATATCTTTTTACCACTAATCTTGCACGATACGCTCCACTTGGTCATTGTTGTTATGCTTGATCTTATACAACTGTTTGTTGCTAATGGGCTTTCTTCCTTGTGGTAATGTACAAATTTTTTAGTTTTGTTCTTATAAAAAGCTTCCATTTCTTCTTACATTATTGTCATCCATTGAGCTGCATCTTAACTAGTCATTGCCTCTTAAAGAGTTAGTGGCTCTCCATCCTCTGTTAGAAGACAATATGCAACATTATAGTTTTTGAATCCAACTTTATAGTTTTTTGGGCATTGTACATTAAATAATCAACTGGCTTGCCAAACCACATCATCATCGGAGTCTTCAACTCAATTACAGTTGATGGGGCTTGATTTACTACATAATAGATGGTATTGACTGCCTCTGTCCAGAAAGCCTTGTTTAAGCCTAAAGCTATAAACATATCTCTTATTTTTTCTATAAGGTCCTATACATCTGCTCTGCCACTCTATTTTGCTGAGGAGTGTATACTGTAGTGAACCGCCTTTTGATGCTTTCTTGATTACAAATTCTCCAAAATCATTACTTATATATTCCCCTCTATTATCTATTTACAAACACTTGATCTATCTACCAGATTCAAGTTCTACCTGCGCTTTAAATACTTTGAAGACTGAAAACACATCTGCCTTACTCTTGATAAGATACACCTAACATCTCTTAGAGTAGTCATATATGAAGGACATAAAGTACTTCGCTCCTCTCAAGGATATGACTGGTGCTTGCCATATATCAAAGTGAACCAATCCTAAAATCTCTTTACTTCTAGAATTCGATGTGTTGAACTTTAATCTATGTTGTTTAACACAATGCTTACAAAAGGATAAGGGCACCTTTGTGAGGCCTAGAAGTAGCTTTTACTCCACAAGGATTTCCATTCCTTATTCAGACATATGTCCAAGCTTCTGATGCCACACCATTGCAAATCTTTCATTTGAACTAACTGATGCTTCTGGCTCTTGCAAAGTCTCTCCCTTCAATATGTACAAGTTTGCAACAATCTTTTCTTCCTTTATAAGTACAAGCACACCTCGAATCACCTTCATAATCCATTTCTCGACTATAATCTTACATCCAATTGACCTAATGACAACTATTTTTTTCTGAGGCCTTTTACATGGAACTTCAACTTGCTAGTTCTAATATTAACAATCTTTAAGGCATGACCATTGCAACTGAATGCAGATCCTTTAGAGATAGGTTCATAATGATGGAGCAATAATTGATTATGTATCACATGACGCCAGTGCTATCAAAATTTTGAACCATTAAATTTTTTACATTTAATCTAAACCATTGATTAAAAAAACTATTAATAGTATAGCAAATAACTATTTGATGGGTTATTGGTAGTACAAGTTAGATTAAATATTCAGCAAAACACTAAGATGATAGCATCGTAGATGGAGATGCAGAAAAGACGATTGAAAGGCTGGGCTATAGTGCATATTGCGCTAGTGACACACGTTCTCTATTTCCTTTCCTCACTAAGCAATATTGGTTAAACCATGTTTCTTTTCACACTTTCTTCTTCTTCTTTTTGTATGTTTATCATAAAAAATCAAAATCCTAGCAGCACATCAATATTTTACTAAATCAAATTATTACTCAAGAAAAAAAGAACAAGAAGCTATTTTTGCATTGAATTCTATAAGGTAAATTCATGTATCCTTCATGCTTGTCAAAAAGTCTAACCACTTCAAGCTCTTCTTTTTATTAAGATTCTATAAATTATTAGGAGGTGTTAGAGGTTAAACTTTTGAAAAAATTAAAGAGAAGAGAAAAAAAAATGCATTGAAATTTGGAAATGGCTTTTATTTTCTTAATAGAATTCGTTAATGCTTGCACTGTATCTATTAAAGATGTGATCATTCAAGTGGGTGTTTCTGCGTCAGCTCCATAGTTAATGATTTGATGGGTTCAGCTCCATAAGAATATCAAAAAAATTCAATTTCTCTTTCCTCTCTCATTATCCAGAAACAATTTATAGTCACCATCAACATAAGATTTTCTTTCAAATTTTCAATATATATTAAGAATTCAAAATAGAGTTTTGGATTACAAAAGCTAATTAAGTTGAATAAAAAAGACAGATTTAGGAAAAGAAAGAAAGAGATTCATGATGTGTTTGGTTTAGAAAAAAAATTTAAGGAAAGAGAGAGAAGTAGAAGAAAAGCAAACGCCAATATCACTTTAAGCCAATAATTAATAAGAAAGCTTTTAATGGTCTTGATTTCTATTCCAGTTCCTCTTTTCTAAGTAAAGAAGAATGGATGAAAAAAAGAAGAAGAAGAAGAAGAAAGGATGAAGAAAAAAAAACCAGCTTAACCTTTGATTATAGTTAAAGTTTTAATGACACCAGTATCATTATAACACCAAATAATGATGGAACCATTCTCGTCAAAAGGTCATATGAAATATGGCTCCTGAGTCAATAAGTCATACATTAGCAAATCTCTTCCTGCATTCACCAGTTGTCGATGTTCACAACATAAAATATCACCTTCACTTGAGGTACTTGCTACATTTTGTTAATGATTGAAATTTTTCTTGTTTAAATTCCAATTTTCCTTCCTCAGATGACCCTTCTTGCTATATCATATTCTTCTTACTTCTTGACTTTCACCTATCTTGATTTTGGATTCCACTTGAGCCACATTCTGTTGATCTCCCTCTTGTCACTATTAAAGTCTCTACTTGTTGTGAACTTGTCAACTTATCTTCTTTGTTCTTGCGTTGATGTTTTTCTCCATAATAGTAGCTGCAATATTACCAGAATTTAGATAGTCGGTGAGAATATATTTGTCAGATTGATGACAAGTTGATTATATGAATCAGTTAAATTTTGAAGTAAAAGTTCAACACGTTCATTTTGCTCTATTTTGCAACCTAGTGATATGAGTTGAGAAAATATAGTATTCAGGGTATTTATGTGCTCTGTTACTTATGTAGATTCAAACATCAAAAGAGTATACAATTTTCTCTTAAGAAAAATTTTGTTATGAAATGACTTGGCCCCTTATAATTTTGTGAGAAGATCCAAAGTCTCTTTTGTTGTTTTTTTCTCCTCTATGCTTGAAAATACTCTATCTGCAAGTGCCAGATGAGATTTGCATAGCATTTTCATTCATCTGATTCTATTTATTATCATCTGCGAATTCTTTTGGCCTTTCACTAATAACCGCTAGGCAATTATCTTTTTTTAAAATAGTTTTTATCTCTAATTTCCACAATGAGAAATTACTCATATTTAACTTTTCAATCTCAAATTTTACCGCCATTGCTTCTATCACAACCTTCAAAGGATGATTAATAATCTAATTTATTTTCTAATATGGAGGATCCACTTATTAGTAGTGACCATAGAGCGTACAATGAGTAGATATTAACACTCATGTCAGGCTTTGATACCACTTATAATTAATTCGGATAGAATAGAGCAGAATTGCAGCTAAAATAGACTGAGAAAAATAATAATGAAGAAAATAAAATACATAAATTTTACATGAAAAATTCTCAAACAAATTAGGGTAAAAACTACGTGAAGAATAGAAAAATTCTACTATAAAAGAAACATGAGATTATAACTTTTCTCTAATTTTTAAGGTGAACACGTTTTTTATTTATCTCTCTAATTCTCTCTAATAATTATATATATATATATATATAAATAAGGGAAATGTTGATGTGGTTTTTTGTGGGACTGTTATGAGATGTCTTGAGGACTTGCACCTCTTGCCTTTTATAGACAAGAGGTGCTTGGCCTCCAAGCACCGGCGGTGGCCAAGAACTAAGTTTAAATGTGTGGTCAAGATTGTCTTTTGACCACCAAATCCTTTAATTTTTTTCTTTTTTTAATTATTTCAACAATGTGATCATAAATAAGCTGGTGAGGAGCTAAGCTTTTGGTTTTTGCTGACAATTCATCTCATAAAATTTAAAAGCCCATAAAATGTGAATGACAATGTGGGATAAAAGAATTTGAAATTATTAAAATACCTTATGGGTGTTTTGGTGTTTGTGAATGCAGGGTAGCACAGAGAGAGATGGCATTAGAAACCTGTTTAATATGATTGGCAAGGAGGTGAGGATGGAAGGATTTATGGTGGGTACATATCTGAATCGTTTTCCAGAATTTATGAAGGAAATAGAAGGCTATATAGCTCAAGGAAAATTGCACTTTAAACACAAGATATTCAATGGGATTGAGAGCTTTTTGGACGGCTTCGGATCCATGTTCTCAAGCTCTAACACTGGGAAAGTTATTATTAAAGTCAAGTAGATAGTACATTGAGAATTCAAACTCAATAAGCTTTAATTGTGATCTTAAGAAGTTACTTCTATAAAAAGAGGATATTTTATGTGATTGTGGAATGGTGATATAACTATTATAAATAATGCAATCGCTATATTACAGATGAAAAGTGTAAAATTATGAATAATTAAGATGATCTAATGCTATAAAAGAATATAGAGTCGTCCTTTAAATGTTTAAAAAAAATTATTCTCATATGTCATCTCTATTCCCTTTATCTTTTATTCCATAAGGGGCGATAATACTAACATCTTTTCTATTTGAAGGGACAATTATTTTCCTTATAATAAGCAAAGGTTATCATCTCTTAATATGGAGATGACTACTATCCGGAGAGACGACTATTTTAGCTCTACCTGGGGACTATAACACCATATATATAGAAATAATAAAAAATTATAATATTATCTTTTTGGTATTTTCATTTAGCCTATCATAAAAATAGAAATTATCTTTAGGTCTCTATACATTAGAAGTCCACAACATATTAGATGCATTAAAGCCTAGATTATCCAAACTTTAGTAGATCACTTTTAATTGGGCTTATTCTTATATGACATCTTATAATATATAATTATTGATATATAAGTCCAATGTTGGATTAACCACTTAGGCTAAATGTATAACCTTATAATTAAACATTGTCAAAATAACTGTATGAGCTAAACTCTATTGTCATATTTGAAATATATTTATAATTAATTCAGTCCATCAATTATACTAATATAGGATCAGTGTGGCTTTTGTTACATCTTTCGTAATTCAACCTGTCAATGGTCACATATGCTTCCATAATTGAATGAAATGGATCATGTGTGAATGTGTAGCATGAAAATTACATGTAATATTCTTAATATGTCTATTTCCAATTGGTCCATCCTTAAATTTTAGTGAGAACATACCATTATCAAAACCAAAGTGTGAATAAACTGAAATTTTATTTCTATAGAAGAGAAACTTAAAATATCATAATCGAGAAATAATTGAAAATATATTTATAATATATAAGCATCTAAAGTTATAAACTCCTACTAAAGCTTAATATCATCAAATGACATATGACACCATATGAATAGTGTGCTCATGAAACATCTTGGGTGGTAATCCTTTAGTAAGTGGATCCGCAATCATGAAGTTTGTTCTCATGTGCTTTATAGACAACAATCCATACTAAACTCTTCCGTTAACAACTATAAATTTAATATATATATGCTTCAACTCCGTCGAGCTCCTATTGTTGTTGGAATAAATAATTACTGATTTTTTATCACAAAATAACTTAAAATCCACACTGTCCACTATGCACAGCCTCATGATAAAATTTTGCAACCATATTCTATAATTAGACACCTTATAACATGCTATAAACTTTGCTCCCATAGTAGAAGAGGCTATAAAAGACTGTTTAGCACTCTTCTAGGAGATAGCACCTCTAGCTAACAGATACATATAGCCCAAAGTGGATTCCATACTGTTTTAACATCCGGTAAAATCGGAGTCATACCCAATTATCTCAAGCTTATCTGACCTTCAACATATGAGCAAATAGTCTTTTGTTCTTTGTAAGTACTGAAGACCTGTTTGCCTGCTTCCAAATGGTCCCTTCCTGGATTGCTTATATATCTGACCACATTCCAATAACATACGTGATATTAAGTCACGTACAAACTTGAGCATTTATTAGATTGCGTACTACTGAGGCATATGAAATCTTTTGCACTTTCTTTTTATCAAAATCATTCTTAGGGCATTGAGTGGGACTAAACTTGTCTCCTTTAGCCATAAAGGTATCAACTGATTTATAATCTTGCATTATATATCTTTTGAGAACCTTTTCGATATAACTCTTTTGTGATAATCTAAGAATACCCCGAGAGCAATCCCGATATATTTTTATGCCTAATACAAAAGAAGTGTCACCAAGATCTTTCATCTCAATTCTCAGCTAGAAATCTACTGGTTTCATGCAATAAGCCTATATCATTGATTATAAGCAAGATGTCATCGATATATAAAACTAAAAGACTGTATATTACTCCCACAAAACTTATGATATATGCAATCATCAACCAAATTCATCTTAAAACCGAATAAGATGATCACTTAATGAAAGTTGAAATACTATTATTGAGATGCTTGCTTGAGCCCATAAATGGATTTCTTAAGTTCGCAAAACATATTCTTTGGGTCTTCGAATACAAAGTTTTCTAGTTGCATCATATAAATCGTCTTATTAATGTTAACATTAAGAAATTTTGTCTTTACATCCATCTGATATAACTCAGGATTGAATTCTGCCACTAATGTCATTATAATCCTGATAGAGTCTTTTGAAGATAACGAAGAAAAAGTCTATTTTTAGTTAATGCCTTCCTTTCTGTGTAAAGCCCTTTATAACTAGGCAAGTCTTGTATCTCTCCATATTGCCTCTCGAATCTCTCTTAGTCTTAAATATCCATTTGCAACTAATGGGTTTCACTCTTTCTAGCAACAGGATAAGGTCCCATATGTTGTTGTCCTTTATTGACTTCATCTTTTTATTCATGGCATCAATCCATTTTTTAGAGTTAGAACTCTCCATGGCTTGAAAAAAGTTAATCGGATCATCTTCCATCACATCATTCCTATGTTTGCCTCATATTCTTAGAGAAATACGATGCAGTCATCTAGCATTGCACTTCTCCTTTCTCTAGTGGATCTTCTTAATGGCATAGGTTCTTAAGGTGCTTGAGTTTTTTCTTTTGGAATAGTTTTTTTGAAAGTGAGGTTCTCCAATATTGTCTTGATTTGTTGTGTCTTAAACAAGGCCAGGAATAGGATCTTAATCAACGCCAATAACACCTGTGGAAAAATCAATGTATTCCTCTACAAAGAAAAAGTCCTTAACTGTACCTCCCCCTGCAAATTCATCATCCTTAAAAAGTCAGGCACTTATTGTCTTGAAAATCGACTTAATGTTAGGATTATAAAACTTGTATCCCTTAGATCTTTCAGAATATCCAATAAAATAACAACTTTCTCAAGTCCAACTTCTTTTCATTAGGATTATAAGGATTCATCTCAATTGGGTAAACCCCAAACATGAGGGTGCTTTAAACTAGACTTCTTGCCTATTCAAAGTTCATAAGGAGTTTTGGTAGTTGCTGTAGTTGGAACTCTATTAAGAATATATGCTGCAGTCTTAAGTGCTTCTCCCTATAATGAGTCCGGCAAGGTAGAATGATTATTCATGCTTCCCATCATATCTTTAAGCATCATGTTTCATCTTTCAGCAACACCATTCATAATGGGCAAACCCAACATGTGTACTATAGGACAGTACCATATTCCTCTATGAATTTAGCAAATAGTCCTAGACATTATTCACTTAAATTGTCATATCTGCCATAATATTCACCATCACAATCAGATATGACGCTTTTGATTCTTTTATTGAGTTAGTTCTCAACTTCACCCTTATATTATTTGAACACATCCAATTGCTGTAACTTTCATGAATGAGACACATATAGCTATATCTAGAAAAATCATCTATGAATGTTATAAAGTATTATTGGCCATTCCAAGCAACCGTAGGGAATGGTCCATAAATATTTATATGTGTAAGTTCTAAGACGTCTAAAGTGGTCTTAGCTTTAAATATACTTTTATTGGTTCATTTTTTCTTTATAAAGTCAACACAAACATCAAAGTCTATGAAGTCTATGGAATCTAGAATTTTAATTGACACAAGTCTCTCTATTCTCCATATAGAGATATGACCTAATTATCTTTTGTGCCATTACACAGTTGAATTCTTATTGGTTAATTTTCTTTTAGTACCTCGTGTACTTAATTGCTAGGATTCATTACATGAAGCAATTGTATCAAGTGAATAAAGATTATCGTGACTTGACAAAGAATTGGAACCAGCCAATTTTGAATCATGAAACAAACTGAATTCTCCATTCCAGAATGAACAAGAATAACTTGATTTGTCCAAAGCAGAAATAGAAATCAAATTCTGTTTAAAAAACGGTACAATAAATATTTCATTAAGATCCAAATAATATCGAGTCCTTAATAATAACCTAAAAGTTTCAATTGCTTCAACTTGAGTTATCTTATTGTCGCTCACATTGATGTATCTTTCACCATCACTTAGCTTTCGGCAATTCAAGCAATCCTGCATAGGCACACTGATGTGGGTTGTTGCACTAGAATCTATCCCCCAAGAGTGTCTAGAAACCGTAGTTAAATTAACCTTAAACAAACTAAATTAATAAGCATATATTTTTTAGCACTCCATGTATGATAATTGGTGTATTGGTTCTTATTATTCCCTTCAGCTCCATAAAAGAATAACTAGTACTTTTTGGCTTTTCGGCTTCTTTTGTTGTTTATGGTAAGATGTTTTATATGCAGCTTCCTTATCCTTTTTCTTTTTCTTTTCCTTGCCCTTGTCTTTAAAGGTTGATGCTAGGTGAGCCCTCTCTATCTTATTTTGCTTTAGTTCTTTTTCTTCCTAAATCTAGTGTAAGATGAGCTTATAGTTCACCTTAAACTGACTAAACTGTGTTGGAAGTGATATTAAAATGAGATACACCAGCAAGTTCTCAGGAAGTTCTAGCTAAAATGCTTTCAACTTTGAAGCAAGATGAGACATCTCCAGGACGTACTCCCTGATATTACCTTTAATTTTGTACCTCATAGAAATTAGACTTGTTAAGAACGTACCAATTTCAACCTTTTTATTCTTGACAAATCTCTTTTCAATGTGTGTAAGAAAATCCTAAATTGTTTCTATCTGTTTAAATATTGCGCCCATGAATGCTTCTAGAATGGCCTTCTTCATAATCATTATAGACATGATATTCGATCTCTCCCACCTTTGCACATCATTTTAATATATTGTTATTGTCTTCCTAAAAGATGAAAAATACTTTAAAAGAAATTTAATCATAAAATTTGAATCCTTAAAAAATAATAATGATATCAACAAAATAAACATAATGGCTACTAGAGCCTTATCACGTAAAAAATCACTTTAGCCATTACCGATTATATGAGCATGTCTTAAGATATTAAGACCACCTTTTCATGATAATTGCTACTGCCATTGAATAAAAGAAATGATCCTCATGTCTTCCAAAAAGAAAAATATGCTGCATTTGATTTGATCGTGATAAAATCTACTGGACTTCATGCTTTGGAAATCGTTATATATATATATTATCAATCATTCTATCATCCTTTTCTTTTCTCAATGATTAACATGAAGGATGGCTCTGATATTACTTGTAGGCTGAGCACGGATCGGTCCAGTTCGGTTATCTATAAATCACCAGTACCGTACCAAACCTCGGTTCTTTTAAAATTGAAGGTACCAGCACCGTACCAAACATAAAAGGATCCGCACCGTATTGTACTAATTTTTACGGTTAAATACAATTCGGTTCGGTGCTATTTTCAGTTTTAAAAAATTTTAAAAAATACAACTTTAATCTCATCTTTAATCAAATACATTTAGAGAAAATATGATTACCAACCTAAAAAAAGTTGCATGAAAATCTGAATTAAAGTTACAATCACATTCTTAACAACCTGTTTTGCAATTCAGTCACTTGTAAGTATAATAATTCATTCAATGTTCAAATACAAACCATTAAAATATATATTACTGTTAGCATAAAAATATTTTGCAGATGACAGTCATTAAAATAAAATATTTTTCACAGTTGAAGCCAACAATCTACCCATAAAAAATAAATATAAAAATATAAAAAAGAAAAAAAATCCGGGACTGAACAACGACGGCACAGTTATGGAAAGAGAGAGCGCTAAAGAGGAAGACGTCTACGCGAGCCAATTCTTGCTTCTGTATTTTTGTGAGCCAATTATGTGTGGCGCTAAAGAGAAAGACGTCTAGGCGAGCCAATTTCTTCCTTCTTCCTTCTTCCTTTTGATTTTCTGTCTAGAAATTTGCTTTAGGGATTTTGTCTTTCTGAATTGAAAATTGAGAGGTGCGGCGGTGTGTTCTAAAGAGGAAGACGTCTACGCGAGCGAATTTCTTCCTTTTTCCTTTTGATTTTCTATTCAAAAATTTACCTTAGGAATTTTGTCTTTTTGAATTGCAAAATGGGAGGTGCAGCGGTGTATTCTAAAGAGGAAGACGGTGTGTTCAAATTGTTAGGTGTATGTTTGTAGTATGTGGTAAGAAAAAATATTAGGGTTAAGTTAGTAAATAGTAAATTATAAATTTAATGTTAGAGTATGTATATTAGTATCAGTATACTATATGATATATTAATATATAACTTACATTTTTTATAGAATATAAAGTACATTATAATATTATAGTTATTTTTAATATGTAGTATTTTTTTTTTATTTCGATAATACTTGCTTGAATTATATAAAATGATAAATATAAAATAATTTTTTTATAGAGTATAAAGTATTTTATAATATTATAGTTATTTTTAATAGGTATTATTTATATAATATAAATAATTATTAATAAATATATATAAAAAATTCAGTTCTACAGTTTGGTCCGGATTAGTACAAGACGGATCGGCTCTAGTACGGTTATGGTATAGTTTTTACTAAAGAACTAGTACCATACCGTAATAGAAAAAAATTCGGATAAGTTCAATTCGGTTATAAAAAATTTCGGTTATGGTATTTTTCAGTACGGTTATTCAGTTCGAGCAGGAATCATCGAGATCCATGCTCAACCCTAATCACTTGTTATATTAAATCTAAGAGTGAAAACTATCATCAATAAACCCAAAAATTAATCATGTATAATTACTAAGAATTAATATAGTAATATATGCATAAACATACTTGAATCTATAATGATTAATTACTGTCTAGAGTTGTGTGGTTTGCCTCCTAGATCAACATGTATTTCGTAGAGAGTCTTTTAGTTTTCTTTTGTATTTTTTAGTTGATAATGAGGTGTCAGTTTAGAATAAAACTCTAAATGTGACATGGGAACCATAACCACTGTATATATAGAGATAACAAAAAACCCTAATATTATCTTTTTGATATTTCTATTTTACCCTATTATAAAAATAGAAATTATCCTTAGGTTTCTACATATTAAACGCCCATATACTCTCAAACACATTAGAGCTCGAATGACCTAAATCTTAGTAGATCACTTTCAATTGGGCTCATCCTTATATGATATCCTACTATATATAATTATTAACATATAAGCCCAATGTTGGATTAAAGGTCCAATATGTATAAGAATCAAGTTTAGAAACTTGTAAACTTACGTGAAGGTAGTACCTATCGGGAATAAATGGGTATACAAGAGAAAGATTGATTTAGATGGGAAGGTTGAGACTTTCAAAGCCAGAATGGTAGTGAAAGGGTATAGTTAAAGACAAAGTATTGATTATGAGGAGACTTCCTCGCCAGTAGTCATGTTGAAACCCGTTAGAATTCTATTAGCCATTGCTGCATACTATGATTATAAAGTCTGAAAAATGATATCAAGATTGCTTTTCTTAGTGGATATATTGATAAAGATATCTATATAGAACAACCCAAAGATTTTGAATTAGAGGGTGGGTCCTATAAAGTGTGCAAGCTTAAGAGATCCATGTATAATCTTAAGCAACTTATATTCTTGGAATTCATATCCATAGAATAGATCGAAAAAGACTATAAGTTTATCCTAAAGTGTATACTTAGAAAAGATGTTGAAGATGTTCAACGTGCTTAATTCTAAAAAAAAGGGACTTTTACTAGTTAGACATCGTGTTTATCTTTCTAAAGAGATAAACTTCAAATCCAATGCACTCCCAAATGCATTCAGCTAAAATTTGCATATAGGAGACAACTGCATAAGCATATATGCATCATTATAATCAATAGTCAACAACATGTGTTCATGTATAATAACCTTTCATTTCATGTCGCTCAGAAACAACTCCTGATTTTGATAATTCCCTCTAATTAAAGTTCAATCAATCGTTATGCTTCCATCATTATTTTTTTAATTTCTTATAGCGGTAATAATATATTACTAAATTTTATGTCAGTCGTTGATTGATTATTCAGATCCGCTTTACCAACCGTCTGTGGAAATCGCCAATCCATTGCTAAACAAAATAACTTGTAAATTTGAAGCTTTCAAAGATTGATCGGCGTTTTTCTAGCATTTCTTGAGGTGATAATTAAGTATTATATTTTATATTAAAATAATTGACTAGATAACTATATAAATTTATCTATCTTATACTAATAAACCACTTTACTTAATTAGTGTTTTTTTAGTTACATATATGTATTTACATAATACTTGAAAAGAATAAAAATCATTTAACAAGAAAACATTATTTTATGTAGACTACTCTTTTTTTCTTTTAATCTTATCTCTTACTTCACACTCTATCAACCTAAAAAAGTTGGATAAATAGACTTGCAAGATTAAAGAAGATTTCAAGGCAAACTTACCAAAGTAAGAGACTTTCATCGCCAGAAAATAAATTTATATCCCTGTCCTATCTCACGCATGACCGGACCAACGAAGAGCTGACTTTTTACTTTTAATTTTTTTTATTAATGGAGGATAATTACAGTTGTATACATTTTAAAAAATCTTATACTAATTATAATTATTTAAAAATTTATCAAACAAATTTTAAGTTGCCATTTATGAAAAGTAAGTAATAGAAACTGAGATAGAGAAGGAAAAATGGAGAAAGCTAGCTACAAAGATTATTTTATTCATCACCAAGTTAATATCATATTTTTAAAATTTTTATTTTTTTAATTTTATTATTATTGATTTAGTGAAACTAAAGCTATGTTTATTAAATGTAAAATAGATGACATTTAGTTCAGAGGTTTAATGCAACTGATAGTTTTTTTTCATTGAACAGTTATATTAAAGCGTATAGAGTGATGCCCTTTATCTTATTTTCTTTTCTCCACATGAGCAAGCCAAGCTACTCATGCCAAGCAGTTAATTTCGAGACAACTAAGGGCAAACTCCGAGCTATAACTAACGAATTAGCATTCATATCTAGGGCGGCTTTCTTTCCTATGCTTGCTGGCCAAACAGAGTTGCCTTTCACACATGCAATGAAACCAAAATGACCTCTTCTCATTGCCTGCGCCTCTTTGAAAAGGTTCAAGCGAAACTCATAGACTTAAAAAACAACAGTTGATAGATGATTTAGTCTCAATCAGCTGCTGATTATATCAGCTCTATTTTAGAGTTTTTTCTTATTAGCTGATAACTGATTTGATTTTATTTATTTATTTAGACATTATTATTCTTATTAAAACTTATTAACAATGACCTATTTTAAATTGATCTCATATAATTAAATTTTAATATTTTAAAATAAATAATTATTGTTTTGAAATTATTCTTAATAGTTAAATAATTATAATATTTAAAATTACGGTATTTAAAATTATAAATTTTTATTAATAGAATCTAAATTTAAATTTCTATTTTTAAGATAACTTTTATAAATATTTTTAATAATAAATACAATTGAACTAAAGAAAATTAACTGTAATATTTGTAATTATTATAGTTATTTTTATTAATTTATATCATTAAATATAATATAATATATTTAATAATAGTTATACTTTCAATGGTTATTTCACATATTAGCAGTAACCGTTAATTAAACGGTTTAATTTATCAGCCATCGGCTACCAGCTGCATTTATCAGTTCAATCAATATTTCATTTCTGGTTGTTTTGAGCTCAAACTTGGTCGCATCGGTTCGATCACTTTTGAAGTTGGGATTTTCAACCTCAGGTTAATTTGTCTCAATCCAATTATATCAGTCTTAGTTTGTTTTGGATTTGAAATCATTTCAGATTTGAAGTACCATTTAGATTTTGATCATTAATATTAAACATCAATTTTGGGTTTAAGGAGAACGATTCAGATCAGTACTTTAGATAAAAATTTCCAAATTCAAGTCAACCGTCACCATCTCTGCAACTACTTCATATAAAAGAGAGTTCTCTATTTACAAAATCTAGAATTTGATCTCAAAAGAGGGATCGAAGATTTATTTTTTATTGCAAAGCAGGACAAGTACAAGCCATCAAACATATCAGCAGGAGTGATCAACAAGTAGATCCTTATTTCAAACTAAGAACATAACTAGGAACCATTATAACATTCTGAAACATAGAAAACTAAATGCCATTGCATTTATCAATCTAGCGAGGAGTCGAAGATGTTATGAAGCTTACAAAGGTCAATCCAGAACCACTAAACTTCTTCTCTGTTATTTCATCCAACTGAGCAACCATTTCAGCTGTCAAATAGTTCTCCCAATCGCCAATCTTGCCTTTCCTAAAAAATGCATTATGTTCAATTTTAATCGGCCATGGAGAAAAATACTTTTTGCACTTATTCACTTCCAAACTGCTTAGATTCTGAAAGCTGCAGAACTCCACGACTTCTTGCACCGATCCTTGTCTCTCTTCCTCCATAGTGAAAGGACAACCCATGAACTCTGCTAGTGTCTTTATACAGGATAAGCTGTCAAGTTGTAGATCTTCGTATCTAATAACCAGTATTCTATCAGGAAATTGCAGGGTTGCTTTCCAGTACCCTAAAACATGATCCCAGTAAGGTCCGTAAATAGAGACTCCTTCACAAAAACTCTGAAATGCCTCCTCTAATGGAAAGTCTTCTGTGCTCATACCTCTTAAACGAGCGGCAAAGTGCCATAACGAAATAAAGACGTCTTTGGGATTCCTGAAGATATAAATGATCTTACAGTTGGATTCTGCAATAGACTTGGGCAATGAAGAGTAGGGGATGTGTGTACCCCAAAGTGGATGGTTGTTGGGATCTTTGATATCTTGATTATATTCAATAAAGGGTACAATATCATGTGGGAGCTCCGTGAGTAAACGATTAATGGAGTAATCTCTGAGATGGGTCCTTCTTAAAATGGCAAAACACAAAGCTTTAAGCCAGGTCGTGCCAGATTTTGGAAGGCTGGAAATGATAATATCAGTGGGTTCAGCTACGAAATGCTCTTGAGCTGACACTATGCATTTTAGGATATCTGGATTATACCAAAAGCCTTGATACTTGTGGAGTTCTCCGGAAGGTTGCCGACCCTTTTTGTGAGGAAGGTTTGAGATTATCTCTTCATTTTTTATATTGTCTCTTGGTGCATCATTGGTTTCTGAAACAGATACATCATCACTATTAGTCAAGAGTGAAGATGGTTCCATGAAAGCAGTGAATTAGAATGACAAGCTGTAGAACTAACAAGGATCAGGAGAACTTCTGCCTATATAAACATAGGGAGATACCAACAGAAACAGGGGCTTAGTTATATATTAAGCCATCCAACTTTATACTTTTTAATAATTTTATCTAATTGTTTTGAAATTTTAAAATAGATAACTATTCTTTTAATTTATTTTAAAAAAATTTTTGATGATAATTTTTGAAATTTTAAAATAGAAAAGATGACGTGGAAATTCGATTATATTTACTAAAAAAATAATATTTATAAATAAGCAAAAATAGTTTACTCTAGATTTAATTATATAATTATTAAAAATCTCACATATATGTATTCTTTTATATCTTTGACATTTAATTATATAAAAAAATTTATTAACTCACTAATTTTATATGTTAGTAAGCATAATTGACTTGCAACCACTTTTTTATTGTAAAGTTGTAATTAAAAAATATTTTTAAAAATAAATTAAAAATTTAAATATTTATTTTAAAATTTTAAAATAATTAAATTAATTTATTAAGAGATAAAATTCAGAATTTAATTAATAATTAAGTACAAAACAAGAATGATATTTGCAATTGATTTCGTCAAGAAGTGAAAGCTGCAATGTCTTCATGTGTGATTGGCTGAGAGGATTTTTTTGCTTCTTTAATTAATTAGTGTAGAAGTCGTTGCTTGTTATTTTATTAGCCAATAGAACATATTCTCTTTTGACAGTTACTTGTGAACTAATGTGTAATACTCTAAATTTTTTATTTATTCAAATGTTGTTATTTTAAAAGTATTTCAGTAATTTAATATTTACTAAATTTGTAATTATTTTTAGTCATATTGACTTGTATTATTTTATTTTAAATTTCATGAATTTAAATTACTGTATTCTATTTAGATTTTTGTTCTATTTTAACTTTTATATCTCAACATTTTATTTATACAGATTTTTATTTTAATAATTGTTATTTTTATATATATATTATAAATTTGTATTATCCTCGTTGTATCTGTGTCTCATATTTTTTAAAAGAATTCATAGATATCATGTGTGCAGATGATTGACTTTAAATAATATTTTATACTTTTTTCCATTTTAATTTAATGACATTTTTTTCTCTTTATCTGATACGATTTTAATTCTAATGCTTTGCTTTTTGTAATTACTGACTTTTTATCCCATAGCTATTATTTTAAAAATATAAATTTCTAAATTAAATTATATTTTTTGTCCGATGATAAATTTTAAGCATATAGTCTTTCAAAATGTTTAAAGTTAGTAGTTATTTTATATTTTATTATTTAATATTTTGTTTCAATTTAAAATTTATTAATTAAAGAGTTATTCCAATAATGAATTTGAAATATAAAATTTTAAATTTTGATACTATTCAAATGGAAAGTCTTGAATTGGTTGATTTCAAATGATAGTTTTAAAATGTCAAAATACAAATCTAAATCATTGGATACATAAAATCTAACCTATTTTTCTTAATTTTTAAATAATTAATTATTTTAATATATTTTTACTATTTTATATAGAGTATTATATTAAAATTTTAATATCTTAAGTATGATATATAATTATTTCACTTTTCTCTATCTTTTTAATTTTTTTTATAACTTGATAAATTTTTTAAGTTTTGTATTGCAACATAAAATAATTTAATTATAGATTTTAATTATTTTATAATCCTCTATTTTAAATTATTTTCTTATAATATCAACTTTTTTTCATAATATAATAATTATCTTATTAATTAAATTTTTTTATTTGTCACATTTGTATTCATTTATATCTTTCATCTCTCTTTTTATTCTATCTTACATATATTTTATTAAGATTATTTTGACATTGTTTAGTTTCAAGAGAAAAGAATTGTTAATATAATTAATTTTTATATTAGTAAATAAAGTACTTTTAATGTATTTATTAAAAAATAATATTTAAATTAATTTTTTATGAAATTCAATAAATCTCTCTCTGTCTCCCTATATATATATATATATATTATTTTTCTCTATCCTATAGGGCATGTCATATGATTTCTAAACTATTCTTTTTTAACTTTTAGAGAATTAATCTATTCCTACTATCTTAAAGAGTATTATGTTACAAATTTCAACACTTTGATTAGGATATTTAATTATTTCATATTCCAATATCCATTTGGATTCTTATTTATAACTTTCACTTTAATTTTTTTTTTCAAATATTGTATTATAATATGCAACATCTTAACTATAAATTTTAAGTATTTAATAGTCATTTTTTCTCTAAATTATTTTTTATAATTTTAATTTTTGATTACAATTTTTACGATTTTCTATTCTCATAGTTAATAATTATCTTATCAATTAAAAATTATTTTTTAATTATAATATTTATATTTATTTATACCTTACATCCCTCATTATATTCTATCTTAAATAAATTCCAACAAAATTACTTTGATATGGTTCAATTTCAAATAAAAAATTCAGTTAATTAAAAATTAGTTTTTAAGTTAGATTTTCTATAATTTAATAAATTAAAAGATAACATAAAATATTTTTATTTTTATATATAAAGTAAAAAATATCACTGAATTATATACTTAAAAACATAAAATACTAAATCAACAAAAAGATATTAAAAAATAAATAATCTAATATTAAATCAGGTTATAAAATAATTATTTAATTTGATTCGATTTATATTTGTAACGTATTTATTTTATTTAATTTTATAAGATACTTTTATTTATTCATTTTTATATCGATGTTATGAATATAGTAAAAGAAATCACAGAGTTCAAACTATAGAAAATCATTAATTCATGTAAAAAGAGAGAACAAATTTTTCTTAGTGAATGAATTTATCACCATCAAGATTAAAATTAAACCGTCTATGAGATGAAAAATTATCTAGTTAGATTGGTATTAAAAGATACCAGTCTAGCTAAAATGTTTAGGTCCATTATGTAATATTTTGATCCATTGAATTTAATTTTCAAAAAATTATGTATTAAATTTAGATGATATTTGGCATAGCTACCGAAAAGCAGCTAATTGTTTTTCAATTTCCAATAGCTATGTCAAGGTGTTTGATTAAACTTCTTAAACAACAATTGATAACTGTTGGGACGATAAACAATTCCAGTTCACAAAAATTCTAAATTGAAACTTTTCATCAATAGCTCTTATATTTAAAATGAATAAACTAAATTAATCTTTGTATTATTTTTTATCTTAATTATTATTTTTAACATTAATTTATAGTATCTTAATTTGAATTTTCTTACAAACAAATAACTTTTTTTTCAAACTAATTATTCATCATATCACTTATAAATACTAATTTAAAACTTTTTTGACCAATTGAAATAAAATATTTTTTATTTTTTTCTTTATAAAAGTCAAATAATATATGATACCATGGCTTACAATATAAAAAACTATTTACTACATAAATAAAAAGTTTTATTGTCTATTTTATGTTTAATACAAAACTAACATGTCTTATTAAAATTATAATATTATATTACTCGTTAGTGAGAATAAAGTCTTGATTTCTCTATTGGTTAATAATGTATAAACAATAACAACTATAAATAATTTTACCAAGCATAATCATCAATTAGCTATTAGCAAGCTACTAGCTATCATCAACAATTTAGCCAAAAAAGTGCTTATATTTATTATAAATTCAAACAAAATCAGATTTCCGATTGTTTTAAAGACAAAAGTTCAATTTGCTCTGAACTTATGTTTACAGGTTAAATATACCTAATTTAAATTTTTTCAGCAAAGAGCCCCCTGAACTTATTTCCAATGATCAAATACATTCAATTTAGACTTTTTCAGCAAATAGCTTTCTGAATTTGTTTCCACGAGTCAAATTTACCCAATTTAGACTTTTTTAGGAAATTAAATAATATTAGATTTTTATATTTTAATTGAATTATAAAAATTTAAAATAATATTAATTTTACTAATTTACTAATAGAATATCTAGTAACGTATTATATAAGAGCGTATTTGGCAAAGTTTAAAAATTGAATTTGATTGCCTAAAAATTACAAGTATTAAGTAAATCAATTTTCAACTTCTTAAGGATTAAATAAATCAGACTTCAATTTGCTAAGATTTAAATAAGTTAAATTTTAACTTTCTAAGAATTAAATAAGTCAAATTTCAATACTCTTAAGAAATAGATCCATAACTTGTCATTTTAATCAATTAAATTTAAATTTTAAATTTTACTAAACATGCTTTTCTATAGCGCATTATTAGATATTATGTCAGTAATATTATTTTTAATTTTTATAATTTAAATAAAATCTATAAAAATCTAATGTTATTTCACTTTTTAAAAATATTGAAATTTGGTGTATTTAACTATTGGACATAAGTTCATGAGTTATTTGTTGAAAAATTAAATTTGATGTATTTGATTTTTAGAGATAAATTTAGAAATTATTTACTAAAGAAATTTAAATTAGATATATTAATCCCTAAAAATAAGTTCAGTGGGCAAATTAACTTTCCTCTATTGTTTTAAGCTAGGCCTCGCTGTTTCAATTTGGATAATTTTAATTCTTGGATATTTCAGGATCAGATTAATTTGGTCTCAAATCGCTCCAATTCATCTCCAATTAATTCAGCCTCGGCTTGTTTTGGATTTAAGATCATTTCAGATTTTGATTGTTAATATTTAATATCAATGTTGGGTTTAAGCGGGTCAATTCAGACAAGTAATTACATAAAAGGAGAATTTCCAGATTCAAGTCCACCGTTGCTTTCTGTAACCATTTCTTATTAAAGGTAGGAGCCTTCAAAATTTTCCATTTACAATATGTTAGAGTTTGATCTCAAAAGAATGACCGAAGATTAAATTTTTATTGCAAATCAGGACAAGTACAAGCCATCAAACATATCAGCAGAAGTGATCAACAATCAAATCCTTAATTCAAACTAAGAACAACACTTGAAACCATTATAACATTCTGAAACACAGAGAGCTATTCGCCATTAATTCTATCAATCTAGCAACGAGTTGAAGATGTTATGGAGCTTACAAAGCTTAATCCAGAACCACTAAACTTCTTCTCTATTATTTCATCCAACTGGGCAACCATTTCAGCTGTCAAATAGTTCTCCCAATCGCCAATCTTGCCTTTCCTGAAAAATGCATTATGTTCAATTTTAAACGGCCATGAAAAATAATATGTTTTGCTCTTATTCACCTCCATATTGCTCAGCTTCTGAAAGATGCAGAAATCAACGACTTCTTGCACCAATCCTTGTCTCTCTTCCTCCATAGTGAAAGGACAACCCATGAACTCTGCTAGTGTCTTTATACAGGATAAGCTGTCAAGTTTAGATCTTCGTATTTAATAACTAGTATTCTATCAGGAAATTGCAGGCTTGCTTTCCAATATCCTAATACATGATCCCAATAAGGTCCATAAACAGAGACTCCTTCACAAAAACTCCGAAATGCCTCCTCTAATGGAAAGTCTTCTGTGCTCCTACCTCTTACGCGAGCAGCAAAGTGCCATAACGAAATAAAAACGTCTTTGGGATTCCTGGCGATATAAATAATTTTACAGTTGGATTCCACAATAGACTTGGGCAATGAAGAGTAGGGCATGTGTGTACCCCAAAGTGGATGATTGTTGGGACCTTTGATACCTTGATTCTTTTCAATAGAGGGTACAATATCATGCGGGAGCTCCGTGAGTAAACGATTAATGGACGAATCTCTGAGATGGGTCCTTCTTGGAATGGCAAAACACAAAGCTTTAAGCCAGGTCGTGCCAGATTTTGGAAGGCTGGAAATGACAATATCAGTGGGTTGAGCTATGAAATGCTCTTGAGCCGACCCTTAGTGAGGAAGGGTTGAGATTATCTCTTCATATTTGATATTGTCTCTTGGTGCATCATTGGTTTCTGAAACAGATACATCGTCACTATTAGTTAAGAGTGAAGATGGTTCCATGAGAACAGTGAATTGGAAGGACAAGCTGTAGAACTAACAAGGATCAGGAGAACTTCTGCCTATAAAGAACGATATCTGCAATTGATTCTGTCAAGAAGTGAAAGCCGCAATGTCTAATGTGTGATTGGCAGAGAGGACTTTAGCTTCTTTAGTTAATTAGAGTAGAAGTCAAAGCTTGTTATTTTATTAGCCAATAGAATGATTCTCAGCAACAGAGTTACTTGTGAACTAATTTTTAATACTCTGAATTTTTTATTTAAATATTGTTATTTTAGAAATATTTCAGTAATTTGATATTTTCTAAATTTATAATTATTTTGAGTCATGTTGACGTGTGTTATTTTATTTTTAATCTCATGAATTTAAATTACTATATTATATTTAATTCTTTTCTAATTTAATTTTATATTTCAAAATTTAATATATTATATATTTGTATTATCTTCGCTATATATCAGATTATTAAATTTTAAAAAGTTTTTTATGAGTTATTATATTTTAATTTAATGATATTTTTTTATCCGATTTAATATATATATTAAAGCCGAAACAAAGAGAATATTTTAAACACTACTTGTCACGTAGGATTACTAAAAGTGATATTTGTCATTTTTTTATAAGTACTAATTTATAAAAAAAATATTCTCTTTCCTTTTGATTTATAATTGTGATAATAGCAATTTTTAAATTTTAATTTTCATATGTACTTTTGTTATTATTTTAAATTATTTATTTATTTATTTATTTTTAAATAGTATTTCTTTATATATACATATATATTTGATATTTTTTTTAATTTTAATTTTTATTTAAAAATTTGAATTACATTAATGAATTTTGTGTTTCTTTTCTTTTCTGTAGTTTAATTATTCTTTTATTCATTTATGATTTTATTCATTTTGATCTATTTATACCTTTTATTTTTTTTGTTTATTCATTATAGAAAAAAGTCTTACCATTATATAATTTTATAATTTCTATCTACAGACAGCTTTAAGAATAATTTATTTTAATAAGAACGAATGCAAACTATTTAAGTTTTTCTTAAACTACATTCACTTATTTTTCTCTCTATGCTTCTATCCTTTAATTTTATTTTTTATTTTGATTTTATTTTTAATTAATAATAATTTTAGAACTTAAATATGATCTTTTATTTCTTTTTACATCTCATAAATTTTAATATTATTTATATTAGTTTTCAACATTCAGGTCAAGAATTTATAAGTTAGATAAATGCAATCAGGCTGGTAAAAAAGAACTGGACTCAGAACTAAGAAACTAGTTCAAAGTAAAACTTTTTTTTATCTGGAATCGGAACTATCGAATCCAATTCCAACTCGTAAAAAGTAACTTATTTTAATTAATTTTTTATTTTTTAAAAAAATTTATTGACAAATGCCAATGCAAAGACACTATTTTTTTTTTAGCACATAGTTTAATTCTAAAACTACACATACTACTGAGCTATAATTTTAATAACAATCTCAGTTCCTTATCTATAATTATAAAGCATTCATGCACATGACTTCATCTTGTTAGGATTACTCAAGTTCCATACTTTGCATTTTTTAACATACCTCAACTAGGGATTACCACCAGCAAAACCTTATTTAGATGTCCTCATAATTTCATATAAGCATAACAGGACCTTAAACTTGTTTTCTATTTATATATTTATAAACTCAATTCATGATTGATAAGATCCATAACTCAATCACTATGTACGTAATTTAGTAAATTTAATAATTTACATATCATACAATTATGTAAATTTTATACACAGCAAATTTTAAAATCAATTCCACCATCAATTGCTCAAAATTATGAGTTGAACTTATCTATAATTTATAAACCTACTATCTAAGAGAATTTAAAATCAAACCAAGACCTGCTTATTGCTCTAAGAAAGTTGCGTGTTTATGAACAAAGTACAAATGTAGTTCTAAACTATTATCCACTTGTATACATGCATCTAACATCTCAAGAGCTTCACTTCATTCCACTGTCCCACAATAATTTAGACATTACCAAGGAACTAATAAAAATATCTATTAAGTATAACATCAATAATCTATAAACTGTTAGATCAATCCTATATAATAAATCCACTTTAGATAACTTAGATCAAATCATATACTTAGCACCATTAGTCACCAAAAGACATATATGTAGTTATTTCTAACTATATCAGTTTAAGAAAAACTCATATGCTTGACCTCGAATAAATACATAAGGAATTAAAGTTGTAACTAGAACTCCATTTTCCAATTTTGGAGTTATTTTTCAAAATAATAGTGTTTCAAAGCTTTTAATAAATTAAAATATTTCTTGTTATTTAGAACTCGCATCTCTATATCCATAATATTAGACTATATACACATAATAAATGTAATGAATGAATGACTATGATGCATGACTATGTTATGTGACCATTGATGCTATGTGGTACATTATTCTCGATAGAAGTAGTCAAGTTCCATAATATTAAAACTTCTCAAATGATTCAAATTTTGAAATTTACTTATAGAAACATCCTCACAAATCACTTGCCATCAATAAGCTTGTCCATTATAATAAAATTAGAACTAAAGCTTTCAGTTGTCAAAGGTATTTAAAACCTTTAAAAACTAGTGATAGCAAATCTCATATCATAAAGAAAACCTCATATTTCATATTGAAATAGAATTAGATTTTCAATCTTAAGAAAATAAAAACTTGCAAAATACAAAATTGCTTTAAATCCCTCAAGGATTGGAATCTTCTTGGAGGTTCAACCATCAAACTTAATTCTTTAATCCTCAAACTACTAACCATATTTTTGCAAATATAATGTATTTCACACTACTGAATATTTATACCTTCCTCTATATTCAGTGTTATCTTTAATTATTAATTTCTCTAAAAGTAACAACCTTATTATTTACTGACTCCAATTGATAACTAAACGAACATCTTAAAACCTTATGCTTCGATTGCTAGAGTGTAGGTAACCTAGGATCTGATACCAACTGAAACAACCGTGCCCCAAACTGGCCTAATTAGCTAATTTTTTCTTTATTTTTGGAGACCGTTATGTCTAGCAATATGAAACTCTAACTGCTACGATTTCTATTCTGGTCCAACTTGTAAATATCCTGCATAACATTTGTAACGACCTTGTCTAAACTAGGCCTACTATCTATCTTCTATCTTTACTTACATGGATCATAGAGTCTAGCAATTCGAAGCTCTAACTACTTGACTTCTAATATGATCTGACTATTAACATCTTGCATAAAATTGGTGGAAAAATATAAGGAGTGAGTAAAACTAAATGAGAGGGAAAATAAATAACAAGGGAGAATAGATAAGGAGTCATACATCATACTAAATAATTAAAAGAAAACGCAAATATAAATCCAGCCGGTTAAACCGTCAGAGGACGAAATCATAAAATTAAATTACTTAATATCCTTATCAGTAATATTACTAATGGTAATAATAATAATAATAATAATAATAATAATAATAATAATAATAATAATAATAATAATAATAATAATAATACTAACAACAACTACTACTACTACAATAATATCAACAATTAGAAGTGTAATAAAAAAGTGTGCACACTCATAAACATCTCCTACTGATCCTTGGAAGTTTTGGGCGCAACGGATGTCTAACCTGAGAGCACCAAAGCACAAATCCTTGTCATATGCACGCAGACAATACTCCCAAAAGGTAACCACCTAGTATACGCCCTAAAAGCATATATATACTGAGCGTTGTCCCAAAGACAGTATATTTCAATTAACACTTGACATCCAAGGTGTGATCATATAGGCTACATAAATGAGTGTATACATTTATCCCAATCACAACATAATCTTTTAATAATAATAATAATAATTTAAAATACCATTATCTGCTCCCAGGTGCTAAAGAAAATATTTCTCATCTTTCTAGTTTGACTTTTCCTTATTTAAAGAAAATCTCATAAGATAGAGCATTTACTATATAGAAGATGAGGGTGTCAGTAACAAGTTTTTGATGTGCAGGATCCTTAGAAGAGACAAGTACATAGCATATACTTATTACTTGATATGAAATTTAACAAGTTTTTTATGTGAAGGATCCTCAGACGAGACAAGCACAGAGCATACACTTGTTATAAAATATGCACAACGAGTAGAAGGAAATAGTAAGTTCTTATTAATAAATATACAAACTTTAAAATGAAAGCTTTATAATGATAGCTTTAAACAAAAAAATATAACTTACAAGAATAGTACAATACAAGAGGAAGGGTTTTCTCTCTCTCTCACTATCACTCTCTTTTCACTATATTTTTAATGGTAGAACTTGAACAATACAAGACTTTCTTGTGATTTTTCAGTCTGCCCTCTTCTTTGATAACTCCTCTATTTATAGAGATATTCAGCCTTTAGCTTCAATAATTCTTTCTTTGGATGCTTTTGGTAATGGAGTAAGGGGCTCCATAATTTTTTTGAAATGGAGCAGAAATTGTCATGCTTCCATTGTTCTGAAGCATGGCAGACAATTTTTGCTCCATTTCAAAAAAATTATGTACCAAAAACATCCAAAGAAAGAATTATTGAAGCTAAATGCTGAAGATCTCTATAAATAGAGGAGTTATCGAAGAAGAGGGCAGACTGAAAAATCATAAGAAAGTCTTGTATTCGTCAAGTTCTACCATTAGAAATATAGTGAAAAGAGAGTGATAGTGAGACAGAGAGAAAACCTTCCTCTTGTATTCTACTACTCTTGTAAGCTATATTTCTTTGCTTAAAGCTTTCATTTTAAAATTTGTATATTTATTAATAAGAACTTGTTGTTTCCTTCTACTCATTGTGCATATTTTATAACAAGTGAATGCTCTGTACTTACCTCGTCTCAGGATCCTGCACATTAAAAACTTATTAAATTTCATATCAAGTAATAAGTGTATACTCTATGCTTGCCTCTTCTGAGGATCCTACACATCAAAAACTTGTTACTGACACCCCCATCCCATTGGTGTGTATATATATATATATATAAATATTAAAGAAAACTACAATTCAATAAGTTTATCCACTCACGTGGTATGCAGGACTTGACCAACTACACCTTCACTAAAGCTCTCTGCTAATTTCATCTAGACTACTATTCTAGCGCACAATCCTAGATGCTTGATAACCAGTCGACTCGCATCTGACCACTGGAGACCGATCGACAATCCGAGCGCGTCTATAGACTCGAAATAATGTGTAGAGAATAATTTAGCTTCTACTTCTCCGGTCCAGCTACCGATCATCCGAAAACATCATAGATAGTTTTTAACCGTTGATTTTCTAACGGAATTCGATCGAAGTAAAATTGGTGCTATTAGAAAGCTTGCGATGAGTAGGCTCTGAATATATCCTCTGATCACCTGAAGCATGACGGATTGGCCGGAAAATGAGAAAAATCAAACTGCCTTACATGATCTTCTCTTACCGAATCTCGATATTCTAGCAGCCTTAAAAGGGGGATGATAGGCAGAAATAAAAGCCGAAGAGTTGCTGAGCATTTTAAGCCCAAGAATGCAACCAATGGTCGTCGAAAACTCTATGAACGATGTCAAGAAGCATTGTTGCCTATTCTTGTCGTTCTTTGCCTCCTAACGCCGTTGAAGCTGCTACTACCACTGCTACTACACTCACCGGCATCTGCTCCATCACCGGTCACAACCATGACACCTCAGACAAGACTCATTCCTTAACTGCCATTGAAGGCTGCTTCTAAGCTCCTCCTCCCTCTCCTTCGTCTCCTTCATCTCCTTCATCTTTCCCTTTTTTTTTTCCTTTCTTTATTACAATAACAACATTAAATCTTTCAATTTTACTTATCAACCACTATTCCCTAGAAATATCAACCAAAACCCTCAAACTTGATATTATCCTTTCGATTTAATCCCTAATCCTTTATTTTTGAGCTAAATTACAAATTGGAAAAATACAAGATTACTATTTTGACCTCACTTTTAAATTAAGAATTACTCTGATGTCCCTATCAACATATTCATTACAAAAATGCTGTCAACTTAAACCTCATATTAATTCAATTATATTTTTAGCCCCTATCTTATAAGCAATTATCAAATTAATCCTAACACTTAATTAACTCAAATAATTAATTTGCTGACTATTTCTCAATTAAATCTAATACCATTTACTAATTAAAATTTGACATTCCCCAATAAATCCTTTTAAATTTTTTTTATAGTTTCTAAATATAATATTTAATTCATATATTCATACTGAAGAATTATAGAGTGTGATATTTGTAAAAAGTAATTTACCCTTTTGTAGAACTCACTTAATTAATTACTTGAAAATCAAATTAATTAGATATAGTTTAATAGATTCCTTTATTTTTATCTAGCATTAAAAATCCTCTTTAAATTTAAAACTCAATAATGATTCTTTATATTTCATCTAGAGTTTTCAAAATACAATTTGTTACTTTAATCTCACATAATTTAATAAATTTTTTAACTTCTAGTTTGAAATCATCATCATCACACTCATTGTTATCATTTTTTTTATTAGTACGATGGTTCCTTAGGTACGGGTATTACAACATTGGTGGGTGAAAAAAATGAGTAAGTAACATTTAGTGAAAAGATAAATAAATAACAATGGAACAAACAAGGATTTAATTAAAATTTCTATAATATGATGTAATCCTTGAATACTTGTGGGAGAAAAAATGCTACTAATATTATGAACATAAATATTTAACTAAACAAATTTAGCTGGACAAATAAATTTAATAAACTAGATAAATTGATAGTCACTTTGTTGATTGTATCGCAAACTGTATGAAATATAATCTATGTTCTCAATCAGAAAAAATATAAACAATAGATCTAGCTTTCAGTTATGAAATCATAAATATAATGAATAAATAAACAAATATAAATTAATAAATTGTATTGTACAATCATAAATGTACTCTACTGATCCCTAACAACTTTGGGCACTCAAACGTCTCACTAATGAAGATTCCAAAGTACAACACTAGTCATACGCAAGAAGACAAATAGCCACCAAAAGATATCACCTAGCATATGTCCCAAAGACAATGCGTATACTAAGCGTTGTCCTAAAGACACCATCCTAATAACACCCGACGTCTAAGATGTGATCTCATAGATCATATAAATAAGTGTATACTTATTTATCCAGCCATATAAAATTATAGTCATGTATAAGATAAAAACTAAAACTACCATTCTCTATTTCTAATTGCTCTAGAGAATAACGAGATTCTAAAATGCATTTAAAATAACTAAATTTCAGTTAGAAATATTTCAACAATTCATAATAATATAAATAGAAATAATATATTACTAAAAAGTAAAATGTTATAGGTTTATCCACTCACCTAGTATAGAGGACTCGACGAACTATACTATTCATTTAATTTTACTAATTTTTTCTGAACAATTACTCGAACGCACAATCCTATAATTCACACATAAATGTACTTTAAAAATAATCATAAACGTTCTTTTTTAATAATTTTTAACAAATGTCTAATATTTAATATCTAAAGTCTAATTCTAATTCCAATCTTATTTTAACACAATTCTATTTTTTCACTTTCTATTTTAATTAATTAATTCTATTGAGAATTCAGCAACATCTCTCCAATAAAATCAACTAATTCCTTCCATAAAACAGATCCACAGCCTGCAAGAAACACACGACACAAGAAATGCCATCCTGTGCCTCCAAAGTTTCCATTTAATTCACTCATCATCCAAAGAACAATGCAATTAACCATTCCTAGCTGTCTAATAACTATTGTACCACAGTCTAGATATTCCTCCATTATATGAAATTCATTTATGACATTCACTTCCAATTAATTTGGAAATTAAGATTAGTGATTATAAAAATCCATTTATTTCTATTTGACAATAATACTTTATTATTAATAACTATAATTGATTGAGTATTTAACCTTATAATATTATTAATCACTAGGGCATTAATATGTTTCTTCTATTTTTCTATCAACCTAGGTGATTTCATGTCATTCATTTCTCACAAGTGTTAAAATCCTGATTATAGTATTCTTGTATTATTTATCAACTATTTACTAATAACACAATCAAACTTTAATTTTAAATAAATCACTTAGTTAAAATCTCAATTAATTACTGCAATTTCTAGCTAAAGTTTTATGTTTTACTAATTATCTTCTCTATAATAATATTTTATAAGCTTTAACTATCCAAGTTCAACTTTACTAAATTTTAATAATACAAATTTAAATTCCTCAAAGATATATTTATACATATACTAACCCATTTTTCTTCAATTAGTAATACTATATTTTTTATTAACAATGTTACTAACATATTAATTCCTCAATATATAGTTTAACCTTCCAATCTTTAACAAATACTGATTACCTAATTTTTGTTCCTAATTAAGGCTACTGGAATTGAATTAGAAGGCTAAAATTAAAAGATCAGACATTCTACCTAAACATCTATAGCGCCAGGCGACTCGCCATCATCGCCGTAGTCGGATCAACGATCAAATTACATCAACAGACTCGTGTAACCACGCAGATCACACATATGATGTCCAATCCTTTGATCAAATCAACGATCCCTCATAAACTACCTACACAATCTTGGTTGTCAAATTTCTATCGTAGTCCGATCATAATGAGGTTGGTCATGTTTGAAACCTTATGATGAGAAGAACTCATCCCTGTCTCTAATAAGCCCGACATTGTTGGAGTTGGCCGAAAAATCCAAAAACCCAAGCTGTCCGTATTTGCTTCCCCTCGTCGAATATCTCGTTTCCGGCAGCCTCGAGAAACAGTGTTGGGCGGAAATGGTATCCCAGACGTTGCTGGTTCTTTTAAGACCAAAATCGTCGTCAATGGTCGTAGTAATCACCATGAATGGCGTCAAGGAACTATTATCTTCTTTGCCATTTTCCGCCGACCTGCAATGTTGACAGTTGCTGCTGCTGCATTTGGCGGCGACAACTCTTCCTCCAGCCAGCCTCACCGCTCCTTGGTCCACCTCCTCCCTCATGTGCCATTAATGGCAGTCATGAGCTCCCTCTCTCCTTCTTCTTCTTCTTCTTCTTCTTCCTTTATCCCCTCTTGATAACCATTACCCCTGAAAACATTTCCACTAGACCCTCAAGCTTATAATTGCTGTCTAAATCAAGCCCCAAACTCTTACTTTTTAGCCAAATTAAAATTATTATAATATAAAATTACTTATTTAGCCCTGTCTTTAAGAGTAGAATTACTAGAATACCTCTATCAACATAATTAGTTATAAAAATACCTACAGGAATATCATTCCACTTGAATTCCATATTAAATCAAACTTTAATTTTAGCCCATTTCTCATAAATAAATATCAACTTAATCCTAACACATAATTAATTCAATTAATTAATTTATTAACTATTTTCAATTAAATTCAATACCATTTAGCTAATTAATTATTTTTATCATTCCCCAACTAAAATCTTCAAGAAAAGTATTTTTATAGCTTCCAAAAATGCAATTCATCTAAAGATAATCATCCTTAAACTATATAAATGAAATTATAAAATCATACTAATTAAATATATTTTAATATGTCCTTTTATTTTTCTCTAGCATTTAAAAATGCGTTTGAAAAATTAAGGTCTCAATAATAATCTCTTATAAATCATCAAATTTTAAATTAAAATTCTTTACTCTAATCACATACATTAAATTTGAAACTTTTAGTTTTATAATCTTCATCCTCACAATTATTATTATTATTATTATTATTATTTGTTCTTTATGCATGGATGTTACATATGGGATGCCTGTTTTTAAAAATTTCACTCCTCTAAATTTTTATTATTCTGTTTTAGTTCTAGAAATTTATTTATTTGAATTTTATTTTATGTAATTAAGGTTAAAAAACAGTTTGTTATAGGCACTCATAACTTGGCTAAATTTAGATTAAATTGCCTTTTAAGGAAAGTTGTAGGCGTATTTATTAGAAAAGTTGAGATTGGGTTTATTTGATCCCTTTACCCAAGTAAGGGGGCAAACTACCCCTTTCTCCATGTACATACCCAATCCCTTTAAGTTCTAGAAATCAACAACCAATAGATGCAGCTGCAACTAAGTTTACTAGAGACTTCACAAAGAACCACTAATTAAAAGCCAAAAGTATGTATTAATTATAACCAATGGATTTGTAAACTTGTTCTGTGGTCTTGTTGAATAATTGTTCAATATTTTATTGTTGACAGGAACAACTAGTTTCAAGAAAAGGGGAAGTGGAAATGTGACCGTTAGGCAAAAAGCTTCTTCACAAGCATTGCCAAATTTTAATGACTTGGCAAGTCCTGAAGTGCAAAACTCCCAAAATAAGACCAATCAAGAGTAAGGTAGATTGCTTAGAAGAAAAACCATATCCAAAATTGATGTGCCTGTGTCTGCAAGGACTCCAACACAAATTGATGTGCATGTGTTTGTAAGAACTCCAAAACAAAACTTCAGGACTGACAAGTTCAAGCAATCCACCAGGTAGGCAGCAAAATGTTCCAGAGGCAAATCTCTCTGAACTGGCACATGGAAAAGTGTCCTAAAATGTTAATTAAAATCCAAACTGCAGATTGGTTCATCACACAGAGCTATGTAAGTATAAAATATAGTCGAATCTGTTTACTCCACAAAAGACTTTGGCACACTATTTTAAGTCTTGAGTAGTTTTTTTTTGTTTTTTTTTTGTAATTGTCGATTGCAACAAACTTCAGAAAAACAGTCTGGTGTACCAAGTTCAGACCCATACTTAGACTATAAGCCCAGAAGACTTCAATGGAAAGGCAAGGAGGTCATTAATAGCAACAGTTTATAGGCGGCCAGAGATATAAAGCAATCAAGCATGGAGAAATCTAATCATAAATGTTGTCAAAGTTAACATGAACTCTTTTTTGGTTTTGAAATAGTCATGCTTTTGCTAATACTTTGTGAAACAGTTCACTTGTATTTTTCGTTTATATTTCTGTCAAAGTTCATACTTTATAAGGCCGAAACTATTTTTATATAAGTTGATATGAGGAACTTTTAGTTTTACCTGACAAATTAGGTTAACCGAAAGATGTTGGGCACAATTTGATAAAATAGTACATTTGATAGTTTTACTTTGATCAAATGGTACAATATTACATGTTTAGTGCAATGCATAATTATACCAATGGTTACTTAACTTTATATTAAGATTTATATATCTTTGTTTAACCAAATTATTAACCTAATTCAAAACCAAACTCAAAAATCTTATAGACTTTTGATAATAAATTTTATCTCTTTTTTTTCTTTTCTTTTCTTCTCTTCTAATCTTTATTTATTTGTTATTACAATAATGTTTCCTTTCTCCAGCTTAATTATCTTATTTATTTATTTATTTTTACCAAAATATTATTTCCAAAATAAAAAATTTTATAATAATAATAGAAAAATAAAAAATAAAAAAGTAGAAACAAAAAAAGAAAGAGTATTCAACGACCAAATTAGTAATGCTTTTGCATTTGTTTGTATTTAAACTATCTTTTTTTTTTTCTTTCATGTCCATATGTCTATACGAGGATGAGTAATCAATTCCTATTTACTGCAAGAATTTTAAATATCAAACGAGTGTCTAGCCACTAAATTAATTAATGTGAATGCTAATTGTAAAATAATGAGTATGTAGATAGATGTAAAGAACTTACAGTATAAGACTGCAATTTTTCTCTTAGTTGTCTGCAATGTCAGTCCATTAAAAATAATTTTTGAGAATTAAAATTCAATGTTTTAGAATAATAATTTTATTTTATAGCAATAGAGATTTTATATTATAGATTTAAGAGACTTAAATTTATTTTTTTGATAAATAAATCACCAGATTTCAGACAAGTGACAAATTTGCTATTCAATTTAAAATTAAATAACTATAATAAAATAAAAAATTATTTAAATCAAAATGAAATTTAATGTAAATTAAGTGACTACTCGCTAGGAACTTTTAGCTTTTAGCTCATACAACTCAAACTTCCAAATTACACGATATTTTTGCAAACATTACTACTAGGATTCCACCAACACTAAGATCGCGGATTTGGTGGTTCTTGCCAATATTCATATGGTTATGGTGTCTTGGAACCTTCTTAGCCTTCCATTATATAGCCTAGTAAAGTGTGCCAAAGTTGGCAGCTTTCTAATATGGGAAAAAGTGCCATTTTCAGTGCCTCAACGGCATAGACCTGCAGGCGGCATAGGGTCCATGAGCTCCACAAGGCCCATGGCTGGCCCTTGTTGACGCATGGCCCTGTATGAGGATATACATCTAAATTAAGCAAAAGATATTTTAACAAAAAATACAATTTATCTAAAGTCATTTCTTAAAAGAACTTCAAAAACATTAAAAATAATAAAAGAAGAACTAAGACTTAATAACCCATATATATATAGCGGTCTTTTCTATTCATATATGTTGCATGTAAAAATTAATTATTTGACTTGTTATTATTTAGAAATAAAATAATATATATTAATTTTTTTAAATTTAGCATCATAAATATTTTTAGTGTTAGAATAATGATAAATTTCTATTATTATAATAAATTCATCTAGCACTGAATCTATTTATAACTTATAAAATGTATAATAATTATTTTTATAGTTAGTAATAAAAAAATTTAATATATTGCTAAAAAAATCAAGATTTATATATATTGTAAAAATATATAAATTTAATTAAAAATTCATACACTAATATTTTATTTTATTTTATTAAGCTAAGATATTGTAAAGACTTATATGCATACAGAGTAATATATTTTAAGAAGAACTTACCTTAGCACTCATTAAAATTGATTTTTCAGTTCATAAATTTTTAGAGGTTCTAATCAAGCATATTTTGGCACCATAACTTTGATTTTATATTGTTTTTTCCTTCTTAAAAACAATAATGGTTGAATATTTAATTCTAGTTTTTCTTTGGTATCATTTGTCATGGTAGCTGAAAAAAGATATAAGATGAAATAAGAAAGACAGATAATAAATAAAAATAAATAAAATATTATATATATATATATATATATATATATATATATATATACCAGAGAGGAGATAAGGTCGTTTACTACTACAAGAGGGATAAGTATAAAATTCTAAAACTTAAAACCATGTTTATGTTCATAAACACAAAATAAAAATAAAGTATTTTTTAATGCGCAACATCTTCTATTTCAGAGACCAGTGCAGAGCATACTTAAAGCAAAAGCAAAATAAGAAAACCTACAAAACTGGAAGTTTTATTGATAAAACAAACTTATGTAGGTTTTAGTTTCCTAATTCTTTTGGTAATAGGAAAGAAAAAGATATTGGAACGAAGTATAATGTTTTAGCTTTTTAGAAGAAGAACAAAAATGAAATTCTTTCCAAAAATTATAAAGAATAAGTATAGAGAATGCAAAACTCTACTTTTTGTAATTCTCCGAAGTAACTTTTGCCTCTTCTTGCTTTGTTTTCCTTCTTATATAGTTGTTCTAGAGTGTTTGTCCCTAGTAGATGCCAGCTCAGTGTCACATCAAGATGAGTTTATCTTTTAGTACTATGGATAGTGGATATCAGTCCATAAGTGGAGTGGTGCTTGTCTTTTAACATCACAGAAGACATGTTTTAAGAAAGCATGCAACGATTCTATACAATAATTTTACTTTTTCTTTTTCTTTTAAAGGTCTGCTCGGTTTTCTGTCTTTATAGGCCTATTTGGATTTTGAGTCTAATATAAGTCTTATAATGGGCCGGTTGGGCCGTATAAGATTTTACAAAGTTTAAGAAGCCCATTGGACTATATCATACTTTATAAGGTTTTATCAATTGGTGGAAAAATTCCAAAACAATTATTGGTTTGAATGATGATGATGCTTTGGAATGACTGGATTTTGATTTCTTATGCAATATTTGGGACATTATTGTAAAGTATTCTTCCTCTATTTTAGTTGTTGTGAGTAAAGTGTTTGCATAAGATTTTTTTACCAGGAATACTAAAGTGGAATGATCTATCTTCATGCATCCCTTGCTAATAACCCATTGCTTTACAACTGGTTTTAGGATTTTCTCTAGGACATTGAAGGAGTCCTACCATTTTACCTTGAATTTTCAAACAAGGGTGATTATACTATAGTTTTTGGTATAGTCATAGTCCCACTGCATTACCCAGGGTAAGAAGAATTTTGAACTGAAGAAATAAAGGGGTTAACCTGGATTCTAATTTAGGAGATTTATAATGGGTTTTGAAAAGGTCATATGACTCTTTTACTTCTGGTAGAAGAAGATCAGACATTGAATCAACGTAATTCCACCATTGAGAGGTGAATCATAAAGGGAATTTAGTGTTTAGATAAAAAAGCCAGGAAAGATATTGTTTTCTATTTTAGATAAGAAAGGTGTTAAACCATACCTACTGGTAATCCCAATAGTTATAAGTTAGGCAGTAGTTGATTTTATTTTGGAAGGAGATAAGGAAGGTTTTGGAGTTTGACATATCTTGTCCCCATTCCAAAGGGTGGAAAACCTTAAGAATATGACAAGTGGAACATGCAGGATCAGGTTTTGTATCTTCATTGATGAAGTGTTTAAATTTTATCAAGGAGGTATGTTATAAAATTGCCTCGTAGTAAAGTTAGAGTTTTGAAATAATTCAAGGTTTAAATTGCCAACGTTTAGAAAAAAATTTAATATTGCTATTGATGGATTTTTATTGAAAAATCCTTCTTCCATCGTAACAATGTTTCTTTTTTCATTGAGAAAGAACAATTTGGATATTTAGAGAAATCGTTGTAATCATGATTTGAGAATCTTCTTGAGAAAGGAGATTTTGGGAAGTTCATTTCTTTAGTATTGGAATAATACTGTATCTAGAGGTTATACCTGACGCATGTTACAACGCTTGCATAAGCTCTGGTTATTTTGTAAGGTATTCAAGCTATGTTTGATTTTGTTGTTGTTTTGGTGAGGAGAAGGAGGCACTGGTTTGCACGCCTTCTTCTTTTGCCATCGCTTCAATCCATGAAGTTATTAGTTGAGCAAATAAAATGGGTTTTGTGTCTGGGGTTTTAGGTTTTTTTGGTTCAACTTGAACCTTTTTTTTTTCAAACTATTTATCTGTTTTGCAGAAATTTTCGAATTAGAAAATCTGGAACTGACTTCTTTTCTCCTTTGATCAATTATATTTCAAAATCAAAGGTTGAAGGAATAGCTCACCACCTGGCAAAAATATGTTTTGATGTAATATTTTGGACATCCTTTTGTAAATTTTTTTAGCAGGTTTATAATTAATGCAGAGTAAAAAAGTTTTGATTGAGTAAATCACTTTGAAATTTTTGGAAACACATGACTATGCTCAAAATTCCTAGCAATCATTCCAATGTCCAGAAGTGAATTGTATGATGTATTCATATGCCCATTCTGAATTTGTTTAAAGATTCCCTCATATCCTATATCTAAAGCATATGTTTCTACTATCTTTGTTGGAGCAGGATCTACTAAGTAAAGACAAGGGATTTCTAAAACTAAGATTTTAATTTTTTGAACTATTTTAGTGCATTCATCTGTCTATGGTGTCGGGGTTTTCTTGAGCTTCTCATGCAAAGGTTTGGCTAGGAGGTTTATATTAGGATAAAATTTTATGACATAATTTAAACTCCCTAGAAGTCTTTGCAATTATTTTTTATTAAGAATTTTATCGAGAAACTTATTTCAAACACTAGAGATCTCTCTATAGGAGTTATAGTTCCCTGAGTAATATAATATTTGAAGACCCTTATTCTTGTTTGGAATAAGACCACTTTAGGTTTGAAACCACCAGCCCATTCTTCTTTGTTATATAGAAGAAGGTTTCTAAGTATTTAAAGTATTATTCTATAAACTCTGAAAATATTAGAACATGGTCTATATAAACTAAGTCAAATTTTAGATGAGGTTAAAAAATATCATTCATTATCCTTTGGAATTCAAAAGAGGCGTTTTTTAAATCGAAAGGCATTACATTCCATTCGAATTATTCGAATAGTATTATAAATGCGGTTTTATATCTATCTTCAGGTTTTAGTTGGATTTTCCAGAATCCAGATTTCATGTTAAATTTTCAAAATACAAAAGCCTTGTGGAGCTTTTGTAGGAGGTCTTTTTTTAATTAGGAATAGGATACCTAATCCATTTGAATGCCTTGTTTAAGAGTTTATAATTTATCCCTAATCTCGGAGTTCCCTTCTCAATTTCTGATTTTTTATTTACATAAAAAGCTATACAAGGCCATGGTAATCTTGATTTTAAGATCAAGCCTTTTTGCAACAGTTCACAAATTTCTTCCCTATAGTGCTGTTCTAACTCACTGTTCATTTGGATAGGCCTAGCTTTGGTAGGGATATTTCCTTCATCAAAATCAATTTCATATGCTAAATCTACCATATGTTGTTTTCTACTCCAAAAAGTATTTGGTCAATCAACACAGATTTTATCCTCAATTTTCTTTTGAAAATCAGAAATTTTCTTTTCCACCAAGTTATTCTGGAGCTGTTGTTCAATTTTATGAAAGGATATATTTTGTTTTAAATGAAATAACTCAGTTTCTTTTCCTTTTATCAGCAAATTAATCTCGTTTTCATAAATAGAACATGCTTTTGGAATGCTGAAATTCCTAGTTTGTGGTATTTCTATGAAAAGGAAAAATATCTTCTTCTTTTTTTGGCTTTGAATTATATACCTTTATAGTGCACAGAATAGGGAGTTATCAAGTTTATAAATGATATTCCCAAAAATTATACTGTGATGAATATTGGAAATAATGACAAAGTTGGTTTCAATTTTGTAACATCTGTTTTCAATGTAGGTTTCGGTTTTATATTTTATATCCATTTTGGAGCTATTCGCTGTTGATAATTTTTCTTTTACTTTTCTAAAAATTATCTTGGAGTACGACTTTCTTTGATATAGTTGAGATATACTCTTGTATCAAATAATGCAATTGTGTCTATCGTGAAATCTTTTGAAAAAATAAAAGTGATTTTAATCAAATATTTTCTAGAGGTTATTTATTTTAGCACACGAAGAAAATCTTTCGGAATAGTTTCAGTATTTTTTATATTTTAGTTTTTTCACTTTCATCATCTTGTGAATTTTTAAAAGATTCATCTTGTTTTGTAAGAAGTTATATGATTTTACTATTTTTTCTTATTTTTATTTATTTATTTTATTTCACTTTTTAATTATCCAATCTCTTTCTGTAACCCTTGAATGGATACCACTGGATTTGTTTTCCTTCTTTTAAGAATTTTTGTGAGATCATAAGTACTGGTTTTAGGTTTAGGTATTCCAAAGGTGGTTGCTTCCTGTTTTCCTTCTAAGAATTTTAGCAGTTTATCTATTATTCTTTTTAGATTTCAGTGTTATCAAATTTGTTTTATAACTTCAAGGATTGTTTCTTGGTCCTTAGTCAAAATATTTATTTAGTTTTGGGTGTCACTTTGTTCACTGCTAGAAACACAATCATCATTTTGGATTTCTTCATCAGAAAATTCTAATGTAGAAGTTTGAAGAAGGAGAGCTTCAATCTTTGCTAAAGTTTCTTTTTCAAGGTTTAATTCATATAGTTGTCTTTTGACCCTTCGGTATTTTGCATAATAACCCTTTTTTCCAGTTTTAAAATAAGTGATATCTTGTAGTTTTAGTTTTATGGTTTTTTCGAAAGGTTTTATCTGCTTTGTTCTTCTTTTTGATGGTTTATTATAATAACGTTCTTAAATTGTTTGTTTCCTATCAAGATAGTATTTTGGTTTTTTGTACCTCTTGTAGGATTTTTTATTATTTTCATCATAATTTTTAGAATAGTTGTTACTGGGTGTTTTAACATTTATGTCAAATTGTTAGCAAAAAGACTCAAGTTCTTTTTTGGTCTTCTTCATTTTCTATTTTAAATATTTTTAAAAATTTAGATTTCGACATATTTTGAGGCCTTTCTTTTGAGTGAAGCTTACAAGTTCTCCATATATCATATTATTATAGTCGATTCTTTAGGTTCCAAAGGTTTCTTTTATCTTATTTCTAACCTTTTCTCCTAAAAGGGTGATGGGTGTCGAATCCAACAAAAATAAATTCCTACTCTTTAAATAAAAGTAATTTGTAAATAGTGACAAATAAAGTCGAATCCAGAGAGATTGGTAAGATTTATTTCTTTAACAAAATTCAAATAAAATTAGGGGGATTTTAAATTTGAAATCAGAACAAATTAAACTAAAAATCAATTAGAAATAATAATAAAATTTGAGAAAATAAATCAATATGAGAAAACTCCAACCCAAGGTATAATCTTAGTTTAATTCATTAAATTGATTATTGATGCAAATATAATTTCCAAATCCATTAATAAATTGGTCATAGTTATTTAGAAGCTCTAACAACCTAATTTCTCCTTAATTTTTTATTAATCAATGGAAGCTGTTTGATTAATTCTCTTATTAAATAAATAACCCTAGAAAAGTTTCTAAGATTTAATTTACCAATAGCAATGCAATTTAGAGTAACCCAATTCTAGCCAACAAATACATAAGATGAATTTATTTAGACTAGATCATGTATCCACATAACATGGGTATGTTATTTTACCACTAATCATTAGAATAATTAAATAATTACGGATTTAATATTCTAATTTGGCGTAGACTATCTTGATAATTGAATAATAGACCATTTTACACAATCAACAAAAATAGAATTCGTAATAGACATAAAAGATACATGAATATTAATAAATTTGAGAAAATAATGAAGAACAATTAAATCTCACAATTTATATAAATTCAAACCTTAATTAACCTTGAGTTTGAAAGAAAAGAGTTCAGCTACACATAACTGTTGTAGAGAAAATAAAATAAAAAAGAAAGCTAAAACAATGAACGAAAAATATTGGTCTGAGAGTCCTCTCCTTCTTAACCCTAAAATTCCTAATATATATCTTCTAATTCCCCAAATAGGAAAACTCACCCAATAAGAAATAGTAGAAGTTGTGTCTAAATAGGAATCATTCATTCCTAAATAAACTTTAAGTAATAAAGAGTTTTAGTGAATAAACACTCCCAAAAATAAATTAAAAAGCCACATGGCAAATAATATCACTTTAAGCTTCTTTCCACAAAATTCAAATTTCTAGAAAACGCCGTGGGCACGCTCTAACTGAAGAGATCTTCTGCCATATTTTCTTCCTTTTATCCAAAACTCTCCAAAGCATCAATCTTTATGAAAACTCATCAAATATCATCCTTTTAGCTTCATGTTGCATCAAAACATTCCGTCTAACATAAAAATCAATAATCACATTTAAGATCCACAATTAAGTACAAATACTCAATAATAACCAAGAAAATATGATAATTAGTATGCATAAAATGCACACTATCAAAGGGTAGGGAGTCCTGCTAAAAAATTTTCCTTCTAAAAAAGTTCGTTCGAATCCTCTCTGAGCATGATGCTAGAGAGGAAAGTGGTTTTATACCATTAAAAATCACTTAGTTTTCTACATCTTAAATTGGATAATAATTCTGTATTTTCATCTTTAAGATGAGAAGAATCTCCAATGAAATAGAAAAAAATAGTATGAATTAGGGTGTTTACAGCATCCTAGAAGACTTATCCAAGCTCATCTAGGATTAGATCTCCTATTTTATTTACTTGGACTGCATTTAAGATATCTAAGTGTTCTAGCAAGGTTATATGATGATCCACCAACCCTTGAGCTGTCATGACAATCTAGAAATCAGAATTTCGACAATTACTTGGTTGTTGGCTTAGTTTTGGATTCTATAGGCATTTGCTACCATAGTCATTTGTTGAAGGAGCCCTAGAATTTGATATTCTGCCATTCTATCTAGGTTCCATTCATATAGGGTTGTCGCATTGAATTTGGTTTGATATAGAACAAGAGATTTGTTTTCTAATCCTATATATGGTTGTGTTTGGTTATTTTGCCAGATTATTTTGTTGATATAAGGTTAATCCATTCTGAAGGCTTCTTCTTGAGAATCATAGAAAGTAGAATATATCTCTTTCAAGATATTGATCCTACTTTGGTTGGTTCATTGAGGAGTGTCATGGACAACTGGGCCTGTAGAATATGACTCTATTCTTTCCAATTAATCTCTAATGGCTTTAATGAAGTCAGGTTTCCTAGATTGCATGTCCTTTTGACTTTATTTTGAGACTTTATTTGGTTTAAAAATGGGATTCTTAAGTTCTTTATCTGCTTGTTTAACTATAGGAGGAGTCGTGCTTTGTATAGATTGTTCTATCCCATTAAACTGTTCTCCAATAGTATGCAGATGGGCATTTTTAAAGTTATTTTGTAAAATAATATTTTTAAAGTTTACATGTTCTTGATTTACCTTTTTATATGGTGATGCTTCTACACTTTGGTTTAAATGAGGTATTTATCTATCTCATAAGAGGATGAATAGAGTCTCTTTTTCCATCATTTATTTTTCAATCTGTGGTTTTAGATTTTATAAGAGGATTTAAGGTTTTAAAGGAGTATGAAATATTATTTTTTTGATGTATATATATAAAACCAATCAAAAAACAAGATATTTGCTTTGTTTTGAACAACAAAATTGAAAGTTTTATTTTGAATTTTAGATCTTGTGTTTATAAAATGTTTAAAAAACCATAGCCTTTCTTCTGTGTTTTCTTTAGAATATAAGTCTTTATGTAGATATGTTTTATCTATAACAAACTCCTTTTTTAAAAATAAAGATTTTATTCTGCATGTTTTCATTTAGATTTTTAATTATAACAGAGGTTGTAGGTGAAGCATGAGAGTTTTTCTCCCTACTATTATATAGAAGCCTTGGAATTATGGATCCATAATTTACTTTATGGAGATAAGTTGTAACACCCGTACCTAAGGAATAATAATAATAATAATAATAATAATAATAATAATAATAATAATAATAATAATAATAATAATAATAATAATACTAAAAATAATAATAATAAATAATAGTAATAATAATAATAATAATGATAATAAAACGAGAAGTTTTAAAATTTAATTTATGTGATTAGAGTAACAAAGTTTTTATTTTAAATGGGATGATTTATAAAAGATCATTATTGAAAGTCTTATTTTAAAAGAATTTTTTTATTGCAAGATAAAAAAAGAGATCTATTAAACTATATTTAATTAATTTGAATTGCAATTAATTAATTAAGTAATTTATATAAAAAGTGAATTATCTTTTTGTAAATGTCACTCTATAATTCCTCAATTCAAATATATACATCAAATATTATATTTGAAAGCTATAAAAATATTTTATTTTTATAAGAAATTTATAATGAAAAATCGAAAATTTTTAATCAGCAAATGGTAGTGGATTTAATTGAAAAGGGTTACTAAAATTGATTATTTAAATTAATTTAGTATTAATATTAAATTAAAATTTATATTTGAGATAGGGGCTAAAAATAGAGTTAAATTAATATGGGAATTAAGTGGAAAATATATTGGTTGGTATTTTTATAAATAAGTGTCTCGATTGGGGCATTAAGGTAATTTGTAAATTAAAAGTAAGGTTATAATAGTAATTTTATTTTTCTAAAATTGTAAATTAAATCCAATTTTAAAGGATTAAGGATATATTTGAAAGAACAAAGATAGGGCTAAATAGAACTTAACCAGGGCCAAAATGTAATAAAGAGAAAAAGGACAAAGTGTGGATATGGGATGAAAAAGAAAAAAAGAAAGAAAGAGAAGAAGAAGAAGAAGAAAGAGACGAAGGAGAGGAAGAAGGGAAGCTTAAGCTGCCATATATATATATATATATATATATATATATATATATATATATTATCATTTTTCTAATTCGACTTTTCTTTATTTAAAAAAAATTTATAAGATAAGTATCTCTTTTGGGACAGTGCTCAATATACATATATTTTTGGAGCATATATTGGATAGTTATCTTTTGGGGTATTGTCTGCTTGTGTATGACAGGGATTTGAGCTTTGATGCTACCAGGTTAGACATATGCTGCACCCAGAGCTGTTAGAAATTAGTATGAGACATTTATAAGTGTGCACAAGTTTCATTACACTTCTAATTATTGATATCATTGTTGTTGTTGTTATTATTATTATTATTATTATTATTATTATTATTATTATTATTATTATTATTATCACACAACCCCATCCGTGGGCCCGTGACCGGCACTAGGTAATGGGTAGGTGTAAGGCCACCGAATCCCGTAGTAAGCCTGACACTCACTAACTCAAACCAACCTCAACTCAAATTTTACTATTATTAATCACACAATTTACAATAACATTAAATTTTACAAAATTAAATCGGTATGCCCGAAGAATTAGGCGAGACCCGAAACTATAAAAAATTACCACTGATATCCCTACTAATACTACTGCGGAGAATCTAAGATTTTTACAATTTGACATACCAAATCAAACACCACCTGATGATGATGAAGAAGTCGGGTTACTGAGTAAGAGTCGCGGGAAGACTAACAGTCACGAATCTGAAAAACAGTAAATGGAGACTGTTAGTCTCGAGAGTGAGCTAAAATCAAATAATCTAGAGACTATTACAGTCTTCACAGAAAATATTAATTATTCGAATCAGTATATCAAACCATGCACGTAAATACAACTCATATTATAATCATACCATAATAAATAAACAAATAAATATATTTTTACTTTTACGGGATGAGTGGCTTAGTAGAATCCTAACCCCAAATTCTAGTAGCCTTTTGGCTCTCTTGATCCAATAAGACTAGCGCCCAAAGAGCAATGCTCGACCAGGGACCTTTACTCCGGCATCTCATTCCAATAGGACTGGCGTCTAAAGAGTGAAGCTCGACCAGGGTCCTTAACTCCAGTCCGATCACTTAATATTCAAATAAGCCGGTGCCCAGAGAGCGAAGCTTGACTAGGGTCCTTTACTCCGGCATCCCACTCAAATCAGCCCAGAGAGCCATGCTCGACCAGGGCAAAACTCATAATAATCTTATTACCGCAATTTACTCAAATCAGTCCAGAGAGCCATGCTCGACCAGGGCGAACTCATAAAAATCTTATTACCCATCCATGATCATTAATGTGGCATGTTTTACGAAAGCCACATCCCCAAATCGAAATCATTACATATAATAAATATCATTGTCTAATGAAATCATCCAACACATATCGAAATAAAGATTAAAGATTTAGGGTAAAACAACGTGCAATTATTTATATTGTGATACTAATCATCATATTACGCATAAATTTCTAAAATAGCATATTAAACTCAGACTTAGCAATAGTGCAATAATTAAATGACTTTAACTCACAGAATTGGGCCCTCCTAGCTCTGCTCCGATGCCTTGGTTGGAGCGAGCCGAACAGACAGATCATCGAGACGCTCGGTCGCTCGGCCGACTCGCCTCCAGCCGCCGGAGTCCGATCAACGATCCGAACTCACCATTGAACTCGAAACGACGCGCTGACGACGATCCCCGCTTCCTATTATCCAATTTGACACCCGATCGTCTGGAGAGATTTGCGGACGATCTCGGCCGTCGATTTGAAAATGAAGCCCGATCACCACGAAACCGGTGCCATTGCGAAGCTTGAGCTTAGGAGAGTCGGGATATGCCCTCTGATCGTCCATAGCTCGCCGGAGCTCACCACGAAATGGTGAACCTTCATTTCCGGCCACCATTGTCGACACCGCCGCCGCCAAAACAAAGCTAAGGCCGAGAGGAGTCGATCGGCACCAAGATCAGCGGCCACCGACGCCGGAAGCTTCGGCCTTCTTTCTCCTGGCTGCCTGCCTCGCTCGCGCCTCGACGGACGGCCCGCAGCTCCTTCCTCCGCGCGCTCCTCTTTCCCCCGACATCTCTCTTCCTTTTTCTTCTTCTTCCCCGATTCCATTCCTTTCAATACCGACATTTAACCCCTGAACTTTTCTTTATTACAATTTGGTCCATCAACTTTCTTAATTACTTACAACTGCAGAATTCCAATTTAACCCCTAAACTTTTCTTTATCCTTTCAATTAAGCCCTTAACTAATTAATTTGGGCCAAATCAGAATTATTGAAAATACACAATTAGATAAATACCCCTGACAGACATATTTATTTATAAAAATACCAAACTCACAAATTTCCATTAGAACCCCATAAAAATAAAATTATACTTTTAATCCTTATTCCAAAATAAATTTCTAATTTAGTCCTAACACACAATTAAATTAAATAACCAATTTACTAATTATTTTTCAACTTAAATTTTAATACCACTAGCCAATTAAAATACCAATTTCCCTAGAATTATTTTATAAAAACATCCTTTACAATTTCTTCTAAAATTTTCCAATATATATATAATTTTATTTATACATATACATATACATTGGAAAAAAATTAGAATAACAAAAAATATAATCTACCATTCAAATAATTTACTTAATTAATTCTTAAGATTTCAAACTAATTGGGTATAGAAAAATAATTCATTTAATTGACTAATATTAAAATTTATATTGAATCATTTGAAATTAAACCAAATAAAAATGAAGCTAAAATTAACTTAAATAAAAACTCATTTTTAAATATATAAAAATTTCGGGTATTACAATTATTAGTAAGGATACCTAGTGGTTTAATATTATAATTCCGTCTTCTGATGGTTTAACCAGCCAGATTTATATTCGTATTTTTTAAAATTATTTAACATGATATAAAATTCCTTGTATATTCCCCCTTGTTATTTGTTTATTCTCTCACTAAGTTTTACTCACTCCTATTTTTTCCCATTAGTATTATACAGGACGTTAAAAGTCAGATCAGATTAGAAGCCGCAGCAATTAGAGCTTCATGTTGCTAGACTCTATGATCCGGGAAAATAAAGATTGAGAATTAGCAAAATTGGATAACTAGGCTCAGATCGGGCAGGGGCATCACATCAGTGCTAGGTATGTATGAGGTAGAATACCTTGGTTGGTCCCTAAATGGTAGATGTATTATTGGTTGTAAATCAGGTTTTATGTTTGAATATTGCCTTTCAAAAGGCAAGTTTGTGACCGAAGGAAGGTTTGGCAGTCTTCCTACATCATAGTTTCAGAAGTTGAGGCTTCACCAAAACATCTCAAATTGGTGGACTTTCTATCAAAAGAAAGTCTCACACTGCCATCCAGAAGTTGTGTGAGGTTTTTTATCTCGCTATTTAGTTAGAGGTTCATAAGGTTCTTCTTTTTTAGGATTTACTGCTCCTTCTAACATCCATTCGTCTGGAAGGATTATATCTCTCCATTTTATAGATCTAGGAATCATAATGTTAGATTTTGTAAAATTCGTCTATAACAAAAGAGTTTCTCCATATTTAAACTGAACCTAGTGTTCTGTTGTAAAAGCTGAAACCATCATCTTGTAATGGATTTTATATATTAAGGCTACTAGAATTTATCCTTCCAGTATTTTATAATTATGAGTTTTAATCTGCAATATTAAAGATTGCAAAATCTTTTTATCATTTAAAGATATTGTTATGTTTAGATAACATTCAAAAGATATTGGTCCACTACACAAACTGGATTCTACTGAACTAAGTAAGGAATCCTGAAAGTTAATAAACCTATTATCCCTAAGGACTGCTAAGATGGATGTATTTAAACCCTCTTTTGTTAAAGGTTTAATTCCAACTTAGACTAATCTTATGTGAATATATTTAAAGTTTTTATCTCTGTGAGCCTATAAAGATTTTGCAGAGAGAAGTTTTATTATTTGAAAAGGTTTGGATAATTGAATATCTCTTTCTTCTGTTTTAATAGTGAAATCGATTTTAAAAAGATTGAATCTTGAGGTTTTATAAATGTGTTCTTTGTCGACTTTCGGGATTTCCCAGTCATCGATTTGTTTTTTAAAATTTTCAATTGTATACTCTTCAAAGTTCACAATCTTATTTTCTGATCCAATAAAGGAACTTGAAAAAGAAGTAGATTTACAAGATAATTGATCCATATTCTAAACAGTGGTTGTTTTAAGGTTTAAAAGTATGGGTTATGAAGGTGATATTATCTGATTTACAGCCAATCTCATGACATACAATAGAGACCATACCGACTCAAATAATCTACTTCCTAATCTTTTAACAATTACTGTTTAAATTATAAACCAATCTTCTATAACCTACCCTTCTCCCAGACTCTGATACTAGAGAGAAAATAGGTATATTTATATGTATGTATATTTATTTGAATTTTAAAGGATAAACATATATTTTGCCCCTGCATTTTTTTTATTTTTAACAATTTCTCCTTACACTTTTATTTGTCCATATTGAGCTTTTACACTTTTATTTTTATTGGCATTAAATCTTTCTTTTTAACGAAAGTTAGTATGTGTTACATGCTCCGTTAATGAGTACAAATGACTTTTTGAGTTTTCTTTATTAAACCTATTATAAACATTTGTTATGCGTGCTACCTGCATACGACAAAGTGCACCAATCGTTTCAAGTAATAATTAATAAGAGTATCGTTCCATTGGGACCTAATTGTGATACTACCTTTAATCATACATTATATTTAATAATCAAAATATTGTTTGGATGTAATAATATTTAAAAGTAAAACAATCTTGAAAATAAAGATTAAAATAATTGGTAAACCTATCAAGAATAAGCCTATTTATGTAGTGAATCACCTCAGTAAGTTAAATATTGCATGAAACAAACAATAATTAATTCCCATCAAGAGTTGAGTTGGCATTCCACCAAATTAGGTTTAAACCTTTCTCAATTGATTAAACTCCTAATTTCTAAGAGGAGGGACTAACCTACTCACTTAGGTCATGCAATAAGATTAAGGAACTACTAAATCAAAGGATCTTATAGATCTGTCTCTAATATCCCAATCAATCTTCAATCTCTAAAATGTGATCAATTCATAAAAAGTTTTTTCTAATCAGTTTATAAAAATAAATTCTAATTAATATATCGATTTATCAATTGAAATAGATAATGGAGCAATCAAATTGACGAAACAACTTATAGAAAAAATTAATTACAACAACTTTGAGTCAATCCATATAAAACAGATTAGGGTTCATCAAAACCCAAATAGCAAAAAAATTAATTCATAAGAATTACAATAAAGAAATAAATATTATAAAAAGAAGATCTCAAACTATTCATGAAAGAGTAGAGATAAAAATCTTCACTCATAAAAAATAATGAAGAAATTGATGTTCTTCTTTGAGAAATGATCAATCAAAACCCTAAAAATAAAAGAAAATGAAGTTTCTAAGTATTTCTCTCTTTATAAATGAATAAAATGACGGAACCCCATCAGAACAGCTTTAAAAGTTCCTTTAAATAGAGTATTCTTATGATTGACACGGGGACCACACGGCCGTGTGATGTTCTTAGTTTTCCGTAGCTTGAATATGTGTCTCTTTATGTTCATTATTTTATGGGCTGTTTTAAGGCATCATAGTAATCGAATTGAGGCTTATGTTATGTATCAAAGTTATAGATCTTGTAGAGTAGTTCATTTTAGGATTTTGAATCACCTCAATCAGACCTCTGTAATTCTTGATAAGACCCAAACACTGAGACTAACCCAAACAGAAATGGACTGCATACGACCCATGTTTTCTCATCCTTAGCAACCTAATATGGAGTTGAGCCATCTATGTCACAACCCAATTTGAGGGTCCGTGGCCAGCACTAGGGAATGGGTAGGCGTAAGGCTACTGAATCCCGTAGTAAGCCTGACACTCACTTACTTAAACAAATCTCATCTCAATTAATGTTATTAATGCCACAATTTATCGGAACCATTAAATTTTACACAATTAATTCTGTCTGCCCGAAGAATTTGTCGAGACCGGAAACTCAGAAAATTTACAATTGATACATCTACTATTACTATTGCGGAGAATCTAAGATCTTATAAATGAACATACCAAATCAAATACACCACTCGATGATGAAGGAGTCGGGTTACTAAATAAGAGTCGCGGGAAGATTAACAGTCACGAATATGAAAAACAGTAAATTGAGATTGTCAGTCTCGAGAGTGAGTTAAAATCATATATCTAAAAATAATTGTAAACATCTCAATAACACATTTATTTAATTTGAAATAAATAATAAGTCATGCAAAAATAAACGTATCATGTCATACTTAAATTAAATAAAATAACTTTCACACGCTACGGGATGGAGTACTCCAGTAGAACCCTAATCCCAACACAAACATCTCGATCAATCTCCATACTGACATCTCGACTAATCTCAACTTTAACATCTCGATTAATCTCATTCCAATAGGACTGGCGCCAAGAGAGCAAAGCTCGACCAGGGTCCTTAACTCCAGTCCGGTCACTTAATGTTCACTATCAACCTTAGCCTTTCGGCTCTCTTATTCCGATAAGATTGGCGCCCAGAGAGCAATGCTCGACCAAGGACCTTTACTCCGGCAACCATACTCTACTAAGCCTAGAGCGCGATGCTCGACCAGGGCAAATCCTAAACCTTCTTTTTTAAATTTACCTATTTATCCTTTTTCATCACTCTCGAACCTATATCGGTACACTCATCAACCTAATGTGTTCTACTGCCGTCCCATCCCATGTCAACACAAAATCAATGAAAACTGTAATGCGGAAAATGAAGCATGCATAAACAGTACAAAACCAATTAGTCAAAATATTAATCATTAAATCAGAGACATCATATAAAATATTAGCATGACACACGTAAGCAGATATATGACTTTAACTCAGAGCTTTGGCGACCTCCTAGCTCTGCTCCGGTGCCTCGGTTAGAGCGAGCTGAACAGACGGATTATCTAATCACGAAAAAACAATTTATCAAAATGCTGAAACAATTGATCATTAATCCTAGGTCTGATTCCTAGGACTGACTATTTAAGAATCTCGACTCGGAAGAATTCTACCGAAAATCCGACAGAACCTCTCCTAAAATACGGACATTTACCCCCGTAAAAGAATCCAGAACCTGCCATAGACACATCAAATATGCTAGAATTAAATAATAGGAGCCGGGCCACAAAAACTGCATTAATATTTTCTCAACTCCACAACACAACACAAATAATTAAATTTAATTTATTTTTAAACTAACTATCACAAGCAATTAATAGCCACAACGATTTTCTAATATTACAACATAACTCAATAAACACATAATTAAATCGAAGAATTTCAAATCAACGGGCCAGAGAAAATTACCGACGCTTGATCGCTCGGTTGACTCGCCCCAGCCGCCGGAGTCCGATCGACGATCCGAATACACCATCGGACTAGAAACGACGCGTTGATGGCAATCCCTACTTCCGATTTTTTGATCTGAGCCCCGATCTCTGGAGAGATTTGCGGACGATCTCGGCCGTTGATTTGCAAACGAAGCCCGATCGCCACAAAACTGGTGCCATTGCAAAGCTTGAGCTAAGGAGAGTCGGGATACGCCTTCCGATCGTCCATAATCCGCCGGAGCTCGCCGGAAAAATCCAAAAACGCCGGCGACTCCTATTTTCTCTCTCCACCGCGAACTTCCATTTCTGGCCACCATTCACGTCACCGCTGCCTCCAAAGAGAGCCTACCGGCGGGAGGTCGATCGCCACCGACTCCGCCAACATTGGAACGGCTGACGGGAAAAGTAAGTCGCCGCCTTCATGCGATTCACTTTGTACCAGCCGACGCCAAGAAGCCTTGGCCACAACCCTTCTTTCCTCTTCTCATCCACGCGTTCTCTCTCCCCGATCTCCTTTCTTTTCTTTTTTCCCCATATCAACATTAGGCCCCTGAACTTTTCCCTCTTACCATTTGGTTCCTCAACGTTTTAATTACAACAATTTCTCCCTGCAAAATTTCTAATTAACCCCTAAACTTATTTTTAGCCTTACAATTAAGCCCCAAACTAATTAATTTGGGCTAAATTAGAATTATTGAAAATACACAATTACATATATACCCCTGAATGACATATTTATTTACAAAAATACCAAACATATAAATTTCCATTAAAACCCCATATTAATGAAATTATACTTTTAATCCTTATTCCAAAATAAATTTCCAATTTAGTCCTAGCACAAAATTAATTTAAATAATCAATTTGCTAATTATTTTCCAATTAAAATTAACACCATTATCTAATTAAAATACCCTTTTTCCCAATAATTCTTTTATAAATTCATCATTTACAATTTCTTTCATAACTCTCAAATGTAGAATTTAACTAAATATATTCATTTGGGGGAAAATTTTGAATAACCAAAAATACAATCTATTTCTCAAATAATTTACTTAATTAATTTTTTTTTAAAAACAAACTAATAGAATATAGAAAATAACTCCTTTAATTGTCTAACATTAAAATTTCCATTATATCATTCCAAATTAAACCAAATAAAAATAAAGTAAAATTAATTTAAATCAAAAGTCATTTATTAATTATTATTAAAGAAAATTTTTGGGTATTACAATCTATAATAACTATAGCTTAGGAAGTCCTTTATACAGTTGATGAAGAACACTTTTTAATTCTAGACCTCTTAAATCATGAAAAACTGCACCAAAACTAATACGATCAAATCTGTGTAATGCTGAAATTCGCATGTTTCTTCCACATGAGGAGCACACTGCCGTGTAGGCTTCCCATGTGAACTTTTTGTGCAATCTACCACTTTTCACAAATCACACGGAAAGGCACATGGATGTGTGGCTTCCCATATCAGACTGAATATGTCTTTTCTTTCCCTGATTCTCATGCTTTCCGATTCCATTTAACTCCTTGATATAAATCAAATTCTTAAAGTGCCTAAAAGAACTGAAAATCAAGCTTAAACAAATAAATTAAATTCAATTGAAGGTAAAATTAATATAAAATAAAGCTCAAAAGTAAGTGCCTTTAGCACTTATTAATTTGCCCTATGTACTTTTATTTTTTGACAAGAAGTCCTTATACTTTTATCTTTAGCAAAAATAATCCCTTGAGATTTATTATTTAAAATTTGTTTGACAATAAATATTAAAAATATTATAATAGAATTTAACTTATTATTTTAATTAATAATATTTAAAGGATTAGTCATACTACAAATCTATTAATAAAAATACACAAATGCTAATGACCAACTAATATACAGTGAGGGAAACAACAACTAGAACTAGTTGCTAATATCCTGTAAGCTAAGGAGAAAAAGAAGAAATTCGACCGAGGAGGGTTTACGTCTGATTAGCTAGTTATTGAGGCAATAGTTTATCAAGACAATGATCAATAGCTGGTCCGAGAGGATGATTAGCCATATTAGAACTGAGACAAGGCTCGGACTCCTATAGGAGGCAACAATGAGAATTTTCCATAATGAGATAAAGCCTAACGAAGCAATGCCTTGTGCAGGTAGAAGGTCGATGGCCATTGAACTAATTCTATTTTTGATTTGACTAATTCTATAAATATTATTAATTAAAATAATAAGTTAAATTATATTATAATATCTTTTACTATTTATTGTTATCAAATTTTCAATAATAAATCTCAAGAGGTTATTGTTACTAAAAATAAAAATAAAAGGTCTTATTATAAAAAAAATAAAAAAATAGAAAGGAAAATGTTTCTAAAATTTTAATTAAAAAACTCAAAAGGTTATATTTACTCTTATTAACGGGGCATGTAATATATATACTAACTTGTTATTAGAAAAAAAATATAATGTTAATGAAAATAAAAGTGCAAACACTCAATCTGGATAAATAAAAGTGTAAAAGGAGAAATGTCAAGAGCATTGTTGGCATGGTTTCAATTAAAAATAATAATACTATACTTTAATATTTTAAAAATGAAAAAGAGCTTATTAATAAAGTAGTAAAAAGTTTTATTTCATGTTAAATAATGACAAAATGATTACAAAACTAAAAAAAAAAACAGTTATAATATAGCTATAAAAATAAAATAAAAAGTGAAATTATTGGGTCAAGTGATTATAATTAATGTATAATTCATTCTATTAAAAAAGTAAATGATTAAAGTATATATAAAATAAGAAAGGGGAGAGATAGATAAATTTATCAAAATATAAATATAAATATCTTCTAGGGATTAGCTAGTATAGTTTCTTAAAGAAAAAAATGAGGGATGGATTATATGAAAAGGATATGTATCATGAAATTAATATTTATTATAATGTTTGATCAGTTAAAAGTTTTATTTTTATAATAACTTTTAAATTTTTTTATTGGTATGATCTCGGTAAAAAAATTAATAATCTTATATTTAATTTAATATTTAAAAAATAAAAGCTTTATTAAGAAAACCAAGAAATTTTTTTACTTCATTTGATTACAGAATTAAGAAAAAAATTTATATTTTAACTATAAAAATAAAATAGAAAATAGATTTATCGAGTCAAGTGATTATAATAATAGTCTAATAGCGGTATACCTTCCTAAAAGGAATAATTATACTAAGCTTTATTTTGGTCATATATCTTTCTCTGTTTTATTACAGTCATGTAACTTTAAGTTGGATACTAAATTAGTCACTTATCTAAAATCTAGTGATTTAATTTTTTAGAATAATCATATATCTAATGTTAAAATAACATGTATTTTAAAAAATTAACAAGGCACTATCCTAGTCATCAAACTATTTAACCAAATTATTAACTTAATCCAAAACCAAATCCAACTTTAAGCTTGGCTTTTTCTCCTTTTCTCATCATCTATTCTTTTTTTATTTATTATTATAATAATATTATTCTTTTTCAGCTTAAGTAATCCATATGAATAACCTTTTTTTACTTATTTTTATCAAGATATTATTATTAAAATAAAAAATATAATAATAATAACAATAAATAAGAAAGAAAAAAGTGAAAAATAAAAGGAAAAGAGTGTCCAACTACCAAATTAGTAATGTTTTTGCACTTGTTTCTATTTAAACTATCATTTTCTTTTTATTTCTTATATGACCATATGTCTATTTGAGGATGTGTGATCAGTTACTGATTAGTGTAAGAATTTCAATATCAAACGAGTGCTTAACCATCAAATTAATTAAATCTGAATGCTAGTTGCAAAATAACGAGTATGTAGAACTTACAATTTATGAGTACATTTTTCTTAGTTGTCTACAACGCGTATCTATTGAAACTGATTTTTAAAAATTGGAATTCAGTATTTTACTTCAAAGCTTCAAAATTAAGTATTTTATTTTATAGCATTAGAAATTATATGTTATAGATATAGAAAATTTAGATATTTTTTTTCGATGAATAAACTACAAGACTTTAAATAAGTAATCAATCTATTACTTAACTTAAAATTAAATGACTGTAATAAAATAAAAAATAATTATGTGACCAAAATAAAATTTAATATAAATTAGATGATCATTAGTATAATTATACCTCCCCAACAAATTTTCGTTAAAAAATAAAACAATAGTGTTCATCAATGAAATAATTATTGTATAGAATTTGTTTACACAATAGTTAAAAGTTAAAATGGGCCTCACAAATCTAATTTTATCCGATTGTGAGATTAATTACTATGAATAATATGTTTTACATTTTAATAATAAAATTAATTTTCTATTCCATATAAATTATATTTACAATGAATTTTATGGTTTAAATGTCTATAATATAAAATTTTTAAAGATGATTCTATATTTAAAAAAGATAAATGTTGAGTAGTAAAACTTTAAAAAGTACCAAATAATATATATTAGCTACCCAACAATACTACTATTATGTGGTTAGTATTAGATATTAGTTAATAATAAACAATATGAAGCCTCTTAATTTTAGAAATGTTTCCAATAACAATTTAAATTGGTAATAATAAATAAGAAATTTCTATTAGCTAATAAATATAATTTTTGTCTATATTAAAATTCTAATTTAGATACAAATTGTACTTGAAGACAAATAAGACCATGTAATGATATTCACGCATTACAATATATCGTGATGAGTAATTATGATATACATATATTGTTAAATAGTATTTATCCATGTGGTGGTCTATAAATATTGTTTTATAGTTTGATCTAATATATCAGTCAATTTTTATATTTTTTATTATATTAAAATCTTCTTAAATTTAATAAAATTAACTATTATTTCTTTTATATCAGTGAAGGATAAAATTTGTCACGATTCGATCTGTGGGCCCGTAACCGGCACTAGGGAATGAGTAGGCTTAAAGCCACCAAATCCCGTAGTAAGCCTGACCATTCACTAACTCAAACAAATCTCAATCTAGATTCGAGCCATTAGCACTATTCCACAATTAACCTTTAGCCATCAGATACTACATTTTAAATTTGGTCTACCAGCATAAATAGACAAGACCAAATTTCTCGTAGGTCAATCGGATATTTTGTAAATCCATGTTAAGGAAGTATATTTTTCGAACCCTTCGCATGTGTTGCAGTCTCCGTATGTGGAAATAAGTGAAAATTTGACTTATAAGGAGCAGCCAGTCATGATCATGGATACTCAAGTTCGCCAACTGCGCTCAAAAATTATTCCGATGGTTAAGGTGTTGTGGCGAAGTCATTTGTCAGAAGAGTGTATCTCGGAGACCGAGTAGGAAATGATGAGTCTTTACCCTCATTTGTTCCAATCATAAGGTAAGCCGTGTTTCTTTTTAAATTCGAAGTTGAATTTTTTTCTAAGGGGGATAGAACATGATACCCAGTTTTAAATAAGAAAATAAATAAATAAATAAATAAATAAATATATATATATATATATATATATATATATATATATATATATATATATTTCTCCTTTTTCTTTCCTTCCTCCCCCCCCCCCCCCTCTCCTTCTTTTCCTTCCTTCGTTCCCTTCCCGCCGAAATGAGCCGCTGCCATCCTCCCTTACTATTGTCGACGCTGGATTCAGACTCCTCATCCCCGAAAACCCCGGAAATGACCTTCCTTGCCGTGAAATCCCCCGCCGGCAGCCTCGGGAAGCCTCACCGGAGCCGAGACTTTCCGGCCCCGATCCGGTGCCTTCCGGCCATTTTCCGGCCGAAACTCTTATGTTTTCGGACTCCCGCCAGCTCGAACTTTGCATGGACGCTTTCGGATTTGAATTCTGATACTGTTGGCAGGACCGGCTTCTGGACCCCAGTGTTTTCTAGACGCATAAAATATTAAAATTTCGACTCGGTATAATTTTATTTAGACCCTAAAAGTTATGTTGTAATTTTAAAAAATATTGTGGCTATTAATTATCAATGATGGTTAATTTAAAATTTAATTGGATTTAATTAATTGTGTTTGTGGTGTGTCGCAGAGTCGGAAAAAATAATGCAGTTTTGGTGGCTCGACTCCCATTATTTAATCGCAGAATATTTGAAGTATTTTTGGCAGGTTCTGGATCCATTATACGGGGAGTAAATATCTGTAATTTAGGGGAGATTCTGCCGAATTTTCGACAGAATTCTCGAGTCTAAAATAATTTTAGGCAGTCTAATCTAGGGATATAGGCCTAGAAAAAATTTAAGAATGTCTATTAACTAAGTGTTTTCATAAACAAATAATCCATTCTTCCCGCCAGCTCCACCGAGACGTAGGAGCGGACTGAGGAGCGCGACAGAACTGTGAGTTAAAGTCATATAATCATTGCACTATTAACTTGTTTAAATTTAATGCAATATTTTAGTGATTTATGTTTAATATGATTATCAGTATCGCAATATAAATAATTTTATTTAATTAGTAATTATCACGAATAATATTAATATTATCATTAGTAAAATTATCTTGTTATTTTCGAAATCACAATTAATATTATTTTAATACTATTATTATTAATTCTATACATAAATTGCATGCTTGCTTTATCCGAGATTCTAAATCCTTAATTTCAGTATGTTGTTGAATAATGATGTTTGTCTATGATTATTCTATTAATAATTATTATATTTATGTTATGATTGTGACAATGGGATGAGGCTATAGTAGAACATGCTACCCGATGGGTTGCATCAGGACCGCGTGCGTACCGGTAATAATCAAGGATAGGTAACAAGGTTATGTTTAGATTTTGCCCTGGTCGAATATAACTCTCTCGGCTGTGAAAGTTTAACTGCCGGAGAAAGGTCCCTGGCCGAGCAATGCTCTCTGGGCACCAACTTAGTTGGGAATGAAATATCCAGGCTAGATGTAAGGACCATGGTTGAGCTTCGCTCTTTGGGTGCCAAACCTATTAGAATAAGAGAGCCGAAGGGCTACTAGCGTTTTAGGTTAGGTTTTGCTGAGCCACTCGTCCCATAAGTCTTTAAATGTATTTTATTTCTAAATTATAGTATGACTCGTATTTGATATACAATGGCATGATATACTGAGTTAATAAATATTATTTTGTTGAGGACTGCAATAGTTACAGGATTATTTGATTTTAACTCACTCTCGAGACTGACAGTCTCAATTTTATTTTTCAGGTGACAGTTAGAGTTCTTCGCCATCCTACATTTTGACAGCCCGACTTCTTCCTTCATCGGGCTTATTATAAATAATATATACTTTCATAGTTTTAGTTATTATATACTCTAGACCTTCCGCAGTAGAATATTTTGATTTATTATGATTTTTCTGGTCCATAATGGACATGAAATATTATTATAGATCAGTTAGATTTAATTATAGCATGCCAGTCATGATTAATATTATATTTTTATGAGTATTTTATTGAATTATCGGTTAGTAAGGCTTACTACGTAATTCGGTGGCCTTAAGCCTATTCATTCTATAGTGCCGGTCATGGGCTCGTGACACAGTTAGTATTTAATATTACAATTTAATACTTAAACTATTATTAAGTATCAAATTTGTCTAAAATTAATTTTATTATTAAATCAAAATAAAATCTTATCTTTAGCACAAATTAATTCTAATGTCTAACAAAAATAATAAATTTAATATTCTTTTTCTTGCTCTAATTTTTTTTTTAATTTTTAATACAATTTAATTCAATATAGTTTAAACATTTATATTTATAATAATATTGTAATATCCGAGATTTTCTTTTAATAATAACAATAATAATAATAATATTAGTAATAACTAATAATGAGTTTTTATTTAATTTAATTTAGTTTTATTTTGAGTAATTGAATCAGGATGATTTAAAATAGAATTTCAATGCTAGATAAAATAAAGAGAATTATTTAACTATATCTAATTAGTTTGATTTTTAAAAAATTAATTAAGTGAATTCCTTAGAGTATATATATATATATATGTATGTCATATTTAATTTTTCTCAATATGAGCATATGAATTAAATATTATATTTAAAAATTATAAAAGAAATAGTAGATGATATTTTTTATAAAAGAATTTATTGGGGAATGGCCAATTTTAATTAGCAAATGGTGTTGGATCAAATTGGAAAATAGTCAATAAATTGATTATTTAAGTTAATTAAGTGTAGGGATCAATTTGATAATTAATTATGAGATAGGGGGCTAAAAAATAATTTCTTTAATATGGGGTTTAAACAAGAATTTTTATGGTTGGTATTTATGTAATTAAATATGTCGGTAAGGGCATTTTAATAATTCCACCATTAAAAGCAAGGGTAATTAAGTAACTCTCTATTTTTAATAATTGTAATTCGATCCAAATTAAATAGTTGAGGGTTTAATCGAATATGCTACAGAAAAAGTGGAGGGTTAAATAGGAATTTTGCAAGGAAAAATTGTTAGTAACTAAAAAAAATGAGAGACTAGATGGTTATTAAGCGAAAGTTGGAGGACCAAATGGCAATAAGGAAAGCAATAAAAGAGAAGTGCGTCGGGAAGAATAAGAGGAGGGAGAAAGAACCTTTGGCTGCCGTCCATGGCAGTCCGTCTGGAGCGCGGCAAAGCTGGCCGGAGGTGCAGCAGAGGCCGGCGAGCGTGTTGGCGTCAGCAGTAGCAGCTCCAGCGGGCGGCGGCGGCAGTGAGCGGCGAAGAAAGCGGCAGCAGCTCTTCGACGCTATTCAAGGCGTTCCTGGCAACGGCGGCAGGTGATTTCGGTGACGATTAACTCGCCTGAGTGTGGGCTTCCTTTTGGGGGCAGCAACAGCGTTGAAGGTGGCCGGAGAAAAGAGTTCCGACGAGGTGAATAGTGTAGGGGCAGCCAGATTTTAGGCTTTTTTCGGCGAGTCCGGTGAGGGATGGCCGATCAAAGCACATATCAGACTTTCATCAGTTCAAACTTTTTAATGGCACTAGTTTTGCAGCGTTCAGTAATTGCATTAATGCATTTCATAATGAAAGAGAATTCCTTTTTCAAAGTTTACATGGACAATATATTTTGAGTTTGAACTCAAAAATAATGATCAAAGCTTAAATTTTATATTGCAAACTAGAATAAGTACACACTATCAATCATATCAGTCGGTAGTGACTGAGAATCAAGTACTAATTTCGAACGAAGAACATACATAAAACCACACAATCTAAAACACAGAATAGTATCTGATATCAAATTGAGCATTCTATTATGGAGTGGGGGATGTTATGGAGGTGACAAAGCTTAATCCAGAACCACCGAACTTCTTCTCTGTTATTTCATCCAACTGGGCAACCATTTCAGGTGTTAAATAGTTCTCCCAATCACCGATCTTACCTTTTCTAAAAAACGCATTATGTTCAAATTTAGCCGGCCATGTAGAGAAGTATTCTTTGCTCTTGTTCACCTCCAAATTGCTCAGAAGCTGAAAGCTACACAAGTCCACAACTTCTTGCACCAGTCCTTGTCTCTCTTCCTCCATAGTGAAAGGGCAACCCATGAACTCTGCGAGTCTCTTTACAGAGGATAAGGTGTCAAGCTGTAGATCTTCGTATTTAATAAATAGTATTCTATCAGGAAATTGCAGGCTTGCTTTCCAGTACCCTAAAACATGATCCCAGTAAGGTCCATACATAGTGACTCCTTTACAAAATCCCTGAAATACCTCCTCTAATGGCAAGATTCTAGTGCCTGCACCTGAGACGCGAGAAATAAAGTGCCAAAGCGAAACAAAGACATCCTTGGGATTCCTGCCGATAAAAATAATTTTACAGTTGGATTCTAGAATAGACTTGGGCAATGAAGAGTAGGGAATGTGTGTAGCCCAAAGTGGAAGGTCGTTAGGAACTCTGATACCGCCATTGTCAGTTGAATAATCAATGAAGGGTACGATGTCATGTGGTAGCTCGGTGAGTAAACGATTTGTGGAGGCATCTCTGAGATGGTTTCTTCTCAGAATGGCAAAACATAAAGCTTTAAGCCAAGTCGTGCCAGATTTTGGAAAGCTGGAAATGATAATATCAGTAGGTTGAGCTGTGAAATTTTCTTGAGCTGATATTATGCATGTAGGACATCTTGATAAGACCAGAAGCCTTGATAGTTGTAGAGTTTTGTAAAGTACAAACCCTCTTCTTGAGGAAGCGTTGAGATAATATCTTCATATTTGGTATATCTTCTGGGTGAATCACTGGTTTCTGAAACAGATACATTATCATTCATCAGTGAAGATGATTCCATGGAAAGAAGGAAATAGCGTTGATTGCAATATAGAAATTACAATGACAAGCTAAAGTTTGAGGATCTCCAAAATTTCTTGTGCTGATTTTATCATTTCTCTTTATTGGGGAGCAAAGGCCAACCCTTGAAAGCAACTAGTGATTTCACCATAACTACATTTGCTGATATTTTAGCGTTTGGTCCTTGAAATTTTATTTCTTACCGTTTGGTCCGTAAACTTTTTAATTACAACAACTTTCCCCAGAAAACTTTTCAATTAACCCTTAAACTTTTCCTCAGCCTTTCAATTAAACCCCTAACTAATTAATTTGAGCCAAATTAGAATTATTGAAAATATATAATTACATATACACCCTTGCTTTTAAATGTAAAATTACCAAAAAGCCCTTCTCGAATATTTAATTATAAAAATACCAAACATACAAATTTTCATTAAAACCCCATATTAATAAAATTATACTTTTAATCCTTATTCCAAAATAAATTTTCAATTTATTCCTAACACACAATTAATTTAATTAATCAATTTGCTAAATATTTTCCAATTAAAATTTAATACCATTAGCTAATTAAAATACCATTTTCTCCAATAATTCTTTTATAAAATATCCTTTACAATTTCTTTCATAACTCTCAAATATAGAATTTAACTAAATATATTCATTTGGGGAAAAATTTTGAATAACCAAAAATATAATTTATTTTTCAAATAATTTACTTAATTAATTTCTTAAAAATCAAACTAATTGGATATAGAAAATAACTCATTTATTTGTCTAGCATTAAACTTCAAAATTGCATTTAAATTATTCCAATTAAACCAAATAAAAATAAAATAAAATAAATTTAAATAAGAACTCATTTATTAATCATTATTAATATTATTTTTATTAAAGAAAAATTTCGGGTATTACACCTTGTGTTTATAGTTTATGCACAACCCTTACAACTTGTGTTTTAAGGTTTATACACAACCTTACAATTCATGTTTTATGGCTCATATACAACTTTCAGTAGAGTTTTACCTAGGCTAACTCTCAAACTCAAACTCAAATATTTTGGCTAATACTCAAATCTTATAAGAGCAATCAAGCTCTTACAACAACCAAAATAATTGCAAGAATAGAGAAAATTGATTGCATAATAATGTAGGCTTTTGGAGGTTGTTGATCCATCATTAAAGATCATTTGAGGTGGTTTTTATATTCTAAAAATCTCAAAGAGCCCTTACTCATAAATTTCTAAAAATTTCATCGAAGTTTACTTTAGAACAGTGAATTCATAGTGTAAATCACGGTCACAAAATATGAAATGCCTCCAACAGCTCTCTAACGTGGCAGTATAGCATTGGCGGCTTTTGAAATGACTATTGGTGGTTTCTAATGGACACTTGATACTATAAAGTTCACGGTCATGTTTTCTTATGTTGCGATCGCAATTCTATACTTTCAAGTCTTTTCTTCACTGCTTTGAAACTTTTAATTTTCGTGTTCCATCGAGTTTGATGCGGTCATAGTTATTGATCTTTGTAGGCCTGAAGTCTATGCCTTGAAAATCCTCATTTTCGTGGTTGCCCTTGCTTGGTACGGTCGCGATTTTGAAATACATTTTTTTGGATCAAATTATAAACATCAAAATTTAAAAAGATATTAGATTAAAACTTCAATTTCTTTGTTAAAATTAAAATTAGGGACAAACCTACATGACAAAGCACTTAGACTAACATAACTCATTTTTTTTACATTAAACTCTTACATTTTTCAGTTAAAAATAAATGTTAACCGTAGTTAAAATATTAATTTATTCTTACTAAATTCTAATTTAATCTATCCATATATCTAAAGAATAAAGAATACTATTAATTTGTAATATTTTTCACTTAACTTAAATATTATATTCACTAATAAATTAATTCTTTTACTTATATACTAATTTCTAATTCTAAAAAATAGTAATATCAATTATATTTAATAATATTAATTTATATAATATTACAATTAATTAATAAATATTTTTAGAATAATTTTATATTAGTATATAAAAAAAAGTTAAGATATTAAAAAATTAAAATAGATAATTAAAAATATTTAACCTACTATTATTTTTAAGATATAATAAATAAATACTAAATATTAAAAAATTTATTAAATTATATTTATAAACTTAATTTTATAATTACATCGCTAAACTACTGTAATGGTAATTCTACTCATGGGGAGCCAAGACGAGAAGCACCAAATTGTACACGTATTGGATCCCAAAAGGAAACAATAATGATATTTTTCTTGAATTTGAGGCTGTGATTTGTTTATGTGTCAGTTTGGAGTTTAGGCCACCATTTATTATTGTCTAGTAATTGGTGTTTGTTTCTTAGATGTAGCTGGTAGTTTGATTCAGAAATTGTAGCCTCAATTAGTATAAGAAAGTTGTACTTGACATGTGGTACTATAAATGAAATAAAAGTGCCATATTCTCTTATAAAAATATTAATTGAATGCTAAAAATAATTATAAAAAATAAAAAATATAGGAAAAAGATACATGTAGGCCTCCCAACTATATCCTGAGGACCACTTGAGCTCTTAATTTCTTTTGCTCCTATTATGAACCTTTATTTTCGAAACTCATTCATAAAAGCCCTTCTGTTACAGAAGCCACTAACAAACGTTAAACTAGTTGACATGGACTAATGGAATTCCTTTGTGCTGCCATTCCCAACTTGGATCAAAACGTGGGCTAAAGATATTTTATTATACGTTCATATAAAATAAAAAACTTAAAGAATTACATTATTATAAAAATAAGAAAGAAATCATAAATTAGAAAAGCAAAATGCTTATTGAAAAGAATATACATATACTTTCAAATCCATACCCTTTTGAAATTTTTTATAAAAAATTTTAAAATTTGGACTTGTTTTATTTAATTATACAAATCAGTATTATTGCGAGAATTAAAAAGATGAATGATTTATGTATATTTAATAAGTTCTCTTTAATAAAAAGAAATTTCCTAAGTAAACAAGAAAAGTTTTGTCAATAATTAATAATATTTAAGAAATTTCAAGAAGTGTCTTTGAGATAAAGATTTCAAATATAGAAGTACAAAACATAAAACTTTAAAAAAGAACAAAGAACACCCAGATCTAAAACCAAGATCCATAGGTTAAAGACAAGCCAGGATCTACAATCCCACAGCCAACTCCCAGCACCTTCGTGGGTCTCTTAGCTCCTCCCTTTCCCAGTCCCTTGCCTTCGTTTATCTCTCTCAATCACGCATACATTGCCGCTCGACAAAGACTGATGGTGGTGGGAGAAAATAAATCCAGCAACAACATCGAATTGTTAAGCAATGAAGCATAATTCAATGGAGGATATCCTGCAAATCTAATAATGGAGGAAGAACAAGAAATTGATAATCAAGGACGATCTAAGCCATTCAATTCTGGAAAGAAAAGATGTGGAAACCACCTAAGTCAGGAAGAATATATATATATATATATATATATATATAGACTAAATAAAATTTATAATTATAAGAAAATTCTAACTCAATTGAGGACTTAAAAAATATTTTTTTATTGGTAAAATTATAAAAATCAAAGATAATATATATAAATATCTCATCATATTATACAAATAAGATTGATGAGATAAATTAATACTACCATAAAATAAAATGTAATATAACATATATATTTTTTAAAGTTATAAATACAAATATTACTATATAGAGAAATATTTTTCTAATATATGACTTAAAAAATTTATAATTTATTACAATAGAGAGTTTATTTTTATTTATAATTTATCTAATTTAGAACCGTAATTTTTGTATCACTATATAGAGATTATTTTTATATATAACTATAAACAGATTTTATATTGTAAGCATTTCATTTTTTCAGTTTATGGTCTTTTTCTTATTTTTATAATAATATAATGGTTTAAATTTATTTAAAATTTATACAAAAATAATAAAATATCTTTTGTTCACGATTTGATCCAAGCTGGGAATGGCATCACAAAGGTGGGTCCATTTGTAAGTTGCATATTTATAAAGATGGTTCCATTTGTCCATATCAATCATTTTTAATGTCTGTTAGTGGCTCTTGTAACAGAAATGCTTATATAAACGGGCTTTGAAGATAAAATTCCTATTGAAAACAAAAAGTACATTAAGAGCTCGGGTTATAGTTGGAGGGCCTGTATGTACCTTTTCCCTAAAAATTATGTTATCATCTCATATTATTATATGAAAATATGAGAAATCTTTAGATTGACTCAATCTACTACATTAGTCATAGATTAAATTAATTGTATGATGACATGTAATTTTATTTATTAATTGTTATATTTTTTATTAGTTGAATTTTAATCATTAGTTGTTAATGATAATAAAGAAACCGACCAATGAAAATGCAATAACTAATAAATAAAACCACGTGTTATTATACAATTGATTTGAATTACACATAAACTTAGTCTATTTAAAAATTTATCTTGAGAATATATGTAATATAAATACGTTGATAGGGCATAATTAATGATAGGTGTTAAAAGTAGATTGTAAAATAAGCCACGACGTCAAACAAAATATTTTAAAAACTCTAAATTCCCAAATTAACACCAAAAATAAATCTACAATCGAACCTAATCTATTTAAATACAAAAATTCCAATCCTTCTGCATTAGAATATGGAGATACACATTTGTTTTTTATTCGTCCAAGCAAGTGGAGGTTTGATAGTATACAAGGTGTGCATTAACCATATTTAAAATTCTTGCAATCGCCTTCTACTGTTTTATGAAAAAAAAAATGTAACAAATCATATGAGATATTTATTTAATTAAGTCCTCTGCTAGCTTCACAGTTTTATTTCTTTGATGGATTTAAAAACTTCCCAATAGGTCACACATCCTTAAATTTCTCATAATTTAGCACGTTTAATTTTGGAGTTCCTACAACTTTCCAGTTAAACAACCGAAAAGGTGCATCATGTGATTGGTTTTAACTCTTTATATATATATATATATGCTATCGGTAATTTTCTATCTCGTTTCAATATGCATTTCTATTTATTCATACACCTCCCGATTCTAAAGGCCCACCATCCTAGAAGCTTGCCAAAAGCCGCTTCTTGTTTAGGTATTCTATCCTTGTTTCGAGTCTACTTCTAGCCCTCATCAAACCGCTGATCCATCTAGGCTATCGCATGCCTACTAGCTTCTGTCTAGTTTTTTCTTGAACCATACATTTACTGCGACTGAAAGAGTTTTGGGTTGGAGATGTTTTGAAAATATTGAAAGATGAGTAAAAATAGGTTGAACACAGTTTTGAAATTAAAGAATATAATAAACCAGACCCAGCTCAATGTAAAGTTAAAAGTTAAAATCTTTATATAGGACATGAAATATGAAATTACATCATTTCAATATCATAGATCTACTTTTTTTCGTAACTCTAAAGCTTTTAGATACTAATTTCTTTGTTTTACTACGTTTCTCTCTCCTCTCAAATCCTTAAAATTATTTCTTAATTTTACCTTTTCTCTTCAAAAGATAAAATTGAATTAATTTAATCTTTATTTATTTAAAGTAAAATTATAAATTTGGTGTTTTAACTTTTCTGTTTTTCCTATTCTAGTGTTTAAACCTGCTAAAAATGTTCAATATAGTATCTCTAGCTAGATGTACAAGTTAAATTGCTTATTTGACTTATTTGAATAGTAAATTTACTTAAATACCCTTCTTTAAAATAATATCATATTTTTTTATTTTTGTCCATCTTCAACACTACCTTTTTAAATTTCATTTGTTTCTCAAAAGATTAAAAGAAAAAAAGTAAAATTATTTTTTTTTCTCATTCATTGAAACAAAAATAAAAAAAATTGAATGTCATTCATTTATTCTTTTATTTTCATGCATTTACTTCCATATTAGCAGTCCTTAGGGACGCTAGGTTTACAAATTTCTATGATTCCTTGTTAGGTACTGTTGAGTCGAGTCTCAATAAAGGACCTATTTCTTTCAATTGTTTTCCAAATATCACGATTTCTTTAAACGACAAAAATATTTTAAAGAGCATCGTTCTTCAAATAAAGACACACAATTACAAAATGCTTGAAGGATCTATTCCGATAGCATTAATTTTCAAAATTCATTACAAAGTTATGATTTCTGTCTTTGGTTCCAAACACAAACTTCACTCACCAAAAGGAGAAACACTGTTCCTACAAACAGATCTATCCAAATCCAACGCAACTATTCCAAAAACCATTCAATGGAAAGACATTACACTTCCAGAAGAATGGATCCTTGAAGGTGCAACCCAACCTACATCTCCAAAGCAAACAGAACAAAACACAAACCTCAAACACATAGCCCAATTCCCAGATGGAAAGGTAAAGATCACATTTAACAGAAAATCAACACCCTCTAGATTTTCTGAAGATGGTTCTTCAACCTCAACCATAGATATTGGAAGGGTATCCAAAATACCTTATGTTATCTATGCTCCTTACAAAGAACCAATTCCATCTCAAACTCAACCCAGATTTTCAACATCTGATGTTCCAAATACACTTCAGAATGTTGATTACCAAAGCAATATCCCCGCATCAAAGGTACACTGATCCAAAGAAAGATGACGAAGATATAGAGATAACCTCTACCCCATCTTCACCATCACCATCAGCCATAACCCAAAACCTTGAAGCAGAGATCAACATGATTTCAAAAGAGTTTGAAATTGACAAAAAACTCTTGCATGAAGATTTCTATTCAAAGAAAAACCATCTTAAAAAACTTTAGTTTTTTAAGAATTTTTTAAAAGAAAAAGATAGTATTCGGGAAAAATACTATCAATTTTGCATTCAAAACAAAGCCCAAATCAAATTTTTTGATTGGTTTCAAATTCATTGCAAAGAAAATGGCATCCTTTATCCCTTTAAGGATAAGTCCATTAGTCTTGTCACAGTAAGGAATAAAGCCCCTGAGTGGAAGGTAGGAGAAAACCTAACTGTCCAGTCTGAGCATCCTCCCCTTAGGAAGATAACCATTCCTTATGGAGAGAGCGAGATAGAGGCTACACCTTACAAATTGGTAGGCGAAGACCTAGATAGGAATGTCAAGAACATTGTTCAGCAGAACAATTTCTCAAATACCTGTCTAAACACTATAGGAAAGCAACTGGTTAGGATAGAAAACCAGATTCAAAAGCCTCCTGTAGTTGTGACCTCTCCAATCCCCAATACTGGTCAACCAAAAGAGTCGAACCGGGAAAAGCTTAAAACCCAGTTTTTAAGCCATATCACCTACAAAGCCAAGCCAAGACCATTTCCAAAAGCAAACCGAGTTTGCCAAAGCGAGAACAAACTTTAGTCTATTAGCAACCTCTGAGTCATCCAAAAACCTAGTACCAAATACTCCTCAAAGTAGTAGGAATATCAGTGCTATAGGACAAGCCCAAAGCGATGAGTCTAACGATTCAGAGCTTGAAAGCCCTATTCAAAAACCCTTAAATATCAACAGATTGGGAATCCAATCCCCTAGATTGACTTGGAATACTCCTAGGAGTACTGCTCCAGATCTAGAAATTGAGAATAGGAACAACATCCTAACCCAGTCTAGATTCAATGCCTCCTCCGTCTCTGAATGGAATATAGATGGAATGTCTGAGTACAATATCCTTGGTCTTTTGCAACAGATGACCATGGCAGCCAATGCCTACAAAACCCAAAGTGGTACCTCCGATAGAGCCATTACTGAGCTCTTGATAGCTGGATTTTCTGGCCAGCTTAAAGGATGGTGGGATTATCATCTCACTCAAGCACAACAACTCCAAATCCTAGGTGCTATCCAAACCACAGTAGAAGGAACTCCCATTCTAGATGAAATAGGAAATCCGATTGAGGATGCAGTGTCAACTCTAATCCTCACTATTTCCCTTCATTTCATAGGAGACCCTTCTCTGCTCAAAGGCAAAAATGCCAAGCTCCTTAGCAACCTTACCTGTAAGAAGCTTAGTAACTTCCAAAGTTACAAAGACACTTTCCTAACTAGAGTCATGCTTAGGGAAGATTCTAGCCAACCTTTCTGGAAAGAAAAGTTCTTAGCCGGTTTACCTAAGATTTTAGGTGAAAGAGTTAGGAATACCATAAGAGAAGCCCATAACGGTCAAATCCCTTATGATTTCTACACTTATGGTGAGTTAGTTAGTCTAACCCAGAAAGAAGGATTAAAGATTTGTCATGACCTTAAGCTTCAAAGACAACTCAAATGGGAGATGAAAAAGACTAGGCAGGAACTAGGTAGTTTCTGTAACCAGTTTGAATACAACCCAATAGAGCCCGTGTCTAGTTGCAAAGGGAAATGCAAAGTTGATTCTTATTCAAAATCTTTCAAAAAGAAACGATTTTTCAAATATAGAAAGCCTTCTAAAAGTAAGGAAATTTTTTATAAAAAACCATCTTCTTCCAAATTTCTTTCAAAATTTCCAAAGAAAGATTCAAAAAAAGATTTTTCAAAAATTACATGCTTTAAATGTGGTAAGAAAGGCCATACTTCAAAGTATTGTAAGTTTTCAAAGAAACTCCATGAGCTCCAAATAGAAGAAGAAGTTTTAGCAAAAATTTCTGCTCTTCTAGTTGATTCTTCTGAATCAGAGTTCTCAAATAGTGAGGAAGAATTTCAAATTGATGAAATCAAAACCTCAACTGATTGTTCTGAGACAGATTCAGAAAGCTCTTCAAAGAACATTAATATGCTCACTAGGCAACAAGAAACTCTTCTTGAAGCTGTAAAGCATATTAGTGATCCTCTTATTCAAAAACAGGTTTTAAAAGAGATTTTAAAAACTGAATCTCTGGTTCCTTCTTCTAGTAAGAATACTTATGATCTTACTATGATTTTGGACAAAGGGAAGAAGTTGAAAACCCTCTTCCCATCGCTCAGGAACTCCAGAAGGAGATTAAAACCATCAAAACAGAACTCAAAGAGTTGAAAGAAAAACAACAAAATGATTCTGTTTTGCTTCAAAGCCTGACCCTCAAGCAGAATAGTGATTCTGATTCTGATGAGGAAAATAATTTTTAAAACCTTGAAGTTTCTGAAAATGTTCCTGAAAACTTTATCAATGTTTTAAAGGAAATTACTTTAAGAAAATATTTGATTCAAATAAAGCTTATTTTCCCTAGTGATTTCCAGATAGAAACCATCGCCTTGTTTGATACAGGAGCAGATCTCAATTGTATTAACTGCGAACTGGTTCCTAAAAGGTTTCATCAAGAAACAAAAGAAAGGCTGACTTCAGCCAATTCTTCAAAGATTAAGATTGCCGGTAAAACTGAAGCCGCAATTCTTAATAACAATATTGCTTTAAAGAATGTTTTTATTCTTACAAAGGATCTTCAGCAAACTGTTATTTTAAGGACTCCGTTTATCAATTTGATAACTCCCTTCAAAGTAACAACTGCTGGAATCATTTTCAAAGCTAAAAATTCAAAGATTATTTTTCCTTTTTTAGAAAAACCAAAAAAGAGAAATTTGAATCTCATCAAAGCCCATTCTTTTTACAATTTTGAAATCAATGCTTTGATCAAAGGAAAACAGACCCATCTTTCTCATCTTCAACAAGATGTGGGTTTGAAAATAATCCTAGATCAATTGCAAAATGATTTTATTCAAAGAAAAATTTCTGATTTTCAAATAAAAATTGAGAATGAACTCTGTTCTGATCTTCCAAATGCTTTTTGGAATCGAAAGCAACATATGGTAGATTAGCCATATGAAAACGATTTTTCAGATAAGCAAATCCCCACTAAAGCCAGACCCATTCAGATGAATGAGTCTTTAGAAAGCCATTGTAGAATCGAAATTAGAGATCTTGAGTCTAAAGGTTTGATTTCAAAATCTAGATCACTTTGGTCTTGTGCAGCTTTCTATGTCAATAAGAATAGCAAGATAGAAAGAGGAACTCCTAGGCTAGTGATCAACTACAAACCTTTGAACAAAGCTCTAAAGTGGATTAGGTATCCTATTCCCAACAAAAAAGATCTTCTTCAAAAACTGCATTCTGCATTCATCTTTTCAAAGTTTGACATGAAATTGGGATTTTGGCAAATCCAGATTAATCCAAAGGATCGGTACAAAGCGGCATTTACAGTTCCATTCGGTCAATATGAGTGAAATGTGATGCCTTTTGGATTGAAAAATACTCCTTCAGAATTTCAAAAGATCATGAATGACATTTTTAATCCATTTTCAAAGTTCTGCATTGTCTACATTGATGATGTTTTAATATTTTCAAAATCCATTGAACATCATTTTAAATACTTAGAAACATTTTTCTATGTTGTTAAAAAGAATGGTTTAGTGGTCTCAAAGTCTAAGATATCTCTTTTTCAAACGAAAATAAGATTTCTTGGTCATTATATCTCTCGGGGTACAATTACTCCAATTGAGAGATCTCTTGCTTTCACTTCAAAGTTTCCAGATAAAATCTTGGAAAAAACTCAACTTCAAAGATTTCTTGATAGTTTAAATTATGTTATGGATTTTTATCCTAATTTAAATTGTCTTGCAAAGCCCTTGCATGATAGGCTAAGGAAAAACCCCCCTCCTTGGACCGATCAGCATACAAAGATAGTCCAAAGCATTAAAAAACAAATTTTGAGAATTCCATGCCCGCATCTAGCTGATCCTTCTGCATTTAAGATTGTAGAAACGGATGCATCAGAGTTAGGATATGGTGGGATTCCAAAACAAGTTTCAAATTCCAAAGAGTGTATTGTCGAGTTTACTTCTGCTCACTGGAACGATACTCAAAATAATTATTCTACTATCAAAAAGGAAATCCTTTCGATAGTTCTATGTATTTCTAAATTTCAAAGCGATCTTTTAAATCAAAAATTTCTTTTAAGGATTGATTGCAAGTCTGTAAAAAAAGTTTTACAAAAAGATGTCCAAAATATTGCTTCAAAGCAAATTTTCGCCCGTTGGCAAGCAATTTTGTCTGTTTTTGATTTTGAAATTGAATTTATTCGAGGAGAATCAAATTCTATTCCTGACTTTCTGACTAGAGAGTTCTTGCAAAAACAGGAGTGAAAAATGCCACGAAAATCAAAATCCAAAGAAGAAAAGTCTACGGCTAGTTCAAAGCCGGCCCAAATTCAAAGCCCAGTGAAGGAAATTCTCCCTTCTTCTTCAAAGCCTATCAGGACCTGGACTGAAATTATCCAGGAGGAAGTTGATCAACCAGATCCAGTTCAACAACAAATGGATCCTTCCAAAGCTGATTAAGCCCAACAAATTCAGGAATGGCTTGCTCAGCAAGACCCTGAATTCCTTCAAAGGATTGAAGAATATAAAAGGCAGATGGTTCAATCCCTATCCGAACCATCTTCAAAGCAAATAATTTCAAAGACAGAAGCGACTCCAAAGTCGTCCTCCTCCTCTGCAAAGGGAAAATGTATACTTTCTATTCCTTTTCAAAATACCGAGATAGAGATTTTCCCTCCAAATCTATCTCAAAGTTCAAACAGTTTTTCAAAACCAAATTCTAAGGAAATTGTTTTGACTCAATGAAAACGTTTTAAAACAAATGAGTATTTGGAAAAACCCATTTTTCAAAATATTTTAACAGTTGAAGAAGGATTCTGTACAGAAAGCCCCTCTAAACTGGTTTCAAAGATTTTCCCTCCAAGTTGGTTTTTCAAACCTTGGAACACTTCAAAGCCTCAGTCTTACTACCAGTCAATCCTTGAGGTTACTGGTTCCGCAAAGTTTAAACATTTCAAAAAAAGACAAAACCCACAAAGACCCTGCATATTCAACATGCACAATCCAAAGAATCCTTCACCCGTTTGATTGGGGTATGGATTTACACTCCCCTCGTTCCTTTCCAACTTCTATCAAAAGAACCTACCCTTCAAATCTAAACACCTCCTTTACCTACTGGGATTACCAGCAAGCCTGGTTCAATACCTTTCTCATTCAAAATGAAGGAAGAAGCCACTCCTGGCTCTTCTACTTCGACACCAGTCTTATCCAAACCTCCAAAATTCCCTACTGGTTCAAACAGTGGTGGAATTACTACGGTAATGTCCCTGAGACTATCATTCCAGAGGTCTTACCCCTGTTCAACCTCTTCAAAGCAAATTACAAACCCAACTCAATAGAAAGGCGTTTTCCCCCGCTTCTTCTATTCTGTTCAAACTTCTTTTTGCCCTGGGTATGTGTATGGTACTTTCACTTCAATCTATTACCAAATGGTGAAATTACACTTATCCGAAGATTCAAAGTAAAATGGTGGGACAAATTCAACCACCAGGACAAACTGTCCCTTAAAGCCGTTCAAAACTTCCTTACCAAAAATAGCTTCTTGCCTCCCCCTAAAGAACAAACAACGTTCTTGGCACAGAAGTCATTTCTCCTTCCAAAGCTTGCTGCTACCCAGACAGAAGAAGATTTCCTACAACTAATTGCAGATATGGTTGTACACATTATCTTTGTCAATTTGGTGGATAAAATCGCACACTTGCTCGTGCACAAATTCATATTCCTCATCTATCTTTTCATCGGGTTTAGTTGTAATAAAGAGTAGAAATGCATCTTCGTCCCAAATAGGAGAGATTTTATTTTACCTTTTATTTTATATTATATTATTACTATTGTACACGCTATGGCTCCACCATGCCACCACCAACTGGCCACGTTAAGTTCCAGGAAGGTGGGTGTCGTTTGACGTTTTGCTCGATCTCACCCTTCCTTCCCCAAAACAAAAGGACAACTAATCCTCAGAAAAAAAGGACACAAGCAATTTGGCAATTCCATTTCTCTGTCATCTATACGTATAATGCAGTCAAGAAATGATTATATATTTGTAAATGTTGAGCTTGACAACGCTGCATAATTGGGGCAAACGTCTCTTTATATTCATTATAAACTTAACAGTGATAAGACACTTAAAAAATCTTTTAATTATCACAACTGAAAATATCAACTAAAACATTCTTTGATGGACAGTATACATGTGTTAAAATGAGTATTGATGTAAGCCGAGAGAATTTGATACATCTTGTAATAGGTGGACTCTGCTTGAAGCTATATATTTGGAGAATCACTATGAAGCGCGTGTTAAAAGATTGTAATTTCGTATTTTATCTCTAAAATATCTAAAATATTTATAAAAATAATTTTAAATTTTTTTTTTATTATAACACTTTACAGTTAAATAGTTAAGAGATGGTTATATATTTTTTAAAAAGTAAAAAAAAGTGACATAAAAATACTTTTTTGCACATATGTTGGTTATTCTGACTGAACGATCTATTGTCTCAGCGAGCTCGTAGATCGCGTAGGCTATCATTCGTGATCGTGCATCAAATACTATTTATCTAATAGCAACTATCTATATGCAATTAAAAGTTAAAATTATTCCGAGTTCAATTAACAAAGGTGCTGTGCACATAAAACCCCAAATTGGGGTCCTATAAAATACACACCATTGGCCTATATCATATATGGCAACTGTAGTGCGGGAATCAAATAGTGAGGGTTATGAGGACAACTAATAAGGACACCAAAGATAAGGAGGAACAGGGGGGTTGTTTCGCAGGCTGAGGATAGTCTAATTTTGTCAAATAATTGGTAGGTGACAAAACCCATGACCATGACCCCTAAAAATTTTATAAAAAAAGAGAATGAATGCTAGAAGAGGGACCCATTTGTCACCTCGAAAGCACAGTTTATTACTACCTTTTGCAAGAGACAGGGCATGGCTAGGGGTCTGCCTTACATGGAAACACTCTCATGTTGTTGTATATTGCTGCTGCATTTTGTGCTTTTGCTTGGATTTATTTGAGTCACTGGGATTTGGATGAGTCCTTCTCTGTGTCTGCACACACACACCTGTACAATAGTAATAATATAATAATATAATTATAGTAATAATGATGATGATAATGATAATAATAATTGTAATAAAAATGATAATAAAACTATAAATCTTATAAATTTAATAGATATGATCTGAGTAATAAGTTTTTATTTTTAATTAGGATGATCTAATATAGGATTTTAATGTTGGATAAAAATAAAAGGATCTATTAAATTACATCTAATTAGTTTAATTTTTAAGTATAATTAAGTGAATTATATAAAGGTAAATTACTTTTTTTAAAATGTCACTTAAGTTTTCTCTCAATACGAATATATGAAAAAATATTATATTTGAAAGCTATAAAATAATTTTATAAAAGAATTTATTTGGTAAATTTTAATTAGCAAATGGTATTTGACATAAGTGAGAATAGTAAATAAATTGATTAATTAAATTATTAAGTAATAGGATTTATTTGATATTTATTATTTGAGAAAGAGGCTAAATCAATAGTTGATTTAATATGGGATTTAACTGGAAAATACAGTTGATGGTATTTTTGTAAATAGTTATGCCCAGTAGGAGTATTATGGTAATATTAAAATTAAAAGTAAAGTTAAATAAGTGTTTTATATTTAAAATAATTTTAATTTACTCCAAAAGTTAAGGAGTAAACAGACATAAATCAAGACTAAATATATTAAAAAAGATAAAATGAGGGATCAAAAATGGATATAGGACAAAAAAAAAAAAAGGAAAAGAAAGAAAGAGAAAGAAAGAAACGAAGAAGAGGAAGAAGAAGCTAAAAGCTTCATTCTTCTTTCATGGCAAATGGAGTTTTAAGGAGAGTTAGAAGCTGAAACTGTACAGACATGGAGAGTAGGATGGCAAGCAAAGTGGCGGCATTAGTTGGCAAAAATGGTGGCAGTAATGTTGACACTGAGCAAAAGAATAAAGGCCGAAACTTTTGGCCTTAGCTGATGGTGATCTCGACCTCCAATTGCAGCAATTTTTGTGTCAATGGTTCCTTATCTTCTGAGCCACCAAGTTTGATGATTTTCATGAATTGTGGAGGGAGAAATTGAAGAGAGAGAAAGTGGGGCTATTTTGGGTTTCTAGAATTTTCTGACCAATGTTGTAGAGCTTTAGATGATCAGAGACTATATTAGAACATACGTGTCGCAAGCTTTCCGATGACATCAATTTTGCCACTATCAGACTATCGGAAAATTGATGATTGAAATTGTCAGTGAGATTTTGCTATGATTAGGAGCCGGATCGGAAAAACATAAGCTGAATTCATTCTTTAGCATTATTTTGGCGTCTACGGTCCATAGATGCGATCAGATTGTCGATCGGACTCTAACGGCTAGAGGCGAGTTGATTAATTTAGCACGCATTTAGATAATTTTTTAAACTTAATGATTTTAGAAATTGTCAAGTATTAATTGAAGAAAAATGAGTTAATTTTATATATATATATATATATATATATATATATATATATATAGTGTGTGTGTGTGAGAAATTAAAGCATGTATTATTAAAATTAGTGAAGTTTGAAACCCGTAACTTTTTTAAAAAAACTTAGGGAGGCTCTTTCATTAACTGCTTATAATATTATTATTGTGAAGATAATTAATTGGAACATATGATTTAATAGAGCATAGAATTTTAGCTAGAAATTGCAGTAATTAATTAATTATATCTAAATGAGATTTTAATTAAGTTATTAGTCTATAATTAAATTTAATAATATATTTAGTAAATAATTGATATAATAATAGAAGAATATTATACTTTATTAGAATAAATAAATCTAGTAAAATCTATGTTTAAGTGATTAGAGAAAATAAATAGAGTTGATATTAGCTATAAGATAAATAAAATTGTTGGCATGGGATAATTAGTTCGGGTAATGTCAAAATATTAAGGAGGTCAAATATTATTATTAAGTACATAGTAGTTAGTAAATCAATATTAATGTGGGATAATAAATAAATAGGAGTAATAATTAATGTTAATATAGTTATTGATTGGTATAGAGGGAAATAATTGTAATGAATTTCAGGTGCTGGAAAAATATCTAGTCAAGGTATAAATAACTTTTGGTCAGTTGTGAATGATAAATTGCCTTGATCAAATGGAGATTTAATATAATAAATTTATTTTTGAGGTCTCAGATGAAAATTATTATAGGATGTATTGTGAATATTTTTGTAGACTGTGGATCTATTTTTACAGAAAAAATTAGTTCGTTTTAAGGAAGGTACTGCCAAATTTTCGATAGAATTAATTAATTAAAATAGAAGGGAATAAATGAAATTATGCTAAAACAAGATCAAAATTTAAAAAGTTAGAATTAGAATTTAGATATTCAATAATAGACATTAGTTAAGGATTATTAGAAATAGAATTAAGATTTATTTTTAAAATATGTTTTATGTGTGAATTTTAGGACGTTCATTCGGACAGCAGTTCATAGGAAATTAGCAAAAAATTAAGTGAAAGTACAATCAGTTAGGTCCTACATAACAAGTGAGGGATAAACATATAATATCGTATTTTTCAATAATTTATTACTAAAGCATATGTTTTAAATGTAATTTAGAAACTTGGTAAAAATTGAAAACAGAGAATGGTAATTTTGGTTTTACTGTATATGTGATTATGATTTCACATAGCTGAATAAATGAGTATATACTCATTTATGTGACCTATGAGATCACACCTTAGATGTCAGACATAAACATATTATACTATCTTTAGGACAACGCTTGGTATACACATTGCCTTTGGGATGTATGCTAGGTGGTGCCTTTTGGGATCTTATTGTCTGCACGTGTATGATTAGGATTTGCACTTTGGATCATATAGGTGATATGTCTGAGCGCTCAAAATTATCAAGGATCAATGAGTATATATTAGTTTCTAATAAATTATTTCTTTTAATTGTTACTATTTTTTTTATTGTATCAAATCTAAATTGTTATCGATAATTTTTTCGGATCAATTCAAGATTATACAGTAAAATTGATTTTAGAGTAGAAAAAGATTTTAGTTTAGATACATACTAAAATAATTTTTTATTTAATTAATTTTATAAAATTTTATTTGTCCAGCTAGAATATTTTTTATTAAATATTTAAAATAATAGTAATATTTTTTCAAGTAGAAAAGTATCAAAATAGTATAGTTTTGTATGAATTTATTTGAATTCTTGTATGTTTTCTTTTGTTATTTATTTTTTTCTCTTAATGAGGCTTACTCATCTTATTTTTTCCTACCAGTATTATGCAGGATGTTTAAGAGTCGATTTAGGAATGAAACAGTAGCAGTTATAGCTTCGAATTGCTAGACTCCAAAGATCGGGAAGGGGAAAATTGGAAATAAGCATATTGGATAGTTAGGCCGGACCGCTACAGTGGTAGTTTGTGCCATTTAAGCTGATCATCATATTCTTCTTTGCCTCTGTCCTAAGTCGCTTTCAACTGATAATAATTCCAGTAAAAATTATTCTTAATGTGAAAGATCACTTAATGCCGCAGACACAAAGTATATTAAGAATTTTATGGAACTAACAACTAAAAGCTTTGTTACCACTTATTGGGCCAAGGCAGGTGTGATATGTAAAGATTAAATATGGAATAAAAATAATCACAAAAAATAATACAAGAACTTTAACATGGTTCACCCTTAATTATGAGCTACTTCTATTGACCAAACTACAGAAATAAAACTTCTAGATTAATCTAAAGGTAACAAAAATACTAAAAAAGTAAGATCTTTTACCAAAATACTGTCATTCAAGATGCTCTCCAAAATACCCTAAATAAGAACATTACTATTTTGTCACTCTCAAAAACTCTCACATATTTTCTTCTTCTTAGGAAAAACATTTTTTAAAATTGCCTCACATAAAATTAGGTGATAAGAATATTTTGTCAGTTTCCAATCGGCTATATAAGGCACCGAGCTTATATAGCCGAGTAAGGTGGAGTTGATTAAGTTCAAGTCTAAATATGAGTACAAGACTAGAGAATCAGTTCTAGTCCGAGTTTAGTTCCATATCCGAACAGACAAGGAGATACATATTTGATAACCAAAAATAATTTTGATAAAATTGGGAGTTCAAGATACGATTTATCCTATTGCAAATTGGATAAGAAGACTTCAAGTAGCAAAAATAATTGAAACGAGAAGTAATTTTACATATGTATACTTCAAATGTTATCTTGTCTATATATAAATTAATTTTTAAGACTTAATTTTTTTTTTGATATGTGCGCTTAATTTTTGACACATTGAATAATTTTCTTGACATGTATACTTACTTTTGACACATGGAATTCAAGTTTACGTGTAATCTTATTTTTTTTATTAATTTATTTATTAATAAGTTATGTTCTTAAACACTCATTCTAATACTAAGAAATAATATATTAATAATAAATTATTTTTCTAATTCTAATTAGATAATAATATTCTAAAAAAATATATTAATTATATTTTAATATTATATTAACTAATAAATTAGTTTTTTAATTAGATAATGATATTTTTAAATATTATATTCACTAATAAATTAATTTATAATTATATAATAATTTTTAATTCTAAAAATGCAATATCAATTATATTAATAGTATTAATTTATATAACATTAAAATTAATAAATAAATATTTTAAAAATAATTTTTATATTGCTGTACCAATAAGATTATAAAAAGAATTAAGAATATTTAAAAATAGTTAGTTTGCTATTATTTATTAAAATATTACAAATTAATAATAAATATTAAAAAAATTATTAATTTGTATCTATAAACTTAATTTCATGATTGAAATAATAATAACGGTCGTACAATTTGTATAGATAAATTACTAGTTTAAGAATAAATTTTTAAATAGACTTAATGTACCATATTATCATAGACTAAACTAATTGTTTTATTTGTGGTCCAGAATAAAAGTGCTATATTTTAAAATGAAATCTTCCAATAAAATCAAATAAAATTAAAAATTCATAAAGATCCAATAGAAAGAGTGAGAAAATGAAGAAAAGTTTAAAGTTATTCATTTTTTAGCATAAAAGCAAATAAAATCATTGCAAAAATTAAGCGCATTCATGTTGAGCGGAGCAAGCTTAGTTTATGGGCTGCCATGTTAAGTCACCTGTGACACAACAGTGGATCACAGAAGAGAAGCAGGCTCTGTTCTTCCCCCTCATCTTGATGTTCAAATCTTTTTATATAATAAATAAATATATATATCAATGAAACATTAATCTAAATAAGAAAAATCATATTATTGAGCTGCAACTGCCTAGAGACAATGGACTTACCCAAGAAAATAGATCTTAAGCAAGCTCAATGATATGTAAATGTTAGGTCACATTAATAACTGATTGTCTGTCATAGCCAACCAACTTAAAAGCCCTGGTTGAGCTTGGCTCTGCGGTTTCAAATGAATTTATTCACCACCTTTCCGTTAACAATGCTCAGACTGTCTAAGGAAAATGACAAAGCAGAATATTGACTCTGACCATTCTGCCTGGCCATACCCTTAGGTAAGGTCAATATATAATCTCGCAATCCCTGCGAAATTAGTTTTGACATAACTCATTTTGTTTAGGATTAAGTTGGGGCATTGCTGATCGAGATGAAAGTAATTAAATTAATAAATAGAAATTAGGTTTTCAACTTTTTTTTTTTTTACATTTTTTTAAATTTTTTCTTGGTTTATTTTGTTATATTAATTTGTGGTATTACGGACATGGCATACTTTCTCACTTATAATACTAAATTTATATGTTAACCTCAATGGAAAAGAATAAATAGCACTATTTTGTTAAAAAAATAAATAAAAATATCAATGGTCTAGCATCAAAATAGAACCCTAGTCAACAATAAAAAGTAAGGTGCACGTTACTCTCTAATTAAACAAGATTGTCCCATATGTAGTTAGTATTATCAATTTTTGTAAATATACAATAATTTATGGCCCCATCATGTGAATTGGAGTTAAGTTATGTAGAAGTCATATTTGCCGTTATAGATATAAAGCAAAAATTACGGATAATTTCTTAAGCTTTTCACCGAATCTCAATTAAATTTTTAAATTTTAAATTGAAATAATTAATCCTTTAAACTTAATAATGTGAAACAATCCATTACTATTTTTAAATTTGACCAAATCTCGATTAAGTCTTTAAACTTTAAGTTAGAACAATTAAACCCTTAAACTAAATAATACTGAACAATTAAGCTCTTCTATGTAACTCTATTATTGCTATTGTTAACTATTTTTGTTGATAACGATCCACATAAAATGACAACCAATAGCATAAAGACAACTAAATTATAAATTCTATTTCTTTATATTTCTCAAAAATAATACAAAATAAAAAATTAAAATAATTATTTCAATAAAAGAAAAGATAAAACCTACATTTTCACACCTAGATTTTATCTTAACCTTTTCATTTTTCACACCTGGGTTTTATCTTCTTTTTTTTTTTGTTCAAATAATTATTTTAATTTTTACATTATTTTTAATTTTATTTTATTTTTTAGAAATATAAAAAAATAGAATTTATAATCTAGGTGTATTTATGTTATTGGTTGTCATTTTATATGGGCTATTATCAATAAAATAATTAACGATAGTAGTAACAGAGTTGCATAAAGAGATTTAATTGTTCTATATTATTTAGTTTAAGGGCTTAATTGTTCTAATTTAAAGTTAAAAGCTTAATTTAAATTTAGCTAAAATTTAGAGGGTTATATGTACCTTTTAGTAAAATAGTTAACAGTAGTAACAGAGTTTCATAAAAAAGCTTAATTGTTCCATATTATTTAATTTAAGGGCTTGATTGTTTCAATTTAAAATTTAAGACCTTAATTGAAATTCAACCCAAAATCTAAGGAGTTATTTGTACCTTTTGTCTAGATATAATAACTCATTTTATGTATATTCATGTAATTTCAGTCCGATTTATTTTTATTTTATGATTGTTTAATTAACCAGTACAACACTATTTATATAATAACCCATAACATCAAACATTTTTATATATGTATATAGAAATGTATACATATATAAATATATTTCAGGCAAAAGCAAAGGTGTTTAAAATATGGCATGTGATCCGTAGGGAATGGTGTATAATATGCATCTAAAAAGAAAGTTGGATTTTTGGTATAATAATAATAATAATAATAATAATAATAATAATAATAATAATAATATAAAAAAAGGGTTCCTCAAAATATGCAAAAACAAAGGGAGATATAACACCAAACACGTTTTTGTGGGCACCCCTCTTCCAAGCAGCTCCTATGTTTCCTCTCACATGAATCAAATTTTATATTGGAAGTATTTAAGAGAGAAGTGGGCGATGATTGGGGAAAAGATGGTATGCATGAATTCCTTTATTTTTTTTCTAAATATATATATATTGTTTTCACTCACTAAAAATTAATGTAAACGTTTCAAAGGCAAGAATTAATGCCAACTCAAGTTAGCATATTATTCCTCATTCTTATTTAGTGGCTACAGATAAGTTAACCAGCTAGCTTCCTCTCCATTTTTATCAAGTTTGTGTTGCTATATTTAGCCAGATTTTAGTGCAAAAGTGGCATGAGGTTTCTCATGCCTTTTGTCCTCAAATTGGTACAAGCAAGTCTGCCTTCTATGGCTTCTTTGAAATTTTTAATTACTCTGTTTTGAATTCATCATCGTCTATAGATAAATTGTTGTTTTACTCTAATTGTACGTCCCTTCTTAAGTGGTTTGAAAAGGAGGATTAAGCAACATATATGTGAATAAAATTAGTTCTGAAGAGATCAACCATCAATTTTGTTCAAAAGCGATAACTTATGAACTAGGATTTACTTTGTTAAATTTAGACTTAGTTACCACAGAATTTATCCAAAACATTACGAAAGTACATCTAGTAAATTTAATTGTCAACTTCAGAATTCAAAGGTATAACCTGTCTTAACTTTTTTATACTAAAAATAATATGGGTTAATTTTCATACACCATATTAAATTTATTAATTAGGTAATTATAAAGTTATACTCATTTATAATAGAATAATATGGGTTAATTTTCGTACATTTTTTTATATTATTTATTAATTAATCTGAACTGAATCGGTCAAACAATATTTTAAATCTAGTAAATGAAAATCTCAATTCTAGTAAATATTGAATACTGTTATACAATAAGATTTAATTGCACCAACTGCATAAAATAAATATGAGTTGCACAGACACAAAAGTTATTATCATCTCTTCACTTTAGAAATACTTTTGACATAGACCTATTGTGAACTCACCACATAATTTACATGTTTATTTTTCCAATTATTAATAAAGATGACTAAATCAGAACAAATATTAAAATTGAATATTGAACCTGAAATAAATTAAAATTTAATAATTAAGCTGAATTGAAATGCAAATTTCAGTTATGTTAATATAATTAACCTGTGAAAGAAATAAGTACAAAGCTAAAAGAAAATAGATCAGGAGAAGACTATATAACCAGGAATGAAAGAAAAAGAAAAAATTACTGGATTAATGCTAAATGTTGCTACTGCAAAACCTATATTCTACATCCACCATATATACAAGGATGCACACTGACTGAAGGAGTTCCTTTTGCGTTTTTCTATAGGTCTACATTAGTACAAACAACGGTAATCAAACACTAATTATAACAATAAGTCTACCGACATTTTAAAAAGAAAAAAAGCCTAAGAAAACCTAATTAATTCTCTAGCTAAACGATGAATTTAAACCACATTATCGATCTTTTCTTCTAGCTAGCTACCTCCATTATCTTTACTTGTACCCTTTCCTTTCAGATTGAACTTTTGTCAGGTTTCTTTACAAAAGGGATATGCAGCTGTTATGTATTGTAAGCAAGCTTTCAGCAAATGCTTGGCATGTTATTCCAGTATGAGGATCCGAATGCCCATTCAACGTTTGCGGTGCCTCCTGTGGTTGTGCCTTGAGCTTCTTGCGAAGCAGCATCTTGCTCATCAACTTCATGTCCTCTGCCATCATCACCTATCGGGCTAGACGACAATCCGTTTGAGATGTTCCTTCTCCGGTACCACTCTGGTAGTGGCGTCGATGATGGGAAGTTGTCAAGCAAACTCAATAAGTCATCATCATCCATCGAATTCATTTCCTCCATGGGATCCTCAGTTGGTTTCACCCCTGTATATGCATTCCAAGATATTATTCCGATTGAATTGCACTTGCTGTACAGCATATGCTAGCGAAATTGAGCAACTTGACAGAATAATTTGTTATAAAACCACCAAAAATGAGATGTAGAAGATAAAAGTTTAGCTTACCAATTGACGATTGAGAAGAACTCATATCATCAGAGTAGTGGTTTTCGCCGGAGGGCTCATCCACGTTTGTTGACGGCAATTTAATACGTTTGGCAGCTTCCATCTCCTCTTCGTTCTCGCCCTCCTCGGTAGGCTCACCGACCACTCGTTTCCCTTTATCAGATGCCACCAATGAGTTCCTATCGTTCAAATTTTCTTTACTAGACAGATTATGAGATTCCAGTATCAAAGCATCCAATAAGCCACTGTTCCTATTACCATGCATCTCTGTCAGGACCGTTTCATTGTCATCATTGTCATTCTCATTGTCAGTGTTTTTGCTTGATTTCTCTCCAACACCACCGCTAGTATTTGGTGAGAAAGGAGTATTCGGACACGGTGGGGTTTGGTCCGACGGGAGTTCAGACTTGAAACCTGGAACAAGGCCAATGGGTTCAACTTGAGCTCCCATTATCAATGAAGTAAAACTCATATTTTCAAAATTTGCAGTGTTGTAACTAAACGGAAGTGGCGTTCTTGTGATTGTTTGGCCTGCAAAGTTTTCGTTAAACGGAGATATACTGGAAGGCGATCGTGCGCGATGAGAAACGGGAGAGAGAGGCAAAGCTAAGCTGCTATTGTTAGCATTATTATCGCCAAATGACTTAAATTGGAGCGTGGGATTTGTGTAGAATGATGTAGAAAGATGATTTTGTAAAGCATCTAACGCGGGTGAGAAATTAATGGGATCAAGGAGTGAAAGCGAGGGATTGTAGGCAGCCTTTCGAGACGAAGAGAGAAAGGAAGAGAATGAGGAACAGGAAGAGTTAAGGTGTTTTTGCTGGTCTTGTTGGTGATGTATATTCAATGCATTAGCTTCTTCTTGAAATTCTTGGGGGTATATAGGCAAGCCAGCTCTCTGGCGTCTCTTCATTCTGGTGTTCCAGAAATTCTTGATTTCATTATCTGTTCTACCTGGTAACTGCAGTAAGAGAGAATCAAGAAAGGAATTAGAGAAGAAAAGAAACAGATAAATAGAAAAGGGTAGGTGGGGCAAAAAGACAGAAAGACCAGGGAGAATATTATGGATAGTCAAAATCAAAACTACACCAAAATAAAGATATAAGAAAAAAAAATGGACATAATAAACAAATAAACAGCACCCATTATCATATGAATAAAGTGAGATGGCCAAATGACAAAGGAAAAAATTACAAAAAAATGAGAATTAAGAAAGGATATATAGAATCAGAAGTAGAAAAGTGGACCATGTACACCTGAGACACGAGGAGGGAGAAAAAGGACATTGCAGAGAGCATATCATATAGATGGTAACCACCAAAAAGGGAAAGAATAAAATAAAAGAAACAAAAGAATTATCCTGCAGAGGGGCCTTGGAAATGGTGGAAAGAACGTACAGAAGGATGTATAAGCTGTAAACACATAAGGAAATGAATGTCATATATCAATGTATAGACCTGAGAGGCCATGCGAGCCCATTTGTTACCAAGCTTGGCGTGAAGCTCGATGATGATCCTCTCTTCTTCAGGAGTAAAAGAACCTTTCTTTAGATTAGGCCTCAAATGGTTTGCCCATCTAAGCCTACAGCTTTTACCACACCTCATCAAGCCAGAATTCTTTTGCACAGAATTCCAGTTCCCCTCTCCATGTTTCTTCACGTAATCTATCAAGATTGCATCTTCCGCTGCTGTCCAAGGCCCTTTCTTCAGGCCTTGAAGGTTAGCCGCTTTTGGACCGGTCTCCAATGGCGCTCCTCCGTTAGTGTTGCCGCCGTTGTTGCTAATCATTCTGAATATCCTCCACTGCTATGTATATTAATTCCTACCCTGAAAGTCTTTGTGTGTTATGTGTATTATGTGTGTGTGTGGAGGGTTTTAAATAGAGCCAAAGAATGAGAGAGTGAGTGTATTCTTGATTACGTAATGGGTATATTGTCTTTAAGCAAAATCTTTAATTGGGTTTGTGTACTTATTCGATTATGGTGGTTGCCTTTTCTTAAATTTCTTTGGTGAGTTCTCTCCTCTCCCAACGTGAGAGAAATAAATAAGTAAAATATAAAAAGTAAAAACAAAGAGAGGAGAGAGAAAAGAAAGAAAACAAATCCCTTGTCTTTCTTGACCTTCTCCGGTTCTTGATTATAAGAGTTTAAGATTTAGAGAGAAAAAGAAAATTGTAGGAAAAAAAGAGAAGGGAAATTAGAAAGGATGTCTGTGTGTGTGGGGGGGAACCAAAGCTCAGAGAGGGGCAGCATGAGACGGCACAGTAGGGTGATATTATAATAAGTAGAGGTGTGAGCTTTGATTTCGCTCCGGTTTGCGTGCTAAGTGCTACATCCTTCGTTTTCTCCACGCGTTTTCTAATGCCAATCTCTTTAAGACAATAACACCAGGAACACACTCTATTTATGTAGTCCTTTGCCCTCTAATATTTTTCGGAAGGTTGAGGATTTTCACACCAATTTTGCATAACTATTTTTGTAAGAAATTAGAAGAATACTTGCTTTCTTACATAATATTATATATATATAGTTCTAAGAAAAGAACATAAGAAAATGTTATGTTTCAAAATATAATTTCAATTTTATAAAAAAAATTAATCTAGACATATATATTAATTTATACACTAAATGGATAGATGATAAATATATATTATTAATTTATAAATAATTAAATATATAATAATTATTTAAATTATCTAATATTAAAATATAAAATACTCATATATACACATCATGTGATATATTTAATTTTTTATTATTATAAATTTATTTTATTCATATCACATACTCGGTTTTATAAGAGCGGTGATATTGTCTATTTATTTTAATAAAAGTAAAAAGAAAAATCCAGAATTAAAAGAGGATGAATGTCAAAGGCTGAAATTCATCCCGACACTTTAAAATATCTTGGTGGTTCTATTATACGATATTATTAATTAAAATAAATGAAATATTTGTCAATTTTCCGTTCTTCCAAACGCTGGAAAGAATGGAAGTCGGAGTAAGCATGCAAGTCATTCCCCGACTAGTTTGAGAGGAATCGCATTCTCGGAAAAACAGGTCACTGCATGCAGATGCATTATTGTTATTATGTTTATAAAGGTTACCTGACACCTACTTTGTTCCTGCAGGTTTTGTGCCGCCAATTGTAATCATTTTATAAAGCAATTTCTCAATTCATTGTAATTTACCTTTTATATAACTCAACTTTTTGTCGTTTATCTGTTTTAATTTATATTTTGTGATTTTTTTTCCATTTTTCACCATAAGAGTAGACTTGTCTTTCATAAATTTTCAACCTTCAACAACTATTATTATTATTATTATTATAAATTAAATCTCTCTTATAAATTTTCAACCTTCAACAACTGCATGCATGCATTTATTATATTTTTATACTCGTATTACTAAATTTTATTTAGGTGTTTTACATGAAACATTCTATTCTATAATTCATTATATGTTTTTTCTTTCATTATTCAAATTTATTTTATATGATATTAAATTATATTAATGTTATTATTTATAGTTACATGTCTCAATATTCTGCTACTCATATATTGTATGATTCTATATAAATTCATTCATTATCTCAATCACGTATAAATGTTATAATTAACTTTTTAATGATATATATTTTTAATGATTTTAGTATACTTTCTGTTTGTTTTATTAAGCTTTTAAATTTTAATTTATTTTGTCAAATTCTTGCACTTTTATTTTTTATTTTATTAAAAATTTCTTATACATATCTCATGAGATTTTTATCTATTTTATTTAGTCCTTGAACTTTTATTTTTATTTTAATTAAGGATCATTAAATTCTCAATACAAGCAAGGATAAAACCACAATGACTCAATGAAATAAAATAAAGAAAATTCAATAAAATAAAAATGAAAGTTCAAGGGCTTAAAAATACATATTATCTTCTTTTAATAAGATATTGTAAATCATGAATTATTATATATTTACTCATCCTAATTTTATTACTAATTCATATTATATTATTTATATTATTTTGAAATGAAATTTCTTGTTTTATATTGATAACTCGTTATTTATCCAATTAATAGTTTTTTTTACTATGGGGTTATTAATAAGTATATTTTTTCTTTACTTTTTTATCATGCATATCAAATATGACATAGAAGTATAAAAAGTATTAATTTACCAATAATAATGTTCGTTAAATATGAGATGATGAATTGATTGTTTATAAAAATCAATCTCAAATTTTTAAATCTTTTTACTTCGAATAACTTAAATATTAAAAATGATATTAGTAGAAGCAATTAATTTAAATAATTAAAAAATTCTTACTATAAAATGCAAATAGAAAACATAAACATGAATAAATATAAAAGTGCATGAAAGAAAAATTTAAATAGATGACTTATAATGGCTCGCTCAAATTCTTACCTACCTCCACTTCTCAAGTTTTACTTGAGATTTTCATTTAAAATTTTCACTGTTAATGATCTTTTTATGGGTGTAAAATTAAAGCTAATGCTTTTAAGATTGCACTCGAACTTTTAACATGTGTTTTAATAGTTAACACTCAAATCTTCAAATCCAAATGTTATTAAGGCATATACTTAAGATTTTTCAAGTGTCCTATGGCTCAAACACAACCTTTATAATAAAAAATGCTACAACATATATTGTTTTTAGCAACTCATAAAATTCGTGGCTAAAGTAGAAAAATCTGACACCAAAAACTGTTAGTGACAGATCTTTTTGGTCCATCGCCAAATTTCCATCGATCTTTTTTCTTTAGCGATGGACCATTTATCACTAGTTTTAGGGACAAGATTTGCTATTATCTTCCTCGAGCGTGAAGCATTATTTTGCGTTTGTGAATGCTTCTGCTAACTTTTGGCTCTTTTTTCATGGATATGACATTTTTTCACAAGCATATCCACTTCAAGAATTTAAAATCTTAAGCTACAACCCTAAATGATAAACTATGTTTTGTTCGTAAACACTCTAATCAATCTTCTATAAATTTAAATTTTGAGCAACTGTAAAATTATTTATCTTCATACTCTAAAAAATTAAAATATGTTTATAAAATTAACCTGACATCTTATTCTTGCAGGTTTTGTGCCGCCAATTGTAATCATTTTGAGCAACTGTAAAATTATTTACCTTCATACTCTGCTCCTATGTTACCAAGGAAGACAAGAATCCTGTGGTTTGGGGGAGTATTCCCTTGACCAAATAATGGAGATAGTTGCTCCCGTCCGAAGCCGCATAAATACACTACCCACGAGCATAAATACACTACCCACGAGCCTATATAAGTGCAATGACTGGTATGAAGTCTACGAGCAAGACAGCCTCAGAGATAGACTAATGCGCGGGTATAACAACATTAGAAATGTATTTGAAGACCTACGTGTTTGGATAGAAAAAAAGAGGACTCTCAGGGAAAAGCTCGTAGAATACTTAAGGAAAAACAACTGGCCGGAAGAGTATTCAATAGAAGAAATCAAGGAAAAATACCTACTTTTGGACTGATTGCATGCCAAGTAATATATCAAAGGCCAATCAAGACCAAGCAGCTATTCATATATGGGCCACCCAACACACAAAAGACACTCATTATCGGCTTCCTGGCAAAGGTGATGCGCATCTACTTCGCAAGCTCCAGACGAAATGACTTCACCGGAGCGGATAACTACTATGATCTTTTGGTCTTTGATGACTTCCACGAGCCAGAAAAGTATGGAGTTATCACATCGGTAATAGAAACGGGGACTGCTTATGCAAACACACTCCTAATCTCCCATGCTTTCCGTTGGTCAATAACCAACCTTTCTTTAGTTCTCCACTACTCGTACAGGCTTGACGGATTTAAGCTGTCTCGAGGGAATCATTTTTTCTCAATCAAGAATGCCTCAACTGGATAAATTCACTTATTTTACACAATTCTTCTAGTCATGCCTTTTCCTCTTTACTTTCTATATTCCCATATGCAATGATGGAGATGGAGTACTTGGGATCAGCAGAGAAATTTATTTTAATTTTCCTTTTATATAACCCAACTTTTTATCGTTTATCAGTTTTAATTTATATTTTGTGATTTCTTTTCCACTTTTCATCAAAAAGGTAAATTTGTCTTTTTGAAATTTTCAACCTTTGACAACCACTATTATTATTATTATTATTATTATTATTATATAAGTTTAAATTTCTCTTATATATCTAACTTTTCGTACATGCACTCGTTATATGTTTATACTAATATTACTAAATTTTATGTAGGTGTTTTGCATGTGAAATATTCTATTCTATAACTCATTATATGCTTTTTTCATCATTCAAATTTATTTTGTATGCTATTAACATTATATTAATGTTATTATTTATATTTACATGCCTCAGTATTCTATTACTCATATTATACGATTCTATATAAATTCATTTATTATCTCAATCACATATACATGGTATAGTTAACTTCTTAATGATATATTCTTTTAGTTCTTTTAATAAGATACTAAAAATCTTGAATCACTATTTATTTACTCATCCTAATTTTATTAATAATTTCATATTATATTATTTATATTATTTTGAATTGAAATTTCTTGTTATATATTAATAACTCATTATTTATCCAATTAATAGTTTTTTTTTTACTATGGGGTTATTAATAAGTATCTTTTTTCTTTACATTTTTTGTCATGCATATCAAATATGACATAGAAGTATAAAATGTATTACTTTACCAATAATAATGAAATTTTCGTTAAATATGAGATGATGAATTGATTGTTTATAAAAAATCAATCTCAAATTTTTAAATTTTTGTACTTCGAATAACTTAAATATTAAAAATGATATTAGCAGAAACAATTAATTTAAGTAATTAAGAAATTCTTACTATAAAATGCAAATAGAAAACATAAATATGAATAAATATAAGAGTGCATGAAAGAAAAATTTAAATAGAAGACTTATAATGGCTTACTTAAATTCTTACCTATATCTACTCCTCAAGTTTTACTTGAGATTTTCATTTAGAATTTTCACTGTTAATGATCTTTTAATGGATGTAAGATTAAAGCTAATGCTTTTAAAATTGCACTCGAACTTTTAACATGTGTTTTAATAGTTAACACTCAAACCTTTAAATCCAAATGTTCTCAAGGCATATACTTAAGATTTTTCAAGTGTTATATAGCTCAAACACAACCTTTATAATAAAAAATACTACAAAATATATTAATTTTAGCAACGCATAAATTTCGTGGCTAAAGTAGAAAAATCAGACACCAAAGACTGTTAGCAACAGATCTTTTTGGTCGGTCGCCAAATTACCATCGATCTTTTTTCTTTAGGAATGGACCATTTATCACTAGTTTTAGGGACAAGATTTGCTATTATTAGCGGCAAACTAACTATTTTGAGACGATGGAGAGACAGATTGTCCTTCACTAAATGTAGCTATAGCAAAAAAAAATTGTTGCTAAAGTTATTTAGCTCTTAAACAAATATCTAAATTGCTAATCCGTCGTTAAGTTTTAAGTATTTTATAAAAGGTATATTTTTATTTAAATTGATTGTCTATTTTTTATTTTCATATTAATTAATTTCTTAATAAATTATTTTTCTTTGTCTTTATCTTTTTATGCATATGTTAATATTCAATATGTTTTCTTAATAATAACAATAATAAATGCTATGAGGAAAAAATAATAATACTATAACTTATGATAAATAATAATAAAATATGGAAGGAGGATAAATAAATATAAAGAAAGAAGTAATAACAGAGAAAATAAAAAGCAAAAAATAAAAACGAAAGAAAAGAAAAGAGAAGAAAAAATGAAAAAATGGAAAAACTTGAAGAAAGAAGAGAAATGAAAGAATGGAGAAACGAAATTAGGTGATAAAAGAAATAAATGTAGAGAGAATAAAAATGATAGAAAATAAATATTAAAAGAGAGAAAAAAAATTAAAAGAGAGGAAAAAAAATTAAAAGAGAGAAAAGAAGAAGAAGAAATAAATGATACAATAGAAATGATGGAAGTGAGAAAGAAAAGGTTTGTATATATAAAAAAATTAAATTTAGCAACGGATAAAATTCATTACTAATCCGTCGGCAAAATAAATAATAAGCCGGAAAAAAAATTAGATGGGAGATTTTAATTTAAAATTAGCCACGGACCATTTATCACTAACATTAGGAATAGAAATTGGCACTACATTTTGCAATGACAAAATTTATTTATTGTAAATCTTTTATCACTAAATACGTCGTTAAATATCTAAAATTTACATATTATAATATATATTTTGTCATTATTCCATCACAAATCAGTTACTATTTCGATGCTTTCTTATAGTGAATGATTAGAAGAAATAGAGCGATATCACTCTAGCAAAAATAGCTTATTACCAAAACGTAGAGTGAACTCATAACCATTACAAGAAGTATTTCAATCTTATAAATAAAGAATAAGAAGTTTTGATTATAATTCACATTGATATTTAAAAAATTTCTTACTTATAATGCACTTTGAAAAGCTTAAAACCTTTGAATTCTATGTTCTAAGTGAGTATTTATAGCTCGAGATAAGAACTAATCATTGCTCCTTTTAAAAGAAGTTATAGTTGTTTAAATACTGTCACGGGTGTGAAGAAATTCTCACAAGCGAGAACGATCAAACAACTTTATTCTTTTCCACTGTAAAAGCTGGTTTCCCAAGCTTTTATTTTGCGTTTGTGAATGCTTCTATTAACTTTTGGCTCTTTTTTCATGGATATGAGATTTTTTCACAAGCATATCCACTTCAAGAATTTAAAATCTTGAGCTACAATCCTAAGTGATAAACTACGTTTTTTTGGTACACTCTAATCAATCTTCTATAGATTTATATTTCCAGTAACTGTAAAATCATTTTTCTTCATACTCCAAAAATTTAAAATATATTTATAAAGGTAACCTGACACCTATTTTATTCTTGCAGGTTTTGTGCCACCAATTGTAATAATTTTATAAAGGAATTTCTCAACCTATTGTAATTTTCTTTTTATATAACCCAACTTTTTGTCGTTTATCTGTTTTAATTTATATTTTGTGATTTCTTTTCCACTTTACACTAGAAAGTTAAATATGTCTTTTACAAATTTTCAACCTTTGACAGCCACTATTAATATTGATATTAATAGTAATATTATTATTATTGTTATATAAGTTTAAATTTCTCTTATATATCTAACTTTTCATACATGCACACGTTATATTTTTATACTAATATTACTAAATTTTGTTTAGGTGTTTTGTATGTGAGATATTCTATTCTATAACTCATTATATACTTTTTTTCATTATTCAAATTTATTTTGTATGCTATTAAGATTATATTAATGTTATTATTTATAGTTACATGTCTCAGTATTCTATTACTCATATATTGCATGTGTAACACCCGAAATTTTTATATATGTAATAATGAGTTTTTATTTAAGTTAATTTCAACTTTATTTTTATTCGGTTTAATTTGAATGATTTAAATACAAATTTTGAATGTTGATGTTAGATAAATAAATGAGTTATTTTCCATATCCAATTAGTTTGATTTTTAAGGAGTAATTAAGTAAACTATTTGAGAAATGATTATATTTTGGTTATTCAATTTTTTTCCAAATGCATATTTATATAAGTAAAATTATATATTGTAAAATTATGGTAGAATTGTAAGGAATGTTTTTATAAAAAAATTTTGAAAAAATTGGTATTATAATTGATTAGTAGTATTAAATTTTAAGTTAGAAATTGATTATTTAATTTAATTGTGTGTAGGATTTAATTGGAAATTTATTTTGGAATAAGGATTGTAAGTATAATGTTATTTTTATGGGGTTTTATTGGAAATTTGTGAGCTTGGTATTTTTGTAAATAAATATGTCGGTCAGGGGTATTTTTGTAATTGTGTATTTTCAATAATTCGGATTTGGCCCAAATTAAATAGTTAAGGGCTTAATTGAAAGGCTAAAAAGAAGTTTGGGGGTTAAATTGAAGTTCTGCAGGATGAAATTGTAAGTAATTAAGAAAGTTGAGGGACCAAGTTGTAATAGGGAAAAGTTCGGGGTCTAATGTCGATATTGAAAGGAAAGAAAATCGGGGAAGAAGAAAGGAGGAGAGAGAGAGAGAGAGTGGCCGGAAGAGAGAGAGGGGCATGGCGATCACGGGGCGCGAGCCGCGGAGCGGGGCGGCGGCAATGGCAGCAATGGCGGCAGCGGGCGGAAGAGCCAAGGCGCGGCTTCAGCGTGTACCATTTTGCGTTGTTGGCGGCCAGTCGGTGGCGATCACCTCCTCCGAGAGCTTTTTTTAAGCCGGCGACTACTGTGGTGGCCGGAGGCGGAAGATCCGGTGGAGAGAGAAAATGGTGGCAGCCGGCGTTTTTGGGTTTTTCCGGAGAGATCCGGCGGAGGATGGATGATCGGAGGACGTATCCCGACTCTCCTCATCTCAAGCTTCGAAATGGCACCGGTTTGGTGGCGATCGGGCTCCGTTTGCAAACCGACGGTCGTGATCGTCCGTTAATTTCTCCGGATGATCGGGTGTCAGATCGAAAAATCGAAAGCAGGGATCGTCATCAGCGCGTCGTTGTGAGTCCGATGGTGTGTTCGGATCGTCGATCGGACTCCGGCGGCTGGAGGCGAGTCGACCGAGCAATCGAGCGTCTCGGTAATATTTCTTTTTCCCGTTAATTTTAGAAATCCTTTGATTTTAAATTTTTGTCTAATGGTTTATATTGAGTACTTGATGATATTTGTGAGTCAAAAATAATTGCTTGTCAGTTTGCCTGCCATAGTCGTGTTTTTGTACTGTGTGGCGGAGTCGAGAAATAGTGAAGTTTGGGACCCGACTCCCGTTGTTTAAATTGTTGGATATTTGGAGTGTTTTTCTGGCAGGTCCTGGACCCGTTTTTACGGAGGGTAATATTCGTGTTGTAGGGGAGGTTCTGCCGGATTTTCGGTAGAATTCTCCTGAGTCGAGATTCTTAGACAGTCAGTCCTAGGAGTCTAGACCTAGGATTAAAGATCGATTGTTTCAGCATTTTGATAAATTTTTTTCCGTGACTAGATTGTCCGTTTGTTCGGCTCGCTCCAACCGAGGCACCGGAGCAGAGCTAGGAGGTCGCCAAACCTGTGAGTTAAAGTCATTTAATCATTGCACTATTGCTAAGTCTGATTTTAATATGCTATTTTGGAAGTTTATGTTTAACATGGTTATTAATATCTCAACGTAAATAATTTTACTGGATTATTAATTATTGAAGATAATATGAGTATTATTATAGTAATGTTATAATAATTTCAAATATTATCAGTTTTCCACCTGAGCTGCCTGATGTTTTACTCTTAATTGTTAATCATTAATTTGATATGGTTGAATGACTTCATTATACAATGATATTTATTAAATGGATGATTGTGTCTTGGGAAACGTGGCTTGTAGAACATGCCGCCTGATGGGTTACATCAGGACCGCGTGCGCACCGGTAATAATCATGGACATGTAATAAGATTTTCATGGGTTTGCCCTGGTCGAGCATGGCTCTCTGGGCTGATTTGAGTAAATTGCCGGAGGTAAGGTCCCTGGTCGAGCATTGCTCTCTGGGCGCCAGTCTTATTGGATTAAGAGAGCCAAAATGGCTGATAGAATTTGGAGTTAGGGTTCTACTGAGCCACTTGTTCCGTAAAAGTAAAAATATATATATATTTTATTTATTTTATTTATTTATTCATTTATTTATTTATTATGGTATGATTATAATATGGATTGTATTTACATGCATGGTTGATATATTGATTCAAATGATTAATATTTTCTGTGAAGAAAGTAATAGGGTATGATTATAGTATGATTGGTATTTATGTGCATGGTTTGATATACTGATTTGAATAATCTATGTTTTCTGAGAAGAATGCAATAGTCCCCAGATTATTTGATTTTAACTCACTCTCGAGACTGACAGTCTCATTTTTACTGTTTTTCAGATTCGTGACTGTTAGTCCTCTCGCGACTCTTATTCAGTAACCCAACTCCTTCATCATCGGGTGATGTATTTGATTTGGTATGTAAATTGGTAAATCTTAGATTCTCCGCAGTAGTAATAGTAGATGTATCAGTTGTAAATTTTCTGAGTTTCAGGTATCGCCCAGTTCTTCTGGCAGACCGATTAAATTATGTAAAATGTAGCATTTAAGATAATTTGTGGCTTTAATAATATTAATTTGAGATGAGATTTGTTTAAATCAGTGAGTGTCAGGCTTACTACAGGTTTCAATGGCCTTATGCCTACCCATTTCCTAGTGCCGGTCACGGGCCCACGGGTGGGGTCGTGACAGCATGATTCTATATAAATTCATTTATTATCTCAATCACATATACATGGTATAGTTAACTTCTTAATGATATATTCTTTTAATTCTTTTAATAAGATACTAAAATTCACGAATCACTATATATTTACTCATCCTAATTTTACTATTAATTTTATATTATCTTATTTATATTCTTTTGATATGAAATTTCTTGTTACATATTGATAACTCATTATGTATCCTATTAATATTATTTTACTATGGGTTATTAATAAATAATATTTTATCTTTACTTTATGTCATGCATATCAAATATGACATAGAAGTTTAAAAGAATTAGTTTACCAATAATAATTAAATTGTCACGACCCCACCCGTGGGCCCGTGACCGGCACTAGGGAATGGGTAGGCTTAAGGCCACCGAAACCCGTAGTAAGCCTGACACTCACTGATTTAAACAAATCTCATCTCAAATTAATATTATTAAAGCCACAATTTATCTTAATAGTTACACTTTACAAAATTACTTCCGGTCTACCGGAAAAACTAGGGCGAGACCCAAGCTCGGAAAATTTACAACCGATACATTTACTATTACTACTGCGGAGAATCTAAGATTTACCAATTTACATACCAAATCAAATACATCACCCGATGATGAAGGAGTCGGGTTACTAAATAAGAGTCGCAGGAGAACTAACAGTCACGAATCTGAAAAACAGTAAAAATGAGACTGTCAGTCTCGAGAGTGAGTTAAAATCAAATAATCTAGGGACTATTGCTTCTTCTCAGAAAACATAGATTATTCAAATCATACTATAATCATACCCTACTATTTCCTTCACATAAAATATTAATCATTCGAATCAAAATATCAACCATGCATGTAAATACAATCACATTATAATCAAATACCATAATAAATAAATAAATGAATAAATAAAAATATATTTTTACTTTTACGGAACGAGTGGCTCGGTAGAACCCTAAACCCCAAAATCTAGTAGCCATTCGGCTCTCTTAATCCAATAAGACTGGCGCCCCGAGAGCAATGTCGACTGTGGACCTTACCCACCGTCACTTAAATATCCAAATAAGAAATCTAGTAGCCATTCGGCTCTCTTAATCCAATAAGATCGCTCGAGAGCAATGCTCGACCAGGGACCTTACCTCCACCGGTCACTTAAATATCCAAATAAGCCGCCCCGAGAGCAATGCTCGACCAGGGACCTTACCTCCGGCAATTTACACAAATCAGCCCAGAGAGCCATGCTCGACCAGGGCAAACCCATGAAAATCTTATTACATGTCCATGATCATTACCGGTGCGCATGCGGTCCTGATGTAACCCACCAGGCGGCATGTTCTACAAGCCATATTTCCCAATTCGCAATCATCACATGTAATAAATATCATTATCTGATGAACTCAACCAACACATATCGAAATAAAGATTAAAGATTTAAGGTAAAACAACGTGCAATTTGTGAGGGGAAAAATAATAACGCTTATCTTATTATAACATACTAATAATAATATTTATATTATTTCAAATATTAATAATCAAGTGAAATCATTTATCTTACGATACAAATAATCATATTAAGCACAAATTCTAAATAGCATATTAAAATCGGACTAGCAATAGCGCAAAGATTAAATGACTTTAACTCACGGGATTGGGCGACCTCCTAGCTCGCCCGGTAGGAGCGAGCCAATGCATGATCATCTAATCACGGAAAACAATTTATCAATACCGAGACAATCCATCATTAATCCTAGGTTTAGACTCATGGACTGCCTAAGAATCTCGACTCGGAGAATTCTATCGAAATCCGAACCTCCCCTACAACACGAACATTACCCCCCGTAAAAACGGGTCCAGGACTTGCCAGAAGAACACTTTAAATACTTAACGATTCAAACAATAGGAGTCGGGTCCCCAAACTTCACTATTTCCCGACTCCGCCACACAGCACAAAATACGAGGCAGGCAAACTGACAGACAATTATTTTTGACTCATAAAAATCATCAAATACTCAATATAAACCATTAGACACAATTAAACCAAGAATTCCAAAATTAACGGGCCAAAGATAATTACCGAGACGCCGGCCGCTTGGCCGACTAGCCCACCACGGGAGTCCGATCGACGATCCGAACACACCATCGGACTCACAACGACGCGCTGATGACGATCCCCACTTTCGATTTTCCGATCTGACACCCGATCATCCGGAGAGATTTACGGACGATCTCGACCGTCGATTTGCAAACGAAGCCCGATCGCCACGAAACCGGTGCCATCGCGAAGCTTGAGATGAGGAGAGTCGGGATACATCCTCCGATCATCCATCCTCCGCCGGAGCTCGCCGGAAAAGCCCAAAAACGCCGGCTGCCACCATTTTCTCTCTCCACCGGATCTTCTATTTCCGTCCACCACTGTCGACACCGCCGCCGCCAAAACAAAGCTGAGGCCGAGAGGAGTCGATCAGCACCAAGATCAGCGACCACCGACGCTGGAAACGCCTGCACGGCGGCAAGGAAGCTTCGGCCATCTTCCTCGCGCTGCCGGCCGCCACCGACGCCTGCTCTCTCTCTCTTTCTTCTCTCTCTCTCTCTCTACTTTCTTAATTACTTACAATTTCATCTTGTAGAATTCCAATTTAACCCCCAAACTTCTTTTTAGCCTTTCAATTAAGCCCCTAACTATTTAATTTGGGCCAAATCCGAATTATTGAAAATACACAATTATAAAAATACCCCTGACCGACATATTTATTTACGAAAATATCAAACTCACAAATTTCCATTAAAACCCCATAAAAATAAAATTATACTTTTAATCCTTATTCCAAAATAATCCTCCAATTAAATCCTACACACAATTAAATTAAATAATCAATTTCCAACTTAAAATTTAATACTACTAATCAATTATAATACCAATTTTCTCAAAATTCTTTTATAAAAACATCCCTTACAATTTCTATCATAATTTTCCAATATATAATTTTATTTATATAAATATGCATTTGGGAAAATTTGAATAACCAAAATATAATCATTTCTCAAATAATTTACTTGAATAAAAATAAAGCTAAAATTAACTTAAATAAAAACTCACTATTAAATATATAAAAAAAAATTCCGAGTGTTACATAAATTTTTGTTAAATATAGCATGCACACAAAAGAGATTGTTTACAAAAATTAAAATTTTTAATTTTTTTTACTTTGAATAATTAAAAATAATATTAGTAGGAGCAATTAATTTAAGTAATTAAATAATTCTTACTATAAAATGCAAATAGCAAACATAAACATAAATAAATATAAGAGTGTAGGAAAGAAAAATTTAAATAGAAGACTTATAATGATTTGCTCAAATTCTTACCTATATCTATTCCTCAAGCTGCACTTAAGATTTTCATTTAAGATTTTCACTATTAATGATAATTTTATGGGTGCAAGATTAAATTCAAGTGTTTCAAAGAGCGCATTCAAACTTTTAATATATGTTTTAATGGCTAACACTTAGACCTTCAAATCCAAGTGTTCTCAATGTATATGCTTAAAATTTTTCAATTGTTTTATGGCTCACATACAACCTTTATAATAGGATATACTACAAAAAAAATATTATTTTTAGCGACGCACAATATCTGTCGCTAAAACAAGAAAATTCATTGCTACAGACTGTTTAGCGATGGACATGTATCTCTCGCTCAAATGATTGTCGCTAATGTTTTAACGATGGATCTTTTTGGTCTATCACCAAATTACTGATCATCTTTTTTCTTTAGTGACGGACCATCTGTCGCTAGTTTTAAGGACAAGAGTTGCTATTATTAGCGACTGATTAACTATTTTGAGACGATGTAGCAAAGGAATGTCCGTCGCTAAATGTAGCGATGATAAAAGAATTTGTTGCTGAAGTTATTTATTTCTTAAATAAAAATCTAAAAGGTCTAGCGTTAATCCATCATTAAGTTTTAACTATTTTATGAGAAAAGTATATTTTTTATTTAAATTGATTATCTATTTTTATTTTCATATTAATTAATTTTTAGTATATTATTTGTCATTATCTTTATGTTTTTATGTATATGTTAATGTCCAATATGTTTCTTTAATAATAATAATAATAATAATAATAACAACAATAATAATAATAAAATTTATGAGAAAATATAATGATATTATAACTAATGATAAATAATATATGAGATATGAAAGGAAAATGAATAAAATATAGAGAAACAAAGAAAGAAATAATAACGTAGAAAATAAAAGAAAAAAATGGGAATGAAAGAAGAGAAGAGAGAAGAAAAAATGGAGAAATGAAAAAACATAAAGAAAGAAGAGAAATGAAATTAAAAAAAAATTGATAAAAGATTTAAATGAATAGAGAAAACATAAATGATAGAGAATAAAAATTAAAAGAGAAAAAAAAGAAGAAAAAAATTAAAAGATAGAGAGAAGAAGAAAACATAAATGATACAATGAAAAATGATGAAAGTGAGGAAGAAATGTTGGTATATATAAAAAATTAAATTTAGCGACAGACAAAAATTCACCGCTAATCAGTCGGCGAAATAAATAATAAGCGAGATAAGAAAATTGGGTGAAAAATTTTGTCACGACCCCACCCGTGGGCCCGTGACCGGCACTAGGGAATGGGTAGGCTTAAGGCCACCGAAACCCGTAGTAAGCCTGACACTCACTAATTTAAACAAATCTCATCTCAAATTAATATTATTAAAGCCACACTTTATCTTAACAGCTACATTCTACATAAATACTTCGGTCTGCCAGAAAAACTAGGCGAGACCTGAAGCTCAGAAAATTTACAACTGATACATCTACTATTACTACTGCGGAGAATCTAAGATTTACCAATTTACATACCAAATCAAATACATCACCCGTTGATGAAGGAGTCAAGATTCTTGAATAAGGGTCATGAGAGGACTAACGAATACGAATCGAAAAAAAACATAAATGGAGATCGGCCTCTAGAGTGAGTTAAAATCAAATAATCTAGGGACTATTGCTTCTTCTCATAAAACATAGATTATTCAAATGAGTATATCAAACCATACTATAATCATACCCTACTATTTTCTTCACATAAAATATTAATCATTCAAATCAAAATATTAACCATGCACGTAAATACAATCCATATTATAATCATACCACAATAAATTAATAAATGAATAAATAAAAATATATTTTTACTTTTACGGGACGAGTGGCTCGGTAGAACCCTAAACCCCAAAATCTAGTAGCCATTCGGCTCTCTTAATCCAATAAGGCCGAGAGCAATGCTCGACCAGGGACCTTACCTCCACCGGTCACTTAAATATCCAAATAAGAAATCTAGTAGCCATTCGGCTCTCTTAATCCAATAAGATCGGGCGCCTCGAGAGCAATGCTCGACGAGGGACCTTACCTACCCCGGTCACTTAAGTATCCAAATAAGCCGCCCCGGAGAGCAATGCTCGACCAGGGACCTTACCTCCGGCGAATTTACTCAAATCAGCCCAGAGCCATGCTCGACCGGGGCAAACCCATAAATATCTTATTACATGTCCATGATCATTACGCTGGTCTATGTAACCCATCAGGCGGCATGTTCTACAAGCCACGTTTCCCAAATCGCAATCACCACATTTAATAAATATTATTGTCTAAAGAAGTCATTCAACTATATCAAAATAACGATTAACAATTTTAAAGTAAGACATCATGCAACTCATGTGGAAAACTGATAATATTTGATATTATTATAACATTACTAATAATAATATTTATATTATCTTCAATAATTAATAATCCAGTAAAATTAATTACGTTGAGATATTAGTAACCATGTTAAACATAAATTTCCAAAATAGCATATTAAAATCAGACTTAGCAATAGTGCAATGATTAAATGACTTTAACTCACAGAATTGGGCGACCTCCTAGCTCTGCTCCGGTGCCTCGGTTGGAGCGAGCCGAACAGACAGATCATCTAATCACGGAAAACAATTTATCAATACGCTGAGACAATCGATCATTAATCCTAGGTCTAGACTTCTAGGACTGACTGTCTAAGAATCTCGACTCGGGAGAATTCTACCGAAAATCCGGCAGAACCTCCCCTACAACACGAACATTACCCCCCGTAAAAACGGGTCCAGGACCTGCCAGAAGAACACTTCAAATACTTAACGATTCAAACAATAGGAGTCGGGTCCCCAAACTTCACTATTTCCCGACTCCGCCACACAGCATAAAATACGAGGCAGGCAAACTGACAGACAATTATTTTTGACTCACAAATAACATCAAATACTCAATATAATCCAATAAACACAAATAACCAAGAATTTCTAAAATTAACGGGCCAAATAAAATTACCGAGACGCTCGATCGCTCGGTTGACTCGCCTCCAGCCGCCGGAGTCCGATCGACGATCCGAACACACCATCGGACTCACAACGACGCGCTAATGACGATCCCCGCTTTCGATTTTCCGATCTGACACCCGATCGTCTGGAGAAATTTGCGGACGATCACGGCCGTCGGTTTGCAAACGGAGCCCGATCGCCACAAAACCGGTGCCATCGCGAAGCTTGAGCTGAGGAGAGTCGGGATACGTCCTCCGATCCATCCGCCGGAGCTCGCTGAAAAAAACCAAAAAACACGGCTGCCACCACTTCGCCAGAACTCTCTCCTCCGGCCACCAAAACCGACGCCGATGCCGCCAAAAGGAAGCTCTCTCCAAGGGGAGCTGATCGCCACCGAGATCGGCCGGAAAGGCCACCGGAAACGGCCGGAACGGCCTTCGAAAGTCGCTGCCACACGAGCAATTCCTTCTCCACGCTATCATTGAGCTGCTGGCCACACATCAACAAGACGCTCCGCGCCCGGAGCTCGCCGCAGCTCCTCTCTCTCTCTTTCTCTCTCTCTCTCTCTCTACCTTCTCTCCCGATTCCATTTCTTTCAATATCGACATTAGGCCCCCGAACTTTTCCTTATTACAACTTGGTCCCTCAACTTTCTTAATTACTTACAATTTCATCCCGCAAAATTCCAATTTGACCCCCAAACTTCTTTTTAGCCTTTCAATTAAGCCCCTAACTATTTAATTTGGGCCAAATCCGAATTATTGAAAATACACAATTACAAAAATACCCCTGACCGACATATTTATTTACAAAAATACCAAGCTCACAAATTTCCAATAATCCTCCAATTAAATCCTACACACAATTAAATTAAATAATCAATTTCCAACTTAAAATTTAATACTACTAATCAATTATAATACCAATTTTCCCAAAATTCTTTTATAAAAACATCCTTTATAATTTCTTCCAAAATTTTCCAATATATAATTTTACTTATATAAATATGCATTTGGAAAAATTTGAATAGCCAAAATATAATCATTTCTCAAATAATTTATTTGAATAATTTCTTAAAATTTCAAACTAATTGGGTATAGAAAATAACTCATTTATTTGATTAATATTAAATTTTTCATTAAATCATTTCAAATTAAACCCAATAATAATGAAGCTAAAATTAACTTAAATAAAAACTCATTATTAAATATATAAAAATTCCGAGTGTTACAAATTTTACATTAAAATTAGTCACGGACCATTCGTCGCAAATATTAGCAATAAAAATTGGTGCTACATTTTGCAATCGAATAGTGACAAAATTTATTTATCGCAAACCTTTTTTTTTATCACTATTCCATCAGAAATCCGTCACTAAAGAGTAAAAATTTTCATAATATGTATTCTGTCATTATTCTATCACAAATCTATCGCTATGTTGTTGATTTCTTGTAGCAAAATGATTAGAAGAAAGAGACTACTATCACTCTTGCAAAAATAGCTTATTATGGAAAGGTAGAGTGAACTCAGGAACCTTACAAAAAGGTATTTCAATCTTACAAATGAAGAATAAGAAGATTTGATGACGATTCAAAACATTTTTTTACTTATATATGCACTTTGGAGAGCTTAAAAACCTTTGAATTCTATGTCCTAAATGAGTATTTATAGCTCGAGACAAGAAGTAGTTATTGTTCCCTTTAAAAGAAGTTATAGTTATTTAAATACTGCCATGGGTATGAAGAAATTTTCACAGGCGGGAAATGATGAGAACACTATATTTTTTCCACTCTAATATATCTAAAAGCTAGTCTCTCATGTGTGACAAATCTTTCTCAAGCTTGAAGCATCGCTTCATGATCGTGAATTCTTTTGTTAATTTTTGGCTCTTTCTTCATGGATGTGAGTTTTTGTCACAATCATATCCATTTCAAAAATTTAAAATCTTGAGCTACAACCCTAAATGATGAACTATTTTTGTTCGTAAACACTCTAATCAATCTTCTATAAATTTATATTTTGAGCAACTGTAAATTCATCTATCTTCATACTCTGCAAAATCAAAATATTTTATTGCTCGTCTAGTTGAAATAATTTGAATATGCTTAATATTTTGGTTGTTGCCTTTCACACACCTCATATTGATACAAGAACTTTTATATATGAAACTAAACTTCTACAACTAGAAATCTGGAGAAGGGGATGTTTGAATTCATTTTTTAGACTTAACTCCACTTATTCTAATTTATCTTATTTGATGTGATGCGGTATTGACTGTTTGAGCATAATTCACTTAAAAAATTGAAACTCCATTTTTTAAACTCCAAAAATTATAGAAATTCTTATTTCTGAAACTAGATTGATGCATATAGCTATCCATCCATGTATATTTTGCTCTCAAAAACTCTTGCAAAGTAGTACATTTTATATTTTAAACATCAGTATCAATTTTCATACAAATCATCCTTGCTCGTATGGTTTTTAGTTTCACATGTGCAATACCCGGAATTTTTCTTTAATAATAATAATAATAATATTAGTAATAATTAATAAATGAGTTTTTACTTAAATCAATTTTACTTTATTTTTATTAGATTTAATTGGAATAATTTAAATAGAATTTTAATGCTAGACAAAATAAGGGAGTTACTTTGTATTTCTATTTTGTTTGATTTTTTTTAAGAAATTAATTAAGTAAATCTTTTAAAAAATGGATTATATTTTCAGTCATTCAATTTTTTCCCAATATGAATATATAAATTAATTTCTATATTGAAATTTATGAAAGAATTAGTAAATGATATTTTATAAAAGAATTATTAGGAAAATGACACTTTAATTAGCTAATGGTGTTAATTTTAATTGGAAAATATTTAGCAAATTGATTAATTAAATTAATTGTGTTAGGATTAAATTGAAAATTTATTTTGGAATAATGATTAAAAATATAATTTTATTAATATGGGATTTTAATAAAAATTTGTATGTTTGGTATTTTTGTAATTAAATATGTTGGCATTTTGATAATTTTACATTCAAAAGCAAGGGTAAATAAATAATTATATATTTTCAATATTTCTATTTTGAGCCAAATTAAATAGTTAGGGGCTTAATTGAAAAGCTAAAGAAAAGTTTAAGGGTTAATTGGAAATTTTGCAGGACGACATTGTTAGTAATTCAAAAAGTTGAGGGACTAAATGGTAAAGAAGAAAAGTTCAAGGACCAAAAGTCGATATGGAGAGGAAAAGGAAAGAAAAGAAAGAAGGAAGAAAGGAACAAGAAGAAGAAAGAGGAAGGTGGACCTTCAGCCATCCATGGCGGACGGCGGAGGAGGCCCCGCCCGAGCGAGGTGGCGTCGGCTGGAGGTGCGGTGGTCAACGGCGAGAGCAGCGACAACACACGACCCACTCTGTGGACCCGTGACCGGCACTAGAGAATGGGTAGGTGTAAGGCCACCGAATCCCGTAGTAAGCCTGACACTCACTAACTCAAACCAACCTCAACTCAAATTTTACTATTATTAATATCACAATTTACAGTAACATTAAATTTTACACAATTAAATCGGTCTGCCAGAAGAATTAGGCGAGACCCGAAACTACAAAAAATTACCACTGATATCCCTACTATTACTACTGCGGAGGATCTAAGATTTTTACAATTTACATACCAAATCAAACACCACCCGATGATGAAGGAGTCGGGTTACTAAATAAGAGTCGCGGGAAGACTAACAGTCACGAATCTGAAAAACAGTAAATGGAGACTATCAGTCTCGAAAGTGAGTTAAAATAAAATAATCTAGAGACTATTGCAGTCTTCACAGAAAATGTTAATTATTCGAATAGTATATCAAACCATGCACATAAATACAACTCATATTATGATCATACCAAATAAATAAATAAATAAATAAATAAAATATATTTTTACTTTTACGGGACGAGTGACTCCGTAGAACCTTAATCCCCAAGTTCTAGTAGCCTTTTGGCTCTCTTGATCCAATAAGACTGGCGCCCAGAGAGCAATGCTCGACCAGGGACCTTTACTCCGGCATCTCATTCCAATAGGACTGGCGCCCAGAGAGCGAAGCTCGACCAGGGTCCTTAACTCCAGTCTGGTCATTTAATATTCAAATAAGCCGGCGCCTAGAGAGCAATGCTCGACCAGGGACCTTAACTGGCGCCCAGAGAGCGAAGCTCGACCAGGGCAAAACTTATAATAATCTTATTACCGCAATTTACTCAAATCAGCCTAGAGAGCCATGTTAGACGAGGGCGAACCCATAAAAATCTTATTACCCGTCCATGATCATTACCGGTGCGCATGCGGTCCTGATGTAACCCATCAGTGGAATGTTCTACGAAAGCCACATCTCAAATCGAAATCATCACATATAATAAATATCATTGTCTAATGAAATCATCCAACACATATCGAAATAAATATTAAAGATTTAGGGTAAAACAACGTACAATTCGTGAGGGAAAAAATAATAACGTTTGTATTATTATAACGTTACTAATAATAATATTTATATTATTTTCAATAATCAATAATCAAGCGAAATTATTTATTTTACAATACTAATAATCATATTAAGCACAAATTCTAAAATAGCATATTAAAATCAGACTTAGCAATAGTGCAATGATTAAATGACTTTAACTCACAGAATTAGGCGACCTCCTAGCTCTGCTCCGGTGCCTCGGTTGGAGCGAGCCGAACAGACAGATCATCTAATCATGAAAAATAATTTATCAAAACGCAGAAACAATTAACCATTAATCCTAGGCCTAGATTCTTAGGACTGACTGTCTAAAAATCTCGACTCGGAAGAATTCTACCGAAAATTCGACAAAACCCCCCCTACAACACGGACGTTTACCCCCCGTATAATGGGTCCAGGACCTGCCATAAAAACACTAGAAATATCCAACAGTTTAACACAACGGGAGTCGGGTCCTCAAGACTTCATTAATTTTCCGACTCCACCACACAACACAAAACACGAGACAGGCAAACTGACATACAATTATTTTTGACTCACAAATATCATCAAATACTCAATATAAACCATTAGACACACAATTAAACCAAAAATTCCAAAATTACGGGCCAGAGAAAAATTACCGAGACGCTTGATCGCTCGGTCGACTCGCCTCCAGCTGCTAGAGTCCGATCGACGATCCGAACTCACCAACGGACTCGAAACGATGCGCTGATGACGATTTCCGCTTCCGATTTTCCGATCTGACACCTGATCGTCCTGAGAGATTTGCGGACCATCTCGGCCATCGATCTGCAAACAAAGTCCGATCGCCACGAAACCGGTGCCATTGCGAAGCTTGAGCTGAGGAGAGTCGGGATACGTCCTCCGATCGTCCATCCTCTGTCGGAGCTCGTCGAAAAAGCTAAAAAATGCGGCTGCCTCCACTTCGCCGGAACTCTCTCCTTCGGCCACCAAAACCGATGCTGCCACCGCCAAAATGAAGCTCTCTTCGAGGGGAGGCGATCGCCACCAAGATCGGCTGGAAAGGCCGCCGGAGATGGCCGTAACGGCCTTCGAAAGCCGCTACCCCTCTTTTTTTTTCCTCACGCTAGCCGCTGGCCGGACTCGGCCGGCCGGCCGATGGACGACGCCGCCTCTTCCTTCCTCTTCCCGACGCCTCCTCTCTCTCCCGCTTCTCACTCCCTTTTCTTCTTTCAATATCGATATTTGACCCCTGAACATTTTCTTATCACAATTTGGTCCCTCAACTTTCTTAATTACTTACAATTTCATCCTGCAGAATTCCAATTTAACCCCTAAACTTCTTTTTAACCTTTCAATTTAGCCCCTAACTATTCAATTTGGGCCAAATTAGAATTATTGAAAATACAAAATTATAAAAATACCCCTGACCGACATATTTATTTATAAAAGTACCAAACTCACAAATTTCCATTAAAACCCATAAAAATAAAATTATACTTTCAATCCTTATTCCAAAATAAATTTCCAATTTAGTCCTAACACAAAATTAATTTAAATAATAAATTTTCAACTTAAAATTTAATACCACTAATCAATTAAAATACCAATTTTCCCAAAATTCTTTTATAAAAACATCCCTTATAATTTCTACCATAATTTTTTCAATCTATAATTTTATTTATACATATACATATACAATGGAAAAAAAATTAGAATAACCAAAAATATATTCTACCCTTCAAATAATTTACTTGATTAATTCTTAAAATTTCAACTAATTGGGTATAGGAAAAAATAATTCATTCAATTGTCTAATATTAAAATTTCCATTAAAACATTTCAAATTAAACCAAGTAAAAATAAAGCTAAAATTAACTTAAATAGAAACTCATTATTAAATATATAAAATTTGTATTACAAATAGCGATGAGGAACGCGAGGAAGGAGGGCGAAATGCCTACGACATTCCCTGGCGTTTTGGCAACCATTGCCTGTGATTCTAGACTCAAATTGATCAGCAACTTCTGGGCTTCTTTTTCCGACCATTGTCACCCCTTGAGGATGCCGAAATTGCAAGATCCGACGAGGTGAAAAGTTAAGGGTAGCTGGAAATCTCGGGCTTTTCCGGCGAGTTCTGGTGAGTGATGGATGATCGAAGGGCATATCCGGAATCTCCTCAACTCAATCTTTCCAATGGCACTAGTTTCATGGCGATCGGACTCCGTTTGAAAATTGACAGCCATTATCGTCCGTAAATCTCTCCGGATGATCGGGGATTGGATCGGAAGATCGAAAGCTGGGGTCATCAATGCGTTGTTTCGAGTTCGTTGGTGCGTTCGGATCGTCGATTGAACTTTGGCGGCTGGAGGCGAGTCGGCCGAGCGATCAAGCGTCTCGGTAATTCTCTAGCCCGTTGATTTTAGAACTCATTGGTAAAATTTATGTATTTATTAAATTGCATTGAGCATTTCAAAAATATTATGAGTTAAAATAATTAATTGTCAGACTGTCTGTCATTAGTCGTGATTTGTGATGTGTGGCGGAGTTGGAAAAAATGGTGAAATCTTGGGGACCCGACTCCCGTTAAAATAAATTGTTGAATATTTGAAGTGTTTTCTGGCAGGTCCTCGACCCGTTATTCGGGGGGTAAATGTCTGTAAATTAGGGGAGGTTCTGCCAAATTTTCGGTAGGATTCTTCCGAGTCGAGATTCTTAGACAGTCAATCCTATGAGTCTAGACCTAAGGTTAATTGTCAAATGTTATTGATTAAATTATTTTCCGTGATTAGATAATCCATCAGTTCGGCTCGCTCCACCCGAGGCTTTGGAGCAGAGCTAGGAGGTCGTCAAAGCTGTGAGTCAAAATCATATATCTGCTTACGTGTGTCATGCTAAGATTTTTACATGAGATCTCTGATTAAATGATTAATATTTTAAATATTTAGTTATTTACTGTTTACATATGTTTCATTTTCCGTATTATGATTTTTTTGATTTCATGTTGACTCGGGATGGGACGGCTATGGAACATGCTATTTGATGAGTTGCACCGGTAGGAATCTGAAACAGATAGTAAAAAGGGTAAATTTTAAAAGGTATTTGCCCTAGTCGAGCATTGCTCTCTGGGCTGAGTAGAGTGAGTTTGCTGGAGTAAAGGTCCCTAGTCAAGCATTGCTCTCTGGGTGCCGGCTTATTTGGAAACCTAAGTGACCGGACTAGAGTTAAGGATCCTAGTCGAGCTTCGCTCTCTAGGTGCCAGTCTTATTAGGGTAAGAGAGTCGAAATGCTAAGATTGATAGTGATAATTAAGTGACCGGACTAGAGTTAAGGACCCTGGTCGAGCTTCGCTCTCTAGGCGCCAGTTATGTTAGAATGAGAGAGTCGAGATGTTAGTGTTGGGTTTAGGATTCTGCTGAGGTACTCTGTCCCGTGGTATGAAATAAAAATTTATTTTATTTTATTTTGCAGAAGCATAGCATGACATGCATATTTTATTTTAATTAAACAAATTTCTTATTGAAGTTTTATATTTTGTTTTGGGATATATGATTTTAACTCACTCTCGAGTCTGACAATCTCAATTTCACTATTTTTCAGGTGATTGTTAGTCTTCCCGCAGTTCTTATCTAGCAACCCGACTCCTTCATCATCGGGCTGATGTAATTGATTTTGGTATGTTTGACTTGTAAAATTTAGATTCTCCGCAGTAGAAATTTTTAGACTTATCATTTTATAATTTTATATAAGTTCAAGTCTCGCCTAACTATGCTGGCGGACCGAATTTAATTTATAGTACTTGTTGATTTAAGATTAATTATGGAAATAGTGCTTTAGATTGAGTTCGGATTTTAATTTGATTGAGTTAGTGATTAGTCAGACTTACTACGGGATTTGGTGGTCTTAATCTTACCCATTCCCTAGTGCCGATCACGGGCCTACATATCGGGTCGTGACAACATGTTCTCTTTATTATCCTTATATGCATTTTATCTTTCTTGCTTTATGAGTTTATTTATATTGACTCAAATCTTCAAATTCTTGACTTTTGAATCCATATTCATACTTACACCTTTTATATTCATCTTACATGCTCTAAGCCTTGATCTATATTTGTTTATTTCTTTAACTAATGATGTTATGCATCCTAACTTTCATCTTGAACGCTTTGCTTCATAGTTAATTTATCTAATGCTTTTTTTCATCTTAATGTTCAACTTCTTCACTATTGCATCAATGACAGTCAAAGATTATTTACTGGCAACCTCGATTTTGAACGAACTTTTTAGTGGAAATAATGTTGTACATCATTAAAATCATATATGATAATACTAAATCATTTTTCATTATTACAATAATATTTTGCATCATCAAAATCACATATAAGACATTGGGATCAATATATATATCCTTTGTAATATCTGACATTTGGATTGAAAGGGAAAGTAAATAGATTTATAATAATTCTAACTTAGTATGTTATATATAGGGTCTATTTGATTTTGGCTAATCAATGCAACCGGTAGTTGATGGCTGAAAAATTAAACCGTTTGGTAAAATTTTATTAGAAATTGTTATTAGTATGTTAAATGACCATTCAGAGTATAATTTATCATTAAATATATTATATATATTCAATGATATAAATTAATAAAATAATTTATAATAATTAAAAATATTATAGTTAATTTTCTTTAACTCAATTATATTATTAAAAATATCTATAAAAATTATTTGAAAAGTAGAAATTTAACAAGATCTGTTGGCCTGAGTTCAATAGCGACAAGACATCACAAATTTATAATGGGAGGTAATTGTAATATCTCACATTAGAATTCAAAGAGAAAATAAAGAGGTTTATAATAGTTCAAGTTTAACTACTAGTTAGTTTGAGTGAACCATTTTGAACCAGTTGGGTTTAGGCTGTTAATTCTTGACTTACCAAGCTATTTTAGGATTGAGAATAATTGAATCAAAATTATTTTTTTTAGAATCAATTTGAACCCAATTGATAGAAAAGATTGAATTTTAAAAATAAAAAATTGCAGTTTTTATAAGTTCAGAAACTAAATAAAAAAAATTTAGAACTTTTTACCCTCTAAGCCAATCGGCTCTGTTGCAGTGCCGGTTGGTCCAAAAATCAGATTTTCATGTATTTTTTTAGTATTTTTTGCTTTAAAATGATAAAATAAATAAAATTATATCTTCTATAATGTTTTATTGCTAATTATTCGAATTTTTAATAGTTTTCATAATTTTTTCAAGATTTATTAATAATTATCATTAAACATTTTGATAAGTCCAAAAACTAAGTTTTTCTTATTATGGATATTTAACAAACAAATTAGAATATATATAGGGTTTGTTTAAACCTTCTGCTATAAATAGAAAAGGAAACTCTAGGCTTAGGGGTTGGCAATTTTTAGCAGAACGACAATAAATTTTCAATAATACATACACTTTTAAAAATAAAAACACCAACCTTAAATACTCTATATTCCTATCCTACTTTTAATTCAACCTCCTCCTCATCACCTGCGTATCGAGGATTTGCATAATACAATGACAATATGAGGGTTTCAAAGCATCCACATCATCATCTTTCCCTTCTCTTCTAATTTTTTTTTCTATTTTTCTTTTTTTTTAATAGAAACATATTAAGATTTTGTGGTTTCTTTTTATGATTGTTATTTCTTTTACTGTTATATGTATTAGAATTTGATTTCTTACACGATTTATATGTTTTTATGATATGCATGTTTTTTGAATTTTGAAACGGATAACTTCTATGTTCTTTTTGGATTTTGAATTAACTTTTATGTTCTTTGGCTTTAAATATGATAAAGTAAACATGTAGAATTTTGAATCTGATTAGTTAATGAATACGTAAACATAATTGACTTATATTTTTATGCAATTGAATTAGATTTTATGGGTATATAGTTGAAATTTGAAATCTCTCTTAAAATATTATATTTACCTATTGTTTATCTTTTAGGTTTTCTAGTTAAATTTCATATTTTTTATGCTTCTTATTTTATTTTATATATTTTGATCGATTTTCTACTTTCTGTGCATGTGAAATCAACTCATGGGTGTGAGAAAATGAAGAAAAAATCATAGAAAGACTATCTAATGTAACGACCCGGAACCAGATCACATGAGATATTGTTCGCTTTGGCCCCCACTGGCTTCACTTTTTTGTCCTTTTGGCGGGTTCGAGAACTTCCCAGGAGGTCCCACATCCTAGAATTTCTCTGAACCAAACACGTTTAACTTTAGAGTTCTTACAACTCTACAACCAAACAACCAAAAGATGCCTCATTAGGGCTGAGCATGAATCGCTCCGATTCGGTTATTTATAAATCATCAGTACCATACCAAACCTCAGCTATTTTAAAATTGAAGGTACCGGTACCGTACCAAATATAAAAGGATCCAATACCGTATTGTACCAATTTTACGGTTCAATACAGTTCCGTTCGGTGCTATTTTCAGTTCTAAAAAATTTTAAAAATACAACTTTAATCTCATCTTTAATCAAATACATTTAAAGAAAATATGATTACCAACCTAAAAAAGGTAGCATGAAAATCTGAATTAAAATTGCAATCACATTCTTGAACAACCTGTTTCGCAATTCAATCACTTGCAAATACAATAATTCATTCAATATTCAAATACAAACCATTAAAATATATATTACTGCTAGCATAAAAATATTTTACAGATGGCAATTATTAAAATAAATAAATTTACAAATTTTATTTAGCACTAAAATACATGTCCAAAATTAGCAAAGGAATGTTATTACCTCCCCCTCAAAATTAGATTAAATATGGAGTGCTAATTTTAATCTAATTTTGAGGGGGAGGTAATAACATTCCTTCGATGTGCAATTCGATTCATTCATGTACCCCCATACCTTAGAGTGCTACCATCCTAGAAGCCTGCCAGAAGTCGCTCCTTGTCCAGACATTCTATCTTTGCCCCGGCGTTCACTTCACGCCTCCATCGAACCGCTTCTCTAGGTCAGGCTTCAAGCTGTCACATGCCCACCAGCTTCTGCCTAGTTTGTCCTCGAACCACACATCTACTAGAGAGGTCCTGCTCTGATACTATTTCTCTATTTGTGCATGTCATCCTTGCATAGGGGCCATGCTAATCTTCTCTGTATCATTCCAATTTTATCAGATGTCCCTTTGGAATATGGGCTCTTCTACTTCATTTTTATTTATTTTATTATTATTTTATTATTATTATTTTTCCCTCTCTTTTCTTTTTTTATTTCTTTTTTTATTCCCTTCCGTCATTCCTTAAGTCCCATAGGTTTGATCCTATAGAATTTGACCCATTTTCTCATTGAGCGTAGAGTAAGATTGATTTTTTTTGCAGCTCCGGGATATTTTTAGGGTGCTATCATACCAACACTAATGCACCGGATCCCATCAGAACTCCGAAGTTAAACGTGCTTGGTTCAGAGAAATGCCAAGATGGAGGACCTCTTGGAAAGTTCTCGAACCTGCCAAAGGGATAAAACCGTGAGGCCAGTAGGGGCCAAAGCAGACAATATCTCATGTGATCTGGTTCCGGGTCATTACACATCTTAGCCCTTAATGGATTTTAATGTATTTTGGTGATTTCATATTATGTTCTCAGTTTTTGATGTTTCCCTTACATTTTACAATTGTAGGAAGGCTTGTAATAGCTAGATTTAATTTTCTGCACCTTTATTCTTTTTGTTTTATACTTGATGAATGTCAAATAGCTGTAATGTGATTGCCTAATTCAAAATTGGACATATAGACTCTAAGTTAAAATTGGACCTAACATGAAATTGTAGTCCATTAAGTTAATCAGATAGTAATTGGGCTAAATCTAAAATCAATATAGACTTAGTAGGCTTTTGCCATACTTTAAAGAAATTAATTGAGCCATGTTAGATTTAAGATCACTTAATTGGGCATCAATAACAAAAGTAGTCCATTCAGACTTAAACGCTGAAACCAAAGTATACTTTATAATTGTGCTAGATTAGATAAAAGGCTTGTATATAATTAACTAGTAAAATTAAATATGAGTTGGGCTTAATGAAATGGGCTAGACTTAAGAGGATCTCATATGTTGTAGTGCTTGATGTATAGAAATATTTTATGTTGCATTTATAAGGAATAACTCGTTAAATAATAACTTAAAGACTAAGCTACACAAATAAGGAAATTGGCTTCCGGATCCATCTCTGAATGTGGTCAAGCTTTCTTATGGAATCTAGTATGCCACTTAAATGAGTCAAAGTTTCCTGAAGAATTACCTGGGTGGCAACTCCATCTTCGTACTAGTCTTTGTGACTAGTTAGCATATTCTCAATTAGGTTGAGAAGCTTTATAATGTCGTAGTCACTAGAGACACTTGGGTATCCACTCGAAATCGCAGCCTATATCTGCCATCCTCATCCACCTCCTTTAAGCTGCTGCTGCTGAAATTGCCCCTTTTACTCGTCGGAAAACTAAAGAACAAGAGGGAAGTCGACTACCACTTCTTCTTCGGGTTGATACAGGCGTCATGGATATGCTAGGAGCTTCCTCTACCTCAACACGCCGATTTGAGGCCCTCGTTGCTCCCGTCGTTACCGAAATTGAATGGATGAGCCTCGTTGGAACAACCTTTTGCAAGACGCGATTCGAGCTATTCGTGAGGAGTTAGGTGGGAATTACTTTGTATTCAAACTTTTGATGTTTCGAGTAGGTGGTCTCAAATTGCATTTCGGCGACGTTTTGAATTTCTTAGCCACCATGGGCGGCAATGCTTCGATTTGCGTACTGAGGGACAAAATATTTGTCACTTCATTTCAGGATTTTAGGTGGTATTGGTTTGCTTAAATCTTTCCTAGATAATTAATTATGAATTTTAGTATTAATTATGGTATTAAATTTAGAATAGTAATTCGCCTGAATTATTGTTGATTTATAAGTTATTTGGATGATACTAGATTCGTTAAATTATTTAAATGCACGAATTGTGTGGTGGAGAATGATTTTCAATGTCGAGAAATCAATTATTGGAATTATGAGATCGTAATAAATTAAATAAGTCTGAATATTATGAAAAATTATTTATGGAAACTAGTGATTCACATTTAATTTATTATACTATGAATTTTATCTATTCAGACCTTATGTGTAGTTGGGGGCTCAAGTAGTTATCAAATGAATTATAGAAGTGTTTTCCTGTAGGTTTTGGATCCGCTTTACAGGGGAAATTAATATGAATTAGGGGAGATGCTGCCGGATTTTCTATAGAAATTTTAGGAGCTCATTTGCATTCGCATATCATATTCTTTTATTTTTTAAACTATTTCAAGTTCAACTCGAGTGCTTATTTTTTAATATTATCTCATTTTAAGTAAGGGCCAAAGTCTGCTAGGGATCCTAACAATCCTCCAATCTGTTTGAAGTCCATTCTCTGTACGGTCTCGATGAGTGTTATACACATATTTAAAAAGTTGATTTTACACAGCTAGATGAGTGGTATACACTATTTTTGTGGCTTCTACAATCACATATTGAATGTCGGGTGTTGATTCAGTAACAAGAAACAGATAACATATTGTCTTTAGGACAACATTTATTGTACCTATGCCTATAGGGTATATACTGGGTGGTCGACTTTTGGATTCATGTATGCGCGCATATGACTGTGATTTGCGCTTTGGCTGCTAGATAAGACATCTTTGCACTTATTACTGCCAGGATTGTTGAGGTACATCTATGAGTATGTATTAAATTTTACTATTAATGTTCTGACGATTATGACTTGAGATTAGTTAAGAATTATCAAACTATTTCACTAACATTTGTCCAGCTGAGTTCCAGTTTTAGATTCTATTTATACTATAAAGTATGATAATAATTTCCTTATCATTTTTTTCTTGTTATTTGTTTATCCTCTTACCAAAACCAGCTCCAATGGAGGTTGGGCCAAATTAATTATTATTCTTTTGTTTGCCTATGAGCTATTAAATTTATTTTTGTCACTCTTATTATATAACTCAGGCTCAAATTTTCTTGAGTGATTATTAAATTTAAAATGCTTAATATTATTATTCGAATGTCCTAATTCACTAGTTTGCATACGCGATAATTATTTTGATGAGGAGTTGACATGTTAATTATAGTATAAATCTACAGTGTCAGTCTTCAAAATATCGGCTTATCCGTATACAGTCGGGTGTTATATTCTTAGTATTAAAGCATAGGTTATAGGTTTTGTAGACTTCCATAGAATTAAATATGGTTGTCTCATTTCTTATTCTTGTCTCTTTATTATCACGCAGGTAATACTGCATTGGATTAAAGGTGGCATAAGTCGAGGAGCTAGAGGCCATGGTGCTAGAGGTCGAGGCTATCATGTAGTCAAATTAGAGGATGTTGATCAACCTCATAAGTACTCTTCTTCATCTTTACTCCCAGAGTCTATGGTGCATGAGTCAATAATGGGAGAGGAAGGGCAGGATGATTTCGATTCTGAGGGAGCTATATTGGATTCTCACATAGTAGCCTTACCTCTGCATTATGCTCTACCTTCAGTTGTAGGAGTTTCTCTAGCCCTGTGTTGCACCTCCTCTTCTAGCCCTGTGTTGCACCTCCTTTTATTGCTCCAATCCTACCTCTTCCTCCAGTAGCTCCTTTTCCTCTAGCTGTTGCAGATCCCCATAGCACTAGTTGCTGCAGTTCCTCTAGTAGCACCTCTTCCCTTATTAGCATTATAGATTAATGCAAGATTTGGAATAGCTTTAGCCTAGGCTATCTCAGCAGCTATAGCCGCCAGAGAGCAATAGAAGCCATGGGACATAGTCAGACGTTGCAAATAGATGAGGGTAGAGAATTTCAATGGTTCCTAGATTCAGATAAGGCAGTGGACTCGTTGAAGAAAATAAAGAAGCCTCCACTTCTATGGACATGTCAGATGCTGAGAAGATCAATACAACTTGAGTCATTTTGTAGGGAGTAGCAGACGGATGGATAGATCGGGTGCACCTCTGCATGGTGCAAATATGACTTGGAAGACATTTGTGACTGAGTAGGAGAAGGAGTATATTACTCAAAGCTATAAAAAAGGAAGCAAGATGCTTTCTTTAGATTGACTCAGGGCAGCATGTCAGTTAGAGAGTATGTAGACCGATTTAAGGATCTATATAGGTTTGCGATGGATCTCATTCCAGGATCTGAAGTATGATCGGTTTTGAATGGGTTGCATATATCCATTAAAACTAAGCTGGCTACTAATGATGAGACTTCTTTTAGAATTTTCGTTGATAAGGCTTTGGAGGTTAAGAGGTTGCATAAGGAAGAGCGAGATAATATTCAGAGGAGCAGGAAGTATGGCTAGAGTTCATTCTAGAGCCCAGATGAAAGATCCGCCAAAGGGGATAGTGGTAGTATAGGCAGCGGTTTCAGACGCACAACCAAGTGTCTCTAGCAATTACAACATTGCAAAGCTTTCTAACCTAATAGGAACACGCTAACTAATCACAAAGACTAGCACGGAGATGGGAGTCTCTACCGGGGTAATTCTCCAGGACACTTCTACTAATTAAGTGGCGTACTAGATTCCATAAGAAAGCTTCGCCATATCCAGAGATGGATTCAAAAGCTAATTTTCTTATTTATGTATCTTAGGCTTTAATTTTGTTATTTAACGGCTTATTCCTATAAATGCGACAATTATATTTCTACAAGCATCCATTACAGCATATGAGGTCCTCTTAAGTCTAGCCCATTTTATTAAGCCCAATCCATGTTGATTTATTAGCCTACTTAACTATTTGATTATGTACAAAGGCGCATTTAGTCTACCTAATGACAAATTATGCATTTAACTCTAACCTTTAAACCTAAATGGACTACCTTTTATGCTAAGACTTAATTGGATGATTCTTAATCTAATGTGGCCCAATTAACTAATTAGAGCATGACAAAAACCCACTAAGTCTATATGAATTTTAATTTAAGCTCATTTTACCATTTTTTAACCTAATGGACTACTTTTTCATGTTAAGGTCCAATCTTAAACATAAAGTCTATAATGCCCAATTTTAATTAAGCATTCACACAATAAATATTTGGCATCCATCCATATAATACAGAAATTAAAATGCAGAAAATTAAATCTAGTTATTAGAACCTTCCTAAATTGAAAGGAAAACACATAAAACTAAGCTACAGTATACAAAATTTACTAAAATTACATAAAAATATGAAACTAGACAAATATTAGTAGATCGGCTTTAGGGCTTGGATAGGCCGGTTTTGCAATTTTTCTTCAAACTCTCACGTTTAGGAGCCGAGTTCACAAGCACAAAAGGTAAAAAATAATTAAAAACATGAAATAATAAAGCAAAAAAACATAAAAACATAAAAACGAATTAGATAAACTAAAACATATAAAACCATGCAAACATAAAAAAAAAAAAAGAAATTGACAGAAGGCAAAATAACTTCACATAACAGATTGCCAATTCAAACATGCAACTCTAAAAAAAACTAATAATCATATAAATTTCTAATTCTAGAAACATATCATATCATTCATAAAAAGATATAAATTCATATTTCCGTAATCATTCTAATCATCAGATTTAAAATCCAACACAAATCATTTTATCAAATTCAAAATATAGCACCATAAAAGCATGTCGATTCATAAGAAATCCCGATCTAATCATATAGATCATATAAGACATTTAAAAATTATCCTTACATTTTTCTAGAATCATAAAGACAAAATAACCAGTAAGGAAAGAGAGATGTTAATGATGTTGAATGTGGAAGAACCCTTAGGTTGTCACCGTATATTGCTGATCTACAAGTCTCTAGAGATGACGAGGTGATTGAATCAAAGATTAGATGAGAATCTAGTGTTGTCTAAGGTTGAGAAAATCATTTGTCATTCAATAAAATCCTTAGTCCCTATACTTGCAAAAACTTTCATTTCACTCCTCTAAGTTAATTCTTTTTCTAACAACTAAGTCCAAATTGATCATAAAAAAGTAATTTTAAGTCTAGTTATTCTCAAACCTTATCAAAATTCATCTGTCCTAAACCTTCTGAGACTCGAGAAAATCAATAACTCTAATCATTAGATTTTTCATAATTTTCTCAATATCTAAATTCAAAAAATGGGTGCTGACAGGTACTTTTCAGTCCATATCTTGGTTTAATGGTAGTGGTAGAGACTTCTAAAGAGGATTAGGTCAATAGGGTAGCTTACGTCAGCCTAGTCAAGGTTTAGTGCAACAATTAGTTGCCAGTAGAGTAGGTACTTAGGGTCACCATTCAAGGTCACAACATAAGACGTGATCCTTCCCTTAGTGTGTCTCTTATGGAAAATTCCATTCGGGTAACTGTAAGGCTTTAATGTCGGGATGTTTCAAGTGCAAACGGACATGTCATATTGAGAGGGATTATCCAATATTAGTTCAGGCAAGTGGCTCTAGGTAGGGATCTATTGCGCCTAGGCATCAAAGGGGTGGTAGGATCCAGTCTCAGGGTAGGCTCGCCTTGTGAAGTGTTGTTGTAGAGAGATCTTCTAGTGCCATATCGTCTGGTCTGCCGCGGTAGAGTTCACAAACTATTAGACCACAAGCTCAAGAAAAAAGTATTTGCTATGATCAAGCATGAGGCTCTAGCGTCTCTAGAGGTTGTGGCTGGTATGTTATCCATTTTTGGCAGATATGCTCATATTCTGATTGATCCCGGCTCTATGCATTCATGCATATCATACATTTGCCATTCATGCAGACAGACAAAGGGTCCTTGATATGAGACTTTAATAGTTAATATATCGATAGGTAACTTGATCGTTTGTGAGTAGGTATTTAAGGATTGTGTGGTTAGTTTGGCAGATCATGAATTGCTAATGGATTTATTTCCTTTTCCTTTACAAGATTTTAATGTTATATTTAGGATGGATTGGTTATTTCATCATCATGCTACAACAAATTGTTATGAAAAAGTGGTGACTTTTATATTGCCTAGGAGGCTAAGCTCATTTTTCGAGGTGAGCACCGACTTCTTCCTTTTTGTATAATTTTAGCTATTTATGCTGGGAGACTGCTCAAGAAGGGATGGCAAGCTTATCTAGCTATGTGACTAATACTGATTAGAAGGGCCAAGATTAGAGGATATACCTTTAGAGTGTGAGTTTCTAGAGGTGTCTCTTAAGGAGCTTCCTAGTTTGCCTTTGGACAAAGAGATAGAGCTTTCCAATTGATTTGCATTCAGGTACTGCACCTATTTCTCATGCACCCTATCAGATGGCTCCAGCTAAGTTGAGGGAACTGAAAGCTCAGTTCTAAGAGTTGCTCGATAAAGGCTTTATAAGGTCGAGTGTGTCCCCATAGAGAGCTCTAGTGTTATTTGTGAAGAAGAAGGATGATTTTATGAGATTGATTGTGAATTATAAACAACTTAATCGGGTGATAGTGCAGAATAAGTATTCTTTGGCGCAAATTGAGGATCTCTTTGATCAGCTTCAAAGTGTTAAGGTATTCTCTAAAATAGATTTACAGTTAGGGTATTATCAACTGAAGATTAAAGCGGCAGATGTGCCTAAGATAGCCTTCAGGACTCGGTATGGGCATTATGAGTTCCTTGTGATGCCATTTGGGTTTATGAATGCCCTACAATTTTCATGGATTTGATGAACAAGGTACTTTGACCTTATTTAGAAAGATTTGTGATTTTCTTCATTGATGACATCTTGATGTATTCTCATAAGCAAAAGCATGAGCAGCATTTGAGGATTATGTTGGAGACTCTGAAGGGTAGGCAGTTGTATGCCAAACTTAGCAAGTGTGAGTTTTAACTTAACATAGTGGTTTTTTTGGGGCATATTATTTCTGCATAAGAGGTTTTGGTGGATCCCAATAAGATTTTGAATCTAATAGTATGTTTTCTATTGGGTTTTGAATATGATGATTTGAATAATTAGGGTGATATGTTAGATTTATTTTGATTATGTGATCATATCAAATTTCTAGGGTCGCATGATTGAAATCTTGAATCTGCCATGTGAATCTTATTCGCCTTCTATCAGTTTTTTTTTTATTTTCTAAGGTTTGTATTATCTTTATGATTTTTGGCTTAATCTGATATGTTTTGTTATGATTCTTACTTCATTTTTCGAGTTTTAATCGATTTCTTTATCTCTTATACATGTGAAATAGGCTTCTTAGCAAGGGGAATCGAGGAAAAATGCAAAATTGATCGTGACCAAATCCTAGAACTGATTGGCTCTGTGCAGTGCCGATTAGACTCTGCGCTAAGCCAATCAATTCTGCACTAATTTTGGCCTTATTTTCGGATTTTATGCAATTTTTGACAATTTTTGTACATGTAACTTAGCTTATGCATTTTTCTTTTGATTTTTAGTCACAAGATTTTTGCTTTATTTGGATGTATGTCAAATATCTGCTATTTGATTGTCTAATTAAAACTGAATATATGGACATTACCTGACATGAAAATCACAGTCTGCTAGGTTAATAAGATGGTAAATTGGGCTTAAACTAAAATCCATATAGACTTAGTGGATTTTATGCCATGCTTTTAATTAACTAATGGATCACATTGGAATAAGATCATCCAATTGGACCTAAGCATAAAAGGCAGTCCATTTAGGTTAAAAAGCTGGTAATCAAAGCATAACTTATAATTTAGCTAGACTAGATGGGCCTTTGTAAATAATCAAATAGTTAAGTAGACTAACAAAATCAAACAAAGTTGGGCTTAAATAAAATGGGCTAGACTTAAGAGGACCTCACATGATGTAATGGATGTTTATAGAAATATAACTGTCGCATTTATTGGAAATAGCTTGTTAAACAATAAAATTAAAGATAAAAATACACAAATAAGAAAGTTAGCTTCTGAATCCATCTTTAGATGTGATAAAACTTCTTTATGGAATCGATAAATGCCACTCAATTAGAATAAATGTCTCGAAAAATTATTCGAGTGGCGACTCCCATCTCTGTGTTAAGTCTCTGTGATTAATTAGCATGTTCCTATTAAGTTGAAGGGTCTTGCAGTATCATAGTCGCTAAAAACACTTAGGTGCGCGCTCGAAACCGCTGCCTACACTATACAATAGTGTAGGTAAGTCTTTCTAGGTTACATGAATAATAAAGGAACTACGGTTTCAGATTGGATGGCCACCCATGCTAAAAGATCTCCCAATGAGCTGCATGTTTCTCATGAAGTCTCTTTGGGCGTAGTTAAGCTCTTAAGACAATATATGATTAGTGTCTACCATCCATGAACAATTAAGTGATCTCTATTTTTTTTCCCTTGTAATAATTGTTCAGACCCTTTTCTTTCTTATCTATGTTATGCATATAAGAGAGAAATCATGGTTAAGAAATCTCTTCCTTTTGCCTACCAGTTCAACATAGTGGGGTTAGGCATAGGTTTTATAATTTCTAAAAAAGGCTTGATCCTTGATTAAATTAATGGATTTGAAAGGATGGTAATATTGTAATATAGTTCGTCATACTTCCTTTTAGGGTATATTTGAAGAATTCTATCCTTAGAGCTAATAATAACAGTGTTAGTTTTTCTTTATCAAAGTGAAGAAGAAATTATTATTTTATGATTTACACCCACTGGAAAGGAGAGCTAATACTTACATGCACAAATAGTAAGTTGAAAATAGTTAAAGTAGTTTCTTTTAGCACCCATAACTAATTGAGTCTCATATCATTAAACAGTGAGATAGATAAAATTAGCTTCAAGGATGTAATTATTGAGATTTAAGAGTTTAATTGGAGTTTGGTCGAAAGGTCGGGGAATTATTTGCACCTTTTGCTTAATCAAATTCTTGAATTTTTATTATTTGAAGTTATTTTTTATGAAAAAAGATAAAACAAATTTTTATATTAACACAAGGGTAGACAAATAACACAAAGGAAAGGAAGGACATGAGTGATAACTTTATGTTCGCTAGGGCGAGCCTTGATAAGTCTGTAAATTTCTTGAAAGAATCCATAACTTGATATCCCTCAAGGTAGAAAACTGAAATAATATACTCACTAACCTCAAGTATTCGATTGCATGCGGTTTCTATAGCGCGAAAGCCCTCGTTCCATAAGAACCTAACTGAGCAAGGAATCAATCCTGAGAAGCAGCTAGAGCCAAGAGTAGAAAACTAAAATAATATACTCACTAGCCTCGAGTATTTGGTTGCATGCGGTTTCTATAGCGCGAAAGCCCTCGTTCCATAAGAACCTAACTGAGCAAAGAGTCAATCCTGAGAAGCAGCTAGAGCCAAGAGTAGAAAACTGAAATAATATATTCACTAGCCTCGAGTATTTGGTTGCATGCGATTTCTATAGCGCAAAAGCTCTCGTTCCATAAGAAACTAACTGAGCAAGGAATCAGTCCTGAGAAGCAGCTAGAGCCAAGAATAGCCTGACAGATGTGTGTTTTACAACTGGCCTGAAAGTCTTCTCATAATCAAAACTAAATTTCTGCGTGAATTCCTTTGCTACCAACACAGCCCCATGTTTATCAAAAGAGCCATCTGAATTGTATTTAGTTTTGAACAACCTCTTGCATCTAATTGCCCTTTTATCAAGAGGCAAAGAAATAATAGAACAAGTGTGATTCTGATCTAATGCCTTTAGCTCAGCATTCATTGCTGCAATCCAATCATCAAATTGACAAGGTTGCTCATAGGAAGTGGGATCAGGAACAGAAGAAAAAGCACAAACAAAAGCTTTAGAAGAAGAAGAAATTCTATCATAGGATAAAACTTGAGAGAGAGGATAAATGGGAATTTGAGAGACTTAAGGATGAAAGAAGGAAGTATGATAATCTTAAAGATATGAAGGAATTTTGATTAACCTTGTACTCTTTCTTGTTGGAAGAGCTCTAGCATGAGTTTGAGAAGCAATAGACTCATGAGTATGAGAAGAAGATGGGAGAAGACAAAACAGGTGAAGGAATAGAAGGTATAGGAGAATGAACATGAGGTAAAGAATTTGAGGCAGAAGGACTATTTAATGGTAGTGACTCAAGGCCATAAGGAACATATATACCTGGAATGGAAGGAAGAACAATAGAAGAATCATTTGGAGAATCTTTATTCTGTAGTGAAAGACTTTCATGAAAACTGACACCCCTAGAAACAAAGCATGTATATGTCTCTAAATCATACATTTTATAACCTTTAATACTAGCGGGATAACCAATGAATATGCACTTCCTAGACCTTGAATCAAATTTAGTACAATGAGACATCCAAAAGACCTCGGGTTATCATAGGAAGGAACTTTATTAAATAAGAGTTTAAAAGAAGACTTGTTAGTAGGTCTGGTGCAGGTCTGTTAATCAAGAAGGTAGTAGTAAGGACTGCGTCTCCCTACAATTTCAAAAGAAGGTTGCCATGGAAAGGAAGGGATCTAGCTACATTTAAAAGACGTTGATGCTTCCTCTCAACAGTCCCATTATATTCAGGGGTGTAAGCACAAGAAGTTTGATGTAAGATACCTTTAGAATGAAAAAAAGATTTAAAGTTAAACTCAATACCTTGGTCAGTTATTATTATTTTAACAGAAGTAGCAAACTGTGTTGACACAAAATTGCAAAAGAATTGAACCCAATGTGATGTTTCAGATTTGTGTTTCATAAGAAAAACACAAGTACATTTAGAAAATAATATTTATTGAGGTCAAGTTGAGAATAGGGACCCCATACATCCATATGAACTAAATCAAATTTCTGAGATACATGTTCAATAAAAACAGGAGAAGAAAGCCTCATTTGCTTTGCCTTGGGACAAGTCATACAAGGTGTAGCTTTATTGACTTTGGAACAAGAAATCAAAGATAACAATGAAGGAAAATGATTCAAGTATATATGACCAAGTCTATTATGCCAAATATCATAAGTAACAGTGTTGACAAAAGAAATAGAACTATGAAGATGAATTGCAGCAGAAGGTATTTGCAGATAATACAAGCCTTGATGGACTTTAGCAGTCCAATCATTATCCATAATGAGAGGACCTGGATAAAGCAATAATGATGGAGAAAGGTGAGATAAAATACCTTGTTAGACTTTAGTTTTCTCACAGAAAATCAAACTAAAGGTGAAAGATAGAATGCACAATGCAAAACAATAAGAGGACTTAGCCCCACGATATTAATATGAGAAACTTTGACTTTCATGCCATTAGGTAATTGAACAATACAATTGGTGACAGCATGATAAGATTGGAAATTGAGCTAAAGAGCAACCTATATGATCTGTTTCTCATGTATCCTGGATCTAGGAAGCAACTTGAGATTTTTTTTATAGTAGTTGATTAAGCAATAAATTGTTTGTAGCAGAAAAGACTGAATGACAATTACCTGCAGCATTGGAGAGGTGTGGAATACCACCACTAGAAGAACCGCCAATAGAACTAAGATTCGTCAAAAAGTAGATTCAAAAGCTTGTGAATCTAATCTTCAGAGAGACTTAATTGAGGCACGGAAACTGTAGGAATGTCTATGTCAGCAGCTTATGCAATAACTTGATTTGCACAAGATTGAGCATTACCAATAGTAGCATTCTTTCCTTTAGTGAATTTGAAACCAGGAGGAAAGCATATGAGCTTATAGCACTTTTCCTTAAGATGTCCATTCTTTCCATACTTGATGCAATACAGCTCTGACTTGCTTCTCCTCACTGCCATTGCAGCTGATTCATTAAAATTCTAAGACAGTAAGAGCAAGGATCTTTGATTATCTTCTCTCAAAACCATGTTATAGGCCTGATCAAGAGTAGGGAAGGGCTTCATGAGCACAATTTTGTGAACGAATCGCCTAAAGACACTCATTAAGACCATTAAGAAACTTGAATACATAATCTTTTTGTTGAATGTCTATAAAGACTTGAAAACAAGATGGATTGCACTTTCCACAGGCACAGTGAGGGTGAGGCCTGAAATTTCTCAATTCTTCCCAAATGCCATTCAGATCTGTGAAATAACCATCAACACTCTTAGTCCATTGTGTCATTGAGATCAAAAGATGTTGAAGATGACAAATCCTGAAGTCATCGGGCTATGAAAATCTCTGGTTAAGCTTGTCCCTACTCGCTTCTTCCATGTAGAAAACTGTTGAGGATATGGGAGCTGAGATTGATCTGAGAAGCCATGCTACCATGAGATTATTACATCTGATCCAAGGAAGATACAATGGATCTTTAGGAGCTGGCTTGGAAATACTGACTTGTTTGTTTCTAATTGAAACAACAAGGAGAAAAGAACGTTTCCAAGAGGCGAAATTCATGGAGGTCAGCTCTGGAGAAACTATCACTGGACTGTGATTCTCTGCATGATGGAGAAAGAAAGGCGAAGAAGGATCTTTAAAAGGATTAGGAGAAGAAGCCTTAGGATTTGTAAAAATAGGTGTAAAGGTTGAGTCTGCCATTGATTAACTGTGTGAAGCTTTAAGAAAGATAAATGAGCTAAAGAATAACCGTTTCTTAGGTCTAGATCAATCCTAGTGCTCTGATACCATAACACAAAGTGTGGAAAATGTTGATACACAACATGCACCTTTCATTGATAGATAAAGGATCTTATATACAAACAAGAAAGGAAACGGTTGTAGTTAACTAACACTGCTAGCTCAACAAGAAAATAAGAAAATGGTTGGCTATATAATTAACTATCTTTGATTAATATAGCTACTAACTACACTAGTTGGGATCAGCTGCTGTAAGCTCCAGAATAGCACCAATTGCAACCTTCAATGCTTGACAGAACGATTAGTTCATGATATTCCTATTCATCTCTTCCACAAGTATTCATTTCATCTTTTCTTTTTTTCTCTTCCTCTTTTTAGGAAAAAGACTTATAAGGTTGTTCTAGAAGAACCCCCAAAATGTATGTACCAGAAACAATTTATTTTGCTAAAACATTTTTGTCCAATGAACCTAATAATTCAAGATAGAGAAATAGTCCTTACGAAAACAGCATTATATTTCATTTCAGGATTCCATCACCTATAGACTTAGCTGGGTAGCAAGTGTATATCTCAACCCGAGCTAGATTTTATGTTCGAATCGTCGCCCTCTCACTTGTGACTAAAAATTACCTCTTTTTTGCTATTTTTTTAGTTTGGAAAATAAGTTGAAGATAAGCAAATAAATTGATTTTTTTTTCAAATGCAGAATTGACAAAAATAATTTATGAAAAATAAAAAAGATAGAAAATAATCTGTCAAAATAAAAGATTCTAGACATGCTCTTTTAACACTCGATAGCAATACCAAACATTGCCCTTAAATTTAATGTTTTCTTTCACAGTTTCATTTTTCTGCAAACATAATAGATGAATACCTCAGTTTGATATGCAGGAGTTTCATAACCATATGGAGGAATCTAGTCCCATGGATAGGGGTTTCTTTGTTAATTTACTTATTATTAGTATAAAGGAGAACAGCACATGAAAATAAAAAGCTGATATGCCCTTGCAAACCACAGGCATCATGACCGATATAATGTGATATCAGCCAATGATGAAAAGAATGTTGAATTTACTTCTAATGCTCACCTCTTGAAGCTTTCTGGTGATTTAAATGAAAAAAAGTTCACAGGTAATGAATTTATCATCAGCAAATGCATAAGAATTGGAAACATGCTTCTTGCTTTAAGAATACAATTATGAGTTTAATCCCCATAATAAGCAGAGCAGTAACAGAACATTGTTTAAGCTAACGGCAACTACTATATAGACATGGTCATCAACACGGATAAGTTTGCCAAAGATCAATTATAAAAAGAATGTAAAACTGTTATAGACATCTTCATACATTTCTAGCTCTAGAAGTTCACTACACATTCTAAAGATTTTCGTTATCATTTGAGAATTATGTGATCAACAGAATCTGAAAGAAAGATCAACAGTGCAAGCAACCAATTGCGCACAAGAAGCTATCAGTACCTCCTCTAACTCATTTGGAGGAATGAAGCAAATGTTTTAAGCATCACCGCCATGAGACATTGGCAGAACCAAACATTTAAAACAGACCCCATATCCACTCTACTCCTTTCTTTACCTTCATAACCCCTGGAAAGTAATCACAACATATCCCTGATGAAGTCAAGGTTTAGCGTATCCCGAACAATAAGGAACAATCCAAGAAGTATAACAAGCATGATGCCTGATGACATAATCCGCTGCTCGATTTCTAAAGGAAGCTTTCTCCCGCCTCTAGCTGCTTCTATAAGAATCAAAGCTAGCGAACCCCCATCTAAAGCAGGTAAAGGCAGAAGGTTTATCACTGCAAGGTTGATATTGAGTACAGCTGCAAATTGGTAGAGTCCATCAATATTTGACCTTGCAACTTCTGCCCCAACAGCAATAATAGCAACCGGACCCGAAACCTTGCTGGCTGATTGTGAAAAGTTCAAAAAAGTTTGTTTCAGGCTATCCAGAACATTTGAAGACAGGCCTGCAAATTCTTTTCCAGCAAAATTAATTGCTTCAAGAACATTCTTTGCTACAAGCTTTGTAATCTTCACATTTGGTGATAATTGAACTCCAATTTTACCAGTTCCATCAAAATTCTCATCTGGAGTTACCCCAATTTCAAGAGCCTGAGCTCCTCTACCAACTGTAAGCAACACATTTCTTTTGGGATTTCTCTTAATGACATCAACAACCTCAGAGACAGAACTTGGCCCAGTTTTAGGCAAATCAATTCCATTAATAGCAAGAATTACATCACCAGGAAGCAACCCATCTCGAGAAGCAGCTGAAAAGGCTCGAACTTCAGGCACAAGCACACCAGGAAAGGCCTCTTGCACAGGCAAACCAACTGATAATACTTGAACAAAGATGATTGCATATGCAAATATAATATTGGCAATAACACCAGCTGATATCACTATTACCCTATCCAATATTGGTCTATTCTTCAGTAAATTCTTATCGTCCGGTGGAATATCACTCTCAGGATCATTATCAGGAAAACCAACGAACCCTCCTAAAGGAAAAGCTCTAACAGAGTATTCTACATTCTTTGCGTTAAATTTAGCTAAAATTGGACCAAACCCAACAGCAAATTTACTTACATGAATTCCCTGCAGGTAAGCAGCAAGAAAGTGACCACTTTCATGAACAATAATTATAGCTGTCAACACACTAGCTGCCTCAAGAACTGATTCAAAGTTGCTAAAATCAAACCCAGAAACAGCCCATGACCTGAAATCAAGCCTTTTGCCAAGTGGGTATCTACCAAAAACGTGTTTCTTGGAGTGAAAGTGAAGACTGAGGTGTGAGGATGGTAATGAAGAGGTAAGTGGAGAAAAGAGAGGTTCAGAGAAATGGCTTTTGGGTCTTAAAGAAGCATCAATAATGGGTGATTTGTCAGAGTTGGTAAATCTGAGAAAAGAAGAGGAAGAAGAGAAATTTAATAGCATGGTTTTGGTGGTGGTTCTTTGTTTAAGAAAGGTGGATTTTGGCTAATAAAAAGTGGTGAAATGACAAACAGAAAAGTTGTGGTTTTGGATAATTCATGATTTGTGTTTGTGGTCTGTGGAGGGGAAGTGAGCAAACATGTCTCCACTCGATCTCCACACACAAGTGTGTCAAATGTTGATGTTAAAGTGCTTTTGTTCCAGAGTTGTGAAATTTGTGGAAGGCCCAAATGAAGACGAAAATGCAGTTGTTCATGGGTTTCAGGATTTTCAAGGCCTACAAGCTACAGCCTATTACAATTCCCTACAAGCCTATCCGAACTCCAAAGTATATTTGCCCACCATATTTAATTGAGTTGAACATAAATCCCAAGTCAATAACGTTTTTACCTCAAAAAAAGATACTTTTAAAAATTTCCTTTTAAGCTGATATTTTTTACAAAAATATGCTCTTAGGTTTCTAACTCCAATTCACGTATTTTTTTCAATACTAACATTTCTATCTCAAATGCTTTTGTTAGTGGCACATGTATTGTTCTAGGAAAAGCCTTTTTTTGACATTTTTTCATACTTTTTTTTACTTATTTATTTTTAAATTTTAGAAATTACTTATTTTTCATACTTTTTTCTAAACCTATATTATTAATGTAATTATATTTTTTTAATTAACTGAAATTTTTAGTTAACTAAAAGGTATCTTAATATCTTAAATCTCTAAAATTGTCATGGTGACATGTTTTAACTATTATTTGCCTTGGAATGCTTTCTATAACTTATTTATTAAATTAAGATTTTCAACAAATATCATTTCAAATTAAAATATTGTATTTGAAGCAATGGTGACACATATTTTTGAATTTTTAAAAAATATGATAGCCTGTGACGTGACTAATCATTTCCTTTTTATTTGTGAATTTTATTTTTTATTACATTTTAATTTATGAATTATTTTACATCTATCACAAATTGTTTTGAGATTTTCATATTTTTCTAAAAATAAAATATCTTGAAGTAGTAAATACCTTAAAATAAAAAATTAATATAACGATATATTTTTATTACTTTTCTTCTTGAAATCTTTTTCAATTAATTATAAAATAATTATATTATTTTATAATTTCTCTACCATCATTGTTTTACTTTTTTATCTAATAGCATAAAAATCTATACAAATCACTTTTTAGTTACAGCATGACTTTGATTTCTTTTTTATCTTTAATTATTTTTTACATCAATAAAAAAATATAAAACAACCACAATCAAGCATAAAACAAGGTAAATCTAAATACTAAAAGATAATTTTTTAAGAAAAAAATTAATTTCTAATATTTTGGATCTTTTTCAATATGTAAATAACAGTTTGAGGAACTTAAAACTATTTTTTGAACAAAAAAAAAAATTAATTTCTAATATTATAGATTGTCTTCAACATATAAATAACAGTTCAAGGAAAAAAATAAAGACACTTCTTCATATATCTGAAATTCAACCAAACATCAACGAAATCATTTAATTATATAAAGACTTAAAATAAATAAAAACATGTAAAACACAAGGTTCCTTAGACGAGGCAAGCAAAGAGTATACACTTGTTACTTGATGTAAAAAGGAACAAGTTTTTTATGTGCAGGATCCTCAGACGAGGCAAGCACATAGCATACACTTGTTATAGAATTATGTATAAAGAGTGGAAGAAAATAATAAGTTTTATTCAATAAACTATACAAGCTTTGAAATAAAAGCTTTGAAAAGAAATCTAACTTACAAGAGTTGTAGAATACTAGAAGCAAAATTTTCTCTCTCACTCTCAACACTCTTTTCTTACTATATTTCTAATTATGTGCAGAGAACTTGAAGAATACAAGTTTTTCTTGCGATTTTACAGTCTGCCTTCTTCTTTAAAATCTCCTCTATTTATAGAGGTCTTCAGCCTTCAGCTTTAATAATTCTTTCTTTAGATGCTTTTGATAATGGAGTAAGGGGCTTCATTATTTTTCTGAAATGGAGCAGAAGTTGTCTGCCATGCTTCAAAATAATGTAGTCTTGGTCTTTTTCTTTTCAGAAATAATAGAGCAGAATCTTTTGTCTTCTTTTTCTTTTGAAAATACTTTTTTTATAAATGGGTTTTTTGGTCCATTGCAGAAAGTTATCATGGGCCGCCATTCCTGGTTTTCAGCCCAAGAACTTTACAAGGCTTTTTAACATTTTTTTATGGGCTTAAATATCCCAAAACAATCATCTTCATTCGAGTCACCATCTAAGTCAATGGCTGCAGAGCTGGTGCTTGAAGAGGATGATGAGGCTTTAAATTTTCCTTTAGAGGAGGTGGTTTCTGACAACTGTTTGATTAGTTGTAGGAAATCTTCTCTTGTTTGAGCCGCCGCTAGTTTTGGAAGTATAAACGACTTTTGTGCCAGGAAGATAGTTTGTCCTTTAGGTGCTGGCAAGAAGTTGTTCTTTGTAAGGAGATTTTGAACAATCTTTAGAGATAGCTTTTCTTGATGGTTGAATTTGTCCCACCACTTTACTTTGAATTTGCGGGTAAGAATGACTTCTCCATCTGCTGCTTGATTGAAATGGAAATACCACACACATACCCAAAGGAGGAAAAAGTTTGAACAAAATAGAAGCAAGGGGGGAATTGTCTTTCTATTTTGTTCGATTTGTAATGAGATTTGAAGAGGTTAAACAGGGGGAATATTTCAAGTATTATGGTTTCTAGAACATTACCATAATAGTTCCACCATTGTTTAAACCAGTAAGGGATCTTTGAAGTTTGGATCGTGCTAGTATCGAAGTAGACAAGCCAAGAATGACTTTGTCTTTCATTTTGCAAGAGAAAGGTATTGAACCAGGCTTGCTGGTGATCCCAGTAATTAAAGGTGGTACTGAGACTTGAGGGATAGGTGTTTTGAAGGGTGGTTGGGAAAGATCATGAAGAATGCAATTCCATTCCCCAATTTGAAATGTGAATGATTCTTTGAATAGTGCAGGTAGAATAGGTTGGGTCTTTATGGTTTTTGTATTTTTTGAAAGGTTTAAACTTTGTAGAGGCAGTCACCTCTAAGATAGACTGGTAATAAGATTGGGGTTTAGCCTTATTCCAGGGTTTAAAATACCATTATGGAGGAAAAACTTTTGAAATTAATTTTGAGGGGCTTTTTGTACATAATCCTTTCTCAACAGTTAAAATTCTTTGGAAATTTTATTTTTCTATATATTCATTAGCTTTAAAAAAATTTGTTTGAGACAAAATTATTTCTTGAGAATTTGGTTTTGAAATGCTTTGAGAGTCGTGAGATAGGTTTTGTGAGAAAATTACTATTTCAAAGCAGAAAATTACTATCTCAAGCTTTGAAAGAGGGAATATACCTTTACCCTTAGTTGAAGAAGTGGATGACTTTGGAGAAATCTCTAGTTGAACGTCAGCCACAAGCTTTGTCTTTGTATATTTATGGACTATTTCTAAAAATTTAGGAGGTTGTTGTGCAAGCCAATCCTATATTTCAAATTGCTTATTGGCAGGTTCTACTTTGTGAGAAAGTATTTCTTCTTGGATGATTTCCATCCAGGTTCTGATTGGCTTTGAAGAGGAAGGAATTATCTCCTTCTTTAGACTTTGTACTGATTTTGAACTTGCTTTTGGCTTTTCTTCTTTTGGCTTTTTCGAGGCATTATCACTCCTATTTTTAAAGGAACTCTCTGGTTAGAAAGTCTGGTATTGAATTTGAATCTCCTCTTATGTATTCAATTTCAAAATAAAAAATAGAAAAAATAGCTTGACATTTAGCAAAATTTTACTTTGAAGCTATGTTTTGAACATCTTTTTATAATACTTCTGCAGATTTACAATTAATCCTTAAAAGAATTTTTTGATTTAAAATATCACTTTGAAATACAAAGGACTATTGAAAGAATTTTCTTTTTGATGGTTGAATAATTTTTTGAGTATCATTCCGGTATGTAGAAGTAAACTGGACAATGCATTCTTTATTGCTTTGAATTTGTTTAAGAATTCCACCATAACCTAAATCTGATGCATCAGTTTCAACTAGTTTGAATGCAGATGGATCAGTAGATGCAAACATAGAATTTTAGAAACTTATTTTTTGATGCTTTGGACGATCTTTGTATGCTCATTAGACCATGCAGAGGAGCTTTTATTCAACCTATCATGAAAAGCCTTTTCTAAACAGTTTAAATTTGGATAAAAGTCCATGACATAATTTAAACTGCCAAGAAATCTTTGCAATTGAGTTTTTCCCAAAATTTTATCAGAAAACTTTGAAGTAAAGGCTAGAGATCTTTCGATTGGGGTAATAGTTTTTCGGGAGATGTAGTGCCCAAGAAATCTAATCTTTGTTTGGAATAAAGAGATTTTGGATTTTGAAACAACTAAACCATTTTTCTTAACAACATAGAAAAACGTCTCTAAATGTTTAAAATGTTGTTCAAGAGAATTTGAAAAAATTAGTACATCCTCAATATACACAATGCAGAACTTTGAATAGGGATTAAAAATGTTATTCATAATTCTTTGAAATTTAGAAGGAGCATTTTTTAAACCAAATGGCATTACATTCCATTCATACTGGCCAAATGGAACTGTAAATGCAGTTTTGTAATGATCTCTAGGATGAATCTGGATTTGCCAAAATCATGACTTCATATCAAACTTGGAAAAAATGAAAGCAGAATGAAGCTTTTGAAGAAGATCTTTTTTTTTTTTTTGTTTGGAATAGGATATCTAATCCACTTAAGAGCTTTATTTAAAGGTTTGTAGTTAATTACTAACCTAGAGGTACCTCTTTCTACTTCACTATTTTTATTGACATAGAAAGTTGCGCATCACCAGAGAGAACGTGATTTTGTAATTAAACCTTTTTTCTCTAAGTCTTGGATTTCTATCCTACAATGGTTTTCTAAGGCCTCGTTCATTTGGATGGGCTTCCCTTTGGTAGAGATTTGTTTTTCACTAAATTCTTTTTCATATGGTAAATCTACCATATGTTGTTTTCTTTTCTAGAAAGCATTTGGAAGATCTGAACAAACTTCTCTTTCAATTTTTTCTTGGAAATCAAAAATCCTTTTTTAAATAAAATCATTTTGCAGTTGGCTTTAAATTCTTTTTAAACCCATATCTTGTTTCAAATGGAATAGCTAGGTTTGTTTTCCTTTAATTAAAGTATTTATCTCAAAATTATAAATCTAGTGAGCTTTTATAAGATTGAGATTTCTTTTTTTAGATTTTTCTAAAAAAAGAAAAATAATTTTTGAATTCTTAGCTTTGAAAATGATACCATCTGTAGTTACTTTGAAGGGAGTAATTAAATTAATGAAAGGAGTCCCCAAAATAACCGTTTGATGTAAATTCTTTATAAGAATGAAAATATTTTTTAACGCAATGTCTTTGTTTAAAATTGCAGCTTCAGTTTTTCCGGTAATTTTAATTTTTCAATTATTAGCAGAGGTGAGTTTTTTATTTGTCTCTTGATGATACCTTTTAGGAACTAACTCATAATTGATACAGTTGAGATCTGCTCCTGTATCAAACAAGGCTATAGTTTCTATTTGAAAATCATCAGAGAAATGAGTTTTATTTGAATCAGATATTTTCGTAAAGTTATTTCTTTTAGAACATTAATGAAATTTTCTGGAACATTTTCAGAAACCTGAAGATTTTGAAAATCATTTTCTTCATCAGAATCTGATTCACTATTTTGCTTTAAAATCAAGCTTTGTAGTAGAATATAATCATTTTGTTACTTTTCTTTTAATTCTTTGAGTTCTGTTTTAATAGTTTTAATTTCTTTTGGAGTTCTTGGATAGTAGGAAGGGGATGCTTTTGCCTTTTTTCTTTTTCTAAAATCATAGTAAGATCATAGGTGTTCCTACTAGATAAAGGGATAAGGGTTTCGGTTTTAAAAAAATTTTTAAAACTTATTTTTGAATTTGGAGATCATTAATATGCTTGACAGCTTCAAGAAAAGCTTCTTGTTGCTTAGTGAGCATATTAATGGTTTTTAGAATTCTGTCAGAATCTGATTCAGAGTATTCAGATGAGGTTTTAATTTTATCAATTTGGAATTTTTCCTTGTTATTAGAGGGATTAGAAAACTCTGATTCAGAGGTTTCAACTAGAAGAGCTGAAATTCTATTTAAAATTTCTTCTTCTATTTGAAGCTCATGAAGTTTTTTAGAAAACTTACAATACTTTGAAGTATGGCCTTTCTTGCCACATTTTTAGCAAGTAATTTTGGTTATTTATAAATCACCAGTACCATACCAAATCTCGGTTATTTTAAAATTGAAGGTACCAGTACCGTACCAAACATAAAAGGATCCAATACCGTATTATACCAATTTTACGGTTCAATACAGTTCGGTTCTGTGCTATTTTCGGTTCTAAAAAATTTAAAAAATACAACTTTAATCTCATCTTTAATCAAATACATTTAGAGAAAATATGATTACCAGCCTAAAAAAAATAGCATGAAAATCTGAATTAAAATTGCAATCACATTTTTGAACAACCTATTTCGCAATTCAATCACTTGCAAATACAATAATTCATTCAATATTCAAATACAAACCATTAAAATATATATTACTGCTAGCATAAAAATATTTTACAGATAGCAATCATTAAAATAAATAAATAAATTTACAAACTTTATGTAGCACTAAAATACATGTCCAAAATTAGCAAAGGAATGTTATTACTTCCCCTCAAAATTAGCACTCCATATTTAATCTTGGCATAAGGGACTCAATAATCTCAGGATCTTGAATAATTTCTACAATAAAAGTAAAAAATTACGTCAATAAGACTTAACAGCATCAACAATAAACAAACATATGTAAGAAGTAAAGAAATGTTACATGACTCTATGCTTTCAATATCCTCTAATGATTCTTCTAGTTGGATAGGTTTATTTGAACTTCTAAGCCAATCTTCACAACAAATAAGGACCTCCGCTGTTGTAGGAAGTAAAGAACTTCTATATTGTTAAAAGATGTTTTGACAATTATTTCTCAAGTTTTGTTTGATCCTTTTCAAAAAAAATTAAATTTATAAATATAATTTAATATTTTTTATATATTTTAATATTAATTTATAATATTTTAAAAGTTAATAAATTAATTATTTCTAAATATTTAATTTTTTAAGTTTTATTAGTATAATAATATAAAAATTATTTTTAAAATATTTATTTCTTAATTTTAATATTTATATAAATTAATACTTTTAGTATAATTAATATTATTATTCTTAAAATAAAAATATTATATAATTAAAAATTAATTTATTAATAAATATAGTGTAAATAATATTTTATTTATATAATAATATCTTTTATAATTTTTACTAATTTATATGATTTTTTATTAAATTAAGTAATTTTTTAATTAACTTATCAAAAATTTCTAGATAGTAAATAAATTTTAAATCTAGTATTATAGTATGTATATTAGATTACTAGTATCAATATACTATGTGACATATTAATATATATAACTTATATTTTTTATAGAGTATAAAGTATATTATAACATTATAGTTATTTTTAATATGTATTATTTTTTATATTTCGATAACAATTGCTTGAATTATATAAATGATAAATATAAAATAATTTTTTATAGAGTATATGTATTATTTTTTGATATATTTATTATTTATATAATATAAATAATTATTTATAAATATATATAAAAATTCGGTTCTACGGTTTGATCCGGATCGTACAAGACGGATCGGTTCGTACTACATGACGGTTTTACTAAAGAACCAGTGACTGCATCGTAATAGTAAAAAAATTCGGATCGGTTCAATTCGGTTATAAAACTTTCGGTTTTTTCTTGCCTGTACTTTTCTATGACGGTTATTCGGTTCGGGTGGGAATCACCGAGATCCATGCTCAGCCCTACTTCCCATATGCTCTTTCCATTGTTTTCTCTCCACTCCTGTATTTCCTCAAATAAAAGAATACCTATATTTTATATCTATCTTATTTAAATTACAATTTAAATATCTTAAATTATAATTGGATGACATTTAAAATAGAATTTTTGTTTAAATTACAAATTATGTACAAAAAAAATAAATAAGTTACTTTTGACTTAAAGAGACACTCCCAAGGGCTTTCTTTTATTATGGGGAAACTTCAATCAAAATAAGTATGTTATTAAAAATTTGGTTGCAATACACAGCTTTTTTTCTTGTGTTCATTATATTCTTTTGTTTATAGGAATGAGGTGAAAGGTATTTTCTGAACTTAAGACTGTATAAACATTTAAAGGATTATTCGTAGTAGAGTTCTTAATTATTTATAATTTTGATTCTATGTCTTTTGGTTAGCTATCTTGCATTTTGAATTAAGTGAATACTTGAGTAGAGTGACCTATTAATTTAAGTTTCTGTACTGCTTAGCTTTCTTTGATTGGAGATTTTGACTTAATCACATTAGTTTGCTTTACCGTATATAAGCTTAACTTCAAACTCTTAATAAGATTATTTAATTATTAATATGAGATCAGTGAGTCAACTTAATGCCTATTTAGTAAATTTCTTAGATTTTTTTAAGATAGAGACTCATAATCGAATTCTTTATAGTAATTTATCTAACTAATTGTTAGGAAAATTCCGCAGGTGCACAAATTGCAATAAGTAGTAAATAATAGATATGAGTATCATTTCCACGAGAAAATTGATATTAAATACTAGCCTTAATTATTTTTCTAGAATATAAGAAAATCAAATAATTGTAATTGAATAAATAATTATCAGAAAAAGAAAACTTAAAGCTAATAATATTTTTTTTAAATCTAATAATTAAAAATTAAAGTCTGGATTCATTTCACTAGCTATTACTCAGATTATAGGATCTTTTTACAATTCAAATTATTAACTTTAGTCAAAGGTAAATCATTCAAATTACTTAGAGTCTCTTTCAAGCTCATCTAAGAATATCAAAGTCAATTATGATTTATTTTTATGGTCACATCAACTAATTAGGGTTCATTAAATTTATTAGTAATTTATTACTTCCCGAAGGATTGTCTACTTTCATGATCGAGGTTTCTAAGTTTTATAAGTCTATGAGCTGATAAATTATGCAACTTTTGCTGTCTCTAATTTTGTCGCGACCCCATCTATGGGCCCGTGACCGGCACTAGAGAATGGGTAGGCGTAAGGCCACTGAATCCCGTCGTAAGCCTAATACTCACTAACTGAATTAAATCTCATCTCGTTTTACTGGTACCACAATTATCTTAACAGTTATATTTTACATAATTAATTCGGTCTGCCAAAAGAATTAGGCGAGACTCGAAACTACAGAAAATTTCAACTGGTACATCTACTGTTACTACTGCGGAGAATCTAAGATTTTACAAATTAACATACCAAATCAAATATACCACCCGATAATGAAGGAGTCGGGTTACTAGATAAGAGTCATGGGAAGACTAACAGTCATGGATATAAAAAACAGTAAAATTGAGACTGTCAGTCTCGAGAGTGAGTTAAATCATATATCTAAAAATATTTGCATATACTTCGATAATACATTTATTTAATTTGAAATAAACATAAGTCATGTAAAAACATACGTGTCATGCCATGCTTAAATAAAATAATTTTCACACACAACGGGATGGAGTACTCCAGTAGAACCCTAATCCCAACACAAACATCTCGATCAATCTCCATATTGACATTTCGACTAATCTCAACTCTAACATCCCGACTAATCTCATTCCAATAGGACTGGCGCCCAGAGAGCAAAACTCGACCAGGATCCTTAACTCCAGTCCGGTCACTAAATGTTCACTATTAGCCTTAGCCTTTCGGCTCTCTTATTCCAATAAGACTGGCGCCCAGAGAGCGAAGCTCGACCAGAGACCTTACCTCCAGTCTGGTCATTTAGGTTTCCAAATAAGCCGACGCCTAGAGAGCAATGCTCGAACAAGGACCTTTACTCCGGCAACCAAACTCTACTAAGCCCAAAGAGCGATGCTCGACCAAGAAAAATCCTAAACCTTCCTTTTAAATTTACCATTTTACTCCTTTTCCATCACTCACAGATTTATACCGGAACACTTATCAAACTAATATGTTCTACTGTCGTCCCGTGCCGTGTCATCATGCAATAAATAAATCAATGATAAAGAAAATGATATATAAATGAATAGTAATCAAAAGCATGATACAAATAAATAATAATTAAATAAATAATTTGAACTTGTAATAAAATAACCATGATAGCAAATAAAAAATTTATGCATGTCACACGTAAGCAGACATATGATTTTAACTCACAGCTTTGGCGACCTTCTAGCTCTGCTTTGGTGCCTTGGTTGGAGCGAGCTGAACAGACGGATTATCTAATCACGGAAAATAATTTATCAATAACACTGAAACAATTGACAATTAACCATAGGTCTAGATTCCTAGGACTGACTGTCTAAGAATCATGACTCGGGTAAATTCTACCGAAAATTCGGTAGAACCTCCCCTAAAACACGGACGTTTACCTCCCATAAAACGGGTCCAAGACTTGCCAGAAAAACTCTTCAAATATCCAACAATTTAATACAACGGGAGTCGGGTCCCCAAGACTTCACTAATTTCCCGACTCTGCCACACAGCACAAAAATCACGACTACAGCAGGCAGTCCAACAAACTATTATTTTTGACTCACAAATATCATCTAATGCTCAACACAAATCAATAAGCATAAATTAAACCAAATAATTCCAAGATCAACGGGCTAGAGAAAATTACCGAGACGCTTGATTGCTCGGTCGACTCGCCTCCAGCCGCTGGAGTCCGATCGAAGACCAGAACACACCATCGGACTCGAAACAACGCGCTGATGACAATTCCCGCTTCCAATTTTCTGATCCGACCCCCGATCATCTAGAGAGATTTGCGGACGATCTCGACTGTCGATTTACAAACAAAGTTCGATCGCCACAAAACTGGTGTCATTGTAAAGCTCGAGCTGAGGAGAGTCGGGATACGCCCTCCGACCGTCCATAGCTCGTCGGAGCTCGCCGGAAAAGCCGAAAACATCGGCTGCCCCCTACTTTATCTCTCCATCGGATCTTCCTTCTTCGGCCACCATTGGCGTCGCCGCTGCTACCAAAAGGAAGCTCTCGCCGAGGGGAGCCGATCACATGAAATGGCCGAAATGGCCTCCAAACCCGCTGGTGCCGCCATGCAGCCCATCGGCCGCCACTAGTGTGCCACCGGACGCACACCTCCGCCTTCTTCTTCTTCCTAGTCTCCTTCTCTCCCCCGATTTTCCTTCTCTATCTTTTCTTCTTTCTTTCCTTCCAATGTCGACATTAGGTCCCTGAAGTGTTCTTTCTTACCTTTTGGTCCCTCAACTTTGTCAATTACTGCAATTTCGTCTTGTAAAATTTTCAATTAACCCCTAAATTTTTCTTTGGCCTTTCAATTAAGCCCCTAACTATTTAATTTGGGCCAAAATAGAATTATTGAAAATACACAATTACATATATACCCCTGCCGACATATTTATTTATAAAAATACTAAACATACAAATTTTCATTAAAACCCCATATTAGTGAAATTATACTTTTAATCCTTATTCCAAAATAAATTTTCAATTTAGTCCTAACACACAATTAAATTAAATAATTAATTTGCTAAATATTTTCTAACTTAAAATTAAATACCACTAGCTAATTAAAATACCAATTTCCCCAAGAGATTTATATTATAAAAACATCCTTTACAAATTCTTCCAATATATAATTTTTTATATATACATATACATTTGGGTAAAATTTGGAATGACCAAAAATATAATTTATTTCTCAAATGATTTACTTAATCAACTCCTTAAAAATCAAACTAATTGGATATAGAAATAACTCCTTTATTTGTCTAATATTAAATTTTAAAATTGAATTTAAATCATTCCAATTAAACCGAATAAAAATATAATTAAATTAATTTAAATAAAACTCATTTATTAATCATTATTAATATTATCTTTATTAAAGAAAAATCTCGGATATTACAAATTTATCCAAATACATGTACTTAATCAGGTCTAAAATCAAATACCCAAACAAGTAAAAGCAAATTATAAAATTGACTAAAAATCAATTATGTGACAGCCTGACCTAGAGAAGCTGTTCGACGAGAGCGGAAAAAGTGGACATCGGGACAAGGATAGGATGCCTGGACAAGGAGCGGCTTCCGGCAGGCTTCTAGAATGGTAGCACTCTGAGGTACGGGAGTACATGAATGAATCAAATTGCACATCAAAATGGGATATGGAATGATTGATAATATATATATATATATATATATATATATATATATATATATATATATATATATATATATATATATAAAGAGTTGGAAATAATCATATGAGGCACCTTTTGGTTATTTGGCGGTGGAGTTGTAAGAACTTCAAAGTTAAACGTGCTTAGTGCAAAGAATTCCCAGGAGGTTAGAACCACCATAGGGACAAAATCGTGATGTCAGTAGGGGCCAAAGCGGACAATATCTCATGTGATCTGATTCCGGGTCGTTACAAATTCATTGAAAGGAAATAAAGATCCACACAAGTAATAGACTAGCTACACAAATCTAAACCCTAAGAAGAGTTTAGCTTGTTTTATTATAATTCAAACTCTTGAATCTTTGCATAAATTTTTTTGCAATCTCTTGAATTTTTATACAAATCTTTTTGATCTCCTTGAATAAGTCTTAAAAAACTTGTATTTATGATGGTTGTTGGTTTAAAATGGCTACTTGTCCCCCCTTTTATAGCCAAATCAAAGAAAATCTTATTTTGTCCTAAATTTCTGAGTTTCTTGTGAAAGAAACTTTTATTCCATATAGCTTGGCACATGGCCATGTCATGTCCTTTACCTTACAGCACCGCTTAGTGCATGCCTATGTGTAATGTCATTACTGAACTTTCACAACTTCTTCGATATGGGCAGAAGCAAGCATGGTTTGAAGCACGCCCATGTGATTTTCGTATGTTATAATGTTCAGAATCTAGTAGTAGATACAGCTTCTAGCATGGTTGTGTGTTAAGTCATACTTCCTTATCCTTCTTCTGGTGTGTAACACCGGCACAAGCATGACCATGTTGGAAGCCGTGGCATAGCTTTTCATGTTCGTTTAGGATCCCTTTCTCATCTTTCCTATAAAAAATAAAAAAAACTTATTAAAATCAAATATAAATTTTTAAATAAACCAAAAGTAAATAAAATAATAGAATAATGGTATAACTTAAATAAACTCCTAATCAAACCTAAATTCTTCCTAGTTAATATTAATTATTTATTAAAAAATTATTAAAATTCAACTCAAAGACATGTATAAAATCACACATAACAAGTTTCCACACACTAGAGCTTTATTTATCCTCAAGCAAAAATCAAATTTAATACTTTAAAAGCTAGCTCAACTATAATTAAAAAAGTTATAATGCCTAAGTAATGTAAGTTTACAATACCGAGACCGAAAAATATTTGTTAAGAAAGATAATTGGATAAAAGTACATCATATATGAATAGTTTTCTAATCACAATCTAAGCATTTAACTCTTTGAAATCCAATCAACAAAACGCTAGGAAAAGAGCATTAAAGATTATAATTCCTTTGAAAATAAAAATTGGTTGTTAAGGCGTTTTATGCTCCATTTCACAATGTATTTTTCTTTATTGCTTTGATGAGTGCATTTTATGTTCTATCTCATCATCTTTTTATCTCTCTAAACTTTCCATTCTTAGTATTCCCTCGTCGTTCCAGTACTACTAAGCGTGTATATCGCCAAATGGGCCTTTTAGACACTCATACTCTAATTAGAGCATTGGAGTAAATTTAAAGTAGAAAAATTTAAATCTTTAAATATTACTTTTATTAAGAAAAGAGAGATATTATTAATTATACTTTTAAAGAATTAAAAACAAGACTGATTTTCTCCCAAAATCAAGCTCAAATTCAATCCAAAACTAAGCTTATAAGAGCTAAATTATTCACACATGAACACTATGTTCAACTATCTTGAATAAAAAATCATTTAGTAGTTTGATGATTAATAAAAAATACATATACTTATACATCATTGCTCTCTAATCATACTTGAGCTTCAATTTTTACATAGAAAATCAAGATAAGAGTTTTAAGGACAAGCATTACACTAAATGTGGAAAAATGAGTTGAAAATTAATAGAAATTGAACAAAATAAAAAATGAAAACAAAACACAAAATGAAAACAAAACATAAAATGAAAACATACTACACCTAGTTTCTAAATGTATAAAATAAAATATATGATCCTTCCATGCACTACCCTAGGCATTGTCCTTAATAACTAAATTAAGAAGAAGATGTAAAGAAATAGAAAGCATAAATAAGTAAAATAAAAAAAATAAATAAAAGAAATGGAGATGGAAGTACTGCCCTATTTGCGTAAAAATTGGAACATAGTTTTTATCACCTTATAGAAAAACAACATAAAATATTTAATAAGTTACACTGACACAGAATCCTATAAAACATTAAAAATATATAAATAAAATGATAATATCAACCCAAAGTATTTTAAAAATAAGAATTCAAAAACAATCTTAATTGAAATCATCAAAGGGTGCATCATCATCGTCATCATAGGCAGCTTCAGTGTCGTCAACAGCCTCATTGTTGGTGTTATCATCATGGAACTCCTCGGTACCAGCAGCTGCAGAATGAGAAAGAAACACGGGGTGAGGAGCCACTGTAATACCCTAGCTATGGCAAAGGTTAGAGACACCGTCACAAAGCCAATGCAGAAGCTCAGAATGGTATTACAGTTGCTTCGATACTGGGTGCCGGTGATGAAGAAGAAGGTGCCCCATGGAGAAAACCTCATGAGTTGGCATTAGCGAGAATGTCATCTATGGTTCTTTCAAGATATATTGCCCTGCTCTTATGTCAACTAATCGAATCTTTTTCATGACACTTAAGTTAAAAGGAGGCATGCTACACACTTGAATTAAGTTGGTTAGGGTGTTAAAAACACCTAGGTTTTGAGCTAGATTAGTAATATAAGAACCTCCACAAATGACACCCTTTTTCTTTCTAGACATACAAGCCATGTGAAGAGCAAACCGATAACCTAAGTGTGGTACATTCCCCTTATCAAAATAATGCAAATAGAATAAGTCCCGTATGGTGACTACCCCCGTGCTTCCCTATGTCCATAAATGGTAAATGCAAAGAGCCTATGTAGATAGCGCAGGGAAGGACTAGCTATGGTAGAAATTTTGCTAACTCTAGGGTCATAATTTGCATTAGCATTTGGGCGAACTATTTCTTGCCAATACGCAGTAGGACGTGTGTACTCAAAATTTATAAGTGTACTAGAGCATGCATCACTCATGGCAAATATGTTATTATAAAATCCACATCCAACAGCAAACTCATTCAAAGAAATGGAAAATTGCTTATCCCCAAGATGGAATTTCATAAATCTTGGTTTATCATAGTTGACTAGTCCCTTTACAAGTGAAAAAGTAGACAAATGCTCTATAAATAGCTAAAAAATGGCTTTTTTTAATATTCATGAATCTATCTATATTCATGAATCTATCTCATTTGGATACCTCAATCATTTTTCTATTGCTATTATCTAACCTAATCAAGTCTAGATCATGGTAGTCAATCTTATAAGATGGGTGAATAGGTAAAAAGCTTAGAAGGTGTTGCGTTGCTTATCCATAAATGATAAGAGAGGGTGGAGTTGCTGCGAGGAGGAGTGTTGGCGCAAAAATAAAGGTCGAGTTAATGGTGGTGGCATGGTCGTGTCTTCATCATGTGGTGAACAATGTCATTTTATTGATTGCTTCTTGTGTACAATTATTTTTATTCTCATTGTGATTGATGAATAAAATGAAAAATTTTAGTGTGGGGTATGTGGGTTTTAGAAGAAAGGAGTGGGATATATGAAGAAAAGTATGGAAAAGAAACAAAAAGGTAAAAGCAATAGTGGATGGCGACTAGGGTTTTATCACTACCATTTTTATAATACTGCGTGACACGGCCATGTGTGTGCCCATGTCTCTAGCTGTGTACTAGGTCGAGTTCAAATATAGGTGTTATGCACGACCTTGTGTCATTTTGTGTTGCCGGGCATATGTGTTGTGGGGCTAAATTACTTGTGCAACACATGGCGTATGGGAAGCCACACTTGATTCTTTATTAGGCACGATCATGTGTCATGCCGTGTAGTATAATTCCAAGAAGCATGGCCACGAGCAAAACCGTGTTGCTAATTGTGTTTGAATATGGAAATTAAGTGTTAACAAGACAAAAAATGCCTACCTATGTGTAATACTAAGTGTTAAAACATATCGGCAAAAGGTGATGTATGGGCGTGTGCTCAAAAAAATAAATATTGTGCAAACTTGAGCATGGCTAACAACACGGCCGTGTTTCAAACCGTGTCTTGACTGTCATTCCAAATTTCTTTCCCTTCTTGCTTCTTCTTTTCATGCATGAAAACATAAGATGCCAAAAGAAAATTAAACCAAATAAAAGAAAAAGAATAAAAGAAAAGTAAAAGAAAAAATTAAGACTAGGATAAGAGGGTGTTGGGTTGCCTCCTGACAAGGCTTTTTAAAGTCTTAGCTTGATTCTCATTCTAAAAAGATTAAACGGCATTTAGTAGTGCACAAGAGGCACTAGCCAGTATACTCTCATTGTTGAGGTATATCTTGAGCCTCTACCTACTGACTTTAAATGCACCAATCTCCTTGCTCCATACTTCTATAACTCCATGTGGGAATACTTGCTTGATTAGAAAAGGGCCTGACCATCTTGATTTAAACTTACTAGGAAAAAGCTTTAGTCTGGAGTTGAATAGTAAGACTCGGTCTCTCTCCTTGAATTCTTTCTTCATAATGTGCTTATCATGTCATTTCTTAGTTCTTTCCTTATAAATCTTGGCATTCTCATAAGAGTTGAGTCGAAACTCATCAAACTCATTCAACTGAAGAAGTCTCTTCTCACTAGCTCTTTCTAGATTGAAATTTTAAAACTTGGTAGCCCAAAATGCTTTATGTTCAAGTTCTACAGGTAGGTGGCAAGATTTTCCATAAAGTAGCCTATAAGGAGAGGCGCTAATGAGAGTCTTGAATGCAGTCCCATATGCCCATAAAGCATCGTAGAGTTTAGAGGACCAGTTCTTCCTTGATGCATTCACAGTTTAAATTACTCTAGTATAGTCTTGATTACTCTATTAGAGATCTCTACTTTCCCACTGATCTGCGAATAATAAGGAGTTGCAACTTTATGAGTGACTCCATACTTTTTTAACAAATTCTTAAATTGATGGTTGCGAAAGTGCAAACCACTATTACTAATAATCGCTCTAGGAGTTTCAAAGCTTAAGAATATGTTCTTACATAGGAATCTAGTCACAACCTTAGCACAACCTTAGCATCATTTGTAAAGAATGCTATTGCTTCCACCTGTTTAGATACATAGTCTACACCTACTAAAATATACTTGTTCCATAAAAAGCTTGGGAATAGACCCATAAAATCTAATCTTTATACATCAAAGATCTCTACTTCTAGAATACCATTGAGAGGCATCTCATTGTGTTTCCCGACGTTACCCATCTGCTGACATCTATTGCACTTTAATACATAATCTCTAGCATCTTGGAAGAGGGTTGGCCAATAAAACCCACATTGAAGTACTTTGGTGCATTTTTTGTAGAACTAAAATGTCTACCACACTTAAAGGAATGATAATGATTAAGGACATTGTGGACTTCATCTTCGGGGAGGTACCTCCTAATCAAACTATCTCCGCACCTCTTATAGAGGAGAGGTTCCTCCTAGTAATAAAACTTGATATCCGAAAAGAATTTCTTCTTTTGTTGATAGGAGAGTTTAGGAGGGAGGACACCATAAACTAGATAGTTTACAATATCAGCATACCAGGGTATTGAACTCTTGATTTGCATTAGGTATTCTCCTTTGAAATATTTATCAATGAGTAGTTTAGTCCCTCTATTTGTCAATTCTAATCTTGGAAGCTCATCTGCCATAACAGACCAACCTTGTCTTTAATTTCTAAATCAAACTCTTGAAGTAGGAGAATTCGTCTTATGAGGTGTGGTTTTGCGTATTTCTTTGAAAGGAGATACCTCAGGGCAGTATGATCAATAAAGATAATCACTTTACTATCTGTCAAATAAGCACGAAACTTATTAATTGTAAAACCCACAACTAGAAGCTCTTTTTCAGTTGCATTATTATTTAATTGAGCTTCATCAAGGGTGTGACTAGCATAATAAATAGCATAAGCTTGCTTATTTCGTTGCTGCCTCAAAATGGCTCCCATAGCATAATTACTTGTGTCACATATAATTTCAAAAGGAAAACTCCAATCGAGAGGTTACAAGATTGGTGCATAAATTAAGGCCTTTTTCAATCTGCAAAAAGAATAAAGACAATCTTTATCAAATATAAATTAAACATCCTTAGATAAAAGATTGGTAAGAGGTTTCGCTATTTTAAAGAAATCTTTAATAAGTCTTCTATAAAACCAGCATATGCCCCAAAAAGCTACAAATTCCTTTCATACTTGTTGGTGGTTAAAGCTTCTCAATGACTTCAATCTTGGCTTTGTCAACCTCTATGCCTTTATCGAACCACTCTTTTTATGACCATAAAGTGGGCGTTTTCCCAATTCAACCAGGTTATCCTCTTTACATCTCTGCAGCACTTTAGACAAGTTATTTAAATAATCTTCAAAAGAATAACTATAGACAGAGAAATCATCCATAATGTTCTCTACGAATTTAGAGAATATTGCCATCATACACCTTTGAAAGGTGGCAAAGGCATTGCATAACCTAAAGGGCATGTGTCTATAAGCATAAGTTCCGCAAAGACAAGTAAAAGTAGTTTTTTCTAGTCTTCAGTGTGAATTGGGATTCGGAGAAAACCCGAATACCTATCCAAATAGCAAAAGAAAGAATATTGAGCTAATCTTTCTAACAATTAATTAATGAAAGGAAGAGGAAAATGGTCTTTCCTAGTAGCCTTATTCAAGTTCCTATAGTCAATACACATTCTCCATCCCGTGACAGTTCTAGTAGGGATTAACTTCGATGGTTGGTTTTACAATGCAATTTTGGTTTCCTGTAAGACTTGGAACCCCATACTCTTCTAAAGCGCTAGCTTGTCCTGCTGGTTCAACCATTCTTCTATCTCTTTCTCTTTTCTCCTTTCAGTTCTTTTTGCAAGTCCTTTTGATTTTTGGATTTACTTTCTCTAGTTCAAGATGTTTTGATCTTGTTTACATAAACAAGAGTCAAGTCCCTGAATAGAAAAAGTAAATATAATTAAATAAAATAGAAATAAAGATGTTAGTCTAGTAGAAATAAAAAATACGCTAACATTGGTATTATCAATCTTTTCGGCAACGACGCCTTTGTTAGAAAAATTCCGTAAGTGCATGGATCATAACAAGTAGTAAAGAGTGAATATGAGTATCGTTCCTACGAGGAGATTGATACTAAGTACCAGTCCTAATTGTATTTTGACAATCTAACAAAATCGAATAACTATAGTTGAATAAAGGATTAATAAATTGCGTCTTATTGCAAATTTGGTATATCCTTTTAATTTTTACTTTAACAACCAAATTTTGCTAATTTATTGTAATTATAGCCAAATAAAAATCTGAGTCAAAATCGAATGACATGGCAAGTGATGTGTCTTAAATTTTTTAAACACCTTACATGTTACTACCACATGTGCTTATACATCACAAATAAATAACTAAGATTAGGTTAAACTTATAACTCTTAACCATAGATAATAAACTTCCAAAACTTTACCAATACATTTTGCCTCTACTTAAAAAATCCATAAAATCTTGTACGAAAATGAGGAGAGAAAGAAATAATCCTTCATCATTCATTCTTATTATTATTTCATGATTTTGTTACCCATTTGTATTCTTCTATATCTTTAATTAGGATTTTTATTTTTTCAAACACAGAAAGAAAGAGAAACTGTTGATTAGGGATTTGTTTAGAGAGAGAAAGAAATTGTCAGTTTTTACAGCTATGAATTCGAGTGGAGAACCTTCAATCGATTCATTTACTCTTAGAGATAGATTTTGTTTGAAGCATAACATAGAGATGTGTTGCTACACCTCATGGACTATATTAAACACTAACATAAGATTTTTTTGGTGTTCTTTATAGGAGAAGAGAACTTGTGAAGGCTTTGAGTGGTATATGATCCTGAGAGTTTCCCGAGAGATCAAAGAGTATTTGCAAAGAATTACCAGCAAATTGATGCACTTGAAGAATTATGCTTGAAGAAAGATGGCGAGCAAAAGATGTTGGAGATGAAAATCAAAGAGTTCAAGGAGAAACTTACTCTAAAAAAAGCAAAAGATAAAAAAACTTGAAGGAAGAAAGAGTTATGCTAGTTGAAGAAGTCAAAAAATGGAGCGTGAACTTGTTGCTAAAGCTTTAAGAGAATTCAAAGTTAGGATTGTAATCTTACTATGTATTGTGCTTGTTAGTATGTGTAAAAATTGTGCTAATGAAGTACAATAATATATACCTGCCTTAAAGGGTCTTATTTCAAAAAACCTGTAAGTTAATAAAGTGTTAAAGGTACTCATGCCTTTTTTGTGCTCATCTTAGTGTGCTACATTTATGGAGTAGATTTTCCTAGCATCTCAGAGCATAACAGTGAAATAAGAAATCAAACATAAACTTATTAAACATAAAAAAGAAAAGAGGACAAAAATTCTATTAGCATAAAAAAATAAGCAATATTGGCCTGAGTGGTATCTATAACAAAATATCAATTGTCTGTAGAAAAAACATGACAATTGCTACTAAAATAGTGTTCTAATAAGACACATTTCGTTTAAGTTGCAGCCTAAGATAACAGATTTTCTATTAAAAAAATATGGCACTTTGGTCTAAGTTACAGCCATTAAAATAAAAATAGTTGCTGAACAAAATAACATGAGAATTGAATCTACCTTAAACTTGCATGCCCTTCTTGACTTATTTGAAATTCCCAATTTGTTTGGTGCAGTAGCCTGTGATGTTGTTGATTTATACATAACTGAAGTTTGAGAGCTTTGTGTTGGAGTACTTTTTGCAGCTGATGCAGTTGTTGTTGCCCCACTGACGAACTTAACAGTGGATTTTCTAAGCATCTATGAACCAAAAAAGTTCTCATTAACAATAGCAGCAAAAATAAAATCAAAATAATAGTTAACAAATTTCTAAAAAAAAACTATATAGCATGTCTCAGAGAAGATCGTCTCATAGTTAAAGTTGTTGTAGACTGTAGAGTTGTAGTTGTAATCTTTATAGGCCTTTCTCTCTTAGCCTGAAAGAAAAAATCATAATAAACATTACTAAAGGCACTCATATATACCTTCATAGGTTTACTAGTAGATGGATATCAATATAAGGGTAAGCCCTTCTATTATGACCAACTCCAAGACAATACTGGCATATCATGACCATACCATGTCTCCTTAATATCCCTGGCACCTTTGGCTCCTCATCTGCAACTTTTTTCCTTTTGTTCTTAGGCCTTCCTGGTATTTTCTTATACGAGGGAAGCAATAATGCAGCTACATTAGTTCGAGGCCACATTTTTAGACCATTTAATGGTTCTAAACCATATTTATACACTTCCTCATATTGAGACTTTTTGTAATAAGGATCTACATTAATGGTGTAACTGATCAAAGTTAAAAAAGAGACTCTATTACAAATCAAAAGCTACATTGATGGCTCAAGTACAAGATTTTGCAAATAGCAGTGGAACAAGGAATACTCAAGCTGAACAATCTATAAATCTCCAAGAGAGAATTAATAATCTCTATTCATGTATAATATTATTAAAATTTTATATTACTAAATTGAAAATTAAGTGATAAATTATGCAAAAATGATTAAAATTGTACTAAAAGAAGCTAAAAAGGAATAGTAGAATTACTTATTGAATGTTAAATGGAATAAAGCAAAAAAAAAAAAAAGTAAAGAGAAGATTGACATTTGATTCTCCAATTTCAAGAGTCCCACCTTTTCTTTTTCAATGAATCATTTAACCTTACAACATTAACAATTGGACAACCGGATGTCAATATCGTTTAGTAACTTTTTACCAAATATAAATAAATTATGAATAGAAAGACTTGATTTTTAGATTTAAGGCTTCTAATTTCATATCGTCAAAGAATAAATCATGGATACAACAATAAGATTTAATATTAAATTTACTAATTTTTTGAATATATTTATTCTAATCATATTGTTTTTTCTAAAAGATTTTTTTTTTATTTTAAACATAAGTCAAATAATTAATTAAGATATCTTCTTGCATCTATTGCATAAATATTGTAGCATGTTTAAAAATAAAACTAAATTAAATATGATCATCATCAGGATTTATTATCAAATAATTAAATAATGTATAACATCATTAAAATTTCATATTATCATACTAGAAACTAAGTGATAGATAGTTTAAGAAACTAAGTAATAGATAGTTTAAGAATCATACAAATTATATTAAAAGGAGCTAAAAGAAATAAATAAAATTTAAACAATAATTTCTTATGTTTTAATAAATAGCTTGAATTGAAGAGAAAAAAAAACAGTTGAACTTGAGCAAAAATAAAAATGATTTTTCAATATTTTCTCTTTATTTCTTCTTTCCAATTAAAATTAATAATACATAAATATTGGATATTGAAAATTAAATAATATATAAACATCGGGTATTGAGAATTATGAGTACCAAGTATACATATTCTAATTTTCTAAGTTATTATATTTTAAAGTTTTTTTTATTTATTATTTTTATATTTTATAAATGAGAATTTAAATTAACTGTTTTAGATTAATAATAAATAAAAAATAGATTAAATAATTAAAACTTTTAAAAATTTAATAGAATGTCATACATTAGTTAAATAATGAATAATAAATGACAAATTATTATTTGTTGGTTCTCCTTCTTTTTTCTTTTTTCTTTCCAACTTTAATATGTATAGATTTATGGATGGCACTAAGAAGTTAGCTAAGAGAGAAAGAAAACGCGATGATTAGTTTTTTTGTTGGATAATTTTTATTTATATTACCCTAATAAATACGATAGCAATAAGCAATTATAAATATTTTAGACATTAATAATTGAATATAGAGAAATCTATCTATAGAGATATTTAGTATATGAATAACTTCTATATAGTGATAAAATATTACTGGTCCAACTTGGATCACTTATAAATAGAAATAAACTTTTTATTGTTATAAATTATAAATTTTTTTTAAGTCTTACTTTAAGAAAATATTTCTCTACATAGTAATATTTGCATATATAACTTTAAGAAATATATGTTATGCTATATTTTATCTTATTGGAATATTATTTTGTTTCATCCATCTTATTTATATAATATAACAAAATATTTACTTATATTATTTCTGGTTTCTATCATTTCACCAGTAAGGCTAAGTATTAAATAAAAAAAATTAATATTCAAATCTCTATTAAATTATAATCTCTTCATAATCATAAATGTTATTTGATCCCAAGTATCGATTAATTTGATATATAAATTAGGATATAAACATTAACTAAGAAAAAAATCCTTATTTGTATATATAAAATCACAATAAAAGTGACACTATGTGAAATTTTTCATTTTGATTAGTTGTTGGTCTTTAATTGAATTTAAGAAAACTTTTTAAAAATGCACTAAGAAAAACTTAAAAAGACAATAAATTGATGGTTTTACTCGAAATATAATCAATTAAATTAAAAATTTCGACTTTTTAATTATATTAACAAATTCTTTCAAGATCATAAAATAATATCAATTTTTTTTTCTATTTTTTCTCAAATATGCTACCTAAGAAAAAATCTATTAATTTATTAATGGTATCAGAAACAATTAAAATAAAAAAAATAAGTTCAAAATATGCTAAATGAAGGCCTTATATCCTGAATCTAATGTGGTCCGGCCAGGTGCAACACACGCATCAGAATTGTGATGCACATGTCAAAGTTGTGACGAGTGTTTTTCTTTTTAAAATTTATTAATTTATATTCATTAAACATTAACTAAATATTTATTGATTAAATATTAAATATTCATTGTTTATCAACTTTATCTTACTAAAAAGATATTTGTATCATGATATAAATATTTATAGGATAATTTTAGTTTTACCTTTTTTTTTGCTTACTAACTGTAAAGATGATTTATATTATGTGTATGTTATATATGTCCGTTTAAATAAATTAATGAATATTGTATTCAATAATAATGAATATAATGAATATTCATCATCAAACTAATGAATATTTATACCTATAAATTATGAATACTTATATCAATTATGAAATTATTTCAATATGCATCATAAAAATAATGAATCTAACTTTCATAAAAAAATCAACATCATTTCATCTGTAAATAAATATTTCACGACGATTTGAGAAACATATATAAATTTATAATTACTGAATTGACAATAACAAATTAATAAATATGTAGATCATAAATAATAAATATCATTTACTAAGATAATAAACATTTAAAAATTGATTGAATATAAAATAAACATTGTTAAGTAAACAATGAATATTATTCTATGAATGATGAATATTGATGTCCATTATTAAAATATAACATTTTTGGTTATGGAATTATCAATTACATATTAATAAAATATTTTAAATTGTCAAATATGCAAAAAAATTAGTTTCATTCACTAATAATATAAGATTTTAGTATATATAGAGTTTCTAAGAATTATATTATATTATTTTTAATAAATAATTTATTTTATCATTTGTCGAAAATATATTAATTTTTAATTCTTCAGAATATATGACTAATTGAAAAATAAAAAAATCTTACTAATTATGTTAGTTTCTAAATTTTATTTACCTATAATAAATATATATATATATATATTAAATTTTGAGATATATATTCTTTTTAACATATGTTATTATTAAATAAATATTAGAAAAATCAAAAAATATATTAAAAATATTAAATTTATCATAAGATATTATAAATAATTATAAAATATCAAAAATTCTATTTAATTTTATTTATCAATTTAATTTATAGTAATTTTTAAACTCAAAAATAATAGGGACAATCCTAAAACGTATGGGTAAAAATTAATTTTTATAAATATAAGAATATTTACTTAATACATAATTTTAAATAATATAAATATTAATTTTATAATATATTTTATTATAATCTCAAATTAAAAAAATTAACAACTAAAATGTAGAACATAATTCCGAAAGTATGTCTCTCTCTCCAACCCATGATGCAAGATGGACTGGATGCCGGGCATAAATTGCCTGCTAAATCACCGTGTCAAAAGTGAGTTTTGATATTAACATAATGCTCATGGGTAATCTATCAAACACATTATCAGCTATCCATCAAAGCAAGAGCATGGGCCATAAAGCCAATACCATAAATCCAAGATCAAATTCAATGTTATTTGGACCAAACTCTTGCTAAAAACGAAATATTAGACAATCGATGTAATAGAAAAATTAGATAAGGTTAAAAAAATTCTTGCTCGTATCTGGTGTATATATTTTTATTTATATAATAAATTTATAAATAATTGATACATATTTATTAATTTTAAATAATAAAATATATATTAATTATCAATAATAAAATATATAAAAACTGTATGAATATATATTATTTTATTATTAATTATGATATATATATATTAAATTTAGATAAAAATTTCATATTATATACTAAATCTGATCTAAACATACATATAAACTATAATGAAATAAAATAAGAAATTAATTCTTATCCTCTTCTTTCTCTTTCTAGCAGCATTTTAGAGTTGACATCCGGGAAAGCTAGAGTCTCTTGTAGATAATGGAATCACCCATTCCGAACTCTTCAAAGCTCCTATCTCCCGGCATGCCTTGAAAATCGTACTTAACTCTTTTAATTTTGAGTTGTATTATTTTCCACTGTAAAATAATTAAAAATAGAAATTAAGAAACTTTGATTTTGATTACGTTATCTTCTCCATGCTAGAAGACAAGTTAGAATTTTCTGAAAAGCACAACAACTTCCAAAACAACCTTTCTCGTGCCTATGTGATGCCAAGTGCATGATAACAAAACCAGAAGATGTTGATATGCAAGGAATCAAGAATTGCAAAATCAAGATGCAGATAGAGAATGATAATGTACTTGTTGCGAATGAGAGAAAATTTTGAAAAATTAGAATTTATACAAGAGAAAAAGAAAAAGATTCAGAGAAGAAAACAATATAAATATTTTTTATTTTTAAATGAAAATTAATATATATATATCTGCTCAAATTCTTTTACATATTAGTAAATTCATTCAGATTTTTTTTTAAAAAGTACATCTAAAAAAACTGAAAAAGTAAAATTTAAAAAATTTAATTAATATAATTAAAAAGTTGAAAAATTATATTTGAAATTTAATTTCAACAATAAAAACGTTTGCTTTTAAAATGAAAAGTATGATATTCATATACACTAAAGGAAGGTCATGGTGATTGTAAGAAATTGAATACTATTGACCAATCTATTTTCATTCGTCTTGAAGTATTTCCCCTTTTTGCTATAAACAAAAAAAGTTGAAAGATTGCTAAAGAATGACGTGAGAGAAGCATCACTAATGGATCATCAGTTTAGCTGGCCATATTATTACCATATGGCAACAGTTCGACAAGGATCTCTTTTAATAATTAATGATTTGGTTTCTTTGATTTGACTAAATCTCCATTTTTCTTTATGACTTTTGTCTAGACTCGTACCAAAATCAAAATCAAGAGACCCACTTAGTGGGTGCGTTTGGATGTGGCTATATCATGGCATCTTTGAATTTTTTCCTCATTTTCCCTCTTGATTAATATTCTATTTTGGAGTGTTTTTATTCTAAAAACACTTGGGTGCTGTAACAATTTTTACTTGTTTTTGTAAAATTTAATTACTAAAAGATTTTAGTATCTTGTACTTATTATTAAATTTAGCACATGCTTATAAATTTTAAATTTAATTTTCATTAAAATTATCAATTAAATTTACTAATATGATATAAATTTCGACAATAACTAAAAATAGTTGATATAATATTAAAACTGTTGACTCATTCTATTATTAAAATATTATTATTTAGGTATATAAAATTAATTTTTTAACTTTAAAATTTCATTAATTTTATCTATTTTTAACAATAATATTTTAATATTGGAAGTGCTAACTCAGTCTATCTTTCTTTTTATTGTTGTTAGAGTATCTAGTTGAGAGAATAATTTGCAGCATAATTTAAACAAAAAAACTAATAAACTTTTAAATATAAGAAACTGAAGAATAATTTGAGCAAATTCTTAAAAAAATTGAATTGCTAAAGTAAATAATGAAAAATTATTGACAAAATAAATAATAAGAATGTTTATAGCATCTAAGCCCTAATGGAACTCTTGTGAATAATAAATCAAACAATTAAAGAATTAAAATTTTAATAGAAGTAGAAAATATATCAAATAACTCTATTCCAAACTGTAATCGATGTTTATTGGACCATAATCGACGATAGGAATGACTGGTTGAATAGTTGGTTAAGTTGATATCCAACCCCCTTTCGCACAGTCTTTAATCGAGAGTTGGATCGGCGGTGATGCTCCTTTGAGCCTACGACCAGTTAGGCACTATAAACCTCATCATTCAACTACACTTGATGAAAATTCGATCTCAAATTTGGTTCTTCATAAGGTAGCTTGACGTCTCGCAAGAACAATAATAAATCAACAATATTAAAGGTCTTAGAGATATTTAAACAGTTTGGCAAATCCATCACATAAGCATTATCATTGGTTTTATTTGTAATTTTGAAAGGACTATACTTCCTTGGCTCCAACTTGTTAGAATGATTTGTTCGTAATGCACTATTTAAAAAAGAATATCATAGCCTTATCACCTACGTTAAATACTTTATGCTTCTTATGCCTGTCAACTGTTGCTTTGTATTTTGCATTAGCTTTATTTATCTTGCGCCTCACACTCTCTTGCACTGATTAAATTTTCTTTGCCAATTGCTCAACTGTAACACTAACTTCAGGAGTCTTGGGTAGAATATAAAACATGATTAGGAGCTTTCATATAAACAATAAAAAATGGTGATCTATCTATAGAACTATGAATGACATTGTTATAAGCAAATTTTGTCTATGCAAAGCAAAATCCCACTACTTTGGTCTAACACTACAAATACTGCAAATCAAATTTCTCAAAGTGCGATTCACTACTTCAGTATGACCATTAGTTTATGGATGAGCTATAGTACTGAAGTTCAATGAAGAATCAAACAACCCTACAAATGTCCTCCAAAATTGACTCAAGAATTCAAAGTCACAATTAGATATAATGGTCTTTGGCACTCCTTATAGCTTGACAAGCTTCTTGAAAAACAATTTGGATGTAGAAGTAGCATCTCCAGTCTTATAGCATGGAAGAAAATGTGTCATCTTCAAGAACCTATCAACCACAACAGAAATAGAATCTATACCTTGTTGGATTCAAGGCAAGTGCAATATAAGATCCATGGATAAGTCCTCCCAAATAGCACTAAGCATTGACAATGGTTAAAGTCTTGTATTGCTCAATTGCCTTTTCAATGATTGCCATATAGAACACTTGGAAAAAATGGTGTTGACATCTCCCTAAAACTTAAGCCAATGATACTGCCCCTTAACAGCTACAACTGTTTTATCTCTACCCAAGTGCCCATCAATCCTCCCTGCAAGTCTCAAATAATATTCTCACGAGGGTGTGTGCAAGGCACACACAACTTATTCCCTTTCATAAGTAAACCATCATGCAAAGAATAATCTCCCAATGGAATATTAGACTTGCGATGTTTCCGCACATTCTTGAAATCCACATTTTCTGCGTACAAATCTTTCAAGCACTCAAAGCCAACTATTTCCATACTAAGAGTCTTAATTAATATCACGTGCCTACTCAACATGTCTGCCACCTTATTTTGCTTTCCTGCTCTTTTTGACAATCTTATATGAGAATTTATCAATAAAAGCAAACCATCTAGCATGCATATCACTCCTTATCCACTTTTAATTACTAAAAAACTTAATAGCTTAATTATTAATATATAAAATAAATTCTTTAGCAATCAAATAATGTTCTCATATTCTCAAATCTCGCTCAACTACATACAACTCCTTGGAATAAGCAAACCACTTCCTCCTAGCCTCATATAACTTCTCACTAAAGAAGGCTATGAGACACTTTTCTTGAGACAAGAGAACACCAATACCCACACTACTTGCATCACACTTTACCTAAAACAACTTATCAAAATTAGGTAAAGCTAATATAAGTGCAGTATACAACTGCTCTTTAATCAAAGGAAAAACATGCCTCTTGCTCTTCACTCCATTGAAATATACCATTCTTTAAATACTCAGTAATTGTTGCAACAATACTACTAAAATATTTTATAAAATTTCTATAGAAAATACTTAACCCACAAAAACTCCTTACATCACTCCCATTCTTAAGAGTAGGCCACTTTCTAATAGCTCTCACTTTCTTCCTGTCTACCTTAATCCCATCTTTATTAACCAAAAACCTTAAGAATAATAAATTCTTACTCATAAAAAATGTACTTTTTAAACTAGCATAGAGTTTATTCTCCTTCAATATAAATATCACTTGTCCAATATGGCTAATATGCTAATTAATAGATTTACTATAAATCAGGACATCATCAAAATACAAGACAACAAAACTACTAATATAAGAATGTAATACTTTATTCATCAGCCTCATGAAAGTACTTGGAGAATTGAGTTTTAGAACTTTAGATATTAGCTAATGCAAGATTATATGCCACATAGTTACCCATTTTAATAGTATAGCTGTAACACCCTAAAAATCTGGGTTTCCCGAAATTTATGCATATGATGGGCTAGAAATTTATAGGTGAATTTATATAAAAATCTATATTAATTTGAATTTTTTGGGTCATGAAATTTTATGGTGCTAGAATTAATTTGGTGATAATTATTATTTTAATTTAATATTTAGTGATAAGAGGATTAATATCTAGGTCATTGAGGTGTTAATAATAAAATTTATAGAGTAATAGAATTGAGGATTTATTAGTACAAAAATTTAGTAAGAGTTTTATTATAATTAGAGATGTAGAGGATCAAAGTTTTAGGAATGAATAATTTAAGAGCTAGTTATAATATTTTCCCTCCCTACACATTTTTAAATACACTCCTCTCTCCTCCTCATTCCCTTTACTTCCTTTTCTCTTCCTTTTCTCTCTAAGATTCTCTACACCTCTCTATCTACACTTAAAGCCCAAAGCAAATTAAAATCTTCCTCATTTTCTAAACCATTTAATGACAAGGATCATCATCAACCTCATCCTTGAAGATTAAAAAGACCCATTTTTCATTTTTTCTATTCTTCTTCTCTTTATTATTTAAGGTTAGAATTTTAACTCTTTCTTTTAGGGATTTTGGGTTAAAATGGAGATACAACATGATTTTGTATGTTGATTTCTTGTTATGAGTGGTTTAATTTGAATAATGATGCGTGAGATTATTATGGATCTTGTGTTTGGTGTTAAACTCATTTGAAAATAATTTATGCATGTGTTTAGCATGATTTCTTGGTGATTTGAGCTTGGTTTATGCTAATTTGTTTGTTTTGGCATGTTAATTTCATGATTTCTAAGTGGATTTATGTTGGGTGTTGTTAAAAACCATTATATTTGTGTTTCGGGTTGTTCTAGAAGTAAGATCCTCCAAAAATCATGTTTTCTGGGCTTTATACGGACCGTGCAGGTTTTTTTTTGAAAAGTGACACGGACTGTGTAGCCCCGTGATGGAGTTTCTGCCTAGCGACATGGACCGTGTCAGTTTTCCCTTGAAAAGTGGCACGTGCAGCTCTGCAGCAGGTTGGACAGTCAATTTTGTTAATTCATATCTTGAATTTTAGAGTCCTTTAATGGTTGATTTTTGGATATGTTGTTGCTATTGAGTCTAATTTATTCGATAGAACTTCTAGAGTGATCCAATGGTTGGATCTTCGGGAAATGCCCTCGGACTAAAGGTTGCCCGAGTGAGTCTATCTTGTGTAATCAGCACTCTTGGTTTATGTAACACCCCCATCACATGCTAACCAATAAACATTAGCCAGGAAGCATACAAGCATCGTAGAATATATACTACAGGTAGATAGGTCAATATGTAGGTTGTTAAGAATCCAGACACAAGGTTATTAACATATAAACATATGATTATACTTAAACATCATTTAACAAGTATTACAAACATCTTCTTATGCCTTATAAGGCATACTTCCACATATATCACATAACTGCACACAAAAATGCATCAGGAGGAGACTTCACAAAACTGGCCCAACTTGACAGAACTGCTAAAAGCTAGACTTCGCATACAACCAACGGATGCACTACTATTTACAAACCTGAAAAGAAAAATTTTGGAAAGGGGTGAGCCTCCAGCTCAGTAAATAAATAATCAACATAATCTATATCACATACACTTAATACAATTTCCACCCAATCACATAACTTTCCATGATATTCATAGTTTAGGTATAAAGTCATACCATTCTACTCAATTCATTACAACCATTATAGAAGAAATACAATTCAACAATTATGGTTAGTTCTCACGGCTTGTGGATCCCCTTTAATGTGCTGCTCCGCCTCATCCTCACATATCACACACGTAAGCTGCTCCGCCTCATCTCACATTATACACTTTTATAGCCTCTCAAGGCTTTAGCCTCCCAAGGCTTTATATATATATATTTTTTTCACAGGGGAATCCACTATTCACATGCACATATGCACTTAACATCACAATTCAATCATTTCACTTATATCATATTTCAGCAATAACAATTGTTCCACTCAACACCAATCATTTCCATCTCAGTCATTTAAACATAAACAATATTAAGCAAACGCAACCATTTGCGGAACATTTGATTAAATATATGAACATAGCAAATATTAACTATTTACTTACTCAAAATATACTTATTCCTTTAGCATATAAGAACCTCCTTTCTCCACAACTTCCTTTCCAGGCCTTTGAGTACCTGTCAACACATTCATCAATTCACATTTCATGCATATTACAAATATTCATGTAAATGCGAGTTCTAATGCATTACAAGATCATCCCTTCTCTAATTCATAGGTCTAACTCTTCCTCTAAGACTCTCAATTACTGTTTTAATATCCTATAAACATTTCCCATCTAGTTAAATACCAATTTAACTCAAATTAACATCAATAAATTGCATAAAACTAATCTCCAACATTTCTATTTTCTAGACAGAATTTAGTACCAAGGTATATTTATTGCTGGGCAAAATTGGCTTAATAAAAAAATCTCATATTAAATAGACATATCCATTTATGCGTCTAGTTTCATCTCCAAGAAGAATTACTCAATTCTGACTTCTATAGATTTAATTATTTTCAAATTACAGAGCAAGGGTCATACAGCTAGTTGTACCCGAGCAGCAATCTGTTTGCTCAATTTAAGCAACCAAAACGGCAAAAATAGCAAAATCACAAAACTAAAAAGTTATAGAGGACTCTTTAAAATTTCCATAGACACCAATTAAGCTTAATTTGGACTTATATAACCCATGTTATGCCTAAAATACAGAACATCAAGGTTGCTAGAATTTTGACAGTTTTCTATCTTAACATACTTAAACTTAAATCAAGCTTAATCTTTATGCAATCATTCAATACTCTACTAATTCATGAAAATCAGACCTTTAATTAATCAATGAGAGCATCAAATGAAGTTTTTCCAATTTGTAATCAAGAACCCTAATGAGAAATTAATAACACTCAAGTAACAACTTACCAATTTCAGCTTTTGGGTTGCTAATATGCTTAAATCCTTTAGCTTTAGCTTGGCTCCTTCAATAGTTAGCAAAATCCTATCTTAATTTTAAGTTTTTCTAGGTATTCCACTCCTCTCTCTTATTCCAAATTTTGTGTTTTTGGCCATGAACGAATTTTAGAGAAATGAAGAGGTAAAATGAGCTTGCTCATGGTTCCAATTTCCAATATTCCTTGCTTAATGCCACCACCTACTAAACTATTTTTATCACCCTAAATTAATTCTTACTAACCATATATAGGTACTAACTTTTAATTTTATCTTTTAAGTCCAATCTATTTACCCAACCTTCAACTATTGGTTCAATTAAGTCTTAAGGCTTAATACACATAACCCAAGTACTTAATCAACTTATCTAAATTAATAATCTAATATCATGCTTCTTATTCTCTACTTATAATTAATATATATATGTTCTCATAAAATAAAAATATCATTGATATACCATCATATGCCCAATGATTAAATGTAAATGCACATAACATGGATGATGAGAAAATGCAGGCGTTACAGTTTAGCCTTATCTTGAGTTTCATAACTTCAAATAAAGTGTGGTTTGAACCTCTGGAAACTTTGGTTTGTCCTTTAAAAATTTTTAGTTTTGAGAAAGACCTGATGCTATTATTTTGATATTCAATTCAAGTGATACATTTTTGTGCTCAATATGTCCTATGTGGCAATTTATAGATAATTGAGTAAATTGATAGTTTTAAATAGATAACTGCTTGAGTAAATTGTATTATTTATGCTATATGATTAATAAATGATATGTTTGATAATATATTGATGGTGGATATTTATTTGGTAAATAACTTGAAGTATTTTTGAATGAATTGTGTGTGATTATTGATAATGTGCTTAAAATATGTATGAATTGAATTTGATGATGTGTGATGTGTATTTATGATCTTTCTTATGGGGTTGGGAATAGAATTAGAAATTCTAGTTCCCTTATAATAGTTTGTTTTGGATTAGATGCTGATAGTCAACGATTACCTAGGGAGTCAAGTTGATAGTGCACATTTGAGCCGAGGTTCTTCGAGGGTTAAAAGGCAAAATTAGTTAATTATTTTGCACGTCAACTGAGGTGAGTAATATGACATATATGCTTGTGTGATAGTTGTCAAATAGACAAAATGCATTGTGGTATTACATTATATGTATTTGCATGACAGAGATGAGTTAGAATGACCTATCTGTTGGGAAAATCATTGGACCATGTGTATACTGGTATGATTGAAAACTTAAGAATGTGTAAGGAATGTTAACAAAGATAATTGAATTCGTCGTGGTTGGAGGGTCGGGCACCAAACCTTGAAGGGCAGCAAACGTATCCATATGTGATGGGAGGTACCACAAGGCTAGGCACCAAGCCTTGAGAGGTGACAGACACTTGTTGGTGAACCACACAAAGTAACTAGAGGGTTAAGCATCGAGCCTTAAGGGTGACGGGTGCCTTTGGCAATAAAATCTCAATTTAATGTTTAAAAAGTGGTAAGAGCAATATTCGTGTTCTTTCTATATTTTTCCCCGTATTATGCATTAAGCATCATGAAACTTGGTGTAAATATGAGTGTATATGAATATATAACAGATATATTACATGAATGTGTGATCCACTAATGCTAAGGTATATATTTTATATTATTCATTCAATGAGGTATGACTTTTCTCAATTATTTTTTCAGGTTAGCTCGTGACTTGAGAGATGCGATGCTACACTTCTTCGTGGCACTTCGCAATTTGTTTGAGTATTTAAATGGTCTTTGTATTCTTAGTTTCCACATTATTGATTTTGATGTAATTAAAACCTTAGATGTGAGATGTTAAGTATTATATAGTAAATTATATAATTGGTTAATAAACTTGATAATAAGAAAATCTTATGTTGTGGACTTGCAAATAGATTATTGGAGAAGTGTTTATAGTTAAATTGTAGAATGTAAATGATAGATTATGATTAATAATGAATTGGATGCTAGTTAATTTAGTATTAATTGAATTAATTGTGAATTGGGGTCTCCTAAATCCTAAAGGTTTAGTTGAGTTGTGATTATTGATGTGAGAATTCACTTTAGAATGCATGTTTTTAGGCTTGCTAGGGGCACCAGTAGCCAAGTGCATCTCCCGTGTCCTAGCGCCTGTCCAGCCCTAGGTTTGGGTCGTGTTAATAGCCTCTTTGTTTTGTATGTTTCTAGTAGAGTTCATTGTTCAATTATCGACAACTTAAAGGAACTTGTGAAATATGGACCATATTTGAATGCAACATTTACTATTACTAAGAAGAGGTCTGAAACAATCATATGCTTAGCACCAATACGTAGTGCATAGGTAACTTTGCACATGGGCCTGATAACCATGCATAATTTCAAACATTAATATTGTTTCCATTACCAACTCTTCATAAATAACCCATCTTTAAAACATGTCTTACATTGTAAATACCATACCATACATAGCTTGGGCAAGTACTTAGTGAAGTTGTCCATTAATCAGAGTTTGGGAAATATTTTGATATCAACAAAACAGAAGCTAAAGCATTTGAGTATTTTTATATCCGCTATACTTGTTTAATAACATAAGCATATTAAAATCATGAAGAAATCTAAAACCTAAATCGTCTTAGGATTTTAATAAGCAAAGTTTCTTCCAAGAACACTAATGTATACCTTTGTTATCCTTACCAAATACACCCAATCAAAATGCATTCGTGATTGACTCAATATCATTACATAAAGTGATAGGCAACAAAATATAAGACATTTAAAAGTAGGCAATGATTAAACCATTGATTTAAGCTTAGTATTAAGATAATGGAATTGCTGACTTTTATTAAGTCCAATAAAGGATGGAAGTCCTAAATACTTCCTTTGGAATTCAACCGAAGGCACATCTAAAGCATCACTTATATAAGGGCCTTGAAAGTAGAGACATTATGGATAAAATAAATAGAAGAGATATGGAATTTAACATACTGACCTGATACTTCTTTATATTATGTTAACACTAACTTAAGATGACAATTCGTAGCAAGAGAGGCATGATAGAAAATGAAATTGTCATTTGCAAACAACAAATGTAAAAAGGGCATATCTTGACCCATATAATCTGATTTGAATATCACCATTCGATAAAAGTAATGAGAACGTCTCCACACAAATAAAATACAAGTAAAGGAATAATGGACAGCCTTGACACAATCCTCTTTGAGGCATGATAATATTAATTTCACAACCATTAACAAGTGGCGTATAGGTGACAGTAGATATACAACCCATAATTTCATTTAGGAGTAATTCTGGAAAGTCCAAACAAGCCAATATAGCCTGCAAAATACCCCACTCCATACAGTCGTAAGCCTTACTCATATTAAGCTTTAGAGCTGCCACACCATCATGATGTCTATTTATATATTGGATATAGTACATAACCTCTTGAGCCATGATAACTTTCAGTATAAGGTTTTTAACTCTTCTTTTATTTAATTAAACTTTATTTATTTAATGAGTAATTATTTTCCAAAAATAAGGGTAATTTTGATACATCTTATGACATAAAGTTTAGCTACTACTTATTCCTTTAACTAATAATATAATCATCCCAAGCGTAAGAGAAAGGGTTCTTAGCTTAATATAAATAAAAAATATAATATTTAAATATCAAGGAGTAAGTAATGTAATGTGAATAAATTCATAGGTAAATTGCAATTATTCCAAAGAACAAAAATAGAATTTTTAAATATTTTTTTCTACTTTCACGACACTTTTTCATTATACCTCTCCTTACTAGTTGTATTATTTTCTTTTTATTCTCTCTTTGTTTTATATTTTCAATTGCATATTTTTATTTGCAACTAAAAATGATATGAGTAGGTCAAATTAGGTTCATATATAATTTATTAGGCTTCGATTAATTTCAAACTTGGTTATTTTAAATTTGAGTCTTTTAAATTTGCTCATTTTGGATTTATGTTGGATAATTTTCGAGTCCTTTTAGTTTTCTATTTTTTTTCTTCTGATCATCATCTTATTAGATTCTAATCATAACACTTATATTTTTCTATCATTACAATTATTATTATTATTATTATTATTATATTACTGCTGCTGATGCTGCTTTATTTTATTTTCTTAGATTTTATAATTGACTTCAGTTATGCATTCATGTGCATATAAGTATATGCTTTCATTAGACAAAAAATTAAATTATTGTTATATTAATTATCTATCTTAATAATATCTGGAGTGAGGAAAAGTTTATTTGGAACACCCAACTCGTAAACTATTTTTGATAAATATAAATAAGTACCTAAATTTTTAATTATAAGAAATTAGTATAAAACTTTAATTTAATAAAGTAAGGTTGAATGTTTAAAGGGTTATTATTTTTAGGTACCATTAAGTAGTTTCTAGAAAAGTAAATGTTCTTTTAAATCCTTCAACTCTCTTCCTCCTTTCACTTTCACTCTCTCTCACCCTCTTAACATATCAACTCTGGCCAGCCCTTTTTCCGTCATCGTTCGTCCTCAAACCATCAGCTACAGTCCTCTCGTTTCACCTAGATTTTTTGGTGACCGGAGGTGAGCTATTTTCTCGCCGAAAAAATGAGTTTGAAGGAGGGAAGGACGAGACGTGCGGCTATCCTCTTCGTTCTGGCCAAGCCGTCGACGTCCAAGCCAAGAAGCCATCACCAGTCGATTCCTCGCCGCTGAAAACGTCTGTCTAGAGCGTCTTATCCGTTGCCATCATCAATGGGGGGAGATCGCTGCTCGTCAGAGCCGTAGCTTTTAAGGCCCAGTTTACAGCGACGGCGTGGAATCTAGGAACGATCTTGGTATGGCTGGATTCCTCTTGTCAAAAGCTTCGAGAAGGTGATCCCTTTTCTCATTTTTGGCAACGTCGAAATTTCTCGACCACCATGCACAGCGGCGCTTCGTTATGTGTGCCAAACGGCAGATTTTCGCAACGCAATTCCAAGACCTTCTACGGTATTAGTTTGCTGAAATTTGACTCGGTTAGTTATTTTAGATTTTAAGTGTGAATTTTAAATTAATTATATTTGAGTAAATTGTCGAATTAATCGGTTTTTATTGGGTTGTCGTTGCTTTTGTAGGATAATTAATGGAGTTAAAAACCTAGGATGATTTTAGTTATAAAATATTTATTGGATTTGAATTTAAAAATGTTGGGATTACATTGATTAGTAATTGGAAGTATTATGGTATTTGAAGTGTGGCATATCATATTTATATTTCGGAGATTGAGTAATTAGCTTTGTTGGAGTTTAAATTTGGAGATGGACTACGGATGTTTAATTGGACTGTTCGAATGAAAATTAAATTGAATAATTGGTGGCTTTAGATGAGCATCTTGTGAGTTGTAATTTCTTGCAGGTCTTAGAGAGGAATTAGTCTCATTTATAAAGGAGATATTGTCAGAAATCAGTCTCATTTATAAAGGAGATATTGTCAGAAATCCTGGTGGAATAATAAGAAAATAATTAATAGAATTATATGAAAAATAATAGTATAATTAGACATTAGATATTAGGCAAGAATTATTAGGAAATAGAATTTAAATTTATTTCTACATTTTATTTATGTACGACTCATAAGATTATGAGTTTGAAAGTTGTTCGAGGAGAAAAATTAGTGAGATAAATGAAAGGTATAGGTTTGGATTTTTTATACCATGTGAGTAGATAAACTTATAACATTTTATTTTTTTAATATATTATCTATATTTTTTATGATTTGTCAAAATGTTTCTATTCAATATTAGTTAGTTTAAATGTAATTTAAAAATTTGATATTTTTTATAGAAATCGGGAATAGAAAATGATATTTTAGTTTTTATTTTATATATGAATGTAATTTTTCTTAACTGAATAAATGGATATACACTCATTTTATGTAACCTATAAAATTACATATTGGATACATGTGTTAATAGGATACTATATTCGGGACAACGCTTAGTATATATATCAACTTTAGAGTACATGCTAGATGGTTGCCCTTTAATGACGTATTTGTCTGCATGCGTATTGCACTTTAAAATCTGCATAGATGAGATATTTGAGTGTCCAAAGTTGATAGAGATCAGTGGGATATATCTATGAGTATATATTGGGTTTTACTAAACTATTCATTTGTTTATTACGTTTTCTTGATTTATATTAGTTTTTAATTATTATTGATATTTTTTTTATTGATTTGAGATATGAATATTATTGATTCAGATTTGAAAATTGAATTTAGTTTTGGATAAATAGTGAGATGGTTCTTTATTTGTTTAGTTTTATAAAATTTTATTTGTCCAGTTAAATTTATTTAATTAAATATTTATATTTTTAATATTAGTAGTATTTTTCTAGCAGAAAAATATTCAAAGATTATATTATATAAATTTTATTTAAATCATTGTTTATTCTCTTTTATTATTTATTTATCTTCTCACTGAATTTTACTCATTTTTTTTCTTCACTCACTAGTGTATACGAGATATTTATGAATTTGATCAAAAACTGAACGTCATAATGGTAAAGCTCCGTATTACTAGACGCCGTCCACGAAAAAAAAGATTAAAAATTAAATATTTGAATCTGATTTGTACATGTCGTTATATTAATTTCAGAATAATTTATCTAATTTTTCTTTTGATGTTATAAATTTTATAAATCGTAAATTAGTATTCGCAAGTATACGAACCGAATGATAGTTCGGGTAAGTTCACCATAAGACCGATCTCATAAGAAGTTGTAGAGCATATATTATAAAGACCAATTATCACACGAAATACTGAAAATAAATATAAACACTTTAAGCCAATGTTTTGATAATGATCTTAAGTTTTATAAAAGAAATTAAATAACCATAAAACAAATATGCAACTAGAATGAGTAATATGAACTATATGATAAAATAACATTTAGTTTAGCTTATACTTAGTAATCTTTTTATTTTTCTTAAGTTCAAATCTAACAAATAAGATAGTGATGTGCTTTTTTTCCTAAGTCACTTAAGCTAATGATGCAATTTAGGTTTTTTTATACCAACATAGATTAAAATAAAGATGAGGTTTCTAATACTTTTAACCTAAAGATTTTTATAAAAAATATTACTACTAAATTGATATGATGGTCAACCAATAATAATAGATGAAACTAATGCATATGTGAAGGTAAAAAAATTATTCATTAAACTCATAATATATAAGGTTCATACATAAGCAAAAAGCCAAACTAAACATTTATGGAACTTAGCTTAACATACTTAATCCAATAATTATTGTAATTAAATAGAAAGACATAATATACATAAAACAGAAAATTAAGACTTTCTCAAAGTTCAATGACCTTTCAAGGAATAAAGAAGATTGATTATTTCTCTCCACGTCTTTAAAAAGCTTCTTTAAACTTTGGAAGAATGATGCAACAAAAGCTAGCTCGATATAGAAGATGATGAACTATAGAAATTTCTACAGAGAGAATAGTAGAAGCCTTCTTTAGAGAGAATAGTAGTAAAAGAACCTCTTTATTTTAATTAACCTCTACTTCTTCTAGAGATTCCCTTGTTAGAGTTCTTCTCTCAACACACAACTACTATAGTTATCTCCTACTGTCCTAAACAAAATAAATAACTTAAAAAATAATTATCCATTAATTACATCATATAATTATTTAATTCCCCCTTCTTAAGTCTTAATAAATTCGGCTAGGCCTAAGCTATTGATAGCACATGTGTCTGATTTCTGAGTTTTTTTACAGTCGCAACCTAATTAAAGCCCATTAGTGCATTCTTAGCTCTAATTCTCCTCTTTGGTTATTATTTCTTAAATTTATATAAGAAAAGTAAAGTGAGGTAAGAACACATACTTGCACCATATTATATATAAAAATATATCATTAAACTCTAAAATACCCTTAAATATCTACATACAATTTGGATTGATCAAATACTCTCACACTTAACTTTTACTTATCCTCAAGTAAATAACAACTTAAGAATTAATCATTGAAAAAATCAATAAAGCAATTTATACTCGGCTGAAAAGTACTATACAAAAGAATCTCACTAATACAAAAATTATGTATGACAAGGTCATAACTCCTAAGGAACATCATGTTCCGGGCAAAGTCAGTGATTTGTTTGGTTGTGAGGTTGTTGGGAAGATCTGGTGGTGTGTCTTCTGATAGTCGGAGATAAGGCCTGTGCAATATGAGACCAAGTGGGAATCCCACTTGCACTCCACTTACAATTATGTGGTTATGCATCGGGTCAGTTTTCCTCCTCAGAAAAAGTTTGAATTCTTCTTGATTGGACAGCATTTCCTGGTTCGGATTGTTCTGCTCCCCACGAAGGAGGGTCCTTCTTGAGCATCTTTGAGAGGTGGCACGTTTTGCTCTTCTGTTGCTTCTGGGAACCATCTGGATCCCAGTCATCCGGCTTCGATCTTATTTCTGAACATGGAGTGTCTGGTGAGCATGATCTTCGGAGAGACCAGTCTGTCATAATTCCATCCTTTACTTCAGCAGCCTCCACATCATGCCCGGAACATGATGTTCCATTATTTGACAACTTTTCAACAAACCTTCAGTCCACTGGTATTGGGCATTAGGGATACAAAATGCAGTCTTGTATCGTGTAACTAGACAGGTGTGGAATGGCCTCTCGAACATAGTTCAGGATTCCAAGGATCCAATCAAGAAGAATTCAAATTTCTTTATCCCGTTTTTGACCGCCAAGATCATCTGAAGATCAATCCATGCCAAGAATTCGGAAAGCTTGTCCTTCCATCTCGATGGGGGTAGGTCAAGTCAGCATGTCTTTATCTCTTCCAGACTCTTTTGAAGCAGAAATAGAATCTCTTCTTTCAGAGCAAGAGGATCTTACCCCAGAAAGCTTATTTGGGTTAGAAATGGAGTTCTCAGACTCCACAGAGTCCTCACAAGAATCTTCTTCAGACTCAGATGATAGTGAGATACCAATCTTGATGATTGGTCTGCACGAAGAAAGTCAGGAGAATATTCTGAAAGATGTAATACAATATCTTCTCTCTCCAACCCTACTGTCTTCTTTCTTTGCTTCTTCTCCGCCAACCCTACTGTCTTCTTCATTTGCTTCTTCTTCGCCTCTTGAAACTTTTCAATTTACTACAAAACCCTCTCCAGTTTCATATATTCCCATACAGATCCTACCTTCAAAATACTCCAAACCTGTACCAGTAATAGCTTTCTTTGACACTGGAGCACAAAGAAGCATGATGAACCCAATGGTTCTCCCATCAGAGTATTGGAAGCCCCATAATCAGTTCTTTAGGGCAGCCACAAGAATCTTCTTCAGACTCAGATGATAGTGAGATACCAATCTTGATGATTGGTCTGCACGAAGAAAGTCAGGAGAATATTCTGAAAAATGTAATACAATATCCTCTCTTTCCAACCCTACTGTCTTCTTTCTTTGCTTCTTCTCCGCCAACTCTACTGTCTTCTTCATTTGCTTCTTCTCCGCCTCTTGAAACTTTTCAATTTACTACAAAACCCTCTCCAGTTTCATATATTCCCATACGGATCCTACCTTCAAAATACTCCAAACTGTACACAAGAATAGCTTTCTTTGACCGGAGCACAAAAAGCATGATGAACCCAATGGTTCTCCCATCGAGTATCGGAAGCCCCATAATCAGCTCTTTAGGCGCCCAATGGTCAAACCTTCAAAACCACTCCGATCACAAAGATGAAGATCGAATATGATTCTTTCTTGATTGCGTTGTATGGACGCACATCATTGGTTTGGATCTTCCAAATAAGGATATCCTGATAGGGTTTGATGTTTATCATCAAGCTCAAAGGCTCCAAATTCTTCCAACTGGAATAAAGTTCAAGAGACAGTTTCGGCCATACACTGAAACTTCAAATCTGTTTTCTATGACAGATACAATTCCACCATTCCTACCATACACAGAAAAATTCCTTCAGCCTGGCCCGTAATCTCATTCACATTTTCAACACCCTCTTCCTCTGTGGAAAAATCCACAATTCTATATCAGCCTCCCCTTCAAACTTAATGAAGACATTAACCCTACTAAAGCCACACACATGGGAATGTCACCCACAGACCTAGCCCTTGCCCGATCGGAATGCTTGACACTGTTACAGCAAGGCCTAATTGAACCCACTACTTCACAATGGGCTTGCCAAGCCTTTTATGTGAAAAAAAGGTCTGAAAGGATTCGGGGAAAAAAGAGGCTTATCATAGACTACAAGCCCTTAAACCATTTCCTTCAAGACAATAAATTTCCTCTTCCTCGGATCTCAAATCTCAAAGTCCATATCCAAAAGGCCCAATACTATTCCAAATTTGACCTAAAGACGGGCTTTTGGCAACTCTATCCGGCCAGGAGATACAAGACTGCATTTTGTATCCCTAATGCCCAATACCGTTGATCATATGCCCTTTGGGCTCGAGGCAGACCTCATCTCAATTTCAAGACCATGATTGAGATTTTTGGGCCTATCCTTTACTCTTCTTTGATCTATATCGATGATATTCTCCTATTCCTGGAGATGAGAGGAACACCATCAAGCTTACGGGTTTCTCGCCATCATTCAAATATGGCATCACGTCACGGGAAAAAAGAGCACTATTGGCCAACGGGAAATTAAATTTCTCGGTATGCATTTCAAGAATGGCCAATACAAATATGGTCCCTATCTGACGAAGGAACTTCATCACTTCCCAGAAGAAAATCTTTCAGTGAAACAAATTCAACAGTTCCTTGAAATCCGGAACTATGTTCGAGAGGCCATTCCACACCTGTCTTGTTACATATGCCACCTCTCAAAGATGCTCAAGAAGGACCCTTTTCCGTGGGGAGCAGAACAAACAACTGTCAGAAAGTTAAAAGAGCTGGCCCACAATCCGCCATCTCTCACAATCCCTTCCACAGGAGAACTTATTCTTCAAACTGATGCATCTGATTATGCATGGGGGGCCATCCTCCTAGAAAAGCTCCACGACAAGGAACAATTATGTGGTTATGCATCGGGTCAGTTTTCCTCCTCAGAAAAGCACTATCACACGATCTACAAGGAAATCTTGGCGGTCAAAAACGGGATAAAGAAGTTTGAATTCTTCTTGATTGGACAGCATTTCCTGGTTCGGATGGATAACTCCCCCTTCCCAAAGATCCTTGAATCCAACCAGAAGGTCTTACCTGAGCCTCAGCTCTTACGGCTCAAATCATGGTTCAAAGAGTATGATTTCTGATTGAGCATATAAAAAGGACAAGAAATCTAATACCGGATTTCTTATCCAGACTATCTAAACCACAAAATCAGCCTATAGTCTTTCTCACCTCTACCATAAATCTTCCCATAATTTTTATGGCTTATTCATCTTCCAGAACCAACCTGTAACCTCCTTCACCACCAGATCTTCCGAACAACCTCACAACCAAACAAATTACTGACTTTGCCCGGAACATGATGTTCCATTATTTGACAACTTTTCAACAAACCTTCTCACTCTCAATACAACCCAACTTCTTCTTTCCAGACTACCCTTGGTGTCTGATTTATCACTTATCTCTTGAACATCTTTAGCATGAAAGTGAGTTATGGTTCCTATGGTGCCTATCTACGATCATCATCATGCTATGTATGCCCATTATGAATCTTTTACACTTCTTCAACAATGAAGCAAACTCGGGGTCATATCCATGGAGATTCCTTACCTGGTTCAAAACTCCATATCAATGGACAGGAGATCTCCTTAAACTTATTCATGAGCACCAGTTATTCTCAGACAACAATTCCAGAGCTTCGGAATACCATGCCATTTTCATATTGCACAGGCCTTATCTCCAACTGTCAGAAGACACATGCAACTCAAAATATCTGTCACTATTGGAGAACACTTGATAGTCCTTTACATCTTGCTCCTCCAGCAATCACAGAAGAACTAAAGCGGGCCCTGCAATACAGGAATGAATTAAGGATAGCTAATGTCTCTGCACCATTAGTCTGCACCTTCAATGGACATCTGTCAACTGGACAATCCATTGAACATTTCTCATTTCCTATTCTTCCGACCCCACTTTATGATCCTAGCCTAATCAGTGCACAAAAAGAAGCTCTCATGCAAGATTTCCAGCCAATGGATGATGATCAATATGACGATATTTTCTAAAATACGCCGATACATGGCCGGACAAACGATATGACAGTTTTGTTGCATTATCTCCATGTAATAATTGAAGTCACGACCATTATTACTTTTTCCCCTTTGTATTATTAGTCTTTTGACAGTAGAGTGCATTATTAGGATCTTGTCCTATTATGCATGTGACTTACTTTTGTGAATGGAGTGAATTATGAGTCGTGAGTGGAGTGCATTATTAGGACATTGTCCTATTATGCATGTGAATTACTTCTGTGAATTATTGTTGTAAGTGGAGTGCAAGTGGGATTCCCACTTTGTCTCCTTTTGTCATCTTGTATCATTACTTCTCTCTATATAAGGAGAAGTCATTTTGAATAAAAATTAAGCAAGTTTCCTCTAAGCAAGCTTCCCTCTCATCTATACTCTCTCTCTCTCTTAAGGCATTCTAAACTTCTCAGTTCTCTTCTCCTCGATCTAATGGCAATGAACTAATTGTTGCTACGATCTGTTTTTTCTATGATCCAAAAGGGCTAACTCGGCTATTGAGATCCAAAAGAGCAGAAAGACCCCCTATGGCGAGGTGCCTCTTTGTGGTCTTAGCTTGAGGATACTCATCTGCCTTGAAGTTTACAAAGACGAGGATTATAGAATGAATGTTTCTTGGCTCTCTCGTATCGTGAGCCAGTTGGTGACAGAGAAGAGAAACCCAACCACAATGAATTCAGAAATTACAACCCACACTTCAACCCTGCAACTCTCTCCTTCATGTAAGAAAACCGTATCCAACAGGATAGACCATCTTGTAGAAATTTCTCATATATCTGAGAATGTTCAAATAGAAAACACCCTTGTACCTATTATGAACCCATACAATATTTTTAAAAAACAAAACTTTGTCAGAAAAACCTTTAACCATATTATCCATAAACAATCCCTTTCTGTAAAAGAATGTGTCCAATCTTCTTCCCTTTCTCAATGTTCTCTTACTGCTATCACACAAGAGCAGTACATTACTCTCGAAATTCCAACCTCCTTCATAGAATAATGGAGAAAACAGGGCTATACACACCTCCATCTTGGAGCAGTTAGACTAGTCTTATCCTATCATGGAAGGATGGGTCTACCGGTCACAGCCCGTATGTCGCTACTGGACACAAGATACCTCAAGTATGAGCATGCAGTGATCGGAACGATCGTCACAACACTCAACACAGGAAGTGTTGTCTTGACCTTCTTCCCTAATTTCAACCTATCCCTCAATGATCCTTATCTTTCCACTGCACTAAAAGTTCAAGTCCAGATAACAGGAGCGAATCAAGTCGATAACGCTCTTTCTGCAACCCTACACCATCAGATAGTCTATAGGCTACAGGATTATGCATTGAATCTGCAGATCCCAGGCTTTCAAGCCTCCTCTGATGCGTTGTTCATTATGGCCGACTCTGGCCAGATCCCTACTATTGTCCAGGCTCCCAAGCAACTGGAAAAAGAAGATCTACAAAAGCTGATCCCAACAGAATGGGTCACTAACTATGAGAAGCTTCAGGCATCCCAAACTAAGCATGTTCAAGCTACAGACCCTCTTTTTATCCAACAAAGAAACATGACTGTTAAAATGATCTTTACAAAGACTGGAGAAACTTCTTCAGCTCCATCCATCTTTTAGGCATCCATGATACAACTAATATCAAGGCTAAGGGAAAAGATCCCTATTCATTCATTCCAGTCCTCCGGACACTAGATCTACACCGCCTGTGTCAAAGGACACTTAAATCGGGATGTTGCCCCGAGAGATGTGCCGGGATGCACTTGTGATGATGACTTAGACTATGCCGAACCTTGCTTTCGACATCTAAAGAAGAATCCTCAAATATGTCACCGGACACTCCATGTTCGGGAAATAAGATCGAAATGCCGGGATGGTGGGATCCGGGATGGTTCCTGAAGCAAGCGGAAGAGCAAAACACCACTCCCAATGTTCACGAGGCTATCGAACTCCTTGCGAAAAGAAGGAAAAACAGTCCTTGATATCTCTTTCGATGAGTCAAGGTACCGCTGGCCCAACTCGACTGAATTGGGAAAGCCCATTCAACTCCGCGAGAAAGAAGATCCGGCCAGATCTACCAAAGGTGGTACAACCATTAATTCAAGGGTGCTACATGTTCGACGGAGGATTTCCTCCTTTAGGGAAAACAGAGAACAAGAGATCAGAAATTCTTCCTTCAAGGATTTCTCTCTCTAGATCTATAGAACCCCTGACACCTCCAGAAGAGGTGCTAAACTGGCAAACCTCCAACTCGATCGTCCAGAATACTTATCTAAAGAAGATAAATGGGAAATTGGACCAAGCTTTACACCTGGCTCAAAAACTGGATCATAAGTTGGATACTTTCTCACAAGAAGTACTCCAGCTCCATTCATCGCTCACTGCAAAGTATCAAGCTCTGGATAGAGAGCTTCGGATACCTCAGCCCATTACTCCCGCCTTCATGCAAAAGGAAAAGGAGATCACACGGCTGAAGAAACAAATAGATCAAATTGAGCATGATTTTTGGAGAGACTAGTCTGTCATAATTCCATCCTTTACTTCAGCAGCCTCCACATCATCTGCTATTGCTCCTTCGTACTATTCCTCATTCCCTTTTCTTTCACAACCAGAACAACCACAAGAAACCCTTTATCAGCCCTTTGGCACCTCCTCTCACCTTTACCCAAAAAACTCAGAAACTCAGCAAAAGAAAACCTTTCCTCCTTTAGCCTCTAAAGACAAACTTCCAGAGCAATCTTTCATCAGTCGTATGATTCAGAATCCTCTTCAAATACTTCAGAGATGGCGGACATCTTGATTCTCATGAACACTACCTCGCCATCGATCCCGGTCCGTAAATAGTGGAACCTGAGGATGAGGATGCATAGTCATTCTTTGCTCCCACTGGAGCTCCAAACCCAAGGTCAAAACCAGCTGGCATGGGACCTTGGTTCACTTTTGATGACCTACCCCCATCGAGATGGAAGGACAAGCTTTCCGAATTCTTGGCATGGATTGATCTTCAGATGACCCTTGAAGGGGCCACACTAAAAAAGGTCCTTGCCGAATTTGTCACAAGATTTACCGAAAGCTTAAGAGATTGGTTTCAGTCTCAACCTGAGTACATCAGGCTTCAATTTGTCGCACTGCCAACTCCATCAGCAGCAGTAACAATCCTCCATAACCAGTTCCTTGGGAGTTATGACCTTGTCATAAGACAGCAGAAACAAGAGTTCTTTGATCGAAAATACTATTCATTAAAAATGAAGGATGGAAAAGCACTATTCGGCTATGTCTAGACTCTACTATGTCATTGGAGGACATGATGGTGACGATACACTAAAGTATACCTTCATCAAATATACTTTAGTGTATTGTCACCATCATGTCATTGGACGATACACTAAAGTATACCTTCATCAAGTATACTTTAGTGTATCGTCACCATCATGTCCTCCAATGACATAGTAGAGTTTGGACATAGCCGAATAGTGCTTTTCCAGATCCTTCATTTTTAATGAACAATGAAGACATTAACCCTACTAAAGCCACACACATGGGAATGTCACCCACAGACCTAGCCCTTGCCCGATCGGAGCCGAGAGCTGTTCATTCTATAATCCTCATGCTGTAAACTCAAGGCATATGAGTATCCTCAAGCTAAGACCACAAAGAGGCACCTTGCCATGGGGGGTCTTTCTGCTCTTTTGGACCTCGATAGCCGAGTTAGCCCTTTTGGATCATAGAAGAAACAGATCGTAGCAATAATTAGTTCATTGCCATTGGATCGAGGAGAAGAGAAGTGAGAAGTTTAAAATGCCATAAGAGAGAGAGAGAGAGAGAGTATAGAAGAGAGGGAAGCTTGCTTAGAGGAAACTTGCTTAATTTTTATTCAAAATGACTTCTCCTTATATAGAGAGAAGCAATGATACAATATGACAAAAGGAGACCAAGTGGGAATCCCACTTGCACTCCACTTACAACAATAATTCACAAAAGTAATTCACATGCATAATAGGACAAGGTCCTAATAATGCACTCCACTCACGACTTATAATTCACTCCACTCACAAAAGTAAGTCACATGTATAATAGGACAAGATCCTAATAATGCACTCTATTGTCAAAAGACTAATAATACAAAGGGGAAAAAGTAATAATGGTCGACAGCTTTAATTATTCTGTGGAGATAATGCACCGAAAAACTGTCATATCGTTTGTCCAGCACATGTATACGACGTATTTTAGAAAATATCGTCATATTGGTCATCATCCATCCAGAATCTTGTATGAGGAGCTTCTTTCAGTGCAATCTTTGGTTAGCTAGATCATCCAGTGGGGTCGGAAGAATAGGAAATGGGAAATGTTCAATGGATTGTCCAGTTGACAGATGTCCATTGAAGGTGCAGACTAATGGTGCAGAGACATTAACTGTCCTTAACTCATTCCTGTATTGCAGGACCCGCTTTAGTTCTTCTATGATTGCTGGAGGAGCAAGATGTAAAGGACTATCAAGTGTTCTCCAATAGTGACAGATATTTTGAGTTGCATATGTGTCTTCCGGAATGGAGATAAGGCCTGTGCAATATGAAAATGGCATGGTATTCCGAAGCTCTGAAATTGTTGTCTGAGAATAACTAGTGCTCATGAATAAGTTTAAGGAGATCTCCTGTCCATTGATATGGAGTTTTGAACCAGGTAAGGAATCTCCATGGATATGACCCCGAGTTTGCTTCATTGTTAAAGAAGTGTAAAAGATTCATAATGGGCACTTCTATAGCATGATGACAGACTGTAGATAGGCACCATAGGAACCATAACTCACTTTCATGCTTTGGATGTTCAGGAGATAAGTGATAAATCGGACACCAAGGGTAGTCTGGAAAGAAGAAGTTGGGTTGTATTGGGAGTGAGAAGGTTTGTTGAAAAGTTGCCAAATAATGGAACATCATGTTCCGGGCAAAGTTAGTGATTTGTTTGGTTGTGAGGTTGTTGGGAAGATCTAGTGGTGAAGGAGGTTGCAGGTTGGTTCTGGAAGATGAATAAGCCATAAAAATTATGGGAAGATTTATGGTAGAGGTGAGAAGGACTATAGGCTGATTTTGTGGTTTAGATAGTCTGGATAATAAATCCGGTATTAGATTTCTTGTCCCTTTTATATGCTCAACTGTAAAATCATACCACGAACCATGATTTCGGCCAGAGGTCGAGGCTCGAGTAAGACCTTCCGTTGGATTCAAGGATCTTTGGGAAGGGGAGTTATCCATCCGAACCGAAATGCTTGTATCCAATCAAGAAGAATTCAAACTTTATCCAGTGTGGAGATTTCTCCTTGTAGATCGGTGATAGTGCTTTTCCGAGGAGGAAAACCAATTCGATGCATAACCATAATTGTTCCTTGTCGGGAGCTTTTCTGGGAGGATGGCCCCATGCATAATCGATGCATCGGTTTGAAGAATAAGTTCTCCTGTGGAAGGGATTGTGAGAGGTGGCGGATCAGGGTGGGCGGCTCTTAACTTTCGGCATGGTTGTTTGTTCGCCTCCCCCCACGGAAAAGGGTCCTTCTTGAGCATCTTTGAGAGGTGGCACGTGTAACTAGACAGTGTGGAATGGCCTCTCGAACATAGTTCGGGATTCCAAGGAATGTTGAATTTGTTTCAATCGAAAGATTTTCTTCCGGGAAGTGATGAAGTTCCTTCGTCGGGATGGGGACCATATGTGTATTGGCCATTCTTGAAATGCATACCGAGAAATTCAATTTACTGATTGGCCAATGAGTGCTTTTTTCACGTGATGATGCCATATTCGAATGATGGCGGCCGCTGTAACAGTTGATGGTGTTCTCTGCCTCCGAGAATAGGAGAATATCATCGATATAGATCAAAGAAGAGTAAAGGATAGGCCAAAAAATCTCAATCATGGTCTTTTGAAATTGTGATGGGGCCGTCTTGAGCCCAAAGGGCATAACAGTCCACTGGTATTGGGCATTAGGGATACAAAATGCAGTCTTGTATCTCTCGTAAGGTCGGATAGGGAGTTGCCAAAGCCCGCCTTTAGGTCAAATTTGGAATAGTATTGGGCCTTTTGGATATGGACTTTGAGATTTGAGATCCGAGGAAAAGGAAATTTGTTGTCTTGAAGGAAATGGTTTAAGGGCTTGTAGTCTATGACAAGCCTCTTTTTTCCCCGAATCCTTTCAGACCTTTTTTCCACATAAAAGGCTTGCAAGCCCATTGTGAAGTAGTGGGTTCAATTAGGCCTGCTTTATGCTGAATAAAGTCGAGCATTCGATCGAGGCAAGGGCTGGTCATGGGTGACATTCCCATGTGTGTGGCTTTAGTAGGGTTAATGTCTTCATTAAGTTCAAGGGAGGCCGATATAGAATTGTGGATTTTCCACAGAGGAAGAGGGTGTTGAAAATGTGAATGAGATTCTGGACAGGCGAAGGAATTTTTCCCGTGTATGGTAGGAATGGTGGAATTGTATTTGTCACAGAAAACATATTTGAAGTTTCAGTGTATGGCCGAAATTGTCTCTTGAACTTTATTCCAATTGGAAGAATTTGGAGCCTTTGAGCTTGAAGATAAACATCAAACCCTATCAGGATATGCTTACTTGGAAGATCCGAACCAATGATGTGCGTCCATGCAACGCAATCAGGGAAAGAGCGTATTAGATCTTCCGCTCTTGTGATCGAGTGGTTTTGAAGGTTTGACCATTGGGTACCGCCCTTAAAGAATCGATTGACGGGGCTTCCGATACTGATGGGAGAACCATTGGGTTCATCATGCTTCTTTATGCTCCATTGTCAAAGAAAGCTATTACTGGTACAAGTTTGGAGTATTTTGAAGGTAGGATCTGTATGAGAATATATGGAACTGGAGGGGGTTTTGTAGTAAATTGAAAAGTTTCGGAGGCGAGAAGAAGCAAAGGAAGAAGACAGTAGGGTCAAGGAGAAGAAGCAAGAAAGAAGGCGATGAGGGTTGGAGAGAGATGATATTGTATTACATCTTCGGAATATTCTCTCGACTTTCTTGTGGAACCAATCATCAAGATTAGTATCTCACCATCGCCCCGAGTCTCGAGAGAAGATTCTTGTGAGGACTCGTGGAGTCCGAGAACTCCATTTCTAACCCAAATAAGCTTTCTAGGGTAAGATCCTCTTGCTCTGAAAGAAGAGATTCTATTTCTGCTTCAAAAGAGTCTGGAAGAGATAAAGACATGCTGACTTGTTGAATCATCTTTGCTAACTTTTCTGGATTCTTAGGACAATTTTTTGCATAGTGTCTCTTTCTTTTGCAGATGAAACATCTGTCAGACTTGTACCCTTAATTTCATTTCTTACGGAAGTATTTGAATCTCTTTGGGTTCTTTTTTCTGAACTCCTTGTTGCTGCGCGTGTATTTCTGGAAATGATGTTCAGACCTCTTCTTATGATTTGAACAGACGCAGTTGGCGGCTTTGCACTTAATCTTGAGGTGGTTCTTCTTGCAAGCCTTTTAGACTATTAAGTTCCTTTGAGATAACCTTTTGAATAACTCTTGTTGATCACACAGTCTCTTGATGGAAGAGAGTGAATTGCCAGATTTCGCCGAGTGTGATGGAGGTGACTGGTTTCTTTGTTGCCGCAATCATATTGTTGACCTCAGGTTGTATTTCATCTGGCAGAGAGGTGATAAAGGTATACTTTAGTGTATCGTCACCATCATGTCCTCCAATGACATAGTAGAGTTTGAACATAGCCGAATAGTGCTTTTTCAGATCCTTCATTTTTAATAAACAGCATTTTCGATCAAAGAACTCTTGTTTCTGTTGTCTTATGACAAGATCATAACTCCCAAGGAACTGGTTATGGAGGATTGTTACTGCTGCTGATGGAGTTGGCAGTGCGACAAATTGAAGCCTGGTGTACTCAGGTTGAGACTGAAACCAATCTTTTAAGCTTCCGGTAAATTTTGTGACAAATTCGGCAATGACCTTTTTGAGTGTGGCCCCTTCAAGGGTCATCTTTAGATCAATCCATGCCAAGAATTCAGAAAGCTTGTCCTTCCATCTCGATGGGGGTAGGTCATCAAAAGTGAACCAAGGTCCCATGCCAACTGGTTTTGACCTTGGGTTTGGAGCTCCAGTGGGAACAAAGAATGACTGTGCATCCTCATCCTCAGGTTCCACTATTTCTAGACTGGGATCAATAGCAGAAGTGTTCATGAGAATCTCAGTGATGTCCGCCATCTCTGAAGTATTTGAAGAGGATTCTGAATCATACGGACTGATGAGAGATTGCTCTGGAAGTTTGTCTTTAGAGGCTAGAGGAGGAGATGTTTTCTTTTGCTGGGTTTCTGAGTTTTTTGGGTAAAGGTGAGAGAATGTGCCAAAGGGCTGATAAAGGGTTTCTTGTGGTTGTTCTGATTGTGAAAGAAAAGGGAATGAAGAATAGTACGAAGGAGCAATAGCAGATAAAGTGGAGGCTGCTGAAGTAAAGGATGGAATTATGACAGACTGGTCTCTCCGAAGATCATGCTCAATTTGATCTATTTGTTTCTTTAGCCGTGTGATCTTTTTTTCCTTTTGCATGAAGGCGGGAGTAATGGGTTGAGGTATCCGAAGCTCTCTATCCAGAGCCCCGATACTGCGATGGCGATGAATGGGTGGAGTACTTCTTGTGAGAAAGTATCCAACTTATGATCCAGTTTTTGAGCCAAGTGTAAAGCTTGGTCCAATTTCCCATATATCTTCTTTAGATAAGTATTCTGGACGATCGAGTTGGAGGTTTGCCAGTTTAGCACCTCTTCTAGAGGTGTCAGGGGTTCTATAGATCCAGAGCGAGAAATCCTTGAAGGAAGAATTTCTGATCTCTTGTTCTCCGTTTTCCATAAAGGAGGGAAATCCTCTGGCTGGAACATGTAGCACCCTTGAATTGATTGTTGTACCACTGGTAGATCTGGATGGATCTCCTTTCTGCAGGTTGTAGAAGGGGCTTTCCCAAATTCGAGTCCGAGTTGGGCCAACAGTACCTTCAACTCATCGAAAGAGATATCAAGGACTGTTTTTCCTTCTTTTGCAAGGAGTTCGATAGCCTCATCAAACATTGGGAGTGGTATTTTGCTCTTCTGTTGCTTCTGGGAACCATTTGGATCCCAGTCATCCGGCTTCGATCTTATTTCTGAACATGGAGTGTCTGGTGACATATTTCGAGGATTCTTCTTTGGATGCCGAAAGCAAGGTTCAGCATAGTCTAAGTCATCATCACAAGTGCATCCCGGGCACATCTCTCGGGGCAACATCCCGCATTTAAGTGTCCTTTGACCACAGGGCGTAGATTTGGTGTCCAGAGGACTGGAATGAATGAATAGGGATCTTTTCCCTTGGCCTTGATATTGGTTGTATCATGGATGCCTGAAAGATGGATGGAGCTGAAGAAGTTTCTCCAGTCTTTGTGAAGATCGTTTTAACAGTCCCGTCTCTTTGTTGAATAAAAAAAGGGTCTGTAGCTTGAACAAGCTTAGTTTGGAATGCCTGAAGCTTCTCATAGTTAGTGACCCATTCTGTTGGGATCAGCTTTTGTAGATCTTCTTTTTCCAGTTGCCTGGGAGCCTGGACAATAGTAGGGATCTGGCCAGAGTCGGCCATAATGAACAACGCATCAGAGGAGGCTTGAAACCCTGGGATCTGCAGATTCAATGCATGATCCTGTAGCCTATAGACTATCTGATGGTGTAGGGTTGCAGAAAGAGCGTTATCGACTTGATTCGCTCATGTTATCTGGACTTGAACTTTTAGTGCAGTGGAAAGATAAGGATCATTGAGGGATAGGTTGAAATTAGGGAAGAAGGTCAAGACAACACTTCCTGTGTTGAGTGTTGTGACGATCGTTCCGATCACTGCATGCTCATACTTGAGGTATCTTGTGTCCGATGGCGACATGGACCCATCCTTCCATGATAGGATAGGACTTGTCTAACTGCTCCAAGATGGAGGTGTGTATAGCCCTGTTTTCTCCATTGTTCTATGAAGGAGGTTGGGATTTCGAGAGTAACGTACTGCTCTTGTGTGATAGCAGTGAGAGAACATTGAGAAAGGGAAGAAGATTGGATATATTCTTTTACAGAAAGGGGTTGTTTATGGATAATCTGGTTAAAGGTTTTTCTGACAAAGTTTTGTTTTTTAAAGATATTGTATGGGTTCATAATAGGTACAAGGGTGTTTTCTATTTGAACATTCTCAGGTATATGAGAAATTTCTACAAGATGGTCTATCCTGTTGGATACGGTTTTCTTACATGAAGGAGAGAGTTGTAGGGTTGAAGTGTGGGTTGTAATTTCTGAATTTATTGTGGTTGTAATCTTTTAACCAACTGAATCATAGTTAGTTAAAAGATTCAAGTATTCATCATTTACACATGTTCATAAGAAATAGCCGAACTCATTATCAATGAATATAATTATAATGCATAGCCCAAATTATAATAATCTTATTCAAGAGGTAAAATCTTTATGTTCAAATAAGATATCAATAGGCATTATATTTTTCACTTGCTTTAGAAGCTCTTTTTTTTTTTAATTTTCTTTTCTTTCCACCCCTTATATTTACTTGATACTTGGAGTTTCTTTCTTTCTTGAGATATTATACTTTTTTACGTAAATACAAACATGGGTAATGAATACACTCGATTACTCAACAAAACAAAAATCAAGATGCTTTGCATACTCATTGGTCATTAAGACCCCCAATTACTCAGCAACTAAAATTAGCATAGTAGAATTATTAACTTAGAGCTTTTAATTTACCCATATCATTTCCCATAAACATAGGTAAACCATAATAATAACAAGAGAATAATAATCTAAATCATATACTTCTAATGATATCCATGTCAAATGTTGCTAAACTACTCATCATGTCCTTATGCAAAAGATGAATATTTGATCATTTAAGTGTAATCAACTCATGAGTTCACATTTATATGTGCTTAAAAATTAATTCAAGAACTAAAAAATTTCTCATAATATCATTCTTTGATTGATCCTTTAGTATAGAATAATAAGAAAAGTTGAGTATAGAATATTTTAAAAAAATTTACAAAAATTAATCAAAAGTTATTATATTTGGCATATATAACAGAATTACTCTAATTCTTTTCCCCCTCCCACTCCCCCTCCTTTCCACATTTATTTTAGACATTGCCCTTAATGTCTTGAACATAAAAGAAACACATAAAGCATAAAAAAATAGAGTACTTTCTTTGATAATTAGAGTGCCATTTAAGTCACCATTGGCCATAAGTAATCATCATCTTGTATAAACCTTAAATAAGCTTAGAGAATCATCATTGATAAGAGCTCATTAGTTTAAAATAAAATATCACAATAAAACATAATCAAAAAGTTATTATTACAAAATAAATGCATAACAGAAATCCTAAGTAGCTATAAAACATGGAAATCATATGGTAGCTAAAAATATAAAAATAAATGCCTTATAGTAACTAGATAGCTAAGTCCTAAAAATAATAAACAACTATTACAAAACTAAAATCAATAATGAGGCGGGGATGATGGTAGTGATGGAGCATCAAAGTCGACGGATTCAAAGTAGCAGTCGAGCTTCTATGCTTATCAACGTTGATTCTTTTCCACATTAGCCAAACGAGAATCAAAAGCATCGAGCCATTGGTTAAGGTTGATGTTCATAGCTTGTAGTTGAGTTAAAACTTGTTGCCAATCTTGACTATCCTATTTTTGTCCTCTGCTATCTTCATTATTTAATTTCTCATCTCTATCATGTCTTGGTGACTCATCTTTAACCACACTACTACTACCCCCACTTAATTCGTGCTTAAAAGTAAGAGGACCACCACGACAATTTACCAAATTAGCTCTAATCAACGCATTAGTATCTAAATTGCCCGTGGAGGATAATGCCTCATATGGAGAAGACTCTGGATCAAAACTACAAAGATACATGGTCAAACTTGTAATAATATGTCATAATCCAATACAATTCTTAGGCCTAGATGGTGTCTTTAACAAACTTTGCATAATAAAATATGCTGAAGAAACAGATTTATAGGTATCCAAACACCATAGAATATTTAATTCTTGCTTCATCACCTTATTTATCTCTTTCCTACCAAATATGCCTCCACACATAAATTTTGAAATAAACAAATAACAATGATCGAGAAGACATTATTTGGCATGTTATTAGCATCATATTTGTCCTGACCTGTTAGGTTTTTTCAAAAACTTGTCCAAATCAAACTTATGATGTTGCTCACAAATACCTCTTTTCTTTAACCCAAAAGCTTGGAAAATTGTATTACAAGTAGTAGTATAATTATGCCCAAACAATCTTACCATAAATTCCTTATCATTGAAAGGATCATATAATATAGAGTTGTGAAAAATTTTAAAGTTAATTCATTAAATGATGACAATGCGTTAAAGGCAAAATTTTTCATCCTAGTCTATCCAAAAGGATCATCATTCTCTCAGAAATATTCAACTTAACTAGAGAGGGAGCATCCAAAAACTTACACGAAACTTGCTCTCTTGAAGCAAGGCTAAGGAATCGATTTTTCTCTTCATGAGAGTAGAGCTTAAAAGGAGCTCCATAAGTTGCTATTAAGCTTGGTTCTTCTTTATGAGAGTTTGAAACTATTTCTTTTTCCTTTTTCTTTCTTGTTCTTTTTTTTGGGCCATTATTAACCTATGGTATAGGTAGAATAGAGATTAGAGTGTAAAGATTTTGAAAATTTTGAAAAAAAAAATGACATTTTTTGTAAAGAGAGAAAGAAACGAGGAGAGAAAAAATAGAAGGTTCTGTTAATGGAGGAAGGTGATGTTAGAAAGAGAAAAGAATATATTTATATGTGAAAGTTAGAATTTTAGGGAGGGGTGTTTTTGAATTGTAATTAAGAATTCTTTTATTGTTTTTGAGGGGAGATGAACAACTTTTGAGTCCTAATACATTTTATATTAAAGTTGTTTTACTCTTTTTTGAGGGTGTTTTTCGACTTTTGGTAGGTGTAGAAAGTTCTGTTTGTCTTCTAACTTTAATTTAAAACATATTAGGACTCAAAAGTTGTTTATCTCCAATCAAAAAATAATAAAAAGATTCCTAATTACAATTCAAAAACACCCATCCCCAAAACCCTAACCTCACATATAAATATATTCTTTTCTCTTTCTAACATCACCTTTCTCCATTAACACCACCTCTTATTTTCTCTATCCTCGTTTTTCTTTCTTTCTCTATAAGAAACCTCAATTTTTTTTCTAAAACGGTAAAATCTTTACTCTCTAATTTCTATTCTACATATTTCATAGGTTAATAATGACTCCAAAGAAGAGAACAAGAAAGGAAAAGGAGAAAAAATAGTCTCAAGCTCTCATGAAGAAGAACCAAGCTTAATGGCAACTTATGGAGCTCCTTTTTGATCTCTACTCTCATAAAGAGGGCAATCGATTCATTAGCCTTAATTTAAGAGAGTAAGTTTCGTGTAAATTATTGGATGCTCCCTCTCTAGTTAAGTTGAATATTTTTGAGAGAATGATGATCATTTTGAATAGACTAGGATGGAAAGATTTTGCCTTTAACGCATTGTCATCATATAATGAATTAACTTTAAAGTTTTTCACAACTCTATATTATGATCCTTCCAATGATAAGGAGTTTAGGGTAAGATTGTTTCGGCATAATTATACTATTACTTGTGATACAATTGTCTAAGCTTTTGGCTTAAAGAAAGGAGGTATTTGTGAGCAATATTATAAGTTTGATTTGGTCAAGTTTTGAAAAAAAAACTAACAGGTCAAAACAAATATGATGTTAATAACTTACCAAATAATGTCTTCAACGATCATTGTTATTTGCATATTTCAAAATGTATGTGTGGAGGCATATTTGGTAGGAAAGAGACGAATAAGGTGACGAAGTAAGAACTAAATATTCTATGGTATTTGGATACCCATAAATCTGTTTTTTCGGCATATTTTATTATGCAAAATTTACTAAAGACACCGGCTAGACCTAAGAATTGTATAGGATTAGGACATATTGTTACGGGTTTGGCTATGTATCTTTGTAGTTTTGATCCGGAGTCATCTCTATATGAGGCATTACCCTCCACGGGCAATTTAGATACTAATGCATTGATAAGAGCTAATTTGGTAAATTGTCGTGATGGTCCTCTTACTTTTAAGTACAGATTAAGTGAAGGTAGTAGTAGTGTGGCTAGAGATGAGCCACCAAGACATAATAAGAGGAGGAATCGGATAATGAAGACAGTAGAGGACAAGAATGAGGCAGTCAAGGTTGGCAACAAGTTTTAATTCAACTACAAGCTATGAACACCAACCTTAACCAACGGCTCGGTGCCTTTGATTCTCGTTTTGCTAATGTGGAGAATAGTCAATATTGATAAGCATACAAGCTCGATTGCTACTTCAAATCTGTCGACGTTGATGCTCCATCATCTCGTCTCATCATTGATTCTAGTTTTGTAATAGTTTTTCTTATTGTTTTTGGGACTTAGCTATCTAGTTCCAGTATGACATTTATTTTTATATTTTTAGCTACTTTAGAATTTCTATGCTTTATAGCTACTTAGGATTTCTGTTATGCATTTGTTATATAATAATAACTTTTTAATTCTGTTTTATTTGTGATATTTTATTTTAAGTTAATGACCTTTTATCAATGATGGTTCTATAAGCTTATTTAAGGTTTATACGGGATGATGATTACTTATGGTCAATGGTGATTTAAATGGTACTCCAATTTTCAAAGAAAGTACTCTATCTTTTTCTCCTTTATGTGTTTCTTTTATGTTTAAGACATTGAGGGCAATGTCTAAAATAAGTGTGGGAGGGAAAGAATTAGAGTAATTCTGTTATGTATGCCAAGTATTTAGTAATTTTTGATTAGTTTTTGTAAAAAAATTTAAATTCTATACTCAGCTTTTTGTTATTATTTTATACTAAAGGATCAATGAAAGAATGCTATTATGATAAATCTTTGAGTTCTTGAATTGATTTTTAAACATATATGAATGTGAACTCATGAGTTGATTGTACTTAAATGATCAAGTATTCATCTTTTGCATAAGGATATTATAAGTAGTTTAACAACATTTTACATGGGTATCATTAGAAGTATATGATTTAGATTATTATTCCCTTATTATTATTATTATTATGATTTATGTATGTTTTTGGAAAATGATATAGGTAAGTTAAAAGCTTTAAGTTAATAATTCTACTCCGCTATTTTTAGTTGTTAAGTAACCGAGAGTCTTCATGACCAATGTTGATTATCACGTAAAAAGGTAATTGAAATTATGAGTATGCAAAGCATCTTGATTTTTGTTTTGTTGAGTAACCAAATGCATTCATTACCCATGCTTGTATTTGCATAAAAAGACATAACATTTCAAAAAAGAAAGAAACCCCAAGTATCAAGTAAATCTAAAGGGTGAAAAGAAAAAACTCAAGAAAAAAGAGCTTGGCAAGCAAGTGAAAAATATAAATGTCTATTGATCTCTTATTTGAACATAAAAGTTTTACCTCCTGAAAAAGGTTATTATAATTTGGGTTATGTATTATAATTGTATTCATTGATAATGAGTCAGCTATTCATTAGTTTCATATATTATTATTGGTTAACCATCATATCAATTTAGTAGTAATATTTGTTATGAACATCTTTAGGTTAAAAGTATTAGAAACATCTTTAACTTAAGAAATCTAAGTTGCATCATTAGCTTAAGTGACTTGGAAAAAATGCACATTACTATCTCATTTGTTAGATTTGGACTTTAAGGGAAATAAGGGGATTACTAAGTATAGGCTAGACTAAATGCTATTTTATCATATAGTTCATATTACTTATTCTAGTTGGTTATTTAGTTTCTTTTATAAAACTTAAGATCATTCTCAAACCATTGGCTTAGAGTGTTTATATTTATTTTCAGTATTTTGTGTGATAGTTGGTCTTTATAATATATGCTTTACAATCTCTTATGAGATCGACCTCATTGTGAACTTGTCTGAACTATCATTCGGTTCGTACACTTGCGAATACTAATTTAGACACATCAAGTTTCGGGCCCATGTCGTTCCTGCCGTGGCTCTGCTACATGCCTGTGTTAAATTTTGTTGTCGCAATGTGGCTCGTTTGAAAATAAAAAAAAATTTAAAAGAGTTTTTATTATTCCTAAATATATCATAAGAGTTGTTAAGTAGTCAAAACATGTAATTAAGTAGTTAGTAAATGTAAATATACTAAACTAAGTAAAAGTAAAAGGCCGAAGAAAATTTTGACCAAAAGACTTGATTTTTAATAATAAATGATCAAAGAAAAATTGCAACTAAAAATAAAATAATAATAAAAAATAAACTACCAAGAGGGACTTGACTAACATTAAGGCTAAATTTCTAACTAAAGACAAACATTGCAAGGGATATTCATATCCTAACTAATTATATTTTCTTGGGCGTCCTCGACCTCATTTGGGTGTTTTTGCTTCGGATAAATGCCATAGCCATACTTCTTTGGACGCCCTCTCCCTTTTTTTGAGTGAGTTATGATGTCACACTCACTTTCACATTCATCGTCATCATCCCATTTCGAATCGTCACCTCCCAAAGAGATTTCATCAATTAAGTACTTCTCTTGATAATTTCTTTTAGATTTTTCGATTTTCATTATTTCTTCAAGAGTGAATGGCTTCTCCATGGACCTTGGATAGGCTCTGCAATAGGCATAAAAGGCGATGATTTCTTCAGGCCTAAGATTATTGATGTGCATAGTTTTACACATATTTGTTTACATATTATTGTGTATTTTTTAGCAATTATTGTGCTTTTATTCCAAGATCACCCGTGTTTTGTGTTCTTTTGCATTTTAGGAGAATTTATAAGTCCATCATCAATGTTTGAGCAATTTTAGATTAATACATGCGAAAACGGACGGGAATTCATCAAAATTAGACAAGGGCTCGCATTTCAAACATTGAGCACGGCCTAGACTCTGGCCGTGCTCAACCCATTAGCCTTTGATCCTCAAATGTGGTGTTTTGGCACGATTTTTGAGGCTATCAAGGCCTCCAGCACCGGCGAGGGCACGACCAGGAAGAAGACCTAATTTGCAAGATCCGAAGGTTCAGCACGGCCTGGATCGATTAAATCTATTGGGATTTCTTTACTATGTTGGCTTAGTATTGAATTATTGGATTGTTTGAGTATTAATAAGATAATGCATTATTCATGAGACGTTATGAATTGTGGTGTTTAGATTGCTTTGTATGATTGAGAAGTTCATTTGGCAGTTGGAAATTTGAATAGCAAGAACTGATTAATAATCAGTTAGAGATAAAGATAATTAACTAGTCGGATTAAGAATTAACAAAGCTTAATAGAGGCGAATTAAAGCTTAATGCTAATTTAAGGATCAATCGTTAGGAAGAGATTCCAACTTTAAGTTCTTAAGTTTAGGAATTCGGTTATCTCGAGAGAGAAATCGAATTCAGTTAAGAATTCATATCTTTTGTTTGATTGCCAACTAGTTTAGGTTCACTTTGGGTTTGCTTTCTTGTCTTGGTTGTTTCATTTATCCATTCATTCATGGATCTCACTTAGAACTTAGCTTGTAGTTATTATTAAATTTAGAAATTATTCATCATTCATTTTAGGCTAAAATAATAGAGAACAAAGTAGTAACTCTGGACTTTCGCTTTTCCAAGGGATACGACCTTGATACTCGCCATTGGTGCTAGACTGTATCGATAGGTTCGCTGCCTTAGATTTTAGCTATACAAATAGCTTATTAATCATACTCCGTCCTAAGTCTTTTCCTTGGATGCCACTTTTTGGGAATTCCGGGTAGAGGAGATAGTGTAGGTCCAGGTATGGATCTTCTAGCTCTTGAACTAGATGGAATTGATGGTGAATTGAATGGTGTAGGTGCCCTCCTTCTAATTTTTTATGATTTCCTTGAGGCAAGACTTGAGCTTAGTGACTTGGATTTAAGTGTAGGGAGACTTGACTTGGACCTAGGTAAAGGTGGTGGAGAGTCTACCTCCTCCTTGATGCTGCCTTGCCTAGAGTTCATAACTATTAAGAGCTATGAGAAGAAAAGGACTAGTTTTGAGTAGCTCTTAATGAAGGCAGGAAGGGCCTATATATAGTGTTTTCTTGTAATCCAATTCCGTCTAGGATTGGGTTATGTTATGTTATTAGGAACTGAAATCCTTGTTTACCCCTTTATTATTTGTCCTAATCCTACAAGGAAGCAGAAATCCTAGTTCATCATACTTTTTCTACATTCATATGCTTTTTGATTAAAATTAAATGACTTTTATGTAATACACATAATCTTATATATACTTGAAGCATAATATTAATTAGTAAATTAAGTGTTACCACATAAAGCTTCTCTATTGTATTTGATGATCATGTATGTGCTCGAATATTTGAATCTCTTGCAGGTTCCTAAAAACAAAGCGAGAAAATATTTTAAATTAAAAACTAAAATAATAAAAATAGAAAATATGTAATATACAAGTGCTAAATTTATTATCTATAACTAGATTGACAAAGGTTGTTTCAAATTGGAGGTGCTTTGATACACTCCACTTCATGTCCATAGGTCATCCTTTCATAATATGGCTTTAAGTAATAGCCATTAACTTTGAATTGTTCTTGGGTCTTAATATTACGTAATTCCAATGCACCATGATTGAAAACCGTTATTACTTCGAAGGGACTGTTTCATCTGGATCTAAGCTTTCTTGGAAAAAGTTTAAAACGTGAGTTAGATAATAATACTTTCATTCTAGGAGCAAAAGATTTACGAAGTAAATTCTTATCATGTTGCTTCTTGGTCCTTTCTTTGTATAGCTTGGCATTCTTATCTGCCTCACTACACATTTCTTCTAGCTCATTTAGGTGCAATAGGCTAAGCTCCTTCATAGCTCAGTATGCTTTATATTCCAATTCGACCGGTAAATGGCAAACCTTTTCATATACTAATCTATAAAGATTCATTCCAATCGGTGTTGTATAAGCCAAGCAATATGCCCAAAGGGCATTATTCAAGTGTATAGCTCAATCTTTCCTAGATGGGCGCACTGACTTCTCAAGTATTGACTTAATTTGTCTATTGCTAACTTCCACTTGTCTTGATGTTTGTGGGTGATAAGAGGTTGCAACTCTATGACTTACTCTATATTTCTTTAGTAAGGCGCTAAATGCCTTGTTGTAAAAATGTGTTCTCCCGTCACTAATGATTGCTCTAAGCGTTCCAAACCTGCTAAAAATATTATCCTTTATGAATTTGCATACTATCTTAGCATCATTAGTTCGAGTAGCTATTGCTTCTACCCATTTAGACACATAATCCATAGCAACAAGTATATATTCATAACCATGAGAAGGTGGAAATGGTCCCATAAAATCTATGCCCCACACACATCAAACAGTTCAACCACAAGATTAAAAGTTTAAGGCATTTCAGTTCGTTTGCTAATACTTCCACTTCTTTGGCACCTATCACTTTTAACACAAAAAACATGAATATCTTTAAATAACGAAGGCCAAAAGAAACCTGATTGCAGAACCTTGTAGGTTGTTTTCTTACCACCAAAATGACCTCCACAATGCATTTTATGGCAAAAGGCCAAAATACTTTGTTGCTCATCTTCAAGAACACATCTTCTAATCATTTGATCATACAATGTTTAAACAAATACGGATCAACCCAATAATAATGCCTATACAGATAGAAATCGTTCTTTTCTTGCCATGTTAAGTCAGTTCTCATAATACCACATGCCAAATAGTTTACAATGTCAGCATATTATGGCTCATGATTCACCAAAAATAATTGTTCATTAGGAAAAGTCTCATTAATTACTTTTTTAGAACCAAGGTTATAAAAATCATAAATCAACCTCGAAAGGTGATCCGCTACTATATTTTCACTTCTTTTTTTATCTTTTATCTCGATATCAAATTCTTGCAATAAGAGCACTCGCTTAATAAGTTGCGGTTTAGAATTAGGCTTAGTTAAAAGATATCTCAAAGCAGCATGATCTGAATGAACAATGACTTTAGATTCCACCAAGTAAGATTTAAATTTGTCTAGTGAAAATACAACAACTAGAAATTCTTTTTCAGTTGTCGAATAGTTTATTTGGGTATCATCAAGAGTTTTGCTAGCACAATATATTACATGTAAAGATTTATCAACTCTTTGGCCTAAGACCATTCATATAGCATAATCAGATGCATCACACATTATTTCAAAGCGAAAAGACCAATTAGGTGCCATAATAACAGGTGCACTGGTCATATTTCTTTCAAGACGTTAAAAGCAAAAATGCATGCATCATTAAAAATAAAGTTAACATCTTTAGCCAACAATTCAGTTAAAGGACGAGCAATTTTAGAAAATTCTTAAATAAAACGCCTATAAAATCTTGCATGGCCAAGAAAACTTATAATGCCTTTTACTGAAGCAGGAGAGGGCAATTTGGCAATTAAATCGCTTTTTGCCTTGTCGACTTTAATATCTTTACTATAAACAATATGTCCTAGCATACTATTTTGTTTAACTATGAAATGACTCTTTTTCCAACTCAATGTTAAGTTAAAGTTAATGCATCTCTTGAGAAGATTGCTTAGACATGCATCAAATGAGGAACCAAAAACTGAAAAATCATCCATAAATACTTTGATGCAATTTTCTAACATGTCAGAGAAAATAGAAAGCATACATCTTTGGAATGTTGTTGGAGCGTTACAAAGCCTAAAAGGTATCCTCCTAAATTCAAAAATTTCAAAGGGACATGTAAAAGTTAACTTTTCTTGATCTTCAGGTGTAATGGGTACCTGATAATATCCTGAAAGTCCATCAAGAAAATAATAAAATTCATGTCCTACTAAATGCTTTAATATTTGATCAATAAAAGGAAGAAGAAAATTATCCTTCTTTGTTGTAGCGTTTAACTTTCTATAATCAATATACATTCTCCCCCTTGTTGTCATTCTTGTGGGGACTAATTCTCTTTTTTCATTCTTAACAGCTGTTGTGCATGACTTTTTAGGCACTACATAAACAGGGCTTACCCAATTACTATCAGCTATAAGGTATATAATACCTTCATCTAATAACTTATGAAATTCCTTTTTTACAATTTCTTTCATGTTAGGATTAAGTTGTCATTGTGTATCTCTAACCGCTTTAGAATTGTCTTCTAAAATAATTTTATGCATATACATTGTTGGACTAATCCCTTTAATATCAGAATTCTCCACCCAATAGCTTTTTTAAGCCTTCTTAATTCTCTAATAGTTGCATCTTCCTCTGAAGGAGAAGATTAAAGGCTATGATCACTAGTTACGTATTTTTTTCTCCTAAGAAGAAATATTTGAGTGTGTTAGGCAACTCCTTAAGCTCAAATTTAGGTGGTTCATTAATAATTTCTAATTTGATTCCAATGGGTGAATCTAAAGGTTCAATAGTGCTTTCATCAGGTAACACTGGAATAGCTTCATTTAACTTATCATGTAAGTCTAAGACTTCTTCATCTAAATTCTCTTCTTGCTTTTTCAATATTAATACAACTTCTGATTTATCATTCTTATCATGTAAATATGTTTCGTAAACAAAATAATCATGCAATCAACATATGAACATTCATCAATTGAAGTGCTAAGAGATATAGTTAGAAAATCAAATACTTTAAATTCTACAGTCTCTCCCAAGACTGTCATAGTCAGCTTTCCATTATGCACGTGAATAACTGTTTTGGTAGTTGCCATGAAAGGTCTACCAAGGAGTATTGTTTGCTCCTTATTCTTTGCTGATGTACTTTCCATGTCAAGGACCACAAAATCAGTAGGGATTATCAATTTTCCTACTTGAATAAGCACATCTTCCTTAATGCCTCTTAGATACTTAATCGACCTATCAGCCAGTTGCAAAGACATGGTAGTTGGCTTCAATTCTCCTAAGCCAAGTTGTGCATATGTTGAATATGGTATCAAATTGATGTTTGCTTCTAAATCCAACATGGTTTTAGCAACCTTTTGATCTTCTATTGTCATATCAACAGTAAAGCATCAGGGTCTTTCATCTTAAGAGGTAAATATTGTTGGAGAATTGTACTTGTTGTTTTATATACCATAACTTTTTCATTGTTTCCATATCTCCTCTTGTTGGAATTAAGTTTCTTAAAGAATTTAGCATAAGCTGGCATATTTATAATCACATCCAACAATGGCAAATTAATGTTAACCTTAGAAAGCATATTAAAAATTTCAGAAAATTGTTTATCTTGTCTGCTTTCTTTCAATATGTTCAGGAATAGAATAGGAGGCTTATAAGGCTCAGCTGCTTTATAAAAATCAGATCCTGAAAATACTTCATTGTCTTTCTCTTTCTGCCCAAGATTGGGCTCTATTCTTCCTTCTTTTTTGTAAACCTCCTTCAGTTCTTTATACATCAACTAGCCCATCTTCTTTTGATGTACCTGTGTAAGAAGAATCTTTCTCAATTAAATTTTCAACATTATTATCAAATAACTCACCATCGTTAAGAACAGTGATTACTTTAGCTTGCTCAAGTTGATTTGGTATTTTTTTTCTTATTTTCTTGTACAGCTTCAGCAATTTGCCCAATTTGGATTTCTAATCGCTTCATTGAAGCTTTTATGGAATCAGTTTTCTTCTCATTCCTCTCCATTCTATAATGGGTAGCTATCATAAAAGATTGGAGTGTTTTCTCTAAATTTGGTTTTCTTTGAGGGGCTTGTCCTTGATTAGGGAATGGAGGATTTTGATTCCTTGGGTATTAAGGCTCTTGATTCTGATACTGGGACTGGTTTTGGTTCCTCAGTATTTGTGGTGGGTTATGATCGTTATATCTCCATGTGAAGTTTGGATGATTCCTCCATCCTGGATTATAACTGTTGGAGTGTGGATTATTCCTAGGTTGCCTAAGCTGATACGATTCCATCAAATTAACCTGTTCATAATCATCTCCTGCATAAGTCTCATAAGACGAACAAGCATTAGCACCATGACCATAAACACCACATATACCACATGCCTTATTGCTTTGTACATTCTTAGTTGAAGCAAGAGTCCTAACTTGTTTAGTTAATTCGGCTATTTGCATAGCTGTCTCATTATTAGACACAACTTCACTCACTCCTACTCTTTTTGTTCTCACACTTTTTTGTTGTGAATTGGCTCCTAACATCTCAAAGATGTCGTAAACCTCATCAGCAGTTTTTTCTAACATAGCACCTCTAGCTGCATTTTTAACCATACATTGATATTATTATGTTAGACCATCATAGAAGATTGGTTGGTCATAGAAAGTGGGTATCCATGGTGTGGGCATTGTAGTAAAAGTGATTTGAAGCGATCTCATGCTTCATTAAAGGATTCAGTATCCTTTTGATAAAAGTTGGAAATCTCAGCCCTTAATTCTTTGGTCTTTTGATGTGAATAAAATTTACTTATAAATTTTTGATAAACTTCATCCTAAGTTCTCAAAGAATTAGGAGGCAAGGTCATTAACCACGCATTTGCTTTATCTTTTAATGAGTAAGGAAAACATCTCATCTTTAATTGCTCTTCATTGAGTTCAGATAATAGGAATGTATGAACTATAGTATGGAACTATCTAATGAATATCAATTTATCCTCACTAGGCATACCATAGAATAACGGAAGTATATTAAAATGGATGTTCTTTAGTTCATAATTTCTAGATGGATCTCCTAAAACTATGCATGAAATAGTGCTACCAATTATGGGACGAGCATAGTCCTTCATAGCCATTTGCCTTTAAGTTGCAACTTCTCTTTGGTCATTAGCCATTCTCTCAACTTCTCCTTTGAATCCTTGTTCTAGCTTTTTTTCAAATTCTTCTTCTCTTGGAGGTACAAACTCACTTTCTACCTCTTAGTCTCCTTCTGCCTTTTTAACAGTGGATCTAAAATTGTAGGAACTTTGAGTTGATGAATCACTTGATTTTGTTTTCCTGCTAGGCATACAAAATCAAAGAAAGAATTTCAGATTTAAAAACTTAAAAACATAATTTAAAAATAAAACATAAATATATAAACGTATAACAAACAAAAACACAAGAAATAATACTTGACAATTAATCAATATAATATTGATACAATTTTTCGACAATGGTGCCAAAAACTTGATGTGTCTAAATTAGTACTCGCAAGTGTACGAACTGAATGATAGTTCGGGCAAGTTCACCACGAGGTCGATCTCACAAGAAATTGTAGAGTAAATATTGTAAAGACCAACTATCACACAAAATACTGAAAATAAATATAAACACTCTAAGCCAATGTTTTGAGAATGATCTTAAGTTTAATAAAAAAATTAAATAACCAGAAAATAAATATACAACTAGAATAATTAATTTGAACTATATGATAAAATAACATTTAGTCTAGCTTATACTTAGTAATTCTTTTACTTTCCTTAAGTCTCAATCTAACAAATGAGATGGTGATGTAACTTTTCCCTAAGTCACTCAAGCTAATAATACAACTTAGATTTCTTATACCAACATAGATTAAATTAAAGATGATGTTTGTAATACTTTTAACCTAAAGATTTTCATAATAAATATTACTACTAAATTGATATGATGGTCAACCAGTAATATAAATGAAACTAATGCACATATGAAGATAAAAAAATCATTTATTAAACTTATAATATATAAGGTTCAGACATAACTAAAAAGTCAAATAAAACATTTATGGAACTTAGCCTGACATACTTAGTTCAATGATTATTGTAATAAAATAGAAAGACATAATATACATAAAACAGAAAATTAAGACTCCCTTAAAGTTCAAAGGCCCTTCAAGAAATAAAGAAGATTGATTCTCTATCTCCACATCTTTAAAAAGCTTCTTTGATTCTTGAAAGAATGATACAACAAAAGCTAGCTAGATGTAGAAGATGATGAACTATATAAATTTCTGCAGAGTCTAGTAAAACCTTTTCTCTAGAGAGAATAGTAGTAGAAGACCTCATTGTTTTAATTAACCTCTACTTCTTATAGGGATCCTCTTGTTAGAGTTCTTCTCTCAACACACAACTACTATAGTTATCTCCTACTGTCTTAAATAAAGTAAACAACTTAAAAGATAATTATCCATTAATTACACCATAATTACTTAGTTCCCCCTTCTTGGGCCTTAATGAATTTGGCTAGGCCCAAGCTATTGATAACAAACGTGTCTAATTTTTAAGCATTTTACAGCCGCAGTCCAATTAAAGCTTATTAGTATGTTTTTAGCTCAAATTCTCCTTTTTGACGATCAATTCCTGAATTTAGACAAGAAAACTAAAGTGAGGTAAAAACACATATATTCACCATATTATATATAGATATATATCTTTAAAGCTCTAAAATACCCTTAAATATCTATATACAATTTGGACCAATCAGTTTTGAATCTAAAAAATCTATTAATTAAGTGAAATACTTATTAATTTATAAATTTATTTATTGATTGATTAAATAAATAATTTATTGACTTAACATCTCTTAAAATTATGAACATACATATATTCAATGTACTTCTAATTAACTTAATCAACATTTAATCAAATAAAATTATTTAGTATAAGTATATTTACCACTTAACACGTATTTAAATTTCATTTTTTTCTTCTTTATCATGATAGAAATTAAAAGAAATTGCAATATAACAAATGCAATGAATTTATTCCAGATTAATTTCTTACTTGATTTTTTTTTATTTGATATGCTATATATTTGAAATATTTTATTTTATTTAATAGTTCAAGATTTTTTTAAATAACTTTTTTAAAAGATTAGGGATTTGGAGATTAATTTACTTAGAATTTTAATTAATATAAAATAAGTTAAAAAAATTAATACTAAAAGTTATTGCTAATATATGGGATATAATGAAATATCACAAAACTATAATATTTTCTCATTAAGTAATAATATTCTGGTTTATTCCATATTTAATTAAATGAAATTTATCTTTATTATAAATTCGGATTAGGCTCATACTTGAATTATTTTAGATTGAAGTCATTTTGGTCTTTTACTGTTGTGATCTTAGATAGCTTTACATTAGAGTCATTTTGTATTTGAACAGTTTTAGTCTCAAAATTGAATTTGAACAAGTTGACCTTTAGGAAAGCGAAATTAGATTTTTTGTATCTTTCCAATTAATATTTGACTACGAAATCAAAAAATAAATCTCAACAACTCAGTTTTTTTTTTTTTTTTCTGTGACCATAACTTTAATAGTTTCATTCATATTCTTTTTCTTTATATATGCTGACGTGGATAAATGAGTTCCGTTTAATTTCTTAATATGGAGATCAATTGCTCACTCAATCTATATCTAGTTTGAAAGATCACAAATGGTTCTTGAATTAACACAACAAGCAAACAGGAGATAATAGGAAAGATAATGAGACATGGGATGAAATTTTAGAAAGCAAAGAAAAAGATGGTAGAAAAATAGTGACAGAGAAAAGATAATATTATGATGTTAAGATCTCTTAAATCTTCTTTCTCTTTTCTTGAAATCTCTAAATTTCAAACCTTAGCTGACTCAAACTTGCTTCTGCAATGAGAGTAGCAAAGCTTTTAAGAAATAAGTCATGAGCAAGGAAGCTTTCAGGGAAGAAGATTAATTTGTTTTCCAATTTTTTGCTCTTAATATTTACCAACTTTAACTTAAAACCTACACAAAAACATATATGAGATGAACTAAATTGCGCATTTAAAGTGGGCACATTTATCCACGTCAGCATATACAAAACTTTCATACGAGTCTAAACTAACGGAAGGCCTACTTGGGCTGTTTTTCCAAAAGAAATGCCTATCGAGAATGATAAAAAAAAACATAAAGTGCCCATGCCTTAGTCTTAATTCCCATTGTTTTACATATTATTGTTGCTAATTTTTTTTATATTTCTTAAATACATATTTACATTTATATTTTTTTTATAATTTTATATATATTTAACTTGAATCATCAATAAATTATAATTTTATAAATAATATAATATTTAACAATCCATTATGAAATTCATAAATATTTTAAAGTTTTATTTTATAAAATTATTTTTTAAGTCGATTAAATTAAAAATATATATTTTAATAATTTATAATAATTATAAAATATCTAGTCAAATATTAAATTAATTAAAATATATTTATTTTATCAAAATTAATCTTTCTATTATATTTATAATCTAAAAAATAAAAAAAATGTGATATAAATTTAAAAAACATTAATAAAATAAAATATATTCTATTCTTTTAATATAAAAATATTTTTATTTATCTAATATAAAAATTAAATCATAAAATAATTTTTTAAATTTCAGCCTTATGCCTAAGCTTTTGGTCAACCATTTTGTATCCAATTAAAGAACAGTATCGGCTGGCTAATTACTCTATTTTGGATGAATGCGTTGGCAAAATAGCAAAGGAGGAGGAGGTGGGAAGTAGTAATTATTTATTTAAGCTGGCAAGGACAACTGTAAACCAGAATTAATTTGTTGCTCTCATGAATTAATTATTTATTTTTTTCCATCCTATTTTTGCTTCCTAGTTAAAATTGAAAGGAACATTTCAAATAAGACGGCTAGTCCAGTTGGTAAAAAAATAGTTTTCTATTAATACTCAGGGTTCTATCCATTTGGAGAGCACTATACAATTCAACTTTGAATGCATCAGATTAATACGAGGGAGTGCACTCTTAAAATTGCCAAGAAAAGAAATAGAGTATTAAATTTTAAATATCTTTAACGAATAATAAAGATAACTGAAACATACATATATATATAATTGCTACTTTTTCTAAGTTTGATTAATATACTAATTAATTTATGTATTTTCTATTATATTTAAAGCGCCTTAAATTTTATAAAATTAACTATTATTTTAATATATATAAAATTAGTATAGTAAAAATACTAAATTAAATTTAATCTTTAAATTTATTATTAAATATCAACATTTTTATAAAAAATATTCTTAATGAATTTAGAATAAAATTTTAGTTTTTGCATAAATTAAATTTAGTGACTAGTAAAAATGATTGTCTAATATTTTTTTACTTGTTTTAATTTTTAATTTTTAGTATATTTTAACGGTGTTATTAATACTTATTTAGTATAATATTATTACATAACTTTATTTTAAACAATTAAAACAAAATAAATATAAAAATATTAATAAATTAATTTTATTAACGAATAAAACTAATAAATGTCAAAAATAAAACCTTATCCTAATCTGATAAAAACAAAATTGATTTAGAAAAACCATAGCTTAATAAAAGACAAACACACACACACACACACACAAACAACATAACGGTTGGAGAAACATCAAAATTAATTCGCAAAAGAATGGAACTTCGTGCAGGGACTAGAGAGAGGAGGAAACAATTTAATGCAGCCGAAGTCCCCATTTGAACGATAAGGATGCCCACCGCTCCACTTCCACTTAATGGTTTATAGCTTTCTACTTCAACTCTATCGGATTCCTCGCCACAGTCTCCCTCTTTAATTTTCGGTTTCTGGATTTTCATATCCTCGCCAAGAAAATAATTGAAGTCATGAGAGTTAATTGCATACTGCCATTATCATTTAGTACTGAGAGAGTTGAAAATTTGGAATTTAAAATTTCTTTTTTTTAATATGGTGTTTTACTTTTTAATTTATGAAAAAAAAAAAATTATATAATATATTAATATGCTATATTTATTACTTAAAAATAATAATTTTTATTTTAATAAATAACAAATGTTTTAAATAAATTTTATCTATTATATATACATAAATAAAATTGATTATATAAAATATAATATATTTTATATTAAACGTTGTATTTAATATTATTTGTTTATTAATATTAACCGTCTATAATTAAAAATCAACAAATACGAATATAATATTAACAGTGGAGAGAACTATCAAGGAAAAAAGAAAAAGTGGAAATCACCAAACTTGATACGTCCATTTTACCTACTCTCTATAATCTAACCTCATGCTTGAATTCAACTTGAAATTGACAGGTTACGAAATGTTTCTTTCAGTTTTTAATGAAGAAGATTGCAAAGGATCTCCTTAGGAAATCCTAGATAGGTCCAGGATGAATAATATTATATCAGATATATGCCTACAAGGGAAACCAAAAGAAATTGAATAACCCTTTTTCTTTTCTTCTTCCAATGTTTGAAATTGCAAGCACTGACTCTAAATTTTCTTTAAAACACTGCATCCATCAGGATGTCATACCAAGACTGACTATAGTACGATTATGTCCATACAAATTAAAACTGGAGGAAGATCCAAGGTAGCATGGAAAAAGAATGGAAAGCACACACACATATATAAATACATAAATATCCAGGGAATAGACATACCAAGAATTTGTGAAGTTTGAAGAAGAAGAAATATGGAGAGAGAGAGAGAGAGAGAAAAAAGAGGGGTGCAAATTTAAGGAGATATTGACGCGGCTCAATCAAATTACATGGCTATTCTAAATTTACCATTTAGCTCTGTATCAGATTGAGACGCGCCAATACCTTCACCTGTATCTACCGCTCTCCCTCTCCCTCCCCCTCTCCATCACCACCACTACCAGAACCCAGTCTCTACCTCTCAGATTATTCTTTCTTGAATTAAGCTTCACTCCAGACAAATATATATATATATATATATATATATATGTTGCACGTAGACCCCAAGAAGAGCAAAGAGCAAGAGCACGAGCGAGGGAGATATTACCTCCTTGAAAAGGAGATGTGTTCTGCATAATTGTTTTTGAGAGATGTGTATGACCAGTTGCCGGCTCTAAAAACTTAGAAATATAGGCAACCCCATTTTGCTTTGTTTTGCGTTGCCATTTTTTCTTGTATGATTATATAGGGATGACGATTTTCAAAGTGCTATTTGGTAAATTATATTGTATTAAATTAAGTTCCTTTTCTTTCTTTCTTTTTTTTTTTTTTTTATAGAAAATTAAGTTCCTTTTCTTAAGAGTATAAAAAGAGAAATTATTACATCTTTCCTTGTATAAAATACCTTTTGTTGATTCTGGTCCGTCAATTTTAATGCAACATGCTGATTTGACTTTAATTATATGAAATATATATTTATCAATTTTAATTTTATATTATTTTATTAGACTAATAAATCTTTATACATCTATATAATAATTATTTTTAAAAAAACTGTATCGTTAGAATTTTTATTATTTATTTATTATTATTATTAATTTTTCTAATATCACATATATATAGCTTGAAATTTTTTTTAATTATTATATTAGAGTAATAAATTTTTAAACATATCGTAATTTCTTTCGGCCGTTTTCTATGATACAAATTTAGGATTTTTATTCCTTATTATTTTATTATTTTATATATATTATGGATAAGGTTTATTATTATATGCAATATCTGTGATAAATACTACAATTATTATATTTATATAAATCATAAATTTTTACTTTTTTTATTATTAGCATTTGAGATCACATTTAATTTTTATTTTATAAATATTATAATTAACACTTTTATAAATACATCATGTCATTTTCTCATTCAAAAATGACATAACATGGCTTCATAAAATTTTGTCACGTGGAATCTCAAAAAAAAAAAATTAGTCTTATTTATATGCATATTAGTCATTTACTTGTGCGTTACACGACTGTTATTATTATACAATTATAAAATCAAGTTTATAAATAAAATTTATAATATTCGACATTTATTCATCATATTTTAAAAATAACAGAAAATTAAATATTTTTACTTTTTCTTCTTAACTTTTTTAATGTTTTAAGATTTTATTAATGTACTAATATAAAAATTACTCTAAAAGATATTTATTAATTAATATAATATTAAATAAATTAATATTATCAATATAATATATATTACTATTTCTTAGAATTAGAAATTATCATAGAATTAAAAAATTAATTTATGAGTAAATATAGTCTTTGAAATATTATTTTTTAAAATTATAATCATTATCTAATTAGAAAACTAATCTATTAGTTAATAAAATATCAAAATATAATTAATATACTTTTAGAATAACCATTATCTAATTAGAAAACTAATTGTTATCTAATTATGAAATGAATTAATTATTATAATGTTATATCTTAGGATTAGCATCAACACCCATTTTCTGAATTTAGACATCGAGAGAATTATAGAAAATCTGATGATGAAAGTTATTGCCTTTCTCGAGTCTTGAAATATTTGGGACGGTGAATCCAATTAAGGTTGTGAGTAATTGAACCAAAATTGTTTAAAAACAATTTGGACCTAATTGATAGAAAAAAAAATAAATTTAAAGGGTAAATTGACATTTTTAAAAGTACATAGACTAAATCGTAAGAAATTTTAAAATTTTTTATCCCTTGAGCCAATCAGCTCAGCATAGAGCCAATTAGCTCTATATAGTCTTGATTGGCCTATATTTTGATTTTTAAGGTCATTTTATGTATTTATTTGACTTAAACCACTAAAAATACCTTATAAAAGATATTATTAATAAAAATTGAATTCAAAATTAATTTTATTTTGGATATCCACTTAACTGAACATCCAATAAATCAAAGAATTTTATATTTAATTGATTATCAATATCTAGGATTTTCCTAAACTCTACTGCTGTAAATACAATATTATGTCATAGGTCTAGGGTTAGCAAATGTTAACAATTAGCAATTATTAGCGATCATTAGGGGCAACAAAATTATTAGTCTTATTAATAAAGAGTTTTTTTTTTTTGCAGTCCAGCTCATACACTAGACTTCTATATCCCATTGATATATTAAATAAAAGCCTTACTCACCATCATTACCGAACTTACCCCCTAAAGTCCTTGGTTGCACAATCTTTGTTCGCTTTTCTTACCATGCACACCATAAGCTCTAACCTCGTGCTATTTGTTGTATCTTTATCGAATATGTCTTCATAAAAAAGGATATAAGTATTATCACCCTCCAACTTAATAAATGTATGTCAGTATGGATATCTAATTTTATGAATATCATATGTATTTCCCTACTACAAGTAAGGGGGAGAAAAATATTGACTTGTTGATAAAATCAAGGCTGATCCTTCACCACCAAGCAAGCCACGAATGGATCCATTGAAGTATGAGGGTCCAATCACATGAGCTAGAAGCAAGAGATTCAAGGCTGCCTTGTGTTCTTTCATGGTCCACGTGATAGACAAGATGCATTCAAGAAGCAAGGTTAGCGAGTTGGACTTAGAAGATCAAGATTCAACTTTGATTAATTGTATTTCATTCATGGATTAAAGCCCAATGTGATGACATATAGATCATATCTGATTTATGTTGAATTCAAGCCCAAACGTAAAACCCAAATCTAAAGTTGAATATTCAAAGTCAAAATCCAAGTCAAAATAGGAGTTTTCTTTTAACAAGTCCAAGTCAAAATATGAGTTAGCTACTCTTTTACTTCAAGTTTTATTTATTTAGGAGTCTTGGCCGCATATCCTAGTCAATTTAGGATTAGGATTATTTTGTTTTTAACTCTATAAATAGAGCTATGTATTTCAGAAAAAGCATCTTTGATTGAATAGAAAACCTTGTTTTTGCTTAAAGAGTTTCTTTGATTGTTCTTGAGATTAAAGCTTATTGTTTAGGTTTTGATTTCACTTCTACCTTAATTTAATTCTATTAACTTGTTAGTTTCTAGGATTAATTAAGTTCGTCTCATTATAGCTATTGATCTTATTTCTTTATAAATAAGGGTGATAGTTTCGCAAATAACTTTTGGCAAACCTTATAAGTATTAATTTTGGCGTGTAATCTTCTTTTCCATAGAAGGTTTACATCACTTGCAATCCGAACTTTAAACATAATCTGACTTTCTTTGCCGACCTTCAAACACAACCCAGCCTCCTACATTTTGTTGACCTTCCATAAACTCAACCCGGTCTTCCAACAGAAATTCCTGACTTTCTTCTGTTAGAAAACTCCTGAATCAAACTACTTGAGGAAAGCTTAAATCAAACTATGAACCCATGATGAACTCTAGATCTAAATATCCAATAAATAATTATTTTTCATACCATAGGTTGTTAAAGACATGTGAATCATTTGTAGATCAATTATCTTCTGTATATGTACTAAACAGTATGCAAGAAGCCAAAGACCCCAGGTGGAAAGAAGCAATGAACGAAGAAATGAAGTCTCTTCGAAATAATGAAACCTGAAAGGTTATTGATCTACCAAATGGAAAAAAAACCTATTGGATGTAGGTGGATCTATATCATTAAATACAAGGCAAATAGAAGTGTGGAGAGTTACAAAGCTCAGCTGGTTGCGAAAGATTATAGTCAAACATATAGGATAGATTATGCAGAAGCTTTTGCTCATATGACCAAGATAAATACTGTTAGAATTCTTCTATTCTTAATTGTAAATTTAAATTGGTCTTTACATCAATTAGATGTAAAGAATATTTTTCTTCATGGCGAACTCCAAGAGGAAGTGTACATAGAACTACCTTGATACGAACCAAACTAGCACAATGAATCCTACTCCAACAAGGAGTCTTGATGATGCAAATCCTACTAGCTCAAGGAATTTTACTTTCTTTGATTTTTGGGGTTTTCATGTTAATGTGTTGGGGGTCTGCTATTCAAAAAGGATTCTCAAGCTTATTCGTGGAGGTTCTATATCATACATCCAAGATGTAGACTTTAAGTTGAAGGAAGTAAGCAAGTTTGTAAACTGAAAAAGTCTATATATGGATTGAAACAATCTCAAAAAGCTTGGTTTGGAAGATTTACAAACTCTATGCAGGCCTTTGGCAACAAACAGAGTAGTTATGATCATACTCTCTTTATAAAACATAAGGGAAGAACAATTATTCTTATCATATATGTCGATGATACGATTGTGATAAAAGATGATGATGATGAAAAGATGGCCTTACAAAACTATCTTTTTAAAGAGTTTGAAATGAAAGACCTTGGTAATCTCAAGTATTTATTAGGGATTTAGGTACTACGATCTAAGCAAGGTATATTCTTATCTCAACAAAAGTATACTTTGGACTTGCTTAAAAAGGTTGGTATGCTAGCATGTAAATCAGTTGATATTCCTGCTAGTGAACATATGAAGCTCGACATATTTTCAGATCAAGTCCCTACGAATAAAGAAAGATATCATAGACTTGTAGGTCGACTAATGTATCTTGCTTATACTAGGCCGGATTTGGCATATTCCCTAAGTATAGTAAATCATGCACTCTCCAAGTAAAGATCATATGAACGTTGTTCTTCATATCTTGCAATGCTTGAAATCCTCTCCAGATAAAAATGTTATGTTGACCAAAAGGACGACTTTGTCTATGGAGGGTTATACTGATGCGGGTTGGGCTAGTTCTGTTGATGATAGGCAATCTACAGTAGGTTACTTAACTTTTATTGGAGGAAATCTTGTTACATGGAGAAGTAAGAAGCAAAGTGTTGTAGCTTGGTCTAGTGCAAAAGCCAAGTATAGAGAGATGGATAAAGGTGTTTTTGAGTTACCTTAGATCAAGAATTTACTACATGAACTTCGAGTCCACATATTAGTCCTATGAGACTATATTGTGACAATAAAGTTACATGTGATATAGCTCATAATCCAGTTCAGCTTAATCAAATAAAACATGTGGAGATAGATAAATGTTTTATTAAGGAGCAATTAGAAGCCAAGATAATTGAAGTCTCGCATGTCCGAGCTGAATATCAGCTTGCCGATATCCTTATCAAAGCAATATCAAGAAAAAAAAGTTTATCGAGCATTAGACAAGTTGGGCATGCAAAATCCCTATGCACCAACTTGAGGGGGAGTGTAGAAAATCTGATTTGTTATTTTTCTCCTAAATAATATATATCTCTTGTATTTATCTCTTTCCATATATGTCATATTCTTTAGGTTCCTAATTTATATTGAAATAAAAGTCTTGTAAATAAGAGTCTATATAAATTCTTGTACTTAAGAAATTCAATAAGAAAAAAATACAGATTGAATCAAGTTCTTTAAGAATAACCCATTGTAGTTTTTAAATACCTATTTATTTAAATATAAACATTTTACATGTGATACTAAAAAGGAAACACAACTAGCAAGATTAATATAACAAACTCGATTGATTATTTGGGATGAAGCTCCTATGAGTCAGAAATATTGTTTTGAAGCATTAGATAGCTCATTTAGGGGTGTTTTGTGTAATTCAGAAGAAGAAAAAAATAAATAAACCATGTGGCAAAAAAATTCTTTTATTAGGAGAGGATTTTACATAAATTTTACCTATTATTATTAATAGTAGCAAAAAAGATATTATAAATGCATCAATATGAAATCTTATTTATGGAATTATTTTAAAGTTTATAAATTAACTACTAATATGGTTTAACAATGGTAATAATGAATTGAACGAGTTTTCTAAAATGAATTTTATCGGTTGGAGACGGAAGATCAATTACAGTAAAAAATACAAATAATGACAAAAAGAATAATCTAATTAAAATAACAAAAAATTTATTAATAAAAAATTATAGTGACCCGATTAAAAATATAATTGAAGAGACATATCCCGATATCGTAACAAATTATGCAAATAATTTATGTATTAAAGATAGAGCTATTATAACTATTCACTCGCCTTGAGAGGTTAGTGTTGAGAACGGGCGAGTTGTTAGAAGTAAAGAAGGGGCAGATTAGCCATAAATGTAAATGTCATGGGAAAAAGTGAGAAAGTTAATTTTGGGTCAACTGAATGTTGCATACAAGTTCAGGGGGCAAATTGCTACTTTAGCCATCTGCTGATATCTCATTGAGTCGCCAATTCCTATTTTCACACTTAAACATATTTAATTACTACAACGGCACGATCACCAAACAACCACCATAGGCATAAACCCTCTTCTACCTACTACTTATGAATCTTGGGTTTTCCTGAACGTTACGTGTTTGTCAAAAGTCCTCAACAAACACTTCTACCACAGAACAAGACAAACTAAAAGAGAAGGACATTTCCTTAATAACCAGTTTAATGGTTTCTAGTCTGTCAACTACTTGTTAATTTCCATAACAGGCAGTCTTTATGGCTTTGAAGCCAGGTGCTGTTTCTAGATGGAATGTTTCTCAGGTGAGCTGGAGCAGAACATCTATGTCTAAACAGTTGAATTTTGGTACATCAAGTAGACTTTTGCCGCCTGGTGCCATAAGGTCTGAATTAAGTCAATTTACTGGAAAGACAGTGAGCAATGCTTCAAGAAATTTGCTGAAGGACTTCAGCTCCTTTCCAAGTTTGTTTTGTGTCATTGAAATCTCCTTTAGTTCATTCTGTTTCTCTTGAGAATTAATCTATCATTGAATTCATAAAATGAACGTATATATTATGTGGATTATATACAGTCAGAAGTTGATAATTTTTGTTTGTTTTTGTTACATGTTATTTTCTTTTAATATCCCTCTTGAGGCTGCAAGATGATATTCTGGATGAATCCAAACCTCAGGTGTTCCTCTAGTCTTATTAATAAAACTTGTTCCCTGAATTAATAAAGGTTAAATGGGTTAAATGGAAGTTCGTTTCTAATTCACAGAATAATTAGAGAGTTTGTTTGTTGTAACAGTTCAAAAGAACTCAGTTCAGTTTGCTTCTCAATGTTCTCTTTGTTTCAAGTTCATGGATAAGGGAAATATAACAGGTTGCTTCTCAATTAAATAAACCTTCTGTTTTTCAGCCCTCTTAAACTTCACATGGCTAGTTAATTCCAAGTACAAAAAAGCTGTTGAAATCTAGTCTTACTCCAATTTGTTTCATTTATCCATGCTCCACCGGTTAGTTGTGAATTCTATGAGGCAGTCAGCAGATATTTCTAACTGATTTATGTCTATGAGATTCAGCTTTCTGATCATGACCCAACAAAAAAGTTTGACTATGCAACGGGGGAAATTCAACCACACATATTGTCACCATAGATATTAGGTAGATACTATAAAATAATATGTGCACCATTGGCTTTTCTACGATGAGATGCGCAGAAGTGAATTTTAACGGAAAAAAGAAAGTCATATGGAACATATTTATGGAAGAAACACGCATTATATATTTGTCTTTTTCTCGTCCTTTTTTTTCTTTTTTTAATTAATTTTAATGGAAGCATAATGCTTCGGTTCATAATGCTTTTTCTCCTAGATTTGGTTTGTACTGTTTAATTTTGCGCACCTTATTTTTCTGAAGGTCTCCAACAATTGCAGGACCATTATCAGTTGCTGATATTTCTGCTGATTGTGATGATGATGTAAAGGTGCGGATATCATTTAAGGTATGATTTCTCTACAGTGACTGCTAGTTTCTACTGTCAAGATAGATGGGAATTATGAGTTGCTAACAGCTACTGCTTATGTTTTTGGCTGTCTTAATGATTCAGGGGTTACCAGGTTCATACAGTGAGGATGCTGCACTCAAAGCCTACCCTAAATCTGAAACTGTACCCTGTGATGAATTTGAGGATGCATTTAAGGTTTAATATCATATTGTTTTTCTCAAAAGGAACTTTAGTATGTCAATTACATAACTGCCCTCAGGCAGAAGTTAGGGCCTATTTTCTGAAGCAGTCATACTTATCAATTCAGTTAACAATTTGATATTCTTTTTGATTTAATGGTAAATGGAGTTATTTATAATTCCAATTTCTGAAAATAGCACAAGTCCAAAGGGGATATTCATGCAAAATTTTAGACAACAGAATGGGATACTTGGCCTCCTTTGCACTGATATAGTCTGTTTTAATTATTTTTGGCAGGCTGTGGAATTATGGCTAGCAGATAAAGCAATTCTTCCAATTGAATGTTCTTCAAATGGAAGCATTCATCCCAACTATGATTTACTCCTTCGCCATAGGCTTCACATTACTGGTGAGGTACAACTGAATGTTAACATGTGCCTTCTAGCTATGCCGGGTGTCAGAACTGAGCAGTTGAAACGTGTTCTAAGCCATCCACAGGTTAAGCATCAATTTTCCTTTCATTTTATAATAGTCTCATTATCATTCTCCGATCTTTCTTTTTCACATGCAAATTTTTTCATAAATCTGGACATGGAAAATCATGTGAAATTTCTTGCTGCACCTCCTTGCTCTTTTATTAAAGAAAAGATCCTAAGTTAGATTTGATATAAAAAAGTTATAGTATGAATGCTCACCATGGAAGCAACGATAGCTACCTTTTGATTTAATTAGGAAGAGTATTGATATATAACACGAATAGACCTACACAAACTTTTGCATGTAGTAGTTGGATGGGAGAAAATGGGCATTTGACCTATCACTTGGGTGGATAGTTTTGAACTAACTAAATCACTTTTGTATAAACCAAATTAAAAAGATTCAGTGGTTTTTTGCATAACTCTTTCTGAAAAGAAAGAGATTTGCAATCAGGAAACTGCAGATGTAGTATTGACAGATGGTAGAAGTAAAACTTTGAAGTTGGGCTGAAACTGTTTTCTCTTTAAACTGGAATCAAGTCACATAACTTAAGGAGAAAAGGAAGTAGCAAACAAGTTTCTATAATTTTATGGATGTTGGCTATCATGCTAGAGTTGTCACCCCTCCACCTGTTAGTTTAAATGTACCTGTTCAGGATTCATTAACTTTTGGCAATTCATGAATATAGACATTAGAATATGTATTTTAAATTTAATTCAGTAGATCTTTGCAAAAATAAGGTGGAAGAATTACTTCTGCAGGTACTCAATTTTAGTGACATTTTCCTGAGTAAGCTAAGTGTTGCTAGAGAAAATGTTGATGATACAGCTGTTGCTGCTCAGGTGATCTATAGATACCTATTTGGGATATTATTTTACTTTCTGCATATCATGCTGTCTGATTCTATGAATTTACTTAATTTTGGTTTTAGTATGTAGCCTCGAATAAGCTGAGGGATGCTGGAGCTGTGGCAAGTGCTCGAGCTTCTGAATTATATGGGCTTAACATACTGGCAGAAAAAATCCAGGTGATATATTTATGGCCTCCACATCTTAATCTCTTAACCCCTCCTTGTTTTCAGTTAGGTGGAGGGATAGAAGCTTATAATAATTTTAATTTTTAGGCTAATATTCAGCTGAACTTGATCAAATCTCGTAAGAGCCACTGTTTATTTTCTCTCACCCTTTATGAGAGAATATATGGTTCAAAGAAAGAAATTGTGGTATTTATTTAATTATGCAGACAGCTTTTGCAGTTGCTCAACACTATTATATGCTAGCAGTGCTATTAATGCTGGTGATAGATATCCAGCTATTGCCCTGTCCCACTAGTAGTGGCATTAAACCACGGAAGTAATGTTGACTGCTTGTCCAATACCAATATTGACAGCAGTGCAAGAGGAGATTACTGTGGGGATGACAGTTTTGGGGTGTTATTTCCTTATTACATCTCCTTTATCATTTTTTTAATATAAAAAAGCATTAAAAAAAAAAAAGAAAAAGAAAAGACCAGTCAATTTTCCTTCTCGTATTTCTTTCTTTTTCCCCTAATTTCCTTGGCATTGTTTTAGATACCGAAGTTTATCTCTAATGACATGCCAAAGTTTCCTGCGGAGACATAACCAAATTTCATTCCTTCCATAAAATTTAGATGGCAGCCACCAGAATGAATCTTCTTAACAAATACAGAATTCCCTTACCTCCAGCTTTTCTGTTAAACCAACTGGGCTCTCTATGTTGGCTCAATGCACCTTTCTTTATTAGACAAGCTTCCAGAATCTGACCATATTCCTTTAGCAAAAGATTGTTTGCAGAAGATGTGTTAACAGACTCTGCTGCAGGTCTACAAAAAGTACACATATCACCTGTTTAATCAACCACTCGCATAATCTCGGTTTAGTGCTCAGTTTATTATGGATTACTAACCAATCAATTAAACTATGGTCAAGGAAATTCTGGTTACCCAGATAAAATGCCACCAGTTCACCTGCATTACTTCTGTACTCACCTGGAACTAGATGTACATCCTATCCATTTCTAGATGAAAACTCAATAAGCCAGTAACCAAGTTCAATCTACTTCCTTACTGGACATCTAATAGTGGTGGTTATAACAGTAACGACAAGATATAGAACAGTTAATTACTCCATAACTTTGTACCAACGTGCTTTCATTTTCATTTTGTTAAGTGTATTTGAGATGTTTCTCCCATGTACATTGAGAAACTTGTATACTAAATATATTATGGTTCTTCCACAAAAATTACTGTTGCTTAGTTTTCTTATTTCCATGAATACACAGGATGACTCTGATAATGTAACACGTTTTCTGGTTCTTGCAAGGGATCCGATAATTCCAAGAACTGATAAGCCCTATAAGGTAAGATCTCCATTTAGCCATATTATATAAGTATATTTCTCTAATGTTTTTAAAATTTTAGTCTGATCAAAGTGTCCTTATTTCAGACAAGCATTGTATTTACTTTGGAAGAAGGCCCAGGAGTCTTGTTTAAGGCCTTGGCGGTGTTTGCATTGAGGGACATAAATTTGACAAAGGTATCTTAGACTTCATATTAAAAGCTGGTTTTTATCTTTGTATAAAAATTTTGTTGTAAACCAATTAGCACTCTATTAACTTTCAGATAGAAAGTCGGCCGCAGAGAAAGCAGCCACTAAGAGTAGTTGATGACTCCAATATGGGAAGTGCCAAGTGAGTGTATTTCATTATTTTATAGATTGGTTAGGAGTTCACAGGGATAGCCCCTCTACTAAGTGCTCTGGCATTCAACATGTCATTCGATTGTTAGAATCATAAAGAATTTTAGTTTTTGCTCCAATATGTTTGATGAAAGTTTAATATAAGTAACAGGATATGTATTTTTACTTGCAATGCATCATTTTAATCATGATGCTCTTACATTGCGTTGCTTTCTTTCATCACCTGAAGAAAGTTTTAAGCATGCCTGTCGGTCTATTGATGGATTCTTAGATTTAAACTTCTCATTCATCATTGACATTCTTGTTGAGTTAGTGATTTGTGGCGTTAAGAGTTGATGACCTCTTGTTTTGTTGATTATGCATGTTACAGGTACTTTGACTACCTTTTCTATGTTGATTTTGAAGCTTCTATGGCAGAGCTGCGTGCCCAAAATGCTTTAGGACATCTGCAGGTTAGGATGCTATCATTTTCTGGCATGCAAATCATTATCAGAGTACAGAACTTTTCAGATAACAGCCCATCAATTTGCCAATAACCATTTCATTTATAGCTTCTAACATTACATTGTCAAAAGATATTTGAATTCTATTTAGCAAATAAATAGATATACTAACATTCATATAGAATCATCAAATATTTCATGCTCTGTATTTATGTAATTAAAGTTCAAGTGGCACTTGGAATTGCACACATATAACTTGCAAGACTCAAAAGTTTTAATTACTGGACTGGTGTTTTGTTTACAGGAATTTGCAACATTTCTTCGGGTGCTTGGATGCTATCCCATGGATACAACTGCTCTATAGCTTCGTCTCTTTTGTAGTCGTCCGGTATCTTCAGCCGTGATATTGAAAGAAAAATAGTCGAGATACTAGTTGCTCTTAACTGCTGGCTTCTCTAATAGTATTGTTTATTTTAAATAGCATATATATATATATATATATATATATATATATATATATATATATATAATAGGTCATTTCGCATGGGATTCTAAATGGCAAAATTTTATGAAACCATGTTATGTGTTTTCTAATAAAAAAATGATGTCTTATATTTATAAATATTTATAAAAAAGTAAATGTAATTTTAAATGCTAATAATAAATATGGTAAATATTTATGACTTATTTAAAAATAAGACTATTTTATTATTAAAAAATAAAATAATAAGTATAGAATTTTTTACAGCTAGTGTACATTAATAATAAGTTTTATTATTCTTATAATAAAATATATATTTATATTCATATATGTAAAAGTAAATAATAATAATTATTATTATTGTTATAACATAAAAATGTTAAATTTGAAACATGAAAACAATAGAACTTTTTGATATGTTAGAAAACTTATTCATACAATATAATGAATAAAAATAAAATCTCAATATGTATATATATATATAAATTATATATGAGAACTATCAGTGTAAAAAATAAATAAAAAGAATAAAATTACTTTTCATATATATTTATCTTAATATATAATAAATATAAAAATTTCATAAGAATATATTATAAAAATATTAATATAGATTTAAAAAAATTATTATAAAGTAAAAAAATTATATTAATATAGTTATAAATTGAATTATATACAATATATAAGATAAGATTTTTAAATATAAAATAAGTAAAATAATCATGCAATATCATGAGTAATAAAATTTCAATAAAAAAATATATGATTTTAATGTGGCTTATATAAAAATTTATTACAATATTAAATACTAATCAAATAAAATGATAATATTAAATATATTATAATATTAAATTACAAATCAAATAAAATAATATTATTAAATATTATTATAACAAAATGGTAATAAATATAATAAGAATTAGTAATTATATAATACTACTAATTTATTATATATTTATTATGAATTTTTTAATTATTTTAAACCATTAAAATATATAGTTATATAAATAAAATAATAATATTAAGAGCTTATTAAAATAAAATAATAGCTAAATAAAATTATATTTTTATAATATAATATTTTCTTTTTAAAATAAAATATTTTAAACTAAAAATTAATATAATAAAATTATCAATAGTTATGCATTAGCATAAAATATATTGCTACTATACGTACATAGAATGGAGTAGAGATATAAACAAAGTTAACTAGTTTAACACCTAGAAAAAATAGAATTTTAGATAAATAAAGACATTTTAAATTTTATAATATATAAAAATTACTTATCATAAAAATACATATATGTTATAATAAAAATAACATTAATAATTTAATTTAATTTCAAATTTTATAGAAATAATAATAATTTAAAACTCTTTATTTAAATTAAATTTATTAAAAATCAGCTACCTGTAAGAACATAAACAATTATAAAATGTAATAGTCTAATATAATTTCATCTCAAATTTTAAAAATAGTAATATTTTCCTAAAAATAGTAATATATCAACCAATAAAAAGTATTACTAATTTAATTTTCTTATCTTTTTGTTGTTATTTTTTAATAGCACCAATTTGGACTATTCGACTACCAGTAACGGGAGAAGTACAAAAGATACAACAGTATTCGACTTTTTATTCTTTTTCATTGTTATTTTTTAATAGCAGCAATTTTGAATATTCGACTAGCAGTGACACAGGAGAAATACAGAAAAAAAAAAAAAACCAACAGTATTCATATGTGATCTCAATTCTAAGTAATGGTATATACATAGTGCAAAGTTAAATAAATAAATAGATTTTGAATTCTTTTTTTAACATTATATACTTTACAAATTTAATAAATAATTAGACTTTAGATAAATTTATAATTATTCTTTTTATTGGTGATCGATATTCTATATTAAGCTTTATATATTTATTTTATCAAATTATATTTTTATTAAAATTACTATTTTTAAAAATAATTTATTTTAGTTAAATAATTATTTTTATTTATTTTCTTAAAATAATCTAATCATATTATTTTGATAATTATTTAATAAAATATTTAAATAAAATCTCCATGCTAATAAACAAAGAAATATCAAAAAATTTAATATTTTAGTGTATAGAATAAAATTAAAATTATATATATATATATATAAAAGATTATAATTGAATTAGATTAACAATTAATTAATTCTATTAGGATTAGAAAACTAAATTAGTTATATATCTAATTAGAATAAAATAAATTAGTAATTATATATATATTAGAAGACTTTGTAATTAACTATCGTCAATTAATTTTTTAATTTAAATACTCATTTAGTTAAAAATTATATTAGAAGAAAATTTATAGAACTATATTGTTAGTCATTTTATATAATTGATTTAATTTATAAATTTATATATCTAATATTTAATTGTAAGAAATTACCCGTGCAAAACATATGTATTATAACTAGATATTTTTATGTAAGAGCATCTTAAAGATATTTAATCTAAAGAATGAATAATTTTATTTAAATCTAATGGAATTTTATTCATATTTCACTCTTTATTTTGTTTTTATTTTATAAACAATAATAATTTTAGCTTCTGTTTTCTTTTCTTTTTTTCAAAAGAAAATAAAATTCTAAATATCAATTAATAAAACATATGAAAATATATAGAACTTTTATAAAAATAAAAAGGAATAATTATAAAATGGTCTGTAAATTTGTTAAAATTAAACAATCAAGTGTTTAAACTTTTAAAAGTTACAATTTAGTATGTAAAATTGGAACTTATTAACATCTAAGTGTATGGAACTGATAAACTATAAAAAAAACTAAATAATTATAAAATAGTATGTGAACTTGTTAAATTTGACAATCAAATATTTAAATTTCTAAAAGTTAGAATTAAGTGTGTGAATTTAGTAAATACTTATAATTGAATGAATATAGCAGGTCAATAGCAATTACAGATTTATAATCTTAAACTACATATTATTATTTTAGTGGATTAAAAAGAATAAAATGTCGAAAAAGTCTTTAAAATGTATATACTTTTAATAGATTGATACATCATTCTTATTATCACCATTTTTACACTGTTCTCACTATATTTTTTTTAATTCTTTTAAAGAAAATTTTGTCCAACTTTAAGTGACATTTTATCTTCTTTGATCATATAAACATTTAAAATAAAATTGATCATTATTGAGAAAGATAATCTTAACTATAATGTTAATTACTATATATCTTCTTATAACATGTATAGTATTAATTTTATATATATTTATCTATCTTTGTAATTTTTATTATGTACATGAAAGATTTACCATATTTCATATAAATATTATCTTTTACTATCAAAATGTAATAGAGATTCATTTATCTATATTAGGTTCTTTTATATATATAATGACTTGTTTCACACACTCAAATATTAATAATTTTTAATTTTGTACACTAAATTGTAACTTTTAAAAACTTAAACACTTAATTATTAAATTTTAACAAGTTGATACACTATTTTATAATAAGCTGATATGGATAATCTGTAACTAGTTTGTTGACCTGCTATATATACTCAATCATAAATATTATTAGGTTCATACACCAAATTGTAACTTTTAAAAGTTTAAATACTTATTTGTTAAATCTTAACAAATTCAAACACTATTTTTATAATTATCTTAAATAAAAATAAAAAGTAAAATTTTACTTTTCAAATATGGAGAGGAAACTAACTCTTTATTTTATAAATAAAAAAAAGTCAATTTGAATATTTTTTTATAAAATAACTTTTTAAAATAAATTATTTAATATAGATAATGAATACATTGAAAATATTCTTAGCCTTATAAGCTCTTTTATTTCTAAGCTGTTATCGTGGTATTTTTTTATACTCTTAAGAATTTTTATTTTTACAATTTCTCAAATATGATGTTCTATAACTTTTCTTTTAATTTATTGGAAGTCTAATGAATTAAAATTATAAAACAAAAATTATCTTTTTACATTTATTATAATATATTGCATATAAATATTAATAATAGGAGTTATGACTATTCATATAATAAAAGTCAAACTATTTAAGAAAAGAAAATTTAAATAAATTTTACATATACCTCTAATATTAGAAAAATTTTACTTTTAAACAATTGGTATATTCTTAATTTAGATTATAATTTCTTCTATGTTTATCATTATAATCATTGTTTTTAATTTTAATTATTATTAATTTACACTTTAAATTCTATAGAAAATTATTAAAAGAATTAATTATCCTTTTTTTATATTTATCAAATTTATTATTTTAATCTTTTGACTTTCTTTTTTTTTTCTTGTTGGTTTTTATAAAATTTTGTTGTCATTTATCTACAAAATAACATCATACTTAAATACAATAATATTATTAATATCATTTTTATTTTTTAAATTATAAATTTTAAATTATTTATTATTATAATAATTATTTTTACTTTTTCTTATTGTTAATTAATATTTAAGGATAGATTTTATGGAATATCTAAAGCTGCCTTCATCCACGAATGTTGACAGCTCTCCCTTGCATCTACCACGCTTGTATATATATACTACATATTAGAAAAGCTTTTTCCAATCCGTCAAGCTGATAAATAATTTGTATATTAAATAAATATATATTTAATAATTTCCGTCCACCAAGTTTAACATTAGCAATATTTTATTGTAATTGATAAATAAAATTTATATAATTTCTCTAATATAATATATTGTTGTTTTATTAGTAAAAATTATTTTAAAAATATTATTAATGTCATATTAGCATTATATCATCATAAGTTAATAAGATAATCTGCTCGGTATCAGAACAAGTATTTCATTGCTAAAGTTTAAAAAGATTTAGATTCTATATTTCTTAATTAAATGAATGATAATGTTGTGAATTTGAAATTTTATTAATAAATTGAGTTAAAATTAGAGAATAATAATTAATATTATAATAAAATATAAACTTAGTATTTTTATTTAACATGTAAACCAATGAGCTTACATTTTAGGATTTTCATATAAATGCTTAGAAAAGTAAATCAATTAACTTTTATACCTTAAGTCCTAAAATTTTACAAAATTACGCTTAACATAAAACATTTAATTTTTATACTCCTAAACTTAAAAACGCGTCTCAGGTACAAAGCTAGGTTTGTTTTCTCAATATGCAACTTTGTCCTACAAATAAAGAAAAGAGAAAAATAAAAAGCACACATTTTTAAAACAGAAGCGAGAGAGAGAGAGAGATAGAATATATTTCTTATATATCATGTTGCTTTGATTTTTCTTGTAGATGCTCAAGAATGAAATTCCAATTTTGTTGACTGTATTGATCGATAAGTTGCCGGAGTTTCTCATCTTTAGCTGCCCTCTTATGGTAACTCTTCCCACTATCACTATTGCTACTTCCTCTACCATTTTCCATCTAAGTTTCAAAAATTTAAAACAAACCAAAATTGCAAAAGTGATAGGAGTAGTGATGCATAAATAGAAAGATGATGAGGAAAAAAGTTGATTGCAATTGAATTCCCAACATCATCCCATTTTTAGATCTCAAAATCCAAATACAATTCAATTCAATTCTTATACGTAAATTTTTTCAAAATCTCTTTTTGAATCATTGATTTGAGCATGGCCAACAAACAATTAAATACAAAAATAAAAAGTTGACAAATTGAGACTACTATTTTTTGTAGTAATGGACCAAGCTAAAAATAATAATTGATATTAGGTTATCGTCTAATTGACGATATAATTTTTTCTTTTATGCAAGTTATAACTTGCATAAATCAGAAATTATTTTCTAAAAAAATATAAAATAATTCTAAACGTATTCAATGACCAGTTACACTAAATATATAACATGTTTATTTTGGATATATAGTACTCTGATTCTTATTGAGTTTTTTTTATTCAAATTCTTAAAACTACTTTTATAATTTTTAACAATAGACATATTACATATTTTTCTTCACTGCAATAAACAAAATAATAAGAATCGAATTCAATATCAAATTAAAAATGGTTATCTACGATATAATAGAAAATAATTCAATTTTATCTAGAGTTGAAAAAGACAAAATATTACTTCACTATACCCTTTGTGTATAACTGCCGCAGAAATTCAACCATAAAATAACTATTTTGTATCAAGTTCAATGGGAAAAAATCTACTACTTGTAATAATTAAAGAATCAAGATTAATTCTTGAAAATTTCTTAACAAATTAAACATTTCAGATTACAACGACTAAGCAAATGTGATAACAAAAATCATTGTTGAACAAATTGGAGAAGAAAAATGTGGATAGTATGATAGATGTTTTAAATCAAGTTTATTTTAAGTATATAGAAGGTACCATTGAAATATATTATGAGTATATTTAGCTTATATTCAGATAGAATTTAAATTTAATAGTATATATTATAATTAATATCTACTACTATTTTGAATCATTAAAATCTATATTTTTGTTGCACAATATAGATTCTAATGAATCATTCTAATCAACAATAAGAGTTTTAATTAATTATAAAACTATTTAGTTATACAAATTTTAATTCATGAAAACCAAGTATGTTCAAAAGAATTTCATAAAATCAGGTCATAAAAATAAATTTAAAAGCTATCATATGTATGAATTAATATGATTTAACAAGATCATATCACATAAATAGAAAAAAAATAGACTTTTTGTCTAAATTCTTAACCAATAATTAGAATTTACTAAACAATAGTTTTCAGCAAACACAAGAGTAAAACCGAATACTACATAAATTACATTTAACAATATATAGTATACCTTGAGTATATTATGAGTAGATAACGAGTATTTACACCATTATCATTGTAATAACTAAAACCAAAAGAATAACAATGAAGCAAAACACAAGAAATAAAGAGCATGACATAGAGGTCTTAGTGTGCATGAGTAATGGCCAAAATTTTCTCTTAGTCTCCTCCTCTCTGTAACAATCCGGAACCAGATCACATGAGACATTGTCCGCTTTAGCCCCCACTGGCCTCACAGTTTTGTCCCTTTGGCGGGTTCGAGAACTCCCCAAGAGGTCCCCCATCCTGGAATTTCTCTGAACCAGACACGTTTAACTTTGGAGTTCCTACAACTCTTTACATATATGTTATCAACCATTTTCCTTCCCAATTTGATGTGCAATTTCATGTACCTTCGTATCTTAAAGTGCTGCCATCCTAGAAGCCGCTTCTTGTCCAGGCATCCTATCTTTGCCCCGACGTCCACTTTCCGCCCTTGTTGGACCACTTCTCTAGGCCAGGCTGTCACATGCCCACCAGCTTCCGCTTGGTTTGTCTTCAAAACACACATCTACTAGAGGGGTCCTGCTCTGATGCCATTTGTAACGACCCGGAACCAGATTAAATGAGACATTATTCATTTTTGCCCCCACTGGCCTCACAGTTTTGTCCCTTTGGTGGGTTCGAGAACTCCCTAGGAGGTCTCCCATCCTGGATTTTCTCTGAACCAAGCACGTTTAACTTTGGAGTTCTTACAACTCTTTACATATATGTTATCAATCATTTTCCACCCCCGTTAATTAATGCAGTTTTAATGGCTACTCCCGTTAATTAATCATAGAACACTTGAAGCAGGTTCTGGACCCGTTTAACGGGGGGTAAATGTCAGTAATTAAGGAGAGGTTCTACCGAATTTTCGACAGAATTCTCGAATCTAAAGTAATTTTAAGCAGTCTAATCTAGGGGTCTAGGAGTAGAAAAATATAAGAATGTCTATTAATTGAGTTTTTTCGTAAATAGATAATCCATCCTTCCCGCCAGCTCCACCTGAGGTATAGGAGCGGACTGAGGAGCGCGACAGAACTGTGAGTTAAAGTCGTATAATCACTATACTATTGACATGTCTAAATTTAATAAGATGTTTTAGTGATTTATGTTTAATATGATTATCAGTATCGCATTATAAATAATTTCATTTAATTAGTAATTACCATGAATAATATTAATATTATTATTAGTAAAATTATCTCGTTATTTTTGAAATCACAGTTAATGTTATTTTAATACTATTATTGTTAATTCTATACATAAATTGCACGCTTGCTTTATCTGAGATTCTAAATCCTTAATTTCAGTATATGTTGTGGAATATATGTTGTTAGTTTATGATTATTATATTTATATTATGATTGTGACAATAGGATGAAGCTATAATAGAACGTACCATCTGATGGGTTGCATAAGGACGACATGCGCACCAGTAATAATCAAGAACAGGTAACAAGGTTATGTTTGGATTTTGACCTGATCGAGTATAACTCTCTGTGTGAAAGTTTGACTACCGGAGAAAGGTCTCTAGTCGAGCAATACTCTCTGGGCACCGGCTTAGTTAGGAATGAAGCGTCCAGGCTGGATGTAAGGACCCTGGTTGAGCTTTGCTCTCTGGGCACCAGACCTATTGGAATAAGAAAGCCGAAGGGCTTCTAGCGTTTTAGGTTAGGGTTCTGCTGAGCCACTCGTCCCATAAGTCCTAAAATATTTTTTATTTCTAAATTATGGTGTGACTCGTATATGATATACAATGGCATGATATACTGAGTTAATAAATATTATTTTAATGAGGAGATTGCATTAGTTACGGTATTATTTGGTTTTAACTCATTCTCGAGATTGACAATCTCAAATTTATTTTTCTTCAGGTGACAGTTAGAGTTCTTCGCCATCCTGCATTTTAACAACCCGACTTCTTTCTTCATCGGGTTTATTGTAAATAATCTGTACTTTCATATTTTTAGTTATGTTATATTCTAGACCTTCCGCAATAATATTTTTGATTTGTCATGATTGTTCTGGTCCATTATGGACGTGAAATATTATCAAAGACCAGTTAGATTGGTGTGTGGCATGTCAGTCTTGATTAATTATATATTTTTATAAGCACTTTATTGGATTATTAATTTGTAAAGCTTACTACGGGATTCGGTGGCGTTAAACCTATCCATTCCCTAGTGCCGGTCATGGGTCCATAGATCGAGTCGTGACACTCTCATTCTTCTATTTTACTTTTTTTCCTTACCTTCTTAATTTTTCAACTCTCAAATCACACACATATTTTCTCTCTCTCTCTCTCTCTCTATTGTTACTAGAAACAATAATAAAATTGGTGAAGTAATTGTTATAAGATACAACAATAATTGTTGCAAATAATGAAGAAATCAAACATTAAACCAACTGAGTATTTAAAGGCATAATTTTGAAAATTCTAAAAACCAAAACAGAAAAATGGCAAGGAACAAAAACAAAAAATAAAGACTAGAGAAGCATAAAAAAAAAAAAAAAAGAGATTTAGCAAAAATATAAATCTCCAAAAACACTCTGTACAAAATAAAGTCAATATAGATAAGCATAGGATCCTATGTAATTTTCTCTATATTTTATTGAAATAGAATTGTTAGATTGTATTTAATAAAACTTTTTATATTTAGTTTCAAATTTAAATTTAAATTTAAAATTTAAACTAAATTATTATAAAAAATTATATGTATACATAAATAAATAAATAGATCTTTTAAATCGGTTCTAATTTTATTTTTCGAATTGAAAAAATATAGGATGTTATAGTTCTCGATATTGAGAGCTAATGAAATCCAAAAGTGTACTAGAAAATTCTTTTAAATACAGGTTGATTCAAAAAATTCAAATAATTAACATATTATTGTGAAACAAAGAACAAGAATAAAAAGTGTTGTAAAATAAAGAACAAGAACAAAAAAATAGAGTAATTTTTCTATATGTATATATGTATGTGTATGTATTCCGTTGATTGTAACACCTATTTATAGATGTAAAGGATTATAGAGATAAAATTCTATTTACACAAGGAAATTTATCTATAGACATAATGATAGACATCTAATACAATCCAAATATTTTAATATTATCATAACACTCTCTCTTGGATGTCTATTACAATGAATATGCGTCGTTAAAACCTTACTAAGAAAAATTCTGTAAAAAAACAAATTTAGTGAAAGAAAAAGAGTACATTATTCATGTAGAAGTTTACGCCATCATACTGCCTCATTAAGAACTTTACCAGAAAAATTCAATGGGACAAAACCTAAGCTAAGAAAAAAAGAGTACAATGTATCAAAATCTGCCCGTCATGAAAACATGAATTCTAACAAAGATCTTTTAATCGGCGCATACTAATTTTGTTCACCAACTTCTCAAATATTGTTGTAGGGAGTGCTTTTGTAAACAAATATGCTAGATTATCAACAGATCGAATTTGATAAATGTCTCAAGCTCCTAGCTTTTGAAGATCATGTGTGAAAAAGAACTTTAGCAAAATGTGCTTGAACAATACAAGCAACATTATCTTCATATAATAATGTTGGGCTTCCTTTATCAAATGAGAGATCATATGATTCTTTGACATATGCATTCTCTACTAGCCTCATACATGCCAATATTTCATAAGGATTAAATGATGTGGCAGTTAGAGTTTTCTTAGTGGAACTATAAGATATAGCAGTGCCATCATATATAAATAAGTAACCCATTTGAGATTGAGCTTTATGTCGATCAAATAAATATCCAGTATCTGCATATCCAATTAATTCTGACTTCGAGCCTTGTGCATAAAGTAAGCCCATATCTGATGTACCATGTAAATAACAAAATTTTTTTTCACACCATTCCAATTTCTTCGAGTTGGTGGGAACTATATCTTGCTAGCAAATTTACAGAAAATGCTATATCAGGTCTTCTACAATTAGGAAGATACATGAGTGCTCCAATAGCACTAAGATATGGTACTTCTGGACCAAGTATTTCTTCATCATCTTCTCGAGGACGAAAATGATCATTTTTTATATCTAGATGTCTCACAATCATGGGAGAACTCATTGGATGAGATTTATCCATATTAAAACATTTTAATATCTTTTCAATATAAGTTGACTAATGAATAAAAATCCCTCCGTATAAATGTTCGATTTGTATTCCAAGATAAAATTTTATTCATCCTAAATCTTTCATTTGAAATTCATTTCTTACAGAAGTTATTGTTTTGTTAAGTCTTCAAGAGTTCTAATGATGTTTAAATCATCAACAAAAACTGCAATTATAGTAAAACTAAAATTAGTTTTCTTAATGAAAGTACATGGACAAATTGAATTGTTGGTATATTCTTTCTTCAAAAGATATTCACTTAGGTGGTTATACCATATTTGTCTAGATTATTTTAATCCATACAAGGATTTTTGTAGTTTAATTGGATACATTTCTCGAAGTTTTGAGCTACATACTTCAAGCATTTTTAGTCCTTCAAGAACTTTTATAGAAATGTCATTATCGAGTGAACCATATAAATAAGTTGCAATGACATCCATAAGATGCATATGAAGTCCTTCTAAACTTGTTAGGCTAATTAAAGATCTAAATGTAATTGCATCCACAACTGGAGAATAAGTTTCTTCATAATCAATGCTAGGCCTTTGCGAGGACCCTTATGCTACAAATCGTACTTTATATCTCACAAATTTATTTTTCTCATTGTGTTTACGCACAAAAACCTATTTATAGTCTACTGGCTTAATATCTTCAGATATTAAAATAATGGGCCCAAAGACTTGGTATTTTTCTAATAAATTTAATTCTATATGGATTGCATCTTTCCATTTAGGCCAATCATTTCCTTATCGACATTCAATGGCGAACTTAAGTTCAATGTCCTCACTTTCTTTTACAATATCAATTGCTACTGCATATGCAAATATACTACCGACAATAGTTTCTTTTCGGTTCCATCTCTTACCTGAAGTAACATAGTTGATTGATATCTCATTGTTTTCATCATCTTCATGCACTTGAACCTCTTTTGGGATTACTTGTTCATCTATCTCTTCTGTTATAGACTCTTCAGGAACATCAATTTTGGGATTGTCACTTGGTTTATTTTGTTTCTTTTTCTTTCTTGGATTTTTATCCTTAGAACTAGGTGTCTCGTCACGCTTCCGACATGTCATGAAATAATTTGCTATAATATTAACATATTATCCTAGTAGGACAACAATTCTAGCTAGAGCATTTTCAGCTGGTATATGAGATTTAGTAACTTCTTTTAGATCATAAAATACATTTGGTAATTAGTTTGATATACTTTGCAAATGAATGATCCTTTAAACTTTTAGTTCACATTATGTTGAATAAGAATCAAGATGATTTAATGATAGTTCATTCCAAATGATTTATTCTTCTAATTGCTTGTTCTCTCCCCCAACTTACGAAACAAAGCCTCATTGTAATGCCCGAAACTAGATCACATGAGATATTTTCGGCTTTAACCCCCCACTGGCCTCACGGTTTTGTCCCTTTGGCGGATTCGAGAATTTTTCAAGAGGTCACCCATCCTGAATGTAACACCCGGAATTTTTATATATTTAATAATGAGTTTTTATTTAAGTTAATTTTAGCTTCATTATTATTGGGTTTAATTTGAAATGATTTAATGAAAAATTTAATATTAATCAAATAAATGAGTTATTTTCTATACCCAATTAGTTTGAAATTTTAAGAAATTATTCAAGTAAACTATTTGAGAAATGATTATATTTTGGTTATTCAAAATTTTCCCAAATGCATATTTATATAAGTAAAATTATATATTGAAAAATTTTGGAAGAAATTATAAAGGATGTTTTTATAAAAGAATTTTGGGAAAATTGGTATTATAATTGATTAGTAGTATTAAATTTTAAGTTGGAAATTGATTATTTAATTTAATTGTGTGTAGGATTTAATTGGAGGATTATTTTAGAATAAGGATTAAAAGTATAATTTTATTTTTATGGGGTTTTAATGGAAATTTGTGAGTTTGGTATTTTCGTAAATAAATATGTCGGTCAGGGGTATTTTTGTAATTGTGTATTTTCAATAATACGGATTTGGCCCAAATTAAATAGTTAGCGGCTTAAATGAAAGGCTAAAAAGAAGTTTGGGGGTTAAATTGGAATTCTACAAGATGAAATTGTAAGTAATTAAGAAAGTTGAGGGACCAAATTGTAATAAGGAAAAGTTCAGGGGTCAAATGTCGATATTGAAAGGAATGGAAATCGGGGAGAGAGAAAAGAAAGAAGGAAGAAGAAGAAATGGAGGAGAGAAAGAGTCGCCGGCGTCCATGGTGGACGGACGCTGGAGGCCAAGCCGAGGGCGGTGTTGACGTCGGAAGGAAGCGCACAGCGAGCACGATGGTGGCGGTGGAGGCGGTGGCGGCGTCGGCGGCCGAATCGCGCGACGATGTGGCAGCGGCTTCCGAGCGTCGTTCCGGCCGTTTCCGGCGGCCTTTCCGGCCGATCTCGGTGGCGATCAGCTCCCCTTGGAGAGAGCTTTCTTTTGGCAGCAGCGGCGACGCCTGTGGTGGCCGGAGGTGGAAGATCCGGTGGAGAGAGAAAATGGTGGCAGCCGGCGTTTTTGGGTTTTTCCGGCGAGATCCGGCGGAGGATGGACGATCGGAGGGCATATCCCGACTCTCCTCTGCTCAAGCTTCGCGATGGCACTGGTTTCGTGGCGATCGGGCTTCGTTTGCAAATCGACGGTCGAGATCGTCCGCAAATCTCTCCGGATGATCGGGTGTCAGATCGGAAAATCGAAAGCGGGGATCGTCATCAGCGCGTCGTTGTGAGTCCGATGGTGTGTTCGGATCGTCGATCGGACTCCGGCGGCCGGAGGTGAGTCGACCGAGCGATCGAGCGTTTCGGTAATTTTTTTTGGCCCATTAATTTTAGAAATTCTTGGTTTAATTGTGTCTATTGGATTATATTGTGTATTTGTTGATATTTGTGAGTCAAAAATAATTGTCTGTCAGTTTGCCTGCCTTGTATTTTGTGCTGTGTGGCGGAGTCGGGAAATAGTGAAGTTTGGGGACCCGACTCTCGTTGTTTAAATTGTTGGATATTTGGAGTGTTTTTCTAGCAGGTCCTGGACCCGTTTTTACGGGGGGTAATGTTCGTGTTGTAGGGGAGGTTCTGCCGAATTTTCGGTAGAATTCTCCTGAGTCGAGATTCTTAGACAGTCAGTCCTAGGAGTCTAGACCTAGGATTAATGATCGATTGTTTCATCGTTTTGATAAATTGTTTTCCGTGACTAGATTGTCAGTTCGTTCGGCTCGCTCCTACCGAGGCACCGGAGCAGAGCTAGGAGGTCGCCAAACCTGTGAGTTAAAGTCATATATCGCTTACGCACGTGTCATGCATAAAATTTGATTTGCTACTGTGAATATTTATTTGCAATTTTAATTTTTCATTTAATTATTATTATTATTATCATTTGCATGATGCTTTTAATTACTATTTAAATATATTTTTCCTTTATTACCAATTTTAATATTGCATGATGACTTAGGATGGGACGGCAGTAGAACATAGGAGTTGGATGAGTGTCCCAATATAATCTGAGAGAGATAGGGAAAGGGTAAAGAGGTAAAAATTTTAAGAAGAAAGATTAGGACCTGCCCTGGTCGAGCATCGCTCTCTGGGCTTAGTAGAGTGTGGTTGCCGGAGTAAAGGTTCCTGGTCGAGCATTGCTCTCTGGGCGCCGTCTTATTTGGAAATTTAAGTGACCAGACTGGAGGTAAGGTCCCTGGTCGAGCTAAGCTCTCTGGGCGCCAGTCTTATTGGATAAGAGAGCCGAAAGGCTAAGGCTGAGAGTTAAGTGACCGGACTGGAGGTAAGGTCCCTGGTCGAGCTTTGCTCTCTGGGCGCCAGTCCTGTTGGAATGAGAGGTTTGAGATGATAGAGTTGAGGTTAGTTGAGACATAAGTGTTGAAATAATCGAGATTTTAGAGTTGGGATTAGAGTTCTACTGAAGTACTCCGTCCCGTTGCATGTGGAATAAATTTTGTTTAAGCATGGCATGACACATATGTTTTAACATGACACGTATGGTTCGCGTGATTTATTAATTATTTTAAAATTAAATAAGGTGACATTGAGATATTTGAAACTGTTATAGATATATGATTTTAACTCACTCTCGAGACTGACAGTCTCTATTTACTGTTTTTCAGATTCGTATCATAGTCCTCTCGACTCTTATTCAAGAATCCGACTCCTTCATCATCGGGTGATGTATTTGATTTGGTATGTAAATTGATAAATCTTAGATTCTCGCGATAGTAATAGTAAATGTATCAGTTGTAAATTTTCCGAGTTTGAGGTCTCGCCCTAGTTTTTCCGCATCAAGTATTTATGTAGAATGTAGCTATTAAGATAATTTGTGGTTTTAATAATATTAATTTGAGATGAGATTTGTTTAAGTCAGTGAGTGTCAGGCTTACTACGGGTTTCGGTGGCCTTACGCCTACCCATTCCCTAGTGCCGGTTACGGGCCCACGGGTGGGGTCGTGACACTGAAATTTCTCTGAACCAAGCACGTTTAACTTTAGAGTTCCTATAACTCCATAGCCAAACAACCAAAGACGCCTCATATGATTAGTTCAAACTCTTTACATATATGTTATCAATCATTCCTACCCTATTTTGATGTGCAATTCGATTCATTCATATACCCTGTACCTTAGAATGTTGCCATTCTAAAAGCTTGTCAAAAGCCGCTCTTTGTCCAGGCATCCTATCTTTGCCCCGGTGTCCACTTCCCACCCTCGTCAGACCACTTCTATAGGTTAGGTTGTCACACTCATTAAAATGACAATTATTAAATCTCGCAGTAAAAATATCTTCTATTAATAGCTCAGAATATTTAATTATAGATGGAGACTCATATCCAATATATATTCTCAATCTCCTCTGAGGTTCTATTTTTTTTTTTTGCGATGAGGGGGGGTCAATTGAAACATAAACAACATATTCAAAAGTTCTCAAATAGAAAATATTTGGCTCATGGCCAAAAAGACTAACTGTAATGGTAAAAATTTATAATAATTAGTTGGCCTGATGTGAATAATGGTTGTTTCATGTAAAATTGTATGTCCCCAAGCAATTAGTAGGAGGTTTTTTTTCATAAGCAGTGATCTAGTTATTAATTGAAGATGTCTAATAAAAGATTCTGCTAGATCATTTTGAGTATGAACATGAGCTATTGGATGTTCAATAGTTATTGTAATTGATATGCAATAATTATTAAAGACCTTAGATGTAAATTCACCGATATTATCAAGACGAGTTGTCTTAATAGCATATTCTACAAACTATGCTCTAAATCGAATTATTTGAGCAAGTAATCTTGCAAATGCAAGACTTCAAGTTGATAATAAACATACATGTTACCATCTTATTGATGCATTTATTAACACTATAAATTATTTAAATGGTCCACATGGTGGATGAATTGGTCCACAAATATCACCTTGTATATGTTATAGAAATCTAGGTGATTCATTTTGAGTTTTGCTCGGTGCAGGTCTAATAATCAGTTATCCTTAAGAACAGACAAACATGAGAATTTATTAAATTGAAGAATTTTTTAGTTTTTAATAGATGGCCATAAGAGCTTTCAATGATTTTTCGTATTATTGTTGATTTAGGATGACCTAATCGTTCATGCCCAAAAAGAAAAATATTTGGATTAGTAAACTTTTGGTTTACTACCAGATTTGTTTCAATAGAACACATATAAGTATAATATAAGCCATAGAAGAAAACATATGATTTCTCCAATACACATTTCTCGCCCATTACGAGGGTTGTAATATAGAGATATTCAATATTTTTCATATTTGTAGTTTCAATATGATATCCATTTCAGTAAATATATTTAAAACTCAATAAATTTCTACGAGATTGTAGGGAGAACAATGCATTTTTAATATAGAAATATATACCTCTAGGTAGTAATATATTTAATTTTTCGGAGCTTTCAATTATTCTTTTACTATCAGATATTGTATTGACATAAGTTTCTCTCATTGTTAATTGAAAAATATTTCTTATATTTTAATACGGTGTACGTGATAGCACTCTATGCAAGACATAAATATGTTCTTAATCATATTAATGATTGTGTAAGATTCACAATATTTTATCTTTCCATATAAAAATTAAATAGCACATCAATTAATATCAATCTATTAAAGACAATATATTTAGTTCTTCAGGAACATAAAAATATTAATTCTTTAATAAATTGAAATACTAAATTTCAATATATTTAGTCCTTCAAGAACTTAGTATTAAAATTCTTCATGAGTTTATACCTTAGTTATTTATTCAATTAGTTCTTCAAGAATAAATCCTTCAGAAACTATAATTTATAATACAAATTCTTCAGAAACTATATATAATACTAGTTTTTAAGAAACTAGAAATTAATTAACATTAACTAGATAACATTATCTATAATAAATAAATTAAAATAAAATAAAAATAAAATAAAATTATAATAAAGATAGAGTTTAGTCTTATGCAATTTTTTTAAATATAAAAAATTAATAGTTCTACATTGAATCTTATTTTAAAAAATCGTACCGATATGTGTTGTGAATAAAGAATAAAAATAAAAAATATTATAAAATAAAGAACAGTAATAAAAAATATAAAAAAAGGTGATATATATATATATATATATATATATATATATATATATATATATATATATTCTATTGATTATATTACCTATTTATAGATGTAAGAGTTGCAAAATAAAATTTTATTTACATATAAAAAATTATCTATAAATATAATAGACATTTTATATAACCTAAATACTTTAATATTATTATAACATATATATTTTAATTTTAAATACTTACTTTCGATTCAAATTCGAAACTATTATGACACCCTTCCACTCAAAAATTCACTTCACACCGTGAATTAACAGAAATTAATAATGAAAAGTAAAAAGTATCGATGCCAAGTAAAGAACCAATGTAGCATCACAGAATGAAATGCATATTCAATGCTCAGTAAAGAATAACTATAGCAGCACTAAACGGAATTACATATAAATATATTCTTGTCTAGACTTGTGATTTTCCGCTTACCGACATACAAGAAAAACCTAAACATCAGACCTCCTCTCTCTCTCTCTAAAAAATCAAGAATAAGAGAAAAGTAGCAAGAGATCGATAGACTGAATTCTTGGTCGCATTTACATCCTCCAATCTTCATGATCAAACAAATGAGGAAATCTGAAGTTTCAAAAGGGGAACTCTTCTTTTGTCACCATGAAGGTGAGAAAATCTTCATGGAGCTCCAATTCATAGGATCAAACATATAAAGAAATTTGAAGTTTCAAAAGGGGAACTCTTCTTTGTCACCATAAATGCGAGAAGATAGAATCTTTATATATAGAGCTTTGACACATGCACGCATTGCCATAGTATCAATGATACATACCACCCTGCTGCTACCTTTGCTCCCAGACTCTTCTTCTTTAAGTGGATGCTGCATAAACATCATCCGAAGGCATTAGTAAAAGCCATGGTTGAATCAGAATATTTCTTCTCTTGAGGAGTTTTTCATAATTAATGGGATTAATGGAATGTCTAGCAGACAATTGGAGGCAGTGATGAAGCTCCCAAGCTGCAACTCCTGCTCGACCTACCCTTTCTGTTGGCTATCTCTTCCGCCAACCTAACATATAATTCTTCTCCGGCCTGAGAGATTTACCAATTCCAGACAATGAATAAATATAAATAGGCCAAAAGATTTGGATGCTTGCGCGGATTGCCAACAGAAAAAGAAAAGGAAAATGCTCTGCTTGAGAAAGAATTCGCATGGGTCAAGTGCAAATAATGTTTGTTTCAGCAAGACGAATTAAAAGATTAAAATTTTAATTTCTAGCCAAAAGAAACTTTACCTGGGTACAGTGATACCAAAGAACGTAAGGTATGAGACGCAAAGATTCAGCAATGTTCTGAGATGTAGCTAAGTTTTGTATCCTGGTTCTGCTCAGAGAAATAGAGTATTGAGAGACGATATCAGAAATGGCAGCGCTTCTATCTGTGTAAGAAGTAATTGCGATGACATGCCAAGGGAACTGGGGCACTTCCACTCCAACATATCCTTTGCGCAGTCCACATTAGACACTGGATTCTGCACAAGGCTGCTAATTCGAAGAACAACTGGAATGTCAACCCTAGGGCCAGGACAGGAACATTTTTTTCCTCCAGGATTTACCTTCCTCATTTGGCAGCATTCTTGGGGGCCATCATGGTCCATTGTTTCTTATCAGATCTTGCCCCTCAATAGCATCATCAGGGAACATGTACTCAATGTGAACGCCAGAACGCTTGAGCAAAACATCAAAGAACTTGTCCGTCTCCGTGTTCAACCTCCCGCGGGCATCTTCAGCTCCACTTCGCATACGCAAATATAATTCAGATCTGCATCAGACATGAACAAAGACATTTCAGTAATAATCTGCGCCAATCTCTTTGAATTGTAGTCTGCAAAATCTTCCACAACTGCTCAGCTACTGCTTGACCTTGAATTCAAAAGTTTGAAATTTTCATCAATATATAGTGGAGACCTAACAATTGACTAACGTTCAAATAATATACTTTATATTTGAGGAACTGCAGAGCATAGCTGTTATTTTATGGTTTATATCAAATATTGAGGATTCGGTCTATTTTTTATGGCTGAATTAAAAATTCTCAAAAGAAAAAATATTAAATTCTAAAAGGACAACAGTAGTTAGAAAGTGATGCAAGCAAGACACCCATTAATCCAAACATTTTAAAATTGATACTACGATACTACCTAACAAAGACAATCCAGGGCTCCACCAGCTTCCTATCTTTGTTCTTATTGATAAGATAATTAGTACCAAGATATTATATCGATTCATAGTGTAATAATTTAACATCTTGACTCCTGACAACAAGAACTCAACTTTACCATTGGTAGGATTCATTTACATAAAATCTACACATGATAAAACACAAAATTAAGCTATTCCATCACACGAAATCGTTCACCACCAACCAAATCCATTACCTGTCCTGCAAATTATACCATATACTAATAAAATAATCTTGGAGTTAAAATTCGTAAATTAAAGCCAAGTTTTAATGAAAAATAAAAAAAAATATCCGAAAGTTTTGGACCCACATCCCCTCAATAAAAAAGAAATCATCAGTCTTGTGGCCACTTGTACCTGAAAGCAAAGCCAAAAATCTTGAATGGCAGGATCAAGGATTGCTAGACAATGAGCTTTCCGAGTCACCTTGGTCTTGGCCAACTTCTCAAAATAAACCTCTGCTATAACTCCTCTGAATAATCCCCGAAATATTACCAAGATACATTCGCAACCCAGGATAGAATACCTTCCCTATTTTCAATATTTACAACCACGATATTAAAAGAAAACAGACGAACCTGCATAAATGGTGTACTGACACTGCATTAACAGGTTCTACAAAAGACAATCGATCAAAGAGTGGAGAATGGATATTTATTCCATGAACAGAGAATTCTCATGTTCCTAACACAAGAGTTTTTCTCTTTTTTTCTTTTTTATTTTTTTCTTTTTCTCTTGTTCTTTTCTGGAGCTGATTCCATGAAGATGAAGGTATGTTGTTGGCTCATGAAGACAGATTAAAAAGGGCAAATGGGCATTAGGTTCATTGAACCTGGTCACTCCTTTTATAGTGTACGATTGCACCTGTGGCACCTAAAAAGAAAATAAATGTAGGAGTAGGACGAGTGTACATACACGCCCTTGACGCTAACATTGAAAAGGAAAAAGTTTTGTAAGCCTAAAAAATTAAACTTGATGATGGAATCTATCATTCGATTAATTGCCAAAATCAAAAGATCATTCAGCCGCTCATATTGGGATTGTACATTTTACCACAAATTCTCATTCCAAAGGGCTTTTCTACCCAAACTATAGGCTATCCAATTACTCCTCTTAGGGACAAATTATTTAAAACTATAGCACAAGCATCTTCTATGATAGTTGCTACATCCGCGGGTGGACACGCTATATGGAATAATAATATCGTAACTATATTATTTATATTAATTTGATATGTCAGTTTAATAATTATAAAAAATAGTAACTAAGTAACTATTAAAAAATTAGACGATAAAACTTTTCTACTTGACAATTATTTTGTGTAATTTGGCAGCTAATTTTTTTTTTTAGTTTTCACGTCACCCACAATCTGTATATAATTAATTCTAAAAGGTATGAAAATTTTAATTCTTTAAATACAATTGTAAAATAAAAAAGTCGAAAGAATATTTAACATCTAACATGGATTAGTTGTATCTAAATAAGAAGTGATATGGTATTTAGTAAGAAAATCTAGCTGTCATAATATTATATAATAATAAAAAAATATAATCTGATTTATTATTAGTCAATTGAGGTACTATTTTTTATTATTATTGAATTGAGACATTAAATAATTATAATATCATAATATATATTTTAGCCCGCTAATTTAGGTGTAATATCAATAACCAATTTGCATCCCTTCAAACCAGAGGAGGTTATCAATCCCCTATTTTATGTTATTGATATCTTGATATAGCAAACAAACACCAATGATAACCACATATTAAAGAAGAAACCTTTTTTGGCCCATCTATTATTCACGTATAACACCGAATAATATTACACATTTATTTTCACACGTGCAAAATAATTCTGTTGAATATTTGACCTTCCTTTGAGCAATTCAATATTTACGTAAATTACATATGCACAATTAATCATATTTTAAAATAAAATTAATTTTCATAAGGAAAGTTACCTTGGTGACATGTTGCTTTCCTTAAGAGTAAATTTTAATTTGGCCCCTAAACTTTATAGAAAGACTCAATTTAGCCATTTTTTTTTTTCGAGTCAATTTAGCATAAAACTTTACTCCTTTAGTTCAAATCACCCTAATCTAAAAGAGAGTATAACTCGCTCTCTATAAAACGTGATTTCCTAAAAAAGATAAATTAGTAATTTTGACCAAGATTTATAAAAAAACAATAAATATTCAATATAAATCTAAAATAAATTTTAATATTAAGTAGGATTAAAAATATTAGTTGTTTTCTCGAATATGTATTTAAATTGTTTTTAAATTATAAAATAGTTTCTTTAAAGAAATAGTAGATTCTTTTTATTTTATTTTATTTTTTTTAAGAGTGCGATTTTCACTCTCACATTTAAGGGTTAATTTAAACTAAAATAGCAAAATTTTGGATTAAATTAGTCTAAAAGGTTAAAAAGAGCCAAATTGAATCTCATACCCAGAAAAAATACAAATATTTGAGTTTAAAATTGTACAAAACTTGATAATCAAAGTCCACCTATGGTCAAACTCGTTGACTGAATCAACTCTAATCCTACTCAATTACCTACTACACTAAAATGATAATAAAATATATAATTTTTCTTTTTCAAAAATGCTACAAAAATATAAAGTAATTATAAAAATATCCACAAAATTATTAACAATAAAAATATTCTTAAACATAAATTCATTTATAAAAATATCTATATTTGTTTTCTTCAAATAAAACCAAGAACAAAAAACAAAAACAACAAAAAATCAAGTATAAAGTACAAGATTGAAGGATTAAATACTGAAAACTAGTTGGAGAAATTAATTAACACAAGAAATCGATCAATAACATTGCTTTTAAAAGCAATCCAACGTTAAAATCATCATTGACAAAATAGAAATATAAAAAGTATAAATAAACTTTGAATCTCCCAAAAATATCTCTAGATCCAACAATAAAAATTTAGTTTTTGTGAAATATTATTGCATTATTGATCGACTAGAATTTATTTTACTAATTTAAAGATTTGGAGATGTATTCTCAATATTAGATCTTAAAAGAACCAAATTCGTAAAGATAAAAAAAAAATGTTTAATATACTTTTGACAGATACTGAATCTAAAACATATTAATTTTAATGAAATTTTTAGTTTTATGATTTCAGTGATGAATAAATAAATAAATAATCTAAAAGATATTTTGCTAATTTAATGATTTGGAGATATTGAAGATATCAAATCTGAAAAAGGAGACAAATTGCTACAAGGTAAAAAAATATATGTTGGGTATACATTAAAGAAGAAAAATATATATTTGGTATACTTTTGACATAAACTAAATAAAATATATGTTGATTTTTAATTAAATTTATATTTAAATACTAATGATATGAAATATCAATTTCTTTTAATATTTAAATTTAAATGAATAATTTAGCCAATATTTACAATGTTTGTCCGTATTTTAAAAAGTTAAGAAGAATGTGAAGTATTTATAAGATATTAAAAGAAAGTAAGAATAAAAGAGATATTTAATAAAAGTAGTATATATTAAGTATCCGTTAGGTGTCTCAACATTTTCAAATGAAACAGAACACAAATTCAGAAAAAATTAAACAGCAAAAAATATATATTTATCAAATAATAGTATATTTAGGCATCCAAATTATTTTAAAATGAAAAAGAATGTAACTCAAAAAATGCTCAACAACAAAAATATATATTTTTAACTATCTGTAAAATATCTAAAATTAATTTTCACTTTAGATGAAAATCTTATTTTGGTCTATGTATATAGTTCTCTCTTTTTTTTTTTTTTTTTTATCTCCTTATAGAAGATAAAGAAAGATGGAGAAGAGATATTTTTAAAAGCAACAGTGGATAATTAAAAAGAAAAAAGACATTTTTATAATTATTTTTAAGAAATAAATAACTGGTGAAATTTTCTCTATAATTTAACAATCCAAACTTTAAACACAAAGACATCATTAGGCCCATATATCTTACAAGGTTTTTTTAAACTCTTTTGAGTTTTAATATGTCTTAGGCTTACATTACAAGTTATCATAATATTAATATTCATTTTTTATTTAATATTTAAATTTTTATTTAATTTTTATTTAATATAAAGTCTCCACACTATTTTATTCTCTTTCTTCTTTTATACGGCCCTTTTTATACTTCTTTTTTATTTTAACATTATTTAGGTGGTTTTGTTTTCTCTTTTAGCTATCATTGATTTTTTCTGCAGTAAATTTCTCATTTAATTATGATTTTCTTCTCTTATTTTCTTTGATTTTGATTTTTTCTTGGTTTCTAATTTCTCTTTAATTTTTTTATTTTTCATTTTATTTGAAAATTCTCACCATACAAGTGCTTTTCTTTCTTCTAGTTAATTGTTGCCATGGATGGTGGAGACATCTTTTTTTGAGAAGAAATATGAATGTTCCATTAACGAAAATTAATAAGTATATCTTGATATAAAAGATAAAAAATAAATTTCAAATATCAAGAAATACATGTAAAGAAGTCTATTTCTAACAATTATCAATCGTATTGATGGAGCAGTAAAATGCGATTCTACAAGTTAAATGCTTCATTCGGTAATACTAAATAACATATTGGCTTTATAGATGTCTTTTGACGACCCCAATTGTTTGAATGTCGAACTTAATTTTTTTTCTCTTCACAAATCTCATTAAGAGAGGATTCAATACTTCCATAATGAAGGACTATAAAACTCCTATAAAAGGATGACTCAAAACTCCCACAATAGAGGACCATAAAATTTCTCAAAAAGCACTAATATTTATTGATTAAAACTAATTAATAACAAAAAAGTGGCCACCCCTGATCTAAAAATAATCGACGGTAGGCCAAAAGATGAAACTTTGAGAAAGAACAAGAAGAGTAAGAGAGAAAGAAGAGAGGCTGCTAGGGTTTTATTTTTTTATAAAGAGATCAATAACAAGATAAATATATGTTGATAGAGACATCTAACAATAACAAAAAAATCACATATTTCTTTATAAAACAAATATCGATCCAAACTCTAAAAAATTGGTGCAAATTTAACAACAATCTTATCCATTATTTACTAATAACAACATCAAACAAAAAACCTACAAATTAGAAACTTCTTGAAAATAATTTCATCAATTCTTTCAATTTTATAAGAGTTAATTCCAATTTCAAACATATATTTAGTTGATTTTGTATTAGTTTACATTTCATTATATTAAAATGCTTCAAAAACTACCACGTTATGTGATTTTTTTAAGTATTTTAAAGTTATAGATTATGAATATTGTATTTTAAGAACTCAGATCTACAGAAAACTAAATGCCTAGATCTATTTTATAGAAAACTCAGCAAACAATATATATGAAATATAAATAGGTATTTCATAAGTATATATTTTTTAAAATTTAGTAAATTTCGTGTTTATATTATGTGCATGATATATTATTTATAAAATTGTTGTATGTATATATGGAATAAATCAATTATACATTAAATATAAATAATTATTTTCAAAAGAGATAAATTTTTTTTAAGATATACAATGAAAAGTATATACTAAATATATAACGAGTTATTTCAGGTATATGATGTTATAATTCTCATTGTTTGTTATTCATTCAAATTTTTAAAGTATATATATATATATATATATATATATATATATATATGTATTTATTTATATATCTATTTTTAATGGATATTGCATAAAAAATATGAAATGCGTAAACTTTAATGCAAAAGACATTTAATAGCAATAGCTTTTATGTTCAATTTCATAATTTGGTTTCATGAATTAAAACTTGTGTAACTAAATAGTTTTTATAATTAGTTTACAATCATTATAAGTGGTTAAAATTATTTATTAGAATCTATAGTATTTGTGCAATAAATATATAGTTTTTAATGAATTAAAAAATAGTAATAGATACTCATTATATACCCATGATATAATCGACATATACTATATACTATTAAGTTTATAAGTCTGTTTGAGTTTCAATTGGATATACTCGTAATATACTTCGATAATATCATTTATATACCCAAGATAAACTTGATTTCGAATCTCCATTCTTGATCGCTCTATTTTAATTTTGATTTGATTTGATATTATTTCTATGAAGTTTGAAAGTTGTTATTCTTAGTATGAGAATGCTTGTTACATTTTTACGTATCTCATGTTTTCTTTCTAATATTTATTGTGATGAAGGATAATAATAGGTATTGTTTCCATATCGATATATAAAAGAATATAAAAGATAATTCTAAAATCTAAATGGAGAAAATTCATTAAGAATTAGAATATCACAAATCTAAAATAAGCTCGTTATATACTTAATATATACTATATACTGTATATATTAAAAATTATTTATATTTTTATATTCTTTTAGAAAATAATTTTTTCTATATAATATATATCTGATATATTCCTTTTATATATTTATATTTATATAATTGTTAATAAATTTAGAAATATATACTTATGATATACTTATATATACTCGATATATATTATTTTTTAGAGTTTTTATAAAAATAGACCTAATTTCTTAGTTTTATGTAAACTCCAGTTTTGAAATCTAAAATTCATCTTCTACAACTTTTAAAATCTTACAAAGTCTTCCTTCAATACCCTCAAGAACCATGTCCATATGGTCTTACATTCCACCTTCACAATTGCCCATGCAATAGTGTATATTTGGCTATTTGCATCTTTTGCCATAGCAGAAAGGATTTGTCCTTGACAGATGCCTTTAAGAAAGCATCCATATAAGCTAATAACTTTTCTACAACCGTGAAGAAACCCATGTATTCATAGTTGCTAGGCAAACATAAAACTTCTCAAACAACATCTTTCCTAGCTCACTAGTTGTATTAGTGAATGCAAATCATGTACTCCCAGAATTATACTCATTAATTTCATCAGCATACCACTGTAATTTACCATATTCCATTATGTAGTCTCCCATAAATTGAGTCGTCACCTTTAATTTTTCCCTCATGCAAATAGTCTTTCCAACATACACCTTTAACTGATCTCTATAAAGATCTTGGATTTTCCATAATTTTATACTATACTGAGAAATAATTAGCTACAAACTTAGATGTACACAATTTGTTCTTATTTTTCATATACCATTTATGAATCGGATGATATGTCTTTACCACAAAATCACCACTATTTCCTTCAATGCATCCAAATGAAAGCCAATTGCAGCTTGGTTCCTTACATTTCACCCTTATTCTATGTGATTCATTTGGCCTCAGATTTAGTTGCACCCCTCTAGAACTGCATCCTTAGCAATAGTCTCTCTAAACTGATTTGCACTCTCGAATACCATTCCAATTTCCCATAATGGTATCTCACAACTTGGATCATATGCTAGCTTCTTGCTTTCTACTCTATGAGGCAATTCATCATTCTCATCATCATTACAACTCTCAACACTATCTTGATCAGAACTGTCAAAAAAATTCTCATTACCTCCTAGTATTCCATCATAACACCTTTTGTTTCTATTTAAGTCATTATAACCTAAATTAACACCAGCCACACCTCTCTCAATAGTTTTTGTAGGCTAAGTTTGACTTATTTTAGGCCTCCTCCTTCTATAGAATATTAGCTCTTTCCTTGCAACTATGACTTCTTCATTCACATTACTGTCTCCATCTCTGTTTGCTTCACTGTCCTCATCCCCGGGTGCTTCACCATTTGTGTTTATGTCTTCTTTAAAGCTTGCATTATCTTCTTCATTCTCAATTCCAACCAGATCTGTATCCTTACCCTAAAATCCACATTCTATATCTACAGTCTCCATTTCATTATCTCTCGAGTGTGTTTCTGCACCCTCAAAGACAACCTCACTTTCTTTTATATTTATATTCCCATATGAGTTTGCCCTAGTTACAGACCCTTCAACATCAAATGATGGTTCCAATTATGCAATATATAAATTTACTACCTCTCCATCACTAAATCTTGATGCGAGATCAACAATAAACTTATCACTCACATAAGGCATAAAGTTGTTACTATTTTCAGCTTTGTAATAAACTGGTTGCTCAGTTGTATAACCAAAATCTTCTTTAACATAACCCATCTATTCTGGAATTGACAGCCTGTCAGTGTCCACATAATCAAATTTCTTTACTTTCCCATTCACATATACATTATCAATCAAATACCCCTTCCACCCCCCACCCCCCCATAATGCCAATGCAGTGTCACAAATTTGTCAGCCATTTTAACCTTAGATAAAAAAAAAACCCAAATTCAATCACATTATAAAACCATTAATAATTTAATCACAAAACATTAAAAAAAAAGATTTTATCACATGTGTGTCTGACAGTTTAAAGCAAGAACTGTAACCTTTAAACCTAAATTTAGTAACTAATAACAAAAATAACAATAAACAATAATGACAAAATTACTTGCTTTTCTTGTTTAATTCTTTCTTGACCAAGCTGCTTCAATAAGGAGAAACCACTTTTCCAATAACTCTTCCAAGCTGCTTCAAGCTGCTTTATCTCAGTATCGCTATTCACACATAATATTTTGAGTTTTGGATTTTCTTTTGGTTTAAATAACAATAGCATTTCCTCTTTAAGGTTATATATCTTTAATCTGTTGTAGAAAATAATTGAGATGCTAGTCTATGGTTTGTGGTTTACAATGATTGCAAGAAAACTACTTTTTTTGGACAAATTTAAGCTTCATTTTCAGTTGAATCTTTAAGGATTCAATTATTATGTACAGTTATTATGTAACTGTACCTTTTTTACCATATAAGGAGTATTAAGTAGCCCTTCTATACATATGGCCATCCGTATATTACACGCACTTTTTTTATTAGCCAATGTTTCAGAAAACTATTTATGGATAAACTAATAGGCAAGTAGAGGTGTTCAAATGGTTATTTCTGAAATTGATGGGGCAAAATGACCATTCGTGGCAGATACAGAGGGTTGGATGTGCATTAAGCCGTGATTTTATTATGCGACTTTGCTTGGGTTTGCTCGTTATCCCTTATCAGAGTGCCATTTACATGATCCATTAACCTGGAGCTTTATTGCCCATTATGACCGCGCTGCGGTAATAGTGTGGAACGACGTACAGGTGGTTGAACTTGGCGGCTATCGCAGCTTCTTCTCCTATTCATTTATTCTTTTGGGTTCATTAATTTGTAGCTTATATGAGCTCAGCACATGTTTTAACTTTCCTTTTTGATCTGAAAGCCTCGTGTACTTATTGATCAAATTTTTTTGGTAATTCATCCCATTCCATTGAAATACGTAAACTAACAATAATATGTTTTGAGAGATTTTATTTGTAATTAATTTGTCACAAAAAGCTAAACATTAAGGTGGACAAGGAAAAACACAAGTGCAAGCCCCTGCAACAATACAGTACCCACGAGCTCCATCTTTGCTGCCATATTTTTTCACACAAAGATCATTACATGCATTTTCTTTGCAATCCGCCATTTTTTCACCCCTTATGCAAACTCGAGTTGCCATTACCTCTCCTCCTGTAACCATCAAATTATAGTTTTTACTTTAGTTTTTTTTATTCTTTTTGTACCAATAAAATCGCAGAAATTTAATCTAATTTCATGCATAGTCAAAGATATTCATATATATAATAAGCATATATTTCATTTACCTTTGGAAAGGAAAAGAACAAGGATAAAAGCAACAAGCATTTGAAGGCTCTTCATTTTATGATCTTCTTCTTGTTTGAGAATTTTAGAGACTGCTATAACTTACTTGATTGTCATTCGTTGCATTGGATTATATATATATACTAGTTCAATAATAAGACTTTTTTTAATGAAAAAAACAAATTTTTATTAAAAGTTAAAATGTCCAATACAAATAATGTGTCTAACAAAAAGTTTTATTAGTATTAATAGATAGTTAAAAAAGTTCCTTAATTTCTTAAATGTAATATATTTGCACCCATAATTAAGATTTGCCTGACTATAAACACATCCCTCAACTTGACTAAAGTTTTGATTTTAAATTTATCTTTCCTTGTTTGTGATAAAATTAAAATAATATATGGATTATTAAAAAATTGAAATTTATAGTTTATATTAGAATAAAATAAATTTTATTTTACTTCTTAAATTAAAAGTTAATCTTATGACATGTGACCAAAATTGCTGCATGTCATTTGTTAGGTTACTTTACTGGGCTTTATGCATGAGGACCTATTAAAGAAGTAGATTTTACTTACACACTTGTTATTTATTATGGAAATCTGGCCTTTAGATATCAAGAGGAAAATTGTAATAAATGGCTGTTTATTACATTCTTATCCATGTTTAGTCTTTTTAAGTGGAAACTTTCCTTTTATCTAAATCACCATATACAGGAAGCTTTTTTATATTGTTAAATGTAGATAAAAAAAAATTTATAATTATGAGAATATTATAGTTTAATAAAAATTTAAATATTAATTTTTTTTAATTTGATATTTAATTTTGATAACAACCAAAAATAAGATATGTTAATAGAATAAAATGCATAAATGGTACTATAACTATAATTATTGTATCTATTTGATATCTTAACTCAATAATCACAAAATATAGTACTTTAATTGACCAAATAATGAATTGGGTTACACTTTTCAGTCATTATATAACAATATAGCAGTTAGATCATTTTACTAACTACCACATCACCTCTTATTTGGACATAACTAGTCTAGCATAATGATATAAATGATCACTCGATATTGCACTTAGTTTCATTTTAGTCACAGAGTTTTAATTTACTTCATTTTAGTCATCCAATTTTATTTTTATTTTAATTTAGTCACTTCACAAATAAAAAATTGACATGTGATAAAAATAACCAATAAAAAAAGAATAATTAAAAAAGAAAATATGACATATCAATTTTTTATTCGTAAAGTGATTAAATTACAATTAAAATTAAAGTTGAACAATTAAAATAAAAAAATAAAAAAATTATGAGCAAATGAAACTAAGTGCAAAATCAAGTAAATATTTATATCATTGTCCCTGACTAGTCGTACCTTTCAATTGCTTCAGAGGGTTAAGATATTTAGGTTTATTATAATTAATTATGCATAGATCAATAGTAATATGGAAGCTAAAGAAAGAATCTAGCTGGCACATGAACACAAAATAGTCATAAAGTATAAATGTGTAATACTCGTAAATTTTTTTTAAAATTAAATTTTTTTTATTTCAGGGGTAATTTGGTAAATTAATTTTTTACGTGAATAAATGGGTACCAATTCTTTTAATATTTCTATATAATTATATTATATTGATTTGTGGATTTAAATAATCAAGTTAAAAATTTTATTAAGTTGAATTATTTTGACTAATAAGATAATATATATATATATATATATATATAAGTGTAATCTATCTAAGTTAGGGATATTTTATAGTATGAACTAAGATGAGGGACTAGAAAGAAATTTTATAAGAAAATAATAATATAAAAATAAAAAATAAAAATAAATAAAAAAATAAAAAAGAAATAATAACAAAACCTTTTTCTTTTCTTCCTCCCTCTCTTCCTCCTTTCCCTCCGTGACTTTCCTCTCCTCCCTCACCTCCCTTCCTTTTCCGCTGCCGCTGCCACCTTCCAGCCGCCGAAAATTTCTTCTTTTTCTTCACCTCCCTCGTCGGCGTCATCTCCTCCTTCTTCTCCTTTGCTGCCGACGTCGAGCTTGAAGAAAGGAAGTTTTCTCGCTGCCGCCATGCAAACAGCCGCCTACCGCCCTCTCCTTACAAAACCGATGATGGAATCGAGCTCTCCGTTATCGAAAACCCCCAAGCCAAGCTCCCTCGCCATTTTTCCTCCGCCGGCAGCAGTGTATAGCCTTGCCGGAGCCCAAACTTTTCGACCTCGATCCGATGGCTTCCAGCGAGTTTCTGCCAAAAGCATTTGCATTTTCGGACTCCCCATAACTCAAGCTTCGTGTAGGCGCTTCCAGATTCAAAATTTGAGACCGTTGACAGTACCGACTTTTGGACTCTAGTATTTTCCAGAGGCGTAAAATTTTAGATTTTTGGCTCATAAAATTCATTTGAATCTTAAAGATTATTTAAAAACTTTTAGAAATTAATAACCCATAAATTTTTAGTTGTAAATAACTAATTAATTTAATTTAATTATTTGATAGTTTGATTATAAATATTATGAATTAATTAGTATGATTAATTATTATTTGATTTGTGATAATTGTGGTTGTGAATAATTAATTAGATATCAGAAAATTTTCGTGGATTGATTGTGGAATAAATAATAATGACGGACTATTTGTTATTAATTATGATTTGTTGTGTGTTGCGAAGTCGGAAAAATAATGCAGTTATGGTGACCCTACTCCTGATAAATATGTATTGAATATTCAAGTATTTTTAATAGGTTTTTGAGCCATTTTATGGGGTAAAACTTCATATTTTTGGAAAGATTTTGCCGAATTTTCAGGAGAATTTCTGAGTCGGAATTTCTTAGGCAGTTTAATCTAGGAGTCTAGGTCTAGGAAAAATTAAGAATATCTCATTAATCGAGTTACTTTCATGAATAGATAATCCATCACCACTACCCACCGAGACATATGCATCGTGCGTAACTATGAGTTAATTAATCGCTTTTATGTCAAGTCTAAATTAAATGCATTGTTAACTGATTAATAATTATTATGATCATTATTGGCATTATTATTAGTAATTTTATTTGATTAAAAATTATCACGATTATTATTATTAGTATTATTATAATTAATTTCATTTTTGTTATTATCGATATCATTATTAATATTATTATCATTATTTTTGCTATTATATTTATTATTATTTTAATAATATTATTATTATTATTACACATAATTTTCATATTTGCTATACTCGACGCTATTCAACTTTAATTTTTAATATGTTATTGAATAATTATGTTTACTTGTGATTTATACTATTTATAATTATTATTGATGCTATGATTGTAACTTCGAGATGAGGCGGCGGTAGAACATGCCACTTGATGGATTGCATCAGGATCGCGTACGCACCGGTATTAAACATAGATATATAATAAAAGATTATTGTTTTTTGTAATTTGCCCTAGTCGAGTACAACTCTCTAGACTTTGAGAATTTGATCGCCGGAGGAAAGGTCTCTGGTCGAGCGTTACTCTTTAGGCTTCAGCTTTATTAGGAATTAAGTAATCAAGCTGGATATAAGAACCCTAGTCTAGCTTTACTCTCTAGGCGCCAGTCTTATTGGAATAAGAGAGCCAAATGGCTAATAGGATTGGAGCTTAGGGTTCTACTGGGTACTCGTCCCATTAACGTTTAAATTGAATAAATATTTTATTGAGATGGCTGTATTTATTTTAGGATTATGTGATTTTAACTCACTCTCGAGGCTGACAGTCTCAATTTTAATTTTTCAGGTGACAGTTAAGTTCTCTTTCGTCTCTCTTTTGATAGCATGACTTCCTTCTCCTTCGGGCCTATTGTAATTAATTCCTACTTTTTATATTTCGAACTATTTAAAATTTTAGACTCTCCGCAGTAGTGTACCTGATATATTATGTTTGAATTTGGTCTGTAACAAGTTTTGGCATGTTTGCTAGTAATCCAGTTGGAGGATTGATCTAATTATGTGTAGATTTATGAATGAAATATTGGGTTATTTTAACAGTATATATATATATAAAGGATTTACAGCAAACAGTTATCTTAGAAACTCCTTTCATCAATTTAATTACTCCTTTCAAAGTAATTACTGTTGGTATTATTTTTAAGGCTAAAGATTCAAAGATTGTTTTTCCTTTTATAGAAAAACCCAAGAAAAGAAATCTCAATCTTATAAAAGCCCACTCAATTTATAATTTTGAAATAAATGCTTTGATTAAAGGAAAAAAACCCAGCTTTTCCACTTGAAACAAGATATGGGTTTGAAAAGGATCCAAAGTCAAATGCAAAATAATTTTGTCTAAAGAAAAATCTCTGATTTGCAAAAGAAGATTGAAAATGAAGTTTGTTCTGATCTTCCTAATGCCTTTTGGAGACGAAAACAACATATGGTAGATTTACCATATGAAAAAGATTTTTCTGATAAACAAATTCCTACTAAAGCAAGACCCATCCAAATGAATGAAACCTTAGAAAGCCATTGTAGAATATAAATAAAAGATTTAGAGCAAAAGGGTTTGATTACCAAATCCAGATCCCCTTGGTCATGTGCAGCTTTCTATGTCAACAAAAATAGTGAGATAGAAAGAGGAACACCTAGGTTGGTGATTAATTACAAACCTTTAAATAAAGCCCTAAAGTGGATTAGATACCCAATTCCAAACAAAAAGGATTTTCTTCAAAAGCTTCATTCTGCTTTTATTTTTTCAAAGTTTGATATGAAATCTGGATTTGTCTGTTGATTTCTATTCAAAGAAAAATCATTCTAAAAAACTTTGGTTTTTTAAATATTTTTTACAAGAAAAAGACAACATTCAAGAGAGATACTATCAATTTTGCATAAAAAATAAGATCCAAATCAAATTTTTTGATTGGTTTCAGATTTATTGGAAATAAAATAGTATTCTTTATCCTTTCAAAGAAAAGCTTATTAGTCCTGTTACTGTAAGAAATAAGGCTCCAGAGTGGAAGGTCGGGGAAAATCAAACCATCCAGTCTGAACACCCTCCCCTTAGGAAAATAACCATTCTTTACGGAGAGAATGAAATAGAGGCTACATCTTACAAATTGATAGGAGAAGATCTTGAAAAGAATGTCAAGAATATTGTTCAGCAGAACAATTTCTCGAATACCTATCTTAACACAATAGTGAAGCAGCTTGTTAGGATAGAAAGTCAGATCCAAAAACGTCCTGTAGTCTTCACCTCTCCAATCCCCAAAACTGATCATCCGAAAGAGATAAGCCAATCAGAAAAGCTCAAAAATCCAATCTTCAAACCCTACCAAATCTTAAAGCCTAGCCAAGATCAATTTCGAGCATAGCCGACCGAGTTTGCAAAGCAATGGGGAGGAACAAGTTAGCAAGTTAGAATCCACTTCAGTCCCAAACTTTGAAGCGACGACACTCAAAGCAATGAGCAATATGCAATGCATAGATCAAGCCCAATGCGATGAATCCAATGATTCGGAGCTTGCAGTCTAACAAAATACCTCCAACATGATTGGGATGGCAAGCCCCTAGATTGACCTGGCATACTTCTAGGAATACTGCTCCACATCTAGGAATAGAAAATAAGAATAATATCCTAACCCAATCTAGATTCAATGCCTCTTCCGTCTATAAATGGAATATAGATGGAATGTCAGAATACAACATTCTTGGTCTCTTACAACAGATGACCATGGCAGCCAATGCCTACAAAATCCAAAGTGGTACCTCTGATAGAGCCATTGCTGAACTCCTTATAGCTGGATTTTCTGGCCAGCTTAAAGGATGGTGAGATTACCATCTCACAAAAGCACAACAGCTCCAAATCCTAGGTGCTATCCAAACCACAATAGAAGGACCCCCATCTTAGATGAACTAGGAAATCCAATTGAGGATGCTGTATCAATCCTAGTTTTGACGATTTCCCTCCATTTCTTAGGAGACCCTTTTCTTCTAAAAGATAAGAATGCTGAGCTCCTTAGCAATCTAACTTGTAAAAAGCTTAGCAATTTCCAAGCTTACAAAGATACCTTCCTGACCAAAGTCATGCTTAGGGAAGATTCAAACCAACCTTTTTGGAAAGAAAAATTCTTAGCTGGTTTACCTAAGATACTAGGTGAAAGAGTTAGGAATACTATAAGAGAAGCCCATAATGGCCAGATCCCTTATGATTTCTACACTTATGGTGAATTAGTTAGCCTCACCGAGAAAGAAGGTTTGAAGATTTTCCATGACCTTAAACTCCAAAGACAACTCAAATGGGAAATGAAGAAGACTAGGCAAGAACTAGGTAGTTTCTGTAACCAGTTTGAATATAATTCCATAGAGCCTTCCCCTACCTGCAAAGGAAAATGCAAAGAAGATTTTTCCAAATCTTTTAAGAAATAATGATTTTTCAAAAATAGAAGAACTCCCAAAAATAAGGAAAATTTCTATAAAAAGTCATCCTCTTCTAAATTTCCAAAACAAAATTTTAAAAAAGATTTTAGCAAAATTACTTGCTATAAGTGTGGTAAAAAGGGCCATAATACTTCAAAATATTGCAAGTTTTCTAAAAAAACTCATTGTATTCTTCAAGTCACATAAAGAGAAATATAGTGAGAAAAGAGAGAGTATAGTGTGAGAGTGATAGTGAGAAACACCTTCCTCTTATATTCAATTCCTCCTCTTGTAAGTTATATTTCTTTTGTTTAAAGCTTTTATTTTAAAGTTTGTATATTTGTTCAAAGTTTGTATCTATCAATAAAATTTATCATCTTATCTCCCATTCTTGTTTAAGATTTAACAAGCTTTGAAAGGATAAAGAATACTATTTTCTTTGCAATAAATCTGAAACCAATTAAAAAATTTGATTTGGATCTTGTTTTGAATGCAAAATTGATAGTATCTCTCTTGAATGCTGTCTTTTTCTTGTAAAAAATTCTTAAAAAACCAAAGCTTTTTAGAATGGTTTTTCTTTGAATAGAAATCTTCATGTAAAATATTTGAAAATCTTTTGAAATCATGTTATTTTCTGCTTCTAGATTTTGTGTTATTACAGATGGTGATGGTGAAGAAAGGGTGGAGACAATCTCTATATCCTCATCTTCTTTCTTTGGTTCATTGTAGACGGATCTGGAGATATTGCTTTGGTAATCAATATTCTGTAATATAGTGTTTGAGACCAAGAATGTTGTATTCTGACATTCCATCTATATTCCATTCATAGACGGAATTGAATCTAGATTGGGTTAGGATATTATTCTTATTTTCTAATCCTAGATCTGGAGCAGTATTCTTAGAAGTATGCCAGGTCAATCTAGGGGCTTGCCATCCCAATCTGTTGATGTTGGAAGGTTTTTCAGTGACACTTTCAAGCTCTGAATCATTGGATTCATCGCATTGGGCTTGATCTATAGCACTGATATTCCTACTGCTTTGAGGAGTATCTGGCACTAAGTTTTTGAAGGACTCAGAAGTGGCTAATTTGCTAAGTTGTTCCCTGACTGCTCTAGCAAACTCAGTTTGCTTCTAAAATTGGTCTTAACTAGGCTTTGAGATTTGGTAGGGTTTGAAGACTGGATTTTTGAGCTTTTCTTATTGGCTTATCTCTTTCGGATGATCAGTGTTGGGGATTGGAGAGGTGAAGACTACAGGAGGTTTTTGGATCTGGCTTTCTATCCTAACAAGCTGTTTCCCTATTGTGTTAAGATAGGTATTCGAGAAATTGTTCGGCTGAACAATATTCTTGACATTCTTCTCAAGATCCTCTCCTATCAATTTGTAAGGTGTAGCCTCTATTTCATTCTCTCCGTAAGAAATGGTTATCTTCCTAAGGGGAGGATGTTCAGACTGGATGGTTTGGTTTTCTCCGACCTTCCAGTCTGGAGCCTTGTTTCTTATAGTGACAAGACTAATAAGCTTTTCTTTGAAAGGATAAAGAATACTATTTTCTTTGCAATAAATCTGAAACCAATCAAAAAATTTTATTTGGATCTTGTTTTGAATGCAAAATTGATAGTATCTCTCTTGAATGCTGTCTTTTTCTTGTAAAAAATTCTTCAAAAACCAAAGCTTTTTAGAATGGTTTTTCTTTGAATAGAAATCTTCATGTAAAAGCTTTTTATCGATTTGAAAATCTTTTGAAATCATGTTGATTTCTGCTTCTAGATTTTGTGTTATTGCAGATGGTGATGGTGAAGAGGGGGTGGAAACAATCTCTATATCCTCATCTTTTTTCTTTGGTTCATTGTAGACAGGTCTGGGGATATTGCTTTGGTAATCAACATTATGTAATATAGTGTTTGAGCTTGGTATATCAGATGTTGAAAATCTTGGTTGTGTTTGAAATGGAGTTGGTTCTTTGTAAGGAGCATAAATAACAGAAGGTATTTTTGACACCCTTCTAATATCGATGGTCGATGTTGAAGAATCATCATTAGAAAATCTAGAAGAGATTGATTTCCTGTTGATTGTAAGCTTTACTTTTCCATCTGAAAACTGGGTTATATTTTTGAGATTTGTATTTGGCTCTGTTTGCTTTGGTGATTCAGGTTGGGTTGCACCTTCAAGGATCCATTCTTCTGGAATAGTTGCATTGGATTTGGAAAGATCTGTTTGCAGGAATAAGGTTTCTCCTTTTGGTGAATGGAGTTTGTTTTTTGAACCAAAAGCAGAAATCATGGCTTTGTAATGTATTTTGAAAATCAATGCTATCGGAATAGATTCTTCAAACATTTTGTAATTATGTGTCTTTATTTGAAGAATAATACTCTTTAAAATATTTTTATCATTTAATGAAATTGTAATGTTTAGAAAATAATTGAAAGAAATTGGTCCTTTATTAAGGCTTGACTCAACAGTACCTAACAAAGAATCATAAAAATTTGTAAACCTAGCATCTCTAAGGACTGCTAAAATGGAAGTATCTAAACCTTTTCTGGTGAGGGGCTTTATTCCTACCTAGACAAGGCCTATATGGATATACTTATAGTCTTTTTCTTTATACTTCTGGAGGGTCTTTGGATTCAAAAGATAAATTTCTTCAAAAGGCTTTGAAATCTGAATATCTCTTTCTTCAGTTTTGATAGTAAAATCAGTTTTGAAGAGAGAAAACTTTGAAAACTCATAAATTTGTTTCTTTTGAACTTTGGGCATTTCACAATCATCAATATGCTTTGAAAAATCTTCAGTAGTGATTTCCTCACTATTTACTAAACCTTTGTACCTTGAAGACTCAGAAGCAGAGGAGTTTGAGAAAGAAGAAGATCTACAGAAAAGGTTCTAAATTCATTTTAAAATAAACTAAGATAACTTTCTAAACAAACATGAACCAAGCCACCAGTTTTACTGCCCTTACACCTGACGGGACTTACTACTGTGCATAAATGAACAATGTTTGTTTATCAGTGATATGATGCAGATTAAAATGAGTTTAAAATCTTCTTTATACAAAAGATGTTTCTTTCTCGGAACCCAATTGGCTCTAATACCAAGATAGACCAACAAGTTTCTAGTGTGCAGGATCCTCAGACGAGGCAAGCACAGAGCATACGCTTGTTAAATCTTAAACATGAATGGGAGCTAAGATGATAAATTTTATTGATAGATACAAACTTTGAACAAATATACAAACTTTGACATAAAAGCTTTAAAATGAAAGCTTTAAACAAAAGAACTATAACTTACAAGAAGAGGAATTGAATATAAGAGGAAGGTGTTTCTCACTATCACTCTCACACTATACTCTCTCTTTTCTCACTATATTTCTCTTTGTGTGACTTGAAGAATACAAGATAGACCAACAAGTTTCTGGTGTGCAGGATCCACAGACGAGGCAAGCACAGAGCATATGCTTATTAAATCTTAAACAAGAATGGGAGATAAGATGATAAATTTTATTGATAGATACAAACTTTGAACAAATATACAAACTTTGAAATAAAAGCTTTAAAATGAAAGCTTTAAACAAAAGAAATATAACTTACAAGAGGAGGAATTGAATATAAGAGGAAGGTGTTTCTCACTATCACTCTCACACTATACTCTCTCTTTTCTCACTATATTTCTCTTTGTGTGACTTGAAGAATACAAGATAGACCAACAAGTTTCTGGTGTACAGGATCCACAGACGAGGCAAGCACAAAGCATATGCTTATTAAATCTTAAACAAGAATGGGAGATAAGATGATAAATTTTATTGATAGATACAAACTTTGAACAAATATACAAACTTTGAAATAAAAGCTTTAAAATGAAAGCTTTAAACAAAAGAAATATAACTTACAAGAGGAGGAATTGAATATAAGAGGAAGGTGTTTCTCACTATCACTCTCACACTATACTCTCTCTTTTCTCACTATATTTCTCTTTGTGTGACTTGAAGAATACAAGAGGTTCTTCGTATTTTTCAGTCTACCCTCTTCTTTAGGAAACTCCTCTATTTATAGAGGTCTTGAAGCTTTGGATGCTCTTCTTAGTGGAATAAAGGGCTCCACTTCTTTTTGTAATCTTTTGATAATGGTGTAAGATGCTCCACTCCTTTTGTGGAAGTTGTCTGCCACGCTTTGGAAAAGAATCTTTTGCTTTTTTAAAGAGTCTTTTGTCTTCTTTCTTTTTCTTTTTAAATGACTCTTTTTTTTTCTCTTTTTTTTATTGGGCATTTGGCCCATTACATAAATATTTTGGGCTGCCATTTTTAGTTTTCAACCCAAGGGCTTTACAGAGGTGTCATTTGATGGGCTTGAATATCCCAAAACAGTCATCTTCGTTCGAGTCACCATCTAGGTCTACTGTCACGGTGCTAGAAGAGGAAGATGAAGCTTTTGATTTTCCTTTGGAAGAGGCGGTTTCCGATAATTGTTTGATCAACTGTAAGAAATCTTCTTCTGTCTGAGCTGCCGCTAGCTTTGGAATAATGAAGGACTTATGTGCCAAGAAAGTGGTCTATTCTTTCGGAGGTGGCAAGAAGCTATTTTTTGAAAGAAAATTTTGTACCAACTTTACTGATAATTTTTCTTGGTGGTTAAATTTATCCTACCATTTGACTTTGAACCTTCGGGCAAGGATGATTTCTCCATTTACTGCTTGATTGAAATGGAAATACCATACACATACCCAGGGGAGAAAAAAGTTTGAACAAAATAGAAGTAACGGGGGAAAATATCTTTCTATTTTGTTTGGTTGATAGTAGGCTTTGAAAAGATTAAACAGAGGTAGAACTTCTGGAATTATGGTCTCAGGAACATTGCCATAAAAATTCCACCATTGTTTAAACCAATAGGGGATCTTTGAAGTTTGGATTGAGCTTGTATCGAAGTAGAAAAGCCAGGAATGGCTTTGTCCTTCATTTTAAAGAAAAAAGGTATTAAACCAAGCTTGTTGGTAATCCCAATAGTTGAAAGAAGTGTTTAGGCTTGATGGGTAGGTTCTTTGGAGGGAAGTTGGAAAAGATCTTGATGAGTGTAAATCCATTCCCCAATCTGTAGGGTGGAGGATTCTTTGTATGGTGCATGTGGAATATGCAGGGTCTTTATGGTCTTTGTGTTTTTTGAAGTGTTTGAACTTTGCAGAACCAGTTACCTCAAGGATAGACTGGTAGTAGGATTGAGGTTTTGAAATATTCCAGGGCTTGAAATACCATCCTAGGGGGAAAATCTTTGAAATCAGTTTTGAGGGGCTTTCTGTACAGAATCCTTCCTCAATAGTCAAAATGCTTTGAAAATTTTGCTTTTCTATATACTCATTGGTTTTAAAAAGTTTTGTTTGTGACAAAACTATTTCTTAAGAGTTGGGCTTTGAAATACTTTGAGAGCTCTGAGATAGGTTTGAGGGAAAATTTATATCTCAGTTTTTGAAAAAGGGATAGAAAGTATACCTTTACCCTTGTTGGAGGAGGAGGAAGTCTTTGGAGAAACTTCGGGGTGAAGTTGTATCAATTGCTTTGAATATTCTTCGACCCTTTTTAGAAATTCAAGATCTTGCTGTGCAAACCACTCCTGAATTTGCAATTGTTGTTGCGTCGGATCTTCCTTGCTTTTGTCAATTTCTTTCTGGATGATTTCCATCCAGGTTCTTATGGGCTTTGAAGAAGAAGGCAAAATTTCCTTCTTTAGACTTTGGACAGGCTTTGAACTTGCTGTCGACTTTTCTTCTTTTGCTTTTGATTTTCTTGGCATTTTCACTCCTGTTTTTGAAGGAACACTCTGGTTAGAAAGTCTGGAATTGAATTCGAATCTCCTCTTATGTATTCGATTTCAAAATAAAAAACAGAAAGAATGACTTGCCATCTAGCAAAAATCTGTTTTGAAGCTATGTTTTGAACATCTTTTTGTAAAAGTTCTTTAGCAGATTTACAATCAATCCTTAAAAGAAATTTTTGGTTTAAAAGATCGCTTTGAAATTTTGAAATGCACAAAATTATCGAAAGAATTTCTTTTTTGATAGTTGAATAGTTTTTTTGTGTAACATTCCAGTGTGCAGAAGTAAACTGGACAATACATTCTTTGTTGTTTTGGACTTGCTTAAGAATCCCACCATATCCTAGATTTGATGCATCAGTTTCAACAAGCTTATTAGTCCTGTCACTGTAAGAAACAAGGCTCCAGAGTGGAAGGTCGAAGAAAACCAAACCATCCAGTATGAACATCCTTCCCTTAGGAAGATAACCATTCCTTATGGAGAGAATGAAATAGAGGCTACACCTTACAAATTGATAGGAGAGGATCTTGAGAAGAATGTCAAGAATATTATTCAGTAGAACAATTTCTCGAATACCTATCTTAACACAATAGGGAAACAACTTGTTAGGATACAAAGCCATATCCAAAAACCTCATGTAGTCTTCACCTCTCTAATCCCCAACACTGATCATCCGAAAGAGATAAGCCAATCAGAAAAGCTAAAAAATCCAGTCTTTAAACCCTACCAAATCTCAAAGCCTAGCCAAGACCAATTTCAGAAGCAAACTGAATTTGCTAGAGCAGTCAGGGAACAGCTTAGCAAATTAGGCAGTTATGAGTCCTCCAAAAACTTAGTGCCAGATACTCCTCAAAGTAATAGGAATATCAGTGTTATAGATCAAGCCCAATGCGATGAATCCAATAATTCAGAGCTTGAAAGTGTCACTGAAAAACCTTCCAACATCAATAGATTGGGATGGCAAGCCCCTAGATTAACCTGGCATACTTCTAGGAATACTGCTCCAGATCTAGGATTAGAAAATAGGGATAATATCCTAACCCAATCTAGATTCAATGTCTCTTCCGTCTATGAATGGAATATAGATGGAATGTCAGAATACAATATTCTTGGTCTCTTACAACAGATGACTATGGCAGCCAATGCTTACAAAACCTAAAGTGATACCTCTGATAGAGCCATTGTTGAACTCCTTATAGCTGGATTTTCTAGCCAGCTTAAAGGATGGTGGGATTACCATCTCACACAAGCACAACAGCTCCAAATTCTAGGTGCTATCCAAACCACAATAGAAGGAACCCCCATCTTAGATGAGTTAGGAAATCCTATTGAGGATGCTGTGTCAACCTTAATCCTGACGATTTCCCTCCACTTCATAGAAGACCCTTCTCTTCTAAAAGATAAGAATGCTGAGCTTCTTAGCAATTTTAACCTGTAAAAAGCTTAGCAATTGCCAAGCTTATAAAGATACCTTCCTGACCAGAGTCATGCTTAGAGAAGATTCAAACCAACCTTTCTGGAAAGAAAAATTCTTAGCTGGTTTACCTAAGATACTAGGTGAAAGAGTTAGGAATACCATAAGAGAAGCCCATAATGGCCAGATCCTTTATGATTTCTACACCTGTGGTGAACTAGTGAGCCTTACCCAGAAAGAAGGATTGAAGATTTGCCATGACCTTAAACTCCAAAGACAACACAAATGGAAAATGAAGAAAAATAGGTAAGAACTAGGTAGTTTTTGTAACCAGTTTGAGTATAATCCCATAGAGCCTTCCCCTACCTGCAAAGGAAAATGCAAAGAAGATGTTTCCAAATCTTTTAAGAAAAAATGATTTTTCAAAAATAGGAGAACTCCGAAAAACAAGGAGAATTTCTATAAAAAGTCATCCTCTTTTAAATTTCTAAAACAAAATTCTAAAAAAGATTTTAGCAAAATTACTTGCTATAAGTGTGGCAAAAAGGGTCATACTTCAAAGTATTGTAAGTTTTCTAAAAAACTCTATGAGCTCCAAATAGAAGATGAAATTTTGAGCAAAATTTCAGCTGTTCTTGTTGATTCCTCTGAATCAGAATTTTCGAATAGTGAGGAAGAGTTTCAAATTGATGAAATCAAAACCTCATCCGATTATTCTGAATCAGATTCTGAAGATGTTTCAAAGAATATTAATATGCTCACTAGGCAACAAGAAGCTCTTCTTGAAGCTGTCAAGCATATTAATGACCCCCAAATCCAAAAATAAGTTTTGAAAGAAATCTTAAAAACTGAAATCCTTGTCCCCTCTTCTAGTAAGAACACTTATGATCTTACTATGATCTTGGATAAAGGGAAAAAGCTAAAAACCCCTCTTCCTACTATCCAAGAACTTCAGAAAGAAATCAAAGCCATCAAAACAGAGCTCAAAGATTTGAAAGAAAAGCAATAAAATGATTTTGTTTTACTCCAAAGCTTGATTCTCAAACAGAATAGTGATTCTGATTTTGAAGAAGAAAATGATTTTCAAAATCTTGAGGTTTCTGAAAATGTTCTAGAAAACTTCATTAACGTTTTAAAAGAAATTACCTCAAGAAAATATTTTATCCAAATAAAACTCATTTTCTCTGATGATTTTCAAATAGAAACTATCGCTTTATTTGATACAGGAGTAGACCTCAACTGTATTAATTATGAGCTAGTTCCTAAAAGGTATCACCAAGAAACAAAAGAAAGGCTTACTTCAGCCAATAGTTCAAAGATTAGGATTGCGGGTAAAACTGAAGCTGCAATTCTAAATAATAATATTGCTTTAAAAAATATTTTTATTCTTATAAAGGATTTACAGCAAACAGTTATCTTGAGAACTCCTTTAATCAATTTAATTACTCCTTTCAAAGTAACTACTGCTGGTATTATTTTTAAAGCTAAAGATTCAAAGATTATTTTTCCTTTTATAGAAAAACCCAAAAAGAGAAATCTCAATCTTATTAAAGCCCACTCAATTTACAATTTTGAGATAATTGCTTTGATCAAAGGAAAATAAACCCAGCTTTTCCACTAGAAACAAGATATGGGTTTGAAAAGGATCCAAAGTCAAATGCAAAATGATTTTGTCCAGAGAAAAATCTCTGATTTGCAAAGAAGATTGAAAATGAAGTTTGTTCTGATCTTCCTAATGCTTTTTGGAGACGAAAATAACATATGGTAGATTTACCATATGAAAAAGATTTTTTTGATAAACAAATCCCTACCAAAGCAAGACCCATCCAAATGAATGAAACCCTAGAAAGCCATTGTAGAATAGAAATAAAAGATTTAGAGCAAAAAGGTTTGATTACCAAATCCAGATCCCCCTGGTCATGTGCAGCTTTCTATGTCAACAAAAATAGTGAGATAGAAAGAGGAACACCTAGGTTGGTGATTAATTACAAACCTTTGAATAAAGCCCTAAAATGGATTAGATACCCAATTCCAAACAAAAAAGATCTTCTTCAAAAGCTTCATTCTGCTTTTATTTTTTCAAAGTTTGATATGAAATCAGGATTTTGGCAAATCCAGATTCATCCGAAAGACAAGTACAAAACTACTTTTACAGTTCCATTTGGCCAGTACGAATGGAATGTAATGCCTTTTGGATTAAAAAATGCTCCTTCTGAATTTCAAAAAATCATGAATGACATTTTCAATCCTTATTCAAAGTTTTGCATTATTTATATTGATGATGTGTTGATATTTTCAAATTCTCTATAGCAACATTTCAAACACTTGGAGACACATTTCAAACACTTAGAGACACATTTCAAACACTTGGAGACATTTTTCTATGTTGTCAAGAAAAATGGTTTAGTGGTTTCAAAATCCAAGATATCTTTATTCCAAACAAAAATTAGGTTTCTTGGTCACTATATATCCCGGGGAACTATCACCCCAATTGAAAGGTCTCTAGTCTTTACTTCAAAATTTTCAAATAAAATTTTGAAAAAAATAAAATTACAAAGATTCCTTGGTAGTTTAAATTATGTGATGGATTTTTATCCAAATTTGAACTGTCTAGCAAAACCCCTACATGATAGGTTAAAGAAAAAACCCCTTGCATGAACCGATGAGCATACAAAGATTGTCCAAAGTATAAAAAAGCAAGTTTTTGAAATACCATGTTTACACCTAGCTGATCCATCTGCATTCAAAATTGTTGAAACTGATGCATCAAATCTAGGATATGGTGGGATTCTTAAGCAAGTCCAAAACAACAAAAAATGTATTGTCCAGTTTACTTCTGCACACTGGAATGATACACAAAAAAACTATTCAACTATCAAAAAAGAAATTCTTTCGATATTTTTGTGCATTTCAAAATTTCAAAGCGATCTTTTAAACCAAAAATTTCTTTTAAGGATTGATTGTAAATCTGCTATAAAAGTTTTACAAAAAGATGTTCAAAACATAGCTTCATAACAGATTTTTGCCAGATGGCAAGCCATTCTTTCTGTTTTTGATTTTGAAATCGAATACAAAAGAGGAGATTCGAATTCAATTCCAGACTTTCTAACCAGAGAGTTCCTTCAAAAACAGGAGTGAAAATGCAAAGAAAATCAAAAGCAAAAGAAGAAAAGTCGACAGCAAGTTCAAAGCCTATCCAAAGTCCAAAGAAGGAAATTTTACCTTTTTCTTCAAAGCCCATCAGAACCTGGACATAGATCATCCAGGAAGAAATTGACAAAAACAAGAAAGATCCGACCCAACAACAATTGTAAATTCAGGAGTGGTTTGCACAGCAAGATCCTGAATTTCTAAAAAGGGTCGAAGAATATTCAAAGCAATTGATAGAACTTCACCTCGAAGTTTCTCCAAAGACTTCCTCCTCCTCCAACAAGGGTAAAGGTATACTTTCTATCCCTTTTTCAAAACCTGAGATAGAAATTTTCCCTCAAAACCTATCTCAGAGCTCTCAAAGTATTTCAAAGCCCAACTCTCAAGAAATAGTTTTGTCATAAACGAAACTTTTCAAAACCAACGAGTATATAGAAAAGCAAAATTTTCAAAGCATTTTGACTATTGAGGAAGGATTCTGTACAGAAAGCCCCTCAAAATTGATTTCAAAGATTTTCCCTCCAGGATGGTATTTCAAGCCCTAGAATATTTCAAAACCTTAATCCTACTACCAGTCTATCCTTGAGGTAACTGGTTCTGCAAAGTTCAAACACTTCAAAAAACACAAAGACCATAAAGACCCCGCATATTCCATATGCACCATACAAAGAATCCTCCACCCTACAGATTGGGGAATAGATTTATACTCATCAAGATCTTTTCCAACTTCCCTCTAAAGAACCTACCCATCAAGCCTAAACACTTCTTTCAACTATTGGGATTATCAACAAGCTTGGTTTAATACCTTTCTTCTTCAAAACGAAGGACAAAGCCATTCCTGGCTTTTCTACTTCGATACAAGCTCAATCCAAACTTCAAAGATCCCCTATTGGTTTAAACAATGGTGGAGTTTTTATGGCAATATTCCTGAGACCATAATTCCAGAAGTTCTACCTCTGTTTAACCTTTTCAAAGCCTACTATAGACCAAACAAAATAGTAAGACGTTTTCCTTCGTTACTTCTATTTTGTTCAAACTTTTTTCTCCCCTGGGTATGTGTATGGTATTTCCATTTCAATCAAGCAACAGATGAAGAAATCATCCTTGCCTGAAGGTTCAAAGTCAAATGGTGGGATAAATTTAACCACCAAGAAAAATTATCATTAAAGTTGGTACAAAATTTCCTTTCAAAAAATAGCTTCTTGCCACCTCCGAAAGAACAGACCACTTTCTTGGCACAGAAATCCTTCATTATTCCAAAGCTAGCGGCGGCTCAGACAGAAGAAGATTTCTTACAGTTGATCAAACAATTGTCGAAAACCGCCTATTCCAAAGGAAAATCAAAAGCTTCATCTTCCTCTTCTAGCACCAGCTCAACAGCAATAGACTTAGATGGTGACTCGAATGAAGATGACTGTTTTGGGATATTCAAGCCCATCAAATGACACCTCTGTAAAGCCCTTGGGTTGAAAACTAGAAATGGCAGCCCAAAATATTTATGTAATGGGCCAAATGCCCAATAAAAAAAAGAGAAAAAAAGAGTCATTTAAAAAGAAAAAGAAAGAAGACAAAAAACTCTTTAAAAAAGTAAAAGATTCTTTTCCAAAGCGTGGCAGACAACTTCCGCAAAAGGAGTGGAGCATCTTACTCCATTATCAAAAGATTACAAAAAGAAGTGGAGCCCCTTATTCTACTAAGAAGAGCATCCGAAGTTTCAAGACCTCTATAAATAGAGGAGTTTCCCAAAGAAGAGGATAGACTGAAAAATACGAAGAACTTCTTGTATTCTTTAAGTCACACAAAGAGAAATATAGTGAGAAAAGAGAGAGTATAGTGTGAGAGTGATAGTAAGAAACACCTTCCTCTTATATTCAATTCCTTCTCTTGTAAGTTATATTTCTTTTGTTTAAAGCTTTTATTTCAAAGTTTGTATATTTGTTCAAAGTTTGTATCTATCAATAAAATTTATCATCTTATTTCCCATTCTTGTTTAAGATTTAACAAGCGTATACTCTGTGCTTGCCTCGTCTGAGGATTCTGCACACCAGAAACTTGTTGGTCTATCTTGGTATAACTTACAAGAGGAGGAATTGAATAGAAGAGGAAGGTGTTTCTCACTATCACTCTCACACTATACTCTTTCTTTTCTCACTATATCATATATATATATATATTTGAATTATCGATTAATTAGGCTTACTACGGGTTTTGGTGGCTTTAAGTCTACCTATTCCCTAGTGTCGGTCACGGGTCCACAGATTGGGTCGTGAGAAAGTATCTTCACTTGATTCATTAATGTGACTTAAGATATCCTTTTTTTATGATTATACAGTTAAGGTACCAAATGAATATAAATCACATAGTTATGGTATCATTTTTACTTTTTAACTTGTGTTAATATCGTGTATTATATTATACAAATAAGATTGATTAGACAAAATAATAGTACAGTAAAATAAAATATAGTATAACATATATTTTTTTAAAAAAATTTATATAAAATATTGCTATATGGAGGAATATAATATTCAAAAATCTATAATTTATTACAATAGAGAATTTATTCCTATTTATAACTAGTCCAAATTAGAACTGAATTTTTTTTATTACTATATAAAGGTAATTCTTATATGAAGTATCATTATAGATAAATTTTACTGTATAAGTAAAGTATATTATATACTATATATAATATATATTTTATAATATAATTAGTCATTTACTACATATTATGTGAGATATCTCATTATTATTTTCTCATAAATTGATTTTAATTTAAAAAACTTAAACTACACTTCTTTAATAAAAAAGTATATATAAAATAATTAATAATAAATTAGATGCATCTATAAAATTTTAATTTATTAAATGGGCATATAATCGATAATATCATATTAACTCTAATTTCTTAAGATTATATTAAATCTAATGTTTTAAGATTATTTTTTTAATATATTAATTACAATAATGAACTAATAATAAAAATAAAATTAATATATTTGCATTTTCTATGATTAAAATTATTATTTAATTATGAGCATAGTATTACAATAAATATGAAATTATATCTTATTATTAAATTCATATTATATATATAGTGATATGTGTATTTAATTTTGACATATAAAATATTTTTTAATAAATGTGTTTATTTTTTTATATATAAATATTATGTTGATCCTTAATTTTTATATTTATTGCATAATTAAGTTATTAATCGTAAAGTTACTATTTTAATTTACCAATAATTCTAATCTTAAAAAATAATAGTTCATTTATATTTTTACTATTAATCAATAGATTAATTATCTAATGATTTCTAAACATTTGTCATCCTTTATTACATGTATATATTCTAAGAGTGCATAACACAGACAAACTCACCAAGAAACACCACTAAATTAGTATATACAACAACAAAAGAAAAATAGTAATAGTATATACTACCATTAAAGCTTTTTCCAATTTCTTTCTTCTTTTTTTCCCTATGTTAGAGATATCACATTGAATAAATACAAATAATTTATAAGGGTGAAAGTTTAACCAACCAAGTAGCTAGTTTTAGTTATTTTGGTATTGATTGGATCCAAGCTCAAAATCTATTTGTTGAGCTTTAACATTCTCTTATTTATTTAACTTCAATTCAATTAGTTAAATTTTAATACCCTCTTTTAAGCATCAAAATATGTTAATTTCTTCATTCTTTTTAATTAGAGGGTTCAATGTTTTAAGCCACAACAGAGATACTACAATTTCGCCTATCCTTGCTAAGACAACCAAACCATTCCATCTTCACATTAGTAGGCTTGTGGCCATATACCAATCAAAATACACCCTTCTTTACGTGATGATGGTGATAGTGTACCAAGAGATAAAGGATTAAAAATTATCTTATCATTGCCAAATTGAGCAACTTGGAAAACAATGCATTTTCTTGGTGGTGATTTGTAATAAAAGAGGCGGTGATGACGACACTTGGCTGGATCTTTCTTCACCACGTCTTTTATTAGTGAGAATTATGTCTAAGAGCTTACCCCAACCCTTGAATCTCCATGTTATTACTTAACTTTTGCTCATCTGTTACACAAGCCTGATGATGAAACTAGGATAAGTTTAGTGGAGTGAGCTTTGAGATAGTAAGGAAAAAGGCTCGAAAGGACATTATAGGACACTCAGAAGCTCTAGAATGGACTGAAGAAATCCTAAAACCAAGATTGTAAAATCTCGTAAACCCTAACTGAGATCGTAAAACCCCCATAAACCTTAACCGAGGCCTCAAAATCCCTAATCCCCTTTGGAAAGGCTATCTTACACCACGTGGGCTAAAGCCTAGATCACGTGGGGTAAACCAAGCCTACATGGGCTAAGCGAGGTCCACATGGGCTAAGCCTTAAGCTAAGCCCACATAGGCTAGCCAATTACCCCACGTGGGCTAAAGGTACTTTGAATGTAGGAGCAACTTATCAAAGAATGGCAATTCAGATCTTCCACGATATGATCCACAAAGAAGTAGAAGTCTATATGGATGATATGATGGTTATGACAAAAACTCGAAAAGAGCACTTTGAAGCCTTGGATAGGTTTTTGGAAAGACCGAAAGAATACAACCTTCGATTAAATCCAAAATAAGTGTGCGTTTAGTGTGACTGAAGGAAAGTTGCTTGGATTTAAGTTAAGTGAGAGAGGCATTGAACTAGACCATAACAAGGTGAAGGCTATCAAGGAGATGCCACCTCCAAATACAGAAAATGAAATTAGAGGGTTCTTAAGCAGAATACAAAATATCAGCTGCCTCATTCCCAAGCTTACTACCATTTGTTCACTAATTTACAAGTTGCTGAAAAAAGATTAGAAAATAGAATGGGACGAAAAGTATCAAGAGGCACTCAAGAGGATAAAAGAATATTTGATGAATCCACCAATACTAAGGCCTCCATATCTAGATAAAGGTTGGATTCTTTATTTAGCAGTGGAAGTAGAAGCAGTCCGAGCTATGTTAGCTCAGACAACTAAAATTGGAGCAGGGCGAGCTATTTATTATACCAGTAAGAAACTGTTGCCATATAAGGTGAAATATAATGAGGTAAGGAAAACCTGTTTAGCTATGATATGGTCTTAAAAAAAGCTAAGGCATTATTTTCACTCATATAAAGTACAAACTGTATTTAAACATGATCCTATGAATTATTTATAAGAAACACCGTCCTTGATCAGTAAATTAGGAAAGTGGTTGTTATTGTTGATAGAATTTAACATTAAATATGCCATGAAGAAGATAATAAAAGGACGTGTAATGGCAGAATTCTTAATACGAAATCTAATGGAGGATGTAATTTGACGGGGCAGTTAATAGGAATGGCGGAGCAGTTAGGGTCATCCTAGTAACTCTATCTAGTGAAATATTGCCTACAGCTAAGAAATTAAGCTTTTGGGTCACCAACAACATGGTCGAATATGAAGCTTATACTTTCAGTCTTCAGGCATTGCTAGCAATAAGCACTAAAGAAGTAGAAATCCTTGGAGATTCTATCCTGGTAGTATTGCAAGTAGCCGAATATTGGGACTTAAAAGAAGAAAAACTAAAGCAATACCATGATTACATCCAAGAGATCATTAAAGCATTTAGCCAATGCCAATTTATGCACATCAGTGGAGATAGTAATATAGTGGCAGGCGTGTCAGGAAACCTAGCTTCAGTTTGGGAAAACTCAAGAAAGGTTAAGACTAGACCCTTAGTAGTAGTGCAATCGTATGAGTCGTATCATAAGAAGAAAGAAGTGGAAGTTCGAGTAGTATTACCAGATGACAAGCCATGGTATTACAATATTCTAAGATATTTAGAGGAGGGCATATACCCCGAGTCTGCTGATAGACATGATTGAGCAGTTCTCCAGAAGTTGGCGGTCAAATTCATCACTCACTGAGGGGTATTATATAAAAGAGGTTCAGATGGTGTTCACCTCAGATATGTGGATGAAAAGGATGCAATGCATGTAAGGGAACAAATTCATGCGGGTATTTATGGTAGTCACATGAGCATACCATCATTATCCAAGAAAATCATAAGGCAATAGTATTTTTAGCTTCCAATGCTAGCTGATTACAATAAATTCGCTAAGAGATGTCATCAATGCTAGGTTTATGGCAATCTAATACATCTACCGCCATCTCAACTATGCACAATGAAATCCCCATGGCCATTTTCAACTTGGGAAAAAGACAGAATAGGCGAGATTAAGCCACTTTCTAGGAATGGACATCGATACATCTTAATAGTAGTGGATTACTTTTCCAAGTAGCTAGAGGTAAAATCCTTTACTAGGATAGGAGCCAAGTAGATGGCAAGGTTTATTGAGAAAAATCTAGTTTTTCGATATGGGTTGCCACACCATATAGTGTCCAATAATGACGTTTAGTTTTAAGGAGAGTTTAAAATAATGATTGACAAGTACAAAATTGAACACCATAAGTCTTCTCCCTATAAACACCAAGCAAATGGAGTTATTGAGGTAGCTAATAAAAGTGTAAAGAACATCTTAGCTAAGATAACTAATGGATCAAGAGATTAGGCAGAGAAGTTACCATATGCTTTATGGGAATATCAGACTACTATGAAAAGTCCTACTGGGGCAACACCTTACTCCTTAGTCTATAGGATGGAGGCGGTGCTTCTAGTAGAAGTGGAAATTTAAGTCATTAATGGTAATGATGGAAGTCAAGGTACCCGAGGCTGAATGGGGAAAAGACCGAAATGACTAGCTCAACTTAATTGATGAAACCAGAATGAGAGCTATGTATCATATGCAACTTTATTAATAGAGAATCGCTCGAGTGCTCAACAAGCATGTCAAGCCTCGACCTCTACAAGTGGAAGATTTAGTCCTTAAAGAAGGAAAGCTTATGGATCTAGATCGTTTAGGTAAATTTTGACCCAATTGGCAAGGTTTGTATCTTATGAAGAAAATCTTCTCTAAAGGAACGATAGTATTGTCGGATATTGAGGGCAATTAATTTAGCCAACCAGTAAACATAGATAGGTTTAAGCCATATTACATATAAATAAATAAAAAAGAAGAGAAAGAAGAAGGAATAAAAGGAGAATGAGCCCATTGGATTGAAAACTCGTAAAGGGTGGACCAAGCAAAAATTAAACTGGTTTGTTAAGGTGAAAACTGAAAGGCACCTTAGGTGTAACGACCCGGAACCATATTACATAAGATATTATCCGCTTTGGCCCCCACTGGCCTCACAGTTTTATCACTTTGGCGGGTTCGAAAACTTTCCAAGAGGTCACCCATCCTGAAATTTCCCCAAACCAAGCACGTTTAACTTTGAAATTCCTATAACTTTACAACCAAACAACCAAAAGGCATCTTATGTGATTAGTTCCAACTCTTTACATATATGTTATCAACCATTCCAACACCATTATGATTTGCAATTCGTTTCATTCATGTACCATCGTACCTTAAAGTGCTGCCATCCTAGAAGCCTGTCAAAAGCCGCTCCTTGTCCAGGCATCCTATCCTTCCCCCGGCGTCCACTTTCTGCCCTTATAGGACGGACCACTTCTCTAGGCCAGGCTGTAACATGCCCACCAGCTTCTGCCTGGTTTATCCTCGAACCACACATCTACTAGAGGGGTCCTGCTCTGACATCATTTATAACGACCCGATACCATATAACCTGAGATATTGTTTGTTTTGGCCGCACTGTATTCACGGGTTTATCCCTTTGGCAGGTTCGAGAACTCTCCAAGAGTTCACCCATCTTGAATTTTCTCTGAACCAAGCACGTTTAACTTTGGAGTCCCTATAACTCCAATGCCAAACAACTAAAAAGTGCCTCATGTGATTAGTTTCAACTCTATACATATATGTTATTAACCATTGCCGTACCATTTTGATGTGCAATTCATTTCATTCATGTACCTCCGTGCCTTAGACTGCGGCCATCCTAGAAGTCTGCCAGAAGCCGCTCTTTGTCCAAGCATCCTATCCTTGCCCCAGCGTCCACTTCTCGCCCTCGTAGGACCGCTTCTCTAGGCCAGGCTGCCAAATGCCCACCAGCTTTTGCCTGGTTCATCCTCGAACCACACATCTACTAGAGGGGTCCTGTTTTGATACCATTTGTAACGACCCGAAATCATATCACATGAGAAATTGTCCGCTTTGACCCCTACTGGCTTCATGATTTTGTCCCTTTGGCGGGCTCGAGAACTTCTCAAAAGGTCACCCATCCTGAAATTTTTCTGAACCAAGCACGTTTAACTTTGGAGTTCCTATAACTCCATAGCAAAACGACCAAAAGGTGCCTCAAGTAATTAGTTCCAATTCTTGACATATATATTATCAACCATTCCTGCTTTGTTTCGATGTGTAATTCATTTCATTCATGTACCCTTATACCTTAGAGTGCTGCAATCCTAGAAGCCGCTCCTTGTCCAGGCATCCTGTCCTTGCTCCAGCGTCCACTTCCCGCTCTCGTAGAACTGCTTCTTTAGGCCAGGCTGTCACATTAGGCAAAAATAAGAACCAAATAAAAGGAGAGATAATACTTGATTAGTTAGAAAACTTGAAAAGGCTAACTAGTCACGGGAGTTAAACTACTTTTAGTATGTACTGTAGTTAAAATGATCAATGCTATGACTTTGAGTAATGTGAATATGCTTTTGAAATCTTATGGTTAAAATGATCAACCACCCAAGCCCTGTAAGTGTCATTGATAAAAAGATCTCCTGACATAGGGAGGTTGCAAAGAATAGTCTGGCAGCTCCAAGTGCAGTGAACATGGTCAAGAAACCGAGCAAAGACTGGTCCTAGCTCGAACTCTGGCAGAGTAGGAGGAATCCTTTATGATCCCCGTAATGACGTACAAGTCGGGAAGGTGTGTAAAAAGAGCTAAAATCAAGTCTAGATAGTACGACACAAGAGGTATAGGTCTGCAAAGTGACATTAGTCAAACGCTACCAAGGGCACATCCAGCATATCTTCTCATCGGGGAAGGTACTCAACCACTCATGCCATTCAATAAGGTCACTAACAGGTTACTGGCGTACACGGCTAAGAAAGTGTAGAGTGCAAAACCTTATTGAACTCATGCATGGAATAGTGATAAGGCTTAATCTTTCTTGTAACCATATCTAAGAAAGAGTAAAAAGCAAGTCTGCTAAGTCGAAAACCCTAAGGGATGATCTAGGCAAAAAGTAAGCTTGCTAGGCTAAAAACTTGGAAATGGGTGGCCTAAGCAAAAAGTATAGCATAAAAGCAGAAATAATATAAATATCAAATATGGAGCAGATAAGACACCTGGAGGATGATCCAACTGCCTTGAAAACAGTCACTATGACCTCTTTGAACATAGTCTAATCTTATAAGAGGCCAAGATGAGTAAGGCAAGAGTAGTATGACTAGTCAGTTGAGGAAGTAAGCTCATATTCCTTAGTTCACCTCAGTCATCCTCTCGGATTAACAGAAGTTGTGCTATCAAGCAAAAATGCCAAATCCTCTACTAAGTTTGGGTGGCCGAGTCAGCCAATCTCACTTGTCTTATCAATGAGTGAACGTCAAGCTCTGACTCCTAATGATATGGACTCAAGCTCTGAATGAGAAGATAAGAAAAAGCTCGCAACCCTCGAGGTGGCAGAGGCTTTATAGAAGGTAAAATGACTATATCGGTGGACTGTGCTGGAGCGTCCAAGATAGTAGCAAACTCCTCCAACAGGGGGTAAATATTTAACCTACCAAAATGGAACATATGGATGTTCGGATCCCAGAAGCTTAAAGTAGTGTGAACAAAGGTGGGGTCCATTCACACATCATGCAAAAAGTAGAGAAAAGCTAGTGGGGGTCCTAGTGTCAGTTAAACATTTTTTGAGATTCCTTTTAGCAATGGTCGAAAAGAAAAGCAAAGGAAGCTTCACTCATGATTCCCTCTATTTGAAAAATCTAGTGGAATGTGAAAATTAGCCAAAAGGGCAAAATTTGAATTTTTATAGGCCAATTTAAGGCCTTAGGCCAAGTGGGCTAAGCCTTAGGCCATGTGAGCTAAGTTAAGACCACGTAGGTTAAGCCTTATCCCAAGTGGGTTTAGGCCATGTCCAAGAAAAATGCGGGCAAGGCCATGGGATTTGAGTCTCTCATGTAAAATGTTTGAGTGAAATTTACATTTGCAATAATTTTCCATATTCATATTATTTAACAGTTTGTATTTAACGTGATTTCCTTTTTAGATGCATTGCCAAACTATATACGTCTTGCTACCATTCCAAACTAAGGAAATAAAAAAAATAGAGACAACAATAAATAAAGGAATAATTAAAGTATAAATCCAAAATCCAGTATACACAAGGTCAACAGTAGAAAGTCCAAGTCAAAAGGAGGTCACACAAGATAGTCAAAAAAGGGAAATTTGAAATAAAGAAATAACAGAGCAAATCAAGAGGTGCCCTCGCTATTATCGTGCTCATCACTGAGCAAATCAGCAACGTCAAGAGTATCATCAAAGTCCTAGGTCCACAACTGAGTAATCTCTTCCTTGAAAGCAGCCCTCTTCAAGGCTCACTTGGTGGGCTCCTCATCAAACTTGGCAAAGTTGGCATTCCACTAAGACTGAGTCTCCTGCCACTGTGTCTGTTGCTCATGCCAAGAAGCTTGAGAGGCGTTCCACGTGCTACATCTGATTTCTCAAGCAAACACACATAACATGATCATGCATCATTATATATCATGCATACATATAACATACAATATAAACAAGAGCAAAAGCTACTTGATAAGGAGCGTAGTCTCTAAGGTCATGGCTCTCAGGGCTCGTAAACCCAACTCGCATAGTCTACGGAAGCTCGAGGGACTGGTAAGAGAATAAGAGGATGAAAACAACAAACAACATGGTAGCAAATAAACAGAATAATAAAATGGAACTCACATGGGTCATCTTTGGTGGCCGGTACTCTAGTACAAAGGACTTATTGAAGCAAGCATATCAGGAGACATAGCCGCTCTCAAATGACATAATCACTGTCACGACCCGATCTGTGGACCCGTGACCGGCACTAGGGAATGGGTAGGATTAAGGCCACCAAATCCCGTAGTAAGCCTGACTATTCATTATCTCAATCAAATTGAAATTCGGACTCAATCCAAAGCACTTTTTCCACAATTTAACCTTAAATCAACGGGTACTATAAATTAAATTTGGTCTGCCAGTATAATTAGGTGAGACTTGAATTTATATAAAATTACAAACTGATAAGTCTAAAATTTCTACTACAGAGAACCTAGAATTTTACAAGTCAAATTTACCAAATTCAATTACATCAACCCGATGATGAATGAGTCGGGCTGCTAGATAAGAACTGCGGGAAGACTAACAATCACCTGAAAAATAGTGAAATTGAGACTGTCAGTCTCGAGAGTGAGTTAAAATTATATATCCCAAAATGAATATAAATATCTCAATAAAACATTTGTTTAATTAAAATAAAGTACGTGTCATGCTATGCTTCTGTAAAATAAAATAAATTTTATTTCATACTACGGGACGGAGTAGCTCAGTAGAATCCTAGTCCCAACACTAACATCTTGACTCTTTAATTCCAACAAAACTGGCGCCTAGAGAGCGAAGCTCGACCAGGGTCCTTAAACCCAGTCCGGTCACTTAAGTTCTCACTGTCTTAGCCTTTCGGCTCTCTTACTCCAATAAGACTGGCGCCCAGAGAATGAAGCTCGACCAAGGTCCTTAAGTCCAGTCTGGTCACTTAGGTTTCCAATAAAGCCGGCGCCCAGAGAACATTGCTCGATCAGGGACCTTTACTCCGACAAACTCACTCTACTCAGCCTAGAGAATTAAACTCGACCAGGGCAAGTCCTAAACTTACCTTTTTAAATTTACCAACCTTTACTCTTTTATTTTCTATCTCTGATTCATACCGGTGCGCACGCGGTCCTGATGCAATCCATCAGGTGGCATGTTCTACTACCGTCTCATCCCAAGTCAACACGAAAACATAAAACCATAATGCAGTAAATGAAACATATATGAACAGTGATTAAAAAAATAATTAAAAAATTAAATTATTTAATCAGAACTATTACGTAAAAATCTTAGCATGACAAGTGAACAGATATATGACTATAACTCACAACTCTGACGACCTCCTAGCTCTGCTTCGATGCCTCGAGTAGAGCGAGCCGAACTGATAGATTTATCTAATCACAGGAACAATTTAATCAGAAAAAGTAAAACATTTGACAATTAAACCTAGGCTTAGACTCCTAGGACTGACTGTCTAAAATTTTTTCAACTGGGGTAAATTCTACCGAAAATCCGGCAGAACCTCCCTTAAATACGGACGTCTAGCCCCCGTCTTACGGGTCTAGGACCTGCCAGAAAACATTTCAAATATTCCAAAAATATATATAATAGGAGTCGGGCTACCACACTACATTATTTTTTCCAACTCCGCCACACAACACAAAATACAATTATTGGCAGACAGTTCGACAACTATTTATTTTAACTAATAAACCTTACATAACTTTTCTAATATTCAACACAATAATTAAACACATAATCTTTTATCAATGAATTCTAAATTCAACGGGCCAGAGAATCACTGAGACGCTTGATCACTCGGTTGACTCGCCTCCAGCCGCCGAAGTCCGATCGACGATCCGAATATGCTTACGGACTTGAGATAATGCGCTGATGATGATCCCAGCCTCTGATATTCCGATTCAACCCCCGATCATCTGGAGAAATTATGTTTCCCAACTCGACCGTCGATTTTCAAACAGAGTTCGATCGCCACGAAACCGGTGCCATTGGAAAGTTTGAGCTGAGAAGAGTCCAGATATGTCCTCTGATCGGCCATCCCTCGCCGGAACTCGCCGAAAAAGCCAAAAACTCCTGTTGCCACCCATTTTCTCTCTCCACTGCGAACTTCCAACTCCGGCCACCATTTGCGACACTACCACCACCAAAATGAAGCTTAGGTTGAGGGAAGTCATTTGCCACCAAGAACAGCGGCTACCGACGCCGGGAAACCCCTGATCATCCGAAGAAATAATTATTAAACCCCATATTAATAAAATTATATTTTTAATCCTTATTCTAAAATAAATTATTAATTTAATCCTAACACACAATTAATTTAATTAATCAATTTGCTAAATATTTTCCAATTAAAATTAACACCATTAGCTAATTAAAATATCATTTCCCCAATAATTCTTTTATAAAATATTCTTTACTAATTCTTTCATAACTTTCAAATATACAAATTAATTTATATATTCATATTGAAGAAAATTGAATGACCAAAAATATAATCCATTTTCCAAAGAATTTACTTAATTAATTTCTTAAAAATCAAACAAATTAGATATACAAAATAATTCCCTTATTTTGTCTAGCATTAAAATTCTATTTAAATCATTCCAATTATATCAAATAAAAATAAAGTAAAATAAATTTAAATAAAAATTTATTTATTAATTATTACTAATGGAAAATTCTGAGTATTACAATCACAACTGCTGATATTGGATGCAACAGGTCTCCAAATACCACACCCTTATGAGTAGTTAACTATGGAGGCGACATAGGTGGCTCAGGCACATGAGTGGAGGTATAGGATGAAGATCATGTAGCCTGTCCTCTCTTCCAATGGGAAGAGTCTCAGATGGTGCCAAATCTAGGATCGACAGTAGTTGGCCAGCAGACTGTCCCAACACGAGCAGTGGTGAGCATACTGGTAAAATCCTCATAGGCCATAGCAGGTTGCTCACCATCCTCAACTAACTCATTGTAAGAGAAGCTAGTTCTGGCTAGCTCTACCTCAGTAGCCATCATCTGCCTTACTCGGGTTAGTCGTCGTAGTAGTGGCAGTGCAATGAGTCGATAAATGGACCTACCTCCAATCCCTCAACTGATCACCCATGTACTATATGTGAAAATAAGGAGCCTCAACTAAAAATCAGTGCTCCTCCAAGCCAAGCATCCCCATCATTGGCACATAAGGCTACCTAATGAGCCAACCGGCCATATAGGAATCTCTCCACCTATAATAGAAAGATAAAGCAAGTATGATATTCTAACTCTATTAATATAATATTTTCACTAACATTTGGTGTTTCTAAGTACCAACCTCAGCCCATAGTATGGTGTTCAACTGTCGATGATGAGAGGCCAACTGATGTGAGGAATTGCTCTGGACGTAGGAATTAGTCCACTAGCTAAGAAAATGGATGGTAGCCCGTTAAGAGTAAGGCACCCAATCGAGATCCATTCGTGGGCCCATATCCATATAAAAGCGAGGTTAGGAAAATATATTTGTATACAAAATAATAAAATAAATAAATAATAACAAAATAGACAAAGGATGTACCGAAAGTAGGTAACTAAAGCCATAAAGGGTCCGCCCAGCTCGGCACCGCTAGTCCAACCCCTAATACAACAGCGCCAGCCTAACTCTGCCCTAAGCCTCAAGTCAATGTCAGGTTTGCCAATAAGGGAAGAATCCTAAAATGGACACACTGCTCGATGTCGGCTAAAAAGGTGCTCCTTAATAGATAGCAATTAAGGAGCGGATATACTAGTCCACCTCTGCATCACTCAATGGTTGCTCATCAGTGTCAATTCTCCCAATCCAATGAGCGTGCAATGCGTCAAAACCACCTTCATCTGTCTCTTGACAGTTAGTATGAAGCCCAATAGATCAGCCAATCCGCTCATGCTCTGGCGAAATCGATACTCAAATACAGAAGGGTCATCATCACAACGCAACCCTATAAGAGCGGTGTAGTCTAGCGGGGTCACAGTCATCTCCCTGAAGTGTAATTGGAAGGTGTATGTCATATCCAATCACTTATCTATCAGTGGCGTCATCGCCGTTGTCTCATTTTAGATGCGCAGTGAGTGTAGCACGTAGACTAACTGTGAAAAGCCAACATCAGCAACATAGCCCCTGACCCTCGGCGGCAACTTGTCCCATCAAGTATGAGGATAAGACAATTTACCCACCAAGCCATGACGGGCGGTGAAAGGCTGGAAATTCACTATACTAAGCTAAGTTCTCATTTATTTTACTATTTTATTCTTTTTTGCTATCCTATCTCTATCGTTGATATTACTATTGGTTATATTCTACATCCTATAAGCATCATAATGTTGTTCACATATATTTTTACAAAATAAATAATGATGTAATTAATAAATAATAATAATAATAATAAAGAAAAATCAAAGCTACTAACCTCATCATGCTGCTGGAACGCTTGATGGGTAACTAGTTGTGCTAGCCATGGAGTATTGTAGTCTTTCCAATCACAACCAAATGGTTCAGACAGTCAATCGTCATCAACTACCTAAGAAGTCACATAGGACTCCAGGAACACGTGCCTTCTGATCAGCCATCTAGAAATGCAACGGTATATGAATTTTGGTAAAGTCCAAGAACTACTTCGAATGCCTATTGGGCATTTTCTCTCACTCAAAATTCAATTAAATAGCTAAAAGAATAGAAAAATTGAGGCCAGTGATGTCATCTGGCATCACTTGTCCCTTATATAGGCCTAAATTTACTCTAAACCCACATGGGCTTAAGATGAGCTCACACAAGCTTAAGCTTAACCGACATGGTATTAGCTTAGTCCATATGGATTAAGGTTAAGCCCACATGGGGTAAGACTGAATTTAAGAAATTGAGGACTCTTTGACTCCAAAACACAAAGAATTGAGACAAATCCACCCTTATAATTTTCAATTCAAGGACAAAATAGTCCAAATGCTTACAATTCATTGTTCCCACTAACCCAACCTAGGACGCCAGTCTTGAGAAATTATTTCTTTACATGTAATTGCTTTGTTTGAATTCACAAAGCTCATTCTCCAAAGCAAAAGGGCAAAAGCGCCCACCCTACAAATAAAATCATATCACAAAAAGACAAAGTTCTTAAACAAACGGTGAGATGGTGTCTCTTACAATAAGTGCAGACAGCAAGGTGGTGCTTTCTATTTTACTGAGAAACTTAATGATGGTGTCTCCTGCAGTTTTAATAAAATTGGTGAGATAGTGTCTCCTACGATTAGAGAAAATAGTAAGGTGGTGCCTTCTATCCTGGGTGTAAAATGATGTCTTCTCTATAAGCTCTCGTTTATCAATGTAGTAGCAAGATGGTGTCTCCTGGAATTTGAGCAAATAGCAAGGTGGTGCCTCCTATCCTTGGGGCAAGATGGTGTCTTCTGTACAAGGGCTCATTTAAAGTAGCAAGCTGGTGGCTCTTACGACTTCAATAAAAATGGCAAGATAGTGTTCCTTGGAGAGTATTTAAGCAGCAACATGGTGCCTTTTGCTCTGCAATAGTAGAAAATGGTGAGATAATTTCTCCCATAATAAAGATGAATTATCTAAAAGAATACACATGAGGCAAGATGGTGTCTCCTCAAACGGTTCAAACTCTAGAACAGAAAATCAAGTGGATCATATGATATTTAATCATTTCTCTCTTTGACTCAAACTCATTCTTTTAAAATTGATTTCACATATAAAAATAATATCTAAAAGGATTCGTTTTCCAAAGCAAAGGGAAAACTGTTATTACTTAACTTTTGCTCATCCGTTACATAGCTCGATAATGAGACTAGGATAAGTCCGTGGAGTGAGCTTTGAGATATTAAGGAAAAAGTCTCTAAAGAACACTAAAGGATGATCGAAAGCTCTAGAATGGACTGAGAAAATCCTAAAGCCAAGATCATAAAACCCATAAAATCTAACCGAGATCATAAAACCCCATAAACCTTAACCGAGGCCTCAAAATCCTTAATCACCTTTGGAAAGGCCATCTTACACCATATAGGCTAAACCAAGCCCATGTAGGCTTAGCAAGGTCCACATAGGCTAAGCCTTGAGCTAAGCCCATATGGACTAAGTTAAGCCCATGTGGGCTAGGGGATTACACTATGTGGGCTAAGGGCCTAGAAGGCAATCTACATAGGGATTCATACTTATGAGGCATATTCCCCTTATAAGGAAGCGTGTTTCAATATAAACCCTTCCTAAAAACACCAAAAAATAATCTTTTACCCTACATTAACAAAACCAATCAAAAGGCCATAAATATACCATCTTAAAAACCCTAAAATATGCATATAAAACCATTCTTTTCTCAACCTTAAACCCTAGCCACAATTTTAGAGAAAAAGATCCTCTAACCAAAAAAGAAAAAGAAACAAAAATCATTTTCTATTCATTAAGTCTTGATTTCTTCCCCTTTATCTCTTTTTACATACTCATACACCAAAAAAACCTTACCTTTAATCAATACCCATAAGCTTTAACCATTTAATCTCTTATTAGAAGCCACCAAAAAGTCATTGTATGGGCTTGCAATGCGATGGATTATACCATGGCTTTGGAAAAATTTATTTATCTTTTGAAATTCACGACCCCAATCGGAGGGGAATGCTTGGATGGAAAAATTTGAATTGAGTTTGAACATATTTATAAAAATTAACTAAAATATCATAAACTTCACCTTTATTCTTAAGAAAAAGAAATCCAAGTGTATCAAGTAAAGTCATTGATAAAATGAACAAAATGCTGAAAAACCAACATTTGATAGAATTAGGGAAGGACCTTAGATATCAAAATGTAAATCTGAAAAGGAGCACTCTTTTTACGTTTTACAAAAGCAAATGGTAATTTAGAAATTTTTTTTAAAAGACAGGATTGACAAGGAGAGAAGGAACATGCATTAAGATGAATGTGTTATTGCAGTGCAATTTTATTGAGAACTTGACAGTGAAGATGTCCAAGTCTTTAGTGCCACAATGCAAAGGATTTGTTGGAAGGAGAAGTGAAGAAGGCTTCCTCCGAATTGGATAGAAGATGGTACAACCTATGTTTAATTTCTCCCTTCAATAATGTCCTATGGGTTACCTGATCCTTAACAGCGAAAGAATATGGCCAAAATCTAAAGTAATAATTATTGTCAATGCAAAATTTATGGATAAAAATTAATGGTTTTGAAATCTATGGAACATGAAGTGTATTAGCTAAAAAAAGGAATTCAATGGAGTCAAAATATGACAAGTGCTTGTGTGGATGATATCCAAACCTGTGCTATTGCCAATATGAAGTTTATCAAACTCAATGAATGGTTGGGGTTGATGAAGAGAGCCAAGTTCGGGAGTGATATGAGTATATACTCTCGCATTAGCAAGCCAAGGCTGCATTTAGTACTAAAATGTGTAGGTGATGGTAGATAGTTATAACTGAAATTAGCTTGTGGAGAGGAGGCTGATTGGTTAGGAGGTGGGCATTGATATCTTCGATGGTAGACAATAGCGATGTGGTTGTGCAGGCCATAAATCTGCAAGTAAGGCCTCGAGGGTTGCGTGGATTCTAGGAAGGTTTGAATGGTGAATAAGAAAGGCGAGGTGCTAGTCTAGGGCAAGGTGAAGAGAGAAGATGAGAGGATGGTAGGATAGGTAGCAAGGGAGGGTAAGAAGTAAAGTTAGCAGTATAGGTATTTATAGCTCATTGAAGGTAACTGGCTCAGAATGCAAGTTTAATAAGGAAATAATTCCTTGATATTTCATACCAATATTTCTAAATATAATTGCGTTAAAGTCAGTAGTAAGCTCATTTGCTATGGATTTTTCTTTTTGAAGATATTCTATCATAGAAAGGTTGTATTTTTTTACTTCTTATAGCTCGATGTGTAGCTGAAGCTGCCTGTTTTATAATATTGCACCAAATGTGTCAGCTAGGGCAAGCCAAGCTTAGCGAGAAGAGGTGACACCAACCATGTATGGAAAGATTTCTTCAATGAGAGATGAGAAGATCCATTTTAGTAACATTTGATCTTTCTTGAACTAAGTCTGAAATTTTATATTGGGAATTGGAGAGGGGGGAGTGTTGGTGCTCATGATTGTTATAGCTAGTGACGGTTTAGAACGATCAACATAACCCATAAGGTCTTGAGAGTTTAAGAGAGGTATAAGTTGAGTTTTCCATGCTAAACAATTTCTTAATGTGATTTTAACAAAAAAAATTTACTTGAGTTGAGGTTAAAGAGGATGAGGGTGATAAAGAAACAGGGATAATAGCTTGATTTGCAGTGTTTAATGCCTTGGTGCTCTGATACCATGTAAAATAAAATGTAGAGAGAGTTTGGAAGAATGTGTATTTCATGCTAAATTGGACTTTTTGTAATAAAGTACAATAGATATATAGGCTAAATTACCTTCACCGTCCCTAGACTTTGAGGCTAGTATCAACAAAGTCCTTAATCTTAATTTGTAACACTAAACCGTCTAGACTTCAATTTCAGTATCATAAAAGCCCCTCATGCCATTTTTTGGCAAAAAACTATCGAAATGATGTGGCATGCCACATGTTAATGAATTTGATTTCTAATAGAATTAGATATATGTCACATCATCAAATGGGTTAAAAATAAATTAAATAAAAATTGATGGATTAAACTATAATTTTTTTATGTATCTCTAAAAACTTAACAAAAAAAATTATCTCTCTCATTTTTTCTCTCTTCTTGCCGTTCTTTCTTTTTCTTTACCAATTTTTATTTTTTGACCAAACTAAGAGGCGCTGCCACCACAGAAACGAAGCCCATGCCACTATGAGTCTACCTATATTAGTATTGAAGTGTATTAGCACTAAAGGAGTGAGAAATCAACATTCAAAACTTATGGTTTCCACTACTTTCTTCTCTAAATCTCATTGCATTTCATCACCGGCCGATGGTGCCACTTTCAACAATGAGTTTGCCTATTTTAACTCAGTCTTTCTTTAAAGTTATTATCATTATCTAGCCATCCTTCTTTATCTTCCATTGATGAGAGAGAAAGAAAAAAAGATTATATTTTTTTAATTGTAAGGTTCTCCACCTTCTGCCATGTGTAGAAAATGTTGATTTTTTTTGTCAAAGGTTGATTGTATTTATGAATTTGTTATTGTTGGTGGATCTGTTATTAGTCGTGCAGGTTCGATGGTTGATTGTTAAAAAAGTTGTTATTGCATTTATGGATCTGGATTTTAGTGAGAAAATGATAAAATTGAACGACTGAATTTGAGTATTCTAAAATTGAATTTTTCTTTCTCGTTTGATTAGTTTGTTTGATTAGTGAGAAAATAATTTATAGTTAGATTTCCTTAATTATTTGATTACTAAAAAAATGAAAGAAATTTGGTTTTGTTTATGGTTGGTTAGTGAGAAAATAAAGGAAAATTAGTATTTATTTGATATTTGGTTATTAAATTTTAGTATATTTATTTGTAGTCAATTTATTTTTAGTCCTTTAATGATATTCCATGCCATGTTTTTTATAATATTTTTAATTAAATATTTTTATAAATGGTACAAGGGGCTTTTGTGATACTAAAATTGAAGTTCATATAGTTTAGTGTTCCAAATTAAAGATTAGGGATATTGTTGATATCAATCCCAATGTCCAAGGATGTTGAAGGTAATTTAGCCTATATATAAACACAAGTGTTTCGTTGTACGTAGACAACTGTGAATAACAAACTACTTTCACAAATGAATTATTGTGTCAATACCTCTTTATTCTCTTATTATTTTGAGGAGATAGAATTTATTTTATTTTATTCAAGCGAATGCAAAAAAATAAAAAATAGAAGAAAATTTTCTTTTTCAATTTTTGTTTGGAAGAATTAGAATATCTTAAAAAAATAAATACATATTAAGAAAAGAAAGCGTTGAAAATAAATAGAAGTAGAAAAAAAAAAGAGTATGTGATTATTTTAAAAGAGGGTATTTAAGTCAAAGTACTACTCAAAATAAGACATACAAATACTTTAACATGTAACGCTAGCTAGAGCCACCATATTCAACTTTTTTAACCGGTTCAAATACTTAATTGAATAAAAAAAATAGTTTAGATACTAAATAAAAAATAAAAAAGTTAAAACACTAAATTTATAGTTTTTTAAAATTTTTTTACTATCATTTGAATTCTAAAAATCTTCTTGTCTTGTGTATCTTGATCAAGTAATATTTATCTTCAAATAAAATATTATAGCCTATTTTATAAATTAGCCAATACTTAATGAGTTTTATTAATTTCAGGAACATTTGCACCCTTTAATGACAGTTTCTTTGCCTTTGAAAATTATATTTACTCCATTTCCAATTCTAACTTTGGAGCTAAATATTGTGTCAAGTTCTTTGAATAGTCCTTTATCATTTGTGATATGATAAGTACAACCTTTGTCTATAAGCTAGCTTTCTATGGAGCTTGAAATGGCAAAGCATGAAGCTATAAATAACTCTTCTTCTTGAAGTTGTTCTACTACAACTTTGAATAGTCCAAATCCATCATACTTCTTATATTTTACAGTTGGCCTCTACCAACTCTTGTAATATGAACTTTTTTCTAATAAGTGCAAAGTTTTTTTCTTACCGTTCGTTGTAATTTTAGAATTTGGTCAACAAAGCACATTTCATAAAATCTTCTTTTGTCATAAGTTTTCTTTATTCTTGATTGAGTGAATTTAAAACTTTTGCCAAGGTGATACTTAAAGATCTTTAATAATTTTTAAAGACTAAATTGTAGCCTCAATTTTTTTAGAATTATAACAAAAAAATTTGAATAATTTTAGAATTAAAAAAATTAGTATCAAGAATTCTTACTTTATTGTCAATATTGAGAAATTTGTTTGTATATTTTATTATTTTTTACTCTTTCATCTGTTGCATCTCAAATTCTCCAATTTAGATTTAATACTTGTATTCTTTTGATTCTTTCACTTTCTTGATATTCCTGCTTTAGAAAGTTTCATACTTCATTGGTTGTTTTTAGTGTCATGATTCTATTGAAAATAATAAGTGAGATGGCCATGAATAAGTTTGATCTTGCTTTTGATTTTCTTTGCTTCTTCTCCTTATAATTTTTCATTTATGCTATAATTATATTATTTGGCAAGGGAGAAACATTATATTCTTCTTCAACAGTTTCTATAGATCATTAGCATCAAGATAGGCTTCCGTTATAAAAGCCTACATATAATAATTTATTCCATCAAAAGTTGGAGGTGTAATTGGAGTGAGAAATTGTATGATTTCAATTTTATGGTAATCTCAAAGATTCCCCAAGAAATAAGCTTTGATATCACTATTGTTAATTTATAGGAATAAGTATAAAAAAAGTGCCCCTTAGTTTCACGATTTGATCATTTTTAGTATGTGGTTATTTTTAGAAAAAAAAAGATGTATATAGTTAAAATTCGTAACAAAAAGAAGTATCTCATTGTTAAGAAAAGACGATTCATAAAAATTCAGCCATCTTCACTCTGATCAGCTATCATCATCATATTGATTGTGTTTGATAATATGAGTTTAAAACTTCATAAGTCAAAATGTTGTTGTTTGATCATCAGGTCTATCTCATCGGATCAATGACTACTTAAGCCCGTGATTTGATGGTCAAACGATGAAATTATGAGTTGTTAAGCTCTAAACTCATATTATTAAACATAGATAATATGATAATAATATCTAATTGGAGCAAAGATGGTTGAATCCTTGCAAGTGTATACCTTTTAATATTGAGATATTGTTTTAACACAATTTGTAACTGTCTCTTTGTCTAAAAAATACATACGACAAATCCTACAATAGTAAACTGCATAGTATTTTTATATTTATCCCTAATTTTTAACAATAAAAAATCAAGAAATATAAAAGAAATATTTAGTTTAAGAATCTGACCTCATTTTATTTAGCATTTAAGCAATGTTTATATAGCAAAAGACATAACTGAAATAGAAATAAATATGGCTTACAAATCAACAACAAATTAATTTAAAAAGATTCCTAAAGACTAACAGTAAGGTTGATGGTTGCATTGTTCCTTACAGCTTTTTTAAGAATATTAGAGGTCCTCATAATGACTCTTGCTTTCATTTACTTATTGATAACTGCAAGCACTTAGCTCAATGTTTTAAGCAGGTGCAATTTCGTTTCATTCACACGTCTACGAATCATGAAGCTCATAATATTACTAAAGATGCTTGTCCTTTATTAGGCACTGAGGAGTGGTTCCATGACCCTCATGCCTACTTTTTCTTGTAATTCTTCCTGATAATTCTTATGAATGATCATTTCTTTGGATTTAAAGAAAAAATAGTAATAGTAGTTAAGGATAGCCTTAGTAAAAATGAGGCTCTTAGGTAATAAATTATAAAGTAAAATTATTAAAATGATAAAATTACATAGTGAAAAGTTAAAAAATTAAATTAAAAATAAAATCATAAATCATAAAGTATAATTAAGAATTCAAACAAGAAATTTTAGTAGTGAAGTGCCCTATATATGGAGACTTGAAATTCTTTTTAATCTATTGTTGACATGGTTGCAATTTACATTTAAACAAAATTCCTTTTTTTTTACCTTTTACAATGTGAAATTATTTATTAAATTATTATATTTGAGTTTTGATACCAAGGCTTTCTTAATAGAAATAATAGTCAATTTATTTAATTTTTCTTGTAACATAGTCGATAGTGAAAATGATTTTATTAACTTCAATTTTGAAAAGCTTCTATCTACCAAAGCAATCATAATAGATATTGTTAATAATATTCTATAAGCAATCCAAATATTCTAAAATTGTAGAAGATTTGACTTGTTATTTGTCTCCTAAATAATTTATATCTCATGTATTTATCTCCTTCCATATATGTTCCTATTCTTTAGGTTTCTAATTTGAATTAAAATAGAAGTCTTGTAAATAAGAGTCTATATAAGTTCTTGTACCTAAAAAATTCATAATTGTGAATGAAAGAATTGAATTAAGTTTCTTCATGGTATCAGAGCAGGTTGCATAAAATCTTCATTGCAAACAATGTCTGCCTCTCCAGCAGAAACCCCATCTAAATCAACCACCATACCATCACCACAAATTATCCATGTCTGCTCTGAAAATTCTGGCTTTAAAGCTGAAATAACCCTCATTGAAACTAATTATGACACATGGTCTCAAATCATGGATATGCATATCACTAGGCATGAGAAATTAGATTATATTATGGGAGATTCTCCTAAACCCGAATCAACTGATCTGTCTTATTCTAAGTGGTATGTTAAAAATCAGAAAGTTAAAAGCTGGTTACTCATATTAATGATACCAGAAATCATGAAAAGGTACCTTCTGTCCGTTTAGATTTTTGCTATTAATCAACGAGCATTCCTAAGTCGGTAGTTTGGCAAATGAGTTCTGGCCTACTATTACGAGCTAGTTGAGATATTCTAAGAACTTAATTATCGGGATGAGGTAAAAATGAAAGATCCTGAGGACGTTACTATGTATAAAGTAGTTGTGGAGAAGTTGAGAATCCATATCTTCTTAAACGGACTTGATGACGAGTTTGAACAAGTGAGAGGAGAAATCCTTCAAATAGATCCGAGTTTAGATCTTGAACGAACATATGCATATGTTCATCAAGAAGCAAATCGAAAAAAAAAATTTGTGTGGAGAAGAGGCTTCCTCAGAATCAACTGCATTACTCGCCAAAAGAACTAACTTGTCAGCTCGGGATAACACTACTCATAGCTTTGCTATTAGTAATAAACAGACTAATTCAATACAGCAATATACACATTATGGTGCGGCAGGTCATACTCAAAACAGATGTTATAATATGATTGGATATCTTGAATGGTGGGATCCGTCTAATGCCTTGAAAAGAAAGTCAAAAACTGAAAAAACTACATCAGATCGATAGTTGTAGCCGAACAACCTTCATCGCCAGATGTTGCTACCTTACACATATCTTCAGAACCACCAGGTAACTCTTTATGTAATTATGTCATTGTTAGGTCATATACATGGATTATTGATTCTGGATTGACTGATTATATGTCTTTTAACACACCTACCGAGCTAAAACCAACCGAACAATCCGTTGTAGCTATAGTCAATGGTACAAAAGCTAGTGTTACTGGTAAAGAATCATACACACTTGACAACCTAAATTTAGAATCTGTTTTAATTATTCTATCTCTAAACTTCAGTTTAATATATGTATCTCAACTAACCACCTCTTTAAACTATGTAGTAATTTTTTGGCCTAATTATTGTATTTTTTAAGGATATCAAGACAAAGAGGACAATTGGTTGTGGTACTAGAAAATGAAAGCTTTATATGCACCATCTAGCTTATGTGCCTTAATTGAATCAAGTTCAGGAAATAGTAGCTCGGTATCGACAAGTATAGAAGATACGATCTGGTTACGGCATAAGCGCCTTGGACATGCATCATTTAGGTATTTAAAGTATTTGTTTCCCAAGTTGTTTTTAAAAACATCTACTTTAAACTTCAAATGTGAAACTTGTGAACTTGCAAAAAGCCATCATGTCTCTTTTTCAACTAGTTTAAATAAAAGTTCAGTACCATTTATAATTATATACTCTGATGTTTGGGGACCTGCAAAGTTACCAACCTTAAATGGAGCTCAGTGGTTTATTTCTTTTATTGATGATTATAGTCGTATGACGTGGATATGCTTGATGAAAAGTAAGCAGGAGGCTTGCTTATTATTCAAGAGGTTCTATTTGATGGTCCAAACTTAATATAAAACTTCAGTTCAAGTACTACGGAAGGATAGTGGAAGTGAATTCATTAATCATGAACTCACACGATTCCTTCAACAACATAGTGTAATCCATCAAACCATGTACTTGCCTCAATAAAATGGGGTTGCATAAAGAAAAAATTGATATCTCTTCGAAATGATATGAGCTATTCTCTCTCCAATATTGGGGAGAAAATTTATCCTCAGCATCTTATTTCATAACCGAATTTCATCTTGTACCCTAGACTTTTATACCCCACTTGATGCTTTAAATAAAAGCCTTACTTCACCATCATTACTGAACTTACCTCCTAAAGTCCTTGGTTACACAGTGTTTGTTCACCTTCCTCACCATACACGCCACAAGCTCCAACCTCTTGCTATTCGTTGTATCTTTGTCGGATATAGTTTTTATCAGAAAGGATATAGGTGCTATCACCCTTTAACTCAATGAATATATGTCAGTATGGATGTCTAATTTCATGAACATCATATGTGTTTTCTTACTACAAGTCAGAGGGAGAGAAATACTAACTTACAGCCCGACCTTCAATATTTTAATGACCTTAAAATACAACCCGAATTTCAACATTTTGCCGACCTTCAAACACAACTCGATCTTCTAACAAAGACTCCTGACCTTTTTCCAACCGAAACTCCCAACTTGTGAGAATAACCTGAGTATTATTCTCCTCACCTTGGATCAATCGAGCATTGCGAGGTTGATATTCGGGGTCAAGGCAATAGAGCTGACCTTAAAGCATCATAATCAGTGTCACCTTTACTTGATGACTCATCCCGAGCTGAATCTCAGGTAACTCGTGAACCCTCTGTTATAATACTCCTGACACGAACTACTCGAGAAAAGCCTAAATCAAGTTATGAACCCATGATGAATTTTGGACCTAAACATCCATTAAATAATTATGTTTCGTACCATAGGCTGTCAAAGACATGTGAATCATTTGTAAATCAATTATATTTATATGTACCTAATAGTATACAAGAAGCCATAAAACACTCGAGGTGGAAAAAAGCAACGGATGAAGAAATGAAGTCTCTTTGAAAGAATAAAACCTGGGAGATTGTTGATCTACCAAATGAAAAAAAAACCTATTACGTGTATGTGGATCTATACCATTAAATACAAGGCAGATGGAAGTGTGAAAAGATACAAAGCTCGGCTTGTTGTGAAAAGATATAGTCAAATATATGGGATAGATTATGCAGAAACTTTTGCTCTTGTGGCCAAGATAAATACTCTCAGAATTCTTTTGTCCTTAACTATGAATTTAAATTGGTCTCTACATCAATTCGATGTAAAGAATGCTTTTCTTCATGGCGATCTCTAAGAGAAAGTTTACATGGAACTACCTTTAGAATGTAGACTCTAGGTTAAAGGAAGTAAGCAAGTCTATAAGCTGAAGAAGTCTTTATATGGTTTGAAACAATCTCCGAGAGCTTGGTTTGGAAGGTTTAGAAACTCAATGAAGGCTTTTGGCTATAAACAGAGTAGTTCCGATCATACTCTTTTTATAAAACATTAGAAGGGAAGAACAACTGTTCTTATCATATATGTTAATGATATGATTGTAACAAGAGATGATGATGAGAAAAAGATAATCTTACAAAATTATCTTTTTAAAGAGTTTGAAATGAAAGACCTTGGTGATCTTAAGTATTTCTCAGGGATTAAGGTACTACGATCTAAGCAAGGTATATTCTTATCTCAACAAAAGTACACTTTGGACTTGCTTAAAGAGGTCAGTATGCTAGCTTGCAAACCAGTTGATACTCCTGCTAGTAAACATATAAAGCTCGGCATATTTTCCAAGAAAGTACCTACGAATAAAAAAAGATATCAAAGACTTATAGGTCGGTTAATGTATCTTGCTCATACTCGGCTGGATTTGGTATATTCCTTAAGTGTAGTAAGTCAATTCATCCACTCTCTAAGTGAATATCATATGAATGATTAGTAACGATTTGAAACCAGATCATATAAGATACTATCCGCTTTGGCCCCCACTCGACTCACAGTTTTGTCCTTTTGGCGGGTTCGAGAACTTCTCATCCTAGGTCTTGGAATTTCTTTGAACCAAGCACGTTTAACTTTGGAGTTCCTATAACTCCACAGCCAAACAACCAAAAGGTGCCTCATGTGATTAGTCCCAACTCTTTATATATATGTTATCAAGCATTCCTCACCCCATTTCGATGTGCAATTCGATTCATTCATGTACCCCCGTACCTTAGAGTATGGGGAAAGGCATTATGTTCATCAAAGGGATAACTTTATCTGTTGAGGGTTATACTGATGTGGATTAGGCTAGTTCTATTGATGATAGCTGATCTACAGCAGGTTACTTAACTTTTGTTGGAGGAAACCTTGTTACATGGAGAAATAAGAAGTAAAATGTTGTAGCTCGGTATAGTATAGAAGCCAAGTATATAAGGATGGCTAAAGCTGTTTGTAAGTTACTTTAGATCAAGAATTTACTACATGAGCTCCGAGTTTCATATATTAGTCCTATGAGACTATATTGTGACAATAAAGTTGCATGTGATATAGCTCATAATTCAATTCAGCATGATCGGACGAAACATATGGAGATAGACAGACACTTTATGAGGGAGCATTTAGAAGCCAAGATAATTGAAGTTCTTCATGTCCAATCTGAAGATGAGCTCGTCGATATCCTTACCAAAACAGTATCAATAAAAACTTTTTACCGAGCATTAGATAAGTTAAGCATGCAAAATCCCTATACACCAATTTGATGAGGAATGTAGAAGATTTGACTTGTTATTTGTCTCCAAAACAATATATATCTCATGTATCCATCTCCTTCCATATACCTTCCTATTTTTTAGGTTCCTAATTTGTATTAAAATAGGAGTGTTGTAAATAAAAGTCTACTTGTACCTAAGAAATTCATAACTATAAATGAATGAATTGAATTAAATTTCTTTCAAAAACAAGTTGAATTTTTTTTATACAAGATTAAATAATTTTAACTGTGTTTTTGTTTCATTGTAGAAAATTTCCTTTAAAATTATTATCTTGAAAAAACAAATACAAATCATCAAAATTAAAAGATGTAGAGATTTAATTTGGTTTTTTTCTAATGTTAAAATTTATATTTAAATTAATGTTTAAATTTATGTTAGTGTAGTTTATTAATACTAAAATATATATAAACCCATTAAAAGTAATATGATTGGATTAAAATGACATAAACTTATAATAAAAATCTCTAAAACTATGAGCTATTTTATTTTATAGGCTCCTAGGCCATTGCCTAAGGCCGCCCTGATAGTAGTTTTACTCAAATAAAAGAAATAACTGTTCCAATTTAATAATTACAATATCACTTTATCAACAATTTCTAAAGTATCTCAATTAATTTTATAGTCCAATCAAACTAGCGCCAATTTAAAAAGCTTTCAAAACTATTGGAAATGAATTAAGAGAAAAGTAAACTAAAAAGTAAGAAAAGAAAGGAAACAGAAACTAAGGATACACTTAAAGCAAGAAATTATTAAGAAGTTAAAAGGGTTAAATACTATTTCCACTTGAGCTTTGCTCTAGTATATAATTCAGTTACTGTATATATTTTACTATATTAAAACTTTTTTATTTTTAATAAAATTAACTGCTATATTTTTATTTGATTAAGGACTAAACTGGTAATCAAATATATAATTTAATTCTTAAATTTATTATTAAGCATCAAATTTACCCAAAATTAATTTTAATATCAAATTATAATAAAATATTATTTTTAACACAAATTAATTTTAGTGTCTAATTGAAATAATAATTTTAATATTTTTTACTTGTTTATATCTTTTATTTTTTAGCATAATTTAATTCTAGAAAAGTCTAACCATATTAAAAGTATTTATATTTTATGTAATATTAATTATTTATTATATAGTTTAATTTTTAATTTTAAATAAAATAAATAGTTAAAAGTTATTATTTTACTAAACACTAAAATTAAATTATATTAAAAATGAAATTTTACTCGTATTTATCTCATTTGAATAGTTGATAAAAATTTCATTTTTAACATACAAGATTATTATAATCTTTTTTATTCATAGTGGATTTGTTAACTTGGTATCTAGATTATTTTAGTATATACCAAGACATGATTGTATAATTTAATTTTTATTTTTATATACTTTAACTATAATATATAATAAAAAAATAGAATGATATTTTTAACTATAAATATTTATTTTATATTAATAACTATAATTAAATTATAGAGTAATTTAATAATATTATTCTAAATATAAATAGTTGTGAATATTTTATTAAAAATAAAAATTAGAGTAAGAAAAAAAATATTAAATTTATTATTTTATTTTAAAATTAATTTATGTTAAAAATAAAATTTTATTTTAATTTGATAGTAAAATTAATTTTGCATAAATTTAATACTTAATAATAAGTTAAATGATCAAATTATAATTTTAAATTAGTAATTTGATCTTTAGATTAATAAAGAAAAGAATAATAATTAATTTTATTAAAGAAGTTTTAATGTAATAGATACAGGGACCCAAAGTTAAATGATGGCGCCACCACCAATGGGTTAGAGAAGCTGATAGTATAAGCCCTTGTTGAATAGGTGTTAAGTTTATTTCAGAGAAAGTAAAGGAGAGGTAGGATAGAGAAAAAAAATTAAAAAAAAATTTTGCTTGGCACTCCCTCTTTTTTTTTTTTTTTTTTTGTAACAATTTAAAATTTCATTCAATAAAGGTTTCTTTCATAAATACCATAAAATATAAAATAATTACAAAAATATCTGCAAAAATTGTTGACAATAAAAATACTCAAAAATGAAATTTGATTTGCAAAAATTCCCTAAAGTAGATTTTTATTTACAAAGATATCTGATTTTAATTTTTTCAGATAAAAAAATATATATTGGATATGTTTTGAAAAACAAGCGTATATGTTCAATATATTTTTGACAGATAATGAATCTATAACATATCAATTTTTGTGAAATATTGTTACATCTTATTTGATTTTGTGATATTAATAATGAATAAATAAATAAATAAATCTAAAAGGTATTTTTATGATTTAAAGATTTAGAAATATGTCGAGAATATCATATCTGAAAAATTAGATAAATTGTTATAAGATAAAAAATATAAATTTTCAGTATATATTGAAGAAAAATAGTATAAGTTTGGTATATATGATGTAAATAATAAAAATATATATATTTAACTAAGAATATTATATATTAAATATACACTAGATATCTCAATCTTTGTTAAATAAAATAAAGTGCAAACTCAAAAGAATTGAACTTTCAAAGGTATAAGTTTACTAAATAATAGTACATTTTGGATATCTAAAAATTTTTAAAATGAAACAAAATTTAATTAAAATGTTTACTATATTATACTTTAGATATTTTTAAAACTAATTTTAGAAAAGAAAAATTAAGAAGTGAAAAATAGATACCTCTGAAAACAACGGGCAATAATTAAAAAAAAAATAGAAGAAGTATTTTTACAATTATTTTTTAAAAATGGGTAAATAGTGAAATTTTCACCTTCAACAAATCATAAGAGTACATGCATCCATAGATAATAAGGCCCTGACAATAAAACAACAAGAACCGTAGGAGAGAGAAATTAAAGAGAGGAAATTTGCACTAACTCCACCAACATCTCCTCCTCTTGTAACCTTGTTGCTGTAATCTCTGAAATATGCAGGTAAAAAACAGGAGCTAGTGAGAATCATTGAGGACTTGTAGATGAACATACTGAACTAAGGTTTGACGGGTTAACATCTAGATAAACAGAATCAAACATGACTGCAGAAATTAGTAGCACTGTCAAGAAAATGGTTAAATAAACTTCTATCAATAACGACACTACAAGATTCCTCTTTTTATCAAGCTTGCTTATGCTTAGCAGAAGCTTTAAACAATAAACGAAAATTCCAAGCAGCCAGAGTTGCTCCAATGAAGGGGCAAAACCAATACACATGAAAGAACTCCCAAGTATTATGCAAATTATTTACATAAGCCCATCCATAAGCATTAGCAGGGTTCATTAGAGTACCGCTTTTTTCCCCACCAACAACAGCTCTAGCCCAAGCCAGCAACCATATCTTCAACAAGAAATTCTTGGGTCCCTTAGTCATAACAAGAAGCAAAGCAAGGCAATACAAGAAACCTACTACTGCTCCTGTATGCAAGTCCACATTTAAAGTTGGACCCTTAAGCATATGATGGTACTTTCTTGGCAGTGCTTGCAAGATTTTCATGGCAGTGGCACCACCTGCCCCACCAGCTGCTTGAGCTGGAAATCTCACAGCCATAGACACGAGAGACATATCTGATTTGAGGCCAGCTGCATATAGTGACACAGTTGTGTTGGGATTGAAACTTGCACCTCCCAGAAGAGCACCTATGAAACTGAATGTTAAAAGACGAAGAGTAGCTAAATTTATAGTTATAAAAAGTGCTGGTACTGATCTGGGTTCAATGCCAACATATGAAGCTATGATGGATGTCAAAACACCAAGAAAAGGGGCGATAAACACCCACATGGATGTTAAAACTGCATCTCCCACTGCTGATTTGATCACACCCATCTCTCTTGGATTGCAAATTTAGGCTCTTGAAAAGAGTCTCTGATTCTGCAGTCCTGAGGTAATAAATGAAAAACAAGAAAAGCCAAGATAAGCATATGAGGATAGTTATATTAAACAAATAGAAGAGATGCTTGAGTTCAAAATAAATAAATAAACCAACGAGATGCTTTAGGTTCAATGACATTTTCTTTTTCAATTATTGGTGGTCCCACAAATAAAGAGATGCTTTATTTTTAAAAGGGCTAATCACAAACAAAAATCTAGATATTTGCGTTTAATCTAATTTTCTGTTTTTTTAAATTATGGGTTTTAATCTAAGCATTGATTAGAGTTAAAATAACAACTATAGTTTTTATTACCAATTAAAGTTTAAGAAATTCATATGACCGTGGACTAATAAAACATGGCAAAGATTAACATGTATTGAGTAAAAAATATTAAATGAAAAAAGAATTTTGATAGATTAATAACAGTTTAAATCACTTTATTTCCTTTATTAATAAAATGCAGAAAATATAAGTTTTTTTTTTGCAGATCAGAACCACCAATAATACTTATTCTTTTATACTAGTACCCCCCATGAATATTTGTTAGTATTCAACTTAAATAAAAATAATTAACTAATATTTTTTAATTCACAAGATATTTCTATTTTCTGATATAAAAATTATTAATAGGATTTACAGTTTTACTATGCTTAAAATAATTATCATAAGTCCAAAAATATTAGTTAATTATTATTGATATTATAATTAATTTTTGAAAAAATAAAATAAAACTAGAGTAAATAAAAATAAATTAATTGATATATTTTGGTTGACGCTAAACCTAATTTTCGTTAAAAATAAAGAAAAAAAAAACTGAAGTATTAAATTCAATCACAATCAAAATTTCAATTAAATCAAAACAAAATTAAATGTAACAATCTTTTTATGAAAATTAGAGTAAATAAAAAATATTGATTGTGCTAAAAATTCTTATTCACTAAGTATATAAAAATAATATTTATGTATCTATTAAACTAAATTAAAAATTAAAAATATTTAAAAAGTTATAAAAAAGAATTGAAGTGTTTGTTCTATTAGATTAAAAATTAAAATGCTAAAATAACTAAATAACTAATGATTAGATGTTTTAATATATACTTCGACAGTTTAATTGATGAATGTTTAAGAATTAAATTTGATTAAAACTAGTTTTTGAATAAGTTAGAAGAAGTTAGGTGTAGTAAGTTCTTTATTTAATTAGATAGAATTTAGTAATGTTTGCTTTATTCTTTTTATCTTATTAAAATTATTACTCTAAGTCAAAACTATCAAATATTGTTATTTTTAGATATTAGAATTAAGTTTCTTAAGATTATATAAACCATAGGTAAGGCAAAATTGAACAGACAGTAGTTATGAAGATATTTAAGATTCATGATAATAACGAATGAAAGAAAGAAAGATCAAGATTGAATGTGAAGCAGAAAGAGCAACACAAACATAAAAAGAAGTCATTACCATAATAAGAGCATTACAAACCTCCTCTTTGATCAAGCTTGCTTTTGCTTGCTAGAGGGCTTAAACAAGAAACGAAAGACCCAAGCAGACAAAGTTGCCCCAACCAAAGGGCCAATCCAGTACACATAAAATAACTCCCATGAATTATGCCAATTGTGCACATATGCCCATCCATAAACATTGGCAGGATTCAGTGAAGGCCCTGTATATTTCGCCCCACAAGCAGCCAATCCAGTAATAACACAAGCCAACAACCATAGTTTCAGCATGGAATTCTTGGGTCCTTTGGACATGAGTGAAAGGAAAGCAAGGCACAGCATAAAACTCAAAACCCCTTCTGCAATTGCTCCTGTATGCAAATCCACCTTTAGAGAAGGACCCTTCAGCAGATGCTTGTACTTTCTTGGCATTGCTTGTAAGATTGCCATGGCACCACTTACTCCACCCGCTGCTTGAGCTGGAAATCTCACGGCCATAGACATGAGAGACGCATCGGGTCTAAGTCCAGATGCGTATAGTGTTACTGTTGTGGCGGGATTAAAACTAGCACCACCCAAGGCAGCACCCAAAAAACTGAACATTAGATACAAAAGGGTAGCTAAATTTATAGTTATGAAAAGACCTGGTATTGATCTGGGCTCAACACCAACATATGTAGATACGATGGAGGTTAAAACTCCAAGAAATGGCAAGGTAAATACCCATATGGATGTCAAGACTGCATCTCCTACCGCTGATTTGATAACACCCATCTCCCTTTCTCTTCCCCTGGACTGCAAATTTAGCCTCTTGGTGGGTTCTTGTACTTCTGTAGTCCTGAGCTAAAGAGAATCAGAGGGAAAAAAAGAAAAAGAAAAAAAGAAAGAAAAGAAAAAGCATTAAAGAAATAATAGAGATGCTTTAGATTCCAAGATATTTATAATGTTTTGGTTGGAAATGAGGTATTGCAGTCTCCACGAATGCTTTAGTTTCACGCAGACCTAATCGTCAATAATTCCAGAAAAATAAAATAATTACTCCATATAAAAGATAGGAACGTGGAATCCACCCAAAAATAAATAAATAATTTCACTGAGGTCTATTTTTTTCAATTCTGTAAGTTGTGTTATTTGTAAAACCAAACTTCAAGACTTATTTAGATTGTATTTTGTTGAAATTTATAAAATTTATGAAATTTATTTATAAAATTTATTTATAAATCTAAAATTTTATATGCTTTAAATGAAGTGAGTTAATTTATAATTCTATATAATTAAATTCATATGAGATTAGTTATAGCTAGTCTAAATCCGATAAATCAAATTAAAAGAGCAGAGTAAGAATTATATTTGTAAATTTTCCTACAAAATTAGTGAAATGTGCCATATTCACGTGATTGGCATCCACTGTGTTCTTTCCTTTCATTAATTTCGTCAATTCTTACCGAAACATTTTAGAAAAAGCCTTATTTTGCTCTATCTTTTTTTCATTCATCTGATTACTTTCATCGTCAAAAGGTGACTTGCTATATAATTAGCTACATATCTAGTTCCAATCTTTAGCTCTTTGTTCTTTCGACTCTTTATATCAATCTGGATAACCATGCAATTTGAAGCATGTGTCCTTCACATGTGATGCTTAAATTATTGATATTGGCATATCAAGCCATATATGCATAAAGAAAGCCTTCTTACAACACCCTAAACCTGTTAAATATATCACCCTCATTTACCTATCTTATGGAACTATAAAGTTAGTTCATAACATTGAAAATATAAATCTAAACCACAAAATATCCCTAACCAATGTTCTTCATATAGCGAGTTTTAAGTACAACTTATTGTCTGTTAGTAAATTATCCAAACAAGCCAATATTAAAGTGATATTTACAGTGACAAATATAAATTGTGGGATCTATAGACTGAAGAGATACTAGCTACTGGTAGACTTCTTGGAAATCTTTACATTTTAGATAAAATTTCATGTAATCAAACAATTAAGAATACAAATAATCATTGTAATATGTTTTTTCAACCTATTCATTCTACTTGTGAGAAAACTATGATGCATTGTAAAACTGCATAGTAATATAACCTTGTTATGGCATGTCAGATTTGGTCATGCATTTTTAACATCCTTTTAAACATTTACCTATTGTAAAAGTTAGTGATTTTATATTAGTGTCAACTTGTGATGCTTGTTACAAATCTAAACTACATTGCTTATCTTTTCCACTTCGCACTAGTACTATACAACATATTTTTTATTTATTACACATTAATGTGTGCGGACCATATAAACAAGTATTTAGAACAAGTGCTCATTATATGTTAACTATAATTAATAATTGTAGCAGAATCATATGGACCTTTCTATTTTCTTATAAGTCTCAAATACTATCAATATTTAATAATTTCTTTAAAATGGTTAAAATTCAGTTTGGTCACACTGTGAAATTGGTTCGCATAGATAATGACACTGAATTACTTGCTTTGCAACTTAAAATTTGTTCACTGATCTAGGAATCATACACTAAAAAAAGTGTTATGTCTACACTCCATAATAAAATGGTGTTGTAGAGCGAAAACATAAATATTTACTTAAAATCAGTTGCACTTGAATGACCCAAGCTCATCTACCAATTATTTTTTAGGGTCATGCTTTGTTACTGGCTACCTATTTGATCAATCGCCTGCCTTCTGACTTACTTAATTGAAAATCTCCTTTTGAAATAATGCATAAAAATCACCTAATTATTCCCTTCTCAAGGTGTATGGTTTCTTGTGCTATGCAATCAATAACAAACCTCATAAAATAAAATTTGATAACAGAGCTTTTAAATATATTTTTGTTGGCTTTATACTTGGTCAAAAGGCATATAGATTATATGATTTAGAGTCAAAATATTTTTCACTTTACTTGATGTTGTGTTTTAAAAAAACTATTTTTCTTTTACACATCAACAAGGTCACAATAATAGTACTACACTACCTTTACCAATACTTGGTGACATTACTACACCTAATACTAGCCCCCTTGTTACTTTGCCACCTAGTATAACACTTTCACCTTTTCATGACCCCTCACCTATTTATTACATCAACACATCTTGATAACACTTTTTCATCTACTTCTATCCCCTCTTATATCTCTTCCCTCAATACTTCACCTGTTTCAGTCATTACTTCTCATCATTCTACTATACGTCCCAATCAACCAATACAACAAAGTGTTAGACTCAAATGTAAACTAACTTGGTTAAATGATTTTACCTCAAATGTTATATATTCTAAAAGTCTACTTAAAGCTAGTTCATTATTCACATATTTTCCTTTCTCTTCTATTCACACACCACCGACCTTCCCTTATAATTAATCTTTAAATTTTTTCACTGCATATATGTGCTTTCTTGTTAATGTTTCTTCAACTGAAGAACTTAGATATTATAGTAAAGCTAGTAAAGATATTGAATATGTGAAAGCTATGGAAGTTAAACTTGTTGCTCTTGAGAAGAACAAGCGATTTGGTTCCTCTTCCTACTAGTAAGAAGGCGATTGGGTCCAAGTGGATATGTAAGGTCAAATATCTTCCTGATAGCTCTATCGATAGATTCAAGGCCAGATTAGTTGTGAAAGGATATCATCAGATTGAAGGAGTTGATTATTTCGATAGTCTTACTCTTATAGCTAAAGTAGCTACTGTACATTTATTTCTGGACATTACAATAGCTAATTCTTGGCCCTTGCATCAATTGGATATTAATAATATATTCTTATATATGTTCCTCAATGAGGAAGTTTACATGAAACCTCCCTAAAAATATGTGAAATCTAAAAAAAATGAAGTTTATTGTTTGAAGTGGTCTTTTATATAGGTTGAGACATGCTTCACGATAATGGAATATGGAGTTTTCATCTCAAATACAAGGGTATGGTTTTGTTCCATATATGCATGATAATTGCTTTTTTGTAAAGAATACTTCTACTTCTTTTTTAGCTATTTTAGTATACAGTGATGATGTGTTAGTTACTAGTACTAATGAAACTGAAATTTTACTAATGAAAGAGTTTCTCATAATGTGTTTACACTTAAAAGATATGGTCACTGCTAAATACTTTCTTGGCTTGGAAGTTGCAAGAGGAGCTGATGGAATGTATGTTAACCAACATAAATATATTTTAGACATTCTGAATGATGACGGGCTTTTTGGTTCAAAGCCTGTCATAACGCCCTTGCCCAAAGCACATAAATTTACTTCTCATGCAAGTCCTAAGCTTACATATCTAGACAAGTATAGAAGACTTGTTTGTCATATTTTGTACTTAAAGCTTACTCGACCTGACATTACGTTTGCAACTCAATAGCTTAGCCAATTTGTTCAAGCCTTACCGAAGATCATTGGTTCGCAACTCTTCATGTATTGAGGTATTTGAAAGGCTATTCATCCAAGGGGTTGTTTTATCCTTCTCACAATACTCCTTCTCTTAAAGCTATTATTATGTTGATTGGGCAGCGTGTGTTGATACTTATTGTTCAGTCACTAGTTATTTTATCTACTTTGGATCAGCTTTATTTTCTGAAAAATAAAGAAACAATCAATTATTTCTCGTTCATCAGCTGAGGTAGATATTTAATCTTACGGCTTATGAATTGAAATGGCTCTCTTATATTCTGCAAGATTTCCAACTTCAATCTTCTCTACCCACTCCCGTATGATTCCACAACAAAGTTGCTTTGCATATTTCTGCCAACCTCATATTCTATGAATGCACAAAGCATCTAGAAACTGATTGTCACATGGTGCGTGATCAGTCTAAGCCAAGTTTCATGCTTCCTTAATATCTTCCTTCTAAACACTAGCTTGTTGATCTTTTCATTAAATCTTTAGGTGATCCTTGGTTTTATACGTTGATTCCAAGTTGCACGTGCTAGATTTGCATCGCCCAACTCCAATGTAGGGGGGATGTGGAGAATATGATTTATTAACTATTAAGATTTCCTCTTTCTTCTTTAAGTTTTTTCTTTAACTATTTTGACTAAAGTTAACAATTGGTTTAAAGCCTTTTACAATTTGTTAGGAAGGTTGCCATGTTAGGAAGGTTGCCAACCTCACAATAGTGTGAGTGATTCAGTAGAAACAGTTGGTTCTTTACACCATTCCAATCTTGAGACTATGCAATCTTTTTTAATTTTATCTTTTCCATTTTACTTTATCATACATATCTTTTTCTTAAATAAAATAAATATTTTTCTGGATTTCAACTAAATATAGTATTAAAGATCATTTAAATTGGAGGATATTATAAAATTTAAGGATTTAATGCATGTCGTGAGCATTAAAATTAAATTGTTGATCTCACCAAAACTATAGTAGAGGTAGGTCCAGGTTGAACTCTAGAGACTTATTCTTTACTAATATTATTAGAGTAACTATAGTTTGAAAACTAAAATAGAAATTTTTTTATTGAATATGATTGAAAAGCAAATTGAAATAAAATACTTAGCCAGATTTATCTCAGGTGAGAATAAATCATAATCTTCCTTACACAAGTTAATACAAACCCAACATCTAAATTAACCCTTATTCCTAATTTACTTAATATTAAGCAATCCTCATATAATTAGAAATAGCATTAAATTCTAGAAGATGACTAAGCCGATTAATAGCCTATCAAACGAGGATTAATTAAATTGTTTCTAGTTTCTTTTATATTTACGTAATCTAATTGCTTCTAAGTTAAAGTTCACACCAATTATGGATTATGATTTCAACAAAGCATTCAATCACTATAGATTTCTAAGTAATTGCCACTTAGTTATACATCTAAGCAATTATAAAAAAATATAAAAAGAAACAAACGATAATTATAATAAGAATAGAGTTTAGATTAAAGAACCAGGTCTCATAATGATCAAATCAATACGAAGATATTCTCTTAAATTGAAATAAAAAAACTAGTCACACATAGTGACTAGAAAATAACCAAAAGATAAAAATAAAATAATTAAGCTACTGTTGTAAATGTAAAATATGTTGTCAAATATACCAAATCCTGAGTTATAATAATATATTTATAAGGCAAGACAAGGAAAACTTAAAAAGATATTTCATAAATGTGTCTCTTTCCATCTTGACAAGTCATTGCAATTTTTCAATTTCATTGGACTCAATTAAAACTTTACTTTGAAGGTTAACTTAAAAAAATTATTAAGAGTTCGCTTTTCAATATTATACTAAATTCGCTTCATAGTTTATATAATAATATATAGACTTTTATTCTGTTAAATATTTTATTAATTTTTACTGTTAAATTAAAATAGAAAAATTATTTTTTAATTGACTATTAATAAAATATAAAAGAGTAATTACTATTTCTTTTCATATTAATTCTCTTTATAATCTGTAGAATTATATAAATTTCTTCCTTATATTAATTTCTTTGTTATGAGATTATCATATTTGAAAATTTATGTTTCTAGTTATAATGTAAAGTCTTCAAAATTAGTAACTACAGTTATTGTTTTAATAAAATCTTTAGCTACTTAGATTATATTTAATGAAGTTATATAATTTAATTATTTAATTTATAAAAATAATTATTGATCATTATTGATATGTTTAATACTAAAATTATTATACATTTAAATTTGTTGTCTATCAATATATACTCGTAAGTGTACGAATCGTTCTTATAGTAAGGGTAAGTTCACCTCAAGGTCGATTTCTCAAGGAACTGTGGAGCCATTATTATAAAGACTAAATACAATACAAAAATATTAAAAATAAATCTAAGCACTCTAAACCAGTATTTCGAGAAAGTAGGATATTCATAAGTAAACTTTAAAGTAAATATATAAATAATATGATTACTAAACCTATATGTTAAAAGTAGTATTTAGTCTAGCTAATTACTTAGTATTTCCCTTGTTTTGACTTAAGCCTAGATCTAATGAATGAGATAGTGATTTTTCTTTTTCTTTAATTACTTAAGCTAATGATAAAACTAAAGTTTCTTCTACCAGTATAGATTGAAGTAAAAATAATATTTCTAATATATTAAACCTAAATATTTTCATAAAAAATGTTATTATTAAATTGATATGATAAAAAAGATATTCATCAAATAGATATAACAAGTTTTATACAAAATAATAAAAGGCTAAACTAAATACTAAAGAAAGTTAGCTTAACATCTTTAGTCCCATAATTATAGTGATTAAATAGAAAAACATAAAAACAAAGCTGAAAGTAAAAGCTCCCTTGAAATTCAGAATTCCTCAAGATATGAAGATAATTGGTCTTTACTCTCTACTTTTTGAAAAGCTCCTTAAATCTTGAAAGAATAACTAAAAATAAAGATGATAATGTTTATGAAGAAAAGTAGAGAATTACAAAAATAAAAATGGCAGACAACTGCAGATGGGAGATGTAGTAGAGAGCAGATATGAGAGACTTCTTCTCCTCCTTTAGAACTAGATTTGTAGAGATATATATAGAGAAGAGCCCTCCACCAAGATAAGTCTCTTTAAAGATAAATATACCAAAATAAGTCTATCTAATAGATAAGAATATTGTGACAACCTGGCCTGGAGAAGCGGTCCGACGAGGGCGGGAAGTGGACACCGCAGCAAAGATAGGATGCCTAGACAAAGAGCGGCTTTTGGCAGGCTTCTAGGGTAGCAGCACTCTAAGGTATGGGGGTACATGAATGAATCGAATTACACATCGAAATGGGGCATGAATGGTTAATAACATATATATAAAGAGTTGGAACTAATCATATAAGACGCATTTTGGTTGTTTGGCTATGGAGTTATAGGAACTCTAAAGTTAAACGTGCTTGAGAGAAATTCTAGGATGGAAGACCTCTTAGGAAGTTCTCGAACCCACCAAATGGACAAAACCGTGAGGCCAGGGGCCTCTTGGAATTTCTCGAACCCGCCAAAAGGATAAAACCGTGAGGCTAGAGGGGGGCCAAAGCGGACAATATCTTATGTGATCTAGTTCCATATCGTTAAAAATGGTATCAGAGCAGGACCCCTCTAGTAAATGTGTGGTTTGAGGATGAACCAGGCAGAAGCTGATGGGCATGTGATAGCCTGACTTGGAAAAGCGGTCCGACGAGGGCATGAAGTGAACGCCGGGGCAAAGATAGGATGCCTGGGCAAGGAGGGCTTCTGGCAGACTTATAAGATGGCAGCACTCTAAGGTACGGGAGTACATGAATGAATCGAATTGCACATCAAAATGGGGCGGAAATGGTTGATAACATATATTAAAGAGTTGGAACTAATCATATAAGACGTTTTTTGGTTGTTTGGCTGTGAAGTTATAGGAACCCCAAAGTTAAACGTGCTTGATTGAGAGAAATTCTAGGATTGGAGACCTTCTGGGAAGTTCTCGAACACGCCAAAGGGACAAAATTGTGAGGCTAGGGGGCTAAAGCGAATAATATCTCATGTGATCTGGTTCCGAATCGTTACAACTATAGATATCCTTTTCTCCACCAAATATTATCCCATAAATAACTCTTAATATAAATCATAATAATAATACAAAACAATTGAATTACCCAAGGGCCATGTAAATTTCGGCCAAGCTTTGCAAATAGTTGTTCCATGCGTTTTAATCTCGAGTCTTCGATAATAATAGTTTTACTTAAGTCTATTTGTGAATATTTGGCCCATATTTTTTCTCTTTATCTATTGTTACATGAAATTGGACAATTAAACTAAAGTAAAGTAAAAACATATATATATATATATATATATATATATAAAACATACTATTAAAGTACTAAAAGATCCTAAATATATATATATATATACATAATATGATTTTATCAAAATTTATATTTATTCTTGGATGTAATTACTATTATGATTAGTAAGTATTTAATATATTAAATAATTACTAATTTACATTGTTTGGATTAAATTTATAAATTTAAATAATTCAATTAAATTATAAAACTTAATGAATATAATTTGATAAGCTAATAATTCTATTCAAAAATAATTGTTATAGTTATTAAAAATTTTAAGAACTTATTTTATAATTTAAAATATAAATATAAGAATATTTCGATTGAGATGGATTTAATGATATTTCAACCAAAATGGACGGAGACTAACAAAAAGAACTTATGGAAAGGAAAAGTAGTAGACCTAATAGTCCAAAAAATTCAAAATTTTGGGGAAGTTTACTGTTTTATTCAATCTTTTAAAAATTGTCGATTTAGGATTGATTTAATTAATTTAGTGCAATTTTGGTCGAATTAAATTATTTTTCAAGATTGAGCAATGTGAACACTGATATGAAGGCTGAGTAGGAAATAAGAATTCTAAATTGATGAGTCCTAATGCCACATTATTTATACACATTGCATAATTTTGAATTTCCATCTCCTAAATGATGTTTATGTTACTATCCACATTGCTTAATTTTGACCAGCAACATAATTTAGCTAAAATTGCACTAAGTTGGTCAAATTATGGCTAATCGATAATTTTCAAAAAATAGACCAAAGTAGAAAACTTCTACAAAAATTTGAATTTCTTAGACTATTACGCCAAAGTAATATTATTAACTATATGGAAATTTAATATATAATTAAAGAATGAAGACTAAATTATATAATATGGCAAAATGGATGAGAAAGATTAATTGCTCTTTTATTTTTTGTTAATCAATTGAAGAGTATTTTTGTCTTTCCATTTTTAATTTAATAACAAATTTAAAGGGAGAAATTAATAATAAAAAAATAATTTTGTTGTTATAATTATTACCGTGACCTAGTTGATTTAGGAGAAGCATACCCTAGTCTAGTAGGTTGTATGAATTTATCCCTTATCCTAATGAGATTAACCCTTTTCTAGTGAAACTGACCCTTATTAAGTTGATTTTATAAGAAATTAAACCTTAGTGAAGCTGACTCTAGCTAGATTGAAACAGACTGTTTAGATTATTAAAATTGACTTTAGTCAAATTAATTAGACTATAGTTCATTGAAATTAATTCTAGTCAAGTTAAAAGTAGGCCCTAGTCCATTAATTTGACCTTGGTAAGGTTGAAATAGACCCTAATCTCTAGAGGATTTTGATCTTTGTCAATTAACTTTAAATATATTAAATAATATTAAATGTATTCTAATATTAAATATTAATCAAATAAAATAATATAATTAAGTGTTTATTAAAATAAAATGATAGCTAAATATAATAGAAGGAATTAGTGATTATATAATGCCACCAATTTACTGTATATCTATTTTTATTATTTTTATAATTATTAAATTTTAAAGTTATTAAAGTAAAATGGTAATATCAAATACTTATTAAAATAAAATAATAAATTCTTATAATATATAATATATTTATAATTAAAAATAAAAATTAATTTTTAATTTAAATCATAAAATTATTAATAATTATACATTAGCGCAAATTCCAAGCACTGAGTATTCTCTGCCTGCTCAGATGCGTCAATCCACCTACCAACAAATAAGTGAGTCGGGGCTTGAGTCTCAGGAAAGGCAATTTGTGCTCAACTGAGTTTAAGAGGGCAGTTCGTGCTCGACGGTTGTACTTTGTGCTGGATCTAGATTGGGTACCTGAGTATGCGCACCACACGATTCTATCGCGAAGCGCTCTCTCAGGCGTTTCCACTCCTGCCTCCACAAAACATATAATCCTTATTTCCTAACTCACACCAGTACTTGTTAAAGCAGAGACTAGTTTCTTCATAGTATTACCTTTATCTATTATAAATAAATTTTCTATCATTTGATTTTTATATATATATATTAACTTGTTTCAAAAAAAAATCTACATATTAATAGATGAATTAATAAGAAATTAGAATAATTGTAATAAGAAAAATAAAAAATTTCTAATAATCTAATAGTAAATTAAAAAATTAGGATCTTTAAAATTAATCAAAGATTAAATAATTTTAAATGAGTAAAAATGAGTTGAATATAAAAGAATTAATCATTATTTATATTTTTATTTGAAAATAAGTAATTCCTAAAAATTATTTTGCATATTCTTTTTCCATTTTATGAAAAAATATGAAAAAGAATGAAAGAATACATTGGATTTGAATTAGATTTAGAATTAATCTATATTGATTGACTGTCTCCATTATTATGGCAAATAATAAAATATAATTAAATTAGAAAGGATAATAAATTAAGAAATACTAGTGGTCTACCCATGTGTTGCACGATAATTATTATTATTTTAATTATAAAATTAAATCGATAAATATAATTTATAATTTTTTAATATTTAATATTAATTTATAATATTCTTAAAAAATAGCAAACTAACTATTTTTAAATATTTTTATTTTTTAAAATTTTTAAAATTTTATTACTGTAATAATATAAAAATTATTTTAAATATATTTATTAATTAATTTTAGTATTATATAATTTAACAATATAATTGATATTACTATTTTTAGGATTAAAAATTTATTATATGATTAGAAAATTAATTTATTATTAAAAATATTATTTAAAATATTATTTTCTACAATTAGAATTATTATCTAATTAAAAAATTAATTTATTAGTTAATATAATATTAAAATATAATTAATGTGATATTCTTTAGGATATGATTAATATCATTATCTAATTGGAAAAGTTTTATTAGTTAATATAATATTTAAATTAATAGTACACATGTCAAAATAAAAATTCTACGTATCAAAAATTAAACACACGTGTCAAAAAATTTTAAGTTTCAGAAATTAATATATATATACCTTCTACATATTAGTGATTACTATTAAACCAACCTTCACCAATAAAGCACTTTCCCTCCTTATTTCCAACCTCCACCACTGCCCATACTATGAGATATATTTGGCTGTTGCCATCTCTAAAGAGCAACAAGCAACATGTGCTTTTCAACATCCATCCTTTCAGCCTTGTTTCAAAGCATGAAAATGCACATAGAACCTTTTAAAAATGTGTTTTCCTGGTTCATCCTTCTTATAGACCTTTAGAAAACAAGTTGCTCTAGCGTTACTGCTATTTATTTTATTCACATAGTGATATGACATGCCATATTCAACCACATGTCCCCCATTGATTTGGATAACACTTTAATCTTGGGACTTCTACAAATTTTGAATCCAACATACATGTGCTTTTTATTCCTAAGCATATCCTGAATCTCAAGTAATTTTAATCTTGGTTGAAATAGCAAAGACTTACACCTACAACACTTATGCCTAAGATGATAATGAAATTAGAAAGTATATTGCAGATATATTTATAACGTGTCTTGAATCTCACTCACGCTTTTTAATAGAATGTGCGCACAGACACATCTCTATTTTAGTGACGTCATTGTTTCATATAAAAATTATTTTATAAAAGTTATCTATTAAAGACATAATATTTTAAGCTATCATTAACATATATATGTAAATGATTATGGGCTAATTACGATATTAAAAGGAGATATAACCACATAATCAACCAATTAGGATGTTGATTTCATTATTGGCAGGTGTTCGTTAAGAGATACCCCGCTCGATGTAACTTCTAAGAAAGAGAAAATGCTACTAGTCGAGGATAGAAGTGTTCATAGAGTACTTAGGAGAGTTTATTTAATTAAGATTTTTATATTCTTTTTAAATAAATTATTTTAAAATTTTTTTAAAAATTTTTAATGACTTTTACAGAGTTTATAATTTAATGAATAACTTCTACATACTTTACTTAAAAATATTTTTATAGATATTGATAAACTTTTATTGATTTTCACAAACTATTATTTATCTATTATTTAATTATTTTAAAAAAATTTAATCATTTTACTTTTATTATTTTCTTCATTTTTCTGTTTATTTTAAATATTATTTCACATAATGTTATATGTAAAATGACAGACTTTATTTTATTGTTGTATTAAGTTCATACCAATTTTTAATTTTTTTTATCTCACAATATGAATATTATTTTTTTATCAAAAGAATAATTTTTCTTAAATGAAATTATCATATTATAATTTTTCTCCAATTAAACTACTAAATTCATGTCATACTCATTATCTTTTATTTATTACTTGTTTGATTAATACTTAAATCAATAATAATCACCTTTACTAAATTATTTAATAAAGACTTAAACTGAAAGTTATGCTTACCAACAGAAAAAATTATCCAAATAATCTTCCTAATAAAATCTAGAAGTCTATATATATGGTGGGGTTGTTTGCTCAAAACAACTCATTAAATGTATTATTTTAAATTCATATTTTTCATGAGGCCTTTTTAAAATTAAATTTAAAATTTTTAATTAATTTTTTTGTATGTGTAAGTACAAGAAAATATTATTAGCAAATAATTTTTAACTTCTAAAGTTTCATCATTTCTTATATTTTTTAGGATGGAGAATCTAGTAAAGAGAAATAAAGACGATAATGCGTGAAATTTTGAAAGAAGAAAGATAAGTTTTTTTAAAAAAAAAAAAAAATCTATTGAAATCTTGATGAAAAGTGAAAGAGAAATCTTGAGAACTTTTACTTATAACAATGCATTAAAAGTCATTAAGAGTATATGAAAGTTCATGTCTATAAAAGTCAATGACTTTTTAAATACTAGCTTACTTTTAAAGACTTTATAATAGTTGTAATCGAATACCTCATAACTTTTAATACTTTTTAAAAGTCTTTACAAGTCTATATTGAATACTACATGATTTATATAAAAATTTTCAAAGTCATTATTGAATACACTCTGACTTTTAAACTCCATTTAAATCATTAAAATTTTTAATTGAACACACCTTCCTTAATGTAATGAGGTTTATTGGAGATTTTGGATTTCGATCCTATTCAAAGATGAAACAAAAATCAGTCTAATAGAATTGACACTACAATTAGGGGTTTGTAGGCATTAGACCATGGTCTAGTTGATTCACAAGAAACATACCCTAGTCTAGTAGAGTTTGTATGAATTTATCCTTTATCTTGATGAGATTAACCCTTTTCTAGTGAAACTTACCCTTGCTAATTGATTTTATAAGAGATTAAACCCTAGTATATAGGTTTTGCAAGAATTTGACCCTCATCTTATAAAAATAGAGCCTACTCTAGTGAAGTTAACTCTAGCTATATTGAAACAAACTGTTTAGATTATTAAAATTGACTTTAGTCAAATTAAATTAAACCATAATCCATTGAAATTAATTCTAGTCAAGTTGAAAATAGGCCATAGTCCATTGATTTGACCTTGGTCAAGTTGAAATAGACCCTATTCTCCATAGATATTTGACCTTTATCAATTAAGTTTAAGAGTTAAACCTTTGTATAATGGATTAGACCCTAGTTTATGATTTAAGAACTAAACCCTAATTTAGTTGAATTGAAGGAAATAGACCAATCTTTGTTTTCAAAGATTGAAACCTTATCTTTGATCATAGGCCATGGTTTTTACAGTCTCTTATGTTTAACCCTTATCAATTGACTTCGAAAACTGATACGAAATCGAACCAGATACGTTCAAACACCAAGATGAGCAATGGTGAGAAACTCAAACTGATAAATGCTCTCCCTATTTATGAGGAAGCACCCTTACCAATAAGTTCGAATTATCGCCCCAAAATCTAACTTGAAAGTTTGCAATTGATTATGGAACTAACAAACTTAGCAATAGAACTACTAAGCCCTTTAGTTATAAATAGATGAAGAATGTTCAAACAACCCAAGAAACTAATAAAAAGTTAATTGATTGATCAAACATGTAGATGTGAAACTAAATCAAACAAGTTAATTTAATCTCAAGAAATTCAATAAGGAGCACCTTAAGGAATAAGAGTTAACAACTCAAATAAAATTTCATTCAGAAATATATATTGATCTTATTGTTTTAGCCGAAATACATAGCTTTATTTATAGAGTTTTGGAATGATTCTAAACCCTAAAAGGACTAAGAGATAAGGAATCAAAATCAAACCTTTAAAAACTCCTAATATGTGGCTAATCGTATCCCTATAAGAAAGGATAAGATAAAGAGTAATCTAACCCTAATTAAAATCCTAAATTCATAGGAGGAAGTTCTCTTTATCCAATACTTCCAAAAATAGAGGAAATTAACTAAAAACGGGTCCATTACGAATGTTTTCTTGAAAAATTTGAAGCTCTTTTTGTAGGCAGCTTATATACTGTAAGGCGTGGTCACGCCTTATGGAAGTTGAGCTTCTGCTCCCTTTCTGCACAGCTCATAGGTTGTAAGGCGTGGTCATGCCTTATGGAAGTTGAGCTTATGCCCTATTTGCTCATTAATAGCAATTGATGTCACTATCTTCAAGGCATTGCTATCATCATCAAAACCATCAAAAGCATCATCATTAGCCATCTTCAAAACATGCTCCAAGTAATAATTTAAGGCTTGCTTGAACTTCTTACTCCTTGCTCGTGTCATTGGTCCTCTATAGGCTAGTGGATCCATGCTAGTTGACTTAGAGGCATCCTTGGTTGCATCATTCTCCCCCTCTTCGAAAGGATTCGACCTCGAATCAACGCCTTCATCAAAATCAAAAGGAGACAAATCAACAACATTAAAAGTAGCACTAATATTATACTCACCAGGTAAGTCAACTTTGTATGCATTATCATTGATGCGCTCTATTACTTCAAATGGATCATCACCACGTGGCATCAACTTTGATTTCCTTTGGTTGGGAAACCTTTCCTTCATGAAGTGCACCCAAACTCAATCACCAACTTCAAATACCATCTTTTTGCAGCCCTTATTGTGTTGTTTGGTGATTTGTTCATTGCGCCTTACAAAGTTTGCATGCACTTGTTCATGCAGCTTCAACACAAATTCAGCCTTCTTTGTGCCATCTAAATTCACTTGTTCACTCAAAGGTAAAGCAACCAAATCTAAAAGACTCAAAGGAATAAAGCCATAAACAATCTCAAATGGACAAAATTGAGTAGAAGAATGCATACTACGATTACATGCAAATTCAACATGCGGCAAACAATCTTCCCATGTTCTCAAGTTTCGTTTAACCATGGCCCTAAGTAACTGTGACAAAGTTCTATTCACTACCTCAGTTTGACCATCGTTTTAGGGATGACATGTAGTAGAAAAAAGCAACTTAGTTCCCAATTTACCCCATAAGGTCTTCCAAAAATAGCTCAAAAATTTGGTGTCCCTATCACTAACAATAGTTCTAGGCATACCATGTAAAGGTACAATTTCTCTAAAGAACAATTCAGCAATATGTTGTGTATCATCGGTTTTTCTACATGCAATAAAGTGTGACATCTTTGAAAACCTATCCACCACAACAAAAATACTATCATGCCCATGCTTAGACCTAGGTAATCCAAGCACAAAATCCATAGATATGTCAATCCAAGGAGAATTAGGTATGGGCAAAGGCATGTACAACCCATTAGGTTGTGATTTAGACTTAGCTTGCTTGCATACAATACAATTAGCATATAATCTATTCACATCAGATTTTATCTTAGGCCAATAGAAATGATCATGCAAAACATCTAAAGTCTCTTAAACACCAAAGTGTCCCATCAAACCACCTTCATGTGACTCTCTCACAAGCAATTCACGCATAGAACACATAGGAATGCATAGACGTTTTTCTTTGAACAAAAATCCATCATGTCTATAAAATTTATCAATAGCACCATGTTCACAAGCATGAAAAATAGAACCAAAATCGTGGTCATCAACATACAAGTCTTTGATATACTTAAAACCAAGCAATTTTATTTCTAAAGAAGCAAGTAAAGCATACCTTCTAGATAGTGCATTGGCAACTACATTTTCTTTACCTTGCTTGTACTTAATGACATAAGGAATCGCCTCAATGAATTCCCTCCACTTAGCATGGTGTTTATCCAACTTGTTATGTCCCTTCAAGTGCTTCAATGCTTCATGATCCGTGTGAATGACAAACTCCGGCAAAACACTTACAAACATACTAAGAAGAGAAAATTTAAGATTATTAGTGTCAAATAAAGTTTCCTTGTATATAAGTACAAGTACTCGCCTATTTTCACTCAAAGCCTTTCTCATGTCTCACTCTCTAACTAAGAAACTCACTTTTTTCTCGCTTGTTTCCTTTTTTTCTTGCACCTTACTCATTCTTTTGCTCACATTTTTGCGCAAACCCTCACTAAACTCTCCTTTTACCACTCTTTGCTCTCGCCCTTCATTATTTTCCACACAACTCTCCTTTTGCTTGTGCATCTTTTCTTTTTCATGTGCACTCTCACACTTTCTTTTTTCTTTCTCATATGCTTCCATTCGGTCCATTAGAACTTTTTGTAATTCACAAACTTCTTTAGGACTTAATGGTGCCAAAACATACGGTTATCCATCCATTACAAAAGAATAAGCATTGGTTCGACCATTATGAATTATAGATCTATCATATGACCATGGTCTACCTAGCAACATATGACATGCATGCATGGGAACAACATCACATAGTACCTCATCATGATACTTCTTTATACTAAATGCAACCCGTACTTGCTTAGTAACTCTAATTCCACTTTGATCATTGAGCCATTGCAAGGTGTATGGCTTAGGGTGCTTAATAGTTGGAAGTCTAAGTTTATCAACCATCATAGCACTTGCTACATTAGTACAACTACCCCCATCAATTATTAAACTACAATTAGCATCATGGTTTTGTACTTTACATGTAGTATGGAATATGTTTTCCCTTTGAGCATCATCATCAATAGGTTGTAAATTAAGAGCTCTAAAGGTTACAAGTACATTACTAACCTCACCCAATTACACATCATCACAATCCTCCAACTCAGGCATGTCTAGGTAATCCTCCTCACTATGTTCGAATTCTTCATCACTCTCAAAGACCACTTCACCATTTCGAATTGTCATGGTTCGCTTTTTGGACATTGGGAAGATATATGCCTATACCCCAAACACTTGAAACATTGCACTTTCTTTGATTTGAGGTCACTTTGCGTCGTTGGCTTAGTGTTAACAACAAATTTAGGGACTGCCTTGATGTCCTTTGATGCCTCACGACCCTTGTTAGGGGGCTGGTTGCTTCCTTTCCATGTGTTACTCCATTTTGAGCTAGGGGCAGCACTTCTGCTCTTGGTTTTTAATTGCTTTTCCACCTTTACGGCCATGTGCAACATGTCCTCCATCTCTATATAATGCTGCAATTCAATTATGCTAGCAATATCACGATTTAAACCATATAGAAATCTTGCCATTGTGGCTTCCCTATCCTCATCTATATTGGCTCTAATCATAGCTATCTCCATAGATTGCCAATACTCCTCAACACTCTTACTACCTTGTACTAAATTTTGTAACTTGTTGTACAAATCCCTTTGGTAGTGCGATGACACAAACCTTTTACGCATAATGCGTTTAACCTCATCCCATGAACCAACTTCGGGTTCCCCATAATGCCTACGACCACTCACCAATTGATCCTACCAAATGGCGGTATAATCACAAAATTCAACAATAGCAAGTTTAACCTTTTTAGACTCACTATAGTTATGACATTCAAAAACCCTTTCAACCTTCTTTTCCCACTCCAAATAAACTTCAAGGTCATTCTTACCATGAAAAGATGGTATTTTCATCTTAATGCTACCTAAATTAGTTTCAATTTTGGGTTGGAGATTATGTCTAGACCCTTTAGACTCACTTTCTTGGTCATTATCAAAACCATCCCCTCTAGACGTTTTAGGCATATCATTCAATAACCTAGTTAATTTGTCATCTTGTTTTTGAAATTGTTTTTGCATATGTTCTACTACATCTCTCAATTTATAAGCTAAATTTTCCAAAGTCAATGGTTGTTCAGATGACATGGTTAAACCAAAAGAATAGAAAATAAAATAAAAAAGACGTGATCAAGTGTTATACTCTGGAGGCTTCTTATAGTCAAAGGCAAAACAAGAAAAGATCACTCCCTCACGTGTTTCACTCACAAAGAATTAAATTCCTTATAGAAATTAAATCAAATTATTCTAGTAATCACAAGAACAAATTTTTCACAACCTCTTAACGTTTATTAATTCTAAAGTTCAATAGAACACTCGTGAATCAATAAAACAAATTATAAGCGTGTGAACAAAACAAGCTTACAACTAATTGAACAAGACTCAATTAACCCAAAAGAAAAGCTTTTTAAGAGAAAACAAAAAAAATTACCCAAGTCAAAATTTCAAGAATGAAGATCAGCTCCAATCAATTAAAAAGAATGGCAGAATGAATCAATCAAGAATCAATTCTTCAAGAACTACCCAACACAAACGGTTAGGGTTAGTTTTCCGTTCCTTTCTTTTTTTTTTGAAATATGCCTTAGTATGCGGGAAACAATGAAAATAGTATACTTTTTTTTTTATAATGATGCGAACAGAAATTGAGATGAAATAAAAAATAGACTCTTAATTGAAAAGAAAGTAAACCAACTTACAAGTTTGGCTCTCATACCAAATGATACAAACTCGAACCGGATACGTTTAAACACCAAGATAAGCAATGGTGAGAAACTCAAACTGATAAATGCTCTCCCTATTTATGAGGAAGCACCCTTACCAATAAGTTCGAATTGTCGCCCCAAAATCTAACTTGAAAGTTTGCAATTGATTATGGAAATAACAAACTTAGCAATAGAACTACTAAGCCCTTTAGTTATAAATAGATGAAGAATGTTCAAACAACCCAAGAAACTAATAAAAAGTTAATTGATTGATCAAACATGTAAATGTGAAACTAAATCAAACAAGTTAATTTAATCTCAAGAAATTCAATAAGGAGCACCTTAAGAATAAGAGTTAACAACTCAAATAAAATTTCATTCAGAAATATATATTGATCTTATTGTTTTAGCCGAAATACATAGCTCTATTTATGGAGTTTTGAAATGATTCTAAACTCTAAAAGGACTAAGAGATAACAAATCAAAATCAAACCCTAAAAGACTCATAATATGTGGCTACTCTTATCCCTATAAGGAAGGATAAGATAAAGAGTAATCTAACCTTAATTAAAATCTTATGTCACGACCCACTTTGGGGGCCCATGACCGGCACTAGGGAATGGGTAGGCTTAAGGCCACCGAAACCCGTAGTAAGCCTTACCAACCCGCAAATCCATATATACAATTAACCAAATATAAAGTAGTCATAATTGTCTTGCATAATAAATCACCATACTACCAACAGGAGTCAGAACAGTTATATAAATTTTAGAATTTCCTACTGCGGATACTCTAGAGTAAAAATGACAAGTATAGAAGTACAAGATAATTACAAAGTCCGAAGAAGAAGAAGTCGGACTGTCGAATGTGCGATGGCGAAGGTCTTTAACTATCACCGAAAAAATTACAATCAAATAATCTAAGGACTATTGCAACATTCACATGATATATTAGTTATTCAGAATAATATACCAATTTCTGAATATAATTGCAATCATAATATATAATCATACACCATAGTAATAAAATGATAAAAGAAGATAGTGTAAATAAATAAAGACATTTTTACTTTCACGGGACGTGTGACTAAGTAGAACCCTAACCCCAAATTCTACTTGACCATTTTGGCTCTCTTAATCCAAATAAGATCAGGAGCAATGGCTCCGGTCACTTAAGTATCCAAATAAGAAATCTAGTAGTCATTCGGCTCTCTTAATCCAATAAGATCATGGCCAGAGCAATGCTCGACCAGGGACCTTACCTCCGGTCTGGTCACTTAAGTATCCAAATAAGCCGAGCAATGCTCGACCAGGGACGTTACCTCGGCGAATTTACACAAATCAGCCCAGAGAGCCATGCTCGACTAGGGCAAACCCATAAATATCTTATTACATGTCCATGATCATTATCGGTAAGACGCGTCCCGATGTAACCCATCGGTGACATGTTCTACAAGCTACATTTCCCAATTCGCAATCATCACATATAATAAATATCATTATCCGATGAACTCATCCAACACATATCGAAATAAAGATTAAAGATTTAAGATAAAACAACGTGCAATTTGTGAGGGAAAAATAATAACGTTTGTCTTATTATAACATACTAATAATAATATTTATATTATTTCAAATATTAATAATCAAGTGAAATCATTTATTTTGCGATACTAATAATCATATTAAGCACAAATTCTAAATAGCATATTAAAATCAGACTAGCAATAGCGCCAAAGATTAAATGACTTTAACTCACGGTTTGATCGTTCCGGTCCGCCTCTACGCCTCGGGTGGAGTTTGGCGGGAAAAGTCAATTATCTAATAACAAAAGACATACAATTAATAGACATTCGAAAATTCTTCCTAAACTTAGACCCTAAGGTCGACTGCCTAGAATTAAATTGGACTCGAGGATTCTGCCGAAAATTTGACAGAACCTCCCCTAAATTACGGATATTTACCCCCGTAAAACGGGTCCAGGACCTGCCAAAAACATATCAAACATGCTGGAATTTAATAACAGGAGCCGGGCCACAAGAGCTGCATTAATACTTTCCGACTCCAAAACACCACAATCCAAACAATTTAATTTGATTTATTTTTAAACTACCCAACACAAGCAATTAATAGCCTCAATAACATTCTAATATTATAACAAAATTTTCGAGTCTAATAAAATTGTACCGAGTTAAAAATTAAAATATTCGCGTCCAGAAACACTGGGGTCCGGGGCCGGTCTTGCCAATGTTTCTGGAATTCCAAATCCAAGAGCCACGCTGACTCAGTTGCGAGTCCTAAGTACAAGAGTTTTGGCAGAAAGTGGCCTTGGAGGCGGCGGATCGGGGCCGAAAAGTCGCCGCTCACGCTGACACTTCCCAAGGCCTGCCGGCAGGATTTTCCGACGGAAGAGGTTGCTTCCGGGGTTTTGGGGATGGGGAGTCCGATTCCGGCGTCGGTTATGGGAAAGGACGCGCAGGAGGCCGAATCGACGATGGCGACCTCTTCGTCCTTCGCTCGTCGCTAGCGGAAAGGAAGGAGGAGGGAAGGCGCGGCTAACTGAGCGGGCCGGCAAAGCACGTGGCGGTCTTGCAGGAGAAGCAGCAGCGGTCGACGCGGGGAGAAGGAGAAGGAAGGGAGAAAGGAAAAGGAGGAGGGGAGGGGAAAAGGAGAGTTTTTTTTTTTTTTACAACTAAGGGTGTTACATTCTACCCCCTTAGAAAAAAAATTCGACCTCGAATTTTAAACCATGGCCCACTTAGGATTGAAATAAATGAGGGTAGAGGCTTCTCATTTCACTTTCGGTTTCCAGGTACACTCTTCGGACAAATGATTCCGCCACAAAACTTTGACCATCTGAATAATTTTAGAGCGCAACTGGCGAACTTGAGTATCCACGATCGGTGGCCGCTCTCGTAAGTCAAATCTTCACCAACTTCCACATTTTGTGGTTGTAACACATGCGAGGTCCGAAATATACTTTCTTAACATCGATATGTGGAATCACCGGATGCACGTCGGCGGAAGTTCGGTGGCAAGTCTAGTTTGTATGCCACATCTCCAATTCCTCAATAATCTCAAAGGGTCCCACAACGAGGTGCCAATTTGCCCTTCTTGCCGAACCGCATGACACACCACGCATAGGAGACACCTTCAAGAATACATATTCCCAACACTGAATTCCACGTGCTTCCAGTTTTGGATCCGCATAACTTTTCGCCTACTAAAAGTCATGTTTCATTTCGAATAGCAGGAATCTTTTCTGAAGTGATCTGAACCAATTTCCGATCCTGCTAACTTCCGTTCACCAACTTCTTCCCAACATACGGGGGATCTACACTTCCGACCATACAAGGCCTCGAAAGGTGCCATTTTGATACTTGCGTGATACCGTTATTATCGCGAATTCGACCAACGGTGAATACCAATCCTATTGACCACCAAAGTCTATCACGCACATCCAAGGCATATCCTCTAAAGTCTGAATAGTCCTTTCTGATTGTCCGTCCGTCTGAGGATGGAAGGCCGTATTGAAGTCCAACCTGGTACCAAGTTCCTCTTGCAACTTTTTCCAAAACCTTGAAGTAAATTGCATTTATGGACACTATGGAAACCGGGACGTGAAGACTGACAATCCTTTCCGGATACACTCTTGCATACTTAGCTACAGGTAGGTAGTCTTACTGGGAAGAAAATCGCTGACTTAGTCAATCGATCCACAATTACCCAGATGGAGTCATAACCAGCAAAAGTCTTGGGTAAACCTGATACAAAATCCATAGTAATCCTTTCCCATTTCCACTATGGTATAGGAAGCGGCTACAGTAAACCAAACGGCTTCTGATGCTCTAATTTAACTTGCTGAGACGTCAGACATTTGGAGACAAACTCTGCTACATCTCTCTTCATCCCGCTCCACCAATAATTTCCTTTCAAATCATGGTACATCTTTGTGGAGCCGGATGCCTAAGTTGTACAGTTATGAGAGCTTCTTCTAAAATCTCCTTCCTGAGATTATCCACATCGGGAACACATGCCTAGAGCCCATCATGAGGGTGCCATCATCATTTATAACAAAGTTATTAGCTCGACCCTGCTGCACATCTTCCAAGATTTTCTGCAACTGTGGGTCCCGATTCCGAGCCATCCCGATTACGTCGCTGACCACAAGACCTAATCCAAATGTGCTAATAATGCACCCGATTCTAATATCTCCACCGTGTAACCTTTGATCATACAGTTCATGCAACTCTCTAACCAAGGGCTCTCTTCTACACCGACATGAGCAAGACTACCCACCACTTTCAAAGCATTAGCCACAACATTCGCATTACCCGGGTGGTAGAGAATATTACAATCATAGTCCTTCAGAAGCTCTAACCACCTTCTCTGCCTCAGGTTCAAATCCTTTTGTTGAAAAATATATTTTAAGCTTTTATGATCCGTATAAATCTCGCACGTCTCTCCATAGAGATAGTGCCTCCAAATCTTTAATGCAAAAATTACTCACGCCATCTCCAAATCGTGGGTCGGGTAATTTTGTTCATGCTTCTTCAATTGCCTAGACGCATAAGCTATTACCTTTTCATTTTGCATCGAACACAACCCAAACCCACTCTAGGCCGTGCATGATACACCGTGAATCCACCAGTCCCGGAAGGTAAGGTCACACCGAGTCAAGTCAAACAGTCCTTGACTTTGAAAGCTTCTTCACACGCCACCACCGAAACGACATTTTCCGAGTCAACTTAGTCAAAGGCGCTGCTATCCTCGAAAAGTCTTGCACAAATCGTGGTAGTAGCACCCTAGAAAGTTACGCACATTCACCACCGGCACCACCGGGTTGGCCTCGCCATTCGATCCGCTCCACTTCTTAGGGTCCTTGAATACCCTCTTTGTACACTATGTGCCTAGAAAAGCAACGCTTTCCAACCGAACTTCGCACTTGGAGAACTTAGCGTACAATTGATGTTCCCTCAAAGTCCGAAGTACTATCCTCGAAGTGCCACGCGTGCTCCTCTTCGCTTTTGAATAAACCAAGATATCATCAATGAATACGATGACAAAACGATCCAGAAATTCCTTGAACACTCGATTCATCAAATCCATAAAAGCCGGGCATTAGTGAGTCCAAAGCGACATCACCGAAACTTATAATGCCCATAACGCGTCTTTGAGCGTCTTTGGCACATCTTCACCACGGATCCTTAACCGGTGATACCCCGATCGTAGATCAATCTTGGAGAAATACACCGCCTCCCTGAAGGCCGATCGAATAGGTCATCGATGCGAGGAAGCGGATACCGACACGAATCGTCACCTTATTCAGTTCTTGAATCGATGCGTAGACGCAAGGTACCATCCTTTTCTTCTACGAGCGAGGCAGGCGCACCCCAGGAGAGCGTACTAGTCTAATGAAACCCTTATCTAGTGGAGGTCTGCAATCCGCTCCTTTTTAGCCTCTCTAACTCGGCCCATTCGATGGGCGGCAAAGAAATAGGTGTTGTGCAGTATCCGTCCGATACGATTCTATCTCTATTGGGCGGTAATCCGGTGGTTCTTCCGGAAACACATCAAGAAACTCGCATGAAAACCACCGGAACGTCTTCGACGCAACCTTTCCTTGCAGAGGTATCCCTAACCAAAGCCAAATATCCCTGACATCCACGGCCAAGCATCCGCCTACTGCAATCGGCCGACACGAGGGTTCGAGGAGAAGGTATACCGCTCCACCTTTAAAATAGAACTCCGAGTCTCGTGGAATTGAAAAGTCAACTTGTTTCTCCCTGCGGTCAACATGGCGAAATGCATAGCTAACCAATCCATTCCCAATATCACATCAAAATCCATTACATCTAAAAGAATTAGGTCAAGAACCAAATCCGTCCCTCAGCGGACATCGGACACGACGGATACCGACATCGTTCTAAGGCCTTACTTAGCGTGGTGACCGACATCTAATTCAAGCCTAGCGGTGTGGACATCCAATCTTAAGGCAAAACTAGGCGATAATGAAGAATAGGTGGCCCGTGGTCTAACAAAACTCTAGCCTCGGAATGACAAACAAGAATAGTACCCGACACCACGGCATTTGAGGCTCGGCGCATCTTGAGGAGTAAGGGTAAACACTCTAGCTTGCCCCGGCCTAACTGCTGAGACCACAGGCTCGACCTTGAACCCCGCCCCGGACCGGCCTCCCCAAGATCTACCTCCAAAACTACGGCCTACCGGCCAACAAACTGAGATCCATCTTGAAATGTCCCGGGGTTGCAGGGAAAAGTCGGGTCGGTCGCCTCAGCTGACGAGCCTTGTGGAAAAGGCCGGTCGACTGAAATAGCGAGGACACTCTCGAGCCATATGTCCCATCTCACCACACCTAAAGCAGGCTCCACTTGGATGTTAGGCACGGTCCACGATGTGACACGCCACACATCCGACAAGTCTTGCCGGCCCTTAAGAGCCATGCCTTGAACTCCGCCCACTACCACTGGAAGCCCGACAGTCTCAGATCCTCGCTACTCCTCCGATTACGCCTACCCTTTCATGGATGCGGTGACTTCTCTCGCACGGCCTCGCTCCGGTACCTCAGAGTAACTTCCACTACCATAGTACGGCAGACGGTGTCATGACCGATCGACCTCAACCCGGTTTTCTTCTTCCTACAATCGTCAGTCCCTTGACTAAACCCTCGTGGCGTCATCTCCATCCGCCTCGCCATGTCGAACTTCTAGGAAGCCGCTCCTCCTAGATTGAACCAAGGAAACAAACTCGGGCCGAGCCTGAAATGTATTTGTTGTTCTTTTGCTCCTCAGTCCCCGGCGACAAGGTGCATACCTACTCGGTTAAACAAATTGCACTGGTGTATTCGACCACAGATGATTCTCCCTTAACTAACCTTTCAAACCTCTCCTGTACTCACCGCTTACACCGAAAGGGATGAAGTACTCTTCGAATCGCTCTGAATTGCCTCAACGACAACCCATCCAGAAAGGGGCGGATATAATCTCTAAACCACTGGGATGCTATTCCCTTCAAGGAAAACCCGGCCATCTCGATGGTCCTCCTGTCGGAAAGGCAAATCGGACGCCCTCTTTCAACCTCATCCAAAAAGTCCAAAGGGTCTCCACCGTCCCATCAAACTCCACAGTCTTAACTTGGTATACTCAGACATAGGGACATCGTCCGAATTCTTGATACCGGACCCACTAGCACGACTTCCTGCACCTTGAGCAGACTGCTGCTGCTGGAAGACTAGCAACTGCTCTAAAGCCCTCTGCATCCCAGTCATACCGGACACAAAAGCCTCCACTAGAATTTCACGACTCATGTACCTCCCGAGCCTCGCCTGATCCTGGTTGGTACCGCCGAGGCCTACCTCGCCTTCGGTACCATGGGGTGGGTCAGGGTCCGAGGAGCCGTCGAGCGTAAAACTCATCTTCGCCTTCCCGGGCCGATCACTGCAGCTACCGCCGTTCTCGGCATTGGCAAGAGCTGAAAATGAACAACAAGTTATTAACCCAACAGACTCTCTAACGTATAAGCGCAGATACTAGAATCAACGAAACATGCAAGGACAGACTCAATTTTTCCTAGTTCCCGCAGTAGTTTAGAAAGCTAACCTAGATCGAAGGAAAAACTAAACCTAAGCTCGATACCAACTTTGTCACGACCCACTTTGAGGGCCCATGACCTATGACTAGGGAATGGGTAGGCTTAAGGCCACCGAAACCCGTAGTAAGCCTTACCAACCCGCGAAATCCATATATACAATTAACCAAATATAAAGTAGTCATAATTGTCTTGCATAATAAATCACCATACTACCAATGAGTCGAACAGTTATATAAATTTTAGAATTTCCTACCTGCCGGATACTCTAGAGTAAAAATGACAAGTATAGAAGTACAAGATAATTACAAAGTCCAAGAAGAAGAAGTCCTGACCGCCGAATGCGCGATGGCGAAGGTCTTTAACTATCACCCGAAAAAATTACAACCGAGATCACGGGTCTAGAGTGAGTCAAAATCAAATAATCTAAGGACTATTGCAACATTCACATGATATATTAGTTATTCAGAATAATATACCAATTTCTGAATATAATTGCAATCATAATATATAATCATACACCATAGTAATAAAATGATAAAAGAAGAGAGTGTAAATAAATAAAGACATTTTTACTTTCACGGGACGTGTGGCTAAGTAGAACCCTAACCCCAAATTCTAACAGCCATTTTGGCTCTCTTAATCCAAATAAGACTGGCGCCCCGAGAGCAATGCTCGACCAGTGACCTTACCTCCACCGTCACTTAAGTATCCAAATAAGAAATCTAGTAGTCATTCGGCTCTCTTAATCCAATAAGATCGGGCGCCCCGAGAGCAATGCTCGACAGGGACCTTACCTCGGTCCGTCACTTAAGTATCCAAATAAGCCGAGAGCAATGCTCGACTAGGGACCTTACCTCCCGTAATTTACACAAATCAGCCCAGAGCCATGCTCGACCGTGGCAAACCCATAAATATCTTATTACATGTCCATGATCATTAATCGGCATGTTCTACAAGCCACATTTCCCAATTCGCAATCATCACATATAATAAATATCATTATCCCGATGAACTCATCCAACACATATCGAAATAAAGATTAAAAATTTAAGATAAAACAACGTGCAATTTGTGAGGGAAAAATAATAACGTTTGTCTTATTATAACATACTAATAATAATATTTATATTATTTCAAATATTAATAATCAAGTGAAATCATTTATTTTGCGATACTAATAATCATATTAAGCACAAATTCTAAATAACATATTAAAATCGGACTAGCAATAGCGCGAAAGATTAAATGACTTTAACTCATGATTTGATGCGTTCCACACCTCCTACGCCTCGGGTGAAGTCAAGGGAAGGCTGAATTATCTAATAACAAAAGACATACAATTAATAGACATTCGAAATTCTTCCTAAACTTAGACCCTAAGGTCGACCGCCTAGAATTAAATTGGACTCGAGGATTAAAATTTGACAGAACCTCCCTAAATTACGGATATTTACCCCCCAGTAAAACGGGTCCAGGACTGCCAAAAACATATCAAACATGCTGGAATTTAATAACAGGAGCCGGGCCACAAGAATCGCATTAATATTTTCCCGACTCCAAAACACCACAATCCAAACAATTTAATTTGATTTATTTTTAAACTACCCAACACAAGCAATTAATAGCCTCAATAACATTCTAATATTATAACAAAATTTTCGAGTCTAATAAAATTATACCGAGTTAAAAATTAAAATATTCACGTCGTAAAACACCGGGTTCAAGCCGGCCCGCCAACGAATTCAACCGGGCGCCACGCCAAGCTCGTTGGGAGTCCGGTACAAGAGTTTTGGCCGGAAAGTGGCCGGGCGCGGATCGGGGCCGAAAAGTCGCTGCTCACGCGACACTTCCCAAGGCCGGCAAGGATTTTCCGACGGAGGAGGGTTGCTTCCGGTTTTTGGGGATGGGGAGTCCGATTCCGGCCGGTTTGCGGAAAGGACGCCGGCAGGGAGTCCGAATCGACGATGGCAGCCTCTTCGCCCTTCGCTTGTCAGCGGAAAGGAAAGAGGAGGGAAGGCGGCGGGCGGCAGTGGGGTGACGGGGAGAGGCAGAGAGGAGAGGAAGGGAGGAAGGAAAAGGAGGAGGGGGAGGGGAAAAGGAGAGATTTTTTTTTTTTAAATATATATATATATATATATATATAATTATTATTATTACAACTAAGGGTGTTACATCTTAAATTCATGGGAGTAAGTTCTCTTTATCCAATACTTCTAAAAATAGAGGAAATACGAATGTTTTCTTGAAAAATTCGAAGCTCTTTTTGTAGGAAGCTTATATACTGTAAGGTGTGGTCACGCCTTATGGAAGTTGAGCTTCTGCCCCTTTTCTGTGCAGCTCACAGGTTGTAAGGCGTGGTCACGTGTTATGGAAGTTGAGCTTATGCCCCATTTGCTCATTAATAGCAATTGATGTCACTATCTTCAAGGCATTGTTATCATCATCAAAACCATCAAAAACACCATCATTAGCTATCTTCAAAACATGCTCCAAATAAGAATTTAAGGCTTACTTGAACTTCTCATTCCTTGCTTGTGTCATTGGTCCTCCATAGGCTAGTGGATCCATGCTAGTTGACTTAAAAGCATCCTTGGTTGCATCAAAGACTAAGCTCTTGTTTTTAATATTTTAAACCCTTATCTTTGATTGTAAGAGCTAAACTTTAATTTAGTTTAATTACAAAGAATAAACCACTTTTAGATAAATTTTAAGGAGATGCAGAGGTGGTGAATATGATTTTGCTAGCTCTAAGCATTAAGATTAACTTCCTTTGATAATTTTCATTTCTGGACCCAAACCTAAGCTTGGTTTATGAATTTTTCTTTATATTTGATTTTATGCATGTTGGTTAGTGGATAAAATATATGTATATATTTATTGTATAATTATGCTTAGAATGAATAGAATGGTTAACTATGAATATGTATTGAGACTTTGAGCTAAATATATCCAAGGCAACTATAAGGATTATGAGTAAGTAATTTTTAATTGTCATTGGTCCAAAAAAAGAAGAAGTTGAATATGAAAATAAAATCATGAAGATGAAAAGAAAGCTTTAAATAAATAAAGAATATGAAGTAAAAGAAAAATTAAGATGGGAATGAGAATAATTAAGCCTTAGGTGGCGAAGAGCGGACATATAAGTGTCAAACCTTTCCATTGATGTGAGTTCTTAGAAAATATTAGTCTGTTATCTTTAGAGCAATTTTAATCCGTTGAGCGACAATCCTTTCACTCAGTACTATCAGATCATTAAAGCCAATTTTTGTGCTTGCTCAATGCACTAATTATCTCTTCCCCCTTAGCATCAAATATGAAGATCAAGATAAAATCATAAAGTAATAGTATCAATATGAAGATCAAGATGAAATCATAAAGTAATAGAGGCGAGACAGTCATAGAGTATATAAAGGCAACGAACATAGCATGTAAAACTAAGAAACTTTATGTGAGTAAAAAAATGATCTCTATAAAAAAAAAAATCATAAGAATAAACTGGATTATTTAAAAAAGTTTATTATACATAAATGGAAAGCTGTATTAATTTAGTTTCAAAAATAAATTTTATATAATTTTTGAAGCTTGAAACTAGAATATCAAATTTTTAACTAAATTGATCTCAAACTGTTAGACTAAATTATATCCGAACCGATCCGACCCACCTTTTGAACATGTCTATCTAGAGATAATGAAGTGGAGTGAAATCGGGTGGTACGATGCCCTTCTAGGATTCCGTTACCATAGCCTGCCACCTCATCCTCTTCTTCTTATACGAGCAGCCAAAAGTACTGTGCGAGTGATGCAATGAATCTCTTAAACGACTGGCTGCGTGGTCACGGTGGTGGTGGCGGCGGCGGCGATCGGGGTGATGGTGGGTGGCACAAAACAAAATTAGACGGTGGTTAAAATTAAAATTTGGTCATAGGCGGTGTATTCGGACTTTCCAAGTGTGCCGCTTATGCCAATTCAAAAAGAAAAAGAAGTAATTAAAATCACACATTTATTGTAGTCAGAAGAAAACAGTGTTCTGCGTATGCATCGTTGATCACAGACAGCTCATTGTACTGCATTTTCAATTCGCCATCGGGAATCGCCCAAACTAATTAACTATAGCAAATAAGTAAGCAAGGCTGTGCCGAAATCCGTTATTCCAACATTTCTTTTTTTTAAAGTTATAACATAGTTTGATAAATTATTTTAATATCATATTAATTCGTCATGAGTCATCAAACAGCTCCGGATTAAAATTAATCTCAGAATTTGATAAGTTGGGAGAAAATAAAATAAAGAGGGAAAAAAAATTATTTTCTTTTATATTTGGATAGAAAAATAATAAATAAATACAAGGATAAGAGTGTAATTATAAATTAAATGGTGAATTATTTTCTCACTTTTTTTCTTACATTTTCTCCATTTTAAGGAGAAAATAAAAATAAAAATAAAAATAATTCTTTTATTTTCCACTCATTTTTCAAATAAAAAAATAAAAATCCTTGTTTATTTTCCATATTCTTTTTCCTTTAATCAAAACATGGGTACAATTAATATATACTAATATGTTTCATTAAAAATAATGAATTAAAAAAATTATATAAAATGAATAATAACATAATTCTATAAATCTCTTTGATATATTTTCTAATTAAATGAGAATTTTAATTAAAAACTACTTGACAATAATTTATTACGAAATTCTCTCTTTTCCGCACCCACCATACACTGTATATAATACTGAGAGCTCGTTCAACATAAACATTGTTAAATTTCTCCATACTTCTTCCATCACTGCTAGTTGTGTACCCAGAACTTCTACTATTACGAACTAACAATGAGAATTTAAAAATTCAAATTATAATTTTTTTTTAGCTGGAAATTACTGCTATCAAAAAATAAAAACGAGAAAATAAAAAGTTGAATTGACAAAGTTCTTATTAATTGATATATATAAACATTGTGAAAATTATTATAAATTTAATATAAATAAAGACTCCTAGAGGAATATATTCCTATAGACTTTGAAATTAAACTAAATTATCATTATTATTTGTTATAATCATTATTTATATCCTTAATGTGATTAATTTTTTAATGGATTAAATATAGATGCAGAGTGTTACTACTTTTATAAAGTTTTACTGATATTATTTTTATCATAATTATTTATATTATTCTTAAGGTAATTAATTTTTTTTAATATTATAAAATTTTAAGATTTATTTGCTTATCTTCAATTTTAGGGTGTTTGATTTTATTCTTCTACTTTAGTATATATATATTTTCTTAAAAGAATTATAAAGTTTATTTATTTATCTAAAGTTTTTAAAAAATATTTTTTCACATAGCTTCTTGTTTTGATTTCTCTCTAAGTGTAGATACTTAGATATCTATTTCAGTATTTTCATTAAATATATATGTCACTTAAAATACATTATACCGGTAAACATTATTTTAAGTTAGTTTCTCCAAATAAAAGAATATGAATAGAAAATTCTATTACTAAATTTTATTTATTTAAATAATTCACCTATTTTTCTAGGAATAAAGATTTCACGTTGTTCAGATCTCAAAATCATAAATCATTATTTAATTAATATTTTTAAAATATTCAGATTGTTCAAAATCAAAATATTACCATATGCACTAATAAGTTTTTTTATTATTCCTTTTGTTAAATAAATTAAGCGACGTCATTCAAATCAAGTTGGCAGCCTCGAGGGACGCGGATGTGGACTATAGAGGTAAAGGGACATGAAGGAACCATGCTTGCTTAGATACTGCAGAAAAACCATCCAGCCAGACAGTGGGTACAGCTCACTTCATTTCTTCACCAACAGGAAGAAGCTTCCTGCAGTAACTATTACTGACCCTTTCTTCTAAACAAGAATCAATCTGTGCCCTCTCTGTTCTTTTTTTTGTCAACACCGACACTTGCCCTTCAAAAAAGAAAGAAAAAGAAAAAGAAAAAGGAACGGTATGAGTGAGACTTTACAGAGTGAAAGTGGATGAGCTAGCTTGCTTAGTTGAGTTTCTTTTTTCTTTTGCAAGATTTCTTTTTCTTGCACTTCAATCTAATAACATTCTCATTAGAGACTCTGTGTGTGTGTGTGGTAGAGAAATGGGTGGCCACCATAGAAATATATGGTCTTTCTTTGTAGTAGCTGTGTTGCTGGTGACTTGCATTAATGGAGAAGACCCTTATAGATTCTATTCGTGGAATATTAGCTATGGTGATATCTACCCACTTGGTGTAAAACAACAGGTAACAAACCATAGTAAAACAGCAGTGCCATGTCTTTCTTCTCTTTTTCTGGTTTTTCTTCTTTTCTTTTCTTATGTTTGTCACTGTTTTTGCTCCTTTTCTTTTAGAGGTTAATATGCATTTTGTAATGGCAGGGAATATTAATAAACGGGCAATTTCCAGGGCCACAGATTGAGTCAGTGACCAATGATAACTTGATTATCAATGTTTTCAATAGCTTGGATGAGCCTTTCCTCATCTCTTGGTTAGTTCAACGTTTCTTGAACATATGTTGTCTTACTCTTACATTTCACATGTTTTCATTTATTCTCTGTTTAATTATATTTTGCATATCAGATGGTCTGCACAGTGCCCTGCCTCTAAGGCTACTAATTTCTTTATTTTTAGTTTTCTCCACAATTCGAACCCATGACCTTCTGCATTATGAAATGACATTCGAAAAATTGCTATTCTGCTAGCCTGATGAGCCCTGTCAGGAACTTAACATTTAGGTATGCTGGATGTGTGATAGATCTAGATCTTTTGGCTTCCTTTCCTCAAAGTGGAAAAGTCTGGTATTAAATTACGCTTGTTAGGCTAAGCCCTCGGAAGATTATCAGAAAAATAATATGAATCTCACAATGGATATTGATAGGATTTCCAAATTATGGACCACCAAGAATTAGACTTATATAATTGTCTTTTATGATGACATATGGAGTCGATTCATGATTGTTATGACAGTTTGTTCAGTTGACATGTGCAAGTCTGGTTTTGTATTAAAAATGGTATTAAATGCTTACATATATCTGTTGAAGTTCTCATGTTCTTACCATATTATGAGTGAAACCCAAGTTCTGGAATCTGCATCATATATCCATATCAAAGTAGGAAAAGAGCAATTTCCTCTATACTGTGTTTTTGAGCTTGTTCAGATCTATACAGTTGCTTCTGTTTTTCGTTGGTTAAAACTGCATTTTGCACTGTTAACTTCGGGGTTATCTCAAATCGGAACCTGTTATTATCCTATTTTATGAAGTCAGCTCTAAATTTAATAAATCATTGCAATTGAAAACCTTGATGAATAAGTTTTCGTCAAACAAATATTATTTTTTTCTTTGAAATGTGTTACACATAAAGAAAAGGACCTTGTGGCTAAATTTTATTACATGATGCTTACAATCTTGTATGAATACCGAAAACCTTAGATTAATTTTGTCAAACAACAGTAAGGAGAGAATTTGCTGCTAGTCAATTGTAATTCACGTGACTCTCTCTCAGGAATGGTGTGCAGCAGAGAAGGAACTCATGGCAAGATGGTGTCTATGGCACCAATTGCCCCATCCCACCTGGGAAAAACTTCACTTATGTGCTTCAAGTGAAGGATCAGATCGGCAGCTACTTCTACTTCCCTTCCCTGGGCATGCACAAGGCTGCAGGAGGCTATGGAGGCTTCAAAATCGCAAGTCGGTCAGTCATTCCTGTACCATTCCCTCCTCCAGCTGGTGATTTCACCGTTCTCGCGGGTGATTGGTTCAGGATGAATCACACTGTAAGTATCGTTCAGAACTGACCTGGAGAAAATAAATCCTAAAATCCATCTTTGGTAAGTCACCTCTGTTACTTGATGGCTGCATACTGCATCTTACAGGATCTAAAAGCAATTTTGGATGGTGGAAGTGATCTTCCTTTTCCTGATGGGCTGCTTATTAATGGCCGTGGATCAAATGGGTACACATTTTCAGTGGACCAAGGTAAACGATTCTGCAGTTTGTCAAGTTCAAAATTTTTATGTATATGATAGTGACTCAATTGGTATCGTTTTGTGTGTTCAATGCTGGAACAGGCAAGACTTACAGATTTCGGATATCAAATGTGGGGCTTACAACTTCCATAAATTTTAGAATCCAAGGGCATAAAATGTTATTAGTGGAAGTTGAAGGCACTCACACACTCCAGAACACTTATGATTCCCTTGACATTCATTTGGGGCAATCTTATTCTGTGTTGGTTACAGCTGATCAACCAGCACAAGATTATTACATAGTCGTGTCAACACGATTTACCTCTCAAGTCTTCACAACAACCTCCATTCTTCATTATAGTAATTCAGCAGGAAGTGTCTCAGGTCCTCCCCCTGGTGGGCCAACTATTCAGATTGACTGGTCTCTTGAGCAAGCCCGATCTATTAGGTATTCTCCAAATTCTCACATCTTGAATCAGCCCTGTTGATTAGAAAAGGAGGTCTGAAATGAATTAACGTTTGTGGAATCTTGAGTGTTGATCCAATAGGTTCTTTATAAAGAGCATAAATTCATTTTTCACCAAATTAAAATGAATCTATGGAAGTGGCAATCCTGTGTATATTTACTGTTATGAATGTAAGAGAAGTGACCTTTACATGCTACTTCTTATTAATTTGTGTCATCTCATTCTTTTCATCAGGCGGAATCTAAGTGCAAGTGGCCCAAGACCTAACCCCCAAGGGTCTTACCATTATGGATTGGTCAACACAACTCGTACAATTAGATTACAAAACTCTGCTTCAATGATTAATGGCAAGCAGAGGTATGCTGTCAATAGTGTGTCCTTCACCCCTGCTGATACTCCTCTTAAACTTGCTGACCACTTCAATATCCCTGGAGTTTTCTCCCTCGGAAGTATCCCTGACAACCCCACCGGTGGAGGTGCTTACCTCCAGACTTCTGTCATGGCTGCTGATTTTAGAGGTTATGCTGAAGTTGTTTTTGATAATCCAGAAGACACTCTGCAGTCATGGCACATTGATGGCCACAACTTCTTTGTCGTAGGGTAAGTTCATTTGGCTGTATATACGTTGATTACTTTGCATTTTAATTTTTTCATTCAAAGTTCTTAGTAGTGAATGATGATTCTGAGATGTTAAAAGGTTTCATGGAACTTGCCATTCATTTGCTATTCTCTAAAGGCTTTTTCCCATTACTTGTAGTCGAAGATATTATCTTCTGGATTTATATTTTTAACATATTTTACATTCTGATGGGCAGGATGGATGGTGGGCAATGGTCGCCAGCCAGCAGATTAAGTTATAATCTGAGAGATACAATTTCTCGTTGCACAGTTCAGGTAGAGCATCGATCTGTTACTAACTTCCAAAAATATCTGATCTTTTTTCAATGTTGTCAGGAGTAGTATTAGAAGACGTTTGATTGCTTCCTTTATTGTTCAAGTGCACAAGCTTACAGCAATGCTGGAATTTCATTTTTCAGTTCTCACTTCTAATGTGTCAGGATATAGCCAACTAGCGTTGTTCAATTTAGTTTGTCATGCATTCTGCTCAATATCACATGACCCCAAAAGGGCAAACAGGCCACCACTTTTTTTAGCACTGGCTTGCAATATTTTGCAACGACAACTGAAAAATTTATTATTTTTCAACTATGATTTCGTTAATTATGCAATTCTCGTCCTAATTGAGGTACTAATTTGTATCTTTCGTCTTGTTTGTTCTAAACACAGGTCTATCCCAAGTCATGGACTGCGGTTTACATGCCATTGGACAACGTTGGGATGTGGAATGTAAGGTCTGAGAACTGGGCTCACCAGTATTTAGGACAGCAATTTTACCTTCGTGTTTATTCTCCAGCAAATTCATGGAGAGATGAATATCCAATCCCATCAAATGCACTTCTGTGTGGTCGGGCAGCAGGTCGTTGAACCAGGCCTGTACGGTTAGAGGACTGAAAGAATGAATGTCATGAAAGGTTGACATGATCTTAGTCTGTCCATGGAGTGCAGATTTTTATCAGGAAAAAGAGCAAATTTTAACCTATGTATTGCATACTTTTCCCTGTTTCTTCATCTCATACATCACTTCCGGCCTGATAGTCCATTGTAATAGCCCGAGCTAGCTAGATTCTTTACGTCATAATATTATTTGTTGTAAACTCCGCATTCATTCTATATAATTCAAATTTTCAGGCTATGAATCTTTCCTTTCTTCTTTTGTCATTTTTATGACTGCATTGAAACCAGAAAAATGATTTTGAAAAATAGAAGGCTTAATTGGCAAATAAATCATGTGTTTAGCATTATAAGTTTTCATTTTTTTTTAATATTACCAACGTATTTGATATTTATTTTTTAGTTTTGGACTCCATGGAAGTTATTAAACAAAATTTGTTTTGTGTGAGGAATTTTTAGATAAATATGATATACCACATCATTCATAGATAAATTGAATTAAATATTAAAATATGATATTATTTATTAAGTGTTATATTTGAATTGGTTGGATTTTATATGGGTTGTAGTGATTTTAAATAAATTAACCAATGTAAATGTAACACTTAATAAATAATTTCACAAATCTATTTAATTCAATTTATCCATAAATAATGTGGTCGATTGAATTTACCTAAAAAATTCTCAACCTAAAATTTCTTACTTATTTGGTTAGGAATGATAATAGGTATTTATACCTTATTTATACCTATTTGGCTAATAAATATTAAATTCGTCCCTATATCCATAGAATTTCGGTGATCCGTGGGTAATCCACTGCCCAAATAGTTATTGAATATAATAAAACCCTATAAGATAATATTATTATAACTAAAAAATATTAATTCTTATAAAAATATTATTTATTTATCAATTATTAATTTATTAATAAGTTAATATTTATTGATTTAAAAATTTATATTTAATTAGTTGTTTATGTTTATGTTTATGTATGAGTTATGAATTAAAAGAAAAGCATATGGTCAAAAGTTAGTGTGCATATAATAGAATTTAAAAGTTAACATTTATATATATAAATAGTAGAGGTTATATACGTATAGGCTAAAAAAATTTGTTATTTTATATATTAAGCAAGGTGATAGGTCTAAATTATGTATATATATTCAGGATGTTCTAATGCTTTAATAGTATATTTAATATATATAATATAGTGAAAATAAGTGTTTATGCCTTACTTAAGCTTAATTATTTATTTTTATATAATATTAATTATGAGAGGAAAATATGGAGAAAAATACTAAAAAAAAAAGCTTAATTAGACATGTTTATATCAAGATCTAAGATTAAGACGTGTGGACTGCTAATTGCTGGGTTAGCCCAATTCTACTATTTACTTAAGGGATATTTTCATCATTTTATATTATTATTAGGATTTATATTAATAGTTAAGAATTATTGTAGGATAATATTTGGTGGAGATAAGGATACTTATAGTCTTATCTATTAAATAGACTTATATTAGGTATACATATCTTTAGGGAGACTTACTTAAATGAGGTCTCTTTACTTAGAGGATGACTTTTCTCTATATATATCTCTGCAAATCTAGTTCTAAAACGAGGAGGAGAGCTCTCTCCTATACATTCTCTGCAACTGTCCACCATTATTTTTTCTATAATTCTTCTATAAATATTTAGTTTTTAGTTTTCATTGTTCTTTTAAGATCTAATGAGCTTTTTAAAAAAGTGAAGAGTGAGGACCAATCATATTCCTACTCGAAAAATTCTTGACTTAAAGGGAGCTTTTACTTTTGTATTATTTTTATGTCTTTCTATTTAATTACAGTGACCATTGGATTAAATATGTTAGACTAGTTTTTATAAGTATTTAGTTTAACCTTTTTATTTATGTATGAACCTTGTTATTTATTTATTTAAATGAGTGATTCTTTTACCTTCATATCTTTATTAGTTTTAGTTATTATTATTAGTTAACTATCATATTAATTTAACAATAGTAATTGTTATAAAAGTATTTAGGCTGAATGTAATAAAGACATCATGTTTACTTCAATCTATGTTGGTAGAAAAAACTTTAGTTGCATCAATAGTTTGAATTGCTAGAGAAAAAGGCACATTACCATCTCATTCATTAGATCATAGCTTAAAGTAAAATAAGAGGATTACTAAGTAATTGGCTAGACTAAATACTGTCTTTAGCATATAGTTTTAAATCATAAGTATTTATATTTACATTGCATGTCTATTTATTGTTTGGTTACTTTACTTTATGAATATTATTCCCTCAAAAATATTGGCTTAGAGTCTTTAGATTTACTTTTATTGTTTTATGTTGATAATTAGTCTTTGTAATAAGTGGCCTCATAGTTCTTTAAGAGATTGACCTCGAGGTGAATTTACCACTTTACTATAGAAACAGTTCGTGCACTTGCGATTACTAACTTAGACACATCAAGTTTTTGACGCCGTTGTTGGAGAACTGTGTCCAAATTTTATTATATTGATTAATTGCCAAAAGAGTCTTGTATTTGTTTATTTATTTTATGATTTGTTTTGTTTACGTGTTTTTATTTTATTTTTAAATTTTATTTTTTAAGTTTTTAAATATGAATTTTCTTTTTTATACGTGAAGAAGGAAAACTAAATCAAGTGATTCATTAACTCAAAAGATTAAAGAGAAATTAAAAGAAGAAGTTGAGATCATGGCGAACCCACTAAGAGAAGTAGGAGCTGAAAGGCGAATGGCAATGAAAGATTATGCACGGCTTATAATTGGTAACACTACTTCATGCATAGTTTTTCTAAGTAATGCATTAAGAAATTAGAAACTCAAAAATATTCATTTTTATACTTTCTTTATTTTATATAATGCTTAGTGAAGATACACTCACATTCATTAGAGAATTTTATGTTATAGTTCATACTTTCCCATTATCTGAACTTGATAATGATCAACTAAGAATGAGGTGTTTCCCTTATTCATTGAAAAAAAAGAGCAAAGACTTGGTTAATGACTTTGCCTCCAAATTCTTTGAGAACTTGGGATGAAGTGTATCAAAAGTTTATGAGTAGATTTTACTCATATAAAAAGACTAAAGAATTAAGGGCTGCAATTTCTAATTTTTATCAAAAGGATACTGAGTCCTTTCATGAAGCATGTGATCACTTCAAAACACTTATATTACAATTCCTACACCATGGAAACCTACTTCTAATAATTGACCAATCATTTTTATGATGGATTGACAGAGCAATATTAGTATATGGTTGATAATGCAGTTGGGGAGGCTATATTAGAAAGAGCAGTTGATGAAGTTTATAACATCTTCGAGATGTTAGGAGCCAATTCTCAATAAAAGAGTATGATGATAAAAAGAGTAGAAGTGAATAAAGTAGTAGCTAGTAGTGAGATGGTCATGCAATTGATTGAAATGACTAAGCAAGTTAAATGTTTGCTTCAACAAGAAACGCACCAAGCAATAAGGTATGTGGTATTTGTGGTCTTTATGGTCATGGTGCTAATGTTTGTCCATCTTTTAATAATTATAGAGGAATATGTATGACCAAGTAAATTTGATTTATTCTTACCAATCCAGACAACCTATGAATGACCCTTATTTAAATACATATAACCTAGATTGAAGAAACTATCCAAATGTTTCTTAAAAATACAATGACCAAAACCCACCACAATTATTGAGAAACCCAAATCAACCTCATTACCAAGATAATTATTCTCAATTCCAAAGGAACTCAAACCTTTCCTTTTAAGATCAAGAAGAAACTTTTCAATCTAATAAGCAAAGAAAGACAAGTTTGGAAGAAAATTTGAATCATTTATGATGGCTTCTCATGATAGGATGGAGAGGAATGAGAAAAAGATAAATTATATTAAAACTTCAATAAAACGTTTAAAAGCTCAAATGGGACAAATTGTTGAAGCTGTTCAAGAGCTCAAGAAAGAGAAACTACCAAGTCAACCTGAACAAGCTAATTTTATTACTACTATTAAAAAAGGTGAGGCTGTTGATAATAAGATTGATATGGAAACTGAAGGGAATTCTTCTTCTTATGCAGGTACACCTAAAGATGATGAATTAGTAGAAATACAAATCAAGAGAAGAGCATGCAAAAGGAAGAAATAGTAGAGCCTAAGGCTTGAGAAAAAAAGAAAAGGAACCATTTTCGGACCTGAATTTTATAAGACAGCTCAGCCTTATAGGCCACCTATTTATTTTCCCAACCGACTAAAAGAGAGCAAATAATTTCTTGAAAATATTGAGATGCTTTCTAAAGTTAACACTAATTTATCTATATTGGATGTTATCAGGAATAAGCCATTGTATACAAAGCTATTTAAAGAGTTGAACACCAATAAAGATGATATGCGAATAATGAAAAAGTACAACATAGTAAAAGCAGTGCTTCAACATCAATTGCCCCTTAAAATAAAGGTTCCCAATAGCGTCATTGTTGATATTACAATATGTAACAAAAAGGTTACAAAAGCCATGTTAGATTTGAAAAAAAAGTATCAACTTGATGCCTTATTCGATTTATGAACAACTTGGCTTTGGAGAGTTAAAGCAAACTACAAGTCTCTACAATTTAATGATAGATCAATAAAATATCCTTGAGGTATAATGGAAGACTTGCTAGTTCAAGTAAGTAAGTTAATAATTCATATTAATTTTGTAGTGCTTAAAATGAAAAATACACTAGCAAGGGATAAGGAGCAAACTATTTTTCTTGGTAGACCTTTCATGGCAACTACTAGAACTGTGATTGATGTGCATAATGGAAAATTTACTATGACAGTTTTAGGAGAAACTATGAAATTAAAAGTGTCTGATTCTCTAACTTTATCTCCTAAATCTAATATTGATAAGTGTTCATATAATTATTTAGATTCCCTTGTTTATGACAAAGTATATGATAATATTCCATTCTTAATTGATAAGAGCTTTCATGACACTTCAGATATTCGCATTAAGAGTATAAAGCCACACGTGAAAGGAATGGCTTATAACCAAGAGGTAGAATGCATGAATGCACACCTACCATGATAATAATAAGGAATGTCTAGCTATATACAATAAACTTAGTAATTGTATTTTTTATTCAATTTTAGTGGTTTATGTTTATTTTGTAGGCTTGTGAAGGAAATATCAGCATTTCTACCTTCTTTGATTTCCAAAAGATAATATTTCTCCATGTGGTAACATGTCAATTTATTTTTAATAATATGCTTTCATGTTCAATTGATCTTATATTATTATATAGATATTATGTGCTTAATATGTTGAATATTTATAATCAAAAAATATTATTAGGGAGTTATAATGGAAGACTTACTAGTTCAAGTAAGTTAATAATTCTTGTTGATTTTGTAGTGCTTAAAATGGAAAATACGCTAGTAAGGGAAAAGGAGCAAATTATTCTTCTTGGTAGACCTTTCATGGCAACTACTAAAACTGTGATTGATGTGTATAATGGAAAATTTACTATGACAGTTTTAGGAGAAACTGCAAAATTTAAAGTGTTTGATTCTCTAACTTTATCTCTTAAATCTATTATTGATAAATGTTCATATAATCATTTAGATTCTCTTCTTTATGACAAAGTATATGATGATATTCCATTCTTAATTGATAAGAGCTTTCGTGACACTTTAGATATTCCCATTAAGAGCATAAAGCCACACTTGAAAGGAATGGCTTATGACCAAGAGGTGAAGTACATGGATGAACACCCACCATGAGCATAACAAGGAATGTCTAACTATAGACAATAAACTTAGTAATTATATTTTTTATTTTCTTTTATTTTTAATTTTAGTGGTTTATGTTTGTTTTGTAGGCTTGTGAAGGAAATATCAACATTTCTACCTTTTCTGATTCCCAAAAGATAATATTTCTCCATGTGGTAATATGTCACTTTATTTTTAATAATATGCTTTCATGTTCAATTGATCTTATGTTATTATATGGATATTGTGTGCTTAATGTATTGAATATTCATTATTAGAAAATATTAATAGGGAGTTATTTAACTCTATGCATGTTTCATTTTCTTGTAGGATTAGGACCTAGTACTTTTCTTATATGCTTGTCATTACTTACAAATTAGCTAAATTTTATTTAGCTATCTTAGTTAGGCTCTAGATTTTTTTAGTTTTTGTCAGTTGAACTCTTTTTTTTATTAAATTATTAATAAAATTTAAAAAATTTTAGTTAAAATTGCCAAGTTCTTGAGTTTTTAATTAGTTAAGTACTTTTAATTTTAAAATTAATTTATTGCACTTAATTACATAATTTTCATGAATTAAGAGTCCCTTGTGTATGTAAGAGTTAATAAAAATTATTTAAGAATTACTTAGAAAAGTACTTTTGGAGCGAGCCATGTTGCGGCAATAAGAATTGGGCTCGTAGCGGTGGCACGACAGAAGCATCCCGGGCCAGCAGGAGCACAGTAGGGGCTGCGAGCCGTGAAAGCTCTCGCGAGTAGGCCAGACGCAGTAAGCCAGGAGGGCGTGTGTCCTCCGCGAGGCGCAGACCTCTCAACACACCAATGCAACGTGCAGAAGCTCTCACAAGCTAGGCAGGCGCGACATCGCAGATGAAGGAAGGCGCTGGCCAGCTGCATGGTCGTGGACCACATGAGGAAGAACTAACTGCGAGGTTTGGACGAGCTCGTGAGGTAGGCAGCAATTGCTGGAGGTCAACGAGCCGAGAGCTCACGGAAGAGCCGTCAGGCGCTGGAGGCGCGACTCAACACTTCCTTAGCCAATTTTTCTAAAAAGTTAATTTTTAAAATTATTAAAAAGTTAAGGGTAATTCAGATATATATGAAAATTAAGTCTTTTTTAGGCCATAACACTCTCTTTAAACTTTAAATATCCATCTCCTCCACATATATAATTATGTCATTGATATAGGACTTTATTTTAAGATTTATTCTAGGATTTATATTTAGTTTAAGACTTCTTACCTTAGGACTTAATCTTTTTAGTTTCTTTAGGATTGTTTATTTCTTTCTATTTCTTTTATAATTATCAATGATGTGTGTTCATATGTGCTTCTAAGGTTGGATTAATGGAGATTGGAATTCAAATTCATGGCGTTCTATGCATTATAAAAAAAATATAGGAGAATTTTCTATCTTTTTTCTCCCTTCTTGTTTTTTATTTTTATATATGCAATGACATTAAGGACAATGTCAAATTTAAGTGTGGAGAAAAAAATAGAATATTTCTTCAATTATATTTTATATGCTATGGGAATTTGCAACTTTAGTTAATTTTTATAAAATTTTAAATTTTTCTACTCAACTTTTTATTATTATTTTTTATAAGAGTCAATGAAAGAATGCTATTATGCCAAGTTTCTTAAATTCTTGAGTTAGTATTTAACATGCATATGTGAACTCATGAGTTTAGATGCACTCAAATGATCAAGTATCTACTCTTTGCATATGGACATAATAAGTAGTTTGATAAATTTGAGTTCGGTTTAGTTAAAAGTGTATGAATTAGATTGTTATTTCCTTGTTATTAAATTGACTTGACTAAGTTTGTGACATATGATATGGGCAACAAGTAAAGGCTTTAAGTTTAATAATTTACTCTACTAATTTTAGTTGCTTAGTAACCGAAAATCTTCATGACCAATGTTGATTTTCGAGTAAAAAGACAATTGAGATTATGAGGATGCAAAGCATCTTGATGCATATTTTCTTGGGTAACCAGGTGCATTCATTACCCATGTTTGTATTTGCATAAAAAACTCAAGAAAGAAAGAAATCCCCACGTATCAAGTTTAAATCTAAGGGGTGTAAAAAAAAAGAAATTAAAAGAGCTTAAAAAGCAAGTGTTATGAAAAATAAATGCCTATTGATCTCTTGTTATAAATGCAGGTTTGCCTTTTTGAATAAGGTTATAGTAATTTGGATTATGCATTATAGTTGTATCCTTTGAAGATGAGTTAGGCTATTTATTGATGAAACATATGTGAAGGATTAGATGCTTGAATCGTTTATTAACAATGGTTGAGTTTATATTTTTAAAATTTTGATGATTCAAGTTGTTCTTGGATTGATATGATTTCTGCATTAATAAGATTCTTTTGAGTAATCTCTTGAAGCTGAGTATGAATATTCTTTATTGTTTTTGTAAAAGTTAATTTTCAGTTGCTATTTACTTGAGGACAAGTAAATGTTTAAGTGTGGGGGTATTTAATAGGTCCAAGTTATGTATATATATTTAGGATGTTTAGTGCTTTAATAGTATATTTAATATACAAAATATGGTGAAAATAAGTGTTTATACCTCACATAAGCTTAATTGTTCATTTTCAGGTAATATTAGTCAAGAGAGGAAAAAATGGAGAAAAATACTTAAAAATGAGCTTAGTTGGATATGTTTGTATCAAGGCTCAAGATTAAGATGCGTGGACTGCTATTTACTGGGCTAGCCCAATTCTACTATTTATCTAAGGAACATTTTATTCATTTTATATTATTATTAGGATTTATATTAGGAGTTAAGAGTTATTGTAGGATAATATTTGGTGGAGATAAGAATACCTATAGTCTTATCTATTAGATAAACTTATATTGGGTATACATATCTTTAGGGAGACTTACTTAGAGGAGGACTCTTCTCTATATATATCTCTGCAAACCTAGTTCTAAAACGAGGAGGAGAGCTCTCTTCTATATGCTCTCTGCAACTGTCCATCATTATTTTCTCAATAGTTTTTCTATAAACATTTAGTTTTTAGTTTTCATTGTTCTTTTAAAATCCAAGGACCTTTTCAAAAAGTAGAGAGTGAGGACCAATCGTCTTCCAATTTGAAGGATTCTTGATTTAAAGGGAGCTTTTACTATTGTATTATTTTTTATGTATTTCTATTTAATTACAAAGACCATTGGATTAAATATGTTAGGCTAGTTTTCATAAGTGTTTAGTTTAGCGTTTTTATTTATGTATGAACCTTGTTATTTATTTATTTAATGAGTGATTTCTTTACCTTTATATCTTTATTAGTTTTAGTTATTATTGTTAGTTAATCATCATATTAATTTAACAATAGTAATTGTTATAAAAATATTTAGGCTGAATGTATTAAAGACATCATGTTTACTTCAAACTATGTTGGTAGAAAAAACTTTAGTTGCATCATTAGTTTGAATGGCTAGAGAAAAAGGCACATCACTATCTCATTCATTAGATCATAGCTTAAAGTAAAATAAAATGATTACTAAGTAATTGACTAGACTAAATACTGTCTTTAGCATACAGTTTTAAATCATAAGTATTTGTATTTGCATTGCATATCTATTTATTATTTAGTTACTTTACTTTATGAATATTATTCCCTCAAAAATACTAATTTAGGATGTTTAGATTTACTTTTATTATTTTGTGTTGATAATTAATTTTTATAATAAGTGGCATCATAGTTCCTTGAGAGATCTAAAAGTGTTCGAAAACCACCTTATTTTTTAGTGGTGAGAGCCTTTCATATATATATTTGTTTACAGATTGTGTAATAGCGTAAATACACATAAATATTGATTACAAAATAAACGAAGGAATCAACTATACAAACTCCTATAATTGAGGGCCAATGGGTGTATATAAGGTAGGCCTTAGATTAAGGCATAGGATGCGTGAGCCAAAGAAGTTCAACGACAGTGAGAGCAAGGGCACGATACTCAGACTCACAACTTGAACGAGAAATAGTAGGTTGTTTCTTGGCACTCCAAGAAACCAAGTGTTGCAAAAAAAAAAAAGAATAACCAGAAGTAGAGCGACGAGTGTCAGGACATCCTGCCCAGTCGGCATCAAGTAATCAATTAAAGCACTAGGAGCAGCAGATGAACGAAAGGTGAGTCTAACATAGCGAAGAATGCGTTTCACAGCAAGAAAATGGTCTTCAGTCGGAGAGTGCAGAACTTGGCTGACAGAGTTTACGATGTAAGCAATATTTGGACGCGTGATAGTCAAATACTGGAGAGCACTAACTAGAGAGCGGTAAAAAGTAGGATCCAAAAATAAAGGACCATGAGAAGACAGGTGCTGAAAGACAACCATGGGGGTGTGAACAGGCTTGCTGTCAAGTAACTGAGCGCGTGTGAGAATGTCCCGTGCATATTTAAGCTGACTGATATAGACCATTAGTGGTGGATGTAGCTTCCATACCAAAAAAGTAACTGAGAGAACCAAATCCTTAGTAGCGAACTCAGAATTAAGCTTACGAATAAAGCTGCTAAGAATAGAAGATTTATTGCCTCTAATAATGATGTCATCAACATAAAGGAGAAAATAAATAATGTCAAACTGCTTATGAAAAACAAAAAGCGATGTGTCGGCACGACTGGAATAAAAACCAAGTTGACTGAGAAAATAGCTAAATTGTTGAAACCAGGCACGAGGAGCCTATTTGAGGCCATAAAGAGCTTTCTTCAATTGACAAACATGATTGGGAAAGCGAGGGTCAATATACCCGGGAGGCTGTTCCATAAATACAGATTCAATAAGATGACCATTAAAAAATGCATTCTTCACATCAAGGTGGCGGAGAGACCATTTGTTGGTCACAGCAAGAGAGAGTATAACACGAAGAGTAGTAGCCTTGATCACCGGGCTAAAGGTATCAGTGTAGTCGAGACCAGGTACCTGTGTATAGCCTTTGGCAATAAGGCGGGCTTTGAGGCGCTCAATGGATCCATCAGGAAAGTATTTGGTTCGAAACACCCATTTGGAGCTCACAATGTTGGTGTTGGCAGGTCGAGGGACCAAAATCCAAGTACGATTATTTTGCAGGGCTTGAACTTCTTCATCCATAGCGGTGAACCAAGTAGGATTCTTAGCTGCAGATTTGAATCCTTTGGGCTCAGTGGATGCAAGGAGGGCAGAGAGAAGACTAGAGGAGCCCAAGACAGCAAGATTTGCCGGGTGGCGAGATTTGAAAATACCAGCTTTGGCTCGTGTAAGCATGGGATGAGAAGCCATTAGAGTAGCCGCAATAGGAGCAGGAATAGGCGGCTCGATGGGGAGCTCAAGAGGAGCGGAGCTAGGATCTGAGGGCGGCAAAGATGGACCTGCAAGAGAATCATTGGCCTGCAAAGACTCCTCCACTGGATCAGTACAAAGACCACACGAGTTAGATTCAGATTGTGTAATGTGCTGGGATAGGGCGTAGAGAAAGGTGGGAGCATGTCTGTAGGGGAAAGACTGGGTTCTAGAAAATTTAAAAATTGGAGGGACGATATGGATTGAGCCTGGGAGGTTTCGAGGAAGGGAAAGTGAGTCTCATCAAATTGAGCATGTCGGGTGAAATAGATCCTAGAGGGGGCGGGGTCAAGACAACGGAACCCTTTATAAGAGGGGCTGTAACCCATAAAAATGCAAGGAATGCTACGGGAGGGGGGGGGGGGAGGAATTTGTTAGGCATATAATCACGTAAACAAGGATAAACACGACAACCAAATGAATGAAAATTTGCATAATTCAGAGAAGAACCATATAGAAGCTCAAGGGGGACTTACCTCCAAGAAGTGGTGTTGGCAAACAGTTGATGATGTAGGCTGCAGTGCTAAAGGCGTTAACCCAGAAGCGAGGTGAAGTGTGAAAGTGGAAAAGCAGGGCCAAACTGGTTTAAGTTACATGACGGTGTTTTCTTTATGCACGACCATTTTGGGCGGGAGTATATGGACAAAAAAGTTTATAATGAATGCCATAAGTACGAAGATGAGTTTTAAAGCACTTGCTAGTAAATTCTGCATCACCGTCACTTTGAAAAAAATTTATACGGGCAGAATGTTGACTTTCCACAAATTTTTAAAATTGGATAAAAGTATCATAAAAGTGATATTTGAATTTTAATGGATAAAGCCAAGTGAAACGAGAATAATCATCGATGAATAAGACATAGTAGGCAAAACCCAAATTTGATTTTACGGGTGAAGGACATCATATATCATAATAAATAAAATCTAAAACATTAGACGATCGATGTTCATTACGAGAATAAGGCAAACGATGATTTTTTGCAAGTTGGCATGTATGACATAAAGTAAGAGACTATAATAAAGAGGTAAGATAAAGCTGTCCTTTTTTATTTAAAAAAGAGATAACATAATGGTTTACATGTCCAAGGTGAGCATGCCATAAATCATACGAAGCATGAAGGGATTTATTTTTAAGGACAGAAATGAAAGCGGAATTTCCACACTCTAGCACATATAAGCCTCCATCTCGTTTACTGGTTGCCACCACCCTTCCCGTTTGGCAATTCTGAACAGTGAAAAGATCATTAGTAAAAGTAACAGATAAAGGAAAATCATGTGTTAATTTACTAATGGATAAAAGATTTCTTGTGAGGTGAGGGATAACCAAAATGTCTAACAGATGAAGATTTGGGGAAGGGGAAATTTTACCAATGTGGGTAATGGGTAGGGACGCACCATTCCCTACAATCACACAATCCTTACCCGTGTAGTTAGTGGATTGGTCCAAAGTGGAATGGGCTGGAGTAATATGGGTCGAAGCTCCTGTGTCCAAGAACCAGTCTGAAGCTTCACTGCCAGACACAGAGCATGAAGTGTTGAAGGCCTCGTCAAGTTGCACTGATTGGCCATGTTGGTGCTGATCGTAGCGGTGCCTGCACCGATCAGCATAGTGGCCTTCCAAGCAGTAGATCTGGCACCGTGGCGGATGATGACCTTGAGTGGGTTAGGCACGGCCTTGTATAGAACTAGACGACTCATGGCTGAGGCCATTTCCGCGGCCACGTCTGGAGCGAGAGAAACCACCCTCGCGTTGAGAAGATCCACGATGAGCGGTGAACGCTGCAACTGAAGGCGCCGAGATCTCAAGAGATTTTTGAAAGAGTTCAAAACTCTCAGCCTTGGACACAAGATCCGAAAAGTAGGGGAGAGGCGTTTGGTGCCATCTGGGCAGTAGAGAAACTGGAGAAATCGGGTCCGAGGCCACGAAGAAACCAGTGAACTTTGTCAATTCCATCAACAGGGCGACCAATGGCATGAAGTTGATCGCAGACGGTCTTGAAGGCACGGGCATAGGCACTGATTGGAAGGGTGCCACGCTTCATCAATTGGAGGTCATCTTTGAGGCGTATTTCACGAGCTTTAGAGCGGGTGGCTGAATGTATTTTTCAGAGCGATCCAGACCTCACGGGATATGGAGAGGCCGACGGCTTCAGCAATGGCTTCCTCTGTGAGAGAGGAGAGGAGAAGTCTTAGTAGGCGTTGATCGGTGGCTTCCATGCCAAGTGTTTGGCATTTGGTGTCTCTAAGGTAGGAGGATCAAATGGAGGTGGCGGCTCTCAAGGGTACCATCCACATGACCCAGTAAACCTTGGCTCTCAAGAAGGGGAAGAAGTTAGCTCTTCCATAAGAGGTAGTTGGAGGAGGAGAAGTTTGATTGTGAATCATGGTGTTGAAGGGAAGGAGGGTGGGAGAAGAATCAGAGGCCATTAGGAATCATGGGATGTTAATCCTAACTTCGCTCTGATACCATAAAAGTGTTTAGAAACCACCTTGTTTTTGAGTGGTGAGAGCCTTTCATATATATATATTTGTTTATAAATTGTGTAATAGCGTAAATACACGTAAATATTGATTACAAAATAAATAAAGGAATTAGCTATACAATTTCCTATAATTGATGGTCAATGGGTGTATATAAGATAGGCCTTAGATTAAGGCTTAACATCCTCAACAAGATCAACTTTGAGGTAAATTTATCACTTTACTGTAGAAACGATTCGTACACTTGCAAATACTAACTTAGACATATCACAAAATTATTCATTTAGTATATTGGCTCGAGTCAAAATTGAAAACCTAAGTAAACTAAAACATTCTTATAGTTTTATTTAACTAAAATCATATATAATTTATTTAAAAATTATATTAAAATAATAAAATAAAGAAATTATTAAAATATTAACAAATATTGAATAATTAAATAGTTTATCTAATTTTCTAAATACTATTAGACAATCAAAATTATAAATTAAATTATAAAATTTCTAATATTTTACATCCAATTCAAAAAAAATATTTTGAGTAGGGTATAGATACATGTATAAATAGAGTAGTATAGTATCCATACTTTATCCATACTCAATATAATTTTTTTAGATATATTATCTAATTAATTCGGGTATTATTCAATTTGACTAAGTATGATTTAAGTGAGTATCCATGAGTAACTAACTTATTACTGGACATTCTATAAAATCCTCAACCAATACGTTTGAGAATCCTAGAAATTCAAAGTTTGAAAGGTATTTAACCGTAGTAATAAATGTCAAAAAAAAAAAGTTAGAGATGGATAATAGGTTAGAATATTAGACCCTTTTTTATTCTAATAAAAAATAGTAGAATATTAGAAAAAAATATTTATAGTTAAATCATCTATATATTTACTTAAACTATATCTATTTTTATTATATAATTCAATAACTTCAATAATGATTCAATTATTTTTTATTATTTTATTATTATTGCTGGATATATAAGCTATATTAATAATTTTTTATTGATAATTTTACTAATATTAAAATCTAAATTGATATTATAATACATTGTTAAAACTAAAAGCTAGATTTGAAAATAAATACGATATAGTAATTATACCAATTTAGAGTCTCCTTTTCCGTGTCATGGAACATTGCCAGAACAAAGAGATATTAACAGGAATTATAATCATAAAAACTAAGACTACTAAACATATTTTCTTTATTATTTTCTTTTTTAATTTTTTTTCTATAAATAAGATATATAGCATATTTTATAGTTTATATAATTAATACTAAATAAGATAAATAATAATACTACTTTTTGTAAGACTCTTAAAATATTAAAATCTTTTTATTTTATTTCGGTATGCTAACTTAATATTATTGTCTATCTCTTATTTTTGTTTCAATACCTCATTGATATCTTTAAATGAAGGCCAATTAGAATAATTATAATTTATTAATAATGGAATATATGTTTTTATATAAAATGATTATATTCACAAAATTGAGATTTAAATTCTTAAAAATTATATATTTTTTGCGTCTAAAATTTAGACTTACTATTATTTGTAATCATTTATGTCTATAAAATTAATGGAATATTCTCTTTAAAGATTATCGTACTAATAAAACAAATGAAAAATGAACTAGTGGAGAGAAAAAAATTAGGAAAGTGAGAGAAAACACAAAATAAATTTGATAAAAATTCAATGTTTTAAAAAAAAATTCCTAAAAACGTAAGAGCATTACAAAAATGCAATTTTTTTTATTTTATTTAATAAGGCTAAATTAGTTATAGAATATGATACACGTCCTCTTTATAAAGAGGATATAAAAACAATTTTATCATGGGACTCGAAGACGCCAACGGTACCAAAAAAACTGAATAAAAATATTTATAATAAAAAATATTTACTAATCATTTGACTTTTTCTAAATCAAACTGGATATAGTTATAGATTTTATTAATATTTATACAGAGAACAGTATCGAATTGTCTTGTATTGTACCGAACTAAATAACCGAACTAGAACCAATTTTATAAAAAAATTCATTGTACCTTTTTTTATTTTTATAACGATCAAGTATTATTTTTATTCTCCAATGAATAAAAGATTCATTCCTTATAAAAAGAAATTAAAATGATTCAAAACTAAAGAAAAAAAAAAACAAAAGCAATTTATGCTACATATAATACCAGCAACTTTAAGCAGTAAAAAATTCAAGCAGAAAGAGAATTGATAAACCAAATGATTTGCTATATATGATCATTAAGTGTGCCATCCTCCATGCCATATCTAAAGACTAAAGTGGGAAGCATAAATTTATAAATGTTTAAGACTATAATCCATGAGATTCCATTTGAAAATCGCATCATAGAAATTTATTATAATATTAATACTAATCAAATAAAATAATAATATTAAATATATTATGATTTTAAAGTTAATAAAATAAGATGATAATATTAAGGGCCTATTAAAATAGAATAATAGCTAAATGTAATAAAAAATGAATATCCATATTAAATTAGTGCCTACATAATTCTACAAATTGTCATATGTTCATTAATAACTGTTAAATTTAAAACTATTAAAGAATAAAGAAACTAAAGAAAACATAAATTACATGTATAATTTAAGAGACCAAGTAGACAAATGTAGCATATAATCTTCTTAGTTACTCTAGCTACATAGATGATAATTAATTCAGATTCATTCAAAATATAAATGTTTAACTAATCATATAATTTTCTATACATATTCATAATATATGCCTTTCGAAATTATTTTTAATTTTTTAAGATTTCTTTATATATTTATCTATTCTTAAGATTTTAATTCTTAATAAAGAGAACGAACATATTTCTATTGCATATGAGATTTAAATTTTTTTAGTTATCTACTAAAATGTAATGACAATTTAATGTTGAAAGGATTACAAAAAGCACATGCATGATTTTTTTGCAAATATAATAATATTAATAATAATAATAATAATAATAATAATAATTATTATTATTATTATTATTATTATTAATATTATTATTATCAATTTTTTATTTTCGACTTTTTATTAAAAAGGATGATAATATATGGAATTTATTGAAATCTTTGTTATTGGATGGCCAATGTAATAGTCACTAATATATATGTTCTTTGATATATAATTGATTTCTAATATATTTGGTATTTATATTATTCATACAATCATTCAATAGGTTTCTTTTCAATTTTATTTATTAAATCATTTTATTAAAAATGATAATTTTATTTTTAGTTTTATATCATTTATTTAAAACTTTAATCTTATATGCAATCAATGCTGGGGTATTATTAATAAAAGGACAATGTTAATTGGCTAGATTCTAGCCATCTAGAATTCTAGAAGTATACATTTAATGCTTAATTAAGTAAAGAAAAAGACCATACTAGCATTCTATTAAATTTAGTTAAAATATTTTATTTAAAATTTAAATTTAATTTTATATTTCATTCTCTCACTTCATTTATTCCATGTTACATTTTTAAGAGAATCCATTTAATTAACAATTCAACATATTGAAAATAAATTTTTAAAAATTTATTCATAAACATAAGATGCGATTCAAATTTATATTTAACTATTTACATGAATTTATGTTAATTTCTTTAAATTAAATATAATATATTTTAAATATATATGAATAGAACTAATAAACATATAAATAAAATGTTGCAATTAAGCCTACAAATAAAGTTGATATATTATTATGGAATATATGCATAAGTAATATGTGGTACATTACTTCTACATCTCATTCTAGAGAAGAAAAAAAAAAAGATATTTACAGCTTTTGCTATAGTATCACGTTAATGTAAATTCATGCTCAATGCTACCTATAATAATATATGTTAAATGTATTCATATTCTAAATTTGAAAGAGAAAATCAAGTCTATATTATTAGATGTTATTTTAATAACTTTTTATATAAAATATAACACTTATTGGTAATGTTATGCACATCAGTTTATTTATTCGTGAAGTATTAATATATACTTAATAGTTTGAATGTAACTATTAATATAACTTCAATTATACGTAATCACATTTTTACCATTTTATAATATTTTATGATTTTATATTTATTTAAAGATGGTATTATGTATCAAAGCGTTAGTTATAGTGGTGGGCATATTAATATTGTTTGTTAATGAGTTTATAAACACAATTAATTATGATAAACTATTAAATAATTTTCATCAATTATTATTCTACCATAATTACGGTAATATGGTGAAGTATTTGGTCATGAGAATTGAATCAATCGAGAATAGTTAAACATGGATTACATTGATTATAGCATGGTGAAAAATAGAAAGTAAAATTTTAATAATAAAAATGATTATATCTTTTTATTACCTCGATTAAGGAACGATGAAATATTTATTTGTGAGAATTGAATCAATTGAGAATGGTTAGACATGGATTACATTGATTATAGCATGGTGAAAAATAGTAAGTGAAATTTTAATAATAAAAATGATTATATCTTTTTATTACCTTATGGGTCCAAATTATATATAGATATTTAAGGGTATTTTAAAACTTTAATGATATATTTCTATATATAAAATGGTGAAAATATGTGATTTTGCCTCACTTAAGCTTAATTGTCTATTTTCAGGAATATTAGCAAAAAGAGAAAATATGGAGCTAAAAGAAGCTTAATGGGACATATTCGTGTCAAGGCCTAAGATTAAGACGTATGGACTGCTAATTATAAGGCCCAAGGGATATTTTAGTCATTTTGTATAATTATTAGGATTTATATTAAGAGTTATTTATGAGATAGTATTTGGTGGAGATTAAGATACTTAAAGTTTTATATATTAGATAGATTTATATTAGTATACTCATCTCTAGAGAGATTTATTGAGAGGAGGACTCTCCTCTATATAAATCTCTGCAAAACCCTAAAGAGGAGGAGGAAGGAAGAAAGAAGGAGGGGAGTTTTCTCCTACCTGCTCTCTACACCTGCCGCCATTATTCTCTCCATAATTCTTTACAGTTCTTCATAAACACTTTAGTTTTAGTTTTTATTGTTCTTTTAGGATCTAAGGAGATTTTCAAGAAGTGAGACTGAGGACCAATCTTCTTCCTACTTGAAGAAATTCTGGAACTTGAGGGAGCTTTTTTACTTTCTTATTTTTTATCTTTCTATTTAATACCATGATCATTTGGTTAAATATGTTAGGCTAGTTTTCATAAGTGTTTAGTTTAGTCTTTTCACTTTTGTATGAACCTTTTTATTTGTTTATTTAATGAATGATTTCTTTACCTTCATATCTTTATTAGTTTCAGTTATTATTGTTCGTTAACCATCATATTAATTTAGCAATAGTAAATGTTATGAAAATCTTTAGGTTTAAAAGTATTAGAAACATCATCTTTGCTTTAATCTATGTTGGTATAAGAAACTTAAGTTGCATCATTAGCTTGAGTGATTTAGGGAAAAGGCACATCACCATCTCATTCATTAGATCTAGGCTTAAAGTAAAATAAGGAGATTACTAAGTAAATAGCTAGATTAAATACTATTTTTAGCATATAGTTTTAGATCATAAGCATTTGCATTTGCATTGCACTGCATATTTATTTATTGTTTAGTTACTTTACTTTATAAATATCATTCTCTTAAAATATTGATTTATAGTGTTTAGATTTACTTTTATTGTTTTGTGTTGATAATTAGTCTTTATAATAAGTGGCCTCATAGTTCCTTGAGAGATCGACCTCGTGGTGAACTTACCCTTACTATAGGAACGGTTCGTGCACTTGCGAGTACTAAAAAAGACATATCAAGTTTTGGCGCCGTTGCCAGGGAACTGTGTCCAAATTTATTATATTGATTGATTATCAAAAGTGTATTGTGTTTGTTAGTTTATTTTGTGTTTTGTGATTCATTTTGTTTGTGTGTTTTTATTTTGTTTGTGAGTTTTGTAATTTGTTTTATTTATGTGTTTTTATTTTTTTTGTAAATTTTATTTTTAAGTTTTTTTTTTAATCTGAAATTTCCTTTTGTTTTGTATGCGAAGCGAGAAACAACTAGAAGAAGAATCAAAAGAAGAAGTTGAAATCATGGCAAACCCACCAAGAGAAATAGGAGCTGAAAGGCGAATGGCTATGAAAGATTATGCATTGCCTACAATTGGTAACACTACTTCATGCATAGTTCTAGGTGATACATCTAGGAATTATGAACTTAAGAGCATTCATTTTAATATGCTTCCTTCATTTTATGGTATGCCTAGTGAGAATGCATTAACATTCATTAGAGAATTTTATGCCATAGTTCATACTTTCCCATTATCTGGACTTAATGAGGATCAACTAAAAATGAGGTGTTTCCCTTATTCATTGAAAGAAAGAGCAAAGGCTTGGTTAATGACCTTGCCTCCTAATTCTTTGAGAAATTGGAATGAAATTTATCAAAAGTTTATGAGTAGATTTTACTCATAGCAAAAGACCAAAGAATTAAGAGGTGAAATTTCTAATTTTTATCAAGAGAATGTTGAATCTTTTCATGAAGCATGGGATCGCTTCAAATCACTTTTATTGCAATGCCCACACCATGGATTCCCAGTCCCAATAACTAACCAATCATTTTATGATGTGTTGACACACCAATATCAATATATGGTTGATAATGCAGCTGGGGGTGCTATGTTAAAAGGACACCTGATGAGGTTTATGACATCTTTGAGATGTTAGGAGCCAATTCTCAACAAAAGAGTGTAAGGACCAAGAGAATAGAAGTAAATGAAGTGGTAGCTAATAGTGAGATGGTCATGCAATTGGCTGAATTGACTAAGCAAGTTAATATGCATACTTCAACAAAAAACTCACAAAATAATGAGGTATGTGGTATTTGTGGTATTTATGGTCATAGTGCTAACGTTTGTTCATCTTTTGATAATTACAGAGGAAATATATATGATCAAAAAAATTTGATGGATTCTTACCAACCCATGCATCCTATGAATGACCTTTATTCCAACACATATAATACAGGTTGGAGAAACCATCCAAATTTCTCTTGGAAATACAATGACCAAAATCTACCACAATTATTGAGAAATCAAAATCAACCTCATTATCAAGACCAATATTCTCAATCTCAAAGGGACTCCAATCCTTTCCTTTAAGATTAAGAACAAACATTTCAATCTAATGAACAAAGGAAGCCAAGTTTGGAAGAAATACTTCAATCATTTATGATGGCTTCTCATGATAAGATGAAGAGGAATGAGAAAAATGCAGATTTCATTGAGGCTTCACTGAAACGTTTAGAAGCTCAAATGGAACAAATTGTTGAAGAGCTCAATAAAGAGGAAATATCAAGTCAACATGAACAAGCCAATTCCATTACTACTATTAGAAGAGGTGAGGTTGTCGATAATATTGCTTTGGAAACTAAAAGGAATTCTTCTTCTTATGCAGGTACACCTAAAAATGATGGATTAGTGTAAATCAATAAGGAGAGTATGCAAAATGAAGAAAAAGTAGAGCCTAATCTTAGGCTTGAAAAGAAAGAAAATGAAGCATTTTCTGGATCTGAATTTCATAAGGCAGCTCAGCCTTATAGACCACCTATTCCTTTTCTAAACCAACCAAAAGAGAGCACAAAGGATAAATTTTTTTTTGAAAATATTGAGATGCTCTCTAAAGTTAATACTAACTTACCTTTGTTGGATGTTATCAGGAATAAGCCAGCTTATGCAAAAAAATTTTGAAGAGTTGAACACTAGCAAAAGGCGATATACGAACAACAAAAAAGTACAAGTAGCAAGTGTAATGCTTCAACATCAATTGCCCCTTAAGATGAAAGATCCTGGTAGCTTCATCATTAATATTACAATAGGTGACAAAAAGGATACAAAAGTCATGTTAGATTTGCGAGCAAGCATCAATTTGATGCCGTATTCGATGTATGAACTATTTGGCTTGGGAGAGTTGAAGCCTACCACTATATCTCTACAATTTGCAGATAGATCGATAAAATATCTTAGAGGTATAGTGGAAGACTTACTAGTACAAGTAGGTAAGTTAATAATTCCAGTTGATTTTGTAGTACTTGACATGGAAAATACACCAGCAAGGGATAAATAGCAAACCATACTCCTTGGTAGACCTTTTATGGCAACTATTAGAACTATGATTGATGTGCATGATGAAAAACTTACCATGATAGTTTTAGGAGAAACTGTGAAATTTAAAGTGTTTGATTTTATAATTTTATCTCCTAAATCTACTATTGATAAGTGTTCATATAATTATTTAGATTCTCTTGTTTATGAACAATTATATGATGATATTCCATTCTTAATTGACAAGAGTTTTCGTGACACTTTAGATGTTCGCATTAAAAGTATAAAGCCATACTTGAAAGGAATGGCTTATGACGAAGAGGTGGAGTGCGCGGATGAACGTCCGCCATGAGCATAATCAAGAATGTCTAGCTATAGACAATAAACTTAGCAATTGTATTTTTATTTTTATGCATGTAAGTTATTATTATTACTATTTTTTAATTTTTTTTAATTTTTTTAATTTTTTTAATTTTTAATTTTTTAATTTTTTATTTATTTTATGTTTATCTTGTAGGCTTATATTTGATCCCCAAAAAGGCAATATGTCTCCATGAGAAGCAATTAAAGCTCCAATAAAAAAAAAAAAGAAAATTGAGCGAGCCATGTTAAGAATGAATTTTCACACGCGGGCGACACATGCCCGTGTGGCAGAGACAACATGGGCCCGCAGGCTAAGCATGCGGGTCGCGGGATGCTCCGCGAGGAAGCCAGCAGCCAAAGCCACATGCCCGCAAGACAGTGCAAGCGCACGGCGGCGACAGGGCAGTAGCATAGCACGCATGCGAGTGTAAAAAAAACAAAAAAAAATTGAGCAGAAATTAAAATAATTAAATCCAAGAAATTGGGATTAATTATGAATTATTTTTAGTTAAAATACTCTCTTTTAAATTTAAATATATATATATATCTGCTCCAAATAAATAGTCATATCATTGATCTAGGACTTTATTTTAAATTTTATTCTAGAACTTATATTTATTTACTAGGACCTAACTTTTAATTATTTTAGGATTTAGTCTTTTTAGTATGTTTAGGATAATTTATTATTTTTAATTCTTTATTATTATTTTTAATTTTTTATTTCTTTATTTTTTTATAATTATCAATGATGTGTGTTCAAGTGTGCTTCTAAGGTTTGGATGGTGGAGATTAGAATTCAAGTTCATGGCTTACTATGCATTGCAAAATTCTAGGGGAGTATTCTATCTATTTCCTCTCTTTTTGTTCTTTATTTTTCTATATGCAATGACATTGAGGACAATGTCAAATTTAAGTATGGGGGATGGAAATAGAATATTTCTTATGTCATGCCATGAGAATTAGCAACTTTGATGAATCTTTGCAAAATTTTAAATTTTTTCACTCATTTTTTTCTTATTATTCTATATAAGAGTCAATGAAAGAATGCTATTATGTTAAGATTCTTGAACTCTTAAGTTAGTTTTTAATATGTATAAATGTGAACTCATGAGTTATTTGCACTTAATGATCAAGTGTCCATCTTTTGCATATGGACATGATGAGTAGTTTAGCAACATTTGACATATGGGTATTGATTAGAAGTGTATGATTTAGGTTATTATTTTCTTATTACTAAATTGGCTTACTTAAGTTTGTGAGATATGATATGGGCAAATTAAAGATCTAAGTGATATAATTCTACTTTACATAATGAATGTATATTTTGTTGAGAAACCAGATGCATTCATTACCCATGTTTGTATTTGCGTAAAAAGGCATAACATCTCAAAAAAGAAAGAAGTACCCCAAGTATCAAAAATTAAAATCCAAGGGGTTTAGAGAAAAGAAAAGAAAAAGTATAAGAGCTTCAAAAGCAAGTAATAAATGCCTATTGATCTCTTGTTTTTGAATGAAGGTTTTACTTTTTTGAATAGGGTTATAATAATTTGGATTATGCATCATAGTTGTATCCTTTGAAGATGAGTTGGACTATTTGTTGTAAAACAGGTGTGAAGGATTGGATGCTTGAGTCTTTTGATTAACAATGATTAAGTTTATATTCTTAAAGAAAATTATTATGACTCAAGTGTTCTTAGGTTGACATGATTTTTGCATTAGTGAGATTCTTTTAAATAATATCTTTAAGCTGAGTAGGGATGTTTTTCATGATTTTTACAAAAGTTAATTCTCAGTTGCTATTTACTTGAGGACAAGTAAAAGTTTAAGTGTGGGGGTATTTGATCGGTCCAAATTATGTATAGATATTTAAGGGTATTTTAAAGCTTTAATGATATATTTCTATATATAAAATGGTGAAAATATGTGTTTTTGCCTCACTTAAGCTTAATTGTCTATTTTCAGGAATATTAGTAAAAAGAGAAAATATGGAGCTAAAAGAAGCTTAATGGGACATATTCATGTCAAGGCCCAAGATTAAGACGCATGGACTGCTAATTATAAGGCCCAAGGGATATTTTAGTCATTTTGTATAATTATTAGGATTTATATTAAGAGTTATTTATGAGATAGTATTTGATGGTGATTAAGATACTTAAAGTCATATATATTAGATAGACTTATATTAGTATACTCATCTCTAGAGAGATTTATTGAGAGGAGGACTCTCTTCTATATAAATCTCTGCAAAACCCTAAAGAGGAGGAAGGAAGAAAGAAGGAGAGGAGTTTTCTCCTACCTCCTCTCTACACCTGCCGCCATTATTCTCTCCATAATTCTCTACAGTTCTTCATAAACACTTTAGTTTTAGTTTTTATTGTTCTTTTAGGATCTAAGGATATTTTCAAGAAGTGAGACTGAGAACCAATCTTCTTCCTGCTTGAAGAAATTCTGGATCTTGAGGGAGCTTTTTACTTTCTTATTTTTTATCTTTCTATTTAATACCATGATCATTGGATTAAATATGTTAGGCTAGTTTTCATAAGTGTTTAGTTTAGTCTTTTCATTTTTGTATGAACCTTATTATTTATTTATTTAATAAATTATTTCTTTACCTTCATATCTTTATTAGTTTTAATTATTATTGTTAGTTAACCATCATATTAATTTAGCAATAGTAATTGTTATGAAAATCTTTAGGTTTAAAAGTATTATAAACATCATCTTTGCTTTAATCTATATTGGTATAAGAAACCTAAGTTGCATCATTAGCTTGAATGATTTAGGGAAAAGGCACATCATCATCTCATTCATTAGATCTAGGCTTAAAGTAAAACAAGGAGATTACTAAGTAAATGGCTAGATTAAATATTATTTTTAGCATATAGTTTTAGATCATAAGCATTTGCATTTGCATTGCACTGCATATTTATTTATTGTTTAGTTACTTTACTTTATGAATATCATTCTCTCAAGATATTAATTTAGAGTGTTTAGATTTACTTTTATTGTTTTGTGTTGATAATTAGTCTTTATAATAAGTGGCCTCATAGTTCCTTGAGAGATCGATCTCGTGGTGAATTTACCCTTACTATAGGAAGGGTTCGTGCACTTGCGAGTACCAAAATAGACATATCATTACCTCAATTAAGGAACAATGAAATATTTGTTTGTGAGAATTGAATCAATTGAGAATGGTTAGACATATATTACATCGACCCTAGTATGGTAAAGTATTTGTTATTATAAATTTAATCAATTGAGGATGATTGTATATTTTGATTATCTTAATTAGCTCATAAGGAAGTATTTATTCGTGAAGATTGGCTCAATTGATAATTATTAGATATAGATTACACCGGTTATAACATAATGAAAATCTATTTAATAGGAATTAATAGAATTAAGAATGCATATAAGAAAATGATTTATGTATTGAATTGAAGTTATATCGATAGTTAGAATAATACAAAATAAATTCAATTAATTAATCTAGAATAATAAACTTAGAAAAATTTAAATTAGAAAATTATGACACTAACCATATATATTTAATAAAGAAGCAAAAAAAATTATATTTTGTAATAAATGAAGATTGAACCACAGCTTTTAAGTCTTGTCAATAATTGCTTTAATAACATACTAATACTTAATTTTAATTTGTTTTAAACTCTCATGTATTGATTTATATAGTAGATAGTTTTAGGTAACGGTTTTTCAAAAGAAGGTGGTAAATGGGTTTCAAACTAAAGTCTTCGAATTTGATTTTTTTTATTTACATTGATTCAAACAAAAAAAAATAAAAAAATAATTGTAATACCTGAATTTTTTTTTAATAATAATAGTAATAGTAATAATTAATAAATGAGTTTTTATTTGAATTAATTTTACTTTATGTTTATTTAATTTAATTGGAATGATTTAAATGGTATTTTAATGTTAGACAAAATAAGAGAGTTATTTTGTATATCTAATTTGTTGATTTTTAAGAAATTAATTAAAGTAAATTCTTTGGAAAATGGATTATATTTTTCGTCATTCAATTTTTCACAATATGAATGTATAAATTAATTTATATATTTGAAAGTTATGAAAGAAGTAGTACAAAATATTTTATAAAGAATTATTGGGGAAATGGTATTTTAATTAGCTAATGGTGTTAATTTTAATTAAAAATTATTTAGCAAATTGATTAATTAAATTAATTGTATGTTAGGATTAAATTAAAAATTTATTTTGGAATAAGGATTAAAAATATAATTTTGTTAATATGGGATTTTAATGAAAATTTGTATGTTTGGTATTTTTGTAATCAAATATGTCGGTAAGGGTATTTTGGTAATTTTACATTTAAAAGCAAGGGTAAATAAGTAATTATATATTTTTAATAATTTTAATTTGGCCCAAATTAAATAGTTAGGGGCTTAATTGAAAAGCTAAAGAATTGTTTAAGGATTAATTGAGAATTTTGCAGGGCAAAATTGTTGTAATTTAAGAAGTTGAGGGACTAAATAGTAAGGAAGAAAAGTTTAGGGACCAAAAGTCGATATGGAGAGGAAAAGGAAAGAAAATAAAGAAGGAAAAAAGGAAGAACAAGAAAAAGAAAGAGAAAAAGGGGGACGTCGGCTTCAATGGGGGACGGGCACTAGAGGCTCGACCGAGGGTGGCGTCGACATCGAGAGGTCGAAGTGAAGCGGCGGTGTAGAATGGCTAGAAATGGCAGCCGTTTCTTGCCGCCATTCATGGCGTTTCCGGCAACCATTGCCGGTGATTCTGGACTCAAAATTATAAGCAACTTTTTGGGCTTCTTTTTCCGACCATCGTCACCCCTTGAGGACGCGGAATTGCAAGATCCGGCGAGGTGAAAAGTTAGGGGCAGCCGAAAGTCTCGGGCTTTTTTGGCGAGTTCCGGCGAGTGATGGATGATCAGAAGGCATATCCGGACTCTCCTCAGCTCAAGCTTTCCAATGGCACCGGTTTCGTGGCGATCGGACTCAGTTTGAAAATCGACGGCCGAGATCGTCCGTAAATCTCTCCGGATGATTGGGGGTCATATCGGAAGATAGGAAGCTGGGATCGTCATCAGCGCGTCGTTTCGAGTCCGTTGGTGCATTCAGATCGTCGATCGGACTCCGGCGGTTGGAGGCGAGTCGACCGAGCAATTAAGCGTCTCGGTAATTCTCTCGCCCGTTGATTTTAGAATTTATTGGTAAATTTATGTGTTTATTGAATTGTGTTAAACATTAGAAAAATATTGTGAGTTAAAGTAATTAATTGTCAGACTGTCTGCCATTAGTCGTGATTTGTGATGTGTGGCGGAGTCGGAAAAATAATGAAGTCTTAGTGACCCGAATCCCGTTAAAATAATAAATTGTTGGAAATTTAAAATATTTTTTGGCAGGTCCTGGACCTGTTTTACGGGAGGTAAATGTCTATAATCTATAGGAGGTTTTACCAAATTTTCGGTAGGATTCTTCCGAGTCGAGATTCTTAGACAGTCAGTCCTAGGAGTCTAGACCCAGGGTTATTTGTCAAATATTTCAATGTTATAGATTAAATTATTTTTCGTGATTAGATAATCCGTCAGTATCCGAGACATCGGAGCAGAGCTATGAGGTCGTCAGAACTATGAGTTAAAGTCATATATCTGTTCAACTGTCCTGCTAAGATTTTTACGTGATAGTTCTGATTAAATAATTTAATATTTTAATTATTTATTTAAATCACTATTCATATATGTTTCATTTACTGCATTATGGTTTTGTGTTGTCGTGTTGACTCGGGATGAGACAGCTATAGAACATACTATTGATGAGTTGCATCAGGACCGTGTGCACATTGGTAGGATTCTGAGACAGATAGTAAAAAGGGTGAATTTTAAAAGGTAAATTTAGGACTTGCCCTGGTCGAGCATTGCTCTCTAGGCTGAGTAGAGTGAGTTTGCCGGAGTATAGGTCTCTGGTTGAGCATTGCTCTCTCGGTGCCGGCTTATTTGGAAATCTAAGTGACTGGACTGGAGTTAAGGACCCTAGTCGAGCTTCGCTCTCTGGGCGTCAGTTCTATTGGAATGAGAGAGTCGAGATGTTAGTGTTGGGATTAGGATTCTACTAAAGTACTCCGTCTCGTAGTATGTGAAAGTTATTTTTATTTAAGCATGGCATGACACGTATATTTTTGCATGATTTAATGTTTATTTCAAATTAAATAAATGTTTTATTGAAGTGTTTGTAGTTATTTTTGGATATATGATTTTAACTCACTCTTGAGACTGACAGTCTCAATTTTACTATTTTTCAGGTGATTGTTAGTCTTTTCGCAGTTCTTATCTAGCAACCCAACTCCTTTATCATCGGATTGATGTAATTGATTTTGAGTATATTTGACTTGTAAAATTTGAGATTCTCCGTAGTAAGAATTTTTAGACTTATCACTTTTGTAATTTTATATTAATTCAAGTCTCGCCTAATTATGCTGGCGGGCCGAATTTAATTTATAGTACACATTGATTTAAGATTAATTGTGGAAAAAGTGCTTTAGATTGAGTTCAGATTTTAATTTAATTGAGTTAGTGAATAGTCAGGCTTACTACAGGATTTGGTGGCCTTAAGTCTACCCACTCCCTAGTGCCGGTCACAGGCCCACAGATCGGGTCGTGACAATAATTGCTATATATAACTATAGTTTCTTAGCTAAATCATTACATTAGCTATAAAAACTGACTTTTGTACTTGTGTATAATTTTAGTAAATTGTCCGATTACAAAACTAATTATATATTTTAAATATATCAAATTTGTTATAATATTTCAATTTCGTGGTAATAATTATTTAACTATAATTTTTTAGCCATAATAAAAATATTATAGTTAATTGATTTAATTTACTGAAAATGTTAAAAAGTAATAACAAATAATAGTTATATAATTATATTATTAGTCTCACAAATTAATTAGTGATAAATTAATAAATAACTATTAAAAATTATTTTTTGCAATATATAATATATGTAACTGTATCAATATTATATTTTGAGTGGCTAAATGATTACAAACTTTTTTTTCTGAAATTGAAAAAAAAATATTATTGCAAATCAAATAGAGAACATTGCAAAGAAAGTTAGGTAGATAACTATTCCACATATTTGAATCAGACATTGAAACAAATGCTCTTCTTTAGCAATGATCAATACATAAACTTTAAACATAAATAGAATTCCAAATATGATAAGATTATAACTTTTTGTTTTTTTTATTATTTTTAGATAATTTTTATTTAATTTTTTAATAAATTTAAGAATATATGTGTGTGTGATAATTTTCTTTTAGAATGAAAAATATATATAATGTAACACGTATTATTTGTGCATGACATAATATATAGCAACATTAGATATAGGATTGATAACAACATTTTTATTCTTATTTTTTTAATTCGTATTTCGTGTGAATATTAAGAAAACATTATATTAAATTTAAATAAATTAATATAAATTTATGTAAATAATCAAATATAAAAAATTTCCTTCTTTCGTTGGAAGTTTAATCGTTAATTAAATGACCTCTATTAAAAACATAATACAAATGAAATGAAATGAAAATAAAATTTATATATTAATCAAATTTGCAGGATAAACCAAAGGATATAGTAGTCTCTATAAAATCAAAAGAATAGCAAACGACATCGCCATTTTTAATAATACACCTAAAATGACTAAAAAAGAGTCTCTCTAACCGGCTAGAATCTACCCTTTAATAAAAATACTGCTCCCTTTTGTGTTAAAGACATGCAATATATAACACCTAAGAAATTACACTAAAATTTCAAGTGGTAGCATGATATATGCTGCTCAATGAAAGGTCCCAAACATATTAATGGCATATTCAGAATAATAATTGGCCGACTAATTAATGAAGGAAAAGAAAAGGAAAAGAAAAGAAAAAGAAATCTTGATAATTATCGATAATAAAATATCTGTTATTTCTTGCGATCTGCATAAATGCAGTTAGCTCAAGTCAGCCGGTTGACTAATACTAGTATACATATGGGCATAGCTTTGACACATTCATTGGCCACTACTAGCATAAATATTCCAACTAGATAAAGAAGAAAATCTTCTTTGCGTCGATTAAAACCTTAGAGCTGCAAAAGATAAATAACGTTTTACAGACAAGATCGAGCCCTCCATCATGCAAGAAGATATTCAACAAATTAGTGAGTTTTAAAGTCGTCTCTGAGTTTGATAGGACTAATAAATGTTCCCGGCAGTGCCCCAACTGTTCCAACCCGTAGCATGCATATCCACCAATTAATGGCTATTTAGTGGAGTTGTTCATATTAAGCAAGTGGACGAACCCTATATAAATAACCAAAGATATTATCCAAATCAAGAGCAACCCAAACTGAGATTATAGTTTCTTTGGCGTTAAGTGAAGTAGTGATGGGTGTCTTTCAAAAATGGCTCTCTTTGCTTCTTCTTTTCTTGTGCATTGTTTCTCATTTGAGTGTAGTCGCTTTTGGGGATGACAAACTTGATAAAACTAGGTTTCGCAATGACGATGATTATTGTCGTTGGGGTAGACGATGCGGTGGGCGCTTTGGTCGTGGACGTGGAGGTGGACTAGGAAGAGGCGGTGGCATTGGTGGTGGAGCTGGAGGTGGGCTAGGAGGAGGTGGTGGAGCTGGAGGTGGGCTAGGAGGAGGTGGTGGAGCTGGAGGTGGACTAGGAGGAGGTGGTGGAGCTGGAGGTGGACTAGGAGGAGGTGGTGGAGCTGGTGGTGGTGGGGGAGGCGGTATTGGAGGTGGTTCAGGTCACGGTGGAGGCTTTGGAGCTGGAGGTGGTGTAGGTGGTGGTGTAGGAGGCGGTGCTGGAGGAGGAGGTGGTGGTGGTGGTGGTGGAGGAGGAGGAGGTGGTGGTGGTGGAATTGGCGGGGGTTCAGGCCATGGAGGAGGCTTTGGAGCAGGAGGTGGTGTAGGTGGTGGTCTTGGAGGTGGTCCTGGAGGAGGTGGAGGTGGAGGTGGAGGTGGTGGTGGTGGTGGTGGTGGAGGAGGAGGAGGTGGTGGTGGTGGAATTGGCGGGGGTTCAGGCCATGGAGGAGGCTTTGGAGCAGGAGGTGGTGTAGGTGGTGGTCTTGGAGGTGGTCCTGGAGGAGGTGGAGGTGGAGGTGGAGGTGGTGGTGGTGGTGGTGGTGGTGGAATTGGCGGTGGTTCAGGTCATGGAGGAGGCTTTGGAGCTGGAGGTGGTGTAGGTGGAGGTATCGGGGGTGGTGCTGGAGGAGGAGGCGGTGGAGGTGGAGGTGGAGGAGGAGGAGGAGGTGGTGTAGGTGGAGGATCAGGGCATGGAGGTGGATTTGGTGCTGGTGGTGGCTTAGGAGGAGGTGCAGGAGGTGGTCTTGGTGGTGGCCATAGAGGCGGTGGAGGAATTGGAGTTGGAATTGGCATTGGCATAGGAATTGGAGTAGGGGCTGGTGCTGGCCAGGGAACTGGCAGTGGTACTGGGAGCGGCAGTGGAGGTGGTGGAAAACATTAAGATTAAATTTGGAAACCAAACTTTTGCAACTCGAGTTGAGTGTTCTAATAAGTTGTAAAATTTCTACTTATTTTTGTGTGAATTAATGGAGTAGTTGTTTGCTGCCCATTAAATTGGGCTTTCTGTATTATTACCAACAATTTGAAAAATGTTAATTAAATTGGTTTTTGTTTAATCATATTATAATAATTTTCAATCTCTAGTAATAAGAGTGAGTGAAAATAACATCAATCTAAAATTTACAATATATATCCAACTATTAAAGTCAGCCTAAATTCGTTTAAAAATTGCCTTGAGAAGCATTTATTAATTTATTGACATATTCGGATAATTAGGTAATTTTAAACTTAAGTAATAATGAAGATATCTCCAATTAAAATAAATTTTATGAAATTTTGTGAATTTAATTTACGATTTTAAAGTTGAAATGCAAATTCATTTAAAGATTTAAGTTATTAAATCTATAGAACTAAAATAGTAAATTCAACTTTAACTTCCATATATTCGGTTTTTGACTAATTTCTTTTCAATCAATTGTTGTTACCTCTCTTTAGCCATGGTTAAGTACAAAGCAGTGAAGATAATGCGAAAGTGAAGATATCTTTGAGTTGAGACTCAAGACAAAATTATTAAAGAAGATTAATTCCTTTCAAAATCTTTTTTCTTTTTAATTTATATTATTTAAATCCTCAAGAAAAATAAATTAAAATCTCTAATCAAGAGCGTGTTTATTTGGAAAAAGATTGCCTAATTTTTTAGAATTTTTTTAAATAAAAATAGAAAATAAATAATTTCCATTAAAGTGTTTTATAAAAACTCTATCCTTTAAAAGTTAATTTTAATTTTTTTTTTTAAAAAGTGTAAAACAAATTTCACATTCTTTTAAATTTTTTTTTGTTAAAAATTAAACTAAAAACTCCATATTTTTACTTAAAAATACGCTTAGCATAAATTTAAATATATTAATTTATTTAAATATTATAAGACAAATAAATTATTAAATATCTATAAAGCTTTATATAAAATTGGTATTCGAGTGTATATTCTTGGGTAGTTGATTCAACTGAATTCTAGTAAAATAAATATTCGAAAAATAATAAACAAGTTTGAAATTTGATCTTACCATCTATATCGGATTCAGTTCGAGTTTGGGTTTAAATCTATAGGTACTCGTTATTTGAACCCAATTATATTAAATTTTATTCTATGTTTTTTATTTAAAATATTATTTTAAATATTACTAAATTTATGTTTGGATTGTATTAATATATTGAATATTTAATGTGAATATTTAGATTTGATTAACTTACATTTTGTATTTTTTATTTATGTTAATTATTGTTAATATATTTTAGGATTTAATTACTATAAATGGGTTCAGTAAACAGATATCTATTTAATTACTCGAATGTTTATATAAATGGATAAGATACCCGTTATCTATTTAAATATCCATAGATATTTTTAATAATTATTTAATTTAAACAGTTTTAATAGGATTCAGATAATATGCGGATATTTCTATTTAGATTTGGACGAATCTGAATAATAAAGATAATTTTTTAACAGATTTAAGATAAATTTGGATTCATATCTTTAATCGGGTTCAATTATTCTTAAACGGATGGGTACCCTAACCGTAGCCCGTCCTTTCAAAACCCTAGATCTGTCTTTTTTCTCTATATTTTTTCATTTTCTGAGTCATTCTCTTGCACTTCTTGTTTTATTTGGTGGCTGATAATTTCAACAAAAACAAATGTCTTATTGCGTGTAACTCTTGTATACAGAAAACACATCTATAAAGAAAACACAGGCTTATAATTTATCTGATGTAACAGTTTTTAATTTGAATTGAGTTGGCTGAGTTATTAAACAAAGGAGGTAGCTGAGAATAGTTAAAAATCTAATTTGTGTCATTAATTAAGTTAATTGTAAAATATCTAAAGTAAATATTCCTACTACATGGATTTTGAATATGTTTTTATTCATAATCAAATTATGATACAAGAATCTCATGCTCTGGACACTCTACACGTCAATTCATTTTTGTGCATGTGTACTAATAGTAACCCCATTTGGTTCAAGCCTTCCCAGTACAGAAACTCATTTTATGTTAAAATTGCTGCTTCTTAGTTTTTGTTTTTATGATTCAGTTGATTTGCTTGCCGGACTTCAAAACGAATTTCTATGTTGCTACTTTTTGCAGCTAATGTACAAGATATTTAATTTTTGAGAATTTTATATATAAGAGTGAAAAAAATCCAAATGGATCACCTAGCTTTAAATCAAAGGATAATTACAAATTTGATATTTGTACTTTTTAATTTTTTTCTATTTTAGTGTTTGGATATTCTTTTTATTTGATTAAGTATCTGAACGGGATAAATATATATTACTATGGTGTATTACTTTGTTTTTAAGCTGTCTAAGTGCTTACTCAACAATGTGGGACCCACTTTGTCACTTAAAGCAATTGACAGATAAAATTTACATAATAAGACAATAATGATTTTATATTAATATAATAACAGTAAAAAAATGCATATTAATTAGAATAAATTCTTTTTCATCTTCAAAATCTAAGCTAAGCTTTGTATGGAAAAGAAATTGAAGAACTTTTAGGAAAGGATAGGATAAGAAATGAACGAAAAGAAGAGGAAAATTGAAGGCAGCGAAACAATGGAAGAACAAAAAAGTAGGTGTATGACTCCTTGTGTACTGAGAACGTCATGGATAGCTGCAAATCCAAGAAGAAAATTCTTGGCATGTGCTATACACAATGTAAGTATGATTCTTGTGTTGAACAAAATATGTAAGACGAATCAAGGTTTTAACTTTGGTACTTTGATAATTTAGTAATGCATGGTAGTTGTGGATTTTTTTTCGTGAGTTGATCCTCCAATGTGTGCAAGAGGGAGACAAATTATACCTGGATTATTGCAGAGAGTGAGAAGGATGGATACGCAAATGCAAAGAAGCAGAAATAGAGAGAGGCTATATGGGCAGTTGTACTTGTGTTGGTTATTATAATTTTAATTTAAATGAAGGTGTCTGATTTATGTAGTCATGTGATTATGATGTTTAGAGAAAATTTGCTAGAGTTTAGGGTTAAAAATTCAGGGTGAAGGTAATGAAGAAAGTTCAATTAGTGAATATGTTTAGGTTGGATTTATAACTGAAAAGAAATTTGATTCATACAAATTACATGTTTGATGAAATGCCAATTAGAAGAGTTTAACCTTTACCTTTTTTTTCTAATGTGATCTAACAAGTGTGATGGTTTCTTTGAACTGTTAGTTAGTAATTTAGTATTTAATCTGGTGGATATATCTGCAATAAAAATTGGTGGATATAATTGCAAAGTGGCTTTTAGTTAGTGCCTACATAAATCTGTCCATACATAACCTAGAGAAAATGACAATAACATTTTCACACTGTAATATATTAAACTGCTATTGCAGATTCTTGCATAAATTTGATTGCAAATGTTTCACAAAATAACTGCATTATAAATTAGACTATGGTGATCTAAAACCTCAACATATATATTGTACTGTCAAAACACAATAAACATAATAGCCAAGTTCGCAATGCTTGGATTAGTTACATCACTTAAAAAAACACAAAGCCATAAACTTTGGCTAAAAAATAGCTGTTGTTGTTGACTGATAAATTACAACAGTTGTTTCAACAAAAAAAGTTCGACTTTCATGCATTTCGATCTTGGATAGTTGACTCTTGTTATGACTAATTTGCAACTCTTGATTCCATTGAAGTTTTTACTATTTGATCATTTTTTCGTTATTTTTAACTTTTTTTCATTTTCCTTTTGAAGTTGCAGGCTTGGCATGAGTTTTGTTTTATAAAGAATAGTAAATAGCTAAAATTAAATACAAAACCTTCATGTATGACTACTATTATTTAATACCTAAAGCTATAAAGTTGTGATAAAATGCTTCTTCTACTTCTTAAAACCTTTCTTCCTTTCTATCATAAAGATAAGTTTAAGCTCATTGCCAACTTTTTTCTTATCTCCAGTCTAACTCTTTCTTCATGTGTATTAGGCTGAATTAAGTTAAGATGTTAGAATCATATAATAGATCATTAAATAAAAAAGTCTTAGTGAAGCTTACATTGAGAATTATAATATTTGTTTGAAGGTTTATGTATACTCCAGAACCACATGGAGCTTTCTTTGACTTCCATGGCTGAGTAACATTATTATATGGAGGCTTTCTTTTTTATTGATATGTTGTAAGTGAAGTTAATCCAACATTAGGATAACTCGATCTTGCATTAGAAATAGATTCTGATGCACCCGAAGGATTGATGACTAGTGGAGCACTCAATGGTAATAGATCCTCCACTACTGCATATTCTTATATGAAGAGAGTAAAAATCTCAGTCGGACTGCCTTATAACGTTAACTACTAAAGTACTTATACTTAGAAAGAACATACCTCAGTAATAAATGTCTAAGAATTGGCATTATTAGCTATGTCTTCTTATTCCTTCCTTTTACCTCATATTGTCTAAACATTATCCAAACATCAGTTAATATAATAGATTAATTATTCTAATGAAACTTACTAGGATATAATTATATTAAATCATTTATATTTATTACCTGAATTTAGATGACCTTGTTGGTTGAGGATTTGATTCATGACTTTTTTGTTGTTGTTGTTGTTATTGTTATTATGTTCGCATCTCAGGTGTGGCTATCATACTTTGTCCTCCATTTCTTTCTTTCAATATTTTACATGTCTTCATATTGTGACCAATCTCATAGAAACCTTGACAAGTTATCACCCTATCTTTTCTTAAAAGCTTTGTTCCACTTCTCACATCATGTTCTTTCAGTTTTATATTCTTTATTGGCCTACCAGCCGTTCTCCTATCAGGTAAAGGCCGAGGTGGATATATCTTTATTTTTTTACTAAAATTTGCTATTGTTCATTAGACCCATAAAAAAAGAGTATGTTTCTTTATGCACATCCTTTCGGTAAAAATTATGAACCCAATCTTTAGGATTTTTTTTAAGTTGATGTAAAGTAATCATAACACATAAACAAACAAAAGATGGAAAAGGCTTACAAATGGAGTCTTCGGCCAATCTAAGGAGTGCTTCTTACTTTGTTGATTCTTGATTCTTTAAGGATGATTGATGCACTTCAAAGCTACTCAAATGACCAGCCTCTTTTGATGATCCACATAAGCTTCTAAATAAATATTTCTTAAATAACTTTTAAGAGATTGAAAAGAGATGTAGGAGATTTAATATTAGTTCTAAGCAAGGGTATGAATCAATTAATCTTATTGATTAATTTAACTAGGGTATTCTTCTAAAGAAAATACTTTTTTCATCAAAGACATCCTTTTCCTTCTTACCGCCTCATAGCATCTCTTTCTATATATATTGCCTTTTAATCAAATTCCTTAAAGGTTTAGAATTTTTATAAAATTTCAGCTTACATTAAGTTGGACTAATTGGAGTTTGATTAATTAAGAATTAATCCATAGATATTAAACCCATCTAGGTCTGTTTTATAAGGTTCATTAGCTCTTAATTAATTAACTTTTAATTATTGCCCAATATATATGACTTTAAGCCCAATGCTTAAAGCCTCATTTTAATCCTCACTTAAAGTCTTTGTGTGTGACCTAAAAGGCTCCTAACATATTGGAAATAAATATGGATCATGAATTAAACTCCTTTAGTTCCATATTAATTCTCTAATTAACTTAATCTATATTCATATATCAAGATTGATATCTAACAATCCATCATGACCATCCAACTGTGTAGGAGTGATTAGAGTGCTTTAATCAACATTTGCAGTGAATAATTTTATAATATAATTCAATCCTTTCATTGTATTTTCACCCCAATTGATTCATAGAGTATGAATGCAAGTGCCAACTCTATAATTGAACAAATTATATTTGTTCATGATAATTGCATATAATATTTTGAATAAAATCTATGAAACACGTTTCATAATTTTTATTGGTACAACCTTGGCTAAGGATTTCCATATTAAAGCATATCAAGAATCATCAGGATAATGTCCCATGTCATATTAGCTCGGGCAATGAATTCTTTATTGATAATTTATTATCTTTATATGACTCTTACTATATCTAATGAATGTTCCTTAAGCACTCTATGGATAAGAGAATATAAGATAGTATCAAAGTATAATAATCCTAATATAAGATAATATATTATTATATCAAGTCTAAATATCACGTCTTACATTATTGTCATAAGAGTATTGTCCATAGACACTTGGGATAAATTTCATATGGAGTACTCAATGTGGTTATGTTCAATAAACTTGTTCTTGTAACAAGCACCCGTATAAAATCTCTATTCCTCAACCTTATGAGACAAATTGCTTACTTCATAAGTAAGTGATGACACATTATGGTAGTCTCGAGCGTTTGATCAATATCCAACGATCAATATTTAATTCTTAATCAAATATCGACTATAAACAAACTTTAGAAACGTATGTCTCATCATTATAAACTCACTTTATAATATTTCTTGTATTTGTGATTATATTCCATGATGTTCATCCCTAACGATAAATTATTCTTTGATAATACCATGACCGCTCGTACCATTAAAGAATTGAATAATTCCTTTAGTATAATTATATGCCATCATTATGATGTATAAATTAGCATAGATCAACTGACAATTCCTTATCTTTAGGGCATATTCTAACAATCTCCCACTTGAACTAAAGCACAATCAAAATCGATCATCATGATATACAATACTGAACTCTTTCTTATAATGATCATGTTCTTGCTAAGTCAAATAGCTTTGTTAGAGGATCAACTTTGTTATTCTGAATGATATTTTTTATCTTTATATTATATTAATAAATCATTTACTGATATTTGATAACTTGATCAAGAAAAGTAAGCTATCAATAAGGTCTTCACGTTTGATCCGAGCTCCGATGTACTTGAAACAATGGTTAGAAAGCGGCAGACGGGGTTGTCCGGCCACTCACTCGGATGGCTAAGTCAATAATGATTTCAAGTTGCAAAGCATGTAGTAATTGTAAAATCATGAATATACCTGACATGTTATATCACATTCCTTTAAATAGAGACTGAAGGTCTCCTAGTCCTACAAGGAATAGGAATTTATGAATATAAAGTCTCCCAATCCTAATAGGATTAGTCTTCTTGGTCATACAACAGAATCCTAGGTCGGGTCGGCTTTCTAATTAGAGTCCAACTAAGACTTGGTCTTCAAGACTTCTTATTGTACTTTATTTGGATTTAGTCAACCCCATGTTTCTTGGTTATGACAACTTGACATACAATACTCGGCCTACTCTTGTCTACTCGACCTATTCTTTCATGGTTGGCCTACTCTTGTTTGGTCGGTTTATTCTCTCATGGTCGGTGTAATGCCCTAGATTTTTTTAATAATAATAATATTAGTAATAGTTAATAAATGAGTTTTTATTTAAATCTATTTTACTTTGTTTTTATTTGATTTAATTGGAATGATTTAAATAGAATTTTAATGCTAGACAACATAAGGGAATTATTTTGTATATCTAATTTGTTTGATTTTTAAGAAATCAGTTAGAGTAAATTCTTTGGAAGATGGGTTATATTTTCGGTCATTCAATTTTCCAGAATATGAATGTATAAATTAATTTATATATTTGAAAATTATGAAAGAATTAGTAAAGAATATTTTATAAAAGAATTAATGGAGAAATGACATTTTAATTAACTAATGGTATTAATTTTAATTGAAAAATATTTAGCAAATTGATTAATTAAATTAATTGTGAATTAGGATTAAATTAAAAATTTATCTTGGAATAAGGATTTAAAAATATAATTTATTAATATGGAAGTTTTAATGAAAATTTGTATGTTTTGTATTTTTATAATTAAATATGTCGGTAAGGGTATTTTGATAATTTTACATTTAAAAGCAAGGGTAAATAAGTAATTATATATTTTAAAAAATTCTATTTTGGCCCAAATTAAATAGTTAGGGGCTTAATTGAAAAGCTAAAGAAAAGTTTAAGGATTAATCAGAAATTTTACTGGGCGAAATTGTTAGTAATTAAAAAATTGAGGGATTAAATGGTAAAGAAGAAAAGTTTAGGGACTAAATACCGATAAGTAAGAAAAGAAAAGAAAGAGAAGAAGAAGATGGCGTCAGGGAAGAAGGAAAAGGGAGAGAGGAAGAGCTGTCGTCCATCGAGATCGAGGTGCGGTGGCGGTAGTTGGCGGAAGAGTCGGCTGCGGCGGCAGCATGGCGAAACAAAAATAAGAGAGAAGAGAGGAGGCGGCGGTTGTCAACACCGTGGATGGCGTTTCCGGTGGCTTTGGCGGCCGAGTCGGGTGGCGATCGACTCCCCTCGGCCTGAGCTTCATTTTGGCGGTAGTGGTGTTAAAATTGATGGGCGGAGTTGGTAGTTGTGGTGGAGAGAGAAAGTGGGGGCAATCGGGAGTTTGGGTATTTTTCCAGCAAGCTCCAGCGAGGGTTGATCAGAGGATATATCTGGACTCTCCTCAGCTCAAGCTTTCCACTAGCACCGATTTCGTAGCGATCGGACTCCGTTTGAAAATCGACGGTCGAGATCGTCCGTAAATCTCTTCGGATGATCAGGGGTCGGATCGGAAGATCAGAAGCTGCGATCATCATCAGCGCGTTGTTTCGAGTCCATTGGTGCGTTCGGATCATCAATTGGACTCTTGCAGCTGGAGGCGAGTCGACCGAGCGATCAAGCATCTCGGTAATTCTCTGGCCCGTTGATTTTAGAATTCATTGATAAAATTTATGTGTTTAATTGTTGTGTTGAATTTTAAAAAAAGTTATGTGAGGTTTATTAGTTAAAATAAATAATTTTTCGGACTGTTTGCCAATAATCGTGATTGTGTTATGTTGCAGAGTCGAAAAAATTAATGCAGTTTTGGTGACCCGAGTCTCGTTAATTTATCGCTATATATTTGTAGTGTTTTCTAGCAGGTCCTGGACCCGTTATACAGGGGGTAGATGTCCGAAATTTAGAGGAGGTTCTGCCGGATTTTCGATAGAATTTACTTGACTCGAAAATTTTTAGACAGTCAATCCTAGGAGTCTAACCCTAGGTTTAATTGTCAAATATTTTACTTTTTTTGATTAAATTATTCCTGTGATTAGATAAATCCATTAGTTCGGCTCGCTCCACCTGAGGCATCGGAGCAGAGCTAGAAGGTCGTCAGAACTGTGAGTTAAAGTCATATATATGCTTACGTATGTCATTCTAAGATTTTACGTAATAGCTCTGATTAAATGATTAATATTTTAATTATTTATTTATTTACTATTTATATACGTTTCGTTTCTGTATTCTGGCTATTATGATTGTATGTTGACTCGGGATGAGACAGCAGTTGAACATGCCACCTGATGGGTTGCATCAAGACCGCGTGCGCACCGGTATAAAATTTTGAGTCAGGTAATAGAAGAATGGTTTAGGATTTGCCCTGGTCGAGTTTAACTCTCTGGGCTGAGTAGAGTGAGTTGCCAGAGTAAAGGTCCCTAGTCGAGCATTGCTCTCTAGGCGCCGGCTTAGTTGGAAAGTTAAGTGACCAGACTGGAGTTAAGGACCCTGGTCGAGCTTCGCTCTCTGGGCGCCAATCCTGTTGGAACAAGAGAGTCGAAAGGCTGAGACTGTTTAGTAATGGGGATTAGGGTTCTACTAAAGTACTCCGTCCCATAGTATGTGAAATCTATTTTTTTATATAAGCATGGCATGACACGTATATTTTGCACGACTTAATATTTATTTTAAATTAATTAAATGTATTATTGAAGTGTTTGTAATTATTTTCTGGATATATGATTTTAACTCACTCCCGAGACTGACAGTCTCAATTTAACTATTTTTCAGGTGTAGTTAGTTTTTCCGCAGTGGTTTTCATCTAGTAGCCCGATTCCTTCATCTTCGGGTTAATGTAATTGATATTTTATTGGTATGTTGACGCTTATAATTCTAGAATCTCCGCAGTAGGAATTTTAGATTTATCCTTTTGTAATTTCATGTCAATTCTGATCCTACTTATTCATACTGGCAGTCTACATTTTAAATATGTAAAACCTGTTGGTTAAGGTTAATTGTAGTTCAATGCTGTTGGATTGAGATTTGATTAAGTTAGTGAATGGTCAGGCTTACTACGGGATTCAGTAGCCTTACGCCTACCCATTCCCTTGTCATGGTTAGCCTATTCTCTAATAGTCGGCCTATTCTGTCTTGGTCGGCCTATTCTATCATGGTCGGCCTATTCTCTCATGGTTGACCTATTCTCTAATGGTCGGCCTACTCTTATTTGGTCGGCCTATTCTTTCATGGTCGGCCTACTCTGTCATGCTCGTTCCATTCTCTCATGGTCTTCCTATTCTGTCATGATCGACCTATTATTCATGTTTGGCCTATATTTTTGTCAATTATCATTAGCCCTATTGAGAAGAGTATTTATGCTCGGTAATTAGTAACTGCTTGAATGATCTTGATATTCAGAAGATTGGTTAGCGAGGTTGAAAGGATGTTGTTTATCAAAATGCTCTTCTTTGAGATCATGTATTATTGCTATCCAATGAGCTCACGTACTTCTACTCTACAATGAGCTCATTCACTTTTGCTCTCCTTTAAGCTCATGTATTGTTGTTCTCCAATGAGCTTGTTATTTGCTTTGGTGCTCTCTCATGAGCTTTGAAGATTGACACTTTATTATATGCTTTATTACTCTCTCTTGAGCTTGTAGATATCGACACTTTTTTTATGTGCTTTAGTGCTCTCTCATAAGCTTTGAATATCGATACTTTTTTATGTGCTTTTTGTTGCTCTCTCATGAGCTTCAAAGATCGATACTTTGTTATGTGCTTTGGTGCTCTCTCATGAGCTTTGAAGATCGATACTTTGTTATATGCGCTGGTGCTATCTCATGAGCTTTGAAGATCGACACTTTGTTATATGGTTTTGGTGCCCTCTCATGAGCTTTAAAGATCAATACTTTGTTATGTGCTTTGGTGCTCTCTCATGAGCTTTGAAGATTAATACTTTGTTATGTGTTTTAGTGCTTTCTCATGAGCTTTGAGGATCGACATTTTGTTATGTGCTTTGGTGCTCTCTCATGAGCTTTGGAGATCGATACTTTGTTATGTGCTTTGGTGCTCTCTCATGAGCTTTGGAGATCGACACTTTGTGTATGTGCTTTTGGTGCTCTCTTATAAGCTTTAAAGATTGGCATTTTTTATGTGCTTTTGTGCTCTGTCATGAGCTTTGGAGGTCGGCAGTTTTTTATGTGCTTTGGTGCTTTGTCATGAGCTTTGGAGATCGGCACTTTTTTATGTGCTTTGTTGCTCTCTCATGAACTTTAGAGATCGACCTTTAACTTTCTTTTACTACTAGTATTATGTTTAGATCCTCTCTTTTCTTATTTGAATTGGTGCCTTATGTGTCCTTGTGCTTATCTTTCTTATTTTGATCCTCTTTGTTGTATCATATTATGGTTTTTTTAGAGCTAATTGCCAAAGATAAATAGGTGAGATAAGTGTAGTACTTACTTCTTGATGTTTGATGAACTTGTGGGTGAAGAACATGAGTATCCTCGCTTATCGTCATTAGCTTGTGATTTGTTTTGTAAAAGAAGGCTTTCAATTCTTTTTCCCACGAATGACATTATTTGATAACTTGGTCAAGAAAGGTAAGCTATTAATAAAGTCTTCAATTTTGATTCGAGCTTCGATGTACCTGGAACAATGGTTAGAAAGCTGGACGAGGTTGTCTGGCCACTCACTCCAATGGCTAAGTCAGTAATGGTTTCAAGTTGTAAAGTATGTAGTAATTGTAGAATCATGAATATATCTAGCATGTTGTGTCACATTCCTTTATGTAGAAACTGAAGGTCTCCTAGTCTTACAAGGAGTACGACTTTATGAATGTAAAGTCTCCCAATCTAATAGGATTAATCTTCTTGGTCATACAACAGAATCCTAGGTCGAGTCAAAGCTCTAACTAGAGTCCAACTAAGATTTAGTTTTCAAGACTTCTTGTTGTAATTAAATTTGGACTTAATCAACCATGTGTTTCTTAGTTATGAAAACTCGACATGCAATACTCGGCCTATTCTTCCATAATCGGCCTACTCTTGTTTTTTCGGCCTATTCTCTCATGGTCAGCCTATTCTGCATGCTCGGCCTATTCTTCATGTTCGGCCTATATTTTGGTCAATTATCAATAATGCTTTAATATAATATTTTGGCTCGTAGATGAGATCTTGGTTCTTTGAAAATGGCTATAATGTCCATCTAATTTTTCATATCAACAATAGTTAATAACCACACCTTATTCTTGGAAAAGAATATTAAAGATCCAAATATCTCTCATATATTGCCTCAAATAAATGACATGTATTGAGCTTAAGTTGTAAGAATGACCTTTTGGATCTTTCCAAAACTAATGCTTTCCTTTTAAAATGAGTTGAATCTATCTTGTGAGTTTATTCTATGTGATTCAGAATCAACATCTAGAATAATTATAAAGTCTAGTACATAACATGACATATGTACATAATAGAATGTTATGTTTTTGCATAAAAAATTCTATTAATAACCTTTTTCTCAATGAGTGTTTATGACATATATCTTTGGAAAGAGATATGTCGTGAGACATTGCCAAGAATCTTTCTTTAATTCTTCCATGTTAAACCTTTTTTAACAGCTATATCTATGTTTAAAAGTTTAGAACATTTATCTCTATAGGTCAAGAAGTTGTTCCCACTTCAAAGGGATGCTTCTATTCGAGCCTAAGCAGTTCAAGCGTGGAAAGGATTGAAGTGCTGATAGGCTATGAGCCCACTAGAAGGCCAAGCTCTAAGGCCCAAACCTATAAAACAAGAGCCAATAGCTACTATGTAATACAAGAAAGCATAAAATGAAGAAATCAAAATGGATAGAACTTAGGGGAACCGCGTGCTAGAAGTCACAAATCCTCTTACTTCCACGGACAATAATGTCCATATGGTGGTACAGGTAAGCAAGAGCTACAAATCCCTATTTGAAAGAGGATAGATGGTCTAAATCCAGCAAAAGGGCCAAGTAATGGAAGTTCTTCCTTAAATCACTGAACAGGGTAGTCCTAAAGAGGTACACCAAAAATGCTCCGGCCATTTGATCCACCTCTTGATCATTTTGAGGCACGAAGCCCATGTAATAAAGTAGAATGCTCTAATAAGCTAAACATCGAGTGTTTTTGCACACTAGCAAGAACCTAAGTAAGTTCGTAATATAACACTCCCGAACATCGGAGCGCTAATCATGGATCGCATCGTCAAAAGATACAAGCGTACCTGTGAAATATGTCCCTGTAATAGCAGCAAATGAAAGTGGGAACACAATCAGATTACCAACTGGAGTGTGGAAGGCGTGGGTGGATTCTATCCACCTCTCGAGAAAGGTGTAGATAAAAGTATAATTTGTCCTCCCAGTTATTGACGAAAGTGTAACAATGAATCGATGGAATACGATGTCACTGATACTAGCCTGAACAGAGCTCTAGCGAACCGGATCGATACAACATCACTCTGAAAAAGCACAAATAAAGGTATGTAAATGGAATGCACACACGTAAAGACCTTGAACAAGTACATTTTTTATTTATCATTATTTTATGTCAAGAAATCCAAAAATTTAGTTTTCAGCCTATGCACGATTGTTTCAGACTTGCAAAGTCGAATCGGCATTGCATAGAGCCAATGGACTATATAGTGACAACCTGAGGGCCACCCACGGGTCCGTTTTAGTTAGAAATCATTCATCATTCATATACTTGTTCACTAATTATTACTGTGGGTTAAGCACGCATACAAGTGTCTTTAGCGACTACGGCACTGCAATGCTTTCTAACCTAATCGAGAATATGCTAACTAGTCACAAAGACTAGCGTGGAGATTGGAGTTGCCACTCGGGTAATTCACCAAGACACTTTTACTAATGAATGCGTTTCTCGATTCTGTAAGGAAGCCTTATGCCACAATCCAAAAATAGATCCATAAGGCAACTTCTCTATTTGTGTATCTGTCTTTAATTTTATTATTTAACGAGCTATTCCTATAAATGCAACAATTATATTTTTACATATCATGCACTATAGCATGGTGAGGTCCACCTGAGTCTAATCCATTTTATTAAATCCAGCCCACGTTTAAAGTTATTAATCTAATTTATTAATTAATTATATACAAGGCATTCCTAGTCTAGCCCAATTATAAGTTATGCTTTAGATTCTATACTTTTTATGATAAGGCCCAATTAGGTGATTTTAAATCCAATATGGCCTAAGTAACCTAATTAAAACATGGCAAAGCCCATTAAGTCTAAGTTGATTTTAGAATTTAAGACCAATTTACCATTAATTAACCTAATGGACTATAATTTTCATGCCAAGTCCAATTTTAAGGCCTAATGTCTATGTGTCCAATTTTAATTAGGCAATCATACAATATATATTTGGCATTCATCTAAAATGAGGTAAAAATTAAAGTGTAGAAAGTAAAAAAAAAACCTAAAACTAAGTTCAGTGCACAAATATTCAAAAAATACAGTAAAAATTGGTTAAATTAGGGGTAATCAGCCGATTGACTATGGGTTCTTTTTCAGGCTGGTTCGCTAATTTCTTAAGTTTTTCTACATCCCAAAACCAGTTTTACATGCATAGAAAGTCAAAGAAATCGATTAGAATTCGAGAAAAATGTAACAAAAAGCATAAACAAGACTAATTAAATAAAAAAAAACCTAAGCAAATCATGCAAACTCTAATGGCAAGACTAAAGTAGAGGAACAACGGCAAATTTCAAGTTTTAATCTTAGAATCTTGAAACTAATTAAATAAAAAAAATGTGAATCTAACATACAGCCCTAATCATTTGACTAAACAAATAAAAATTCTAAAAGCAAATATATTAACATATTCAAAATCCTACATGTTCTTATAATCATACTCAATTCCCAACAATGCTCATCTTATCATATTCAATTCCTAGCATGTTGTAAATATGTTAATTCTCAAGAAATCCTATCTTAATCATCTTAAACACATAAAAAGCAATAAATGAAAGAAGACCTAGTCATGTTTCTAAAATCATAAAGAAATATTAAAAAACTGATTTAATGGAGAAGATGATGTTGATGATGTTGAATGTAGGGGAACCCTAAGGTTGTCACAATAGATTATTTTTCTAGAGTCTCAAGAGACGAAGAAACGGTTGAATTGAAGATAGGTTGAGAATTAGTGTTACTTGAGATTTAGAAAAGCTACGGTCGTTCTGAAAATGTCTAGTTCTTTCTTAGTGACTTCCTAAAAAAAAACCTCATGCGCTTTTCGAATGTAGGATTTTTAACTCTGTTTTTAGAATGATTCTTAGGTGGCTAGTGATTGCTAATTAATTGCTAATAATCGATAACCCTAGACCTAAAAGTTAATGATGTAAATATAGAGTTAGGGTTAGAAAATAGAATGATAGGTTTTAGATTTTTCAAAAAGTTTCTTAATATCAGTTGATAATATCCAATAAAAATGTTTAATATCTCAATATCATCATAAGATACCTTTTAGAAACTCATCTTGGGTGTTTAATAGTCGAAATACACATAAAAAGATGTGGCATCATGAAAAGTTGCCAATCGGCATTGTGCAGGATCGGTAAGCTCTGCACAGAGTTGATTCAGCTCTATGCTAAGCATATCAGCTTTGTGGAGAGCCGATTGGCTTTAAAGAGCAAGAAAGTTTTAAAATAATTTTAATTGAGGCTCTAAACTTGCGAAAACTGTTGTTTCACCCTTCAAACTTAATTTTTTTCTAACAATTAAATCCCAATTGATTCTAGAAAGGTGATTTTAACTTAATCATTCTCAACCCTAATCTGGAATTTGTCTGCCCTCGGTCTCTAAAACTCGAGAAAAGTAGTAACTTTCATCATAGGGCTTTCTGTAATTCCGTTGATATTTAAATCTAGAAAATGGGTGATGCAACTACTTGACTTAAAGTAAACAAAAATCAATATCAACAAGTGAAAAACGACAAAAACAGGCGATTTAAGGGTTGAACAATCCATCGGCTATATGCACAGCCAATCAGCTATAAAGAAAAGTTGATTAGTTGTATGCATGTGCATAGAGTCGATCAGTTATATAGCTTAATCGGTCAGCTGTATGGTATTCTGGGTGGTTGATTTCAACAGTTTTTCAATTAGAATATTTAAGCTCCAGAAACACCCATAAGCTTAAACATGCATAAAAACATAAAAAAATTTAGAAAAATATTAAAATCAAATAAAATAAAGCAAGTAACAATCAAAATAGAGGAATTAAACACTAACATATGAGAATAGACAGTAGCAATTCAAATAGGCAATGGTTTAGCCAAATAGAAATAGAGATAAGATATAATAATTTATAATGCCAAAACAACTAATACTCATATGAATATCAAGAATAAGGAAACTAATGGATCCTATACATACTAATAATTAAATGTACAGATTGGCTAAAATAAGTAAACTTATCATATGGAAGATACAAATAAGGAAACTATCCTAAGACATAATAGAATAATAGTATTCATTAAAAAACAATATATAAGAATACTAATAGATCTCAATCATGTCAAAACTAAATGAAAAACTCTAAACATGCCAATCTGATTAATTCATATGAAAACTAACAAATCTAAACCCTAATCAAGTGAATAACATTATATATCTAAATATGCATATTAAAAAGAAGATGATAAAATCAAAGAAAGGAATAGTAAACAAATAGATATGAGATAGTGATTTTCACCGTATTCTGCAAACTTGCAAATCTCAAGAGGATAGTTCAGTTCAAAGGCTAGATATGGGTTAGTGTTTCCCACGATGTTTAGATGTTTTAAAAAAGCTCTTGTATGTTCTATTGTGTATTTTACCAAAACCTTATAAGTTATTTTATACTCAGTTGCCAACTCCTTAACTTGGGGTTTCCTTTTCTATTTATAGAGAATGAAGAAGGAAACTCTAAATGCCAAGATATACATCTCCTTAATTATTGCTAATCACCAATAATTATTAAATAATTAAAGGATTTATCAAAACTTTTTGAACTATAGTTATTGATAAAAATTGAATTAATCATAAAAAATATTTAAAATTCAAATGGCTATCAATAAAAGCCTTCTAGAAGACTTATTTTTTATAATTATTATTTAAAATCAAAGAATACTTAAAATGGCATAAAAATCCAAGCTTTTAAGGCAATAGGAACTGTGTGGCTCTACACAAAGCCATCGGCTGTGTATACGCCCGACCAGCTGTATGTGGAGCCGATTGGCTCTAGGTTGACAACTTTTGAGTATTTTTACAAATTAGTCCTTGAACTTTTTAATTAGTTCAATTTCACCTCGAAAATTTTGATTTTTTTCTATCAATTTAATCTAAATTGATTTTAAGAAACGATATTTGGCTTAATTACCTGTAACTTTAGTAGGAATTTGGTCCTCGTCAACTCCACAAGACTCAAGAGAAGCATTAATTTTTTTATTATTGTATTTTTCATAATTCTCTCGATAAGCAGGAGCATTAGTAATCAACATTATAGTCAAAATTATCATCCTCAATAATATATATTTTAAGATTACAGGTTTCTAATTGCTACTCACTTGTTATATACATTCAATTATAAATATTTATTAGGTTACACATCAAATTATAACTTTTAGAAATTTAAATACTTAATTGTTAAATTTTAATAAGTTTATATACTATTTTTGTAATTATTTAATATCTTTTATATAAGTACCTAGTACTATACATTTAATGTTAATAATTTCTGGTTTTACTGACTAAATTGTAATCTTTAAAAATTTAAACATTTAATTATTAATTTTTAATAAATTTAGACACTATTTTTATAATTATTTCTAAGTTGAAAAGGTAAGTTGGAATTACGTTAAAGAAGTAACCGTGGATAAAAGCTAAAGAAGTAACCATAAATCTAAACAAACTTTGTAAGGAAAGTAAAGAAATGAGCGAATACTTCAATAAAATAATCGTTGTGTTTGGAATGGATTAATAGTTGGGCTTTATGTTTAGATCACACTTAAAAATAATAAGATTCATATAAAATATCTTTTCTATGATAATCATTTTCAGGTATTATGCATATCAATAATTAAAAATAATACTAATTTTGCTAATAAATATATTTAATAAATAAATAAATACTTTTTTAATTTTATTAAATTTTAGAGAATTTATTAAAAGATATTTGAAACATGGTAAAAATTTTAAAGAATTTTACAAACAATTATTTGCTAATTTTTGATAAAATAATTAAATGATGACCAACAAAATTTATTTTTAATATTAGTGTTTTCTATTTTTAGAAAATATAATGATATAAGCGTATTAATTAATTTCTTTATTTACTTTTCTTTTTCTTTAAAAAATATTTAAACACTTACTTTATGTAATTAATTTCTTTATTCACAATATTTCCTTATTGTGAAAAATATTGCATATTTTTGTGTACAAATATATAAAATCACATGATAAATATTTATACAATTCAAGTTATAAAATACTTATTGATTTGATCTTTATCAAAATCTTTTTTACATTGTTGGTTCTTCATCACGAGTTGATTTATACTTAACAATTTAAGTAAATACAAATGCTTCTTGAAATTTAGCATAATATATATTTATATTCTTCAATTTTTAAAAATATACACTTTTATTTTTTTTAATGTCGTTTCTTTTATTAGTGCTTTGTTAGTTTAATAAATTATGAATTAATGAAAGTATTGGTATGTTATATTTTACTGATTTAGAAAGACAATTTTATCTTTATATAAATCTATATTAAGTTTTGAAATTCATTTTATAATAAATGAAGACAAAACACAATGATTTATTTTCTTCCATCTAAAAAATAAAAATACATATTTAAAGAAAAAAATAAATTAAAATGTAGAATTAGGCAAATTTTATCCTGATTTTTTCTGGTGTTATAATAGTATGAGGATTTGCATTGGGTTGGGCTTTGCATGAAGAATCTTAGCAATAGTTTTAATTAAGCAATTGCTTAAAATTATATTAAAAAAATTAGTATACAAAGTCCCTAATTATAGGGCAGACAACCATAATTAGGGCTTTAAAACAAAAGCAATTTTCAACTTCTAGCACTTGGTATCTCCAATCGCATCATGAAATCAAAATCAAAGCAAAATATAACCGGAACCCAGTCCCCCTAAGTAACAGATCTATCAGATGAAATTCACATCGATGAAATTCACATTCAACAGCAGTAAAAGATCTCTATAATTTTCTAAATTATCGATGAAAATCCCCTTTGCCAAGCCTATTCCAAGAGTCAAATCAATTCCTTTACCGCTAAGTATGGATTTGGAAATTACAAGTACGCAGCATATCCCCAAGTGGCTGCCAAAGGAAAAGAAATACTAAGAGAGTAAGAGGGGATATGGGTTTGTCAAAATATAATTGTGGTAGAATTAGGAGGGAATAAGGTAAAATTTCACCCTTTTTCACTTTTACGATCAATTTAACTTATAAATTTTTTTGAATATGTCCAATGTAGCCATTTTCTAAGAGAGTAAAATACACGCGTTATGGAACCTAATTTGGCCACTCAACTTTTAATGCAGGTTTAATTTGGCCACTTAACTTTTCATGCGGCTCAATTTGACCCTTTAGAAATTATTTGAAATTGATTTAAATATTTAATTAAATTTATGTATTAATTTTTTTATATATTTAGATTTTGAATTAATTGGTGAAAGTCATATTTAAGTTGATAAAGTGGTGACAATAATGGTATTGAATTGTAAAATTTTATATATGCTTTTATTTTATAGTGATAATGCTGATAATTTTTTTTTTTGATTTGTGGAAAATTAATAGCGGCGATGATGAGTTGGTTTTAATGTTTTATTTATTTGTGGTAATTTAAAAAAAATCATATTTACTTTTAAATTTTTAATTTAGAAAAAGAATAAAATTCAATTTAGCTCTTCAACTTGTCACTCGAGTTCAATTTGGCTCTCAAATTTTGTAGTCATACTCAATTTGGTCGTTTTTTCATTCTCTTGTTATAGTGTGTGCAATGAACTCGTTTAGTAAAAGGCTAAATTGAATTTATTCAAGAAGTTCAAAGGTTAAATTGATCGTAAAAGTTAAAAAAAGCTAAATCGAACCTGACTGCAAATGTTGAGGGGAAAATTAATCTTATTCCAATTAGGAGTGATATTTTACTTAAAAATAAGGAGAAAAAGAAGAAGAAAAGTGATAATGAGGATGAAGATTCGATAACAGAGAGAGGGAGAGTGAGGTTTAAGATTTGGGAAGTGAAAAAATTGAGGAACTCAGCAAGTAAAGGACGGAAGCGTGCTTGTGATTAGATTTATAAACAACTTTTGTCATTTAGGTCCAAGTTTAAGTTATCCTTTTCAGTAATTTCATACAATTTAAACCTAAAAAGATAACAGCAGTTAATAGGAGAGATGAAATATATATTATTAAAAAATGAGAAATGTAAGTACAAGTTATGTCAAATCTTAGAAGGTATTTATAAATTCCTATAATTTTAAATATTGGCTTGCAAATATATATATATATATATATATAAGGCTAAATTTCTTCAAGAGATTCCATTTGAGAATATTTTATAAGCCATATTATATAAAATTTTAATAAAAGAAATATTTGTGGTTTTAACATAATTTATATAAAAATTTATTATGATAATAAATACGAATAAAATAAAATGATATTACTAAATATTTATTAAAATAAAATTATAGCTAAAGATAATAAGAAATTAGTGATTATATAATGACATTAATTTACTATATATTTATTATAAATTTTATAATTACTTTCTATAATTATTAAATTTAAAAATTATATAAGTAAGATGATGATTTTAAGTGCTGTTAAAATAAAATTATAATTGAATAAAATTATTTTTTATAATATAATAATTTTTATTAAAATAAGATATTTCATACGAAAAGTATATATCATAAATTTATCAATAAATTTGTATTAGCACAAGTACATTGGTAATTGGAATTAATATGGTAATGAACAAACCAATATATTGTAACATCTTGTTTGTTACTTTATACAAGGTCCAATTTGCCAAATATTCTAAAAAAAGGTCCACTGTGCAAAAAACATTAATTAAGCCAAACACAGAAACTAAGCCTTGGTATTAACGGCTTGATTGTCTTCCCTCCCTTTCCGTCCACTGGCTTTCCACGACCTTTTACTTATATACTTCCAAACAAAGTGTAAAGCGAAGTTAGCGCAAAAGGCGACTCTATTTTTTTCCCGCCGTTTAGCGTTCTAGATATAACCATTCCCGTCGCCTTCTCTCGCACCCTTCTCTATAATTCAAAACCCCCTCTCAAAAGCCCTAACTCTTCGCATTCCTTCAATTGATCAGTCTCTTAATCAGTAATCGAAACCTAAAAGACTTTCATTTTCTTGAAACGACAATGGAGCTCCGCTCTCGTAAAAAACTTCCTAAACCCTTAATCGGTAATAAATTTCTTTTTCTTCTCCTTTGTTGTTATCTGCTTTTGTTTATGGAAAAATGGAAACACAATTTTAGGGTTTTTTGAAGAGTTTTATTGAGGGTTTTCATGTGATATAGAAGTTGTGATATTGTAGATTGATAAAAAATTTTAAAAATGATATTAAATTCTGTAACTGTTTTGGTGGAACAGGGAATGAGCGAGAGGAAACTGATGGAAATGAAGTTGAAGATAATAAACTTTATACCAATGACGGTCACTCTGATGACGAATTGTATATAGTTTCTTCCAATGACGAGAGTATTTTTCTCATCCTTCGCTCTTTAACTTATTTGGCTGATTTTGACTGTAATGATTTGGGGTTCTGATGACTTTTACTTATACAGACTTTGGAATCGATCCTATGTTTGGAAATACCACTATTGCTAGATTCAATTCTTTCAATTTCCTTATTGAAATTGATTGAGGCATTTTAAAAATATTTAGAAAGAAATGAGACCACTCAATAAGTGGCGTACTTTTGCAAGAATTCAATGGAAATGAATTCTTACAAATGATTTATTCCAAACAACATTAAGAAATTATTATCTGACTAAATAAATGAAGCGGGTGAAATTAAAGGCAGTCATATTAAATTATTCACGACTTGGGATGTAATTGTAGGTGAAGAAGATAGTGTTCTGGCTTCTACTGATGCTGATAATGCGGAGTCTTCCATGAAAAGAAGTATGGGAGAAGCAGAGCCAGATAATGGACAACCGGTGGTTCAGTTACCAAATGCACCTCAAATTAATATTGTTCAAGAGAGAAAGAAGCGACGCTATTCCTCAAAAAGGAAAAGGAATAAAGTTATATTATTGTGGAAAATTTGGGAGGAAGAGAATGAAAGATGGATTGATGATCATCTAACTGAAGACGTTGATATTGATCATCAGCATGGAATTGTGACTGAAACGGCTGAGCCACCGGCAGAGTTGATAATGCCTTTGTTAAGGTATCAAAAAGAATGGTTAGCCTGGGCTTTGAAACAGGAGGAGTCATCGACCAAGGGTGGAATTCTTGCAGATGAGATGGGAATGGGTAAGACCATTCAAGCAATTGCCCTTGTGCTTGCCAAGCGAGAAATCCTCCGGCAAAACCGTGAATCCAATGGAGCTACATTGTTACCAGGTTCATCCATTGATCCGAGTGGAATCAAACCCACACTTGTAGTCTGTCCTGTGGTTGCTGTGACACAGTGGGTAAAAGAAATTGATCGTTTTACTACAGAAGGAAGCACCAAGGTGCTTGTTTATCATGGGGCGAATAGAGAAAAGAGTTCTAAACATTTCTTAGGTTTTGATTTTGTAATAACAACATATAGTACTGTTGAGGCAGAATTCAGAAAATACATGATGCCACCTAAGGACAAATGTGCTTACTGTGGGAAGTCATTTTATGAAAACAAGCTTGCTACTCACTTGAAATATTTTTGTGGGCCCGATGCCTTTAGAACTGCAAAGCAGTCTAAGCAAGACAGGAAAAAGCTGAAAACATCACCTACGGAGAAAGCGCGATCTGACGAGAGTCCTAAAATTCAGGATGATGTTGATGTAATAAGTGGTAGGACATATCGGAAACGGCATGCGGCTATGGAGATTTCTGAAGTCGAACTAGCCTTGCGTAAAGAGAAATCAGTTCTGCATTCTATGAAGTGGGATCGTATTATTTTGGATGAGGTTAGTCGGCATGATGTTACTTTACTGGGTTCTTTATTTTCTCCTTTGGATTTACAATTGACATTGATGATGCACTTTTAGTTTAAACAAAAAGAACGAAATCAACGAGGTTGAATTTGGTTTTTTGATCTTCTGCATTCCCTCCTCCCACTTTATACTTACATCTACATTGTAGTAAGTTTGTTTTTATTTGTAGTTGACACATTAACAAATGTGGTGAATGTACTGGTAACTTCCAGCCTTCTTAGGAGTATTCTAATTGCTTATGTGTCTAGAGTAAATTCTGAAATTTGATATGAAACTTTTCTATGGTTTTCAACCAAATATTATTTTAAATTATTGTAGCTCCTTTCTTGTGAGATATTTGCCTTCAGTTCTACTGGAAATCAGTCAGCAAAAATGCTAAATCTCCCATTTGGAGGTTTGTGTTTTATCACGAACTGCTCTGTTGTGAACAGTTGAATTTGTGGTCAGGATCCTCTCAGGAAAGTGATTCTTACATTACAAGTCATGTTTACTTAATTGAAGCCACTGGATTGAAATTGACAGTTGGGATATTATGAGAAAACAACATCACACTCCCTTTTATACCAATGAGTTGGCTACTCTATTCCGTGTTATAATTCTAATTGTAAATTTGGAATACTGACTTGGATTAATTAATCAGTAGCACATGGGAGGCTAAATTTGTTATTGATGAGTTATTTTTCTTTTATTTTCTTCATTTGAGTTTTGTTCTTATTCTTTTTCTCTTGCATTCTTTTATGATTCTTTGTAGGCTTTCTGCTATTTCAGCTTTAATCTCATTTTCTGTTTTAAAACTAGTCATTTTTTCTTGTGCTTGCATGTGATGATTATGTTATCTAAAATGCAACTATTTGTGTTAGTAATGAAAGTAACATAAAATTATTTCAGTGATTTTAAATATTTCGACAAGTTTGTGTTGAAAATATAGTTTATATGGTTGTCAATAACTATATAAAGAAATTAGACGTTAAAATTAAGCTGTTAATTGTTTTTAATAAACTTGATGTCTTTAGATTCTCTTTCTATCTCTCCCTCTTTTGAAAATTATAAAAATATATTTGTAGTTAAATATGATTTATCATGAACAAACAAAAACACTCGAATATAATACTTAAATATATTATTTATTGCACGCATTTGTCTCGTGATTGCAGTCTTTAGAATTCAGCATGTTTTGTATTGACAGACTATGAGACTTGCTCCGTATAGGCTTAGGATATCCTATATGGATTCAGTTAATCCTAAACCATTTGTATTAGTAGCAGTTTTAGTCAAAGTACTTTCTAAACATGTGCTAGAAGTTATTCTTTTGTTTATGTGGTGACATTTATACTATTTTGCCTATTAGAAGACTTCTGATATCATTTGTGCTTTATGTATGTACTAATATTTTGCCGCCATATTGCATTTATTTGACTGAATTTACTTATTGAATTGCTAAATGGGATAATTTCACCTTATTAAACTCATATATTTCACTTCCACTCTTTCTGTCTCTCTAATTTGTTTTTCCCAACATAGGCTCATTATGTGAAAGATAAACGCTGTAATACTGCAAAAGCCATTTTTGCTTTAGAATCTTCATATAAATGGGCTCTAAGTGGCACTCCCCTTCAAAATCGAGTTGGAGAACTTTATTCTCTGGTAAGTTCATTGTATTTCAGAGCTGTTATCTTCACTTCTGAGGACTTTGTAATTCACTTTATGCAATTGAGCCTCTATATACACAGGTCCGCTTTTTGCAAATAGTCCCATACTCTTTTTATTTGTGCAAGGATTGTGATTGCCGAATACTTGACTATAGGTATGTTTTCGAGATTTAACGATGTTTATGGTTTATTGATATTCACTCATGAATCTGAAATAAATTTCATAATAAATTTATATGTTTCTTTTTGCTATGCAAACTCTAGCAGAAAATGGTCGTTCCAGTTTTATGTGCTTATTTCTTCAAACAAGCAGTATAGGAATACCTTCTATATCAAGTAATTGTCATTCTAATAGGATGTCGTCTATTGACCTATGCAATTATGGACTTATGACTATTGAATACTACTGATATCAACTTACAGTTGTATTTCACCTTCACATGGCATGCCTCCTTCAGTTTAGATATTAAAATCTCCCTAAGCCTGGAACCTATGGCAATCAACACTCAAGCTATCTGTTGTATTCGCCTTAACATGTGAATAAACTATTGTATGGGCATCTTACATGCACTCCTTTATTTATAATGCAGTCAGTTTTGAGCCCTTCCCAGTCATTTCTTCTCCTTCTATCTATCTAAAATTTGTAGGTTCATTTCTCTTGTCTACTTATTTTTGTTTTCTAATCTTCATTTGTCTCTTTAGAGTTTCTGGCTATTGAGATGGTTGCTTGTCAAGTCAAGTTCATCTCACTATCACCCGTTCACTTTATCTTCCTTCTCCTTGTTTCTTCTCTGAATCATGTTTGAATAAGAGTTTATTAAACCTTCTTTTCTCCTCACATGCTCACATATAGGCCATCGACGCAATGTTCGAGCTGCCCTCATAGTTCTGTAAGACATTTTTGTTGGTGGAATAAAGTAAGCATGACAGAGAACTCTCCACTTTCCTAAGTAGCACATTTTGTTTTGTTGTGTATGTATTTTTACAAAGGCACTTCTCATTCTAATCTATTCTCTTTCCTTTTTCCTTCTATAGTATGTTGCTAAACCAATACAAGGTTATGGAACTAAAGATATTGGAAAAAGAGCGATGCTATTGCTGACACACAAAGTTTTAAGAAACATAGTGCTGAGACGTACCAAAAAAGGCAGGGCTGCTGATCTTGCTCTTCCGCCTAGGATGGTAAGTTTTCTAGCTCATGTTTAAAACCGCAACTCTCTTAGCTAGTTCTAGGCTGTTTTATCGACCCTTTGACTCTTCCTTCTCAAGGTTATGTTGAGGCGTGATACTTTGGATGTTAAAGAAGAAGATTATTATCAGTCTTTATACAATGAAAGCCAGGCACAATTTAATACGTAAGTCATGTTTTAGCCTCATGCTTTCTTCTTCAGTGTTGTCCATATTATTTTTCCCTGAAATGCTCTTCATGCTAATGCTTCTTGCAGTTCTATCATCCCGTTTCTAATTTAAATGGCTTGTGATATGTATTGTTAATTATTTTTTCAGTACATCTAATATGTCCTGTAACGCCATTTGTATTCATAACCATACGAGTAACTGACTCTTCTTTCTCTACAGATATGTCCAGGCTGGAACTTTGATGAATAACTATGCACACATATTTGACCTTCTCACTCGTTTGCGGCAGGTGAATATTTATTCAATTGAAAGGTCGATCCATTAAATTGGGAACCTTAATGTTCTATGCAAAACCACCTTTTACTTAAAAATCATTTGTAGTGGCACAATGTTTTGTAAAGGGCCTTTGAAATGAATATTCAGCTGGGTCCAAGTTTATGCCATTGAAATGAGCATTTAGATAGGTTCAACTTTATGTGACCGAATGTATGACATACCTAATTTTTTTTTTTTTTTGGAGAGAGGGGGGTGAAGCAGGGGGTGTCGGTGGAAATTTTAACCATACTCCTGAATTCTGATTCATTTTTTAAATCTGAGAATTTACATTCCTTGCAAGACTTTACAATAACTTTTGGCTTCCAAAACATTAGCTCATTACTTCAAAGGGTTCTGATAAAAAATGTTGAATGAAGTACTTTTCATAATTTGAGTGATGAATTTTTTTACTCTATGAGTCCCACCTCTCATTATTTTGTGCTTCTATTGGAATGATATTTTTTTTATAAACTTGAGTGGCCTACATAAAAATGAAATGCTTTTTTTTTTTATTTACTGTTTTATCTTTGAGACAAATCTTGTCAACTGATTTTTCTTGTTTCTCTACAGGCAGTTGATCATCCCTACCTTGTAGTATATTCTAAAACTCCACCACAGAGAGGAGGAAACTTGTTTGATACTGATAATGAGCAAGTCTGTGACATTTGCCATGATCCAGCTGAAGATCCTGTGGTTAGTTACCTTTATCTGTTTTTGTGTTCCTTCTTTTAATTTCCTTTTGATATTTGATTTGTCTTTCTCTGCCCCATCCAAACCTTTTAGGTGTTTTCCCCCTCAGGCTCAAACTCTTCCATCAACTTTCTATACCTCTTACCTCTCTTAGTTATCAGGATTATAATGGTGGGAATGCTAATGAAGGTTCATTCTCATTCCCAGCTTAATTATACATGACTCCTATATTGGGATGAAAATGAGGCGATAAAGGTTTATTTAGTCCTGATATCTCATTCTCATTTCTTGTATTTCAAATTATTAAACATTCAAAGAATGCAATGAAGACTTGATTTCTGTTCTTGTCCTTTTGTTCTTGGAAACCATGTGGGGTATTTCAGTGAGGGGGTCCTCGAATAGCATGTCTTCCTTATGTTTAGTTTGTTGTATTTAAGAGTTATTTTTAATATTGCTGTTGGTGACTATGCAGCAGTTAAGATTTTTTCAATTTACTATTTTAGATTTATGCCAGCGGTTTTAGAGATGTGAAAATGCAATATGCTCTGAGTTGTAGTCCTTATGAATTTGGAATTTTTTGTTAACTGTGCCTTTTTTTTTTTTTTTTTTTGTTTCTGGATTCTTACTATGCAGATATCCATGCATTAGACTTATTATTGACTTGCTAAACAATTACACATCACCTCAACAATTGCTACATTGACACATAATTGACTATTTATTTGCATCACCTTCTAATTGTCAACATTAGCTCTGCATTAGTAGCTTGGTCATTTCAAAAGCAATGTATATCCATTGATCTTCAGTTCTGGAAAGGAAAATCAATTTTTCATTTAAGTGTTCCTAACAAACAAAATCTTTTGGCTTAATATTTTTGTAAACAAAATCCTTTGGCTTTAAATTTTTGTACATAGTGGCTCTCACTGCATTTGGTTCTTGTAAATTTAACATGATCAGCACAAGTTCCTTAAATTCAATTGCCTTCTACTTGTTATTTCAGGTTACCTCCTGTTCCCATGTCTTTTGCAAGGCCTGTCTGCTTGATTTCTCTGCTTCCTTGGGACGAGTCTCATGCCCTACCTGTTATAGTTTACTTACTGTTGATTTGACAACAAAAACAGATGCTGGAGATCAGACTGCTAAAACTACAATTATGGGCTTTAAATCTTCTAGTATTCTTAACAGAATACAGTTAAATGATTTTCAGACAAGCACAAAGATAGAGGCATTGGTATGTATTGTATGAAAGTATACCATTTAGTTCATGTGATTGAATTTACAGAACTTGCTGTATGATCTGCAGAACATTGCATTATGGGTCTTATATTTTCTGTCTTTTCACCATTGCTTGATATTGATATTTCTATTTCTGTCGAGAACATGTATCTTTGAATCTCCTCCTGAAAGAAATTGTAAATTTGGGAAAAATAGTTCTGGAATTAGAATTGTTATTATGAAAAGTGGAAGCTGTTAACAATTTTATTGAAAAGAAATAAGGGTGCCTTTAGGATGGCTACATTTTACTTGATATATATTTTGCTATATGTGCAAATTTGGTCACAGCTTAGGATTTTTTTGGTGTGTAATTAAGCAAATTTATGTGGATGCAGAGGGAAGAAATTAGGTTTATGGTTGAAAGGGATGGTTCTGCAAAAGGAATTGTTTTTAGCCAGTTTACATCATTTTTGGATCTCATAAGCTACTCTCTCCATAAGGTAAATTTTATCTTTTCTTTTTGAAAAATATTTCATTCTCCAGTTTAACTTGAGTTTTCTGAAAAAGACCTGAACATAATTGGGGACCTTTCTGCAGTCTGGTATAAATTGTGTTCAATTAGTGGGAAGCATGTCTTTACCTGCAAGAGATAATGCTATCAAGAGATTTAGTGAGGATCCAAATTGCAAAATCTTCTTAATGAGTTTGAAAGCTGGAGGTGTTGCTCTCAATCTGACAGTAGCATCACATGTTAGTGCTTTTCTTTTCCTTGTTCTGGTGGTTCAATTTTTTCACCTGCTCTGTTAATTTGTTCCAATAGTAAAGCATTGACATTAATGATTTATTTGTTCAACATGTTTACCAGAGGTTCTTAAAATTGTGTTCGAGTTCTTTTACCATTGCTTTGTAATTGTATGTTAAGATCCCTCTTGTATACAGTATCTTCTAAATCATAGCTTCATGTTTAGGTTTTCTTGATGGATCCTTGGTGGAATCCAGCTGTGGAGCGGCAAGCACAAGATAGAATACATCGAATTGGGCAGTATAAACCAATCAGGTTCTGTCTTTAGCTTGAAATTACAATCTGTATATTCTTTTTCTTTTTCTTGGAGGGCTTACATTTTCTTTGCATATTTAGAATTGTGAGATTCGTTATTGAGAACACAATTGAGGAGAGGATTTTGCAGCTGCAAGAGAAAAAGGAATTAGTGTTTGAAGGGTTAGTCCTATTTGTCTCCCAGCTTTCTTTCTTCTAATTGACAATTTCAGTTGCCTAATATTTGTTTAATGTTTTCTTCATGCTGGCTTTTCGCAGGACTCTGGGTGGCAGCTCAGAGGCCTTAGGGAAATTGACAGCGGAAGATATGCAATTTCTATTCATCACTTAGAAGGGTTCTTAAAGGGAGAGCCTGAAAGCAGGTAGTTGTTCATAATTTTGTAACTGATCAGAGCATAGTTACCTCTAGGAAAACAAAAACTGCTTCCTTGTATCTCAGCATTTACATTTGACAGATGATTTTGCACATGTATCAGAACTGCCGTTTTTCCTAACTGGGCCACCTATATAAGATTTTATACTAGATAGAGTACTATTCGTATATATATACATATCTGTGATTTTGTATAAAGTCTCCTTTACCCTTTCCCTAAGAAAATATGTTCCCTTGTATCCGTTAAGATATCTATCGCCTTCACAACCATTTTAGAATTAAAGACCAATCCTCGTTGAAAAACATTGTGTGAAAATCACATAATGGTAAAAGTAGAAATCATCAATAAAAGAACTGAAGAGGAGAAAAGAAAAAGAACGTCCACCTACACTGTAGGATAGCACTTAATGACAATGTCAATTTCTTTGATGAGGTTGTTAATATGTTAAAATGAAGGAAAATGAAAGAAAGAGAGGTGATAAAAGTGAAAGTGTACCTTTTTTGTATTACTTCTGCCTTGTTTTTTTAGTAGAATAGTAGAAAAGTATAAAAAAAAAAATAACAGATAATATGGAGAAATCAAAATAAAAGGATATACTCAATAGTAATTATTTTTAAAATAAATTAGTCATCTGCTTGTGTTGTATGATTTTTATTATTATTATTATTTCTATAAATATTTCAATAGGTAAAGTTGAAATTAGATTTTCCTATTTAAAGATATTACATGTATAAAATTAATTAGTACTAAATTGAATGTATAAAACTATAATTTAATGAAAAACCTAATCAAACCAAGCTAAATTGAACATCAACAAGTTCAGACTTGATTCATTTAATTTTGGTAAGACTTGATTCATTTAATTTTGGTAGAAGCATGAGCTCGGCTCGAGCTTGATTCGAGTTTTATAATGGAGTTAGAACTTGACTCGTTTGAAAATAATTAGCTTTGCCAATAGCTCGAGCTCAGTTCGATGAATAGCTTGACTCGGCTCGAATGTAATTTGTTAAGTGGTTGCATAATGAGAAAAGCTCGAGTTCGAGTTCGGACTCGTTAAGTATTTTTCAATAATTAAATTAATCAGTAATATCTAAAAATATAACGAGAAATGATGAAAGTATTAAATATAGCAAAATAAAATAAAAAATAATAAATTTGCAGTAAAAATAATCAACATCAGTATCTAAAAATATAACAAAACATGCAAAAAAAGTTATACTAAAACAACATGAATGATGAAAATAAAGACCAACAATGCATAAAATTTGCAAGAACACCATACTAAATATAGTACAAGTCGGTATTAACTTAAAAGAGCATATAAACCAGCCCATAATTTCTTTGTTTAGTAACTCACCTTTTAATGAATAATATTTATAGAATTCAAAATAAATTCTTAAAATATAAAATAATTGAAGTGTAATATAATAAAGTAGCTAAAAGTTTTTCATAATAATATACTAATTTATATAAATTACTGTCTTGAATATTTTTAACTTAATTATCATTTAATTACTATTTTTAAATATAATTATAAAGTGAATCTAAATTTTTAATTAAATTAATATATTCTCAAAGAAATCATATAATCCAACATCGACACTCCACTCTATTGATTTTAAAATTTGAGTTGGATAAATATGAGATATCTAACAACTGAAGAAAATTAGAAAATATCATGTTAAGGGTAAGATATATATAAGATTTTGCAATATTGACTAGACTACTAATTATATTCATTTAGACATAATATATAATTTTTTTCTTTTCACGCTAGTGCCCGGTCAGTTACAACCTATCATTAAGTTTTAATAATAAATAATTTTTCAGTAAATTAGTATAATTTGAGGATGCATTTAAAATATTTTTATTATCATAAAAATTTAATTAGATTTTATAATCTACAATAGTTTATAATCTTATTTTTATAATTTGAAAAATATTTATGTTATTATATTATTATAGATTATATTTGTTTCTTACTTTTTTGTTGTTGTAGTTCTTACTAATAGTAATAGCTTCGTTTAAATATTATAGTTATATTATTATTATTTTTATTACTTTAAACTCGAGTTGAAGCCTATAAATAAGCTTGCTTGTCGATTTTATTAATGAGTATGTTCACGAACTTTATAAACGAGTTAGATTATGAGCTTCTTCACAAGCTTTATAAATGAACCAAGCTCGAGGTCGAGCTTATGAGCCTGTTTGTGAGATAGTAAATAAGCAAGTTTGCGAGTTAATGAATCAAACTCTATCAAGTTCGAGCTCTAAATTAAATTTGAATTCGACTCGTTTAAATTAACGAATAAATACATCCGAGTTCTGAATAGCTTGCGACATTTGGTTTATTTATAGCTCTATAAAGGACGAATAGCCTATGTGTACAGCTTTAAGAAAAGCTGCTTTCTCGTATAGCTTCTTTTGAAGCTAAGGCCTCACGATGAGATGGATCAAAAGCTTTTGGGGAAGGGATTTCGACATAAATACCTTAAAAATGATCTTAAAAATATTTTCTTTCAAAATATTATAAATTGAAATTTTATTTTGAAAATATGGGGTGTATTTGGTATACTTTTTTTCTATATATAAAGTAATATCTATTATTAACAATTTAGTATGTGTTTTTATAGTTTTTATAGTATTTAACTATTTGGTATATGTGTAGTATATGTTTCGTATATCTTTGATATCAATTCGATAATATTAATTTGGTATATGTAACTAGTATTTGAAACTAATATCTGAAATTTCAAATATTTTAGTATATATTAAGTAATACATTTAGTATATAACTAGTATTTAAAATTGTTTTATAGTATCTATTTCAAATTTTTAGTATCAATTTTACATATTTTAGTATATGTTTAATATACATTTGATACATAACCGATATTTGAAACTAATATCTAGAATTATCTTTTAACATATATTTTATATTTTTAGTATCCTTTCTGCATATTTTTTATATATGCTTATTACGTATATAATATTGTCTTTTTTGGTATAGTATCAATTTCCATCTAAAAATTCTAAATTATAAAAATGTTCATCTTTATGATGCAAAAGAATGTCCATACAAAACTTATCACGCATACAAAATATTACATAGATATAAGCTGCCATATTTCAGGCTTTAATTTAATTAAATGTCGTAATTTAAAATAAATCCATCAGCAAAGATTGTTACAGCTAAAGCAACATGCAAAAAATAAAAATTGGGTTTTGAATCTACATATCTAAAAGATGAGAAAAAGTGGAAATATAGTTCAGGAGAAAATCGAAACTTGGGATCTTGAGGAGATATTTATTACCTCATGATAATTGGAGGAAAGAAACACGGACCAAAAATCACATTTGATAATAGGAAAATTTACAAGAATATCTAAAAGATAGAGCCTCGTAACTTTTATACTACAAGACATAAAAACCTATAAACATATGCTGATGGCCAAAAAAAGTTACTTCTATATAACACAATCAAAAACACCCGTGCTTAGCTCAAAAATCACGGATCCAAATATTTCAAAAATCATAGCAACTCAATCTAATAAGATTACAACATAAAGTCTCAAGAAATCAAGCAAAAATCTCAAAAACAATCTGCAATAAACAATAGAACAAGAAAACATAAGATTTCTTCAACAAATATTCATTAAATTTAAATATGAAAATAGGTAATGTAATCTCATCTATCTATTTTTTTTTGATTTTTTGATGTTTAAAAAAATGAGTTAAAATCCTTCAAAATAGGTATATTATCTGACTTACTTAACTACTTATATATTGAATAAGATGATTAAAGAATTTAAATTCTCAGATCTAAAAATAAGTAAATCATAAAAAATTATCTGTAGAAAATTCAAAAGAATTGTATATAACGAGTATACAAAAATATACGATAAGTATTATCTTTTGAAGTTTTACAAAAATAGATTCAAACTCATGTGTTATTGATATATATCCTATAAAATACTTGTACTGGGTATTATATTAATATAAATAATAAAAAAATAAATCAATAATAGATTATCTAAAGTAGTTTAAAATAATATATAAAATAAATTTTAAAAGTTACAGTGAAGAGTATATAATAAGTATACAATAAGTATTATATTACGTGAAAAAATACTATATAGTAAAAAGTATAACATAAGTATATAGAGATATTGTGAAATTAAAGAAAATTAATATTTAAATTATTTTTATTTTATATATATGTTATAAAAAATTGTATATTGAGAATTAATGAGTATATGCATGTATCCAATATATATATATTTACAATAAGTATATAACACATATAAAAGTATACATTAAAGATATATTATGAGTATATGTGAAGTATATTAAACTACCACTATTACTGATTTTGAAATAATCTCTTATATTGTTCTCATGTACAAACATGATAACAAAATCTATTTTCTTCACCACAATGGACACTGGGAAGAAAATATCAGATACATAAACTTTAATGTAAAATGCATTCTATTACCAAAGGACAACAACTTTATAAACTTTGTGCAAATCATATCAGAACAAATCAAAATCAATATGGAGCAAACTAAACTAGAGGCTCGATATCAAGTAAAATAAGGTCATTCACCACTACAAATAGAAGATAATGCAAGCCTTCTATTCTAACTAGAGTTGAAGAAGATAGAGAGTGACTTCACCAAATACCCTTTGTATATAACTACGGAAGAGATTCAACCACAAATCAACTACTTTGCATCAAGTTCAATGGGAACCAATCTACAACGTACATTGATTGAAGAATCAATTTCAGAATATCTCTCAACAAATCAAGGTGTTTCAGATTACATAGACTATGCAAATTTGACAACAATAGTTTTTGTAGAAAAAGAAGTAGAAGGAGAATGTGCAATTAAAGAATCAACGATCATATAAATCCAAGACATCCACAAGTTGAAGTTGATAAAGAGACATTGAAATTGGCCATGAGTTTTTATGCAATAAACAACTACTTCCAATATAAGGTTACCAAATCTTGTAAAAAATAGTATTACTTGAATTGTTTGGATGAGAATTACAAGTAGTTTTTAAGAGCATCAAAGAATGAAAAAACAAGCATGTTCAGATCAAAAGGTTCAACAACAATCACACATGTTCATTAGAAATAAGATTAAGTGATTAAAGGCAAGCCACAACGGATTTGGTGGGAGAATGCATTAAGTCTAAATACCTCAACATTAAAACAATATATACCCCATTAGATATAGTGAGACAAATGAAAAATGAGTATGGAATGGGTTTGAACTATACAAAAGCGTGGAGGTCAAAGGAAAAAGTGTTAGAATTGATTAGAGGGAAGCCAAATGAATCCTATCAAAAAGTACCAAGTTACTTACATATGCTAAGAAAAATAAATCCAGGTACTATTACTGAATTAAGAACAAATCATGACTTCTTCCTTTATATGTTCATGGCAATTGAAGCATCTATAAGAGGTTAAAAATATTATAAACCAATAATAGTTGTTGATGGAACTTTTTTGAAAGCAACATACAGAGGCGCCCTACTAACAACAAGCACACAAGATGTAGGAGGTAAGATATTTCCAATTGCATTTTCAATAGTAGATTTTGAAAATGATTTGTCTTGGGAGTGGTTCTTCAAAAATATAAGATAAGCATTTGGTACAAGAGAAAGCATATGCATAATTTCTAATAGACATGAGAACATAGAGAAAGCTTGTAAGAAGGTATATCCTACAACAACATATGGAGTTTATATGTATCACTTGTTAAATAACTTGAAATCAAAATTCAAAAGAAATTCACAAAAGACTAGAGAATCATTCTTTAGAGTTGCTAGATCATACACAGAGCAACAATTTGATAGTCACATAAAAGAGCTAGAAAAGGTTGATTAAAGAATAAAACCATATCTCAGAGTATCAGTTACAACAAATGGTGAAGACTTTACTCAGAAAATAATAGATACTCCACCATGACATCAACTATAGCAGAGTCTCTAAATGCATCAAACAGAGCAGCTCGAGAGCTATCAATTACACCATTGTTATAGTATTTACGAGGTCTAGTACAAGAGTGGACTTCCACAAACAGAAATATCACAAAAGCAATTTTCACAAAGCTAGCAGCAGAACCGGAGCAAATGATTAATGACAACTACATTCAGTCTCTAAAACTTAAGGTAAACATATAAATATAATAGTGGTTCATGTATTTTAAATATAATTTAATTATATTATCAGTATATTATAATTAACAAAAATTATATCTGAAATTAGATATTATATTTTTAACTCTTTAAAATTTGATTCTTCAGGTCAAACTAACAAATGTAGATCTATTTGAAGTGTTTCAAAATGAAATATCAAATGTGGTAAACTTGAAAGATAAAACATGTACTTGTAACATGTTTCAAATGGATGAGTTGCTGTGTCAACTAAAATTCTTATGGTTACTATTCACATTACTACACAAAAGAGATGATGCTTGCTACATATGAGGTAATAGTATACCCGTTGGAAATGAAAACATATGGAATATACTAGACGATATCAAAGAAATAAAAGTACTTGCACCATAAGGCAAAGTCAAATCAGGAAGACCAAAGAAAAGAAAAACAAAGTCATCATGGAAAAGAAAAAATCAAATCAAATCAAATGCGGGAGATGCGGACAAATAGGGCACAATAGAAAGACATGCAGAAATTAACCATGTATAAAAACTACAGAATAGTAGAATATTTTTAGAGATTGTTAAAAAAATTTCTTTTAAATATAGTACTAAAGACCATTTTATAGATAATAGATTTCTTTTATTTCTTGATAGTAAATAGTATACTTTGAGTATATAAGGAGTATATCAATTGTATCAAGTATTATTTCTAAATCAAATAAAATGAATATATTTGCTAAATCAATATACATTAAAATAATAATAATTTATATTTTATGATAAAATAAAACTAATATGTAAAATACAATTAGTATAAAAATAAAAATCATATATGAATAAAAAAATATAAAAGAAATGTAAAAAGAAAATATAACGGTAAAGTGTATACTGTCAGTATATTATGAATATAATACAAGTATACACTAGTATTTTATTTTTTCAAAATAATTACTTACTAATAATGCGGAGAGGCGAACAAGTGGAACATAATAAAAAGATATGTAGAAATAAACCATGCATAAAAGTTACAGAATAGTATAATATTTTCACAGATTATTAAAAAACTCTTTCAAATATAATACTAATAACCATTTTAAAGATAGTAATTTTTTTTTATTTCTTGACAGTAAACAACATATTCTGAATATATAAGGAGTATATCAGTTGTATTAACTACTATTTGCACATTAAATAAAATAATTATATTTACTAACTCTATATACATTAAAATAATAATAATTTATATACTATGATTAAATATACTTAATATCTAAAAAAAGATAAGTATAATAATATAACTCATATATGCATAAAAATAAATATAGAAAAAATATATAAAAGAAATGTAACAGTAGAGAGTATACTGTGAGTATATTATGAGTATATAAAGAGTAGACAATACTTTTTTTTTTTTTTTTTTGAAATAATTATTTAGTACTAATGTGGAACATAGGAACAAGTGTGATATAATAGAAAAACAAGCATAAATCAACCATGTATAAAAATCAAAGAATAATAGAATATTTTTAAAGATCTTTAAAAAAAAACTTCTTGAAATATAACAACAAAGACCATTTTAAAGGTAGTAGATTTCTTTAAAATTTATCTATAGTCATACACTTAGAACCAAATTAAATTTTTGACTATGAGGAGGTTATAACTTAATAAAGATTTGACTACTAATTTTTTTTTTAAATTTAATACTTAATCTTGTTGGCGAAATGATAGAACTAGAGATAAGATACGTAAATATCTTGTCATATTATATAAACAAAATTGATGCGATAATATAATACTATAGTAAAATAAAATGTAGCATACCATATATTTTTTAAAGTTATATATATATACAAATATTACTATATAGATGAATATTTTCTTAAGACAGAACTTAAAATATTTATAATTTATTTTAATAGAGAACTTATTTCTATTTATAACTGGCCTAAATTGAGACTGTAATTCTTTTATCAGTATATAAAAATTATTTTTACATAGAATATTACCATTAAGAGGTGTTATTGTATATAATGTAATTTTTGTTTTGGAAAATCTCTGGAGGCACGTTGGATTTGACATCCCAGGAGATGAATTAACTGTTGCATTCAATCCTTAACAATGCACGAATAGTTTTTTATTATTATTATTATTATTCAACTTTGAAAAAACGCAAACTCACACCTTCACTCCCTAGTAAATTAAAAGAAAAAGAAAGTTAAGAGTTTGGTGCTCGATCATGTTGCTAGTTCTGGGATTGAGCATGAAGGCTAAAGATGTTGGGATTCTATCTCCAAATGTTTGTCATAATTCCTGACAATTGTTGACATATTACTTTTCAGAAAAATAAAATGATTTCACGCTTTATGAGTTTCAATTATTTGAAAATAAGTCACCGTTTTTCTGCAAAAAATTCTCAACCTTTTCATACTTAATAGGCGGTAGTTTTGGTTATCTGAACTTTGCACACGTGGATCCTATTTATGAAAAAAATAAAAAGTAAAAATTCTTATTGATCCCAAGATTTCATATGTAATTTTGATGATGCAAATATTATTATTACTAACAATCTGGTTTAGTATTGTTATTGTTAGTAGGTATCTTTTGATTACCATTGATGCAATAAATAAAATATATATCAAGACAAGAGGAATTGAAATCCTTTATCCTTTTAGAATAAGGCAAATTCACGACTATGAACAAATTTTTCTAGTTGTGAAAAAGATATTCACAGCCATGACTAAATATTCCCACTCCTGAAGTCTATTTAGCTTAAAGAAGTGAGGAAATCTATAGAAGCATTCATAGCCAACATTTCCAACCGTGAAAATAGCCTTGCACGACCATAAAAAAATCTTCCTAGCCATGAAAGAAAGCTTCCCAACTGTGAACAAATATTCACGCCCGTGAAGAACTTTTCCTCATAAGTCTAGTAGCCTTCATAGCCAAAGTTTCCAGCCGTGAAAGAAGACATTCACAGCCGTGAATAAAAGTTCTTAACCGTGAAAGAAGTCATTCACAGCCGTGAATAAAATTTTCTAATCGTGAAAGATGTCTTTCCAGCCATGTCGAGTTCCAAATTTTTTCAAATATGCTTTTTGTGTTGATGCTTCACGACCGTAAAAGAATGTTCCCCATTCATAAAGCTGCATTTAAAAAGATTATTAAAATGGTTATTTTTAATTTTAATAAGGTTATAACATCTCTATTTCCCCTATAACTATTTAAACTTCATTTCTAATGGTTCTAGGGCAAGCAAAAACATTTACTTGAGTCTTCTATTTGTAATATCTCTCCACAATCTCTATTTCTTCATGAAATTCATCTTGCGCTAAGGATTCAAGAGAGGGCTTGAATCTTTGAATAGTTGAGTGATTGATTCTTGTATTCAAAGCTCAAAAGGGTTAGGTTGAGCACTTGGGTAAGGGATTAATTGCTCTTGTAATTAAGATTGTAAATCTTAGATTGGGTTAAATTGTTAGGCATAGAAAACACTTGGGTTAGAGTGTCAGCCTTGAGAAAATACTTCGGTTAAAGTGTTAGCTATAGAAAATACTTGGTTTTAAGTGTTAGCCATTATAACACTTGTAAGTAGTTTGAGTGTGAGCTTGAAAATACTTGAGTTTGATTTTGCATCCGTAAAAAGGATCATTAATAGTGAAAATCTCAAGTGAAGCTTGAGGAGTAGATGTGGAGAAGGAGTTGGTCGAACCACTATAAATTCTTGAATTTGATTTTCTCTTTCCTAAGCTTTTATATTTACTTGTGTTTATCTTATTGGTTGGATTCTCATATTAGATTGGCTAATTGCTTTTACTAATATTGATTTTAATGCTCAAGTTTTTCAAAGTAAAAGTTTTTAGTTGAAATTGATTTTTATAAACAACCAATTCACTCTCTTTCTTGGTTACTATAAAGTATTTCAATCTTTAAATATATAATGGTTATATAGTTTTAGAATCCTTAATTTTCTTAAAATCTCTAATTATGTTCTTGGTTTAAAATAGATTATGAATTCGCGATTAAAGAAATATAGGTGTGGCATTCCAACTCTATTAAGGACAACAACTACTCCAGGAGATGAAGGGAGAAATTTTCATGGACGCGCACAATATGGATTGCTCAACAAATGTGAATTCTTTGAATGGCTTGATCCACCAAGTCCTATTATTCAAAGCTTGTTACAAAAAGTTGAATCATGTGAGGATGAAATTTGCGATTTGTCGAGCTCGAAAAGTTGCAATGTCAAGGGATTTAATAAAATAGAAAGAGGTGGTGGATAACTTATAGTTTGATTTGGAAAAATCATGAGAAGAAAATAAGCAGATGCAATTGGAGTTGAGGAACTATCGTGATTTTATAATTACTACGCAATCATGCATTTGGTTTAGAAAGTGTATGTTTGGGTTGCTTTTGATGTGCTTATTTGTGATATTTACTCTATATGTTAGAATAGTTAGTGAAGAAAATGGTAATGTCAATTTGTATTTACCTTAAGTGTTATAGATGTAGTTATTAAGAATAGTATATATTGGGGATTGGCTTATGCAAAATGTGTTTGTAGTAATGCCTGAACTTCAATGCAATAGAAATTTATGCCTTTCTAAGTATCAATATATGTGCCTTTCTATTTAAAAAGCAAGTAAAATCCAACTTGATAAATAGAAATAGAGGAATTGCATATAACAAACATTGTAGATTGTTAAAAATAAAATAGTTGGAAATTGCTAGTAGGTTTAACAATATGGCAAACTCAAAATGTAGTTGTTCCACATCACAAAATAACAGAAACTACTTTGGTACAAAGTGTGCAGAACCTAATTGCAGGACCTAAGCTAAGTTTTTCTATTTTTATTTCCTTATGTCTTCATAAATGCTGTTAATTCTGAAGCCTTCTTAAAGTTCTTAAAAGCTGATGGTGGTGCATTAGAAGTAACAATTGAGATGTGCTTAGCTTTAACTGCACTTGAGATAGTTGGCTTGGTAGCCTGTGGTGGCTTGAAAGAGGCTTTATTTTGCCTTGATAGCAATGAAAATGAGCTTCTAGGTGGTGGCTGAGATAATGATCTTGGAGGTGGTGGTTGGGATGATGAGGTTACCTGCGTATTTGATATTGTCCTTTTTCTATTACTCTGTTGTTGAATATTTTGAAGCAACAAAAGTTAAGGGTTATTGGCTGAATTTAGTAATAGAAAACAAGTTAAAGTTAATTATTTTATAAGGAACAAAAATAAGTAAACTCACCTTATTCTTTAAACTCATTCTTTTCTGCCAGGTTGTTTCACCAGTTACAGCTGTTTTGTAATCCCTAACACTGTGTCATGCCTGTTTGCAATTGCCATACATTACCTGTCCACCTACTCTAGAAACTTTGAAAGTGTTTCTTGGTTCATCTTTACCCATGATCCACTTTTCTTAGGTCTTCCAACATGTTTTCTAGGAATATTGGGAGTAATGTCAGGTAGTTCAGTTCTCTCCTGTTCTTTCTTGCTTAGGATAAGATTGGTCACATGGTTATAGACAACAATGTATGTCTCCTTTATATAGTAGTTGTGGATATATGCTCTAGGATTTTCTCTAGAAGCATAAATTATTGTTACTACATGCTTACGAGGCAGTCTTGTCAAATCCCATATCCTGCAGCTGTAAGTCTTTGTATCCAAATTCACAATAGACTGTTTGTTATAATAATCAACCTCATACTTATTCTCACCTATTGGAGTAAAAAAATCAGTTTCTAGCCTTCATCTTGATCTTCTCAAGTTCATCTTGTGCTTTTGGGCATATATGCCTTTATACTTCTTCAATCCCTCATGCTTGATATAAAACCTCTTCATTAGTCTTCTTTTGATCCATTCAATTGTATTCAATATAGGCATGCCTCGAGCTTGTAGAATATAGGAATTAAAGGATTTAATGATGTTATTCTGCAATGCATCACTCTTTATGTGAGGTGAGAAGTGAGGTTTTGACCAACTGTGAGGATCCTTAGTCATCAACCAATCATAAGCTTCTTCATTCTTTTCTTTCAATTTCTTTTTATGATGCTGCCATATCTTGATTATTGAAGCACCAATTACCATCCAAAAGTCTTTCACTTTTATCCCCTCTAAAATGAAGCTTGAAGTTTTCATACATATGCTTCACACAATATCTATGTTCGATATTAGGCATCACATATGAGAATGCCTGAACAAGTCCTTATAAATGGCAAAATTAAAATAAGCAAAAGCTACTAAAAATTATATAAAAAGCCAAAATGCACAAGATAAATTAGTTTACTAACTTTTTATTTATCTAGCATATACATCCATTCCATTCTCTTATGGGTGATTCAAATCATCAAATAAAAAAGTTTCAAGAACCAGACCCAAGACTCTTTGCATTCTATATCTACCATAGCAAAAGCAAGAGGAAAACCGTTTTCATTCCTATCACGTGCAACAACACATAAAAACTTGTCCTCCTAATGTTATTTTTAAATGACAGCCATCTAATCTCATAAATGGCATGAGTCTTGAAAAATAACCTCATTTCTATGCTCCACACCTAATATACTTATACTGAAACATTATCACTTCTTTATTCATACTTCTAAGGTTATTAATTTCTTCATTACCTTCTTCATCCTCTTTATGTACTAAAGTCAATTCAATTTTGATCTTGACCATATTCCTAGATTTGTAGCTATAACGATCTTTGCATAGTCAAATAATTATTCTATATTGTTCTGTAACATCTCTCTATTTAATTTGTTTTTGGCTATTCTCTTTGCCCTATAGCATTATAGAATTGACATCTCTGCTCCTAAATTCCTTTATAGCTTCTTTTGCCAAGTGAACGGGTTGTCGAAGCCCTTCAAAATAAATTACTGATTTTCCTAAACTAACTTGTAGAAATAGTGAAACCAGGTCGAATCCCAAGGGAAGCAATGTGGATAGCTTCTCAAAGTAAAATAATTATAAAAAATTCATAAATAATAAAAATAAGAAATAAAGCATACTTGAATTAAAGAAAAATTCTGTTAAGCACAAGTAGCCAGCTCCTTGCTACTTGTGTCAATCGTTCATGATAATTACGGATCACAAACTCAAAGTTTAGCAATAGAAAAATCAATATCAAAGTTGAGTCGTCAGTTCAATTAATACCAAAAATTCATAAATAATAAAAACAAGAAATAAAGAATACTTGAATTAAAGAAGAATTCTGTTAAGCACTAAGCCTCACAAAAGCACAATTAGAATTTATTCACTCTTGAATTAGAAACTAAAAACTTAGCCACACATGGTGGAGTAGGAATTCACAAGAAAAGAATTGTAGGGAATAGAATAATAATAATAATAATAATAATAATAATAAATAATCAAAGCACTCTCAGCCATGCTTTACTTGGTAGAACTAGCCTCCTTATATAAGAAGTTAAATCTAAACCCTAATAAGAGAATCCTTATAAAAAAGAAATAAACTTCCTATATGATCTTATCCCTATAAGGAAGGATAAGATAAAGAATGATCTAAACAAATTAAAATCCTAAATACATGGGAGAAAGTTCTCTTTATCCAGCACTTCCAAAAAGAGAGGAAATTATATAAAAGTGGGTCCACCACGAATTTATCTTGAAAAATTCGAAGCTCTCTTCTGCAGGTTCCAGCAGCTCACGAATTGTAAAGCGTGGTCACGCCTTATTGAAAATGATCTTCTGCCCAAATTTTTGCTCTTCCTTCAAAAGACTTGGTTTTTGACAAGTGATGCTTTAAAACATGTCTTTTGGCTGAATTTCACTCAATCCTTGATATTTCACCATCTAGATCAGAATAAACACAATTTCCACAACTAAGCACATTATCCAATCAAAATATAAGGGAATTAAATAAAATAAGTATAACTATTTATGACCTATCACCAAGCTGAAACTTCCCAATTTGGATTATCTCTCAAGTCATCTAGAAACTTTTCTGTCCGATATCTAGATTTTACTAAATGATTTTAGAAATCCTTAAGATAACTGTGTTGTGACTTAAAGGTCTTGATATAAAAAGTCTTATTGTATTGCAGTCTTGAGAAATGAATTCTAAACCCATATATTTCCTTGCACAAAATTGTAATTCTTGTACAAGTTTTCTTAATTAAATGATAACTAAATCTCCTTTTGATAGCCCACTCTTTCAAAGCTTTCCTCAAAATGGCAGGCCCTATGAACTTCATCCCTTTGCATAAAGGAGGTTCAACCAATTGTTTCTTCATTAAAATCCAAATTCGCATTTTTCCTTTCCTCATTAAAACCCTTTAAATTATGTAGTTCATCATCATCTGGTGGTACTTTATTGAATTCCTTCAAGTTTCATTCAATTACTTCTGTACCTATTTCTACATTTATCTCAAGTTCATTTACATGTCCACCCTCATTAGCTTCATTTGCATCAATTGTCTAGACCACTCGCACTCTTGTCAACCCCATCCATTGTATTAGTGAAGATATCGTCATCACTCCCCTCCAAATCATCATACAATCGACTAGGTTGGTTACAATCCGAATCTAATTTACTTGAGCTTTCAACTTCGAGTGCATATATACTTCGCACATAATCTTCATCTAATGAGTCATTGCTTCATAAATCTTCAAGTATATCAAATCCAACCCCTTTTCATGTTGCTCACTCATATTGTCATGATCATTAACTCCTTATGTCCCTCCAAATTCTACCTCTACATCATCATTCTTCTACCAGCCTGCACATCCACATCTTCCACTCCCTTTGTCCTTCCTAAATTCATATCCACATCATCATTTTTTTTTCATCCTACACATCCACATTTTCCACTACCTCTGTTCCTACTAAATTCACCTCCACATTAGCCATAACCTCATCAGGTTCCTCTACATTTCTCCCATCATTTTCCACTTCCACCTAAAATATAACATCATGTTAAAAGATAGGCAAAACGATCCCAGATACCTCGACTTTTGATCATTTTCGCGAATCTACCATCACCTTTAAAATTTTTCAATTTGGTCCACCATCTTTTTGCATTGTATCATATCTACCCATAATTATTTTTGCGTGTGCCACTCGTGACATGGCATGTACACATGGCTTATTTATTTGACTACATGGCTTACAACTTAAAGAAGCTCAAAACTCACCGTTTTATGCTTAAATAAAGGGAATTAAAACCTAGGCTTTTCTTCTTCCTCTCACAGCCACTTCAATAACATTCCTTTTCACTTAGAAGCTTTAACCAATTACTAAAAAATGCATGGAGCATCATCAACATCTTTCTGTTATCAACAATCAAGAGTATTTATGTGGGACTAGAGTAGCATTTTATGAATGTGAGAGACCAGCGAAGTTGATGATATCAAGGACAACGAGAAATCCAAAGCGTAAGGTTTGGGGTTGCTCTTACACTGAGATAAGCTTTGTTACTAATGTTAGGGTTTAATTCTTTTACTTTGGAAGATTGAACAATGTGTGATTTTGTTTTAATTTGGTCATGTGAGGGCGAAATCATCAACATCTTTTGTTGTCAACAATCGAGAGTATTCATGTAGGACTAGAGTAGCATTTTGTGAATGTAAGAGACCAGCGAAGTTGATGATATCAAGGATAATGACAAATACAAAGCATAAGTTTTGGGGTTGCTCTTACACTAAAGTAAGCTTTATTAGTAATGTTAGGGTTTAACTCTTTTACTTTGGAAGATTGAACAATGTGTGATTTTGTTTCAATTTGGTCATGTAGGGGCGGAGCTGTGATTTCTTTAGGTGGCATGATTGATTGGGTAAATGAGAGGACCTTATTAGTACTGAAAGAGTTAAGGCGCCTAAATGTAAATTTAGAGAAGATAGCTAGTGAATTAACTAATAAGGTTGAAATTTCTCACATAAAGGAGCTAGAAAGAGAAAATGAAATGCTCAAAGGAAAGATTGAGAAACTGAAAAATATGAAGGGAAGTTTAATGTTTTCAAGGTCAGTTTCTGTGGTGCAATTGGGGTGTTACTTTACAAGCTTTATGCTTGATCCAGTGAGGTGTAGGTTTTTTTGTAATAGACGAGTGGGGTTGAACATTGTAATGAATGGTGAAATGAATTACCAACTTTTGCACTTTTATATCTTTAGGTGTTGAAATTGAATTATGAAAACACTTGTATTTGATTATGCAATGAAGCTCTTATTTTTCCCTTATATCTTATTCTTTATAGATATTTTGTGTGTATTTCTGATGGCTTTGATGAAGTAAACTGAACCTATAGTTATTATGATAGATATGTGGAGCCATATGTTTATTGGTTTTACATTTGGACACGTATAATAGGCAATAAACAACCTTTTGACATTACTATAATATAGAATCCTTACAAAAATCATCAACTTTAGAAACATATGTCCTGAAAAAGACATATAAAATAACTAATATTAAGGCAAACTAATTGATAAAGACAAAGTGACAGTTTTGTTCCATGTAACTCCAAAATGACAAAAATATACTAATGCAACTTGTCTAAGGCGACTTCTTAAACTTCTGAATTGGCTTTGGCAAAATATGTTGTCCTTCTTAAATCACCAAATTTGCATTCTTTCTAGTCTTAGTCTTTGTAACTACCACTTTCTCTTTTCCTTTCGAACTAATTGATATATTAGTTACTACACTTTTTTGAGACAATCTTTCAAACACAGTCACATTCTCTTTTGCCTTTGTAGCTTTTGAAGTTTGGCTACAAAACTTTCACTTTTTTCATTACTAGCTATAGTTGATCTTTGGGTGTTAGACCTATTTTTAGAATGTTTTACTGTTGTTGCTGCTTCTGTATAACCATTAACAGTCCTTACATTCCTTTCCTCTAGCATCTACAACATGACATTTTATATTTAGAACATGAAAAGCATAAAACCACACATAAAATTGGAGATTCACATCTGACAAGTTTAGTACTTACTCTTAAATGCATATTGCCAGTCTTTATGGATATGTGCAGGCCATATCTTTTTCTAGCCTGCAGTAATGCAACAACACATAACTCATACATAAACCATATAATTCATACATCTTAAAATAAAACCACACATAACTAACTTATGAAGAATACTTGATTTCTTTTGTTTTATAATTGTACTCTTATCACATAGTGGCTTGGATTGTGAAGGACCAACTTCTATATTTTTAACTTTGGCTTGATTTGGTACATCAGTATTGGTTACATTATTTTTAGGAGCTTATGGACATCTAGTTCTCCTTCTGCTTCTCTGTTACAAGTAGAAAAATAATGAAATTAAAATAAGCATACTGAAGTTTTGAAACTAATTATTGTAACAATGAAATTATACTTGATTTTAAAGGATAGCTCTAGGTGGAGGTGGATTATCCTTTCTTGGGCATTCTCTTTTATTGTGTCCATATTCATAGCAAATTCTACACTGCATCCTTATTCCATTTCTACTTAATCTGTTTAGATCCCTTTGTTTCTCATTAGCAGCTTTCTTTTTATTCACCTTAGGTCTTCGCGACATCCTTTTGATGGTGGTGAATGCACTGGTGCCTCAATGATCTCATACCACATCTTCTAGCCATTTAATTGTTCAAGGGCATATTGATAGGCTTGTAAGTATATGTCCTTCTTGTAGCATTCGTTGCCATAGTCATCAGTATTTTGCCTCAACTAATGAATACTAAAAATTGCATGAATGCAAGGAACTCCAATCAGTTGCTAAGCTTTGCAAATGCAACTCCTATCTGACAGAGACGCCATAAATTGATCATCAAACACTTTAACCTGAAAATTTATCATTCAAAGCTGGCTTTGGTATACAAAATTTGATTTTCCACTTTAACTTCTCAATCTTCTTTCTAATCCTAGGGCATAATACATCCATACTATTTTTCATCATTTCAGACTTGATTTTAATCCTTTCCATCAAAGCACCTCTAATCTCTTCCAAAATGTTAATTATATGCATCAACCTTGCTTTGCATATCTAACCATTAAAAGTCTCAGCAATGTTGTTGTCAACATTGTCAAACTTAGGCAGAGTGGATATGTATGCTTTATAGAACACTCTTGGATCTTTCGAAATAAATTTATCTTCTGCCTCAAGATCAACTTCTCTAAGTAGCTTCAGGTTGGCCACAAATTGTGCTTCATATGTAATATATGCTGTAGACTATTTTTTTTCCAAAATAGCTCTTTGAGTTCAATTCCATTATGCAATTTCTTTCAATTTACATAAATGTGTCTTGAACAATTTTTTATTTTCGGCATGTGGGACCAACTCTTGTAATACTTTAATGAGACCTTATAAGCATTAAGAAAACAAATTAGGTGTAAGTAATTTAATTATTAGTTGATTAAAGTGTAAAGAAAAGAATTGAATATACAAACTTTTTGTTGGTCACTTATGAAGGTCCATCCTATGCTTATGTCAATGGATAAGTCATTAAAGAATCTGGTTAGGAACCATCTCCAAGTACTTTCTTTCTCAGCCGACGTCATTGCCCAAGCAATATGGTTTATTTGGTTGTTACCATCAAAATTAACTATACTCAAAATTGCACTTCCAAGTATATTCTTTAGGGATACACCATCTAGAGATATGACAAGTCTACACCCTTTCTTAATCCACTCAAACATATGTATATCCTTTGAAAAATAGAATTATTCCCTTCCACATTGCATTCTAGATCAAAATAGCCTTCTTTATCAACTCTCTTCAATTCATGCACATGGATCTCAATTTGGCATAATAAGCCTCTATAATCCTCTAAGCTTCACTAAAGCTAGCTTTTTTGCCCTATAACATGAGCATATTGAGACTTTCAGTGCAAATTTTGTCATCAAATCATATTCCATTTCAGCTACAAAATAATTGTGCTTCTTCCTAAATTCATTTAAAAACTCATCGGCCAACCACTTTATAGTTGTCATATTATTTCTTTGCACCCTAGCACAATTATGGTTAGGTTTAACAGTCCTAACCATGAATGTCCTCTCATTTGGAACTTTTGAGACATAAACTCTCCATATGCGATTTCCTTTACATTGTGCTTCCATCTTATCTTCGCCGATCCTTTTCCACTACATATTAACCCATTTGCAATTGCATAATTCTATACTGCTCCTCTAAATTGTTATGAATTTGTAAATTTCATTCCAGTTAAAAACTGTAACTCTTGATGATTACATTTAGGATTGTAAACTATTTTTTCTCCCTCTTATTTTCCCTAAAATCTCAGTCATCCTCATCACTTAAAACATGAGTTTCAATCTCAACATCACTGTCAGGGTACTCAGAATGGTACCCACTACTATCACTCACATTGTTAGCCCCCACAAATCCACTGCCATCTCTCCCTTCGTCCTTATACAATTCCAACCTAAATCCATTGTCAACTAAAGTCTTTCTAAAGTCCTTCAGATTCTATTTTGCAATAAGATATTCCTCATCCACATCTGAATCAAGAACATCAGAAGATAGGCTGTCCTCATCATCACATTCATCATTTCCAGGGGTATAATCTTCATCCTCACTAGATTCTCTATTTTTAACTATATTGTTCGGATATTCATTCATTTTCCCCTTTATTTATAACACTTTCAGGTTCAGTTTCATTTTGGTTTGCATTTTCAAATGCAACTGCTTTAAGTTCATCTACACTGTCATTATGATATTGATTCTCATTTTCAGTTGCAGTTTGTTCATAATTTAAAGTCATTGTTATAGCTTCACCATAAACTTTTAAACTCCATAATCTAAATCTTCTATAGATATTTTTTTGCACTCTTGCCTAGTCTCAACAAAAACTAAGCTTAGATCCTTCCCTATAGGGCTACATCTCTAGAGGGTTCATAAACAACACTTAAGAAATGTGTATATCCCAATGTTTTCACTATCTGCTCAATATCATCCATAGTGAAACTAGAAATGCCGCTAAGATTTACACTACACCCACCAACATACTTCAGTATAGGATTACTAACTAAGGCCCCACCGTGATGAAAATTAATAAGAATACTGCATAAAATTTACACGCAACAATTAAATTACTAATGTGAGAATATAATAATAAATTACAACTAATGTGAAAAAGTACTTTTTAACACAAAGCCTAAATCTTTATTTTATACTAATACCAAATGCAAATGCCTTTTTTACTCTTATACCAAATGCATATACAAAATGGACAATTCCTTTAACACAAATTCCTAAATTTTTTGTTTACTGCTAATTCTTTTTTACTAAATGCATATTCCTTTAACTGTTATACCCACAAGAATAAGATTCTCCATTTGCATTGCCTTACCCATTAACATATTTGAATGTATTAACAAATGCATACCTTCATTGTCATTTTTTGAAGGAGCCATCTTGCAAAGGACCACAGCCATAAGCTTCAAGAACAATGGACCACAGAGAGGACAAAGATACCAAAAGAATCCTTTAATAAAGGAGCCAAATAGGACAAAAGTATGAAAAGCTTTAAGGAAGTAATAGAGTAGTTATTTGCCGTTGTGTTTTAATTGTAAAAAACCCTAGAAATTATAAAGGAAAAATTTAGGAAGAAAATATATCATCTAATAACAATAATATTAGATTTTAATTCCCTTTATTTAAGCATAAAATAGTGAGTTTTAAGCTTTTTTAAGTTGTAAGCCAGATAGGCAAACAAATAAGCCACGTGTGCATACCATGTCATGAGTGGCACATACTAAAATGATTGTGGGTAAATATAATATAATAAGCAAAGATGGTGGACAAATTGATAAATTTTAAAGGTGATGGTAGATTCACAAAAATAATCAAAGATCGGGGTATTTGGGATCGTTTTGCCTAAAAAGTAATAAAACTATCACTGTCATCATCAAACAATTCCTCTATATCACCACTCGACACTTGTTCTTCTACATTTGAATCACTTACAAGTGCTTCAAGTAACATCACATCTATTGCAGAATCATTCTCCACAAAGAACACATCAATATATGGATAGTTTTTATGGTAATCTAACATGTTACCCACCTTAATGTCGGACTCTATTTCTTCAAACCCTTCATTACCACTCAAACCCCAAATCTTGAACAACATTCTACCCTTCTTGTATACCCAAGATCAATACAATATGCTAATAGCTCAAAGTATGATAATCAATCTGTATCAACATCATACTTCTTTGTAACAGAGCCACCAACATAATCCATCTCAAGTTGCCAAACCTAGGAACCCCCATATGATGTATCACTAAATCAACATAAGCAACCATTACCTATCAAGTTTAATTAAACCGACATTCTTCAACATTTTACTATATTTTATAGACTAATGCATGTATATTAGTTTATAACTTACTTTATACAATAATATCAAAAACCAAATTGTTTACAATGCTAACTTGTATAAGAAATGAAAAGGAAATGACAAAAACCAATATATTAAAGAGTTATTTTTGCATATCTTAGGGCCCACGCAAGCCACCAAGTCCTATACTCACCCAAGTTGACCAAAGCAACGATCCCTTACAAACCAAACCAATAATGCGATATTATTGAAGAATCTTGAGTGAAAAAAAATCAGTAACACTTTTGATTAATAAGAGCTTAATCTTTGAGATTAAGAAGGATTAGATAGGGATTCATGAATGATTAAAAGCTTTTAAGAATAAAGAAAAAAAGTTATATGAAAAAAATGAAAGCTTTTAGGGATTTGAAGTATATAACTGTTATAAAGTTAGGAGTTTTTTTTTTTTAACTTTTTCTTTCTTAAGTGGCATCCACGTTTGGAAGGTTAAACAATATTTATAAAAAAATGAGACATGTCAGGATTAAGTAATGACGTAATGGAGTATGACAGTATTTTGTTGACGACATTTAAACATAGGGTACTGTTTTGTCACAAAACAAACCACAACCCGTTTTTGCAAAGACGTGAAACCACATAGTACTAAATTGTACTTTCTCCCAAAATTTAAGCATCGCCATATCATGTAAAAAACCCTAGAACCTTAAAAAGAGTTAAAAAATAGAGACCTGAATGTTTGCTGCTTTTGAATGTAGCGATTGATAGTTCCTTGAGAAGGGGGGAAGCATTTTATACAAGTAAATGTGAAAGAGAAGATTATATTTAATTAAGTGACTGAATTGCCTCTAAATTAGCCAAATTTTAGTTCATAAGATTCACTTAAAGAATAAACTATGAGCTAATTCGTTCATAAATAGTCGAATTCACGATCGAGGATTCAAATTTTTTGAGTTGATAATTTTAATTCAATTACAGTTTTATGAATGTTCGATAATATGATTGAACTATATAAAATTAATTTTAATTTTAAAAGTAAAAGTATAATTTCTTTTAAAAGTTAACGAGTTCAGAGAGACTAATTTAGGCTAAAAGTAAATTCAAATTCAACGAGAGATTAAACCTTAACTAACTCCTCTTTCTTTCGATATCGAGCTAGGTCATAAAATGCAACCATGGACCAAAGATGATTCAAAATTTGATCAAGCCAATTTCGATATCTAGTTCATTTCTAACGAGTCCTTGGCCAAGATCTAGAGGGAAGTGTTGATAAATAGTAAATTGAGGCACTATTTTGCACCAATTTTGCAATCAGTGAATGTTTCTTTGGAAGAGAAATCATTCGTGCCCCTCATCGTTGGGCCGGCTTGCATCCCTAATCCCATCACATTTGGTTGCCGACAATACGAGGAGACTACGAGTAGAATGAGTGAGGCAATAATTTCAAGAGTTTCGCAATTTCACACACACCTACTAACTACTAGTGAACGCTCAATAAATAAAATCGTCTAACGGGGCCGCAGCCATCCACGTGTTGTAAAAGCCTTTTATTTCAATTGCCACAGTTACAAAATCCCTCTCCCCGTCATCACTTATCTGCCAATTTTCGAAACCTACCATTCTCATCATATAGAGAGGAAAAAGAAAAAGGGAAAATCTAGAATCTGATCTAGCAACATGATACAGCTCCTGTATGCAGTAATATTTGCAGAAATGGGGTTGATTATGACCCTCCTATTTAAAACCCCATTAAGAAAGCTGGTGATCATGAGTTTGGACCGGGTCAAGAGAGGGAGAGGCCCTGTTATGGTTAAGACCGTAGGCGGGACAGTGTTTGTTGTGCTGCTTTCGAGTGTGTACAGTATGGTCAAGATCCAAAACCGCACCATTGAAGGTGGTGCTGTTAATCCCACCGACCAGGTTCTCATGTCTAAACACATGCTTGAAGCATCTCTCATGGGTATTTGTTTTCTCCTTCATTTTGCTTAATTGTTGAAATTCTTTCAAATGGTTTCAGCTTGGTATTTGAGTTGGTTTTATTTTAATTTGTTCTTCTTAAGGTTATTAGTAGTACTGTTATAGTTGTTATTTAAATTTCTGGAGCCGACTGTTGTCTGATTGCTAAAAAATTGGAAGGAAGTAAAAGGAGAATGACATTTCCTTTTGGAGTTTATGTTTGTGCTGTTTTATAAACTTAATTAAACAGAGACAAATTAGACCATTATTGGCAAAGAGAAAAGAAGACAAATTTTGGGGAAGCGAGTTAGATGCTTATTTTCCACTATTTCACGTAATCACTTAATTTGGTCTTTATTTGGTGTGCTCTTTATGTCGAACTGTTTCCCAAACAGGAGATATCTCATTTCTTTAACTGTTGGATATGGTCACTTCACAAAAGGTTCTAACATTATGTTTCTATTAGAAGCTTAGCTTGTACACAACTGGAGAATTGCAAATTAATTGCTTGATCTGTATGGATTAGGGTTGGAGAAATTGGGCGTGTTAATTCTGCAAATGCAACCTTCATGTGCAATGTATATACTGCTCAAGTTTAGGATTTTAACATGTGCAGGAGTCAATTCATGAGCTGAACTGTCCTTTATAGTTAGTGTCATATAAATTGCTTACCACCTGCTTGAGTATATTATTTTAATGCTTTTGATTCTCAAGTTAATTAACAAGTAATGTGAGCAAGGTTAAAACGTAAATGTTATCTAGGTTTTGTTCTTTCTCACTTTCTTAGATTATGTGTTGCAACCACATGACGTATTTCAAAAGATCTATATTCCAATGAACTTATTTGTAGGACAATCACAATGAATTTTGGCATTGGATTTATGCTATGATCTTAAACAGGATGAAATTTTTTGACTCAAGTGTTTGTTTGGAATGACAAAGATGTTCGCTTGGACACATTACAAACTAGCACCCCTCGCATGCTTGCTATGAGATCTAGATATGATTAGTTGATGCTGCTACATGCTTCAACTAGAACTTTTTTGGAGACGTGTTTGGCTAGGATATGAACCCTGAAGTAAGTGCGACCTGACTATAGTTTCGCTAATACTGAAAGGAGTAGATAAAATATAAGTAATTTAGTGTTTTTTTTATATGGGTAGGTTGCACCTCAGCAATTTTAACTTTCAAGTGAATCCCACTTTTGGAGGTCATCTCAGTTAGGTTAACTTCCCTAATATCACATGTTAAGTTGAACTACCAAAATGCAGCATTGGCTTTTAATGAAGAACCTAGTGCTTGATTTTTTAGCCGTCTCTTGTCCTGGGAAGCATGTCAAATAATTATGTAGTGCTCCCTATTTATTTTCTTAGTTTGCTCAATACTATTTTTATGAAGCTCTCTCTCATTCTGTCTGTTCACTTGTATACTATTTTGTAGAAAAGGGTGTAGATATGGATGGCAATTTTGCCCACTCTGCTAATGAGCAGTGGGGGTGGGGATGGTTAAAGCCATCCCATTTTGCCTTGAACTTGAAAATGAAATGTCATGATCTAATTTTAGCTCAGTAAGTATGAAAAGAAAAACTACCCAGTTTCAATTTTCATGCTTAGAGTTCTCCCTCAGAAAGAGGGGAGATTATAGGTTAAATTTGTTCTGAAACTAGAAGTTGGACCCAGATTTCATAGCTAATAAAGACAATGCTAGATGTGCCATTTTATATGTTGCTTTCATACAGACAGCAGGGTGGTCTGAAATTTGGTCATTTCAGTGGCATAATGTTAAAAGACATGGTATTCTATGTTTTTCTATTGGGGATGCATGCCCATGACAACAATTACTTAACATTTGGATTTGTTGTTGTTGTTGTTTTTCTTTTTTTCTTTTTATTTTTTTTTTATCATAGGCTAGTTCATCATTATTATACAGTATAAGAAATTACGATAACTAAATTTTTGTTTCCTGAGTGGAGCACCTTGACTGCTTTATCAATTTATATCGAATGCTGTCTGGCTTTGTTTAGATTTCTTCTCTGCTGAAGTTTGCTTCATAAAGTGGGTGCCTCAACTTGTAACAAGGCATGCTGTATTTGCATTACGTACAGGAACAAGTTCTGGAAAGCTGCCTAGTTTATAAATTTTATGTTTTGTTGGAATATGGTGTAATATTCAAATTGAGTGTATTTTATTTTGTCGCAATGTGATTTTTTCTTATTTTGATGGTATTATTTGACCTGGTGGTTTGCATCTTCCATTTGTTTATTTATTGCTAAAAGTTCAATATTTGATTTCAACACGAACAATTTCATGCAGGATTTGTGCTCTTCCTATCTTTGATGATAGATAGATTGCACCACTACATTAGAGAACTACGTATACTCAGGAAGACGATGGAGGCTGCTAAGAAACAAAGCCGGGGATTTGAGGATGGGAAAAATGGTAGTGCAGATGAAGCCAAGGCACTGGGCGAGGAGGTTAAAACTCTACAGAATAAGATTAAATATCTTGAATCTAAATTTGAGGAAAAAGCAAAGGAGGCAAAGGCTGCAGAAGCTGAAGTGGAGGCTTTGCGAAAACAATCCGAAGTATTACTTATAGAGTATGGTCGCTTGCTAGAGGACAATCAAAACCTGCGAAACCAATTGGAGTCGATGGACCAGAGTCTGTCACAATCTGATGGCAAGAAGAACATGTAAGGAAGTAATGATCCAATGCAGAATTTTCTTTCTTTTTATTGCATTTTCATTTCCCAAATCTCCGGTGAAGTATTCGGGATGCCAGATTAAGAAAGACGAGACAGGTAGGGAGTTGAAGCGGGGTTCATGGCTACTCAAATTAAAATGAGACAATTAAGAGTTAGAAACTGGTTGGAGTGTCCGGGAATAACTATGTGTTAATATATAGGCGTATACTCTGTTACCTGTTTTGAGTATTAATCATTTCCTGTGCATTTAAATCGATACATGCTTCTTTAGGACTTCTAACTAACGACCATGATGACTCTGGCCTTAGGATCTAGTACTCATGGTATTTTAACGCAACTATGCTTTAATCAGTGTCCTTGAATACTCCGGAGGCTTTATTATTATTATTATTATTATATAAATGTTAAATGAGTTTATTACACCTCAGTGCACAGTTTGGTTATTAAATTTTAATATCGCTGGAAGAATTTTATGAGAAATTCTTAGGAGTCTACCAAGACATTTCTATGCAAATTAATAATTAAAAATTAACTAATATAAATACAATAACTAATAAATGATGTCACATGTTACTTCAGCAATTGATTTTACAATTAATTTTATTTATGGAGGAATGTGGTGGGCTGAAGTTATCTAATTGCAATTGATTTTGCTATACGTATAATATGGTAGGCTGAAATTATTTTTTTATTTTTTTATTTTATAATAAAAGCATTAGAGAAAAAATATTTTTAGAGGTTGTTTGGATTGAGAAATTTTGTAAAATCTATAAATTTAATTTAAATATATTATCTGACAAAAAAAATAGTCTAAATTTATGAAATTTTAAAAAAAAAATTATCCTTTAAAATTTTTTATTTTTGAGAATTTCAATTTTGAGGTGAGAAATATTAAAGTTTATCATTATTCAATAAATTTATATTATTTTAAAATTATATTTAATTTTAAATTATTTTTATATTAATTCAAACTATTAAATTTTTAAATTTATAATTTTGACCGGATCTTAAAATCTCCAACACAAATAAGGCTAGAAATACCAACGCCTGACTCAAACTAAAAAATATGAGAAATATGATTTGACTCGCTAAGTTCAGTTTATTTAAACTTGAGTTTTAATAAAAATATTAAGAATTTGAACCTAAAATGACTAGAGATTGAAAGTGTCCGAATTTGAAATAATTTAAATCCAAAGTGATTCAAGACCTGAGATTGAAACCATCAAAAATTTGACCCAAAACTGACAATGATCCAAGACTCAATAATATCTAAATATTACCAACACAATCAAATTTAAAACTTAAAATAACTCGAGATATAATTTTTTTATTAACATAAACATAATATTTTTGTGAGATTTAATTATCATATATAATTACTTTTGAAATTAATTTTCTTACTATATCTTATTGTCAATTGTAATATTAAAAAATATATTCCATAATATCACCTCAAAATTTCTAATTTTCAAAAGAGCATTTATTTATAAATAGGTAATTATTAAATAAAATATTTAGCTTAAAATTTTGGATATAATATCAACAGATAAAATTTTAATAAGTAATCAAAAAAAATAATTTAAATTAGGAATTAGATATTTGCATTTGTAGTTTTGTAATTTAGTTTAATTTCTAATTAAAAGTTAAGAAACTTAATTAATAATGAAAAATCAGTTAAATAATTTTCGACATTGAAACCATTTTGAAATGAAACTTTTAATTTATCAAATGAAAATTTTCATAAATGATCTAAATAATTAAGTAAGTTATTCCTAAAATTAATAAAACTTGTACTTTTTATTTATTTTCTTTAATTCTTAAAAAAAAATTCAAGGTAAAAAAAAAAAAGTTCAACAAAGAGATAACCATGTAAATATGAGGCAAAAATTGATTTAAAAAATTCAGACTCCGAATTTTCAACTAGAAATTTTTTAAAAATAAATATATAAAATTTTTCTAAAAATAATTTATGAGATAAAAAATAAAAATAGAAAACTTACTCGAACACTATAAGTTACTTTGAACTTAATTTAAAATTGGAAGGTAATCCAAATTAAATTTTATCCAAACTTAAACAAAAAGAAGCAAAACTCAATATCACCTGAATCGGAGAGAAATAAACTTGAAATGACCAAATTAAAAATGATCCAGAATTCAAAACTATTTTATCTCTATCCGACTTTACTTATCCATTTGTCATCTCTGAACGAGGCATTGGAATATAAAGTATCCGTCAGATCCGATGTCGCCTTGGATGTTACTTGAAACTATGAAGTAAGAAAGCAATCCCTAATTTTGCATATAATAATATTTTAGTACTGTTAAAATAATTATGTTTTTAATTTAATACTTATTTATAAATTGATATTATATTTTTTAGTTAATCCATTTAATATTTAGTTATTGTAATATTTCCTTTCTACATTTAATGATTTACATGATTTTCAAATATATCTATATGTATTATTTATAAGTTTTACTATTTTTGTTATTATTATTTGATTAATTTCTTGATGATTTATTAGTTTATATTAAATATTTTTAATAGTCTTGTTTTTTCAAGTTAATCAGCACCTGTTTATTTGAAATATATTAATAATTGTTTTTTTAATCGCTTCATATTTCTATGTGTAAATATAGAAACATGTAAAGGGTTGATATTTCTTTGACCTTAAATGATAAAGAAAATAAAAAAATTTATGTATTTATATAGTCGTTTACTTACACATTCAATGCATTGAATGACTATTTTTATTCTTTTAATTATAAATAATAATATAAATTAAGTTTATAAAAGATTTCATATCTCAAAATTTAATATATAATAATCATTAATTCGTGCATTCTATGATTGCCGTCAATATTTCGATTAGAAAATTGAGTTTATAGATAAATTTTAATATTTTATAATTATATATAATATTTAGAAAATAACAGAAAATTAAATATTTTTTAAATATTTTTTGATATTTTTAATATTTTAAAATTTTGTTAATGTAAAAATATAAAATTTTAAGAATATTTATCAATTAGTTTTAATATTATAATTGATATTCTATTTATTATGATTAGAAATTATTATATAATTAAAAATTAATATATTAGTGAATATAATATTAAAATATAATTGAAATATTATTTAATTAGAAATTAATTTATTAATTTATATAATATTAAAATTAATTTAAATAATAGCGGCGTCACATATACAAGCAGGTGGGCAATTACCCACTTTAATCTTTTATCCAAGAATTATTTATAAATAATCTTAATTGCTCCTTTTAAGATAATATTTTACTCAATTTACTACTGATAGTGACACATTTTATAAAATTTTATGTATCAAAATTTTTATGTATCAAAATATATATATATATATATATATATATATATATATATATATATATATATATATATATATATATATATATTATCACACGATTAGGTATGTGGGCTCGTGACTGACACTAGAGAATGAATAGGCTTAAAACCACCAAAACCTGTAGCAAGCCTAACTAATCAATAATTCAGATAAACATATATGTATACCAACAATTCATTCACATAATTACAACATAATTAAATTAATTCCAGCATGATTACTTGATAATTTTTTTATAGTTTTTAACAGACCAAAAGAAATGTTAAAGTTTCAGAACCACTATTGCGGATAGTCTAAGCTTTTAAATAATTCGAAATGCAAAGATAGAATTTAATTACAATAGGCCCGAAAGGAAAGGAAGTCGGACTGTCAGGAAAAAGGCGGCATAGAACTTAGCTGTTACCTAGAAAAAATTAAACTTGGGACTATTTGTCTCGAGAATGAGTTAAAATCATATATTCTGAATTAAGCTAAGTGAAGGCATCTTTGCCATGAAAGGTCTTTGTGCTCTTTTGGATTCTTGTAGCAGAGTTAGTCCTTTTAAATTATAGAAGAACAGATCGTGCAAGCTAAAAACTCATAGCCAAAGGATCGAGAGGAAGAGATGAAGAGTTTAGAAAGCCATAAGAAAATTTTTATTTCTTGATAGATGAAAAGAAGACTGCTTAGCTACACTACTCAAGACTTCTCTTTATATAGAGGAGCCTTATTACAATAAGACAGTAAAGATAAGATGAGAATTTTATCTTCTTACACGTGTACACATAGGAAGAAAAGATAAGATTACACACTTTACATAAAGATAGATAAGATAGGAAATCTTATCACATGCACAAAAGGACAGAGAAAATAATACACATATTAGGACGGAAAAGATAAGATAGGAATCTTATCTTCCTACACCTTTTTCTCAATTATTTCATGAATTATGGAGGAGAGAGATTAGGTGTTGTATTATCTTCATTGCCAGCAAAAATAGTTGGTTACCATGGACCACTATCATCATCTAGGGGCTGAGAATCCTGCATAATGGAATCTTGTTGTTCTGTGGTCAGACTTGGATCATCTAGTGGTGATGGCAGCAAAGGTAAAGTGGATCGTTCAGTGATGAAGTGTTCAATCCATTGATTATCAGGTCCATTGTAAGTGCAGATAAGTGGTGTAGAGACATTGGTCCTTCCTGAATCATTTCTCAATTATAGAGTGAGCTTTAATTCCCTTGTTATTGGTGGAGGAGCAAGATGTAAGAGCATTTCAATTGTTCTCCAATATTGACAGATGTTTTGGGTGGCATAGGTATCTTCTGAGAGCTTAAAGTAAGGCCTGTGAAGAATATAGATGGCATGATATCCTGAAGCCTTGAAGTCATTGTCTGTGAATAATTTTTTTTCATGAATGATTTTGAGAAGATCATTTTTCCATTGATATGGAGTTTTGAACCAAGTGAGGTATTTCCATAGATATGTCATTGCATTTGTATTAATATTGAAGAAGTATAGGAGGTCCATGACTGGCACTTCTATAGCATGATAACAAACTGTGGAAAGACACCATAGAAACCATAGTTCAATTTCAATTTGTGGATGGGTAGGAGAAAGGTGATAGATTAAGCACCAAGGGTAATCTGGATAAAAGAAATTGGGATGGATAGGTAGTGAGAAAGTCTGTTGGATGATTTCCAAATAATGGAACATCATATTTTTGGCAAAATTGTTGACCTGTTTCGTTGTGAGACTTGTAGGAAGGTCTGGTGGTGAGGGAGGTTGCCGAGGCTTTTTTGAAGATGTAGAGGCCATGAAGATTATCGGAAGAGTAATTGTTGAGGTGAGGAGGACTATAAGTTAGGGTTTTGGTTGTGGTTTTGATAATCTGGATAAGAAATCTGGGATGAGGTTTTTTGTTCCTTTTATATGCTGGACTTCAAAATCATACCTGCTAAACCATGATTTTAACCTCAATAATTGTGGTTATGGTAAGGTTTTCTGATTGGATTCAAGAATCTTTGGAAATGAGGAGTTATCCATTCGTATCAAGAAGTGTTGACCGATCAGAAAGAATTCAAACTTTTTTATCCCATATTTGACTGCCAGAATCTCATTATATGTTGAATGGTAATGCTTTTCTATTGGAGAAAATTGTCTTGATGCATGCCCACACAGTTTTTCCTTGTCATTGAGATTTTTAAAAAGAATTGCCCCCCATGCGTGATCTGATGCATCTGTCTGTAGGATAAGATGTCATGTAGATGGGATGGTAAGCGGTGGAGGATTCTGAGCCAATCCTTTCAATCTCTTGACAGTTGTTGTATGTTCTGTTCCCCAAGAGGGGGGGGGGGGAGTTCTTTTTGAGCATTTTGGAAAGAGGACATGTGTAACTGGATAGATGTGGTATGGCTTTCCTGACATAGTTGAGTATCCCAAGAAATTGCTAGATTTGCTTTACAGAGAGATTCTAATATGGAAAACTATCAAGCTCTTTTGTCAAGTGTGGTGGACCATACGTATATTGGTCGTCCTTAAAATGCATTCCAAGGAACTCTATCTCTTGCTGGCCAATAATATTCTTCTTCTCTGAAAGCATTATTTCGTACTTTTGGATGATAGCAATGAATTGTTTCAGGAGTTGATGATGTTCTTCAGCTGTTTCTGAGAATAAGAGAATATCATCAATGTAGATTAAGGAGGAATAGAGGATAGGCTCAAAGATTTCCATCATTGTTTTTTGGAACTAAAAAGGGGCTGTTTTGAGCTCAAAAGGCATGACTATCCATTGGTATTGGGCGTTTGGGATACAAAAGGCTGTTTTGTATCTTTCTGAGGGATGGATACCCAATTGCCAAAATCTAGCTTTAAAATCAAATTTTGAATAGTATTGGGCCGTCTGAATATGGACTTTTAGGTTCGAGATGCGAGGAAGAGGAAACTTGTTGTTTTACAAAAAAATGATTCAGAGACTTGTAATCAATAACAAGTCTCTTTTTTCCTCTTAGTTTTTCATATCTTTTTTCCACGTAAAAGGCTGGACAGGTCCATTGTGAGGTTGTGGGCTCGATGATAGGAAATCATCATCTGGTAAGAGCTAGGTCTGTAGGAGACATTCCTAAATGGGTGGCTTTAGTTGGATTGACATCTTCGTTAAGCTTAAAAGGGAGGTTGATATATAACTGGGGATTTTTCCACAAGGGTAGTGGATGTTGAAAATATGAATGGGATTCTGGATAGAAAGGAAGAAATATTTCCTTGTATTGCAGGAATGGTGGTTCTGTGTCTGTTATAGCGAACAGATTAGAAGTATATGTATATGGACGGAATTGCCTCTTAAACTTTATTCCATTAGGAAGAATTTAAAGCCTTTGAGCTTGATGATAAACATTAAAACATATTAAGAGGTCTTTATTTGGGAGATCTGAGCCAATAATGTGCGTCCATACCACACAATCAGGAAAGAACTGTATCCCAATTTTTTGTTTTGTGATCAAGATAGTCTTAAAAGTCTGGCCATTTGCTGCACTGAAGAACTGAATATGAGATTTCCAATGCTCAGATGGGAGAACTTCAGGATTCATCATGCTTCTTTGAGCTCCAGTGTCAAAGAAAGCTATGACTGAGATAGGCTTTGAATACCTTGAAGGTAAGACTTGTACAAAAACATAAGGTGCTGGAGGTACCTTAGTAGCAAGTTGACATAACTGGGGAACCGAAGATGGAGAGAAAGGATATTGCATCACATTTGCTGGTATGTCCTTTTCTTCTTTTGAGAAAAGATTGATCATCAAGATTGGAATCTCATCAGCATCATAATTTGAGGAGGATTCTTCTGAGGAATCAGTAGAATCCGAATGTTCTTCCTTTATACCAAAGAGGCTTTCTAGAGTGAGATCGTTTTGTTCCGATAAGAGAGACTCTATATCTTCTTTAAATGAATTTGGTAGAGACATGGACATGCTAACTTGTTATATCATTCTTGCTGCCTTTTCCGGATTTTGAGGGCAATCTTTAGCATAATGTCCCTTCTTTCGGCAGATGTAGCATCTGTCTAATTTGTTGCCTTAATTTTTCTTTTTCCGGAAGTATCTGAACCTCTTTGTATATGGCCTTTTCTTTCTGAACTCTTTGCTTCTATTATGAGGGTATTTTTGAAAATGTTGTCTGATTTTCTTATTGTGACTGGAGCAGACACAATTGAAGGACTTACATTTAATCTTGAGGTGGCTTTTGTTGCAGGCCTTTTGAACAATCAAATCTCGTTGAGACAGTCTCCTGAATAATTCTTGCTGGTCACATAATCTCTTGATAGAGGAGAGAGTAAACTGCTAGATTTCTCCAAGAGTAATTGAGGTAACTGGCTTCTTTGTTGCGGCGATCATGTTATTGACTTCTAGTTGAATTTCATCTGGTAATGAGGTGATGAAAGTATACTTTAACGTATCATCACCGTCGTGCCCACCAATGACATAATACAATTTGGACATTGCAGAATAATGTCTTTCCAAATCCTTGATTTTTAACGAACAACATTTTCGATCAAAATATTCCTATTTCTGTTATCGTATAATGAGATCATAGCTTCCAAGGAACTGATTATGGAGGACTGTGACTGCAGCTGATGGAGTGGGCAAAGTCACGAATTGGAGCCTGGTGTATTCAAGCTGTGACTGGAACCAATCCCTTAAACTGCCTGTGAATCTTGTTACAAATTCAGCAAGAACCTTTTTGAGTGTGGTACCATCAAAGGTCATTTGAAGATCAATCCATGCCAAAAATTCAGAAAGTTTATCTCTCCATTTTAATAGAGGCAAATCATCAAAAGTGAACCAAGGTCCAGTTCCAGCTGTGGATTTTGACCTTGGGTGTGAAGCTCCAGTAGGAACAAAATATGACTGTGCATCTTCTGTGCCATCTTCAGGCTCTACTACTTCTGGAGAGGGTTCAGTAGTAGAGGTGTTGCAGAAGATGTAGAGGCTGCCAATGTGAATGAAGGGACCATAGAAGACTGATATTTTCTAAGGTCATGTTCAATTTGATCAATCTGTTTTTTGAGCCTCGTAATTTCCTCTCCTTTTGGGTGAAGGCTGGTGTAATCGGTTGGGATACTCGAAGCTCGCTATCCAAGGCTTGGTATTTGGAGGTTAAGGAGGAATACAGTTGGAGTACTTCTTGAGAGAAGGTGTCCAACTTCTGATCTACCTTTTGGGAGAAATGTAAGGCCTGGTCTAACTTACCATCGATCTTTTTCAGGTACGTGTTCTGGGCTAGAGCATTAGAAGTTTGCCAGTTTAGCACTTCTTCTGCTTGAGTGAGCTTCTCGATCTGCCCAGAAGGAGCTACTTTTGAAAGGGTGACTTGAGATCTCATATTTTCTGATTTTTCCAAAGGAAAATCATGGTCTTGAAGCATAAAACAACTTTGGATAGATAGGACTATGGACACAGGAGTTTATATGTTTGCACGATAGGATGGGGAAGAAACTTTGTAGGAAGATGGCCTCTCCTTTTGTAAGATCTCTAGTGCCTCTTCGTAAATAGGTAAAGGAGTCCTTATTTTTGATGCATCATCTGGGTCCTGATCATCGCGTTTGGGCTTCCTGTATGAATATGGAGAACTGTAGAATACCTTTGGAATCAGTCTGGGTTTTTCAGGTTCAGGTTTTTGGAAACATGGTTCTCCTAGTTCCTCTGCACAGTTGTATCCTGGGTCATATTTCGAAGGATCTATGTCCCAAATAAAGTGTCCATTGATTTTGGCCGGATAGATATAGCGTCCAGAGGGGGAAAAGTCATGTACCGGAAGGCCCTTTTCAGGTTTTGGAGATGGGACCGGTTGTATTATTGATGTTTGAAAGATGGACGGAGAGAAAGATGGAGTTTCTTTAGTTTTTCTGAAGATGGTTTTTACAGTACCATCTTTCTCCTTGCTAAAAAGGGGATATGTAGCTTGGATCTGCTTATTCTGAAACTGGTAAAGTTTCTCATAGTTTGTTGCCCATTCAAGAAGGATAAGCTTCTCTAGATCTCCTTTTTCCAGTTGTCGTGGTGCCTGCACAATTGTGGGAACTTGTCCTGCATCAGCCATGATGAACAGGGCATCAGTTGAAGATTAAAGATCTGGTAGTTGTAGATTTATTGCATGGTCCTGCAGCCGATAAACTAATTGGTGATGTAGTGTTGCTGCAAGAGAATCAACCACCTGGTCAGCTCTAGCGATCTGGATCTGTACTTTCAATGCCGTAGAAAGATACGGGCCATTAAGTGACATATTGAAATTAGGGAAGAAAGTGAGTACTACACTTCCCGTATTGAGGGTTGTGACAATTGTTCCTATGATAGCATGCTCATATCTGAGATATCTGGTGTCCAAGAGTGACATCCGGGCAGTGACAGGTAAACCCATTCTGCCATGGTAAGATAACACCAATCTGATGGCTCTGAAGTGGAGATGAGTATATCCTTGTCTTGATGGGTAAAAAACTCAGAAATTTCCAGGGTAACATATTGCTCTTGAGTGGTAGCTGTTAAAGAACATTGGGACAATGCAGAAAACTGGATGTATTCCTTCACTGTGAGAGGAGATTTGTGTAGTAATTGATTAAAGGTTCTTCTCACCAAGGTTTGTTTCTTAAAAATGTTGTACGGGTTGATTGTAGAGACAAGAGTTTTATCAATTTGGATAGTTTCAGAGATGTGAAAAATTTCTACAAGATTGTCTATTTTATGAGTTATGGTTTTTCTACATGATGGAGAGTAGAAGTTTGAGTAGTGAATTCAAAACTTGTAGCCATATTGATTCAACTCTCTTTCTCTTTTACCAAAGGCTCTAATACCAAATGAAGCCGAGAACTGTTCATTCTAATAATTCTCATACTGTAAACTCAAGGCAAGATAAATCCTCAAGCTAAGACCAAGTGAAGGCAGCTTTGCCATGAAAGGTCTTTATGCTCTATTGGATTCTTATAGCCGAGTTAGTCCTTTTTAATTATAGAAGAACAGATCGTGCAATCTAAAAACTCATAGCCAAAGGATCGAGAGGAAGATATGAAGAGTTTAGAAAGTCATAAGGAAATTTTTATTTCTTGATAGATGAAAAGAAGACTGCTTTCCTACACTACTCAAGACTTCTCTTTATATAGAGGAGCCATTCTTCCAAATGGAATAAAGTTCAAGAGGCAGTTCCGTCCATATACAGATACTTCTAATCTGTTCGCTATAGCAGACACAGAACCACCATTCCTACAATACAAGAAAAAATTCCTTCCTTTCTGTCCAGAATTCCATTCACATTTTCAACATCCACTACCCTTATGGAAAAATGCCTAGTTCTATATCAACCTCCCTTTCAAGCTTAACGAAGATGTCAATCCAATTAAAGCCACCCATCTAGGAATGTCTCCTACAGACTTAGCTCTTGCCAGATCCGAGTGTCTGACTCTTCTACAACAAGGCCTCATCGAGCCCACAACCTCACAATGGACCTGTCAAGCCTTTTACGTGAAAAAAAAATGTGAAAAACTAAGAGGAAAAAAGAGACTTGTTATTGATTACAAGCCTCTGAATCATTTTTTGCAAGACAACAAGTTTCCTCTTCCTCGCATCTCGAACCTAAAAGTCCATATTCAGAAGGCCCAATACTATTCAAAATTTGATCTTAAAGCTGGATTTTGGCAATTGGGTATCCATCCCTCAGAAAGATACAAAACAACCTTTTGTATCCCAAACGCCCAATACCAATGGACAGTCATGCCTTTTGGGCTCAAAACAACCCCTTCTCAGTTTCAAAAAATAATGATAGAAATCTTTGAGCCTATCCTCTATTCCTCCCTAATCTACATTGATAATATTCTCTTATTCTCAAAAACAGCTGAAGAACATCATTAACTCTTGAAACAATTTATTGCTACCATCTAGAAGTACAGAATAATGCTTTCAGAGAAGAAGAGTATTATTGGCCAGCAAGAGATAGAGTTCCTTAGAATGCATTTTAAGGACGACCAATTACGTATGGTCCATACTTGACAAAAGAGCTTGATAGTATTCCAGATGAGAATCTCTCTGTAAAGCAAATCCAGCAATTTCTTGGGATACTCAACTATGTCAGGGAAGTCATACCACATCTATCCAGTTACACATGTCATCTTTCCAAAATGCTCAGAAGAATCCCCCCCTCTTAGGGAACGGAACATACAACAGCTATTAAGAGATTGAAAGAATTGGCTCAGAATCCTCCACCGCTTACCATTCCGTCTACAGGACATCTTATCCTACAGACAGATGCATCAGATTACGTATGGGGGGCAATTCTTCTTGATAATCTCAATGACAAGGAAAAACTGTATGGACATGCATCAGGACAATTTTTTCTAGCAGAGAAGCATTACCATTCAACATATAAAGAGATTATGGCAGTCAAATATGGGATAAGAAAGTTTGAATTCTTTTTGATCGGTCAACACTTCTTAATACGAATGGATAACTCCTCATTTCCAAAGATTCTTGAATCCAATCAGAAAACCTTACCAGAACCACAATTATTGAGGTTAAAGTCATGGTTTAGCAGGTATGATTTTGAAGTCCAGCATATAAAAGGAACAAAAAACCTCATCCCAGATTTCTTATCCAGATTATCAAAACCACAACCAAAACCTCAACCTATTGTCGTCCTCACCACAATAATTACTCTTCTGATAATCTTCATGGCCTCTACGTCTTCAAAAAAGTCTCGGCAACCTCCCTCACCACCAGACCTTCCTACAACTCTCACAATGAAACAGGTCAACAATTTTGCCAAAAATATGATGTTCTATTATTTGGCAATCATCCAACAGACTTTCTCACTACCTATCCAACCCAATTTCTTTTATCCAGATTACCCTTGGTGCTTAATTTATCAAATTTCTCCTACCCATCCATAAATTGAAAGTGAACTATGGTTTCTATGGTGTCTTTCCACAGTTTGTTATCATGCTATAGAAGTGCCAGTCATGGACCTCATATACTTCTTCAATATTGATACAAATGCAGGGACATATCCATGGAAATATCTCACTTGGTTCAAAACCCCATATCAATGGAAAAATGATCTCCTCAAAATCATTCATGAAAATAAATTGTTCACAGATAATGACTTCAAGGCTTCAGGATATCATGCCATCTATATTCTTTACAGGCCTTACTTTAAGCTCTCAGAAGATACCTATGCCACCCAAAACATTTGTCAATATTGGAGAACAATTAAAATGACCTTACATCTTGCTCCTCCACTAATAACAAGGGAATTAAAGCTCACTCTACAATTGAGAAATGATTCAGAAAGGGCCAATGTCTCTACACCACTTATCTGCACTTACAATGGACCTGATAATCAATGGATTGAACACTCCATCACTGAACGATCCACTTTACCTTTGCTGCCATCACTACTAGATGATCCAAGTCTGACCACAAAACAATAAGATGCCATTATGCAAGATTGTCAGCCCCTAGACGATGATAGTGGTCCATGATAACCAATCTTTTTTGCTGGAAATGAAGACAACACAACACCCATCTCTCTCCTCCATAATTCATGAAATAATTGAAAAAAAGGTGTAGGAAGATAAGATTCCTATCTTATCTTTTTCGTCCTAATATGTGTATTATTTTCTCTGTCCTTTTTGTGCATGTGATAAGATTTCCTATCTTATATATCTTTATGTAAAGTGTGTAATCTTATCTTTTCTTCCTATGTGTACACGTGTAAAAAGATAAGTTTCCCATCTTATCTTTACTGTCTTATTGTAATAAGGCACCTCTATATAAATAGAAGTCTTGAGTAGTGTAGGCAAGCAGTCTTCTTTTCATCTATCAAGAAATAAAAATTTCCTTATGGCTTTCTAAACTCTTCATCTCTTCCTTTCGATCCTTTAGCTATGAGTTTTTAGCTTGCACGATCTGTTCTTCTATAATTAAAAAGGACTAACTCGGCTGCAAGAATCCAAAAGAGCACAAAGACCTTTCATGGCAAAGCTGCCTTCACTTGGTCTTAGCTTGAGAATTTATTTTGCCTTGAGTTTACAGTATGAGAATTATTAGAATGAACAGCTCTCGGCTTCATTTGGTATCAGAGCCTTTAGTGAAAGAGAAAGAGAATTGAATCAACATGGCTATAAGTTCTGAATTCACTACTCAAACTTCTACTCTCCAACTCTCTCCATCATGTAGAAAAACCCTATCTCATAAAATAGACAATCTTGTAGAAATTTCTCACATCCTTGAAACTATCCAAATTGATAAAACTCTTGTCCCTATAATCAACCCTTACAACATTTTTAAGAAACAAACCTTGGTGAGAAGAACTTTTAATCAATTACTACACAATTCTCCTCTCACAGTGAAGGAATACATCCAGTCTTCTGCATTGTCTCAATGTTCTTTAACAGCTACCACTCAAGAGTAATATGTTACCCTAGAAATTTCTGAGTCTTTTATCCATCAATGGAAGAGACAAGGATATACTCATCTCCACCTTGGAGCCATCAGATTGGTGTTATCTTACCGTGGCAGAACGGGTTTACCTGTCACTGCCCGGATGTCACTCTTGGACACCAGATATCTCAGATATAAGCATGTTGTCATAGGAACAATTGTCACAACCCTCAATACGAGAAGTGTAGCACTCATTTTCTTCCCTAATTTCAATATGTCACTCAATGGCCCGTATCTTTCTACGGCATTGAAAGTACAGATCCAGATCACTGGAGCTGACCAGGTGGTTGATTCTCTTGCAGCAACACTACATCACCAGTTAGTTTATCGGCTGCTGGACCATGCAATAAATTTACAACTACCAGGTCTTCAATCTTCAACTGATGCCCTGTTCATCATGGCTGATGCAGGACAAGTTCCCACAATTGTGCAGGCACCACGACAATTGGAAAAAGGAGATCTAGAGAAAATTATCCCTCTTGAATGGGCAACAAACTATGAGAAACTTTATTAGTCTCAGGATAAGCAGATCCAAGCTACAATCTACTTTTTATCAAGGAAAAAAATGGTACTGTAAAAACCATCTTCAGAAAAACTGAAGAAACTTCATCTTCCTCTCCGTCCATCTTTCAAGCATCAATGATACAACTGGTCCCATCTCCAAAACCTGAAAAGGGCCTTCCGGTACATGGCTTTTCCCCCTTCGGACGCTATGTCTATCCGGCCAAAATCGGTGGCCATTTTATTTGGGACATAGATCCTTCAAAATGTGACCCAGGATGTAACTGTGCAGAGGAACTAGGAGAACCATGTTTCAAGAAACCTGAACCTGAAAAACCCAGACTGATTCCAAAGGTATTCTACAGTTCTCCATGTTCATACAGGAAGCCCAAACGCGATGATCAAGACCCGGATGATGCATCAAAAATAAGGACTCCTTTACCTATTTACGAAGAGGCACTAAAGATCTTACAAAAGGAGAGACCATCTTCCTACAAAGTTTCTTCCCCATCCTGTCGTGCAAACATACAAACTCTTGTGTCCACAGTCCTACATGTCCAAAGCTGTTTTATACTTTAAGACCATGATTTTCCTCCTTTGGGGAAATTAGAAAATATGAGATCTCAAGTCACCCCTTCAAAAGTAGCTCCTTCTGGGTAGATCGAGAAGCTCACTCAAGCAGAAGAAGTGCTAAACTGGCAAACTTCTAATGCTCTAGCCCAAAACACGTACCTGAAAAAGATCGATGGTAAGTTAGACTAGGCCTTACATTTCTCCCAGAAGTTAGATCAGAAGTTGGACACTTTCTCTCAAGAAGTACTCCAATTGTATTCCTCCTTAACTTCCAAATACCAAGCCTTGGATAGAGAGCTTCGAGTACCCCAACTGATTACACTAGCCTTCACCCAAAAAGAAAAGGAAATTACGAGGCTTAAAAAGTAGATTGATTAAATTGAACATGACCTTAGAAAAGATCAGTCTTTTATGGTCCCTTCATTCACATCGGCAGCCTCTACATCTTCTGCAATAGCCCCCTCATATTACTCTGCATTTCCTTTCTTTCCACAACTAGAGCAAGAAGAAACTCCTTACCCACCTTTTGGTACTTTCTCACACCTCTATCCAAAAAGCTCCACACCCCAACAAAAGAAAACTTTACATCCTCCAGTCTTGAAAGGCAATAAATTGCCAGATCAATCTCTAATCAGCCCTTATGATTCTGATTCTTCTTCAAATACCTCTGAAATGGCTTGATGTGAATCCAAGTTCAAAGCTTAAAGAGATCCAAGATCCATTAATAGTACAAGAAGGCCCAATCACAAGGTCCAAATCCAAGAAGCTTCAACAAGCCATATTGGGTTTAATTAGGGACATTTGCAAAGCCCAAGAACTTCAACCCAATAAGGCATCCATGGAGGCCCAAGGAATAATATTTAACTTGTTTTCATGTTAATAACAATTAGGGTTACATGTAGCCACCATACAAGTTAATGTGGTAATTAATACCAAGTAATGGCTATCAATGTGGGTAGTGGTTATTAATAGCCACCATATACAAGTTAATGGGGTAATCAATACCAAGTAATGGCTATTAGTGTGGATAGTGGTTATTAAGGCCATTTAAGAGTAAAAGTAATCCTATGTGTGTGAGTCTATTTTAGTAGTGTGTGCATGGACTTGTACTCTATATAAACAAGTCCTTTTCTCTTTCTTTTAGAGCATGATTGAATTTGATATATGAAATTTTGTTTGAGTTTTATTGTGAGAAATTTTGTCTTTAATTTCTTACTTGAACTTTGCGACTTATCAAGCTTTATTCTAGCTTGTGGTGTCAAAATCTAAATCTTTGTTTTCTTGTTATTTATCAAACTTTCTTGTTTATGGCATAAGAGGAAATTCAAAGTCTATCTTAGTATCTTTATCCTTGTTGGTAAAGGGGTTAAGTAGCATCTATCTTCTTACTTCAATATTTGAACGATCCGAATTTGTGGATTAAATTGGTAATTTCTAGTTTTCTTCTAATTCAACTTATCATAGTATTTTTGCTATTGGGGAGTTAATTGATGAAACCTACAATTCCCATTATAAGTGGTATCAGAGCATTGGCTCATGATTGAGGTTTGCGTATCCAATACTATCTTTTAATTCTCAATATCTTGTGTTCATCTTATATTTTGCACCTTTTTCCATCTATTGTTCTTGTTATTATTATTATTTTTATCTTTATTCTTCTTATCTCAAGATTTTGTTTGCATATATAAAAAAAAATCGTCCTAAAAAAAATTGTTATCTTTGATATTCTTGTGTTAGATCTCAGATTACATAAAAAAAAATTGACTCTTCATATTCCATTGAGATCTATCTTTATAATTCTATATCTTTGTGTTCTTTGATGATCTATCTTTGTTTTTCATTTCTATTAGCCTATTTGCTACAAATTGTTCATTTCTTTAAGCCTACCTTATTATTTTCTTGTTAGCCTACCTTTTTTTTTTATCATTGATTACTACATTCTTAAAATTTTGTTTGATTGAGAAACTTAGTTCATCTAAGAAATCAAAAGCCAAATTTGAGAGGTAAAAGGCAAGAGTGTGAGATCATTAGAAAAAAAAAAAGCCAAAATTGAGTGTAAACACGAGTGGTATACATCAATGTTGAGTGAAATATGTGAGGGAGTGTTGTGAGATTGTTTCTTTCTATTTTCTTTTGTTAAAATTTTAGGTTTTACAATCATGTCAAAAGACACAAGTTCTTCTTATACAAATGATCATGTGATTCAAGCTATACAACAACAATTCGAAAGAATGTTTAATATGATGGCGGGAGTCGATGAAAAATTAGAGAAGCATGATGGCATCCTTAACCAATTACATGGAGAGCCTAGACAAAGGAGACGTCCACCAATTGACCAAGAGGACTATGAAGGAGAGGATGATTTGGATGATGATCAAGTCATATTGTTGGAATAACGAATCAATCCTAGGAGACAAGCTAGGAGAAGACATCCAAATGATGATGTTGATCGCAACCTTGGAAGCATCAAAATGAAGATTCCTTCATTCCAAGGAAGAAATGATCCTGATGTGTACCTTGAATGGGAGAGGAAAGTGGAACTCATCTTCGAATGTCATAATTATTCGGAGGAGAAAAATGTAAAACTTGCCGCTGTTGAGTTTAGTGATTATGCAATTGTTTGGTGGGATCAATTTTGCAAGGAAAGACGTAGATATGGAGAAAGACCCGTAGAGTCTTGGAGAGAAATGAAGCAAATCATGAGAAAGAGGTTTGTTCCAAGCCACTACTACAGAGAGCTTTATCAAAGATTACAAACTCTAATTCAAGGATCCATGAGTGTGGAGGAGTATCACAAAGAAATGGAAAAGGCTATGATTAGAGCAAATATGATAAAAGATCGTGAAGCTACCATGGCAAGGTTCTTGAGAGGGCTAAACAAAGACATTGCTGATATTGTTGATTTGCAACATTATGTGGAGATTGCAAATATGGTGAATTTGGCCATGAAAGTGGAAAGGCAATTGAAAAGAAAGAGGTATGATTCTAAACCAAATATGGGTTCTTCTTCTTCTTGGAAAACTTCTTGGGGGAAAAAGGATGATAAACCTTTTACTAAGTCAAAAGTGAAAGAAACTAAACCTAAAATTGACTTGGGTAATAAGGGAAAGGGTGAGAATCAACCAGCCCAAACTAGGGGAATCAAATGTTTTAAGTGTTTGGGTCATGGGCACATTGCTAGGGAATGTCCAAATAAGAAAGCTATGATTCTAAGGAATGGTGATATTGAGTCGGAGAGTGAGGGGGATAGTGATGATGATATGCCTTCTTTAGAAGATTGTAGTGATGTTGAATATGCTAAGGGAGATAATCTTGTTGTTCAAAGAACATTAAGTTTGCAAAATAAACATGATGTCCATAAGGAGCAAAGGGAAAATTTGTTTCATACTCATTGTTTGATTTCTAACAAGTTGTGCAACATGATTGTGGATAGTGGAAGTTGTACCAATGTAGCAAGCACTTTGCTAGTGGAGAAATTGAAGTTGCCTACTACCAAGTACCCAAGACCACACAAGTTGCAATGGCTTAATGAAAGTGGAGTTGTAAAGGTAAATAAGCAAGTTTTAGTTTCGTTTCAAATTGGTAGATATAAGAATGAGGTGTTGTGTGATGTGTTGCCAATGTTGGCCGGACATATGTTGTTGGGGAGACCTTGGCAATATGATAGAATGGCTAGTCATGATGGATTCAAAAATATGTATACTATGACTATGGATGGAAAAAGGTTTAACCTTGGACCATTAACTCCAAAACAGATTTTTGAAGACCAAATGTGCATCAAGCAACAATATGAAGAAATGGGTTCTTCATTGGGAAACTCTTTGGGAAGGGAAACCTTTGAGAGTAAAGAAAAAGGTGAGATGAGTGAACCTAAAAATTCCAATTCTCTTGACCAAAATGGGAAACACAAGGTGAGAGAAAACAAGGAAGGTTCAAATGAAAGAAAAATGAGTGTTTATGCAAAAATGAGTGATGTGAAGGAAGCTATGCTTTTGAGGCAACACATGCTTGTACTTATGTACAAGGAGATTTTGCATATTTCTAACGAAATAACCAATTGTTTGCCTAGTGTTGTTGTTGATCTTTTGCAGGTTTATGAAGATTTATTTCCGGAAGAAATTCCAAATGGTTTGCCACCTAAAAGAGGCATTGAGCACCAAATTGATTTCATACCTTGAGCAAGCATTCCAAATAGACCAGCATATAGATGTAATCCGGAGGAGACCAAGGAAATCGAAAAGCAAGTGAGTGAGCTTATGGAGAAGGGTTATGTTCGTGAAAGCATGAGTCCATATGCTGTACCCGTCTTGTTAGTGCCTAAGAAAGATGGAACTTGGAGGATGTGTGTTGATTGTCGTGCCATCAACAAAATCACGGTGAAGTATAAACATCCCATTCCTAGGCTAGATGACATGTTGGATGAATTGCATGGTTCATATTTGTTTTCAAAAATTGATTTGAAATCTGGTTATCATCAAATTAGAATGAGAGAAGGTGATGAATGGAAAACAGGTTTTAAAACTAAACATGGTTTATATGAGTGGTTAGTAATGCCTTTTGGTTTAACTAATACACCAAGCACTTTCATGAGATTGATGAATCATGTTTTAAGAGCATTCATAGGCAAATTTGTTGTTGTCTATTTTGATGATATCTTGGTTTATAGCAAAAATTTAGATGAGCATGTACAACATTTGAGACTGATCTCAATCTCCGGAGTACCTACAAGGAAAAATTAGAAAGCGCCAGACGGAATTGTCTGGTCACTCACTCCGATAATAAAGTGCTAAAGTGTATAAGTGTGTAAGATTGCATGTACCTGTAATTGGTGCCCCATTTCTTATATAGACGTTGAAAGTCTTCTAGTCTATTTAGAATAGAACTCCATATTTGTAGGTCGCCCTAATCGTATTAAGATTTGTACTTTTGTTTATTTTTAAAATTCTAGATCAAGTCGGACTCTATGACTAGAGTCATTTTTTAAGATACATTCTCTTAGAATCTCGATCATAATGGATATCAATCTTTAGCCAACCCCATCTTTCTATGGTGGAATAAGCTGGCTTATAATACTCGGTTATCAAAAACTAATTAGACAACTAATTTAAACATATTACCGGATTGCATGTAAACAATTCATTTCAATCAAAGAAACCCAAAATTTACAATATTGAAGAATTTGAAAGAACATTAGTTCCTTACTCTCTATCATCTTCCTCTCCTTTTCTGTCTCCCATGGGCATAAGAGTATAAGTTGTTTTTTATTTTACATTATGCATGGCATGCCATTAAGAAAGGGAAGGAGATGATATTTTAAAAGGAAGAAAAAGAAGTTGTAGTCAATAGAAGATATAATATTTAACATCTTAAATTTGGTTATATTAAAAAGAAATTAAAGAAATGAGGATGAATTAATCAAATCTCAAATTTATTTTATCATATAATAGTATGATAGAAAGGACTATTTATTAAATTTTAATTCATAAGTTGAAACCTTTGAATACTAAATTATGGTGTAATAAATTTCAAGTTCTAGAAGGAGAAAGTAAAATCATTTTCTTTCTACTTCTCCTAAAAAACTAATTCTCCTAAGAAAAGATGATAATGGATAAAATGTGAATACCGTAGTGATATATTCTTGTTCATATTCAAGAAATGTATATCTATTTATATGTGTATTCACACCTATCTGGATAGTAAATGTGAAGTCCTTTCCCATAGCCATAGTGTTTTAGGTAACCCATGGCCCAAAAAAATATATCAAAGTAAATAAAACCATTATAATATAATACTATTAAAACTTCAAAGTAATTACTTTTAGTTTATTAATTTAAAAAGAGATTTTATTTTTTGATTATTTGCATTTGCATTTTTTTATCAAGATTCTTGTATGAATTACAAATATAAAAAAATGGTCAAAAGGTTAGTTTGCATATATATAGAATTCAAAAGTTATTATATACATACATAAAAATAGTAAATATTATATACATATAGGCTAAATAAAAATATATAATAGCTCAAAATTTTAAAATCTTTAAAAATTTCAGAATCATATTTTAACATTGATTTTGATTTTAGCTTCCATTAAAATTATCAGTCAAATTTGTTGATTAGACGTGAACTCTGAAGACCATAAAAAAATTTAGAAATTTATTAATATTCTTATTAATAAAATATTATCATCTAAGCATATAAATATGATAGCCTGGCCTAGAGAGCGGTCCGACGAGGGTAGGAAGTGATCGACGAGGTAAAGAAAAGATAGGATGCCTGGACAAGGAGCAGCTTCTAGCAGGCTTCTAGGATGGCAGCACTCTGAGGTACGTGGGTACATGAATGAATTGAGTTGCACATTGAAATGGGGTAGGGAATGATTGATAACATATATGTAAAGAGTTGGAACTAATCACATAAGGTGCTTTTTGGTTGTTTGGCTGTGGACTTATAGGAACTCCAAAGTTAAACGTGTTTGGTTCAGAGAAATTTCAGGATTGGGGACCTCTTGAGAAGTTCTCGAACCCGCCAAAGGGTCAAAACCATGATGCCAGTGGGGGCAAAAGCGAACAATATCTCATGTGATCTGGTTCTGAGTTGTTACAAATGGTATCAGAGCAGGACCCTCTAGTAGATGTATGGTTCGAGGGCGAACCAGGCGGAAGCTGGTGGTCATGTGACAGCCTAGCCTAGAGAGCGGTCCGACGAGGGCGGGAAGTGATCGCCGAAGCAAAGAAAAGATAGGATGTCTGGACAAGGAGCAACTTCTGACAGGCTTTTAGGATGACAACAGTCTCAGGTACGGGGGTACATGAATGAATCGAATTGCACATTGAAATGTGGTGGGGAATGATTAATAACATATATGTAAAGAGTTGGAACTAATCATATGAAGCGCTTTTTGGTTGATTGGCTGTGGAGTTATAGGAACGCCAAAGTTAAACGTGCTTGGTTCAAAGAAATTTCAGGATGCAGGACCTTCTGGGAAGTTCTCGAACCCGCCAAAGGGACAAAACCATGAGGCCAGTGGGGGGCCAAAGAGGACAATATCTCATGTGATCTAGTTCTGAGTCGTTACAATAAAATTAATGAAACTCGAAGATCAAGAAAAGAAAAAATTAATTTTATATACTTAAATGATAATATTTCGAGAATAGGATGAGTTAACAACTCTAATATTGACTCATCTCTTTTTTATTGCTATCGTAGTTCACAACAGATTATCAAATTTAGCTGATAATTTTACTGAAAATTAAATTTGTAATTAATATTAAATTATAATACTGAATTACAATTTTATCAACTATATGCTAGATTTGACAAAAAATAAATAACAGATTTTGTTTTGCAATTAAGCCATAAAAAAATATCCATAGTTCAAACCACGAGCAAATGTTCCATTTGAAATACTACAAAAACCAACAAGCAACAAGCGTACAAAGCCATGGACTCATGTTTCCTTCTTTATATCCATGAAGTATATATATGGAAAAAAGTTATTGTACCCTAATTATTTGATAGACACATATTTGCCCTTAAATTGCAATAAACATAAAATAGGTTAAAGCTTCAATCCATGCCTTTTTCTTTAACTAAAGATCTAATTTCGTTCAAGGGTATACATGTTGTCATGATCCCAATCGTGGGCCCGTGACGGGTACTAGGGAATAGGTAGACGTAAGGCCACCGAATCCTGTAGTAAGTCTGATACTCACTAACTCAATTAAATCTCATCTCATTTTACTGATGACACAATTTATCTTAACTGTTAAATTTTATATATTTAATTCGGTCTGCCAGAAGAATTAGGCGAGACACGAAACTACAGAAAATTATAACTGATATATCTACTATTTCTACTGTGGAGAATCTAAATTTTTACAATTCAGAAAATCAAACACGTTACCCGATGATGAAGGAGTCGGATTGCTTGATAAAAGCCGCAGGAAGACTAACAAACTCAAATATGAAAAATAGTAAAATTGAGACTGTCAGTCTCGAGAGTGAGTTAAAATCATATATCCAAAAACAATTGCATATACTTCAATAATATATTTATTTAATTTGAAATAATCATTAGTCATGCAATGTCATACCATGCTTAAATAAAATAATTTTCACACACAACGGGATGGAGTACTTCAGTAGAACCCTAATCCCAACACTAACATCTCGATCAATCTCAACACTGACATCTCGACTAACCTCAACTCTAACATCTCGACTCTCTCATTCCAACAGAACTGGCGCCCAAAGAGCGAAGCTCAATCAGGGACCTTACGTCCAGTCTGGTCACTTACTTATCATTATCAGCCTTAGCCTTTCGGCTCTCTTACTCCAATAAGACTAGTGCCCAGATAGCGAAGCTCGACCAGGGTCCTTACTCTTAGTCTGGTCACTTAGGTTTCCAAATGAGCCGGCACCCAGAGAGCAATGATCGACTAGGAACCTTTACTTCGGCAAACACACTCTACTAAGCCCAAAGAGCGATGCTCGACCAGGGCAAGTTCTAAACTTTTCTTTTTAAATTTACCCATTTACCCTTTTTCCATCACTCTCGGATCTATACCAGTACACTCATCAAACTAATATGTTCTACTGCCGTCTCATCCCATGTCATCATGCAATAATAAAAGCAATGATAAAGGGAAGGATATATATAAATAGTAATAAAAAAACATGATACATATGAATAATAATTAAATGAATAATTTAAACTTGCAATCAAATAATCACAATAGCTATTCAAAAATTTATGCATGACACGTGCATAATCGATATATGACTTTAACTCACAGCTTTAATGACCTCCTAGCTCTGCTCCGATGCCTCGGGTGGAGCGAACCAAACGGACGAATTATCTAATCACGGAGAATAATTTATCAATAACGCTGAAACAGTTGACAATTAAACCTAGGTCTAGATTCTTAGGATTAACTGTCTAAAATCTCGACTCAATAGAATTCTACCGAAAATCCGGCAGAACCTCCCCTAAAATACAAATATTTACCCCCCGTAAAACGGGTCTAGGACCTGCCAGAAAACACTTCAAATATTGGACAATTTATTTTAATGGGAGTAAGGTCCCCAGGACTTTACTATTTTTTCCAACTTCGCCACACAGCACAAAACACGATCTAAGGTAGGCAGTCCGACAAATAATTATTTTGACTCACAATATTTTCTAATACTCAACACAATTCAATAAACATATAATATACCAAAGAATTCCAAAATCAACAGGCTAGAGACAATTACCGAGATGCTTGATCGCTCGGTCGACTCACCTCCAACTGCGGAGTCCGGTCGACGATCTGAACATACCAAACGGACTCAGAACGACGCACTGATAACAATCCCCGCCTCCGATTTTCCGATCCGACCCTCTATCATCCGGAGAAATTTACGGACGATCTCGACTGTTGATTTGCAAACGGAGTCTGATCGCCACGAAACTGGTGCCATTACGAAGCTTGAGCTGAGGAGAGTCCGGATACGTCCTTCGATCATCCATCCCTGGCCGGAGCTTGCCGAAAAATTCAAAAAATGCCGCTGCCAACACCTCGCCAGAACTCCCTCCTCCGGCCACCAAAGCTGACGCCACCACCGCCAAAAGGAAACTCTCACCGAGGGGAGTCGATCGCCACTAGAATCAGGCCACCGGAAGCCGGAATGGCGTCCCGCTGCCCCTTCGTCGATTCGCTGCTGCCTGCTTCTCCACCGCCAGCATCGCCTTGACGGCCACTGCACCTCCGATCTCCTTCCCCCCACGCCTTCTCTCTCCCCCCGATTTCTTTTCTTCTTTTCTTCTTCTCCATATCGTCATTTAGTCCCTGCACTTTTCTTTCTTATCTTTTAGTCGCTCAACTTTTTAATTACAACAATTTTATCCTATAAAATTTTTAATTAACCCTTAAACTTTTTTTTAGCTTTTCAATTAAGCCCCTAACTAATTAATTTGGGCCAAATTAGAATTATTAAAAATATATAATTACATATACACCCTTGATTTTAAATGTAAACTTACCAAAAAGTCCTTACTGATATATTTATTTACAAAAATACCAAACATACAAATTTTTATTAAAATTCCGTATTAATAAAATTATACTTTTAATCCTTATTTCAAAATAAATTTCCAATTTAATCCTAACACACAATTAATTTAATTAATCAATTTGCTAAATATTTTTCAATTAAAATTTAACATCATTAGCTAATTAAAATACACTTTTCCCCAATAATTATTTTATAAAATATCCTTTACAATTTCTTTCATAACTTTCAAATATAGAATTTAATTAAATATATCCATTTTTGGAAAAATTTTGAATAACCAAAAATATAATTTATTTCTCAAAGAATTTACTTAATTAATTTCTTAAAAATTCAAACTAATATGATATAAAAAATAGCTCTTTTATTTGTCTAGAATTAAAATTCAAAATTATATTTAAATTATTCCAATTAAACCAAATATAAATAAAATTAAAATTAATTTAAACAAAAATTCATCTATTAATTATTATTAATATAATCATTATTAAAGAAAAATTTCGGATATTACACATGCGTCTTGCTATAAATATGAAGGGCAAAATTGGACATTCTCCTTATATATATATATATATATATATATATATCAAAAGAAATTTCAAATAGAGGCCCCAATTAAACTTATTTAAAATCTCGCACTGGTGTTTTTCTAGAATAGGTCAATTTGATTGATCATTTGCTAAAAGATACACCATTTACTATTGAAAATCACTGCCTCCCTCACTAAAATTCTAGAGGATTCTCTCTAGAATTATTTAAAAAATAAAAAAGAGGAACCGACCTAGTAAAAATTGACAATGTACCAACTTTATGCAAGTATAAAAGGAGCTAAGCTCCTTGTGTGTGTGTGTGTGTGTGTTTGTAGAAAACGCCCACAAATTTGGTGAGGTTTGTGACTAAATGGGTTTGGACAAAAAATTTGGGAGTGTCTAAAGAGATGAGTGAGAAATATACGAGTGCAAGTATGTGCTAGAGTGATGTGAGATGTGTTTAACATTGTAGTACCAGTATTTGTACTTGACATATATTTATGAATAAAAAAGTCTGTTGTGTGCAATTCAGTCCTTCATAAAGTCAACAAGTGATATCAGAGTGTAACATCCGAAAATTTTTTTAATAATGATAATACAAGTAATAATTAATAAATGAGTTTTTATTTAAATTAATATTACTTTATTTTTATTTGGTTTAATTGGAATGATTTAAATTGAATTTTAATGCTAGACAAATAAATGAATTATTTTCTATATCCAATTAGTTTGATTTTTAAGAAATTAATTAAGTAAATTTCTTGGAAAATAAATTATATTTTCGGTCATTCAATTTTTTCCGATATTGAATATATGAATTAAATTCTATATTGGAGAGTTATGAAAAAAATTAATAATTAATATTTTATAAAGGAGTTTATTTAGGAATAATGAATTTTAATTGAAAAATAGTTAGTAAGTTGATTAACTAAATTAATTAAGCGTTAGGATTAAATTGAAAATTTAATTTGGAATAAGGATTAAAAGTATAATTTTATTAATATGGGGTTTTAATGAAAATTTGCATGTTTGGTATTTTTGTAATTAAATATTTTGGCAAGAGCTTTTTGGTAATTTTACATTTAAAAGCAAGGGTAAATATATAATTGTATATTTTTAATAATTTTAATTTGGCCCAAATTAAATAGTTAGGGGCTTAATTGAAAAGCTAAAGAAAAGTTTAAGGTTAATTGGAAATTTTGTAGGACGAAATTGTTAGTAATTAAAGAAGTTGAGGGACTAAATGATAAAGGGGAAAAGTTCAGGGACCTAATGGCAATGAGGAAAAGAAAGAAGAAGAAAAGGAGAAGGAGATCAGGGAGGGAGATAGAGGAAGGGGGAGGGGGGGTGTGGAAGGTTGTGCCGTCCATGGCCGACCGTCTGGTGAGAAGCCGGTGGCGTTAAGAGTAAGCGGCGAGGCGGCGGCTAGGCGTGAGGGCGAACGCCATTCTAGGCATTTTCAGCGGCATTGGCGGCCGAGTCGGGTGGCGATCGACTCCCCTTGGCTTGGGCTTCATTTTGGCAGCAGTGGCGATGCAAATGGTGGCGAGAGTTGGAAGTTCACGGTGGAGAAAGAAAATGGTGGCAGCCGGCGTTTTCTAGTTTTTTCGGCGAGCTTTGGCTGATCGGAGGATATATCCGGACTCCGCTCAGCTCAAGCTTTCCAATGACACCGGTTTCGTGGCGATCGGACTCCGTTTGAAAATCGACGGCCGAGATCGTCTGTAAATCTCTCCGGATGATCAGGGGTCGAATTAGAAGATCAGAAGCAGGGATCGTTATCAGCGCATCGTTTCGAGTCCATTGGTGCATTCGGATCGTTTATCTGACTCCGACGATTGGAGGCGAGCCGACCGAGCGATCAAGCATCTCAGTAATTTTCTTTGGCTCGTTGATTTTATAATTCTTTGGTAAATTATATATTTATTGAATTATGTTGAGCATTAAAGATATTATGTGTTAAAATAATTATTTGTCGGACTGCCTCCCTTAGGTCGTGTTTTGTGATTTGTGGCGGTGTCGGAAAAAATAGTAAAGTCTTGGGGACCCAACTCCCATTAAAATAAATTGTTGAATATCTAAAGTGTTTTTTAGCAGGTCCTGGACCCGTTTTACGGGGGGTAAATGTCTGTATTTTAGGGGAGGTTCTACCGAATTTTCTGTAGAATTTACCTGAGTCGAGATTTTTAGACAGTCCGTCCTAGGAATCTAGACCTAGGGTTAATTGTCAACTATTTCAGCGTTATTGATAAATTGTTTTTCATGATTAGATAATCCGTCAGTTCGGCTCGCTCCATCAGAGGCATCGGAGCAAAGCTAGGAGGTCGTCAAAGCTGTGAGTTAAAGTCATATGTCTATTTACACGTGTAATGCTGAGATTTTACGAAATAATTCTGATTACATGATTTAATACTTTAATTAGTTATTTTAATCGTTATTATTATAAGTTTCATTTTCTACATTACGATTTTTACAATTTTATTGTTTCGTGTTGACTCGGAATGGGACGGCTGTAGAACATGCTATCGATGAGATGCACCGATATGAATTAGAGGAAGAAAATAAAGGGGTAAAGGTTTATAAATTATAAAAAGGTAAATTAAGAATTGCTCTCGTCGAGGGCTAAGTAGAGTGAGCATGCCGGAGTAAAGGTCCCTGGTCGAGCATTTCTCTCTGGGCGCCGGCTTATTTGGAAATTTAAATAACTAGACTGGAGTTAAAGAGCCTGGTCGAGCTTCGATCTCTGGGCGCCAGTTCTGTTAGAATGAGAGAGAGTCGAGATATTTAGTGTTGGGATTAGGATTCTGCTGAGGTACTCTGTCCCGTAGTATGTAAAAGTTATTTTTATTTAAGCATGGCATGACACGTTGCAAGACATAAGATTTATTTCAAATTGAATAAATGTGTTATTAAAGTGTTTGTAATTTTTTTTGGATATATGATTTTAACTCACTCTCGAGACTGACAGTCTCAATTTTATTATTTTTCATATCTGTAATTATTAGTCTTCCCGCGGCTCTTATCTAGCAATCCGACTCCTTCATCATTAGGTGATGTAATTGATTTGGTATGTTTGACTTGTAAAAATCTTAGATTCTCCGTAATGGAAATTTTAGACTTATCAGTTGTCATTTTGTGTAAATTCGGGTCTTGCCTAAATATTACTGGCAGACCGAATTAAATATGTAGAATTTAATGGTTAAGATAAATTGTGACACCAGTGCTATTAGAAGAGATTTGATTAAGTTAGTGAATAATCAGGCTTACTACGGGATTCGGTGGCCTTACGCCTACCCATTCCCTAGTGCCGGTCACGGGCCCACAGTATTGTAGTACAAGTATTTGTACTTGAGTTATATTTATAAATAAAAAAGTTTGTTGTGTGCAATTCAGTCCTTCATAAAGTCAACAAGTGGTATCATAGCAGGCGGTCAGGGATCAGCTTTCAAGTGCTTCAAGAGCAAGCGATCAAGGATAATATTATGTCGAGGTGTTGCTAGTTTGCAGTCTGAGACAGTGAAGCTTGTTGGTATGGGACCAAGCTTACTTGATTAATTAAAAAAAAGGTAAAACGATCCTAGATGCTCCGACTTTTGATCATTTTCAAGAATTTATCCTCATCTTTAAAATTTATTAATTTGGTCCACCATCTTTGCGTATTGTATCATATCTACCCACAATCGTTTTGGCGTGTGCCACTCATGACATGACAATGCACACCTGGCTTAGTTTTTTTACTACATGGCTTACAACTTGAAGAAGCTCAAAACTCACCATTTTATGCTTAAATAAAGGGAAGGGAAAACAATCCCAACTACCACAACCTTTCACTATTTTTTCGAATATATTCTCACCTTATAATTTTATCTTTTTGGTCCATCATCTTTGCATTCTATATCAAATCTAGCCAAGTTGTTTCAGGTGTGTGCCTATGATGACATGGCACACAAATGTATCCTTTTATCGCCAACATACATCAGTTTGTTCAAAAGGAAAATAAAAGGTTGTCAGATCCTTGGACAACAATGCCAAAGACTAGTAAAAATGCAAGTTTAGTGATTCAAGATGGGTAGTATATTCTGCCAAAGCCTTCCTAGAAGTTTAAGAAGTTGCCCTAATATTGTATGGTGTATATGTGTACTAAAAACAACATTGAAGCATTTATTTTTTATTTAGGTTCATTGGGTAGACATATATAATCCAGACAATATTGACTCGAACAACTTTTTGTAGTATTTTTATCTGATATTAATGTTATTTTTGTCTAAATTTATTTAATATCATCATAGGCACACGCTTGAAATAACTTGGATAAATTTGATATAGAATACAAAGATGATGGACCAAAAAGATAAAATCATAAGATGAGAGTACATTTGAAAAAATAGTAAAAGGTCATGGTAGTTAGGATGGTTTTTTCTTCCATTTATATAAATATAAAATGGTGAGTTTTAAACTTTTTTAAGTTGTAAACCATATAGTCAAACAAATAAGCCAAGTGTGCATGCCATATCATGAGTGGCACGTGCCAAAGTGATTTTAGGTAGATATGATACAATACGGTGGATGAAATTGATAAATTTTAAAGGTAAGGGTAGATTCACAAAAATGATCAAAGGTCGAGGTATCTAGGATCGTTTTGCCAATTAAAATTATGGTACCTACTACATCGAAACATACTAAAATACTAACGTTAATATTTGTAATATTTATGGCATAAGTATAAATTTGTAATTAATACTACTAAATACTAAATTTACCAAATAATATAAGTACTATCAATGCCAATACCAACTTTTCAAAAAAAAAAAAACTAATACCAAGGTTATAAATATAAGTAAAAAATACCCTTTACAATCTTTAAGGTACTATTAAAATACTAATGTTATTATTTACTATCTTTATAGTTTAGATGAATACTAAAAGGGATAATGACTCTAATGGTCATTAATTTTTTTTTTGTTTTATTTTGGTCACTCAGCTTTTATTTCTTTAGCAACCATGGTATTACATGGTGAATATATAAAAATATGTTAATATTGTTTAAATTATTATATGATTGTATGACACGTGTCTAAGCTTAATCCTACTCACTATCTTAGTTAAATTAGTTATTAAATCTAAACAATGTAATTTTATTAATTTTAAGACAATAAATTCATTACAAATAAAAGAATCACATACATAATTCAATGAATGAATTGCACTTTTATTAAAATAATGAGTTAAAATCACTAATATGATCTACGATAGTGACTAGGATTAAGCTTTGGATATATATCACACAATCACAAGATAATTAAAATACGTCAAATTTTATATATTCATCACGTAGTGACCACTGTTGTTATCCAAATGAAAGTTGAGTGATTAAAATGAAACAAAGAAAAGATTAGTAACCCAAATGAAACTAAAGCAAAGTTAGGTGACTATTAAAATTATTATTCCACCTTTTAGAATATTAGTGTTGCATTTATTTATTAAAAAAAGAGAAAAAAAGAAGTTACATGTTTTTATTTTGCAATGATTTATACACATAAGAAATTTAAGAATTTAAGAAGAGTATTCAGATTTTGGGTATGACATATAAGATCTCTCACAATAAGATAAAATCAATATTTATTATGTGACAGTCTGACCAAGAGAAGCAGTTCGATAAGAGCGGAAAGTGGACATAGGAGCAAGGATAGGATGTTTGGATAAGGAACGGCTTCTGGCAGGCTTCTAGGATGACAGTACTCTAAGGTATAGGGTATATGAATGAATCAGATTGTACATCAAAACGGGATGTGGAATGGTTGATTTTGTAAAGAGTTGAAACTAATCAGATGAGACGCTTTTTGGTTGTTTGGCTATAGAGTTATAGAAACTCCAAAGTTAAATGTGCTTGATTCGAGAAAATCTCAGGATGGGTGACCTCCTAGGGAAGTTCTTGAATCTGCCAAGGGGGCAAAATCGTGAGGTCAGTAGAGGCCAAAGCGGACAATATCTCGTGTTATATGGTTCTGGATTGTTACAAATAGTATCAGAGGAGGACCCCTCTAATAGATGTGTGGTTTGGGGACGAACCCGACGGAAGTAGGTGGGCATGTGACAGCCTGACCTAGAGAAGCGATCCGATAAGGGCGAAAAATGGATACCAGGGCAAGGATAGGATGCCCAGACAAGGAGCGGCTTCTGGCAGGCTTCTAGGATGGCAACACTTTAAGGTATGAGAGTACATGAATCAATCGAATTGCACATATGTAAAGAGTTTGAACTAATCCATGAGGTGCTTTTTGGTTGTTTGGCTGTGCAAGGTTAAACATATTTGGTTTGGAAAGATTACAAGATGAGTGGCCTCTTAGAAAGTTCTCAAATTCGCCAATGGAACAAAACCGTGAGGCCAGTAGGGGTCAAAGCATACTATATCTCATGTGATATGGTTTTGGGTCGTGATATGTTAACTTTGACAAAAATGAAAGCGATTGTTAAATATACTCAATGACTATAAAATAAGTATCAAAATTACAGCATGTTAAAAATTCTTAATCCCAAAGTTAATTATTATACTATTTATTATATTTTTATATATTTTTTATTTATTATTAATCAAATTTTATATACATAATTTATATAATTTTAAATTTTTTAAATAAAAATACATAATCAAAATAGTAATAACAATCCATATATATTACATGGGTGAATAACTAATTTTTAATAAAATAAAAGTAATTTGCAACTTAAAGTAAAATAAACACAAGCCAATAGGCTTATATTAAAATACACATCATATACTTACAACAAGAACAATTTTTTTCTTTTCTTAATAAACCTTATACATTTTTACATCATAAATTGATAGAGTTTAAAATCTTGACAATGAAAAAATATTCATGATCAACTGTTTAGAGTAGCCAAATAGGAATTAAGGTCAAGAACATATGAATGCACCAAAATACTTTCCTTCTTTATCGGAAATACATATCAACCTATTTCATCAAAGTAAGATTTAAAATATGTTTTTCTTTTTTATATGATTCTTTTTTTTATTTTTAAAAATATTTCTCTTAATTTAGATATATTATTTTATATATATTTTCTTTTATTTTAGATTCTTTCTTTCTTCTCTCAGGTATTTAAGAGGTTTATTTATTTTATCTAAATATTTTATCTTTCCTTCTTTGATTATTTTTTCCATCTAAATTTTTTTATTTTCTTTCTTTCACATATACAACTATTTTTTTTTTTTAACTTTTATTCTGCTATTATCAAAGAATAAAAAAGAACTTTTAATCCCTGCATTTCAGTTTTTTTTTTTGCCATTTATTTTAATTTACTAGCAATCTACTTGTACTAATACACAATTATTGATAATCTTATGATTTAAATCTTTAATTTAAAATATTTTATTTTAGTTATAAATATATTATATTATAAGAAAATAATTATATTTAGCTATTATTTTACTTTAATAAGTATTTAATATTACCATTTTATTTTAGAAACTTTAAGATTTAATAATCATAAAAATAATAAAAAAACATAATAGATATATAGTAAATTAGTAGCCTTATATAATCATTATTTTATTATATTTAGCTATTATTTTATTTTGATAAACACTTAATAATATTATTTTATTTTATTAGTATTTAATGTCATAATAAATTATTATATAACTACATGATATGGTTATATATATATATATATATATATATATATATATATATATATTCAAAGCAACTGCCATCTTCTTCAACTAAATTTGTTCATTATTCTTGTATTTGTCATGAATTTCTTTCTATGGACTGGTAAATTTATTTTTATTCTTTTTTGCTTCTTCTATGTCAGGTTATTAGTTAAATTTAAATCGGCAGTCTCTCATTATATAAAAAGAGTGCTTTAAGAGATATATTTTTTTCGTAGATGCATCTCTCTATTTTTAAAGCCATTTTTATATATTTTAGAATTATTTAAAAAACTTATTATCTCATATTCTAGGATAGTTCTTTTTTTGCTTACATGACACTTTTTCTATTCTTTAAGGAGATTTCTTTTGATTTGATATGTTCTTTTAATATATATTTTTTTCTTAATGATCTAATTATAACATTCATCAATCCATCTATATTAATTCTTTCCTTCACCTTTTTTTTAATTCAATTCTCTCTTTTACTTTTTATTATGCAAATTTTAAATTTTTAAATTTATCTTGATTTCATTCAAATATTTTATTTAAAAAAGTAATATTGAAGTAGGAATTATCAGATATTGAAATTTTTAATAATTTGTAAAACACTAATTATAATAGAACTTAATAGTTAATAATTTATGATATATAACCATTTAATATTTTAATATTTTATTATATTTTATTAGTATCTATATATAATATAGTTATTTATTTATATTCTAATAATATTTTAACCGGCTCATATGGTGGGAACTCATCTAGTATGAATTGAAGCAATCTTAACATAACACTTTACCTCCTGTTTCTTGAAATGATTATGAGGTGATCTTTCATAAATTACACCAAGATAATTAAGGTACTACCTATTAATTATAGGGCATAACCTTCATTATTTAATTTAATGCATATTAGAAATTATATCTTTTTATTAATTTATTTTAATGTTTAAACACTTAGCACTTAAGAGATAAAAAAGGCAGTGCAAAGAAAAAAAGAAAGAAACCGTAAGAGTTCTTTTTTCTATCTTTTTGTTGTCGTTAGTAGCTTCTTTTACAGTCAACGGAAGCTAACTTCAATTCTTTCACTTCCTATTTTTTTCTTTATTTCTTAGTAAATTTTTCAATCACAATAAAATAATCAAATTATATTTTCATCTTATTTGTATGAATATGTTTCTTTAGTAGTGAATTTGGATTTATTAGTGAATTTGGATAAATAGATGACAAATAAAAAAAAAAAAAAAGATATTATGACTGCTAAAGTTTCAATGTTCGAAGATGAATTTATTTGGTTAAAAGTTCATTTAAGATCTTATTTTATTTTACTTTTCTTAGCCGTTTGTTAATTTTGTTGATTAAATATTATGAGTATTTTTTCTATTTTTCTTTATGGGGGTTTCTCTGTCTTTTGTCATAGGAGTTAAGATGAGTTTGATTTTGGTATTCAAAGAATCATACTCTTTTAAAGACTCGTCAAATGATAATAAAGTCGATCTATGGCTCAATAAATCTATCGAGTGGAATGCGTTTCTTGCCAATGTACCAAATGTAGCCAAGGTATTGTATAGAATTGTTCCGTCAACACGATTAATGAAGTTTAGAGAAAAAACTCATCTTTATAACAAAATTAATATGTATTTCTTGAATGTAGTCATGTTTGCTTGTCTATTACAAGTTGTAGTTATTAATTATTTTTAATAAAAAAACTCCTTTTATATCAAAAAAAAAACTTAGTAATTAAACCTTCCCAATATAGTTGTATGGTATCTAATTTGTTACAAAAGTTAGTTACAATTATATCACATAAGTTCTTTTTATAAACATAATTACTAAGGTTAAATTTAAATATAATGACTATTTTAAAATAAAAATCTATAACTGCCAAAAATCAAATTTATTTTAATATTGAACGTCATTATAATGTATTCTAAATTCAATACAAAAAATCATAAATAATATAAAGTAATTAAATATGTATAGATTAAATACGTAAAATTATTTTTAAAAAAGCGGTTCAGTTCGATATAATTTGAGACAATTTAATTTCATAATTAGTACGAATAATTAATAAAAATCATGATTTATCAAAAAAAATCTCAGTACCATTCATGTTAGATAAATTTTTTAAAATGTTTTTAATTTTGTCAAAAAATATTTTTAGTTTTAAATATTTTCATCTCGGGATTTTTTAGTACGCTAAAAGTGCTGCAAGCACCGGATGACCTCATAAGATAGCTACTAGAATAAACTCTTTCCTATTTCCGGAGCATCAAAATGGCTTTTGATTAAAACCCTAAGTATAGTTTTCACTTATAAATAGGTTAGATGCAATATATCTAAACTATAGATTAGTCATTTAATCCTTAATGCAAAAAAAGACCCTACTGGATACATCAAACACTCCCTTCTTCTTCAGTATGGATTCATCAATGGAAAGCGGAAGAATCTCTTGCCATGTAACTCCACCCTACAGCGTTGTAAATGATTATAATTTTTTATTTTTATTCATCGCTAGTGATTTCTCGTTTTATGTGTCATTGTAAGATTTTATATGAATTAAAGTTTATTTTTGAATTTCTTATGAACATTTATCTTCAAAGTATAACTAGTGAAATAAGCCAATTGGAATTTATGTTAACCAATTAATTAATTAATTATGTTAAACTTGGATATATAAAACAAATAACACCCAAATTAAATTGTTAAACAATAAAGTCCATAAAAGGGTTTGGTGTGTTTTTCTTTTTTGAAATAATCAAACTAAGATTAACAAGTATTATATATGATTGTATTTAATTTTTTAAATATATCATGCCTACACGTAAGCTTGGTGCCTCATTCTATAAATTTCAATTTCACACTCATCTAATTACTTTCCTCTATTATTCACCCTAAAAATAAAAAGGAAAGATAAATCTCTCTATTATAATGTCTCGGAAGTTGGCACTTTAAGTAACAGTTAATAACTTATTAAGATCTTCAAATAAACCAGATCAAAAACATTAAAATACCTTCAGAAACAAAACAAAAAATAACTAATGCTACTTAGTATAAATTTTTATCCAACTTATTATCGTCTAATGTAATATATATATATACATGAAATTTAAATTTATATAATTTTATAATTTTTTCTATTAAAGGCACTAAATCTAAAAAGTAGTAATAGACTACAATAGTTTTATTTTTTAATTTCTATTCTATTTCTTTCATTTTCGAACTTTTCTTACAGAAAAAAAAAAGTTTCCATTTCACTTCTCCAGAGAAAAAGGAAAAAAATGGCAAAAGACTAGAAGAGTTTACATTTTATTTATTTTATTTTTTAGTAATTGTTGCATTGATTATAAAAATATTTAGGGATAAATATAAAAAATAATATCACGTGATTTCACTATTTTATAATTTTTAGTATGTATTCTTTTTTTTAGAGAGACCCATGTAGTTATAAATCATGATCGCACTATTAAAGAGTTTCGATTTGTAAAAATTCAGTAATTTTCACTCTGTTCTCATCTTTATAATATTGTCTGTGTATGATAATATGAGTTTAGAGTTTAAAAATTACTAATTTTGTTGTTTGACCTTCAAATTACGATTAAATAAATTATTATTAATTCGATTAGATCAATTTAATAGTCAAATAATGACGTTTCGTATTATTAAATTCCAAACTTATATTGTCAAACTCAAACAATATAATAATGATATAGTTGATTAAAGTGAAGGAAGTTGAGCCATCATAAATCGAAACTTTTTATCAGTAAAATATTTTTTTCATCATTTTTTTTTAATTACATATCTTTTATCTAAAAAATTATATACTGAAAATTATCAAATCGTAAAGTTACATGATATCTTTTTATATTTATTCTTAAATAAATTTAAATTAAAAATATAGTACCAAGTAAGGACTTCAAGGGTATTTCAAAAAGAGAACCTCTTTATTCATGATTGAATGAGAGATGAAGACTAGACTTCAGTAATTATAATCACATTTTTATAACATTATATATATATATATATATATATATATATATGTGTGTGTAAAAGCTAAAATTATATATGAATTATTTGAAAATTGCCAAAAACATGTTTAAATTAGCCTACTTTATTATATTGACAAATTAAATTCATATTGATTCTTTTTATTTGAGTTTTTAAATTTAAATATTAAGTTATGAGTATAATAATTACAAAAAAATATTAGCTTAAACGTTATTTTTAACTTTTTACATTATAGATTTATATCAATTTCCCATCAATATAATCTTTATATATTTTCAATTAAAAAGAAATTGTTACAAATTTAAATTCATAGTCCAAATCTTAGTATCCAAACAAAACATAATAGATTACAGTTACAAAGTTGACGAATGAATCTGCGAATTGATGTTCTTTTTTTTGTTTTTTTTGGCGTATACAATGTTGTACCCTTTACTATGGCCAAAGCTGCAACTAAACAGAGAGGAAAACGAAAGTGAAGAATCCAACTAATTCATATTATCCTATAAATAATTAATTACATGCATTTACAAACAATATCCTCCTTGTCTCACTGCCAATGCAAAAGATCGATTACCAGAAAGATAAAAAGAAACACAAAGATACGATTTTTCTTGGTCAACTATCCAGAGGGCAAATATTCATCGAAGTATTTCTCCTTCCTCTACATCCCCATTTAATATCTCATCGTCATCCACAATATCATCCTTCATGATCAGACCCAATCGCTCCAGTAAGCTACAGGAATGAGCTCCTTCTGGTCCTCTCCTGCCAAAACTGTAACTATAGGATAGGGAACAGCCACTAAGCTTCTCAAGTTCTTTAATAATCTCTATGTTCTGCTCGATCTCAGCAGTTTTTTCCATTTTCTGCAAGGCAATTCGAGCAGCTTCTCTTTCTTTCTCCCGATGTTCAGCAGCTCTGATTTGGGCTTCGATACGAGCCTTTTCTTCAAGCTGCCTCATTTCCAATCTTTCCTTCTCCTGTTGCAGCTTCACTGGATCAGCCTTGTCCCCATGAGGTAGGCGTTTCTTAAGTTGTGCTTTAAATATAGTGTCTGCGAACCGACGCTTTATCATAGCAGCACGGAGCGCTTTTGTAGGAGACAGTTGCACATCAAAAATAGACATATATTTTGCAGGTGTCATAAGCTGAGAATTACGACATATATTTTCCTCATCCGGAGCACTTATAGCTCCATCAAAATCGGGATCCGACTTGCTCATCTGCGGCATTGACATGCATTTTCCCTGAACATCCATTTTTGAAGTACCAGTGCTGTATGCATGATGATCTCTACCCGATGACCTCTCCGAAGAGATACCTGAAGAAGCTTGGGCTGAATCGCTGGGAAGTATGCACTGACAGGCTTTCTCCCGCATGTACCACATTTACTAACAACAGAAACCGAAGATGGTTTGACATTGACATATCCACAAGCATTTCTACCACCATTATCTGTGCCTTTGTAAGAATTTTGGCGTAACTCCTTGCTATTGGAAAGCTTAGCTTTTGCAGCCCTTACATGTGAAGAACACCTTAGCAGCTTAACTTCAGATGGCTTCGTCGACCTCTTAGTCAACACGGCATTGCGCAAAGGATGTGTTTCAGGATATTTTTGTCTTGTGTCACCAACTTCCTTGGGCCTTGCATTAAATGGCTTCCCATCACCACCTTTTGGTACTTGATAATTCCATTTTTCCTCTAGGGCTTTCCACCTTGTCTCAAAAATCTTCTTCAGTTTCTCTACCATATTATGAACATAATTTGGGGGAGGATTACATAATGAGGCATTTGAGAACGTCAATCTGACATCAGCAGCAAACTCTTCAGATTCGAAATACTGATTGTTCTCCAATTTCGATTTTACTGTCCCTAAATCCATGGGATTAGTTATAATAGAAAAATAATCAGGAATCTGAAGTTTATCTGGATCCACCGGTTCCTTGAAAACTCAACCACATGGATGATCCATAAGTGATTTCACAAGGGAAGCACACTGATGTATCACACTCCGTTCCATCTTCCGCTTCTTCTTTGATTGACCCTCCACCATCTCCGATGGGCGACGCTTAATAGCACTGTGCTCTCTAGGGTTCTGCTTCATATTCTCTGTGTCACAAGCCCGAGAATGATAATTCTTCTCCACATTATGCGCAAAGCCACAAGCTTTTCTCCCAGAAACGCCATCTATCTTACGGGAAGAGAACTTAATCCTCAATTTCTCTGATACTACAGGCACGGTAACAATCATTCTGAAGGTCTACAAGAGCACAAAAGGAGCACCGGCTAGATTCCCGAGTTTTTCAGACACAATTAAAATTGACCTCCTTAAAAGGCAATAACACAACACTGAAGCAACGCCCTATGAAAACAAAATCAACATGCAAGTAAGTAGAAACGTAATTAGACAGTAGAAACAATGGATCGATCGATTAAAAGCGGACGCGAGACACAGAGAGAGAGAGAGGAAAGAAAGGGTTTTGGTTCTGGAGTAGAGAGAGTGAGCTGTGTTAGGGCTTTTGGACCTCTCTGTGGCTGTGAATGGATGTCTAAACAATGCGAACTAAGAAAGAACAAATAGGAAAGAAAACAGGAAAAGAATTTTATATGCGAAAGAACAGTAAAGTTTTCGTCTCCATTAGGATTGTGAAATGCAATGCCACCTGGCATCTCCGAGTCCTAAACGTTTTTAGCGGGACAGCACTTTTGATTGGCCCAAACCTGAATCATTTCAGGAACAAAATAAAATAAAGAATCGCATTTCAAATTCCTACTGCGATTTAGTATTTGGGAGGTATTAATGTTAGGTTGAGTTTTGGATGTAGTTTAAATATAAAAACAAAGTATTTTAATTCGGTGATTTAAATTAAAGATAAAGAGTGCTGAAATAAGAATTAATTCTTTTAGAGAAAAGGACATCAAATTCTTTATATAATGTCGCTTTAAAATATTATATATAAATATATATATATATATATATTAATTAGTATTACTCATAAGTAAATTAGTTTTATAAAAATTACAATATAAAGTTATTTAATAAATTAATATATAATATAATATTAAAAAGTAAATAATCCTACTAATAAAGTATTATAATAATAGTAATAAATATATATTTGATAAATAGTACGTTATTAATTTTTTATAGGATTACGAATGTATATAAAATTATTATAAAATTAGAACTAAATTAGATTAATTATTAATTAATTATAACGTATTTAAATCAATTTAAAATTTTTCTACGGGTAATTATATAATAAATAATATTTTATAATTGATTTTGTCAATTCCCAAAAGCTATTCAAAAATATATTTTCAGCCATTCCTCCATTGTGTACTTCAACTTTTTGTTTTTTTACTATGTTAAAATAAAATAAAAATCCTCCTTCCTGCAATTTAAAATGCAAATTTTCTTTCTTTACCCTTTCATTCTTTTAGCAAAAAGAGTATATTTTGTCTTAATTATATAATGTGGTCATAGTAAATTGAAAGTTGATGAAAGTAATAGTTCAGACATATAATAAAACACGAACCTATTTGATACATAAAAGATAAAAGCTTCCAATTTATGAAAAATAATTTTATTTTTTATCTTATTCTAATAAGTATCCTAAAATGTAGTGGTAATATTAAAAATAAAATTAAAATGGTAAAACGATTCCAGATACCCTGATCTTTGATCATTTTCACAAATCTACCCTCACCTTTAAAATTTATCAATTTGGTCCACCATCTTTGCATATTGTATCATATCTACCTACAATCGTTTTGGCGTGTGCCACTCATGACATGGCATGCACATATGGCTTATTTTTTTGACTACATGGCTTACAACTTGAAAAAGCTCAAAACTCATCGTTTTATGCTTAAATTAAGAAAAGGAAAAACCATCCCAACTACCACGACCTTTCATTATTTTTTCAAATATATCCTCACCTTATAATTTTATCTTTTTGGTCCATCATCTTTACATTCTATATCAAATCTAGCCAAGTTGTTTAAGGTGTGTGCCTATCATGATATGGCACACAGATGTATCTTTTTATTACCAACATACATCAGTTTGTTCAAAAGAAAAAGAAAAGGTGGTCAAATCCTCTAGGACAATAATGCCAAAGACTGGTAAGAATGCAACTTTAGTGATTCAAGATGAGCAGCATGTTCTGCCAAAACCTTCTTTGAGGTTTAAGAAGTTGTCCTAATATTGCATGGTGCATATTTGTACTAAAAACAACATTGAAATATTTATTTTTTATTTAGGTTCATTGGGTAGACATATATAATGCAGACAATATTGACTCGAACAACTTTTTGTAGTTTTTTTATCTAATATTAATGTTATTTTTATCTGAATTTATTTATTATCATCATAGGTACACGCTTGAAACAATTTTGATAGAATTATAAGATGAGGGTATATTTGAAAAAATGGTGAAAGGTCATGGTAGTTAGGATGGTTTTTCCTTCCCTTTATTTAAGCATAAAAATGTGAGTTTTGAGCTTCTTTAAGTTGTAAACTATGTAGTCAAATAAATAAGCCACGTGTGCATGCCACGTCATGAGTGGCACATGCCAAAACAATTGTGGATAGATATGATACAATACGTAAAGATGGTGGACGAAATTGATAAATTTTAAAGAGAAGGGTAGATTTACAAAAATGATCAAAGGTCGAGGTATGTGGAATCGTTTTACCTTAAAAAAAAAATTTTATCAAGTTATAATGGTGGACATATCCAATTCGGTGAGTAGCCTTGAAAAACTTAATTCTAATAATTATAGCACTTGGAGTACTCGCATGAAATTTTATTTGCTCGATAAAGATTTATGGGAGATTGTTGGAGGGAGTGAGACAATACCCCCAACAAGTGAGGATGACCTTAAAAGATGGAAGGTCAAGGCCAGTAAAGCTGTGTATGCTCTGTCAGTATCTATGGAGCATAATTTATTATAGCGCATCAGGGATGCAAAAACACCCAAGGAGGCATGGGACACTCTTGCCGGATTATTCGCTCAGACGAATGATGTCAAGCTACAATAAATCTAGAACGAACTATTATCAATCTCGCAGCGTGAAATGAGGGTGAATGAGTAATTTACTAAAGTTAAAACTTTATATCAAGAAATCTCAAAATTAGATCCTCAAAATTAAATTACGGAGATAAGAATAAGGAGGATCATAATTCACGGGTTATTTCTCGAGTTTAATGCACTGTCACGACATCTCATGGATGGTATAAAGAGTCGTCATGACTAATATATTTGATATTCTGGCTATGATATATAATTGAGTTGTACTTGTAACATAATATGAATGTGCCTAAGGTTGTTATAGAAGTGCCACAATTGGAATTTAGGAGTAGAGGGATTCAGGAAGGGTTAGATGAACTTAGTAATATAAATAGTAATTAAATTATGTATTTAGTTTCGTTTTGATTATTAAATATTAATTTATTTTATTTTAATCATCCAATTTTAATAGCATTTCAATTTAATACTTCATGGATAAAAAGAATTAATACATAATATAGATAGACAATTAGAAAAGAGTAATCAAAAATAAATATGCTAATTCTTTTATTAAAAATGTGACTAAATTAAAATTAAATAATTAAAATAAAACAAATCATACTTCTATATCCAAAATAAAACTAAATCCGAAGTCGAGATTCTAGCTGTAGTTGGAGAAGTGGAGTTACCACAAGAAGCAAAAGGTGAAAAACATGGATAAAACAAAATGTACTACCAAATAATGATGCATGAATGAGACCGGTTCACAATGACTGCTTGTCAGAGTTTGCAATGTGATTATGGCTGATGCCATAAACTTGTAACTGACAACATTTTTAGCTATCAGTATGTAAACATTATAAATTTGGTTTATCTGCTATTTTTACATAATGGGTGTTTTAAAAAGATCAAAACCTTTTTATGTTATGCTTAGGACAAGTAAAGTACCTCCTCACTGGATTTCCTTCTGTCCAACAGGGGACTTCATCGGTAAAATTATGATTTTGATACTTTTGGTCTTGTCTCTTATATTGGGATTTAGATCTACTTAATTACAGCAAAAGGGCGAGCTGAATGCAAAGTATAGAATGATGGAGAAGAAGTTTTAGTGCTATGATTCTGAAATCGAAATTTGGGATAGAGCTAGAGTTTTCCAAACTAAATTAGTGATTTCATCAACTTTACTCCATGACTAACTTACTAATAAACTAACCAAAAAAAATTTTTATTCATTAAGAATAAAACAAATTCTTATATTATTATTATTTTTTAAATGTTTTTCATTTAGCATGCTTACTATTTCAGAGAAGGGCTAAAGACCCTAAATACAGCAAATTATCTGCTAAAATAGTTCAAAATGGTAAAAGAAAAAGAGTAGATTTGGCGTTTAGCAATAAATTTTTAGAAACTAAATTGAACCTTGTTCCTTTTTGTTAGTTATAATAAAGATTTATTATTGACAAGTTACCATAAAAACTTATGGATAGTATGTTATTAAAAACAAAAAGAAAAAAAGAAGAGAAATATTAAAAGAAAAACTTTAAAAAAATTTCCCAGCGAGTAACACTCAGAATCTCAATTACAAAGTCTGTTGATATGAATCGGATGAGATGAATCCAAGTCCGAGTCCGAAACTGAAATCTATTCCAATTCAATCCAGTCTCAGATAAAGAATGTTATGTCTTTTCCCGAAAAGAAGAGAAGAGCTACTCGCAAATCTTTTTAATCTTTGTCTCTTTGGATTGCAAGAGCCAAGAGCCACTCTCACTGCATATGACAAGAAAAGTAAAATAAAAAGAGAAAAAAACAAATCCCCACAAATCCTGAACGTAAAAGTAATGTCAACTGGACCTAGTAATGTAAAACAGAAACGTTACACCGCATGGTGGAGTAAACAGAAGTCTTGTCTACAAAAATTGTCTCCAATGTAATAAATCCACTTGCATGCCTGAATCGACCTGTTCCAGAAAGGATTGGGATCTCTCTAACCTCATCAAACTGCTTACTAAGCCCTTGTAACACTAGTGTGCTACCATTATACTCCTCATTAGCGAACACAATAGACAACATCACCAGCGAGTTAATTCCGTCCAGCCCAACAATTGCATTCACCCCTTGAGCTCGCCCAACTGCTGTTGATGTGTTCTCAGGCATCTCGGTGATCGCATAATCATTGACGAAAATCGTTCCGAATTGCACAAACGAAGCTTCGTTGTTTGGTAAGCCGGCCACTGGGACCACAGTAGCCTTAGGTCCCCTAAACACACTATGAAAATATACAGTCATCTTGGTATCTTTGTGCTCTCTGGCAGTAGCTATGTTCATCAATAACATGGCTACAAGTACTGATGAAAGCAGTGGTAAGGTTAGGTTGCTGGGTTTTGTTTGTTTTGCCATTGATGGCTGGATATGGAGAATTAACAAAGAGTTGGAAGAAAGATACTGTGGTTCGATTTGGTTCTGGTAGCTCTTTGAATTTTTGAGTTGTATGTATAGAAAGGGAGAGACGAGGGGTTGAGTTGGCTATGACAGTTGGCTATAAGTCAACCTGGAATTTGTAATTCCAAATAAAATCAGCGCGTATCTTATCACCTAATAATGGTCATGTCTAAGTAGAAATATGATGAGAGTATTTTTTCAAATAGCATTTTGGATATGAAATTCTCTTAAAACTTTTGACATCAAATTGATTGATAATTGATATATATTTATTAATTTTAAATAATAAAATATATATTAATCATCCACTATTAAAATGTAAAATACTTGTATATTATATATTACCCTCTTATTAATTATAGTACCAAATCTAAATAATAATTAATATTATCTCTTGAAACAATATTTTATTATCTATAAATATTCTATCTAGCACACTTTAGATATATATAAATAATAAATAAAAATAAAATCGCTAAATTTTCAAATAATATATTTATGTTGCTATTGAGGAAAGTGGCAAGATAACATATTAGAAGCAATACTATTTAACTCAATAGTTTTTTAAAATTTACTATACTGCCTAATTTAACAATAATATTGATTGTTATTTTTTTAATTAAATAATACAATTTAGCGTAGATTATAATAAATATAAGAATCCAATATCTACAAAACTATTGAGACAAATAGTATTTAATAAATAAAAATGAATCATGAGGCTACTAACATATATTGAATTGTTGAAAATGAACTAGGAAGCCTCTTTGCCAGTTAAGCAACCAATTAACAATAATAATATAAACCTTCTATCAAAGAAAGCCAATAATAATATAAATCAACAAGAACGAGTCAAGGAATATGGTGTAGTTATTGGAAATAAATGACAATCCAATCAGATTAAAGTCTAACAAGATTGTGATTCCGGATATGTGGATGTTTTATATAATTAGTGCGAACAACATGATGAATTATATATATATATTTTTTCCGATATATGTTCCCAGATTCATCTTTCCTCTCATAGCTAGCAAACCTACGTGATATTTTGAATCAATTTGATATACATTATGTTGCTTTAATGAATTATATTAGTAATTTATTAATTAATAAATTATTTTATTAATTAGCAATAATGATTCTAATAAAAAATTATTATAATTATATTTTTTATTAATTTTTATTAATTAATAAATTAATTTCTATATTATATTATAATTTTAATTTTAAAAAATAACATATTTATTTTTTATTTTTTATATTTAATTATATAAATTTAATAAATAATGTCATAAATTTTTTCACATATATACTTATATTTACATAATAAAATGTATATTTATATCGATACATAAATATTATATTAATATATAATTTTTATGCTTTATTATAATTAATATTTTAATTAAAAAGTTAATTTTTTTATTAAAAAATAATTTTAGTTCTATAAAGTAGTATTTTGATTTATTTCTAATATTATATTAAATAATAAGTTAATTTTTTAATTATAAAATAATTTTATTTCTAAAAGGTAGCATATATATCAACTATATTTGTAATATTAATTCTATAGATCATTAAAAAATTAACTACTAAATATTTTTTATTTTTTTAATAATATGCAATACCATCTATCGTGTTAACTAGATATTAGTATTGTACGAAATTACTGAAAATGGCTATAAAGTTTGCTCAATTTTATATTTTTATTATTTTTTAAATATGAAATTTTATTATTTTAAATGGATAAAATAAAGTATTGTATATTTTTCTAATTTAAATAAAAAGTATTTCTATTTTATTTTAAACTAAATTTCAATTTAATATAGACTCACATAAGGATAAAAATGTCTTTCTAAGTTAGTAAAATGTGACACCTTGATACTTTGACCAAATTAAAATTCATTAAACTAAAAAAATACTAACGAAAGGACTATTATAATGAACAACGTATAAAAAGAAGGAATAAAAGTGTATATTTTTAAAAACTAGATAACGTAAGTGCAGATTATGTGGGGGCAATTGTAATTATTCCATATTAAAATATTAAACACATATTATTCATTTAATATAAAAAATATTTCTATTCCTTAAGTGTAAAAATGTCAAACCACCGAGCAATTTTTAAAATTTTACCCTAGATTAGTTTAGCAAAACTATTTAATTTATTTTTTTCTTACAAAAGAGCAAAAAAGAAGACCTAATAACTAGAATAATTTAAATATTTGAGTGAATTTATAACTTTATTATAAGATTTTAAAATAGATAATTTTAGCCAAACATTTTAAATTGAGTTATAATTTCATTCAAGTGATTGAAAATGCATTAAGAAAATATAAAAAAATATAAAAAATAAACAATAATTACAAACATAATCTTTTGAGATCTGTATTTTATGGTTTAAAAATAGTCATTTTTTTACCTATATTATCACAGGAGACATATATTTTATTAAATTTAACTTTGTGTATTTTGACAAAGTTATTTAACATATATTTAATGACTTAGAAGATCTAAATCTTTGTGTATTTTGACGATTCTATTCGATCTTTTTAATTTTGATTATTATAGCTTTTGCTTTAAGAAATTTTGACTATTTATAGTTAATCTTTAAGGTTAATTAAAATTGAGTAACGTGGCTGTTAAAGAAAGCAGAATGAAGGACATGGAGGGCATGGTCTCAGAGACTGCACAAGCTAGATTGCTTGTGCAGGCTTCTCATCACTGACCAATGGTGAAAGGGAGCAACCTTTCCTGCAAAACAGGAAATGTCACTTCTACCTTACCCTTCTCAGAAAGTAGCCGTTACGCATATGCAAGTATCAGTATAAATTCTACAATCAGTTGTAAATGAACTCAGAATTGTAAATACTCATCACAGTTCATCAATACAAGTCAATATAAATTTCTACGGTGGCAAACAAATATAGTAACATTATATAATGAGTAATTTAAAAAAAATCAAAATTTTTGTATATTTTGGAAAAGTTTTGATAGAAAAAAAAAATATGCTTGATTTATTTTATTGATTTAAGGACTTAATTATAAAATAATTAAAGAATATTATGAGACAAATAATAAATTACATCATTTAAAAGTTAAAAAAAAAAAACAAATTACTAAAATAAGCAGATGATCGTCATCCTGTCTTTAGTATTCATCACTAACATTGTCGCTCCCATTTATCGTTTATTTACTTGGCCATTGTTCTTTTGGCTTTTTTTTTTTTTTTTTTTCCCAATTAGATATTGATCTGTGTTGGTTCGAATACATAAAAGTGAGTCATGATAGTGGTGGTCATGGTATTGTTAGGTGATTTGAGGGCTCTTTTGAAAGAAAGTAATAGGCTGAGTTTGTGAAGTTTTATTTTTAAGTTCAGCCTATTAGTATTTGTTGCTTTTAACTTTTTGGCTTTTGTATTTAGTTTTTTATTTTTTTATTTGATAAAAATTGTAGTTGTCAAAATTAAAAGCACTTTATTTTGACCAACCATAACAATTAGCTAGAATGATTAAAAATAGTTTTAGTTTTGGCTAAATTTATTAAAATTAAAAAATTGAAATATTTGAGTTTTTTTAAGTGATTAGGCTTATTTAGAAAGCCTAATTATCAAATAAATTCTAAATTTCACAATTTTTAATAAATATATTTCATTGTTTCAAAATTTTTAAGAAAAATACAAATATTTATATTTTTAATTTATTTTTAAAAATATTTTTAGATGACAATTTTTAAATTTTATAGTAAAAAAATGATTTAATAAATCGACTATGTTTATTAAAGAAATAATAATTGTAAATCAATAAAAATAATTTATCATGGATTTAACAATATAATAATTAAAAGTCTCACATATATGTATTTTTTTATATATTTTATATTTAAAAATCAATAAATCTTTTGCTAACTCACTAATTTTACTTTTAGTAAGCAAAACTGACTTGTCACGTTATTTTACTCATAGTAAAATTTTTAAAAAAGTTATTGATATATAATTTAAAATTAATTTGAAAATATAAATATTTAATTTAAAATTTTTAAATAATGGAATAAAATTTAAAGAATATAAAATTTAAAATTTAGTTAGTAATTGTAACTTTTAGAAAGCCATTCTATCTCACTGACATTAGTATAAAATAGTAAATTCGTGTAAAAGTTTGGAATTTATGATCACGACGCCAAAACATAGAATCCCATGTGTATTTTCATCAGGCACCCAAACTTCTCCATTTGAGAAGCCAATTACTAGAAACAAAGACTACAGTCCTACAGGTTACAGGCCCTGGAGAAGAGCCAGTCACCCAATTTTTAATATTATTACATCAGAAATACTATCAGAGACTTGGAAATGAGAATGGAGACTGCAGTCCACAATCCGAGTAATGAAGTACTGAAATATTGCACCTGATGATTGAGTAAGCAGCAGGAATATCCAAATAATAAGTCTCAAAAGTAGCATATCCCCTTGCATACCTAAAAAGTCCTGTTCCAGCTACTACAGCAACTTCTCTAACACCTTCAAATTGCTTACTGGAACCTTGTATTTGCAAAGTGCTGCCACCATATTCTCCGTTAGTGAACACAATTGATATCATTACATGAGCGTTTAGCCCATCCAAAGCTGAAGTTGCGTAGATGCCCTGTGCACGGCCGACTGGGGCTGAGTTGGGGTCAGCAGTTTCAGTTATAGGCTCATCAGTGACAAAAATGGTCCCAAATTGTGTGAAGGTCCAGTGCTTGGCAGCTATCCCTGCAACTGGAATAACAGTTGCATTAGGACCACTTGAGATATCCTGAAAATACAAGGACATTTTGATTTCTTTAGCCTGCTGTGCCCTAGCTATACTTGCAGTAATGGCTAGAAGGAAAAGAATAGCCAATGATAAGTTGGTGGGTACTGTTAGTTTTGCCATTGATGGAATATGGTAGACACATTAGGCAAACAGGAACATAAGCAAGAACGGAGAGATTGGGTTATTTATATGTGAGTTTGTAGTGAATTAAGACAAAATGGTCAAAGAAAAAAACGTTGCAGTTTCATTGATTAGTAGTCTGCGAGTAGTCCAACAATAAACGACACTGCCGTTTAGATAAAATCTAAAACAATCAGACTAGGTCTATGAATACATCTTTTTCTAGATTAATTTGTGCCCACAGTGATTAGACCAAGTCTACTAAGATGCCATTTTCTAGAATAATATTGCTGAAAAGAATTTCAAGTATAATGACTAATTATTTGCACCACGATAGGTACCAACAGATTGTGTCAGGTTTTATCCTTTCTGATACATCCCTTAATTTTCTAGACTTTGAAACTATAGACAAACAAACAAAAAAAACCTAATAGACCACCTAGTTATAAGATCCATAAGTAATAATAATAACTAGGGTAAGCTACATGAGAGGGTATCAAACTTAGATAATAATTTGTTTACATAATTTTTTGATTTACCGAAATTTTTATTTTAGTATCAGAAAAGAAATTTACAGTAAATTTATATAACATGACGAATTAATAATTTTATAGTATCTACTCCATATGTCACCTTAAATTTTAAAGTAATAAGATAAAATTTAAATATAATATTTAATTTATCCATATATTGCACGATCATTATTGTAATTTTAATTAAAAAATAAATTTTGATTAAAAAGAAATTTTATATATATATATATATATATATATATATAAGATGGGGGTCCCTTCTATTGTGGTTTGGATAGCACCTAGGATTTGGAGTTATTGTGCTTGTGTGAGATGGTAATCCCACCATCCTTTAAGCTGGCCAGAAAATCCAGCTATGAGGAGTTCAGCAATGGCTCTATCAGAGGTACCACTTTGGGTTTTGTAGGCATTGGCTGCCATGGTCATCTGTTATAAGAGACCAAGAATGTTGTATTCTCACATTCCATCTATATTTCATTCATAGACAGAAGAGGCATTGAATTTAGACTGGGTTAGGATATTATTCATATTTTCTATTCCTAGATCTGAAGCAGTACTCCTAGGAGTATGCCAGGTTAATCTAGGGGCTTGTCATCTCAATCTGTTGATATTGGAGGGTTTTTCAGTGATGCTTTCAAGCTTTGAATCATTGGATTCATCGCATTGGGCTTGATCTATAGCACTGATATTCCTACTGCTTTGAGGAGTATCTGGCACTGGGTTTTTGGAAGACTCAGAAGTGGCTAATTTGCTAAGCTGTTCCCTGACTGCTCTAGCAAACTCAGTTTGCTTCTGAAATTGGTCTTGGCTAGGCTTTGAGATTTGGTAGAGTTTGAAGACTGGATTTTTGAGCTTTTCTGATTGGCTTATCTCTTTTGGATGATCAGTGTTAGGGATTGGAGAGGTGAAGACTACATGAGGTTTTTGGATCTGGCTTTCTATCCTAACAAGCTGCTTCCCTATTGTGTTAAGATAGGTATTTGAGAAATTATTCTGCTGAACAATATTCTTGACATTCTTCTCAAGATCTTCTCCTATCAATTTGTAAGGTGTAGCCTCTATTTCATTTTCTCCGTAAGGAATGGTTATCTTCCTAAGGGGAGGATGTTCAGACTGGATGGTTTGATTTTCCCCGACCTTTCACTTTGGAGTCTTGTTCCTTACAATTACACGACTAATAAGCTTTTCTTTGAAAGGGTAAGAAATGCTATTTGCTTTGCAATAAATCTGAAACCAATCAAAAAATTTGATTTGGATCTTGTTTTGAATGCAAAATTGATAGTATCTCTCTTGAATGCTGTCTTTTTCTTGTAAAAAATGCTTAAAAAACCAAAGTTTTTTAGAATGGTCTTTCTTTGAATAGAAATCTTCATGTAAAAGCTTTTTATCGATTTAAAAATCTTTCAAAATCATGTTGATTTCTGCTTCTAGATTTTGTGTTATTGCAGATGGTGATGGTGAATAAGGGGTGGAGACGATCTCTATATCATCATCTTCTTTATTTGGTTCATTGTAGACGGGTCTGGAGATATTGCTTTGGTAATCAACATTCTGTAATATAGTGTTTGAGCTTGGTATATCAGATGTTGAAAATCTTGGTTGTATTTGAGATGGAGTTGGTTCTTTGTAAGGAGCATAAATAACAGAAGGTATTTTTGACACCTTTCCAATATCTATGGTCGATGTTGAAGAATCATCATCAGAAAATCTAGAAGAGGTTGATTTCCTGTTGAATGTAAGCTTTACCTTTCCATCTGGAAACTGGGTTATATTTTTGAGATTTGTATTTGGCTCTGTTTGCTTTGGTGATTGAGGTTGGGTTGCACCTTCAAGGATCCATTCTTCTGGAAGAGTGATATCTTTCCATTGAATGGTTTTTGGAATAGTTGCATTGGATTTGGAGAGATCTGTTTGTAGGAATAAGGTTTCTCCTTTTGGTGAATGGAGTTTGTGTTTTGAACCAAAAGCAGAAATCATGGCTTTGTAATGTATTTTGAAAATCAATGCTATTGGGATAGATCCTTCAAGCATTTTGTAATTATGTGTCTTTATTTGAAGAACAATGCTCTTTAAAATATTTTTATCATTTAATGAAATTGTAATGTTTGGAAAACAATTCAAAGAAATTGGTCCTTTATTCAGGCTTGACTCAACAGTACCTAACAAAGAATCATAAAAATTTGTAAACCTAGCATCTCTAAGAATTGCTAAGATAGAAGTATCTAAACCTTCTCTGGTAAGGGGCTTTATTCCTACCTGTACAAGGCCTATATGAATATACTTATAGTCTTTTTCTTTGTGTTTCTAGAGGGTCTTTAGATTTAAAAGATAAATTTCTTCAAAAGGCTTTGAAGTTTGAATATCTCTTTCTTCAGTTTTGATAGTAAAATCAGTTTTGAAGAGAGGAAACTTTGAAAATTCATAAATTTGTTTCTTTTGAACCTGGGGTATTTCCCAATCATCAATATGCTTTGAAAAATTTTCAATAGTGATTTCCTCACTATTTAGTAAACCTTTGTACCTTGAGGACTCAGAAGCAAAGCAGTTTGAGAAAGAAGAAGATCTATAGAAAAACGGTTCTAAATTCATTTTAAAATAAATCAAGATAACTTTCTAAATAAACATGAACTAAGCCACCAGTTTTACTGCCCTTACACCAGACGGGACTTATTACTGTGCATAAATGAACAATGTTTGTTTATCAGTGATATGATGCAGATTAAAATGAGTTTAAAATCTTCTTTATGCAAATGATTTTTTTTTTCCCGGAACCCAATAGGCTCTAATACCAAGATAGACTAATAAGTTTCTAGTGTGCAGGATCCTCAGACGAGGCAAGCACAGAGCATACGCTTGTTAAATCTTAAACAAGAATGGAAGATAAGATGATGATGATAAATTTTATTGATATACAAACTTTGAACAAATATACAAACTTTGGAATAAGAACTTTAAACAAAAGAAAGCTTTAAACAAAAGAAATATAACTTACAATAGGAATTCAATAAGAGGAAGGTGGTTTTCTCACTATCACTCTTACACTCTCTCTTTTCTCACTATATTTTTAAGGGTGTGACTTGAAGAATACAAGAGACCCTTCTCTTCTGAAAGATAAGAATGTTGAGCTCCTTAGCAATCTAACATGTAAAAAGCTTAGCAATTTCTAAGCTTACAAAGATACCTTCCTGACCAGAGTCATGCTTAAGGAAGATTCAAACTAACCTTTCTGGAAAGAAAAATTCTTAGCTGGTTTACCTAAGATACTAGGTGAAAGAGTTAGGAATACCATAAGAGAAGTCCATAATGGCCAGATCCCTTATGATTTCTATACTTATGGTGAATTAGTTAGCCTCACCCAGAAAGAAGGTTTGAAGATTTGCCATGACCTTAAACTCCAAAAACAACTCAAATGGAAAATGAAGAAGACTAGGCAAGAACTAGGTAGTTTTTGCAACCAGTTTGAGTATAATCCCATATAGCCTTCCCCTACCTGCAAAGGAAAATGCAAAGAAGAATTTTCCAAATCTTTTAAGAAAAAACAATTTTTCAAAAATAGAAGAACTCCCAAAAACAAGGAGAACTTCTACAAAAAGCCATCCTCTTCTAAATTTCTAAAACAAAATTTTAAAAAAGATTTTAGCAAAATTACTTGCTACAAATGTGGCAAGAAGGGCCATACTTCAAAATATTGCAAGTTTTCTAAAAAACTCCATGAGCTCCAAATAGAAAATGAGATTTTGAGCAAAATTTTAGCTCTTCTTGTTGATTCTTCTGAATCAGAATTTTCGAATAGTGAGGAAGAGTTTTAAATTGATGAAATCAAAACCTCATCCGATTATTCTGAATCAGATTCTGAAGATATTTTAAAAAATATTAATATGCTCACTAGGCAACAAGAATCTCTTCTTGAAGCCGTCAAGCATATTAATGACTCCCAAATCCAAAAACAAGTTTTGAAAGAAATCTTAAAAACTAAAACTCTTGTCCCCTCTTCTAGTAAGAATACTTATGATCTTACTATGATTGTGGATAAAGGGAAAAATCTAAAAAACCCTCTTCCTACCGTTGAAGAACTTCAGAAAGAAATCAAAGCAATCAAAACAGAGCTCAAAGATTTGAAAGAAAAACAACAAAATGATTCTGTTTTACTCCAAAGCTTGATTCTCAAACAGAATAGTGATTCTGATTCTGAAGAGGAAAATGATTTTCAAAATCTTGAGGTTTCTGAAAATGTCCTAGAAAACTTCATTAACGTTTTAAAAGAAATTACCTCAAGAAAATATTTGATTCAAATAAAACTCATTTTCCCTGGTGATTTCCAAATAGAAACTATCGCTTTATTTGATACAGGAGCAGACCTCAACTGTATCAATTATAAGTTGGTTCCTAAAAGGTATCATCAAGAAACAAAAGAAAGGCTTACTTCAACTAATAGTTCAAAGATTAGAATTGCGGGTAAAACTGAAGCTGCAATTCTAAATAATAATATTGCTTTAAAAAATATTTTTATTCTTACAAAAGATCCTCAGCAAATAGTTATTTTGGGAACTCCTTTCATCAATCTAATTACTCATTTCAAAGTAACTACTGCTGGTATTATTTTTAAGGCTAAAGATTCAAAGATTATTTTTCCTTTTATAGAAAAACCCAAAAAGAGAAATCTCAATCTTATTAAAGCCCACTCAATTTACAATTTTGAGATAAATGCTTTGATCAAAGAAAAACAAACCCAGCTTTTTCACTTGAAACAAGATATGGGTTTGAAAAGGATCCAAAGTCAAATGCAAAATGATTTTGTCCAAAGAAAAATCTCTGATTTGCAAAAGAAGATTGAAAATGAAGTTTGTTCTGATCTTCCTAATGCTTTTTGGAGACGAAAATAACATATGGTAGATTTACCATATGAAAAGGATTTTTCTGATAAACAAATTCCTACCAAAGCAAGACCCATCCAAATGAATGAAACCCTAGAAAGCCATTATAGAATAGAAATAAAAGATTTAGAGCAAAAGGGTTTGATTACCAAATCCAGATCCCCCTGGTCATGCGCAGCTTTCTATGTCAACAAAAATAGTGAGATAGAAAGAGGAACACCTAGGTTAGTGATTAATTACAAGCCTCTGAATAAAGCCCTAAAGTGATTAGATATCCAATTCCAAACAAAAAAGATCTTTTTCAAAAGCTTCATTCTGCTTTTATTTTTTCAAAGTTTGATATGAAATCAGGATTTTGGCAAATCCATATTCTTCCAAAAGACAAGTACAAAACTGCATTTACAGTTCCATTTGGCCAGTACGAATGGAATGTAATGCCTTTCGGATTAAAAAATGCTCCTTCTAAATTTTAAAAAATCATGAATGACATTTTCAATCCTTATTCAAAGTTTTGCATTGTCTATATCGATGATGTGTTGATATTTTCAAATTCTCTAAAGCAACATTTCAAACACTTGGAGACATTTTTCTATGTTGTTAAGAAAAATGGTTTAGTAGTTTCAAAATCCAAGATATCTTTATTCCAAACAAAAATTAGATTTCTTGGTCACTATATCTCCCGGGGAACTATCACCCCAATTGAAAGGTCTCTAGCCTTTACTTCAAAATTTCCAGACAAAATTTTAGAAAAAACTAAGTTACAAAGATTCCTTGGTAGTTTAAATTATGTGATGGATTTCTATCCAAATTTGAATTGTCTAGCAAAGCCCCTCCATGATAGGTTAAAGAAAAACCCCCCTGCATGGACCGATAAACATACAAAGATTGTCCAAAGCATTAAAAAGCAAGTTTCTGAAATACCATGTTTACACCTAGCTGATCCATCTACATTCAAAATTGTTGAAACTAATGCTTCAAATCTAGGATATGGTGGGATTCTTAAGCAAGTCCAAAACAACAAAGAATGTATTGTCCAGTTTACTTCTGCACACTGGAATGATACACAAAAAAATTATTCAACTATAAAAAAAGAAATTCTTTCGATAGTTTTGTGCATTTAAAAATTCCAAAGAGATCTTTTAAACCAAAAATTTCTTTTAAGGATTGATTGTAAATCTGCTAAAGAAGTTTTACAAAAAGATGTTCAAAACATAGCTTCAAAACAGATTTTTGCCAGATGGCAAGCCATTCTTTCTGTTTTTGATTTTGAAATCGAATACATAAGAGGAGATTCGAATTCAATTTCAGACTTTCTAACCAGAGAGTTCCTTCAAAAACAGGAGTGAAAATGCCAAGAAAATCAAAAGCAAAAGAAGAAAAGTCGACAGCAAGTTCAAAGCCTGTTCAAAGTCCAAAGAAGGAGATTTTACCTTCCTCTTCAAAGCCTATCTGAACCTGGACTGAAATCATCCAGGAAGAAATTGACAGAAGCAAGGTAGATCCGGCCCAACAGCAATTACAAATTCAGGAGTGGCTTGCACAGCAAGATCCTGAATTTCTAAAAAGGGTTGAAGAATATTCAAAGCAAATGATACAACTTCACCCCGAGGTCTCTCCAAAGACATCCTCTCCAAAGACATCCTCCTCATCCAACAAGGGTAAAGGTATACTTTCTATCCCTTTTTCAAAACCTGAGATAGAAATTTTCCCTCAAAACCTATCTCAGAGCTCTCAAAGTATTTCAAAGCCCAACTCTCAAGAAATAGTTTTGTCACAAACGAAACTTTTCAAATCCAACGAGTATATAGAAAAGCAAAATTTTCAAAGCATTTTGACTATTGAGGAAGGATTCTGTACAGAAAGCCCCTCAAAACTGATTTCAAAGATTTTCCCTTCAAGATGGTATTTCAAGCCCTGGAATATTTCAAAATCTCAATCCTACTACCAGTCTATCCTTGAGGTAACTGGTTCTGCAAAGTTCAAACACTTTAAAAAGCACAAAGACCATAAAGATCCTGCATATTCCACATGCACCATACAAAGAATCCTTCATCCTTCAGATTGGGGGATGGATTTACACTCATCAAAATCTTTTCCAACTTCCCTCCAAAGAACCTACCCATCAAGCCTAAACACTTCTTTTAACTATTGGGATTACCAACAAGCTTGGTTTAATACCTTTCTTCTTCAAAACGAAGGACAAAGCCATTCCTGGCTTTTCTACTTCGATACAAGCTCAATCCAAACTTCAAAGCTCCCATATTGGTTTAAACAATGGTGGAATTTTTATGGCAATGTTCCTGAGACCATAATTCCAGAAGTTCTACCTCTTTTTAACTTATTCAAAGCCCACTACAAACCAAACAAAATAGAAAGACGTTTCCCCCCTTTACTTCTATTTTGTTCAAACTTTTTTCTCCCCTAGGTATGTGTATGGTATTTCCATTTCAATCAAGCAGCAGATGGAGAAATCATCCTTGCCCGAAGATTCAAAGTCAAATGGTGGGATAAATTTAACCACCAAGAAAAATTATCACTAAAGTTGGTACAAAGTTTCCTTTCAAAGAATATCTTCTTGCCACCTCCGAAAGAACAAACCACTTTCCTGGCACAGAAGTCCTTCATTATTCCAAAGCTAGCGGCGGCTCAAACAGAAGAAGATTTCTTACAATTGATAAAAAAATTGTCGGAAACCGCCTCTTCCAAAGGAAAATCGAAAGCTTCATTTTCCTCTTCTAGCACCAAATTTCGAGCGAAGATGGTATTTCGGGATATTCAAGCCCATCAAATGATACCTCTGTAAAGCCCTTAGGTTGAAAACCAGAAATGGCAGCCCAAAATATTTATGTAATGGGCCAAAGGCCCAATAAAAAAAAGAGTCATTTAAAAAGAAAAAGAAAGAAGACAAAAGACTCTTTAAAAAAAGTAAAAGATTCTTTTCCAAAGCGTGGCAGACAACTTCTGCAAAAGTAGTGGAGCATCTTACTCCATTATCAATAGAATATAAAAGACGTGGAGCCCCTCATTTCACTATGAAGAGCATCCAAAGAAGAGCATCCAATGCTTCAAGGCTGAAGACCTCTATAAATAGAGGAGTTTTCTAAAGAAGAAGGCAGACTGAAAAATAACAAGAGCCTCTTGTATTCTTCAAGTCACACCCTTAAAGATATAGTGAGAAAAGAGAGAGTGTAAGAGTGATAGTGAGAAAACCACTTTCCTCTTATTGAGTTCCTCTTGTAAGTTATATTTTTTTTGTTTAAAGCTTTCTTTTGTTTAAAGTTCTTATTCCAAAGTTTGTATATTTTCAAAGTTTGTATATCAATAAAATTTATCATCATCATCTTATCTTCCATTCTTATTTAAGATTTAACAAGCGTATGCTCTGTGCTTGCCTCGTCTGAGGATCCTGCACACCAGAAACTTGTTAGTCTATATATATATATAATATCCATGAATTTCAAAATTTTGATTTTATTTTTTGGAGGCATTTTAATAAATTAAAATTTCAAGATGAATTGAGTATAATTTTATTAATATTATTCAATATTATAGTATATTGAAATTTTGATGAATTTAAATATTGTTTTGTAATATTTAGCAAGTCAGGTCAAATTTTATTTTATTTTATGCGGCCTTAACACAAATGTTTATTTTATTTATTTATTATATTCTTACTTTTATTATTTTATTTTAAGTTGACCTAAACTTTGTTACTAATGGTATTCATAATTTTATTAAACATTAGGCTAAGATTGAATTATTAATATAACCCTAAATATATAAATATATATAGATATGTGTTTATTTTCTTTAGTGGGGCTGTTACTGTAGCTACTTTAGTAAGGGGGGCCTAAGTATATATTTTTCTCAGCTTTGGAGAATTGCACAAAGACCCCTCTGCACTCTTCTCCCTCTCCCCGCTGCTCTCTCTCTCTTTCCATGTTGCTCTCTCTTTCTCCCCGCTTTCTTCCATTTCCGTTGTCTGCGCTTCCATCCAACTACCATAAACTCCTCCTTCCCCCTTCTTTTATCCATCGCCATCCTCACTTTCCCATTCTTGCCGGAAAACCAAAGGAAAGAAGAGGAGAAGTTGTCGCCTTTGCTGCAACCGCCGGAACGACCTCCTGTCACCTTTTTCTTACAAATCTGATGCCGGACTTGAGTTCTTCACCCTCCAAAACCTGTAGGCAGCTGCTCCTCGTCGTTGAATAGCCGTTTTCCAGCTCTTCCAAGCCTCGTCGTAGTCGAAATCTTTCAGCCTCAACCTGGTGGCTTTCGGTGAGTTTCAAGCGAAGACATATATATTTTTGAACAATCTGCAGCTTAAGCTTCACATAGGCACTTTTAGATTCACGCGGGTGCTTTTAGATTCGAATTCCGATACTATTGACGGTACCAGTTTCCGGATTCCAGTATTTTCCTGATGCGCATATTTTAAATTTTTAGGCTCGATAAATTTTATTTGGAACTTAAAAATTATTTAACAATTTACGAAATATTATTACCATTTAATATCAATATTAAAAAAAGTAATTAGATTTAATTAATAGATAATTTAATTATAAATATTATAAATTAATTAGTATGACTAGTTATTTTTTTTATTTTATGATAAATGTGGTTATGAATAATTATTTTAGATACTAGCAAATTACTTATGAGCTGGCTGTGAATTAAATGTTTATAATGGGTAGGTAAATAAATTTTGTGGTTTGAATTGCGTTGCGGAGTCGAAGAAAATAATACAGTTTTAGTGGCCTGATTCCTGTTAAATAATTATGGAATAAATTAAAGTATTCTTAGCAGGTTATGTACCCGTTATACGGAGGTATACGTCCATATTTTAGAAGATGTTCTGTCAAATTTTCGGTAGAATTTTCGAGTCGGGATCAGTCGGAATTTTTTTAAGCAGTCTAATATAGGAGTCTAGGACTAGAAAAATTTATAAAATATTTTATTATTTTAATTATTTTCATGAATAAATAATCCATCAGTCCAGCCAGCTTCACCTAAGACGTAGGAGCAGACAACGAAACTCGACAGAATGCGAGTTAAAGTCATATATTCTACTGCATATGCCAAATCTGAATCTAAATGTAATTATTAAATAAGTAAATAGTATGGTTATTATTAATAGAATAATTAATATTAAATTTATTTTTATTTTATTATTATTATTGTTATTATTATTATTATTATTGTTATTCATGCCATTATCTTTTATCATTATTATTATTATTATTATTATTATTATTATTATTCTTGTTGTTGTTGTTATCATTATTACTATTATCATTATTATTGTTGTTGTTCAACTATTATTATTATCATTACGAATATTGTATTATTAGATTATACCATTATCTCTTTTGTGAATTAATTTTAGTATCATGTTATTTATTATTATTGAGGTTAATATACACTATGGCTTGGGATGAGACAACAGTAGAACATGCCACCTGATGAGTTGTATCAGGACTGTGTGCAAACTGATGGAAATTAGAGTCAAGTAATAGAGGAATATTCAGTGATGTGTTCTAGTCGAGCACAACTCTCCGTGCTTATAGAATTTTGATTTGCTGGAGGAAAATCTTTGGTTGAGCATTGTTCTTTAGGCACCACCTGTATTGGTATTTAAGTGACCGGACTAGACTTAAGGACTCTGGTCGAACTTTGCTCTCTAGAAGTCAGTCTTATTGGAATAAGAGAGCCGAAAGGCGGCTAGAATTGGGGGTTTAGGGTTTTGCTAAAGTACTCGTCCTGTATGTACTAAAAATTATAATTTTCTAAAATTACGATATGATATGCATTTATTTGAGCTTGATGATAAACATCAAAACCTATTAAGAGGTCTTTATTTGGAAGATCTGAGCCAATGATATGCGTCCATACCACACAATCAGGAAAGAACTGTATTCCGATTTTTTATTTTGTGATCAAGGTAGTCTTGAAAGTCTGGCCATTTGCTGCTCTGAAGAATTGAATATGAGATTTCCAGTGCTCAGACGGGAGAACTTCAGGATTCATCATACTTCTTTGAGCTCTAGTGTCAAAGAAAGCTATGACTGAGATAGGCTTTGAATACCTTGAAGGTAAGACTTGTACAGGAACATAAGGTACTGGAGGTACCTTAGTAGCAAGTTGAGACAACTGGGGAACCGAAGATGGAGAGAAAGGATACTGCATCACATTTGCTAGTATGTCCTTTTCTTCTTTTAAGAAAAGACTGATCATCAAGATTGGAATCTCATCAGCATCATAATCTGAGGAGGATTCTTTTGAGAAATCAGTAGAATCCGAATGTTCTTCCTCTATACCAAAGAGGCTTTCTGGAGTGAGATCATCTTATTCCGATAAGAGAGACTCTATATCTTCTTCAAATGAATCTGGTAGAGACATGAACATGCTAACTTGCTGAATCATTCTTGCTGCCTTTTCTGGATTTTGAGGGCAATCTTTAGCATAATGTCCCTTTTTTCGGCAGATGTAGCATCTATCTGATTTGTTGCCTTGATTTTTCATTTTTCGAAAGTATCTGAACCTCTTTGTATATGGCATTTTCTTTCTGAACTCTTTGCTTCTATTATGAGGGTATTTTTGGAAATGGTGTCTGATTTTCTTCTTGTGACTAGAGCAGACACAATTGGAGGACTTACATTTAATCTTGAGGTGGCTTTTGTTGCAGGCCTTTTGAACAATCAAATCTCGTTGAGACAGTCTCCTGAATAATTCTTGCTGGTCACATAATCTCTTGATAGAGGAGAGAGTAAACTGCCAGATTTCTCCAAGAGTAATTGAGGTAACTGGCTTCTTTGTTACGGTGATCATGTTATTGACTTCTGGTTGAATTTCATCTGGTAATGAGGTGATGAAAGTATACTTTAATGTATCATCGACGTCGTGCCCACCAATGACATAATACAATTTGGACATTGCAGAATAATGTCTTTCCAGATCCTTGATTTTTAACGAACAATATTTTCGATCAAAATATTCCCGTTTCTATTGTCGTATAATGAGATCATAGCTTCCAAGAAACTGATTATGGAGGACTGTGACCACAGCTGATGAAATGGGCAAAGTCACGAATTGGAGCTTGGTGTATTCAGGCTGTGACTGGAACCAATCCCTTAAACTGTCTGTGAATCTTGTTACAAATTCAGCAAGAACCGTTTTGAGTGTGGCACCATCAAAGGTCATTTGAAGATCAATCCATGCCAAAAATTCAGAAAGTTTATCTCTCCATTTTGATGGAGGCAGATCATCAAAAGTGAACCAAGGTCCAGTTCCAGCTGTGGATTTCGACCTTGGGTGTGAAGCTCCAGTAGGAACAAAATATGACTGTGCATCCTTTGTGCCATCTTCAAGCTCTACTACTTCTGGAGAGGGTTCAATAGTAGAGGTGTTCATGAGTATTTTTGTTATATCAGCCATGATGGGAATTGTAGGTTTCATCAATTAACTCTCCAATAGCAAAAATACTATGATAAGTTGAATTAGAAGAAAACTAGCAATTACCAATTTAATCCACAAATTCGGATCGTTCAAAGATTGAAGTAAGAAGATGGATGCTACTTAACCCCTTTACCAACAAGGATAAAGATACTAAGATAGACTTTGAATTTCCTCTTATGCCACAAACAAGAAAGTTTGATAAATAACAAGAAAACAAAGATTTAGATTTTGACACCACAAGCTAGAATAAAGCTTGATAAGTCGCAAAGTTCAAGCAAGAAATTAAAGACAAAATTCCTCACAATAAAACTCAAACAAAATTTCATATATCAAATTCAATCATGCTCTAAAAGAAAGAGAAAAGGACTTGTTTATATAGAGTACAAGTCCATGCACACACTACTAAAATAGACTCACACACATAGGATTACTTTTACTCTTAAATGGCCTTAGTAACCACTATCCACACTAATAGCCATTACTTGGTATTGATTACCCCATTAACTTGTATATGGTGGCTCTTAATAACCACTACCCATATTGATAGCCATTACTTGGTATTAATTACCACATTAACTTGTATGGTGGCTACATGTAACCCTAATTGTTATTAACATGAAAACAAGTTAAATATTATTCCTTGGGCCTCTATGGATGCCTTATTGGGTTAAAGTTCTTGGGCTTTCCAAATGTCCCTAATTAAACCCAATATGGCTTGTTGAAGCTTCTTGGATTTGGACCTTGTGATTGGGCCTTCTTGTACTATTAATAGATCTTGGATCTCTTTAAGCTTTGAACTTAGATTCACATCATTCCCCCTTTCTTCAAAAGGATTTGTCCACAAATCAGCTCCATCATCTTCATCACCTACATCAAACAAAGACAAGTCACTAACATTGAAAGTAGCACTAACATTGCCATACTCACTTGGAAGTTCTAGCTTGTAGGCATTGTTGTTGATGCGTTGAAGTACTCTAAAAGGACCATCTCTTCTTGGCATAAGCTTTGATTTCCTTTGGTTAGGAAATCTTTCCTTCCTCAAGTGTACCCACACCCAATCTCCAGGCTCAAAAATGACCTGCTTCCTCCCTTTGTTGTGTTGCTTTTCATATTGGAGTATTTTCTTCTCAATGTTTGCATGCACCTTCTCATGCAAAGTCTTGATGAATTCAGCTTTTTGTTTTTCCTCTAAATTAGCTTTGTCCAATGGCAATGGTAGCAAATCTAATGGAGTCAATGGATTGAATCCATACACAACTTCAAAGGGTGAGCAATTTGTTGAACTATGCACACTCCTATTGTAAGCAAATTCCACATGTGGCAAACATTCTTCCCAATTCTTCAGATTTCTTTGGATGAGAACCCTCAAAAGTGTTGCAAGTGTCCTATTGACCACCTCTGTTTGTCCATCCATTTGCGGATGACAAGTTGTAGAATACAAAAGCTTTGTCCCCATCTTTCCCCAAAGAGTCTTCCAAAAGTGACTTAGGAATTTGACATCCCTATCACTCACAATGGTCCTTAGCACTCCATGCAGCCTTACAATCTCCTTGAAGAATAGATTCGCAATATGGGTTGCATCATCTGTCTTGTGACATGGAATGAAATGTACCATTTTGCTAAACCTGTCCACAACAACAAAACTAGAATCTCTCCCTCCCTTGGACCTAGGTAATCCTAAAACAAAGTCCATAGAAATGTCTACCCAAGGTTCATTTGGTATGGGAAGAGGTGTATACAAACCATGAGGCATTGCTTTGGATTTGGCTTGTTTGCAAGTAATGCATTTCTCACAAATTCTCTCAACATCCTTTTTCATGTGTGGCCAAAAGAAATGGTCACCCAACATATCCAAAGTTTTCTTAATCCCAAAATGTCCCATTAAACCTCCACTATGTGCCTCTCTCAAAGAACTTTGTGGCACACACAATTTGTTTTCCCGAAAAAGAAAACCATCAAACTTATAGAACTTATCAAAACCCCCTTTCTCACATACCCCATAAACATTAGCAAAATCAGGATCATTAGAATACAGATATTTTATGTATTCAAATCCTAATAATTTTGCATCAAGTTTAGAGATCAAGGCATACCTTCTTGACAATGCATCGGCCACCACATTTTCTTTCCCTTGCTTGTACTTAATGATGTATGGAAAGGATTCAATGAATTCCACCCATTTTGCATGTCTCTTGTTGAGCTTTCCTTGTCCTTTGAGATACTTCAAGGACTCATGATCAGTGTGAATTATGAATTCTTTGTAGCCAAGGTAATGCTGCCATGTCTTTAGAACCCTCACTAATGCATAAAACTCCTTGTCATATGTAGGGTAGTTTAGACTTGCTCCACTTAGCTTTTCGCTAAAGAATGCTATGGGCTTGCCTTCTTGCATCAAAACTCCTCCAATACCTATGCCACTTGCATCACACTCAATCTCAAAAGGTTTAGTAAAATTTGACAAAGATAACAAGGGTGCAGAACTTAATTTGTCTTTTAGCAAGTTAAAAGCCTCATTTTGTTCAATTCCCCACTTAAAACCAACATTCTTTTTTATGCATTCAGTTAAAGGTGCAGCTATGGTAGAAAAATTCTTAATGAACCTTCTATAAAAGCTAGCTAAACCATGAAAGCTTCTTACATCACTTACACTTGTGGGTGTTGGCCATTCTCTAATTACTTTTACATTTTCTTGATCAACATGAATACCCTTGTCATTGATAATATATCCAAGAAAAGTAATTTCATTAGTGCAAAAACAACATTTCTTTAAATTAGCATACAACTTCTCTTCTCTAAGCACATCAAAAACACAAGTTCTTGTTGATAGCTCGTCCCAGCCAACCGAGTTATCAGTTTCTAATAAAATTTGTATAACAATAATTATAAGAAGAAGAAAAGGAAGAAGAAGAAGAAAAAGAGTTTAAAATATATGAAAGAAGAAAAAAGAAGAAAATGAGGGAAAGAAAATAAAAGATGAACTAAAGAAAATGCAAGAGAAAAAATGAGCTAAAGAAAATTAGGGAGAAATGAAGAAAATTAAGTCGAGAAAACAACAAAGAAAATAAAGTTGAGAAGAAATTTACAAAGAAAAAAGCGAGAGAGGAAAAGAAGAAAATGAGGTGGGTAAGAAGAAAAAGAACAGTTAAAAGGAAAAAAATGAAAAAAATTAGAGAGAAGAAAAATATAAGAAGAAACAAATAAACAAAAAATGAAAGACTTAGTTTTAAAGACTTCAATATTATCTAGGAACCAAATCTAATTCGCAATTATTTTAGTTATATTATTTAAATTAAGTATGTTGGTCAAATCTTTTTTATATTGAATGTGTATATTAAAAACAAATTAATTATTTAAAATTAATAATTAAATATCAATTATTTATCAGTTTTTTAAACTATAAAAATAGGTAAAAAAATTTCAAGCAAGTGGTCACATCGTTGGAAAGGTTGTAACAAGTGCCTCAAAGTACTTATGATAAACTTAACACTAAAGGGAGTTAAATCAAACTTTTCTTTGAAATCTTTTTAGATGAGAACATAAATGCACAATAATATGGAGAACCCAACTCTTTTGACATTTACAAAGACATCTTTTAAAGCTGTCTTTGAATAAATTTTACAAATTTTTTGTATTGAAGTACAGTAATATATTTTTTATCAAATTTCATTTGTGAGATTATCAGTTTTTGTTGATGTGATACCGTTGCACGCCTTTTTGCTACGGTGGTACACATTTTGCTATGAGGCAATCTTTTCTCTTCCACCATGTAATACCAAATCAGTAAACTAACATTATTTAGGCAAATCTATATTAATATTGAGTAGATTAGTCTGGTAAATTATATCTAAATAAAATCGATTATAAATTGACATATAACGTTATTTATTAAATGTATCATTGATATTAGTTTGATTATTTATTATCATTAATTATCTATAATTAAAAATCAACTAATATAAATGCTACACTTAATATATAATATATAATATTAACCTGCAATTAATTTTATCTAAAGATAATACGATAAATAAAATTTAAGTAAGCTAAATTGATATTAAAATTTTAGCTTATATTTTCAATTAGTATTAATATTTTTTTTTTTATCTTTTTGATACTAAAATTTTAATTTTTATTACAAACAATAGTATCTATCAAAAATTTGTCCAATTCTTTTTGACATTGAGAATGAAACTCCACGTCAGCATCCCATCACCGTTCACATTATGCTTGACTTCAGGTAAACTGCCTCGTTGGTGCTAAAGCTTTGTCACTTATATCCAAATAGTATTAATTTATTAATTTGTTTCTTTTTAGTATCACACTCATTATTTCTGTTTCAGTCGATGGTACCTGATAGAAACTCGCCTAAAGGCGAATTCTCATGCGAGTTAAGAACTCGCCAATACTCAATAATTCGACTAGAAAATTAACATATGCAATAGGCAAACTATCATTCCACAAAGCACTACTTCTAAAAAATTAGAACCCACATTCCAACTGATCTTTAAGACCATTGTAGACATGAAAATAACTAGTATTTCTTCTATAGATATCCATCTAACAAGCCAATGAAAGGCTAATGCTAATATAACCCTCAAACACTATTCTTTAAATTTCTATCTAAGACGAGTTACAGCGTTGCTACTTTACATTCTTAGTGACATCAGATACCTATTAGAATTCCAATGATTGTTGCTGACATGGCAACCGAAAGTTTACCTAAATATGACATAAATTAACATATTAGTAAAAAAAATATCGGAATCCCAATAAGTACCATCAATTGAAGTATAAATTATGGGTGTGGTATTAGAATGTCACAAATTGAAAAATTGGTACTATTTAAATATAATTAGTAAAATTTTAATATTAATAGAGCAATTTACCCTATTTAAATGTGTTGTGGATAATAAATAGGATACTATTATAAAAAAAAATTAATAAAATTTCAATGAGTATCATTGTGGGTAATAAAAATTAAAATTTTGAATTTTGAAAAAATAAAATATTAATACTAATTAAAATATAAGTGAGATTTTTAACACGAAACCGAACTATTTATCCAATAACTTTTCGTACAATAAATCATACTTCTCGAAAATGATTAGACCCTAAAGTCCGAGTTTTCGGATTGGACAGCGAGCAATCAGATGCTTTGAGAATTAGGTGTGATTAACCATAACCTAACCAATTCAACATGGGAAATGCACTTGTCCAACGATAAATGGTACTTCATATACGGGAAGTGCTTTTCGTACAACAGGTGAAACCACTATTCTTTTATGCTCTAATAGTAAAAACAAGCTATATTTTTGCATGTTGGTCCGATCATAGTCAATCTTTTAGCAAGCAAGTGCAATTGTGGCCAATTCAAAATTTTGATTAAAATTAATAATAATATGCGGACATGACTGACTTTTCTATAAAAATGACAAATTTATCTCTATTTTTCTCTCTTTTTTCTTTTTAATTTCGATTCTTTTCTTTCACTTCTCAACATTTAATATATTGATATTTTATTAATTTCTGTCAACACTCGACTTCTATCTCTCTCTATTTCTTTTTCTTTTTCCTTTTGCTGTAAAGAATCTGAAATTCTTGATTTTGACTTTTAGTTCAAACTAAAAAATTCTCAATCTTTATGGATAATTTAGTATTTTCTTTTCTTTTGGCTATGGACAATATAGTTGTAATTCAGTTATTAAAAATGAGGATAATGGGTATGTGGATTGATTTTGTTTTTTGAAGAGAGGGGAAGGGAGAAATATATTTGTTTAGATTTTAGTGAGAGAGAAAAGAGAAAGAAAAATTGTCTTTGATTGTATAAATGATAATTTTTTAATTAATTTAACTTTCATCAAGGTTAAAGTTGTCATTTTAAACCTAAAATAAGTTCCATACAATTTTAAAAGAGTAGACCAAAATTGCAGAAAATTGGCTCATTTTTTACCATTAAGCCTTCTTTTATATATTTTTGTACGTAAACACCTAGTAATCTTAAGCGCGGATAATACATATTTCAGTTCATCTCTTTAAAAGATCAAATTCTACAATTTTCCAACTATCGAACTTCTATATCATATGTTAAAGAACCATTTCAGTAAAAAAAGAAAAAAATTAACCTTTAGATGCATGTTAGAACAGTGAAGAATGGACAACACTGATCGTATAAGGTTTAGATGCATGTTAGAGTCTCTTTGAGGGAAGATATAGTCAGACAAAAGTAATCTGCATTACGTTGCAACTTGATCAATATCACTGTCACAAGTTCCACGAAGAAATTTGACGGGTGAAAAATCCAACTTAATTAATTATTACATACATTTAAATCCTTGGTGTGCTACATGTTAAACATAACAAAAAAAGGGAAATGATCAACAACATGGTACATGCGAAAACAAACATGCATGAAGCAAGCATGGTTTAGGCAAATTGGCTTGGCTTCATTTGATGGTCAGCCAGACAAGTGGGAAAATCTGATGCTCTTTATATTCTGTTACTAGAAGAGAGAGGTCGAAAGAAAGGATGTGGGGTTGGCTGGAGAGTTCTTGATGGTGTGAATCAATTGGTAATTGGTCAAGTTGGTGGATCAAAGGTTGCTGAATCTTCTCCCGTCCACATTCTACTGTCCACATTTGACAATTTGGTTGGGCAATTGATGCTTTTAGAACAAAGACCCTTGAAAGATTATCCTTTTACCCCACTTTTATTTCTTTTTATTTCTTTAAAAATACAGATACGTACAGTTAAATATATTCTTTCACAAAATCATAATAATCTTTTAATAATATGCTAATCTATATTAAATAATATAGATTAGCATATTATTAAACGGGTTGGGGAGAGATTTCACTCGTGAGGGATACCCACTAAGAGATAGTGTTAATGGGGGAAAGTTATTGATTAAAGGACATAAAAAAAAAAAAAAAAAAAAAAAGCGTTTTCCTTTTTCTTAAGGATATGTGATGGTGGGTAAAGCTATAAAAGGTTAAAAAAGAAAGTTTTTTCTCAATTCCAGCAGCACACAAGGAAACCACGTCAGTGCCAGCACACACTATATAGTTGCGCTCATATTCAACCAATTCACCTCAAAATTGTGACACACATAACTTTCTTTTATTAGGTAAAACTTATCTTTAGGTGGGTAAAATGTATAAATGATATTATAACTATAGTTATTGTATGTATCTAGTATTTCAATTTAATAATCATAAAAAATAGTATTCCAATTGATAAATAATGAGTGACGTAAAATATTTTGATAATTATATAATAATATGACATTCATACTCTCTCACTAACTACTACATTATTTCTTATTTGAACAACTAATTCTAGTTAGATGTTGAATATTCTCTTAACTAATTTACTTTAAACTCATATTTTGTAATTGTATTTAAAAATTAAAATTTTTAAAATTATTAAAATTAATTATATGGTGAGATGAAGACTAAAATAAGCATATAACTATCATATTAATATAAAATAATTAAAAAATATAAAAGTATTCTAACGTCATTCGTAAAGGGAAATTTAGAGTGACATTATTTTTTTATGATTATTAAAATCGTACTAGTACGACAGAAAAGGGATATTGGTGGAATATCTAGTCAGATGCCATTGTACAATAGTGCAAATTTACTAGGCCTGAAGTTAAAACAAAGTTCTCCAATCTTCATGCTTATTATTATTTTTTATCATTTCTACAATTAAAGCCATAAAGATTATTTCATATCGTGCTTAAACGAGATCGATTTCATAAAATTTTATAAAATTTATTTATAAATTTAAACTTTATATATTTAATTAAAATAAAAATTTATTTAAAATATTATATAATTAAATTTATAGAATTAATTATAACTAAATTAAATTATTAAAAGAAATAGAGTGATTTCCAATTTTAGTAAGTTTATATATTTCATACAACATGAAATTATATCTTTTATTTTATATTTTCTTCCTTTTATGAGTTTTTATCAATGAAATATAAAGTTAAGATCTAAAATTATTTTAAAATAATTATATATATTTTATTAAAATTATATTTACAAATAAAATAAATTTTATAATGAATGCCACGACTAATTCGTTATGCTTAAAAACTTCAAAAAACTATAGTGGCAGATAACGCCTTTATCACATACGCTTTTCAATTTCGAAAATGCACATTAGAATGGTTGCAGACACGATAACCTTTTGTGCTAAAAAATTTAATTAATTAGTGGCCATTGATCTATTAGATTGAGCCTTTATTCAGTCTCATTCTTCTAAGTACGTTTTAGCACATGGGATAATGAGAATGTATGTTAATCTATTAATTAATTCAAGCTCAATGCTATCTCATGAGGAAGCATGTTAAAGCATAAATACAGTTAGGGTTTTATTCTAATATTACACTTATGCATGCATTGAGGTACTTTTCAACATTGGATCAACTCTTTTTAATCGTAGCCCTTGAATAAAATAACTGACTATTTTCTAAATAGATAAATAAAAAAGTTGATATTGATGAATTACTTATTTGATTAGTTTCTTTTTTTTTTTTTTTTACAAAAGATACAAAAACAAACTCTTAAACAATTTGAGAAAAATAATTAAATCTTTATGCTTCATTTTAATTCAATTTTACTCTCATTATTTTTAAAAAATTTCAATTAAATCTAAATTACTATCCTTGTTTATTACTTCAATAATAATACAATTTATATCTACAAATAATAGTAAAAATACTAAAAGATAATAATAAATTAAAAATTAAACTATTTTATGTTTCTTTCTCTTCTATTATTTTATTTTTCTAAAAACTACAATATTTGTCACTACCAAATCTGTATTAACACTTTTTAAGCCATTTTAGTCTTTCTTCTATGCATCACTGATCCACCACCAAGTTATTTTTTTTTTCCTTTTAGTTCTTTCTTTTCATTTTTGTATACAAATCTCTCCTATAATAACTATATAATTAAAAACTCTTATTGCCTCTTTATCTTCTTCACAAATATATGCATTTTCCATTTTTATTCTCTATTTTTAATTTGACAGTGATATCAAAGCTATAACTTTTTTTTTTAATTTTTAATACTATGAAAAAGAATAAAATTATAATATATATTATTTTGACTTTTAATTTTCAATGTGCTAAAGAAGATATAAAGACACGTTGTTAGTGGTTAAAATTAAAAAATCCAAATGGGTCATTAGTAGAGCTAGAAGGTTCTTTCGATGAAGTTATTGTGCCTAAAATATCAAATGCTAACAAGTCTTTTGCAATAAGTTAAGAGCAAAAATTTGAGCCTAGATAGATCAATGTTGTTGAAGCACAACGAAAAATTGAGTTTGAGAAAGATTTTAGCTGCTTATAGTTACAACAAATAAGAAGAAAAAAAAAATCATATAATCACAATTTGAAATGAATATATGCACTCGACTTTGGATTTTGGTCGTTGGTATAAAATTGAGGACTCTCATTGAAATTCACAATTTTACACTACCTTAATATTTTAAAAATAATTCTAATATATATAAATAACTTTTGGTTGAACCGATATTGAATTTGCAAACTTATAATTTGATGAAAACTTAAAGTTACTCCCATTATTAAAATTACAAATAATAAGATTACAATAAATTTGACAAGAATATGCAATGAAGCGAATAAATATTTATATAAAGAATCGTGCATTTATTTTTATTTTTATCTTAGGCTTTATTTTTTGAAATAATTAAAAGAATAAAATATTTTAGAATCAATATTATTTAGATATAGAATAGGAGAAACATGCACGTAGATTATATTATCTTTAACATCAAATGCATCTACTTTCTCATCTTGTCAAATATACATAGTTTTTATGTTTTAACATAAAGATAAAATCAAAACTGTTACATTTAATTTTTTTATTATATTGTAAAAATTACGTTTCTTCAAATACAAACCTTAAATAAGAGGAAATAGCATTTTCTTTCTCTCTTTAATATTAAAATATTTATCTAACTCTTTATTATACATGTAACACAATATATATATATATATATATAGTTTGCTTCTTCTACTCCTAGAAAAATCTTTTTTTCTTTTGTCTTGTAAGTTTTTTATTATACATAAAAAACATCATGGTTGATGTAATAAAAATTTAGTTAGATATCTTTGCTTTCAATAAAAATAAGAATTTGTGATATACATTATCAACCTATTTATAATAATGAAGTTGATGATTTTAGCCTATTTTAAAGATAACAATTAACATAAAGGAAGATTTCGTAAATACAGGAAATGAGCCACTTTTTAATCAAAAATATTTTTTTCCAAAATTTATTACAAAAATACTTTAATTTTTGAAACAAAGCGTAAAATCTAAAGGCATAGAATAAATCAACATAAATCCACTAGATCAAATAAAAAATAATTAGATTAATAAAACTTCACTTCCAGAATCGATTTTAAAGCCAAAATCGATAATTATATATAAAAAATCAGAAAAAATGTTATTTTCAAATCTTTAAAATAAAATTATAAATCTCACAAAATTGCTTTATTTTTCTTCAAATTTTTATTTATTTTGGTCAATTTCCAATTAATATTGATGACATCGATACATTTACAGGAGTTTCAAAGATGATTAATCAATCCGAGTTTATTTTAGAAGATCAAATTTGAAAGAAAGAAAAAAGATAAAGAGTAAATCGAGAATAATGTTGATATGTTAAACAAGAAAAGAAAAATTAAAATCCAACATACTGGAAAGACATATCTAAAAAATGACAGAAAATAAATAATAATATTAATTTGTCGTAAAAAAATAAATCAAAAAATAATATAATTGAAAATAAAGTATAACATAGCCAAAAGGAAACCAAAAAATGAATACTTTGAAACAAAAATATTAATTTGTTATAAAAAAAACAAAAAAAAACAAACATAAATAAAAAGAACCAAAACATATTGGTAGGTAAATCGTAGCATGACAGAAAACAAACTAAAAATGCTAATTTGTTGTTAAAATAAAACAAAAACTAATAAACTTAATGGTAAATTAAAGCATAATAAAAAATATACCAAAATATGTATATTTTCAAACAAAAATTTTAATTTCCAACAAAAGGTAAACTAAATATAAAATGCGTATGCCATGCAATAAGACATATGATACATTAAATTATTCCATCATCTAATACAAATGACATAATAGCAAAATAGTTGTAACGACCCGAAACCAGATCATATAAATTATTGTCTGCTTTGGTCCCCACTGGCTTCACGGTTTTGTTCATTTAGCGGGTTCGAGAACTTCCTAAGAGGTCACCCATCCTAAAAATTTCACGAACCAAGCACGTTTAATTTTGGAGTTCCTACAACTCTACAACCAAATAACCAAAAGACACCTCATGTGATTAGTTCCGACTCTTTACATATACGTTATCAACCATTTTCCTGCCCCATTTTAATGTGCAATTCGATTCATTCATGTACCCCTGCACCTTAGAGTGCTGCCATTCTAGAAGCTTGACAGAAGCCGCTCCTTGTCCAGGCATCCTATCTTTGCCCCAGCGTCCACTTCACGCCCTCGTCGGACCGCTTATCTAGACCAAGCTATCATATGCCCACCAGCTTCCGCCTAGTTTGTCCTCAAACCATACATCTCCTAGAAGGATCCTGCTTTGATACCATTTATAACAATCTGGAACCATATTACATGAGATATTGTCCGCTTTGGCCCTCACTGGCCTCACAGTTTTGTCCTTTTGGCGGGTTCGAGAACTTCCCAAGATGTCATCCATCCTGAAAATTTCAGCAACCAAGCAGGTTTAACTTTGAAGTTCCTACAACTCCACAGCCAAACAACCAAAAAGCACCTCATGTGATTAGTCCCAACTATTTACATATATGTTATCAACCATTTTTCTCTGCCCCATTTCAATATACAATTTGATTCATTCATGTACTTCCGTACCTTATACCATCCTAGAACCCTGCCAGAAGTCGCTCATTGTCCAGGCATCCTATCATTGCTTCGGCGTCCACTTTCCGCGCTCTTCGGACTGCTTCTCTAGGCCAAACTGTCATAATGGCACACTAAAAATACTTAAAGAAATACCACACATGGCATGCATGTAAAAATAAAAGACTCTTTCTCATTTTTTTTGTCTTCTACCATTCTCCATTTTTTAATTCTTTCTCTTTCTCATTTTTATATTTTCTTCTTCAAAAATAGAGATTTCATTGATGACTCATTCTACTATTTTAATTCACTTAAAGAAATATCACATATAGCATGTATGCAAAGGAAAAGATTCTTTCTTCTTTTTTTTTCTTTACTACATACTACCAAACACTAACAACTCAATTTCTTCACTCTTTGCAAAAAGTCGTGGAGGAAACCTAAATCCAAATGGAGAAGGAATGGCACTTAACAAAGCATAAACTCTCAATAATAAAGAATACAAGCTAAAAAATTTATACTACCTAAGATATTTTGGAGCTTATTTTACGGATTCAATTCCTTTTTGTTACTTTTTGGTTGGATGTCAAATAGTAAGGTTCTTTTGATAATCATATAGGCAATTTTTTTTATTAGATGTAATTTGGGTCTCTTACAGTTCAAGACCTGAAAATACATTTGAATATATATTTGATCATCGTACTGGGGCTTAAAATTTTGTAATGGTAATAGATCATAAATAGTTATATTTATTGTGTTTAATTCCCTTATATTTTGATTGGATATTGTACTTAATTATGGAAATTGTGTTTGTTCTAATGTAGGTGGTGAAATATCAAGGTTGTGTGGAATTCAGCCTAAAGACATGTTTTAAAGCATCACTTGTCAAGAAACCAAGTCTTTTGGAGGAAGAGTAAAAATTTATGCAGAAGGTTATTTTCAATAGGGCGTGAACACGCCCTACAATCTGTGAGCTGTTGGGATTTGTTGAAGAGAATTTCAAATTTTTAGTTAAATTCGTGGTGGACCTACCTTTATGTTATTTTCTTTATTTTGGAAGTGATGGATAAGGAAAACCGACTCCCATATTATTTAGGGTTTTATTTGTTTAGATTACCCTTTATCTTATCATTCCTTATGGGATTAAGATTATATAGGAAGTTTGTTTCTTTTTGGATAAGGATAATCTTAGTAGGGTTTAGGTTTGACTTCCTACATAAGGAGGTTAATTCTACAAAGTGACAGATGGTTGAGAGTTTTGATATTTTTATTATTTTTCTTCTTCTATTCCCTACAACTCTTGTAAATTTTTACTCCACCATGTGTGGCTAAACTTCTAGTTTCTGATTCAAGAGTAAATAAATTCAAATTGTGATTTTGTGAGGCTTTATGCTTAACAAAATTCTTCTTTAATTTAAGTATTCTTTATTTTTTATTTTTATTGTTTATGAATTTTTGATATTGATTGAACTGACGATTCAATTTGATATTGATTTTTCTATTGCTAAACTTGAGTTTATGATCCGTAATTGTCATGAACGATTGATACAAGTAGCAAGAAGCTAGCTTATCTGTGTGTGATTCCGGCCTTTCCGAATTACATAGCTTGCATGATAGGCTTTAGGGAAATAAAGGAACAAGATTAATTCAATTGCAGCTATCTCGATTAATTAATGTTGGTTTAGTCATTCTCATTATTTTTAATGCTATCATTGAGTTAATATGGAACGCTATCGTGCCCAGTTGACTAATGTTAAGTTTTGATTTGGATGTAAGGTTTGAGTCAATTAAATTAGGAGAATTTACACTTGTTGTGGCTTTTCCAAATAAGTAGACTAAGTACTTAAATAGAAAAATTGATATTTAAGCCTATGATCAGAATTACAATTGGATGGAATTTGCATTCTTGAATTGAAAATTTGGTAAGATTGAATTTTATTTACTTTAATATTCGACTTTTATTATTTTCTTATTTATTTATAATTTTGGTTCAAACGTTCAAAACTCTCCCTTCCCCTCAAATTTTTATTATTTAACTTTGAAAAACTATTCATATTAGTTCCCTTGGGATTCGACTTGGTTTCACTATTTGTACAAGTTAGTTTAGGAAAATCAGTCATTTATTTTGAAGGGTTTCGACAGTTCAAATGCTCAATTACATTTACTCATTTAGAGTGGGTTAATGAAACTGACAAACATACTTTGTCAAAATTCATTTCCATTGTATGCTATTATTGTTTCCTTACTTAGCATGTATAAATGATGTATGCCTTATTAACTTTTAAATTCATTACAACCGACTTCTCCTATCAAGGATTCATCTATCATTTATAGCATAAAGAAATCATTACAATAACATATTTTAGCACATAAATTTTATTGAAATTATAAGAAATTTCCATTTCCATCAAAGTGAAACAACTACTATAATTCAACATGTAGACAAACTCAAAAATAATTTTCAATCATAATTTTTAAATAATTACCACGATTGCATAAAGATCATAAGCACTAAAAAAACATAAAAATTAGTTTCAAGTAAAATAAATTCATTTCAAGCAAGACTTATCATAATTTTCTATTTTCTGCCTTATACTCAACCAAGGCTTCTTTATGCTCTATTAACTTCTACTTCAATGCCTTAATTGCACCATACAAATTCCTTTACCTAAATTCTATACCACGGCTTTAAAGTTTTGGGTGCTATTACTCATTGAGGCTTCAACTACAGGTGTTATAGGTACACATCAATCAAGCCAAGAGTCACATTTATTTTCCTTACCGTAATAGTAGAGTCGATGTTCGTTTAAGTTATTCTCAAAAATTTGAACTCTACGAATCCAATTGGTAGTTTTACCTTCCTACTATTGTGTTATTAATTCCACTTGTTATGGACATCTTCTAATCTTTAGCTCTTCAATCTCTAAATTAATATGTGATTCAAATTAAGAAAAGATTCTTTTGCCCTGTAAATAAATTGAAAGGAAATAGAGAAGGGACAAGAAGATTTGACTAGGAAGAATCAAGAAGATAAGACACTAATAAATATTAAAGAAGAAAGAAGTAGAAAAGAAAGAAGCTTGCTTGGTTAAAAGAGAAAGAAAACAAGCTGGTCTTTTATCCTCTTTAAATCCATGTAAGATTAATTTAGAAATTTTAAAATAATATATATATAGTCATTTTTACTGATAATATTAACGGGATAATTATATAAATGATCATTTAATTTTATATTAAGTTTTATTCTCGTCATATATTTTTTTTTATTATAGTCATTTAATTTTAATTTAGATAATATATTAGTTACTTATCTAAAATATAGTAATTTAATTCGCTAGAATAATAACATGTCTAAAGCATCTAATGCTAGACTAATACATTTTTAAAAAAATTAACAAGTTACTATCCTAGTCATCAAACTATTTAATTAATCTATTAACTTAACCTAAAACCAAACTCAACTTTAGACTTTAGAAATTCTCTATGCTTTAATAATAAATCTTGATGGTTATTTCTTTTCTTTTCTTCTCATTTTCTATTCTTTTTCTTACGTATTGTTACAATAATGTTCTCCTTATCTAGCTTAATTAATCCAGATTAATTATTTTTTTATCAAAATATTATTTTTCTTAAATAAAAAATATAATAATAATAACAATAAACAAGAAAGAAAAAAGTGAATTTTTTTTTTAAAAAAGGTGTCTAATCACTAAATTAGTAATATTTTTACACTTATTTATACTTAAGCTATCATTTTCTTTCTATTTTTTACATGTTTAAATGTCTATTTGAAGATGTGCGATCAGTTTTTATTTGGTGCAAGAATTTCAATATCAAATAAGTGTCTAACCAATAAATTAATTAAATCTTAATGTTATGAGTATGTAGAACTTACAGTATATGAGTATATCGTCTTATAATTGTCTATGATGCCTAGACCATTAAAATCGATTTTTGAGAATTGAAATTATCTAAAATATTAATAACACATATATAGTATATTATTTTAATAGAGAGGTTAAGTTATTACTAGAATCAACTCATGATGAATGTCATAATTTATTATTTAATCTAAAGAAATCAACTCATGTATGACAAACAACCTAAAGGTAGTACATTAGCCAACAAGAAATATTATTTTATCAATGCATAAGCATGTATGCAGTCAGTCATCAGTTGTCACTAACCATCCTCCAATTAGTCTATAAATTAGTACTAACTAATGCACGCATGGAAAAAGAAATCACTAAAAGGGAATTCAAAGATAGGTTTCTAGATTGTTACTTTAAATTATCTAACATCATATTAAAATTTCGTCCATCTTCTTTTCAATTTTCTTTTCCACCTTTTTAGCCTAATGTGAACCAAACAGCATATCTCGAAAGAGAAAAAGAAGGGTCCCTATGAAGGGACAAGAGCGGTGGGTTCTTAACTTCAGAATACAGACCTACCTACCTACCAATTAATATACACACAGCCTTGCGATTAGCTAGCAACAAGGCCATATAGAACGCAGAAAGAAGCCACCAAGAACTTCACTTTAATATGTATTTTTATTAGGACGACTGCATACATTAGTTCTGTTCTGCTACAAAAACATAAAGAACGAAAGAAATGAAATATATTTATCAATATTTAAAAGAAGAATTTATATATCTTTATATACGAATACTTATTAGAATAAGCATTAAGTTCATTTTAATTCCATTGAAATATTTAATTATAATTTAGAATAGCCAAAAATTTAAACTTTAGATGTTTGAATTATAGAAGCTCTAATATGATATTGAAAATTATTTTGAGTAAAAATTTAAATTGTTAAGTAGATTTCAAAAATAGATTTATATCTATATAACGATATAACAATATAACATCACTTTTCTATATTTATTGCCATGTTAGAAGACATATAAATCAATGGGATGTGAGACTAAATTATCATTTTTAAATTTGTGACAGTTAAATATACAGCAAAACTCATTATTAAGTTTGTGAATTTTTCGTTGTCTTATTAAATTCTTACAATTTTAATTTATTTTATTTAGTTCTTGCATATCTATTTTTGATTTTATTAAAAAAAATTGTACATATTTTATGAAATTTTATTTATTTTATTTGAACTTTTTATATTTTTAATTTTATTTTAATTAAAAACCATTAAGTTTTTAATACAATTAAAATATAAATATAAAAACTCAATGAAATAAAATTAAAATTAAAAGATTCAATAAAATAAAATTAAAAAAATAAAGAGTTTAAAAATTTATTTTGTCTAAATTTATCTAAGACAAAATAATAATAATAATAATAATAATAAATTAGAGAAGCACACGAGGTGTGGGAGAATTTATGAATTCTAGCTCCAAGATTATTGCATCATGGCTTATAGGTGGACAATAGATCTCATGGATAACTGAGAATCTTTTGTATTGTACACAGTTATATGAGTCATGTTGACAATTGAAAGTACAGAGGGGGAAAAGTACTGGTGTGATGTGCCACTTGACTAAAGACAGAAGAGAGAAAAAGCGAGACAAGATCAACACATATGGGGTCCCAATTGGCATGGGGTCTAGCTGTAAAGACCTGAAAAACAACTCACAAATTCAATGTAAATTAAAAACAAAGTCTAAAAGGGCTAGCCCCATCGGACTCAGCCGCCTCTACCTCATGCCACACAGACAAATACTCTTCGTTCAACTTCCAGGGTCATGTCTATATAAATCCCATCAACTTGTTATTCAAGAAACCATCGGAAATGGAATTTGCTATGGCTGAGAAGCAGAAGCCCCAACCCCATATCCATCTTGTGATTGATGTTTCATCTAATGCAACACCACCACAGCCACCAACAAATTGTTGTTACTCTCTAAAGATGATTAAGGAGTCTTTTATTTCAATCTTGGCTAGGTTTCATGCTGGATATTTTAGGATAAGCCTCTCCCTTTGTAGCCAAGCTTTGCTGTGGAAAATTCTTGGAGATGATGGATCAATTGATTCGCATGTTCTTCGACGTGTGTTTCAATTTCTACCCTCCACAGCTTTTATTCTTCTTTGGTCAATAGCTCTATTTACAGTTGCTTCACTCTCACTTCTTTACGTTCTTAGATGCTTTATTCACTTTGAAATGGTGAAGGCTGAATTCTTGCATCACGTAGGAGTGAACTATCTCTTCGCTCCTTGGATTTCTTGGCTTCTTTTGCTTCAGTCGACGCCATTTCTTAAACCAAAAAGTACGTACTATCTTGTCCTTTGGTGGGCTTTTGTTGTTCCAATGTTGGTTCTTGATGTCAAGATTTACGGCCAGTGGTTTACTAAAGGGAAGAGATCATTGTCAACAGCCGCCAATCCGACAAGTCAGCTTTCAGTGATCGGGAACTTGGTCGGAGCTCAAGCCGCAGCACAAATGGGGTGGAAAGAGAGCTCTTTATGCATGTTCTCATTGGGTATGGCACATTATCTTGTGCTATTTGTAACATTATATCAAAGGTTATCTGGTGGCAATTGTCTACCAACAATGTTGAGGCCAGTTTTCTTCTTATTCATTGCTGCTCCAAGTATGGCAAGTTTGGCTTGGAATTCAATTTCTGGAAGCTTCGATAACCTGGCAAAAATGTTCTTCTTTCTCTCGCTTTTCCTCTTCTTATCACTGGTAAGATATAGGTTAGGGCTTTATCAGTCTTATGGTTCAAGAAGTAGAATCAAAATTGAATTGTTTTGTTATATATGTCATCAGAAAAAAATAAACATGCATTAGGGACCACAAAGATCTTGACAATTTAGTTCTGGTGAAATTATTTTAGATTTTTTTTTTCAACAAGTTACTAATCAACCGACCAAATTTTAAATGATATGACTTGATTACTCTTGATATATTACATCAAACTGCCAGACCAGTGACACATATCTGTGTATTTTACATTTGAATAATGGAAAAATAACAATCTGTGTATGTTTAATTCATTCAACTATTGACTGTAACACGCCGAAAATAATCAAGCAACCTTTATATAATGCTGGTCCAGTCCCAATCCTTTTAATGATATCCAGCTATCCCTGTTCAAGCACTAAATTAGAATTCTCACACGTCTTATATTTGTTTTAAATCTTTACAATTCTATCATAAATTTTATTTATTTCCCTGCCCGTAGAAAATAAATATAGTTTCTCATGTTGGAACTAAAGATCTTATTAATTAATACAGTCGTCTAATGAAAATTAACAGGTATCAAGGCCAGCCCTGTTCAAGAAATCAACAAGAAAGTTTAATGTAGCATGGTGGGCATACGCATTCCCTTTGACAGTACTGGCACTAGCTTCAGCAGATTATGCAGAGCAAGTGAGAGGAGGTTTTGCCCATGGAGTAATGCTGGTGTTATCATCCCTTTCAGTTGTTGTCTCTCTGGGTTTGATTGCCTTCACAGCCCTTAATACTAGCACACTCTTCCCACCAAATGATCCTGCTTTAACTCTTAACACTATTCTTGCTGACACCTGAAAATCTATAACATATCAGTCTCATCCAATTGTGAATATTTCCATATATGTTAGTCACATTCTCACATAAAAACGAGTTACTAATGTCAAAAAGAAAAAGCTATTTTTAACACAGGTTAATATAGAGCTAAGTATGTATTTCTTCATATTGTTTCTTTTTCTTTTTTTCTTTTTGTATTGTAATGCTTAAAAGGAAGAGATAATCAAACATAAATTTACTTAAAAGGTCTATTTATTATCCACGTTATAATAGAGTATATATTTTGTATCTACAATTTTAATATGCCAAAAAGTATATATTTCGACCTAAATTAAATTTTGTTTTATGTGGACAGAAACCTCAGACTTATGTCAGCAATGCATGAGAGTTGATTAATAATAATAATAGTAATAATGTTATGAAAGTGGAATAGGTATTTGGCTAAAAATTAAAAAGAAAAGGTTGTGCTTTTGCCGAGATGGGTGAATTTGTTGCTGTTGGAGAGGGATTACAGTGGACTGAACGGTATTAGGGATGAATCAGCCGCCGCAGGTGTGGTTAAGCTCATGTTTGGCCATTTTCGCCCAACCCTCTTCCTTATATTTGCACTGCCTTTATTTGGACTTGAGATTTTATTGGCTGTTATAATCTTTTCTTTACTAAGGTTTTATTTTATTAATTTTCTATGGTTTCTTTTGGTGCATAAGTGTTAAAAGAAATAATTTTAGACTTTTTTAACTTAATAATATTAACTTTCTGATATTTTTTTTTTCTTGAGTCTAATTTTAGAAAAAGGATATATTAATTTACTTATTTTTCTCTAAAAATAATTTTTAAAAAAAAAGATTGAAAATGTTTTTCCCACGTGCACTATAAGATTTTCAACGAGCTAACAAAGATTGTAAGACCATATTGTTCTAAATCATCTTGTTGATTAAATGAATGAAATTTATAATAATAATAATAATAATGATAATAATAATAATAATAATAACCAAATGGCAAATAACTAAAGAAAATGATGAAATGAATAGTGAATTTAAAAATCTCTTTGTCAAAGAGCCTCTAACAAAATTTTGAAGCAGAAAATTTATGAACTCCCCAGTAATAATCAAAGAAACAATATTCTATTTGTATTATATATAGAATATATCCTACTCTCAAAAGTCATAAATTAATTGAACTGGCAAAGAATTTTGCTCATCACAGAGTTCAGATTTTGAGAATAAATTATTAGCAAGCTATTTTCTTCTAATGGTCTTGTCTTTGACATAAAAAGCCTGCCTTTAATAAGAAAGAATGTAATACGATAGTACATATTCACTCAATTAAGTTCGAAAGTGTGGTATGACAGGAGTGCGATTATTAGACAAGAATGCAGGAGAATAAGCAAAAGGGTCAGAGAAGAAGCCAAGGGTTTAGATTAATTCCTTGCAGAATGAAACAAAACCGAAAAAAGAAATAGAAAGAAAGACAGAGAATCAATCAACACATATATCTCAGAGGGTATATGAAAAGTATGGTTTTAGTATTATATCAAATCAAGAACGTGAAAAAGAAAAAGAAAATGACAAGGAAATGGTTTGAGTTACTTCATAATACTGACAGGGAATATATTCATAAAATGATGGAAGTGCATATCCACAAATTGATTTAGATTAAGTGCACATTCGACTTTATGGGTGGGAATTTCCATGATCGACTCAAGTTCTATAGGATTTATTCTTCGATTTCTTAATCTTAAGCTAAGAGATGATGCAATTGTGTTAGCAGTTCAGGCCCTAAATGATGACCTGCAACATGCACTAGAAGATTTTGAGTTCAAAGCTTGGTTTGAATTTTTGAAATAGACCAACTGAAAATCCAAACCATTTTTCGATGATAAGGAAATATGAGATAAGAAATGGGAAGCCTCAGCCTTTCCCGTTCACATCACTTGGATTATTGACTGAATTCATGTCAAATCTGAACTCAAATTCATGCTCATCAACTATATCACTGGACCAGAATAAATGCTTCCTTAGCTGCCTCCGTCACTTCCATATGCAGTCCACCCCAATTAATTTAGTTGAATTTCTTGAATTCCTAACATTTTTTACCTTCTATTTTTCTTGTTTGCAGTTTTACCTTTTTTCTTTTTTCATTTCCACTTTTCTATTTTTATTTATAAGGAATACATGGAAGCTCTAGATCGGGGTTATCCTTGTTGGTTCTAGAGTCTTTGAGGTTGGAGAAGCCATTTTCAGTGTTTGAGCGTCCAAAGAAAGCCCGAACATGGTTATATAGTCGCCGGTAGTAGAGAGAGGCGCTTTCTCTCTCTTCGAGACGCCGAAATCGAATGATTTCTGACGAAACTAGTGTTGCTGAAGTGCTTAGGATGAGAAGAAGTTGGTTTGGCCGGAGTTTAGGAGGGTAAAATGTCCATAGGAGGAAGAAAAGAGGGAAAAATGACCAAGTAGAGAGAGAAAATAGTACGAGGAACAGAGAAGAACAAGAGAATTTGTATTGATATTTTTCTTCAATGAAATTTCAGATAGGTCCCCGTTATAACATTATTCCTATAGTAACTCAAATTAATATATATCTTTTTTTTTATTTAGAGGCTTAAATCATATTTTCATATTTTAAGTGCATAACAAAAATAAATAATTATATTCCAATAATTAGGTCTCTAAAATATATTTTATAATTTTAGAATCACTCTAAAATAATATATAATTATTAATTAAATTAAATTAACTCAATACAAAAAATTAAGATAAAAAATAAAATGCAAAATAAAATAATTTAAGAAACATAATAACTCAAATATAATTAATGAAAAATAAATTATCACGTCTAAATATATTTTGAAATATTTAATATTTCTGAATTATTAAATTACTAAATATTCTTAAAAATAATACTTAAATAAAATAAAAACTCATATTATTATAATAAACAATAAGAATCCAATCATATTCAATATATATATCTCTACAAAAGCAATCTTAAATAATCTATTTCCTTAGTTTTTAATACATATACATAATAAACCTAAAAAAAAATAATAGGTTCCATTGACAAGTTGATCGATATTTTTTTTATTTTTATAAAAGAAAAAAAGAAATTAATAAAAAAACACATAAAAATATGAGAAAAAAGTAAAATTAAGTGTTTTTTTATTATGAAATTAGTTAATTTGAATAATTTTATTAATATTTGGTTGATTGTAGTTAATGTTTGATTGATGTTTAATTTATATTTGATTGATTTTTCAAATCTATGAATAATAATCTTTATTTTTTTTCTTCAACTGTTATTCTTTTCCTTTTAGGTCTCAACTTTTCTTTTTCTTTTTTTTTCTAACTTTTCTCATTTCAGTTTTCTTTATTATATAAAATAAAAAATATTATCATTTAATTTTCTTATAATTTGTTGAATTTTATTTTTTATAAAAGTTCAAATACATATTTTATTAGTAATCGGAATTTCTAGAGGTAGAATTCATAATTTCTTTTCATGCGCAAAATGAAAACTAAACTTAAGATAATATTTTATTTATTAATGCACTCTAACATGCATATATTTTATGAACTAAATTAAATCAGAAAAATTAAAATGGAATGAAAGAAAAAATAAACATAATAAAATAAAATAAAAAACATAGTTATAGAAATTAAATTAATAAAATAAATTAACAAGTTTAAACATGCTTTAAAATATTTTATAGTTCGAAAAATATTAATAGATTACTAAAATACTGTTAGAAACATTACATTTAAATAATATAAAAAATATTATTTAATAGTCAAATTCCAATTGGAGAGACATCGGATTCTTTTGCACTAATGACAGACACTGCTCCAAGCTAGCTTGTAAATTGATAGGCCAATAATTTGATTTGAATATAAAATTTACATGCTTTTATTTATATTATATATAAATATATATTTACTATAATAAAGTTATAAATTTATTAAATATATTATAATGCCTTTTTTTATCTTTTAAATAGATTGAAAATAAATCATATCTATTAAACTCGTATAGACTTTAATTAAACTCATTTGTGATGTGTGAACTTGGCTAAGAAATTATTCTAAGATTATTTATTTTTAACATAATTTATTTATATTATTTAATAAAAATAATTAGATAATTTTCTTAATTAAAATTTTAAAATTAAATAATATTGTCGAATTTATATAAAATTATATTCTTACAAAAATAGAATAAAATTTTATATTTTAGTAATATTTAATTCTAGTTTTTAATAAAAAATAATAATTTAATTTGTATGTGACTCAGTCAAGAATCTTCACTCGATGATTATATAAATAATTAAGAAAATAAAAAAAATAATTCAAATAAGTTTTGGTAATATTAAATTAAATAATTTTATAAATATTCTTCATTTTTTCAAGTCAAGATCCAGACCGAGTTTGAGCCTGAATTAAATTAATATTTTTATATTAAAAACTAAGACTAAATATTGCTAAGATATAAGATTTTATTCTAAATTTATAAAATTATAATTTTATATGAGTTTGGTAATAATATTTAATTTAATTTTTTTTAATTAAAGATATTATTTAATTATTTTTATTACATAATTAGAGTAAATTACGTTATAATTAAATAATTTACTCTAACTTGATAAAAAGCTATATTTATAAAATTCAAAATTTAGTATGAAATTGAAGGATTAAATTGAACTCTTCGTATTGACTAAGTAATTTGATTTGGGTGAATTGCCATTTTTGCAAAGTTGCGAGATAAATTAGTCAGAAAATTATAATATGAGCTAATTCTTCAATAGCTCCAAGTTTAGGGAGCAAATTGACATTTTAACCTTGAGCGGTTTAATATCTTTCCTATTTATGTTGTTGATTCTCTAAGTTAGTTATAATGGCAATTAAACTTTCTTTGCGTGTTCTTTTCTTATGTCATACTTGTCCTTAATTAGTCTAAGATTTGTCTTAATGGCTTCATCACCTGTAAATGAAACTTATAATATGTCCAAATTCGACTTAAATGATACATAAACTATTGGCTTGAGTCTGATAGAGAATGCAGGAGAAGAACCTAGTCACCAATTAACGCCTTGGTGTTTTATTAGGCAATTCCTCAATAACCGCTCCTTTTAATTTTCAAGCAATGAAAAACACTCTTGCAACACTAAAGAAACTAATGAAAGGAGTTGCCATAAGAGAATTAGAGATGATCTAATCCTATTCAAATTCTACCATGTTATAGACATGAAAAGGGTGATTAATGGGTTCCCTAGATTTTTGACTAAAGTGTTCTTTTATTGCAACCATATCAGGGTAATGTTCAGCCCTTTCAAATTGAACTTTTCTTTATGGGCATTTAGATACAAGTCTATGACTTACCATTGAGCAATTGCACTTTTGTGACTAGCAAACATATTGGCAATACAATTAGGTATTATATTGACACTAATATTCCATCATATGGTGAACTAGAAAGGGATTATTTACGTGTTAGAGTACATCTTGATGTGTGCAAGCCCATTCATAAAGGAATTCAAATCCAAAAAGGTGGAGGAGAAGAGTAGGATTTCGCTTAAATATGAACGATTACCAAGTTTCTATTTCTATTATGGACATCTTGAACATACTGATTTAGCTTGCTTTCTACCATACAATAACCCAATACTTGTGACAACTAACAAACAATATGGCACTTGGATTCAAGCAATTCCCCCTTAACCCCATTCGTCACTCTTCATCCAAAGTTCACAATGGATAAGAGAAAGATCTAGGGCTATGCACAAAATCCACTAATGTAATAAGGATCGAGTAGCCTCTACAACAACAGACTCAGTAAATTCTTCTGGTTTGGTTAAGCACTATGGGCAGAATAATCCAATACAAGTAAACTCAATAGAGAATTTTTATATCAATATACTTTCAAACTTACCCTTCACCGTTGCATTAGCAGATGTTCATATGACATTATCTGACGGTACTCATACCTAGCCTATTGAACTGGAAAAAAAAGTATGACTTTACTTTATATGTTATAGACTCACCCTCTTCTTTAGGTTTGGCTTCCTCAATTGTTGATCCGTTAACACTTGTCACTTAAGGCCACCGAGCATTTTGAATCTATTAAGTCAGAACTGTCGGGGTTTATGTATCCTCGAGCAGTTCATTCTTTAAGTTCCATGTTAAACAACTTCGTCCATCAATAGTCTTTCTCATGGAAACTTTATCTATAACCAAATGTATAGAAGGTATAAAGAGGAAGTTGAGTTATGATTGTACATTATATGTTGACTATCATGGGAGATCTGGAGGCTTAGCACTATTATACAATGGTAATTCTTTGGTATTCATTCTTTCTTTATCTATTAACTCCATTGATGTGTTAGTTGATTTTCCAAATATTCATTAATGGCGATTTACTAGATATTACGAATTTCCTGAGTCTTATAGGTGACATGACTCATGGAGGTTGTTATCTCAATTGGCATCTTTGCACTTAGGTCCATGGTGTATTATAGGTGATTTAATTGACATTCTTAGTTATGATGAAAATAATGGAGGTTCTAGACGAAGTGACTGAAAGGTTAGAGGGTTTCAAGAGGTGTCCAACTATGGTTTAATGGATGTAGGTTATATTGGTAATTAGTATACATGGAAAAGAGGAAGGAGTTCAGGGAATTTAGCTGAAGAGAGATTGGATATAGCATTTATAAATAGTGATTGGAAAAGATATCTTAATCTTATTCACTAACACTCATTTGTATCTGATCATATCCTACTCTTATTAAGTTTGAATATTGCCCACTTTAGTAAACCGGAATATCGATTTCAATTTGAGTTAATGTGCTAAGGGACCCCTCATGCAAGGAAGTAATTCAGAGCTCATGGAATTCAACTCTACTTTGAAACTGTGTGTCAAAAGATAACAAATAATGGGTCTGCTTTAGCAGCTTGGCATCGTGCAAAATATGGATTCTTGTGTAAAAGGATATGTTCTTGTCATGATAAGTTGGTTGTCTTAATGCAACTTGATCAAAGCACATCAGTTTCGTCTTAAATTATAGTTATTAAATCTGAATTAAATGAACACATGGCTTATGAGGAAACTTACTGGTGTTAAAGGTCTCAGATTAGTTGGCTGCGGGAAAGGGACAAGAATATAAGATTTTTTTCACTCAAGAGCTTCTGCATGCAAAAGGAATAATCTTCTATGGGGATTGTTTGATAGTGCTGGTGTTTAGAGGGATAATATTGCCGACATGCACAATATTTCTTTGTCTTATTTTACTAATCTTTTCTCAACTAATAATAATGTCAACTTTGGTGGAGTATTGCATTTTGTTCAGTCGAAACTTACTGATTATATGCACAAACTAGAGGCTAAGTATACAACTGAAGAGATAAAACAAGCACTATTTTTTATGAGCCCTTACAAAGCAGTAGGGAAAGACGACATGAATGCAGCATTTTATTACAAATTTTGGGATATAGTTGGAAAAGATATAATATCTTCCTGTTTAGAATCGTTACATACAGGTCTTTTCTAGTAGAGTTGAATACAATGAGAATTATCTTGATACCAAAATGTCCTTCACCAAATCACATGTTTGATTTGTGCCCTAAAGCCTATGTTAGGTTCTTTACAAGATTTTAGCAGAGGTTCTTACAAATTAGTTAAAGTAATTTTAGGAAAATCATATCCCCATATATCAAAATGCATTTATGCTAGGGAGGTTGATAACAAATAATGGCACAAGATTCAATGATCCTCAATTGTGCAAGGGCATGAAATTCACTAGCTTTAAAGTGTTCAGAAAGGCATTAAAAGAATGGGATGTGAAATGGGGATACAAATATAAGTTGATTAATAATTACCATAGAAAAATCAAAGCAGTATGCAAAGACATATGTGGATTCTTTATCCATGCTTCAGATACACAAGATAAGTCAGCATTCCAGATTAAGACTTTATAACTAAGCATGATTGTCCTAGAGACTTTGTGACAAGTTCATATATAGCAGAGAAGTTTCACGAAGATTTTAAATATAATCCTAGTTAGGAAGTTAAAGCTATGAACAAGAAACTGTCAAGGATATTAGGTTGTCTATTTCGATTTAGAAATGTTATAGAGCTAAAAGATTAGCTAGGAAGATAATTGAAAGGGACATTAGTGATCAATACAAAAGATTGTATGATTATGCTGAGATAATGAAGAAAAGAATGTCTGGCAGTTTAGTCAAATTGAATATAGAACTTATAACTATTGAGATTGGAGAAGAAGATAATGAGATATTGAGAGGCAGACCAAAAGAAATTATGTTGTTTAGACATATGTATGTGAGATTTACAGCTCAAAAGCAAGGTTATCAAAGTGGGATTAGGCCTATAGTTGGCTTAAACGGCTATCACCTAAATATATCTATGGGTGGACAACTTTTATGTGCAATTGCTAGAGATGGAAACAAAAATATGTTCCCATTACCTTTGGGATTTGTGGATGTGGAAGATAAGGCATCATCGATTTAGTTTTCAATCTGCTTTTTGATGACTTTGGTAGGCCAGAAGAGACTGGATGGGTGTGTGTCTAATCAACAAAAGGTACATTGCTTACCTTTTTTAATCAATATTTGTTTCTTTTGCTTTTTAGCTTCTAAGAATTTTCTTTCATTTACTTGACATAGGGACTTGTGGAAGCATTTAATGAAGTGAATATGTCCATTGAGCATAGACACTATGTCAAAAACATATATGAGAACTTCAAAGAATTGTACAGAGATCTTACCTTAAAAAAAAGGTTATGGATGGTAACTACTACTGGAGCAATGAAGACGTGAGAATATTATATGAAAGAGTTGAAGAAGCTAAATGAAGATGCTTGGAACTAGGTGTAAGAGCATAATCCAAAGACTTGGGCAAGATCTCACTTTTTAACACACCTTAAGTCTCATGCACTTCATAATAATATATGTGAGTCCTTTAACTCATATATTAAATCATCAAGAGATATGCATATCTTCACAATGTTTGAGTGGATTAGAAAGAGGCTCATGAAGCGATTTCATGTCAAGTACACTTAGATGCTAAAGTATAAGGTTCATAGTTTTTCCTTAATACACAATATTTGTTGGAGAGGATAAAACTTGAGGCTCTGAACTATTTTTGTACACTACCAGGAGCAAAGAGGTATGAGTTGGACTTCTATTCCACTACAAGTACAATTGATTTAAACATGAGGACTTGTAGCTGTCGAATGTGGAATTTGAGTGGTATACCCTGTAAACATGTTGTGTCTGCCATTTACACTAATAGAGAGAAACCTGAGCAATATTCATACTACTTGAAAGAAACATTTCTATCAGTGTATAAGCGCATATTTCAGCCTATTCCAGGTAGTCATGAATGGGAGAGGACAACTCCCAAACATTCACCCTAATATTGTGAGAAAACCAACTAGTAGACCTTAAAATAATAGGATAAGAGCAGCAAATGAACCTAGGAATCGATTCAAGGTTTATAGAGCTGGAGGTAATGTGGTTTGTGGAAATTATAAGTAAATTGGCGACAATATGAGTGGTTGTAGAGCTACTGTTATAGGGGAAACTCTATAGCAAAGAAGGATAAGATTGAAAACGCAAAAGACTAGCTCAAAGTAAGAGCTGAGTTTGCTTGACATGAATTGAGTTTTAGGGCAATAGTGTGTCACAACTTAACTTTTTTACACTTTTGATGAAAAATGCACACAAGCCTATAAGGCCAGGTCCTTTCAAGCCTCCTGCCACATCAACTAGAGCAGTCCACTCTCTAGCATTCTCCACTCCATATGCCACCAATCCATAGGCAACCCATTATACACAAGCCCAATCAACTAAAGCTGCTCACTCCATAGGCATCAACTACACAACCTAGTTCGAGTAGTTTCAATAACTTCAAGAGGGCTCTCAACTTATAGGAATTGCTGCAAAAGAGATTACTACTAAAGGCAAAGCAAAAGCATTAGCAAGGAAACATGTTTGGAAGATTTAAGGAATTTTTCTTAATGAAACTGTATACTTTTTGTTATTGTGCTGAAAATTTATTATTTTGTCACAAGTTTAGAAGATTTAAGCAATACTTTTATGAAACTGCAAATCTGTATCATTTTAGTCTCTTAAATCCTAAAAATGTGTTGCACTAGGATGGCAAACTCTAGAGTACAATCCTTATGTGTATTCCAAATTCTTTTTATTTTTTTGAATGCATGGAACTTGCCATTTTTATGGTACAATAGTATTTTTTAAGTTTACAATGGCACAACTATTTTATTTACTTAATATGTATTTTTTTCAACTTTGTCCAAATTTATGTGTTATTCAAGCTAGTACTAGGCAAAAAGCTATGGTAAAAGTAGATATGTAAAAACAGAACCCATTACATATCCAGTAACTTAATCTTGTCATTGAGGCATTTTTACAAACAGTTTGTACTTTATTATACCACCATGGCATTTTTACAAACAGTTTCTCTCATTCCTGCTTTAGTCTCAGTCTTCCTATTAAAACAATACATAAAATAACAACTATTATAATAAAAAAAAAATCAATGGGTTCTTCAATTTACCATATCTTCTATAGGATTCAAGCTCTTGATACAACTTTTAATTTTCTGCAATCAGTAAACCTATCTTTAACTCATTAATTCTAATTTTCTCTTCATAGTTCTTTAGCTCACGTCCCATTTTCACTTCCTTTACTCGACACACAACAATCTTATCTTTACGTTCGTTAATCTTCTCTTGCAGTCGAGGGATAAATTCACGGCACCTCTAACAACTACTTCAATCAATCCATCTAAAAATTTCACAAGGCTCATGCCTAGGATCTTCAAACATTGCACAACCTTGAAACCTCCTTACCCTATTTTTTGGTGTTTTTGCTACCCTAATAGGTGTGTAGACATTATAATTGCATTTAGAAAAATCTGCCATCTAAATTCGAGTTTCTTGTTGATTGTGAAGAAGATGAGCCTTCAAATGCCATTGTTTTTCCCTTTTCTAAAATCTTAGAAGCAAATGAAAGAGCTAGAAAATAAGAATTTCAGTTAGATTTAGAATTCCAAATTCATTCGGGATATTTGAATCTATATTTTTTACTTTTAAAAAATTCCACATCATAGAGTTCCAATAAGTATATGAAACCTTAATCGCCACATCATTAAGTTGTTGACATGTCAGCAAAGCATAACGGATTTACAATGTGCTTTTAAAATATTCATTAGTTAAATATAAAATATTCATTATCAATATGCTTATGTATATAAAATAAACATATACATAAAAAATAACAATAATATACATAAAAGCGAATCAATATTCAAGAAATTCAAAAGAATATCATTATATTCAAAATCAGTACTAAGAAAATTGATCAACATTCATTCATTAAAGACAAAAATGTTCACCTTTGTTCATTGCATTTGCATACGCATTTACAGTAACAATTGAAAAAACCAACTATTAACAACTGAACATTTCATTTTGTAAAAGATAATACCAATATGAATCTTAAAATACAAAATATTCATCTACCGTAACTAAAATATACATCAAATGTGGACACAACAGTTACGTAGTCCTTTTCTTTATAAAAATGCTTGCATATTATTAAAAATAAAGTTAATTTTATAGTAAAAAAGAAGTATAAAATACATTAGAAGTATAAAAATATGAAATTAATAATAAATAATTCGTAATAATGTAACACAGAATGAAGAATTGCAATATGTAAGAAAATTGTTTTACAGTAATATAATTTATCTACATTTTAAATTTATAGTTTTGTTTTAATTTTACCTTTTCAGTCTATTAGATAATTTTAATAACATAAACTGCGAATTACCTTTCAATTATACCAGCTCAACTTCATATTTACAAAATATGAGTTCAACTTTATAATTTCCTAGAACTTTTGTGCCAACTTAGCACCCTAAATTTGTAGAATGCAAGAACTAGAAAGAGAAACATAAAGGATACTGATGCCATTCACACAGTATCTCATCTTTACTTCATATGGCTATTCAAAATCCCAAGATCATATTTCTCTTAGTAGTGACCATATTTGTGCTTTCAGGTTGCTTCCATGTCGACAGAATGACAAATGAGGAATCTGGGAAGAACAGCAGCATTGATTTTGGATTCCCACTTTTTTAGGCATTTCTCTTGCAGAAATCTTCAGGGATTCAGTGAACATGAAACTGACACTATTTCTGGAGCTTCTCATCAAAATTCAGAACCAACACCACTTCGTTACTGATAAGCCTTCACTCTTCAGCAGTATCTATAGTGACACTTGTAGCATTCTGTACTATAAATTTTTACTCTATTTTTCTCTTGGCAAAAATATGTATAATAAAAACAGTGAAAAAGAATACATGATTTTTCAATGCAAAAACACTTGCACTTAAGCATGGATTTCAGTCTTGCAATATGATAACTATTCTGGTAGCATTTTGTGAGTTACAACTTTAAAGGAGCTAAGCCCTTAACGGTCAACCTACATGATGAGAAATTTTAACAGTAAACAGTTTTTAATCTGAAACTGATATGGGCCCCCAATTCAAGTATTTATTCCATTTATAACAAAAAAATTAAAAGGTTTATAAAATAAATCAAGTGCATCAACATAAAAAGAACCAAGTGACTGTTTATTTGTAGTAATCTTTTTTTTAATTTTTAAGGAAAATAAAAACATCTTATTTTCATAGAAAATTTATAAAACATGTTTACTTAAAAAAAAAAGGATAAAGTTTAAAATACTACCTTGTAGTTTGACGTTTTTTCATTCGAGGGATAGAACTGTTTTTTGTATCAAATGAGCACGTATTTTATTTTCTTAATATTTTAAGTACACATTTATATTTTTATTACTTTTACATAATTTTATATATATTTAATATGAACTATTACTAAATTTAATTTTATAAACAATATGGCATCTGACAATACATCAAAGAATTCTTAAATATATTAAAAAATTATTTCTTAAATTTAATTAAAATGAATATATATATATATATATATATATATTTAACAATTTTATGATAAAAAATATCTAATTAGATAGTATATTAATTAAAAATATTTATTTTATCAAATATTTATATTTCTATTAATATTTAAAATCTAAGAAACGAAAAAAATATTGAATGTATCTAAAAAATGCTAAAAAGATGAAACACATGTTACTCCTTTAATATAAAAATACCTTTGTCCCTTAAATGTAAAAACTTCAAACCATATGGTTATTTTTTAAACTATATCCTAAAAAATATTACTTTTCTACTTAGATAATATTTTAAATATAAAAAGTAAATTTGAAATAAATGAAATAAAAACTCCCTGTTTTTATTTGAAAACAAGTGACTTTATATAAAAATAAATAAAATTTAAAAAATTATCCTGTGATTTAGCATTTTTATACTTGAATGACAGAAGTATTTTTTGTATTAAATGAATAACATATGTTCTATTTTTTTTAGTATTTTTTAGATACATTGAATTTTTTCTCATTTTTTATATTGTAAATATTAATACAAATATAAATATTTAATAAAATAAATATTTTAATTAATTTAACATCCAATTAAATATTTTATAATTATAAAATTATTAAAATATAATATTTTTTAATGTTAATCAGATTTAAAAAATATTTCTTTTAAATAAAATTTTTATAATATTTATGAGTTCATTGATGCATTGTTAAATGTTATTGCTTATAAAATCATAATTTTGTAATAGTTCATATTAAATACATGCAAAACTATATAAATAAAAAATAAAAACATAAACGTGTACCTAAAAAATGTTAAGAAAATAAAACACATGGTACTCTTTTGATACAAAAAATATCTCCATTCCTCAAATAAAAAGGCATCAAACCACAAGATAGTCTTTTAAATTTTACTCTAAAAGAAAATTATAAAAAACATGTTAAACTTATTTTAAAAACTTTTAAATTTTAGTTATAATTTTAAAAATATAAAAAACTATTTTATATTTCTATTTTAAAAAAATAGCATAAGTAAATACAAAAATTCTATTTTTTATTTTTATTTGAACAGTTTTCTAAAAAGCTATAGTTTTTCTACGAGTAAACAAGCGCTTAATTTTCCTTTTCTTAACTATCTTTACTACAGGCAGCAATAACAAGCAGGAAAATGTTAGCTAAACTAAAGCTCAAATTGACAGAGAACAAGGGAATTTCTTAATTATATGTTTGCAGATGTTTGTTGATTCTGCTCTATGTTGTGACACAGTGCATCAATAGATCCAAGATTTAACATCCATTGTAAACTAAGGAAGATCAAAATTATTCATCTATATATACATATTTGCATGCATGTCAATATGCAATCCTATTCTGTTCAGGGAAAGGTTGAATAGAATACTGCTAACCAACTACTCTAGAAATATGCAAGTCCACATGTCAAGCTTATATGCAGACTGACCAAACTTATTGCTTGATGGAATATAGCAATGATGTAAGAAAACAATGGAAGAGCACACACTTTTCTCTGTCAATGAGTCTGACTGCTAGAACCACTTTTCCGTTTGAAATGCCCCAAATATGTTGCTTCTCATAAGGATTTTTGTAGGAGACAGATCAAATACCAAATCCTGTCATTAAATTCAATTTCTATGTTGACATGAACAAGGAAGATAACTTTTTATTTAAACCACCTTACTCTACCCAAACAAATTTATGTATCCTGTGACGAGAAAAGTAAAACAAATGTCCTGTGATGGGAGAAGTAAACCAAGTGTCCAGTGACAGGACAAATAAATACTGTTTAAAAGAATATATATGGAGAAAGGAGACTATATTTTCAAGTACATTCTTTTCAATTATCTATCATAGTTGAAAGAGGAAATGGGAATCTATATTTCACTTGAAGAAAAGAAAACAAAACATGGAGAAAGTACACAGCGGATTAATCAATTAATGTTTGATTTAATACATTACAAATTTAAAAGATTAAAAGAATAAAGAGGGGAACCAGTAAAGTATGAACCGCAAATGTGAAGATGCTCACCTGTGTGCTTGTTCCTGAAATCAAAAACCGAGCAGGACTGTGATTCTAAATTGCTGCTAAAATTCCATAAAAACACCATGGTTGTATCTTTTCATTTATGCCTCAGCTTCTATGAGCAGGAACAGAACCATAAAACAAATGAACCATCACTACATAATCTCCTCGCCCACGGGATCAACAGAGAAATGTATGGGAAGTGTTTTCTTGATGATGAGCTTAAATTTTGTCTTCCACATCTGCTTTTTCAATAGTTCAGACTATTTACAGTTAATCTTCTGACTAAAACACATGCAACAATGAGCAGATAAAATTGTAAAGAAGACATTACTGGTGATAAATAGAAAAGAAGAATAAAGAAACTATTCATTCTTCAACATTTCAAGTTTTTGACATATGAAAGTTCTAAACTTATATCCTAATCCCTACATCCATCAGCACTATCAAACAAATATTAGGTCTCTTAATAAGTTTTCTCAGAAGTAACAACCCAAACAGCTTGTTCAGCAACTTGAGCTTGAACATTAAAATAATACAGTACAGACAGCAGTATTAGTGGCAAGTAAGAAATGGTATAACAATTAAGACACAGATGATATTTTTGCCCTTTCCCCAAAAAGTTTTAATTATATCAGCAAGTTTTCTAAACATGTCAGAGAGTAGAAATTGAATGAAGTAAGCAAGCACGTAAGAACAAATATGGGTGCAATTGAGACGAGCCGAGCTTTTGAGTGCTCAGGCTCGGCTTGCTTAAACCGAATTAAAGCTCGAGCTCCCTTAATTGAATTACAAAATATAAAGCATCAATTAAAATACATAGAATAAATTCTAAGAAACAATAAAAAAAAAAAGTCGTACATCAGAATAAAATAAATTCCATAGTTTGTGACAATTTCATCCTTAATATAAGCATTGTATTAAAATTTAAATGTCTACAATAAAAAAAAATTAATTACTATATTCACTTGTATTAAATTAAATCATTCACATTAATAATCATTGTACATGTATATATTCTAGCAAATATATATTTCGGTTTGTATTACTTGCTAAATTATAATAGCGAGAATTTTTCTTAAATATAGACAAAAATGCAAACTCTAGAAGAGACTTAAATAAGAAAAGATATTATCAAGCTATAAACGAGCTTATTGTCAAGCTCCTATCAAGCTTATTCACAAGCTAAATTCTCAAGCTCATAAATGAGCCAATTCATGAGGTAGTTCTCAAGCTTTTAGATGAGTTAGTTCACGAGCCACTGGTGAGCTTATAAACGACCTAGCTCACGAGCTCAAACCAGCCGAGCACTAGAAAGCTAGAGCTCGGTTCAGCTTGTTGCTAGTCAAGTTCGTAAATCAAACTCGAGCTCGGCTTGTTTAGCTTAATAGCTTGAACGGGCTTTTATCAACCCGAGTTTCAAGTAGCTCGTAAGCAACTCAACTCATTTGCAGCATTAAGAACAAGCCCATTTTTAGGCCAGATAAAATGAATTAGATATTTAAAAAGTGAACAAAAAGAAAGCTTAGTACAGAAGAGCCACATCCATTAATTCATTGGGTTTCTTACATCTTTGTATTCTCTGCTGCCCATAAACATTTCAAATGCCTCCACTGCAAAATATGCCAACAACTAACAATGAAAGGAATGGAAATGATAATTAATAAGATATTGTAGGATGTAAAAGCAAACCTACATGACCGAAATCTTGTCACTACTCCATGAGTATATTCCTGACTGCTGAGATTAAAATTGGAGCCTGCTCACCACATATAAACGAGAAATTATAATCATGTGATATGGTAAGGAATAATTATTGTCCAATAATATGCATATCGTCAATAACACAAGTCAAATTGATTCTTCAATTAGCCAATGAAATGAAGTCTCCAAGGGGATGACAAGACAGTATGCTAATAACTGACTAGAAAATCACAATACACCTCTTGCTTCAAAGTTGAAACACACCTTGAGTAGATTGGACAATCAAGGAGGGAAATTCTTTTGTCAACGTTTCATGAGATGCCAATGCATCATCTATAGGTTCACCAAGTGCACTCTCATCAAATGATATAAGATGCACAAACTCCAAACCATAGTTGAACTCCTGCCACCAGAAAGCATTCCATCTCCATGTCAAAATTTACCAACAGAATCCAGTAATTGGAAGGTATTGCAACATCAGAGGTACATCTAAAGGGAGAAAACTGTAAATATCAATGTCTTTCATATAAAGTAAATAACTTGGTAAAATGAGGTGAAGAGACTCTCTACAACTTCCTTCTCGAATAAAGCAGTCCTTAAGCATTTGCATGGTTGCAACTCATTTATCATAAAGTAAGCCTAAGCAAGAATTGAAGGACCCAAAATATTTATAATTTCATTCAGATTAATTCCAAAATAATTCATAAGAACTACAAATAACTTCGAAATATATGATTCCAAACCTCCCCTTTTCGAAATATAGGAAGAATATCATCTTCTACTTCAGATTCATAATCCACATTAATTAGCTCCTGAAAAAAGTGCCATGAACATGAGTCAAACAAGCATAACCTAACAAAGAAGTCAAAGCGTATATGTTTGGAAGTCAAAAGGAAATATGATTGTTAAGTAATATAGTTTTGGTGTTTACATGTCAGGGCGTACATGGCAGTATGGCATTACATGCTCCTTGAGAACTTTCAAATAGAAAGGGTTCTCATAAAACTTTGTAACATCTTCCTTTCTTTGGAAACGCATGAAAACAGCATGCGTATAATTTTCTACCGTGTCACTGGAGATGCGCCCTTCAGAAGAAAATAGAATGTCTACATGATTACATAAACATATGATGGTTCAAGAAATACACGGGCATTCCTAGCCCAAAAAATTTGCTCCTGAATTCTGGGTTCATACAACAATTGTAATTCCACTCTACTAATAAATAATTAGATGACATCATCTAAATACAATGAAATTAAACATAGTAAATAGTACTGAGCATTGATTTTTTCCATTTAATAGCAAACGTTAAAGTGAAGAAATCTGAATCAGAGGTACAAATCAAGGAAAACTTACCCAAAGATACTGCAAGAATTCCCCGCATTTGATATTGGGAAGTGTACAAATAATCTAGCATGTCATTCTCATCCTCTTTAGACAAATCTTGCTTTGCTTTCAGCAGACAGATGTGTTCCACCACTTTTCTGCGTCAACACAGATAAATTCTCTATTATGGAATAATTGAATGTCCATCTGAATGCATGATCTAACTTAAATAAATGATTTCTCACAGTTGCATACACTCTCTAATGACATCTCTCGACTTAAAATATCCTTTTTGCTTGGATTATCAATTTTAGCCAATCCTTTAAATTTTATCAATATTTACAACCTCAACCTTTTCTCACATATGTTTCAATTTAAGCAATTACTCTAGGAGCGCCATTAAATCTAATGCAAAATTATTTATAATGAACCGAATATGCTAATAAAAAGAATTGTTACATGTCTATGCCATTTTTTATTATGCCACAATATGATACAAATATAAAGTTATAGCTTTATTTAGAACACTTAATTATCAGCCATAATATGTAATCCCTAGCTCAGTTAAGCCCAACCAATTCAAAAATTGTACGAGCTTGGTCTTATATTTTCTTTTGGCTTGGTCTAACCAATCCAAATCTATACTTCAAACATTTATTTAGATAAACACTTAGAAATAGACCAACTCAGCTTCACCAAATATAAGAAGTATAAATTTAAATATGCATTTTTCTTCCCAGACCATGTTTAAACAAATAAATAGGTAGAAACCTTTGAACATGAACATAAAATTAAAATTACACCTCTAACTAAACTTGACCCCAACCCAATTTCAAACAAATGCAAGTGCAAGTAATATAAGTTTGAGCAGGAATTTAGTAAAATAAGATAATATTACTAATTGCAAATTGTCCAACTAGATAATATTTTTAATTAATGAAAGTTTTTATTAAACATGCTTGTTAGTCTAACAAATTCTATTATTATTATTATTACTCCCTCCATCCAGAAAAGACAATTCATTTCTTTTCCTTTTCGTCCATCTCAAATTATAATTCACTTTTCTTTTAATTGTTAAGTGAATAACTAATAGTAAAAATGTCCTTCATTTATTAAATATAAATATAATCACGTATACTGAATTTCCACTTTCTTGCTTCAAAATTATAAATTTTTATTCAATCCATTTTGAGTTTCAATGTAATACTGAAACTCAAAAAGTTACAAATCATTCGACAACAATGGACGAGTTGGCAGTTAAAATGTCTAATGGTATCAACTATAAAAGATATTAACTTTCTTAATATATTCGTAATTGAAAGTGATAATTCTTTCAGGACAGAGCGAGCATTTTTCTTTTTTTCTTTTTTCTAATTTTTGGGTCCAATTAAAATCATTAGCATAAATAAATAAATAAATGTATGAACCTTTTCTTCTCCACATTGAAGCTTGAACTCTGAACATTTGAAGCTGTAATTGCAAATCTCCCATACGGCAAACTGATTCTGCCATCCACTCGTGATACTGTAACCAAAGGAATATTTAATACAAAACAACTTCCCGCAAAATCAAATTCAAATCACAACGAAACTCACCATTTAAAGCGACATCGTTTCGGCGGAGATGATGCATGTGAAAATTAGGGATGGAGAATGTTGGGGTAAGAGATTGAAGGAGCATCGTTCCAACACACTCCACTGGCCACTGATTCTTCCCTTTCTATTTTTCTTTATTTTTTTATTGTTTCCCTTAAATTTCATAAAATAAAAAGGATTTGGTATTTGAGGATTTGGGAGAGGAATTGTGGCGGTGATTTCATTTGCATTTTTTATTTTAATTAATTGGGGAAAGGAAAAACTGATGGTGGAGGAAAATAACGCCTCTACTTGTTCTTTTTCTTTTTCTTTTTTTAAATCAACGTCTCTATTTGTTTAAATACTAGTTTAAATATAGTCCTTAGAAACTAAAATCTGGCGCCTTTTTCTTTTCTCAATCACAAAATTACCCTCCGCAAACAAATTATTCGATTTCATTAAAATTTATAAATTTATAATATTATTCGGATCAAAAGATAAATTTAAAATTTATGAATTTATAAATTAAATATAAAAATGATAAATTAATAATCATAAAAAAATAGATTAATGATTTATTTTTCTTTTTTATTTAGAATTAAGAATTATCATGAAATAACATAAATTTATCAGAAATAAAAAAAAAGTATTATAACAATTTATTATTTTTAGAATAGTAAATCTTAAAATATTTTTTTTCTAAATATAAAACTAAAGCTCTAAAATAAAATAAAAAAATTGGAGAGCGAGTAACTTTTCTAAAATTTATAAATTTAAATTATTTCTTTTACCAAAATATAAAGTTAAGTTAAATTTATAAATTTTATAAAATCAACTTATCTAGTAACAATATAATAGGTTGATAGTAACCGCTAAATTTTAATTAAGTAGTCAGATATTTAGCAAAAGAAATTATTTATATCTCAATTTTAATTACAATATACAATTTAAAAATAAAACTATTGAAAAATTATAATTATTATATATGCATACATTTTAATCATACTAATTTTTTATAAAGGTGTTTCTCACGTTACTCAGTCATTATATAAACTCACTAGAATTATTTGTTTTTCACTTTGGTGGTATAGTTGGGAAGTTAGAATAATTATTATATTATGTAATGGGATTTTTTTCCTTTTCTAATTTAATATACTTCAAATCAATTTTAGACTGTTACACTTTATCTTAAGAGATAATTTATTTTAGGTAAATTTAGTTTCGATAATACGTTTACATTAAATAGTATATTACTTATTTTCTAATAAAAGTAATATTTTATCTTAAAAATTTTGTTTATATTCTCTTTTATAGAAAGAAACAACTTTAAATGTAACGAACCAGAACTAGATCACATGAGATATTGTCCGTTTTAACCCCCACTTGTCTTACGATTTTGTCTCCTTGGTTGATTCGAGAACTTCCCAGAAAGTCATTCATCCTAAAATTTCTCTGAACCAAGCACGTTTAACTTTGGAATTCCTATAACTCTATAGTCAAATTACCAAAAAGCACCTCATGTGATTAATTACAACCCTTTACATATATGTTATCAACCATTCCCCACCCTATTTTTATGTGCAATTCGATTCATTCATGAACCCCCATTACCTTAGAGTGTTGCCATCCTAGAAGCCTGCCAAAAGCCGCTCCTTGTCAAAATATCCTATCCTTGCCCCGGTGTCCACTTCCCGCCTTCATTGGACCGCTTCTCTAGGCCACACTGTCACATTAAAGAATAATGGTTGGTTTTATTTTTTATTTTTAAATTTGTTTCTTATTTTAGTAAGTTCAAAATTTTTAAATCTGATTTAGATCTTGTTTTTCATTCTTGTGTTGTTTGCTTTAATTTTTATTAAATGGACTTTATTAATGCCTCCCCATATGGAAAATTTATTCATGAGAATTAAGGCATAACTAAATAATTAATTTTAAATTTTAATGAAAATTATGGAACCAAATTAATAGATATCTTATTGAAATAAGGATTATGAACCATTCAAATTTTGTTAATAAACAAGGACTAATGTAAATAACCATAAGCTTGATTGATAGCAATCATTTGGCATATGATGTCCAAGGGTGTAAAAAGAGCAGCTTTCAGAAGTGATGATTAAGCAAAACAAAACATAAATCTAGGCCCATAGAAGAGAAAATCAACTTGTTTTAACTAATCCAAACATAATACAAACAAGTATGTGCACATGCATTTATAAAGTTATGGATTATTTTCTTTTGAGTCTCCTTTTTTCCTTAGTCTCTTTGTGGCTAGGATTTTGTAGGTCTTGTCATAGTCTTATCCTCAAGAGTTCGTCCTTCATTTAGGGTCTTCGTCCATCTGGTGGTGGGTCGATGGGGTCATCAAGTAAGGCTTCAAAGTACAAAATTGGTGTTAGATTCAGAGTCAAGGAGTGAGGATGTGATTAAGGTGAAGCTGTGTCTTATGGTAAAAATTCTGACCAAAGAACATGTTAATGCTGACATTATGAAAATGACTTTCAATCAGATCTGGAAATTGAATAAAGGCTTTGGGATGAAAGAATGGTCTAAACACTTATGTATTTTCCAATTCTTTCATATGAAGGATAAGAAGAGGGTTCTAAAAAGAAGTCCATGGTCTTTGATAATCACTTATTGCTCCTTCATGAGTTGGATGAGGATGTAATTTCTTTAGAGATAAAATTTAAGGGGGTTTAATTCTGGGTTAGGTTTCTTAATTTACCTATTTTCAAAATAAACGTGAACACTGCCAAAACAATTAGAGAACATATTGACAAGGTGATTGAGGTGGATAAGGAACACCCTAGAGGGTGGTGGAAATATGTATGAGTAAGGGTGGAGTTCTCCATTGCAAAACCGTTGATTAGGGGTATCATGGTCAAATATCATAACAAGGCTTCAAGGCGGGTGCTGTGTCACGACCCCATCTGTGGGCCCGTGACCGGCACTAGGGAATGGGTAGGCATAAGGCCACCGAATCCAGAAGTAAGCCTGACACTCACTAACTCAATAAAATCTCATCTTATTTTACTGATGTTATAATTTATCTTAACTGTTAAATCTTACATAATTAATTCGGTCTGCTAGAAGAATTAGGTGAGACCCGAAACTACAGAAAATTACAACTGATACACCTACTATTTATACTGCGGAGAATCTAAGATTTTACAAGTTAAAATACCAAATAAATTACATCACCCGATGATGAAGGAGTCGGGTTACTAGATAAGAGTCGCGGGAAGACTAACAGTCACGGATATGAAAAACAGTAAAATTGAGACTGTTAGTCTCGAGAGTGAGTTAAAATCATATATTCAAAAACATTTGCATATACTTCGATCATACATTTATTTAATTTGAAGTAAACATAAGTCATGTAAAAACATACGTGTCATGCCATGCTTAAATAAAATAATTTTCACACACAACGGGACGGGGTACTTCAGTAGAACCCTAATCCCAAACAACATCTCGATCAATCTCATTCCTGACATCTCGACTAATCTTAACTCTAACATCTCGACTTATCTCATTCTAACAAGACTGGTGCCCAGAGAGCGAAGCTCGATTAGGGACCTTACCTCCAATCTAGTCACTTGTCTTAGCCTTTCGGCTCTCTTAATCCAACAGGTCTGGCGCCCAGAGAGCAAGCTCGATCAGGATCCTTACCTCTAGCCTGAACACTTGATTTCCAACTAAGCCGATGCCTAGAGAGCAAGCTCGATCAGGGACCATATCTCCAGCAAACACACTCTACTAAGCCTAGAGAGCGATGCTCGACCAGGGCAAGTCCTAAACTTTCCTTTTAAATTTACCATTTTACCCCTTTTCCATCACTCACGAATTTATACCGGTACACTTATCCAACCAATAAGTTCTAATATCGTCTCATCCCGTGTCATCATGCAATTATAAAATCAATGGTAAAGAAAATGATACATAAATGAATAGTAATCAAAAGCATGATACAAATGAATAATAATTAAATGAAAAATTTGAACTTGCAATAAAATAATCATGATAGCAAATCAAAAATTTATGCATGACATATGCATAATCGATATATGATTTTAACTCACAGCTTTGGCGACCTCCTAGCTCTACTTCGGTGCCTCGATTGGAGCTAGCCGAACAGACGGATTATCTAATCACAAAAAACAATTTATCAAAATGCTGAAACAATTGACCATTAATCCTAGGTCTAGATTCCTAGGACTGACTGTCTAAGAATCATGACTCGAGTAAATTCTACCAAAAATTCAGCAGAACCTCCCCTAAAATACGGACGTTTATCCCCCGTAAAACGGGTCCAGGACCTGCCAGAAAAACACTTCAAATATTTAATAATTTAATACAACGGGAGTCTGGTTCCCAAGACTTTACTATTTTTTCCGACTCCTCCACACAACACAGAATCACGACTACGGCAAGCAATTCGATAAACAATTATTTTTGACTCACAAATATGATCTAATACTTAACACAAATTAATAAACATAAATTAAATCAAAGAATTCTTAAATCAATGGCCAGAGAAAATTACCGAGACACTTGATTGCTCGGTCGACTCGCCTCCAGCCACCGGAGTTCGGTCAACGATCCGAATACACTATCGGACTCGAAATGACGCGTTGTTGATGATCCCCATTTCTAATTTCCCGATCCGACTCCCGATCGTTGATTTGCAAAATGAGTCTGATCGCCACGAAACAAATGCCATTGCGAAGCTTGAGCTGAAGAGAATCGGGATATGTCCTCCGATTATCCATCCTCCGCCGGAGCTCGCTTGAAAACGTGGTTGCCATCCACTTTCTCTCTCTACCGCGGACTTCCATCTCTAGCCACCATTCATGTCGTCGTCGCTGCCAAAAGGAAGCTCTCGCCGAGAGGAGTCGATCGCCAAAAGAATTAGTGGCTACCGTCGCCGGAATCGCATGCACGGTGGCAAGGAAGCTTCGACTGCCTTCCTCCTCACGCATGTTGTCCCTGCGCCCCCGGCGGTCGGCCTCCGACTCCCGCAGCTCCTCCTTTCCTCTTCTCCCCCGCATTTTCTCTCTCCCCGATCTCTTTTATTTTTCTTTCTTCTCCATATCGACTTTTGGTCCCTGAACTTTTCTTTCTTACCTTTTGGTCCCTCAACTTTTTAAATTACTAACAATTTCGTCCTGCAAAAATTACAATTAACCCCCAAACTTCTTTTTAACCTTTCAATTAAGCCCCTAATATTTAATTTGGGCTAAATTAGAATTATTGGAAATACACAATTACATATCTACCCCTGGCCGACATATTTATTTACAAAAATACCAAACATACAAATTTTCATTAAACCCCCATAATAATAAAATTTTACTTTTAATCCTCATCCCAAAATAAATCTCCAATTTAGTCCTAACACACAATTAAATTAAATAATCAATTTGCTAAATATTTTACAACTTAAAATTTAATACCACTAGCTAATTACAATACCAATGTCCCCAAAATTCTTTTATGAAAACACCATTTATAAATTCTTCCATAATTCTCCAATATATATTTTATTTATATAAATATGCATTTGGGAAAAATTTCGAATAACCAAAAATATAATTTATTTCTCAAAGGATTTACTTAATTAATTTCTTAAAAATTGAACTAATTAGATATAGAAAATAACTTATTTATTTGTCTAACATTAAAATTCCCATTAATCATTCCAAATTATACCAAATAAAAATTAAATTAAATTAATTTAAATAAAAATTATTTATTAATTATTATTAATAAAATCATTATTAAAAAAAATTTCGGGTATTACATGCAGTTTGTTTACGAACGGCTTGAAAATTTTTATTATGGATGTGGTCATCTAAGGCATATACTGATATTGACTGTAGTAACTCAAAAGGATTGCCAAGGAAAAATGAGTATCAATATAGTGAGTGGATGAGGGCTTCCCCTTTGAAGTTTTTAAGAAAAGCCAAAAGAATGATACAAAAAGAGAAGAAAATATTATCAAAGAACTAGTGAGAAAACTGAATTTTAATGAAGGCCATAAGGAAGGTAGTAATGGTGCATTGAGAAATAAAAAAGCTATAGAAGCATCATCTGCTAATGTTAGTCTGGATGGGTAGAAGGATGATTAGAATGAGAGGATAGTCGTTGCTCAATTTGGTAGAAAGGACGTCTGAGAAGAAGACATGGATGGTGAACCAGGGGTAATGGTTAGGGACTTTCTACACGTAGGGCACAATGTTAAGGACGTGCATGGGACTATTGTACGTGAAACACCCATGATGTAAAACTTAATACTTACTAATACTGGGACTCTAAAAGGGACTGGTGATAGTGGCAGACGTTGGAAAAGAGAAGCTCAAATTGGAGTTGTTCACGGTAGTACAGTACATGTCTTTGAGCAAGGAAAACACAAGTTTGTCTAAAGGTTTTTATTGAATCTGGTGATTTAGAAGACGGTGAGAGAGATAAGCTTAAGAGGTCAAGAAATGGCTGCAATGTTTCCACCTTTGATTTATCAGCCAACTCGAATAATAATATTTGGAATCCGCCGGGAGCCATGAAACACTTATTCTAGAACTGTAGGGGTTTGGGAAATCTCCTGAATAGTTTGTACCTTGCTTGATTTAATTCGCAAAAATTTCCTGATGATGGTTTTTGTTTCTGAAACTAAGTTAAGTAGTGATGACTTTATTATGATGTATAGTAGTTTAGGTTTTTCAAATGTTTTAGTAGTTGAGAATAAGGGTTATAGAGGTGGATTGGGTCTTTTAGATCATCCTCTCTCAATTATATAAATGTATATGTTAATGACTTAGGGTCCAGGATGAATTGGCGTGTTACGGGCTTCCATGGTGGTCTTGGGATCTTTTAGATGAGTTAGGAGCTGAGCCTCATGGTGCTTGAATTGTTGGTGGAGATTTTAATAAGATTATATGGGATAATAAGAGGAGAGGAGGTAAGGATAGGAATTTTCACGATGATGCTAAGGTCTAGAGAGGCTGTGGAAAGGGGGGTCTAAAAGATTTTTGGGTTTTATAGGGAATAAAATTACGTAGTGTAGAGGTAACAGAGATCATTTGGGTATAATGGAAAGACTCGATAGAGTTTTAGGTGATGACGCTTGGAGTAACTTATTTCCTAATTATGGTGTTCTTACCCTAACGAGAGCAAACTCTAATCACGCCTTGGTGATTTGTGATGGAGAGTATATGCGAGTATGTTGCATGGGCAGAAATGAAAAGGTTGGTAGATTTGAAGCACATTGGGTGAAAAGGGACAACTGCGTTGGGATTGTGAAAGATGGGTATATCAGTTATGGGAGTGACACAACTAGGATCTCTGGCTACAAGAGGATTCATGGTTGCATGCAGTCTTTGATGAGGTGGAATAAACTTGTTGTTGGAGATATTAAAGTGCAACTACTTGACTTACAGTCTTGACTTAGAATTATTCAAAGCCGTGAGCCCTCACTTGCTACTATTCTAAAGTCCTAAGCTGTGGAAAATGAAATTATTGTTCTATTAGAACGGGAGGAGATTTTTTGGAGACAAAGGGCTAAAGCTCATTGGTTAAAGGAGGAAGATAAAATTATGGCCTATCTTCACTTTAAAGCTAATCAAAGACGGAAAAGGAATTTCATTGGTGGTATTTATGATGAGCGGGGGTTTGGTGAAGGGAGGAGGAAGTTGTTGGGGTTGCTATTGATTATTTTAAAAACATATTTGTCTCTTCAAACCCATCCCAAATGGATGCTACTCTTGAAGGAGTATGAATGCCTTTGAAGCATGAAACATTGTCAAATCTTACAAAGACCATATACCATAGAGTAAGTCCTTCAAGCTCTTAACCAAATGCATCTGGATAAGGCCCCTAGTCCTGATGGTATGCCTCATATTTTTTATCAAAAGTTTTAGTTTATTGTTGGTTAGGATGTATCTAATGTTGTGCTTGATATTCTAAATGGTGCCCCTTATCCTCCCTCTTTTAATCACACCCATGTTGTTCTGATCCCAAAGATTAACCAACCTAATTCCCTGAAAGACTTCAGACCCATAAGCCTCTGCAATATGATATATAAAATTGTGTCATAAATGCTAGAAAATTGATTGAAATTGATTCTCCCTGATCTTATTTCTCATCACCAAAGTGGTTTTGTTCATAATAGGTTGATTAATAATAATATCCTGGTAGCCTTTGAATGTTTTCATCATATGAAAAATAGGAAGAATGACAAGAGAGGTAATTTGGCCCTTAAACTAGACATGAGTAAGGCCTATGATCTTATTGAGTAGAGTTTTATAGAACATGTCATGAGTAGAATGGGATTCCCTCATGGTTTTATTTCTATTACTATAGGGTGCATTTCTTCTGTTTCTTTTCTATTATGATTAATGGTCACGCTCATGGCTATTTTAGTCCTAAAAGAGACCTTAGGCAAGAGGATCCTCTTTTCTCCTTTTTTTATTCTCTGTCCTGAAGTGTTCTCAAGTCTACTGACAAAGGCTGAATCGGAAAACAAGCTTCATGGTATTGGGGTTGCTCGTCATGCTCTTGTGGTTTTCCAGTTATTCTTTTGCAGATAACTCCATTATTTTCAGTAGGGCGATGATGAATGAGATAGCAAAAATTAAGAGGATTATGAGCAATCTTTAATCAACTTTGATAAGTCAAGCATTTCTTTCAATGGAGGGGTTCCTTTGGCGAGAAGAGAGTTATTATGTCAAGTATTAGGGGTACAAGAGGTTCCGAAGCATGAAAAATATTTGGATCTTCCTACTATAGTCGGTAGATCTAAGAAATAGGTTTTTAGCATGATACATGATCGAGTTGGTAAGAAATTATCTGGCTGGAAAGAAAAATCCCTTTCAATTGCTCCTAAAGAAGTCCTCATTAAATCCATGGTTCAATCAATACCCATGTATGTGATGAGTGTCTTTATATTGCTAAAGAAATTGCTAATGGATATTCAATCTTTAAGTGCTAATTTTTAATGGGAAAAATCAAAGTATCATAATAATATTCATTATCTTTAATGGAGCGAGTTATTCATTCCTAAGAAGTTAAGAGGCATGTGATTTCAAGATGTCAAGGCTTTTAACAAGGTGCTATTGGTGAAACAAAGTTAGAGATTATTATAAGATCGTTTTTTCCTTATGGCTCGCATTTTAGAAGAAAAATACTTTTTGAATTGTGGATTTATGGATGCTGGATTGGGTCACAATTCAAGTTACACATGAAGGATCATTTTTGGGGCGGGGGATTTGTTAAGGAGGGGAATTCATTGGAGAGTTGGAAGTGGAACTTATATTCAAATTTGGCAAGATAAATGGTTGCCTCATCCTTCGACTTTTAAGGTACTTTTTACATCTCCCCCAAATTTAGTAATATCTCATGTATGTGACCTGATAAATGTTGATCTTAGAACGTGGAAAGAGGATTTGATTCGACAAGTCTTTGTGTATTCTGTGTTGAGACGATTTTGAGCATTCCTTTAAAAAGACGAGCACAAGTGGATAGGATAATCTGGCACTATACTAATAATGGCATTTATAGTGTGAAGTCTAGGTACCAATTAGCTATAGAGAGGGAGTCTCATATTACAGCTTCTCCATCGATTTTGTGTGCTGTTTGGAATAAAATTTAGGGTCTAAAAGTTCCTTTAAAGGCTAGACATCTGACTTTGAAGGCTCTTCATAGTATTATCCTAACGAAAGGCATCAGTGGTAGCAGAATGAACACATACATTGGTGGTTGTGACAAATATGGAGAAGTGACGGAGTCAATTGAGCACATATTAAGAGATTGTCATTAGGCGAAAGGGATATGGTTTGGAAATATTTTGGGAATTAATGCTTTTAATAACTCTATTCCTTTTACATAATGGTTTATGCACCTCTTGAACTGTTGTAACCAGGATTCGGCTGGTATTGCGTGTTATCTAATATGGTACTATCCAAGTATATTGGCTTTTAATAATATTAAAATGGATCAGATATTGGTAATTTCACTAGCACATAAAATGATTCATAAGCTCCGGGTGATCTTATTCTTGAGGATTCACGCTGGGTTCCTCCTCAAGATGGTTGGATGAAAATTAATACTGATACTAGCTTTCATGGAAATGGCAGTTGGGGTTTAGGGGCGATCATAAGAGACAGTAGAGGTGATGTCCAAGTAGCATCAAATATGGTTCTACGTTGTGGATGCGGGTTTGAAGAAGCAAAAGCAATGGTTATCTCTAGGGGGTTACAAGTGGTTGTAGATATGTTTAGATTATTGTACTAGAGAGCAATTGCCTTACAGTGGTGGTGAAACTTAAGGATCCAAAGGAATCGATAAATGAAGTTGGGAGTATTATTCAATCTATCAAGGAACAAAGTGCAGTTCTTTCATCAGTACAATAGTCCCATGTTTCGTAGAGAAGGGAACAAAGTGACTCATCTTCTAGCATCGTGAGCTTCTAGTTTTATGCCTAATTTTCTTGTTCTTCCATTTCCATTAAGTTTTTCTGAAATTGTCAAAAATGACAAGGTTTTGCTATAGTCTCCAATGCAGTCTTAATGTTTCTCAAAGTTAAAGATTAAATACTATTTACCTCTTAAATTTTGGTTTAATATATAAGTTGGTTTTGCATCTTTTCTTTACATCAAAACCTCTTTGAATTTTAATAAAAATAGTGTAAATTACTAGATCCCTCTGAGGTTATGTGAAATACACAAGTGGGTCTCTCATTTTTCAATAATACATTATTGATATCCTTAAGGTTTACTTTAATATACTTTTTCATCCTTCCGTCAAAATTTCAGAGAATATTCTGATAATCAAAGTATAATAATTTTTAATATTTCAAAACTGCCCTCGAAATATATTACTATTTCTCCCTCGATTATGATACAATACATCAATAGGTCCTTAAATTTTAAACTGAAATTAATTTTCTTTTTATCAATTAGTACATTGTATTAACGTAACAAAATAATCTATAACAAAAACTTATTATAAAATTTAAGTTTCTCATAAATAACTATAATAAGAACTTCAATAAAATAGATTATGATAATAAATTTTGATAATTAATTATAAATTATAACAATTAAGGTGAATGTGATAAGTTTGCTATGACATATTTTCAAAATCAACTCAAATAATTTTATATAAATTCTTTGTAATTTACTGAGTTACTAAAAAGTTAGTAAATTTAGTCTCATAATTACAATATAATCAATAAAGTCACAAGTTTTTGTTTATAAATTGTATATAGAAGCTTTCTTTAAATTTATAAATATATATTTTTAGTGAAATAAAATTTGAATAATAAAAATATAATCATAGATGCATTATTAAGTTTTATAAATAATATTAAATATAATTATATTCAAATTTATAATTAAATTATCATAATTATAATTTATCTTGAATATATAATAAAATTTTCAAAAATCATTTTCTAAGATGTTAAATTTGATATATAATAATTTTAATATATGATGAGAGGGCCAAAGTAATTTTAATATAGCATAAGAGGGTCGTAGTAATTCATCCTATAAGATTTCATAACATTTTAAGAGTAAATTTATATTTTCACATTATATTAATGGCTTATTTTAATGGAAGGGAGAAATAATATATTATACTAAACTTTAGGGAGATTATAATGTATTATTAAAAAAATGAGAGATCGACTTGTGCATTTCACATAATCTCAAGGGAGCCGTAGTAATTTACCCATAAAACCAACAACTATATCTTCTATGTTAGTTGAAAGACTAAACTAGTAATTTAAGATTATAATTTAATTATTAAATTTATTATTAAGTATCAGACTCGTCCAAAATTAATCTTATTATCAAATTAAAATAAGATCTTATTTTTAACATGAGTTAGTTTTAGTTTCTAATTAAAATAATAAATTTTAGTGCCTAATTAAAATAATAAATTTAATATTCTTTTATTTATTTATATCTTTTACTTTTAGTATAATTTGACCTTAAAAATATTTACACGTACTTAAAATACTTATTTTTATTTAATATTATTAAACTACGATACATTTAAGTTTTAAATTTTTGAATAAGATAAATAGTTTGATGTTATTATTTTTATTAGACACTAAAATTAAGTTATATTAAAAATAAAAATCTTACTCGTGTTGATATTATTCGAATAGTTGATACAAAAATTCATTTTTAGAAAACAAGATTATCGTGATTTCTTCATTGAGAGTGGATTTGTCAATTTTTAGATTTCTTCTGTAAAACTAGTTAGTGTCTAGATTATTTTACTATATTAAGACATACTTATTCAATTTAATATTTACTTATAATATAGTTTAATTATAATATATAACAAAATAGTAATAGAATGATATTTTTTAACTAGAAATATTTATTTTATAAAAATAACTAGAATTATATTATATAGTAATTTAATAATATTGTTGTAAATATAAGTGATTTTAAAATATTAAAATTTGTTTGAATTAGATTGTATTAAAAATAAAAAAATTAGAGTAAGAAAAAGAATATTAATTAATTATTTTAATTAGACACTAAAACTAAATTGTGCTAAAATAAAATTTTATTTTAATTTAATAAAATTAACTTTGAACGAAATTGATTCTTGATAATAAGTTTAAGGATCAAACTATAATATTAAATTATTAGTTTAATTCTTCAACTAAACGAAAGAAATAGTAATTAGATTTATTAAAATTAAGGAATTTTGATATAATAAGAAAAATATAGGGACCGGCTTGTATAGTAAACTAAACTTCATGGGTAAAACCCTAAAATTATTATAACTAAGAAGTGATTAAATAACGTTATGTGAATATTCAATTTTTCACTGAGTTGGCATATATTAGTATTTAGCAGAGTTATTCGCTGATATTTGATTGTTTGTTAGTATTTTTGTGATAGTGATTGAACTTTAATTAATTTCTATTAGTTTTAGTCTTTCTTAATTAGTCTTATTTGGTTCGTATTTAATTAGAAGCTTTTGACTAAGTCATTTTATATATCTTCTTATTTAATACCTATTGTAATCATATTATGTTTAGAATTTTATCTTTAGAAACTCAAAGGCATAATCTTTGAGGGGTAAATATGCCTCTTTATACCTTTATTCCTTTTTCTTTATAAATATTAGGTCAAAGATTTTTTATGTCTTTAGATCTTTTTTAGATTTTCTGTAAGTTACTAATTGTTCATATCATTTAGTATTACAGCACAACTTCAAAACAAGTTTGTTTATTTATCTAACTCTTATGAATTAGTTTTTATCAAAAAAATTCGATTTTGCAATAGAAGTAAGGCTATTCTGCCTTAGTTTAATAACTCAGGATTATCTTATTACTTTTTATTTGGTTTTGAGTTGAGGAAAAAAAAATAAAGGTTTTTGCCCTAATTTCTAAAATTTATTTTTTAATTATTTATTCATTTAATATTGTGATTGTTGAAAATTCTCTCTGTCAATTTTGAAATCATATTCTTTATTTCCAATTTATTTGCATCATAATCCGATTTATGGGTTTGTGAGTAGCGCTAGAAAATAAATAGACATAAAATCACGAAACCTATAGCAAACCTAACATTAATAAATTATAATTATGCATGTTTATACTTAAAATATTTTAATAATATTCGACAATCACAATTATTTTATATAACTGTAAAATAAATTCGTTTCTTAATAATTTAAGTTAACATGTCATTAAATAGTATAAGATTTCAAATCATAATAAAATAAATCTTAACATAAATATTAGTGTCTAGAAATTAGATACAGAAAAATACACGAAGCAATTCACTAAATCTGAAGATGAATGGAATCGGGATAGCAAAATAATGGAGCTGTAAGAAGTCCTAACTATCACCAGAAAAATAAATTTGATATTGTCAGTCTAAAGAGTGAGTTAAAATCATATAATCTCATATAAATGTAACTACCGAAATAAAATAATTATATAATATATTTATAGAAATAATTAATTACGCCCCATGTCATTTATTTTAAATAATTTATATATTAGTAGGATGAGAATATTAGCAGAACTCTATACTCCAATTATATTAACTGATAGGCTCTCTTATTTCTAATAAGACTAGCGTCCATTGAGCAAAGCTCAACCAATAATCTTTTTTCTGGCAATTTATGAATCTCGTAAGAGAGTTATGTTCGACTGCACATCACATATATAACTCATTTTACATGTCTTTGATATTTACTGATGTGCATGTAGTCCTAATGCAATCCATTAACTGGCACATTCTATTATAGTCCCCATATTGGATTATATTAAAATTATAGCAATAATAGTATGCAAAATAATGATAATATTAATAATAACATCCAATTTAATATTGAATACTAAAATAGCAGTATGGATTAAATCATAACAGTAATTAAAATACAGTAATAACAATAGAAATAAGAAAATAAAGATAATAGTAATTAATGATATCGATAATAATAGTAATAATAAATTTAATAATATTAAATTAAATAGTCACATGATGTAGAAAGTGTTGATTATATCTGGCAATTCATGTCTTGTTGTATCTAATCGTGTCGTGTCTAATCATGTCGTGCCAAGATATGTATAACATAAAAATAGTTAACCCGAACACGACCAGTTTAACTAATCGTATCAAAACATCAAATCCAAATACAAACATATTTATTAACTAGCTTAAACAGGTTGATCCGTATAGCCCGTTTAATAAATTTAATTTCTTAAAATATATTTCTTAAATAAAAAACTAACTTATTATAATTTCAAAAATATATTTATTTAATTACAAAATGACTTAAATTTAAATATTTATTTTAAAATATAATTATATATTTATAAATGATAAAATTATTTATTTAAATATATGAAGAGAGAATAAATGTGTTTAAACATATTTATACATATTATATACATATCTGTTAATCTACGAATCCGTTTAAATAAATAAATAAACATGTTTATTTATATCACTCACGGGTTAGACAGGTTAACCCATTTAAATATGATTTATTTCCATGTCATAAAGGGGTTAACTCATTTATAACTCGAACATGTTTATCCTAAAGCCAAACCTGTTTAGCTATGTATCGTGTCGTGTCATTTAATTAGGTCGTGTCAAAAATTGATAGTCCTAATTATATGATTTTAACTTACAATTCAGTCGAATCTTTAAGATGCTCCTATAACTCCGGCGAAACTGGCTGAACTGATAAAATATCTATTCACATAAATAATTTAATTAATACAAACTCTATAAATAATTCTAATCCTAGACTTTTCTAGAATTTGACTGCCTAAATTCTTTTAATTCCGATTCTACCAAGAATTCGGTAAAATCTCGACCTTCATAAAACGGGTTTAAAACCTTACAAAAACACTTCTAAATAATTATCTAAATTCAACATGAGTGAGGTCTCCCAGAACTACAAAATCTTTCCCAGCTCACCATCGCAACACAATTAATACAATAATAATTATTTAGTTTAATTAACACGCTTTGCAATTAATTTTGAAACTAATGCTGCTATTAATCTAATTTAATCATAATTCTACAACTAACACATTCAATTAACTGATAGTTAATTTATCCAAAATGAAACCACAATAAGACTAATAATTAACTTACAAAATTTAACTACATTAAACTACTAATTAATAAAGTTAAATAATTATCAATAAATATTAAATCAAATTAAGACGAGTTAAATTTGCAAAACTAGTGCATGATAAATCGAGAAATCGAGACGAATTTTCTATTCGCCGGCACACGTTGCGAGGTCACTTGAGTCTGTTCGCTGGAATTTTTTTGACGGTGACCCGGGGATGTCAACTTGTAGATCGAGGTGCAAGGAGTCCCAATATCTGGTTATTTTCACCAAATGACCACCAGAAGGCCACCAAAAATCGAACAAGTCTGGCGAAGCTACACTAACTCTGGTCACTGATCTAGATGCGACGTCAGGGGCTGTAACTATCCAGGTTTGGGTTTTAAGGGGCGGGGAAGCTGATTCTAGCTTCAGTTTGGTCGAAAAACACCGGCAAGGTGGTGAAACGACGATGGCAGCAAAGGAGCGATTTTCCTTCCTCCTCCCTTCGACGCTACCCAACAGTTTCAAGCAAAAACTAGAGGCGGAAAGGTGTTGGCAATGCCAAAAACTCCCCTTGGCTGGGGTTCGACGTCCAACGGTGGCTGAAAAACAGAGATTGGGGGAGAGAGAGGTCGACGGCAGTGGAGGGAGAAGGAGAGGAATTATGGTGATATGCACAGGGACCTAGACTGTAATATTTTGCAAAATAAGAAAATGCGATTGACTTCTCTTTTTAAAACATTTGCTACAGTAGACTCCATTTTTTTACTATTTTATTGCTTTATTATTTCTAATAAGAATTAGTTATCACGAAAATCAATTAACAGTAAAATAATAATTAATATAAATTATGTCCAAGCATATATTTCTAAGAATATATATACATACTAAGACTAATTTAATTAAAAATGAATTTATCTTTTAAAAGTCACTAGGTAAATTCTTAAATCACCAAATTAATAAACATAAAATTGTACTGTGAAATAAAGAAATAAATAGTACGTCATAATGACCAATAAATGCAATATGTGAGATATTGTTGAGAAATTATGTCTAACATTCTTTTCAGGTTATAAATAAGTAACATAATAAAATACAAGACTTTCTCTTAATGTGCAAATTAAAGAATATGAGAAAGTACAGCGAAATAATATCTTTTAAAATCAATAATAAGGGTATGTAATATAATTATTGATAGTGAAAATTGTACTAATGTAGCCTTCGCTTAGAATTAAGCTTACCTACCATAAACCATCCCAAGACCATATAATAGTCGAATAACTATGAAGATATTTAAATACATAAACAAGAGATGCTGTTATTTTATATTGCTGTCATATCTTGTTGCAGCAGACTTTAGTATTATAATGGGTGTGCGATTCATAATGGTTTTACAAATATGTATTTTTTTTTATAATGAATGATGGATAAGTCAAGCTTGTTTTTTTAATTTCGAGGGAAGTGTACGGGGATCAAATGAGATAAAAAAAATAAATGAAATTGAAATAATACAATTGAAAGAAATATTTTAGTATTGTAAATTGTATTGACTTATGAATATAGAATTTATTTGAAAATTTTATGTATTTTATTATAATTTAGTTTAATTATAATCAATTTTATACAAATTTGCTTATATAGAATACTGAATTAATTTTCGTTTTATTTAAAATATATAGATTTTGGATTTATAAATAAATTTCATAAATTTTATAATTACAACCAAACACTATCTAAAAGAAGAAAAAAATAGTCTAAAACTGAGAAAGAGAAAGAAAAATAAAAAGGCAGAAATTTAAAAAAGACGGTGGAAGATAGAAATCTAAAGAAAAGTATATACTTGATGAGCATACAGTTGATGATAAAGGCGATGACGAATGGAATAATGATTCTAGACCTTTAGTAATTGTTACTATGGATGATAATGGTGATGATAATGTATTGTTTGGGTGATAGAATGACTCCAATTATTGATGTTAACATAATATTTTATAAGAGGGTTTTCAATAAATTCTCAATATTATAAAATGTCGGATTAAGATCCTCCTATTAGGAACATGATAGATTATGTTTAGATAAAAATAATTTATCATGTTCAAGTTGAACGTGAGAAGACCTGAATCCAAGAAATTATATGTAAACATTAAAATCTTAAAAAATTTCTTAATTTATCAATTTTTTTCTTAAAATTATTTTTAGAAGCAGCATTATCTCTTTCTAAATTTAAGATGGAAGAAAATAACTCTTAAAAATATTTTATTATTTGTCTCTTTTTTTTCTCTTTTTTTTTCTTTTAAGAATTATATTTTCTTTAATAGTTATGCTTTCTATTTTTATTCATTCTCTTTTTTAGAAGTTAAATAAAAATTAATTACTTATTAATTTAATAGAAAAACATATAAATACAAAAGATATTGTTAAATGCTACAATATCATATTCATGTTAGACATAAAAGCTAAAAGTAAAACTCAAAACTGAAGTTATATCTTTAAAAGAAAGTTACCAATCTCAAATTTGTATGGTGAATTTTAAAGTTTATTCTAAAAGAAAGAAAAAGAAAGTGAATTCAAAAGTTCTAGAAGTTTTAGATTAATCAAAATCCAGCCATATAATTAATAATTCATCTAGCAACTCCCTATAGTCTTTCTTTCTATTTTCTTCTTTCAAATGTAACTATTTAATGAACTAATCTAAAGCTTCTTTTTTTTTTCTTTTTTTGTTTCACTTGTTGCTTATTGGCATGATCAAGTGATTATTATTTATCCAATAACTTTTCAATTTAAGAACTGAGGTTGAAGTTAAGAACTTTCCTCTTTCTTCAATTTCTCCTTTTACTTTTGGTTATCTTTATAAAGGAAACTTTACTTGCAAGAATCTTAATTCTAGAGACAAAGAACAAATGCCCCTTCTTTTCTTTTTTCTTTTTTTGGGTTTTCTATAGTATTTGTGTGGAAGATGTGTTCATATGTGGACTTCCATTTTCTGAATGGAAGAATTCAGAAGGACATTGGAAGCTTAATCACACATTTTATACATCATTGAATTATGAAGTGTAAATTTCCCAGAAGTTTCATGCTATTGTTCACAAGAGTTTAGAATTTTTCAAATTCCCAACTTTATTTAATTTAAAATTAATTTTATTTCATTGAATTAAAAATATATTTTTATTTCATAATATTCTAAATTTTTAGAATAATTCAGTCTGAAGATGCAGAACTTTCATTATGATTCAAGATGAAATGAAACAAAATGAATTTTGGAGATTTTAACAAAGAAATTTAAAGATATTTATTCAGCTTGAAGTATTTGTTTAAATTAAATTTCCCCAAGCTAATAATGAGGACTTCTTAAATAGATACTAATTAAAATATAAGATGACACTAATTTTAATATGATATAAACATTGAAAGAGACCAAAATTATTTACATTTAATGTCTAACTCTATAACTTCAGTATTTGTAAATTTTAAAGTTATTCACATCTTTTTCCAAAGGGTTAAATATACTAATTATCATTTATCAATTTATAACATTCTCAAGTTTCATAAAAATAATTATACCATATAAGTAGTATACTACATAATATAACCCAAAGTAAGATTATTATTAGATCAATATAGCATAGAGTTGGTGAATTTTTTTTCATTTATAAAAGTCAGAAATTGGAGTATACATAAGAAAACAAGTTTGAGCCTTTTATCTATTCTTAATTTAGAAGTATTTTAGATTTTAATAAATAAACAAAACTGAGCATGTATTAAATAAATGTCAATTATGCTTACTAATATAAAAATTAGCGAGTTAATAAAAAATTTATTATATTTAAATATAAAAATTATAAAAAATACTCATATTATTAAGTCTAAGACAAACTATTTTTATTTAATCATAATTTTTATTCTTTTTCATAAGTATAATAGCCCTCATCATTTTTTTTTATCTTAAAATCTTAAAAATTATCATTTGAAAATCTTTTTAAAAATTATTAAAAAATAAATATCCATTTTATAATTTTAAAGTAATTAAATAAAAATATAAAAAAAGTATAAAACTCAATATTATATTTTTAATTACGCCTTTAATAAATAATAGTATCTTTAAGATCACCATCATATATGTATATAATGTTACATAGATTGAACATTTTATTATATTAGTAAAATGTTAACTAATTAAATTATTTATCATATATTGTATCATGTAATAAACATTATATTATATAAGAATTTAGGTTATAAATGCTACATATTTAACATGTGTTATTTATAAATTATCTTCTGGGACCTCACAAAATTAAGATATTAGGTATTAGGTGATAGATTGGAAATTAATTTTTCTACCCTTTGGACCAATCCTCGTAGTTTCTTTTTCTAAAGAAGGACCAACCCTCGTAGTTAAATAAATAATAGTTAATGATTTTTATTTTATTTATTTAATTTTCGGGCCAATGAGGCTGAAGGAAGTGGCGCAACTATTGAATTTCATGATTTCTGATTTCACTTTTGCTTTCCACAATAATTGCTGAACCTGCATCATGATTTTAGAGCCCTGCATTACGTGTGGATGGCGCCTTAATTACAATGGGGACTTAACTAAATATTACATCATCCTAAAAGTAAGCACAGAATATTGCTCTTCAATAAAACTCCTTTTTAACAATATCTACATCTATATAAATTTATATGATTTGAGGGAAATAAAAGGTAATTTAAAATTTATATGTGAATTAAATTGAAGTTTAATAAAATAAGTAAAATTCTAAATAAATTCTATATTAATTTACTAATATATTTCATAAAAATAAAATATTTTTTTTATTTTTATTTTGTTATATTTTCTTAAATAATATAATTTTTTAATGAATTTTAGCCAAATATAATATATGTGTTTCGTACTATTGTTAGATTTAAAAAACGTGTTGATAAAATAAATATTTACTTATTTGATAATAAAAAAAAGAAATTATGGTATCAGAAAGAGTGATAAGAATTGCTATTATAATTAAAAAAAAAAAAAAACATATCCAATGCTCAAAACTCAAATAAATGAAAAAGAAATCAAACTTACATTAAAAGCAAACTATAAAAATGATATAGTAAGAATAATACCTTGCTAAGTTTTTGAAGAAAAATAATCCGTTTAATTTTCAATTTCTATTTCACACTAATACCATAAACAGAGAAAAGCCTTGACAACTAAAATAAATAAAACTGAGTTTAGGCTCGAATCTAGTTTTTTTGCCTTTAAACTTTAATTCAAACAAGCAATTATTGTTTTCACCATTTTAATTAATATAAAGAAAAATAATATGTTGCATATGTTTATAATTATATTTTATTTTATTTTTTACGTGACTTAATTTTGAATTTATAATAAAACTTCGTGCGTTAATATTGACGTGGTGGCAATCCTATATTGATAAATTTAAAAGGTTAGAAGTTTTAAGTTGGAAAAGAGGTTGTGGACGATTACTTTAGTTACATAATTTTGATATAGAATTATAATCTAAGTTTACCTACTAGTAAGAGAAAACTCAAGAGGGAATTGCCAGATAATTGGCACCCATTTCTGTCGGATGCACAACTTCTGCACTTACCTACCAAAACAAACAAAAACTAGTAATAGAACATGCCTGCTGCAGCTATAATATATTGGTCTCTCAACTCAAGCTCGCCCACCTTTTTCCGGGTTTGGTCTAAAACTCTACCAGCCTAAATAAATTGACTCGACCAAATACAGAGGATGTGCTGATTTATATTGGACAATTCCCAAATTGGCTGCCTTTGTAATTCATGCCTTTCACGTAAACTTAACCAACAACCAAAATACTAAATTTGGGTTCCCACGGTTGGAAAAATTCCAGGATTCTAAGCCGTTGCTCAAAATATAAAAAACTGTTTAAGCTTGCTTTATATTAATTAATAAAAACTTTAAATTTCTTTTATAATTGATTAGATTTTTCTATTTTTTATAAATTATTTTACCGCTGAGCCGTTTGAGGTAGAAACTCTCAATTATGGTTCTAAAAGAATGAATAGACGGGAAATGTCTCTTTTTAAAAAGTAATTTTTAAAATTATCAAGGATATTGAAAGTATTTATTTTAAGAATTTTAATACAGTTATATATCTAAAATTCAAATTTAAAATTAAAAAATATTATTTTATTTATGGCTCTTAATAGCTTGCAAATTAAATTTTAATGTAAATAATTAAAGAGATCTAATCTTCCTACTTGTAGAAATATTAAAAAGGAGAATTTCAGATTTAGGATTGATCTCTCGTTATTTTACCACTTGTAATAGGTTTCGAGAATACTGAACGGATATAAGTAAATAAATAAATAAATAAGAGAAATGAATTTTATGCCTGTGAAAGTAATATTGAGATATAAGGAATTAACAATACATTTCTGTCTCTGTCAAGCCTAAGATTGCTGCAAACTAAAAAACTATCTTTCCCATATTTACAATCACCTAAAATATCCCCACTAATCCTACTGCTAATAATATTTTTATCTGTTAAGACACCGTCCATCCATTGCTCACCACCACCACAATAATTTTCTTGGTACACTGAACCATAACTAGCCACTTCATTTTTAACTTCAATTCCGTCCATAATTGTATCACCTTCTTCACTGCAATTGCCTCTAACTGGAATCCAATTCTCATCCAGTTCCCAACTGGGCCCCTCTGAAACCAAACACAGCCGTCTGATCCTTTCACTTGCTGATGGTGAGCTTTCATGATCATGATGACATGAATGGGCTAGGTTGTCCAAATTCTCTGATTCATCGTCCACTGAATTCCAAATGTGTTGGTCGAGAATGCTTGTAGGAGAATATGAACTACCTGAATTATTGGGCTCTTGAATTTGCTTTCCATGAGAAATGAATTTCTCAAGAAATGGGTGCTTCAGAAGCTGATTAGCTGTCCATCTCTGTTTTGGGTCTCTTCTCAAGCATTTCTCCAGGAAATCCTTTGCTTGCTCTGATAAACAACAGGGGAACTCTGGCAACTGATCCATAAACCCAATCCGATACATAACTGAAACTGGGTCATTAGCATTTGGCCAAGGTGCACAGCCAGTAGCCATTTCTATAATTGTGCAACCTAATGCCCATATATCACTTGCAAACCCCTGCTCTGCCCCACGCGCTACCTCCGGCGCCATAAACATAGGTGTGCCGCCAATTGTCTCCGCCACATCTACTGTGGCAACTACCCTCTTAGCACACCCAAAATCAGCAATCTTAGCACCAGCATCACCTATCAGAATGTTACTACTTTTGATGTCACAATGAACCAATCCATTAGAATGTAAATAATCCAGACCTTGAACAATCTGGCACGTGTAGTATCCGATCATTGATTCTCCTAACCGGCCACCATGAGCCTGAATAGTGTCAACAAGTGAGCCGCCAGACATGTACTCCAAGAAAAGATTGTACATCACCTTGTTGTTTTCTCTAGTAATATCACAACCTCTGTAGCTAACTATATGAGGAGATGCAACAGAAGAAAGAATCTTTTGCTCTCTCTGTAAGAATTCCGATAGGGATAGCTCGGCGGACTTGACGGCGAAGATTTCAGCGGAGTGGAAAGAGGTGGCAAGAGAGACGGTGGCTGTAGAGCCGTGGCCTACAGAGTTGCCTCTGATCCAGGAGTCCATTATTTCTTTTTTCTTTTCTGCAAGCTGAGGAATGAGAGATGTGAAAAATATTGGGTTTAGTTTTGAGTTGTAATTAGCTGGCTGCATCCTTATATACAAGTGGCTCAAATAAGGTGGGGATTTTAAAAGAAAAAAGGTTAGTCTTTTTCATTTATTTTTTTTTGGTTGGTTGTGTTTTTCATTTTCTATTTTTCTCTCTCTTTCTCTCTCTACATTTGACAATTCCTTTAACGGGAGTGTACAACGTGTTAAAATTCTGGTGGGGTTGACATCTCTGGACTCCTAGATAGAGATGACGTGGCCGAATGGGTAAGTGGACGCGTGCCAGAAGTAGGAAGTAGAGGTATTTTAAAAGGGTATGCAAAAAGTGACTTGTTGTGGTGACTTTTGCTTTGGGTTAGTTTGGTGGCATAAGGGATGGCAAAGGGAGGTTGGATAAGGGTTCGATTTTGGATGGATGATACACTTGGATACCTTATTTTGTATGCGAGTGGAATTTGAAAAAAGAAATTAAATTGAATTTAGTGGTTCAAAGTTGGAGGGATGGAGGTGAATTGGGGTGGGTTGAACCACCAAAAGAGGTTGAATTTTAGTATCCTTTAAAAATAAAATAAAAAGATGCCACCAGGTATTTGTTTTTGTCAAATTTTGAAGTCTTTTCTAGTTACGGAGGAAAAGTACAAGTCCACTTAATGGGTATTTGTCAAAAGGTCAAAATTCTTTTGGTTATTTTTGCATTTGAAATATAGTCAACCATCAATTGGTTTCATATAATTGGTTACCCTAATTTTGATGTGATATCAATCCGTGTGGATAATGTGAATTTATGATTTGTCCCAAAAGAAAAAAAAAAAAATTGTGAAGGACCAGGTAATAACAATGTGAATTCACATTTCAGTTCTTGGTCAGAATTGAAATGTCTTTGAGTGAAAACATAACAAAATTCAATGTTTTTGTTTAGAAGCTTTTACCTATCTTAAGTTGAAAGTAAGTTTTATTGTCATGCTTATGGCTAATGGCATTATGAGTCTTTCACACCCATGTTTACTTTTGTAAGATCAATTACACTTGCGGATATTATTTGATAATGAAAATCTTAAGCTATTTTTGTAAAAAAAAAAAAAAAAAAAAAGAAGAAGAAGAAGAAGCCTACAAATTATATAAATATCATTGATTTTTTCTAGTAATGTTTCACTTATTTAAATTTGATGTTGGATGTTAAAAATAAATTTAAATATTTTCTTCAATTAGTTGATATTTTTAATTTTTTATTATAATTTGTTAATGTAAAACTTACTTCTCAAAAAATTCAATATATCTTTTTTTATGTGAATTTCGGAAGATAATGAGAAAATAAATTTTTTTTTTGAAAAAAGTTGGTTTCAAAAGAAATAAATAAACTAATACTCAAAATGGTTTAGTTGAGATTGTAAAAGTTCTTTTGTAATTTTAATATTCGTAAAAATTCTAATTGACACGTTCTAAATTATTCTAAATTAATAAATAAAAAATAAATTAACTAATTATTGACTTCTTTTTTGAAATAAAAAAGGGTTAAAGCACGTTCTGAGACTCCCTTGTCAAACCGCAGCTACCCAGTAGTTGTACCAATGTCCAACCTTTTCCTCTATTTTTCTTTTTTGGTTCACTTTCAACCTTTTCCTTTGAAATTCAAGGAATTTATTTAAGATGGGAATTAAATTTCTAGAAAGTTATTCAAGAAAGTCCCTTTTTACATGTAAATAGATGGTAACTTTCAAACCTCACTATTATAACTAGTTCTCAGAATTATTCAAAAACTTTTGCCTAAGGATTTTCTTTCCCTCAAGCAAAGGAATCATCATGTGTTGTGGACACGAGTACCCAATACTTAAACATAAGAACCTAATATAAATTACTTGTCCATGCTACCTAGTATTATCAATGTATACGACTTGCTTGAGATAAACCCCAACTTCCCACGAAAATAATAATAATCAATTTGATAATGATCTCCTACTTTATGCATCATAAAATGACAAGCCCTAATTACACTCCCCAAATTATGCAACTTTATATAGTCTCCTAAAATCATCAACAATCAACCTAGTTTAGTAGTGTTTGGAGAATGAATTTAGTCACATTAACTATTTTTAGAATCATATAGTAAGAGTATACTTTATTTACCAATTTGACCATTTATTGCAAAACTGATATATCGATAATCATTTTTACAAAATTTCTCTTCTAAGAAATATTTACTGAGTTAAAAAAGAGAACCGATTAATCCTGAGACAGAAAAAGAACAAAATATTTAATTTATTGTCGAGATTAAGAAATCATCAAGAGGTAATCTTTTTCTTTTTTATTTCTTCCAATCTTTAGAGTGAAATTAAGTAATTTTCTCTCCACAAAATCATATTTTTCATGCTCAAAAGAATTCGAACTTAATTAGTTTTTTTTTTTCTTAAAAAAAGCATCAAACTCTAACAATAGTAAAACAATTGAATGACAGAAAAGATTGGTCGTGTGGCAATGACGGAAAAATCATGTAGGCATGGCTATGATGTGGACAAGGTGTTAATTATGTGAAAGCCACATATATAGATTAACTTTTGTTACGTGTTAGATTTCATTGCTTGAAGATTCATGCTTATGTGAGTGAGTGTGTGTGTATATACATAGAGTATAAGAAACGCCATTGGTGTACACATGTAAATTATGATATAAGGAAAGATGATAGGGTAGAAACATTTGGTAATTGGAAGCCAAGAAAAAAGGGGAATTGCAAAACGGCAACAACTATCCAAAAATAAAGAAAGTTAAAGACGTTGCAACTAATTCCTAAAAAAGTAAACCAATGAATGAATTCACACTAATTAAGCAGGTGGATGTTGTTCCAATAAAGTAAGTAACATCTTAGCTATGGACTCCATATTAACAACCACTTCTCTCTCTCAATTAATGTATTAAAAAATTTAAACATTTTATACACTCTATTCTACTATTGGACCGCCGATCATTTTTTATGATTAAATATTAAATTATTAAATGTTTTTGATATAGTATTATTATTAAAAAAATTAATTCATAATAATTAATTACAAAATTTTCTCCTTCCGGCATATATTGTTATTATTTTTTTTTAATAATTATTCATGTTTTAAAGTAATTAATTATTTTAGTATTATAAGAATTTAAAATCCATTTATTTATCTAACACTCTAGAAGAGTGTTTTGCTCACGTGATAAACAATTTAATGACACTCTTAGAAGATTTTAAATGTTAATAAATTTAATATAAATAAAGGGTTTTAGAGAAATATTACTATTTCTTTAGAGTTTGGATGTGAATTATGTTACAATTGTTATCATTATTTATTATAATATTTATATCTTTGAAGGTAATTTATTTTTCTAAGAAAATTAATACAGGAAGAGTTTTAGATCAACGTTACTACTTCTAAAAAATTTGAAATTAATATTATATTTTATTATAATTATCTATATTCTTATAATAATTAAAATTTATTAATTTATTTAAAATCTTAGAAAAATATTTCTTTTAAGTGATAAGCTATTTTTTAATTTTTTTTTCTCTACTTCTGCTTTATTATATATATTAAACAAAAATTATATTTTCTATTTCAATAATCTAACTTATCCAAGTTTTGATTAGTTAAATAAATGCGACAGAAACAAAGTGTCCATGTCGGATTTAGTGTCAATTGAAAATTAGTTCCGTTAGTTGGACCAGTGTAACGGTTGTGAATATTGATTTTTTATTTTTATTTTTTAAGCGGATGGATGATTCTATGCGTGGCTTATAAGATAGCCAATCATGATCCGAGAGGCTTTCCTTTCAAGCAACTCACGTGTATTTTCCTCCTCTTTCATTCTTCTTCATGCTTTTCTTTGTTTATATATGTCATGCATATAACATATTAAAACAAACAAGAGAGAAATAAAGCATGCGATTTTTTTATTCATTTTTCAAGATTCTATTGGTAAAAAGTTAATTGAATTCACAAGTAACTTTCTTTATTTTATTTTCTCTTTTCTTCCTTTTTTTTTTAATCTATTAACTGGATATGAATTTGAAATCATGTTAGAATAAAAGAAGTACTTTCTATTTTTTGCGAAATATGCCAAAGGCTCACCGTACTGAAATTTGAAATTTAAGAAAATCGATTTGATTGGCTCAGATCGATGACTTATATGCAAATATTTTCAATTTCTTAATTTTTAATAGAAATAGATTTGATTTAACCCAAATATTCATCAATATATATATATATATATATATATTGAGAGAGAGAGAGTAGAAGCAGAAAAAAATTAAAATAAAAAGAATCACTTAGTAAAGACATCTTTTTCAAAATTTAGATAAAAAAAAATAGATAATAAGCTCTAAAAGATATTAGAATAGAATACTTCATCTCGAAACTGAGATCTATTTATGGATAAAATGACTGAAACTTAAGCCAAATACAGATAGGATAAAAGGTTAAAAGTAACATAAAAAACTCTATTGTAACATTATGAAAATTTAGTCTACATATACGCATCAAATCTACTAGACGGTTATAATAGAATTGGTGAGTTAACTCATATCTTATGAGATAAAAAATACCTCCTTCCACCCTCGGTACATTGGAGACATTTCGTATAGCTTATGGTTAATCTGCCAATTTTATTCTAGATTTTTAACTTGACCGTTGGAGAGTCATTCAACAGCGACCTTTGGTGGCTTGTTTGAGCTATGCTTTTGTGATTGGCAGATTGTATTGATCCCCCTTACTAGCTGAATTATGCAGATAACCATCAATTGCTGTTGTTTGTGGGTTTTCTTTCCTCTTTTTTTTTTTATTTTTTTATTTTTTTTTTACTGAAATTATTGCAAAAGTAAATAGTGATATGCGGAGTATGGAATGGACAGTTTCAGAGGAGTTTCACTTTAAGACCCACCTCCTACTACAAATGCCACCAGATTTTCGACATCTCCGAGCCCTTTTCTTTCTCACCTTCATCCATATCTACCGTAATTAACCCATAATCTTCCACCCCAACCACTAGCCAAATTGACGCCTCTTTGTTTGTTATTTAAATCTAGAACTGTGTTGATAGGAGGATAAAATTTTTTTATAGTTTAACTAAAGTTTTCAGTTTAACTCCTTAATATACAATTGCATTAAAAATTATAGGAGCTTTCTGTATTTCTTTATATTATATTAATTATCTATTGACATTTAAAAAATATATCTTTTTTATTTTTTTATTTTGTAATTTTATACTAAAATACTTTTCTCGTTAAAATTTTTATTAAAAGATCATTAATTAGGTTTAGTTTTATACTATTTGCCTTATGATTATTTTATGTAATATACAAGTTGCATCATATATTTTATTTATTGCGCTAAAATTTCCTTTCATAACGTAAATAAAGATTTAAATTGATAAAAAAATATAATTTAATTTTCAAACTTCTTATCAAAATTACAGTTCTATTATAATAGAATTATTATTAATAATAATAATACTATCTATTTTATTTTAACAAATATAAAATTAAATTATATAAATTTTTAATATTTTGATTAATATAAATACTTTTAAAATATATAAATTTTACTAGAATTTAATTATACTAAAAATTAAAGTAATTAAAGAACACTAATTAATTATTTTTGTATAAACACTGGAATTAATTTTTATATAATAATTAAATAAAAAATTTATTATAATAAATAAATTATAAGAGACAACTTATATATTACATAAAAAATCAATAGATAAATAGTATAAAACTAAACCTTACAGATAGAAATTTTAATAGATTTTAATATAAAATTATAAAATAAAATAAAAAATATCTTTTAAATATTAAAAAATAACTAATATAATACAAATAAATATAAAAAATAAATAATAATTACTTCTTATAATTAACTTTTTAATAGGGGGAGAAAGTCTCGAAGCCACCCGAGAGGGTAAAAGTTCTGGGCGACCAGACTATTGTCGGATAGTTTCCTATAAATGCTAGTTTGGTCCGTCGTTATATATATATTATCCTATTGGATATTACCAAATGTATATTTGTGTTCTTACATAAGCAATTGCGCATCTATGAGGAAGAAAGTTTAGGGTCCACATGGAACCATACATAAGCTGCCACGTGTGCGTATGAAACTAATTGGGGCACGTTCTGTAGAGACCTCCTGTGGAGAAAAGAGCTGCTACGTCTGCAAGCTTTCGCCGAAAGGGAAATAAAGATTCAGAGAAAAGACGTCAAAAGCCATTTAGATTCAGCGTGGCGGCAACTTGCAGTTTCCAATATAAAATTCTCAAGTCACTAGAGAGAGGAGTGGATAACTAATACTTTAATAGCGAAGCAAATTCAAAATTCCTTTTTTCTTTTTTCAATTTACTTATTTATATAATATTTAAATTGATAGAAATAACTTCGACCACGAAAATAAGTATTTATAAAGAAATTGATTGGCTTTTGGGAATTGTTTCAGTAATTAAATTCTGGAAACAAACAAAAAATTATATCCATATGCTACCACATCAACGAACATATCCTTACTCGAGTGTCATGGGCATATCCATTTGTGCACATGTCATTTATTTTTCTTTTTCCTTTTGTTTTTCTTTGTAGCTGTAGTTTTTGTGTTTGCTGGTCTTGGATTCTTTTCATACCGGTGCAAATCTTATTTCATGCATATCTGATGTTGGATTTTGTTTAAATTCTCTTCATATATTTAATTTTGACTTTAGATTTGCATTTTGGATTCTTTCACACTGTGGATGTGGTGCGGAGAAGTTGATTTTAGTAAGAAAAAATAATAAATTATGTCGATTTCAATTCAATATTTCATTAATAAAAAAATTTGATAAAAATTTAAATTTACTGATAACAATGGTAAATTATTAAGAGTAAGTGATCAAGAAAAATTAAAAATATTTAATTTAATAGTATATTTTTACATGGAAGATATTTAGATTATTATATAAAAAAAGAGAGAAAAAAGTGGGTTCTTGTGCGATAGGGGTAGCCAAATTATGTAAATATGTGTGTGTGTGTGTTTGGAAATAGGTGTGGCTATTGGAGAGTAGAAGGGGCCAGGACTTTAGTGAAATGGGCAAAAAAGATATGATGTTATTGAGGAAATAGATTTTGTATATGATGATGATAATATAGGCTTTGGTCCCTCTCTCTCTCTCTCCCACCGCTCTATTTCTGTGGAGGAGTAAAAGATATCCACTGTGTATGTGGTCCATTATAGTTACATACATGTGCTTTTGCTATCCCTCTCATTGGATGATTCTCTTCCTAATTACTATATTAAACATTAGTTTATATAGATGTGTGACATCAGTATGTACGGTTCTATTGTTAGCGTGGTCTGTCTAGTCAGTCACTATCCCACTCTAGCTATGAATCAGCTTTAATATTTGAAGTCTTGCTAAACAAATAAATTAAATAAAAAAATATTAATCTCTCAATATTTTTTTTTCATTACATTATTTCAATAAAAAAATCATTTTTTATATTTATTATGAAATTGATTGCATGCTTAATTTACAATAGTTTCTCTTTTAAAAAATAAAATGATCTTTGTTACTTGGATTGAATTTCAAGCTTATTTCTCAATATTATTTTATAATTTTGATATAAATTAAAGTATATATTTTCACATAATTAAGTGTAATTCTGGTATCAAACTAATAAGTGGTAAAAAAAAAAATTCCTCATAAAGTTACAATTATTAATGTAAAGTTTTTTTTATTAGCATATTCAAAATATTAAAATCACAAAAAGACTGTAGTCTTTAAGTAATAATGTAATTAAGAACTAGTCAAATTTAGCTAAATGAAAATTAAATTGAGTTTAACTAAGAATTACTCCTACTTTAGTAGTAGAACACAACCCAATTATGTGTTTACGATCTTTGTGTGTGGTTGAGTGATGAGTGAGTGAGCTTGGCAATCCAGCAAGGAAAAGGCCAATATAAAGGGGGGAGGTGGTCCATGGAAGTGAAACTGCTCGCAGCTCTAATTGGATGATTCTTCTGCCTAATTCCCTTTTGCTGCCTTTTTGTTGCCCTTTCTAAAAAAATGAGTGTAAATGTGTAAAGTGTAGTTGAGGTGTTGGGTTTGGCTTGTGTTTGTGATGATAAGTTTGTTAGCCGGCATTTTAATGAAAAAGATGCATGCATGGGTTGCTTAGAGGCTCCGTCGCATAACCAACCAACCAACCAATGGTAAGTGCTCTTCTTTGTGCGGATTCTATTTTCTATGGGAAGGAAGAAGTTTGGAGCTCTGACTTTATCACATGTCACTCTCACTTGTCGGTTACAACATTTGGTGTGTCCATCTTTTTTTATTTATTAAGTTGTTTAGAACCTCTGTTATACATATAGACGTGGGTTCTCTATCCCCAAAACACGTGTAATTGTGCCTCTAAATATAAATATTTATGCTTCTAGAGTATGGGAAATTTTGGTAATCCAATCATCACCTACAAAATCATTTGCCCAATTTCTTCAAAAGGGTGACTTGATAAGATAATGGAAAAGAGTTTTTGAAGGATATATTTATACACATGTCCACTTCCTATTGTTTATAATTATTAATTGTAAATATTAGGTCAGGGTTGAAGTCATTTTGGTTTTAATAGGAGGTTTGGAATTAAAACCTTAGCATTCGTCATGCTTATTCGTTATCTAACAAATTTGTAAAATGTGTCGTACTGAAATTTGGCATGCTTATTTGTTACCCAACACATAATAATGGCTCCCCAAAGAAAAGTGAAAACCTTTTTATTGTTGACCGACTTCATTTAATAGTGGATCCACATTTCTCCCAATTCTTTGGTATCTTCATTTGCAATATTTCCACAAATGCTAAAATTATACCAAATGAGTGAATTCAATGGTAAAACTCGAATTCCAGACTTTCTTAGGGTCCGTTTCCCATTGAGGTTGGACAAGTAATTTTTTAATTTTAATTTTAATTTTATATTTTATTTTGAATTCTGAAAATTATTTTTATGAAAATAATAAATTGACGCTTTTCTTAAAAATGAATTTAAAAATCAATATTATTAATTTAAAAATATTTCAAACTTTTCTTTTAACATCCAATAGCAATTCTAAATGAACTCTTAATATTTTTAGGAAGAACGTATTTTTTGCTTTCGGTGTTTTTATTTTTTTTTTTCAAATTAAATTCTTGCATATCTAAATGATGAGATTGGATTATCGTACTATTTATTTGGCTAAATGCAGTCTTTCTGTTAAGACACGTATAAACGGTTGGGACTTCTGGTAGTTGAACTTTACATGTCTGTAAAGTGGACACATTATCTTTGCAAGCCACATCATTCTTCAGTGTTAATGCCATTCCTTCTCATTTTATTGTCCCATATTTTTGTCGAGGGTTAACAATTTGTTCCTTTTTCTATCAAAGTTATAGAATCAGATGCAAATGGAGGTAACCTACTTACGAAAATCAAGCAATAATGCTTAAGTTTGGACTTGATCGCAACCGATGCATGAGATTTTACACATATCCTCACTCAAATGTAATTGTGATTTATGTTCTTCGTACTCTCAAACTTTTAAGGTGAAAAATGAGTTTTTCCTTTTATATCTTGAGTTGTAAGGTGTAGAATACGACTTCTTTCCATGGCATGACAATGAATATACTGATTAACAGTTGAATTATGTGAATGGGTTAAGGAGGCAGGTTAATGAACTAAGGATTGAAAGAAATGAAGCTTTGATTCAAATTGGTGAAGGTCGTGCCATTAATGGTGCTAGATTAGAGGAGGTTAAGGTTATTAGGACAAAGACAAAGGCCATGTAGGAGTCAAACAATGTATCGAGTGGCAAAAATTTATTCATGAAAGAGAGATATGTATTCTATATAAGGAGATTGAATCTCTTACAGAGAAACTAAATGGATGTAATGTACATGGTCGGATGTGGTGTTGCTGCTCGCATTGTTGGTCTAGCTTTTGTACCATTAGTTAGCTTTTTTTTTTTTATGTACCTGATATGACGTTATGGAATTGTGTAATTGGCTACCTAATAGCAATCAAATCTCAATTTATGGCTATTTTCTATACATCTTATACTAATTTATGTTAACCATTGTAATGAAATGAATTAAACCAAATTTCTACTATTAAGAATATAGATATTGGCATTAAATTCAAAAAAAAAATCTTAGGACAATATGCCCTAATAAAATGCGACAGTTATGTCAACCAACAACCTAAGTGAACAACTTAATATGTCTAGCAAAACAAACAGTTACACAACTTACTTTGCAACAGTACTTCTAAACAAGATGATAATCAATACAACAATCTTGACAAATCATTGCCCTAGTTCAAAATGTTAATTTCATGGTTTTCAAATTGACTTGTCTATGCCTTTTTTTATTCTTTTATTTCATTCAACTTGTAGTTGACCGAGTGAGACTGCAAGAGTACTATTTCAATGAAGTCCCCTTGCATTTAAAGTAGCATATGATAATCCATATTTAAAATGAGTGAAGCAGCATAATTTTTGAGTGAGCTTTTGGGGATTATGACATGCCATCATCCGTAGAGCTTTGATGATCTTTACTATTGTACTTACCATACAAAGGTTTGGGGTTCTTGTTTATAGTTTACAAAATAATGATACAACCAACTATAATTCAATTTAAGTTCAAAGATAGATAATGATACTTGCAAATTGAACATTCACATTCATCATTACTAGTAAAGATCTACACTAGTCTTTAAGTTAATATAACAATCTTCTCCTACACTACCCTTTCTAATGATTGATGGTTGTGAAAAGTGTTGTCTATCATTATAATATGAGCAATCTTGTCAACTGCTTGACTCATTGATTCCATCATTTGTCTAGTAGTAGAGAAATATCTAGGTGATGCAGTGAAAAACTCATCTAAATATGGTCTTTGTATTTTAAACTTGTCAATAATTGGCATATTTATATCAACCCTTTTCCATTTAGCATCATAAGTTGATGATTTCATTTTCTTTTGAAACTATTTTTTTATTGACAGCTCTTTAAGTAACTCAGAACTGTCCATAACTCTTGAATTGGCAACATCTTTCTTAAAGTTTGGGACTTAACTTTCAACTTCTTTACTTTATTCCTTCTTTTCAACTTATAAACAAAATAAAAAATGATCAATTATAAACAACAGAATAAAAAAAATACTTAATTAACAAATCGGTTACACTTAGAATTATCAATATTTCATCTGCTTTGTTAAGGCATCTCCTAATATCATGATCAGCCTATTTACATATCCCACGTGTCATAACTCTTTCCTCTCTATAAATCTTTCCTATCTTTTTAACTTCCTCCTAAAAAATGATCAATTATAAACAACAGAATAAAAAAAATACTTAATTAACAAATCGGTTACACTTAGAATTATCAATATTTCATCTGCTTTGTTAAGGCATCTCCTAATATCATGATCAGCCTATTTACATATCCCACGTGTCATAACTCTTTCCTCTCTATAAATCTTTCCTATCTTTTTAACTTCCTCCTTGCCTTTTTTGGTATTGCCAGAAATTCTTTTAAATTTTGGTGGTTTAGTTCTTTTCAAGCTTTTCTTGAAAATATTGTCAACCTTGTACATAGTTGATAGTATAGTTATAAGCCTTTAGATAGGTTTCTTTGGTGTAGTAATATGCAACATGATGCCTAGGATGGTCTTCTTTACAATAAATTGCCGACATTGCATGTAGACATGAGATTCCTGTTAGATTCTTCTCTCTACAAGTTCATGTTTTGCTTAAGACATCAACTGTATGATTATCATACTTGCCACCGATATCAGCGATTTCATACCCATTGTCTCCATTGAACTCCATAAATCAAAAGAAAGATTTCTCTTTATTCTTATCCAACTTTATCAAGCACCTTAGTGGAATATCTATTTCTTTAATTCTATAGGATATGTTACTCTTGCATAATTCCAGAATATTATTTTCCTCTCTTTACATCATCTCGTAGCCTAGTTAGCACATGAGTGTCTAGTATATATCCTATGCTCAACTAGAGGGAGTAAAGCTTTCATTGCAGTTTTAAGTTCCTAAAAAATAAAAATCATAAACAAACTTTAGTAAATTATTATCCAAATGTACCTAAACCTAAAAATAAAAACTAACAAAATAGTACATTTGATTACCTTTGTATTTTAGATATCATAGTTAATTCAGAGTCATCTTCACGTTTTAAATCAAACTTAGTACTTTATGTACATTTAGTCTCCAATTGCATTACTTCCCATGCAATAGGAGATATTTGGTTGTTCCCATCCCTTCTAGCAGTACACAATAACTGCCCCTTAAATATTCCCTTTAAAAAACAACCACCTAACCTAATGATTGGCTTACACTCTTCTTTCCATCCTTTCTTGTATGCTTCGATACATATGTAGAATCTACTAAATAATGGTTCTTTTTCAGCATTTTCAGAACATGAATTAGCAAAACATGTTGATTCAAGATTTGTCTTCTTTATCACCTCAGTATAATCATGTAATAATGTATATAATCTATATGACAACTCAATAGCTTAGTAATAATCTTTTTTTAGCTGTCCTAACCACATGATTTGTGACATTCATATTAAGCTTTGTTCTAACTAGTTGTTTAAAATCCTTAAGCCCTTATGTTTGATTGGGCTATGATTCTATCTCTAAAATGTTTCTTTAAAAACTCCCTATTATAGAGTTTGGTCTTATTCTTTCTATGACATTTATAGTATGGATGTAGGTTTTCATAGTTAATATGTTATTACAGAGTGTGCTAGCTAGCAAAACCTAAGTATATCCTTTCTTACATTCAACTCTCAACCTCTTCTTTTCATTTTTTTTATAAAATACCTACGTAACACTTTCTTGATATACACCTAGCCGTAACATCTTTTACTTCATCTATATTTTTAAAGATCATATCCAAACAAAAAATAGAAATTTTAGAAGAAAGATCAAACTTAAGTTTAGTCTTATATTTTATTATAGCCTCATTACCACCTTCTTCATCTGATTTTGTATACTACCTTTATAAGGAATCATCAGTTAGGATAGAAGGATATAATTAGGATTCAATATAACTTAGAGAGAGAAGTTAGAGTGAAAAATTCTTATTTCTTTAAAAATTTTAAAATAAATAAAAGTGAGCCAAAAGTTCCTTGTATAAAGAAATAAAAAAAATTTATGGTGTGTGACTGAATAAAAGGTATTAATCTATATGACATGTAGCTTCATCTTATGAGAGAAATGTTTGTGTGAGTTTTTAACCATTTGAATGGTTTAGGCCTTTTTTCTTATTAATTGACCCTATACTATATGTCTTTATATAATGATTAAGGATTACATATTGCATTCTCAACATGCTTTATCTTAAGCTTGCTAAGTTAGATCCTATGAAGCACCGACCCACTTAGGGGGTATACATGTTGGGCACTCTAAGGATATAGCATAATACATATAAGGCATGCCAAAAAACATATCCTTTGCTTCTTCTTTTTTCAAGTGAGAACACATTTGAGGACATAAAAAGTAATAAAAATTTAAAAAATACAGGATAATCTTTAAAATAACGTAAAATCTAGTGGGTCAAATTATAAAAACATAAAACATAAAACAAAAACCCCTAACTACACTTAATCTTAGTTGTTCTCTATTTCTCTCTCCCCTTCAATTTTCGTACGGTTGTTTCTCTATTCCCTATAATTTTTGGATAACTCAGTTTATCTATTCTCTACTTCTCCCAAGAATTTTTTTTACATCTTTATTTCTTTAATTTTTTTCTACAGTTTCTTATTTCTTTAATTCTTTCCTAAAATTTCTGTGTTTCTTTATTTCGTTGATTCTTCTAATTTAGATGTTGTAACTGATGGGGATGCATCAAGATCCTTAGGTAATAATTTTGCCTTTTGAAATCATGTTACAAGACTTGGTAAGCTTGAAAGGAAGGGAGGTAATCTAAGGTTTAAATGTAACTTTTGCAACTTGGAATTTACTAGTTCCTACTCTAGAATTAAAGCTCATGTGTTAAAGATTACAAGATGTTGGATTCGAGTATGATCCAAAGTAAATAATGAGATGCTTGCTCAATTATAAAAGGAAGTAAAGGATAGTGAATTAGAGGCAAACAAAAAATCAGCCTAAAAGAATTCCTTTAATAGCTTCTTCTCAAGCACAAAGTATTGTTGCTAATGTATTTCTTTTCTATCCCATTAGGTGGTAATTATGTAGCACATCAAGGATTGGTTCTTTTAGAGTTAAAGGAGTAACATCATTTGATTCATGAAAAAAAATCATCATTATCAAGTCTCTTAGAGAAGTTAAATAAATGATGAACAAGTCCAACAATTGCTTAATGAGATTGCTAAAATATCCTATTATGGAGGGATGCCTTTTATCTTGCCAGGAGCCATATTATGTCAGTTTTTACACTTATGTAACTAATATTAATCTTGTTGGTTACTTTTTTTTTCTAGGATATAACATATTGTGCTCTACTTTGCTTCAAAAGAAAGAGCAAATATTGAGAGATTGTTGCAACCTACTAAGATGAAATAGGTTGAACATGGATTGAACTTGGTTAGTGATGGATGGACTGATCTTCAAAGAAGACCAATCATTAACTTCATGGCCACATTAGAAAATGCACATATGACAAGATAAATTCGTTATTGTCAATTTAATTAAAGAAAAAATCAAGGTGGTTGGAGTAGAATGTTAGCTATAAATCATGTGCTTGCTCTTGTGGTTATGATTGAGAAAAGCGATAGTTTTAAGGATGAAGACCATGAAAAAGCTACATCTTTTAAAGAAAAAGTATTGAATGATGTTTGGTGGGAGAAGATCACGTACATACTTTGGTTTACAAAACCTATTTATAACATGTTGAGGATTGAAGCCATGCTTCATTTGATCTATGCTATGTAGGACATAATGATTGAAAAGGTAAGGTGTTATTTATCAATATGAGAAGAATGACGATTTTGAGGTTCTACTTTCTATAATATGGTGCATAAAATTTTGGTCTCGTTGGAACAAAAGCATCACTCTACTTCATTGCTCGGCTCATTCTTTGAATCCTTGGTAATTAATTATTTACCATAAATTGTGCTAAAAATATTATAGTGTGCAAGCATAATTATAATTCATGTTATATATAATATAATTTTAGTTATGTAATTCTTTATACCTTATAGGTATTACACCGATGATTGACTTAAAAGTGGTGTTGGACGTGTACCTCCACGCAATGACATGGAGATTATTAATGGAAGGAACAAGTACTTCAGGCAATATTTTCTAAATGCAGATGAATGTAAGAATGTTCTAATTGAATTTCTCAAGTTTTCATCTCTATAGGAAGATTTTTTAGTGATTATGATTCCATTAGTTATAGGAGTCATATGGAACCATCTTATTTGCTTGTCCATAGAGGGTTTGCTCAATGCTTAAATCTATAACTAAACAATTTAATGGTAGAACAAGGTCAAAAGTACCTTGGTTATATATTCCTTTATATCAACAAGATTTACAGCAGGGGCTATATATAAACAACAATTACTTGTATGCTACTCTAGCTAAGAAAGAAAGAGAAAAATATATTGCCAACTCATTTGTACCAGTAACAGAAGGAGACAGAAAAGAATAACATAATGTGGTAGGGAATGATGTGCAGGGAATGAGCAGAGAATCTGTTGTAACAGAATTGATCAGAGAAGCTTCTAGAAGATGCAATATAATTCTGCATTCCCTCCCTCAAGTTGGAGATTGATGGAGATCAAATAATCCCAACTTGAGTAACAAGTGTTTGAACTGAGGAGCAGCCATAGATTTTATGAAAATATCTACTGGCTGCTGTTGTGAAGGGACATGTTGGGAGATAAACAAAACCTTGCTTGTACTTATCTCTGACTAAATGGCAATCAGTGTCCAAATGTTTGGTGCGTTCATGAAAAACAGGGTTGGCTGCTACATGGATAGCTGCTCTGTTATCACACCAGAGAGAGATGGGAGTGGTGACATTGATATTGAAATCTTTAAGAATATAGGAAATCCATTGAAGCTCACACATTGTTGCTGCAAGACTTCTGTATTCTGCTTCTGCAGAAGATCTAGAGACTGTTGTTTGCTTTTTAGTTTTCCAACTAATAAGAGATGGACCAAGATAAGTGCAGAAGCCAGTTAATGACCTCCTTGTATCCATGCATGATGCCCAATCTGCATCACTATAGGCCTGTAACTACAGATCATCGTTGTTGGGGTAGAGGAGGCCAAGTGAAGGACTACCTTTTAAGTATCTAAGGAGATAAAAAGTAGCTTTCCAATGTGTTTCACATGGTGAATTAACAAACTAACTTAGTTACTGGACTAAGTAGATGATGTTAGGCCTGTTGATGTTTAAATAGAGTAATCTCCCTATTAGTTTTCTATATTTTTCTAGTTCTATCAAGAGTGGTCCAGAAGCATAATGTAGTTTCAATCCTTTGGGCAAGGGAGTAGCAGCAGGCTTTGCACCCAGAAGACCAACATCTGAAAGGATATCTAACAGATATTTCCTTTGATTGATAATAATTCCTTTAGGGCCTCTGGCAATCTCAAGGCCTATGAAGTATTTAGCATGGCCAAGGTCTTTAATGGTGAATTGTTGATCTAGGTAAGTCTTCATATGAGAAATGTCAGTTTCTGATGTTCCATTTATCAAAATATCATCTACATAGATGAATAGTATAGTGAAGATGTCAGAAGTTTGCTTGATGAATAAGCAATTATCAAAAATTGATTGTCTAAAACCAATTGCCTTTACTTTGCCATAGAATTCAGCATTCCATTGCCTTGAAGCCTGTTTTAAACCATAGAGGGATTTCTTTAATTTGTAAACTGTATTCTCTTTGGCTTTAGAGTAACCTTCTGGGAGCTGCATATAAACCTCTTCTTCAAGGAATCCATGAAGAAAAGCATTGTTTATATTAAGTTGATGAATAGGCCAAGACATGGCAGTGGTAATAGCAATAAAAATTCTGACAGTAACAATCTTTGCCACTAGTGAGAAGCTCTCAAAATAGTCAATTCCTTCCAATTGGTGAAAACCCTTTGCCACAAGCCTAGTTTTGTGCCTATCCACTGTTCCATCTGGCTTAAGTTTGAGTTTGAAAACCCATTTGCAACCTATAGCCTTTTTATCTACTGGTACATCCACCAATTTCCAAGTACCATTATCCTATAGAGCCTGTAATTCCTTCTCCATGGCCAAGATCCAAGATTGATCTGTACATGCTTGTTTATAAAAAACTAGTTCCTGCATATTAGACATATTTGCCAAAAAAGAGGCATATTGTTTTGAAAGATTTGTGGTTTGTGTAAAAGGAAAGGTGTTTGGTATATACAGAGTTAGTTTTTTTATTTCTATTTGAGTATTAAGGTCTACCACAGTGGTGAAGTTGATGACATAGTCCTTAAGCCAAGAAGGTTTATTCTTGATTCTAGTACTTTGTTTGGTAGGTGCAGGTGCAGTAGTGATCATAGAACTTTGAATGTGGTCTAAAACAATAGAAGTTGGAGAATCTTGGCAATCATGAGATTGTTCTAAGTTATTGTTTGTGTTTGAAGTTTGAGCAGGAGGTTGAAGATCAAAAGAGGTGAAATCAAGGGTTTCATCTATTGGAATAGGGAGAGGATTTACATCATTACTACTCTTAGTCTCAAAAAAGGAAAAAACAGATTCATAAAATCTCACATCTCTTGAAACATAGATTTTGTGATTTTCTAAATTGTAAACCTTGTAACCTTTTTTACCATGACTATGGCCAATAATTTGTATGCTCTTTGTTCAAATTTGTCTCTATTTGGATGAGTATTTGTCATAAAACATAAACAACTAAAGGTTTTTAAATCTGTGTAGTTAGGAGTTGTTTTATGCAGAAGTTCATATGGGGGTTTACACTGCAAAATGGAGGATGGGGTTCTGTTTATGATGTGAGTGGCCATCAGTATTGAGCTGCCCTAAAAAAATTTTGGTAAACAGGATTGGGACATTAATGCTTTAGCAACTTGTAGATGATGTTTATGTTTTCTCTCTACAACTCCATTTTATTATGGAGTGTAGGGACATGATCTATGATGACTAATTCCATTATTAGATAAAAGTTTTTGAAATTCAAGGCTGGTGAATTCAGTTCCATTGTCACTTCGAACTATTTTTATAACCTTTTCATGCTGGTTTTGAATTATTTTGATGAAATGGCAGAATATGGTTATGGTAAGTGTTTTATTTGCCATTAGAAAAGTCCAGGGAGCTCTGGAAAATCATCTACAATAGTGAGAACATCTTTTGCTCCTTCAACATATTGAAGTTTGTAAGGACCCTAAATGTCCAAATGAATAAGATTAAAAGGTTCTTTGGTAGTGGTTTGATTGATTTGAAAAGGTAAACGATGTTGTTTTAATTTATGACAAACTTCACATCCAAGAAGATCCTTTAATTTTAAGTTAAGGAAAAAGTCTTCATGTTGTAAAACATTTATTGGACAATGTCCTAAACGATTGTGCCATAATACATGTTTTGAAGAAAGAAATCTTTCATTAATGACGACATTACAAGGTAGAACATTACTTTCAGAATTTGAAAACAATTTTGAGGCATTACATTGTGAATTTTTAAGACTAAGAGTGTCCAAGATTTAGAGGCTTCCTAAAGCTTTTCCTGTGGCTAGAATGGTTTTAGTCTGAAGGTCTTGCAAAGTGCAATCAGTTGGTGTAAAAGTGCATTTAAGCTTAGCTGTTTTAGTAAGTTTATGGACAGAAATCAAATTGAATTTAAAACTAGGTATGTAAAGAACATTATTCAAAGCAATGTTATTCTGTAGATCTATATCTCCAACACTATCAATGTATCTAATTGTGCCATCAAGTAAATAAACAGGGGTAGGTCTATGTGGTGGTTTAAGTTATTTAAAATTTCTTTTGGTTCTAGTCATGTGATTAGTGGCTCCTATATCTAATATCCAGGCATCAGTTTCAGATAAATTAACAGTACTCAAGGCAATACTCAAAGCAAAGTTTAATTGAGAGGGTTTACCTGCATAACCATCCATCATAGCAAGATTCATGAAATTACCTTCTGTGAGCATTTTTCCTTTCATCAGTTTTTTGATCTCTTACTGAACCAGACTAGCAATATCATCTTGTCTGTTTTTCTTGCCCTCCTCCTTCTCTTCTGAATCATAGTCCAAAGGGCTATCAACCATGTTAGTTGTTGCCTTCATTGTGCCTTTCTTTTGTTGTTCCTTCAGATATTTGAACTAATCTGGATATCCATGCAATTTGAAGCAGGAATCCTTCAAGTGTCCATTTTGTTTACAGTGTTCACATAACTTCTTCTCTTTATCCTTCTTGCTTCGAGCTTTAGCAAAAAAGGTTTTCCTTTGAGTCTGAAAGTTCCCTTGAGTCTTGACCATCAGTCCAGTTCCTTCTACATGTTCATTAAAATTGATATGAACCTCTTTTTGTTTTTCCACACTGAGCATCATAGAGTATGCACGATTGACAGAGGGAAAAGGTTCCATAACTAAGATTTGATTCTTAGTATTATCATAGCAGCCATTCAATCCCTTCAGAAATTGCATTAGCCTATTCATGGAGTGGAGATTAGCCACTGCCTTTGATGCACCACAAGAACAAGAGGGCATAGGCATCAAACAAGCAAATTCATACCATAATCGTTTAAGCCTAGTATAGTAAGTAGAGACTGATTCATTTCCCCGTGAAATAGAGGAAATCTCTCTCTGAAGTTGGTATAAGAGAGGTCCATTACTTTCTCCATAGCGTTCTGCTATTTTATCCCATAGCTCCTTAGCAGTAGTAGTGTAGAGAAAACCATCAACAATCTCTTTACAAATGAAATTTAGGATCCAGGAAGTCACTATGTAGTTGACCCTGGTCCATGTTTCAAAATCAAGGCTCTCTTCATCAGAAATAGGTATCTTTCCATTAACAAACCCCAACTTCATGTTTTCTCTTAATGCAATCTTCATAGATATGCTCCATGTGAGAAAATTTATTCCTGTTAATGGTGCTGTTACCAAAACCATGCTAGGATGATCTGAACCTTGAAGGAGACAAGGATCTCCATTACTAGTTCTATTAGTTGAATTTTCACCATCAACCATGATAGCAAAAAAAAAAAAAAAAGGGTTATACAGGCACCTGATCTTGGTGCTCTGATACCATGAACAATTTAATGGTAGAACAAGGTCAAAAGTACCTTAGTTATATATTCGTTTATATCAACAAGATTTACAGTAGGGGATATATATATACAACGATTACTTGTATGCTACTCTAGCTAAGAAAGAAAGAGAAAAATATCCTGCCAGCTCATTTGTACCAGCAGCAAAAGGAGACAAAAAAAGAATAACATAATGTGGCAGTGAAATGGTAGAAAATGATGTGCAGGGAATGAGCAGAGAATCTGTTGTAACAGAATTGATCAGAGAAGCTTCTAGAAGATACAATATAATTCTATAATAACAGTTAAGATTCTTGGCCATCCTCTCTCATCCTCTTGTTGTAAACGTAATTGGAGCACTTGTTTATAATTCACAAGATCACTTCCAAAACTTATAAAGGATCTAGTGTTTGTCCATACTAATTTGCACCTTTTCTCTAGAAAGACAATACAATATAAGAAAAGAGGGACAAAGATGTGGGATATTGAAAGAGATGGATCTCACTCTTGAGATTATCAATCTCACTCGATGAACCAAGATTTGAGTCATTATTGTTTGTAGATTTATAGATTAAGCAAGTGAAAAAGAGATTGAAAATGTTGCATACTTGTAGTTTAATTTTTATGAATGTTAATTATATAAATATAAATTATAATAATAATTATTTTATATTCATAAGCCAAATCTCCTTTAAGTATCTCCATGAAATGATGCGGTTCAAGATTATTTAACAAATGTAGTAATAAATTTTAAAGTAATTATTTTTTCATTGATGATAAAAGAAACTGAAATAATAATATCAACAATAAATGTAACTGAATTCATATGAAATTAACAAAAAGTTTAGTATTCTGTAATATTAAGACATGTAATGAAAAGCGAAAGAAACTCTCCCTCTTTAAGGCACACCTCATCGTACGAGGTACTGGTCCAAACTTATAATTATCATCATCATCTAGCAAATACATGTTAAGAAAAAACATAAACAGTATACAACTGAAAAGAAGAAGAAGAAGAAGAAGCTAGAACTTTAAATTACTAGTGGAGTGAGTTTGTTAGGCTGAGGCGCGAGCCAATTTCACCATCTAGGCTGATAAGGCTTCGGGGGAAGATACTAAAAGCCTTAATGCTTTTAATTGGTCGATCATTTTAGGTCCATTTTGTGACCTTTTTTTCATAGTTAAATATAGCTACTTCATTATATATTGACAATAAAAGAAGTTTAATGGGCTTACCATTAATAAGAAGCTTAAAAACTTTTATTGGGCAGATGATGTACAAGCGAAGAGCAGCATCAAACAAAAGATCATGTGATCAAATAAGATAAGAACTAAGGGTAAGAAACTCCGAATATATGTCATTTTTGACAATTTTAGCTAATTTTTTAAATTTTTATAAGAATAGTTTGAATTGTAAATTCTTCTATAATTTGACCAATATTTAATTTTATTAAAATTGAATAAATTCAATGGTAACTTATGCTATCTCTAAAATTGACTATGATTTTATAATTAAGATTATTTTTAGTAAAATTAAGAACTTGGCAAAAATTACAAGCATCACACAGATTTGAGTTTATTTTAGTCTTATTATAATTATGATAATCAGCTTTAGTACTTTTTGTAAATTTTGATAATTAAGATACTTAATCTTTTATTTTTTTTTAAGTTCTTGCAATTTGAATTGCCTATTTATTTTTGTAATTAGATGATGCTGATGTGTCCGGCCAAGAGAAATGATTGTACTGTGCTACATGCATGACATGTCGAACAAAAAGAGATCCTATAACAAAACTCATTGTTTTACAATATATGTTTGGATGGAGATTTTTCGAAATTTTTTAAAGTTTTAACTTTTATTTAACAAAAAAGTACTATTTAGAAAATAAGATTTAAAATCTTAAAAACTATATTTGGTGGGTTGAGAAAATTATAGTTTAAAAAACTTTATATTAACTTCTAAAATCTTTTTTTATCATCCATGTTTCCAGACAAAGTAAAAGTCTACTTTATAAAACTTTGCATTAACTCACTTATAAGGGAGAATGTCTGTGGTTGGAGGATGAATGCATTTTTATAACTTCATGACTTTCTTTTTTCTGGTTTACCTTCATAGACTTTGCGCTTGGTTGTTCTTGTTTCTGATTAGGTGCACTTTCATGGCTTTCCTTTGTTTCTCTTATTTAGTTCTTATTTCCTTAGATTTATTAGTGGATTCATAAACAATCCTCAAAATCAGTTTGTAGGGTCTGTTATATTATACATCAAGCTTATTATGTTCCAATGGTGGAGTTTTGGTACCTTTTGTAAGGAAAAGAAGATTAAACGGCTTAACTTTCACATTAAATATCTCTCCTCCTTAAATTTCAGTTCTTTTCTATTGAGATTTTGGTGCTTATAAAATTGATTGACATCAATGGCTTTGCAAGTTTCTTGGTATGGGCTACCCACTAGTCAAGATTTCTTGATGATGATGACCCTGAGTTCTCTTTTTTCTTTTCTTTATGTTCAAAGTGAGCTTGAAAGTCATAGTCTGCAGATGGGATTAGAGCTTTAGGCCTACTTAGAGATCAATTTGCTCCTTCATCAACAGTCTCTTTAGGCATGGAGTGGCTTCAAATTTATTTTGTTTTGCCACATATTGGTAGCTTGGCCCAAATATTTTAATGGGATTATGTCATGGTTTTGCCTTTAATGTATTTTTTTCATATGTTTAATTTTCCTTTTATTAACGCTTGTTTACACAAACCCTCTTTCTTAGCAAGTCAATATCGTTTTTACCTCAAAAAAATATATATATATACAAAAATTTCCTTTTAAGCTGTTTTTTTTTTTTTTTGTAAAAATACGCTCTTAGTTTTCTAACTCCAATCCACGTGTTTTTTTTTTTTCCAATACTAACATTTCCATTTCAAATGTTTTTGTTGGTGGCACAGGTATTGTCCTAGACAAAGTATTTTTTTGACATTTTTCATACATTTTTCTTTACTTATTTATTTTTAAATTTTTAAATTAAATATTTTTTAATTTTTTTTTCTAAACCTATATTGTTGATGTAATTACATTTTTTTAATTAGCTGAAATTCTTAGTTAACTAAAAAAAAATCTTGATATCTTAAAACTCTAAAATTACTATTGTGACATGTTTTAACCACTATTTATTTTGGAGTGCTTTCTATAACTTATTTATTAAATTAAAATTTTAAATAAATACCATTTCAAATTAAAACACTATATTTAAAGTAATTGTGGCACATATTTTTGAATTCTCAAAAAATATGATTGCATGTAAAGTAACTAATTATCTCCTTTTTATTTATAAATTTTATTATTTATTTTATTTTAATTTATGAATTATTTTGTACTCATTTATTTTCATAATTTAAATTAAATAAAAATTACATCTATTATAATTTTTTTTGAGATTTTCATATTTTTCTAAAAATAAAATATCTTAAAGTAATAAATATTTTAAAATAAAAAATTAATATAACGGTATATTTTTTATTATTTTTCTTATTGACAATCTTTTTTCAATTAATTATAGAATTAACTATATTATTTTATAATTTACCTACCGTCATTGTTTTACTTTTTTTATCTAATAGCATAAAAATTTATGTAGATCACTTTTTAGTTGCAGTCATGACTTCAATTTTTTTTAATTATTTTTCGCGTCAGCAAAATAAATATAAAACAACCATAATCAAGCATAAAACAAGGTAAATCTAAATATTAAGAAATAACTTTTCAAAGAAAAAATTAATTTATAATATTTTGGATCTTTTTCAATATGTAAATAACAGTTCAAGGAACTTAAAAACTATTTTTTTAACAAAAAAAACTGATTTCTAATATTCTAGATTATCTTCAACAGGTAAATAATAGTTTAAGAAAAGAAATTAAAGACACTTCTTCATATATATATATAAACATCAACCAAACAACAATCAAATATCAACCAAATATCAACAATTACATAAAGACTTGAAACAAACGAAAAAGTATAAAATTTGCATAAAAATTCATAACAAAACTATAAATATAGTCTAAAAATTAGAAAACTCCATATATATATATATATATATAAAACCAAAATAATTTCTTACAAAACGTTTTAAAAAGTTGAATTTTTTATGAAAAATAAAACCCAATAAATTTTAAGAAAATCAAATTGACCATATATATATATATATATATATATATATATATATATATATATATATATTTGCAATAAAGAGAACTGCAATGAGAGAGATCAAAGAGAGAAAGATAGAAAAGAAAAAAGAGGTTAAGACCCACAAGAAAAATAATAATAGTTCAAGAAAAGAAATTGAAAACAATTATTCATAGATTTAAAAATCAACAAGACATCAACCAAATATCAACTAAACGTTAACCAAACGTCAACAAAATCATTCAAAGTAACTAGTTATATAACACAAAAAGCACTAAATTTTATTTTTTCCTTATAGTTCTACAACATATTTTTTTCGATCAATTTCTTTTCTTTTCCATAAAAAAATGCCGATCAACTTGTTACTACAATCTATTATTTGTTTTTCAATTTTATTATGTATATATATTAAAGAAAAAAGAAGTAGCTTACTTAATATTGTTTTTGTGAAAGTATATATATTCAAGGTAGCTGGGTTCTTGTTGTTTATTGTAACATAAAAAATTATAGAAATAAGAGAAAAAAAGAAAAATAATTGATACCGAGAAGAAAAATAAATAATAGTTTCAAACAAATGACTAAAGAAAGTTATTTATAGTTCTAAAAATCAACCAAACATCAACCATACCAATCATACCCCTTTTAACATCAACACAATATCGTAATAATTATGCTAATGGTCAGTTAACTTATATTAAGTTTCATTTTGATCATATAATTTTTTTTGTTTCATTAAAGTCAATTAACTTTAAGTTGGGTAACAAAATTGATCACTTGTCTAAAATTTGGTGATTTATTCATCGTAAGAAAAATAAAATCTCTAAATCTCCTAAATTTACAACATAAATCTCTAATGCAATAAAATGAAACTCCTAATTCTAAAGCTCTGAGCGAAGCATTAAATTTCAATTTTTAAAAATTAATTTAAATGGCCTACCATCATAGACAACTGGGAGAAAATGCTCTTATATATTATAAGTTCTACATATTCGTTATTTTGCAATTAGCATTCAAATTTAATTAATTTGATGGTTAGACACCCGTTTAATATTGAAATTTTTGCACCAAATAGGAACTAATCGTACATCCTCAAATAGACATATGATATGTAAGAAACATAAAGAAAATGATATCTTAAATACAAACAAGTGTAAAAATATTACTAATTTAATGGTTGGACACTTTTTCATTTTTTATTTTTCACTTCTTTTTTTTGTTTATTGTTATTGTTATTATATATTTTTATTTTAAAAATAATATCTTGATAAATTTTTTTTAAAAAAAGTAATTAATATTGATTAATTAAGGTGAAAAAAGAAAATATGATTGTAATAATAGATAAAAAAAGAATAGAAGATGAAAAGACAAAGGAAAAAAAACTATAGTCAAAATTTATTATCTAGAAGATTTTGAAGCCTAAAGTTGTATTTAATTTTGGATTAAGTTAATAGTTTGGTGAAATGGTTTAGTGACTTGGATAATGACTTTTCAATTTTTTAAACTACATGTTAATCTAACATTGAATATTTTAAACATGTCATTATTCTAACGAATTAAATTACTAGATTTTAGATAAGTGACTAATATCTTATCCAACTTAAAGTTAAATGACTGTAATGAAATAAAAAAAAATGAGCAAATTAAAACTTAGTATAAAGTTAAGTGTCCATTAATATAATTATCTCATAAAATATCATTCAACTAATATAATACTCAAAATTTTTAATTTAATGTAATGATAATTCTTTATGGATATTTATTTATTAAGAATTTATTCAGATATTAATAAATATTTTAATCTCTAATATTTTTTAATTTGTTAATTATTTTTAATATATTTAAAAAGAGGACAAAATACAAAAAGAGTTGGTGGTGGAAAGTGGAGGAACAGTGCTAGTGGATGTTGGTCCCATAACATCTTCAATTACAAAAATAAAAAATGACGTGATGTGGATATGAAGCTTATGATTTTATGTAAAGAAAAATATAAAAATATAAATAAAATCAGTAAAAATGTAAAGAATTAAAACTAGAATATTTTTGTAATTATTTTTAAGAAAAATGTATTTATTAAAGGAATAAAAAAGGCCCAAATCAGTACAAGCGCAATACAAAAATAATACAAGCCTCGGGAAACAGACAAGAAAAGAGCCCAAGACCCTAAACTACGCTATTTCTTTTCTCTTTTATTTTTATATGTTGAGCTTTGGACTTTAACTTTTATGCTTTCTCTTATTTCTTCTTCTTTTACGCTAATACGGTATTATGAGTTTCTTTTATATCTTTTATCGCTTTTTTTGAATTTAATATTCTTATTTTATGATTTTTTTATAATATTTCCTTATTTTTGTTTTTTTCTTTATTTTATTTTTTTTCCTTATTTGTCTTTCATTTTACTTGTTTATTTTTTTAAAAACTTTTCATTATTGCTCAAAAATTGATGATTAATTTATGGTATAATTACCATTTACCTCCTATATTTTTTTATATTATACTAATCATCTTATAATAATTAAAAATATATTTTTTTATCTTTTTATTTTGTAATTTTATACTAACAATTCCTTTCGTCAAATTTCCATTAGAGAATCATTAATTAGATTTAGTTTTATACTATTTGCCCCTTGACTTTTTGTGTGATATACAAATTACCCCCTATATTTTATTTATTACATTAAGATAACTTTTTGTTTTGAAAATTAATACAATTAAGAAATTAAATTGATAAAAAAATATAATTTGATATTCAAACTTCTTATCAAATTACATTCAAATATAACAAAATTAATAATAAGGATAATATCTATTTTATTTTAATAATTTAAAATTAAATTATATAAATTTTTAGTATTTTGATAAATATAAATATTTCTAAAATATTTAAATTTTACTAGAGTTTAATTATATTAGAAATTAAAGTAATTAAAGAACACTAGTTACTTTTTTTCTGTAGAGATACAAAAATTGGTTTTTGTATAAAAATTAGACAAGGAGAATTTAGTATAATAAATAAACTATAAGGGGCAATTCATATATTACACCAAAGATCAAGGGGCAAATACTATAAAACCATAGCTAGTTAACAGTCGTTTAACAGAAATTCTGATGGAAGAGATTTTTAGTATAAAATTACAAAATATAAGGATGAAAAATATAATTCTTTTAAATGTAAGGAGGCAACTAGTATAATATGGAAAAATACAAGAGGCAAATATTAATTACCCCTTAATTTATTTATGCAAGTAGGTTTTTTTCACTTTTTGACTTGTGTAACTTCCATCGAAATTTAGACTTTCTTTTCTTCTTCTACTAGTAAAGACTTTAGAGTTATGGATAAGAAAAAGAATGTTAGGCCTACAAAAAGTGGGGACTAAGATTGACAAAGAGGATGCAAAGCCAACTTTTTGTTAAAAGTGATGAAGATTTTGATTGTAAAAAGAAAATATTATTGATTCTTCTTCAAAGAAAAATATTAATGTTAAATTTTCAAAAAAAAGCAAAACCAAATAGCGATGGTGATGGCAAAACTATTGTTTATTCTAAGTTGATTTTTCTTTGTCTTGATATTATTTCCATATAGGTCAAAAAGATTTAATATAAAATGCCCTTTATATCAGAGCTTATGTATATAATATTTTCTTTCCAAATTCTGTTGTGGTGAAAAAAATAGATGATGTTTTCAAAATTTGAATTGAAAAGTCAATAATAATCGGAGTATAGTATACTTGAAATATACTAGTTATATACTCATTATATATTTTTTACTGTATACTTTAAAATTTATTTTATATTTTGTTTGAAACTTTGTTTAATCTATTACTGATTTATACTTTTTATATTTATATTAATATAATAGTCAATATACAAATTTTTAATATATATATATATATATACAAAGCATACCCTTGTTACTCGTTATTATGGAAATGAACAAGTTTCTGATGTGCAGGATCCTCAGATGAGGTAAGCACAGAGCATACACTTGTTATCAAATTATGTACAAAGAATAAATCAAATAACAAGTTTTTATTTAATAAACAAATATACAAGCTTTGAAATAAAAGCTTTGAAATAAAAGTTTTGAAAAGAAATATAACTTACAAGAGTAGAGTTGTAGAATACAAGAGGAAAGATTTTCTCTCTCACTCTCAACACTCTTTTCTCAATATATTTCTACTAATGTGCAGAGAATTTGAAAAATATAAGATTTTCTTATGATTTTTCAGTCCGCCTTCTTATTTGAAATCTGCTCTATTTATAGAGGTCTTCAACCTTCAGCTTCAATAATTCTTTCTTTGGATGCTTTTGATAATGGAGTAAGTGGCTTCATTATTTTTTTGAAATGGTGCACAAGTTGTTTACCATACTTCGAAATAATGGAAACATTTTCTTTTTTTCTTTTCAGAAATAATAGTGTAGGATCAAAGAATCTTTTGTCTTCTTTTTCTTTTGAAAAGATCTTTATATATATATATATATATATATATATATATATAGGCTTTTGGCCCATTACAGAATGTTACTGTGGGCTGCCATTCCTCGTTTTCAGCCCAAGGACTTTACAAGGCTTTTTAACATTTTATTTTATGGGCAAGAATATCTTAAAACAATCATCTTCATTTGAGTCACCATCTAAGTCAATGATTGCAGAGCTAGTGCTTGAAGAGGATGATGAGGCTTTAAACTTTTCTTTAGAGGAGGCGGTTTTTGACAATTGTTTGATTACTTATAGGAAATCTTCTTCCATTTGGGCCATTGCCAGTTTTGGAAGTATAAAAGGCTTATGTGCTAAGAAGGTAGTTTGTTCTTTAGGTGTTGGCAAGAAGTTGTCATTTGTAAGGAAATTTTGAACCATCTTTATAGATAGTTTTTCTTGGTGGTTGAATTTGTCCCACCACTTTATTTTGAACCTGCTGGTAAGAATTACTTCTTCATTTTCTGCTTGATTGAAATGGAAATACCGCACGCATACCCAAGGAAGGAAGAAGTCTGAATAAAATAAAAGCAATGGGGGGAATTGTCTTTCTATTTTGTTTGGTTTGTAATAAACTTTGAAAAGGTTAAACATGGGCAGTACTTCAAGTATTATGATTTCTAGAACATTACTATAATAGTTCCACCATTGTTTAAACTAGTAAGGCATCTTTGAGATTTGGATTGTGCTAGTATCAAAATAAAAAAGCCAGGAATGACTTTGTCCATCATTTTGCAAGAGAAAGGTATTGAACCAGGCTTGTTAGTAATCCCATTAATTAAAGGTGATACTGAGACTTGAGGGATAGGTGTTTTGAAGGGTTGTTGGGAAAGATCTTGAAAAATGCAATTCCATTCCCCAATCTGAAGGGTGAAGGATTCTTTGAATAGTACAGGTAGAATAGGCTGGGTCTTTGTGGTCTTTGTGTTTTGTGAAATGTTTAAACTTTACAGAGGCAACTTACCTCTAAGATAGACTAGTAATAAGACTGAGGTTTAGCCTTATTTCAAGGTTTAAAATACCATCCTGGAGGAAAAACTTTGAAACTAGTTTTGAGGGGCTTTCTGAACATAATCCTTCCTCAACGTTTAAAATTCTTTGAAAATCTTGTTTTTCTATATATTCATTAGCTTTAAAAAGTTATTTTAGGACAAAATTATTTCTTGAGAATTTGGTTTTGAAATGCTTTGAGAGTCGTGAGATAAGTTTTATGAGAAAACTAATATCTCAGGCTTTGAAAGAGGGATAAGGAGTATACTTTTACCCTTAGTTGAAGAAGAGGATGACTTTGGAGAAATTTCTGACTGAAAGTCAGCCACAAGCTTTGTCTTTAAATACTTCTAGACCTTCCAAAAATTCAGGAGGTTGTTGTGCAAGCCACTCCTGTATTTAAAATTGCTTATTAGCAGGATCTTCTTTGCCAGAAAGTATTTCTTCCTGGATGATTTCTATCCAAGTTCTTATTGGCTTTGAAGAGGAGAGAATTATCTCCTTCTTTGGGCTTTGTACTAATTTTGAACTTGCTTTTGTTTTTCGAGGCATTGTCACTCCTATTTTTGAAGGAACTCTCTCGTTAGAAATTCTGGTATTGAATTTGAATCTCCTTTTATGTATTCAATTTCAAAATCAAAAATAGAAAGAAGGGCTAGCCGTCTGACAAAAATTTGCTTTGAAGCTATATTTTGAACATCTTTTTGTAATACTTCTTTTGCAGATTTACAATCAATCCTTAAAAGAAATTTTTGATTTAAAAGATCACTTTGAAACTTTGAGATGCATAGGACTATTGAAATAATTTCTTTTTTTATGGTTGAATAATTTTTTTGAGTATCATTCCAGTGTGCAGAAATAAACTGGACAATGCATTCTTTATTGCTTTGAACTTATTTTAGAATTCCACCACAACCTAAATCTGATACATCAGTTTCAACTATTCTGAATGTAGATGGATCAACTAGATGCAAACATGGAATTTCAGAAATTTGTTGTTTGATGCTTTGAATAATCTTTGTATACTCATCAGACTATGCGGGAGGATTTTTCTTCAACCTATTATGGAGAGGCTTTGCTAAACAATTTAAATTTGGATAAAAGTCCATGACATAATTTAAATTGCCAAGAAATCTTTGTAATTGAGTTTTTTCTAAACTTTTATCAAGAAACTTTGAAGTAAAGGCTAGAGATCTTTCAATTGGGGTAATAGTTCTCCGAGAGATGTAATGCCCAAAAAATCTAATTTTTGTTTGGAATAAAGAGATTTTATATTTTGAAACAACTAAACCATTTTTTTCAACAACATAGAAAAGTGTCTCTAAATGTTTAAAATGTTGTTCAAGAGAATATGAAAAAATCGGTACATCATCAATGCACACAATGCAGAACTTTGAATAGAGATTAAAAATGTCATTCATAATTCTTTAAAATTCAGAAGGAGCATTTTTTAAACCAAATGGCATTACATTTCATTCGTATTGGCCAAATGGAACTATAAATGTAGTTTTGTAACGGTCTCTAGGATAAATTTGGATTTGCCAAAATTCTGACTTCATTATCATACTTTGAAAAAACGAAGCAGATGAAGTTTTTGAAGAAGATCTTTTTTGTTTAAAATAGGATATCTAATCCACTTAAGAGCTTTAAAGGTTTATAGTTAATTACTAACCTAGGGGTACCTCTTTCTATTTCACTATTTTTATTGACATAGAAAACTGCACATGACCAGGGGGATCGTGATTTGGTAATTAAACCTTTCTTCTCTAAGTCTTGGATTTCTATCCTACAATGGTTTTTCAAGGCCTCGTTCATTTGAGTAGCCTAGCTTTGGTATGACTTTGTCTTTCACTAAATTATTTTTCATACGGTAAATCTACCATATGTTTTTTCTTTTCCAGAAAGCATTTGGAAGATCTTAACAAACTTCTTTTTTAATTTTTTCTTGAAAATCAAAAATCCTTTTTTGAATAAATCATTTTGTAATTTGTAAATCCATGTCTTGTTTCAAATGGAGTAGCTGGGTTTGCTTTCCTTTAACTAAAGCATTTATCTTAAAATTATAAATCGAGTGAATCTTTATAAGATTGAGATTTCTTTTTTTAGGTTTTTCTAGAAAAAAAAAATCACTTTTGGATTTTTAGCTTTGAAAATGATACCATCTATAGTTACTTTGAAGGGAGTAATCAAATTAATGAAAGGAGTCCCCAAAATAACCATTTGATATAAATCCTTTGTAAGAATGAAAATATTTTTTAAAGCAATGTCTTTGCTTAAAATTGCAGCTTCAGTTTTTCCAGAAATTTTAATCTTTGAATTATTAGTAGAGGTGAATCTTTCATTTGTCTCTTGATGATATCTTCTAGGAACTAACAATTGAGGTTTGCTCCGGTATCAAACAAGGTTATAGTTTCTATTTGAAAATCATCAGGGAAAATGAGTTTTATCTGAATCAGATATTTTGTTGAGGTTATTTCTTTTAGAACATTAATGAAATTCTCTGTAACATTTTTAGAAACCTCAAGATTTTAAAAATCATTTTCTTCATCAGAATCTGATTCATTATTTTACTTTAAAATCAGACTTTGGAGTAGAACAGAATCATTTTATTGCTTTTCTTTTAATTCTTTGAGTTATGCTTTAATAGCTTTAATTTCTTTTTGGAGTTCTTGGTCAGTAAGAAAGGGATGCTTTTGCCTTTTTTCTTTTTCCAAAATCGTAGTAAGATTGTAGGTGTTCCTACTAGATGAAAGGATAAGGGTTCAGTTTTTAAGATTTCTTTCAAAACTGGTTTTTTAATTTGGGGGTCATTAATATACTTGACAGCTTTAAGAAGAGCTTTTTGTTGCCTAGTGAGCATATTAATGGTCTTTGGAATCTTGTCAGAATCCAATTCAGAGTATTCAGATGAGGTTTTAATTTCACCAATTTGGAATTCTTCCTCGTTATCAGAGGGATTAAAAAACTCTGATTCAAAAGTTTCGACTAGAAGAGTTGAAATTTTGTTTACAATTTCTTCTTCTATTTGAAGCTCCTGAAGTTTTTTAGAAAACTTACAATACTTTGAAGTATGGCCTTTCTTGCCATTCTTGCCACACTTGTAGTAAGTAATTTTGCTAAAATCTTTTTTGGGCTTCTGTTTTGAATATTTATTTTTTGGAGAAGATGACCTTTTATAAAAACTTTCTTTATTCTTTGGCACCTTCCTGCTTTTGTGAGAACGTTTTTTCTTATAAGATTTTGAAAAATCTTTCTTATATTGTCCTTTGCAAGTAAGGGATGGCTCTATGGGATTATACTCAAACTGGTTACAAAAACTACCTAGTTCTTGCTTAGTTTTCTTCATTTTCCATTTGAGCTGTCTTTGAAGCTTAAGATCATGGCAAATGTTTAGCCCTTCCTTCTGAGTAAGGCTAACTAATTCATCATGAGTATAGAGATCATAAGGGATTTGACCACTATGGGCTTCTCTGATAACATTCCTAACTCTCTCACCTATTATTTTAGGTAAACCAATTAAGAATTTCTCTTTCCAAAATAGCTGGTTTGAGTCTTCCCTAAGCATTACTTTAGTTAGGAAAGTGTCTTTATAGGCTTGGAAATTGCTAAGCTTTTTAGAGGTCAGATTACTGAGAAGTTCAACATTCTTATCTTTAAGGTGAGATGGATCTCCTATAAAGTGGAGAAAAATCGTAAGGATTTGGGTTGACACAACATCCTCAATTGGATTTCCTAATTCATCTAGGATAGGGGTTCCTTTTATTGTGGTTTGTATAGCACCTATAATTTGTAGCTGTTGTGTTTGAGTGAGATGGTAATCCCACCATCCTTTAAGCTGGCTTGAAAAACCGCCTATAAGGAGTTCAATTATGGCTCTATCAGAGGTACCGCTTTGGATTTTATAGGCATTTGCTGCCATGGTCATCTGTTGTAAGAGACCAAGAATGTTACACTCAAGCATTCCATGTATATTCCATTCATAGACGGAAGAGGCATTAAATCTAGACTGGATAAGGACATTATTCCTGTTTTTATGCTTAAGTCAGGGGCAGTAGTTCTAGGAGTATACCAAGTCAATCTAGGGGTTTGCCATCCCAATCTATTGATCTGGGAGGGTTCTTTAGTAATACTTTCTGGTCCCGAATTATTAGATTTACTGCTTTGAGCTTGCTCTATAGCACTAATATTCCTACTAGATTAAGGAGTATTTGGTACTATGTTCTTTGAAGACTCGGAAGTGGCTAACTTGCTAAGTATTCTCTGACTGCTCTACCAAACTCAGTTTGCTTTTGAAATTGGTCTTGACTAGGCTTTGAAATGTGATAGGGTTTGAAGACAAGATTTTTAAGTTTTTCTTTTTGACTCTTTTTCTCTAGATGACCAGTATTAGAGACTACAGAGGTCAAGACTGTAGCAGGTTTTTGAATCTGGCTTTCTATCCTAACCAGCTAGTTTCCTATCGTGTTAAGACAGGTATTTGAAAAATAATTCTGTTAAACAATATTTTTAATATTCTTTTCAAAATCCTCAACTACTAGCCTGTAAAGTATGGCTTAAATTTCCTTTTCTCCATAAGGAATACTCATCTTCCTAAGAGGAGAATGTTCAGACTTGATGGTCTGGTTTTCTCTGACCTTCCATTCTGGAGCTTTGTTCTTAATGGTAACAAAACTAATAAATTTATATTTGAAAGGGTATGAAATGTAATTTTCTTTGTAATAAATTTGAAACCAATCAAAAAATATGATTTGGACTTTGTTTTGTAAACAATATTCATAGTATCTTTCTTGGATACTATTGTTTTCTTTTAAAAAAATTTTAAAAAACCAAAATTTTTTGAAATGGTTTTTCTTTGAATAGAAATCTTCATGTAAAAGCTTTTTATTAATTTGAAAATCTTTTGAAATCATATTGATTTATGCTTCTAGATTTTGGGTTATTACTGACGGTGATGGTGAAGAGGGGGTAGATATAGATTCCATGTCATCTTCTTTCTTTGGTTGGCTTTCATTGTAAATAGGTTTTGGGACATTACTTTGGTAATCAATATTTTGTAATGTGGTGTTTTGGCTTGACAAATCTGATGTTGAAAATCTTGGCAAGCTTTGTGTTGGAACAGGTTCTTTGTAAGGGCATAGATGACAATGGGTATTATTTGAAACCCTCCATATATCTGTAGTTGAAGTGGAAGAAGTATCATAAAAAAATCTAGAGAAAGTTGATATTCTGTTGAATGGAAAAGATAGATCCAATCCAGAAAAGAAAAAAAGAAACTCCACCCTCTAAAAATAAAATTCATGTAGCTGCCCTTCTCCACAAATATTGATGAACTCCGTGAGGACGCGGGGCCTTCTAATGTGGCACCTGCTGACTCTCCTCTGGGATCTTTTCCCTCGGTTCCATCTGCCTTTTCCCCATTACCGTCGGACCCTTCGGATGTGAGCTTTACTTTCCCATCTCGAAACTGGGTTATGTTTCTGAGGTTTGTGTTTGGCTCTGTCTATTGTGGAGATTCAGGTTGGGTTTCGCCTTTGAGTATCTGTTCTTCTGGAAGTGTGATGTCTTTTCATTGAACGGTCTTTGGGATAGTTGCATTGGCTTTAGAGAGGTTTGTTTAGAGGAATAAGGTTTTTTCTTTTAGTGAATGAAGCTTGTGTTTGGAACCAAAAGTAGAAATCATAGCTTTGCAATATATTTTGAAATCAAAGCTATCGGGATAAATTCTTCAAGCATTTTGTAATTATGTATTTTAATATGGAGAACAATACACTTTAAAATATTTCTATCATTTAAAGAAATTGTAATATTTGGGAAACAATTGAAACTGATAGGTCCTTTGTTAAGACTTGACTCAACAGTGCCTAAAAGGGAATTATAAAAATTTATAAACCTAGCATCCCTAAGGACTGCTAAGATGGAATTATCTAATCCTTCTCTAGTAAGGGGTTTTATTCCTACCTAGACAAGACCTATGTGGATGTATTTATAATCTTTTTCTTTATGTTTCTAAAGGATTTTTAGATTTAGAAGATAGATTTTCTTAAAAGGCTTTGAAATTTGGATATCCCTTTCTTTAGTTTTGATGGTAAAATCTATTTTGAAGATAGGAAACTTTGAAAAGTCATAAATTTGCTTCTTTTGAATCTTGAGTATTTCCCAATCATTAATATGCTTTGTAAAATCTTCAATAATGATTTCTTCACTATTTACCAAATCTTTGAATCTTGAGGAGTGAGAGATAGAAGAGTTTGGAAAGGAAGACGATCTATAGAAAAGTGGTTTTAAATTCATTTTAGAATAAGACAAAATAACTTTATTTTAAACAAACATGAATCAAACCACCAGTTTTACTGCCCTTATCTCAAAAAATGGATGAATAAGTTTGCTCAACAAAGATATAATGCAGTTGTTTAAAACGAGTTTAAAATACTTTGACATAAATAACCTTCTCACTTCATGGACCTTTCAGGTTCTGATACCATTAGGAACAAAGCCCCATAATGGAAGGTCAGAGAAAACCAAACCATCCAGTTTGAATATCCTCCTCTTAGAAAGATAACTATTCCTTATGGAGAAAAGGAAATTGAAGCCACACCTTACCAGCTAGTAGGTGAAGATTTTGAAAAGAATGTCAAAAATATTGTTCAACAGAATAATTTTTCAAATACTTGTTTTAACACGATAGGAAAGCAGTTGGTTATAATAGAAAGCCAGATTCAAAGACCTGCTACAGTCTTGACCTCTATAGTCTCTAATACTGGTCATCCTGAGGAAAAGAGTCAAACAGAAAAACTTAAAAATCCTATCTTTAAACCTTATCAAATTTTGAAGCCTAGTCAAGACCAATTTCAAAAGCAAACTGAGTTTGATAGAGTAGTTAGAAAAGAGTTTAGCAAGTTAGCCACTTCCGAGTCTTTAAAGAACGTAGTACTAGATACTCCTCAATCCAGTAGGAATATTAGTGCTATAGAGCAAGCCCAAAGCAGTGAATCTAATAATTCAGGACTAGAAGATGTTATTGAAGGACCCTCCCAGATGAATAGATTAGGATGGCAAGCCCCTAGATTGACTTGACATACTCCTAGGACTACTGCTCCTGACTTAAGCATAGAAAATAGGAATAATGCTTTACCCAGTCGTGATTCAATGCCTCTTCCGTAAATGAATAAAATATAGATGGAATGTCTGAGTTTAACATTCTTGGTCTCTTACAACAGATGACCATGGAGGCAAACGCCTACAAAACCCAAAGTCGTACCTTTGATAGAGCCATAGTTGAACTCCTTATAGGCGGTTTTTCAAGCCAGGTTAAAGAATGGCCTAGATACTATCCAAACCACAATATAAGGATCCCTTATCCTAGATGAATTAGGAAATCCAATTGTTGTGTCAACCCTAATCTTTACGATTTCCCTCCACTTTATAGAAGATCCATCTCACCTCAAAGATAAGAATGTTGAACTTCTCAGCAATCTGACTTGTAAAAGGCTTAGCAATTTCGAAGCCTACAGAGGCACTTTCCTAACCAGAGTAATGCTTAAGGAAGACTCAAACCAGCCATTCTTGAAAGAGAAATTCTTAGCTGGTTCATCTAAAATACTAGGTGAATGAGTTAATAATATTATCAGAGAAGCCCATAGTGGCCAAATTCCTTATGATCTCTATACTTGTGGTAAATTAGTTAGCCTTACTCAGAAGGATGGACTAAGAATTTGCCATGATCTTAAGCTTCAAAGACAGTTCAAATGGAAAATGAAGAAAACTAAGTAAGAACTAGGTAAATAGTATTAGAGCTTTTGTCTTTGAATATTTTTGGACCATTTCCAAAAGTTTAGGAGATTGCTGTGCAAGCTACTCCTGTATTTGTAATTGCTTATTGGCGGGATCTTCTTTGCTAGAAAGTGTTTCTTCTTGAATGATCTCTGTCCAGATTCTGATTGGCTTTGAAGAGAAGGAAATTATCTCATTCTTTGGATTTTGTACTGATTTTGAAATGCTTTTTGCTTTTCTTGTTTATCCTTTGCTTTTGTTTTTCGAGGTATTGTCACTCCTGTTTTTGAAGGAACTCTCTCGTTAGAAAGTCTGGTATTGAATTTGAATCTCTTCTTATGTATTCAATTTCAAAATCAAAAAACAGAAAGAATGGATTGTCATCTGGCAAAAATTTTCTTTGAAGCTATATTTTGAACATCTTTTTGTAATACTTTTTTTGCAGATTTATAATCAATCCTTAAAAGAAATTTTTGATTTAAAATATCATTTTGAAACTTTGAAATGCTTAGGACTATTGAAAAAATTTCTTTTTTGATAGTCGAATAATTTTTTTGAGTATCATTCTAGTGTGCTGAAGTAAACTGGATAATGCATTCTTTATTGCTTTGAACTTATTTTAGAATTCCACCATAACCTAAATCTGATGCATCAGTTTCAACTATTTTGAATGCAGATAGATCAACTAGATGCAAACATGGAATTTCAGAAACTTATTTTTTTGATGCTTTGAATAATCTTTGTATGCTCATTAGACCATGCAGGGAAATTTTTCTTCAACCTATTATGGAGAGGCTTTGCTAAACAATTTAAATTTGGATTGTCCGTGACATAATTTAAACTGCCAAGAAATTTTTGTAATTAAGTTTTTTCTAAAATTTTATCAGGAAACTTTGAAGTAAACGCTAAAGATCTTTCAATTTGGGTAATAGTTCCCCTAGAGATGTAATGCTCAAGAAATCTAATCTTTGTTTGGAATAAAGAGATTTTAGATTTTGAAATAACTAAACCATTTTTCTTAACAATGTAGAAAAACATCTCTAAATGTTTAAAATGTTGTTCAAAAGAATTTGAAAAAATTAGTACATTATCAATGTACACAATGCATACCTTCTTTATATATGTATGTTCAAATACCTATAATATATGTATGTATCAAATAGACCTTCTTTTAAACAAAGTTTTTACATTTTGAAAACATATACTTATTATATACTTTTATATATTCATTCTTGGTCATTCCATTTAATTTTGATTTAGTTTGATATTATTTCTATAAAGTTTGGAAGTTGCTATTCTTTGGTTTGAGAATGTTCGTTACATCAAAGTTTACATATCTCATGTTTTCTTTTCAACATCCTTTGTGATGAAGGATAATAATAGGTATTGTTTTTACATCGATATATAAAAGAATATAAAAAATAATTTAAATTTTAAATGGAGAAAATTCAATAAGAATTAAAGTATCATATACCTGAAATAAACTTGTTATATACTTACAAATACTATCTACTGTGTAAATTAAAAATTATTTATATTTATATATTCTTTAAGAAAATAATCTTTTCTATATAATATATAATTGATATATTCCTTTTATATACTTATATTCATATAATAGTTATATATAAAAAAATTTGCAAGATATATATATATATATATAACACACACAATATAAATATAATTTTACTAAATTTAAATAAATATATTTATGATATACCTATATATATTATTTCTTGGATTTTTTATAAAATGTATCATTTTCTCATAGACATATTTTAAGTTGTAGATTTTGTTTGTTTAAATTTATTATAAATAATTATATATATTTAAAAAATTTATTGCTTCAATCTAAATTTATAAGTGTTAGTCTTTTTGTCATCAAAAGAATTTTTATATATAAGCATCTTTGAGTATAAGTTGAATATGTTCATAATATACTACAATGATACCCTTTATATATTCAAAATATACTCATAATATACTTTAATGATACTCTTTGTATACTCAAAATAAACTCGGTGTAAATTATATATTCATAGTATACAATATACTATTAACAACAAGGTTTAGAAATTTGTTGTCTTCACAGTATGAAAATACATATTATATCAGAATTTATATGCCTCGTGTTTTCTTTTCAATGTCCATTGTGGTGAAAAAAATTGATATTATGTCCTATCAATATAAAAAATATATAAAAGATAATCTAAAATTTAAACGAACTAAATTCAGTAAGCATCAGAGAATTATATATCTAAAATAAATGCGTTATATACTTAATATATACTATTTACTGTATACTTTTAAAATTATTTTATATTTTTTCAGAAAATAATTTTTTTATATAATGTCTAATTAACATATTCTTTTTATATACTTAATTCATGTAATAGTCAATATACAAATTTTTTTTACAAGATATAAATCAAATACATAAAATATAAACAGAAATTTACTAAATTTAAAAAATATATACTTATAATATACCTATAGATACTATATAATTATGATTATATTATATAAATTTGTGTTGTATAAAATATTATATAATTATAATTATATTTTATATTATATAAATAGTTAACTATATATTAATAATATATAATAACTCTTATATCTTATATAATTACCGACTATATTTTATATAGTCAGTTATTATATAAGTTATTAAGTTTTTAGATATTTCTATTATGACTATATAATATAAAATACTATAAAGTCATAGTATATAGTTATAATTTGTTCTATATAAACAGATTATATAGAATATAAATTAATAAAAAATCAAAACAATATTAAAAAAAGTAATTGTAATAAGAAAAATTAAAAATTTTAATAATTTAATAATAAATTCTAAATTCAGAATATTTAATTCTAAAAATCTATTAATGAGATCACTATTAAATTTGTTACAAATTCATTCAGGTTGATGTGAATCAACTATTGATATGTATGGTGTGATTTTTGGATGAATTTAAATTTGACCATTTTAGAGGAAGATGTAGCCCATTTCTTTAACTTCAAAGTATAAAAGTAAGGGTTATTGATTTTAGTGTAGTTTTGTTAAATTTTAGAGTTGAAGGTATAAAAATTAATTGACTTTAATTCTTTAGGCATTTGTGTAAAAAACCCTATAACTTAAAATCCCCAAAAGGTTAACCTAGCTGTTGAAAGACTATATCCCAATGGCCTACAATCCAAAAAAAAATAAAATCAGACCCTTGGAAAGTTAACCTAGCTGCACCAATTTCACATGAGTGGAAACCCATGGGATCAGAAAACCAAAGCTTGCAGGAGAAAATTTGTACTGTTGGGCATCCAACCAGAGCATCCTCGCCTCTACATTCATTCCCCAACCACACACCATTAATAAGGAAATTTTTTAGAAATATTACCTAATTCTCGTTACCGTGACTTTGTGACTCATACCATTGTGAAAAAGAAAAGTTCTTCCGCCAACTCATCTTTTTCACCATCTTCCTCAGGTACTCCTTATCCTATTTCTCACTTTGTGCCTTGTGATAAATTTTCCGATAGCCATAGAAAATATATAGCAGCAGTTACTATGGGCAATCCTCCTAAAACTTTTAAAGAAGCTGTGAAACATGAAGGTTGGAGAAAGACTATGGCTGAGGAGATACGTGCTTTGGAAGATCAAGGCATTTGGGTCCTGCAAAAATTACCTCTTGGAAAGAAAGCTCTAGGAAGTAAATGGGTGTATATTGAAAAGTATGATGAAAGAGGAAATTTGCAGAGATTGAAAGCAAGGCTTGTTATATTTGGTCATCATTAGGTAGAAGATATTGACTACAACAAGACTTTTACTCCTGTTGTAAAAATGGTGACCGTCCGTACTTTTCTTGCATTAGTGGTAGTGAAGAAATGGAAAGTTCATCAGATGGATGTTCATAATGCTTTCTTGCATGGTGATTTAGCCAAAGAGGTCTACATGAAAATTCCTCCAGGATTTGAGAAAAATCATACTAACTTGGTGTGCAGAATGAAGAAGTCCTTATATGGTTTAAAACAAGCTCCTCGGTGTTGGTTTGCCAAACTTGCAACAGAATTGCAGAATTATAGTTTTCAACAATCATATTTAGATTATTCTTTATTCACTTTGACAAAGGGAACAGTTCAGATTAATATTCTTGTATATGTGAATGATATGATTATTGCCAGCAATGATAATGTGGCCTTGGCAATATTTAAAATCTATCTTAGAAAATGCTTCAAAATGAAAGATCTGGGGGTATTGAAATATTTTCTTGGACTAGAAGTTGCTCGCGGTTTGGAAGGCATTTTTATTTGTCAAAGGAAATATGTTTTGGACATTATTTCTGATATAGGTTTACTAGGTACTAAACCTGCAGAATTTCCTACGGAGCAAAATCATCGTTTGGCATTAGCCGCTAGTTAATTACTTGATGATCCGGAGCAATATCGTCGACTAGTTGGGCGGTTGATTTATCTGGGTGTCACATGTCTGGATTTGGCTTACTCCGTTCATATTCTCTCCCAGTTTATACAACAGCCTAGAGAAGAGCATTGGGAAGCTGCATTATGAGTTGTTCGCTCTTTGAAAAAGAATCCTAGCCAAGGAATAATGTTGCGTGCTGATAGCAAATTAAACTTGGAAGGTTGGTGTGATTCTGATTGAGCAAGTTGTCCATTAATGAGGTGATCATTAAGCGACTGGTTCGATTTACTTGGTCATTCTCCTATTTCCTGGAAAACAAGAAGTAACCAACCGTTTCTCGTTCATCAGCAGAGGCGGAATATAGATCAATGGCATCTATTACCTGCGAATTAAAATGGCTCAAACAGTTGCTTGGGGATTTGCATGTACACCACGAGAAGGGAATGAGACTATTATGATAGTCAGTCTGCGCTATATATAGTACAAAATCCTGTTTTTCATGAGTGGACGAAACACATTGAGGCAGACTGTCATTTCGTACAAGATGCAATTACATACGGCTTAATTGTTCCTTCATTTGTGCCTACAAAGCAGCAATTGGCGGATATTTTTACTAAAGCTTTGGGTCGATCACAATTCGAATTATTGTTGCGCAAGTTGGGTGTTCGAGATCTTCACGCTCCAACTTGAGGGGGATATTAAGAAATCCAAAAGTTTTATCCATATTTATTGTAGTTAGTTTGTAATTAATTGTAACTTATGTGTGAAGTATAGGAAGTTTAAGAGTTATAGGTTACACTTTGAATTAGCATTAAATATAGGATAGCCAAAAGACTACGGGCTCTTTAAGCTAGTAAGTTTATATATTTGTTTTAGATCTTCAAGATAAATGGGGAGTTCTTTTCTTTCAAATCTTTACATTTATCATTTGATAGTTATGATAAATATTTTGATTGTTGGTTTCGAAGTGAAAATATATGATATGATTCTTAATCTTTTTGTGCTTATTATTTTGTAACTTCTTATTGCTTTTGCTAATTTTTTTTTATTTTTAAATTTAATTCTATGTTATTATTTACAAGACATTATAAAAATAATTTGTTAATATCGTATTAACTAATTAAAATTATCAAAAAATATATAATTAAATGTATAATTATATTTACATGTGTTTTAAAGTGCAGATACCAAAATGACACCGAATAACTGATTTGTACTGTATTGAAAAATTTAGTTTAATACAGTTCAGTGCTATCTATATTTGGTATGATTTTAGTTCCTTGCATTCTAAAAAAACTAAAATTTAATACAATACTGCTTCTTTAATGATAATCGTATTGAATCGATCCGTGTTCAATCTTAATTCTACTAAAACCTTGTAGAAGTATTATATTGTATGTTCTAAGTTTTTATAATGATATTCATCTTACTATAAGAAAATCTAACAATATAATCATCTTTTTTTTATCACAATAATTTTATCATCTTATAATTACATTAAAGATGTTAAATAAATATGTTTTCTGATAAAAAAAATGATGTTAACTATTTTTTTAAGAAAACCTAACAAAGAAAATAAAAATAATTTAAATTTACAAGATGTGGGGAAAATAAAATAAAATGACATGTTATCACTGTTCATTAAAAAAATATTTATATAAGAACATAGTAATTATAATTTTGGATTGGCTAGTCTAACTTTTTATAATCACAAATCAAACTGAAAGTTTATAATTTTAGTACTTAATTTTCTAGTGCCTGCCGAATTATTTTACTTTCAGAAGTGGACCGGTAGTTAACATAGGACTGGTAGAAAGATTCCGTTGGGTCCTCCTCTGGGCACTAAAAGCTCCGACATGTCACCACATTCAGAACGCCGGGGCCCCCACTAAACCTTCAAACACATTAAGACCGTTAGATAGAAAAAGTCTTACACCAATCAAAATGAATACACTGTAGACAATAGCCATTCTGTAAAAGAACAAAAATATATACCGATCCTTGGACTGGAGCATCAATTCTCCCCTTGTTTGCTGCTGCTCCTCTCTATCAACACTGAGCTTTGTCACTTGTTGCTTTTGTTGTAAAGTTTTCTATTTTCCTTTTCCTTTATCAATGCTATGTATTGTTGTTGATTTAATGGTGAAAATTGTAGGTGTAAAGTTGCTTGTTTTCAGTTTATTCTGTTTGTGCTTTGTATCTTTTTCTGATTACCCTCGTGTTAGTTGGTTGTTTAGTTTCTGAGAAGTAGAGAGAAGATCAACAAAAGGGTCTTTTTTTTCCTTTCAATTGTAATTTTCATGGAAAATGCTAAACCTTTACTACTCCGTACCTAACAGAGATGATTCTAAGACATGCCATGATCACTTACATTTTCATACAAATTGCTGCAATTGGTTTTATCTTCTTGTAGACTAGGATGTTCAGTTAGTTAGTCTTGAATTTTGCTTGATCTTCTCTAAGTTCGTTGGTATAATCCAATTTAGTACATTAGGATTGTTTATTACATGTATTCTTTACTTAAAAATTTTAGGATTACTATTATGGGTCACTTGTATGATAAAAATAAAGATGTAAGATTTTGACTTTTCGTTTTTGTTTTCTCTCAGAATTTTTCCATGTTGTTAGTTACTGTACTTGTTGTCAAGTAAGGTAAATTAAATTGTTTCTAATAAAGCATGTGCTTGGTATTTTTGCAGTTTTGAACATGGGAACTAAATCTAGCGCTCTTTGGATCAGTTTTGTCCTTTTACTCCCTGTGGTTTTTTCTCTGCATAATGATGCATTGGTTAGAGTCGGATTAAAAAAGAAGAAATTTGATCAAGTTAATATTCCAGCTGGAACTGTTGACTTTAAAGAAGGGGAAGCAATGAGAGCTGCTACTAAAAAGTATAATCTTGTTGAGAACTCTGATGATGTTGATATTGTTGAACTGAAAAACTACTTGGATGCTCAGTATTATGGTGAAATAGCTATTGGTACACCTCCCCAGACTTTCACCGTGATTTTTGACACTGGAAGTTCCAATCTTTGGATTCCCTCCTCTAAATGTTATTTCTCGGTGGGTCTTATCTTGTTACTCCTTTCTATTTATTGCATAATGTGTTTCTTGTTGCAATTAATTGATAAAAGGAATATGGATGGTTCTTCATTTTGTTGCAGGTTGCTTGCTATTTCCATTCCAAGTACAAGGCCAGCGAATCAAGTACCTATCAGAAGAATGGTATGTTCATTTTTCCTGGTTCAATTATTTTCTAATTAGGAATTTTGGACGTACTCCGATGAGAGATCCTTTTAGCTTACACGAATTGCATGTAGCATTTGTCATAAATAAAACACTTTGTTGCTTCTTTTATGTGAAACCAATAATTTTATGTGGAAAAATATTCTTTTTTACATTTCCGCATTTTGCTTAATCCTATGCACTTATCTAATTGAATGATATATATGCATCATTCTGATGGCAAGCATCGGTTCTGCAAATGCTGACACGGTATTGGTATAAGCTTTTTTCCATATTTTATTTCTCATGCTTTGGATAGCCAACCTGGAATGTTGCGTACATAATTGTTCTGTTGATGAGTGCTGTATGTTTTAGTAAGGAATGCATTATGCGTTCTCATGACAGGTAGAACATTATTTTTCTTTATTTGTTATCTTCTTTCAACAAATGAACTGGCATCTGATTACAGTTGACTAATAGCTAAAGGAACTGAATGACCAACACTTAGCGACTGTTCAGCCTTAAGATTGAAATTGCCTTTTTGTTCAATCAATATATCAAGTTGTAGTTCTTTTCAAAATCAATTACAAAAGTAATGCCAAACAAACCCTTTAGCTGAACATGAAATGCAAAATATTTCTTAAACTCATCGATAGCAGGTCTTGCACACTTATGCCCTCTATTTCACAGGATAGAGTCCTATAAAATTCTTCAGCATATGAACCACTCTTTAAGATGATTGCTAGTGACGAGAAAAATTGTCCTAACATTGGTCTTTTTACCTCATTCATCCAGGTACCTCTGCTGCAATCCGCTATGGAACTGGTTCAATTTCCGGCTTCTTTAGCCAGGACAATGTCAAAGTTGGTGATCTTGTTATTAGGAATCAGGTAATTTTTGAAAAACGATATAAATTTTTGGTGGAATCAACATAATCTTGTGTGTTTGAGATACCATTAGTAATCTTTCTGGTCATTAGGATTTTATTGAAGCCACAAAAGAGCCAGGAGTCACATTCTTGGCTGCGAAGTTTGATGGTATACTTGGACTTGGCTTCCAAGAGATCTCAGTTGGGAAAGCCATTCCAGTTTGGTAAGTTGGATCATCTGCATTTCCAAATTCTATGAACGGATTGCTGAATGATAACATGAAAAATGTGCCTTGTTCATTGTATAAAATGATTAATATGGCAGCGCTTTTATATTTCTGCTTAACTGATAATTATGCCATTTTATAAGGTATAATATGGTTAATGAAGGTCTCGTCAAGGAACAAGTTTTTTCATTTTGGTTAAATCGCAATGTTCAAGCAGAAGAAGGGGGAGAAATTGTATTTGGAGGGATGGATCCTAATCACTACAAGGGTCAACACACGTATGTTCCTGTTACTCAAAAAGGATACTGGCAGGTCAACTTCCAGCATTGCCCTCAATATTATATTATTGACGTTTTTCTTTTCACTTCTTATTTTTGTAATATGTTCCTCTGATTTGCAGTTTGATATGGGCGAAGTATTAATTGGCAATGAAATAACTGGTAATTATACATAAACTTTTTTTTGCATAATCATCAATATTATGAGACTCTATTTTCTCCTTTTATGGATTTAGCCATTTTGCTTGTTGTGGTCTTGAGTAAGTTGGATGTTTTTACTGCTTTTTAGGATTATGTGCTGATGGATGTAAAGCAATTGCTGATTCTGGAACATCTTTGCTAGCTGGCCCAACGGTACCCTCCAGTGCTTTCCTCTTGTTTCTTTTTCCAGCACCAGACTTTTTTATCATTGATGCTGAAATATGAAAGAGTCCTTTATAATTCGTTAGAATAGGAATGAGATAAAAAAAAATAAGGCTCAAGTAGTACAAGAGGCACTTGAACTGGGGCATAGTTGGGTCTGGAGAGTGAAAAGAAATATCAAAAAAGAAATATCAAAGGCCCCTGCATGCACACCAAGAGAGGAGAACAGTGATTTCTAAAGTTGCTTCAAGTTGGCTGATATAATGGTACCTCATTCAACTTTTTTGTCTCTTGGTACAGGGCAGGGCATGTACTCTGAGAGTAGAATAGCATTTTATCAAAACAAAAGATATACAAGCTTTATAAAGCTATGAGAAGGCATGTTTAATGGAGTTCTCTTCTGAGATGTGTTTCGAAAAAAACTCTTGATTGCATAATCATTTTGATTCCCTTGAATGAATTTCATTATTTTTCTGAAATATGTGACAATTAAGCTACATGAGTTTTAGTCCAATGTGTTGGGTTTAATGTTGCTGGTGCTATTCAGGTTGATGAACAAATCCCTTTATAAAAAAAAAGCAAGTCACAATTGTAGCGAAAAGCTTTGTCAGTTTGCCATATGATTATATCATCCATTGGTTAGACATAGATTGGCTCAGTTATGATCTTCCATTCATGTTCTCACAATTGATGTTTTATTTTGCTTTCATATCCTTAGACTGTGATCACTCAAATAAATCATGCCATTGGAGCCTCCGGTATTGTAAGCCAAGAATGCAAGACAGTGGTTGAACAATATGGAAAGTTCATTCTAGAAATGCTAACAGCTCAGGTAAGTAATGTGTGCTTTCAGTTTCATTTGTGTTCTCATGGTCCATTATTCCACTTCCATTTTAGAGTGGTTCATATGGGTAGACTTGATGAGACCGTTTGGGATTCAAATTTTTTGTGGCCCAACTCAATCCTCAATCTCCTTTCAATGAACTAGCTTCTGCATTTCTTCACTCTGGTTTGCTCCCTTCCCTAAAGCAGGCACAACCACAGAAGATATGCTCTCAAATTGGATTTTGTACTTTTGATGGGACTCAGGGTGTTAGGTGAGCTTCAACCTACTTTTGTTTCAAGTATTAATAGTATTTGTATGCGTCACTTAGGATCGTTCTACATTTGTGGTGTTGCAAATAAATTAACTCCATCTTTACAGCACAAACATTGAGAGTGTGGTGGATAAAAGCAAAGAGACAGCATCTGATGGTCTGCAACAAGATTCTGCATGCACTGTTTGTGAGATGATTGTTGTATGGATGCAAAATCGTTTGAGGTTAAATGAGACAGTAGATCAGATCCTGAATTATGTGAATAAAGTAAGTTTTCCCCTTTTAAGCATTTCTTTGCAGGAAAATGGCCTGGCAGTATTTAATGGGCCTGAGTTGCAATTTCAGCTATGTGACCGATTGCCCAGTCCAAATGGAGAATCAGCAGTTGACTGTAGCAGTCTATCTTCCATGCCTATCGTCTCATTCACAATTGGTGGTAAAGCTTTCAAACTTACAGCAGACCAGGTATATTTTACTATTTTCTCAATCAAACAATTCTAAATTTCATGTAGCCTGTTTAATGTGCTCTAGCTTGCTCTTCAAAATTTTCAAGTTTGATTCTACTTTATTAAGGTTAAAGGTTGTTAGCACGTTGATCTGCTTGCTAAAGCTTACTCTGCAGCAGCTGCTTCTCCCTCCTTCCAACCCCTCTGTTTTAGACCCACTGATATTTTTGGGAGCAAGACGTGTGCTGTGTAGTTTTTGAAGTTTCTTTAGTAGGAAGAAGTGACATAAGCAGTCGGTGCCTCTAGTTTTTCAGATGGTGAAGAGAGCAAAAGGTGGAATACTAGGGGCTTCTTGTACTTGTGAACAGAATAATATTTAAATAAAAGAAATACAAATTGTTATATGGTTTGAATAAGAGCAAAATTAACCCAAACTTGGTCCACCTCTGATTTAATTAGATCGACATTTATGGCCCTAAGAGATGAGGGATCTTCCTTTTCTCTCTTACCTGCTGTCCCCAACAAAATACACAAATACTTTCTTTTCAGACGAACATGATGAATACACCAGTCATTTCCTTCTTGTACTTGTGAACAGAATAATATTTAAATAAAAGAAATACAAATTGTTATATGGTTTGAATAAGAGCAAAATTAACCCAAACTTGGTCCACCTCTGATTTAATTAGATCGACATTTATGGCCCTAAGAGATGAGGGATCTTCCTTTTCTCTCTTACCTGCTGTCCCCAACAAAATACACAAATACTTTCTTTTCAGACGAACATGATGAATACACCAGTCATTTCCTTCACACTGTATAAAACCAACAAACAAATATACTTGTTTCTACTTGTTACAATCTTGGGGAGAAGGGGAATCAAATGAGCCAACTTAACTTGGTATATAAATATGTTGTACATGTGAAAAGATGATTAGAAGATCATTTAAAGAGAGGATTTATACAACATAAAAAGGTGATTTTCTTTTTTTTTTTTGTTTTTGGAATTTTGTGAACTTAAATGAGATATTTTGTGCGCATATCAAGAGAAAAATAGGTTGGGGCAGCATAGATGTATGTAAGTCAGGTGGATGGGACCTGAATGTAATACATAATGCTTAACCTTTTATTATCATTATTATAATTTGCAGCAATTGAAATTTTCTTTTTTGTACTCGATTTAGGTTTTGTTATAGGGAGCTAATCCAAAGTGCATATTTACGCATCCATATGTTGTTGCATTGGTGTTTTCTTCTGTTCTCCTTTCTGTTATTGTGCTGATTTTCCTTTTTTTTTTTTTTTCCCATTGTGAAATTTTTTGTCAATGTTGGTGCCATGGATCAGTATGTTCTTAAAGTAGGAGAAGGAGTTTCGGCTCAATGCATTAGTGGATTTATTGCTTTAGATGTGGCCCCCCCTCGCGGTCCTCTTTGGTAAACTTTTCTCCTTTTGTTGCTTATATCATCCTTTCAATTTATTTTGTTATTGATTGCCAACCTATACAGTTGGTAAGTACTAGTGCTGACAAAAGTTGCATGACTTCAGAATCACAAAAATCAGTTCACATAGACTCATCCGCTGTATACAGTTCTTAATATTAACAGAGAAGGACTCTGTTGAGTATATCACTGATGTCAACAACATTATGTTTGATCACATATGTTGATAGAATTTCAAGCATACCTCTTCTCTTCTTTATTTGATTATCATGTGCTTCAATTTTTTTGAAATCATGATGAGGAATTGTCTGTTTTTTTTGGTTTGGTTCATTGGGAGGCCTACAGGCTGAGTTGTGTACTACACAAGGAGGATAGCCCTCCTCTTACGAATCACTCGCTATAGATGTAATTAATTCCCACAAATCTTGCTGGATTGGAAAACTCAAATTCGTAACATCTCCCACCCCCAACACTTAGATGGTGTATTCGGAGACCAATCTGGCTACACATGACTGGCAAATCAGCTGCCTTCATTACTTTATAATCGTTTAATCATGTCCTTGAAATCTTATAAACTTGTTTATACATGGGTAGATGGGATGACCTTGATATTACACCGTTATATTTGCTCACTAGCAAAATAGCAGCTAGAAAATGGATGAAGTTTAATAGACTGTATAGAAGTCAGGTTAAAGATTTAATCTATAAAAAAATCGCTCATGCGAGGCTGTTCTCTTACTAGTGTTGCTCGTATGATGCAGGATTTTGGGAGATATATTCATGGGCGTCTATCACACAGTGTTTGACTATGGAAATTCAAGAGTTGGATTTGCAGAAGCAGCCTAAATGAAAAACCATCTTCTGGTGACCAATGTCTTCCACTGCAATACCCTTGTTGTGTATATTTTGGTGTTATAATACTCTTACTTTACGCTAGATACTTACTTTCTTGTACTTATTTTGGTTAATGTATGTCATGCAATGCTACAAGTGTTCCTAAAACCACTATAATACATGCTGAAGTTTTATAGAAGAAGCAACCAGAAAAACCCAAAAAATATATATATATATATATTTCTGGCAAGATCTTTGTGCTTGAAATATTTTGGCTGTAATCCAGTTATGATCTATGTCTCTGTGTATACAGAGTCGTTGCCTTATCCATTGGCAGCATCCCTCTGTCTCTCTCTTTTGTGGGGCAAACATCAACTGGGGCTGCGGATCATATTGCTCTGTGCCCACACTATAAGACATGGCACATCTAGCTGCTGTAGAATTCTTGATAGTCTTCATTAATGGAAAAGGCCATCACTTTTATTTTTTGCTCTTTTTGAATAATTTTTGCACTCTTCTTTAATGATGCAAGTAATTTGATACAAGTTGAAATGGCAAAGGACTTTGCACCACTCATCTCTTTGAACTACAGGACATGTATTCTGTCATTTCTTGTACTACAACGAGACAGATAGATACTGGTTCATTCTATTATTGGCACAATCAGTAATATGACCTCGTCCTTTGGATTATACATTAATAAAATGGGATTTGAGAAAAAAAGAAAAGGACAATATTGAGAAATGTACATCTTTAATTAATTCTCTCGACTTGAGTGGAGAATTTATGGGATGAGAAAGCAACAAAGGCATCCATTTGTCACTATGGAGAAAGACTTCAAAGCAAAGGTTTACATGGAGAAGTCTTAATAATTCATTTCCTAGATGAAACAAAGTCCATAATGAGACAAGCAAGCTTCGTTTGGGTATTATTGAAGAAGTTTATCTTATGGATAATGATAAATAGAGCTGTCTAGAATTCTATAAATATACATTTAATGCTTGATTAAGTAAAAAAGAAGAAATTACACTAGCCTTTTATTGAATTTAATTAAAAATATTTGATTTAAAATTTAAATTTAATTATATATTCCATTTTCTCACTTCATTTAATCCATATTATATTTCAAAAAAACTCATTTAATTAACTATTCACATATTTGAAAAAAAAATCTCTAAAAGTTTATTCATAAACATAATATGAGATTTAAATTTATATTTAACTATTTACATATATTTATGTTAATTTCTTCAAATCAAATAACATATTTTTTAAATATATATGAATAGAACTAATAAAAACATAGATAACATGTTGCAATTAATCCTACAAATAAAATTGATATATTATTATGCTATATATATATATATATATATGAGTAATATGTGGTACATTCTTCTACTTCTTATTCTAGAAAAAAAAGAAGAAGTCATTTGCAGCTTTTATTATAGTATTACGTTAATATAAATTCATGCTCAATGCTACCTATAGTAATATATGATAAATAATATATTCATTCCCTATATTACAAGAGAAAATCAAGCTTCCATCATTAAATTATTTTAAATAACTTTTAACACAAAATATAGCACTTGCTAGTAATGCTATGCACATCAATTTATTTGTTGGTGAAGTATTGACCTATGCTTAATAGTTTGAATATAACTATTAAGATAACTTCAATTCTGTGTACATATTTTTATTCTTTTATCATATTTTATAATTTAATATTTATTTAAAGAAGGTACTATGTATTAAAACGTTAGTTATAGTGGTGGCCATATTAATATTATTTGTCAATGAGTTTATAAACATAATTAATTATGATAAAAATTAAATTTTCATCAATTATTATTCTATCATAATTATGAAAATATTGTAAAGATATTTGGTCATGATAATTAAATCAATTGAGAATAGTTACACGTGGATTACCTTGATTATAACATAGTGAAGAATGGTAAGTGAAATTTTAATAATAAAAATGATTATATCTTTTCATTACCTTGATTAGGAAATGATAAAATATTTGTTTGTAAAAATTGAATCAATTTAGAATGGTTAAACATATATTACGTCGACTCTAATATGATAAAAAAATTTGTTATCATAAAGTTAATCAATTGAGGATAATTGTATATTTTGATTACTTTAATTAAATCATAAGGAAGTATTTGTTCATGAAAACTGACTCAATTGATAATTATTAAATATAGATTACATCGATTATGACATTGATAAAAATTTATTTTGTAGAAATTAAAAGAATTAAGAATGTATATAAAAAAATGATTCATATATAGAATTGAAGTTATATCGATAGTTAGATTAACATAAAATAAATTCTATTAATTAATCTAGAATAGTAAACCTAGAAAATATAAATTAAAAAAATATGATGCTAACCATATATATCTAATAAAGAAGCAAAAAAAAAAAAAAAAATTTGTGATAAAACCACAGTCTTTAAGTCTTGTCAATAATTGCTTTAACAACAAACTAATGTCTACTTTTAATTTATTTTAAATTCTCATTCATTTATTTATATAATAGATAATTGTAGGTGACATTTTATTAAAAGAAGATAGTAACTAAGATTCAAACTAAAGTCTTCAAATTTGATTTACATTGATCCAAAAAAAAAAAAAAACAACAATTGCCATATATAACTATAGTTTCTTAGCTAAATAATGCAAAACTATAGCTAAATCATTACATTAGCTACAAAAACTAACTCTTTTTAACTATATATATATAATTTTAGTAAATTGTTCGATCACAAAACTAATCATATATTGTAAATATATCAAATTTGTTATAATATTTAAATTTCGTAGCCATAATTATTTAGCTATAATGTTTTAGCCATGGTAAAAATATTATAGCTAATTGATTTAATTTACTACAAATGTTAAAAGTAATAACAAAAAATAATTATATAATTATAGTATTAGTCTCACAAATTAATTAGTGAGAAATTAATAAATAACTATTAAAAAATTATTTTTTACAATATATAGCATGTGTAACTGTAGTGAATATTGTATCTTGAGTGGCTATATAATTACAAACTTTTTTTTTTTCTGAAACTGAAAAAGAATATTATTGCAAATCAAATAAATAACATTGCAAAGAAAGTTAGGCAAATAACTATTCCACATATATGAACTAGACATTGAAACAAATGCTCTTACTAAGCAATGAGCAGTATATAAATTTTAAACATAAATGAAATTAGAAATATGACAATATTACTTTTAGCTAATCTTTTATTTAATTCTTTTAATAAATTTAAATGTATGTATATGTTTGATAATTTTTTTTTAGAATGAAAAATTACATATATGCCATATATTATTTGTGCATGACATAATAAATAGCAACATTTTTATTCTTGTTTTTTTAATTCCTATTCTATATGAACATTAAGAAAATATCATTATTAAATTTTAAAAAATAAATATAAATTTATGTAAATAATCAAATATAAACTTAAACTTTATGAATAACTTTCTAAAAGAATTTCTTCTTTAATTAGAAGTTGAATTATTAATTAAATGAGCTCTATTGAAAACATAACATGTTAGAGAATAAAATATATATATTAATTAAACTTGTAGGATAAACTAAAGAGTATGATAGTCTTTGTAAAATTAAAAGAATAGTAAATAACATCACTATTTTTAATAATATACCTAAAATAATTAAAAATAGTCACTCTAGCTTGCTAGAATCTAGCCATCAAAATTTATCTTTATCTTATTTGGCAAAAAGCAATAGAAGTAGTTGTTGCACTTTTGGCTAAAGTGAGAATAGATTCTTAAACTTCATAGTAACTCAACTACATTTTTAAAGTCTAAAAAACATAATAATAAATATCTTTAGCACTAAATCTTTACTTATTAGACAATGGTGTTGATTTCTTTTTTTAAGTGAAGGGAAAATATTTATTTTATAATTCAATTAATTAAAATGGCAGAGCTAATATTCATATGTAAAAAATGTGAGTTAAAAAAGTTAAAATAATTTTTTTTTAGCATCTAAAATTAAAAATTAACTGAGTTTCATGACATTATATAATAAAATTAAGAAATTAACTTCATGAATCTAATTATTCTATTTTTTAGATTTTAGGAATGTAATTAAATTATTTTCTAATTTAAGAGTTTGATTGTGATTTGGCTGAAAATTTAAGACTTACATATATCTTTTATTATTTTATTTATTCTAAATGGGCTTTTTTAAAAAAATTTACCGGTAATTGGACTCGAAATCAAATTCTACGGAGATTATATATAGAACATAAAATTAAAATTTAACTTTTATAAAATACCATTTGAATTTTTTTTTTTCTTAATACAAGTGAGGTTTAAAATTCAAATAGCCAAAACAGAGACCAATATCTAAAATTATATATACATGCATCATGAGAAATGAAGTTCATCACTTTTTTTTTTTAAAAAGGCATAATAATAAAAAATTGACACATCTGTCTTAATTATTTTTTTCATTAATTATTTTTGTTTCATGTTAATTTTGTATTTATAAAATAATTAAATCAAATGAAAGCTAAAATTAAATGAATAAAATAAAATAAAATGCATAATTCATGGGGGTCGAGATGCATGAATTGAAACACACATTCAAGAAGAAAGGTGAGATACAACAAAATTACAAAAAGTTTAATTTAACAAAGCGGGAGAGAGCTTTTGATTGAAGAGGTATGGATGCAGTCTCTCAAGTCTTATCAATGTAGTATCTGATAATATTATATATATGTAACTGCAGCGTCATCGAAAGGATATGGAAGTCTTTAAATAGCACAGAGACACTGTTTAAATGACACAACCAAATAAAATAAAAACCTTTTTTTTTTTTTTTTCTCTTTCTTTACGTGTCAATCACATCCTAAATGCCTTCTCTTTTTAAACCACTATTTATTTCCTTTTATTTCAGACGGTTTTCTTGACTTCTATCTTGACTTCCATTTTCTATACGTAACTCCACCAAAAACAATATACTCATTTCAGTTTCTTTCTTTCTTTTCTATCTCTTTCTTTTTTAAATAATATAAATATTTAAATAAAAGATAATCAATCTTTAACGCTAGCTGTAATATATATATATATATATATATATATATATATATATATATATATATATATATATATATATATATATATTTTTTAAATGTTTAAATTTATTATAAAATACAACAGAATAATTAAATTTTAAAATTTAGTCACTTGTAAAAAAATAATAAAATAATATTTCTAACAAATGACACGTTATAAATCGATTAGATTTTAGATGTTAAATGAGATAAACAATAAAAAAACATATGATAGAAATGTGTTATAAAAATAATAAAATAATAATTTTTTTCATTATTTATAAATATATTTTTATCAAGTAAATATTAGGATTCATGAATTGCAGATTAGGCTAAATTGAAGATTAATAGTGGTCAGAAAAAAAGAGTTGTAGGAAATAAAATCTACTTTAATGTTCTATCATAAATAACTCTATCTTAATTTTTGAGTATTTAACAATTTTTATTTTCTCATCTATATCTGAAAAATTTTAAAAAAATATGAAAGTCATATACTAAAAATACTATTTTTTTTTTTTACAAGTTGACATATTTTATTATTAATTTTAAAAATTTAACTATTTAATTATTATTTTTTAATAAATTTAGACAATAAAAATATAATTATTTTAAAAAAAATTAAAGACGGACTCAACCACTTAAGCAACATCTTAAATGTTATTTCCTATTTATTAATTACATATTTCAGTTTGAAATCTAAAAAAAATTGAGATATATACTGTCTAAATTTATTTTAGTTTTATTTGCATAGAAAAGTTCAAAATAAAACAGCTTTCTTTAATTCTTGGGACCACAGAAAGATAATTTTATATGCTTCTTTCTTTTTAATATTTTTTTTCCCTTTTTTTTCATTTCTTTTTCTTTGACTTTGTATTGACATACAATTGAAAACACATTATTCAAAGTAACAAAGAATACCAAATTAACCTATGCTTAATTTCTATCCTACCTCATCCCCAGCTAAAGGAATTGATATAATGAACATGTATATCAAAAAGAAAAAAGAAATCATCCCAGCCAAAAAATAAAGAAAAAAAATTAAAGAAAAACGAAATAGTTTCTGTTTAATTCCCTTGAAAACCTGAATTGGTAATTTTATTGTTGGCATTGCTATTGTTGTTGGTAGTAGTTACGTTGCCATTGTTATTGCTGGTGCTTGTCAGGTTATTGTTGTCAGTAATATGAGTTATGTTGCTGGGGTGAGCACCACCATTACTGCCACCACCACCACCAATTATTGAGGTAATTGCTGCTGCTAAAGCTGCAGTGAAGTTAGGATCAGCTGCAATGGCAGCAGTTGCCGCGCTTACGGTATCAGCAAATGAATTTTGCTGCCCTTGTTGCTGCTGCTGAATTGGTCCAGGTTGAGACTGGTTGCCTAATTTATTATTACCCTCCACATCTTGGGACATTTGCAGGCCTGAAAACTTTGACTGGTTATAAAGTGCCTGCCCAAAAATCTGAGGCAGCAAAGCTGCAGCTGGTGAATTAGCAAAGTTCTGAGGTGGGTTCGGAAACGGGACCTGGAATTGTGTTTGTTGTCTTTGGAATTGTAAAGGGTTCGGGTTTTGTGTGAGGTCCAATGTAACAGTAGGAAATGGGGCTGAAGCTGAAATGGTGGCCATGCTAGAAGAGCATGGTAGGATAGTTCTGGTGAGAAAATTTGGATTCATAATTCCATCAGCACTAGACATGGAACCTGACAGCAACATTCGAGCTGCCGAAGAAGTTGTTGATGCCATTGCCATGGCGGCAGGAGGCAAAGGATGGTTATGATTTCCCTCATATGTTGTTATGAGGATTGTTCGATCTTCTGCACATCTTTGTACCTGTTCATCAACAACATCAAAATTCAGCTGAAGCTAATTGACCAATTATCCATCACTTCTTCCTATGCTATATGATATGGAATTTGATGCTAAATCAGCCAAAAGAATAGTTCTTCAATTACCTGTTTTCTGACTGGGCAACCGGCGGCCATAGTGCACCGATAATAAGCTCGAGGACAGGGATTTCCCTTTGCCATTTTCTGCCCATACTTTCTCCATTGACATCCATCAGTTATCTGCAACAAATTAAATGAATTGAATCCCGGAAAACAATATTAAAATTCAATTTAGCACTTAATGAGCTCTAACTTAAATCAAATTTGCAGTACCATGGGAGCCTCCGATCTAGCTCTGACCGAAACACGAGCCTTTCTGATTGTAGCTTCAGTCTGATCAACACTGTTTTTCGAAGAATTAAATCTAGCAACCTTATTAGACCCCCAACCTTGATCTGGGCTATCTTCTCTTTCAATTCCTCCATTAATCCCTTTCTTATCTTGATCAAACGCTGTTCCGTCTTCAATATTATTGTTATTATTATTACCCGGTGACCTTGATCGGTCGCGGCTTCTTCCTTCTGATGAAGATAAGGAAAGCTCATCTGTATCACCACCAGCACCACCAGCAGTGGCTGCAGCCAGACCAAGATCCATGAACTGTCTCGGACCCACGGCTGTGCCATTTCCATTATGTTTCTTCTTTTCCTCTCCATTGGTAATCTCGTCGCGAGACTGCTTTTGGTCTTGCATAAGTGTCACTAAATGCATCTGTAATGCGTTGTAATTGCTTGTAACCTGACTTAACATGTCTCTCAACCGTAAATTCTCTACCTTCATTCTTTCTAGCTCAGCTTGCAGGACTGCTAACTGCTAGAGAGTTAAACAAAAACTCATAAAATTTATTACATGCAAGAAATCAAAAAAATTTTGTTATATAAAACAGAAAAAAAGAATTGAATTATACTATATATACCTCATTTTTAGCTCTTTTATCTTCCATATTACTGGATATCCCATCATCCACCATGGATTGGTCACTACTAGTATTCGTAGTAAGAAGATTCAAACCCGTCTGCAAATACAACAATAATTCAGGAAAACTCTACAAAAAGAAAAAAGAAAAAAGAAGATTAAACAAGAAACTGAAATGGGTAACTCACGTTTACGTCAAATCCCAAACTCTTAGGGTCTTTAAAGTCATCAATGGTGGGAGAGGTGTTGTTGGTAGGCTTAACATCATCATCATCATCATCATCACGATGGTGTTTCTCAGCAAAGAAGTCCATCTCGTCGATGGCGGTCCGTTTATAATCATGATCAGAGGGCAAAGAGAGGTCATCATCTTCATTAATATTACTATTACCATGATGGTGGCGATGAATGGAGTTAAGATTAACTGGGAACTGGATAGTCGAAGGAGGAGAAGGGGACTTGGCAGAAGCAGCAGTGGCATCCATAAGAGTAGCAGCAGTGATGCTGTGTTGATGATGATGATGATGATGATCTTCAGGGAAAGAATTGAGGACAGTAGGTGGCTTGTGTATAAAGAAACCACTACTAATGAGATCTGAATCAATGGAGAGTCCACTTCTTCCTTTGGCCATAAATCAAGAACCGATCAAGAGAGAGAGAGAGAGTCTTTAAAATCGGTGCAATGGACTCGGCTATAAAAATGGAGGAGTTGAGACTTTAGAAGAGAAGACCAAACAGAAAACACTTAGTAGTAGTAAAATAGTGGTGGTTTGTATGTGGCTTATGTTATTATGTGTGTTAAATATTTATATTTTTCCATTTTCCATTTTCTTTTTTGTTATTTGTTAGAAAAAAAACTACATACATGTGTACTATTACCCTTTTGCTTTCCTTTATTTCAATTTAAGTTTCTCTAGATATTCTTTTATTTATATTTTTCATTGATGAGCTAACATATGACATTGAAAATCCATTATATATTTTTAGTAAAAATAATGTTTATTTTAAGTACCATTTGAGATGTGTCATGTATATATTACATGAATGATGTCAAAGTATCAATCTATTAGTACAACAAATCTATGTGTAAGTTTCTTTTTTTAGAAAAAGACAAAATATAGCTCAAGTGATAGATATTATACTAATAAAAGTCATGAACAAAAATTATATTTATTATGAATATGAAGGAAGTAAATTTTTTAAATTTATATATTTTATTATAAATTTTTTGAAATTGATATTCACCTAAAATCAATCCAAATAATAATAAAATATATTGAAATATTATTTTTTTATATTTTAATTTGAAAGAATAGTAAAATTCTACTATTTATATTACGCGATATAAAAAAATTATTGAAATATAGGGTTCGTGTTTGACAGATAAATATAAGTTGATATATATTATATAATTATTTAGTTAATACATATATTGCTAATAATTTATTTTACTAATTAAATAATAGTTAATATTAATATTATATTAATTAATGAATTAATTTTGTTAACTATACAATAAATATTAATCTTAAAAATAGCATATCAACTACATTTTTAATATTAATTTGACATATAATTGACAAATCAGCTAATAAATATTTTAAAGACAGTTTTGTATATTTATTGCATAAATAAGACATTGTAATCTTGCAAATTTTGTTTAAGAACATTTTGAATCATTTTTATTCTCTAAATCTGACAAATAATTATAAAATACTAAACTTTTTATAAATTTTATATTATTATATAAAATTAAAATAAATGCAACCATATAATATGTGGATAAACAAACTTATACTTTTTTCAAAATATTTTTTCACAAATTTTATAGTTTTTCAATTTAACCGAAAAGATGAAGCAGAGTGTTTCAAAATTTTCTATTTTTGACATTCATTTTAGTTTTAGTTTAGTCAAAAAGATAAGCGGCAATGACAACTGTAATAGTATGAAAGAAGCGTACGAGCATCCCCACTGGAAGATCTCCCACATAATGGCGGTGATGTAATTAAACGTTGATTAGTCAAAGGAGAGAGAGACAAGTGGCAGTAGGAACACGGTTTGATTTAAGTTGAAGTGGGACCGACTACCCAATCAATTTAAGTAAAAATATAATAATAAAAAAAAAAGGTCTGATGTGATTGACGCGTTCCATTGAGCATGAAATTCATCTTCCCCTATTGGCCCGGCGCCTCTACCTCTGATGAAAAAGGGTTGCCTCAGTCAACCAATTCCCAATGTGGGCCCCACTTTTTACTTATCTGTGGGCCCTCTGATTTTTGGACCCTTATGACACGTAGGATGCATGGTTCCAATTCGAACCCACTTATTGGGTTGACCCGTCGGCTCGTGCGGACCGAATCCCTTGCCCTTCGGGGTAGTAAATAAGCTCCTTCATTGACTTGACTATTTATTTTTAACAAAAAACTTTATCACCTTATATTATTTTGTTAATAACACTATAATTCATTTCTTCTTTCTTTTTTTCTCTTTAGTCTATCCCAAATCAAATGATCTAATTTTATACAAAGTATAGCATGCCTCCGCTTTCTAGTAACCAATATTTTATCAGATAAATTAATTTAATAGTAAAACAATACCACTTTAAAAATATATATTAAATTTTAGATAAGACTGAAATTAAATTTAATTAATTATTGTAAATAGTAAAAAAAATTATAATGTTATATCTAAAACTAAGATGTCCTAATGTCAAATTAAAAGAGAATAACAAAAGTACATTCCAAAGTAGGAAAAGAAAAAAAGGAAATCTGAGTTGTTGTAAGGGAACAAAAGGAGACATTCATAGCATGGAGGAGAAAAGAAAGGTAAGAATAATTGAAAAATGTTAGCAAAGTTAAGCAAGTAGACAACAAGCAACAGATTCAGTAACAGCAGTGAGGGAGAGAGGGATGAATTCTCTTTTACTAGAGTGTAGTGGGCCGCATTCTTTGAAGAGTTTGTCAAAAAGAGGGATTCAATTTGAGGGTCTTCTTCTTTCTAGTACTTTTAACCTATTATTTATTCATCTATTTATTTTATTAACATTGGTAGGTATTGTATTATACATTAACATTTATTGTAGTAAAGCTATCTTTTTTTTTAAATAATGATCACTTAGGAAGAAATTTTAAAGGGGATAATTCTAGATAGTTATTAATTTATTTTATTATTCACCTAATTATTAATTAAATTCTGAACTTCCCATATTATAATATTTTATCTAATTGTTTTAATTTCAAGATAAATATCTATACTTTTATTTTTAAAAATATTTTTTAATAAAAAATTTTAAAATTTTACAATGAAAAAAATAATATAATAAGTCAATTATGCTTACTAAAAGAAAAATTAATGAGTCAACAAAAGATTTACTACGTTCAGATATAATATGTCTAGAAGAGGATGCACATATAGTGAAACTTTTAATGCGATATTATTAAGTATGAAATAATTTTTTTTTGTTAATTCATAATTATTATTCTTATAGCAAGCACAATCAATTTATTATATTACTTCTTTTACTATAAAATTTTAAAAATTTTAATTGAAAAATATTTTTAGAAATAAATTTAAAATGCCAATATTTTTAAATAATTTTAAAACAATTAAATAAACTTTCAAAAAGTGAATTTAGAATTTAATTGATAATTAAGTGTTATTTATTTAATAATAACAAAATTCTAATTATGATTATTATTCAAATTAAAGTTGGACCACCAAATAAATAAATTCTAAAAAAATTAGTTTAATTACTTCATATTAGAATCTCTTCCTTCGAATTCGGATAAGAACTACTTTATATATGTAGGAAATAAATTTACATTATTGTAAGTCTCTAGTTTTGTCTTAGCAAAAGAATATAGATAAGTCTCTTAGCGGTTAAATTCTTAAAATTTAAAGCAGTTCAATTATATTTTTGAATTAAATTAAATGTTTGTGGTATAATTACAGTTAACAACTTTGAGGAATACGGTTGGTTGATTAGGGTTTTTCTGTCCAATAAAACAAACAAGAGAGATTCTGATTCTTATAAAAACGTGAATCACGTGAACCAATTTCATGGGACTAGGGGTAAAGTAACCTAACACGAAGGCAAGGGTCCATATCCTTCATTTAAAGTCCTACGAGGGTGGCTCATTTTAAGGTCAAACACTCCGTATATAATGTGGCTGCTGTTCACATATGACCTTCTAATAGGACCGTTTACTGTTTACAAACCCTACAATCCGCCCGTACTCACACCCGAATCGAATTGTAAATTCTATTTTTTAGCAAAATTTATAATTTAATTGGATATATGATCTTATTTTTAATAATATCATGTTAAGCTGAGCCAACCATTTATGAATTAACAATAACCTCTTCTTCTTCTTTTTTTTTTTTACATTACTTGAAAATTAAAATAAAATCAGTTCAAAAAAATTTAAAAATAAAAGGTTATTCAAGTAAGCGAATCAAACAATTTGAACTTAATATAATAAAGTATACAGTTTGTACTTTTCAGGGTAGAATTTTTCTAATTATTTAAGAGGCTAATGTAAATTAATAAATATCTTATGCTTATATTTGGTTGAAATTTATAAAAAAAATTTCATAACATTTAAAAAAATATATAAAAGAAAAAATAAAATAAACATAATAAAATTGAAAGGAATATATAATACATTTGATTTGTTAATGTAGGATTTATTTGGAAATAGTATATATTTTATTAAAATTTAATTTAGTTATAGCTAATTCTATATAAATTTAATTATGTATATTTTTAAATTAACTTTCATTTTATTAATCACATAAATCTTATATTTACAGATAAAGATGTACGGAATTTTAAATTATATTTTAAATAACATTAATTTTCTCTTTCGTATCTTTTGAAGTTAACAGCGGTGCAGAATTGGGTGCTATAATCAGAAATCCAAGTGGTTCGGTCATTGGGTCTGCTTGTTCTTAGATTTCCTTCTGCAACAGTCCAGAACTTGCTGAGGTTTTGGCTCTCCTTTTTAGCATCAAATTTGCTCTTGATCTATCCTTGTCATGTTTAATGGTTGAATCTGATTGTTTAGTGGCTATAAATCATCTAAGTTTGTTGCTGTTGTTGGCTCTTATGCTAGTGTGTTGGCCTTAGATATTTTGGCTCTGTCCAAAACTTTTGATTTCTTTTCTTTCTCGTGGATTCCACGCTTTGCTAATAGGAGGATAGCTCATGAACTTGCTTCCTTTAGCTTTTATTGTCTTAGTTTCAATGCAGATTCGCTTTTCCTACAAAAAAAAAAAAAAAACTAAATCAAATCTAAAAAAATGCAGAATTATTAGAATATAAAAATTATAAAAACACGAATAAAAGAGAGGGATTACCTCTCAGATAAAGACCAATCAGTATCCTTAAAATTCTTTAATTTTTTAACGAATTTACATCAAAAATAAAAAAAGAATTTCTACTTGTTAATAACTCTTTTCTTTTCTTTTCTTTTGATAACTCATGAAAACAATTACAACTACAATTGAAGATTCTAATCACAGATAACTAAATAGTTTTATTGTTAGACTTATTAAAAAGAGATCAAATTATTAAGGAATTATTTTCTTTCAATCAATTCTTTAAATTCTAGTGAAAAATGCTAAACATTTCACTATTCTTTATCATATTTTTTATCCATTTAATGTGGTATATATTATTTTTATAAACTTATCTCTTGATTTTAAAATATTAAGAGACAGTTGTATAAAAGTAACAGAAAATGGGCAAAAAATGAGATAAAAATAATAGGCTATATAATATTACTCAATGCCAATATATGAATAATCCATCTTAATTTGATTTAATTTAGTCAAGATAATTTGTGAGACCACCCCTATTGAACAATTAAAAGAAAATAAGTTCATAATTATGATGCCTTTTGATTGCAACTAATTATAGAAGAAAAATCATGTGAGACATATATATATATATATATATATATATAGAGAGAGAGAGAGAGAGAGAGAGAAAAGATTGTGGAAGAAGAGTTAAAAAAAGAAAAGACAGGAGGGGGACTTTGTTGAAAGACGGTAGGTCCCAAAACACAAAAGGAGGCTGCGTTTAATTCCAAAATCAACAATTGAAGATCTAACTAATTAATTGAGTGAAGAAGTTGGCGTTTAGAACATGGAAATCATCAGGACTAAAACATGATTCAATTAACTCTACTCTTTATTGTCACAATGAAAAGCTATTTCCTTGCTTACTTCATCGCTTTGCTCTTCCGCTGCCTGCTTGATTTAACGGATTAGTATAGCTAATAAATGATAGTTGGGAGTTAATTTATATAAATATTTTTATTATTATTAATATATAAAATAATTAATATGAGTATAATTTATAATTAAATTATGATATAAAAATTAAATATCTATATATGATAATGTGCATTGAATATAAAACTATAAAAAAATATTATAATATAAAGTATGTTTTTTTTGCATGTTTACTAATTTTTTTTCTTTATTTATATGTATATATAAATTCATTCTATATATTAATTAAAATTGGCAAGTCAAGATAAACTTAGAAATACATATGAGAAAAGCATTCATAAAATTATCGTCTTATAATAAAAATAAGAGCTGCATATTACAAATAAAATAATAATTTAAAAATATATTTTTAATAATTAATGAAAAGGATAATCTTATTTTATCTATAAAAATAATATACCAGTTAGCTAAAAAGAGCATATTCTATTAGCTGTTATTTTAGTTTAAAATAACGAGCAGCAACCGATATTAAATTCTCACCAAATAGCTTTTATTTAACTGTTAAGTGTAAATTAGTTTTGTTTTTACAACTCTCCTAGTCTTGTTTTTACAAGAGTATTTAGTTCAGAGATTTTGTACAGATAGTTGTTTCTTATTAGACAACTATACTAAAACGTTTAGTAAAAACTTAATTCTATTTAATATATTTTTTCTATTAGTTGATGACTGATTTTATTTTATTTATTTATTTGGGCAACGTTATCACTTCTAAAATTTATTTAATAACAACTTGCTTTAGTTTGGTTTTATATATTTAATTTTTTTATAATTTATAATAAATAATTATTATTTTAAAGTTATACTTAGTAGTTTAAGTCATTAAAAATAATGCAATAAAATAAAATATATTTTTAGTTAAATTATATTCTCAATGGTCAATATACTAATAGCAACCGCTAATAAAACTTACTAAATGGTTTAATTAATCAGCTACCAGCTATCAACTATCAGCCATCAGTTACCGTCTGTATTGATTAGCCGAATCAAATAGATCCTACATCTGAGCACTAATTTTAAATTTTCAATGCAAACTGAAAAATTATCTTAAAAAAATATCATAATTGAAATAACTGAGAATTTTAACATCAAACGATACTTATTTGAAAATATTTTACAATTATATTACTATATTAATTTTTTAATAATAACTAAACTAGAACCATATATAAAATTCTTCAATATATCAAAAGCCTTTTATTCCACATATAAGTTTTCTAAAAAAAACTATGCTCATACAATAAGTTAATTTATTAAACTGATTTTTAAAATAAAAATTATTAAAATAATTTAACCAATTTCTGTAAACTCTAAAAGGGTACCGAATAATCAGTTTGTTTCTAATTGAAAAATTAGTTTATTGCAGTCTGGTGCTATTTATATTTTAATATAATTTTAATTTTTTGTATTTAGAAAAATGAAATTTGATAGGAAAACTTGTCCTTTAGTGATAATCATACTGAAGCTATGAATGTTTTTTATTTTATTTTATTTTATTACAATGTGATATACAGTCTTGCCACAGAAGAGATTAAATTGGAAATTCCTAAAAAACCTGCATGATTGTAGCTGCCGGGAATCACTCTCACGCCAACAGGACTACATCACAAAGTATGCATTCTGAAATCAACCAATGCGGCTCTTTCAATAATTAAAACTCTTAATTTTGTGTAGGTGTAACCCATACATGAATTTTTAATTATTCAAACTTATAAAGTTGAAAAACTTTACAAGCTTACTTAACCCTCCAATAAAATAATAATAATAATAATTAATAAAAACAACTGAGATTATCATGACGATAATGGATACAGGTATGAACTCTTTTAAAGATTAAATTAATTTGATGAACACATAAATAAAATATTAAAATTGCCCAAATTGAAGGCTAAAACAACTATATAATAAAAACAATGGATGATGATGAAAAATAAATATTACAAAAAGACTTGGGTTTAGGTTTGCACAGATGTCCATTTGAATGTAATAAATGGTTTAGCATTTGAATATTACATAGTAAAAGAAAAAGAAAAAGAAAAGATACTTTTCACACACATTTTAATTTCTCATGTTCCGAAATGAGGGACCAACGTGTATGCTTCGTTCCTTCACTTCACCCTTCTTTTTCAACACTTCTTTTTCTTCTAAAAACAATTACTTTTTTTTTTTAATATTTTAATAATGTAGCACAGCTACTAATTTTGACAGACTTTTCTCTTTTCTTTTTCTTCTCCTTCTAACATGGGAAGGTGCCATACATAAAAAAAAAAAAAAAGATCAATATTTAAGGATTAAATTTTTTTTTTATCCATCTATTATTTTATTTATATACACATCCGATATAAATAAATAATACTATTATTTTATTATAAATAACACGATAAAAAAATATATATGTAAAAATATATCAAAAACTATTCAAGTTTTTATAAATTTAATAAATTTCAAGCATTGTAAAATTTTTTTAAAAAATAAAAAAATAAAAAATTTAAGGCAAATTCTTTTAACATAGTATTGAAGTTCTTTTTAAAAAATCAATGTTGACTAAATAGCCTACTAATTAACTCATACCTCTTTTTCACAGTTCAGTAACTCAATTTTTACTGTTTATATAAAAAGGATACAGTAAAAATAATCTTTTCAATCAAAAGCTTAATTTTTGTTTCTCTTCTGTATCAAAGGATATGCATTTAAAATGAATAAAAACGTAGTTTTATGCCGTAAATAATAATCTAACTTTTCAAACTTAAGTTGGATAATTAGAAACATTACTTAAAAGTTTTAACCTATTGAACATTTAAATTAAATAATAAAAATATTGAAACCAGTCAAAATCTCAATTGAATAATTTGAGAACTCTTTTTCTGATTTCTTTTTCTTAGTCTAATAAGTTTCTTTTTTTGACCCGCCATTGCTAATGTATTAAATCGGTGATTTTCTAAATTTTCTTTTATAGAGTGTTTTGATTCACTTTGTAGATACTTAATTTTTTATCGGAGTTAACGATGATATTTGATTTTTTTATTGTATATTTTAGTTATATTTTTTTCATTTTTAATTATCACTAATCAAGTTATATTATTATTTCTAACGAATGAAAGATTCATTATTCTATATAAAATAATATTGAGCATAATAATAATAATAATAATAATAATTTCCTTCAATTTTCCACGATATATAACAACTTTTTAGTTACATACTTCAAAAAAGAAAATTAATGAAACCAATTTTGTCAAAGTTTAAAACGTGTTTCTTTGAAGATATCATATCATTGATGACCGACCAATCAAGAAAATAAAGAAAAGAAAAATGGAAATGTGTTCCCCAAAAGACTGGGCGAGAATAGGAAGGAGAAGGAAGAAATTAAAAAGGTTTTAGAAAGAAACCCAGTTGAGTCAACCTTGTCCCTCTCATTTACATGTTTTTCCTCAGAAAAACAGTTGTCAATGGAATTGATAGTTGAGTCTTACCCAAACCACAGCGATATGTATAAAAATGCAAGTAATGTTTTTGCCCACACAATCCTGTCTCAGAGGGAACACTAATACAATTGTTTTCTTTGGAACTCGTTGCTCTTCTTTTGCTTTAATAGCAAATTATAAAAATGGAACTTTCCTCTAGGTTTTATACATATATATATATAGCATCAGTTATTGCTTTGTGATGCTCTAGGTTCAGGGTCCTTTTAATGTAATCTTGACTATCAAACAAAAAATATATACATATATATATATATATATATATCACTTTTATCCATTTCCCCATTCAATTCCATGCCTGTTGGTTTAATTGATTGTGGCGAAATATAATATTTTTAATCATCAATTAATTAATTAATTAATTAATTATTAGCTCAACAATACTCAACATGGATGAATTGATATATAAATTATTAAATCCTGTGTCGGAAAATAGAGTAATTATATTATTCGACACATAATATTGCATTTAGTTTTAATTTACATTTAACTTTATTTTTAGTAGAATTTATATTTAACTTAAGTTGCGGTAAAGTTTAGTCATTTTTTATCAGTGAGAGATTGACATATTGCAAAGCAGTCAATCGAAAAATAGTAATTAGGAGAGAGAAACTAAATATGGTAATCTTTCTATGACAAAAACGATTAAATTATTGAAAAAATAAAGTTAAATAATTAAAATAGATTAATTTAAAATTAAGTAATTAAATTAGAATTAAATGCAAAGTTTAGTGATGATTGTGTATAATTACTTCTACAAAATGAGAAATATATCAACATAAAGGATCCATATATCAGTACTCATGAACATTTCCCACAAGGGAATTAGACTCTGTCAAATAGTGTAAAAGATATCTCTTCTAATTATTAATTCTTTATCATGTGAGATGAAGGTTCACTCTAATAAATTAGACTCTGCCTAGCCCTAACACAAGCATGCATGAGTGTTTGAACTCTCGAACTATATATATATATATATATATATATATTATAAGACAAAGAATCATGACCCATTGAATTGTGAAGAGCTAGATAAAATATTTCTGTCACAAGATAATTAATCAATTAATTAATAATAGAAGGATAATCATTCAACATCAATGTACAATTTATTAAGCTTTAGTATGTAAATATACAATTTGAATGTTAAATTTGAAATTATGATGTCTAGTAGTATTATTTAGACATGCATTGGACAATTGGAAACATAATTGAATGGTGGTGGGCGGTAACTTTAAAATTGTAATAATAATTAATTAGTTGTTGGTTTGCTTGTTTAGCTATAATTCATCAGCAGACAGCCGAACCCTTTGGATATCAATAATTTTGTGGCTTGTTCATCAACTTGGATCAAATAGATAAGATGTAAATCCTTCCTCAATTAATGAGTGAGTTACTAAATTATCCTGATTTTTGGCAAAATTCACATAGTTCCTATAATTTAGGAACTGAATTGATACGGTGAATTTTTGATAAAAATATTTAAAATATAAAATTATTTTTAAAGTCTCATCTAACAATTTAAAATTTTGGATGAAATAATTCTTAATACGGTATTAAAATCTCTATAATCGAACAGTCTAAAATTCCATCGCTCGCTACATTACTAATTAAATATTTTAAGATAAAATAAACTTGTGTTTATTTACATTTTAGATTTAATAAGTATTAGCGTCCGAAAAGTATTAAAAATATAAAATTATTTTTAAAATTTCACCTAAGAATCTAAACTTTTTGGGTGAAATAGATATTTGACAAAAAGAAAAGCATAAATAATTAAGATTTAGGAGTGGGTTCCATAAATAATCTCATAGGGAGATGGCTGTTTTTCAGTATGACCCACTAAGAGTGAACCTCTTTTAAGTAGGCACATGTTATTGCACTTCTTCAATTGAAGCCTGGAAACGCCAAATACTAAATTAATATTCACTAACCACAAATCACGTGCTTTTATTTTATGGACCATCTAAATATTTCACAACTAATTCAAATATCTATATATTAGTATATGATATTCTAATGAATCAAATAAAAAAAAAAACTAATTAAGTAGATCCAAGCATAAAGTCTCTATAAAAATTAAATTATGAATCCAACCAAACAACATGCATTTAGCTACTCACCTACCCATTTCTATATATATATATATATAATTTTCTAGTTAACTACTTGTTTTCTTCTTAAAGAGAAGTACATAACTGAAGGTAAAAAAAAGTGTGAAATTATTGGTTATATACACATAAAATATGAACTATCATTAACTCTATAATCGACTTATGTCTGTCTGTTTATACTCAAAAGACTAAACCCAAATAAGTAAAAAGGTCAGTCCAAAACTCAGTATCTCAATCGAAAATCTTAAAAATGGTGGACTGGAGAGGCCCTCTGTTCTTGATATAAACATATATTGAACTCAAATAATTCCATACCAAAAGCTCATGAGCTGTGATACTTATATATTTTTTTCTTCTAATTTTCCTTCAATTAAAATTAATTATAATATTCCGTTTACAAAAATTCTATCTAATATGTTCTTGATTAATTAGATTAATTTTGAATATTAAATATAAAAAGAATTAATTAACATGTGCCTAATTATGATATTTATATTATGGCTTAGTAGAGAGCCAGCATTCATTTCAGTGATCTAATTAAAAAAAAAAAGAAAGAAAAAAGAAACATAAGAGTTCACATTTTACCAACCAGATTATGATCATGTGGGAAAGTGGAATACTATAGTCTTCTTTCGCGACCAAACCTATTGTAGTACGTATCTGCAAAATAAAATTAAAATATATATATATATATATGAAAAGGATATTTATTGAGATTTAAATAATTTTGGACTATACTTTAAAAAGTAGTCCAAGAGATTAGTTCAAGAGTCTATTCTAGAAAAATATAGTTTCTTGTCCTAAAGTTGCTCACAAGCTTCTTGTCCTAATTTTTCATTCACATTACTACAGGTACGTGCATTAACTAAGCAGAGAAAAAGATGATTCACTTTTCTTCTCTTATTTTCCTTTTTTTAAAAAAAAAAAAAAAGTATTTTAACAAAATACATGTAAACTTACAATATATATAAATCACTTACTTAAATTAATTTTCTTTAGTTATAATTATGATCATTTTCTAATTGTTAATATATTCAAATAATTATTACAAGTATTAATTTATTTATAATAAACAATAATAATAAGTCCATTAATTTTTTTTAAAATATAAATACTCTATTAATAAAAATTAATAATTACATCTTGATATAAAAAATAAAAATAAATATTAAATATCAAAAAATACATTTAAAAAAATTTATTTTGGCCTCATCAATCATGTTGACGAAGTAGTAGACTGTAATTAGGCGGAAAGAATATTTCATTCGGTAGCACTAAGCTGCATAACGATTTTATATATATTTCATGATGAGTCCGATTGTTTGAGTTAGATTGAATTTCTTTTTCTCTTTACCATATATAAAGAAAGAACTCGACATTCTTGCAGTGGAGGACCAACACCCGTATAATGAAAAATTATAAATTTTTAAAAATATTAATATTTATTAATTAAAATTAAAATAATAAATTCATTGTCAATCTAAAAATAATAGGATGAGAATGAAAATATGAAACTTTTAAGAATAAAAAAAAGGGAAAAAAGGAGACGGATAGAATTTTCTTTTTCTTATAAAAGTACTCCCATTATTAAAAAAACATGTGATAACTTATTTGTATTTATTTTGTTTCCAAAACCACCAATTCTTTTTCTTTTGTTACATATACTCAACTTTTCTAGATTTATGATCATGAATATATATTTGCTGGATAACTTAACATATATGTATACATCACCAATATAATCTTTTAGCTAATTTAAATTTCAGGACTCAGTACAAAAGAATAAAGATTTGAGAGCTCTCACTGAATCAAAATTCAGAACTATAAGTGTGTGTTTTTGTAAAAAAAAAAAAAAAAAGATTTTGGTTTTTCCCCATTTTTTATTTTACAAGAGCTATGTCAATTTGGTGTTTATAATATAAATTAATATTATGCATTGAGGTGGCATTGATTGTAGAAACTTGTTTTTCAAAGTGGTTGCCCACTTGCCCCATATATTACACATAACCTTCCAATCTTCCATGGCTACATGGCTCAAAGCAAGAGCCGCCTCACAAATTATCAAACTTGTAGTCTCTTGTGTTTACTATTTAGCACATGATTTTATTTATATTCATTAAAGTTCAATCCATTGTGACTATATATACAATAGTTATTATTGTTTTTATTTATTATAAAGATGACAGATTTTCAGTCATATTAATGGATAGTGACAGAAAGAGCACAAAGTTTTATTTAGCTAAACCAGATAAACATACTGTAATATTTTATTTTTATTACCTCTTCTGCACATAATTCGCAAATCCTTTTCCACAGTCAACCAAGGAATTCGATTCTTCATTTGTTAGCTATAGACACCATCCCAAAATTAACAGTCATACCACTTTAAATTGATATTATAATAATTAATAACTTCTGATATTTAATTTAAAAAATTAAAACTGACCCTGCTTATAAAATATAATTTAGAGAGAAATGAGTTATGTAGACATCTGAACTTAGTTATTTTAACATCCTAACTTTCAAAATTTGATAGGACTTCTAATTTGTATTTCTTTTTATAATATTTAAATATTTTTTGACACATATCTTTATTCATCACGTCTATATATATATAATGTGTAGATGCTTTAATATTATCGTTAAATAGAATTCAAGTGTCTGTTAGGTTAAAATGAAAATTAAGAGTGTTTAAAAGATTAAGCTGAAAATCAAAATTTTAAAATTACTAAATAGTTAAAGTTTAGATGTCTAAATATAAATTATGCAAATAATTTAATAAATTAAAAAATTTCAATAAATTATCATGTGGTTTAACATGTTTTCAATTTAGGGTATATGTAATTTATTTTTTGTTATTTTGGTACTTTATAAATATGATAATTAGCAAATAACGGTCAAATTACATAATACCTTTCTTCTAACATGGTATACAATAATCACTGTTCTTGCGTGCCACGTCAGCACTTGCTAACCGTGTTATACAATTTGGTCATTATTTACTAACAGTCATATTTATAAAGTACTTAAATGAAAAGAAACAAACTACATACTCTAAAGTGAAATACATTAAACCACAAATTAGTTTAATGAATTTTTTTTTCTAATAGATTTACTATCTAATAAATAATATTGAAATACTACAACAATTTTTTTTAGTTGGAAATATATACCATCTTTAATCTTTTATTGGAAATTTATGTCAATCTTATTGGTGACATATAACATAAACAAAAAATATATAAACTAGCATGATGCACACATTCTTTAACTATTTAAAAAATATCCAATCTATAATAAATATTTTATATATTAATAACTTCTAGTAATTGTATAATGAGTCGTATTAATTTAGAAAAGTATTAGTATGTAGAATTACAAAACTCCACAAGTCCATTATCCAAGCAGTATATATAGAAAAGAGGAATTTGTTATCAATTTTGTCACTGTTATTCAAACACAAGGGTGGAAAGATTATATACATATATATACCCTCTGGAACCCAAAAAACACCAAACTGGAAATTCAACTGAAAGCTAAATTAAGACTTTTCATGAGAATTTCTCAATGCCTTGACCTTTAGAGTTTCAATAAGAAACAAATTCAAGGAAATGACATTGCATAAAGAAAATTTGGCACAGGTCACAGAGTAAAGGCCTCATTTGGATTGAAGTTCTAAAACCCATAAGTTTAGCCAAAATTCATAGCTTTTGAAATCTAGGGATTTTAGAAATTCTATCCTTTGAATTAAATATAAAAATAATGAAATCTTGATTAAAATTAAGCATAATATAAATTTACAAAAAATAATATTATTTTAAAATAGGTAATTTTAAGAATTTTCATCTTCTAAGTGAGAAATTAAAATTTTCAAAAAGAAAAAGTTTTTGAAAATAATTTTTTTTTTTCAAAATCCATATATTTAAACCACATTTGCTAAAAATAACTTTAAATTAAAATTTTCATAAATCTTATAATCCCTCAGTCCAACGATTCAAAATGAAATTTCCACTAATTAAATAAAGGGCATATAAAGAAATAAAAAAGGTGGTTGCACAGCTTTCCAAAGTCGCTTTCAAATAGGCAATTAAAATTAAGTTTCTTAAGTGTTTATTTTCCTATTAAAATCAATTATGGGGTCTGGTCAATTAGTCATGAATTTGTGACAAATTATGAGTCTACATGGAATCTTTTGGTCCAAACAAGAAGGTAACTTCTTGGTCAAATTTGTACCCAATCAAAATGGGTTGGGACCATATTCCCATTCATACCCTCATTTATTATTATTAATTAACTCATTTATTTTGATATGTCTAGAAACTTACTGCACGGATGTTAAAACCCTTTCCCAATACTTTTCTCTATAGACTATAGGCTTTGAATTATTATTATTATTATTATTAAGAGCCTCTCTGATTTTTAATTCTTATTATAGAGTTGGTCATCCTGAAAAGCATATGATTTTCTTAAGTTTGATGTTCTTAATTTGATCTTTCTGATGTTCTGGAAAATATTAGAGAGGACTCTACAGATCCTTTTACGACTTTGACAATCTAAAATTATAAGACTTATCTAGGTATATAGACTATAGTGTTGATGCATAAAAATATAATTTTTTCTTCTTTTCTTTTATGTATTATTTTATATTTATATTTATATGGTTAAAATACTTGTTAATTTAGAGAGAAATAAAGTTGAGAATAAACCACCGTATTTTGAAAAAGAAAAATTTTGAATTTGAAATCTCAATCTCCGATATTAAATGTCGGGCTACCAAATAAAAACTTGGTGATTCTAAACTAGGTATTTGGATGAAAAATTATTTAGAATTCATTTAATTATATATAATTTACAAACAAATTCTAATATTTGATATAATTCATTTGAAATGAAAATAATTTAAATTTAATTTCAGGATAAAATTGAATTTAATATTTAAATTTATTTCAAAAATACTTTTATAAACATTATGTTCTCATTTAAAAAATCTTGTTAAAAAAGAAAAGGAAAGATAGTAAAAATAGACAGAAAAGAGCAAAAAATTGAGAGAGAGAGAGAGATAGAAAAGAGAGAAATAAGTATTTAAATTAAGCATATATCTACCTTAAGAGAAAAGAAAAAAAGAAAAAAAAAATGAATTCAGAAGCGCAAAATCCTTCTGAAAATTCTATAACTTCTGATTTTAAAAAAATGTACATCAACCTCAAAAAATAAATTTAATTATAACTAATTAATGAAATTAAATCACAAATGGCTTTTTATTTATCTTAAACACACTAAACATAAACTAAGAAATTAATTCCACAAAAATTTAGATAATTCGATTTGAACTAAATGGAAAAGCAACGTAATGTCGTTTGATATTTTTTTGAACAGATAGAATCAATTAAACATGGTTACATGACTGGAACAGGAGACCTCAGCAGACAAGAAAAAAATACTAATATGGCAAATTTAATTAATACTACTTGCATTCTAATCACATACATTTATTGGACTAAACCAATTTCATTCCAGTTTACATCTGAAAATTTGCTTCATGCAACCCTAATCAATATTCAGCTTGAAAAGAGCCCTAAATATCCCTTAATTCTATATCCATTGTGCATTCTAGCAACTATTACGGAATGCCTTAAGTTTCTTGATCATGCTCCCATTTTAGGATCATTAGATCTTCGAATTAGTTGACCCATTTATTAAAATGGGGAAATGCAGAGTTCCATTGTAATGCACAAAAAAAGAAATGATCTGAAGAGAAAGAGAGAAGACTGAACGCGGAACCATATATTGCCAGCTTTTATTACATGCAAACTAACTCATTTTAGAAATATCAGAAGTCCTCGGCCTTTCTTCCACAAGCACTTCATACAATAGTTGCATTTCCACTGCTATACTCAAGCTGGCAAGCAAGCAAGCAGCCAAGATCTACTACTTCAAACATACCAAAATTTATGCAGACAAATACTGATTCATCCATGACCTGAAGCGTGACCATGCCAGCTCAACCGCAGCTTCATCCTCGTCAGGCATTCCCATGCTCTTCCTCCTCTTCACCCCTTCTGCTGACCTGTTCATAAATGCATGTGCATTGCCTGGATAAATGTGTACCTCGGAAGGAACTCCTGATGCTTTCAGCTTCTCCTCCAAAGCCTTGGCAGCCTGAAGATTTAAAATCCAATTACAGCATCAACAAATTCATTGTTTGTTTCTTAGACACCATAAAAAATTCAGTAAGTTGGTATGTCTGTCTCCAAATTATAACTAATCATCCAGTATAAAATTGTGTGCATGCTAGTGTCTGTGTGTGTTGAACGCACCTTTGATCCCTTTAATGTGACACAAGATGAAAGGAAATACCTGACTCGACTTGGTCATAATTATACTGTTTTGTGAATGGTCCATTTCCAAGTATCTTAGCAGCAAAAGAATCAAAAGCTTGCATTGAAGAGTAAGGTTTTATATGCTTATAGAAATTGGTAAAGCAACAGGGAAGGAGAACAGAGACATCTAACTGAAAATAATTATATCTATGTTGGCTACCTAAAACATGATTATAGGGAATTTACAAGCCAAAAAGTAAAACTAATCAACCGTACTATGTAACCGTCAATCATCTTCAGGCAGCAATATAAAATGCATGTAAACATGGAACTTACCTGAAACGGGAAAAAAGAAAAAGAGAAAGAAATAGTGGAGGCAGTGGTTGTAATTTGGACAACTTCTATAGTTAAAAAATCAAAAATTAAAATGCTGAATATTAAGACTATTTATGATCAACATCAGCAGTTACTAGGCACCACAAGGGCATCTCCTCTGGAGATGCAATGCTTCAAGCTGAAGAAATGGGAAAGAAAAGACCTTCCATCATAGTTCCCTCATCACACCCCTGACATTTTAAATAATCTTAACTGCCTTTGATGTAACACATCATTTTGCAGTGAGCCAATTGAAATTAAAAGAACAAAATAAGAAGGCAAAAGAAGTGGACAAAGAGCATTTTATCCTTTTAAATTTAGATGGAACTTTCATGGGCAGTTAAGAGGCAAGATCTCATTCTATAAAGATTTTCTTATTTAATGTAAATTCTTTATAGTTCAACTTGAAGAATTAAAATAAAAAAACAACTCACTTAGGAAACAATGCCTAAGTTTTTGAGGCACATCCAACTACCCAAGGTGTTTCTTCCTACACCATCTAAAAACAACATTATCTAATATCTAGATCCTGAAGCTCTCATTTTCTGAAACAGAGAGCTGAAACATTATGGGCATGTTTACTTATAGAAAACTATGTCAGTTTTCTAGAAAAATTTTCAAATAAAAAACAGAAAATAGAAATTTGTGTTTACTTGTGCTATTTTTCTAAAATAACAATAGAAAACAATTTTACATATTTTCAAAATTATAACTAAATTTTAGAAAACAAGTTTAACTGTTTTCTATATTTTTCTTTATATAAGAAGTCACTTGTTTTCAAATGAAAAAAAAAAAAAGAGTTTTCACTTCATTTATTCCAAATTTACCCTTTATACTTAAAATATTACCTAAATAGAAAATAAAAAGTTTTTCATATAATAGCAAGTAAATATATTTTACAAATTTTTTATGTAAATGAGAATTTTTCATTTTCCTTAAAAATTAGAAAATGGAAATAGAAAAAATTCTCTATAAGTAAACAAGCTCTATGTATTCAAGAGAAAGAAAAAAATGTTTCGGTATTTCTCTAGAACAACTCAGCCAAGGATAAGATGAAATTTTAAAAACTGACATAAAGATGACATACCGTAATATCTGCAAAACCAACAAAATTATCAAGCTCTCCAAAATGAGCCTGGATGGGTGCCTTAGCCTGGGTAGCATCTGCAAGCTCTGAGGGAGGAACGCCATAAAATGCGACAACGGCATCAACCTCAGGGACCAAAACAGAACTGGCAATAGCAAGAGCCCCTCCCATGCAAAATCCAGTTACTCCTGCCTGTTACAGTTAGACACAAGATTACTTCACAAAATTTTATTCAACTGTATGAACTCGTTAAACCATTTAACCTTTCTCAAACCTCAGCAAGGTAAACTACAAAAGATTCAAGAAAGAACCGCCCAAGTTGTATTTTAAAGAAGCATACAATTTGAAGAACATAACTCATCTTGATAAAACAACGGAGAAACCAAGATTGTAGTTTGAAAACAAGAAAACATCACCTACTCATCTCCCTCCCCTACCAGAAGAAGGAAATCCTAGATTATTGACATTAAGAGAGTGGACTAGCAAATTTTAATTAGAGCCTCCAGTTAGTACGTCATTTTATTGAAGGCATAATATAAAAATTCAAAGAAAGATTCAAGTCTCACTGACTTATTTTGAATGAGAATTTAAATTTTTTCATCTATAGTAATAAATACCATTTTAAGCAAACAGCAAAACAACTCATATACATGTATGTTAGAGTGAGTTTTACAGACTATTGGCTATTTCTCAATTTCAAGCAGGTGTGAGTAACTAAACATTAAATCTTACGCTAAACTTAAAGTTCATAAGCCAAAAGGCAGAACCCCTTAATTCCTTTAAGAACCATCATGTGTTAGTTCACATGTTGGCGCGATACAGGATAAGGATGAACCAAACAGTATGATAAGATTTCTGGCCATGATTGGCTAATTGATAAAAAGGTATTTGGGAATTGATGAATCAAATTTAAAAGAGTAAATTGCCAAACCTTCTTTGAACCATTAGCCTTGAGCCAATTAACTGAAGCACCAATATCCTTAACAGCACCTTGCCAGTCAAGACCATCCATCAAATGCTGAGCTTCAGCAACATCCAAGCCCACCTTTCCTCGATACAAACTTAAAAACACATACTTGAGAGTGAGACTGAATGTAACAATCATACCCTGAACACAATATCGAATTATTAAAATAAGGTAAAAGTCAGAGAAGCTTACTCGGGGATAAGTGCCTTAAATCCAGGTTCAAGTTGGGAGATTTTCTCAGCATGGTTTTTTATCTCAAAATCCACACCCCACCACTCTTGAACAACAACAATGCCAGGAGCATCATCTTTGCCAATCACGTAGGCATCAAATGTCTGATCAATAAATTAATAGAAGAAAATATAAGGAATGAGTTCACCATCAAGAATTTAGTTCCAAGCACTCAACTTGCCACTGAATATATTATCACAAACCCGAACTAAGTTTAACTCTCACTTGCTGTTTTACTTATAGCTATTCAAACAATTTCTTCCCTTCGTATAATAAAGCATGTCATTTTGATTGAATTAATTTACTTAATATCAAGTACCACAAACAACTAATCTATCACACTTTTCAAGTCCATTACCAAAGACCCACAAGACTTCTCTCACAGAGAAATTATGTACATAATCAATCAGCTTCAAAAGAATGAAAATATAAAAGTCAAATTTACCACGAAATATCACTGAAACAACAAAAGGAAAAAAAAAAATCCATTATCCAAAAGTACCTAAAAAGCGGGAAAAAAGAATGGAAACTCCTAAAGTAATCATATTTGACATATCTAGATTAAAAAAATATATATAGAAAAGCTTACAGTATTGTCTCTGTGGATTTGAACTTTTTTAAATGGAGAAGAAGCTGAGTCAGCCATTGAACGGATTTGAAAGCGGGAGTTCGAGAGGGAAGGAGAGAGTGAGCGTAGTAGAGGAGGGAGTGCAGATTTATTGAAAATGCTGGAGGTGGAAGATGGTGACAACGACCGTATAGCTGCTGCTAACATTTCCTTTATTTTTTTTTGTTGCCGTTTTTCCACTCTTCTAGTCTTAATATTATTTTGGGAAAATGCACATTTAGGCTCCTAATGTTTGGATGAGGAGTAAATATGCCCTTAAATAAGCTTTTTGGATATTCAACAGGTAAAAATCTAATTTTCTTATCATATTAGCCTTTTGGTACATCCTCATCAAGCTTATTCAAATTAACACCGAGGTCTTGACCAATGTAGACATTCAAATTAATTAAATGAAATCACTCTGTATTAATATTACTAACCGCGTACTTCATAATGAAATCTCATATATACTATCTTTTCAGTATTACTAACGACTCGAATCCAGCTAAAATAATATTCGCCACAATAATTATTGACTGCATAGTTTTTAACATCAAAAACCTTTGATCAATTGCTTTTCTTCTTAAAGCAAATATAGTTCTTCTCCTTACATTATATAGTCCAAATCGAAATTTAGTGGAACATGCAAGAATTAAATGCGGGTCAAGCACATTCAACAGATCCTTAAAAATTCTTTTTACTATATTAAAATTCATAGATTATAATGCACTAGAATTTACTATGGTAAAGATTAAACATAGTTAAATTTACACATTAAAAAAATTAAATTGCAAAAAAAAATTATTTTAAATAAAGACTAAATGAAATTTTAGGGCATTTAAAAGAAACTTTACCAAACTTAAATACTCATTCTCTCTCGTACACATTAACTAAATGAATTCTCCTCTCTTTCTCTCTCAAATCCCTAACTTTATTCTTCTATACTCTCAATTTTTCATGCTCAAAACACAAATCAAACACCTAAACCTATATATAGTTAATTAAACAAATTCTTGGTATCTTATATTGAAATAGTAAGAAAAGTATCTTGGGTTCTTTGAAAGAAAAGTTATCACAAGAAGTAAGCAATACTCCATTTTCTTCAAGATTTTGGTTATTTGCTAGTAGGTAGGTGATATATTGATTTTATTGATTGTGGATTTGTGTTTATTCCATTCAATTTTATCTTTAATTGGGTGATTTAAGAGTCCAATTTGATTGGGTAAAACTAAATTGTAGTTGGGTTTGTAGATAATATTAGAAATTTACTTATGAGTTGTTGGTTAGTTCATTGGAATTCAGAATGCATAGAAAATCAACAACAAAGAATACTAAGAAAGCAACAAAAGGAGCCTTATCTAGTAGAGGAAGGGCTAGGAGAAATTACAATGAGAATCTCTTTAATTCCCATGATTATGAAATATGGTTTAATGAACATCAATCCCACAAATTTGCAATGGAGAAAATAATTAACCCTAGAATAGAAGATATGCTTGATATAAGTAGGGGCTTTAAAGCACTAGGATAAAGTAATTTGCTAAATATGGGTAATACATTACTATCCCCAACTAGTTAAGGAATTCTATGTCAATATTGATAGGAAAGAAGCTAAGCTAGCGAGAAAAATTATATCTTGCTTAATACGAATCGACATAGCAATAACTAATGAGATATTAATGGGATTACTACATGTACCTAATGATGGACCAAGGTTTCAAAAGTCACAACATGTAGTGGTAGGAGATAGGAGTTGGAAGTTTAAAGAAGCTAAAGTCAAATTTTATTTGACTAATATTGGAATAAATGAGAGGCCTAGGGTGGTAGCTAAGGGAATGAATGTGCGAGAGAGAATAATAGTATTTATGCTAAGTTTCAATGTGATGCCTTGATCTAGTGGATTAAATGAAGTACGCACCTTTGAGGCGTATGTTTTGGTCAATATGCTTAATGGACTTAGAGATATTAAGGGTATTCCGGTTGCCAAATTAATTCTTGAACAAATTATGAATGTGGTGTTAACAAAAAGGAAGGCAAAGAATCTTCTCTTTCTAATTTTGTTAAGCAAGATATTTGAGGAGTAATTAATCGCAACGATGAATGAAGAGGTTATTTTCACATCAAGTAGAGATGAGATTGTAGTGAGAAATTTGATATAGATGGGTTTGCAAATGGTAGGAGGAGTATGGAAAAATCTGATTAGGCAATCATTACAACCAAGTGAAGTAGTAGATTTTAGGGGTAGTGGAGCTATTGATAAAGTCTTAAGGGATGAGATGGAAGCAGAGATGGAGCCACCGACTGGCAAAGTTAATGAAGAAAGGACCTTGATGTTGTACGAGGAGCGAAATCATCCTAATCCGTTTGAAAGAGAGGATGGAATTCGAGTATCCATATAAGCGCCCGGAAAGATGAAGGAGGAATTCAATTGTGCGAAGGATACTCTCCATTTGCCAAGATATTTGAGATGATGTAAGGAGTCAATGAGCTAGACTTGATATGATTGAGCGAGAGCTAGAGCATCTTCGAGCTAAAAGAAATGCCAATCCACCACAACCCTAATGAGGGAAATTCATTTCCTTTCTTGAACTTCTTGTTATGTTAGTGTTAATTCGACTTATGCTGTCTGTTATTCATAGTTTGTCATTTTATTTAGTTTAATAATGTTATGGTATGAAATTTAGTTCTCAATATTGTTCTAGTTTTCTATTTAATTATGTTTGTTGATTCACCATAAAGTATCAAGTTGTAAGAAAGCGTGAGCTTTAATAACGAAAAGGGTACTTTGAGAATTTGATCACAATTACATCTAGTTGTCCCAATGAGTATCTCTAACTTTTTTTAAATTTTATTTATTTATTTATTTTCTGTATATATTATGTGTGATATCAACATTAGAGACAATGTTGAATTTAAGTGTGGGGGTGGAGTACTTATTTATGTTTTATCTTATTTTAGGAAGGTGTTACTTCAATTGCCTTGAAAGAAAAAATAAAACTAAGTAGGGGTGTCAAAATGGATCATGACACGTGATCCCAATTTGTTAAACAAGAAAAAATTACGGGTTAGAGTTGAACCTTAACAGGCCCGGTTCAGTAAACAGGTTGACCCGTTTATGGCACGGCTTGAAACGAGTCGTGTAACGAGTTGACTTGCAAACCCGTTGTAATCCATTTAATTTTTTGTATCGTGTTGGACCGTGTCAACCTGAACCAACCCATTTACAACCAGTAAATTTTAAAAGATAAAAGATAAAATAACCATATATAAAAGTGAAAGCAAATAAAAATAAAATGGCTAAAAAGTAAAATATAAAAAGTAAGACCTATGCCACTACTCTCACAAAATAAAATTAATTCCTAACAAAATAATTTGATACTATTTATATAAATTTTAAAGATGTCACTTCTAATAGCTGAAAATTTTATGATTTGATACTGTATTCTATTGATTTGAAGAAATATAATTTTTTTGCATGTTAAATACATTAAATCTTATACCATTTGTATAACAGGTTATACAAGTCGTGTTAGGTTTATGACCCATACACGACCTATTTAAATAAACGTGTTATGCATGTCGTGTTCGTGTCACCCGTTAAAAATTCATATCGTGTTAGGGTTGAGATAAATTGACACGATTACTAAATGGGTCGTGTTTGTATTGATCCTAATCGCCTCACTTTAGTAGGACAACCCGACACGAACACGATCCACAAACACGTTTTGACACTAGTAAAACTAAGTATACATCTAGGACTTATGATTAGTGTTTTATGAGTGATTTGATATTTGTCTTATATCTTGAATTTTAATTTCTCATTAGAATTCAAATGATGAAATTTTGAGTTATGATTTATAATTTAAGACTTATGTGCTATGATTTTGAAGATTGGTCTTAGTGTATGCTTGCTTAGAGGAGGCTTATGTTTATTTTTTTTATTTCCATGAATTCAATTAATACTAGAACAAGATATTCAATTTATTGAGGTGAAATAAAAACTTGTGCTTTCAAGAAAAAATAATTTAGGCCTTCTTTTTGTCAAGCATAATTTTTCTTATCTTTTTATATCATAATTTCTATCCCCTTTGAGCCAATTAGATATGTATTTTAATATGTATCTAATCCTTTTTTTTCTTGATTATTAATCCAAATTTGGGAACCATATAACCTAAATAACCTTAGAACTCATTTTTATGAAATTTGATTAATTGAGAGAGACTTACATTTCATACGCATGGTGTCCTAATTTTCTTTTTACATGATTAGTGCCCATTCTTCCTTTAAATCATAAGTGAGGGAAGTTTAGTTCAAATAATATAAAAAAAGAAAAAATTCATAAAACAAAAATAATGCTCATCAAGTAAATGAAACATTGAGCTTATAATTAAAAAAAAAATCCTTAATTGATTGTTTCAAGTTGTATAAATCAATAGCAAGTCATGCATTGATGTTCAATGGACATTATCTTATTTAATTAAATAGTAAGTTTTTCTTAGTCAATTGAATTCGTCAAATTAGCCTTTTATTACCTTTGTTTCTTGGTTTATTCTTAGCCTCCATACATTATTACAAGCCGATTAAAGACCCATTGATTCCTTTCAAAGTATAGTTTCATTAGTAGAGATAGACTAGATATCCTTGCCTATGGTATTGTATCTCTTATATTCTGAAATCTTAAAGAAGGGTATACGCCTATTTGAAGTGCAACAAGACATTTGAAGATTAGTTTGAGTGTACTAGTATTAGATTATTTTTCATAACTCTTTTAATTCTTGACGAGTGTGCTATGGGTGATTAAAGTTGTAAAAATTGAGATGTGCAGGATGATTGCTTATAAAATCTTTGAAGTCCATTGCACCTATTAGAGCTGAGCATGGATTGGTCCAATTCGGTTATCTATAAATCACCAGTACCATACCAAACCTCGGTTCTTTTCAAGTTAAAGGTACCAGTACCATACCAAACATAAAAGGATCCGTACTGTATTGTACCAATTTTTACGGTTAAATACAGTTCGGTTCGGTGCTATTTTCAGTTCTAAAAAATTTTAAAAATACAACTTTAATTTCATCTTTAATCAAATATATTTAGAGAAAATATGATTACCAACCTAAAGAAAGTAGCATGAAAATCTGAATTATAATTGCAATCACATTCTTGAACAACATGTGTTGTAATTCAGTCATTTGTAAATATAATAATTTAATAAATCATTAAAATATATGTTACTGCTAGCATAAAAATATTTTACAGATGGTAATCCTTAAAATAAAATATTTTTAGCAGTTGCAGCCAACAATCTACCCAGCAAAAATAAAAGTAAAAAAGTAAAAAAGTAAAAAAGAAAAGAAAAATGCCCGAGACTGAGCAATGGTGGCACAATTATGGGAAGAGAGAGCGTTAAAGAGGATGTCTACGCGAGCCAATTCTTACTTCTGCCTTTCTGCGAGCCAATTATGTTTGGCGCTAAAGAGGAAGACGTCTAGGCGAGCCAATTTCTTCCTTCTTCTTTTTGATTTTCTGTCCAGAAATTTATCTTAGGAATTTTGTCTTTCTGAATTAAAAATTGAGAGGTGCGACAGTGTGTTCTAAATAGGAAGACGTTTATGCGAGCCAATTTTTTCTTTCTTCCTTTTGATTTTTTGTCCAGAGATTTGCCTTAGGTATTTTATCTTTCTGAATTGCAAAATGGGAGGTGCGACGGTGTGTTTTAAAGAGGAAGACGGTGTGTTCAAATTATTAGGTATAGGCTTGTAGTATGTGGTAAGAAAATGTATTAGGATTATGTTAGTAGATAGTAAATTATAAATTTAGTATTAGAGTAATGTATATTAGTATCAGTATACTATATGATATACTAAGATATAACTTATATTTTTTTTATAGAATATAAAGTACATTATAATATTATAGTTACTTTTAATATGTAGTATTTTTTTCTTATTTCGATAATAATTGCTTGAATTATATAAAATGATAAATATAAAATAATTTTTTATAGAGTATAAAGTATTTTATAATATTATAGTTATTTTTAATAGGTATTATTTATATAATATAAATAATTATTAATAAATATATGTAAAAAATTCGGTTCTACGGTTTGGTCCGGCTCAGTACAAGACGGATCGGTTCTAGTACGGTTATGGTACGATTTTTACTAAAGAACCAGTACCATACCGTAATAGTAAAAAAATTCAGATCAGTTCAATTCAGTTATAAAGAATTTCGGTTATTTCGGTTATTTCGGTTCTGGTATTTTTCGATACGGTTATTCGGTTCGGGCGGGAATCACCGAAATCTATGCTCAGCCCTAGCACCTATTATATATGCAAGTTCCAATTTCTTCTCAAGACGTGTTGAATTATGTGTAGGGTTGGTGTAGGGTTGGTCTAGTATTTATTGCTTGAGAACAAGCAAAGACTCAAGTATGGGGATATTTGTTAGAGTAGTTTTTACATTCTTTTTAGTAGAAGTTAGGTGCATAGTTATGATAATATATTTGATTTTTATGACTTATTTCGTGTTTTCTAGTTAAAGAAGCAAAGAACCATTGGTTTGGTGGCTTGAACAATCAAAGGAGTCAAGAATGCTTGTTAGAATCTCAATTTTTGCTATAACCGGTTGTTGAACCGATGATACACCTTTGGAAGACAGCTGGTATAAACCTCTGGTTAGGAATGTGAAAATACAAAAAGACAAACAGTACATAATCGATGGTCTAACTGATGGTTTGGACAATGATAGAGACCAACAGTTAGAAGAACCTATTAGGCCTCAGGTAACTATTTGATGAAGTGTTTTAAGGCTATTGGGAGACCAAAAAGAGCGAGGGTTTGGGCCATATAAAAGGAGAAGAATTTTACTTAGGAGGGGACCTCTCTTCGGCTGAAAAAAAAAAAACTCAAGGAGATTAGAGACAAGAATTAAGGAGTTCTAAGAGGATCAGGATTGACAAAATCTCATCAATATTCTAGAGTTTTTTCTTCTCTTTCTATTTTAATTTTTTTATTTTTTTTAATTCCATGGATTCTTTTTATCTTATTAATTATAATTACATTATGAGTAGCTAATTTATTTTCTAGAATTGGGTAGAAACCAGTTAACTTATTCTATGATTTGATGCAATATTATTCCTTGATTTTGAGTTCAATTGATTTGACTTGTTATTTCTATTTTCAGTGTGTCGTGAATATTGAGGTCTAATGTTTACAATAAATATAAGTGTTATGTGAAGTAATGAAAGTTGAAGCTTAACCTTAGTTTAAGAAATAATAAACAAGAATTATTAAGACTTAGACATAAAACTTAAATTCTTAAGACTTGTCTTAGTTTATTATAGAGTTTAATGAATTCAGATTAATAGAATTGACCACAAAAGTAGGCAATGAATAAATTTGAGTAATAAATTTGAGTATAGTGAATATAGTTTGAAAAAATATATTCCCTAATAAATGGGTGAATAGTCTTCGAAATCAATTAAGCTAAATTAAAAGGAATAGTTTCTTAAATTATAAAAGGTTAGTAAAGTGGAAGCTTAGTTCCAAGTTTTCTTTATTAATCTATCTTAATCATATTTTATTTTTATTTTAATTTATTTTCACTTTCAATCTAAACTATTTTAATCTAGTTATTAAAAAACTATAATACAATTTAGTGTTAAGTCCTATCAATTTTTGTGGTACGATATCAAAATTCACCCCTATATTACTATTATGGCAACTATATACTTGTAGAAAATATCACAACACTCTCCAACCTTTATTTAAGGTTCCTTCAAGAAAAACACTGAAGAATGACATACTAAAGATTCTTGATTGTGGATGACCTCCTCCTTATTTTTGAAGCTTCCATAGAGCAGGACAGAGCGGTTCAAGGGGTATTGGAAGCCTTCTGGAACTCCTCAGGCCAGAAAGTTAATAGCTCGAAAACTGAGGTGTTTTTTTTTTTTTCAAGAATGTAAGTAGGAGTTTGATGAGAGAAGCGGGTGGTGAGCTTAATCTTAAAGTCACAAAAGATCTTGGGAGGTACCTCAGAATGCCCATCCTCCGTTCTAGAGTAACTAAGCAGACTTATAAAGAGGTTATCGACAAAAATGAATAGGAGCTTGTCTGGTTGGAGTGCATCGGCCCTTTATCTTGCGGGTCAGGTAACTATGGTTCAGTCTTTTATGGGATCTATACCGGTATACTTAATACAAACTACCTACCTTCCTTGGAGTATCTGTGTGCATGTAGGAAGTTTGTATGGAGTTGTACGAGTGATCAAAAGAAGATAAGTTTGGTGCGTTAGGATATGGTGTGCCAACCAAAGGATCGTGGTGGCTTGAAGTTTAAAAAATATGAGACTCTTTAATGGGGCACTGTTAATGAAACTTGGCTGGAGTAATTTAATGGACAAAGATAGTTTTTGGGTTCAGGTGGTTTATTACAAATACAATGTTGATCTTCACCAAATTCTAGATGTTCTTCCAATTAGGTAAGGATCGCATACTTGGCGAGCTATTAGTCGGGGCTGGAGCAATCTTTGTAAAGGAGTCTGTTGGAACGTGCAGAATGGAGAAAGGGTTACATTTTGGATTGACCGTTAGGTCTGGGATGGCCTTCCGCTTGTGGAGGTCTCATCTAAATTAATTGATGTTGACCTTCTTCATGACACGGTGAGTAGCATGGTGGTTAATAGCACTGAATGGAATTGGAGTTACTTCTAACATTTCCTACTAGCTAGTTACATTCTAAATATTGCTACTATAAAGCCACCTAATAGTGAGGATGGAGGGGATATGTTGGTGTGGGCTTTCTCAAAAAATGGCAGATATACTTCTAAATCTGCTTACCCTGCTCTTGCCTCTCCGAGTTGGAAAGAGAAAAATAGATTATGGAATAGCATTTGGCACTAGGAAGGGCCTCAAAGGATTCGTACTTTTCTGCGGCTTATTTCTAGTGGAAAGCTGATGACTAATGTGGAATGGTACAAAAGGCATTCGGCCCCCTCTGGTTTATGCGGTAGATGTAGAGATTAAGATATGACGATTTTGCATATTCTTTGAGATTATTTCTTTGCCAAACAACTTTGTCTTCAATTAGTTCCTGCACAGTATCGAAACGAATTCTTTTCTCTAATGCTTAATGACTGGTTGATACACTTGAAAAATATCTCTGCCATCCCTAACGTTATGGATTGGTAGTGTGTCTTTGGTGTGGCAGCCTGGAGAAATTGGAACGTGCATAATGAAGTTGTGGTTGGATTGCATCATGAGAAGGTTCCTATAAATAAGAATGAGATTTGGCAAAGAGTTGAAGGAATTCAACGTATTGTCCACTTCGAAAAGAACAACCTAAAACAGTATTCGAAAATTGAGAAATTGTTAGGGTGGATCCCGCCACCAGAGTCCTTGTTTACTCTTAATTTTGATGGTGCATTTAGTGCGACGTCTAGGCAAGCTAGGGCGAGTGGTGTTATACGTGATTATTTAGGAAGATAGTGTGGTGGCTTTTCCATGAACATCAGTGATTGTTCCATCACTCACGCTGAATTATGGGGGTGTATAAAGGTCTGCTAATGGCATGGGAGTGTGGTATAAGGCAGCTTTTAGTTGAAACAGATAGTTCTTGTCATGTGGCGTTGATTCTTGGGAAGGAGGCGATTGCAGGCACCCATGCGTCGCTGATCAGAAGCATTCGTGGGTTGCTAGCACAAGCATGGCAGGTGAAGGTTTATCATGTGTATCGAGAAGGCAACTTCGTTGCTGACAAGATGACTGTAATGGCCAACAAGCTTCCTCTTGGCTTTCATTCTTCCAGGAACCTCCCGATGGTATTCTACAATGGCTGCTTCACGAACAGATATGGGGTTGTTTATCCCCGCATGGTAATTATTTAGTTTCTTTAGGTTGTTACCCACCCTTGTTCTAAAAATAGATTTTTGATTATGAAAGAGGCAAGACGATAAAGCTTTTAAAAAAAAAAAATGAAAGTAGAATGGCCATTACATCTGATATGTGGACATCAAGCAACCAAAAGAGAAGATTCATGGCAATTACTGCTCATTTTGTTAACAGTTGGACAATGCAAAGTCAAATATTAAGATAACATTTTAACTCAATACTTTATATAAATAGTATTTAAATTATTAATGGAATGTTATTTATTTATCAAGTTAGGAATTTAATTGATAAGTGCCAATAGTTGAAGTGAAAAAAATTAATTTTTCTTATGTCTCTTTGTTTGCTTTAGTTTTTTCTTTGCTTTTCTATGCATGTCTTGTGCATTTTCGCATGTATAAACCTGAATATATATATATATATATATATATATATATATATATATATATATATATATATGTTTTGTAATCTTTATTATTGAGTTAGCAAATGACTTTCTTTCTTTTTTTCCACTATAATAGTTATATGTATAAATGCATAATAGAGAAAAACATGAAAGAACTATGAAATAGAAAATTACATGTTTATTTATTTTTGGCATAGAAAAGTATTAGATAACTAATATGCACATTGCTTTTTTTAATTGTTTTAGGTTTATGTACGTTCCCTCCACATACTAGTGAAATGCTATGTGTGACCTTATTAGACTGTGAGATGGATTGGGGTGTGGATACAAAAAAAAAAAAAAAAAAGAAACTACTACTACAGTAGATAATTGTTCCACAAATGATGCTTTGATTTGGTCTATTAAGGATAAATTGAATACAACCACTTTGATAAGATCTGATTCTTTGATACATATGAGGTATTGTGCACATATTTTGAACTTAATTGTAAAGGATGGATTAGATATTATTAAAAATGGGATTGAACATATTCGTGAAAGGGTGGTTTATTGGACAACAACTCCTAAAAGACTTAACAAGTTTGAGGAAGCAGCAAGACAGTTGCAAATTCCAATAACTAAGAAGTTAGGTCTTGATTGTCCAACTGGGTGGAATTCCGCATTTTTTATGCTACAAACTTCTATTTTATACAAAAATATGTTTTACTCGATTGAAACAACCCGAGTCTCACTATAAGACTTTACTTAGTGATAACGATTGGAAAATTGGAACGGAAATTTGTGTCTGGATTGTTTTCAAGGACTGAGTATCCAACTGCTAATATGTATTTTTCTAATATTTGTGAGATTCGACTAGAATTATACGAGTGAGTTACTTGTGAAAGCAAGCTTATCTCTAAAATGGCAGCCACTATGTTGGTGAAAAAAATTGAAGAATATTGGGGAGTTATTTATGAGATAATGGGGGTTGTTGCTGTGTTGGATCTAAGATATAAGATGGCTTTGCTTGAGTAGAATTTTCCTAAAGTTTATGAGTTGGATTCTTTAGTGAATGATTATCAGGTAGCAATTGAATTTTGGAGGTGACGAAAGGGATTCAACAAGAGTAGATGCCAGTCATTCTGAAGGAGGTAAAGATAAATTATCAAAATTGTGTTCTGTTTATGAAGGCAAAGAAAAGAGCTAGAACCTCATATATGAAGACAAAATTAAATAATTATCTAAAAGAAGATGTTTTACCACGAACTGAAGATTTTGATATCTTACTGTGGTGAAAGATAAATGGAGTCAAATATCCTACGCTTTGAGCCATTGCTAGAGATATATTAGCAAATCTTGTGTCTATGTTGCTTTAGAATCTGCTTTCAGTACTAGTGGTGGGATAGTGAGCCCACACCGTAGTAGACTGCATCCTAAAATATTAAAGGCATTGACGTGTGCTAGAAGTTAGCTTTCGACTGCTGAAAATAAAGGTAATAGTACCATAATTTGTTTTTTAATTTTATTTTCTTCTTCATTTCATATTTTTTTGCAAATTGATTATGCATGTTTAATGTAACTTTTTAGACAGAAGCATTACATTCAAATGGGTATGCTACGATATACAATAAAATTGATTCAGATAAAGAAGGTACTTAAATTAAGATGTTTATATAATTTTATTTTTAAATAAACTATACTAATGCTTATATAATGATTGCAGGACCCATCATAAATTAATAGTGAATATTTGCCCGCTAGGATTTGAGTGCTGCATGGAATCATGGTGCTACTTTCTGTCACATAGTCTATTTTAGTTTTTAGAATGATATGAATAGCGGGCATTTTCAATCCAATTCTGATCCTAAGGAACCTCCTACAGCTGTATCTGCCTTTCGCAGTGCAAATGCTGGAACTGGTTCTGTTCCTTCAACTCTTTTTGCTACTGGAATTGATGACAAAACAAATGTTGCTACTATCCAGAAGATCAAGGAAGGCCTTGCACCCAAGGCTTAGATTTGAAAGTTTCAAATTTAAGTTGCTGCGATTCTAATAATTCTGGTACCTGTTATATGATTCCTGTTTGATTTTAGTTTCACACATTATAGGTTCGTTGATTGGAAATAGCTGCATACTGTGAGAAAGCTCATTACTGTTGCAATAAAGGTGACTAATTTGTATGACAGATTAAACAAATTTACGTTTTTCCCATATAATTAATTAAACTATAGGCAGGAACTTTGCTAATCCCTGCCTCTACCATGGCTTTTCTCACATCAGCAGCAACACTCCATTTCTCCAATCCAGCATTAATGTTTGACAACAAAACAAATTGCCCGCAATGCAATGGCTGCAATCGGAGTAACCTTCCCCCAACTTCATTTGCCAACTTATTGGCTCCGTGAATCTTACAAGCACCTAAAAGTGCCCCCAAAACAGAAGCATCAGGCTCAAAAGGCATACTCCTTATGATTTCACTTGCTTCTCTCAATAACCCTGCTCTACCCAATAGATCAACCACACATCCATAATGTTCCATTATTGGTTTAACACTGTAGTCACTCCACATTGATTGAAACAACCTCATACCAAACTGTACTAGCTTGGCACGAGTACATGCAGTAAGCACAACAACAAAAGTTACTTCGTTTGGACTTGGACCTTTTTCCTCCATCATCTCAAACATGTCTAAAGCTTGTTTTTCTCTTCCATTATTAGCAAGACAAGAAATCATTGCATTCCAAGAACAAATCTGTTTAATAGTCATGCTATTGAACACTCTGATTGCACTATTTAAACAACCCACTTTCCCGTAAAAATCTATCAATGCTGTCCCAATGAAAACAGTCAAAACAACCTCATTTCTAATAATACTTCCATGCATTTGCTTCCCTAGAAAAAGCGATCCACCTTCGTCCAGACTAGCGCAAGAAGACAATACACTAACATAAGTTGCTTCATTTGGCTTAACCAAACCTAGACTCACATCTTCATGTGCAATCATCACCCTGAAGAAATTAATTGCCTCCCTGAAAAGGCCACTCCTTGAAAACCCACTAATAACAGTGGTCCACGAGACAACATCTCGCTTAAGCATTCTTTTAAAGAGCAAAATTGCAGAACCCATGTCATTATTCTTCGCATAAGCATCCAGCATTGCATTATATTCAACAATCCATGGGTGAAGAATTCCATCAAACACTTTGTGGGCATTATACAAGCAACCTATTTGTGAGTAAAAAGCAAGCAATGATGTTTGTACAAAGGGGTCACATAAAACACCGCGTTTGATAACTTGGGTATGAAGGGAAGTTCCAATAGAGGGAAAGGAAAGTGTGGCAGCTTTGATGAGGGAAGGGAAGGTGTGGCTATTGGGAGGGGTTTGGTGGGCGAGCATGAGAGTGAAGAGATAGACAGTGTTGTATGTTTGTCCAAAATTAAGGTAGGCTCTCGTTAAGGTGTTGTAGAAAAGGGTTGATTTCCATTTTGAGTGTGATGAAATTGTTGGGTTAAAAAGGAGGTGGGCTTTGGTTAGGAGGAGAGAGTGAATTTGCTCGACTTGATTTTGGCATTTGATGAAACGTTGGAGAAGTTGGAGTAGGCATTCACCCGAGTCTACTCGCATTATGAAATAGACATGGGTATTTCCAAACTTTGAAGTAATATTATAAGGGTAAATATTGGAGTTGGTAGCAAATGAATCAGGCCGCTCGCGAGCTACTTAAAGCTTAGCTCGATAAAAGTTCGTTGGATTTCGTCCATCAAGATAAACGAACCGAGCTCGAGCTTTATTTTCGAGCTCGTTTATTAAACGAGTCGAACTCGAGCTTAGTCTACTGACATTACAAAATAGGCATGGGTATTTTCAAATTTGAAGTAATATTATATAGGTAAATACTGTAGTTGGTAGGGCTGCAAACGAGTCGGGCCTCTCATGAGCTATTCAAAGCTCAGCTCGAGAAAACCTCATTTGAGTTCGTTTATCAGGATAAACGAGCGAGCTCGAACTTCATCATTTACTAAATGAGCCGAACTCGAGCTTAGTAGTGCTCGGTTCATTTGAGCTCGCAAACTGGCTCATGCATTAACTCAATAAATAAATAGTATATATTAATTAAAAAATAAATAAATAAATAGATCCTAAAAACTCAACTTTTATTACGTAAAAGTAACAATATATACAATAAATTAAATTTTAATTATAAATATTTTAATTAAATAATTTAGTGTTACTTGAACAAATGCTAGTTTAATAGCATTGTTAATTAAGTTGACATTTAATTATGTACATTTAATGATTATAAATGTCTTACCAGTTTATTTTTTTGTCATAAATTAATTTAACTAGAATATAAAATAAAAACTATATATGAAAACAGTAATATAATTTTGTGTATAATATAGTTAACTTAATCAACATAAACTATATTCCTTTATTATAAAATGATGTAATTTTAATGTTGAATAAACAAGTATATATTATATAATTATTTAAAGATATTACTATAAAACTATGTAGTTTTGGCGTTGAATAAACAAACATATATTATGTGACTGCTTAAAGATATTTAGAAATTTTAATCTATATATTTGTAAATTAATGAAGTATGAGTAAATAATTTTATAATATGCTTAATGTGAAGCTTGAAAATAGAGTAACAACTTTATAAATTAACATAAAAGATATTATAGTCTAACTAATAAAAAAAATACTAGAGTAAGAGCTATTATAAATTAACATGAGTAAATATTTTTGTAATATGCTTAATGTGAAACTTATAAAGCTAGGCTCGACTCATTTGCATCCCTAGTCCTAACTGAATTGTAAATAGATTTGGAACGAATTTGAGATAGAATTCTGTGGAGTTTATTGAACTCTTTTTTTTTTCTATTAAGAACTTGATTTAATTATTTTAGTTGCTGAATTTATATGCATATTTTACTTTTATGTATAATTTATTTATAATTATAAAATTTACAGCTACATATTTGATCACTCGAGCTTACTCAACAAGCTTGAAATTGAGCTTGTTTAACGAATTTGATATCGAGCTTGCTTAATGAGCTTGATATCGAGCTTGCATAACAAGCTTGAAATCGAGCAGAGCTCGAGTCAAGTTCGTTGCTCGGCTCGTTTATATGTATTATCGAGTTAATTACGAGCCAAGCTCAAACTGAGCTCGAACATATTAAAGTTACAACCAGTTGAGCTCGAGCTTTAAAATATAAAAGATTATCGAGCTCGAGCTCAGTTAAAATTTTGCAAGCCGAACCTGAACATTGAAAAGCTTGGTTCAGCTCAGCTTGTCTGCACCTTACCAGTTAATACTAAAGTTACACCCTATATTTTCATTTGATGGAAATATGAGTTAATTAATATTAGTAATATACATGCGCTTGATAAAATTAAAACAAATAAAGCAATTATATATGTTGGTATGGAAATTTTAATTAATTTTTTTAATGCTACACTCTTTGTTTTTAGAAGTAATTACTATTTATTATTTGTATTTTTAGAAGTAATTACTATTTACTATTTGTATTTTTCTATATTATAGTGACTACTTCTTAACATTTAAAGATTGTATTTTTCATCTTTTTATTTTATAAACTTATATTAAAAAGTCTTTCCAAAAGAATTTTTATTGAACAATTATTAAATAAATTAGATTATATACTATTTACCTCATGATTTTTTATCTAATATACAAATTGTTTTTATATTTTTTTATTACACTAAATCTCTTTATTTTTAATATAACTAACTACCATATCTTTCATCTAAAAGTCAAGATAGTTAAAAGATTAATAATTATTAAATTTATTATTAAGTATCAAACTCATTTAAAATTATTCTTTTTGTCAAATTAAGATAAAATTTTATTTTTAGCAAAAATAAATTTAGTGTCTAACAAAAATAATTAATTAATATTATTTTATTGCATAAATTTTTAGCATAATTTAATGATAGTAAAATTTAAGATTTTAAAAGTATTTATATTTAGAAACATATTTAAAATTCATAACTTTAAATTTTTAAAAATAATATAAATATAAATTTGTATTATTATTTTGTTAAACACTAGAATTATAATTTTAATAAGAAACTTAATGATTAAATTATATTTTTCTGTCAATTAGTGCTTTAATTGCATTAACTTTCAAATTATAAACGGATTTTAATGCAATGAACAAAATATAGAGAGTAGGGTAAAATGCCCCGTTGGTACCAAACTTTAGCCACTTATATCTATTTGGTACTAAACTTTCAATTTGTAGCATTTTAGTACCTCCTATTATTTATGTTACTTCTGCTAGTACCAATGAGGAATCTGGCAGTTATTTGCTGATGTGGCTGCCAGATTTACAAAGAACCACAGATCACTTGCCACATGTGTTGTTGATTCATTTATTTTATCCTAGTCAGCAAATAAATTACTTTTACCCTCAACTAAACAATTGAGACAAATTCCATTATACCTAAGAGTAACCTCTTGAAGCTCTTACTTCTTGTTGCTGTTGTTCTAAACAAGAAATGCTTAAGCAAAATACCTCGTTACATTTCTTCTCTTCTGAGCTTGTTCAGAAGTGCTGTAATAAGTGCGTCTTTTCTCAGCCCTAGCTTCTTTTCTTCTTCTTCTTTGTTCTTCACGCTCTTTCCATCTCATATCCATCATTATCCTCTCGTTCTCTAATGCTTCCATCATCTATGTAATACCCGAAATTTTTGTATATTTAATAATAAGTTTTTATTTAAATTAATTTAATTTAATTTTTATTTGGTTTAATTTGAAATGATTTAATGGAAATTTTAATATTAGTCAATTAAATGAATTATTTTTCTATACCCAATTAGTTTGAAATTTTAAGAAATTATTCAAGTAAATTATTTGAGGAATAAATTATATTTTTAGTTATTCAAATTTTTCCCAAATGTATATATATATATATATATATATATATATATATATATAAAATTATATATTGGAGAATTATGAAAGAATTTGTAAAGGGTGTTTTTATAAAAGAATTTTGAGGAAATTGGTATTTTAATTAACTAGTAGTATTAAAATTTAAGTTGGAAAATAATTAGTAAATTGATTATTTAATTTAATTGTGTGTAGGACTTAATTGGAAAATTATTTTTAGATGAGGATTAAAAGTATAATTTCATTAATATGAGGTTTTAATGGAAATTTGTGAGTTTGGTATTTTTGTAAATAAATATGTCGGTAAGGGGTATATATGTAATTATGTATTTTCAATAATTCTAATTTGGCCCAAATTAATTAGTCAGGGGCTTAATTGAAAGGCTAAAGAAAAGTTTAGGGGTTAAATTGGAATTTTACAGGATGAAATTGTAAGTAATTAAGAAAGTTGAGGGACCAAATTGTAATAAGGAAAAGTTCAGGGGTCAAATGTCGATATTAAAAGAAAGAAAGAAGGATTAGGGAGAGAGAAGCGAGGAGAGAGAGGGAGAGGTCGGGAAGAGGAAGGAAGAGGCGGCGGCTGAGGCCAGTGAGTCCAAGCCAGCGAGGAAAAAAGAGGCGGCTTTGAAGCCGCTCCACCGATCTTGGTGGCGATCGGCTCCCCTCGAAAAGAGCTTCATTTTGGCAGTGGCGACGTCGGTTTTAGTGGCCGGAGGAGAGAGTTCCGGCGAAGTGGAGGCAGCCGCATTTTTCGGCTTTTCCGACGAGCTCCGGTGGAGGATGGACGATCAGAGGACGTATCCCGACTCTCCTCAACTCAAGCTTCGCAATGGCACCGGTTTCGTGGCGATCGGGATTCATTTGAAAATCGACGGTCGAGATCGTCCGCAAATCTCTCCGGATGATCGGGTGACAGATCGGAAAATCGGAAGCGGTGATCGTCATCAACGGGTCGTTGTGAGTCCGATGGTGTGTTCGGATCGTAAATCGAACTCCGTCAACCGGAGGCAAGTCGACCGAGCGTCTCGGTAATTTTCTCTGGCCCGTTGATCTTGGAAATCCTTTGATTTAGAATTGTGCTTATTGTTTTGTGTTGTGTATTTAATATTTATGAGTCAAAAATAATTGTCTGTCAGTTTGCCTGCCTCGTGTTTTGTATTATGTGGCGTAGTCGGGAAAATAGTGAAGTTTGGGGACCCGACTCCTGTTGTTTAAATTATTGAATATTTGAAGTATTTTTCTGGCAGGTCCTGGACCCGTTTTTACGGGGGGTTATGTCCGTGTTGTAGGGGAGGTTCTGCCGGATTTTCGGTAGAATTCTCCCGAGTCGAGATTCTTAGACAGTCAGTCCTAGGAGTCTAGACCTAGGATTAATGATCGATTGTTTCAGCGTTTTGATAAATTGTTTTCCGTGACTAGATAGTCCGTTTGTTCGGCTCGCTCCAACCGAGGCACCGGAGCAGAGTTAGGAGGTCGCCAAATCTGTGAGTTAAAGTCATATATCGCTTATGCACGTGTCATGCATAAAATTTGATTTGTTACTGTGATTATTCATTTGCAATTTCAATCTTTCATTTAATTATTATTCTTATTTGCATGATGTTTTAATTACCATTTAAATATGTTTTTCCTTTATCACCAATTTTAATATTGCATAATGACTCAGGATGGGATGGCAGTAGAACATAGGATTTGGATGAGTGTTCCAGTATAAATCTGAAAGAGATGAGATAGAGAAAGGATAAATAGGTAAAGTTTTAAGAAAGAAAGATTAGGATCTGCCCTGGTCGAGCATTGCTCTCTGGGCTTAGTTGAGTGTGGTTGCCGGAGTAAAGGTCCCTGATCGAGCTTTGCTCTCTGGGCGCCGGCTTATTTGGAAATTTAAGTGACCGGACTGGAGGTAAGGTCCCTGATCGAGCTTTGCTCTCTAGGCGCCAGTTCTGTTGGAATGAGAGAGTTAAGATACAAGTGTTCAGGCTAGAGGTAAGGTCCTTGATACAGCTTTACTCTCTGGGCGCCAGTCCTGTTGGAATGACAGAGTTGAGATATTAGAGTTGAGCTTAGTCGAGACGTAAGTTTTGAAGTTGATCGAGATGTTGAGTTGGGATTAGGGTTTCACTAAAGTACTCTGTCCCGTTGCATGTGAAATAATTTTTGTTTAAGCATGGCATGACACTTATGTTTTGACATGACACGTTTAATTTTTGCAGGACTTATTATTTATTTTAAAAACTAAATAAATGTGATATTGAGATGTTTGAAACTGTTTTAGATATATGATTTTAACTCACTCTCGAGACTGACAGTCTCCATTTACTGTTTTTCAGATTCGTGACTGTTAGTCTTCCCGCGACTCTTATTCAGTAACCCGACTCATTCATCATCGGGTGGTGTTTTATTTGGTATGTAAATGGTAAATCTTAGATCCTTCGCAGTAGTAATAGTAGGGATATCAGTGGTAATTTTCTGTAGTTTCGGGTCTCGCCTAATTCTTCGGGCAGACCGATTTAATTGTGTAAAAGTTAGTGTACTGTAAATTGTGGTATTAATAATAGGAAAATTTGAATTGAGGTTGGTTTGAGTTAGTGAGTGTCAGGCTTACTACGGGATTCGGTGGCCTTAAGCCTACCCATTCCCTAGTGCCGGTCACGGGTTCACAGAGTGGGTCGTGACAAAGTTGGTATCAGAGCTTAGGTTTAGATTTCCTTCGACCTAAGTTAAGATTTTTCTTGGTACTGCGGAGCTAGGATCAAGTTTGTCTTGTTATTTTCATTGACTTTAGTGTCTCAGCCTTTTCTGTTAGAGAGTCTGTCATTCTTTTTCCGTGAGCTTGTCTTTGATGCTGTGCTGAGAATGAGCGTTGTAGCGATGGGAAGATTCAAAGCGAGATAGACTCGTGTTGTTTCTTCAAGTGATTAGTGCAGTCTGCCTTTAGAAGCTTTGATTATTGTTTCGATGGTGGGCACCGCAGTCAGTTTTAGTGTAGAGCGTGGTTGTAGTCCTGTCATGGACTGCCTCGTCATCGCATCAGGCATCGCCTTATTGAGTAGCGCCGAAGCTAGTGCTTGGGAAGTCGAGCGAATGTCAGAGCTTTTATGGTTGATTTTTATAGTTGTAAGGAGCTTAAGAAAGGTGGCAGGAGTATTTTCGGACGCTCGGAATCCAGAAAAACTTAAACGAACAAATGTTTAAGTAGAACAAATGTTTTAAAATACAATATTGCGCCAAGTCCCGTAAGAATGCATTATGGCATTTCACTATTAGGCATGCATAAATTCATTTTAGGGCACGCATCATACATCATGCATTGCAACCCTTGGTGATAGGGGCATCATCACCCTGGTGCGCGATATTGTAGAATTTTATAGAAAGAAAAATGGCTAGAGATTTTACGATTTTGTAAAAGTGTTTTTCAAGATAATAATAATTTCTATCGGTGTTGGTTATAAAGTAAGTAAATATGTAATCTTTCAAGTAAATAGTGTTAGCTTAGGATTCTCTGGATGACGAGCTGAGTTGCTGTGAGAATGAATCTGTGGCGTAGTAGGCCCCATGTTGGATTTTAAAGGAGGCTTCTAGATTTCAGTCAAAGAGGAATCTTGTGTCAGGATGGCATGGTTTATATCGGTTGATGCGATCAGATGGATGTTGTGTCGAGGATGATATGACGTGGATGTTAAGGATTTTTCTGTACGTATAAGGGGCACGTCATTTAGGAAGGAAATTGGCGAGTGGATTCTTGGCAGGATCAGAGTTGACCCTTCTTGTGTGGAATCCTTGGATTTGTCGGCAGGTTGGTGAGGTGGCATGTAAGTTGGACTTGCCGCCAAGTAATGTTCTCTAAGGTCAAATCCAGTGGTTCGTAGGTCTGGGTTGAGGAAGTGTATTTTCGACCCTTTGCTCATGTTGGACCCTCAGTGTGTGGAGGTAAGTGAAAGTTTTGGTTTCCGAGGAGCAGTAAGTCAGGATCGCAGATTCTCAGGTTCGCCAGTTTTGCTTAAGGGTTTTGTCGATGAGTCTTGTGGTTGAGTTTATTTCTGCCGAGGAAAGTTCTCAAGAAACCTAATGGAGATGAGAGGTTCCTAATTAGTTTCAATCTTAGTGTGAAGCCCCTTTTTCTTTTAAAATTCGAGGATAAATTTTTGTTAAGGGGGGGAGAATGTAATACCCGGAATTTTTATATATTTAATAATGAGTTTTTATTTAAATTAATTTTATTTTATTTTTATTTGGTTTAATTTTTCTTTTAAAATTCGAGGATAAATTTTTGTTAAGGGGGGGAGAATGTAATACCCGGAATTTTTATATATTTAATAATGAGTTTTTATTTAAATTAATTTTATTTTATTTTTATTTGGTTTAATTTGAAATGATTTAATGAAAATTTTAATATTAGTCAATTAAATGAATTATTTTTCTATACCCAATTAGTTTGAAATTTTAAGAAATTATTCAAGTAAATTATTTGAGGAATAAATTATATTTTTAGCTATTCAAATTTTTTCCAAATGTATATATATATATATATATATATATATATATATATATATATATATATATATAAAATTATATATTGGAGAATTATGAAAGAATTTGTAAAGGGTGTTTTTATAAAAGAATTTTGGGGAAATTGGTATTTTAATTAACTAGTAGTATTAAAATTTAAGTTGGAAAATAATTAGTAAATTGATTATTTAATTTAATTGTGTAGGACTTAATTGGAAAATTATTTTTGGATGAGGATTAAAAGTATAATTTCATTAATATGGGGTTTTAATAGAAATTTGTGAGTTTGGTATTTTTATAAATAAATATGTCGGTCAGGAGTATATATGTAATTACATATTTTCAATAATTCTAATTTGGCCCAAATTAATTAGTCAGGGGCTTAATTGAAAGGCTGAAGGAAAGTTTAGGGGTTAAATTGGAATTCTACAAGATGAAATTGTAATTAATTAAGAAATTTGAAGGACCAAATTGTAATAAGAAAAAGTTCAAGGGTCAAATGTTGATATTGAAAGAAAGAAAGAAGGCTCAGGGAGAGAGAAGCGGGGAGAGAGAGGGAGACGTCAAGAAGAGGAAGGAAGAGGCGGCGGAGTCGTCCATCGGGGAGCGCCGGGCCGGCTGTGCCGTGAGTCGCGTTAGCGAGGAAAAAAAATAAAAAAAGAGGGGCATCGGATTTCAAAGTCCGTTCTGGCCATTTCCGGCCGATCTTGGTGGCGATCGGCTCTCCTCGAAGAGAGCTTCATTTTGGCGGTGGCGGCGTCGGTTTTGGTGGCCGGAGGAGGGAGTTCCGGCGAAGTGGAGGCAGCCGCATTTTTCGGCTTTTCTGACGAGCTCCGATGGAGGATGGATGATCAGAGGACGTATCCCGACTCTCCTCAGCTCAAGCTTCGCAATGACACCGGTTTCGTGGCGATCGGGCTTTGTTTGCAAATCGACGGCCGAGATCGTCCGCAAATCTATCCGGACGATCGATTGTCTGATCGGAAAATCAGAAGCGGGGATCGTCATCAGCACGTTATTGTGAGTCCGATGGTGTGTTCGAATCGTTGATCGAACTCCGGCGGCCGAAGGCGAGTCGACCGAGCGACCGAGCATCTCGGTGATTTTCTCTGGCCCGTTGATCTTGGAAATCCTTTGATTTAGAATTGTGCTTATTTTTTGTGTTGTGTATTTAATATTTGTGTGTCAAAAATAATTGTCTGTCAGTTTGCTTGCCTCGTGTTTTGTATTGTGTGGCGGAGTCGAGAAAATAGTGAAGTTTGGGGACCCGACTCCCGTTGTTTGAATTGTTGAATATTTGAAGTATTTTTCTGGCAGGTCCTGGACCCGTTTTTACGGGGGGTTATGTCCGTGTTGTAGGGGAGGTTCCGCCAGATTTTCGGTAGAATTCTTCCGAGTCGAGATTCTTAGACAGTCAGTCCTAGGAGTCTAGACCTAGGATTAATGATCGATCGTTTCAGCGTTTTGATAAATTATTTTACGTGACTAGATAACCCGTTTGTTCGGCTCGCTCCAACCGAGGCACCGGAGCAGAGTTAGGAGGTCGCCAAATCTGTGAGTTAAAGTCATATATCGCTTATGCACGTGTCATGCATAAAATTTGATTTGTTATTATGATTATTCATTTGCAATTTCAATCTTTCATTTAATTATTATTATTATTTGCATGATATTTTTAATTACTATTTAAATATATTTTTCCTTTATCACCAATTTTAATATTGCATGATGACTCAGGATGGGACGGCAGTAGAACATAGGAGTTGGATGAGTGTTCCAGTATAAATCTGAGAGAGATGAGATTGAGAAAGGATAAATAGGTAAAGTTTTAAGAAAGAAAGATTAGGATTTGCCCTGGTCGAGCATCGCTCTCTAGGCTTAGTTGAGTGTGGTTGCCGGAGTAAAGGTCCCTGATCGAGCTTTGCTCTCTGGGCGCCGGCTTATTTGGAAATTTAAGTGACCAGACTGAAGGTAAGGTCCCTGATCGAGCTTGCTCTCTGGGCGCCAGTCTTATTGGATAAGAGAGCCGAAATGCTAAGGCTGAGAGTTAAGTGACCGGACTGGAGGTAACGTCCCTGATCAAGCTTTGCTCTCTAGGCGCCAGTCCTGTTGGAATGAGAGAGTTGAGATATGAGTGTTCAGGCTAGAGGTAAGGTCCCTGATCGAGCTTTGCTCTCTGGCGCCAGTCCTGTTGGAATGACAGAGTTGAGATATTAGAGTTGAGCTTAGTCGAGACGTAAGTTTTGAAGTTGATCGAGATGTTGAGTTGGGATTAGGGTTTCACTGAAGTACTCCGTCCCGTTGCGTGTGAAATAATTTTTGTTTAAGCATGGCATGACACTTATGTTTTGACATGACACGTTTAATTTTTGCAAGACTTATTATTTATTTTAAAAATTAAATAAATGTGATATTGAGATGTTTGAAACTGTTTTAGATATATGATTTTAGCTCACTCTCGAGACTGACAGTCTCCATTTACTGTTTTTCAGATTCGTGACTGTTAGTCTTCTTGCAACTCTTATTCTGTAACCCGACTCCTTCATCATCGGATGGTGTTTGATTTGGTATGTAAATTGGTAAATCTTAGATCCTCCGCAGTAGTAATAGTAGGGATATCAGTGGTAATTTTCTGTAGTTTCGGGTCTCGCCTAATTCTTCGGGCAGACCGATGTAATTGTGTAAAATTTAATGTACTGTAAATTGTGGTATTAATAATAGTAAAATTTGAGTTGAGGTTGGTTTGAGTTAGTGAGTGTCGGGCTTACTACGGGATTCGGTAGCCTTAAGCCTACACATTCCCTAGTGCCGGTCACGGGTCCACAGAGTGGGTCGTGACAACCTATCCAACTCCTTTTTTTATAACAAGGCGGGACTGGGGGGGAAGGTCTAAACCAAACCCCGGTAACCTGGCAATCGTAGACAGATTGACTAGTTGACTAGGTAAGGGATTACTATAGTTATAATCCCTCCCTATATTGTAATGAACTCCTCCGTCTTCATGCATTTCCTTCGCGATTACAATAGATCTACAACTCAGAATCTCCACTCCATTTCCTTTATTCTTCTCTCGTTTTCCCTCGCTTCAAAGGCTTCTCTCCATTGCATCTCCATTTGCATCTGTTGCCTCATGAAATCCCTCAAAATCTCCTTTAAATTATTAATATTATTTACACTCCCACTTCCACCAGTGGTAGTGCTTTTGGTCTTTTTCTTCTTTTTAATGCTACCCTTCTCTCCTTCACTATCTTCATTATCATCCTCCTCCTCGGATGATATATGCATCGCTTTCTTTTTACTAGACCCGCCTGCACCTCCTTCAGCTTCAGCCCATAACATTCTTACTGTGAATATCGCTTGCAACTCATTATAGAATAGAAATTGTTATCGCAAAGATTCAGGTGCTGATCTGATGCTGATGGTGCTGCTGCTGATGTTGCCGTTGATGATGATGATAATGGGGATGGTGTCCTTGGGTACTCTTAAGTATAATGGAATTTATCTCAATTGTTTAGTTACTTAAAAGTAAAACAATTTGTCTCAATTATTTAGTTAGGGGTAAAGGTAATTTATTTGCTGACTAAAATAAAATAAATGAGTCAACAACATATGTGGCAAGTGGTCTGTGGTCCTTTATAAATTCGGCAGCCACATCAGTAAATAACTGTCGGATTCCTCATTGGTACTGGCGGAAGTAATAGAAATAATAGGAGTGGTACCAAAATGAAATAAATTGAAGATTTGGTACTAAATGGATATAAGTGGCTAAGGTTTGGTACCAGCGGGGCATTTAACCCATAAAGAGCAACTTATATATTAGACTAAAAATTAAGGGCAAAGAGTATTTAATTAAACCTAATTAATAATTATTTAATAAAAATATAATAAAAGACTTTTTAGTATCAAATTATGAGATAAAATAAAAAAATTTAATTTTTAAATTTCAAAGAGTCACTAGTATAATATTAAAAAATATAACGTAGAAAATAATTACCCGTTATTTGTATTTTAGGCCATAATATCTATTGAATATCATATCAATATAAAAATGACTAGTCGTTTATTCGTGTGTTGCACATCTATTGTTATAATTTTAATTATATAATCAAATTTATAAATAAAATCTAATAATTTTTTACTATTTAGTATTTTATTTATAATATATTAAAATATAACCAATAAATTAAATTTCCTTTTAATTTTTTAATATTTTAAAATTTTATTAATGTATTAATATAAAAATTATTTAAAATATTTATTAATTAATTTTAGTATTATATGATTTAATACTATAAATAAAATTGCTATTACTATTTTTTTAGAATTAAAAATTATTATATACTTAAAAACTAATTTATTAATTAATATAATATTAAAAATATTATTATTAGAATCAAAATTATTATGTAATTAAAAATAACTTATTAATTAATATAAAATTAAAATATAATCGATATACTATTTCGTAAAATATAACTGAAGCCCCTTTAGTTAAAAGGCTAATATATTAATTAATATAATATTATAATATAAATAATATATTATTTTTTAAAATTATCTAACTAAAAATTAATCTATCGAATAATATAATATTAAAATATAATTAATATCCAACACCCAATTTTCATGCACTATACCGAGTTGTATTTCTATGCAACAAAACTTTCGTTTTTAACTTGCATCAAAGGATTAAAACAACTTATGTTTAGAATTCACTAATCAATTTAAACTATTTAATGGTTTTAAAATAGTAGTTCAACTTCACTACAAATAAGCAAGAGTTAATTAAGACCCTAGTCGCCTATGGATTCCTTTTTTCTATTTTTCTTTTACTGCATCGGCCATAACTAATTTCAACTATTCGCTAATTATTATTTTTTGAATAAATTTTTTTAATTATAATAATTAACCAAATTATATTTCTGTTTTATTTGTATGAATTGGTCAAAGCTTATAAATTTTGATTCCAAATCTCTTAATTTTTTTTAGTAGTGAATTTGAAAAAATAGATGGTAAATCAAATATATATAGAAGCAGAAATCATGACATTAAGTTCTTAGCATTCAAAAATAAATTAAGGCCTCACAACAATAAAAATATATTTTATTTATTTAAAAATTCATTTAGGATCTTATGTTAGATTTACTATTCTTAATTATAAGTTCTTTTTATCACTTTTTATGATAGTTTGTTTGACTTCGGTCATGAGAGTTAGAATAGATTAGACTTTGATATTTAAGAGATTGGACTTATTTAAAGACTTGTCAAATGATAATAAAGTCGATTTGTGGCTCAGTATAATCACCGAGTGGAGTATATTTTATATTGATGCGCCAAAAAAAAGTCAAGATGTTGTACATAATTATCCCATCAACACAATTAATAAAACTTTGAGAAAAAATTGATCTTTATAACAATATTAGTAAGTATTTTTCAACATAGTCAAGTTTATTTTCTATTAAAAATTATATATATTAATTATTATTAACAAAAAAACTCATTTTTAAAAAAAATAAATAATAATAATTTAAGAAAATAATAATTTTAAACAATAAAAGAATAATTAAATTTAGCATCCTAAACTCATATATGAATGAACCTATTCAAGAGATGCTAAGAAATATCTAAGTGGCTATAGTCAAAATCACAAGAGTATTGAGGGATGTCTTTTATTCATTTTCTTTTCGTTTTCCTATTAAGTTTTGCTTTAATTTTTTCACCCTTCTTATACGGCTAGCGAGAGTTCCAGTAGATCAACTAAAAGTGAAGTGAAATTCTAGACTCAAAAGGAGTAATTACTTTATCTCTAATCTACATAGGGGTTATAAAGTTTAGTTATTTTAAAATTATGTAAATAGCCCTTTTCATACCAATTATTTGCCATTTACTTTACTTTAGTGTCAAAATTCGAATTTTTTATTTTTGGTGCTATTAATGTAATAATTAAGTTGGCAAGCATATGATGTGACAACTGTAGTTACCAAATCTATTTAAGAATACGATTGCTATATTATTATCTCAAATTAATCAGATACCTAATAGGTACTCTGCTCTCCGAAAATAGAACCTTTCATATTATAAAAAGTTTAGTATCAATAAAAACATAAAATATCATTATGATATTAAAGGGTACATACTATTTATTCTATGTGCTAATATATGAATTGGTCATTGTATTTTTTTTATTATTGATAAAAAAAATTTAAGTTTTAATAAAACTGATTATTACTTCTTCCGTATTATTCAAAGAACTAAAATAACAATTGAAGACTATAATTTGATCCTTAAATTTGCTATTAAATATCAAACTCGTTCACAATTAATTTTGTTATTAAACTAGAATAAAATTTTATTTTTAACACAAATTAATTTTAATGTCTAATTAAAATAATAGATCTAATATCCTTTTTCTTGCTCTAATTTTTAATACAATTTAATTCAAGTAAATTTAAATATTTTAAAATTACTTATATTTATAATAATATTATTAAATTATTAAGTAATTTAATTGTAGTTATTAATACAAAATAAATATTTCTAATTAAAAAATTACCATTCTATTATTATTTTTATTATATATTATAGTTAAACTATAGAATAAGTTAAAATTAAATTAAACAATCATAGCTTAATCTAATAAAATAATCTAGACACTTAGTTGACAAGTGCACTGTCAATAAATGAAGAAAATCACGATAATCTTGTATATTAAAAATAAAATTTTTTATCAACCAGTAAAATAAAATTAATACATATAAGATTTTCATTTTCAATATGTTTAATTTTAGTGTCTAATAAAAATAATAACTTTTAACTATTTAGTTTATTTAAAAATTTAAAATTAAACTACATAGTAATTTAATAATATTAAATAGAAAAATAAATATTTTTAATACATTTGAATTATTTTAAAATTAGATTATATTGCCAAAAATAAAAGATATAAACAAGTAAAAAATTATTAAATTTTTTTATTTTGATTAGACACTAAAATTAACTTGTACTAAAAATAAGATTTTACTCTAATGTGATAATAAAATTAATTTTGCACGAATTTGATACTTGATAATAAGTTAAAAGATCAAATTATAATATCGAATTACCAGTCTAGTCCTTCAACTAATACAAAAGGGGGTAGTAGTTAGTTTCATTAAAATTTAAGAAGGTTCTAATGTAATAGAAACAATGGAGGTGCTGAATCATATATTAGAGTAAATCTCATAGGTAAATAGTATTTAACCCTAATATTAATAGGATATAGTTATAATAACACCGAGCATAGGACTCGGAGATCCTAAACCGTACTGAAAAATCAAACCAAGAATATATATTGACCATTTGACTTTCTCTAAACGAGACCGTACTAGAATTTTCTTTTGGTGGGTTTTGGATCTCATTAGTTCTCCATACTGAGAACCGTGCCCGACCATCTTGTATTGTTTCGAACTAATGGACTAAAACTATAATCGATTTCAAATTTTATTTATTTATATTTATGATTATATTTATTATAGATAAATTCAAATCTTAAGTTCAAATTTAAAATAAAGTATAAAAAATCTTACCAAATAAAAATATAATTATTCTATTCTAATAAAACTAAACTTATTGGCCCAAATATAAAATAGAAAAACCAAAATTTTTATTTGACTGCAATGTTAATTATTCATTAAATTTATCACAATTTCTAAACTAAGTTCATTAAATTTATCACAAAAGTTACAAATTATGATCGTCATCATTTATTTAATTAAAAAACGTAGTATTTAAATTTTTTTAAATTTTAATAAAAAAATATATTTTAGTACCAAACATATTAATTTATTAATTTATGATATTAATCAGGTTTATAAATTAATTCTTATTAATAATGTGTCTTTTAATAAAAAGATAATATATTGCTTTAGATGGGTCAGATGAAATGTATTTATTAGTTGGACAATAAATTACTGTAAATATTCAGCTTGGTGGATTGGAACTATTAAATATGTATTTATTTAATATGCAATTTCTATTAGCTTGGTGGATTGAGAATAAACTTCTCTATTATGTAGTTGTTAATTACAAGTATAACATAATAGTAGTGATTTTATTTTTTGTTATATAATTTTAAAATTAAGTCTAGTACAATTAATTTAAGCTAAAAATATTTTTCATTATATGAAAGTAAAAAATTTCTGAATCTTCATTGTCTCGTACTGTACTATATCGAACCGAACCGTCCCATTAGACCTGAATCTCCATGGTGAACCATTCTGAGAAATTGGTACGGTTCGGGATAGAGATTTTTATGCTACGGTATGATTCTGGAGATCCAATTTTGAAATTCCTAACATTTTTGTATGGTTTTGGAGATTTTCAATTTCCCAGACTTCCACGAGCCGTACTCATCCCCACTAATAGAGCATCCTCAACAAACGTTTAAATCATGCTTATTTTCTATTATAGAATGTATACTAAAAAAATAATACTCCAGAAAACAACTCCCTAAATCATTTTCATTTTTCATAATTTTTTAAGAGTTATATTTTCTCTTCTTAAATTTAAAGAGGGAAAAAAAAGATAATAATTATTATTTATTGTTGTCCCTTGGAATCAAGAAAGGGGGTTGAATTGGTGACCTAAAATTATAAAAATTAAAAATTTTAAGTAAAAACACAAGAGATTAAAGTAAATGTAAGAAGAGTAAAGGTTAGAGAAGATGGCATAAAGGATTTATAGTGGTTGGGGAACAAACCTCTCTATATCCACTCCTCAAGATCACACTTGAATGTTTCATTATAATAACCAAGATTACAACCTTTGAGTTTTATAAGTTCACCAAACAATTTGGTGTTTTTAAGACTCACACTAAATCTCTTCCTTTAGTATATCAATCTCTCACTAGGTCTCTTAACCCTTGAGTATTAATGGTTACTCAACAAACAATTTCTTGTGTATTTAATACCTAAACTCACACAACAATCCTTTTAAGTTTTAGTTGAACAAAGAATTTTAACCTAATACACTTTACAAAGGAAGAAATTGAGTGTAGAAATCTGAAAAATAAATTTGCAAGAGATGGTTCAGCCAACTGCTTGCCTACGTCCATTCCTCAAACTTCACTTGAAATTTTCACTATCAATAATCCTTTTACGGGTGCACGATCAAATCCAAGTGTTTTTAAGCTCACACTCAAACTTCTTATAAGTGTTTCAATGGCTAACACTTAAACCCAAGTATTTTCTATGGCTAACACTCTAACCCAAGTGTTTTCTTAAAGCTCACACTCTAACCCAAGTATTTTTCTTAGGCTCTCACTCTAACCCAATCTAAGATTTTCAATCTTAGTTATAAGAGCAATAAATTATTAAGCATAAAAGAGACACCCATGACAGAGGTACCCAAACCAACCCCCAACGTACCCAAACCAACCCTCAACGTCTACCTTGACCAAATCAAATCAAAATTCTTTCCATCAAAAACTTCTTTCCTTACAAAGCCTCATCACCATCCACAGTCAACAAACAACAAACGTCCACTTCCTAAAATTACCAACTTCCCTTATTTACAAAACACCAACCACAACTTCCTTTTATAATTGCAAATACCATGTAACACTTTGTATACATATAGATAGCCCTGTACAAGCTTTCCTCAAAGAATGAGAATTATATTTTCTGTCAGAATTATATTTTCTATTCATCGATTTCTTCATGGTATCAGAGCAGGAATCCAGCTCTCAGAATACAATTCTCATGGCCAACATCTCCTCTGCAAATGAACCTGATCTTTCACTCCAAACTCTTCATCAATGTGCGAGTCTAATCTCACTAAAATTAGACAACACTAATTATCTTCTTTGGCGGTCACAAATGGAGCCACTCATTCAAAGTATAAACATGGATCATCATCTAGTTGAGGGTAATCAATCATTACAAGAAATTATGAAAGATAATAAAGCTGAAATCAATGCAGACTATATCAAGTGGAAAAGAAATGATGGACTCATCATCACTTTCTTGCTGAAAAACATAGAGACCGAAGTGTTGGTCACTCTTGAAGATGTAAGCTCAGCCTCTAAAGTGTGGAAATCGATTGAACAATAAATTCTACCCACTACAGTAGAAAAAGAAATGATTTTAAATGAAACCCTCATGTCTCTACAAAAGGGTAAAATCTCCATTGATGAATATGTATAGAAATTCAAAGGATTGTGTGACAGTCTTGCAAAGTCAATTGATGAGATTAAGAAGGTTTTTCAACTAGCAAGGGGACTTGGTTCGAAATACCAAGACTTTCGAACGACCATGCTTACGAAACCTCCATATCCTTCATTCCATCAATTTGTAATGGCTCTTCAAGCACATGAACAATTCAACTCAACCATCAAACAAGAATCCACTCCTCGGCATGACCAAGCCTTTTTTATCCAAAGAGGTAGAGGTCGTGGAAGGTATAGTGGAAGATTCAACTCGCGTGGTCGTGGTTTTAATCCAGCGGCAAGACACATCTCTAGAGGTCAGTATAATCACCATGACAAGCAACTCTCTGAAAATTCCACTACCAATAAAATTAGCAAACCATACAAGGAACCCATTGTGTGTCAAACTTGTGGCAAAAATAATCACTCTGCAATTAAATGTTGGAGTCGCTTTGATCATTCCATTCAACCAGAGGATCAACTACACAAAACTTTGGCAGCCATGAACATACCTCAAGGTGATGATCCACACCTCTATGCCGATTCTGGAGCCACAACCCATATTGTAAATGATCTAGGTACACTTTCAAAATTACCAAATATAAAGGAAATGACTCTATTATTGTTGGTAACGGTGAAAACTTGAATATTAGTCATATTGGAGAAGGTAGAATTGAGTCAAATGATGGAATTGTTAATCTAAAAAATGTTCTAGTAGTTCCTAAAATTAAAAAGAATATTATTTCTGTAGGAAAATTGACTTCGGATAATGCTTGCACTGTTATTTTTTAGGCTAATCAATTCTTTGTCAAGTCTCAACAGGGAAAGGTGCTTGCTAAAGGACGAAAACATAATGGACTATATGCTCTAGACAACTATCACAAAGCCTTGGTAGCATACAAGGGAATGTCCCAAACTATTTGGCATCAACGTTTGGGACATGCACATTCAAATTTCTTAAAAATTTTACATTCTAAAAGGCTAATAAATATATCTAGTTGGGAAAAACCAAAAACCATTTATGCTAGTTGTCAAATGGGAAAAAGTTGTAAACTCCCTTTCTTTTCATCAAATAAAATTTCCAATTTTCCTTTAGAGAAATTGCATTGTGATCTTTGGGGACCTGCTCCCATTCTTTCATGTCAAAACTACAAATACTATGCTATTATTGTGGATGATTGCACTCGTTATACGTGGATTTTTCCTTTGAAACAAAAATCTGAATTTTTTAAAACTTTTATTAAATTTCAAAAACAAGTGGAAAATTTATTTGAAAGAAAAATTAAAATTTTTCAAAGTGATGGTGGGGGAGAACCTACCTCAAATATTTTTGAATCTCACTTAGCCAATCATGGAATACACCATCAATTTTCCTACCCTCATACCCCACAACAAAATAGTGTTGCTGAAAGGAAGCATCGCCATATTGTTGAAACTGGCCTTACCCTTCTTTTTCAAGCCCATATACCAACCAAATATTGGGTGGATGCTTTTGTTACTGCTACTTTTTTAATGAATTGTCTGCCCTCATCTACTCTTGGCATGAAATCTTCATATTTTAAATTGTTCTATCATGAACCCGACTACAACATGCTTAGAATTTTCGGATGTCAATGCTTCCCTTATCTTCGGGATCATGGCAAGAAAAATAAATTTGAAAAAAATCATATCCTTGCATTTTTATTGGATACAGTCCCATTCACAAAGGTTATCGTTGTCTATGCCCTGTTACTAACAAAGTTTACATTTCTCGACATGTTGTTTTTTCTATTTTCCTTTTTCACCTAACACTAACGCTAATTCAAAGGAATTAGAAATTACTTTTTTTCCTGACAATGTTGAACAGGTTCAAGTTAATTCAACAGAGAAAGTCAATCCAAGTAATGCATCTTGCTTTGAGAAAGGAAACACAAATCCTGGTCCCTCCCTTATCGGCTCTTGCTGTCCACCAGCTCCCCAAAATAATTCTCCACTACCTAGCAGCAATCCCCTACAACATGTCACTCCTTCTAGCCCAAAACACCACCAATACCATCCCAACACAACTACCCTATGTAATACTTGCATAATCCCACACGTAACTGATCACCCCTCTCATCCCGACACCAGCCCTGCACATCAAACTCTCATTGCCGATGCCACCCAAACCAACGGCAACCATGGCCCTACAGCATATCCTTCCCCGCCTGTCCTAACCACAGCATAGCCCCTTCCTCACCTACACCCGCATCCTGATATCACATCCTCACCTTCGCTTTCTCCCTCCACTACTCCGCCTCTAACCATCGGCTCCCATGTTCCTGTCCCATCCCCTTTGGAGAGCCAGACCTCTGCTAACCAGACCACTCCTTCCTCCTCTGCCTTCAACTCACCCAGCGCTTCCGACTCCAACACTGCTTTTGCGCACTCCCCTACCTCTGTTGTCTCTTCCACTCCTGTGCAATCACGTCCCTCACTTCATAATCTTCCTGACTTAAACAACAACCTTATTATTGATTTATCTGTTGCAGGTAATGGCACTGCCTCAACTAACGAGTCCACTGGTCATCATATATGATCACTCGTAACCAACTTCGCCAACACCCTCACCTTGATCCAGCTCTTGCCCAAGCCACTCAAAGGTTTCGAGCCCGACGACACAAGCTGGCTCTTGTTACCTGTAGTGACTTCAACGTTCCTAAAACATACAAAACAACCTTTCAGATACCTCACTAGAAAGAAGCCATGAACCAAGAATTTCAAGCCCTCCATGACAACAACACTTGTCCCCTCGTACCCAAACCACCTGATACAAACATCATCAGGTCTAAATGGATCTTTCGCATTAAATTTAAGAAAAATGGGACAATCGAATACCGCAAGGCCCGTCTAGTTGCTCAAGGATACTCACAAATTGAAGGACTAGACTATGAGAAAACTTATAGCTCGGTAGTTAAAGCTACCACTATTCGTGTTGTCCTTAGCATTGCCACCACTTCCAACTGAAAATCACGCTAGCTTGATGTCAAAAATGCGTTTCTCCATGGCCATCTCAAAGAGACAGTCTACATGGACCAACCGCCAGGATTCAAAGATCCTCTCTACCCTCATTTTGTTTGCAAATTAAACAAGTCTATTTATAGCCTCAAGCAAGCCCCTCAAGCCTGGTTCAATCGCCTATCCCAATACCTTATTCATCTTGGTTTTACTTGCAGTATAGCTAACCCCTCTCTTTTTATTTTACGCACTGAATACTTAACTGTACTAATGCTTATTTATGTAGATGACATTGTGCTCACAGGAAACAATGACTCATTCATTCAGCTCCTCCTCCAGCAACTTAGATCCGAGTTTGTACTTAAAGATTTTAGAGAATTGCATTTTTTCTTAGGCATTGCAGTTCAGGAGACTGAACATGGCATCCTTTTCTCCCAGGGCTAATATGCCAGAGAACTACTTCAGCGTGCCAACCTTCAAAATAGCACCCATTATAAAACTCCCATGGCTCTCAAATCCCAATCCACACCTCGTGACAAGGATGCCGTTAATATCACCGAATATCGCAGCTTGGTTGGCGCATTACAATATCTCACATACACTAGACCCAACATTATTCACGTTGTCAATAAAGTGTGTTAATCTCTTCACAACCCAACTGTAGGAGATATGAGAGCTGTTAAACGTATCCTTAGATATCTCAACGGGACGTTAGACTTTGGGATTTCATTTCATAAACATAGTAATTTATCTCTTTATAGTTTTTGTGATGCAGATTGGGCCAGGTGTTCAACAACTCGACGAAGTACCACAGGCTACTGCATTTTCCTTAGGTCCAATTGCATCTCCTGGTCCTCCAAGAAATAACCCACAGTCTCTCGCTCAAGCACCGAAGCAGAATATAGAGCCTTAGCCTCCACTACTACTGAAATAGTTTGGATTCAATTCCTTTTACGTGACATTGGCACTCCTCTAAAACAAGCTCCTCAACTTTTTTGTGACAATAAGCGTGCTCTCTATACATGACCATTAATCCAGTTTTTCATTTCGCACCAAGCATATTGAAATTGACTATCATTTTGTACGTGAAAAAGTCGCCATTGGAGCCTTGGTTACTCGTTACATTCCCTCTCCACACCAAGTTGCCGATGTCTTCACAAAGCCATTACCCGCTCACTCATTTCTTCTTTTCCGCAACAAACTTGGAGTCCACCTACTAGTTTCCTCCAATTTGAGAAAAGGTATTAAGCATAATAGAGACACCCATGACAGAGGTACCTAAACCAACCCTCAACGTCCCCAAACCAACCCTCAACGTCTACCTTGACCAAATCAAATCAAAATTCTTTTTATCAAAAACTCCTTTCCTTACAAAGCCTCATCACCATCCACAGTCAACAAACAATAAACGTCCACTTCCTAAAATTACCAACTTTCCTTATTTGCAAAACACCAATTACAACTTCCTTTTATAATTGCAAATACTGTGTAACACTTTGTATACATATAGATAGCCCTATACAAGCTTTCCTCAAGGAATGAGAATTATATTTTCTGTCAGAATTATATTTTCTGTTCATCAATTTCTTCATAAATCCCTTACCCAAGTACTCAACCTAACCTTTTTAAGCTCTGAAAACAAGAATCAATCACTTAACTACCCAAAGATTCAAGCCCTCTCTTGAATCTTCAATATAAGATGAACTTCATGAAGAAATAGAGGTTTTGAGAAATATAACAAATATGAGACTCAAGTAAATGCTCTTGCTTGATATAGAACCATTAGAAATAAAGTTTAAATAGTTTTAGGTTAAATAGAGATGTTATACCCTTATTAAATGCAAATAAAGCAGTTTCAACAAGCTTCTTAAATGCAGCTTCATGGATGGAAACATTTCTTCACGGTCGCGAAGCATCAGCGTGAAAAGCATATTTGAAAATCTAGAACTTGGCATGGTTGTGAAGAAAAGTTCATGGCTTATAAGACATCATTCATGACTAGGAATTCTTATTCACAGTTAGGAATGTCTTCTTTCATAGCTAGAAACTTTAGCCATGAAGGCTACTAAAGTTGTGAGGAAAAAGTTCTTCATGGGTTTGAATTTTTATTCACGACTGGGAGTGCTGGCTGTAAATGCTTATGTATATTTCCTCACTTCTTTAAGATAGACAAACTTAATAGGTGAAAATATTTGCTCATAGCCATAAATACCCTCTTTCACAGCTAGAAAGATTTGTTCATGGTCTTGAATCTCTCCTGTTCTAAAAAGAAAAAGGATTTTGAATCTCCCTTGATATATATTGCTTTATTGCATCAATAGCAATCAAAGAGTACATATTAACCATAACAGCACTAAATAAAATTGTTAGAATAATAATATTTTGCATCAAAATTAGATATGAAATATTGGAATCAACATTCTCCCCTTTTCTTTATGATAAAATATTGATGCAATAATCAAAATAATTCTCCTCTTTTTTGAAATTATTCAAAAAGGATCACTATTATAAAGCGTGAATGAAAAAGTTGAACGAATTTATGAAATCAAAAGATACATGTATACTCTCATTTCTTTTGTGACTTGAGGATCATCATGATATGTTTACTCTTTGAAAATGTAACATTTGCATCATTAAAGATATATCTCCCCTTAAACTATAACTTTATACATAAATTATGAATTTTCACAATAATGGAGAATGATATAGATAATTTCAAAATAGCATAATCAAATAAATATCAATTAATCTCTCTATAATATATGACCATTTGAAATCTTAGGGCATGAGAGTGTATATTCAAACACTTCATTTATAAGATCTAAAATATATATAAAATAAATGTATAAGTTGTCAAAAGAAGAAGGTCTTGCCAAGAATCAAGGAAGATAATATCACATAATATTATGAGATTATAATTATATATTGCCTATTATATATTTTTTAGATTTACCATGTATAGATATGAGTTGTATTTCTAAAATTGTACCAATTGTAGCTTTATAATTAGGGATCTCAATCCTTTGTATAAAATCATTAAATATATATGATTTTTTCCTTCTTTCTCCATTCCAATTATTATTATAAGTGAGTTTTGAATATACTTCCCTTAATATGATAGAAAATTGATGCACAATTTTCCTTCTTTTGTGGTAAGATTTGAAGAGTAGATAATGTAGCTTCTCTAACTTAATTTCTAATATTTGTAGCTTGATTAATTGACATTTAAATGTTGAAGAGAGTGATTGAAGCTTATATAATTTTTCTACAAAATAAAAAAATTACTTTTCTCCAAGTGTGATCTTAATTTTTTTTATATCTCATCCTAAGCATGATAAATATATAGATTAAGCTTTTCCTTAAACCAACAATCCTTCTCACGATTAACAAGTACAAGGGTAAGATTACTTATCATTAATAAGAAGAAGGATAAGAGAGTAAAGGTTGCTATTAATAAGACATAAGCAATTTAGCAACAAAGTATTTAAATATACTCAAGATAAAGATTTACTCACTTTAAGAGTGGATACCACTTTAAAATAGCATTGCAACTAAACTTCCACTAGCAAATCTCTTTGATATTAAGATCAATTAAATCTCTTTGACCACATTAGAAAGTTGTAAATGCTTAATTCTTTAATCTTGATCATGATTCTTGGTATGTTTTTCTCTTTCTATTCATCAAGAGTTCTTGAGTATTTTCTCTTTGAGATCATTTTTGTACTTTATTTAAATTGTCTATAAAAATAAAAGCATAAATAGCTATCTTTAAAGAGTAAGAGGTTAGCTTAATGAAGAGTATAATATATTCATCTCAAGAATAAAATTGAATTTTCTTTAATTAAAGAATAAAGAACATTTTGAAATCTTTAGGGGCATGAAATAGAAACTCAATTTATTTTAATCAAAGTAGATCAAGAGATAGATATACTTTACTTTTTTTTCCAACTATAGCATTATCAACATTTAGACGCCTTCTTAGAGCATGCATCTTAATTTTATGCTTTCGCAAAACTTGCTTCATGTCCTTCTTTTTTCTTAAGCATAATGTAGGAACATCTTCCTTGAAGTATATCTATAAAAATCTATAAGTTTAGTACCCTTTAAATTATTAGATCCTTGAGGGTTAGCATCCACAAGATAACAAAGATTCTCCATGATAGAACAAATTATTGAATAAATATAACATGAATTAAATTAAAAGATTAAGTGTATAATCTAAAAGGTTATTACATATTAAATTATACAAAATCTCAAGATTCATACATTAACATACAATATGTATGCATAATAAAATATATTTAATGCATATTCAATAAATAATCTGGCACAAATGCATTAAACATATAAAATCAAGACTAAGGTTTAAGAGTACTACTTTTACCTTAACTTTCTTAATTTTATATTGTTGATGCCATATTGAATGAGACGTTATACTTTGTTAATCCATTTAAAAGACTTTATATGTTTTTCATTTTTCTCTCTCATTTTAGCTCTTTGTTGATGCTAATCTCCTCATGAGTGACAATTAAATGAAGAAATATAATAAATCTTTTAATATTAGGCCTATTATAGGAAGAAATATAACAATAATTACAGTAAGAATATAACCGTAATGAGAAATCCTATAATAAATGGATATACAATTATATAAGAAACTAAATAAGTAAAAAAGAATATATTAACATCCCCCTTAAAATTGATGCGGGCAAGCCTATCAGCATCAATTTGGTAATAAGAAACTTCTGTCATTAGCAGGTCAAAGCTTTTGTAAAGATATCGAGAATTTGAAGATCAATAGTAAGACGAGGAAGAGTGATAACACCTCAAGTAAAGACCTCTCTAATGTAATTGCAGTCCACCTCAATGTCCTTTGTGCCTTCATGATATACTGGATTCGCAGCTATTTGAATGGCACTGGTATTATCACCATGAAGTGGAGTGGGGTCAATTTGAAGAAATCCAAGCTCGGAAAGAAGACCATGTAACCATACAATCTCAGAACAAGCTGCAAACATGGCTCTATTCTCAACTTCCGTGGAAGATTTAAAAACACAATCCTACTTCTTACACTTCCAGAAAATCAACACATTTCCAAGAAAAATGCACCAGCCTATTATACAATTCTTAGTATTCGAGAATCCAGCCTAATCTACATTAATATACGCAGTCAAATGAAGAGTAGATTGTGTAGAAAAAGTGAGAATCACAATAATATGATATGGGTCAAATGGTTGAAGGTGTTGCTATTGGTGTCATGGTTGCTATACTTTTTAATTGTGTTTATGGTGTAAGTTGTAAGATATTTTTGCATTGAGGCTATGAAACTTAGGTTATGCGACTGATATATGGTGATTTTGCTTGCTAAATAAGGTTATGCAAGTTATTGATATAGTAAGAATTAAGATTATGCAAAATTGTAAATTTTCTGTAGTTTTTAGAAATTAATAAATGACAGAATTTTGCTATTTACAATATTTTTTCTCATTTTTCATTGCAATAAACTAAAATATGTATGAGATGGACATTAAAATAAATATAGGCTACATAGTAAATTAGAATAATAGTTAAAGGACATTAATCAATCAAAGGTTTTGAATATAAAATAGTTGCATAGTTGAACTGCTATAGCAAAAAAGACAAAAGAACTTTTTTTCAATCAACTATACTAAAAGTATATTTATTTCAGCTGTACCAAAAAGACCAAAATATATGTCATTTACCAGCTATACTAAAAAATAACCTCATGCAATAAGTGGTACAAAATAGTAATCCCATGTTTCAACTATACCAAGAAGATAAAGAAATCAACATAAAAAACAAAATGGTGCTCTATAAATAAAAAAGTGTTAAATTGCCTAAATATTTCTAAATCTTAATTTGCAATTGATTTCCTTGTCATTGTTGGACTCAATCATACATGAGTCCAAGTGCTCTGAATTTGCTATAAGCTAGATTGCCTTTATAAGATGTATGAGATGTGATCAAACCAATTTTGATTCTCAACAAAGATAGAATATTTACCTTTATTCAATTTCTCTATAAATAATTCACCCTGCACCAACAATATACCATTCATATAAAATACATCAAGAATTTCAATTCTGCTATTATAAAAAATGCATTAAATGAGGTATGAAATATTTACATTAATAAAACTGGTATCTCTATCAATTCAAATTCCAGTTGGATCCCTTTTTTTTTTTAGGGACTGTTTTGGGATTTGGATTAGCTGTTGGTGTAGGTTCCTTGGCTTTTGCTTTCTTAGCCCCAATCCTTTGGCCAATAGCACCATTTATGGATTCTAAAAATGAAATTTGCAGACAAATACATACATTTACACAAATTGATTTTGGTCAACCACAACACATAATCACTTCTAAAAATTATAAATATTTAACAGCCAAGTAACTAACATGTTCTCTATGTTCTGATAGTGAAAAAAGAGTTTTTATACTCAGACCATTGAAGGTTGCGTTTGACTTATTTTTGCAATCTGATTTATTATGCCCATATTGTTTGTGTTAGAATAAATATTATCATTAATATTGTAATATTTCTTCTTAATTTTATCGATGTTTTTCACTTAAGAATAATTTTTAACTTGTGAATAATTTTTAACTTGTGTTTTAATTTTACAGGTGCAATTTGATTGTTAGTAATAAAATGAGCTTAAAGATTATAATTGAGAATGATTTAACAACTTATCAAGATTTCAAAAGAAGTTTCAATATTTTGACAAAAGAACTCTGTTGATAAAGCGTGGGCACACTCTGTCAGCTAGGAGACTTGCAAATTCCAACCTATTTTCTAGTATGAATTTCAGCTTAATTAAGAGACAATTATATTTTATTTATTTCTTTATTTTAATAGATGTTATTCTCTTTTTAGAACTCCTATTTTAAGTGGAAAATATGATCTTTACTTTGATTTATGTTTGGTAAAATCTTTTCAGAGATTTTAGATTATCTTTCTAGGGCTATATATTATAATAAATATTAGGAAATTTGATTATCATTGAATAGACATAAAAAGTTTTTTTCTTTTCTAGCAGTATTTTTCTCTATTGTGAGGAGCTAAACACTTTTTATTCTAGTTGAAGATTAATGAAGATTTGATTTTACATCTATTATGAGATCTAATTTACGCTTTATTTATTTTACAGCTCTTATGTATTTGTGTATTCTCTGCAATCTTGAGATGACTATTTTTGTTAATTAAATAATTGGCTGTTGTTTAATTATCAACTTAGTATATTGCTAATCAAAATCTCATATCTTTAATTGTATGAATATTTGGATAATTGTGGCAAATAACATAACTGTATATTATGTTATGAGAATAAACAATCTAATTTAAATGAACTGAGCTTGTGTGTTTGTTAATTAAAATAGGATCGCTCTAGTTTCTAATGTTGTTAATAGATTAAATCGTAAGAGCTTGTCTAGAGTTGTCTTTTGATTAGAGAAGTAATCAAAGAGCTTATTTTAGTTATCAAGAAATTAAAGAGAGATTACCTATTAGAGCTTGTAATAGCTATATCCAATTCATTCATGAGTAGTAATTTTTATCCTTGCATCGATGATAAATAGTTGAATTAAAATTGAATTAATCCTTCAATCAGAACTTTTATCATTTGATTTATCTTTTATTTTATTTTATTATTATTCTTGATTCATTATCAATCATACATTCATAAAATCCCCTCATTTTATATTTTTATTTTTAAGGATTTGAATCTACCAATCCTTGTGGACACAACCTTGCTCACTACTATATATAATTTATTTTGAATAGTAATTATATATTTTTTTTTTAGATTCAACACCCATTAGCAGGTGTTGAGCTTCATTTGAGTTCTTTTTTTAAATAGTTTTCCACCTTTCTTTGGTTCCTCAGGGTCTTTGATCCTATTCCTCTGAGGTCTGCCTTGTTTCTTTTTAAATTGAGGAAGGTTTGACTAAGGCGGTTTAGATTTCTTTCATAAAGTAGGTCATTTGACTGGTTGCATCCGATAGGAGTATGCTTTAATGAAGGTCTCATTCTTATATCAACAATGACATACATCTTCCAAGGATATCTCTCTATGGTATATGACATAGATACCATGAGGACATGGTATGCCAGTGAGATTCCAAGATCGATAAGTGCAACTTCTTTTGTCCAAATATATTGTATGTTGATCATTTCCTTCTGTTATCTCAAATCCTGTTGCCCCATTCCATAATGATCTTTCCATGTTCTTTTCCAATCTTTATATACAACTTGGACTTGTACTTGTTATCCATTTATCTATCCACTCTCTTTTTTTCATAAATCCTCTTCATCATTGCTTTCTAAATACATTCAAGCATGTCAATAATGTACAGTTGAATCTTGGTTAGATGCCCTTAATTCTTCAGCATAGTCATGCAATTGAGCATACTGCTCAATGTAATTTCTTTATAACTTTGTAAGTACTTTTTGCTTCGCCCTCTTGCACATGAAATACCCATATCAAACTTCGGTGCAGACTTTGCTTTCTGTTGCAAATCAATAATCTTAACCATAGGTTTATCTATTACAGCCTACTTGAAAAATTATGCAAGAAACTTGCATGTAGTCCTCCTGCTAGTGTAAGCCTTCATGCATCTATGCTTTGGGTTATATGTCTTCTCTTTAAAATCCCTAGTTTTACTTTTTTTACTTGCAAAACATATCCAAGGACAATTGTTGAAACAACATATAACCCGCCACTCTATCTTTAGCATTCTTAACAAAATCTATATCAACACCTCTTGCAATTGAATATTTTGTATAAGCAAAATGAAACTCATTAACATCCTTTAATTTCATTCCAACATGAAAAGATGGTACATTAACATTAGGATCATATACCACTTTTTTGACATTTTTCTCTTCACTTTAGAGTTCCCCTCATAATCTGTTTCCTCTTAAAAATTGTAATAAGCATCATTGTCTTCATAGCCCACATTCTTACCAACTTCTTCAGTGGCAACCCCATGTCTATTTTCAGTATCATTGTGGATATGTACAGGCTCAGTTTTTCCCTCTTCTTGTACTACTTCATAATTCTCACCATTAATGGATTTTTGATCTCTAGCTTTTCTCTCATTCACATATGCCCTCTTTTGTTTCCTAGCAGCAACTAACTCCCTATTATCATCATCAGTATTTGCACCACTCTACATCAATAATAACTTCATCATCTTCTTGCTTAATCCCATACTCACAGTCAACTTTAGTCTATTCAATCTCTATTTCTTTCTCTATATCCACACCATTTGTACCATTATCCAAATCAACTTCAATATCAAACTCATTACTCTCATTTATATATTCAGTTCCCATGCAGCCTTTTGCTTCAGAATGTCCACCCTTAATTGATTAAAACTCCTTTATTAATTGAACAACAAAGAGACATTAGGTGCCTCCATTTTTTTGTTCATTATTCTAGGGTTTTAAGAGTTCAATGTGTAAAGCGTGGATTTTGTTTTGATGAGAGAGATAAACGACCTAGTTTTTTAGCTACTAAAATCCCACTTATTTCTTTTTCTTTTTGTTATTATTACATGTCGCTTTTAATTTAACTAAATTAAAATTTTTTATTTTTTTTATTCTACTTTATCTTATATATATATATATATATATATATATATATATTTATATATATATATATAAAGTTAATATAGAGCGTATTTAATGGCTGCATATCAAAGGTTTGAACCCGAAACATTAGTTAAACTAGAATAGACTCTTACCATCTCATCTACGCGCTCTTGATTTTTTTTTTTAATTTTTTTATTCCACTTCACTCACTTAAAAATAGAAAATGGGGAGCACGCGCGAGACAAACACAAGAAATGGGATCCGTTTGCCAATTTTGGCAAGTTACTGTATCAATAGGCCAGAAAGTTAATTTATATGCTAATTGGACAGCGCGCACAAGTTTAAGGGGGAAATTGCCATTAAAGCCTGAGTATTTATGTTAGATTCAAAAGGAAAAGTGACGGTGAAATATCAAAATAGCATTAAAATATCTTAAATACCCTTACTATTGAACAACAACCATTTCCTCATTCATTTATTCTTCTTCTCCATTTTTTATTAGTACACTTCAATACCATTACTTTTGTTTCACTGTAGAAGACTCACTCACCGCCACATCCATTCCTTCGTGATCAACACTTGCACGGCTAATTCTTCAACTCATAATGTCAAATCATATATATATATATATTCAAGATTTTATGTTTTTATTTATATCTATTCTTTTTCTTCTTTCAGTTCATAAAATGAGATTAATTTTGATTTTCATGTGTTGGAGTCTTTTAGTTGCATTAATCCTCTTTCAATCCATTTCAACTTATTGGGCATCACATATTGTCAACTAAGTGATGTATCTGTTGGTTTGAAGAAAAATGAAGATTTCTTTTTCACAAAAGGTTCTTTGAACAGATAACAAACAAGAAATTTATTTTGGTTAAGGAATTGGGATTTCGTTTCATGTCAATGTTGCAATTCTGGAGTGGATTATGACAAAGCTATCAAATAATTCATATAATAATCCTCATAGCATATGCTTTTGAGTGTAATCCTTATTAAGCAATTTCTACGAGGTGGGATATGTTAAATAGTGAATATAGATAAGTAGTACTAGAGAGACAATAATAGCTTTTAGAGAGATATACTAATTATTATAAATAAAAAAAGAAGAAATTTACGGATAAGGCAATTCTCTTCTTTCTTAATAATCTGAAAACATATAATGGTGGAATTTGGTGCCATGATGGTGGAGGAAATGCAATGATATGAGAACGCATAAGAAGGTGGTTGATAAAATAAGTATAGAAAAAATGGAAAAAATAAAAAGAGAAAAACAAAGAAAAACAAAAAACTTATAATGAGACATGGAGAAACGGGACTAATAAGAAATCATGTATAATTTAGAATTGTGAAGGATAGTATAGTAATTTTATGCATATTTAATGGCAATCTAACTAAGAATTTAATAGAAGGACATTTTGATATAATATTATGAAATAAGAGGATAAAAACATATCATATTCAAATATTGAGAGGTAAATAATAATAATATAGTAAGGTAAATAGTAATTATTCCAAAAAAGAATAACTCTTAAGAACATTGTATTTTTTATTTCTTTCTTTATTACAAGTTGTATTTGCTTTTCTTATATGTTTTTTTTTCTTTCTTTATATTATTAAGATACACATATTTTAAAATAAATTAAAATAAGAAGTTAATTATTTATAACTTAATAAAAAAACATATAAGAAGGATATGTGGAAATATTATTAGCATTTATGTTACACTAATATGTGAAAATATTATTAGTACAAGTTATACTAATAGAAAAAAAAAAGTATTAACACAAGAGATTAGTAGCTATATACTTGTGGCATAATTACAAAGAAAATAAGTCTTTGTGTCTAGTACGTGGATGGTAATCGGGCATGTATCTCAAGATATCCGACCGATCGAATTTTAGTAGGACGAATACGAGTATTATAAATAAGTTTTGAACGGATTGAAATTAAATTTTAATACTCGTATTGGGTTCAGATTTAAATATTTGGATATTCGTTATCCGAATCCAATTACTTAAATAGATATGGATATAGGATACCTACTATGATCCAACTCTTTGAGACCTATCGATCTAGAAAAATCAAAGTCACTGAAACTATTGACTATTAGAAAATGATCATCATGTAAAGCGTAAAATTAAAATTCATATATAGGGAGGGAGAATATAATTTTCTTTTTTCTTTCAAATTTTTAAGGAAAAACATGGAAAGAATGGAGAAGGAACTGAGTATTCCACCACTCCACTAAACTACAAATATTACAATAAGTACTTGATAAAATGTAAAAGAAAAGAAAGAAGAAAGACTGTAGAAAGAAACAAATCCAAAGAGAAGATCATAAGAAGAAATAGGAAGTTATTTGAAACTCCCTCCATGACAGTTACTCTTGAAATCTTGACTCTTGGTATGCATATTGACAAAAGAGGCAAAAAGACGACAGTTGTTCCATTCAAACGGACAGTTTATCCTTTTCAATTTTACTTGATGGAAGTTATAGAAGGAAATAAAAAGAGAAGGTAGAGGACATAAATAACATCCAAATAACTCAAACAATTTTAGACAATTTGAAAATAATAATTTTTTCTTTATTTTCTTTATGCAATCAAGCTCTCTTTGTACTTTGAAACTCTAAAGAATATTATTCCAGCAATTTACATTTACATTTACAATTTTATCTATTTTCATAGAGCATTCAAACAAATTGTCTCTAAAAGGAATTTGAGATCCACAATTTATTCTTAAAAAGAAGTTAGAAGTGTAATATCACACAGTTTGTGTACCACATAGTCGTGACATGCCTGCAAATCCAATTCTGAGCCAACATAATTTGGCACGCCCAGTGAGACATTTGTTCTACAATGGCTCCAAGAACAAAAAATAATAATGGAAAAAAATGAAATGAGTCTTAGCACCAGGGTTGCTGTTGATGAAGTAGAACGTTAAGCTGAAGCTTTTGTTCCTCATATGATGGAGTAGTTAGAGAAGAACATGGTGCCTCATGGAACATCTGAGCACTATGGCGCTACTACCTACTGGAAGAGTCATTAGCGGACCACCTACCGCCAATGTATTTGGAGGTCTAGGTATTAATGTATCTGATTTTTCTTATAATCCCTTGTTAGAATTTTTTACACATTCTGAAGAAATTCAGAATATGCATCTTAATATTATGCAAAAAATAAGTGAAAAGTTAACTAATAGTCGACATACTAATCTTAAGAGTGATAATTTAAATGTTAATGCTATAGAGAAAGAAACTCAAGAGGAAATCAAGGGGCAATCTTCTGTTAACAATGATAAAAATCTTAGGAAAAAAGTGGAAGTTAATAGTGTGGTTGAACCTTAGGCCCACCGGGTCGAGAAAAGATGTGTGGCTTTATGAAAAAGGCGACGTTAGGGTGAAAACTACAAATGGCCACAATACTGGAATGCTATATTTGGTTCATTAGATTTGGTTCATTAAAATTGCAAATGAATAATCACAGTAGCAAATCAAATTTTATGCATGACACGTGCATAAGCGATATATGACTTTAACTCACAGAATTAGGCGACCTCCTAGCTCTGCTCCGGTGCCTCAGTTGGAGCGAGCCGAACATACAGATCATCTAATCACGAAAAATAATTTATCAAAACGCTGAAACAATCGATCATTAATCCTAGGTCTAGACTCCTAGGACTGACTGTCTAAGAATCTCGACTCGGGAGAATTCTACCGAAAATCCGGCAGAACCTCCCCTACAACACGAACATTACCCCCCGTAAAAACGGGTCCAGGACCTGCCAGAAGATCACTTCCAATATCCAACAATTTAAACAACGGGAGTCGGGTCCCCAAACTTCACTATCTCCCGACTCCACCACACAGCACAAAACACAAGGCAGTAACCCATGACAATTATTTTTGACTCACAATAACATCAAATACTCAATATAAACCATTAGACACAATTAAACCAAGAATTCCAAAATTAACGGGCCAAAGATAATTACCGAGACGCTCGATCGCTCGGTCGACTCGCCTCCGGCCGCCGGAGTCCGATCGACGATCCGAACACACCATCGGACTCACAACGACGCGCTGATGACGATCCCCACTTTTGATTTTCCGATCTGACACCCGATCATCCGGAGAGATTTGCGGACGATCTCGACCGTCGATTCGCAAACGAAGCCCGATCGCCACGAAACCGGTGCCATCGCGAAGCTTGAGATGAGGAGAGTCGGGATACATCCTCCGATCATCCATCATCCGCCGGAGCTCGCCGAAAAACCGAAAACACGGCCGCCACCACTGCCGAACTCTCTCCTCCGGCCACTAAACCGACGCCACGCCGCTAAAAGGAAGCTCTCTCCAAGGGAGGCCGATCACCACCGAGATCGGAAGGCCATTGAAACGGCCAAACGGCCTTCGAAGCGCCACACGCGATTCCCGCTCATGCTACTCATTGAGCTGGCCATGGCCACACAAGACTCTCAGCTCGCCACCGACGCTCGCAACGTCCCTCTCTCTCTTCCCGACTCTCTCTCTCTTTCTCTCTCTATTTTCTCTCTCCTCGATTCCATTTCTTTTAATATCGACATTAGGCCCCCGAACTTTTCCTTACTACAATTTGGTCCCTCAACTTCCTTAATTACTTACAATTTCGTCCCGCAGAATTCCAATTTAACCCCCAAACTTCTTTTTAGCCTTTCAATTAAGCCCCTAACTATTTAATTTGGACCAAATCCGAATTATTCAAAATACACAATTACAAAAATACCCCTGACCGACATATTTATTTATAAAAATACCAAGCTCACAAATTTCCATTAAAACCCCATAAAAATAACATTATACTTTCAATCCTTATTCCAAAATAAATTTCCAATTTAGTCCTAACACATAATTAAATTAAATAATCAATTTCCAACTCAAAATTTAATACTACTAATCAATTATAATACCAATTTTCTCAAAATTCTTTTATAAAAACATCCCTTACAATTTCTATCATAATTTTTCAATATATAATTTTATTTATATAAATATGCATTTGGGAAAATTTGAATAACCAAAATATAATCATTTCTCAAATAGTTTACTTGAATAAAAATAAAGCTAAAATTAACTTAAATAAAAACTCACTATTAAATATATAAAAAAAAAATTCCGAGTGTTACATTCTCCCCCCCTTAAAAAAAATTCGACCTCGAATTTTAAAAGAAAAGGGGCTACACTCTAAGACTGAAACTAATTAGGAACCTCTCATCTCCAACTCGGCTTCTCGAAAACTTTACCTCGGCAGAAATAAACCACAAGACTCATCGACAAAACCCTTAAATAAAACTAGCCAACCTGAAAATCCGCGATCCTCACTTACTACTCCTCGGAAACCAAATCTTCACTTACATTCACACACTGAGGATCCAACACGAGCAAAGGATCGAAAATACACTTCCACAGCTCAGACTTACAAACAACTGGATTTAACCTCAGAGAACATTACTAATACTTGGCGGCAAGTCCAACTTACATGCCACCTCACCAACCTGTCGACAAAACCAAGGGTTCTCACAACCTTATTTTCTTACCAAACCACATCACTTATGACATACCATCCATCTAGTTTCCATAACTGACACAACTCATGCCATCCTGACACAAGATTCCCCCTTGACTAAAATCCAAAAGCGTCCTTTATTATCTAACATGGGGCCTACAGCTCCACAGACTTACTCTCTCAGCAACTCAACTCGTCATCCAGAGAATTCTCAAGCTAACACTATTTACTTTGAAAATTTTACTTATTTATTTACTTTATAATCATCACTGATAAAGCTTTATCATCTTGGAAAAAACACTTTTGTAAAATCATAAAATCTCTAGCCATTTTTCTTTATATAAAATTCTACAATATCGCGCGCCAGGGTGATGATGCCCCCTATCACCAAGGGTTGCAATGCACGATGTATGATGCATGTCCTAAAATGAATTTATGCATGCCTAACAGTGAAATGCCATAATGCATTCTTACGGATCAAGGCATATTGTATTTCAAAAACACTTGTCCTACTTAGAAAAATAAATAATGTTCGCTTAAGTTTCTCTAGATTTTCGAGCATCCGAAAACACTCCTGCCACCTTTCTTAAGCTTCTTACAACCACAAAACTCAACCATAATAGCTGACATCCGCTCGACTTCCTAGGCACTACCTTCGGCGCTACTCAAAAAGACGATGCCTGATGCGATGACGAGGCAGCTCATGACACGACTGCAACCACGCTCTACACTAAATCTGACTGCGGTGCCCACCATCGAAACCATAATCAAAGCTTCTAAAGGCGGACTGCACTAATCACTTGAAGAAACAGCACGAGTCTATCACGCTTCGAATCTTCTTGTCGCTACAAAGCTCATTCTCAGCATAGCACCAAGGACAAGCTTACAAGAAAGGAAAGACTGACTTTCTAACGGTGAAGGCTGAGACACTGGAGTCAATGAAAACAACAAGACAGACATGATCCTAACTCCGCAGCATTCAAGAAAATCTCAACTTAGGTCAAGGAAATCTAAACCTAAGCTCGATACTAACTTTGTCACGACCCCACCTGGGCCCGTGGCCGACTAGGAATGGGTAGGCTTAAGGCCACCGAAACCCGTAGTAAGCCCCGACACTCACTGACTTAAACAAATCTCATCTCAAATTAATATTATTAAAACCATAAATTATCTTAATAGTTACACTTTACAAAATTACTTCGGTCTACCAGAAAAACTAGGCGAGACCAAGCTCGGAAAATTTACAACCGATACATCTACTAATTACTACTCATGGAGAATCTAAGATTTACCAATTTACATACCAAATCAAATACATCACCCGATGATGAAGGAGTCGGGTTCTTGAATAAGAGTTGCAAGAGAACTAATAAATACGAATCCGAAAAATAAGAAAATGAGATCACGAGAGTGAGTTAAAATCATATATCTAAAACAGTTTCAAACATTTCAATATCACATTCATTTAATTTTAAAAATAATTAATAAATCACACGAACCATACGTGTCATGTTAAGACATATGTGTCATGCCATGTTTAAACAAAAATTATTCCACATACAACGGACGGAGTACTTCAAAGATAACCCTAATCCCAACTCTAACATCTCGATTTATTTCAACACTTATGTCTCAACTAACCTCAACTCTAACATCTCAAACCTCTCATTCCAACAGATCGGGCGCCCCAGAGAGCAAAGCTCGACCAGGGACCTTACCCACCGGCCACTTAACTCTCGGCCTTAGCCTTTCTGGCTCTCTTATCCAATAGGACTAGCGCCCCAGAGAGCATAGCTCGACCAGGGACCTTACCTCCACCGGTCACTTAAATTTCCAAATAAGCTTACCAAAGAGCAATGCTCGACCGGGACCTTTACTCCCAAGAACCACACTCTACTAAGCCCGGAGAGAGATGCTCAACCAGTAAGGTAGTCCTAATCTTTCTTTCTCAAAATTTTTACCTCTTTACCCTTTTCCTATCTCTCTCATATTATATTGGAACACTCATCCAACTCCTATGTTCTATTGTTGTCCCATCCTGAGTCATCATGCAATATTAAAATTGGTGATAAAGGAAAAACATATTTAAATAATAATTAAAAGCATCAAGAAAATAATGATAATAATTAAATGAAAAATTAAAATTGCAAATGAATAATCACAGTAGCAAATCAAATTTTATGCATGACACGTGCATAAGCGATATATGACTTTAACTCACGAATTAGGGCGACCTCCTAGCTCGCCCGGGCCTCACTTGGAGCGAGCCAATGTATGATCATCTAATCACGAAAATAATTTATCAAAACGTCAAACAATCGATCATTAATCCTAGGTCTAGACTCCTAGGACTGACTGTCTAAGAATCTCGACTCGGGAGAATTCTACCGAAAATCCGGCAGAACCTCCCCTACAACACGAACATTACCCCCCGTAAAAACGGGTTCAGGACCTGCCAGAAGATCACTTCCAATATCCAACAATTTAAACAACGGGAGTCGGGTCCCCAAACTTCACTATCTCCCGACTCCGCCACACAGCACAAAATACAAGGCAGTAACCCATGACAATTATTTTTGACTCACAATAACATCAAATACTCAATATAAACCATTAGACACAATTAAACCAAGAATTCCAAAATTAACGGGCCAAAGATAATTACCGAGATGCTCGATCGCTCGGTCGACTCGCCTCCGGCAGCCGGAGTCCGATCGACGATCCGAACACACTATCGGACTCACAACGACGCGCTGATGACGATCCCCGCTTTCGATTTTCCGATCTGACACCCGATCATCCGGAGAGATTTACGGACGATCTCGACCGTCGATTCGCAAATGAAGCCCGATCGCCACGAAACCGGTGCCATCGCGAAGCTTGAGATGAGGAGAGTCGGGATACATCCTCCGATCATCCATCCTCCGCTGGAGCTCGCCGAAAAAACCAGAAAACACGGCTGCCACCACTTCGCCAGAACTCTCCTCCGGCCACTAAACCGACAGCCGCCAAAAGGAAGCTCTCCAAGGGGAGCCGATCGCCAACGAGATCGGTAAGGCCACTGAAACGGCCAAACAGCCTTTGAAAGCCGCCACATGCGCGATTCCTGCCACTCTATCACGGAGCGCCAACAAGACGCCCCGCCCGGAGCTCGCCACCCGCAGTCCTCTCTCTCTCTTCTCTCTCTCTCTCTCTCTCTCTCTATTTTCTCTCTCCTCGATTCCATTTCTTTCAATATCGACATTAGGCCCCCGAACTTTTCCTTACTACAATTTGGTCCCTCAACTTCCTTAATTACTTACAATTTCATCCCACAGAATTCCAATTTGACCCCCAAACTTCTTTTTAGCCTTTCAATTAAGCCCCCAACTATTTAATTTGGGCCAAATCCGAATTATTCAAAATACACAATTACAAAAATACCCCTGACCGACATATTTATTTACAAAAATACCAAGCTCACAAATTTCCATTAAAACCCCATAAAAATAACATTATACTTTCAATCCTTGTTCTAAAATAAATTTCCAATTTAGTCCTAACACATAATAAAATTAAATAATCAATTTCCAACTCAAAATTTAATACTACTAATCAATTATAATACCAATTTTCTCAAAATTCTTTTATAAAAACGTCCCTTACAATTTCTATCATAATTTTTCAATATATAATTTTATTTATATAAATATGCATTTGGGAAAATTTGAATAACCAAAATATAATCATTTCTCAAATAGTTTACTTGAATAAAAATAAAGCTAAAATTAACTTAAATAAAAACTCACTATTAAATATATAAAAAAAAATTCCGGGTGTTACAAGATTTATATGAATGTTAACCAATCTACTATTGTATATGATGTGGAAGAAGGCCTGGGAGCCAATCCTCCAATAGTTAACGAGTGTAGGGATCCATTAATTCAACACCAACAACTACCAATAGATATAAAGTTGTAAGAGATATAGTATTGTATGGTCCTAGTCTGAGACATATACAAATAGGCTGACTGAAGTTTCATAAACCATATCATATTATTATTGATGTTGATATTTTTTATCCTAAATAATATAGAGATTTTGATTTCACCATTTTCTTTGGTGATCATTCTGCTCTACAACATATTGCTAAATTTACAATTCAATGTGGTGAATTGGCAGACTTAAAAAAGTCTGTTAACTTTAACTTGAGGCTTTCTCCTAGTCATTTAATAAGATCAGCCTTTGCTTGGTATGATATTTTGCCAAGAAAGTCCATATGCACATGGCAAGACATGAAGATCCATACCAAATTCTTTAAGGTTAGGCTAAAAAAGATTAGTGATAACTACCTAGAGTAATATTATCCCATCATATAGGAGAATAATTGAGAAATAAAAAATAAAAGTTTAGGGCCAATAAAGTGGCCACTAGTAGTTTGTAGGATTTATGTGTTCTATGTATTTTTTTTTTATATTTTATGTTATATGTGTTTATTAGGATATTGTTGTTTGATGTGAAGGCAAATATATGGCTAGTACTATCTTTTATTTTAAAAAGAAAGTTTGGTTCAATAAAAGTATGGCTCATGACCAATTTTGAAACTTGGATAATATGTGTTTATTTTTATTTCTAATTTCTAGCAAATACCATATGGTCAAAAGTATAAATTTTTAAAGTAAAATGCAGATAAGTGCATATAAATACATGGTTATATGGTGCAAATGGCTAGAGTGAGTAGTGTACAAAGTGTTAAGTGGAGTGGTTGTAATGCATGGTTGCATGAGTTATGATATGGGTGTGGTGCGGCATGGTGCATGTAGGATTTATAATATTATCTCATTTAATCTTTTGAAGCTAATTATTTCAAATCTAACTACACAATAAGTATGGCCATATTATAAAGTCAAAGTAATAGCCAAACATAGTATGTTAAAGCCACATCACATCTAGAGAATAAAGCCGGGTCTTGTGTAGCTCTTATAGGTGAAGTCACCATAAAAATAACCATGAGATATAATTGGATGACTTGAGCAAAAGATACTTGTGCAACAACTAAATCAATGGCAAGTTAGCTCGGGAGAGAAGTCTCTATAGAGTCATGACAACATCTACACCCAAATAAAGTAAGTTAAAAAATGCATATGTTCATTCCTATATCTTATACATTTTATGATCTTTGAATATGTCAACAAATGAAAAAATAAAATTAAGAGATCAAGGATAAAATACAAATATAGCAAAATAAATCCATTAGCATTTTATCTCAATTTGGTATAATTAATACAAGTATGTAAATTTATGAATTGATGCATAAAAATATATTTAAATGTTCCTTTATTAATTAGCATAGGCCTTTAACGCATGGAGCTATAAAACAATGGTTTTAGATTGAGGTTGTAAATTCTGAGGTGAATAGATCCTTAAATTTATTTCCATTTTGAGGCTCTAAAATCTCGAAATTATCAAAATCTGAGGCTCCAAAGCCTCTAATTCAACAAAATTTGAGGTTCTAGAGCCTCTAAGCTATCAAAATTTAAGTATTAAGAGCTTCAAATTCAATGAAATTTTGAGGCTATAAGACTTCGGAGCCTTGAATTCATCAATATTTGAGACTCCAAGGTCTTGAATTCAACATAACTTAAGGCTCCAAGAACCCAAACTTATCGAAACTTGGGGCTTCAGTACCTTAGATTCATCAAATTTGAGGTTTCAGGGCCTCTTAAGGCCTCGAATTTATCAAATTTGATACTCCAAAGCCTCGAATTCATCAGTATTTGATTCTCTATATAGCATAACTTCATAATTATCACAAGATTATGGCTCTCACCTAGCAACATCTAAAGGTAACATGTTATTTTTATAGGGGCTTAAATTCACATCATAAGTTACCAATCCACATGGTTCAAATGTTTTCAGTCTCAAAGAGAGACTAGTACCGAAAATTCAAAGGCCAATTTTTGCATTGCTCCACATATAAGTATTTGTACATATTTAAATTCAACATCACCATAAATCTACACAATATAAAATAAAAATAATTTGAGGAGGTAAAGTGGATACCTTTTTTTTTTCTCTTTTTTTAATAGACAATAAAAAATTTTGATTTATCAATAAAAGCAAGAGAAAATGTGTCAAAGACCTTCCAAAAATATTTTTGATATTTTTTATAAAGTGAGTTTTGAGCCAAAGAGAGTAATAACTTCTAAGGTTGCCTTTGATTTTGAGAAATAGGTGTTGAATCACAATGGGTAATGATTGTTATGATTGTTCAATCAAAATTATTGTTCTTTGTGTGTGAAGAGAGGGCTAGTGAGTTGTTGGAACAAGAAAGAAGGCTGGTGTATGAGCAACAGGTGATGCTATTGCTGTTACTGTCGTGTTGTTTCAGTGGGCGAGTTGGGCACAGTTGGGTAGGATTAGGCGAGTGAAAGGACTGGTGAAAGAAAGTGAGATGGGTTATTTATTTTGCAAATGGATTTTTTTGAGAGGTAATAAATTTTATTTTATTGTGATTGAAATTTAAAAAAAAAAAGAAGAAGAAAAAGATTGGACAGATTTTTAGATTTTTAGAAATGAGAGAAATAACAAACTTTGGTCTAGAGCTTATATATATTGTATGTATATAGACTTTTGGCTTATGAGCCGGGCTATACAAATGCAAGGAAAGCATTTGTTTACAGTATATTTTTACAATTCAATAAATAAATAAATTGAGCCCAAAATATTAATGAAGCCCAGTTCAAAATTAAGCCCAAAACATAAAAGTAATTAATTAAAGGATTTAATTAAAAAATTAAAATATAGATAAAGTTATTTTTGACACAATGGAGGAAGGGAGATTTAAATAAGTTATTTGAAACTCCACTATGGTAGTTACTCTTGAAATTTTGGCTGCTCGTATGCATGTTGACAGAAAAGAAAAAAGGACAGCGATTTCAACGTATTTGGTGGAATATATAAAAGGAAATAAAAAAAAGAAAAGCAGAGGACACAAAAAACATACAAACAACTTAGATAAATTCAAACGATTTCAAGAACAACAAATTTCTCTGTATTTTTTTTATGCAATTAAATTCTCTTAATACTTTGAAACTCTTAAGCAATATTATTTCAGTATTTTGCGTTTATAATTTTAGTCATTTTAGTTTTTTACATTTATAATTTTAGTCATTTTAGTTCTCTTAGTACTTTGAAAAGAAATTGAGTTCAATCTCATCATTAATTTTATCACTTAAATTCTATTTAGCTTTTCTTTCAGATTTATAGTTTTTTTAGTTTAAGTTTTTGTATAATTAATTCAAATTAATATTATTTTGAAAAAAAACGAATGAGTGAGAGTCATTTTCTCTTGATAAATAAAAAATTATTAAGAAATTTTTAATAATTTTTAAAACTATATTATAAATTTAATATAATTAAATAATAAATAATATTTACCATCATTAATTTCACTACACCACCCTGAACTCCACCACTCGCATCACTCTTAATACCACCATCAATATAGTCGTCTTGTCTGGAGTCATTATCAAAAAAATATACTGAGAATACTGACAAATAACAATATTGGTTATTTTATTACCCTTTATTTAATATATCAATATTGATATTTCTTAATTTAAACACTATAAAGTATTATAAAAATTAATATTCTTATTTTGATTGTATCCACACTCATTTTAGAGAGTGTGTAACTCACTTTTTCATTTTTATAAAAAATAAAAGTAATTTGAGCTAAATATGCAAAAATTTAGACTAGAGTGTTTAGAGAGTGTGTAATTGACTCTCTCATTTTTTTTTTAAAAAAAAAAGACTAATTTGAGCTAAATATACAAAAATTTAGACTAAAATGTTTATTAATTTAAAAAATGACTAAATTGAATAAGGACGACAAGAATTTAATGGCCAAATTGAACTTTACTCCTAATAACTATTATCTTTTGTGCCTCCGCATTTTGGTAACTTTTTTCTATTTTTAAAAATATTAATAAACTTTTCTCTTTTATTTATTCTCAGTAATATTATTTTATCTTATTTTTGGTTGATATGTGAAAATGTAGGAAAATGAGACTAAAAATAAAAGAGAACGAACAATATTATTCATTTTTCATAAAGTGAGTTTTGTTAGAAAAATAGAAATTAATTAGCTCAATCATTTTTATTCAGCAAGATATTAAAAGAATTAAAAAATTAAGAAAAGAAAAGCAGTTCTAATATTTTTATTTTTCTTTTATTTAATGAGTTGTTGGCATCCCTTTAGGGTGTAGCAGATATTTCAAATAAGATTTTAAAATATATAATAAATATTATTAATACTAAATATACAATGCATATATTTCAAGTGAATGATATTTTAATTTTTATTAAATTTTTTAAAAATTTTAAAAAATTCTTTTATATAAATATGAATACAATATCAATTTTTTTACAATGGACATTGAGAAAGAAACATAAGGTAAACTATGTTACATACTTAGTAATAAATGGTATAGAACAGCATAAAAAGCGTATAAATTCATTTTGAAAACGAGCCAAAAAGAGTATAAAATTAAAAAAATAGACTAAAAAGTGTATAAAAGAATGAAAATCATCCAAGAGTCTAAAAAATGTATAAAAGAATGAAAAGAACATATAAAAGTAAAAAAAATATTATCCAAAAAATATAAATAACTAAAAGAAATCCAAGCAGCATAAAAAAAATAAATCAGCAAATAATAAAATTTCAAAACACGAAATATAAAAATAAACAATAATATAAGATCTCTAGTTATTTTTAGTTTTAGAGAGATGTATTTAATTAAAATATTTTAAAATGTTTATAAATTCTTTTTCAATAAATAACTTTCACAGAATTTATAAACTTTTAAAGATTTTCATAAAATCACAATAATTTATGACTGGATGGATCAGATTTCAAACAAGGCAGATCAAATTTTTAGGTCAACTAGTACAAGTTCTATCTGACATTTATTTAGAATGAGAATAAATTATTCAAGAGATATTTTTTATATATTTTGTATGTGAAACCTAGAAAATAATATTAGTGTTATTAAATAAATGAATCATCACCTTAAATATCCAATGTCATTATACATAAATGACAAATAATTATTAATTTTAAATAATTAAATATATATTAAACATCTAATATATATATATATTGTTTATTTTGGGTTCATATTTAGTGCTGATAAATACTATTAAAACATAATATACACTTGATTCGAAATAAAATTCAATTTGGTTACTGATTTTGTCGCTCGATTATAATTTTTTTTTTTATTTATAGATATTTTAGTCTAGATTCTTATATACTAGTCCTATTTTTTTACAAAAGTAACATACTGAGTTACATACTCTCTAATAAAAGAGTAGATACAAAAATGTTAAATTTTATATAAAATTAAATTATTTAAATTAAAAATATATATTAATGATTAAATAAAATATAATAAAAATATTACTATTTATTAGTATTTTTATTATCTTTTTTCTAATAATGACGGTGAAGGAGATAATTATGATAGTGGTAATAGCTAAGGCAATGAGGACACTGGATATAAAAGCGGTTTTAATGGAAATAATGGTGGTAATGTCTATTTATTGTTTAATTACATTAAAACTATAGAATAATTTTTAATATAATTTAAAATTCTTTTAAATTTTTATTTTCAAAAGGAAGCGACTCTCGGTCTCTTTTTCTCCTCAAATTAAAATCATTTTGTATTAAATATATACTAAATTTTAAATTAAAAAATCTAAAAATTGATTAAATTGAATTCCAGTGATCAAATTCAACTTTATAATCATCTTATTCGTATAAAAGGTATTCATTGTTTTAATAAGACATTATATAAAATATATTACATTTCTCTTGCTGAATTCCCAACAAATATATAATAAAATCATAAAAATAATAAAAGAATAGACAAGAAATTATAAAGAGAGTCAAAACTCTGCATATTTATTTATTTATTTATTTATTATTCTTGTTATGTTTAGTTGTTATTTTTTTATTGTTCTCATTAATAAATAATTAAATATATAAAAAATTTTATTTTTTACTATTTATTATTTGGTATTTAAATGAAATTTAAGGTTTTATTTGTTGATATCATCTTAGAATAAGAATAAATTAACTTTTCTTCGTAAGGGGGAATATATATATATTATCTTTGAAAGCTAATCTTTTTTGAAATGTGTCTCCTTTCTTGACACATAAAGTTCTTATTTTAACATGTGTATATATTTTTTGACATATGAGACTTAAATTTATGTATAATTTTATAGACTTTTCTATTAATTTATTGATTAATAAATTATTTTTCTAATTAAATACTGATTCTAATTCTAAGAAATATTATATTAATAATAAATTAGTATATTAATTATATTATAATATTATAGTAACTAATTAATTAATTTTCTAATTAGATAATGATTCTAATTCTAAAAAATAATATTTTAAATATTGTATCTATTAATAAATTAATTTTTAAGTGTGTAATAACTTTTAATTCTAAAAATTATATCATTAACTATATTGATAGTATTAATTTATATAATATTAGAATTAATTAATAAAATATTTAGAGTAATTTTTATATTAATACACTAATAAAATCTTAAAACATTAAAAGATTATATATAAAATTAAAAATATCTAACTTGCTGCTATTTTAAAATATTATGAATAAATACTAAATATGAAAAGTTTTATTAAATTATATATATAAATTTAATTTAATAATATATAATAATAATAGTCATGCACTGGATAAATAAGTAGTCTGTTTAAATGGGCATCTTGAGAAACTATTAGCTTTAGTAATAAAATAAAATTTTCTTTAAGAACGATAATACACATCATTTGTTACCTCAATTTTCCAAATATTCAACTACTTAAGTTTTTTACTGATTAATTATTCAATATATTATAGTAAAATACTTATTATTTGAAATTACATTATTTAAAGTTATTTATTGAATTTTAGAACCCCCACAGAACAACAAAATGTATAATACTTTTATGTTGACAATTAACTAATTAATATATTTATAAATTTACCAAAACATGAGTAGTAATGTAGTCAATTTTAGAAAAGATGTAATTTTATATTTAATTAAATATTTATAAATAAGTAAACTGAAAGTGTATCTAACTTATATTGATAATTAAGTATATTTATAATTTTACTAGATGTCAAGTTAAGAAAGCATAAAATAATTGATAGATTACTTAACTAATTATTAATTATAAATTAATAATTTATTTAGTAATTGAATAAATAAATAAATAAAAAGTTCCTTGTTTAATTTATACATTAATTTAAAAAATTAAATAACATTTATGAAATTAAATAATAAAATTAAATAAGTTAGCACAAGACTTTAATTGGAATGAAGTTAATTAATATAAAATCTAATTTAGAATTTGAGATAACTATTTATATTTTATCCTAATCTAATTAGATTCATACCCATATTAATGTAAATTTGGAAATAAAAAAATACCGAAAAAAACTTGAACTCAATCTAAAATTAGATCAAAATAAATAATTTAAAATATAAAATGATCTCACCAGAAATGTTGATATCTACTTGCCACTTGTAATATATGTATTGGAGCCTCTTTAAAAGTGTTTTTTTTATTATTTTAAACAATATATTTTTATAATAAAAATATATTAAAAAGTATTTAAATATAAAAATAAAATATTTTATTTAAATCCAATAAATTTTTATATTTTATTTTTGTTACTATAAGTTTTAAAAATAAAATTTTTATATTATTTTTATTAAGAAAATAAAAATTACAAACATCAATTAATCTTATGTGTATAGAAATTTTTTACTAAATATAAAATAGAAAGTAAAATTTAATTATTCATAGATAAAAATTAAAATTAATTTTTATTATATATATATATATATATATATATATATATATATTTATATGTCAGCTTATGAGAATAATTTCTTAAAATAAAAAAAAAAATTAATATATGTAAAATGACAATTCTGCTGCTGTCTGCAATTATGGAAATTTGAGATAAAATGATGACATAAGAAGAGAACAAAAGCTTGGAAATCCTATTACGCAATTACACAGCTCCACTTTCCTAAAACAAGAAAAGTACGAAAAAGTTAAAACATATAAAATTAATAAACAATATTATAACCACAAAATGTGTTTATCTTTAATTAGTTGATGTAACTATTGCATTGGTTGAAATATCAATTTTGTACGTTGCGAAAGAAATTTGTACGACCATGGTACTAATTGCATAACAACTAGTTCATGTAAATTTTTCTCTATATTGTTATTATTTTAAAATTATGAAATTTAAAATATTAAGATTTTAGTAAATATAGTTTTAATTTTTCAGATTAAGAAAATATTTATAATAAAAGCATTAGCAATTATCGTCTTTTGGAACTAAGAAAGATTGAATTAATTATTTTAAATTGTAAAAAATATTTGAAGTATAAAAATATAAGAATTTTAATGAAGAATTGAAGGGTTTGAAAAAGAGTTAGAATTAGAACAATTGATACAAAAGATTTATAGTGGTTCGGAAACAATTCTATCCACGTCCACTCTTCAATATCATATTTGATTTTCTATTATAATCAACTTGATTACAACTTTTAGGTTTTAGCAAGCTCATCCAACAATTTGGTGTTTTCATAAGGCTAACACAAAACATCTTCTTTTAGTGAACTAATTTCTCACTAAGTCCTTTAACCTTGAATAATAGTAGTTACTCAACAACATTTTACTTGTATTTAATATCTAAGCTCACTCAATAACTTTTTATTTTAATTGAATAAAGAGATTCAATTTAATACACTCTACAAGAAAAGAATTTAAGTGTAGAAAGTTGAGAAATCAATTTGCAAAAGTTTGGACACTAATAGAATCATACTCTTATGTTTAATGTCTTTATAAGGGGTACTTATATTCATATCAACCCTAAAAGAGACATTACAAATAGCTCATAGCTCATTTAATGCAAACCTTGATGATTTGGCAAAAGTTATTGTCTGCCTGAAACGCTCCCTCGTGTTTTTTAAAAAGAATCGTTACGACTCGAACGGCTTCAAACACATAGAAGCGGCTATTTTTATAACAGTCATTGACTCGGCATTAATTGTAAAAATTGCTCCTGCGCCATGGGAGCACCCTTGCACCTTCCTTAGTCGTGCTTAGAAGCGCCATTGTGCTTTCTACTGCCACTTCAGTGTTTTTACTTCAAGTTAGATCATCCTGGTGTCTTCAAGTTCTTGGTGTCCTGTCAAGGGTTAATTTACACCTGGGTGGTCGACTGGACCATATGAAAAGCCCCATCGTGCTTCTAAGGCGCTCTCACGCTTTACTGGTCTTTTTATAAACCTAACTTAAAAGCTTAAGGAACACTATACATGATATCGGGTTTAGAGATAGTTAAAAATATAAGAGTACCGATCATACATCTGTAGAACTTCTCATTTACATTCTTACCTTTCTCATATTTGTCCAATTTTATTGTGACATTCATGAAGTCTTGGCTACTTTGTAACCACGCATCTCAAATTTCTTTAAGAGGTCTTTAGTGTACTTGGATTGGTTGATGAATGTTCCATTATTGCTTTGCTTGATTTGCAGACTAAGAAAGAATTTTAGATCTTCCATCATGCTCGTCTCAAGTAGACCTATTCATGGGTCTAGGTACCCGCCCAGGCCCGCACTCTTTGGGCCGGGCTTGGACAATAATTTTTGTGTACAAGCCCAGCACGGTCCGAACCCACATAAAGCCTGTACTACTCGGGCCAGGCTTGGGATTTATATAAAAATCCAAGCCCGGCCCGACCCGATGTCTAGTTTAGTTAGAAAAAAAGAAATGCCATACCTGGCACTTGAACCTATGACCTTCAACTTATAATTAAGTGCTATATACCACTAAGCTACCTATTATTTCTATTTATAATTTTATTGTTATTAATAATATATTAAACAAAACAAAATCCTAAATCTAAATGTAACTGCAATTTGGGACAGGTTTAATAATTGGCCGGGCCGGGCCGGACTTTTCAAAAAATTTCGAGCTCGAGCTTGGGCTCAGAGATATTAAAAAATTTTTGGGCCTAAACAGGCTCGGACTTGTCCAAAATCAAGTCAGACCCGGTCAGGCCTGGCCCGAGCCTACCCAGGCCTGGCTCATGAACAGGTCTAGTCTCAAGTGTCCTAGTCATACACTTAGAAAAATCCTCATAAAGCAACTCATTAGTAGCACCAAACACATCATCAATATAAATTTGCACAATCAAAGTATTATACTTGTGTTTCTTTACAAACAAAATAGTGTCAACTTTTTCTTTTGAAAAACTATTTTTAATTAAAAATTAATTAAGCTTTTCATACCAAGCTCTAGGAATTTGTTTCAAACCATATAAGGTTTATTCAACTTAGAAATATAATTTGGAAATTTGTAATTTTTAAACCCGGGAAGTTGTTCAACATAAACTTTCTTCTTAATGGAACCATATAAAAATGCACTTTTCATATTCATTTGAAATAATTTGAAGTTCATGTGACATGTATAAGCTAAGAATATTCTAATACCTTATATTCTAGCAATCGGAGCAAAGGTCTCATCATAATCAATGCATTCATCTTAGTTGTAACCTTTTACAATCAATCTAGCTTTATTCCTAGTGATGGAGTCTTACTTATCCAATTTGTTTCTAAATACCCATTTGTATCCAATAATTTGGCAGTCCTTAGGTCTAAGAATAAGTTCTCATACTTTATTTCTCTCAAATTGGTTGAGTTCATTTTGCATAACAATCACCCAACTTTCATTATTTAGAGCCTCACCAATGGTCCTTGGCTAAAATTGAGAAATAATAGCTAGATTATTTAAAGCCACAAGTTTAGAACGAGTATTTATACCCTTTAATAAGTCTCCAATAACTTAAGTAGGTGGATCATCCTTTTCGAAGTTTCACTCATTAGGAAGATTTTTTGTGAGTTCCCCATAACTTGAGGTTCTTAGGTTACATCATGATTTAGTTGACTTTCTTGTTTGTCCTTAATGAATCCTTCAATTTCTTTTGATAAGTCATCAAAAGATTGACTGTAAGCTCCTCAAACGCACCTATAATATCATTCACACAAATACCTTTCCTAAGATTCAGCTTACTTGATTCATCAAAAATAACATTCATAAACTCCTCAACTATTAATGTATATTTGTTAATGACTATAAACTTTGCTTGAAAAGGATTAGTTTAGGAAAATTTCTATATCTATTTTAGAGTCAAATTTACTAAAATTTTTCTTGGTATTCAAAATATAGCATTTGCATCTAAATACTCTAAAATAGAAAACCTTAAGCTTTCTTCCATTCCAAAGCTCATAAGAAAATTATTTAATAAAAGTCTTTTGAAAATTCTATTTGCAAGTTAACAACTAGTGTTAACGGCTTCTGACCAAAAGTAAGAAAGAAGGTTATATTTATTGAGCATTATTCTAGCTATTTCTACTGGTGTTTTATTTCTTTTCTCTCCACAATCTCATTTTGTTGTAGTGTCCTAGGAGATAAAATTGTGAGAAATTCCAATTCTTTGCAAAAAGTTTTGAAAATATCATTTTCAAATTCTTTTCCAATGTTATTTCTTATTCAGAAAATCAAGTATCCTTTTTCATTTTGAACACATTTTGCAAAGCTGTGAAATATTGAAAGCTTCATTCTTATGAGCAAGAAAATTAATCCAAGTAAATCTAATGTAGTAATCAATAATAACAAATGCATATAACTTTCCACCCAAAAGAACTATCCTATTTGATCCAAATAAATCAATATGTGGTAGTTGGAGTGGTCTAGAAGTACTTACAATATTTTTAGATTTAAATGATGATAGGTGTTATTTTTCCCTTTGACATGGCTCACAAAATTTGTCCTTGATGAACTTTACCTTAGGAAGTCCATTCACTAGCTCCTCTTTAGCTAACTTATGTACAAGCTCTATATTTGCATGACAAGTCTTCTATGCCATATCCAAGATCCATCATTAATAGATACAAAACACTTTAAAGGTTGGTTAGAAATCTTGTGTAGTTCAATTGAGTAGGTATTCTTATTTCTTTCTCCTTTGAACACTACTTTTTCCTCCACTAGGGTATTGAAATTAGCATCCGTTGAAGTCAAAAGTGGCCTTGTTACCTTTGTCACACAATTGACTCACATTTAATAAATTATCCTTAGCCCATCAACTGGGAAAACATTATCAATAAAAGATTAATTATCCTTACCACTAGAACCAATGCCAATGACCTTACACTTGGCATCATTACCAAATGCGACTTTGCCTCCATCATAAAATTTAATATTCACAAAAAGACTCTTGTCTCTCGTTATGTACCTTAAACATCAACTATCAACATGTCAAAGATTTGTACTTGTAGACGTAAGACACACCTACAAATAAAGTCAAATAACTTGGTATTAGGTACCCAAATAAGGTTAGGTCCTTTACAGTTAGCCTTGAAAGTATCATTTATGAAGATATGCATCTTCCTTATTTTAAATTTAACATTTATGTATCCAACTTTCATGCAATGTGACAAGTGACCTTTGAAGTTTGAGAGGAATAAGAGTTGGTGTTCTATGCCACTTTTACTTGAGGTTTGGACCTTGATACATTCATTATATTATTACACATGCATGAATAAGATTTATTAACCTTTGATTGCCTATACATGAATGCATGTTTTGTTCTTTTAGGCTTAACCTTTAGAACTTGTGATGCTATCACTTTCTTCTTTTGAGTGCGAGACTTAGTGTGTGCTTTGACCTTCAAAACTCTTTTAGAGGTTTCTTTCAACTTTTGGAGGTTGAGTTGCCTTAACAAAGATTATGGTATGAGATATTAGAGATATGGATGAGGAAGCTTCATTGAGTCCAAGTCCATGTCTCACAAGTGGAGGTCTTTGAGATCGAATTACTATATCAAAAGACTCATTTATTCCTTTTGTGAAACTTGAAAATTAAATTTCTAAGATCTTCCACTTTATTTTTTAAGATTTTATTTCCTTTAAAAAGCTTTTCATTTGAAACCACATCCAATAATTCTCTTAAGTCCCTATTGGAAGTTTTAAAAAAATTTCTTCAAAGTCTTAAATTCCTTTTTAAAGTTGAAATATTTATTTTTATAAAAGTTTAATTTTGAAAGCATATCTTGTAAGAACTCATTCTCATCATCTAATAAATCATCACCGAAAGAATGGGAAGATGAATAAAAAGAAGATGAATTGCATGAATAAAAACTAGAGCATACCTTATGAGAGTCCTCTAAGTTGGCTATGAAATAAAGATTAACTTTTTCATTTCTATCATTCTCATTGTTAGAGGATGAGAATGCATCATCCCAAGTAGCATTCAAGCCTTTTGTCTTCCTTCTTCCGCTTCAAGTATTTAGGATTATCTAACTTGATGTGTCCTTGCTTTCTATATTCATAACAAGTAACATCATCCTTCTTGTTCTTGCTAGGTCTTGATTTGGAAAAGGACTTCTTGCTTGTGAAATGCTTGTTGCTTCTTCTTCTTTTGGCCTCTAGAATCCTCTTGACATGTTTGGTGATGAAGACCATATTATCACTTTCACTTTGAGCTTACACTTGGTCTTCATCATCACTTGAGATATCATTCCCTATTTGAGCTCTTGTGCTTCTTCTCACAATCTCTATCAATTTTATTCTTGACAAGAGACATCTCATAAGTCAGAAGCATACCTATGACAACATCTGTTAGAATTTTTCCAAGATTTTCATTTGCTTCTATACTAGCCACTAAGTATGACTTGAGATATTGAGCTCCTCCATTGGTTGCCATGATTTTTACACTCACAATATAACTTGTAAAATGAGTGATTAAGTTATGATACCACTTGTCGTCCCTTGAAACTAAAAAGGGGGAGATGAATTGGTTACTTCAAATCGCATAAAATATTTAAAGTATGAAAATACAAGAATCTTAAGGAAGAATTGAAGGGTTTAAAAGAGAATTAGAGTTAGAAATATTGACACAAAGGTTTATAGTTGTTTGGAAACAATCTTTCTTACATCCACTTCTCAAGATCGCACTTAAGTATTCCACTATAATCAACTTGATTATAACCTTTGGATTTTAGCAAGCTCACCCAACAACTTGGTGTTTTTATAAGGCTAACACTAAACCTCTTCCCTTAGTGAATTAATCCTTGACTAAGTCCTTTAACCCTTGAGTATTAATGGTTACTCAACAATCAATCTTTGTGTTTTTAATATCTAGGCTCACACAACAAGACTTTATATTAGTTGAATAAAGAGATCCAACGTAATACACTGTACAAGGAAATAATTTAGGAGTACAAAGTTGAGAAATTAATTTGCAACAATTTGGGCACTAATAGAATTACACTCTTATATCTAATGTCTTTATTGGGGGTATTTATATTTATAGAAACTCTCAAAGAGACGTTACAAGGAGCTCATAGCTCATTTAAATCTTGATGATTTGGCAAAAGTTACTTTCTATCTGAAAAGCGCCCTTGTGCTTTTTGAAAAGAGTCGTTGGGACTCCAATAGCTCTAAACACGTGGTTCTGAAGAACTAGCTGTCTTTGTAACAGTCACTTACTCAACATTAATTGCAAAAGTCACCCTCACGCTTCTCGTTGTATAATTTACTACCATTTCAGTATTTTTACTTCAAGTTAGACCGCCCTCGTGCTTTTGATGAATACTTGTTGACTGCCATGTGTGTTCAAGTTCTTGGCGTCCTATCAGAGACTCCTTTACATATGGATGGTCAACTTGACCATATGAAAAGCGCCCTCGCGCTTTATGTCTTTTTACAAACCTTACTTAAAAGCTTAATGTACTTTTGCCTACCATTTGGACTCTTAATATCCTGTCATATAAACACTCAAACATAAAGTTAGCAATATTCAATTTGGGTGTTAAGATCAAAATAAAGATGAATTAGCCCTTAGGTCAACATTAATTATCCGTGCAACTGAAATTTAAGTTACTAGTTTATGAAAACATATGTAAAACTATAAAGGAGATGAGGAGAAATAGTTTTTGAAATATTTAATTAATTGGATTAATTTGATTTCTTATTAATTAAGTTCATTAATAAATTATATTAGTATTTTATTAAAAATACATCTAATTTTTAAAATTAAACCTTGTTAGAATTCTCAATAATAATTGTAAAGGATATAAAAGAAGAAAAATAATTTATGCATAATAAGCTATTATTATCTAAGTAATTATTAATTATAAAGAAAATAAGAGTATTGTACTCTTATTTAATTAGGTTAGTTAGGTTGAAATAATTGTTATCATTTTTCAGTAGATTAGAAAAAATTGCATAAAAATGAATTGAAAATAAAAATCTAGTTACATATATATATATATATATATATATATATTTTAGTCTTGAATTCCAAATTTTGACATGTTTCAGAAATATTTTGACATATGGTATTTTTGTATCCACATGTATATTTATTTTTAATATTTAAGATTAAATTATATATATAATTTTATAATTTTTATTAAATTATTTATTGATAAATTATATTTCTAATTAGACAATAACACTAATCTTAGAAATTTATACTGTAATATTACAATAACTAATAAATTAAATTTCTAATGAAATAATAATTCTGATTTAAAGTTAATATTATATTAAATAAAAGATTAATCTTTAATTATTTAATAATTCCTAATTCTAAAAAATAGTAATGGCAATTATATTTATAATATTAATTTAATAAACGAAAATCAATTAATAAATACTCTTAAAATAAATTATTGAACTAATAAAATATTAAAATAATTTCAAAACGAAATATTAATTTATTATTATGCTTTGAACTATTATAAATAATAGTATAATATTAAAATTTTTATCGAATCTTATTTATAAATTTAATTTATTATAGTATTTATAATCAAAATAATTATTATACTAATATGCAGGTAAACGACTAATTAGAAAATTAATTCTAATTATTTTGTGAGATATATGAAATCAAATTTCAGAAATAATTGCAAAATATAAATAGAGAACTTAAAATATGTTATAAATAATTATAATTAGAATAGAATTTATATAGTGATTGTGTAATAAATTTATTTTTTTAAAAGAATTAGGTAAATTTTAATGACCATAGAAATTAATCCATGGATATTTATTGAATGAAACCACGTTTTTCAAGAGAAAACAAACCAGTATCGTACCCATCTGCCATATTAAAGATCTAAGTTTCCTACATTGAACAAATATATAGGTACTGACACATTAAAGAATTACGTGATAAATCATAATTTTAAGGTAATTAAATAATATGGTTTCAGAAAAAAAGTACTTAAATAATATTAGTGATTTATACAAAATTTAATAAAATATTTATTTTATATAAAATAAAAAAATTGAGTCAATATTTTAAGAAGTTGACTCAATTAAATTAATTTTACTTAATATAGATAAATATGTAAAAACAATTTAGATTATATTGAATAAGAAAATAAAATAAAAAATAACATTTTAAAAATTAGATAAAAAAATAAAAAGTCTAGTTATTACAAAAATAATCATAATATCAAAATATATAAACTAAATAAAAAAATAAGTGAATGAAAAGTTCATAAATTATTTTAATTATTTTAATTTGATATATATTTATATATATATATATATATATATATATATTACTTTTGACATATATTACTATTTTGAAAAGTTTTATTTAAATGTGTCGTCGTTTTAAATATTTTTGTTTTGGCATATATTACTATTTTAAAAATCTCTATATTTGTTTCTATATATATAAGAATTTTTATTTGGATATATATATATATATATATATATATATAAAAGAACTTTTTATATATAATTTTATAGTTTTTATTAATTAATAAATTATATTTTAAAATCTCAAAATTAGCATTTTAATTATAATTATAATTATAATTTTAATATTATATTAACCAATAAATTAATTTTTAACTAGTTAACAATTCTAATTTTAGAAAATAACTTTTAAATAATATTTGTAATATCATATCAACTAATAAATTAGTTAATAATTTGCATAATCTCAAATAAAATTAAAATATTATTAAAAATTTATTCTTTTAATGAGAAAATTTATGATAAAATAAAATTATATTATTATTTAAATAATTGAAATTTAAAATATAATTTTATAAGAATATAAATTTAGAAAAGATAAATTTAGATATATGAAAAGAATAACTACTAAATACTTCTTAGTCTTAGAATTTTTAAATATTATTTTAAAATTAAAAATAAGATTTAAAAAAATTATAAATTTAGTATTCTAATTTTTTTATTTTTTCTATTTTGGTATGTAAATTTCTTTTTTAATTAAATGTTTGAATCTGCTAAAAATGATTAATATAGTGTTCTAACCGGTTTTACAGGTTAAAATGTTTGTGACTTATTTAAAATAGTAAATTGACTTAAATATTGCTTTTTAAAATAATATTATTATTTTTCCTTTTTTTTATATCTATTTTTAACATAATTTGTTAAAAATTTATGTCTATTTCTTAAGAAATTAAAAGAAAATAAATAATATAATTTCTTACATTCTTTCACCTTAAAATAATAAAAAAAAGATAAGTTTCTTTTAGAATAGTAATTTCTAAGAATAGAATGTTGTTGAGTAAATGTTTTTTAAAGATTTTAATATTTATTTTCATCATAACTTTTTATACACATACCTAAAATTTTTAAAAGATAAAATCTAATAATTGAAAATTTAAATTATATTAACATGTTTCATAATATTAAAATATATAAATTATTTTAGTATATTATAATTTTTTTAATATGAAGAGAATAATGGAATTTTAAAAATAAAAACTAATATTTTAAAATTCATCTATTAAGAATAATAAAATTTTAGATTTTTAAAAACCATAAAATCTCAGAAAAAAATGACTCTTTAAGACTTTAAATATTCAAAATTTAAATTTTCCGAAAAGAATCGACCCTAAACGGGACAAAAAGAAAAGAACACGAATGTGCAAAAATTTGAAGAACCTAAAAAGTTGTCCCTTTTGACAGAAATCAAAGTAAAACTAAATTAGTACGAAAAGCTGGAAAAGAACGCTGCCAGCGATATTTTGAATCCTTCTCAATAAATATGGTAATCAGACATATCAGAAATTATATATAATTTAACTACAACATCCATCAGTAAATCACACTTTCTCTTTTTACTTTTTTTTGTGAAAGATCTTAAAAGTAAAAACAAAAGGAGAAAAAAGAAAAAAATTCTTATTTTTTATGATATATTATAATAAATTAAAAAATTATACATATTATAATTTTATATGTTTAAAAAATTTTACTAAATTAATCTATAGTTAAATATATTCTTATGTTAGGATCAGTGCTATGCTTTTTATAATTTTAGTATCTGTAAATATGATTATCAGTAAATAATAGCTGACTATTTTGAAATTACTGATCTAGTAATTGAAAAAGCAATAGCTATTACGTGTCGCGTCAAAAGATGTTAATATTATTATGTAATTTGACTATTATTTATTAACGGTTATATTCACAAAATATTAAAATGATAAAAAATAATCTATAAAATTTTAAAATAAAAATAAATTAAACCACAAAATAATTTAATCAAATTTTTTCTTTATATTTTGATATTAAATAATTGACATATAATATATTATTTAAATTAAATAACCATATATCAATCATTTATCGGTATATAAATTATTTACCAAAAGATTTTCATAAAACTTCGACTAATTCACCAGCTTCCAAGTTAAGAAGGCCAATTAAGATGGTAAATTGGCCTTTTATCCCCTAAAAAATTCTATGCCACACATGAAACAAATGGCCTTAACTCCCAAGTGCAGAACCAGATAATACTTTACATAAAGAAAGCCTCAATTACCTAAGTGAACATAGCTAGCTTCTACGTATTACATCCATCCATTACTGGCTCTTTACTTCCTCTATGGCGCAAATAATTCCTCCTCCTCTGTTTGAAAGAATTTCTATTAAAAACCCAATACATAGAACTCTGGATGTCGCTGTCCTCTTCCTTCTATCTTCTCTGCTTGTTTATCGTCTGTACTCTCTCGACAAACATGGTTTTGCTTGGTTTCTTGCTCTCCTGTGCGAGTCATGGTTTACTTTCATTTGGTTTCTTACTGCCAATGCAAAATGGAATCCTGTAAAGTACAAAACATACCCAGAACGCCTTTCTCAGAGGTAAAAGATTACTCCTTATTTTTCTTTCCGTGTTAATTTCTTTACTCTTATCTTAACGATAGCAGTTATAAAGTTGGGTTTCTTTTTCTTCATTTTTCTTTTCCCCTTCCCTGAAGCCTAACAGATTTTTTTCATTTTCTTGAAATGAAGGGTAGAAGAGTTTCTTCCTGCTGTGGATATGTTTGTTACAACTGCAGACCCCCTGCTAGAACCACCTATAATCACCATGAATACAGTATTATCTTTATTAGCAGTTGATTATCCAGTCCATAAGCTAGCATGCTATGTTTCAGATGATGGTTGTTCGCCTCTTACCTACTATTCTCTTGTCGAAACATCCAAGTTTGCTCAGCTTTGGGTTCCGTTTTGCAAGAAGTATAATATTCAAGTCAGAGCTCCCTTCAGATACTTCTCTAACGAGTCAATGATTTCTGCTCGTAATTCACTGGAATTCCAACAAGAATGGAAAATGTTGAAGGTAATTTGGAGTTGGAAGTTACGCTGTTGAAATCTTTAGTAAATCATTTATTATTTTTGACAGAATGGGTTTCATGATTTGGACTTGAGCTCACTACTAAACAATCTCATCTGTATTGACATTTCTGTCACTGAAATAAAGGATGGGTACGAGGAGTTTAGCCACAACATTCAAAGTGCAGCTGGAAAATCTGTTCCATGGAATCTGAATGATGATTTGGCTGTTTTCTCCAACATAGACCGCAGAAACCACCCCACAATAATTAAGGTTAGTCCTAATCTAATCTTTCCTTCTTTTTTTGTTTTTTTTTTTTTTCTGGATAAATGATCAATTTATCCTACTTTATCTCCAATGGTCAAGTAGATCCAATTTAATTTTTTTCAATAAATGGTTCTTTAAACTTATGCCCAAAGTTAAAAACATTTAATTGAAACTTTCTCAATAAACAACCCATTGAACTTGTGTCCAAGGGTCAAATACTTTAAATTTAAATTTTTTCAAAAAAGTAAAATAAAATTATATTTTTAAGTATAATATTCAAGTAAAATAAAATTATATTTTTAAGTAAAATAAAATTATATTAAGGTTTTAATTGAATTATAGAAATTAAAAATAACATTTAAGTATAATATTCAAGTAAAATAAAATTATATTTTTAAGTAAAATAAAATTATATTAAGGTTTTAATTGAATTATAGAAATTAAAAATAACATTTATTTTATTAATTTATTGATATAATATCTAGTGACACGCTATACAAGAGTATGTTTGACAGAATTTAAAATTTGGATATAATTAACCTAAAAATGACTTATTATAGATCTATTTATTAAGAATGTTGAAATTTGACTTATCTAATCTTTAGTGCAATACCCTGCCCAAACTAGGCCTAACTATCTAATTTCTAGTCTTCTATTTTGCGAGACCGTGGAATCTAGCAACTCGAATGCTACTACTCTTAAACCTCTTGTATAACACTGGTGGGGAGAAATTATGGTGGGGAGAAATTAAGGTGAGTAATACTTAGTGAGAAGATAAACATATACAAAAGAGAACAAACAAAGTTTTAAATAACTTTATATAACACTATACTCATCTTGAACACTTCTGCTGAAAAAAATATTGCTAAAATTTCTGAACATAAATATTTAATCAAATAATTCTAGCTGGGCAAATAAAAATTTATAAAATTAATTAAATAAAAAATCATTTCCATAAGTATTCAAAACTGCAAACTTTTTTTTGACTGAAATCAATTAACTACATAATCTTGAACTAATTTGAAAAAATATAGATACTAAGTTAAATTTTTATATCATACCAAGAGAAACAGTAAAAAATGCAATAAATAATTCAGTCGAAATCAATATACACTCATAAATGTATTTTACTAATTTCTGGCAACTTTGGACGCAAAGACATCTCACTTGGCAGCTCAAAGTGCAAATAATTAGTCATATGCGCGCAGACGAAAAGCCCTAAAAAATTCACCACCTAGCATACGCCCCAAAAGCTATATGTATATTAAGTGTTGTCCAAAGAAAGTATAATCTGATCATACCCGATGTTCAACGTGTGATCCCTAGGTCACATAAATGAGTGTATACTCATTTATCCAGCTATCTACAACTATAATCACATATAAAAAAAAACCATTTGAGGTTCCTAATTTCTATAGAAAATATCAAGTTCTAAGTTATATTTAAAATAAATGATTTTTCGTAGAAATATTTCAGCAAATCATAAGGATATAAATATAAATAATGTATTATTAAAAAATACGATGTTATAAGTTTATCCACTTACCTGATTTGCAGGACTCGACCGACTATACTTTTATTTAATTTTCTATTAATTTCTTCGAACAGCTATTTGAGTGCACAATCCTATAATTCACGTATAAACATACTTTAGAAATAATCTTAAATCCTATTTCTAATAATCCTCAACCAACCTCTATTATTTTATATCTAAAATCTAAGTTTAATCCTAATTTTATTTTAGCACAATCCTATTAATTATCTATCTATTTCAATTAATTAATTTTATTAAAAATTTGACAGCACCTTTCCTATTTTATGGACTAATTCTCCAGTAAAAATGGATCTGAGACCTGCAATAAAATATTCACATAACACATTCCATAAAAATTTCTGTTCGAGACCTCAAAAATAAATTTTATTAAATTTATTCTACTTCTTATCAAATAATTTATCATCACAACCGTCGATAATTATTTTTACCCTATCTAATTATCTTTCCAGCACATGAGATTTCATTATAATTATTATACCAATCAATAACTAGTTTAATAATGATTATTACTCCTACTTATTTATTTTCTAATATTAATAATATTTATTTACTGATTATTATAATTAACCTTGAGTATTTAAAATTAATAAGTGATCTACCTCACAATTTAAGCATCATACCCAAACTAATTCTTTCATGTCAATAACATAATTAATCATAAATCTGATATTAATTTTACTTATTTTCTCTAATCATTTATATATAAATTTTTAAATTATTTATTCTAACAAATATAAGATTCTTTTATCATTATATCAATTATTCAATAATAATGCAATCAAATTTAATTGTAAAATAATCACTTAATTGAATCTTAATTAGATATAATCAATTAATTACCGCAACTTCTATTAGATCATATTTAAGGTAATTTTCTCAATTAATAACAATCCTAAATATCTAATATAAATTTCTATCCTTCTTTTACCTCAAAATTCTACATTAATAACAAAATAAATAATAATAATAACAATAATAATTCTTAATATAACATTAACCTATATATATATATATATTATATCAAAATTACTAATTAATAAATATTAAATTCAGTTTATTAAAAATTTAAATCAATAAAGAAATGATGAACAACCAATATTTTACCTATACATGTATTAAATCGGTCAACTCGCCTTCGGTCTCTAGAATCTGATTGACGATTCGAGCGTGCCTACGGACTTGAAATAACACGCAGATGATGATTCTAGCTTTTGATTCTTTTTCTAATTTAGACCCCTGGTCATCCCAAATCATCTCGGGCAGCTCCCAACCTTCAATTTTTCTACGGAGTCCGATCGCCACGAAACATGTGCCATTGGAAAGCTTGTGACTAGGGGAGCTCATCCATGAACTCTGATAAACCATATCTTACCGAAAGTCGCTGGAAATTTAGAAAAATCCAAACTGTCCCTATGAACTTCTCTGATTGGATCTCGAAATTCTGGTAGCCTTAAAGGATGATGATGATAAAAAATGAAAGTTCATGAGTCTTGGTCGTTTTGAGACTAGAAGCACCATAAATGGATGTCGAAAACGCTCTGTACGATGGCGAGAAGCTGTTGTCGTCTTCCTTATTTTTCGCCACTCGTAGCTGCTGCCGTCACCACCTTCAAGCTTTTCGTCGCCTCCTTTTCCTCTGGCTAGCTTTCCCGCCTCTCAAACCAGCTCCTCCACCTCCTGCCGTTGATGGCAGTGAAGCTTCCTCTCTCTACCTCTTCTTCTTCATCCTTTCTTTCTTCTTCTCTCTTTTTTCCCTAACAACATTCAGTCCTCCAATTTTTTAATTAGCAACCGTTACCCCCTGAAGATATAAACTAAACCCTCAAACTTGATATTATCTTTTCAGTTTGATCCCTAATTCTTTAATTTTGGGCTAAATTACAAATTGGAAAATACAAGATTACTATTTTAACCTCATTTTTAACTTAAGAATTACCTTGACGCCCCTACCAACACATTCATTTATAAAAATGCCATCAAGTCTATTTTCTCACTTAAACCTCATATTAAATCAATTACATGTTTGGCCCCCTATCTTGTAAATAATTATCAAATTAATCCTAACACTTAATTAATCAATTTGTTTACTACTTTCAATTAAATCCAATACCATGTTGCTAATTAAAATTTACCTTTTTTCCCAAATAGTTTCTTAAAAATAATTATTTTTTATAGTCTCCAATTAGAAAAATTTAATTATATTTATACATACTAAGAAAATACAAAAGGGTGATATTGATAAGAAGTAAATCACACTTTATATAATTCGCTGAGTAAAATTTGTTTAATTAAACGAATTAATTATGGTTCAATAAATCCTTTTAATTTTATATTTTTCTTTTTCTAACTTCAAAATCCTCTATGAAAATAAGATTTTATTAATAATCTCTTATACATCATCCAATTAAAATTAATACTCGAATCACACACATCAATTTTTTCTAAAACTTCTAGTTTGAGATCATTATCATCAATATCAAAATCATTATCATCATCATCATCATCATCATTATTATTATTATTATTATTATTATAGTTTCTTAGATACAGGTGTTATATTTAGACAAAAGATCATGGATGAAATTGATTCTTTGTCCATTTTTTGATATGTGATTTTGACCAATTAATGCTTTTATGTATTTGTATTAAACTATAAATAAATAATTTTATACTTAATTTATTTTAAAATTATTTGTATTATTTTCTATTTAATTTTTAATTAATAAAAAATGAGAGAGAATAATTAAAGAGAGAAAATGTGCCTTTTAGAATAAGCAGAAAAAAAGAGTATGAAAAAGGTAATAAAATACTTTTAAAAGCCATTTTCTCCCTTCTTAAATTTAAGAAAAGAGAATGTGACTTAAAATTTTCATAGGAATGATGATGAATTTGAAAGTCTCTTAGAGTATCTCAAAATAATTACTTTCTCCATTCCATACTAACTGTATCTATTTTAAATAAAAAAATTTTAATTATCTGTCACTTTTATATATCTAATGTAATATTAATTTTTCCTTTTCTATATTATCCTTATGTTGGGATATGTGTAATAAATTTTGTAATATCTATAGAATGCTTTCTTAATGTAAATAAACTATTAAAAAATGGCGGTTAGTATGGAATGGAGGGAGTAATTTTCTATCTCAAACTATGTGTGTGTTTTAACAACACTTCCTACTGTATTCCGTATTTAATTTATTATTAATTAAAAGAAATTAGTAATGAGAAAGAATGCAACTCTTAAATTAAAAAAAAAAGGAAACGAACGAGAGAAATAATAGTCATTTTTTTTATCGTCAAATTTAATGAGAGAAAATGGCTTTGAAACAATTTTAGAGAAAAAGGTTTTCAAATCTTTCTTTCGTTGTAAGTAATTATAAATTTTTTTGCCTAGGCTTGATATATGTCCTCACCTATATACTAAACTGATAGATGATTGATATATATTTATTAATTTTAAATAATAAAGTATGTGTCAATCATCTAATACCAAAGTGTAAAACACTCATTCATATGTGTCACTCTCCTATTAGTTGTAATATATACACTAAGCCTAGGTAAAAATCTTCCAAGTAATTAACTCTTTATTTATTTGTCTTAAAATATGTATGTGTTTTAATTATTAGTTGTGATATATATATTAACTCTTTATTAAATTAAAAAAAATAATGAAATTGAGCGAATTGGTTGATAGCAAAAGATTTTGACTCATTGAATGTTAGGTAACAATTGATGAAAATCAATAGAACCTTTTTCGCTTCTCTTTTTTTTTTTTTTTTCTTTTGGGCAATAGATTTTTATTATTTCATTTCTAAATGGCTAATTTCTTAATTGAATTTCAACAAATGGTTGGATAGGTTATATGGGAGAAGAAAGAAGGTATTTCAGATGGATTGCCTCATTTAGTCTACATATCAAGAGAGAAGAGGCTAACGCATGCACATCACTACAAAGCAGGTGCTATGAATGTGCTAGTAAGTCTTTCTTCATGCCCTTGTTACTTTATAACTTAATCTTACAAGAAACAACTTGTTTTCAGTTATTTATGAATTCAATATGTTTCTTCTTCTTCTTCTTCTTTGTCAAACAGACGAGAGTTTCAGGATTAATGACGAATGCTCCATTCATGTTGAACGTAGACTGCGATATGTATGTGAACAATCCACAGGTTGTTCGTCACGCAATGTGTTTCTTGTTAGGTTCCCTAAACAAAGAGGAATTCGCATTTGTACAGTTTCCACAAATGTTTTATGACTTAAAGGATGATCCGTTTGGACATACATTACAGGTTTTCTATGAAGTACGTGGAGATCTTTTCAATTACTTCTAGCCTTTTACTTATCACTGGTTCTATCCAATTAATGTAAGCGAGTGATCAAGTATATTATTCTTGTTGGGTGGTATTAGTACATAGGGCGTGGAATAGCAGGACTTCAGGGGTATTTCTATGGAGGAACTGGATGTTTTCACAGGCGAAAAGTAATCTATGGTTTATGTCCTGATGATTTAGGAACTCAAGCAAAGGCTCTAACTCCAGTTAGTGGTATGTAAAAAAGAATTTTTACATTTAATACATCATTTTAATATTAATTTAATGATCATTTAGCTTGATTATGGCCAAACGATATGTCATTTAATTGTCAGCATGTAATTTAGGTGACAATGAACTGCTAAATATATTTGGGAACTCAATGGAGTTCATCAAATCAGCTGACCAAGCGTTGCAAGGAAAGACGAGTACTCAAAGAAACCTTTCCAATCTGGTTGAGGCTGCATATCAAGTTGCTGGTTACAGTTATGAATATAGGACTGCATGGGGTACAGAGGTAATTAGCACTGGAAAATCCAATATAATTGTTACAATTACATGAGTTATATATGAAGTAGGGCAATGACAGATATAATGGCTCAATAATTATATAATAATTAATTAAGTAATTGTTTTTCTGCAGGTCATGCCATCACTTCGGTCATTTTTATTTTTATTTAATAAAATACTATTTATATAATGATTTAATTTGTTTAATTGTTAATGAACGACTTATCATCATCTAGCATTTTGTTGATTAGCATTGTGGTCTATCTCAGGTTGGTTGGCAATATGGTTCCACAACAGAAGATATGCTTACAGGCCTCAACATTCATTCAAGAGGTTGGAGATCTGCCTATTGCACCCCAGACCTTCCAGCCTTTCTTGGGTGCTCACCATCTTGTGTACCAGTTTCAATGACCCAACAAAAGAGATGGGCAACAGGTATGCTTGAAATCTTGGTTGGCAAAAATTGTCCTATTGTTGCTACCATCACTGCCAAGCTCCAATTTAGGCAATGTTTGGCCTATCTATATCTCCTTGTTTGGGGATTACGATCAATCCCTGAACTCTGCTATATGGTGTTGCCAGCTTATTGCATTATCTCTAAATCCAATTTCCTGCCAAAGCTCCATGAGCCAGCCATGGTTGGTTATGTTGCTCTTATCACAATTTATAGTCTATACAGTATATTAGAATATCTTCAAACTGGACTGTCAATCCACGCATGAGAACAAACAAAGGATGGCAATAATAACAGCAACAAATGCATGGTTATTTGGACTTTTAAGTTTGGTAATGAAGATACTAGGAATATCAAAAACTACTTTCGAAGTTACACAGAAAGATCAATCTACCGATGCTGCTGGTGACGTTGGAAAGTTCACCTTTGATGGGTCACCATTTTTTGTGCCTGGGACAACCATTTTACTGATACAATTGGCAGCGGTTGTTATGATTTTATTTTTTAGCAGGCTTCTTCAATCACATCTTGGGGAGATTTTGTGCAGCTTATTCGTGGTGATTTTGTTTTGGCCATTTGCTAAAGGGTTGTTTGGGAAAGGAAAATATGGGATTCCATTGCCAACAATATGTATGTCAATTATGTTGGCTTTATCTTTTGTGCATTTCTGTAAGTGGGTTTCTTTGGACTAAGACTAGGGAGGGTTATTCTAATTGGTAAAAGGATATGGTTTACTTTCTTGAAAATCATAATTTGCTCCACTTAAAAAGCCTATTCTGAAAATTTAGTTTTGAACAAACTGACTTAATATGAAAGTAAGTGCTCTTTAAGATTATCCTATAAAGAAAACATTCTGATAAAGTGTTGTTTGAGATTAACCTAGAAAAGAAGATAGTTTCATTATCTTTTTCTATTTGACAAAAATAGAGGACTTCGGATCAGCTCCAATGAAACTTACATTGTTGTTAATTTATTTTTAATATCTTCTATCCATCTCTTTTTATTAATAGTTGATTGATTTTAAAGTAACTTAACTAGTATGTCTAATATTAAAAAAAAAAAAAACAAAATGAATCTGATTATTAATTATCTGTAACTTCTGTTTTACATAAAACTAAAATATTGAAATAGAAATAATCTAATTTTATTTAAATACATAAATTTCAACGAAATAATATATTAAACAATCTCCTGTATATTTCAATACTATTTATGCCTTTTCTTTCTCATAATTAATTGTATTCACCCATAAATAATAGAGAGCTTGACATTAACCATAATTATGGGCTTGACAACATCATCATATGACAAATGTTGAGAAACACTGTGACTCAAGCCACGTCAAAGTGGCTGTAAACTATTGTTATATTCGACAGAAAACCTTTGTCCGTTTGCCTACAGGCTCGGCATATCCGCATACAAAATAGTGTCCAATGTTGCCGCCTGCAAAATCCTTTTTAAGATAAATTTTAAACATATAATCTATAGATAAACCTGACTACATAATAACATATTCAATGTGAATAGGATAATAAAAAATTATTATATAATTAATTTTTTTTATATGGTAAATTAAATTTATTTAAAAAATTTCTCCTTCTTTAAATAGAGAAAAATCATATAAAATTCTTCACTATTTAATAATATATACGATCCTCTTACAAATATATGAAAAATGAACTGCTGTAAAATTCTAGCTTTACTGTTCAGTTTTTTTTATAAACTTAAAATTCAAAAAAAAATTTATTCTATTATATATCCACACACTGTTGTCATTTTTAATTTATAAAAAACCCAAATAAGTCTTGAGCTATACAATATGAGCAGTCATCCTCTTATACTTGTCATAAAGGTGAGATTTTATCTAATATAAATATAAAAAATTGAACTCAAAACTTTCATCTCCCAAATCATTTACTATTTACTGACTTTCATCTCCCAAATCATTTACTCTTATCATATGATACATCTCAAGCATCACCGCCGTAATCTTTTACATCATCACTCCTTTGAAATTGCCTGGAAAAATATCCAAGCTTTTCATTAGATTATTACAGCTCCATAGTATTTCAAAATTAGTTTTCATACTTGTTATAAGAATAAAAATTTATGAAAATAAAAACACATATAAAACAAAGGAGAAGACTCAATCCATAACCTCTTAGTCCAAAAAAACAAACATTCTTAACACTTTGACTGTTTCTTGTCAAAGTGATATATATGTTTTTTTATTATTCCTGACCTCGTGTTCTTTTTGTTGGTTTATTTTGTTTGTCAGCCCTTATGGGTCGATAACCTTCCATAATTTTCTTTATCATCTAATATAACTTATTATTACAAATGAATAATGAGGTGGATATCAACTTAGCTAAGACTTTCAAGTCTACTATATATATATATATTAGGGGTTAGAAAGATTATAAGAAACACAAAGGATTCACCACTCAATACAGAATTTGTACAATCAAAAAGAGAAACAAAGATACATACAAAATCTGCACTGGGTGTTGAGACTTTCCAGCTTTGAGGAGGAGGAGCTGCTGCTATTGCGATTAGGATGTGGTCCTTATATCTTTTTAAATATATAGTCGTGTGTGTCTCCGTCTTTAAATTTCTGAACCTTATCTCTGCACCCTATATATGGAGTCCTCAACGTCACAGGTTGCTTTTCTCTCCAAATCTCGACTTCCTTCTAGAAGGGTTTTGTACATGTTTGGACAAGAGATTTCAAGACGTCTGAAACGTAGTTGAGTATTTATTAAATATTCTAATTCTTTCCAAATTAAAATAAAAAGTAAGTAAATAATAATAGATTCTGTGGTTGTGAATTTTATACATTTTTTTATCAATGATTCTTTCCATGATATTTTGTGGTTTGCAATTGTCATCAAATTATATGATTAATCCCTAAAAATTAATATCATTTATTAGATACATGTGTAGTTTGTAAAATATTTTTAATTCTTCTTAAGTAGCTAGTTCATGCTAAACTATGACGCTTTTCAACACTTCAAAGAGAAAAATTAGAAAAAAATAATGTGTATATATAGTCATGTAATTTTGTATTTCACTATTTGTATTTTCTTTCAATGAGATTTAATATTTTTATCAACTGTTATGTTTAGCTTTGTGTATGTTATTATTAGTATTGACTTTAAATAATAAAATCATTTTTCAAGTGATTATTTAAAAAAAATTATTAAAAAATTGTAGAAACTGAATCATATATTAAATTAAATTCCAGAAGATAAATAGTATTTAATTTTTTTACAAAACTAGTTTGATTGAATTTATGAAAAGGAATAATTGTATAGCATCTCTTACACTTTTACCAATTTAAAGACATAATGCATATTTAAAAATTTGATTTTTGATTTTTTAGTTACTTAATTTTTTAATTTTTAATTTAACCTAAAAATATATGAATTCTATTTTTGTATCCTCTTAAACATTTTTAGTATTTTTATTAACTTAAACGACACCTAAATTTTATTTTTTGATAACATTTAAATACTCATAAATAATACATATGAATATATTGAATGAAGTCATATGTCAAAAAAATACAAATATAACCGAAAGAATAAATTAAGATATGTATTATTTTCTATAAAAGGAAAAAAATGTTATATTAACTAAATAGATAAAATTCAAATATACAAATATGCATTTAGCCAATTTAATCAAGTTTTGCACTGTTATGGAAATAACCCTTTTATTTATCAACTTGGTTTGATGTTTTTTGCCAAGCAAGTAGGATTAGGTAATAGGTATTATGTTTTAATGCAAAAGCCGAGAGTGATGTGCACTATAGAAGGTGGAATGATTGAATTGTATATAAAATATTAGAGATATAAAATAATTTTTCAGATCTTATTTAATAATTTATATTTTTAAATGAAATAGTTATTTAATATGAAGTTGATTTGATTCCATTTCATATTAGAACTGATAACTCGGTCAGCTGAGGCGAGCTATTAACAAGGATCTTCAAAGGTTGACATTGATATGCAGAGTACCTGCGAAGAAAGATTAGAAAGCATCGAACGGAGTTGTCTAGCTATTCACTTCGATGATAAAATCAGTAATTTGTGTGAAGGTGGCTAAAGTGTTTAAGTGTGTAAGATCTCTTATATCTGGTATGTGACGTCTCCATTTTTTATATAGACGTTGAAGGTCTTCTAGTCTATTTAGAAGAGAATTTCACGTTTGTAAGTTGTTATAATTGTATTAGAATTTTAAGTCTTGCTTCTTTTTAAATTTCTAAGTCGGATAGGATCTTATGACTAGAGTATTCTTAAGATATATTTTCCTAGAATTCTAATCATGGCGGACATCAATATCCAATCAACTCCGCCATTCTAAGGTGGGGCAATGTTGGTTTAAGATACCATATTGGAAAGGGAGAAAAATGTAAAAGGTACCAATATCGTTTTATTATAGCTATCCTCATCCATGGCATGGAATTGAAATAACCCTGCAATACGTATCACTCAACTCTCCGGAAGGATGAGAATAATGCTGCTCTAATCCTATTCTGTGGACGCAGTTTCAGAAATTTGAGATGATTGGAAGGCAGCTGATATTATACAAACACTTTATAAGAAGCCAACAAAAGCTTGAAAAACCTATTACGCAAGTACGCATGCCGACTTTTCTAAAAAGGAAAGATACGAAAAAGTAACATAAAATAGAATTTGCACATCCTAACTTGAAGAAAAAGTACAAGAAATAGAAAAATAAATACAACTGATTTATATAATTTATTTGATTTTATACGTCCCCATAATTGGAACTTCGTATTTGTTTTGAGTTTTTAAAGTCACTGTTATCAGTTATTATGTTAATTTAGCATTATTATCATTTTGTATCCTAGTGGATTTCCTTTTTGAAACAAACACCTAAATAATTGTATGCCACACTTGAAACAAATGGCCTTAACTCCAAGTGCAAAACCAGATAATTTTTATATAAAGAAAGCCTCAATTGCCTAAGAGAACATAGCTAGCTTCTACGTATTACATCCATCCATTACGGGCTCTTTAATTCCTCTATGGCGCAAATAATTTCTCCTCCTCTGTATGAAAGAATTTCTATTAAAAACCCAATACATAGAACTCTGGATGTCGCTGTCCTCTTCCTTCTATCTTCTCTGCTTGTTTATCGTCTATACTCTCTCGACAAACATGGTTTTGCTTGGTTTCTTGCTCTCCTGTGCGAGTCATGGTTTACTTTCATTTGGTTTCTTACTGCCAATGCAAAATGGAATCCTGTAAAGTACAAAACATACCCAGAACACCTTTCTCAGAGGTAAAAGATTACTCCTTATTTTTCTTTCCGTGTTAATTTCTTTACTCTTATGTTAACGATCGCAGTTATAAAGTTGGGTTTCCTTTTCTTCATTTTTCTTTTCCCTTTCCCTGAAGCCTAACAGATGTTTTTTCATTTTCTTGAAATGAAGGGTAGAAGAGTTTCTTCCTGCTGTGGATATGTTTGTTACAACTGCAGACCCCCTGCTAGAACCACCTATAATCACCATGAATACAGTATTATCTTTATTAGCAGTTGATTATCCAGTCCATAAGCTAGCATGCTATGTTTCAGATGATGGTTGTTCGCCTCTTACCTACTATTCTCTTGTCGAAACATCCAAGTTTGCTCAGCTTTGGGTTCCGTTTTGCAAGAAGTATAATATTCAAGTCAGAGCTCCCTTCAGATACTTCTCTAACGAGTCAATGATTTCTGCTCGTAATTCACTGGAATTCCAACAAGAATGGAAAATGTTGAAGGTAATTTGGAGTTTGAAGTTACGCTGTTGAAATCTTTAGTAAATCATTTATTATTTTTGACAGAATGGATTTCATGATTTGGGCTATGCCTGGCGATTGTGGCCGCCCGATTCTGGACTAGTTCGGAAATGGTCGGTTCGATTCAAGTTTCCATTTGGGGCGATTTTTAATTAATTTTAAAAAATAAATAAAATTAATTAAAATTATTTTTTATGGGTTAAAACAGAAACCGCTGGAGGAATCAGCTCTAAATCCGCTTCATTCAATTTCAAGTATGTTTGAGCCCAGTTCTGATATAATTTTAATCAGTTTGATTTCTGGCCAAAACCGACCTTTGCAGGCCTAATTTAAACTTAAAGGCACAATTACGAGATATTATTATAAGCTTCCAACTTCTATGTCATAAAATGTTCCAGCTAGTAAGATTATAACACTTCAAAATTTAACTAGGACTAATAAAATAGCTAATACAAAATAAGATGAATTATTATAATCTTATACAGTAGAAAAGTCTGTGCTTGTATATGAATGTAAGAATATGTTTTTCATGAATAAAAATAATAATTTTATTAGGTGATAGTATTGATAGAGTGATGCATTGACTTCATAATTTCGTACTGCTAAAATAAAGGATGAATATGAGAAGTTTAGCCGCAAAATTCAAGATGCAGCTGGAAAATCTGTTCCATGGGATCTGAATGATGATTTGGCTGTTTTCTCCAACATCGACCGTCGAAACCATCCTTCAATAATTAAGGTTAGTCCTAATCTAATCTTTCCTTTTTTTTTCTTCTTTTCCTTTTTCTGTCTGATTTGGAATGCAAATTTAAAATTGGCAGTATTTGGTACATTGAGTAAAATAAGTTAATAATAAAAAATGCTTTTCTAGTCAAAAAAATACTTTAAATAATAAAAATCACTTCTTTTTTCAAAATTTAAATCACATAACACGTATTTAGACACTTAGAATTTAATTATAAAATCACTTGAATATTGTAAAGTGATAAAGATGATCAAAGCTCCGGTATTCAAATAGATAATTAGCCAATTTAAAGTCTATTTTTTTTGGGTGCAATAGACTTTCATGATCTCATTTCAAAATAGCTAATTTCTTATTCATTTCAACAAATGGTTGGATAGGTTATATGGGAGAATAAAAAAGGCCTTTCAGATGGGTTGCCTCATTTAGTTTATATATCAAGAGAGAAGAGGCTAAAGCATGCACATCACTACAAGGCAGGTGCAATGAATGTGCTAGTAAGTCTTTCTTCATGCCTGCTGTGAATTTAGTTGTTCATTATAACTTGATTTTACAAAACTCATTGATGAATTCAATATGTTTCTTCTTCTTCTTCTTCTTGTATGTCAAACAGACCAGAGTTTCAGGATTAGTGACGAATGCTCCGTTCATGTTGAACGTAGATTGCGACATGTACGTGAATGATCCACAGGTTGTTCGTCGCGCAATGTGCTTCTTGCTAGGTTCCTCTAATGAAAGGGAATTTGCATTTGTACAGTTCCCACAAGTGTTTTATGACGAGCTAAAGGATGATCCTTTTGGCAGTACATTAGCGGTTGTGTATGAAGTACGTTAAAATCTCCAAATACTCCTAGCCTTTTGATTCTATCCAATTTAAGGAAGTGATTGACCAATTCGTTTATTTTGTTGGGTACTATTAGTACATGGGGCGTGGAATAGCAGGACTTCAAGGACCTTTCTATGGAGGAACAGGATGTTTTCACAGGCGAAAAGTAATCTATGGTTTATGTCCTGATGATGTAGGAACTGAAAAAAATAATGCGACTCCAGTTAGTAGTACGTATTTTGTACATAGTTTCATTGCTGTATGACCATCTACTGAAGCAAATAAGAATATCACCAAGTCAAGGTAACCTTAAATTCTTAATTATGACTATCATTTCCTGGTTAACCTAGGTGACAAGGAACTGCTCAACATATTTGGGAACTCGATGGAGTTCATCAAATCAGCGGCTCAAGCATTGCAAGGAAAGACAACTAGTCCAAGAAACCTTTCCAATTTGGTTGAGACTGAATATCAAGTTGCTGGTTGTGGTTATGAGTATGGCACTGCATGGGGTACAGAGGTAATAAGCACCAGGCCTACTTTGTCCAATCTATTTGAATGGTATCAAGTGAAGTATTGGACATAATTACTCTTAAAATCTTAATAGTATTTTTCTTTATTTATAAAGGAAAATATAGCTCAGATTTAAATTTTTTTATCCAAATTGAGATATATCCACTTTTACTGCTATGTTAAACTATAGTTCGCATAATTTGTTTAATTTTGACGAATTATTCACCAGAATATTATTTTACTAATTGTCATGATGGCAATTTCTATCCCAGGTTGGGTGGCAATATGGGTCCACAACAGAAGATGTCTTGACAGGCCTCATGATTCATTCAAGAGGTTGGAGATCTGCCTATTGCACCCCAGAACCTCCAGCATTTCTCGGATGCTCACCGTCATCTGGACCAACTTTATTGACCCAACAGAAGAGATGGGCGACAGGTTTGGTTGAGATTTTGGTTTGCAGAAAGAGCCCCATTGTTACTGCCATCACTGCCAAGCTCCAATTTCGGCAGTGTTTGGTCTATTTGTTCATCCTTACTTGGGGATTACGTTCCATCCCGGAACTTTGCTATATGTTATTGCCAGCTTATTGCATCATCTCTAACTCCAATTTCCTGCCCAAGTTTAATGAACCACCCATATATGGTTATATTGCCCTCATCATAGTTTACAGTCTATACACTATATTAGAATACCTTCAAACTGGACTATCAATCCGTGCATGGTGGAATAAACAAAAGATGGCAAGGGTAATAACAACAAGTGCATGGTTAATTGGAGTCCTAAGTGTGGTATTGAAGATACTAGGAATATCAGAAACAGTTTTTGAAGTTACACAAAAAGACCAATTGAATGATAATGATAGTGATAGTAATGTTTGTAAGTTCACCTTTGATGAGTCGCCACTTTTTATACCTGGGACAACCATTTTGCTAATAGAATTGGCAGCACTTATTATGGGTTTCTTTTCTGGTGGGCTTCTTCAGTCGCAGATTGGGGAGATTTTATGCAGCATATTGGTGGTTATGTTCTTCTGGTTATTTTTTAAAGGGCTGTTTAGGAAAGACAAATATGGAATTCCATTGCCAACAATTTGTAAGTCAGTTGTGTTGGCTTCCTCTTTTGTATATTTTTGCAAGTGGCTATCGTTGGATTAAGATTATTTTATGATTACTCCGGTTGGTAAGAAGAGAAGATCTCTTTCTCTTTTTTTCTTTTTTCTCAATCTAGAAATGTACTTATAGATAAACTATTTTTATAGTCTCAACTAGTGTTCAAACTTGCCCTAATGTTTTTCTTTTCGTTTTAAATATGCTTTTGAATGCGAAATAGTAGAACTTACGTTGTTTTTAGTTTGTTTCCAATTTCTTCCACCTTTTTTTTCTTAATAATTCACTAATTTTGAAATAACATAAATATTATATTTAACAGTAAAAAGAAATTTTTCAAAAAGAAAACAGTAGAAAGAAAGAAAAAAAACAGTTACAAATCTAATAGTTTGTAACTTCAGTTGTTCATATTTTTTCATAAGTTCAGAATACTACCATTTTGTTACGTTTTGAGGGACGATATCTTTTAATAGCCGTGTTTTACTTTTTTAGTATTTTCAGGTATATATTTATATTTTTATTCTTTTCTCTTTTATAATTTTGGATGTGCATAACTTAAACCATCATTAAATTCTATTTTATAAATAATATGACATTTGAAATGTATTATTGAATTTATAAATATATTAAATCTTATTTAGAAATTAAATTTTTTAAAACTTTTGATTAAAACTAAAAGTATATACTTTAATAATTTATTATGATTACAAATTATTTATTAGAATGCTATATTTAAATATATTTATTTTATTAAAAATCTATATTTCTATTAATATTGGTAATCTAAAAATACAATTTACTTCCCATACTATTTGTTGAAAATATATATATATGTGAATCACTACAAAAAAAAAAAAAACACAATTTGCAGACAAATTTACCAAGAAAATTGGTATCAGAGCCTTGGTGATAGAAGAAGAGAAAATCCTAAACATCATGTCTACAGAAATCACCTCGCATACTTCTACTCTTTAATTATCTTCCTCTTGTAAGAAAACCATATTTAACAAGATAGACCATCTTGTTGAGATCTCTCATATCCCTGATAACGTACAGATAGAAGATACTTTGGTACCTATCATCAACCCTTACAACATATTCAAGAAACAGAACTTTGTCAGAAAAACCTTTAACCAAATTATCCACAAAAAACCCCTCACCATAAAAGAATATGTTCAATCTTCCTCACTTTCTCAGTGTTCACTTACTGCTACTTCTCAAGAGCAGTATGTTACTTTAGAAATTCCCACCTCTTTCATAGAACAATGGTGGAAACAAGGCTATTCTCATCTCCATCTTGGAGCTGTGAGACTTGTCCTTTCCTATCATGGAAGGATGGGATTGCCTGTTACAGAACGTTTGTCGCTTCTGGACACCCGTTATCTCAAGTACGAGCATGCAGTGATTGGGACAATAGTCACAACACTCAACACTGGTAGTGTTGTTTTGACTTTCTTCCCAAACTTTAACCTCTCTCTGAGTGATCCCTATCTATCCACTGCCTTGAAAGTACAAGTCCAAATCACGGGAGCTAGTCAAATTGAAAATGCTCTCTCAGCGACTCTTCACCATCAGATCGTTTATCGATTGCAGGATCATGCACTTAACTTGCAGATCCCAGGCTTTCAAGCCTCATCAGATGCTTTGTACATTATGGCTGATTCTGGTCAAACCCCTACAATAGTTCAAGCTCCTCGACAGCTTGAAAGGGAAGATCTACAGAAACTAATTCCTATTGAGTGGGTAACAAATTATGAGAAGCTCCGGGCATCTCAATCAAAACCAGTACAAGCCACAGATCCCCTCTTTATTCAGTAAAAGGATGGGACTGTTAAAACGATCTTTACAAGAACTGAGGAATCTTCCTCAGCACCATCAATTTTCCAAGCATCAATGATACAACCTATATCACGGCCTAGGGAGAAGATCCCTATTCACTCCTTTCAAGCATTTGGCAACCAGATCTATGCTGCACAAGTCAGAGGACACTTTGTCTAGGATGTAGCCCCAGAAATGTGCAAGCCAGAATGCCTATGTCATGATGATATGGATTATGCTGAACCCTGTTTTCAGCATCAACAGAAGAATCCAAAGAAGATGTCTCTGGATACTTCTTGTTCAGAGATTCATCCTAAGCCAGATGATCGGGATCCAGATGGTTCCCAGAGAAAGAATAAAAAGCCACTGCCAATGTTCGATGAGGCAATTGAGTTTCTTGCCAAAGAAGGAAAAACAGTCATTGACGTTTCTTATGATGAGTTCAAGGAAATTATGGCACAACTCAACATTGAATATGGTAAACCCCCTTCTGTAGCTTGCAGAACGGAGATTCAGTCAGATCCAAAGGTTTATAGAAACCGGGTACGAGGTACAAAACGTTGGGCCAGTATAACAACGCCCACGAACTTTTGGACCTACTTCATCTCTCACAATCAGACGACAACCCTGGTTCAAGAATGTTTCATGTTACAACCAGAGGATTTCCCTCCCTTGGGAAAAACAAAGAACAAAAAATCTGAAATCCTTCCTACACGGATTTCACCCTCTGGAAACTTAGAGTCGCTGACACCCCCTGAAGAAGTACTCAACTGGCAAACATCTAATTCTATTGTCCAAAACACTTATTTGAAGAAGATAGATGGAAAATTGGATCAAGCACTACACTTGGTTCAAAACATAGATCACAAGCTAGATACTTTTTCACAAGAAATCCTACAACTGTACTCATCCCTGACAGCAAAGTATCAAGCTTTGGACGAAGAACTCCGGATACCTCAGCCGATCACCCCCTCTTTTCTGCAAAAGCAAAAGGAGATTTCCCGGCTGAAGAAGCAGATAGATCAAATTGAAAATGATCTCCGGAAAAACCAGTCTGCTGCGATTCTAACTTTCATATCAGCAGCTTCAACCTCTTCGGCTATTGCTCCTTCGTACTTTTCTTCTTTCCCTTTTCTTTCACAACCAGAACAATCACAAGAAGTCCTTTATCAACCCTTTGGTACATTCTCTCACCTTTACCCAAAACACTTAGAAACCCAGCAAAAGAAAACCTCTCCTCCTCTAGCCTCTAAAGACAAATTTCCAGAGCAATCTCTCATCAGTCCGTATGATTCAGAATCCTCTTCAGGTAATTCAGAGATGGCGGACATCACTGAGATTCTCATGAACACTTCTGCTACTGATCCCAGTCCAGAAATAGTGGAACCTGAAGATGAGGATGCTCAGTCGTTCTTTGCTCCCACTGGAGCTCCAAACCCAAGGTCAAAACCAGCTGGCACAGGACCTTGGTTCACTTTTGATGACCTACCACCATCAAAATGGAAGGACAAGCTTTCCGAATTCTTGGCATGGATTGATCTTCAAATGACCCTTGAAGGGGCCACACTCAAAAAAGTCCTTGCCGAATTTGTCACAAGGTTTACCAGAAGCTTAAGAGATTGGTTTCGTCACCGAATACACTAGACTTCAATTTGTCACTCTGCCAACTCCATCAGCAGCAGTAACAATCCTCCATAACCAGTTCCTTGGAAGTTATGACCTTGTCATAAGACAGCAGAAACAAGAGTTCTTTGATCGAAAATGTTGTTCATTCAAAATGAAGGATCTGGAAAAGCATTATTCGGCTATGTCCAAGCTCTACTATGTCATTGGAGGACATGATGGTGACGATACGCTAAAGTATACCTTCATCACCTCTCTGCCAGATGAAATACAACCTGAGGTTAACAACATGATTGCGGCTACAAAGAGACCAGTCACCTCTATTACACTTGGAGAAATCTGGCAATTCACACTCTCTTCCATTAAGAGACTGTGTGATCAACAAGAGTTATTCAAAAGGTTGTCTCAAAGGGACTTGATAGTTCAAAAGGCTTGCAACAAAATCCACCTCAAGATTAAGTGCAAAGCCGCCAACTGCGTCTGTACAAATCATAAGAAGAAATCTGGACATCATTTCCGGGAAATACACGGCGAAAGAACAAGAAGTTCAGGGAAAAGAACCCAAAGAAATTCAAATACTTTCGTAAAAAACGGAATCAGGGGTACAAGTCTGACAGATGTTTCATCTGCAAAAGGAAGGGACACTATGCAAAAAATTGTCCTCGGAATCCAGAAAAGTCAGCAAAGATGATTCAACAAGTCGGCATATCTTTATCTCTTGTAGACTCTTTTGAAGAAGAAATAGAATCTCTACTTTCAGAGCAAGAAGATCTTACCCCAGAAAGCTTATTTGGGTTAGAAATGGAATTCTCAGACTCCACAGAGTCCTCACAAGAATCTTCTTCAGACTCAGATGATAGTGAAATACCAATCTTGATGATTGGCCTGCATGAAGAAAGTCAGGAGAATATTCTGGAAGATGTAATACAATATCCTCTCTCTCCAACCCTATTATCTTCTTTCTTTGTTTCTTCTCCACCTCCTGAAACTTTTCAATTTACTACAAAACCTCCCCCAGTTCCATATATCCCCATACAGATACTATCTTCAAAATACTCCAAGCCTGTACCAGTAATAGCTTTCTTTGATACGGGAGCACAAAGAAGCATGATGAACCCAATAGTTCTCCCATCAGAGTATTGGAAGCCCCATGATCAGCTCTTCAGGGCAGCCAATGGTCAAACCTTCAAAACCACTCTGGTTACAAGACAGAAGATCGGAATTCAGTTCTTTCCTGATTGCGTTGTATGGACGCACATCATTGGTTCAGATCTTCCAAACAAGGATATCCTGATAGGATTTGATGTTTATCACCAAGCTCACAAGCTCCAAATCCTTCCAACTGGTATAAAGTTCAAGAGACAGTTTACCATACACCTCGAAACTTCAAATCATTTCAGAATCGGATACTATTCCTCCATTCCTTCCATACACAGAAAAATTCCTTCAGTTCTGTCCGGAATCTCATTCACATTTCCAATATCCTCTTCCTCTGTGGAAAAATCCACAATTCTATATCAGCCTCCCCTTCAAACTTAATGAAGACATTAACCCTACTAAAGCCACACACATGGGAATGTCTCCCACAGACCTAGCCCTTGCCCGATCAGAATGCCTGACACTATTACAGCAAGGTCTAATTGAGCCCACTACTTCACAATGGGCTTGCCAAGCCTTTTATGTGGAAAAAAGGTCTGAAAGAATCCGAGGAAAGAAGAGGCTTGTCATAGACTACAAACCCTTAAACCATTTCCTTTAAGACAACAAATTCCCTCTCCCTCGAATCTTAAATCTCAAGGTCCACATCCAAAAGGCCCAGTACTATTCCAAATTTGACCTAAAAGCGGGCTTTTGGCAACTCGGTATCCAGCCTACAGAGAGATACAAAACTGCATTTTGTATCCCTAATGCCCAATACCAGTGGACTGTTATGCCTTTTGGGCTCAAGACGGCCCCATCTCAATTCCAGAAGACAATGATTGAGATTTTTGGGCCTATCCTTTACTCTTCTTTGATCTACATCGACGACATCCTTCTATTCTCAGAAACAGCAGAGGACCATCACCAACTGTTACAACAGTTCCTTGCCATCATCCAAAAATATGGCATTATGTCATTCGAAAGAAGAGCTTTATTGGCCAACGAGAAATTGAATTTCTCGGAATGCATTTCAAGAATGGCCAGTACACATATGGTCCCCACCTGACAAAGGAACTTGATAATTTTCCGGAACAAATTCAACAATTCCTTGGAATCCTGAATTATGTTCGAGAGGCCATTCCACACCTGTCTAGTTACACGTGCCACCTCTCAAAGATGCTCAGGAAGAACCCTCCTCCATGGGGAGCGGAACAAACAACAGCTGTCAAAAAATTAAAAGAGCTGGCTCACAATCCGCCACCTCTTACAATCCCGTCAGCAGGAGAACTTATTCTCCAAACAGATGCATCTGACTATGCATGGGGGGGCATCCTCCTAGAAAAGCTCCACGACAAGGAACAATTGTGTGGATATGCATCGGGTCAGTTTTCCTCTTTAGAAAAACATTATCACACGACCTACAAGGAAATTTTGGCGGTCAAGTACGGGATAAAAAAGTTTGAATTTTTCCTGATTGGACAGCACTTCCTGGTTCGGATGGACAACTCTTCCTTCCCAAAGATTCTTGAATCCAACCAGAAGACCTTGCCCGAGCCCCAACTATTGCGATTAAAGTCATGGTTCAGCAGGTATGACTTTAAGGTTGAGCATATAAAAGGGATAAGAAACCTAATCCCGGATTTCTTATCCAGACTTTCCAAGCCTCAGAATCAGCCTATAGTTCTTCTCACCTCTACAATAAATCTTCCCATAATCTTTATGGCTTCTCCATCTTCCAGATTCAACCTGCAACCTCCTTCACCACCAGATCTTCCCAACAACCTTACAACCAAACAAGTCACAGACTTTGCCCGGAACATGATGTTCCATTATTTGGCAACTTTTCAACAAACCTTCTCACTCCCAATACAACCCAACTTCTTCTTTCCAGACTACCCTTGGTGTTTGATTTACCACTTATCCCCTGAACATCCAAAACATGAAAGTGAGTTATGGTTTCTATGGTGCCTATCTACAATCTGTCATCATGCTATAGAAGTGCCCATTATGAATTTCTTACACTTCTTCAACAATGAAGCAAACTCGGGGTCATATCCATGGAGATTCCTTACCTGGTTTAAAACTCCATATCATTGGACAGGAGATCTCCTTAAACTTATTCATGAGAACCAGTTATTCTCAGACAACAATTCTAGAGCTTCGGAATACCATGCCATTTTCATATTGCACAGGCCTTATCTCCGACTATCAGAAGACCCATATGCAACTCAAAATATCTGTCACTATTGGAGAACCCTTGATAGACCTTTACATCTTGCTCCTCCAGCAATCACAGAAGAACTAAAGCGGGCCCTGCAATACAGGAATGAATTAAGGACAGCTAATGTCTCTACACCATTAGTCTGCACTTTCAATGGACATCATTCAACTGGACAATCTATTCAACATTTCTGTTCTCCTGATCTTCCAAATCCACTGGATGACCCTACCTTAACCAGAGCACAGCAAGAAGCTCTCATGCAAGACTCCCAGCCAATGGATGATGACTCATATGATGACGTCTTCTGATCACATGCAACTGTCGGCCACTCTTATATATTATTGTGTTTGTCTTTATTATGAATTATTATCCACTCAGTAAGTGGAGTGTATTATTGATAGTGGTGGGCCGCCATAGGTCGCTATAGTCGTGGTGTATTATTAGCCTTAGTGGAATATCCACTAACTTTTGTTTGTTAGTATTAGTGGGATATCCACGCTATAGTTGTGGTATATTTTTAGTCTTAGTGGAATATCCACTAACTTTTGTTTGATAGTATTAGTGGGATATCCACTAACTTTTGTATGTTTCTAACGACTCTCCACTCTATATAAGGAGAAGTCTTTGGTAATAAGATTCAAGCAAGTTTCTCTAAGAAAACTTCCCTCTCTTCTATACTCTCTTATGGCTTTCTAACTTCCTCCTTTCTCTTCTCTTGATCCAATGGCAATGTTCTAATAGTTGCTACGATATGTTTCTGGTGTAATCCAAAAGAGCTAACTCAGCTAATTTAAAGATCCAAAAGAGTAGAAAGACCCCCATGGCAAGAGGCCGCTTGTGTCTTAACTTGAGGATCTGTCCATGCTTTGAGTTTACAGCATGAGGATTATGCCATGAACAGCTCTCGGCATCAATTGCTCATAGAATATCGGCACAATATCAATAATTTTTTTGTTTCTCAATTACCGAGGTTTTACCATTAATTATTTATTGACAAAAAAATCTTCATTGCTGAATAAGGTGCTAAAGTGGTGAACATAATTAGTGATGATTTACACACGGTTGACCGATAAAAAAAATTTCATTGATGAATTTCTTAAATTATCAATAGAATGTTGACAAAATACTAGAAATTCTTATTTTACAATTACTAAGATTTTACCAACGAAAATTTTTCCTCGCTAAATAAGACTCTAAAAAAATGGCTGGCGCAATTAGTGACAACTTATCGATAATTTATTTTATAATTACCAACTGTTTACTGAAAATTATTTACCGATGAAAAATCTTTCATCGTAAAGCGATAAAAATAGCTTGCACAATTAGCGATGAATTACTAGATTTTTACCAAAAAAATATACCGATATAAATTCATTTTCTTGGTAAATTTACTAAATTGCCAATGAAATATTGACAAAATATCAAAAATTTATTTATTTTGCAATTATTGACAGTTTACCGAATGTTTCCAAACTATTACTTACAAACGAAGATTTCTTGTCAGTAAATTAATACCAAAAAACTTTTTAAAATAATTTATTAACTACTAATAAATTATTAGATATTATTATATATAATATATCATTATAATTTTCAAAATATGTGTTGAACTTTTACCCAACTTTAACATTTATTTGTTAGTTGTATTAAGGATGCATCGATCACTTTACAAAATTTATTTTATCTTTACATAATTGGTTTATTATGTAATTTTTAGGTTCACTATAAAACTGTTTATTGTATTAAGTAATTTATACCAATATGTTGTGGAAGGAGAATTTACACGGTTTAGTAAAATTTTATAAAAAGATATATTATATATTTACTATATAATTTTTATAATATAACATACAAAAATTAAAAATTTATAATGTTATGAAAATAAGTTGCATGATTTATTTAAAATTTATGAAATTGTGTCTATTTTATGTAAAAAAATATTAATATATGAAATATGTATATTGATTATATAATATTTTATCCCAAAAAGATTTCTTACTATAGTGCAAAGATAAATTTTTGACATGTTAATTAAAAGATTACTTAATATAATAAAAATCTTACATAATTTAGTAAAACTTTATAAAAGATATATATTATAAAATGATAAATCTATTTATTTTATTTTTCATTTATTATATAAATTTTCTCTATTATAGTGTACAAAAATTGAAATTGTATAATGTTTATGGAATTAAGTTGCATAGTTGAAGGTTTATTAAGCCACGTCCATTTTACATAAAAAATATTAGTATATAATATTTATGCAAATTATATAATCTTTTTTGTTTTAAAAAGTAATCTATACTATATATTGTGTAAAGAGAAATCTTTGACAAATTAATTAAAAGATTACTTAATATGATAAAAAAATTTAACAATTTAATAAAATTTACAAAATTATAATACTATTTATATTATTTTTTTATTCATTATGTAATTTTTATCATATGGTATACACAAATTGAAATTTTATAATGTTATGAAAATAAGTTGCATAATTTGTTTAAATTTTTTAAATAACGTCCATTGTATATAAAAAAATTAATATGTAATATTTATATTGACTATATAATTTCTCATCCTATATACTATATAAGGAAATTTTTTGACAAGTTAATAAAAAATTTATTTAAAATTATAAGATCCTATACAATTTAGTAAAAGTTTATTAAAAACTATATATTATGAAATTAAAACCCTATTTATACTTTTGCATTTATTATATGGTATACGAAAATTGAGATTTTATGATGTTATATAATAAGTAGCATAATTTGTTTAACCATGTCCACTTTACATAAAAATATTAGTATGCAATATTTGTACCGATTATATAAGTTTTTATCATAGAAAGTAATTTATTCTGTATATTATGCAAATAAAAAATTTTGACAAATTATTTTGAAAATTACTTAATATATAAAATTTTATATAAACTAGAAAAAATTTATATAAATATAATTGTATTTATTTAATTTTTATCATGTGGTATAAAAAAACTGAAATTTTAATATTATAGAAATAAATTACATTATTTATTTAAAAATTTATTGAATCACGTCCTTTTTACATAATGAAAGTACTATATATTCTGTAAATAGAAATTTTTGATAAATTAATTAAACTAATTACTTAATATGATAAAATATAAAAATCTATAAAATTATATATATATATTATGAAATTATAATACTATTTATATTATCTTTTATTTATTAAATATTTTTATTATATAGTATACAAAAATTAAAATTTTATAATGTTATGGAAATAAGTTTTATAATTTATTTAAAAAATTATTAAATTATGTCCAATTTATATAGAAAACATTACTATGTAATATTAGTGATGATCGTATAATTTTTTTATTCTAGAAAGTAATTTATGCAAAGAATTTTTTTTGATAAATTAATTAAAAACAAATACTTAATATGAAAAATTCTTACACAATTTAGTAAGAATTTATAAAACAATATAGATTATGAAATTATAATGCTATTATATTATTCTTTTCATTTATCATACAATTTGTACCATATGATATAAGAAATAATGTTAAGGAGATAAGTTCTACAATTTATTTAAAATTTTACTAAATCACTTTTATATTACATGAAAGACATAAATTTGTAAAATTTAAGGTAAATTTATAATATTTTTATGTTGTATAGAATTCTCATCATTTCATGTAATTAAAAGAATGTAAATTGAGATATTGAAAAGTAATTATACAAATTATATGAAAATATGTAATTTAAAATTTTTTTTACATATTTTTAATATATGTAATTTTTATATTAATCAATTATTTAATTATTTGTTTTTATCATTTAAAGCATTTAGAAATTACTTTAATGAAATTAAAAATATTAAATAACGCCATATATTGAATTTAAAACTTAAATTTCTTTATTTGAGAAGTGCTTTAATCAAGAACAATTTTTAATAGAGGAGATTTCTCTTGACGTATGGGTTTGCATTTATATCCTCTGTTAATTCTTAGTTTAATAAATTATAGGATACTTTTATATAAAATAATTAATTTTTATTAGATGATTCAACAAGTCATGACCCTTCAATTTAACTACCTTAAATGATATAGACCATTTATGATTTTTGAAAAAATAAATAAAAAAAGACAATAAAATAAAAAATATAATATTTATTTTACTGTTTAGGATATGATACTACAAAAAGTAACCTGCATTATTAGTTATAGGTAATTAACCAATAATGAAAAAATAAAAATTTTATAAAGATATTAATTTCAAAATTAATTTTATATAATCTAATAGTAAATAGTTAATTACAGTACTCTAATCATAATTAAGGCACCCTATAATTCACCATTTACCTGGAACCCTTCTTAATTATTTTATTTTCGGGTTTCTCTTAAGCTTTTTTTTTTTTTTCTCTTTTGTTGTTTTTTCTTTTATTCAAAGTTTAAGATTAAAGCTAGTAAAACTATTATTACCATAAAGAGACATTCCATGTTTACTATTAGCTAACTATAAGGAAAGCGCCTGTGGAAGAGAATATTAACTATAGAAGAGCTGACATGATCCTGAGGCTTCTCTCCAGCCATGGCCAAATGAAGAAAGCAAAAGATGACGGCACAAAGTGTTAAAGGACATTTTCTGCCACGAAAGGTATAACTGAAGGTCTGTTACTGATTTATATGGCTAAGGTAGAAGAAGCAAGTTAAGACGTAGATGAACTGTTGTGGGCAAGTGTAGCATGGAGATCATGCATCCATGTGTTTGCTTCACTGATGAAGCATGCAACAAAAGAAGGCAACAAAGGGTAATTATAAAATTCTTGAATACAGGGTGGTGATTGAGCCTGGCAAACGAGCGCATGATACTGGCCATGCAAACGTTTGCGCTAAATCACCACCCATTTTCTTTATTATTGTCTATTTCTTTAATTATGTACATTAGTTTGTTTATTATTTTAATCCTCCATGGCCATCCCAATTTTGTTTTACATATTTTAGATAGTTATGAATACATCATCATTTGTTAAAAAATAAAATTGTTAGAAAAGAAAATCTAGACATCATCAATTCAGCATACTTCGAAATTTTAATGTATCGAATTCATAAATTTAGTCATATTCAAGATAGGAAAGCTACTGGTGAGAGAAGGGCTCACATTGCAAATGCCAGAGCAGGAAAAATAAGTAAATAAACCATAATAGTATTGTTCGTATTCGGTGGTATGATTTTATAATATGTTGTCTAACTTTTATGATGGAAATGTTTAAAGTTCAAATGTTGGCCATTCTATTATTATATTAATTAAATATTTTAGCATAAGTTCCTTATGATATCGTTTGCTGGTTGGAAATGATGTAAGGCTTCAATCTCCAACTTCTTAATAAAATCACTTTTCGTTTTTTTTTTTCTAAAAAAAAATGGATATCTATATGCAAGAGTGTATTACAAATATAAAATTATCTTTAATCATCATTTATCAATTTAAACAAAAAATCTAAACTTTTGCCACAATTTGCTATTTTGGTCAGTTTTTTTGAAATTGTCAATTTAGTCATGATTTTGTCAATTAAGTATAATTTTAGTTAAATTGAGTTGTCAGTCAAAATTAAGTAACGAAAATAGTAACATAAATATAATTTAAAAAATAAAAATTTAAAATTAAATAACGTATATAAATAATATGTTTTTAGAACCCATCAATTTGGATTTCTCATTTTCTAATTGACTCCATGTCACTATTCGCATTATTTAATTTTGATAAATAATTCAATTGACTAAAGTTGCAAAATATCATAAAGGTATGAATTATTTAAGCTATTAGGCCTTTATATAATTATTAAAACATCATCACATTTAACATGCAATTCATCATACCACATATCAAATTCTTATTGATAAAGTGATTAAATTGTAATTAAATTGAATAACTAAAATGAAATAAATTAAAACTTTATATCCAAAACGAAACTAAGTAAGAAGTTGAATGATTGTTTATGTTATTACTCTGATAACAGTAAAGGTTAAAGGTACAGTATCTCATTTAACGGTTTAAATTTTTGTGGAAGAAAAATAATTTTTTAAGTACAACATATGAGTTTTTATGATCAAAATGTTAAGAGTTCAGTTATTCATGCTTTAATTAATAATTTTAGCATAAAGTAAACTGAGTCTGTCTTTATTCATGCTTTAAAAGTATTTATATGCAAGAGAATTAGAAATATAAATTATACTTATGTCTCATCTATCAATTTAAACTTTTGAATTTAAAATAGGTCCAAATTTTGTTTCACGTATTAGATAATTACAGACACATAATCACATTTAACATGCAACTCAGCATATTTCGGATTTTTAATGTATCAGAAAGGAAAGCTACTGGTGAGCAAAGGCTCACATTGCAAATGCATGAGAAAGAACAAATAAATAAATAAACAATAACATGTTCATTTTTTTGAATAATGTAGAAGAAAAAAAATGGTGACTTTGATGATTACATATCAACCATTCAATAGTTACATTGACATATTTAAACCATAAGGCCAAAAGAAATTAGTTAGTCTTTAGCCTTTAGTATAGGCAAAAGATAACAATTAAACTGTTAAGAAGTCAGACGAAAATAGTATTACTACTATCTAATAAATTTTGGAACTTTTTAATTTAGTATAAAGTTATTTTGAATTAATAATTATAAACTATAAATTATTTTTATTAAATATATTCTTGAAAAAACTAATATATCTATTTTTTCTATTAAAAAGTTTTAAACTTTGCCCACACAATTCTGAACTGGGTTAAAAACGAGCCATTGTTATGTTTTATTTTTCTTTCTTTTCTTTTCTGCATTTATGTAGAATCTGTTTTTAAAGTTATAATGGTTGTTGACCTAAGATAAAAATATATAACGAAACAATAAATAAAGGTAGGAAGAAAGAAAGACATAAAAATGTGCTAAATAGTCCACAAAATCGGGGCAATTTATTCTCTACACCCCGGTCCATCTTGCGGTATGGGACGGAGGAGGAACATATGCGTAGAGCACAGCTCCGTTATTTATTTTTTAATTTAGAATTATACTAAAATAAATTATTATATAATTTAAAATTATATATTAAATAAATATTTTTATATTTATAAAGATTAATCTTTTATCTGTGGTATATTTTCATAATTATTGTGATTTTAAATAATAATATAAATAAAATTAAACAGAATTTTTAATATTTTATAATTATTTATAATATTTTTATAAATAATAATAAATTAAATATTTTTAATGTCTTTCTAAATTTTATTTATACATAAACATAAATTTTATGTGTAAAAAATAGTACAAATATCAAAATGTGTTAAAATATAGTAAAACATGTTAAAAAATTAATATTCTAAAATTATATATATTATAGATAAATAAAATTTAAAATTAACATAATTAATAATATATTTTTTTATTTTTCAATTAGTCAAATATTCTAAAAAATTAAAATTTAATATGCTTTCGGTAAATGATAAAATAAGTTATCTATTAAAACTAATATAATTTAATTATTAGGAACCTTTATATATTAAAATTTTATATTATTAGTGAATAAAACTAATTTTTTTCAAATTTGATAATTTAAGTATTTGATCAATACGTAAATGATAATTCTATAACTAAATATATTACATTTTTATAATGGACATCAACATACATCATTTATAGAATAATACTCATTATTTGCTATAACGATCTATAATGATGTTCATTTTATATTCAATTTTTAAATGTTCATTATTTAGTGAAGGATATTCATGAGTTATGATTTACATGTGCATTAATTTATTATTATCAATTTAGTAGTTAGAAATTTATATATATTTCTTAAATCACTATAAAATATCTATTTTCAAATGAAAAAGATGTTGATTCTTTAAGAAAGTTAGATTTATTATTTGTATGATGTATATTGAAATAAATTTGTGAGTTATATAAGTATTCGTCACTATAGACATAATATTCATTAGTTTGTATTTCGTGAAAAATTATGTTGATTGTGCCACGCGTATAGGTACACGAACTATTGTTATTAATGTGCCTTGAATTAACTTTTAGATCAGATTATTTGTGAATTTCTAAGCTCCCTTGACAGTTTGCATAGATCATTAAGCGACACCACAAGAATTAAGTGAATAGCAGTAAATGATTGCAAATAAATAAACTGAAGGACTTGTATTTAATTTGCTTAAAATTTACATGAATAACTTATTATTTAAAATAAATGTAAATAAATAAATAAATAAATAGTCTGCTGAAAACTAAAATATTTATAAAAGATTTATGCTTGAGTATTTGAATATTGCAGTGTAGTTGTTGTTATTAATTGTTAATGCTGGGATCCCCTTCCATTCCATGCTTATGTCTTTTTATAAAGATCCCCCAGTTCCACTTTTCTTGAGGGGTTGTTTCCCTCTTTTGTACCATAGAGGCCCATTATCTTCTTATTTCTATAGGCAATTAGATTGTTGAGAGCTTGTATCTTTCCTCGTCTTGTAATACCCGAAATTTTTATATTTAATAATAATTATATTAATAATAAATATTTATTTAAATTAATCTTATTTTATCTTTATTTGGTCTAGTTGGAATGATTTAAATGCAAAGTTTGAATTTTAGTATTAGACGAATAAATGAGTTATTTTTCTATACCCAATTAGTTTGATTTTTAAGGAGTTAATTAAGTAAATTATTTTAGGAATAAATTATATTTTTGGTTATTCAAATTTTTCCCAAATGTATATATATATATATATATATATATATATATATATATATATATATTGGAGAATTATGGAAGAATTTGTAAATGGTGTTTTTATAAAAGAATTTTGGAAAATTGATATTTTAATTAGCTAGTGGTATTTAATTTTAAGTTGAAAAATATTTAGCAAATTGATTATTTTAATTTAATTGTGTGTTAGGACTAAATTGCAATATTATTGTTGGATGAGAATTAAAAGTATAATTTTATTAATATGGGGGTTTAATGAAAATTTGTAAGTTTGGTATTATTATAAATAATTATGTCGGCATGGGTATATTTGTAATTGTATATTTTCACTAATTCTAATTTTGGCCCAAATTAAATGGTTAAGGGCTTATTTGAAAGGCTAAAAAGAAGTTTGGGGGTTAATTGAAAATTTTACAGGTGAAATTGTAAGTAATTAAAAGAGTTGAGGGACCAAATTGTAAGGAAGGAAAGTTTGGGGGTCTAATGTCGATATTGGAAGGAAAGAAAGAAGAAAAGGGAGAGAGAAGCGGGGAAAGAGAGGGAGATGTCGGGAAGAGGAAGAAGAGTCAGGGCGTCGAGGCCGAGCACCAGTGGGCGCTGAGCAAGCCGACTAAGCTGCGCAGCATGAAAGCCAGCATCGGCCAGCGAGGAAGGTGGCGGCTTCAGGCTTGACGAGATCCGTAAGCCTACTTTCAGTCTCGTATGGCAATCCTCCTCGAGGCTCTCTTCGGCACTGCTGGTGGTGGCGGAAGCGAAGTGAAATTTGGATGGCAGCCGACGTTTTTTAGCTTTTCCGGCGAGCTCCGGCGGAGGATGGACAATCGGAGGACGTATCCTGACTCTCCTCATCTCAAGCTTCGCAATGGCACCGGTTTTGTCGCAATCGGACTTCGTTTGTGAATCGACGGTCGAGATCGTCCGAAAATCTCTCCAGACGATCGGGGGTCGAATCAAAAAATCGAAAGCAGGGATCATCATCAGCGCGTCGTTTCGAGTTCGATGTTGTGTTCGGATCGTCGATTGGACTCGAGCAGCTGGAAGCGAGTCGACCGAGCGATCAAGCGTCTCGGTAATTTTCTCTCGCCCGTTAATTTTGAAATTCTTTAATGTAATTTATGTTTATTGATTGTGTTGAGTATTAGATGATATTTGTGAGTCAAAAATAATTGTTTGTCGGTTTGCCTGCCCATGTGTTTTGTACTGTGTGGCGGAGTTGGGAAAATAGTGAAGTCTGGGGACCCGACTCCCGTTATTTTGAATTGTTGGATATTTGTAGTATTTTTCTGGTAGGTCCTGGACCCATTTTACGGGGGGTAAATGTCCGTAAATTAGGGAAGGTTCTGTCGAATTTCTAGCAGATTCCTTGAGTCTAATTTAATTTAAGGCAGTCTACTCTAGGGTCTAAGTTTAGGAAAAATCTACGAATGTCTATTAATTGTATATCTTTTGTTACTAGATAATTCAGCCTTCCCGCCAGCTCCACCCGAGGCGTAGGAGTGGACTGCGGAACGCGTTAGATCTGTGAGTTAAAGTCACATAATCTCTAAACTATTACCAAATCTAATTTGATATACTATCTTAAAATTCATATTTAATATGATTATTAGTATCGCAATATAAATAATTTCATTTAATTATTATTTACTGAGATTAATTTTAATATTGTTACTAGTAATATTATATCGCTATTTTGATAGTTAATGTTATATTCACACAATTGTTATTATTATTTTTTCACATAAATCGCACATCGTTTCCTTAAAATTCTTATTTTTTATTTCGATATGTGTTTAACAATTTTGCTAGACCATGATTATTATTATATTTGTTGAATGTGATTTGGGATGAGGCTTTAGTAGAACATGCCACCTGGTGGGTTGCATCAGGACCGCGTGCTCACCGGTAATGATCAAAGACAGGTAACAAGGTTATTATGGATTTGTTTGCCATGATCGAGCATTGCTCTCTGGGCTGAGTTCAGTTGATTTGCCGGAGATAAGGTCCCTGATCGAGCTTGCTCTCTAGGCGCCGGCTTAGTTGGAATTCAAGTATTCAGGCTAGAGGTAAGGACCCTGATCGAGCTTGCTCTCTGGGCAACCAGACCTATTAGATTAAGAGAGCCGAAAGGCTACTAGTAATTGGGGTTATGGTTCTACTGAGCCACTCGTCTTGCAAATATAAAAATATATTTTATTTTTAAAATTATGGTATGATTATAATATGATTCGCGTTTGATGTACATGGTTTGTTAAACTGATTGTAATAATTATTATTTCTTTGTGCAGACTGCAATAGTCACAAGATTATTGATTTTAACTCACTCTCGAGACTGACAATCTTAATTTTTTTTTCAGATTCGTGACTATTAGTCTTCCTGCAACTTTTAATCAGTAACCCGACTCCTTCATCGTCAGGTGATGTATTCGATTTGGTATGTTAATTTGTAAAATCTTAGATTCTCCGCAGTAGTAATAGTAGATGTATCAGTTGTAAATTTTATGAGTTTCGGGTCTCGCCAAATTCTTCTGGCAGACTGAATTAGTTGTGTAAAATTTAATGTTACTGTAAATTGTGGCATTATTAATAGTAAAGTTTGAGATAAGATTTGTTTGAGTCAGTGAGTATCAGGCTTACTATGGAATTCGGTGGTAATACGCCTACCCATTCCCTAGTATCGATCACGGGCCCACAGATCGAGTCGTGACACGTCTACTTGTTCTAATTCCATCATCATGGCCTCATTGTATTCTATAGGCTGCAAACCATTCTACTTTGCTACCTCGATGAAGGTACCACTACCTTCATAGGTAGGTAACATAACATCATGACCATAAGAGAAAATGGACTCACACCTGTAGAACTCCTTTTAGATATTCGATAGACCCATAGAGTTTCATAAATGATTCTTGGCCAATCTCTGGGATTATCTTCTAGCATTTTCTTTAAAATTCTGGTAAGAATTTTATTTGATGCCTTTACTTAACCGTTGGTTTGCTTATAGAACGGAGTACATTTAAGGAGCTTTATTTCATAATCTTCTACAAACTCCTTAATGTCCTCCCATCAACATGATTCCTTGGTAATAGTGATAGACTATGGAATGCCAAATATATGAATTATATATTCCTTGATGAACTGGATCATGTCTTTTGTTCTACTTTTTGCATAGCGATTATCTCCACCCATTTGGTAAAATAATCAGTAGCTATAATAATGAAACTATGACCTTTAGATGAAGCTCGATAAATTATATCTATTAAATCAATAGCCCATCCCCTAAAGGCCTATGGTTTGATAATTGAATCTAACTCATCCTCTGGAGCTTTTTGAATGTTTCCATACTTCTAACATTGTTGGCATCCTTTGGCATAATTTATACAATCTCTTAGTATAGTTGGCCAAAAATAGCCATGGCTCCTAATTAGCCATCTCATCTTAACTCCTACTTGATGTGCTCCACAAACACCTTCATGTACTTGTTTTATCACTTCCATTACATATGGAAATCCCAAGCATCTCAACAATAGTCCATCATGATCTTTCTTGTATAATTCTTCTTTCAATAAGACATAATTCTAAGCTTGAATCTTTATTTTGTGAGGCATCTTCCTTCCAAGGCATTTAAGATACTTTTTCAAATCGTTCCTCCAATCTTTTACAATTCCTGCATCTAAATTGAAGGATTTTACGTTAATTCCTCTCTCCACAGTTGATGGATATATTCTTTTTTCCACCACAATCAGCTTTTGAGTGAGCTCCTCACTCATCCTAATGCCTGAAGCTATTTGAGCCAATTCATCTGCTTTCCAATTCTCTTCTCTAGATATATGTAAAAAAAGAGACCTTAAATGAATCAATAACTTGAGTAGCATTGGTAAAATAAAATGGGTAAAGACAAACTACTATATTTATACTCCCTTGATAATTGTTTGAGAACTAGCTGAAAATCCCTAATCCCCAATCACCATCACTTCTTTTGCTCCTAACTCCTACAAGATCTCCAACCCAATTACAAGGGCTTATACTCAACTTGATTGTTTGTACTATCAAAAGCTAAGTTAAATGATAATGTTGTTTTAGTTCCACTTGATGATGTAATGATGACTCCTGCTCCTGCAATCTTTTATGTACTTGATCCATCAAATTTCAAGACCCATGTTCGTACTTCCATATTATTTATTAGTAATTCCTGTGTTTTATTTCATCTAAGCTTTAAGGAAGGGTGGTCAGTTAAGAAATTGGCCTATGCTTGTCTTTACATAAATTCTTAAAAGAAATAAGTCAATGAAAATTTAGTTAAGGTCAGAGACCATTTATTTATTTTGCCAGTGATTAGTGGCTTATTAAGCATGTATTTCACGAAGTCAGTTTGAGATACCACATATACCCTTGATTTGAAGAGATGATGCCTTAATTTTGTGCAGGCAAAATAAAGAGCCAAATAAGCCTTTTCAACTGGTGAATGCTTGACTCCAATAGGAGTTAAAAATCTACTTAAGTAATAAATGGTCTACTCATGTCCTATAGAGTTGTTTTGTGCTAATAAAGAAGTTATAGATTCATTTATAGCTGATAAATATAACTTAACCGGAAATCAATTCCTATGAGGCATTAAAACTGGCGGTTTTGTCAAATATTCTGACCTTTCCAAACGCATTTTGATAGTGCTCCTCCCATATGAATTCCTCTACTTGCATTAGTTTGAGTAGGTTTGAGAATTCTTTGGTTTTTCTTGCCACGTTAGGAATAAATCTCCTTAAATAGTTTACCTGACCTATAGACCTCTAGAGCTCCTTTTTACTCCTCACAAGAGCAGAATGATAGATTCTTTAATAGTGAAAGCTGAGACACTGGAGTCATTGAAAACAATAAGCCAGACTTGATCCTAGCTCCACAGTACCAAGAATCTTAACCTAGGTCGAATGAAATCTAAACCTAAGCTCTGATACCAACTTTGTCACGACTCGATTTGTGGGCCCGTGACCGGGACTAGGGAATGGGTAGGCGTAAGGCCATCGAATCCCGTAGTAAGCCTGACACTCATTAACTTAATTAGATCTCATCTGATATTACTGATATCACAATAAATCTTAACCATTAAATTCTACATATTAAATTAGGTCTGCCGAAGAATTTGGCAAGGCCCGAAACTACAATAATTTACAATTAATAAGTCTATTATTTCTATTGCGGAGAATCTAAGATTTTACAAGTTAACATACCAAACCAAATTCATCACCCGATGATGAAGGAGTCGGGTTGCTAGATAAGAGCCGCGGGAAGACTAACAATCACAGATATGAAAAATAGTAAAATCGAGACTGTCAGTCTCGGGAGTGAGTTAAAATCATATATCCAAGGAAAAACAGTTACAAACACTTCAATAACACATTTATTTAATTTGAAATAAATACTAAGTTATGCAAAAATAAACGTGTCATGTCATGCTTAAATAAAATAATTTTCACATACTACGTGACGGAGTACCTCAGCAGAACCCTAATCCCAACACTGAACATCTCGACTCTCTCTCATTCTAACAGAACTGGCGCCTAGAGAGCGAGGCTCGATCGTGGTCCTTAAATCCAGTTCAGACACTTAATTATCACTAACACTCTTAGCCTTTCGGCTTTCTTACTCCAATAAGACTGGTGCCCAGAGAGCGAAACTCGATCAGGGTCCTTAACACTAGTCTGGTCACTTAGGTTTCCAAATAAGCCGGCGCCTAGAGAGCAATACTCAACCAGGGACCGTTACTCCGGCAAACACACTCTACTAAGCCCAGAGAGCGATGCTCGACCAAGGCAAGTCCTAAATTTACCATTTTACCCCTTTTCTATCACTCTCGGATTTATATTGGTACACTCCTCAAAATAGTATGTTCTACTGCCGTCCCATCCCGAGTTATCAGACAATAATAAATTCAATGATGAAGAACATGACATATATGATTAGTAATCAAAGAGCGTGGTATATGAATAGTAATTAAATGAATAATTTAAACTTGCAATCAATTAATTACAATAGCTATTTAAAATTTATGCATGACACGTGCATAACAGATATATGACTTTACTCATATTTTTGACGACCTCCTAGCTCTTCTCCGATGCCTCAGTCGGAGCGAGCCGAACTGACGGATTATCTAATCATGGAAAATAATTTATCAATAACGCTGAAACAGTTGACAATTAACCCTAGGTCTAGATTCCTAGGACTGATTGTCTAAAAATCTCGACTTGAGTAAATTCTACCGAAAATTAGGCAGAACCTCCCCTATAATACGAACATTTACCCCCCCTAAAACGGGTCTAGTACCTGTCAGAAAACACTTTAACGGGAGTCGGGTCTCCAAGACTTCACTATTTTTCCGACTCCGCCACACATCACAAAACACGACCTAAGGCAGGTAGTCCAACACAATTATTTTGACTCACAATATTTTCTGATACTCAACACAATTCAATAAACATATAACTCTACCAAAGAATTCTAAAATCAACGGGTCAGAGAATTATCGAGACGCTTGATCGCTCGGTCGACTCGCCTCCAACTGCCGGAGTCCGATCGAAGATTTGAACGCACCAATGGACTCGAAATGACGCGCTGATGACGATCTCCGCTTTAGATTTTCCGATCCGACCCCCGATCATCCAGAGGGATTTATAAACGATCTCGGTCGTCAATTTACAAACGGAGTCCGATCGCCACGAAACCGGTGCCATTGTGAAGCTTGAGCCGAGGAAAGTCCAAATATGCCTTCCAATAGGCCAAAGCATGCCGAAAAATCCAGAAAACACCGGCTGCCCCTTCTTTCTCTCTCCACCGGATCTTCTAATTCCAAACACCAAATGCGTCGCCGCTGCCTCCAAAAGAAAGCTCACTCTCTGAAAAGCCGATCGCCATCCTTAGTGCCGGCAGACACGTCATGGACGGCGCTGACAACCGCCTCTTCTTCCTTCCGCTTTCCATCTCTCTTCTCCGTCTGCTGCCGCTGCCCACGCCGACACTAGCAACGCCTTCAGCCGGCATCGCGGCGCCTTCGGAACTCGACACCACCGGCTGGACAACACTCCCTCTCCTCCTTCTTCTTCCCCTGATCCCTTCCTTTCTTCTTTTCTTTTCTTTCTTCTCTACATCAATAAAGGGTCCCTGAACTTTTCTTTCTTACCATTTGGTCCTCAACTTTTTTAATTATAACAATTTCATTCAGTAAAAATTTCAATTAACCCCTAAACTTTCCTTTAGCTTTACAATTAAGCCCCTAACTATTTAATTTGAGTCAAATTAGAATTATTGAAAATACAATATTACATATTTACCCTTGTTTTTAAATGTAAAATTATTAAAGTGCCATTGCCAACATATTTAGTTACAAAAATATAAAACATACAAATTTTCATTAAAACCCCATATTAATAAAATTATACCTTTAATCCTTATTCCAAATTAATTTTCCAATTTAATCCTAATACACAATTAATTTAATTAATCAATTTGATAAATATTTTCTAATTAAAATTTAATACCATTAGCTAATTAAAATGCCCTTTTCCCCGAAAATTCTTTTATACAATATCCTTTACAAATTCTTCTATAACTCTCAAATATAGAATTTAATTTATATATATTCATTTGAGGGAAAAATTTGAATAACCAAAAATATGGTTTATTTCTCAAAGAATTTACTTAATTAATTTCTTAAAAATCAAATTAATTGGATATAGAAAATAACTCTAAAATTTGTCTAGCATTAAAATTTCCATTTAAATCATTCTAATTTAAACCAAATAAAAATAAAGTAAAATTAATTTTAATAAAAACTCATTTATTAATTATTATTAGTATTATCATTACTAAAGGAAAATTTCGGATATTACAAGTAGCATACCATGTGAATGCAGTGCCAATCAAAGAGTTAGGAAACAACCTTAATTTAAAATTTGTAAAATATTTATAATTAGCTAGTTCACCATATTTTATAGTAAACCTAGCTATATGTTCAAGAGTTGACTAACCACTTTCTCCTAAAAATAATGCAAAACCTAGAATCTTGTACTTTCTGGGATATAGGTTGTCTGTGTCAATTGTATTAGGATAGGGCTTGTAAAATTCTGACCTTTCCACTTGCCTTAACCTTGGTCTATAAGGCTCTCGAACCACATCTCTTACAGCTTCTATACTTGTCACTTAAGGTGGAAGTTGGACAAGAGGTCTTGGTTGGTATTCTTGATGCCCTATGTTGTTTAACATCACTGGAGGCATGCTCTCCCAGTTTAGGATTTTGCATTCTTTCCTTATCATACATCATTGGTTGATTAGCAAGATTAGTAGCTGTAAAAATTTTGCGTGGTAACATAGGTCTACCTATTTGAGGGCAGCCAATAGGCACATCTCCTCTTGGTAAGCCTTCATCCCTCCTATTAGGGGGGAACGTAGCTTTCATCTCGAACAGGTAGGGCTTGGGGCCTTGGAGCATCAATCCCTTCTTGAGAGCATGTGGAGTATTGCCCTCATTGTTCTCCAATTGCATTCTGTCTCAAGGTTTATGATAAAAATATCCTAGCCTCTTGATCTAAGATTTAATTGAGGTAAATTAGAAGTAACTTTCTCAACAATATTAGCCATGGTGGTGCTAAATTGCTGTAACAAATCATCAATTATTTTTTTCTAGCTCTCCATGAGGTTATTATGAGCCTCTTCCATTTACTTACGAGAAACCTCTGTTTGCATGTTTAAAGCATCAATCAAAGGGTTAGTATCAGAAATCTGGACTATAGGTAAAATATTACTGCCCCCTAACAACAATATTTTCTAGTGGAGGTATTAGCATTTCATGTGGCTGAACATCTTGAGGTGCCATATTCTTTTCAGTTTATTCCACAATTTGAGGAACAAAACCTTTTTGTCCTGCTTCATCAGGAATGACCTTGATATCTTTGGACCCCATAACGTCTTTTTCTAATAATACTTATTATTTTAGGCACCATAAGAACCGGTCCCATCGAGCATGACTTCTAAATCAGATTTTTTGTGAATTCCTAAGCTCCTTTGACAGTCTGCTTAGATTCTCAAGCAACACCATAAGAATTAAGTGAATAATAGTAAATAATTATAAAATAAATCAACTAAAGGACTTGTATTTAATTTGCTAAAAAGTTGCATGAACAACTCAGTGTTTGAAATAAATGCAAAGAAATAAATAAATAAATAGTTTACTGGAAACTAAAATATTTGTAGAGAATTCTTGAGTATTTGAATATCGTTGTGTAGTTGTTATTGTTAATTGTTGATGTTGGGATCTCCTTATGTTCCATGCTTCTGTCTTTTTATAGGAACCTCCAAGTTTCAGTTTTCTTGAGGAGTTACTTCTATCTTTTCCTTAATAGAATTCCATTATCTCCTTCTACTTTAGAAGTGAGGATAACTACTTATATAACTTCTTCCATTACTCTTCTTTTGTGTATCTTTAGTCGTTACTTTTAATTATTAACTAATTAAGCTAACAAATTAATTAAATTTAATTAATTAGTTAGTTAGTTAGTTAATTAGATTAATAATTATTGTCTTTTAGTTTCTAGGCTTTTAGTTTTATTTCTTTGGACTCAACAATTTGTTAATAGATATTCATTATTAATGACCACCACATTTATTAATTTATTTAAATAGATATATATAATATAGATATATTATAATTTGTCTCTATAGTTAGTAAATAAAAAAACTGTCAAGCTAAAATTATTTTATAAAAATTTATATTATGCTACAAATATTTTTTTAATAAAATAAAATTAAAAAACAATGAATATTTAATTCCTTATTAATGAATATAACTCAATGAATATGGAGTATCGATTTAATGCACATAAATTTTAAAGAAATTTCGTGTTTTACCTGACCGGACTACAGTAAACTGTGGTATGGGGTGTGGGATATGAAGCCTCCAAAATTAGCATCCCCGCACTAGGGACTATAAGTCCAAAATATGGGGACCGGCTATTAATTAATTTTGTAGCGTGAGGCAAATAATGAACTTCTTTTTTCATCAAAGTCAAATGTTAAATTAATAAAAAAATTACTATAAATTGCTAAAGAATATGGTCTCATGAAATTCTCTTGATGATTTGGATTAACAAATGTTTATTGAAAATGTTTAATAGTAAAAATGTTTGGTTTTAAGGATGATAGTTGTAAATTATATAAATTTTTATTTTTATAATGAATATAAAGAAACTATACTCTTTTAGATCTATTGGGAATTGGAAAAAAAAGGAAAACAACTCTTGACAGCAAATAGAATCATCAAATTAATTTAGGCATCTACTTAAAAACCAAATTTAGGCATCAAATTAATTTTGCCTTGTTGTTGGAGATAAAAGTATGAGGTTGCTAAACTCCTCACGTTTTAAGAATCCTAAAGGTTGGTATTATAGTTTTGAAAGAAGTTTTGAGATCTTACAAGTATAAGAAGTTATGACTTCTAAAGCTAAACGTTACAAATAAATAATTGACTTTTATAACAGTAAGATTAACTAGAGATGAAAAAGGGTTAGTCGGGTCGAATTTGAATAAAATAATTTTTGATTTGGTGATTTTGTATTTGGGTTTTTTTTAGATTCGGGTAATTTCATGTTCGATAATGTTGGATGCTGATAATTTTGAGTTTGGATTGGACTAAGTTTGGATCATTGTGGCCCTGTTTTTTTTTCGGGTGCAAATCATTATAGGTTCGAATAAAATCTAGTTTGAAATGTTTGAGAATTCAAATTAATCTATCGGATTCGTGTTAAATTTCTGCATTAACTTATCTGCTTTATTTTTTAATCTTATAAATTTTATCTAGTTGAAATTTTATCTAGTTGAAATTTTCTAAAAAAAATTTATTTGAAGATCCGGAATTTAAATTTTCTGTACTAGTGGTGGACCATCTTCTGTCTCAAATCCGCATGACCACCTCTTTATTGAACTATCATTTCGTTTACTTTAGTTATTTATTTGAAAATTAAAGAAAACAAATAAAAAATATAAATTTCTGTTGATAAATATAAAATTGTTAATTCAAAATGGCGTCAGTATCGAAAATTTATTTCATTAATTTTTGTTATTAATTAAGTTTCTTGAATTTCAAAAGAAAACGCTTAAAATTATTAGTTTAATTTTCTACTTATTATTTTTAGTCTTAAATATCTTTTCCAGGAGAAATACAACATAAAATATTCATTTTCTCTTTTCTTTTTCTAAAAACTTAAAATAAAAAATAAACCAAATTACAAGATCTATTTCTTAACTTAGATAATCTTATTTGATTACTTGTTAATACTTTTAGTTTTGGATATATATATATAATTCCAAACTATTTATTTTATTTAATAATTAAGAATTTATAAAAAGATTAAAAACTTAGAGATGATATTACCAAAAATATTTCTTAAATTTTTATTTCAAAATAAACTATATTAAGAAAAATAGTTTCGAAAGTATTTATATATATGATAATTAAATGATACAAAAATATTATTTTTATTTTAATAGAAAATTACATTTCTAATTATTTTAGATTTTGAATAAAATTGTATGGTTATAAATTTAGGTATTATCATATCTTATTTTATTGGTCTTGGATTCAGATTATTTCGAGCTCGGATCGTTTTTGGTCTCAAATCACTCGAGTCTCAAATTATTTCAATCTCGGATTGCTTCTAGTTTAAATCATTTCGGATTCGTGTGGTTTCTATTTCAGTTCAAATTTTTTAATTTTTTATTAAAGCTCGGGTTTGGACAATTCTAATTTTGACAAGTTGGATATTTAGAGTTCGTTTGCGATCTCTACGATTAACTATCTTATATTCATTGTCTTTTTAAGCTCTAAACTTTTTTGTACGATTCAATTAAACTCATATTCAAATTGTTTTTGACCCGGGTTAAGAACTAAAACTACTATAAAACAGTGAATGACATGTAAAATATCCTTTAACATGTAAAAATATGAAAATACAAATTTAAGTATTTAAATCTAAGAAATTCGAAGGTGATATGAGTTAGGTAAGCTTTTAAGAACTGCTAATATTTGATACATCTACGGTAACAATCATAACATATATAAAGTGGGAAAAGGGAGTATATACAAATTTACTAAAATAGTCTTATTAATTATTTAGTTAATTAATTGAACATTAATTAATTTTATTAAAAATATAGTATAATAATTTATTAAGTATAAGTCTAATTCTAATTCTATTAGGATTTCAACATTAGTTGTCTAACTCTATTAGGATTCAATATTGGTTGTCTAACTCTATTAGAATTTCAACATTAGTTGTAAAATAGGATCTTTAAATAATATTTGGCAAAATAAATTCAATAACAATTAGGATATACATGCATAACCATACTAAAGTGCTATAATCAATTTTCATTTAGATATTTTTAATTTAATTTTTGTTAGGGTAAAAGATTAATATTAAATTAGATAATTCTATAATTATAATCTCAAATAAACTAATAAAAAATCTAAATACTATATATTGAGTATGAATATATTTAGAGATTCATAAAACTCATTATAGACGTCTAATCTATTTTAAAGTTTGCGTCAGATTCTTAAAAGAATATATAAATATATAATTAATAATATCTTAATTAAAATCTTATATAATTTTATTAAATTTATTAATGAAATATTTTCTTACAACATGGGAATATAAGTTCTTTAAAGTAGAGTTTTAGTTATATAAGAAAATTATGAAATATATTTATTACCCTTAGTTGGATCTTAAACTAAAATAAAAATACAACACCTATACTAGAATTTGGCTAATAGAAGAGCGTATTAACGAGTTCAATATTAATACTCACGTGCATTGCACATGTGTGAAAATTATTTATTTATTCATTTAATTTCGTAATATGATAAATAATACAATAAATTTAAATTTAAATGAAAACTATAATTAAAATTTATTTATTTAATAGTGCTATGAGCAATGCATATCATTTAGAATAATGAATTATTAAATCATCATTAAGATTTAATAGTAATTTCAAATTAATTGACATTTGTAATATCCGGAATCTTTATATATTTAATAATGAGTTTTTATTTAAGTTAATTTTAGCTTTATTTTTATTCGGTTTAATTGGAATGATTTAAATGCAAATTTTGAATTTTAATGTTAGACAAATAAATGAGTTATTTTCCATATCCAATTAGTTTGATTTTTAAGGAGTTAATTAAGTAAATTATTTGAGGAATAAATTTTTTTTTGGTTATTCAAATTTTCCCCAAATGCATATTTATATAAATAAAAATTATATTATATATTGAAAAATTTTGGTAGAAATTGTAAAGGATATTTTTATAAAAGAATTTTGGAGAAATTGGTATTTTAATTGGCTAGTGGTATTAAAATTTAAGTTGGAAAATAATTAGTAAATTGGTTATTTAGTTTAATTGTGTGTTAGGACTAAATTGAAAATTTATTTTGGAATAAGGATTAAAAGTATAATTTTATTTTTATGGGGTTCTAATGGAAATTTGTGAGTTTAGTATTTTTGTAAATAAATATGTCGGTCAGACGTATTTATGTAATTATGTATTTTCAATAATTCTGATTTGGCCCAAATTAAATAGTTAGGGACTTAATTGAAAGAATAAAGGAAAGTTTAGGGGTTAAATTGAAATTCTGCAGGATGAAATTGTAAGTAATTAAGAAAGTTGAGGGACCAAATTGTAATACGAAAAAGTTCAGGGGTCAAATATCAGTATTAAAAGGAATGGAATCGGGGAAGAAGAAGAAAAAGGAAGAGAGATGTCGGGAGAGAGAGCGCTAGCAGAGGAGGGAGCTGCGGCTGGGGCCGTCCGTCTCGAGGCGTGAGGTCGGCCGGCATGGCCAGAAGTGGCACAAGCGGGCGATGGCGGCAGCCTCGCGAGGAGGAAGAGGGTCAAGCATCCTTGCCACGGCAGGCGCTTCCGGCTTGCGTCACGATCTTGGTGCCGATCGACTCCTCTCGGCCTTAGCTTTGTTTTGGCATCGGCGGTGTCGACAATGGTGGTCGTAAACAAAGGTTCATGGTAGAGACAGAAAATGGAGGCAGCCGAGCTTTATGGGCATTTCTGGCGAGCTCCGACGAGCTATGGATGATCGGAGGACATATCCCGAATCTCCTCAGCTCAAGCTTCGTATTGGCACCAGTTTCGTGGCCATCAGACTTCATTTGCAAATCGACGGTCAAGATCGTCCGTAAATCTATCCGGATGATCGGGTGTCAGATCGGAAAATCGGAAGCAGGGATTGTCATCAGCGCGTCGTTGTGAGTCCGATGGTGTGTTCGGATCGTCGATCGGACTCCAGCGGCCGGAGGCGAGTCGACCGAGCGTCTCGATAATTTTTCTCTAGCCCGTAATTTTGGAATTCTTTGATTTAATTTGTGTGTCTATTATTGTGTTAAGTATTTGATGATATTTGTGAGTCAAAAATAATTGTCCGGTTGCACGCCTCGTGTTTTTATGCCGTAGCGTAGCCTGGAAAATAGTGAAGTTTGGGGACCTGACTCCCATTGTTTGGATTGTTGGATTATTGAAGTGTTTTTCTGGCAGGTCCTGGACCCGTTTTTACGGGGGGTAATGTCCGTGTTGTAGGGGAGGTTCTGCTGGATTTTCGGTAGAATTCTCCCGAGTCGAGATTCTTAGACAATCAGTCCTAGGAGTCTAGACCTAGGATTAATTATCGATTGTTTCAGCATTTTGATAAATTGTTTTCCATTATTAGATGATCTGTCTGTTCGGCTCGCTCCAACCGAGGCACCGGAGCAGAGCTAGGAGGTTGCCCAATTCTATGAGTTAAAGTCATTTAATCATTACACTATTACTAAGTTCGATTTTAATATGCTATTTTAGAATTTGTGCTTAATATATTATTAGTATAGCAAAATAAATGATTTCACTTGTTATTAATTATTGAAATAATATAAATATTATTATTAGTAACGTTATAATAATACAAACGTTATTATTTTTCCCTCACGAATTGCATGTTGTTTTACCCTAAATCTTTAATCTTTACTTCGATATGTGTGTTGGATGATTTCATTAGACAATGATATTTTTTTAAATGTGATGATTGCGATTTGAGAATGTGGCTTTCGTAGACCATGCCACCTGATGGGTTACATCAGAACCGCGTGCGCACCGGTAATGATCATGGACATGTAATAAGATTTTTATGTGTTCGCCTTGATCGAGCATGGCTCTCTAGGCTGAATTGAGTAAATTGCGGTAATAAGATTATTATGAGTTTTGCCCTGGTCGAGCATGGCTCTCTGGGTGATTTGAGTGAGATGCCGGAGTAAAGGACCCTGGTCGAGCTTCGCTCTCTGGGCGCCGGCTTATTTGAATATTAAGTGACCGGACTAGAGTTAAGGACCCTAGTCGAGCTTCGCTCTTTGGGCACCAGTCCTATTGGAATGAAATGCCGGAGTAAAGGTCCCTGGTCGAGCATTGCTCTCTAGGTGCCGACATATTTGGATACTTAAGTGACCAGACTGGAGGTAAGGTCCCTGGTCGAGCATTGCTCTCTGGAGGTAATTGTCAGTCTGAACTATTTGGAAATAATGCCAACAATCCTAAAGTGCATCAGGGCTTTCACTCCATATACACAACAAAAGGTGGCGCTTCCCCTTACACCATCACTAGCGCTAGAGAGCAGGTGAGTCTCAATCTTTCTAATCATGAATGTTTTTGAGTCTCAATCTTAATGGTTCTAGTTCAAAACCAAGTCAGAGCCTATTAATTAAAAAAGAAATCTATGCAGGTTTTAAAGGAAATCATTACATTGCTGGAGAAATATAAGGACGAGGAAGTCAGTATAACTATAACAGGCCATAGCATGGGTGCAGCAATCGCCCAATTGAACGCAGTGGACATTATACTTAATAAATATAACTACCCCACAGGCCAGGCAGACAAGCCAATTCCAGTCACAGCCATTGTGTTCGCTAGCCCCCGCGTTGGAGATAGAGGATTTAAGCAGCTCTACGATGAACTCAAAGTCAAAGCTCCTGTTCGAATCTTGCGGATAGCAAATGCCGATGATGATATTACTATTATTCCAAGAATATTCTATGTCCCTGTTGGAGAAGAGCTGATAATTGATACTACCAAGTCCCCATTTCTAAAAGATGTCAAGAAAACAGTACATGATCTGGAGGTTTACCTTCATGGAGTTGCAGGCTTAACGCAGGGAAGTGGAAATGATTTTGAGTTTGCCATTAGCCGAGATCATAAACTTATAAACAAAAACACGGATGGCCTAAAGGATGAATATAAGATACCAAGTAATTGGTGGACAGAAGAATAAAGCTATGATTCAACTGGATGATGGGTCTTGGAAGTTGGATGATTTTGTTCCTGATTCTCCAACTGCATGATAATTCTGGGGAATCAGAGATGGGAGTTTGTTTGTGTCGCTATTGTAAGAATATGAAGATAATGCCTAGAATAAAGAGTTGATCAACTCTGGCCAGGGCACATCCAGAGTCTTGGAAATAATAAACTTGAATTTAACGTGCTTAATATTGTCAAGTGATGAGTCTCTTGTAAATGTGTGAAGTTGTTAAAGAATCTAAATACATAAAACATTATGCTTGTGTTTCCTGTATCAAGAGTCTAATATATGAAATTCTAATATCTAAAAATACATAATTTTACTATTATAAATAGTCTTGTATTTCTCACATACGACGATGCTACCACATTGAGCCCGTTGCCGGAGAAGAAAATCAATTTATTGCTTATGTAGCTTACCGAAAAATATTTTGTGATGTACAATTATTTAAAAATTATATTGAATTTTATAAATTTTACAATTCAAAGCACCGTTTGAAAATCCGGCATAATCTTGTTGATGTAGCATCAGTGTTGGCTGAGTTACTCCACATAAATGCCACGTCCATAATCTCACCTTTATTTAATTGCAAATAAAATCACGAATTTTGATTTTCTTTGCAATTTTATCATTGATATTTTAATATTTGATAAATTGGTATATAAATTTCAACATTTAATATTTAAAATATAATTCAATTAGAATAAGTAAATAACAAATTTTATTATAATAATAGAATAATTAAAATTAAAATATTTAGTAATTAATATAAAAATTTAATTGCAATAAGAAACCTATGTATTTAACTCGACAAAGTGTGAGACCCCATAGGAACTCTCCTAAAAAGAATCTCCTATCTTACTAACACTAATAAGTAATATATATTAACCATTTTCTTTTAATGAAAATTAAGATAAATTTATAAAAAGTATTTATTCATATATTATGAAGTAAAAAAATAAATTTTAAATTATATTAAGCAATTAAGTATTGGTATGAAAAAGTTTTAATATATTAAATAATTACAAAATTATAGATTATAAATCATAAAAATTTATTTTAGAACCTATTTGTGCTTTATAATTTTATAATTAATTAATATTAATATTAAAATCACATTTATGATTTTCTTAAATAATTTTTACTAATTTAGAAATAAAAAGAATTATCACTCGTTTACCTTTTTATTTATTTTTATATTTTTTATTTTAATTAAATGCATAACTTCCTTATTGTAGTTAAATCATATATTCAATTATTAAAGATTTTAATTTTTATATTTTTTCTTATTATAATTAAATTTTTTATTTACTAATTTTAATCGAAATGAGTATTCACGTACCGATAATTTAAAATTTAAAAGTCGTGACCAAATTGCATGTGAAAAAACTTCAGATACCTCAGAAAGGGGAAAAAGAGATTAGAGACTGCTGAGAGAGGACAATTCGTTGCAATAATAGTCTGCAAAATAGGAAATTCTTGCTTAAACTTGGTGTATAGGAGAGTAACACGTATTATGAGTATTTTATACTTTGGTATTGCACACTTGACAAATACTCTATTATTTAAAATTAATAACATATATTTATACTAATTATTTATCGATTTGGTGTATAGGTAGAAATATATACCAAGACTATGCAAGAAATTTTATTGCAAAACTATTTGTGCCCATATGTAAACTCATCTCTTATTAAAGGAAAAAGCATCTTTAGCCCCTGCAATTTTATTTTTTTTGACAATTTTCTTGCACTTTTATTTGTTCATATTGAGTCATTGTACTTTTATTTTTATCAATATTAGGTCTTTTATACATACATGTATACATATACCTACACATATATTTACATATACATACACACATATGTATATATAATACATAAATATCTACATATATACATACACACATACACATACATATATATATATATATATATAATATGATTTCTTTTATTAATCTCTTTTAATAAAATCAACACTATGTTATCATTCATCATAACTGCTAACAGTGTAACACATATAGTATTATTATACTAAGATATAAAAGAATATTATACTAAATCACGTTAAAAAATATTATAATGCTCGACCTAACATATTAGCGTTATTAACTTGTGATTATGTGGTGCTAGTATGACATTAATTATGTTTATTAAATAATCTTCACTAATTTTTATATCTTTTAACTAATGAATATGATATAAAAAAATCTTATACCATATTGTTATGTAGTAGAATTTAAGTTTTAACTTGAGGTTTTTAATTTTAATTAATAGATCTCACTTTTATTTTTAAGATTCTATATTAATAAGTATATGTATTATCTTATTATGTCTAGAAACATAAGACAATTTTTTAAAATTTGGATAGATTATGTAGTTTAATTTGTACTTTTATAATATCAAAATTCAATTTTTATATGAAAATAAATATATCATATATGAATATAATAAATTCTTTATTAATAAATTAAAGAAATATATTACATATAAATTAAAAATTAAACTATGTACTTTTAAGCAAAACTATGTAGTTTCAAGGTAATCTACATAGTTTTAAATAAAACTACATAGTTTTGAGTACAACTACATAGTTTAAATGTACCAAATTAAAAAAAATCTAAATGAAACTACATAGTTTTGAGTAAAACAACATAATTTTTATGTACCAAACTAAAGAAAACCTAATTAAACTATATAGTGTTGAGTAAAACTATGTAGTTCTGTGAAAAGATAATGAAGAATGTTGTATATTGAAAAATAAGAATTTTAAGTCTTTTACAGTGTAAAGGATGATATATATACATGATTTTCTTATTGAGTTTTTATCCTAACGGTTACCTAACGACTCTTTCTGAATAGGGTATGGGTTGAAGTGACCTTTCCTGCTTTGCAGGAAAGGATGCTCCTTTTTACCCTGAGGTGGTCTATGATGATAGGTCTGCACAAGCAACCTAGCTTGTGCAGCTTCTGAGACCACAGTTTCTTTTCCTGTTTCTTCAACACTCCCCCTCAAGGTGGGTTTGAGTAAGTTTATGGAACCCATCTTGCGGAGGATCGAATGATGATTCTGCTTATCAAGGGCCTTTGTGAATATGTCTGCCAGTTGGTTTTGACTTCTGATGTAGGGGGTCTCAATCTCTCCTTTTTGAACCTTTTCCCTAATGAAGTGGCAATCGACTTCAATGTGTTTGGTTCGTTCGTGAAACACCGGATTTGATGCGATATGTCGAGCAGCTTGATTATTGCAGTGCATTTGCATTGGTTTTTTACCTTCAACTTTCATATCCTTGAGGACTTGTTTGATCCAAATGAGTTCGCTCGCAGTGGAAGCCATTGCACGATATTCAGCTTCGGTGCTTGATCTGGCCACTACACTTTGTTTTTTACTTTTCCATGTCACCAAGTTTCCTCCTACAAAGATACAGTAACCGGTGGTTGATTTCCTGTCACAACTTCCAGCCCAATCTGCATCAGAAAAACCAACTATGTTAGTAGTATTGTTCTTCTTCATCTAGATTCCTTGTCCGGAAGTTCCCTTAAGATATCTAAGGATTCAATCTATAGCTTCTAGATGACTGGTGTGAGGGGCATGCATAAACTGGCTCACTACACTAACTGAAAATGAAATGTCAGGTCTAGTGACAGTAAGATAAATTAATTTTCCTACCAAGCGCTGATAGTGCCCCTATATTGGTTAAGGGGTCTCCATCTTCTAAGTTGAGTTTAATTTTGGTTTCCATAGGTGTGATGGCAGGTTTGGCGCCTATTTTCCCAGTTTCTTTCAAGAGGTCGAGGGTATATTTTCTTTGAGATAGAAATAAGCCCTTGTTGGACTTTGCCATTTCTATGCCTAGAAAATATGATAGTTGACCAAGATCTTTGATGTCGAATTCTTCTTTTAGACTTTGTTTGACATCCTCTATACCTTGATCATTATTCCCTGTTATTATAATATCATCAACATACACTAAGATAACAATGGTGAGATTAAAAGTGTTTTTAACGAACATGGATGAATCAGATTCACATTTACTTAAATTAATACTTAATAGATTGAGTTTGGCATACCATGCTCTCGGGGATTGTTTTAGGCCATTGATAGCCTTCTTTAGTTTATATACCATGGAAGTGTCTGAGGTTGACTTATGACTAGGAGGTAGTCTCATGTAAACTTCCTCTTCTAATTTACCTTGTAGGAAGGCGTTCTTGACATCCATTTGAAATAGGTTCCAACCCTGATTGATTGCTATTGAGAGAAGAATTTTGACCGTATTCATTTTGGCCATTGGAGCAAATGTCTCTTGATAATCAACTCCATAAGTTTGAGTGAAGCCTCGGGCTACAAGTCTAGCCTTGTATCTCTCAATAGTGCCATTACTATTGTACTTGATTATGTATATCCATTTGCATCCCACGGGTTTTTTATTTTTTGGAAGAGAAACAATACTTCATGTATCATTTTTCTCTAAGGCACGAAGTTCTTCTTCCATAGCCTTACACCATTTAGGGTCGGTGTTGGCTTCGTAGAAATTTGTGGGTTCAGTGTGGTTTGAGATCTGACAGAGGTAGTTGCGATATTGATTAGATAAGACTTTTTAAGAAAGGAACTTTTGAATTAGATATGTTACCGTATGAGACACATAGTCTCTAAATTTTACAGGAGGTATGGATTGGCAAGTGGATCTTCTTAAGGCAATTTCTTCTTCGTGAGGCCGAGTTTCTCCCCCTGAAGAAAGTGGTCTTGAGACAGAAAAAGACTCCCCCTGAGGTTGATGGTCCAGTTCTGAGCTGCTAAGAGAAGAATTAGAGTTAAGTGGAAATAAAGACTGACACGGTATAGGAGGAAAAACAGCATCGGTGGAGGGTGAGTAGTAGGGTTCAGTTTCCACAAAGGTGACATCACGGGAAACATAAGCTTTGTGGGTTAAAGAATCATAGCATTTGTATCCTTTTTGGGTGGAGGAATAGCCTAGAAATATGGTTTTGACCGAACTTTTGTCTAGCTTGTGTGAGCGCTTGATATGAACATAGCAAACACATCCAAAAACCCGGAGGTGGCCTACTTCTATTTTATGGCTTTTGATGACTTCTAGAGGGTTGAGATTTTTTAAGGTGACAGCAGGCAGCCGATTTATGAGATAGGCTGCAGTTAACAAGGCATCCGACCAAAATATAGAAGGGACATGATTTTGAAAAAGGAGAGTGCGAGCGACATTGAGAAGATGTCGATTTTTGCGTTCAGACACTCCATTTTGCTCGAGGGTATTAACACAAGTGGTTTAATGTATGATGCCATGATGCTTAAAAAAGGTGGAAAAATTTTGATTTACGTACTCCGGGAGCGGAAAATTTTTAATTGTGCATTATACTGATTTTTGATGAAATTGAAAAAATCTTGAAAGCGAGAGAAAACTTCATTTTTGCCTTTTAATAAGTATATCCAGGTGGTACGAGAGTAATCATCAATAAAGGTGACAAAATAGCGAAAATGATTATAAGCAGTAACGGGGGCAGGTCCCCAAACATCTGAATGAATTAAATCAAATGCATTTTCAGACACACTAGATGACAAGGAAAAAGGTAGTCGCGTGTGTTTTGAAAATTTACACACATCACAATTGCTAGAATTTAAATTTGAACAAAGTAATTTATTTAAAATAATGTCAGAAGGATGCCCAAATCTTTGGTGCATTAACATATCTTGGGAAGAATTAGTAGACACAAAATAGGCCTTGGGGGGGGGGGGGGGGGTTATGCAGATAATAAATACCATTTTCTAATTGACCTTCACCAATCGTCTTCCCGGAAATTCGATCCTGAAAAATGACTGAAGATGGTGAGAAAATAAAATTGCAATTTAAGTCACGAGTAATTTTGTCAACAGATAAGAGATTAGATTTAAAATCAGGCAAAAATAAAATATCATGAATATTGGATTGAAATAAATTTGTGGTGCCATATCCTTGAATTTTGACTTTGTTGCCATTGACAACTGTCACTAGGAAGGGCCAAGCAAGGGGGACAACGAGTCGGAGAAATGGAGGTTTGGGCTCTAGAAGGATTTGTTGTTTCTCATATTTTACAAGAAATGCTTACTTATAAATCTGATCATATTAGAATCACTGATGGAATGAATTTTTTATAATTGAGTGGGATCCCAAGTCATGTGATCAGTGGCTCAGAGTCAATAATCCAAGCATTATGGCAGTTATTTAAGGAGTTTAATAGTGATTGAACCGAACCTGACCCATCGAATGGGTTTGATCTGAACCGGTTGGGCTGTTGGACAAGGGCCTGGAGTTGGGCCAAGATGTCAGCCATTTGGGCTTGAGAAGGCTGGTGGGCCGTGGGAGTCGACTGGGCCTGGTAGTCTGGATCAGGGTGGGCCGGTTGGGCCAAAGACTATTGGACTTGAGGAGCCCATAAAGACTGTTAGGCCGAAACCTGGACTGGGCCGAAGCCTAGATGGGCTGAGGTTATTGGGTCGGGTCGGGTGAGTAGGCCGGGTTTAGGTCGGGTTTGATTAAAGACACCCAACCCGGCATATGCACCCTTTCCTAACCCTACATCCCCTCTTTCTCTCATATTTTCTTTTGTCCAAAAAATCTCTCTCTTGTCGCCGCCCCCTTTCCTTTCTCCCTTTCCCCCTCGTCGTAATACTGCAGCTCCGTCCCACCCCTGCGAAGGCCTCAAGTGCATGTGCCAGCAGACCTCGCGGGAGTGACCTTGCCTTTGGCAGTGGTCATAGCGCGTGATGCTTGGTTCTCCGCGCTGACGAGCGCCTTCGCGACGAGCGTTGTAGGCGTGATTGTCCTTGAGTTGCGGGGGGAAGGAGACGCTCATGGTGTTCCTTCGTGTTTTTTCACACTGGACGTTGGCTATTACTTCATCTATTCGAGGAAGCTCGGTTGTAAGGAGGATCTGCGATCTTAAGTTTTCATAACTTGAATCTAGTCCTCCAAGGTAAGTATATACCAGATCTTGTTCGTTCCTTTTTTGAATTTCTAGTGGGTCGATTGAAGGCGGAATATAGTTCTGCAACTCTTCCCACCGAGTGAGAATTTTTGTTGCATATTATGAAGAACTTTTTGTTCCCTTAATGATTTGCCCTAACTCTTGTTTGACTCTGAATATATGTGTAAAATTGTGTTGGTAGCCGTAAAGGCTTTGCATTTTTTTCCAAATTGATTTTGATGATTCCATCAGGATGCAGAAATGGGATATTTGGGGCTCCACAGTATTTGTGAGCCAAGACATGACCAAATGGTCAGATGTCTGCCATTCCTCTATTCTGTCAATTTCTTCTTCAGTTGGGGCTTCTGGCCTTTCTGGTTTTGGCCATTGTTCTGTTCCAGTGATAAATCCCAATTTTTTCTGCCACAGAGGGCAATATACACAGTTTTGGACCATTCGAAATAGTTGGAGTTGCCTTTAAGAATGATATTGGTCAGTTTTTCATTTTGAGACATGGCTAGGATTAAAAGAGGTAGATGATGATTACTAGTGGGAACCAGGCTCTAATACCATATGAAAAGACAATTAAGAATGTTGTATATTGAAAAATAAGAATTCTAAGTCTTTTACGGTGTGAAGGATGATATATATACATGATTTGCTTATTGAGTTTTTATCCTAACGGTTGCCTAACGACTCTTTCTGAATAGGGTATGGGTTGAAGTGACCTTTCCTGCTTTGCAGGAAAGGATGCTCCTTTTTACCCTGAGGTGGTCTGTGATGATAGGTCTGCACAAGCAACCTAGCTTGTGCAGCCTCTGAGACTACAGTTTCTTTTCCTGTTTCTTCAACAAGTTCTGATGTACCAAACTAAAGAAAACCTAAGACAAAGTAAACCCTAATTCTATTATCTTCTTCTCATCTCAAACTCACATCAACTCAACCTTCTCAAAGCCTTTACCACCCACCCTCTTTTTCATGCTATCGTTCACTCTCTTGTTGTTGTCGTCCATGCCACCGCTGCTGCCATTCAAGCCGTCGCCGCTGTTGCCGTCGTCGTTATTAGCCGCTGCTCCGTCCCAAGTAAGTTAAGTTGATGAGAAAATGGTTTAGATTATATTAAATCTATAAATGATTGTATGTATTTATGCAAGGGCATGAATTTAGTGGCAGTTGGTTTCATAACCCTGATTTATTAGATTCTTTTTTACGTCATTTTCTTCTGATTTGTAGACTTTAGTTTTCTAAATTGAATGTATGTACATACTATTCTTTAAAAGGAATTGTTATATTTCTATATTTTGGTTGAGGGAGACATGGCTGAGACACAAAAATGCATAAACTTTTGGGTGATTACGTAATCATATAATAAGAAACAACTTCTCCTTAATTATTTGGTATACTGACATATGCGTTTGTTGTTTACCCAATAACCTTTATTAAAATTGAATGTTAAGTGTATTGAAATTTGCTAAATTTATTATGTGTATTGAATCCCAAAGTGTTAGAAATAAATTAGCAATTTGTAATGTTAAGTGTATTGATATTTGCTAAATATACGGGATATATTTAACTCTAATTTGTTGATTGTAATTTTATTTTTTTTAGGTTGTAACATGTCAAATACGGATAATACTCTTGAATATGTAGATAGTTGTATACCTTTTCAAGCTTTCGAAAGTAATGAAAATGTTCCAATTACACATAGTATCCAATTGCACTTTGAATATGGAGTTAGAAGATGTGCAAATTGCAATAAATATTGCATTTTATTTAGTTTTTATTATTTACAATATTTTTTTTTAGTTTTATTGAATTTATGCTTGGTTTGTATTAATATATTGAGCATTTGATGTTGAATATTTAGACTTGATTAGTTTATATTTTGTAATTTTTTTTATTTTTGTTAATTTAAATTATTGTAATCATGTTTGGTAAATAGATTTCTATTTAATTACCCAAATATTCATATAAACAGATTTTAACGGGTAGGGTATCCGCTATCTATTTAAATACCCATCAAAATTAATATAATAGTCATTTAATCTAAACAGGTTTTAATTGGATTCGGATAGTTTGCGAGTAGTCCTATTAGGATTTGGGATGAATTCGGGTAACAAGGATAACTTCTTAAACGGATTTGGGACGGATTCAGATAAATATAGTTTAAATAGGTTTGGATTCAGATAGTATTAAACGGACGGATACCCTACCCGTTGCCAACCCTAATTGTAAACTAATGTTTGGGGGGGGGAGGAAGTTAATTGATGTCTCTAGTACTTGTAACTGCACGAACTGGTCCTATAGTAAGGGTAAATTCACCACGAGGTCGATCTCTCAAAGAACTATGATGCCACTTATTATAAAGATAAATTATCAACATAAAATAATAAAAGTAAATCTAAAAGAAGTCGTCTTGGTATTGAATCTGCTTTTCTCTCGTACCCTTCTTGCTTGGCTATACAAAGAAATTCAGAATGAGTACACTGACAGACCTTGAAAACGTTCTAATCTACCAAATCACTTTTGCTGCAAAAACTATAAATAGTGAAGGGGGCCCTCCATACCACTCTCCATCCCCTTCTTATGGAAAAAATTCAAAAAAAAAAAAAAACTAACCATGAGAAAGGCCTGCCTTTCAATACGTGAAAGATGTTTTGCTCTTTACTTGAAGTGCTTTCTCTTTCACTATCTTACTTTGGCCTCTCTAGTCATCTAGGAAAAAAGAACTATAATAGAAAGATTACAAGTCCGAGATACCAAACTCATTCTCTATCTATCTACAATAAGGTTCCCAACCTGCCAGTCCTACTGAAGTAGATATTACTTTATTATTTTAATTTTCATTCAATAGTATAGCATTTCATCGAAATAGATAATTGTCTTTTCACCACTTCGTAAGTAGTCCTATGCATAGTCAGTACTATAGCCCGCTACTTATTACTCAATAAGAAAAGTCAGAGAAGGGGGCCATGAACATAAAATAAATAAGAAATAGATTATAGGCATCTTTTGCTTCTCACAAAACTTTTGATATTGATTACCCGAGTGCTCACCCCCATCTCCGTGCTAGTCTCAATGATCAGTTAGCGTGTTTCTGATTAGGTTGAAAAGCTTTATAGTGCCGAAGTCGCTAAAGACACTTGGGTGTGCGCTCGAAACTGCCACCCACACATACATTTTACATTTAAAAATGCAACAATTTTTTTTTTGTTAATTTACTAAATTTTATATTAGTAAGTAAAATTGACTTACCATGTCATTTTTCTCATTGTAAAATTTTAAAAATTATTGTTGAAAAGTATTTTTGAAAATAAATTGAAAGCATATGTATTTATTTTACAATAATAAAACAATTGGATAAAATTGTTGAAAGGTGTAAAATTTAGAATTTAATTAATAATTAAGCCTAATACAAAATAAAATTTACAAAATAAAGAATTAGCAAAAGCAATAAAAAGTTATAAAATAAGCACAAAAAGAAATTAAGAATTGCATCACGTGGTTACTTTTACTTCTAAAACTAATAATTAAAATATTTACATAACCATCAAAAGGTAAAAAGAAAAAAGAAAATGCAACTATAAAGAAAGCTCACATAAAGAACAGCGTTGCCACGAAGGGCGACATTGTGTATTATAGGAAAAGAAAAGAGTGAAGTTGTGTCTTGTGAAACAAAAAAGAGAATGAAAAATAATTAAGATTAATGGTTAATGGGTGTTAAGGTTAATTTTATTATTCACAATTCTATTAACTAACTGTTAAGTCTTAGTAAAAACAAAATAATTAGACTATCTTATTATTTTATTTTATTTTGAGAGTTAGTTTAATAAATTAATTTATCATATGTGTATTTTTTTAGAAAAATTATATAAGTAGAATAAAAGGTTTTTGATATATGTTGGAAAACTTATTATATATATAATCGTTTCTATGGTTCAATCTTAGATTAGTACAATACTATTCGATTTTGGTATAGTTCTAATTCGGTTATTATTAAGGAACCACTACTGTACTATATTAGTAAAATACTTTCAGTCCAGTACAGCTCTGTGCAAAAACAAAAAAATCAATTATTTTGGTTTTTATATTTTTCAGAGCAGTTTTTTGATTCGGTTCAGAAAAAACCGAGATTCATGCTCAACCTTATTAGTGAGATTAAGTAAAATCATTATACTGATAATGTGTAGATGATCCAAAAGCTTCTTTATCTCCTTCTCACACAACTTTCAACTTTCTTAATTTCTCTGTTGATAATCACGTCTTAATAACAACCAACAGTTATTCAAATAATTTTTTGGCCTTTGACTAAGGAGTAAAATAGAGAAAATTATATTGTACATGCTTTTTTAAAAAAAATTAATTATAAAAATACCTCAATTTTTTTCCTTACATTTTTACACTTGTCAATTACTTTTTTATGCTTTCTTTTTGTTTTTCATCTTTTTTATTTTGTAATCTCCCACTTCTTCCTCTTTTTTTTTCCCATTTCTAACTTCCAACTTCTTCTTTCTTTCCCTTTTCTTTGCTTACAGTCGGTTTTCTCTCTTGTTTTCTTCATGCATTCCTATTTTTTTTGGCTAGTTAACTGTTTATGTGACTCTATAAATGGTTTGCACTCATTCTTCTTCTATATCTTATAACCTTCAATCTAGTTCCAATTTCTAATCCAATCACAATGCGTTTGAAGAGTCTTTCGACTAAGAAGATGAAGGTTTCTTCCTATAATCTCGATATGCTGAAAAGGAAGATGGTAGAAAATGAAAATCGGTTGATTCGTAATCCAAACCTATGGGTAAAAGAGATAATAAGATAAAGGATGTCAATGCTAGTAAACGAAGGAAGCTTGTTATTGATGAAATAAAAATTCAATGCAAGGTATTATTTTTTTATTTTTTATTTATTTTAAGTTTATTTGCTTTTATTTTATTTAGAGTTTATGTTGTTTGTTTTATGTTACTTTGTTAATGATTTTTTGTTGGTTTTTTATTTAGGGTTTTTGATCTTTTGTCCTATTGATTAATATTTATTTATTTTAGGTTTATTTTTATTTATTTTTGTTAGTTTCTTTACTCTTTGTAGATGTTCTTTATTTGATAATTTTCTTCCACTTTTATAAAAGTGTATTGTTGTTATTTTATTTTATTTTTTTATTTCTCAATTAATTTTTTACTTTTGTAGAATCTATTTTTGAATTTGTATTCTTGTTTTGTTAAGGTTGATTTCTAATTTATTTTGACTTTATTTTGTTTTTCTATTTTCTAATTGAATTTTAGTCTCTTTTAACTAAACTTTCTTTATTCAATTGTGGTCGTTCAAAGTGAATGTGGAAGATTGTTTCAGTGCTACAGTAGGTTATCATTTGTCTGATGATGTTGTTACAAACATTAAAGATAAGTTTGATGAAAAACCGTTATTGATGTTTGGGAATAGTTGTTTTGGTAACTTTTTGGATCTTCCTCCTTTTAAGTTGCATTCTCAGCTTATTCATTTCTTACTTCTTAGAGAGGTTGAGCAAATCAATAATTTTGAGATATGGTTTGACATTTCTAGTCATAGATTAAGGTTTGGTATAGATGAATTTACTTTAGTTACAAGTTTGAAATATCATGGAAAGTTGACTAGGATTAGATTTGCTAAAGAATTAAATACTTCAGTTGATAAGTATTTTAAAGATGTTAAACGGGCAAACAAGCAGATCATTGAGAAAAGCTATTTTGTCTAAAGAGGTAGTTGTGTGATGATGATACTGTGAAGCTTGCTTGTTTCTATTTCTTACATCTTTTTCTATTGTCTTCTCCGATAAGTTGATTTCATTGTCTCACTTTAATATTTTTGAATCTGGTAAGTATGATGATTATCTTTGGAGTTTAAAGGTATTTAATCTTACTATTGATTCTTTGAAGAGTAAAGTATATGAAAAAGGGAAGAATATTCAAGAAAGAAAATAAAAACAATATTATTATAGATTGATTGGTTTTCTATATGCACTTTAATATTGGTGTTATGAGTGTTGTCCTTCAGTTGTTAACTCTATTGTTGTTTATGTGAGTAATGATATAATTCTTCAGATTTTAAAATGAAAATTTACTAATATTTCGAGTTATAAATCTTTGGATAGTGGTTTGTTTTAGAATTTAGGAAAGAAAGGTAATTAGTTTTCTTATTAATTTTTTTAATTTGTTACAAATTTTGTTTTCTTATATTTATATTTTTTTTAATTGAAGCTGAAAAATATTCCTCTAACTGCTACTGAGAGGGGGAAGCTTGATTTGGACAGTTTCTTTTCAAAGGATAAGAGTGTTTTAGATAGTGATACTGATGATGATGATTTTAAAAATATTGTGCCTTCTCATTATTTTGATGATCTACTGGTTATAAGGTTAATATCAACAGGGATTTTAGTTCAAGTTCAACTAATTCGATTGAGAAGAAACTATATTCTTTTTTGTCTAGTTAGAAGAAATTGCAGGGTGATTTTAATGGTCTTTAGACTTTCCATTGATTTGAAATGTGTTGATTTTTTTATTATTTATCAGCTTTGGAAAAGAAGCTTGGAATTGATGGAAAACTGATAATATAAGTTTTTTAGTTGATTTCTCATTGATTTTTATTATGGTTTTGATTGCTATTTTTTTTTTATAATTTTTAGAATCATAAAGATGACAGTATTGGTGATGGTTCATTTGGTACTGTAAAGGTGATTCTTCTAATGATGAAGAAGAAGAAAAATAAACTATTAAAGTGATTTATTAATCTTTTAATTTTTATTAGATATTCAATTTTTATACTTAATATATTTTTTTATTTTTCCCGTAGCTTTATCTAAAGTGCAGAAGTTGTCTGATGATTCTAAAGAAGTTAATATTGATCCAAAAGAGAATGTTATTGAGAATGAAAAACTGCATATGTTAGTACCAAATTTTTCAAATTACAATTTTTATTAGTTCGATAATGAGACATTTTAGTTGGTGGAAAACTTTTGAATAATGTCATGTGTTAAACCTATGGAAACAACCCCGAGGATCGACCATAAAGCCCTGGAACACAAAAAACTACTTTGGCAAAGCTGAAAGATTGACCTCACTCACATTCAAGTTGAGCTCACCCGCATTCAGGCTGAACTCGGATACCCTCAGGCTAAGTCCATGCACATTTAGTCAAGGCAGAGCCTCTCTAGCCTTATGCCATGTTATTTTATGATAAAATTTTATTAAATAACATGGCGCCATCTGAGCCTTCCGATTTGTAATCCTAAAATACATCCTAACCCTTCATTTTAAACCCTTAAAAAACCCATATGAATTCATCTCTTTCTCTTCTTTTCTCTTTAATCTCTACATCCTCACATACACACATACAAAAAAAAAACCTAGTTTTATTTCCTCTCTAAACTCATTCTCTTCGAAAACACTAAAAAACACTAAAGCCTAACGCCATTCACTCCCAAAAAGATCTTAGGAAGTGTTTTTAAAAGATTTACATTCTTTTTCTTTTTATTTTAAAGCATCTTTTTTTTTTCACATTCAAATCATCACTTAAGGGCCAAATCTAATTTTGTTTGATATTTTATTTGATATCTTAATGTGTTTTAATTTTAGTTCTTCATCATATTTTGTTTCATTTCTTTTTTTTTTTTATTTGAGGAACAAAACTTATTTGTTTTTCTCTCTGTAAGTTGAACATGTGCAGGTTCAACCTTAGACCCTTCGGATTTAAGTCATTAGCATAAAACACAGTGATTTTGGCACTTTCAGGCTTTCTGGAAGTTTGAACTCGTCCAGGCTTAGGTTGTACCCATGCGGGTTCCTATACACTATCATTTTTGGTTTTTTCTAGTCGTTTTGGTGATTTCAAACTTTTGGACGTTTGGACTCATGCGGATTTAGCCTGTACCTGCATGGGTTCAACCTTAATATTTCTTATATTTACCGTTTTTATTATTCTGGCCGATGTTTTGTTGTCTTAAGGTTTCCAGAGGCTAACCTTGCGCTAGCTCAGACTAATCCCACGCGCATTTAAGCTAACCCCACGCTAGCTCAGTCTAACCCAATGCCCGTTCAGTCTGCCATTTAATTTTTCTATAATTGCATGTTCTATTTATTATTTGTTTCCTTATTATTTATATTCATCTGTTTTGAGGCCCTAAGGCATGATTTGTAATAATTTTTCCCTAAGCGCCCCCGATCTCACTATTCCTTTCTTTATATGCTTATCTTATTGCTTTCTAGGTTTCTCACCTCACATGTTTAAAGAACTAAAACCAATCTAGCAATTATGTGATCACCTCACATGTCAACTTTAGAATAAATCAACCATACCAATATAAGCTCCTCACGCTCTATTATGTGTTCACCTCAATTGCTAAAATAAAATAAATCTGACACTTAGACTTTAGTAATAAAATCGAATTCTGATTTTCACGCTTCACATGTGAAGATAATAAAATCTAAGGTACCAAAGAACCTAGCAAAAGTACCAATGTGCTTTCTATCTAGAATTAGTTAAGGTACCAAAGTACTTCTCCTTGGGCTAGCTCTTGTCTTCCTCAGCTAGCATGCTAAAAAGGTAAAAAAGAAGAAGGGTTAATGAAAGAAGGAGACTATAGGGTAAAATCGGTTAAATAATATTATTAGGCTAGGCAAAGACTCGTTTGCTCTAGTGGAGGCTAGGCTTCACCATCGAGGCGATTAGGAGTTCTTTTATAAACCTTCTATCAGAACCCATATTCCAGATCTAGATATACAAGGAATTATAGAAAGCCCAATGATGAAAGTTAATGCCTTTCTCAAGTCTGGAGTTATTAATAGTTATATATGTCTATGTGATGTTCATGCAAATTGGATCTTGAATATGATAATATGAATGTCCTAGGTTTTGAATTTGATCATATGAATGTATTAGATTTTGGATATGATAATTAGAATAGTTAGAGTAGCAAATTAGATTTATGGCTTTTCCTTAATAATTATGTCATTGCATCAAGTTCTTAGGGTTGCATGATTAAAATCTAGAATCTGCCATGTGAAGTTTTATTTACCTTTTGTTAGTTTTTGCTTTCTAAGGTTCATATTATTTTATGTTTTTTGGCTTAAATTTATCTTTTTTTGTCCTTGGCCTTATTTTTTCGAGTTTTAATCATGTTTTTATATCTTGTACATGTTAAATCAACTTTAGGATGAGAGAATTAAAGAAAAGATGCAAAATCAATTGTTACTAAGCCCTATACCTGATTGACTCTATGCAGTGCCGATTCGGCTCTATGTTGAGCTGATCGGCTCTACGCAGTGCTGATTCGGCTCTATGCTAAGTCTAATCGGCTCTACACTAATTTTGGCCTCATTTTCAGACTTTTATATGGTTTTTGGCAAGTTTTGTACATTGTAACTTAGTTTATGCATTTTGATTTTTATTTTTAGTTGTAGGAGGATTTTAATAGCTAGATTTAATTTTTCAACACTCTATTTTTTATTTATTTTGGATGTATGCCAAATATTGCTATTTGATTGCTTAATTAAAACTAGACATATAGACATTAGGCCTTAAAATTGGACCCGGTATGAAAATTGTAGTTCATTAGGTTAATAAGATGGTGTATTGGGCCTAAATTTAAAATCCATATAGAATCAGTGGGTTTTGTCATGCTTTAATTGAATTAATTGGGTCATATTAGATTTAACACCACTGAATTGGGTCTTTTCATAAAAAGTAGTCCATTAGACTTAAAGGTTGAAAATCAAAGCATAACTTGTAATTGGGCTTCCGGATCCATCTCTAAATTTATGATGTAAGCTTCCTTATGGAATCGAGAAACGTCACTCATTAGTAAAAGTGTTTTGGTGAATTACTCGGGTAGCGACTTCCATCTTTGCACTAGTCTCTGTGATTAGTTAGCGTGTTCTTAATTAGGTTGAAAAGCCTTGCAGTGCCATAGTCGCTAAAGAGAATTGGGTGCACGCCCGAAACCGTAGCCTATAATGGCTACTCCACTAGGCATAAAAGAAGCTGATACCAGCGTATGTTTGTCTTTAATTTTATTTTTTAACGGGTGATTCTTACATCACTACACTTTCACACATTATGCACTTTGGTCCCTATAGCCCCGATGGCATTGGTTAGTAGTTCTTTGGTTCCAGTCGAACTTTGGAATTACGATACTGGCTAACCGGCAATTATAAGTAATGAGCAAGTTTCCTTCATCATATGGACCCTTAAGTGGGGAGATGAGCAAAAAAAGGATGATTTTTGTTTGTTAGAGCCTTTTATCCTTAACCAAGATTCAATTCATGGTAATGACCGTAGCAATCTCCTCTAGGAACCATATTGCTTACTATATGAGATATTTTCCTATATAAATGTTTTAAACTATATATCAAAAGGCCCTAGCCTAAAACACATGGAATCAGGCCTTAAGCCTGAATATATGGAGGCTTACCCTTATATTTGAAAATATCTCCTTGTCTATTTAAATTGCTTTGAAAGCTATTAGCATGCACGTCGGTACTTATTATCCCCTATTGATAATAGTAAGCCCAAACTAAAAATTCTAGGAAAGAGAGACTTATCATAAACCGTGAGCTGCAGAAATAAGATTGGGAGGATGTTTTGTGTAGTAACTTGTAAATATTTCAGTGTTTACTAACCCCTCTTTTTTGTTTTTATACATTGCACTTGTATCATGCATATGATGAATTTTATGCATCATACTAACTCTTTGTTCTGAAGCCATTTTAGATATCATCCTTAGTTTGGATAAGACAAGAAGGGTGTCAAGAATACCTATTTCACCAACAATCGAGACAATATTAGAAAAGAGCCCAAGAAGTCCATTACTTTCAAAGATGGTCCACGAGCAAGATATTGATGTTATCAAGACTCCAATCATATCCGACCTAAGGATTATAATCCGAGAGGAACTCCAGCAAGCTTTGGTTGAGATTTTTAAGGAAACAGGCGATCCAAAAGACTACTACTACCCTTGCAACTACTGCTACTACTACTCATGATAGGAAGCACGTAGTGAGCACCTTTGGAACTTAGATGACTACATGCTCGAACAAGCTAAGAAAGAGTCTACTCTTACTATAAAAGTTGTTATGGAATCCGAGATTGTGCATAGTCTAACTAAAAGGCTCGACAAGATGCAAGATATATTAAAAGATCAAGGTTTAGATTCAACCTTTGATTTTGATGAACTGATGCTGATTGGAGAAGACAAGTTGCCTCTAAATTTCACATGCCTGAAATGCATAAGTTCAATAGAACCGAAGATCCAAAGATGCACTTGAAATAATATGCTACTATTATAAGTACTACTCATCTTGCTAAGACCCAAATCATCAAATTGTTTGTACTTGCATTAGAAAGGCTAGCTGTGAATTGTTACCATGTGTTGGAAAGGCCTATCAAGTCTAATTTGTTATGGACATAAATACAGAGTAGCAACTCTGGAAGGTGGGGAGCCAGAGACATCAAATCTCACAAATACATTTATTTTCAAGATAACTGCTGTACCAGAAGGACCTTTTTTGTTCCCTTTCGCAAAAAAGAAAAAATCTAATTTCTCTTTAAAGTGTTGATAAATTTCTCAATACACATGTCACATTATTCATTAAATATAATTAATAAAATAATACAAGTAATAAATAATATTATTTTTCAATAAATTATTTTTAATTATAAATGATATAATAAATTATACCTATCTTAAAATTTCTTTCTTAATAGCCAATAATTTTTCAATTTTAATATGTAAAATAAATAGCTCAAGGCTCCACTTTATTGCACCCTTTTCTCTTTTATTTATTTATTTATGAATACTTGGTTTTGGGTCTTTTGAACCTGTTATCATTTCTTTTTAAGACCCTATTGAAATGAAAAATTATTATTTACGCATAATATATACATATAAAAATGAGAATCATAATTTTGCTAAAAAAGGAGATGTACACATACGTTTTTCTTTTGAAAATATAGAAACAACATTAGTAGTTAGTGTCTGTATAGAGAAAAGAAAAAAAGAAAAAGAAAAAGAGGAACCAGCATTATTGGGGGAGGAGACTGAAAGCTACCACCTTAATTATGGTTTAAAGAGTTATAACCATTAGACTCTATTTCGAGAAATAATAATATGGAAACCTTACCAGGATCATATCATGAAATATAATATAAGATTAATCACAAGCGTTGATCTCAGAAACCAACGATGGAGTTTTAAATTTCCTACTTTAAATTTAGGGATTGATTGGTATGACAAGTATTTAGAAATAATTTCTAAATATATAGATCACCAAAGCACGAGAACTGTAAAAGAAAATCAATTAATGGAAGTGCCTCCAACATTAATAAAATGACAGACGATATATATATATATATATATATATATATAAATTATTTTTAATAGTTAAATACATCCAATTTAAATTTTTCAATAAATAACTTTCTAACCTTAAAATAAATGGTCAAATATATTAAAATTTTCAATAAATATCTTACTATAAAAGTTGTTATGAAATCCGAGATTGTGCATAGTCTAACTAAAAGGCTCGACAAGATGTAAGATATGTTAAAAGATCAAGATTTAGATTCAATCTTTTATTTTGATGAACTGATGCTGATTGGAGAAGACAAATTGCCTCTAAATTTCACATGCCTAAAATGCATAAGTTCAATAGAACCAGAGATTCAAAGATGCACTTGAAATAATATGCTACTATCATGAGTACTACTCATCTTGCTAAGACCCAAATCATTAAATTATTTGTACTTGCATTAGAAAGGCTAGCTGTGAATTGTTACCATGTGTTGGAAAGGCCTATCAAGTCTAATTGGAAAAGGCTTTATGATGCTTTTGTATAGCAATATGATTATAATGCTCACCTAGACGTTTCTATAAGAGATTTAGAATCGACAAAGCAAAAGCCTAATGAGTCTCTTTCTGACTTCTTGACTAGATAGAGAAATAAAGCAGTTTTAATAAAGAACAAGCCTTCTGAGAAAGATCATGTTCGAATGATAGTTTGAAATATTCTCCATCTTGGGTGGAGAAGCTTCAAATAGTGAATCCTAAGACCTTTGTGGGCTTGTACGATGATGGCTTACAATTAGAAAAATTGAAATTATTAAAGCTGGATAGGAAATAGGAAACTATCAAGCTAGAGAAATTGAAGATCAACCACCTAAAGATGGATCATCACAAGATTCAACTATTGATTTATTTTGAAATAATGACATGATTTTTGCTTCTAGGATCAATGAAATTACTCAGGTTTTTGTTTGTTTGATGTTTATCTTAATGGTATTTTGCATGACGATAATTATTACATGAGCATATTTAACATTAATTTATTTGAATTGGTTTATTTAATCTATGCATAAATGATAACCCCATGTATATTTCTACTACACATAATATAACTCTTGAAGAGAGAAAAAGTAAGAGAATAGAGAAAAAATAAATAAATAAAAGGAGATAGTATTTGATACGCGTGATTTGAATCCAATATAATAGAATTATTCAACATACTAGTGGCAAGGCAAGAAGGCCGAGTTCATCCCTCATCACATAGCAACCTTAAGGGTAACAAGAACCCCAAAGATAGAAGAGATTACGACCCTAAAAAATGCAAGACCCATTGCATTTGACTCCAAAAGGAAATTCAAAGCAAGCTGGAAACTTCCATATCAAAAAGAGAGAGAAAATATTAAGCCTAAGGTGATCAAAGGAGTTCAAATCTCGGAGGCAGTAAGTTTACAAGTCAATTTGGGTCATTTCAGATACTATCTTTTAAAAAGAAATAGAAAGACAGATCCTGCTGCTAGAGGACCTATATAGGCTAGTCAGGCAAAAGTTAAGAAAATAAAAGGTGAGAGAAAAATATTCGACTAGAGAATCTGAATGGATTATGATAACAAGAGTAGTATTATGTAAAATAGAAAATGTATCTGTTTGTGCCCTTATAAAATGGACAAATTGTACTCGTTTGTGCCCTAAAATTTAATTAGCATTTTTGTCAAATTTGCACATCAATTGTCATTGCTTGTGCACTGATAGAAGGAGAAAACAGAATAAGAAGTAGAATTTATGAGATCTAAATAGAAGCAAGATCATTTTTTCTTCAACTTTTGTTCTTGTGGGAAAATTCAATAATTTAGCGCTTCATCAATCCTGACATCATGCTCAATAAATCAACAGAGCTTGAGTATTTTAATCTTGTCTCGAGAGAAGTCCTGAATATTAGTAGAATCATCTGCAAGCATTTTCAAAAGGGATTGCGAGTGCTTCAATTCACACTTCTCAAGTAGCCAAATCTGCAAAAAGAGAAAATAAAAAAATAAAAAAATAAAGAAAAGTATAAAGAAAAAAATACGCTAAGTTGAAATCTAAAAGAGCGGCTTAGGCAAAAATAGAGTCAACTAAGTTGAAAATATGAAAGGGCAGCTTAAGCAATTTTAACCAGCTAAGTTGAAAACTTGAAAGGGCGGCTTAGACAAAAGTTAATGTTTAAAAGTAAGAAAAGAAAAAAGAATTGGTTGCTATCAGCATGAGATTATGGCAAAGCCAACTGTCATTGCACAAGTATCAGTACAATCCCCAGGCAGAGATATTCAATCCTTGCATGTTTGAGTTATTTCTAGATCTGTACTTCCTGTCATCACCATGACTCAATTACATGTACCCGAAGAGCAGGAACTATCAAAGTGTTAATACTGATGGGCAGCAAAATGCCTCTGTCCAAATTAAAGAATAATTTTTAGAAATGGATTACATGTCATACAAAATATTCATATTATGCGGCTTCACTAATTTTCTTGATGTGATTTCTATATACTTGTATATATGCCACTAACTTGTAATAGGAAAGTGAAGAAAAGAAAATGCTTGATCTACACTCAAGTTTATTTCTCAAAGTGAAGATTATCAAGTTTACATTCCAAAGTGGAAGATCATCAATTCACATCCGGAATGGAAGTTGTCCAAAAGAGTAAAATACATACTAAATCACAACCCAAAGCAAAAATTACAACATAATTGCATTCTAAAGTAAAAAGTGATTAAGAAGCCCTAGGGAAGTCTTTACAAGTCTAAATCAACGGGTGTGGTTCTTTAAAAATCATCGGGCGTGGTCTCCAAAATTAGCAAGCATGGTCCCTAAATCATCAGGTGTGGTTCTCAAATCATCAAGCGTGGTTCTCAAAATCAACGGGCGTGGTCCCTAAATTATCGGGCGTGGTTTCCAAATCATCGAGCATGATCCCTAATTCATACGGGCGTGGTTCCTAAATTGAACAAGCGTAATCCTTCAATCAAGCAGTCATGGACATTCAATCAAATGGGCATGGTATTTTTCATTTTTAATAATTATTTGAATTTATAAAAATTGAGTTCAATCCAAGCTACTTTTCATCCATATATATATATATAGCATCAACCATTTATCTATTAATGATAAATTTAGGTGGAGATAAAGGATAATTATGTTACTTTATTTCACAATAATTCTTAACTAACTAAAAATTTGTCAAAAATATGTTAATGTAACATAATAAAGGGGACTAATATATTCTTAAAACATTAAAGATATTTATGTGTCTAAACTAGTACTCGCAAGTATGGACAAGTCCACCACGAGGTCGATCTCACAAGGAATTGTAAAGCATATATTATAAAGACCAACTATCACACAAAATACTAGAAATAAATCTAAACACTCTAAGCCAATATTTTGAGAATGATCTTAAGGTTTATAAAAGATAAATAACTAAAAAATTAATATGCAACTAGAATGATTAATGTGAACTATATTGATAAAATAGCATTTAGTCTAGCTTATACTTAGTAATTCTCTTATTTCCCTTAAGTCCAAATCTAATAAATGAGATGGTGATGTGCCTTTTCCCTAAGTCACTCAAGCTAATGATGCAACCTATATTCCTTATACCAACATAAATTAAAATAAAGATGATGTTTCTAATACTTTTAACCTAAAGATTTTCATAACAAATATTACTACTAAATTGATATGATGGTCAACCAATAATAATAGATGAAACTAATACATATATGAAGGTAAAGAAATTATTCATTAAACTCATAATATATAAGGTTCATATATAAGTAAAAAGCCAAACTAAACATGTATGGAACTTAGCCTGATATACTTAAACCAATAGTCATTGTAATTAAATATAAAGACAAAAGATGTAAAAAATAGAAAATTAAAACTCTCTCAAAATTTAAAGGCCCTTCAAGGAATGAAGAAGATTGGTCCTCTCTCTACACGTCTTTAAAAAGCTTTTTTAATTCTTGAAAGAATAATGTAACAAGACTAACTAGATGTAGAAGATGGTGAATTGTAAAAATTCATGCAGAGAGAATAGTAGAAGCCTTTTTCGCATAGAGAATAATAGTAAAAAATTTCAGTTTAATTAACTTCTACTTCTTATAGAGATTCTCTTTTTAGAGTCATTCTCTCAGCATATAACTACTATAGTTATCTCTTATTGTCCTAAATAAAATGAACAACTTAAAAGATAATTGTCCATTAATTACATCATAACTAATTAATTATCCCTTCTTGGACCTTGATAAATTTGGCTAGGCCTGCGCTATTAGTAGCCCACGTATCTTATTCCCAGGCCTTTTACAACCGCAGTCTATTTAAAGCTTATTTATGCATTTTTGGCTCAAATTCTCTTCTTTGGTGATTATTTTTTGAATTTTTTGATTAAAAAAAACTAAAATGAGGTAAAAATACATATTTTCACCATATTATATATAGAAATATATCATTAAAACTCTAAAATATCTTTAAATATCTATATATAATTTGGAACGATCAGATATACTAGTACAATATGCTAAAACTTAGGGGATAAATAGTAAATACCCTTTAAATTTAATTGGATTATAGTTAATTACATGAATAGCAAGCATATCAACATTAATAATAAAATTCAACTAAGTTATGTAGAATATAATATGGTGTAATAAATAATCAAAGAAAGCAAAAAAAAAAAGAAAGTCCAACAAAAAAAAAAAAAGAGAATTACTATAAATGTATGCATTTACCTTGAGACTTCCAATATTTATCTTTGGTAAAAAGCTGGTTTTATGATGATGGAATAAAAAAAGAAAAAGATAATTAGAGTAGTGAGTTGAATTCTGAAAACTAAAATAAGGAAAAAAGATAAAGACAAGAAAATGCAGGAATTAAAAATTTTAGAAAATGACTACAATAACCTAAAAGCATTAGGAGTTGTTTAGAAGTAGCAAAAAGTATAAATAAGTCTATAACCATTAACTTAAAGTATACTATCCTACATTTATTTTATTGCACATAAATTCTAAATATTTTAAAAATGATTTAAATTAAACTACGACAGACGACATAAACAGAACGAGCAACTTTTTAACGATTTTAAAAGACTGATAGTATCAGGAAAAAGAAAGATAGTGACTTCAAAACTTTAATTTCAACAATTAAGGCATTTAGGAAAAATAAGAACATATCAAGATAAACCAATATGGAGAAATTTAGCTACCGAGCATATTATTTAAATACTTGAATTTATATTTTCATATTCTTGTACATGTTATTCACTGATTAATACTAATAGTAGCTTTAAGTTTTAGCCCAACTCAAAATCAATTTAATTATGAAATGACACAATTGATAAATTATTTGAAGAAAGAAAGATAGACTATAATCTTTGGCAATTTGACTTCTCCACCATAGTATTTTTTTCTCTTAATTTAAGATTTGACTTTGATTAAAAAAAAAGGTTCATTAATTTGCCAACAAAAGTACAGAATTAATTAACTAGTCGGTCCCTATATTTTGGACTTATAGTCCCTCGCGTTCTGCATGGGGATGCTGATTTTGCGGACTGTTTGACACATTTTTACTTCTTTATTGGGATGCTGATTTTGAGGACTCTTTGACACATTCTTACTTCTTTCTTCCTTCCTGCGCTTTATCTACGCTAGCATAATGGAACGTAACTTAATTAATTAAGTGATGAAAGAAAAAAAATAATAAAATATAATATATTCATCATTTTATTATTATATTTAATTATAATAAATAATATATATATATATATAATATTAATATAACCATAATATTTATTTTAATATTTAATTTATTTATAACAGTTAGTATAAAAATAAAATATTAAAACTAATTATTTAAAAATAATATTAAAATTATTTTCTTAAAAAAATCACCAATATCTAAAATTTGGTTATGAGTTGACGAAATCCGGTAATTAATAGTTAAGATTTAGTGGTCGGTCGCCGAAATTCAGTCACCAAATGGTGGTGGTTAAAAGTATTTAAATTATATTGATAAATATATATATATATATATATATATATATATATATATATATATTATAATTAATCATGATTATAAAATTTTTATATGTATTAAATATTATATCAAAATAATTGATTATATTATGTAATTGTCTCTAGATTATATTAAAAAAGAATTAGTAACCAAACAAAATAATGAAATATGTAATTGTTGTTACATGTAAATATTTTTCTGTTATACATTTTCATCTTAGGTCAACATCCATTAAAACTCTAAAAATAATTTTTATATGCAGGGAAGAAAGGAAAAAGAACGCACCCCTTAGCAATGGATCATATAAACCCTGTTTAAAAGTAGGGAAGAGATTGTGGAGTGGAAAGTAGTTAAAAGAACTTCTTGAGCATTTTTTATAGTGTCAGGAAGTGGGAAAGAAGTTATGTGAAGGAAATGGAGATTTGGAGTTATTACTACGTTCAATTATGCAGATACGTAAGCCAAAGATATGAAGATAATAAGAAAGCTCTACCCCTTGGAGACTCCTATATTAATAATTTAACAAATTGTCTGAGCTCTGAGCTTATCTATTAATCGAGTTTGAAAAAAAGATTTATCTATTAATTATTTATTTTAAAATATAGTCGAGCTATGAGCTTTTTAATTTTTAATTTTTAATTTTTAATTAATCATATTTATATTTTTATAATCGTGTAATTTTATGAAATTAAATTTTTAGTTTTTTAATTTACTGCTTTCACATGTTTAACTTTTTAAGTCTCATCATTCAACTTGCTGCAATATGTCTTTTAATTTATTATTCATAGCTCATTTTTAATTAATTTTAGTTTAATCGGCCTACTCTTTTTTACTTTTAGTTGATTAATATTTTAAGATTTTTTACATCCTTAGCCAAAGCTAAATTTAGTATGTTAACTTGATTTTCACAAGCTCCTTCGTTTAGTTATTATTAAGTTTTTTTTACTTCATTTATTATGTTACCTTTAGTATTTAAATCAAATCTTAATTAGTCTTCACAAGTTGGTATGTCTTAGAATTTAATAAAATTATATTAGCTTAGCTAAGAATCTAGATTAAGTCTCTTTGTTATTCACTCAGTTTTTTGCTTTTAGAAATTAGAGAATCACGCTTTTTATTTTTATTTTACATTTGATGTAAATTGATTGATGTATATCACTTTTCGCATTCGAGCCGCTAGCAAGGTATTCAAAATTCAGCTCGATAAAAGTTTGTTTGGATTTGTACATCAAAATAAATAAGCTGAGTTCGAGTTTCATTTTTTAACTCGTTTAATAAATAAATCAAGCTCAAATTCAGGAGTGCTTGACTCATTTAAGCTCGCGAGCTAGCTTGTTTATGAGAATTGAATTTATTTTTTTGTCAAAAATTTAGCCAAATTATTTAGAGTTTGGAATTTAAATACATATTTAATTTATAAATAATTTATTTTAAATTATAAAATTTATAATTACATATTTAGATTCGAGCTTATTTAACAAATTTTATTTTGAGTTCAAAAATAAATTTAAGTTTGTATATGAGTCGAGCTTCATCCGAATTCGAGTTTTAAAATGAAAAAAAAAATTATCAAATTCCAACTTAATTAATTTTACACAAACTAAGTCGGCTCGATTCCTGTCGGCGTTGGTCAGAACCGCTACTTGCAATGGCATGTAAAAGGCCAACAGTTTTTATTGTCAATAACATAATATTAAGTTTCTTAAGATGTTTCTATCAACTATATTTGACTTCATTTGTTTATTAAATTATAAAAGTATTTTAGAAATTAATTATTTATTTTGAAAGGAGAAAATAAAAGAGGAAAAGAAAAAGAAGAAAATGATATTTATTATGTATGTTTGGAAATGGATGAAAAGTAAAGAGAGAGAAAGAAAAACAACATATATCTAACCCTTAAATATTTTTTAATCGTGCATTATACAACCATTATTATTATTTTAATTATAAAATAAAGTTAATAAATATAATTTAATATAATTTTAAATATTTAATATAAAATTTTAAAAGATAATAAAAACTAATTATTTTTAAATATCTTTAATTCTTTTAAGATTTTAAAATTTTATAATATAATAATATAAAAATTATTTTAAAAATTATTTATTAATTAATTTTCATATTATATAAATTAAGATATCAATATAAATGATATTACTGTTTTTAAGAATCTCAAATTTATTATATTAATTAAAAATTAATTTATTATTGAATATAATAGTAAAAATATAATTTAAGATATTATTTTTAGAATTAGAAATATTATCTAATTACAAAACTAATTCATTAGTTAATATGATATTAAAATATAATTAATATACTATTTTTTAGGATAAAATTAATATCATTATCTAATAAAAAATTATTTATTAGTTAATATAATATTAAAATATAATTAATATACAATTTTTTAGAAATAGAGTTAGTGTTTAATTAGGAATGTAACTTATGAATCAATAAATTAATATAAAAGTTATAAACTATACATAAGCTTGAATCTCATGTATAAAAAATAAGTACACATGTCAAAATAAAAAATTTATTTGTCAAAAATTAAGCATACCTGTTAAAAAGACTTTAAGTCTCATAAATAAATATATAGTCGTTTACTCGTGCGCTTTATAGCTATTATTATTATTTCAATTATCAAATTAAATTAATAGATACAACTTAATAAAATTTTTGATATTTAATATTAATTTATAAAATCTTAAAAGATAATAGCAAACTAACTATTTTTAAATGTCTTTAGTTTTTTAAAATTTTATTAATACAATAATATAAAAATTATTTCAAAATTATTTTATTAATTAATTTTAATACTATGCAAATTAACATATCAATATAATTGATATTATAAATTTGTAGGATTAAAAATTTATTATATATTATTTGATATATTATTAAAAATTTAATTTAAGATGTTATTTTCTAAATTATAATTATTATCTAATTATAAAACTAATTTTTTCAGTAATATAATATTGAGATATAATTAATATGTTATTTCTTATGATAGAATTAGTATTATTGCCTAATTAGGAAACTATTTATTAGTTATTATAGTATTAGAATACAATTAATGTGCTTTTTGTTAGGATTAAAATCAGTATTTAGTTAGGAATATAATTTATGAAGTAATAAATTAATAAAAAAATTATAAAATTACATATAATTTTGAATCCCATGAGTCAAAAGTAAGTAAATATGTCAAAACAAAAATTCTTATGTGTCAAAAAATTAAGCATTCATGGCAAAAAAAAAATCACAGAAATTAATATATATAAATATATATATAGTAATATGTTATTTGTTAGAATAGAATTAGTATCATTATCTGATTAGGAAACTATTTATTAGTTAACATAATATTAAAATTTAATAAATATACTATTTCTTGGAATCAAAGTAGTGTTTAATTAAAATTTTAATTTATAAATCAATAAATTAATAATAAAAAAATCATAAAATTATATATAAGCTTGAATTTCATGTGTTAAAAGTAAATCTACATAACAAAATAAAAAATTTTGTGCATCAAAAATTAAGCTTACTTGCAAATTTGACTCATTTTTTAGATTTTTACTTAAATGGCCTAATTTGATTAATTAATTTAAAATCTCAGTCAAAATTGGATACTACTCTCTTAACTCTAGATATTAATATCTTTTTACTTTACCAATATCGTTTGCCTCTTAAAGAAATACATAAAATTCCGATGAAACTTAGAAAAGAAGTTATTTCACTTTTTATTTATTTTTTTATTCATAATTTTCACTTATCATTCATTTTTCTGTTCATCTATAACCTGACTTTAGTAGCTCGTATATGATGTGTAAACATATATGGTAATGATGTATTAATTGTTGATAATGACATGTCACACTATTTTGATCGAAATTCTAATTTAGCTATAATTGTAATCAATTAACTAAATTGAACTATTTAATTAAAAAATAAAAGGATCGACCAAATTTACAATTGGATATAACTGTTTTGAATTTACCATATGATATATGGTGAATAAATATTAATATTTTACATACCTTTTACACTTTAAAATAAGAAAACTAGAAAATAAGAAAACAATTGATTACCATTCGATATATTATTAATCTTTTACAACCTTTTATACTTTAAAATAAGAAAAACAAGAAAGTAGATGCCAAGCCCTGAAATCTTTTGGAGGAAAATTTTTTGCTTACTTCAACAATAAGTCGATATCTATACTTCAAATTTTATTCAGTATCATGCAATATATAAAATAATCAATTTATTTGGTGTAAATAGATATAGCGCATTATTAGATCCTCAAAAAATTTTAAATTAAATAGGTAAAATAAATCAAATAGAATTTCATCTTTGCCCATCTAAATTCAATTTGAACACAAGCTGATTAAAAAAAAAACTAAAGTACTTTTTACATTTAACTTAATAACCAAAACTGGTTTTTAAATAAATACTAATCTTTTTTATTTCTAAAAGTATAGAAAAAATTATTAATTTATTATTATTATTATTTATCAACTCACTTTTTTTTTATAGAGAGTGTTAAATGAGACAATTTAAATTGAAAAAGTAAAATATTAAATTAGATTAACCTATAAAATTTTAAAAAAATTAAATTAAATTTCACTGTAGAGTCACATTCAACTTTATTTCCAAAATACCCGATCAAACCTTCCCAATAACGTGCGTACACACAAGTATAGACGTGACGTGAGGGAGAAATAATCCGTTTCTCTGTTTCCCGGTCAAACCGAAAAATGAAAACGCATTAATTAAAAAGCCCAAAGCTGTAAAACCCAAGTGTGGGAAAGGTTTCTGTCTACTTCACATCCCGCCAACCTTTGTGAGAAGAATGCCGCCGCATCCAGCGGCACCCCTTTCCCCCTATAAAACCGAACCTGCGGTCCCCTCCGAAAATTTACAAAACTTAAAACTTCTTTTTTAAAAAAAAATAAGAAAAAAATCTTACCTGGATTAGTTTGTTTTGAATTTTCTTTGTTGGGACAAAAGATTAATTTGTTTCAAATTGATATTTATTATGGCCTTAACCAAGATGTATATATGATGCTTTGGATTTTAGAATAAAAGATAAATTAATTCATTCAACATTGAATAATAGATTTAATAAGAGAATAGTCTAATTTATAGAACTGAAAAAGAGTAATTTTTTATTGAATAATAAATCTCAATTATTGGTTTTAAATCAATGGTCAAGATTATACAAACATAATTATAGGACATTTTTACAATTTATAATTTTAATCTTAGAATTTGTGTAATAGTAGTATTATTTAGGAAAAGATATGATAAAGTTAATAGAGTTAATTCGAATGTTGTTTATCACTAATACTAGTTTTTAATATGTCGTCCGTAGGTGCTATATTAAGTTATATTTAAATTTTTAGATATTTTTAATTTTAATTTAATAAAAATACTTTTAAATTTTTAGACTATAATATATAAATTTCTAAGGGCATTTAATTATTGAGAGGCCTTACAGATTACTTTAATAGTCTACCTCACTAGGTTGTTTCTGGCTAATCGATATATATTTATTAATTTTAAATAATTAAATATATATTAATGATTCGTGTAAAACAGTATTCATAGGCAAAATACATATTTGGTCCCTAAACTTTATCTTTTTTTAGCTTTAGGCTCCTTAAGTTTAAATGAGTGTATTTAGGCCTTTTAACTTTGCAATTTGATGTATTTGTTTCAGGTACTTGTTACTCAATTTTTATAAAAAGAAATTTTAAAAATAAATAATTAAAAAAAAGTCCCATATTCTTTCTCCCCTTCTTTCTCTTTCTCTCTTTTCTTTCTTTCTTTTCTCTTTTTCAAAATAAGTTCTTTCTTTCTTTTCTCTTTTTCAAAATCAGAAGAAACAATGGAAGAAGAAGATTAAGTAAATAAATCAACGACTGCCATTTGGATTATTAAACCAGCAGGCACCACAACCTCCCCTTTGAAATCGTTCACCATAACTCTGTCCCCTCCTATTTGATCATCTACTAGATTGTAGAGTGATGATTAGTAATAGATGGTCCATGAGTTTTTACCATGGCTGTTGGTTGTGAGAAGGAAGAACCAATAGAAGTAGGTATTCCAACTTGAGCAAGAAGAAGAGACCAAACAACTTTGAATTTAGACGTGGGTTTGAAATTTGATGTAAAAGTAACAAAAGATTCATATTGAGGAGGTAATTGTTGAATGATATAAAGCACCAATTCACCATCAGAAATAGAGCAGCTAATTGTAGCCAACAAAGAAGCTAACTCTTGAATTTGAGATGAATAAGCATCATAGTTAGTGATCTCTTTTTGAGATTCATAAGTTTTTCTTTTATTTGCATCTCATGGGCAGTAATGGTATCAAGAAAATGTTTTCGCAGAGCATCCCGAACTTCTTTTCTACTATTGGCATTGTAAACTAGGATCACGAAATAATATTTTTATTATGCATTTTAGATAGAGTGCTCTCGTAACACTAAATTATCAAGCAAAAGGACACAATTCTACACTTTTAAATATTAAGGGCTTAATTACAGAAAATATGCAAATTCAAGGGCCTAGTTATGCTTTTTGGCCTCGTTCACATATATCATTCTATACGGTTTGTGTAAATAAGAATTTAACAATTTTTCCTAACCATTCTTGTACGTATGATTTTCATATTAATTGGATAGCTCTAGTATATATATATACCTAGAAGGTTAGAACTGCATGCAAAAAATGCCATTAACTCATCATGTTTGAATGAATTGGTCCATAGAGAGAGAAACCCGTATCTTGTTTTCACCCCTTTGATCTCAATCCTGAAACTATTTTATTAAAGATAAAGAAAAGAAGGAACCAGCAGCAAGAATCAGAAAAACTCAGTTTCAGGTGAAGGCCAGCAGTATTATTAGTTCTTTTTATCAATGGAGAATGCTGACCTTTTTAGCGTGGGAAACAGTCTCAGAAGAGGCAATTCTTTGACATGGAGAAACAATAATGTCATTGAAATGTTTTCACAATCTTCTCGAGAAGAAGATGATGAGGAGGCATTAAAATGGGCTGCAATGGAGAAATTGCCTACCTATGATCGTTTAAGGAAAGGCATACTAACTCCCTTCACTGATGGTGGAGCAAATGAAATTGATGTATTGAATCTTGGGTTGCAAGAAAGAAAGAATTTGCTTGAGAGGTTGGTGCGGGTAGCAGAAGAGGATAATGAGAAGTTCTTGTTGAAGCTCAGGAATCGTATCGATAGGTAAGAGAATTATGACTCTCCTTGTTCCTTGCTGATACTGCACAATTCCAGTATTAGTTTATCATCCTAACGCAACTATTAGAAACAGAGGAGATGGACTCTGTTCTTGATCTTGATGTTGGGTATTTTCTTGTGCATTTTTCTTGATTTTCTTAGAGTTGGAATTGATATTCCCACAATTGAAGTTCGATTCGAGCATCTTACTGTTGAAGCAGAAGCCTATGTAGGAAGCAGAGCTTTGCCCACATTTTTTAACTACTCTGTTAATATGCTAGAGGTAACAACCTCCAAAGTTTGATAATATTGTTTTCCCATTAAAGTTCTTGATTCTTTTCTTCTTTCTTTACTGAGTAATTCTAAAATTTGTAGGGTCTCTTGAATTTTTTCTGTATTCTTTCAAGTAGAAAGAAACATTTGCATATCCTGAAGGATGTGAGTGGTATCATCAAGCCTTCAAGGTAAAACATATATTATTTGAATATTTAGGCATTTATAGATTGAAGCTTACAATATATATCTTTTGTTCTTATATTCTTCTTTTCTTCCTTTTTCTTTTCTTTCTTCTTTTTCTTGTCACAGAATGACATTACTTTTGGGTCCTCCAAATTCTGGAAAGACATCCCTCTTGTTGGCTTTGGCCGGAAGACTTGATCCTGCTCTAAAGGTAAATAATTCATAGTTATAGCTTCATAAACTTCTATTTTCTTTTTCGGTTAAATATAGATCCCCTAGTAGGATTCAAACTCGCAACCTCAATCGAGTACCAAACAGCCAAAAACTCTATCAGAAGCAGCATAATCATGGGTTTCAACAAATTTTTTGTTTTTGTTTTTTATTTTATTTTAATTTTATCTATAATTTCTGACAACTTAAGCCTTTTTCGTGCAGTTTTCGGGACGGGTGACTTATAATGGTCATGGCATGGATGAGTTTATACCACAAAGAACTGCTGCTTATATCAGCCAACATGATCTCCACATAGGAGAAATGACTGTAAGAGAAACTCTGGCCTTTTCTGCTAGATGCCAAGGAGTTGGAAGCCGTTATGGTGAATTCCTATGGACTAGTATTTTTCTCCACTGATGCTATATAGTCTAAGCTAAATGGGCAGCTCATTTCTTTTTCTTTTATTTTCTAATTGAACAACCAGATCTGTTAGCAGAGCTAGCACGAAGAGAGAAAGCGGCTAACATTAAACCTGATCCTGATATTGATGTCTTCATGAAGGTATATTTAAGGCTTTTTGTTTATTCCTTCCGTGGAATAGTATTTCTTTTCTGTAATGTTAATAATCAGCTTGCATTGTCCTGTTTCTTCTGTGTTCAAAACAGTCACAGAGAATTGTCATGGTAGAATAAGCTGCACACATAGTGCTTGATTTTAATTTTGGGTCATTTATGCTATTACACAGGCAGCTGTAGCAGAAGGTCAGGAGGCCAATGTGATAACAGATTATGTTCTAAAGGTAGCATCAACAGCAAGTGCCATAAGATATTATGCTGTTCAAATTTTATTAATGGGAAGTTTCTTTTTTCATTTACAGGTTTTAGGACTGGAAGTCTGTGCAGATACATTTGTTGGGGATGAAATGCTGAGGGGAATTTCTGGAGGACAAAGGAAGCGTGTCACAACTGGTAAACAAACTATTTGCTGATCCTTTTTTTTTTTTTTCTTTTTCTAGTTTGCGCTAATTTGGTTCAAACTCCTAACCTTGCAGCACCAGACACAACTCTAGTACTATCTAAGAACATAATCTTATTTTCAATTTGGAATCTGTATAAGCTGAATGAAAATCCTATTTCAGGTGAGATGCTGGTTGGACCAGCATTAGCATTGTTTATGGATGACATATCTACTGGTTTGGACAGCTCCACAACTTACCAGATCGTGAACTCACTCAAGCAATCCGTTCAGATTCTTGAGGGAACTGCTTTCATATCCCTCCTCCAGCCAGCACCAGAGACTTACGATCTCTTTGATGACATTATTCTCCTCTCTGATGGCCTGATAGTGTACCAGGGTCCTCGTCTGCAAGTGCTTGAGTTTTTCGAATTCATGGGCTTCAGGTGTCCTGAAAGAAAAGGCGTAGCTGATTTCTTGCAAGAAGTATATACATGCAGAAAAGAACCTTTTGCTTGTACACTACATGTAATTTTGAACTTTTACATTAATCTTACTGATCAGTGAAAATCATTGCAGGTGACATCAAAGAAAAATCAGATGCAGTATTGGGCGCGAGAAGAAGAGCCTTGTAGATTTATTAGTGCCAAGGAATTCGCTGAGGCATTTGAGTCATTCCATGTAGGCAGGAAACTTGGAGAGGAGCTTGCAACTCCATTTCAAAAGTCCAAGAGCCACCCAGCTGCTTTGACAAGCAAAACGTATGGTGTCAATAAGAAGGAGCTGTGGAAGGCTTGCGTCTCAAGAGAATACCTACTCATGAAGAGGAATTCATTTTTCTATATCTTCAAGTGTTGTCAAGTGAGCACTAACTTTATATCAACTATACTCTGTTAAACTTCTGATGAACTTCTGATCATGAAATATGATTTCTTATCTTTCTTTCTGCAAATTAGCTGACATTTCTGGCGCTCATTACAATGACACTCTTCCTTCGCACTGAGATGCACCGAGATTCAGTAATAAATGGAGGAATCTATGTTGGTGCTTTGTTCTTCATCGTGATTATAGTACTTTTTAATGGCATGGCAGAGATTTCGATGACCATTGCAAAACTTCCTGTCTTCTACAAGCAAAGAGAACTCGGATTCTTTCCTGCATGGGCGTATGCTCTTCCTACATGGATCCTTAAAATCCCCATCACATTCTTAGAAGTAGCAATTTCAGTGTTCATTACATACTATGTTATCGGCTTTGATCCAAATGTTGAAAGGTAAGAAGTGAAACATGTTACAGATTTGTTAGAAAATGTTCCATACAAGGTGAAGTTGCTTATATCCAAAAATCTTCTACATTCCTACAGGCTGTTTAGGCAGTACCTCTTGTTGTTATTAGCTAATCAGATGGCATCTGGATTATTCCGATCTATTGCTGCTGTTGGTAGGAATATGATTGTAGCTAACACCTTTGGTGCTTTTGTACTGCTGATGCTTTTCGTCTTGAGCGGAGTTACCTTGTCTCGAGGTACATCAGTGAAACAAAATCAGTATAAAGAGTAATCTTTTTGTTCTGTTATAACCTTGAGCAGTAGATTTCATTACTTTGTTTAATGCTACAGATAACTTAAGGAAATGGTGGATCTGGGGCTATTGGCTATCCCCAATGATGTATGGGCAGACTGCAGTTGTAGTGAACGAGTTCCTTGGGAATAGTTGGAGTCATGTAAACTTTAAAACTGCTCATTTCTACCTTTTTAGTCACTCGTCTCAATGATCAACTCATACCAAAATTTATTTCTTACCTCAGGTTCTTCCGAACTCAACAGAACCATTAGGAGTTGAAGTTTTAAAATCTCGTGGTTTCTTTACAGAAGCATACTGGTACTGGCTAGGAGTTGGGGCATTGATTGGATTCACACTCGTATTTAACTTCTTGTATACTCTGGCTCTCACTTTTCTCAATCGTAGGCCATCTTTATCCTTGCTATTTTCTTGCCTTTTCGACTTGGCACTGAGGACTTATTCTGTTGTTATGTAAATAATGTTTCGCAGCATTTGACAAGGCTCAGGCTGTTGCACCAGAAGATCCTGGAGAACATGAACCTGGTAAGAGTATCTAACATTAATAACCATGGAATAAGCTTAGTTATTAAACAAACGCAGGTGTCAAAGCTCATTAGGAATGTTCATTCATGTGTAACTGATTGAATTCTTTTTCCTGCTAGTTACTAATCAAAATTTAAACTGATATGCAGAGAGTAGATATGAAATTATGAAAACCAATTCGACAGGATCCTCACATAGAAACAACAAAAAGGGAATGGTTCTTCCATTTGAACCACATTCAATTACATTTGATGACATTGAATACTCCGTTGACATGCCACAGGTAACAAAATTTTGTAATTTTGCATTATAGATTACTGGTTTTTAAGCAATATTTGTGGCTGTCCTGGGAAAGAAAATGACTTCCCACTTTAAAACATAACCAGAATACTTGTCATATGGAGCGAGGATGAAGCAATATGAACATAGGCATACCAATATTCTTTCTTTTCTCTGTGTTCCAAATTTCAATACGATACAAATTTGGACATAACTGACCTACATTTTTAATTGGAATTTTCAGGCAATGAAAAACGAGGGTGTCCATGAAGATAAACTGGTATTGTTGAAGCGTGTGAGTGGTGCTTTTAGGCCTGGCGTCCTCACTGCTCTAATGGGTATCAGTGGTGCTGGTAAAACAACTCTTATGGATGTGCTAGCTGGCAGAAAAACTGGGGGATATATTGAGGGGAATATCAAAATTTCTGGGTATCCCAAAATACAAGAAACTTTTGCTAGAATTTCTGGATACTGTGAGCAAAATGATATCCATTCTCCACATATTACTGTTTACGAGTCACTGCTCTTCTCAGCTTGGCTTCGTCTTCCCTCTGAAGTGAACACTGAAACCAGAAAGGTAGCAGTCTGAAACATGATAAAAGTTTATTAATCTATATTTATTTTGTCGAAATGACAAATTGAGTTTGCACCATGGTGCAGATGTTCATTGAGGAAGTTATGGAGCTTGTGGAACTGAATCCATTGAGACAAGCATTAGTTGGATTGCCTGGTGTAAATGGTCTATCAACTGAGCAACGCAAGCGTCTAACCATTGCAGTTGAGCTAGTGGCAAACCCCTCTATAATTTTTATGGATGAGCCAACTTCAGGACTAGATGCAAGGGCTGCTGCAATTGTCATGAGAACAGTTAGGAACACAGTAGACACTGGAAGAACAGTTGTCTGCACCATTCATCAGCCAAGTATTGACATATTTGAAGCATTTGATGAGGTGAGAACGTTATATTGATCAAATTTCAGCAGACATTTTAATGTTTTACCTGCTATAAATACGAGTGGTGTACTTGGCATATATCAGCTATTCCTATTGAAGAGAGGAGGAGAAGAGATATATGTAGGGCCACTCGGTCGCCATTCCTGCCATCTAATCAAGTATTTTGAGGTATGCTGTTAGAAGAATATACAGTGAACATGTTCAGATTTTACTTAATGTTAACCAAGCTATTGCAAATTTTTTTAAATTCAAGGGAATTGAAGGAGTCAGAAAAATTAAAGATGGTTTTAATCCAGCAACTTGGATGTTGGAAATTACCTCTGCAGCACAAGAAATAGCATTGGATGTTGATTTTGCTAATATCTACAAAACCTCGGAATTATATAGGTAATTTGTTGATAGACAATGCAACTACTTGATCTCTTGGTCATCATTAACAATAAAACTTGCTCATGGAATATTTTTCAGGAGAAACAAAGCACTTATTAAGAATTTAAGCAAGCCTGCTCCTGGTTCAAAGGACCTCTATTTCCCTAGTCAGTATTCATTGTCATTCTTTGGGCAATTTTTGACTTGCTTATGGAAACAACAATTGTCATATTGGCGCAATCCACCATATACTGCCGTGAGATTTCTCTTTACAACCTTCATAGCCTTGATCTTCGGAACAATGTTCTGGGATCTTGGCTCCAAAATGTAAGCCCACATCTCAAGAAATAGTAGAGCAAAATAGAAGTTCAATATTGGACAGTACGTATATATTTATATTTTAACATCATCTTGATATGAAATGTTTGCAGAGAAAAGCAGCAAGATCTTTTTAATGCAATGGGTTCAATGTATGCTTCTGTTTTATTCCTTGGCATCCAAAATGCATCATCCGTGCAGCCCGTAGTATCTGTTGAAAGAACAGTGTTTTACAGAGAAAGAGCTGCTGGAATGTACTCAGCCTTGCCATATGCTTTTGGACAGGTAAAGAAACTGCAAAACATATCAAAATCTACATATCAATCAGAAGTGATCATATATTATATCTTTTCACAACACCTTTTTTTGGCAGATTGTGATTGAGCTCCCATATATTTTTACGCAAGCTGCAGTATATGGTGTAATAGTGTATGCTATGATTGGGTTCGAATGGACTGCCTCTAAGTTCTTCTGGTATTTATTTTTCAAGTACTTCACATTGCTGTACTTCACCTTCTATGGCATGATGACTGTGGCAGTCTCACCAAACCACCAAATCGCATCTATAATTGCTTCTGCATTTTACGCAATTTGGAACCTATTTTCTGGATTCGTAATCCCACGACCGGTATATGTTCTTGCTAATCAAACATGAGCTGTAATTTCTTGTAGTGCACACAATTGTGATATTGATTGATTTTGTCCAATCATTTATTTCTGTGACAGCGGACGCCCGTGTGGTGGAGATGGTACTGTTGGATATGCCCAGTAGCTTGGACATTGTATGGATTGGTTGCCTCACAGTTTGGAGACAGAAAGGAGACGCTTGAAACAGGTGTGACAGTGGAACATTTTGTGAGAGATTACTTCGGATTCAGACATGATTTTCTTGGAGTAGTTGCAGCTGTTGTTCTAGGATTTCCACTGCTTTTTGCATTCACTTTTGCAGTTTCCATAAAGTTGTTTAATTTTCAGAACCGATAAATTAGAATTTTGTTCTGGTATGAGTAAACTATGTTAGGGCAGTCTGAAGGTGTAAATTATGATTGATGTTTGAAGAAAGAATATATATATATATCTTTCTTTCAAGCAACACCACCTTTCATGTTCCGTACATCTTTATGCCTACTATACATGCATGCCCTTTTACAATACCTTAATGTGAATGGCCGTTTGCTTGGTGTAAAATTTTCGTTATGTTTCCAGTTGTTTTTCTGTTTCGATTCCGATTTCAAAATCTAAAGCAAACAAACTTGATAACCGGGTATTATAAGCCAGCCTGTCCCACCCTAGAAAGACGGGGTTGATCAGAGATTGATATCCACTATGACTAGAACTTTAAGGGAATATATGTTGAGCGGACTCTAGTCATAGAGTTCGACCAGACCTATAATTCTGAAGAAAAGCAAAAATACAAATTCTAATACAATTAGAACGACCTATAAATGTGGAGTTTTCTCCTAAATAGACTAGAAGACTTTCAACATCTATATAAGGAATAGGAAAATCACATTTACATGTACATACAATCTTACACACTTATATACTTTAACTACTCTTACATGAATTACTAATTTTATATCGGAGTGAGCGGCTGGAAACCTCGTCCGGGGCTTTCTAGCCTTTCCTTGCAGGTACTCTAGAGATTGAGGTCAATCTTTGAAGATCTTTATCGATAGCTCGCCTGAGTTGACCAAGTTATTAATTGGCGCTGTTTGTGGGAAAATCGTGCAAAAGTTTTGTTTCCCTAACCAATCAAACTAAATGGCAACTGATCAAGGTCAGAGTGGAGATGTTCGTGCACCAGGAAGTGCGGATGGAACCAGCAATTGCTCAACCGGACTCCAGCTTCCTCCGCAGGTCAGTCAATCATCTTTAGGTTCTCCTGGACTTGTCGTCTTGACCTCCCAACGCTGGAGGAGAGATCTTCTCAATGATTTCACACTGGAGCAAATTTTTAGTTAAAATTATACTTGGAGAGGTCCACCTCTAGTCGAAAATATTTCAGATGGGACAAAGGCTGCCAACACATTTATCTCAAGCTCCATTTTCCTTTCGCCTATCACGTCTTATTGCCGACCTCTGGCCTCGAGTCTTCCTGAGAGTCTTTGGCAGCCATCACTAAAGGACATCATCATTATGTATAACCGGTAGGTGGAAGAGATGAAAAGGTATTATGAAAGTATTCTAGCTTAGACACTTGCAAGATAGCCTACGCTAGTAAGCACTAGCCACATTCCTACAACATCTGAGCATATCTTAGATATTGGTATGCACCCGACCATACAAATCCGCAGAATGACAAATACTCGGATGGAGGATAACAGATCTCAAAAGAGAAACAGTCGAGTTAGAGATACAAAAGAGGAAATTACTGGTTCTCAAACCCATGATTTTGCATGGATTGAGGATACCATCAATAAGAGAATTAACAATACCCTGAAGAAGTATCTCACAAGAAGGATAATGAGAGAAGAGGTCATCTCTAAGGGCAAACCTTTATACCCGAGCATTCTAGCAGAGCATTTTCCTGAGAAATTGAGGCTGCCGCCTTTGGTATCTTATGATGGTTTGGGAGATCCACTAGGCCATGTTAATAATTTTAATATTAAAATGGGATCACATAATATATCAGATCCTATCAAGGCAGAATTTTTTCCACAACCTTGAAAAAGAGTGCTTAAAAGTGGTATCAGAGCTTGCCAAATGTCTTTATATATGATTTTGCTATGCTTGTTGAACTATTCAAAGCTCGGTTCATCACTAGCATTTCTCTGAAGAAGAGGTCAAGCGATCTGAAGAAGTGTACCTAAAGACATGATGAGAGTTTGAAGGATTTTGTGGAAAGATTCAATAGAGCTGTTGTCTAGGTCGAAAACTCAACCAGGATACAGCTATTGATGTAATAACTGACAATACCTGTATGAACAAGTTCAATGACTCGCTAACTGTTGACCTACTAGAGTCATATGCCGAGCTCATGGACCAAGCTCAAGATGAAGATTACAAAGTGGGAAGGAGATCTAATTATGATAATCGATCAAGAGGTAAATCTGACCAGTCTAAGAAGGGGTCCAGAGATGACAGACGGAAGAGCGACTCAAGAAGCAGCAATGAAAAAGAATTTATTTCTCTCAACACGTCAAGGACCATTATCTTAATGTGAGTTCAGAAGAATAAGGGCGAAATTCGGTATCCGAACCCTATAAATGAGCAGATTGCGGACTTAAGAAATAAAAATAAGTTCTGTAAGTTCTATAATGGTCATGGTCACGATACCAGGACTGCATTCATCTCAAAAGAGAGATTGAAAGGTTAATTAAGAGAGGCCACCTTAAGCGGTTCATTGCTGGAGGAGAAGGTCGGTCTGACAGAAATAGAGGTTCTAGGGGATCCAGAGGATTAAGAGATAGAGATCGGGAGAGGTCCTTAGAAAAAAGAAACAAAAAAAGGGAGATGTGAATATGATCTTTGGTGGAGCTATGTTTGTTGCTAAAAGCTCCAAGAAAAAGAAAGGCCAAGTTATGATGGCCGAGCATGAGAAGCTCCCGGATATACTCTTTTTAGAAAGAGATGGAGAAAGATTTGAGATGCCTCACCAAGATGCCCTGGTAATCTCGGGATTCATTGAGAACTACTGGGTAAGGAGGCTATGTATTGATCACGGAAGCGCAGTCAATATCATGACTCTAGAGTGCTACAAGGCCATTGGTGGCGGAGCAATGAATCTGAAACCTTGCATGACACCACTTCTAGGCCTAGGTAGCCAACCAATGCAACCTTTAGGAATTGCGAGTTGACTATGGAGCTCGGACAGGAAACTAGTAAGGCAAACAAAATAAAATGGCTAACTAAAAAGTGACGAACTTCATTCATGAAAATTGATATTCCATTCACATACAATGTAGTCTTCGGGCGACCTATGCTGATGGAAACCAAAGCAGCCATAAGCATTCATTATTTAAAGTTGAAGATACCGACTTCTAGAGGGGTAATAACCGTGTTTGGCAATCAGAAGACGGCAAGAGAACGCTACCTTATCGGGTTAAAAGGATCATGTGAAGCACTCCTTGTAGAAGCTTCATTACATCCAACTGAAGAGGGTCCGACAAAGGCAGAACCAATGGGAGAATTAAGAAAATTCAATTGGGATGGAGAACTAGAGAAGTCGGTCCAAATTGGCACTGAACTTTTGGAGCAAATAACTCGGGGAATAGAGGAAGTACTTACAGAGAAAAATCATATGTTCATCAGCTTACCCTCTGAGATAGTTAGTGTAGATCCAAGCATTATCTCCCATCAATTAAATGTGAGCCCAAGCTCAAAGCATGTCAAGCAAAAGAAGAGAAGTTTTACACTTGAGAGGTAGATCGCCATAGTAGAGGAAGTTAATAAACTGCTAAAGATAGGGTTCATCAGGCCAATAATGTATCCAGACTGGGTAGCAAATATGGTATTAGCAAAGAAGCCAATGGAATATGGCAGATGTGTGTAGACTTCACAGACCTAAACAGGGCTTGCCCAAAGGATAGCTATCCTCTGCCCAATAATGATCAGTTGGTGGACTTCACCAGCGGTTATGAGGTTTACAGTTTTGTTAACGCTGCTCAAGGGTATCATCAGATTAAAATGTTTAAGTCGGATGAGGAAAAGACTTCCTTTGCAACGAATATTGGCACTTTTTGCTATACAGTTATGCCTTTCGGTCCAAAGAACGCTTGAGCGACATACCGAAGATCAGTAAACAATATGGTATATGTAGATGACATGATCATCAAGTTAGTAAGGGTCGAATATCATGCCAGAGACTTGAAAGAAGCATTCAACATCCTGGAGAGTTACCAACTTAAGCTAAATCTTGAGAAATGTGCTTTTGATGTCACAGCTGGAAAATTCTTAGGATCTATGATCTTGCAAAGAGGTATAGAAGCTAATCCCAAGAAGATAAAGGCAATCATAGAAATGAGGCCACCGAGCAATATCAATGAGGTGCAGAAGTTAAATGGCAGGTTAATTGCTCTTGGTCGATTCATCTCATGTTCTGTACGAAGATGTTTGTCATTCTTCAAAACCTTAAAGAATGTTAAGAATTTTGAATGGACGGAGGAATGTTGAAAGGCTTTTAAAGAAATGAAAAAGTTCTTAAGCTCAACACCCTTACTCAATAGACTGCTGAAAGAGGAAACATTGTATCTATATTTGGCAGTAACAAAGGAAACGATAGCCTTCGTCTTAGTCAAAAAAGAAAATAGTGAGCAAAAGCTGATATATTATACGAGTAAGGTTTTGAAAGGGGCAGAGACTAGATACGCTATGATTGAGAAGCTTGCTCTAGCGATTCTCACAACGGTCATTAAGCTTAGACAATACTTTCAAGCACATATAATAGTAGTCAGAACAAATCAATCACTAAGGAAGGCATTGTAGAGGCTAGAGACATCTAGATGACTAGTCCATTGGTCGGTCCAGGTGGGAGCTTTTGATGTTCGGTATGAGCCCAAACAGGTTATGAAGCACATGTTTTAGCTGATTTTATGGCCTAGATGACCATGCCTGAAAGTACGAAAAGCATGGATGAAGCCCTTGTAAAGTGGACACTATATGTCGATGGAACCTCTAATATCCAACTTAAAAGCCCGATACATATAAAGTTCAAAGCTTCCAATAATATCGCCAAATATGAAGCATTGCTTGTTAGTTTAAAGATGGCTCTAACAATACGCATAAAGTATATGAGTATCATCAGTGACTCACAACTAGTAGTAAATTAAGTAATGGCAATCGTTAAAGTAAAAGACCCTGATATAGCTAAGCATGTAAGTAGGATAAAAGCTATACTTAAAAGAATTGAGGAGAATGACAGCCAATGGAGTATATCCAGGTTTTCCGAGATGAAAATAAAGAAGCAGAATTCCTAGCTAAGCTCGTCTTTTAAGGAGAGCTGATAAGCTATTTGTGTAGCTACAATCTAAGGCAGTGAACCTATCGATGCAAACTAGCACTAACGGTGAGTATCAACGTCGTATTCTCAGGTAAGGGTGATCCTAGAACTACTACAGCGTCTTATGATATCTAACCCTAACAAAATCAATGAAGTTGCTACTCTATAATTAAATGTAAACAAGTGGTTAACTAAGTGTCAGATAGACTAAAAGGATTTAGTGAAACAATCAAAGGAAAAAGCAAACTCAAGGGAACCTAAGCTAGTTGGATTTTAATGAAGATAGAGATTATATTAATTACCAATTGCAATTACTCATGGACGAATTCTTAACTGAATTCAGTTTTCCTTTCGAGATAACCGAGTTCCTAAACACAAGAACCTAAAGTTGGAATCTCTTCCTAACGATCGATTATTAAATTAGCAGTAAGCTTTAACCCGCCTCTATTAAGCTTTGTTAATTCTTTATCCGGCTAGTCAATTACCCTTATCTCTAAGTGATCATTAACCAGTTCTTGCTATTCAAATTTTTAATTACTAAATGAATTTCTCAATTACATAAAGCAATCTAAATACGACAACTCACAACGTCTCATGAATAATGTGATTTCTCATTAATAATGAAAGCAAGAAGAGACAAGCATTGATAATCAAAGTCTCATAAGCATTAAAAACAATCCAACAACATAGGAACCCTAATGGGTTTAACAAATTTAGTTACTCATACTAATAAGTAACACAAAGTAAAGAATGAATTCAAAAAAGTAAATTGAAAGCATGTACACCCTTATTCTTCAAGATGGATGAAAAACCCTAAATTCCCAATTCTGAATGATGAACCCTAAATTGCCTCTTGAATACCTCCAAATCTCCTCTTGATCTTCAATTTGATGTTAAAACTAATGTAATCATCCATTCAATAGATGAAATGGTCTCCTAAAGTCAAGTATTAAAGTTTGGGAAAAGATGGCTTATGCATGTATATGTAAAATCAAGTCAGAAAATCGAACCCTAACTCAATAAATTGCATTTGCCTATATAAATCTCTCAGCATGGCCGTGGTGTGAGGCCGTGCTGATCAATATAGGCGGAGTCCAGGCCGTGCTGGACCTCCACGTCCCGCAACTTAAGGCTTTTTCCTGGTCGTGCCCTCGCCGGTGCTAAGCCACCACGGGCTGTAGTGGAGGCCGTGGTGGCTTCGAAAACCATGCCAAAAGGTAACTTTTAAGGGTCAAATGTCGATGGCTCAGCACAGCCTCACACCGTGAAATGCTAGCCTTTGCTCAATTTTGATGGATTCTGGTCCGTATTCGCACATATCTCCCTCAAATACTGATAATGTCCATTGATGATCACCTGAAACATGAAAGGAAGCAAAACATAGGTGATTCTGGCATAAAACAAGATAACTATGCACAAAAATGGAAGTAATTGAGCATATAAATATGTGTAAAACAATGCATATCGAATCACCCCACACTTAAGCTTTTGATTGTCCTCAAGCAATCAATAACTTAAGACATACAAGCAATAATCACCCCTCAAAATCCATGCTAAAGTTCACAACTTAACCTTATTCAACATATAATGAATGAAACTCAAGTAGCTAAACAAATTATACACCTTTAAAGAAGAACTATAATGATACCATCTCGAAGTACAACTTATATAATAATTCAACATGAAAGACTAGGAACCATTGCCTCATAGGGATCTCTCAAATCACTCACAGTGTTTACAGGTAAACAAAAAGATTCCCTCAATGCAGTTGCACTAAAACTTTTTACCATAAGCTTGCTCATAAACCCCATCTTTGCTACTGCGAATCAATGAATACCAAAATCAAAGGGTCTTTATAAGGGTTGAAATGTGGCTAAAGTAAAGGTAAGAATATTTGGAAAGAAGTGTAAAGGATATTGAAAAATCATGTAATTATTTAGAATGAATGCTTCAGGAACTGAATGCCAAATCAATAAAAGTACTCATTAAGCCTTATTTGAAGTAGAGGATGCTCAATGAATTGAATCCAAAAGAGAAAAGAGAAAAGAAAGATAAGTCAGAAATTTTTTATATTTTTATATATAATTTTTTTTTTAACACACACACACACACACACACACATATATATATATATATATATATATATATATATATGCCACAACAGCTTACATAATGCATGATTGATTAGTGACATAGACAATGAGAATAGTTATCCAATTTGGATTGAAAGGAGCATCAAAGAATGACTAAAAAGACTAAGTGAATTTATAACAAAGTTAGGCACTATGATTCCATAAAAAAAGAAGCATAACACATAATTATTCAGTATACAAGGTGAAAGGAAAGATAAATGTATAGAATGGTGTATGTGTAGTGTATAGGTGTAAATCATGAAGAAAATGTTAAGGCTCAAGATTGGCTGACTAATGGAAACAAAGGGTAGGCTTTCGGCTAGATGTGGTGAATTCCTAAGTTGCCCAAATCATCTAATGGTATTCAAAAATTCATGTAACCTCAACAAGTATTACAGAGCAAGTTCTAGAAATAAAATTAAGTACAACGTACACTCAAACAAGAAAAATCATGAGCATAATTTGCAATGGATGCTCAAATTTTGGTTCAAAAACTCACGTTTTAAGTGGCTAAAATTTACAATTGGTTTCCAAATTTATCAATTGAATGATCACATAAATTGTATAAGAGATTGGCATAATCAAAGTTCAAAGTTGAAGGTTGTAAATTTGCAAGGAACTCAAGTACCACCGGTTTAACCCGGCCAAAGTGACATCTTAAACAAAATGAGATTGCTTTCCAAGAACAAAAATCGAGAGGGATAATCAATTACACGTATGTGAACTAAATCATTAATTACAAAAGAACAAACTAAGCTTAAGGGATATGAAGAACATGGGTCCTAACATCCTAAAAATAGACAACATCAGTGATAGCAATTTCAGACACATCCAAAAGTCATGGGAAAGAGAAGAGAACATATGATTTATCCACACCCACCCCACACTTGAAGAACACACTGTCCTCAGTATAAAATGAAGTAGGTACCCCGCATGGGATGTACAAATAAAGAAAGCAAAATTAATAATATCTAGGTACATGACATGTATGAAAAATAAATTAAATCAACGCAAAAAAATAAAAAGAAGATCTAGGGGACTGCCCTGATCATCCGCCGAGGCTGATGGAGTGGAAATTCGGTGGGTCCTCAGCATGAACTAAAAATGAAAAATAAAGAAATAATAGAAACTAAAAATAAAAATTAAATAAAATATGAGAACTAAAACTAATAAAATGTTTCAAAACTAAAAAAAAGAATAAAATATTAAAAAACATAAAATAAATTTTGGGGTGCCTCTCAAAGCGCTTCTTTTTGTCTTTAGTCATTTAGCTAGACTCGGTAACCCCTCCTTTCGTGTGCGGGTTTAGCTTGCTCTTTGGTCCAATCGCCAGATTATTGATATCATCTATAAGAATTCGGATTGGGCAATAAGTGAGGCTAATCCTTGGATTGTCAGCATTTTTCCAAGCGAACCCCTATAGGTACTCCCTTAGAAAGTGTAAAGGCATCTCCTTCTCCTCATGTGTCAAGTCCGCTGCTAGACTGATAGGCAACCTGGTATCCTAATCGAGATATGCATAGTTGAGATGTTGTGGAAGATCTTTCAGCTCGAGGACTGGTGGCTCCTCAGGTGATGGTCTCAACTAATGCACACCTACCATGTCAATCTTACGTAACTCCCCCATGTTGTCGCTTGGCTCGTGTGCTAACCAAAATTCAAGCTGCTCTAATACCGCCTCATTTGACAGCTCATGCGCATCTTCCATTGGCGAAGCAACTTCTAAAAGGTCTACTCGATCAAAATTAGACCTCCTAGTCATACACTACCTATAATGAACAAGGTAGCAACCAAAGAACACAAGAATGAATAAAATAATAAAGAATTAAAAAAATGAAAAGACAGAAAATAATAATGGCTAGATTAACATAAACACAAATTCACTCTAGTTCATACAAAAGATTCCCCGGCAATAGCGACTATTTGTGTAGCTACAATCTAAGGCAGTGAATCTATCGATGCAGACTAGCACGGCTGTGGTCAAGCCCGTGCTGATTAGTACAGGCGGAGTCCAGGCCGTGCTGGACCTCCGCATCCCGCAACTTAAGACTTCTTCCTGGCCGTGCCGTCGCCGGTGCTGAGCCACCATGGGTCGTGGTGGCTTCAGAAACCACGCCAAAAGGTAGCTTTTAAGGGTCAAATGTCGATGGCTCAGCACGGCCAAAGTCCAGGCCGTGCTCAACCTTGAAATGCTAGCCTTTGCTCAATTTTGATAGATTCTAGTCCGTATTCGCACATATCTCCCTCAAATACTGATAATTTCCATCTATGATCACCTAAAACATCAAAGGAACCAAAACACAGGTGATTCTAGCATAAAACAAGATAACTATGCATAAAAATGGAAGTAATTGAGCATATAAATATGTGTAAAATAATGCATATCAAGAGCCTAGCAGTAACGTCCAGTTCTACATACTTAAAGAACCTAGCATTGTAAAAGAGGAAGTAATGGTCATTAAAGAATATGATTAATGGGTGATAGAAATCATACAATACCTTGAAGAAGGAAAGCTACCAAAGGATAAGAATATTGCAACATAAATAGTAACGACATCGGCTGTGTACTCTTTTTAGGAGGGTATACTATACAAAAAGTCTATATCTCATCATTAGTCTAGATGCATTACAAAAGAAAAGGCATACTACGTCCTAAGAGAAATTCATGAAGGGATATGCGGGGCTTATGAGGCAGCTAGCACCATAGCTAGAAAAGCTATCCTCCAAGGATATTTCTGGCTGACCATGCACAAAGACACAGAGAAGCTCCAACAAGTTTGTGCTAAGTGCCAATAGTATCATAATGTGTCTCACCTACCTGTTGCATTGCAGTGTTCGATCACCAATCTTTGGCCCTTTGCAGCATGGGGCATGGATATCCTCGGACCCTTCCCTCCTACAGCGAGGCAAAAGAAGTTCTTGCTCGTAGCAATTGGCCACTTCATAAAGTGGGTAGATGCTGAAGCTGTAGCCACCATGACAAAGAAAAAGACAACTGGTTTCTTTTGGAGGGAGATCATGTGCAAATATGGCATTTCTTGGTTTCTTCTGGAGGGAGATCATGTGCAGATATGACATTTCCCATACGGTGGGGACCGACAATAGAAAATAATTCGATAATGAGGAATTCAAGGGGTTCTGTACTCGCATGAAAATCAACTTCAAATTTACCTCGGTAGCTCATCCTCAGACCAATGGGTTAACCCAGATCACAAACTGAACAATCCTTCAAGAGTTAAAAAAAATTAGATGAAAGAAAAGGCAGATGGGTTGATGAGCTTCATAGTGTTTTATGGTTGTACAGAACAACACCTAGAACGACAACTGGTGAAACACCCTTCAAATTAGCCTATAGAGCATAGGCCGTGATACCAGTAGAAATGGGAATGCCGACCTTAAGAGTGCAGAAATATGATGAAAAGAAGAATGAGGAGCACATAAAATTATGCCTAAATTTATTAGAAGAGCGAAGAATGGAAGCCAACATACGAAATGAAGCTTACAAGCACAAAATGGCGAAGTATCATGATCATAGAGTCCGACCTTGGTCATTTTGCCTAGGCGAACTAATAATGAGAAGAGCTGACATTGATAAAGAAGGAGCAGGTGTTGGAAAAGTACAACCTAATTGGAAAGGCCCTTGCAAGGTCGTGAAGGTACTCAAGAGAGGTGCATACAAAATAGCTGACATGGCAAGCAGAGAGCTCCCTCGGTCGTGGAATGTCCAAGTAGTCAAGAAGTACTATCAATAAACATCTGAGGATAGCATAAGGCACATTTTAAGTTTTTAGCATGTCATTTCCTGCTTTGATTTCATATGTTTTTGTTCATTAATAAAGTACAATCTTTCTGAGCATATAACTGTTAACGACGCCACTTTAGGCGCACCGAGTTTATCTTAAAGCACTTAGCACAAACCAGTGCACTATCTTAAAGACGCCATTTTAGGCACATTGAGCTCATCTCAAAGCACTTAGCACAAACTAGTGCACTATCTTAAAGATGCCACTTTAGGCGCATCGAGCCCATCTCAAAGCACTTAGCACAAACCAGTCACTATCTTAAAAATGCCACTTTAGGCGCATCAAGCTCATCTCAAAGTACTTCGCACAAATCAATGCATTAACTTAAAGACCCCACTTCAGGTGCATCGAGCCCATTTTAGAAGTACCTTGCCTCAAGTACATGATTGTAACCATAAGAAGTTCGTCACAGAGCAATCAATAAAAACAACCGAGTTCTCATACTTAGAAAAATATCCAGATTCAAGTATGAAGGTTTATCCTATTTTTATAAATTGTTATTCATAAAGATTTGTTAAAGCCTGTTATATCTTCAATAATATCAAGTTACTATATTTAGCAAACTGTCAAAAAAGGAAAGTTCAAATAAATAGAAAGTCAAGATGAAAAAAGCTGATTTCATTAAGTTAGAAAAAAAGATACAAGGTTGTGAAGCTTAGGACTCATTTACAATGTCCTAAGCTTCATTGAGGTCACCCTCTACCTCAAAATCATCTCTCAAAGGAGGAATTACACTAGCATCCTCAGCTCTCTCAATAACTTTCTCCCGAGCCTTGTTGCCAATCTCCTAAACATCTAGCTTCTCCAGGAAGGTCAGGTCAGCATCTGGGAATCTAACCGTTATAACCTCCTTAACAGCCTCCTCATAGCTAGACATAATAAGTGACATCTCCGAATAGAATCCGTCCTTCTCAGCCTTCAACTTCTCATTAACTGCAGTTTGATCAGCAAGTTTGGAGGTAAGGAAGGCACATTCCAATTCTAACTCGATAATGAGAAGATCGGCGTTTCTTTTCTCGGTCATGATCGAGCTAAGCTGAGTAGTAGCATTTTCAGCCTGGCATTAGCAACTTGAAGCTCGCCTTCCCACTTTCATTCCCGAGCAGTAAATTCTTTAAACTATTTTTAGAGGATATGCTCAGAGTTTTCTGCTTTAACGCGATCATGAGAAGCTTACTCACTCAACTGCCTCTCATAATTTTTTTGAGCATTGCCCAATGTCATAGCCTGAAAGGTCGGATATGTATTTAAAAAAAAGGAAAAAGGAAAGACATTTGATAAGAGATAAGTTACCTGAAGGATAAGAGACATCTGCAGAGCATGAAACTCAGAAGGATGCATGTTCTTGAGCTCCTTAATATCAACTTTAAAGTTAATCAGGCGGACCGTAGGACCTGCCCTATATTTTTTCCCTAGAAAAGGCCGAAAGATCAGGATAACGGTTAGTGGCAGGAATGCCAACCTCAACACAATCATCCTCGTCTATCAGCCAAGGACGCTTTCCACGATCTCTAGAGGATGAAGGAGGTTGCATTGCTAATGTCTGATCTTCCATCGGCAGCTCCAGGTTCAGGTCAAGAATAGCCATGTTATCTTTAGGATTATCATACTGAATCGGGGCTAGTGAATGAGCAAGTGGAACAGAGGACGAGGAAGCAACCTCCTACCCTTAGTGAGTTTGATATTCTTTAGCTGTTTTAAATTAATCAATGCCAAGAAAAAATAAGTAAAGGATCAGATTAGAGAAACATAATGGGAGCCAGAAATAACCGAACAAACAAAAGGCTGAGTAGGTATATCTGAAGAGCTATCACCTTGTTCAGCTCTTTATTATTCGGATATTTCAAGATCGGCCAAGAATTGATTTATAAAGGGAGTAACCGCAAGAGGAGACCCTTATTTTTTAACGTTCAATAAGACTTTACGGTTGTTTAGGTCCTCCTTAAGGTTTAATTTTGGCTGCTTTTGAGTAGGTGGCACATGCCACCTTCTCGGGAGATTGGTAAAGTCTGATGAATGAGAAATAAGAAAGTATCGATCTCGCCAATTATGAATGAAGAAAATAAGACCGTCTAAGATCTTGTGACCAGCTCAAGCCATAAAGATAAATAAAAGCATACTCGGCTGCCTAAGCAACTAAGTAGAAGGAGAAAAAGAAGTATGGAGTAGGAACAATTTTACATTTAAAAGCAAGGGTAAATAAGTAATTATATATTTTCAATAATTCTACTTTGGCCCAAATTAAATAGTTAGGGGCTTAATTGAAAAGCTAAAGAAAAGTTTAAGGATTAATCGAAAATTTTACTGGGCAAAATTCTTAGTAATTAAAAAAGTTAAGGAACTACATGGTAAAAAGAAAAGTTTAGGGACCAAAAGTCGAAATATAGAGAAGAAAGAAAAGAAAAGGAAAAGAAAAAGGAGAAGAAGATGGTGTTGGGGAAGAAGGAAGAGGGAGAGAGGAGGAGCTGCCATCTGTCGAGCTCGAGGCGGTGGTGGCGGAAGAGCCGGCGAGTGGCAAAGAAAAAAGAGAGAGAGGAGGCACCAGCCTTGGTGGCCTAGTCGGGTGGTGATCGACTCCCCTCGGCCTGAGCTTCATTTTGGCGGTGGTGGTACTTGTGGTAGAGAGAGAAAATGGAGGGCAGCCGGAGTTTTTAGCTTTTCTGGCGAGCTTCGGCGAGAGTTGGCCGATCAGAGGATATATCCGAACTCTCCTCACCTCTAGCTTTCTAATGGCACTAGTTTCGTGGTAATCGGACTCCGTTTGAAAATCGACGGTCGAGATCATCCGTAAATCTCTACGGATGATCGGGGGTCGGATCGGAAGATCAGAAGCTGGGATCGCATCAGCGTGTTGTTTCGATTCCGTTGGTGCGTTCGGATCGTCGATCAGACTCCGGCGGTTGGAGGCGAGTCGACCGAGCGATCAAGCATCTCGGTAATTCTCTGGCCCGTTGATTTTAGAATTCATTGATAAAATTTATGTGTTTAATTATTGTATTAAATTTTAGAAAATTTATGTGAGGTTTATTAGTTAAAATAAATAATTTGTCGGACTGTCTGCCAATAGTCGTGATTGTGTTGTGTTGCGGAGTCGGGAAAATTAATGCAGTTTTGGTGACCCGACACCCGTTAATTTATCGATGTATATTTGAAGTATTTTTTAGCAGGTCCTGGACTCGTTATATGAGGGGGTAAATGTCCGTAATTTAGCATAGGTTCCAGATTTTCGGTAGAATTTACCCGAGCCGAAAATTTTTAGACAGTCACTCCTAGGAGTCTAAGCCTATGTTTAATTGTCAAATATTTTACTTTTTCTGATTAAATTATTTCCGTGATTAGATAAATCTATCAGTTCGGCTCGCTCCACCTAAGACATCGGAGCAGAGCTAGGAAGTCGTCAGAACTATGAGTTAAAGTCGTACATCTGCTTACCTGTGCCATGCTAAGATTTTTACGTAATATTTATGATTAAGTTATTAGTATTTTAATTATTTATTTATTTACTGTTTATATATGTTTCATTTCTGCATTATGGCTATTGTGATTGTATGTTGACTCGGGATGAGACGGCAATAGAATATGTCACCTGATGTGTTGCATCAGGACCACGTGCGCACCAGTATGAATTTTGAATCAAGTAATAGGAGAATGGTTTAGGGTTTGCCCTGGTCGAGTTTAACTCTCTAGGCTGAGTAGAGTGAGTTGCCGGAGTAAAGGTCCCTGGTCGAGCATTGCTCTCTAGGCGCTGGCTTAGTTGGAAAGTTAAGTGACCATACTAGATTTAAGGATCATGGTCGAGCTTTGCTCTTTGGGTGCCAGTCCTATTGAAAACAAGAGAGCCAAAAGACTGAGGCTGTTTAGCAATGGGGATTAGGATTCTACTGAAGTACTCCGTCCCGTGGCATGTGAAATTTATTTTTATTTAAGCATGGTATGATGCGTATATTTTTGCATGACTTAATGTTTATTTTAAATTAAACAAATGTATTATTGAAGTATTTTAATAAATGATTTTAACTCACTCCCAAGACTAACAGGCTCAATTTAACTGTTTTTCAGATGTGGTTAGTTTCTCCGCAATGCTTTTCATCTAGTAGTCTGATTCCTTCATTTTCGGGTCAATGTAATTGATATATTATTGATATGTTGACTTTTATAATTCTAGAATCAATGCAAGAAAAATTTCATATTTATCATTTTGAAATTTCATATAAATTTCAGTCTTACCTATTTCATGCTGGCAGTCCACATTCTAAATATGTAGAACCTGATAGATAAGATTGATTTACGGATCAATGCTATTGGATTGAGATTTGATAAAGTTAGTGATTGGTTAGACTAACTACGAGATTTGATGGCCTTAAACCTACCCATTCCCTAGTGCCGGTCAAGGACACAAAAATCGGATCGTAACATATTTAAAGGTGACACTTAGGGATGGCGTGACATCGCCGAAGATGCAATGTTTGGGAAGTAGAATTTTATCATGTCCGCGTGATGCATATAGTACCCGCAATGGATTACATACAACTTGTTCCGTTTTTAGCTTTTAAAATTTAATAAGGAGGCAGCCACCTATTATAATAGGACATTAAGGGTCGAAAAAAACGAGTAGAGAAAAACATGATGTTGGAGGAGATTATTCAAAGGAAGCGCAACATTGAAGAAATATGAGTGAAGATTAAGAGATTTACAATTTCTTTTTTCTTTAAACTTGAACTTATAATTTCTTCTTGTTTTTGCTACTTTATTATTATTTCAATTATGTCTAGCTAAACTTTATAGTTAGAAATTAATGCTTTAAACACAGTTTCATTCTAATTATTTATGAATCTAAGTATTTGTATGATATGTGATATTTGTTATTTTTCACGCTTAGTTTTCCTTGATCATCAAAACTATAAATTTAGTTGTATTATGCATTCAAAGATGATAATGCAATTGATCTCCAAAATACTTATTTAGTTCATAATTAGATATCTTTAGTGTTTGCTTAAAACCATTTCTAGTTAATTAAGGAATAATTTGGTTATATGAGAATTAATCAAATTATTTCATAATTGTTTGGATTTTGATTTAATTGATTAAGATTTGAGATAATTTAATCAATATTTTTGGATAACATGGATCATATCATGACTTAAAATTATAGATAATTTGATGAGGAAATATATTAATTTCTAGCATTTTTTTATCATTATTTAGGATTTAACTATTTAGATTTAATTCTTAAGCGAGATTCCAAAATCAAACCTTAAACAAAAGAAAGATAATAAGATAGGTGTAATATTCATGGGAACAATACTCTATTAATATTATATTATTTGTAGACTCCGTATAGTTGCGGTTTTGCCCAACATTTATTTACATGTTGCACAATTATTCGTATTATTTTGATTATAAATAATAATATAAATTTAATTTTAAAAAATTAATAAAATTTTTAATATTTAATAATTATTTATCACATTTTAAAAATTAATAATAATCTAAAAGTTCCAACGAACTCGTCTAAAATTCAGTATTGCCAAAAGGTTGATGATCAAAACTAAAATAATCTAAGACCAAAATAATTTGATTTAAGATAATTTAGATCCAAAGCAAACTAAGAGCAAAACAATTCCAAATCAAAATAACTCAAAGTTAAATCAATTTAAAACTAAAACAGTCAAATATTGAGAAATGAATCGAATCTAAGTTAGATAAGACCCAAGACTTAATATTTTGTCAAAAAAAAATAACAATTTGATATTATCCGAATTTATAATCAACACGAGTATAATTAAAAATTTAAAATAATTAAGAATATAAAATTATTTATTCAAATAACATATATTTTGTGTTTCACTTAATTATCATATAAATTAGCAACAAATTTTAATATTATGTTTCTTAATTATTTACTTTCATTTTTTTCCTTTAATTTCATATTTTAGCCTCCAATCTGCTAAAAGATTTTTCTTTGTGACTTTTTTAATCATTAACTAAGAAGTTATAAAAGATTAATCAAACAAAAAAAACTTGAAAGTAGGTTTTTTTATTAGTTATATCGCATTTAAAATTTAGAAATTGTTTGGTTGCTATAAATTTCAAGCTTATTTGGTTATATTTTGGAATTGGCTATAAACTTGGACTTATTTGAGTATGAGTCTTGAGCTTATTTGTTAAGTTTTAGACTTGTTTGGTAATATATTTTGTATATATTTATTAGGTTTGGACTTATTTGATTATAAGTTTCGCACTTATTTAGTTAAGCATGAACTTATTTCCTTATAAATAAAAACAATTTTTGATTTAGATTAAAATAGTAGACTATATATATATATATATATATATAAATTTTTAAAATTTAAATATTTTTTGACACGTGTTTTTAATTTTTAACACGTAAAATTTTTATTTTGAACTATGTATGGCATATAGGATTCAAGTTTATTAGTAATTTTATGGTTTTTTTTATTAATTTATTGATTTACTTTCCCAATTAAATACTCATTCTAATCCTAAAAAATAACATAATACTAATAAATTAATTTTCTAATTAGATAATAATTAGTTTTTTAATTAGATAATGATTATTCTAAAAGATAGCACATTAATTATATTTTAATTTTAAATTAACTAATATATTAGTTTTCTAATTAGATAATGATTCTAATTATACAAAAATAATATTTTTAGATTTTATATTCAATAATAAATTTATTTTTAATTAAATAATAATTAAAAAATAGTAAAACCAATTATATTGATAGTATTAATTTATATAATATTAGAGTTAATAAATAAATATTTTAAAAATAATTTATTGATAGTATTAATTTAAAAATAATATTCATAAATAAATATTTTGTTAATATATAAATAAAATTTTTTAAAAATTAAAATATTTAAAAGTAGATAGTTTGTTATTATTTTTAAAATTATTATAAATCAAATCTTAAATATTGAATAATTGATTCAATTTATCTATAAACTTGATTTTCTAATCGAAATAATAATAACGATCGTGTAATACACGGGTAAACGACTAATTAATTTCTAATTTTTGTAACTAGCTTAATAGTATTATATTTTAGAAAATTTAGAAAGAATCTTTTGAAGAACAAATAAACTTAATTCTCTTAAATGGGCAAAGTATCTTTAGTTTTAATTTCAATTTCTTTTTTTTTTTTTCATTTATGACCTTTATAAATTGGATTAAAGTACACCTGGAAATATAATAAAAAATTACAATAATCAATTAAATTATTTATTAATTGATAACTAACTAAATATTTTATTCATTACTCAATATGTTTGTTTGGTTTCAAGACGATATATTTATAAAAATATATAATATGAATTCATGAAATTAAAAATCAAAATACAATAAATTCACTTGAAAGTCTAATCGAAATTCAAAATTCAATACTACAATACTTTGTAATTGAAAATGATCTAAATATATAAATTAACCTGAATTTTAAATGATTTAAATTTAAAATATCCATACTTAAAATAATATGAAATCTAAAATTATTTATTCGATTCCGAGTTGAACCGCTCTGAGTTTAGGGTCCTAAAGACAAGTGGATCAAAATTAGCATTCTCTACTAAACGCCTTTTCACTTGAAAGAAAAAATCCACAATATTAAGTTACGTGCAATTCTTATATGTAATGTTGTTGATGAGGTGGAAATCATGAAACCATGAAACATAGAAAATCCATGAAACTAATTTGCGACTAAACACCGTGTTTGGATAAAATAAATTTTTTTAAAAAAACAAACAAACAAAATATCGTGTTCGTAACAGAAGAATTAAAGAAAAATGGAAGGAAACGGGTAAAGGCCAACCAACATATTTAGCGAGCGCCAGTGCATAAGCCATTCTTCGTGTCACTAAACTACGCCAATTTTCATTACATAAAAAGCCTTACGCACCCATTTCCCCACACTTTCACTACTCTCATTTTCACTCCAATCCATAAAAGAAGAACAGAGAACAGATACTGCGATTTTTGGTTCTTCAGTAGAAAAAACGTATACAATGTCGAATGATCCGCAATCTCAATTTGAAAGATATACAGACTCGGAGTTCAGAGCGCTGTTGTTTAATTTGATTCCAGCTCTTCACAATCATGGAACTCGAGACCATGTTCTTCATATCCTTTCCAAGGCTTATAAAGAAGTATACTTCTTTCTTTTAATCTTTTCTTGTCTCTTGTTTCTTGTTTCTTGAACGCAAGATTTTCTTCTTCGAGTTTGCCAACCTTTTGTATTTATTTTTGTTTCTCGTCTCATTCAATTTTCATTCTTTAAAGAAATTTCATTATATTTTATTTTCTTTATATTCTTATTCTTTTTTTATGATTTAATCTCTGTTTTTCTTTTCAAAACAATCTGACATTGGGATTTTGTGGGGTCAGCATGTAACTATCTGTTTGGGATTGCTTCACAACTCTATAGATTAGGGGCATGTTTTTTTTTTCATCCAGTTCCAAGAAATCTACAAGTTTTATTTTTTTCAAATTAATAAGTTGAATTATAAAACTTCAGGATTCCTGTTATTGGAAAACTTCTTTGAGCATGTCTAATGACAAGTTCATGTAGCCCATTGATGATTATGATGGTGAAACAAAGTTTTCTCTAAACATAAGCATCGTTTAATGTTTCTATACACCCTGAGGGACACAATGCTAATCCAAGTCTTTTTGATATGGGTTTGTCCTAGCTAGGTGCATCACAGTGCTTGAATTTTAAAAGAAATAGTCATATCTTCAGAATGAATCTGAAAGATTAACAGGAATCTGATTGGTTCTTCTGCTAATATTGAAAATTTTTCTTTGATATGTTTTGCAAATATTTATTAATATGTTAAGTCTGTTATTGAACTTTGGGCTTAAATTCCATTAGAGACTTGCAACTGATCTTGACTTCAACTTTTAGCAACAGTAGATATAAATCATAAAACTCATAGAAATTGCCATCACTAATTGGGAAACATCCAAAACTCTAGTTGAGGCCTTATCCCTCATCTTTGAAAGCACCAGTCAAAGAGACATGAAGATATTTTTTTTCTCTAATTATTGGATGAGTGGCGTCTTTTAATGGTTAATCTCAGTTTAAGAAATTAGTGCTATTTTAAGTTATGGACATCATAGGATTTTTGTGATTTGCTTCTGAAGGCATGATCTTGAAGTCAATAGTTTTACCCCGTCTCATATTGTGAGTTAGCTTTTGAACCTTTCCTAACTGTTTCAAAAATGCCTTTATTTTGTTTATATATAATTTTTTCACTCTTCTCATGTTCCAGACTCGGAATAAGGTAATTCATGAAGAAATGGCACCATTGTTGTGGCATTCAATTGGTAAAATCAGTATTCTGCTACAGGTATTAAAGTTTTTTTTTTTTTCTCTCTCCACTCTATTATACATAACATCGAGGCATTTTTTTAATTTTGTACCATACCACTCATTGTTTCAGGAACTGCTTTCAGTATACCCCGCACTGAATGAACATCTTACAGAAAGATTATCAACTCGAGTGTCCAATGCACTTGCTTTACTACAGGTTATCTTTTCTTCTTCTCTTCTTCTTCCTATATAAATGTATGAAACGCAACAGTTGCGGTGCATCTACCTCTCCCTTTACCTGGTACCTTGTGAACATCAGGCAAAATGATGCCATCGTTTGACACTTAAATATCTTAGGTTATATTTGGTATGCCACAAAGTTATGAAATGAAGTGTAATGAAATGAATACTTGCATTTATATCTCTGGTTAATACCTGACATGTCATAGTACAATGCTTATATGATTAACCAAAAGTTTGGTATGAAATTGAGTTTATTTTCATATGTTAATGCCATCAGCTGACTTGTTTGTTTGTCCTTGTTGCATCTCCTTGATGAGGAATTAGACAAACATTAACAAAGTCATGTCATAGTTTCTACCATATTAATTATTTGATTATTAGATAATGGAAACCTCACTACTGCAATCTAATTACTACTACCTGCTTCAGGAATATTTCACCTTCACCACTAGTCTAAAACACATCCTTATTGTTTACTTTGAATGCTAAAGATTGCTAACAAATTTTCAGTGACCCGTCTTCTTGGTATCTCCTTAATGAAGAACTAGAAACAGACATATTACAGCATATCCAATCTGCCTCTTTTATGATGATTGACCTTCAACTCTGAAAATTGCTAACAGAACTTCCTCGGTTAGCATTCCATTAAGTTATTTGATGATTGACCCTTCTATATGATGATGATACTGTTAATCTCATGATTTTCTTATCATATATCACTTCTTTTTTCTATGGTTTAGTTATATCTGTATCTTCTGAACTCATATTCTCACCCAAGAATCTGGTCAGATTAATTAATGTAACAGTTTTCTTTTTTGTGAATTTATCAGAAATTACTGATTTGATTTACATGTTATTCCAGTTTTTTAAATGTTTTCAAATGCACTGAGATTAAGAAGACAATGAGTACTTCTTTTCTCTTCCATTTCTTTTTAACATTAACAAAAAGGGAAAAAGAATAGAAACAATTGCTGTGCTCTAAATCTTTTATAGGTTAGAGTGCAAGGATGAAGATCATTGATTAAAATGCTATTCATTTGCTAAATGCAAGTCTAAACTAAGAAAGAGATCATAAAAGAGGCTACAAAAATTGCTGTGCTTTGTGGTACAAACTTCTAACTGATATTGCTTGAGAGAAGATCATTGATTAAAATATGCTTATTTTCTTTATGGCTATGAATGCATTTCTTTTTTCAGTATATATGAACATTTTCTTCTCTTCGATCTGATATCTTTTGTTTTTCTTCTTTGTGCAGTCAGTAGCAGCACACACTGACACAAGGATGCATTTTATTAAAGGTAATCCTTTTCATTCTATTCTTTTAAATAGTATCAGTAAAAGGAACAAGGAAGTTTAGTTCATCTGTATTCTAAAATTTCGGAGGAATTTATTAAACTGGCGTATGTTACATTTGACATTAGATATGGTTATTCTTGGCGGCTTACATTGTAAAGTAATATCTGAAATAGTTTCTCCTCTTGGAAAGTTGAAGGGAATAATTTGCATGATTTTTTTGCCTTTGAATTAGCAGAGACTCTTATGATTGCAATTTGTCCGTTGCAGCTAACATAGCCTGCTATCTCCAACCTATTCTTAATATCAAAAACAATGACAAATATCATGAGCATGTAAGAATTAGCAGCTTGCAGGTAATTGGAGCTCTAGTGAAGGTACTTTTCCTACTGCCTCATTTTTATTCAAGAGATTTTTCATTCTATAATCTTTTGCTATATGGCTGCCATAATTTTACTTCTTACTTGTAAATTAAAGAAACATACACAAGTCTTCATCTAATTGAACACATTAAAAATTGTGAAGATATCCTACTGAAGCTCTTAGAAACGATTGTATCATGTAAAAGCCTCATCAGTGTCCTTTCAAGAATCATTTATTCATAGCTTTTTTTACCAAAAAATTTAATGAAAGAAGGAATCTTTACAATCGGAGTTCTTTCTTTTTCAGCAGGATGATGATCCACGAGGTGTACTCTTTATTCTCCAGTCTCAGATGTTACCTTCTTTCTTAAATTGCATGGAGGTTGGCAGTATAACGGCAAAAACAGTGAGTACCTTGAGTTTGACCAATTGCATACACATTCTCGTCCGTTGCTTATTTTTGTGCTTTCATTGCATGATTTGCTCTGGCACCACCGCTACTGTAACAGAAGCTGTAGCAAAATGAAAAGGCTGAAATAGATGGATGGAGGGAAGAAAAAATTTGCCATCTGTAATGATTTTTCCAAAGAGAATTCTCTGGACCAAGCATATCTCTAACAATTCGAAATCTGCTGTATATTTTTGGATGAATAAAGCAAAAATGTGAACATGCTTTTGAAAAATCCCTAATTCTTTTTTTTATATATACTTGACTATACAGGTAGCTGTGTTTATAATCAAAAAAATTCTAAGTAATGAAGAGGGAATGAAGTATTGCTGTGTTCTAGCAGAACGATTTTTTGCCATAGGAAACATTCTAGGAAAGATTATCGAAGAACTTGTTGAAGCTGGAAGGCTTCTGGAAGACAACTCCAAGCAGCTGTTAGAACAGATAATTGGGTGTTACTATAAGCTATCAGCAAATCCAAGGTTAGCACTTTCACATGCTTGTTTTCACTTTATATGTATGTTTAGATGTTAACATCAGGTTAATGCAGGGCATGTGATGGACTACGATGTTGCCTTCCCTCGAAATTAAAGGATACATCCTTCACTAGTTTTTTTCATGTAAGTTCTATAAACTATTGACTCGGGCTTACTTCTAAGAACATGCGCTCACACAGAACATATATTCTCTTTTCTTGGAGTTATTATGGGTTCTAAAATTGCAATTAAATATTGGGTTAAATACTATTTAGGCTCGAGATTAGGTCTAAGATATGACTAAGTCTTAGCATTTCTTTTATTACATTATATCCTGTTTGAGTTTTAATAAAATTAATTACTACCTCCTTCCATGTTAGTCGAAAGACTAAACTGATAATTTAATATTATAATTTGATCCTTAAACTTATTATTAAGTATCAAACTCATCCAAAATTAATCTTATTATTAAATTAAAGTAAAATCTTATTTTTAGCATAAATTGATTTTAGTGTCTAATTAAATTAATAAATTTAATACTCTTTTACTTGTTGATATTATTTGTTTTCTTAGCATAATTTAATTCCAAAAAAATACTTATTTTTTATTTAATATTATTAAATTACTATGTAATTTAATTTTAAATTTTTAAATAATATAAATATTTAAAAGTTATTATTTTTATTACACACTAAAATTAAATTATATTAAAAATGAAAATTTTACCTGTATTAATCTTATTTGAATAGTTGATAAAAAAATTTATTTTTAACATACAAGATGATCATAATCTTCTTCATTAATAATGCGGACTTGTCAATTTGCTAATAATAAAATTTCAAGCTTTTTCCTTGTAATCATGGGAAAACTTTAGTATGTTAACTGTTCAGACTGACCTGTCATTTCCCTTTCCAGGGTGATCAACAAATGATGTTGTGCTTACAGCAGATATTTTACAATATTGAAGTTGCAGAGTGGGGTAGATCACATTTGTACCGCAAGTTAGGAAGACACTTGGTTAGGTATTAGATTCAGCAACTCAAAGAACAATATATACAGTCTAAGGTGATAGGGAGATAACAGATACATACATGCTATAGGAACATAGATCAAATGCCTTGTTTGTAAGCAATCAAAGTACATTCAATTTCTGTGTGATAAACATGAAACTGCGTTCGGGTATATCTAAGAGACAGGAGGAGAATTTTAATGAAGTACAAGGAAAGAAAGTTAACAATTATATTTGTCTCATGTTGTCATATGATGTTTTATCAAAATTTCTCTCCGGCGAGAGAAATTGCGCTCCACTTTCTTTCTCCTCAATCACATTTACCAGTTAAATCGCTGTCCTTAGACTTTGAGGCTAATATCATCAAAATCTTTAAATTTTAATTTGTAACACTCAACTGTTTAAATTTTGATTTCAATATCATAAAAATCTCTCTGTATCGTTAATCCATTGGAAAACTAATATGGTATGCAATATGTAAAAAAGATTAATTTCTAATATATATAATATATGTCATATGTCATCAACTGTATTAAAAATAAAAATATTAAAAATTAAAGGACTAAAGTGCAACTTTTTTTTATTTTCTAATTAGAAATTGTTCTTATCAACATATATGCTCTCTAGATTAAACCCCTTCATCTTACAAATCCTCAATCCATAAACTCTACTAAACTTCTATTGAATCTTTGTCTCTTTTTAACGGGAATTAATCAAGGGGCAAGGTTATGTAAAATCAAAGATGAATGATCTAGAAGGGAGAAGAGTAGAGACATGGACGAGAGAGAAGAAGAAGAGGCTACCATTAAAAATGGCAGCAGAAGGGGGAGAGAGAGGCTGGTTGTGAGCTTGAAGGGAGGTAGGGAAGACAACGACAATGCTTTTGGTGAATGTGGCAAAGGAGAATGGTGGCTGACTGCGGTGGAAATGGGAATAAAAGAAGGTAGAGGATTCCCACCAACATCGACAGAAGGCTCCACCACCAGTCCTCAACTTTTTTTATCACACTAGCCAAACAGAAAGCTCAAATTAAAAAGCCACATTCAAAAATTAAAGCTTTGTTTTTATAATAATAAGCAAATCAACGATTTTCAGTTGTTGTTCTCATTGCTATTGTTTCTAGTCGTCACCGCATGCATTGTTTCAAGTTGTTGCAACTGTTGCCATTGCACTAAACACATCTTTCTTTTCTATGTCGACTCTACTCATGGTTAACGATTTAAGGAAGATTGAAGATATAAAAATGTAAAAAGACCCTAAGATTATTCTGGTGTTCTATATATATATATATATATATAAGACTCCTATGTTAAGTTAACTACTACAATTAAGCAATACAGATCTTGACAGCTATAATCATTATCTATCACAAATACAATTCTATTTATACTAACTGCTACACTCCCCTTCAAGTTGGTGCATAACAATCAACCATGCCCAACTTGCCAATGACACTATGAAAACTCTTTCCTAACACGGCTTTTATAAGAACATCTGCCAATTGATCTTCAGAATTTACATGAGGAAGACAAATAATTTTCTGGTCAATTTTCTCCTTAATAAAATGTTCATCTACCTCAACATGTTTAGTACGATCGTGTTGGACAGGATTTTGGCTATCTCGATTGCAGCTTTATTGTCACAATACAACTTCATCGATTTTTCATAATGTATTCCCTAATCATCAAGAAGACGTACAATCCATAGTAGCTCACAAATTCCATGAGCCACTCCTCAAAATTCTGCTTCAGCACTTGATCTTGCTACGACTTTTTATTTCTTACTACGCCAAGTCACCAAATTACCTCCTACAAATGTAAAATATCCTGAGATAGACCTCCTTGTTGTTTGATCTCCTGCCTAATCTGCATCTGTGTATCCTTCTACATGTAAATTACCACCTTTGGAGAAAAACAATCCTTTCCCTCGAGAGCCTTTCAAGTACCTCAAAATTCTATAAACTGCTTCCATATGCTCTTGACTTGGTTGATGCATGAACTAGCTAACTACACTCACAGCATATGCTATATCGGGTCGTGTATGGACAAGTAAATTAACCTGCCAACCAGCCTTTGATACCGTCCCACATCTATTGGAATTTGATCTGAAAAATTCCTAGCTTATAGGTGAATTTTATAGTTATTAAGTACCACTAATTAAATTCTAAAAATAGATTAAGAAATTAAATAAATAAAATTAATTTATTCATTTCCATCGGTGTGTTACTAGGCTTACAACCTAACATACCAGTCTCCTTCAAAAGATTGAGCACATACTTCCTTTGGGACAAAGATATCCCTTCGTTTGTCCTTAACACTTCAATTCCTAGGAAGTATTTCAGTGAACCTAGGTCTTTCATTTCAAATTCCGTAGCTAAGTGCTCTTGTAAAAGTTTCATTTCCACACTATCATCACTTGTTATTACAATGTCATCAACATACACTATCAAAACAGTAATTCTCTATTTACTTCGCTTTATAAACAAAGTATGGTCTGCCTCACTTTGCTTAAAACCGAATGTCTTCATTGCCATAGAAAATCTTCCGAACCAAGCCCTGGGTGATTACTTCAACCTATATAACGATTTTTTCAACCTACACACTTTATTCAAGCTTGACGATTCCAGTTTTACACCAAGTGGTACATCCATATAAACTTCTTCTTCTAGATCCCCATTTAGAAATGCATTCTTCACATCAAACTGTTTAAGAAGCCATTCTCGATTGGCTGCGATGGAGATAAGGATTCGAATGGTATCTAGTTTGGCTACCGGAGCACAAAGGTTTCTTGGTAATCTATTCCATATCTTTGTGTGTATCCCTTTGCAACGAGTCTCGCTTTATATCTGTCAACATTGCCATCTGCCTTGTGTTTCACCGTGTATACCCATTTACAGCCTATAGTCTTCTTCCCTTTGGGTAAATACACTAGTTCCCATGTGGCATTCTTTTGTAAAGCTCGCATTTCTTTATTCATTGCTTTTCTCTATTTTTGGTCTTCTAGAGATTCCTGCACACTATTAGGAATTGAAACACTGGATAATTGATTAATACTAAATGCATGAGATTCATACATATTATGACTGGAGACATACTTATTTATGGTGTATTTAAGGTTTGATTTAAGGTCAGGTTCATACTGTTTTTTCGCTACACCTTTATTTAACCTTTGAGGATACCTTGGACTAGAAGGAACATGAATAAGTTCATAAGTACTAGAAGAAGAGGTTACCTGAGTGTGTGGAGATGACTCATCAGTTGATAGTGTTGAAGCATCCCTATTCTGTGTAATAATGTCAGAAAGCATATCTTCAAATTCTTCCATCTCTCCTTCACTTGCATTATTCTTTCAACCATATTCGAGTGACATATTTCCTTCATTACATTTCTCCCCCTGAAGGGAAGAGGGCACAGTTTTTGCCAAGTAATACGGTTCGAGCTCTCGAAATGTGACATCCATACTAACGTGTAATTTTTTAAGATTAGGGTCGTAACACCTATATCCCTTTTTAGAGTCAGAATAGCCAACAAAGACACATTTTGTAGCACAGGGTTCAAGTTTATTTTGAAAGGGTTTTGGGACATGGACAAAGATAGTACAACCAAAGATACGAGGATCCAAATTCGGTTGATAAAGAGTAGTAAAACACGAGTTTAGTTTCTGGTAGGGTGTTTGGAAATTTAGGACACTAGAAGGAGTACGATTGATGAGATACACAGCAAACTTAATTGCTTCACCCCAATAGAATCGCAGCATATTCATGCCAAAGAGAGAGACACGAACTACTTCAAGGATTTGCCTATTCTTCCTCTCAGCCAAGCCATTTTGTTGGGGGGTATAGGTACATGAAGTGGTATGTCGAATGCCATGTTGGCTTAAAAAATTCCTAAGGGTTGTCTCCATAAATTCTAAAGCATTATCAGTTTGCCATACCTGAATAGATGCATGATATTGAGTATGTACCATGTTAAAAAAATCACAAAAGGTTGTGTGCACATCACTCTTACTACGAAGCAAAGAAATCCAAGTCATACGAGTACATTCATCGATAAATGTAACAAAATATTTTGCATTAGATACAGAAGAAATTTTTGCAGGTCCCCAAACATCGGAATGTATCACAGAAAAAAGTTCACTACTTTTTTTTAAACTAGGTAAATAGAAAGCACCATAGCTCTTTGCAAGTTCACACACATCACAATTAAAAACTAATTCATCCAAGTTCACAAACAATTCAGGTTTCAATTTTCTAAGATATCCAAAAGATAAATGTCCTAAACGGCAATGCCATAGCCAAACATGATCATGAGTTTTTTGTTTACTATCCACCAAATGTATTTTACTAAATTTTCGTTCTCCATCCTGTGTCAAATCCAGATAGTATAACTTGCCTCGTTTAACACCATAACCAAGAGTCTTCTGAGTCAGGATGTCCTGAAAAATACAAAACGAAGGCCAGAAAGTTACAGTACAATTAAGTGAGGAAGTTATTTGTCTAACGGATAAGAGACTGCAGGCAAGAGAAGGAACAACCAAGACCGAATTTAATGTTAAATCTTTTGACAAAGTAAGAAAACCTTCTCCACTGAATGAACATTCAGTACCATCAACAGTAGAAACAGTAGAGTGAGAAGATGAAGTAAAGGACCGAAGTTGATTGGAATCTCCAATCATATGATCAGATGCACCAGTGTCAATTATCCAAGTGTTAGTCCTAGATAGAATGGAGAAAGTGTATGTCTTACCAACACTACCTGAATGGGCAACATGCGCAATCGACAGATCTCCATCTTTCAATCCTCATTCACTGACATTCGCCACAATGAGCTTGCCAACAGGTTTCTTCTTAGGTTTTTTTAAAAAATCCCACCACTCTGGATAGCTAATGATTTCGTAGCACTGTTGCTTAGAATGACCTGTTTCACCATAATAATCACATAATAAAGTATTAGATCTTCCAGAGGTAGAGGATTTATGATTTCGACTCGAGTTGATAGAGGGTCCTTGACGAGTTTGTAGAGCTATGGATTCAGGATTGGAAGATGATCCTCTCATGGTTTTGCGTCGCTGGTATTCTCATCGGACATAGGCATACGTGCTTTCTAAATCAAGCTTCGGGTCTTTCCTTAGTATTTCTCTGCGGACCTGATCAAATTCTGAATCAAGACTGCTTAAAAAAATACGAAGCCGTGCCATTGCTGAATGCATTTCGACAACACCATCCACCGTGTCTCCTTGTGTTTGTGTTCGGTGATCAATCTCCTGAAAAATAGACATTAGCTTAGAGTAATAAGTGGGTAAGGGACGTCCTTCTTGTCTAATAGAGAAGGATTCTTGATTCAGTTCAAAAAGACGAGTTTCGTCGGATCCATCATAAAAGGTTTTGGATACAGCCTCCCACACTTCTTTTGCAGTTAACAACTGAATAAATCGCTGCATCAAGGATGGAATCATAGAATCAATGAGCCAACTCTTCACTCTTTAATTTTCGGTAATCCATGTTACATATTTCGGGTCATCAGAGGCTGGTTTTTTTTCAGTTCCATTAAGATATCCAGCTTTGTTACGGGCTCCAATTTGCATCTCCATTAGTTGAGACTATAGGGAGTAATTTGTTTCATCTAAGATTACACTCATTGGGAAGGTTGCATTTTCTTGGTGTATAATAATCGGTAGTTGGGGTGGATCAGTGGTACTCATGATTTCAGGTTCAATTTCAGTGTTCTTAGGGTTGGACCCTAAGATGTAAAAAGACCCTAAGATTATTCCGGTGTTCTATATATCTTCATTCACTTTGTCAAATATAAATATATAAGACCCTAAGATTATTCCGGTGTTCTATATATCTTCATTCACTTTGTCAAATATATATATATATACATAAGACTCTTATGTTAAGTTAACTACTACAACTAAGCAATATAGATCTTGACAGCTATAATCATTATCTATCACAAATACAACTCTATTTATACTAACTGCTACAAAAGATAATAAGTAACTAGATATTGATCATCTTTTCTAATTACTTGGAAGTTTTGTAAGTAAACTAGACATGAAAAAGTGCCTAATATAATTCATTTAATGATATAGTGTACATCTAATAATATTTAGAATTAAATTTTTGTGCATAGGTCAATGCCGCCTCAACTTTTCAATGGTTTTTTAGCTGGAAACAGTATAAGGGACTTTTGTGATATTAAAATCAAAGTAGATGATTTATTATTACAAATTAAAATTTAAAAACTTTCTTAATACTAGTTTCAAAGTCTAGGGACGGTGCGCGTAATATAAACCCACATTCATCTCAAAGCAAAGAAAGAAGAAATAAGGTTTAAATAGGCCCTGAACTTTAAGGCGAAGGCCAAATAAGCCCTTTTGACCTTTTTGGTCCATTTAAAGCCAATACTTAGCAAATTTGGCTCACTCAACCCTTTTTTGTCAAAATACAAGAACGTGAGTTACACTTCCACAAAAAATGCATGAATACAAGAAAATAAATAAATTTAAAGTTTCTAAATTAAATTTAACATATAATTAATATTTTTTTATGATAAATAGACAAACAATAAACATCTTTCTAACCACCATCATCAATAACACCACTTCCATTGTCAAGAACATCATCATTAACACCTCCTACAATAGCACCACTGCCATCACTAACATCACCATCATCGATGTCACTTCCAGTAATCCAACTACGGCCAATGTCACCTCCTACAATAAATCCACTATCAACGTTGCACTATTGTTAAAAAAGCTCCTTGCTTGAACAAAGCCGCCACCACCTTCTTCAATAAAGCTACTGCTTCCTACAACATATTCATCGCCCCAAAAATAAAATAGAAATCAATTATAGAAAAAAGACCTGCAAAAGGAGGCGAGTCGATTTCCCAGATCGTCCAACGACGAACCTGCAATAACAACATTGTTAACAACCAGTAGCAGCAACAATCGATATCGTTTTCGTTAATGCCACTATTGCGCCACAACCATCGTCATCGCCTACTGTCGCCCCCTTGACCGCCGTCATCGCTCACTGTCACTGCCTCAATCGTCATTGACTCAGTCGTCATCACCACCACAAACATCCCTTTCTGACTCACTGTTGCCCACTTATATTGATTTAATTTTATTTTTTTGTTTCAATGGGTTGGGTAGAATTATTTGGGTTAAAATTTGATTTGAATTTGTTTCGGTGGGTTGGGTAGATTTGTTTAGTTAAAATAAAGGTAATTTATTTTTTATTTTTTTCTTTATTAACTATTAAAATAAAGCAAGGATAACTCACTCTCCTTATATTTCCAAAAAAAGGGTGAATTGAGCCAAATTTGCTAAGTATTAGGTTTAAATGGAGCAAAAAGTCAAATAGCTTATTTGGCCTTGGCCTTAAAGTTCAGGGGCCTATTTGAACCTTGTTCCAAAAAAGAATACAAGAAGCTCTCCTCAATACTGAGAAGTAGCTCTTATTTTCAAGTTGAGATCTTTCCAAAGGAGAGCAGTAACTTTATGGGGTGCAAACACAGGCAACAGAATAAACCCAAAGAAATATGCCATCAAGTGGTGTAAAGAATGAGTGTTTTTCCCTGCAATAATTTACGTTACCATATCTTCAATCACAGGTCATCCACATATAAAGACAAGCCACCCCATCTGTTATACCATATAACATTTTCGCTGAAATGGAAACAAAAGCAATGACACTTCTTAAAGATATAATAAGGAACAAAAAGAGTGGAGAATTGCGTGAGTAATAAGAGTCTAAAAATATTGTTTGTAGATGTTAATTACTATTTAACAATTTAAAGGGCATCATGTATTAAATATACATCACTATCAACTAATATTTGATTATTACAAATAATAAATCTTGAATCTATTTCTGATCATCACTGTATATGAAAACTATCAAAGCATATGAAACCATAGCACTAGTTTTAGGTTGTGTTTGGTTTGATACCACATATGTTATTTAGAAATATCAAATGTAATGTTATCAAAATTTAATACTTTAAATGATATCACCACCTTCAACAATTTAGCTTCGTCTTCACCGCTTATCGTTGACGTTCCTAGCGTTTGCGCCGTTAGCAAAAGTCCCATTTCTCTCTCCAACCAGATGTCGTTGTTCAACTAAGCTTCCAAATCAATGTCGTTTACTAATCAAGCTTCTTCCTCTAGTTCGACTTCTTCCAGTGGTCCTTCTTGATAACTTACCAAAACATAGGTTGAGTATGACAGAATAGGCTGACCATGTATAATAGACCGAACAGACAAGAGTAAATCGAGCATCTAATGATAACTGAGCAGTACATGCCGAGTCCTCATAACCAAAAAATATAAGATTGACTAAATTCAAATGCAAGTATAATAAGAAGTCTTACAGACCAAGTCATAGTAGGACTCTAGTTAGAGAACCGACTTGACCTAGGGTTTTGTTGTATGACCAAAAAGACTAATCCTAATAGGATTTGGAGACTTTACAGTCACAAAGTCCTACTCCTAATAGGATTACAAGACCTTCAGTTTCTATATAAAGGACTATGGCATAATATGTCAGATACATTCATTATTCTACAATTACTACATACTTTAAAACTTAAAACCATCATTGACTTAGCCATCGAAGTGAATGGAGGAACAACCCCGTCTGACGCTTTCTAATCATTGTTTCAAGTACACCGGAGCTCGGGTCAAACTTGAAGATCTAAGGACACTGATGTTCTTTACCCACAAATTTATGCAACATCAAAAAGTAAGTACTACACTTATCTCACCTATTTATCTTAGCAATTAGCTCTAACAGAAATTATAATACAATATAATAAAGATGATCAAAGCAAGAAAGATAAGCATATGGACACACGAGGCACCAATCCAAATAAGGAAAGAGAGGATCTGAAAGCTCATAAGAGAGTATCAAAGCATATAAAAAAATATCAATCTCCAAAGTTCATTAGAAAGCACTAAAGCACATAAAAAAATGTTGATCTCTAAAGGTCATGAGAAAGCACCAAGGTACATAAAAAAATGCTGATCTCCAAAGCTTATGAGAGAGCACCAAAGCACATAACAAAGTGCCGAGCTCCAAAGATCATGAGAGAGCACCAAAGCATATAAAAAAGTGTCGATCTCCAAAGATTATTAGAGAGAGCACTAAATCACATAAAAAAAGTGCCGATTTCCAAAGCTCATGAGAAAGTACCAAGGCACATAACAAAAAGCGAAACTCCAAAGCTCATAAGAGAACACCAAAGCATAATAATAAAGTACCGATCTTCAAAGCTCATGAGAGAACACTAAAGAAAATAACAAAGTATCAAGTTCCAAAGCTCATAAGAGAGAAACAAAGCATATAAAAAAGTGTCAATTTTCAAAGCTCATGAGAAAGTATCAAGGCATATAACAAAGTGCTAATCTCCAAAGCTTATGAGAAAACATCAAGGCACATAACAAAGTGTTGATCTCCAAAGCTCATGAGAGAGCACCATGGCACATAACAAAGTGTCGATCTCCAAAGTTCAATAAAAGAATACCATAGCACATGAAAAGTGTTGATCTTAATCATATCACGAGTGTTGATCCTAAAATAACCAATTTAAATGCATGAGCTTATTAAAGAGTAATATTACATGAGCTCATTGGAGAGCAACAATACATAAGCTCAAAGGAGAGCAAAAGTGCAATAAGCTCACTAGAGAGCAGAAGCACATGAGCTCATTGAAGAGCAACAGTACACGAGCTCATTGGAGAACAAAATCACACGAGCTCATCAAAGAGTAGAAGACTAATTCATTCAAATGTGTAAACAAGCTTCAAGAACTATATAACACTAGTTCATCCAAAGTGATTAACAAATTCTAAGAATAGCATTTAGACGAACAACATACTTTCGAGCTCATTAACCTATATCTTTAATATTAAGATCATTCAAGAAGTTATCAATTATCGAGCATAAATACTCTATCACCAGAGGGTGGGGCTAATGATAACTGACTAAAATATAGGTTGGGCATTACAGAATAGGCCGAGTAGAAAATAGTAGGCCGATCATCTAATAATAACCGAACATTACATGTTGAGTTGTGATAACCAAGAAACACATAGTTGACTAAATCCATATTCAAGTATAATAAGAACTCTTGAAGACCAAGTCATAGTCGGACTCTAGTTAAGAAATCTGACCTCACTTAGGATTCTACTATATAACCAAGAAAACTAATCCTAATAGGATTTAGAGAATTTATATTTATAAAGTCGTACTCCTAATAGGACTACGAGACTTTCAGTTTCTATATAAAGGATGTGGCACAACATGTCAGATACATTCATTATTCTCCAATTACAATATACTTTATAACTTAAAACCATTACTGCTTAGCCATCGGAGTGAGTGACCGAAAAACCCCGTCTGATACTTTCAACCATTATCTTAGGTACACGAAAGCTCGAATCAAGCTTAAAACCTTATTGATAATTTACCTTTCCTGAGCAAGTTATCACTTCCAAATCATACTGAGATTTCTTTAATTCGGTTCAAACTAAACTCTAATCTTCTTTTATTTTTAGCACTGACTATTGGTTTAATTGGTAATCCTTTTATTCTATAAAGTCCAAATCTTAGTATTGAGAATTTTATCATTTTACAACATTAGAAAAAATCGCTAAAAACATGTCAGATAAATAATTTATTTTTTTTAAATAAAAGGTATATCTCTTATCTAATTTTTTAAAATTTTTTAAATGCAAATTATTAGGTAACTTTGTCTCGAATTTATTATGAGGAATTTGTTTGTTGAATTTATTAGTTATGACATAAATCAAATTTTTTGAAAGATATCTGAAAATTAAATTTTTTTAATTCTTAAGAATTTATTTGGCTTGAGGAATTGAAAATTATGTTTGTCAGATTCCAATTTTACTTTTGGACCTGTCATATCTTTTCATTGGTTCTCAAAATCCAAATCTATTTTGGGAATTTAAAATTTAAATTAGGATCTGAAAATCATAATTTACTTTGGGAACTGTAAAAACTTATCAATTCTCTAATATCTTTCTGAACTCGAGGACAGCCGCCGAGCATTGTACAATGTCATAACATCATTATATGTAACCTTGCGGCATCATTGCAATTTTACTCGAGTAACTCATCATAGAAATTTTAATAGTTTCCTAATATCTGTTTAAACTTGAAGAACCAGAAACTGTACAACGCTGTGAGGCATTACATATAATCATGCAACGCTGCAATTTACTTAGGAACTGTTTTAATTATTTTATTAGTTTCCTAGTATCTCGATTATCTTGGTGAACCTAATAAACTCTTTAGATTTTTTTAAAAATTAATTAGACTTTTAGCATACAACAAAATATACAAATACCCAAATCTCAAGTTAACATGCAAACCTAGTTTAGATTTCTTCCTCTCTTCCTCAACTTGCACTATTCAACATAAAATTGAACTTTAGCTCAATAAATACAATAACGAAATAGTATGCCAGGCTTGATCTCTTGATTTCTTTTTTTTTCCACAATTTTCTCTATTTAGTTTTGGAATTATTTGGCTTGTATGATGTTTTGGCTTTTTGTGAGTCTATAAATGGCGAACATCTGCTTGAAATGAGCTTGAGACTGTTATTCTTGGCTATTTTTTAGAGCTAATTGCATTTTTAATCACCAATTTTTATGCTTTTTACAAATTCGATATGTCTTTTTAATTTTGGCAAATCTAATCATCTAGTTTGATTTCTTTGCAATTCGAAGCACCAGTGTAAAACTCAATGGGGTGCTTCCAGTGTGTCTGGCGGAGATTAGCCACATTGCTCTTACTGTTTTAATATAAGTCCATGTCAATACTATACGTTTTGGTGTCAAAACGATGCGTTTTAATTTTAACAAATTAAAGAAATGCCAGGTTTTAAAGGAACCTTAAATAGAATAGTAAGATCCCCAAATTAATTTTATGTCCTAAAATCCCCAAACCTAAAAAACTAAAAATTGTCATGTTCTATATTAAATCTTCAAAATATATAGCACCTAAACTCAAATTCCTAAAATTGGAAGCTTTCAAATGACGATAAACACTTTTGGATTCTCTAACTTTGATTTCAAAAGATTAAAGTTATGTCAGTAGAAGATGAAGAGCACGACAGCTTTTAGTTTTTTAGGTTTGGAAATTTTAGGACATAAAATCAATATGGGGATTTTAGTATTCTATTTAGGGCTTTCTTTGAAACGTTGCATTTATTTAATTGCTAAAATTAAAATGCCTTGTTTTGACACCAAAACGCATAGGATTGATGTGGGCTTATATTAAAATGCCTTCGCCGGACACGGTGGAAGCAACCCATTGGGTTTTACACTAGTGCTTCGAATTGAAAAGAAATAGAACTACGTCACTGAATTTGCCAAAATTGAAAAGGTATGTCAAAAATGCACGAAAGTTCATAATTAAAAATGCAATTAGCCCTTTTTTATTTTAAGGTAAATATTCTCACTTGATTTCCGAAATCTGGAAATATAAGTAAAAATGGGTTTTAATAGATAAAAGGTTTAGGATGTATTTTTAGCCACTATACATAAAAGTAAACATATTCCATTTATCTTGGCACGGACATAATTTTAAAATGCAACTTAAATAAATATGCCAAGATTAAACTTGTCTACTGATAGATTCAAATTATGTTTAGTTATTTAGAATATTTTAAAGCATTAATGATATATTTTTTATATATAATATGCTGAAAATAAATGTTTATACATCACTTAAGTTTAATTATTTATTTTCACGTAATTTAGTCAAGAGAGAAAAATATGGATAAAAATACTAAAAAATGAGCTTAATTGGACGTGTTTGTATCAAGATCCAAGAGCGATAAGCATTGACCGACTACTTTACAAGGCTTAGCCGAAATTTATATAGTTCGGGAAAATTTTAGTCATTTTATATAATTATTAGGATTTATATTAAGAATTATTGTGGGATAATATTTGGTAGAGATAAGGATATTTGTAGTCTTATCTATTAGATAGACTTATCTTGGGTATAGTTATCTTTAGGGAAACTTATCTTAATGGAGTACTATACTCTATATATATTTCTACAAATCTAGTTTTAAAAGGAATAGGAGATGTCTCTCTTATCTGCTCTCTACTACATTTTCATATGCATCTGTCCACTATTTTTGTCTCTCTAATTCTCTCTATTGTTCTTTATTAAACACTTAATTTTAGTTTTTGTTACTATCAAAAGATTAAAAAAGGTTTTCAAGAAGTGAAGAGTGAACATCTTCCTACCTTGAAGAAATTTTGGATCGAGAGGAAACTTTAATTTTTAGTCTTGTTTTATATCTTTCTATTTAATATCATAATTATTGGGTTAAATATGTTAGACTAGATTTTTCTTAGTATAGTTTAGCCTTTATTACTTTGTAAGAACCTTGTTATTTATTTATTTAATGGGTAATTTTTTTACCCTCATATCTTTACTAGTTTCAATTTATTATTGTTGGTTGACCATCATATCAATTTAATAATATCACTTATTATGAAAATATTTAGGTTGAATGTATTAAAGACACCATTTTTACTTCAGTTTATGTTGGTAGAAGAAACTTTAGTTATATCATTAGTTTGAGTGGCTAAAGAAAAAGACATATCACCATCTCATTCAAAAGATCTAGGCTTAAAGTAAAACAAGGGGATTACTAAGTAATTGGCTAGGCTAAATACTGTCTATGCTTTTTGCAATTTTGACATGTCTTATTGATTTTGGCAAATCCAATTATCTAGTTCCATTTCTTTGCAATTCGAAGCATCAGTGTAAAACTTAGTAAGGTGCTTCCAGTGTGTCTGGCAGAGAATAGCCACATTGGTCTTACTGTTTTAATATAAGTACATGTCAATACTACGCATTTTTGCGTCAAAACAAGGCGTTTTAATTTTAACAAATTAAAGAAATGCAAAGTTTTAAAGGAAACCCTAAATAGAATGCTAAAATCCCCAAATTGATTTTATGTCCTAAAATCCCCAAACTAAAAAACTAAAAATTGTCATGTTCTATATTAAATCTTTAAAATATATAGCACCTAAAATCAAATCCCTAAAAATGGAAGGCTTTCAAATGACGATAAACACTTTCGGATTCTCTAACTTTGATTTCAAAAGAGTACTAAAGTTATGTCAGTAGGAGATGAAGAGCACGACAGCTTTTAGTTTTTTAGGTCTGGAAATTTTAGGACATAAAATCAATTTGGGGATTTTAGTATTCTATTTAGGGTTTCCTTTAAAATGTTGCATTTTTTTAATTTCTAAAATTAAAATGCTTTGTTTTGACACCAAAACGCATAAGATTGATATGTGCTTATATTAAAACAGTAAGACTAGCGTGGCTAATCTCCACCAGACATGGTGGAAGCAACCCACTGGGTATTACACCAGTGCTTCGAATTGCAAAGAAATGGAACTAGGTACTGGATTTGCCAAAATTGAAAAGGTATGTCAAAATTGCAAAATGCACAAAAGTTCATAATTAAAAATGCAATTAGCCCTTTTTTTAATTTTAAGGTAAATATTCTCACTTGATTCCCGAGAAATCTGGAAATATAAGTAAAAATGGGTTTTAATAGATAAAAGGTTTGGGATGTATTTTTAGCCGCTAGATATAAAGGTAAACATATTCCATTTATCTTAGCACGGTCATAATTTTAAAATGCAACTTAAATAAATATGCCAAAATTAAACTTGTCTATTGATAGGTCCAAATTATATATAGTTATTTAGGATATTTTAAAGCATTAATGATACATTTTCTATATATAATATGGTGAAAATAAATGTTTATACATCACTTAAGTTTAATTATTTATTTTCAGGTAATTTAGTCAAGAGAGAAAAACATGGAGAAAAATACTCAAAAAGGAGCTTAATTGGACTTGTTTGTATCAAGACCCAAGAGCGATAAGCATAGACCGACTAATTTACAAGGCTTAGCCGAAATTTATATAGTCGAGGGACATTTTAATCATTTTGTATAATTATTATGATTTATATTAAGAATTATTGTGGGATAATATTTGGTAGTGATTAGGATATTTATAGTCTTATCTATTAGATAGATTTATATTGAGTATAGTTATCTTTAGGGAGACTTATCTTGGTGGAAGACTCTACTCTATATATATTTCTACAAATCTAGTTTTAAAAAGAGTAGGAGATATCTCTCTTATCTGCTTTCTACTACATTTTCCATATGCATCTGTCCACTATTTTTGTCTCTGTAATTCTCTCTATTGTTCTTTATTAAACACTTAGTTTTAGTTTTTGTTACTCTCAAAAGATTAAAGAAGGTTTTCAAGAAGTGAAGAGTGAACATCTTCCTACCTTGAAGAAATTTTGGATCGAGAGGAAACTTTAATTTTTAGTCTTGTTTTATAACTTTCTATTTAATACAATAATTATTGGGCTAAATATGTTAGATTAATTTTTTCTTAGTATTTAGTTTAGCCTTTATTACTTTGTAAGAACCTTGTTATTTATTTATTCAAAGGGTGATTTATTTACCTTCATATCTTTTCTAGTTTCAATTATTATTGTTGGTTGACCATCATATCAACTTAATAATAATACTTATTATGAAAATATTTAGATTGAATGTATTAAAGACACCATTTTTATTTGGTAGAAGAAACTTTAGTTGTATCATTAGTTTGAGTGGCTAAAGGAAAAGACAGATCACTATCTCATTCAAAAGATCTAGGCTTAATATTGTCTTTAGCATATAGTTTTAAGTCATAAGCATTTGTATATTTATTTATAGTTTATTTAATTTATTTTATGAATATTCTATTTTTTCAAAACACTAGTTTAGAGTGTTTAGATTTATTTTTAGTGTTTTATATTGATATTTATTTTTTATAATAAGTGGCTTCATAATTCTTTGAGAGATTAACCTCTGGGTGTTTTACCGCTTTTACTATAAGAATTGTTCTTGTACTTGTGAGTATTAATTTATAAACATCATCTATTTTAGATTTTTATTACTTTATATTTTACAAGTCCGATAAAAATACTACTTTCTTCCATGCTAGTATTCCATCCTCCTACTCTAATAAGAAAAAAAATAAAACCAAATAGAAAATGGTCGTTTGTGATGCCTTACACTGAAAATTAGGTCATTATATGTGGAATCACTTTAAAATTTTAAGAGTTATTTTTGTGATAGTGAGATTGGCCTATTATATCTTTTAAACTTGGTATTTTTATTATTTTTCACCTAGTAGGAAATTTCTTTTTTTTTCAGATATTTTTTTATTTTTTTATGTGGCTCCTTCTATGATCTTGCTAGCCAATGGAAATTTTACTTCTATAAGAAAGAAATACAAAACAGGCTAAGCAACATGCAATAATTTTTATAAAGCTTCCTACTTCCTAATAAGGCACAACAATTGACAATAAAGTTAAACATAATATAAGCAAATAGAAACCATTAAATTTCAATTGAAATTTTAATAGGTGGAATCTATAAATTTTATTTACTTATTTAGTGCATGTTGATATTAGTTCTTCTATATAGTTAGTATTTTTGGTTTGTCAAAGATTACTTTCTTTAATGAAAGCAAATAGAAACTATTAAGTGCCAATTGGGATTTTAATAGGTGAAATCTATAAATTTTAGTATCTTTTGAAGTTAAGATCTTTTGGTTTGTCAAACACTAATCTCTTTGATTCACCATATTACTTTTGAAGTCTTTTATTTTGTGTTCCTACTAATGGTTGGTGCCACTATTTTCTCTATGATATTTGAACTTTTACTTGTCTTGTACAAAAAAAATTACTTAGGAATTCATAATTTATGAAAAGAAATTTCATTATGAATCTTTAAACTTTTTTTTTCTTGAACCAAGTATTTATTAGATATTCACAACTTCCATAAGTGTTTTTCATTGTGAGTTTTCAAAGCTTTCTATTTTGTTTTCCTCTTTTTGAAAATGGCAACTAAAAGTGGCTTGCCATTGAGGCAATTATATTTTGGTAGAATGCTAGGAGAAATTATTAGTGTTTCCTTAAATTCCCTTTAAAAAACTTATGTAGATTGCCCCTAGGTTTTGATACAGATAAAACTGATCTAGTTCCTTAAACTTTCTTTAAAAGAGGATGAGCTAGTAGATTGTTAGCTCTTAGGATCTACTGGTAACCCAAAGACTAGCCATTATTGTTGACTAATTCAAGTTGTTAGTTGTGTTAGTTCCTATAGCTAAGGATTAGTGGAGCTATTTTCTAGCTTTTAGTTAGTCAAAGTGGTTTCTATTTTTCTGCAAATTAGTTTCTATTTGTTAGGCTTATTTTTCATTATATAAGCATGTAATCTCTCAGTTATGAATAAGCAATAAAAAGTTCCATTCAGTATTATAGTTGGTGTTTAATTTAAAACCAATGTTATTTTTTGCTTGAGTTTCTCTTCCTTCTTTTCGCATCTGGTATCAGAGCAAGGTTAGACTCTGAAAGAGAAGTGGGTTAAGAGTGGTTCCAAGGATGAGTGTAAATGGCAGCCAACAACAATGTTTCTAATCCTAAAAACGTTCATGTTCTTAACAGCACCAATTACCAATTTTGGTATATTAAACTGAGAACTTTGTTCAAGTCACGAGATTTGTGGGACTTAGTAGTTTCTGGATTTGAAGATCCGGATGAGTGCGAGGATGACCCGAGATTGGCAGCAGCTCAAAGGAATGAATTAAAAGACAAACAGAAAAAGGATGCTAAAGGCTTATTCCTGATTCAGCAAGGCGTAGATGATGCTCTGTTTCCAAAAGTGATGGGAGCTATCACTTCGAAGGAAGCATGGGATTTGCTGCAAGAGCATTTCTAAGGATCAAGCAAAGTAATGACAGTCAAGCTGCAAACTCTTCGTCAAAATTTTGAGAATTTACAGATGAAAGCTATAGACTCTATACAAGAATTTGCTGTGAACGTTGCTGCAGTTGTGAATCAAATGCACTCATTTGGGGAAGACTTACCTGATCAAAAGATTGTTGAAAAGGTTCTGTGGAGTCTCCCTCCTAAATTTGATCGTGTTGTTGCTGCTATTGAAGAGTCCAAGGATTTTTCAGACTACTCATTAGCTGAGCTAATGAGTTCACTTGAATCTCATGAAGTAAGGTTCAAGAGATTAAATGGGTCAACTGTTGAGCAAGCCTTTCAGTCAAAGTTTAATGTGAAAAATAAAAGTGAAGGTTCAGGAAGAGGTGGATATCACAACAAGCGAGGTCCTGGACGAGGAAGTTCAGGTGGTGGAAGACGTCGGAGCAGGTACAATGGCCAAGAGAGAAACTAGGGAAATCATGGTAGCTCTTATCCTACATGTTCTCATTGTGGTAAAACTAACCACTCTGAGAAAAATTGTTGGAATAAAAATAAAAATGCCCCTCAGAAAGATGAGGTTCAGTGTTACAAATGTAAGAAATATGGCCACATAGCAAGGAATTGTGAGGAGAAAGAACAAGCAAACTTCCATGAAGAGTTGGACACTTCAGATAGCTTATTTGTTGCCTATTTAGCTGCTGACCTTACTATGCCTTTAGAAGTTTGGTATTTAGATAGCAATTGCAGCAATCACATGACGAAAAATAAGGATTACATCATGGAGATTGACAACATTGTTAACGCAAGCGTGACCTTGGGCAACAACAAACAGGTTCAGGTGCTTGGATTAGGCACAATTACAGTGAGTTGCAAAACTGGTAGGAGACTCATTCATGATGTCATGTATGTCCCAGGTATTGCTCATAATTTGTTGAGTTTGGGTCAATTACTGAAGAGAGGTTATTATGCCATGTTTGACAATAGTGAATGTCTAATATATAGTAAAAATGGCAAGATATTAGAGTATTCAGTAAAAATGTCAGAAAATAAAATGTTTGCTATCATATTTTTGCAACTTGACCATAAACCTTTTAAGGATTTAAATGAAGATGATTCAATACTTTGGCATAAAAGATTTGCTCATATGAGTTATGATAGATTACATTTGCTGCACAAGAAAATTTTGGTGATAGGAATGCCTGAGGTACAGTTCATTGACAAAATATGTAAGCCTTGCATATTCGGGAAACACCATCGTGATAAATTTCTAGTGGGAAAAGCTTGGAGAGCAACTAAACCATTAATGTCGGTTCATGCAGATATTTGTGGGCTAATGCAAACAACATTGCTGAATGGTAGTAAGTACTTCTTGCTCTTTGTAGATGATTACTCAAGGATGAGTTGGATATTTTTCTTAAAAGAAAAATCTGAAGCTTTGGATTGTTTTAAGCAATTTAAAGCTCTTGCGGAAAAGGAATCGGGAAACTCAATCATAAGGTTACGAGCTGACCGTGGGGGTGAATTCACATCCCAAGAATTTGAGTTGTTTTGTCGTGATTCGTATACAAAGACAGTTGACAGCTAGCTATACACTCCAGCAGAACGGTGTAGCAGAGCGAAAGAATCAGACCATTGTAGAATCTGCTAAAAGCATGTTAAAAGACAAAAGTCTTCCCATAAATTTATGGGCAAAGGCAGTGGCTGTTGCAGTTTATGTGATGAATCGATCACCAACACAAGCACTTGAAGAAAAAACTCCATATGAAGCCTGGTTTGGCAGGAGGCCAAATGTGAGTCACTTAAGAATCTTCAGATCCATTTCTTTTTCACATGTTCTGTCAGAACTAAGGAGAAAGGTTGATGAGAAAAATGTGAAATGTATTTTCATCAGATATAATGAGGTGACAAAAGGTTATCGTTTGCTCAATCCTATCACTAACAAACTCATTATCAGTCGGGATGTCATTTTTAAAGAAAATGATACTTGGAGGTGGGAGGAAGAAGGTATCAAATTTGACGCTACTTCATATTTTAATCTTGATGATACATATGCTACTTCTTCATTCATTCCTCCCTCAGTGGAAGATACGACTGACACACCTCCAAGAAAGATGAAAAGCTTATCAGAAGTTTATGCCTCTACTGATTTTGCTTGTTTAGCAGTAGAACCTACTTGTTTTGAAGATGCAGTTGCTAAAGAAGAATGGGTAGAAGCGATGAAAGAGGAGATGGATGCTATTGAAAAAATAATACTTGGAGTTTAGTAGATCTACCGAATGGGAAAGATGCAATTGGTCTCAAATGAGTTTATAAGTCAAAGTTAAATGCAGATGGTTCATTGAAAAGAAACAAAGCACGACTGGTAGTGAAAGATTATGCCCAAGTTCCAGGTAATTCTTAATGGTGATCTAATTGAAGATGTGTATGTGCATCAACTAGAAGGATTTGTTGTGAAATGGTCAGAATAAAAGGTTTATAAGTTGCACAAAGCATTCTACGGGCTCAAACAAGTGCCGTGAGCTTGGTATAGCAAAATCGATTCATATTTTGCTAAAAGTGACTTTCAATAGGGTGCTAATGAACCTACTTTATATGTTAAGAATTGTGGACATGATTTCTTGGTGGTATGTTTGTATGTGGATGATATCATTTATACTGGAAATTCACTTGAATTGATGAAACTTTTAAGATATCCATGATGAAAGCATTTGACATGACTGATTTGGGTTCATTGCATTATTTTTTTGGGTTTAGAAGTTGTGCAAAATACAGGTGGAGTTTTTCTTAGTCAAAAGAAGTATCTTGTAGATCTTTTAAAAAGATTTGGAATGTTGAATTGTAAAGCATCCAAGACGCCTCTTAATCTAAATGACAAGCTGTCATTAGAAGATGGAGTTGATAAAGCTGATGTCAAACTTTTCAGAAGCATGGTGGGAGGTCTGCTCTATCTGACGCACACTCGGCCTGATCTCATGTTCGCAGTTAGTCTTGTGTCACAATTTATGCATAATCCAAGTAAACATCATCTTGGTGCAACAAAGCAAATTTTGAGATATGTACACGGAACACTTGATCTTGGAATAAGATATGTTAAAGGTGAAAATCTTAAACTTATGGCTTATACAGATAGTGATTGGGCTGGATGTGCAGATGATAGGAAAAGCACGACGGGCTTTATTTTTTGTCTTAATGGTGGAGCAGTTTCATGCTTGTCTAAGAAGCAAGGAATTACTGCATTATCAAGCACGAAAGCAGTATATATAGCTGCAACATCTACAGCATTTCATGCAGTTTGGTTGAGAAGACTTGTGCAAGATTTAAAGCATAAACAGATACAGCCAACAAGTGTATTCTGTGACAATAAATCAACCATTGATATCTCAAAGAATCCAGTTCATCAAGGAAGGAAAAAGCATATTGAAACACGATACCATTTCATTAGAGAACTCATCTCAAAGAATGAAGTTGAACTTCAATATTGCAGCACTGAACAACAAACTGCAGATATGTTAACAAAGGCTTTGAATGAGGACAAAATTCTAAAGTTTCGCAAAATGGTAGGAGTTGTATCCCTTGCTTGAATTAAAGGGGGGAATGTTGACTAATTCAAGTTGTTAGTTGTGTTAGTTCCTATAGCTAAGGATTAGTGGAGCTATTTTCTGGCTTTTAGTTAGTCAAAGTGGTTTCTATTTTTCTGCAAATTAGTTTCTATTTGTTAGGCTTGTTTTTCACTATATAAGCATGTAATCTCTCAGTTATGAATAAGCAATAAAGAGTTCCATTCATTATTACAGTTGGTATTTAATTTAAAACCAATTTTATTTTGTGCTTGAGTTTCTCTTTCTTCTTTTCATAATTATGGCCGTCATTTTTGTATGAAACTTAGAAGAATTGGTTGATTTCTTCCTTTGTTAGTGTTCTTTATCCTGTTTTTTAGGAGTATTTTTAGGAACATTTTGAGGAACTCTATAGGAATACTCTCCGAATTTCTTAGCAGTAAAAGCTTAAGATTGCTATATAGGCTTACCACTGAAGCGATTATTACACGGTTTCTTTGTATGACGACTACTTCCTTCCTTTCTTTATGATGAAAGATATATTGTCTCTGCTTACATTTGAGAAGGTTGAGGCCTTTAATAATTATTTCCTTTTTGAGAACTTGTAGATGAATGTCCCCCAAGCTCTTAAATAACATTTTACCTCGTAGATCTTAATGAGACATCTTTGGCAGCAACTTTAGGACTTTGGAGAGCCAAAGTTGAAATCACGTTCTCTATAATACTAAGCTCTTGCATCAATCTAACATGTTTTTTAACAGCTTTCTTTTGGCTCTCTGCAACTTTCTTTAAATTTTCTTCATATATTTGAAGACAGCTTCTGCCTGAATCCATAAATTATCATAGAAGGATTGTTTAGAAAATTTCAACTTATCCTCCAACTGTCGGAGTGGATATGAATCTCTTTATGAGAAACAAGTTCTCATTCTTTATATGCATCATAAAATGGATCATCATTCAGCGTAAAACCCCAAATAATAAGGAAGCGTTCATTTCATATCTTATTGTTGCGAGCGCAAATTTTAAGTCCCTAGTATTTAATAGCTTTAATACATTTTTATTCATACTAAATTTCGTAAACAGCCATGTTAAAATCGACTGCAATCAGAGTTGGTAGAAGTCAAAACAGCAGAATCATGAAATTGATGAAAAATCTATTGTTAAGTCAGAACTGGTACGAAGTCAAAACTGAAACCAAAATCAACCTAGAAGTTTAGCTCCTGGGATCAGAACTGGCCCAAAACTAGCATGCTCCCGAGAAATTCCTGATACCACGAAACATAGAGAAAAAAGAAATCCATGCAATCATTTGTAAGCGGATACAGTATCAGAAAAATTGAAAGAAATGGGTAAAGGCCAACCCACCGACCAAAATATATATATATAGCGCAGTGCCAGAGCAGTGTCTTTGTCACTAGAGAAACTAAACAACCCCATTTTCTCTTTCCCACTTCACATATCACAACTCTCATTCACTCCAATACAAAGAAAAGAAAACAGATTACTTTGAACATTGATCAATATTACCATGTCGAACAATCAGCAATCTGAATTCGAAAAATGTACGGACTCGGATTTTGAAGCAATATTGGATGATCTGATTCGAACTATTCAAGATTCTGGAACTCGAGGCCATGTTCTTCATCTCCTTTCCAAGGTTTATAAAGAAGTAGCTAGCTACGCTTCTTTTTTCTTTTCATCTTTTCTTTTTTCTTGTTTCTTGAATTGCAGGATTTTCTTGCTTCTTTGAATTCAATATTTTCTTCTTTAGGTTTGCCAGGATTTCACGTACTTTTGTTTTCTTATCTAATTTATACTAGTTCTATATTGCTTCTCCATTTCATTCTCATTCCTGAAACTTTTTCTTTCTTTTTTTTTCTTCCTTTCAGTTCATAAAGACTTTCAAGAAAAAAGAAATTTAGATATGTTCTACTTTCTTTCTTTATTCTCGTTTTGTTTTAGTAACAATCTGACGTTAAAATTTTCAATTCTGTGTGGGGGCAGCATGTAAATATCTGTTTATCAATTGTTTGCATTGCTCGTCAACTCCGTAGATTAGGCGCCTGTTTGGTTTCATCACTTTTAAATTAATAAATTGAACTATAAACTTCTGGGTTTTCGTTGCTCTAAGACCTGTTTGAGCATGTCTGATGACAAGTTCATATAGGCCATTGTTGATGAGACAAACTTTTCCTGATCATAAACATGGTTGCATGCTCCTTAAAACTAAAACTGTAGAAAATGTAATTTGAAGCTTTATTAACCTGTGATGAATTTACAAGCTAAAATTCTGAGATTTCTCTCTGTTATATACAGTTGGAGGGTAACAGTCTTATTGTTACCCTGTTGATCCCTAAGCTCTATGTCAACGTTCTTTTCTATTCTGAGAAAGGTAGAAACGACATTTCTTCCTTAAGGAAGAAAGGTTGCTCCTTTTCTCAGCTTTTAGGCCTGTGATGACAAGACCTGAGGCCTTAACCTTCGGTCTTTGACTGTTGGTCTTTACTTTCTTGTTTTGTTAACTGTTGGATTGTTTGTTCTTGTCTTTGTTCTTCAACACTCCCCCTCAAGATGGGAGCGAACAAGTTGACAGAACCCATCTTGCTAAGAAGATTTTGATGATGAATTTTGTCTAGAGCCTTTGTAAATATATCTACTAATTGTTTGTGGCTTCTGATGAACAGGGTTTCAATTTCACCAGATTGAACTTTTTCCCTTACGAAGTGGCAGTCCACTTCAATGTGTTTGGTTCGTTCGTAAAAAACAGGGTTTGAAGCAATGTGCCTTGCTGCTTGATTATCGCAGTACATTTTCATTGGACCTTTGCATTCTATTCTCATGTCTGCAAATACTTGTTTGATCCATATGAGCTCACTGGCTGTTGACGCCATTGCTCGATATTCTGCTTCTGCGCTCGATCTTGCGGTTACAATCTATTTTTTGTTGACGCCATTGCTCGATCTTGCGGTTACAATCTATTTTTTGTCATAGCTTCCAGCCCAATCTATGTCACAAACCAACTATAACATTAGCATCGTTATTATTTTTCATCCAAATACCTTGACCTGAGGTGCCCTTGAGATACCTAAGAATTCTATCAACAGCATCCAAATGACTGGTACGGGGAGCATGCATAAACTGGCTTACTATACTTACCGCGTAGGTGATATCAGGTCTAGTGACGGTTAGATAAATTAGTTTTCCTATTAGACGCTGATAATGTCCTCTGTTATTTAAAGGATCACCATCTTCTAGATTAAGTTTGGTTTTAGTCTCCATTAGTGTGTTTATAGGTTTGAACCTCCATGTTTCTTTTAATAGATCAAGGACATACTTTCTTTGGGAAAGAAATAGGCCATGTGATTTGGCTATTTCTATTCCAAGGAAATAAGACAGCTGACCGAAATCTTTGATATCAAATTCTCTTTTTAGTTTTTGTTTAACCTCTTCAATCTCTTTATTATTGTTACCTGTTATGATAATATCATCAACGTACACAAGAATAATGACAGTGCATGTGTGAGTACTCATTTTAGCTACTGGAGCAAAAGTTTCTTGATAATCCATCACATAAGTTTGAGTGAACCCTTTTGCTACCAACCTAGCCTTATATCTCTCAATTGTTCCATCATGCTTATATTTTATTTTATACACCCATTTACATCCAACGGGCTTTTTATTTTGTGGCAGGGGGACGAGATCCCAGGTGTCATTTTTTTCTAGAGCCTGAAGTTCTTCCTCTATAGCCTTAAACTAGTTGGGGTTGGTGTTAGCTTCATAAAAGGAGGTGGGCTCAGTGTGTGTTGTGAGATTGCCTAGGTATGCCTTATATGAATTTGATACATAATTATAATTAATAAAGTGTTGAACAGGATACGACACCTTATGGGACACATAGTCCCTTAGCCTGGCAGGGGGTCTGATTAGTCGAGATGATCTTTGTAAGGCAATTTCTTCTTCTTGTGGCTTATTTTCTCCCCCTGAAGAAGTTGCCTCGAGAGTGACATTTTCTCCCCCTGAAGAAGTAGCCTCGGTAGTTGCCTCTGGGATTAGCTCCTTGTCTGATGGAGTATCCTGGATTGGACTATAAAAAAAGAAAGAGTTATATGGAAATAATAAAGTAGAAGGCTCATGATTGGTAGTTGGGTCATTTGTGAAGTAAGGGGTGCTTTCATCAAATGACACACCTCGAGAGATATAGGTCTTGTGAGTGGAGGGGTCATAGCATTTATACCCCTTTTTTCAGAGGAATATCCTAGGAACACGGTTTTGATAGAACTCTTGTCGAGTTTGTGGTGACGTCTAATGTGGACAAAGGCTGTGCAACCAAAAACTCGAATGTGTCCTAATTCTATTTTTCTGTCTTTGAGAATTTCTAGAGGACTGAGATTTTTGAGTTTGGTGCTGGATAATCGGTTGATGAGATAGGCAGCAGTCAAGAGGACATCCGACCAAAAAATATATGGGACATTATTTTGAAAGAGAAGAGATCTTGTGACTTCAAGGAGATGCCGCTTTTTTCTTTCAGAAACTCCGTTTTGTTCGGGAGTATAAATGCAGGTGGTTTGATGTAAAATTCCCTTTGTGGAGAAAAAATCAGAAAATTTTGTATTTAGGTATTTAGTGCCATTATCTGAGCGAAAAATTTTAATTTTGGTATTGTACTGATTTTGAATAAAATTAAAAAAGTTTTGGAAGCAGGTAAAAACCTCATTTTTTTCCTTTAACAAATAAACCCAAGTAGTGCGGGAGTAGTCATCAATAAATGTAACAAAATAGCGAAAGTGATTGTATGAAGTGACGGGAGCAGATCCCCAAATGTCGGAGTGAATTAACTCAAACATATTGTCAGATATAGTAGAAGATACAAGGAAAGATAATATAGTATGTTTAGCAAATTTGCAAATGTCACAACAAATAGAATTCATTTTTAGACAAAAAAACTGGTTTAAGACTCTATCGGACGGATGCCCAAATCGCCGATGTATCAATATTTCTTGATTGATAGGGTTGGTCGAGATAAGACACTGGTTGGTGGAGTTTGTGAGATAATACAAGCCATTTTCAAAGCGATCCTCACCAATCGTCTTCCCTATGGTTCGATCCTGAAACAATACTGCAGTCGGTGAGAATATAACATTACAATTTAGAGTTTTAGTTATCTTACCGACAAATAATAAGTTAGATTTAAAATCCGGTAAGAAAAAAATATCATGAATATTATTATGCAATAAATTTAAGGAGCCAAAACTAGAGATTTTAGCTTGATCGTCGTTGGCAACGATCACATGTTGGGAATTAGTAGGTGCAAAATTTTGCAATTTCGTTGCATCCCATGTCGTGTGATCCATTGTCCCGGAGTCGATGATCCAATTTTGAGAGGCATTTAAGGAATTTACATAATTTTTAGATACCAAACCTGACCCACGGGGTTACTGGAGCTGAATAATTTATTGAAGCTGAGAAATCAATTGAGAAAGTTGTGATTTTTCTGTCGGGTCAGATCTGGGCCGGGTCTGCTGAACAAAATGGGTCGGTTCCGGGTCAGCCTAGTTGCTGCAGTCGGGTCGCTAGAGCCGAGTCGGATTAAATTAAAAGAGTCTAACCCGTTACTTACCTCCCGACCCAATCCAAACGCCTCATCATAACCCTTAGGGTTAGATGAGTTTGTGACGCCTAAGTAGCCAAATCTCCTTCTCTCTTCTTTCTCTCGTCTCTCGCTTCTTCCTCTATTAACCCTGTTGAGGCTCAGCCGCAAATGGGGATGGAGATGCCAACAGCGATCCTGAGAGTGCCCCTGCTTCTTGCAGTGGTCGCACCTCTCGATGCTGGCAGGCGCTCCTCTCGCTTGAGCCGTCTCGCGAGGGTGTGAGAGGTGGGAGATGTAGGCCTTATTCTCTGTGTTGTCGAAACTGTTAATTGTGCTTATAGTCGCGCGTCTAGTCTCCTGCTAGATGATGGCTATGACGGCGTCGATTTTGGGGAGGTTGCTTGACAATAGAATCTGTGACCTTAGAGCTTTGTAGCTCGAATCGAGCCCCCCTAGGTAAGTATACACTAAATCTTGTTCCGCTCTCCTTCTTGCCTCTTCTGGGTCTGTTGTCGGTGGGAGGTAACTCTGAAGTTATTCCCATCTGGTCAGTACCTCAGTCACATAACTCGTGCTTGTCCGAGTCTCTTGTTTAATCTGTGCCAGTTCTTATTACAAATTGAAAATGTGAGCATAATTTTGTCATGGCCATATAGGCCTTTCATCTTGTTTCAGATGGCCTGTGACGATGCCAGTAACATGCAGAGTCTAGCAATCTGAGGCTCCATGGTATTTGTGAGTAGTGACATTACCATATGGTCTGTCGTCTGCCACCCTTCCATTGCTTCCATTTCTTCTTTGGTTGGTTGGTTCAGATTAATTGGTTGTGGCTTACTTCTGGTTCATGTGATGAAGCCTAATTTTTTATGCCACTTAGGCTGATGTAGACGGATCTCGACCATTCAAAGTAATTTTGGTTGCCTTTTAACATAGTGTTGGTTAATTTTATGATATCACTATGAGACATGATGAATTTTTTTTTTTTTTTGTGGTTTGGATTGGTAAGTGATAACAGGATCAAGCCTGCTCTGATACCATGTAAAAATGTAATTTGAAGCTTTATTAATCTGTGATGAATTTATAAGCTAGAATTCTGAGATTTCTATGTATGAAAGAGTTTTGTTATATACAATTGAAGGGTAACGGTCTTATTGCTACCCTGTTGATCCCTAAACTCTATGTCAAATGTTCTTTTCTATTCTGAGAAAGGTAGAAGTGACCTTTCTTCCTTAGGGAAGAAAGGTTGCTCCTTTTCTCAGCTTTTAGACCTGTGATGACAAGACCTGAGGCCTTAACCTTCGGTCCTTGACTGTTGGTCTTTACTTTCTTGTTCTATTAACTGTTGAACTGTTTGTTCTTGTCTTTGTTCTTCAACAAAAACCCTGAGGGACGCAATGCTAATCCAATTCTCATGCTCCAGACTCAGAAAAAGGTGATTCGTGAAGCAATGGCACCAAGGTTGTGGTACTCATTTAATATTATCACCGTACTGTTACAGGTATAGAATATTACTTCCTTCTGTTATACATAAGATTGAGGCATTTGCTTGATTTCCTATCAAAACCGTTCAATATTCCAGGAAGTGCTTTTAGTATACCCCTTCTTGTCTACCACAAACCTCCCGGAAAGTGTCTTAACTTTAGTGGGCAATGTACTTACTTGAGGTCAGTTTCTTTTTTCTTTTTCCTCTCAATTTTCTTCTTATATATATATATATATATATTGCCACAGTTGCTATGCATATATCTCTCCCATTAGCTAGTACTCTTGTAAACATCGCAGAATAATGCCATTGGTAGACTTGGTAGAATTTCTTTCATCTGTTTGTATCTGAATAACACCCTTAGGTTAAATTTGGTATGCTGCATACGAAACTGATGTGGGTCTTCTATTTTTCTCTTTTTCTTTTTTTCTTTTTTTTTTTTGCAGTGGATAGCAGCACACCCTGACACAAGGATGCCTTTTGTTAGAGGTGATAATCCTTTTCATTCTAATCTTTCAAAATAGTGACTGCCAGTAAAAAGAGCAACGAAGTTTATCCCTGTCAATGTTGATAATTTGAATTAGCGGAGACTTTTTATGATAGAAATTTAACCTCTGCAGCTAACATGCCCTTATATCTCCAACCCATTCTTGATGTCAAATCAGAGGAAAGGCATCATGGTGATGTAAGAATTAGCAGCTTGAGGGTAATTGCAGCTCTAGTGAAGGTACTTCTGGTTCACGCTTACTAATTCTAACTTTTGAGTTAAAACAAACATACATTCTAATTGAGAACATTAAAGCTTTCAGAAGTGTGATTGTATTATGTATAGACAACCTCATTGCTGCCCTTTTAGCAATCTTTTACTTCATAGTTTTATTACCAAAATTTCATAGTTTCATCCGCGAGTTCTCTTTCCTTTTTCTGCAGGATGACGATCCACGAGCTATCAACTTCATTATCAAGTCTGAAATGTTTTCTTGTTTCCTGAAACACATGGAAAACAGCACTATACCGTCAAGAACCCCTGACTCTGGCCTTATTGTTGCTTAATTTTGTGCTTGCATAGCATCCTGGACCAAGTATATTTTTTTTAATAATTTGAAATCTGGTGTATATCGTTTGATGAACAAGGTAGAAAATGTGGGCATGCTTTTGAAAGTTCAGTAAATTTGTTTAGATACTTGACTGTACAGGTAGCTGTGTTTATAGTCCAAAAGATCATAAGCAATGAAGAGGGATTGAAGTATAGCTGCGAAAAGGTGGAGCGTTATTTCGTCACAGCAAGCAGTCTAGGGAAGAATATTTAAAGAACTTGCTACAGCTGGAAGGCTTGCGGAAGAGGACCCAAGAAGTTAAAGAACATAATTTGGTGTTACAATAGGCTATATGCAAATCCAAAGTTAGCTATACTGCTGCATTTCAAATATTTTATTTGCTCTTATGTGTATGATCAGATGTTTTAATATTAATTCAATGCAGGGCATGTAAGGGGCTACGATTTTGCATTTCCTCCAAATCAAGTGATGCATCCTTCACTAGTATTCTTCATGTCAGTTTTATAATAGACTCGGTCTTAGATAAATGAACATGCACACACTTGCAGAATTTAAAACAGACCTTTTTTTTTTCTTTCTCTTCTATAAGAGGGGTCCTGGGTTTTAAATTGTAATTAAACAAGTATATCCAATAATATGCACAGGCTATAGCGATAGAGCTGATTACATCCATGAAATTCAGTCTATTTAGACTCATTTTCATGGTGTCATCGACCTGTGTCAATTCCTGATGCACAGTCCACTTTCTGTCTGCTACAAGAATTTCCTTTGTTTGTTTTACTGTTAACACTTACCTGTGATTTTCCTTTCCAGGATGATGAACAAACGATGCAGCACTTATAGCAGATATTTTCCAACACTGAAGCAGCAGGGGAGCCTATATCACAACAGTACAGACGATCGGGCACAGGGTGTTCATTAGAGCAGCAGGGGGGCCTAGATCACAACAGTACAGCTGATCGGGCACAGGGGTGTTCATTAGACGATAGATTCAGCCACTCAATGAACAATTTATACAGTCCAAGGTGTTAAGAGAATAACAGTACATACATGGTATAGAATATATAATTGCCTGTTTGAAGGGGTGTTAAGCAATTAAGGTACATTTTGTTTCTGTGTGTTAAATACAGTAGGTTTTTTGTAAGCTAAACTAGTACATCATCTTTAGAATACATACCATAAAACCATGTTTTGCAATCAAAAAAAATTTTAAGAGACAGGACAAGAAGTTAAACTAAGAAATGAAACGATTAGTGACAATCATAATTCTCTTATACTATCCGTAGTTTATCAAGAAGAAAGTTAGTTCCAATTAGTTCTCTCTTTCCATCTTCCATGGAGGAAAACTGAGAGATCCTTCCCTTATTTTTCTCAGTCTATGTTCCAGTTCCTTTCTCATTACCTCAAAACAAACAAGTAGCTTTACTATTTAGCATTTAATTGTTTATTTGATTATGGACCTTAGCAAATAGATTTTTTGAGGGGTTGAATGGCCTGTTCACATAGGATCTACATTCAAGTTGAGATCTTTTAAAAGAGGACAGAAACAATTTTCTAGTGTATGAACATCATTAATATTGCACGGGCATATAATACACAGATAGGAAAACCTATATGAAGATAATCTGGTGCAGATCTCGCATGTTCAACGTGGATTTTTTCGTTAAATAGCAGTGCAAGTGTGCAGACCATTGTTGAAATCTGAACGCAGACCCAAAGAAATATGCCAACAGGCAGTCTAAAGGACGTAGTGTTTTACCTGCAGTAGTTTTTGTTATCAGATCTTCAATCACAAATTGGAAGACAAATTTTCTGTGAAGAAAACCCAGATATAAAGACAAGCCGCCTCATCCATTATATAATTACCTGAATACAGGGCAGAGTTCATGTAGGATTAAAAGAAATGATTTAAAAGAAAATATGCCACATGGCCTCTCTAAGAAAAACGATAACAATACTAAGAATACAGATGCAGATGGGAACACTAAAATTGTGATTCAAAAACACAACAATTTACATGAAAAAAAAAAATGAATAAAAGGAACTTAATCTTTAGAAGATGAACCAAAAGGATTGATTGTTTGTGGATCTTTCTTTTGAGGTACTGAAAGATCGCTTGCAAGCATAAAGGAGAGATCATGCATCTGTGACATCAAAGTCTCTACATCACTGGCTTTTGACTTTGTATTTCCAGTAGAAAGATTTTTGCTATTTTCAGCTTCTTCAGCAAACCATCCATCTGTTCCATCCATGGTAACCGTCCTGAAACATGCAATATATAATACAATAAATGTTTTTGTTCAAAAGCAAGAATTTCCAACTTTTTGCTAAATGAATGGGGTAAAGAAAGTTAGCTTCAAGAGGTAACCAAAAAAATTTTCAGTAATGCAATATGGACAGACGTAGTCCAAATGCCTGAGAAGTCCAAATAGTTTTTGAGAAAAATTCCCGTATTCAAAACATTGTTCTCATTAGATTCACAATTAGAAACCAAGAAGAAGTTCAAAAGTAAAGTAACTACTGAGCAACCAGGAAAGAAGCCATACAAACAGGGAAGGTAATTTGTAAAACTTCTGGCAGATGGAAAATATTATATGACGTAAAAATGCAACGAAGATATAGATTTGCCTACTTCCTACCAATCTTACGCTTGGTGAAAAAGGAATTATACTTAGTAACAAGGAGTAAGAAATCGATGATTGCCAATTCAAGTTTCAGCATAAATGATGAAATATATTGCAGGAACCTGGAAATATCAATCACTCAACACCATTTTGTATAAGCTGTCTTCACAAGCACAATGCATGATTATGTGGACATAATAGCTTCAACCATGTTCTTGAATTGATAATTTCCATATAGCAACATAATTTCCTTCCTATAACCAAGCCAACTTATTTGCTCCAAGGTCTAGAACCACACTTCTTGATACCAACTCTCTTAAAAAGTTTCCAACTCTTTGCCAAGTAAAAAACTAATTACATTCATTCTTTTTGCATTCCAATTGCAGAATCTCAAAAGATCACGTCAAGCCAAGACAAGGAACATCAAAGCAAAAGTAATAACTAATAAATAATATCATATCATGTCTCTCATTGGTACGAACTCATTCTTCCCCGCATCAGCTTTATCACAAAGTTTCAGAGGAAAAAGAGAAATAAAAGACAGGAGCTACTATTAAGACATTTATAACATAGCCTCAGCATAATAAAGGGATATAGACAGGCATTGCAGTTAGGCAGTAACCAAATATAGCAGCCTATATCTGGAAAGCAGGCGTACAAGTTATGTAAGACTTGATTCAGAATAAAAATAGTAGTCTAAGAGTACGTACCTATCTGAAACAGAACTTTCTGGCACCATAGTACTCATTTCTGCAGAACCATTTTGATTGCTGAAAGTTGCTGAAAAGAAATCAGGCTGTGAAAAGCTACCAAAATCAATATCTTTTGAGTTATCAGCTCCACTGAAGAAGCTTATTTCTGATCCCTGCTCAACAGAAGGCACTGTGTGTATATCCCCTTTCAAGGAATTATTAGAAGGAACTTGTACATTACTTGAGCTTGTAAAATCTTTCCAAGTGTCAAATGAATCATCATTTTCATCATTATCAGTTGCCTTCCTACTGCTGCTGGAGGTTTGCCACTGATTATCTTGAACCCAATCAACATTCATAGAAGACGAATTACCTGTGTTCCCTACTGTTCCGTCACGATTATCACTTACGGGTACTTCAAATTGATCATTCTGGAAAGCTACCCCAGCATTAGCATTACTCGATGTATCACGTTCAAACCAGTCATTCATGTTGGATGCAGAAGTTACATTTTCTTTTGTTTTCTCATTAGATAAATTACTTCCAGGTCCAAAGAGAGCATCCATGTGAGAAGAAAGATCAACTGAAGAAGATCCCACAAATGGATCAGGAAAATTGGATTTCTGATGTTGGGTTTTAGCACCAGAGGACTGAAAATCAGCCTCCCAACCAGAAAATGAGTCACCACTTTCATCTTTCTTGGACCTTGCAGCTGTCTCAGAAGGCTCAACACTTTCAAACAAGCTAAGATTTTCATGACCTTGAAAGGCATTATTTTCAGCAGCATCCTCATGTTGTTTCAATGTAAATTGTCCTTCAGCGGATGTAGAAACAGAATCTAACTTAGATTCAGTAAAATAATTGTCAATATCAATTCCAGAAAAATTCAGCATCTGAATTGGTTTCTTTTCCAAAGCACTAGTCTCGAATTCCTCAGGCTCAGAAGGCCATCTTATTTCTAAATTTAAAAGATCAGACAAAGGAATATGAATTTCTGGTGTATTCTGTCCTCTGTTAGACTCATTTGCTTCTGCCGAAGGTGTCGCAAGCTCCTATGAAACAGGATGTTAAATTTATCAAAAATGTGTTGTTGAAGAGTCTCAAAATCTATTCAAGTTTATGCTGAAAGAAGGGAAACAAAAATCCGGTCACAGGATTACAAAATGAAACAGCAAATTGACATCCTTTATACAAAAAGCATTAAACAAAAGAAACATCGACATTACACAAGAGCTTCCCTGAAATGGTAAAATGAAATAGAGAACAAAGAAAAGCTGAAACTACCACACAAAACTCGCAAACATACTATAGGGCAACTTCTCATTAAATTCCCAGTCCACCACAAAGCATAAAGCTATAATGATAAAGAAAATCAGCATAAAAAATCAATTCTGACCTAATATAGAGTAAAAGAAATCATCTTTTTACTAGCAAAATTGGTAAACAAAAACAGCCCTTCAAAGCTACCATAATAGGTCTCAGAAAGATCCAAGCTTTACCAATTTATTAACTAAAGAAACCCAAAACACATTTCAAAATGTAAACCAATCTCCTACATACAAATCTAAAATTAGCCCATCTTCAAACGAAATAAAAAACAAATAAATAAATAAAAATTTGATCTTTACCGATCCATCTAAATCAAGAGAGTGAAAAAACCAACGGCAACCAAATGTAGAAGTAAACTTAATTGGGTCAGGAGGGACATCCTTATTCTGTTGTCTACCACAAAAAACACAAATGACAGAATTAACCCCTCTAAGCAATCTTCCATTGCAGCTCTTGCATCGAAGATATGAAGGAGAAGGTTCAAGCTCGGAAATTGCATCTTGAAGCGAGGGTAAGTTTGGAAGCGAAGGGTCTTCTGGGTCGTAAGATGCAAGTCCTGCTTCTTTACGTAGTGAGATCTGTAGTTCTTTTATTTGATCGTATGGCATCTCGAATGCCATTGTTGTGTTTGCTTGCTTTCTGCAGGGATTTTTAAATCATAAGATTAAAGATCGTCCGGTTAGTCCCGTTTTTGCATCTCTAGTCATTTTCTAATTTTTTTACCTTCAAAACGGTGGTTTGCCGTTACGGGCTTAGGCTCCAATTTTCAGCCCATTTCCTCAGCCACGGGATAAATTACTGTCGTGGTCCCTAAATTTTAGAGCTACTAGCAGTGACCTTTTGTTAGGGAAAGAAGTGGATGAGGAAAAATGCCTAAGGAAAAAATTTTCGTTTTTTACCTCCAAAGTGGGGTTGACTATATATCAATTGGTTCAGGTGATTAGTTTTTTAATTTTTCAAATTCTCTTCTATTTCTCTTGTTTTCCAGAAAGAGAAAATTATAACCACCCTTTATTTTCCTCTTCCGTCTCTTTTCCACCTTTATTTTTACCTATTCCCAAAGAGAGTAAAGTTTCTAAACTTCAATTTATGGTGATAAATTCTTTGAACTACGAATATAATATCACCAAAACTCTCTACGATGATTGTTCATTATATGCACTAACAAGAAATTGACATGGCAGCCCATATGGCAACTTTTTTATTACAAAATTTATAAATAAGATACATTAATAATACTTATTTTCTCTCTTCCCACTTTATTCTTTATCTCTCATTTTTTCTCCTTTGCCTTTTTCTATCTCTTTTTCTTTTAAATCTAATCTAATAATAACTAAAATCCATAAAAATTTAAATTTGTATAGTCGTTGCTCCCTCAGTATAGTCACCAATCATGAGATATAAGTAAGCTGCATATTAGATATGGTAAGAGAAGTACCCAAAAAAAAAAAATCAACCCATGAAAACCCATTTGAAAAAAGTTAAAAGAAAGATAAAAAGAAAAAGATCATCCCAATAAAGAAAAATCCATCACCAAAGTAAATAATCAAAAACTCAAGAATCTATACAATCCATCTCTACCAAAAATTAGGAATCAATTTCAAGAACTGATAACTTATCTATTGAAATGAATTTCAAAAACCTACACTTATTAGAGAGTAATCATAAAAGATAAAAACAGAAAATGAAGGAAACGAGATTTAATTAAGGAACTCAACAACAATAACGGATAGGAAAACCAACAGTAACACAAGTCGAAGCAACGGATGCAATAGCCATCTCCAACAATGAAAGATGGCAATATAAACCTTATACAAGAGATGAAAGATATTTTTGTTTTTATTGTTAATGTTAGATTGGATCTTTTTGTGCTTGTTTGCTAAGAAAGTGAGAGAAACTTGCAATAAATAGATATAAAAATAAATAAATAGAGAATAAATAAAAAAAAAGAATAAGTGCTTATATGTTCCACTTAAATGATATGGGATCTTTTTCTATAAAAAAATTGACATGTGGACTGCCACATCAACTTTCCATCGGCACATGTAACAGATGTAGATGCATCAGTACTTTACAATGTAATTATTGTAGTATTTAAAATTATCATTAAAAAAATAATATTTTAAAATTTATCTTGTGCATTTGTCGGATAATATTAGGCTATTGACAAGGTTTATAATCATCTGATTGGGTACTTGATGGAGATATGGCTTGACAAGCTTGAAATACGACCCTGTTTAAGGAGAAAGCCTATCCCTCTTTAACCTTTATTTAAGAGACATGTAGTATAGGCCTAGGTGACAAAGAAGGTGGCTCAAACCAATGAGTGGCTTATGGCCCAATTAAAACACTTCTCTCACAAAATAAAACCACATGTCACCAAGATATGACTCTCTATTACGCACCATTACCATAAATACTCCTATATTTTCTTACATAAATAATTTTTAGAAGATTTCTATACTTTTGACAGTCTTAGAAATTTAAGAGCTTTTCTCTTCATTTATATAATCTTGGTCAAGGATTTTCATATTAAAACATATTAAGAATCATCAAAATAAGGGCCCATGACTTAATACTCTTGAAAAATATCGCTCATTATTTTCATGTGACTCTTACTATAGGGAATGACTATCCTCTGATCACTCTATAGTTAAAAGGATATAAGTTAGTGTTAAAGTATAGCAATCTTTGTATAAGATAATATGTTATTATCTCAAGTCTAAGGATTACATCATATATGAATGTCACTAAAGTACTGTCTATAGACACTTGGAGTAAATTCCATATGGACTACTCAATAGGATTATATTCAATGAACTTGTTCTTGTAATAAGCACATATATGCTTATCTCAAGATTCCCAACCTTCAACCTTATGAGACAGTCTTAAGTGCTTGATTAATATTCGATAATCAATATCTAATTCTTGATTAAACATCAACTATGTATATAGTTTAGGAACATATGTAATAGAATCTCATCATTATATATTCGCTTTATAATTTCTCTTACTTGAAGTTTATATTTTATGGAGTTCACCTCTAACAATCTTGATTATACCTTGATAATACCACGACGAATCATACCATTAAGAGTTGAATAATGCTTTTAGTATAATCACATACCATCAATATAAATGATGTACAAATAAACACATTATAAAATAACTCATTATCTTTAGGGCATATATCCTAAATGTACAAGAGTAATCATGCATAGATGGATAGTTACATCAGTCTAGTTTCAGGAACATAAAGTGGTATAATTTCTTAGAACCATCAAAATAGAATTATAAATATTTAAATAAATTATGCTCAAGCTATCCGACTAGATCCATAAAGATAAGGTCAATTAGATACGGTGGCTTTAATTCTACAAGAGGAAGTTGAAATACCCTTCTTTATATTTGTGCTCTAGAAGTCTAGTTTCATATGCAAAATGTCTTGTATCAATCTAAGATGTATGGAAGGCACAATGGCCGATATACTAAAGCATGTCCAAACTATCACGACTAAACAAGCAACAAAATATTTTGGTTTTTGAGAGTATGGATATGGTTGATTTAGGAGTTTCTCAAAATTAAAAAGTTGTATTATATTTATCAAAGTTTCCAACAAGAAAAATGGTTCATCATTTGGCATTGTATAGCTCAAGATTTTGATTTCTGAAGTTGTTAAACCTATGATATAAAAATTCATGCTTGTGAATAAAGAACATAAAATTGACAGAACTTACATTCATAGCCATGAATAAGGCGTTTTATGCCCATGAATAATTATTCACGGAGGTGAACACTTAGCATACTAGCTTTTAGAGCCATCGAAGTAAAGAAAATAAAGTTGTTGCATCTTTCACGTATGTGAAAGTTTATTCGTGCCTATGACACCCTTTAAACAATTATAACTTCATCTTTTAAAGGGGATAAAAACTAGTTTTTACTTAGTGCTATAAATGCTCATTTGGAATATGGAATACAAAGGTTTTTTAGCTCTTCAAAGTGCATATATAAGTAAGAAATATTTTCAAACACCAATGTGAGATTATATTATTATTAAACCCTCTTGTTTTTCCTTCTTTTAATTGAAACTCACATATTTAAATTGAAACTCTTTATGTGAGGATAGTGATCTTACTTTACGTTTATTCTTGAGTATATTAATAGAGAGTGAGTTGGATTTTCTTATAACACCATTAAAATATCTTTCTAATTTTGAATCTTGATTGGGTTATTTAGAAAAATCTTTTAATATTTTCTAAAAACTTTCTTAGTAAGTAAAGTTGGGTTAGAAAAGGATTAAGTTTGCCCTATAGTAAATATTTGAGTGTTAGCCATATAAAAATATATGGACTTAAGTGTTAGTCATTGAAACACTTATAAGAAGTTTGAGTGTAAACTTGAAAACACTTGAGTTTAATCTTGCATTCATCAAAGATCATTGATAGTGAAATTTTCAAATGAAGCTTAAGGAGTGTGACATAAGTAATATTAGTCAAACCACTATAAATTTTTGTATTTGATTTTCTCTTTTCTAAACTTCTATATTTACTTATATTTATTTTATTAATTGCATTCTCATATTGAATTGTTTAATTGCTTTTATTAATATTGATTTTAATACTCAAGTTTCTTAAAGTAAAATTTCTTAAATTAAAATTAATTTTATTAAATAAACAATTCATCCTCCTCTCTTAGTTTCTATAAGGTATTTCAATAGTATATTTTATTCTTTTGATATATATAAATAACTTCTAAAAGAATATAATAGGAATAAATTAGTTTAAACAAGTATTTTAATTTTATAAAAAGAGACAAAAAAAGTATGTAGAAGCTCATGAACTTTTGGCGAAATATAACTAAATGTTTAAATATGAAAGTAGTATAATTATATTTTTAAAAATTTAAAAAGTAAAATAATTACATCTTTAAAATAATTTCATCTATTTCATTGTGTAATACCATGGACCCAATTAATTTAGGTAATAAAAGAAACTGTTATAGCTCTTTTCAATTCATGATTTTTTTTAAATAATTACCAGCTATATTTTTTAATAGATAAAATCTTAAAATAATAATTTTACATTCACTTTAACAAAGAAAAATTAATAATAATAATAATATTATTATTATTATTAGTTAAAAAATAGCTACAAAAATATAATTATTCTGTTTTTAAAGGTGTTCTTTTTATCAAATTCTGTTTTTAAAGGTTTAGAAGTATATTTGAAGTACTTTGAATTTAATTGCACTAAAAAGTACAGAGAATTATATGTATTTTTGCCTTAGAAAAAGATTAAATTAAAAAAGAAAAGAGTCAAGCCGCGTAACCGACAACTAAACCTCTTTGTTTTTCTTTTTTCTTTTCTATTAATTAAAATTTCATTCAGAGTATCGATCTGCTGTGACTTTGATCCACAATCTCTGTTTAATTCTCATAGTCTTCATTCAATTTTTTTTACAGGTTTAAACCCTCACTACTCCTGCTACTACTAGTAGCGATCTAATCAAGAGCCAAGATAATCCTTCGATCGAATTGAAATTATTATCGAGAGAGAGAGAGATAGAGAGATGAACCAAGCGGGAGTGGTGAAGGTGGGTTTGGGATTAATGGGGCTCTGCTTGTTCGGATATTTACTGGGTCCTCCTCTCTATTGGCATTTCAAGGAAGCATTAGCTGCAGTTAGCCATTCTTCTTCTTCTTATAACACTTGTTCTCCTTGTGTTTGTGATTGCTCTTCTCAGCCTCTTCTTTCCATTCCTCAAGGTATTTCTTATTGTTTTCTTTTACATTTTTCAGATCTACCCAGATCCCATATATATTTTTTCTCTGTTTTCTTTCTAATTTTTACCTTACAAAAATTAGTATTTTCTTGCTCTAGTTGCTCTTACAAATGTTGGGTTTTATCTGTTTTATCATTCTAATAGGATTAAGGAATTTATGATATTGAAGACAGTTATTGATTAGTTTTGTTTTAATTTCAGATCCAACGCTAGATATGCTAAAATTCTATGTAGTAGGAACCAAATTATTTAAAAATTGAGAGCTTTGTAGTTTATTTGTTAAACCAGAACATGTTCAATAGGTGGTTATCACAATTGTTATTAAGCACAATTTTAGTTAAGATTATATAATATATCACCACTCTCTAGAGTTTCAATTAAGGGTAGATTTTAGATGGGTTCTTTCCACTGTTATTGCCAGTCAAATTATCACCATGATCGCCTACAATCGCAATTTGGTTAAACAATTAATCTACAGCCTTAGTACGATTGAGTTCCTCTACACTTTAGTTATAAGCCATTTTTAGTTACTTGCCTCAGTCATTAATATGAAAATTCAGATCTTCGAATGCCTCATTACCATTATGAAAGTGCATCCATATAGTTGTAATTTTGACATAGCAGATAAGAATCATAATCCCGCGCATAACAGATGAGTGTGATGATACCACGCACACTTTTGTTGAAGAATTGAATCCTTGGAATCACCCATGTTAAGTACTTAGTTTGTTACATAATGAGAAGAGAACAGGCCTCTTTGTGACATATGCATAAACATATGCATGTTCTGACTTTTATCTCTTGGTAACTAGACATTTAAGTGTTCATAAATGCATGTTTGTTTCTTGACCAATTTGTTTGATTTCTAAGTTCTGTGCGAGTGTTCAATCAGTTAGATAATCAATAATGGATTTGTTTTCTTTGTTTTCAATGCAGGCTTAAGCAATGCTTCCTTTGCAGGTTAGTTTCCCTGCCATGTCTTAACTTTAGACATTATGAATGTTCACTTGCGTTGCCAAAACTGAATAACTTGAGCACTTCCCTTTTCTTTCTTTCATTCTTTCCTTCTTCTCCTTTTTTCTTTTTGCCTTCTGACTGCCAAATAGAAGTGGAAGAGACATCTGTACTCTTTCTTTCCAGCACATAGAATTTGTTTTTTGTTAATGATGCATCAATAACTTTTGATTGCAAGTCATTTGAGGAAATTTACATTAGCCTTTGTCAAACTTTGGCACAAATGTCGAGATTAACATTAAATCTTAAATTACAGCAACTCCTCCTGGCCTTAGCTGTTAGATGCATGTAGTAAAGGATGTAGTCATACATATTCCCTCACTAATTGGAGACATAAAAAATATCATCTGTGTGAGAACTTGTATCTGTTCACTTTTAGTTTTCAAAATTGATTAAAATGGCTCTACTTTCCTAACGTATCTCTACTCCCATCTTTTGGTGATAACTCGAGCAATATTACAAATGATATTTAAATTAACAGTTATACAGAATGTCTCCCTCTCTCATATATTCCTTTGCTTTACCTCCTTGCCTGCATATGGAATCATCACACATGTGAATGGATCAGGTTAAATTTGGATGTCTTAGTTCAAGATATTTAGGTCTGATTAATGATTTTTTTCAATGGCATGTTGCATTCTGGATAATTATTGGCTTCTAAAGAACAGGAATTGGTGGACATAGAGCTTAAATTATTTCTTTTTTTCAAACTTCTGTATTGCTTTACTCAAGGTTTGGCATTAGGGTTCAGCATGCTTGCAGTCTTGAATCAAGGTTTCATATTGCAGTTGGTATATGATTTGCAGATTGTGCAAAGCATGACCCAGGGGTCAGTGAAGATACAGAAAAGAACTTTGCAGACCTACTGACAGAGGAATTGAAGCTGCGGGAAGCCGAAGCTTTGGAGAATCAGCGGCATGCTGACATGGCTCTGCTTGAGGCTAAGAAAATGACATCCCAGTATCAAAAGGAAGCAGACAAATGCAATTCAGGTATGGAAACCTGTGAAGAAGCAAGGGAAAAATCTGAAGCTACATTAGCAGCACAAAAGAAATTGACGGCACTGTGGGAGTCGAGGGCTCGTCAAAGAGGATGGAAAGAAGGGGCTGCAAGGTCTCATGCCCAGTCTCAGGGAAATGTCGATTCCATGTAGTAGATCAATTGTTGCCTCATACAGTAAGGCTTACCCGTCTACACGGTCTCCTGCAATATACTAAAGTTCAAAGGTCTCATAGCATGGTATTAATCCGATTTACTGCAATTTAATATTCAAGTATAAATGCTGTTTTAATGCTAGGAGCCTTTTAAAGCAAACGGCTGGTAGAAGGCCAAATTTCTATAATTTCCTACTTTTTGTAGTGATGCTCCAAATGTAAAACACTTTTAAGTAAGAAAAGGTATTTATTTTAGTCACAGACGCCAGATACTCCTATATGTTTGCCAGAGAAGTACTTGAGCTATACTGGAGGCTCCATTAGTGTTTTATTTATTTATTTGCTTTAATTTTATTGTCCTATTGTGGAAGACAAATTAAGTGAGCAGAAAGTAATTTCTGAAGCAGGTAAAAAATAAAGTTTCTAAACCCTAATCTTGTCTTCTGCCATATGAACTGTGATGTATTCATGTACATAATTAGGCATTTGCTCCTTTATTATCACTTCTTCCTTTTTCACAAAGTGAAAATTTGTAGTTTGTATATATTTCTTAGTAACAAAAAGGAGTATGACCAATGGGTTCCATGCTTGAGGTTGCGATTCATGTGGCTGTTGTTGAATTGTTTGCTAGCTGATTCACCTTTGATGCAAAATGAAATTTGGGTATCTACTGAGAGGGGTTGTTAGCAATAGGCCATTGTCGTTAGTCCCATTGTGACGAAATAATCGCAACAGAATAATGACGAACCTGTTGATTGTTCATCGCAAAAAATCTAAAAAATTCATAATACTTGTTCTATCGCTATTCCATCACAAATCTTTTGTTAAATAGCAGTGGAAGCAGTTTGTTTGCTAAAATCTATAGCAATTCTCGTACAGTGTTATCCCACACCGTTAATCTTCTTAGGAATCTAACAAATATAAGAGACTCGTTTAAAGATGTTTGTACTTAAATTTGATAACATTTGACATCAATATTACTGTTCAATCATTCAGTCAGTATGTTCATACTCTTTCACAAATTCATTGGAATACACTCATTTATTTACTCAACATAATGTTTTGTATTTGCTAAAAATAATACACTGAAACTTGAAAGCTACAACCATGCAAATCGGGCAACTTATTCTCATACACGAAAGTCTCTAATAGGCTATTGGATTTAGTTGTGTTCAACCTTGGTTTCATGGAAAATAAAAGAAAAGGTAATTACTATTTGTCTCTTATATTTTTTTTTTATATTATATTAGTTACTCTAAATATTTAAAAAATATATATTTTTACCTTCTTATTTTGTAATTTTATACTAAAAATCCCTTCAATTAGAATTTCTATTAGGAAATCGTTAATTAGGTTTAGTTTTATACTATTCGCCCTTTAATTTTTTTATGTAATATACAAATTGTCCCCTATATTTTATTTATTGCATTAAAATCCCCTTGCATTTTGAAAGTTAATGTAAATAAGTATCTAAATTGATTAAAAAAATATAATTTGATCCTCAAACTTCTTATCAAAGTTACAATTTGATCTGTTTAAATTAGTACTCGCAAGTGCACGACTTGTTCTTATAGTAAAACGAAAAATTCATCTCGAGGTCGATCTCTCAAGGAACTATGAAGCCACTTATTATGAAGACCAATTATCAACACAAAACAATAAATGTAAATCTAAACACTCTAAACCAGTATTTTTGAGAGAATAATATTCATAAAATAAATTAAATAAACTATAAAATAAAAATGCAATAATGTGATGTATGAAAACTATATGCCAAATACAATATTTAGCCTAGCCATTTACTTAATAATCTAATTGTTTTACTTTAAGTCTAGATCTAATGAATGAAATGGTGATGTGTCTTATCCTTTAATTACTCAAGCTAATGATGCAATTAAATTTATTTTTACCAACATAGATTGAAGTAAAGATAGTGTCTCTAATACATTCAACCTAAATATTTTCATAACAATTATTATCATTAAATTAATATGATGATTAACTGACAATAATAACTAAAACTAATAAAAATATGAAGCTAAAGAAATCACTCATTAAATAAATAAATAACAAGGTTCATACATAAATAAAAATGCTAAACTAAACATTTATGAAAAATAACATAATATATTTAATTCAATGATCATAGTATTAAATAGAAAGACATAAAACAATAAAGTAAAAGCTCTCTCTAGATCTAGAATTTCTTCAAGTAGGAAGATGATTGGTCCTCACTCTCAACTTCTTAAAAAGCTCCTTAGATCTCAAAAGAACAATGAAAACTAAAACTAAATGTTTATGAAGAACTGTAGAGAATTATAGAGAAAATAATGATAGACAGGTGTAAGTGGGAGATGTAGCAGAGAGCTCATAGGAGAAGACTCTCCTCTCTCTTTTAGAACTAGGTTTGCAAAAATATATATATAGAAGAGTCATCCTCTAAGTAAGTCTTCCTAAAGATAAGCATACCAATATAAGTCTACATAATAAATAAGAATATAGGTATTTTTATCTCCACTAAGTACTATCCCATAAATAACTCTTAATACAAATTTTTATAATTATACAAAATTACTAAAATACCCCCTGGGCCTCGTAATTTTCGACTAGCACAGCAAATAGTAGGTTTATGTATCTTAAATCTTGGGCCTTGATACGAACATATCCAATTAAGCTCATTTTTGAGTATTTTTCTTCATAATTTTTTCTTTTGCTAATATTACCTGAAAATAGACAATTAGACTTAAGTGAAGTAAAAACACATATTTTCACCATATTATATATAGAAATATATCATTAAAACTCTAAAATACCCTAAATATCTATAAATAATTTGGACCTATCATAATTCTACTATAATAAAATTAATAATAATAATACTATCTATTTTATTTTAACAATTTAAAGTTAAATTATATGAATTTTCAATATTTTGATTAATATAAGTACTTTTAAGATATTTAGATTTTACTAGAATTTGATTATATTAAAAATTAGAATAATTAAAGAACACTAATTATATTATTGCACAAACATTAAAATTGATTTTTATATAAAAATTAGACAGAGGGGGTTTTAGTATAATAAATAAATTACTTAGCGGCAATTTGTATATTACACCATAAATCAAGAGGTAAATAGTATAAAACTAAATCTAGTTAACTGTTGTTTAACGAAAATTCTGAAGAAAAAAGTTTTTAGTATAAAATTATAAAATAGAAGAATAAAAAAATATTTTTTAAATGTCAAGAGGATAACTAATATAATATAGATAAATACAGAAGATAAATAGTAATTATTCCTAAAAGAAATCATCCATAATGTCTTGTTCTTTTGCTGAAGTAGAATATAGCATGCAGCCCACTTCTATATTATGCGAGTTGTAGTGGACTTTCCACATCCTTAAGGATTTACAAATTGATCTTCCACATCTCATTCCACTCTACTGTAATAACCAAGTTGCTCTCTGTACCACGACAAATCCGTTATTCCATGAAATAACAAGTTGCTGACATATTCACTAAAGCATTACCTACTCCTAAATTCTTCTATCTAGTGCTCAAATCGAGCATGATTGATTTTCATCAAGTTTTAACTTGAGGGGAATATACAATATGTATATATTATATATGCAACTCTATGGAGATGAGATTTGAACCCGTAAATTCAAGGTTGAAATTGTGAAGGCTTCATTCAACTAAGTCGTAGAGTATTAGAAACAAGTTATAGCGCTTACTTGCGAAATTATATTGCACCACATAATTGGTTGAAGATCACAAGACGTTTTAAGTAAGATAAGAGCAATCTCTTTATAGTTTTGTATTTATTAATTAATTTAGTATCTATAGTATATGGATTGATGTGCAGAGTGCTAAATATCTATTGTTTATAGTTAAGACTACTGGAATATCTAATCTTATTTACTCACTTAGGTTTTAACTCTCGATGTGAGTGTCGGCCTAATAGAGTGCTTTGTCCTTGGTATTCTATTGTGCATTTTACTATGTATGCGAGCTTTTCCATTTCTACTCATTTTACTGCACTACCGAAAATCTCCTCTGCCCTACCATACTTCAACTTGACAGTTTCCATTGCTTGTCTAGGGTTGACCCCTAGAATTGACGACAAATTTAAAAAGCCACCTACAAACACTTTACACCTAAATATTTCAAATAAGGCTTGTATCCTCGGTATTACTGGATTATTGCATAGAATTAGTCGATAACCCAATATGGCTAATCATCCTTTTGGACCCGCTACTTGTGTAAGCTATTACTTTACCAACTAGCTAATGGTATAGAGTTAAGAGTTAACGTGTTATAGTTGCATATAGTACAATTAATCCCGTAGGAAGTTTGTTAGAAACGTGGTCGGAAATGGTTAGCATAGGGATAGTATAAATAGTAGCTCTTTTGTATTGTATGTAACAAATTTCATAGAGAAGCTTGTTCTTCTCCTATCTTTATTTTATGCTCATGCTCAACACATGGTTCTAAAGATCAAAAGAAGTGTGTAAGAGCTGAAGAGATTGATATGGATAAAAGGATTATTAAGGTTGTATAGAAATGAAATCGGAAAATGTGATACAATACAACACGATATAAAAATATGAAATTTTTTAAATAATAAGAAAAAGAAACATTACAAAACGTTATATATATATATCATAGAAAAAAATTAAAAATTATCTATAAATAAAAAGTAAAAAATAAATAGAAAAAATATTATAGATCTGATGGATCGATAATGCCTTATCTAATTACCAAGATAAGAATATCCATTTTGAAAGCGACTTTGTTACAAGTGGCACATTACTAGGGAAGCAAATAGAATAGCTGATTGGTTGTCAAAAAATGTAAATGCATCATTCTGTGCAGAGTGACCTACAAAATTAGAGAAGCTACTGAATGAAGATGTAATCTCCTTTGCGGAGTAATGAAACTATTTATTAAACACAAGCAATGCCCTCTATCCATTTTATTCATCTTAGCAGAAAACTCCATACAATCTTAACATAATTCTAGAAATCATCATCACATCATTTAGCCTTTTCAACGGCAGTGATGGAACTAGAACTCCCAGTAAAAGAGTCGTACCTCCTAAACAAGTGAGCCACAATCAAACAAGCACTAAGAGTCGCATAATCCTTTGCTGGACATTGTTTATTCGACGCGGTCGGTGTCCCGGATTGCGGTCCATTGGACCAATACAAGTAATTCAATAACTCCTGACCCGAACCCATGAACCGATCTGGTTTAAAAGTTTCTGGATCATCAAAAATCTCGGAGTCTCTCATAACCAGAGGTTGATAACCACATAATATCTCGCCTTTCTTGATTTCAAACACAGAGTCATGTGAACTCAGTTGAAAATCTTTTCTAGCCCTGGCAAATTGAAGAGGAACAGGAGGATTCAACCGAAGGGTCTCATAAACTACTGATTGAACTAATGGCATTTCTTTAACCGAGTCAAAATTTAAACTCGGACCACCTTTTTCTCTAACTTCTTTTCGTAGCTTTTCCTGTAAACCTGTAGTGTCACTTCCAATGGTGCTTAATAGATTAGGTATGAAAACAGAGAAGCCACCATATGCATTGAAGCCAAGTACAAAGAGAAGGTTGTGTATAATTTCTTCTTCACTCAATCCATATTCGGTTTTCGCTCTCTGTATCACATCTTTACCTGTTTGAATGCAACAAAAATGAATTCAACTTTAATGTAAAAATATTGTTTTAATTGAGAAATTAAAATTTAAGAGCAAAAAGTACTGCTTAAATTTCTAGAATAATCATCAACTCATTTATATAAATTCTAATACTGAATCATCATGACACTGACATTCATTATCTGTAGGTGATTAAGTATTTTGCTTAAGCTAATTGCAACTGAATCTGAATAGAAACCAAAACAAACATAAGTTAGTCAGTCAAGTTGTTTACCTTCTTTTCTGATGAACTCAGACAACTTTCTGTAATCTCCACTAACAAGAAAAAAAGGGTAAGCAAAAGAGTGAAGAAAGATTTCTTCAAGGGGCTGAGCAACGCCAATATAGATGGTAGGGAGGAGCTGCAAGGCAAGCCATCGGTCCAACATGGCATACCCAGATTTTTCAATCTCCGGTGAGGCTGATGTGTCAGCCCCAATAAGGGCTTTGGTCAAGAACTTGAAAATGCATTGTTGAAGAGGGAATAGAAAGCTAGCACTGCCTTTTGCTGAGATATCTTTATCAATAGTATCCCACAGTGTGTCAAGGTTGGCGAGAAGCTCTGTTAGCCACACTTTGGAGCCTCTTTTCAAGATGTCCATGGCAAAGTTTTTCACCTATATGTTGATATTTAGGGAGGTTCATATTTTTCTACACTATACATATATAAAGCAAAAATGTCTCTCATTTCAAGGTGGGTCTTTTTTTCTTTTCTTCATGGATAGCAGAAAGAGATTTGGAATTTCATTTTATGTTTTTTACGTAAAAGTATTTCCTTCATATGATCAATGCAAATGACTACATGCATGCACAATTTTAATTGTATGTAAAAAGAAGAAATAGAACTCGACTGTGTGAATAGCTCTTAAATTCTTTCTTATCATCCAAATTCTGGTAGTATTTGGGGTATTCGATAGAACAACTTTAAATTACTAAAAATAAATAACAAAATATTAAATCTTACATTGTATAAGTTTCTTTTCCACAATTGCATCAATTTTAATACGTTTTAATATGAGGTAAATAAAAATAGTTCTAAAAACTATATATCTATATTTTATCTGTAGATGAAGAAAACATTACAAGGGTTTGTAGTTATAAAGCAGTCTCAGTTATTTAATATAGACACGCGGATATAATAATTCTATAAAATTTAAAATACAATTACCAAAAGAGATATATCAATTAATAATAATAATATAATATATATATATATATATATATATAAATAGAGAAATTTTTAAACCGGCTAAATATTCTTATAATTAATCAATAATTATTAATTTTATTATATTCTAATTATATATATAATTAATTTTTAATTTTTTTAATTTTAATAGAATTAGTTATTGATTAATATAATCTAATTCTAATCCTATCACAGTTTCATGTGTTTCTAATTTTAAAAAATTGATGAATACGTCGCACAATATATAAATATATATATGATAGATTATAAGTTTTCACAAAAATTAAAGATAGGAAATAAAAAGAAAAAAGATATGAAATTTTTAAATTTTTTTAATAATTTATTTTATTCACGTATATATTTTTTAATTCTATAATATTTCCATAAATATTCTTATTTCTATAAGAAATTGATGAATTAATAATATATATATTTATGATAGAGTTCAAATAATTCAATAAGAGTTTTTATAAAAATTGAAGATAAGAATTTGTAAGAAAAAAGATATGATACTTTTAATTTTTATTTTATTGATATATTAATTTATGTGTTTATTATTATTATAATAATATTTATTAGTAAAAGTATTTACTATTTATTATTATGTCAAATACTAATTTATTAAAATATTATTTTATAATTTTATAATAATTAAACATAATTAATATATTTAAAGTTAGGTCTAGTTAATCATTTGGAAAAACTATAAGCTAATTAGAACTTAAATCAGTAAAAGAAAAAGAAAAGAGAAACCTAAAGATTTTGACTTATGTGAAGTATTGATTTTGATAAAGGTTCCGAACTCAACTTCCTTTCTTTTCATATCTATTTTTGAATTTTTCTTTTTAATTTGTGTTTGATTTTTATGTGCTCAGGGAATTTAATAATTAAAATGGGACCCTAAACAGGAAACTTTACCCCTTCTACATAAATATCATAGTCTGTCGTTTCCGGTAGCAACTGCAAAGCTGTGTCTATATATATATATATTTAATTTTAACATATAAATTTTTTATTTAATATTATATTTATTTATTTTAATATGTTTATATATTTTAATACATAAAATTTAAAATTATATATTTTTTATGATTTTTTCTATTAATTTATTAATTAATGAATTACATTTTTAATTAAATACTATTTCTAATTCTAAAAAATAATATATTAATTATTATAATATATTAATTAATTAATTAATTTTTTAATTAGATAACAATTCTAATTTTAGAAAATAACATTTACTTTATATTTAGTCATAAAAGAATTTTTTTAGTTGTACAATAAATAATAGATTTAAAAAATAGTAATATTAATTATTTAAATAGTATTAATTTATATAATATAAAAATTAATTATAAATATTTCTAAGATAATTTTATATTAATAGAATTTTAAAAGTTAAAAACATTTAAAAATAATTAGTTTGCTATTATTTTTAAAATATTATAATAATATTTATATTAAAAAATTTATTAAATTATATTTATCAATTTGATTTTATAATCAAAATAATAATAACAGTCGTGCAAATATACAAGTAAACGATTAATTCTAAACTTCAATTATAGGGATTGAAGACGTATTAAGATGAGTAAAATTTGATAAGTACTTCGCAATTTTTTTTTTTTTTATACTTAAAAGATAAAAATATTTTTGTATAACATATTTTTTATTCTTTTAGGATTTCTCAGGCACACAATATTTCTTTTTCATTTTTTATAATATAAAATACTGATATGATCATTCTCTCTTTTTGAGAAGAAAAAGAAACTATAAATTTTTAGTAAAATTACTATTTTTAAATAATTTAATACAAGACTAAACATCTTGCGATTAAAGAAAATTATTAAAATATATATTTTTTAATTTTAATTAAATTTATAAGTAATTTTTTAAAATAGATTTTATCAATGAAATCTACAATAATTATTAAATCATTAATTTAATAATAATGAAATATATACAGATTATATAAAAGTAAGAATATAATATAAATTAAAAAAAATGTTATGGAAATAAAATATATGGCTCTTCTTAAACATAAAAATATTTCTTTTATCTTTCAAATGTAGAAACTAATTCTTAAAGAAAAAGAAAGCGGGCCCATGGACAATCAAAGATGAGCGAATCAGTCCAACCTTGCTGGAAGGTTGTGTGGACCCCACTTGCTAGAGACATAAAAATGGAAGTGAAATTTTCACATGTTCTCCAACATTTTCATACCATTCAATATAATATTATTACTAACATCTTTTAATTTTTCGTCCGACCCAAAAAAAAATTATCTTTATCATTTAAAAGCGCATTCAGGAAACAAAAATAAAAGGAACTTTTACAGATTTACGGAAAAAGTGCGCTAAATTTTGAGTTATTAATTAATATTTTAATAGAAGAAAACTTAAGAGGTCATTTATGTCTTTTGCTTTTGTTTCATTGCTTATACACTAAACAATAAAAAATAATAATATATTTATTAATTTTAATAATTATGTGTTAATCATTTAAAGTTAAAATATAAAATAATTTTATATATATATTACTGTCCTATTTATTTCATTGTGTTGTATATATAGTAATACTTTTAGCAATGCTTAAATATGTATTCCAATATTGTTTGTAAATTCCAATAGTGTTTAAAGGAGTGATTGAGATTCAGGTTGGAAAAGTGTTTTTCTAATTTTAATTTTTATTAGTATGTTATATTTTTTTAAGTTTTAAAATTTTTAAAAGAATAAATAAACGGATGCATTTGTATAAAGCAAATCTAACCAAAAAGAAAAGACAGTTCATAAGAAATTAAAATATAATATAATATTATATCAAATTCTAGTTTAATTTTTTCACATTCAAGCAATCTCAAGCGCTTTAATTTTATACTTATATCAAATTCAAAAAAAATTATTAAAGAATTAATATGTAAAAAAAGCAGTAAAATTGCCTTTGTTATATCATATTTTATAAAATTTTAATCAAAATTAGGTGATAAATATTTTTTTTATCTAATGTCCATAATTATTCTAACTAATCTATAGTGGGTTAGATAATATCCTTACTATTATTATCTCAAAAATTTTAATCAGCTACATAACTAATATTTCGAATAAAATCATTAGTTAATTTAAAAAGAAAAAACATTTTAAATCTCATCTACAAAACCTGTGTAGTATAAAGTTACAAATCAAAAATTGGAAAAATACCAATAGAAAAAGTATCTAATGGGCTACGTCTCCCTTATATGCTAAAGAATATTAATATGTTCGAAAACGACGTGTAGCTTAATTATATCAATGTTTCTTTTTAATATCTCAAACTCATCTGACAATTGTCAAAATCCAAATTTCTGATTTTATTCTTCTAAGAAAATAAAAACTCAACCATTAGTGAGATTTGATATATACTTAAACAGATCTTACATGTTTCTCTCACATATATATTTAATTCATATGATTCCAGCCATTAATAATTTATTAGTTTTTTTAATGCAACTAAAAGATTTATATTTTTTACCCATTTGAAAAATGGCTCAATTATTTACTTACATGTCAATCTGACAAGTCCTCGAGACGAGCGACTGAATGTTGAACGTATGCAGAAAATTAAAGGAAACAGCAATGAAAAGGTATCATGAAAAGAAAAGTAATGAACAATTAAGACAAGAGGGTCGTTAGTTTGAGTGAGGATTCATACCTTACCATGCAGAGGTTCAGATGGATCGAGATAAACAGAAACCCTAATACTACCGGTGAACTTAATATCAGGCACGAAATCGCCCACAAGAATGTTCTTCTTCTCCACAATGTCCATATCAAAAAGATGAGCAAAAGACTTGCAATCAAGAACAGCAATGACGTTCGGATTCACTCCTGTAAAAAGTGGAAACGTCGGCGGCACATTTGCACGGAAAACCGTTGATTTGTACTTGTCACTGCGTTTCCTGAAGAAAGTTTCTGGCCCTTGGAACCAGAAGTAGTCTAGCCTGTCTGACACCGGTCCCAGCAATGGCCAGCCGTATGATCCTGGAATTGTACGGAGAGGGAGAGAAGATGATGGAGGCTGAGGAGTAGAAGTGGACACTGTTTCTACCGGCGAGGATGACGATGAGGAGGAGGAGGAGGAGGACATGGCCATCTTCATCATCTTGGTGCTGATTGTAGCCATGGTGGAGATTGATTTTTTTTTTTTTTTTGGAAGGGTGCTTCTGTTTCGGTTTTGGTTTTGGTTTTGGTTTTGGTTTTTGTAATTAAGAAGGGATAAGGTGAGTGCAGAAAAAGGCCCACTTTTTATACATAAGTGAGGAGACTGCGCCTTTCCTCTTGCATTTACTAACTGAAAGAGATGGGCTCAGGACGACTGAAAACGAGCTTAGCGATCAGATTTAGGTTTAGTTGGGTGAAACTAATTGGGATTGGAGTTCGAATTATTTTGAATGAGATCAAATGGTCAGAAAGTAAGTCGAATTCGCAAGCTCACATAACATTTAACTTATTTCGTTATGTAAATCAAAATAATTAATATTAAAGCTAATTAAAAAAAAAAACATACAAGAAGTAATAAAATTTAAAGTGATAAAAGAAAACTTTCTAAAGATCTAGAAAAAGACCAACCTTACTACAGTAAAAATAAAATTAATAAATTATTTTTTAATAAAAATTATTATCTTATAAATGTAAAAGATAAATAGTCTCTTTTCAAAAAAATACATATTATCTTCTTCTATTATTATATAATTCGTCAACAAATTTAAAAGCTTATAAACATACTTGATCAGTCCAAATTATGTATAGATATTTAAGAGTATTTTAGAGTTTTGATGATATATTACTATATACAAAATGGTGAAAAATATGTGTTTTTGCCTCGCTTAAGCTTAATTGTCTATTTTCAGGAATATTAGCAAAAAGAGGAAAATATAGAGCTAAAAAAAGCTTAATGAGACATATTCGTATCAAGGCCCAAGATTAAAACGCATGGACTATTAATTATAAGACCCAATGGATATTTTAGTCATTTTATATAATTATTAGGATTTATATTAAGAGTTATTTATGAGATAGTATTTGGTGGAGATTAAGATACTTAAAGTCTTATCTATTAAATAGACTTATATTAGTATACTCATCTCTAGAGAGATTTATTTAGAGGATGACTCTCATCTATATAAATCTTTGCAAAACCCTGAAGAGGAAGGAAGGAAGAAGGAGGGGAGTTTTCTCCTACCTGCTCTCTACACCTGCCACCATTATTCTCTCCATAATTCTCTACAGTTCTTCATAAACACTTTAGTTTTAGTTTTCATTATTCTTTAGAATCTAAGGAGTTTTTCAAGAAGTGGAGACTGAGGACTAATCTTCTTCCTACTTGAAGAAATTATGGATCTTGAGGAAGCTACTTTCTTATTTTTTGTCTTTCTATTTAATACCATATGATCATTGGGTTAAATATGTTAGGCTAGTTTTCACAAGTCTTTCTACTTTTGTATGAACCTTGTTATTTATTTATTTAATGAATGATTTCTTTGCATTCATATCTTTATTAGTTTCAGTTATTATTGTTAGTTAACCATCATATTAATTTAGCAAAGTAATTGTTATGAAAATCCTTAGGTTTAAAAGTATTAGAAACATCATCTTTACTTTAATCTATGTTGGTATAAGAAACCTAAGTTGCATCATTAGCTTGAGTGATTTAGAAAAAATGTACATCACCATCTCATTCATTAGATCTAGGCTTAAAGTAAAACAAGGAGATTACTAAGTAAATGGCTAGATTAAAAACTATTTTTAGCATATAGTTTTAGATCATAAGTATTTGCATTTGCATTGCATATTTATTTATTGTTTAGTTACTTTACTTTATGACCATTATCTTCTCAAACATACGATTTAGAGTGTTTAGATTTACTTTTATTGTTTCGTGTTGATAATTAGTCTTTATAATAAGTGGCATCATAGTTCCTTGAGAGATTGATCTCGTGGTGAACTTACTCTTACTATAGGAACAGTTCGTGCATTTGCGAGTACTAAAAAAGACACATTGATATCTAATTGCGTATTTATTTTCTAAAACTCGCTCGGAATTTTAAGTTTTTATATTTTTTAAACTAGCTCAAAATGAAATAAAATGAGCTAAATCCAAATTGGAGTGAAACTCAAACATTTTAGATAATTTTACTCCCTTTAATGGGTCTAATTGCTATATGTTGTTGGATTTTTGTTGGCCCATTTACTTCTTATTATCCGTAACTTATATTTATAAATTGAGCTTTCAACCTCTTAAAATCAAGAAAAAAAAAACGAAATTATCTCACGTTATATTACAACGCATATCAGTGGTAGTTTATCATCAACCCAATTTAAAAATTAAGAAAAAAAGTTAATTTCCAAAAATAGATTTTCCTAACAATAGAAAAAGAAAAGGACGACCAATAATAACAATCTCTTTTAAACACGATTACACGAATTTTCCTCCACTTAAGATATTTATAAAGTTATAGATGGTTTGACCAAAGTTATGAGAAAGATAGTTAGATTTATGTTACGCACGCGTTACACAAGGAAACTAGAAGCAGAACTGCATGCCAGTTAATTCGCAGGTTACCCTCCCTGTGGTCCTGTAGGGAAAATGTGTGATGAAGATTCGCATGGGCTGTTTGTGTAGATTCCTCCTATTAGGCATCTCTGGCCGAATAAAGCCGAGGAAAGGGGTCCATCTTCACATGACAACATCGTAATACTTCAGCTGATGTTTCTGTCTAACAATTGTTACATGGTCCAAACTGATAATTTTATTTGTCCATTTCTCTACAAAATAAGTACAAACAGCAGGAATTACAAGCCTCAGCTTCTCAATTCTTTTCTTTTTTCTTTAAGTTACTCTATTAATAATTGTGTCGTCAATATTAATAAAGAAATCCAGACTCATTGATATAAAATATCATGACTGACCACACCTATTTTACACAACCATGTGGGGACATATCCCAACCAATCCTTCTGATATTTTATTTAATTTGTCAAGTCCCGTGTCTCGAAGCATAACCTACCCTAGGGGTTACAACGACATAAATTTCAGTCCCCTCCCTGCAAAACACCAATATTTAAATTGGCTTTAAAGAGAAAGAAAAAAAAAAAAAAAAAAAAAAAAAAAAAAAGAACACCCAAAGAAGAAAACTTTAACAGGTATTCTGAGATGTGATTGCAACTTGCAAGTGTTCTTGGAATGTCAAACAAAAATACAATATTATTGTCGGCATATTGCAATAAAAGCCGGACAATAAATTTTTGAGATTTACAATCTTACATAGGGCGCATAAGATAAACTTTTTTCATGACCCAGAACAGAAAAAGGAAAAAGAGAGGAAGTGTTCGAACCTTCATTAGGGCTTAGAGCACTCAATTGACATGCAAATTATTGCTAGGGAGATGTATATTGAGATCATCCAAGCTGGCACACCCACGGATGCTCAACCCATGCTCATTTGCCAAATGTAATAGGCATATGAAGCACAAATGAGGAGAAATATCCTTGATAGTTCCAGCAGCACTGCACTCACTGGGAAAGCTAGACAATAGGTTCTTGAAAGATAATGCCTGTTCTTCATCCTCCTTCTCATAAACAGAAATTATCATCTAAGGTCAATACATTTTCAGTTGTAGCTAATATAAAGATTTCCTACTACAGAAAACAACATCACAATAAATTTTGTATTATCTTAGGATGTGGATGCAAAAAAAAGTTCGACATTTCTAATAATGATATACTCTACAAATCCATGTAAATATTTAAACTTCTAAGTTTTCTATCCACTCAATTCCATGTTATGCACCCTCTTCGTCCAAAAAGATAATGCATTTCCAATTTACAGATGAATTTTTTTAAAAGAAAATACATATATATAGTTAATTTTATAACTTTTAACACTGTTTCTCTAAATATTTATATTGAATTTATTTATAAAAGTTACAATTTCAAAATATAAAATGTGAAAATTAATTATATGTGATAATATTTATGCTAATTAATAAAGAGTATCTTTAACAATTACTTACTAGATTAGCAGTTAAAAGATGAATGATAATTTCAAATGAACCCGAAAAAGACAGACTAATTTTTTAGGATAGAAAATATTATTTAACCCCAATTAATATTGTATACTTAATGTGTACTAGGAAATTGAGAAATAAAAAGAAAGATTAGTCATTTAAACAGTTACTCAAGACAAGGCATATTGCACCAGTCATGTCATGTTTTATTTTATGATTGGTTAAAATTTATTAAAGAATTTATTTTATTTGAGAAAAATACATGAGAGTGAAAATAAAATAGAGATAAAAAAAAATTGAAGAAAATATTTTAATGTTATGAAATACATTGACAAACTAATATGAAATACATTTAAAATTTTTTCCTATCTTGATAGAATTTAGTTTAACTATAACCAATTTTAAACAAATTTGAATGTGTAAATTCTAATATTTAATTTTTACTTCGTTCAAAGTACGTAAATTTTAAATTTATAAATAAATTTTATAAATTTTAACCAAACACAATATTAAAATAATATCATGCCAAAAATATTTTACATGAATACCTCGCTGTATTTTTCGAATTTTTTAAGGTGCATTAATAATAGAATTCTTTTTTGCCAAATAAAAGACCAAACTATTTTAAAGTAGGCAAAACTTCTTTTCAATATAAAAAGAAAAGATTTATACAAATACTAAATAATTTTATATCTACTTAAACTATCGCAATTACTGGAATAACCTTCAACAAATGATTATCGTGATGATAGAATAATCATTGAAAATTTATTTTTTTTTCAAATTCTTATCGTGTTATATATATAATAATAAGTTAAGAATGTAAAATTTAATAAAATTAAAATATTTTAATAACTTTCAGAATCATCAAACACCAAAAGCAATTTATTTATAATTTTTCATATAAAATTGAAAATAAAAAATAATTTTTTTCAAAGAAGGAAAACGATTTTCAGAGCAATAATAATGTTTGCGTCAACTCAACCGCTCTATTGCATCATTTCAACATGTAAACCTGAATTGACATTTCAACTGAAAGATGTCCTTTAAGCAATGATGATGGAAACACAATGAATAAGCAAATACAATTTAGCTTACCTGAATAGACACTTGAGGAGATTTTTCCATATGGTGCCAAAGCGTTTCCTTCAGCGCCTGGACATCGACTTGCTTAGAAGTTTTATCATACTGGACTTCGATTTTATTTACCTAGGAAACAACAGCGTCAGCAAAATGTGATCTTTTATACGCTGGTGGATATAATTTCCACTGATCAGATCATAAATGCTAAGAATTTTCAAAGGAAAGATGGTTTAGATCTCATGTAGTGTCATCCAATGGGCCTGAAAAAATGGATTTAAAAAGTATGTGCAAGCATCAATTCATCACCCCAAAATTACCCGAAAGGAAGGTTTTTATAAGTAAATTATTTTTTTTGCGCTTTACTTACAATGATGAGGTCTAAGAAGTCAGTTAGAAGTGACGGGTTTCGATTGGTAGCAGGTTTTTAAAGTAATATTGTAAAAGATAGTTATTTATTTTTATCTAAATTAATAAAATTTAAATAAATTTATAATTAATTTTTACATATTTTATTTATCAGAAATTAAATATAATTTATTAATACTAAAAAATTTATATGAATGAAAAACTTTTATCGAAAAGATATTTGAGTTTGTAAAGAAAATAGTAAGGGAATAGGTGATGTGCTTATAGTGATTATAAAAAAATAAATATAAAAAGAAAATATTATGACGGAAAAATAGCTACAAAATCATGCTAATCAATGTGTTCCCATTCTTTTTATTTGAAAGAGCCTCTGAGAGAGAATAAAATAGTGGTTAACATTGAAATGCAGTTGGAAAAAATTTAGGTAACCATACCATTTCTATTAGTTAATAGTAGGTTATAACTGAAATGTAATTGGAAAAAACTTAGGTAACCATACCATACCATACCATTTCTATTAGTTTTAAGTTTTTAAATAATGGTTAAGATTTATATCTAATGATTATAATTGTTGCCTTATTATATATTTTTATGTTGACACACCCTGACGTATTTATGTGTCAAGGTTAAAATATATCGAAGACTCAGCTATGAACTTTTTAGAACACAAACGCCCGCAATTTTAATAATTTAAGATCAGAATAAATAATAATTTGACCCTCTAAATTTATAAATAATTTCACAATTAATCTAAAAATTTAATTTTTTAATCGAAACAGTTTATAATATTTATAGACATAATTAATTTTTAATAAAATCTATTTTTAGATATACATCCATAAAATATTTTATTTAAAATTAATTAAATCCTATTTATATGAAATGTATTAAATTCTATTTTTATATTCTTTAAATTTGAAAAAATTTTAAATATAATAAATATTTATTTTTAATTTAGTACGTCCCTCCCGCATCATGTTTTAAATTTTTTAAAATGCCCATGTCCATATGTTTATTGTGCTCGTATCTGTACTTTTTTAGATAAAGATCAATTAAAAATTGGACTAATTCTCTTTGAACAAGAATCGTTCTCTGTTAACTGATTTGCTTACTCTAGCAGTTATCGAACACACAAATAGTTGACCAGTACTATATTTCAGCATGGTACACCTACTGGATGCCTTGTTATTTTTACTTTGATTTAAAGGCAGAATATCAAGCCCACAGTTCTAAAAGTGCAAGCATAGGTTTAAAAGAAATGAATAAGAATAACTTGTCAACTAACCTGGCGAGGTTGTGAAACAAGCGTGTTGGGGTCTTCCACGTCACTCTGAGTGTTTCCATCATCAAAATCGCCGCCGAAAACGCTTCCATCATCCCAGGATGGCGCTGCTCCATAATCATCCGAGTGCTGCCTCGGTTCATCTGAAAATCGAGTGGGCTGATTACGCGCATTTTTAAAATGTACTGTATTATAATGGGGATAGTTTTTGACAGACAGTAGATCGAAAATGGCAACAGCGAAAATAACACAATCTGAATGGTCTTGAAATGCATCCGAGGTTGTAAAGATCTACATTTTCCCAGAAATTTAACATCATCTTGGTGAAATAAAAAACCCATCCAGGAAAAAGCTGAAAGATTAAACACACAGTTTTCTTGCAAAAGCAGGAAATAAATAGTGATATAATCCTAACTCCCGCATTGTGTTCATCTTACACCTTATCCTTGACCAAGCTTTCGTCCAAAGTTTAAACTTTGTGACAGCCATCATACAGCTTTTTGCTCTTAAAATTGGTAGATACAGAAATATGAAACTGATAGCAGCCTTTTATTTTACGAATATACAAGGACATTAAGTTTCTGGTACTAGGGAGTACTAGTTACATTTGGGATGAAAAGTTTTGTAATCCTAGAAGCTAATTAAATCTAGACAAGTTAAAAACTAATCATTCAAAAGCCCTGGAACTAAAAAACACATCATTCAGTGTATACGATCCAAATCCTTGGGTTAAAAGAGAAAATTTCAAACTAGAAAATTGTAAGAATTCTTAAGTTTTTTCTTCACTTGGCTGAATTTCTGTACCAGAAAGGACCCTTTTTAGATCCATGAAGTATTTCAAATCCCTCCCCCAAAATTTAATGCCAAAGTTACTCTACCATTCCAGATTAGCCAAATGCTTAGTAGCATGAAGGACTGAGTTCGGTAAAAAAATTAACAATAATAATAGTTCTGAGTTTCCATTTATAATTTATATATAACAGTAATAGTATAAGCAGGCTTTAAATTAAGGTAGATCAACAACTAAGAAGTTATTTCTTTTATAATATCCTGCAGTTATAAACATTGGACTTTAATTAAGCATTGCATAAATAAGAAACTAAAATTAGAATACCAGATATGCACATGCTTTCTAAACATGTCCTAGCAACAAAGGCATCAATTGAAATGAAGTGCTAGTAATAAAATTGTAGGGAAAATCAAGAATACCTCCGCTAGAACTTTGAGTGAGAAAAGAGAATTACCTTGAGACCTTCTCCGTCTCTTTCCAAGGCACTGCAAGCAGAATAATCTTTTCATCAATGACAAGGAAAATAAGTAACATCTCAATGGTTAATAATTATGTAACTAGAATTACCATTATATTAGGTAGAAGAAATAATTTAACTAGGTCTTCTGGTTGATAGTGGCAATCTTCAGGCAATGTTGTGCTGCATGGTACTCTAGTCGCAGGCAAGAGCAATGACTTGGGATTTTTAGGAGGCGTAAAGACATCTGGCAAATTTTCATCCAAGGCTTTTGTGAAATCAATATCAAGTTCTGCTTGCTTCTTAGTCTTGGGTTTCTTGGCTGTTACTGGTGATCCTTCCTCTGTAGTAGAATTGTCCTCCAAACCTATAAAACAACTTCTAAAAATTTTAATTCATTGCAAATGCTATACTGTTGAAAAACAATAATGATTTAGTATGCACTGTCCTATACCTTACCTTTAGCTTTCCTATACTTCCAGTGATCAGGACCTGCCCAAGCATTTTGTTTTGACGTAAATCCCAAACTAAAAGACAAGTAGCTATCCACTTTGTCAAATCTGTCATCCATATCAGGACCATTGAAGGAAAACAGTTCATTTTCCTAAAGAGTAAAGCATAACTGGTCAGCAGCAATTTCATTATGTTCTTCAACAACAAAGACGAAATCATCAGAAGTAAATGTGACACTAAAGGTAGAATAGTGGTGTAAACCTCATGAATACTTGGAAAAGAAGTATCTGCACCATTAGGCTCATCATCAACAACACTTGTTTGCTCATCATGTTCACAAGTCCAGGTTTCACCACTCTCAAATGCATTACCATCAAAATCAACTTCTTCATTATAACTTTCATCTTTATCAAGCACTTGAGAAGATTTCTGGAGAGAAGGGAAAGTGTCTAATGGCCTTTTATTATCTTCATCAAATTGATTGACAATGATTTTCAAAGTTGGGGAAATTTCAGCCACTGTTTGCATGTTCAGTACCATGTGTTCAATGTAATCTGGAAAGTAAAACAAGCAGTCAGTTCTTAAAACTGAAATAACAATATAATTTTGAACACAGTATAAAAAGAAAACCAACCAGAAACTCAATTTAATGCAAAGTACATATGGTACACCTCTAGTAAAAGAAAGATCAATTGTATCTTGTCTTTCATGTTGATTTTCACATGATGTGAACTTCCCTGGTACTTCCTGTGAATCAAAGAGCACTCGACATGCACCATATAATCCAAGGTTGTTTAGTAAGAGACCCTTAGCTCCACCTTCGTCAAATTGTGCAGATGTCTGATGATAGAGTGGATCCACAGCAAATGCAGCTGGAAAGCAAATGAAGATCCATTATTAACTGCATCATTATCTCATACTATAAACAGAGATGGGTTATGATATGCAATCACCATCAAACTTCTTCACATTAAGAGACTCAAATGATGACTCCAGTGTTGACAAATGTGAAATCTGCGTGTAATAAACTTCTGTTAGACATTATTTATTATAATCAATGTTCTTTGTGACTAATAAACCCAACAACCTTTCTTTCTGTATCTTGCTTGGAATGCCCTTCCTCTTGTGAACTGTCGGTATTGGCATCGCCCATAACAGCATCTGACATTACAGAACAACATCAAGAAACCAACAAGCACAAAGATATTCAGTAAGTATGCTACAGTTCACAAAGGCCAAACAGAATATATGATGGTAGGATAACAAAATTTCCATAATTGGTTATAATACATGCAGCTCACTGATATGAATTAATTAAATTAAACACCAATTTACTCAATTCAGCAATTCTAATGAGCTTTCTTCAAAAATGACTAACACCTCCCAGAAGAAATGGAAAAAAGAAAAATGCAAAAGTTGTTCCAGATTATTTTAGAGGCTAATAATCCCAAGTCTAACCTTGTTCATTTTCTTGACCAGCTCTATTAATCCCACCAAGGACCTTGTATGCTTCTGAATGCACAGAATCCACTCGCAGTGAGTAAATTTTAACTCCAGCTTCCAGTGTGCAACTGGCCTGTAAGAATTCAAATGCAATAAAGGTTCATGCACATTTAGTACGAGCTAAAAGGATGCAATGATGCATAAGTTAAAGCACAAAAAAGAATTAAGAAAAATTCACACTAGTTTCATATGTCAAACTTTTCATCCTGGCTCTTAGCTCAAGCATTCAGAAGTTAATGATTCTCTATACATTGACATATAATGCAGACTTGCAACATGTATGAATGTGAAGAATGCTCCAACAGCAGTTTATAAGAATGCCATTAACAAGACCTTTTCTCCGCATACTAAGCCTAGAAGATTTGTGCATGAAACTTAAGTTTCAACTAAAAATTGAGCCTTTAACGGAAACTACAATGGAAAGAAATAGAGATCAAAAGCTACCCCGAGACCTAACAGTTGAAATTTTTCGATTAAGCTAAAGTTTGATTTTCTCTAACAACACATACCGTTGCCAATACTTGAGGAAATTAAGAAATTAACTTATGATCTTCAATCAATGGACAATATACTCAAAGCCTAAATTTACTGAAAACAATTCAATTCGGATATATTCTCCAAAACTCAAAATCTAACGTTTTCAATGGAGCTTTTCTAAATATATAATTATGCATACATTCAATACATATATGCAAATTTTTTAAAAAAGATATACCTTTTGGAAATTGGTCTCAACATCTTGCTCGTCTTCGACTTTAATAATCTCGCAGAGATGATCTATTAGATTCAACTCCCATGTGTTCTTTTGATTTATTTTCTGCACAACAATTAACACACATCAAAACATTCAGTAACCTAATTACACATAGACCTTGTTTAGTTTCGAACTAAGATAGGTCAAAATCGGACATTTTCGCTAGCAAGCTTTATACAATTCTGGAAAAGATCAAGAATCTGCTGCTTATCGAGGCATGGATCGGAATTCTCGCCGGACTGATTAGTAGTATTAGAGGTGATAAGTTTGCGGCGAATAGCGGCGGCACGTGCGGCTCGTGCCTGAGCACGCTCGAGTTTATCGTCATTAGAGCCTAAGATGAAAGGAGCGGTTGGGGATTGGATTCTTGGGAGCCTCTGCTTTAGGATTGCATTAGGGCTCAGAATTTCTGCCATTTTTTTCTTAAAAGAAGATTCTGTAAAGTTGAAATGAATTGAATTGAACTGAGATTTTGATAGACTGAAGGGCAAGGTGGTTTCTTTTCCCTTTCTTCTTCTTTTTTTACCTCCAAATGTGTTTTTGAAATTTTGTGGAGAGGTACTACGTGCTTGCTGTGGTAGATAAATAAAACTAAATAACCATACAATAAATAATATAAAAATATTTACCAAATACATATATAAATAATATTATTTTTCATGGAAAAATAAAATAATAATTTTGAAAATCTATTCATATTCTGTGATTAAAGATAATATTTTATGAATTTAAGCAATTATTGATTTACAATTTTAGAATTAACAAAAGAGTCATTTTGAACTAAAGTGGATTATAATTTCAATTTTATGCAATGGGTCAAACTAAAAAATTAATATTCAATGGCTTAATTCTAATTCTAACTAAATCAAACGGTATTTTAGAATTTAATTGCTATTAGTCGTTTACCAGTACATTAAACGACCATTATTATTATTTAAATTATAAAATTAAGTTGATAGATATATTTAATATAAATATAAATATTTAATATTAACTAATATATTTTAAAAATAATAGAAACCTAACTATTTTTAAATGTCGTTTGTAATTTTCTTAAAATTTTAAAATTTTATTAGTGTAATAATATAAAAATATTATAAAATTACTTATTAATCAATTTTAGTATTATAAGAATTAATACTATCAATAGAATTGATATTACTATTTTTTAAATTAAAAATTTATTATACAATAAAAAATTAATTTATTATTAAATATAATATTAAAAATATTATTTTAGATATTACTTTTAAAGTTAGAATTATTATCCAATTAAAATTAATTTATTAATTAATATATATTAAAATATAATTAATATGCTATTTTTTATGACAAAATTAGTATTATTATTATATTAGAAAACTATTTATTAGTTAGTATAATATTAAAATATAATTAATATTCTATTTTTTAGGATTAAAATTAGTGTTTAATTAGGAATATAATTTATTAATCAATAAATTAATAGAAAAATTATAAAATCACATACCGGCTTGAATTTTATTTTTAAGAATAAATACAAATGTCAAAATAAATAAGTACAAGGTAAAAATAAATATTTTATGTGTCAAAATTAAATATATATGTTAAAAAATTCTAAGTTTTAGAAATTAATATATATATATATATATATATATATATATATATTGAAATTTTAATTTTAAACATCAAGAAATAACATATAGTATAAAAGTACAAATGGATTAAAATCATATCTAAATTGTTTTATAATTAATAAAAGAATCAAATACTTGTGTTGTCACGACTCGATCTGTGGGCCCGTGACCGGCACTAGGGAATGGGTAGGCGTAAGGCCACCGAATCCCGTAGTAAGTCTGACCATTCACTAACTTAATTAAATCTCAATCCAATATCATTGAACCATAATTAACCTTAACCATCAGGTTCTACATAATTAGAATGTGGACTGCCAACATGAATAAGTAAGATCAGAATTTACATGAAAATTATAAAAGGATAAATCTAAAATTCCTACTGCGGAGATTCTAAAATTATAAAAGTCAACATACCAATAAAATATCAATTACATTAACCCAAATATGAAGGAATCAAGCTGCTATATGAAAGCACTGCGGAAAAACTAACACACCTGAAAACAGTTAAATTGAGACTGTCAGTTTCGGAAGTGAGTTAAAATCATATATCCAAAAACAATTACAAACACTTCAATAACACATTTAATTAATTTAAGATAGACATTAAATCATGCACAAATATACGTGTCATGTCATGCTTATATAAAAGTAAAGTTCACATACTACAGGATGGAGTATTTCAGTAGAACCCTAATCCCTATTGCTAAACAATCTCAGCCTTTCGGCTCTCTCGTTTCCAACAAGACTGGCGCCCAGAGAGCGAAGCTCAACCAGAATCCTTAAATCTAGTATGGTCCCTTAACTTTCCAACTAAGCCGGTACCTAGAGGGCAATGCTCGACTAAGGACCTTTACTCCGGCAACTCAGCTTACTCAGCCCAATGAGTTAAACTCGACCAGAGCAAATTCTAAACATTCTTCTATTACCTAACTCAAAATTCATACCGATGTGCACGCGGTCCTGATGCAACCCATCAGGTGGCATGTTCTACTGCCGTCTCATCTCGAGTCAACATGCAATCACCATAGCCATAATGCAGAAATGAAACGTATATAAATAGTAAATAAATAAATAATTAAAATATTAATAATTTAATCAGAGCTATTACGTAAAATCTTAGCATGACACACGTAAGCATATAGATGACTTTAACTCACAGTTCTGACGACCTCCTAGCTCTGCTCCGATGTCTCGGATGGAGCAAGTCGAACTTACGAATTTATCTAATCACGAGAATAATTAAATCATAATAAGTAAATATTTAACAATTAAACCTAGGCTTAAACTCCTAGGACTGACTGTCTAAAAATTTTCGACTCGGGTAAATTCTACCGAAAATCCGGCAGAACCTCCCCTAAATTACGGACATTTGCCCTTCGTATAACAGGTCCAACACCTGCCAGAAAACACTTCAAATATATAGCGATAAATTAACGGGAGTCGGGCCACCAAAACTGCATTAATTTTCTTGATTCCGCAATACAACACAATCACAACTATTGGCAGACGGTCCGACAATTATTAATTTCAACAATAAAACCTCACAATAACTTCTCTAATATTCAACACAACAATTAAACACATAATTTTATCAATGAATTCTAAAATCAACGGCTAGAGAACTACCAAGACGCTTGATCGCTCGGTCGACTCGCCTCCAACCGCCAGAGTCCGATCAACGTTCTGAATGCATCAACGGACTCAAAACAACGCGCTGAAGATGATCCAACTTCGGCCACCAATTGTATCGCCACTGCTCCTAGAAGGAAGCCCATTCTCAGGTGAGTCGATCGCCACTTGACTCGGCCGCCTTTACCGCTAGAAACGCCCCGCACGGCGTCGATAATTGTTGCTTCCTCTCTTTTCTTTTTATTTTTTTTCTTCGCCGCGCTGCCGCTGGAGCCGGCACTTTTGCCAACTACCGCCACCGCGCCTCGAGCTCAACGGACAACAACTCTCCTTCTTCCTTCTTCCTTCTTCCTCGACGTGCCCATCTCCCCTCTCTTTCTTTCCTTCTTTTTCTTTCTTTCCTTATCAGTATTTAGTCCCTGAACTTTTTTTTTACCATTTAGTCCTTCAACTTTTTAATTACTAACAATTTCACCATGTAAAATTTCCGACTAATCCTTAAAATTTTATTTAGGTTTTCAATTAAGTCCCTAACTATTTAATTTGGCCAAATTAGAATTATTGAAAATATATAATTACTTATTTATCCTTGCTTTTAAATATAAAATTACCAAAATACCATTGCCGACATATTTAATTACAAAAATACCAAACATACAAATTTTCATTAAAATTCCATATATTAATAAAAAATTTATTTTTAATCCTTATTCCAAAATAAATTTTTAATTTAATTCTAACACTTAATTAACTTAGTTAATCAATTTACTAACTATTTCTCAATTAAATCAACACCATTAGCTAATTAAAATTCATCATTCTTAAATAAATTCTTTTATAAAAATATTATTTATTAATTCTTTCATAACTCTCAAATATAGAATTTTAATTTATATATTCATTTTTGAGAGAAAATTAAATGACCAAAAATATAATTTATTGCCTAAGGAATTTACTTAATTAATTTCTTGAAAATTAAACTAATTTGATATAGAAAAATAACTCTCTTATTTTTATCTAGCATTGAAATTCTACTTTAAATCATCACAATTAAACTAATTAAAAATAAAATAATATTAATTTAAATAAAAATAAGTTATTAATTATTACTAATATTATTCTTATTAAAAAGAAAAAAATTTAGGTATTACATGTGTATCCAATGAAGCTTTTATCAATATGTTTTTCTTTTCTTTTTTCTGTTTACTGATATTAATTAAATTTTAAAAGAAAAGAATAACATAAAAAAATAATATTATTAGATAATCTAATTACCAATTAAACTTTAAAATTCAAGTATATTACCAATTAAATTTTAAAATTCAAGTCTCATGAAATTTAATAATAATAATAGTAATAATAATAATAATAATAATAATAATAATAATATGACTATTATTTTCACTTAAATAATTACCTCTTATTATATAGTGGATTGTTTATATCATAAATAAAAAAATAATTAAAAAAAGAAGACAAAATAGGATAATACGCGAACACATAAAGAACTTAAACAATATAATCATCAAACAATTATGATTTTGATTAGGAAGACATCTTGGAAATATGTTTCCTTAATTTGTTACATTAAAATCATTTAATAAATAGTTGTTCTTTCTATGTTTAGTATTCTAGAAAACACGTAGCCAAAGAAATGATTCGTTTTATTTGACTGATGGGGACAACAAACAATGAATTATAACAAATAGTCCATAATTCCATGAGAATTGCGTCCAAGTCTCCAACCGGTCCATAGCCAAGTCCGCTTCTATCACAGTCAGCGTTCGTCATCAGCTATGCATCCCAACAAAACACAACCTGCGTCAAACACCTGAAGGTCAAACTGAAAACCACTTGCTTAGCAAATCTATGCAAGCTGACCACATTCTTATGGCAATAAGATAAGAGTAGAATCGTCACTCATTTTTCTATTTTAACTATTGCCTTTAGCCCTTCCGATAGACTCACAATCACATAATAAGATTTTGAAAAAGATTAATTATGTATTAAAAGAACAATTAAGACATATATAGCCTGTACATCATAAGAAATAAAAAGTAGTAATAACAACCACGTACAAATAGCGGTGTTTGTTATAGACTAATTGAAAACTCAACTCTATCTACTTGCTTCCTAACAAATAGGAACTTATTAGCTATAAACATTAAAATAGTAAAACCCAACTCAACAATGCCTCTCCTAAACTGAAAGCAGTAGCATTCCAGTTTAAACTCAGTGGTATCTCACACACTCCAAGTTCTTCACGTAGCTTCATGAACACATCAAGTTTCAGGGGCTTAGTCATTATATCAGCCACTTGTTCCTTTGTATCACAATGAACAAGCTCCACATCTCCCTCCTTCATAAGATCCTTCAAGAAATGGAACCTAACATCAATATATTTGCTCCTGCTATGTAGAACTGGATTTTTTGATAATCTAATTGTTGAGCTATTATCACAGAGTATAGTTGTGCATTGTGGCTGTGAATAACCAAATTGCTCCAAGACCCTTCACATCCAGACACATTGATAGGCACAAGATGCTACTGCAACAAATTCAGCCTCTGTGGTGGACAATGTCACCACTGGCTGCTTCTTCGAAGCCCAAGATACAGCCCCTCCATTCATCAAGAACACATAGCCACTTGTACTCCTCCTATCGTCGATATCTCCAGCATAATCGTTGTCTGTATAGGCAACTAGTTCCTTCACATCACCTCTCTTGTACAACAGTCCCAGCGCCATAGTACCCTTCAAATAACGCAACACCTTCTTTGCTGCTTGCATATGCACTTCGGTAGGACTGACCATGTATCTACTTAATAGATACACCACATACATCAGGTCTGGTCTTGTAGCAGTGATGTACATGAGACTTCCGATTAATTGCTTATAGACGGTTGCATCTACCGTAGCTCCCCCTCCTTCCTTCGAGAGTTTAGAACTTGGCACAATTGGGTTCTTAACTAGATTTCCATTCTGCAAATGAAACATTTCCAACAACTCCCCGGCATATTTCTTTTGACTTAGGTAGATGCTTTCTGGTTTTTGCATAAACTCAATACCTAGGAAGTATTTCATCTTCCCTAAATCTGTCATATCAAACTCATGTTTCATGGAGCCCTTAAACTTCTCAAACATACCAGAATTATTTCTCGTGAAAATCAAGTCATCAATGTAAAAACTTACAATTAAAGAACTCTTACCTCATTCTTCTAATTTGACAAAGAAAGTGTGTTCATAGTTGCACTGTTCAAAGCCTTCTTTGACAAAATAAGCTTCAATTCTATTGTACCAAGCATGTGGTGCTTGGTTCAATCCGTAAAGTGCCTTCCGAAGCTTGTAAACCTTCTCTTCTTTACCTTTACGTTCATATCCCAATGGCTGCTCTACATACACGACCTCATTCAAATCACCATGAAGAAATGCGCTTGAATTAAGCTGGTAGACATTCCAACCTTTTTGTGCTGTTAGTGCCAAAATCATCCAAATTGTATCCTATCTAGCTACAGGGGCGAAGACCTTATTGTAATTGATCCCATGTTTCTGAGCATAGCCTTTAGCTACCAAACGGGCTTTGTGCTTGTCCACTTCACCATTCTCATTCAACTTGGTCTTGAAAATCCACTTTACGCTAATTTTTCTTGCTCCTGCCGGTAGAGCTGTCAGCTGCTAGGTCTCATTCTTTTCAATGGACTCTATCTCACAATCTATAGCTTTTCTCCATCTTTCTTCTATTACCGCTTCTTCGAAGGAATGAGGATCTTCGCAGGAAATAAACATAGCAAGATTGTTCGACTCATTTTCTTCTTCCGAAATACCTTCTCCTGATACATAATCTTGCAAGTATGTAGGAGCCCTCCGAGATCTATCTGCATCTGAAATTTCTTGACTTGGTGCTTTTTGATGAGTAATGTTTTCTGGCAGTATAGCAGCTCCTTGGTTTATAGCATATTCTTCTTTATTTTCTGATTCATCACAATCTTCCCACAACAATACATCGAGTCTTACTTCTTTTGCTGTCCTTTCCCAATTCTAACCCTTATCTTCTTCAAAAAACACATCTCGGCTTATCACAATCTTCTTGGTTGCTGGATCATATAATCGATATGCTTTTGACTCGTCACTAACTCCAAGAAGCACACAAGGGAAGCTTTTATCATCCAACTTCTTTCTTTCCTGGATTGGAACATGAACATGAGCTTGGCATCCAAAAACTTTAAAGTAATCCACTTTTAGTTTAACTCCACTCCACATCTCTTCTGGTGTTTTTTCTTTTATTACCGATGCCGGACTTCTGTTGAGAACATGTACTGTCCATCTTGCAGCTTCTGGCCAAAATCTTTTCGGTACCTCTTTGTCACTCAGCATACACCGAATCATATTCATGATAGTCCGGTTCTTACGCTCGGCTACCCCGTTTTGCTGTGGGGTGTAGGCTGCTGTGAGTTGTCTACTTATACCATTATTTTTACAAAAAATATTAAACTTATAGGAGGTAAATTCCACTCCTCTGTTAGTGCGTAAACAACATCTAGACATTCCAGACTCTTTTTTCAACAAGACTCTTATAGCATTGAAAGTTTTAAATGTCTCAGACTTCTCATTCAAAAAATATATCCACAACTTTATAATCATCAATGAAAGTTAAAATGTACCTCTTATCGCTGTTAGAAAATGGTGTAATTGGGCCGCAAATATCAGCGTATATGAGCTGTAATTTCTTGGATGCACGCCATTGACTTCTTTTCGGAATAGACTCTCTATGTTGTTTTCCTACCAAACATTCAATGCATGATTTTATTGTAGCTTTCAAAAGGGGAATTCCCTTTACCATGTCTCTATATTTCAGTGTTCGCAGCCCCTTATAACTCAGATGCCCATACCTCCTATGCCACAACTGCGATTCATCTTCTATCACTGTTTGTAAGCAGGCAGAGCTTTCAGGTACCACACTAGCCAACAATACAAACATTTGATTCGTTGTCATCCATGTCTGCATGATTAGACCTCTTTTTGGATGAAAGAGTCTGCATTCTCCATGCTGGATAAGAATAGCTAATCCTCTTTCTTGAAGCTGGCCTATACTGAGTAAATTATTTTTCAAATCCGGCACATAATAAACATCAGTAATCCCCTGGGTTGTGCTATTGATTTCCAGCCATATGTTTTCCTTCCCCATCACTTTCATTTTTATGCCGTTGCCCAACTTCACAGAATGTCTATACGCACCATTAAAATTCAAGAACCACTCCTTATTTCCACACATATGGTTACTACAGCCAGAATCCAAGAACCACTCCTCTTTTCTTTTTACGTTGTTGGTTTCTACATAAGCCATCAAAAGCATCTCTTCTTCCTCATCAATCTCAGCATAATTGGCTTTCTTTTCCCAACTAGGACATTAATGTCCTATTTTGTGACATTTAAAACATTCTACGATGGCCTGTTAAATTGTCTCCCTCTGCCTCTTCCTCGATCTCTCGCTACAAATCCTCTGCCTCTGCTTCCTCTTTCCTCATAACTGACCTTCAATGCTTGTTCCTCTCCACCACTCTTTTTAAACTTCTGCTCATGAGCCGACAATGAGCTTTGTAAAGCATCAACTGAAATACTATCAATGTCCTTCGATTCCTCAATTGGGCACACAATATAATTAAATTTCTCTGTGAGAGTATGTAGAATCTTCTCAACGATCTTGACATCCTGCATGTCTTCACCGTAGTTTCTCATATCATTAGCCACCACCATCACTCTACCGAAATAATCGGTGATTGTCTCTCTTGGTTTCATTTCAAGTAGCTCAAAATTTCTGCGAAGAGTTTGAAGCTGAGCACGCTGCACTCGAGCATTTCCTTGATATTTCACCTTCATTGGGTCCCACAACTGTTTAACCGTCTCCTTCTGGGTGATTTTTTTAGAATGGACCTGTCAATGGAGCTGAAGAGATAATTCTTTAATTTTAAATCCTTCAACTTCATATCTTCTAGAGTTTTTCTTTGAGCTATTGTCAATGCATCCTCATCTTTTGGTTCTGTATAACCTTCATGAACAACACTCTAGCACTTCTTTGATCTAAGGAGATTCTCCATGAGCAAACTCCAATGATGATATAATCCCCATCAAATTTGGGAATGCAGGGTTGTGCAAAGCTGCTTGCCTCGGCCACTATCACACACTTACTTTTGTAAAATTTTTTTTTTTTACTCACTCACTCACAGAGTCACAAGCCTCTTTTGTGGCTCTGATACCAGAATTTGATAGGCTCTCAATCACACAATAAGACTTCTGGAAAATATTAATTATGTATTAAAAAAAAACTAAGGCATATATAGCATGTACATCATAAGAAATAAAAAGCAATAATAACAACCACGTACAAATAGCGGTGTTTGTTATTAACTAATTCAAAATTCAACTCTATGTACTTGCTTCCTAACAAATAGGAATAACTCTATCTACTTGATTCCTAACAAATAGGAACTTATTAGCTGTAAACATTAAAATAGTAAAACCCAACTCAACACCTTCATAGCATCTAGATTAGATTGCATGATACTGTAAAGAGATAGATCGTGGATACAAGGATATAGACATCTAGCATAGGGGCCATGCGAGAGAAATGTCTGAAAATTTCAGCATTTTCCCCTAAAAGGTAATGTGCCATTAAACTTGTTAGCGTTCTTCAGTTTGGATTCTGTAATTTGGAGCATGAGTGACATCTGAAATCTACTGCTTCAATCTCTCAAGTCTCAACAAGGTCCTGTTTCCCCTTTTTCCTGCTTATAATTTGATATCCTCCCAATTTGCAAGTGATTTCAGTATTCTTAGACATTTCTCTCACAGTTATATACTGCAATTTGTCTTTAGCATCAAATATAAAATGGCTTCTGATCCCCTTCCCTCTCCTGACTTTCAACTCAAGAATTTTATGTGCAGAGTATTATTTGAGCACTAACTGACATTTGAAAGTATTAGATAATGTGAACCTGCAATTCTACTTGGAAAAGTGCAAAGCAGATATCTTTATCTTGAAACAAAATCCAGTTGATATGCAAAAAACATGGATCGAACTGTTCCTGATTAATTCAGAGCATATGTCTAAAGTTGGATACTTGATGGGCAAGGAAACTCACATACAATTGAGCAACTACCAAATCATTCCAACAATTGATAATACTATAAGCCTTTTTCTTTTTTCCAACTTCTTTTGGATGAATAGTGCTGCAGTGATCTGTGCAGCATGAGACGGAAATAGCCACCAAGTTAAGCTCACAAAACTCGTGCAAAAGAAGAGTTTGTGCTTTATATTCCGGAAATGTATTTGAAGCACCAGGACAAAATAAATCCGATTGCGTAATATGACTACGCAGAAATGGAGCAATTTTTCTCTGCCTGCCAGAAACATGGGAGAAACACATTGCAAAACTAAACTGCATGGTAGCAAGATTTCAAGCATCTGAAAAAAAAAAAGAGAAATGCATTATGCAACATTTGCATACTGCCATAGGAGAACACAGGCAAGGCACCAAGCATGTTTAATGAATTCATATAATCAGTCCAGGCAGCTGGATGCAATCTCCTCCCCAGCAGAAAGAGGGTTCAATCAAATCTACATTATAGAAGTGGTGGAGCCTATCCTTGAGGAGCGGGTAAAACATACACCAGACTTTTTCCCCTTCTTTTAAGTTTTAGTGGAGATATGATGTGTTGGATTTACAACAATTCAAAAACTTTTACAACGTCGCTAGGCAATTCTCGAAAAACTTTTGTTGCTCTTGGTATTTAGGACTAGAGAGCATACTGTTCTTCAATGCCACTGCAATTGCCATCTTCCACAACTCTGTATCAATTGCATTTATTTTACCCAGACAATTCAAAACCGACCATACCAAATCCTCATCCCCGTTTTGGCACAACCTGTTAATAAATTTACATATGCTAGAAGAACGAGGTGCAAAACCCTTGAAAACCATTTCATCCAAAATAAATGCAGCATCCTTGAACTCCATTGCATCACTAAGTCCATCAAAAACAATTCTATATGATACAACATCAGGAGCACAGCCACGTCTTGGCATATCTTCAAACAAATCACTCGCTTCACTCCATTTCCCATCCTTACATAACTCGCCAAGTATCACATTATAACTAATAACATCCGGCTTACATCTATTCTCCATCATTTCATCCAGAATTTTATAAGCAGTTTCAAAATCTTTATCTTTACAAAACCCATTAATCATCACATTGTAAGTCACAGTATCAGCCTTGCAGCCTTTTAATTCCATTTCCATTAAAACTCCAAAAACCTCATCTTTCCGCCCAACTTTAAATAACCCACTAATCAAAGTAGAATAAATTGCTGAATCCACTTTCACTCCATCCCTCTCCATTTCTTCCTTAAGTCTTAAAGCAAAACTTAACTCACCAACCGCGCAAAGCCCCTTAATAAGCGTTGCATAAACATACTCATTAGGACACAACCCGTGTACATTAACCATATAATCTTTCAACTTAAAAGCCTCTTTCAACTTCAAATTCAAACAAAGCCCATAAATCAAAGTCCCAAAAGTCACCTGATTAGGGACAAGGTCTCTATTTTTCATTTCATCTAACACCTTAAGTGCATCATCAACTCTCCCATCTGAGCACAACCCACGAATCATTATATTAAAAGTACAACCATCTGGTTTCACATGTCTCTTAATATTCACAAAATGCTCTCTCATCACATCAAACTCTTTGCAAATCATTAGCACGTTTAACAAAGTGTTATAGGATTTAATAGTCCTTTGGCAGCGATAAAGAGGCATTTCATCAAACATTTTGAGGGCATTTTGAGGGAGGCCCGCTCGGCCATAGAAAGTGATAATGTTGCAAAAGAGAGGTTCTTTAGCAACCAAACGCGTCTGGGTTTTAAATTGAAGGAGGATTTGTTCCATTTCATGGAACATTTTGGCGCGGCCAAGCTTGGTGATCATGAGGTCATAGCAGAGAAGTGAATAGCGAAAGGGTTTTGGATTTGGGTTTGAGTTTGGATGTTGAAAGAGGTGGAGAGCGAGTTTCGGGTCTTCTTGGAGACGGAGAAGAGAGGCAAGCCTGAATGAGGAGATTCGTTTTGGCTTTGGTGGCTTCATTTCTGTGTTGCAGCAGTGTTTTGACGCAGAATGTGCAACTGAAATTTAAACATCTACAGCATGATTGATTTTGTTAAGATTGGGGAATATGATGTCAAATTGACTTATAGGGACCTCCAATAAGGCAAAGGCATGTCAGAATTGCTATCAGTCATTAGTTGCAGAAGAAGAATGGGAAGAGAAATAGCAGAACGAAGAAGCAAAGATCGAAGATGAAGAACAGAAGGAGAGAAGAGAAAGAAAGGAGAGAGTGGGAGAGAAAAAATTAATCAAGAGAGAATCTGAATTATCATCAATGGTCAATGTACACAACTGATACCAACTATATATTGAATCTCAATCTGTTATACTAACTGATTTGGTTAATTGCTAACCAATCACATTCGGCCAACTCAGCTTACCAAGGACCTGATCAATTTATTTGCTTATTACCTTTAGTAATGATTCTGTGCTCGAGGACACTTAGAGGTCGCACGTGCAACTGTTCTTGAACTGTGGAGGAAGGTCTGGCTTGACTGCAGACTGGATCATCATCGCATTTCTTTCTCAACAAAGACACATGAAATACAGGATGGACACAGCAAGAATCCAGAAGTCTCAACTTATATGCAACAGGTCCCACTTTGGCAATGACAGGGAACGGCCGCGATGGTTCGGACCTCCTTAATTCAGCTGCTTGTTTCATACGATTCTTTGCTCCATGTTTACTGCTGTTTTAATGCTTCTGATGTTATTGCTCTTAGAATGAAGGTCACAGAGGCAACAGCAGTTTGAGGAGTCTGGTGGACAAGGAATCTGAGGTGGATGGTAGCCATTTAGAGCAACGTTCTCCTTAACAGAAGACAGGTGGAGTAGAAGGGCTGCGAATTGGTTTTATGATGGAAAATTGAAGCATTTCAGCAACCTGTTTTTCCATTTCAGTTTTCTGGGTATGGTGGGAATGGAGTGATCGCATGATCTCTGTGGTGGCAGGAAAGTTAGTTCTTGAAAGACCTCATGGAATTTGTTCAAGGGAAATGTGAGATAAGATGGTAATTGAGGTTCTTTAGGAAGCAAAGATTCATTGGCACCGGTTCTACTGAAATAGAATGGGACTGTTCTTTGTGAGCCAGTCATAGCCCAAGATCATGTCATAAGAGCTCAAGTCCAAGTGAAAGTTGTGTCTGAAATCTCTTCGCCAATTTGTGGTCAGTAGCTGAGGTAACATTAGTGCGTCAGATGACATTACCACCGAAGGCATTCGTTGTAATTTCCCCGCTGGTATCTGCTAGTTCTTCATTCATGCTCTCTATAACGAGCCATTTGTATCATCTTCAGTCTCCATAATAAAAAGTCGCTTTTATTTACATTGATGGCCCACAAAATAGCGATCTCTCCATCTGTAACAAGCTCTGGAACCTTTTTCTGAGATATGTTTGAATTGGTTTTGGCTGCTGTTTAGTACTGTCATTAGATATGGTAGTTGAAAGAGGAAGGTTATTTTGATGGTCGAGCGGGTTTGAAAGGTTGAAAGTGGCTGGGGTTTTGACAAGAATTGGAAGGTTTAGATTGGAGTAACAGGCCAGTATCTATGACTCATCATGAAGCCTTGCAAAATTTGAATGCTCCACCAAGGGCTTGTGGTTTGGCCAATTCTATTGCAGGCCTTAGTTCACTACTGAGACAACTTACGAAAGAGGAATTGAGGAATTCTCTTTAATTCAGGGTAAGATTTTCAGTAAAATGGAACCTCAGGTGCTCAAAATTTGATTTTGATATTCAGAAACAGACCCCGCCCATCTTGTCTTAATGTCTGAATCTCTTATTCTCCAAATGGTTCACATAAAGCCGCAGCAAATGGATTCCAAGTTGCATTTGGATTGACAGTTATCCAAGCTTAACCAATCATCCACTTGATCGCCAAAGAACAATGTGGCTACCGTTGCTGTTAAAGAACAGCATAAAATTGAAATACTGGTCATAATTTTATTGTATCCTCAGCATTAAAATGGGCAAAATCCAGTTCTAGGTTCAAAATATTATGCTATGGAACCTTACTGGCAGCAGAATTAGCACTCGATTCACCTGTTTCACGAACTCTAGGAATAGTGAATAAACCTCTTCTAGATGAAGAATCCTTGGTATTGTTCTTGAGCAACTCCATTAGCTGATGGAATTGATTCTCTTTTTTTTTTTTTTTTTTTTGATTAAAGGCACCCATTAGAAATTTGTTTTCAGTTAGGAGCTGTTTCTGAAATTCCTGCAAAGCTTCGAACTTCCGAGCTTGTGACAAGGCAATCAGTTCTCGAGAGGTTTGAATCTCTTGAATGGTATTTAACTCAAAATTCTACTGAACATCACGAGAGATCTCCATAGATTTCAGTTGAGTTTCAATAGATTGAAACCGTGGTTCAAGGACTGCATTTTCACCTTTGCACGACCAAATCTGAGTTTAATTGGACAAAAGAAACATGAGGTGCAAATGTGAAAGTGCGCCTTTTTCCAAAGGCAAAAGAGATTCATGAGTGCAAGATGGCCCATAAATCTGCATAAAGCAACTAAAATATTGATATCAAACAGTAATGAGAAGGAAAACCCTATTGAAAAGATGTTCGAATAATTTGTTCTATTAAAGTCATTCGTGAATAAATGTTCGTTCTGAGTTTGGTACTCTACAAATGCATATAAACAAGTCCACTGGCATCCAGGCAATGCTTCTTATAGCTACTTGATGATCTTCAATAATTGACGGAGTCATATGCTACACACTCTCTCCACTCTTCTTTCTTGACAGAAGAAACCACTGCAAATGAACCCATTAGTAACAACTAACAACACTGTCATTATGCCACAACACTAATCAGTGTTTCTCATCAGGTATGCCACAATGCAACCCAACAAGGACCCAGCAACAACCTGCGTTGAAACAATATTCATACTTGAAGGTTAATCTAAAGCCCCATGGTAAATCGTTCTGAGACAAAATAAGTTGTTGCGACAATATGATAGAAATGTCAGCTCATTTTTGTCTTTTAACTCTTGCCTTCAAGCATAAAGATCAGAATGCATAATACAGAGCAGAAATTGCTGATATAGGAATAAAGGCATGTAGATATAGGAAAAATAACATGCATCGCAGGTGCACACACAATCACAATATCTGAAAATTCCAGCATTAAAGGCAATGTTGCAAATAGACTTGTTAAGACTTCCACAGTTTGTATTTTATTATTTGGGAATATGCAAGTGCATTAAATCTTTTTCTTCATCATTCAAGTCTTTGCAAGGTCCTGTTTCTCTTTGTTACTGCTTATTATTCAATGTCTGCACCACTTCTAAGTGATTTTCAAGATTTCTGACTGCCAACAAACCTGAAGTGGAGTGTGCCCAAGTAATTCACGCAGAGGTCTAACACTGGATAGTGGGTGTTCAGGTGGAAACTCGCAGACAATTTGATTCAGCAACTGCCATAAGAAATGAAAACCACATTGACCAGCATGTACAAAAGATCCATATGATTATGCCAATGTACAAATAATAAAAGAAATGCAACAAGCTTGCAAGAATATGTAGAGATGATTTACCTCAGCTTGCCGACCAGCATGAAGTCTGACACCTGTGGCATCATACATCACCTGCAAATAACAAAAACAATCATCCCAACACTGGACTAAATTAGAAGGCCTTTTACAAAATGTTTTAGATGAAAATATTCCTTAAATGAAGCATGGAAATCATGTGTAAAGAGCAGATTATGTGCTTCTCATTGCTGGAAATGTATTTGCAGCACCAAGACAAAATTGGTTCTAGTGCATAACATATTTATACAGAAATGAAAAGTTTATTTGCCTGCCAAACACATAAAAATAAAAATTTAAAAAGACTTCAGATTTCTTAAACATGTCTTAGAGAAATTCTAATTTCATATTAGGAAGAAACATTCAGATGACAAAATCAATGCAAACAACAAATTCTATTCAGTGTCTGTTTCTCATTGTTAAAGGAGCTATTGTTGAGAAAAGTGTTAATTATTTTAACGTACCTTGGTTGTATCAAATGACACTAATAGGTTCCTATGTTTTCAATAACTAATTTTAACATCCCTATCTTCTGTCAACAACACTAGACGTTAAGCATAAAAAATAGAAAAAGAAATCCAAAATATCCCTAATAGGTTAAATTACTTTAGCATCAATGAGTTTTGTTAAAATTAAACTAGTAGGTTTCTGTTTTCAATAATTAATTCTAACATCCCTCTTATTTTATTATGTAAAACTATAATATGTTTCAGTCAAAATTAAATATTAACTGAAATTAAAATACAACCCACTAGTATTATTATCTTAGTACTACTCATAATAGTCAAATTTGAGCTTTATGTATATGATGCTTCTAATTTATTCATGTATCAAAAGATTAGGATATACTATTAGTTCATAATTTTTTTTAACTTAAATTAATATTATATAAGTTGATTAATTACAGAAAAAAAATATGTCATAAATGTTTTAACATAATTTTATTGCAAGGAAGGTTTTTAGTTAAGATACCTAACTAAAATTTTTACAATTTTTGAAAATGGTCTTTAATAATTTATAAATTTAATTTAATTATTGAAGTAGCTAATTTTCAAATATAGAAGTAACAAATATTAATCCAATAAGGTTTAAAAAATTATTAATTCTTAACATTTTTTAAAAAAAAATTATGAAAATTGGGTTAATTATTTTAACATCCCTAAACATTAGTTATTAAAAAAAGAGGAATCTGTTAGTGCAATTTGGCAAAACTTGGGGACATTAAAATCCCTCGGTTTACAAGAGTAGATTTAGTATTTCAGATACAAGTAATGGGTGAGTAACAAAAAAAACTGATAGGAGGCAATAATTTAACTAAATATGAGGAATGTTAAAATTAATCAATGAAAACAGATGGACAAACTAGTATAATATGACAAAACTCATGGACATTATAATAATTAACCCTTGAGAAAAAAAAAAAAAAAAAAAGAAGACTCTTGAATAAAGAACGACAAGAGATCATTACAGCTCATTTCTAAGCTAAAAAAAGTGTTCAGTTTCAGTGCCAAACAAGCTATCGGAACCCCACAATGGAGAAAAGAAAAATTAGGCCATAGCAATGACTGAGAAATGAAAACAAAGTGCATTCTAAATCCAAATAGAAAAGGAAATTTTTGAGAAACACATACAACGCAAGCCAAGACGAAAGCAATTGCAAAAGCTGGTGATCCCGGCCCTTCTTGTAGGCCAATAGCCATTGCTAGGGCTGTCACAGTAGCGGAATGTGAAGAAGGCATTCCACCAGAATCAAACATCTTTTTAGAATCCCATCTCCTTTCTTTATACCTGAGCATCTAGCAGAAACATATTGCAAAATTAAGCCACATAATAGCAGGATTTCAAGCATCTGACCATGCCAATAAATGCATTGTGCATCATTTACAAACAGCAATAGGACCAAGCATATTCAAGGAATTAATATAATCTGCTCAAGCAGCTAGATAGAATCTCTTCCCTAGCATAAAGAGGGCTTAAGACCAAATCTACTTTACAGGTTCGTAAAAATAAAATGTGCAGCAACCAGAGAACTTGAAGATTTAGTGCATGCCAGTTTACTTAATCAATACAAATTTGAAACATACGAACTGACCCTTATTCCATATCAAAGAAGAAGGCAATTCGTATTCAAAATCCATCACCTAATAGATTAATGCTACATCTCTTCCCTACATATACAAACAGTAGCATTCTACTCAAAACTGAAAACAATAACCCAATAAGTTCTTTGTCCCATAAAAGTCTCACTAATTATTACAAATCGCAATGCTGCATTCGAGCTACATATAGTTTGAACTACATGTGCCTTGCGTATTCAATTATGAAAACGAATTATATACAATAAATAATAATAAACCCCGAAAAAATCAAATATATCCTAAAGCTATGGAGGATTTGAGATAAAGATTTGATTTTTATTTTACTTTTTGATAGGTGTGAATTAAAACTTATTTAGGCAATGAATTTGTAACATCGGATTTTAGTTAAGTTAGCCCATTTGTTTAAAGAATTAAGAAAATTTTATGCACCCAACGAACTTACAGGCAACAAAACTGATAAATTAGAAATAAAATCAGAATCTTTTCAACAGAACCAATTACTAATTGAAATGGACGAACCAATTAGTGAAGATCTTGAGAAACTGAGCAAGAGCGCAGGAAAGAAAAGCAGAGAGGAGAGGGAGGTTGCTTGGTAACCCCGAAAACGATGAGGCTGAAGAAGACGACGACGTCGTTTGACCGGCGCTTCTTGCATCGGCTACCGTCATAACCTCGTCCATGGGTTCTTGATCTAATTACGAAAAAAAAAAATACCCCACAGAATCTTAAGGAATACGAGATCTATTACGTAAGTCTTTTGCAAATACAACTGAACGCGTCTTCTAAATTTCCCTGTCGTATAACTTGTGGCTTGCTTCTGCAAATAATGTACGGAGGAAGGATGCCAAGGAAGGAAACCAAGAAGAAAGAGAAAGCGTTGTTCACGTTCAATTCCAAAATATTCGTATAGTTTGGGTTGTCGCGTATATATGATATGGGCCCTTCACTTTGTCTTTCTCTGACCCGTTAACAATTGTGGATGAAATTTCTTTTTTTCTTTTTTTCTTTTTGCTTTTTTCTCTTAGTCTTGAACAATGGTAGCCGACTACTTAAGAGGGTCAATCCGGTTGGAAAAGAGAGGATTACTCCAATTTTTCAATGCTCCAATTGCTAAGTAAATCTTAAATTTTTAATTTTTAATGATGTTATTTATTATTTTAAAATTATAAATTTGATAATAATTTTTAAATTTTATAATAAAAAATATAATAAAGTAATTATACTTATTAAAAAAAGATACATTTTCTCCTCCAATATTTGGTTTCACGAGCTATTTACATGTAAACTAATTTTAAGTATAATTAAACTTTTAATATTTAAAACTATAAACTCAGACCTCTCGTTAAATAGAAACTAGTCGTCTACTTGTGCATTGCACAATCGTTATTATTATTTCAATTATAAAATTAAATTTATAGATACAATTTAATCAATTGTTCAATATTTATTTATAATAATTTTAAAAAATAATAACAAACTAACTATTTTTAAATATTTTTAACTTTTTTAAAATTTTATTTATATTATTACATTAATAAAATATTTATTTATTAATATTATTATGTAGATTAATACTATCAATAAATTATTTTTAAAATATTTATTTATTGATTCTAATATTATATAAATTAATACTACGAATATAATTGATATTACTATTCTTAAAATTAAAAATTATTATATAATTAAAAATTAATTTATTAGTGAATATAATATTTAAAAATATTATTTTTATAATTAGAATCATTATCTAGAAAATTATTAGTTAATATAATACTAAAATATAATTAATATGCTATCTTTTAGAATAATTATTATCTAATTAGAAAACTAAGCATTATCTAATTAGAGAACTGGTCAATTAGTAATACGTTATTTTTTAGGATTAGAATGAGTGTTTAATCAGGAATGTAATTTATTAACCAATAGATTAATAGAAAAAATCATAAAATTACACATAAACTTGAATTCTATGTGTCAAAAATAGTACGCATGCTAAAATAAAAATTCTACATGTCAAAAATTAAATACATGTGTCAAAAAATATTAAATCTCAAAAATAAATAAATAAATAAATAAATAAATAAATATATATATATATATATATATATATATATATATATATATATATATATATATATATATATATATATATATATATACGATGTCTCAATTTTTCTTTTACCTCTAAAAGATGTGGGCCCCAAACTTGACCACATTACTCGTTATACTTGTTTGGCTTGGTTTATACTTAAAAGATTCATATTATTGTAGTTTTTTAAAATTTTTAGAAAAAATTACAAATTTTGTGTATTAAGTTTATGTTTTTTACTATTTTGGTGTCTCAACATTTTTTTTTTCAATCAAGTGCTACAAATACCCTAAAACACGTCAGTCAAGTGCATTGCTCTAGTTTGTGGTAGTTTTGATGCCTACAAGGATAATTTGACCCACACAACTGCTTATATGGCTTTACCACATTAAAAATGAAAATAATAATAATTAAAAGACCTAAATACCCTAACTCAATAAGTAGAAATGTGTATACCTCACAGCTAGCCAAAGCTTTACTTAAATCCCTCTTTGTTATCGTTGTCATTGTAAATTATGAGTTAGGGTTTTGTCAACAAATTAAAATTCAACATCAGAACTGGTCTTCAATTGCAATGTGGCAATTATAGTTTAAGTTTAAAGTTGTTGATTGAAGATTGGACATTACAATGGTCGACATTGAAAAAAGGTATGCAATTTTGCTGTCGTTTTTCATTAAACAAGAATAAACTTAGTGGTCGTTTGTACTTTAAAGGTAATGTTGATATTTTTTTTCTTTTTTTTTTATTTGTGGCAGCATAAGAGAGCATGGGATTAGTGTCTTCTATGGTGGAATCTTTATTAGTGAGGAAGTTAGTGGTAAAAAAGTTATTGTATATGGGGGATGAGAATGCAGAGATTGAGGTAACTAGTCTCGGTAATTTTTCTATTCCCAATTTAAAAAAAAGTTGTATAACATTTGCTAGGTAATAGAAAATTACCAAAGATTTACTTTAGAGATCCTGAGAAGCCTTTAGCACATGGCATGAGGTTTTTGTATGAGGAGTCCATCTCAACTTTGCTAAATTTGCTCAAGAAACACACTAGGGTTGAGGTGTATATTAAGCATAAGATTCTAAGGATTAGTGAAGTAAATTCACAAGAGTGCAAAGATGGTAGAAAAGAAGCTAATGATGTAATTGATACCATAATTGATGAGTGTGGTCCTGCACTTGGTGAGGACGTTGGGGCTTTAAATTTAGAATTTGTAAATGTTGTAAAAGAAAATGTTAGTTAGTCTTCTTTATCTGAAGAGCTAAATGCCCTTCTTGGTAGCCTTGGAAGAACTTTTGAGCAGTTTATTGCAAATGATATTTTAGGAACTATTCATGAAGTACTTAGAGAGGAAACAGTTCTTGAGAAGGAATGAGGTAATAAAAAAGCTCAACAGGAGGAACATAACAAATGTGAGGAGCACGTTAGAGCTAATACATCTGAGGAGCAAGAAAAAGATAACAGATTTGAGGAGGAATACAACATATGTTAGGAGTAAATAGGAGCTAATAGATTTGAGGAGCAAGATAAATATAACAGATTTGAAGAGGAATTTGAAAATAAATCTACTACTGTAGATGGAGATCCAGATCTAGTGGAGTGTGATATTGAGGTTGATGAGCAAGAGAATAATTTAGATAAAGACCCGGATCTAATAAAGTATGAATATTTGTCTGATGATGATGAGGAGTTGCAGACTGCAAGGAATGCTCTAAGACAGGCCAAACAAAGAAGAAAGAAAATTAGAGGCACAACTGTTGAACAAGTTGTTGGAGCTTCAAGTAATTTACCTTCATATGAAGTTAGTGCTGATGAGGGTCAAGATGATGATGAGATAGGATCTGATGATGAATGAGGTGCAGTTAGTACTTGTGGATCTAATAATGATCATGCAGTTAAGAGGAGGAGCATGTTTCCAGCTTATAATCCAGTAGTTGAGAAATTACATATTTGTTTGGGCAATGACATTTAAAGGAACAAGTGAGTTTAAGGAAGTTGATACAAGATATTCTCTTCAAGAAAGAAAGGACTTAAGATTGGTAAGGAATACTGATGGGCAAGTCAAAGTGAAATGTATGAAAAGGAACTGTCCTTTTGTTCTGTATGCATCAAATGAAGGTAACAAGAAGGTGTTTCAAGTAAAGACTTTTGTTGATGAGGACAACTGTGCAATTTGCTATAAGAATAGAAAGGTGACTGCAAAATGGCTAGCAAGTAATTACTTATACAAGTACAAGTGTATTGCAACAATGAAGCTAGTAGATATTAAGAAATTAGTGAAACAGAATTTGCATATTGAGTTGACTTTAACACAACTTAGAAGAGTTAAACTATTGATTATATTAAAGATTGAAGGTGATGTGAAAAAAGAGTTTGGTCCTTTACGGGATTATTTAGGAGAAGTTGAAAGATCTAATCCTGGAAGTATAATTGAGATGAAATTTTATAGACCACTGCCTGAAGACTTTCCTATTTTTCAGAGGCTTTATATATCATTTGATTGTTTGAAAAGGGGACTTTTAGCAGGACGTAGAAGGGTATTGGGATTGGATGGGTGCTTTATGAAAGGAGTGACTAAAGGTAAGATTTTGGCAGCTATTGGGAGGGATGGGAATAATCAAATGTTCCCAGTTGCTTGGTTTGTAGTAACTAGTGAATCTTATGTTACTTGGAAGTGGTTTATTAAGCTACTCATCAAAGACTTGGAAATGGAAGATGGCGATAGCTGGACCATCATGATATATCAATAAAATGTATGTTTCTTGTCTATACCTTATTGGTTATGTGAATTATTTACAGGGTTTATTGGATGCTGTGGGCACACTACTGCCTAAAACTGAACATATGTGTTAGGCCAGACACCTCCATGCAAATTGGAGGAAATAGCATGGAGGAAAGTCTTTACAAAAGCAATTTTGGATTTGTGCAAAATCTAACAACATGCCTGACTTCAAGGCAAATATGAATAAAATGAAGAAGCTAACACCTAAAGGATTTGATGACATGCTGAATACTCATCCAAGACATTGGTGCAGGGCATACTTTCCCACTGAGGTAAAATGTGACATTGTGGACAATAATTTGATTGAGGCATTTAATGGAAAAATAGTAGAGGCTAGAAAAAAGAACATTTATTCTATGTTAGAAGAAATAGGAATAATGATGATGAATAGGCCTAGGGATAATAGAGCTTTATGTGACAAATAGCTTTTCGATTTTGGTCCTAGAATTAGGAAGAAGCTATACGATAATTGTTTAGAGAGCACCAAGTATCATATGTTATAGAATGGAGATTTTGATTTTGAAATAAAGTACAAAGGAGACACTTATATGGTTGATTTAAAAAATCAAACAAGCTCATATAGAGGTTGGGAGTTAACAGAGATTCCTTGTCACCAATACTGTGTGTGCAATCCACCATATAGAAAAAAATCTAAAAGATTATGTTCATAGTTGGTTTAGGAAGAATAAATATAAGCAAACATAATTATTTATGATGGGTGGAATAAATAGAAAAAAATTTTGGCAAAAGAAAGAGATTGATCCACCACAACCAGCACCTAATAGGAGGATGCCTGAAAAACCTGCAAAAAATAGAAAACTTAAGGAGCATGAGATTTTAAATGGGATTAAGCTATCCACGAGAGGAAGAGTCATGATCTACCAAGCTTGTTATCAGATTGGCTATAACAAGAAGACATGTGAAGCGACATTAAATCAGCAGCCAACACGAGAACAAGAAGTAGGAAGAATAAGTAGTAGCCAACAAACACAAGAGCAGGTTGCTTCAATTATTCATGACCAGCCAACAGAGGAGCATGTAGCTTCAGTTACTAATGAGCAGCCAACACAGGAAACTGTAACATTTTTCAGATGCAATGTAAGTTCACCTTTTATGGTAGTGTTCTTTTCTTGGGCCGTAGTAATTTGTTTATATGTTATTTTTTATTTGTAAAGGTTGAAGTGTCATCGACACAAGAAGCTATTGGGGTATCACCTGCCACTCCAATTACACCTACTGCAGAGCGTAACTTCGATGGAGTAATTCCTTATTCAAGAAAACGGAAGCCGGATTATTACAGCGCAATCAATCCAAAGAGAAAACACCAGTCTAATCCACCATATGGATATGGCATTTATGTTTGACTTGAATAATAATAACATGATTTTAGATGTAAGATTAATGTAATTAGTGCATATTTACTTTTTTTTCTTAAGTAATTTATATTGATAAATACTAACATTATGTTTGATATATCATGACATCCTAGTACTAACAGAGAAAGAGTCATATCCATTAGTGGAAAGAGGAGAATTGGTAGTAAGCCAGAGCCAAGCTTCATGATAGAGAAGAGGGAAAGTTTTAAGAAATGGGAAAAGCAATTTGTAACATGCAATCTGTTGTAAGAAATAAGGAAAAAAGAGTTCAGAGAGTTGCAGGCCCAGCTAGGAATAAAAGAAAGAAACAGATTGGCAAAAACTCAGGCACTGAAACATCTTCAAAACAACCATGCTGGAAAAGACTTCTTGTAATCAGTCTTCCAATTTTTTGTTATTAATCAGGCCGTAAAAAAACTTTAATAATTGTCTACTTATTTTTAGTACTTTTGTTGATGTAAGTTAGCTAATATTTATGAACTTGGTATTATGTCTTGTTAGAACAACAATTGTGAACTTGGTACTTTGTTACTTAATATTTTATCATTAGGTATCACTATGAACTTCATATTTTGTATCTTTGGTTAGCAAATGAATTAAACAATATTTCTAGATTACTGTCTTTTATATATTTTATCTATTCTAAGTTACATGTTATTATACATATCTCATTGTCATTTTGTCAAACACAATATAGCCATAAATAAAGTATCATTTCATTCATAAACTAGAAACTTATACATTTGATAGCCATTCATCTATCACAAAAATATTCTTCTCATAACTTCACATTTCATCTATCATAAACACATTCTTCCTATAACTTCACAACCTATATCTGATAGCATTATAGTGATTTGTAAAATAACTTAACATAATCTAACATTGCCATTCCCTTATCATTTATCAATAATAATTACCAAACCCAATAGTACCTACAAGACCTTCTCTCTCACTCTACTCCTTTGTAGTTGTATTTCTGCCACTTCAACCCTTTGTAATAAGCTAGGTATTATTTGTTTGGCCCTCGAACACATTGGGGGCAATCCATTGGAAAAATACATAACCATTTTGCATAAAAATGAAAACAAATAATGAAAATTAAATCCCTTTCTTCATGCTTATTAATTGAGTTTCGATCAAATTATATGCAAACTTACATTTCGAACAATTCATAAATCTCCTTCGTGGATTTGTATGAGTCCCTAAAGTCCTAAGCAAACAAGGAATCCCACGGCTGCAATCTTGCTCTTCCATCATTAATTTCTTGCTTCTTCCTCTTATGCCTATAGCTTAATCTATTTCTATTTTTCAATGAAGAAAAAGAATCCCTAAAATTAATTTGATTGTAAATAGCTGCGAGGTATACACATTTCTAAGTTTTGAGTGAGGGTATTTAGGTCTTTTAAGTGGTTGTGCGTGTCAAATTATCCTTGTAGGCACCAAAACCTGGAGCAATGCACGTGTTTTAGGGCATTTGTAGCACTTAATTGAAAAAATTATTGAAACACCAAAATAGTAAAAATAGTAGAGTTAATATATCAAATTTGTAATTTTTCCTAATTTTTAATTCATTTAGATTGGAGTGTCAAATATTCTAGATTTTTTAATTTTTACTCCTCAGTTCTTCAATGACGGCATTAAAATCAGAGCATGAAACCCACCTTTTGGGACTGCTTTCCTCACCGTTTCTCCAAGCTTTTCCGCTCTGCATCTCATTTTTTCTGCTTTTTTAACCCACCATAACTTGTGTCACTGCCTTCTTTATAGCTTCTTTCTTCACACCATCACCTACTAATCTAAGCCACTTCTGAGCACCCACAACTACTCCAATCCTTAACACCTTAGTTATTAACTTTTCGTAATAGAACTGCTCTGCTGATACTGACCAGGCCAGCACTGGGACTCCCGCAGACACTGCTTCAAGAGTAGAGTTTTATCCGCAATGAGTCACAAATCCTCCAACTGCTCCATGTTCAAGAATAATTACTTGAGGTGCCCATCCTTTAATTATTAGTCCCTCTTTTTCTTAGTTCTTTCTTCAAATCCATCAGGTAACCAATCTTCTTCATTGTTCCTGCTTTTCTTTACAACTCAAATAAATTGTTGCCCTGAATCTTTTAAGACCCATTGCAATCTCAAGAAATTGTGAACAAAAGAAATGTGCAGTACTTCCAAAGCATATAAAGAACCGAATTTGTTTTTCTTATTTTTTGAGTTTAGCCACTCTAAACACTGATTTTCATCATGGAGGCTTCTTGCCTTGTACTAATTCTCTATCTATAGTGGTATTGTTGGATTTTCAGAACATAAAACAAACAAAAAATCACAAGATATGAACGATGAGATATGTGGAAAAGAAGCAACAGAAAAAAATCATGGACATAGTTCACTTATTCTCAGATATGTTTCACTAACAAGGTTGCTTATATAGCAAGAATTAAAAAAGCAAAAGCTGCATTAGAGTTAAATCAAAGCACCAGATTTTAATGACTTAACACACATTAATTAAAAATATAATTAAGATTTTAAATTGAAAAAGTATAAAACATGAGGAAGAAGATGGAAAGCAACGACTCTAGCCCTTTTAAGTGATTCTAATGCAAGCCCATCCACATCTTCTGAACAGATGCCAGCCAATCATGAATCAGGCTATAAAAATGAAATAGGCAAGGCAAGTCGTGGAGTTATGAAGACATCAACTATTCTCAATCAAGTATGGAAGGATAACTAGAAATCTGAACGGCTATTGGCATCAATGTTTGAGCTATTTATTACAAAAAAAAAAAAGAGGTTAACAAAAGGGATGAGGTTATATGAAAGTTGTTTTTGATGTGAATCGGTTGATTGCTTCTGGTGTTGTGAATCATAAGCCAAAGACAAGTGGGTTATTTCGAATCATGAGCCAAAGAAAAGTGGTTTCATCAATATGCTTTGATCTTTGCATCTCTCTTTATTAAAATCATAAAGGCTCTTTTCTTCTTTGATTCAACTCAAATAATAAAAAAAAAAGCATCGGTTCAAGCAACAAGTTGATCAACCGTGTGCAAAGATGGAACCAGAAAAGTATAAAACACGAGGAAGAAGACGGATGATGTGGCCTAATGTGGGTCCCACATCTTTTAGAAGTAAAAAAAATGACACGTCATCTTAAGTTAACGGGAGAATATTTCCATTTAATGAGGGGCTGAATTAGTATTTTTTTCAAAGATTAAGAGATTAATTATGCTTAAAATTAGTTTAAGTGTTAATCCACTTCTGACACAAAAAATTATGGGCAAAAATGTAACTTTCTCCAAATAAATATTAATGAGTCAATAAAAAATTTATTTTATTTAAATATAAATATATAAAATGATACACATATGATGTTTATAAATATATATTAGCAACTGCATGAACCGTTCTTATAATAAGCAATAAATTCACTTTGAGATCGATCTCTTGAAAAACTATAAGGCTACTATTACATACACTAATTATCACATCAAAATGCTAAAAATAAATCTAAACACTCTAAGTTAATAATTTACTAATTTGAGAAAGTATAATATTCATAAAATAAATAAAACAAACTATAAAATAAAAATGCAAATGAGATGATTTATAAAAACTAAATGATAAAAACAGTATTTAGTCTAGCCAATTATTTAGTAATTCCCATATTTTAACATTAAGCTTAGATTTAATGAATGAGATGGTGATGTTCATTTTCTTTTAATTACTCAAGCTAATGATATAATTAAAGTTTCTTATATCAATAAAGATTGAAGTAAAAAAGATGTTACTAATATATTCAACCTAAATATTTTCATTACAATTCTTATTATTGAATTAATATGATGATCAACAAACAATAGTAACTGAAACTAATAAAAATATAATGATAAAGAAATCATTCATCAAATGAAAGATAACAAAGTTCATACATAAATAATTAGGCTAAATTAAACACTTAGAAAACTAGCATGATATATTTAATCTAATGATCATGGTAACTAAATAAAAAGACATAAAATAAGACTAAAAATAAAAACTTCATCCAGATCCAGAATTTCTTCTTCAAGGTAGAAAGATGATTAATCCTCACTCTTCTTGGAAAACTTCTTAGATCTTGAAAGAATAATAAAACTAAAAACTAAATGTTTAGAGAAGATGAAATGTAGCTAAAATTTCCGAGAGAGGAATAATGGATAAATACGGAGTGCGAGTTGTGTATTTGGTTTCCAATACTTATAGAGATTTCTTTTATAGAATTCTCCCCTAAATATAAAAATTTTAAGAGTTATCTTCAACAATTCTTAATTATCCTAAATAAAATAAATAATTGATAATGATCTATAATTATAAAATAAAAAACTAATTAATTCTATTTTTGAACCTTATATTATTTATTTCTGAAAATAGCATTCCACACGTCTTAATTCTTGGCCTGTGGAATGTTGGGGTTTATGATAAATAAGATAGTATGGTTCTTGCTTGTAGATACATAGGGTTGTTTAGGTAATTTGTGGGAGGCGATGAAGGTAACCCTTACAATACATTGAGATAAAAAAATAAAATTAAAGATATACATACGGAGAAGAGATGAGTAATGCTTGACAACTTGTGTATAACAACGACCCTTAGTTAAGGAAGCTCAGAAGCTAAGGAGGGTAAGGTTCAAAGTGGCTAAAGGATATTAGTGTATAAGGGTATATGGTGGCTGAGTAAGATAAGATGGTAGGTGAGAAGGGTTTGGTGAAGAGGGATAGTTTCTATTGAGGAGAAGTGTCAAAGAGAATTGCTCCTCAACTTACATGGACTTGGCAAATGAAAACGATATCGGCTTGGTATTTATAAGGAAAGTGAAAAGGCATGAGCCACTTGATTGCTGCCATGTGGTGCATTCTTAGGGAAAATAAAATAAAATTTCTATACAAATACCTAAAAAATTAAGTCAATTAATTTTTATAGTGCATTTCTAAAAATTAATAAAAATACGATTAAAATATAAGTCTAATTTCTATGTCCACCAGTAAAAACACGCGCTGCATCAAGTCTCAGTGGTTGTCCCACTCAATGAATGTTAATATTTGATTTTCTTTACACATGTAATTTTATGTCCCAAACCATTTGAAAAAATAAATAAGATAAAATAAAAAGCTTAGATACATAGAGATACCATGAAAATTAACTTGCATTCTCTTAAAAAATTTTAATTGTACAAAAAATAACATTAGATAAAAACCGAATAGTTTTTAATTGTAAATTTGACCTCATCCAACTATTTTATTTAATTTTAAAATAATATGTTCTTTTACAAAGAGTTACAATAATTTTTTATTAGTTAATTTAAAAATTATATAATTAATTTCAAACTTTAACCTTTCAAATATAAATATCCACTCAAATTATATTAAATTATATTTTGCAAAAATGTATAAAATTTATTCATGATATATATATTACTATTCATTAATTGTTTCATAGTATTGAACATAAGAAAATAAAATAGAAAAGAAAAACTACTCTCTTGATAAGAGTGATAATAAAAGCAAAGAAACTAAAAAAATTAAAATGATAAAAAAAGTAAATCGAATCAGTAATTTTAATTTATTCAGATATATATATATAATATGTATAGTTTAAGTTAATATAACTAAAAAATATAAAATTATATTATATGTAATAGAAAAAATATAAAAATATAAAGCATTCTTTTAAGGTATACAATAAACATTATATATTAAGTTTATTTCAAGTATATGATAGTCTGATTTTTACTACATTTTGTTTGTTCAAAGTTTGTATCATCTTATATATATAGACATAATATCTATTTTTTTACAATCATAGTAGACATTGAGAAGAAAATATGAGATACATAAATTTTGATATAACATGCATTCTCATACTGAAAGACAACAATTTTTCAAATCTTATAGTTAACAATACATTATATGCTCCGAGTATATTATGATACCAAGTTTATTTCGAGCATACAAAGAGAGTATCATTAAAATATATTATGAGTATATTTTGAATATACAAAGAGTATCGTCATAGTAGATCCTGAGCATTATTCAACTTATACTCAAATATGTTTACATCTAAATTTTTTTTATTCTTTTGATTCTATTGACATATATTTATTCGTCCCAAACCATTAGAAAAGATAAATAAAATAAAATAAAAAAACTAAAAAGAGATCCGATTCTTGAGTAGATCACATCTCAAGTCCACCAAACTCTATTAATATTCTGATCAGTCGATAGTAAAAGTTCTGAGTGATTTTAGCATATAACTACTTAAATTGAATTCATTATATAATATATATATATATATATATATATATATATATATATATTAATTTTATTTTATTAGAAATAAAATGAAATAGCTTTTATAAAATAAAATTATAATAATTTTAGGAGTATTTTGATAGTTAATTTGATTGTAAATCATCAATAAAATAATTTTAATATTAAAAATAAATATTATTTTAGTATGAAATCATAAAAATATAAAATTATTAATTTATAAGGTAATAAAAATATAGAAAAACTAAATCACAAAATACTTGTTTGTTATAAACACAAGATATGTTTTTGTACTTTTTTCTAGATTTTAAATGCCCATAGTGCGTACATATTTTGCTTTGACTTATTTGTTACGTGAGTTAGCAATCTTCCTCCTACTTTAAAGACTTACAGCTTCAACATGATCAGGCTTATTTCATCCATTAAACAAATTTGACACGTAAACTATACCAATCAGCATGGACTTGACTCGCAGGAAGATCCTAAACTAAAGGCTAGCCTCTATCAAATGCAACAATGATTCAGACCATGAAGAAGATATCACACAAGTCTGTGAAATAGCCAAGCAAGCATGACATTCCTGAGCCTACTCCGTACTCTCCCTGTTTACAGCATCTATTCCAATTTATACCATAAACTGTTCTGCTGCATATATTGCTTTTTTTGTCCATCAGTTTGTCTATCTTTTTTTTTTTTTTTTCTACATCTACTCACTATCATCTCATTTACAAGTTGACTCAACCAAGACATTTACAGATAACAAAAATCCAAAGAAACATTTCCAGAATTATGAATTTTCATGATCTTCTGGCAGTAAAGATGAAAATGAACCACTACGTTTACTAGCTGCTGGTGTATTTTTTCGAGACTGACGCTTTGTTGGAACTAGGTCAGGCTCTTTGTCCTCTGTAGCTTCTTCTCCATCACTATCATCTCCACCTTTGAAGACTGGGTGAATATATGCATTCTGGAGAAAGCTTTTCAAGTTTAGGCTGGGTTCCCTTGCACGCTCTAATGTGTCTTTCATCATGGCCTCCTGGATAACAACAAAAATGCCAACAGCGGAAGATGAAGTTATTAAAGTACATAGTTACAATTGAAGGAATACAAACAAATATATTGTATGCTAAGAAAAAAGCTTAGATCACACACTGAACTAGAAACCAGGCGTGTAAAAAGCTCAAAGTTAACCAACCTGCAGTGGATATCTAACAAAAGCAGGTTCATAACGTCCTTTGCAGAACAAATGGAACCATATTGTTAGCACTGGTAGGGTAATGAGCAATGGGGTCGACTGAGCAGCTTGTTTTGTGCTTAACAATCCCATTAATAATAGTTGTGAGACAATCAGTGCTGTAACAATACGCCCATGGACATCAGGCCAGAATGCTGCAGCACTCTCATACTCCTGGTTGTAAACATTTATAATCTACAAGTTCAAATAAAATTAATTAAGCAAGAATTCTCAATGCAATGCCATCTTGAGTTGTCATAAAAAAAAAACTTATTTTGAAGAACCATGTAAATAGGAGACGAGAAATTGAATGTCAGTTTTGCAGTCGTATATGAAAATTTACCTGATGACGGTACACAACATATGCCAAGCCAAAGAATACTATTATGAAAGGAAGCAATATGGGAGAAACCACAGAATAGACAAGGCCAAGTAAGAAATAAAGTTGTATCTGCGGTTCGCCTGTGTTGAAACCAAGGGTTCCTGGATCCATTGCCTCTTCTCTGTCCTTTTCAGTCTTCACCAAGAAAAAGTTTTTCAAGTGATAAATGATCAAGGGCTTCAATCTTAGTATCTCCCCAGCAACTCCAGCCCACCCATCAACCATAATGTAAGTTATGAAGAAAGTTGCTTTCATAGGAATTGAGACACCAATTGTCTTTGGTATGCTGCAAAAGAAATTGCTTACTGTTATATTGTGATAATATTAGAAAATGGAACATCATGCACATGCATTCAGAAAAGAAGCAATGAATTCCAGTCACAATGCACTGTGAAAACTACAAATATAAAGATATGATTTCAAAGAAGCATCATGTTCCTACACAGGAAAACATCAATAATATGAGAAGAACGTACTCATTTGCGGACTGGTGGATAAAATTATTTAGCTGTTGAAATGCAGTTCCAGTGATTATGCTCCCAAGAAAGACATTAATAAATTGGAAAATGTAGTATCTAGTTGCAGATCGTCTCTCTAGCCCTGACAGGCTAATGAATCCTTCGAATTTAGACATTAGCATCAAAATTGAAGGTAGAAAAATAAGAAATATCTTCAAAGCAATTCCGGGAAGGAAGCCTTGGATAAATGATTTTACAACTTTCCTGCATAAAAAATCAGAAGATGTTTAACATGGGGCAGGAAAAATGATAATACACTTTCAACCAAGCAAAGATTGGCCAAAGTTCGTAGCAATTCTAAGTACATTAATACCAAGCCAAAACTGAAACATATGAGTTAATATAAAAGATTATGTTTTTAAAAGCTTAGATTTATGTAAGAATCTATACGTTTAAGCCAATGCCTTCACTAATAAGAAGCTCTGTTTGTAAGATACATTTCCCAATTCCCATAGAGCCAACTTTTAAAACCAAGAAGCAGTTCCACTGTAGAGCAGAAAAGGAATATGCTGAAAATTTAATCCTATGGTAAGTATATATCAAACTAAAAAACTGTAAATTTACTCATATCCTGCTGTCAGTTATGCTATATGCATAGATTTTTTTTCTTTACAACGCCAAGAATGGTGAAATAAGATTTATTGGCAGGCTAAATCATCATAAAGAAACAGAACTTATTAAATCATAGGAAGCAAGATAAAAAAAAATGCATTAATTACAAAGAGAAATAGCATATAAAAAACCAGGAAAAAGGCATAGCCAATAAAATTAAGCAATAGATATACATACTTCAGAAGTGATATAACCAACCAACTTATATTGCATGCCCAAACAAATCTATAGACAGAATGAAATCACACAGTGGAGTGCAGAAAGATACAGTTCATTATACTTCAAAGAAGTGTAAATGCCATTCCATAAGAAGATACTCACATTTCAATAAGGGATTTTAAAAAGGGCAATGCTTTCTCTATTCCTTCAATGTTTGCTAGAGACTGGACGAATGCAATGGGAATCATGAAAAAGAAGGTAAGGAAGAAAAATGCAACTGCAACAAGAAGCCTTCTAACTGCGAGCGAAACATATGGAATTGCCAGGTTATCCCAGTAAATGTCACGGGGTTCTGGAGCCCACTCAGTTAACCATACAGTTGGATTTCTTGATTGTTGAGTTTGTGCACAAACAGCAGCTCCCCAACGAGTTTGGAAGGAAACAAATGCAGCTGGCATGATATACTTTGGGTTGTTCACAGTGTTATCTCTCTCCAAAGAGATCTGGCAATAATTTATTTAAGTTAACATATAGTTGCAGTTATTCAAATTATGACAATAACACCTTTTGAACATTAAAAGTATCCTGGATACACTTGATTCAGGTTCGAAATATGAAGCAATGAAGATTTGATGTAAATTTCATGCATATGATCAAGTGACTATAAGCTACATAATATTTGCAAGGCTCTAGACATTGGCAGGATAAGAAGAATGTCTCAATAACATATGTGATCTTAAAAAGAACAGATATTAACTTAAGAAGTTGCAAATAATTCCTATAATAAGTCAGACTTCAGGATGATATACTTTGATTAGATATAAAATTAGAACAAAGAAGTGTATGTGCATTACAGAAATTGTCAAGAAAAAAGGAAAAAAGAAACTCATAAAATTTTGCATCTAAATTGCAGCGCACGAGACTGTAAAAGCGCCACGTACTTCTTTTGATAGTCTCTCAATCTCGGATGTATAGTAATCAATTGCATCTACACTGTCTCCACATAGGCCAAGAAAACCAGTCTGCATGATGAAGTGGAAATTCTCATTCTATGTTAGTGATTTAAGAGTTTGAAACTACAGTATATCATAATTTTCTTTAGAGTAAAGAAACGTGTTCAAAGCATCAAAACCAAACCCCATACCTTCACTGAAGGCTTTCTTGATTGATTTCTTGAATACTTGAGCTGATAGTAGTCGAGCCAATTTCGCATCTTTTTCTTCTTATTTACCAACTCAGAAAGTTTGTTAGCATTGTAAACAACCTGCAACAAATGTTCAACTTCTGAGAAGAAAGAAAAAATAACATGATTTGGGTTATAGTATCTTTTGAGATTACATGACTGATTATTTATATAAGAGTTAACAAGATATGGATATGTAATCAAGAGAGGGAAAAAATCTACATCAACAACTATGGCTGCGCTTTTTATGTAAGAGTTTAAAGGGTCGTAAAAGATCTGGCAACTGAGAAATTTTCTTTCATGAGAATGATTAGTGAAAGTTCACAGTTACATATTGCAGCTAAAGCTATTAGGCACAAAGTTAGTGAAATGGAATCGTGTATATCTAGCAATAAAATCTACATCAACAACTATGGCTGCGCTTTTTATGTAGAGCAGGAAGGCCCATCAATTCCTTCCTTCTTTTTCCTTTTCATACAAGTTATCTCACAAAACCTAACCATGGTAAGGAAGGAGGGGTACATAAATACACATCCCATTGCATTCACCAGAATTATAAAAATTGACTGAGATGGTCAAAGAATGTAAAATTGCTTATACCATAATATCTTTATTTGTAATCACACAACATGGTATCTTGAATCAACTAGGCTGTTTGCTAGGCTTTCATGACTAGACCTAAATCAACTAAGCCTTATAAGTATATAAATTAGAATCAACCGCCCTTCTGTGCCATTGCAAGGACTCATGTGAGTACTTGTGCATGTTCACTACATATTTTTTTGCATATGAAAAATGTAACAAGAAAAAGAAAATCAAAACCTGGTGAGTGAGAAAGTGATCTGGATGATTGACCAGAAAAAAATGTTCTACTAGCTCATTGACTGATTCATCAGGATCTGGCGGTACATTTCTAACCAATACCTACACCAAAGTACATTAATCATGTAATTTTTTAAAATTGATGCTACAAATGACATTAGATTAATGATACAGAGTTGATCTTACTGTAAACTGATCAGGGCGCCGATGTTCTGATGCAAGAAAATGCAACCTCATTGAAGCCACTATCTCATACTCCTTTTTTAACACATAGCATGTCCAGAATGAGAAGGCATAAGCCATTACCAAATGAGTCCAAAATCTGTATCCAAAATTATAATTACAAATTGAACTTCATTCTCCCCGTAACCAAGTATTGCTAAAGAATTGTAATATTACAAATACAATTTTTAAAAGGAGTTAAAAATTATAGTACAGTTCAATTCTGCATTCCATAGTGAAAAACTATGTAAACAAGTTCCACAAATTGCATATCCAACTGCAGGATATTAAAGACAATGACATAAACTAAAAAAAGATAACAACACAAAGAGCTTAGGATCAACAAATCTTTCATACCTGCTTGATCCCATTGGGATATTTGATATAGAGAGCTTATCCAAATCACTGTAAGTTAAATTAGAACGCTTTAAAGTGCTATTTGTCCAATTAACTGGCACTAGGACTGTAAATGCCACAAATGCGATAGGAACAAAAATTTTAAGCCTGCACTTAAAGGAGGAAAATAGACGGTAGAATCAGTAAAAGAGTAGCTATATACACCTGTAAAGAAATAGAATTGTACAAGTATAAGAGAACTCAAGTTAATGATGCTTAATGAAAAAAATTATTCTATGAAAGAGAAATTTTTGCTCTTTATCCAAGAGAGCATACCCTGTCAAGTAAATCCTCAAGTAAACAGCAGAGTCCAATCCAGCATGGTCAATTAGCTCAGGTTCTGGCATTTGCAAAGCAGCAGGCATCCAATTCAGAAACCTTAAATATGATCTAAAGTCCAAATTCACTAACTTTCCACCAAATGTTCCTGTCCTTATAGGACTGCTTCTTAATCCTTTAATATACCATTTGGGAAAGTAGACCCTGTCGTTGACTGGTTGAATCCTAAGTATAGCAAATGCTAAGAAGAAAGCAAATGCACCGAGTATATTGATTGCTGCTGCTACTGCGATATCACTTAGTGTTGCCATATTTCAAATTTAGAAATAAATAAGAATTTCTATTTCCTGCAAGGAAAAAAGGCAGAGCCTTAACAAAATAAACCAGCTAACATTAAAAGGAGAAAATGACATAAATGAATAGGAAACTAAAATTCTTATCAGATCAAGTGTATGTTGATGAAGCAATCACATTCAATAAAGCCGGAGAAAAAAAGAAAAACCCAAGGAAGGGGCCCAATGAATAATCGTTGCCTAATGATCTATTAGAAAGAAAAAACAAAAGAAACCCAAGAAAGAAAATTAAAACAGATTGAGATTGAGAATTTGGTTTGTCTTGTAAAAGCCCAAAAGTAAAAGATTTTACAATCACATGGCACTGCTACTCAAACAACCGACACAATCATCCTCTAAGTGTCAAAATTCATCAAGCGAATTAAATCTAAATTCTCTAAAATCAATCAATTTACTTTGCTCAAATTAAACTAACATCAACGTATCTGTTCTTTTCCTCTCCATCTCCTCAGCGACCAAACAATCTTAGAAAACAAAAGAAAAAGCAAAAGAAAAACTTTACAAACACTCACCTGAACAATCAAGAAAAGAAAAAACAAAAAGCAGCTTTTGAGTTCAATGAGAATATATAAACAGGAGAAGTAAACAGAACATGAAAGAAACTGAAAGTGCAACTAGAAACTTGGCACTTTTGGTTTGCTTCATGAAAGGAGGAGAGAAAAGCAAATCAGGGAAGAAATACAGATTCCAACTTCCACTTCTTCCTTTGTTCATATGATACTATATATTATCAACTACAATATACAGATATATGATCACGAAACGTCAAAGAACCCAAAGACAGAAAGAGAAAGAAGAAGAAAAGGGAAGTGAGATGGCAACTGTTGACGTTTCCCCTTCTTATTAAATTGTTTGCATTATTGTCGGGCTTTTATTAGTCTTTTTCTTTTCTGTTCTTTTTCTTTTTTGTGTAACAAAGAGATGAGTTATTTTGGCACGTTGCAGCATCAAATCTCTAACGGCTATGTATTTTTTTCAAAAAGTAAATGAATCATATATGCATATTCAATCCTCTGAACTTTATATTTTCTAGGATCCAGTCCCTCAACTTCATTTTGGTACAGTTAAATCTTCAAACTAAGTTCTTTCAATGAATCCGTTAAAATTAGTATTTTTAAGCCTCTGAAATTTACTTCTTTTTCCTTTTAGCCCTAAATTTTGTGATTTTGTCTGTTAAACTCCATAATCCATTGGATCTTTTCCTTTTTCCTTTTCCTTTTTCTAATATTTTTTTCACTTGGTTTTGCATAAGTTTTTTTTTTTTTTTTTCAATAAGATATTAACCTTTCATATTTTTTCTCAATTTAAATCATGATTCTTTTTCATCTTATGATATTTTATTTTAAAGCAATTGATTGTTGAAATCAAATTTAGTAGTAGAATTATAATTTTTATTCATTTTTTTATAAAGTGACGCAGTTGATTCTAAAAATATTTTTCAATACTTTCAAAGAATAAGTTCAAAAGAGTATTTTCAGTTAAATGAAATTAGTTTCTGAATTTTAAAACTTTAAGACATCTTCTTTTGTAGAAGATAAATAGAAATCTTTATAGAAAAACAAAAGTGAAAAATAATTGCAAGTAAGCATATTCAATTTATTCTTGGTTTATAATTTTCAATTCATACTTATTATTAGTTCTTATCATAGTTATGAATATCCTCAAACTTTCTTTAACAATTGCCTAATCAATGGAATTTAAAAATCTAGAGGCTCAATCAATAAAATTGAGAACGGCATTGGATGAATGGATATTAAGAAAGGATTTTAATTCTAATGAAACTGAAATATTGAGGATCCAATTGCACAAGAGAAAAGTTGAAGAGCTCAATTCTAAAAGCACAGAATATGATTGTGATCCGGTAGGACAGGGAGCAGAATAGTCAGTTTTTAAGCTGTAATAATCAAGAATTACAGGTAAGTTTATAAGTAGCATTAACCAAGATTTTTTTAAATAACCAAATATAATTAAGAAATAAAGATAATTTTTTTTTTAACTAAATTGATAATTCTTCCTTTCTGGATAGATTGATTTTCCTTTCATGCATGGAAAAATAATGGCAATTATGGATCTTCAGTGATTTTGTGACAGCAACAATATTTTCCTTATATATTATATCTTAAATGACAGTAATTATTTTTCTGAAATAATCAGAAAGCTATTGAATGCTTTTCATATTATATGTTACTTATGGGGTTCAATAAATTCTGGACAACACAGTATAGGATAAGCATTAGCATTTTTTAATCATATATCCTGAAATTAAAATCATAAGATCTTAAAGGAATAAAGATCAAAATTTAGGCTTTATCTAAATTTATAGATTTTTTTATTTAATTTAAAATTTAAATTAATCTTATTTTAAAATAAGAAAATAATATTCATTAATTTTAATAAATTAATTAATAATTAATGAATTTATAATAATTATTAGAAATTATTTAAAAAAATTAATATAACTAAATAATAAATAATCTTTATTATTATATTTCTGTCATGACTGTTTTCATATCTGCTATTTTCATCGCCCGCTTTTTCAATATAAAAATAATAAATTATCAATTCAAAATTAAAAAATAGTAAGAATATGAATAAATAATATATCATTTATTTATTTATTTTTATATAATTTAATAAAATATCTTTTATTATACATTGAATAAATATTCAATGTTGTTAAAAATAAAATTAATTTAAACAAAACACGTGACAAATTTAAATTAAAATATATATAAATTTTTAAAAAAATGATAAGTTAAATAAAAAATTAGCAGCTAAATTAAACTTTATTCCAATCTAAAAAGAAAAAAAAGAAAAGCATGTGAAAAGTGATTGGTTTCTCCTAAAAAAACAAGAGTGATTAGTTAAACGTGCTGGCTAGCATTTGGCTTTGATACTATAAAGCGATCATTATACATCTCTGGTTGGTAAAAGTCGGTGCTGTCAAACCTCATCAGTTTGCAAACATCATTAAAAATATTTGAAAAATAAGCTTATATCTCTTTCACATGCCTCCAACTAATCTAGGATCTAGGCTTAGATTAGGCATTCATCCACTTTGATTATTTCAAAATTACCACTATTAATACTGTAATTAACATAAATAGCACCCCAGCTGGATTAATTTTTAAATCAGTTTTTTTACCAATTTCAATCAATTGTATTTTCAAAATCAATTTCAACCAATTGAATTACCTATTCATTCTCCCCAAGCTTTCAATACGACCTCGTATATCATGTCTATTTTGGTCATTCACATCAACCTGCGCCCGTTTGACGCGCTTGTCAGTCACGTAAATTGTCCTTCCCATGCCACTAACAAGTTTTAAAAAAACGGCGTCGCTGTTGTGTCCATTTTTCTGTCATTCCCACTTCAGTGTTCAGACTGGACATACTACACATTTACATATTCGCCCTCATGAACATGCACTCATCATCGGTCATCAGCTTGTTTTAACATTAAAAGGAAATACTATTTTTAAGTTATGAATTTGGCTTTAAATTTTCAAGAAAAGATAGTATCAGAATATCATTAATCTCGAGTCTTAATCGTCAATAAAATATATAAAAATAACTACTTAATAATACAGAAATTGTTAAAGTAAATCCCTTAAATTTAAAAAATATATAAAAAAGGGTAATTTAATTTTGTAAATTTAGCTTTGCTCCAAGTAAAATTAATAAAATAAATAAAAAAATAAAATATTTGATTGAAGATTCTAATTGTACTATCTAATAATTGAAGCCTTTTAATGGATAAAAAAAAATTGAGATTGTAAATTGTGATCATAAGTGACTTAGTGAATTATAGTTTTCATATTGGTAAGTAAAAAAGAAAAATAAGATTAAATAGTATTAATAGTATAATAATTATATATTTCTGTGTGTGTGTGTCTCTCTCTCTCTCTCTATATATATATATATATATATATATATATATATTTGTTGATTATATATTTGTTGTCAATCAATTAAATTAAGTAAACGTATGGATTTATATATTTGTTGTCAATCAATTAACTTGTTTATCAAAGAACTTTTGATTTTGGATTTTGATTTTATTCAAAATAAATAGATATATCCGGTCCGACTAAAAAATATCTTATTTCCGATTGATGTTTCAGAAAAATACTTTTTACAAAAAAAAATTTGTAATCCTTTTGAATTTTAAAGACTTTTAAGGTAAAAAGCAGATAAATAGATTTTTTTTTCTTTATAAAAATAGACTTCTCAAAAATAATTCATAAAAAAATTATAAAATTTGATCTTTTTGTTTTTTATTTTTAAAAGTAAAAAATTAATAAACTTAACCTCAAAAAAGCAATTAACTACCGAAAAAAATAACTATCAAATAGTAGTTAACTTTAAGCATTCATACTCTATTTTGTTAAAGTGATAGAAAAAAAAAAGAAAGAAAAAATCAAAGGCTCAAACAAATGGAAATGAATAGCCATCAATGAAAAAGTAACAAAAGTACCGTCTTTTCTATTTTTCTATAATCGCATTTATACTCTTAACTTCTTGTTTTCTTCTTTGGTTGTTGATTTACCTATTTGGGATTAGATAATAGAGTTTAAAGTTGAAGCATAACTATACATTCATTATTTTTTCAAAAGTACATAGTTATTATCATTTTATTAAAAATCTTCATCAACAATTTAGTTAAAAAACTATTGCTGCCCAATTTCATCCATTTAAATTTGAGATTATTCTTCATATTGTTGGCATTTTGATAAGGACTTTACTTTATTGATAGTGCTTATTATATTGTTTTAATGTCTAATATTTCTTTTAATAGTCAATTTACCATAGTTTTTGAAGAAATAGATGATGAAATAATCTACTTATTATTAGCTTTTCTCAAGGCTGTATAAATAAAAAAAATTACAAAGAAATAATCCTATAATAAAGCTATAATTCTTCAATTACATATCTTTGATTATACAAATCCAATCCCTAATTATAGCCTCAGGTCTTTGATTATATAAATCCAATATTGTCTTGAAATTAGTAAGTAAAAAAGAAAATTAAGATTAGATAGTATTAATAGTATAATAACTATATATTTTTGTGCCCATATATATATATATAAAATTATCTTCGAATTGTTTCAATTAATTCTAAAAGCTATTGATTATTTTGGTTCTAGTCTTTTTCAATATCATTTTTCAGTTCAGACAAACATCACTGAAATAACCTATTGGGGTCATTTGGTATTACACCCGGTTCAATCCTTTTTTTTTTAATTGGGTTTACATATTTGTTTTCAATCAATTAACTTATTTATCAAAGACCTTTAGATTTTGGATATTGGTTCTTTCAAAATAGATGGATATATCCGATTTACCGAAAAAAGTCTTATATCTGATTGATGTTTTAGAAAATACTTTTTATAAAAAAATATTTGTAATATTTTTGAATTTTAAAGGCACTTTAAGAGAAAAAGCAAGTAAATAAATATTTTTTTCTTTACAAAATAGGCTTCTTGCAATATTTATAAAAGAATAACAAGATTTGATTTTTTTATTTTTAGAAAATCAAAAAAATTAATAAACTTAACCTCAAATAAGCAATTAACTACCAAAAAAGGTAACTATCAACTAGTAGTTAACTTTAAGAGTTCACACTCTATTTTGTTGAAGTGATAGGAAAAAAAAAAAGAGAAAATCAAAACGCTCAAGAAAATGGACATGAACACCCATCAATGAGAAAATAACAAAAGTGCCGTTTTTTTTTTTTCTCCAACCGCATTTGAACTCTTAATTTCTTGTTTTCTTTTGTGGTTGTTGTTTTTCTATTTGGATAGGTAACAAGGCTTAAAGTTAAAGCATAATTATACATTTATTATTTTCCAAAAGTACATAGCTATTATTATTTTTTAAAATATTTTCATCAATAATTTAGTTAACAAACAATTGCTATCCATTTTCATCCATTTGAAGTTGAGATTATTCTTCGTATTGTTGACATTTTGATAAGGATTTTACTCTTTTGATAATGCTTATTATATTATTTATGTCTGATATTTCTTTTAATAGTCAATTTATCATTATATCATGTTGGTGGAGATTCATTGTGAGTCTGTCTCTACCACCTAAGGTTAGAATTTTTGCTTGGATTTGATTCATTCTCATTTAAATTTACTTCAACATTATGCTCTTCAGCTGAGCTACGGTAGATGTGGTTTTTGAGTTTGAAACATCTAACCATGCTATATTCCTTTATACATTTTCTATGGACATTTTGGCTCTTTCCTATTGCAAGTTTTGTAAGGTTTCTGCACTTGGATTCTTTCTTGGAGAAAGTACAAAAACATTCCTTCTTGTTCATGTGCTTTTTCATTCAAGAATATATGGTTCTTTTCTTGTCATTTTAGAATTTATGATTTTATTTCTTTTTCACTTTAGTATAAAATAATTTATTTTTCGTTACCATATTAAATAAACATTTAATTTCTTAAAAAGGTAAATAAACATTTATTTTCAATAGTAGAATCATTTCTTAAATGATTTACTATCGAATTGATTATTACAATACTTCTAAAAAATTATTAATTTATCTTAAAATTATTTCCTCTTATTCCTTGTAAAATTAGAAAATGCATTTTAATTTTATTAATCAAGAATCATTATAGTTAGTTATAAGATAGATTACTTAATAAGTAATTTTATTATTAAAAATGTTTCATAAAATTTTAATAATATTAATAAAAAGAGTATTAAACTGAAAATAAAATGAAACCACATGCTCTAAAATGAAAAAAATAAACTACAGATTTAAATGAAAAAGTGTGTAATCATAAGATACTTTTTTGTACTTTAAATTCTTCTTCTTTTTTTGATTCAATGATTTGTATACGGTCTTATGTAAATCATGAAAATTTCAAAATTTTCATTACTTGATATTAATCTACATGGTATAGATGTAACTGTCACTTGTATGAAAAGATTTAAGCTCAAGTAAGTTTGTTTTATCCTTCATGTTGTATTATTGTGCAAGATTTCTAGGTTGTCGGTATTATTGCTCATTTCTCTTGTCAATGATAGATAAGTAAATACATTTATTGTACCACTAAGCATATTAGTTAGTTGTATTATCTAGCTTATAAGTTAGTATTTGCTAACTTGTGTAAATAACTTTTCCTTCTTCAATGAAATATCATGAAATTCTTCACAAATATTTCTCTGAATTAGTTTATTTCATGGTATCTGAGTAGGAACTTTCTTCCAATTTTTTTTCTTTTCTTGACTATTAAACAGATCTAACCCATTTATAGAACTTTACTATTTATTGATCTCAATCACTTCTTCTACTTTCAAAGTCATTAAAATCCTATTTTTCACTATGGAAGAACATTCTACAACAATTAAACAAGTTTTAAATTCTAAATTTCTCTCTCTTGAAGATCTTACTTCTCCTTTCTACCTACACTATTCAGAAAACCATAGTTCAATAATTGTTTCATTTTTACTTACTTCAAGTAATTATTCTTCTTGACAATGATCCTTTTTGTTATTCGTATCAATACGCAACAAATAAGGACTCCTAGATAGATCTATACTAAAACCTCAACCATTAGATGATTTATACTTACCTTGGTAAGATGTAACAACTTAATAGTAGCCTGGCTTCTTAAGTCTATTTTTGAGCCAATTATAGCAATTGTTTTCGAAATGGACGATGCCTCTAAGATTTGGAAAAAGTTAAAGGTTCATTTCTCACAATCATATGATACAAAACTTGCACATCTCCAACATCTTCTGTGTAATATTTCATAAGGAACAAAGTCTGTGGATTAGTATTTTATAGAGTTGAACAGTGTTTGCGAAGAACTTAGAAACTATAAACCTTTGCCTCATTGTCGTTGTGGTAATTGTGATTATGAATGCTTTTGATATTTTTCTAAATTGCAACAAAATACTATATTTCTCGATTCTTGATGGGATAAATGAGGCTTATCAAGGTACTGGGTCACAAATTATACTGATAAACCATATCCAACACTAGATCTAGCATATAATATGATTTTGAGAAGGTATCACAAAGAAAATTGTAACTCAATATTCTCAATTTCTTAAAATCTGTTGTCATGACTGTTAATAAAAGAATATATCCCCTACTTCTTATGTTAATATTATTACTTCCAATATATGGCATCTTAGACTAGGATATCCCTCAAATGATAGAATGTAATTACTTCAACCTGTTATCTCAGATTGTAATGTTTCAAATTATGAATTTTTTTATGTTTGTCCTAGAGTTAAGCAGAAAATATTGCCTTTTCTAATTCATCATAGCAATTCTATTTCTTGCTTTGAAATAATACATGTAAACATTTGAGGTCCCTGTGCAACTTTTGATATTAATAGCAATCGATCTTTTCTTTTTATTATTGATAATTTCTCCAAATCTACTTGGGTCTTTTTTATGAAGTTTAAATCTGAAGCATCTCATTGGATTCAACAGTTTTATCAATTGATTTGACTCAATTAAAAACCTCTATTAAAATCATCAAATCAGGTAATGGTCTAGAATTTATCTTACCAACCTTTTATGCCCAAACTGGTATCATACACCAAACTAGATGTGTTACACACTACAGCAAAATATTGTGGTTGAACGCAAACACCAGCACATATTAAATGTTGCCAGAGCCCTCCTTTTTCAAGCATCACTTCCAACAAAGTTCTAGGGTGATGCAATCTTGACTGTCACCTTTTTAATAAATAGAACCCATACTCATTTACTTGAAAACATTGCCCTATATTAAGCTCTCTATCACAAACCTCCATTTTATAATCACTTGAAAGTATTTGGATGCTTATGTTTTGCTTCAAATTAAACTCTCTCAAGAATTCTAGATCCAATCCTTATTTTGATTGTTAAAGTATATAAGCTTATTAATCTAAATTCTCATAAGTCCTTTATTTCAAGGGATGTTCAATTCTTTGAAAATACTTTTCCCTACAGTACCATTCCTAATTGTTTTACTTTTACTTCTTCTTTTGTTCTTTCTCAATTCCTTACCTCCAGTACTCGTATTTTTTAAGACTACCCTTCTCCATCTATTTCCACCTTTTTACCTTTTAATTCTGATATTTCATCAGTTTTATTTATGCATGAGGATATTGCATCTACACACATACCATCATCATCATTTCATTAGCATGATCATTTTGATCCTTCTTCTTCTAGTTCTTCACCACCTTTATCCATTCTTTCTTATTCATTGCCTATTGCTTCTAAGAAGAATTTCTAATTGCATTCTATCATATCTTAATGATTATTATCATAGTCTTAAATATTCTTATGCATCTTCTATCATGTCATTATGTTCCACTTCTCATCCTATTCAACATTCCGTTTTGTATCATAAACTTTCTACTTCATATAAATACTTTATTCTATTTATTTCCTCTATCTTTGAACAATAATTTTATCACCAATCTGTTAAGTTTGATCATTGGCAGCAAGCTATAAAAGAAGAACTCAGGCCTTAGAACATAACCAAACTTGGAGTGTTGTTGCTTTGCCCCTTATGAAATATGCAATTGGATCAAAATGGGTGTATAAGGTGAATTCAATTTTGATGGCAGTATAGAGAGGTACAAGGCCAGGTTAGTAGCAAAGGGTTACACATAAAGAGAAGGTTTTGATTATCAAGAAACTTAGAGTCCTGTAGCTAAACATACTATAGTTAGATTGTTTCTTTCATTGGCAGCCATTAATGGTTTGTTCTTTTCTCAACTTGATATTCATAGTGCCTTTTTGAATGGTGAATTATCTGAAGAGGTTTTCATGGATCTTCCTTAGGACTATCATCTTTAAAGAGGAGTATCAAGGTGAATCTGATAGCACTAAGTTGATTTGTAGATTACAAAAGTCACTTTATGGGTTGAAACAAGCATCTAGACAATGGAATGCTACGTTTATTGAAGTTTTGTTGCATAATGGTTTTAATCATTTTAAAATAGATTATTCATTATTCATCAAGCAAGTTGGAAATGACTTTATTTATTTATTAGTACATATAGATGATATTGTTATGGCTAGATTAATAAGCAGTTACTTGATGATTTGAAGAATACCTTAAGTAAAAGCTTTAAGTTAAGAGATCTAGGTGACGTAATAAGGTACTTTATGGGGTTCGAGATTGTAAGAAATAGAACTGGTATTACAATATGCCAAAGAAAATATGTTATGGACTTGCTAGAGCAGTATGGATATTTGGGTTCCAAATTGAATTAAAATTTTCAAATTGAATGAGACTATTACTTTGTTAAAAAAAGGAAACTACTTTCTAAGCTTTCTCTCTTGTCTCACCAATCTAGTATTGCCGTATAAGAGAATTGTCTTGCTGGGTGGAATATCTTTGACGGATATCAGATTTACTAAATGATCCAACTATCTACAGACCACTTATTAGAAAGTTTATGTACCTAACACTAACAAGACTTGATATATCCTATGATGTTCATATTTTGACACGGTATATGAAGAAGCCTATAGGTGTTTACATGAAAAAAAAATCTTAAGATATCTTAAGAAATCCCCAGGTCAAGGAATATTCCTATTTGCCAATCAAAATTGATTCTTAATGCTTATTGTGAGAGTGATTAGGCATATGATTTTTAGAAATAAGAAGGTCCTTGACTGGTTATTGCATATTCATTGGAGATTCTTTAATAAGTTGGAGATCAAAGAAATAAAGCGTCATTTCTAGAAGTTCAACAAAAGCTGAGTATAGAACTATGACAACAACAGTGCATGAGGTTGTGTGGATCCTAGTTCTATTGAAAGATTTCCATATTCAACATACTCAATCTGTTAAGTTCTATTATGATAATATATCTGCTATACATTTAGCCAATAATCCAGTTTTCCACGAAAGGACAAAGCACATAAAATTGAATTGTCATTTTATAAGGGAAAGGATTTTGAATGGAGTTATCAAGCCAGAGCACATAAAGACACAAGATTAGTTGGTTGATATATTTACAAAGGCATTGAACCTAGCTCAATTCAAGAGTTTATTATCCAAGATGAGCATTATTGATATATATGCTCATCTTGAGGAGGAGTATCAATGGTAAATAAGTAAATGTATTTATTTGTACAACTAAGCATGTTAGTTAGTTGTATTATCTAGCTTAGAAGTTTGTATTAGATGACTTGTATAAATAGTTTTTTATTCTTTAATGAAGTACCATGATATTCTTCACAAAATCTTTCTCTGAGTTATATCATTTTACCTCTAACAAAATTAGGCATAAGCATGCTTAGTAGCTACCTTACCGTGATGCTTTTAAAATTTATTTTAATATTTCTTTTGAGGAGACATTAATGATAAGATGGAGATTATTATAGATGATCATAGATATTTGTATAGTAGCTGGAGTGACCCCTAGTACTCATTGTTCTACAGTAGAAATAGGAGAGTTGATCACGATTAGAAAAGTGCTTCAGTTGGCAATGGATTATAGCGTCATGAGTTTAGAGGTTAAGTCAGATGTTGCTAACGTGTTCGCTTTGATTCAGAGTATGAGTTTGGAAATATTGTTCATGATGTTTGATCTCTTATTACATTGGTTCAGTTTCATGATTTTGTTGGCTTAAATCGAAGATCTAATTTAGTTGCTTTGTATGCATATTTGGCTTGAAGATAAAGTCCCGTCTGGCTGCGTTATCTTATTTTAACAAATCAGTTGCGTTTACCCTTTTTCCTTAGCAAGGTTTTATTCCCGAGCCAACGAGACTTTGTTTTCTTATGTTTTGTTGGTAATAAGTTCTTCTCTGTAAAAATATTAGTTAAAAAATAATTTCACAATTAAAAGAATCTCTTTTTTTAAGATTGACTAGAACTTTAATTAGGTTATAATTATAAATAAAATTTTGAAAGAATTTTTTTTGAAATAAGTTCTGGAAGATTAATTAGGTTTTCATTGGAAATATAAGATTGGTTAAGAGTTTTTAAATAATTTACTTAGATTCATTTTCTATTTCAATAATTTATAAGCTATATTATATAGCATATTCGACAACAGAAATTTGAATTGTTCGCATTAAGTGGCATTATTATACCATTAATTAACATATAAAAGGTAAATTATTCATTCTATTGATAGGTAGTTATGTATATTCAATAGTACAATTTAGGTAGAGCTCTCGAGCTCAAGTCGATACATACAGCTAATGTAAGAAAGTAATCACAATTCAATGCAAATTGAGCATTTTATAAGTCAAAAAAATAAAGACTTTAATATGAGATAAAAATAGACATCTCCTAATATGTATTTCTGAGTACATATTTTTCTTTTTTCTTCTAATTTTCTCTATTAAAGAGGTATAACGTGTGAATTTGTGATTAAATTTCGTTTATAATTCTATTTTCGACCAGTAACCAATTCAGTTATCCGATTGCTTCCGTAAATATAGAAACTCAATATAAACTTCAGTTTTTCAATTGAATTAGGAAGAATTTAGTTTTGTTGGAAGATTTAGGCCTTCGGAGTTGGTGGACACATGTTAAGCAAAGGGTCAAAGGGGGTAGGCAGGTAAGGTCCACCTTTGAACCAAATCCCACAGGTGTCGGCAAGGCCGAATAACCAGCATTTTAAATGCACAGTTCAAACATAACACGACATTCCAGGCCGATAATTTTGGGACTTTTTTTAATAACTTTTGACTTTTGCTGTTGCAACTTGCAAATATTAAAAGAAGAAACAAAGGAGAACTTTAAAAAATCCAAGCACTCGGCACCCAGGAGATATTCTGAAAAGAGAAAGCAGCTGACATTTTATAATTTGTACTATCTTTAAAAATTTACAAATTCAACTTAAACCAGGTTTCCACCACCAGCAGTAGAGAAGGAATCATATATCAATAACTTGACACAAGCACATGATACAACAATATTTCGTCGGGTCTCTCGTTTCGTATGAACAATAGTGAATTTGCACACCAATAATTGATTATAACCACCATAGAGCAATAGGGTCTAAAACTCGTATCGTAGGTGGATTTAGACATACTTTCTACACTGCATGATCACATGGCAGCCAGACCCTTGTGCCTCTTAAGTTAATTCTCAGCATTAACTTTTCTGGTGAACAGCAATTTGATGAATGTCCATTTCCTTCAACATGACAGACCGGCCACAAGAGTCGCATGGAGCTGTTCTGGATCCGCAGACACTCTCATGCTCAGATAATCCTCTTAATCGGTCCCGCACATCCATAGCGGAACTCCCAGCTTGAACCATGTCGCCGCAAAATCGGCATGTGATAAGACGTAGGGGACAAGCTGAAGCTTGGTGTTGCACCTGCCACAGACAAAAGAAATAGATAAATAAACTGTTCCCAGACAAACTAAAAACTGATTCGCAACACAAATGATAAAATCCATACTGTAAGCTTTGCTTGTTTAGTTTTCAATGAACTTTTTGGGAATTATTCAGCAGATTGTGGACTTCACTGTTCACACTTTTACACCACAAATCATCCAGGAAGACTTCAACAGTTTTTATGAAGCGCAAATGGTATGACGCTCAAAAGAGTATTAGGCTCCATCTGTTCGCAGAAAATAACTTGCTCTAGAAAATATTTCCCTCAATCTTTTCTAAGAAAAGAGCTCATTTTATGTTGTTTGGTTGTATATAATAAGGAAATTATTTTCCAGAGTTTCCGTGTTCTAAAAGATATTACTTTTCACTATAAAGCTACTAAAATTTTTAGAACTCATCAAAACTTCACATTTTTAAATTATGATTAAATATAAAAGAAAACTACACCAGAGTTGAAAATTTTCCCCAATGACTGTCCCCTGACCATTGCCAGCCTCTGGTGACCAAATGTGTTTTCTAGCAGTTGATACATTAATTGATACAACTTTAGTTAGTTTTTGTACAAGTTCACTTTATTTTCACAAGTCTGTAACACTTTGGAACATGACTTCCTTTTCTCAAAATGAGAAGCCATTTTCCTTAAAAATGGCTTAGTTTTATCTTTGACCAGAAAAATCTTTTCCGTTAACCAACTTTCCTACTGCATCAAATGTGGAAAATATTTCTCAAGAATATTTTCTGCGAGACGAAAGGAGCCTTAATAATCAAGAATTTAGTAGTCAGTCTAAACTTTAAAAAGATAAAAAAAATAAAAAAAATAGAACAAGGTTTTCACTTGCTTACCATCTGTTCCTTCTCAAGCACTACTCCACAGGGGCACTGAAGGGGTTCATGGAAAATTTTCATGTGCTTCTCCATTTCTCCCTTTAGAAAAGCTTGACCACATTTCTCGCAGTGCATATGGTTTTTGGCCTCCTCAGTCCTTAAAACAATACCACATCCAGCATGCTGACAAACAATATTATGTCTGCTACAATACGCTTCATGCAGTGCTATACTCCTATTGGGTATAAAATGCTTGCAATTTCGACATTCTACAGTATCAACTTCCATGGATGATGAAGATCCAGCCTGTTGACCCGTTTTCAGATTATTGTTATCTTGAACACTTAATAATGCCTTGTACTTTGTTGTTCCCTTGAATCCATATACACCAATGCTATAAATACCCACCCCTAGGTTCTTATCCTTAGAGCTGAGTATCAAAACCTTTGAACCCATATCATGAGAAGACCATTCATGTTGATGTCTGGTTGGGAATATGAGGGGATGCTTTGATACGTAAAGATCAGTATCACCACTACCAGTTTCAGCATCTATCTTCACTTCGACTCTAATATCATCAGAAGCGATCTTTTCCCATGTTTCATTATCGATAGAAAATTTATAATACTCATAATTCCCTTCCTCGACCATTCCAGATTCCAAGGTCCCAACAGTAAGTGGCTTCAGAACATGTTGATTTGCAGTCTCTGAAACCGAAGTGGAATCTGGACCAACTATGTCAACCTCAATATCTGTTTCCAGAACAGAGACACTAGAGGAAGGTTTCAACTCTAGAACCCGTAATTTGTATGTCAGTATCCCATGGTTGACAGTGATCACATCACCTTGAGAAAGAGTCGCATGCTGGCGAAGCGTTGTTTCTAGGATAGCCTTGTGATTAGGAAGGTCTGAAAAGCCAACAACCTCAGGTTGAAGCTTTGCATAGGTTCCTTTAGGCAGCCAACGATAACGAATCTCAACCAGAGGAACTTCCAAAGGTCCTGAAGGGAACAAGTTATTCCATACATGAGGAGGAAGCCCAACAGAACCTTCTTCTGCAGTGAACTCTAGGACACCTGAGTGCGTGATTTTCTGCTCTGAGTCAGTAGTTTTCATCTCAGAAGAGCCTTCTTGATGAATCACAGATAATTGGAAATATATCGGTCCTTTGTCAAAAGCACCTTGATCGGATAATTCTGTGAAACAGGAAGATGGAAGTTTAATCTTGTCTCCATTACCCTGAAAAGGTACAGCTTCCAAGATACAAGAAAATGCAATTCCTCTACCAGCAATTAAATTTTCTTGCATTTGCTCATCAGCCTGCAAAGAAAACCAATAATCCTGTGGTGATTATAAACATTCTAATCAATTTGAAAACTATCTTTGGAACTAGTAGAAAACATGGAAATGTCTTGTCCAGTTTCACACATGAATTGCATGTATTTGGACGCATAATCAACATTCATAATCTGTCACAATTGGTGCTATTACTTGGTCCAAGACTAATACTTTCCCACTTTAGTTTTTCCCTTTTCCAATTCTCAATATTGAGAATTCTTTTTGAACAGCATTGTTAACGTTTTTCATTTCATTTCTTTTCTTATTTTTCCTAGAAAAATCTTATTTCCACGAAGGACACCAATATGGTTACAGTTACCAACTAGCAAGTAGAAGTTTTGCTTCCATGACAATCTCGTTAAACTTTTCAAATATAATAAGAAATATGGGAGATATCTCTAGCTGATCACTATTCAAAATAAATTAATGTCCCTACATATAGTTTACAGACATAAAAAAAATAATGAATTTCAATTCCTCAATCACATCAGATCAGTCATAGAATTAACAGAACCTCCCTAAGTATAACCATAAACAGCAACCCTAAATCAGAAATAGAAAAAGCAACATAATCAATTCTTTTTTCTAAGGAAAAAGATTGAAATTTTAAAGTAACGAAAAGGTGGGGCAGGTATAATAAACCTTAATCTGTGCTTGAATAGCATCAAGCCTTCGAGATCTTTGTGCAGCTTCAATGGCTTCTCTTTGTTTCTTAGCTTCATCTTTAGCCTTTCTCTCCCTTTCAAGTCTCAATCTTGCTTTCTCTTTCCTGTCTTTTTGTTCTTTTTCAAGCTTCTCTCTTGCCCTTCTCAGTTCAAAATCCATTCTTTCTTCAATATGCTAAGGTCTGAATGAAAAATAATCAATCAATCTGTACTGTATATATAAGTTTGTGTCAATGGGTCGGTGGATGACTTGGTGAGGTAATGAATGAGGTCGAAGAGAGAAACAACTGAGGGGAATTCGAATTGTTATTTAATTTATTTTGTTAATTTTAATTCCAATTCTACGTTGAACACGGTTTTCAAATTCCAGAACGATCTGGGCCTTTCCTATGACCAATTTTACATTGGCAACATCTTTTAATCGAATAATAATTTCGCAATAAAAATAATTTAATATTAATATAATATATTAATTTACTAATACAAATTTATTATAATTATTTATTTTGTTATAATTTAATTTAGTTATAATTGATTTATGAATTTAATTATAAAAATTATAATTTTTAATTAAAATATGTAATTTTTAAATTTTTAAATAAGTAATATAAATATTTATGAATTTTAATTGGTTGTTTGTCTTTTTCCGTTAAAAAATGAAAATAGCATGGCTGGGTTTGTGAAGATTATCAGGAGAGTGAAGGTACCATTAAGGTTTACAATTGAGGCTACTATGTTTAATGACATTATTACAAAATTAAAAATTAACCATCACAATGAGACCTAAAATTAACCAAATAATCTCTGTAACAACCGTAACTCCTCAATATTCTTGTTAAATAAATTTAATTTACATTAAATCTCAATTACACTACGGAACGTTTTCACAAGTGGAAAAGAAAAAAAAGAATCAGATTGAGAATCGATAATATAATCACAAAATCTAAGTTTCTAATGCTAGTGACTGCACCATTGAAAATTAAAGGTTATGATTTAAGTGCAGTTGATCGCGGAGAGCTAATATAGCTGATAACTAATATCTAATATATAGCTGATTTATATAAGAATTTTATAAATATTTTTAAGTTGTTGTCAGCATAAAAAATAATCAATATGGATATAATTTATATTTAAAATATAATATATAAATAAAAAAATATAGAAAATATAACAAAAATCAATATTTATATGTAATAATGTGATTGAATATACAATCATAAGAAGATATTGGAATAAAATTTAATTTAATTACTGACTTTGTCATACATATTCAATTTAGTTATTTTCTAGATTTAAAGATTTTTTAGTCCAAATTTTTATATATTTAATTTAAATTAACTCTATTTAAAGAAAATGAGAGAGTGAGAGTCACTATCTTTTGAAAATAAAATAAGAAATCCTTAAAAAACTTATAATGTTATTTAAAAATTATTTCATAATTTTAGTACAACTAAAATAATTAAGCAATAAGTAGTTATTACCTAAACTATTCCCGCTAAAACTGCTCTCACATCCATCGCGCATCGACACCACCACCACCGTAATCGTCTTCTTTACTGTCATTATTAGAAAAAAAAAATAGTAAGAACACTGAAAAACAACAGTATTTATTTTCTATTGTATTTTGTTCCATTATCAATATTATTTTTTTAATTTAGATAATTTTAATTTAATATAAAAAATTAATATTTTTATTTTTTATTATATCTACTCTCTTTTACAAAGTGTATAACTCACTCTCTCATTTGTAAATAGATAGAACTAATTTGAGCTAAATATGTAAAGATTTCGACTAAAATATCCATAAATGTAAAAAATAGCTAAATTAAATTCAAACGATAAGTTGAATAGCCAAGTTGGAATTTATTCTAAAGATATTATAATATTGAATATGTGTTTTCTTGTACCTATTTAGTAAATGTTTTTCTTTTTCATATGTACATGTATAAATTAATTTTTAAAAGTTAATTAAATTGGCAAGTCAAAATAAATATAAAATTACACATAAAATAAATATAAATAGAATTATCAATGTGTTATGAATAAAAATAAAAATTACATATTGCAAAAAAAAGGATAATCTTAAACTATATATTATATTTTAATAATTAATATAAAAATAAAATCATAAGATAGCCAAATGATTTTAAAAAGTCTATCAGTTTAAATAAGCTACCGACAAATTGATATTAAATCCTCATCCAACATATTTTGTTCAACTGAAGCTGAACAAGTAGACCGGGTCTATTATTGAACTATGTTGGTTTTCAATCTGAAATATTTTTATATTATCTAGCCTTAGTATTATTAACTCAAAATTTTTTGTTTTCTTTTACATATTCTTTTAGCACTGTAAATGAAAATTACATATATGTCAAATTGCAAAAAAATTGGTGGTGCATGTGCTTATGAATTTACATATGAGCTAGAAAATGCTTGGGAAATAAAAGTAAATTACTAGAGAATTAGAGCCAAACTGACTAGTAATTAGAAATTGTGAATTTGTTTTTCCATTACAGTTTACTGGTGTCACCGGATGCAACAAGGCTAGAAAATTGAGGTCAGAAGGCAGCATTAAATAGACAAGTAACCAAGTTTTATGCTATATTTAATTAAAATTTATAAAAACACTGTTTTATCTAAAATAAAAAGATATTAAACAAAAAAAATAACTAGAATACTATTTAAAGCATTGCATTTAAATTTTATTTTATAAAATACTTATATTCATTCTAGATTATTTTATTATTTATTATATAAAAATCAACAAGTTCAATTACTGTTCGATAAAAAAATTATTTTAATTTAATAAATTATAAATATTTAAATAGAAAATAATTGCCTATAAATATAGTTACTTAAGTAAAATTAAATAATCAATCTTAATTATAATTTGATTTATAAATATAAAATCTAATTATCAAAAACAATTGTAGAAACAAATATAGATATATATATATATTTATATATTTATTTATATTTATTGTGAAATAGCACCGGATGTTTGGAGAAATAAAATTTCCATCTTGGTTAATAATGTATCAATTTACTGATGATGGATTATTAATGTTAGTATAAATCTAATTTGAATTATGCGAACATTGAGTTCAATTATTAGAAATTTAGAATTAACTCAACTAATGCAATATAGATATAAATGGATTAATTAGTTTTTAAAAATAAAATTTATATGAACCAATTATAATTTAAGAATTATATAATTTTCACATTAGTAGTATTTATTATTCTAAATTTAGTGGCTTTCTTATCTTTAATTGTAAACAGTTTCAATTATTAATATTCACGTGTAATGCATATGAGTAAAAGACAATATCTATAAAAGTATGAATAAGATTAGCAAGTAAGTTTATTTAAAATCCCTTAATTAAATTCTCGTTTGTATTTAAAATAAAGTTCACATTGTTATTTATTATTCGATTGTAGAATTAAAATAAATTGAAAAATAGATTAATTGATTTTTTAATACAAGTTCTTATATTACAAATGAAAATAAAATATTGAACAAATTAAACTAAACAATAAACTTAATTACAATAAGTAAATTGAAAAGAACAGATAGAAAAATTAATTACTTAATTATTTAATATAACTTCTTATATTACAAATGAAAATAAAATATGTTGCTTTTGGGGTATTAATAATAATAACTTAGAAATTAATTATTCTATTATTTAATCCTTTAGCTTATTTCGTGCATTTTCTTATAATTTTTCTTAATCAATTCTTCATTGATTGGTTCAACAACCAAAATAAGCAACCCTGCAGAAGTTCAACACAATTTGTAAAACAATTGAGAATTTGATTATTAAAATTATAAAATTGATATAAAAATAATTAGTCTAGATAAATATTCTTTAATATTCAAATTAATGCATACAATAATTCTATGAAAAAGAATCTATATAATAAATTAATAATAATAAGTCCAACTATTAACAATATATGTAACGTTCCTAGATTAAAAACTAGTAAATATAAAAATACAAAGAGGGAGGAGGACAAATAAATTTTATTGAATGGATCTTACAAATAGTGTTGTTAAGAGTGATTAATATGATTTTTTACTAATTTAATACAAAAATAATAGATAATAATAATATAAGGATAAATTTTATATAGAGATAGGAAACTATAAGATTAAAACAAAAGAAACAACAAGAATTCTATTTAAAGCATTGCATTTAAATTTAATTTTATAAAATTATATAAAATCTTTATATTCATTCTGTCTAAATTTAATATTTATTTTATTATTTACTATATAAAATTTAACAAGTCCAATTACTGTTATATAAAAGAAAAAATATTTCAATTTTAATTTAATAGATTATAAGTATTTAAATAGAAAATAATTGCCTGTAAATCTATTTACTTAAGTAAAATTAAATGATCAATCTCAACTATAATTTATTTTGTAAATATAAAATGTAATTATTGAGAACAATTGTAGATATAATTATAGATATATATTATTTTACAAGAAATTATAATCAAGATAGAACCACTAAAATAAATAAATCTAAATGTTCTTACAAACCATATAGACTTTTCATATCACAAAAAATTAAACCATTGAATGAAAACTAATTTTTTTAAGAGAAATAAAATTAGTATTAAATCTATTTGATAAAATACAAATAAATTTATATTTTGGCTAGCATCAAAGTTTTTAGTTTTCTAAATTGAATAAATATATGAATATTAACCATTAGAAAAGTTATATAATCAATCCAGAATTTGAAAATATACTTAAATAACGCTAATAATTTCTATAGAGTTTTATATTTATTTTATCTAAAATTAAAAAAATGAGTCAATATTTTAGAATGTTAACCCAACCATAAATTTTACTTAAAATACATAAAATCATAGAACTCTTTCAACTTGTGCATTAGAAATTGGTATCAAGTGGATTATATATATAAGTTATAAATGAAAATTATTTCGATTTATGTGTATTTTTTCTATTGTGAAATAGCACTAGATGTTTCGAGAAATAAAATTTTCATTTTGGTTAATAATATATCAACTTATTGATGATAGATTATTAATGTTAGTATAAATTTAATTTGAATTATGAGAATATTGAGTTCAACTATTTAAGAATTTAAAATTAACTCAACTAATGCAGTATGGATATAAATGGATTAATTAGTTTTTAAAAATAAATTTTATATGAACCAATTATAATTTAAGAATTATATAATTTTTGCATTAGTAGTATTTATTATTCTAAATTTAGTGACTTTCTTATCTTTAATTATAAACAGTTTCAATTATTAATATCCACATGCGATGCATATGAGTAAAAGACTAGTATCTATAAAGGTATGAATAAGATTAGCAAGTAAGTTTATTTAAAATCCCTTAATTAAATTCTCATTTTTATTTAAAATAAAGTTCACATTTTTATTTATTATTCGATTGCAGAATTAAAATAAATTGAAAAATAAATTAATTGATTTTTTAATACAAGTTCTTATATTACAAATGAAAATAAAATATTGAACTAATTAAATTAAACAACAAATTTAATTACAATAAGTAAATTGAAAAAAATAGATAGAAAAATAAATTACTTAGTTATTTAATATAAGTTCTTATATTACAAATGAAAATAAAATATGTTGCTTTTGGGATATTAATAATAATAATTTAGTAATTAATTATTCTATTATTTAAAGATTAATATATAGAAATTAATAATTTAAAGGATACTTTTTAGGATAGAAAATAATTGTCTAAATATGAAGCATGTGTAAAAAAAACTAGTAAAAAAAATGCAATTAGAAATCATCTAAAGGTTAAAAATACTAAATGGAGAAAAGAAATAATATGCTGCATTGAATTTATGATCACATCAGGATAGATAATTGCAATTAATTCTTGCCCACTTGAATAGAAGAAAAACAATAGAACCAACAAATGCATATTTACAAGTTTCCACTTTTTCAGTCATTTCTCCTGCAAAGGGAAGAACCAATCCTCTTTCACAAGTTTTAAGGGGCAAACTTAATCATCAAAGAATAAAATACTTCTCTAACATTATCCAAAAACAAAAGATGCTTGTCTTAATAAACCTAAAAATACTATATATCAGTTCACCAATTAACCAGTGACAACCCTGCAAGCATCACAACCATCCATCCCCCAGCAAATGATTTTAATCCTTGAGATCCTCCTGTTGATCCACCGCAAACAAGCTTGTTATTATGGTATGTGCAAACCTGTTGATCCCTGAAAACCGAAACAGGAAACTAAGTTTGTTTATAGCAAAAAAGAAAAGAAAGGAAAAAGTACAGACATCATATCTAAGAAAATGAGTAACATTTGCAGTAATTCTTATGTTCACTCACCTAGAAGAACAAAAACTGATGACATAATCTGTACCAGAGCAAGTAAAAATGCTAGTAGGATCATCATATGCATAACTATAAGCAGTAGGGCATGCCTCCTTAAATTTCTTGGAGTAGTAAGTAGGCTGACACACTACAGGATTCCCATAAACTCCTCTGCAACAATACTCATCGGTATTGAACACATCACAGGCACTCCGGCAAGCGATAACCTTCCCCTTGGACTTGACAGAGAGCTCCGACGGGCAGTTAGTCCTCAAGTCAGCATTACAACCAGCAACGCTGCAGTTTCCATTGCCGTTAATTGGTGTGACACTTATTGGCAAATTGAACCCATCAACAAGGCTGACATCGTAGAAGTCCAGTGCTGCTAGGGTGAATTCAGCTAGAGATGCAGGGGTTTGACCTGCACCTGAACACTTCAAGGACGTGCCGCAGGCCCCCGTCTGGCATGTGCCATTGCCGTTTTTGTCGAAGTTGCAGCCGGTTCTACCCCATATCCGGCCACTCCATCCGACCGGAGCATTGAACACAATAGATTGGCCTGGTTTTAATGGAAATCCACCTTCATTGAAATTTTCTCCTGGGGTAATTCCAGGCCATACTGTCTCTTTGCAATAGTTGATTATGGTAAAAATTCGTGTAGATTCTGTCACTTTTATTTCTGCCACTTCATCACAAATTAAAATCAAAGTCCAATCAAAATTTTTTTTTTTCAAAAAGATAAAGAACGGTCAGAACATAATTTAATATATTTAGAAAATACTTAAATGAATTACCCGATGAAACCGCGAGCAGAATGAGCAGAAGTGGAAAATGGAAATTGCGACTTGCCATCTAAGTAACTGATAATTTGACTCTGCGCCTCTTTGCGGGTAGAAGAATGAGAAAAAATGGAGCTAAAATATAAAGCAAAAGAGGTGAAGAATATGTGTAGAGGGAGGAGAGATGGTAAAATTAAAACCCATTAACTCCATTCCAGCAAGGAAAATCTTTAAGAACAAAGTTTTATGATTCCTTTCCTAATCCTTTCTTGCAAGTTTATTCAGGTTCTATTCTTTCCTTTTCTGATTCCTTTCCTAATTCTTTCTTGCAAGTTCATTCAGGTTCTGTTCTTTCCCCTCTTTGTACTTCTGATTCTAATAATACTATAGTCGGTGGACCAACAGAATCTGCCACATGAACAAAATTTATCTGTAATTGCCTTCCATTTTTTTCTTCTTCTGTTTTTTCCCATGTTTATTGTCAAATGATTAACACCTTCTTATTCTAAATAACTCTAAATCCAATTTTCAATTTAAGATTTAAAGCATAAAAGTTAAATTAGAACTTTAGTTTTCTTTAATATCTTAATTAAGCATTCATTTTCCGGTCTTTTATATATGTATTTACAATAAATTATTACACCTTTATATTTATAGTAAGTCATCACATATAAATTCAAGTAAATGTATAATGAAACTATAGGTGCTACATAATAATTGCTATAATGTATATTTTATGTTAATAATATAAAGCATCTTCTCTCAGTTTTTATACTTTAATTATTTACTTAAACCCTCTGGTAAAATCGAATTTATACAAAGGAAGAATAAAACTTATATCATTAATATTGACACATACATACAAGTTATGGAAGTGTAATGATGTGACTAAAAATGCATCTACAAGTGAAGTATAAACAAACATAAATCCAGTAATATATTGGATTAATCTAAGGAGTAATTAATACAATATGTTATCAATTAGGCTTTGGTTGAATCACAATATGGAGGATCATAAATAAATAACTATTAAAACTTAATTACAAAGTATACTAATTTTCCCATCAAAAATCAGTTTTATATTTATAATAAGATCAAATTGTATGTATAGACATTCCACATGAAAAAGAAAAGTATAACTAAAAAGAAAATCATAAAAAATAATTATAGGAAAGAAATCAAATCCATATATTCTTCTCTAATTAATAAAAGAAATTCGTTATCAAAGTCATTGTCTTAGAATCCATGCATGATGTGAGCTTTAGCTTTTTTTAGCACAAAGCATACAAATACCTAAACTGCAATTACTAATTAAATCTTAATATTTATATTTTTTTTAATAATTTTATCAAATTATTTCAAAAATTTAAACCAAATATTTATACTTCTAATTTATTTTTAAAAATATTTTCCAGTAAAAATTTCTAAAATTTTACAATAAAAAAAAATAACGTTACAAGTTGATTTTGCTTACTAACATAAAAATAGTAAATTAATAAAAAAATTTGTTGTATTTGGATATAAAATATGTAATAGAATGCATATAAATGATATTTTTAGTGGTAATATATATATATATATATATATATATATATATATATATATATATATATATAAGATATAAAGTTTTTCGACATGTATGCTTATTTTTGACACATAAAATTTTATTTGACATGTGTACTTACTTTTGACACATGAGATTTAAGTTTATATATAATTTTATAAATTTTTCTATTAATTTATTGATTCATAAGTTACATTACTAATTAAACACTGACTTTAATTCTATACTAATTATATTTAATATATATATATATGAAAGAAATATTTTAACATTATTTTCTCTCTCCTATATGGCATATTATATGAATCCTAAGCTATTTTTCTTAATTCTTAGAGAATTAATTATTTTAATATTTTTTACTATTTTATTAAAGTATTATATTACAACTTTAACAACTTAAATTATGATGTATAATTATTTCACTTTTCTTTTTAAATTATTTTTCATAACTTCCATCTTATTGCAACATAAAATAATTTAATTATAAATCTTAATTATTTTTTATAGTTTTTTTAAATTTTTTTATAATTTCAAGTTTTGATTATTTTTTTAAATTTTTTATTTTTATAATATAATATATCTTATTAATTAAAAAATTATTTTTTTACTCGTCACATTTGTATTCATTTATACCCCTCGTCTCTTTTTTTATTCTATCTTACATATATTCTATTGAGATTATTTTGATAGAGTTCAGTTTTAAGTAAAAAAACTTTGTTAATAGAATTAATTTTTATATTAATAAACAAAATATTTTTAATTTATTTATTAAAAAATAATTTTTAAATTAATTTTTGTGTGCAATTTAATAAGTCTATGTCTATATATATATATATATATATATATATATATATATATATATATATATATATATATATATATATAATGAGAGTAATATTTTAATATTATTTTTCTCTATTCTACATGGCATATGTCATATGATTTCTAAATTATTTTCTTTTAATTTTTTAAAAATTAATTATTCTAGCATATTTTTCTAGTATTTTAAAAAGTATTATGTTACAATTTCTAACACTTTAATTAGGATATTTAATTATTTCATATTCTTATATCTTTTTGGATTCTTATTTATAACTTTCATTTTAAATAATTTTTTTTCTAAATATTGTATTACAATATATAATACCTAAATTATAAATTTTAAGTATTTAATTTGTCATTTTTTTCCAAATTCTTCTTTATAGTTTTACTTTTTGATTAGATTTTCCAAATTTTTTTATTCCCATAGTTGAATAATTATCTTATCAATTAAAGAACTGTTTTTTAATTAAAATATTTATATTTATTTCCATCTTTCATTCTTCATTATATTCTATCTTAAATATATTCCAATGAAATTATTTTGATATGGTTCAATTTCAAGTAAAAAATTCAGTTAATTAAAATTAGTTTTTAGGTTAGATTTTTTATAATTTAGTAAATTAAAAAATAACATAAATTTTAATTTTTATATATATAAAATAAGAAAATATTACAGAATTATATACTTAAAATATACAAAATACTAAATAAAAAAAATTAAAAAATAAATGAAATACCTAATATTAAATCAAGTTATAACACAATTATTTAATTTGATTCAATTTATATTTGTAACATATTTATTTTATTTAATTTTATGAGATATTCTTATTTATTTATTTCCATATTGATGTTATAAATATAGTAAAAGAAAATTACAGAGTTCAAACTATAGAAAACTATTAAATTTTTAAAAGGAGAGAATAAACATTTTCTAGTAAATAAATTTATCATCATTAAAATTAATAAGTGTTTAAAAAATTTTAAAAGATATATAAAGTTAGTTCTGTAGTCAATTAATTTATTTTTAGAGTTTTTATTAATTTTTTGTGGTATGATATTATTCAATTTAAATATTAATAATTCTATAATTTATTGATATTAAAATTAAACCGCCCATAAGACATATAATTATCTAGCTATATTAACTAATAAATAATTTCTTAATAAGATAATAATACTAATTTTATCCAAAAAATAACATAATAATTATATTTTAATATTATATTAACTAATGAATTAATTTTATAATTAGATAATAATTTTAGTATTAATAAATAATATTTTAGATTATACTTTTTATATTATATTCAATAATAAAATAATTTCTCGATCATATAATAAATTTTAATTTTAAAAAATAGCAATATCGATTATATTGATTTATTAATTTATATAATATTAAGATTATATAATAAATAACTTTTAAAATAATTTTTATATTATTGTATTAATAGAATTTTAGAATTTTAAAAAATTAACACCATTTAAAAATAGTTATTTTCTAAAATAATATAAATTAATAATAAAAATTGACCTTTTTATTAAATTATATCCATTAGCTTGATTTTATAATCAAAATAATAATAACGACTGTGCAACGTACGGGTAAACGATTAGTATATATTTATTTCTAAGACCTAAGATTTTTTTAACATGTATGCTTAATTTTTTATACATAAAATTTTTGTTTTGACATGTATATGGACTTTTGCACATAGGATTTAAGTTTACGTATAATTTTATATTTTTTTTATCAATTTATTGATTCATAAGTTACATTCCTAATTAAACAGTTATTATAATCTTAAGAAATAAAATTAATTATATTTTAATATTATATTAACTAATAAATAGTTTTCGAATTAGATAAGGATACTAATTATATCATAAGAAATAATAAATTAATTATATTTTAATATTATTTTGATTAATAAATTAGGTTTGTAACTAAATAATAATTCTAGTTCTAAAAATAATATTTTAATATTATAATAATAAATTAACTTTAATTATTAATAAATTTTTAATTTTAAAAAATAGTAATATCAATTACATTGATATATGAATTTATATAATATTAAAATTAATTTATAAATAAGTTTTAAAATAAATTTTATATTATGCATTAATAGAATTTTAGAATTTAAAAAAAAATTAAAAATAATTAGTTTGCTATTATTTCTTAAAATTTTATAAATTAATTTTAAATATTGAAATTTTTATAAAATTGTATCTATCAAATTGATTTTATAATCAAAATAATAATTACGACGGTGTAACACATGCGTAAAACTACCAGTATTATTAAATCTAGAATAAATTATTTTTACTGATTCATAATTATTATTATTATAGTAAATATAATCGACTTTCTACATCATCTTTTATTACTGTGAAATTTTAAAAATTGTCATTGAAAAGTATTTTTAAAAATAAATTAAAAGCATGAATATTTGTTTTAAAATTTTAAAACAATTAAATAAAATTATTAAAATGTGTAAAGTTCGGAATTTAATTACTTTAGTTATTTTAATATTTTAAATTTTAGTTTAACCTAAAAAAATCCGAATTACATTTACATCGTGTTTAGTTAAAATCCATAAACTTCATAAAATTTATTTACAAATTTAAAATTTATGTGCTTTGAATGAAGTGAACGTTACTTCATAACTCTATATAATCAAGTTTATATTTCTCTTTCGTGTCTTTTTTCCAAATGAAATAAATTTCGAAATGCATCATCAAATATAGCATTAATTTTGGATTAAACTAATAGAAATCTGAACTTTTATACGTAATAAATTTGTCTAAATAAGCATTGGACCTTATCTTTAATTATCTAAAGATTCTAGAGTAAAATAGAAACGAAAACACATCAATTTTCCAATTCTAAAGATGTTCAACCTTTTTCATTTACAAACATCAATACAGCATCGAATGGTTCCAGGACAATGATAACATCAATATGTTACATGTTCCAACCAAATCAGGACGATCGAATAGGCATGTTAATCAAAGTACATAAGATATACATGTGACCATCTACAAACATATATTACCTTTTTGTTCATCAATGTCAGTTTGAAGGAAGCATGATGCATGATCAGTTGTATCTTTGTCGCCAAGTATTCTTCCAATGTTGTCCAGAGCATCCTTTGCTGCTCTATTATGAGCAATTTCTTTCTTGAGGCCGTATGTTCCTCTACCCACAAGCTGATCATCTATGAACACATCAACTGCCATGCTTTCTCTCCATAAATCCACGAACTTTACTTTTAAATTTCGCTTCTGGCATACTTCATACAACTGGGTAACCGGATGTATTTTGAGTGTTTCTCGATTAATTATGGGTTCCAACAAGTCCTTAAACACCTAACTCCAAGATAAACATAATGCAAGTATTAACATTTTCATAGACCTTGCTACAATATCAATAACAACCATATATTAATATATGTAGGTGCTTGTATGGAAAAAAGATAAACAAAAAAAAGAAAGAAGAATCGGTGCAACAAAATATACAAAGCTCTAGAGAAAAAAAGGCTAAAAAATGTTTAAATTTTAGTCTACAGGACTGTAAACAGGAATAAAATGTCCAAGCCTTGTGCATAGGCCGGACCCTAATAATAGAAATGTGGCTCATGCTGTAGAAATAAGACATCCATCCAGTAAAACCATATCAGATGAACATTTCTTTTTTGTTGCTGTTTTTTAGTTCTGTTTTATGTTAGGTTAATGCGCAAGTCAAGTTAAGTAATCAAATTTAGCCAGAGCGCATGATGGACGTCTTCAGTATTGTTTTTGAATAAAAAGAATGAAAAAAGAAGAAGAAAGCAGTGGTATACGTGATGAGGAAGACAAAAGTACCTTCCAGACAGTATCTACTGAAGAATTGCTGTCAATGAAAACAGCACCAATGGCTGATTCAACAATGTCGGCGAGGACCTTTGGCACATCCACTAGTCCATTGGAGTGCAATGGATACTCCAAGATAGCTTGACTGAACTCTCGAATCTGCTCACATTTGATCAATAATATTGACTTTTTAATTCCTTGTGACTGCAATGTTGGTATAGAAAGCAAGACAACAACTATTGACAATAAGCCATATATATATAATCTGATCGGGCCGACGCATAATGGGCCAAACAATTGGCGATTATTTTTATGTGCAAGTGAAACAAAATTATAGTTGCACTCTTGCTGGCAGTCTTCAACAAGAATACCAATTTCATCCTCAAATTTCTTGAACAAGTTCACGAGATCAGTCAATTAATTCATCGCCCAGATCGTAATCAATATTTTAATTACCCAAATCGTAACAGGTCTCCATGTTCAAATAACAGAAAAGGAAAAAAAAAAAACTAAATAAAAACAACTTCAGTTATTTCCATAAACTTACTTGTTCTTCAAGAAGAGGTTTCTTATGACGCAAGAACCGATGAAACCCGTGCTTGACAGCAACACGTGCGAGTTTTTCAGTATCAACATTGGCAGCACGGAGCCGGGTCAAATCTCCGGGCGGCAAATTCGGGTACTTGAAGTAATGTTCTTTAGTGAAAAGGAGATTGAGGACTGAATCACCAACATGCTCTAATCGCTCGTAAGAAAAGCACTTACCAGGAAACGAAGAATCTGTAAAAGCTTCTTCTAATAAGCTTCTGTTCTTGAATTTGTATTTAAGGATCTCCTCCACTCCATCAAGACTCGGCGACTGATTTGACTCAGCTTCCTCTAACTCGGTTTCTATATCTTTGTTCATTATAATCACCGTCTCTGTTTGGTTTTGGTGTTCCATAGCGGTGATGCAATTGCAGAGCTTTTTTTTTTTTTTTTTTTTTTTTTGGGTTTTATTTCATGTAAAATTTTTAAGGCTTTTAGTTTATATAATACGAAGGAAAATTGAGTTTGGTTTGGTATTCAGTTCACTACACGTAAAAGAGTTTTGAATGGTCAATAATGAGTTCAAGTTGACCTCTTCAATTTTCATTTTATTTTTCTTTATTTATTTATTTATTTCTCTTAAATCATTGATTTTCTTTTTTAGTCATGCAAATTCTTTTCTAAAAATATAATATCTAATCAAAGAATAAAATCATTTAACAATAAATTGACGTTTATAAATAAATAATTTTTTTGGTTTTTAATTGTTAATTTTATTTCCAATTCAGAAGTATCTAGTAGCCACAATAATACTCTTATTAATTGCCTAATTAATTATCAATAACCTTGTGTCATATCTACTAGTATGTACGAGCAGAAAAAGCCCCATGTCCTTTAGCCACCAAATCCATTAATAAATTGACATTTCTCAAAAAGGTAAAATAATTATTTCGTATAGTCTTTATTATTAATTCAAGTTGTCAAAAATAGAATGATGGGCTTGTCATAACATATAGCTTTATTCAGGGGAAATAGTTAAATAATTTGAGTAGATAAAAAACTCAAAAAAAAAAATTTATTGACTTGAAAATGTATTAATATTTACTATTAAAATAAAAGATATTTAAATAAAAAACATGTGTGATTTTGGAGAATATGATACCGGTATCAAAACAATTATAATCATTAAATTTGTGTTGTAAACCTTAACCACTGTTAAAAAAACTTACACCGGTAAAAGTGGTTATTTACTTCAATTAGAAAGAAATAGAAATATACTAATCTGACGTGATTTTATTTCATTCTTTTTAGCCATAACATTTTCTTTTTATATTTATTTTTATTAATAATCAGCAATACTATTTTCTTGCAATTATTTTTATAAACTCGAGTTTGCTATTTGTCAAAACCTTTTGATTCTTATATATTTCATCAGAGATTGTTACTAAACCATTACCATATTGTCCTATAAGCAAAATCCCAGACCAACTATCTAATAGCTAATGGATACTCAATCGAACGGAAAGAATGTTGTAAATCAAAATCATTAATAAAATAATTAAATATTATAATATCTGCTTCAATATATTATTTTATTAATTTTTTGCATGATTAATACTATATCTATTATTATTTATGACCTTTGCATTTAAAAATAAAAGATAATAATTTAAAAGATTTGGTGGGAACAAATTATAGTAAATTTAATAAACAATATATGTAAAAACATAATTGTATAGTAGAAATAGATTATAATAAATTTGGTGAAACAAAAAATATAAATTGATAACTATAAATTAATTTATTTTACTAATTTAAATAAAAATGAAATAATAATAATAATAATAATAATATCATTTATATTATTATTTTTAAGATATGATATTATAGATTAAATAAACTGTGACATTGTGATTTAGTTATAAATTAAAACACTAGTAGGTACATTCGTGAGGGCCAAGTTTGAAGAGGCCACTAAATGAAGAGGCAGCTGCGATTTTTCAGTTGAAACTGGAAACATAATAAATAGACATTGACTAGAGCAAAAGTGTGTCTGCTGAAAAGCTCATTGCCTTTTTGCCAAAATAAAGAGCATTCTTCTTGCTCTCCAAGGCACTAGACATGCCTTTATCAAATAAATCGATACTCAAACGGCCGATCTAATAATTTATTTGAAAAACAATTAAAATATAGCACTTATTTTTAAAAATGCGAAAAGATATATAAAAAAATTTAATACTGTTTGAGAAACTAAAATAAAAAAAATTCAAATATATAAATAAATTTCTGAATTTATTTCGTTTTTATATTTAATTTTATAAATTTAATTTTAATTAAATCAAAATTTTAAAATTTATAGGTTATGGATGTGTCTTTTTTAGTACTCGCAAGTGCACGAACCGTTCCTATAGCAAGGATAAGTTCACCACGAGGTCGATCTTTCAAAAAACTATGAGGTCACTTATTATAAAGACTAATTATCAATACAAAACAATAGAAGTAAATCTAAACACTCGAAATTGGTATATTGAGAGGGTAATATTCATAAAGTAAAGTAACTAAATAATAAATAAATATGCAATGCAAATGTAAGTGTTTATGATCTAAAACTATATGCTAAAAACAGTATTTAATCTAGCCATTTACTTAGTAATCTCTTTGTTTTACTTTAAGCCTAGATTAATGAATGAGATGGTGATGTGCCTTTTTTCCTAAGCCATTTAAGCTAATGATGCAACCTATATTTCTTATACCAACACATATTAAAGTAAAAATGATGTTATAATACTTTTAAACCTAAAGCTTTTCATAACAATTACTATTGTTAAATTAATATGATGGTTAACTAACAATAATAATTGAAACTAATAAAGATATGAAGATAAAGAAATCACTCATTAAATAAATAAATAACAAGGTTCATACAAAAATAAAAAGATTAAACTAAACACTTATGAAAACTAGCCTAACATATTTAACCCAATGATCATGGTATTAAATAGAAAGACATAAAAAAAGTAAAAAGCTTACTTTAGATCCAAAATTTCTTTAAGTAGAAAGACGATAGGTCCTCAGTCTCCACTTCTTGAAAAACTCCTTAAATCTTAAAAAGAGTAATGAAAACTAAAACTAAATGTTTATTAAGAACTGTATAGAATTATGGAGAAAATAAAAGTGGCATGTGTAGAGAACATGTAGGAGAAAACTCTCATCTTTCTTCTTTTCCTCATTTTTCTTTCTTTTTTTAATTAGATTTTTGTAGAGATATATATAGAGGAGAGTCCTCCTCTAAATAAATCTCTCTTTATATAAGTATACTAATATAAGTCTATCTAATAGATAAGACTTAAAGTATTTTAATCTCCACCAAATACTATCTCATAAATAACTCTTAATATAAATCCTAATAATTATATAAAATGACTACAATATCTCTTGGGCCTTATAATTAGCAGTCCATGCGTCTTAATCTTGAGCCTTGATACGAATATGTCCCATTAAGCTTCTTTTAGCTCTATATTTTCCTCTTTTTGCTAATATTTCTGAAAATAGATAATTAAGCTTAAGCGATACAAAAACACATATTTTCACCATTTTATATATAGAAATATATCATTAAAGCTCTAAAATACCCTTAAATATCTATACATAATTTGGACCGATCAGTTATTTTAACTTTTTTACTAACTGTAATAAGAAAAAATTATAAAAGTAAAAAATTAATATTCCCATTAATAGCGTTATTTATAATAAATAATATATATAATTGATTTTGAATTTATTCTATTTTTGTAATTGTTCCAAACTCAATTCTAATTCAATTTGATATTTGAACTTCACAAGTTATTATATTTAAATCTTTCGCATAGAGAAATTGAACGCATTGGATTAACCTCCTATAAAAAGTGTGTTCCACTAATTTTAATGTATTGTTTATTGTAATTAAGATTATTTTATTAATTTTATTAAATAAAATTTTAAAATAATTTAATTGACTAAAATAAACTGTTGTAATCCTTCAATTTTTCTGTCATTAAAAATTTCTTTTTATACTCACAGGCGATATCCATATCGGTAATCGTAGGAAGGAATATCAATAATCGTAGGAAGGAAATGTTTGACAGACAATAAAAAGCGGTGAGTTTTTTAAAAACTAAAACTCATCGTTTTACTCTTTTTTTTTTTCATTTTATATGGTTTAATTATTTTATATTTTAAATATATTATTATTTTATTCAAACTTATATATTTTTTAGATGGCGTAAAATATACGCATATAATTGTAACACCCGAAATTTTTATATATTTAATAATGAGTTTTTATTTAAGTTAATTTTAGCTTCATTATTATTGGGTTTAATTTGAAATGATTATATTTTGGTTATTCAAAATTTTTCCAAATGCATATTTATATAAGCAAAATTATATATTGGAAAATTATGGTAGAATTGTAAAGGATGTGTTTATAAAAGAATTTTGGAAAAATTGATTATTTAATTTAATTGTGTGTTAGGACTAAATTGGAAATTTATTTTGGAATAAGGATTGAAAGTATAATTTTATTTTTATGGGGCTTTAATGGAAATTTGTGAGTTTGGTATTTTCGTAAATAAATATGTCGGTCAGGGGTATTTTTGTAATTGTGTATTTTCAGTAATTCTAATTTGGCCCAAATTAAATAGTTAAGGGCTTAATTGAAAGGCTAAAAAGAAGTTTGGGGGTTAAATTGAAATTCTGCGGAATGAAATTGTAAGTAATTAAGAAAGTTGAGGGACGAAATTGTAATAAGGAAAAGTTCAAGGGTCAAATGTCGATATTGAAAGGAATGGAAGTCGGGGAAGGAAGAGAGGAAGAGAGAGAGAGAGAGAGAGTCAAGAAGAAGAAGGAGTGGCGTGCGTCGTCGCCGTGGTGTCAGTGGCCAGTGGCACACGGGCGACGCTAGGAGGAAGATGGCTTCCGGCGTCGGTGGTCGGCCGATTTTAGTGCCGATCGACTCCTCTCGGCCCTCGGCTTTGTTTTGGCGGCCGGTGTCGATGGTGGCCGGAATCGGAGATTCACGGTGGAGAGAGAAAATGGTGGCGGCCGGCATTTTTGGGCTTTTCCGTGAGCTCCCGGAGGATGGATGATCGGAGGATGTATCCCGACTCTCCTCGGCTCAAGCTTCGCGATGGCACTTGGTTTCGTGGCGATCGGGCTTCGTTTGCGAATCGACGATCGAGATCGTCCGCAAATCTCTCCGGATGATCGGGTGTCGGATCGGAAAATCGGGCAGGGATCGCCATCGGCCGTCATTGTGAGTCCGATGGTGTGTTCGGATCGTCGATCGGACTCCCGTACGTGGAGAGTCAACCGAGCGATCGAACGTCTCGGTAAATTTCTTTGGCCCGTTAATTTTAGAAATCCTTGGTTTAATTTGTGTCTATGGTTTATATTGTGTACTTGATGATATTTGTGAGTCATAAATATTTGTCATCGATTGGCTGCCATAGTCGTGTTTTTGTGCTGTGTGGCGGAGTCGGGAAATAGTGAAGTTTGGGGACCCGACTCCCGTTGTTTTAATTGTTGGTTATTTGGAGTGTTTTTCTGGCAGGTCCTGGACCCGTTTTTACGGGGGGTAATGTTCGTGTTGTAGGGGAGGTTCTGCCGAATTTTCGGTAGTTCCCGAGTCGAGATTCTTAGACAGTCAGTCCTAGGAATCTAGACCTAGGATCTATTGTAATTGTTTCATCGTTTTGATAAATTGTTTTCCGTGATTAGATGATCTGTCTGTTCGGCTCGCTCCTACCGAGACACCTAAGCTGAGCTAGGAGGTCGCCTAATTCTGTGAGTTAAAGTCATATATCATTTACGCACGTGTCATGCATAAAATTTGATTTGCTACTGTGAATATTTATTTGCAATTTCAATTTTTCATTCAATTATTATTATTATCATTTGCATGATGCTTTTAATTACTATTTAAATATGTTTTTCCTTTATTACCAATTTTAATATTGCATGATGACTCAGGATGGGACGGCAGTAGAACATAGGAGTTGGATGAGTGTCCAATATAATATGAGAGAGATAAGAAAAGGGTAAAGAGGTAAAAATTTTAAGAAAGAAAGATTAGGACCTGCCCTGGTCGAGCATCGCTCTCTGGGCTTAGTGATTTGTGGTTGCCGGAGTAAAGGTCCCTGGTCGAGCATTGCTCTCGGGGCGCCGGCTTATTTGGAAATTTAAGTGACCGGAGGTAAGGTCCCCGGTCGAGCATTGCTCTCGGGGGCAGTCTTATTGGATTAAGAGAGTCGAATGGCTACTAGATTTCTTATTTGGATATTTAAGTGACGGTCGGAGGTAAGGTCCCTGGTCGAGCATTGCTCTCGGGGGCGCCAGTCTTATTGGATAAGAGAGCCAAAAGGCTAAGGCTGAGAGTTAAGTGACCGGACTGGAGGTAAGGTCCCTGGTCGAGCTTTGCTCTCTGGGAGCCAGTCCTATTGGAATGAGAGGTTTGAGATGATAGAGTTGAGGTTAGTTGAGACATAAGTGTTGAAATAATCGAGATTTTAGAGTTGGGATTAGAGTTCTACTCTTGAAGTACTTTGTCCCGCTTGCATGTGGAATAAATTTTGTTTAAGCATGGCATGACACATATGTTTTAACATGACACGTATGGTTCGCGTGATTTATTAATTATTTTAAAATTAAATGAATGTGACATTGAGATATTTGAAACTGTTTTAGATGTATGATTTTAACTCACTCTATTTATGTTTTTTCAGGATTCGTGATTTAGTTCTCTCGCGACTCTTATTCAGTGAACTCCTTCATCATCGGGTGAAGTATTTGATTTGGTATGTAAAATGGTAAATCTTAGATTCTCCGCAGTAGTAATTAGTATATGTATCAGTTGTAAATTTTCTGAGCTTCGGGTCTCGCCTAGTATTTTTTGGTAGACCGAAGTAATTTTGTAACGTGTAACTATTAAGATAATTTATGGTTTTAATAATATAAATTTGAGTTGAGATTTGTTTAAATCCGGTGAGTGTCGGGGCTTACTACGGGTTTCGGTGGCCTTAAGCCTACCCATTCCCTAGTCTTAGGTCACGGGCCCACAGGTGGGGTCGTGACAATAATGTTTAGGGTTAAAAAATTTAAAAATAACAATTTATAAAATTAAGAGGTTCAATTGAATCAAAGTTGAGTTCGAGACAATTGTAAAGATAAGACAAGTTTATGGAGCCATTTATGTATTTATCCATAGAGTTATTTATATATTTAGCTAATATTTTATATTTTAAATATATTATTATTTTATTCAAACTCACACATTTTTAAATTACATAATATACATGAACATAATATCGATTACTGAAATAATTAAATATAAAAATTCATAAAATTGAAAAATTCAATTATATTAAAATTAAAATTAAATTCCAAGGTAAGATTTATGTATTAGAGAATAAAAAAAAGTGTAAAAACACTACAAAGAGGTAAACAAAATTCTAGAAAGCTACGAGCGGACATTATTTCTATTTCTATATATATATATATAATATTATTAATTATTAATTTAATAGAACTATAATTTTATTAAAATTCTAAGAAATTTTAATTTATAAAGTAATAATTAACATCAATAATCAGCTTCATAACTTATTAAATTATTTAAAATAGAAAAATAAATCTTAGATATATTATGTATTTAAATTAAAATTACTTAATGATAATAATTTGAAGATAAATTGTTTAAAAAATTGATGGTTTTTATTTATTTTTAAAATTAAAAATAGTAAAAAGATTATAAATGGAAATAAAAATATCAATTGAGATATTAAATTTTATATAAAAAAATAAATCTTTTTCTAAAGGCATGAATAGTTTATAGACAATTAGGTTTACATTATGTTATTTTAATATTAACGTGACTAATACAATTTAAAAAAAGAGAGACATTAGCTTGATGTATTACTTCAGCATTCATTGGATACAGTAGTTTGATTTTGAACTTCTATACGGAGGCTGATGCTTGTCACGGCCCGCTACATCGAAAATGATTTAATAAATGTGAATTAACAAATTATACTGTATTGAATTAACAAATACTAAATGCATATTATTGGAATATAAAAGAAATTTATGATACTTTTAGCCCAAAGGCGAAAAGATAAAAGTCTAAAATGCTAGGACCAAAACCTTCCTCGTTGATTGAGAGCAAAATAAATGTGAAGAAAATAAAATTAAAAATTTTAATTTTTTATAGAAATAAAAATAAAAAATAAAATAAAATATAAAAAATATATTGACTTTAAATAAAATATTTTATTTTAAATATTTAAATATTTTTTAAAATATCTTTATTATAAAAATTATGTTTTTTTAAAATAAAAAACCACTACGAGAGAAGCCCTTAGATTGGGCGGAAAATATCCTTACAAATGATCAACATTATACTACCGTTTCAACCTTGTGGCTCTCTCCCAACAGTGTGCATGTGTTATTATCCTTCTATGGCTCTCAATTTCTCACATAAGTATTTTACTCATAAATTAATACATTTCCTTCCATTACTATTTTTTATAAGTTTTTGCATACACAATCTATCTCTAATCCTTATCATTTTCGAGAAACCATTTTCCTAATCAATCCAGATTGATTCCTAATTATATTTCCAGCTCAGTAAATAATGGTACATAGTGAATTTGTCATGTTTATTGACTACAAGAATTAAATAAAAAAATGTGGTAATTTTTTTTTTTAAAATAAAACTATCTTTAAAATAATTAATTAACAAATTTCATAATTAAAATATTACAACTAATCCTGAGATAATTATTTTACAAAGTAAATTTATCTCTCAACCACACTGTAACTGTTTATCACGCCTTTGACTCCCAAGATATTGAGCAAATTACATGCATCCACCTACATACAACATTGCATTTTAATTACTTAAAACAGGACATTTCAAGTATAAAATATAAACTGAAATGAGCAGAAAATTAATACAAATAAATAATTAATAAAATTTAGATCATAAAAGTTAAAAATAATCCAAAGTGAAGGGATATCAATGTTACAAAGTTTAATTATCAGAAATGTAATAAAATTGATTGCCATTGAATTAATTATTATTGATATTTTTAAAAATTGCATTTACTGATTTTTACCATTTATTTACTTGCTGATGGAAAAGAATTTATAAAAATTGAAAGTCCTAACAAAACCTAACATAATATGATTATTTTATATACTACACATGCAATCAATAAAACTCAGATATATCATTAACTTAATCAATGATAATCACTTTATTAATTTAATATATTCATGTCATATTTTCCAAATTTAGTCACTAATATACCAATGATAATGAATACAAATAATTATAATATATCTTCTCTAATGCTATTATATGGTTGAGAAGACAATATAAATATGCATTCTTCATTCATAATAAAGTATTAACAATTTAGTTCTATTTATTGATATTTTACAAATGACAATAATTATGCCTTACAAAAAAATATTCAAAAAAACTATAATAGGAGCATTAGAACTATGATTTAAACTTTTCCAATGGTGAAAGTGTCACCCAAATAAAACATTAGTTCTTCCTTTTCTTTCATTGCATGTTTAGGGGTCCGATATATACATCAAGATTGAAAAAGAATTTTGACTAATTATTTAATGACAAGTAAAATCAATCAATCGAGGGAGAAACAATAGCAAAAATTTATAGAGAAATCAAATAGCATTCGAATGAATTAAATGATCAACATGATCAATAAATTACTAAAGGTAAAAAGATTTTGAAAATAATAATTGAAAGTTGAGATAGAAAAAGAGAGAAATTGCAGAAGAGGAGGATGTCAAAGTTGGAATTTGTGTAGGTCATGAAATATTAATAAGTATTACTAGTTTTAGTATTCGCGTTAGATGATAATGGTTAATTGTTTTTTAATGATTCGAGATTATAAATATATTGGTTGTGTAAATATTGAATCAATGAGATCAAGTTTAGTCGATTACGGTCATATTGGTTGTATAACGCATTTAAATGAATTATAAAAAATATATATGTAATAAGCTAAAGAATTTGAAAACAAAAGCCAACAAACCAAATCTAATAAAAGTGAAATGCAAATGAACTGAGAGAATTAAATGAAATAGCTCCTGAAGTGAAATTAATGAAATTTAAAGCAATAAAAGGCTAAAAAAAACTGTGTTTATAAATACTGAAAATAAATTTAAACTAAAAAAAAAATGCTATAATGAAAATAGAATGAATAGTGCAATATGGTATCCTAGGAAAGTATGATGAAAAAATGAATTTTGTTAAGCGTCGATGGATTTGGGATAATGATTTTTTATGCTAAAACTTAACGCGAGCTTCTCAATTTATAGACTTCATGGGTTCGCCAACTTAATGAAGTAACCTATTGAGAAAATGTGTGTAGCTATTTTTAAGGAAGTGGTATCATGAAACTCTCTCATTTCCTTAACTTCTTTGAACCTCTCGAGAAAACTACTTTCTAAAAATCTCTTACAATTTAAAGTAACTCATCGACTCTCACAACCACCTCAACTAACACATGTTTATTTCAAATATTCTTTCCTTAGGTTCCTCACCACTCGCCATATTAACTAACTTAACTTCATTTATCACTTGTTCAACCTGAATCAATTATCCAAATTAGTCCATATATTTCAATAAGCTTAGGCCAAAAATACTTTTAAGTATGAAAAATTGCATTATGTATGCAATTAAGCTAGAAGGTGAATTTGTATGGATAGAAATATTTAAGACTACCTAACTACCAATGTGGTGTTAGCCTATTTTTATCCTTATTATATTCAATGCCCATTATCATCATAATTATGGCCTGAACATTATTGCGATAATTATGAGTCTACTCCTGTAGTGACTTAAATATATCATTTGCACTGTAAGACATTATAATAGAGAATAAACTTAAGATAATACTAAAAACTTATTACTAATCTTCAACTCATAAGGTGAATTCTCCAATTCCTGATTAGCTCATACCTTTTCTAAAGTTGAGCAAGTATTCTTTTTAATTTTTCTTTGATTATCATTATAGAATAATACACCACCCCTTTTTTGAATCACTAGGTTTAGTTGGCGGACTAGTGACTCTGTAGTAAAATCTTATACTTTCTCAACAACAAAAGATGTTCCTCGAGCTAGGTTTAGTTTGCTAAACTCTCGATATATTTCCCTATCGCTCTTTTAGATAGTAGGCAACAAAATTACTATAGCTCTTTTAAACCTAAAAGAAACCCGATACTTCCCACTATAAAACTCCCCTTTGTAACTTGAGATATCTTTCCAAAGACCTCTATAACTTGAGACATTTTCAGTTCTTCTCTTTTCTTTCTGCAACCTTTTTTCTTTGTGACATTCTTTTCTGTGAACTAATAAGTTGTAGAAATTTCTTATAAAATGCCAATGTTGATTACACTTTATAAGTACAGGATTATTAACTCAATGTTATTTTCTTTAAAATTTATGATGTTGATTATACTTTATAGCTATTTACGATTTATAACAAAAAATTATTTTTTTTGAAAAATACTTTTAAAGATATTATTAAATAAAATAATTTAATAGTATGAGCTTTTCTGACTTAAATATGTCAATTTACTTTTGAAAAAAATTTAAAAACCTCCAATCAATATTTTTAAGATAATACTTTTCTTAATAGTAATTTCTTGCCAAATAGATCTTAATCACTTCTCTTATATGAATTTCTATTCCTTTATTGCTCTAGTATAAGAAAAAAAAGGAAAAAATGAAGAAAAAGAACTAACTTTATGGAATAGGATTAACAGGTGAAAAAATATGCAAAAAGTTGGTAACACATGTCCATAAGTAATAGATTAAAAATTGCAGTATCTACCAAGCTAATTAGATATTCAATTGTATCGTCAAAATGTTTAATATTATCTCTTTAGAACTGTGAACACTTGAACTATAAAGGAAAACCACAAAAAATAAATAAAGTTGAAAATAATATAAGTTACACACGTACATGAAATTTTTGTCCCACATATAATTTCAATTAGTAAACTAGTGGTGTTTATGTAGAGGATGATTTGAGTATAGGATTTCTTTAGGTCTATTGCGAAATTTGTCAATGTATTAACTGTTCGAGTGTCCTTTTGATACTAATGTTATTGCTTGACATTCTATTCCATTGTTTTTCTTTCATAAAAATAATAATAATAAAATCATAGAAATCACCCATGCATTTAATCCCACAATCCTGATTGACTAAAACCACACTTATTTAATTATTAGTCTTTATGATTATACTGCACAAGAACTTCTATATAAGTCATGTTTTTATGTTGAAAATACTTTGGACCTTAAAACTCTTTGTAAACTTTTAAACATGTTTTCAAAACTTCAAAGAAGTTCCCTTTTTTATTTTTATTTTGAAGAATTTTGAGATCTTTAACTTTTTCGCTTTATTACTTTGAGAAGGATTTTTAACTTTTCTCTATTTATTTAGCTTCCTATTTTGAGAAGATTCTCAACTATTTCTTATTTATATAATTTTTCATTAAATTGATCTTCATATTTCTTAATTATTTTATATTTAAAAGTCGCTCTTATAATCGGTCAGTTTCAGTTCACGGTTCAAGTTCTAGAAGTGTCATTTCATGGTTATGTGGCCCTTAGAACTAGCCGAGGATCATCGTTTGTCATTTTATTTTATTATCAAGTTAGGGTTCTTGTTCCATATAGGGGATTGGCCCTGGATTTGACTGGTTTATGTTCAATTTTGACCGATTCTAGTTCAAGACTTGAACTGGCCTGTGCCCAAGGCTAATTTGATTTAATAGTTCACTAGTTTAGGGTTAGTTCGAGCTTAGTTCCGATTTTGACTAGTTTTCTTTGGTTTTAACCGGTTCAATTCTGGACTTGAATTGGCATGTGGCCTCAGCTAATTTAATAGATATCTTATCTTAAATTAATTAAATATAAAATTTATATTCGTAAGACCTACTTCTCATGCAATATATAGAGCACTTAAAATGTCCTATGACTTGCCAATAAAAGCTATAAAGTAATTGGTAAGTTTATAGCAAATCCACAACACTAATTTTCATAGCTATAATGAAAAGCCAGTAATTGTAGAAATTACAAATGACTTTTTTCAAGTGTCATTAGTATTAATCTTAAGCTATCATTATGAAAGAGGAATCTGACCAATCATTTTTAGGATTTTATCATGTTCATTCTATTACTTATAATGAAACTGAGAACCAAGATCTTGATTCAACATTTATAATAGCATGAACCAAAGGTTTTAAAGAAGAATATTAATGTCACACTTAAAAACAAGATAAGAAAATGAGTAATAATTAATAATTAGAATATCATAATATAATAATTTTGATAAGTTTAAAACACCGCAAAAGAAATAATATTGATTAGTTCAAAGTTCAAAGTTCAAAAAGAATCCAAAAGAGATTTAAAGTTTAAATTGGAAAAGCAATATTCCCAATTCATTCAACTCCTAAAAAATTTGGCTACATATTGTATTGATACTACAAAAATCATAATATAAATACGAAGAAATAAAATTGTATTCCTAATAATACAATAATAGAAATCTTCGTAAATGAAATAAATATCAAGCAAATGTGCATTTTCACTTCTAATATTTGGTGTAAGGAGCGAATTAGCCCTTAAGTTATTTTTCAACTATAAAAAACCTATAGTCTATGCCCCTTTTTCAACAGAAAGTTCAACTGCCATTAAATACAATTGATGTGGAAATTATTTTTTTAGAATAAAAAAATAAATCCTACTATAACTAATATATCAATAAATTAATATCTTAAAAAATAAAACTAATAATTTTTTTATGAAAAACTAGTAGTTTCTATTAAAAATTAAAAGAAATTACAATTACATTTTCTTTCAACCTCATCCATTCACCATCACTGCTGCTAGTACCATTACTACTACCACCATCGTCTCTCCACTATCCATAAAAACCACCACATCAATATTAAACTTTTCTCTAAATTTTGAATCATCTAAATCTCGCAAAACCAAACTCGGAAAAAAAATTATACATTGTATCTATTAAATCGCAAGACCAAACTCTGCCATTTTGTTATTGTTAAAGTTATCTATGTGATCGAAGAAGCCATAAAGAGGCCAAAGCCGCCGCAATAGAGGCCTTTCATGGGTTCATCACTTTTGATGAGAAGAAAGCGACGGAAGAAGACGCCTATTTGGTAGTGCAGGAGAGTGCTTTAAGTGCGATAAGCCTGGACAAAGATGAGGGCGCTTGGGTGAACGGGCAAAAAGTGGTGGATATGGGGGTAGAAATGAGAAGTATATTAGCGGTGGTGGAGGTGAGGGTGGTCGTATGGTCTTGATCCAAATGGAGTTTGATTTGGTGGGCATAACAAGGAATTCTAGGTAAAAGTATTTTTGTTTGTGGTATGCTACTTAGTGCTGAACTTTGAATTGGAAAATTTATAATCAGTCAACATGATATATTGCTTGTGTTCTATTGCAGCTGAGGAACTGGAGAATAGGTGTTGCTGTATGAATTATTGAAGGTTTTTGTTTTTGTTTCTTAATTATTTTATGTTAGTGCTAAGAAATCTTGATGGTCATCTCGTTGAATGCTATCTTGATTTCCATCCTACTAGATTAATTATATATGTTAATGCTAAGAAAAGAACTCCTTACAGATAGCTTTCGATGGTAGTAATGGTGGTTGGAGGCGATTGTTTGCAATGTGAAGGAGAGAGAAATGAGAATGATTTTATTTTTGTTTTTTATTGCAGTATATTCCGCATCACCATTTTAAGAATTTTATAGATATAGTTATTAACATAATTAGTCTATGTTAAATACTGAGTTGGAAAAATGGCATAGAATATAAGTTTTTAATAGTTTAAGAGTTTATTTGCACCTAAAAATAGTTTAAGTGCTAATAAACTTCTCGCACCAAACTTTAAGGACAAAAGTGCATGTTTTTTTCCGTAAATATCCTAAATACCCAGTCAAAACCCTGGTTTTAGGAGTGTTAACAAAGTTTTACACAAAATATAAATAACTTGGTCAACTAAGAATTCACATAATAAAAAAATCGAATAGTTGACTTCAAATTGTGACCCATTTCTAACCCTAAAGACGACAGGCCTACCTCAAGCCTAGAACATGAAAGTTGTATCACTGTTAATTAGCTTTTCCATGTCTTTTGAATTGCCTCAATCCAAGTTCTCTAAAGTAAATTATGCCTAAAATAATAAGCAGTGATCCATAACAGCGAACATGAAACTACGAATATCTTATATCACTGTTCTTTTAATAGAAATAAGATCTAGTTTGCCCCCTTAACCTATTAGAAAAGATTGAATTAATCCCTTTTGACTTCTTAGGACAATTTAATTCAAAATTTTATCTTCTTGGCTCAATTTATCCATTTTTTGGAGAGTGTGTTTCACCCTTTCTAATCGGAGAGTGATATAATAAAAAATATAAAAATATTAATTTTTTAATTAAAAACCACTACAAATTGAAGTATAAATAAATATATTTTAATTAAAATATTTAAGGTATGTTTAGATTATAGAATAGATTTTTAAGAATTATGAATTGTATTTTATTTGTTAACAGAGTGAGACTTCACTCTCTCAATTAAGAGGAAATTGAGCTAAAAAAGAAAAAGCAAAGTATGGACTGATTTGAACAAAAAAATATCAAAAGGGGTGAACTGATCTATTTTGAAAAGTTGGAGGGAAGAATTTAACTTTATTCCTTTTTAATATTTTAATTGTATTAGATGCAAAATTAGCAAGAATTACCAGGTTTTTCACTGTAATACTATATTTGAAAAAAAAAATTAAGACATAACTTTATAAAATCTTGAAAGAATTAGTTAAAATTATTTAAAAATTCAAAATTCAAATTTAATTTATAATTTAGCTTTAATTCTTAAAAGTATAACATTAGTTGTAAGATGAAAAGCAAAAGATATTACATAAATTGAGTAATTTGCTTTCACATGGGACTGAAGACTAAACCTAGGTACTAGTAAATTGGAGTAGCATCTATTTCTCTTTCGACTATATTTAATTTGATGTAATCAATGATGTAATGTAATAAATATAGGCAATATAACTATTTCATCACAACGTTTAATTGGTATATAAATAAAAGATGGATCGTAATATAATGACTATTTTATATTTGTTTAAATAGTTGTCTAAAGATATATTAAATGTAACGTTATAAAAAATTAATACTTTAATTATAATTATCAACTTTACATTTGTATAAAAATAATATAATTATGCATATAAAGAAAAAACATTCCTACAAGTTTAAAAAGCTCTAACTATTTATAATTTTAGAAAAATATTCAACACATGAATAATCACTAAATAAATGTAATTCGTATTATTTTTTAAATATTCTTTTTGTAGGGAAAATTTATGTCATTACAAGTATATAGAACTAAAAAAAGTAGAATTAAATATAAGAAGAAAACAACATTTCTATAAAAAGACAATTAATATATCTTTGGGCACATAACTTACATGTAACTTAACTCCAGGTTTTCTCTTTTTCTTTTTTTATATTTACTTTTGGTGGATCAATAGAAGCTATGTAAATGGAATCACATTTGTGATGATTTTGCAGGAAATTGGCCTTACGTCTAGCAATGTACTAAGGAATATGCATGCAATTCTCATTACATAGAATTGGAAAAAATTTACACAACCAAATAAAGGATTCAAATGTGAATGTAATTCTCATTCCCTTACATTAGTGATTACAGTACCAAACATGACCCAATATCTGAGGTGAAGGCTGGGAAATCTTTATTCGATTAAGTTCTACAGGTACTAGGGAGGTTCAAACTCGGATAAAAACTGGTTAAATATAGAATCAGACTCTAACCGATTCAAAATATTGTTAATATATGGGAAATCTCCTACACTTTACTAAAATTATGACATCTGTTTTTTTTTCAGTTGTTAGTAACTGGTAACAGATGAATGTTAATCCTCTGCTATTATTGTTAGTGTTACCCTTTGCTAGAATTCGTTGATCATTGTAATTGACATGCTAAGTGCCATTTTGAATTGACAAAGATTTGGCATTTCATATATTTGATATATTAAATGAATTTTTCTACTGAATTTTCATTACATAGGAAACTATCTTTTCTTTCGTTTTTTATGATAAGAAGTTCAAAGGCATATAAATTGGACTGGGTCCATTAAAGCTATAGAAAACTCTTAACGCATAGGCTTATTACTTTCTTGTTCCGGGTTGGCATCAAATGCAGGCATTTAAGCAGTATAATATTCAAGTAACAATTACTTTCCTTCCACTGTCCAAACCCAATTCATAATTATACAAATTTCATGCTTCATTATTCCCAAAGGAATTATTTATGTGCATTCAACAAAATGGTTAAATATCATTCTGTGCTCCCTCCATAATTTTTATCTAAACATTTACAGGCACTATATATATTTATATCTGGAAGTGACATATTTTAGGTGTTCCTCACGGAATTTTTTTAAAAAATAAAAGATAAAAGAAAAATCTCCAAAATGATCGATGACTATAGCCTCTACCTTCCTGACATTAGATTGACAAGAGCTTGATTTTCATAGAAGGAGCCAACATCCCAATCCTCCGTTGAGGATGAAAGGGTCATTAAGGCAACAACAATAGATCTCATACTTGGACGTAGTTGAGGATTCTCTTGTGTGCATGCCTTGGCAAGCTGTGCCATCTGCAACAAAAATTTGCCACAGCTTTAGGACATATTAAACCTGAGAAAGAAAATGTTAATACTACATATATCTGTAGGAAGAGAATCTTACTTTTCGGACTGAATCAAGCGGATAGTTATCTCCTAGCCTAGGGTCAACCAATTTGCGAACATCTTCTTTAGGATCAGGCTGATTAAGAACATCCTCAAACTGCAGAGCACAGCATAAACATTAGCGTCATCTAATAGACATTTTCTGAAAATCGTTCCTTTGTACAAGAAACCTCACATGCTATACACTGTGAATCACGATTGATGGGGTATCAAATTGTATATCCTAACAGTGTCTCATATAGCTTGCAAAGCAATTGAACTATGCCCCGATCACAAATTGGTATTTGTCGACTTCAGAGATAGCATAGAAGTTGTAGTTTAACTTGTCTGGTTTAGTGCCATTCAACTTTTAATATTGCTAGACTTCTGGTAACTTCTGTATGTATTTACACTATAAAATTAATTGACATAAAGAAGGATGGTAGAAAACTAACCAAAGCAACAAGGCCCCTTGATTCAGCACTAGAACTGTTTCCCTTGACGATAGCTTCCTTGGCAGATATAAGTTCATAAAGGACAACCCCAAGGGCATAGACATCGACTTTCGGAGAAACATCGCCATATTGAGCGTACCTGAAGACAAACATGAGAATTTTAATCCATGACAAATAAATGTGTTCCAGCAGCTTTCCTTAACCCATCGGGTTAGATTGTGGATTGCATTAATTCTTATACACTCAACATGCCATAAAATTCTCTGGGTGAGGCTGAGGCTGACTATAGTAGCTTCATAAACATACTGAGCATACTTCTAACTCTTAGTATTATATTCATGTTTCCCAAAACCATCATTCTCCCTAATGTATCAGTCATAATCATTTGCTCTTCCCAGATATTCTGGATACAAGACTTCATTACCAAATTGATTCTGTGGTTTCCCTAAATTCAGAGAAACCAATCAACATGCTATTCATAAATCTTTTTCTGAATCCTAGGCCTCAAAACTATTGCACTTACAGATATATAGACAAGAATAAGATAATTAAACCACATATTAATTGCTCAAGCACAGATCTTCAGGATCTCTGTTTAAATCATTATGTACAAGAAGAAATTATGAAGAACAGCTAGATAAGCAAGTTGTAAAGCAAAATTTGGATTACTCATGAAGCTTAATGCTGAGATTTGAATTTCATGTTAAATTAAGAAATTATCTTACTCTGGTGGCATGTATCCAAATGTACCCACAAGACGTGTGGGAAGGGATGCACTTCCAACCTCAGTGAGCTTAGTCAAACCAAAATCTGCAACCTGTATTATGGAGGACTTAGTATAACCATTTAAAAGGCTTTGAGATGGAGAATAATCACAACAAAGATGGTGATACAACCTTTCCACGGAAATTCTTGTCGATCAATATGTTTGCTGACTTAATATCACGATGAATATAAACAGGAACAGTGTGCTCGTGGATATATTCAAGTCCTCTGGCTGAATCAAGGGCAATTTGCACCCTAGTAGACCATGGCAATGGATCCCTCCCTACAAAAAAGTAACATTGCTATCACTATTTACATTAGCTAAGACCAGAAATTATCTACAGAATGCAGATAGCCTCACCAGAGCCATGCAAATGTTGGCTTAAGTTTCCATTCTCAATGTATTCATAAACTAGGAAAAGAGAACCCTCAACACAATATCCAATCAGTCGCACCTGCATCGAGTATAGATAACATTAAGAAGAGATAACAGGTAATACAAAATTTACCATGTCATCCATGCAATTGGAGTTTGCAAAGTTACAATTACAGATAGAACTATTGCATCAACTAATACAGCTCTCAAAAATGTTAATAAATAGTTAACTAACTTCTGCCAATCCTTCTAGCAGGACCTATGAATTATCCAACTAATTTTGAACTCTAACCATGAAACATTAACTGATTAAAATACCTTTAAGCAATAAATACCAAGTATATGCTTTGTGCTTCTAAAGGTCTGATATTTTCCAGACATGACAAGAAGTGCACTTCTTGACTATCATTCTACATGTCTGAAATCTGGTGCCTCAAATGTAAATTCTAATATTTTTGTTTGTGGTAAACATTGGACTACATCTTGCACTGCCATGGTCAATAGAAACATGGAGATCAAGATGCTATTGCCTAGCAAAGAACATGTAGTTTGGGCATGTGGGGAGCAGTAAACTACTCATATCAGCACTCATGTACTGAGACGAGGTATAGTAATTTATCCGAAAGCAGGGACTTTAGACTGTTTGACTGTTCTTACTAAGACCATACAAATAACCAACAGAAATTTGCCAAATGTCAAAACAGATAAATCTGGAATAGTTTTAACTTCATTACTTCTACATGGACAGTGAGTGACATATGGATACTCGTATAATGCTGACAGGTATAAAATGTTCAAGCAAGAACTTGGTATTTGTATTAAAAGCTGATGTGTAAACAAATTAAACAAACAATTAATTTGCCTCTTCTAACAGAATTATAATGGTCAATTTAGTTGAATTTGGATTACAACTATTAAGAGTAAATATCGACATAAATATATATTTCACTAGATTAGAACCCTTAAATAAAAGGAAAAGAGAAAAAAAAGATCAAGCTTGTAAGAGATCCCAAATAGCTAAAAGAATAAGAAACTCAAATAACTTATAAGTGCTAGGTAAAACCAACCAAGTGGCTAGTTCTAGTCATTTTGGTGTTGGTTGAACCTAAGTCCAAATTTATCAATAGGTTTAACACTTCTTCCGTTCACTTAATTCCCACCTTAATCAATTAATTCAATTTCTAATATGAAAGAACCGTTCTACCCAAAAAAACTTAAGCTGTTAGGTGAAGCCCCAAGAACAGGTTTATATCTCCAATACACTCCCCCATGCAACAGTCCATTATTTACAGTGTGGACAAGCACAAGCACAAGCCCACTTTACTTTGCTGGAATATTTAATAAATAATACAGGAGTGGCTGAGGACTGAACTCTAGACCATTCAACCATAGAGGCTCTGAAATTAAGAAACCATTTCACTAAAAAGCCTAAGTCACTAAAAAGCCTAAGTTGTTAGCTGAGGCCCTAAGAATAGTTTTATATCTCCAATAAAGCGTAGTAAAAAACACCGTACAGCCAACTAGTTCTATATAGTTTGTAAGATAGACATAAACAGCAATTGAATTTCTAGGAAGGGCAAAACATTACTCCAAAACCCATGTTATAACAAAATGATATATATATGCTCAACTAAAGGTAATTGTTATACACAAGGTAACAAGAATTCTTGTATCCAAGAGAGAAAGAGTACCAGATTCAAGTGATGAACATGTGTTAGAACCTTTAGTTCAGCAAAAAATTCTTTTGAAGCTTGCATGTCCATCTTCTTGATTGCAGCTTTCTGTATAGTAAGTCAAATATATGGGTTGAAAAGCAAAAGATTTATTACTACAAAAAGAAAAGCAATCATTAACATATGCTTCTACCACCAAAGATAAAGAACATACCCACCAACTAAATTGTTATAAATTATTAAAATTTTCATTAAAATTATTTTCTAATTTATAACATTCATTCTCATTTGGATCTGATCACTATCTAACAAATATATCCTATTAAAAATAAAAATAAATTTCTTAGAATTCAAAGTTTTATTATCACATTTCTCAATGTTATATTAAAATAGACGGGAAAAGAAAGGAAAGATGTAAACAAGGCTCATGGTCTTTGGGGAAAATTTTCTATTGGTGACAGATCCTTGGCAAGACCATATATTTGCATGTGATATTATATGCATATTTGCAAGTAGGACTCCATCAGAGATTAGAACTATTCAAAATTATTTAAATCAGAACTATTCACAATTATTTAAATCAAAACTATAACTAGAGGATTTGATTTTTATGCAAACATTTTAGAAAGTAATACAGGCTTTTCAGTCCATCCAAATGTTTTCCTTTCCCTATTATATGTAATATCGATAGAGAGATTGTACTATAAATGGCATATTTAAATGATCTCCGAGCTAAATGGATCAAATAGCAAACACATTTTAAATCTATCCCCCGCTGGTTTATATATGTGGTAAGAGTCCCATTTTGACAGTGATTATGACTTGTATGATTCAAAAACAGAACAAAAGCATGGTGTCCACTTGTCTTAAGCAACAGCCAAGATGACGAATTACCTAACAGAAATTATAATAAGAAAAATTGCATGCATTTCATCAAAAATGATTTAAAAGAAATAAAGACTGGTTTGACTCCTGACCTCGCCTCTAAGTTCTGCATAGTATACAGACCCAAAGCCACCTTGGCCAATCTTATTAGCCAAACTGAAGTTATCAGTAGCCAGGGCAAGTTCTTCATATGAAAACTCGACTGACTTGTCCACGGTTATGCCCGTAAGGCCTGGAGATGGTGCCAAACCAGTTGATTCCACAGGCTTGTCTGAGTTACTTCCAGGACCTTGTGAAAAGAGGAAGGGAAAGATAAAATATTGAACAAGTCTAATCATCTTTACCAATTCATTTTCTTCAGAGAAATAATTAGTAAAAGAAATCATTAAGTTTCATGTATCTATAACATACAAAGCAAAAAGGGGAAAAGATAATGGAGCATAAAGACCACTATACTATAGAACACGAAAATGAAGACACCTATCTAATAAGTAGTTCTTAAAGAAGAAACAAGTAAATTAAAAAATTAAACAAATTATTAATCAATTACAAAATTAACAAATTATTAATACAAGTAATTCTTATATTAATAGAAAAAAACAATCTTATCATACAAACATCATGAAATAAGTAATTCTCATTATGTACAAATGAACAACCTATAATGCATGTGTTGTTTTTATATACATGGATGGGAATAATACTCTGAAAGGATGAAAAACAAGAATTAAATATTGAAAAGATTGACAAAAGAGGAGTATTAGTATTTTTCATCGACCTAAGCCATAGTATAGGGAACGGAGAAAAGCTGGTGGAAAGGAGGGGAGAAAGGGGGGGAGGGAATCAAGTTTTCCCTCTTTTAGAAAGAAAAGGAAAGGAAATAAAATGGTCAATCAATAAACATAATCATCAAACCCCACAAAAGTTGTTCCCATTTTGGGTTAAAACAGGGGGAAAGTGGGTTTTACAGTACATGCCATTCAACCTTTTCATCCTGTAAAAACTATGAAGCTATCATAGTTAATATAACTTAAAAAGGTAACCACTCCAAATTCTTTTCCTCCATTTTAACCAGTCCTAAACAAGAGAGGAGAAAAGGGTATTCACTCACTTCATATTCCCCATCTTTCCCTTTTTATTCCCCTCCCTTTGTCTATCTGCCCCACAGTTTTCCCAAAGGAATGGTTAATGTGTATGATATATAAAATATTAAGAAGAAGAAAAAATAGGAGAGATAGGAGAGAGAGATTTTTGTAAAGAGAAAAATGTACAACTAAAAAATAAGATATGAACAAAATAATTCCTGAATTCTTATTATCGCAAACAAATAAGATCAATATCTGTTAGAATCTTTACCTAAAAAATATACATTTCTTTTATCCCAGAAGTCTTGACAGGCAGCATTAACAAGTGAGAATGTTGTTCCTAACGTTACCACATTGGCTTAAGACCATAGTACAAATGAAATACCTTTTTCTGAAATTCCGGAGAAAGAAATGAACGAAAATTAAAATACCTTGTAATGCATGAGCAGAGATATCTTGAGACAGCAATGCCCCCTTCACCTTCTTCTTTCTGTAAAGTCCAAAGTACATACAAACTGCAACCAACACCACCACAGCCGCAGCAGCAATGCAAATTCCAGCAATAGCTCCACCTGATATTCCTGCTTATATTAAAACTATAAATGTAAGCTTAATAAGCTTAATCATCAAAGAAGTCCTTAATTTGTAGAGAAGGCCAAAACAAACAACCTGTGCTGCAAAACGGAAAAAGAACAAACGAATGAAAAGAAATAAAAACAACATCGATTTAACAATCCGTAAGACATGGATAAAAGATTAAAATAAACATAAGAAAATGCAGCAACCAAAATTACCTTGAAGTCAGGGGCCGGTAGCTATTATTTAAATCTGCAAAATATATGAAGAGTTTCCAGTCAATTATTCAGAAGCATGTCACAGCAGACAACTAAAAATGTAATTTTCAGTTTTCACAATTGCATCCAAAAGCATAAGAGCTTAACAACAAAATTAAACAGAAATGACCTTGTCCAGGAATATAAACCAAGCCACTTCCTCGGCTAAAATTAACACCAGGATTATAACTCTGAAGCAAATCAGCACGAATACTAGTCTGATTAGCAATAGACTCCAACGAATCCTCAGGCCGAAGCGGATATGTGATAAACAAACCATAATCCTTAGAAATTTGACTATTTCCACACGAGCAATTGACCGTCACGTTAAGTATACCGGTATCAGGTATATTAGTAGGAGGATAGCTGTTCAACTGGCTCAACCAAGAAACCGTGGTTAGATTAGAATAGTACTTTTCAGCAACGACCAGATAGGTGTCGCCTGATCTGACGTCGTAGTTGAAGACGTGGCCAAGGAATTCACCGTCGATGCAACCGCAGGGGAAAGGGAGGTTGATCCTGATGAAGGATGGGAGACTGTCCTTGTTAGAGACTTGGTCGCTGTTGTATGTCACGATGGTATCGGGCGAGTCCAAAATACTTGATTTCATGACCTCGGCTATGAAGGAAGTATTTGCCTCTTGCCAGACGTAGTATGAGGCGAATGCTAAATCGCAGCCTCTGGTGCATTTGGAGTGTGCAGTGCTGGCGAGAGAGAGAATGAGTGGAACTAGTAATGATAATAACCCTAATTTCGGATACATTGGAGCTCGACTGATTTGAAGAAGAAGAAGAAGAAGAAGAAGAGAAGGAGGAATTGAAGGAAGTGTTTGGTTTTGATTTTGAATTTAGATATTTTTTTCAATATGGTGGAACGTTGACTGGGAATTTGTGGGGTACTTAAATGAAAAGGGTGCAATATTATTAATAGTTGGTGATGGGGATGATTAAGGGTTGTTGAAAAGGACATTTTGTTGGATTAACTATTCAGAAATGGATAAATTGAGGCTGCCGTGTTCTGAATTTTGTTAAGAGTGGAGGGATAGTACTCGCAGCAATAAATTCCCGCTGTTTTCTTCTGTTCCACTTCTTAACCGGTTGGTCGTTGCTTCCCACGGGCGGCGGCTGCCTTTCAGGATTTGGGGTCTTATTAGGCCTTAATGCCTCCCAGTCTGCGACGGATTAGTAGTGGGCCTTAATGTTGTACTGTTTTTATGGATAGTCTTTTGAGAGGTAAAAATACCTTAATATTAATAAAAAGATATTATTTTTATTGTATAATTTTTTTAAAACATACTGTTTTTAATTTTAAAAAAAATTACAATGCGTTTTTCTTTTAGTTATTTTATCAGAAAATATTTTTAAAAAATTTAAAAAAACCAAAAACATATTTTTAAAAAAATTTCTTTTAATGTTTTCATACAATAAAAATTAAAAAACTTTACACTGTATTTTTTATAAAAAAATAATAAAAAATAAATATTTTTATTATCTTTTATAAAAATATTATATATCATATTTTATACGAACAAATATTAATACAAATAAAAATAAAATATATATTTTACTTAATTTTAATGAATTATATTTTATCTAATTTCACATGTAGAAAATACTATTGCAATATTTTTTTAACTGAAAGTACTCTTACAAGTTTCTAGAATAATGAGGGAGGGATGTGAGCGAAACTCTCTTATCACTTTTTTTTATTAATTCACCTCATCTAATTTTTCAATCTAATAAATTGTTATCTATTCAATAAATTAAATTCAAATTTTTTATTTAATTTCTTTAGAAATTTTGCACTTTTATAATAATTCTCTAAAAAATTTATGTTAAATTATTAATAGTAAAAAAAATATTGTTATTCACAATAAAAAAATATTTTTAAAATTAAAATTAAAATAGTACATTTACTTTTATTTAGTTATTAAGAAAGAGAATATATAAAAGAATTTAACTTATTAAATAGGTAGAAATTATTTGTAATACCCGAAATTTTAATTAATAAATAAATTTTTATTTAAATTAATTTAATTTAATTTTTATTTGGTTTAATTGGAATGATTTAAATATAATTTTGAATTTTAATGCTAAACAAATAAATGAGTTATTTTCTATATCCAATTAATTTGATTTTTAAGAAATTAATTAAGTAAAATCCTTTGAGAAATAAATTATATTTTTGGTTATTCGAAATTTTCCCCTAAATGCATATATATATATAAATAAAATTATATATTGGAAAATTATGGAAAATTTTGTAAAGGATGTTTTTATAAAAGAATTTTTGGGGAAATTGGTATTTTAATTAGCTAGTGGTATTAAATTTCAAATTGGAAAATAGTTAGCAATTTGATTAATCAAATTAATTGTGTGTTAGGACTAAATTGAATATTTATTTTGGGATAAGGATTAAAAGAATAATTTTATTATTATGAGGTTTTAATGGAAATTTGTATGTTTGGTATTTTTGTAATTAAATATGTCGTAAGGGCTTTTTGATAATTTTATATTTAAAAGCAAGGGTGTATATGTAATTATATATTTTCAATAATTCTAATTTGGCCTAAATTACTTAGTTAGGGGCTTAATTAAAAGGCTAAAGAAAAGTTGGGGTTAATTGGAAATTTTACGGGAAAAAATTGTTTTAATTAAAAAAGTTGAGGGATCAAAAGGTAAGGAACAAAATTTGAGGGATCAAAAGCCGATATGGAGAGGAAAAGAAAGAAAAGAAAGAAGAAAGAAAAGAAGAAAAGAAAAAAGAGAAGAGGAAGAAGGGAGGAAGGCGGCATCGTCCGGTAGGCGCTCTAGAGACACGCTGGCGGCCGAGGGTGCCGCTTCACAAGTCTAGCAGCGGCCATGTTAGAAAAAAAAAGAGGGGGGGGCACTGTGGTTGTCGGCACCGTTCCGATCGTTTCCGACGTCCTTTGGCAGCGAGGTCGGTCTTGTTTTGACCGGTGAGTTGAGGGATTCCTTTTGGTGGCAGCGACGTCGGCTTCGGTGGCTGGAGGAGGGAGTTTCGGCGAGGTGTTGACAACGGTATTTTTCGGCGAGCTCCGGCGATGGATGGATGATTGGAGGACGTATCCGAACTCTCCTCAGCTCAAGCTTCGCAATGGCACCGGTTTCGTGGCGATCGAACTCCGTTTGCAAATTGACGGCCGAGATCGTCTATAAATCCCTTCGGATGATCGGGGGTGGATCGGAAAATCGGAGGCGGAGATCGTCATCAGTGCGTCGTTCCGAGTCCGTTGGTGTGTTCAAATCGACGATCGGACTCCGACGGTTGGAGGCGAGTCGGACCGAGCGATCAAGCGTCTCGGTAATTTTTCTCTGGCCCGTAGGTTTTGAAATTCTCTAGTTTATTATATGCTTATTGATTTGTCTTGAGTATAGATAATATTTGTGTGTTAAAATAATTATTTGTCGGACTGTCTACTATAGTCGTGATTTGTGTTGTATGGGGGAGTCGGGAAAGATAGTGAAGTCTTGGGGACCCGACTCCCATTATATTAAATTGTTGAATATTTGAAGTGTTTTTCTGGCAGGTTCTGGACCCATTTTACGAGGGGTAAACGTCCGTATTGTAGGGGAGGTTCTGCCGAATTTTCGGTAGAATTTACCCGAATTGAGATTCTTAGACAGTCAGTCCTTGGAAACTAGACCTAGGGTTAATTGTCAACTGTTTTAGCGTTATTGATAAATTTTTTTCGTGATTAGATAAATCCGTCAGTTCGGCTCGCTCCACCCGAGGCATCGGAGCAGAGCTAGTAGATCGTCAAAACTGTAAGTTAAAGTCATATATTTACTTACGTGTGTCATGTTAATATTTTACACGATATCTCTAATTTAATGATTAATACTTTGATTATTCAGTTATGTACTGTTTATATATGTTTCATTTTTCTGCATTATGATTTTATCGATTTTGTGTTGACTCGAGATGGGACGGCAGTAGGACATTTTATTTTGATGAGTGCACTGGTATGAATCCGAGAGTGATGGAAAAAGGGTAAATTGATAAATTTAAAAAGGTAAGTTAGGACTTGTCCTGGTTGAGCGTCGCTCTCTGGCTTAGTAGAGTGTGTTTGCCGGAGTAAAGGTCCCTGGTCGAGCATTGCTCTCTAGGCGCCGGCTTATATGGAAACCTAAGTGACCAGACTAGAGTTAAGGATCCTGGTCGAGCTTCGCTCTCTGGGCGCCAGTTCTGTTAGAATGAGAAAGTCGAGATGTTAGTGTTGAGAGTAGGATTCTGTTGAGGTATCCCATCCCATTGTATGTGAAGGTTATATTTTTACTTTTATTAAGCATGATATGACACGAATATTGTTGCATGACTTAATATTTATTCAAATTAAATTAATGTATTATTGAAGTGTTCGAAATTATTTTTGGGGTATATAGTTTTAACTCACTCTCGAGACTGACAGTATTAAATTTACTGTTTTTCATATCTATGTTTGTTAGTCTTCCCACGGCCCTTATCAAGCAACCCGACTCCTTCATCATCGGGTGATATGTTTGATTTGGTATGCTGACTTGTAAAAATCTAGATTCTCTGCAGTAAAATAGTAAACTTATCAGTTGTAATTTTATGTATCTCGCCTAATTTTTTTGGCAGACTGAATTAAATATGTAAAATTTAATGGTTAAGATAAATTGTGGCATCAATAATTTTAGATGAGATTTATTTAAGTCAATGAGTGTCAGGTTTACTACGGAATTCGGTGGCCTTACGCCTACCCATTCCCTAATACCAGTCACAGACCCACAAATCGAGTCGTGATATTGTTAGATTAAAAAATTAGATAAAATAAAATCACCAAAAATCGACCGATTATGGAAGAGAGCAACAAAAAGAAGAGATCATTCCTCTGCATAAAAATATTGCTTTTATACGGCAAAGTGGCTTAAGATACTTGAAGGAGCTTGGCTTAAGATACTTGAAGGAGCTGTGACAAATATTGGAGATTTGCATAACTGAATCAGTCTATAATATTGATAAACGACAAGCTGATGAGCAGAAATTGCAAAGAGACAGCTATGAATACATGAGATTAAACATCGGTCACTAGTTTTTATTTATTTTTGAGAATTTTAGGAAACTTTAAAAAATATATATATATATATATATATATATTTAATTGGATCTCCTATTTTGAGAAAAAATTTAAATTTTTTATTTATTTTACTTTTTAATTATAGATGATTCTAAACTTTTTCGATTATGTAGTCTTGTTTATTATATTAATATTCTTAATTCTTAGTAGTTTTATATTTAAAAGTCTCTCTCTCTCTATATATATATATATATATTTTTTTTTTCAATATTATCTTTTTCTTGATCTATAGTAAATAGTTATTTTCTTAAAATCTAATAAATATCAGCTAGTAATTTAATAGAAAAATATGCAATATAGTATTTATTAGGCCTAATTATAAATTAAATTTTTAATTTTATACTTTTTAATAATTTTATCCAATTGTTTCAAAATTTTAAAATAAATACTCATTTTTTTAATTTTTTTTTTCAAAAATACTTTCCGATACCAATTTTTAAAGTTTCACGGTGAAAAAAATGATATAAGAAGTTGATTGTCTTATTAAAAAAATAATAATTATGAACCAGCAAAAATAGTTTATCATAAACTTAATAATATGACCATTAAATATTGAATGTATGTATATTTTTCACATATTTTACATTTAAATGCAACAATTTTTTTATTAACTCACTAATTTTTATGTTAATAAGCATAATTAACTTGCCAAGTCAATTTTCTCATTGTAATATTTTAAAAGTTGTTACCAATAAATATTTTTAAAAATAAACTGAAAGCATAAGTATTTGTTTTAAAATTTTAAAATAATTAGGTAAAATTGTTAAAAAACATAAATTTAAGGATTTAATTAGTAATTATGCCTATTTATTATATGCGAACATAATTAATGATATTAATTATATCTTATTTATATTTTTTATGATGACAAAAGACAATGATACAATAGATATAGAATAATTATCTATTTTTATATTTTAATCTTTTTATAAATAATTATTACTTATTTAAATACTATGTAAGAATATTAGCATAACTTCTAAGTATTGGATTATATATATATAAATATTCATTCATTTTCTAAATTTTTTAAAAATTCTATATTTCTTTTTGGTGCCCTGTCGTGTAGTGTTTTTCATTCTTACATTGAGTTGGCTAATTCTTAAGTCGGAGAGAATGGAGAAAACGCGGTTCAAATGATTTGGTTTCAAAAAGATGCAGGGGAGATCCATTTCAACCAAAGTAAAGGTTGTGCCGTGTTAGACGAAGAAAGCAGATACAGCTTCGAGTCAAGAAATGAAGCTGCTTAGGAATTTAACAAAGTGGGGATGTACATAATTCTTGATTCTGCTCAGGGAAGTCTACTACTTGTCGAATTACACAACCGTTCTTGTCCAATTTGTGTCTAAATAATCTAACGGAGTCTGAACTTATTGTCAACTATCAAGGTTTCACAAGTCTCCTTTTTTTCTTTTTTTGTCCATGATCATTCTAGTTTCTCTTATAATATTTTAATAACAAAGCGCTTTCCTATATCTGTTAACAAGTTGTTTAATTTTAAAATTAAAATGCTGCAAAAAAAGTAATCTCAACAGTGTTCTTAGGCCCCATAACTAATCACCATAAGACGATCAGTGATCAGTAACCCACATAGTCTTATTATATAAAAAAGATAACTTTATAAAACAAAAAAGTATCATAACTGAATTACCTTTGCCTGGAACATAAACCAAACCGCTCCCACTGCTAAAGTCAGCACCTTCATTGTACCTCTGCAACAGATCAACCGAAACATTGGCTTCCCTCGCAATCGATTCCATGCTGTCTCCGATCCGAAGCGGATACGTAACGAACAGCCCGTAATCCTTTGAAACGGACCCATCTCCGCATGAGCAATTAACTGCCACGTTAAGCACGCCACTGTCAGGTATATTATTCTCAGGATAGCTATTAGACTTCTTCAGCCACGGAACATCCGTCAAGTTCGCATATGTCTCATTCGCGAGGGCGCCGTATGTGACGCCAGAGCGAAGATTGTAATGGAACACGTGGCCGAGGAATTCACCGCCGACGCAATCGCAGGAGAAGGGAATGTTGATTCTGGTTAAAGCAGGAAGTCTATCTTGGTCAGGGATTTGGTCTTTATTGTAATCAACGATTGTGTCGGCAGATTGTAAAATATCGGAGCTGAAATATTCGGCTATGAAGGACAATGTTGCGCCTGGGAGGACGTAGTATGATGCGTAAGCTAAATCGCAGCCTCTCTCGCATCTTGATGATGATGGGATGGAGAAGGAAAGTGAGAGTAACAGCAATAACCCTAATTCGGGATTCAATTTGGGGTTAAAACTGTAAAAGAGAAAAGAGAACATTTGGTGATGGTGATGAAATATTGTGATGGTGTTGCTGCTATGGAGAGTTGACTTGGTGGATATCTGTTGTTGAAGGAGACATTATTTTAGGAATTAAACAAAGACTCAAGAAATTTGAGTAATTGATGTTTGGTTGTCGCTTTCTTTCTGTGTTTTGCATCCTTGGAGAATACGAAATGGAAACTTCCGGCTATCTTTTGGTTAAGACTACACTGGCTTCTTGTTTTGTTTTCTTTCTTTCTTTTTTAAATAAGTTTATAACATATGATTTTTTTTTTTTTATATAACATTTGATTTTCTGTATATATATATAATATATGGCATTAAAGAGCTTTGTTTCTTGAATAAATTGAATTGATTTATTATAAACATGCTCTTGGTTTTCTTATGAACTATATCTTTTCTGATTTATTAATTATGATTCCTAAGAATTTTGTTAAACTATTAATTTCATAATATCAAGTTCAATAGAAAGGATGAATCTAATAGAATATGATTCCTAAAACAATTCCAACATGTTATTTTAATAATAAAAATTGAATCAATAATGTCTTTTACCATATGAAATGGTGGTCTAATGGTTGAAACTAATTCATCCACTTATAAAAATTTAAATTTAAATTTTAGAATATGATTTCTAAAATATTTTCAAAATGTTAATTTAATAATAAGAATTAAATCAATAATACCATTCTACCGTATAAAATGATAATCTAATAATCAAAATATTTTCATGCACTTATAGAAAATTTAAATTTGAATTTCAGAGAAAATAATTTTAAAAATTACATTATAATATTAGGTTAGAGTTCGATCTCAAGCTAGCAAAACATTGCTACCACTAATTACCTCTCTCTCTCTTCTATCCATTATTTTAAAAGAAAAAGGGAGTGTAGCTTCAATACTATTCGATCCTTATTTGTTCAACAAAAAGGGTTTACTTTCAATAGTATTATTCTACCGTTAAATTATGGGGTACTCTCCTGTAACAACAAAGTATAAATACTCTTGGAGTTGGAAAATCTGTGTATGTTATATAATTATATTATGGCCATTCATTAGTGAAGCCGGCAACCCGATGGAGTAGTCATTTAATTCAAAATTATTGACGACAACTTTTCACACAAAAGAAGAGGAGCAACGGTACATATAATGACTAATTATATAAATAATTATGTAATGATTAATTAAGTAATTATCTTTTGTGACTCATTTACTCATTACTTAGGTTGTTTTTAATTTTATGTTATTAAATATTTATTTAGTTATTATAAAAATATTTATGAAATAACTCCTTAAACTAAAAAGAAGAATTACTTATATTTTGACTTCTTGTCCTCTTTCAATTATCATTTTTTTCTTGTTTTTAGTGACCGTACGACGCCTTATTATATTGATCTTGCTTTTAAATTCTGAACATATCTTTGATTCATCGTACTTTTCTTGGCTTCACAAGCTAAAACCATTCTTTTCTTTTTTTTGGTTTAGTAATTTAATGTATAATTTAGAGCACCCGCCCAATATGATTTTTGATGGCAAGACATTATCTCAAGAATTTTAACACATTTACATATATAAGGTTTGAATTTGAGACTTTAATTGAACTAGAAAAGATTCTTACCGTCTTATTTACACGCTCTTGGATTAAGATCATTCTTCAATTTCAATTAATATTATAGATAATGTGGATATACTGGAATGACACTTAAATTGTTATTACAAAATATATATAGCTGGCTTTAGATATTATGCATGGCTAGCATCCTATAATGTCCAACTGGGTGCATCTAATTAAACGGTAATATAAGATGAAGAAAGGGATTTAGTATGGCAAAGAAATTTATATAGAAGCTCTGAGATTTATTTAAAAGTATTCATGTGGAAGCTACTATCCAATGCTTAGAGCTCCATTCTTTATCACCGACTTCGGCTTGGAAAAAATATCTCATGGCATTGTTGTGGAGCGTTTGAGACTACTATGCAGTATATGCTTTTTCATATCTCGTTTGCCCCAACGAGTTTGAGAGCTTTCCTACTCAAGTTTCCTTTCTACTCATTTCATGCATATTGACATCTTAGACTATTGTGTGAGTCTAGTGAGGGATCTTTATCACCTTCGTTGATTTTAGAAACATCTAAAAAAAGATGACTTTTACTATGGCAGATTTTGAAAGGCCAAAATGATTGTCGTTCTCAATTAGAAATGGATATAAAAACACTAAAGTTCTTTTCCGAGTAAATAAGGATTTTGAGTATAGCCTTGCTACTTGAGTTTCTTCATCAGATTTTCCTACTCATTCTTTGTGTTCAATTCAAAAAACTCCAACTTTACCATGTTGGATTAAAATTAACTCTAACGCTGCTACTATTGTGCCTTTTTCCACTGGAAGTATGAGTTTTATAGCTCACAATTTGCATGACCACAATATAGGTTTTAGGTATAAATTTTTTTGCCCATCTTACAACATCTTTTACTTTATAAAATAAAAAATTCTTATTTAGACCTATTGTATACACTATAATGAATAGAAGAATGACACGTATGTATAAACTTGACAAAAAGCATAATTGGGCCCTTGAACGTTAATATTTTTTGTAGTTAAGCCCTTTATGTTTTCAAACATTGAATTGGGCCCTTATGCCTAATAAATTCAGTGTCACGTGGACCTTTAGTTAACACCCAGCCTAAAAATTCTAACTTCGTTAAAGTTTATAATAGAAAATGATTTTCCAAAATTTCGACAAGAAAAGGAAAGGGGTAGAAGTGAGGCATTTCATTCTTGGGTTAGGGTTATCAACCTGTTTGATTTTAAGGAAGAAATAATTTTTCTTTCCAATTGAAACCCTTTTGTGAAGATTTTGAGTAATGGCTTCTCAATCAGAAAGAGGAATAGCATTTCAAAGCCAAAATCAAAGCACATACGTCGTTGGCAGTAGTTCTAGGAATCCTTTAAGCTTAAAATATATGTGTGGCGAGAGATTGAAGTTGATGATACCAAGGACAAATAACAATAGAGAGAAAATTCTGAAAATGTCCTTATGGAGGGGTAATTAAGTTATTTATTTTGCAATTTTTTGGTTTGAAGTGAGAAGTGATATTTTTCTTATTTTTGTTATGCAGTCCCACTATGATAATTTGTAGTGGTATGATGATTGGATTAGTGAATGCAATATGATGCTATTAGAAGAAGTAAGGGAAATGAATAAGCTTACAAGGTTGTCTCATATGCTTAACCCTGAGATGTAAAAAATGAAATGTAGCTTGTGAAGGATGATTTTAACGCTCAAATTAAGGGGTTTCAGTCTGAGTTAAGGGGAAAAATTGAAGCTGCTAAGAAAGATATGCAAATGGTCACTTCAAGTATAATTGAGGCTATCAAGTAAGAGACTGTGCTATTGCTGGTCAACCTTATGGAGGTTACTCAAAATATGCAAGCTTTGAAGAGAAGCAGGGATTTGTATAAGTCTTTAATTCTTTGTTAGTTTGGCAATTACAATATATGCTAAGTTTTTACTATATATGTATTGTAATTCCCTAACTATTATGCTATTATAATCCTTTTGCCTTTGTTAATGACTAAAGCAGTTGGTATTAGTAATATAATCTTGAAATTTTCTATTATTAATGTTGAAGACAGTTAGTGTTTCTATTATTTTTGAATTACCTATGTCAATAATTGGTTAGGAATTATTTTAAGAACATGTAAACTGCGAATACAAAATAGCTTGTCCATTGACTGGTGAAATGTTGCAACATAACTTGTTTATTGACTACTCAAATGTAGCAAAACAACTTGTTCATTATAAAAAAAATCATAAAAACATCTTCATTACAAGAACATCACTACAAAAATATCTTATTAATTACAAAAATACATTGCTAATATCACAACAAAAATTACCAAAACATCATGCATCTTCACTGTGTCTGCCTCTCAATAATTGTAATGCCATTGCTCTTTCTTTTGGGATCAACTCGCTGAGAGGTAGTTTGGACTTTTTCTTTGCCTTTAGCATGTAAAGGAACCTTGACGATGATGTTCTAGACTACAAACATAGACATCAAATAAAATAAATTATAAAAATCACAAAGAAGCAAGTCAATTAAAACAAATAAATTATAAAACTAAGACAAAATTATTGAAAATAACTTACAACCCAATAATGTATCAGGATTCACATAGCAACCATAACCTTGCATTTTCTGTTTCTTCACTCTTGAAACATACACTCTAGTGTCACCTGTGTCATACCTTAAAGATATTGAATTTGTGACACTATTATTGATGTTTGACTTATTTGATTTTTTCTCCCTCTTCACTTTGAGTTTCTTATTGGCTTTATACTTATTTTTCAAATTCTCAACAACTTGCTTTCTTAAATCCTTATCAGAAGCATGAGAGTCGGTATCTTTAGTCTTCCTCACCCTTGGTTTTGAAGAACCCTACATTTCAAAAGTAAAATACATCATAAATTAGAAGAAAAAAATTTATACTTCACTCACAATAAAATAAGAGAGTAAATGTGTGCCTTTTGGCTTTGTAGGATAACCTCTAGAATTGTGGCATTTGTTCCCACAGTGTTTACAAGTCATTACTCTTCTCATTCTCAAAAAATTTCTAACTTTTTTAATTTCATTTTTGTCATTTTTTTTGACCTTTTTAGGCCTGCGAGGCATCTTCCTTACCTCTAATGATTCTATTGATGGCAGTCCTTTCTTCTTTCATAGCATTTTATCTTTCACAGATTGCATAATGAATAAATAAGCTTTCAAATATGTGTTCTTTCTGTACCAGCTTGCAATATAGCTTTTAGGATTATTATTTTGACTATACACTGCACATATGCAACACTGATAGGGGATTCATATTAAGTCCTATTTCCTACATGTACATGTGGCCTTCTCCAACTGGACTGTATGTCTATTAGTAGTTGTAGCCATGGCTGTAACGAAGGTGCTTATAGCTTAAATTCTTCATTGTCTTCTATTATCATCTTTCTTCTTCAACAGAGTATCACAATTCTTTAATTATTATGATTATTTATTATAGGTAGTTTATTTTTTTAGTTTATCATTCAGATCAATCAGAAAGTAAAATCATTGAATTTATGTGTCTGGATTTATTAATAAATAAATTTATTTTGTTTGTTAATTAATCTTTTTAATCTTTTGTAACTTAGTTTTTATATTATTGCTTTGGTGATTTCCATACTACAAATTTTGTACTCTCACTTTGATGATTTTGTTTTTAAAAAAATTTGGATTCGTATGTGTAGAGTGGTTTATGACATGAAACTTTGTTGTGTACATGTCTCACGCTTAAAGCGCTTCACTCGCTCAACCACATTTGAAAGAACAACGTCCTGCCACGTAAGTATTTCATTCAGCAATTTAGAAATTTAGAGTACAAAGTTTTTTTATCCAAATTGGAGTAGCCAGAGATACAATAACGTCCTAACAACTTTTCTATTTCTTTCTTTTCTTTTTTTAATGTATTTTTTATTCTAATTTGCAAAATGATTTTATAACCCAAAATATCAAACTGAAATTATATTCTCCATAAAAAACAACAACTTAATTTGCTTCAAAAACAAACGACAGTTTGATTGCTGTTTATTTGGTTTTAAATTTAATGTTTTACAAATATTAATTTTTTTGAGAATATTATATAAAAGCAGATTACATCGAAAGTGGTTAAAACTATATTTTTGTAAGAGTTCAAGTGTTTGGAAATAAAAGAAAATTTATATTTCAAGGATGGAACAATATTGTGTTTCATAACTTTTTATGAATTTCATAGTTTGTGTCTTTAGTATAAATGAAATTCTATTTTATTAAATCCTTGTGGTTAAAATTAAATCGGATTGTATAAATTTTTTAATAGAAATTTTCTAATATTGTATTTCGATAAAATTAATTAAAAAATTTATTTCATTTGAAAGAAAAAAAACAAGAGAGAAAATAAAATGGAAATTCAATGTTATGAATATATTAACATTTCAGAATTCTATCTATTTTATTAAAGTTTAGTTCAGCTATAATTAATTTTATAAATTTGATTATACAAAATTGTAAATTAACTTTATTTTAATCGAAATACATAAACTTCATATTTGTAAATGATTTTCATAAATTATATGAATTTCTACTAAATACAATGTAAATAAATTGTAAACTTATAAGATTATTTTTTTATCGTGACAAAATTACTTCATATTTAAATATATTAGTCATTTATTTGTGCGTTACACGACCGTTGTTATTATTATTTTGATTATAAAATCAAGTTTACAGATATAATTTAATAATTTTTTAATATTTAATATTGATTTATAATATTTTAAAAAATAATAGCAAACTAACTATTTTTAAATATCTTTAATTTTTAAAAAAAATTTATTAGTAAAATAATATTAAATTTCTTTAAAAATATTTATTTATTAATTCTAATATTATATAGATTATCAATGTAATTGATATTACTATTTTTTTAGAATTAAAAATTAATTTATTAGTGAATATAATATTTAAAGTATTATTTTCTATAATTAGAATCATTATCTAATTAGAAAATTAATTTATTAATTAATATAATATTAAAATATAATTAGTATGATATTTTTTAGAATTATTTTTATCTAATTAGAAAACTAATCATTACCTACTTGGAAAACTAATCATTATCTAATTAGGAAATTAATTTATTATTAATATATTATTTTTAGGATTAAAATAAGTATTTAATTAGGAATATAACTTATTAATTAGTAAATTAATAGAAAGAACTATAAAATTATATATAAGTTTGAATCCCATGTGTCAAAAATAGTACACACACATATATATATATATAGATTTCTACTTTTTCATCCCTCTCTTCTTTATTTATTTATAAAAAAAAGTACATTTTTACCCCTAATGTTTAATGTAAACAATAGATTAGCTCTTAAACTATTTTTAGGTGCAAATAAATTCTTAAAGTATAAAAAATCTGTAATTTTACAACTTTAACATAACAGAATATTTAACACCGTCACTTAAAGCTGATGTGGCTAACAATAGGTCTAATATACTGATTTACCGTGTTTATTATTTTTAATAAATTTAAAATATTTTAGTATTAGAAAATACTACTTCTCTTTCCTTCTCCATGTTCTTCTTTTTTTTCTAGTCCCATCTAAAATTTAGAAACCATCACAAAAGGATGCCACTTACAATACAAAATGAATATTAATGTTTTCAAATTATGCTCTAGTTTCAAAATCCTCTGTTACTTAATTATCCTTCTTGTTGTTATAATCATCACAGTTTTCTACCCCACGGTCGTTATTATTACATAAGGTCCACAATACTTCATGTGGTGTTGTTTTAGCCTTCTCAATTGTTATTCAATTAAATGCATTCTAACAATTTTTAACTCTAATTTAACTTTTTATCATTTCAACTGTGTTTATTTGTTTGGTAAAAGAAAAGACAAATGAAAATCAAAGTTGAAATCTTCAACTCGTAATGCTATTATGGAGCTAGTTTAGAGTAGTATTTAATGGTCTGGGTTTTATATCTGAGAAATCGAGGCAAGTATTTATTTCCAGCTGAGAGATATGAAGAAAATATCATTGTTAAATTAGTAAGGAACAATCTTTGCCAAATATGATTATGGGCTTTCATGTGCAAAGCTTACAAAAGATACTAACAAGGATTATGCCTGTTTGGCTTGATTTTATATTCATTATTATGTTTTCTTCTATGATATCTTTTTGTTTTTTTAGAAGAAATAAAAGAATGTGGTTTTATTTTGGGTATGAGCTTCTTGTATTAAAAGTATATATGTCATTGATTTTGTTAAATTTATTTGTTGATCGGAGATGGTGATGATGGGTGGTAATGGTAGTGGAACGATAAGGTGAATGGTCGGTAACTTTTTTTTTAGAAAATAACTTTTTTATTTTATTTTGATAAAAATTATTTATTTTGTTTTTTTTTAATATATTAATGCATATTATTTTTATTTTATTTGAAAAATAGTTTTATTTTATTTTTTTGTGTATTAATACTCATTAATCACCTATTGTTTATTGACACATCAGTTATGGTGGGTCTAATCTTTTTATTTTGATAAAAATAATTGCCACCTTAGCAAGACCTATGGTCTGTTAATATTTTCTTAATAGAGGGGTATAAATTATAAATTTTTGACACTTTAAAAGTTTATTTGAACTTACAAAATAGTTTAAGGGTTAATTTGCTTCTCATACCAAACTTTAATAGCAAAAATGTACCTTTTCTCTTATATAAATTTCCTTCTTTTTCTCTTTCTTATCTCTTTTAACTTTAGATTGATTTTTAAATACATATCTCACACACTAAATAAAAAGATTCACTTCCAAACGAATCCTATTACAAATAACATTAATGGATGAGATTTTAGAAACTTTTTGCAATCATTGTAAAAAGAATTAAAAAGATAAATCTAATTGCAGATTCAAGGTTTTTTAGACTGCTAAAGTAGTTATAAGAAATGAATGACAGATTTACCAAATGGGTTGACACTTGAAAGCAGAGCAACACCTGATGCCAACAAAAACAAAATTCAATAAGGCAAATCGGTTAAATTTTTTAATTTTATTTTGTTCAACTCTTTAATATTTATTTATTTTATTAATTTTTATATTTATATTTCTTACTTTTATCAACAATCTAACAATTCTTAAATAAAGAAAAATAAAAATATAAAACTCAATAGAATAAACAAAACTCTCATAAAATAAATATAAAAATATTTATAAAAGTAGAAATAAGAATATAGAACAAAGTAAAAATTTTAAAAAACTGAATAATTAAGAGTCTTACTTATAGATTTTGCCATTTAAGGATTTTAGAAAAGGTTTTGGGCGTGGGTTGACGACCCATTAGAGTCGCCACATGGCTTCAATCATGAAGGAAAAAAAGAAAAAGAAAAAGGAAAGGTATAAACAAGAAAACAATAGAGAGACAGAAAGTGCAAAAAATTCAACCTCACATTCAAGTGAGACAATAGCCAATTCCCGCATACAGTAAAAGATGCCTTGGGGATATGATCCCGGAAAATTTTATTTATCAAAAGTTTTCCAACTTGTTTATCTATGGCCCTCTATGTCTGTACGCATGGACGAGACACAGTAAAAGTAATTTATATTATAATATTTTCTATATAAATTTTAACTTAAATCAGTTATAAATAAAAAAACAAGGAATTTCTTAATCGACTTGAAATGAACAGTACTGCTGTGACTGGAGGCACGAGGAAGGAAATCTTAGTTAGCTGGAGTCCTCGTTAGGGCTCGGATATGAACTTGAATAGTGATGGTGCTTATAGTGGTGCATCGACTTCAAACAGGAGCGGGTGATATTGTGAGGGATCGCTGCGGTAATGGGGTCACGGGTTTTGGAATGAACATTGACAGTTGCTCGATCAGTGAAGCGGAGCTATGGGGACTGTATCAGCAGCTGAGAATTGCATGGAATAGAGGTGTGGTTCAGTTGGAGGTTGAGTTGACAGCAGGTGTGTCGTTGAGATAGTGCGGAGACTTTTCATTGAATATAATAGGTTTATACCATCCACCAGTTGTCGAGTCAAGAGTAGCAAGTTCCCTTGAGGTACATATATATACTAAGCCAATCAAGCTGCGGATTATTTAGGGTTGGGTTAGTTGTTCCTCGGCTTGTGGGGATTAGTTCTCTTTTAAACTCTTTTTATATATAAAGGAAAAACAAATGGTTGAGACTTTGCATACTGTGCTGTAGATTGTAGTCTGGAATTTGCATATAAGTGGTTGTGATTTATTTATTTATTTATTTTTGTGTCTACATATATTCTGTCAATATTTCATTTATGAAACTTTTCCACTCACTTTTTCTTCATTATTTATCCCAACTTTTACTACTGCAATTTACAACTTCCAAATCTAATTTTATCTCTCCAATAAAAAAAAATATATAATAAATATAAGAATAGTGCAAATAAACTTTGATTATATTGGGTTTTGGTTCTATTGAATCCGGAATAACCAACTTTAATTTTGACAAGAACATTTGTAAATACATGTAATTGTTTACTGAACTCAGTAAAAAGAAAATTAAACTATGGTTTTACTATTTTATAATTTTGAATATAATTTTCTTTTTTAGAGAAAGAGAAGTATATAGTTACAAATTATGACAAAAAAAGTATTTTGCCGTTAAAAACTCTCAATTTGTAAGATTCAGTCACCTTCGTTCCTATCAACTGTCATTATTATGTTGATATGAGTTTAAAACTTAACAATTTATTATTTTATCATTTAACCGTTAAATTATAATTTAAGAAATTGTTGGTTCAATAAAATAGATTTAACAGTTAAATATTGACATTTTGAGTTATTAAACTATAAAATATTATTAAACACATAAAATATAATAATGACGGCTAATCAGAATAAAAATAGCTAAATCATTGTCAATCAATATATTTTAACGATAAGATATTTTATTTTATCATAATTTGTAATAACGTAGCTTTTTTATTTAAAAAGAAGCCACATATTGAAAGTTGTCAATCGTTAAGACTATATGACACTTTTATATACTTATTCCTAAAAAAAAAAAGCATTAATTGATAAAATAATCGGTCTCTCCTAGACAACAAGCTTAAGATTCATCCTTGTTAATTCGTGTTTGTAGCAGTTAAGATAGCCACTTAAAATAAGAGCCCATGATTTAGATGGAGAGAAAATAATTAAGTTTTATAATTATTACATATGAGATCTAGCTTCAATGGAAAAGATATTTATTTTAAATAACATGTTTAAACATTAAAAAAATAAAGCTATTGAATAGTAGTAATTTCACATAATTATATATATATATTCTTTTTATTATAAAATATTTATAAAACCATAACTAACTCGAATGTAACCAAATCCATCACCGCAAGGCTAATTTCAGAGCTGAGGTAGACAAAAAGATTCAATCAAAAAGGTAAACTTAGGCATTTTTGAGAAAAAAGTCCTAAAAAAAACTGTCCTTCCAAAATCCAATATTAAATCCTTGAAAGCGATCCAACCACCGACCCAACAGCCTCACTGGTCTTTGAGAAGTGGTGTTACTTCCGATATCAAAAGCAAGAATTTAGAAGTCATATTTTGGATGAATGATATTAAAAGAAAATTCACTCCTTTGGTGGGTCGCATAAAGGAGGGGAAAAAGTTAAAATTTGATGTCACATGATTCAAGAATATAAGGAAGGAAACTCTTACTCCAAAGATTGGACAGCCAGTTCCACTGTGGTCATCTATAGGTGGCACTTTCTCATAGGTCCTCATGATCATCTCTTTACACAGGGCTTCAACTAATAATTTCTAATTCATTGCAGGAATTACTTGTTCTAGATGGAAAATTTTGTGTACCACTATATGGGTGAGGCAGGATCATGAGTTTAGCTGGATCCAGAACCAAGACATGGTAATTGGTAGTTTTCAATGGGCACACCAAGCACTAATCAACTGTTCAACCTCTTCATCATGCCATAATTTTTTTTTAAATAATTATTAAGGTTCATTGATTCAATTTTTAAAATTACCCAAAATAATGAAACTGAAAAAGAATTAAAAAAAATGGAAATGTTAATATGCTGGTAGGTTTAATAAGAAATTAGAATCTACTTCTTAAATTGGTGTTGGTTATCATTACTTTTAAAATCGGAATCAATACATAAATTTCGTAATATTAGAAAACAATTAACTACTAGTACTTGAAATAGTTCAATAAATTCTTTTTAATTCTTTCTCACTAGGATTCATTTGGTTAAATTCTCAAATTAAGATTATTGGGATTTAAAAAAAAAATAGAAATAAAATAAAAATCTTAATAAATTGTTTGATTTGATTAAAGAATCAAAATCGACTCCTTGAAGCTCAGGAAAGTTGCTTGCGAGTCTAACTCCTTGCTGTTGATCTCTTAGGAGCTTGGACAGATAATTGATGACATGAGAAATCTTGCCAGATGTTTTGAGTTTTGTTCTTTCACTTTTATTTTCAGACATGTAACGAAGTTGCTGATTGGCTGTCCAAAGCCAACTCTGTATTGTTTTGCCCTAACTGGATCCCTGTTCCTCCGTCTGATCTTGTTTTGTTATTCTTGCAGGATATTTCTTATCTTTAATTCTATGAATAAAAAAGAAAGAGAGGCAAGTCTGATTAATAAAGAAATTTTATTTCAATTTCAAAATATTTGCAGGTAAATCAGTAGCAACAATCGAAATCACTCGATCCAATTTTGATTCTCATCTCATTTTTTTTATAAATTGAACGTATTTAAATATATGATAAGAAAGATTACAGATTCTTATTTTTAAACTCACTTTAGTCGGGTAAGTAAATTTACTTTTTTTTTTTTTTCATGACAACTCAATACTATATTTATGATTAAATTAATAATTATTAATATTATTACGAAAAGTATATGATATATTAAACTAAAAATTTAAAATAAAATAAAATATTTATCTATAATTATTTGAAAAAGATTTACACTAGATAAAAGTTTATAAAATAAAAAATTTGAAATTCTTAAGACGACGTTGCATTTCTCCGTTATATGTAGTATTTTCTTAAACTAAATTCGAAATTATAATTTTAATAATTGTAATCTTAGTCACTTATACTATCTAATAATAGAAACAATAAGCTCAGATTTTCCAAGAGAGAAGAAAGGTTAATTTGGTCCACCAATATTATAATTATGAAGAGGGTTCGCCGTATATGTCCTCAGTGGTACGTCATGAACATTGTCTTACCATTGGAAAATTCGTCAACATTGCATAATTCCAAGCGCGTAATGACCATGTTGGGTTTGGCCATTAATAAGTTGCCAACCGGCAAAAAGAGCTGATTTTTTTTTTATTTTTAAGAATTTAATCAATTAGTCCTCTAATGAAAAATATTCGATCATTCCAATTTCAACAATTTATAATAAAATTGGATAAAAATTAGTTTATGTTTCTTCAACAATTTATAATATTATCATGCTGGCGTAACTTTTTATATAATTAATTTACTAACTAACAAGTTATATATTAAATAATAGTAATCTTAAGAAATTATATATTAATTATATCTTTATTATTATTTAATGGATGAATTAGTTTTTTAAAATTACATAATAATTCTAATTCTAAAATAACATATTAGTTATATTATCAATACTAATTATATATAATTCATAAATCAAGATATGAAATATTGTTGACATATATATCATTTACTGAATTTCATTAAAATTTTCTGAATTAAGAAAAAATAAAATAAAATAAATTATTGAAAGGGTATAAATATTTTTTTTTTCCTTTTTGGACATACAAGTCTTAACTTATGCAGACTCTCACACAATGATGATATCAAATAAAACAATAACTTATCGAAATACAGTTTAATAAGATTATTAATTAACTTAAATTATCAATTCTATTATCTTATAAGCTTATATACATAAATAGAAGCTTAGTTTTTAAAATACTTAAATAAATACCTAATATGGGTTTAACGTAAAGTTACATCATGTGTTAAAATTAATGACATGGGGATTATTGAAAAGACCTCAAAATTAAAATTACATGACATGACACTATCAATATAATTTAAAATTAACATATACATTACTTTTCAAGTTAGACAGAAGTTTAGTTTATGTTGGCGGCAAATCCCATTTATGTTGGCTGCAAATTCCAAAAGGGGGTTGTCCTTAAACTTGATTACATATCTGAAATAAATAATGACTGTGCACAAAGATACTCACAAGCCATCTCTTCAATAGTAAGAACTGTAATTAGGAGTTGTGGGAATTCAATAATTCATTTGATGTTAATGAAGACATTATTGATTAGTTAATATTGACATTTCAAAGTGACAAACACCAAATTAGTTCCAATTTCTAATCAATTAAACATCATAGACACACGAGGGAGAGGAAGTGTAAGCCAGCTCAAGGGCAAGGGCAACTTGGTGAAATTCCCACACCTTCAAATGGGTTACGGTAAAATTATTTAGATTTATTTTACGATTATTATTATTATTTTTATCTTTTTCTCTATTTTTATTCTATTCTTTTACCTTAAATCAAATGGGTCCTTAATGTCGGTGAAAAGCAAAATGGAGGCGATGAAGGCAACGTTGAAATTGCACAATTTGTTTTGTGGGTGGACCGCGTTGAAAATCTGTGCTATTTGCCTATAAAAAATTTGCTAATAGGGTTGAAAAGAAATGTTGCATTAGGAAACTATGACCTAAATGCACGTGCCGTACGCATTAGAAAGTGATCCCTTGACCACTTCCATTTCCTTCTTCTTTTTTTCTTTCTTTTTATTTTATTAACTTCATTATGACCATATGATAGCTAGGGTTGCCCTAGCTAATCATAAAATTATTTTAAGTGTAACTTTTCTTTAATTAATTAAACTTTGATTAGGTTCAAATTAGAAACTTAATAATTTTATGGAAACATCTTTATATGGAATTTTTCAACCTTTCTTATTGCTTTCATCCAAAGTTTTGTTTTTTTCTTTAATTAAAAAAGAAAAGACTTTTGTCTCCTTGCTCTAAAATAAGTTTAGGTTCGCAACAAATCGTATTATTGTCTAACAGAAGTTGACAATTTTACAAAATTTTATGCAGTGTTTGGTTGTAATTCATAAAATTTATGAATTTTATTTATAAATCTAAAATTTATATGCTTTGAATGGAGTGGAAGTTCATTTTAATATTTTGTATAATCAAATTTGTATGGAATTGATTATAGTGAAACTAAATTCTAATTAAATAGATAAAACTTTCAAATGAATTTCATTTTAGTAAATTAATACATTCTATAATATCAAAATATTTCTTTCAACTTTATTATTTCTATTTTATTTTCCTCTCATACCTTTTTCTCGAATAAAATGAATTCTTTTATAGATTTCAGCCAAACATAGCATTAACATAAAATACTAATTATTTAAAAAAACATAAAATACTAATAATAATCTTAATAACATATTCGAGAAAATATAAATAGAATTAATTATTCTATATAGAATATAGTTAGTTTAAGATTTCAAGCTCAATGTTAGTTTAAGATTTCAAGCCCAAATAAAAAGTAATTATCTCATGAAATCATTATTGTTAAATTTTACATATACATAACTTATAGTGAATTGCAAAGTAGTTATTATTCGGCCGAAAGAATAACATATTTTATCTATCTTATATCTAGTTATTAAGTGAAATATCGAGAATAAATGCAAAATTCATAATTTCATTATTATGACAAAATTGTAAGTGCAGGATAATAATTTAAGTACAATCTTATTAAAATATTTAATCCAATCGATGAATCAAAAAATAAAATAACTATTTAATTCTTATTTATTATATTTTTGTATTATTTTATATCATACCTAACCTATTACGTGAATCAAATATAGAAAGTCTTCTCACCACCAACAATTTTATGTCTTCAAGAGTGCAATAGATGATCATTTTTCCCTTGAATGTTCAAGTTTACACACTAACGCAAGCTTAAATTCAGGATGAAAAAGAAAAAAATCAGTCCAATTAAGACTTTAATTTAATTCAAAACGATATTAATCTACCGAGCAAAAGTAATTAAGAAAAATAAATTAAGCTTTGTGGTACCTTTAATAATTAATTAATCATACTTTAATAATGTTCAAACCCTGCTGTTTTCATATATAGTAATTCAGTAAAGTGCTTTCTTGAATTCAACATTATACATCATTTAGAGCATGGATAATAATAATAATAATAATAATAATAATATATTCCTTAACTTTACAATAAAGAACCAATTATTATATCCATTATATGAATGTGCTGTTGGGATGCTGAATCGTTCTAATTGGGTAGTCAGAATTAACCTTTTTCCTTCCAGAAGCAAATTTTCCTTTCTTTTAATTGGGTATAACTGTTGTCAGAGAATTTCTTCAGTTTCTCCGATTACACGTCTTATTGTTTTTATTGGTGAACCGATACAATTTCAATCCGGACATTAGCCGACATTGTCAGAAAATCTTTCCTTAGTAATATTTTAAGATAATTATAAATTTAATGTTTGAGTTTTATAATATTTTTTATTTAGTGTCTAGATAAGTTTTTTATTCTATCAACATGTCAATGTGGTGTTCTATTTCGTTTTTGGTTTACTAGAGTACTAATTAGGTATTTATGGATTTCCTTAAATGTTTAAAAATTTTGTCATAAGTATCCGAAAATAAAAATAAAAAGAGAGAAGAAGAAATAAAAATAAAAAAAGAGAGAAAAAAAAAAGAAAGAAAGAATGAAAGAGTAAAAAAAATAATGGAATGAAAAAGAAAATGTGAATTTATAAAGAGTTAGATTTAGCGACGGATAGAAATCCGTCACTAAAACATTAAATAAGCGGGATAATAAAAAAGTTGGATGAAAATTTTATTTTAAAAATTAGCAATAGAAATAATTCATCGCTAATTTGTTGCTAACACTATAAATGAGCGGAAGAGAAAAATATTGATGGAATTTTTCTTTTTTTAAATTAGTGATGGAAAATTCCATTGATAAAAAAATATATAAGCGAGAAAACTAAAAAAAAAAAGGTGGAAATCTTTTTTGAAATTAGCCACAAATTTTTCGTCACTAATGCATCGCTAATTAGTTAAGGACAATTAGCGACGGAAGCATGTACGTCGCTAATTAGCAAAGGAGATGTTTGTCACTGAACATGGCACCTATTACATGCCAAACTTTAGCGATAACATAATTGTCTATCGTTACTTAATCATACAGAGTTCGTTGCTAATTAGCTATGGATTCATATCCCGTTGCTAAGTAGCAATAGAGTTGTTCGTCCCTAATACATGGCACCAATTGTGTGCCAAACTCTAGCGTTGGTATAGTCGTCCATTGCTAAGCCGCCATTAAAATTGGCGCTATAATTTGCAACGAAATAGTGACGAACTTTGTTCGTCATTATTTCGTCATAAATCTGTAGCTAAGAGAAAAAGAAATTTCATAATCCTTACTCCATCAACAATCCATCACAAATACGTCTCTAAATAGTGATGAAAGTTATCCATTGCTATTTCGCTGATTTCTTGTAGTGAGAAATTCAGCTTAGTAGACTCGAGGTGTGGGCCGTTAAAAATAAAGGCTATCTTTCTCTTAATCTTTACTTGATGAATATACTCTTATGGATCCAATTTAGGTAAGCCTAGACCAATATAAGCCTAACTCATATCAATAGCTCTACATTCACTAAGATGGTACCATATAGCATAATAGTCAATAACCTCTATTAATCAAATCTTTTCTATAAATACTCATCTCATTCTCATAAACAAAAAGGGTTGAATAGTTTAGTATTTTGAGAGATAGTGAAAATCTAAGTTCAATTTAATGATTTAATAGTTTAAGCTTCATTTTTGTTTCAAATTATATAAAGCCTGCTCTCAACTATCATACATACTGCTTAAGTATATAACTATCACCTAGCTACATAGCTACCCTCAACAACATAGTTATCACATAGCCATTCTTTAACAACATAACTATCACCTAGTTACCATAGTTATCTCTTAGCTGTTATAGTTCAGTCATACTACCCCGTACTCAACTTTACGACCTACTTAGATAATTGGAACATTCTTCCATAGATTTTTTTATCAATATACATGTATCTTTAAATACTGCTCATCTTTCCTTTTATTTGCCAACTCTCTATATCTCGGTCAATCTTATTATGGAGCATTAGGTTAAAAAACTTAATTCTACTCCATAACAATATCTCAGGGATCCTATGAGTCTACAATGTATAACAATTTGATCCACAAATAAAGTTAGCTATTGAGAGACTTTTATGAAGATTAGTTTTTCACACACGTACTTTACACATGACTTATTATATTTTCAGATTTATGAATAGTAATGCATGTGCTTTTCATGTGATTTATAGTATTTTTGAATTTATATATAATTATATTGCACATTAAATATTATTAATCTAAATCTTAATGTGTATTATAAATAAGATTGAAAAGGATAATATGTATCAAGTTAGAATAATTTATTCTTCTTATAATTATAAATTTACTTTTAAACAGCAAATGAGTATTTTTCTAATTAGATAATTGATAGATTGCATAAAAAATAGTATATCTAAAATTTAATTCCTTTAAATTATTACGAAATTCCCTTTAAATAGTAAATTATTTATTTTTAATTAAATAAAAACTTCTATTGTGAAAAATAAAATATTTTTCCATTAAAAGATTAGATATTATGTTAATACTTTTATATTAATATATGAGTTTACTAGAGTACTGTTTGAAAACAAAAATGAGCTCGTTCAATTCTTAATAATGTTAATAGACATTGTTGTGTTTTTAGAGAAAAGATTTCATGGTAAATTATTTTTTTTATAAATTCTTATTTAAATGATTTTTTTCAATATTTATTTTGTTCTTTTCTTAAAAAGATTATTTTTATATTTTTCTATTTATATAAATTTCTATTTTTTAAAAATTTCATTAGAAAAAAATATTAAAAAAATATTTAAAAAATAGTGAAATAATATCATCTAATTTTTAAAATAATACATTATTATCAAACCAGTAAAATGAGATATATCTCATTTTATTTTATATCTTTGTGATTGTTATCTAATGAATTGAAGGTGACATTTTACCAATTTTCTGAGTTGTTTCTCTTTCTTACTTAAACATTAGCATAAATTTAATTGTGGTTTGCATTTGAGGATTTGGGGAAGAAAATTAAAGAATCTAAAATAGTAAACCCCTACCATAAAAATGACTAGTTATAATGATTAGTAGGTAATTTTGATCTTTGGTTAATATAATTTCTTATTAATAATTCCACATTTCACTCATTTCATTAATCACATCTCACCTTTATAAACCAGAAAAACAAATCCAGTAAAATAATCTAAAAACATATAAAGCTCTCTTATTTTAGTAAAGTTTATATATTAATCGCAGCATGTGCCTTTAATACGATTTCTTCAATATACTACTCGATTGCCTCCGTATTGGACCATTGACCTTTTACATTAATGGAAATTTAAAATCAAGCTCCATATTTGTGGTTCTTAATTTTCTATTCTTATTTGGCAACAATCTTAATTATAATAATTCTGTAAGAAACTATACTTTTAAAAGTCAACTATTAAATTTTAATTTTTTATTTCATTTTATACTATTCCTTTTTTTTTTTTTTATCTTTTATATAATAAATCTATCCAAAATTTAAATATTTTATTATTTATCTTTTGAGATAATTGGCGCCTGATTCACTAGAAAATAGGTCGCTTCTCTTACCAACTAAGTTTATATTTTTTTATTTTTATTTAAACTCTTAATTAAATTCAATTCTAATTCCATAATCTAAAAAATAGCAAATTATTATAACAAGAAACCCTTTTGGGATTTGGAGACTAAACTATTGATTTTTATTAGTCAACTAGTTAAAATAAGGAAAGGGAAAAAAAGGTCATATGAAGACGAAGATGACGATGAAGAAATGAGCAATTGGCATTTAAAATAAAACAAAGTAGAAAAGAAAAAATAAATAAATTTAAGAGTGAGCAGCAATCTCTTACCTTCCCCTCCGAGTTCACATATTAATAACTTTGTGTTTAATTCTTGTATCCCTGTTCAATTGTGATCTCCACCTCCACCTCCACCTCCACCACCGTCACCACCACCCCCAACCACCAGTGATTATATGTTTGACTCTAGTAACAAAAACTATGCACACACTTTAATCAACATCAACAAATTCCATGCCTTATTTTTCAATCTTCAGTGTACACAGACCTTTAGGTGTTCACATAAAAATGCATTATTATTATTATTATTATTATTATTATTAATTATACACATTCAGAAAAAAAGAAAGTGTGGACCATGTGTATATAACAAAAGCTTATTGCCTTTTCCATATTATTATCTTTCTATCTCTTTCACAAACATTCTCTAGCAAAAGAAATGAATCGCTTTCGCCTCTCCTCCCTTCTTCTTGCTCTTCTCATTTTCTTCAATCCTACGATTCTTGCATTTGCAAGAACACCCTTTGCTGCTGCACCTTATGCATCCACGATGAACCGACAATCTTTTCACTACTCCTCAGTTAATAATGGGCCCTTTGCGACCCGACCCATTAAAGAATTCGAATCGCAGAAACGAAGAGTTCCTACAGGATCGAACCCTCTGCACAACAGGAGAAGGTTATGAAGATTTCTTGTTTGTTTTCGGAAGAGATCATACGGAGACCTTCTTGTTCAGATAACATATTCTCTTTTCATTTGTTTCTCTTTTGTGTATTGCTATATATATATATACAGGAGTTTTATAGTAACTATTGGTTAATTATATGCAAAAGTTAGCACTTAGCATAGATTAGAAGATAGTTCTTATTTTTGTAACACATATGTATTAATATACTTCTAGAATACCTAGTTCTATTTTTCTTTTTCTTTTTCTTTTTTTAGAAATCGTACAGAAGGAAAGATTGATGTGATCAAAACTTTTCTTTTTCATGATATTCATTATATATATGACTATTTTGTTTAATTCTCTTTGTTCTACGATTTGTTGAATTCTCATAGAAAATGCTTATATGCACATATCATATCATGAAAACCTTAATACTGAATAATTTTATACAATAGTCTTTCGCTGTGATAACTGGGTTTCTAGAAGCATACAATAAAAGATTGTACCAGCCAATCTAAGGCTCCCTGGTTTCCTTAGTCAAAATTAGGTTAGAAGAGTAACGGCTAAAACATAATATACAGAGGGTTAAATTTATTTAATTTCTTTGTGTTCTGTATATTCTGCTACCAGAAAAGAACTGCAGCTTTACAATAATCATCTTTCTTGACACTGAAAGATAGTACATATAAGACAGATACACAAAATTCAAGATAACAGGGTTGCAACTTGGGAAAGGGAATTATCCTTAGTCATAATTAAGAAATGACCCATTTGCCGATCAGTAGGTTTGAGGGTTGCAAACAGTATATAATATCCTGTGATGAGAATTGAGAGCTATCTAGCTTAGATAGATAGAGTGGGTTAGCTAGTCCAATTCTGTAATGTCTAGTAGAAATGGCCATTATTTCATACAACAACCATGCAATTAAGAAAAGCAACACACTTGTCTACAGAGAGAATATGGAATTCATATATGCATGCTATTTGGTCCACACTAGTGGGACAAATTAATTGCTGCAATTACAGCTTCTCATCGTGCTTCAAGACTAACAAGTTGTACGAGTTGTATAAAGCCCTTACTGTAAAGGAAATTTAAATCTATAATGACTTTTTTTTGGCAATTTTGATTAGTTTTGATAAAAATGGTCTGAATTGTAAAATTATTAGCAATTTTAGTCGATTTTCAATTTTAAACAAAATTTAAATGATGTACCATACGATGGCATCACATAAATAAATCATGTCACCATTGATTTTATTCAAATTTGATCAATATTGAAAAATTGACTGAAATTTAAATCATTTTGCAATTCTCACTATTCTTGTCAAAATTTAAAAAATTAGCTAAAATTACTATAAATTTAAATTTTTTACCATTAAGCGTATTGCTATACCACATGCCTTGTTTAATATGATAACAAAGAGATTACAAGTGTTCTTTTTTTTGAAAAAGAATAAAAGCAGACAATATGGATCTAGCACTTAAAACAGGTGATTATAATTAAATTATTTTCAGTTCAGTTGGTAGTAAATATTGTAAAAATATGAGACAATTGACGTGTGAAATAGAATTTTTTTAAAAAAAAAATTTAATATATATTTCCATCTATATACCAAACCGATAAATGATTGATACGTATTTATTAATTTTAAATTATAAAATATTTGTTAATTATTTATATATACGTATCACTTTTTTATTAATTATAATATAAATGTCAAATTTAGATAAAAGTATGTAATGATAAACACGATATAATAGGTATTAAATTCTATTAGCACGAGGTGATAATAGGAAGTCACACCATTAGATACAGAATCTGCTATAAATGACCGAGCTAATTAGGGGGGATGAGATGCCATATGGCCTCCCCTAAATCTTAAAAACTTTAATATTTTATTTTCTACAATTTTAGCTTTCACTCTCCTAAAAATTTCAAAAACATAAAAGAATCTCAATCGAGCGCGGCGAGCTATAGGAGATCTTCCGCCACACCGAGAGGTGAATCGCAGAGAGTGAAAAATGAATAGTAGGAGGAGGAGGAGGAACTGCTAAATGTTGGGTGTGTGGTGTTTCAATTATGTTAGTAAGTGCAGAAACTGGTTGGTTATTCTCACACCCCACCACACCATAGAGCCTGTTAAAGGAGGTGTTGGTGTTGGTGTTGCTGTATGCTGCGCGCATGTAATATTTGGAGTTAGTTGATCAAATTATTACGCAGTTGAAAGTATCCATGTTATTATTATGGAATCAAAGTTGGGAAATGGCAGCACAACCCCCCCCCCCCAAGACGCACCAACGAAGGCACGTGAGAGAACTTGTCAGCGACATAACATCCTTTATTCCTTTCAAGCTTCGTACTTTTGTTTTGTGGGTCTCCCCCAACCATAATACTATCTTCTGTATCCGGGGGACACTGACCCTCTATCTATAAAAACTACTTTCACTTTTTTGTTATAAGTTTCAGCTTCAATTAATTAACAAAAACACACAAAGGCATTTCATATTTTTAGTTTCGTTTTCAATTAAAATCTCTTCCTACAAATTATAGCCCATGATCAAAGAGAAATTCAAATGATAACACACATTCTAGTCTTTGGCTCGCAATAAACCTAGAATCTGTTTTATAATCTTAAGTATATTATTTTCTTTAAAAAAAAGAGTATATGATTATAAATTGTGATAAACTAATATATCTCACCAATAAAAATTCAATTTATAAAAATTTAGCTTTTTTTATTCTATTCTGCCATCACTATCATATTATTCGTGTTTGATAATATATGGTATATGGTTATCATATATATAAAATTCTAAGTAAATTAGAATTTTAGCTGAGAATTGCATTTAAAATATTAGATGTTATCTAGAGAAAAATATATATACTAATTCAATACTAATAAATTAAGTAAAGCTCACTAGCCAAAGGATACAGAGGAGTGAGATATCTATTATTAGTTCCTGAACCTTATTAATCAATTATATTTAAATAAATATTACTAATTAAAATATAAGTTCACCTAGTTTTATATATATATACTAAAATTGATATATTTTAAAGAAATGAACTTTTAGTGATTGTTGTAAATTTAGTTTTAAAGTCTTTCTTATTCTAAGGTGTTTATAAAGTTTTCTACTTTTTCAATTTTTATTCTTAGTTTAATCTAATTTTTTTATTGAACAATAATTATTTATGCTTAAATATTTATGAAATTGTTTATTTTTCTATAATAACATTGAATTATTTGAGTAACATTGGATATCTATCATTATCTTTACAAATAAATTATTTTATGTAAATAAAATTCTTATAAATATGTGTTACAATCAATGGAATGACACTTACCCATTGGAAAATTACTCTTTCTTTTCTTTTTATTTTCTTTGTTATTGTTCTTTATTTTACAACATGTTAACACAAGAATCAAAATTTAAGGTAAAGCTATTATTTTTCATATAAAGTATAAATGTATATATATATTATGAATAGTTTCTTCACCATTTTAAGTACAAGATAGCCTATAAAGATTGTACTTCATGTATGATAATTAAGCACTATGAGCCAACCTGTCCCACTTGAAAATAACGGAATTGACCAAAGTTTGCATCCCACTATAAAAGATCGTGTCTTGTGTGGACTCTAATTATAAAGTCTGATCCGACTAGAACTCTGCTAACAAACAAGAAGACAAATCCTAATATGACTAGGACGACCTACGAATGTGGAGTTTCTTGCAATGTCTATATAAGGAATTGGGGCATCGCACTTACAAGTATATGCTATTTGAGATCCTTATACACTTTAGCTACCCTCTTATAAATTACTAACTTTATTATCAAAGTAAGTGGCCGGGCAACCCCATCTGGCGCTTTCCAACCATCCTTGCAGGTATTTTAGAGATTAAGATCAGCCTTCCAAGATCTTTGTTGAGAGCTCGTCTTTATTGACTAGGTTATTAATTGGCGTTGTCTGTGGAAAAGTTTATGCAAAAAGCTTTGTTTCCCTACCTCATCAAGCTAAATGGCATCTGATCAAGTTCAAATTGGAGATGTTCATCCACTAAGAACTACGGATGGAACCATCAATCCCCTACGACTCTAAATTCCTCCGCAGGAAAATCAATCATCCTTGGGCCCGTATGGATAGGTTATCCCATCCTTATAGCCTTGGAGGAGAAATATTTTTAACAACTTCACGCCCGAGCTAATGTTCAGTGGAAACTACACTTTGGGAGGTCTGCCTCTAGACAAAGATCTTTCGGCTACTTGGCAAAAGGAGATGGGGCAAAGACCTAAACCATCTATGTCTCAAGCTCCGATCTTTACTTTGCCTGTCACGCCTCATAGTCGACCTTCAGCCCCATGCCTTCCTCAAAGTCCTTGCCAGCTATCACTAGAGGATGCTGTTACCATGTATAATCGGTAGGTGAAAGAGATGAAAATGTATTATGAGAGTTCTAACTCAGACACTTGCAAGGCAGCCTATGCCAGTTAGCACCAGCCGAACTCCTGTGACAACTGAGCATACTATCGACATTGGTCCGTCGCTGATCATACAAATCCCGAGAATGATAAATACTTGGATGGAGGATAATAGATCTCGAAAGCGGATAGTTCTCAAACCTACGATTCTGCATGGATTAAGGATACTATTAATAAGAGAATTAATGATGCTTTGAAAAGGTATCATGCGGGAAGGATAATGAGAGAGGAGGTCATCTCTAAGGGCAATCCTCTGTGTCCGAGCATCCTAGCAGAGCACTTTCCTAAAAAGTTGAGATTGCCGCCTATGAATTTGTATGATGGTTTGGAAATATATTAGACTATGTTAATAATTTAAAAATTAAGATGGGATTGCATAACATATTAGATTCGATCAGGTGCAAAATTTTTCTCACAACTCTAAAGAAAAGTGCTAAACAGTGGTATAAAGCTTTTCAGATGGCTCTATATATGATTTTGCTACGCTCGTACAAAATGTGTGTTGATCATACTTAAATAGTTGAGTACTAATTTGTTTGGTACTGATATCAAAAAGTAAATTAAATAATATGTTATGTATGAAATGATTAAGGGAGTATTCGGTATAGCTATTATACTGATAAAGTTAAAATTAAAAAAAAAAGATTTAAGACGAGAGAAATTTTAGAAGGAATTATCTTGATTGAATTGAAAAATATGTCAGGTTGTTTAAATAGCCATACAAAGCAAACAAAAAACAACGAGAAATAAGAAACCCACTACTAATAAACTCTTCAAATAATAAAGACCTATTCTAAAGCAAAGAGTCTCATGAAAACTAAGATTTTATTTACTAGCTAATAATTGACTAAATCCTAATAATTTCTCTCTTAAACTAAATGTTGAAAGAATTTAGTTTATACTATTCTCCACGCAAACTCCAAGCATCGTACGCCGCTTCAGAAAAACATCCAGCTTGAGTGGCTTTTTCATTACATCAACAATTTGTTCCAAAGTGTTACAATGAACTAGTTCTATCATTCCTGCCTATGCGAGTTCTCGAAGGAAGTGAAAATGAACATCTATATGCTTGACAGAACTACTAGATTTCTTGAGAGCTTGATTGCAAAACTACTGTCATAATGGATAGTTATTGTCTCTTGTTGAGTCTGATCAAGTATTATGAGCATTCTTTTTAACCAAATTGCTTGACAAGAACATGATGCCGCAACAATGAATTCAGCCTCAGTTGTAGAAAAACTTACAATTGGTTGTTTTTTAGAGGACCACGATACAACTCCACAACTAAAAAGAAAGATATTTCTTGATGTACTTTTTCTATCATCCAAATCACCAGCATAGTCACTATCAGTGTATACTATAAGTCCATTATTTCCTCGTTTCTTGTAGAAAATTTCATACCCAGTTGTTTCCTGTAAATACCTTAACACTCTCTTTGGTAGTTGTAAATGAAGCTGAGTAGGATTCTCCATATATCTGCTCAAGAGACTTACCACAAACACCATATCTGGACGAGTTGCAGTAAGATACATAAGACATCCCACAATTTGTTTGAAGTAAGTCTTGTCTACCTTAGTTCCACCTTCATCCTTACAAAGCTTGAAACTAGGAACAATTGGAGTTTGAATAGAATTGCTTTGATTCATTCCAAAATGCTGCAACATCTCCTGAGCATACTTTCTTTGACTAATAAAGATTCTACATGATTTCTGCAAGATTTCGAGACCTAGAAAATACTTCATTTTACCAAGATCAGTCATATCAAACTTATGCTTCATTGAGTTCTTGAACTCAGCAAACATCAACTCATCATTTCCTATAAAAAGAAGATCATCAACATATAAGTTTACACTAAGCATACTACCCTCCATGTTTTGTTTAACAAAGAGAGTATGCTCATAATCACATTTTTTAGAACCTTCCTTTATGAAATATGCTTCAATTCGGCTGTACCAAGCACGTGGAGCTTGTTTAAGTCCATAAAGGGTTTTCCTCAACTTGTACACTTTCTCCTACTTTCCCTTTTGAATGTAACCACAAGGCTGCTCAACCAAAACATCTTCAATTCGTTCACCATGTAAAATAGCAGACTCTACATCTAATTGATGAATAACCCACCCTTTTTGTGCTGCAAAAGCAATCCCCAATCGAATAGTCTCCATACAAGCCATCAGAGTAAACACTTCTGTCTAATCTAGACCATATTATTGAGCATATCCTTTCATGATCAGCCTTGCTTTAAACTTGTCTACTTCTCCCTTTTCATTAAGTTTGGTCTTGTAAACCCACTTTACTCCAACTGTTTTGACTCCTTTTGGTCAATTGATTAATTCCTATGTGTCGTTTTTCTCAATCGCCCCAATCTCAACACTCATAGTATTTCTCCATCTTTCACTCTTCACGGCTTCTTCATAGTTAAGTGGATCTGCAATAGTTGTATATAAAGCAAAACATGTTGCCTCTTCATCAGAAAAACCTTCACCTGATACATAATCTCATAACCAAGTTGATCTCTTCCTATTCCTCCCTTCAAAGTAATCCGAAGAAGTTTCTTGATTAGTTGCAAGTGACTCCTTTGATTATGTATCGGTAACATCTTCTTCTACATATGGTTTTTCAATTACATCATTTTCATCATCTTCTCATTCCAGCTCACAAAAAATGCTTGCTTCATGTTGCTTGTTCCATTCCCACTCTTGACTTTCTTCAAAAACTACATCTCTGCTCACTATAATCCTTTGTGAGATAGGATCATAGAGCATGTACGCCTTTGACTCCTCGCTAATTCCAACTAAAACACACTTCAAACTCTTCCCATCTAGTTTAGTTCTTGAACTGTCAGGTACATGAACATAGGAGACGCAGCCAAAAATTTTAAAATGCTAAACTGACGGCTTAATTTCGCTCCAGGCTTCTTCAGGTGTTTTATCCCTAACTGCCAGAGTTAGACTACGATTTAAAACATGCACAACCAATTTACTGCTTCTGGCCAGAATATTTTGGGCACATTCTTTTCAAAAAGCATACTACGAACTAAATCCATGATGGTGCGGTTTTTTCGTTCTGCAACGCTATTTTATTGCGGTGAATATGCAGCCGTCAATTTTCTTTACACTCCATGTTCCTTGCAAAAATCATTGAATTTTCGAGATGTAAACTCTCCACCACGATCTGTACATAGTCCTTTAAGAGACACATCTATTACTTTCTCAACGTGTATCTTGAAGCTTTTAAAAACATTAAGAGCTTCTGATTTTTCTGCCAAAAAATACGCCCTGTTTTTCGGCTAAAATCATCAATAAAAGTAATCAAATACCTTTTCTTACTATTCGAGGCTGGCTTAATTGGTCCGCAAATGTCAGCATGTACAAGCTGCAAGATCTATAAGGCTTTCCAAGAGCTTTTCAATGGAAATGAATCTCAATGTTGTTTCCCCACAAGACAGTCCTTGCATAGCTTCAAGGGCGGCTTTAGTAATGGCAAACCATTTACCATTTATTTATGCTGCAAAGTTTGTAAGTCTTTAAAGCTTAAATGCCCATACCTGCAATGCTACAGCTGCGCCACATCTTCTGTGACTGTGTTAAAACAAGTGGGTGCTATAGGCAAAGAGGTGGCATGCAAAATAAACATTCGATTTGCAGACATATTAGCTTTCATTATCAAACCTTTATCAGGATGATATATTTTGCATTGCCCTTATTGAAATAAAATAGTCAGCCCCTTCTCTTTCAATTGTCCTAGACTCAACAGATTATTCTTCAATTCTGGAACATAAAAAGCTCTTGAGATAATACTAACAACTCCATTGATTTCCAACTTAATATTGCCCTTACCATTGATCACCATGTTAAAATTATTTTCCAGCTTCACCGACTTTGTGAATTTTTCATCAAAATCAGAAAAATATTCCTTTTTCCACACATATGATTACTACATATAGAGTCAAGAAACCACATATCAATTTTGTGCTGCTTCCTTTCTTCAACATAAGCCATCAGCAACATGTGTTCCTCACTTTCTATTTGAATTTCTGCAAAATTTGCCACTCCTTTCTTTGACGCTGGGCATTCCCACTGAAAATGACCAAGCTTGTGGCAAGAATAGCATTCTACCGTTGCTTTGTCAAAGCTTTGTCTGCTTCTTCCACAGGCTCTACCTCCGAAACTCTCACGCCCTCATCCTCGTCCAGCATATTGGTTTCCATGAGTTACCTTCAGAGTATGTTCTTCTTATATAGTGTTACTCATGTGTTGTTCGTGCACAAAAAAACTGCTTTGAAGCTCATCAATTGATAACATACTCGTATCTTTGGATTCTTCAATGGAGCATACAACATAATTAAACTTGGGTGTCATTGACCTCAGAATCTTTTCCATAATAGCAACATCTTTCATGTCTTCACTATTAGCTTTCATCTTATTAGTAATAACAAGAACACGAGCAATGTACTCGTTCACAGATTCTCCTTACTTTATGTGAACAATTTCATCTCTTTTCGTAATGCCTATAGGTGAGCACGCTTGAGTCGTGTTATTCCCTGATATTTCTGCTTCATAGAGTCCCAAATATTCTTTGATGTGTCTTTGTTAATGATTGTTTCCAAAATAGAACGATCTAATGCCTGAAATAGATAGTTCTTAGCTTTGAGATCCTTCAACTTCTGCCATTCATAAGCTTTCTTTTGTGCGTCAGTAAGAGTCAGGCCTTTTGCTGCTGCAAAAATTCCATTTTCTACCACACCCTAGTACTACTTTGATCAAAGAAAATTCTCCATAAGCATCGCCCAATGATTGTAGTGACCATCAAACCTCGGCACTACTGGTTGAATGAAATCACCCTTTACCTCTAGAAGACTGCTGCTTCTACCAAGCCTCTTGTGAGGCTCTGATACCAAATGATAAAGTTAAAACTAAAAAAATTTAAGATTTAAGACAAGAGAAAAATTTTGGAAGGAATTATGTTGATTGAATTGAAAAATATGTCGGGCTGTTTAAATAGCCATACAAAACAAACAAAAAGCAACGAGAAATAAGGAATCCACTACTAACAAACTCTTCAAACAATAAAGACCTGTTCTATAGCAAAGAGTCCCATGAAAACTAAGATTTTATTTACTGGCTAATAATTGACTAAATCCTAACATACACAAGTGATAGCTGTATAGTTTTTAATAATTATATCAAAAAATTTAATTTGAGCAATAACTGTTAGAGATCTCATATTATTAAAGAATACATGATACAAATAATTTATAAGGGTAAAAGTCCAACTAACTAATTGACTAGTTCTAGTGATTTTGGTATTAGTTTGATCCAAGCTCAAATATATTAGTTGGGCACTATATTTTCTAATTCATTTAACTCTTATCATAATCAATTCAATTTCAATTTCTAATATGATAGCAATTTCAAGTAACAACTAAGCGTCAAAATCAAATGTCAGTTACAGTTGAAAGGGAGTATTACATCCCCGATAGTTATTAGAGCATTAAACTCCAATATAAATATTTTCACTAATAACTATTAATTTTAAAACGAATAGATTAAATTAACTTCTTATTATTTTAAATTTTAAATTATTATTCTTTTAATTCTAATTTACAGTAACTTAAATTTGAATTTTTCTTACAAAGAAATAACAAAATTAAGTTATTATTTGTATCTTTAAGAATATTAATTTAATTTTTTTATTAGAGCATTAAACTCCAATATGAATATTTTCACTAATAACTATTAATTTTAAAACGAATAGATTAAATTAACTTCTTATTATTTTAAATTTTAAATTATTATTCTTTTAATTCTAATTTACAGTAACTTAAATTTGAATTTTTCTTACAAAGAAATAACAAAATTAAGTTATTATTTGTATCTTTAAGAATATTAATTTAATTTTTTTCAATAATTTGAGATCAAATATTCTTTTATTCTTTTCTTTATAAAATTAAAATAATATGTGATAGGATTAATATGTTAACTTATTAATATAAAAACTATTTATTGTATAAATAAGAATTTTGGTATATATTTATATCCAATATATGATTAATGTTTCTTATTAAAGTTATAATATTAAATTATACATTATTGATAATAAATTCTAATTTAGTGTGTATATCGGTTTAAATATCCTATCAGCAACAACTAATACTAATCTATTAAACACTTAACAGTTTGATCAATCACTCTTTAAGCCAAAGTTTGGTGTAGTGTTTTAGATAAATTTTAAATTTTTTACTTTTTGAAAATTTCTAAAATCTGCTTTTTCGAAGATTGATTATTAAAAATTGTTAAGAAATTCAACTCCTTGAAAAATTAATTTTAAAATTATAAAAAAATTTAAAAATAATAATCTTTGCCCTAAGAAGTCGTACTAAGGTGGTCTGGGCTGGGGGCCAAATTCCCTTAAACGGTTATATATTCCTGCAAGGAAAAATGAGGATGCGCATTACTGCTTGGTCCTCAAGAATAAAATTGGTGCCTTACTTTTTCCACATTTAAATATATCAAAATATCTGCAGCAGTATCAAGCACGAAAGACAACCATATCAAATAAACTAATCAAATATTTTAAAAGAAATTATTAAAATTACCTTATTTTTAATGTCCCTTTCATCTCAAATTGATAGTCTTCTTTCTATCTCTCCTAAAATTCACCCCAATTGCCTTTTTATTCCAAAATAAGTATCATTTAGAATTATTGTACAAATAAATAACATCAATTAATAATAAAAACAATAATTTAATATGATTAAAATATTTTTTATTACAACACTCTAATTGCTGTAAAATATATTTCTCATACTACTTTTATTTTATTTTATTCCATTAATTCTTTTTATTCTAACAAATAAAATAACACTAAAAAAAAGATATTAATGCTTTGTTAATTTCTCAATATGATACTTAATTCGGAATACAATTTGTTTTTCTAGAGCGGAGGTAATTAAATAATTGTCAAAATTGTTTTCTTCACTAATTGGCACAGATATTATAACAATGCAACAATTCTCATATTTTTACTTTTAAAATTGTAGTTTTTTTTTTAAAAAAAGATTAAAAAAGATATTTTAGAAAATAAGTAACAAAAATTAATAATATTAACTACATAATCACATGTAAATATCTGAGACGAAAAAACATATGCAATTAATAATTCCTCCCTCCAATCATTTTTTTGGTCTGTCAAAAATTATAAAATCTAATAAAATTATTCTATTATTGCATCATAATTTATAGAAGTTAAAACATATTTATTTAAATAATATAATTAGGAGATTGTTGAAATAGCAAGTGATAACTTATTTTCTCTTCCATTTAGTGACTATCAAATACTGATAAAATTCAAAGTACTTTAGATGCAATTATCTTCCTTTTAGAACTTTTGCAGAACACCTAATAAATTGTTTATTAATAAGATAAATTTATACCCTCTTGTTTTTAATTAGACAAAAATTAATTAATTTGATGGTAGGTACATTATTGAATTTAAGATAATTCTTAAAGAGATTTTTATTTAAGTTTAATGCATACACCATAATTAATAAGAAAGTAAAATCTATGTACGAATTTTTTATATTTTGGTATTAAATGATTGACATATATTTTATTATTTAAAATTAATAATTATGTGATACAGATAAAAACATATATCAAATTTAGATAGAAATTTATTTAATTTTTAACATAATTCTATCCAAAGAAAACAGATAGTTTGAATATACTAATTATTTTAATTTAGAGTCCTTCGAGCCTGTTCTAAGCAACAAGTACATTTCGTTTTTCTCACAGAGAGTCTTTTATTTTCTTCTGGTTATTCTCTTCAACATCATTATTATTTATTACAAGACCTGGTGTTTCATAATTTTCCGAATTTAATTTATTTAAATTAACTAAAACCAAAAAATCTGGTATTTCATTATTTTTTAAATTTCATTTATTTAAATTAATTAAAACTAAAAATAAAAAATAATTATTTATGTAAAGACGTAACTTTTCAAGAGGAATATATCTGTATAGGATTAGAATCCTCTCATATTCATGTTAAACTCAATTTATCTTGTTTTATAATTTATATCATTAAATCTCAATTTATTAAAATTTTATCAAAAAAGTTTAATTTAATTTAATATATTGAATGGTTATTTATTAAATAATAAAATTTCAATCATTAAATTTGAAATTAATAATTAAGAAATTATAATAACCTGATTTATCATTTTATTTAAAATTTGAGAATATCTCAAATCCGTTTATATAATGTCAAATGGTTGAGAACTTTTTTTTTATATAGATTTTGTTATCCAATTAATTTAATATAATTTATTAAATAAATGAATGAAAAATGTTATAGGCTAACAACATAAGGTAGGATCAATTTGTGTTGACAAGTCCTTTTATCTTATCAAAATTATTCGTCCAACTCTAGACACCGAAAAGGAAAATCTAAAACTATAAATACCATAATAATTAAACGAAGGCAGCGAACCGAATCAAAGGCTAACAGTAACAACAGCTTTAATCTAAAATAGAGAAGAAAATGAGTTTTCTAGCCGGAGGAAGACTAGCAGGAAAAGAAGCAGCCTTCTTTTTCCAGGAATCCAAACAAGCCGTAAACCGTCTAGTCGAGAAATCCACCCCAAAGACCCCTACTTCCACCACCTCCGCCTCCTCCTCCGGCGCCCCGAGTCAAGAATCCCAAGCAGACGTTCTTCCCGAGATTTTGAGGCATTCTCTTCCCTCCAACATCTATGGTAAACCGTCAGATCCGTCTTCACTATCTACGTCATCGAAGTGGACCCTTCACTCTGATCCTAATAACTCATCTTCTGTTTCACCTGATAAACTCAATCCTCTTAGAGCTTATCTGTCTTTTCCTCAAGTCACTTTTGGCCCCAAAAGGTAACCCTGCAAATTCCCATTTTCTTTAATGTTATTTCTTGATTTTGTTTTTCCTATTTTGGCAATTGAGAATTTTTCAGGTGGGAATTGCCGTCACAAGAGAACTCGGTTTTGGCTTCCACAGCTAACGAATTGCGAAAAGATAGATATACCCCTGTTAATCCCGATAAATTGAAGGCTGCTGCTGCAGGCCTAACTCACAGTAAGCGTCTCTTCTTCTTCTTTTTCTTTTCCTCCTTTTTCTTCCGCTGATAAAAGGGTAATGATAATTGTAATATAGGCTGAAGTTTTGACTCCCTAACATTTCCTTACATCATTCAAAATAAAAATATATGATTTGAGAGGCTAACTGGAGCAATATATGTGATGGTATATTTATTTATTTTGGAATGTAACAAAGTGTATTCGCAGTTGGAAAGGCATTTGCAGTTGCTACTGCATTAGTGTTTGGTGGAGCTACTTTGGTTTTCAGCTTTGCAGTCTCCAAGTTTGAGCTGCACAATGTAAGTGTCTTGTGTATTTGTATTGGCCCCGAAATTAATTAATATTGATGGGTTTATCTCAAGTTTTTGTGTTTTTTTTTTTTTTTTTCAGAGTGATGATATCAAAAACAAAGGGAAAGACCTCGTTCAACCAAAATTGGACGTGATCAGAGAGCAATTAGTGCCTTTGAGAATATGGGTATGCCTTCTAATTTACAAGTTTGCAGGATTTAATAAACTGTGCTGCTTGTACTCACTTGGAGAAACTGATTTCAGGTTGAAGGCACGTCAAAGAAATGGCATCTCAATAAGGAGGAAGATATTAAAGAGAAGCCTATCATAAAGGAGCTTTCTAAATTTTTGGGTGCTAAAACCTCCAATTGAATTTTGTGCAACATTGTATTTATAGATAGTGTTGTGTGTTGGTATCGTAATCCCCTAAAAAATTAAAAAGAAAAAAAAGAATAAAGAATAAATTTGTTGTATAAGGAATTTTTTATCTGAAAATTAATAATAAGAAAATAATTGTATAGATTATCCTAAGAATAATCAATAATTCTAAGAATATTAAATAGAATTAAGAATTAAATTAATAAGAATTAATAAATTAATATAAAATAAATAGAAAAAAATTAATAAGTATAAAGCATAACTTTAATAATATAGAGTAATTCAGAACATTCTATAAACTAGCTGTAAAGAATAATTTTTTTTAAAAGAGATTTTTAGTAATTTAGAAGGTATATGATAGTACTTTTACGGATGGTAAAATACTACTTTAAAAATTATAATACAATTATATATCAAAAAAAATTTAGTACAACTGTATATTCAATACTTAAACTCAAACATTTAATTAAGTTAGAAATAGGATCTTATATTCTGGTCAACTGACTATTTTATATTATGGTTTGTATCAGGCACGACACATGTGTCAGAATTCTAGTGTGTATTTTTTTTTATAAAAATTATGTTTATTAAACATGTATTAAATATTCATTTGTTTAAGCGTTATATGTTTATTGTTTATTAATTTTATTTTGTTGAAAAGATATTTGTACCACAATATAAATATTTATAATATAAATTTAGCTTGATATTTTTTTTTGTTTACTAATATTAAGAAAAATTTATATTATGTTTATGTTATATATGTCCGTTTGAATCGATTAATGAATATGATAATCATTAATTATGAATATCTATTAACAAGCTAATAAATATTATATATATGATAATGAATGTTTATGTTAAATCATAAAAATATTTTAATGCATCACGAAAATAGTGAAGCTAACTTTTATAAAGAATCATTCATTTTTTATTTCATAGTGATATGAGTAACATATATAAAACCAATACTACTGATTTAAAAAAATAAATTAATAAATATGCATTATAAATGATGAACAATTTTCACTAAAATAATGACAGTTAATAATAAACATTTAAAAATTGATGTAATAAAAAGATAAACATCTTTATAATAAATAATGAATATTGTGCAACAAATGATGAATATTGATATCCATTATAAAAAATGTAATACTTTCATTTATGAAATTATTAATTACATATTAATAAAATTCTTAAATTGCCAAATGTGTAGAAAGTTAGTTGCATTCAATAATAGTATAATTTTTTGAGTATACAAAAGATTTCTTAAAAATTATATTATATTAATTTTAATAAATAACTTATTTTATTATTTGTTAAAAATATATTAATTTTTTTATTTCTTTAGAGTATTGACTAATTGAAAATAAATTAAGAAAATGTGTTAATAATTGTATTATTTTTCAAATTTCATTTATCTATAATATAAATATATATATATATATATATATATTAAACTTTGAGACATAAATTCTTTTAGTATGTATTACTATATTTGACATATAGAATCTTTAATTTACACGTGTATTTATTTTTTAGCACATAAAATTAAAGTTTATGTTTAAAAAGTTTACGAAAGACATTAAAAATTCTATTTAATTTTATCTATAAACTTAATTTATATTATTATTTAAAATTAAACTAATTATGACAATCATACAAAGCATGAGTAAAAAATTGATTTTCATAAATATAAAAATATTTACTCAATATATAATTTTTTAATATAATATTAGTTTTTATAATTTTTTTATCATAATGAATAAAGAAGGAAGGACTATTGTTCTCACACATATGATCCTATTTTCAAACTGCACTGCAAAGTGATATGGGATGCAGGACATAATTTGTCATCTCATCTGTACACTTTGAATAAGAATAATTTATTTTTAACTTAACTAACAGTAATAAGCAAATATATCTAAGGCAAATGCATAATGAAACAAAAATGGAGAAACATGTAGCACGCAAAGGCGGACAAATTGGAGTTATGTTTATTTTATTTCTTTTTGCTCAGAATGACTGTAATTTCATTGGATTAAGGATAAGAAATATCCTGAGCAAGTAGCTTCTCAAGTTCAGCTGAAGAAACAGGGTTATACAAAATAGTAGCTAGGTTTAGTTGACATGGAAATGGTAGTTCTGTGTAATTAAGCGAAAATTCTATCTCTATTTAAATATATAATGCACTTATATTGTTATTTGGGTTTTCATTGGACAGGCTAGAACTGAAATTGAATGCAATTTTCTAGAATAGTTTGCTACCTGGTAGATTCATTATTTATATCCTTCAGAACGAGGTGCCTGATCCTGAGTGGCTTACTTCTGAGTATGAGCTTTCTAGGGTCTTGGAAGTGCATCACTGCATATGCGATATCACAGTCAGCTTTTGCACACTGTTAGTCTATCGCCCCTGTGGCCCTGTCTCGTAGAAATACATCAGCCATGCCAAGTATAACAGGATTGACAAAGGAGGAAAGCATATGTCTTATGGTTTTTTTATACCAAAATTTTCTGTTCTGATGAATAAGCCAAAGGAACAATCCAGTTAAATAATGAGTTCCAAGCAGTCGTAATTAAATATTCTTCAAATGTTCATTCAGAAGCAAGTTCATTTAAACAACTCACTGTACATTGAGGAATAAGCACTTTTATCCTACTAGGTTCGAAATGCGCTCTGGCTCTGGCATTGATATCAGTATGCACCGGAGTTTCGCAACTGGAGGGAATTATATTAGTTCTGTCACCAGTTCATGTAACTGCAGACCAGTCGAATGAGCACTTAATTTGTTTAAATTTAATCATCACTGGGTGCCTGTCACAGCTTGTAATCTAAACCAGATCCATATTTCCAAGCCTCAAGATGTCTCTTCCACTCGTACTTAAGCTTCAATGGAAGCACATTTATTAATGGCCTTGCAAGAAAGAGGGTAGGTGTAAGCAAACTCATACGGATATGTTTGAACTAATTACAGACAAAGTTGAGTTCCAGTAACTCAGAAGAAAAGATGATTATGTTACCTGATTACGGGGTCAGCAAAGCTGGAGAGAAAAGTATAATAACTCAGCATAAGAAAATGGCCGGACCAGTCGAGAAGCACAGGAATACCGACCTGAAGATTAATAGACTCATTTGGTGATATGAGTAGTTGTTCCATTACTAGTTGCTACTTTAGCTAATCAAAATTTCACATTACTCATATTCAAGTGAGAAAATTATATAAACCAAAATTTCATTTTTTTATTGTTCAATCATGCCATGGTGCTAGTCTTCAGCTTGGATGATGGAGCTAGATATTCAGCTTTCAGAAATAACAACCAATCACATTTATTTCCTTCCATCTTCTTAAATAAATATTACACAGATTATGCAAATTAAATGAAGATTTAAATCATAAATAGAAAAGCAAATGAAATCAAACACCAACAATTATGCCTTAAAATATAAAGCACAAATTAGGACCATAAGGTAAAAAATTTTGACCAAAATCTTCTTTTTCTCTCTGTGCTTATCACTTTCAAAATATTACACACATGTAAATGTAATGATGAATAAGATTGATAGTGATACCTGCTTGAATATTGCTGGGATAATTTGAGGTTTAGTTAGCATAACAATGCCTAACGTCTTGGCAAGAGGCTCCAATTGTATAACATCCTGCCATGTAGAGAACCAGAGAAAAAAACAGTTTCATAATTATATGTTGATAGATTCAGTTACAACAACGGAATTCTCGATCAACCTGATGGAATGAACTTGAAATGGGAATTTGACTAAAAATAAGGAGGGAGGAAAAACATAAGGTAGTAACCTGGAGGAATGGTCTTAGAACCGGATCACCAAGCCTCTGGAGGAAAACATAATACATTAAATTTATTCAGAAAAAAACTGATCAGAACTTAACACATGAAAACATTGGTAATAGCAGTGAATGACGTTATCCTGTACCTGCATACTCTGGAAATTGACATGAAGGAGATCATTAACAAATTCTGGATAAATATTAGATTTTTGCTTGGCTGACATTGCTCTTTGAAACAGCCATGAAGCACTTAAGTTGGGCTGCAATACATAAATTTTGTTCAAGTAATTGTTAGACAGGCTGCTTAAATGTATAGTCATGATACAAGTCACCAACCATGTACGGATTTAGCAGAGACAAGCTGTGCGCATCAAGAAAATCGCCACTGATCGCTTCATAGATTCCTTCATTATCAGATAAAAATAAACCAATACTAGTAAGTTTTGAGCTATAATGTTTCTATTTATGGCATTTCTTTGGGTTTGACACCATGCAGATTTTACTTCCTATGTAAAGTAGGAACTACCTCCAAAATAATGCATTGGCCTAGCGAGTTGGAAAATAAACATAGTGGCAGACGAAGAATATACCAGCTGACAATCTTCCAAGATGTCTCGTCAAGCTTCCAAAACCACCAAATGAAACAGGTGACTGTATGCCACTAGCATCACCAAACTGCAGAGAATGAAATTGTAAAATCTGCATCCTAATTGGTATATACCCATAATTATTCTAAAGTTAACAAGTTTGCAATGTAAACCACCTGTAAGATACGATTGAATGCTGCTGGCAATGGACTGAAAAGTTCATCATCCCCCGTTAAGAATTTAGGATGTTAGATTTGAAGACAAAAATTACTCCGCAAAGTGCAATCATATAAAGTATATAAGAGAAATTTTCATAAAGCGCATGGAGATACGGAAAATGATTTTTTTAACTGAATATAATTAAACCTTGCAATTCTTCTGTTACATTATTACCTGTCACAATATGTTGGAAAAATTCCATATATAACTCTCATTATCTCCAGATTTTCGAGAGAGACTCCCTACAAATTGGAAAAATGCATACCGTTATACCAGCTACAGACTGGCAAAAAAAATTGAAGATACAGAATCACATGCCACTCGAGAACTAATTAATGAAATCAAGACACGCTCTTTTGGGAATAAAAAAGTAAAGAGGAAAATGCTGTTTTTTGATTGAATATATAATAACTAATAAATACAAGAGCTACGTGACTCTTAACACAACATCCACATTTGCAGGAAGGTTAACTTGAGGTATCAAATATGGTTGGGAAACCTTGTAGAAATGTACAGTGAAAGCCCGTGAAGCTTAGTTGGCATGCAACAACTTAATGCTAACATATATAAGGTAAGATTTCAACCTCAAAAATCTTATCACAAAGTCATCAAACTGAAGAATGTATTAGAAATCTTTGGACAACATGCACACTCAGAAAGAACATAATAATTTTTAACAATATTTTCTCACTGAAATGCTTTTTATGCTTTATCATCTTTGCTGGACAAGAAGCAACCACATCAGTCAAATTCATAATAGAGCAAGAGATATTACAGTATAGGACACATTTCACAATACATTGATAATTATACTTGCAAACTTATAATTACTATATATAGAGAGAGATACCCTTTCTACATTATGATAGCTCATTTATGAGCTTAAGATATATACTTAGGAACACAAAACCTATAAAGATATAGAAATTTTTTTTAAAAGTTCAATTGATAATCAAGGTGTAAATTGTAGATTCATAAGTATAATTGTCTTAGGGGAACAGAATACATATAGAACTAAGCAAGCTGAAGAGTTATGCCCAAAATCTTAGTCATCAGATCTAAATATCTACCTGATATTTTGGCATCAAGTCCCAATAGTTCTCTAATAGATCTTCCAGTTTTGGTGATCCAGGTTGAGGACTAACATAGGTGAACATATAAGTAGTGCGATCCATAGGACCAGAGCCAGCTGGAAATGCCTGTGAAATGTTTATAGAAGAGCTTTATTAACAAAAGCAGATGAATTGCAAAATTATTTTAATGTTGCACTAGAAACGTATATTACCTCCCAAAATAATTGTACTTCTGACTCTCCAATGTTCTTCATAGATGAGCTACTGTATATGACATCGCTTGTAGAATTGTCTTCAAAACCACGAGCACAAGATCCCACAACAAGGCAAACACCATCAGGCTTCCTTCCTCCTCTTATCTGCAGAGCACATATTTAAGATTCAGAGCACAAACATTGGTAATAGATTGCAGAAAGTCAATTGATATAAGTTGTTATCATCTCTGTTATAAGTTGTATTTATCCCACATCGTTTGCTTACTGAGCTGTTATAGTATATATAAGTGGATTGGGGACCCTATTCGTTTGAGCTAGCTTTTAGGAATGAGTTCTACCCAAGTTCATTTATCATGATGGTTTTGGACCTCATGTTACGAGGGAGGGTATTATAAGTTGTATTTATCCCATTGGGCATTTATCCCATTGGGCACCCTATTCCTTTGAGCTAGCTCTTGGGAATGAGTTATACCCAATCCTATCCAGGGAAAAATGAATACTTAATCACTCTATTAAATGTAGACCAGTACTATTAAAATGCTCTTAGATTTCATACGCTAGAGGATTTACCAAAGATAGCACTAAAATGCACATCTATATGTGAAAAATAATCAAATCTTGTACAAGAAATTTGCTGATTCCCCACTACAATTTTGATTGCAAAGGCTAATTAAGAAACGGAACTTGACCTGTCTCACCACAGGTGAAAAGTTCCCCATTGCATCAATGATAAGACGGGTTGATAATGTTTTCCCTTCTGCAAGTTGCAAGACCTATGGAAAAATTGTAAGTAAAAATGATGTAAATAAACAAAATATAATATAACGCTCGGTACGGGTGCCTATATCATATCCCGTAAACTTGAAAGCATCACTTGCTAGTGTTACTGAATGCTACATCTCCGCTTCATCTGTAGTTAAAAATCCCATTTCAGATTTTCAGTTTTGATCAACGTCAGTTCAAACATCTTGCCATTTCCCCCCTTTAACCATGTTTTTTACTTTTATTATAAGTGGAATGTCATTATAAGTTGTTTATAATTTTCAGTATTCCTAGTACTATCATCTTGACAAACCCATTCCACCATTGTTGCTTCTTATGTCCATTAGTCAAAATGTATTGCTTGTTTCATATAGTTATTAACTCAGCCTATGGTAGACGACAACATCAGTCAAATGAGACTTAATTCAATTCATTGATACAGTAGTATACTAAAATTCTTTGGGTTATCTACATTAGTTAATTATCTTCATATCAATTTCATGTGATTGTAATATTAGAAAGTGTTAGTAGACTTACTGCGGCATCCTCATATACACAAATGCTGGAGACACTGTATCCTTCTAAGATGACTCCGCCAAGGGAAATAAAGTGTTTCTTCGTAATCTCTATGAGCTTTGCAGGCCTGTAATGATAGAATAGTGGAAATCAAAATGCTGCCATCTTTGTTGGAATCAAGACCAAATTTTTCATATACTTCAAAAAAATATCAATCTTTTCATTAAAATCATTATTCTGTAGGATCAATTTTCTTCTCAAAGAAAACTATCGGCATTCATATTGAAGAAATTAAGTTACATTTTATCATCATGCCACAAAAACCAATAAAGGAGAGAGAACACAACTGTTAAATTATATAGTTAAACACTGAGAGTTACTTCAAGCTTTTGAAACTTAGGGAAGCAACCTTCAGTGCATCATAATACACTTCAGGGACATGAGCTACGTAACTGTCAGGCATAGTTTGTACAATATTGACACAAACTGTTGTTAACTAAATATTTGATGAAGTAGCTGACAACATGATTCCCTTATTAATAGTAAAAAAATAGCTTGTGAGCACAGTAAAAGGAAAGGAACTATAAAAAAGAATTATGGCACATTTATTAGAAAATGCCACATTTTTCTCATAGTTGAGGTCTATGCAACATAACACGCCAAAAATCGCAAACAATAAGTGCATATTTGGAATAACATGATAGGATGTGATGCAAGGCAATGAAATAAACTGATGCTGTTCTGATTTCCTGGACAATGTTAAGGTATAAGAAACTGTTATAGGGATGATCCTGACAAATGACAAACAATAGTTCTTTTGTTTTGATCAGCTATTTGAGAAGTGTGAATTTAAAAGACAAAACTCACGAAACACCAAGATTAAGAATGTCTTCAACCCAGACTTCGCCTTTGTCCTCAAATCCACATCTATTCTGCACAATTAATGAAATTTCAAGACATAAGCTGGAGAGCTTTGGAAGCATAGATAACACAAGGCAGAATTGGCACTTGGATAGTAATCAGGACTATATTTTAGAAGGGTGAGGAACCTCCCTAGATCATGTCTCAAAAAGATGCAAAACTCATTTCATCCCTATTCTTGCATTTTCCTTCTTTTCCGCTATACCTTAAATTCTAGATGTTCTAAAGAACTGAATTATCTTGCTCATGCTTCCTTTAAAACACAACATTGAAGGTCTTGATACCATAATCACAATCTGACAGAGGATGGGAACCTATAGCAACTCCAAACACCAAATTGTGGATATTGAACATGCTTACTTAATTTATTTGAAATTAGAAATCCTTTAAAAATTGCAATTTTAGATGACAGATCAAAGAGCCAAGTAATTGGAAAAATGAAATTGACATTCATTCCTTTGTGCTCCTCAGTAAGAAACATTGGCCTCTGTATTTGATATCTAACAATGTTGAACAACTGTGGCAACAATTTTCTCCCAGATAGAGATTCTTAGAAAATGTGGATTTAGGACTAGCCACCTTTGTCTACCCAAGATATTCACACAACAAACAGATAGCTTCCTCTAAGCACCAAGAGAGAATACAATTCAGAGGTAAACCTGGCCTAAGGAGAAAAGTTCAGAAAACTTATACAACCATGTGACTCAATATTCTGAAGAGCTAATAAATATTCATCAACTTATGAAGTTCAAGAACTCACAGGATTGAATTTCGCTGCTATAGCTTTTTCAATGTCATTCTCTGAAAGAATACCAACTTCTACAAGCTCCAAGAGCTCTTTCCTTGAGATATTCCATTCTTGCTCCCTCTAATCATTTAGAACAATTCATCTTTTAAAAGCAATTTCTTAAGCCCTATATTATCTCAAGAAAGAACTCCACAGTACACTATACCCCTTTCAGTATATTTCTTTCCACAATGCCTACACGAAGGCCTTTCGCAATCAATGCTGCAGCAATGAAGATCCCTAAAGTACCTCCACAAACTACCACATCAAATCTGTCTTCGTCAGTGAGATCTAAACGGCTTGGTACATACGGAATACTTGAAACTACTTGCTGAGGTTCTTGCGTAGCTGCAAAACAGATGTAAAAACTACTGGATTTCTTAAGCACTCTTGGACATATAATTAAAAGTTATACCAATGGAAGTGGCATGATTTCTACCTGCCTGAGAACAGATACTAGACCAAATTTGGTCCAATCTCTTTAGGGCGTCGTATGAGTATGCCCCACCAGCACCACCAACTTCATTACTTACCGAAATGCTCTCCATAATCCTCTACAGATTGAAACAAGAATGCGACAAGTTTAATGCATGGTAGAAGCAATTGGGAAATATAAAAGTCAGAATGCCAGAGTACTAGTATTTTACTTGATTAAAGACTTTTGGCATCTCATGATTTTCAATCTAAATCATTCATGTTTTATATTATTGTTGAATAATATCTCTATATTATATATTCAAGTGCCACTTGGCTTTCCATGTAGAAGTTCACTGACAACTAGTAAAAAAAATTAAAAGAAAAACCTTCCAAGTAGAGAGAATGAATAAACCTCAATTACATCTCAAAAATTCAACAAGGAAAAGCAATTATAACAGCCACAGATAAAAACTATAACTTCCTAATGAAACGATGGGATCCCCTTCATTTGAAGGCTACAAACAAATTGTACCCTCATGTTATCTGGAACCAAATTTATCATGGAAACAAAAAGATCAATGCAATAACTTACCTGGGTTCTAGAAGGAACAGCTTGTGCTTGCAAGGACATGCTTCTTTGAGTTCTCTCCTTTCTCCTCTGAAGCAGTGGACTTAATTTTGGGTAGCTAAACAACCCATTACACTGTCCAAGTTGAACCACCTCCATTTCAAAACCAAACCCAAGATCTTGGTATTCTCTCACTTTCCTTCAATTTATCATCAACTTTTAAACTCCATTTTATTAACGTATATCATGTGTCACACAACTTGACACGTTAACTACCAAAACGCCCTCTGAATTTGCCTCGCTTTTTTGTAATCCTACTCATGAATGATGGTTGCCATAGAATATAAAAAGTGGCAACCGAAAGACCCGGTACCCAGTCATCAGTACCCGCGGGTGACATGTAAAATATAAACCAGCTGTGACTTTTGACATGAAGCTCTACTAATCAGATAAACCTCCCAACTTTGCCAGGGTTTTAGAACAAAAAGACCCATTCTTTCTTCTTCAGCTCTGCACACTGAAGATTATACATATCAGGTAAGCCCTATCCTTTTTCCTATCTTCTTTCTGTTTGGCTACTGAAAAATGAGAGAGAAGAGAATGAAATGAAATTTTAGGGTTTTTCACTTTGTTTCTTGAATAGTTAGTTTGAATTCCAAGAATAGGATTAACCACTTGAAAGCTTAGATATTTGTGTCAAGCTATCTCCGTATTCGGTATCAGATAATGAAACTTTGTGCATTTAAAATTTTGCTTATATCAATTTTAACATACTCCAGCATGAATTTATAGCTGCACTAAAAAGAAACACAACACACATAATAGGATTTCACATTTTATTGCTGAAATTCACTATCCAAAAGAGAGGAAGACTGTTATAATATGACTAGAAGACAAAATCCCAGATTCAACCCTAAGTCAGCATTCAGGAAAAGTAAAACACTCTTAAATATGATAAATGATGTGAAACAACCATGGCTGAGAATTTTATTGAAGATTTAGCTGAAGAGATGTAATTTTGGTTGCAGGTAATATATTAATTTAATTACCTTTTGATTTCCATAGGCCATGGAGTATGTTCTACTTTAGATCTCAGGTTTTCTTTGCTTGCTAAGGTGAAAAGCATATGGGAAACAAATTCCCCAGATAAATAAAATTAACATCATAAGGTGCATAAATGCTTAAGTTAGCTAATTAATTTGAAAGGATTCCTGCTGGCTGTCATTATGCTAGTGTGAAACAATCCATCCTCTATCTAGTTTTATTTGTCTTGTGGCAAGTTACTTCTGTCAGAATGATTTACCTGAATTGCCTTGGTTGCTGGCATGAACAAAAGAGCTCACATGAATATTGTATGCATGTTTTTATAGATCAAGGTGTTAACCTCTTGAATCTATACCATTTAATAATGTGCATTGATAATTTATTTGTTCGAGAATTCATTACAGAAAACCTTGGCCATTTGGAGCAGGGAAAGAAGCAAGGTAATTTTACATGGCTACAACAGGCATGATAACTGCCCAAGGGTATGGCTTATTGCCTATAAACAGAAGTAACAGAACTTGTTGCAAGTTCAGAAGCACTAACAGGCAATCTCATGGTATAAAGGCAATGCGAGTAGAGAAGTCTTTAGAAGAATTATACAATGTCAGGGTAGAAAGGAAAGTGACACCAGAGCGATTGGCAGACCTTGGAGTCTCAAGATGGTCAATGTGGAAGACCGGCAAGTGCAAGTTGCCTTGGGATTGGCAGGTGGACCAGTTAGTTTATATCGAAGAAGGGGAGGTAAGGGTAGTGCCTGAAGGAAGCGAACGTTACATGCGGTTTGTGGCTGGTGACTTAGTTCGTTACCCCAAATGGTTTGAAGCTGACCTTTTCTTTAACGGTCCATACCAGGAGCGTTACAGGTTTCGAGCATATGGTGATGACTGTTGATCCCACATTGCGTCCTTAACTATGCCAGCTTCGTCATCCTAAGTATCAGGTATATTCCAGGGTTTATATTTTTGAACTAAAGTAGTTAACCCAACAACTGCAAGTTGGATTGCTATTCCATGCATGATGAACTGGATAACTTTGATAGGTTGTAATTTTGAGATACAATTTCCATTATTTAAAGCAATTTATTGCTGTATTAACAGACTATCAGACCATCTATTTTCAATTGTTGTTGTGGATAGATACCACCACCAAATAGGAATTTGAATCACTATTTTTACAATGAACTATTTTACTGGGCTGATGGTTTTGGTCCAAGCTTGGGCAGAATAGCAGACCAAGTATAAGTATTGGTGTGTATACTGACTGTGGCCTCTCGGGACTGCATCTTTGAGGCACTTGCTAGCTGCTAGTACTAGTAGGTACATATAAAAATTCTTAATCGGCTAGTTGTAAATAGCTTCAACTATTAGATTTACCTGCGCCGAGGTATTGGTGATGATTCTCAAATATTGCAGAATATAATGTGATATAATAAGATAGAATGTGATAAAATGTAATAGAAAGAAAGACACGTGGAACAGGTTATCACAGCCAAAACCAACCTTGAATGACATTCTCAATTAAAAAATTCAGTATGAATTCTATCTCTCCAAGTAGGATTCAAATCTAGGATCAGTAAGTTAACAGCCAATCGCTCTACCGAGAAACAATAAGAGAATAGACCTCATAGAATTTAATTCCTTTTCTCAAATCATGACCAATATGAGCTTGAAGTTTCCATAGTAACTCCCAGGGCCTCTTTGTAGTTTCTTCATTTCATGCCTCATCTCGTAAGGAACCTCAAATGTATTTATTTTATTATATTTCATCCATATTCTAATTCGTTTATTTAATATTGTCTTTTGTGTTATTAGATAGGAGAGATGATTTCTAGTCTACCTTTTTCTATTTCTATACATATACTATAATAATCCAAAAATTGCAATAGAAGAAAAAAGAGATGGTTTTTTAGTTTTAGATAATGCAGTATTTTTGTGTATGGAAAAGTAGGTTTAGAATATTTCAATAATATTAATTTTTTGAATATTTAAAAACTGTTTTTTTATCAAATCTGAATCTAGAAAAAAATTAATTTATCTACTTTTGTAGAAAAATTAATTTTCAAGATTTAAAAATAAAATAAAACAAACACCCCTTCGATGTGATCTGGAAAACAAGCCTCAAGTAGGCTGCCCCCACAATTATAATAGACTAATAAGGCGTTCCATTAGCCAATTCAGAGCTGTTAATTTGATAGTACGTGAGATTGTGAAATTGAAACGTAGTTCTAAATATCAACACCACCAACATGCTTCTTGGGAGATTCCTTGGTTTCTAGTTCAACTTGTTTTTTCAAAGTTCTGATAATACCCACCTGCAATATTTACAGAGAAGAGAAGACGGAAAACCATGCTTGTCAGGGGGGCTCCTTTGACTTTGAGCTATTCTTGATGTCAAAGTGCTAACTCCTTTCAATGACCTTTCTTCTTCCCTTTGGCTTTGCTACCTTTTAGGAGGTCTCTATCTGTCACATTGGCATATGCTGGTTTTCTCAATCTCTCTTCTAGGATAGATTTCCCCAGAATCTGCTGCTAACTAAGTTCGCAGTGGAAAGGCTTGCTCTAATTAATTAGATATGCATGAGCATGATTGAAGGACTGGTTAAAACTAGACAAGAATAAGAAATTTAAAAGGAAAAACATCAAGAGCTGACTCAAGTAGAACAGCCACATGATGTCTACCAACGTGCCAAAATAACCTGCTAGAGAAAGAAGATGCCCCTGTTTGCTCCAAAATAGAGAGTCCGCAACTTAAAATGCTAAAAAGCAAGGAATCATCTACGCTGAAACACAGAAGGAACAATCTTCTTTGCATCATTACAGGGGAAATAAATATTATCAGCACGGAAATCTGAAGAACTGTCTCTATAAATCATATCCCTTATAATACACACACTTACACTTTAATGGCTGAAAAGAAAAATAAAACAGGATGAGCCCAGAACCCAAAAAAGGATTAACCAGTTCCCTTGAAACCCAGATTGCGCTTATCCTGCTCATGAGATGAAATGAGAAACCAAGGGGATGAGAGGCCAAACGATTTCCATATGAAGCCAATGAGGTTCCTCCCAGTATCATACGATTCAAACATGTGTAAACTCTGGTAGTTTACACCTGCTGAGGTCCTCAACTAGCTGCAGTGGCACGCGGACTTGTCCCGGAGGTAATTGCTACAGAGGAGACAAACCTTGACACAAGCACCGCTTCATTGCTTATGGCCTTAGAGGCTGCCACATCCTCCAATCTTTTCCATTTTGATTCTCTCTTTTCCTGTACTTCTCTCTCTTTGATTTCATCTTCTTGGAACTTAACCAAGCACTCGTCAAAAAGTTCTTGATCAGCATCTGAGAATATCTTCCTCACATTCAGAGTCAGACTCTGCACAGCTTGGTTCCAGTGGCCCCTTGTGTTTCTTTCCAAAGCTGGGAAGATAATAGGCAGTATGACTTTTCGATTTTGCGTGATCAAATTCCTTATATGATCATTGTTCCACAAGAACAATGCACGTTCAGCAACCTGCCAGGAAAGGCACATTTAACAAGATGAAGATCCACAAAACCCACAATTCTTTAAAATATGTAACATATGGAGCTACTTTAACAGGTATGGCAAAAACCTGCACTGCCTAAACGACTAGCTTTATTTATTCACAACATTAATTTTTTTGATGGATATAACTCAAAAAGTAACAAATGAACCTTCCAACAACTCAAGATTTATATATAACTTGCAAATGTAAATTTGGCCCATCATCTTGTTCGCTCTTCTCAAGTTTAGACAATAACATCCATTTCCATGACCTGGCAAACATTTAGTACTCCTTTAGATAGGCCTTCTCTATAATATCACCAGAAAACATTTAATTACCAGCCCGCCATCGTCCAAAAATCTTAATTTTAATCACATCAAAGAAAGCAGAAAAGAGGAAAAAAAAAAGACAGGGATCGGGAAAACCTCATTGAATACTACAAGCAGAAAGTACTTTTACAGCATTGAACAGACATACAGATCCCTGCCAGATATCAAACATATTCATTGACACCATAAGACCACTATTTCTAGTTATGGGGTGTCCACTGTCCACAAGAGAAAAAGTATGAGGCAAAGCTTATTACAAGGAGACGAGTAGCCCCATAGGAAGACAGGTGCTGCTACAGTTTCACTCAGTCAGGCTGCTGCTTTTGGAGTTCGACATGGATGATCATAAGGAAGCATATATTAATATATAGTATCAACTAATGATATACACAAAAGAGATATGATGAGCTATCTGGATTGGCACCAATAGCAAGAGATGTGTTCTTGCTAGCTTTTCATAAGGTTTCAATTTAATGGGATATCCCTAATAAGTTCGTGTAGGCCAGGCATGGGAAGCTAAAAATGACTCTTTTATGCATTATGTAACAATCTACTGCAAGTAAAATAGTTGCACTTCCCAAGTAAATTATAAAGGCTTAAACTGCTATTGTTCATTTTCGCAATCAGTGTTTTCAGACTTTGAATAGTAAGTCTAACACTATTTCTGACTTTGACTTTCTTTACCTTTAGTATTTTGGATTTTCTTTGCATATTTCCAAATTCAATATACTTGGGTACGAGTTATTTGCTTTGTTGTCAGAAAATTTAAAATTTAAAAGAGAGAGATATCTAGCTATTGACCAATCCAACAAGTCTTTTTTTTCCACTCCTTATGCACAAATTAACATTATCTTTCTAAGAATCATTATAATAACCTAATCCCCAGTTTTTCTACAACACAGCATCAAAAATTACAGAAGTTTCAATCAGCCAGCTCTACATCAAAAAAATTTAAAATAATGGAGTTCAATTTCAGTCATATACTCACCAGCAGTTAGAAAAAGAAATGGCATTAATATAGTGCAAGCTTATCATATTAAAGAATAAATTTTCTTTTTCAATTTTTTTAAAGTTAAAATAGGCGGAATAAGTCAAAAGAACATCTTGGTAATTTAACATTCAACAGAACAAGTGGAACCCAGAAGGAGTTAAGACAACAGTAATGGTATTGAACAAGGACAATTTTCCATGCGTAACTAATGCTCAAGTCAGAAAGATGTACAATTAGGAGTATGTACTTTTAAGTCGGATCAAAATGATTTATTCATTATCATGTATTTCTCAATGACTTCCACAAGCGCATGTGCTCAAGTCAGCAAGATGTACAATTAAGAGCATGTATTTTGGACTCGAAGAATGAAATTTTGCATTCATAATCATGAATTTCTGAAGAGGAATTGCCAACTTCTAAAAGCCACATGTTTACCTTTAGGAAAACAAAAGCAATCTTCTATATACACTTCATCTCTAGCCTCTAGGACAAATCCTACCATATCAAAAGGGACGCCAAACATGATAATAAGAGCTTCGGTTTGTAAAAGTGGTGAAAAATTATTTTCAAAAAAAATGTAAACATACAACTATTGCAGTATCATTCGCAAGAACAAAGGAGTAGATAAATCTGATATTACACCAAAGGCCTGTTAGATGGTTTCTAAGTCTATACAGAATAATTATTCTCGAGAAATAGAGTTGTTAAGCATACAAAGAACGTCCCACTTGTTGACCAAATTATATTCGTTTATTGAGAATTTAAGAAGTCATATGCTTGACGGCGACTTGATCCCAAACTAGCTAAGATTGGCTCTACGAACAAATTTCCTCTATCCCCCCAATGTAAATCATCATTACTTTCCTTTTCATCAATCACTATATCTAAAATATCTGGACAAGTACAGCATTACAATAACTACAGAAAATTTCAGTTGCAAAGATATTAAGATAGAGGATAGGAACTAACTCGGATGATTGTTATCAATTACACATTAAATCATTCAGCAATAGCAAGCAAATGCCAGCAACAAAAAATATAACCACTGTAGATTGAGTACCTGAAAATGTGAACTGTTAAGACAGCGTCCAATTTGCCGGAATAAGGGGACCATGCAGCGTTGGAACTCTGCTGCTTGAGTGGCTTCTAAAACTTCCTCCAACTCACCAAGGAACATAACCTCCTTGGAACTATTAGTTATGGGCCAATACTTTAAAAGACCCCGGATAACGGTATCAGCAAGCTTGAAATCTTTCTCCACAAACTGAGTTATACAATATGAAAGTTGCTGATGATACATTGATACACACTTGGGCTTGTGAAGAGGAATCAAAGCACGCACCAGGAAGAGCTTGTGTTCTTCCTTCAATGGCAAAGCAAACCCATTAATTATGCTGCCTAAAATCTCAAGCAGTTCTGCAATCCCATTATGCCTCTCTGTCTCAAATATGAAGCGATAAAAGATATTGTTTATAGCTTTCCGAATAAATGGACGATGCACCATAAACTTCCCATAAATGCGATGCAGTATTGTCTTCAAATACTCCCTCTCCCTCTGATCCTCAGAGTCAAACAAATCTAGCAATCTCAACACAAATGAATGGTCAACATATCTCTTCGCAAGCTTGGCATCAGTCTCCGTTGAAGCCACAAATCTAAGAAGAAATTCATACACAATTTGAAGATGAGGCCATGCTGGCTCCATAGCCGGTTCGTCCTCTTCAGGGTCAAACATTTCTAGAATCTTGTTATCATGATTTGCAGATGGAAGCGTTCTAAACAAATTAATTGCCACCATCTTCGTAATCTCTTGCATAGTCACCTCATTAAACTTTGATGTGACAGAAGAAATATAATCAACAAGCTCAAGCAATGTCTGCCTCTTTATATCCTTCTCCTTGTGATTTTTAGAAGGAGCACTAAAATCAAATACAACACAACACATATTCAACTTCCTAAGAAATAGATTCTGCTTCTCTGAACTAGGAACTTCCCTGAAGCTAGGTAATGCCTCATAAGCCCCAGAAGCCAACATAGGACCAACTTGGCCTACACCAGGAGCTGATTTTTTCCCTGGATTAGATTTGTTCTGCGAGGCAAGACTTCCATTGTTTGTGCGCGAACCACCGGAACCCAAATTCGAAGACTTTGAAGAAATGGATGATGACTTTGAGTTGTTTACGGAATTGGGTCCATGGGAAGGGTTGAGAGATGAATAGGCATTGACCCCGCCATCATTGCTCGAGTCAATATTAGATGATTTTGATGGTTTTCTAGGTAGCTTACCCAATATCTGTTTGATCATATTTACTCAGAAAACCCTAACCCTAACCCAAGCCCTAACAATCTTAATCAATCTCAACAACAGTTAAATCAAAGCTCCAACCTTAAATTAAAAAAACACTTAAAAACAACAGGGTATTCATATTTGATCAGTGGAACCCTAATTCAGATTGGGCATTGAAAAAAAGTTACATAAACGGGTCTATGCATGTAACGTTCCATAATTAGAAGTTGCAATTGTAGAGAAAAGATTTCGAAGAAAAGATGTAGTCAAAGATAAAACAAACTTACATTGACAAGATGATGATTTGAGAGATCTGAGAATGTAAGAGAAAACGAGAAGAAACCCTAAAAATTCTGAGCTTTTTTGGGCTTTGATCTGCAGTTTTGATAAACCCTAAATATGGCTTTTGTGTAATCGTCCTAATCGATTTTGAAGAGATAGAGAGAAAGAGAAAAGGGGAGAAAGAAAAAAAAATCAACAGGGACAATACCAGAAAGACAAAAGAGAAATTGAAAAAAGAGAAAGAAAAGAAAATATAAAAATGTTAGCTTTATAAAAATAGCAAAAGCACCTCTCTCTCTCTCTCTCTTAAAACAAAAACCAAAAAGAAAAAAAGAAAAATCTTCCCTCTTGGCTTAGATGATGTTATTGTGTTTTATGTTTTGAGATTGAGAAAGAATGAGAGGGGAAAAAAGAAAAGCAAATTGGAACCAAAGATTTTGTCAATTAGGGGTAGAATTGAAATTTAAGTTGGTCTATTTTTCAAAAAAAGAATTGAATTTATTTTTGAGACCAGTAAGAATGGTGCAAATGGACTCAAGTCCATCACAAAATGATGCAGGTGAGTATGGCCCCATTTTCTGCTGTGTGCGGATTGGGTTGACTTGCTAATTGACCGAATTATCCTAACCCAATTGCTAGGCTAACACAGCTCAAGGCAAAGGCAGATTTTTATTTTTATTTTTATTTTTTCATGAGATTTTATTTATTTAATCTTAAATTTATTTTTGTAATTTCACCAACCCAGAAGGGCCTCTGACTGTCTTATTTAGAAAAAGAAAAAAAGGAAAAACACAGGAAGAATGTTGTTAGAAAGATGGACATCAACATGTGTAATAGTATCTAAAGATACCATGATAAGTTACAACACTTGGATAGGTTGATTTCCTCCTTTTGCTAAAATTAGCAACTTGAAGGAGAGATATAGGGGTAATAATCTAGTAAAATTAATTTGCCCGTGAAATATTTATGATCGATTCAAACGGCATTTGATATTGACTCATTATTAATTGCACAAAGCTCGAGCTCGAGCTCCAATTTAAACTTTTCAAATTACTTGGTGAGCCGAGTTCGAATTCTACGATATTCAATTCAACTGACTTCATTTTTATGTACTAATTAAATTGAATTTGTATATATTATCGTGTGGAATTTAAGCTTAAAAAATGAAAATTAGTTCAGTTGGAGTGTACTATTTCACTTTTTAAAATAATAATTCAATCAAACTTGTATATATTAATACGATAAATTCAAGCTTAGAAGATATAACTCCATTGAATTTAAGCTTTTATTGTTTTGTTATTTTACTCATATAGAATCTGAACATATCATAGAGTCAAATTCAAGCCTAAAAAATAAAATTAATTCAAGCTTCAATTGAATTTTAAATTTTCGAATCGAGTAAAGATTAAGTCTGTAAATATTTCGGCTCAATTCAATTAAAACATATGCTTAGATATCAAACTATAGACTCCTCGTTGGCGACTTTATCACCAATAAAATGAATAGTTGTTCTGGAATGAACACTTAAAGTTTGCCCTAAAGTCGGCATACCATACTTTGAGAGGATTATTACAATAGAAATCAATTTCATACGTTAAATTGTTAAATTATTGTAAGTGCGTAATTTATCTCAAGCCATTACCAAGTCGCTTTATTTAACCCAATCAACGGCCTTTGATTTTCTTGGGTTCATTTAATGGAAACTAGAATGGATAAGAGTAGCTTACTTATTTTTAAAAGGAAAAGGTTCAATATTAACATCCAAAGCTTTTAAGAGTTTAACATTTTAAGAGTTGTGAGTGAAATTTTTCCTAGAAAACATCAATAATATCTTCCACAACAATATTACAATTCTAACAATTAAGGCTTTATAATTAAACGAAAAATTAGCGAAAATCAACTTAGTTGAATATTGAAAATTTAAGATAATGGATCGAATATTATCGGAAAAAAAAAACTTTAAAGTTACTAAATTGTACATAAATAATATGAGTGAAGTGTCAAATTCTCTTATAATTTTCTGTTATCCCAATTGGAAATGACAAACTATAAATATGTGTTGCTTGTCTAATTCTAATTCTCTATTTTCTGTCCTAACATTAGTTTCTATTCTTTTCTTTCTTTTTTTTTTTTTTTTTTGAAATGGCATTTTGTGTTCTTCTTCGTATGAGACCTTTGAGTATAATTCTTTTTATTAAAAAAGAAAAAGAAAAAGAAAAAGAAAAAAGAATTGTTGTTGATCGAGTTCGAAACCAGCACCGAACTATAAAAATAGAATTACAAAGACCTCTAGCTTTTCTTATGCCTGTGTAATTTCGTAAAATTGGACAAAAAGGAATCTCTAGCTTTTAGAATAGACAAACTTTTATTCTCTTAATAGAATAAGTTTTTGTTACTAAACACCACCTTCTTGGTTTTTCCTTTATTTTAGTGGAATGAGGTCTAAATTCTGGCACTCACATTTAGTATAGTTATATCCTATGATATAAATGTAGGTAGATATTATTTAGAGCAATATTACATAGCAGATTTTAATTTTTCCAACTCTTATCCATCTAACTTATCATATAGTATTTTTATAAAATTATTCTTAATATTTTGAAATTGCTTTTTCTTTTTTATAAAAACATTTTATGTTACTTCGAGCGGGCAACACCTAGGATAAATCGACGTGGTTTGTTTAATTTTTTATTTTTATTTTTATACTAAAATCGTTACTAAATATATTATTACTTTTAAAAATTTATAAATAATGCTATTTGAATAAAATTGTTCCGGATCAAATGGAGTTAACATGGTAAAATATAAAAGTTACTGAGTATAAATAATTAAATTAGATTGATAAAGGCAAATGGACAGAAATACCCTTAATAGGTTTGGTGGCAAAACATATTAACATCAATTTCCCTTCAATATTAATCATTGAATACCTTGTCTTCCCCCCCATGCAAGGATCATTGATCTATGTTCGCAAATTGATATAATTGCATACGTGCAACATGCATTAAGATTTTAATAGAAATATCAGGGTAGAAAAAAAAAATGATATTTTAAGTAAGTAAGATCCTAATGTTTAAAGGTGGGCAACCTAATGATTGAACAAATGAAAATCATAAGAACGTAAATAGTAATTAAAATAGGTCAATCTTGAGCTCTTAAGGTTGCAACCTAAAGCAGTTGCACATAAAAAAATTACATTATTTAGAAAACTCTAAATTAATTCCATAATAAATATTTTATCTCATTTTTCTTAATTACTTTAAATTGAGTCGAATAAGAGCACTCTAAAATCCTAATTATATATGTATATTATCCATTCTAATTAGATCCTACAGGCTTGAAAATTTGAATTTCTGATTCCATAATCCTAATTACAAATTTATGTGAAAAATAAAACAAATCTACTTAATCGACCCTAGTTGGGCCCTACCAACTTGGAAAGTTGGATTTCCAATTCAATAACTCTAATCATCATGTTAACATTTAAAATAATTAGTTTATACTTAATTAGTTTAAATGAATAGAGCAAAATCACTCCAAAATTCTTTATAACATATTTACATAAAAAAAATAATATATATATTTAATTAAATTAAATTAAATTGAGTCAGCAAAGCCACTCCAAATCCCATCACACACATTTTATAAATAATAATTATTCTATACTTAATTAGATTTTAAAGCATATAGTTATAACACAACATTATACTACATCAAGACTCAAAATTAAAGTTGCCTTAAACTTTTGAACTTTTTAATGCAAGTAAATTTGTTATCATAAAATCCTTATTCTACGATGATGTTAACCAAATGAACAAACAGTTAGAGAATGTTAGAAGGCTAACATTTATTATTAGTAATTATCTTTTATAACCATCTTTGCAATACTAGAATTATCAATCTATTAAAAAGCACTAATATTTGGATTAGTTTAAATAAGGTAATAGTCAAAAAAAAAATTATTGAATAGCTTAATAGAATTAATATGAGTGTCAATAAACGAGTATCCACTCTAAAAGAAAAAATATTCTTTTGAAAAGTAGTTTTGCTCCATATGCTAAAGTTTAAATTGTAGAAGATTTGATTTGTATTTATCTCCTAAATAGTATATATCTCTTGTATTTAACTCATTTCTTATACATTCTTAATTTATATTAAAAAAAATTTATAAATAAGAGTCTATATAAATCATTGTACATATAAGACATTCATTATAAATGAATGAACTAAATCAAATTTCTTCATGGTATCAGAGCTTAGTTGTATAAAATTTTTATTGTAAAAATGTCTTCCTCTTCATCCGAAAACTCTATTAAATCATCCCACTATTCCATCACCACAAATTATCCATGTCAACTATAAAATTCTGGCTTTAAAGCTGGAATAACTCTCACCGAAATCAATTATGAAACATGGTCTCAAATCATGGAGATGCATATTGCTGGGCAAAAAAGATTAGATTATATTATAGAAAATTCTCCTTAATCCGAATTAATGATCCATCTTACTTCAAGTGGTATGCTGTAATTCAGAAAGTTAAAAGTTGGTTACTTACATCAATGACACCAGAAATCATGAAAAGATATCTTCATATCCGTACAACTCGTGAAATCTAGAGTGCTCTTTCAAAAGCATTCAATGATGGATCAAACGAAACTCAGATTTTTGCTTTTAATCAACAAGCATTCCTAATTCGGCAGTCTTGCATATCGGTTCCGACATACTGTGGCGAGTTAATTGAGATATTCCAAAAACTTGATCATCGAGATAATGTAAGAATAAAAGATCCTGAGGATGTTACTATCTAGAAAGTAGCTATGGAGAAGTTGAGAATCACATCTTTTTAAACGGACTTGATGCCGAGTTTGAACAAGTAAAAAGAGAAATGCTTTGAATGGATCCAATTTTAGACCTTGAACGAACATATGTATATGTTCACCGAGAAGCAAATCGAGAAAAAATCTTAACCGGAGAACATGCTTCCTCGGAGTTAGCTGCATTGCTCGCTAAAAGAACTAACTCATCACCTCGGGATAATACTACTCGTAGCTTTGATATTAGTAATAAACAGACTAATTCAACAAAGTAATATACATATTGTGGTACGACAGGTCATACTCAAAGCAAATATTATGATCTGATTGGATATCCTAAATGGTGGGATCCATCTAAAGCCTCGAAAAGAAAGTCAAAAACTGAGAAAACTGCATCAATATCAACAGTTATAGCCGAACAACCTTCCACGCCAGATATAACTGCCTTATTCATATCTTCATAACCACTATATAACTTTCTTTGTAATCTGCCATTGTTAGGTCGTATGCATGAATTATTGATTCTGGATCAACTGATCATATGTCTTTTAACACACCTACTGAGCTAAAAAAATCGAGCAATACGTTGTATCTACAACCAATAATGCAGAAACTAGTGTTACTGGTAAATGGTTGTTCACACTTGACAACCTAAATTTAGAATCTGTTTTGATCGTTCCATCTCTAAACTTCAATTTAATATTTGTATCTCAACTAACCACCTCTTTAAATTGTGTAGTAATTTTTTGGCCTAATTATTATGCTTTTAAGGACATCAAGATAAAGAGGACGATTGGTTGTGGCACTAGAAAATGAAAGCTCTATTATCTTGATCTTGCACCATTTAGCTTAAGTGCCTTGACGAAATCAAGTTCGAAAAATAGTAGCTCGATATCGACTAGTATAGAAGATACGATCTGGTTATGGCATAAGCGCATTGGTCATGCACCATTTAAATATTTAAACTATTTATTTTCTAAGTTGTTTTTAAAAGTATCTACTTTAGACTTCAAATACGATACTTGTGAATTGGCAAAAGGCCATCGTGTTTCTTTTCCAACTAGTTTAAATAAAAGTCCAACACCATTTATGATTATACACTATAATATTTGGGGACCTGCAAAGATACCAATCTTGAATGAAGCTCAGTGGTTTGTTCCTTTTATTGATAATTATAGTCGTATGACATGGACATGCTTAATGAAAAATAAGTAGGAGGTTTGCTCATTATTCAAGAAGTTCTATTTGATGATACAAACTCAATATAAAACTTCAGTTCAAGTACTACAGATGGATAATGGAGGTGAATTCATTAATCATGAACTCACACAATCCTTTAACAACATGGTGTGTAATCCATCAAACAATATGCCCTTATTCTCATCAACAAAATGGGGTTGCAAAAAGAAGAAACTGACATCTCTTAAAAATGGTAGGAGCATTCTATTTGAAGCCAATATGCCTCTCTAATATTGGGAAGAAACTTTATCCTCAGCATCTTACCTCATAAATCGAATCCCATCTTGTACCCTAGACTTTCATACCACATTTGATACATTAAATAAAAGCCTTACCTCACCCTCATTACTGAACTTACCTCCTAAAGTTCTTAGTTACACAACCTTTGTTCACCTTCCTCGTCACACACGTCACAAGCTCTAACCTCGTGCTATTCATTGTATCTTTGTCAGATATGGTATTCATCAGAAAGGATATAGGTGTTATCACCCTCCAGCTCAACGAATGTATATCGGTATGGATTCCAATTTCATGAGCATCAAATATATTTTTACTACTGCAAGTCAGGGGGAGAGAAACATTGACTTGCAGCCCGACCATCAAAGACAACTTGACCTTCAAAATTTTTTCGACCTTCAAACACAACCTGATCTTTTAACAGAAATTTTTGACCTTCTTCCAATAGAGACTTCCAACCTTCCAATTGAGACTCCCGACCTTCTTCTAATCAAAACTCCCGACCTGCCAAAACAATCTGAGCATTATTCTTCCGACCTTGGATCAATCGAGTATTGTGAGCTTGATATTCGGGGTCAAGATAATAAAGTTGATCAATGTCACTATTACTTGATGACTCATTTCGAATTGAATCTCAGGTAACTCGTGAGACCTCTATTAGAATACTCCCAAACCGAACTACCCGAGGAAAGCCTAAATCAAGTTATGAACCCATGATGAACTCTAGACTGTAATATCTAATAAATAATTATGTTTCGTACTATAGGTTGTCAAAGACATGTGAATCATTTGTAAGTCAACTACCTTCTACATATGTACCTAACATTGTGCAGGAAGCCATAAAAGACCAAAGTGGAAAGAAGCACTATGCGAAGAAATGAAGTCTCTTCAGAAGAATAAAACTTGGGAGATTACTTATTTACCAAATGGAAAAAATCTATTGGGTGTAGGTGGATCTATATCGTTAAATACAAGATAGATGGAAGTATGGAAAGATATAAAGCTTGACTTATTGCAAAATGATACAACCAAACATAAGGGATAGATAATGCAGAAACTTTTGCTCATGTGGCCAAGATCAATACTATTAGAATTCTTTTATTCTTGGGTGTCAACTTAAATTGGTCTCTACATCAATTCGATGTAAATAATGCTTTTCTTCATAGCGATCTCCAAGAGGATGTGTATATGGAACTACCTCTAGGGTGTAGACTTCAAGCTGAAGGAAGTAAGCAAGTACATAAGCTGAAGAAGTCTCTATATAGATTGAAACAATCTCCGAGAGCTTGGTTTGGAAGGTTTACAAACTCAATAAAGGCATTTGGCTATAAACAGAGCAGTTCCGAGCATACTTTTTTTTATAAAACATAAGAAGGGAAGAACAACTGTTCTTATCATATATGTGGATGATATAATTATAATAAGAGATAATGATAATGAAAAGGTAGCCTTACAAAACTATTTTTCTAAAGAGCTTGAAATGAAAGACCTTGGTGATCTCAAGTATTTCTTAGGAATTGAGGTACTATGATCTAAGCAATGCATATTCTTATCTCAATAAAAGTATACTTTGGACTTGCTTAAAGAGGTCGGTATGCTAGCTTACAACTAGTTATACTCCTACTAGTGAACATATGAAGCTCGACATATTTCCTGAGTAAGTACCTACGAATAAAGAAGGATATCAGAGACTTGTAGGTCGGTTAATATATCTTGCTCATACTCGTCCGTATTTGGCATATTCTCTAAGTATATTAAGTCAATTCATGCACTCTCCAAGTGAAGATCATATGAACAATATTCTTTATATCTTGCAATACTTGAAATCCTCTCAAAGAAAAGGCATTACGTTCACTAAAGGAACAACTTTGTCTGTTGAGCGCTATACTAATGCGGATTAGGCTGGTTCTATTGATGATAGGCGATCTACAATAGGTTACTTAACCTTTATTGGAGAAAACCTTGTTACATGGAGAAGTAAGAAGTAAAATGTTGTAGCTCGATCTAGTGCAGAAGTCAAGTATAAAGAAATAGCTCAAGGTGTTTGTAAGTTACTTTGGATTAAGAATTTAGTACATGAGCTCCGAGTTCCACAAATTAGTCCTACGAGACTATATTGTGATGATAAAGTTGCTTGTGATATAGCTCATAATCTAGTTCAGTATGATCGAACGAAACATGTGGAAATAGACATATATTTTATTAAGAAACAATTAGAAGCCAAGATAATTGAAGTCTCTCATATCCTGTAATATCCAAAAAATTTCTTTAATAAAGATAATATTAATAATGATTAATAAATGAGTTTTTATTTAAATTTATTTTATTTTATTTTTATTTGGTTTAAATTAGAATTAATCAAGTAGAATTTTAATGTTAGATAATTAAAGGAGTTATTTTTCTATACCAAATTAATTGGATTTTTAAGAAATTAATTAACTAAAATTATTTGAGAAATAAATTATATTTTGATTATTCAAATTTTCTCCAAATGTATACGGGATGGGATGACAATAGGACATATTAGTTTGATGAGTGTACCGGTGTAAATCCGAGAGTGATGGAAAAATGGTAAATGGATAAATTTAAAAAGGAAAGTTTAGGACTTACCCTGGTCGAGCATCGCTCTCTGGGCTTAGTAAAGTGTGGTTACCGGAGTAAAGGTCCTTGGTCGAGCATCGCTCTCTAGGCACCGGCTTATTTGAAAACCTAAGTGACCAGACTGAAGGTAAAGTCCCTGGTCGAGCTTCGCTCTTTGGGCGCCAATCTTATTGGAATAAGAGAGCCGAAAGGCTAAGGCTGATAGTGAACATTAATTGACCGGACTGGAGTTAAGGACCCTGGTCGAGCTTCGCTCTCTCGGCACCAGTTATATTAGAATGAGAGAGTCGAGATGTTAGAGTTGCGATTAGTCGAGATGTCAGTGTTGAGATTGACCGAGATGTTAGTGTTGGGACTAGGATTTTACTGAAGTACTCCGTCCTGTAGTGTGTAAGAAATTATTTTATTTAATTTAAGCATGACTTAGTATTTATTTCAATTAAATAAATGTATTGTTGAAGTGTTTGCAACTGTTTTTAGATATATGATTTTAATTCACTCTCGAGACTAACAGTCTCAATTTTACTGTTTTTCATATCCGTGATTGTTAGTCTTTCCGCGGCTCTTATCTAGCAACCCGACTCCTTCATCATCGGGTGATGTAATTGATTTGGTATGTTAAATTGTAAAATCTTAAATTCTCCGCAGTAGAAATAGAAGACTTATCAATTGTAAATTATTATAGTTTTCGGGTCTTGCCTAATTCTTTTGGTAGACTGAATTAAATATGTGGAATGTAATGGTTAAGAAATTGTGACATCAAAATATTAGATGATTTTATTTAAGTTAGTAAGTATCAGACTTACTACGGGATTCAGTAGCCTTACGCCTACCCATTCCCTAGTGCCGATCACGAGCCCACAGATCAGGTCGTGACATATCCGATCTGAAGATCAGCTCGCCGATATTCTTACCAGAGCAATATCAAGAAAAAAAATTTACCGAGCATTAGACAAGTTGGGAATGTAAGATCCATACGCACCAACTTGAGAGAAAGTGTAGAAAATTTGATTTGTATTTATCTCCTAAACAGTATATATCTCATATATCTATCTCCTTCCTTGTATGTTCATATTCTTTAGGTTTCTAATTTGTATTAAAAAAGGAGTCTTATAAAAAACTCCTAAAAGATCAACATATTCATGTCCACTATGTTAATATATTCCTACAAATATTTTTCTTTCTCACTATTTAATTACTAGTATGTCTATCGTTATTTCCAGTATAAGAATCAAAATAGGAACAAACACTTATATAATTTTATAAAATTTGTTTAATTCTCTAATTTAGAAGAGGAATTGATAGAGTCTGCTTTTGTTGTATCAATTATCATTTCAACTTTCAAGTTCTTCCACAATGATATTTATAATACCTAGTATTGTCATAATGTTGGCTAATTTCATTCTCTTAACTAATTCATTGATAAAACTTGATGGATAAATTTTCTGTCTCTAAGAAAAACCATTCTAATCTCTTTTAGACAAGTCCCCAAATTCTAATGTAAAACTTTGAGAAGTCTTTTTACTACTGAATCCATATACAAAATTATTTCATTCTGAATCTCTTTTGAAACATCGGGTTTCTAAATTCTCGTACTCCCAAAATTTCTTCTAGAGCTTATTGAATAATTTTTATAGATTTCATCGTTTCACTGATACAAACTAAATAATGAGCTAATGAATATCCTTAAATGAGCTATTAAATCTCTTCCTTTTTGCCATTGGATTTCTCAATTAAGTTTGTCACAATACTTATAATGATCAACTTGATAAAGATCCCAATAGGTCCCAATAAACCCCATATTAATGCTTCCCTACACTAATAATACCTACTCTTTGCATAATAAGTTTTGATATTCAGCAACTCTTATAAAAAAATAATTGTAAAAAAATTTAAATATTTTATCTATCCATCCATAAAGTAAATCGGTCGTTACTTCCCCGATAAAAAATAATTATCTGTCACTCTCATACAGCTAATAACTTTGAGTAAATCATATACTAATCCTCTTTCTCTAAATATATAGAAAAAATGAGTTTGTATACTGATATGTTTATCATTAACAGACCTAAGTCATAACAAATGAGAAGCTATACTATAAAATTCTAACATAATCACTCTAATATAGCTAGCTCTTTTGAGCACTTGAATATTCTCTAACAGTGTTGAACCATTTACTCCATTTCTTTATATAAATAACCTAATACTAATTGTAGCTGATAATATATTCACTATACATAGGGTAAATATTATATAATTGTTTGGTTTTCCATAATTTTTTTATTTTTGTATAAATAATCTAATACTAGTTTCGCAGTCAATAATATATTTACCGTATAAAGTAATAACCAGTCAAAGAACACCATGCATTGATGGGTCGTGCGGACTCATATTAATTGTTATAAGGTCTTTTTGTTTAGTTGATATTACTCGAAGCTAATAATTTTAATTGATTTCTTTGTAGTTATTTTAAGATTTTTATATTAGATACTATCGGTTTATCAATGAAGACAAATGATTATGGAATAAGGATTATGAGATAAAAGTTTAAATTAAATTAAAATTAAGTAAATATATATATATATATATATATATATATATTTACGATCATTATTATTTTAATTATAAATAATAATATAACATATTTTTATTTTCTAAGTAAGAGATGTACATACAGGGATAATGTGCGCCAAAGCCGAAAGGTGAAGAAGTTGATACTTTAAAATAAATTCTTTTCAAGTAAGTTAAAAGATAAAGATTGACATGAGATTCTCAAGATTAATTTGATTTGTAAAATTTTGAACAATGTTATTATTATTTATGTTAAATAAAAAGTAAATAGAAGTAGTCTTTCTTTATTTTAACTTCCTTTGAACTTATATTCAAAGTTAATTACATATAATTTAAAGCTTTTGAGTAAGTAGTCCTCTAAACTTTTATCCAATAATCAAATATATTTTAAATTTAAATTAAATATATTTGATCATCGAATAAAAATTTAAAAAATTATTTACTGAAAATTTTAAATTTATATATATTTAATCATTGGATATAAATTTATGATGCTATTTGATGAAAAATCTAAATTAATCGATTCTAACCGTTTAGTATAAGTTCCGACTAATTAACTTTTTTTCGAAAATTCCAAACTCACTTTTATTTTTTTGTCTCTCGCAATTAAAATTTATAAACCACTTTCTCCTTAGAAAGAGAAGTTTATTTCTATTATATATGGGAGCTAAGATATACTTAAATTTGATTGGTTAAGTCTAACACGCCCAATGAACTGCTGCCATAAACAAATTTAATAATTTACATACTTTTGGTTTATCCAGTCCTGAGCTAACCTTAGCTGACTAATGATAAAAATGGAAAAGTCATCCCTTTTTAATAAACTAAAAAGGAAATCTAATTTATTTTTCTTCAAAAAAGAATTATTATTATCACTAAATATTTATTCTTTTTTTCTTTTCTGGAAATAATTGAAGATATTTTATCTTCACGAGCTTGAGCTAAACTACCAGATGCTCTCCATATTAAATCCGTAGGCCACACGTCAAGTGATTTCGGCTACATCACCTTTTGGGCGGTGCCCACACAACTATAAATGAAGAAAAAATATTTGGAGCAATTTTTCATTAATAATTTTAGAGAAAGAAAAGTTCCTATCTAACACTAATTTTTTTATAATTTTTATTTCTTATAACATATATTTAAAAATTAATATTATCGGATAGATATTTGAGATTTCAGAATATAGTTTTTAATTTTTTTTTTGAAAAAATCGAGAGGTATACTAAACTAATTTATAATATTAAAAAGTCTATGCAAAAATAAAATATTGATAATAAAGTGTATGATAATAAAAAAAATTATAATATTTAGAAATAAATTTATGGATCTAGTAAATTTCAGAGGGATTTAAGAGAGAGTTTTAGAATTTTTAGTTTATTAGATTTATAAAATAAAGAGAAAAAGAAGCAGTCAAAGACCATGTCAATTTTGACCATTCAACTGCCTAAATTAGATGATATAATATGATATTTTATCTATTTTTTTATTAAAAATAGTATATTTTTTTAATGACATTTCCATATTGTCCTTTTAGAATTTTAAATGTAGCCTTTTATTTAGCAGTTTTACTTTTAATAGAAAGACCTCCTAATATAAAAGTCATTTTTTGACTGAAATAGAAATCCGACCTTTGGGCTAGCCTGCAGGCTAAGTGATTTTTACATGTTCTATCATAAATATATACTTACTATCTTCAATTCTTTCACACCTTTTAAATTTATATTTCTAAAACATTAAAGATTACCCGAATGCAAATCCTGAATGAGACTTTAGTAAAAACACTAACGAAATAATTAGAAGTCCGTCAAAGGCTTCATTATGCAGCAACATCATCACTTAAAAACAAATTTGTTCTATTTCCCATCTCAAACTCTATTTATTTACAGCTCACTCACGTGCACAACTTTCTTTTTTTCTTCTAAAATTACAAGTGCACGTGTGCAGAGTCTTTTACAATGCTTGCACGTGCACAACTACAAACCTAACTCATTATTTGACCCCCTTTTCTTTTTTATTTTTTCTTTTTAACAGTTTTTTCCGTACGCAAAGAATGTTGTTGTTGTTACTTCTTCTTTTCTGCAGTCCAGCTTAACACAATATCATTATTTCACAAATACTTTAAATATTAACTATAGTAATTTCTTAACATTGGATTCGACCTAATAATACACTCACATACAAGTAGCTTTCTTCTATTTTATAATTTTTTTTTCTCTTTTATTATTTTTAAATATATCAATTTATATGTTAACATAACATATATTAATTTCTTAATATATATTAAAATAGTTTAGTCTCACATAAAAATAACACTTCAATACATTAATTAATTTTGTGAACTTTGACCTAACAAATGACTCCAAGTCTATGATTTGATTACTTTTTTAGTATACAGCAAATGAATAAACATATATTAGTCTTTAAAATACATCAAACACTAACTAATTGTAGCACGCTACTTAAGGAAATAGTAAGAATAGTACTTGCTTTAGTCATATATGATAACGATAATAATAAGTTACTAGTTATAAATTACGATAAAAAAAAATTATTATTAAAATGTTTCAATTTATAAGAATTTAACTATTTTTATATCGATGAGCCATTATTATTAAGTTGCTCGCGTTTAATAATATGAATTTAAAGTTTAATAACTCCTAATTCTCTTATTTAATTATTAAATTGATTTCATCATATTGATAATTTCTTAAACTACAATTTGATAGTCAATCAATAAAATAATAAGCTCTAAATTCATACTATCAAATGCAATCAATACGACAATGATAATTAATTAGAGTAAAGATAGTTAAATATTTACAAATAAATTTTTTTTAGGCTAAATACATAGCTAGCCCTTTGTATTTGTCCATTTTTTACAATTGACTCTCTCGACTAAATTTTGCTTTAATTGAATCTCTTGATTCCATGAACCCCCTCACTAATAGCAGTAATAATAAACTAATATTCTTCTCTAACAACGTTATTTATAATAATAAAAATAATAAAACCAAAACAAATATTATTAATCAAAATAATGAAAATAAGAAATGAAAACCCATTGAATACCAAATCTAACAACCCCAGATTATCAACAAATCCAGATACCATCAAATTCATTATATAGCCTAAAAATCTAAATATCAAATATGAGACATGGTAAAATAAATCAAAATCGACAAATTATTACTAACTAATTTAAACAAAAAAAAAAAAAAAATCAATCAAAACACTGGATGCAGGAACTTCAGAAGGGGCAGTGGTGCATGGTGAGGCTAGATTTGTGAACGGCGGCATTGCTGGTGCAGTATATAGAGGCGAGACTGTTTGCTTGTATGATGTGTGTTGGCGAGACTATTACTGGTGGATTGTGCGGTGATAAGACTGTTACTAGTGCATTGTGCAGCGGCGAGAATATTTCTGGTGCCTATGCGATGACGAGACTAAAACTGGCGCATTTTGCAACAATGAGACTAGCTGCTGATATGGCTGGTGGCAAGACTGGTTGCTGGTGATGTCGTACGTTGCAAGACTAGTTGCTGGTGCAATTTACTATCAATTTAGAGGAATAGAAGTGCAAGATTTCAATTTAGACTATCGAATTGCGATAAGCGCAAGTTATAAATTTAGGGCTTCTTTTTTTTTTTTTTATTAATCAATTTTGGGGCTTTCATCATTTAATCAAAACGGTGGGTTTTGGTTAATGATTTCAAATTCATTTTTATTTTTAATTTAATAATATTAATTTTGAATATTTAATTCATTAAATTATAATACAATGTATTTTCAGCATTGTATTTTTCAGCAGTCGTACAATGTATGTGTATAACTCCTATCTGTTAAGAATTAAAATATCAAACCCGTGAAGTTAGAGGAGTCAATTGAGAGAGCCAATTGCAAAAACAGAATAAATACAGGAAACCAATTATATATTTAACAAATTTTTTAACAATGATATATCTTTTTTGTCACAGTTTTTAACCACATATTTTTATTTATTTATTAAAAAAATACATATTAAAAATTATAAAACAGTCAAACCACGTCATACTTTTTCTATACTTTATTTATTAAATTTATTTATATCCATGCATAGACTTTTTAATTATTACATATCCATACACGATTGAGGAGGCTGCAGCAATTGGCTTGTTAGGTAAAATAATTTATAGCGACAAAAGTCACCTTAAAAGTTCGATAAATTTATTTTGGCCTAATTGCCAATTAAATATCGAACTTTATAATTTTTAATAAATTTATAAAAAACTTAAAATAAATACCCATACTCTTAATTTATTTTTAAAAAATCTTTTAGATAATAATTTTTAGAATTTTACAATAAAAAAATGATGTGGTAAGTTAATTCTACTTATTAAAGAAAAATTAGTGAGTTAATAAAAAATTTATTGTGTTTAGGTATAAGATGTATAAAAGGATGTACATATGTGAGACTTTTAATTACCATATTATTAAATTTATGACAAATTATTTTTACTCATTTATAATTATTATTCATTTAGTAAATACAGTCGACTTTCCACGTTATCTTTCTTACTATTTTAAGATTGTTATCAAAAAGTATTTTTGAAAACAAATTAAAAGCATGAGTATTTGTTTAAAATTTTGAAATAATTGGATAAAATTATTAAAAAGTGTAAAATTCAGAATTTAATGAGCAATTAGATAATTTATTTTCGATCAGTAAATTGATTTTCTTTTCAAAAAAATAAATATTAATCCACAATAGATTTATTTTCAGTCTGCAGATTAATTTTAATATATATTTCCAGCAATATCTATATATTTATCTTGACTTTATTTTAGTAATAACGTCCAATTTGGCCACCGACTTTATTGTTCAAGTTCAATTTAGCTATTTTCTAAATTTATGGATATTTTAGCTCTAATCTTTATATATATTGAACTCAAATTAGTCCTTTTTTTATAAAATTGAGAAAATGAGTTACATACTCTCTAGAAAAGAAAGTTGAAACAATAAAAAAACTAATTTTATTAAATTAAATTATTTAAATTAAAATAATATATTGATATTTAAATAAAACACAATAAAAAGATAAATATTGCTACTTATCAATGCTCTTACTGTTTTCTTTCTTAATAATGATGGTAAAGGAAATGGTTTCGGTGGTAGTGATGCCAAGGACAATGGAAGTGAGAGCGGTTTTAATAAGAATAATGATGGTAATAACTACTTATTGTTTAATTATATTAATTGTATTAAAATTATATAATAAATTTTAAATATTATTATAAATTTTTTAATTATTTTTTATTTTCAAGAGAGAGTAACTCTCATTCTTTTTTTCTTTCAAAATAAAATTAATTTATGCCAAATATATAAAAGTTTAGGCTAAAAAGTCCATAAATTTTAAAAATAACTAATTTAAATTCATATAACGAAATGAGAGGCCAAATTAGACTTTATCTCTTAATTTTTTATGCATATTAAGACTAACATAAGAAATTAAACAATACCACTTTGAGAAGGGAGTTATTAAACAAGCACCAAACTGAAATTGCTCAATTAAACAAATTAATCTCATTCATATTCTGATATTTATGGCATAGGCAAAACCGATGAAAATTTATTTACTTTTTATAAATAAAATCATTATACCAACTGAAAATTACTAAGATTTATTGAAAAATATTAATTCAGTGACAGCAAACGGAGATCTACCGCTGCAAATCACACTTGAGTAACTAGTTGTATCGGTTTGAACGAGTCATATCCACGGACATGCTAAAGTTTAAAAAAGAATTTAGAAGAATTCTTTTAATTTTATTTTTTTCAAATATGCAGCACGTTTGTATTAAAATTATTTTTTTGCAAAATGCTCTTTAGAAAACGTATTGCTCCTTAAAATTAAAAAGTATCTGAAATTAGTGTAACTGTAAATTTCCCAAAAGTTTATGGGTGGTTAAAAAAATTAAGGGTCCATAATAAAGTGAAATACGTAAAAAGCCAATGAGAAATTATGTAATAAACCCTGTTTAATGCAATATAAATTTGATCCATTATTGAATTTTGTTTCTAAAGTTCTTTATTTGTTTCCTTTTATGAACCTGGGTGGTCATAACCGCTAAACTAATTGGGTAAAGAGAAAAATTGAAGCCCAAAAGAATAACTTAGGCAGGCATCAATGAAATAGCGTAGAGCAGGAATGGGGGTTTCAAGGTCAATTTGCCCCCTCAATTTTAAGTGAATGACCAGTTTACCTAGAGCAAGAAAATAAATATTAATTAACTATTTTATAATATATATATTAAGATTAGAACTCAATTTAATTAAAAATATTTTAGTTAAAAAATCGTTTAGTAATTTTATTTTAACTGAGTTTGATACTTATTCTAAAGTTAGGAATAAATTAAACTTGTTTTATTGATTTGGTTGAGAAATTCTTTGCACGATGAGTAAAACTTTTGTCAACAAAATTGGTGGTAAATAGACCAAGAAGTTAAAAGCTGAATAAATTAATTAGCTATTGATTTCAAGCAGACTTTTAAGCCAATCGATCGGAGAATATAGTTCGTGGGTTGAATTGGAAGTGAAGCAAATTCTGTTGCCTCTAACATGGGAAATTCACACTTTGAGAGCAATTAGCACTCGCTGCTCATAATGCATTGCCAGTGAATGTGTTTCAGAGTTTGCTCAAAGAAAAAGATCACATTTTCCAATGGAAGGTATTGTCACCTATAATAACTGTCGTTGCTAGTAGATTGCCTGCACTTTCTCCCCTATGAATGCACATGCTGTTATCGTCCATGCGGTGCTACATGACAAAAACAGAAAAGATACCACCCTCAAGAAGGCCATTGGCCACTCCACTTCAACGGAAGACATCCAGCACCCAATCAAGACCACTGTGGAAATTCATGGTTGTCAAACTCAGCCTAGCCTGACCCATCCCGGCCGGTGAAGCCAGGGACCGGCCCTATGTCCGCTGCGGACAACCCTATAGACCATTTTCTTGTCATACCTGCCAAAATAATTCTTGATCCAATCACGTAGACCTGTGACCCAGTCAGGGGTCACACTGGTTTGGCAGTTCTGATTTTTTTTCTTTTAACAAAGTTTTTTTTTTTTTTTAAACAGCATAGTTTCATTGTTCCATTTGGACCTTTTGATTAGTAAAAGCCAAGCTCATCTGATCATTTCATCTGCAATAAGAGATGAAAGATATGATAATAAAATTAACCATAAAAGAGGTTTGTCTTTTTACATTATCATGTTGAATTATTTAAGCATTCGCCTTTGATATAAATATATATGTAATTTTATATTAAATTTATGTGCAAGAGTTTTGTTATTAAGATATGAATCTTAATAGATATTAATATTTATTGAATATTATCTTTTGGCAGATTTAATTATTATTAGATAATATCAAAAATTATATTCTTTGAAGTGTTTTTAACGTAAACATACTTTTATATCTCATATAAGTATTTATGGATATACTTTTAGTCACTGGTTCAACCCGAACTCAACTCCGGTTAGACATCTAACCCTTGACCCTCCACATTCTCCAGGTCAATAACTGGACGGGTCTGAAAGCCACGTGTGCATAATAGGAAGAATAAATTGACGGCCAGAGAATTTAGACACGGCCAAAACAGACTTGAGTTAGAAACTCCTATACAGAACACTGAAAAACCCTTGGGAATTGAACCCGCACATGGTGGATTCACAATCCATTGCCTACACCCACTTGGCTGTCAATTGTATGAAGAGATGAAACGATATTTCCTTAGATCCTACTTCAGAAGTTTTATCCATTGATAAAACAAAATATCCCACAAGTATTAATTCCAGTGAAAATTCTTGCTCAACTACAACTCTCTTTCTTATTATCTCTTGAGAGAAGGGAGGGGGAGGGTACAAAAGAGTTCTACCATGCATATAGTTACAGCAATATCAAAAAAAGAAAAGAAAAGAAAAGAAAAGAAAATGAAAAGCGATGGTCCTTTAGATGTTCAGCTTGATTTGTCATCAATGGGGCATAATTTTTGGCACATTACCCGCGATGACAACCATTTGGCACAGTCTTCATCTCCTAAGTCCATTCACACATACAAACACTACGGAATGATGAATAATAATAAAAGCCTCTTGTTTGTGCAAACATAGCATCTTCTCAGCACTGTACAATTCAACAAGAACAACAACAACATACTGGAGCTAATGTGCAAGAAAAGTACCTCCCCATCACACATCTTGATCATACGTTACCTCTTCCTTCGCTTTGTCTCCACCTGACAATAATTTGAGACATTTTAAAGAATATTAGAAAGAAATGAAAAGATAAAAGCAGAAAGGCTAATCCAAAATTAGATACATCAGTACTGTATAAACATTATGTTACAGCCACTGAAATGAATTTGCTTTCTGCAGAGTTGATACAAATGGATTCCTTTTGCTTCAGAGTATTTGAAAACCATTGGCTTTTGCCCATAAACTTTACGTCATTTATGAGTGGGCTATGGTTCCAATTTTTGCAATTAAGCAGTCTTTTGCAACTTAAATCTCTTAATAAATTAGCATCCTCTAGACACATATATGACCATAATCCATATAACCAATAGTGCAAAAAAATAAACGACAAATTTAATCCTCCACAATACGAAGCATCTAAGGAGTCTCCCAGTGGTCTTTAAGTGCCAATTATATCATTGCAATATTTATCTAACATTTGCTTTCCACTCAATAGGAATCAACTCGATGAGATGGGCATGTAGACGCCTAAAGAATAAAAAAAGATGCCATACCAAACTCGAGAAGATGCAGAACTTTAATAAGAGAATAGGAAATTTGAGGACAAAATTTGGAAAGGAATTCTAAAGAAAGTTTACCTCGGTAAAAGCACCATGTCAGATTCAAACTTATGTAGATAGACAAATCACTTAGCAAGTCAGATTTATACACAGTGCAAATAATTGCTATCTCTGAATATGATGATGACTTTAGCCATATTTGGCTTCCATATGACATAGAACTCAGGAAATGCACAGTTTTAAACGCATATTGAATAAGGTTGAAATCCTAAAATCTAGAAGTATGAAGACCTATTGATAAGATAAAAGCAAATAGGCAATAAAATTCAACAGAATTAGTTTTAAAGTAACCCTAATAGGGTAAAAGTAACATGCCAGATGAATTGACATTCTCGAACATATATGCTTTAGGAAAGTCAAAATTATTTTAAACACTTGCCACATGAAGGTTAAAAATTTCTACAACTACCAAGAAACCATTGCCTGATGAAAACTAAAACTGTACTTATGAGATCCATTTCCAGCAAGCAACCAGTGAATGTGAAAAAGCTAAAGCTTGAAACAGACATGTCAATCTTATGCCACAATGAGATGCCAAAATTAACATAAACTAGCACTTCTAAATAAATGAAAAATTACTAGGAAAAAGATATAATAAACCAGAGGATTTGGCACTTGAATATATAAAGAGTTACTTCACTAGTTGCCTATGCTTAAGCAAAGCACTGGCTGTTGATTCAAAACCACTTTGAAAAGTCAGCCATGGCAATCAAATTTCCAATTTCTTCAGGGTATAGGACCCCATATCATCACTCCTTTGATAGACAGTACTCTGAAATCACAAAGAGAACTTGTTGAGGGTAGCATCACTTGGCAGCCCTTTTTGTAGTCATTCCTAGATACATTTATTTGCACTTCAAACCCCAATGTAAATTGAACTCATGAAGTAGGATGGACAAAGGTACATCATCTAGCTGATTTCTCTTTCCTTCTAACCCGATTTTCCATGATCAACATTAAAGATGCCTGTATTACGTTTGCTATATCTCTACCTTATCTTTAAGATACATGAAATGACAGACCTACACAGAATTTTCATAGAACTCGGCCAGCAGCATCAGCAGGCATGCTTGTTATGAAACTAATCAGAAAAAACCAAAGGTAAAATGCTAACTTGCGATCCACAACCATTATTTAAAGCGCAGATTTTTTTGGAAACCATTGCAGACAATTGAACATGGTATCAGTCAGCATTTACATACCACAAAATTAACATTCTGAGCCCCAAATTGTAATGCAACTGTTTTCATAAAATGCCTTTTGATAGACCTTCATTATCAGATAAATGTTTTCATATCCATCATGGAACTTGAATATTTTCAAGTCTACAATTCTTAGTTCAATAATTACTGAATAGAATTTAATTTCACCCACATTCAGCTCAATCCTTCTTGGCAGCCTAGAGACTTCTTCAAGACAGCAGAAAACAGATGATCAAAATCAGTCAGATGGCCATGCTAATCTGATTTTACATAACCAAGAAATGCAATTATGATCCTTAAGAGGTATGGATAAGATGCTTTTTGCACATCTATTATTATTGACAGGCCCAGAACAGAATACAAAACTAGGTCTCATACTCCATAAGCAAGCACACAGAATATGGTAAATTTTAGACATCCATACAAGTGGAATAGGCATGAAGTGTATTTAATTCTTTTACAACATTTTACTTTTTTCCTTAGTCTATGTAATGACTCAAACCCAATAGTAGGCTCTTAACTATTGCAATTCAATCCAGTTGATCCTAGGAACTGAACTTGGATTACACAATGATAATGCCCTCTACATAATGAGCAAGGGTGAAAACTCAAAACATGTTTGTGAAGGTAAATTTAAAAAATTGACATAAGTGATGTCACTCTTCATGCAAAGTATAAGGCAAGAAGCATAATGTAAGAACCATCCTTTATGATCAGCAGGCCTTTCAGGTCTTGGATCACTCAGAAGGATAGGGTTGGGGACGCATAGTTTAGAAGGAGAAAATGCATGTACCGAAGGCTGAGATCTTACCAGAGAAATAAATGGACAGTACCACAAGAAGTGACCAAAATAGGTGACTGAAGAGGACACCCATGCATTTTTTATCTAGCTATATGATAGAGAAGGTGGGTAATTTGAAAGATTAGGGCAGGTGATCAAAGTCAACAAGGTGAGCATGCTCACAAGTAGATGCTCAACGTTGCTTAATTAAACTGACTGTTTAAAAGAATGGGCAGAGGAACCGAGCATTCAGTATTGAACAGATAAAACTACTACAACTGGAATTAGCAGAGAAAGACATTACTAAATATTAATAAATTAGTTCTCAATGTTCTTCATCATGCTACTAAGACAACAGTACAAAAATTGAACAGCAACCCGTCTTCAGCCACAATCAGAGTCAGACAAAGAACACAGATCAAACCTTGGCCTCAACAGAAGGTGATACTGGAAATGCATTCAAAGATCTTTTTGCATCATCATCAGAGGAGCAGTCTGAACAGAGAAAGTGATCCAACTTTTTGGCTTCTTCAATAGTCATACCCATACAAGATGGATGAAACCTGTAAGATATTAGCAATGTGATCAGAAATCTGAGTCTTATTAATATTGTTGTATAACAGAATAACAACCAATGGTATGTAAAGATGGTAATATTAAGCCCAAGAAATATAAAAAGTGCATCCCAAAGAGATTAGTGCTTCTTGATTAATCATCAGAACCAGTTTGTTCATCTGCTTCTTAACTGTTTATACTGAACTCAGTTAAGCTTTAATCCCAATCTAATTTCAATCAACTAAGATCTCTTTCTCCATTTATTGATTTAGAAAGAATTACCATAAAATGTTTTATCAAGATTTTAGCTTCCAGCAAAATAAGACAATCGCATAAAACAATGGATGCATCCGATCCTAAATTACACACAAACAATCAACTGTATCTTGCTCAGAAACTACTTAGGTTTGGCTCTGAATCCTTTTCCTGCATCCTAACCAACATAGGGCAATATCTTCAGAAAATACCTAGAGCAGTTAAATACCTTCTGACTACTTCCTTGAATGCAATTCTAGGTCTGTCCATTGCTTGCTTATCGTGACAACTTTAATGTTCCCAATCAATCATGCTAATCTAGAATGCACAAGTTCAAACCATCTAAATATCACTTCTCTCAAAATTTCCTCAAACAGGCATGCACTTGATCTAAATGTTCAAAGAAAATTCAAGACAAAGTTCAGATAGTTAGACAACTAACTTAAGATGGTCTCTCAATGGCTTAAAGAAGAACAAAAAGATTTTGGTCAGGGTGCACTACAGCTATCTCTACTACGTTTAACAAACTTTGAAAGTCAAAAAACACAAGATGACTCTTGATTCAAAAGAAAATAAATCAAGGAAACTCAATATGATCTTCCATAATGCTATATGGTGAGATTGTTTACGACTTGGCTTATTACATCCGCAGCACCATATACTTGCCTAGATTGGTCATTTTGCCCCTCATCTTTCAAAAGAACCACTTTGACACCTCAAAAAACCTATAAACTTATTCAAGCACCTTTTTGCACTTTTTAAAAATCAACCACACATGTTTTATACTCATGATCAAGTGGACAAGTGATCCACTTAGTCTTGCCTAGGTGGGAAAAAACAAAAACACTATTTAGCCCTCACATTGAGGCGTCCCATGAGAGCTTGTTTTTTCACTTTCAACATTTCTAATCTTTTCATTTCTTTTATCAACTCTACTCTTCCTTTTGATTTCGATTTCGTTATTAAAGAAATGAAGAGAATGGTCTACCAAGACTGAGTCTTTGCATGGCTAGCCACGATATTGGAAGGACAAGCTTATCAAACTCAAGACCTTCTAATCACCATCTAACTTATGCATCTGCTCTTCATGTATCAACATTGCTTCTACAACTTTCATGTATGTATATAGCTAGCAATTCTCAGCAGCTAAATTTGTTCCCATAAAAAAAAAATAAAAGAATTCAGGATATATGACTACATATAATTAACCATATATATTTATGTTTCTAAATTTTGAATCCTACTAAGTGTTTTTTCTGCAAGGATTTGCTTTGAATTTTGGAGACGTAGAAGAAGCAATTGTTCCACCAGGAGTTAAGATTTGGAATGCTCTAGTAATCTTCTTCATCTATTACAATGTCAATAGCAAGAGTTTCTGGCTCCTAAACACATAAAATTCATTGTCATAAAGAAAAAGAAAACCAAAGAAAAGATCAAACACCAAATACCCTTTCTCTGTCGTCATTCTAAAACCCAAGTTTATCAATTTGAGCATTGATTCATTGTTATTGTTGAATTCATCACAAACCCACAAGAAATAGTGAAGAAACATGATTTCTCTTTCCTTCAATGATAAAGGAACGAGAAGTTGCAGAAAATAAATGGAAAGGGGAAGGAAAAAGAAAAGTAAGATCATGAAGAAAAAGATGAAAAAAAGAAGTCTTAAATAAGAGAAAAATACCTATTTCTAGCCGTTGGAAAATTTTAAAAAAATAATCTAGAATCTTATTTCTTCTCCACATAGTAGGAATTTCTAAGCTTTTTCTCTCTTGCTTGCACGTGTAACAACACGTCTTGCCAACAGCGCATAAAGGTGCTTATAAATAAGAATTTAGGTAAATTAAGGTGTTAAAATGGTTCTTTTAACGGATTAGGGGGCAAAATAACTAATCTTGGCAAGTACAGGAGATTGTAGATGTATTAAGCCTTTTTGACTTCCATTCATAACATGACAATAAAATATACCCAACCATCAAGATAACAAGATTAAGCTGAAAACTTTAACATTTCAAATCTTGAAAGCATCTTTTTTGTAACATTAGTTCTTTGATTTTACCTTAATATTAAGTGTTTGATTCTCTTTAACCACTGATCAGTTGATTACAATGTTTAAGTATTACTAGATAAATCTCTATTAAATGTTCAATTTCATACTTTAAGCCCCTAGCATATGACAGAAATATAAATTTCCATAACTTCTAAACCCTCCTCTCACAAGCATGGGTAAGGAACAAAATTGTTTCTTGAAGACTAAAGTTCTTTACACTTAATGCATTCAGATTTTGCACGTTGGCTCAATAGCAAATAGCCCTCATACTCCTGCAAGTGAGGTTAAGGCCCTGATTTACACTCTACTTTAATCACATTTATGCACTTGAAGAGAATTGACCCTATTTTGGATGCATTAAGCATAATAACTGTACCTGTCTATGGTCTAAGTTCAAGCTACGAATGACAACCATCTTAATTATCTCACACCAAATTGAAATATGCAAACAAACAATTCTAATCAGACTCAAATTCCATGGTGCATTACACCTCTAGACTTTCTAGAGTACTAATTTACTAGCACGGAAAATTAGTAGCAAGATTAAGTTCCAAGGCCTATGGGATAATGTGAACAAGTGACTAATAAGCATCTCACTGTAATGCTTTGACACTTCAAGATTTTGAATATTCTTATTCAACTTTTTTCAGTTTGTCTTTCCCAATGGTCCCCCCTTTTCATTTTAATAGTTCCCATTTCTTCCATATCCACTATTTTCATGTTAGCTTTTCTACATTGATCTTGGCATGCAATTATTTTGCCTGCCTTGAGCAGTAACCTATGCAAAACTTAACTAGATACATGAAATACATGAGATATCAGCCTAATATTATTACTGTTCACTGCTACCCGCTGAAAGAAGGAAAATAAAGATGAATATTATAATGACCATATCTGCTCCAAGTTAAATCATCTATCAGCATGAGCAGAAAGGAGCAAAATTAGAGAAAAATGAGAGAAAGACAGAAGTGGACAGTTAAAATCCCATTTGGGTTGTTCGAACTTTTTTCTTTATTCAAAAGAAAGGAAAAGTAAGTTTCTAAGACCAGGTTACATAATTGGAGAAGGAGAAAAATAGAATGGTAAGTTGTGCTTATGTTGTCATGCAAAGAAAATTGAGATAGAACACATGGTCATTTCTTATTTACCCCTCCATAGGGCATTAGGAACTAGGAAGACATCAGCTCCGAATTTTAGTTCCTCTCTGTTTCATACCACTTGGAGGGAAATTTTGACTGGGTACAGAAAGAAGTTTAGAAATTCAGTCTCTCTTGATTTCGTCGCATCCTTTTGACTTGCACATGTACATACCCTATAGGCAGAATTTCCCTTTGCCTTTGGCCGACTCTCTTCAGTCCTCTTAAAGCAAGTGTCACAAGACAAAATCCTCAATATATGAAGTATAGATAAAGCATTATACTTCCAAGCAACTATTTCAAAAAGAGATTTTGGTAAAAGTTCAACATCTGCCAGTGGATTTCCAAGAAATTGAGGATCCATAGTTATCTTGAAGTATGTGTCAAAAAAAAAGTTATCTTGAAGTATGTGTCAAAAAAAAAGTTATCTTGAAGTTGATGAATCCATGATGTACTAACAATGCCAGGTTTAATAAATTAATTTGGGAAAATATGGGGCAGGGCTTCAGGAAAGGAAAAAAAAAAAAAAAAAGAAGCCAAAAGAAATTCCAACATGTTTAACCATGTATAAATCATGACCATTTATGAGGAAAAAGAGAAGAGGAGAGTAAATGGAAAAGAAAAAGAAGGTTTGACAAAAACCCTTTTAGCATGATACCACAATGATTATCTCCATATGTCACAGGCTGCTGAAGTTGGTGAAGAACAAACAATATACAGCCTACAAGTGGCTATTAGAGCCTGCAAATATGTGTTAATTGAAGACTTTAGTTCCGTAAAGCACTACCAAGCAGGAAATAAACTTTTCTAATCCAGAAAGAAGGTATTACTGCAGTTGGTGGAGAGCCAACATTTGGCATGCCTTTGGAAACTTAGAAGTATGCCTTTTAGACCATCTGCAAGATGTAAATGCATCACTTGCAACTTTGTGAATCAAGATATATCTCAAAGATCTGCTAACCAAGTTATTTATTGTTAGCTATTTTTTAAAACCCATCTTTACAGATCATGCTATAACTATTGGGAATTAACAAAAATATGACTGATCCAGGAACTTTTGGACACAGTTCGAATAGGTACTTAATTTTTATTTCTCCTGTATGACCATAAATTCAAGATCAATACCAGTGAGTCTGCATACAACCTCACCCATGAGCTTAATTGATCAAGTCTCAATTACTACAAGCTAAGGTTGTTTAAGTAGGCTTGCCTTGGCACATCAATCTCAATGGTGAAATGAGAAACAAGCCTAAGCAGCTTACAAGCTGATTGGCTAGTTTATAGCAGGTAAAGTGCCACATCTTCCCTAAACTGGAAAGAGGAGCAAACAAATGCAATTTTTTTTTCTCTGATCAACAAAACTAAAGTCTTATTTCTCAAAAAATCAAAATAATGGCAACATCTTTAATAATCAAAATCATTATGTTCCAAATGTAACAAGGCTTCACACCAGTCCCAATAAACTACCCATATAGTTGAATAACCATCATATATCTACCAATCCATCCTGATAGCACCAAATATTGGTTATGGTCCCATTACAAACACTCAACTAAATCGGAAAATATTACAAGACAGAGCTAGTTCTTTAAGAACAAGCCATAAACCAACTAAATAAATAGAAGCATGAAGTGATAAAAAAATTGTCCCTAAGTAACTTCACAAAACAGATTCCAAATAGAGCACAAGAAGAAACTGGTAGCAGTAATGATGCCAAGCAATACTACTCCAAAATGCAATGTAGCTTCAACAGATAACAAAACAAGTGAACCTAATCCTTGTAATTTTAACCTATACAATTCTTAATACAAATTGAGAATGTTAGGAAAAGTTACCAGTCTTTGCATCCCTCGCATTGAACCATTAGATCATCCGGATTGTATGGCATTTCACATTTACAGTACCTTGGAGAATAAAATAGAAAACACAATACACCAATTAATTCAGCTACAACCAACAAAAATCAATTGAAAAAAACAACAACGACAACAACAATGCATATGAGTACTCACACAGCTACACGATCAGGGGTGAACCCACCAGTGGCGGCCTTGTATTCAAACCTACAAAAGTAATCCTCAGCTCCAACATTTTCAAGTTTAGTGTAGTTCTTGAAGGAGTGCACAACGCACTTGCCTTCAATTGTATGGGCACTTTGCACATCATAATGATCTGATAAGAAAAGCTCTTTTGCCCCATGGAATTGGCGGCGGCCACCAATTGATTCCTCAGGTCGATAATACCACCGGACACGGACTTTAACATTGTTCCGATGATCAGCCTCAATTTTCTCAACGCGCGCCACATAAGGAGGCTTATCAGAGTCCGATGGGCGCATCAAAACACAATCACCAGCTGCAAATACAAAGAAAGACATCAAAACAAACCAGCCCAAAACTTGATGGATATTTTATCTCAAAAGGCATCATATAAACAAGATTTTGGGTATCATTTAAAAGCAGAAAAAGGTAAAAACTGGATGGTTCTAAAACACTAAAAGGATAATCAAATGAAACCAATTTAAAAAAGAAAAGAAAAAGGGTTCTAGGAAACCAATGTAGAAAGGGAACGATTTTCGGGAAAACTACTTCATATATATATATATATATATATTTAAAGAGAGATATTCGTAGGTTTGACATTGACAAAGCCCCAAAAGAAAACCAACAAAAACAGAAATAGAGATTGAGCTTTGAATAAAAGCAAGAGAAAGAGTAATGAGTAAGAATAATTACGTCGAACAACTTTGGTGGTTCCTTTGATAGTGTAAGAATCAAGGTCTTTTTTTCCAGGTTTGGTTTTGGCCATGAATTGGTCGATTTTAGGTTAGCAAATAAGAAGCTATTGGATTATCCTCTGAAGAAATGTATGAAAAGACAGAATGGGGACGAAATGTGGAGAACGAAATGCAAAAATGTGTAAGATTTGACAAGGTTTTAGGTGGGTTTTGGCCGGAAAAGGCAAAAACAAATTCAAAAAAAAAAACCCTAAGAGTTGGGAGGGGAGCAGCTTCAGCTAGCTCCGCGATAGACAGGGAAAGAGAGAGAAAGGAGAGAGAGTGTGTGTATAGCATAGAAGGCTATTAAGGTGGGTTTTGTTGTGATGTGAGCAGAAGCAGCGAGATGGAGGACACGTCATTATCCATTCGTATGTGATTTTATTATTGTATGTGTATTCAGAAGGATACTGTTCCCAATTACGGTGTTGTAACTGTTCTCTCTGTTATCCTTTTTCTGTGTCGTCATCTCGACAAGATCATAAACAAGACAAAACAGCAGAACCTAGATTCAACTTCATTGTGAGACAACAGCAATTTAATGCCTAGCACAAGGCCCCTTTTCTATTGCCGTTGTTAAAAGGCGCCTCTTAAAATAAATTTATATTTTTAAAATATTAATTAATTAATAATGTTTTAAGATATATATATATATATATATATATATAAACAATCTAATTTCATCCATTGTGAGTGATCAATTTACAATCACTCTTGCTTAAAGTAAAGGCATCAAAGCCCTTTATATAATATAACAAGCCAAACATCTCGTCGTGGATCAACCAGAAAACATTACACATAAAAGTAAATTACTGATTATCCATATTAAAATTACTAACAATTGCAAATTCTAATTTTGAGATATGTTAAATGTTTGAATCCCATATTCCTACAACTATTTCAAGTTGCTAATTAATGACAAATATATATTTAGTCTTAGGATTTGAGATCCTAGAACAATGATAGTTCAGAATATTAATATCAATCATAAATTTCTAGAGAAATATATTATACACTATCACTCATTGGCTAACAGGCTAAAAAATTAAAATTTTCAATACATAACCAAGGTAAAAATTTCAATTTTAAAAGAGAAATATAGATAAACATCGTTGAAATGCTTCCGACCAATAGAATTTAATGAATGCTATATCAGACCGTTGTGGATCTTATATTCTTCATACTACCTTATTTCATTAGCAATTGTTTTCAAAATGTATGATTTAAGAAGTCAAAAAGTCAAAAGGAAAATATATAAAAGTTAAATCCAATACTTCTTTCACTTTTAAAGATGATTAATATATCAAATTTTAAGAAATAAAAATATATTAATCAAATAATACATCGGTAAACATGGCCCTTTTGCATAAACTATATTTAGGAATCTTAAAATATTTTTTATTATTAAAAAATTAAATAAATGAGAGTGTAAATATACCACATTTATTATTTATTAGCTATAAAAGAATAATTAAATATTTTTTAACATAAAGCCTTTTAAATTTTATAAATAATAATAATTATTATAGTTTATAAAATTTATTAGCTATAAAATCAAGGTTATTGATTATGTTTCGTTTCGCTTGGAATGACCGAGATTCCTCATTTTATTAAGAAAAACAGAATAAATTTTTTTTTATTCAATATCAGTTAAAATCTTGGCCATCTCGGACTAGAATGACCGAGATTGGACCGAAATTACCATTCCGACCGAAATTAATGAAATAGGCCGAAATAAAGCAACTTTATAAAAAAATATATTTCATTAAATTGAATTAAGTAGTTTGGTAATATTTAACCCTAATATAATAAAATCTCTTTCATCTCTATCAATAAAAATGAATTGAAATCTAAAACTTTAAATAATTATTTCTTTATCTTTATCTATCACCTCATCTTGCGTCTCTATAGTTTAACTATGTTTTTTTTACTAATTTATAATTTTTTTGATCTAACCTATATTATTTAATAATAACAACTTAAAACTTATAATTTGATTTGTATAAAATTTTCCCACAAAATGATATTTTATAATTTAGTTGGTTGTATTATAGAAAGAGATTTCATTATTAAAATTCTATAATAATGAAAAGTTTGGTATATGTGTACTTGTTGCTTTTCATATGCTATTTAATTAGATTATAAATAATATTTTTGTAGTGTTGTATTTTAATGATTTAAAATTAAATTATAAATAATCTGAAACAGTTCGAAACCGGACGCTGAAATGCTCTGGTACCGAAATATTTCATTCCAATGACAAATCTGGAATGATAGCCGGAATGAAATTTATAATTTTGTATAAAATAATAATTATATATTTTATAACATAAAAATATTTTTAAATCTTAAATTTGAAAAGAAAAGAAAAATTCTTTAAGAAAAATCTAATGATTTACTTACAAATATAATAAATGAGTTAATATTAAAAAGTGGAGAAAAGCAATTTGTTTTAATTCTAAATATTATTAAATACACATGTTATAATTTTTTAATGGAAATAGGAATTCAGATTTTCAAATTGATGACCGCCAATAATAAGATCACAAAATAGAAAGTCATTCGATTTTCATAGTTTAGAATACTTATATTGCATGAGAGAAATTGAAAAGGATTTTCTTTTAATATTTTATATAAAATATTATTCGCAAAACGAAAGCAAATTTTTCTATTGTTTTCTATCCCTTCTTAGTTATTTCTACAATATTAATTTTAAATAACTCATGTAAGATAGTTGCCTATTGGATCAAGTTAATAACCGCTATTATAGATCAATCTGAATCCAAATCCAATAAAAGGGTAAAACTTAAATGAATATTATAAATAATTTAAAGATGATGCTAACTTTTTAACATAAAAGATATTTATAATTTAGATTTTGAGATTGATTTATCTTTTCTTGATAAATAATAGCAAGTCTAGTTATTAGTATTTTACACGTATATAAAAATTGGAAGGAGGAAAAAGTAAATTTTACTTGCTAAAAAGTCCTTACATATTATTTTATTGAGATTGGTTAAATATTTAATGGACTCAATTGATAATTAATATTTAAAATTTCTTATTACTTAAGAGTATACAAATCCTAGCTCCATTAAGATTTTATACTATTAAGTAATAAAATATTTTTAAAAAAATTGATAAAATATAGGAACCTCCACTAAAATGATTATATAGGAACATTGAGTACAATTATTAATCAAGAATGATTTTATTGTATTGGAAAAAAATATTTTTAGTAGATTATTTCTTAAAAATACTAGGATTAAATAAATAATAAATTAAATAATACAAAACTTGAATTATTATATAGACCATATAAAACCAAAACATTTGGTTCAGTTAACGCCATTTTATTGCTATTGTCTCTTTTTCTCTCTCTATAACACTTGGTTTGTTGTTCCTTTTGAGTATACTCATTTGGGGTTGAGTTTAAAGGTGGCTTTCGGTGGTTCCAGCCATTGAGAGCTTACCATAAGGGCTTAAATTTTTTTATCTTTTTATTGTTTAAATGTATATTTGGGTTTGTGAATAGTAATATTAGTAGTTGGTTACTTGTCTTTATGTTTCGTGTTTATAAAGTTAGATGTCTTCTATTTGTTCTTGTTACTAACTTTTATAGCTAAGTCCGGCTCTTTCATTACAGTAATCTTGTGGGTAGCTATCCTCTAGCGGTTGATGGTGAAGAGAATAAAAGGGTGTTGACTATGCTATTGGAGATCCAATAGTGGGCACAAATGGTTTTAATGATAAATCTATCCTTACTTTTCATTATCTTTACTAATAGATCTATAAATCTCTGGTGGTGGACAACTCTTGATAACCAGTTCAAGGAGATGAGGATTTTGTCACTTGAGCCTTTTCACAACACAATCTTTAATCTAGTCGCTAATTGCTTGGGTCTAATAGTACATGGGTAATTTGCTAAGTTTAGTTATCAAACCCTTGGATAGTGCGGTGGTTATGGTAGCCGCACTTTCTCCAATGGCGAATAAATTGTTTGTGCCAATAGAGACTTCTAGTAAGAAGTCATTAGTTCAAGGGTTCATTTGCAATTCTCCCTTTGTAGGCCTATGGATCGTAATAGTTTAGGCTTTAAGCCTGTTAAGTAGTTATTATAAGTATTAGACACTTTATTTCAAGCCTAGTGTGGGCTAGCTTTTTGTGGACCTTGGGTCCTTTTAAGTTTTTTAGCTGGACATTTAATGTTTGTAATAGAACTCTTTGTACTATTTTGAATTTAATGCCCCTTTAGTGCCAACATTTCTTTTCTATTGTCCAACAAAAGATAAGATCATATCGAACAATAATTTAAAAATGCTAATAAAAAGAGAAACTAAAAAATATTGTTTATTAGATGAATATTTATATTAGATATATTTACCTATTTAAATCTGAAGTTTGGACTTTTTTCAATTTTGTCTAATTCTTCCAAGATTTTCAATTTTAATTATTGTGTAAAGTTTATTTTTTAAATCTAGAATCCGACCACCACAAGTGGTGATTTTTACATATGTGGCATCCAAACTGAACCTAATGTAATACAAAAAAAAAACTTGTTGAGTGAGCATAAAACCACTAACTCATCATTAGGCTAAACAAAACATACCGTATTTAGTTAAAATAGAAAAACTCATATCTTTTTGTACCTTCATCTCTCTGTCTCTCTATGTGTCATCTTTTCTTTCCTTTCTCCACCATGTCTTTTGTTCTACCTTTATTGCCTATTACTAAAAGAGTTTGATGATTTTGGAGACTTTGATTGAATTCTAAATAGCAAACTCGACCTCATCCTTCTCTTTTCCTTCTCTAAAACTCGACCTTGCAACTCCGATTTAAAGTTAAACTTTAATTTGGCTCTGCAAAGATTCTATTTCATTTGACTAAACGTTTGAAATTCAAACAATATGACCGAGCTTACCTCTTGTTAAGGAATTGATCAAGTACAAATGAACAATCCTTGATCTCGTCTACTGAAAAATATGAAACTCTTCATATGATAAAATTAACTAAGTACGAGCAAAAAGATAATGCCGAACATAAATACTCTCAGACAAAAGAGGGAATAATGATAACTGAACATTATAAGCCAACCTGTCATGATTGAGAAAGACAGGATTGACCAAGTCTATATCTTATTATAACAAGAAATCTAAGAGACTATGTCATGGTCGGATTGAAGAGTTCGACCCGACCTAGGACTCTCTTGACAGCCAAGAAAACAAGTCCTATTATAACTAAGACGACCTACATCTATGGAGTTCTCCTAATAGGAGGAGAAGAATTTCAACATTTATATAAGGAACTATAATATGTTATTTATAAGTGCATGCTATTCTATACACTCATTATATTATAAGCTACCCTTTCACAAATTACTCACTTAGTCATCAGAGTAAGTGGCCAGATAATCTTGTCTGGTGCTATCATTAAAAGCTACCAACTAAACCAGTTTGAAATCACCACTCCCGCCACCACAAGCCACTCAACAACATCACCTCATCCACTTTGCTGCTACACCAATAAATGAACAAATAACTAAAAAAAAAAAGAATTTTCCTCTCTCACCATGTGCTAACACCACCTTACATCAGCCACCATCATCACCATATCAACTAAATGGCTACAAGCCTAAGTAATAATCAGATAGCATCAAGTTTTCATCACAATATCAATTGAATTTCATTGAATTAATATTAATATTAGTTGTCATCACCTAATTCGGTAAAAAAAGAAAATTGATGATTGCAGGTAGTGAAGATAGATGAAGAAAGGTGACGATGATGGTGGAGTAAGAGAGGTAATGATGACATTCTCTCTCCTTTTTTATTTTTTAATTTTATTTTATAATTTTATATAAAGAATTAAAGAGAAAAAGTAGGAAAAATGATAAAGAAAAAATGAAATTGTTAGAATTATATTTTTATACTTTTAAATATATCTCACTTGTCTACACATGTATGTGAAATATACCTCATTTGTCTACATATGCATGTGAAATGTACATTCTTAAATTTAGGGCAAATCGACTAGCTTATCAAATATTAGAAGAAATTGAGCCAAGAAATTAGTTTTGGGGTGTTAATCTAGCCAACTGCTAGAAAATAAAGAGGTGAAACAATATACCACTAAAGTATGTAATTTTATTAAACAAAAAAATTACAATTCTCTTTCAAAGTATGAGAAACACATATGATAAAGAAGAAAAAAAAAATCTTTCGAATGAATAATAGGAATTAAAATTTCTCAATTTATAGTTTTTTCTACTATTTATACTATTTATATTTATACTTGAAACATCTATCGATTTGAACCAATCTTTCTTTTAACCTAATATAGAAAGATTGGTTCAAATCGATAGATTGGTTCAAATGAATAAATATTTCTACCATTCATATTTAAAAGAAAGATTGGTTCAAATCGATAAATATTTCAAGTATAAATATGAATGGTAGAAATAGTTTTAGAAAAAACTATAAATTGAGAAATTTTAATCCCTATTATTTTTTCAATATATATATAAATAATTTTACTATCTTTAATGTTTTTCCACTTGAAAATTATCTTTAAACTTCTTCTCATATTATATATGTTTTTGCTCGACCTATAAAAGACCTAAGGAATTTATCGAAATTAATTAGTGTCATTAAGACATATATTGAATTTTTCTTTAGTATGAATTTTCTGCATATCCTTCTTCTACAACTTCTCGAACAATATGATATTGAACTCCTATGTGTTTAGTTATAGAATGAAAAAATATAGATTTCTTGCAATATGCAAAGCACTTTGACTATCTTAAAATTAAAAAAAAAAGAATTTATCATGTTTCTGCCCAAGTTCTTCTAATAATCTTTTAATTCAAATTGCTTCCTTATAAGGTAATGCGGCTGCCAAATATTTTACTTCTGTTGTTGATAATACCACAGCTGATTGTAATTTTGAAACCTAACTTACAGCTCCTCCTACAAGTGTAAACACATAACCAGTTGTAGATTTTCTCTTATCGATGTCTCCTGCAAAATCAGAGTTTACATAACCCTTAACGATAAACTCTAATTCCCTATAGTATATTGCAACATCTAATGTACTATTTATGCATCTCAGAATCCTTTTGACAACATTTCAATGTTCTTCCCCTGGTTTTTCCATATATCGGCTAACTGCTCCTACTGCTTGTACAATATCTGGTTTTGAACAGATCATAGTGAATATTAAACTTCCCATTGCTGATGCATACAGTGCTTGTGATATTTTCATCCTCTTTGCTTCACTATTTGGACATATATTGGAACATAATTTGAAATTAACAGAAAAATGAGTAGAAATTGGCTTATACTCTTGCATGTTGAAGCGCTGCAAGACTTTCTTCAAATAATTTTTTTGAGATAGCTAAATCTTCCTATTATTTGTGTCTTGATGAATTCGCATCCCAAGAATCTTGTTTGTTGGTTCCAAGTCCTTCATCTCAAACTCTCTAGCCAACATGTAAGACTAAGCCAACTTTTGCTCTTTTAATACGATCGTTGTTGGGGCCTACCTCAATTTACAACAGTCATAGTAGTTTTGGTAATGTGTGCTACATGTCATTTACATACAATAATAAAATATTGAAATCATTTTCACCAAACCTCTTGAAATATGCACAAGGGTCAACATTGAGTCTGTTGTATCCAAAGCTTATAATGGAGGAATCAAATCTCTTATACCAACAGTGCAATATTTGTTTGACACCGTATAAAGATCTTTTAACTTGCAAATTAAGTTCTTCTCCTTTTTTTTCTTTCAAAACCTTCTAGTTGGAGCATGTCAATTTCTTATTCAAGATCTCTACAGATAAAAGTAGTTTTGACATCTAATTGCTCCGGATGTAAATCAAATGTACCACACATTGCCAAAACTACTATGACTGTTGTAAATCGAAGCGCTGAAAGAAAGATCTCATTGAGGTCAATACTTTCTTTTTATGCATATTCGTTTACCACTAATCTTGCACAATACCATTCTACTTGATCTTATACACCCATTTATTACCATTGGGCTTTCTTCCTTGTGGTAATGATACAAGTTTCCAAAATCTTGTTCTTTTGAAGAGCTTTTATTTCTTCTTGCATCGTTATCATCCATTGAGATGCATGTAAACTAGTCATTGCCTCATGAAGAGTTGATAGCTCCCCATCCTTTGTTAAAAGATAATATGCAATATTACTCCCCAAAACATAATTAGACTGCCATATTTATTTCTTTGTCAAGAGATTTGACCGTTAAAGTTTTGGAGGTTGTGATACAATTGGTTCTTATACCTCAAGCTCTAACATTTCCTCTGACACAATTAATTCTTGTAACCCATACTCCAATGTTGCTTCAAAAGAATCCCTTTTGTTTATCATCCCTTTCCACGTTTACCAATATAGTCTCTGAATTTTCTTTCACCGTGCTATCATTATTTTCTTCCTTTTGTACTTTATCTTCTATAATAGTAACATCCTTGCTAACTATAATCTTGCGGGCAGTAGGATCCCACAGGCGATACCCTTTTACTCTATCAGCATACCTAAGAATAAACATTTCTTAGATTTTGGATACAACTTTATAATTTCTTGGGTATTACACATCATATACACTAGACTTCTAACTATATTTAGGTTTAAATAATGAGTTTTATTTTCAGTCCACATCTTCATTAGTGTATTCCAACTCAATTATTGTTGATGGGTTCGATTTATCACATAACAGGTAGTATTGACTGCTTCTGCTCGAAAATATTTTTCTAAGCTTTTAGCTCCTAACATTGCTCTTATTATTTCGAACTAGGTTCCATCATCTGCTTTGTCACTCTATTTTGTTGAGGAGTATATGCTACCTTGAACTGTCTTTTGATACCTTTCTTATTACAACATGTAAAAAACTCATTACTAGTATATTCTCTTTCATTATTTATCCTCAAACACTTTATCTTTTTGCTAGATTCAAGTTCTATACGCACTTTGAATACTTTGAAAACTGAAAACACATTTGCATTTCCCTTGATAGGATACACCTAACATTTTATGGAATAATCATCTATGAAGGACATAAAGTACTTCTCTCCTCATAAAGATGTAAGTGGTGCTTTCCATACATCACATGAAGCAACTCTAGAATTTCTTTAATCCTAGAATTTGATATCTTAAGCTTTCACCTACGTTGCTTACTTGTAATACAATGCTCACAGAAGGTAAGGATACCTTAGTAAGACCTTAAAGTAAATTTTACTCTATAAGAATTTTCTTTTCTTGCTCGAACATATGCCTAAGTTTTTTATGTCATACTATTACAGATCTTTCACTTGGAATAGAAGCAATTGATGCTTCTTCTTCTTGCTCTATTTAACCTATATAAGTTGATGATTATCTATTCTCCCTTCATTAGTATAAGTGCACCTTGAATCATTTTTAAATTTCTTTTTCAACTTTAACTTTACGACCAAGGTCATCTAGTTGACCTAATGATAACAAGTTCTTTCTTAGGTCTTCCACATGTTGTACTTGTTGAATAATGCAAACTATACCATCATGGACCTTTATCTTAATGGTTCTAATATCGACAATCTTCAAGGTTTGATCATTATAGCTACACACAGATCCTTCAGAGACATGTTCATAATGATGAAACCATTCCCTTCGAGAGGTCATGTGAAATGTGGTTCCTAGGTCAATAAACCAATCATCAGCTAATGTCTTTCTGCATTTATTAGTTGCCACTCCTTCACAACTCAAAGCATCACTATTATTTAAAGTACTTGCTATATCTTCTTAAGGATTGGAAATCTTTTTAATTTAAATTCCAATATTCCTTCTTCAAATATCCCTTTTTGCCATAGTGGTAAGACTTCAGGTTCTTACATTTTAATTTTAATCTACCATGATTTTGACTTTCACTTTGGTCACGTTCTGTTGATCTCCCTTTCATCACCGCTAGTGCCTCTGCTGGTTGCAAACTAGCTAACATGTCTTCTTTGCTCTTGTATCAATTTTCTTATCTAGAATAGCAACTACAATATCATCAAAGTTTAGGATTTCCGTAATAGAATTTTTTATCAGATTGATGATGAGTTGATCACACGAATTGAGTAGACTTTGAAGTAAAAGGTCAACATGTTTATTTGTAACTATTCTATAATCCAACAACATGAGATAAGAAAATAGAGTATTCAAGGAGTTGAAGTGCTCTGTTACTAAAGTAGATTCTATTGTCACGACCCCACCCGTGGGCCCGTGACCGGCACTAAGGAATGGGTAGGCGTAAGGCCACCGAAACCCGTAGTAAGCCTGACACTCACTGACTTAAACAAATCTCATCTCAAATTAATATTATTAAAGCCACAAATTATCTTAATAGCTATATTCTACATAAATACTTCGGTCTGCCAGAAAAATTAGGCGAGACCCGAAACTCATAAAATTTACAACTGATACATCTACTAATTACTACTGCGGATAATCTAAGATTCACCAATTTACATACCAAATCAAATACATCACCCGATGATGAAGGAGTCGGGTTACTGAATAAGAGTCGCGAGAGGACTAACAGTCACGAATCAAAATAAAAATGAGATCGCTCGAGAGTGAGTTAAAATCAAATAATCTGGGGACTATTGCATTCTTCTCAGAAAACATAGATTATTCAAATCAGTATATCAAACCATGCACATAAATACCAATCATACTATAATCAAATACCATAATAATAAATAAATAAAAATATATATTTACTTTTACGGGACGAGTGGCTCAGTAGAACCCTAACCCCAAATTCTAACAGCCATTTTGGCTCTCTTAATCCAATAAGACTGGCGCCCCGAGAGCAATGCTCGACCAGGGACCTTACCTCCGACAATTTACACAAATCAGCCCAGAGAGCCATGCTCGACTAGGGCAAACCCATAAAAATCTTATTACATGTCCATGATTATTGCCGGTGCGCACGCGGTTCTGATGTAACCCATCAGGTGGCATGTTCTACGAAAGCCACATTTCCCAATTCTCAATCATCACAAATAATAAATATCATTATCTAATGAACTCACCCAATACATATCGAAATAAAGATTAACGATTTAGGGTAAAACAACGTGCAATTCGTGAGGGGGAAAAATAATAACGCTTGTATTATTATAACATTACTAATAATAATATTTATCTTATTTCAAATATTATTAATCAAGTGAAATCATTTATTTTGTGATACTAATAATCATGTTAAGCATAAATTCTAAAATAGCGTATTAAAATCAGACCTAGCAATAGTGCAAAGATTAAATGACTTTGACTCACAGAATTGGGCGACCTCCTAACTCTGCTCCGGTGCCTCAGTTGGAGCGAGCCGAACAAACGGACAATCTAGTCATGGAAAACAATTTATCAAAACGCTGAAACAATCGATCATTAATCCTAGGTCTAGACTCCTAGGACTAACTGTCTAAGAATCTCGACTCGGGAGAATTCTACCGAAAATCCGACAGAACCTCCCCTACAACACGAACATTACCCCCCGTAAAAATGGATCCAGGACCTGCCAGAAAAACACTCCAAATATCAAACAATTTAAACAACGGGAGTCGGGTCCCCAAACTTTACTATTTCCGACTCCGACACATAGTACAAAAACATGACTATGGCAGGCAAACTGACAATTATTTATGACTCACAAATATCATCAAATACTCAATACAATCAATAGACACACAAATTAAATCAAAGAATTTCCAAGATCAACGGCCAGAGAAAATTACCGAGACGCTCGGTCGACTCGCCTCCGGCCGCCGGAGTCCGATCGATGATCTGGACACACCATCGGACTCACAACGACGCGTTGATGATGATTCCCACTTCCAATTTTCTGATCTGACACCCGATCATCCGGAAAAATTTGCGGACGATCACGGCCGTCGATTTGCAAACGGAGCCCGATTGCCACGAAACCAGTGCCATCGCGAAGCTTGACCTGAGGAGAGTCGGGATATGTCCTCCGATCGTCCATCCTCCGCCGGAGCTCACCGGAAGCTTGCCTCCATTTTCTCTCTCCACCGGATCTTCTGTCTCCGGCCACCACAGGCGACACCGCTGCCGCCAAAACAAGGCCAAGAGCGAGAGGAGTCGATCGGCACCAAGATCAGCGATCACGCGGTTCTGATGTAACCCATCAGGTGGCATGTTCTACGAAAGCCACATTTCCCAATTCTCAATCATCACAAATAATAAATATCATTATCTAATGAACTCACCCAATACATATCGAAATAAAGATTAACGATTTAGGATAAAACAACGTGCAATTCGTGAGGGGAAAAAATAATAACGCTTGTATTATTATAACATTACTAATAATAATATTTATCTTATTTCAAATATTATTAATCAAGTGAAATCATTTATTTTGTGATACTAATAATCATGTTAAGCATAAATTCTAAAATAGCGTATTAAAATCAGACCTAGCAATAGTGCAAAGATTAAATGACTTTGACTCACAGAATTGGGCGACCTCCTAACTCTGCTCCGGTGCCTCAGTTGGAGCGAGCCGAACAAACGGACAATCTAGTCATGGAAAACAATTTATCAAAACGCTGAAACAATCGATCATTAATCCTAGGTCTAGACTCCTAGGACTAACTGTCTAAGAATCTCGACTCGGGAGAATTCTACCGAAAATCCGACAGAACCTCCCCTACAACACGAACATTACCCCCCGTAAAAATGGATCCAGGACCTGCCAGAAAAACACTCCAAATATCAAACAATTTAAACAACGGGAGTCGGGTCCCCAAACTTTACTATTTCCCGACTCCGCCACATAGTACAAAAACATGACTATGGCAGGCAAACTGACAATTATTTATGACTCACAAATATCATCAAATACTCAATACAATCAATAGACACACAAATTAAATCAAAGAATTTCCAAGATCAACGGCCAGAGAAAATTACCGAGACGCTCGGTCGACTCGCCTCCGGCCGCCGGAGTCCGATCGATGATCTGGACACACCATCGGACTCACAACGACGCGTTGATGATGATTCCCACTTCCAATTTTCTGATCTGACACCCGATCATCCGGAAAAATTTGCGGACGATCACGGCCGTCGATTTGCAAACGGAGCCCGATTGCCACGAAACCAGTGCCATCGCGAAGCTTGACCTGAGGAGAGTCGGGATATGTCCTCCGATCGTCCATCCTCACGGAGCTCACCGGAAGCTTGCCTCCATTTTCTCTCTCCACCGGATCTTGTCTCCCGGCCACCACAGCCAAAACAAGGCCAAGAGCTGAGAGGAGTCGATCGGCACCAAGATCAGCCGTGGCAAGGAAGCTTGGCCATCTTCCTCCCTCGCATGAGGCTGCCGCCACGCCCGGCAGCCTTGGCTTCCTTCCTCTCTCTCCCGACCTCTCTTCTTCCCCGATTTTCTTTCCTTTCAATATCGACATTAGGCCCCCGAACTTTTCCTTATTACAATTTGGTCCCTCAACTTTCTTAATTACTTACAATTCCATCCAGCAAAATTCCAATTTAACCCCTAAACTTTCTTTTAGCCTTTCAATTAAGCCCTTAACTAATTAATTTGGGCCAAATCCGAATTATTGAAAATACACAATTACAAAAATACCCCTGACCGACATATTTATTTACAAAAATACCAAGCTCACAAATTTCCATTAAAACCCCATAAAAATAACATTATACTTTCAATCCTTATTCCAAAATAAATTTACTTCAATTATTTCTTAAAATTTCAGACTAATTGGGTATAGAAAATAACTCATTTATTTGATTAATATTAAATTTTTTATTAAATCATTTCAAATTAAACCCAATAAAAATGAAGCTAAAATTAACTTAAATAAAAACTCATTATTAAATATATAAAAATTCCGGGTGTTACATCTACCATCCGTAAAGTGTATATATTTCTCTTAGGAAAAATCTTATAGTGAAGTGATTTGACCTCATATAATTTTATAAGATGATCTCATATCTTCTTTGTTGTTTTCTTTTTAGAAACACTCAAAAGAACTCCATCTCCAAGTGCCAATTATAAATTTGCAATTGTGTTACTTTTTATTTTTTTCATTTATTATCATCCATAATTTCAGCTAGTCTATCACCAATTGCTGCTAAAAATTGTATTTTCTTTAAATTACTTAATTTTCATCTTCCACAACGAGAAATTGCTCCCGTTGAATTTTGGAATTACAAACTTTGTTGCTATATTGTTTATTATAACTTGCTCTCGCACAAATAACTTCTAGCGACTTACAACCTATTGGCTTTGATACTACTGTTAGATAAAGAGATGAAACAACATACCACAACTAAAGTATGTTACTTTATTAAACCAAAAGAAATTACAATTCTCTGTCAAAGTAGGAAAAAATAAAAAAAAAAAAAAGAAAAGAAGCTTTTTTTTTAATGAATAAAAAGGATTACAATTTCTCAATTTATAGCTTTTCTAAAACTATTTCTACTATTCATTTTATATGTAAAATATCTATTGATTTAAACCAATCTTTATTTTAACCAAATATATATATTTGTTAAAGATAACTTTACTATCTTTAAGACCAACAAGTTCAGGGAGCAAAGTGCTACTTAAACCCCACGGATAACCATCCCTCTTTTAATTTGCTTTTCTATTTTCTTTCTCCTTTTTCTCCTTTCACCTAAAAACTATGACCATACGAAGGAACTGATTAAACAAAACAATTTCAATAGATGCAAAATTGAAAGGCATGAATGAACAACCATAATTAGCTATGTCCAACCAATATCCTAATTTTCAATTAAATTTGGAATACTTTTACAGCAAAAATCACATATCACATACCACTTAAAATTCAAAATCTACATCACCAAAGAAATATTTATAGACCCATAACATATGAAACTAAATATTGCTAAATCCATTAATGAGATTAAACTATAAGAATTCATGGATTTAGACCAAACAATAGGATTAAGTTAAATCCATAAATTTTATAAAATTTCTCATTTAAAATTCCTCAATCCAAAAAATTCTAAAGTTTTTTCTAGATCATTTCTCTACAAATTAAAAGTCTGTTTGGTTCGGCTAATCAATGCAGCTGGTAGTTGATGGCTAATAGCTGGTAGTTGATGGCTGATAGCTGGCAGCTGATAAATTAAACCGTTCAGTAAAATTTAATTACTAGTTGTTGTTAGTATATAAAATGATTATTAAAGATATAAGTTATTTTTAAATATATTTTATTTTATTATACTATTTTTAATAATACAAATTAGCAAAACTAACTTATAATAATTAAAAATGTCATAGTTAATTTTGTTTAGCTCAATTGTATTTATTATTATAAATATTTATAAAAATAATTTAAATTTAAATTCCACTAATAAAAAATTTTAAACTTCAAATGTCATAATTATAAATATCATAATTATTTAATTATTAAGTATAATATTAAAATGATAATTATTTATTATGAATTATAAGAAGTTAATGATATGAAATGAATTTAAAATAAGTTAGTATTAATAAGTTTTAATAAGGATGAGGTTGTCAAAATAAAATAAAAAATTAAATCAGCTACCAACTAATAAGAAAAAGTTCTAAAATAGAGTTTAAACAATCAACAACTAATTGAGACTAAATTGATAATTAATTGTTGATCTTTAAGATTTTACCAAATGCTTTAATATAATTGTTTAGTAAAAAATAACTATCAGCTACCTCCGAACCAAACGCTCGGTAAAAAGATAAAAGTTTTAAAAAATATGCTTGTGTTTTTATGTATTTTTAACTTTAAATATGTATTCTTTTCATGACAAATACATGTATGTATTTATATTTTTTAACAAATGTCAGTATTTTAGTATAATATTATGAGATTTTATCGATGTGACTTAATTTGTTTGACATGACATTTATATACAACATGCTTGTACTTTTATTTACTTTTAATTTTAAGTATGTGTTTATTTATCGTGTGATAAATTAACATTACCGTTTGTGTTTATTAGCAAAAGACATTATTAAAAAATATGTCAGATAAATTAATTCATATCAACATAAATTTACAGCATTATAGTGGAATATCCTCTTTTACCGACAGGCAAAAATATATAGAAATAAGGTTTAACTTGGTCACCAAATTTTACAACAAATAAACCCATTTGACCTTTTATAGCCATTCTAATCCAGCACTTAACATTTTTAGATCAGTTTATCCTTTTTCTATCCAAAAAGAAGAGTGTGAGTTACACTTCCAATATAAAGAGCGTGAATCACAAAAAAAAAAATTAATTAAATTTGATAAATATTTAATAATTTTCATAATAAATAAACCATAATATATATTAATAATAACCACTTTCATTATCAATTAAAATACCACAGCCACCATCAATTGTGCTATGCACCACTGTTAACAGCAGTAATATTTTTGACGAGATTGGTGGCAACAAAGATTTGTGTGTACAGGTGGTGGGTTTGTTCAATTCATGGTAGATTTAAGGACCTGAGGAGCCCTTGTGATGGATATACACCTGATTGGAGTGGAGGCATCCTTAGGGGAAGGATTAAACAATTTCTTTACTGAATTTTTTCTAGTCAACGAGAGAGAGAGAAAAACTTGATTCCAGCAGACCCATATGCTTGAAGTCAGAAACTTAATACCCATTTCATAATTCTTTTCTCACTTCCTATTTTCTCTTAAAATCGAAGATAATAATTAAAAAAAAAAAAGAGATAGATATTAAAAAAATTGAGATGCATGTACTCTGATTATCGATGATGCCATCAATCATCACCATCATCATCAACTACCAACAATAAAATCAATTATCATTATAGGTTTTTCTTGCTTGGATGTCCTCAAAACTTTCTTTAACCTTTTGATCAAATCATATGACTTCAAACCCAGCCTTTGAATTTTTAGATTTACTTTCTCTCTCCTTTTTTGTTGGAATAATATTGAGAGAATGCATTTAGGAACAATGAAGAATTGAGCAAAGAAAGCTTGCTTTGCTACTTTCGATCTTATAATATGCAACGGTCGCAATGTTGCAGACCTTTTTCTAATAGAGTTTTACAATTTTAGTTAAAGAGTTGTGCCAATTTAGGATTTGATAGAGTTAAAGGCATTTGAGGAGTGAAATTTCTTTTTTCTTTATAGCTCTAATTAAGATTTCTTGTTAATTAACTAAATAACAAACTCTTTTAGAAAAAAACCTAACAAACTGAAAATATATATAATAAAACAAAAATTAAATATAAAATAGTTAATCAATTATTTTTAAAATAATTTTTTATTCTATCTCATGCGTGAATGTCAAACTCTTTTAACTATTAAAAAACAAAGTTAAAATGATCTTAAATCCGTAAGTATTGGGCTAAAATGACCATAAAAAGTCATAGAAATTATTTAGGCTTGCTCTATAAGTTAAGAAGCTTATTTCAAATACATACAATAAGTTGTCCTAAAAAAACATGTACTTAAAGATGAAAATACACTGAATCACATGCATTTTTTTAATATTTTTTTTAACTTTCCCCATAAGAAAACACGACTCCCTGTCCCAACCTGATGCGCCAATATTCGCCTGATGTCCCAATCTTCGACTAGTTATTTTGCAGTGGAGTCGTGGAGACAGAAGGGATAAACAATGGCTTTCTTGCCTAGATGAATGCGTTGATAGCAATGTGAGCAGATAGCGGTTGGTTGTGAATTGCAGTGGCCACTGTTGAAGGGTAAGAATAAGACTGAAATTAAGCTTATGAAGACGCGGAGAGAAGAAGACCGAAGAGATTATATCAATTTTTTTATGAAGCTTAATCCCTTTTATCCCTATTTAAAATAATTCATTTTTATTCCTAGATAGGAGCAAACAAAATGATAAAATCGCGTGCTAAATCAGCCGGAAAGAAGAAAAGGAAGTCAAATTGAACCCAAGTTATAAGTTCGTAAGTTAAATTGCACCTTATTCCAAAACATGATATTTGGTTGGGACTGACGGGAATTTGGAAACATTATGTTCGGAGTCTCCTATAATATAAGGAATACAACTTAATATATGCCAGGAGCTTGACCAAGAGGGTATTCCACCTGCTGTCAGTTTAAAATTTCTGAATAACAACAGAATTTGCAATGCCAGCGGCTTCTATTGTCTGCTCTGGATCAATGAGCTGTTTGGGAGGGAACCCCATGGTTTGCAGTTGGTAATTTCTCTCCCCTCCAGGTCTTGATGCTTCAATGAAGTCACGGATATCTCTGATAGTATGATGCAAATTGAACCGTGATACCATGCGCGTGCCATCGGCTAACCTAAGCTGAATTGAAGTGGTTGGTAATGAAGAATCTACAACTAGACCTACTGATGGCAAAGGAGGTGTCTTCAAAGAAACAGTGGGAGAAGCTGGATCAGTGGCAGTGCCACTGCTGCTACCTAAAGTTCTTCCCACGCCTTGAAATGAAGTCTGGCGTTTCTTCGGTTCCTGCATTAAAAGAAGGAAGGTGATAATAATGAACAGATAAAAACAAGGAAAAAAATGTGAGAAACAAGGAACCAACATAGTAGTTTTCCTCCCGCCTCATGAGATCAAGATGGACCTGAGACCTCCCATCTGCAGGTTGAAGCTCAAAGGGACACTCGGACTTCTTGATGCTCTGCATTACATTAAAACATAAGTACATTTATAGTACAGATGTATGTTCGCCACAAGAATCGCATTAAAGAAAATCCTTCCCATTAGGCATCTTAACATCACCTCCAACTGAAGTCAAAGAAAGCAGAACTTACTATGAAAATAAAATAGCCTAATTATAAGACTAAGTGAAACCAACTCATTAACATTCTGATTTTACAATGAAAAACTTCCATCATTATAAATACAGGTAGATCAGCACTAAGAGTCTGATTGTAGCATCTAAATTAAACTGTGATTCTGTTTCAACCAACGTAGCTTGCAGATCTAGCAAGTTAAATCAATCAGATTAAGAAGGAAACCCAGAAACATACATGTACAATAGCACATAATCATAATCTGCAATACGATGATTAGAAGTAATGACATAAAATAGTTAAGAGCTACCTCTAAAAAGGCTGCATTAGAGGGATCATCAAATCTTCGCAAAGGGCCATCATTTACAGTAAAGCCATTCCTCCAAAAAGTGACATTGTGATTGACAGCCTGAGATGGTTGAGGAGCGGATGGAACAGTCTCACCCGATAATAATCTCCCAGTCCCAGTGAAGCTTCTAGAACTTGAGGAAGAGTGAAGGTTATCAACAGGTCTTTCCACACCTAAGTGTCTAGCTTGGTCAAAAATTGCATCTGCATCGTAAGGTTTTGTAGGGTCTTGAACCAGCATGCCACTGCAATCAAAAGTAGCAGCAACACATGAAAAATGATAATGCAAACAAGCAAAGAATGCACATCATTATTCATTCACATATAAACATTAGAAATTTTTTTCTAAATCTAGGGTCATTATCAAGTTAACATTATCTATAAGATAAAAGAAACCCTAGCAATGTGGCTGGAATTCACTAAAATTACAGACAGAATTATAAAATTCTAAACAAAATCACATAATTTTCTATTCTTCAGACGATCAGGCTATGTCAAGGGCGTGTAGATACAATTAAGAACTGTATTCAATTTAAGTTTTTTTTTTTTTTAAATTACAATGATAAAGTAAACAAAAAGGTTACCTCTTTTGGCCACCAGTATAATACTCCTCAGGCTCATAGTCATCGTCGTCGTCGTCGCTAGCAGACCTCGCATCAGGCGCGTGATTCAGATCAGCAAGTGTACGGACTCCATCACGACGCGTTTTGCTTCCACCAGCAGAAGCTGCAGACTTGGCCGGCTTCTTCCTTCTGGATCGTAACCGATAAGGTGCTGCAGGAGATGGAGAGGGAGAGCGAGAGCGAGAGGGAGATAGTGAAGGACTGTAATTAGGAGAATGAGACTCGGGAGAAGGAGAGGAGGATAAAGAATTGGAAGGACGTGTCGAAGGAGCAGAAACAGGGTCAATATTATTGTTAATACTGTTGTTGCTGTTGGTGTTGGTGTTGTCGTTGTCGTTGTCGTCGTCTAAGAAAGTTGAGACGGCGGAATCGAGATTCCATTGATGGCTTTCGAGGAAAAAGATGGCTTCTTCTTTTGAAGACGAAGTGATTTCACAGAATGAATTGATTAGGGCTGCGTTTGGTGCTTCTGCTTCTGTTGTGTTGTCCATGACTGCTTTGCTTTGCTCTGCTGTATAATCAAAGCCTTTCTTCGGTGTTTAATTTGATTCAGCTTCTTTTGCCAATTGAATTGCCATGATATATGTAATATGTTAAGCTTGGCAAAGTTAAACGACGGTATTCTCAAAAAAATAAAAGTTAAACGACGATGCAGTGGCCACTGGCTAGGTGGAATTTGGACTCTTTTGTTTGGGGAAAGTTTTTTTGTTTTTTTTGGGATAATTAATAAATTTATTTAGATTTGATAATATATATTTAAACTTTTAAGAATTTTTATTAAATATTTATGATAAGTCAACAACACGATATTAGCTTATTATAAAATAGTGTATCTCTTATTAAAATTTAATAATTAAATATTTAAACTCTTAAAAAATTATAATTTAGTATGTACAATTAAAAGTTATTAATATTTAAGTTTATGAAATCAGTTATATATATATATAAAATCTAATGTAAACGTATGAAACTCTATTATATTTTTACAGTAAAAGATAATATTTACATGAAAGATGGTAAATCTTTCATATAAATAATAGAAATCATAAAAATATATAAATAAATATTATACATGTAATAAGAAGATGTATTATCATTATAGTTAAGATTATTATCCTCAATAATAATTGATTTTATTTTATATCCTTATAGTAATGGGTTGAAGAAAATAAAATGTCGCTCAAAATCGGATATATGAAAATATATTGAGAATAGTATAACGATGGTGGTAGTAAAAACGATGTATTAATTTATTAAAAGTATATACTTTTTAAAGACTTTTTTGACATTTTATTCTTTTTAATATGCTAAGCGGATAATATGTGTTTGAAGATTATAAGCATGTTATTATTATTAACATGCTATATACACTCAATTATAAGTATTTATTTAATCCACACACTAAATTATAACTTTTAAAACTTTAAATATTTGATTTTCAAATTTTAACAAGTACACATACTATTTTTATAATTATTCAACTCTTTTTTTTGTATAGGTTACTTGTTCCATACACTTAAATGTTAATATTTTTCAGTTTCACATACTAAATTGTAATTTTTAATAATTTAAATACTTGATTGTCAAATCTTAAAAAATTCATACACAATTATTATAATTATTCTCTTTTTAAAAAGGAATTTAAAGAAAGTTAAAAAACACATAAACTTTAGATCGTATTTTTAATTTAAATATATATTTTTTAAGATATTAGTATATGCACTTATTTCTCAAATTATGCATGTATGTTGATGTGGCATTTATAGAATAGTAAAATAATTATTTGTATAAATAAATAAAAATGCATACATTATCGTTCACTAAGTCACTCAGAAAGTTAAATTTCACATCAATATGTTTACTTTTTCCATGAAATACAGGATTTTTTTATAGCTGTATAGTAGAGCTATTATAGCACATAATCACAGTTCCTATTTTTTCTTCAACCTCAAGCTTTTCCAGCACTCTTCTGAGCCAAACACATTGACACACACACAAGGCTGCTACTATATATTCTGCTTCCGTGGTAGAGAGGGTGACTACTGACTTTTTTTTATGCCTAAGAAATTGCTCCAGACCTTAATTTAAACACAAATCCGGAAGTGCTTCTTCAATCGTCTAAGTCACCGGCATTAATCATTATCGGTGAAGGCCATGAGTTTTAGATTGCTTCCTCCTTTTCTATAGAGCATTCCCAGATTAACAGTACCTTTTAAGTACCTTAAAATTCTCTTTGTCGCAAGCCAATGAGACATAGTAGGATTAGCCATGAACTTGCTTATCAAACTAACACTAAACATAAGTCAGGTCTAGTTACAGTCAAATACATAAGGCTTCTAACCACTTGCTTGAATAGAGTTTCATCAACTCTAACACTACCCTCATCTTTGCACAGCTTCGTACCTGGCACTATTGGATTTTTCACAGCATTACTGTTTTCCATGCCAAATCTTGCTAAAAATTCCCTTGCATATCTTCTTTGACAGATAATGATTCCACCTACACATTATTTCACTTCTACTCCAAGAAAGTGCTTCATCCTCCCTAAATCAGACATATCAAACTCCAACATCATTGAGTTTTTAAACTCATCACACATGCTTCTATCATCCTCAGTGAAAATTAAATCATCAACATAAAGGCTTACAATTAGGATCTTACCTTCTTTTGATTTTGTAAACAGAGTGCTCACTGGGACATCTTTCAAATTTTCCGCTATGAAGTAGGCTTCAATTATGCTGTACCAAGCTCGTGGCGCCTGTTTGAGCCCATATAATGCCTTTTTCAGTCTATAAACCTTTTCTTCTTCTCCTTTCTTTACAAATCCCTCAGGTTGCTCAATATATACTTCCTCTTTCAGTTCTCTGTGAAGGAAAGTGCTTTTTGCATCAAGTTGGAAGACCTCCCAACTGAATTGTGCAGCTATTGCAAGAATTACACGAATAGTGTCGAGTCTTGCTACCAGAACAAATATTTCAGTATAATCTAGTCCATGGCATTGCGCATACCCTTTTGCTACCAGCCTCGCTTTGATCTTCTCCACATCAACGTCTTCATTAAGCTTTGTTTTAAACACCCACTTGACTCCAATGGGTTTGATTTTTTCTTTTGGGAGCCACAGTGAGTTCCCAGGTCTGGTTCCTCTCAATTGAATCAATTTCTGATGACATTGCTTCCCTCTATTTTTTGCTTCTCACTGCTTCTTTAAAAGACATCGGTGCATTCAATTTTTCTTCATCAGAGAGACCTGCCCTTGTTTCATAATCTGCCATCCATTATGGTGCTCTTCTTTCTCGCACGCCCCTCCCTTTAACTAATTCGCCATCATCAGGACTTGGCTCATTTGAAGGAGAATTTGTTGGACTGCTCGATTTGCTGGAGCTGCTGCTTGAAGTGTTGGAGCTACTGGAATTTTTAGAACTGCTGCTTGAATTATTTGAATGCGTTTCACCATGTTCTGCTTCATTATGATCAGCTACAACATTGTCATCTTCTTCATCTCCCCATTCTAGTATATCTTGCTTTATTTCTTCATTGGATCTGCCCCAATACCAGCCTTTTTCTTCTTCAAAGACAAATCCTTGCTAACTATAATTTTCTTTGAGATTGGATCATAGAGCCTCCACGCCTTTGATTCATCGCTAATCCCTAGAAAAATACATCTTCTGCTTTTATCGTATAGTTTGCTCCTTCTTTGATTTGGTATATGAACGTATGCCACACATCCAAAATTTTGAAGTATTCTACCACTGGTTTCTCATTGCTTCATGCCTCATCTAGGGTTTTATTTTCAACTGTTGTTGTTGGACGTCGATTTTGAATGTGCACACACCATTTTGTTGCCTCACACCATAAGGCTTTAGGAACTTTTCTTTCATTTAGCATGGATCAAACAACATTCATAATCGTTCTATTCTTTCTTTCGGCTGCTCCATTTTACTGTGGCGTACAAGTTGCCATCAATTGCTTGCTAATGCCCTGCGACTTACAAAATTCTCCAAATTCATTTGAGGTGAACTCGCCACCTCTATCAGTCCTCAAACAAGTTATAAATGCACCTGTCTCCTTCTCAACACTAGCTTTATAATGTTTGAATGTAATAAAAGCTTCTCATTTCTCATGTAAGAAGTAAATCCAAGTTTGACGGGTAAAGTCATTGATAAAACTTAGGATGTACCTCTTGTCATTATGTGAGGCTGGTTTGATAGGGCTGCAAATATCAGAATATACCAGTTGAAGTTGCTTTGATGCCCTCTATAAACTCCTCCTTGGCATAGATTCTCTGTGTTATTTCCCAGTTAAGCAAGTCGTACATATCTCCTTAGGAGACTTTAAAACAGGTAAGCCAATCACTATCCTTTTGAAAGCCAACATTCTGAATCCCTTCTAGTTCAAATTACCAAATCGACAGTGCCACATATGAGCCTCTTTCTCTGATACATCTTCAGTTTGCAAACACATAGAATTTATGTGTGGCATAGAAGCTAACAGAAAAAAACATTCTATTTCCACTCATATTAGTTTGTATAATCAATCCCCTCTTAGGATTATATAGTTTGCAAGTTCCATTCTGAATTAAAATGGCTAACCCTTTTTCTTGAAGTTGGCCTATGCTCAACAAATTATTTTTTAGTTCAGGAATATAAAAGACATTAGAAATTACTTGAATTATGCCATTTACTTACATCCATGTACTTCATTTTGCTACTACTGACATTCTCGAATTATTTCCAAGCTTCATTGTTCGATTGAAATTTTCCTCCAAATCTGAGAACCATTCTTTGTTCCCTGTCATGTGATTGTTGCATCCTGAATCAAGGGACCATATCTCTTCCCTTTTTGCTTGATGAAAATCTACATAGGACATCAACAATAACTCTTCTTCTTCTAATTTAGCATAGTTAGCTTTCTTTTCCAATTCAGGGCACTCGTATTGAAAATGTCCCAAGTTGTGACATTTGAAACATTCAATGAGTGCTTTGTTTATGGGCCGCCTGATGCAACCAAGGATGCATCTAAGTCAACTAGCATGGATCCACTAGCCTATGGAGGACCAATGACACGAGCAAGGAGTAAGAAGTTTAAGCAAGCCTTAAATTCTTACATGGAGCATATTTTGAAGATGGCTAATAATGATGTTTTTGATGATGATAACAGTGCCTTGAAGATAGTGACAGTAATTGCTATTAATGAAGATTGAGGCAGAAGCTCATCTTCAATAAGGCGTGACCACGCCTTACAATTTATGAGCTGTTGGAACCTGCAAAAAGGGCTTCGAATTTTTCAAGATAAATTCATAGTAGATCCATTTTTAATTAATTTCTTTTATTTTTGGAAGTATTGGATAAAGAGAACTTTCTCCCATGAATTTAGGATTTTAATTAGGTTAGATTACTCTTTATCTTATCCTTCCTTATAGGGATAAGATTAGCCGCATATTAGGAGTCTTTTAGGGTTTGATTTTGATTCATTATCTCTTAATCCTTTTTAGGGTTAAAATATTTTAAAAACCCTATAAATAGAGCTATGTATTTCGGCTAAAATCATTAGATCAATATATCATTTTGAATGAAATTTATTTTCCTTGAGTTGTTAACTCTTGAATTTCTTGAGATTAAATTAACTTGTTTATTTTAGTTTCACATCTACATATTTGATCAATCAATTAACTTTTTATTAGTTTCTTGGGTTGTTTGAATATTCTTCATCTATTTATAACTAAAGGGCTTAGTAGTTCTATTGTTAAGTTTGTTAGTTCCATAATCAATTGCAAACTTTCAAGTTAGATCTTGGGGCGACAATTCGAACTTATTGGTAATGGTGTTTTCTCTTAAATAGGGAGAGCGTTTATTAGTTTGAGTTTCTCACCATTGCTCATCTTAGTGTTTGAACGTATCCGGTTCGAGTTCGTATGACTGCCTCCCTCTACCTCTGAACATGCCTTGGCCTCTTCCTCTGCTTGATCGATCACCATGAGCCACTTTCAACACATGTTCCTCCTCTTGGTATCCTTGCATCCTTTATTCATGAACTAGCAAACTTCCATGTAATTCATCAATGCTTAGAGTGTTTAGATCATTTGATTCCTCTATTGAACACACAACATAATTGAATTTGACAATCAATGATCTAAGTATTTCATTGACCATCGTGCTCTGCTCCATTGTTTCAACATTTGACTTCATTTTGTTCACCATGGTCAAGGTTCGCCCTAAGAAGTTGTCTACTTTCTCTCCTTCTTTCATGGTCAGCAGCTCAAACTCCCTTCTTAATGCCTGAAGTTGCACCTTGTTCACCTTCGTGGACCCTTGATACTTCTGCTTCATTAAGTCCCAAATTGCCTTTGATGTTCTCTTATCAAGAATTGTTTCAAGAATTTCTCTATCAATTGCCTAAAACAGAAAATTCTTGACCTTCAAATCCTTGAGTTTGGCCTCTTCCACTGTCTTTCTTTGCGCCTCACTTGCTGATGCTGTCCCAATTAGTGCAGTAAGAATTCCTTCATCATCCAGATTCCACATCTCCTTGCTTCTCAAGAAATTCTCCATTGTCATTGACCAATAATTATAATGACCATCGAAGTTTGGGATGGATGGTTGTACAATCTTCTCTCAATTTGCCATTCTCACACTCTTGCAATTTGACCCTTTGCACAGCTCTGATACCAAATGTTAAGTTCTGAAATAACACAAGGAATAGCTGGTAAGGATCATTATTCATTAAGAAGCAACAACTATAAGTAGCCTTACAAGCATAAAAGGAAATAACAGAAAGCCACGCCTATCAGCTAGAATCGTGGAGAAGGATTTGAAAATAAAACAAACTCTATTCTTCCTAAAGAATAGCTTAGGACTTTCTAACCAACCAGAGAATAATAACAAAGCAAATATCTAACACTACTTCGTATAATACCCTACGCCAAAACATCTATTTTACAGAGAAATAGGATCTGTACAAGAGAGACTATTTTTAAGCAAAAGAATCAGTCTCAAATATCCAAGATGAGACACGTTCATAGCTTTAGCCAAAGTCATAATCTCTCCACCATGAAATTACTGCCATCGCCCCTCTCCATCATCCACCAAAATTATCCCTATCATCATGTCCCCATAAGCAATATTAGTGTTGTAACCTTGCTGTGTTTTTAATCGAAGTGTTCAACTATTTGAAAAGGAAGAAGAAGAAGAAAAAGAAGAAGGTGGAGGAGGAGGAGTAAGAGAGAGAGAGAGAGAGAGAGAGAGAGGTGGGTGATTTATTGGTATTAATAGTTAATTAAAAAATAATTAAAATTTATTTCGAGTTTTGTGGACTTAATAATGGCTACATCAGCTTTAAATTACAGTGTTAACTTTTCTGTCATAGAGGGGCATAAACTAGATATTTTTTTAAGCATCAACTATATATTTTGTTAAATTTAAGTGTTTAATTGAGTCGAAAAATAGTTTAAAGGCTAGTTCGCTCTTTTAAACACTTGAGATACTTATCACTCGATTAGAATACCTAGAGATAGCTGAGTGAAATTAGCTCTTTCTTTTTTTCTCTTTAGAAAAGATAATTTTTCCACGGAAAAACATTGTATTTTACATGTAATTAATTTATATCTTTTTAGTTTAAGAATCAAGATGAAAATTCAATAAAAGGCCAAATTGACAACTAGGGCTATAAATGATTCAAGCTACTTGACGTCTATTCAAAGCTCGACTTGATTAAAGCTTATTTGAATTTAATTATTAACCTAAATGAGCTAACTCAAACTTAATTTACAAGCTCAATTAGTAAAGAAGCGAGTTCGAGTTTATCAGTATTCGGCTTATTTGAGCTCGTGAGCTGACTCATGAACTAGTTCATTCAAAAGCTTGAGAATTAAATCATACACCAACTCATTCATGATCTCGAGAATCAACTCGTAAGAATTCAACAATAAACTCATTTGTAGCTTGATAAAATTTTTAGTTTAATATTTGTGTTAATTTCTCTTTTAGGTTTTCTTTTTCATTTATTTAAGAAGTTTTCCTTGTTATAAATATAAGGAGTAATTATTATATTCTCCTCTGTGTTTTTTCATATTATATTAGTTACTCTATAATATTTGAAAAATATATTTTTTCATCATTGTATTTTGTAATTTTATACTAAAAATACATTTCCGTCAGAATTTTCGTTAGAAAATTGTTAATTAGATTTGGTTTTATACTATTTACTCCTTGATTTTCTTGTATAATACATAAATTTCTTATATATTTTATTTATTGCACTAAAATTCCCTTACATTTTGAAAGTCAATGCAATTAAAAAACTAAATTGATAAAAAATATGATTTGATCCTCAAATTTCTTATTAAAGTTACAATACTACTGTAATAAAATTAATAGTAAGAATAATATCTATCTTATTTTAACAATTTAAAGTTAAATTATATGAATTTTTAATATTTTAATTAATATAAGTACTTTCTAGATATTTAATTTTACTAGAATTTACTTATGCTAAAAATTAGAATAATTAAAAAACACTAATTAATTATTTTTATATAAAAATTAAAATTAACTTTGCATAAAAATTTAGACAAAGAAGTTTTAGTATAATAAATAAACTATAAGGGACAATTTATATATCACATTAAAAATCATGGGGTAAATAATATAAAACTAAACCTAGTTACCAATTGTTTAACGGAAATTCTAACGGAAGTGGTTTTTAATATAAAATTACAAAACAAAAGGATGAAACAAATATATCTTTTAAATGTTATGGGGTTATTAGTATAATATAAATAAATATAAGAGGTATATAGTAATTACCCTAAATATAAATAATCTGACAAGTTAAGTAAAGCATAATAAAATAATTATTTACTAGAATACATACATAAATAATAATTATTAATGTGAATGATTTAATTTAATACAAGTGAACATATAATAAACAAATTGGCAAAATTTTCCTTTTTTTTTTTGTTATAGACATTTGAACTTAATATACTGTCTACATTGAGGATGAAAATGTCACGACTATTAAATTTTTTGTATTCTAATTTGTGACTATATTATTGTTTTTTAGTTTAATTTTATGTATTTCTAATTAATGTTTACTTCAAGATTTTTTATTGATAAGTCTTTTATTGTATTTTTAATTAAAATTTTATAATTATATATTCAATAAATTTGAGTTTCAACTCGAATTTAAATTCAAACTTGAGTTCAAATTTATAATCAAACTAATTATAAGCTGATCTCAAACTAAGGCTCCAGTTTGAATAATTAAAATGAAGAAAGCTTGAATTCAAAAACAAAAAAGAAAACCTCAATCTCAAGCTCAGTTCAGTTTAAGTGAGGCCGAGCTTAAATATTGAAAAGGTTAGGTAGGCTTGACTTAGCTTGATTATGCCCCTAATTGGCAGATAGCATTAGTTCAATACTCTTCTAATTCATGGTGTCTGGTGAAACATCCTCTATCCAAATTCATAAAAAAAAAAAAAAAAAAAAAAAAAATTTCTTATTGAGTTGAGGCATGACCAATCTAGTAACTAAAACAACACTTACAAGAAGCAAAATCAAGAGCGAACAACTTAGCATCCCCTACTAAAACATCATAGCACAGGTTCTGAGCATCACATGAAAGGTCAATCCCATCTAAAAAGAACACCAATATACGGTTACAGATCAAATGTATAACACAACTAGTACAAATAAATAAAATAAGGCTGTTAAGATATAGTTTAATTGGTAGTTGCATCTGTTCTGCAAATAAGAAAGCTTTAGTATTAGTAATTTTTGCTACTCTCCGTACAATTTGGAACTTGGAATCTCTGTATTTATCAGAGTGAATGAACAATTATGATATTCCTATCACTCTTCTCCTGTGCTACTCATTTTAATTTCCAGTTCCAAACAGAACATTACAAGTAGACAAGTTTTCCCAAGGCCACAATTATCAAATAATCCAGTTCCAATTGGTTTACAATTGCAGCTCATAGTCCATAGTACTACAGCACTATGCCATTACCATGAGCCAAAACACTCAATAAGGAGTTCAAGCATTGCGATTGGAATTATCTCCTGCACTGGAAAGGCGAGGAACAACAATAGGTCCGCCACGAACTTTTTCAAGAGCAAAGCTTATTCTCAATGGTCGACCTAACAATGCCTGCAAATCAAAACTAACACCATAATTCAACTTATTGACAAAAAATGAACATCGAAGACAAGTTAAAAAAGAGATGTTAAAACATGTTTATATATACATCACCTTCCCATCCATGGCATCTTTTGCACATACAGCCTCATTTTCTTTCGAAAAATTGACAAACCCAAAGCCTCTCGACCTACCACTATCTTTGTCATACATTATCCTCACTGAGACACAAACAGCCGCATAAGTTACAGACTACATCTAGTTTAAAGATGAACAAAAAGAAAAACTAACACAATTACATTTTCTGCAATGCCAAAATAAATGCTAAACATATACTATAAGAGATTGGATTGATCATATTCAATTACAAAAGGGTATCCATAGAATCTAGGAATATCTAAGATCTTTGTATATCAAACAGATGCCAATCAATTATATTCGTTAAGGCAATTCATCAAACAGGTGGGTGACAAGATAAAAAAAAAAGGTAAACAACTAAGCTAAAGAAATGTAGTTGATAGTGGATTACCTTCACTGACCTCTCCAAAGGAAGAGAAAGCATCTTTCAAGGATTTCTCGTCGACAGACCATGACAAACCTGAAACATACACAAATTCATTAATTAAAATTAATAATAAGCAAAATACAACACAACATAATACATGGGGGTTGGTGCAACAGAGAGAGAAACCTGCAACAAAAAGTTTACTATTGGGAGGAGGAGAAGGTGAGTTGTGAAGTGTTGTTGCTCTTTTAGCAACGGATATTAGAGCTCTGTTCATTGTTAGTTAGCTCTGGTGGGCAGAAGTTACCAGATTAACCGCTCTGCTTCTTCATTTTACAGCCGTACTTCACTGGGCCAAAGAATAAAACTGTATTGGGCTTCGTAGACATGGGCCTGATTTGTCAACACACCCTTGAGTGAAAGCCGTAGTATCTTTTTGATCGGTTTTCATCTCAAGCCATTGTCATTCACACGGCCGGCCGCCCCATTCTTATACTCTCAAGCCTTCACTCAAGTCTTCATCATCTTCTTGGTAGCAGTTGTCATTCTTCTTCTTCTTCAAACGGGTTTGGTCGCCTCTCAACAAGTTTTCCATAGACTGACAAGTTCTCGAGTCTGAAGAAGTGGTAATACCTGTGTAAACTCGTTATTTAGTGCTTTTCTTTGGAACATAGATTTGTTTTGTTTTTGTTTTTCTTTTTCTTTTTTAAATTTTCTTTCTTTTCCTTTATTTGTGGATGTCTCTTAAAAAGAAAAAAAAGAAAAGAAATTGAGTCTGTGTAGGTTTATTTTAATGGTTGAATTGAACCCATTATGGGTCTACGCCTTTTGTGTTAATTCCATGATAAAGAAGATCTTTTATTTATTAATTTATTTTTCTAACATAAAATGCTTCATAGGCAGTTATAAAAACACAATTAATAGTATTTCACTTCTCTATCATTTCACTTTTCATAAAGATCAAGAATTGTTTGCACATAATGCATCCATTTAAATCTGCTCCCATAAGTTTTTTTTTTCCAAAAGCTTTTTCTGTTTTCTTGATTCATTTTCCAAGAACTTTTATAGGAATACTATACAATATAAAGAGAATGCCATGCTTCTAGGGATATGCATTGATTTGTGGGTTTCTTGATTTGCTTAATGTTTCTGCATTATCAGCTACGTAAGCCACGAAACTGATTTCTGCTAGTTTCCTTTAGGGTCTTGTTTGGTACTAATCATTTACCAGAATAGAATTCAATTCTTGGAAAATCACGTGAGCTTTCACTTGATCTGATTTCTTTCAAAATCCCTTGTTTTTTTTTAGCAACTATGAGTTAAAATTTAATTTAATTGGACTGAATTCTTGCATTTTTAAATTTTTTAAGCACTCTAAAGATTTATTCTAATGATAATCTGTAAGCCTTAGTATGCCAATGCTAGTCAGTATTTGCAACCCAGCGACACCCACGGCCGAAATATCATTAGATTTCGGGTTGATGGCTGATTGTCATGTGCCTCAAATGTCCTTATTGTTAGATTGCCTATGCCCACAATGCCTTCATGATTTTCAGCTTGATTAGTTTATTTTAGCCAATGTCATTTTCTTTTCTTTGAAAGTTCACTTTTTGTTTTTCCTTTTTTAAAAACTTTTATTTTTCAGTTTTACTATTGAATTCAACTTTATGAATCGTTTTACAAAGGAAAATGACATGGCTAAGGTGTATTTGTGGGTAATGCAGGTAGAAAAGTGAAGATATGAATGCATTTAAGGCTTTCAAAGCCCAGGTACCAATTGCGTGGAGTCCTAACTTATACATAACCTTGGTAAGGGGCATGCCTGGTACCAGGAAACTTCACAGGCGTACTTTAGAAGCATTGCGTCTTCGCAAATGCAATCGCACTGTCATGCGATGGAATACTCCAACTGTCAGGGGAATGCTTCAACAGGTTTTCGTATAAACTTAATCTAATTCTTTAACTCTATGCAGCTTATACAGTTTTGTCATTGACATGGATATAAAATGTTATGTATCTCTGCAGGTCAAGAGGCTAGTTGCTATTGAGACAGAAGAGATGTACAAGGCCCGAAAAGAAAATGAGGCAAAGCGCCGAGCACTTCGTTCCCCTTTGGTCATAAAACACTTGCCTGCTGAAGCAAGCAGCTCTTCGTAGACTGTCCAATTGTTTTATGTACTTTAGAGGCCTGCTCTCTAGTTCTTGAAGTAATATTAATGTCTCCTTTGAAGGTATGGCTGATGTTACAAACTGAGAGCCTTTTTGTTTACATAATGGATTCAGATGTTTATCCTACTTTTTGGTTTGTGTATCATCCCAAATTTAATTTAGAAGTTGCCAAGTAGCACTACTATTTGCATTTTAAACATTTGTTATTTCCCGAGCCCTTTGTTTTAATCTGGGATAATTACAAATTTGGGTCTTTTTTTTTTTTAAATTATTTTGATGTCTAAATAATTTTTCTGTGTAATGATCAAGAAAAGAGTATATTAATATTTAGTAAGGCGCTGGGCTGCAATTTTGGGTCGCTCGAGTGCTGACAAGGTATTGTGGGTTCGCTTTCTCACATAAACAGCTTGACACGTCATGTTAGCTTAAAGAGAGTTTATTAAAAAGACGAAAATGACCTTATATGTCTTGGCTCGAGTATATCGTTGCATGTCTATACTTTAATTGTCAATATCTTTATCTTTTCCTCTAAGCCGTGAAAGTGAGAGATTAGGGTTTGTAATCAAATGTATATTGATTGATTCGATTTAAAAGGGATTTTGGGTATCAACAGCAATAACTAAAATAACCAAGAAAAGCAAGAAACATAGAGTTATTTACAAGCATTGAAAGAGAAACACATAAAAACAAGTGCTTAAAAAATTGGATTTGGTTGCGGTTGGTAAACAAGGATCGTGTAAAATTTTATAGAATTGTGATGAATTTTAATGTTACAAGAATTTTGAGTTTTTTACAATTTGAGATGGAATTATATACTTGCTGAGATTTTGAGTTTTTTTCTAACGGATACTTCTGAATTTTGGGAAAAGGTGGAAGTGACCTTTCCTGCTTTACAGGAAAGGATGCTCCCTTTTTTTCTTGGTCAGTGATGAAAGGTCTGCACAAGCAACTTAGCTTGTGCAGCCTCTGGGACCAAAAAGGTTGCAGTTACTTTCTGTTTTTTTCAACACTCCCCCTCAAGATGGGTTCGAATAAGTTTATCGAGCCTATCTTGTTGAGAATCGAGTGATGATTCTGATTGTCAAGAGATTTTGTGAATATGTCTGCCAACTGATCTTGACTCTTAATATAAGGTGTTTCAGTTTCTCCTTTCTGAACTTTTTCTCTGATAAAGTGGCAGTCTACTTCGATGTGCTTATTTTGCTCGTGAAATACTGGGTTAGACACTATGTGACGGGCATCTTGGTTATCGCAATACATTTTCGTAGGTTCTTTGCTTTCAATCTTTATATCCTTGAGGACTTGTTTGATCCAAATGAGTTCACTAGCTGTGGATGCCATTGCACGATATTCGGCTTCAGCACTTGATCTAGCAACCACACTTGACTTCCTGTCACAGCTTCCAGCCCAATCTACATCAGAAAAACCAACTATGTTAGTGGAATTATTTTTCTTCATCCAGATTCCTTGTCCGGGTGTTCTCTTGAGGTATTTAAGGATCCGGTCTATGGCTTCGAGGTGGCTGGAGCGAGGAGCATGCATGAATTGACTTACCATACTAACTGCAAATGAAATATCAGGTCTAGTGACAGTCAAATAAATTAGTTTTCCTACCAGGCGCTGATAATGCCCTATGTTGGTTAAGGGTTCTCCATCTTCAAGATTGAGTTTGACTTTGGTTTCCATTGGAGTGATGGCCGGTTTAGCTCATATTTTTCTTGTTTCCTTTAACAGGTCAATGGTATATTTCCTTTGAGATAGGAAGATTCCCTCATCAGATTTCGCCATTTCTATACCAAGGAAATAAGAAAGTTGGCCTAGGTCTTTGATATCAAATTCCTTTTTTAGGCTCTGTTTGACCTCTTCTATCCCCTAATCATCGTTCCCTGTTATTATGATATCATCAACATATACTAAAATAATAATAGTGTGTTTGTTAGTGTTTTTAACGAACATAGATGAATCAGATTCACATTTATTAAAAAAATGCTTAATAAAAAACGGCTGAGTTTGGCGTACCATGCTCTCGGGGATTGTTTCAGGCCATAGATTGCCTTCTTTAGTTTACATACCAGGGAAGTGTCTGAGATTGACTTATGTCAAGGAGGTAGCTTCATGTAAACTTCCTCTTCTAAGTTTCCTTATAAGAAGGCATTCTTGACATCCGTTTGGAATAGATTCCAATCTTGATTGATTGCTATTGAGAGAAGGATTCTGACCATATTCATTTTGGCTACATGAGCAAACGTCTCTTGATAGTCAACTCCATAGGTTTGCGTGAAACCTCGGGCTACAAGTCTTGCCTTGTATCTTTCAACGGTTCCATCACTATTGAACTTGATTTTGTATATCCACTTGTATCCCACAGGTTTTTTATTTGGTGGAAGATGAACAATACTCCATGTCTCATTCCTTTATAGAGCAAGAAGTTCTTCTTCCATAGCTTTACACCAAGTGGGGTCAGTGTTGGCTTCATAGAAGTTTGTGGGTTCAACGAGGTTGAAAATCTGACATAAGTAGTTGCGGTATTGATTAGATAAGACATTATAGGAAATAAAATTCTTAATTGGGTATGTTACCGTATGAGACACATAGTCTCTAAATTTCACAGGAGGTCCAGTTTGTCGAGTAGATCTTCGCAAGGCAATTGCTTCTTCTGTTACTTCTTGAGATTGAACTTCTGGAGTAGGATTGTCTCCCCTTGAAGGAATTGGCCTGGAGACGAGAGAGGACTCCCCTTGAAGTTGACAATCCTGTTCCGAGCTGCTAAGAGGGAAATCAGAGTTAAGCGGAAATAAAGAGGGGGGAGGACCATTGGTAAAGTCAGTACTAGTAGGAGTGGTGTAATAGGGATCATTCTCGACAAAACTGACATCGCGAGAGACATAGGTTTTATGGGTCACAGGATCATAACATTTGTACCCTTTTTGGGTGGAGGAATATCCTAGAAAGAGGGTTTTGATAGAGCTTCTGTCTAGTTTATGCTGGCGCTTTATATGGACATAGCAGACACAACCAAAGACCCGAAAATGTCCTAATTCTATTTTACGGCCTTTGAGAACTTCTAGAGGGCTCATGTGCCTTAAGGTGATAGTAGGTAACCGATTGATAAGATAGGTAGTAGTTAAGAGAGCATCCGACCAAAAAAATGGAAGGGACATTATTTTAAAAAAGAAGGGTGCGAGTGACATTGAGAAGATATCGATTTTTGCATTCAAAAACATCATTTTGCTCTAGGGTGTTAACATATGTGGTTTGATACAAAATCCCATGTTGTTTAAAGAAAATAGAAAAATTTTGGTTTACATACTCCGTACCATTATCGGAGCAAAATTTTTTTAAATTTGCATTATACTGATTTTTGATAAAATTAAAAAACTCTTGGAATCGTGAAAAAACTTCATTTTTTCCTTTTAATAAATAGATCCAGGTAGTGCGAGAGTAATCATCAATGAAAGTGACAAAATATCTAAAATGATTATAGGCAGTAAAAGGTTTTTCTGACATGCTTGAAGACAAGGAAAAAGGCAATCGTGTGTTCTTGGAAAATTTACACACATCACAATGACTAGAGTTTAAATTGTAACAAAATAATTTATTTAGGACGGAGTCGGAGGGATGCCCAAATCTTTGATACATGAGCATGCCAGGGATGGGAGTGGTTGACATAAGACATTTCTTAGGAGGACTGTGAAGATAGTAGAGGCCATTTTCTAGGTATCCCTTACCAATCGTCTTTCCAGAATTTCGATCCTGAAAGGAGATTGAAAATGGTGAGAAAATGACATTGCAGTTCAAATTTCGAGTAATCTTACTAAAAGATAAAAGGTTAGAATTAAATTCAGGCAAAAATAAAATATCATTAATGTTGCAATTAAATAAATTTGTGGTGCCATGACCATGAATTTTGACCTTGTTCCCGTTTGCAACTGTCACATGATGGGAATCCTTGGTGGAATGAATTTTTTTTAGTTTTGCAAGATCCCAAGTCATATGATCAGTAGCACCGGAGTCAATAATCCATGCATTTTGATAAGATTTAGCATCATTAAATAAATTGTTTTGAACTGAACCTGACCCGTCTGGTTGAACCGACCCGAATCTATGAGGTTGTCGAATCAAAGCTTGGAGTTGAGCCAAAAATTCGGTCATTTGGGCTGACCGGTGGGCACGGGAGCCTATTTGGGCTTAATGCGCTTCGGTCGCTTAAAGTTCGCTCGGCAGATGGGCTCGAGTGGGGCTGGCCCGGTGGAGGGTCCGACCCATGTAAACTGTGGGTCAAGAGGTCGGGCCGAGTTACCAGATTGGGTCGGGTCGGTAAAACCCTAGAAACTCGGGTTGCATTTCGGGTCGAGGCGTCATATATTTTTCAGTATATGACGCCCCCATTCCCAAATGCACACCCTTTCTAGGGTTTTCCTCCCTTCTCATCCCGCTCCCCCCGCTTCTCCTCTCACCTCCTTTCGAGCTTCCAGCCCCCTCCCACCCTTTCGATGGCCTAAGCTGCGGATGAAGGTGCCAGCAACCATCGCGGTGATGTCCCTGCTTTTTGCAGTGGTCACATCGCAGGATGGTGCTCGGCCCTCCTCTCTGTCGGGCTTGGTCTCGATGGGTAAGGTAGGAATGGTTGTCCGTGCTTTCTGATGACCTATTCATAGTGTTCCTTCTGGTTTCTTCGTGTTGAATAGTCACTATCACAGCGTTTATCGAAGGCAGACGAGAGGCAAGGAGGATCTGAGAATGCAAGCCTTTGTAGCTTGAATCCAGGCCTCTGAGGTAGGTATAAATCAAGTCTTGTTCTGCTCTTCTTTGGAGTTCTTCTAGATCATTAGACGGAGGAAGGAAATTTTGTAACTCTTCCCATCTAGTTAATATCTCTGTTGCATACTCTGAGGGATTCTTGGTTCCCTGAGTGATTTGAGAAAGTTCCTGCTTCAATCTGAAAATGCGTGCAAAATTGTTTTGATGCCCGTAGAGGCCTTTTAGTTTTTTCCAGATTGCCTTTGATGACTCCATAAGAATACACAGTCGAGAAATCTGGCTTTCCATGGTATTAGTGATCATAGACATGACCAGGTGGTCAGTTGTCTGCCACTCTTCCATTCTGTCAAGTTCTTCTTCTATTGGAGCCTCTGGATTTACAGGTTTGGGTTTTTGTTTACTTCCAGTAATGAAGCCTAATTTTTTCTGCCGCTGAGGGCAATGGAAACAGATTTTAACCACTCAAAATAATTTTGACTGTCTCGCAGAACAATGTTTGTGATTTTTGTAGTTTCTGAGTGAGCCATTTTTTAGGCTTGATTTTGAGTTGATGGGGTAGATGATGACTGGTTTTAAACCAGCTCTGATACCATGTAGAATTTTATAGAACTGTGATGAATTTTAATGTTATAAGAATTCTGAGTTCTTTACAACTTGAGATGGAATTATATACATGTTGAGATTCTGAGTTTCTTTCTAATGGACATTTCTGAATTTTGGAAAAAGGTGAAGTGATCTTTCCTGCTTTGCAGGAAAGGATGCTCCCTTTTTTCCTTGGTCAGTGATGAAAGGTCTGCACAAGCAACCTAGCTTGTGCAGCCTCTGAGACCAAAAAGGTTGTAGCTACTTTCTGTTTTCTTCAACAGATCGGTTTTTTAGCAAGGCACAGAATATGTCGTCAAATATTCAATATAATTCCACAATATCTAGTTTTGTTCAAGGAAGGAATTTTAGCCAATTGAATTTAAGAATAGTAGAAATAGTAGTAGAGAAAGAAACAAGTTTTGAGGTATACTGAGAAAGCAAAAAGACAAATTAAACAGCAGAGCTGAAAGATCAAAAAAAGAGTTCTTTCATGGCGATGAGTCTGCAGAAGGGTAATATTCAAGTTGAGATAAAAAAAAAAAAAAAAAAAAAAAAAAAAAAGAGGATGAATGAAAGAAAAGTAGACATGGCTTCGGATTGCTATTAAAAGAGGGAAAATTATGATTTGGGTTATGAGATAAAATCTTTGGTGAACGTTATGGGAAAGAGATTGATTCTCTTAAAATATTTAGTATTTTTAAGAGTTGAAGCTCTTTTTTTTCCTCTCAAATACTTGATTGAGTAAAAAAATTATTTAAACTCTAAAATAATAAAAAATAAAATTTACACACCAAATTTCTTTTTAATAATGATTGATGCTCGACATACAAAGTCTCACAACTATGATTTGATTAAGAATTGATACTAAAAATACAACATACAACTGATGCAAGCCTGAGAATAGTTTTATAAAATTGTTAAATTATCTTCGCACAACATTGTATCTATCTTAAGGGTCCCTAATTTCAAGGATTCTGAAAATTGAATGATGAAATGCCAGCAGCAAGTGACAAATGAAAACACAACTATAGATTTTCTGTTCCTATTGGTTTGGAAAGAAAATACGAATATGTGAAGACTGACAGAACAGAAAAGGGACTGGAGAGCGTTATACAGGGGGTCCTTCCTTCTCCATCTCTATGACCATCAAATCATTTGGAGTTTTCAACTCCTTTTCACCAGAGTCGAAAGGTTTAGTATACTGCAGGACTTTGTACTGATGTCTCATTGCAAATGCGAGAAAAGCAAAAAAATTTAACGATCCTAGCGCTGCGAGCAGCCAATAGAAGTTGTCCAACTCTCCCTTGTTCAGGTTGCTCCTAAGCCATATCTTCTTAGTCACTTTGTCAACTATAGACACTAACAAGCTGCTAACAAAGAAACCCATTGAGAGTGTGCTTAGGAAAAGCCCTGTGCTCATTGATTTCATCCTCTCGGGTGCTTCTCTGATGAAAAACTCAAGCTGTCCAACATAAGCAAAAGCTTCCCCTGCACCCACTAGGAAGTACTGCGGGACTAGCCAGAAAGCACTTATTTGAGTACCATATTGGACAGCGAATTCCCTCCTTTCCTTCTCTATAAGAGCAGCAGCAACCATGGCAACTACTGAAAAGATGAGTCCGATACCAATTCTCTGAAGGCTTGTGAATCCTTGGGAATTGTTGGTGAGCTTTCGAGCCATCGGGACGAAAAGCCTTTCGTTGAGGGATGTAAAGAGGAGAATGGTGATGAAGAGAAAAGTAGACATTGAACCTGCTGGAATTGTAAAAGAGCCAACCTTTCGGTCCATGAAGGTTGCTTGCTCAATGGTGAAAGTTGTCATTTGAGAGTAGGCTGTCCAAAAGAGGATACATGTAGACCAAATAGGGATGAGCTTGAGTAACATCTTCACTTCTTCAACCTCCATTACTGTGGATACTATCCAAGGGTTGTTCTTGTTTCCATCAGCAGAGGCGTCACCATCCATAATTGCAGCCTTGTCGATACATCTACCAAATCACATATAGGGAAACAAAATCTTGTGGATTTCAGTTCAAAATACTAATAAAGTGTCTTCAATTTATTGGCTCTAATTAGCTTCTGACGCTAATAATAATGATGGTTAGGTTCTCAGAATAGATGATTATTTTACAGCATAAAGATTTAACTAGAGGACAAAAGTTTTAGGATTAAGGTCCTTGAGCCTGAGAATGTTGGGAAATGTCTTTTGTTGAAATAATTGCTTTGGTAAGACAAACTTACTTGAACTTCTCTGTGTGGAGGACCCGGGAGTTTTGGTAATCATTCAAAAAGCTGGGATGAGAAGGATGGGGATGGCCCCGCTTCTTCCAAGCCAAGAAGAAAACCCTCCATATCACTGTTAAAGGACTCCCTTGAGGCTTCTTGAATCTGTACCATGGTGTTCCACAAAGCAATATAGCTACTGCAATTGCCATTGTCCCTGCCGAAATCCCATATCCCCACCCTCTTCCTACATTATCTTGTACGTATACTAGCACTATTACAGCAAACAATGACCCAATACTAATGCAGAAATAGAATCTGTTGAAGAAAAAGATCATAGCCTTCTCTTCCTTGGGGTCTGTTGCATCGAATTGGTCCGATCCAAAACCTGATACATTCGACTTGATTCCACCACCGCCAAGTGCTATAGTATAGAGCGCTGCGTATAGCAACGCCAATTGCTGCCCATTGGCTTCGATACACTGATGATGCTGTCTCCTATAGTCATCACATGGTGGAGGTCTCATGCTAGAGATGGTTGTAGCCGATGTTAACATAATCACCCCCTGATGCAGATAAAAAATGATCAGTAGCAATACCTCAAGTCTCAAGCATGCAGTTTTGGTGCTGAAAGATGAATGTTTCAAAGGCTTGACAGCATGATGAGCAAATCTTAATAGGCCTAAGGATGTTAGTTGTCCAATTATATAAAGAAAGCATGCAGCTCAACAGTATCCTGAAATCTCAGAGCTTACCACGGCCGTTATAGATGCAAAAATTGCAACTGTCAAATACCGACCAAATTTAGCATCTGCCAAGAAACCACCAAGGAGACCAAGAAGGTTGAGAGTACCCATGAAGTTGGTGACAATGGTTGCAGATTTTGCAGATGAAATATGCAGATCTCCAACTAAGTATGTCACTAGGTTCATTGATATGCCCATCACACATATCCTCTCTGAGAGCTCAGTCCCTGCAAAAAGAATTCTCCACTGAAGTTAATAGAGCTAGTAGCTTCATTACAACTCAAAACGACATACGTATATAAGTTAAATAAAGCACCCAAAATTAGTCCTGCAGCAAGCCATCCTCCAGTTTTCGACTTGTCCACCGGATTTCCATGAAAATCTACTGCTGTCTCATGCTGCATAGCAACTTTATCTCCACTGCTGGTTACTAAAACCTGTTAGAATTGAAAAATGTTAATGAAAGAGCCTCATGGAAAGCTGTAAGACTTAGTAAAAGAGCTGATTAAGGAAGTAGTTACCATCTCTGTGAGAGAAAAATTACAATGGTTAGCTCTGCTCTGGAAGTTCAGAACAGAAGGTACAAATGCAGGGAGAGTGTATGATTGGAGTTGAGAAACAAGTGCTATTCAGCCTTTATATGTTGTACACCTATTAAAGAAGAAGAGAAAAGGGTGCATGAATAGGAGGGAAATATGATAAGGGTTAGGCAATTTGGTAGAGTGGGAATAGTTCCACAATTTCTAGTGGCAAGGAGTAACTTGGTTTGTATTTTTGTTGCTGCTAACCATGTGACCTTTTGGAGTTATTATATAAGCTTGTGGTTTTGGTGCTCACTACTGCCTTAATCAAAGCAAGCACAAGCATTGGAAAGTGACAATCCTTTACTTCTATTTTTGGTTCTTATCTCCATTATTATCATCTCCATAATTATAAGCTGAAAATATTTGTCTAAAATGTTGGGCAGTTGGACGTATGGTTTTGCAATGCGGGTTTCATCAGGAATTCTCCATCGTTCGATTTATGACAGCACAGTACAATGATTGAGCCATGTGATAAATTTTGATCCATCTGCAAAACTTTTTTTTTGTATTATATTTGTCAGGTAATCAATCAATGCTCTAATCGCCAGGAAAACTCAAAAGCAGCATGGAATTTGATCTATGTATATCTGTTACGTGGAATGTTTGTCTTCCTTCCAATCTTTTATGGCATATGAGAACGTGGAGTTAACAACTGGTATGTGGCTGTTTGATTATTTAAGTAAGTGGAAACTGATCTTAAATTAAAAGGGTTGGACTCAATTTGTATACTTGTTAAGTCGCCAATAATTAATAATTTATATTATATTATTAGTTATTAGTGATTTTACGATGAATGGCTAATATATAATAAGAACAGTCATCTTTTCTCGCATATCCTTTAGAAAAACAACATACTTCAGTGAAAAACACTACACTAAAACACCTAACTCAAAACACATTCCCTATGTTATAGTTTTGATTAGTTAGATCTTGACATATGTTGCTGCAAAACATAAAGTCTGGATCCATCTCTATCACAGGATTTACTTTCTCTTCCCTCAATGAAAAGGAATATCTTAGGAAAGGGTTTTTGGAGTTTATTTCCCAGCCTGTTGGCCAAGTAAAAAGTTGCTTTGAGATAATTATTGGGGGGTATTGGTAGGACATTGTCTCCTTCATTTATTTATTATGTTGTCTGCTAAGATACACTCCAATGTATTTTATGCTTTTGTTTGCAAGAAATTGATAATTTGGTGGGCCAAATGGCTAAGATTTTTGAAAAAGTTCACAATAATATCTCTAGGTCTTGGTATGTAAATAAATGTAAAGTATTTAACAATTTTTTATTCTTTAAAGTTCTGCAACATTTTATTTAAATAGGAGGAGGAGATTATTAGGCTAGAAAGAGACAAATATATGACTGACAACTAGAGGCCAAGTTGAAAGTAATAATTAATAATAACTTTAGTAAAATTAATTCTGATCTATCATCATCTATATATGATTACAGATAATTTTTTTATTTTTGAAGATTTATACTGAAGATATTATAAATGGTTAATTATACTGTGCCCTGATGATTTTCTTGACTTTCACTCTTGTATTCCTGGCAGGATCTTGTTATTTTATGGATTGCATTTTTTTTTTCTTCTAAATTATGGTTTTTCTTATATGAATTTTATAAGATAAAGTTTTTCAAACGAGACAGTTTTTATGTTGTATTATTTTATTGCCAAGTTTAAATGATAGTTTCTTTCTCAGAAAAAATATTAAATTCATTTTTAGTTTTGATCTTAAAGAAACAAAAAAAAAAAGAAAAAAGAAAATAGTAATATGGTGAAAGTTTCATAATTAGAATTAATTCTTTTTTTCATTTTTAATACCTCAAGTGTAATAACATCATAACCTATATCCAATATATAGTATGCTTCTTCCTCTGAAAACCATTAGTGGAATTTTTATTTTCATCTGTTTACTAATTTATTTTATCTTGGCGTAGCTGGTAAAAATTTTAATTTACTATTTACTATATTATATTTGATTAAAATCCGTAAAATATATGAAATTTATTTGGAAATACAAAGTTTATGTAATTTCAATGAAGTGAAAGTTAATTTAGAATTCTACATAATTAATTTTGTATGGAATTGGTTAAATCTAAACTAAATTCTAACAAAATGAGTAGAATTTTGAAATAAATTCTATATTAATTTGTCAATATATTTTATATCGTCAAAATATCCTGTTATCTTTATTTTATTTTATTTTTTATATTTTTTTAAATAAAATAAAATTTCTTAATAAACTTCAACTAAATATAAATATTAAAAAATTTAAAAATTTGTGAAGAAGGTGATACCTATCCAATTTGGTGATATGGGAATTGATAATAAAATGAGGAGACTGTAAAATTTTGGCAAAAGCCATAAATTGGTCCTTGTATTTTGCAATTTGGCTCATTTATGAAGAAGGGAGTTGAAATCAGCCCCAGTAATCCAGGCCTCTGTCGTATGATCAGCAATGGATTGCAACTCGCTCCAAAGAAGCTGCTTTAGACTAGGAATCGAGCTAGCGTATGCAGCGGTGACATAAGACTCCTTACCCGTAAAGCCCTCAACATGCAAATGAACAAATTGTTTGTGGTTCATAATAACTTGACGAAGCACTAAATTATAATTTTATAAAAAATATGTTGCATTTAGTAGTACTAGACCACATATTAATATCATAAACCTTTTTTAACGAGTTTACCTTTTTTATCATTTATAGAAAGAAAACCTAATATCACTATTTTATTTTATTATCATAAAGAGGATCCATAACAATCCCTAAAACATATACTAATGATTATTTATTAAACTAATTGATATGAAATAAAAAGGACACTACATACTTACTACACTTATATGACTTATTGAATAATAAATTGATTTAAATGCCCTCTCATAAAATAATATTATATTTTTTTATTCTTTCTTTTTTTTTTCTATCCATTTTTAGGACTATTTTTTTAAAAATGTTGTTTGCTTCTTGAGAAATTAAAAGAAAAAATAGTAAAAACTTTTTTCTCATTCGTTAAATAAAAAATTGAAAAATTAAATATTATTTGTTATTCTTTTATTTTTTGCATTCACCTAAAAGTATAAAAATAAATTATATTTTTTCATTTCAAAACAATAAGAAAAGAAAAAAAGGTATTAAATTTTCTTTAGAAAAGGATAATTTTTAGAAGTAAAAGATGATCAGTAAATGTTTTTAGAAAAATGATTAAAAGATTTAAAAAGTTAACAAACATCTTAATTTCTTTAGTATTAAAAGAAGATTTAACTAAAAAATAGAAAAAAGATCAAAGAATAAAAAGTAGAAAAATTTGTAACTAATAATGAATTTAAATCATTTTATATATAAATTGAATTAAATTATTATTTTAATCTATAAAATCTATAAGAAACACCATACTGCATAAATTAGCAGATTCAAACATTTAACTGAATAAAAAGAATTTAGACTCTAAAATAAAAGGTATTTAAAATCAAAACACTAAATTTGTAATTATCTCTTAAAAATACAAAGCAATGCTAAAATCAACATAACTCAAGATAAAGGTAAAGGTAAAGGTAAAGTTGCATCCAAAGCAACCTATAGGGTTTGGTTGCTATCATGAATGAGCAAAGTGGACATGCTATCATGAATGTAAGTGCTTGGTGTAAATTCTATAAAATTAGTTAGTAATTTGTTATTGGTAAATATATATAATTAAAACTCAAATCGCTAAGTATTTAGTCCATGGAAAGCTAGGATAGTTTTTCAAGAGGTAGTTTTAAAAAAAATAAAACTTCCCCAACCCTTTGTTAGGTCCAGTTTATGTGTCCATTTGCTTCCAATTCAAAGTCAAATCCAACTTTGCATTGGTTTGCTTTCTAAGATCTCTACTAATTGAATTTAATGATGGAAACAATAGTGTAGAAGAAAAGAATAAGAAGTCTGATAAAAAAAGAAAAGAATAAGAGGAGAAAAAATAAATTATGTTTCTTTATTATCTTTTATTTAGATTGATAGAACCACCCTTTTATTTCCTTCCCTCGAAAGCTAAACACGTAAAATAAACTAAGTTATAAGTTTACTACTTTTTCTTTCACTTTTATAAGCAAAATTTGAATTTCTGAATTCATAAAGGCATATAAATAATTCTGATTACTTTTATTGTATCTTTATCTTTTATCTTATTCCCATTCTTATAAGTATTTCATTAAGGAAGGCTAAGAGGATATCTTAATATAAAAGTTAAAATTTATAATTAAAGAGATTTATTCAAACTAACACCAATTAATGAAGTTGATGGCTAACAAATTGCAATTCTATAAAAAAAAGTATATTCCACTCAATACTATTAAATTATATATTAATATTATAAATATTTTTTACGAGTTAGATAATTTAAACATTAAAATTAATTTTTTTTATTCTTTTCACTATTTATAAAAAGAAAATTCAACATGCACGTCACCGCTTTATTTAATTATTATAAAAAAAGACTGTTAAAATTCCCTAAAAGTATATAATAAATTATTTATTAAAATTAATTAATAAAATTATCACATATTTAAAGAATAATCAAAGGTGAACTAAAATATAAATTTTAATAAAGAATAAAAAAATAAAAGAGCAAAAAGGAATTTCGTTTCCAACTTGAAGAGCTGGGATAATATAGAAGATATAAATTTAGTTCCTTCATTCTTTATACTTCCCCTCTTCCCAAGTGGCCATATAATAGTTTTGGTTTTTTTGAATCTTTTTAAAGGAGCAAGTGAATTTCATTTTCTTCAATAAGATTGTATAACATTTGATAATAACATTTAAATTATTTAAACTACTAACCTAATAAGTGAATATCATGCAAATCATATCTAATCTTAACTAATTCTAGAAGGTCACGAAGATCATCATAATGAAGGCTATCACCACCACTCGTCCTATCTCCATAGTCAGCAGAAGGATGAAGAACAATTTTCTGAATTTTATTTATTGAGTCAAATACTATACGATACCATATAAATTTATAAAAATTTATTTTATTTTATTTTTATTTTAATAATTTATTAATATTATTAAATACTATATTAGTTAATTATATCGTACTTATTTATTGATCAATCAAATAAATTATATTTATTTTTTAAAATTCTCTATATAATTTTAGTATTTAATTAATGACGTTTTACAATTATGAGATTTATTTATACAATTTTAATTTATTTAAATAATTAAAAACTATATATAAATTCATTGGTAATTTAAATTAATAAAAAGTATATAATTAATAAATTATTTAAAACAATACCAATTAATTTCTTATAATTAAAAAATACACTTATAATAGTAGAGTACTAGAATGGTACTCTTAACAAAATACCTTATTTATTTATTTATTGTTTTAGTTGTTTCTGTGGTTATAGATAATTCTTCAATACTTTTTTTTTTTTTTTGAATAATCTTTATGGCATTGCTTGTCTTTTCTATATGAAAATAACCCATCTCTAACTATTGAGCGAACAGTCCAGATTGAAAAAACAAATAAATTTGTAAGCTTAACCATGCACATGCTCCATGAATTTCAATAAAATTTTGACTATGCATTTGCTCCTTGATTAATTGGAAAAAAAAAAAAATGGTTGCAATTCTGTTACACCATATGTCATTTTACACTATGAAATTGAAAGAAATCAGCATAAAAATACGATAGAAATCAGATTAATACAAATATGGTATTGATTAAATTGAAAAATATTAATGGGATAGTGATTTGATCAAATTTTGTGCATGAATCTGAATGAGTTTTGATTTATGTAGCAGTGAGTGCCAGCTAAATTATCTGGCACCAATTTATTTATTTTCTAGAGAAAGGAAATTTATTTGGACCACAAAAACACAATCTTCAGCTCAGATCAGTATCTCTTACCTATTATTTGAAATAAAAAGTAGGAGAATGAAATAAAATGGAAGAAGAGAAGGAAGGAAAAAAAAGAGCCAAAGAGAGAAAAGAAAAGATTGAGGTAAAGTGTTCTTTTTTTTTTTTTTTTTCAAAAATTAATGAGGTTTAAAATGAGCCATTCTAATATAACATTAGTGTATAATACTATATAAAATTATAAAAATTTATATTAATTTAAGTTTAATAATTTATTAACATAATTAAATACTAGATTAGTTAATCATATAAATACCTTAGTTATTGATTAAGTAAATATATTATTTTTATATTATTAATATATGTCTTTACTTTTGGGAGTGAGAGATCTTGGGTTTGAGTTCTCTCATCTGTACTAGGTGAATTTTCACTTTTATGACGAATGTAAGGAACTAATAATTCCATGTTGTGTAGTCCACGGCTTATTCGATCTCTTTTCTTTGGATATTTTTCTTTAAGAAAATACGTTATTTCTATTTATTATTTATTTTTAAATTTAATAAATGTTACCTAATAATTATAAAATTCATTTATATAAAATTAATTTATATAAATAATTAAAAATTATATATAAATTTATGATGATCTAAATTAGTAGAATGACATATAAAACTAATAAGTTATTTAAATAATATTGATTAATTATTTATAAATAATAAATAGACTTAAAATGGTAAAATATTATAATGGTATTCTAACAGAATTCTAAATTAGTATTTTTAAACTATTAAGTAAAATTTAGTTTTTCATTCATTTCTTTTAAATATCTGGTGAGAACTTTTTTCTTGAAACAAATATTTGAAGAAATTTATGATAAAAATGATGTCACTATGTACTAAAAGTCTGAAATAGTCAGAATCTGCAATAAGAATAAATGCGAAAAGTTGTTTAGGTTCTACACTTGAAAAATCATTCCGTTATTTAGATTAATTCTTACATAATATTAAGAATAAAATGTTTAAAGATTGCAGATATATATATATAATTTGCTAGAATACCATTATAGCATTATACCACTTAAAAATAAAATCTGATGTATACATAATTAATTAAAAAATATATGTTTATCAATTAATAAAAAAGCAAAAAACTCATAAATTGTATGGAAAGTAAAAAAGAACTATATAGAATTAAATCCCAAATAGTTATTGAATGAAACACTTTATTTCAAATTCATTACTAATTAAAAAAAATCAATTATTAAAGCAATTGAATATTGTAGTAAATACATGAAGATGATTTCCAACCAGTATTTAAATTAAATAGCAATGAAATAAAACAAGACATATATTGATGTGTTTAAATTAGTGTTCACGAGTGCACAAATTATTCTTATAGTAAGAGTAAATTCACCTCGAGGTCGATCCCTCAAGAAACTTAGCTACTATTATATAAACTAATTATTATATAAAAATACTAAAAGTGAATATAAACATTTTAAACCAATAATCTGAAAAACTGGAATATTTATAAAATAAATATAATAAACTATCAAGTAATATGCAAATGATATGATTGGTGAAAATTATATGATAAAAGTAGTAATTAGTCTAACCAATTATTTAATAATTTTTTTTATTTTTACCTTAAGCTTAGATCTAATGAATAAGATGATAATGTTTATTTTTTCTTAATTACTCAAGCTAATACCAATATATATTAAAGTAAAGATGGTGTTTCTAATACATTCAATCTAAAGATTTTCATAATAATTACTATTGTTAAATTAATATAATGGTCAACTAACTGAAACTAATAAAGATATGAAGGTAAAGTAATCACTAATTAAATAAAAATATAACAAGGTTCATGCACGAGGAAAAAGACTAAACTAAATACTTATGAAAACTAATATGATATTATTTAATCCAACGATCATTGTAATTTAATAGAAAAACATACAAACAAGACTAAAAGTAAAAGCTTCCTCGAAATCTAGAATCGTTCAAGGTATGGAGATGATTGGTTCTTACTCTGCACTTCTTGAAAAACTCATTAGATATTGAAAAAATTATGAAAATTAAAACTAAATGTGTTTGTAGAAGATGAACCATAAAGAAAATTGCTGAAAAAAAAAATAGTGGACAGATATAGATGTGAGATGTAGTAAAGAGCAGATAAGAGAAACTCTCTTTTTTCTTTTTCAGATATAGATTTGTAGAGATATATATAAAAGAGTCATCGACTAAGATAAGTCTCCCTAAAGATAAATATATTCAAGATAAGTTTATCTAATAAATAAGACTATAAATATCCTTATCTCCATCAAATATTATCCCATAATAAATCTAATATAAATTCTAAAAATTATATAAAATAATTAAATTGCCTCTATGTGAATAGTAATTTTTGGCTAGCCCAATAAATAGCAGACCACACGTTTTAATTTTGGATATTCGATAACAACAGTCCTATTTAAACTTCTTTTTTGAGTATTTTTTTCTATATTTTCTTCTCTTGACTAATATTATCTGAAAATAGACAATGAAGCTTAAGTGATGTATAAACCCTTATTTTCACCGTATTAAATATAGCAAACACAAATCTTAAAATAAAACTGAGCATCTATGATATTTGTTTGGATTTGCTACATGTATATCTAAAGATACTTCTCCATTCTAGATAATAAATCCTAATAGATCTGTTGATGGTGATAATGTCGATTCTATCCATTATTTAGTCAGTGAATAAAGAGAGAAATGGTATTCTTTACGTAGTGGATAATTGATTATGAAAATTATTTGTATGACTAGCTTGGCAGTTATCCAGTTATATCGATAAATATTAATTTTAAATTAATATGATTAACGTTTTTAATTTTATAAGAGTATTATATACCTAGAGTATATTAGAATGACTCTAATTGATATTTTATTTGAAAATACAGATTGAATAATTGAAAATTCTATTGGATCTTATTTTCGATATTAACTCTATTAATTAAAACAATTAGTAATGTACTTACGTGTTGCATGACCATTCATCATTATTTTTATTATAAAATTGAGTTTATAGATAAAATTTAATAGGATTAATCGTTTACTCATACATTGCACTATAATTGTAATTATTTTAATTATCAAATAATAATATAAATCAAGTTTATAAATAAATTTATCAAATTTTTTAATATTTTACAATTATTTTTAATAATTTAAATAGTAATAATAAACTAAATATTTTGAAATATTCTTCTCAAATTTTTAATATTTTAAGATCTTATTAATGTAATAGTATAGAGATTATTTTAAAAATATTTATTAATTAATTTTTAGTATTATATAAATTAATATGTATTACTATTTTTCAGGATTAGACATAATTCTATATTAGAAAATTAATATATTAGTTAATATAATATTAGAAATACAATTTAAAATATTATTTTTGAGTTAGAAACATTGTCCAATTAAAAAATAACTTTTCAATTAATATAATATTAATAATATAATTAAAATATTAACTTTTAGAATGAGAATCATTATTTAATAGGAATTTAACTTATTAATTAATGAATTAGTATATAAATTATAAAATTACAAAAAAAATTTATATGTCAAGAGTAAATAAATATGTCGGAAAAGTCTTATATTTTAGAATTTATTATATATACATACATATATATATAATATTTTCTAATTATTTATAATATCTTAAAAATAATAACAAAATTAAACATATTTCATTATTTTTAAGAAAGGTTTACTATTTTGAGATTTTATTAGTTAATAATATAAAGGTTATTTAAAAAAAAATTATCAATTGATTTTTATTGTTATATAAATTAATACTATAAATACAGTTGATATTACTATTTTCTAAGATTAGGAAATTATTGTATAATTAGAAAGCTAACTTATTAGTTAATATAATATTAAAAGTATAATTTAAAATATAACTTTTAAGATTAGAATTATTGTGCAATTAGAAAAATAATTTATTAGTCAATATAATATTAAAAATATTATCAAAATTCTACTTTCTAAAATTAGATTATTATTTAATTAAGAATGTAACTTATAAATTAATAAATTAATAGAAGAATCATAAATTTACACGTAAGTTTGAATTCTATATATTAAAAATAAATATACATATTAAAATAAAAATGGTATGTTTTAGGATTTATTTTATATATATATATATTTTTTGATGAATGAAAGGGAGTTTACAAATGTTGAATGAATTAGAACTCTAACTTAGTCATAAGGTTGTTTGTACATGGGCATAAAACATCTTTATTTCTTTAGTTGCATTTTTTTGAAATAAACATACCAACAGTAACTTAAATATATACTTAATTTCAATTTGATTATTTAATTTTAATTTATTTTATAAAAATTTATTTAATTTTAATTTGGGTTGCACAGCGATCATAACTGCCATTATACAGTAGAAGAGCGAACAGAAAAGTGATATATACGGATAATCTATTTATAAAATGAGGCGTTTTATAATTTCTGTCCTCGTCATCTTCATTTTATCTTTCCTACTTAGCTTTAGTTATAACCTAACCTAATTCTAAACAACTGTAAACCTACTATAGACTAAAATTAATGTACTTTTACTCTTTCCTTTAAAATTATTAACTCATATCTACCTTTCTCATTTTCTCTTTCTTTCTAAATTACTAAATCAAAATGCTCTAGTAACCTTAACTCCAGCAACAACATTATGTTCTTCATGTAAGCTGTGGACACAAGTATCAAGTTCATTAACACCTTTCTTGGTTCTCCTCTTTATCTTTAAAATTTCATCACATAACCTATTGATAACTTCATTTGCGCGAATTGAAAAGTCATATCACACCATTCAAGGAATTAATAACCTTTATAAAAAATAAAAAATTCAAACAAAATACAGATTAGATGTAACATAATATACTAAAAACATATTTCAATTGGATTCCATTTACCTTTCTATTTTTGCATATGAAAAACCTCTTTCTTGTGTTTTTCTCTGTCACTAGGACCCATTTAACTACCTTCAATTCACAATCACAAAACCTTCAAGGCCCCTCATAATCATATTCAGGTTTACCTACAAACCAATGATGATCTGCATAACCATAATCCTTTTCCATGATGACTGATTTCCTTGTGGAGGATTTGATTGATTTGATGATATTCTCCCCATTTAGGTTCGAGTACTATTGAATGCAATGGAATTGCTAAGTATTAGGGAATTAGAGAACGATTTCTGTTGTATTAAATTAAGGAATGATTTCTATTGTAGAATATTAAGGATTTTGCAAAATAGAGGAATTAAGGATTTTGATTCTCTACCACTAACGTTAGATATGAATTAGTATTAATAAGTTAACTTTTAGTTAGTGGTAGATTTAGAGATGGTTAGATTTAGGTTAGATTAAAACTAAAGCTGACCGGGAAATATAAAAGGAAATGAATAGGACAAAGATTTTAACACATGTCATTCAATAAATGGATTACTAGTAGATGTCATCTTTCCATTCACGCTTCTACTATATAATGGCACCTGTGACCATTATGCAACCTAAATTAAAATTAAGTGACTTTCATGAAATAAATTGAAATTAAGTAACCAAATTGAAACTAAGTGCATAATTAGGTGACTAGTGGTATAAGTATCCCAACACAATTTTATTTTTATTTTTATATTTTTATGCTTTTTTTAAATATAAAATAAAACTAATATAAACTAACCAGAAATCTAACGAAACCATACATAAACTTAGCATAAACCAATCCGTTACTCAACAAAAACTAATATGTTATCATATAATATTCTAATAAATTTTAAGTTTTAATTTAAAATAATGAAAGAAATGAAGATTTACATTATTATATTTATTTTTTTAAATAAACCAAACATAAATTTAACATAAATCAAATATAAACTTAGTATAAACTAATCAGTTACTATATATAGAAATTGAGAAACAAATATATTACCATATAATGTTCTAATAAATTTGAATTAGAATCTAAAACAATGAAAAGAATGAAGCGCTACATTATTTTTTTCTTATTTTAAACAAATCTAACAGAAATCAAACATAAAATTAGTAGAAACTAATTAGTTGCTAAATAGAAAACATTTAAAAATCAATTTATTATCATATAATGTTATGATAAATTTGAATTTGAGTTTAAATAATAAAAAGTACAAAGAGTTATATATTTTTAGCAATATTCATATGCTGAGTGTTGGTTTGATTTGTATTTTATTTATTTTAAAATAATAAAAAGAACAAAGAGTTATACATTTTTAGCAATATTCATATACTGAGTGTTGGTTTGATTTGTATTTTATTTATTTTAAATTTATGTTTAGTTTATTTTAGATTAACTTGTTTTTGCAGGTAAAACAATCAAATGATAATTTATTTACTATATTAAAAAATAACAAATCATATATCATTAGTTTAAGAACTAAATATAAATTTAGTAAAAACTAATCAAAAAACAAATATAAACAAATAAAGAACTCAACTGAAATAAATATAAGTCATTCAATCACTTTTATATGTTGTTTTTAAATAACTTATTTGATCTTGGTTTCGATTCTTTTAAATTATTTTGCAATTAATTAAGTAACTTAATAAAACAATGGTATTTTTGTAAGTTTTTTTTGAGACAAAATATACTTTGAAAAGGGAAACTAAGCAATATATTCTTATAATTATTTTATATATTTGTGTAAAAAGTCCAATGGTAGTTCAAGAAATAGTCCATATTTAACATGATATGTTGAGTTAAAAACCAATTATTATATCCTGGATCGAGATCCATCTAGCATTATGGATTTGGGACCAATTGTGGGCCACTATTTTAAAAGAAATGCGGCCTTAATTTAGGATTTAAACGGCCAACTAAAACTAAAAAATCGTAAACTGAGGCCACAATTTTTTACTCCAACAAAAATCTATTTAAAAAAAAACTCGTACTGCACCACTACCGAAATATAGCTTTCCTCCATAATCTCTTGAAAAACCAACAGATTCATCTTCTTCTTTCATATTATTTAAACAAAAACTTTCAAAACTTTAAACTTTTCTTACTTTTTTAAATAACTTTGATTTCATTTCTCATCTTTATTCATCTTATGTCCACTAGACATCGTTGATCGTCTTCTACTCTATTATAAGATACTTATCCATTTTTTTTCTTTTTTTTTATATAAACTCCTACACTATAAATTTCAATTTTTTCTCATTGTTTTGCTTTCCATTTTAATGATTTTAGATTTAGAACTTCTGTAAATATCGTTATTTTGTAAGAATAGTCATATTTATATAAAATGACATTCAAATAAAATAACATAATTATATTACATCTGTAAACGATGCTATAGTTTGTTATATAAAAATTATACTTTTATAAGCATCATATGTGTTTATTTTTTATTTTTTTATTCATTATTTTGTTCTTTATTCATTTATAGGCATGAGTCTTTATTATGTATTTGAGGAAACTCAATCATATGTTGAAATTTTTTTTGAATGATTCTGTTGTTTTAACATGTATAAAACACTTGATGAACCTAAAATGATGTTTTGATGAACCTACAATTTAAAGGTAATAAACCTGTTAAGTACAATCTATGAATAATGAATATGTTGTTTCGACATGTATAAAACATTTGATGAACCTCAAGTGATAATTTGATGAACCTATAGTTTAAAGATAATGAACCTGTTTGTTATAATCTATAAATAATGAATATGTTGTTTCAACATGTTAAAATATTTGATGAACCTACAGTTTGAAGATAATGAATATGTTTATTATAACCTGTGAATAATGAATCTCAAGTGATAATTTAATGAACCTACAGTTTGAAGATAATGAACTTATTTATTATAACCTATGAATAATGAATATATTATTTCCACATGTTAAAAACTTGATGAACCTTCAGTTTGAAGATAATAAATACATATTTGTTTTTATGCACATATAACATATTCATTAGTTAAAATTTATAGATTCATCTGTTAATTATATAAGGTTCATTATTAATAAAATCAATTTATTGAATTATTAGTTCTTATTTCTAATAATAATTATTTTGTAAGACAAAAATGGGTAGAAAAAACATCTCAGAGATAAAAAGTTTAGTAAGAAGAATCTAAAAGGACAGATAAGAGGACTAGAACCGAGGAATCTGATAATGACAGCATAGATTGGGATGTTTCTCTGACTAATGTTATGAAGAATAAAACTACTGGTAGTATTGGAAAAGAAAAGGGGCATGCTCAACAAAGAAATCAAAGGAAGCCGTTGCTGCTGATGTGAGTAAAAATGTTATGAAAAGAAAAGAAGTTACTACGACTCAACAAACTCAAGAGCCGAACAAAAGATACAAACCACGCTCAATAATTGACAAAGGAAAGAAAGTGGTTGCAGAAGAATCAGATGCGAACACTGATTCTACTTCTGAAGAACAATAACCAAAAGAGACATCTAAATCACGACCTAGAAAACAGAAAGAGAACGAGATTAGATCTGTCATACCTATTAGAATGTCTCCATCTGGTTTGTTCAACATGATCAAGAGACTGTCATTAGAGCAATGTCAAGCTGTTGAAGACGTTAGCTTTGGTAGCCTTTTGAAATTAATGTTAGGCGAATGTCATGGACAATTAAATAGATACATTGTGTAGAATTTTATTTTCTATAGGTGTGCTTTAGTTTTAGAGAAAGAAGAACTTAAGGTGACTCAGGAGGATGTAGTTTCTAAATTGGATATTCCTTGTAGTCCTAAAGTAATTGTAGAAACTAAAGGGGACAATGACAGTGATGAATATAATCAGTTGCTAAAAGAATGGAGGAAAAGATGGATTGTAAATTTTGGTAGTTCTATAACAAGAAGTATAGCTGATGAAATAGTGAACAGAGGAGATCACGGTGATAAATTCAAGAAAAATTTCACTATTTTTGTTGTCTCTACTATAGTGAAGGGCCACTAGAGTAGAAAATCCAACTACAAGATTTTATTTTCTCTAATCAATATCAATGAAATTGAGTTCAATTGGTGTAACCATAAAAAGCATGGTACAATATGTTCAAGACTGGAAAAAGAAACCATACGGTATTTTTACTAGACCTCTCACATTCTTATTCGTAATTGTACTCTACATCTGTTTATGATTTCATTAGTTAATAACTATAGGTTAATTAGTTTATACATATAGGTTTCTTACTTTATACATATATGTTCATTAAGTTATACATATAGGTTTATTAGGTTATACATATAGGTTCATTAATTTATACATATAGGTTCATTACTGTATATATATTTGTTCATTACTGATTCTTTTTTCTTGAATGAACAACTATTTTTACTTTGACAGAGTTATTTTCAAAGTAAGAGATGATCACAGTAGAAAGTTTCCAACACTCTCTTGTTAGATCACTCAAAGTTTTAAGGAGAGAGGCAAAGAAGAACTCTAAGTAGGTGGATTCGGAAAAGGAAAAGTTGTGGACAGAATAAAGAATGTCAAAGATGATGAAAAGCAAGCAGAAGAAAGTGAAGATGATAAAAATTAAAGAGCTGAAATTTCTAAATCTACAAATGTCAATATGGTAAATTTATTTTGTATAATTGTTCATAATACTCAGGTTCATATAATCTACATTACATGTAGATTACGTAAACGAATAAGATTTTATGTCTATAGGAGTCTATGAAAAAAGTATCTGGTGTCCTAAAGAAAATGGCTGAAGTGGTGGTTGAGTTTAGAGAAGTAATGATAGAGATAGGAACAGTGCATCAAAGGATGGAATATTGAAGAATACATTCATTTCCGTATTTGAAATGTTCAGCAATGTTTCAAGCTAACAGAGAGAGGAACGAGCTGATACTGATATTGGACAACATGATGAAGATGATGATGACTTTTTCAATGATCCAAATTTCCTTGATGTAGTTGCGAAACTTGAAACAGCAATCAGTAAGACATAGAAATACTAGCAAAAGATAATGATGCTCTTTCATTCTCTTTGGGCTTCACCCTTAAAGAAAAAGATGAAAATGGTTAACAAGAGAAAGAAACTGATATAGGTGCATAAGTTGATGTTGCTGTAGCTGAATAGGCTTAGCAAGTTTTTCTTGAACCTGAAACACTAGTTGTTGAAGTTAGAGGCAGTCCCGCAAATGAGCAAAGCGAAATTTCTTTTGATGGGTATGTTACATAAATATAATTATTTTCTTGTATATTTAAAAAAGTCGATGAGCATTACATAAATACAATTTTTGATGAGTAGGTTTATGGAAATGTTATATTAATTCTGTAGGTTCATTATGTGACTCTTGTATATTTATTAACATGATTAGTAATATTTTGTGGTGTTTAAAAATGAGATGCAAATTCAATTCAAAATAACTATTGGTTCACTGGTTTTATTATCCAGTTTCATCATATTAATAAATGCTTGTATATGTTGGTTCATTAAATTTTTTATGTTGACTCATTAATATAAACTGTTGGTTCATTACTTTTATTCTACAGATTTACTATAAAATAATATGTATTTCTAATTTTTTTAGAATTACTTATCAAATTTATTACAGTCATTGAAGAATCTAAGTCAGACTTAGATGATGTACATACCAGAAAGAGGTCTACAAGAAGGTATAAAAAACTTTCTTTCTCTTTAAGGTCTCATTTTTGGATAGAGTATGAAAACTAGTTAACTGAGATTACTGCCAAAGAAAGACTGATTTCTGAATATGCATCCATGGAATATACAAAAGAGAATAATGTAGAGTAAGATTTATTTTAAACAGTTTTATTCATTGCATTATAGTTTTACAATTTTTTTGTCACTAATAAGAATTTTTTTAATAGAGAGGTATTATTCAGCTCCGATAATCATTGGGCTAGTCGTCAATGATATGTGAATTCTTCTCAGAGATGAAAAGCTTATGGATATAAATTCTTGATATTTAGACAATGAGGATGATCTGGTAGAAACAAGAAGATCTGTTGGCCAGCCTAAGAGAGTCTTTTTCTAAACAAGAGCATATGTGAGTATTATTTAATTAATCATATATTCAAAGTTAATCAATAATAAGTTATTATTAACTTTTTTCTTTTCAGTTTCAATTAGAATCACAGTTTGAGTTCATAAAAAGTTTAGCACCTGAATAGCGTCAAGAGAATTTCAATAATATTGTGGACACATAATTAGAATATGTGCCAAATATTGATGTTAGTGATGCTAAACTTATAAGTAATTCTTATCAATATTAAAATATTTTTCAATAGATGCTATCACATACAGTTAACATTAGATCTATTTAAATAATATAGGTATTCTTCATTGTTCTCCGGCAAGGCCATTATTTCCCCGTGTGCTTGAATTTTAAAAAGTCTACGATTGAGGTTATGGACGATAGACCACTTCCAAAGAAAGTTAGTTATAATTCAAAGTATGAGGATAATCCAAGGGACTAGTAAGTTTAACTAATTAAGATTCATTATTAATCAACTATAAATTTATTGAATTTGATATACAGATTCATTATTTTATGATTATAGGTTCATATTTCATTGTTAACTTGCACAGAGCTCGCTACCGACCTCAGATGAATATGGTAAGCATGGTTCTCCCCATCAAGCTCTATCTTTAGGATTTCCATTTCAAAATTATGAAAAAGCAGTTTCTTTTTATTTGATTATTATTTAGAATCCTGTTTATTATATTACATTATATATATATGCTATAAACTATTGCATTTATAAATTACTTAGCAATAAAGAAGCTGGGTGGAGAGAATCTGGTAAAGAATTTTAATGAAGTGCTGCTAAAAATGCCTTAGAGAGCATCAAAAAATCATATTGATTGTGGAGTTTACTACATGAGACATATAAAGGCTTACAAAGGAGAAGGGGATAATTGGAAATGCAACTTGAAAAAAAAATTATATAAGTTATAAATATTATATATTACTTATTACAACTATTTTATCTTTGCAATTTTTCACTTATAATTTTAATTGAAAATTCTTTATAAATCCTTACCTTAAAGTCTCTAAGAGCCAAGTACTGTTCAAATATCCTAACATGCCCTTTAAAAAAAAACTGAAATGAGCTCGTTAAAGAAAATTATTGAGTCGAAGAAGAAAAAATGATCAATTTATTTCAATGCTTATTTTTTATTTTAAAAAAATTAGGAACAATATTTGATGTTGAACAATTATCTTAACTGTAGTTCATTATAATTATTATTTTTTAAATATTGAACAAGTATTACATATATTTTATATAATTATATATATAGTTTTCATTTATACTATGTGTATAATTCATGTTCATTAATTCTTTGTTTTATGTTTATTAGATATTAACTGCAGATTCACCATTCACAAATATAGTTTATAAATTATTTTGTACGTTAATCACTTACAAAAGATGAACTTAATCAACTATGCACTACATGTTCATCTAAAAGCAATAATAAAATTCTTATGTTTATTAATTATAGGCTCATCAATTATCAACTCAAGGTTCATCATGAGAAAAATTTGTATTAAAAAATAAATAAAAGTAAAACTATATATTTTATGCATTTCTCAAAGAAGAAAAATTAGAAATATGTGGAATTTACAATTGGAAAAAAATTTAAATTTAGATTTGGAGTGACACTTATCAATTATGAGCTGCTAGAACTTGGATTGGCCCTCAAATATAAAGGCAGAAGGGAGCTTGACTACAAGACCCAAACATATCAATTTTAGCAACTTGAGAAAGAGTTTTCCGAAATTTTTTATTAAAAAATATTATTGATAAACATAATATAAAGCGTTTAAATAAGATAGCATATATATTTAAAAAATAAAAACGAGTACATTACCTCAACTGAATTTTGAACAACTATTTTTGTCTCCAATTGAGCATTTTTCATCCTCCTTTTTGCTTGATTATATTTTTTCTTTTGTATGCTCTTGTTTCGTTTGTTCCACTCTCCTTTTGCTCTACTATTAGCTGGATTTTTTATTTTCTCATCCGATATAGTTTTATCAGATTCTTCAAGGTAAATAAGACCGACCTCATTTACGATGCTATTTTTTGCATTCTCAAAAGCTTTCTCACAATACTATTGAGCTTTATTATTATTATTATTATTCTCAGTAGATGAAATCAATTTGTTAAAATTTCTAGCCATCTGAATCCTCCGCCAAAGAGAAGCAGCTAAACCAGGTTCATTAGAAGACGAAATAATTGGAATATCTCATTTATCACTTCTACTTCCAATTATTTTTTTTCATCCATATTTTCACTATATATTTTTCTGGAATTGCTACAACATAATGTATATTCATTATACGAAAACAAAGGAAACAAAGTATTCCAACCTCTATAAACAACTTATAAGTGCAACATATGCTCAAGTCTTGTATATTGAACTGCACATCATGTCAATGATATCCACATCAAGGTGCCACACATGATATTTAATATTATTATCATTTACCATAATACATTGTTGATGACATGCATCAACCTTCATAAATTGCTTCTTAGAAAGAAAATAAATCTATATTTTATATATTCTCCTAGCATGTGAAAGAAGCTTCACATGTTCTAAAGCCATTGCTGGCTAACCTTGCAAGCAACATAAGTCTTCACCATTTTCTTTACCTTTCTATTCTGAAACTACATCAATAAAAGAATCATAAAAATCATAAAGTCAATATTCTTAAACAACCTCTTAGACACAGAAGAATTAGTAGTCTCATTCATTTGTGATGATAAAAAACCACCAGAAAAAAGTCTTTATTAAAAGCAGGACACCACTTCTCTCTAGACTTATATAACTTTTGTATCCAAGAATTATTGTGACAATGATATTCTATCACTAACCTGGAAAAGCCACATAGATTCATTAAAACATAAGTATGGGTTCACTGGAATATAACTGAAGGTTCAGTAGAATATAATTGTAGGTTTATTGGAATATAACTGCAATTATATTCCAATATAACTCTATATTCATTAGAATATAACCGTCGATTCATTAGAATGTAACTGCAGGTTCATTATAATATAAATGCAAGTTTATTGGAATATAACTACAGGTATATTGGAATATAATATCAGATTTATTAAAATATAACATTAGGTTCATTAAAATATAATATTAGGTTCATTCAAATATAAATGCAGGTTTCTTATAATAGAATTGCAAGTTTATTGGAATATAATTGTAGATATACTAGAATATAACATCAGATTTATTAAATATAACATCAGATTTATTAAAATATAACTGCAAGTTCATTAAAATATAACATCAGGTTCATTAAAATATAACTACAGGTTCATTTAAATATAACTGAAGGTTCATTGGAATTTAATTGCAGGTTCATTAAAATAATTAGTAAAAAAGTCAGGTACATTTAAAATACCTGGTTTAATAAAACTCAAACTCTGCCTTTGTATTAGTATACTTATAACATAATTGAATAATTCTACAAATCCTTTTTGACTTTTAAAGTACTTAATGTTCTTCTTTGAATTCTCTCATATGTGCCAAATATAAAGTCTATGACGTGAGTTTGGAAACACCATACAAATTGTAGCAGCCATAACAGCAGATTGATCTGTCATTATTGTTTATGGATGTTTACCTCTCATTCATCTTAAAAAGGTACTAAACAGCTAAACAAAGGACTCAATTCTCTCATTTAATAGAAAACCATAACCAAACATCACATTCATGCAATGATGATTTATACCAACAAATGGACCATAAATCATATCATATTAAGTAGTGCAATATGTGGTATCATGGACTAACAAATCTCTAAACATCTTATAATCTTGTCTCATCTAAGCATCTCTTTAAAAAAAAAAACTACATAATCTTGCATCAACATCAACCTCAAAATCAAAGAAAAAGTCCTTTTCATTTGACTGTCTTCTTCTAAATATCTCAATTAATGCATTCGAATCGCTGTCATCCAATTTCTTCATCTCTAGCTGTAAAACCAATAAATGGTGATCCTCCAGATTGAGTTTTTTAGCAGCTTAATACCATCAGCAATAGCAACTGCACTTTCCTTTAGATGCTTAAGATAACTCAGTTGGTTTTTTATAACTGTTTTATATGAACTAAACAAATAAATTTTACTTGATAGACGTAGCTCATGATTATGTTCTTTTTCATGTTTTGTTATAGTCCAAACTCCTTCATCAATATCAAACTGAATAAAAGCTTTACATCTAGATCGAATATCAAGTTTTGAATAATACTTATTTTCTTTTACTCTCTTTTCTTTTTCTCTAGCCTTTGAGCAACAAAATCTTTTCATTGATGTTCTTTTCCCATTTGCTCTATATCTTTGCTTACTCTTTCTAATACTAAAACCCACTCTGAATGCATACTCATTGTATAAATTATAAGCTTTTGCAATATATTTGACAGACAGTCCAAGTAAATCCTCAACAGCTACATTGTTATCATTATTAACTGTAAAAATAAAAACATATTGAAACTCAGTTTAATATATAATGAACCTATTTTATTTCAAAAATAAATATGTATCACAAACATAATAAACCTATATGTTATAAATAATGAACTAGTATTTCATATGTAATAAACTTATAGCAAACATAATGAACCTATAGTACAAACATATTGAACCCATAATGCAAGCATAATGAACCTAAATCCTATACATAATGAACATGTTCCTTCTCAACAATGAAATTGAATTATGAGCATTATGAACCTATAGTCTTTAGACAATAATCATAATATGTTTTTAACAACTTGTAACTATATTTTTCAATTTAAAACAAACAACAAATATATTATTACCTGTATTTGAAGATGAATCTAAATTTATAGTTGAACATTCAGCTGCACAAATATTTGTTGATTTAGAATTTTTAAATTTTCATAGATTAAATCCTTTATCTATATCAATCAATTTTTCGACAAAAATATGAAAGAATCAAGAATTTTAGATTGTAAGAATCTGCAAATCTATCAATGAGAAGAAAAGAAGACAGAAACAAAAAAAATGAAAAATAACAAAATTATGAACTAGAGAATGAAAGTTCGAATGATTGAGAATAGAGAATGAAGAAAAAAAAATAGAGCCAAACAACAAAAGAACAGCTCGCGATTTTGTTATAAATTGGCCAAAACAAGGTAGAATATTATTTTGGAAAAAAAAACCTCTCATATGTGCCATTTAAAATCTGTCCCATCATTTAAATAAAACGACACTATTTTAGTCACCGAGTATACAATGCATAGTGTACTCGGGTCCATGATATAATTTACCGCTAAAAACAAGAGCCATATGCTTCCAACCTTAATCTCTAAACTATGCGTGTAGGACTCCAATAAACAACGTCAAACAGAAGGAATACAAATAAAAGTATAAAATTCATAATTTTTAGTGTTATTAATTATAGTTAATCATTTTTTTATTAAATTTATTTTAAAATTTGAATTATAATTTATCTAAAGATGATAAGAAAAATATTGTCAAAACATATATATGGTTTATCTAATCTTTCAACACTTCTCAAGTTATTATTTCTATACCCCATTACTTATATCTTCCTTATTCTTTCCCTGACTATTACCAATAAGTATATAGGTGATTTATAATTTTGTGACACCTCAACTATATACCTATTCTTCCCCTTAGAAGACTTAATGGATTGAAAGTATGGTTTCAAGTTCTTTAAAGATAACATTCATACTACAAAAGGTCTTCTTAGTGGGAGGATGGTAACAATCACACTTAAAAATGAAAATAGAAATAAAAAAAAAGTATAAAAATAATTATATTTTATATATCATCTAGTTTAGTATAGAATAAAAATCAAATTTCATTTATTATTAACACCAATAATAATATTTAATTATTATAAAGAATAATAATAATGTTTAATTTGTTACCATTATATGCAGCAAATATATAAAAATAATATAAATATAAATATAAATAGCAAGTTGTTATTTTACTTATTTGATCATTTATAATTGGTTTAACTTTATTTTTATAGAAATGAAAATTTCATTTCCTAAAAGAAAATAGGAATTGGTGATTTTCATTGATAGTGAATCACATCCAATTTTCAAAATATCTTTTTACAAAATTAAACACCAATAATCGAAATCATTTATACTCATTCTCATCCACATCTTATTTTTTCATGAACTAAACCACTCTTTATCTTTTCTATTTGAGTAGCTGTATATCCAATAAAGATACTTTTGAAAACTTGACAACACATCTAAAAACTTTAGGAGGAATGAGATAAGAGTTTACACCTTCGAAGGATTTCCATAGGGCTTTTGAAACCCAAAGTTTACAGGGACATGTGTGTGACAATAATTAAATTTTTTTTTATTTAATTTATGTTAAAATTCTATTTATTAGACATTATTAAGTTACTCAACTTTTATGATGTTTATATATATTCTCTTCCTTTAAATTAGCTTGCGGAATGAATTCTATTCAAGTCCAATTAATATGACATCATAATTTGGTATTTGAATCTAAAGATATTTGTCTGTCGATCTTTAACTAAATACTTTACCTTTTTCTTTTAATTAAGTTTTGAAAGCACCTTCAATATAATTTAAACCATATAGCCATTTGCTTAGTTTTTTTTTTAATTTTTATATTTTATAATTTTATATTAATATTATATAGTAGCGATCTTCAAAAAGTTATGTTGTGAAATATAACTTAGCCAAGTTCGACAGTGATACTGTGGATTGATCTTGTGTGCCATATGGCAAGAAAAAGCATATATTACACTTCTACAGGGAATTATTTCTTTTCTTTAACACATCTAAGTAAAAAGCCCTCATACTTCTAAGCACAAGAAAATCTTACTGCTACGCAAGTATTAATTGAAGAGTTCTAAGCTTAGACTCTGATTTGGTGAATGCAACAAAACAAATGTGTTATACAATATGCACATCAAGAAGTGGGGCACAAGAGGGTTCTTATCATATATAGCATAATTGCACTCATCTGACTGTGATTATGTATCACTTTTCCAATTTAAAAAAAAATTAAGTGCAGTTTGACATTGCTTTGAGTTTGACTATGATTCTTTTATGCAGATAGTCTAAACATATCAAAAGAGACTGGAGGAGAAATGAGTAACTGTTGAAGAGCAAACTCAAAGTCCAACAGTACATAACCAATAATTATAGACCAACAGTCAAGGCCTCAGGACTAGTCAACATCATTGGCCAGAAAAAACTGAGATTAGGAGAACCCTTTCTCCCCTAAGGAAGAAAGGTCACTTCTACCAACCCCAGAATAGGAAGAAGAACGTTGACATAGAGCTTAGGGACTAATAGCATAGCAATAAGACCGTTAGAACTCAATATGTATATATCATGGTCATACACCACTTGTAATCTCAGAATTCAAACTTTGTAATTCATCACAGATTAAATCAACAACAATTTCACATGGTATCAGAGCAGGATTGATCCTGTCATCATCTACCCAACCAAACAATTAATTTTTTCATCATGTCTCACAATGATCTTACCAAACTCACCAACATTATGTTAAAAGGCAACTAGAACTATTTTGAATGGTCGAGGGCAGTCTATATCGGCTTCAGTGGAAGGAAAAAACCAGGGTTCATCATAGGAACCCGAATCAAACCACAAATAAACCACCCTAATCAACCATCAAAAGAGGAACTTGAGGCAATCGAAGATTGGCAGACAACTGACCATATGGTCATGTCTCTCCTTACCAACATGATTGAGCCTCAGATTGCCAGATTATGCATGTTACTAGCATCATCACAGGCGATATGGGAAAAAATGAAATAGTTATATGGACATGAGCAAAACTATGCTCATATTTTCAACCTAAAACAAGAGCTAGCACAAATAAAACAAGGAACACAGTCCAGCACGAGTTACGCGACCGAAGTGTTGAGTCGGTGGGAGGAGTTTCAGATCTACCTCCCACCCACAATGGACCCAGAAGAAGCAAGACAGAGAGCGGAGCAGGATTTAGTCTTTACTTACCTAGCAGGGCTCGATTCGAGCTACGAGGTGCTTAGGTCACAGATTTTGATGTCCAGTGACCTCTCCAGGCTCGACGCGGTCATAGCTCTCGTCCAACAAGAGGAGACCCGACGTGTAACCATGGGAACGATGAATAACCACAATACCACCGACAATAGAGCCTTTGCCTCACACCTCTCGCACTTGCAAGAGTCGGTCCGAGAGAGGGGAGCGCCTGCCAGCGTCGAGAGGTGCGACTGCTGCAAGAAGCAGGGGCACTCTCACGAACGCTGCTGGCATCTCCACCCTCACCTTCGGCCGACTCTCAACAGAGCCGAACGAGGGAGAAGTGAGGGGAGAAGAGAGAGGGAAGAAAAGAAGAGATTCAGTGGCTTGGGCATGTTTAATGCATATAACCCTAGTGGTTATAATGCGGGTTGTGAGTCGGGTAGGGATGTGAGTAACGCGTCGGATGTGTTTAATTCGACCCGACCCGACTCTAATATCCTGACCCGACCCGACATCACCGACCCGACCTGACCCATGTGGAACAACTCGGCCCGACCCGACAGGACCAACCCGGCCCAGCCCATTTGGACCGACCTGTCCCGGCCTGGCTTAGGCAACCCGACCCGGTTTGACTCTATTAATTGGACTGAACCGAATCCAACAGAGAAATCACAAATCTCTCAACTTATATCTCAACTTCAGTCCATTATTCAGCCAACTCGTGGGTCAAGTTTGGTATCACAACCTCTTGTAAATTCTTTCAATAACTCATCTAATTGGATAATTGATTCCGGGGCCATGGATCACATGACGTGGGATGTCACCAAATTACATAATTTTATGACCGCTCCTTCCAGTCATGTGACCGTTGCCAATGGGCATCAAGCTAAAATCTCTGGTTTTGGCTCATTAAATTATTACATACTGATATTCATAATGTTCTTCACTTACCGGATTTTCAATCCAATCTTTTATCTGTTGGTAAGATTACTAGCACTTTAAATTGCAATGTTATTTTCTCACTATCTGTCGTCTTGTTTCGGGATCGAGTCACAGGGAAAACGATTGGTGAAGGCCGCCTCGAGAATGGCCTCTATTACCTCATTAACCCTCCAACCCAGTGTCTAGTATCAACAAATCCTATCCGCCAAGACATTTTGCTCCATCAGCGGTTTGGGCATCCGTCCGATAGAGTCCTAAACCAGCTTTTTTGTCTCAATATGAACACTCATTATTGTGAAATTTACAAACTTGCTAAACATACTAGATTGCCTTTTCCTGTATCTTTTACAACATCAGAAAATATGTTTGATTTAATTCATTCCGACATTTGGGGACTTGCCCCCGTTCTTTCTTATAATCACTTTCGTTATTTTGTCACGTTTATTGAGGACTACTCTCGCACCACCTGGATCTACTTGTTAAAAGGCAAAAATGAAGTTTTCTCTTGCTTCCAAAATTTCTTCCATTTTATTCAATATCAGTATAATGCCAAAATTAAAATTTTTCGGTCAGATAATGGCACTTACATAAATAAAAAAATTTCCAAATTTTTCTCCTCCAAGGGAATCTTACATCAAAGTACATGCATTTATACTCCCGAACAAAATGGGGTTTGTGAATAAAAAAATCGTCATCTTTTTCAAAATAATGTCCCTCATATGTTTTGGTCGGATGCCCTCCTGACTGCTGTGTACCTCATCAATTGCTTACCTAGCCCCAGGTTGAAAAATCTTAATCCGCTATAAATTCTCAAGAGTAGGAAAATAGATTTAGGACACATTCGAGTCTTTGGGTGCACCGCCTTTGTCCATGTTGGACGTGCTCATAAACTTGACCAAAGTTCTATGAAAACAGTATTCCTAAGGTATTCCTCTGAAAAAAAGGAGTATAAATGTTACGACCCTTCCTCGCACAAGACCTATCTTTCTAGGGATGTGTCATTTGATGAATGTACCCCTTATTTCACGAATGACTCTCAACCCACTCATGGGTCATCTACTTTGTTATTTCCAAATAACCCTTCCTATTTTGACAGTTTAGCATCAGACATGGAGCCGCTTCCTGAGGCGCTTCCCGAAACTACCTCTTCAGGGGGAGCCAATATTATCCTCGAGGCAACTTCTTCAGGGGGAGACGATGAGTCACAAGATGAAGCAATTGCCACGAGAAGATCATCCCGGCTTACTCGAACTCCTATCAGACTAAGGGACTATGTGTCCCACCAGGTTTCGTATCCCATTCAACATTTTGTGTATCTAATTCATATAAGACCTATCTAAGCAATCTCACCACTCACACTGAGCCCTCTTCCTTCTATAAAGCTAACACCAGCCCTAATTGGTGCAAGGCTATGAAGGAAGAGCTTCAGGCTCTTGAGAAAAATGCATCTAGGAATTAGTATCTCTTCCGCAAAATAAAAAACCTGTTGGGTGTAAATGGGTGTACAAAATTAAATATAAGCATGATAGAACGATTGAGCGATATAAGGCGAGACTAGTAGCAAAAGGGTCCACTCAAACATATGGGGTGGACTATCAGGAAACTTTTGCTCTTATAGAAAAAATGAGCACCGTTCACATTTTATTATCTGTTGTTGTTAACTCAGGATGGAGCTTATTTCAAATGGATGTTAAGAATGCATTTATTCAGGGGACCCTCGAAGAAGAAGTCTACATGACCCTGCCTCCAGGTTACAAACCTACAACTGATCAATCCCTGGTATGTAAGCTAAAAAGGGCCATCTATGGATTAAAACAGTCCCCAAGAGCATGGTATGCCAAGCTAAGCCACTTTCTCTTAAGAATTAATTTTGTTAAATGTGCTTTCTATTCCTCTATGTTTGTCAAACGCAATCACACATGCACTGTCATTGTCCTTGTATACGTTGATGACATCATCATAACAAGTAACAATAATAAAGAAATTGAAGAAGTCAAACAAAAACTAAAAAAGGAATTTGATATTAAAGATCTCGGTCAGCTATGTTACTTCCTTGGAATAGAAATAGCCAAATCTCATAAAGGTCTATTTCTATCCTAAAGAAAGTATATTCTTGACCTTTTAAAGGAAACGGGAAAAATAGGGGCTAAACTTATAGATACACCAATGGAGACTAAAACCAAACTTAATCTAGAAGATGGCGATCCTTTAGATAATATAGGGCACTATCAGCGTTTAGTAGGAAAACTAATTTACCTCACTATCACCAGACTAGATATCACCTATGCAGTAAGCATGATAAGTCAGTTTATGCATGCCCCCCACACTAGTCATTTGGATGCTATCGATAGGATTCTTAGGTATCTCAAAGGCACCCCTGCTCAAGATATTTTAATGAAAAATAACAATGCGAATGATATAGTTAGTTTTTCTTATGCAGATTGGGCTGGAAGATGTGATAGAAAATCAACCTCTGGATTCTGTACCTTTATAGGAGGCAACCTAGTAACATGGAAGAGCAAGAAACAAACCGTAACTGCAAGATCCAGCGCAGAAGCAGAATACAGAGCAATGGCATCTACTGCCAGTGAGCTAATATGGATCAAACAAGTACTTGTAGACATGGGAATTGAATGCAAAGGACCAATGAAAATGCACTGTGATAATCAAGCAGCGAGACACATTGCTTCAAACCCAGTTTTCCATGAAAGTACTAAGCACATCGAAGTAGACTCCACTTCATAACGGAGAAAGTCTAATCTGGCGAAATCGAAACTCCATTAATCAGAAGCCATGAACAGCTAGCAGACATTCTCACAAAGGCCTTAAATAAAACTCATCATCAACATCTTCTTATCAAGATGAGATTGATCAACATATTCGAACCCAACTTGAGGGGGAGTGTTGAAGAGCAAACTTAAAGTCCAACAGTACATAACCAACAGTTATGGACCAGCAGTCAAGGCCTCAGGACTAGTCAACATCATTGGTCAGAAAAAACTAAGATTAGGAGCAACCTTTCTTCCCTAAGGAAGAAAGGTCACTTCTACCAACCTTAAAATAGGAAGAAGAACGTTGACATAGAGCTTAGGGACTAATAGCATAGCAATAAGACCGTTAGAACTCAATATGTATATATCATGGTCATACACCACTTGTAATATCAAAATTTAGACTTTGTAATTCATCACAGATTAAATCAACAACAATTTCACAGTAACATTAATACTGTTTGTATTTGTTATTTGAATTATAATATAAAGCTTATCATCAAGCGGTTTAACATTGGATTCAAATAAGAACTCCACATGAAAAGATTTTTAAACGAAGTAACATGACAGTAGATATTATAGAACAACACAGAAAATTGGTGTTTTTTAGTATTAATCACCAGCAAGTTAAGCTTGTGGGTGCCAGCTAAATGGTTCTCTGCTTTCAAGTAGTACGTGCTATATAACAGTAAAACTTTCAATGTCCTCTACCTAATAAACCAAGAATGAAAGAATGGTCTTCCAAATAAATAAAAGTAGATGTGGTTTTGTTCTTAATTTCAGGATTGAGATGATTCCAACTATAAAGAATTCCAATGCAAGCAAAATCACAACACAATAAGTTAAAAGGTGAATTTGAAGCTGTAGTATCATACTTCGCAAAAAGAATGTCGATCACTTATCTTGTCAACTTCACGCATGTTAGAGAAGGAAAGAAAAGAAAAGAAGAAGCTGCTTGGCGTACTATACAGTCGTTAAATTCATCTTTCTCAATTCTCTGAATAGTGTATAATGGTTAATTTCTACAGGTATCCATTGATGGGCGGGCGCTCAAGCTTCTGACGCTCTTGGCATATTCGCAGGAAAATTAGTCAAATGTAACTGTTTACTTGAGACATAGTTGACAATCAGAATTGGGTTGAGAGAGTAGCAGGATCCGACGAAGATGTTGAGGTTAAGAATATGAGAGAATCATATTGTATTAGAAACTATAACTAGAAAAATGAAAGAAATGGAACTTCCTTCTAGTAATACCTTGGCGGTTGGCATATTGTGTAAATTGGAAAACGAGACTCTGTCATAGAAGAATTCTGCATTCCTCATTGTTGTGTTACAAAAGCAAGGTTACCAGGCAAAGCATTTGTGTTCAGCATGGGACATTCTTCTATATAAAACTTTAGGAGACAACAGAAAGCTCCTGGACAAGGACTCCATTCATGCCAAGATGGCAATTTTTTAAAGCTCAGGATCTCAAGAAAACCAAATGGCTTCTCAGTAGACCCATAGAACTCAGGACCTACAACCATAACTTCATCAAATGCTTCAATCCGAAGCTCTTTCAGAGAAATTAGCTGCCCAAATGGTGGTAAGGTGGAGCAGTATTTAAATCCACTAAGCTTTATGCACATCATATTTGAGAAACAAGTATTCCCTAGCTAATCTGGACATCTTGTACCATTATAACCAACTATGGAAAGATATTCCAACTTGGTATGAGGTTCTAATTGCTCCAGTATAAATCTGTCGTGTTGAGAGTTACCAGTATCACCCTCCCAACTCAACTTCAAATTCCTAAGATAACTTTTAGCCTTCAAATTGGCTTTTGAAGCCTCTGGAACATGGATAACATTCTGAAGATTGCAAATACACACATCTCTTAGACGTTGAATCTTCCCCAACTCCTTAATGCTAGACCTACTGTGCTTACCCAAAATGAAATCATTTAAAAATTGAAGCTTCGACAGCAAACTCATCTGCAACAGCATCTTTTGCACTTAGGTACATCTAATATCAAGATGGCGCAAGTTGATTAACCTTGGAAAATTAGCAGGCAACTCGACAAGATATGTGCAAGAGACAAGGTAAAGAGTTTGCAAATTGTACAAAGTGGTGATAACATCAGGTAGCCTTTTTATATGTGTGTAAGATAAATCTACATATCGTAAATGCTTCAGGTTTCCAATTGAATCAGGCAATGCAACCATGTTGTGACGAGGTAAAGACAGCACCCTTAGATGTTTGAGTTTTGATAATAAGTTTTGCATTACTTTAACCTCCACATGTTTAAACGTCAACCACGAAATATGATTTGTAGCTGCTAGTGTACGTAAATATGGGGCTTCACATATTCTCTCAGCTTCTTTGAGGAAGTCATGCGACTGAAACCCAAGTCTGTGGTACGATAAATGATGAGTTCTTTTAGAAATCTTGCATGAGTCTGAACTCTCGAATATGAAGCAAAATTCTCTAGATGCAGATTTAGCTAAATCATGAATAAGGTCATGCATTCTGAAAGCTGATCTATCATGTGTCGGTTGAAAGAAGACCTTGATACAAGCTCCTGATAGTACTTTTCACCCAGTTCTTCCATCTCCTTGATTCCACCTGATGGGATTAAAAAACCTTCTGCCATCCATAGACAGATTAGTTCCTTCTTTCCCAAAGGGAAACCTTTAGATAAGATTGCACAATAAGTGAAGCATTATTTTAATTGTGGGGTAATTATCCCAGCTGGTACCAATACTAGGCACTATATATCAATTTGGTACCAAGACTTTAATTTGAATCGATTTGATAACAAACGTACGCAAAAAATATATCAATTTAGTACCAACAGTCAAATTCCGACGTCCGAAGCTGACGTGGCATGCTGAGTAGGAATTTTTCGGGTGTTTTGCCCGCTCAGCGTGTGCCACATCAATTAATGACGCTGAGTGGCCCTGTACATGGCCGTGTTGATGCCTGTGTTCCCAACACGGCCGTGTTGATGCCTGTGTTCCCAACAAGGGCTGGTGTTTATGCCCGTGTTACTCTCTATGGTCGTGCTCCCTAAAAGCTTCTTTTTATTTAATGTTTGATGCATCCAACACGGCCGTTTTCGTGGCCGTGTTGGGAACACGGTCAGTGTTGAAACCAACACGGCCATGTTCAGCTTTCTCATGCCCATACTTAGCTCGTTTCGGCAACTTCTAATGTTAAAAGGACTAGTAGAAGACATCATTGTTGACACTAAGGACAATTCTAAGCAAAAGTATTAAGTAGTGCACTTTAAGTAATTACAAAATAGCAACTTGTATTAAGTGTGGAACACAAGAACATGACAAAATAATTAAAAGATTTTATGGTCCTCATCAAAAAACAGTGTTGACACTGAGCACAATAAACAAGCATGTGAAATCTGTCTTATGGACCACAAAAGCACCATCTGTCCTAAAAGAAAAAAATAAAAGTTCCTACATATAAACAAGTTCCTAATGTATTAAACAATCATAATGCCTAGCTAAGGCTTGCTGTTGTCTCCAAGACCAGCAGGCATCCAAGGCTTCTTCTTCTTTGAGGTTGCAGTCTCAACATTTGCTTTCCTCCGAGCCTTCTTAGTTGTTGTTTGCACCTTATCTTTCCGCTTTCCGAAATTTTCATATGGAGTAGGATTAGATCCAGAAGCTTTCTTTGATGCTGTTGAAAGAGATGCAGATCTAGGAGCCAGAAATGGCTTGTTGCCCTTGTTCTTCACTGTCTTGCCCTTGTTCTTCACTGTCTTGCCCTTGCCATTCTTCTTACCCGGCTGGGAGTCTTCATTCACTCCACTTGATTGAGTTGGAATATCACTTAGCAACTCATTGATGCTTCTTGTATTTTGATGAGGTCTTTGTGTTCCTGCAATAGTTTGGGACAAACTTGTCCAATGAAGATTAAAATCATCTAGATCTACTAGATGACTAGGTATGTCAAACTCAGTTTGGATTGACAGTGAAGGAGTTACATTTTGCACCTGCATTAGTTAAAGTAAATATACATTAGGTTATTACAAATATATTTAGTTAAGTAAATGAACTTATTATTGTGCAGTCCCAATTGGATCATTTTCTAAGTACTGGGCATTGGGGAGTTGGTCAGTAGTGTCTATACAGAGTTGGTCAGTAGGGTCAATAGGGTCATTAGGGAGTTGGTCAGTAGGGTCTATCTGGTTTGCTCTTCTTTGTACATAGTAAAACACAAAAATAATAATTTTATTATATTTTAAAGAAACCTAATATACAAAAGCTTGAATTGAAATTACGCTTACTTGTAATTTTTTCATCTTAGGCTGTTTTGATGTAGATTTGGCATGACCATGGTATCTCTTATTGTGGCCTTTAGCTCCACAAATGGTGCAAGTTATCACTGAGCCTTTTTTGGTTACTTTGCCCTTCTGTAGTACAACAGTCATCTCATCTTCTTCTAATCTCCTCTTTATAATAGATCTGCCTCTCTGTTTTGGTTGAACTAGAGCAGGAGGTAGCACATGTGGTGCTGTGGCTCTTGGCCAAAATTTATAGCTAGTAGTAGGGTTTAGCAAGTGGCTGTATGTTTTTAAATAAGTACTGACCTTGTAATAATCATCTGGATAATTCTCAGGATTATCATGCTTATATCATATTGCACACACTGCATGGCAGCATGGTATGCCAGTTAAATCAAACCTCCTACAAGTACATGTTTTGTCCTTAATGTCAACCACAAACTGCCCTCCAGGACCAACCACCTGAAACCTATCCCCCCCTGACCACTCAGTTCTGAACATCCAGCAGAATTCTTTAGACTTCTCTAACTTAGCTATAATCTTAGGACAATATTGACTGGTAGTTCGGGCTAGCACGCCACTAAAGCATTCATTCAACTTCAAGCATAAAAAGAGACATTGGGGATGTTTAAGAAATTCTTTTTGTGGGTTATTAATGGCTATTAGTTGGAGAGTTTAATTTGGTACTATGGTCCAAGACTAACCAGTAGTCATCCAAAAGTGTGACAGTGGGGGGTGAGAAAGCTGAACATGGCCGTGTTGGTTTCAACAGTGACCGTGTTCCCAACACGGCCGTGTTGGATGCATCAAACATCAAAGAAAAAGAAGCTTTTAGGGAGCACGACCACAGAGAGTAACACGGGCATAAACACCAGCCCGTGTTGGGAACACAGGCATCAACATGGCCGTGTAAGCGTGGACAGGGCCACTCAGCGTCATTAATTGACGTGGCACACGCTGAGCGGGCAAAACACCCGGAAAATTCCTACTCAGCATGCCACGTCAGCTTCGGTCGTCAGAATTTGACTGTTGGTACTAAATTGATATATTTGTACGTACGTTTGTTATCAAATCGATTCAAATTAAAGTCTTGGTACCAAATTGATATATAGTGTCTAGTATTGGTACCAGCTGAGATAATTACCCTTTAATTGTGATGGAAGATAAGAATAGCTCAATGTTAGTGTAGGAAGAATATTATCTTCAGCAAAACCCCACATATTGCTATTCAGTATATGCTCCCATTCGTCAACATCTTTTCTTCTGGAATGCACAAGACCTCCAAGTAACTTTGCAGCTAAAGGAAGGACACTGGATTTTCTCACGATCTCTCTGCCAATGGCTTCTAAATTTGGATATTCTCCCAAGTTTCCATCATCAAATGCATGAGCCACAAACAAGGACCAAGAATCATCTTGAGATAATTCCTTCAGATAATGAATTGGACCAGCACCCATGACTCTTGCTACACTCTCATTGCGTGTGGTAACAACAATTTTACTTCCCTTTGCCCCATGTTTCAAAGGTCTCCGTAAAATATCCCAGTCACTATACTTGTCATTCCAAACATCATCCAAAACAAGGAAAAACCTTTTGGCCACCAAGCTCTTCTTAAGCCCGAGCTGAAGCTGATCTGGAGTTGTAGTATCATATATCCCTTCCCCGATTGCTTTATAGATATCTTTTGTTACCTTCAGAACATCAAATTCTTTTGAAACATAAATCCAGCCTTTAAGATCAAACCACCCTTGCACTCTCGTGTCATTGTACAGAAGCTGTGCAAGGGTGGTTTTTCCGATCCCAACCATACCAACTATGGGAATAACACTCAGATCAGTAGTATTGCCATCATCAACTAGCAACTTGATTATAGCCTCCTTATCATCCTCCCTTCCGAAAATACCATATTCATCTAGGAGAGAAGTTGTCGGTATTTTCTGTGATGACAATTTTTGTTCAATACCCTCTTTCATTATCAAGCCAAGAGCACTCTTTTGCTTGACTAAATATTCAAGTCTCTCAAGAATCTCTTCTAGCTTTGCCTCTATTTCATCCTTAAAAGGACTAAGAAAAGAGAAAAACTTCCGAACCTGATCTTTGCTGCTGGTTTTGGATCCAGCTTCCAACTCCAACCGGAGAACTTCATATGCAATTTCATCCAGGCAATCGTCAGCTTCATAAACAACATCTTTAAGATCATTGAGCCATTGTTTCACAAATATATTGGTGATTTGCTTCTCCTCAGCATCATCAAGAATTCCATTTACAGACATCAACATGGTCTTTAACTTCTTTAGCTGTCCATTTTTATGGCTTCTGCTCTTGAACAAGCCAATAAACTCACGAGAAGCAATCCTGTCAAATAACACCTGAAGGAAAGCAGAGAGAAATGCTCCTCCTACTACTTCAGCCATAGAACAGAAATGTCAAGAGAAGATTTGCGTGAATGAGAGGATGTGAAGATGAATCAATGCAAGGCAAGGCAATATGGACATAGAGAAAGTAACAAAATAAAGAAAAGGAAAGCATTACGCGTTTGAAAACCAAAATAATAATGATTATAATAACTAAATTAATTAATAAAATTATAATTATGATTTATGGAAATATGTAATTATCCATTAAACTGAAACGTTTCCTTATGGAAAATTCCTAGAAACTTTTTGGAAATTCAAAATTGAGTTTCCTACTATTTTTCTTTTAATTAGATTACTTATAGTTTTTAAGAATGTATAGGCATCTTTTCTCAATATATATATAAAATGACAGTAAACTTATTTTTGTATGCTGAGTCATTATTCTTTTATTTTGGTTTGCTTATTTACCCTTGCTTTTAAGGGTAAAATTACTAAAATGCCCTTACCGACATATTTAATTATGAAAATACCAACCATGAAAATTCTCATTTAAACCCCATATTAAAGCAATTATACTTTTAGTCCTTATTTCAAAATTAATTGTCAAATTAATCCTAATACTTGATTAACTTAAATAATTAATTTGCTAACTATTTTTCAATTTAGCCCAATATCATTTGCTAATTAAATTTCCATTCTCCAAGAAATTCTTTTATAAAAATATTATTTACTAATTCTTTCATAACTTTCAAATATAATATTTAATTCATATATATATATGGGAAGAAAATTAAGTGACCAAAAATATAATTTATTTCTCAAGAAATTTACTTAATTAATTTCTTGAAAAATAAACTAATTAAATATAAAAAAAATAATTCCCTTATTTTATCTAGCATTGAAATTCTATTTTAAATCATTCTAATTAAATTAATTAGAAATATAAAATAATATTAATTTAAATAAAAATTTGTTATTAATTATTACTAATATTATTATTATTAAAAGAAAATTTCGGATATTACCGTGTGGATTACATGGAGGGTAAAGGAAATTATAAGGTGTTTGATGACGTTTTGCTTGATGGCATTAATGCCTTGAATGATCAAGTTCAGGTAGCTAGCTTTCACTTTGTAAGGAGAGGTGCTAATATAGTGGTGCATTCTTTGGGTCATTTTGTTGAAGAGATTAATGCTAAAAGGATTTGGATTGAGGAGGTACCTCCTAGTATTGAAATCCTTATTCCTCTAGATGTAAGCTAATTGTCATTTATCAATGAATGAAATTTCATTTTTTTTCTAAAAAATTGAGATTTTGTACACCATATGCATATGTACATGCTAATTACTTTGAATCAGTGACACCACTCTAATAAACTTGACCCATGTTAGTGATAGATTATCTAGGAACATATACATATGTAATTAGTAGTTTCAAATTGAGTTGTAATTATTAGTTTCAAATTGTGATATAACTGACATAATATATGTATTTTTTAACCAAATACATTAATATCTCTAAAGTTTTTACTAAAGAATAGTATTTAATTGTCATAGGTTGTCTTTAGAAGATGTAAATCATATGCAAAAGGACAAACAAATAAAACAAGAAAACAAGGCTACCATGTGTTCAGGAAAAAAAGGACTTTATATCTCTTAGCTCATTAAGATAACAAAATAAGCTAGCCATCAAAATTTAAAAGTACTGATAAGATAACAATATAAATATTCAAAATTTGAATCTCTCCACACGACTATCAATCAAATTATTATCATCTTTTGTCCGAGTCTTTCATATAGGGAATGTGTCAAGGAATTTTCTCAGAAATTCTCTAAGCAAGTTCGAATTTGCGAAGCCTCTAAAAAATAAATATTAAAATTCAAATGTGTTAGACAAATAACCTATATAATTTCTTTTTTTATTTATTTATTTTATCAATCAACTAGAGAAAGAATTATATGGAGCATAAGGCTATATCAAAACAAAACAATAAGGGACCATAGTGAAGCAATCACTAGAACTCTCAAAACAATATAGAAATAGAAAGAAATTACACACTTACACGTACTACTTGCAAATCATTATGATGGTGTTTATTCCTAGTTTAAGAAAATCTAAGAAATACAACACCATTGATTAAATAAACATATTAGCAATAAACCTTTTTGTTTTTAAAAAATTAGTTAAGTTCCAGTCTTCCAAATATAATAAATAATAGTTGTGAATTAAGCTAGATTGAGGAAAAAATCGTTAAGCAAGATATCTAAGTAATCTACTCCAATCTTTTTCTAGACACATTAGTGTGTTATAGAATATTACTCAAGACTTACTTGGAGAAGCTACATTTAACAACTGACAACTTTCATTATTAATTTGGCAAGATTCCATCTTAATTGACTAATTGTTAGTGTCCTCTAACTTGGGATGCATCTTCACATAAATCAATATCTATTTAGTCATTCCATTAAATATATAGAATTTGGTAAGCAGTAATTACTTATATGTCAACACACAAATCTTTGCATTGAGTTATAACAAAATTAAGAACACAAACTTAAAGGAATTAATCTAACAAAGTAACTCCACTAGGATCATGCAATAAGTAAAAAAATTTATCATTTCCCAACATATAATTCAAGAAAGCAACAATACCGTCAATAATACCAAAAAGAAAAGTTATTATGAGAATAAGTTGGTCAACGACTTAAAAATACAAGACCTGTTAAAACATAATTTGTCTATGCATTTTTTTCTCGGCTTGGAACAAGAACTGACAATTTCGGTTCCAGCTAGGGGTAGGCCAGTTTGAGCCTGTTTTTGGATTTGATCGTTTTCGTTTCATCTTGACTGTTCTAGTCCGATTTTGACCGGTCAAATTCCACTCCGGTTCTAGGCCCAAATCGACATGTGACCAGGACTACAATTATCCAATGTTTTATTTCTTATGAACATATATTGAACTATGAGCTATTAAGACCTTTAAAAAGATTTTGATAAGGTTAAAGGATAAAAAAAGGAGACCTGGAGTAAGTCATTTGTAAGGAGGAATAAGCTTTCTTCCAAGCTCAACATCAACAATCTTTAGAAAATTGCTTCTGTCTATGTCGCTAATAAACAAATTGCTAGGCTTCAAATCTCAATGTAAAACATCTTCAGAATTACAAAGTTCTACTTCGGTGAGAACGTGTCCTAAAAAATGACCGTAGACAAATAATAATATTATGTTCTCATAATATAGTATTTTGTTCGAGTATTATAATGAAAAAGTATAAAAAAAATAGCAAGTGCCTTTTTAATTATAACTGAACTTCAACCAATGATAATACAATAATAAACTTTTAAAACTCACTAACACTGAAAGTCGATCTCAATTGCAACCATATAAAGCCAAATAGACTAGTATCACAAGCTCAAACACATAACATGAGCATCATCAAAAAATGTATCCTCAAGCCCATCAACCAAACAAACTAATAATTTATAAATTGATCATTATTATCTATATAATTTTTAAGAGAGGCAGCTTCACTCTTTATTCAAAACTTTTTATATTTCTTTTTATATAATAAGAAATCTTAAAAATTATTTGTCAAAATTATATATTAAGGGTTATAGATGAGCTGCTAGCTGTAATTTATTTGTTGTAATATTTGATTCCTGAAAAATACTAGTACTTATTCCTATATAAATGTAGAAATGATTTTTCTACTCAGACCCTTGAAATCCATGTAAGGACACTTGTATTTGTATATTAATCGATTCATAAATTCATTTAAGACCAAATAAGATTCTTTATATATTGAAGCAAAAATATTCTTAAGCAACAACACTGAGTAGTGTTAACTTATGTAAGCAAGAATGTTCTCAAGCAAAGTCAAAAGAAGCAAGAACATATAACTAGTTAATAAATATAATATTAATTTGAAAATAAAAATAAGTAACACACAATAAAAAGTTATTGGATATCGTAAAGCCTCTCTACTCATATACCGAGTGAAAACATCATAAACACTCTCTTCCGCCTCTCGATCTTGATACACCATCTTAACCTTTTTTAAAGCCCATATACTCCCATCATTCTTGCAATTTACTTAATCAACTTACTATAATAACTTATTGCAACTTTATCCTTCTCAATTTGATACTGCTGATTAATAGTTCATCAGAGAAGTATTTCCAAAGAAAAATGCAATAGTACAACAATTAGAAATTTGGTTATATACCTCATCTTTCTTCATAGAAATCTTCTCTTATGTTTTATCTTTAACTCTTACATGTAATGTTTTCAAAACTAGACCACTGAGCGAACTTGTCAAATTCACTATTTAACTGGTTAGCTCGGTTGTACCACCAGTCTAATTAGTTTAATGAAAACTGATTATATTTTATTTATTATACTATAAAATAGTAAATATAATATACTAATAGTAATTTTTCAAACTTTAATAGTATACAACAAATTATAAATACTAAATTAAGTCCATTCATATCAAGAAGATCATAACATTTTTTTAGTTGTCAAGTCTATAAGTAAAATAATTTTAAAAAAAATTAGAATCATAAACATTAAAATTTAAGAAAAAAACTATTGCCTTTTTTTAAATATAAGATATTGACAAACACAAGAGAATTTAATTTTTGTTGTTATAATCTATTTCTTTTCTTTTTTTGTTTATATTTAATGATTCTTTTGTTTACAAATTCAAATAAACTAACCAATTTGTTTCTGATTCAACTTGTTCAACCTTATTCAATCTAGTTTAACCGTAAATATGGTTATAATAGACTATTGGACCGAGCTGGTCACTGATTTCCAATTGAACCGGTCGATCTAGTTCGGTTTTGAAAACAATGCTTGTTAGCTAATTTCTGCAACTTGAGCCAATACCATAAATAGAAAATCAAGTTAATCTATAAATGTATCTCAACCTAAAACATACATTTTAGAACATGTATTAATCACATTAGAATGCTAACAATTAAATGAATTCAACTATAATAAAAAAAAAAATCAGCTTATTCTGACATTAGAAAAACTCAAGATATAAGATATTAAATTGATATAAGCTAAGCGACAACTTTTAAAGTGTCAAATCTTTAAATCCAGGTATTAACGTTAACTTTATTTTATAAATTTTATAGTATTGACTATAAAACTTTAAATTAGTCAATTTATGATTTGTCATTTTAATATCTTTAGTAAGCCTTGCACATGAAAGCTCACTAAGATATGGACAAGCACTAGTATGAGAGTTGACCCTTAGGTTTGAACTATGAATTTTTGAGAGAGGCTCCAACATGATATTAGATTAAAGACCATTCAATAAATAAAAAGGTTGAATAGTTTTAATTTTACAAACATATATGAAGTGCATGATTTTGAAAAAAAGTGAATGGACAGGAAATGGAAAAGTTTTCAAGAAGAGAACAATGCATAAATTCCAACCTCTCAAAGTTCGAACAATCAGGAAGTATATTAAAGGAAATTGATTAATGGAAAACAACTTTCAAGGTTCAAGCCACTCATAGTTTTGGGCCGGTTCAAGCCCAATTTTGCGTTTGACTGGTTTTGAATACGTTTTGACTGAATTCATTTTTTTATCAATCAACTAAAAAAAATATTTTTTGACCAATTTCAGGTTTAAAAAGATATATTTAAAGTACACAGAATGTTGCTAAGATAGGTAGGTAAATGAGAATCAAGATTTCAGAAAGGCATATGACACCCTCGTAGTGTAAGCACTCGAGCCAATTCTCTATGTTTGGATTTGAGGCACCCATTTTCTTTTATCGAAGTGAAATACATAAAATCCAAAGAGTTAATTTTTCTTAGAAAAAATTCCTTGCCCAAGTATAATATTCAACCAACAACACCATACAAGTTTAAAAATGCACCTAACAAACTTTCATGACATCACGCTTATTTTTCTCATTGAAAATGGCTTCACCATTTAATCATATGAGCAAACAAACAACCTATGGGCCACATCTATAACCTTATCATATGTATCAAAACCCAAGATCATCTCTAATGCCATATAAGCCGGTGAATCCATCTAGCTTCCAACATTTATTCCAGTGACTTTAAAAGTTTATTATTTCTATTATCATTGGTTGAAATTCAATATCAAATAAAAAAAAAAAAAGGCAATTGCTATTTAGTTATAGTTTGTTATTTTAAAACTTGAACAAAATAATTGACTATGATAAGATTATTATATTATTTGTATGCTAGCTATTTTTAGAACAGATTGTCATCGAGGTAGAATAATGTCATTATAAATATCTTACATCAACAATTGAAGCCTAGTAATTTGTTGATCAAATTATAATTTTTATGTTGCTATATGCCTTACATTGATTGCTTAATTAGTTATAAGCCCGTTTTGGGTTTTTGGGCCTTTAGCCTAAATTTTTAAACCCATTATTTAAGGCTTTTAATTAGGTCTTGGGCCCTTATGTTCTTTTTTACTGGAGTTTTTTTAGTATTGATACATCTTTGTATTCTTATATAGTCTTTTGGCCCAATAAACCAATAATATCATTTAATTGTTAAAAATACACAACAATATAACATTAAAAAATTAAATAAAAGAAAAACCAATCTATAGATAAACAATAAAAGAGAAAACACTATGAATAGTGTTTACAAATCAATTTGAAAAAATTGAAAGACTAATTGACCATTTTCTTGCCAATAACGAACTCACAAAAACAGCGTGGCATGAAAGTATATTTTTGTTTGCATATATGCTGCACACACACTACAACCTCACATTCCTTTCCTCCTATGCCACATCTAGATGTCCAATGAATGAACAAAATAGTGCGCATACATGAGTAAAATTATCTTCTGTATACAAGTATAATGATAAGTCCTCCGTATATGGGTTTCCATATCATGTGTTGGATTTTTACTCTTACACCTTTAAATCAATCTTAAACAACAACTATTATAATAATAATAATAATAATATCTTAATCAAAACATTATCTTTCAATAAACTTAATAATAAGTACATATAAATATTTATGTTACTATTTTTAACTATATAACTCAACAGAGATAAGAGATGATGTCAAAGTCGACATTAAAATCATTAAGGTCAAGATTAAAAATTTATAAAATTTATATTTATATCTTTATAAGATCATAGTTTAATCCTTACCTCTAGTTTGTTATATTTTAGTAATTGTGTATTATATTTTTAAAAGGATTGATTAAAAATAATAAACAATTTCTTTTAATTATAACCGATAAGAATATGTAACAACGAAGAGTTAAAAATTCAAACTTATTCAAATGTTATATATCGCTAACATAACAAATATTTTACTTTGAAATATATATAATTATATAATAAATAAAAAAAATATAATTACATTTTATTTTATTTTTCTTAAATTTTGTTTAAAAAATAATGAGAAGTAATGAATATTAATATAATAAATATTTTTATATAAATATAACAATATTTCTAAAGAAACCATTAAGAAATAATAAACTAAAATACTATTAAAAAAAGTGGTGGTTTCGAGCACGCAACTAAGTGTCTATAACGACTACGACACTGCAATGCTTTTCAGCTTAATTGGAAATATGTTAATTAGTAATGAAGACTAGACTTTTTCCAATTATGTATGAAGCCCACTTAGTCTAGTCCAAATATAGGTTATACTTTGATTACCAAGTTTTTATCCTAAGTGAACTATCATTTGCACGTCAACACCCAATTAAGTCTTACTACGCTAAGTAAATCCATTAATTAAGTTTAAACATGGCAAAAGTTCACTAAGTCTATATGAATTTTAATTTAGGTCCCAATTACCAATATTTAACCTAATAGACTATGACTTATATGCAAAGGCTAATTTTAGCCTATGTCTAAGTATTCAGTTTTAATTTTTCAATCAAACATTATATATTTGTCATTCATTCACATAATAAAATAAAAAATAAGGAAAACATAAACCTAAATTATTACAACCCTTCCTATAACTAACAGGCTTGAAAATTATTAGTCTAAATCTAGAAAAGGTAAAAAATGAAAATAGGGCTCAAAAATCTCGAAACAGGTTGAATCTAGATGACAGCCGGTTGGGTGACCTCATAGAGTCGCTTGGCTCAAGGCACAGCCAATCAGCTGTGCATTGAGCCGATCGGCTCTACACTTCTACAGTAGGTCGATTGTGGTTGTTTCTCATGTAATCCGACACAAAATTCAATTTATATGCATAAAAATGCATAAAAAACTTGATTAGCAACATAAAAGAGGCAAAATAAATGCATAATTTATCAACTTTAAGATTACATGCATGTCAAATAAACTTATAGTAAATGAATTTCCTAATATGGCAATTTCTAATCATGCAAACCCTAAATAATTTTCACAAATATCATCAGTTTAGCATGTTGATCATTATAGGGCTCAAAATCTAAAAACAAAAATTATCTATTTCAAAACTCAAGAAACATAAACATGGTATACACATGCATACTCATGCAAAAACCTAGATTTAATCATATAAAAAATAGAAGAACATTAAAAGTAATCATATATAAATCCTAGTATGTTTATAATAACATAAAATCATAGAAAAGATAAAAAAGATGTGAATTTAGGAACCCTCAAGTCATTATCATATTGTGTAGATTCTCGAGTCTTAGGTTATGAGGTGGAGGTTTGATCAAATAATAGGTAGGAATACAGAGTATTTAGGATTTGTATTTTTTATTTTTCTTTGAGGGTTGATGAACTGCTTAATACTTACTTCATTCTATGTCAGTTGCCAAAAACAGTGCTCTTAATTATTAACAGTCATTCTTTAGTTGCTGAGAATTACTAACCCTAAGCTTAAGGCATCTCTTTCTATTTATAAATAAAGATTTAGGAAACCCTAAATAGCCTTCTTGATATACATTCTCAACTCCTGATAATACCTATAACTAAAAGTAAATATTTTGGACTTATTGGGGTCTTTTATCGATAAATACCAAATAAATCATTAAAAATCATTTTAAATTCGAATTGTTATCAATAAAAGGTTCTATAAGGAGTATTTTCACTAATTTTGGCATTTTAAATTAAAAGAAATACATGAAATGATGTTGGATTTTGAGTTCGAGACCAATCGGGATTGCATAGAGCTAATTAGCTATACACAGAGCCAACTAGCTCTATGTAAGCCGATCGGCTCTGTATCCAGCCAAATTGAGTTCGGGACCAATCGGGCTGCATAGAGCCAATTAGCTCTACACAGAGCCAACCAGCTCTATCTAAGCCGATATGCTCTGTATACAGCCGATTCAGCTATACATAGAGCATGTTGGCTCAGGGGGCCAAAGGTTTTGGAAATTTTTACGTACCTGAACTTTAAAAATCTACAATTTGACCATTGAAACTTAATTTTTTTCTATCAATTTAATACAAATTAATTTTAGAAAATAGTTTTTGGTTCAATTATTTACAACTCTAATTGGGATTTTATTGTTCTCAACCTCTTGAGACTCGAGAAAAGTAATAACTTTCATCATAGGGTTCTCTATAATTTCCACAATATCTAGATCCAAAAAATGGATGATGATAAAAGTCTTTTCAAGTAATTAGAAAATATCATTTCGTCTCTTTTATTAATCAATTGCTTTAAAAAAATAATTAATAACTTACCAAAAAATAGTAACAATTTAAGGATTAAAGAATCCAAAATATCATTTTAAGAGTACATATGCTAAACTTTTTTTATTTATTTTCTAATAGATTGTCAAATAAAGATAATTAGAAATAGAAGAACTAATAATAGATATTTTTATGATTAAAAAATAATTATTAAAATGTTTTAATCAAACCTTTTAAAAAACCCAATTTACAATTTTTAGAAATTATTTTAGAAATACAAGTGTGAAGACCATAATTTTTTAATTCTAGCATTGACAATTATTATCTTGATTTATAATCCAAGGCGATGAGCATTTTTAAAGACGAAGAATTATCTTAATTCCCTACATCTAATGCAATGAATACTTCTATTGTTGGGTCGCTACTTTGTATACCATTTGTAATGGACAAGGGTATAAAAAGTTTGCAGGCGTCTTGATTTCTCTCATGAAAAAAAGAGCCAGTTATCAGCAACCCTAATTTCTATGACTGCTAACAAAAAGATTTCTACAATAGTGTCATCTGAAGAGTTAAAAGGCGATGTTTTTCCAAAATAATCGTCAGCTAAAAAAATGTGTTAGATAATAAATTCAATTTAAAACAAAACTTATCATTACTTACATAATGAGTCTCGCTTAATATTAATTTATTTTAGGTTCTCTTAATAATCTATATTTCAAATAAAATTACATAATTTTTAAAACTAGTTACGTTGTATGGAATATTTTGTTTTAAAAACTTTTCATAGTGATATTTCATCATTGTTAATCATAATCCATAATGATTAAGCTTATATAGATTCAAATACATAAACTCTTAGGTAAAATAACAATTTAATTTTACTAGAGTTAGTGACATTTACACTATAATTTTTTTTCTTTTGCAAATTTCTTGAAACGTTTACAATATTTGATCTTTATGCATTTTGCTATATAATAGAATATGAAACAATTGTTGGAGAAGCATATATCTTTCAAACAGTATGTGTAACTAATATTTGGAATTATTTAACATTATTAACATTTTGTATGTTTAAATTCAATTACATTTATAATTTAATATTATTGGACTATGTCTGCAGCATCGGGCGGATGATCTATCTAATTAAATAATAATTCTTAACTATTATTTTCTAGTATTATAAACAACATAACCAAAAGAAGGAAAAAAAAATGAAGGTACAAAAAGGGCTTGAACACTTTAGTATTCAGCCACCCAAAAACACCATCACGTGTAACAATATTCAACACTCTATATTCCTTTGCAATTTTCTTTCTTAATACTTCAAATTTATTTCTAATAGGAAGCAACCAAAGGCTGACCTTTTTCCTTTTGATCCTCCATTTCCAAGAACTTTGCGAAAACTCCTACTAATGGTGCTGTATTATAGGTGCAGGCCTCAGTCTGCATATAATTACCTCTCTTGTCCATGAAATTATCTTGACAATCTGGTCCTCCAACCAATGCGCCAACTAAAACATTTGGGTTCTGCTCTTCCCTGCTATACCAATTATCATATCCTTGAGTGCACCCTATGAACCCTTTATTCTCTCTATATGACACAATGGAGGCTCCCCTGTGGTGCACCCTTGTTGGGTAATTAGGGCCATAACCCACTAAATAACTCATGTTCATTGGGTTTGAACCTAATATATAATCAACTTGAGATTTTGTAAAAGTTAGCATCTCTTCATGATCCACCAATCCTCCATGGCACTCGAGCTTCCGGTTCAAGCTCCGAAGGAAACCGGAGTATATGGTCAGAAGAAATGCCGCAGTTGAAACATATTGCATATTGTTCCATTGCCGAATATGTAAGAGACCGGCCGGAGTACGGCCCACATTATTGCTACCATTGTTTTTATTAAGGCATGAGCATATGTAGTATTCGGCCTTTGCTCGGTATTGCTCTACTATGAGACTATGTTCCTTGTGTTTTTCATCAGTAAGCAACTGCAATTACAAAATGACAAATAAAAGAACTATTTAGGATGGAGTAAATGTTATCATAAAAAGGCTAGCCACTTGTACCAAAGTCGAAAAATTTACACAAGGAAATCTAATTGTAACTTGACCGGCATGCCGAAACCTAATAAATTTACTTAGAATTTCTCTTTAAAAATAAAAAGAAAAGAAGAAAAAATAAAATGAAATTTGCTAAGCTAACAAAAGGGTGCAAATATTAGTTCAGTTATATGATCATGCAGTCAGTTATCAAACATGAAAAGCAAGGAAAAAGAAAGGAATCAAGCCATAATGAGCTCATCAATAACCATATAATATATATCCATGAAAGGCCAAGCAATGACTCTAGTTACCACATTTCAGTGATGCTACCCTTTAGTTGCATGTGCCCCAATCTCTCCTATTCCAGGTCAAAACAAAGGTTTTAATAAAACCCTTCTCAAGTCATCAAGATCTCTGCAAAAATAGTGTCTCTTGAAATAGAAAATTATTACTGCAATAAGTGGCCCAGGACAGCAGCAAGAAGCAGAAGCAGAAGCAGCAAAGCATGTCATGATATGTTGTGGGTCTATTACTGTTGTCAACAACAAGCTTATGCATTTGTGCCTCACCCAACAGATTACACCCCCCTCCATAAGGCCATTAATGTAAGAATGAGCCATGTCCATTCAATTAGTTTTGGTATTGGGACCCATTCACTGTGGAGTCAGGTCCCACCTAAGAAGATTGGACAAACCAATCACTTCACCTCTGCTACATTCATACGATTTGGAATTTGCATGAATTTTCCTCTTATCCCTCTCTACTCTCCTCTCCTCTCCTTTCTCTTTGGAACTAGCTCAGATATTGTTGGATAACTGACTAACAGCACTTTCTTTTTTCATTAATTGTAGCATATTAATCCTGATTCGGAGTCACAGAAATCCTGATTTTCGACACCAACTGAATTACTGCCATATGAAATAAACATTACCCATTACGGGAAATTCTTTTTTTTTAATAGATTTAATAGCGATCTGTCATTAGCTTTTTCAGTATGAAGTAGTAGAACCGACAAGCGAAGCATCAGTTGCACATGATTTTTAATGCTTCAGGATAACCTATTCTTTTCTCATCTTATACAGGGTAGAGGCATGGCAGTAGCAGTCTATATATACCTTAATTAGGGCTTACTCCATGTTAGGTGAGCTTTACAAGAAAGTAAAAGCAAAGCCTGATTTAAAGTTAAAACACAATATCATTCCATGTTTGAATTCTGGGCAAAAGGCAAATCCAATGAAGATCTGGGAGAACAGTACTTTGTGAAAATCAAATTAATGCCCCCCTATTTTTCAGATGTAATTAAAAAAAGAAAACAAAAATAGTAAAAATGTAAAAAGCAGGAAGAAGTTGTTTACCTTTGAAACCATGATTTGAAGGCCAGCATATTTAACATCCCAGCTAAACTCTGTTATGGCCCAACCAATCCCACCAAAAGAATGAGCCTTGGTAATAACATAATTCAAGTACTCCTCATTGTCGGTGGCCTTGTATAGCCACATACTTCCCCACAACAACTCATCCATGTATCCACTCACCGACGCATAGTAGCTCTTTACCACATTAACACTCGCATCATATTTACCTCTATGCTTATCTCCAAATTCAAACAACTACAATCCAAGAACAAATAAATAAAACATGCTATTATTATTTAGTCTTATTGGTAAACTAAAACCCATTAAAAAGAAAAGTGAAAATTGACACATTTTAGTACAAAGAAGACCCATATTAATTCCACCAATAATAATAATAATAATATAAGTCACCCTCTAATTGTGCCACTAATTAATATAATGACAATTTTAGTGGACTAAGTAGAGAGACAGAGCCCCCACAAGATCTGTTGACTCTAATTTGACTGGTGAGTTAAGTGTACCTGTTGAGCATGGTGCAAGAGCAGGTGAGCGTAATGTGGGTTTGTTGTTCTGAACACTATTGAAGCTGCTGCCATAGCAGCTGCAGCCTCTCCGGCAAGATCGGAACCGGGATTGTTTTCATCGATCCTATAGGCTTGCCGCGATGTTGTCATGTCCTCCGGCCGCTGCCAACAGTAGTGATCAGTGTCGCCATCACCCACCTGAATGCCATCACCAATGAATTAAATTTGAATCTCCTAATATACCGATTAAAAGAAAATGATTCAGAGAGACGGTCGTGCACACACGGCGGCAGTGAATTAAATTACCTCTGCCCACAGCACATTTGGGCTAGTATGTGCCTTCATGAAATAATCAGTGCCCCATTTGATAGCTTCTAATGCGTGTTCTAATTCACCAGCACGAGCGATCTGATCTCGAAATTCTATCACTCCCCAAGAAAGCATTGTAATAGTAAATGCCATTGGTAACCCGAATTTCACATGGTCCCCTGCATCATAATATCCACCCACTAAGTCCACCTATGCACCAAAAGAAGGAAAGAAAGACAAAAAGAACATCATAAAAACAGAGTCTTCAATAATACATAACACTTAGTTTTGGTAGAAGAATCAAGATATACTAACTCCTTGCTCTAAGCCATCAGTTAGGCCTGAATGGTCTCGCCAAGTGACACGCTGGTTGTAAGGTAAGCGACCCGACCTTTGTGCTTCGAAGTAAAGGAGGCTCTTTCTTAATGCATCAGCATAATCGAAAGAAAGAGAATGCGCAGTGTTGAAAATGGTGAACATAGTTAACACAAGTAGAGGACATTGTCGTGGAAATAATGTTTTGGGTTTTTGAGGTTTACAGTTGTTGTTGTTCTTCTCCTCCTTCTTCTCCATTTTTGTCCCTCTTTTCCCTCCTAAAGAGAGCGAAAAAGAGACGAGAAAACAGAGACAGAGATAGAGAGAAACAGAGGACTGCGGGTGTGTATTTTTGAATTGAATTGAATCGTGTCTTTGGCCTGGGTACTAGTCTATAAAATGTGTCACATGCATGTGACTTTCACATGAGAATGAATGTGAAATATTTCACTTTTCTTTTTTTCTTTTGGGTAATACAAATGCCTTTCACCTTCTTTTTCTTCCTATACAGCCGTGATATGTGCAACGGTTTCTTGCTTTTCTTATGCTAATTTTAGAAAACGCCGTCATCCCTGCAGCAGGGCTTCCTCGGCTCTTCATCCATTAATTAATAATCTCCCAAAAAGCTAGCCAGTGCCTAGTGACCCAACTCAGATTGCATGATTTTACAAATTTAATTTCTAGCCGTTGAATATAGGGATTGTTTGGTTTCGAAGAAAATAGGATAGATTTTATTTTTTTTAGATAAATATGGGATAGAAATGAAAAATTTAATTACTGATATTTGATTCATTAAAAAATCACTTCAGAACCAAAATGAAATTCATCTCAATGAAAATCACTCATTATTACTTCACTTATTAAATAAACTCAATTCTATAAAAAATAAATCAAACCAGTCACAAATATTTAAATAAATAAAGTTATATTCATATTACTTTTATATATTTATTACATTCAATAATAATAAATTAAATATATTTTTATTAATGTTAATGATAAATTTGAATTCAATTTTTGTTTTATACTAAATCAAACAGTACTACCAAATCGCATTCCACTGTATTCCTATTTCCATTGTACATTCTTATTTATAACCTCGAACGGGTCCTAATATCTTGTAGTGTAGGAAATTAGCATATCAACTTGTAGCAATTCGTTTCCTTATTTATTTTTAAAATATGTTATATGCTATATTAAGCTTATACCAAATATGAAGAGTCCTAGCTATTTAATATATAATTATATATATATATATATATATATATATATATGAATTATTGTGTGTATTTAGAATTGTATTTGATAAAAGTATTTAAATTAATTTTTAATAAAATTAATTTTAGAGAGAAGCATATAATTCCTTTTTTCCAAAAGCGGCTTTGATAAAACAATATATGAATCTATCTTTTTAGCATCTAATAATAATTTCAAACAGTTGTAATATAACACACATCATCTAATCCAAATAGTAAAAATAATTAATTCTCAATAGTAAACGTGAAAAATAGTTATCCCTATAACTCATAGCATAATAATATAATAGTTATTAAATTTTATATTTAAATTTAATTTAATTACAATATTTTAGTTTATTTTTCAACCATTTAATTTTAATTTTAGTTACAAATTAATCACTTTATCATTAAAAAATTAATATATGGTATTTCTATTTTCTTATTATCTTTTTTGTTGATTATTTTTGTTATCCATCGATCATTCACTTGCAAAGTGATTAAACTGATATATAATTAAAATTGAACGATTAAAATAAAATAAATTAAAATTTTAAAATAAAAATAAATTAAATACATACAAAGATAAGCAAACAATTCTATCATTATTCTTAACAGACAACGTAATATACCGCCGTGAATTTTCCAAAAAGAAAAAAAAAAAAAAAAAAAAGAACAACTAGGTTTTGGGTAAATGTTGTCTGTAAGGATCACTCTTCACTAGTGAGTGTCGGCTTAAAAATGCATATGTTGGAGCTATAATATTTTAGAAGTTTCTGAGAATTTGTGATTAGATGATCCAGGAGCAAGGCTTGGGGATGACAACTTGTCAATGGCAGATGGCAGGGCCTCTCTCTCTATATTATATAATATAATGCGGGTTACCGTAAAGTAAACTTTTGGCCTTAAATTGAGATTAAAGTAAAGACTTTCTGATTAGGGTACCAGAAACCAATGTCTCTATTCAAGAGATTTTGTTGACAGTGGCTCTGGCTCTTATTATTCTTAGTAGTTAGCTATTCTGAATTAAATATTCATCTGATGGAAGAATCGATCCTGTATAAGCTGTGGAATGTGATTCCACGTGCTCTCTTTTGCTAACATAATCTTAGTCTAGTATTATTTACGTAAACAATTAATATAATATAATAAAAAATAATTATAATTAGATCGAAAATTAAAATATTAAACTAATTAAACGATTAAAATTTAAAAATATAAATATATATATTTGAAATCTAATTCAAATGACAAGAACATTTATTTTTAGAAATAAGAAATTTCAAGTTTGAGTTGTCTTTTCTGTAATATTATATAAATTTTTATTTTTATGGTAAATATTTTACTTAATTTAGATTTTTTTTTTTATTTTTTATTTTTTAAAATTTTATTTATTTATTTAAAATTTAACAGATAATATAAATATGTGACAAAAAAGATTAACCCATGATTTCACAAGAGCCCTATTTAAAGAAATTAATAAACTCTAAAGACGTTTCAATTAAATTTTTTCCATGTAAATATGAATTTTATATGTAAAGAGACAAGCTTCTTAATTGAAAAAGGTAAGTATCGGTTTTTACATGAATCAACTGATTTATAGAGGAAATTAAAATTAGTTAATGTACTGCAATTCAATAGGAGATTATGAGATTTAATAAACCCACCGTGATCTCCGTATCATTATCACTCTTAATAGGAATCATGGAAGTAAGATATGTTCTTCACTCTTATATTTAAAAAATTTCAATTACTAATTATATTTTATATTTTATATTTTTTAATAATTCTATTTAAATTTAAAACTAAATATCTATATTTTTAATTTATTTCTAAAAATACATTTCAATAATAATTTTTAAAATTTTAAAATAAAAAAACTAACGTATCAAGTCAATTGTGCTTATTAGAAGAATAATATTTATAAACCGATAAAAAATTTATTATAAACTTAATAATATTGTCATTAAAAATCTCATTATATATCTTTTTTCACAAATTTTATATTTAAATACAATAGATTTTTTACTAACTTACTAAATTCTTTTATATATCAAGTTAATAAAATTTTAAAAATTATTATCAAAAAATATTTTCAAAAATAAATTAAATATTTATTTTAAGATTGTAAAAATTATTAAAGAAAATCATTAAAAATATAAAGTCTAAAATTTAATTAATAATTAGACTTATAAAAAAACATAATGACATAAAATATGAGATAAGATTTTAAACTACTTATTTTTAATCTAAATTTTGACTTTTTTCCGTCCTTTTGATTTTTAGCTATTGTTTGAGAAACGAAGAAATGTGGGGAAAGGAATGGAATTAAAGATAGGATTTGGAAGAAGTTTTTTTATTTTATTTTCCATTGTACATAAACCTGCTCTATATCTTGTTTGTCATTATAATTGGAAAAATTAAAACATAACTGAAAAGTTAACAGTTTTTATTTTAAATCATTTTCACCATTTGCCAAATTATACTCAACTATTGATTCTTTTTGTTACATGAATTTGTCTCTCTTTTCTCACTTTCTTTTGACAATATTTATATGTAAGTATGGCTTCTTTTTTTAAAAAGAATTTTGACCCTATATTTTATTTTTGCTTTTAATCTTTTAATGGGTAACAGAAAATTTGTGTAAATATAAATAGTTTTAGAGTGGGTGTGCTGGTCACCTCTGCGGTACTCCTACTCATATGTTGTTACGTTGGAGGGCAGAATTGTAAGAAAAGGTAGAGAGTATCAGTATAAATTAATCATGATGATGAAATTGGACCGACTCATCAGGTTAAAAAATAGAAAAAACAAAGTCATGGGTTTTCTTGATTACCCCAATCAATCAATCTAAGATGGGTGGTCCTATATAATATCATATCATAATCATCATCTCGAATTAGTAAAAAGCAACATAACTATGGCAAACCAAAGCAAAAAAATAAATCACTTGCATATCAAAAGTATAAACTAGTGCCAAACAGAATTGGTTTTTTAAATATACAAATGAAAGAGACGTCCCTTTGTTTTTCTGAACTTTTTCCCTGCTCCTTAGGTTAAAAGAAAAAAAAGAAAGAAGAGACGTTATTTTTTTGAGAACATGGTCAAACAATTGTCACTTCTTAGCTAAAAACGTCTCTTTTCTTTTGAAAAAAAGAATTATATGTATTGTATATTTAACTTTAAATTCTTATAGTCAAGATGTACTATTTTTATTTTTATGCATGAGATATTTATATTTATTAATTAATCACTGTTGGATACCGCTATTAATTATATTATTATTTTAAATGTGAGTGTAAATCAATAAGCTCAAATTACTCTAGAAAATCCACATGTACACATGTCTTTTTATATCTTCATCCAGTTTATAATAAGTTTGACATTTAATGCTGCTATTTTGTTACTAAAATATAACTCAGATAATTTATGACTTGAGTGAAGGATTTTATACAACTAAATTTTATCATGGGATTTTATAATAAATTTGTTAGAAAAAAAAATTAAAAAAGAAGAAACTATATTTGAGGTAAAGCTAATATATAAGTATTTTCCATTGATTCAATTGTTATTGTTAATTAATAGTCTTCTTCCTTTTTTTTTTTGTCATTTCAGAACAAATAATAAAATATTTATGAAAATTAATTTTGAACCACAATTAAATTAGACAACATGTTATATTTTTATGGAAAAAAGTTATTGAGGGGATAGAGCATATAAATATTGTATACTTATGGATATCTGAAACAATACTTAGAAAAGCACGAGACGGAGTTGTCCGACCACTCACTCCGGGAGCTAAATCAATAATGGTATTATGAAAGAAAGAGTGTATTGATTGTAGAAAAACAAATGTATCTGACATGTGTCACAATCCTTTATATAGGGACTGAAAATCTTCTAATACTACAAGGAGTAGGACTTCATGAACGCAAAGTCCTATAATCCTGTTAGGATTAGTTTTTCCGGTTATACAACAGAATCCTAGATTTGGTTGGATTACTCAGCTAGAATCTGATCATGACTTGGTCTCTAAGATTTTTAGTTGTACTTAGATTTGGACATACTCAACTTCGTGTTTTAGGCTGTAACAACTTAATATTTATGCTCAGTTGAATATTTTGAATTTCAAAAAGTTTGATAGGTGAAGAGATTGAAATATCTTCTAACGTTTAGTATGTCATATTTGTTATAATGAGCGTGATTTCTCATTTAGTGCTTCTCCAAATGACCATGAACTCCCTACATCCTAGAACATTCTTTTGATAACCTAAAGGTTATTTTGGTTTTTACTGAAATGTCATAAAGCTTTTCTTCTTCTCTTTTTGCATATTTTATTGTTTCTGCAAGTTGCTATCCTTTAAATCGTATTTTAGCCTTTTGCTTTTCTACTTTTTTGCTCTTTTCACGTTGTGCTATATTTTGCCTTCGCCTTGTCATATTTATACTATAACTTATCACTAGTAAGTTTCTTGTGCTTTTTCCACTCACTTCTTTTATTTTGGCTTTTTATTTTCTCAAAATTGTGGCATCTTGTTTTCGTAGAGTTATCTCAAACACGTTCTCAAAATTTTGTCTTTGAGTTTGTTAGCAAAGAGTAGCTTATCCAAACTCACTCTCAGAATTCTACTATCGAGTTTATCAATAAAGACGGGCCTTCCTCTCATCAAGAAGAGGCTGAAAACCTCGATTCTTCCCTTGAGAATAATTATCATTTTTATCCATCTATAATGAGCCTTTCTTGCCTGAGTCATCTCCAAGCACGATATAAAATACCTTTCGAGTTTGTCCTTAAAGAGTGTCCAAGCATTTCCTCAATAATACTACGCTTGAGGTCGGCCATATTATTCTCTATAAGGATAATTTGAAAACCGGTCTCATATTATCCTTAGATAGCTTTATAAAATTTGCGATTTTAGATACAAATATATTCATAGCTCAAAGCCATCTGAACTCTATTCGCCTTTTGTTGCTTTTAAGCAACTTTGTAAAAAATTTAACATTATCCCTGCTCCATATTTCTTTTCCATTTTTTATTTGGTTGCTCAGGCAACCGATTTTGCCTTCATATACCTTAGGGCCTACTTTGGCTATAAGATTTTAGAAGGTATTGTCTCCTCCATTCATAATTGGCGTGATCAATGTTTAGTTAGTTGGTCACTTTATCCACTTTAATAACCTTCTAAGAAGGTGGCATCTCCCCCCTCCTAGAAAACTGATGAAACTTAATACAAAAGAGGATGCATTAAATAAACAGACCTTAATGAGTGTTAGGAAGAAAGGAACTCTCTTCCAGTCTCTCCTCTAATTTCTCAGTACTTAGCTGATCTTGAAGCACCCGAACAAGAGGTTGAGCTGGCTCTTCAGGTATACTTACTTAGTACTTCTTATACGGTGTGGCTTTATTTTTCGCTCATTAAATCTTGATATGATTTGTAATTTATTTTTACAGTGATTGATTTAAAGCAGCTAAATAGGACTAAGGCTAATAAAGGTAAGAAAGTTATTGGCTCGGGCTTTGCTCCACCTGCTCCATGACCTAGCCATCCTAAGCTTAAAACTCTAGAGAGCATATTGGTTTTGCCTATGCCAACCTTGATGGTATTTACCCAGACTTTCGATCAATCTTTGGTGCTGAGCTCTCTTCTAGCTTCGATCTTCGGAAAGCGTCCTCGGTTAATAGACAAGGATGATTGTATTGAAGTGGAGATTCCTCACTCATCCACCCGGTTTCCTAATCCTCGACTCTTTGTTGAGAAGAAATATAGCATGACACTTATTATACAGACATTGCCTCTAGCTAAGGAACTCATAGGTCTGATCAGCTTCAGGTAAGACTTGAAGGAGCTGGAGAACGTTCATCCTGCTGATCTTCATGCTCACCAAATGTCTCTTATCTTACAAGTATACCTTTATTTTTTACTTTAGTCTTTGATTCTTTTTCCTTTTTTTCTGAATTAACACTTTATAGGTTGTAACTATTGGTAATGCTTGGAAGCATTATGAGAGGTAGTTAAGCGAGCAAGCTTCTCATGATCTGACTTGGGCTAAGATCACCAAGTATATCCTCCAAAAGTAGTGTGAAGACTTCTCTGCCAAGGAGAAGAGATAGGATTTTGAGCTTTGAGCTAATGCCACTACTCAGTTCAACATGATTGCGACTAAGAGAAAGACTTTCGACCAACGCGTTGCTGAGTTGGAGTTAGAGTGTGCTGCCATTACTTCCAAGCAGGCTTACCAGACTTTGATTAGCAAGAATCTTAAAGCTGAAAATAAGGATTTTTATGTCAAGCTATCCTTTCTCTTTAATAGTTATGAAGAGGTGATCATCAAAAGTAAGTTTAGTGATGTTGATATGAGCTTCCTTGATGACTTAGATATTAAGGAGATTAAAAACTAGGGTTGTGAGAAAGCTGCACAGACTCAGACTATTCTCGATAATAAGGATAGAGGGCAAGATGAAAATGCAGATGATGAGGTAACTTTAGGCTCTAATGTAAACCTCCTTCAGAAGATGACTTAAATGTAAATGGCAACCTTACTGAGGCTAGGGACATTATTAATAATGAGTCTCGAGCTTAAATATCTTTATAATTCGCTTGCTCTTTATCAATGAAATCTTTTTTTCTCATTTTCTCTGATTGCCTTCTTGCTTTTTTGGGGTATTTGTCTAAGTGTTGAAGCTCAGTTGCTTCTCTTGATTTTTTCTTTTCTTTGTATAAAATTTTTCTAAGTGTAATGACTTGGTAATCCCCCTTGATCGATATACCAAATAAAACTAGGCGAACTTCCATAGTCATTTTCTTGTCATTTTTTCATACTTAAGTGCAATACCTCAGTAATTTTTAAGCTTGGTGCATCTAAATCAGTGTCTTCAAGTGGTGCACTGATAATGTGCTTAAGTTCTCTATGTTGAGTTCGTGCACATAGATCGGTGTCTTTAAGATATGCATTGATAATGTGCTAAGTGCTCTATGTATCAACGTCTTTAGAATACGCATTGATAATATGTGTTGAAGTAATACTTTATTTGATGATGTAGCAAAAAACATATTTACACTTTAAGATGCTTTTAAGCTTTTCTGATCATTTATTAGTAGTACTTCTTAAGTACCTAAATATTCCATGACCGAAGAAGCTCTCTACCTGCCATGTTTGTCATTATGTATACTCATTCTTTTAGTAATTTAACGATCTTGTATAGGCCTTCTTAATTGGATTGCAATTTTCTAACACTGGCTCCTCCTTTACTGATGTCAGCTCTTCTCATTACATGCTCGCCTTTTGCGAATGACCTGAGTATGCCTTTCTTATCATGGTACTTAGCCATCTTGTGCTTGTAAGCTTCATTCTTTATGTTGACTTTTGCCTTTTTTTCTTCCAACAAGTCCAAGCATAGCCTCATGTAATCCTTACTTTTCTTTTCGTCAAAGCATTGTATCCATAAGGTCGGCATTCCCATCTCAACTGGGATAACTACTTATGCTCCATTAGCCAATTTAAAAAGTATTTCATTAATTGTTATTCTTGGTGTTGTTCTATACGACAAAAGAACACTATAAAGCTCTTCAACCCATCTGCCTTTTCTTTCATCTAGCCTTCTTTTGAGCCCTTAGAGGATTATTTAGTTTGTGACTTCTGTTATCCCATTAGTATAGAGATGAGAAATAAAGGTAAACCTTATGTTGATCTTCATCCGGATATAGAAGCCCTTGAAAAGGACTACATTGAACTTATTCAAAAGATTTAAGGATTAAATTGGCTGTAAAAGTTTAAAAAAGCCAAATTGAACCTGACTGCAAAGTTTGAGGGAAAAACTTAACCTTCTTCTCTTTTTAGTGATAGTCACCACAGCTTCTGCTTCAACCCACTTTGTAAATTTGTACGAGCTTTTTTGCTTCTTCATGAATGGTCAACCAAAAATACCCTTGGAGGTTGCTTTTCTTTGCAATGGTGCTTATTACTTTATAAGCTTTGTAAGTTCCTTCGTGAATCTTTTTGAGGATGTATTCCACTTTTCCATTTGTGACACATCTGGAGTAAGGATGAGATGGAGACTTTCGGTATAGTATACCCTTCTAGAAAGAGTACATGGTTGAGGTATTTATATATCTTGGTTGTTGCATTCTTTTCCTCTAGGAGCTTTCGCTCTTCAAGGTATTAGATGATTTCCTGCATCCATAAATCATATTCTTCAATAACCAGTACTTCTTCTTTTGTTATATTGGCGCTTTCAAGTATGTAGAATGACACATTGTTGCTCGATTTGCCTTGGGAGGCTAGCTTGGCTAGGCAATTTGCCTATTTATTCTCATCTCGCGGGACTTGGATTATACTCCATTAGCATCCATTGTCTTAACTTCCTATTAACATATTTTTTGAACCTTAAGGGTTATTAGTTCTATTTTGATGGTCATAAATAATTAAGGTTAACTAACTTTTTTTGAGTGTTTATGTGCAAGGAAAGGAGTTTGATTTTTCTACGTCAGGGTAGATTCACACTCGTGAAATTTTATTCACGGCTATAATACTCTATTTCCAGCCTTGAAGAAAAGTTTCCAGCCATGAAGAATTCATAATAAAAAGGACAGTAGCGCTCACGGTTTCTTTTTCATTCATAAAAATGAGGATTCATGGCCATGAACCAAGTTTCACGCCCATGAAGAATCCTCTCCTCCCAACACTTGAAGAAATCACAGGAGAAGTCATGGCCAATATTCCTACTTGTGAAGCTAAAATTTATGACCATGAATAAATCTTCTTAGCCGTGAAAGAGAATATTCCAAGCAATGAAGAAAGATTCACGCCCATGAAAGATGTCAACTCTCTAAATCTTCAAAAATCACAGTAGGGTTCACAGCCAAAGTTACCAATTATGACAGCCGAGGTTCCTAACCATGAGCAAAATTTTTCAACCGTGAAAGCAGACCTTCCTAGCCATGAGCATTTGCTCACGCCCATGACAGGTTTCAATTTTTTAAATCTATTTTTCGCATTGAGGCTTCATGGCCGTGAATGATTCTTCTCACCCATGAAGCTACATTTAAAAAGATTGTTAAAACGATTATATTTGTATTTAGTGAGAGTACAACAATCTATTTTACCCAGAATTATTTAAGTTTCATTTCTAATAGTTCTAGGTCAAGAAAGAACATTTATTTTGAGCCCCCCATTTGTATTTTACTCTCAAAAATCTTAAAATCTTCATCTTTTTCATCTTGTATTAAAAACTCAAGATTGGGTTTGAATCTTTGAGTAGTTGAGTAATTAATTCTTATACTCAAAGCTCAAAAGGGTTAGATTGAGTATTTTTTGTAAGGGATTAACAACTCTTATAACTAAGATTAAAAATTTTAGATTGAGTTAGAATATGAGCCTAGGAATTAAAGTGTGAGCCTTTAAGAAAATACTTAAAATTGTTCTTAGCCTTGTATAAAAATATAAATAAAGTTAGGTTGTAATTCTATTTGATAGTGGAAATCTTAAAGGAATTATTGAAGAGTGGATATAGAAAAGTGTTGGTCGAACCACTATAAAATCTTTGTATAGTGAGTTGTGCTTGATTACTTATTTAGTTTGATTTATTTTTGGATTTTTAATTCCAACCAATTTACCCCCACTCTTGATTGCTACTAGAATTACAATAGTCTTTGTCTAATCTATATACTTCGCAAGGTGAGGGTCTTTCACCTAAAAAAATGTCCACCGTTTTGGTTGATTACCAGCTGTGAATCACCGATGATGCTTAGATGCCCAGCTTAGGCTATTAGTGTGATCCCTATAAAAATAAAAAGTATAAAGAATAATATCATAAAAATAAATATTCATATGTAATGATACAAATTGAATATACAACTATAAAAAAATATATTGTAATATAAAATATATTTATTTTGTGCCTATTTAGTAATTCTTCTTCCATATCCGTATGTACATATATAAATTGGTTCTAGATATTAATTTAAATTGATAAGTCAACATAACAATAGAAATTAACATTAAAAAAACATAGATAAATTTATTATTGTATTATGAATAACAATAAAAGTTGTGTTTAGTAAATAAAGGTATATAATTTAAAGAGGATAATGTTAAAAATTAACAAAGAGGATATATAAAAATAATATCACCAGTTGACCAAAAGCTAGAGGAGTTTATCCTATCAATTGTTATTTTAATTTGAATCAGCTACCGGCAACTGATATTAAATTCTTATCTAACAGGTTTTGTTAAGCTATTGGGTATAAATCGGCTAACATCTAGTCCCAATAGCTTTAACCAAACACTCTCTTAATTTATATTTTTATTATTAATTTTGTAGATAATTATAAAAAATATTCTTCATTTATTGATATAGGTGTCATCATATATAATTAACTTTCATATCTTTTATTCTAAAATTACAACTTTTATAGAAAATTTAATGAAAATATTTAAAAAAAGTGATATAAACTAATTAAATTAACTAAAAACATCTATATTCTAATTCGCACAAGAATTTAAAATAGACTATTAAATTAGAACAGAGATGATATATTATTGGCAAAGCTATTAGTTAAAAAATGTAGGGTAGCCATAGGCCGGTTCAAAACGAATTAGAATTGAACTTGAAATCGGTTCAAAATTGGCCTTGAACTGGTCAAACTCGGAATCGAGCTCGAACTGGCGTGAAATTGTGGAAGGACGGTTTAAGGTCATTTTCCCTTTAGATAGAACTAGGATTTACGATTTCGATTTCGAATATGTAAAATTAGAAATTTAGTTAAATTAATATATAATTAATATAATATTATATATTTAATATTTAATGATTATATAACTAATATTTAATAATAATTTGATTAAGTTAAAGCTTTTTTTTTAAATATGTTGGATTAAATGTAATTAATACTTAATGATTATATAACTAATAATTAATAATAATTTGATTAAGTTAAAGCTTTTTTTTAAATATGTATGAATATGTTGGATTAAATATAATTAATAGTTAATGATTATATAACTAATATTTAATAATAATTTGATTAAGTTAAAGCTTTTTAAAAAATAAAATATGTATGAATATGTTGGATTAAAATTATGAATCAAAACCAGTCAAATCTGAACTGGCCCTAAACCACCCAAAGGGTTATTCCAGTCTAGTTCCAATTGCCATGGAACCGTAAACCGTCGATTCGAATCAAAACCGACGGCTCCTAAACTGTGGCTACAAAGTAAATATTTTATAACATCTTTAATGTAAGTTTCTGAATTAGAAAAAAATAACTCTTGTAATACATAACTTTTCCCTTCTCCAAGTCTTGAGTAACTCTTTGTGCATGTAGCTTATTTGACTTAAATAGGTACTTAATAAGTTCTAGTTGTGTCGATCTAAGAAGACCGATTAGAGTGTTTCTGGCAAAAATAGCTTCTCCGTATTATTTTCATGAGGCGAAGGCTACTGTATTAATTACTCATCTAAGTTGAGTTGATTATTTATTTTTCCATTCTCGGATTTCTATATAGTTAAAAGATTGAAAATTAATAATTATAAATAGTATTAATTTTTACATTTAATTTTTTTTAAGATTTTTTAATTTTAATCATTAATTTTATTAACATTTTAATTTAGTCATTTTACAATTAGAAATGGACACATACAATAATAGCCAATATAAAGCTTAGCTTAAGTGGCAAAATCGTTCACTCTTTGAAAGTCAGGGGTCTAGAGTTTAAATCATTTTTTATGCACTAAGTGAGTTTTTACTTTTATGGCAAGTGTAATAAGATGACTATATCTTGTTGTATAGTTCATGGCTTGTTGATTCCCAATGAATAAAAAAAAAATTAATAACAAAATGATTAAAAAATATATTATATAATAATTAAATTAGAATTAGAATTAAATAATTAAAATGTAACAAATTAAAAATTTATAATTAAAATAAAATAAAGTATAAAACAGTTGTATTATTATTATTATTATTATTATTATTATTATTATTATTATTATTATTATTATTATTATTATTCGATAATTAGCTTTTAGGTTCTGTTTTAAGGTCTTGGTATGGTACCTCCGTTTTGGTCTGTTTCATACCGTCGTTTGCTCAATCAATACGTTTCATTTTGGTACACTGACGCACTAAAATTGTTACTTTGGGTTTGAATATATTTATGCAAGTTAGTAAAAGTAAAAAATGAAGCTTTTCATCATTATCATTATCATTATCATGATAATTTTCCCTCCAAATCACCCATCTTAAAACAGCAAGGGAAAAGAAATTAAATATTTCCCGCCAGGAAAAACAGAGAATTGCTTTGGGATTGGCAATTGGCATCCATTATCACCTACTTACTACTCATCAGTTGACACTTTGTATTGTCGGTGCTACCTCCACGTGTAAGAGACTCAACCGTACGGCTAGCCAGCTTCCTCTCCTCTGTTTGCGGCATTTGGTTGTTCAAAAAAGAAGGGAAAAGAAGGGTGCAGCACCGGTTCAGCCGGTAAAAGATTTTGATGCACTGGCTCTCCGGTGGACCTGCCCTGCTCCCTCACCGACATCTTAATTCAAAGTTTTTTGTGAATAACAACAAAGCTAAAACTAGATAGATTGCATCCCTATATAAGTTCGAGGCTGCTGTTAATGGTTGATGTATTTGAATATTAACGTTTGAGCATTTGTTTCAAAGGTCGTGTCATGTCACATTAATAATTATTATATTTATCAAACCTGTCTAACTCAAAATATGTAATTGATTTTTCAAAAATATTACTAACCCTTCTGCATTTCATTTCATGGTGGGTAGGACAAGAACACATAAAATATCCGTCCATCTAAAATTATTTAAATTCAAATTTTATTAAAGTATATATATTCGAACACATCTTAAATTTATTTAAAAATTATTTTATCATCCAAATTTGTCTCAAATTTGAATAGAAATATCTGTATATTATCCGAACTGGATAAAAACTCGTTTATTATATATAATTAGTAAATAAATTTTATAAATATTTAAATGAGTAGCGAATATCTTATTCGTTAAATACCAATTTACATAAATATTCAAATGATTAAATGGATACTCGTTTATGAACCCGTTTATAATAATTAAATTCTAAAACATATTATAAAAATTAATTAAAATAAAATAATTACAAATTTTAAACCATGTAATTTAAAATAAAAATTTATTATTTTAATATCTCTTATTGTTTTATTTTATACGTGTGTATATATATATATATATATCATTTAAACGGATATTAGATACTGGATTCAAGTACTCTATACTTGTATCCGTTAAATATATAAGTTTGGATAGCAGGTAAAAAGGTTCAAACCCAAATCCAACACGAGTATTAAAATTTAATTTTAAATTCGTCTCAAATTCGTTTATAACTACTTGTATTTGTCATATTAGAGTTCAGGAGGATCGCGTACCCAAAAATACTCATCCGATTGCCATCCCTAATTTTGATGGTTTTTTATCTATTTCTTTTGTCCTAAAATATAGTTTTTCATTTTTTTTCTAAATATTAGTTCAATATTTAATTATCAAAAATATTTTTTATTAGTTGATATAAATATTTTTCACATAATATATAGTTTAAGATAACAAGTAAAGTATTTTAGAGTATTCACTCTAATCTTATCCCAATAAAAAAGATACAGGTATAAATTGGGGCTAAGCACAAGACTTGAAGATTCCAGACTATACTAAAAAGCCAAACCATAAGTATCTAGAATTGAAAATACTTGTTAACTATTTGACTCTAGAACTGAAAATATTTATTAATTATTTGACTTTCTCTGAACTGATCTTACCAAAATTCTTTTTGGTACAGTTATGGATCTCGTTAGTTTTTCATCCCGAGGATTATACTTAACCATCCCGTATGATAAAAAAAACCAAAACTAGGATTAATTTAAATTTTATTTATTTATTTATATATATATATAATTATTTTTATAATAAATAAGTTCAATATTAAGATCAAACTTAAAATCAAATATAAATTTTTTTTAACAAATACAAATCTAATAATTCTATTCTAATAAAATATAAGCTCATTGGACCAAACCTAAAATAGAAATACTAAGTATTATATTTATTATAATATTTATTATTCTCTACTTTTATCTCAATTTTATAAGCAAAGTTTCAAGTTCACATCATTATCATCATTTAATTAAAAGATAAAGGACCTAAATTTTTTTAAATCTTAATAGTGAAAAAATTATTTTCGAACCAAACAGATAAAATTATCAACTTATGTTAATGTATTGCTAATATGACATTAAAAATATTTATAAAATAATTCTTGGTAGTAATGTGTCTTTTAATAAATCAACATTATGTTGAATTAGAGAGGTCAAATGAAATGTATTTATCAGTTGAAAAATAAAATATTGCAAATATTCAACTTGGTGAATTAGAATTATTAAATATAAATATTTATTTAATATGTAACTTCTTATTAGCTCGGTGAATTGGAAACAATTCTCTATTAAGTAGTTGTCGAATACAAGCATTACATAATTATAATGATCTTTATTTTTATTGTAGATAATCTAAATTAACTTCAGTGCAATTGATTTAAGTTAAAAGAATATTTTTTAATTATTTAAATATAGAATATTTGAATCATCATGTACCGAACCGTCCCATTAGAACTGAGTCTCAGTGCTGAATCATTCTGAAAAATTGATAATGATTTAGGACGAAATTTTTATGCTACAATATGATTCCGAAAATTTAATTTTGAAATCTCCGACATTTGGTATGGTATTGCAGATTTTCAAATCTTTGAGTTTCTCGAACTGTGCTCATTCCTATTACAAATATGGGTATAAGAATTTGATACTTATAGGGTAGAAAATTAATATTTATGACCTATATACGAGTAGGAATAATATATCAAGGTCACTATCTAAATCTGTTTCAAAAAATAGATTAATATTAATATTATAGGTTTAGATTTTTTTTATTTAATAGAAATTTATAATTTATTAGAAATATATTGACTTACAATTTATTTTTGTGTATTTTTTTAATGTCATACATGTTCTTATTAGCATTTTATCATATTATTATTAGCTGAACGCATATGTGCTCCTTGAACTTTTCGAAAATATCATCTGGCCACTTGAACTTTCATTTGGTCCTTATAGCCTCATGAACTAGCTATGTGGAACCACTTAACTCCATTTTATTATTAATGATAATGTTTGTAAGATAAGCGTATTGATATGTCATCATAAATGATAAGTGTACAAAGAAAGCTATAAAATAAGCCACAAAAGCAAAATGCAACATCTTAGAAATCCTAAGTCCCTAAATTAACACCCAAAATCAAATCTTCAATAAAGCTACCCTAAATCCTTAAATGTACAACAAAAGTTCTTCATACTAAATATCCAATCCTATTGCAAATCGATTCTTCTAAAACTTTTGTTACAGGTTGAGTTTGGATTTATGGATACAATTGGAGGTTTGATGGTTCACAATATATACATTCCCCTATTTATTTCCTAGTGCATAAGAACTTTAATGTGTGTTAAAGAAAATGAATCATTTGTTAAAGAAATTGAGTAAAGTTGTGTGATAGTGCTTTGAGTAGTGTATTTGATGTTTTGGTTCCTTCCCTTATTTTATTCTTTTTTCTTTGTCATGACAATATGGAGAAATATATGTGTAAGATATATTCATGTTTTTTCTTTTATAAATAACTTTATTTATAATGGTGGAAATGTTAACATCAATAAGAACTATGAGGTTGATAGATTTAGTTTGTTTTGAGTTTTCAGGTGTAACTAGGAAGTTAGGTATATTACAATTGCAGGATTCCATGAGAGAGTTAATAATGGTGTTGCCTTTCAGAAATGATAATGACATTATATAGAATGAGTTGAAGGGTTAAGTAATGGAGATATAGTTAACATTTTTATGGAACACACTATTGATGATCAAATAGTAAACTAAACCAGGCTCAACCATAAATAAAATATGATACCAAACATACCTAAACAGGGCCCCAACATTGAATCTAGCCCAAACCCAAACCGTACTGTAAATACAAATCCTACCCTACCACCTGCCATAACCCAACTTATGACCTAAATGGTTTCCCAAACTCTAAAGTTAATAAAACCCATACTTTTGCTTCATTAAATGAGGAATATTACAGTAGGTGGCAATGCATATATTAATGAAGTTGTGCATGCTATTAAGGAATCTAGTAGTGAAGAAAGTAGTAGTAAGGAAGAAAATCCAATTAATACTAGTATAGATAAGGTAGATTATGATGGAGATGTTGGCAATGAGATTGATGAGTTAAAGTAATCTAAAGAGGATATTAGAGAATTTAACATGAGAAGGGGTAAGCAAAAACATTTGCAACTTGTAATGAGATCCTATTAGGTGAAATATAAATTAATATTAGATATGAATATATTGCTAGAAAAAAAAGGGATGTAGGCTTAGTTAGGGGTGATGAAGCTTATTATGCTAGTTCAAATCTAGGCATTAATGATGAAGGTAAAGAAGTCAATAATGATGAACATCCACCAAGGAGCACAAACAATGAGAGAATTAAGTATGATCATAATATTGAAATTCTAATATGGGAACCTGACATGATATTTGGGAATGTATACCAACTTAGGAAAGTTATAGCTAAATATGATATTAGTAAAGGCATTGAGTTGAAAAAAGGGCCAAAAGATATGTATAGCGTTAGAGTTAAGTGCATGAAAACGGTTGTCCTTAGTTACTATATGCTGGGATTAAGGAATCTACTAATGATTTCATCTAAAAAAGCTACAATCTAATATACAGGTGTTATAGAACAAACAAGAATAAGCTTTACAATTCAGAATACAATTGCAAAGTATTTTGAAGAGATGATCATTTCAAGTAGGGATTAGGTTGTTAGAATTAGTTGATTTAGCGAGGGATAAATTTAAAGTCAAAGTAGAAAAAATATTGTACAAGAGAGCAAAAATGTTTGTATTAAAAAGTGTGATAAATTATGATGTATAAGAGATTAAGAAATCAAATCCAAGTTGTAAATTATGATGATAAACATGAGCCTGGTAAGCCTTTTGATATGTGTCATGAGCATCAATATTAAATTACTGATCTCATTAAAACTATAGTAGAGGCAAGTCTAGGTTGAACTCTAGATATTGATTTTTACTAATGTTATTAGAGTAACTATAGTTTGAAAACTAAAATAGAAAAGGGTCTTATTGAATATGATTGAAAAGCAAATTGAAATAAAAACTAAGAACAAAATAATAAATAACTTCAATCTAAGGAAAATTGATTCGATTGATTTTTCACATTAATCATTGACACCTAGATTTTCTATTCCATTATTAACTACTTAGCCAGAAATTTATCTCAAGCGAGAATAGATCCTAATCTCCCCTACACAAGTTAATTAAAATCTAGCATCCAAATTAACCATTATTCCTAATTTACTTGGTATTAAGCAATCCTTATATAATTAGAAATAGTATTAAAATCCCACTAAGCCGATTAATAACATATCAAATGATGATTAATTAAATTATTCTTATTTTTTTTAGATAACACGTAATCTAATTGCTTTTAAGTTAAAATTCACAATAATTAAGGATTATGATTTCAACAAAGCATTAAATCGCTATAGATCTCTAACTAATTGACTACTTAATTAAACATCTAAGCAATCATAAAAAATTATAATAAAGAAATAAAAGATAATTAAAACAAAAATAGAGTTTAGATTAAGAACCCTGTCTCGCAATCAATACGAAGATGTTCCCTTGAATTGAAATAAAGAAATTAGCCACATATAGTGACTAGAAAATAACCAAAAGATGAAAAAAAATTAGTTTAGCTACTGTTCTAAATATAAAAGCTACTGTCAAAGATACTAAACCCTAAGTTATAATGATATATTTATGGGACAATATAAGGAAAACCTAAAAGATAACTCATTAATGTGTCCCTTTCCGTTTTTTACTTTGCAGACTGTTTTAGGACCTCGTAGAAATTAAATTTAGGCTTATGTTTTGCATAAAATTTGTAGTTCTTGAAGAGCTGTTTATTTTAGACTTTTGATTGACCTTAATTGGACCTCTATAATCCTAGATAAAGCCTAAAAACTGAGTCTAACCCAAACAGTAATGGAGTGCACAACATCTGACTTCGACCCATCTCATATCCGTAGCAACTTGATATGGAGTTCTTTCATAAGAATTATAGCTTCTAAAGTCTTTTACAAAGTTTATAAGATCACAAAAAAAAAACTAAATAAAGTTAATGCGATCAAATTTGCATAATGCTAAAATTTACAATTTTCTTCGAATTAAGCACAAACTCGTTTAAATCATTTCCACATACATAAAATAACCTAATAAACTCTTTTAAACTGAAAATCAATATCAAAAGCTAAATGTAAAGAGAATAAATTATTTACTATTATGTTCTTATTACCTCTATTCAAAACAGTTTAAATTGATCATCTGAATCAAACATGTTGTTTGTTTTCTATAATTCTATCCGACTTTGTTTAATCCTGAAAGTATTCTGCCATGATCCTAAAGTAAATAGTGGGACTATAAATTCTTTAAACATACTAATACATGTTTTAAGCTTTCATTCTTTCATTATTACCTTAAGGCCAAAATTCATGAAGACTGAAGAGTACTTCATAAAAAAATAACGGTACCCTAAATCTTTTGCATTTACTTTGTAAAGAGGGTTTATAAAAATGCATCTCCCTTCTAAGCAGTAATAAATAAATTATTTTATCCTTAAATAAATATTTTTCATCTTTCCTTTCCATTAGTTATTTCTAAGATAAGTTTGGTTGCAGATTAAAGAATATTAATAATCAAGGGATTAAAAATTTGATCTCTTTTATCCTTGATTGGTAGACAAGTTTATTAAAGGGTTACTTGTAATGTATTTTTGTTAACCATCTCCCCTTAAGTTAAAAAGGAATATAAGTAAAGCAAAATCATTTAATTTTTTGATTTTATATTATTATTAATTCATTTAGATAATCTGAATTTATTAATAAATCAATTTATATTATTTTCTTAAACAGCTTATATTAAGTAACAAATTATAATTATTACTCCTTATTTTATAAATATTGCTAGATAACATTAATAATTTTAATAATTAAATTTGTAACCATTATACTTTTAACTATTATTTAAATTAATTGTTGGCTTTGTTTTCTTAACCCCGATCCAAACTCATTCTTATAGCTACTAATAAGAAAAAGAAAAATAGCAGTATTTTATTGATGTTTTTTTTCATGATCAATTCACACTCTTTCTTACTTTGAATGATACATTTATGTGCCAATGCCATTATTCTTTATCTCAATACTTCTGCCACTCATTCATATTAAACTTTATAGAACCAATTTGCTCATAAAAGGAATAGAAATCAAATTCTGAGATGATATTCCATTGAAAGATTATTTGCAACATGTATTCTCCTCTGTATTATAAAATTACTATTGATTATGAAATCCTTTTTATTCCCTCATTATTCTATATCAATAGTAATTTTACCAATCGAGACTTTTGATTTAAATTTATATCTTTTTCTTCGCCACTTTATTTGAATTTTCTTAAAGATTATCACTTTCAATGACTATCTCGTTTCTTTCTTTTTTCTGTTCTTCTTTTTCCCTTCTTGACTGGATTGCAGACAGTGGCAAAATCACGTTGGGGGCATTGGGGCAACTTTTTTATGTATGCCATTTTTGTTTCTCAATTTTGCCTCATTTAAAAAGTATGTCTTATATTCAAGATTTGTTTCTTGTTTTCTTTTCTTTTTTTTCTATTATAGGAAGAAAAGAAACTTGCCCTCACTCAATGGACATCCGATTAGCCCCTGATTGCGGACATTGTTTACATTTCCTATTGTACATAATGAGATTTTACTTGTAATATTAAAAGAGATACTTTAGGCATTGTCATTTTCAGTTGTTAATGGGAATTGGCAAGGCCAACATCTTCATAAATGGCTACAAAATAGTATTTGTGACACGATAATTAGATACGACATGACAGCAAACATTGTGCTCATGATAATGAAAATGTATTTTTAATACAAAGCTGAATCTCACCTCACATGTGTATAAGAAAAAACCCAATATCATAAAGTTATTTTTTAATTATCCTATTACCCTACTATTGAAGTAGCAGCTCCGCACATGTATCAGCTTCTTCTGTGATATTCATCCAAATCCATGTCTTGACCTTGACAACTCCAAACAAAGCCATTTCCAAACAGAATTATACATATGTTTATGAAAATGTTGGCCAACTCAAATTGGTTCTAAAAAAATTTAATTATTAAATAAATTCTTTATTTTATATTTATTTTCAAATCTAATAAGTAGTTCTTATTTTTTATAAGTAATATAATTTAATATTAATTTTAATTTTAGTATTCAATAAAAATATAAATTTTCAATCAAAAAATAAATGAATTAATAATGGAATTCCAAACTCATTCCTAGATATTTCAGAGAAATATTTCTTTATCATTTTGTTTGATCCTGGAAATTAAAGGCTTGAAATGCTCACGACTGTTGCAATAAACGAGAAAGAGGGATACACGAGTACATTATTACTGAACCCTAATAAAGATGAATAAAGTTTAAGAGAAATATTTTTACTGTTATATCTTCTTCTTTGTGTCTTGTCTATTTTACTACTAATTATTGGTTTCGGTCTGATATTGGTTTTATTCGTGGTGATGTCCTAAACTTTGGGGAATGATTAGACGCTTTGTAATTAATCAGTGTTCGAATGAGAAATGTGCTCTTGCGTTGATGACTTGTTGGACCTTTTAGCGTAATCGAAACAGCATTGTCTAGAATTGTGAAAGATTGAGTGATCAATGATGATTTTGTAATGTGTATATAATTCTGAGATTACAATGATGATAAGCTTTCTGTTATATACAATTTTTGTTGCAACGGTCCTATTGCTGATATTCTAACGTTAACTTTCCAGGCTAGGGAAAAGTAGAAGTAGCCTTTTCCCTTAGAGGAGAGGTGTTGCTCCTTTTCACTAGCTTAGGCCTGTGATGATTTGGATATCTGAGGTCATGACCAACGGTCAAAGACTGTTGGTCTTTACTGCTAGTTTCTGACTGTTGAACAATGTAGTTGTGGTGTGTTTTTGGTGCTTCAACACTCCCCCTCAAGATGGGTTCGAATAGATTGACAGTACCCATCTTGCTCAGAAGTCTTTGGTGACTTGCTTTATCGAGGGCTTTTGTGAAGATGTCTGCCAGCTGTTCGTGGCTTCTGACAAATGGAGTTACAATTTCTCCTTATTGAACTTTTTTCCTTATGAAGTGACAGTCAACTTTAATATGTTTAGTCCCTTCGTGGAAGATTGGATTTGATGCTATGTGTCTCACTGCTTGGTTGTCACAGTACATCTCCATCAGATCTTTGCACTTTATTCCCATGTCAATAAGCACTTGCTCAATCCAAATGAGCTCGCTGGCTGTTGATGCCATAGCTCTGTACTCAGCTTCGGCACTGGATCTTACAGTTACTGATTATTTTTTACTTTTTCAAGTTACTAGATTTCCTCCTACAAATACGCAGAACCTAGAGGTTGACTTTCTGTCACAGCTACCTGCCCAATCTACATCGGAAAAATCAATAACAGTGTTAGCATTATTATTATTTTTCATCCAAATACCTTGACCTAGAGTACCTTTGAGGTATCTTAGGATCCTATCAACTGCGTCTAAGTGAGGAGTACGAGGAGCATGCATAAATTGGCTAATCATACTAACAGCATAGCTAATATCAGGCTTGGTGACAGTCAGGTAGATCAATTTTTCTACCAGGCACTGGTAATGGCCTATGTCACTTAAGGAATCGTCGTCCTCTAAATTGAGCCGGGTTTTCGTTTTCATTGGGGTATCTATGGGCTTGGCTCCCATTTTTCCTGTTTCTTTTAGGAGATCAAGGACATACTTTCTTTGAGATAGGAATAGCCCTTTATGAGATTTGGCTATTTCTATTCCAAGAAAGTAAGTTAACTGACCAAGGTCCTTAATGTCAAATTCCTTCTTTAGATTTTGTTTTACTTTCTCAATTTCTTCATTACTGTTTCCTGTTATAATAATATCATCCACATATACTAGAATAATTATTGTGTAAGTGTGAGTGTGCTTAACGAACATAGAGGAATCAAAGGTACACTTGCTGAAATTAATTTTTAAGAGAAACTGACTAAGCTTGGCATACCATGCTCTTGGAGATTGTTTCAATCCATAAATTGCCTTTCTTAACTTACATACCAGGGAAGGATCAGAGGCTGATTTGTGACCTGTAGGGAGAGTCATGTACACTTCTTTTGCTAGAGATCCTTGAAGAAATGCATTCTTAACATCCATCTGAAATAAGCTCCACCCTGAGTTAGTAGCAACAGATAATAGAATACGAACTGTGCTCATTTTAGCCACCGGAGAAAAGGTTTTCTGGTAATCTACGCCATAAGTTTGGGTGAAGTCTTTTGCTACCAACCTGGCTTTGTACCTTTCAATGGTACTATCATGCTTGTATTTGACTTTATACACCCATTTACAGCCGACCGGTTTTTTATTTGGTGGCATGGTAACAAGGTCCCACGTTTCATTTTTCTCTAGAGCTTGGAGCTCTTCTTTCATAGCCTTACACCAATTAGGATTGGTGTTGGCATCATAGAAAGAGGTGGACTCAGTGTGCGATGTGAGAGTGTTTAAATAAGCCCTGTATGAAGATGATATAGAGTTATAACTAATAAAGTGATGAATAGGGTACGATACAGAGTTGGACACATAGTCCTTTAATCGAGCAGGAGGTCTGGTTGGTCTAATAGATCTTCGCAGAGCAATTTCTTCTGTAGATGACTCATGCTCATGATCTCCCCTTGAAGAAGTTGTTGCAGGAAGGGAAGACTCTCCCCCTAAAGGGTTGGAGCTAGAGATAGGCACGGGAGGTTGCTCTTGTCCAGAAAAAGTATCCTGAAGAATGCTGTCAAAAAAGAAAGAGTTAAAAGGAAAAAATCAGCGGGAGATGTGGTGTCATTAGGAAAGTAAGGGGTAGTTTCATCGAATGTTACATCTCGGGAAATATAGAATTTATAAATGGTGGGGTCATAACATTTGTGCCCCTTTTTTTCAGAGGAGTACCCAAGGAAGATGGTTCTGGCACAACTTTTGTCTAGTTTATGTTGACGTCTGATATGGACAAAGGCTGTGCAACCAAATACTCGAAGATGATCTAATTCGATTTTTCTTTGCTTGAGAAGTTTTAGAGGGCTGAGATTTTTAAGAACGGAACTGGGGAGCCGGTTGATGAGGTAGACTGCGGTGAGGAGGGCATCCGACCAAAAAATGTGAGAAACATTGTTTTGAAAAAGAAGAGTGCGAATAACCTCAAGAGATGCCTTTTTTTTTATGAAACCCCATTCTGTTCAGGAGTATAAATGCAGATAGTTTGGTACAAAATTCCTTCTTGAGAGAATAATTCAGAAAAAATTTTATTGACATATTCAGTACCATTATCTGAGCGGAAGGTTTTAATTTTGGCGTTGTACTGATTTTGAATAAAGTGAAAAAAGTTGAGGAAACATGAAAATACATCATTTTTTCCTTTTAGCAAATAAACCCAAATGACTCGTGAGTAATCGTCGATAAAGGTGATAAAATAGCGGAAGTGATTGTATGAGGTGACGGGGGCAGGTCCCCAAATATCAAAGTGCATTAAATCAAGTAATTTTTCTAATTTAGTAGACGATAAAGGAAAAGGTAATCTAGTATGCTTTAAAAATTTGCAGACATCACAACTTGAATCTGTTTTAAGACAAAAAAGTTGGTTTAAAATTCTGTCGGACGGATGCCCAAGCCGCCTATGCATCAACAAGCCTTGGTTGGAGGACTTGGTCGTGGTTAGACACTGACTAGGAGTGGTGAGGTAGTATAGGTCATTTTGAAGGTATCCTTCACCAATCGTCTTCCCGGTAATTCGATCCTGAAAAATCACAGTAGATGGTGAGAAAATAATATTACAATTTAAAGTCTTGGTTATTTTACTAACGGAAAGTAAGTTAGATTTAAAAACAGGCAATAGAAGAATATTAGGTATTGTTTTACTAAACAAATTAGATGAACCAAAACCAGAGATTTCAGTTCGATCTCCATTGGCAACGATCACATGTTGGAAATTTGCAGGAACAAAATTTTGTAATTTTGTTGGATCCCAGGTCATGTGATCAGTTGCACCAGAATCAATAATCCAAGTAGAGGTTTTATTTAGGGAATCTGTGGATTGTTGAGATACCAAACCCGATCCTTGAGAATTCTGAGACTGTAAAAGAAATTGAAGCTGAGAAAATATTTGTGAAATTTGGGAGTTGTTCGTTTGGCTGATTTTGGGTCAGGTTGGCGGATTGGGCTAGGTCGGATCTGGGTTGGCCCATCTGCTGCTGCTGGTTTGGGCAGGGTTAGCCCAAGGGCTGCTGTGACTGAATGAGGCCGGGTGAGCCCATATACTGTTGCTGGGCTGGTCCAGGCTGCTGCTTCCGGGTCGACTGTTAGGCGCGGTACTAGGTCGGGTTGAACTAAAGGAGTCCGACCCGCTAGCTGGATCCGACCCGGTAAACATCTCAACATGTTTACCCCCACGCCGCCAAACCTAAGAAGCTCTCCTCTTCTCTCTTCTCTGTCACGCCTGCTTCCATTTCTTCCTCGCTCGCCTTTGTTGTGCGTCGGCCTGAGGTGAGGGTGGAGATGCCAGCAACATTCGTGGGTATGACCCTATTTTTTGCAGTGGTCACACCGTTCGACGCTGGTAGGCGTCCCCTTTCCTCGAGCCGTTTCACGCGAGTGCGAAGCGAAGGCTCTCCCTTCTGTTTCATGATTCTATTTCGTTCCCATAGTGACGCGTCTCGTCGCTTCTTGTTGTACGAGAGCAATGACAGCGTCGAGCCGAGGAAGATTATTTGACAGTAGGATTTGGGATCGGAGGGCTTCGTAGGTGGAGTTAAGATCGCCCAGGTACGTATAGACCAGATCATGTTCTGCCCTCTTTCGTGCTTCTTCGGGGTCAACTGTAGGTGGGACGTAACTCTGAAGTTCCTCATACCGAGTCAGCACCTCAGTTGCGTAGCTAGTGCAGGACCTGGTTCCTTGATTGAGGTGGGCTAATTCTTGTTTCAGATTAAAAATGTGGGCGTAATTTTGTTCCTGACCGTATAGATTTTTCATTTTGCCCCACACTGCCTGTGATGATGCCAGAAGCATACATAATTTGGCAATCTGAAGCTCCATCTTGTTGGTTAGTAAGGACATGACCAAGTGGTCAGTGGCCTGCCATTCTTCGATGGTCTCGAGTTCTTCCTTTGTTGGCTGATTTGGATTCTTTAATTTTGGCCTACTCAGGGTTCTGTTATGAACCCTAGCTTCTTCCGGCCACTGAGGCCAATGTAGACGGCCCTTGACCATTCAAAGTAGTTCTGATTTCCTCTTAGAACAATGTTTGTGAGTTTAGTGAGATCACTGTGAGACATAATGAAGTAAAAGAAATTTATGATCTTATTGGGTAGGTGATAACAGGATTAATCCTGCTCTGATACCATGTGAAAGATTGAGTGATCAATAATGATTTTGTAATGTGTATATAATTCTAAGATTACAAAGATGATAAGCTTTTTGTTATATACAATTTTTGTTGCAACGGTCCTATTGCTGATATTCTAACGTTAACTTTTCAGGCTAGGAAAAGGTAGAAGTAGCCTTTTCCCTTAGGGGAGAGATGTTGCTCCTTTTCCCTAGCTTAGGCCTGTGATGATTTGGATATCTGAGGCCATGACCAACAATCAAAGACTGTTGGTCCTTATTGCTAGTTTCTAACTGTTGAACAATGTAGCTGTGGTCTGTTTTTAGTGCTTCAACAAGAATAATAATTCACAGACGGCTCAAATGGTTCTTAACTTTGCTAGTTTATATTTGTCTCGATAGAAAGATGCCTAATATCACCATGCTCCTTCTCAGAATCGGGAGCAGCAAGCAAATGATGGTTCAGTGGCTTGGTCTAAATCAGAAGTTGGGTTCATCAAGATTAATGTTAATGCAACCTCATTTGCCAGTAGTAACAAGTGGGATGTTGGGTGGCTAGCTCGTGATGACCAATGTCGAGTGATTGCCGTTACGTCTAAGCCTTTCCCTGGTGTGTTTGAATCGAGAGTCACTAAGGCTTTTAGTGCTCGTGAGGCGTTGAGCTGGACAAAAGATTGCCAATTTTGTAATGTGTTTTTTGAGTTAGATGCTCTTGTTGTTGTTGAAGCTATTAGGAACACCAGGATTGATGTTTCAGAGTTCCGATTTATTATTGATGATTCTAAGTCTCTTCTTCGTAGAATTGTAAATGCTTTTGTTGTGTTTTTCAAAAGATCTATGAATCACGCAGCTCACCTGTTAGCAAGGGTTGTAGATTCTTGTGTTTGGAAAATTTTCCTCATTTGGTTCTGCACAGTACTCTTGTTTTCGGATTGTTTGTTTTGACGAAGAAGTTTTTCTTTTTTGAGACATAGTATTTGTTTAGGGAAAGTATAAAAATGTGATATGTTGTTTAGGATTTTTGCATTTAAAGGACTGTGGTTTTTATTATGATAAAAAAATACATTGAAATTTAGTTTTTTTATTTTTTACTATTTTACAAATTAATATTTTTAGATTTCTACAATTTAGTGTTATTATAATACTCATCTTGAATAACAAAATCGCTTATTAAGTGATTTAGAATTAATATTTAGTATTTAGATAGTTGATTTAATAGAAAATTGGCTATTAAATTATTTTATTATTGAAAGTTAATATTTTATTATAAAATAATAATGATATTTAGTTGTAAGTGTATTAAAATGCAAGAAAAATAAAATATAAAGTACTTTTTGGTTACAAAAAACCACAGTGATTTTAAGTATAAGAATGTCTAACCACAACATATGTTTTTATAATTTTTCTACTTTTTTATCAGATTTAAATTATAATTTTTTAATTATTAGTTTAATAAGTAATTACTAAACAGTTCATATTGATTAATATATTTAAAGGACAATACTAATAATGGCTAAAAGCATATGTATGTGTCTAAACTTGTATCGATTAGTCAATTTAACACTTTAACTTTCAATTTAACTTAATAAATATATTAATTATATTTTTTTAATATATAAATACCTTTAATTTTTAATTTAACCTAACATACACTTAAACTTTATTTTTTTACTAATATCTAAACACCTTTATACAGTACGCGTGGATATATTGAATGAAGACACATGTCAATAAATGTTAAAATATCATCAAAATAAATTTAAGTGTTTATTAGATTATATTAAAAATTAAAGTGTTAACTGATTAAATTGTCAAAGTTCAGAAACATAAATATGTATTTGGCTAATAATGATTAATACTACCAATAAAAAATATTTTTCATTCACATCTAAATTAAAAAATATTTTATATTTTATATTTCATATATAGTATTTTATTTTTAGATCAAAGCTATGTAAACAGTAAAATTTTATAATAAATGCAATCTAAAAAAATTTGAACTTAGACTTTTATTATTGATAAAGTGTAGGCTAAATACATAAATGCTCTTCTAGATTTATCTTATTTTTGCAATTGGCCCCTCCAACTCAACTTTGATTCAATTAGACTTCTTAATTTTATAAGTTGGTGCTTTTAACCCCTTCAACAGATATTATGTGTTTTACACTGACAAAGGACGCGTAAGTTTGAATAAAATAATAAAATATAAAATAATTAAATAATATAAAATGAAAAAGTATGAGTAAGACAACAAATTTTAGTTTTTAAATAAAAATTGCCATTTTTTATTGTCTCAAATCTTACCAACCATTCATAGGCAGTAGTGACGGTAACAACGAAGGAGAGCCTTCAGATATTGTATCTTACAGTGTACGTGTTGCTTCGTTTGTTAAATATTTATTTGCTATGATTACTAGTATAGGCATCGACTGTGAACATAAAAGAAGTTCTTGATAAAACTGAAGGATTACAACGGTTTATTTTAGTCTTTCGAAAAATATATATTTTATTTTATTTAATGAAATTAATAAAATAACTTTAATGTATAATAAACAACAATTGAAACTAATGGAACACAATTTTCATAGGAGATTAATCTAACGCGCTTAACTTTCAGTTGTGAGGGGTTTAGATATAACAACTCGTGATGTTCATATATCCAATTGAATCAAAGTTGATTTTAGAGGGCCATTACAAACACAACACAAATTCAAAAATTCAATTATATATTTAGGTAAAATTCAAAAAACTATTATGTGATTTGACGCTTTTTCATTTGAGGGACGAAAATATTGTTTGTATCAAAGAAATACCACGTGTTTTATTTCCTTAATTTTTTTTAGTACATGTTTATATTTTTATTATATTTTAGAATAAAGTTTAAAAAACTAACTTGTGGTTTGGCGCTTTTAGGCTTAAGGGATGGAGATAATTTTTTATATCAAATGAGTATCGCGTGTTTTATTTTCTTAGCATTTTTTAGATACACATTTATATTTTTGTTACTTTTTATATAGTTTTGCATGTATTTAACTTGAACCATCACTAAATTACAATTTTATAATAATATTGCATCTAATAATACATCACAGAATTCATAAATATATTAAAATTTTATTTTAAGAAATTATTTTAGAAAAATTTGATTAAAATTAAAAAATTTATATTTTAACAATTTGTTATGATTACAAAATATCTAGTTGGATGCTAAATAACTTACAAATATTTAATTTATTAGAAATTTATTGAAACGCCCCTATCCGATATGGGCCTAATTATTTAATTTTGCTAATTTTCAATCTTCATTTTCGTAGACCGTGGACTCTAACAACGCGAAGCTCTAACCATTATGATCTTTAATATGATATGACTCTTAACATCTTGCATAATACTGGTAGGAAAAATAAAGGTGAATAAAACTTGGTGATAAGATAAACAAATAACAAAAGAGAACAGACAATGATTTAAATAAATTTCATATAATACTATGGTATTCTTAAATACTTTTCTACTGGAAATAATATTGCAAATTTTTTTTGAACATAAATATTTATTCAGTAAATCTAGTTGAATAAATGAAATTTTATAAATATGAACATATAAAGCATCTCTTCCGAATGTATTTGGAACTAAAATTCTTCTTCTCATATGAAGTCAACAAACACACATATTCTCAACTTATTTCAAAAAGTATCGATAATCACTTAAGATCTGATATTATGTCAAGAAAAACAACATGAAATAATATAAATAATTCAGTAAAAACTAATATATGCTCATAGATGTACCCTACAGATTCTTGTCAACTTTGGGCGCAAAGACGTCTTACCTAGCAGCCTATAGTGCAAATCCTAGTCATACGCGTGCAGACAATAAACCTTCAAAAGGCACCACCTAGTAGGTGGCCCAAAGATGATGTGTATACTAAGCGTTGTCCCAAAGATAGTATAATCTGATGACATCCAATGTCCAATGTGTGATCTCATAGGTCACATAAATAAGTGTTTACACATTTATTCAGTTATGTAAAATCATAATCACATATATAGTAAATCAAAAATATCATTCTTTGTTCCCAATTTCTATAGAAAATAATAAGATTCTAAAATGCATTTAAAAGAGCTAATTTGTAGTAGAAACATTTCAACAATTCATAGGAATATAAATATAAATAATTTATGACTAAAAAATAATGATATTATAGATTTATCCACTTACCTGGCATGCATGACGCAACCGACTATACCTTCACTTAATTTTTTGCTAATTTCCTTTGAATTGCTATCTGAAGACACAATCCTAAAATTCATGCATAAACATACTTTAGAAATAAATCTTAAATCCTAATTCTAATAGTTCTCTACCAACGTTTATTATTCTATATCTAAAATCTAATTCTAATTCTAATCTTATTTTAGTACAATCTTATTAATTATCCATCCATTCTGATTAATTACTTTTACTGAAAATTCGACAACACCTCTCCAATAAAATGGACTAACCTGCAAGAATATCCACATAACATGTCCCACAACAATTTCATTCAGGATATCAAAAATAAATTTTATTAAATTAAATCTCCCTCTAATCAAGGCAATTTTAATCATTCACAACTGTCTAATAATTATTGATACCCTTTTTGATATTTTTCAGTACCCGAAATTTTCTTATAATGATTTCTCCCCAAACATATTAAAAACTAAAATAATAATAATAATAATTATTACTCTCATCTATTTATTTTCTATTTATTTACTAACTATTATAAGTAACCCTGAATATTTAAAATTTAATAGCTAATCTACCTGACAATTCAAGTATATTACACAAACTAATGATTTCATTCCAACAATAATATTTATCACTTAGTTGATACTAATTCTGTTTATTTTCTCTAATCCCTCAATATAAATTTCACTGCATCTATTTATTGTGACAATTATACTACTCTTTTATCATCTATTATTTATTTATTTATTTATAATAAAAATAAATTTTAATTATAGGCTAATCGCTTAGGCAAAATCTCAATTGCAAATATCTAAATAAATTACTAGAACTTATAGCTATTGATTTAAGGTCTACTAATTTATTTATTTTAATTATTTAGCTTCACATTATTAATATTTATAATGCAACTAAGGAGGGTGTATTTAATTAAGACTTTTAAATATTTTAATAAAACAAATTTAAATGAATTACTTTTAAAAAAAATTTGAATTTTTAATGACTTTTACAGGTTTATGATTTAATGAATGAATTTCACATATTTTATATAAAAATACTTTGATAGACATTGATAGACTTTTATTGATTTTCATAGACTATTATTTATCTATTATTTAATTATTTTAATTTATTATTTTTTTCATTCTTTTCCTTTTACTTTAAATATTATTCCATATAATGTTATATGCAAGATAACAGGCTTCATTTCATTGTTGTATTAAATTCATATGAGTTTTAAATATTTTTATCTCACAACATGAATACTATTTTTTTTCAAGAGAATAATTTTTTTATATAAATAAAACTAGCATATTACAATCTATCTCTAATTAAACCACCAAATTCATATCATACTCATTATATTTTATTTATTAATTATTTAATAAATACTTAAACCAATAATAATCACGCTTACTAAATTATTTGATAAATACTTAACCGACAATTATACTTACCAACATAAAAGGATTATCCAAATAATCTTCCTAATAAAATCTAGAAGTCTATATATGGTGTGGTTGTTTGCTCAAAACAAATTATTAATATTTCATTTTAAATTCATATTTTTTACAAGGTATTTTTAAAATTAAATTAAATATTTTCAATTAATTTTTTGTATTTATGATGTATAAGAAGATATTATTAGTAAATAATTTTTAACTTCTAAAGTTTCATCATTTCTTATATCTTTGAAGATGGATAATATAGTAAAGAAAAATAAAGACAATAATACAGAAAAATTTGAAAAGAAAAAAGATGAGTTTTAAAAAAAAAAGTCTATTGAAATCTTGATGAAAAATAAAAGAGAAATCTTAAAAATTTTTATTCATAACAATATATAAAAAGTCATTAAAATTATATGAAAGTTCATGTTTATAAAAGTTAATAACTTTTTAAATATTAGTTTACTTTTAAAGACTTTATAAAAATTGTAATTGAATACCTTCTAACTTTTAAGGACTTCTAAAAGTCTATATTGAATACCCACGACTTATACAAAATTTTCTAAAATCATTATTGAATACACTGTAACTTTTAAACTCCATCAAAATTTTTAAAAATTTTAATTAAGTACACCCTCATAAATATAAAGTCTTATATAAAATTAGCATATTGCTCAATTTTGCTCAATTCAATAGTATAAAAATTTTATTTTTTAAAAACACTTATACATATACCTTAATTTATTTCTCTCTAATTAATACCAATAAAATTTCTAATTAACAATTCTAAAATCAACATGCTAAAAAATTTATCCAGACTATTTGCCTCCAACCGCTAGAATCCGATCCACGATCTGAGCGCGTCTACGCACTCGAAACAATGCATAGAGAATGAGTCTAGAATTTGATTCTTCAATTTAGCTCCCGATCACCCAAAAAACATCCCGAACATTTAGCTCCCGATCACCGCAAAATTGGTGCCCTGAAAAGCTTGCAATGCGGGAAGTCCATTGGTCAACTCTGATCGGTCTAACCTCGCCGGAGATGGCCGAAAAAATATCTAAAAATCAGATGCCTATGCAAATATTACTTCGCCGGATTTTGCTTTTCTAGCAACCACAAGGGGAATAATGGGCAGAGATGAAAGCCCACTGGTTGCTGGTCATTTTGAGACTAGAACTACCGCAAACGAACGTCAGAAATTCCTCATACAGCAGTGAGAAGTTGTTGCCTTCCTCACCAGTTCATGCCATCTGCTCACGTTGCCAGTTACTGGCGTCGTTGCTGCTGCACTCGTCGGCATCTCCTCCGTATCCGGCCAGCTTCCCCGCCTCTCAAACCAGCTCTTTCTCTTTCTGCCATTAATGGCAACCAAGCTTTCTCTCTCTCTCTCTCTCTCTCTCTCTCTCTCTCCTTACCCATATACTAACTATTAATCTGAAAGTTATTCTTAAACCCTCAAGCTTAATATCTCTTCTAATTAAACTCTTAGTTGTTATCTTTAGACCAAATTAAAATTATTTATTTATTTTTATTTTTAATGGAAAAATTACTAAAATAATCCCACCCATACACTTATTTACAAAAATATCAATCATGATAATTTTCATTTTAACCCTATACTAATTCAACTATATTTTTAGCTCTTATCTCAAATATAAATTCCAATTTAATCTTAACACTAAACTAATTTAATTAATTAATTTGTCTACTATTTTCAATTAAATTCAAAATCATCTTGCTAATTAAATTTATATTTTTTCAGATAAATTCTTTAAGAAAATAATTTTTTAGCCTCTAATTATAATATTTAAGTTTATATATGTTTGTATTGAGAAAAATTTAAATGTGACATTTACAAAAAGTAATTTATCTTTTATATAACTCACTTAAATAATTACTTGAAAATCAAACAAATTAAATATAGTTTAGTAGATTTTTTTAATTATTTTCTTATCTAGAATTAAAATCCTAATTTAACTCATTCCAATTTAAAAATAAAAACTCATTACTCTAATCATATCCATTAAATTATGAAACTTATAGTTTTATTATCATCATCATAAGCCTTATTATTATTATCATTATCATTACTTTTATTATCATCATCATCATCATTATTATTATTATTATTATAATAGTTTTGGTGTTATAGTTATATTTTCATTAATGTTTATAATTAAAAAATAAAAAAAACATGATATATATATTTATAATATTAAAAAGATAAAAAACATGTGACTTTTTTATATAAGAAAATATATTTATTTTTCAAGTGTAAAAATATAAAATTATATGGTAGTTTTTTTTGAATTCTACCCTATTTTTCACATAGTTTTGTATAAATTTAAGTTAAACCATCACTAAATTATAATTTTATAAATAATATAACATCTAATAGTATATCATGAAACTACTGAAATTTAATTAATAAATATTTTTTTATTTTACTAAATATATTCTAACAATTTATTATGGTTACATAATATCTAATTGGATGCTAAAATTATTTTAAAATATTTATTTTATTAAAAATATATATTTTTAAAATTCTTTTATAATTTAAAAATTGAATATAAATAAAAATATTAAAAAATTAAAACAGATGATATCTTTTAATTAAAAAGAATATCTTTAGTCTTTTAGTGTGAGACTAAAAATCACATCATAATTCCTTTTGAGCTTTACCCTATCTATTTTGCCTGCAATGTAACTATCTTTTATGAAAAGGACAATTAGCATACAGACTGTATTTAATGTGCTCCAGACTTATCTAGTTCTATCCAATGTATTAGTTGCACGTGCATTTTGGCTCGTTGCGTCGATTCCCAAGCCACGTGTTGACCAGGTGGCTTTGATGATCGTTTTTTGTGAAGTAAGCACACTCTTCTTCTTCTTCTTCCTCTTATCCGATGCTAGTTGCTATGGTACTTTCTCAACCGGTTTTTCCGGCTCAAGCCTTGTTGGCTTCTCCTCGATTCCCGGAACTAGTACGTGGCCATTTCGGCCTCTCGTATCGGCGTTTAAAGTTCAAAGTTTCGGCGATAAAGAAGCCACTGCCTGACCTACAGTCTCAGACACCAGGTCTTAAAATCCATAAATCACTTCTTCAATTTCATTTTCTTTAACAGATTGTTTGGGAAGTCTAAAAGTGTAAAGAATTCAATTGAATTTATTTTAGTTGATCCTCGAGTTAATTCAGTTGATATGAATTATTGCACATCCCAGGTAAGGTTTTAAGTGACGCTCAATTGAATTATGCAAATGATTTATTCCAAATAAGGTATTTTTGTAACAGTGCCATATGTATGCCCACTCAAATGGAGTTACAGGTAGTGAAAAATCACTGGTAGAAGAAAAGAGAGAGGAAAGTGTGGATTTGGGATGGCTACCTACTTTTCCTCACGCATTGATAGCTTCTATGTCCAATTTTCTCTTTGGCTATCACATAGGGTTAGTCTCTTTTGCTCTCCTTTTTATTATTACTCATGTATTTTTTTAATTTTCAAGATGCATGCTAATGGATTATTAAGTACAGTAAAATCTCCCTACATTATATAGGAATAACTTCTTTATAATGATAAAAAAAATTTCAGTCCCAATTTGGGTAAGTTATAAATAGGATAAACTTTCTGTTGTAATAAGTGTCGCTTTAAGAAAATATTTCTCTATAAAGTGATATTTGTATATATAATTTTAAGTAATATATGTTATATTATGTTTTGTTTTACCGTAGTATTATTTTGTCTCATCAATCTTATTTATATAATATAACAACATATTAATATATCTTATCTATAGTTTCTATCATCTCACCAACAAGATTTAAATATTAAATTCAAAGAAAAATTTTAGTGCTTGAACATCCATTGAGTTATAACCTACTCATAGTCATAAATTTTATTTGGTCCCAAATGTGTAACTATAGAGAGGTTTTATTGTAGTTGCCGTTGTTAGAATTACTATTGAGTTCAGCATGCTAAATCATTGGTAGATGATCACGCAGCGTGATGAATGGTCCTATTGTTTCGGTTGCACGAGAGCTAGGTTTTGAAGGAGACCCAATCCTTGAGGGACTTGTGGTTAGCATATTCATAGCTGGAGCATTTATTGGAAGCTTAAGCTCTGGTTCATTAGTGGATAAACTTGGATGTCGCCGTACATTTCAGGTTGACACAATTCCATTGATTATTGGTGCTATTATAAGGTAATCTATTTTTATGATTTTATATATATATGTTTACCAGGAATTCCTATTTGTTTGATAAATGAGTGATGCCTATTTCATACAAGTTACAGTATGTGATTGAGTGTAGAACTTTATGTACCTATGTTTAGATGTTATAGACTGATTGAATTTAAAGTTGCACCCATTTAGTTACTTTCTGTAATTTGTAACAGTGCACAAGCTCACTCCTTAGATGAAATACTTTGCGGGAGATTTCTTGTTGGCCTCGGGATTGGTGTGAACACAGTTCTTGTTCCAATCTATATCTCCGAGGTACTTCTTTATTGTTGACATGGTTCATTTACTGGTTTTCTTTACTCGGAGCTCTAGTTTTCAACTTTTACCTAATAACATTTTTGTGTGCTATTTATTAAACAAGTTTAGAAATTGACTATATAAGTGTGATACATTTGGAAGACGAAAAGAAGTAATCTAAACATGGGAAAGGCGAGCACTATAGTGTATGTATCGAATTATTTCACTGCAAAATACATGTCAATTTTCTGATGTTTTGCTTAGCAGGTTGTAATATTCAACACAGGTTGTCAACCTGGAAATGTGAGAGCATTGTCCTTCAATGTTTTATATGTTGATGGTTATAGTGCAATTAAAATTTCTATATGTTAAGTTATATCTAGGAAATGGAGAGAGTTATTTTTTCTTTCACAGCAACTCCCAGTTCTTTATTCATTTATGGCTGTGTTGTAGGTTGCCCCAACTAAGTACAGGGGTTCCTTAGGAACCTTGTGTCAACTTGGCACATGCCTCGGGATCATTACATCACTATTCCTTGCACTTCCCTCTGAAACTGATCCACATTGGTGAGGTTATTTTCTTTGGCTCTTTGCTGCTCCTTGGCAGGATGATGGTTGGTGTCCTCGTCCATTTCTAATGTCTTAACTGCATATGAAGGTCTTCATTTACATTAATGTGGGTCACATTCATTAGACTAGAATTAAGGAAATTTAATAGAGATGCCTAGGACATGGTTGTATATTGAAGTAATGGTGCTGTGACCTAACTGCAATAGCTGCAGTGTTCACTGTCATGAATTCTGTAAAAGCAAAATGACTCAAGTTCATAATTAAAATATAATTTAACTAAATATGAAAAAGAAAATATTACTTCCAATACAAATAAATAACTTTTTATTGACAAGTAACGCATGACTTGCTAAAGATCTTTGGTACTCATCATGAGTGCTGCAGAGGATCCGAATACTGAAAAATCTCTTTACATAAATGTTTTCCTTATTTTTGAAAATACTTCCCTTTTCCTTACTCCCTTTACGTAGAGGATCCTAATCCTGAAAACTTCTTTCCTTTTCCCTACTCCCTTTACGTAGAGAATCCTAATCCTGAAAACTTCTTTCCTTCTCCAAAAATCCCTTTTTGTGAAATCTTATAAAGTCTGAAATTCAGAGATGTTGGGTTATGGATGCTTGGAAATATAAAAATGAACGTATTTGGAGTCTGTATCTGCATTTGGAAAGGCCCTTTTATATGAGTAATGGCTAAATTGTCCATTGCATCAGTGCTTATGTGGTTGCATCACCTTTGGCACGTATAATGGCTGATATGGATTCAAAAGATTGATAAATGTGTGAAACTTTAAAAGCTGATGACTTTTGGAATGCACTATATCATGCATACTGAATTCTGTTACGAGTTAAATCAATGGCTGTGGAAATCATTGCAGGAAACAGTTAGATTCATGAGAGCTCATGCAGATCAAATCTACATTGCTATTAGGAACCTAACTATTTTCACTTTGCCCTTTAACATACATTGATATGCATATGCATGTGTCCAGGGGACCTTTAAGAACAATATTATCTTTTTTGTAGTGAGTATTTGGGAGATTTAGACTGTTCAAGTTTAGATATTTCTTTTTTCAGCTTTTGCATAGAGTCTAAATATCTTCTTCAGGTGGAGGACAATTCTCTATATTGCAAGTGTTCCTGCATTTATGCTTTCATTGGGTATGCAGTTTGCCGTGGACAGTCCCCGTTGGCTGTGTAAAGTACGATTATTTGTTTCCCTCTGCAAATGTCTGCAAGACTTGGTTTTTTATGTCATTTTCTTCCTGAAACTGTTATAATTGTGTTTGGTAGGTTGGAAGATTGGATGATGCTAAGTCAGTTATCCACAATCTTTGGGGACCATCTGAAGTTGAAACTGCAATTGAAGAATTTCAATCAGTGATAAAAAATGATGGTAGTGATGCAGGCAGTAGGTGGTTGGAACTTCTGGAGGAGCCACATTCTAGAGGTTGAGGTTGTTCTTATATCAGATTTAAGTAAATTTTTATATGAAATGAACTTTATATTATGAGAGCTTCCATCTGGTATCTCCTATTATATACTATTTGTTTTCTGGAAGTATACTTGTACATACTTTTTAAACACATTGGTCTTCTCTTCACAAGGTTATTTCTTATTCTGTTTGCAACTTGCAATTGTCACCTGCAGATATTGATGTTGTATTGTTGCAGTTGCACTTATTGGAGGTTCCCTTTTTATACTACAACAATTTGCTGGTATAAATGGAGTCCTTTATTTTTCATCATTGACTTTTAAAGATGTTGGCATAACAAGTGGTGCTTTAGCAAGCTTATATGTAGGGCTTACCAACTTTGCAGGTTTGAGATCTTTATCTATGCTTATGATTGTACTTAAGAACTTATTTTTTGTTAAACAGTCTCTTAGGTTTGTGAATTGGTGTCAACTTCAGGCGCACTTTGTGCCTCATACTTAATGGATAAGGAAGGCAGGAGAAAGCTCTTAATTGGCAGTTACATAGGAATGGTAAGTGTGGAATGACCATATACGAAAGTATGCTAATGTGTGGGAAAAAGAGCATGATCATGATCATTGAAATATCATCTATTTGGTGTTCTAATACTGCTTCAATAATGTCTAATCTAAATTTGCATAACCAACAAAGAAAGGAGACACATTGATTATGATTCTAAATCATGAAGTCTTTCTTTCGTGCAGGCTGCGTCAATGTTTCTTGTAGCATGTGCAATCAATTTTTCAGTCGATGAAGACCTCAGTCACAATTTATCAGTAACTGGAGTTCTTGTGTAAGCAAACTCTTACAATGCAGTGATTAAAATTCATTTGAGACAGAGAGAAAAGAGAGTGAAGCATCAAGAACTCGCAACTGTTTACTTTTCTGCTTTGTTTTTTAGCACCATTCTCTTGATGATCCAAAGGTTTTCACGATTCTTTGGCATTTCCTGCTCATGGTCCAGTTTGGTAGGTTGTCAATAAATATTCCGAATCGAACCGATAAAGTCAGTTTTGACATAACATAATTTTCAATTAAACTGAATAATATTCTGATACAAATGAAACAAACTAGCTTGTTTATATTTAGGCTGTTGGCTTGTACAATTTTGGACTTTCTTTTGATAGATCAAGATTGTTAAACTCTGATTGTAATTTAAGCTTCATCGTTTCAAGTAATTGAGCTAACTATTTCTAAAATCTTTTCATAACCCTCTTTGCTTCAGGTTATGGTGCTTCTTATCTTCTTTTATAGATCTCGAGTATACCTTACAAGGGAAAATATTGATGGGCTCTAGATATATAACTAAAGCTTCACTTCAAGCACTTTCTGAAACCAAAACTAACCAAGCCATTTTTTAATCCAAGATATTTGTATCCGAATTGTGTTGGATCAAGTTGATTTTAATGATTTGATAGGTTTTATTTCAACCCTAACTTACATCACACATGCAGGTATATATTTACCTTTGCAATTGGAGCTGGTCCAGTAACTGGTCTTATCATCCCGGAACTTAGCAGTGCCAAGATGCGAGGAAAGATTATGGGATTCAGTTTTTCTGTTCATTGGGTAGGTATTGCAGCAGTTGCTGTAATTTGTTTCTTTTGGGGGAGTGAGGTGACAAGGGAAGAAAGAATTTAGAGGAGGTTCTTTTGGCTATTAATTGATGGAGAATAGGGAAATTACATGGCTATATTCAATTTTGTGTATAATGATATCTTTCTCACGTATTTATTCAACCACAACTCCTTGTTGATGCTGAAGTTGGATTCACCGTGTGTAACTTGGTGTTTCTTATGATTCAGGTGTGCAATTTCTTGGTGGGTCTGTTCTTTCTGGACTTGGTGGAGATATTTGGAGTTGCTCCAGTTTATACAGGTTTTGGCAGTGTCTCCTTGTTAGCTGCTCTATATGCTAATTACTATACAATTGAAACAAAGGGGCGCTCTCTTGAGGAGATAGAAATGTCACTGAACCCCAATCTCCACAAGAAATAGCAGTAGAGCAACTGTTAAAAGCCAAGGCAATAGCAGCAGAGAAAAGTGTTGGTGGGTTGTGCACGATGAGTGCGATATGTTCAGCTTAGGGATCTGTGTTGCGTATGGTTCAAGATTTTGGAGATGTCCTTCTCTCTCTTTCTCTCTCTCCTTTCACATTTGGTGCATTCTGTGTAAAATGCCAATTCAATGTATTGTAGTTCTTATAACAGCAATTCAATTATTATATATTTGGTAATATTCTCTGCCTGTTGAATTTTGCATGCAGGTCTTTTGAGGTCATAAAACTTTCACTGATTTTCAATTTTTATTTAGTTTGAACTTTGTCTATCAGATACTAGCTGATTTAAATTCTCTCAACTGTATTATGCTATTATGCTGTTTAAATAATAAGCTAATTTTTATGAATAAATTGATTTTTCTTATAATTTATAAAAGAAAACCTTATTTAAAATTAAAACCCATCTTTTGTTAATTATAATATTTATAATCCTAGTCTATGGTGAAAGTTTAAGACTGACTTTCAAAGTAGTTTAAATATATTTTTGATATTATAAAATTTATGATATACTTAAATAATACTATAATTCTAATTTACTAAGTATAGAAATGATATAAAAATGTATAAATTCATAGATTACATTTTTTATAGTGATTTGATAAAAGAAACAAGAAAAATTTTAAAAATGTATATCACAGCTAATAGGAAAATGACATATGCGTTCTGGAGTTCTGGATTTAAATGATTAAAACATAAAATTTTTTGTATAAATTTAGTATATATATTACAAATGATAAAATTATAACATATATTATTTTTAATTAAATGATTGTGTTAGGCACTGTAGTCCAAAGCCCGTTGGTGAAAAAACCTAGGAAACATTACTGAACTGGATTACTTTGTCTGATGTCGTAAATCATAACTGAGATCAACGAAGAGGAGCAGTCAAAGAAAGAATAACGACTTACCCTCCAGTCCAGTGGAGCGGGGTGGGGCATTCAAAAAGAAGTGCCACGTAATACATACCAAACTTGACCGTTTACGCATCGCTTTCAGTTTCAGGCAGCTAGAAATAGAATAACCATTTTGGTTCCCACCCCTCATGCTTTTGTGAATTGCAACGAACAGCACGACTCGCCAAAATGTATTGAAGCTCTCTTTAGGGTTTATTTTTCTCTTTCTTTCGCCGGTTAATGGCGGCCTCTGCAGAAATCATCGATGGAGATCACGCGGTGGAGCTGATTGTCTGCAACTCATCATCATCATCATCGTCGTCGTCGTCATCTCCTGATTCCTTCGCTGACAACGGCAACCCCACTGGCTCTCCGTCTGACGAAATAACCCCTCTTCTAAAGCCTAAGATCAACATCTTTTCTGTTTCGCACTCTCGTAGAAAACCTAGAGTAAAATTTCTCCGTTCCTCTGCTTATTGTTCATTACTGTTTTTTTATAAAAATTAATTTGTACAAGGATTAATTACACATCACTGATTACTATAATTGCCTAGCTATTACTTCATTATGTGTATTACATTGAATTCATGTCGTATTTTGATTATAGATTGAAATGTGCTACTACAGGAAGAACTGGACAAGTTAATTTTGTTACCTTTTTATTTGCAGGAGCAAGTTGCAAAATTACCTGAAACTGAGACGCCTCCATTTATACAGCTTATATTGTGGGTATGGAGTGGATCCAGATACTCTGGTATATTGTGCATGGCCTTATCCTCCAGCATCTACTTTGTCATGGAAATTCTTTCTCATTCTTTCTCTAGTAAGTAGCTTGGACTTTTGTATCTATTACTATTCAACTTTAGCCTTTCATGCCGTGCCATCAAACTAACATTACTTCATTTTAATGCAATTTTATGTTGGTGCTGAAAAAGCTGCTTATTAGTTCTACATTTTCTGTAATGAATCCTATGATATTAAACTTATGAATGTGATTACCACAAATACTCTTTTGGCTGGTTTAATTGTGTTCTGGAAAATATGTTTCTATGTCATAAACCATGCAACTTTTCTTTATCTAAACATGTATAATGACTGTTGAAAATTTGCAACTTTTCTTTATCTAAACATGTGTAATGACTGTTGAAAAATTGCAACTTTTCTTTATCTAAACATGTGTAATGACTCTTGAAAAATTGCACTCCATTCTAAGAAACATGTTTCCAATTTCATTTTGCACCAGTGCATTTAACAGGAACAGACAAAAAAATCTCATTTTGCTAGTGGTACTGGAATTAGACATTTACGCATGAAGAGCAATTATACTCATCAGTGCTAGGCTCTAGAGTAGGATTTGGGGAAGTTAGCCTTTATTCTTACTTTGTCAAAGCAGGGCCCGCCATCATCATGCATGATGAGACCTCATGGTCTTCATTTTAAGAGTGGTTTTGTTGCTCTTGTCAGGTACCTGCTTCATTGTATGGCTAACAAACATGATAGAGTATGAAGGAAGGATAGTTTTTGGTCTTAATGATTGGTTTGGGAGGAGAATCTTTTGAATGATTAATAGTTGGTTGGGTTCAATAAGTTAAAAGACTTGGAGTTTGATTTGAGACTAGGAACTCTTGATTATTTTTCCTCTTATTGACTTGTTGGTTTGAAGAAACAGACTAGAACCAAAATGTTATGTTTCTGCCTCATGCGGGACTGTCAGACATCATTTGGAAAGGTGTATGCATCTATGAGGGCCCAGTAATTATCATTGTACCTCTTCTTAGAGCTTAATTATATTTACATTTACTGGGCTTTTAAACTGTGACACGTGATGTGATTCTTGTCAATAATAACATTTAGAAGTGGTGTGTCCAGTGTAGGACAATATGATGTTGGGTCCTTAGATTATAAGTTTGAAGGCTTTCTTTTTGTAGTTAATGCCTTTGCAGATGACTGCCAACTTTTTCTAGACTTTTCTTATGCTTGACAAGATGATTAGCAAGCAATTAGCTTTGATTATCATGACCTTTATTATAAACTTAGTTCAATTGGTCTACACATTCAATATATTGAATATATAACTTGTTATACTTCTGTAGCGTAGAGAGTGGGAAGGGGAGGTAGTTTATTCAGTTATCTTTCTGTGAATGATTATCTTATGATAACTAGTTCTCACTAGATAAATTTAATGGATTTTTGTTATTTACTCTTTTTCTAATTATAATTTATTATGGCAGCTCGATCGATTCCTTTGTTTGAGACTGCATTTATGAGATGTACAATAGTATTGATATTATCGTATATATGGCTGAGGAGAAGTGGACAGCCAATATTTGGAGCAGTACATGCTAGGAAACTTCTATTTTTGAGAGCCCTAACTGGATTTCTCTCACTGTTGAGTTTTATTTATTGGTAAGTTCCACCTTATTTGCTTGCTTCTGTGCCTAGTTTGAGCTTCTATTTTTTACTTTAATTTAAGTTTTTTTCTTTCTCATATGCTTCTATTTCAAATATGTAACCTATAGCCTAGCTGGTATAAATCTTGAAACTGAAAAGCGAAGGCTGCTTTAGTTGTTACCCATGTCCATGTAGTTATATGATGTTGCCATCTTGGGTCAACTGATAATAATGGGTTGTTTTCCAAAAACTTTTCTATGCAGCACAATAAATATGAAACTAACATGATATTATATATATTCCTTTATATATGCTTAAGTTACCAAAAATGGCTACAGTTGCACCATTGTTGGTAACGTCATTGAAATTGTCCAGATTGTTCAGATCATGTATTTAGTCCTATTATATTTCTTATGATTCAAACATTTTTGGTTGCTTATATCTTATGTTCTCCATGTGCTTCTGAAAATCATTTTGTGTTTTCCATTCCATGGCTTCTAAAACCTTTGGAGTTTTGTTTAGCTAGCACAATACTGTAATAACCAGTAGTTGGCCCCTTATCTTTTTTCCCTTTCAGCATTCAGAGGTTACCGTTTTCTCAGGCTATTATATTAAATTTCACAACTCCAATTGTGGCTTCAATTTTGGCAAGACTAATGCTTCATGAAAAGTTAAAAATTGCAGATATTGGAGGTATAGCAGCATTTTCTTCTTTTACTCTTTGTTGTACTTTTCATGTATTCAATAAGCTATAAAATGGGGGTAGGTTATATACTTTATCTAATTGTTCTTTATTTGGTTAAAAGAGAGTACCCTTTGTTGGTTGGAAGTGAGTATGTTGCTAACCGCCATTTATTTTCCAGGTCTCACTTGCAGTTTTTTTGGCGTGCTCTTTATTTATAGACAGATACTTAGAACACAAGGTAGAGAAGTGAGTTAGCAAACCTCCTATATTTTGCTGAGAATAGTTGCATATATGGCATAAGGAATTGAAAATATTCTTTGTGATTGTGTTGTTTGATTTTTATGTATAACAGTAACGAAAATCCCCTTGCTTTTTTGCTTTGTATGCCATATCATGCATATGCTGCTCAGTATAGATGCTACACACGAAAGCAACTGTGAGGCAGTGGACTTTTAAGTGTATTAGTATATATATTGACTTCCTATCTTGTTTCTCCTCTCCACTTGTCACTTCTCTCACTAGTCAGTTTACTATTTTCATGCTTTATTATACCTCTACTGGTTATTATAGTGTTGTGCAATTGTTTTTTTTGCATTCTTTGCCTCTCTTTTTCTCTGGATGCATTGCTTCTGTTTTATTTCTATATGATTGTGGCAGGGATGTGGTTTGGAGCTGGGGAAGCAAACAATACATCTGCCAGTGGAAGCCACCATGTATATGCTGTATTGGCTGGTCTATTGTCCTTGATAACTGGTGGAATCAGCTATTGTTTTATAAAGGCCGGAGCAAAGGCATCTGATCAACCTGTGTAAGATTAAGAACTTGTTTTTCATGTTTTTTTGGGTCTAAAACAGGAATAGAACACAATTGAAACGTGTACAACTATTTCCCCTCTGCAGCTGTCAGTGAAATTGTTTATGTATCCTATCTGGCAATATCACTTCTGATTCTCTGTATGTCACACAATTAATTATCACCATGCTGGCACATTTTCACTCTTGTATGTATCTCCTGATGCCATCCTATTAAATCTTAAAGATTGAATTATGTATTTTGTTCTTCTTTCAGGGTCACTGTTTTTTCATTTGGCCTGCTGTCTAGCCCTGCAGCAGGAATATGTGCATTTGCATTTGAGGTAAGTTCCTTAGAATTTGACCTGCTCTCTGTGCAGAAGTTTACTTTAGGTTATTTGCACAAGTGCTTGAAATTTGAGTAATTGAGTATCTTATGCCCGTATTTTGAATAGTTTCCTGGTATGATAGGCTTAGAGTTCCAGATCCCAATTCTCATGTTGTCAAAGTTTATTGGCTCCTTTTTACCCATATACGCAGACCTTCGTATAATTAAAAGTTTTCAACTGATATTAATAAATATTTAATATTTATCTTAAATTTTGACGTCCATTACTATTGTCCTAGACCTTCAACTTTTACTATTCTCTAATTGGAATTTTATATTTGATAGGCATATAGTAACTAACTACTGTTATTAGAAGATTCTGGAAACCAAAAAACTAAGTTTCTTGCAGAAGCAACATACAAAGCTTGATGGAGATGCATAATGTATTGCTTCCTCAAGCACGTAGTCAACTCTCATTTTGATCTAGTGGTGTTGGCCAATCATTTTCTTAATTTAGCTCAGTTTGTGGATTTATTTCAGAAGGTTAGATACGCTAAATTTTTTCCTTGGTCATATCTCCTAATACTTGGTTTGTCTCGTCTTCAATCCTATAATTTGAATGTACTCAATCTATTGAATCAGTCCAATTCCTATTAACATTAGATATATTTATTTACTCATCACCAATGGGTGCCATTACCACTTTCTATAACTATGAATAATTATCATCTAATCCTTGCTTGTTTCCCTCAATTTATATCGTGGTATTCAAATCTCTATTGTTGGAAAGTGTAACTCCTACAAGGGGAAAGTACAAAGAGAAAAAGTGACATATAAGTGAAGAAGATTGAACTCAACAAAAGCTAATGGGTTTGTGCAAGACAGATTCTATGGAATTTCTATGTGATATCAAAATTGAAGATGGCACAATGGCCTGATAATCCTAGCCTTGTATTTAAAGACCTAGAGTATGAGCTAGCAGAGGAATTTAGACCCATTTGTTGGTTGCACTTAAGAGGGGAGTGTTGGAGAATGTAATCCCACCTGGGAAAAGTGTAGAAATAAGTGGCATATAAGTGGAGTAGATTAGCCTCAACACACCCAGTTGTTTTTGTGCAAGGTGGGTTCTAGCGCTACTTATATGACCACTGATGTAGTTTGGCCCTACACTGTATATTCCTATAAAATTTCTACATACGCCAAGATTCAAATTAGCAATACCACTCCTCTCGAGACAAGAATGTCCAATGTCATAAAACCCCAACAATTTTTAATGGCCCCTGTTTAGTACCAACTTGCCTCTATTTCAAACAAATTAGGCAGTTAGTCTTCATTTTGTAAATACAAGAATTCTTTCCATCTTATTGGAATCCTGACCTAAGACAGAAGCGAGATGACAAAGCTAGGTTGTGTCTAAGCCTTAAATTTCCTTGAATTTACAAAGAAATAATTCTGAACCCACTAGAGATGAGAGAAAAACTCAAAATTTCATTAATTCAACAATATGGAAAGGATTTACTACAGAACTTACATATACTGCACGCAAGGCGTCATGAAGTATTCATAAAATTGCTAAAATAGTCGTTCCTAAAACTACTGTAAAGTACCTAAATAATTAAAAAAAAGTCTGAAGTTACCAAAAGTTCATAGAACATAAATAATATAATCATTGTAATCCATAAGTCTTGCATCAGGCCCTCAACTTGAAGAAAGCTTGTCCTCAAGGTTATAGGTCGAATTTGTAAACTCATAATATTTCGAGTACAGCAGTGACTTCAATCGCTTTTCAAATTAGTTTCATGGAATTGTTCTCTATATTAAGTAATTTTATTATATCCTTTGTAGAATTCAAATGAGAAAAGAAATGAAGCTTGATGATTTGTGTTAAAATCATTGTATTTTTTATTTTAAAACTTAAGTTGGATATTCTAACAAATTAAATCTAACAGCAAAAATGAAAATTAAAAACAACACTACCCTATCTTCTTTTGTATCTTGAAGAAAACATTTTTCTTTATAAAAAAAAAAAAAAGCACATTTTGAGTGAGATTCTTGAGTTTAGTTTTCAAATGGTTCAGCTGTAAATTGGTAAATGTGTTCTTTAGAGATTCTAATGGAAGAAGATTAAATGAAATAGAGAAAAAGGTCTAGCATTAACACAGTACTGGTGATTTTGGCTGAATAAGGAAAAAAGAGCCAATAAATTTTATTGCAATGGAGATGGGAGTATATTTAGTCCACTAAATAGATATCATATTAATTAAGTTGTAAATATAGCATTTTAGGTCAACATGCTGCATTCATTGGTTACCAAGCCATGGCAGAAACTGAAGCGAATTTTATTAGAAACTTTACTAAATCTGGGGAATGAGCAAGCCAAACAGGGCCTAAATTTCTTGGTCTTATGAATCATTATTCTTCTTAATCACATTATCTGCTCATCATTTGGAATGCAGAGCCTTATGTCTTTTAGCTGTAAGAATTTTACTTTCATATTGCAGGAATTTGTGGTGCCAGATTTCTGTTCATTCTTGCTTATGCTCATACTTGGTGTCCTTGCTTTCATAGTAGAGGTACTAAAATTTTTAAAGTTATGTGCTTCCTTTGGAGAGATGGTGTTTACATTGCATTATGCAATAAATCAAGTAGTTAAACTGATATTTTTCCACTTGTCAAGTCTCCTCATTCGCCATTTATCAATGTTGGTGGGAGCCTATCACACTTATTACAAGAAATATGTAAGGGAACAACTACCCTCTATTGTGTAGCCTACAGCCCACTTGACCTCCAATAAACTAAAAATAAGAATAAATAAATAAGATTTTATTTGTTCTGATCACTTTATGGGCATCTAAGCAAGTGTGGCACATTCCAGGTGCTCTTAGCTCGTGGTCTTCAGCTTGAGAAGATCAGCAAAGCTACAAATGTACAGTATATTGAGGTACTGTTTTTTTTCTAAATTTCTCAGCTTTCTATCTCTCCCTCTCTCTCACACACAAACATGCACAGACACGATATGCAAATTATCTTTGGATTTCGAAATGTTAAAGATTGCTGCTTTGACCTATAATTAGTCCCAACCCCAATCTTATTGCATAATCGGGGTTGTGCTTCGATCTATAATTTTATGTATTGCCAGATTGTACCAATCAATCCACGTCTAGGTTTAACGTGCATCCCTCACATTCAATTTGAAAATAAAAATTACTAATTTACCTGGCTTAAAATGAGTAGTGCAACCCTATAGTTGATCATCATCTATCAGAGGATTCAGGACCCACTTTGGCCTCAGCTCTTAGATCTTGACTAGCATATGCTTATCTATCCAGTATCTTGCTGGAAAACTTACTTTACTTGTGGCTGTCTATGAATTATCACCTGTCTATTATCCTGCGTAAATATTCTTGCCTTTGTTTCAGGCTGCCCTATCACAGTTGTGGGGAATTGATTCTTCAAGAATATCTTCGTCTTTTGCTGGTCTAGTAGGATGTTTACTTATCATAATTTCAGTATGTTGTACTGTATATATTGGGCCAGACAAAGAGATTGAGTGAGTGATATAAGAGCTGTCCTATTAGGAGTGAGCACCACAGCAGTATCATATCTGTGTAGCCATTTTGGTGTATTGAACTTGTTAACATTGGTTTTAGGAAGGAAAAAGAAGGAACCCTAATTTTGAAAGCTTAAAATTGTGTGCAGCAGCTCTTGGTTATTGGGCAGTGGACAATTTTGCAAGCATCAAGTCTATAAATATGTGTGCCACTTTCGGCTTGCAGCATTAGGCCTATATTCATGTGCCACTTTCATTTCAGGCTGGGATTAAAGAATTGAGCAATTTGAAATTTCAAGTGCCCTTTTGTTCTTCATTCTGAAATAAGTCAAGACTCGAGTATACATTATGCAAAATGCCATGAATTTTGGGATTTATACCATTTCAAGAATAACTAAAAACTTTCCAGCATCTTCTCATTTAATCACCCAATCTCCCAAATTTGGAATTGAGTTTCTCTATTTTGCATGCAGATATTACTCTTATTACCGGCTGATCTTTGTTTTGTGTATATCCTGGAAATACATGCTGAATTCTGTGGGATCCGTACTTCTATTTTCTTTTGTTGCTCATATTTATTGACCTTGTTGAGTGGTCTGTGGTTCTTGCTGAGAATCTCACCATCTTGCTTTATTTTAACATTATTTTGGCTTTGTTTTATTTTTATTTTTATTTTTTTCTCTTTCTTCTTTTCTTTAAACCTTTCAACTCAACGTGTGTTTTACTGAATCATACAAGTTGGAAATTTAATGCTAAGGAAAAAGGGTATTAAATGAGTATATGACAGAAGTTATCTTAAAAAAATTTTCAATTTTGATTCAGAAATGTACAATAACTTGACAAATTTTCAGAAAAACAAATCAACTACTTTAAGAAATCTAGATTAAGATGTAGATTTCTTTAGTGATCCAAAATTTCTTAAAGCAATAGCAAAGCTTAAAAATATAATTTTGAAACAAATAAAAATCGTTGACCAACTTACATTTTACACCTGATAAAGAGAATAGAAGAGGTTGAAGTATTTATTAGTACATTTTCTATATTCTAAAACCTCCAGAATCATCACAAAAACTAATTGTAGCAATTTCAAAAACAGCAGCAAGCAAGAAACAAAAGAAAGCTTATCAAAATCCAAAAAACGAAAGAGAATGAACCACAAACACCAAGCACTGAAGATGGACCAAAATTTGATGAGTATGCTCGTTAACTTTTAAGAATTTGTATGAATTTTATTTTCTTTTTATGTTCGATGTATGAATTATAAAAAGAAATTATGTATTAAAATATTTTTAGTCTATATAGTAATCAATATTTACTATAATCTTCATATTAGTTGATAGTTCATAATAATTATCTTGAACATTCACTAATCATTTCTTTAATGTTCATCAACTCTGTCATAATGTTCATCAACTTTGTCGTGAATGTTTATTACGTATATGTTAAATGTTTAGTAATGGACATGAACAAGATATTTTTATGAATAATCTTTTAAATAAGTAATGAACAAACCACTAATGTTCATTATCATTCAATAGCATGTTCATTATCATTCAATAGCATGTTCATTAACATTCAACCTCATATGATGTACATGAAAGTTTTATGCTCATTCCTTCTTAAATAAATATTTACTGTGATACTATTAGATGTTCATGAAAACATACAGTTAAACTATTGAACTTGGAACATAACAGTAATTTTATAAAAGAAAAATCAGTTCTTATTATATTAAAGATCACAAAAAAGTAAATAAATTACAAAAGAAAAACAGTTCTCATCAACTATTCGAAGTATTAAAACTCAATAAATGTATAATTAAAGTATAACTTCTTGAATTCGAATTTAGTACAATATTTACCAATTCTAAATTGTCAAAATTTGGATGTGCAAGATATTCCTCTCTAATTACTTTATGAATAGTTTTCTAAAAAAATCAAAATATAAGCTAAGATAAATATAACATATCTAAACCAAAAAAATCAAATGAATAAAGTACCTGAAGTGGATTATAAACTGTCATTTTTGTTTGCAATGCAACCCTTTGAGCATTTCGCCTACAACTTTTTGCTTGATTATATTTTCTTCTCTATAATACTCCTGACTCTTTCATTATTAAAACCTTTTACTATACGGCTATGATGATTTTGAAAATTCTCACATGAATTTCATCATAATCTTCCAAAGATACAGAACCAACCTCACTCATTACTTTTCGAATTCTTAAAAGCTAACTCACACTGTTCTTGAGCTTTGCATTATGTTCATAAATTGAAATCAGTTTTTGAAAATTTCTAGCTATTTGAATTCTCCAAAGTAAAGCAGCTACACTGGATTCGTTTAACGAATATAAAGTCATAAAAATATCTCTATATCTGCTTTCAATAACTCATTTTCATCATCTCCTAATTATATATTTTGCTATATAACTTTAATACAAACATTCAATAGGTGCAAACAATGATAGTAATAAATTCCTACCTCTGAAATCATCTTGCACCTGCAGCATATACTTAATTCATGTTACTTGAAATCAACCTCATATCGAATCACATCCATAGCTGGCCGCTACATATGATATTTAATATTGTTGCTATTTAACATCACACGTTGGTGATGACATGCAATCTTTTTATAAATTGCTCTTCAAACAATAAATTTTTATTTTGTATATCTCCCTAGCATGTGAAATAAGCTTCACATAATTCATTACTGTAGTTGGTTGACCTACTATACAATGTGAATCTTCCCATTCTCTTTACTTCTCCATTTTGAGACTATATTAATAAATGAATTATAAAAGTCACAAAAACCAATAGGTATTAAAAGTCTTCTAGACACAGAATTATTTGTTGTCTCACTCTTTTGCGATGTTAAAACACCATTAGAAAATAGTCTTTACTAAAAGCAGAGTATCATTTTATCTTTGGACTTGTATAGCTTTTCTATTCAAGAGTTATTGTGACAACGAAATTTTAAAACAAATTTGTATTTGAAAATATTGATGAATATTTAGATAGCAACATCGTATATTATAGTACCAGATAATGAACATGAGATAAACACTAAGGAATAATAAATGAAACAAAATGAACATGAATATTAATTGTAATGAATATTAATATCAGAGATAATGAATATTTAAGGCTAGATAAAATTAATTATTATAGGATATTAAAGTAAATGAATATTATACATGTCTAAAATGAACAATTTATAACATATAAATGAACAACAAATAATAATACATATCTAGTCCGATAAAAACTCAAACTTAACCTTTGTATCAATATACTTTGGCAAAAAGTTGAATAAATCTACAAATTCTTTCTGATTCCTTAAGAATTTAATATTTTTCTTTAAATTCTCTCCTATGTGCCATATAAAAGCCTACGGCATGAGTTAGAAAATACTTGAATAATTGCAGCAATCATGGCAGAAGAGTAGTATGTTATTATTATTTGTGGATGTTTCTTTTTAATAAATCTTTAAAAAGTGTTGAAAAGCTAAACAAAAGACTCGATTATCTCATTCAATAAAAAACCACATCCAAACATAATATTCATACAACGATAATTCATACCTATAAAAACACAAGAAAAATAATATCATATATTTTACTATAATTATATTATATATTCATGATGACTATGAATATTAAATATCTATATGATATATTAAAATATATAAACATTATAGATATTAATCATGAAAAACATAAGAGAGTAGAATGAATATATTATGAAATAAAATTATTTAAGCAATGCTAGTTCATATCTACAAAAGGACCACAAACCATATCATATTTGTTACTACGATATGTAGTATCATGCACTCGCAGATTTCCAAACAACTCATAATTTTATTTCATTTGTCCATATCTCCAAAAGAAGCTACATAATCTTACATCACTGGCAACCTCAAAATCAAAATCAAAGAAAAAGTCATTTTCATTAGATTATTTTTTCTTAAAAATTTTATTCAAAGTATTCAAATTACTACCATCCAATTTTTTCATGTTTTCTAACGCTAAATGGTTATAGGTATCCTTTGTTGTAAATCCAACCAATGATGATCCTTCTGACTGGTTTTTTCAACAATCTAATCCTATCGACCACTGCAACTCTATTTCTTTTTAAATTATTAAGATAATCAAACTGATTTTTTATAGTTTTTCTATAAGAATGGACAAGGCGGATTTTGCTTGCCAGAAATAGGTCGTGATTATGCTCTTTACAGCATTTGGTTACATTACAAACTCCTTCTTCATCAACATGGACTATAAGAGCTCGACAACCAGTACGAATATCATGTTTTGAGAAATATTTATTTTTCTAGCCTACATTTTCCTTTATACCAGTTTTTGAACAAATAAATATTTTCATTATCAATGATTTGACATATGCTCTATACATTTGCTTACTCTTTCTCACACCAAAACTAATTATAAATGCATAACCATTATAAAAATTATAAGCATCATCAGCAAACTTCACATGCATTTCCAATAATTCATCAATAGAAGAATTATGTTCACAATCAACTGCTAACAAAAATAATGAACATTATAAACATAATACATGAATATTATAACTCGAAATAATAAGCATTTATGTAGCACCTAATGAATATTCATCTTAAAAAACTGCCAAATAATAAAAGAATTTTACCTGGCTTACTAATCAAAACTTTCAACTAGTGATGCATCTACGGATATTATTTGTACATTATTCATTTATAAATTGTTCTCCATTGAATCGCCAATAAAAAAAAAAACTTTGTTTAGAAAAAATCAATTGAATTTTGAAATTTAAAATTAAGTTTGTTTTTAATTTTTCAACTTTTATTATTTAATCCAACAATGAGTAAGAACGAAGCATACAAACTAAAAACCAAATAAGATTCTACAGAAAAATGAATTAAAAGCTTATGCACCAAAAACTCTTTTAATCCAACAATGAGAAAAATATTTTCAAGGATTGACGAACAATTGCAGCAGAAAATTAAAAAAAAGTTGCAGCAAAACACAGAAGCTTCTACAAAGGAAAAAGATGATTTTAATGAAGGGGAAACAACAAGAAAATGAGATGAAGAAACAGGATGTCAATGATGGAAGAAACAAGAAAAAAATGAGCTGAAGGATGGAAGTTTTTTGTTATGAAAACACAAAAAATGAGAAAATAAGGTAGGACATACAATTAAAGCTTTGCATGTGTGAAACTTAAAAGAATAGTTTTAATTTAAAAAAGAAACAATACCCGTGAAGCTACTTGCTTCAGAGTCCATCTTATAATTTGCATTTACTATTAGTTTCAACTTTGTAATGAGCAAGATAATAGCTATATGAGCACATGAATACAATTATTTTTTTAGATCCTACACAATAAATGAAAAGATTAATGATAAAAATATCCACAACCTTATGTATTTTTAAATTTTGTACTAACCTTTTAAATTTAATAATTAAGTATATTATTTCATACAATAGTTTCTTTTTTATATTTTACTAAATTTTTATATTTATTGTAGGCAAAAGGTACAAATAAGTCCCTAAACTCTTGGCCAAAGTGCAGTTAAATTTCTAGACTTTAAAGTAGCTTAATTACACCCCTAGAATTAGAAAGAAAGAACTTAACGATTATATCCCTAAAACTGACTCCTTTTCTTATTAATGATAATAGTGTTGATTTTTATTTATTAAAGTGAGAAGTTATTATTTTATTATTTTATGATTTTATACACACTAAAAAATCAGAGCTAAAACTTTCTTACATGCAAAAAATGAGTTGGAAAGGTGTAACACTCAAAACTAATTGGGTCTCATATCATTACACAGTGAAATAAATAAAGTTAGTTTAAAGATGTAATTGTTCTATTGTTTAAACTTTAGGGATGTAATTGAGCTACTATAAAGTCTAAGGATTTAAGTATACTTCGGCCAAAAAGTTTTTAATAGACTGAGTTAGCTTTAAGGATATAATTATTTTATTTCTAAAAAATTTAGGATAATTGAGCTACTATGAAGTTTAAAGATTCAATTGCACTGCGGCCAAAAATTTAAAGATTTATTTGTATTTTTGCCTTTACTATAATTGCATTTAGGCCTAACCACAATTCGTGACGGCAATATCGGTTCAAAACTGCTAGTTCAGACCCTGGAACCAGTTCGAAAATGGCCAATTCCATTTTACAGTTTCGGTTTTGTTTTATAGTTCTAGTTCCGGTCGGTTCCAACAGTATAAGAAAATATTAAAGAATTTAAGTGATAAAATAGAAACTAAAATATACAAAATAATATCAATTAAAATAAGAAAGTGTTAAATTATTGATGAAAAATAATTTATAGATAATAAATAAATTGTATATGTATATAGTAATACTAAAAGAATAATTTTTATAGAGAGATAACTATGGATAATAAATAATTATAAAGAGATATTTTAGAGAAATAAAAAAAAATTGAAATAAATTATACATTTATATAGTATAAAATTGAAAATAATCTTTTTCTTAGGTCGACGGTTCTAGTTCCAAGTGAAAGGAAACTGACCCTGAATTGTCCCTTCAAATTTTCGATTCATATTCAAGCCTAATTCTAAATTTGATAGACTCTGATTCGCTTCAATTCGACTTTGATTTCAAAACAGCATACAGCCGAGCCTAAGGCATTCATCGTATCAGGATTTATGTGACTGATTGATGTAGATATTTATAATAATTATATGTATGTGATTCTCGTTAAAAATTACATCAAAAAATAAAATTTGATTTATTTAATTATTAAATATACTGTCTATTTAATAATAGAAAAATAATAGAACTGTAGTCGGATAGTTTAGCATTCACGAATAGGAACCGTGGATTGGTTATTTTGGTAAACTACACAAGTACATGCGCATGATGATCTAATTTATGTAAAATTTGTTGTTAATTTAAGAGTTAAATATTGTTTACACCTTAAGATTTGTTGTAATATATAAGTTAGTTGTTGTATTTTTTTATTACATAAAATTATTTTTAAATTTTAATTAAATTAATTACTATCTCCTTTCGTGTTAATCGAATGATTAAATTAGTAATTTAAAATTATAATTTGATCATTAAACTTATTATCAAGTGTTAAACTTATTATTTTACTATCAAACAAGAGTTAAATCTTATTTCTAGCACAAATTAGTATTAGTATTTAATTTAAAATAATAATTAATATTTTTTTACTTGCATTTATTTTTTATTTTTAATACAATTTAATTCAAGCAAAATTTAAATATTTTAAAACTATTTATATTTATAAAAAGATATTATTAAATTACCATATAATTTAATTTTAATTATTAATAAAGAATAAGCATTTCTAGTAAAAAATATCTTCATATTATTTTTTTCATTATATATTAACAATGTTAAAAGTAAAAAAATAAATTAAACAGTCATGTTATGATTTAGCCAAATAATATAGACAAGAGTTTGCTTCACGTAAGAAATATTGAAGTTGACAAGTCCACTGTTAATAAAAAAAATTATGATAATCTTGTAAGTTAAAAATAGAGTTTTGTATCAACCATTCAAATCAGATTAGTGCAAATAAAATTTTCATTTTAATATAGTTTAATTTTAGTATTTAATACAAATAATAACTTTAACTACTTATTTTGTTTAACACTCTAAGATTAAAATATATAATAATTTAATAACATTAAATAAAAATAAGTATTTGTAATACGTTTAATTTTTTTAAGATTAATTTTGTTAAAAAAATAAAAAATACAAATAAATAATATAATATTATATTTTAATTAGATGTTAAAACTAACTTGTGCTAAAAATAGTCTAATTTGATAGTAAATTTAATCTTAGATGAATTTAATATTTGATAAAAAGTTCAAAAATTAAGTTATAACTTTAAATTACTAATTTTATTTTTCGACTAACATATTTTTCGATTAATATGGAAGAAAATAGTAGCTAATTTTAAAATAATAAAAAAATATAAAAATCAATTTATATATCAAACTAAATTTGAGAGGGTAAATAATATTTAGCCCTTGAGAAAAAAAAGAAAAAAAAAAAAAGAAGAAGCTATGTAACATTTTGGATGTGGCAAACAAGTTTATACTTTGATTATTCATTTGGTAATCGTTTATCCCCATTTACTAATTATTCTCTTTTTTTTTATCTTTAAAAAAAAAAAAAGACAGAACGAAAAGAAAGAAGGAAAGAACAAGCTGGGTTTTTCTTTTAATTTAATATATTTCTGAAGACTTTCCATTACCTGGACGGAATATATATGTACAAAATTCAAAGTATTAGTATTGATAGATTAAATAAAATATATGGTACTTTATTCCTTGCATTATTATAGGGTCGAAGGGGGGCACTGGGTACTAGTGTTCTTTGTCATTGACAAGTGTTGGAAAAGAGTGCAGCATCATTTATTTCTTTCCTTTTGGGTATTGGCTTGTTTTAATAAATATATTTAAGAAAATAAAAATAAAAATCTTTGTAGCTATATTTTGAGTCCAATTTGCATTGGACGGTCCAAACTTCTATATTTAGATAAAAAATGGTTCCCCACTTGTTTTGTCATTTTTGTTAATTTTGGTTCTAAAAGTTGGAAATGATTATTATTGTCTCGTATGGATTGCATCCAATCTTCCAGCAGCTTTTGACCTTTCCAATTTCTCATTTTGTTTTTCTTATGCCCTGTTTCCTAATTTCTGTGTCTCCTACATTCTTATTTTTTTCATTATCATGACATACATCATTTCATTTTGCTGCTTATCAATATAGGGCAGAATTAAAACTTGCATCTTAATATTTGTCATTTTTTGAGAATAATTATTTGACCATTTTAAATTTTATTTAGTCTTTTGTAGTCATTTTAAGCAATTTTTTTAACCTTAAAAATCTTATTTTGTTGTTACTAGAAATTTATATAAGACAAACGTTATGATATAAAATTGATTTATATGGGTATTAAAAAAATACGACCTAATGCATGTGTAGCCTCTTAAACTTTTTGAAAATAGTCACTTAATTATTTGGATTTTTGCCTGGTCATATAACCGCATGAACTAGTTCTTTTAAAATCCTAAATTTCCATATCTCTTTATGTAATCAGCTTTGGTTGACATATATTCAAATATAAATAATTATATAATGCACATATATTTGATGAAATTTTTTAAAGAAATATTATAACTTGAAGAGTGGATATATTCAAAATGAAAATATAATTTTATAATTATTATAAAAAAATTAAATTTATTAAATATTAGAAGCAAAGTTTAAAATTTGGAGATTTAGTATTCTAAACAGCATTGTTTTGCTTTCCTGGCTTGTTTTTCAATATTTTTTTAACACTTATACAATCAATTTCATGTCAAAATATTTGTCTTACACGCGTTTTTAAAAACAATAAAATAAAATTTATCTTATCCAAAAGAACTTGTTCAAGTGGCTATAAGAATCAAACAAAAACTCAAGTTGCTAAGTAACTATTCTCAGAAAGTCCGAGGGGTCATGGATGCATCGATCTTGAATATTTATATCATACTAATTTACTTCCAATTGTCTTTATTTACATGGATACACGCACATATACAAGTCAGCAGCATATGATTAATGTGATCCAAAAAAACTAGTTCTTGTGGTTATAAAGACCAAATAAAAGTTTAAGTGGCCAAGTAATTATTCTCAAAAAGTTCAAGGAGCCACATATGCATTTGGTTTTTTTTTTTTTTCAAATCTTGTTTCTCAACATTTAAAAAGTCAGACACTATTGTATTCTGGGTGGGCTTTGAATTCGAGACTCTTTCTTTTCTTTTTTTAAAATTGTAATTATTTTTAAAAAATATTATATTTATTTATTTTGTTTGTGAGTTTCTATTAATACGTAATTTTATGAAGTGAGATTAGCAAATTCAACATGAATTATAAATTTTAACAAGTTATGAAACATATTACCTTTTTGGGGTTTTGGCAAATTTGAGCATATCTATTATTTTACAAGCTTTTTGGAAAAAAGATTCTAGCTTTAACAGTTTAGGAAAAGAAGGGAGCCAAAAAAGCAATGAAAAAAGAGAGAAAAACATAAAGGAAAGGAATACAAAGAAAGGAGAGAAATGATGCTTGAGAGGTAAAGGCAAAAGGTTTGTGAGATAAAGTAAATAACTTGGAGCAGAACAAGAAACATATATAGGACATGAAAATAAAATTGCATTAAAGAGTTTAGAATAATCTAATAACATAATCAAGTTCAGATTATTATAAAAATGCATGAAATTAAAGTAAAAGTCAATTTTTAAAGTTTAATTCAAGCTGCAATAATATTTTCCTTAAAAATAAGAAATTTAAGTTTAAATACTCTCTTTCATAGGATATATATTTTATGACGAAAATAAATGAATAGCTACTTTTGATAGTTCATGACTTATAGGATGTCGTATGAGATTTTTCTTTTTTTAAATAAATGAAAAAAGTATATAAGTAAAACCTAAGCTTGAATTTATAAGATGAAGATGATAACAGATCATTAATTTTGCTATCAAATGTTGGACTAATAATCATAATGATTTATTCTAGTATTTGAAGGCTATTTTTAGTTTATCTGTGATGACTGTGTTATTTGTCAATTTTTTTTTTTGAAAAAAATATAAGATTTGATCATGTAATTTAATTTTTTTAACATAAGAGGTTTTTATGGTTTTTTTTATGATATTTTAGTACTCGGCGAATTAAAACATTAACAATTTACATTCAAGTTTACTAACATTGTTAATTAAATAATTTTAATTTATTTATTTAATATTCATTATTTGCAATTCTATCATCATTCCACTTCTTACTAATTTAGCTTTTATTCAAGATTAACAAAGTTAATTTTATAGAATTTTGAGAGAAAAATTAAAAAGAAAAAAAATATTTTTATAATTTTAATTAATTTTGATAAATTTTAAATAATTTGATAAGATTACAGAATTTAATATTTTGTTATCTATCCAATAAAACTAATTTTTACAGTGATTAGATTTCGTTTGAGATTTAATTTCAAAAATTATTAACAGTGTGAATAAATTTAAATAAAAATTACTAATAATATAATTCTCAAAGTATAAAAATTTATCTATAAAATACTAAAATTTTATAAAAAAAATCACGTCACATTTTGTGTCAAAAAAATTAAACGATAAAGTCAATTTTTATATTTTCCTTTTTTTTTTTTATTTACTGTTGCAAGCAGCTGACATCGCAAGCGATGCAGACAGATGAAATGACATTTTGTACTAAGCCTTTTAGGACATCTCTCAGTACCCAAAATTGTTTTCGGCCGTGGTTATTAGTTTTTTAAGGTTGTCAGGTTCCTCTCAAACGGCATACCTATTCTAGTTTAATTAAAATTTAAAATTTAAAATTTGAATATGAGATTAATTTTAAATTTTTAAAATAATATTTTAAATTTATAAAAATTATATTTGGTATCTCTAAATTAGTAAACTAACTTTTAATAATAGATAAAAAAATATAGATTGATTTTAAAGCCACTAACTTTTAAATGGATAAAAATAATAAATATCTAACCCGCTTAACTTATAATGCAGGACTAAATAAGTCTAACTTTAATTATTTTAATAAATAAAAACTTTTATTTAAAAATAAAATAGATCTAAATTCTAAAAAAACTATGAATGTGTCGTACTCTTTATTTAAATTGTTTAAATAAAATAAAATTCAGACAAATATTAATTTTTAATATTAAAAATTAAAGTTTTTAAGTATAATATTAATTTTTTTCTATTTTATTAAAAAATTGAAATTAATAATTATGTTACTATTCACTATTATTGCCGATTTTGACAAATCACCGTTTCATCAGTTTTAGTTAAAATCTAGATCTATTTGTTAAAACAATTAAGATTAGACATGCATTTGATTCTTTGTCCATTTTTAAATGTGCATGTGATCATTTATCCATTTTTGGATATGCATTAATTAGAACTTGTAATTAAGATTAGAAGTATAGATCTATTTGCTAGAATAATTAAGATTAGATATGCATTCCATCATTTAGTTGTATTTCCGTAATACAAGTTGGAATAAGTATTTGATGGTTTGTGCATTTCTGGATATGCATTAATTTCCCCTCACCAGAATTACTTAAAACTTGTTCAAAACTTTTCCCTGGATTGAAATATTCCTTTTTTTGGCAGTCGAACACTTTTGGAGTGTTTCCTTCTTGAGAGCAATCCCTCTTTCTCTTTTTCCAGCCCTATAATCTCATCAAGAAAATCAACTTTATTACATTAAACACAAAGTCTAATAATACAAATTTCATGCGACTAAACATAATGTTTTTATATTTGCATTTTCCACCAAATTAATGGACTGTCCACATTAAGAAAAAGAAAATAAGATAGAGAAAGGCACTGGGTTTTCCTCAAAATCCTCGACACATCCATTGATACATTTGAAGCACCTAAAAATGATTTATTTATATATATATATATATATATATAGAAAGATAATTTAGGCTTGGTATATACACTACGATTAGTAGGAGAGTAATATATATGTATAAGTATTTTATATTTTGGTATTAAATGATTGACACATATTTTATCATTTAAAATTAATGAATAGACATCAATCATCTATCGATTTTATGTATAAATTGGGACATATAATAAGTCTAGGCACAAATTCTCCATATATCTTTTATATTTCTTTTTTAACATAATTTTTAACCATATTTTCAATTTATCTCTACTTGCACAAATGTTGAATTCTCAATATAAGTCGAAATAATATATTTAATGTATTTACCATAGATAAAATCTAAATTATAATAGTTGAATAATTTATTAAAAATAATAAATAATTATTAACATTAGTTACTAATTAATAAGAGGGTAAAGAAACCAGTTCTAATAGAATAAATTTAATTTCTAGAGTAAATATAAACCTTTTTGGCTTGAATTTTATTTAACTACAATCAAATATATGAAAAATAAAAATTGAATACCACTTGATAAATTCAATATAGTAAAAATAAAATAAGTTAACAAATTAAAGTACTTTATATATAGTATGCAGATTACATAAAATATCTATCGTTTTAAAGTATGGATCTTAATTTTAAAATTAATGGCAAATTAAGTTCAAAACTAAAGCATTGAAATTATTTGATATTTTCTATACTAAATTATTATATATCATACAATTATAACTCAAATATTAACCTAAAAGATAAAACTAATTATTTTTTAGTAATAAAAGAGAAATTATCGATTGCTTCATTTTGGAACAATACTTTAAAACTTAATTAAGAATAAAATTAACATGCAAATTCAAAAAATAAATATCAGAAATCAAAAAATCAAAGCCTAATATGACATGACAAACAAACACGTACTAAAACATCAAAAGATAAAATCAAGACATAATAATAATAGATCAAAAATATAAAATCAAGACATAATATAATATCTCTATTAGTACCAAAATTTTATCCTATACTTCCAATTGAACTAATCCTTTAACTTTTTTCTTTTTGGTATTGAAACTTTAATTTTCGTTATAGACGACGGTACGTATTAGGAATCCATCTAGTTTTTTTATGACGTGGAGGGCGGAGCTCCGCATCATCATTCCACTTATCGCCACGCCATGCTTGACTTTTCAATAAATTACTCTGCTGGTACTAAAACTTTGCTACTTCTATCCAAATAGTATCAATTCTTTAATTTGTTTCTTTTTAATACCATATTTATTATTTTCTTTTTCAATCTACGATAATTGATGGAGACTCACCTAAAGATGAATCTTCATGCGAGTTAAGAACTCGTCAATGCTTGACAGTCCATCTAGATCACTAACATACTAAATGGGCGAAACCACTATTCCATATACCTACAAAGCACTACTCATTAAACACCGGAACCCACGTTCCTCCTGATCTTTAAGACCACACCAGACATTAAAATAATTAACACTTCTCTTATAAACACCTACCTAAAACATTGATGAAAGACTAATACTAATACAACCCTTCAACACTATTCCTTAAACCCTTGAAATGAATTACATTGTTATTACCTTACACTTTTCGTCACATTAGTACCCATTAGAATTTCAGTAATTTTTACTGATGTGGCGACCGAAATTTTATCTAAACATGACACTAATTAACACATAAATAAAAAATTACCGGAATCCTAATAGGTATTATTAATTGAGATATAACTAATGAATGTGATACTAAAAAGAGACAAATTGAAAAATTGATACTATTTGGATATAAGTGGAAAAAATTTGATACCAATGAGGTAATTTATCCAAAGTCAAATATAACGTAGACGATGAGTGGAATGCTGATGTGGAGCTCCACTCTCCACGTCATAAAAAATTGAATGGATTTTCAACAGGTACCATTGTCTATGACGAAAATTAAAATTTTAGTACTAAAAAGAAAAAAAATTAAAATATTAGTACCAATTAAAAACACATGCTATAATTTTAATACCAGCGGAGCTATTTACCTGATGCCGAAGTCAAACTCTCTCTAACTGGATGACCAATCATGAGACCTTTGTAAAAGGTCTTGCCTATTCTATCTTCAAATATATACTTTTGTTATCAATTCTTTAATTTGTTTCTTTTTAATACCATATTTATTATTTTATTTTTTAATCTACGATAATTGATGGAGACTCACCTAAAGGTGAATCCCCATGCGAGTTAAGAACTCGCCAATGCTTGACAATCCATCTAGATCATTAACATACTAAATGGGCGAAACCACCATTCCATAGACCCAACTCCTTAAAAACTGGAACCCACGTTCCTCCTGATCTTTAGAACCACACCATACATTAAAATAATTAACACTTCTCTTATAAACACCCACCTAAAACATTGATGAAAGACTAATAGTAATACAACCCTTCAACACTATTCTTTAAACCCTTGAAATGAATTACATTGTTATTACCTTACACTTTTGTTGACATTAGTACCCATTAGAATTTCAGTAATTTTTACTGATGTGGCGACAAAAATTTTATCTAAATATGACACTAATTAACACATCAACAAAAAATTACCGGAATCCTAATAAGTATTATTAATTGAGACATAAATAATGAATGTGATACTAAAAAGAGACAAATTGAAGAATTGATACTATTTGGATATAAGTGGAAAAAATTCAATACCAATGAGGTAATTTATCCAAAGTCAAATATAACGTAGACGATGAGTGGAATGTTGATGTGGAGCTCCACTCTCCACATCATAAAAAATTGAATGGATTTTCAATAGGTACCATCGTCTATGAAGAAAATTAAAATTTTAGTACTAAAAAGAAAAAAATTAAAAATATTAGTACCAATTAAAAACACATGCTATAGTGTTAATAACAACAGAGCTATTTACCTGATTCCGAAGTCAAACTCTCTCTAACTGGATGACCAATCACGAGAGCCTTGCAAGAGGTCTTGCCTATTCTATCTTCAAACTATATACTTTTGTTGTTGAAACTTGAAAGAAAAAAAAAAGAGTAATTACCATTTGCATTTTGTGTTTTTCCATATTATACTAATTACTTTCAACATTTGAAAAATATATTTTTTTATTTTTTTATTTTGTAATTTTATACTAAAAATTCCTTCATCGAAAATTTGTTAAGGAATGATTAATTAGGTTTGATTTTATACTATTTGTCCCTTTATTGTTTGTATAATATACAAAATTTTTCTATATTTTATTTCTTGCATTAATATTCTCTTGCATTTTAAAAGTCAATACAATTAAAGAACTAAATTGATAAAAAAATATAATTTGATCCTCAAACTTTTTATCAAAGTTACAATTCTACTGTAATAAAATTAATAATAAGAATAATCTCTATTTTATTTTAACAATTTAAAGTTAAATTATATGAATTTTTAATATTTTGATTAATATAAGTATTTTCAAGATATTTAAATTTTATTAGAATTTAATTATGTTAAAATTAGAGTAATTAAAAAATACTAGTTAATTATTTTTGTATAGACACTAAAATTGATTTTTATATAAAAATTAGACAATGGGGTTTTAGTATAATATATAAACTATAAGGGGCAATTTGTATATTACATCAAAAATCAATAGGTAAATTGTATAGACCAAACTAAATTACCGGTTGTTTAGTAGAAATTTTGATGGAAGGGGCTTTCAGTATAAAATTATAAAATAGAAAGATGAAAAAATATCTTTTTTAAATGTTAGAAAGTAACTAATATAATATGAAAAAATACAAAAGAAATCACCATTAGCCATGAAGATAGCTCTTGAATTTTTCTGCAGACTAAATATAGAACATGCATAAATAAATTGATTAAGAAATTTCTAGCTTTTTTAATGATGTTTATTTTAAATAGTATAATTTCTATAATAAAGAGTATTTAAAATATATTCAAACATAAAGAGTAAAATATTTTATTCAAATCAAGTAGACTCTTTATATTTTATTTTTTTATCTTACTTTTGTTTTATTTGTCATTCATTTTTTTAAACTTTTATCGATAGATAAGTAAGAATTATATATATCAATTAAATCAAATGTGTATAGACTTGTAGTGCATTTATTAGATATAGAATAGAGAGTGGAGTTTGGCTCTCCATATATAGAGTCGAATTAGCTCTCCACTCTATATTTAAAGAATAAAGAATGCATTGGAGTATCATTTTATGATATGACTCTTTAAAATAAAGAGTTTGGCATATATAAATAGTGTATTAGAGATGCTATTTACTGAACATAAATTTTTTTAAAAAAAAATTCTTTAGATTTGGTATATTGTCCCCACCTATACACTAAATCGATAGATGATTGACATAGATTTACTAGTTTTAAATGAATGAATACGTGTCAATAATCTAATACCAAAGTGTAAAACACTCATAATATATATAATTTTTTTATTAATTTTGGTGTATACAATAAGCCTAGATAAAAATTATCCAACTTTTTAATTCTAATTTTAAAAAAGTTTTATCCTTTAAAAGCTTTACAACTATTAAACTATCAAACTTGGAGACTTATCATTCTTAAGAAAGAGTTTTAACATGTAAGAACTTTAAAACTATTTTACTATTCTTAGATCAGTGATTTTAGTATATAATAGTTATTTACTTGTAGGCTGCACAACTATTGTTATTATTTTATTATAAAATTAAATTTATAAGTAAATAATAAAATTTTTAGTATTTTATAATTAAAAATATTATTTTTAGAATTAGAATTATTATCTAATTATAATTAATTTACTAATTAATATAATTAATATTTTATTTCTTACAATAAAATTAGAATTATTATTTAATTAAAAAATATTTTATTAGTTAATATAATATAAAATATAATCAATATGCTATCTTTGAGAATTAGAGTCATTATTTAATTAAAAATGTAGCATATTAATTAATATAAGTTTGAATCTTATGTACTAACATTAAATATACATGTTAAAAAAAAAACTTATGTGTCAAAACATAAATACATATATCAAAACAATTTTATATCTCAAAAACTAATATATATATATAAGTAGATACCCCGAAAATAGATACTAATAATCCATTTATAATCATAAATTATGGTATGAATTGAGACTGGAGTTTAAAATTTAAATTTAAGGGATCGATACGAATATTTTACCGTCCAACTAAATTATACATCTTATTTTTAGCGTCTTTAATAAACATAACTGAAGCTTTTCTCCTTTAGTATTTTAGAAAACCTAAATATTATTTAATAGTTTATTAGTTGTTACTATTCATTAATATTATTAACTTTAATGCATTCTACAATTATTTTGTTTCAGGATAATTACTATACATCTCTTATATTTTTATATATTATACTATTTATCTCTTAATATTTAAAAATTATATTTTTTTCATTCTTTTATTTTATAATTTTATACTAAGGAATCCTTCCATTTATTCAATAATTAGTTTTGGTTAAACACTCTTTATTTTTTAATTTTTGGTCTAATATGTAAATTATCTTCTATATTTTATTTATTATATTAGCATTTTGAAAATCAACACAATTAAATAAATAAATTGATAGAAAATACTTAATTTGATCCTTAAACTTTGTATAATGTAATAAAAATTATATTCAGTTTATTTTGATAATTTAAAAGTAAATTATATAAATTTTTGATATATTGGTAAATGTAATTGCTTTTAAAATGTTTTAATTTTACTAGGATTAAATTATGTTGAAAATTATAGCAAGTAAAATAATATTAGTTAATTATTTTTATATGAATTCTAAAACTGATTTTTCTAAAATAAATTTTAATTTTAATTTAATAAAATAATTTTAAATAAATTTGCTACTTAATAATAAATTTAATAATTAAGTTGAATTTTTTAATTAATTGAGTCTTTTAACGATGTTAATTTTTAAAAAATAATAATTAGGTTTATTAAAAATAAAAAAATTTCATTATAATAAATAAAATATATAAAATAGTTTGTGTATCAAACAAAAAATCAAGAGATAAATCTTATTTAATCCAACATGTTTAACGATTGTTTAATAAAAACTATAATTAATTTTTTAATATAAGTTATAAAATTAAAGTCTATATTTTAAATATTAAAAAGTAATTAATATAATATAAAAAATAGAAAGACAAATAATAATTACTCTTTTTATTTTCTCACCATTTTGTTTTCAGTTTTTCTTTTCATTTCCATTATAAGATAGGTAAACTTTCATCATTCAAGGTATTTCATAATAAAATATAATTTACTTAATTTTCTAAAGACCAAGTCACTATATCGGGTGCCTTAGTTTTAGTTTATGTATAAAACATTATTAGAATTACATATAAACTCACATATTTAAATTTTTAATGTATTCAAATTGCTTAAATATCAAGTGGTTTTAATTTCTAAATAAGTCTACAGCCTTTAAAATCTTAAAAATAAATATTCAATTTTTAGTAAATAATTCTTTATATATTTTAAAATTTTATTACTATAATTTTAAATACTTTAAATCAATATATTTATTATTTTTAGATAAGAAGTACGGATAAGCCCATGAATTTTTATTAAAGTATAACTAACTCCTAATTTTAAAGTAGCTCAATTATATTTTTAGACCGACAAGGAGAACAAATACCTAAAGCTAATTTATTTTTAACTAATAACAATGATTTTATTTTTTATCAAATAAAAATTATTATTTTATAAATTTTTAATACTAAAAAATATAACTAATATTTTTGTAGATGAAAAGAAAATGTAAACTTGAAAGAGTTAGAGTAGTTTCTTTTAGTGCTAGAACAAAATTATGTGTTTCATATTATTATGGGGTGAAATATCTACAATTAACTATAAAAATGTGATTTTTATATTAAATTTTATAAATATAGTTAAATTATTTTAAAATTTAATTATATTTTAATGAAAAACTCAAAAGCGTTTATTAGTGTCTTTTTACTTATTTTTAAAAACTTGAGGTATATATTGATATTAATGTTAAAGAGGTTGGTTGGTTAGCAAGAAAGAGGCGTAGAGATTCTTATCTTCAAAGGATTGAAAACGAAAGAAGAAGTGAATCAAAATAATGTTAGAAAAGAAAAGAAAAGAAAAGAAAATGTGGCTAGTGAAATTAAGTTATGGTTTTGGTTTTTGAATCTGATTTTTGGGAAATGTAATGTTCGCATACAGAATGTTTGTGCTTAACCGAAAGCTATTGCCTTCCTATGCACGTGCATCCTCACACTCCTCCCTTATTTTGACTTTACACTTACTATTCCTTTCTCGCCATTCTTTTCAACTTATTCACCATTTTGCCACTCTTAGCTTCAATTCAAGGAGTCCTTACTTATTTACTTTATTTATTTTCATTATATATTTATTTTTCAAACAAGAAATATCATTGTGAGTACCTCTTTATTTATTTATTTGTGTGAGCATATTTCGTATATATTCTTATTTCCAATTGAATTTTCTATGTTCAGCTCTTAAAAGCTAAAATTTTTAATACTCATATTTAATTTTTATATAAAGTTATTGATAAAAATAAATAATATGCATAAACTATCTGTTTAAACATAAATTAGGATTTAAGTAACAAAAATTAGTAATTTTCTATTTTAATTTCAAGACACTTATTTAACAATTACAAGAAAAAAAATATGGCGCACCTACATATTTACAAAATTATTTTTGTTTTTTTGTATATAAATATTTTTGATAACTAAACTCTCAAATATTTTGCTAGTTTGATAATGCTAAGTATATACATTGAAACAACAATGATATTAGTTTTATCTCTATAATAATAAATGACATTATATTTTATATTCCAATGGTAATGATTTTTTATTAAAAGTAAAAGAAAAGTTATTATAAATTTTCTCTATGTATATGAATTTATATTTTGAAATAATTTTTAGAACTAAAATTATTTTATATATTTAATTTATATATTAAATAAATCTTTTCTGCATTCGTCTAAAAATAATAATACTGTGCTCAATATAGTTTTCGACCTTGATGAGACATGTTAGTAAGTTACATGCTAATATAATGAAAAATATTGAGCCGAGTTGGATCAATGACTTATTAAACTGTGATTTAATAATTAAATAATTAAATAATAAAATTAATAATTATTAAATTTTAAATATATATTATCCAACATGAGTAATATGATAATAATAATTGATCATAATAAAAATAATTAAATATTTATAAATTAAATTTTTAATAGTAAAATATTTCTTTTATCATAATTTATAATTACATATCTCTTTATATTATATATATATATATATATATATATATATATAAAACGTTAAGATTATTATATACTTTTTTTATATTTATCTCTATTTTTTAGTATAATAATTCTAATGATTAAATACTTAATAATTTTAGATTAAGTAATACACATCCATTATTTTTTGCGTACGTTTTACCTATTTCTTGTGACATCGCTATTTTTATAAAATTATTTTTTTAATACCTTAAAATAAGTAATGCTACACATTCTATTACTTTTTACCCCATCTTTTATCCACACATTATTAGTTTTATAAAATTATCTTTTGATATTTTAAAATTAAAAAATAATTTTATAAAAATAATAAATATCATATGAGATGGACAAATATTTAGTAGTTTTTTTTAAATTAAAAAATAATTTTATAAAAGTAATAAATAGGAGGTCAAACGGGTAAAAAGTGAAAAAAAAATGTTTACCATTTTTCTTTTATGCATAGTCACGTGACAGCAGTGTTGGAGCACCACCCATCAACATCACAATACTAATTACACACCTGAATTACCATTTAAGATTTGTCTTCTAAGCCCACCCACCAGCCCACTTCGTCCCTTCCTATACGTACGTTTCTACACTAAATTTCTGTATTGGATGGGGTCCACTTCCATTTCAGTCATTTTAAATTTAATCAGACGGTACACTCAGTTTATTCGCTCTCCACTCCTCAAATCATCCTTTTGTCCCGGTAGTAAGCGGGCCACCACTACTACAGTAACAGACACCCTACGTCATACATGCTCCGAACTATGACAATTGAGGGACTATGCAACTCAATTTTAACATAATTATTGATTAAAAAATTCTATTATAATTATACTATAATATAGTTAACTTTTTTCAAACTTTGTTATTTTATTATAAATAATTAATTTTTATTTTTAATTTATTTTTTATATAATTATTTTTTAGTTATGAAATAAAAAGTGAAAGGTGTAAGATATAATTCTTAAAGAAAAATATAAAAAAATATTTAGAAATTATTTTTTAAAATTTTAAAATAAAAAATGTGACTCTTAGATTATTTTAAAATTATCTTCAATACACATCCTCCACATTTCAACAATGAAATTTTACTTTTTATTTTGAATTGATAAATGCATTATACATTTTTGTATGTTTTATTAATTAATATTTTTATTTATTTTTATATAATAAAATAAAAATAATATTATAAAATAAAATAAAATAAAGAATAAATTATATAAAATCCATTAAATTTAAATAAATTAAAAAAATTATTATATAAATTACACTTTTTAACAAACAGTATTATAAATCTTTTATAGTAAATAACTAGGATGACTCGCTATTATTAATAAAATAATATATAATTTTTTTGTAATAGTTATTGAGTTTTTTCAGATTTATGTTCTTAATTGATTATGTAAATTTTATATTTTAAACATTTCCAACTGAAGAAACATTAATTTATATATTTTTGAAATACAATTTTTAAACTCCAAATTCAGAGATGGGCTCATTGTTTTTTTTTTTTTCTTTTTCTATAAAGAAAATGGGCTCATCGTTATGTCAGGGGGAGAGTGTAATAGCGCCGTTGATTTGACCATTTTGAGAAATATGGGACCGGCTGGGTATTTGGTAGATAAGTGAGATAAGAGGGGTGAATTTGGAAATGCTGAAAATCAATAAATAAGAATAATAGGAAGGCTTATAGAAGACAGAACAGAAGATAGAGAGAGAGAAAGAGAGAGGGATTTGCAAATTGTTCTGTTTCTCATAATATTTATATCTTTATATTTAAATTTATTTTGTTTTTTGTTTACTTTTGGTTACTTTATTATCTGTTGCACTACTTTTTACTTTGTTCCAAGTTCCCTCTTCCTCCTTTCTTCCTTTCTTTGTTCTTCTTCTTCTCTGTTACTTTCTTTGTTTCTGTTTCTGCTTCTTCTTCTGTTTGTGTTTGTGCAACCAATTTTTTTTCTTTTGAAACAAAAAGAGAAGAGAGGATTAGTAATGGCAGAGATAAGCCACCCTCCAATGGAACAACTTCAAGACCTTGAGTACTGCATAGACTCTAACCCTCCTTGGGGTTCGTGCTCTCATTTTCTTTTCTTCTTATGCTTAACTCAGTGACTACTGCTGTTTCAACCTGCTCATTTTCATTATTCTTGATCATCGTTTATTTCCTTTTCGTTTGCTAGGAGTGCACTGAGATTATCTGGTTTCACTTCTAAAAGAAAAATGAGTTCATGTACTATGGCATTTAGAGAAGAAACAAATATATGAAAAAGAAAAGAAAATGGAAAGACGTGTGTCAATATGTATTTCAAGAATAAGTTCTTTGGGTTGGTGTGTTGTGTGTGTTATTCTTTTATTATTATTTTTTAAAATTTGAAGTCGGTCGTTCATGCAGACTTTGCGGACGAGCTAACGAAGATATAGGCATTTAGTTTTCTTTTCTATTTTCTCGACTTTTCGAATTTTAAAATTTTTATTTTCTGTTTGGCTACTGGGGAATTACTGGACATGCTCTTGATAGGGAGGGAAAAAAAAGAAAACAAAGGAAGTTTATAATAGAATGTAGGGATGAACATGAATATTTTTAATTTCAAGTAATAAATTCTCCATTTGCTTTTTATTAGCAGACTTGCCGATGTTTGTATGTCGAGGTGTCTCTCTCCTCTATTATGATTATATCTTTTTTCTTTCGTGTCGTGTTGCAGCTGAAACTATCTTATTAGCATTTCAAAATTACATATTGATGCTGGGTACAAGTGTAATGATCCCTTCTTTACTGGTTCCTGCAATGGGTGGCACTGATGTAAGTATGCTACCCCTGTTCTGGTTTGTTTTGAGCTTGCATTTGTCTTTATATATTCACTCTTGGAGTTTAGTGTCATTGCATTTTTGGATTTTTCTTGAAATGCTGAGTGTTCTGCCATGACTGTAACTGGAGCCTATGAATTAAACCCGCTTGCTCTTCTTTTCCCAGTTATGCCACTGCCAAGCTTATAACGTGAACTTGAATTATCTTGAATGTGCACATTGCACAATAATTGCATCTAATTGGGGTTTGGCCTTCAGAATTTATGTTTCACTTGCACTATGCAATAAGGGCCTTTTGTATTTTCATTTTTATTTGAAGTTCTATATTTGACAATATTACTGTTCATGCAACCAGGGGGATAAAGCACGGGTGATACAGACTCTTCTTTTTGTATCTGGTCTTAACACACTTCTTCAAGCACTGTTTGGAACCAGGTTGCCAGCGGTAGTGGGAGGGTCCTTTGCTTATGTCATTCCCATAGCTTATATTATCAGCGACTCCTCATTGCAACAAATTACTGATCGTCATGAAGTAAGTTTGCCTCTCTTCTTCCTTCCCTTCGTTTGCACAATATTGGAGATCCCATGGAAAAATGGTTAGTTAGAACTTCTACCATGCATTTGAATAGTCAATGCAGTACTTGAGTGAAAATTTACAACCATGACCATTTCATTTGATCTTTTACTTAAAAAAGAAAACAGGAGAAAAACAACCTTGGCCCTTTAGTCATTAAAATTAGATGGTCATATCCATTGATCTAAGGAATTTCTTTTTTCTTGATTATCTTTCTCCTTAAAGGGATAATTTGAAAGGCAACTTAAAAAAAAATTGTCATTTATGAGGAAAATGCAGCTCAAGCTAACCATGTCTAATTGTGTAACTGCCCAAATCTCCAATGTATTACTAGTCAGTGCTTTTAGGTTCTTTTTAGTCTTGAACTATTACCTTAATGTTCAGTTCAAATCCCATGAAATCTCAAAGTAGTTTATTTGCTTTTCAGAAGTTGTGCTCAGTAACTCTTTTATTTGATAGGGTATTGAAAGAGATCTTCCCATGTGATTGGTTTGCAGAGATTTATTCATACAATGCGGGCTATCCAGGGAGCTTTAATTGTAGCCTCAAGCATACAAATCATCCTGGGCTACAGCCAAGTTTGGGGTCTCTTTTCAAGGTATATTTCTTGTGTTGGAAGATTAAATGATTAACCAGTTCAATGTTTCTCTTGCTCATCATTTTGTTTTTAATCTACTTTTAGGTTTTTTAGTCCTCTTGGCATGGCACCTGTCGTTGGATTGGTTGGGTTGGGACTGTTTCAACGAGGATTTCCAGAAGTATGTATTGCCTCTGATGTGCCATATACGGTTTTAATTTGACATCTACATGGCTACAGCTTCTGTCTTTCTTTTATCTTGCAGCTATTGTGTCGTCCTCGTTAGTCATGTATTCCAAAATTTAAATGTCAGCATAGTCTCAACGGCTTAGTACTTAGATATGATTTTTTGCCTATGCTTTATCTTTCAACTCTTAAGTCAAATTGAGAAGTGCAACATTCTGATTGAAATTTGCTAGAAACTCTTACTCTTGAATGAGATATATTTGTCTTAGTTTTTGTACAGCATTACCTATCGAACTTGGATATCAGATGAAAAGTGCTGTTATATCTAATTTCCTGTAATCACAATAATTGATATATAATTTATACTGCCATATTCTTAATCAATGTAACTAACAGTTCATTTTACCATTTCAGTTGGGCAATTGTGTGGAAATCGGATTACCCATGCTCTTGTTGGTTATTGGATTGTCACAAGTAAGTGATCGTTTGTAATTGGAAATTATTGCTATAGGATTATTTCACAAGGTTGGATCTTGGCATTGCAGTATCTAAAGCATGTGAGACTGTTTAGAGAACTTCCGATTTATGAACGATTTCCAGTGTTGATATCCATCACAATCATCTGGATCTATGCTCTTATTTTAACTGCCAGTGGGGCTTACAGGGACAAGCCAATTAGAACCCAACATAGTTGTCGTACAGACAGAGCAAATCTTATATCTACTGCCCCATGGTATATCAAAGAATCAACTCCCATTTCTTGAAGTGTGAACAATATTATGGCTTCTAGAGTTACAAGTATTATGTTATTTCAGGTTTAAGTTCCCATATCCTCTGCAGTGGGGCCCACCTACTTTTTCAGCAGGCCATTCGTTTGCTATGATGTCCGCAGTTCTTGTGTCTATGGTTGAGGTAAGTGCCACTGGGTTGTCATCTTGTTCGCTGTTTACTTCTGCATTTGCATCCCTTAAATGGATTCATGTAAGCAACCTTTTTTGGTTGCTTTGTTATGTTGTTTCAGATCTTCAAAGGTGTCAGCTCTTTTGAAAATGTAATAGTATGAATAACACCATCTTTGAGAGTATACCTGTGTAATTTTAGAATGTTGATGCTACAGTCCACTGGTGCATATAAAGCAGCATCTCGACTGGCTATTGCTACTCCACCTCCTGCATATGTACTGAGCAGAGGCATTGGTTGGCAGGTAAAGCTGGTTTAACACAATTGTCACTACTTGTAGATATATTTTTTTTATTGTGTCCAACTTCAATGAAGAATTGACTGAGAACTATAACATACAATTAAACATTCTGAGCTGTAGAATTTTACCCCTTTCCCCACAACCTAAATGTTATAATACTGTTGCTTGTTTTGGCAGGGCATTGGTGTATTGCTTGATGGTCTTTTTGGAACAGGCACCGGTTCCACTGTTTCTGTGTAAGGGGCACGCTTGAATGAGCCATCTGTCTCATCTTCTTATATCCTGTGTAGCATTTTCAATATAATTTTGGTTTTACCAACTTGGGTATGGCCCAGATGGTACATCGTACACCTGGGGTGATCCAACATGAACAAAACCCTAGGCCTAACATCCATAAACTTTTTATAAAGATCCTGGTTCATGTATTTCAGGGAAAATGTAGGCCTCCTTGGATTAACCCGAGTTGGAAGTCGCAGAGTTGTTCAGATTTCCGCTGGCTTTATGATATTCTTCTCTATCCTAGGTTGGTATTCTTGTACTTCTATACCATGGAAATTTCGCAGCATGACCTGAGCCACAAAGTTCTTTCAATATAGCTGCCATGAGCATTCATTGTACAGAAACACAAATGGCAAGCCAATTTATTTTAAGAATCAGTTTTCAGTTCTAGTGGCTGGAATAAAGGAAATTATTAGCATTGTGTTTCTCTCGTTCAGGTTGCATGGTTGCAAATTCTACCTGTGATGTTTCACTGTTTCTTGATTAGGATTGACTCATAACTATTATATATGTTTTAAACAGGTAAATTTGGAGCTGTGTTTGCGTCCATACCTTTTCCAATATTTGCTGCATTATACTGTGTTCTCTTTGGACTAGTTGGTACGTCCTTATATTTATTTGTTGATTCTGTGTTCTCTATGCTTCATATCTGTGTATGACAATTTCTTTCCTGTTTCAGCTTCCGTGGGACTATCATTTCTTCAATTCACAAACATGAATTCAATGAGGAACCTCATTATTACTGGGCTTTCACTCTTCCTTGGGATTTCCGTTCCGCAGTTTTTCAATGAATATTGGAATCCCCCACGGCATGGTCTCGTTCATACCAATGCAGGATGGGTAAGTACTATCTCAAAATTGAGTACCAAGGTTGAAAAGCTTACTGTCAAACAACAAAATCTTGAAGTATTGCCTGTTGGCCAGCACTTGGGGAAAGTCAAAAGGTCTGAACTGTTTGTTCTGAATTGTTTCTGAGCTATTTATCTATCCATCTCTTTTGCAGTTCAACGCTTTCCTGAATACAATATTCTCATCTCCGGCAACAGTGGGTTTGATCGTGGCCGTGTTTCTGGACAATACAATAGAGGTGGAGAAGTCGAAGAAAGACCGGGGAATGCCATGGTGGGTGAAGTTCAGAACATTTAGAGGAGATAACAGAAATGAGGAGTTCTACACATTGCCATTCAACCTGAACAAATTTTTTCCACCAACATAATTGACCCAAATTAGAGCTAATACATTTTGCAATCTCATTCCAATTCTAATTGACATTTTTCTCGAGCTGTATAGCCAGAATCATTTAGCAGAATGCTGATCTATGTTCTTTTAATTATCAATCCATTTTTTTGTGGACCGCAGAGTCCAGGACAACATATTCAGGGCATGATTGGAAGCGCAATAAGAGTGGAAAATGGCCAATTATTTTTCTTTCACCTGTAACCAAATATTTAACATCAATTGAAAGGGGATTAGCAAAGACCCATTCAATATTTTTCTATAATCTTGCCTTAAAATGGGCATATTTCTTGGCCATTGCATTAATTAACATCCCACTAATGAGAACAAACTAGTTTTCAGTCAATTATCCTGGGAAAGGGCAAGTTTCAAGAACAGGCACCAAACGTACAGACAGCCCTTGTTAATCCAACTAATACCCATGAAAACAATTGATTCGTTTGATCATCAACTAAAATTAAGTTCATTCAACATTATTTTTTTCAAATTTTTCTGTTACTTTATTATTTAATAAAGGCAAAACCCATCAATAAACCCTTAAACTTTTTAATTAAACCCTTCCAACTTTTCAATTATATTTATCAAGCTCCTAAATTTTTATTTTATCCTAAAAACGTTTGTACATTTATTTTTATTTAAATTAAAATTCTTTATACATGTTTTCTAAAATTTTTATTTGATCTATTAAACTTTGCATTTTATTTGATCTTTTATTCAAAACTATTGAATTTTTAATTAAAAAAATAATAATATTACAGTTTAATTAAATAAAATAAAATTAAAAAGACATAATAAGATAAAATTAAATTTTTTTAAGATTTTGCTTTAATAAACTATGATTTACTTTATTTAAAATAAAGTCGCCGTAAAATGTTAAAAAGGCATATTAAAACGCTGATTATTGCGTTACTATCATCCGTTCGTAAAAAGAAAAGACAGCCAAGTTGAACCTGAAATTGAGAAATTGAATTACTTGCATGATATGAAGCCTCAGAAAGCCAGTCTAAAATTGACATCAAATGAAATTCAGCCGGTAATTCCAACTAAAAAGAAATCATCATTGGCCTCATTCTTCACAAATTCCTCTTTTTTCTAAATAAAAGAAAAGGGAGTATTGTTTTTAATAATCAATATAAAAAAAAAGTACGTTGGTGGAAAGAAAGAATGTAATCGCCGAAATCGGCTCCATGAATCAAAAGAAATCAGATCCACAGATTCCTATCAGGCAGCGAAACAAGAAATTGATTTAGGTCCAATCATAGCATCGCCGGTCAACGCCTCATGGCTACCGGCGACGTGGCATTGGACCGATCAACAAGTTGCATTAATCTAATCAATTAAGAAAAGAAGATATAACCCTCAGAGACCCGTTTCAAATCATCCACACAACGGCACACTGTAAGCCCGCACAGAGCAGGCTACTAAGCGCAACCGCTGCTGGTTAAAGTGTCATACGGCACTTCCTATCTTTTAAGGGATTTCTTCCTCATTGGGAGAGATAAATTTTGCAATTATCTTCAATCACCCAAAACAAAAAAAGAAAAAAGCAACCCTAACTTTAGGGTACAAGAAAATCAGACATTGCGACTCCAGCGACTCAAGAACTTCTATCTATACCTTCAAATAAAACCTGCGTCAGATGAGTAGAGAAAGGGAGGAAGACGACCCTTTATATAGAGAAGTAATGCGTAACCCTAGTTTCGAATCTTTCGTGCTGATAGTAATGCATATGTAGTTTGATAGCTGGGCCCTTAAGATCGAAAATGTTTTTGGCCCAATATAGGTTAATGTAGCCCAATTGTCTTGTTTTTCTTTTTTCAAGAAAAATAACAAAAATATTCATTTTTTTTTAAAAAATACAATGCAAACTTTTCTTTTCATTTTACCGTATAAAAATATCAAAAATACAATTTCTTAATTTTTTAAATACGATATTAATTGTTTTTTAATTTTTCTTATTATTTTTTTAAAAAAAATCAAATAAAATAAAAAAAGCTAAAAAATAATTAAAAAAATCAAAAAATAACTACATTGTGTTTTTAAAAAAAATTAAAAAATAATATTTTTGATTGATATTAGGATATTTCTAAAAAGTTTCTTTTTCTATATTGCTAAATAAATTCAATTAAATTCTCTTTTAATAGGATGTCAATTTGTACCCTAATATGGTTATCCACTCTAATCCTACTTTATTTAAACTATATAATATATTAGAATTGACTAGATAATGATTTATACTAAAAAGAGGAAATCACATTAGTTGTGGAATCACATTAGGTGTGGATAGGATATGAATAGTATAATATTCTACTTATTATCAATATTTATATTATATTGTTAGGTTCATATTAGGTATATATAATTAAAGCATTTTAGTGAAGAGGGAGTATATGAGCAAAAAACATGTAAATAGGCTTTAATTGGACTGCGGGTATAAAAGACTCGGAATAAAGACATGTAGACTACCAAAATTGCAGACCTAGCCGAATTCATCAAAGCATACGAAGAAAAAATTAATTAGTTATGATGTAATTAAGAAAAATTATCTCTTAAGTTGTTTATTTTATTTAGGATAATTAAGAGGGCAATTATAGCAGTGTTATGCTTAGAGAATGACTCTGAAAAATGAATCTCTATAAGAAGTAGAGATCAATTAAACAAGAGGCATTGATTATTCTTCTCTTTGCAAATTCTCTATAATTCATTTTCTTCAATATTTAGTTAGTTTTTGCATTATTCTTTCAAGGATCAAAAAAGTTTTTCAGGATGTGGAAAGTGAGGATCAATCTTCTTCATCCCTTGAAGAACTTCTGAATTTTGAGAGAGATTTAATTTTCTGTTTTATATTTCTGATGTCTTTCCATCAATCACTATTGGATTAAGTATGTCAGGCTAAATTCCATAAGTGTTTAGTTTGACTTTTTACTTATGTATGAACCTTATTTATTATGAGTTTAATAAATTATTTCTTTATCTTCATACATGTATTAGTTTCATTTATTATTATTGATTGACCTCATAATAAATTATTTCTTTACCTTCATACATGTATTAGTTTCATTTATTATTATTGATTGACCATCATATCAATTTAATAGTAATATTTGTTATGAAAATTTTTAAGTTAAAAGTATTAGAAATACCATCTTTACTTTAGTCTATGTTGATATAAGAAGCCTAAGTTGCATTATTAGCTTGAGTGACTTAAGGAAAAGACACATCACCATCTCATTCATTAAATTTGGGCTTAAGAAAAAATAAGAGGACTGCTAAGTATAAGTTAGACTAAATGCTATTTTATTATATAGTTTATATTAATTATTCCATTTGTATATTTACTTTATGTTTATTTAATTTCTTTTATAAACTTTAAAACTATTCTCAAACATTAGCTTAGAGTGTTTTAGATTTATTTTTAGTATTTTTGTATGATAATGGGTCTTTATAGTATATGGTTTGTAGTTTCTTGTGAGATCAACCTCGTGGTGAACTTTCTTGTACTAACATTCGGTTCGTACATTTGTGAGTACTAAGTTTGAGATATCAAGTTTTTGGCGTCGTTGCCGGAAAGCTGTATCAATATTATATTGATTAATTGTCAAGTTTTATTTTTTGTGTTTGTGTGTTGCATGTCTATGTGTTTTTGTTTTGTCTTCAAGTTTTATTTTTAAGTTTTTAAATCTGAAATTTTTCCTTTGGTTTTGTATGCCTAGCAGAAAAATAAGATCAGGTGATTCATCAACTCAAAATCCGTACAACTTGAGATCAACTGTTAAAAAGGCAAAAGAAGACCAATAAGTAGAGAGTGAGTTTGTATCTCCAAGAGGAGAAGAATTTGAAGAAAAGCTATAACTAGGATTTGAAGAAGAGGTTGAAATAATGGCTAATGACCAAAGAAAATTTGCAGTTCAAAGATAAATAGCTATGAAGGATAATGCTCGTCCCCTAATTGGTAACACTAATTCATGCATAGTTCTAAGTGATGCATCAAAGAATTATGAACTTAAGAACATTCATTTTTTAATATGCTTCCTTCATTCTATGGTATGTCTAGTGAAGATGCATTAATATTTATTAGAGAATTTTATGCTATAGTTTATACATTCCTATTATCTAGACTAAATGAAGAGCAACTAAGGATGAAATGTTTTCCTTACTCATTAAAGAGAAAGTAAATGCTTGGTTAATGACCTTGCCTCCTAATTCTTTGAGAACTTGGAATGAAGTTTATAAAAAATTTATGCATAAATTTTACTCACATCAAAAGACCAAAGAATTAAGAACTGAAGTTTTCGACTTTTATCAAAAGGATACTGAATCCTATCATGAAGCATGAGATCGCTTCAAATCACTTTTACTGCAATACCCACACTACAGATACCCACTTCCTGTGACCAACTAATCATTCTATAATGGTTTAACACAATAATATCAATGTATGGTTGATAATGCAGCTGGGGGTGCTATATTAGAAAAAACTACTAGTGAGGTTTATGATATCTTTGATATGTTAGAAGCCAATTCACAACAAAAGAGTGCAAGAACAAAAAGAGTAGAAGTGAATGAAGTTGTGTCTAATAATGAGATGACTATGCAAATAGTTGAATTAACTAAATAAGTTAAGATACTTACTTCAACTAAGAATGTACGAAGTAATGAGGTAGGTAGTATATGTGGAGTTTATAGTCATGGTGCTAATTTTTGCTCATCTTATAAGACTTATGCAGAAAATGATTATGAACAGGTTAATTTGATAAAATCTTATCAGCCTAGGCAACCTAGGAATAATCCATACTCCAACACTTCCCATCCAAGTTGGAGAAATCATCCAAACTTTTTTTGGAGAAACAATGATCAAAACCTACCACAAATATTGAAAAACTAAACCAACCCTGGTATCAAAATCAAGAGCCTCAATACCTAAGGAATCAAAACCCTCAATATCCTAATCAAGGACAAGCCCCTCAAAGAGAATCAAGTTTGGAGGAAATACTCCAATCTTTTATGACAGCTACCCATGATAGAACGAAGAGGAATAAAAAGAAAATTGATTCTGTAGAAGCTTCAATGAAGAAATTGAAAATTTAAATTGGGCAAATTGCTAAACCTGTACAAAAAACAAGAAAAGAAAATTTCTAAGTCAACCTGAGCAAGCTAAAGTAATCACTGTTCTTAGAGATTGTGAATTACTTGATAATAATATTGAAAACTTAATTGAGAAATATTCTTCTTATATAAGTACATTAAAAGAAGATGGACTAGTTGATGTGGAAATAACTGAAGATGGTCTATAAAAAGAAGGAAGAGTGGAGCCCAATTTTAGGGTCCCCAAACATCACTGTGAAGCAAATAAAATGGTGTTGATGGTAAATAAGGCCTAGGGACATAAGATTTTCGTTGACTTTTAGCAAGCAAACAACTTTCACAATTTAGTTTCAGGGGAGTCACATTCTTAAAAAGCAAAGGAAACAAATGTTTTAGATAAATAAAACTAGGATGGCCCAATCTGTAATGCCAAACCATTATTTGTTCATAAGCAGATATGGAAATATTACGACTAGACTCTTGAGCAATATTAGCACTAGGTGAATTATCCTCAAGGCAGTAAAGGCCATTGATCATTCTACCCCTGCCAGTCGTCATCCTCGAATTCTTGTCCTAAAAAACACAATGAGATTCATCGAAAATAACCAAACAATTAGAATTTTTTGTTAGTTTACTAACTGATAAAAGATTGTAGGCTAATTTTTGGAACATGAAGAACAAATTTCAGGTTGATATTTTTTGAGATCTGTATTGAACCTTTTCCAGCAACAGGAGAGAAACCTCCATCTGCAACCTTGATCTTTTTATTTCCAGAACATGGTGTATATGATTGGAAGAGTTTAAATGAATTTTCTATATGGTCTGAGACTCCAGAATCTATGATCCATGGAGCAGAAAAGGTTGAGGAATTAGACAAAAAAGAATTGAATAGAGCCTTAGATCCAATACCTGGATGAGCCATAGAAGCATTAGGAAAGTCAGATGAGGTAGACCTGGATTTCAACAGCATAAGAAGATTCTCCATTTGTTCTTTGGTGAAAGGGCCAGCATCAGCTTCATTAGCAGTAGGAACTCCTCGTCCAGACTTTCTCGCCTCCTTTGTTTTTCCAATTTGGAGTTTTTCCATGTAGTTTCCAACATGTTTCTCGAGTGTGACGAGGCTTATTACAATAGTCACATCAGACCTGTGGTTTTTCACTGGATTTTTCTCATGTTCTACGCTGATAAGTTAATGTTTTGAAAGACGAGGCAACCTCTAAAGCTGATCCTTCAACAGCAACTCCAGGACCCTTCTTTCCTAGCATCACATTTCTTCTACTTTCCTCCCTTCTAACCTCTGAGAACACCTCACCAATTGAAGGAATAGGCTGTCTCCCAATAATTCTTCCTCTAACTTCATCAAATTCAATGTTTAGCCCTGCCAGAAATTTAAAGATTCGGTTGTCTTCAACAGTTTTCTTATGATGCTGAAAATCCTCTGCTGATTTCCACTCATAGCTGTTGAAGGGGTCCAAATCCTGCCATATTCGCTTAAGCGAATTGAAATATTTTGTGACAGTGTCTTCCCCTTGACGTAGATCTCCAATTTGAAGAGTCAACTCAAAAATTCGGGACTGATTTCCCAAATCAGAGTACATCTGATTGATATTTTCCTATAACTCTTGTGCCGTTGAATAGCACATATAGTTAGAACTGATATCTTCCTCCATTGAGTTTACAAGCCATGTCATTACCATGGAGTTTTCTACGTCCCATGCTGCGTAAGCAGGATCTGTGCTTACTAGAGCCTTTGTTTCACCAGTTAAATAGCCCATCTTGCCACGACCTCTAATATACATCCGGACTGCTTGTGACCATCGGAGAAAATTATCTCCATTCAGCCGAATGGTAGTAATCTGAATTGAGTGAGAATCAACCCCAGTTTTCAAGGATTCGTTTCTGTTTTTGGATGAACAGGCAGTAGTTTGAGGATTAATGGTAGAGTCTGATGTATCAGACATGATGAAGGGACAGGGTAAAGTAAGAGGAAAAAATGAAACAGAACAAATCAGGCGAAGAGGCTCTGATACCAACTTGAAAATGATGAATGAGGGGAATAATTATTTCATTGATCAAAAGGAATATATACAACAGGTTTCAGCCTATATTTGGAAACTATACACAATTATATCCTTAATCCTAGGAATAAGATTTTACACCAAATTAGCACCACTACAGCTAATACACAGTTATATAGAATTTCTTTCCACTAATCTCTCCTAATTTACATGGTTTTTTTACTCAATATTCTACTTCACAAAAATACAGATTTTCCCACAATAATCCCTACTGACTTTGTGGTTCTTGACATGAAAAATATACCAGCAAGGGATAAGGAGCAAATAATACTCTTTGGTAGACCTTTCATGGAACTACCAAAACAGTTATTGGCATGTACAATGGGAAGCTGAATATGACGGTCTTGAGAAAGACTGTTAAATTGAAAGTGTTTGATTCTCTAACTCTATCTCCTAGCACTTCAATTGATGAATGTTCATATGTTTGATTGTATGGATTCTTTTGTTTATGAAACATATTTACAGAATAAGGATGATAAATTAGAATTTGCATTAACATTTAGAAAAATTGGAGAAAACTTAGACGAAGAAGTCTTAAACTTTCATAATAAGTTAGATGAAGCTATTCTAGTGTCACTTGATGATGAAAGAACTATTGAACTTTTAAATTCTCCCACTGTAAAAGAATTAGAAAATATTAATGAACCGTCTAAACTTGAGCTTAAAAAGTTGCTTAACACACTTTATATATGTCTTTTTGGGAGAAGGAAATATATACCTAGTAATTGTAGCTTTTGATCTTTTTTCTTCAGAGAAAGAGAAAACCATTAGAGAATTAAGAAGACTTAAGAAAGCTATTGGATGAAAAATTTCTAATATCAAGGGTATTAGTCCAACAATATGTATCCATAAGATTATTTTAGAAAACAATGCCAAAGTTGTTAGAAATACCTAAAAAAGACTTAAAACTAACATGAAAGAGGTGGTAAAAAAAAAAGTCTAAAAATTATTGGATGAGGGTAATATATACCCTAGCTGATAGTAATTGGGTAAGCAATAGCCACCATAATGAAACCTTACACCAAATCATAAAAACATACCAACAATAATTAAAAAGATAAAAATAAACACTGAAAATTCAGTAAAAAAATACATATCATTAAATTTACAGTCTAACGAATATGAAAAATAATTGGAGGGGGTTAGCTTTTGGTGGCTAAATAAAGCCACCATAAGCTACCTCTTTAGAAACTTTAAGTTTGGGTATAAGTAGACCTGTTCATGGGCCTGGGTACCTGCTCGGCCCGCCTAGGCCCGCACTCTTCTGGCCGGGCTTGGACAACAATTTTTGAGTACAAGTCCAGTCCGGCCCGATATCTAGTTTAGTTAGTAAAAAGACAAAAAATGTCATACCTAACACTCGAACTTATGACCTTTAACTTATAATTAAATGTCAATACCATTTAACTATCTATTATTTCTATTTATAATTTTATTGTTATTAATAATATATTATCAAAACAAAACCCTAAATCTAAATAAAACTACAATTTGGAACAGATTTAATAATTGGTCGGGCCAGGGCGGGTTTTTCAAAAGATTTCGGGCTCGGATTTGGACTCAAAAATATAAAAAAATTCTCAAGTCTAGGCGGGCTCGGGCTTGTCCAAAATCAAGTCAAGCCCGGCCCATGAACAGGTCTAGGTATAAGAGAGAAAACGATAGAGAGAAACAATAGACTTACACAATAATAATAAAATCTTTCGTTACATTTTGATGACATGTCAATAAAAATGGGTCTATCTATTCTATAGTTGTTATTATTTTGTAAATTATTATTATATAAATTATTTAATAAATTAGTATATAATATAATATTAAATAGTAAGTAATCATACTGATAAAATATTATAATAATATGTTAGTAAAACAAAATTGAAAGTATTATATATATTTTTTATGATTTTTTGTTTTCAAATTTTATAAAAATTTTGTATTAAATTATTTAAACTCTACCATAAATAAATAAATATATATATATATATATATATATATATATATATATATATATATAGTTTAATATATAAATTTTTTATAGAATTAGAATTGTATATGAAATTATTATAGGATTAAAAAATTAATCATTAATTAGGATTAGAAAAATTAAATTAATTATTTATAAAATTAAGATAGCAAAAAATTAGCATTAAAGTATAAACTTTACAAGACCATTTGTGAATTATTCTTTTACCCTCCAAACACACACACACACACACACACAAGCAGTCAAAAATCACCATTAAAACACAAATCCACTTATTCTTCAGCCACCAAGAATCCATTGCAGAGACTTAAGTTAATTTCATAGCAATAAATCCACATATCTGTCAAAAAAGAAACCATCATTCACAACTCCATGACACCAGCAACTCAAAAACAAATCTACTTACATGCAAATCATATATACAACTGATTGAGATTGAATATATCTTTTATATTCTTTATTTATTAATATTTGAAATTTAAAATTAAAAAGAAAAGAGAATCAAGGGCTTTGAAAGGGAAAAAACCAGCGCCATTTTCCATCAATCAACCATTATACATCTAGATCTTCAACGAGCTGCACCGTACAATTTAATTTTTATTTTTATTTTTCGATTATGAATCCATCTTATTCATGCAAAAGCTAGCAAAAGGAACTTATCCAAAAAAAGGAAAAAGTAACAAAAAATAATAGAGAAGAGAGTGGAGAAGGGAAATCCAACAGCATATGGAAGAGAGTAGAGGGACTGCTTTTTTCTTTTTGTATTTGTGTTCCTGCTAAGCCATTCTTCCCACATCTTCTTCTATCTTGTTTGTCGATTCCTCTACCGTCGTTGATGATGGTGAAATAAAAAAGATCTGAAATAACACTTGCCAGCAACTCTATCATGAATCTCCTGAAGGGATCTAATGTGCCTTTGGGCTTTGTCAGCAACAAAAAGCAGGGGATGCTCTGTCCAAAGAAACATGACAGTCAAGATTTGGTACTAAAGAAACTTAAAAATAAAGTAAAATTATCAAACAGTTGAAAGGGAAGGGTATATAGTAAAAAGAGTTAACTGAAATAATTAAAGCAAATTCACTTTTTCCCAAAGTTAATTGCAGTAGAATATACCAACAAATGGATGATGCCTAATGCCGGAAAAATATTTAGTTTCTATGCTCACTTGCAGAGAATGATATCGCGTGAAAAACATTTTCAATTGCATGCATAACAAGGGGTCTCTTTATTAGCATAGAGCCATCTGTACACTTGAAAATTGGTTTAACTTACAAACTTTGAAGGAGCATCTTTTACATAAATGTATATATATATATATATATATATATATATAGAGAGAGAGAGAGAGAGAGAGAGAGAGAGAGAGAGAGAGAGAGTACCCTCATACTGGAAAAGAGTGCACCTTCTTAAAGTATGATCAGCTTGGAAGAATTTGATGCATTAGGAACAGAGATATGATATGGACATTCAGAGTGGAAAATTATGAACTCATTTAGACTGAAAAGCCATAGAATTGCAAACCAAAAATGTTTTTTCCGTAAGAATTATGCATGAACAAGATATAGGCTATGAGCCTTGAAAGTAAAGAAGTGGAACAAGAACAAAAATGAAAGAGAAATTGTGTGTAGGAATACCTCAGCATTTATTCATAGTATCACCATCAATTTCTATGTGGCGAATGTGAGAGATTTTGGGCCAATCCTCCCCTTTCTCCTGTTTACACCTTTGTTTCAGCGAAGGACAGTTGTAGATAATTAAAGAAGAAAGGGAAGTGGGAAGCCCCTCTTCGGGTATGGACTCCAGCTTAGGACAGTCCAAGATATCCAACTCTATAAGAAAAGTGAGGTCCTGAAGCCCCTTGAAGTTCAGAGATTGCAGATTCTGAAGATTTGAGATTGTAAGACAGACAAGACTAGAAGGCAGCCCATCTTCTGGCATCGACTGGAGGTTAGGACAGTTCCAGATCTCCAATTCTTTAAGAGAGGTAAGATAACAGAGCCCCCTGAAGTCCAGAGATTTCAGATTCTGAAGATCCCAGATGTCAAGATAGGTAACAGTCAAGGGCAACTCCTGTTCTGTCACAGACTGTAGCTTAGGGCAGTTGCTGATTGTTAGTTCCGTAAGAGAGGTGAGATGCTGAATCCCATCATAGTCCAATGATTTCAAATTTTGAAAATTGGATATTTGGAGACAGGTAAGAGTAGAAGGTAATAGCATCTTCTCAGGAAAAGATTCCACATCTTCATTCTTGCTTATACTGAAGTATTTTAAAGAAATTGTTTGCAAATTCCATTTCATGCGGCCAGTAACAAGTTTGTCACAACTTTCAATGACAAGTGAGTATAATTTGGGGGGCAAACCTCCTTCTGGAAATGACTCGAGTTTTGGACAATTATTTATTGCCAAAGCATAAAGAGAAGGGAGAAGGGAGTGCATACATTCAGGCAAGGATTTCAAATTTGAACAATCGCATAAGTGAAGACTGGTCAGATTTGGGGCGTTTAAACCTCCTTTGGGGAAAGAAATTAACTTAGGACACTCCCTAATTTTTATGGATTCGAGAACATTGAGACCTTTAGAAGTTACCTCTGCTTCAGAGATGCACTCAAGGTTTTGACACCTATAGATTTCAAGACTGTATAACTCAGGGAACAACTCCAATGGGAAGCACTTGAGTGAATCGCAGTTTCCAACTTCAATTTCTTCCGATATGAAAAGGACACCAATTTTCTCCATTCCTTGAAGCAAAGGATCTACTGAGTGGAATTTTACAACTTTGAGACTACTAAAATCAAAATTCTGCAACAGCACATTACGATGATCATCCTTTAACTTCAATTTTTGGATGGCTGGAGCGCTAGGAAATGAAGCCGCAAGTTGCGGACATCCCACAATCTTTATTGTTGTCAGAGAAGGAAGGTTACCGGGCAGTGTCTGTATCAGGTTGGGACATTCGTTTATGTAAAGCTGTTGCAGGAGTGGGAAAGCTCCATTTTCCCCTTCATCTACATGACAAATCCACTCGCGCCACTGTGGCATTCTTTCAAAATGTAAAATTTCAAGGGAACCAAATGGCTTCTTCGGGTGTGTGCAACTTCCATAGAACTCCAGACCAACAGAAACTATGGAATCAAGTGCTATGATATAAAGAGATTTTAGAGACACTAGCTGCCCGAGTGGTGGTAAAAAGGAGCAGTATTTACATCTACTAAGCTCCAAGGTTACCATATGTGAGAAAGTAGGATTTGCTATCCAATCCGGAAATCTTGTACCCCCATAACCAACAATGCACAAAGACTCCACATTCATATGAGGCTGTAATTGCTCAACTATGGCTCTTTCATGAAGTGAATCATCAGTCTCACCGTCCCATCTCAAGTCTAACATCCTAAGGTGCTTTTTATTCTTCAGATTAGCTGCCATAGCATCTTGGGCATCTGCAACATTTTGAAGATTCCAAATACAAAGGGATCCTCTTAGATTCTGAAGCTCCCCCAGTTCCTTGATACTGGAGCCACTCTCTTTCCCCAAAACGAAATCAGTTAACATTTCAAGCTTCGTCAGTTTACTCATCTTCAGTGGCATCTCTTGCAATTTTGTTTCTCTAATATCAAGATGACACAAACTGATTAAACTTGACATGGTAATTGGTAATTTGATGAGATCTTGGCACCCATACATTAATAAAGTTTCCAAGTTATACAAACTATTTATGGAGTCAGGTAACCTTTTGATCGATGTTCCAGACAGATCCAAATATCGTAAATGTTTCAAATTGCCAATAGTATTTGGCAACAGAACTACATCATCACACTGAAACAGAGATAGCACCCGCAAACGCCTGAGTGACGGCAATAAGTCATACTTTACCTTTCTATCAGTCCACCATGACCACTTCACACGCAGAGTGCGCAAATGCTTAGCTCTATATATGCTCTCAAATTTGACAGAGGTGTCATGATTTGTTCTTAGATATGACAGATGACGAGTTCTCTTGGCAACTTCACATGAATCGCCATTCTCCCATTGAAAGCAAAATTCCCCAGAAACATATTTAGCTAAATCATTAATGAGGTCGTGCATGACGAAAGCTGATTTATACAGATGTGATTTCTGAAAGAAGGACCTTGATACGAGATCTTCAAAGTACTCAGCACCAACATCTTCCTTTTCCCTACTCCCTTTAGGCTGAACTATAAAACCTTCCGCTCTCCACAAAAGGATTAATTCCTCCTTTGAAAAATTATAGTCCTTTGGGAATACAGCACAATATGCAAAACATCTCTTCAGATGTGGTGGTAGGTAATGATAGCTTAATCTTAGGGCAGGAAGAATTTCATCATTCGATAGCTCCCATAGAAGGCTTTTAAATATTCTTTCCCACTCCTTAGTATCTCTTTTAGAACGCAAGACCCCACCGAGTGCTTTTGCCGCTAAAGGCAAGCCTCTACACTTTCTCACAATTTCTTGACCAAGTATTGCCAACTCTGGATGTGCAGCTGAATTTCCTTCACCAAATGCATGTTTCGAAAACAACAGCCAGCAATCATGATCGCTTAGCTCTGTTAGATGATGATGATGGAGAACATTGCCCATGATTGACGCTACAGTTTCATGGCGTGTTGTGACAATTATCTTACTGCCCAGTGCCCCCGATTTCAAAGGCTTCCGCAGAACATCCCAGTTAGCATAATTATCATCCCAAACGTCATCTAAAACAAGCAGAAACCTTTTTCCCTTCAACTTCTCCTTTAGCTCCAGCTGAAGGAGATTCAGTGTCGTGATATCACATTTCTTCCTAGTGACATCTTCAAGAATATCTTTTGTTACCTTGAAGACATCAAAAACTGCGGATACACAGACCCATGCTTTAAGATCAAATGACTCTTGCACCCTGGGTTCATTATACACATACTGAGCAAGGGTTGTTTTACCAACCCCACCCATACCCACTATGGGGATCACGCTTAGATCGTTGCCATTTGCTTCAAACAATTGCTTGACTATGGCCTTCTTATCAAAATCCCTCCCATAAATACCAACAGATTCATCCACCAGAGAAGTTGTTGGTATCTTGTGTGAATGCCTTTCTTCAATACCCTCTCTAAGACCAAGTGCTTCCTTTTGTTTCACTAGAAGTTCCAGTCTCTCAAGGATCTCTTCTAGCTTTGAGACCTCTTCTAACTTTACTTCCTTCACCTTCTTAAATGGAGAAAAATTAGAGAAGAAGTTCCGCACCTGATCCACATCGGTTTGAGAAGTAGCTTCCACTTCCGACCTCAAACATTCATAAGCGATTTCATCCAACAAGTCATCAGCTTCGTAGGCAGCATCTTTGAGCTCGTCAAGCCATTCCTTCACAGCTGGTTTAGTGATTTGCTTCTCTTCTGCATCGTCAAGCACTGCATTAACAGAAATCATGGTAGTCTTCAACTTGTTCAACAGTGCATCGTTGAGCTTTTGGCCTTTAAAGAAGTCAAGAACCTCGCGAGAAGCCATTCTATCAAACAACACCTGAAGGAAAGCTGACAGAAATGACCCTCCTATCAACGCCCCTGCCATCCTTGTCAAAGGAATGGATCGAGTTGGATCAGATTTGGATTTTGGTTGGAGGAAAGAAGAAGAAGAAGAATGAGAAGAGTAAAGTGGTTTCAGAACTGTAGTTAGTAGACTTCCACACCTACTTCTGGAGTGAAGGGACCAAGGGTAATTACAATTTGCCCCCTGAATTTTATCATCTTAGTCAGTCTGAATTTTACTTTTTACGAAAAATCAATCTTACCCTTCGCTCAATAAGAAAATGTATCATATTCTACAGAATCAAACCTATGGGATTTAAGGAATGACGGATGGGAATAAAAAAAGAAATAAAAAAGAAAAGAGAGGGAAAAATAATAATAATAAATACTAAGTTTCCATTATAAATATTTCTAAAGAAAAATACAAAGTATAAAGAAATTTAGTGACATGGTTTAAATTCTTGATAAGAAAGTTTATTTGATTATTTTTATATTTTAATATCATATATTAAATTATTAACAATTTATATTTAAATTAGTCTTTTAGTCATACGCTGCACAACTGGTATTATTATTTAAATTATAAAATTAAATTGATAAATATAATCTAATAAATATTTTAATATTTAATGTTAATTTATAAAATTTTAGAAAATAATAATAAAAAACTATTTAGGATAATTTCTAATTTTTTAAAATTTTAGAATTTTCTTAATATAATAATATAAAAATTACTTTAAAAATTTATTAATTAATTTTAATATTATATAAATTAATATATAAGTATAATTGATATTATTAATTTTTTAAAATTAAAAATTAACTTTTATTTAATATAATATTAAAAATATTATCTAAAATATTATTTTTTAGAATTAAATATTATCTAATTACAAAACTAATTTATTAGTTTATTTAATATTAAAATATAATTAATATGTTATTTCTTAAGATAGAATTAGTATCATTAACTAATTAGTAAACTATTTATTACTTAATTTAATATTAAATAATATTTAATGTGTTATGTTTTAGGATTAGAGTTAGTGTTTAATCAGGAATGTAACTTACGAATCAATAAATTAATAAAAAATAATAAAATAACACATAAATTTAAATTTCATGTATCAAAAGTAAATACACGTATAAAAAATTAAACACACATGTCAAAAAAATTTTAACTTTCAAAAATTAATATATATATATATATATAGATTCACCACCAATATTAATTCAATAGTTATAGCTCATTCTTTCTAGGTCAATGTCTTATAATTTTACCACTATTTGACTCTTTACCAACTTAGCTTTCTTCTAAAACTAGTAAATTTTTATAAATTTTAAAAAGATTAAAAAAATTAAAAATAATCTCACAATTTAATTTTATCTTTAAATCTAATCAATTCTAATGAGTTTTGAATAATCTAACAAAAATATAAAATTTCACTTTTTGCTATCTATTCAACAAAATCGATTTGCAATTATCTGATTATGGTTGAAATTTAATAACCAAAATTATTAACGATACTAACGATGTAATTCTCAAAATACTGAAGTGTTACCAAGATAATTTAAAGATCTCATTTTAAGACATTAAGCCTTTTTTTTAAAAAAAAAATTCCATTATAAATACAAGATATAATTACTAATAAATCTTGAATTTTATACTTTTTAATAATTTTTATTTTATTGTTTCAAAATTTTAAAATATGTTTAAGAATATTTTTAAATGTTAATTTTATGGTGAAAGATGAGGTAATAAGTCGACTATAATGTAATATGAATCAACAAAAATAATTTATCTTAGACTTAACAATATAGTCATAGACGTCTCATATATATGTATTTTTTCACATATCTTATATCTAAAATCAATAAAACTTTTGTTAACTCACTAATTTGACTTTTAATAAGTAGAATTAACTTGTCAGATCATCTTTTTTATTATAAAATTTTAAAAATATTGTTGAAGATTGTCTTTAAAAATAAATTAAGAGTATGGATATTCATTTTTAAAATTTCAAAGCAATTAAATAAAATTATTAGAAAATATAAAGTTTGAGATTTAAATGGTAATTAGGCATAAATAAAATATTTATTCACTATTCGATTAGTATTTTTCTCTTTTAACTTTGCTTTTCAATTAAATTGAAGTGATAAAATATTCTTATTAGTTAATGATATATTAAATAAAAGATAACTAATATATTTTCTTTTAGATTTAATATATTATATGTTTTTAGATTAAATTTTTCAATATTGTCATATTACATCAGTAAGTCTTTTTTAATAATTAATTTTAATATTTTATTTAATAAAATTAACTATTATATATATATTAGTTGTATTTTTCCATTAATCATCTGATATTTTTATCTAAATTACCAACTCTAGCATTGTAAGTAGAAAAATTTTAACGTTTCTAAATGTTGAAAGTAGAAATGATGAATTTATTGATATGTAATTCTGATCTTTTACAATTGATTGTGTTGGTATTTATATGTACATATCCAACGGTAGCCTATTCTACTTGGTTGCCTTGGTATTTCTGTCCAACGTCCCTTTTTTTCTGGGAAAGGTTGGAGCGGCCTTTCCCTGCCACAGGGATGGTTGCTCCCTTTCTTCAGGGCATGTAATGAACTGCCCTGCACATGCTTTTCTGCCTGTGCAGTGTTTGAGGCCATGCTTGCTTTATTTCCTCTTTCAACACTCCCCCTCAAGTTGGGTTCATAGAGGTTGATCGAACCCATCTTGCTTAAAATTGAGTGATGCGTCTGTTTGTCAAGTGCCTTGGTAAGGATGTCTGCCAGTTGGTCCTGGCTCTTGATATAAGGAGTTTCAATTTCTCCTTTTTGAACTTTTTCCCTGATGAAGTGGCAATCCACTTCAATGTGTTTAGTTCGTTCATGAAACACAGGGTTTGATGCAATGTGACGGGCAGCTTGGTTATCACAATGCATCGTCATAGGTCCGTTGATTTCAATCTTCATGTCTTTGAGGACTTGCTTGATCCAGATGAGTTCGCTAGCTGTAGATGCCATTGCACGGTACTCAACTTCTGCACTAGATCTAGCAACAACATTTTGCTTTTTGCTTTTCCATGTTACCAAGTTTCCTCCTACAAAGACACAAAAATCAGTGGTTGACTTTCTATCACAGCTTCCAACCCAATTTGCATCAGAGAAACCAACTATAGAATTAGAATTGTTATTCTTCATCCATATTCTTTGTCTTGGGGTTCCCTTTAGGTATCTGAGAATTCTATCTATAGCTTCTAAGTGACAGGTGCGAGGGGCATGCATAAACTGGCTCACCATACTTACTGCGAACGATATGTCGGGTCTAGTGACAGTAAGATATATTAACTTTCCTACCAAACGTTGATAATGTCCTATGTTGGTTAGAGGTTTTCCATCTTCCAGATTGAGTTTGACTTTGGTTTCCATAGGAGTGTTGGCAGGTTTAGCCCCTAATTTTCCAGTTTCTTTTAATAGATCAAGAGTTTATTTCCTTTGACATAGAAATAAACCTTTAGTAGACTTTGCCACTTCTATGCCTAGGAAATATGAGAGCTGCCTAAGGTCCTTAATATCAAACTCTTTCTTTAGACTTTGTTTGACATCCTTAATACCTTGATCATCATTTCCTGTTATTATGATATCGTCAACATAGACTAGAATGATGATAGTGTGTGTGTGATTGTGTTTAACAAACATAGAGGAGTCAGAATCACATTTAGTAAAACCAATTTTTAATAGAAAGAGGCTTAGTTTGGCATACCATGCTCTCGGAGATTGTTTAAGCCCATAGATGGCCTTTTTTAGCTTACATACCAGGGAAGCATCTATGGCTGATTTGTGGCCAAGGGGGAGAGTCATATAAACTTCTTCTTCTAGGTTTCCTTGTAAAAAGGCGTTCTTAACATCCATTTGGAATAGTCTCCACCCTTGATTAGTTGCAACTGAGAGAAGGATTCTGACAGTGTTCATCTTGGCAACCGGAGCAAACGTCTCTTGGTAATCAATTCCATAAGTTTGAGTGAAGCCTCTGGCGACAAGTCTGGCCTTGTATCTCTCAATGGTCCCATCACTATTATACTTTATTTTGTATATCCATTTGCATCCAACGGGTTTCTTATTTACAGGAAGAGGTACAATATCCCAAGTGTTATTCTTTTCTAACGCTTGAAGTCCTTCTTTCATGGCCCTACACCATTTGAGATTGGTATTGGCTTCGTAAAAGTTGGTTGGTTCAAGATGAGATGAGATCTGGCTTAAGTAGCTACGATATTGGCTTGATATGGTATCATAGGAAATAAAACTTTGGATAGGATTAGATACCGAATGAGATACATAATCTCTTAATTTCAGGGGGGGGGCAAGTTTGACGAGTGGACCTTCTCAAGATGATTGCTTTCTCCTGAGGTTGAGGTTGGATTTCAGAGATTTGGGGTTGAATTTCAGAGGTTGTATCTCCAATTGTATTGTCTCCCCCTGAAGGAATTGACCTTGAGACTGGGGACGGCTCCCCCTGTAGAAAATTCTGAGTAGGGCTGCTAAGATAAAAAATCAGAGTTAAGCGGAAATACTAGCGGGCAAGGCCCATGAGGATTACCATGATTTCGGGTGGTGTAATAAGGAATTGTCTCAAGAAATGAGACATCACGAGAGATGTAGGTTTTATGAGTATCGGGGTCATAATATTTATATCCCTTTTTAGTGGAGGAATATCCTAAGAACAGGGTTTTGACAGAACTTTTATCGAGTTTATGTTGACGGTTGATGTGAACATAACAAACACAGCCAAAGATCCTGAGGTGACTCAAATCAATTTTCCTACCTTTGAGAACCTCTAGGGGACTCATATGTTTTAAAATGGTAGTGGGGAGTCTATTAATCAGGTAGGCAGCAGTTAAAAGGGTATCTGACCAAAAAATCGATGGGACATTATTTTGAAAAAGGAGAGTATGAACGACATTGAGAAGGTGTCTATTTTTACTTTCAGAAATATCATTTTGTTGAGGAGTATTGATACAAGTGGTTTGATGAACAATACCTTTTTGTTTAAAGAATGTAGAAAAATTTTGGTTTATGTACTCTATGCCATTATCGGAGCGAAATTTTTTTAAAGTAGCATTATATTGGTTTTGTATAATTGGAAATGAGAAAAAACTTCATTTTTTCCTTTTAGTAAATACACCTAGGTAGTACGAGAATAATCGTCAATAAAAGTTATAAAATATTTAAAATGATTATAGGAAGTAATAGGGGCAAGTCCCCGAACATCAAAGTAAATTAAATCAAAAGCTTTTTCAGATACACTGGAGGATAAAGAAAAAGGTAATAGAGTGTGTTTAGAAAATTTACACGCATCGCAATTGTTGGAATTTAAGCTATAATGAAATAATTTATTCAAAACATTGTCGGATGGATGCCCGAACCGCTGATGCATTAACATGCCTTGGTTAGAGTTTGTTGACAAAAAACATTTCTTGGGTGGAGCATGAAGGTAGTAGAGGCCATTTTCTAGTTTTTCCTCACCAATCGTCTTTCCAGAAATTCGATCCTGAAATATGACTGAGGTAGGTGAGAAGATGACATTGCAGTTTAAATTACAAGTAATTTTACCCACAGATAATATATTAGATTTAAATTCAGGCAAATAAAAAATATTTTCAATGTGAGAGTTACGTAAATTTGAAGTGCCATATCCCTGAATTTTGACTTTCTCTCCATTTGCAATAGTAACACGGTGAGAATTGAAAACCAAATTAAGGTTTTTGAAGTTTTTTGGATCCCAGGTCATGTGATATGTTGCCCCTGAGTCAATAATCCAGAAATTTTGACAGGGTTTTGAAGAATTTTGCAAGGAATTTAAAGCAGTTTGAATCGAACCTGACCCGTCGGGTTGAGTTGACTCAAACCCGTTGGGTTGGAGAACCAAGGCCTGTAATTGGGCCAGCATTTCGGCCACTTGGGCCTGTAGAGCCTGGAGGGCCTGTTGTGCCTGATGGGCCTGCTGGCTCTACTAGCCTAGTGGGCCGTCTGGCTCTGCTGGGCCTGATGGATCGGGCCGGATTTGGAGGAGTCGGGTCGGGTCTAGTTTGGTTGATCCGAGTCGGGTTGATGTAACCCTAGGGAGTCGGATCGGGGCGTCATATAACTATCTGCATATGACGCCCAGCCCCTATAATCCTTTTTTTCCCTAGGGTTTTCTTCGAGCCTTCTTCTTCCTCCTCTTCTCGGCCCTTCGCCGCTCCCCCTGTCCCAACCTCGGGTTGGCTTGAGCTCCGGGTTTAGGTGCCAGCAACGAGCGCGATTGTGACCCTACTTCTTGCAGTGGTCGCATCGCTCGCTCGTGCTCGCCCCTCCCCCTGTTCGGCTTCCTTCGGTGAGATTGGGGCGACGCGATGCAAAGGCTTGATTCTCCGCGAGTTGAAGAGAGGCCAAGGGATTCATTAGATTCCTTCGCGTCTCCTCGCACTGAACTGTTGCAATAACAGTGTCGATGTTCGGCAGTTCTGGGGACAGGAGGATTTGAGACCTCAAGCTCTCGCAGCTTGAGTCCAATCCTCCTAGGTAAGTAAATACGAGGTCATTCTCAGCTCGTTTTTGAATTTCTACTGCATCTGTTGAAGGAGGTAAGTAATTCTGAAGTTCTTCCCATCTCGTCAATATTTCTGTGGCATATTGCGAGCTTGATTTTGTGCCTTGTGTGATTCTGGCTAATTCCTGTTTAAGATTGAAAATATGAGCAAAATTTTGTTCATGGCCATATAGGCCTTTTACCTTGTCCCATATTGCTTTTGATGATTCCAGCAACATACAAAGCCTGAAAATTTGGGGCTCCATAGTGCTGGTAAGCAACGACATGACCATGTGGTCTGTCGTCTGCCATTCTTCGATTTTTTCTGCTTCTTCTTCTGTCGGGGCTTCTGGTCTAGTAGGTTTGGGTTTGGGTTTAGTCCCTATTACGAACCCTAATTTCTTTCTGCCACTAAGCCCTATGTAAAAGGATTTTGACCACTCGAAGTAATTTTGATTACCTCTCAAGATTATATTGGTCAATCTGTTATCATTTTGAGACATGATGATTTTCCAAAAAGGAATTCTGAGAATTTGGTTTTTGTTTGCTTTGATTGGTACTTCACAGGTTTGAATCCTGCTCTGATACCATGTAGAAAATAGAAATGATGAATTTATTGATATGTAATTCTGATCTTTTAAAATTGATTGTGTTGGTATTTATATGTACATGTCCAACGGTAGCCTATTCTACTTGGTTGCCTTAGTATTTCTGTCCAACGTCTCTTTCTTTTTCTGGGAAAGGTTGGAGCGGCCTTTCCCTGCCACAGGGATGGTTGCTCCCTTTCTTCAGGGCCTGTGATGAACTGCCCTGCACAGGCTTTTCTGCCTGTGCAGTGTCTGAGGCCATACTTGCTTTATTTCCTCTTTCAACACTAAATCTCATTAAATTGTACTGATAGATCTCTCTCAATAATTAATCTTAACATATTTCTTAAAAATATTAAAATAATTAATCTAAATTTATAAATAAAAAATTTAGGTTTTATTAGACTAAAACTTTTCTGTCTAAAAATTAGACACTTTAATATTTAAAAATTAAAGTTATAAACTATTCAAAGAATTTAAAGAAAACCAAATTTGAAGTTAAATTCTTAACTAAATAAAATACCTTATATAAGATTATACAAAAAAAAAAATATAAGATAATATTTTAATAATTAATTAATATTAAGCTAAAATAAAAAAGTTATAATTTAATCATATTTTAATATATAAATAAAAATTTAAAAAATTATATACAGAATTTGGAATCAACCATTAGGGATGATAATAATAAAGTAATATTAATAAGAATATATAAATTCTTTTAAATTTCATTTAATATTTATATTCAACTAAGAATGTAATAGTACAAAGTAGAAAAATAGAAAGGTATTAAAACTAATTATAAAAATAAAGAGGTTTATTATTATAATTTAAAAAAATACAAGGATGGTAAAAATAGTTAATATATTATAGTTATATTAGACATTTTATTTACATTTAATGGAATTAAAATATACAAATATTAAAATAATTATTAAAAATATAAAACCTACTAAAATAGTTTGATATATTTTAGGATACTAAAACAATTAAGTCTATGTTTTATTTTAGTCAATTGCCAAATTTTTGTTTTATTTTAAAAAAAGTTATAAAAGAAACAAAAAAAATGCATCTTCATATTCAACATATTAAATAACAAATATAAAATTTATTTCTAAAAGCATAAATATTATATAAAAACGAATTACAACAAATAAGATTTATAGGAAATAAATATAAAATAAAAATAAGATTCTAATCTTGCAAAATATATTAACTTGTAAACATGAAATTTATTTAAAATGATGACTTACTTTATTAAATTTTAAATTCTATACAATCTTATATACTTCATTTTAATGAAGATAATATTAAAGGTAAAATTTTAAAGTTTAGTAAATGCAATAGGCTTAATTATAATTTAAATATAGAATTTTATATTTTTTAATAATTTATTCAATTGTTTCAAAATTCTAAAATTATTATATATTTTTTAATTTATTGTTAAAAATATATTTTGATAATAATTTTTAAAATTTCATAGTGAAAAAGATGACGTAAAAAATTAATTGTATTTAATAAAAAAATAAAAATTATGAATCAGTAAAAATAATTTATTCTAAACTTAATATTATAGTTATTAAAAATATCATATATGTGCAACTTTTTATATATTTTAAATTAAATATAATAAATTTTTTATTTATACACTAATTATTATATTAATAAGTATAATTTACTTGCCATGTTATTTTTTTATTATAAAATTTTTAAAATTATTATTAAAAAATATTTTTATAACACAAACTAAAACATTTATTCTAGAATTCTAAAATAATTAAATAAAATTATTAACAATATAAAATTAGTATTTAATTAATAATTAAGTCAATGCAATACGGTAAACTTCAGGAGTGAATTGTAATTATCCTCAAAATTAATCTGACAGCTTCCTTTCCCAACAGAGCAAAGACAAAATCACGTGACATAAAAGTTGGCGTTTCTGTAAGGAGTTTCTTTTGTCGGTGAAAAGATGGGTAGAGAGTGATATTTACGGTTTCTATTTTTTGAACAAGAGTGAAATTTACGGTTGCATCTTTGAAAAATCACTCTAAAATCCGAATTGAGTTTCTCTATTAAAAGAAATCACTCATTTTCTCTTTACTAAATAAATCTTTTATTCTTATAAAAATTAAATTATATTAATTATAAATATAAATGGTGAAATGATATCTCATTATATATATTTATACTATTTTTTATATATTCGTTACATATTATAATTATAGATTATATTATTATCTTTATAATAATTAAATATTTATAATGTTAATAACAAATAAATTTAACTTTTATATTATATTAAATTAAGCAGATATAAATTATCATTTTTATTGTCAGTTATTTCCAACCAATCTAGGCAAAGCATTTAAATTTTCCATTGTAAACCTATCGAGTAGTTGCATTCTGTAATTTTGTAAACTTAATTGGATTGGAAAACCAAGCAAGCTACTAATAGCTCACTAGTAAAAATACATCCTTACTACTTGTGAGCCTAGCATCCTTCAAAATTAATAAAATAAATTACTAATAAATTTTTGACACAATTTTTTATCGAGAAATTTATTTAATACGGTCATTTTGTGAATTTTTCAAATATATAATTTGAATGAGTTACATCCATAGAGATCCACAACATACATTCTCGAATCTTTTTATAAATTTGGTAAATTAGGACCAAAAAGGAATAAATGTATCTATTATAAGATACTCCAAAAAATTAAAAGGCCTGTATTTATTGGCGATGATTCTGATAGAAGAATTGTTAAGTCATAAGATGTCATTTATTTTGAGGATAATTTTTCTAAAGAAGAAAATGTGGATAAAGACTATCATCTATATGAGATGGAAGAAGAAGAAAAAGCTATTACAATTCAATAAGAAATTATTTTTCAAGAAGAGGAACCTAGCCCTATTCTTGACTGTGCAAGTGCACTAGGACTATCTCACCCATCTCAATTAGGTAAAAGAGTTGAGGTTGAGTCTGAGCCAATTTTAATTAGTAAAAACAATAATCCTCAATTATAAAGGAGTATACGTTCTAAAACTACTAAAGAGCACTTTCAAATAGAAAAGAAGGCTTACACTATCATTCCTCAATGATGATGAAGAACCTAAAATGGTTAAAGAAGCACTTAAATATCATGTAAAAGAAAATTGAAAGTTGCATTAAAAGAAGAAATGAAATCTATAAAAGCCAATTAAGTTTGAAACTTGGTTGACTTATTGCCACGTAAAGCCATTGGAAATGATTCTTAAAATAAAACGTACGTCGAATGGTTCCATAATAGATACAAAGTTATATCTAATAAGAAGGTATAAACTATGAGGAAACTTTTTAACTCGTTAGATTTTTCTCCATTTGCTTAGTTTTAGCTATTATTGCAAATTTAGATTTAGAATTGCATCAAATGAATATAAAAATAACTTTTTTCAATGGAGAGCTAGATGAAAAAATCTACACGGCACAACATGTAGATTTTATTATTGAAGACTAAGAGCGCAAAGTTTGCAAGCTCCACAGTCATCCAAATAGTGGTACCTCAGATTTCATAAAGTCATTTTGACTTATGACTTTAAAATGGTTGATGAGAATCATTGTGTTTATGTCAAAGGATCAAATGACAATTTTACAATTCTATCTCTTTATATTAATGACATTTTAATAGCTGAAAATGACAAGGAGTATGTAATGGATATCAAACAATGGTTATCCACATATTTTGACATGAAAGATATGGATGAGGGTGAGGCTGATTACATATTAAGAATTAAAATTAAAAGAAATTATTTAAAGAAACTCTTGTGTCAAAAAATGAGGTTTTGAGTCTTAATATGTGTCCTAAGAATCCATAAGAAGAAAAGAAAATGCCCATTATACCATATTCTACTATTGTAGGAAATCTTATGTATATTATGATATGCACTCTCTATGATATATATTTTGATGTTGGACTAGCTAGTCGGTCGAGAGCACTGAAAAGTTGTAGAAAGGACAATAAGATATCTCAAAGGCATTATGGATTATTGTTTATATTATCAAGGGTCAGAATCACGTCTAATCGGGTATCTAAGGCTGATTGGGGAAGAGACCTTGATCAACGTAAATCAACCTATGGTTATGCTTTCTTACTTAATAAAGGCATTTTTTTCTTATCACAAGAAACATACTAGTATAGCCTTATCGACAATGGAAGCTGAATTCATTGTATGTTCAACTGTTGTACAAGAAGTAGTTTGGTTGATATGATTCTTTAGAAATTTGAATTTTTAAAATGACTGTGATGGAGCCATTATAGTCTATTATAAGGTTGAGCATGAACGGTCCAATTCGGTTATCTGTAAATCACTAGTACTGTACCAAATTTCAGTTCTTTTAAAATTTAAAGTACTAGTACTATACCAAACATAAATGACACCATTATTAATTGAACCATTTTTTCGGTTTTTTGTTATTTTCGGTTCTAATATTAAGAGAAAATACAACTTTAAATCTTACCTTTAATCAAATACATTAAAAAAATATGATTGACATCCGAATGAAACTAGTATGGGAATTAAACAGAATTGTAATCACATTCTTGAACAATATGTTTTGTAATTTAGTCTACTTGCAAATATAATCATTTAATATTCAATTATAAACTATTAAAATATCTGCTTTTGCTAGCATAATAATATTTCACAGATGGCTAACATAAAAATAAAAAATTACAAACTTTATATAGCACTAAATATAAGTCCAATTTTAAGATACGGCTGAGTTAGGGTTTGTAAATCAAGAGTTTAAGTATGAGAATAAGTCTATGAATTAAAATTTGAGATATGTAGCTTGCTACTGTAGTAGATGATATTAGTGAGAAAAATTAGAGCTTAAATATATAGTAAATTAGTAATAAATATACGCAAATACAACAAATAATATATGTATATATATATATATATATATATATATATATTAATAAATATATGTACAAAAATTCGGTTCTACAGTTTGGTCCGAATCAGTACAAAATGGCTTGGTTCTGGTACGGTTATAATTAAATAACCAGTACCATACCGTAATAGTAAAATATTTTTAGATCAGTTCAGTTATAAAAACTTTTGGTTATTTCGATTCTAGTACTTTTCGGTATATGGTTATTCATTTTAGGCGGGAATCACCGATATTTATGCTCAACCTTAGTCTATTATGATAATCAAGCAACAATTGTTTTCACGAAAAATCCCAAATACCATAGTAAAACTAAACACATTGATACCAAGTACAACTATGTTAGAGACATTTTTGCTAAACGAAAAGTAGTTGTACAATATATTTCTATGCACCAATTGGTTGTTGATCCCCTTACTAAGCTAATATCAATAGATATTTTTCTTGTACATATGAGTTCTCTTAAAATACGTGGAATCTAGATAATTGATTATCAAACATTATTGAGCTTATATTATACTATTTCTTAAATAAAAATAATTCATTATTATGTTCATGAATATTTTAACATTTATTTCAGTAGCATATACACATCATATATTGCTTTATTAAAGGATCTTAATAAAATAATGTAACACAGGTTCTAGATTCACTCATTCACACGAGTAATCACCTCTATCATTAAATTGCAAGAAGAGATGAGACGCTATGATAGAATTATCATCTCAAAATAAAATGAGATAAGGTTATATCTATGAATACATTCGATTTGGATTACCTACATCCAGATAATCTATGAAAGCTAAAATTGAATTTTTAATTTTAACCTGCTAAAAGTGAGAACACAAAGAATTTATATTAGGCTCTAAGTAGCGAATAAACTTAGATCTGTACAATATTTTATTAAATATCATGGAAATAGAAAATATTGTAACACGTAATTCACACCATGTATGCTTATTCAACTAAGAAGGCGGCCAGAGATTAATCCTTTACTTTTCCATTGTGTGAACCCTTGAGGATATCGAGTATCCTCATATGTGTGTCCTTATACTTTTTACTAGTATTTATATTTTATACTTTGTTTTATTGTCTTATCATGTTGTCTATGGTTATGGATGATTCAACTTATAGAACATGTCTATAAAAGCAGCTAAGTATGAATTGCAAATCTCGAGTGAACAAAGAAGATCTTGTCAAGTATATTCATTGGCTAATTAATCTTTTCACTTAATAGAAGAATACATTGATTATGAATATGCATAATTGATATATATATAACATGCTTTTTAAGGGATTAAAAGATAACATGATAACTCAATATGATAAGTCTAGGGCACTGCGAGAATAACTAATTATTTTTTATTTATTTGTTGGACCTATTATGTTATTCCTAACATATGCATATACTCACTCTATTGTGTTAATTATCATTATAATTAACCTAAGTGCAAATTTGCTTACTAGGTTGCACGACCCATTTACTTGTATGATAATTTATATATTGTTAAAATTCAAAGAATCTCGCAATATGTCTATCTATCATGTACGAGTGGAAGATATTGAAATTTGGATCGAGTAGTGCATGACGGATTGACCCGGACCCATCAAACCTTCCCATCTAATTATCCATTATATTAATTATAATGATAATTATTAATTAATTAAATTTAATTAAGAATGCGGTTACCAATACAAGGAAAACTAAATCCACTTTAAAGTGGATATATGTGTGGTTAACAAATAGAAGAACTCTTTTACACATCGATAGTTAAAATAAAATCTCTTTGAAAGTTTTCTAGCAATACAACTTTTAAAATTGGATCGTGAAACAAATATACATCTCCTTTCTGATTTTATATGAGACTTAGTATTAACTATCACACTTATATGATTATAAAAAAAGTAAGTGATTTTCTCTTCATTATTATTTAACCCCATAAAACAACACAATATGGAAATTTGTTTGTATTTGCTAGCTTAAAGGTGGCATAGGAGTATGTTTCTGGAAGTTGCTCAAGGTCTAATTTCTTATCTTCCAGAGCAGGCTATGGACATAGATCCTATGTTTTTGTTGCTGGATAGGGCTGATAATTTTTCATACGACCCAATTAAACGACACAACACGTATTTAAACAGATTTAGATTTAAGATAAATAGGTTTGGATTATAAACAGGTCAACCCGTTTATGACATGTAAAAAGACTAGGTTTAAATATGTTGATCTATGTAACCTGCGAATGACATGAATAAATACGCTTATTTAAATGGATTCATAGATTAACAAGTATATACTGATATATATAAACACGTTTAAACATATTTATTGTCACTTTTCATATATTAATATAAAAAATTTTAAAAATAATTTATACATATATAACTATATTTTAAAATAATAATTCAAATTTTAATCGTTTTATAATTAAATATATAAATTCTTTAAAATTATAATGGTTAGTTTTTATTTTAAGATATAACTTTAGAAATTTAATTTATTAAAAGGGTTAACAGATCGGCCCATTTAACCTGGTTAATAAACATATTTTTATTTAAATTTAATATTTTAATCTAATTAATTAGTCAGATTGTATTTGAACTAATTATTTTTATATTATATAAATATCTCGATATGACACAACCCGCAACCCTATTACTAAGGGATATTGATTCTATGTGTTTTATATCTTCTAGAGCAAGTTGTCGACTTGAATCCTTTATTACTACTGCTTGAGAATACTGGCTCTATTGTGTTTTATGTCTTCTTTTTGTTTTCAATTTTGCTCATAGGACGGTCAATCAATCTAGTTGTTCATTATTTAGCAAAACGGGCTCATGCCTATGATTATATTATTTTGATGGAAGAAGTGCCTTTAGTAGTGCAGGATGTTGTTTTGAATGATTCAATGCTTTCTTGAGTCTAATGAAGTTATATTTTCATAAAGAAAAACTTTGGTGACTAGTAAATTATACATCAACATCCAAATTCACTTATTATTGAGTATGTTTCTAGTGCTCGTGAGTTAAAAAAAAACGTACATGAAGAGATCTTACGATTTTTCTTTCAAGACCAAATCAAGCAAAAAGTATAATTGGATCCATGAATTTTAATTTTTTTCTATAATTAATTCCTCATATTTAAAATGTTGAAATTGGTGTCACTAAACTTTTAAATTAATAAGTGTTTGTCCGTATTTTATAAGCGTAGCATGCAAATATTTATTTAATAATAAAATAATAAAAATAGAATGGCAAAAATATAATTGGGCTTCTGAATTGTAATTTTTTTATTTATTTTATAATTAAATTCTTTATATTTAAAACGGTAGAATCATACTCTCTTATTTTACAATTTTATGTCACAATACAGTGCATTCATTATTCAACTCCAATACTTTTTACTTTTTTATTTTTATCTTTTCCATTTTTGCCATTCCTATTTTATCTCTTCTTTTTCTTCTTCTCCTCCTCAGACAATCGTTTAAAGAAAACACCTAAAATAAAAGAAACAAATTATTTCTTGTCAATAAATTGAACTAACCCGCGGTCTCTGGACACAAAATCCACTTATATTCAAAGGTCTATGTATCAAATGTTTGTATGAAAAGTAATAATTAAAGAAAAGACTACATCCTTCATCATAGAAAGATATCTAACTATAAATTTACAGAGAAAGAAAGAGAGGGAGGGTTAAGAAGGTTGAGAAGCCTTTACAAGATTGTGGAAGTATTAGAGAGAGAAATATCCATTTAAATTCCAGTCACATGTCAACTCTACCGGAAGTTAAGGGACTTACAGAAGTTATCTTCAAGAGTGGATTTTTTTTTTTTTTTTTTTTTTTTTTGTGTTTTTCTTGGGTTTACTTTTATGTGTTTAATTTCTTTGAAAATATATTTAGTAAAAATAGTTTATAAAAAAATTAAAAATCGGTCATTAAGAACTTTTAAATTTTTATATTTTTGGAGATAAGACTTGATGACAATCTTAAACAGAGTCTAAATAAGCAATCATGCAAAAAATTCCTTTTGAAAAAGAAAGTAAGTGATTTTTATGTATCAAAATTAATTAGAACAAGTTTACATGTTCATACCTTTTACAATTACTTTTACTCAAACGCCTTTAGTAATCTGCGCTCCATTCAATTTTGTTCTCTTTTTTCTTTTTCTTTCCTTTCTTCTCCAGTCTCCTTCGATCAAATTCAAAAATTCAATAGAGTTTTTTTAATTTATATGTTCCTACTAATACAAAAGTGTCACAATGAGTCAGTATTAAATATTTATCCATAATATATATATCCACATTGACTTTTAAAATTCAAACTATGAGAGAAACTTTAAAAGAAAAAAATTGAAATTGCCGTCCCCAACAGAAGCAGCAAAAGTAATTATCTTCCACTTGTTCGAAACAAATGTCACAAATGTCGATGATGGGCAATAGCAGCGACACAACCTGGGTCGGCAAAAAGCCCATTAGGCGCATCGGAGGCATGTCCGATGCTCTCTCAATAGCCTCCGATCTTGGATTTTCTGTTGCTCCTCCTCCTTCTCAGGTTTAATTATAATTATTGTGTTTGATATTCATATACTGACGCAATTTGGACTTGTCAATATACAATTGTCATTACCGATTAACAATTGTTTCCCCATGAATTGGCTGAACAACCTTTTCTTGAATAAAATTCTATGTAGGAAGAACTCCAGACCTTATGTACAACTACTGGCGAAAAAGGTGATGACTTGATTAGGGTTTTAAGAGAATTAACTGCTGTACAAAGAAAAATTGCAGATCTACAAGTTGAACTTCAAGGTCGGAAGGTAAAGTTTTATCCTTTTTCCATTTTTTTTTTACTACACAATTTTTATCAGTTACATCAATTGAACTGACTTGTAATATGAAATTTTAGGATGATAAAAATGTGGCACATTTAACACATGTCAGTGAAATGGAAAAGAAGATTGAGACTTTGGCTAGGATTACTACCATTCTCAAAGATGTTATTCAGAATAAGGTAATTTTTTTGGATTGTTTGTGCAATGCAGTCACAAATGCATCGGCATGAAGATATATGAGAATTCCGATTTATGCATGCTTGTTTACTTTATAAGATGAATGTGATATGTGATTAGAGTAATAATCTATGTTGAATTAATCAGAGATAATAACTGCAAAACGTGATAAATCTTATTGATGAAGCTCAAAGGCTTTAATAAGAATTACAAAATCAAATAACAGCCAGCTAACAACTCTCCTACAAACCTGGCAAATTGACTAAATCAGAAACGACAATCCAGGAGTCAGATAACAACTCCCTTATTCTAGCTAACAACCAACGGCTAGTAAACAAAGCTAACTAATTTATTCTAACATTTCCTCTACTAAACTCAACATGGATCTGGTTGAGTTTAAAACAACATCAGTAAGGTATAACATCAGCCACTCAAAGTATTAGCAACTTTGTTACTCCATTCTCTAATGCCAAGTTTGGTTCTCAGATTCTCAAAAGTCTCAAGCTTTACAGCTTTAGTCATTATGTCAGCAATCTGAGCACTACTTCCACAGTGTTCCAGCTCAATCAAACCTTCATTAACCAGATCTCTAATGAAGTGAAAACGGACGTCTATGTGCTTGCTTCTGCCATGTAACACGGGATTTTTGGACAGCTTGATAGTAGACATATTATCACAATAAACTGTAGTTGCTCCTTCAACACTTTGTAGCCAGTTCATTTGCTCAAGAACCCTTCTCAACTATATACACTGAGCAGCACATGAAGCTGCTGCTACGAACTCAGCTTCAGTCGTGGACAATGTCACTACGGGCTGCTTCTTAGAAGACCATGAAACAGCCCCTCCAGCTAGAAAGAAAACATAACCACTTGTGCTGCGTCTGTCATCAGTGTCACCTGCATAGTCACTATCTGTGTATCCTACCAAAGCTCCACCTTGTTCCTTCCTTCTATAGAGAATTCCAAACTCCATAGTTCCCTTAAGATACCTTAGAACTCTCTTTGTAGCTTGTAAGTGCATCCTTGTTGGACAAGCCATATACCTGCTTAACAGACAGACTACATACATGATATATTGACGTGTTGCTGTTAAGTATAGAAGGCTGCCAATAAGCTGTTTATACTGAGTACTATCCACCAGCACCTTATCACCCTCCAAAGTAAGCTTTTCTCCTGGAACTATTGGATTCCTTACTGGATTGTTGTCCAAGAGACCAAACTTCAGTAGTAATTCTCTGGTGTATTTCTTCTGGCATATGAACACATCATTTGAGGTTTGACTGACTTCCACTCCTAGGAAATACCTCATCTTTCCAAGATCAGTCATCTCAAATTCAGCTTGCATACTCTTCTTGAAGTTACTGACCAACCTCTCATCACTGCTGACAAACATTAGATCATCCACATAAACACTAACCAATAACACATCAGAATCCTGCTTGAAAATGAACAAGGTGTGTTCATAAGGACATCTCTGAAAGCCAGCATTAACAAAATACCTTTCAATCTTACCGTACCAGGCCCTTGGTGCTTGTTTTAAGCCATACAAGGCTTTCTTCAATCTATAAACTTTATTCTCCTCCCTTCATTTCCAAAACGTCAAATTCCCTTCTGAGAGCCTGTAACTGAGCTCTCTTAACTCTTGCACTACCTTGAAACTTGTTCTTCATGGAATCCCACAGTTCCTTGGATGTGCTCTTCTGAGAAATAGCCTTCAAAATTGTTTTATCAATGCTACTGAACAGATAGTTCATAGCTTTGAAATCCTTGAGCTTCATTTCTTCTAAGCTCTTCAATTCTTCTGCCGACATCTTTTCTCCTTGAGCAGGAACTTTGACTCCAGACGTTACTACAATCCAATACTCCTTGGATCGCAGCAAATTCTCCATAAGAAGGTTCCAATGATCATAATCTCCATCGAATGTAGGGATACATGCCTTGGCAAAACTTGATTCTGCCATTGAAACAGCAACACTGAGTTTCTCTCACAGATCAGAGGTTTTGCATGGCTCTGATACCACTTGTTGAATTAATCAGAGATAATAACTGTAAAACGTGATAAATCTTATTGATGAAGCTCAAAGGCTTTAATAAGAATTACAGAATCAAATAACAGCCAGCTAACAACTCTCCTACAAACCTGGCAAATTGACTAAATCAGAAACGACAATCCAGGAGTCCGATAACAACTCCCTTATTCTAGCTAACAACCAACGGCTAGTAAACAAAGCTAACTAATTTATTCTAACAATCTATCATGCTTGTTTGAGACAATTTTGACCGTCATCTGTTGTTTGTCATTCTGTCCACTTGCTGGAGGGAGAGGGTGGTGGTCACTGAGGTGCCTGTGTTTTAGAGATTTCGATAGAAAAAAAAATGAGATAAGTATCACATTGGTTTTCCATTTTTTTACTAAAGACCAACTTTCAATGTTAACCTACTATTGCTGGAAAATTCTATAAGATTCAGGGCCTAAGCCTAAATTCAGACTTAAAGAAACAAATTTTCAATACTGTTTCTTGGATAATTTCTCTCAATTTATTTAGGGCATCCATCCTAGAGAATCAATACTTAAGGTAGCAAGGCATGCATATTTATATTAGATTAGTATCATCTTTCCAGTGAAATAGTGGGTTAGTTTGGGGGAAATGTTTGTTTGCTGGCACCTCCTTTGCATCGAGAAATGTTTACCCTTGTTTTTTCTTGGGATTTTTTTCTTCCTCGTGTTCTTTTCTGTTAACTTTGTTTTCACAAATTTTGGCAGGACCGGATAATAGCTCGTCTTCAACAACCATATTCGCTAGATTGTATTCCAGTTGAAGCAGAATATCAGGTTTGTTCATCCAGTGACAGTGTAAACTTAGCGTTGTCTGATCTTATATGCTGGTTTTCCATTGAAATGCGTGACTCTGTGCATGTTAACTTGTATCAATTGTAGCAATGTTTGAACTGAAGTGATAAGTAATATCTGGTTAAAATGATACAATGGCCTGTCTGGAGGGTCAATGTTGTGCTTAGATTTCTGAACTGAAGATTTGTTTGTGGACATTCTTTTTACCTTGAAATGGATAGGGTTTTTGAAATCTGTGGTCTACGCTTCCTATCAACATGATCGAGTCTTGTTATCATATTGTTGGTTGCAGAATTGCAGTCTAATTGTCTACCTGCTCGAGTGCAAAAATTACATTATTTTTAGATATTATGTAGGTTGTGTCCTTTGTGAATTGCTCCATTCAAAACTGTGAGAGCATGTAATGAACTTAATTCAGGATTTAAAGTTCAAATTTTTAGGTTTGGTGTAATTATGACACATTTATAAATACAAACATTTTCTGAATTAAATTGAAGTCATCAGATTCCATTCTATAAGAGCTCTTGCATATTTATTGTCTCATGATCTAGTCTGTTGTGGTTATAGATGAAACAGTATCTGTCAGTGAAATGAAAATCCATGCAGTTCAAGTTTGAGGATATTCAGTGTAATTTCACATTATCCTCCTTGTGAAGTTTGGTATGGTCTAAAGAGAAATATGTATAAAATCCTATTTATTACAGAATTTAGAATATTTGACCAACCAAGATAGTAGCCCCTCTCTGACTTCCGAGTATTACTGCCTGATGGAAGATTTTGGCATCTTTCCTCCTTATCAAAGTACATGGTTATCAAGTAAAATGAGAAATAGGAAAATAGAAGAGAGTGGGAATGGACTGTTTTCTATTCATTCTAGTCCTACTTATAAATTATGTTTAACATTAATGTGCCTCATAAATTCTCTGTTATGAAACCGTGTATATGACTTCTACCAATATAAAATTTTACAAGGAAAGCCTGATGAGAGAAGTAAACTTAGAAAATATAATATGCACGTTTTATTAGTTAAGATCTCAATATTTTTTTCCATCAGAGAAAAGCTGCTATTGTTGACAAAAGTAATTGCTCAAAATAATGCAAATGCTAAATCAATTCTTAAGTAGGGTTAAGATCAGGGTTGCTGAAATGTTAACTTGTTCCTTGGTGATTTGAACTTATTGTGATTGCATCATCTATCTACTTTGGATCTGTGCAGAAACAATTTTCAGAATTACTGATGAAGGCTGCAAGCGATTATGGTGCCTTGACAGCATCTGTTGCAGATTTCCAATGGAGTCAGAATTTTAAGGAGTCACCTTCAGTGTGGGGGGTATGCTTATGGAGATATATACATTATTTTGCATTTCTTTTAAACATTCTGTATTAATATTATAGCTTTTGGCATACTTTCTTGCTGTTGATATAGGACTAATTTAAATAAAGTTATCTTACTGTTTATTTGCGGAAGCTAGCGCAATTTGAATCTGAAATTTGTAGATAAATTGCTTTTAAATATGATAGTAGGGAAAGAACAAAAGAAAGAAAATCTTCTAAGACTCACACCTAGAAGTTCTCGACTTTTCCTTGTCTGCATCAGTTCTCTCAGGTCTTTTGCGATTTTGTTTTCTACCAGAGTTCCTTGTCTTTTTCAGTATGAACTATACCACTATATCACTTGATGTGAAATGTTATAAATCGTAGGGGGAACCTATAACTTTAGAAACTGCAACCATATCATACATTTGCATTTTGTTTTGAATAGCTTTTGAATGTATAATTCATTGTTTTGCACCAGAATGGTACTTGCCACTGGAACTCTCAGAATAGTTGTTACACCTGGAAAGTTTTGCCTGAAGTTTCACATTCTGTGTTATTATCACACAGGAAATGCTACGTCCTATACCTGTTGCTTTAGCATCCTGCACGCGATTCTTTGAAGCAATGTCTGCTATGAGAGAATCATTTGCTACACTTCAACATTTGAGAGTTGGCCATTCAGTTTCTGCATTGCCAACAACACCAGTGAATGACCCCTCACAAAGATCATTAAGGGATTCAGATTGTGTAACTCCTCCTCCTTGGAGAAATGAATCCATTTATGACGACTTGGCAGTTAAAAGCATAAGGAAACAAGAACTTGAGCAGCGAGAAGCAGATGATGCAAGTAGTGAAGTTGGCGACTCTCAAGCCGATGGCACAAGTCATAGGAGATTGTCTTGGCCTCCATCAGTCAAGAAGAATGGTTTATAGTAAAGAGGATAATGATATTATGTTTTCCTTTGAATGAAATTTTTATGTACAATATTTTCACTGCAATGAATCCTTCATGATCTTGCATCAGAAGCCTTATACAGCATGAAACCTTCATTTGCTTGTGCAGTTAAAATTATAAATCATCTGTTAATTCTGGTAGCACTGATATTTTTGGTACCTATATATTGCCGTCATTTGTTGTATGTTCCATATTGAATATTTCTACTTTCTAGCAGTCTTTAATGGTTCACCCTGGTTACCTAAACGTTTGGTTTCTTTTCATATTTCACCTTGTTATTGCTTTATTTGATTGAGGAGCAGCATACCTGGTTAATGGTAAGATATGGATAGAAAAGAGGCAAATGATTGAGAGGCAAATGCTCTTTTAATTGTTGGCCTTCTTGCCTTGCCATACAAAGCATATGCATGAAAATGGTTGGCTATTTGTTGGACAAAAGAAGAGACTATCATTTCTTTTTTTGCCGGAGTTAGAGTTATAAAAGAACTAAGCTTCTCATGAACTACTCGTAGCCTTTGAACTCATTTATTGAAACTCATTCCGAGTTCAAATTAGACAAAGTTAGGTATGTTAATAGGCTTATGAGGCAGATCATAAAATATAGTATATAATGTTTAATTTGTAAGCGACACAGTACACATTGTGCTGATTGAGCCATTGTCGAAGTTCCAACTAGAAAAAGAACTCCAAAAAACATGACATGTCAATAAAGAAAAAAAAAGTTTCAGATCCTTTCAGGCCAATAGTTCGGAAATGCTTTGAACTATTGGAAAAGGTGTCTCTAAAGCAATAATTTGGGGCCCTTGCCATTGGCAAACGCATATGGAAGTGGGCTAGGATGTGATGTTTCAACTTTCATAATCTTGATTTCTCAAATGGTTTCTGTTGTAGGTGGATGCTGCTTCTGCTGCAACGCTTTCATGAAAACAGTAGGGGAAGTTATTAGAGGGGTTGGCAGATGCTTGTATGTTGATACTTGGTGGGTAGACCTGTTCATGGGCCTGGGTATCCGCTTGGCCCGCTCAAGCCCGCTTGTCTAAGCCTGGCCCGGTTCGGCCCGATATCTAGCTTAGTTAGAAAAAAATGAAATGTCATACTATCACTCAAATATGTGACCTTCAACTTATAATTAAGTGTTATATACCACTTAGCTACATATTATTTCTGTTTATAATTTTATTGTTATTAATAATATATTAAACAAAACAAAATCTTAAATCTAAATGTAACTGCAATTTGGGACAGGTTTAATAATTGGTCGGGCTGAACCGGGCCGAGCTTTTCAAAAAATTTCAGACTCGGACTTGGACTCAGAGATATTAAAGAATTCTCGGGCCTGAGCGGGCTCGAGCTTGTCCAAAATCAAGTCAGGCTCGGCCCGAGCCCGCCCAGGCCCGGTCCATGAACAGGTCTATTAGTGGGTAACAATAAAGGCACCCAAATCAATCGTTGATCGTACGGCGCGTGCTTCTATTTGGTTGTTTTTCCAGTGCTGTTTTTCATTTTAAAGATTACAACTTCTGTAATAAACAACATCTTAATAATTTTTTTTTATATTTCTTATTTTATTTTATTTTTATTTTCATAAATATTAATGATTTTAATTTTTTTATTCTTCTCTTTTTAATTTTTATCAATAAAAAAATAAAAATTACAAATAAAAATCAATAATGTGCATATAAATTTATAATGTTTTGTAGATAATAATATTTTAGCTTTTTACACATGGAGAGTCAAATCAACTCTCTATTTTATATTTAAAAAATAAATAATATATTGAAATATTATTTTATAATATGACTCTTTAAATTAAATAGTTTGACATATATAAAGAGTGCTCTTGATACTGTATCCCTTATAGAATATCTTGATATTTTTAAGATTTTAAGCATATAAACTTTTTAATATTAAAAATAAAGAAAATTAAAGTTGAATCTTAAATTTACTTCTAATCACATTATTAAGTAAACTTTTATATTCAATTCTAGACAATAGAATTTCTTTCGATAAATAAAATTATTAAATCATACTTTTGAATTTTTTTTACAGTTTTATATGCTATAAAACAATCAGAAAAACAATTTAATTGTTTTTAAATATTTTAATAAAATTATTAATTTATGCTTTAATTGAACCTTTCTCACTAAGACGTCTTGTAATTTTGTATCAATTTTATTTGATCTCGAAGACCATAACAATCCATCCTTCACATAGATTTTTTATTATTTACTTACAAGAGTTTTCTTAACTATTTGCTTGTATTTTTATTTTGTTATGTTATATCAATATTATTTATTTTCTAACATTTTCCCTTGAGAATGTTATGATCAGTTTTCTAAATTGTCACAATACTTTGTTCTTTATTTATTATTTCTTGGGTCTAATTTAGTTTCCCTTTATCAATAAAATATTTGTTAAGCATCTCTCTTTGATATCCCACTGCAATTTTAATTTTTTTTCTGAAATTTCACATTGATATTTTCTATAAATTATTTCAAAAATTTACAATATATAAAAATGAAGAATAGTAGAGAAATAAAACAAAAGAAGATTAATAAATAAACAAAAAAACAATTGATAGAATAAATAAATCGATTCTTAAATAATAGAACCGGATGAATGCAAGATTTTTGAAGCAACAACAACCAAACTAAGATTTTGAGAAACTTCTTTTCCAATTGTTTAATGAAGAAATAGAACTAAAAGTAGAACATAAAAAACAAAAACAAAAAAAAGGAATTATGAGAATGAAGGTCTAATTTGAGAGCATTAAATAGAACGCTTATGTGTTTTACTTTTGTTCGTTAAATCCTCTCTTCTTTTAAAATTTTTGATTTAATTAGCAAAAATCAGATACTAAACTCTAACTTTTGGGGAAATATAATATTGAGAGTGGTGTTGTTATGTAAGAAAAATATAATAAAAGACAATATAATTAATTTTTAAAATTAATTTTTAGGTTTTTTTCTTCTATTTTGTATATTTTTCTATCAAGATATATTCTTAAAAAATTTATTTCTTGACTTTAATTTTGTCAAAATGTTTTCATATATATATAGTAAAACTTCTGTATAGTCATATACTTAAGAGTAAATATAATTTATGACCATAAGAATATTATAATTTATTGGAGATTTAAATATTAAAATTTTTATTTGAATTAAATATATTAATTTTATTAATAAAATAATAAAATTAGAGATAAGATAATTAAATATTTTATTAAATTATACAAATAGGATTGATGAGATAAAATAATATTATAGTAAAACAAGACATAATATATACTATATTTTTTAAAAAGTTATATATATAAATATTATTATATAGAAGAATATTTTATTAAAAGAATTTAAAAATTTTATAATTTATTATAATAAAATATTAAATTATTTAATTCAATTGAGTGATATAATTTTTAAAAATATAACAAATCCAAAAATGTTGATGCTTAGGTTCTATTAGTCTTTACATTTTATTATTATGTGGGCCATTTTGGCTTCCGATAAACAAAAAGAATACATTACAAACTAGGGTTGAGTATGGATCGGTCCAATTCGGTTATTTATAAATCACCAGTATTATATCAAACCTCAGTTATTTTAAAATTGAAGGTATCAGTACCGTACCAAACATAAAAGGATCCATTACCGTATTGTACCAATTTTACGGTTCAATACAGTTTGGTTCGGTGCTATTTTCGGTTCTAAAAAATTTAAAAAACACAACTTTAATCTCATATTTAATCAAATACATTTAGAGAAAATATGATTACCAACCTAAAAAAAGTAGCATGAAAATCTGAATTAAAATTGCAATCACATTCTTGAACAACCTATTTCGTAATTCAATCACTTGCAAATACAATAATTCATTCAATATTTAAATACAAACCATTAAAATATATATTACTGCTAGCATAAAAATATTTTACAGATGGCAATCATTAAAATAAATAAATTTACAAACTTTATGTAGCACTAAAATACATGTCCAAAATTAGCAAAGGAATGTTATTACCTCCCCTCAAAATTAGCACTCCACATTTAATCTTGGCATAAGGGACTCACCAATCTCAGGATCTTGAATAATTTATACAATAAAAGTAAAAAATTACGTCAATAAGGCTTAACAGCATCAACAATAAACAAACATATGTAAGAAGTAAAGAAATGTTACGTGACTCTATGCTTTCAATATCCTCTATTGATTCTTATAGTTGGATAGGTTTATTTGAATTTTTAAGCCAATCTTGACAACAAATGAGGAACTCCACTGTTGTAGGAAGTAAAAAACTTATATATTGTTAAAAGATGTTTTGACAATTTTTTTCTCAAATTTTGTTTGATCCTTTTCAAAAAAAAAAATTTATAAATATAATTAAATTTTTTTATATTTTAATATTAATTTATAATATTTTAAAAATTAATAAATTAATTATTTCTAAATATTTACTTTTTAAGTTTTATTAGTATAATAATATAAAAATTATTTTTAAAATATTTATTTCTTAATTTAATATTTATATAAATTAATACTTTTAGTATAATTAATATTATTATTCTTAAAATAAAAATATTATATCATTAAAAATTAATTTATTAATAAATATATTGTAAATAATATTATATTTATATAATAATATCTTTTATAATTTTTACTAATTTATATAACTTTTTATTAAATTAAGTAATTTTTTAATTAACTTGTCAAAAATTTCTAAATAGTAAATAAATTTTAAATCTAGTATTTAGTATGTATACTAGATTACTAGTATCAATATACTATGTGACATATTAATATATATAACTTATATTTTTTATAGAGTATAAAGTATATTATAATATTATAGTTATTTTTAATATGTATTATTTTTTGTATTGCGATAACAATTGCTTGAATTATATAAATGATAAATATAAAATAATTGTTTATAGAGTATATGTATTATTTTTTAATATATGTATTATTTATATAATATAAATAATTATTTATAAATATATGTAAAAAATTTGGTTCTACAGTTTGGTCTGGATCAGTACAAGACGGATCGGTTCTAGTACGGTTTTTATTAAAGAACCGGTACCATACCGTAATAGTAAAAAAATTCGGATCGGTTCAATTCGGTTATAAATTTTTTTGGTTTTTTCGGTACTGACTTTTCAGTACGGTTATTCGGTTCGGACGGGAATCACTGAAATCCATGCTCAGCCCTATTACAAACACTCCCATATATCATTGGGAAGCTCAATTGAATGGCGAAGATGTCAGTTAGGTAGAGACTTTGTTTGGGAAATCAAATTCCCTTGAAAATTTCAAAAGGCTCTTTTATGAAATTACGACAAAAGAAAAGAAATCGCGCCATAGTAATAATAAAGGCATTGCTGTTGCTCTTTTAATGCTCTGCACTTATGTTATAAAGGATATTCTTTTCCTTTTTTTTTCTCTTTTTTAGAATAATTAAAAAAATAATATTTAAATTTATTAAAATTTAATAAAATTAAATTTTTAAAAGTTACAATTTAATATATAAATCTAATAAATAGTTACGATTGAATATATATAGCAAATCAATAGCAGATTATAAGTTATCCATATTACAAAATGTATGTCAATTTATTAAAATTTAATAATCAAGTGTTTAAACTTTTAAAAATAATAATTTAGTGTGTTGAATTAAAAATTACTAATATTAATATTTATAGTCAAATTAAATTAATATATTTTTATAATAAAAGATCGTATTTATATAGAGGAAGATTTTTTAATATGAACAATAAAAATTATAACAATAAATTAAAATGTATAAATAAATACTATACATTTTATAAAGAGATGTATTACTAATTAACATTATAGTCAAGATTATTGTCATCGATAATAACTAATTTTATTTTGGATATTTGTAGTGATGAGTTAAAAAATCAACCTTCTATGTCTACGCCTTATTCTCCAGTTAATCTTCTTTCCTACACATATCTTAACCCCTCACAGATTGTTCTCTATTAGTGTTAGTAATCTTACTGGACCTAAGACTTACAATGAGGCTATTAAGTATGATTGTTAGAAATAATCCATGGAGGCTGAGCTCAAGCTCTTCAAGACACAATAACATGGGAGCTCACTTCATTGCCTCCTAATAAAGTTTCAATCAGTTGTAAATGGATTTACAGAATCAAGTATAAGGTTGATGGTTTTATAGAAAGCTGCAAAGCAAGGCTGGTTGCTCTCGCTTCACTCAACATGCAGGTATTGATTATATTCACACTTTCTCACCTATTGCTAAGATAAATACCATCGAAACATTGTTGGTTGTTGCTGCTATAAAAAATTAGCATTTACAGCAACTAGACATCAATAATGCCTTCCTTCATTAAGATCTTCATGAGAAAGTTTACATGAAGTTACCTCCTAGCTTACAAGCTTATTCTAACCAAGTATGCAAGCTTACTAAATTTTTATATGGCCTTAAATAAGCCAATAGTTAATGGTATAGGAAGTTAACTATTGCTCTTATCTCTCAAGGTTATACAACCTTTTCTTATTCTTCTTTATTTTTGAAGAATCAAGGTTCAAGGTTCATTGCATTGTTGATGATGTTATGTTGGCGAGCAATGATCAATTTGAGGTTGATTTTGTTGAAATTTTTCTTTATGAGCAGTTTAAGATTAAGGATCATGGCAGACTTAAAATATTTTCTAGGTTTTAAAATTGCTAGATCAGAAAAAAGATTCGATCTTAGTCAAAAGAAATATGCTCTTGATCTTCTTTAGGATTTTAGTTTTCTTGGTTCTAAGTCTGATGTTTCTCGAATAATTCCTAGTCAACATTTCATTGCTCATGATACTAGTCTTGATGTTGATCAGATTTCTTATATAAAGCTCATTAGGAAACTTCTTTCTTACTATAACTAGACTTGATGATTCCTTGGCAGCTTAACAACTTTCATAGTTTCTTAATCATCCCAAACAACCTCATATGCAGGGTGTTCATCGAATTCTTAGATATATTAAGGTTGCACTAGGTCAAGGTCTTTTTTTCCTTGTGATTCTCAATTGTAACTTAAAGCTTTCTTTGATTCAGGACTTCATGCGTTGATTCTAGAAAGTCTGTAACTGGATACTGTGTTTTTCTTGGATCCTCTCTCATCTCCTGGAAATTCAAAAAACAATAAATCATCTCTTGTTCATAATATGAGGTAAGTATTGAGTAATGTCAATAGTGACTTGTGAACTTCAATGGCTCTTCTATCTTCTCATTGACCTTCAACTTGACTTTATTAGACCTCCCTTACTTTACTATGATAACAAGTCAGCAATTCAGCTAGTAACCAATCTTATTTTTCATGAAAGAACCAAACATATTGAGATTATTTGCCATCTTATTCGATAAAAATTACAACAAAGGATAGTTCATTTCCTTCCAGTTTATTCTGCTTATCGACTTGCAAATTTTTTCACAAAAGCTTTTCCTTCTTCTACTTTTCCTCAAGCTATTAGCAAATTGGGCATTCACAATGTGTATACGCCAGTTTGAAAGGGGCTATTAGAGCTTATTCTAACTCTGCTAGTTAGTTTTTTTTTTACTAATTAGAGCTAAAGTTAGTATATTTTTCTCTCTCCTTATTCTATTGGTTGTTTCCTGTAATTAATTGTTGATTAGTCTTTGTATATAAGCTTGTTTATAAGCTAAAGTTCATTAATGAGGATCCTGAGATGTTTTTATCAATTTCTATATTGACTTTATAACTTGATACGTTAAAGGAAAGATGACAATTGCCTGCTTTGCTTTTTAAAAAAATTTGCATGATAGTGCTAAAAATTTTAAAAATTACATATTAGATTCTTTAAAAGTATTAATTATCCTTTTTATTTTCTTCCATTTAAATCAAAACAAATAGAGATCTTATATTTTGGCTCTCTTAATATTAAAATTTGAGTTCTATATATTGATTCCAAATAGCAAAATTATCTTTCCAACAAGGGTGGGTTGAGCATAAATCTCTAGCTATAGTGGCAAAGCCACATTGAAAGCAAGGAGGCAATTGCTTCTTTATTTTTTTTTTGAAAATTTGCATAATAATACTAGATTTTTTGAAAAAAATATTATCCTTTTTATTTTTTTTCCAATCAAAACATAATAAATAGAGACCCTATATTTTTACTCCTTTAGTATTGGAATTTCACATCGCCACTTCATGGTTTGGTTGTTATTAAATTTTTAATCAATAGTTCTTTTTAGTTAGTTTTATATCTTATCAAAATATTAACTTTTTTGAATACAGAGGAAGGGGACAATCCCAAAAAAAGAAAAATAAATTAAAACCACAAAGAAGGCGACTCAACAAACAAGGATGCAAGACCATAGTAGTAAGCACACGACTCAAACTCTAAGAACTCTAGGCTAAACAATTCCCTCTGCAACAAATCTAAGATCGACAAAGGAGCAGCCCCCAACCTATGAACACCCTGGCAAAGGTCAAGCCAAAGTTTTCTAACCAATCAGCCATATAATTCCCTTCCCTATAAATATGGAACACCTCAACACTCCAATCTCTGCCAACTAGTTCAAGAGACGCTTCAATCAAGTTTTTATTAGCATTAGAAACTGACTCAATAACAGTTAACCACTCCACCACAAGCTTTGAATTTTCTACAAGAATAACAAGTCTAAAACCAAGTTCTCACGCCATCATTAAACCATGAAAACAACCAAAGCTCAGCTTGAGTTGTTGTATATGACCCAATATTCACCATGAGACCTTGGATCCATCTTCCCATGGTATCACACATCATAACCCCTCCTTCAACAGTACTTAGATTACCTTTACTACACCCATCTCAATTGAGCTTAATCCAATTCATATCAGGAAATTTCCAATTAATGAGTTTCACTTATTTTCTCAAAGGAGTTCCTAACACACGCTTATGATCTTGCATAATAGTTGACACCTGAGCTTAATGATTATTAATCCACATAAATTTCACATTAATACTCACAAAATTAGTTTCAAAAATATGAAAGCTTCTCCACTTCCAAAGCCTCCAGATAAGTAGTAAACAGATCACTCCAAACATAGTCTATCAAAATATTTGGAGAAGATGTGACATTCAGCCACAACCAATCCTTTAAATTAAGACCATGTTGTTGCATAAAGGAAGATGAAGAAATAAATTTCAGCCATAACTCCCGAGCAAAGACACAATCCATAAGAATATTGATTACCAACTCTTCATTCCTATCATACCAGGGGCAACTTACATCATGAGTTAAAAATCTTTTAACTCGTTTAGCATTACATAAAAGCTTCTCATGCACAGCAAGCCAGCAAAAGGATATGACGCATTAAGGCACATTTAATCTCTAAACTACTTTCTATAACATAGTATTATTAGAGCTCATATCAGAAAACTAAGCTTCATAGGCTGACTTTATCATGATGTCACCATTAGATATTAATGCCCAACAGATCCTATCCATCTCCACGGAGTCCATGTTAACCATGAAATCTGTTAGTGTTGATTCAATTTCCACATCTAATAAACTCAAGAGCAAGTGCCACTCCTACCCTCCATTTTCCTCCCAGTAATAAGCCACCTTACGATATTGGTCAACAAACTCCAAATCTTTAAGAGCAATATTTATTAAAGGGTCCTTCAAAAGCCACAAATCCAATCAAAAAAGAGTATCTTGCCCATTCATAATTGAAGCTCAAAACTCTAATTTGATAATCAGAGTAGCTTTGATAAACCCTTGCCAAATAATAGACTATTGAGCTCTATTAGTGAAAGCTCTATAGTGCTTATCCTTTCTAAAATACTTTCCTCTAACTACTTGAGCCCTAGAGAATCTCCTTTAGCCAGGATATTCCAGCCAAGTTTGGCTAAAAAAGCAAAATTATCACACTACTAATTATGTATTCCTAATCCACCATAACTCTTAGGAGAGGTTACAATGCTCCATTTTACTAGGCTTATTATTTTCTTCTCCATATCTCCCCTCCAAAGAAACATTCTAAGCATTCTCTCAATCTCTAAAGAGAGTAAGACAAGAAGAAACAATATTTGCATAGAGTAATATAGAATAGTGGATAACATTGATTGAGCAAGGGTAGTCCTACCAGCGAAGGAGAGGTCATTTGCTCTCTAACCCGCCAGCCTTACTTTGACACGATCAATAAGATGTTTAAAGAAATATTGTAACATCCTTCTGTGAACAACAAGCATCCCCAAATTCATACCAAGATTATTAGATAACGAGATTCTTGAAAAGTTAGAAAGCTCTATAGCACTATCATAACTAACATTTTTAACACAAAAAGAGTTGATTTAACATGTTATTTTTCTAGCTTGAAAGATGACAAAACTCATATGAAACACTTCATCACAATAGACATATGTTCTAAAGATGCTTCAGCAAATAAAATCAAATCATCAGCGAAAAAATAAATGCGTTAAAGAAGGGCCTCTCTTTGAAACCTTAATCGGCCACCAAGCACCAACATCTACAGTTGCACTAATTAAATGCACTAACCTCTCATACGTAGCACAAATAAGTAGGGAGATATTGGATCTCCTTGACGCACTCCTCTAGTGGGGTTAAAAGGAGCAGTCTTCATTCCATTCCAAAGAACTGAAATATTAGGAAAGGTAACACAAGGCATTATATTTATAATCCAAACATCATTTAATCCCACCTGTTGTAAAGTATCATGAATACAATTCTATGAGAGTCAAACTTATGCCTTTTCTAAATCTATCTTTAGAGCCGTCCAACCAATTCCTGACTTCTTGATATTCATGGAATAAAATACCTCTTGAAAAATCATTGTATTATCAATAAATTATTGTTCAAGCATAAAACTGTATTGGATAGGGGCAATGATATCCAGCAAGACCTATTTTAATCTATTCACTAGAGTTTTAGTAATCAGTTTGCAAAAAATATTATATAAATTGATTGGACGAAAACTCTTCAAATATTCTCGGTTAGAACTCTCGGAATCAACACTAACAACGTATCATTAGTAGATAAAGGAAGAATATCATACTGTAAAAATGATAGCACCATTGTGGATAAAGAATTACCTAAAATTAGCCAAAGCTTTTGATAAAAACCAACATTAAATCCATCAAGCCCAACAACTTTGTATGAAGATGTATCAAAAAGCACTTTATGCACCTCATCAGCTAAAAAAAGTATCTCAAGATGAGTTTTATAAACACCACATAGATATGAGAAATTAAGAATAGGGGGGCCATATGCACTAGAATCATCACAATTATTCTTGTCATATAAATTAGCAAAAAAAAAAAGAATGGGCCATATCCTGCAAAATACGCTGATTATAAACCCAAACATCATCTTCATTCTTTAACACATGAACTTTACTTTTACTTCTTTGAATGACAGTTGAAAGATGATAAAACTTGGTATTCCTATCACCTGAAGCAATCCAATCTTCCTTGGATCTTTGAAACAAAAAATATATTCCTAGTGCAACACTAAGTCAAGTTCTCTCTGAAGTTTATGATCAAGCTTCAACAAATTTCAAGAAGGCGTTGTTGTCTTTGAGTTCTCTTTAGACAAGCCCAAATCCGCCTTTTCCTTGCAAATATATTATAAAATGAGTTTTTATCCTAAATATGTAATGAATCAGTAAGACCTAGGGAATTCTCTATAAAAGACTTTGAGGAATCCCAATTACGCTTTACTACTTCTGGAAATTCTAGGGAAGATAGCCAAGCAGCCTTGAAGGAAAGTCAAAATTCCTTCTTTGATCATTTCATGGCAAGAGGTCTAAAAAAATTTGACAATGATCTTATTGATGCCGTGGAAGATGAATCACCCTATCAAACAAAAATCTCCACTTTGAATTACTAAGGGCACGATCCAAATGAGCAGCTTTTATCCCATAAATTGAATACTGCCTAGTCTAAGCAAACTTCAGAACTAAAAACCCCAAATCAATCAGACCTTCATTGAAAACCAATCAACAAAATTACTCTTTCCATAACTACTCTGACTCCCCCGACTACTTGTTTTATCTGATGACAAAATTGTGTTAAAATCACCCAAAACTATACAAGGTATATTTAAATCAATCACCTTATGAGATAATTCCTTCCAAAGAGATTCCACAATGCTATATTTGGGCTTATATAGACCATAGTATAGAGCCAATGATTTTGTTGGCTATCCTTAATACAATAATGAATGAATAGAGAATTTTTGCACAAAACTGCTAAATTAACAGAATTTTTTCAAAAAATCCAAATGTCACCACTAAACCCTAGAGCTTCCACCCTTAGCCAATTGTCATATCCAATTTTCTAGCATATTGAATTAGCCGTATAACAACTAATCTTGGTTTCAAACAACCCGAAAACACATGGATTATAGATGGACAAAATATGTTTAAGAGTGCATTAAAAATCTCTCAACGCAGCTCCTTGAACATTCCAAGCAATAATCTTTATAAAAAAAAAAAGATCAGAAATACTAAAGAACTAGAGTCTCCAATAATCTATCTGAAGATAGCAAAATAAAAAAATAAAAAAAAAACCAAAAAACTAACACAAAAGAACTGATGATTTAAAGGAAAGAGCTTAAATGGCAAAGCCGCTTACCTTCAAATAACTCTCTCTATCAAACATATCAAAATATTCCACACCCATATCACCATCTGATACTTCCTCACCCAATTCTGGTTCCATAGCATCATTGCTTAAAGGAGCATCCGATGAATGAAAATATTAATTAATACATTATATAAAATATAAAAATACATTAATACGTAACAGTAGAATTTTTTTGAAATTCATCTTCTCCTCTCCAATTGGTTTGTTCATGCACTAATATCTTAACAGAATAAATAAATAAAAAGTTGAAAAAGCAAAAGAATGAGTAATGATAGAAAATACTAAAAAATGGATTAGCACTTTCCATTTAATAAACTAAAAATTAGTGTTATGAGATAATGATAGGATTTGAAATGATTCTTTATTAACGAGATAAAAGTTTCACTTTAAAATTTGAATAATTTTGAAGATATTAATAATTTTAAATATTTAATAATTTGAGATAACAATAGAATATTTTATAGAATAAATTGTTTAAATTTGTTGTTCATTTAATTTTTAAAAGATTTAATCTATTATTCTATGGTAAAATAAAATAAAAAAAAAGCTACCTACATTTTTCACAAATGAAACTTATAATTGTCTATCATTTTCTCTTATGTGGTGTCGTGATGCATTTTTATGATGTTTGAGTCCCTTGTTTAAGCTAAGATAATGATGAAAATTGGATGTCAAATTCTATTTAAGTAGTCCGTAGATAAGTGGTGGAAAATCTCGTAATATCAAAAATTTAAATTTTTTAAATTTCTCATCCCTACCAATTGTGAAAACAACTGCATTGTCTAAGCAGAATATATGCTACTACGCATGGCTGTATGATCTAATTGAACTAAAAGCAACCATAAATTTGTGGGTTTTACTAGAATGCCATTGTGATATTTTACCATTATAAATGTATTTTTTAATTTTTAGATAATTAATTAATATTATTTTAAATAATTAAGTAATTATATATATCTTTCTATGAATTAAATTGTAAATAAATTAATATATAACTTTTAATTATTAATACAAGTTAAAATTATATAGGTGAAGCTCATAGTTGTAACGTATTACTGATTAAATTTTAAAAATAAATAATAAATAAACATAATATATTTGGTTGACTGATAACTATATATATATGACTGATTAATATAGCATTTAATTATTTTTATAAATTATAAAAATTAAAATAAAATAGATTTTTATAGGTTTATATGGTAAAGTACACCTATAGTTTATTAGAATGATTCTAAGTTTGTACATCTATTATTTTGCTAAATTATAATATGTGTTTAGCTGTTAAACTATATAATGTAATCAAACTTGAAAGAGAAACATATTGAAAATTTTTATCTTACTCTAGTTCCATCTCTACTCTCTACTCTTTTCTCTCTTATTGTTCTTCATCTATTTTTTTTTTTTTTGGTCACCACTGATCATCTTTTAGATCCGCGGTAATCTCTTCTTTTTTTATTTATATCATTCTATTTTAATTAACATATACAGATTTTTCATATCTGTTTTTTTTTTTTAATATTATAGCAAAACTTCTCTATAGTGATACTTTATATATGAATAACTTCTACATAATTATAAAAAAATTCAATCCCAATTTAAATCAATTGTAAATAAGAATAAACTGTATATTGTAATAAGTTGTAAGTTTTCTTTACTGTATTAGGATTTCTTGATTTCTCCTTCTATGGAGTTTTTTATTCCCTTTATTGTAGAGATTTTGATTCACTTTATGAAGCATTTAATTATAGCCTCTACGTATATATTCATGGAATTTCATGAAGCTGCAATAGTGATAGTAAGGATTTTTTGTTGTTGATATTTTCGCAATCAAACTCATTTAAAGACTGAAGAATTGATTTGTAGTTTAAAATGACTACTGAGTGGAGTGTGCACATCGTCGAGTTACAAATTAAAAGAGTTTTATTAATGCGATTGAAAAATATGAACACAAATTTTTACTATTCAAGTGAGATTTTTTTTTATTAATCAAGTTATATATATTTTTTTTTCAATGAATGAAAGAATCATGATTTCTATTAAAAAGAAAAGAATCATGATTTCTATTAAAAAGAAAAACAACGTTGATTCATATATACCTTCCTACGTGGAATAGATTTTGTGCTGAAACAATCAACATAAGAATTCAAAGGATAAAAAGCTTATGTATATAACGGATTCATATTTATAAATAAATATGAAATACTATTTTCTATTTTTATTTGAAATCTCTTTTAAAATAATTGACCTCATTATCTACAAATAAATATACCCTTTTGAACTAAATTGATTACATTTGGGTTTGGGTTTGTTTTCGAATTGAAAGAACATGTATTTAAACACAAATCTGTGTAACTATAACCATAATTTGACAAATCAATGAATTTCAGAAAAAAAGAATACATAAGAGAAAATTAATATATAAAATGAAACTAACAATAAGAATTAAAGTTAATAAATAAATGTAATTTCTACAACAATTATTTTTATTATTTAATTTTTCTAATCATAGAAAGTTAAAATCTAAGGCTATTCAATATAATAGTGGTAATTCACATAATGCAGAAGTTTCTAAGGTAAAGTAATTGCATTTTTAAGATATAAAATTGTATAGGTTATGATTTTGGCAATACAAAAATATCCGATTACTTTAATTTTTAATCCCACCAATGTAGCAATCGTGTTGTAGATTTTAATAGCCTTACGGCTACAAGGCAGACAGGCACAAATCTTTAATGCAAATTGCAAAAGCAGCCGTAAAATAAATAATAATAATAATAGTAAATAAATAAATAAATAAAAGAAACATATATTATTAAACTATACTTTTCCTGAAGCCCATGTGCCACCAGCTAACCATAACAAAACTAATATTCTTTCGTATTGCATGCAATAATTCAAATTGATATTTTTGTAATTCTATATGTACAAATTCGTCAAAAACAAACAATGTGATCTAGATTTGGTTTATCAATAATACAAAAAGGTTCTTCAGATCTATTAATTCTTTTTTCTTTTTTCTTGTTTGAACTTTAGTACATATTTCTAATTATTTATAGCTCTTATTGCAAATCAATCATAAACAACATATGGATTAAATTAATCTCCCACTACCCATATGGTAAAATGGGTCCTGCAGGTCATTGTCTACACTCTACATTTTTTGCTAGATGATTAATAATCATATTATTAGAGCAAAAATCTATATGAATTTAGAAAATTAATTTTAGTGGGAGTATAAGTTAATTAAGTCAATAATTTGACACTTAAAAGAAAATATGTGATCGCTCCACTAAGAAATTGATAGATTCTTGATTCTATAAAATAATGGATTAAAAGAAATATCAATAAGGTGTTTTTAATCCGACGATTAAGTTAGAAAGTTATATAGTGATATATAGTGAAATGAATTACTGGTGAACTTACCTAAAATTTTATTCCTTATCTTTTGAGTCTCTTATATATCTCTTGAAATCCTACCATTGTTCGTGTTTATTTTTCTTTCGAATTTAGATGAATCAAATCCTTATAATATTACGCTAATTATAAGAGAAACGGAATTGAATTCTATTAGAATTCTTTTAAATATGCCTAGTCATTAATATGAATTGTTATTATAAAAAGATTTCTTTTATAATACTATGGCTTTATCTGAATAGAAAAATTTATAAATTCATAAATTCTAAATTAATCGGTAATGAAATTAATAAATTTTAAAATTTTATAAAATTTATGAATTAATAAAAATAATTTTAAGATAAAAAATAATATTATTAAATTTAAAATAAAAAATTTACAATTTGAGATTTTTAGAAAAATGAGAAATTTTAAAATAATTTAATGTAAAAATTCATATATGTTGAGAATATTTCATTTAAACTTTTTCAGTTAAAACTGTGCGTATTGTAAAAATTAAATAAATACTTATGCTTATCTCATGATTGAAAATCTTAAAGAAAATGAAAAAGAAAATAACGAACAAATAAAAAAAAAAAAAAAAAAAGAAAAGAAAAGAGGCATGTAGTATTTGTGATCTTAAGCCAGTTGAAGGGGACTTTCTCTGACACAACCGCTTGGGCACCATTCAGTTCCAAATGATGATGTAACCACATCAGGCGGCACCCATCACAACGGCGCTGATTCCATGCATCTGTCCTGTTCTGTTACTTTTGTACAAAATATACCACAGCTGTTCCCATGGAAGATTGTTCGGCTCAGATGCGTCCAAAAATCATTTTTGGTGGGTTCCACAACCTTCCTTATCATCCAAAAGTGGGACCCTAGAGACACGTCTTTTGCAAATCCCAAAAGCGGTGCGTTGCTGCAGCTTCCGCGTCTTAGGGAATTCGCATCTTATCCAAATTCATTTCCAATTGTGGATTTTACGTTTTTCTTTTTTCTCTCCCATCCTAATTGGGTTTTATTATATAATACTAATATCAGTAAATTACTTTACTTTACTCTTTTTCCATTACATCTCACTATCACTTTGATTACATACTTGTGTATTACAGTTTATCATTATTATTTTATTCATAACTAATAATATAAAATAGTCCTAATAGAAACTTCAATATTTTAGAAAATACAACTAATAAATTAAATATTAAATATTATTATTATTATCCTATTCTTAGGATTAAAAATTATTGTTAATTGCATAACAGTTTATTAAATAATAAGTTGATTATAATGACTAATTAATATTTAAAATAAATAATAAAACATCATTTTAAGAAATCTTTTATGTGCAAGCGAGAGTAATTTAAAGATACATCAATAACATTTAAAATATATTAATATAATAACTCTAAAATATTGAAATGAAGCTGGAATATATTAAAATTTTGATAATTCACCTATAAAGCTCAGCTAATATATAAATAATACACATTAACTTATAATTATAGTAATTATATTTTCAATTACTAAATCTTATTTAGAATCTCTAGTAAATTTATTTAATATAAAAATTATATTTTTATTTTTTAACTAGACATATAATTAGTATATATTAGTTGTTAGTATTAAAAAGAATGACAAATTTTTTAAATGAGCTATTATAGCTTCTCACTTTTTTTTTCTTAGAATTTTCTATGAAAAAACTAATTTTACAAAAAATAAAAGAAAACCTTGATCTCAATATCTCTATTTTTAAGAGTAAAACAGTTGTTGAAATATATATATATATAAATATATAATATGAACATGGAAAGAATAACATTGACTTTTGGAGACAAGGAAATAGTAATTTGGTGGAATGAGACGTCATTTAAGAGTGTGTTATTAAAACCAAAACAATGCTTAGTGATTAAGAATATGGTCAATAAGTTGGCTTAAGAAAAAAGAATATAGTCAATAACTCTAGACTACAAAGACGTATTAACGCAAGTAGAGTGAGAAACTAATTATCTTAATTTACACTTTCGTTTAATTTAAGTTATTACATCATTTGAAAAGTAAATAACTTGATTAAATTCTTCTTAATTTTTTTATAAATTCAATTTAATTTAGTTAAAATTTAAAAATATTTCAATTTTGCTAGACTCGGTTTAATCTTTTTAAAAATTAAGTTTAAAAAATTTAGTACAAGTTATATTTAACATAACTTAGTAAATTAATTGGAAAAAATTTAAAATAAAATAAAATTAGCACTTTTGCTATAAATATAAAAAAATGGATGACCTTTTGCTCTTTAGTCCTAATCAATAATTCAAGTAATGTGTAAACTATAAAGTAATAATTGAAGCGTGTTCAAAATAATATAACTTTTTATTAGCAGATAAATCACAAAGTAAAATAATTTAATTCTGTAATGCTCTTTCTTCTATTTAACAAATTAGAAAAGAAAAATAGAAAAAGGCACGAAGCAAGCAGACCATATAATAATAATAATAATAAAATCTCCAGCAGCACGCGCCAATCTCGGTTAATTTATCTCCCAGCTTCCTCCTTTGCCTTCGCTTCTCGCCTTCATGTTGTTTGAGAAAATCTCTCTTTCTATCCCTCTTCTCTCTGCTTCTCTCTTTAGAATTCGCGACTACTATACGACTACGACAACGACAGCCATCATCTTCAACCTTAACGCGCCAAGTATCAGATCCCAGCATCTTTTTTTTTTTATACAATTTTACCCTCATCTTCTCCAATCCTTCTTCTGCAGCATACATAATAATAATAACCTCCCTCTCTCTCTCTCTAGAATGAATTAATTGAGGATGTGTGTTGGGGAATGCAAGTGTAGAAGCTTCTTTAATTAATTAATACACGCCTTTCAAGCCAAGCAAAAGCAACCAAGCGAACCATATTCCTTGTAATCTATCAACAACTTCTGTTTTTTCTTTTTTCTCTTTTATTTTCCAGTTAGAATTTGATAGCAAAATAACGTTGGACATTAAATTAATATCTGCACCGGCTCCTTCTTTGGTTTGTTTCGATATGCGTGTTTGATCTGCAGCCGTTGATCAATCCAGCGTGGAGTTGTTGGCCGTTTTTGCTGTTATTATGATATGAAGTTCAGCGGTGATTCTTTCTTTTCTTCTTTCCTTCTCCTTCTTCTACTTCTTCTTTGTTCTTCTCTTGCATTCTCATGGAATTCCCTTTTTCAAGGTCCTTTTCTCCTCTCTCCCTTTCCAGAGTTTGAATTTTTGGATTGAGATTATTATTTTTGGAGGTTAATTTTGTTTTGGTTTGGTTTGGTTTAATTAGCAGTGACTTGCGGTGATTGTGGAGGTAAATTGAGATTCAACCGTGGATTAAAGCGTAATTTTCATGGGGAAACTCGACAATAATAATAATGACAAATTTATTTTTCCTTTAACAAGTCTCCAGATTGGGTGCGTATCTTTCTCTTTTTTGTTTTCTTTTACATTTTACATCTTTTTTACTGTAATGTTTTTGGTGGTAGCACCTTTTATGGAAATATTGCGTTCAATTTTGCTACTTTATATCCTTTTAAAAAAAAAAAAATTTGTAGAGTTTATGGACAATTAAATTAGTAGCTGGTTTGATTCCCTGCATCTTATTTTTTATTTTGAAAAAGAACACTGTGATTGTTAGTTTAGTGAGCTTTAGCTGAATTTGGTAGGTAGACGAGGGTCCGATTTTGTATCTTATCAAATATGAGAAGTTAATATAGATGTCTGTTTTTTTAATCATATGTTAATAACTGCGGTTAATCTGGATATTTTTTTGGGAGAGACTATTTGGATTGTCTACTATTTTTTATATAATCTTGTTTGTTTTGGGAAACTTCAGTGTGTTTGATGCTTGCAAATCATCAATCAAAGCTTGATATATGACAATTTTTTTTATGAAATTAGTAGTGAAAGTAGTGGGAATTTGGTTTTTTTTTTTTTTATTATTAATTACAAACGAGGGGAGGGCGAATTAAACTTGAAACATTGCTCAAGTTGAGATATGCACCTATTGTAAGGCTAAACCTGTGTTTCCATTGTAATTTGTCCTGTTAAATAGATTCTATGTTCCAGAAGACCTGATGAATACTGTTGAAACAAGATTATGATCTCTTTTCTATGATGATCTCATAGGTTTCATTCAATCTAAATGTACTGATGAATACTGTTCAAACAAGATTATGATCTCTATTCTATGATGATCTCATAAGTTTCATTCAATCTAAATGTACGTCTGATATTGCTGAATTATGTAACTGGCTCAAACTTCTAATGTTTCTATCATAATTACAAAATCTTGGACACCTGCAGAATGTGACAGTCATGGCATATCTTGACAATTAATTTGGGAAAACTACTTTTTATAAGAATAGAATGATTGATTTCAATAGTTTGCTGTATGTATCAAATGGTTATGAATCTTGTGGTGTTAAATAACGGAGACTGTTTGCTACTTCAATGTGTTAACTATAATTTTGTGTTCTAACTTTTCTACTTTGTGCTGCATGCTTCTACAGAGACTTGCAGTCTTATCTTTCAGATCTTAGTGTTTTCTTGGCCATCGAAAGTAATAAATTATATATCTTGGTGGACAATCGGCCATGGTTAAGGGATCTTGGTTCACATCCAGCGCACTTGTGGCAATTAATGGTTACCAAGGTTGTCTAAGTTTACCTTTATGTGCTCTAGGAAACAAATGTTCCTTTTAAAAATTCTTTGATAATTGTCACATAGTGATATCGTTCTTCTTATCATATGCAGTCCAGGTTATCTCCTTTTGCAAACACGAAGGTTCGGAGGGAGAGAAGAGAAGTAAAGGACGCTTGTTCTGCGCCTAGTCGTAGTAAATCAAAGAAGTCTGAGAGATGGTTCTCATTGATTGATGCAGCAACTTTCTCTCGGAAAAGAGGTTTGCTACCCGTGAAGAAATTACGTAATTCTTTGTTTCTAAGCGGTGAGTTACACAGGACCCTCTACGGTTTTATCGTGTTTGAAGTTGACTGGACTGATGTTCGGGGTATTAACTACTTGAATGAGCTTCAGGTATTGCCTCTTTTAAATTCCCATCTTTTTGTTTGCAGCTATGTGGACATCATTTTGGTGAATGGTTTTCATGTCAATTGCAGACGGATACATCTCTGGCTATTGAGACCAAGATTATGCGGAGATGGGAATTCGATAGTATAGAGCAAGCTGCAAGTTATATATCGTTGTGGTTCTCAGGACCAATTTCTGAGCAGCTACACCTGAAAGAGTATCTGGAATGTTCTATAGGTATACTTCTGCTCCCATTATTTCTTATACTGGAAGAATCAACCGTGATCATATCATTTATTTTGGACATTCTAGGTGTTGTTAATTGTTCACTTGTCAGCAGATCCCACGTGGATAAATGTTTATATTACTTGGTTGGCATGTTCTCTTTATATCCATCTATCTGTGTGTTTCTTTCTTGTGGGCTTTTCATTTTACCCAAGAAGTTATAATGCTGCAATAACTAACCTCACTTAGTTGGCGCGGTGCATTTGATCTGGTAAACATTAACCATTATCTAGGTTGATGCTGGATGTAGAAATACAATTTCATTGTATAGGTGTTTGAGAAACAGTAATTAAACCCATCTTTGAGGTTACCTTCCGTTTTGCCACATTAAATATTTTAGTTTACTTTAGTGGTTTCTTCCTTCACTAACTTGTTATCAAAAACTTCCATTATTTGCAAGGTTGCTGACAAGTTTAAAAGCCCTTGGTAATCTTAAGGTCTCGATTCTTTGGGACAAAATATTTGGTACAGCTGAAAATTTTAGCATTTTACTATATAATTGCATTCTAGAAATGCGCTGAATTGCCTGAAGGGGATTCAGTTCTGAAACTACAATTTGTAAGAACATCCCTTAGACTCTTATGTACACTGGTTCTTCACTTTTATTTACCACCTTTTCTTTGCTGATTCCGAACCCTGTCAAATTTTAAAGCTGCAGACACAAATAAATAATATTTTTCGTCTCAGTTGGTATAATTTGTACGGCCATAATCTAGGTTATTTAATGGACAAATGGTTTATATATGTATGAATTGTTTGTCTGTTGACCAGTCTTAGTATTTGACATAATGATACGTAGCTAGCAGTTCTTCTGTCATGTTTAAGGACCAAAAAAAATGAAAGCATTTGGGTGTTGCAGCTGTTTTAGTTGTCACTTTAATGTTCATATATAAGAGCACAATTTATGCCAATGATCAGACAGTCGCCTACCAATAATCATGGTACCTGAAGTGAGATGGACGCTAACCATAACGATAGCATTTTTGGTATGATATTATGGTTGTTTTCATGTTCCATCTGTTTTAGCTTACATCTCCACCATATGATTTCCCATTCATTCTTGGAGAATTGTCTTTCATTTTCTGAATTGATGATCTTTGATGCGTGCTGGAAACTTAACAGAAAAAGAAATGAGCTTGAATAATATATTTCATTTATTTGAAAATTTTAGGTGGGACTTTTTGATGCATGCTGGAATTACTTTTTTTTTTTTGGCAGCAGATTAATGAATTGAGCTTGAATAATCTATTTTCTTTTATCTGAAAATTTCAGGTGAGACATTTTATGATGCTGAAGAAAATTCTTCAAGTACTCTCTCTATTGATGATGACGACAATATCTGCAATGTTGAGGATATCTCCTTATGCCCTGGTGGTAGTTTCAGTGCATATCCTGGGACCATGGAGAATAGTGCAAGTGATCCACACACACCTCCTCCCAATGGGCCTTATAAGAGAAGAAAGGTAATCAAGTCCTTTGGTACTGGAGTTGAAGTTGATTTTTTTTCTGAGGAAACAGCGGGTGGAGGTGAAGACTCATTGAACAACACAGAGACCTATACCAGTGATAGCGATTGTGAAAACACTGTTGAAGCTAAGCAGTATCAGGACGTTTTGATCCTGTTTAGGTTCAATGATCATGATCTTCCGTTTAAATTGAGGGATGTAATAATGCCTGATTTGCGGTTGCTTACTTTATTAGAGGCTGGACTCCCATCATGGGTTATCTTTCTTCAGTCATATCCTGGATTTTGCCATCTATATCGCCCCTGGATGTGCCCTCTGGCTAGAGCTTTATATGTGCTGATCTCAATTGTCACTGTTCTTATAGGATTTTATGATTTATACAAAAATGTTCCAGTTCTTAAGGCAACTGCATCTCGTTTGTGTGGGCCACTTTTTGATTGGATAGAGACATGGGAGATGGTATCAAGGATTAAGTACTTGGGAACAATGCTATTCCTGCACAACTTTCAGAAGGCTATAACATGGCTTTTAACTGTTACACGGACCACTAGATCATTCTTTTCTGTTTTCACACAACCTTTGGCTGAACCACTTATGGAGTTGCTTGGCTTCCTTCTTCCGATGTGGAATGTGCTGATTGAAGTGGTAGAGAGCCTGTGTTCTATTGTTTGGGTTGTCGGTGGATCTATTTGCAATATAGTTGTGGATTTAATACAGGTTATACTGTGGCCTTTGTGGCTTATCATCTCGATGATCTGGAGCATTGGTAAGTGGACTCCTGCTGTTATTTATTCATTCTGTAAGAAAGTTTTTACTTAGCTATACAACCATCAACATCTGATTTATAGTTCTATTTTTTTGCTTTTTATACTACAGCAACTTCAATTTTATATCCCATGTTTTGGATCCTTTGGGAAGTACTCTATGCTCCCATCCGTATGGTACTTGCGATGGCCAGTCTTGTAGCCTTTATATGTGCCTCGATATCAGAATTGATTGGAGATATTTGGCGGTCTCTGAGCACCATATTCCAGTTTGCTTCAGCATCTGAGGCAACAATAAGCACTTATGAAGTTTCCATGTGGCGGTCGCTTTGGAATGACATATTTTCTCAGGTTTGATTACAATTTTTGAAGTTGCATATGATGATAAATACACCACAAATTAAGTCAGTTGCTCTTACTGGTCTCAATACTATTTTCAGGTTTTCCGTGCTCTTAGGAGTATATTGAATGGTTTTGTTGCCTTCTTCACAGCCTGCAATCGGCATCGCCTTAGGTAATGTTTACATCAATTCAAACATATTATACTTTATTGTTAACACAACCTTGTACATTGGCTTGGATCTAAAATATCCAAGTTTCTGCAGAAAACAATAAAGTCAAACGAATATTTTATGAGAATTTTACTTGTTTGATAACAGAGTAAAAAATTGCTGCTAAGCAGAAAAGCAATATGTTTATGTATTTGGTTAAAATGGTTATTTGAAGTGTTATTATGATCACAATGACCAAAAAGGACATATGGTCATAAAAGTATAAAAGTAAAAAATAATTGTAAGATTTTTCACACGTCTAACAAAAAATATATAATACAAGAGATTTATTAAAACTAATATAAATGGTTAGTAAATAAAACCTTTCAAAATGATCATTACAAGTTTTAATCAATAGCACAATTTTAATTACATTCGAAGCCCATAGGACATCTTTATCCATATAAAACTCTTATAGCACTTTCTGGTCGTTCTCAAAGGAGTTAAGAAGAGCATCAAACTTGATGCTTGAAAATGTAGGTTTTCAACTAGACAGCTTATAAAACCACTTCTGAGTCCAAACCTACTTTTGAGTTTATTCTTTTTTGCTTGTGTTATTCTTCTTTACTTAATCTAAGGAACATAACTCTTTGGCAAAACCAATTTTCTCATCATGATTTTCTGATGTGCTGGCATACAGCATTTATAATCACACACAAGATTTCACTGGAAGAATATTTGGTCGAGCTCAGAGATCACAACCTTCAGATTCTAGGCATAGCAGGGCACCGGGGGGGACTCGAAATCTGGTGAGTTAAGATGGCTAAAGTTTGTTTGTTTGTTTTTTCTTTTTCTATATCCATATAAATCTTTTGCTGCATGGAACATAAAACTTGTGATATTTTTTTCAGTCGATATGAGTTTATTGTGTTTTGTGTCGTTGGGTTTAAGTCATTGATGGTCTGTAGGCTGTAGCATGATATCTAGATTACAAAATTTATTTCAGAAAAATTATAATACAAAAATAATGTTTTCTTATGAAGGGAATGTCTTAAACTTATATTAGCAAATCACGACGTCCTTTCAGAAGTATAAAGCAAACAAGTTCTCGTTCCTGCTAGTGCTTCTTGCCACTTTTAAGCACAAATCTTCAATTCAACAAAATATTAATGCCAAGACATAATAACTAGTGATAGTTATTACTAAAGCTATGTCGGACGACAGAATATTTGCTTTGCAATTCTATCAGGCTGACTGTTGTTTCATGGTTTTGCAGGCTGGAGTAAATCGGAAAATTCACATCAGTAGTTAAAATACAATAATTTCTATCACACTAAAGACGGAGAAGGTTCTGCAAACAGAGAGCCCGTGTCTCTTGGATAAAATACCTTTGACAACAGGAGAGCCAGATTTAAAGCAAATCTGGGGAGGAGGAGGCAACAGGGAATGCTCACTTGGGAATTTCTGCAGCTACATTTACAGGTGTACTATCGGGAGAGCTTCATTCTTTTGTTCATTGTATATTCGTCAGCTTTTTTGCTTACACATGTTTTTCTTTTTAATTTCTCTTATAGGTTCTAAAATAACCATCCTCTCTATAGTCCCAAATATTTATTTTCCAAATAATCTCTGGCTTCCTTTTTCCTATATGTTAGGTGTATGTAAGATGTAAATAGCAATGTAATGGGTAGGTAGTAGTAGCTTGACGTCAATCTTCTCTTATAGGTGGGTGGATGAGTTAAGTGCTGCTGTTAGTGAATAGGAAAAATCTCGAGCACATCTGCACCTGTGAGTAAGCTGCATCCTTCACCGTTTTCAATTTAGTTTAAATTTCATTCAAATCTGTTAAAAGAAAAGAACTCATTTTCAAATAACAATTTATTTGCTAAGAACATTTTATATTAATTTGATGTGTTATATAATAATTATGGAATTTATTGTAAATAACCTTAAACCCAAAACAAAATAATCACAATACAGAACCCGAAAGAAGCCAATGAATCCCCTTTCCTCAGTGTTATACCAAACCAAAAAAGCAAAAAAATACATAAATAAATAAAAGAAACAGACTATATTTTATGAGAAATACAAACCTGACCGTTAACTTTGTGGTTAATATGAGCAGATGCAGATTGATCATCACTGGGCTTTTTGGGGCAATTATTATATACTTTTTTATATTACTTTATTTATTTTGTTATCTCTTTCATTAAGATTTCTATTATATAATCGTTAATTAAGCGTGGTTTTATACTATTTGTCTGTTAATTTTTAGCGTAATATATAAGTTATTTTTTATATTTTATTTATTATACTAAAATTCTTTTGTATTTAAAATTTATAAAATTTAAGAAATTTATTTGTGAATTTAAAAATTGATATGCTGAAAGTTAAATTAGTATTTTATATAATTAAATTTGTACAAAATTAGTTATAGCTAAACTAAATTTTAATAAAATAGATAGAATTTTTAAATAAATTCTACGTTACTTTTAAAGTTTAAAGTACATTTTTCAGTACAAAGGATTGAATCTCGACTTCTTAATAAATTGAATGTTTACCTCTGATTTTCCAATCCCATAATGAAACCTTTGGCACTTGATCCCTTCTTCCAACTCTCTTTTGCCCTCTCACGCCAGTCACCTTTCTATTGGCTGCTTCAACCCCCAAAAATAAAATAAATAAATCAGAGCACTTCATTGCATCATGTTTATAAGTCGCCAGATCATAAATTTTACTAAATTATAAATATTTTTTAATTTTATTCTTTAATATTATTTCCAGATCATTTACTAAAATGACATATTTAAAAAATAATTTAAATTACTTTAGACATATAACATGATATTTTATACTTTAATATTATATAATCGATACATATTTTAACTCTAAAAAAATTAAAATATTTATTAATATGACGTATAAATTACATAAAAGAAATTAAAACACATATTAGTCTGACATATAAATTATATGAGTAATTTATATTTTAATATTATATAATTAATAAGAACTCAATTACTTAAAAATAAATAAATATATCAATCATTCAACAATTTATTATATAAATAGACACATACTTGAAAATTGGGGGTTGCAGATGGAGGTATTAGAATCAGAAGCATTGTTAGCACATTTCAGGGTGAGGTTTGTGCTTGTCGATTAATTAGGCTTACTACGGGTTTTGGTGGCTTTAAGCGTACCCATTTTCTAGTTTCATTACGGGCCCACAAATCGGGTCATTACAAATTTGGTATCTAAGTCAATATATTCCATAACGTCAAAAAATCTCTTTTAATTTTATCATTTTTATTTCATCTTTTTCTCATGTTTTTTTCTCAAATGAAATGTATTCTTTTATAGCTTTCAACCAAATAGGTATTAAATTTTTCATCAAAAGTATTGAGAAGAATTACAATTCTAGTATAATAAAATTAATAATAAAAATAATATATATTTTATTTTTAAAATTTAAAGTTAAACTAAATAGATTCTTAATTTTTTCTAAATATAAGTATTTTCAAAATATTTAAAATTTACTAGATTAGATTATACTAAAAGTAAGAGCAAATGAAAGAATATTGCTTTTTAAATTTTTGTACGACTGCTAAAATTATTTTTTGCTAAAAATAAAATTTTCTTTTAATCTAATAAAAGAAAATAATTTTAGATGAATTGATACTTAATAATATATATATGATTAAATTGAAACTTTTAAATTAATTTAGTCTTTTAACTTAACTTTGTATGAAAGAAGAAATAATTAGTTTTTAGTGTATTAAATAAATTATAAAAAGTTGGTATATTAAACTAAAAACTAAGGGCAAACAGTATAAAATACAAAGTAAAAAAATTTAAATTTGAGTATTAAAAATAATTAAAAAATATAAAAAATAAATAATAATTATTCATGAACTGTTTTTATGTTTGACCTGTCACTCAAGAGTCATGTCATTCTCTTGTTCGTTGCTTCTACTCCTTTTTATATAAAAATAAAAAGGAAGTAATTCCATTTTCATTTGGGCGTAATATCTTAAAAAGGCCCGACTGATAATCCTGTTTCCTTTTGGCCCAAATTTGAGAACAAATGAACTAGTATTCCATTTAGCATTGTGCTTTTAGATTAACATTTTGAACATGATACGATAATATATATACATTTTTGAAACCTAAAAAATTATTTATAATAAAAAAGATTTTCTATATTTTTGCTTTTATCCAACATATAAAAATCTAAACTCTAAATTCCTCTCTTACTAATTTTCCTTCACCTGATTTCTTTTCTCACAACAATGCCACCATCGTCACTGGTCTCACAACCAATATCAATTGATCAAATAGAAAGCACACCACCATACTTTACAGACACATCCATTGAAAATTTAGGTTGCTGGCAAGACTTCATATAAGGATTTAGGTGGTGGCTGTTTGTTTGATAGGATTTAGAGAATAAAGGTATTTGATTCTATGGGTCTGAGGATTTTTAATGTTTAAATCAAAAATTGCATTGAAGAAGCTTGTAATTATATACAAGGATTTGTTATTTTGAATGACTTGTAGTCGTTAGATTTTGTTCTTCTGCTACACTTTTTTTTTACATTACTACTCCAAAAATTTATCTATGGCAACATCATCTTCTTCTCCATTAAAAATCTAAACTCTAAATTCATTTCATACTAATTTCTCTTCACCTGAGTTCTTTTCTCACACCACCACCGTCGTCACTGGCCTCATAGCCAACATCATTTGATCAAATAGAAAGCATACCACCGTACTTTATAAACACACCCATCAAAAATTTAGGTTTATGGTTGGGAAGACCTCATAGATGGAATTAGGTGGTGGTTGTTTGTTTTGCTAGGATTTGGAGAACAAATATTTGGTTTTATGGGTTTGAAGAGTTTTAATATTTAAATAAAAAATCGCATTGAAGAAACTTGGAATTATATACAAGGATTTGTTGTATTTTGAATGATTGATAGTCGTTAGATTTTGTTCCTCTACTACACTTTTTTTTTTTTTTATATTACTACTCCAAAAACTTATCTATGGCACCAGCTCTAAAACAGACCTTATCAATCAATCTTTATCCATTGCAGCCAGTGGTGCAACCCAATTGTAACAACTCACTCTTCTTCTCGGTCTCGAATAAGTAACATTATATTATCTTCCAATGAGCAGCGTTTTACTGCTGAGTCACTTTTCAATCTCTGTAAAGAAGCCACTCCTTAGTCATTCCTCCTTAGACTTACTCACCCTCTCATCTATAACTGAAAAATTAAACAACACCATCTTAGAGCTTGATGCTGCTATTTTGTTTGATGAAAGATGGTCCGAGTTGCTGTTGTTTATATTTTAGTATGTGACTATAATGCGTGTCGTAAGCACCAAGATTAAATTGTTGATCTTACCAAAACCATAGTAGAGGCAAGTCCGGTAGAATTCTAGAGGCTAATTCTTTTACTAATATTATTAAAGCAATATAGTTTGAAAGCTAAAATAGAAAGAAGTTTTATTGAATATGATTGAAAAATAAATTGAAATGAAAACTGAAAATAAATCAATAAACAATTTCAATCCAAGAGAGATTGATTCGATTGATTTTCTAAATTGATTATTGATGCAAAGAGTCTATAATCTATTATTAACTACTTAGCCATAATTTTTTCTCAAACGAGAATAAATTTTAATTTTTCCTACACAAGTTAATTCAAACTCAACATCCAAAATAACTCTTATTCTTAATTTACTTGGCATTAAGCAATCTCCATATAATTAGAAATAACACTAAATTCTAAGAGATTACTAAGTCGATTGATAACCTATCAACCGCTGATTAATTAAATCGTTCATAGTTTCTCTAATATTAGCACGTAATCTAATTGCTTCTAAATTAAACTTCACAACAATTACAGATTATATGATTTCAATAAAATATTCAATCACTATAAATCTCAAACTAATTAGCCACTTAGTTATATATTTAAACAATTATAAATAATTATAGCAAAGAAATAAAAAAATAATTAAAATAAGAATAGAGCTTAGATGTTCCTTTAAAGTGAAATAAAAAATTAGCCACATATAATGATTAAAAAATAATTAAAAAATGAAAAAGAAAATAATTTAGCTACTATTTTAAATCTAAAAGCTGTTGTCAAGATGTCAAACCATGATGTATTATGCAATAATCATTCAAGCTTATTTTTTGAGAAAAACATGTATTTTTAGAGAAATTCGGATGAGGAAGAGAATCGAGCTATGGAGCAGAAGCAATCGTTATTTTTTTAAAGAAAATGGGTAGAATGCCAAAAAAGTAGAGTCACACAATACATGCACAGTAAAACGTGTGGAAAGGGCTTTTTGTCCAAAACTAAGGGAGTAAGAAAAAGTGAAATTGAAATGTAGAAGAAGAAAAATAGGGACGAAAGAAGTTTGTAAGAGTGTGTTTGAGAGGAGAGAAATAGGAAATCTTTTTTATGCCCTCTATAAAACGACAGCATATGATGAGTGGTAGAGTACATGTAGGGGCTTTGTAGTAACTTAAGGGTTTTCTTGGGTGAAATGACAATATCAGCTATCAAATTGATTTTGAAGAACTGTAACAAATATTGTTTCATGTTTACAATTGATTTCTTTGGGATTTCCGTTCTCCCTTTTCAAATCAATATTTCCCATTGTCATCATAAATATAATTTTGCAGAAGCCTGAGTTGGAGGTAGTGAGGCTGATGGTAGTAGAAAAGAGAGAAAGAGTTGGTATAATAAGGATGGAGTTATTTATGCTCCAATCTTTATAGCCTGATTCTTTTCTTATTTAAGATGGAAATGGGAGAAATATAAATACACAAAAACCAAAAAGATGTTTTCAAGTGTTGATGAAATGAGCAAGAGAATACTTGTTACTTACATTTGAAAATGATGAGGTCATAATGGATACTTTATTAGTAATCAAAATTTGTAATACCTCATAGATAGATATTATGCTCATTCCGTCCAGTTTTAATAAAAATCATTTTTAACTTGTATAAAATTAATAAATTCAGTATTTTTCAATTGATAATATTTTTTAATTTAATCAAGTAATGCCTACATAACTTATTAATATTTGTTCTAATTTTGAACTATTTAATATGGTATATAATATATTAATAAAATTAAAGACAGTTTAATAAATGTATTGTATGATATATCATATGGGCAAGAATTAAAATGATATTAGTGAGATATTTAAAATCTTTTTTAGTCATTTTCTTACTAAAATATTCTTATTAAATCTTATAATGCAACATATAGCTATTCAAATATTATTAAATTTGTCTATTTATTTATAATTTTTAAGATTTAAATAAAAAAATTTTATATAGTAATTTATAATTTTAAAGTTAAAATTGATTAAAAATATTGATAAAAAGTGATCTGTATTATTTTATAAAATAAAGAAAAAAGACATCAAAATTAGAATTAGAAAATAATATATCTTTTTTAATAAAGTAAATAATATTATTTTTCATCTATTTATTTCATGAAATCTCTCAGAGCGATAGTATCTTCCCCTTTTTAAATTATTTTTAGTATTAGTATAATTTAGGAACAAATTGCAGCCCAACGTTTAGAAATTCAGTAAAAATGAACCTCCACAATTTCACCTAATACCAATTATACCATTATTATTTATTATTCTGTATTAACCTGCAAAACATCAGCACCATTATCAACGCACATTAGATCCCTTCAATCTTTGTATCCTTGACTTCCAACCACATCTGGACACGTGTAGAAAACAGAGGCCAATATTACATGGGAAATGATGCAGCCCAAGAGTAGTAAATCAGAGCATTTAACAGTCCACTAATAGAACGGTCGAGTTTTATGGGGGCCCCACGTCGGCTTAGGTTTGCACTAATACTGTCTGTCCTTCATACATCGTGGTTTGTGCAAGCAAGCGGCTCTCTCTCTCTCTCTCTCTTCCTCATTCTGGCTTTTGTTCTTGTCATTGTCTGACAAAGTGGGTCCCTCCCCAACCAAACCATCTCGATCTGATCATCAAATTACACACACCTTCACATCTTTTATATACACACAAAATCCCTCACTCTCTACCACTCACTCACTCACTCATTCAACTGCTCTGCAGTTCCTCCACGAACCAGAGCCATGGACCTTTCTTTCATCTCCTCCCTTCTCTTACTCCTTTCCACTTTCACTTTTGCAGGTAATTTTCTTTCTTTAGAGAACTAAAATACAGCTTCTGGCTGTTTCTATTGCTAATGTGCCGTGCATTTTTTCTTTTCTTGCAGATGCAGGGTCAATCGGAGTAAACTATGGAAGGATAGCAGACAACTTGCCTTCAGCTACTAAAGTAGTCCAGCTCCTCAAATCTCAGGGTCTACAGCGAGTCAAAGTATTCGACGCTGATCCAGCCGTTCTCAAAGCACTATCGGGAACCCGAATCAAAGTAACCGTCGACCTGCCCAACGAGCTTCTTTACTCTGCTGCCAAACGCCCCTCATTTGCTTTCTCTTGGGTTCAACGGAACGTCGCTGTTTACTACCCTTCCACTGAAATCGAAGCCATTGCTGTGGGAAATGAGGTGTTTGTTGATCCACACAACACTACAAAGTTCCTTTTACCTGCAATGAGAAACATTCACCAAGCTTTGCAAAAGCTTAACCTTGATTCTGCTATTAAAGTCTCTTCCCCTATTGCATTAAGCGCTCTCCAAAACTCTTACCCTTCTTCTGCCGGATCTTTCCGACCCGAGTTAATTGAACCCGTTTTTAAACCCTTGTTTGATTTCCTCCGTGAAACTGGTTCTTACCTCATGGTCAATGCCTACCCCTTTTTCGCTTACGAGTCTAACTCTGATGTCATTTCATTAGACTACGCTTTGTTTAGAGAAAACCCGGGTGTTGTGGATGCGGGTAACGGGTTGCGGTATTTCAGTCTCTTCGATGCTCAAATCGACGCCGTTTTTGCTGCTATGTCCGCTTTAAAATATGACGATATTAGCATGGTTATAACGGAGACCGGTTGGCCGTCAAAAGGGGACGAGAATGAGTTAGGCGCTAGTGTACAAAACGCTGCCTCATACAACGGGAATCTCGTCCGTAGGATCTTAACTGGTGGTGGGACCCCTTTGAGACCGCACGCAGATCTGACCGTTTATCTCTTTGCTCTTTTCAACGAAGACAGAAAGAATGGGCCCACATCAGAGAGAAATTATGGACTATTTTACCCTAACGAGCAAAAAGTTTACGACATCCCTTTCACTGTAGAGGGCCTAAAAAATTACACGGACAGATCACCTCCGGCTACTGCTGGCCAACAGGTGGCGACTCCGGTGAGCGGCGGCGTGTCCAAGAGTACTACGGGCAACACGTGGTGCGTGGCGAATCCTGATGTGGGGAAAGAGAAGCTGCAGCACGGTCTAGATTATGCCTGTGGTGAAGGAGGAGCTGATTGCCATCCGATTCAGCCAGGTGAAACGTGTTACGATCCCAACACAGTTGAGGCCCACGCGTCGTTTGCTTTCAACAGTTATTATCAGAAGAAAGGGCGGGAAATGGGTACCTGTTACTTCGGAGGCGCAGCTTACGTCGTCACACAACCACCAAGTGCGTATCTTAGCTTTCGCTCTTATTGTTCGCTAACGTGAGCATGCATAGCTTATGTTAAGAGTAGTAGCGTATTATTATCATTACTTGATAGATTTTGCTAACATGTGCTGCGGAGTGTGTGAAAGCTGGCCCTGGTCCCACCATCCTATGGGAGGGGGGGACAAACAGTGCATGCCATGCCAATGTCAATAAGGGTGGCACGTGACCGGTCATGATGTGATGGAGAATCTTTCTCCATCCTGACGTGTCTTCCACTTATTGGAAGACAATTCTTCTCGCTTTTTTACGTGACACAGGAAATTCTGCTCTTTGTTAATAATAAAAGCAACTAAAGATTTAGAGTTAATGAAAAAGAAAGGAAGTCAAAATGTTAAAAGACACGTTATGTCATCAGTCATTACTTTGAACTTTATTAGTTATATTTTAAATTTTTTATTAAAAAAATATTTTATTTTATACTAAGAACTAGTGGTTTCTTGTTTGCAGAGTTCGGGCAGTGCGAGTTTCCAACAGGATATTGAAGAACAGAAAAGGGAAGTCCTGGGAGTGGTTTGGCAAGTGAAATTTTTGGGGGTCTAAATGTGTATTTAATTAATTGTGCAGTAGTTGGAAGGAGTTGTTAGACAATTATTTTTAACTACATTTTATTGTAATTAAGAGAAAAACCCTTTAGTTTAACATATAGTTTTATCTATTATCTACAAAATGTCTTATGTTGTTAGTCCCTTTCAGGTCTTTTAAGGCATATATATATATATATATATATATATTTAAGAAATGGATAAGATAGATATGTTAATTCAAGCCGGTGGCAGTAAGCATATTACTTGAATTGAGATAGAGACTTGTTTGGTTTGTGCAAAATGAGATATGATTTATATGTTTAAACTAAGCAAAGAAAATTACAATTTGTCAATATCAAAAAATATTGACAAGCTTATGCAAATTAGAGAAGGTAATAAATATGGGTTTTATAACAATTAAATGATCATTGGAAGTTGACACCTACAAATGAGAAAAGCTTTCTCTACAACTAAAGAATCTCTTTAATATAATTCCCACCATACGGTGGCCAAACATTTAGTGTCGGAAGTTGAATTTCTTAGTCTGATATATACCTCTTTATTTCCTCTAGCTTAACAACTCACATCTAACTATATCTATCAATTAGAAATAAATAAATAGAAATTATTGTTTCATTGTATTTTATTTTATGTTGTAATTTGAAATGACTTTAGGTCATGAGCAAGTCAATTTTTTATGCAACTTAACTGAATATCTCTGCTAAGGTTCTTCCCGTCAGTTTTCTATTCTGTTAGAAGTCATTTATCTGCTAAGATTTATGATATGTCCCTTTGTTGACATCATCTTCCTCTACTGACTTTTTATTTCTCATTTATTCTTTTTTTTTTTTTTAATAAGGATATGTTTGGCATGGTTTTTATTTTGGATTCGAATCGTGCTTACAGTGTTTGCGCTTGATCCTTCAGCACTGTTTCGTATGATCTGCATTAGCCCAGCTGATATAAATTTTTTTACATTATACTTTTCTCTGTAAATGTTAATAATTTTAATTTATTATTTCTTACTTAAGTTATTACTAAAGAAAATGTATATAAACTTCTAATTCATTTATTAAATTAAAATGAAAAGTAAAATTTTGAGTTTCTAAATGTAAAGATTAATAATTATTTTTTTTTTATAAAAAGTAACGAATCTAACTTGTTAAATCAATAATTATACTTTTAACCAATATTAATCATCGGTATAGTTTTTAAAGACTAAAAATAACAGCATCTGTTAAAAAAGAAAATAAATGGTTGGATCTTAAATATAAACCAAACCACAATGGTCCTTATCACTCCAAAAAGCTGACCTATTAAAATTCACTTTTCTTTAGAGGTCGATCCCATGTGCCACAAGGTCCACATACTCTTTCCATAATTTAATTAATCCATACGTAAAATTACTTAGACAACAAATGAATGTACATGTTTGATCTAAATGTACATTAATATGTTGATTAGCCATGGTTAAAACTCGTAACTTGTTTTACATTTCCATTTGGCAGGTTTGAGTTCTAAATCACAAGACTCTAAAGTCCATGCAGATTATTTAATTGAAAAGTATATCTTAATAAAAAGAAGAGTGGATCAGACCATATATAAGGTGAAAACAAGAAAAAAAATGGATACAAGGGGAAAGCACAGTTTAAATGCATTTTGGTACTTATTTCATATTCAAGAAAACAACTGTTAACATATGATCTAAGCCTTTTCTCTTTTCCTCAACAGAGTTTTTGTCTCCTTGAATTTTCTCGAATAAGATGAGGCTTCCTTTTTATACAAGTGATGCTGTAGTCCCAAGCTTTTCTGTTCATATATAATCTAGTTCTTACTCTAAAAGGAAAGAGATAAAAGTGAAGACTTTTTACTGGCTACGACAGATATTGGAATAGTTTTACATGGGGCCTTAAACAATAACAAGAGTTCAGAAAATACAAAATGAAACTCATAAGAAAAGAAATTCGAATCCCCTGGCATATATATATATATATGGAGAAAGGGGGAGAAGAACAAAGGATAGGGTGAGAAAGTGGTGAAGCACCCAGTATGTTTGTTGATTATATATGTGGGAAGAAGGGTATGTTGATAATAAGTTTCAATTTTCAGAAGAGATTCTCCTTGCCTCCCTCCTATCTCCATTATTACTGCACACTCACATGTCGCCCACTTCTGCCTCTTATTTTTTATGTTAAACTCTAACTGCGTACCCACCCCCCCCCCCCCCCCCGTATCCAGCCACTTGCCGTTTCTTGGTTTCCTCGCATAGTTCATGGCCGTACAGATAATTTCTTAGACATTTACTGATGTGAATTAACCATGAATCACAAGATACAAAGTTAGCCGAATGACTGTTATATTACATTAACTTAACTTGTTAACATGAGAGAGGAAAGTCTAAGGAGATTCAGTTACCCAAAGACACTGCAATAGTTATGTATGTATACAGGTTACAGTAATGAAAAGGAAAAATAAAGATGATTATTATGAACTACTAGAAGACTTACGGCCTGATTCGCTCTACTGTAGCCGACAGTTGCTATTGATAGTGGGTAACCAGTAGCTGACAGCTGATGGTTAGTAAATAAAGATCATCTGCTCTACTGTAGCCGACAGTTGCTATTGATAGTCGGTAACCAGTAGCTGACAGCTGATGGTTAGTAAATAAAGATCATCTGCAACAGTTGTTATTCATATATTTAATTATCAATATAAATGTAATTATTTTTTAATTAAAGTGTCACATTTATTTTATTTTTTTTAAAAAAATTTATATATAATATAATTCACTATTAATAAATAAAAATCATCATTTTAAACTTATTTTTGTAGTAGTAAAGTTGATTCATAACAATATAAAAACAAAAAAAAAAATTGATTGGAATATTTAGAAGCTATATCTAATAATAATTTATTTCAAAATATCATTTTTTTTCATTTGTTTTTCATATTTTAAAAAATTCTTATATACACTAGAATAAAAGAGAAAAGATGTAACCTTTAGGTTTTTTAATTTAGGATTTAAGAAATTAATAGAGTTGTTAACAAGACGCTCCAATTTGTAATAGAGTAGTTATTCACAATTTGAAGCTTGTAGAAAATACAATGGCTAAGAGTCCTAAGAACTACGAGCATCCTCCTAAAGAATTACCGAATACGATGGAACAACTATGCCAAATAGCCTCTTAGACCAGAGAAAATGTTGTAAAATACGGTAGGTTGATAATGCAAATTGTAAAACAATAATGATAGATTAGGAAAACAAAAATGGAATGTGACTTGCAACAAATGAATTCAATCACAAAATATATAATAAATTATCTTTAATATGGTATTTGGTCAAAATCCATAATATTTATAGAATTCATTTACGAAACTAAAATTGATATTCTTTAAATAGAATGAAAGTTAATTTAGTATTTTATATAATTAAATTTGTGTGAAATTAGATATAGCTAAACTAAATTCTAATAAAATAGATAAAATTTTCAAATAAATTTTACATTAATATATCAATATATTCAATAACATCAAAATATCTCTTTCAATTTTATTATTTCTATTTTATTTTTTCTTTTATGTCTTTTTTTCAAATAAAATAAATTTTTTGATTGATTTCAACCAACATTCAAGTTGATTTCAACTAACTAGAGTTAGCGACCCTTTAGGACTAAATGTGGTTTGTCTCATGAGTATCACATGCACTTAACTCATAAACCTTCTACAGGCGGTTAAGAGTACTTTCTTATAAAAGTTGAATTTAAGTAATGAGATAATTATAAATTTAATATCTTAATTTCTTTATTTTTTATTTCAGTACTTGAATTATTTTTTTATTCAATTAAAGTGTCTGAATCTGCTAAAATATGTATATTATGATATCTCTTACATATTTTATAAGTTAAAGTAATAATTTAACTCAATTTATACATGAAATAACTTAAATATTCTTACTCATCATGACTTATAACCTTTTTCCATTCTTTTTTTTTCTTTTTTTCTTATTTTTCTGGCTTTCTTGTTAGATTAAATTATACACTTATACACTTAATCTAATCCTTAATATTTTTCTAAAATTACAAGAAACATCTATAATTAGCTACAATATCACAATTACGAATTAAATCAACACAATTCTATTAGGGTTCTAAATTAGTAACACAAACATAATATATGAAATATACTTTGATCCATTGCTTGCTTGATACTAATTCCTTAAGCATAATTGTTCTTCTCTCTAACCTTCTTGCTTTAAATAAGCCTCTTTCAATGGTGCAAAGCTTAGCTTTTTTTTTATGGTGATTCTTTTTAAAGCAAATTCTTAAAGGAAAAGAATATGCTGAGCCAAAAAAAAAAAAGGAGGGCAGTTACTTGATACAAAAAAAATAACCTCTCTTTAACCTCTTCTATATTTAATTAAGTAACCACCCCACTTACCAATAATAATCATATAATTATATTATTATATGGATAGTGTAGGTAGAGACAAGGGCATTATCCCAGTGGTCCAATTCATAATTAACTAATAACCATTATATTAGTTCATTTAATAATAGACCATATATTTAATTATGGGTCATTAATATAAGATTATAATAATAATAATCTTACGTTCTCCCACTTGACCCATAAGATGATTTCGGCATTTAACCATAACTGTAAACGCGCTCCTTTCGTTAAAATTATCAAAATCACCAACTTTAAATGAATCTAAACAATTGAATCATGGTAGTCACAAGTCATTTGATCGACAAGATTCCTTCCATGTTTCACAAATTGTTCAATCCGTATAACTTTTATTAATATTATTTGAAGAATTTCATAATCTTCAACTTTTATATGTCATACTTTAAACTCTTCATGTACATAACAATACTAATGACATTATAAAATTATTTGCAAGAACAACATTAATTGAATTCATAAGTGTTAAATAAAATATTCAAGCAAACATTCACATGTATATGTTAATTGAAATCAAGCTAACAAGGACTTGTCTATAATGCCCATCCTTTCAACATGGCCTGTAAAAGCTATGGTCGGCCCATCCCTTAGTTAACGGATCCGCTATCATTAGGTCAGTACCTATATGCTTAAACGACACTCTATGTTTTTGCACCTCTTCTTTAACCAATAGATATTTCAAATCCATGTGCTTAGCACCCTTAGAATATCTATCATTCCTTGTAAAGAAAACAGCTGTGGAATTATCACAATATATTCTCAACTGTCTTTCTATACTGTCGACAATACCTAACCCTGAGATAAAGTTCTACAACCACAATGCTTGAACCGTGGCCTCAAAACATGCCACAAATTCTGCCTTAATAGTGGAAGTAGCAATGACATACTGCTTCCCACTTCTCCATGAAATTGTTCCTCCTGCTAATTGGAACAAATACCTAAATGTAGACTTTCTAGTCTCTACACAACCAGCATAAACTGAATCCGAATATCTAATTACTTCTAAGTGATTTGATCGCCTTAATGTGAGCATGTGATCCTTAGTGCCTTGTAAATATCTAAGTACTTTCTTTGCAGCTTTCCAATGATCCAAACCAGGATTACTTTGATAACGGCCTAACATTCCAACAATAAAACTAATGTCTAGTCTAGTGCATGTTTGAGCATACATAAGACTATCGATCACTGAAGCATAAGGAATGTTATCCATTTCTTTTCTTTTCAAATCATTCTTTAGACATTGCATTTCGCTAAATTTGTCCCCTTTCTAAATTGGAACCTTACTTGATGAGCAACTTTCCATTCTGAATCTCTCTAAAATTTTCATTATGTATCCTTCGACAATTCCAACAATCCTTGTGATCTATCATAGAATGTTTCTATTCCAATCACATATGATGCCTCACCCATAGCTTTCATTTCAAAATTACTAGAGAGATATTTCTTTACATCATGTAACATATCCAAGTCATTTGCTGTTAAGAGTATATTATCAACATATAGTACTAACATCATGAACTTGCTCTCACTAACTTTGATATAGATACACCGATCAACAGTGTTCTCTACAAAACCGTATGACATAATGGTATCATTAAACTTAATGTACCATTATCTAGAAGCTTATTTCAAACCATATATTGACTTCTTTAACTTACACACCATACTTTTACTACCCGAAGAGATAAAACCCTCAGGTTGATCCATATACACTTCTTATTCTAAGTCACTATTAAGAAAGGCGGTTTTCACATTCATTTGATGAAGCTCTAAGTCATAATGAGCCACCAAAGCTATAATAATTCTTAAAGAGTCTTTCTTCGATACCGGAGAGAAAGTTTCTTTATAATCGATGCCATTTTTCTGAGTATAACCTTTGGCGACAAGTCTGGCTTTATATCTTTCAATGTTGCCTTTAGAATCCCTTTTGGTCTTAAAGACCCATTTACATCCAACTTGCTTGGATCCTTTAGGCAACTAAATCAAATCCCAGACTTTATTGTCATCCATCGATTTTAACTCTTCTTTCATAACACTTAACCACTTTTTAGAATTTTCACATTCTATGGCTTCCTTAAATGAAACTGGATATTTATCAATGCTTAAGTCACATTCATGTTCAAGTGAATATACCACATAGTCATCCGAAATTGCCGGTCTTTTATCCCTTACAGACCTACACAATACCCGTTCTTGTGGTATATTCTCCTCATTTACGACTTCAACATTTTTTATTGGTTCATTGAGAACATTCTCTACTGGTGAGTTTGGAATACTCACTTGTTGTTCTTGTATGTTGTGTGATCGTGATACAACATAAGGAATGACAAATCTAGAAGAGATATCAAGTGTTGGATTCTTTTCTATTTGAATATCTTGAATATTCACCTCTCGTGGTTTCTCACTCCCACTATTCTCCCCATTCTCAATGAACCTTGCATTACCATATTCAACTATTCTTGTTGTATGGTTAGGACAATAAAATATGTCGCCTTTAGACTTTTTCGAGTATCCTATGAAACAACCACTAATGGTTCTTTCGTCAAGTTTCTTTTCATGAGGATTGTAAATCCTCACTTCTACTTGACAACCCCATACATGCAAATGCCTTAAGCTAGGTTTCCTTCCTGTCCACGTTTCATAAGGTGTTATGGGAACTGCCTTACTAAGAACCCTATTAAGCAGATATACTACCGTCTTTAATGCATGCATCCATAAAGATAAAGGTACATTATTATAACTCATCATGCTCCTAACCATATCCATAAAAGTACGGTTTCGCCTTTCATTTATACCATTTTGTTGTGGTGTACCAAGCATTGTATACTGTGCACAAATACCCCGACTTTCAAGAAATTTTGCAAAGACATTATCCATTTTCATCATATTTTTCATAATATTCACCACCCCTATCCGACCTCACAACTTTCACTTTTCTAGCTAATTGTCTTTCAACCTCATCAATAAATACTTTTAACATGTCTAATGATTGAGACTTTTCATGCAATAAATAGAGATAACAATAACATGAATAATCGTCAATAAAAGTAATAAAATACTTTTCACCGCCCCAAGACGGAATATGAAATGGACCACAAATGTCAGTGTGTATTAACTCTAGCAATTTAGTACTTCTTATGGCTGGATTCTTTAATATGTGTTTGGTTTGTTTACCTTTGATACAATCCACACACACATCCCAATCATTAAAATCTAGTTGAGGTAAAATTTCACTTTTTATTAACCTCGTTAACCTTTCTCTAGATATGTGACCTAATCTTTAATGCCATAAGAAAGCCAAATATTCATTATGTGCATTATGTTTACTACCAATATTATGATCAATATAAAACAAAGATTTAGTAAAATTAACATCAAGATTGACACGATATAAACCATCCACTAATGTACCACAACCATAATAGTACTGATGTTTATACATCGAAAATCAATCATTACCAATCTTAAAATGAAAATTACAATCATCCAACTTTGAAACAGAAATCAAATTTTTGGCACATCTAGGAAAATAGAGACACTTTTCAAGATCTAGACGACAACCGGTGTCTAGAATCAATCTATACGTCCCTATTCCTTCTATTCGTGCCTTCATTTTGTTGCCCATATAAAGGAACTTTTCAATTCTTTTTAAAGTATGGATTGAAAGGAATCCCTGCATTATATGTGACACATGAGTAGTGGCACCAGAATCTAACCACCAAGTATTATTGGGCACTTCAATTAAATTTGATTCAAAGCATACAGAACAAAATATTTACCTTTCTTTTCACTCCATGCCTTTCGTTTATGGCAATCCCTTTTGAAATGTTTAGGTTTCTTGCAAAAGAAACAAATCTTCTCCTTTTGGATTTGACCCTCATTCACCTTCAGACGAGTCTTACCCTTGCCTTTCTGTTTCTTTCCTGGCTTCCCTTTGCTGCTACTAGCCTCATTATGAACAGAAAGATGGATGGTGTGATCCTTCAACGTCCTTAATCTCCCTTCTTCCTGAATTAGTATAGTCTTGATTTCCTATAAGTTCCACTTCTCCTTAAGTGTGTTGTAGTTTACTTGGAACTTTCCAAATTCAGGAGGAAGAGAGTTGATGATGAATTGTACGAGGAAGGACTCACTCACATCCATTTCCATTCCCTTAAGCTTGGCGGCTAAGTTGGTCATTGAGGTTACATGATCATGAATTGGTTTCAACCAATCAAATTTCTTTATTGTCAGCTCACTCATTAGAGTTCCCACAATAGACTTATCAGCAATGTCTGATTGTGAATACTCCTTGATTTTCTTTATAAAATCCTTAGCACAGTCTATCTTGGGAATCGACGGCTTAACATTTTCTGCCATGATCATTCTCATCAAGTTCAATGCCAACCGGTTTGATCTTTCCCAAACCTCATAAAGAGACTTTTCACTTTCAGAACTAGTCTTAGTAATTTCAGCAGGCTTTCCATCAATAACCAGAGCTAGGTCTAAATCTATTACGCCTAGTTGGAACTGAATCTGCTCATTCCAGTCGGCAAAGTTCAATCCATTGAACTTGATCAATCCATTCCCCAAGGCAAACATGTTGGTCATAGCTACAAACAATAATACATTCTCACTTATTTAATGTTTTGAGTTCTTTACATCGGATTCAAACATATAACAATAATCTACATATTTAAGTTCACCTTTAGGTGATTCTTAAATATATAACATTAAACTATAATAATTTAAGGAGGAATAACTTTAACAAATAATCAAGCATATTCAAATAAATATGTATGTTATTTTTGGATATACACCCACATTTACCAAATATGTTAATAAATTCCTTTCATTTTTATTAATTATAATCAATGGTTCATCTTTGGATAACCTCCTAGATTTATAATTAATAATTTCAATTATTTCAATCATAAACTTTTATGTCATTATTTGATTATAAATAATTGAAATATATTTAAATTATTTAAGTAGCCTTTAAAAGCTAAGTCACTTTGGTGACTATAACTATTACTTAAACACAATGTCATATTTTAAGAATCTTTATAAGTTTAATCACTTTAGTGACTATAATTTATCTTAAATTAATCAAATCGGTCACTTATATTTGATTAAATAATAATTTTTTTTAATGACAATTAAACTCAAGAACATATAAATTATCAAAATTTCTATAATTCAATTAAATTTTAATTAAATTAAATTTGAATAAAATTTAAACAATTATGCAGAAATTTGAATATTTTAATTTCATCCAAAATACTTTAAATATAATTTTGATTTTCTTTTATGAACCCTAATCTTAATGTAATTTAATTGTAATTGATTAGGCTCTGATACTAATTATTAGATTAAATTATAAACTTATACACTTAATATAATCCTTAACATGTTTTTAAAATTACAAGAAACATCTATAATTAGCCACAATATCACAATTACGAATTAAATCAACACAATTCTATTAGGGTTCTAAATTCAGTAACACAAACATAATATATGAAACATACCTTGATCTATGGCTTGCTTGATGTTAATTCCTTAAGCGTAATTGTTCTGTTCTCTAATATTCTTGCTTTAAATAAGCCTCTTTTAACGGTGCAAAGCTTAGCTTTTTTATTTTATGGTGATTTTTTTTAAGCAAATTCTTAAAGGAAAAGAATGTGCTGAGCCAAAAAAAAATAGGAGGGCATTTACTTAATAAAAAAAAAATCTCTCTTTAACCTCTTTTATATTTAATTAAGTAACCACCACACTTACCAATAATAATCCTACAATTATATTATTATATGGATAGTGTAATAAACTTTATTGCATAATTTAATGAAGGTAGAGACAAGGGCATTATCCCAATGGTCCAATTCATAATTAACTAAGAACCATTATATTAGTTCATTTAATACTAGACCATATATTTAATTATGGGTCATTAATATAAGATTATAATAATAATAATCTTACATTTCTTTCTTTCTTTTTATTAAATCTTCTTTCAGCAGTAAAAATGTTGCATTAGATTTTTAAAAATTTAATTTATTTTCTCAAAAAAAAAAAGAAATTTACTTATAATCTTTATTTTTAAGAATTATCTTTTTCTAAAAAACATATAATACTTTTCTCTTTATTCTTTATTGTTTTAAGATGAAAAATATGTTTTATTTTCTTGAGGTGAATACAATAAGCTAAAAAATAATAAAATGACATAACTTTTTTGTATTTTTTATTTGAATGCACGAGGGAAAAAGTTTTAACTATTTTTTTCTTTTAATTTCTAGAGAAACAAACATTTTTTAAAAAAAAAAAAGATACTAAAAATGGATAAAAAAAGAAAAAATATATATTATATTATATTATCAATGTAGGCTTTTGTTTACCGAGAGTTCGAATCCCTCTCTTTCTGTATCTTTATCTAATTCACCAACATTACCGACCGCCGCAATGTATAGAATCACATAATAATAGATATCTTTATTTCAATATAAACAGTTAGACGTCTCTTTAATATAGATTTTTTACAGTAATTTCTGTGGTACAGAAAATATTGTAAAGAATGGACAAGGAAGAAAATATATGATATATGAATGGGAGAAAAATCTGCCAATCAAACTCTTACCTTGGGTCTCATTACTTAGGCGACAAGAGCACTAAAGAAGAAGCTCGTGAATGAGTGTAGGGCCACATCAGCAGTAGCAGAATTGTACTAACCTACCGCCTGTGACTTTTTCAGGGCTTCGCAGTAGAAGAAAAAAGACCCCGATCAAAATGCTAATGAAGTGAAGGTCCTCCTTACTTCATATTAAGGAGGGTATTTAAGTTAATAAACTTCTCAAAATAATTATATTGAGCATTTTTAGCAGATTAAACACTTAATTGAGTAAAAAAAAATTAGATACTAAAATAGAAAAATAAAAAAGTTTAAACACTGTATTTATGGTTTTTTCTTAAGTAATTTATAAAAATTAGATTTTCGTGAAATTCAAAAAGAAAGAATATAAACAGTAAATAGGAGATTTTGAGATAAATATAGATAAGTATTTTAAATATGAGTGTATTAAATATTCTTTTCTAAATGGGTTTATAGGTATAAGCAAAAAGGATGGTCAACAATTAAACTTTTAACAGTCATCTAACAGCTAGTGAAATGAATTTAAAAATAGCGTATGACAACTGAAACCATCTAATGGATATATAAAGAACAATGAGCTGACAGGGAGAAAGAAAAACGTAGTCCCCACGTGCGAAGGAATGAGACAAGGCATGCGCATGTCTGATATAGTCTAACAAAAACTCAATAGTCCTAATTTAAAGCCACTATTTATAAAAATACTTTTTTTTTTACAACAATAATTAATATTTTTATCTCAGAAAAGTCTGCGCAAATACGTTTTTCTAAGAATCTAATTTGCAAAAATATATTCAAATTAAATACCCTATAATCAACTAAAGGTTAACTATATAATTTTTAAAAGCTAATCCGAGAAAAATAGTAAATGAATAAAGAAAAGAAATATAAATCAATGAACAAAATTAAAATATTAAAATATATGGATTAGATTTCTTATTTCTAATATAAATTCATTATAAAAAGATTGTATTTAATGGCGAAAAAAATTGAAGTAGAAACTAAAAAAAGATTAACAGTTTAAAAAAAGAACTAAAGATAATTTTTTTATAGAATGGAAAATCAACCAAATGTTAATCTAACATAAATTATATTCATCTTAGTATCAAGCCAAACATCACAAAAGAAAAATCATTCAAAGTAATTATGCAATATTCTAAACTTTTTCGACTTACTATTGGTAATTTAATTTCTTTTTTCACAATTTACTTGGGTGTTAATAAATATTTGAACCCCTAAGCATTTTAATTAGTTAACTATTTTATTATAAACATGTGTGTTATTTTATTTTAATCTTTAGAGGGTGTTTGGTTGAAAAGTTTGATGCAGCTGATAGTTGTTTCTTACTGAACAACTATTTAAAGCGGTTGGTAAAAAAAAAACAGTTGATAGCTGATTTAGTATCAATCAGCTGCTGATTGTATCAGCTGTATTTTAGAAGTTTATTTTTATAAATTGATAGCTTATTTAATTTTAAGTTTATTTAAATACCATTATCTTTTAAAAACTTATTAATAATAATATATTTTAAGGTGATATCATATAATTAAATTTTTATATTTTATAATAAATAATTATTATTTTAAAAAATATTTTTAATAGTTAAATAATTATAATATTTATAATTATAATATCTGAAATTAGAGATTTTCATTAGGAGAATTTAAATTTAAATTTCTATGTCTAAAGTAGCTTTTATAAATATTTTTAATAGTAAATAGAATTAAGCTCAAGAAAACTAATCATAATATTTTAATTATTATAATTGATTTTTATTAATTTATATTATTGAATATAATAAATAAAATAAAATATTATATCTTAAGTAGTCATTTAGCATACTAATAACAACTATTAATAAAATTTTACTAAATTTTTTAATTTATCAGCCATCAGTCACTGCCAACTATTTGTTTCTCACTGAACAATTATTTAAAGCGGTTGATAAAAAAAAAATAGTTGATAGCTGATTTAGTATCAATCAGCTGCTGATTTTATCAGCTCTATTTTAGAAATTTTTATTTTATAAATTGATAGTTTATTGATTTTTTATTCGTTTAAATACTATTATCTTTTAAAAACTTATTGATAATAACTTATTTTAAGGTGATATCATATAATTAAATTTTTATATTTTATAATAAATAATATTATTTTTAGTAGTTAAATAATTATAATATTTATAATTATGGTATTTGAAATTAGATATTTTTATTAGTAGAATTTAAATTCAAATCTCTATTTCTAAAATAGCTTTTATAAATATTTTTAATAATAAATACAATTAAGCTAAAGAAAATTAATTATAATATTTTTTATTTTTATTAATTTGTATCAAATATGATATAATAAAATAAAATATTATATTCTAAATAGTCATTTAGCATACTAATAACAATCACTAATAAAATTTTACCAAACGGTTTAATTTATCAGCACTAACTATTAGTTGCATTGATCAACTGAATTATGATGTATTTAATTTATTATATTGTTTTCATGTTTGTTTGAACCTAAATTAAAAAAATATTTAATAAAGCATATTTGATTAATAAAATCATTCTAAAAATTCGGGTGTCATTAATTAAGAGTTTAAATTTTTTCATTTAAATTTGAGAAATAACAGTTTTAGTCTTATTTTATAAATTATATACATTATATTAAGAAATTGGGTTGATGTAGCGGTATTATTTTTAAGGGCTTAAAAATAATTCTAAATACTGTAAAATATTCACTCGGGTCCTTCACTCTCTCTCCCCCATACCAATCCCCGCCTCTCTCTCTCCCTCCGTTTCCTCACCGTCCGGCCACGTTCAATGCCAAACCCCTACCAGGTGACCTCGACGTCATTAGCCTCTTGCCACCTCTGGTCTCATTGGAATCGGCCAACAAATGGCAGAAAAAGGAGGAGAAAGATTTTGCCGCCGTTGACTTTGATTTTTCAGTAGTGCCGGCATCATTTCACTAATCTGGCATCGGAAATGGTTGCTCGACTACAAAAACCATCCGCTTGAGTCATAGATATAGGAACTAACAAGTGAAAGAAAATTGAGGAGGTTGAAATTTGGTTCTTTCTGAAAAAAGCGTAAAAAAGTAAAAATGTAATAAATCGAAACACATATATTTTTGCAAATATTTTCCAAAAAATGGCATATGTGATTGTAAATTCCTTTAAAATATACTCAAGGTGGAATTCTCCTTTTTATGTATGTCATTTTTGTATTGAATTGTTATTCCATCTATAATTCTGCTGTGAAATAGCAGCTATAAAGTATGATGTTTCATCCACGAATGAGTTTATCTAGAGTCGCCCAACCCAGAGATAATTCCATGGGTAACTGAGTTTGGACTAGGGACAGGAATTTGAGGCAGGGTGGTCTTAAGGCACCGCCCACCATGAATTGAGAGTTGGCCCATAGTATTATTACAGACCAAGCCCATTACTATCTGTTGCGTGGAAATTAAAAACTTCACCTCTTATCTGGGCATCATGCATCAATTTGATCAAGAAAGACACGTCTCTTCTTGACATGCAAGAATGCTAACTTGATTTCTTTTTGTGATACGATATGCAAACATGTATACAAGAGACAAGAACATACCTACACGAGATGCATATTTATGGTAGATTGTTTATTTTAGGAGTTTATGCAGCTTAATATTTGTCATTACTTTGCTGTTAATTTACGCACCATAATTTCCTGCAAAAAAGGAAAACAAACAAACAGACGAAACATTGCGCACCATAAAGCAAGTAAATCATGAAAAATAGCAACCCATTTAGAATGACTTAGTCAACTAAAATCACAAGGTTTGCGAGGAATTTAAGGACTTCAGTTATGATCTTTTATCATCCATTACAAACAAACCTACTTACATCACTCCTTTAAAAACAAACATATTTTCATCTTTTGAAACTCTTTAAACCAATTTTAATTACCCCCAACATAGAAAACCCTTTTTGTTTTGTCACCCACCTAATTACCCAAATTTCCAAAATCCAAGAAACTCTTCAACAAGAGAAATTGGGAAACAATAATTTGTTATTGAACATGCCTAGCAAGCTAAGGAAGGCAATTGGGGCTGTAAAAGACCAAACCAGCATCAGCCTTGCCAAAGTTTATACCAATAATCCATCCAAGACTAATCTTGAAGTTGTAATCCTAAAGGCCACAAGGCACGATGAAGCTCCTATTGAAGAGCGTTATGTTAAAGAAATACTCAACCAAATCTCCTCCGGGAAGGGTCAGGCCGCTTCTTGTGCGCAAGCCATTGGCCGGAGGATTGGGAAGACCCGAAATTGGATTGTTGCACTCAAGTCCCTTATGCTTGTTCTTCGGATTTTTCAAGATGGGGATCCTTACTTCCCCAGAGAAGTCCTCCATGCAATGAAACGTGGTGCCAAGATTCTGAATCTGTCAACCTTCCGAGATGATTCTCATTCAAGCCCTTGGGATTATACTGCCTTTGTTAGGACTTTTGCTCTCTATCTTGACGAACGCTTGGATTGTTTTCTTACAGGGAAGCTTCAGAGAAGATTCACTAACAAGAATAGGCGAAACATCCACCACAGAAACCGGACTGGAACTGATCCAGTGTGCGAAATGAAACCCATAATGTTGCTTGATAGAATCTCTTTCTGGCAGAAATTGCTCGATAGAGCGGTTGCCACTAGACCTACGGGTGCAGCCAAGGCAAACAAGTTGGTTCACATTTCTCTATACGCTGTAGTTCAAGAAAGTTTTGATCTCTACCGTGACATTTCTGATGGGCTTGCTCTCCTGTTAGATAGTTTCTTTCATTTACAGTATCAATCTTGTGTTAGTGCTTTTGAATGCTGTGTTAAAGCAACCAGACAGTTTGAAGAGCTCTCTTCTTTCTACGACTTATGTAAAAGTCTTGGTGTCGGAAGAACATCTGAGTACCCAAGCGTGCAAAAGATATCGGAGGAGCTTGTAGAAACATTACAAGAATTCTTAAAGGACCAAGCTTCTTTCGCATGTAATGGTAGGTCACCCCCTTCGCATTTGCTTCTTCCATCTCCACCAGCCAAAGATGCAGCTTCAAGCTCCCAAAGGTACGATGCCTGTGAGCTATATTTGGAGCCAACAGAAAGGTATTTAGGGAGGTATTCGGAGAGAGGATCTGAATTGAGCTCACGTCGCACTTCGTTGGAGGATCTTATGAGTATCACAGACGTAGGAACAAGTTCTTGTACCTCAATGGACAGGTACTTGGAGCAGTATGAGAAACAATCTTCAACTGATCAAGACATCATCAGTGTCACTGATTCTGGCTCGTCTCGTTCTCCTTCTCCTCCGCCCTCATTGCCTATGAGTACATCAAATAGCATGTTAGATCTTGTTTCTTTAGAGGACTGGCCACCAGAAGACGAAAAGGACGAACAAGAACAAGAACAAAAAAATTCAGAATTGGATTCAGCCACAGGTTGGGAGATTGTGTTAGTAGAAACTGCTGCAACCCAACCAATACAAGCATTACCGGATGCAACCAACGGATTCGAGCCTCCAGTGGAATTTTTGTTTGATAATCATCAAGAATCGACAGCAACAAGTGTAACTAATGGATTTGAGCATTCAACTGCAAACAATATCTTTGATCAAGCTTCTTTGCCAGAGCATCATTACAATCCATTTCTACAAGATACACTTGAAATCCCAACTATTGCAACAGCTGCTTACGATCAACGAGTATATCCCATCGATGATATGTTTCCAGTGGCTCCAACATTTCAGGCTGCAGCCCCAACCTTCAGCGTGCAGAATCCTGATGGGGCATTGCCATTCCCTAATGAAGATGATCCTTTTGCACCATCCCCTATGACAATTGCCAATATTCATGGACCTAATGGTTGCATGGACCAACAGATTCTATTGCAGGAACAACAACTTTGGCTCCAAAACCAGGATAAGATAATTGCAAAACATATGGCTTGATTTTCGAATCATTTGTAAACTCTCATCATGTAATTATTATTCAGTTTTAAGGATGACCTTTCTTTAATTAAACTTGATATACTTGTATGAGAAAAATGACTGCGATTTTATAACTCGATTACAAATATTAACAAAACAAATGTTTGTTCAGAGATTTTGGGGAACAAAGCAACAAGCAGATTTAACTTGGCACTTCCAGAACTCATATGGAATAATAAAGAATTTTCTTCAACTTTGCGAAGTATTGTTTAAGCTGAGTTGTTTATATCGAATAACAGAAGCCAAAATGCTAACAATATTGCATTCTGAGAGAAATAAATGCATTGGATCAAAGAAAAGAAAAAGAAAACATTGTAATTTATATTCTGTATTCAAATGCTCTCGTAAATCCTGGCAACTAATTGCAGCAATATGATCATCGTTGGGTAATGATTAAAAGAATCTATTGGAAAACCATATTTATCTATTTCAAAAAATATTAATTGATATTTCTTCTCAACTGGGGTTCTGGTTGCTTTCTTTCATATCCTAATATGTCTCTGATCACGATAAGAGTTGTTTGTTCTAAGAACAGCTGAATTTGTTTAACATAGTCAAGGGTGGAGGCATGTTTCCAGGTAGAATATCTCTGTTATTAACAAGAGTTGGTGTTGGTGTAAAATATCTGCATTGGAGGATTATCATTGTGCATTACAATGATGATTAATGCAAACAAGCATATCATTTTAGTTGCTTACATGTCAAAGCATGAACTCAATCACACATTTGCTTGAAATTTCGGAACTAAGGTTAACGACAATTTTTTTTTTCTTTTTTCCAGTTTCCATTGATCATAATAACAGACAACAAAAAAGATTATCTAAACTAAGGTTATTATGATGAAATTAGAGAATATACTGGAGGAATGAGTTGTTAAATTTTTTGTGTTAGCATTAACATCAATGTTGGGGAACCCTTTTTCTCTTTTTGGCTCCATCAGGGTTCGCACTTGAAACCTCACTGATACGGAAATGACTCTAATGCTATTAAGTGAAAGCTCATTGATCACCAATGTTGATGTTTGGTGATAAAATGTCTAGAAAAATTTATTATGGAGGCTTGGTATATATCTCCACCTATATACAAAATCAATAGATAATTGACACAGATACATTAGTTTTAAATGATGGAGTATTTGTCAATCATTCAATACCGAAGTATAAAATACTTATATATACGTATTAATCTCCTATTAATTATGATTTATGCACCAACCTTATATAAGAGTTTTCTAAATATATCATAAGCATCAATTATGTCTATCACGAGAACATCAATTATGATGTCACCTTTGTTAAAAAAGAGGGAGAAAAAAGGCTAATTACTAAGCAAGGCATATGTTTCTAGTATAAACAAGGCAAAATCTGTTATTAAACTTTTGAACTTTTCTGTTTTATTTTATTAAGTTTTTGAAATTTTTATTTATTTCATTGAGCCATTGTATTTTTATTTTTGATTTTATTAAGGACTTCTTATACATATTTTATAAGATTTTGTTATTCTATTGAGCGTTAGAATTTTTATTTTTACTTTGATTAAGAACCATTAAATCTTCAATATAAACAAAAATAAAATATAAGGGCTCAATAAAATAAAATAACAGTTAAAGGATTCGATAAAATAAAACTGAAAAGTCCAAAGACTTAAAAAGACATTTTAGCTATAAACAAAATATAGATATGATATTTCATATGCACTTTGGAAACACTAATTCTTTTAAGTATACTTACAGTGGCTGACTGGAAGGTTTCTTCTTGAGGATAAATCATTTGGCATTATTTGACACTCATTTTTGCAGATTGTTGCACTCTCTCGTGTAGATTCATTAAAGACCTTTGGTTTTTTTCCCTTGCAAATTCAAGAACACTTTTTTAATGCACTAATACATTTTGATGAGAGAACTACTTGCCCCCTAAAAATATATGAATAATGCTAACGTAATATTTTATCAATATCATCACATAAAAGCTTTAATTTGCTTGTACAAAAGTAGAACATCTAAATTTCAAAATTAAGCCATGTCAGAGAGAGCTACTGTTCTGCAAGCACATTGTGTAGCAAGATATACTTTATTCTTATAAATTGCAAAATTTCTTGATGTTTCTTTTCTTTTCTTCTTTCTTTTACTTTCTGTGGACGATATCGTCCGATTAGGTTGCTCCCACATAAGCTAATGAGGGGGAGGTGGATTGTTTTTGACAAAGATAGCTTATGATATAATAAGAAGTTGTAAAACATTATTAAGTAGGAAATAATCACCATAGCCTACGGAATCAGTCAAGTTCAGCATTGGCAAACATAGGGCATATTTTTATACTCACACATATCACCCGATGTATGAAATTTATCTTAAAGAGCAAAATAAATCAATTATTTAAATTATTAGTTCCCTACAAAGTAAAAGAAGAAATTAGTGAAAGAGTAACAAAGTTGTAGTCTAAAAAGCTTTGAAAGAAAAGGAATATTTCTTCTATCAAATGGTATTCAGTATAGCATTTTAAATATTTAAGATATTAAATCACTTTTTTATTTTTATAGAGGACCTGAATCCTATGTAATCTAGAGAAATGACCTTTAATTTATGAATTGCATCTATAATCGAAAGAGCATTTATAGAAATTCATTAAGGTATATTAAAAATATAACAGTAAGTTTTGTTATAATTATGTTATTCACTAGAAAAAGTAGATTGGTGGAAGTTTTACAGGTACCATGTGCAAAAACTGCAGGCAGGGGATCATTGCTTCTTTGAAACAAAAGTTGTTTTTTCCTTAGTAAGTTTGATCTATCAATCTCAGTTGGTGACCAAATGGTCAAGATTAACTATGAAAGTTGCGTAGTTGTTTTTAATCGTTCTTGTAACTAGACTTAATCTTATTGTACATCCATTTACTTGTTGTTTTTAGTAGTAAAAGTTTGTTACAAAAGTCAAGTTAGTTTTATTTTTCCGCCCACTTTTGTAACTGCCTCACATATACTCCTCAGCTATAAGCTGAGTATATAAGGCTGATGTGGATAATCATTAGTCTCTTAAGCTTGTAATCTTGATTTTTTTTGTATTCTCTAAAAGCTAATGAAGTTCAAAATTACTTTTCTTGAAATGGTATTAGAGCAATCTTTTTAAAGCTTCCAAAATTTTATTTTTCTTTCAAACATAAATTACTTTTTTAGAATGGCAAATAACCAACAAACCAATCCTAAACTAGAATAAAATCAAGTAAGTCCATACTTTTTACATCCAAATGAAAATCTCTTTCTAACTCATGTGTCTACTGTCTTGACAGGGAAGAAGTATCATTCTTGGGCCAGATCGATCAAATGGCCTTAATTTCTAAAAATAAGTTGAAGTTTATCGATGGAATACTACTAACCAGATGAAGATGATCGTTGATATCCTATTTGAGAGAGATGCAATAATATGGTATATTCTTGGATAACAAAATGTCTCAGTCATGAAATTGCACAAAGTGTTATGCGGATCAATAATGTCTTGTCTACCGATCTGTGTAAAAGCTTTATGTTTGAGTATTGGCCCTCCTCTCGCTCTTCTTAAACTACCCATTCGATCGCTTTCAGGAAAGGAGCATTGCTAAATATATGGATTTGTCGAGGTGCCCAACATTCCTGACTAGTGGATGTCTAGGTGTTCCCAAAGATGTACTTTTGGTGTTAAGAAAAGATTCCACTAAACCATAATCTGGGGATTCGTTTTATCTTTCATATGTTAAATGTTAGTGTGCTGAATTCACGACTAGAGATAGTACATTCTGGGTCGATCAAGGAAGGTAGCGTATATGGGTACTTGGGATTAAGTAGAGCATAGGTTCAATAACCAGGCTTATAATATGTGGAAGACCTGAAAGACGGATTCTCTCAAGGAGAGACTTTTCGTAATCCAGAACTTCAATAAGAGATCTATGCCTTTAAACAAGGTTCCTTAAGAGTAACTCAATATTATACTAAGTTGAAAAACAATTTGGGATGAGTTCTTGAACTTAAGACTCATTCCAGTCAGTTCTTGTATTACAAAATGTAATTGTGGAGATGCATTTAAGAAATACCATATGAATGATTAAACAATTAGATTTCTAAAAGGTTTTAAATGACAGTTTTAATATACTACGATCTCAAATGATGTTAATAGATCTTTTACCATCTATTAATAAGGTCTCATATATGGTTTTATAGCAAGAAAGGCAAATGAATATTCTAAAGCAAGAAAGTATTATGGAATCTAATTTCTTCTTTGCAGGAAGAGGTTCAACAGTTAATGATAGGCATAAAAGATTTCATAAATACAAAATATATTAAGCAAGAAACCCATATGTACTCATTGTGGTTATACAAGTCATACTATGGATAAGTGTTACAAGAAACATGGTTACCCACTTGGTTATAAACTAGGACCAATGCCTTCTTACAGGTTTGCAAATCAATTTGATACTACTTTTGATTCATCCAATGCTAGAGTTTACAATGAGTTTGATGCAAATCAAGAAAATAAATTACCTCAAGATTATTCTGGCAATTGCAATGGGTTTTCTACATTCTTGGATTCTTCCAATTCTGGAAATTTGACAAGCTTCGCTCTTAAACAACAATAACAACTTCTTACACTACTTCAATCAACCAACCTACATTCGCTTGTGCTGATTCATCAAACTACCCATCAATTCAATATTGTATCAACCAATTTTAATCCCACCTTTTAAGACAGGTAAATTTTTCTCTTGCATTGTTACTTGTTTAGTTTCTTACAAACCAGGAAATTCTAATTTGAATGATGTATGGATATTAGATTTTGGTGCAACAAATCATATATAGTATGTTCACAAAATTTTTTTACAAAATCAAAATATGTTTCACATATTTTTGTTAAGTTGCCTACTAGTAATCAAGTCAAAGTTTCACATACTGGAGATGTCATTTTTTCAAACTCTTTAAAACTCACAAATGCACTTTATGATCTGAATTTTAATCTCATTTCTACTAGCAAGTTGGCAGAGTCAAATTCTTGTCAAGTTGTTGTTAGACCTAATGTTTGTTTTATCTAGGATCTCGAATCTTGGAAGATGATTGGACTAGCTAGAGTTCAAAATGGTTTCTATTAGTTCTCTTTCTTGTCAAATTCTCTACCTCAACATAAATTCAATTCTATTTCTCTTTCTAATATTCTAAGTTCTCAGCAAGCTGCTTTTATTCATTCTTGTAATCTTTGGCATTATAGATTAGGCTTAATTGCAAAATAAAGTTATTACAAGAAATTTGTTCTGACATTAAAATCTCTATGACAATTGTGACAATTGTCACTTTGCTAAACAAAAGAAACTTTCTTGTCCTCACAGTACCTCTTAAACACATGCATGTTTTGATCTTGTTCATGTTGATATATGGGGACTATTAGCTATTAAATCTCTTTATAGTCATTCTTACTTCCTCTCTATTGTTGATAATTTCAATAGATATACTTGGTATATCTAATGAAATTAAAGACAAAAGACAGAATTTTAATTCAAGCTTTAGTTAAAATGATTGAGATACAATTCTCTACTAAACTCAAAATTCTTCAATCAGATAACGTCCTGGAATTTAACATGATTGATTTTTCCAAGCTAAGGGTATATTGCATCAAACATTTTGTGCATATACATCTCAACTGAACACATAATAGAAAGAAAATACTAGTATATTTTAAATGTAGCAAGATCTTTGAGGTTTCAAGCCAACCTTCCTTTACAATTCCGGTATGATTGTATATGTCATGCAGTTTATATTATCAATAGACTTTCTTCCTCTGTCATTGATAATAAAGCTCCTTTCCAAATACTCTATCATACCCCTCCTATATTTTATCACCTTAAGGCCTTTGGTTGCTTGTGCTATGTATCTATTGTTAGTGTTTACAAATTAAAATTTGATCCTAGAGCACACAAATGCATCTTTCTGGGTTTTCAGTCAGGCACCAAAGATTACGAAGTGTATGACTTATATAATCATCAAGTTTTTGTCTCTAGAAATATTATCTTATGTTCAGCATCATTCATCTTCTTCTTCAAACTTAGTCTTTCTCTCTCTTTCTTCTTCAAACTCATATTCTCTTTTTCCCTCAAATTAAACCTACTTGTCTTTCACATTCCAATATTGAGAATTCTAGTACTTATGCATACTGATTTAAATGGTTTTGCTCATTCTTCACAAACATCTAATTCTAGCTCCATTTCACACTCACAGTTTTTCTAAAAATGCTACATTATTACCACAAACTGTTGCAATACTAGAATCTGACAATAATCTAGCACCAAAAAGATCAATAAGACAATCTAATTCTATTCTTTATACTACACCACATCCTTTGTCTTATGTTTTATCGTATGAGCACCTATCTCCTACCCACCAAGCTTTTTCTATTCCATTACTATCCTAATAGAACCGAAAAACTAATAAGAAGCCATTAAATTTCCTTGTTGGATAGAGGCTATGAATGCAGAACTCAAAGCATTACAAAATAATCATACATGCGAACTTACTTCCTTACCACCTTCTAAACAGACGATTAGTTACAAATGGGTGTATAGAGTCGAATATAAAGCTTATGGTTTTGTAGAGAGGTGTAAAGCAAGATTGGTAGCTAAAGAATACACTCAATAGTCAAGTGTTAACTATCTTGATACATTCTCTTTAGTAGCCAAGATTTCCACTATCAGTTTATTTCTTACTTGTCTAGCAATTTATAAGTGGCATCTTAGCAATTAGATATTAACAATGCCTTTCTCCATGGTGATTTACATGAAAGGGTGTGTATGGATTTACCTCAAGGCTTTCATTCACAACATCCTAATCAAGTTTGCAGGTTAACTAAATTACCTTATGGATTGAACAAGCAAGTAGGCAGTGGATTGCAAAGCTAACTATTGCTCTCCTTGCTCAAGGCTTTATTCAAGACGTTGTTAATACTTCCTTATTCATCGAGCATGTTAACTCTTATTTCTTGGCAATCCTAGTTTATGTCGATGATTGTATTTTAGCTAGTGATTTTGCAAATGCTATTCATGACATAAAATCTTATTTGCATGACACCTTCAAGATAAAGGGTCTGGGAACTATTAAATTATTTTTTGGATTTTAAGGTAGGGAGGACAAAATCTGATGTTTTTCTACCCAAAGGAAGTATGCTCTTGATATCCTTATTGATATAGGATTTCTAGGATGCAAACCAGCTACAACATAAGTGGTAGCTGCTACAAAGCTGACTCAACATGGGAGCTCTCTTCTTCCTGAAAGTTCTATGCACAGAAGACTTGTTGGTAGAATACTATATCTCACAAACACCAGACCTGACATTTGTTTCCCGGTGCAACAACTCTCATAATTTTTAGATAGACCAATTGTTGTTCATCTTGCTGTAGTAAATAGAGTGCTAAGGTACATCAAAGCAACTCCTGGTCAAGGTGCTTTCTTTTCAGCAAGCTCTTCTTTGCAATTAAAAGCTTTTTCAGACTCAAATTGGGCAACATGCCCATATATCAAAAGATCAATTATCGAATATTGTATTTTTCTTGAAAAATGCTTGATTTCATAGAAATTAAAGAAGCAACTAACAAAAAGCAGATCTTCTTCAGAAGAAGAATATATGGCCCTTGCTATAGTAGCTTGGGAAGTGCAGTGTCTTATTTACCTTTTGCACACCCCTCATCTCACTCATGCTATCTTATATTATGATATTCTCTCTGCCATCCAAATTGCGGAAAATCCAATTTCTCCATAAGAGAATAAACATATTGAGCTAGAATGTTACTTGGTTCAACAAAAATTGCAGGCAGGAGTTATAAAGTTGCTTCTTGTTGCTTCTTTCGATTAGCTAGCTAATCTTTTTGACTAAACCATTACCTAATCCTACTTTTTAGCATTCAATATCCAAGTTGGGCATTCAAAACATTTATGCTCCAGGTTGAGGGGGGGCTTTCACAGGTACCACATGCAAAAACTGTAGGCAAGTGATCATTGCTTCTTTGAAATATAAATTGTTTCTTCCTTAGCAAGTTTGATCAATCAACCTCAATTGGTGATCAGATGGTCAAAATTAACTATGAAAGCTGCTTAGTTATTTTTTAATCATTCTTGTAACTATAGTTAATCTTTTTGTAACTTCGTTTACTTGTTGTAGTTCGTAGTCAAGATTTATTACAGAAAGTCAAGTTAGTTTTGTTTTCCCGCCCATTTTTGTAACTGCCTCACATATACTCCTGAGCTATAAGTTGAGTATATAAAGCTAATGCGGATGATCATTAGTCTCTTACATTGTGTTTAATTAAAATTTATGAAATTTATTTGCAAATCCAAAGTTTATGTATTTTGAATGAAATGAAAATTAATTTTAAATTCTACATATAGGGAATTAGTAATAGTTAAATTAAATTCTAACAAAATAAATTCAATTTGCAAATAAATTTTATATTAGTTTATCAATGTATTTTATAACACCAAAATATCTCATTCTTAATAAGAAAGTAAGAATAGTCACTCTCTAGTCACCAATCTTTTTCAGCTTTTGAATGACAGTTGATGCCGAGAACTACTACCCAAAAATTAAAAAAGAAAAGGGAATGGGGAGAAAAAAGAAAAAGAAGAAAACCCTTGGTTGAAAGTAACAGGGCAGCTAAGTGGCTATCATCCCAAGTTCAACCCTTTGAATTATAATGGCGGGAAATAATAATAAAGAAGAAGAAAAGTTGAAACACAAATATGGTGAAAGCTGGTGATACTTGAAGCTTTACAGATTGTTTAAGCAGTAGCTTTTACAGGGAATTCACAAGAAATATTACCCAGAAAAAGTACCTTACTTTTTTTTTTTTCTTTTTTTTTTTTCTCGTTTTGTGTGTGTGTGGGTAAGCATATCTGACGCATATGTAGGGAGGGTACCCAACAAGAATGAAGAGAAACTAGGCAGTAGCATTAGCATGTGAAATAGCAAAATGGACCACAGAAACACACACATCTATTTATTATACGCCCTGTCTAAAGTGCGCAGCATTCCATGTGAAGACACCGGTGGACTGGCAAGGGTATCTGCCTATGGCCCAGGGGAAGTGAAGGGAAGGGAAGGGACCCTCCATTTTTGTTGCCTCTCTCTTTCCCTACATCTGCGCCGAGCCTTCCTCTTCCCTATTTCTTTTCCTCTTCTTCTTTGTTTTTCTTTTTTTTTTTTTTTAAATAAATAAATTTCTTTCATCTAGATTCTCAAAATATGAAGGGCCCACTAGAAACAATGATGTCTAGCTTCTAATTCCTAATTCAAAAGATTCTGCATTCCAAAAAATAATTTAGGTAAAAGCCCACTACTGACCAGTCAAGCTAATATAGCTGACTAAAAATTGGCTAAACATGAAGCTCTGAAAGCTTCAAAGCATTATGATTTTGTTTGTTTTTAAGCATTGAAAAGAGAGAGCATTATCATCTTCTTCGAGTATGAATGCAAGAAGCAAGGCCCCACCCACCTTCACCAAATCTGATGAAAGAGCCAACTCAGACTTCATATATATATATGAAGAGTGAAATTCCCCATCATTTCTCATTCCCATTACCAACTCGGAAAGATAAATCATTGAAAAGAAAGAGAAAAAAGAATTCCATCTCCTAAAAGCTTCTTGTTCACTAGCACTGGCTGGTGGGTGCCATGACTTATGGATTGGATATAATCTCCTATTATGGTGTAACCCCCCTTTACAGAAACCAACCAGGTCCATGTCAATCAACATTTTTCATTCACAATAACCATCGCCATCATAACTAAAGTCCATACCAACAACAATATATGCACACCAAATTAAACAATCCATTGCTCACTTTCTATCAAACATCCATAGCTATTACATATAATATATATATATAAAGAAAAAAATAACATGTACATTATCAAACAAACTTGATAAATTAGAAGTGAAGGAAAACAAAAAATACAAACAATCATCATACCGTCACTTACAAGCTTCACGAGTGAATCAATTAATAATAAGATAAAAAAATATTGGAAACAAAAGCAATTGAGGATACTCCCTAAAAACCGCATCCATGCTTTTGCTATATGATTAAAATATATATATCATATTAGGATATGGATTTAGGATTAATAAGTAGATCTTTAGTAGTATAGTATAAACATATTGAAAGTGAAAAGGAAAAGGTTGGAGTATACGAGGTGTGTGTGTTCTCGTTTGTTTGATGCTTGTCAACAAAAGTAGTTTCCTCCATTCTTGGACGGTTAGAAAATCCAAACAGACTCCTGCATTATTATAATAACAAAAATACGTTCAGAAATTTCCCAATATAAATATAAATCGTCACGTGTTGACTAGTCATGGTCTACACAGCCCAATAAAACGCTCGTCAAAGCTCACAAGTCCACAGTTCTACACCACTGCTTAGTGCTTACCACTAGTTTGCCATCCATATTTGGCCATATCCTTTGTTAAATTACAACCCTGTTTTTTAATTTACCAGCCAAGCTCCCTCGGATCTTAATTTATCAACCACATCAGACAACCTACTGGAATAAAAATTCAGTTGAGTTCATTAACTAATATTTGTTTAATAAACAAGCTGAGCTTAAAGCTAGAAATAACTGAGCTCGTCAGGTTGTGAACCCATTTGTCAATAAACTTATGAGCTAAATCTTAATTATGGTACTAATAGTTAATACTTGGTAGTTATAGAAACACTTCTTTAAATTTATTTCCTAAAGTTAAAAATTATAAATTTTATTAAATATACATAATTTTGGTAATAATATAATATAAATAAATATTCTATTTTTGAACGAATTTATAAATAATTTGATTTTCAATTCATAGTCAATAGATTCATTTTAAATGTGTGAAATGTAAAAAGAAAAATAATATATATAGTTTAAATTCGATTCAATAAAAAATCAAAAAATTCAAAATAAATAAAATTTGGCTCCACTCCATCTGCTTGCATCTGGCAGATCTATCTTTTATAATAATGCATACAATTACAATCATCTATTCAAAAAAAAGAAAAAAAAAACATTAGCCTAGCTCTAAATTAAATAATGACTTTTGGGGCTTTTTATAATTTTATTGGTGGCAATTATAGACTCTATCTTTTATAAATACAATTTAAAGCATTAGCTTTTTTTTTCCAGGGGGAAGCTACTAATGTGTCGAGCAAGGCTTATTAAATATATAACCCACGTCATATTAAAAGTCCACGTCAGCAACACGTCAAAACCAAAAGAACCATTTCTATTTAGAAGAATTAATACCCAAAATTGAACCCATGTAAAACTAGTCTTCTTGTTCCCAATCTTCATAACCCTAAAAATCTATCATCCCTCCATTTGCTTGCATCCAGCAGAGCTAGCTTTTATCATATGAGTACAATTATGGTCACCTATTCATAAAAAAAAAAAAAAAAAGAATGTGACATGTGACATGTGACATGTCTAGGAAACTACCGAGTTTAAGCTTGCTATCCACGTCAGCATCAAAAAGAGCTAGACCAGGGTCCTACCATTTTGATTCAGTGTACCAAAAGAATATGAACTTTAATAGTGCCTACACATCATCTTCGTTCAATTCTAAGCGTTTTAGCAACTAGACACCTAGCACTGCCACTTGGCAAATTAATATTGGCAGACAAACTAAATTTCCATTTTCGTCCTTCATTAAAAAAATTAGAAAAAGAAAAGGAAATTACCGTACCTTTTGTTGGCGGGGGTTAGTTACATTTACTGTTATTCCCTCCAAGTCCTGGAGAATATATTCTTGAGCTTATTTCCGGAGAGTCTCTGCAACGCTTTCTTAGCTCCGGCGACTTCAGTCTCCACCAAACTCTGTAAATGCTGATAAACTCCGGCCGCCAAAAGCCTTTTCCTACATTCAGCACTTCCTCCGCTAACTAAAGCGGCTACCACCATCACCGGAAACTTCTTGTTAGCAACTAACTCATTTTTAGGATCCAACATCTGAACTAATTTCATCAAACTTTTCTCATCTCTCACCAATTCTTTCTTACTCGATTTCACAGTCAATAACGACACCAAAGCTACTGTCGCCGCCTCTTGTATGCCTGCTGGCTTTGGCATCTCCATTAGCTTTACCAATGAAGCTACGCACGCTTCAATTGCTCGTTTATTGCCATCACTTATTGATAAACTGGCGAGCAGTGAGACTGATAATTGTTGCAAGACTAATGTTCCTTGAGTGATAAAGTCGCCGAGCCGGATAATGAATAGTGTTGACGATGAGAGAATTCGAGATACAGAATCTGAGACAGAAAGGGACACGATTGCACGCAAAACGTGTTCGATTGTATCTGAAATAGGCAAACTTTGTATCAAATCCATTAGTCTCTGTACTCCTCTTTCTTTAATTATCAGTGCCCGAAAATACTCGCCTGAAGAAGCCAGTATTGACACACAATGCGCTGCCTTTTCTCTCGCCGCAATCGTAGTACTAGTCGAAACAAGTAAATGAGCAAGAAGTGGTACAGCACCTTCTTCTGCTATAGCCATCTTGATGTCCTCAACGGCAGCAACATTTGTAATAGCACCAACTGCGTGCGTTCGAATAGCCTCCGATCCAGATCGACACGCCTCAATCAACACTGAAACACCTCCGTACGCGGAAACCGCCCACCCATTATCTGGATCGGAAGTAATTGCTTCGACAGCAATTGCAGCCTTTTCTTTTAAAGACATAGAACCTGTATCCAGGACTCGCAACAACGGTCCCAATCCTCCTTGTTCAAACACAATCTTTCTCGCTTCATCGCTCGCTGAAGCTAATAAAGAAACAGCCAAAACCGCTTGTTCTTGAATCACGTTATCCGAGTCCAGAACTAAACTAACTAAATACCCAACGTTTCCCTCTTTCGCAACTAAACTGGCGGATTTTTCTTCTTTCAGGATTCTAACAAGTGAATCTAACGCTTTCTTTTTAAACTCAACCCCACCGATTTGCAATCTAGTAAAAACATCTCTCACAAAAAATGCTAGTTCCTCTCTGCTTGAACCTGGACCCGGATGCGAGAGAACGATGGCATTGGACTGATCGAGGACACCAGATTTTAGCAACAAATCAAGGTCGTGAAGGTGGTTTGAGAGCCAAGAGGAAGCGATGTCAAGATCACTTTGGAAATGGAGTTTGCCGCCAGTCACGGAGGAGAGAGAGCATTGGTTAGAGAGAGAGTGGAGGCGTTGGAGAGTCGAAAGGATTGAAGGGAGGAGAGTGTAAAGGAGAGGGTTTTCAGACCAGTGAGGTGTTTCTGAGAGTGAAGTAAGTGCAGATTGGAGAGTGGTAAGTTTTCTGTGGACGAGTTGCCACCGTCCGATGAACGATCGGACGGTCAGTGAGGAGACCAGGAGGACGGAGAGCACGCTCGTGATCAGGTCTAGAAATGTTTTTGGTGGTTTGTCCGGTGACGGTGGCAGTGGTGTGGCTGTGGATGGATGCATTTGCGGTTAGGCCCGGATTAGGACCGCGTTTGGGTTAAGTTGACTGCCAAATACATGAAGAGAGAGAGAGTTTGGAGGAAGACTGAATTGCACAAGAAGATGAATGAGAACGGCGAACGGGTAGGAGTGCTACACTTTGTGAGGAATGGGGACCTTACGCCACGTCATTTTTTTTATTATCTTTGATTATCGAGGGAAAAATAAATAATTAATTAATTAAACAAAACTTGTCAGTTCCGCACAATTTATGACTTTATGTGATATGTCTTCTTTTAAAAATGATGATTTAATTAATACTGGACTATTTAAGTGAAGCCTGGTGTGTTTTCTTTTTATATAAAAAAATTAGTATATTATTAGTAGTTGTTTTTAAACATACATAAAAGATTAGACTGTAATTTCATTTAAATTATTAAAGAGGTCGGTTCAAATAATTTTTTTTTTTTTTGTCAACTCTCAATCTCCAAGTCTTATTTGTATCATAACCATTTTATAACATATATAAAAGACAAAATGCATTTTTAAATTCTTAAATTTTTCAGTTTTATTTTATTAAATTTTCTAATTTTATTTTATTTTATTGAGTCCTTATATTTTTATTCTTACTTGTATTAGAAATTTAATAGTTCTTAATAAAAGTAAAAGTAAAAGTACAAGAACTCAATAGAACAAATAAAAGTTCTATAAAATATATATGAGTCATTAGCAAAACTAAAAATAAAAGTGTAAGAGCTCAATAAAATAAAATAAAATATATAGAAGTTTAATAATGGTTTTTGCCTATATAAAAGTACTACGGAGGGAGGGATAAATAAATTAGCTAAAAAAATCTTATTGGTTATTTAATTAGTTGGATTTAATTTAGTAATTTATTAATAAATAATATTAATAATTCATGAAGTATATGTCTAATTCTAGAAGTCTAATTCTATAAAAAATTTCAATATTAATAATAAAGCCTAATAGTCTAAAATATCCAAACCTTTATAGTAGTTTGCTATTTTGACAAATTCTCTAAAAATTATCAATTTAGCCATGATTTAGCAAATTAAGTGTAATTTTAGTCTAATTAAGTTACCTATTAAGCAACGTGAATAGTGATGTGGACGCTAATTAGAAAATGAGAAATTCAAATTGATGGATTTTAATGCCATATTATTTATACACGTTATTTAATTTTGAATTTTATTTTATAAAAATTGCTTTCACGTTACCATTCAAGTTGCTTAATTTTGACCAATAACTCAATTTGGCTAAAATTGTACTCAATTGGCCAAATCATAGCTAAATTAGGAGAACAACAACTGGAAACGGCTGCTAATACCCCATAGGCTGAGGAGCAAAAAGAGAAATCCGCCCGAGGATTTTAATTCAAATTAAAGTCTTAATATCAAATTGATATACAGTCCCAAAATTTGGTACCAGCTAGGCAATTTACCCATATAATTCCCTTGGCATAAAGGAGAAACTAAAGGCTCGGATTATAAGAGGTCAAACAAAGATGAATTGATAGATAACAACCTAAATGAATTCAATATGCTCAACGTCTACGAGCGAAGACAATGGAGCTGCTACAGGTGTGCTCGAGCTAGTGAGCGAGTTGGATGACGCTGCTGGCATGCTAGAAGGGAGGCTAGCAAGCACAGATGTTGTTATTGAGCAGAAGTGCAAGTTGTTGGCAGTTGAGGAAGCTGTTGTCATCGATGATAGAAAAGGAGAAATGAGTTTTGTTAGGTAGGAATAAGAAGTTTGAGAGAAATATGGATCTTGGTTGTGGGTTTGAGTGGAACTTGTGAGGAGAAATAAGAGGAAGAAGAATTTGAGGGTTTTGTGAAATAAAAAATTAGAAATTTTTATTGTGAAAGGAGAAATTATAATTGAACGAAAATATATTTGTGGTGGAGTTAATGCTTGAGTTAATTTTAAATGGTTTCGAAGAAGATGAAAAGTTGGAGAAGCCTAAATGATTTGAGAATTGAGGATTAACGACAAGAAATTAAAGGGTTTAAAGGTGTTGAAAAGAGATTTAAGTTGGAAATTTGTTGATGATTTTTATAGATTTATGAATAGAGTTTTTTTTTTTTTTTTTGCATTCTATTCTTCATCAGAAGAATTTTGGGTCTAAAAATTTTATGCTTAATTCTAGTGAGCATGGCAAAATAAAAAAGATATTTTTGTAGTTACATTTTTACTTCAAGAAAAAAGTTTATAAAAATATTTTTAAAAAAAATATATATTTATAAAAATATGTTCAAATTAGATATATTAAAAATTAACTAAATATTAACCATATTAAAATTCTATATTAATAGATTTTTTTATGTAAATACTTTCGCTTTATTTATATGAATAAAAAATTTCTTTTAATTTCAAGATGTAGATTATTATTATTTTCTTTAAAAAGAATAAAAATTATTAATATGAATTTGAAATTCAATCTCTAATATTTTTTTAATACATAAATATAATCTTCTAATAAAAAAATAAATTTCTAATATTTAGAACTTATTTAACTGGTAAATTATAATTCAAATAAAAAAATCAAAAAAAAATCTTCATAGATATGAAAATCAACAAAACATCATCTAAAATAATTTAGATTTAAAATTAAAATACTTCAAAAAAAATATTCTTTTTACACAATTTTTTTTAAAAATAAACTATTTACATAGAGAAAAATTTGACAAATTTAAAAAAATTAAAATGACAATATTTTTTATTTTAAATAAAAAAATTGAAATAACAAAAATCAGAGAAAAAAATTGATACCCAAAAGAAAATTAATAATAGTTCAAGAAAAAAATTAAAAACAATTCTTCATAGATTTAAACATCAACCAAATATAAACTATATTATCTTAACATCAATTAAATATCAACTAAAAAAATTCAAAGTGATTATATAATATCCTATTTTCTCGACATACTATATTTGCAGGACTTGATTTTAAAAATAAATAAATAATAAATTCAAGATGGATAATTTACCAATAAATTTATTTTCAATTGCGTAATTTTTTATATATAATTAAAATTACAATTAGTATAGAGTTTGGTAACATAATGAAATACATAATTTTGTATTATTAAAAAATTATTTTAAGTATAGTTAATATTAAATTATGATAATAATTTCTGTAATTAATTTTTTTGGACTTATTTGACCAAAGTAAAGTAGTAATTACATCAAATTAATATTTGAAATATAAATAAACATGAGTAGTAAAACTCAATTTCTTAGTTATTGGCTTAGTGCCTTCATAGTTATAGACTAAATTAATTAGTTGACATCACTCTTTAAAATAATATATGTTAGATAGTTCATACCAACTAAAAAAAGTCAAATAAATTATTAATGTTAAAGACTTAATCAATTAAGTAGTTGGTTTTAGTCATTTTGATATTAATTAGAATTAAGTCAAATTCCATTAATAAACTCTGCATCAACTCGGTTTATTTATTTTCAGTTTTTTATCGAGATTGATGTTTAGTTCTTTAATTTCTTACCTTTCTTCTTTGAATGCCTACCCAGTCTCTATGATTCAAATTAACTTCATGTTTTAGAGGGAAAATAACAATTTAAGTGACCATTGAGTAGTAAAATTAATTTGTATTTAATGCATCGTATGAAACTATCATATTATTAAAAAATAAAAAATAAAATAATTTATAAATGCTAAGAGTCAATCTAGCAAATGATTAGTTTTAACCATTTTAGTATCAATTATACCAAAATTGAATTATATTAACATGTTGTACTATATACTCAGTCACTTAACTCCTCTATTAATTAATTATTCAAACTTAATTTTATACATCTTGTCTAACAATAGTAATAAATAATTCTCATCAAACTAATTTAACATTACTTAATAAAGAAAAGAAAGCAAATAACTTTTAAATAAAAAATAAAATATTTTATTTTATTTTTATTTTTTTATAGAGAAATAATTTATTAAGAGTTATTAAAAAGCCTTTTTGAAGCAAAGATTTCTACATTTATTGTTTTACACCGTGTATAATTGGTAATTGATAATACAAGTGGACTTTTATTAGCTTTCTTCTCCTACTCTTCCATTGCTTATGATTTGCCTCCTAAAAATAAAAAGAGTAAAAAAGTAACTCATGAGAGTAAAAAATTAAGGAAGTAAACAAGGGATTAAAATAGTAATTTTCCGTATTTACTTTATGAACTAAGTTTGCTAATGGGATTTTCTGTATTTACTTTATGAACTAAGTTTTATTTATACTCTAAATTTTTAAGCAATATTATTTTTGACAGTATTTAAAATTCACAATTATTTGAGAAAAAATTAAAATATGTAATTAAATCATGACGCTTCATTTACTAGACACGTGGTACGCTTAAAACCGATTCACAGCTAACATCAAACAAACATCTTTATCTTATTTCAAGATTACCCTCCTCATCAAATACTTATCTTTATTCTTAGGGATAATAGTACTTTATATACGAGGGGCTAATACAAGATTAACCGATCAAAATTGAGCATTGTTGGTGTTATTATTGGATTCAAACCATTAATGTTATGTTATATTGTCAAATGATAAATTATTAATTATGTCTATAATAAATAATATTTTCATTTTAAATCCTAGAAATAATTTATTTTTGTAATTCATGTGACTCATTTCATAAATGAATCATATTTAGATTAAGAATTTAATATAGTTGAAATATTAGATCGTATTTAGTTTTAATTTGACTCAAACTTTTATATATTAATGTTTATCAATATGTACTTATAAGTATACGAACCGTTTTATAGTAAATGTAAATTCACCTTAAGGTCGATCTTTGAAAGAATTATAGAGCCGTTATTATAAAGACTAATTATCATACAAAAGAATACTAAAAATAAATCTAAATACTCTAAGCTAGTAATTTGAGAAAATAGGATTTTCATAAAATAAATACAACAAATTAAAAAATAAATATACAGATAATATAATTATGAAAACTATATGATAAAAATAGTATTAAGTCTAGCCAATTACTTAGTATTCTAATTTTTTTATTTTAAGCCTAAATCTAACGAATGAGATGGTGATATATATATTTTTTTTAATTATTCAAGCTAATAATGCAACTAAGATTTTTTATACTAACATAGATTGAAGTAAAGATGATGCTTCTAATACATTCAACCTAAATATTTACAGTAACGATTACTATTGTTAAATTAATATGATGGTCAACCAACAATAATAACTGAAACTAATAACGATATAAAAATAAAAAAATCACTCATTAAATAAAAATATAACAAAGTTTATATATAATTAAAAAAGCTAAACTAAATATTTATGAAAATTAGTTTATTTGTTAGTATTTAGTTCATATTTTTTCTTTTTGGCTAATGATACCTGAAATTGGACAATAACGCTGAAGTGAAGGAATAAGCATATACATTCACATATTATGTATATAAAACATACAATTAAAGCACTAATATGCTTTAAATATATATATATACGTAATATGATCCTATCATATATGTGGATACTAATATAATCTCATAACATAAATTGTCAGCTTATTTCGATTCATTTTAATAATTTTTCACTGTGATTTTATTTCTAATGCATATCCAAGTAGAATTAAATCTTACAATGATCTATGAATTTAGTCTAACAATGGTCCTAGTTTTCAAATTGAGTTCATTTGCATAATTTTTTTTGGATTTAATGAATATTAGTAAAAGTTTAATACGTACATTAGTTGGATAAATAGAAAAATTAAAGTTAAACATGTATTAACAGTGTTGTAAATTAGCACATCCAGAGAGAATATTATATTAACATACAATAATAATTGAGAAATTGATTTTCTTTTAACCCAAGCATAAGTAACCACGGTTAAAAGAAAAGAAAATATCAATTAAAGTAAGAAATTAAGATAAATGAAATAACCATAAATCACATGTTTTATAGTATATATAATAAAGTGCCAGCTCGTAAGCTTTTTTCTTTCATACAATCAAACGGTTGATATTTCTATTGAAGTGTCAGACCAAAAATCATTTTCTTAAAAGAAACAATAGAAGGTTGACTATAAAAATAGAAAGTACCAATATCATGCAAAGTCAGTATGACCAAATTTTAAAAATATATGCCACAAATTATTGGGAAATAAAAATTGGAAAAAGTAAAGATATCCTCAACTTATAATAACTGAAAAAGTCTAACAACCTTAATGCAGCTTAATTAGAAAATTGAGCTCGAATTTATTTATTTTATATATATTAAACTGTTAATAGATCTTATATCAAACTTTGGATTTAATTTAAGTGAATTCAAAATTTCAAATAATTAAATCTAGCGTAATTATAAATTAAATTAAATTTATTAGAGTTTTAGCTCAAAGGCATGAATTGTACTTGATGACCGTCAAAGTGGAATTAAGTGTTTTGCTAGCTAATTTTGAAGAAAAATGAGTCTGTATTGTTAGATAGTGAAGTTTTGATTTTCTTGCTCAATCACTAAAATAAGAAAAAAACAAAAAGAGAACTGTAATGTGGATCTAGTCCATATTTACTGCTACCATCCACCGGCCATTAAAACGTGAAAACCACAGCACATATTGGCAGGGTGCATCGGGCGGTTCGAAGAAATTGATAAGAGTCTCTGTGACGCGGTCCGTCATCAGCATATGAAGAGGACGAAGAGGTCCAATTTTCCTTCTTTCTCTATTATTACCAAGAACATATTTTACATCACTGAAAAAAATAAAAAATATGAAATATGTTTAGAAAAAATTACATTATAGCTCTTTTTCTTTATTTTTCACACTTTTTTATAATTGCTTCTCTATTCTACCATTTCACCTTAAAGGTAAAATAGTGATGTCCAAAGCTAAAGTCTCGACTCCGGCGAGGGGCATTTGTCGAAAAATGACAGATCATGGCAGAAAAGCCTCGGCCTCGGCAAACTCCATTTGTCGTCCAAATGCCGGTGACAGAGGCCGAAGACCTTTCAGCCTAGGGTTTTTGAAGTCGCTGATTCCATTTCTAGTGTCAGGTTATTTGTTGGAGGCCGTTAGGTGGTGGTTTCGACGGTGGCAACAAGGACGAGAGAGAAAGTCAAAATTTCAAGTCTTTAGTTTGTTGGTTTAAGACCGTTTCTGGTGAAACAAATGGCAGAATTAAGTTGGCGACATCAAGAAGCTACCAGGGCAGAAGTTTCGCGGCCAATGATAGGTATATTAAGGTAGAGAGTGTGTGAGAAGGAGATGGGCCAAAATGTTATTTTCATCCTCATAAATTTCTATTAGGTCTCTCCCCTTATAAACCATGTGCTTTTAATATATTTATTTAATTTGTTAATTGGAATTAAAATGGTCAATTCACATTTCAATTTTCTAATTGAAAATAAATCATTAATTTTTCAATACTCTAGTGTCTAAAGTATATTTTATAAATTTAAAATCACTCTAAAATAATAAATAAGATATATTCATCAATTAAATTGAATTAAATCAAGACAAAATTTAAAATACTAACAAAAATAAAGTTATGCATTAAAACAAAATAAAAATGTTAACTTAAATAATTTACATAAAATAGAATAATATTAACTAAATCAATAGTAAAGATTTACGGGTATTATAAAGTAATTATAATATAGGAAAGAAATTGCAAATAAGCTCCTAATATTTGGAGCGAAAAGCAGATAATTAATCTTTTTTTGGTGCAAATAAATGTATAAAAATATCTTTATTGTATACTAAACCCCTATTAAAAAAAATTCAAAATTATTTTTAATTTTTAATATTAAAAAACCTTTTAACTTTAATTTTTTAAAAAAAATTAAAAAGAAAACGAGCACCACCATTTTCAATCCACTGTCTCCTTCACCACCGTTAACACTACACCGCCTGCAACCCATCATTACCACTACCATTGCTTCATTGTTGCACGCATGCAACCGCCACCACAATCAGTGTCCCACCTCCTTATCACCATCAAAACAACCAAACCATGTTCTAATCTCTTCTAAAAATCAAATACCCAAAAGCAAAAACAACAACATTCCTTGCCGCAATTAATTGACCAACAACATATTTCAAATGTTGCCTCGGCCATATCTCAATTTGCTTCAGCCTCTCAAGTAGAACAGTTGTGGCATCCTCAAGCAAACATCCTATTAGTTATGTTTCATTAGCAACCTTCTCAGGCAAACATCTAAAAATACTGAATAGCAAATATCAACAAAATTAATGCAAAACAAGAAAGATAGAAACAAAAAAATCCAACAATTTGCCTATGATTCACAATTTCCAAAACATTACAAAAAATAAAAAGATGAATGTACAAATACCTTCGCATCTAAAGACAACATTCTATTTTTAAGGCTCCATCAACGGCTGCAAATGTCTTCAGTACATTCTTAAAGCACAATCAATGGTTGCAAATGCCTTTGCATCTAAAGACAAAGTTGTCAAAACCCATCAACACAACAAATGGTACCATGAAAGGATGACTCGAGAACAAGCCCTGCTGCAAGCAAAGAGCAGAACTGTTATGATGGCGTTGCTATGATGAATGATGCTAAAATCGCTAGATTTATGAGCTACAGTTCTAAAAGAAATATTAAAGGATCAAAAGGAAGAACAAACAAATTAAAGAAAGAGGATATAAATTGATGTGAGCAGCAGTTGTAGAGAGAAGAAAACTGAATTTTTTAGAAAGGAAAATAGGAAAGGAATGAACTATGGAGGTGGGATTGTTGGTATTTGAACTAGGAAAGGAATGGCTTTTAGCTTTTGGATATTTGATTTTTGAACTACGAAAGGAATAGCTTTTGGGTATTTGATTTTTGAAAGAGTTTAGACCCATAGTTAGGTTTTTGGTTGTTCTAATGGTGATAAAGAGGTGAGGGGTTGCATGCGGTGGAGTGTTAATGGTGGTGAAGGCGGCAACGAATTGAAAATGGTAGCGTTCATTTTTCTTTATTTTTTATTTTTTAAAATCAAACTTAAAAGGTTTTTTAATATTAAAGCAATTTCAAAAATTTTTTTTAGATACCATCTAATTAGGAGCTTAGAATACAATAAAAATATCCTTATATATTTATTTGCGCTAAAAAAAAATTAATAGTTTATCTGATCTCGCTTCAAACGTCAAAGGGTTTATTTACAATTTTTCTCTATAATATATTAAATTCATAATGCTAAAATAACAGTCACGTATATATTAAATTAGTTAACCAATCAAAGATATTTAAGGATTAAAATATTTATCAACACTTAAATAAATTTTAATAAATAAATATTAAATTACTAGAATATTTCCAAAAAATTATTAATAAAAAAATAGGATATTTTATTAGTTGAATTATTTTCTATTGACGTTTGTTGATGTTTTGTTGATGTAAGAGAAGTTTCTATTTTATTGATGTTTCGTTGATTTTTTGTTATTGTCTAATTCATATTTATTTAAATTTTAGTTTTATTTGTTAGTTCTTATTTATTTTTATTTATTTAATTTTTTTTTGTAACTAAATAATTTTGTTGATTTTTAATTGATTTTAGTTAATGTGTGAATTCTTTTAAAGATTTTTGATATGGTTGATATTTAGTTAATTTAAAAATATTTAATATGAATATATTTTTATAAATATGTATTTTAGAAAACAGTACTTTTATAAAATATTTCTTTAGGCAAAAATGTAATTATTCTTATAAAAAGATGTATTTCTATAAAGAATCCTAATTTATAAGATTTAAAGTCGAACTAACCAAATAACTAGTTTTAATTATTTTAATAAAAGTTATACCAAAATTCAATTTCATAAATTTTACTTAAAATAAATAAAACTATAGAAACTCTTTCAATTTGTGGATAAGAAATTTGTATTATATATATATATATATATATATATATATATATATATATATATATATATATAAACTATAAATGAAAACTCTTTTAATTTATGTGTATTTTTTTATTATGAAATAGCACTAGATAAATTATTTTTATTTACATATTGCAAAAAGGCATGATAAAATTACCTTGTAGTACATATAATCGCATGCAATATAGATAAATATAACAATATGTTTGTGAGATGAATATTAGTCTAGGAGTCCATTGATGTTTACATCAAATGAGTCATATTTACTAAACCGACATATGATGAGATGCTTAGAAAAATAAAATTTTCATTTTGGTTAATAATGTATCAATTTATTGATGATAAATTATTAATGTTAGTTTAAATTTAATTTGAATAATGAAAACATTGAATTCAATTATTTAAAAATTTATAATTAACTTAACTAATACAATATGGATATAAATGGATTAATTAATTTTTAAAAATAAAATTTATATAAATCAATTATAATTTAAAAATTTCATGCAATTTTTATATTAATAGTATTTATTATTTTAAATTTAATAATTATTAATTAATAATATTTATGTGTGCGTTGCAGGTGAGTAAAAAAATGTAAAGGTGAAATTCAACAAAACTCTTTTAAATGAATTAAAATGCATATTTTTATCTCTTTTCAATGAAAATTTTATCTTATGAGAGTTTTTAACAATTTTATTTATATATCTAATTCCATATGATAATATTTTTCATGATTAATATTGGTTAAATTAAATTATTAATATAATTAGAAAATATAATTATAAGTATTGATGTAATCAAAATAACTAAAAAGTACATATGTACATATTAGGACATGGTATTGACAATTTAAATAAAAATTATAATATTAAATTAAAAAGTAAAATAACAATAAATATAAATAAAATACATAAATTAAGAAAGTTATAGAAAGAATTGATGACTATAAGTATAAATAAAATAAATAAATAAAAAACAAAAATAACTTATATTTACATTTATAAATAAATAAAATTTGTTTGAATATAATTTATACTTTAAAATTAAAGATATATTAAATTAATATAATATTTTAAAAAAAATTAAATTTTTTATTTAATTATATCACTATATATGCTTGAAAGTAATATAATTTTTTCATTCTCGAGAAATTAGTTTGAGAAAAACGTCAATTGAATGTTTTTCAAAACTCAGGTTTCAAAATAATAAAATATTGTTTTAACTTTTAATTGAAGACCTTGAAGTATATTATTTCAGATTAAATATATTTTTATCCCCAACCTTAATGTCAAATAACTTATATATTGTAACATATAATATTACTTATATATTAAGTGGGTTACATTATAGTTATAATTTTTTTTGGATTACAAGGAGGGCAACACCCAATTTTGGATCAAATTTGAAGCAATAATTATAATTACAACTACATGAATTATATAAAATTATATACATTTAACTTTTTAACTAGAGCATAATAAAGTTTGTGTTTGATAATGTAAAAGAAATTCTTTATTTATGTATGATATTTATTTCTTTCATCAGTGATTGGTTCAACAACTAAAAAGTTGAAATAGTTTTTAAAATAATTAAGAATATAAATTATTATACTTATAAAATTAGTATAAAAAATAATTAGTTTAAGTAATTTTTTTAAAAAAATTTCGTACTAATATATACAACAATTATATGAAAAAATACATATTACACATTAATAATAACGAATTCAATTATTAATATTTAAATAGTAGTATTTATAAATTCTCTAATGTGTACAAAATAGGTCAGGCTTATAAAATCACATTATGCAGGTTGCAAGTCCGTTGCTAAAAAATTGCATTTAGGAACCTTTAGGACCATCAATGGTTGCCCAACTTGTCTTTTGTTGGGCTCAACATATAGCAATAAACCCATACTCACATTTTCCCTGAAACAGGTACACCACTGACTCTAAACCCCTAAACAAGCCAATTGCTAAAACCTCCAGCAGCAGCAGCTGAAGTGTCGAGTGTCAACTAAGAGCAGCAGCAACAAGAAAAGAAAGAAATGGTGAACAAGGCATGGAAAATAATACCAAGACCATTACTAGAAACAATCTTAAACAACCATGCCCAGCACCACCGTGTCCCCCAACCTCTCATTCTCCACGGTCCTCGTGGCTCCGGCAAAACCACTCTCATCCTTGAACGTACATATATATCATCATCATTTGTTTCCCTATTTAAGTATTTAAAATTTAATGCAGTGAATTCCTATTTCCTTTTCTTTCAGGTCTACTTAGAGATTGGAACAAAGGCCCCCACATTACAGGCTACGTAGATTTTGCTCAATCGGTTGAAGATCACCACCCGCAACATAACAGTTCGTTTCCATGGGCATCTTGGTCTACATGTGAATCTCCAACTCTGTCTAATTGCAAAATCCAGCTCGAAAACTGCCTTGAATCGATGGCTCATAAGGGTATTCGGCTTGGTGCTATCACTTCTAATCAAATCTTTTCCACTTTAAATAAATGGCATCATCTGGATACAGCTCTTCGGAGGATGGTAGTCGAGAGTGGTAACAAGATTACATCAAGATCAAGAAAAGGGATTTCTGATAAGGTTTCCGGTTCCGTCCTTTGGGAACGTGCGGTATTCGCGCTATCTGTTCGATCAAATGCCAAAGAGATTGATGAGATTTTAGAGTTGGATGAGAAAGGGAAGAATTTGAGTTTAGAAGAGGCTTCGTATTTTAGGGATGCGATTGTGGCCTTGAGATTGGCTAAAGAGGTTATTGAAATGCAACATGGGTGGAGAGGTAATGCCATTGCTCATTTGAATAGGAGCGGCGGATTTTCTAGGTCCTTGGCCAATTCTTGTACCGACTGGCCTTGTTTGTTGCTTGAGTTGCTGTCACAAGCTGCTGAGATTGATTACTTTCAGGTAAATATGTGCTAATGCTGGCATTTCGTTAATTTTCAGCCAAGTATGCAAATTGGTTTAGCAATTGTCATTTTTTTCCATTGGATCTTTTTTGCAGCCGAAGCTGGTCATAAACAATATTGAAGTTCTTAAAAATGCGATTTTAACAGATGATTCAATAGTGTCTGGATCAATGTATCATGACAGTTTAATATGGAGAATTATTGCCTTGGGTGCAAATGAGAGATGCTTGCCTGTTATGCTAGTCACATCTGATAGGTTAGTTGATCCCTCTTTTGTTGCTTATGATATTTTCTATATAATGTCATATTTTTTTCAACTGGGTTTAAGCTGGAGGTCATTGTAGTGTAGTATATTGTAGAAAAGCTCTGGAATTTGGGAATATGCAGGGTGCTTCCTTCTGGCAAGAGTGCTGCATGATAGTGTAGATTAAATGCATTACCCTTCTTGTTCGACTGTGACCCCATTAGATATAAATTTCACCTATTTATCGTAATTATGTGAAGTTCCTTCCTTCATTTAACAATAATATGCCTCCATATGAGCATGTATTTTGCATCAAATCATGGTTAGGTTCATAACTGTTAGACGTTGGAAAGTTGGCAACAAGAAAGCTCTTCTTGATTCTATAATAAGACTGGGAACTTGTTCTGATCTAACGATGCAAATTTCCTAGTTACCATAAGTCAAGCAAGGTTTGCTTAGGGTATTGATTAACAGACACTACAGCCTGCAAATATTAGTACAGGTAATTGCTGAGCTAGTATCAGAAATTCTTTCTGCATTTTGAGGCTTGTACCCTTATTTTAAGATTCCAGGCATGATTGTTGCAGGCAATTCTTGTTATCAAACATCAAAAGTTGCACAGATAACATTCATTAAATTATATCAGAATGGGTATTTATGAGACTAGGCTGAAAATTATTGCCAAATTGGACTTGAAACTTGACTTTCGCCCACTCCTAATTAATGCTTTATGGTTTTCGGAATTTGGAAGTATTCAAGGGATATGAGTTGACATGATAACATACTTCTGCTTATACTTTCTATTTTTATTTCAAGTTATCCATTCTTAGATTTTTCCCTCTTCTCTCCCCTGATGTTAATTTTAATTTATATTTTCCCTGTAGCTACTACTCATACCGTGCTTACATGGATTTTGGATTTCCAGATATATTCATCTCCCGTGAGGTAATCTGAATTAAACTGCTACTGCTCCTTCTACTATCAACCAGTCTTCCACTGCCGCTGCTATTCTTTAATCTCTGTATAGGATGTATGTCTGTGCATGCTACCTTTCTTGGTTCAAGTTTTGAGAAAAAGATAGCTGTACTTTGCTTCCCCTCGCCCCTCCCTCCTTTCTGGTTATGGATTATAATACTGTCTGGTCGTTCTTTTTGGCCAAATACTTAAATCATATTTTTAATTGTTCAAAAAGCAATCCTTCTGGCAATGTTTTTCCCTGATACCATTCCATGCAAAGTGGGAGTGGAAGGCCATACTGAAGCTGCAAGACTTGATATAATTTCACTGAATACTGCATATTATTTGTGCACATACCATTGAGCACTAAAACATCATGGAGATGCAGAAAAGTCATTTATTGTCTAGTGTGTTATAGTGCTAGGGAATTGAAAGGGTAAATGAGGGTGGGAGAAAGGTTCCAGTATCAGTTGTTTTGGAAGGGAATTGAAATGAGCCGGAAGTCAGAGAAATAGGTGAGTGGATCAGACCAAAATTCACACTCCAGATAAACGAGAAAATGGAGGTGAAAGTGCTTGAACTGACCTATTTTCCCTTGTCAAAAATTGATGGAAATGTCAAGGATATAATTGTACTTTTACCATAAGAAGCCACCTTTAACTTCCCTCCATTTTCTCTCCATCCAAATAGAAAAAGGTGAGAATGAATATACTTGCTTTCTCACTCCATTTGCACCTCCTGTCCTCTTCCACTCGCAATTCTGTTTCCAACCATAGTGTTAGTGTATTTGTGCTGGCTGCATATTTTTGTTTCTCTTGAATAGACTTTGGTTCTCAGATTTTAATCATCTATCTTATGGTGCATACCAGATATATACATGTATATATAAATTATGCTTTTGGTAGATGTTGCTCATTCAAGTTTTATTCATATACAGACCTTTGGATGGACCCCACAGGAAGCTAAAATGCATATGGTTACTGACTACTTCAGTCATTCAGAAGTAAGAAATCCTTTTCAGACTTTTCTCCTCATAGGCTTTATCATTAAATGTGAAATTAGGGAAGAAGTGTCCCTAAAGACAGTAAATTAGGAAACCTAATAGTCTGAGTCTCATCATGGTCTATATCCCACCAAAATAATTTTGGCTGAGTCTTCTTCCTTTACGCCTTTCCTGTTCAACAAGTGGTTTTATATTTACATGCATTCTTTATGAAATTTAACATTATCTATTGTGAATTGTAGTGGATGGTTATTGTTGAGGTGCTGGGACCAAACCCTCGACATCTCTTTGAGCTTTATGCACTCAAGCAAAGCAACTATTGTCAGAAGTAAGGATTATTTGCTGTAGTTGCCTCAGGATTTATTTTGGTTGTTGCAATCATTAATTTAAGAGTTGAAATATAAACTTATTTCTTTTTCATGTATATATAGTGAGACTATCCTATTGTTTGCAATTGTAGAACTCTAATAGATCACATGTGATATACCTTATTCTTGTATGTACATGCACATGCATGTATGCGCACATTATGCACAAACTCATGTATGAAAACTATGTATTTGGATCATCACATTTTGTTGATGGGTCATTTTTTTTTTCTTGGCTCATTATATTCAAAATACATTCTGTTGGTATCTCACTCATGCAGTCCTGGATCTAGACATGGAACATAGGTTTATAGTAGAATGGATAGGAAGTTGTGGAATTTCTTTATCAAAGAATAATATGCATTCAGAAATAACGCCACAAATCTTATCACCGTTGTTAATTGTAGGGTGCTGGATGATAAGGGTAGCTCATTCGAGGACATCATAGATGCATATTTGGCATATCTGCAGGTAATCTTTATAATGACTCGCAAATGGGGGGCTGTTTTGTGTCTATGCTGTATTTCATTTTTGGTATCAGTTGCTTTGTTGTCAGAACAAATTATATTATTAAAATATTCATCCTTTTCCACTTTTATATTCTAAAAGAGAAAAAAAAGAAAGTAGCCACAACTGAAGGAAACCATAAAAAGTGGTCTTCTGGTCTTCTCAATCGTTTTTCTTCAAATTTACACTTTTTTGAAATCTGGAAACAGAAAAAGAGAAAATAAAAAACAAAAACCAGACCAAACCAAACCAAAATTGATACCAAACAGGTGAAGCATCTCACTTTTCTCTTGTACCCTTTTGTTACTTTTGGTAAATCTATGGTGGAACGTGAAATGTAATCGTCTAAAAGGCCTCATCTTTGAGGCTCATTTACCAATTCAAGACTGAAATTTTCTTAGTTGAGGTCGCTGATCCTGCATTATTTTCTTCAATTGCTAATTGGATAAGAAGCGTGTCAATACCAAGACACACTGTCACTTACTTTACAAGAGTAATTATCATAGGTGTGCCTGAGGCATAACGGTCAAGCCCTGGTGCCCTGGAAGCTTATAGGTGCGATATGTTAATCAGGTGCATGCCTTATTGTCAAGGCACATCTCTGTTATATTATGGTCTATAACTGTTTTTCCCCTTTTCTTTAACTATTTCTTCATCTAAAATCTCCAGCATTGATCTAAATATGTAAGTGATATTACAAAGATCTCATGTATGCCTAGTCAATTTAAAACAACTGTAAGAAAGATAGAAGCCCATGTCTAGATTCTATATCTTTCAATATTTTAGTTCTCTTCTTTTCTTCTCTTTTATGCCTTGTGTCTTTGAGGCGTGCGCCTGCACCTCACACCTGAGCTCTAGGACCCCTTTGCCCCTTGATATGCCTTATGCCTTTAATAACTATGTGATACGTGGCCTTGTTTACTCTTAGCAAGACTTAGTCAGTAGTTTGTTACAATTTATTCCACTTAATAAGCTAGTTAGAACTAGTCCTAAGCATGTTCACGTTATTGTTTTAGTGCAGATGTGCCAGGTGAACTGGCCTTAGTCTTTTCCTCATTTATAGCCTTGTTTGTTAAATTTTGAGTTGTAAGACTATTATAAATAGTCAGTCTTGAGTTCAATAAAGGACAGCAAATACATTACAAATATCCTTCTTCTCTTCTTCTCTCTTCCAACTTCTCCACTTATAATTCAGTTCCAACATTTTGGTATCAGAGCCGGTATCAACAATGGACACTCGTGGTAAAACGAATGCTGAATTTCGTAATGATGTTAATGAAGCATTAGCTCGTCATGAGTCTAATTTTGATCAAATTCACGCTACCGCACAAGCAGTGTTAACCGAGATACAATCCTTACGTATCTCTCGCATTAACCCCACTCCCAACCTGAAGTCAACCCATTTTCCCAAGGAGAAACTTCCCATTTCCGAACACAATCAAACCTCTCACTCCAAATGACCACCATCACCACCTCAAGCTATACTTCCCAAAATTCAATGGAGAGGACCCAAGTGGTTGGATTTACAAGGCGAACAATACTTTGATTTTCAGAACATCAGTCCCGACCATCGAGTCCAACTAGCCTCCTTTCATTTAGAAGATATTGCCTTACAATGGCATCGATGGTACATGAAATTTCGTGGACCACAAAATTGGAACGAATTCACCAAAGCAGTCCTCCTTCGTTTTGGTTCAACAGATTATGAAGATCCCTCTGAAGCTCTTACTCGCCTTGACAAACCTCCAACGTGGCAGCTTATCAAGAAGCCTTTGAAAACTTTCTCATCAAATTGATGGCCTACCTGAGGGATTTCTTGTTGGTTGTTTTATTGCGGGACTACGAGATGACATTCGTTTAGATGTGAAAATTAAACAGCCCAAAACATTAGCGGATGCTATAGGAGTTACACGGTTGGTTGAAGAACGTAATCGACTACGGAAAAAGCCACCTGATCCAAGCCGCTTCCAACCAGCAATAACGGCATCAAAAATAAACTCAACTTCAGCCACGGAGTACTAGGCCCTCCACTAGTCCAACGTGGAAATCCCAATGCAAATGCTAATCCCACCACCTTTCAAGAATCACTAATCAAGAGGCGAGGGAACGTCGAGAGAAAGGATTGTGCTACTATTGTGATGAGAAGTTCACCCCAGTCATCGATGTCAGCGGCCACAATTATTCATGATAGAAGATGTCGGCCACTCAAGCGTTGATGAGGATGAACAAGCTAAAGCAGAACCTGATTATCAAGACGTCATGCCCGAGATTTCTTTCCATGCTATTTCTGGAGCTAGTCACCTACAAACTATCCGTACCTTTGGGTAAATTAAGGAACAAAAATGTGATTGTACTTATGGATGGGGGCAGCACCCATAATTTTGTTGATCAAGCCATCGTCACCAAATTTGCATTACCCATATTGCAGACAAAAAAATTTCAAGTCACCGCCGCCAACCGTGATCACATAGAGTGCATGAGTCTTTGCAAAGATCTTACCATCCACATCCAAGGTAAATCCATTACCGCTGATTATTTTGTGCTTCCTGTGGCAGCTTGTCAAGTGGTTTTAGGAGTACAATGGTTGGCAACACTTGGACCAATAGAGACAGACTACCAGAAATTGACCATGACCTATAAGGTTGGAGGAGAGTCATATACGATCCAAGGTCTAAAGCAGGGAACTTTAGAAGCCTTATCTGATAAGTAGTTCCATTGTCTACAGGGTACTGGATTCCTATTCCAAATCTCACTCTCTCCAAATATTACCCAACCAAGTCCCCACCCACCTGACATAACCCATATTATAACCGAATTCTCTCAAGTACTCAAATCACCCACAGACTTACCCCCAAAAAGATTACATGATCACCGCATTCCATTACAACCCAACACTGAACCAGTAAGTGTCAGACCATATCGATATCCCTATTACCAAAAGACTGAAATAGAGAAGATGGTGAGAGAATTGCTGCAATCAAAATTGATAAGGCCTAGTAATAGTCCATTTTCCTCACCTGTCCTATTGGTCAAGAAGGCGGATGGAGATTGGTGATTTTGCGTTGACTACCGAGCTTTGAACAGTATCACAGTCAAGGATAAATATCCAATCCCAGTCATTGATGAACTCCTTGATGAGCTATATGGAGCCAAATTCTTCTCTAAGTTAGACTTAAAGGCTGGATATCATCAGATTCGAGTGCATGAAGAAGATATCTCAAAGACAGCCTTTCGAACACATGAAGGGCATTACGAGTTTATAGTGATGCCATTCGGCCTTACCAACGCACCATCCACCTTCCAAAGTCTCATGAACGATCTCTTCCGACCTTACCTCAGAAAATTTATTTTGGTCTTCTTTGACGACATCTTGGTGTATTCACGAACTTGGGAAGAGCATCTATCACATCTCCGAATAGTCCTTACTATTTTAAAGACTAACCAACTGTTTGCTAAAGAAACAAAGTGCAGGTTTGGTGTTTCACAAGTGGACTATCTGGGCCACATCATTTCAGAACATGGAGTGGCAGTAGACCCAACAAAAATACAAGTTGTTCTTGAATGGCCAATTCCGACAACAACAAGAGAAGTGCGAGGATTTCTCGGGTTAGCTGGGTACTACCGCAAATTTATTCGTCACTTTGGATGTATAGCAGCTCCGTTAAATCAACTCTTGTCTAAAGAAGGATTTAAATGGAGTGAAGAAGCTGAACTAGCCTTCAATCGATTAAAAGAAGCACTAACATCGCCACCAGTCCTATGCCTACCTGATTTTTCTCAACAATTCGTCATTGAATGTGATGCTAGTGGGATCGGAATTGGAGCTGTACTTTCTCAAAATAATCGTCCAATAGCTTATTTCAGTGAAGCTTTAAAGGGATCAGCTTTGCTATTGTCCACTTATGAGAAAGAAATGTTAGCCGTCATTAAGTCGATTCGGAGGTGGCGTCCATATCTCCTGGGCAAGCGATTTATAGTCCGCACTGACCAAAAGAGCCTTAAGTATTTACTAGAGCAGCGAATTACCACTCCCGCACAGACTCGGTGGCTTCCAAAGATCCTTGGCTATGATTACGTAATTGAGTACAAGCGTGGGTCTGAAAATCAAGCTGCTGACTCACTTTCTCGTGTGGTTGAGTTTCAGTTCACATCCATTTCAAGGCCATGTGCAGATTGGTGGCCAAAATTACAAGAGGAAGTGCAACAAGACCCTTTCTATAAGAAGTTGAGTCAGTCACAATCACTCCAACAACTAGTGCAACGGGATGGAGTTTGGTTCAAACATGGGAAAATCTACTTGAGTCCCACTTCAACCTTAATCCAACAAATCATTGAAGATTGTCATTCATCACCAACAGGTGGACATTTTGGATTCCATAAAACTCTCTCACGCATTAAACTTAGTTTTTGGTGGCCTAACATGCGTTGGGTAGTAAAGGAATTTCTACAACAATGCGAAACATGTCAACGGTACAAAACTGATTGCATGAAACCAGCCGGCTTACTTCAGCCATTACCCATTCCAAATCAGATGTGGATTGAGGTGTCAATGGATTTTATCGAGGGACTACCGCTGTCAAATGGCTATTCAGTTATCATGGTGGTTGTTGATCGCTTAACAAAATATGCCCATTTTGTTGCGTTAAAACACCCATACACTGCTGTTACAGTGGCTAAAGCATTCATTGCCAATGTCGTTCGCCTCCACGGTGTCCCAACATCTATTGTCAGTGATCGAGATAAGGTATTTATCAGTTCTTTTTGGCAAACACTATTCCAGTTACAGGGAACTAAGCTATGCATGAGTTCAAGTTACCACCCCCAAACTGACGGCCAGACAGAGGTGGTGAACCGCACTTTGGAACAATACTTGCGATGTTTTGCAGGTGACCAACCACGAAAATGGTCTGAATGGATTTCTTGGGCTGAATTTAGCTACAATACATCCATTCATTCATCCACCAAAATGACGCCATTTGAAGCCGTCTATGGCATTACACCACCACATTTGCTAACTTACATTCCAGGTACTTCCCGCATTCAAGCTGTTGATGAGTACCTACGTGATCGTGACACCATTCTACGTGAACTCCGTTATAACCTTTCATTGGCCAGACAACGAATGAAATGTCAAGCAGATCAAAAACGACGGGAAGTCTCTTTTGATATTGGAGACTATGTGTATCTTAAGCTCCAACCATATCGTCAAACTTCTGTTGCCTTTCGAGCTTCAATGAAATTGGCCCCCCGTTTTTATGGTCCTTATCAGATTATTGAAAAAGTGGGTATAGTTGCATATCGGTTAGCCCTTCCACCAAATTCTCAAATTCATAATGTGTTTCATGTTAGCATGCTGCGCAAACATTTGGGTCCAGTACACTCTCCTATTTCAAGTCAACCTCCACCAGTGTCTGATGATTCCATTATTCTTCCACAACTTGAAGCTGTACTTGATCGCAGAGTCATTCAAAAAGGAAAATATCGTCCCAAGTCTGAAGTTTTAATCAAGTGGAAAGGAGCTCCAAGAGAAGATGCCACTTGGGAAAATTAATGGCGCTTTACCAGGTCGTATCCAGGTTTTATCCTTGGGGACAAGGATTCTTAAGTGGGGAGGAATGATACGTGGCCTTGTTTACTCTTAGCAAGACTTAGTCAGTAGTTTGTTACAATTTATTCCACTTAATAAGCTAGTTAGAACTAGTCCTAAGCATGTTCACGTTATTGTTTTAGTGCAGATGTGCCAGGTGAACTGGCCTTAGTCTTTTCCTCATTTATAGCCTTGTTTGTTAAATTTTGAGCTGTAAGACTATTATAAATAGTCAGTCTTGAGTTCAATAAAGGACAGCAAATACATTACAAATATCCTTCTTCTCTTCTTCTCTCTTCCAACTTCTCCACTTATAATTCAGTTCCAACACTATGATAGTGATGGTCATCAGCATTTTATTTTCAGCAACCTTTCAGGTCTTAGTGTGCATTGAGAAGTTGCTTGAGTTATTCCTCTTTTGGGCATTTCATTTATGTTATCAGAAAGAAAAACGAAGCATGTGTAAAACCAACACTATGTAACTCCAAATGAAAAGGAAATCCTATCTGGACAGTGTCCCCTAAGATCCAAAGCACTCTCTTGATAGCTCCATGAAATCCCATAAGAAAAGGCAAAACTATCTGAATTATGCTCCTTAACATCCAAAGTGCTCTAGATAGCTTGGTGGTGCTCTGGATTTTCACCATCATGCTTTTCTAACCTGAATTCAACCAACTGCAGTTGGTTAGAAGGCTTAAATACCAAGCAGCCCATAATTGCTTAATCCCTTTAACTTAAGATGTTGTGACCAAGAAAATAGCCAACACTTGATGGTCTTCCTGCCTTTGCAGGGGCTCAATTTGAATTATATAACTTAACCTGTAAAATATAGTGTGAACTCGTTTTATTTATCCAGAGTGTCTATTATCAATTTACATTTATCATTATGTATGACAATGCATCTGGTCATTGTTTGCTAGGGATATAACCTTAATGTAAAGTAATATTTTTAGCCCAAGTTTGTCTTGATTAACTTGCATTTCTGCTGAGTTGACAAATACATTTATTTATTTGATGTGTAATCTGTTTGTTTATTATTTGTTTTGAAATATGGTATTTCTGCATCCTTCACGTGTTCTGAACCATTATATCAATTATTCAATACTGCCTCTATAGCTACTTTTATTACTTTATTTTTAGGTTTCTGTGGTGAATCCTGCCATGGATAAAGCATTGGCAATCCTGCAGAAGTTTGCCGATGATGCACGAAATGGAAAAGTTCCAAAAGATAGATTACGTTTTGGTGCTCCTTGGAGGCATCCTCCAAAGAGAGATGATCCTGCTCTTTGCTCACGATGGGCTAAGCTTCAACTAATGGATTTTGTTCAGTCTCTAGTAAATACAGATTTTGGGGTAATTATGTCTTCTAGAGTAATTAAATTCCAACATTGTGATGCTTGTGTGCCAGTCTTAACTATGATTTGCCTTTTCTTTTCCTTTTGGTGCATTGTATCGGAAATTTATTTTTTACATGTATGACTCTGAATTATGTTATATGGTCCCAGGGGTAGACTTGTAATACTAGAATTTTCTGGGATTTATACTCCACAAATTTCTTAATTCTTTAAGATCTTTTCATTGATTTGAAGTGTCAGTTGACATAAATGTTGCTATCTGACATGAATGCTTTAGAGCAATGTGAAGAGTCAAAGTAACTATATGTACAATGTATTTGTGTAGGTATTACAATCCCCAAATCAGGAACAATTTAAACATCATGAATCTAATCTACCTGCTAAAAAAATAAACATCCATTTGGTGGATTGGACATCAATAGTCTTTGTATGCATGTATAATGGATCTTAATATCCTCAAACAACTATTACTTGCAACAATTTCCTTAACTTAATAGTTGGAATTTCAAATTGTATTTGAAAGTAGCTGCAGTTCCTTCTTCCTCGTTGTTGCTATCTTGTACAATGTTTAGTTCCTTTTCCCTCCTTGGCGCAGGTTAATTATCTAGCTGACTGTAGCCTTGAGATCTTTGACGATCCTTGTACTCCCGCATTGTTAGAGGTACTCTCTCATCTTTGTATGTTTGATCTGCCTTGCCTAAGTACATGAATTTTGCCTATGCAAGGTCTTAATTTATAAATAAATAAAAATATATATATATATATGTATGTATGTGTGTCTGTGTGTATATATCTTTTGAATTTCTTACATGCACATCAATTATGTGTGTGTGTGTGTGTGTGTGTGTGTGTGTGTATATCTTTCGAATTTCTTACGTGCACATCAATTAGATTTAGCCTGCAAAAATTTGTTTTCTGTACCAGACATACTGGATCTCTCTTGGTCTCTTGTTCTTAAGTCACGGCCTGGTCATGTATTATATTCAGATTCTGAAAGATAAGAAACTCTCAATGTACAAGTTCAGTTATTATCCACTCGACCATTTATATTTTACATAATTTTCTAGGTTGGTTTGCTTTATGCTCAACGTGATCCATCCTTCATTCGTCCTGTATCCAGAGGCATTCAGAGATGTCTTTTGAGATGGTAAGAGTCTTCTAATTTTGAATTTGATAAATTACGATGGGCATGGAAGTGCTATATGCTCATACATGCTGATGCTTCTTTACAGGTTTGTGCAAGAGAAAATGTGCATGAATTCCTGGGATCTGCTCCAGCTCCTGTGGCAGCGGATTATACGTGGACGTAGCTACCGTCATTTGATGCTAGAAGTGGGGTATAATAAATAAATCAGATAAAGTATGAGCTTCACCTAAATCGTCAGCTATCCTTAGTTCATTCAAGTGGCAATAAGTGTTCATAAATCTCACCATTAAAAAGGTGATAAGCTTCTCTCTCAACAATAAACGGGAACCTGGAGCCAAATGATTGGCTTCAAATGGCTGGTTCTCTGCTGCACCACAGGTATCTCAAGTTCAAATTTCAAGAGTTAGAAAACTACTTATAAAAGTTAAATTAAATTTGCAGTCCAGTGTCCCAATATTACATGGTCGAGGTTTTAGGGAACTTGGGTGCAACTAGCTTACAGTTAATTTCCATAGAGTTTTGGTGAATGATTAATTTGAATCATAGCATAAACATCTTATGCATGTGAACTTTCAGAATTTATTTGGCGAAGGCTTAATTATTGAGGCCAATTTGTTTCTAGGTTTCACATGAAAATGTAAGTTAATTTCTGAATGGAGTCATTTATTGTTGCAAATGCACTTCTAATGCATTTTTTTTTCCCTCATCATTAAGTCTAGCTGGGCTAGAGAAAACTTGATCATCACCTTTATAGCTCTCAAGTTCACTGGAATCCCTTGTAAATTTGATTTATTTTTAACACTACTTTTTGTTATATTCTGTAACTTCTAGCTTAATTCACTACTTTTTCCTAGGTCTTAAAAGATTACTGCAACTCTTTTTCACTGTCATAAATATTGATAATTATATTCACTACTTATTTCTAACATTACTTTTTCCTATACAGTTTGCAGATGATGATCAGCAAATGTTGATTTGGAGGAAAATTTTGATTACTGTAAGATTTTTCTTTCCTCGTTCAAATTCTTAGAAAACTTAATTTTATTAGGAAGAATTATTAGTGCACCTCTCTCTCGCTTTTAAGATACACATGTATATGCTTGTATATTTTTGCAAAGCTAGAAACTTGATTTTTAAGCTACTAACCTCACTATGGTATTGCACTAATTTTCAATCTTCAAAGCTCAAGCAAGTCTAACTTAAGTAGCTTTTGGTTTTCTATTAAAACTATAACTCCATTAATTATAAGCATCCATGACTTAAGATTCATTATGATGCTAAGAAAATTTAGTTTCTTAAAAAGAAAATTAATGATAAGATCTCCCTGAAACATTTAAGGATTGGAAGAGATTGGTGATCTTCTCATTGACCAGTGTATCAATGTATATATCAGGAGTAACTAACAGCTTTTCCTCTGCAGTCTATAGGACTGTTTACAACAGAAAAGAATACAACAGAAATATATTTTGAAAATACAAGATAAAGGTCAACTAGGTGTTTAAGGTCAAAGGTCAACATTTGTTAATTTTATTGAGGAGTTAATTTTAAGAATTTGCTTTATTATAATTATTATGAATGTGAAAGAACAGGTCTCAAGAGTTAAAAGTATAGAGCTATACAAAGAGCAAAATCAACTTATAGACAAATCATAGAAGAAGGGATCATTTAAGTTAGTATTCATGAGGTCCTTAATTAGCTCATGCCTGAACTTTTTAGACTGCAGACTGAATGTGGATAGTCCATGCCAATTTCCAATTACATGCTGTCACAAAAAAGTACAAAGACCATATGCATGACTCACCAATTAGTATATGTGGGGGCAAGTACACTGCATAAATATGATTGGTCTTTAAACTCTCTTTGGGGAAGCCATGGCTCCCTGTGGCCAAAATATGAATATGTTGATGTGTCTGCATAGTGAACTCTGGACAATGTGCTCATAAGATGTTGATAGTGTCACCACTTTAGAATTGGTTAATTTTCTGCATCAAATTCATCTGGAAGTGATTCTATCTTTAATCACTGAATCTCTCATGTGTAGATTGCTCTGGTAAATGGCCCTTGGCTTTGAATGGTATTAAAGGCGCAAAATTACATGAATCCGTTGATGACGAATCAGAACGCTTCCGCACTTGGAGATTATTCTTTTGTACATAATGACAATTCAAATGGAAACTGTGATAGAGCAAGCTATCACTTGAAAAAAAATTCCTGTCTATTCGTTGTAACACCTGCGCTAGGCAGTTATAAAATATGTGCAGCTCTCTTATTTTATTTGTCACACAAACTGTTGTGTGGCGGAGATGGTACATGTTCACATTATATATAATTCATCAATCTACATTTAGTATCATTATTGGAATTGGTTGCTAATATATTCTAGTTGCAAGTGATGTACAGGTCATCTTTTTGTCTTCCAAGACATGAATAAGTTGAAATCATTCATTGATTCAAAAATTTTGACGCCATGGAAGGTGTATTGGAGATGAATTTTGTGTTGGGTAATCGACATTTGGTTGGGGGTTGTAATTTGTTTAATGACTAACTCATTCCAATGTACGTATTTAAAAAAACAAATGGAGCTGTAGAGGGAGAGGAAAAGAAATGAGAGGGAATGGTCATGAACCTACCAAATGCAAGCCCCCATTTTAGAATTTTACAAGCAGTAGACTTAGTAATGGCTTAATTAGGGGAGAGCAAAATGTTGAGCAGTGTTGTTGCATGAGTGCATAATTATCCAATACCTAATGATAATGGGGCCAGGCTCTCCACTTTTAGTTCTAGACGCGTGGCGTGGGTCCGGTCCCTACAAGAATCCAAAGTCCACGTATCCATGTTATGGTTCATTATTGCTTGTAGTAGTTAATCATATTTTAGATCTAACTACTTGAAAAGGCAAAATTTGAAAACTATTCTTATAACGGAGCAAAATTTGTTGTTTCTTTTTTTTCTCTTTTTATTTTATAACTTTATATCTAATTTAAATTCTCGTTTATTGTACAACTATAACTAATTTATAATGGAATTTAAATTCCTCCATTGTGCCTGTTTCTTGTGTTAAGCCTCTTAAAACTCATGAAAAATGGTTTCAAAAAAGATTTGACAACCTGAGGAAAGAAAAACTGGAATATAAGGCGGAATTGACGCATAACTATTCTTAGGGTGACAAAAGTGAAAGGCAACAACCTGAGAGCTCCCCACACTAAACTCAAAATTGCCGGATGTTATGGCTTTTTCTCTCTTCTTCTTTTACTTTTAGGTGCAGAGATATAAAAACGGTAAAGTTAATAATTGGTAAAGAAAATGCAAAGGAACTCTTGCCCATCTGCTTTTTACCTTGTTAAAATTCTCTTTATAATAATTATTTCCCAAACCCATTAGACGCAATCAGTGTCATTACAGTTTCTCCATTTTTATACATGTCATTATCATTTCGAGTAAGTAATTAGACCAAGATCATCTTTTAAGCTTTGGAAGTTCTTTCTATATTAGTATTACAGTTTGCTACACTGAACACTCTGTCTATATTAGTATTACATCACCTCTTAATATCTTGAGGTTACAGTACAGTTTTGAGACAAATTAAAGTGAAATATTTACTATTTTTCTTAGTTTTATAAGGTTTTATCGATCATAAAATAAATTTTAAGTGAAAGTTCACGCTGAATTATTAGAAAAAAAAAGGCTTTTAAAGTGTTAAAATTCTGAATCGTAGAGTATCAATATGAACCTTTTTTGCTGTAATTTTTTCTTTTCAATAAATCAAAGGGAAGATAGCAGGCATTTTTCAATATTTCCATAGACATAGGCCGGCCAAAGGCCAGTGGGAAATATCCGACTCCCAAAATGATCCTCGGCCTAACCCCATTTGAGAGTATCTGATAAAATTGACAAAAGCTACTGTCAAAGAAGAAAATATATCAAAACACAGCTTGCGGGCCCCAAAAATTCCTGGTGGCATAATTTTTGGTTGTTCCATTCGGTTCAGTTATTCCCCCCCTTTGGCTGCCTCCTGCCTATTTCAGACTCACTCATTGTGCTCTTCCTTTCTTCTACAAAAGCAAGAAACAAAAGGAAATACTTTCTTGGGTTTTGTTTATTTTGGTCTTTTCTTGTTGCTGCTCCATTCAAGTTTTTCCATACTACGCTACTGAATCACTAGTAGAAGCTGCTGTCACTTGTCACTGAATTTTCAAGTAAGTGAAGCACTGTTTATGAACTTGCTCTTTTCTTTTTTCACATTCTTTCTTTTCTTAAACTACTCTCAAAATGCCAAATGCTAATATTATTACCATATTTTATGCTCCCAAATTGCATCTTCACCCACAAGGCCACCACATTCAATCACTCATGCAGACCTTCCATTTCTTGTAAAACAAGAATAGCTATCTTTAATGCATTTCCACCCATTTTAATCCCTGTGCTTTTCTTTACACTTTACTTCTTTCATTATGATCAGCTAAGTGAACAATAACCACTGACTATTGCAGGAATTAGTCAATTACAGAGATAGAGACACAGAAAATTAAGAAAGAAAGAAAAAATGAACGGCCCAGATGCAATCACAAAATGGAAGAACTTAAAGCAACTGCTATCATTCAAAGGGCTCGGTTGCTGTGGGGCCACATGGACTCCAAGAACAACAATCAGGACCATCATAGAGGAAGAAAGTGATCAAGAAGAAGAGCCCATCATCATCATACAACAACGGGACCAAGTGAGCAGTGATCCGACGGTGGTGATGGGCTCAGGGATGAACTTGGCAATGGCGTTAGCTGAAGAGCGTAATTTGCGGAGATCAAGTGTGGGTCCCGCAGTGAAAAGCGCGGGGCCACCAATGAAGACGTTGATGAGATTGATTGAAGAAACGGAGGGTGTTGATTTGATGAGAAAAAATAAAAGAAGGGGAAGTGACGAGGAGAGGATTATTAATAATATTATTAAGAAGGAGAAGGAAGGAGAGAATGACTGGGTGTGCTGCGTGTGCATGGAGAGAAATAAAGGAGCAGCTTTTATTCCGTGTGGACATACCTTCTGTAGGATCTGTTGTAGAGAAATGTGGGTCAATAGAGGTACTTGTCCTATTTGTAACCGTCCAATTGTCGAGATCCTTGATCTCTTTTGATTCTTTCTTCGTTTCTCTTTTGTTGACTCGTTTTTCTTTTTCTTTTTCTTTTTCTTTTAATTTTTGTTTTTTTTCTAGAAAAACAAAAGAAATTCTCTCTTTTGTGCTGTGAGTGAGCCATCAGAAACACGAAATGCCAACATTTGCATGTTTTTCCTTTTACACCCCTTCAATTTTAAAATGGAACTGGCGACATTTTTGTCTACTCCATCTCCATCTCCATAATAACAAAGTAAAATCAATGGTAAATTTTAAATTTCTGTATTAATTAAGTACTTAACTATTAAAATACTTAAATTATGTTTGATATGTAATAAATTACGCATTTTATTATTTTATTTGATTAAATTCTAAATTTTATACTTATTATCAAATTTAACATATATTTTCAAACACCATATTTTGATATTAATTTCAATTTTAGTATTTAATAAAATTATTTATTAAATCTGCTAGTTTGACATAGACTCCGATAACAATAAAAAATGACTGAATCAATTTTTAGAATTATTAATTAGTTATTATTAAAATATTATCATTAAATATATAAAAATATTATCTATCAAATCTGCTAATATTATTTACTTAAAATATTTTCTGAAACAAATTTTTCTGTAAATGATCCTACTAATTTATTATTCAATGATACTTCAGCTTTATGATATATCTGCTGGTTAATAGTCAAGATAATAGGATATTTATTTATTTTTATTTTTTTTTATTATATCGAATTGATAGCTTCTCAATGCAAACCAGAGAAGCTAAAAGTCAAAACAAAGGAAAGAAAGTAATAATTTCTTATTTTTCAATCATGGAGACCAATTCCAGCTATGTTTATGAACAACTCGAAAATGAAATATATCACAAATTCAGTTTGACAGGTCTAAAAGCATAATTCATGTGATTAATTAGACCTCAAATTGTGTTTAATTCTTATAATCATAATATCCGAGTTAATCATTTTTAATTCATTTAATAAACAATATCATGGGTTAGTTATAGCCTTTTTGTACTCTTTAAATATGCAGGGAATATTTCTTAATTACAAAAGGATGTGAGGAATTTAGTCATCCATCTACTCATATTACTTAAATTCTTAATTTTGATATTATATTTTAATATTTATTTCGCTTTTAGCTTCTTATGAAATTACCAATTAAATTTATTGATATAACGTAAATTCTAACAAAAAAAAAAGAAAGAACTAAATTAACACTTTTATTATTTAATAAAATTAGTAAGATTTTAAAATTTAAAAAATAAAAGTTATTTTATCCATATAAATAATAATATTTTAGTAATCGGACGAGAGAATAACTTTAATTAAGATAAAAGATACGGATAACCTTTTAAACTTTTGATTGAATCTTATTTAAGCCCTTCAACTTTAAGTTAGATTAATTAAGTCCTTAAATTAAATAATATTGAGACAATTAAGTTCCTCTATACAATGCTGTTACTATTACTGTTAATTATTTCTATTAATAGTGACCTATATAAAATGACAACCAATAGCATAAAGACATCTAGATTATAAATTCTATTCTTTATACATTTCTCAAATATAATACAAAAATTAAAATAATTATTTCAATAATAAAAGATAAAACCTACACTTTCACATTTAGATTTTATCTTAACCCTTTCTTTTTTCACACTTAGTCTTCATTTTTTTTATTCAAATAATTATTTTAGTTATTCTATTTTTTTTATTTTGTATTATTTTTTAGAAATATGAAAAAAAAAATTTATAATCTAGGTGTCCTTATGCTATTCGTTGTCATTTTATAAGGGCTATTATTAATAAAAATAATTAACGGTAGTAATAACGAAGTTATATAGAGGGATTTAATTGTTTCGTATTATTCAGTTTAAAGGCTTAATTATTCTAACTTAAAGTTCAATGACTTAATTGAGATTTGGTCAAAATTTAAGAAGTTATTTGTACTTTTTACCAAAACACAGTTAACAATAATAGTAATGGAGTTGCATAGAGGGCTTGATTGTTCTATATTTTTTAGTTTAAGGACTTAACTGTTTCAGCTTAAAATTTAAGAATTTAGTTAAAATTCAACCAAAAGTTTAAAAGGTTATATGTACCTTTCGCCTTATTAACCTAATATTTTTTATTGTGGTCTTGAATTCATGTTACCTAGCAAATTTGATGAATAAGTAGAATATTATTATATATTACTATATAATTAATTTTATCTATGGATAAAAATGTAATAGAATAAAATTATTTAAAAATTTATTTATTAAATGTTCACTCGTTCTTCCATCATTTTAGTATAAAAATTAATAAAACTTATTAAAGTAGTAATTTAAAAGAATTTGGCCCAAGATTTGATTGAAATGAATTAAAGTTCGAATGAGCGAGGCCTAGCCTTTCCAAAATCCTATTATTACTGCTTGGATGTGTTTCAGGACTTCCCTTTCTCAGGAAAAGAAAAGAAAATAGTTCAGAAGCGAGGGAAGGTTTTCTAACAAAAATAATTTATATGCTGTGTATTGCATCGGTCTTGGTATGATCAACTAATGGGTCAGATATCGGTATATCGTTGGGAGTTGGTTCAATAACCCAAACCTCTCAGATCATTCTTTGATAGAAATGGTGAAAGGGATTTCACAAAAGCTTATATGTATACTGTCAAATAGATTATGATAAAGAAAGCTTTCAATTAACAGATCGATGGTGTTTCAAGTATCATCGCAAAGTGGCAAAAAGGACTTGCCAGATGGAAAGCCAATTTGTTCTTTTACACTTTATTTGACAACACGTTCTCAAATTCATTGTTTTTGATGTTGTTTATTTTCTGTAGATGTGTCATGCCTTGATAAACAGAAGTCGATTTGTGTATGAACTATGAAAGTGAGTACAATATCCTAATGTACATTTGATTATAGAATAAGAATATGCCAAAATTAACCCACTTTTAGTATCCATGTGGATCCTCTTAATTAGACCCAGATTTCGATTCTTTTCCATTACAACCTCGCGGTACACGTTTACTAATTACTATACTTAAATATTCCCTGAAACAAAAATAAAAAAAAGATGTATTATTAAAAAAAAAAACTTTCCATTTATTTTAAGTGAGATTTGTGATGATTTTTAAATCTTTAGGAATACCGCATAACAAAATGAGAGGTAGTTAAACAAATTCTAGGAAAGACATAATTGACTGTATTGATTTCGATAGCTATGCCACCTACAAAATGTAACGAACCTAAAGGTGCGTGGGTCATATATTATGTGGAACGGCGCTCTTGCCAAGGTTATAGTCTTTTTTCAACCAAGTTAGTTATAACTTATATCACTTAATCAATCCATTATTAGTTTTTATTTTCTTTGATTTTCGCCATCAACTTTTTTTAATATTTCACTTAGATTAAGAAAATGTTTAATAGACTTAATTATAGAAAATCAAATAATTAAGTTAGACTAAATTATTTTTCTAAAAAAATTATTAAATTTATTATATCTATCTATTTCAATACAAGAATAAAATAAAAAATAAAAAAATTCATGTTGTATTTGATATAAAAATGACAAATAATTGAAAGTTTTTTAATTAAAAAAGAAACAATTAATATAAAATAAAGAGAGTAATTTACATACTAATAGAATTGTATCAGAATTAATTTTAATTAATTTTATGCTTTTTAAAATCTGAAATTAAGAATACAATTTTAAAATCTACCACCATATTTTGTAGCAATGATAATAAGCTCTATATATTATTTCTTTAAAATTTATCTTATGATCAAATGTCCGCTAACCATATAAGATCTCATATTTTGAGTAAAGATATTTTAACTTTTCATATAAAGAATTAATTAATTATTGATAGTAAAAATAATTAGTTTTTTTATTTATTTAAAATGAACGATAAGAAGTTAGCAGAAGCAAGACATTGAATTAATTTTATTATTTTTTTTGAAACAAAATGAGACTTTATTAGAAGGATTACATCTGAAATAAAACTTGGTGGATCCACCACCCAAACCATGGGATATGACATAGAATTACTAGCTCGGGCAAGACAGTGAGCTACTTGATTCTCAGATCTCCGCAGAAAAGACAATTCAAAACTTTCAATGTCTAATATGAGAGTAAAACAATCATCAATAACAAGTCCAGTCTCAGAATCATCAATAACTTTCCGTCGAAGAACTTGGTAAATTAGCAGAGCATCAATCTCGACAATAATAGCCTTTCAATCATTCAATTTAATCCAACTCAGAGCTTCGCGAACCCCCATAGCTTCGGCTAGTTTTGCGTCAACTGAACCAGCAATGGATAAAGCACGAGCAACAAATGCCCCAGACCAGTCCCTTACCACCATTCTGAAACCAATTCTATCAAATAAAGAAAAAATGACAGCATCAACATTAAGTTTCAAATAATTGACTTAGCTTATTCCAGTACACCGATCCATGACCAAAACTAACAGTTCTCACGGAATCAGAGGCACAATTGTGGAAAGATTGAGTGATCAATGATGAATTTTTAATGTATTTTGAATTCTGAGATTACAAGAGGGATAAGCATTCTGTTATATACAATTTGAGTGCAACGGTCCTATTGCTGATTTTGTTACATTCTAACGTTAAATTCCAGTTTAGGAAAAGGTAGAAGCAGCCTTTTCCCTTAGGGGAGAGATATTGCTCCTTTTCCCTATCTTAGGCCTCTGATGATCTGGTGATCTGAGGCCATGACCAACAGTCAAAGACTGTTGGTCCTTACTGACAGTTTTTGCCTGTTGAACTTTACAGTTATGATATGGTTTTGGTGTTCAACACTCCTCCTCAAGATGGGTTCGAATAAATTGACAGAACTCATCTTGCTCAGGAGCCTTTGGTGGCTTGCTTTATCGAGAGCCTTTGTGAAGATGTCTGCCAGCTGTTCATGGCTTCTGACAAATGGAGTTGCAATTTCTCCTGATTGGACTTTTTCCCTTATGAAGTGACAGTCAACTTCAATATGTTTAGTTCTTTCGTGGAAGACTGGGTTCGACGCTATGTGTCTGGCTGCTTGGTTGTCACAATACATCTCCATCGGATCTTTGCACTTTATTCCCATGTTAGTGAGCACTTGCTTAATCCAAATGAGCTCGCTAGCTGTTGATGCCATAGCTCGGTACTCAGCTTCGGCACTGGATCTTGCAGTTACTGATTGTTTTTTACTTTTCTAAGTTACCAGATTTCCTCCTACAAATACGCAGAACCCAGAGGTTGACTTTCATCACGGTACACCTTGAATCGCATCGGAAAAACCGATGTGATGTTAGCATTATTATTATTCTTCATCCAAATACCTTGACCTGGAGTACCCTTGAGGTATCTTAGGATCCTATCAACCGCATCCAAGTGAAGAGTACGGGGAGCATGCATAAATTGGCTAATCATACTCATGGCATAGCTAATATCAGGCCTGGTGACGGTTAAGTAGATCAATTTTCCTACCAAGCGCTGGTAGTGGCCTATGTCACTTAAGGGATCGCCATCCTCTAAGTTGAGTCGGGTTTTTGTTTCCATTGGAGTATCTATGGGCTTGGCTCCTATTTTCCTTGTTTCTTTTAGGAGATCAACAACATATTTTCTTTGAGATAGGAATAGCCCTTTATGAGATTTGGCTATTTCTATCCCGAGAAAGTAAGTTAACTGACCAAGGTCCTTAATGTCAAATTCCTCCTTTAGAGTTTGTTTTACTTTCTCAATTTCTTCATTACTGTTTCCTATTATAATAATATCATCCACATATACTAGAATAATTATTGTGTAAGTGCGAGTGTGCTTAACGAACATAGAGGAGTCAGAAGTACATTTGCTAAAATTAATTTTTAACAGAAACTGACTAAGCTTGGCATTACCATGCTCTTGGTGACTGTTTCAATCCGTAGATTGCCTTTTTTAACTTACATACCAAGGAAGGATCAGAGACTGATTTGTGACCTTGAGGGAGAGTCATGTACACCTTTTCTGCTAGGGATCCTTGAAGAAATGCATTCTTAACATCCATCTGAAATAAGCTCCACCCTGAATTAGTAGCAACAGATAATAAAATACGGACTGTACTCATTTTAGCCACCGAAGCAAAGGTTTCCTGGTAATCTACGCCATAAGTTTGGGTGAAGCCCTTTGCTACCAACCTGGCTTTATACCTTTCAATGGTACCATCATGCTTGTATTTGACTTTATACACCCATTTACAGCTAACCGATTTTTTATTTGGTGGTAAGGTAATAAGATCCCACATTTCATTTTTTTCCAGAGCCTGGAGCTTTTCTTTCAAAGCCTTACACCAATTAGGATTGGTGTTAGCATCATAGAAAGAGGTGGGCTCAGTGTGTGATGTGAGAGTGTTTAAATAAGCCCTGTATGAAGATGATACAAAATTATAACTGATAAAGTGATGAATAGGATACGATACCGAGTTGGACACAAAGTCCTTTAACCGAGTAGGAGGTCTGGTTGGTCTAGTGGATCTCCGCAGGGCAATTTCTTCTGTAGGTGACTCATGATCTCCCCCTGAAGAAGTTGCCGCAGGGATGGAAGACTCTCCCCCTGAAGGGCTAGGGCCAGAGATAGGCATGGGGGGCCGCTCCTGTGCAGAGAAAGTATCCTGAAGAATGCTGTAAAAAAAGGAAGAGTTAGAGGGAAAAAAGTCTGCGGAAGGTACTATGGGAAGATTGGTTTCATTAGGAAAGTAAGGGGTAGTTTCATCGAAGGTCACATCTCGGGAAATATTGGATTTATAGGTGGTGGGGTCATTAACATTTGTAGCCCTTTTTTTAGAGGAGTACCCAAGGAAGATGGTTTTGACATAACTTTTGTCCAGTTTATGATGACGTCTGATGTGGACAAAGGCTATGCAACCAAATACTCGAATATGATCTAATTCGATTTTTCTTTGTTTGAAAAGTTCCAGAGGGCTGAGATTGTTTAGAATGGAATTGGGGAGCCGGTTGATGAGATAGGCTGCAGTTAGGAGGGCATCCGACTAAAAAATGTGAGGAACATTGTTTTGAAAAATGAGAGTGTGAGTAACCTAAAAAAGATGCCTACTTTTTCTTTCTGAAACCCCATTCTGTTCAGGAGTATAAATGCAGGTAGTTTGGTGCAAAATACCTTCTAGGGAAAATAATTCAGAAATTTTTTTATTGACATATTCAGTACCATTATCTGAATAGAAGGTTTTAATTTTGGCGTTGTACTGATTTTGAATAAAGTGAAAAAAGTTGAGGAAATATGCAAAAACATCATTTTCCCCTTTTAGCAAATAGACCCAAGTAACTCGTGAGTAATCGTCGATAAAAGTGACAAAATAGAGGAAATGATTGTATGAGGTGACGGGGGCAGGTCCCCAAATATCAGAGTGGATTAAATCAAATAATTTTTTCGATTTAGTAGACGACGAGGGAAAAGGCAATCTAGTATGCTTTGAAAATTTTCAAACATCACAACAACTTGAATCTATTTTAAGACAAAAAAGTTGATTCAAAATTCTATCGGACGGATGCCCAAACCGCGTATGCATCAACAGGCCTTGGTTGGGGGAGTTGGTCGTGGTTAGACACTGACTAGGAGTGGTGATAGTATAGGTCATTTTGAAGGTATTCTTCACCAATCGTCTTCCCGGTGATTCGATCCTAGAAAATCACAGTAGATGGTAAGAAAATAACATTACAATTTAAAGTCTTGGTTATTTTACCTACGGATAGTAAGTTAGATTTAAAAGCAGGCAATCGAAGAATATTATGTATTATTTTATTAAACAAATTAGATGAGTCAAAACCAGAGATTTCAGTTCGATCCCCATTAGCAACGATCACATGTTGGGAATTTGCAGGGACAAAATTGTGTAATTTTATTGGATCCCAAGTCAATGTGATCAGTTGCATCGGAATCAATAATCCAAGTAGAAAATTTATTTAGAGAATCTGTAGAGTGTTGAGATACCAAACCCGACCCTCGGGAATTCTGAGATTGTAAAAAGGATTGAAGCTGAGAAATTTTTTATGAAATTTAGGAGTTTCCTGTTTGACTGATTTCGAGTCGGGTTGGCAGGTTGGCCGGGTCGGATCGGGGTTGGTCCATGAGCTGTTTCTGCTAGTTTGGGCCGGGTTAGCCCAGAGGCTACTGTGACTGAATGAGGCCGGGTGAGCCTATTGGTATTCTTTGGGCTGGTCCACATTGAACTAAAGAAATCCGACCCACTAGCTGCATCCGACCCATTAAACATGTCGACATTTCTAGGGTTCGACATGTTCACTCCTATGCCGCCAAACCGAATCTCTCCTCTTCTTTTTTTCTCTTTCACGCTTGCTTCCATTTCTCCCTCGCTCGCCTCTGTTGTGAGTCAGCCTGAGGTAAGGGTGGAGATGCCAGCAGCGTTCGTGGGTATGACCCTGCTTTTTGCAATGGTCACACCGCTCGACGCTGGTAGGCGTCCCCTTTCCTCGAGCCGTTTCGCGCGAGTGCGAAGCTAAGGCTCTCCCTTCTGTTTTCTGGTTTAGTGTTGTTCCCATGGTGACGCCTCTCGTCTCCTCTTGTTATATGAGGGCGATGACAGCATCGAGCCGGGAAGGTCATTTGACAGTAAGATTTGGAACCGAAGGGCTTCGTAGGGGGAGTCGAGACCACCCAAGTATGTGTAGACTAAATCTTGCTCTGCCCTTTTCCGTACTTCTTTTGGGTCGACTGTAGGTGGGAGGTAACTCTGGACTTCCTCCCACCGAGTCAGCACCTCGGTCGCGTAGCTAGCGCTGGACCTGGTTCCTTGTTTGATGTGGGCTAATTCTTGTTTCAGATTAAAAATGTGGGCGTAATTTTATTCCTGACCGTATAGAATTTTTTATTTTTTCCCACACTGCCTGTGATGATGCCAGAAGCATACACAATCTGGCAATCTGAGGCTCCATCGTATTGGTTAGCAAGGACATGACCAAATGGTTAGTGGCCTACCATTTTTCGATGGCCTCGAGTTCTTCCTTCGTCGGTTGGTTAGGGTTCTTTAATTCTAGCCTGCTCAAGGTTCCTGTTATGAACCTTAGCTTCTTCCGGCCACTGAGACCGATGTAGACAGCCCTTGACCATTCAAAGTAGTTCTGATTTCCCCTTAGCATAATGTTTGTGAGTTTAGTGAGATCACTGTGAGACATGGTGAAGCAAAAAGTTTTTGATCTTATTGGGTAGGTGATGACAGGATTAATCCTGCTCTGATACGATATGGAAAGATTGAGTGATCAATGATGAGTTTTTAATGTATTTTGAATTCTGAGATTACAAGAGGGATAAACATTTTGTTATATACAATTTGAGTGCAACGGTCCTATTGCTGATTTTGTTACATTCTAACGTTAAATTCCAGTTTAAGGAAAAGTAGAAGCAGCCTTTTCCCTTAGGGGAGAGGTGTTGCTCATTTTCCCTAACTTAGGCCTATGATGATATGAGGCCATGACCAACAGTCAAAAACTGTTGGTCTTTACTGCTAGTTTTTGCCTGTTGAACTTTACAACTATGATATGGTTTTGGTGCTTCAACAACAATACTGTGTACTCTAGGCTCCAACCTATTGCTGCAGAGTAGAGCTCACAAAATTGGTGACTTAATGAGCAAGAAAATACTATCCATTCCAAATGAAATCATTTCATGCTCTCCAAATGGCCCATCAAAGAGACATTAACAAAGTACAATCTTCTGAAGAGAAATGCAATAACATTGTTGCACACCAGTCCAAAAAACAACTGCCAATGAAGGTAGGAAAAGAAATACCTGACAGACGCCAACAATTTGATGCAAACGACACTCAACCAGAAGATGCAAAGCTGATTCAGCTTCTATATAACAAAAGGAACAAAGAGGATCCATATCCATTGTTCGAGCATGAAGCATATTAGTAGTTGGTAGGAATCAGTGGTTGCCCTGCACAACATGTTCTTCACCTTAGGTGGAACCTTAACTTTCCTGAATTTGTTTTAAAATATAGCAGAACCAACAACATGTCTCTCCACAACAGCTTTACTTCTCTCCTTATAGCAACTCTTAACAGAATAGACGCCCTTAGGATCATGCCTCCAAATACATTTGTCCGTAACATCTTTTGTGCTAAGAGGAATTTGTTGAATCAATACATGATCCCTTAAATTAAATATATCAGCAATCAAAGGAACATCCCACTGTCTTACAACATGATGCATAAGCTGGTTGACCATAGTATTCTCTATACCATCTAGAGGTTCAGTAGTAACATAAGGATTGGAGTCATTTAACCAAGGATCCTTGAAAACATGAACTGAGTCTCTATTCCCAATCCGATATCGACAACCATCCCTAACAGCAGATTGGGCAGCGAAAATACTACGCCATATAAAGCTTGGATTATGACCTAGTGAAGCTTCGAGAAAACTAGTTTGTGGAAAATATCAAGCCTTGAATAATTGAGAGACAAGAGTATTAGGCTCCACAATAAATTTCTAGCCCTGTTTGCCTAGTAGAGCAATGTTAACATCATGGATGCGTTTGAACCCCAATCACCCCTACTTTTAGGAATACACATACATTCACATCTCTTCCAAACTATTTCGCCCTATTACCATTCTTTGAACCCCACCAATAAGAATTTAACATCCTCTGCAATTCAGCACACAAGTTAAGTGGTAGAAGAAAAACTGACATAGCATAATTCAGAACCACCTGCGCCACTATTTTCAATAATATTTCTTTACCCGCCTGCGAGATGAACTTCTTATTCGATACATTACTTCGCCTCCAACCTTTGTCCTTTATAAAAGAAAATATCCCTCTCTTTTCCTGCCTATGAAAGAAGGTAAACCAAGATATTTTTTATGGCCACCATCTCTAATACACCCAATTGAAATCGAATGTACTTCTCCCACCTTCTTACTGAAATTGGTGTCGGCTAGGTAGGTATACCTACTCAGCATCTCTTGTTTGGTGTGTTCTTGTTGTTACCTTATTATACATATCACTATCTATTGTTATATTTTCTTATTGTAGTAATTGATTTGAAGCAGTTGAAGAAGACTAAGGCCGAAAAAAAAAAGTTGGTAGCTTAACTATTAGAGAGGGGAGTGATCCCAAGCTCGAGCTTCATCCACCTCGGCTTCAAGATGAAGTCCTTGAAAGTTCTGATCCTGCTCCTTGCAGCCCTTTGACCTTTCTGCTATACAGGAGAGCTTGACACAAAGAGGTCATCGATATTAATATTCCTTAGGCTGTAGGTAAGTGCCCTGATCTTCGAACTTACCTCGTGAAGAACTATAAACATGCTTCATCTATCCAAATTCCGCCTCTTGCTAAGGAGCTTATTAATTTTATTAACTTTTCTTACGATCTTATGATCTGGAGAATTGTCATCTTCAGAACTTGTATGCTCAGCAAATGCCTTTAGTTCTTCAAGTATCCTCTTTGCCTTTGTACTTATTTTTTTTACATCATCTTTTTGTTCTTTTTTTCATCTTTTACTTTTTTGATTTTAGATAATCACTGTTGATAATGCTCAAAAGAAATACAAACCGGAGCTCAGCGAGCAAACTTTTACTGACATTGATTTGTGCTGAGACTACTAAATTTGTTTTTCAAAAACAATTCTTATTCTGAAGGGGAAAAATTGAGATTCCGAGCTTCGAGCTGTCAACTCCCAGGCTGAAAATGCTGCATATAAATATTAAAAAAAAAAAGAGAGAGAGAAAGTTAGTAATCTAAACAAATAAAAGATAAATAAATTCATTGACATAACGAGATAAAGAAATAAAGACTTAAAGGAGAAAATCATATTTAGGTTGTCAATACGCAATGGAAAGAAGAAAAAGAAAACAGATATAAGAACGAAGATTAAATGATATGAACGAAATCTTGAAGTTTTTATCGTGTAATGCAAATCCAGTAATCTTCGAGTTGCTAAGTTCAAAGAATGGAGTTGAGTGTTTTCAGAACTAAGTTTTAACATTGTAGAAATAATAAATAAATATTACTGGAAAAAGAAACCATGAAAGTTATTTGATAAATAAATTATTTTATTAACAAATAAGTTATTTTTTATTAATTAATAATTCTAATTCCAAAAATTATATATTAGTTATAATTTTAATATTATATTCATTAATAAATTAATTTTTTAATTATAAAATAATTTATAATCCTAAAAGGAGTATATTAAGTGTATTTTTAATATTATTATATAATTAATAAGTCAATTTATAATGGCTTTATATTTGTATTCATTTTTAATACTATGCTGATATATAATCTTATGTTTATATATAATTAACATATTAAGTAATGAGTTATTTTTTAATTAAATAATATTTTAATTTAAAAAATAATATTTTAATTTATATATTTAATAATATATGAATTAGTAAATTAATTTTTTAATTATATAATAATTTCTGATTTTAAAAAATAGCACATTGATTATATTTATAATATAATATATAATTATTAAATTCAGTTAATAAATATTCTTTGATAATATTTATATTATATTAATAAGATTTTAAATACTAAATATTTTATTAAAATGCTTGAAAATATTTATAATTATTTTTTTATTATAATATAACAATTAATGATAAGAAAATCAAATATTCTATTAAATTGTTTATCAATATATTTGATTTATTATCAAAATTAAAATAATGAAAACAACTGCGCACCCAGCAAAACTACTAATTTAATCATAAAATCCGGTCGTCATCAAGGGCAACTAGGAGTGTGGGCTATGTGTGGCTTTACAATGGTGACCATATATAACAATTGTTTCTGGAAACTACCTCATTTATCTCTCCTCAATTATAGCAACGGTTGGATGGAGCAACCTGGCCTCATATTCATATTTTTTTGCCTTTATAACTGAAATTAATTATTATATTCTTCTATTTATTTTTGATAAATAATTTTGACTTTGCACGAGGGTAAGAAAATTTAATTTTTTTAAATTAATATAATAATTTATCTACCGTTATACATTTAGAATCAAATAAAAAAAATATAATATTATAAAACAAAATATGTTATAATATATTTTTAAAAATATATATATATATTATTATATAATTTTTTAAGATAAGATTAAAAATTTATAATTTATTATAATATAAAATTTATTCTTATTTATAATTAAATTAAAATTGAAATTTTTATTATTATATAGAGATTATTCTTATATAGAGTATCATTATAGGAAGATTTTACTATACTATTATTTATAGTTATTTTTTACTAATTTTATAAATTTTTTAGTATATAATATATCCTAATTTAAATATTGATAAATTTTTAATTTATTTATAATATTTAAAATTTTAAAAAAAAATCGTATTAAAACTCAGGAAATTTATATAGTAATTTCTAATTTTAAAACTAAGTACATATTATAGATATTAATATTTATAATAACTTATGAAAGATATATTAGACTTTTGATCATTGAATTCAAAGCTGCAAATAGAAATTGGTTTATATTTTTGGATGAATTGACAAAAGACCTACAAGATTTGGAAGGAGAGGATATTAATTTTTTTATTAAATTTAAACTGTTGATTTTTGAAAATTAAGTTATATAAAAATAAAATGAGTTTTAAAATATATTTACATCTACAAAATTTAAGTAATATCAAATAGAATATATGTAATAACAATTCAATAGAAAAATATAATTAACAATTTATTATATAACATTAGAAAACTTTATTCACTACTAATAATATATTAATCATATTTATAAATTAATAGTTAAAATACAATTAACTTTTAAGAATGATAAATCATTACTTAAATAAAAAATACAACTTATCAGATGCTATATTTAGAATTAGAATTATCATTTTAATTATAAAAATAAATATATTAATTGATATATTAATATAATAATATAAATAAAAATACTAATAAAAAATATAAAATTTGTATATCAATATAATACTTATATATTAAAATTGTTATTCTATATATTAAAATTTATTTCGTGCTCTCCCTGCATCAAGAAAATTCTTACTTTTATAAGTATAAAATTAATTTTTTTATTAATATATTATACAGTTTGTTCTTTTCATGAATAAACTTTTCTTATATTATATCTAACTTTTTATCTCGGAAATTTATATATAATATTATATTAACGATTAAAAAAGGGTTCGTGGATCGAGTCAATTGCCTTGTCCCGAAAATGAAAAAAAGAAACTGTCAGCAGGTTGCCCGTCAGAGAAATTGCACTAAATGGAATAAAAAAGTCTCCAGAAGGTCAGTTTTTTAGTCATTGTGGATAATATTATATGACATAAATGGATAAAATCATAGGAAGATGTTTCGTGTTGTTCAAGTTTTCTTTCCCTTTTTGGGGAAGATTCGTTTGTTTCCCTTTTTTAACATAATTTTGAGTCTTACGGTCTAATAATAACGTTTGATCCTTTCTTTCTTTTCTTTTAACTAATTTATGGTTTGAAGAATAGTTCTTCAACTATAACTACATATTGACCAAATTAAATATTATTTTCTGTGCTGTATATTTCTTATTAATATTTTAGTTATAAGAATAATTTAAAATAGATTTATATATATAAATAATAAAATTTTTAAAATTAAAATATTATTAATTTCTTAATACTATTTATGATATTTCAAAATTTATTGCAGCAATATAAAAATTATTCTAAAAATATTTTTTAGATATCTTTTCTAATTATGTAATACTACAAATATAGTTGATGTTACTATTAGCATTATAAATACCGAATAATTAGAAATTAACTTATTAATTAATATATTATTAGAAATATAATTTGAAAATACTATTTTTATAAATTAATTTTTAAAAATTAGACTTATAATTTAATTAGAAGAACAACTTATTAATATAAAATATAAAATTATATAAAAATTTAAATTCTATTTAAAAAATAAATATACATACCAAATTCTATGTCTTACATTTATAAATATATAGATTCTTTTCCTATTTGTTATTATTTCATAAATACTTTTTAATTTAAATTATCAAAATTATTTTAAAAACATGCATAAAAGTCTTGATTAATAACAGGTTTTGAATTAATAAAATTGTATAGATAAATAAAACAAATTAAGTACTTGTGAAATTTCTGATTTAAATACTTTTGAAGTTCACCTTTTATATAAGAAAATTAAAACTTTTCAGAATTTCCTATTTAAGTGTTTAATCTTTTTCTTAATCAAATAAGTATTTAAACTTTAAAAAAATATATCAAGAAAAGTCTTTTACTATTAAACATTAGAAAAATATTATATAATTCACACTTATTGACGTAAAAGACAAAAATATCCTCTTCAGATTTTCTATTTTCAATCTATTTCGAAAGTAAGAAACTATTAACAAGATTTGCAGTAAAAACACTCAAATTCCACTTTAGAATTACTTATTAATTATCAAATTTAATAAAAATTAATTTCTTGCTTATCTTTTATTTCTTAGAAAACCAAACAAAGTCCATTTTAAAACAGATTAAAACAAGTGAAAAGATTATTTGTGGAGCCTCTTGCCATGTCTTCTTTCATAACCTTTTATAATCAATATAATTATTATTATTGCTTGAAATTTGTTAAGGGGATTTATTATTTTAATAGTTATATAATTAGGGATTTGAGAAGATACTATTAATAAAAGATTACTTTTATCAAATTAAAATATTTACAAATATGGCATCTGGCCTAGCAAGCCACATCAGTGGAAGTGGTGCCAAATATATTCTAACCATCACTCTATAGTTCGCAAATAAATGGATATGGATAGGTGTGGATTGAATATAAAGTATATATTTAGAGACATAAAGAGTACTTTATGTTGTGAAACTGAAACTTTTTAAGTCTTCCTGCATTGAAATTTAAATTTTTAATTAAATATTTTTATAATTTTACTTTCTATTGATCAGAGCCACCGATATTAAATTTCGGTCGGGTTTTATTTTTTCAATATTTTGCTCACTCTTAGTTATATTTTAGACTTTTCAAAAGCTATTATTACTTGAAATATTTTTTTAAAAGTCACGTAACGAGTAAAAAAATTGTTGATTCGAATGATGATAAATAGTGGATTGAAATTTAGTAAGAACAAAAGAAGAAAAAGAGAAAAAAAAAAAGAAGAAGTGGCAAATACTAATAAATCTCGTCTTATTAATACTAAAACTAATTTTAAAACCGAGATTTCAAATTTAAATAATACTCGATAAAATAAGAGCGTATTTGATCACTAATAATATATATTTTTTTGAAATAATGATGTATATAAATTATAAATGTACATAAATTTGAAAGAAAAATTAAAAAAAATAATATAAGCTAACTGAAAAAATATAATTACATTTATAATATAAGCTATAATTTTTAAAATTGAAAAAGGTAAAGAGAAAGATATATGAAAAAAATGCAACTTTTTTTTTTGTTCTTTACTTTTTAGTGAATGATTATATTATAATTTTTCAAAAGTTGCTTTTTCTATAAATTTATTACTATTTAAAAAATATATATATTTCCTAAATAAAAAAGGTATTTTATAAACTCATTTAATTTGAATATAAAAATATTATTGAGACTTTAATAAAGAAACATTTTGTAAATAATTAAAAAATTAATTAGAGAGTTAATTAGTGGATATCCATATTAAATTTAACCTAATTCATATAAATGAGAGTTATTTTTTTATTACTCTTTTATAACTCGTTAATTAATTCTTATACATCACGCATTTATTATTGATACTCATATAATAATGGTGGATTATGATAGATAAAAGGACAAGGGTGAAATTTGTCACCTCTAATCACTTTCATGGGACAAAAATGCTTAAAAGTATTTTTGGACCAAATCTTTTATAATTTAAATATTTATTTAGATAAAAGAAGTTCTAAATACTAAAATAGTAGAAATTAGAAAGTTCGGATACCGTTGAAAAGTTGAAACACTTGTGTTATAATCTTTTTATATATTAATTATATAATATTAAGTAACTAATAAATATCTCTTTATATTTAAGCGTTATATTAATATTCCTATTTTTTAATATTATATACTATTATATTCTTCAATTTTAATTTATTACACTAAGTATGCTATTCATTTACATTTATAAAAAGAAAAAAAAGAAAAAATAGCTAATGGAATAAAAGTTTCATTTTGAAATACCTTATGTCAACCAAGAGAATGTGAATTAGTCGTTTACAAAAATCAATTTAAACTAAAAACTTTTACTTTGAAAAACTTGAGTATTAAAATTAATATTACTGGAAACAACTAACCAAAGCAATTAACCGATCCAATATGAGAATGCAAGTAATAAAAGAAACATAAGTAAATACAAAGAGCTTAGAAAAGAGAAAATCAAACTCAAGAGTTTATAGTGGTTCGACCAATTCCTTGCCTACATCCACACCTCAAGCTTCACTTGAGATTTTCACTATCAATGATCTTTTTATGGGTGTAAGATCAAATCCAAGTGCTTCCAAGTTCACACTCAAACTTTTTATAAATGTTTCAATGGCTAACACTCAAATCCAAATGTTTTCTATAGCTAACACTTAAACTCAAGTGTTTTCTATAGATAACACTCTAACCCAAGTGTTTTCTCAAGGCTCACTCTTCTAACCCAATCTAGGATTTTCAATCTTAGTTACAAGAGCAATTAATCTCTTATGCAAGTGCTCAACCTAACCCTTTTAAGCTTTAAATATAGAAATCAATCACTCAACTACCCAAAGATTTAAACCCTCTCTCGAATCTTCAATACAAGAAGATTTTCATGAAAAAATAGAAGTTGTTGAGAGAGTAACAAACAGGAGGCTTAAGTAAATGCTCTTGCTTAACCTAGAACCATGAGAAATGAAGTTTAAATAGTTCTAAGTGAAATAGAGTCGTTTACCCTCATTAAATGCAAATATAGCGGTTGTAATAGTATTTAGAAATGCAGCTTCACGGATGAGAACAATCCTTCACAGCCGTGAAGCATCAGTGCAAAAAATATATTTGAAAAACTGAAACTAGTGATGGCCTTGAACAATTTTTCGCAGCTGGGAAGTCTGCTTTCATGGGTGGAAATTCATGTTCACGGCTTGGGAACCTTCCTCGTGAACCCTTCTATGGTTTCTTCAGGTTTTAAGGAGGAGATTATTTTTTTACGAGAGTGAATTATTCTTCACGGCTGGGAAGATCTCCTTCACAGCTTAGGAACTGTCCCCGTAAATCCTTCTGTGATATCTTCTGATTGTGAGGAAGAGATTATTTTCATAGGCGTGAATATTTCTTTACGGCTATGAACTTTCGTTTTCACGGCTAGGAAGAATGTTGTGAACACTACTGTCCTTTTTGCTGTTTGAGGCGAGAATTCTTAATCCCTAAAAACTAAGGTTTTACGGTTGTGAATAAAAGTTCATAGGCGTGAATCCGCCCTGTCTTAAAAGAACTAATTTTTTTCCTTGCACATAAATTAGTCATTCTTAATTATTTGTAATCATCAAAATAGGATTAATAATCCTCAAATTTCAAAATTAGAACTATTACAAATAAAGTTTAAATAGTTCTAGGTAAAATAGAGTCGTTATACCCTCATTAAATGCAAATATGGCCGTTGTAATAGCCTTTACAAATGCAGCTTCACGGGTGGGAATAATCTTTCATGGCTGTGAAGCATCAAAATGAAAAATAGATTTGAAAAATTGAAACTCGTCATGGCCATGAACAATTCTTCACTGCTAGGAAGTCTGCTTTTACGGCTGGGAACTTTTGTTCATGACTGGGAACTTTGGCTATGAATGCTACTAGACTTGTGAGAAAAGAGTTCTTCACGAGTGTGAATCTTTGTTCAATATTAGAAAACTTTCTTTCACAGATAGAAAAGTTTCTTTATGGTCATGAATGGATACTTTCATGGTTGGGGATGTTGACCGTGAATGCTTCTACCAATTATCTGTTTTTCAATTACTGGGATAACCATTTAAAAATTCGAAATCTTGAGCTATATAACTTCAAATGGTAAGAGTTTTTGTTAGAAAGTTTGGTCAATCCATTACAACATTTTAGTTTTAAGCAACTCCAAAATCAGCAATCTTCATGCTCCAAGAAATCAAAATATTTTATTGCTCATCTAGTCTTGACAGTTCAAACATGCTTCAGTATTTTGACTGTTGCGTCTTCCATACACCTCGGATTGATGTAAGACATTTTTCATGTGAAACTAGACTCCTAGAGCTATAAATCTAGAGAAATGGATATTAAAATTCCTTTTGTATAAATAATTTCACTAATTCTAATTGACTTTATATGCTGCAACCCAATTTGAAAGTTTGAGCATAATTCACTTAAAAATATGAAATATAGCTCAAAACCTCGAGAAATGTATTCAATTAAGCTATAAAATTCTTGTATACATTAAAACAGTCTAGATGAATATGTTATAATTGTATAAATGAATATCTTTTGGAGAAATGATATATTAACAATTCAGTTTGTCCATATGTTTTATTAAGAAAATAAATTCTTGTTTTGTTATAATTACAGTTTATGTTGATGATTTAAACATCATTGGGACTCCTGAAGAGTTGATAGAAATAATAAATTATTTTAAAAAATAAACCTGAAATGAAAGATTTAGAACGAACAAAATTTTGTTTCAGCCAACGGATCGAACATTTATTTTGAGATATTCTTATTCATCAGTCAACTTATATTGAAAAGATATTAAAACGTGTTAATGTGGATAAATCTCATCCAATAAGTTCTCCTATGATTATTAGACATTTGGATGTGAAAAAGGACCCTTTTCATCCTCGGAAAGATGGTGAAGAAATTATTAGTCCATAAGTACCATATCTTAATGCTATTTGAGTATTAATGTATTTTACTAATTGTATAATACCTGATATAACATTTTCTGTGAATTTTCTAGCAAGATATAGTTCCTCACCAACTCGAAGACATTAGAATGGTGTTAAACAAGTTTTATATTATTTACATGGTACATCAAATATATGCTTATTTTATCCACAAGACTCGAAGCCAGAATTAATTAGATATGCATATGCTGGATATTTATTTGATCCACATAAAGTTCGATCACAAACAAGTTACTTGTTTACATATGGTGGCATTACTATATCTTGGTGTTTTACAAACAAACTCTAACTGCCACATCATCTAACCATGCCGAAATATTGACAATGCACGAGACTAGTAGAAAATGCATATGGCTGAGATCTATGATCCAACATAGTAAAAAAAATATGTGATCTCTCATTTGATAAAGGAAGCCCAATAGTGCTGTATTAAGATAATGTTGCTTGTATTGCCTAACTCAAAGGATGATATATTAAAGGAGATAGAACCAAGCACATTTCGCCAAATTTCTTTTCACTCATGAGCTTCAAAAGTAAGGTGTTTTAGATGTTCATCAAATTCGATCTATTGATAATTTGGCAAATTTATTTACAAAAGCGCTATAATAAAATTTGAGAAGTTGGTGAACAAAATTGGCATACGCCAACTAAGAGATCTTTGTTAGAAGTCATATTTTTATTATGGGAAGATTTTGATGCACTATATCTCTTAGCTTAGATTTTGTTCTATTGAGTTTCCTAACATGAATAATATATTTCTTTTCCTTCACTAAGATTTTTTTCCACATGATTTTTAGTAAGATTTTAACGAGACATATTCATTGTAATAGACATCCAAGGAGAATTGTTATGATAATATTATAAAATTGGATTATATGGGATGTCTATCATTATGTCTATGGATAGATTTCTTATGTAAATAAAACTTCAACTCTGTAACTCTTTACATCTATAAATAAGAATTACAATCAATGGAATAACATACATAAACACATGCATATACATACAGACATAAATACAGAAAAATTATTCTCTCTTCTCTCTTTATTTTATTTGTTCTTGTTCTTTATTTTACAACATTCTTTATTCTTCTTCTTATTCTTTATTTTAGAATAATATATACTTATTTATTTATTTTTCAAATAATAAAATAACCCGAGCCAAAAATTAAAAATAAAAATACTCTAATTCAATAAAAAAATTCAGAGTAACTTTAAATATTTATTAAAATTTTTATAAATGTATCAAATAAAAATTTTATATAATCTAATAAAAATTTATTTTGGATAAATTTGATTGTAAAGAAGTTTAGGAGTAAAATAATTTACTCATTAATCAATTAATTTGATAAGAATAAACGAATGAATATATAATAAATTAAAAAAAACAAATAGACACAATGGCATAATATTAAAAAGGTACCTCACATAAGGAGATTTTCGTCATTTACTTATCCTATAATGTCACACGGAAAATGTGCACATTCAACTGGTGCGTGTTTTAGCTCTGACCAAACAAGAAAAAAAGGGGAAAAGATTGAAGAATTTTATAAACCTAGAACCGTGTGGGAAAAAATAGACCTCGGGAAATACAATCCAAAGCGTCATCGCCATCCATATCGTTATCGCTCTCTTTTATCCAATTTATTTATACTATTAATATTTGTATTTCTAAGATATACATATTTATATAAATAAATTGGATATTTATTGCCAATTTGTAACAATACCTACTCTCAATTTTCATAGCTCTGCTCTCTCTCCTTCTGAAAGAAAAGAAAAAGAAAATAAATCCAGGAGCTTAGAATTTGGTAATTTGACCATCCACCAAAATGGAAGGCGTCGATCACTTGGCCGAAGAGAGGAACAAGGCGCAATTTGATGTCGACGAGATGAAAATCGTCTGGGCTGGTTCCCGCCATGCCTTCGACGTCGCCGATCGCATGGCTCGTCTCGTCGCCAGCGATCCGGTACTTCTTATATTTCTTCTTCTTTTTTCTTTTTTTCTTTTTTTTCTTTTTCATTATTATTGTTAATCCCCTCAATTGTAAGAAAAGTGAGAAATTAAAAGTAGCTATTAAAAATTGTAGACTTTAGTCATCGGCTTGGGTTAATTTGAGGTGGTTGTATCTGTGTGCAGGCATTTAGAAAGGATAACAGAGCGATGCTAAGTAGAAAGGAATTGTTTAAAAACACTCTAAGGAAAGCAGCTCATGCTTGGAAACGTATCATTGAACTTCGTCTTTCTGGTGGGCTGCCTCTGTTTAATGTATATAATTAGGCAAAAAAAGCATTTGCGGTAATTGCTTTCTAAACATGCAACTTTTATTATTATTGCAGAAGAAGAAGCAAGTAAGCTAAGGACTTTTGTCGATGAACCAGCCTATACTGATCTTCACTGGGTATGTTTTGTTATTAATTTCTTGTTTTTGTGTGATTACTAGATCCTTTTTCAATCGTTATGTAGTTAATCTCTTTCATGTTGATTTCTGGGTATATTTTGGCAGGGTATGTTTGTTCCAGCAATTAAAGGACAAGGTACGGAAGAGCAACAAAAGAAGTGGCTTCCTTTGGCGCATAAGATGCAAATTATTGGCTGCTATGCACAAACTGAACTTGGTCATGGTTCCAATGTTCAAGGCCTGGAAACCACTGCAACTTTTGATCTTGAGACCGATGAATTTGTCATTCATAGTCCTACATTGACTTCGAGCAAAGTGAGTAAACTATTTGATAAAAGTTCGTATAATAGAAATTACTTTACACATGGCAGCCATTTCAAATTCTCAATGTCATAAATATGTTTTTTTTTCTATTAAGTTGGTTTTATCCCGTGTAATGCTTGGGAATGAAGAAAATGTTAAAATGGGACAATGAATTAGTTATAGTTTTTTTAATATTGTTACTGAGGTTATTTATTTATTTAAATTATTTTTTCTTTATAGTGGTGGCCTGGTGGATTGGGTAAAGTTTCCACACATGCTGTTGTTTATGCACGACTAATAACAGAAGGTCGTGAACATGGAGTGCATGGTAAGTTCATGCATCCGTTGTTCCAAACCTCATGTAATGTAATTGATCTATTGATATTTATGTGCTTAATTTTAATTTCAGGCTTTATCGTCCAGCTTCGGAGTTTGGATGATCACATGCCTCTTCCCGGCATAACTGTTGGTGATATTGGAATGAAATTTGGGAGTGGCGCATATAATACCATGGACAATGGTGTTCTAAGATTTGATCATGTTCGCATCCCAAGGAACCAAATGTTGATGCGGTTTGTTCTCACTACCTCTCCCTCTCTCTCTTCCTCTCTTGATTCCAAGAAGGTTCAAGTTTCATTTTTCTTTTCTATTATTTGGTTGGTAATTTGAATTACTTCCTATTTGGAAAGCTGCAATCAAATGGGTGGGAGGTATCCTAACTGTTACTGGAATACTAGAAACTTTTAAGAGTCAGTGGTATACAAATGATAATTTTTCATAGCTCTAATTTCTATTCCTTGTTATCTTTATCTTTGTTTTTCATGCTGAAGTTTGTTTCAAATGTTACAGGGTTATGCAGGTTACAAGGGAAGGGAAATGTGTGCAATCCAAGGTTCCACGGCAATTAATTTATGGCACTATGGTGTATGTGCGGCAGACAATTGTAGCTGATGCTTCCGCTGCTTTATCACGGGCAGTTTGTATTGCTACACGGTATAGTGCTGTTCGGAGACAATTTGGTTCAAATGATGGTGGTGTTGAGACTCAGGTATTTGGTTAAAACTAAACTTCTTGTATTTGTTGCTATGAAATTCATTCTTCAATGGAAAATGCTTTTGTTGAAACCTCTGAGTGAATTTCAGATAAGTATGCTGGTAATGTCTATGCTGATGTTTTCAGTTATGTTACTGAATTCGAGGAAACGCTGCTGAAAGTTTTACTGTCAAGATACCTATTGATTCCTTAACAGTGACAATAGAAACTTCTGTTGGCCATTTTTGTTATTTGCAAGTATGGCCGTATTTGTGGTATTTGCAACATATGGAGAATCTGACGGTCTATTTGGTTTTATACTCGTGGCTTTATTGCTGTAGCATAGTCATAACCTGTTGCAATGGCTGTTTCCTGTACTTTTTATGACAGCTGATGTTGGAAATGCTATTTAGTTTTTTCAAAATAGGGATCCGCATGATATTTTGTCTTGCCGTTGATTGGTTGGTCGGACATTAATGTATTAATTGTATTCATATATGCAACTAATGTTCTCACCGTGTACTTTATTGCAGGTGATTGATTACAAAACTCAGCAAAGCAGACTCTTTCCTTTGCTGGCATCTGCATATGCTTTCAGATTCGTTGGTGAATGGTTGAAATGGCTTTATACGGATGTGACCCAAAGGCTGCAAGCCAATGATTTCTCAACATTACCTGAGGCTCATGCGTGTACTGCTGGTTTGAAGTCCTTGACTACTTCTTTCACTGCTGTATGTCACTCTTGCCGATACTTCGCCCATTTGTATTCATTTTTTGCTCATTCCCATTGGCATTCAAAAAAGTAATGAAATTCGGTTAACAAGAAGTGAATTTTGGTGCAGGATGCCATTGAAGAATGTAGGAAACTTTGTGGTGGACATGGTTATCTTACTGCGAGTGGCCTTCCAGAGTTGTTTGCAGTTTATGTTCCTGCCTGTACATATGAAGGAGACAATGTTGTGCTGCTTTTACAGGTATGTGGAACACAAAGAGTCTCATGCTTGTTTAATAAGCAAAGACACGGAGAAAAAAAAATCAAGTCATATGATTGAATATATATCTTTTTCTTTATCTTTTTCCTGTTGATTGATCTGAAACTGAAGATTCCTCTTGAAGACTTATATAGGCATTATAGTTTGAAACAAAATGCTTACAGGAAAAGGAGCACTCTTAATAATTAAAGTTTTCCAGTCAATAGTCTCCAACTGATGGTCTGCATCAGGGTTCCAAGCATACATGAGTTGTTGTCATCTTCGTACTTTCTGAATTTTGATAAATAAGCCGGGCAAAGTCTTGAACGATAGTCCATTGATTACATTCACTGTGCTTTTCATTGTGGATAGAGGACTAATTTTTTGCTTAAAGCCCACTGATTAAGCCCAACATTGCTATTAATTGAGGCTAGACTTGGGCATACTTGAACCAGGACTTGGTGAACATATTGTTGGCGTGTTGTATGGCATCAGTGGGGTTGGTCTACTGGATCCACTTGGAATTCACTTCTAAACTGTTGTTAATTTTATTCTTCAAATTTCTATCTCAGGTTGCAAGGTTTCTCATGAAGACTGTTTCTCAGCTGGGTTCTGGAAAGAAGCCTGTTGGAACAACAGCTTATATGGCACGGGTAGAACATCTTTTGCAGTGTCGTTGTGGTGCTCAAAAGGGTATTAGTTGCATTTACTTTTTTTTCTATACAGTGTGCTGCTTCAGGCTATCACTGAATAATTTAAACTGTCTATGGCTAATCCAGCAAGTGCTGAGTGTATTATATGTGAAAATAAAAATCAGGCTTCATGTATACCTTTGTTTAAACATGTTTGATACTGGTTGATATGGGTTCATGAGGATTAAAGACCGTTGTGCTTTATATCTAACCATTTACTTCCCTAGGCAATGAATTTAGTGTACTGAAGTTGCTGATAATTGTTTCATGTAATGCAGCTGAGGATTGGCTAAAGCCTAATGTGATATTGGAGGCATTTGAAGCCAGGGCTGCTAGGATGTGTGTCACCCGTGCTCAAAGCCTTAGCCACTATCCAAATCCTGAAGAGGGTATGCTTCTCTGACTCGATCTAGGGATATATATCTTATGTTTCTGTTGTCTGTGTGTGTGTGTGTGTGTGTGTGTGTGTGTGTGTGTGTCTCATTCTATTAACTGGAGAGTAATTATGGTTCCTGGAGCAAAGGAAAACTGTTCTTGAAATCCCTGAGACCAAATTAGTGGGTATTAATTTGACAGATTTACTGGCCAGATATCTTTTAATGGTCTAGATGAGCTGAAAACTGGTCGGAATGTTATTATGAATTCAGTTTCATCATTTCATTTAGAAATTAAAGAGTTTCTGTTTCATCTTGTTCATATGCTTCCCCGTGCTGTAAAAGTCGAGAGTGCTATCTTTTGGCCTTTTTGATGTTGAAATTTTCTGTTAGTTCTGTCAAATTATTTTGTGTGCTTACTTGGTCATCCCTTTTTCTTCAGGTTTTGCAGAACTGTCAGCTGATCTAGTTGAGGCAGCCGTCGCTCATTGCCAATTGATTGTTGTTTCCAAGTAAGCTTATTTCTCTTTCCGTAGGTTCTTCACATTTACATTTCAAATCTAATTCTTGATTATACTCCACTATTTTGTTCCTCTCGTTGCATATTAGGAGAGGAACTACAGATTAGAACAAAATTTTGATGGTAGGGCTTTTTCTTCCTGGGGTAGATGATTCCAAAAATTGTGTGCCTACTGAGTTTATATATTAAATGTGCCGTATGAAGGGAGGTTGTGCTACTTTTCTCACTGGTAAAGTAGCATATATTTTTCCCTTAGTTTTGAATGATTTTATGAAGTCTCTTTGGGTACCATATTGGTATGGAAATTCTTGGTTCTGTTTTTCTTGGAGCAATTTTGGTAGCACCACACTTCCAAATGACAGGGGATATTCGCAAAAATACAAAGGGAAGGTTGCATAAGCTGACCTCCTTTTGAGCTGCAATACAGGAATCTTGTGCATATGAGCACCTAATTTGTAAATTGGTGCATGTACTCTTGGTTCTTCTCTATGTTCAAATACAAATTTATAGAACTTTCTCTCTTCCAGGTTCATTGAGAAATTGCAGCAAGAGATACCAGGGAAAGGTGTGAAACAACAGTTGCAGATTCTTTGCTACATGTATGCTTTGAACCTTCTTCATAAACATCAGGGTGATTTTCTCTCCACTGGATGCATCACACCCAAGCAAGCTTCACTTGCAAATGACCAACTGAGATCTTTATATTCCCAGGTTAGTTCTAGCGTTTTGAGTGCTTTGTTTTGGTTGATTCTGTATACCCTCTCACTGTGCCCTCTGAAAAATATGCTTGATTTAATGGATTAGGTCCGTCCCAATGCAATTGCACTTGTTGATGCATTTAACTACACTGATCACTACCTTGGTTCGGTTCTTGGTTGCTATGATGGAAATGTTTATCCAAAACTCTACGAAGAAGCATGGAAGGATCCTCTAAATGATTCAGTTATTCCTGATGGCTACAATGAATATGTTCGCCCTATGCTGAAGCAACAGCTACGTAATGCAAGACTCTGAAGAATACGTGTTTGATCTATATGCTCTATTGTTGCAAATAATAATGCTAATAAAGCTGCCTAGAAGGTTCACCTGAAAGGTGAAGATTGGGTTTCTTTGCTTCTTTTTTCTTTTCAAGAAACTATTAGGTTAGTGATGATTTATGGTTGGGTAGCATTTATCTTCCGGATGTTGAAAGAAATATCAGGAAACAGCCATGCAGACCTCATGCAGCAAGGAAATATTATCAATCTTCCTTGGAAGATTCAGTAAGTTATACTAGTGAGGAGCAAGACAAGACAAGACAAGATTCTTTTTTCTCTACTAGGATTGCTAATGCTACAAGGGATAAAACTTTTACATATACTTTAGTAATATATGGAGATGTTGATGATTCACCTCCTTTGTCTTCCTCAATTTGTTCCTGCTGTAAGATCTGATGGTTCTCCTGCTCGCATAAGTGGACTGTATCATTGTTTCATGGCTTCATGCTACAATTTCATCCTGAGATTTTAGAACATGTTAATGAATCCTGGTTTATCTTTTACAGCTCCACAAACTTGGACTGAGATGCAGAAATTGTTCAAGAACATGACAACGTTATAAACCAGTTCTATGGCTGTTTATTTATAACATTAATTCTTGGTCTGATTCTTTACATTCCATAGGTCATCTAATTACTGATGCTGATCTTGTTCTTGTTCTTCAGCTTCATGCACATAATCCTATTCACTTTCCCAAAATTCCCTATGCGCCTTCTCACAGTTCAGTCACGCTATACCATACAAACACAAATAGATAGAATCACTTCTATTTTCATATCAGAACATCAATGGCGTAACTTTTACTTCAGTTTTTTCCTAATATGGAATAACCAGAAGTGATGTTACGTTAGGTTTTTACTTACAAATTTGTAACTCTCTATATAAAAGGAATTCTCAACCCTATTGGACCTTGAGCTATATAACAAGATTAGTTGTGTTCTTATATTTGTTATAAAATATAATAAAATTAGGTTTTCTTATATTCGTTATAATTTCTTATATTTGATATAAAATACAATAAAATTATATTTTTTATAATCGTTATAAAATTTATTAGAGATAAGTACATAAGCTTTTATCAATTGAGGTTTATTTTCAAACAAAAAAAGATATATATATTTTTTTTTAAATCGTGACAAAAATAAATACCAAAGTATCAATAGACAAAGATTTAATCATCTTAACTTCGATCAATTATTATTATTGTATTTTTCATATTTAATAATATGGATTTAAAAGTTAACAACTTAAAATATTATCATTTGATCGTTAAATTGATCTCGTTAGATCAATGACTTTCTAAATCGCATTTCAAACTCACGTTATCAAATATAAATAATATAATAATTATATCCGATCTGAATAAATACGGTTGAAGTCTTGCAAATCGAAACTTTTTAATAGAAAAATATTTTGTTTGTCACAATTTATAACCACCTACCTTTCTTTTTAAAAAATATTATATATTAAAAATTGTAAATCAGTAATATTATATAGTACTTCTTTATATTTATTTCAGGTTATTAATCACTTAGTGCAAATAGAAAATTTAAACTTAATATCGCTCCTTTCAGGAGTAAATGGTCTTTTCATTTGAGTTGGACTTTAAGCATGATTTCTAATTTTTTCTTTTCAATACTATATTTACAAAATAAAATCAGAAAAAGGAAAGAAAAAAAGAAGAAGAAGAGGGATTAAATTGAATAACTTATTTTATTCCTTTGAAAAGCAAAATCAATAAATTTGTGTCAACATAATTTCAACCCTGGTACTGATTTGGCATGCAATTGCTGAACAAATCAAAGCAAGGCCCATGAAATGAGATGCCGAAGAGTATCAAATTCAGAGCATTGTTTGTTGCTCAATTTGGGCTGCATTTGTTTTGACTACACTACCTATTGTTACTCATATGAGAGCACACCACACTGCTATTATACACCCTCCATTTGATGTTGACCCTATTTTTTTAAATAAAATGTATATTAATTATATATCACTTTTATATATTTAGTACAGTATTATAATTTTTTTGTTTTATTTTATCTTCTGTATTGAAATTGATGTAATAAATTTCTTTATAATTAAACATATTAATTATATTTTAATCCAAATAAATTACTAAAAAATTGACAGTTAATATAGAATGGAAGAATAATTTTTTTATTTTTTTATTATTTTTATCATTTTATATATATTTTTAAATAATTTATTTTAGAGATCTAAGTGTTACGATATTAGCTTGAAATGTGGCAGTCCATGGGTTTGAAGTTATTGGAAGTAAAATTTGACCCAGCTTTTATTTGGCTGTGTCATGTATCATTTTTAAGCTGAATTTTATGGTCAAAAACTCTAAAAAATGTATATTCTTTAGAAAAGAAGTCAGTCAAAAACACAACCCACTTCTCAAATTGTTTTCCACATTTTTTTTGCATTGACATAATTGCCATTTTAGTCCAATGAATTCTTTGTTCTTTCTTTTCTCAGAATTAAAAAGATAAAAATAAAAAAATGATCTCAACTCGTCAAAGTTTCCTTAATTATGTCTCCTGCCATTTAGTCCAATATAGTTTTTCATTCTTGTCGTGTATTTTTCATGAGTCAACTGTTTAAACGTTTTTTAATTTTATCATATTATTAGTCTTTTACTGACGTGTTTTGCATATAAATATTAGCTATTTGATTTATTATTATTTTAAAAAATATGCGTTGCATATGAATTTTATTAATTAAACTCATTATTATATATATTCATTTCTTATTATTAGTCTTCTGATGTAATAAATCTATAATTAAATTATAATTTATCCAAATGATTTCTAAGCTAGACTAATTATTATTCATATAACAAAAGATACAATGATTATTAATATATTAGACTTATTATTATTATATAATAACAAATAAACCTACTACTTAATTTAGAAAAATAATATCATCGAAACAAATTGTGAAAGACAATGATAACAAAAAAAACTTATAAGCGTGAACTAAAATTAGCAAATGGGACGTGAGTTTGCATTTCTTTAAATTTTGTTTAACACTTTTAATAGTTTAAATATTATATTTTATAATCAATATATCTAGAGTTAAATTTTTACAATTAGACTTATATTTAATAAATTATTAATAAAATTTTGTTAGTAGATTAAATTAATAAATCATCTAATTAATCCAATTAATACGATTTTTTTAATAAGTTTATCTGTTATTATGTTTTTAAATTTCCATGTATGTCATGATATTAATAAACTTTTTAATAATTAATTATAACATCCTTTTCATTAATGGGATTAACTATTATTTTTTCCATCAAAATCTCTTCATTAATAAACTAGTATTTTTATTTAAAATCAATTATACTCTTATAAATAAAAGAGTCTTAACGTTTTTTAATTTTATCAAATTGCACTAATAGATCCTTGTGCTTTTAATAATTAATTTTAACATCCTTCTCAAGATGCTAAAATAATTAATTTAAAATTATAACTTGCTAAAGATTCTAAATAAAAATAAAAATTTTACTTTATATTCTAAAATTAATTTAAAATTATAACTTGCTAAAGATTCTAAATAAGAATAAAAAATTTACTTTATATTTTAAAATTAATCATCTATTTGAATATTTAAAATTATAGTTATAGATTATTAAAGGATTGAAAAGTTAAATTTATAGTCTGAATAAATACCTTATATAAAAAGATTTGTAAGATAATTCTTTTAAAAAATTAATCAAGTTAATAATTATTAGATTAAGTCAAAATATACAACGAATTAATAATATATTTTATTCTTTAGATATATAAATAAATTTTAGAAGAATTTAGTGAGGATATTTTGATTTTGATTAATATATATTTTTAACTGAATGATGTAATAATTAAATATTATAAAATGAAAGACGTTAAAATTAATTATCAAAAACTTAAAAATTAACAAAGATAATTTGATAAATTAAAAAGTATTAAAATATTATCCTATTAAGAGTATTTAAATATCTCACTTGAAGTTAATGTCCATTTCTAGTATAATAATGGAAAAGTATAAAGGTTTAACAAAGTCTAAAGACAGATTTGTTATAATAATTATTAAAGATAATAAAAAAAAGTTGCTAATGTAATATTACATAAGTTAATAATATAAAAATAATTAACACAATTTTTATTTTGAATAAATACTTTTTATTTTTTGTGGTTTAATCTAATATAAAACGGTTTCTGTATTTCTTTATTACATTAAGACCTTATTTAGTTTTAATAAAACTAACTATTATTTTATTTAAAAATTTAAAACTAAACTATAATAATTTAAGGATATTAAATAAAAAATAAGTGTTCTTAATACATTTAAATTTTTTGAATTAAAAAACATGCTAAAAGAATAAAAGATATAAATATGTAAGAAATTAAATTTATTATTTTAGTTAGATATTAAAATTATTTTATGCTAAAATAAGATTTTATTCTAATTTTGATAATAAAATTAATTTTAATACTTAATAATAAATTTAAAATTAAATTATTATTTTAAATTACTAATTCAATCTTTAAACTCACATAAAAGAAAGTAATAGTTAATTTTATTAAAACTGAAAAATTTTTAATATAAAAAGAAATATAGAGACCGACACCAAATATTAGGAGTAAATAGAATTTAACACTTTTAGTTTTTGCTTACTCATAATTATAACAATTTGTTAAAGCACAGTTTTTGCTTTCCCTTCTCCTCTAAGACCAAAAATGAAATAAAGTAAAATGTGTTTAATTATTTGAAATTTTTTTTTTAATTTTTTTATTAAAATGTTGATGGGCATTAAAAGTTGATAGTCCTTCCACTCTTAAAAGTAAATTACTTTTCTTAGTTTGTCCCAAATTATAATTTTTTTTTAATTATCGGTTGTAATAATTTATCATTTTATTTAATTTGTATAAATACGTATATGCTTTATACTTTTAAATTAGAATTTTTTATAGAAATTTTAATAAAAATATTTCAAAAAAAAGATAAATATTGTAAATTACTAAAATGACTCCATCTATTAAGCTACATGTGGATTGAAAGTAGCCTATCTTTTTGAAATGGAAAAAATAAAATATTAAAATCCAAATGGCTTACTGGATTTCTCACAATAATTTTTGAAAAAGAAAAAAAATAGAATCTTTCTTCTATAAATCTGCAGTAATAAAAAATGTCATTTTCTTCATAATAACATCTTTTTTCTCTTCAAGAATTTCTTTGGAACTATTTTCCTAACAAATAAACAAATTCCATATAAAAAAAAATCCTCTCTCCGTTTGTGTTTTTCTTTTAATTTCTTTTTGAAATTATTGGTTCAATTTTTCTGTTGTTTTTTCTTTCTTTAGTTTTATATTGGGGCATTGATAAAATAGTAGCAAGGAAAAGGACCTTTTTTATTTTCAATTTAAAGGGTATTTTTGAAAACCAAGTTGTTAAAAATCAACAAACTCTTAATTTTATTTTAATCTTTTAGAAACTTTTGGTGTCATGTCAACATTTTAGTAAGAAATTATTGCTGTTGAGTAATTTTGAAAATAAAAATCTTAAGTTTATAAATTGTGAAAAATTAACTAAAATTATTTAAAAAGTCTAAAACTATTATCTTGTTTTATTATGATTTAAACTATAAATAAAAATAAAAAATAATATACTTAATGTTTAGCTATCGACGGCTCTTAAAAGATAAAAGTTATGAGTTCAAAAGCCCATTTTTACACTAGATAAAAATTTACTTTTATAGCGAATCTAAGGAAATAATTATTTTATTGTATATTTAAAAAAACTCATTAACTAATTAAATTAAAAATAAAAAGAGAAAAGTAATTTATTCAGAAACATAATAAAAAAAAATATATATTAGCTAAAGAGATACCAATTTTACTAAGACCTGCAACGCTGCTCCTTTTTCTATTATGAAAATTCTCATTCTTTCAACTCAAACTCAATTTTCTACCACAAAATCATTCAATAAGAAAATAGAGGGTTTTTTTTTTATTATTATTATTATTGGTTCTGAAAAAGGAATTATATGTAGTGAGAAGACAGACAAAGGTGTCCCTGTTAGGAGAGTAAATAGTGGACGTGGATGCGGTCCAAGAAGCCGTGATGAACGGGGGGGTGATATTAGATAGGCCTAACAACGACAATTTCTCACTAACCCCACAATAAATCAAATGCCAACTGTATCACTGTTGTTGTGTTGTATAATTAAATGAAAGCTACTGTGCTTTAATGCCCACTAAATCGTCACCTCTATTTATATTTTTATGTTTTCTCTGAAACTCATTTATCATCTTTTTTAGCACAATCATCATACTTATTATTATTATTATTAAAAATATTGTTTTCATTTCAAATTATAGTTAATATTTTTCTTTTTTAATTGTTACTTTATTAAAAATTATCAAATATATTCAAAATTTTATAGATGAAATAGTAAGAATATATATATTAATTTAACTAAGCCTCTTAAATTTGAGTTTTGGAATTCGAACTACTTAAAAAAAAAATCATGCTTAATACGCTTTAAATTATTTAATAAAAAGAGTCATGAAATACATCTTTCAGTAATTAACACAGATGTCATCACATGCAACTTTGAAATTGCAGCTTTTGCATAAAGTATAAAAAAGGTATTTTACAGAAATAGTAAGGTAAATTAGTGACACTAATTAAAAAAATAACATTTAAAAATAGATACTTTTAAGACGAAAGGCATAAAAAAGATATGAACAGTTAATTAATCAGTACATAAAAAATACATCAAAGGTTTTTTCTGAAAAATTGACAACAACCATACTCATAAATCTCAATCCAAAATCAACTTCAATAGAAAAATTGTATATATCAATTTAAAATGTATAAATTACTTATAATCCATTAATTTTAACTAATTTCTTTATAAGAGATTAATAGGTAATAGGTGTTAAAGAAAATGGAAAATGTATTTCTTCATGCATGCTTGATTAAGTGTCTCTTGTCCAATTCTATATATTTAACTATTTTTATAAAAGGAACACATTTTAGTTTACATGTGAAAGATATACACATAACTTCTTTCATTCCTTTAAAAAACAATATACATAATGTACATTCATCTTCGTTTGGCATGTCCATTTAACTAGAAGATGACAAGGAATTAAGTGATTTGCAAATGGGGATTGTGATATGCATGTCCATCTGCTTTGAAGTGTATTTGTTGGCAATTTTTCATTTTATTAGAAAAAAATGGAAGTTTGAAAGAGAAGGGTAAATAAGAAAGGCAATACCTGTGTAAATGAAAGAGCAATGTCAAAAGGATATACACTGTGAGTAAAATATGTATACAAATAAAGGACAGTAAAAAGATAAAGTTAAAAAGAAAGTGAAAGGCATAATTTCCTCAAAAGTAATTGACTTTTGAATTGTGCCCTTGAAGTTAAATGGGTTAGGCCAAACTTTAAATTGGATGGCAAAACATCTATTATGAATATGTACTTAAATTTTCTTTTTCTTTTTTTCTTACAGGCAAAAAAAAAAAGACATTTGATTCAGTTGTATTGTTCCATGATAGGATTTAGTGACAGATTCAATGAAAATAGGTATAATTAAATTAAATGTTATACGTAAACTAGTTCTAACCCATATGATTTAAAGATTTGGCAGGCTAATTATCTTAAATGATTCTAAATTCAATATAAATCTTTAATTACAGTCTGTATTATATGTAATCTCAACTTGTAATAATAAGCTATTAATGTGGCTTCTCATAGTCACAAATTAAACTTACAAATCATATATACATATAAAATGTTTATTGTAGGTGGAACTTTAGGGTGATAAAGTAAAGACTCATTAGCATGGTTTACACATGAAAAATGAATTTATGCATGGAGTGATTCATGTTCCTCCATGGATTACATAATGAAAAGATCCCCCCTTTCTAGTAGTTGATTGAATGAACTTCAAATTGTTACTTCTCTCAAAAGGAAAAAGAAAATCAAACACATACATTCCCCTCCTGATCTCTTTGTCTGTTCCCATGAAGAAAGAGGGAAAGTAAGAAAGAAAATAAAAAAAGTTGTTTGTTTGGGGGGATAAAGGTCTCCAAAGGATATTCTTATTTCCTTACTTTTTTTATCACTCAATAAATAATCATGGAATTCAATTGTCTTTCTTCTATCTTATTCTATCCCCCGGTCTAGAATCAACCCTCCCCCCCAAAAAAAAAAAAGAACCAATCTTTTCATGTAGGTCCATCTATATGTGCATATATCTAACCATGAGTCATTTTTAAATGTTGTGATTAATATTAAGCTAAATTGAAGATAAAATGTGTTTTTATAATATAATTCGAGATTAAGAAAAAATGAACCAATTAAAATAGTATAAATTTATGCCGACGCTGTATGAATTTAATACTTTTTGAAAAAAAGAAAAAAAAAATAATATGTGGATATATCCTTATTTAAGTACCTAGCAACCACTTGGTTTTTCCTATCATCTTGAGAAAGACATGACCTAGAAGAGTACCCATCAAGTTTAATTTTCCTCTGAACTTTCCATGTAATTGCTTTGGTCCCCAATCTTGAATTCTAATTTGTCCCCAAATTCTAATACTATAACAATCAACACATGACTTTCATAAGGACCCCATGCCATCTTTCACTTGACAAGTTTTTTTTTTTTTTTTTTAAATGATGATCAAATGTCTTGAATAAATTCCATTTCACTGACTTATATATATAAGCTATAGTTTAAAGAAAAAAAGTCCAAATTGCATATTAAATTCTAGACATGCTTAATTAGTGCATTAAGGCCAATTTTTATATTTTTTTTTTTATTGCATGCAATGCAGCCAACAAGGAAGGATGTGACCCAAGAAGTTTCTAGGCAAGAAATCCTAGATTTAGATTTTTCTCTAGTCAATCAAATTGCAACCACACATTTATTATAACCCTTTTGATAGATTTACATAACTCTTATTTTTTTCTCCCCTTTTCTACTGCCCATTTACACTCTTGAAAGTTGACTAATTGATTTACGCTTTGAAGAGGATCTCCTTCTTCGTCCAATAACAATAATCCCATCTTTCTAATTTAATAGGATATTCCCAAATTAAATTCACCAGCAGCCATTAGAGGACAAGATAACAAAGAAAGAAGAGAGAAAATAAAAAATAATAATAATAAAAGCATTCAATTCAATGGTCTACCATTCATTTGCCTATCAATGCCTAAATATTTTTGGCTTTTAGCTTTATTTTCTCTAATTAATAAATCAAAAAATATCCATTTAACTTAAATTAGAACTATGAGATCATTCCATATGGACCTACTTGCAGTTGCAACTATATTAACTAATATGGTTATGAATAAGGTCTAATTTGGCTCCTATAATGTATCTATAAATGTTAAATTGATCCTTTTTTTAATATTTTATAGATTAGTTTAATGCAAAATTTTTAATTTTTAATTCATTTCATTTTATTTTTACATATGATAGAGCCTATGACGTGTAATTTCCAAATATATATATAATGACACGTGGAAGAATAACACTATTTTATAAGAATTAATGAGGAAAAAATACAAACAAACTTTGAATAATATATAAATTATAGGTAAGGATTAATACGTGAGGGGTTTAAATTAGGAATGGAAGCTGTTTGGAATTTTTAATTTTCTATACGTCAAATTAATGAAAGCCAACTTCAAAATGACAACGAAAATTAAACAGAGCAATTTCATATCCTAATTTCTAACATGAGCTCTATATAATTTTGTTGACCTTTGACTAGACTTCATGCCACCAAATGACTGTCGATTTCACAAAGAAATTTCAGCCCTTTCAACAACATCTACTGTTCTAAATTTCCCACCTCATGCCCACATCATTTATGTCTATCATTATTTCATTTATTATAAGATTAATATGGTATTATTACAAATTAAAAGAAATTATAACGTATATTTGTAAAGACAGGCTTTTATATTATTTAATTCTAATCGGAATTTAAGAATATAAAAGTTTTATAATTTTCAAGATGGTATCGGTATTAATTAAAATTACAAGCAATAAGATTATGGCTTTAAATAATGATATTTTGAAAAAAAAAAAGATTTATTATAGAAAATTATAAACATGTTTATTATGAATTTAGATATAATGTATTTGGGTTGGTCAAGTTTGTAAAAGTATTTATTTTTTAAATTGAGAGATTTTAAGTTTTGATTATTTTTTTATATTAATATGAATTTTTATTTTTATAATGAATATAAAAGAGAAATATGATTTTAAGCTTTAGAAATTAAATAAGAAACAAAAGAATAAGTAATAAGAGAAGCAAATAGCCCCCACCACATGACGGGGGGGTGGTGGCTTTCTAAAATAGCAAGTGCATGTAAGTGATGCGGCAGGGCATTGGAAATTGAATGTGTCACAAAAATTGTGAAGAATGTGGGACAATATTACATTTGAAATACAAAATCAGACATCACGTTTGGAAATTGGAATTAGAATTGGACAATTAAAAAGTTTACCAAATTTTATTTTGTGGACAAAATAACCTGAAATTCCAAGTTCCAAGAAGATCATTTCAGGAACCTGACCTACACTCAGTGACTCTGTCTAAATTCCTTCCCATTTTTAGTTATGGCGTGGCTTGTCGCGTTCCCCCTCATCTCGAGTCTCATAAAAATAAGGCTTAATTTACTTATTGAAGTCACAATTTTTAGAAATTTCTATGATTAAAATATATTAAAAATATAAATTAAAGTAAATAAAACACATCAATGAGACATTAAAATTAATTTATTTTAAAACTAATTATTTTATTTTTAATTATATAGTAATTTCTAATTCTAAAAAAATAGAATATCAATTTTATTGGTAGCATTAATTTATATAATATTTGAATTAATAAATAAATATTGTAATATAATTTTTATATTATTGTACTAATAAGATTTTAAAAAAATTAGAAATATTTAAAAATAATAGTAAATATTAAAAAATTTATTAAATTATATCTATAAATTTAATTTTGTAATCAAAATAATAATAATGGTCGTGCAATATATAAATAAACGACTAGTTTAATTTTAAGTCGGATAAGAGACCAGTCACTTAACACTAAATGAATGTCTAACCACTAAATTAATTAAATCTAAATACTAATTGTAAAATAATGAGTATGCAGAAGTTACAGTATATGAATGCATTTTCTCTTAGTTGTATACGATATCAGTCCATTGAAATCGATTTTTAAGAATTTGACTTTAATACTTCGCTTCAAAGCTTCAGAATTAATATTTATTTTATAGCAGTAAAAAATTTATGTGGTAGATTTAGGAGATTTAGAGATTTTTTTTTTTTTATGAATAAACTATCAAATTTTAGACAAATGACTAATTTGTTACCTAAGCCAAAGTTAAATGATTGTAATGAAATAAAAAAAAATTATGTGACCAAAATGAAATATAATATAAATTGAGTGACTATTGGTATAGTTATTGTTTAAAAAATAAGAGAAAAGAAGTGATCCAAATGATTGAAATGTATCTTTTTCCTTTTAAAATAAATTATAAACAAACATCCCAGATGATTAATTAGTACATCTTGATATAAAGTATAAGAATAAATATCAAAAATCAGAAAATACATGTAAAAATATTTATTTTTAATAATCTTCAATCATATAGACAAAAATATAGATTGTAATTTCGCGGGAAAAATGTTCTACTTGGTAACACTAAACTATATTGACTTTATACGTGTCTTTTGAAGAATTTGATTGTTTGAATGTTATATTAAATCTCTTATTTCTTTTTACTACTACCATAGATAAAGAATTCAACACTACTGTAATGGATGATCATAAAATTTATATAGAAAGAGAACTCAATATTCTCATAAATCATAAAATTTCTAATAAAATTAAAATTATTTATTAAAACTATTTAATATATAATAAAAAGAAACCACAATCGATCTAAAATTGATAGACAATGATAAAAAATAAAACTTTGATGAAGACTAAAAATGAGAGAAAAAGAGGGGAGATGGCTGAAGTTTTCAGCTATTCATGTAACTTGAAATGCATCTTTTCACTTCAAACTTCCATATGAAAACCAACACTGCATGCCTGAACAATACCATATTGATTTGCACCATAAATTTGTTAAATTTTTATAAAACATGAATTTTTATGGGGGTTTATAAAAAATCTTAAGACAATAATATATATATATATATATATATATATATATATATATATATATTAATATTTTTTTGAAAAAATAGGTCTCATTGAAATAATTCATAAAACAAAAAAATTGATCAATTCATTAAAAATTTTGAACCTTTCACTACTGACTATAATTTTAAATAAACTCTAAAGAGTCACATTTTAAGTAAATTATTTTTTATATTTTTTTAAATATATGATGAGAAATAAGATGGCCTTTAATTATCTCGATTTATTTTTCTTTTGAAATATTTACAATAATATTTTGTGGATTTAGGAATTTGACATTTCAAGGATTTGTAATTTGTTTTGTATCAATTCTCTTGAGTTTTAGATGTTGGATTCGTATCTTCATTACCTCTATAGACTTTGAAGTGGTCTAAATCGCGAGACAGCCACTGAAGGTATTATTAATTTTATTTCTTTTCAATTATCAATCAAATGCGATCATACTTCAAATAAGTAACTATGCCACGATAATCTCGGATTAGTGACCTCTTGTGATATTATTTGTATTAGTTTTAAGGCAAATAATTTTATGGTTTAATGTGTTTTTATTTTAGAATCAGTGTTTTGTTTTTGTCATTATAGTATCTTCTAATTATAACAGTTAGTAAATAATGGTTAAATTGCACTACAACATTAGCAAGTATTGATGTAACAGTTAAAAAAATAATAGCTATTATATGTCATGTCAGAATCTTTTAACTGTAATATACAGTTTGACCGCTATTTGCTAATAGTCATATTCATAAAGTACTAAAATGATAAATAATAAATCACATATCCTGAAATAAAAATTTATTAAACTATAAAATAATTTAATGAAATTTTTTCTAATTTCAATAATTTAAATGCTGTGATTTATTTTATATCAATCTAGTATTTGAAAGTATTTACATAAACGTTTCTCGTTTTCTTTTGTAACTTGGAAGTAGATTTGAATTTGAATTCATACATATGTAAACACATTTTTAATATTTATATTTTCTTTTCTTTTTATTTGTAAGTTTGCTAAAGTTTCTTCTTGTTTTCTTGTTTACGAAAAAATAAGAAATAAGTAATGGTTTTAAACACAATTTCAATACTTATTATTTGTTTTTGGTGTTTGATAAAGTTTCTTCTTCACTTTTCTTGTCTATCAGAAAAAAGGAAAAATAGGTAACAGTCGTGTCAATGTTCTTGAAAGAGGAAAGAATGGGTGGAAAAGGAAAAGACAAAGGTGATGATCCTTTTATAAAAGAAGAAAGAATCTGCTGCCATACTTGTTTGATGCACATAAAGAAATTTTATGCTTTTTAAATAAATAAATAAATAAAAAAAGGACTTTTGTCTTATAAGAGAGAGCAAGAAAAATAGTAATATTAGTGGATTTGTAATGGAAAAAATAGTGGCATCCACACCTCATTGCTTCTTTATGGCCCCCCACAATGTCGACCAAAGTTATCTGCTCTTTCTTGGGTTCCTACCCAAAACATCGTTCTAGACTTGCATCTCTGCCCCTCTTCCTTCTCTACCTCCTAATTGCCATCGTTCCTACCCAAACCTTGTTTAACTAAGTATTGATTATGAAATGTCAGTGCTAGATATTTCAACTTATCCTAATCACATTCTCTTGTATTTTTAGATTATTTAAAAAATATTAATTATTAATTTCGTACATATTCTCAATAAAAATATTAAATTTGAACTTCTCCGATAGAATTCACTTTAGAGCTTTATAATCAGATTTCAATAATTGATAAAGAAAATTGGAATAAATATAAAAAGTAGTTTATAGTTTGACTATTTGATAATTTTGATATGTAGTTTTTTTTTTCAAACAAAAAGAAACATGTGGTTAAAAATCGTAAAAAAAAGATATCGATTCACAAAAACTTAGCCATCTTTACTTTTATCAACCATCATTATCATATTTTTGTGTTTAATAATATAGGTTTAACTCAATACATCATTGTTTGACCTTTTAAAAATTGATCTCATCATATCAAAAACTTCTTAAACATCGATTTAACGTCAAATAATGAAATTATGAGTTCTTAAATTCTAATGATATCAAACATATACATAATCAATATGGCTAATCAAAATAAAGATGGTTGAGTCCTTATAAATCGAAACTTTTTAGCAACGGGATACCTTTTTTATTTACAATTTGTAACTATATATCTCTCATTTTCTAAACAAACACATACTGAAAATTGTAACACAATAAAATCATTTGATAATTTTTAATTATCCTAAAAAAAATCTATAGATAAAAAGTGCTATAGAGTATCTCAATTTAAACTTATTTGAACATACTATCTATATTTGCTTTGATGAATGAATATGGATATACCAATATAAATAGGCGAGAAAAGAATATATTAATTCGGTTAAGAATATGCAATAATAATACTTCTAATTATGCAAAATAGGAACCTAAGTTGAAAGTTACAAACACATTGATTCACATTAGCATGTGCCTAACTATGCATCATTCATGCATATCCATTTTCAATTTATCTATAAATTAAACTTCTTAATATTTTTATAACTTTTTAATAAAATTATAATTTTAAAATATAAAATATAAAAGTCGATTGCATGTTACAATATTTATACCAATTCATAAAATATAGTTTTATTAATTATTTATTAAACTAACTGTTATAAAAAAAATGAACTATAATTTAAAATAAAAAAATAAAATTTAACAATTATTTTTCGAAACGACTTCTTTTCAAAAGAAAAGAAAAAGACAAAAAAAAAAAAAAAAAACTAGGAAGAATTCCAATTATTCTTTGAGTTTCCCTCTTCTGAGAATGCAATAAATTAGTTGTATTAATTAAGACATTTTAGGTATTCTAATTTTGGAAATAGGTCAGGCCAAAATCAATAATTCTGATGTGTCCGTAAAATATTTCCGTGTGACAGATGAGGCCCAATAATTATACGACAAGTGTTATAGTATCACTTATTGAGTATGTACAGTCATTATTATGATTATAATTAATAATTAATAATTGCATAAAGTTATGGACAATCTTGGGATCCGACACCAAGTTCCCTAGTTTAAAGGGCGATCCTCATTGCACGGCTGAGATTCGTTTTTTAAATTCGTTAAGGAACGAGGAGGTTAAAGCCACGCACCGTCTTAGATTTCGCTTTTAGTTTTTAATGCACATACTTACTTTTTCTTTCTTTTCTTCTTCTTATCATGAATCATAGTTATTTTTATTTATTTTTTAAATACTACACTTAATTATTAGATAACTGATATATAATTTTAGTATTTATATAAGAAGTAAGTTATATAATATTTATTTTTAAAATTATAATAATTATTTTTAATAAGTGAAAAGTGGAAAGAGAATAATTAATTAGCCATCAAAGTGGGTCCAATTCCATTAGATACAAGTGGAGTGATAGCTCAACTCTACAAGGCAAAGCGACCTTATATTATAAGTCGGCCTAACATATGCTTAATGGGTCCACTTCAAGTCAAAATGTCCTTTTATTTTATTCTTTTTCAGTTTTATTCATTTTTCAGCTTATTGAGTTGTTCTTAATACTATCCATGTCTTTTTAGATCTTTTCTATATATATATATATAAACAAATATAGTAGAGGGTAAGGATTTGTTTGAACTTTTATAATTAATACATGAAAATAATCCATCTAATATTACTGTCTATTTTAATTCTTTTTTTCTTTAATAAAATAGATAAAAATAAAAATAAATATTTATATTACCGTATAAAAAAGTTTTCTTTTATTAGAAATTACAAAAAATATTGAAAATAATAGAAGTAGCGATTAGGTGCAGGACACTGGAAGTAGCGAGGAAGGCAGCCTCCTCAAATTGGAGAAGGCATTGTGAGAGTGAGAGGGAGAGGGAGAGGGGACCTAATTGCCAACCAAAAAAGGGATATAAGCAAATAGAATTTTAGTTGCATTTGAATTTGCCTAATTTAATTATTTTATTTATTTATTAGTGATTAAACCTTTTAATCTCATTTATGGCCCCCACACAAGACATCTCCTCCAAAATTACAACTATTTGTGTCCTCACTATACTTTCTCACCCCTATAAATACCATCCCAATGCCTTCAGCTTTCTTCCAACAAGCACTAATAAAGCATTAAACAAGACACAAGAGAGAGAGACACTTCTTCTATCCTTTCTAGAGAGATCAGGAAAACATTAATTGTTACTATTAGGGAGATGGAGTTTCCAGTTATTAACTTAGAGAAGCTTAATGGTGAGGAGAGAACTGCCACCATGGCTAAGATCAATGATGCCTGTGAGAATTGGGGTTTCTTTGAGGTATATATTATTATCTAAAACACAGAATAGCAGGAAGAAGAAAGAAAGAAAGAAAGAATCTTCATCTTTCTTTTTCTTTTTCTTTCTTCTTTCTCTCTAAATGATCTGATCATTTGGTCTCCATTTTAGCTATTCTAATCATTATCATGAAAAACCATCATTGTTCTTCTTTAAATTACTCTAACTTCTCTGGGTTTCTTTTCTTTCATGTAATTTTGTAGCTTCTCAACCATGGAATTGAGCCTGAGTTCTTGGACAAAGTAGAGAGCTTGACAAAGGGTCACTACAGGAAATGCATGGAGCAGAGATTTAAGGAGATGGTGGCAAGCAAAGGGCTAGAAGCTGTCCAAACTGAGATCAAAGATTTGGATTGGGAAAGCACTTTCTTTCTTCGCCATCTCCCTGAGTCAAACATTGCTGAAATTCCCGATCTCGATGATGAGTACAGGTAAACTTCATATATGGCTTCAATCAAATTTCCTCCAATTTTGGCAACTTCATGTGCTCGTTTCTTTGGAAGTGGACCGCTATTTATGGTTAAGAAAAGGGTCATGATTTTTGGTTCTATTACTCCATTATTTTCTTTCTTGTATAAGAAATTAAAAGAAAAAAACATTTACTTAGTAAAAGCTCCTGGGTATTGTTTCCTTCTGAAGAACAAGATTACTGTTATAATACTGTATGATTATCTCCATCATTACCTTCAGCACATGTCAGTTTATTACCATAATCTATCATGTGCTAACTTAGAAAAGAAAAAAAAAAAATGTTGCAGGAAAGTAATGAAGGAATTTGCAGTGAAGTTGGAGAAATTGGCAGAGGAGCTTCTTGACCTGTTATGTGAGAACCTTGGACTTGAGAAAGGGTACCTGAAAAACACATTTTATGGGTCAAGAGGACCAACCTTTGGGACAAAGGTTAGCAACTACCCACCTTGCCCCAAGCCAGACCTAATTAAGGGACTCAGGGCCCACACGGATGCTGGTGGCATCATTCTACTGTTCCAGGATGATAAGGTCAGTGGTCTTCAGCTTCTTAAAGATGGGCAGTGGATTGATGTGCCTCCTATGCGCCACTCCATTGTTGTCAATCTTGGCGACCAACTTGAGGTAATACCCATTATTCAATTTCATCTAACTACAATAACTGCTAAATCGGTTCCTTTATTGGACTGCTGGGTACTAAGTAAGCATGCTAATTTATGTAATATGGAATAGGTGATTACCAATGGAAAGTACAAGAGTGTGGAGCACCGAGTTGTGGCTCAGACAGACGGAACCAGGATGTCAATAGCTTCATTCTACAACCCAGGAAGTGATGCAGTAATCTACCCAGCACCAGCTTTGTTGGAGAAAGAAGCAGAGGGGAAGAAACAAGCGTACCCAAAATTTGTTTTTGAAGACTACATGAAGCTCTATGCTGGCCTCAAGTTCCAGGCTAAGGAGCCAAGATTTGAAGCCATGAAGGCTGTTGCAACAGCTTAATTAAAGCTTTATTTAGTTAAGTGAAAGAGCAACTGATATGTTATTATTAATTATTTAATTAGAGTGATATTTCTTGAGTCACTAAAAAAAAAAAAAAAAAAAAAGAAAAGCAAGAAGAAAGAAGAAGAAGACATGTGGCTGCTTCTTAAAGAGTCAATATCTTGTTGTAGTGGGTATCAATTTGTTGTGTAGAAAAATGGCCAAAAAATTTGCCATGCTATAATAAAAAGAAATTTACTTTTAATGAATATGTCTTGTCTCTCTTTGTACTTACAACTTCAAGCTCTGCCTTCTAAGATCCATTAAATTTGCCTAACAACAAGTTTTCTCAGTCAACTTTTTTTCTCTTTGAGGTAATTTTCAGAAGATTTTTCTTAATTATTCTGGGCGCGTTATACTGACCGGTTAGAAACACGAAATGTTTAGACAGCAATTCACTGATTGAACTTATTTTCTTTTAAGAACATAAAAGATGTATGCAGTAATCAACAATTTTAAAGAAATCATCATCATCATCAATCTAACAAAATACCACATCAAGTAGTAAGTACTCAAAAGAAGTCCAAGTCAACATCAACTCTCTCTTGTTCTAGTATTCTCTAGAAATTTACTGTGAATTTCTGATTGGGGTCATTTCTGGTGATATTTGCTGTCAGGAATTTATCCGAAAGCCTCTTCCTTTTTGTTCTTTGGGTATGTTTTCTGATTTAGGACCAAATCTTGGTGGCATGTGGCATTTCTCTCTTTTTCAAGCTGCCGCTTACCCGTTTAGTGCTTGTGATTAATGTATTTTCTCAACTCCAGTAACTATGCATCAGCATTGAAGGCAGCTTTTGATTGATTTTCTTTGAAATCGAGATGCTGGAGTGGTGGCTTAGTGTTAGTCAGTATAAAGTTTGTTCAGCAGGTTTACAATCTTCTTCCTGGACTGGAGCAACGACGGTCATGGAAGCACCGATTTAGTATAAAGAAGACTAATCTTGGCAACTCTTTGTATAATTTTTATTCTCTTATAGGCCTGCTTGTATATCCTATTATTGAGGTTTTGGATTTTCTGAATCTTAGACCTTTTTTATTTCACATTTGGTAAGCTTGTTGAGATGATAGATTTTGGGGTGATTGGAATTGCTCCTGGGTATTCAAAAGGTAGTTTGGAAATATTTTATTATTATTTAATATATTACCTTTTTAATTTTTTTATTTTTTTTTTTCTTTTCCGAATATGCTTTTAAGAAAAGTATTCATTTACCTTTTTAAATGATTTTTTATAAATCATTTAAAATGAAAAATAAATTGAAAAGGCATTTTTCCAACATCAGTCCCACACTCACCCTTTATTCTTTTTGCAACTAACTAAGGCTTTCAGTCCTAAATATCAACTTTTCTCTTTTGAAAGAAAATAAAATAAAATATATTTATGTTTCTATATTTATCCGGATTAGTCAATTTAATATTTTAACTTTCAGATTAATATAACATACATCTCAAATTTATTTTTTTTGATATTAAAATATCTTTAACTTTTCATTTAATTTAATATATATCCGAGCTTTATTTTTTTAATAATAATTGTTTAAAGAATATTAAAAAATATTTAAATATTATTTAAAATAAACTCAAATACCTAATAAATTATATCAATAAATATTACATTTTGACAAAAAAAAAAGAATCATCATCATCAATCTCATAAAAAGATTTGGCTAAGTGGAATTTATAATGAAAAGAGAGATTTGTACGGAGATAAAGTGTTTGAATTTTATCTGCACACAGTGATTAGTGGAAAGTCTAGAAGAGACCACCAACCTTGGACCAAAATCATCTCATTTTTATTTTTTTGGGGAATGAAATCATCTGAATATTTGTATAGAGAAAGATGACGGATTAAGATTGGGAATTACAGACAAAACAGCAAAATAATTATTAATTAAGTAACTATAATGACGGCCACTAAAGCATTAGCCCATCACCTAAACCCCATTACTGAGTATCTCATTTAATTTTAACATGAAAAATATCTTCTTTTTTTATTTATTTATTAACAAACAGAATCTAAATTTGATTATATATATAATCAATGTAACTTAACTCCAACAGAAAACGATTAATATTTCGGTTAGTAACTTCCACTCCATTAAAGAATTAAATATTATTATATTAAAATCTTTATCGGTGGCTGCCCAAATTAATGAATTCGAGTTGCAGTACTCTGGATTATCATTTTTAAATAACGCTATGGTCTGCATCAAAACTAGGTGAAATATCTGGAATTTTCGGTTATATATTACTAATTGGGTAGGTTATTAATTAATTAATATTTTAAAATTAGTAAATAGTAAGATTCTTTTTCAGCTTAATTAAGATTTTAAATTTAAATTTTTATATATACATGCAGTTGTGTTAAAATTTTTAAGATAATATTTTATTATCCGTCAATACATTTTCAAATTATATATATATATATAACTTTTTTTTATGGAAGAAAGAATCTTTGATTAAATAGTACTAGTAATAGTGTAAATTGGGTAGGGTATTAATTAATTAATTTTCAAATGGGTATTCGTGTTGTGCTCTGCATCATGCAATGAAGCAGCACATGCATCCCTAAATAGCTGTGACCATTTGAAGAGACAATCCATTATCTCTTTCCTAAGGAAGTAACTATGGCCACACCAACCTTGCCCTATTTATATCCATTAATCTATCTTTAAAAAGAAAGAAAAGGAAAAGCTTTTGTGCTAAAGAATTTATTAATAATGGTTGCTTTCAAGATTTCAAATATGGGGACATGGGATATTCAAACTTACAAAGATTGCATCTACCCTTATATTCTTGTCTTATGACTGTTAATTCTTAATAAAGTAAATAAATAACTAAAATATAGAATCCAACAAATTAGTTTTTCCAAGAGAATAAATCACTATTGTCTGGTTTTTAGGTAATAACCTCCCAACAAGATGAGGACACAAGTCCAAATTATAAAGCATGTTCTTCTTTTTCATTTTTGTTTGTGGCATAGGAACTTGAATCCACAACTTGTGCAAGTGGGGAACCTAATTATTTTTCAGAAGAATTAAGAATAAATATCATTTTAAGCTTTTAATGATAACTCAACCTCAAATGTACTTTAAAATATAATAATAATTAATACAACATATCATAAAAGCGGATGAAAAGAAAGATTTACTAAATTTTCTTCGCATAGCAGCCTCCATGGATTTTATTTGTCCATTTGCTTTATGTGCAAGAAAGATAATATAATAGATAATAACAAAAAATATTTTAAAATTTTAATAAATATATCGATAGCTCTTTCTAACATCTTAAAAATATAAGCATTAAATCGATACCAACTTGATAAATTTTATATACATCCAATTATTCTATAATATAAAAAAAATTAAAACTATCATATCATAATTTATTATCAATACAAATCCACAATTTTCGCCATTGTGTCCAATTGGATAACCTAATTAGCAAATTAGAGAAAGGGGGGCGCATGGTATACTACTAAACAACCAAATCAAACCAACCACCAAGATCTGGTAGAAAATTCTTTGCATTTTTCATTAATCCCTAAGACAATCATTTTGCTTTTTGATAAGGAAATTGGTGGTTAGCATAAGCATTGGCTTCAAAGACGTAATGTGTTGCTGTAAGTGGGCCTTTCCACTAAGAGGTGGGCTACTACTCGGCAAACATTCTTTTGGTTCAGTGTACAATCTCATAAATGGTTTAGTAAACTAGCCAAGTGATGCCATTTATGATTATGTTGCACATCTCAATAATTCATTGTACAAATATTGTGGCCTTCATTGCCAACTTGTTCCTGAACTTGTCGGTCCATCAAGCTCAATTAGGGCAACAATTATAATATATGTCCATTTCTTGGGTTGTAATGGGGCAAGTGTTATACAATAAAAATAAATGTTCTCTTACGTTTACTATAAATATAATACTTATTTAGTGTAAAGGATATAATCTGAAAAGAAATTAAATTAAGAATTTCTATTTTAAAAAATAGACGTTATACCAGCTAGGTAAGTATCTATTTACTCTAAAAAATAAACGCTATACCAGCTTGAGCTAAGCATCTAATGTTTGTTTTAAAATATATTGTTGAGAATTCTTTTCTATCATATACTATTTGGATATTTCTATTTTATTGAATTTTTTTAAATTATAACTAATTTCATAAATTTAATTGTATAAAATCTAAATAAATTTAATTTCAATTATACAACAAATGCAAAACGCTTTTTTATTTATTTAAAGGAACTATAATGTAAAAAAGGAAGAAGTATTGATGAAAAAGAAGAGGAGAGTAAAATGGAACTTTTAAACTTTATTCACAATCTAACCCTTCACTTAAAAAAGAAAATGTAAAGTCAAAGAGCGATGATTATATATTCTGCTTCTATCTCTTACCAAACACTGGACAATATCATGACCATTTTTATTTGTTTAGACAGTTTAATATATAATTAAAAGGTAAATGTTTTTCAGGTAGAGCTTTTAGCTTGTGCAATCACTACTTTTGTCCATAAAACAATTAGGAACAACTCATCCTAATCAAACTGTAAGGTCATATTGAAGTGTCATCTCAATGGCAAGTCTTTTCTTCAAAGAATTAGCTTCACTTCAATTATCCTCAGGAGGGGACCTTCAGCAATCAGCAGCATTGTGATTAGGCTTGAATGCTGTTAAACAACATCTACCAGGAACCCCACATTCAGAATTGTAACATTGGACTTCTTCTCATTCTGGGTCTTTCACATTAAACACTTGCTAGTTATAATGGAAAATAGATATCAAAAATTTCTATGTTTTGTCATTTTTTTATTAAATTTACAGGTTTTTTATTTTTTATTTTTATTGTGTTAAATTATAAAAAAAAAATTATTTTTTTCTCAGAATTATGGTTTTGGTTTTTTTTTTTCTCGATAAAACAACTGAAAAAAAAACACCATGACTTAAAAAAGAAAATTATAAAAACAGTGTTTTTTAAAAAAAATTAAAACATTTATTGATTTTAAAATATTTTTGAAAATTCATTGGATCAGTGTCCTACTTATTTCTATTTGCATTTGGAGTATCATACTTTTGAACATTTGTTGAACTAAACCCAATTGAAATCAATTTTCTGGTATTCTCATCCCCAAGTTTGTTGAACTTCATCTCTTTTCCGATCACTACCCATTAATCACTACCATTTCACGTAATGCGTTCATTGATATGCTGTTTTCAAGTAGAGAAACAAGGCAATTTATCAGTAACTCTTGAGGCTTTGGATTGGTTACTTTGAGATTGAATATATAATCAAACGTCCGTCCGTGGAAGCTAAATGCTTCAAGATTTCTTTATTTATCAAAATACGTAATACACACTAGCATATTTGTTTTTCTTTTCCTTTTTTTTTTTTTCTGTTCCTATATTTGAGTAAGCTACTTACTGCTACTCAAGGCTTATGAGTTCACAAAAAACCCTTCTAACCGCTATGCCTTTCTTTGTAAATCACAGGCCAGCGCAGCGCTACAGAGTAGAAGAGCAATAATTTTGATTCATGTTTGAGAATCCATTGTTCTGTAAAAGACCTTGAAACAGCCTAATCACTATATGAACTTCAAGAAGAAATCAAGATTTGATCTACAGCACTAGTTGTTGTGCACACAGGACATATAAGCCGATTTTATATGCTTCTTATTACCCTTAAAGAAGGAAAGAAAAAGAATAATTCCTTTTGCCGCGGTTATGCATCCAGGAACTCATCACCTTTTCCTATTTATTCCAGAGCAGGACCTATGTATCCCTTGGGATAACAAAGAAAAGCAAAAGCCATTTAGTCCGACTAGTTGATTATCTCTTTGAGCATGAAAATGACATTGGGATATGCTTTAAGGTAGAAACGTCAAACAACTCCATGAACCTTTGATCTGATACCCTAGCCTTCGCTGCTGCAAACCGCTGGTACTCATCAAAGATGGATGTTAGGCACCATCTTTGCAATTTTCTCAAGCAGCCCACGACACAACCTGTCCGATGCTGAAGAAAAGCAAAGCGAATACCAATACATAAATTAGGAGGCACTGTATCTAGAATTGGATATGGAACTTCAATGAAACCGATAGCGCACATACCTTCCCTCGTTTACAGTGTACCAAAACTGGGTGATTCCTCACATCTGCATACAGTATGTCTATGGATGAGTACATGAAGTTCTATCTCAAACTAACAATTTAATCTAGCAAAAGATAGAGTAATGCATTGTAAGGCACATGTATTACCTAAGACAACTTTTAGGGCTTCACGGATCATATCCTCTGGTATGTTTACAAAGGGCTCCTGGATACAGTTTAAAATATCAGTTGCTGATAGTGGACTTTTCCTAAGATGAATAAAGTCAGATAACTGTAAAGAATCAAGAGCTTTCACCACTACTACTTTAATCTAATAGGATCAATAAATAAAGATCTTCCTTATTAAAAAGTTATCCTCCATAATTAAATATTTGAAACAACTAAGCAGATGATAATGGATGCACAATTATCTCATCAGAACTCATAGTCCTCTTTGAACTTCAAGTTGTATATTATTGGGCCAGCTGTGGATCAACAAATCTTATCATTTTTTGTCACATAGTGGCCAGCTTAGTAGCATATTTGTGCTGATGCTAATAAATTGTTTAGCCAAGCCTTATCATTGCTCCATCTCCAATTATATCTTCTATTTACCTAATAACATATTCATGTTTCTGCAGATAATTCTTGCCCAAGTCAAGTCTTGTCCTTGCTATTCCATCTCTAGGTATCTCTTTGTATGTAATTCACAATAATAATCTATTTGCTCCGTCTTTTTCCAACGCATCTATTGGCACAAATTTATTACTTCAATTTAGTCAAAATTCTGCTATGTAGCTTACCTTTTCCCAGACCAACTGCATATGAAATTGCCTATTCTAAGCTGATATTCATTCATCAGCCAATAGAGAAATATAATTCAAAATTAATGGGATCTACATTCTTCAATTCTCCTGCAACTATTAGGCGTATAGTGTCTAGCAGTCATTATCATGATGAGAAGCAAGATTTAGAAAAGTGACAATATGCACTTGATTCATATTTTCTAGTGCTATAAGGGCCATGTTTCTATAATGATGATGAGAGATGTTGACTGGCAGCTTTGAGGACGCCACTTGAGGATTAATAAGCAGTCCATTCAAGCCAATTATTGGAGGAGCATAAGACTATTTCTAGAGTTGCCTTTCAGAACCAGGCTTTGTGATTGGATAATAATATAAACATTCAAGTTAACACTAAGGGAAATCCTCGACATATATGTGATGGAAAGCATGACATGACAGAAATAAACTTAAAATGTGTACGAAGCACGTAGAGAAAAACAATTACATTTATTGCAAAATTATCAGAAGAATATTCATGACAAGAAATCATATTAGAAGAGTAATGAAAAGAAAAACACCACTAAACGGCTTGAAGACAATGCAAATGATAAAATTTTGGTAATGAAAAGCCACAAAAATTAACAGTTGAATGAGTTCGTCCAACTAAATTATGCGAGACAATCCCGATTCAGATTGAATAATGCACTTCATAGAGCTTGCAACTACTCTACAAGAACTATTAGCCAAAAAGCTCCTCATTGCCAATATTATTAGCAAATTAAAATAAAACATCATAACAACTTATTTATTTCATAAAATGCTCCATTTTAGACAGTGCATGATTTAGCAAATTTTTAAAAATGTTGTTAAGTCTATGTTTCCTGTTTCAAAATTCAGGAACTCCATAATAAATACAATGCTTTTTAGAACAAAAAAGAATTGCTGTGATATCACACTAAATCCTCAATGTATTTGAAAGATAAGAAGTTACATTTCGTTCGAGCTATGAAACAGCTAAATCCCATTGGATGTCAACTATTTGGAATAGGCAGTCGAGTTGATATAAAAAGCTCTCAGTTAACAACTAGGATGAGCTACAATCATTGAAAAACCATTAACTCAATTCAATATGTCTAGCTATGACATTATTTTTCAGGTAACAGATGGAAATAGTTATGCTCTTTACCAGATATTGGTCAGAAACACGGAAAAATTCTTGTTGAATCTAGTTTACTTTGACCGAATATAATCCATAAGAGAACATATTGCAGAAATAACTGTGGTTAAATAAGAGAGGAAGATGCCACAAGAACTTTGTACACTGCAAAGATAAAAGCATAAGAATCACGACAATTAACCTCGGTCGAGAAGAAATTCTAAAAATGGTTTCATTTCAATAAATTCAATTATACATGACAGCAATTGATCTTCATGTTTTAGTTGTCCGCATCAAGAAAATACAAGCAGTAGTGCTTCCTCTTTCTTTTTTCATTTCAATCTTAAATATTAAACTTCTCATACAAGTTATTACTGTTTTGTGTCCTAGGCTAATGAAAAATTAAGGCTGTCTAAAGTAGATGCTAAGTTTCAAATCTCACTAATATAGATTCTCCAGCCCAAAATTGAAAATAGAAAAAGGGAAAAAGAAGTTATGAGACAAAAAATAGCAAGAGCGTCTCAAAGGTTAAATTTTAAGTAAAATAAGAAAAATGGAAGTCTAGTAGAGGGAGTAGAAACCCACAAAAGGTATCTTTCACAACAGAAAATGACAAAACAACTGACAATTCTCAACCTTCATATTGGAGAGACATGGGAATCCACCGACTTCAGACAATTCTAAATTGCTATTGAATGTCGTTGAATTAGACAATAGAGTCATTACAAACTCAAAATAGAGAACTTCATGTGTTAATCACTGAGGGGAAAAAGAAAATAGGTCTCATGTGTCAGCAGAATCCAAAGGAATTCTGTCTGCGATTGCTCATATTTTTTATCCAAAAATATTACGTTTTTCCTTTATTTAATACAAAGAGAAAAAAAAACAACGAAAAGCCAGGGCTTTTATTAATATCAACAGTAATAATAATGATAATATAATAATAAGAATAGAGCTATACAAACATGATATGGAACAAGAAAAGCCAGCCCTCAAGTCTTCAACAAAGAGCATCAACACAAACACATTCATGACATTCAATTAAACTAATAAAACTTATAATAATCAGACAAATTTCTCAACTCTCAAATTTTTTTTTTTGCAAAAAAAGAATTATAATAATGCAGCATGATATCATTTAAAAAAAAAAAAAAAAAAAAAAAAGAATTTGCTTAACGAACTTTAACCCCCTAACCAACTTGCCACTTATTGAGTATTAGGGAAAAAAAAGAAGCTTATTCATGTATAAATAGCTAAAATGAGCCCATAAATATTAGTAAGTTTTAGATAATTGGCACTGGATTCGTCTCTAAGACTGGTAAAAACGAAGTCTCCAGTTTGTAAACTAATTGAGTCTAATTTAACAAATAAAAAAAACGAGCTCAACTGACCTTATAACCTTCGATACCGAACTGAAAAAGCGTAATCCCATTGGCCTTGAGGAACTCTGTGTTAAGCTCCGGATAAGGTTCGGGACATAGACATCTACATGTGTATTTATTTATAGGTTAACAGCCAATAACAAAAACACTTAAATTTATATATTATATTACTAATTCTGCATAACATGAACTTACATGATAGAGCGAAGTTCAAGCGTCTGGAGAAACGAGAAATTAGCGGAGTCAGGAAAGCCAGACCTAAATATGCCATTATCAACCATTGAAAAGTTTAACGGTGGAATAAAACTAAGCTCGTCACCGACGACCAGTGGCGGCGGCGGCGGATCACGAAGGTCAACAACGGCAACTTCGATTGTTTTGCACATCTCGTCGTCGTCATCATCAGAGTTGGCGGTTGCGTGGCTGTTGACACTGTGGCGGTTTACTTTCATGAGAAAAAGATTTTCTAGAGAGAGAAGAATGGGCAAAGAAAAATTATAAAGAAGAAGAGAGAGAAAGAAGGAGGAAGGTTGGGAATCACGAGGGATGTTCTGTTAGGTACTGCTTTTTTAACTTTTTGACAGTTGAAAGGAAAGGAAAGGAAAAAAATAAATACAGAGAAAAGAGCGGGGCTGCTAAGTAAAGGTAATTAAAAGAAAAATAATAATCTGGTGGGGCGCTGGTAGTTATGCTGTGGCGGTGGTGGCGGTTGTGATATGGCGGTATTTATAGAGACTTTCTGGAAGGTGGAGACGGCAAGGATTACAGTGCGGTTGTCTGTGTAAAAGTTTCCACGAGCGATACTTTTTCTTCTTTTTTGGTATATTCAAATAATAAAAAATAATATTCTCTCAAAAAATAATAATAAATAGTTGAAATTTTATAACTTTTTAAACAGCACTAGTAAATAATAGATTTTTAGTTGTTACTTTTCTTTTTTAATCAGTAGCTGTTACTTTTACTTCAGTTTGTTTTTATAAATATATTTTTTATTAGTTGATTATTATGCATTAATTTTTATATATTTTATAGAGTTAAAAAAAATAGTAACTAGAAAATTTGAATTATTTGAATCTATATAAATTTAAAGACTCTTTTCATTCAATTTTAATAGATTATCTTTATTTTACATAAAAATATAAAATTAATATAAAATAAAAGAAGAGAAAAGAGAATGAAGTTGTCAAGTGGAGTGTTGCATTGGGCAGGCAGTGATACACGCGTGTTTAATTATGCGTGTCGTGACTAAACTGCGCCTTGAAGAATATTTATTAATGATGTACGTATTTAATCTTAACCTCTCTTTGTGTGTGTGTCTGCAAACGCAAAGTTATTCCACTTGCTTAACCCACCAATAATTGCTGGCTTTTAAACTAAACAATTTTCTCTTTCGTTTCCCAATTTCATTTCCTGCCATGGAAGAACAACTCTCTCTCTCTTTTCACTTTCTTCACTGGAGTTACGGCCCCGGCTTGTCACCGGAATTTCTCACCGGCAGTCCCTTTTTCTTTTTAGTTCTTTATTCTTCATCTTTGGCTTTTTCTTTTTTTCTTTTTTTTCAAAAAAAATTATTTTGGCTTATTCCTTTCAGAGTCTGATCTCTTAAAAGAAAAATAATGATAGAATTAAAAGTGATAAAATATTCAAGAAATTTTGTTTCTTTTTAAATGATTGGATACAAAACTTTAAATTCATAAGAATTAAAATATGAGAAAGAAAAGTTCGGATATATATAAATAATAATATTTTTAAATTTTTATCTTTAGACTTTTTATAAATAGATAATATCTAAAATTATATAATCAAAATAAAACTCTTAGTTTATTCTTATTTTAATAAAAATTTATTTATATTTTTTATTTTAATTTTTATTTGTAACATGAATATTTAAGATCTTTTGAAGAAATAAAATTAAATAATTCAAAGTTAAAATCATATTTATAGATTGTATAATATTAAAATATGTGAATTAAGCTAGAAAGAACTGATCAAGTTTTGTAAAACCTATCTATTAAGAATAATAAGATTTAAGTTTTTAAAAATTATAAAATTTGAGAAATACAAGTTTTGTAAATTTAAATGTTTAAAAGTTTGAATTTTTATAAATATAACAAACTCTTATTAATTTTTACAGTTATTTTTTCCATTATTTTCGTAATGGCTTGTAATTTTACTGTTCGAAAGTTAAAGCATCAACAAATTTATAAAAAAAATAATAATAATTGTTAAGTTTTATCTGAAAAATTAACTTTCGCTCCAACAGTTATTATTATAATTATTTTGTTCTTAAAGATATCATAATTAATATGAAATAAAGAATAACAATATTAAGGTGCAACATTGACATGTTATCCATTATCAGAGTCTATGTAATTAGCAAACATAGCATCGTTAGTTGAAGTTGAAATATATATACCTCAACATATTTATTATATTTTTTATTCTAAAAGATAGTCATATTTTCTATCTTAAATTACAGTCTACTTTTTTTATTATTATTATTAATTGTAAGTAGTTATTAAAAAATATACTTAATTAATAATATAGATATTATCATATAATTAATTTTTATATTTTATAAATTAAAATGATAGTTTTTTCATAAAAATACTCTAAAATGATAAGAATAAAAATTAATAATATCAACCAGAAGCCAGCTATGATCTTAGAATGAAAGCATTTTTGATAGGCTAATTAGTAAAATAGAGAAGCAGCGTGTAGTAAATCGCCTAAACCGTGCGTGTTTGTAAGCAAATTCACCCTGCACTTGGTTCTTTTATCTCCTTATAAGTTGGGGATCGCTATTGTGCTGACCTCCCACACCGACAGTATGCTACTCAACTCATCTTTTAAAAGCATTATATAAACTTTTAAAACATATCTTTTTTTAAAATGACTTAAAATATATTTAATTATTTCTCCAAAAATTATATTTTTGTAAAAAAGTGATATTTTATTTATTTCTTATTTTTTATTAAATAAATAATAGATACATATTTCTAAATAAATTAAGATATAATAAAAAGTTAATTATTTATAATTTAATAAAAATATAAAATATTATAAAGTCACGTTGAGAGTGTGAGCAAGTTAGTAGGAACATCTAATAACAATTACGCTCTTGACTTCTTTTTATCAACTTAAAGTGATTTTTAATTTTATTTTATTTAACATCTAAAGTTATTAAACTCTTAATTAAATCAAAATATATTTTTACTAGTTTATGCACATGATTTTAAAAATATTATTAAATAAATATTAATGTTTAATCAACGAATGAAAAATTGACTCACACTAAGCTAAAAATCAAAACTTTTAATAAAACAAAAAGAAAAGATTCTTTAGCAACCAATTGGGATGAAAACAAAACAAAATAAAGGAATGGATTATTTAAATATTTGAAAGGGGAGGGAATAAACTAAAAGGGAGGGTACATTCCTAAGAATATGCGGAGGGGGGAGAGAGAGAGAGGTGGAAAGGCCATGCGAGGACCGTGCGCCACGTACTATTGCTTTGTCACTTTGTGCGCTGTGCAGAAAGCGCACAAAGTGTACTTAAGCCCTCGAAGCCCCCACGCCACCACAGCCGTTTCCCTCCCTCTTTCCTTCCCTATATGCTAAAACATATCATACTTTCTTTTTCTCCTTCCCATTTTTTAAATATTGCATTTCTGACTAAAAACAAAACAGTAATGGAAACTAAATTATGCCTTTCAAGAAAAAAATGGAAAGTAAATTATTCTTCTTTTACAACAATTTTTTTCTTTTTGGTTAACAGGAAATTAGCTTCTTTTTTTTTTTTTGCTTTATATTATTGCGAGTGGAATCAATTTTAAAATGGGCACTGATGTTTATTTGCCCTCTAAACTTGTGGATAATAGTGAATCATTCCAATGTATTAGTCTATAATGACTTAATTTTTATATGTCTTTATATATTTACTGAATTAAAAATTTATAAATTTTAAATCTATTTACATAAGAAATTTTAATATGTGGTTATTATATAAGACTAAATTTTTTTTATATAAATTGCCAAAAAGGAACAATTTTTATATATATTTAATCTAAATTTTAGTAATTTCATGAGTTAATATAGAAAAAGATTAAAAAAATTAAGCCGTGTAAGTTACAATATTTTAAAATTTACCAATATATTAATATATTTTTGATATTTTACAAATTTATGATAATTAATACTATTTTAAATAGATAACCAGTTAATTATGTATATTATTTAGTTATCAACTAGTGAAATATATTAATTTTATTTATAACATTACTTACTTTATAATTTAATTAGTAATATTTGATAATTATTAAATTTATTTTATATAATATTAATTTATATAAATAATTAAAAAACTTATATAAACTCATCAACCGTCTAAATTAATAAAAATATAAATTAACTAGAAAAATACTGATTATTTATTTAGTGATTAAATATAATACTCTAATAAAACTCATTAAGAGATAGTTATTCTTAATTATAGCTTTATATGGCTAATTATTCTCAAACGCTTACTTTAATAAACATGTGTATCTAGTTTGAGTTAACGATACAGTTGCCTGAAACTCCTAGCACGATCTCAAATTCAAAAATGGAGGCATCGGATATGGGGATAAACTTGGACACCTAATTAGAGCCAAACACCTAAACTGTTTAATTAGTTTTAAACATAAATATTAAATAACCTAAAAACATTTTAAACAAGGAAAATAAATTTGTTACTTTAATTTCTATTAAACTTCAACTCGATTTAAATAAAGTTTAAACTAATTATCTGAATTCAAATTTAAACTATTCAAAATGGAGCACGAATCCGACCTCTTGAAAACTCGATCCCTACGGTGCTGGTTTACGCCCATAATACGGCGCATGGTCACGGTTCTCAAGGAGTGACGTCAGACTCATCATATGTGTACATGGGCTGTCCTCCCATGAGTAGTAGTTGTTGATTTGGGGTGGCGTTCTGCCGAGCTAAGACAACTGTAGAAATTTGTTGGCCTAAGAATTAAACATTAGAGTAATGTAAATATCTCATTAACAAATTAATTTTAATTATTAATATGACTTAATTAAATTAACAATTTTTTTATTTTATTTATATTCTCTTGTCTATCCAACGTCGGATAATGCACAGAGTCTACTTGTCTGTAGCTCACATGGGCGGAGTCCATGCAATTCTCTTGCTGATATAAGCAGACTTATTTTATACCAGCAACACAACTGCACTTAGTAAAGCGTCCAGACTAAATTCCATTGGTAAACAATCAGCATTGCAGAAAGAAAGTGATCACTGCCTCAAAATCGAATTTCAAAAATTAAATTAAAAGTTGAAATGTTTAATTGGAAAAAAAATAGGGAGAGAGAGTGCTGTTGTTGTTGCTGGAAAAGGCAGCCCTATTAGTTGTTGTTCTGTATTTTGAAAGGTTGGTTGGGGAGGACAGGCTGCTTATTGCCTTAGTCATTTTGCAAGGAGACATCCTCAAATATTTATCAGATGACCCTTTCTTCTTTTTTCTTTTTATTATTATTATTATTATTATTATTATTATTATTATTATTTTTAACACTTTGATATAAATAAATTCTATAAAATTTATTTTTAAATTTATAATTTTATGCGTTTCATATAAATAAAATTTGATTAAATTCTGTTAGATTTTGAGAGAATTGCTAAATGAGTTTAAAATATATATATATTTTTTTATTTTTCATCTATTTTCTCTCATGTCTCCGACTCTAAATTAATTATTAAATAAATTTAATATTTAATATATATTATGCTAATAAGCAACTTTATTTGTAAATAAATATTATAAAAACTCAAAAAAATAAATTTGTTATAAGATTTGAATCACACACAATATTAGTACTTTTATTTGTAAGATTGATAGGAGTAAGTTTTAAAGAAATTATACTTTGAGCCAACAGATCAAGGAGAAGATAACTCTACTCTATATTCATAACATATAAATAGAATAAAGTTCAATTTGACCATTAATTTTCTCGTTCGAGCTCAATTTAAACTAAATTTATAGTTTTTTTAGCCTAAATCCTTGTATTTTTTATCACAAATTAACTATAGTTTAGAAGAAAAAAAAAAGAATGAGAGTTACTCTCTCTCAAAAATAACAAAATAATTATAATAATATTTAAAAAATATTTTATAATTTTAATACAATTAATATACTTAAGCAATAAGTAGTTATTACTACTATTATTCTCGCTGAAACAGCTCTTACCTCCATTGTCCTCAACACCACCACCATTGAAACTGTTTTTTTCACCGTCGTTATTAAAAGAAAAAACAGAACGAACACTAAAAGTAGTAGTAATAACTTTTTATTGTATTTTTTAAATATCAAAATAAATTTTTAATTAAACAATTTAATCTAATAAAATAAACTAACATCTTTTATTTTTTATTATATCTACTCTTTTTTAGAATGTGTAATTCACTTTCTATTTTTATAAAAAATAAAATTAATTTGAGCTAAATATATAAAAATTTAGACTAAAATCTATAAACTTAGAAAAAAAATTAAACTCAAACAATAAGCTGAGTGATGAAATTGGAATTTATTCCCATATAAATTGTAACTATCTATACAAATAATAATAACAATAAAAGTGGTATATATATATAAAAAATAAAAGTGGCTGAAATAAAATTTTCGTAACTTATGGCAGGGCATGTGCAAAAAAAGAAAAAAGAAAAAATAATTAGAGCAATATTATAGATTATATATACAACTAATTGACTATTAACAAAGAAGGCAGGAAACAGGCCTCCCGAGTGTCGTGCATCATTCCACACAGGTACACAATATGTTGCCACACCCAAACATTTTTATAACTTAAACCTTTTATATTACAATAAAAAAAAAACCTCAAATTTGAATCCTACGTTCACTGATGAGTAAATATGTCATTGCTGACGTTTCTTACTTTATGTTCATAAATTAACAACGCCGAGTCTAGACTGTGTTTTCTTTATTTATTATCCTACTTTTCAAATAATCATTATTCAATATTTGAATTAATTACATAAAAAATGTGTCATGTGAAAATGAATACTGTAAGTGAAATGTGATAAAATTAAATTTTATTATATTTAAATGTAATCATAAATTGTACTTGGTCTAAAGTCTATGATTATAAAAAAAAATTAATATATATTTTATTGAATTACTAATATTGATATATATTTTCTAATTAATCTCAAAAAAATTGAAAATAAAAAGAAATAATATTGTGAAGCTATTTTTAGTTTGGAGATTTTATATCTTGAATATGAAATTTTAAATTAAAGGGCTTTAATAAATTCAGACACAATATCGATAATCCTTACTTATTTAAAAAATTTAAAATAAAAAATTCAATCTGTAGTAAAATATAAATAAATAATTTATTATCAGTTCTTTATAATTATACACTTTAGTTCAACAAAGATTAATATTTCTTCACAATATAAATTTTATTTAGTTTAAAATGTATGATTGTGAGAATGTTATAATTTAATAGAAATTTAAGTACTAATTTAATTTATGAAATTATGATAAAAAATTAAAAATATAATATATTTTAATATCTTATTATATTATATAAATTAAATTGATGAGATAAGAAAATAACACCATAAAATAAAATATAATATAATATAATTATTTTTTAAATTTTATATATAAATATTATTATATAGAAATATTTTTAAAATATAATTAAAAAATATATTTTATTTTAATAAGGAGTTTATTTTTATTATTATTATATAAAATACATTATAGGGATGTTTGCCGTATTCCAGAGGTGACTGCATTGACAAATTAGGAAAGCCGGCGGTGCTGATCATGCAATAAAAGGATTAATTATAAGAAATCTATAAAGGACGATTACTATAATGACATGAAATGTCAACTTATCATTAAATAATTATATAATATAACCGAAAGTCGCCAACGCAATTAGAGCTTACAATAAAGTTTAATATATATAAATTAGCGGTCCATAACAATTTTAGCGATGTAAAGTGAAAAGCAGTTTGTTAGATTTTGGGTCCATTTATGATTTCCTCTAATGTTTACAACAATATGTAGTTTTTTAATGGCAAGGGGATAGACTATAGTTAATTAGTAATTCAGTATGCCTTTTATATTGTCGATCAATATTTTATTTTTGAGCCAAATCATAAGAAACTGAAGTGTCTTAATTTATTTTACTAGAGTTTAATCTGCATTAATCATGCAACTATAATTAGTTTAATTTAATTTAATTCACTATTTGTTACAAATCCAGTGACATTATTAATATTGTACCTAATAAATATTTAAATTTAGTCTTTTAGTTGTTAAAAATAAGATTTTTAGACTCTGGAAGAAGAAATAGAAACACTGGCTTTGAGAATTAAATTCTCACAGGGGTTTAAATTTCTGATAAATTAATAATAAAATTAATAAAAGTTTATAGGGGTGAGTTTGACATTGTGTTTTTTTAATTTCAATTTTTATTTTGAATAATCTTTTAAGTTTTAAAAATTATTTTTTTAAAGCAAGTGAATTAATATTTTTTTTAAAAACAGATTTGAGAAAAACGGTTTATAAATAAATTAGAAATTTAATATATTAAATCAAAAAATTTAAATTTATTTTTCTAATATCCAATCACGATCCCAAACCCACCCAGAGTATTTAGCATAATAGCTTTTTATTTTCTACCAAAAAATGTTTAGCTATTCTTTTTGAATAGCAGCCTGTAGTTGTAGTTGTTATGTTACTGAAGAACTCCAAAGTTTTAGTTTAAAAATTTTACCAATAGTTTTCAGTTTAAAAATGAATAAATTAATTTTTTTTTTTTATTCTTTTAACAATTATAACTGTTATTTTTTTAAGTTTAATTTATAGTAACTTAATCTAAATCTTTTCTACCAAAAAAGATTGAGACTAAGATCAGTTACATGCCACCTATTCTAGCGGGCAATTTATTTTGGAACAAAATCCAATTTGGCCACAAACTTTATTACTCAGGTTTAATTTAATTTTTCTCAAAATTTATAGATATTTTAACTTAAAATTTTACATATTTAGCTCAAATTGGCTTTATTTTTTTTACAAAAAAAAAAAAATAGTGAGAATTTAGCTTAATTAACAAGGAACCTCTCTGAAAAATGCAAGGATCCCCCTCCGCCGCATGTAGAGGAAGACATGAGTGTTAAATGCCCTCACGTTGTGGAACAGAATAATATTGAGGATGGTGGTGTAACATTTAAAGATAAACTTTTAGAGAATCACATGAATATTGAGGAAGAACTATAGGAAGAGGATGATAGAATTAATTTTGAGCAAGAGGATTTCTGTGTAGTAGGAGATGATGGAATGCCAAAAGCTATGTTCTCGCAAAAGATCAATTAGAGAAGCCCTGGAAAATAGCAGTTGTGGTTCGGTTGTTGGGTAAGAGTATTGGTTACAAAGCTTTGTGCAATTGGCTAGATGTCTTGTGGAGTAAGGATGCGGAATTCTAGGTTATAGATATGGAGAATGACATCTTCTTCGTAAGGTCTGCTCATCCCTCTGACGTTGAATTTGTTCTTATAAGGGGGCCTTGGATGATTATGGGTCACTACCTCATAGTGCAGTCTTAGAATCCTTTGTTTGACAGGGATGATGTGCATGTAAACTCTGTGGTTGTGTAGGTACGTCTCCTCGGTATGCTATTGCACTTCTATCACAAATGTGCTCTCAAGGCAGCGAGTAAGTTTTGCAAGATCTCGGGTATTCTTCTCAAATAATATGCCTCGTGGTCAAGCTAAATAGTCTCAATGTAAGTGCCACATATGGTCTTGGAGTTTACCATGACAAGCCTCTCTTGCACTCTCGTGTTAATAAAAATACATAAGAGGGGTCAAAGTCGTCTTTCTAGTTGGAATGACTCTGGCCTCTCTATTGCTGGCATTAATAATGTCTAATTTATTATTATTATATATAATAAATATATAAAAATAATATCTATATACATGATAAATTATTAGTTTACTTGTTTGATAATTTATAATTGATTTGACTTGATTCACATGAAAGAAAGAGGGAATGAACGATTCTCATTGACGGAGTAATTTCATTCCGATTTTGGTGTAATTCTTTATAATTCAAATACCAGTAATGGAAAACACTGATTCATATTCTCATTTCATCTTATTTTTTCACGAATCAAACCGCTTATATAAATCGACTTAAGAAAATAATTAAATCTTGAAAAAGCTAATACTATTTGAATTTGAATTCACCATAAATAAAAATTCATTACCAACTAAAAGGGGTAGTCTTTTGCTTGTAATTGTGAAATTGGCCACTAATGTCAACTAAAGAAAAAGTCATATGTACAGGAGGAGTAAGCATTATGGGGTGGCTTATTTTTCTTTTGAATAAATGACCACATTTCTCTACTTCCAACGCCCAAGAAAATGAATGAATGCATTATCCAACAAAGTCAGATATAGACACCGTGTTACGAAAACTGTGTGCATGTCTCTATTCGCATGACAATTTCTATTTTTTTTTCCCTTCCAAACCCAGTGTCCATATTGCTCAACAATTTGCATTTATTAATTTTGGCGTATGCCCTTTTTTTTTTCTTTTAAATTGCATAATAAATAAAATGACACATATTTATTAATTTTAAATAATTATTATATATTAATTATTTATATTAAAATATAAATTATATATACATGTCATTCATTTAGCATGTATTTTAATATGCATAATATTATTAATTGTAAGTCAAACTTAACTAATCATTACCTGTGCCTTCTACTATTATTATAATTATTTTGATTATAAATAATAATATAAATTAAAATTATAGATAAAATTTAATATAATTTTTAATATTTAATGATTATTTATGATATTTTAAAAAAATAATAACAAATTAAATTTTTAAATGTCTCTCTTATATATTTTTAATATTTTAAAATTTTATTAATATAATAATATAATAATTATTTATTAATTAATCTTTAGTATTTTATAGATTAATATTATATATACGATTGATATTATTATTTTTTAAGATTAGAAATTATTATATGATTAAGAAATTAATTTATTAGTGAATATAATATTAAAAAATATTATTTTCTAAAATTAGAATTGTTATGTAATTAGAAAACTAGCTTTTAGTTAATATAATACTAAAATATAAATTAAATACTATTTTTGGGATTAAAATATTATTTAATTAAAAATCTAATTTATTAATCACTAAATTAAAATAAAATTATAAAATTATACATAAATTTAAATTTTATATGTCAAAAATAAGTAAAAATATCAAAAAAAAAATTATATATCAAAATATAATAACACATATAAAAAATATTACGTCTCGAAATTTTATATATATATATAGATGCTTTCTTAAATTTAGATCATATATAATCGCAAAAGAAAAGTGTCATCTTTCTATCCAATATTACGTCCCTGTTTTAAAATGGGAAAAGAAGAAGCAAAAAGGGCAATGGGTAAAGTCATTGGAGTACCCCATCAAAGTTTGAAAAGCATGAGTCCTATTAGATCTATGTGGTATGATGTAATGTAATCTCATTGTTTCCCTTTTCTATCTTCATCGTCTTGTTTTGCTCTTAGTCAATGACAATGAGGCTGGCTTTGCCCATGGAAGCCAGTAGGCTTGACCTTTAGTTCCTCTGCATTTTCTGTTTTGCTTGGGTGATATCACTATGGCACCACCATTAATTAATGGAGAAAATTTGAATGGGTTTCGCAGAAAATATGTCAAATGAAACGACAATATTCACTTCATTCTTATGATTTCTTTTCTTCACTGTTTCAGAATGTATTACAATATGTTATTATTGAATGAGCAATATAAAACACATGTGGTTTTCTTCTTGAGATTTAAGAGAAAATAAGCAACATAATATATATATATATATATATATATATATATATATATATATATATATATATATATATAAGATACACATATATAAATTAATAATTTTTTATTTATACGATGGTTTTTTTTTTATCTTCTACTCCACCAGCTGAGCTATCCGATCATTTTTGACGTGCTATTTTTACTTTACGGAATTATTTTTTATTTATATCAATTAAAAATGATAAAAGAAAATGTCTAAAATTTTATCCAGACTCGAAATATTTTATATTTTAAAAAAATAAATATGAAAACAACTTTCTCAAGTAAATTTCAATTCAAATAATATTTTGAATTGTCAATTATTTCATTTTCCGATGGAATGATGGTTTCTTGTTTTACTCAAAGATGTTTATTTTATGTATATTATATTTATTCTAAGACTTATGAAAGAAAAAAAAAGGCAGAATGTGTTGGTGAAAGAATCTAACGAATGAAAAAGATTATACAGTTTGAACCGTTGAGAAAAAGAAATAAGATAGAGAGCCGAGCGGGCACGTATATACTGTGTGTTACATTTACAGAAAACTTAAGCTCCACGTCAAGCACCAAAAGTAAACTAATTAAAGAAAATATATCAATTTTGTTTAATTATTGTTGCACAGTTGAGAAGCAAAATTATTTTGAGGTTTAAGGGATTTAATATAAACCTAAATACTCTCAAAATCAACTAAATAATAGGACCTAAACTCGGGTATGCAACAAAAATCAATCAATTTAAAACTTTTTATTTTCATAAAATAAAAAATTTATAAAACATGTTTACTTACTATTATATAAAAAAAAAATTATTTAGATAATTTTTTATAAATTTGGAATAAATAAAATTAAAACTCTTTATTTTCATTTTAAAATAATTGACTTTTTATATAAAGAAAACATAAAGAAATATGTTAAATTTATTTTTAAAAGTATAATTATAATTTTCATATTAAAAGTAAAATACTTTTTATTTTTATTTTATAAAATAATATAAGTAAATATAAAGTTTTAATTTTTTCATTAAGATTATTTTATAAAGAATTGGCATAATCTTCTATAAGTAAATAGCTCCATAATTAACTTTCCAAAATATTCAAAACTTAATATGACGATTGAGAAATTTGAAAAGCAACTTGAAGTTATTACACTTCTGAAAGTAAAAGTGATGCAAAAGTGGGTAAGATATTTAGCGTTCATTGCTAAATATATAAAAATTTCTTAAAATTTATTTTATTTTTTGCATTTGGCTCTTAACTCAACTTTGATTTAAATAGACCTTTTAATTTTACAGATTGTTAGTCTAAACTCTTCCAATTATAAATATTATGCGTATATATTTTATTCCATCTAAAAAATATATAAATTTAATAAAATAATAATATATTTAAAATATAAAATAAGTAAAAAATAAATTAAACAATAAGTTTTAATCTTTAAACAAAATTCATTTTTTTCCTTGTTACTGTTACTAGTGTTGGCATTGCCTGTAAGCATAAACAGAAGTTTTTAATAGTATAAATATTGAAAGCTTACAAATAGATCATTTTAGTACTTTAAGAATATATATTATATTTTATTTTATGAAGTTAATAAAATAATTTTAATATATAATAAATAATACATATAAATAATAAAATAATTTTTTCATAAAAAATTAATCTAATATGTTTAATCTAATACGGTTAATTTTTACTTAAAAAAGGTTTAAGTATGATAACTCATAAATTTAAATACAAAATTGAATCAAAATTAAGTTAAAAAAAGATTTGGAAGAGGGTGCCCATTAACAAGGAGTATATAACTTAATAAACTCATGGCCGACAACTTCTTTTTCTGAGCTTCCTACATTAATACTTTAACTGGCCAAACTAAGTGGTGATTTGGTTACTTTTTCTATATTTCATGAATGGATAAAGAAAAAAAAAAGTTGAATTTCTTATTGTTTAATAAATATATTCCAATAAGTTGATAATTTAATTATTTATGTGGTGAACTATAAAATATGTATATCTAACATATTTCCTTGCTGGGCCATTCCAAAAATTAGCAAAGGCTGGGTTGAGGGACAGTTCCATTTAGTGGGCTTAGCCCACGGCCTACCTGCTCACTCCCCGTATGGCCTCGAATATAAAAATTTATAGAAGAAATTTCATAGCACACGATTTCTTTTCTCTAAAATTTTATTTTTATAATTTTTTTTTTCAATTTTTTATAATTTTTTTATAATTTTATTTATACAGATATTTATTTTTCCAAAACTTCATCAGAAAAAATATTTAAAAGCATACCTAAAAGATATGGAAAGAATATCATTTTTAATTTGTATTATTATAGATAAGACAAATGAGGTAGATTTATCATTTTTATTTTCTACCTTTATTTTTGGTATTTATGAATTGAATGATATTATATATATTTTATAGCAACTAGTATGTTTTTATGACACGTAGATGCGTTATTCAAATATATATTATAATATACTAGAATACAATTAGTAATACATGAAGGTACAATTAAAATAAAATTAAAAGAATATTTAGCCAATTAAGATAATAATTTTGTGTTTATAGCAACTATTTTAAATTTTTATGATAATAAAAAGATGGATAGAGATTAAGAATGAAAATAATATTATTATAATTTTATTTTAAAAAATAATATCAAAATAATAATATATCAAAAAGATATTACAATGCAGTTTCAAAAAAAAAACCATATAAATAAAATTTTAAGTCATAAAAGATATTTTAAACCGTAAAAATAAGATTTTGCAACCTATTTCCTATATATTTGTAAAAAAAATACGAGTATATAGTTATTTCAACACAGAGTTTCTATTATTATTTATTAAAAATAATAATCTCTTAGAAGTTTTATTTGTATGATAAGTTTTCTAGTTATTTGTATTGTTTAGTTAATTTTGAAATTCTTAGAAATTTTTGAATATTTTTTGCATTTGATTTTACAGACTCCGAGTATTAATTATTATAAAATATTATATTAAAAGGTTAATTAAAAAAGAAATCTTGAATTATTGGAAGCACCATTACAAGAGAGCAACAGCAAATGAGAGATTCCTTCCTATGCATTAGCAGCACCAATTTTGTAATACAATAATATTATAGAGATCGCAAATCCCCACTTGCTATTGGCAGATCTGTAATGCATCCTCCTCTCCATCTCGCCATCTAATTATATTAGAGTTCGTTTGCTATCCTTCTTTTTGTTTTTTCATTTTTTATTTATAGAAAAACTTTAAGAAATTTATAATATTTTTTCTCTTTTTTTTTTCAGAAAAAAAAATAAATCTTCATTCATAAAAATTAATTCATATATTTTCGATATGTATGCATATTACAATTACAACTACAAAAAATATATAAAAAAAATTATCAGATTTCTTTAGATCTGTTTATAAAATTTCAATATCGATAAATACCACTCAATTAATTTTTATTTTTTATTTTTTAATAATATGGTACATACAAATAATTATTTATTTAAACTTTCATGTTGGAAGACCGAAAATACCCCCACATTCACGATGAGACTGAAAACACTTTCATATATAATGATCTATAAATCCCAAATTAATATAAAGAAACTAAACATAAACAATTAACGAAAAAGAAACTAAAAAAGAAGGGTGGCCACCATCAATATTCACTAATACTGAAGGCAGCCAAAGGAAATTGTGGAAGAGATACAAATATGTAGAAAAAATTAAACACAGTTGATTTTCTTTTTTTAATATATATTTTTATTTAATTTATATAAAAAATGTAATGAGAAGAAAAAGAATAAAAGAAGAGAAGATTGGAGAAAAAATAGGAATGCAAAATATAAGAGTATACAAAGATAAAAATAATAGAAAATAAAAATTTAAAAAACAACATCCAGTGATTTATTGAAATAGGATTTTATTTTTAAAATACTATGTAAAAGAAGATAAATAAAAATAACTCTAACAGACATATTTTATTTCTTTATTATAAGTAAATATATACAATAATAACAATAACAAACACCTCCTTAATTTTCTTGGATACACATGATAATTGCTGAGGGTCAAGTCTTTGAACATGAATTCTCGCCTCAAATCAACCTCTTTCCCACAAATTGGACTTAATTTCAGGAATTAAAATAGGGTTGCCAACTCAAAGGAGCTCTTAATGATAAATTGGAACAGGCAAATTGAACTTGATTTCAACAATTCAAATAAGATATTGAGGAATTTAATTAGGCATGATAATTTGGAACAGGCAAATTGAGCTTAAATTCAAGAATTCAAATAGTATATTGGGGAATTTACTTAGCCAGCTTAAAGAAGCTCTTGATGATAAATTCCATATGAACATAATCTTGAAGCACTTGAAGAATTTTCATGAAAAAGTTTGATTTTGAGATAATTAATTATTACAGTTTTTCATAAACACTTAGTTTAAGTTTTCATTATTTTTTTAAGATCTAAGGTACTTTTTAAGAAGTGGAGACTGATGACCAATCTTCTTCCTACTTGAAAAAATTCTGGATCTAGAGGGAGCTTTAATTTTCAGTATTGTTTTATATCTTTCTATTTAATACCATGATCATTGGGTTAAATATGTTAGACTAGTTTTCATAAGTGTTTAGTTTAGTTTTTTCATTTTTGTATGAACCTTGTTATTTATTTATTTAATGAATAATTTCCTTACCTTCATATCTTTATTAGTTTCAGTTTCAGTTATTATTGTTAGTTAACCATCATATTAATTTAGCAACAATAATTGTTATGAAGATTTTTAGGTTTAAAAATATTAGAAACATCATCTTTACTTTAATCTATGTTGGTATAAGAAACCTGGATTACATCATTAGCTTGAGCGATTTAGGGAAAAAGACACATCACTATCTTATTCATTAGATATATACTTAAAGTAAAATAAAGAGATTACTAAATAAATGGCTAGACTAAATACTATTTTTAGCATATAGTTTTAGATCATAAGCATTTGCATTTGCATTGCATATTTACTTTATGAATATTACTCTATCAACATGCTAATTTAGAGTGTTTAGATTTACTTTTATTGTTTTGTGTTGATAATTAGTCTTTATAATAAGTGGCCTCATAGTTCCTTAAGAGATCGACCTCGTAGTAAACTTATTTTTACTATAGGAACGGTTCGTGCACTTGTGAGTACTAAAAAAGACACATCACGTATATACTTAAAAAAGTTTTTTTACACTTGGAAGTCAAATTTAAATGGCAAGAATATTTATTTGTATGAGTGAAATGTTTCACGTTCGAGTTTGTCTCTTCATATTCACTTTTACAATTTGTGTAAAAGAATGACCACCATGTTGTGTAGTTTATGTCTCATTAATCTCTTAAAAACAAAAAAGATGTCGGTATCTTCTTTTATAGAAAAATATAAAAAAAAAAAAAAAATTATCTAACGGCCGTAAAAATTAAATCATCTATATAATAATAGAGCATATCATCCGTTTCAGATTTCCTAACTGTTGCATATAATTCAAAATATGGGCCCAAAAAATAATTAAACATTACCCTAAATTATTTAATGGCAGTAGGCGCTGGGTTCACTCATATGATAGGCATTGATTTGATTGGGGCACACTTTTCTGTATATGTAATCGTTAAATTGAGCCAAAAGTATCTAACAAGATACTAGAGAAAATCATGCACATATAGACAAACATATATTAATTTCATTATCTTTTCGGTGTATTTTATAAATCTTTTTAATATTAAATCATAATATATATAAAATTGCGAAAAATAGAGATAAATAAATTTACTGAAATATCTAACTGATTATTTAATTAATTATCTTAATATAATTATTTATTTAAATTTATTAATAAATAATATTACTAAATCATCAATTATATATGTAATTCTAAAAGTCTAACTATTAGAAGTTTTAATATCAATTATGTTGTTTCTATAATATCAATTATAGGGAAAAGGACAAATAAATTTAGCAATGTTTGTGCCAATATTCTTATAACAACGAGTTAAAGAATGAGTTAATTTAGTCATTAATAGGTACAATCTAATTAGTAATATTATCTAGATTTAATAATAGTGTTTTAATCAAATAGCATTAGCGTTAATTGAATAAGTAAATATTTTTAATTTTTTATTAAGTAAAAATTATTTATAGGATTAGAAATTTTTTAACTAAAATTTTAACTTTATTATTTTTTCGCCTCATTTTGATTTTTTTAATCCAACCTAAAACATAGTTTATCTTTTTAATTATTAATTTAATAGCTAAATATCAACAAAGAAAAAGTATGTATTAGAGTGTGATTCATCTAATTCGGAAAAAAGTGTAATAAGAGTATTAAAAAAATATGACAAATTAATGATTTTAACCTAAAATTTATTCTTAATAATTTATGAGTAAAATGAGAGTGGCCTGTCAAATTTATTTAACGGAGATAAAGAAAAAAAAGTTTTATTAAGAATTTATTTTAATAGATTTGTTATTTACAAATTAATTATTATCTAAAAATATTTATAGAATTAGGACCTATAATCTAAATTCTTATTTAATTTTATTAAATTAATTAATTAAAAAAGAACAAGTTCAAATATTGATATTCATATATAATATACATGAGTAAAAACCCAGTATGTATAAAAGTGAAAAAAAGAAGGAAGATAAGTAAATTTATCGAAAGAATCTTATAATTAGCATTGCTAAAATTAATTGATTTAATTTGTGTTACTATTTTATTATAATTTAATTGAAAATATAATAAATAATATTAGTACAGAGAAGTTGCTGATAGAGATAGGAGACTGATAATGAAAGTGTTTGATGCAAACTAAATATAATTTAAAGTAAAGCTAAGAAAAAATAAAAAGATAAAGGAAAAAATAAAAAGGGTGGAATTGTAAAAACTTGTTTTTCTTTTTTCAAAACTCTCTACCATTCTCTTTTTTTTTTTTTTTTGTCGTATTTAGCTTAGGGCATCATAAATAAATTTGTGATATATAAATAATTAGGTGTTGACTCTATATTTGAATTAATATTATATGATCACGTATATTTTATTTTAAAATTTAATAGATGTAAAAATGTAATATTTTTATATCATTTTCTTTTAAAATAATAAATAGTTAATTACATATGATCCAAAAAAATTTATAAATATAGCGAGTTACATGCAATATTTAAATGTGTATTATTTTATATTAAGTAAATAATTTACTTTACTACGTGAATAATAAGTAGTTAGAACATAGAAGAATTAAATTAATTATTTAAATAAAAAAATCAATAGTTATGTGATGCACTAAAGGAATTAAATTAAAACTTACAAAGAAGAAATACGTAATATTTAAATTATAGTGATATCAACTAATTTCATTAAATTCGTTAATTATTTAAAATATGATCATTCAATACATAATTTTAGAATATAGAAGAATAAAGAAAAACTAAAAATATTTTAAACTAATAATAGTAAGTGTGAGTCGAGCGGCCCTGTTTTGGGGATACACGTCTTGCTTTTACTGCTATATCGGGGAATGTATTTATGTTATTTTAGTATTAATAATTTTTAATTTAAATATAATAACTATTTCATTTAAATATATAAATAATAATGAGTCAATATATTAAAATTTATGTGCATGAAAAACTAGATAGTCTTAAAAGAATTTCTTTTCTTGAAATGTAAGTATTCTCACGTCCAAGTTACCAATCCGATAATAAAATTTGAATATAACATTCACTAACTCTAACCTTTTTTTATAATCTTTTTAAATATAAATATTACATTATAAAAATTAATAACTACATGTAATATTAAAAATAAAATAAATATCAAATATCAAAATGTATATATAAAAAATATTATAAAATATATACAAAGAAAAAAATCTACTTATAACAATCATATATTGATGGCGCAATATATTGCAATTATACAAGAAGTATGTTCCATTCAGTAGCAATAAGCCATGTATCGACTTACAACACCAATTGAACGTCGTATTGAATTTCTTCATTTTCTTTACTATTTTCATTTAGAAAAAACTTCACAATTCCATCACGACTTGAATAAAAGGATAACTCAACGCTACTATAATAAAATTTTATAAATTATTAAAACTAACTAAAATTTAATTATTAATATTAACTAATATAAAATAAGAAAAAAATAATTATTAACAATTTAAAAGTGATTATTAGGGGACCAAAAAAATAATATTATTATGATAAGTAAGAAGTAATAAGATAGAAAAAAGAAAAAGGGCTAGGTTTTTTCTGGTTTAGAATTAGTAAATTAATAGGTATTGGTAACTTTTTCAAATTGGTTTTCTACAAGATTTTAACACATTGAATGGTTACATTAATGGATCCTGTCTTTAGGGCCAAACATTACCCTAGAAGTAAGGTTGGTAGGATCTGCCAGCTTGCCATTATATAATTATTCGCATAATATGAGCATGCTTGTACAATCCCATAATTTTTCCTAAATAAAATGATTTTTTAAATATTTTCTGTTAGAAAATTTATCTATATATACAAGATGTAAATTTGCAAAGATATTTTGATTAATATATGTTTAATTATTTAAAATTAATAAATATATTATTTAATTTTCTATTACTTAATGAAATAGGTAATGACATACACAGAGAGTGTACAAGCAATTTTCATTGACAGAAAGAGGCAAGGCAAACATTCACTGGACTTGTTCAGAGTAACCAAAGGCTCATGCATTTACACTGCATTAGTGAAAAAAGAAAAGAAAACAAGTAAAAAAGAAAAAGAAAAAAACAGAAAGGAAGAAGTGAGTAATAAATAAGAGGACCATATGAGATTGACTAGACAATGCAGAGAGAGCAGTGAATAATAATTACATACGACATGAGAATTAGGGCATTGTGATTCTGTTTTGTAGGAATTCAGAACAATGACAAACAGAGACAAAAAGGAAAAGGGCTGCACAATGGATACAGATACTACAACATTAAACTTGTAAGAAACCAAAAAAACAAAAAAAAACATAGCCCTTTTCTTGTTAAATTTCTAGGGTCCTGTTTATGTTATTTCTCTTTCCTGCTGTGTTTTTTTTTTTTTTATAATTTGTTTCCCCTCTCTTCTCTTATGCAGTGGAGATAGAGGGAGAGAGAGAGTGATATGGGTTTTTTTCTTCTGCTGCATTTAAGGCGTTTGCTTAATTAGGAATAGATGGTGTGCAGAGGTAGTATCTTCAGTGGTCAAAGGGCCAATTGCTTAGCCTCTGTGTTATTATGATTATGAGCACTTGTTAAATGCACCACCCCTTCCTTCCTTCCTCTCTTACACTGCTCCTACATCAATTCTATTTTTACTTTTTTTCTTTTTTTTTTGTTTCAAGTTGGATATGCCATGATGACAGGAAGAGAGAGGGAGAGAATTACTGCATTAGGGCAAAACTTTGACTTGCACCCTTTACAGGGGACCACTATATATATATATATATATATATATATATATAATATGCAATAGAACTTCACATAAATCATAAGCAGCTCATATATTGTACCATCAGATTTTTGCCCTCTCTGTTTATTTTTTCAGAAAAACTATGCTCTTTCAGCAAAATGAACTTATTACTTGGGTGGTTGAACCTAATCATAATAGAGTACTGAGTAAATATTATATGGATTGAGAATGAGAATCTCCTCTTGAATATCTGTACTTAATCTGTTAAATTTCTTGCAAGCACCAGCGTTAAATTTATTCTTTAGTTTGCTACTACAAATTTACAAACCAAAATTAAGTACCCAAAAACTCATAGTGCACTCTATTACAGTATCATAAAGATATTTCTTTTCTTTCTTTCTTTCTTTTTGTTGGGACTCACCTTTCAGTTCAAAGCTTTTTGAAAAAGCAAAAAAAAAAAAAAAAAAAAAAGAAGTATTAGGGTTTAAATTCTCATACTCACATGACTGTTGAAAATGCATTAGATCATTGGACAAATAGCACAACTACTAGTTAAAGAAATGTAAAAAAGAAAAAGGTTGTTTTGACTTCTGTATGCAAGAATATTTTCAAGAAGCCCTAATGGTTATTGCAAACAGGGAAAAAAATCTTGCCCCAGCCTGGAAATGAATAAGTTTGCTATGGATATCAATTCAAGAGACAAATTGCTATTATTCTTACTGTCTCTTTCTTTACAGAAAATGACACATCAATCCCATCTGTTTTTGAAACACCCAATTGTACCCTCGGCCTTTATTTCATGCTGAAACCTCATTTTCATCTGTATATATAAATAGGACCATCCATATGACATTCCTTATCTTTCTTTCATAACACAAAGGTCAAACCTCAACATGACCTCTTGTTATCTTCCTTGTTCTCTGGTTTCAACCATGGCTCTCCAAGTTGCTAAGAAACCTGTGTTTGGAGCCATGGTCATTGACTTTGGTCTATGTCATACAGCAACAAACTCCAGTAATTTAATGTTGTAGAGGGCATGGCGGTATCTCTCCTGAGCTTATCCTTCTTATTTCTTCTTCCTCCTTCTTCCAACTATACAAAGGCGGCTCAAGTTTTCTTGACCTTGCAAGTCCGAGAAACTGACATTTCTAGTCAAAGTCGTCTTTTCCATTCTTCAAGAGGACCCAAAAATGAAAAACCTATCTTGAATTCTGGAAGTTCTTCCTCCCTTTCTATCCCTCCTGAGCTATATCCTTGACATCGAGCACTTTTAGGTGTGTTCTCATGTTGTATATGTCGAAGTAGTTTTCATTCTTATGTTTCTTGTTTTCTTGTTTTTAATTTGTTGAAGAATACGTTGTATATACAATACATGTATGAAGCAGACATAGCTTGTATGGATACCTTAACCAGTTTGTTGTACAATGCTATTTTGGTTAACATATTTTTATTCTTCATTGTCAGTATCTAAAATTATGTAATGGAGATGCAAACTAAAATAGAGAAAATATAGTAACTTTTTAAGTGACATTTCGTACCCACCAAAATTTGGAGAAGTGGTGTTTTCCTGATGCGGCATTTGTACCATTTTTTTCATGTCTTCACTTCACTTTCAGGATTTAATTATCATCTAAAGCTATAAAGTTCACGAAGGAGAAAAAGGTCCGATTTTTTCTGTTTTAGGAACTCGACGAGCCACACTGAAATGGATTAGATTAGATTTGTATTTTAGGGTTCTGCATTAGAGTTTCGTGACTGTAATATCACGTGACCTTTGTTAATAAGAACTAAAGGCTACACATGACACATATTTGCAAGCAGGAGGTTCACTTTTCTTTCCTTATGGATGGTGCATGTTTTCATTTATAATAGATGATTAATATATATATTTATTAATTTTAAATAATAAAATATATATCAATTATTTAATATCAAAATATATAAAACATATGTTACTATCCTGTTAGCTATATATATATTAAATTAGATAAGAATTTTTCCTCAAATAAAAGAGAATTCCATCCATCAGTGCACGTGCTACTCTTACTCTCCATACCAAAATGGAAAAGTTACTTCTCCTCTCTGGTATTCTATTATAGAAACATACAATTTTTATTGTGTATTTTACAAGCTAATAGAAATAAGTTTAAAGGTAAGTTAAATTTCCTGTACGGATAAACCCTGCTGTCTGCATCATTTTAAATGTTCCTAAGAAAAAGTTCATCAATGCCAACTACATTATAAACAGTCTTGCCAGAAAACTTGCAACAGCTCATAACTTTTATGCTAAAGCCCTTCATATATCAGCCCAATTATAAGTTCTCCCATATGAAGCTGGGGAGCAACTGTGAAACGTTTCTCACAATTGCCAATTCCTCTTGGGTCGAGCTTTGATGTTTTGAGCAAGACACTGGTCAGATATGTGACAAAATCCATTAACGAGTCTGTAGATATGAAAGGTAGAAAAGCCCATAGTTTTTCAGAGATCAAAGTATTTCAGATTGTAAGGTGCCGAAGCAAGACTAGAATCCGACTTCCCTGAAATTCATACCTACTATATATAGAATTTTGAGTGCAATAGCAAACATGTGACTACATTTGATGCGAAAAAGCTTGTACTATTATCAGCCGGAAAAAAGAAGAAAAGAAGAAAGGAATTGAAGAACCACAGGCTCCCTAACCGCCCAATTGACATTTCAATGATATATACAAGACAAAAACCCAATCACCTATATAATACACCACTAGGTACTTTCAACACATTCATTTCATTTTTCTTTCTCTTGTTTTCTTTTTTCTCTTCTACTTTTTATCATTTACTTAAGCTGCAAGAACTAATACTTTTATTGTACCCTGGCTATTTGCTGTTAGCATTGTCGGACTATCACTCTTCCAGCAGACAGCACTAATGAAGTACGATCCTGCATCCTCATCAGCATCGTCCATTTCCGGTGAACCAAATCTATGCCATGTCACAGGTCTTGAAATTTCCTGAAAGTAAATTTAAAGAACTTCACTTGAATTATCTTGTAAAAGGAGAACTTGTGAATGTGTAGAGGTCAAAGTTGTGTGTAGCTAACCTTGTGGTAGACATACACTTCATTTGTTTCACTCCCACATGCAATGTAATCACGATTGACAGATAGACCCACAAAATTTTTCTCATTTGTGTGGCCTCTGAATGTACGAACCTGAAACATCAGAAACATAAAGCAAATCAACAGGGTTATTAACTTCTTCCAAATGTATTATTTGAGACAAAAAGAGTATAAATGATGCTGATGAAACTCCAGATTAACCACCATAAAAAAGGTAAAAGAATAATGATAATAAATCCCCTTACTAGGGTGTTAAGAACATAATAGCAGAATAAGACAGGTTCAGAATATCCTTTGTAGTCTTGTTCTCAATTTCATGCACCATCTTACATTTAGTTCTTTTTTAATAAAAAAATCGTTATTTCCTAAAAATTGTCTTGCATATTCTTCTTTTTATGAAAAAAAAATATGAAAAACTATGAAATAGAAAAAGAAAAAAGAAAAAAATCAGAATGGAATAGAAAAGTCTCCATTATCTAATGGATGGGAAAGAGGTCTTCTAAACCGTTGGTATAGGTTCAAATCCTATTGGACACAATTTCTTTTCATATAATATAATAATCTATATACAGATTTTATATAGAATATAAAATAAAATTATTATTTAACATCAAAATCTGAAAATTGAAAAGTCTGCTTCAATATTATTCAGTTATTTGAGAGCTATAGGATGCATAATGCTGGTCATTTGGGGCTAAGACATAATATCAAGCATAAAAATATAGAAATGCCCATCCAATCTGCTTCCTCAAACATATTACTTACAGGCAGATTCTCCTTCACATCCCATAATCGTAAAGTACTGTCTGTAGACGCCGAAGCAAGCTCACTGTTAGACAAGAATTTGACATATGATACTGCTTTCCTATGCCCACTGAATACATGGAGCGGATGGCTAACATTTCTCAAGTCATAGTAATGGATATGGTGGTCTGCTGAACCAACCTGCAGAAAAGGTGAGAAGAATTTTCACTTTAGGGCTACATGTACTACACTAAAATCTTGCCATAACATTGGGTGAGGCCACATGTTATCAAGGTCTTAATGATGATATATGATAAGTTATACTAATGAAAATTCACATCAAATACAGTTGATCAAACCAACATTGCCTTTCAATATGGCATCATGTATGTACTTCCTCCTTGAGTTTCTATAGTTCTATAGCTACCAGGCCCATCTAACTCCATTACAGGTTCTACAAAGGATGGGCAAAACCAAAGAGTGCATTCCCAATCACCAAACAAACCCAAATGAGGACTCCAGAGAGGATAACATCTTGTTTCTATGCTTAGAGTTTACTCAGAGCATCAGAGCTAAGTGTTAACTCTTAGGCACAGTAGCCTATCAAATCATTTTACAAGCAATACAAGGTACAGGATTAAGTTGGCTTCCCAGAAGGCAAGTTAATGTTATACAGTGAATCCATAATGTTACTGAGAGAACATACCGCAATGTAATTGCTAGATCCAGGATTATACTTGACACAACAAATATTTGCTTTCATGTCAATGTTGAGAACACTAGCTTCCTGATTCGTGCACCAAACTTTGACCTGATTATTTCATAAAGCAAAGGCACAAATATAGTCAGCTAAAATGGACTGGCCAAATGCTGAAAAGAAAAAAAAAAAAAAAAAAAAGAAAAAGAAAAAAGAAAAAGAAGCACAGAGAGAGTGGTATGAAGCTACAACTAGACATGTGCCACAATCAAAATATTTGCTAAAGATTCCACTCTAACAAAATGGATTTGCATAGTTATCTTGAAAATATACAAAGACATAATTACATACTTTCTATATTCACCAACCCTTCAAATCCATTTAATTAATGCAAACAAAAATCACATATCCAAACACTCTAAATTCATCATGATAACAGGGTTAGACATGTTCAACAGTGATAATGATACCAGGATTACAAATTTACATGACTGAATTGGTGTTATACAAAAACCATATTTTCCATATATTTCTTATGTAATAGAGAGGGGGAAAAAAAGAAAAAGGAAAACTGAAACTCCATAATTTCACATAGAAGAGAAGCAGGTCAGCATTGCTAGTAAGCCCAGTATGACTTTCCCAGCAGCAATAGATTGGCAGTCATATTTTGTCCAGTGCTTTCAGATTTGATTTGTAACTCGCGTAGGCATTTCACAGAGTTCACAAACACTGAGCAAGAGGCATACCACTTGAAAGTAATATTATTTATAACAGCTATTGGGGTGAAAAAAAAAAAAAAAGAAGAAGCAAGTATGACAGCCATAGGGGACAAGCATAAGTAACCCAACCTTAGGCCAAAACCACACAAAAATTCCAGCACTGCAGAATATATGGTAAAGCAGATATAACACCAGCACCATCGGTTATTAATATCATGCCTTTTCAAGTAACTAAGAAGGTGACTTAGTTGAAGATAAAAAAGAAATTTTACCATACCTTACAATCATCACTGCCCGATACAAGCATTGAGGGCTCTGTACGAGAAAAATCAACACTCCATGCACGTTTTTCATGCTCTTCATATTCCATCACACTCTGCAGAAAGGGTTATGCATGATTTAAAACAAACTGTGAAAACATATCCAAAAGCTATATATTTGGATGTATAGAACAGAATTGGAAAAAAATTTAAATGAATACAAAGGAACAACTTAAAAGAACCATGATAATTCAATCAGTACCTGCCTGGTTGTCACGTCCCAAACAGTAACTATTCCTTCATAATCACTACTAGCTATCTGATTCTTAGCATACTTGTTCCAACTCAAGCAACTAAGTTTAGAACGTGTTGACATCTCCTCAACAGGGCAATGCACATCTGCAGGGTCATTCAGAACCTGGCAAGCAATAGCATAGACAAAGATAAAGAAACATCTGAAAAAAATAAAAGAATCATATTTATCCTTTCACTAAACCCACCATATGCACATCCAAGAAAACAATGAAATCAAAGAGTTTTGAGAGAAAGTAAAGCTAGACTATTCTCTATTTGATGATGGTACCTAAGAAATGGGCTTGGGTAGAACTCATTCACAAAAGCTAGCTCAAAGAAAGAGGGTGTCCAATCCACTTATATACATTATAACAGCCCAGTAACCAAGCGATGTGAGGTAAATACAACTTCTAACACCCTCCCTCACGCTTAGCGTGACATGCAAAGGGCTGAGTCCAAACCCATCATCGCAGACAAAAGGGCAGCTCTAATACCATGATAAATGTGATTGGGTAGAACTCATTTTCAAAAGCTAGCTCAAAAGAAGAGGGTGCCCAATTCACTTATATACACTATAACAGCCCAGTAACAAATAGATGTGGGATAAATACAACTTCTAACAGTACCAATCATATTTTACTTCAAGGTATTGGGGGATGACAATTAAAGTGTATGAAAATATCAGTCCAACAGTTGGCCAAGACTTCTGTCTTTGTATTTTATGCATCATCCAGTATAAAGTGTGATAAAGTAAAAGGAATTGAAATTAATATCTTACTGTGGAGAAGTCAAAAACTTTGATTCTCCTCGAGACTCCAGCAGTAGCAAACAATTCATCATCTCGGTCAAATTCTATGCTGCAATCCAACATTTCGAGCAGATGAGCAGATTTACCTTTTAACTGATATATAGAACTAAGCACCGGCATAGAACCTTCCAGTAGAGGTTTTCTTTTATAATTACTATTTGTGTGGAGGAGGGGGAATGCAGTATACGGTCATCAGAAAATAAACAAATGCTAGATTCAAACAGGATTGGCCATTCAAAGATTTTAGTATTAGCAATGTTTCACTTCTATATTATATGAGCCAGGAGAATTGGAGAGAAGATGTTAAAAAATCAAATAAACTAACTGATAATGTAGGGAATAAAACAAAGCTTCTTAAGCTTTTGTGTGGATTTGTATGTTATACCAATGGCCAATTAATGATGATATTGATAAAGACAAATGATATTTTATTGGGGAAAAATACCCTTTCATGACTAATTTATAAATGAAATTTACTTCTATACAGCTTTAAGTAATGAAAGATTCCTCTCAAATTTATCCAAAAATAATAATATTCTATTATGCAAAAAACAGTTAGCTCACCTTGACACTATATTGGCTGAGTGGAATATATCACCATGTCTGAGCTCAGCAATGACCCTTAACCGACTGTTTAAAAATAAAACAAGGAAAAATTGATATAAATCAGTACTAAACAGTAATTTCCAAAAAAAATTACCAATTTACAAATATCAGAGGGAACAAAGAATGATATTTATACCTGTACTGAGTGAAGGTACTAAGGACAGATTGAAAATCCAAAAGACCTGTACTATATCCCTCCCTATGCATGACATTTTTATCCTTGTCTTGCTGGTTATGCAGTTGGTTAGCCATCTGACGACGCTTTTGTAGGTAACACTCTTGTAGGTCATTAAACTGCAGGCACAAATGGAAGATAGGAATCAGTCTACATGCAAGGAAGAAGGATAAAAACAAAAGGACCTAGCTCCTCATTTTCCAATTTTTAAATATTTAACACTAATCAAGGTAACGGTAGACCCCTTCCTCTCAACCAGGATATATGGAAAACATGAATTTTCAAATTGACACTAATGAATATAACTCTGCAAAGTTTCCGTTGAAGGACTACAAACCTGTGCATGGACTCGCTTTTTCCTTACAACAGATAACCCAGAATGATTAAATTGAGAGTCAGACCCACTTAACGAATCCTTTCTTTGAAGCCCATGAGAGCTTACTTGAGCCTTACCATCCATTTTCTTGGTTGGAAGGTTCCCTGTAATCATTCCTCCTCTTACATTAAAAGCATTGCTAATCACACCGCCGTTGCTCTTCTCTATTGTTGGAGACCAAGGTTTTCTCGCATTGGGATCATCTCCAAGCATCCTCAATTTCATAGAATATCTATCCCTAGCATGATATAACTCAATTCTATGTTTCTCTACTGCCTCTATGTCCTCCTTAATAAACTGGAGATCAGTCCGTACCTATAAAAGGTAAAGAAATATTTCGCAATTATGCAACTCATTAAATGAATCATGCATCAGTTAACAAAACCAATAATACAGAAATGGGAATGCAAAATTAAGCAACTAAGACTTCATCTAGCAGGAATAGATGATTATGATGTATAAGTATAATTGTTTGTTTGGGAAAAAGGAATGGTAAAATGGGTCCAAACGCATAGCAAACATACCTCATTTAATTCATCAACTTTTTGCTTTCGTAAGTAATGTAAGAAGTCTAGCAATATTTGCATATTCCTCTCAGCTTCTTCCTGCTCCATTTTTCTCTTCTTCTCGGAAAGCATCGACATGAGGGTGTCCAGCTCCTTAATTGAAATTTCACAGCCCTGACTAGTGATCACAAGAATGTGTCACATTAAAATATTCAACAGAACAACTAATCTTACTAGTAACTGCGTCAGTATGTCACTTTGTATCTAGCCTAACTTCATTTAAACAACCATAAGTTCATGTGGTTATTTTGAATTTAAAACAAAATCTCTCTAAACTTGAATCCTTGCAGACTTCCTCACAAGCATCAATAACTTGGTCTATATTTCACTTAAGCCAAAAGTCAAAGCTTCATTTACAAGCATTCGATCCAAACACATTTTAAATAAAACTGCTTTGCTTTAATTAGCCAAATGACCTTAAGAACAACAAACTCTATGTAAAAGACTACAATCTCATAAGTTCTTTTGGAGCAAAAATAATAGGGTTCAATTGAATCAATTTCTTTCAAGATTATGTCCTTTTCTTCTCCTTCTTCTTCTTTTTTCTCAGTAGAAAGAATTTAATTTCAACAAACCAAAGAACAAACCATATTTTATTTGCATGCTTGAACTTTTAGACTTCCCAAACACAGTTATAATCTTCAACAACTGACCTGTTGTAATGCGTGGCGAAAATGCTCAACAGGAGATGCAGTTTTCGAAGTTTGACGAGCAGAAGCCTTCTTTAATAGCTACAATAATGTAGTACAGAGAAACCGTATTACAACAACAACAAGAAGCTGCATTTTCCAAGTAAAGCAATTTCGAAATTTTCAATTCACACAACAAAATAAAATGAAAGAATAACAATAATCAAACCTTCTGGAGCAAGAAATTAGGGAAGAGCTGATTGGTAGTGAGATAATGAGTACAGCAAGGGCAATCACTTTTGTTACGAAGATGAGTAATAATACACATATAACAAAAACTATGTCCACAAGCTGTTAGAAACGCGTCTTTTATTATTTGCATACAAATCGGACACAAGAAATCCTTTTCCAACTCCGACAACCCCGCCTCCTCCTCCTCCGCCGCGGCAGGCTCCGACGAAACTGCTGCGGCGACGGCGACGGAGGAAGAAGATGGCCTTGGCTCTAGCTTCACTGCCGGGACTATTGCTCCTGTTGAAACCTCTTCCATTTCTTGGGTATGTGCGGATTTCTTGTGTTTGTGCTCCTGGTGAAAATGTAGAAGAAACGCATTTGGAATCGCAGAGAGATAGGGAAGAGAGTATGTGAGTGTGGGGTCCAGAGAGTACGTTGTGAGGGTGAGAATAGTCCACGTGATATTTTATTTTCTGCCGTTGTCTTGCAATTAATCCCATGGTTGTCTAGAGGGATACTTTAATCATTCTTTTCCATATATAAATTCTTTTCTAAAATTTCTGTCAAAAAAAGTTTTCTTATATTAAATTATATTTATATAGTATATATATATTTAGAAAGCTGCCACGTCATAATTCTGATATAAATTGATTTGTAGACACTATATCTCTATAATTTTTGTATTTATAGTTATTCTTTATTAGATTATTATATTAATACATTAATTTAGATTTTAATTAAATAATAATTTAATTTTATTATTTTAATTAAATAATAATTCTAATTATGAAAAGTGTTAACTATATTTTAGTCTCAGTTTTGAGAATTATAATTAATAAATTAGTTAAATGATTATAAAATTTCATTTTATATGGTATTATATAATTATCAATTATATTATTAAATGGTTATTATTTATACTCAATCTTGTATTAGCTAAGTTTTATATATAAATAATTCATATATTAAAACAAATTAGAATTTTTCATTTTTCTAAAGTTCCTTTTATATTTTAAAATTTTGTTGGTTTCAGTAATAATATTAAAATTATTTAGAAATATTTATTAGCTGATTTTAGTATTATATAAATTAATACTACAAAAATAATCGATATTATTATTTTGTATTTAAAATTACTATATAATTAAAAAGTTAATTTATTAATTTAAAAAATAAAAAAATTATCTTTAAATTTAGATAACATTAAAATATAATTCAAATACTGTTTTCAAAATTAAAGTTATTATTTATTTAGAAAAATAAATTATACATAAATCTAAATTTTTTTTGTAAAAAATAAAAATATATGTCAAAATAAAAATTATGTGTCAAATATAGAGATATATGTTATATGTCTCTAAATTTAATACATAGTAGTCATTTACCGTACATCACACGGTTATTATAATTATTTTGATTATAAATAATAATATAAATCAAATTTATAGAAAACATTTAATAGAATTTTAATATTTTATAAATTTTTTATAATATCTTAAAAAGTAATAAGAAACTAAATAATTTATTTCTTAGTAATTTTTTTAATATTTTGAAGTTTTATTAGTTTCAACAAAAATAAGTGTAAAATATAAAAATTATTTTAAAAATATTTATTAATTAATTTTTAATATGATATAAATTAATGCTATAAATATAATTAATATTACTATTTTTTAGATTACATTTTTTGTATAATTAAAAACTAAACTATTAGTTAAAAGATATAATTTAGAATAATTAGAATCATCATCTCATTAAAATACTAATTTATTAGTTAATATAAGTAATTAAAATATTATTTTTTTAGAGTTAGAGTTATTATTTAATTAGAAATATAGTATTATTAAATTAATAAAAAAATATTAAATTACATATAAATTTAAATTTAATGTGTCAAAATAAATAAATATATATATATATCAAAATAAAAAAAAATTATATGTCAAAAATATAGGGATATCTGTCAACAAAAATTTATGTCTTAAAAGTTTAAAACATTCTAATCATTTACTCATGGTTGCACAAAATCATTGTTATTTTAATTGTAAATCAAATTTATAGATAAAAATCGATATAATTTTTAATTTTTATATTTATTTATAATATTTTTAAATTAGAAAATTAATTATTAACATAATAATATAAAAATATTTTAAAAATATTTATTAACTGATTTTAGTATTACATAAATTAGTAGGAATCTTTCAGAAATGCATCCGAGAATTCCGGCTAGATTGGCACCCCCTTAGCACCAATCATCACAAAGAAACCTCTAAGAAATATATTAATACAAGAAGAAAGAATTCATGAAAAACAAAGTCAAGAGAAACGAAGATGGAGACATTGAAAGAGCTGCCAATGTGGAAAACTTCACATTCTTTGACAGCTTTAAAAATAAAGCACAAAGAACTAAAAATGGAGACATTTTCATCAGCAAAGGCTAATTGATTACAAGCATATACCAGATCGCCCAAAGAACAGTAAGAAAAGTCGACAGTAAAAGAGAACGCACTTAGGAGCTCGCAAGTTCATAATCTTATCAAACAAATCTGCAGGAGATAAAGCTGTAGGAGTAATGAAAATGAAAGCATCACTAACAGCAGCCTATAAAGAACGAGCATAAGGACATTCGAGAAAAGATGGTTCACCGTTTCATAATCTTGTAAACATAAACGGCAGCAGGAAGTGATAACGAGACCCTTATGCCGAAGAAGATCATCATGAAAATTTTCCAACATAAGACTGACCTTGAAGGCGGAATGAAATGCTTCCAAATCTGCTTACACCAAGAATGCACGACATAATGCGTCCAAAGATGATCATAAGCCAACCTACAGGAAACTTTCCCATGAGAAGCAACAGTCCAAATCAACATATCAGAAGATTGGAAACGGTGGAGACGTTGGATTTCATCAACGATAGCTGGAAATGCCAAAGAGAAATAAGAAGGAAAATGCCACTCATTCTCAATATAGAAATAAAAAACAATCCCCGAGAGAAACTTCCTCCTATGAATGGGAATGTTCAGTTTAGAAGCTAGAGAATCCCCTAATCAATTGTCATGCTATAAACTGAGATTAGAACGCTCACCAAAAAGCCATATGGACTCACTATGAAAATGCTCAGGAATATTTTTGATAGAACACCAGACCAAAGAAGTAACCAATCTGGGTAGCTTCCTGATATTAAAAAACCGAGCTCGCAAGAATCAGAAAACAAATGACTCATCCTCCATTAAAGAATGAGAAAACTTATAGAGCATTGCTGAATTCAAAATCTTGAGATTTTTAATGCCAAGACCACCTTCATTTCTTGGAGAGCAACAATAATGCCAAGCAACAGAAATGTCCTTTTTCTTGGCGAAAGAACCATTCCAAATGAAATTTCTCAAGTTTCGAAAGAAGCTTAGAAGCCCATCTATAAACCATAAAGCTATGAATAAAAGAGCTTTGAATAACTGAGTTAACTAGACAACACCGGCCTACCATAGATAACAGAGAGCCCTTCCATCCCTCCATTTTAGAATAGATTTTATCCGCAATGCTTTGAAGGTGGATACTTTTAGGAGCACCTTTGAAAAGATGAATACCCAAATAAGTAAAAGGAAGAGAGCCAAGCTTCATATCCGAAACCTGGGGCAACTGAGAAGAACGCCACTGACAGATAGGAGCTCCCAAGAAAATTTGAGATTTCTCCCAATTGACCATCTGACCGGACATAGAGCCATAAATCGCAAAAATATGAGCAAGAAGCCTGATATTGGATATCGAGGCTTTTCCAAAAATAAGAATTTCATCCGCATAAAGAAATTGAGATGGCACCTTAACACCATTACCAGCATACATTGTTCTAAATTGACCAGAATCAACAAGATGAGAAATCCACCTGCTTAAGAAATCTTCACCAATGAAAAACAATAAGGGGGAGAGGGGATCTCCCTGACGAACCCCACGCGAACAACTGAAATAACCCTTAGGAGATCCAATTAAAGTAATTGAAAGCCTGGCAGAATGGAAAATGGCAACAATCCACTTAATGAAAGGATCAGTAAAGCCAACAGCTCGGAGAACTTCAAGAATGAAAGACCAACTCATGGTGTCAAACGCTTTTCAGATGTCAATTTTAACAGCCATATGACTAGACTTGTCTAGGATGTTAACACATTCTGAAGCGCCAACAACGCAATGCTCTATATGCCTGCCCTTAATGAACCCAAACTGATGAGGTGAAACAATGCAGCTCAGAACTGAAGAAAGCCAATCAGCTAAAATCTTGGAGATGACCTTATAAATAAAATTGGTGAGAGCAATTGACTGAAAAGTGGTAATATCAATAGCACTAGCAATCTTGGGAATAAGAATCATGCGGCTAGAATTGAAACCCGGCTCCATATGACCAGAAGAAGAAAACTGCTTAATTGCTTGACAAACATCTGAAGAAATAAAATCCCAACAATTAGTGAAAAAATTCCCAGTGAAGCCATCAGGACCAGGCGCACTAGAACCATCCATATTAAAAATAATAGCTTTAATTCAGCATTAGAAGGAGGGTGAACCAGAGCTTCGTTATCTTCAGCAGAGATAGGTGAAGAAATAATATGATGAATAAGAGAAATATCCATCACAGACTGAGAAGGAATGTCACAAAATATCATCATTGATTCTAAGATAACGATTATGAGTTAAAAGCTTGCCGTTGGGCAACCGCTGATTGGTAAAAAAGCAGTATTGCGATTCCCATTGAAGCCAATATAATTGATTAAGAGTATAGACTTAAGAATATAATTTAAATTAGGCCTAATTATTAATTAAATCACCAATTTTATATTTTTTAATAATTTTAAAATAAATTTATATTTTAATCTATTTTAAAAAAATTTACAATAATTTTTAGAATTTTAGAGTAGAAAAAATGACGTCAACGTGATTGCATAAAATACCACTTATTTATAGAATGGACGTGGGACCCACGCAATGCTTCCAAAGGAGAAGAATCGTGCATCACACACGATCCAATTCAACGGAGATGATATTGAGAACGGTGAGGATCAGACGAGATTAATTCGATTTATTTTATACACGGAAGCACAATAAAATAACCTTAAGCTTTGAGAGAAATATAAATTGCATAAAAAAAATTGATACAAATGCTAATTTATTTGCCAATAGACACACCCCTTCGTCTTTCCCTCCATAATCTATTCCCATTCCCTTTCAGTCTTCACTCTCCTGGCCATAAGTGACAAGGTAAAAATTTCTCTCTGCTTTCATTCTCTTACGGTACCGTTTCTTTTAATCTCTTCTCTGTTTGCTTTATTGTTTTCTGGTTTGATTTTTGCTTGTCTGGCTCTCGCTTTACTCAAGTTCGTGCAGTTCTGTAACTTCATTTTGACTCTTTGTTTCTTCTTTTTTTTTTGCTGTTTTGTTTTTGCTCTATGAGCTTAATCGCTGTTGCATGGAGTGTTATTTTAGGGTAATTTCCTCTGCATTGTTATTTATTATATGATTTTATACTTTTCTGTGTGTGAAACATACGCCTTCTGTTATTCCTATGCGTTTATTGAGCGCCATTGTGATTTTAATCGGCTAGGGTTGTGTTTTCGCTGGTTAAAATCTGTTTACGTATTTATCTTTTATTTGATCCTTTTTCTTTTGGTTTTTGTGGTAATTTTTTTATATATTATTATTTGCTCTATTCCTTCGCGTTTTCTGATGTTCTTATGTTGATTTTTCTTAGAAGTTAAATAACTCTCTTAATTTCTTCTCTTAGTTTCTTCTTCGCTTTTTTTCATATTCTTGTTTTTATTTTTTTAGGAAGTTAATTAAATCTCTAATTTATGGTTAATATTTTTCTTTTCACTTTTTTTTAAATATAAATCTAGCAAATAGATTTAAATATATATACACACACGCAACTTGCGTGATTTATAAACATAAAAGGTGTGTGATCGTGATTTATTTATTTCTTTTATACTTCTTATCAGCTTGTGCAATTACATTTTATATTTCTATTTGTAAATTATATTTGTTATATTATTATTATTATTATTATTATGTTTTTCTTTTTAGTTTTTTTGGCTATATTTATGTTCTAAGTGTTAGACGATTTCTAAGAGTCCAAATTGAATTTCTTTTCCTTTAAAAATATAAAGTTTCAGCCGTTGCATGTTATACTAACATTTTTAACCTGGCTAGCTTTCTTTATTTAAAAGAGCATAATTTCTATAATAAAAAGTATATTAAGGAATATTCAAATGTAACGAATAAAATATTTTAGTTAACTCCAATGGACTCTTTATATTTTATTTCTTATTTTGCTTTTGTTTCCATAAACATTAATGGTTTTAATTTTTCTTTCCTTTTCTTTTTAATTTTTATCAATAGGAAAACAATATTACAAATATCAATTAATCAAGTGAATAGAAACTTGTAGTGCATTTATTAAATATGAAGTAGAGAGCGAAGTTTGACTCTCCATTTGTAGAGAGCTAAATCCACTCTTTACTTTATATTTAAAGAATAAAGAGTACATTGGAGTGTGATTTTGTTACATGACTCTTTAAAATAAAGAGTTCGACATATATAAAGATGGAAGAAGTTTAGGTTTGGTGACTTAATCTTTTATGTGTCGTATTGGTGATGTCGTGTTGTCCTTCTTTTTCTTGTGTCTATATCCTACTCAATGGAAGGATGATAGGATGCAAATCAGTGCCCATTCTGTTAATGATATCCACCTCACAGTCCCTTGTTTTATTGAATGGCTATTACTAACTTAAGTTAAATCTACATTTGCAGTGTGAGCTTTCTGTGCTTCTTTCCTTTTTCTTTTTTTTTTTTTACTTTAGTTTATTGGTGAGAGTTTTATTATTGATTACTACAAAGAGCGCAATTTTCTCTCATCTGCATGATTCTGTTTCTGCATTAATGGTGACATAGATGTCAAACTTACTTGGATTTTAATCAATTCACAATCCTTAGATCTTTTATTCATGTAAGTGCCTCTGACATGTTCTGGAGCTGATAATTCTCCCTCTCACTTTTGAAATTGTTGTATTTTCTTATACTGAAGTCTTAAGGAGTTCTGATTTCCTGATTCTGACTAAAAATGGACAAAGAAACTGGTGGATCCCCTCCACCTCCAGTGCCAACTAATGGGAAGACAAAGAAGGCAGATGCTCCCAAACATTCTATCGTCAGTAGGCAGGGATTTGGAAATAGTGGCCACCGCATACCTTTGCTCAGCAACCACTTTAAAGTTTCTATCAACATTCCAGATGCTGTGTTTTACCAGTATAGTGTATGTTTGTTTGGCCATTGTTTCTCCTGCTATCCGGTAGGTTATCATGCGTTTGTGTAAGTATGTCTTTTATTCAATTTTCAGGTTTCTTTTACTTCAGAAGATGACAGAGTTGTTGAAGTCAAGGGAATTGGCCGAAAGCTAATTGAGAGGCTCTACCAAACATATTACACTGACCTTGGTGATACAAAGTTTGCTTATGATGGCGAAAAAACGCTCTATAAGTTTGCTTATGATGGCGAAAAAACGCTCTATACAGTGGGCCCTCTGCCACAGAACAAGTTGGAGTTCACTGTAGTGCTTGAGGAGTCATTTGCAAAACAGTATGTGAGCTTATCACTCACTTCCATGTTGTGCATTTAAATATTTTATCTGCAATTTATGTTGCATTACACATGCATGACAGTGGAAATGGGAGTCCAGAAAGTGGTGGGAGCCCTACTGCAACTTCTAAGAGGTCAAAACGCTCTTTTCATTCAAAGTCTTTTAAAGTGGCAATAAGCTATGCTGCTAAAATTCCCTTGAAATCCATTGGTCTTGCTCTGAAAGGAGTCGAGGCAAATAATAGCACTCAAGATGCTCTAAGAGTATTAGATATTATCTTGAGGCAGCAAGCAGCTAACAGGTACTATAGTTGCTTTCTCTCTCTCCCTCTCTCTCTCTCTCTATATATATATATTTATAGAAACTGTTCATATCAGTTATGTCTTAATTCTTTAGCATTTTTACCTGAATTACATAAATATTGAACAGGGGTTGCCTTTTGGTGAGGCAGTCATTCTTTCATGATGATTCAAGGAACTTTATTGATGTCGGAGGGGGTGTAACTGGTGTTCGGGGATTCCATTCCAGCTTCCGTACCACTCAGTGCGGCTTGTCTCTCAATATGGGTATTAGCTTTTTTTCATGTTCTTCTAGCCATATTGCAGTTGTTATTTTGGGGATTAGTACTTGTTTTAGTTAAGTGGAGCTTGTATTGTGGAAAATCTATTATTGCCACTTGATCACTGATGCACTGCCATTCTTCTACTTCTTCTTCTTCTTCTTCTTTTGTGGTGGCTTGCAGATGTGTCTACAACAATGATCTTAACACCTGGACCAGTGATTGATTTTCTGCTAGCTAATCAGAATGTACGGGAACCACGCTATATCGACTGGGTAAAGGTAAGAAATTGCTAAAACTGCATCCTCACATTTCAGTGCTTTTTCTGTAATTTCATTTTGTTTTGCTAATATGCAGGCAAAAAGGATGTTGAAAAATTTGAGGATTAAGCCTAGGCACCGTAACATGGAATTTAAAATTAGAGGCTTGAGTGAGAAGCCCTGCAATCAGCAGTAGTATGTGCTTTTCTCCCATATTTGCCTTTTCCTTCGTTTAGTTCTTCTCTTCACACTTCTTTTTGAACTCCCTTGGAAAATCCACTAACTTTGATCTTATCACATATCCTAGTTTCCCTATGAAAATGAAAAACAGTGAGAGTGCAAATGCCGAACCACAGACTGTGGAGATAACTGTGTATGAGTACTTCACTAGACACTGTGGCATAGAACTCACCTTCTCCGCATTCCTGCCTTGCCTTGATGTTGGAAAACCAAAACGGCCAAACTATCTGCCAATAGAGGTCTGAAAGCTTCTTCCATTCAACATTTTCTTTTAAAGCTTGTTTTGCTTAAACTTGTCTTACTTCCTAGGATTTTCCCTGCATTGCAGCTTTGTTCGCTTGTTTCACTGCAACGCTATACAAAAGCTCTATCATCAGTTCAAAGGGCATCTTTGGTTGAAAAATCTCGACAAAAGCCACTGGATAGAATAAAAACTGTGACTGATGTAAGATATTCTTTGTCATCTGTATGGACTTTTGTTCTTTGCCTTGATATAACTGAATTTTGTGTGATCTGGCAGGCTGTCAGGAACTACCGCTATGATGATAATCCTATGCTTTCTGTATGTGGTATATCTATAGAAAAACAATTGACACAGGTTGAGGGTCGTGTACTTGAGACTCCAAAGGTAAGCAATAGCTCTGCCTCATTTCCTTTTTCCTTTCTTTTATGTGTACATGTGGGTAGGGGAGGATGTTGGTTGCATGAGATTGGTCACTTTATTTAAATTGATAAAAATGCATTTGTGTCATTTGCAGTTGAAGGTTGGAAACAGCGAGGACTGTGTCCCTCGTAATGGACGGTGGAACTTCAATAACAAGGTGCTGTTCTTTTTATATTATAGTCTGACTATACATAACATTTACTGATTGTTCATTCTATTTGAAACTTCTTATCTTTCATATGCCTCTTGGCTAAACTTAACCAAATTGCCATTACTGGACTCTCTTCAACTGCAGACACTTTGGAAATCCACTACCATTGAACGCTGGGCTCTTGTCAACTTTTCTGCTCGCTGTGATACTAGTCAAATTTCTCGTGATCTTGTTAACTGTGGAAGAAGAAAGGGCATAGTATGTTGCAACATATAATTTACAATTTTGAATTTGGAAGGCACTGTTATTTTCAAACTTCAGCTTATTAATTTCTCTCTACCTGTATGTATGTATTCGTCCATGAAGCAAATTGAACGACCATATACATTAATTGAGGAGGACACACAATCTAGAAGAGGCGGTCCTCTTGCCAGAGTAGAAAAGATGTTTGAGCAGATTAGAGCTAAGCTTCCAAGTGCTCCACAATTTATTTTGTGTGTCTTGCCAGAGAGGAAAAACTCTGATATTTATGGTAGGGGTTCATTTTGTTTCTCATATTCCGTCTGTCCTACTAGCATTCTCTAAAGTGGGTCATTCAAATTGCTTAACCTATAGATGTCTTCATGCAATTTCCAGGACCATGGAAGAAAAAATGTCTGAGTGATTTTGGAATCGTCACACAGTGCATTTCTCCTTTTAAAATTAATGATCAGTATCTTACAAATGTACTTCTTAAGATCAACTCTAAGGTAGTATATCTTGAGAATAGAAGCTTGAAGTATCTTTACTTGTTTACCTTCTCTTTTTCTCAGTTCATATAAGCCATCAAGATTACCTTGTGTCGATCTTGTTTATAGCTTGGAGGAATAAATTCTTTGTTGGAAATTGAGCATTCCAAACAAATACGCCTCATAATGGATACTCCCACAATGATTTTGGGCATGGATGTGTCTCATGGCGCTCGTGGTTGTTCAGATATTCCATCTGTTGCTGCGGTATGTTGTCCTTTGCAACAAATTTTTGTAATCTTACTTTTGTTTTAGTGGAAATAGTGCTATTTGTAATCTGAAACTATCAGGTTGTTGGGTCTCGATATTGGCCATTGATTTCAAGGTATAGAGCATGTGTAAGAACACAATCTCCTAAGGTGGAGATGATTGATGCTCTATTCAAGCTTACAGACGATAAGAATGACGATGGCATCATGAGGTATTCCAGTGAAATTATATTCATATTACTATTTGTAATGGTTGGTGAGTTGCTTATATGTTAATCATCCATATATCCCCTTGCAAGTCGAATCTCTGTGTTGGTATATTTTTAAATTATTACCTCCATCACTAATTCATTATTTATATTATAATAACCTGAGTTTAAGTTAGTCAATTCATTTGTAAGATCATCAACCTTTTAAATCTTTTCTATATGTACTTGGATCATTTAAAAACAATATTTGTTTCTTTTTTTTTGGACTTCTAGGAAATAAGATCCAAGTATCTGGCATCAGCAAAACCGGTCTTCTCACTTGTGCTTATGCCTGGAAACTGATGTTTACTCATAATTATCTCTATATGATGCTCATTTAACCTCATGCAACTGGGCACCAGTTTTAAAAATTACCCCCTCTCCTTTTTCCTTTATTTTCTACCTGTTCTTTTAATTCTAATATTCTATTAAAAACTTAAACCTTGGTATTGTTCCTTGTTACAGAGAGCTGCTAGTGGACTTCTATCAGACTAGCAATGGACGCAAACCAAAGCAGATTATTCTCTTCAGGTCCCACAGCATTTTGTTGATTTTTTTTATTTTGATCTCTGATTGGATTATTGTTGACAATATTGAAAACTTACAAAACACATGGAAAGAGAATTGCTTTAAGGAAAGACTGGTTCTGGGTTCCATCTTAGAACAATTCTCTAGTAGGATACTAATTTGGTGGTGTCCTAAAATAGATAAATCAGGAGTCTTGGTTTATAGGTGCTTTTGTTGGATCTCATTTGTTTCAAATACTAAGCAAACATTGAGGTTATTAAATTTAAAAAAAAAAACTAAGGTAGTTTTTATTTCCATCCGGACATGAATGCTTGACACTGAATCTATTAGAATATAGACGATCATGCTGGCCCTATAGCTTGTTGTTTTGTTCACTGCGGTCTAAGGTTGGGTTGTTGATTCCTACAAGATTGAAGGAGCTTTGGTGCTATCATCCTTTTATTTGAAGCAGACTTTGAACATTGGGATGTATTAATGCCTTGATTTTCATTTTGCTTTATTCCCTGGAATTTTTTTTTTGTGTCTAATTTTTGTCTATACTGGAATCCATGAGAAGCTTTTTGAATATCATTTGTGCCTTTCATTCAACATTTAATTGAAGGACTACAAAGTAAATAGGAGGATTAGATTATCACTGTGGCTGCATACAGATTATCAATTTCTAACAATGAGCTATGGGTGCTCTCTGTGTTTTATTATGGTAGATCATTTCCTTTTGTTATGAGTGCTTATGGATGCTGCACTTAGTGTCCCTGCAACATTTTTGTACTTGTCAAATTATCTATTTTTCACCCCAACTGTTAGGATATGCATTTTGTAGTCAGATGACAAGTTTTAATATGCTTATTAATTTGCATCAATTAGGAAAGTCTTGAATTGGTACTAGTAATTTCTCTGTTCATGCAAAATTTTGTTTGATATTCTACTGTAATTATTGCAGAAAATGCAAAGCATATGATGTTATGATTGATTTCGTGCATTCTGCATTTGGGATACTTTCTGTCATTTTATTTTTGGTTTGTTGTCTGAGTATTGGAGTTATTTTATTTTACCGATAATCTGGGTTCTTTCAGGGATGGAGTGAGTGAGTCACAGTTTAATCAGGTTTTGAACATTGAAGTGGAGCAAATCAAACAGGTTCTGCTAGTCTTTCTTTGCAGATATATTCTTAGTTTCTATTTTTCATCCTTGTTGATCCCAAAAATAATTAGATCCTCATTTTCCTATATGTTCAAAATTTGTGTACTCTAGCTCTCTTGGGGATAAATTGATTTTCTTATTGAAAGATGAATACAAATTCCTCATTAAGGCTGATTATGTGTCTTAAGACTTCACAACCTCTTGAATGCATAATTATTGTTATCCTGCCTTTTTTTTTGCCTTCTGCTGGGACTTTATAGGTTGCTTGCCCTTAGGATCTGCTGTCTCGTATATTGTGGCTCTCGTGATAAGTGGAGTTTCTCTTTGAATAATGGGTCCCATTTCATCATTTAGGCCGAAATTGTCCATTTGACCATTAGACTTCAGTACCTCTGAATACATAATTACTCCTGCTTTTGTGCCTGTTGGGCCTTTTGCTGAAGATCTATAGGTTCTGGATTGTCCTTGCCACCTGCTTATTTGGAGATCCTTATTGTTTGATTTGGTTAATGTATGATTTTACAGGCCTATCAGCATCTTGGTGAGGCTGAAACTCCCAAATTCACTGTAATTATTGCTCAAAAAAATCACCACACAAAGCTATTTCAATCTAGTGGCCCTGAAAATGTTCCTGCTGGTCAGCTGGTTCTGAGTTTTGTTTAATATTTATGTTTTACACAGTGCAAGCTGTATTGACTATTGTTGCTATTCATCTCTCTTTCCAGGGACAGTTGTAGATACAAAGATTGTGCATCCTAGAAATTACGACTTCTACATGTGTGCTCATGCTGGAATGATAGTAAGTTCTCTCTCTGATAATTGACTGGCCTTGCATCATATTGTTAAAGTCTGTTATAGTACGAGACTATCAGCTTTTATATTCACTTAAATTACTGGGGGATTTGATGCAAGCATTCAGTGATTAGGTTCTAGATGGAGATAAATACCACAAGTAGGCAAATAGAACGCTAGGGGCAACCATCTGAGAGAGACATTTCTTCAGTGGTTCGGCAAACATGCATTTTCATACAGCATATTCTTGATTTCCTTATTCATTCCTCAAAAGTTCTATGTACATAAATCATTTTTCTTCTCCTTTGATAGGGCACTTCAAGGCCAGCACACTACATTGTCCTGCTTAATGAGATTGGATTTTCTCCAGATGACTTGCAAAATCTTATCCACTCTCTTTCTTATGTGTAAGTTTTTCTGAGCTCCGATTACTTATCCATGGATTAACTGTACACGATCTACATCATAATTAGAGTTGATTTTTTAATGATTTAGGTACCAGAGGAGCACTACTGCCATCTCTATTGGTAATTTCACTAAACTAGTCAATTTTTCATCTTTAACAAGGAATTTTCTTGGAGTTTCTTTAATAACATTATTCTTTTATTTCCTGCAGTGGCCCCAGTATGTTATGCTCACCTTGCTGCACAGCAGATGGGGCAGTTCATGAAGTTTGAGGATTTGTCTGAAACCTCCTCAGGACATGGAAGCATGACTTCTGCAGGGCCTATTCCTGTTCCCGAGCTGCCTAGGTTGCACAAGGATGTCGCGGGTTCAATGTTCTTCTGCTGAGATGCAGCTGACAAATCTCGTAAAAATTACTTTATATATTTGCCTAGTGGAAATCTGGACTAGAATTTTTGCTTGCATTGCCTAGCGCCGCTTTTTACCAGGCACACTACTAACTGCCGTCTTTGATAGGGTTGCCTTATGCCCTGTTCATTTCTAATTACTTGTTTCTACAAAATCTTTTTGTCCTTGGAAGCATATACTGATCCCGGAAAATTCAAATAGATGCACATGGTTAAGATTAAGAGAGAGAGAGAGAGAGAGAGAGTGGAGTTTGCCTTGTAAAGCTAACTGTTAGTTTTTAATACACAATTGGTTGTTGCATAAAGGTGCAACCATGTTGTCTGTGAGATTGCTAATGTTTTTTCTGTTAAATTCTTTTTATGTTTGTTTTCTTTTCTGTAAGCAGAAAGTAGTCTCGGAAGCTTTTAAACGAAATGGATAATTGTATAGGCCGTCGGCTTTTGATGCATCAGGGCCAAGGTTCTGTCATCTGTGTTATAATTTGTTGCCATGCCTATGCCTGTGCAGGCAGCTAATCACTCCGACTTGCTTACAGCTGTGAACTGGAGAAAAAAAAAAAACGTAAAGCATGCTGATATCTTGTATTGTTTCTTTTAATTTTTTTTGCTTTATCATATCTTTCCTAACGTTGCATATGATATCTCAATAATTTATACTTTAGATTTTTGAGTTAGTAAAACAAATAATTAATTATTCGATGAAGACTCAAAAAATAGTTGATCCCAACAGAATCGGTTCCCTGGATAGCTGATGGTATCAAATCCAAACATGGTTGCATGAATATTATAATGTGGTTGAAATTGAAATGAAATAAATGTTATAAAATTTTATTGAATTTATTTGTAAAGTTAAAATTTATGTGTTTGGTTAAGACTTTTATATAATTAAATTTGTAAAATTAGTTAAAATTAAATTATATCTTAACAAAATAAATAAAAGTTTTTATATGTACATTAATAAATTAATACATTTTATAAAATAAAAATAGTCCTTCCAACTTTACCATTTTACTTTATATTTTCTTGTCTTTTTTTTTAACTCTTATTTATTTTATTAAAATATTCATTTCATTTAAAATGACTTTATAAGTATGAAATTTCATTCTCAAGTAAATTCTAAATGAATACATTTACAGTTAAAATAAGTTTTTTTAAATAGATTTCAGTCATTCATATCAATTTCTTGTTGCTACAACTATATGACGTGCATTATTACTATTTTGGTACTAAACTAACTAACTCCATAACATGGTCAACTAATTTCAAGAAATTAGGCATTTTGTGGCATTTAAATAAAATAAATATCGTGCGAGTCTAATTAGTGTAAAACATTAAATTTCAAATTAATAATTAGAAATGAAAAACAAATTTTGAGAAAAGGCCCATAAGAGCACTCTAATTAGGAAAGAAAAACAAATTATTATAGTTTGTTTGGGACATTGGATTGTAACGTGGCTCCTGAGCATTATTTTAAAAACCGAATGAAGTAACCAACTGGATCGAGAATCGATCGTCAGTTTGATCCAGTTAAGATTTAGAAATCAAAATTCTATTTAAATCCAATTTTTAACAAATTGAACTTGCTGTTCTGAAAAGGAAAAGGAAGAACACTTGCACTAGATAAGTACTTAGACATACCCAAGCTTCAAGCCATCTTCAACTGCCCCAGCCTTCAATAAATTCGCTGAAGGAGCCCAAGTAACTGGAATTAACTCGTGAAGCAATGACCAGATCAATTCTTCTTTTTACTCTAAACATCATGTTAGAGGAGACAGAGGAGTCTTTATTGTAAGAAATAAACCAGCACTCTTGAAAAGTAGCTATAGATTTTGAAATTGAGAGTGTTTGGTTCAACTGTTAAGAATTAGTTGTTAACTAATTTACACTCGACACTTGAACAAATTTATTTAATGAGGATTTAAGATCAGCTGTCTTATTCTCTTAGAGCTTTTGGCTAACTTGTCAAAACAATATTATCACTTATACTAATTATTAGATTATTCTCTTTAAATTACATTTTTATGCCCAAGAGAAATACATCCTCCATATTCCTCTTTAACTTTTATTTATTATATTAATATTCTTATATATATTTCTCACCTGTGCACTTTCATATTTATCTTAATTTGCCAATATCTTGAATCAATAGAGATAAGAAACAAATACTTTATATTATAATATCTTTTTATAGTTGTATATTCAATTCGCACTATTGAGCATAAATATTTATTTTTTTAACTTTTTTTTATATATTTTATTTATATGGTAATAATCTAAATATAAATTATATCTATATTAATTATTTTACAAACTAACAACAACTCTAAAAAATACTTATGTGAATTAGTTATCATCTATCAACTGTATTGACCAGTTGAACCAGCTGTACTAATAAGTCAAATTAAATAGATCCTAAATATATGGTTTCTAGACTAAAACTTAACTATTATAATCAAATGGATTGATTGTGTGTGATTTATATAATAAACAAAGGACTATTTTACCTTCTAACTTATGTCAGAGGATCATATAAGTCGATTTCTTTTTCTTTCTTTTTTCTAAAACTCCAAACCGTATTTTCTTCACAACCTTGTAAACTTTAATTCCAAACATTAGCCTTGGGGAAGGCTTTTGGTGCATGTATCTCCGTCTAATGAAAACCCAAAAGTCAAGAGGTGGTTTTGTTTCCTAGCCTGACAGAGGGTTGCCATGCTTGGCTGTGTTGCTGGGCAGCAGCCAATTGCTGCGACTTGCCTACAGCTGCAAACTGAAATTAATAATAAATAAATAAGAGCAATGCGTGCATGTTGTTGGCACATCGGACTCTTTTTAGAGAAATGGGACAATGGAAAAAGGGTGGGGCTGCTTGCCATTCCTTCTTTTAAATATTTTTCTCTTCTTAACATTTTGCATATGACATTATTCAATAAATTCATGCTTCTTTGAGAGTTTCTTTGAATTAGTGAAACAAATAATTTAACTATGTGATCAAGATTTGAAGAATAGTTCCTCCCAATAGGCTCAAGATTCTTATTTTATTATATTTTAATTTTTTAAATAATTATTACTTATTTAAATTTTATTTAAAAATATTAGTATCACTTATAAGTATTTAATTTATCAATTACTTTCTTTTATTTTAATAAATTACTGACATTAATATTTTTAAATTATATGTATCTAAATATTTTTTTAACGTTTTACTTTCTAATTTTTAAAAAAAATTTGTATTCCCATGTTGTATTGTGTTTCTCATTTCTATTTTCTCTTGCAACTTAGCAGATAGCTGACGGAATCAAATCTTTCCTTGCATAGATACCTATATTCATATTTTAGTACAAATTATAAAAGATGTAATTAATTTTCTATAATTTTGCAGTTTTATATGGTACAAATCATCTGATTTGTTATATTCTTTTACTACTCTATGATGTGTGTTATTACTATTTTATGACTAAATTGACAAACACAAGCCTTGACAAGGTCAATTCATTAATTAATAAATAAATAAATAAAGATTAGGTGTTATGTGGCATTTGAGAAAATATTATGGGTCTCATTAGGTGTGAAAGGAAATAGTTTTGGGAAAGGAAAAAAAGCCTCTTAAGAGCAGACCAAATGGCATTGTGGGTTCTGAGTTCACATGTATAAATTGAAAGATAGAGATGGTTGTTCCTTGTAAATTTGGTATTAGTAATAAGAACAAACCATAGGAAAAGTAGTAACCAGTTCTTTGAGTGGTGAAACACAGAGAAGAAGAAAGAAACAAATTAAAGTCTTTATGTGGAAAATATGATTGGTCAGGTCAAAGAGTCTAACATCTTCCTTTGCTTCCATTTACTTTCAAAATTTCCATTCTTATGTCATGGGTTTGCTCACCACTTCCCCAATTTTCTTCCCATTTGTCCCACCACCAAACCTATTCTACTCTCTCTCTCTTCCTCCCTCATCTCCCATTCTTTTTTACATATATTTTGTACCAATTCCCATATATTGCTTTTCTTTTCCAATAGCTTTTAGAAAATTAATTCGTATATAAAGGCTTATGATATTGAAAAACATCAATTTCTATTTTATATAACTCGCTTTTTATAATAGTAAAAAAAAAATAAACGCCGTTTTGTATCGCACGGATAATATAAAACTTTATTATTAAAAATACAACAATTTGCATCTTGTTTAATGAACTGAATTAATGATAACTTCATGTAATAAAATATTACAAATTATGATCTAAATTTTCTTCAGAAATGACTAAATTAAGTAATAATTGATTATTTAATTTAAAAAAATGATAATTTCTATGTATTTACAATTCAGAAGTCCTTGGACAAGAGTTTAACAATCAAAGAGTTCAGAATTTATGGGATTTCAAACTGAAATCACAATTATCATGAATCTGAGGGTGGTTATAATTCTTATTTAATCAATTTATGAAGATATTAATATGAGTTAAAATCTCTAGTTATCAACACTGCAAGAAATGACATTTCATTCAATTGGTAATTGGAATTCATAATATAATATAAAATCTTGAATTTTAATAACTTTATTCTTAAATTTAATATGACATCATATAGTATTATTTTGTGGTTAGACTAAAATACAAATTGAAATTTTAATTAGTTTTCTTGAAAAAATTAATAATAACAAGATTTTCTTACAAAAGGAGAAAATAAGAAAACCCTTTCGGACACGTGTGATATATGCAGTGGATTAAATAAGCATTTCACTTTTCAAGTGGTGTCAGTAGGGATGCATTTGCACAGTATCTGTCTCTTTGAAAATAATAACTTTTTATTTGGGACCCACTGACAAATTTCTGAGATTTCTTGGCCCAAAATTAACTCAGTTGGACCATATTACCCTTCTTCAGGTTTTCGTTAATTTTTTCTTTAAAAAAAAAGAAAAGAAAAGAAGAAGTTATTCTTGGACCATTTTAACCTCACAATTGGGGTTTTGGGCTCTGAGAGAGAATTAATGGACGTGTGTGTGTTAGGGACCATTTCTGTATGATATGGCACGAGTTCACGTGCGATCGGGTGTTATTGTTGGGATTTTATAGTCAATCTTCTTTCCAATGAGAAAAGGGCAGGTGTCACTACCAAAATCAAAAGCTAACCGCTTCAACCAATCAAGTTGTGGTCCAAAAACTGTCATTTCCTATTTGTAGATTTTGTCACATGCATTTCCAAACTATCCGCTTGTAATCCATGCCGACTCCACTTGCTATGTCGATTTACAAGCACACATTCATACTAGGTGCAAACATTGGCAGCACCTTAATGTTTGTGTAGTTTCTACCTTAACCCTTCATTTAATTTGTATTAACTCTTACTCGTCCGATCTAATATATTATAATTATTATTATTATATATCATATGAGCGAGATAACAATTAATATAAATCAAACTTAGATGTTTGATATTTTATTATCGAAGTAGTTTAACAATGAAATAAAATAAATTGTATCCTTTATGAATTGACGTGTTGATATGTTAATGACACGTTTAAACTATTAATGTTGTATAATAATAAAATTTATTATTGGTGTTTTAATATTTAATTTATTAATTTTTTTACCAAGATTATCTTCTATAATATATATTTAAATTTATAATAAAAATTTGCTTTTATTATTTTATTAAATAAAGTTGTAATAAGTGTGTTATATCTTGTTATCCATTTAATAAATATATTGTTTATAGGTTTAGAATTTTAATTCCATTAGCTTATTATGTCGTGTTTAGTTGTCAAATTGTATTATGTTATGTCTCGATATTATAATGAACGTGGTATATTATCGCAAATTATTGCCTTAATGAAAACCAAACGGAAAACTATTTAATTATATTTACACTTAAATTTAATATTGATTCATGCCTAGTAATTTTGATTAATAAAGAAAGTTGATCTAATTTTTGTTCAAATTCTAAAGCCTACATAGATTTTGACCATATTTAAATTATTGACCCATAAGTAAATCATCGACCCACTAGCCAGGGGTTCATTTAAATAATCCTTAAAGATTAATGATATGTGAAAAATGAGGAAGCATAAAGATAGGGAGTCAGTTAGAGTATTCTAAAATCTTGAAATACGTTCTTCTAATGTGGGGAGGAAATAATAAGTGTCGACCAATAAAAAAAAAGTGTGAAAGTAAAACATATTCAAGAATAAAAAAACACATATATTTATCTAAAGAAGACGGTTAAAGTAAAAGTAAAAAGTAAAATGAAATGTGAATATGAAGTTTAGAAGAGTATGAAAGTGACAAATAAGTTATATCCTTAGCAACATGTGTAAAATGTGAAAAGCAACAGTATATGCTCTAAAGGTGGGAGAGTTAATTGAGGACCAAGCTAATAATGAAGAATATACCAAAACATCTCTCAAGCCATAGAAGTCTATGAATAGACAATAACCCCTACTGAGCAAACCCTAAGCAATAAAAAATAATAATGACCCAAAGTTTATTAATTTTATCTTTATATTTATCCTTAGATTAATCAAGCAATTCCTAGATTAGAAAAAGCAATTTTTAATGCAGTCAAACAATCACTTATCATTAATTTCCAGTACGATCGAAGCTTTTAAGTGTTTCTCAGCATTCAATTATATAGTGTAAGTCATTTACGTTATGCAATTAAATTTCTAAAGTTTTCCAGTTACTATTTCAGTGTCATTTATTTCAATTAAATTTCTTAGCTTATATTTCATATTACAGTTCTTAGCTTATAATAGTTTAACTCTTAGCTTGATTCGTTCAACTCATTTTGATATTTTCGACTCATTAATTACATGCTCATAACTCAATTTCACATTATTAGTTGATATTTACATGCTTATAACTCAAGTTTACATCCCTAGCCCATTATTAGCTTAATCTTTAGTTCATTAATTAGCTTTTATAGTCATTTGAGTAAAACTACGTCAGTTTAGCTAAGAATTTAAGATAGTTTAGATCTATTTATTACATACACAATCATCTAGATTAGAAGTCAAATGGTCACATATTTTATATTTATTATATCCATAATAATTATTTGAGATAATTAACATTTGACATGCTCAACAACCAATCACATTTTATATTTATTATATCCATAACAATTATTTGAGATAATTAACATTTGACATGCTCAACAACCAATTGCGTATGAAAGGGCTAAAATATTGACCGAACAAATTATTAAGAACATCAAACTGAATTATAACTATTTTTTTTCATATAATTTTTAGTTTTTAATCTCTGATGCTTAATTAAACCAAACCAAAAGAAATTGAATTGGCATTAATAGGTTATTTATCTTAAATATAAATTTCTTTGAGTTAAAATATTTATAGAGGAATTTTACTAAATGTATTAGATTAACTTAAAGAATATAATAATAGTATAAACTTCTATATTATATTAATAAGATGATATAAATATTTTAATATCAGCTTATATAGGATTTTTAACATACAATTTTGTGTTAGCTTTATAGACATATTTAGGACGGTTTGAGATTGTTATTGAATATTCAAAAAGTAAATTTGTGATTTAAAATAATATTAGTTCATCTGTTTTTTATTAAAATATAAAATAAAATATGGGGTTGGAAATGAATGCCAAACACACCCTCACTTATCGATTTGATTCTGAATTGAGATTCTTTTATATAAATATTTTTCTTTAAAAGGGCGAACATATGTCCATAAGAAAAATGCCAAGGCGATAGCCTTTTCTTAGAACAGAAAGATATTTACAAGAAGAGAAGTTTTGGGCCTACCATTGTGCGTTGGAAGATATTTACATTTTTCTTTTGCTTTTCTTAAATTAGGCTGAAATCAATTATATTGTACTATTTGCTTATGTGGAAATACATTACTTCAAAAAAATGGTTAACTCGTTCCTTTAGATTTCTTTATTTCATTTTTAGTCTTAAGTCCGACTCGATTATTTTTATTAAAATAATAGAAATTATTAGTAAAATGCGGACGTACTTTAAAATAAATTACAATAAATAGGCAGTTGTTTATAATATAATAAAAATATAACTTAAAAAATTAATGTCTCCTGATACCAACAGTAAAAAGAAAAATCAACACAGACTTTTCAACAAATGAATATGAATATTAAGCTAAAATGAGGATGGGCGTCCCTAGTGCAACTAAGTGCTAAATCATTTATTGTTAACATTTAAAGTAGGGATTGGGTGGTGAATTATTACGGTTCACTACCTAATAATAGACAAAAGCATGCATCCTTATCAAAGTCCTTTTTTTGTAATATATATACTCAATAATTATCTGACTTTTCGTTCTATATTAACAGTCACATTTTAATAATTTATTTAAATTAATTATAAAAAATTAGTTATTTTATTAATTATATTATTTTATTTTTTTATAAATATTATAAAATTTATTACACCTATTTTAAATATTTATAAAAAATTAATTTGAAAGTAATTAATAAAAATATCATATATGTCAAATAATTATATTAATTATTTTATATAAAATTAATTGTAAAATATTATAAATAGATTAGATTTGAAGCGTTATTATAAATTTACTAAATAATTTCTTTTGTTTTTAAAACTCGTCCATACGTATGGAAAAGAAAAACTTGACTTTCTGTACTTTTTCTTTTCTTTTCTTTATAAAATAATATATACGCCATAGCTTTATTAAAAAAAAAAAAGAAATAAATAAATAAATAGAGGCCTATTTCTATGGCGTCGTCTGATATGTCTCGTGGCTTTCGGTCGCGTACGGTGGAGGAATGGCCGTCGCTGTCTCAGAGATGTGGGGCCCACAACCCCCCAACGCAATGACTCCTAGACAACCTCCTTTTTCTTTCCACTTTCTTGGATATGTGGGTCCCTTTCTACCTTTTATAAAACAAACAATAAATACCAAATCCAACGGTCCGAATCGTCTCACCCTTTGACGGCGACGATTCTTCACATCTTCTATAAAAAAATCCTACGCTGCCAAAAAACAAAAAAGTGAACCAACAATAAATAAAAACATATCACAGGATTAAGTCTGTATACTCCTTGAGGTTAGTCTTATATCTATATTATTTTTATATTACAGTAGAATTCTTTATAATTAATAATATTAATAAATTAGAAAATTATTAAATCTTAAAAATTTTAATTTCTTAAATTCGTGAAAAGTAAGAATTATAAAAATAATATAAAATTGACGTATGCAAAGTAATATAAGATATTTTTTTAAATATAAGACAAATAATTGATTTTAAATTCAACAAGTAATTGCCATAAAAAGAAAATATCTTAAAATTATTAATAATTACATTTGCTTTTAATAAATAATATAATTTTCACTTTAACATTTTTTAGAATAAAAAATTGTTTATATTTAATAAATTATAAAATTCTAAATTTACTACTAATTATTACTATTAAAAATAAAACACTTAACTTTTTAAATAAATTTCTTATATTTTATCTGTTGAAAAATAACTGAAGGATTCGTTTCAAATGAGAATAAGTTATAATTGAAAAATAATTTATAGAATAAAAGACATAAAAGAGAAACAAGAAAAATTAAAATAGTAAAGTTGGAAGTGCTATTTTAATTTTATAAAACTTAGTGGTTTATAAATGTGAAGTTCATTTATAAACTGTACATATTTTTATTAAGATTTAGTATAATTATAATCACTTTCATTAATTTAATAAATTAGGATTCTAAACAAAATTTATTTTAACTAAATAAATAAATATTAAGATTATAAATAAGTTTTAACAGTCTTTTGTAGAAGTTACTTCAATTAAATAATGTAATAAAAATAATAATATTTAGATAATTAATATTTTTTATTTTTAATAATCTAATAATTATAAAAATTTCTCTAAATTTTACTAATTACTGAGTAATAAAATTATTAATTTTCTATTGAGGAATGGAGTTGAATTATAAATTTATTAAATATTAAATATAAAAGTATCGTCTATATATCTCTAATGTTTAATATATTATTAGTAAATTATTAATTAATATAATCGAAGAATTTAGGTAAATTATAATTTGATTTTAGATGTGTTTTTAAGTATAAATTCAACCAGAGTTATACTTTTTATTAAAATAGAGTAAATGCTTTTACTTTTAATAGGATTTAATTTTAATGCCTATAAAATTAACTATGATGATTTTTTTACTTAACTCTAGCTTTTACATTAAATTATATTATTTAATCAATATTTTAAACTAAAAATTTCTTACTATTTTGCTAAATAAAATCTTTTTTGACATTTATAATATATTTGAAATCAATTTTTTTAATTCAATTAATAAAATTCTTCCTCAATGAAGTTTAACCATTTTAAAAAAAATTTCTCAATGCAAAAGTTAAGATATATTTAATAAATAATAGAAATGAAACCTCATATGTACTTCTCGTATATCATTAAAATAATAAAATAAGATAATTTTAACTCATAAATATTTCAAAAAGAATATTATTATAAAATTAACAATATTAGTATAATATAAGTTTCTCTAAAGTGCTTTAATTTTCTTTTATCTCAATGAGATAAGATAATTTTCATAATAAAATTATGTTAATTATTTTATTTAGATATTTTATAAAATTTTATTTAATTTGATAAAAAAAATGATGACATTAGATATCTGATTATAAGTTTAAAGATTTATTAATTAAATATTTTAAACAAATTGACTAAGTCCTAAACTATTAGAGAAAATTAGTGCAATAGGGTAAACTCAAGGGTATTTATATATTAATTAAACTGTATATTATAATATATATATATATATATGGATTATGTTGTGTCTGTTAGTGGAAGAGGAGGAGAAGAAAGGGAAGGGAATGAAAGAGCGAAGAAATTGAGTCTTTTCTTTAGAAGACGAGAATATGAAGTGATTTGAGACCTCTTGACCCACAAAAACCTTTGTCCTTCAAATTAGGAGAAAATCCATGCAATTACTCTATTGCCCTTTAAAATGTCATTAAATAAAAAATCGATTGGAGGATAAAAACATAATTTGATATTTAAAAATTCCTTTTATTATTTTTTGACAATAAAAAAATCATCTTATCATTATTTTTTGTCTCTTTAGTTCGCCTCTTTCCAAATAATCTACACTTATCTTTTCTTTTTTCCTTCACTAAATTCCCCCTTCCTTATCTTTGTTCTTAAATAATGAATTGTTATATATAATGATTAAGAAATTTATTTATTTGTTAATTTAAAAAATTAATGTATCTAATGTATTAAAATAATTTTAAAGATAATTCTTCTTTTTGTCTGTCTCAAATTATAATTCTTTATTTTTAAATATTAATTTTATAGATAATTTTCAAAGATATATTTTATCAATTTAATAAACATTATGAAATACACAATTAAATTTCACATTTTACATTATAGAATTGCAATTTCTCTAAATTTTAATATAAGTATTTTATATTTTAATCTACATGTAAAATTATTATTTTGAATAGAGAGAATATATTTAATGTATTAAATAATATCTATAAAATTAACCTCAAATGAAATAAAATTTTTATTTAAAATTATAATAAGGAAAATTTCATATAAGGAAACACATGAGAAAAATTGAATAAAATTAGCATTAATATTTTAATTTTATAATATTAAATTATTAACGTAAATTTTGTTTTTATCTAATTTATTAAAACTTAGCTTACTAATCGTTAAATTTAATAAAATTATAAATTAGTTTTTATTTTGATTAATATAATTTCATATAATTAAGTAAAAATCATTTCAATGTAAACCTAACTTGTAGACTATCGAAATATTTAGAGATGGGAGCTAGGCAGGTATTTGCGGATCCGACTTGACTGAATGCTAATAGTATAGATTCAAATAATAATAAACGAATTTAGACTTTGTTTGAAATTTTAATTACTATATGTGTCAGACGGATTTAAATCTATAAATATTTCGTTACCTGAATTCGATTATGTTAAATTTTATTATATTTTTTAGTTTTTATTACTTAAAATATTATTTAAGATTATATCAAACTTATGCTTCAATTTTATTAATATATTATATATTAAATATTTAAATTTGATCATTATATATATATATATTTTTTATTAATAATTTTAATATTTAATTATATTAAACGAGTTTGATAGATGAATATTTATTTACTATTCAAATATTTATATAAATAAATATTAATGAATAAAGTACTTACTATTTATTTAAATATTTATAAAATATTTAATAATCATATAATTTAAATAAATTCTAAATAATATAAAATATTTCTATTCAGCGTTCGGATAACAAAGAAATGCCCTCTTGATCTGTCCTCCAACCCAATGGAACAGCAACTTGGGGTTATTTCTGTCATTTCGTTCATGAACGATCTGAGGAATTTCCAGCGGGTCCCAATTCGAAATCCAATGGCCCACGGCTTGCAGTCGGCCCTTCAAGTTCGCGCGCTGTGACTGTGACGTTTTTTCTCTTCCTTCTCATTTCTTTTTCCTTTAGAATAAATTTTTTTTTTTTAAATGTTTACCTTTTTCCCTCGAAGAACCAAAATTTTATTCCGTGATACTTACGCCTGCTTACTTCTGTGGGCATTTAAGACCAGCTTAAAGACATAATTACCCTTTAGCTTCTGTTTGGGTTCTGAATCTGTCTGCCCCACCACCACGGATCATTAAGAAGAAAATAGAGCAGACTTAACTTCCTATTAGCCTGCTAATGAAAATAATTGATCATATTATAATCTTGCTATTTCTTCGCATTTTAAGATCTTAATCATTATAGAAAAATAACGTAAGTATTTAAATATACTTACTAAAAATTTAATAATTATAAGTTAATAAAAATAATTTATTATAAACTTAAATAATCATTAAAAGTTTTATATATATGTATATTTTATTTATTTTATATTTATATACAATAAACTTTTTGATTTCTTAATTTTTATTTTACCAAATAAGTTGGATTGCCACATTATTTTTTTATTGTAAATTTTAAGAATTAGTATCTAAGAATATTTTTAAAAATAAATTGAGAAAATATATATTTATTATAAAATTTTGAAACAATTATTTAAAATTTAATTGGTATTTAAATCTAATTATAATACAATCATTTACTTTTATCTTAAATAAATAGTACGATGGGTGCGGAAAATGACAATGATAAAATTTCCCCTTTTTCTTACATTTCTTTAATTAGTTTCTATAATTTTTACAAGTATCTAGAGTGATTATAGAAATTAATAATATAATTAAAATTAAATAATTTTTTTTAGAGAAAATGAAAAAGATAATATGATTCAATACTAATACTAATGTTGTCCGTATCTAATGCCCAAGTCTCGTTTATTATTTCGTATATAAAATCTAGTTAATGATCCACATTTAAATTGCTTCTATATTTAAATATTAGGATATATATATTTATATATTAAATAAAAATATTTTTGGTGCGTGACATTATTTTTTGACATATAAAATTTAATTTATAATTCTATAATTTATAAAAAATATATTTTATATTCTAAATAATAATAATTGCAATCTAATATATAATATTTTAACTATATTATTAATAGATTAATTTAAAATTTAATTTCTAATTTTAAACAGTAACATTATGTATAATTATAAAATTAACATATAATATACCTATTTATTTTAATTATAAATATTTTTAACATAAGTATTTATTATACTGATATATAATTTTAGCTTTTATTATATATTAATATATTAATTTATAAGATGTTCTTATAACTAAAAATCGATTGTAATTCTAGAAAATAATATTAATTATATTTTAAATATTAATTTAATTAATTAATTAATTTTAAATTATATAATAATTTTAAATTATAAAATAACATTTATCAATAATATTTTTATGATTAGTTTTGTATATAATTAATATTATTAATACATCAATTAATCTGTATTTTAAAACAATTTTACATTTTATTGCATTATAGAATTTTAGATATTAAAAATTAAACACCAATAAATATTTTAATTTATTATTATTTTTGTATATAATAAATAATTATTGATATTTAATTTTTTAATATTTTTAAAAGTTTACTTTATTTAATTTTTATAATTAAAATAATTATAATAACTGTGCAAACACAAACAAATAATTAGTTACTATTTTGAATTTGAATGCATTTGCACTATTATAAAGCACAATCATGCTTACTTGAACATATTAATAGAAATTAGAGATAATTAATATTTCATAATTACATAATTAATAAAATCTGAAAAATTATTTTTATAATTATTAATTACCATAGAAAATATTTTAAAATATTTTTCATTTATATATTATTTTTATTTCAATCTATATATAGTTAAATTAAATTTTATAGCATTTATCTATAAATTAAAAATTCATATGTTTAGTTAAGATGAATATTTATTTGTAATTATTTATAAATTAATATAATAATTATAACAAAATGATAATAAAATGAATAAAATTTTGTAAACAAATTTCATATAATGAGCTAATTAATTTTATAATAAATATTTCATCAACTTTTAATTAAAATATTATATTAGTGTTACTAATACTTATAACTGGTAGTTAATTTGACATTTTAAAGTTGCTAAACATTACTAATTTTCTTACATATATCATCAAAGAATAAATACAAATAATATTTTTACACATACCACTAAGAGAAAAAAAGATAAAGTGAAAGTTATATTATCTATTAAAAAAAATTGTAATTATCATAAAATTATTTATTTTAATTTATGGCTATCCCTTAGCAAATTGAAAACAAAAGTATTTAGATTATATTTTTAATAATGAATTTTTTATTTTATATAGTAATTTATTAACTTCAAATTTATATATGTAACTTAAATTGAAACCATTAATTTTATATATTGTTTATATTTTTTTATCTTTTTATAAATTGAAGAATTAATATATTAACATTTAAGAATTTTTTAGATATATTGATTATAGGATTAAAGTCATGTTTTGTTAATGTAATAATTTCAAATTCGTTTAGACACAGAGGCTACTTTAGTAATTTTAAAGTCAAGCGAAAAGCAAAATATACGAGTGGACCCACATATCAGACAAGAGAATTAACGGCAAAGTATGTTATTTCTTCCGCGAAAGCAATTAGCATTTGCTTAATTATTATACTTACAGTTAAATTAATAACCGAAATTAATTCATAAGCATGCCTCAGTGGCAATACCGTCATTTAAAAAAACCAAATAAAATTTCCTAAATTATTATTATTTTTTTAAATTGAAGAGATCCGAAATTGTCCTTTTTTATTACCTCCTTCTCCTTCTCCTTCTCCTTCTCACCCCAGAAAGAATAAAAAGGAATAAAATGAAATTGGATGAATAAAGGACAGGGAGAAAAAGGAGGAGAGAATTTAATCGAATTGGAATAATAATATTTATATTTATAATTGTATATAATATATATACATACATTTTGCTAAAAGATTTTTTTTGCTAATTTGATTCCTCCATTTCAATTCTCTCGCTCACATTTCTTTTTCTTTCTTTCTTTCTTCTTCTTTCCCTTCAAATTACATCGAAATTTCCTCTGATCACTTGTCTTTTTCTTTTTTCTTCTGTTTTCTTTTTCCGTGTTGATGTGATTCGTGTTGAGGAATCAAAATTTTTGTTTTTGTTTTTTGTATTTTGATAGTTTTTTTATTTATTTCTTTGTTGAGTTTTGATTGTTGATTGCAAGCTAAAAACCAAAAAAAACAAAAAAAAAAAAAGAAAAAAAAATTGATAGAAATTGCGTGTGTTACCGATGCCTGATAATAGTAATAATAATAATAGTAATAGGCAGGTAAAGAGCAATGCTGTCTCAAATCAATCCCCTGATAACATTGAAGGTACTGTTTTTTTTTTTTTTTACTCTTTTAGAGCAGTGTAAAAGATCTCTTCTTCTTCTTCTTCTTCTTCTTCTTGGTTTTGGTTTTTGTGGTCTATGCGTTTAATTACAGATATGTGATCATGGTGTATTTGTTTGTTATTTTAGTTAAATATATAATGCATATACCTTTGTATAAATGGCTTCGTTTTGGATGGTTATGGTCTTTTTATTGAACGAGTTTTTTGGTTTTGGTGAAATATTTATTGATTGATTTATTTATTTTTTATGAATGTCATATTTTACTTGCTGTATGATTAAGAAAGTTTATAGCTTGTTTGGACTGTGCATTTTTTTTTTTAAGACTCTTTTGGTGATACGGTGGTTTTTTATTTTGAGTGTTTTTCTATCTATTCTCGTAGGGAGATTCTGATTTCTTGTTGGAATCAGAATTTTCTGGTCTGTATCTTTCCCTTTTTTGAAGCATTAGTTTGAATTGAATTGAGTGTGTTTTAGACTCTTTCTTACATCTGGTGGTTTCTGGATTTAGTAAACATGATATATTAGGTCGTATATTGATTTGGTTGAGCTTCAATTGCACATTACAGAAGCAATTTGGCGATTAAAAATCCATGATAATCAAGAACAAGGCGGTATGGCTCCATCAAGCCCATACCCAGATCGTCCTGGAGAGCCAGACTGTGTATATTATCTGAGGACTGGATTATGTGGTTATGGAAACAATTGTCGTTTTAATCATCCTCCTTATGCTGCACAGGTATAGAGATTTTGCCTTCTTTAGAAATTAATATCTCTCTGTCTTGTATATGCTGATCTGTATTGGTTGGTTACCATGTGAAATGTGCTTTGGCCTATTCTTATCTTACACCTTGGCTTTGGGAATTTAATTTTCTGACTGAAATATTCTCAGGGTAATCAATTTAAAGAAGAGCTTCCAGAAAGAGTTGGGCAACCTGACTGTGGGGTGAGTTCCTTTTCAGTGAAAAGATTGTTTCTATTTCATGCAACATACAATAATGCAATTTTACCATGATCATATTAGACTGTGCTTTCTGTCTATTCATGTATGTTTATTTATTTTGGAGTTCTGTTTCAAGATATAACTATGTAAGAGGTTCATTTCTTTTTAGACTACAAAGTCATCCAAGAGATATATATAGTCATTCGGGAACAGAAGAGGGAAGAATCTTTTTATAAGGCACTTACAAAATCTCATTAGGTTCTGACCGTCTCAAAAGAAAAATTGAGGTGGACAATTATACACCATGCTGAACCAAAACTAGTACAGGAATTAAACAAGCAAAAAACTTATCTGCACAACTAAGTAACAAAACAAAGAAAAAAAATATTCAGTTGCACGCATGTCTTTTTGCAAAGTTGCGATTTTCACCTATGTAGCAGCATTGATTTTTTATTTGATATACGCAGATGTAGCTTGAATTATGGCATGCAATTCGATATCATTTGGTATTTAGATTCTAAAAACATTAATTGCTAAACACTACAAATTGTTTAAATATTATGACAGCCAAGATATTTCCTGAAATCACTTCCCCTTTCAGTCCCTAGCAACACCATCAGTTCTTTGAAACCATTTCTAAATTGTGTTAGGAAACCTGCTACTGACTAGCTATTCGGAGGCGCTGCTATTGAAGCATGTTGAGGATTCTGGGGCAAGATCAAATTTAGCATAGACCAAATGGTTTTACCTGTTTCTCTTTCCCGGAGATTAACTATAATTGGAATTCTTAAAAAACACTATGAAAAACAGTACTCTGAATGCAAACTGAATTTTCTGCTCTTGCTGCTAGTCTACTCCATTCGCCACTGTGCAAGGCATCAACAACCTTGACTTGCACAGAGCAGTGTATTACATAGCTCTTCTGCTGTATGATGTAATAATACGCTCCATAGGATACCAATTAGAAATATCTTAGGAAAGATACATTTGAAATGCAGGATCTGCAAACTTGAAAATATGAACTAAATGTAGTTCATGGTGCTGAACTACTACCTTATTAATGAGATTTTGAAAAGGTAGTCCAACCTATTCTATTTCGACCAGTTGCTTTTGTAATGAATTTCAAAAGGTAATGCAGTTATTACTGTTTGAGTAGTTTCCATATTTTTTCTGATTCTCTTTATTTATTAGAGTTCAGAGCATTCTGCATGTCTACTTTTTTGTTTTTGTGGGGCCAATTGGGTTTCTCAGTGGAAGTTATCTATTCCAAGAGTATATTCTATGGATGAAACATATATTTCGTGTCAATGTATATCTGCATCAAGAATATGTTGCATCAAATTGTAATTAGTTATGGTAGAAAGAGAAATGTGGCAAATGGTAACACTATAAAAGGAAGTTGCCTAGTTTATTTAAGAAGTCTGATGATTTTGAGCTCTCAGGCTGTTGCAATTTGTCTTAGTTATCTTAGCACTTTCTTAAGTTCCAGCTGAGCCTGTTGGTCAGATTGATATAGCATTTTATGGAGGTACGACGCAAGCTATGAGATTCATATATTACTTCTTTCTGTTTTTTTTTTCTTTATCATCAGTAACCATATTTTATTGTTTATTAAACTTGTAAAAAGACCTTGGTCTGAGATTTTTTGTATCCTCCACCAGAATTGGCAGATTGGTTGATAGGGAAGCGAAAAATTGTTATACTATATGTGGATATTAGATGGGTGGTAAAGAATATGACATGAGAAAATATCAAGGAAGAAGAAAAGAGAATAAAAATGTTACTCTTTTTTCTTTAAACAAAATCTTTGTTTGGCTAGAGGCTTAGAGCATGGAAGGAAAACATACTTATTTTTCCTTGCTTATGTATATACATTTTTAATTTTGAAGGTTGTTTTGCTAGAACTTTCTCTCAAGGGTAACATAGTAATTTGACCATTCAATCCACTTTCTTTTAGCTTTGATAAGTTTTCTTTTTCCTTATTAAATTTGTGACAATTATAAAGATATGGGCCTGAGGAAAAAAAAAAGCTCCATTGGATACATAATGAGAAAGTTACCTTCCCACTTTATTTTCCCTTGATAGTTTCTTTCCAACCATTATTTTCGTATTTCCTAACAAAGTGTTAGCATCATTTAGCACTTGACTTTGGTAGAAGAGTTTTTATAATTATTATTTTTATTTTTTTATCTGCTATCATTTCAATGGAATTTTTTGAATTTCTTGATAAATTGAGAAAATATTATATTATTAATTGTAAGGCTTTTTATCTGTTTTGATCTTTTAATAGTTTGAAATTCATTGCAGTATTACTTAAAGACGGGGACCTGCAAGTATGGATCGACATGTAAATATCATCACCCAAGGGATAGAAATGGTGCAGGACCAGTCTCATTTAACATTGTAGGTCTTCCTATGCGTCAGGTGCTGACTTTGCATTGACATTTGGATTCTTTTGCCTTTCATTTTCTGGGTTTGCTAAAATGCATTTGAAGCTAAGGATTGTAGTTACAATGTTAATTATCTGGCTTTTAGGATGAAAAATCATGTCCTTATTATATGCGGACTGGATCATGTAAATTTGGAGTTGCATGCAAGTTCCACCATCCCCAGCCTGCACCACTTGGAACTGGCTTGCCGTTCACTGGACCAGCAGCCTCCGGACCTATGGCGTCATCAAATTTACCTTCATCCGGTCTACCTTATGTAGGTGGACTGCCGACATGGTCATTACCAAGGGCACCATATGTCTCTGGCCCTCGTCTGCAAGGTCCGCAGACATATATGCCCGCTGTTCTTTCTCCTTCTCAGGGTGTTGTTGCGGCACAAGGCTGGAACACCTATGTGGTATGAAATTATCTCTAACTTTTAACTTTTTGCTCTAAGTAGGGGCATAACTTTGCATAAATGAGCTAGTGAGGAAGGTTTATAATTGTATTTCCTTTCAGTAAGAGTTGATCAGTATTATGATTGGGATTTGCCCTTATTAGCTTGGATTATCTTTTAAATGTCAAAAGGGAAAAAATGGAAAAGAAAATGCACCTCCCCTGTGTATGTTTGTGAGAGAGAGGGAACCATTGCTTGAATTGAAGTCAACTGTGGAACTTTTGCTGAGATCTCTGTCTATTATGGGAGAAGCTTTGATGGATGGATGCTCTGTACCTGTGGAAATATTGGATGCACTATTGTTATGGCAGCATTATGCAAATGTGCCTGAGATCAGAAAATATTGTTCTTATAACTGTTGTTTGGCTTTCATTATGCTTCTTCTTTATCTAGGATCCAATGGCATCTTGTAATATGTGATGTTGCCAGACAATTGCCATTGTGGATATATGGGCGGTAAAGATGCTAGTTATGGGATTAATAAACCTAGATGTAATAAAGGACTGGATAATTTCTATGCTTTCTAGTGATTGAATTTAATTTCTCTGATTTTGTAAGTAGCACTAGAAGCTAACTATTATATTAAGCATAGCAAGCGTATTGCCTACTGAAATTATTGTACGCAATGAACGTATTCCATATGCATCATCTGGTGGTACCATGCTTGGTAGACCACTTGTTATACAAAATAATGGATAGAGAAAGCAGAAAAGAATTAAGAATCAACTTTTGAAAACTCAGATTTTAGTTAATCAATCAATAATAGATGAAGTGATTCAAAATGCACGCATATTGCAGCATCCTGCAATGTGACCCACAGACACTCAAGAGATCTCTAGATGGAGCTTCTTTTTGATATTTATTTGCTTTGCTAAGTTGCTGTCCTGCTTGTTCCTTACTTTTTGCTCCCTGATGTCATGTGTTTTTATGTGAATCAGGGGAATTTGAGCCCCATGTCTTCTGCCAGTGTTCTGGGATCCAGTATTGTATACAACTCTAGGAATCAAAGTGAATCAGGATCTAGTGGACAAGTACATATGTTATCAACAACCAGCTCTAATCTTCCTGAGAGACCTGATCAACCAGAATGCCGATATTTTATGAACACTGGGACCTGCAAATATGGATCTGACTGCAAGTACCATCACCCAAAAGAAAGAATTGCACAACTAGCAACAAATTCTATTGGCCCAGTTGGTCTTCCCTCTAGACCTGTAAGTCCGATTTATTTCATGTTTGGTACATAATTCCTGGTTTGCACAGTTGACTTGCACAACTCGCGCATAAGCTTCAAATTTACTTGAAGGTATCATTACTGTTGGGCATGGGGGTTCTGCAAGTAGGTAATTATGTGAATCTGAATTGTGCATGTGCTACCCAAGCTGAGCGCTCTTGCGCATATGTCCCAGGTTGATAAAATAATTAGAATAGTTTTCTTACTTCAATCTCGAATGATCCAGATTTATCTCATATAGTTGGAGGGTGTTAATTTGCATTCTATATGTATCATAGCTCTTTATCTATTGGGGTGTATGATTGCTAAATTAGTGATTTCCATCACTTTGGGCATTGCATTAAACAATAGGATACCAGAGTAGACATTGCTGTTTCAGGGCAGTTACAATCTAACTTTGTTTAGTTGCATAAATTATATTTTGAAAATATCCTCTCCTTGGATGATGTTTGAGATGAACCCCATCTTATGTTCGAGAAAGCATTGTAAACGAATTAAGCATAGTAAGTTAAAACTGTTAAAATAATTATTTCCTATTTCTGTTAAGTTTGTTTGACAACTACTTAAATGTTGTCATTATTGTCTGGTCTTATTTGAAAATTAGTGAATGATTTGACGTAATCTAATATAATCTAAAAACTGGTTTCATTATATGCAGGGGCAGCCTATATGTTCAAACTACAGTATGTATGGACTCTGTAAATTTGGCCCAACTTGCAGATTTGATCATCCTTTCACAGGATATCCTTATGGCTACAGCTTGAGCTTGCAGCCCCTATCTATAATTGATTCATCTCTCTTGAGTTATCCAAGAATGTCTCCGCCTGCTCTTTCATCTGAAAGTCCTATCTCCCTATCATCAAAATTTCCTGATTGGGTGCAGAATCCTGATGGTGCAAGCAGCAAACATCAGAATTCAGATAGAAATACTAAGATCTCTGATGATCAGCCTGAACAGGCTGGTTCTCCACCGCCGCACTCCTCGCAGGCTTCTTCAGAACCATCACACGATTAATTTTGATTTGGTTGAGATCACTCCTGTTTGTCTTTTGTTGATACTTTTTGATATTTGGTACTTCTAAAGGAGATTTTTGCAACATTTTACCTCCTGCCCCCCTTATTTTCACCTGTGGTTCTCCGGTGTGTGATAGGTCGTCTTGAAATCAAATGCGATGAGCAAAATCTCCGGGGGGGTGATGGAGCAATTTTTTGTTGTGAATAAAATGCAGGTGAAAATTTGTAATATTCTTGGATATATTCTCCCCTCGAATGATATCTGTTTGTGATGATAAAGATTGTCTTAGACTTGTTCTTGCTATTATTATTATTATCATTATCATTTCTTTTAGTTGTAGAAAGTTGTGGAAGCTTGGTATTGTTAGGTCCTCAAGCTCTTGCCTTAAAAAATGACGCACAGTTGAAGTGATGTTGGCCGTATGAAACCATTTATGTACATTTGGTTATCGTTTCCTCTTCCATAGGCAAATTATGTGGCATTCAACCTTACTTCTTTAATCATTCACTAGTGTCGCAGAAGACTAATTTAGTGAATGATTATTGATGGCTTTGGTCGTCTGTCATTTGGCAGGGTAAGTAATTCCATTATATTTTCACCTTGGACTGTTAATTAATCTAATGTGTGTAGGGGGAGAGCTAGGAATTTACAAGCCAAGATGAAATCTCTTTTCTAAAAGTAAAAGAGGGAAATATTTCAAAATTAATTTAATGTGCCTCTTCATCCTCCTGGCTTCCTTTTGCCCCTGATGCCAGTAATAAGTTCAAGGTGCTCAAAGATGAATTGCATCGATTTCTGCCTTCTTGTATCTAATTAAAGTGAGAACAAAAGGTTGGAATATGCTAATGTGTATATGGGGTGGATTCGAATCCTGTCATATAATGGTTAGCATTTGAAGGAAATAATAGGTACAGTGTGCACAAAAAAAAGATTTAAAAAAAGGGAAAAAAAGAGAGGAAGCAATATAGCAAGTGTGTTCACAAGGTGCAAGGTGCATTTAAGTTTTTTTATAAAAGCAAAAAGAAAGAAGACAAGCGCTAGAAGGAGGGCTTGAACCTCCGACCTTGTGGTTAACAGCCACACGCTCTAACCAACTGAGCTATTCCAGCTTGCTTGAATATACTTTTCAGACCTATATTTTTCTCGAGCTCTACTTGCCAACTAGTAATGAAATTAAAAACAATTAAATTCTACATAAAGGATGAAAATGACAAGTGAGACTAAAAATATAGACTCTGACTATCATCATTTAAAGTTTCTCCAACTATTGATTAATTGAGAGATATCAACAGTCTATGACAGTTTTCAATCAATCTGAAATATGAGATTGAGACATCTTTAAATGTACTTATTTTTTTACTTATGAAATTGAGAGTTATCAGATTTCACATTTTTAAATATACTAATTTTTTATTTATGTGTATCATACTTAAATATTAATAGTTAAATTTATTATTTTATTATTTTTTATTAATTAATTTAATAAAATTTTATAAAAACTTAGATTATAGGCTCTTAATTCTACAAATATTTTTTAATAATAATTAATTAGCAAAAATAAATCTATTAAAATAATTATTAATAAAATATTTTTTTTATCTCCATTTGACAGGCCAATCTCATTTTGCACGTAAACTATTAAATATAAATTTTAAGTCAGTGTAATTAATTCTGTCATGCTTTTTTTAAAATATTCTTATTAATTTTTTTTGAGTTAGATGAATCGCATTTTAATATATATTTTGTACTGTCGGTTAAAATGACTAATAAAATATATATTTGATAATTAGCTATTAGATTAATAATTAAAAAATAAACTATATTTTGAGATCGATAAAAAAAGCATCAAAATGAGACAAAAAAATAATAGAATTGAAATTTTAGTTAAAAATGTTTCTAATTCTATAAATATTTTTACTTAATAAGAAATTAAATATATTTTCTTAATTAACGGAAACTCTATTTGATTTGCATAGATAAATAGTATATATGGGATTATATATAATCCAAATTATTAAATATTAAATTAATCTTTAGCAAATAATATTTTCATACTATTTGATTTAAATAGATTAGCAGTATATATGAAATTATATTTATAATCTGAATTAATAAATATCAAAATTAATCTTTTCCTTTTTTCTTTTTTTATTATTTTAGTTACTAAAGAAATATAATTGAGAGACTGACTTTTTGGTTAACTAATGTTTAGTGTGGTTTTTTATTAAAAAAAAAACAAACTCAAGCGATAATTTATTTTGTAAATATTATAGTATTAAAAACATTCTCGATGATATTTTTTATTTTAAAGAGTATAATTTTTATATGAAAAAATATTTTAAAAAATATTCAAATATAAAGAATAAATTTTTTATTTAAATTCAATAGACTCTTTATATTTTGTTATACATCTTGCTTTTATTTCTATAAATATTAATAATTTTGTTTTCAATTAACTTTTAGCAATAAGAAAGGAAGAATTGTAAAATCAATTAAATTAAATGCATAGAAATCTGTAATGCATTTATTAAATATAAAATAAAAAATAAAATTTGACTATCTAGTTTATATTTTAAAAAATAAAAAATATATTAAAATATCATTTTACAATATAATTTTATTTAACATATATAACTAATGCATTGAAAATACTCTAATACTATGCATCATGAAAGGTACAATTTAAAAAAATGAGAAGTTAATGAACGGAGAATTAATTTTAATTGTGTTTCGTAATATAACTTTTTTAAGAAGAGTAAGAGATTTCTTTATTACTCTTATAAAAATTAAAATTGATTACCCCTTAATTTGAAATGTAAAAAATTTTAATTCAAAAATAAATTAAAATATAATTAATTATTATTTTTATCTGTATAATTTTACTACAACAATTCTTTTCTCTTTCCTTTAATAAATTCTTTTATACAACCAAATATAATAAACAAAATATTTTTCTCTCTTCGACTCGCTTTCCTTCTCTTTAAAATAGCTTCCCCCTCTCCAGTTTTTATTGTAAACGAAATGTGCTACTTTACAACTAAATAATGGATTTCCATCCAAACACTGCCTCTGACTTAGCTTATTTGACAAGCTTTGACAATCTGATGTACAAAGGAGAAAGAAAATATAAAAAAGAAAAAAACGCAGACTAGAGTTAATTGTTGCTTTGAGCTCCAAGCCCGCCTACTCTCTTTGCATCAACCCAATTAGTTAAGTCACAGATAAATAGAATGCAGTATGCAGCGATTTAGAAGCAAAGGGACCACACTTTTAGGGTATTTGGCAGTGCCTCACCTTAAGAAGAAAGCTCTAAATTCATGGTCTGCAGTTCAGGACACTTATTCCTCTACAAAGGTTAAATCTTTTTCCCATTTAAGTTTTTGGACATCGTTTATTTTTCATTAATATTGTTACCCATTTCGTTTTTTATTAAATAAATATTTATATTCATTTTATTATTTATTAAATTTTTTTGAATGATTTGAGATGGTGTATAGCAATTTAGGTTTTATAGTACCGTACTTTGTTCATTCATTTGTTTATTTGGGTTCTGTATAATCGTTTCTACTTGCTAATTGTGCTGTGTTTGGTGTTTTGATATGTTAGGACCTGTTTGAGAGGCATAGGGTGGTGTTTACAGTTGGAACTTCTGTAGCATCAGTTGCTACAGCATGGGGCGGTAAGCTTTGTTGTACCTTCCTTTATTTTCCTTTTTTGTGTTTGGTTTTGGTTATCTATTCAATGAATGGATGAAGTGGGATCTAGGTAATATACCACTAAACTATTTCAGTCTTGCTAAAATTTCAACTTTTGCAACAATTAGAAATTAGGAGTCAATTGGCGTGGATATTAGTAGTTATTGCTGTATTAGTTCCATTACTTTTTATTCCTGCACTTTGAACTTTTAGTACTTGAATTTTTGTTGATGAACTAGTTTCAGTTTCCATCAATCAATCCATTATCCATTTTAAGCTAAATCTTCTGAAGAATTACATAAGATATTAGCAATGCTACCATATAGAAAATTTAATCACTTACGCTTTTTTAATGAAAATATAGAATGACAGCTATTTGATGGGAATACAAAATCAAGAGTTAATTCTTGTTAATCTCAAGCGTGACCAATTTAATTTCTTCAGTTTGCATTTATATACTCATGTACTGGTGTAAGTGCTTTTGAGTTATTTCCATTGATGCTTTATTTAGGTATCTGGGATGAGCATCTCAGTATAATTGTAAAAAATGTGCAGGGTATTGCTTACGCCATCTTTATGAATCAAAAGTTGATCAAAGGCTCGAATCAATTGAGAAAGCTGTGAGTCTTTGTTATATTATGTTGGATTCTTGTTGCTGCTTATATTTATAAATGCTTTGTCTCTGTTCGCATACTTGTCGTCACTAATTCAATATCATCTTAATTTCTTCTTGTCTGTTTCATATCATCAAGTTTGAAAAGACTGCATAGAATTACTTGTAACTTTGTATTAAATATCCTACCAGCACGGCCTCTTTGTTTGTTTACAAATTTTATGTTTCTCAAAGCCATCATGCATGCAGTCTGTGAATGTCTTCCTTTTCCTTGCCCTTCTCTATCCTTGGTGTATCTGTTAAATCTAATTCTAAAATTTTCTTGTCATTTGGCAGATGAAAAACAATTATCACCTTGAACATGCAGAATTCAAAAAGCTTGTGGATCCAGGAAGCTCCAGTATTGCTACCTGCATTGCTACTGCAGGGACGACATTTGTGGTCGGGTTTGTACCTATGTTTTTCTCTTTGCCCTTGTATTATTGGTTTGTTATCATTTGACAATTTTACAGTCCCTATATTGACCATTTCTCGGTCCACGATGGCCCAAAACCATCTGTTCTTTAATCTCATTCGAGTGCATTTGTTTAACCTGTTTTTATGATTGAAAAAGATGAGTGCTGCAGTAAGGTATTAGATGAGCGCTCAACTGGCAAGGTAATAGAGAGTAGAGAATTTGAAATTAGTCACTAAAGAAATTAACTGTGATTGGTATTAATTATTTAGAGTAAAAAAGAATTCGAAGGCATGTTACTTCCAATAGATCAAGGTAGTTTTATGCATTTCGTGTGAAGTGGAACTAGTTTAGGAAAATGCTTTTCTTCTAATGGCTTAAAACACCACCCTCAATTGAAATACATTTTGCATGTGGGAGAGATGCTTTGTGCTTTAATATGTAAGTTTCTAATCAATCTTATGACATCTGTTGTTCTGTGGGAAGAGCTTGGTAGTATGGTTTAAAACAAACATAATTTTTGGGACTTCTGTAGTAAGGTAATGCCACATTAAGCCTTGCATCTAGGGATCTGGAAGCAAGGCTGGGAAGATGTTCTATTCCTGAAATTGTTTTGGCCACATGTACTTGCCAAATCAGCATATGGATTAAATAGAGAATAAAGTTATCATGTAGAGATATTCTTCAACTAAGTCCAAGGAAATGTAACCATTCATTAGTTAATTTATGAAGGCTTGATATTATGCTAAGAAAGTATAAACTAAGGGATATTGGAAAAGTGTACCTTTCCATTAATTTCCTCAGAAATTATGTTTATATGCTGCTGTTATTGTCAGTCCAAGAGAACTATTAACATAACAACTAAAGAGGATTGAGCCCGACACATGGCGTATAAATTAATTGCTTGCTGTTAGTAAAAAAGGCTATAAGTTCAATTAGGGTGTTTCACATAGTTCTTTTTGTATGGCCATCCTAATATTTTGTTTTGATTTGGGACTTTGGGCGTCACAGGCTTACAGTTATATAGAAGGTATGTGACCTGTGGAGGCTCTCGGACATCATTGAGATCATCTTTTATGTAAACAAAACTCATAATTTCCTGTATATAAATAAGAGTGCCAGCCCCAAGATGCGGGAGGCTATACATAATATGTAGATCAAATTAAATGGAGAAAGCTGAAGAAAGTGGCAATTGAAAATCTAGTTATGTTAAAAAAGCCTGCACAATTGTCATGATAAAGTTGAGCATGTTCAAGAAGTCTTCACAGTTGTAAAGCATGTCCCATAAATGAAAATGCCCAAAACAAGGATAAGAACTTGGGTTTGTGACAATCCAATAAAACAGAAACATAATGATGAATTTATGATAAGTTGCGGCAGAAAAGTTTAGCAGGATGAAAGAAAGTTGTGGAAAATGGTTCTTCCGTTATGGTGAAAAAACACCTAAAGCATTTAAGCCAAGTAGGAAATTTACTAGGTTTCAGAAAGGCCAAGAGGGCCTCAATTGAAATTATGGCCATGGATTCAATGTGGTATATGGATTTAGCTGGAGGTAATGGCTAATGAAGGATTTACATTAGCTGATCCCCCGTATGCTAATGTTACTATCTTTCTTGTTTGGATCTTCTTCATTGAAAGGATAGATGACTGTTCTGTTGTTAGGTTCAGCCTTGCAAGGTGCAAATTATCCTGAAAGTAATTCAAGTTAGATGGCAGAAAGATATTTCAATACTTATATTTTTAAGCTAATATTTTCAACTGATAATAGGTTATTTGACTTCCAGTTTTCAATTGAAATAACTTTTAAAAATTGTTCCTTTGCCTGCTTTTGCTGAATTGCAGTTATGGCTTTGGTTGGCGAGGCGGAAGATGGTATACAAATAGGAAGTTCAGAAAGGAACAGATGAAAATGTTAGAGCAGATAAAACCCAAACGGTGGCAGTTGCTGGGTCGAGTGAGACCTAGGGAGTGGGAATTCCAATTTATTAAAAGAAGATTAACAAGATATAAAGCACCTGAAAACGGAGTTATTAACAAGATATAAAGCACCTAAAAACGGAGTCAGGACATGTGAAAGATACTGAAGGTGTCTCCTACTGCACATGATCCTGGAGAATTTACCAGTTTTGTTAGAATAAATACAGTTGTATTCTTTTATTATTTTTGTTTAGATATCCCAAAATCATGGGAAAAGAAAAAACTGGTATAGTTCTTATTGAAGATGGTTTTCTTTACTGAAATTGTGGGTGTAATGCATAATATAATCTTTTTTCTCTTTATCCTTATTTTAGCAGAATTTCCTAGATGTCCTTGCCCCAATGCAAGTTTATTCTAGGATTCTGAGTACTTAAGACATCTGCTTACGGAGTTCTGCCTATTCTTTCTCATGATTAATATCTCCAGGAAGTAATAATTTAGCTATGCCTGTATAATATTGAGGCACATCAATTGAAAAATTGCTGCCAATGTAGAAAATTTTGTACTTGCTGCATAATATGCTGTATCGCGGTGGCAGGAAATTATGTGCTTTAATTTTTGACAACTCTTTTTCAATTGGTGTTAAATGAGCAGGAACAGGTGGTCTAGATCCTCTATGTATCTGCCGCAACAGCACCTTGACTTTGTAATGATGCCAAATAGTGCTGCAACAAAATGTTGTTTTCTTGAATACCCATGCTCTTTCACATCTTCCAAGGCAAATTGATCAACGAAAATATATGTAGAATCTCTTGTTAGAATTCTGTAATAAGTTATCAGGCTGCTGCCTCAGGAGATACCTTTTGCTACCTGTTGACAACAATGTTCCCGAGCTCTATAAATTGTGGAACAGAGTGACCTCAATAGTTCTACTAACTTTTTTATATGGATCAGCATTTGGAAAGAGACTGAAGCTATTTTCAGTGAAAAGTCAGGATGTTGTTGCGGCATTGGCGCCATCTGCCAGATGGAATTTGCAAAACCCTAGTGGAGATAAATGGCTATGCTTGTGAAGACACACAGTAATGTGCCTAATGTTAATATTCCCCTTATGAAGTTTATCATATGATGCTAGCATATTACGGTTGAGAAAACTTTGATTGGTACAGGTAACTACACAAGATGGCTTTATTCTTGGCATACAGAGAGTTACAAAGGGGCAGTCTGGGGGAACTGCAGGAAACAAGACACCAGTTCTTTTACAGCATGGGATACTAATGGTAAGTGATTTTCATTTGGATAGCAATTGTTGTCTATACTAAAGATACTGTGGAAGTACCTAGTAATGAAATGGCTGACAGGATGGAGCAGTGTGGGTGATGTTACCCCCAGGGGAATCTTTGGCTTTTCTCTTGGCAGATGATGGATATGATGTGTGGCTTGGCAATGCAAGAGGAACTAAATCTAGTAGTGGGCACACATCACTAACTCCAGATGACCTGGTAATTTCTCTCTCTAAACAAAATTTTGTTATTTCAATCATTCTTCTTTTATTTGTTTAATAATTTGGCGGGTATTTTCCAGGCTTTCTGGGATTGGTCATGGGATGAATTGGCAGGTTTCGATCTGCCTGCTACATTCCAATATGTGTACAATCAAACAGGACAGCAGATGCACTATGTTGCTCATTCACTGGTACTATAACACATTTTGCTGCCTCATTTTGACCTCAGATTTCACCTTTAATATTGAAGATTCTAATCTTAGAACTTTTTATAAGGAACTTTGACTGCTCTGGCCGCCTTTTCCAAGGATCAGTTGGCCGACATGATGAGATCAGCTGCCTTACTTGGACCAGTTGCTTATTTGGGTCAGATAACATCTCCACTTGCGAAAGTAGCTGCTGACATCTTGATTGCTAACGTGAATACTGAATCTATGCTAATTTTCTAATCATTTTGAGACTAACTGACAAGTGATAGTTTTGGTATATATGTGTGATTTTTATTTTGACAGGAGTCATACTGGTTAGGTCTCGGTGAATTTGATCCAACAGGGTAAAAGTTTAACTTATTTTAATTCTTTCTACGACACTGACATGCTACCTTTTGGGATATATTGTCAAAATTTTATGCTATGCTATACATTTTTTAATAGTTTTATTTCAGAAAAATATATAGTAAAGAAGCACAGGCTCACTAATCATGGCGTCTCTGTCTCTTACTAAATTATGATTTATTCTATTGCTATAGTTGTCACTTCTTATCACAGCAAGATTGTTTCTGATATGTCTACCTCATCCAGTAACCCGAAAAGAAAAAAAAAGGGGCATCTCATCCAATTACTTTGGTAATGTCATTTTGAGATGAATCCTTTCTTTCCTAATTGTAACAGGGATGCTGGTATGACATTAATCAATGATGTCTGCAACACACCAGGGGTTGACTGCAGTAATATATTGAGCTCTTTCACTGGTACTAAGCATGTTTGCAGTTTTGAATTAGCACTTGTTGACAAGTTCATTTCTCCTGCTGACATTCAATTTTCCATAATATAGGTCCCAACTGCTGCCTTGACACATCCCTATTTGGTGTTTTCTTAAGCCATGGGCCTCAGTCAACAACAACAAAGAACCTGATCCATCATGCTCAGAGTAAGTGCATCTAGTTCCCATTACCCAACCCAAGTCACCACAAGCAAACTTGGTCAAAGAAATAGTATGATATCTGCTTGCTTATTCTGGAAATGCTGAAAATAGGAGATTGGGCTCATCAGTTTGCATGCTAGATTTTCCTCTTTACCTACGGATTCTAATATCTGAAGTTGCATATGGTGGTTTAACATGATTTCTGGGTTTCTGGACAGTGATTAAGGGAGGAACTCTAACAATGTATGACTACAACAATGAGGATGAAAACAAGAAGCACTATGGGCAGCCTACGCCGCCTGTGTATAACATAACAAACATTCCAAATGATGTTCCCCTCTTCCTCGGGTGTGGAGGGAAGGATGCCCTTTCTGATACCAAAGATGTGGAACTCTTGCTGGATGGCCTCAAAGATCACGTTAAAGATAAACTTGTGGTTCAGACCATTGAAAACTATGCACATGCTGATTTTATCTTGGCTACAAATGCTAAGAAAGCAATATATGATCCTGTCATGGCGTTCATAGAACTGCATTGAATCCTGTTATGTTGGCTAGAAATACTGTTTAGGGAAGAATGCTGCTCCGTGAGGCCACTTGTTATTGGCACTTGGGCAAGTTGTGTTTCTTGCCCAGCCATCCTTATCAGTTTTTTCTTCTCTATGCCCGATGTTATATAAAACTGATATTTGGTGTGAATAAAATTAACTATTGAATTGTATTTTCATTTTCTGCACGATCTGTCTGATTTTCTACACTACTCCTTGGAATCCTGCTGCTATGACACACGGAGTAATGGTGAGAAATTGAAAAATTAAGACATGGTAAGTGTTGCTGTATTTATCCATTGAAACTCATCTCTATATTTAACTTACTAGTTGATGAGTTTTCCTGCTGGCTGGACCATAGAAGCCTAATCCACCCTGGTCACTGTGGACGCTGCACCTCTACCTCCATACAAGTTGGAGAAGTGTCAACCCACAAAGTAATTAGGGATGCAAAAAAGGGTATCAACATGATACATTATCTGCTAACATGGACAAGTGACTGCATCAATGAGAAACCAAAAGAAAGAGAAATAACCCGTTTTGCAAGAATGTCTCTTCCAGCGATCAATGAAAAGGAGGTCGAACGCAGAGGGATCAATAACAAGATCCAATACCCAGAGAAATGAAGTTAAAATCTCTCAAGATGGCCCTCCCTGGCACATAACTTGTTTGCTATTGCTTCTTGGTCTGCTTCTACTTCTGCTTCGTTTTGCTGTCTTCTTCTTTCGTCACATGATTTTCCCTGTCCTCTTCCTTGAAACCCTGTCCTTTAAACACTATCAGCAATTTATTTGATGGTAATGACAGCATATTTTCCTTCTCCCTTAAAATTAAATCACAAATGTATAAAAACATGACCAGAATTGAGCAACAGACAGAAGACGCCAATGCTACGCAGGCGACGGAGTTACCATGGAAGGTGGTAAGTCTTAGTTCTCTATACATATTGGCATTATATTATCAGACATTGGCATCAAGACAAATGCAACTGTCTGAAATAATATTCTGTTTCTTGAGGCACATGCCTTGTCTTATATATTTTGTCAGTATTGTCATAATCACCACTTACAAATGAGAAACAAACCTGTGAATGAATGTCTTTGTTATCACTAATAATAAGTCATCATGACATTGATGAAATCTATATCGTCCTGTAAACAAGAATTCGTAATAGGAAGAAAGGGGTTGACCCCACCTTGATAGTGTAATTTGTTGACATTATTTTTGTCCCAACACATTTTCATGAGATACTGGTTTCTGTTCCTGTCTGCGGGTTCTGCCACTATAAAAAAATTTGCTAGACCATTGAAAATTCCTTGGGGGAGATAAAAGTAGAGAACATATCATATCATATCATATATGGCCAAAACCTTAACTTTAATAATTATATTTATACTTTTCTGTGGGTGTGCAGTTGGAAGTAGAACAAAGTTGTTTTCGGCCAAAAGTCACAAACTGCTCCAGGCAGGAAATGATGGCATTTGCAAATCAATGGTCGAGACGCATGGCTATGTTTGCAAAGAACATACGGTAAATTCCCCACCTATACTGAGCTCTCTTCACAAGTGATGGATACCATGTGATATGTTTCAATGGGTTTCAGGTGACAACTGAAGATGGCTTCATCCTGAGCTTGCAAAGAATACCAGTAGGGCGGTCTGGTGGATCGCCGGGAAACAAACCGCCCGTTCTACTACAGCATGGGCTACTAATGGTCAGTAATTTTGTTTCCATGTCGGTGTTCGCTTTTAAGTATAATTTTTGATGTTAACAAGATATGGTATGATATGGTGGTTGCAGGACGGAATAACATGGCTGCTACTACCTCCGGAGCAATCTTTAGCATTGCTCTTGGCCGATAATGGCTTTGATGTGTGGATAGCCAACACTCGTGGAACTAAATATAGCCTTGGCCATACATCACTTAGTCCAGAAGATTCAGTAATTTTCTTTCTCTTTTTCCACATCTGATACTCCCATCTTATTTTTAACAATTCTAGGTGAATTAATGACGTCGGTACTTTATTAGGCCTTTTGGGATTGGTCATGGGACGAACTGGTAGCTTATGATCTTCCTGCTACATTTGAGTATGTGCACCATCAAACAGGACAAAAACTGCACTATGTTGGACACTCACTGGTGAACACTTGTGCATAGACAGAGTCTTCAAGTTGTTTCGGGATTCATTCTGCAACAATAGATGCACACCCACTTACTAACTTCAGATTAATTCTCTTTCTAGGGAACTTTGATTGCTTTGGCTGCCTTCTCAAAGAGTCAGCAACTGAACATGTTGAGATCAGCTGCCTTACTTTGTCCAATTGCTTATGTGGGTCAGATGACTTCTCCACTTGCAAGAAATGCTGCTGACAATTTTCTAGCTGAGGTGAGTACTGCTTTTATCTACAGTGTCGAATAAACTATGGAATGGAAAAATCTGATGATCCGGGTGTGCTTCTTTTAACAGACTCTATACTGGTTGGGTCTCCACGAATTTGTTCCAAGAGGGTAACTAAGCAATTCTGCTCTCTTTACCTTTTCCTTCATCATTGATCATCTTCACAGCGTAATTTCCAACATATTGCTATCAGTGCTGCTTACATCCATCAGAAATTGCCAGTTTCCCACAGTCAAGAAATCGGGCTCTAGGCATCAAAAACTTGGGCCTCCTTTTTTTTTTTTCTTTTTCTTTTTAACTCTTGCTTTTGTCTAGGACCCAATATTTTGTTTGGCCACTGTTTTGCACAGGTCAAAAAGGGTAAATTTATAGCATGCACGAGTCTGCCTAGAAAAATTCTAGATAGTTCTGATATTTTATCTTCATATATACTTTATAGTGCCTTATAAGATCAGAAATTACCATTTTCTTTTACACTCTCATTTTCACTTGCCATTTTTTTGTTTGTTTCCCTTGAAACCTGTCCATGTCAAACAGGGAAGCTGTAGTGAAATTTCTGAAGGATATTTGTAAAAAAGCAAATGTTGATTGCACCAACTTGTTGACTGCTTTCACAGGTATTGTCCATATCCCTAATTGCTAATTTAGCTTCACGATTCTATTTTTCATTACAAGTTATACGCATGATTGGCATTATACAGGTCAGAATTGCTGCCTGAATTCCTCAATAGTAGACGTGTTTCTGGACCATGAGCCTCAGTCAACAGCTACAAAGAACATGATCCATATATCTCAGAGTAAGAAACCTGTAAACTCTCTAATTCAAAAATGTACCCGAGTGCCAAATAGATGCTAATAAGAAATGGGTTTTTGAGTTTTTTATGTCGAATTTCTGGGCATGCATTGGATTGCAGTGATCAGAAAAGGAACAATATCAATGTATGATTACAACGATGAAGATGAGAACAAGAAGCATTATGGGCAGCCAACTCCACCAGTGTACAGCATGACTAACATCCCAAATGATGTTCCTCTCTTTCTAAGCTATGGAGGTGCAGATGCTCTCTCCGATGTGAAAGATGTACAGCTCTTGATTGATAGCCTTAAGGATCATGATGGAGATAAGCTTGTAATTCAGTACAGGGATGATTATGCTCATGCAGATTATGTCATGGCTGAAAATGCCAAGCAAGAAGTATATGAACCTCTCATTGCATTCTTTAAAATTCAATGAGAATATGCAACTTTTGGAGCATATCCTTGTATACTTCTGTTGTGCTTGATAGTTGTTAACATTTCATTTTTAGAGTTATATAATTAAGAAATAAGTTCATCTTGCAACTAACAACTGTTCTTGAAAACTGAAGAAGCCAATTCTGAAGAAGGAATTGTTTCTCCAAATCATATATCTTCAACAAGGGCAGAATTTGGAGGGCTTTTTCTTATTTTAGGGTTCTTGAAAAGAATATTTTTCATTTTAGGTTTAATTATTAATTAAATTTTAAATTTTACACTTTTTAACAATTTTATTCAATTGTTTTAGAATTTTAAAACAAATATCTATGCTTTCAATTTATTTTTAAAAATATTTTTCTGTAACAATTTTTAAAATATTACAACGAGAAAAATGACGTGGCAAATTAATTCTGCTTACTAATATAAAATTTAGCGAATTAATAAAAAATTTGTTACATTTAGATGTAAACTATACGAAAGAATATACAAACATAAAATTCTTAATGGTTATATTATTGAGTCTAGGACAAATTATTTTTGTTGATTCATAATTATTATTATTTTAGTAAACATAATTAATTTCTTACAAAATTTTAAAATTTTAAAAATTATAATTAAAAAATACTTTTAAAAATAAATTAAAAAAATAAATATTAATTTAAAATTTTAAAACAATTAAATAAAATTATTAAAAAGTATAAAATTTAAAATTTAATTTATAATTAAACCTCTCATTTTAGGGTAAAAATTTGGTAAATTCCAACTTTAGGTTAGTCAAACTTAAAAGAAAAATATATATGTCCATCGTTGAGACCGGGGATAGAGTTTAGAGAGTTGTGTCAGCCTAATTAACAGGTGGACATGTGCAATTATATTTCAGTACCATGCAGTGGCTTGCATGGTACTTACTAATTAAAAATACTTTTTCTTTTATTTTTTTATTTAAAATAAAATCCTCTAATTTATAAAACTGTTATTATTATTATTATTTAGTAGAAATATTTTCTTAATTCTTTATAGAATAATTCCTTAATGTATACATCCATTAATAATATTATTATTATATATTAAAAAAAATCTCAGTACTTTTAATTTTAGAATAACCTACCTAGTTTATATATCAATAATAATAATATTTAATAATTTTTCAGTATATATTAATAATAATAATAGCAGCAGTAGTAGTAAAATATTAAACTAGTCATCACTATTTTAAGATGAAATTTTATTAATTCTTGAAAATAAAATGAACCAAATCAAAAATCTTTGAAATATCAAACTAAACCAACCAACTAGTAAATGAACCAAAATCAACCTAACAATTTCAATTTCATTTGATTTTTAATAATTTTTTAGATTTATTAGTTATATTTTTTTATATTTATCCTAAAAATAAATATTTATATTACTAAACCAATCAAAATATATAATTTTACTAAAAAGTAATCAAATAATATAAAATATCATTTCAATTACTAAGTAATATATATATATATATATATATATATATATATATATATATATATATATTATTAGTTTAAAAATAATAACAAAAATATTTTTTAAAGAAAAGTAATTACTGTCCACCAGTTGGATTGATGGACAGCTCTTATCCGCCCAACAACTGGTGGACAACTATGGTGAGTTTTTACTGCTACCACCTTAGCAAAATCTATCATATTGAGAATTTATTTTAAAAAGCACCTTAAAATAGGAATTTATCAGATTTCCACCTTTAAATAGAAAATATTTTTTAAAAAAAATCTTCAACTGAGAAAACTCCGAATTTAAAATACTGATACAAATGGTCATTAGATTTTACAAATAAAATAAAATTAAAATTTAATGTTTGAAATGAAACAAATAAAAATCCTATGACTATAATAAAACTAAATATAAATTTCAATAACCATTTATATTTTTATCTCGCACAATTCTAAGCTATAAAATTAAGAAGAAAATGAACACTGACTTAACATCTTAATTTATCTATAGGAAATTACATCATTTATTCTTTTTCTCCTTCTATGTTCCTTTCTTTCATTTATATTGCTTTTAAATTTTATGTCTATACTTATATTTTTATTCTTTGTATACTGTGTTTGTCTCTTTTCTTTTTTAATATGTTCTTCTATACCCTTACTTTCTCTTCAGTTTTTCAATATGATTTCAATTTCTTTTCAATCCTAAATTTGATAGGTAAGATGAATTATAATGGAGCTTGAGGCGAGCAGAGAAGGCGTTGTCTTTAAAGATTAATTTTAGTAATCTTTCAGGATTCAATAAGCAGTAATAAAATAAACCTAGTTTATCTCGTAGAGAGAAAGAAAGAAAAAAGAGCAAAAAAAATAGAAAATTGCGTGTCTATCAACTTATTAAAGTGTGTATTTATAATGCAGAATTATAATGTTATATTATAATGTTCATAAAATAATTTAAGAGATATTTTTCACTAGTTGAATGTTAGAGCACAAAAAATAGGTCAGTGGCAAAAGAATAAATGATTGAGTTGTTATAAGATATTAATAAATAAAAAGATATTAAAAATTGATTTGAGTTAGGCCTAAGTCTCCTTTGCGTGGAAAGAGAATGCACAAATTTATATTTGAATTGAATTTTTAGCTCAATTCTTATGCGATCAAGCCCAACAGCCCACAAAGCTCTTTATAAGTTTAAATAATAAGGTTTATTTATAACTAAAATAATGTCTTTTACTTTAGGAATGTAGGATAAAAAGCTTTTTGAGAAACTAGACATGTGCACAGCAATCCCCACATATTTCGAAAATAATTTATGGAAAATAAATAATTTTGTTGGATTAAACATGAATGTAGAATGCTTCAAATCTAGTATTTTTTGGATTATGAACCAAATCTAGAAAGACAAGACATAACATATAGAGTTATTGATGAAGTAATTAACTTCTATAAATCAAAAATTCTTTGTCGTAGGTTAATACCTTATTAGTCAAATTACACCCCCATAATTTTTACTATTCTACGCGATTTTGCACTAAATAGGCCATGCACGCACCTGATAATTTATGAGTGTTTTAAAATGATTTTTAATTCAGTTTAGTTTGATTCACTCTAGTTCTACAATTATTTTTAGATTATATATATATAAAATTTTAAGATAAATTTTTAAAGATTTTTGTTTTGACATGTATATTTATTTTTGGCATATGAAATTTTTATCTTTTTAAATTATGATAAACTGAATTTAAAAAAATTAATATTATATTAAAATAATATATTGAATAAATATTTTATATATTTATAAAAACTAGTTGTTTACTAGTCTATTGTACGACTGTAATAATTATTTTAATTTTAAATAATAATATAAATTGAATTTATATATAAAAATAAATAAAATTTTTAGTATTTTATAATTATTTATTTTATTTTAAAAAATAGTAATAAATTAAATAATTTTAATATATTTTTTAATTTTTTTATATTTTAAGATTTTATTAATATAATAATATAAAAAAATCAAAATAAAAAGAAAGAAGAATAGAGGAAGGAGCGATAAACAGAGAAGTTTAGAATGCTCTTGTTTGAGAATCCAACCGCTTGTAAACTCCTATTTCTAGCGACATAGATACCTTGGATTTAATTAATAAAAAAAAACTATAAAATTATACATAAATTTAAATTCTACGTGCCAGTAGATGTATCAAAATAAAAATCCTATATGAAAGAATATAGTAACATATGTCAACAAGTTTTTATTGGATCATGTATATATTAATATTTTTTTTCACTTACATATACTAAAACATCCATTTTCTGTATGTATAATCTTTATTATATGTAATATTTTATAAGAAATTACTTTTCATATTTAAATATTTATTTTACGTGAACTTAATATTCATTACGGTTAATGTCTATGTTCATTTTGTTACATGTATTATTCATCGGTGTTAATATTAATGTTCATTATCTGGTACTACAATGTTCATTGTTTATATATATAATGTTCATTTAAAAATATTGATTATTTATAAAAGTTTTTATTAATTTTTGTGATGCATATTGTGATTGATATAAACATTCATTTTTTTATAAGCATAATATTTATTAGTTTACTAATAGATATTTGCCATTAATATAAATTATATTCATTAATTTGTCCAATCAGATATATATAACACAGTTATACTGTAAATATTTATATTGGGATGCACATATTTTTTCTAATAAATTTAAGTTACCAAATAATGAACATTTAATGTTTAAACAATCAACTTTCAATGAATATTTAACGTTTAAACAATCAACTTTCAGTATATATTTAACGAGTATAAATTAATAAATATTTAGTACAAATTTAATGAACATAAATTATTTTAAAAAAATATGTATCAGCATCTGACTCATATTGTGTTAGCATCCGATATTCATGCGTGAGCGTTTGATGCACATGTATACCTAGATTGAACACACAACTACATGAACGAAAGTCCATATTATAATTGCCAAATTTTATAAAATAATGATATTGATTTATCAATTTTAACTTAATATAAAATAATTGTATAAAAAATCATTTCTCAAAAACTAATATATGATTCAGATTTGAAACGAATTCAAAACTTTAATCGAATTGAGTTTGGATATCTTGAAACAATCGAAATTTTATTCGTTGTCATTTCCTTATATTATATGCACCCAGATCCTAATACCATAAAACCTTTATATAGTCATAAATTTGAGACCAAATAAAATGAGTAAAAGAAGATTATAATCTAATGGAAGTTGCAATATTAAATTTTTTCTTTTTGAACTTAATACTTAATTTTATAGATGAAATGATATAGACTAGAGATAAAATATATTAATATATTGTTATATTATATAAATAAGATTGATGAAAAAAAATAACACTATAATAAAATAAAATATTATATAATATATATTTTTTAAAATTATATATATAAATATTATTATATAAAAAAATAATTTTTTAAATGAGATTTAAAAAATTTATAATTTATTATAATAAAAAACTAATTTTTATTTATAAGTGGCCTAAAGTCAGACCGCAACTTTTTATTAAACGTCATTTCGAGAGGTTCTACTGTATAACAATTCTACAACTTGGGGCCAATATTTTTTTTCATTTTCATTTTTTTTTTATTTTAAAAAAGAACAATTGGGAGATCAGATTTCAAGAGCGGGCTCGCAGCTGTGCATAAATGGCAGAACTTAACCTGGCCCAAGATTTAAATTGTCGCCGCTGTTAATGGAACAAATGATTTCTCTCGCTTTGAAATTGAAAGTATCGAAAATCGCTGGTTTTCGGTAAATGGCACTTGTCATTCTTTCCAAATGATTGAAATCTGATCTATGGCACTCGCTCTTTTTGTTAAATGTGATTCCTTATGTAATTTTAGATTATGAATCAATCTGATTGCAGGTTGAATCTAAATTTCTTTTTTAAGGTTGTTATATATGAAACTAAAATTGGACCTAGTTTGAGTAGAAGATTTATAGTGGCTGTTTTCATTTTGCTTAGATTAGATGTTTCATAGTGTTTGGAAAGTCTAAAAAATGTAAGACTTTATTTTTTTTTGAAAATAAAAAATGCAATGTTTTAATGGTTTGGTTTTAATTTATGCACATAGGGCAAATAGATGATCTAAACTTTTTATTCGTATTTGTTCTGTTGGTATTAAATCTAGTTCTGTGTTTTTTTTCCTTGTCTCTCATTTTGCAGCCTGCAAGCCCAAGGGCTCTGACCATAGTTCACTTGAAGGTATTATGATCCGATCTCTATTTCATAACAACGTCTCTTCTGCTCTTCTAGACTCTCCTTTTGGTTGTTGTTGTGTTCTAATCCGAAGCCAGATTAGGTGGGCGTGTATGTTTTGTTTTGATTCATGAGTAGGCCTTTCTGAAGTTTTGGGGACTAATTTTTAATATTTTTTACTAGGTAGGGTTTTTTTGGTTTTTGGGAACTGGTTTATTGTACTTTTTCTTTTCCTCTTAAATTCAGTTGAAGATAGACACTAGGAATAGGGACTTTGATAGTATGATTTTAGAATTTTAAGTAAATGCATATATTATCATACTAGTGATTTCAGGGCAGCATCATGATCGGTACTCTTGTTATGTGAGAGTATAGGCAGAGCCGCCTAGGGCACATCTGAAGAACAAGATGCTGTATAGGTTATTGTCTTGCTGTTTATTATTGAGAGTTTCTTTGATTTAGCCTCTGTGTACAGAGCAAGAAGCTCAAGAGGCTGCGATTTGTTTCTTTCAAGGACAGACATGTAACTTGTACCTCTAGCCTTAGATTGTTCTGTATAGAAAATTCAGTGATGATGGGAATGTAGCTAGTGTTGTGATTCAAGAAATTCTAAAGATGTCTCCCATTCGGAAAAAGAAACAAATCCGAATTGCTTTATGTTTTAGTCTTGTGTTGCCACCATTTGAGAGACTCAATGGAGAGTTCTTTCAGTGTAAGCCTTGCTTCTTCTGTCTGGAGGAGTCAAAATTAGGCCCAAATTTTGTATATTTAGCTATTTTTCAACTTTAATCTAATCAACTCTTGTAAAAAAAGGGCATAATATAGATTTCTGTTTATATGCCTGCATTGTTAAACTATATCATCGATTTTGTTGGTCGACATATTTGCAGTGATAAGGTATCTAAATTACTCAATATCATATACTATATATTTAATCTAAAGTGATAAATCAAAGTACTATTTTGATACATACGTCTTTCCGATTTTCTTTTACTTCAAGATTAACATCACTGTCTATTTCTGCTATCTATCATATTATAATATTTGTCTGTGGAGTGTGGGGAGATATTTATCGTTGAGGCAGAGAAGAGACTATACACATGTACACTTCTAATCCTGATAGCTAATATAGGTCATATTAACCATGACTTACGTGTATAAAACAACTCTCTGTACATGTAGATTGTGATGAATAATGTTTCCAATGCTTCTTGTTTCTGTCCTGTTGCCTTGAGCTGGGTAAAATTTGATACTGTACTATGTGTCTAATTATCTGATGTTCATGAGTAATATAGGTGAGCAGTGATTTTCGGATAAAAACACTGAGCTAGAGTTGATGACAAACAGTTAGAAACAGGCTCAAATAGTTAAATGAACACACACGACTTTTGTTTCTTAGTCCTGTAGCACTATCCACCATAAAAGTTAAGGAGAATCTAATGAATGCACATTTTATATAGATTAATAAATAATATATGTTTGTGTTTTCATTCATATTTTTTGTGTTTCCATTTATATTTCTTTTAGTCATTTTATGCTTTTGTGTTAGACTTGCAACTCGGAAGTGGCATGTAGGATGTAATTGTTCAACTAATTCCCGAGTTTGCCATTGAGCAGTTTCTTTAATTGAGGGGGAGGATTGTTAATTCAGCTAGAAGAAACCTGCTGAATTCGCTCATTGTGAAAGTAAGTGCCTTTAGTTGCTATACTAATGGTTCTTTTTTCTATTTCTTTTTTTTTTTTTTGCATGAACCAAAAGTGGAGCTTTATTTGCTGGCTTTCTATCTTTTTCTTAAAAAAAATGGATTTGAGATTTAGGTTGCAACATCTATCAATTTTACCCTATTGTCTTCAATTGCCCATTAGAAACATTTCTCTTTGTTCTTTCTTTTGCCTTTTGTTTTAGGAGCCAGCAGCCATAGATTTGGCATGGAATTAGCAGACAGAGCAGTTGGGTTTCTGTTATCATTCATCAGTTTATCCATCTTCACTTATTATACTTTCTGGGTCATTATTCTGGTCAGTAACCTCACTTGATTTGGGTCCCTATTTTTATGAACTCGATTGTGATGTACAGTTGGGGTCTTGCAGCCATTTGTTGACAGCGACCACTTTGTCCACCAGTATTTCCTGCCACAAGAATATGCCATACTCATACCCGTATTTGCTGGTGTAGCACTTCTCTGCTTCTTATGCATGTTTATCGGATTTGTGATGCTTAAATCAAAAAAGAAGAAAGCATAAGGCAAATGTTTTAGCCATTTCCATGTATTCTAGTATATTAAGATTTTGTAGTCTAGCCTGGAATTTTGAACTTGTTTAGCACGTTGGTTGCTGTGGACGAGATTGTAAAGGGCTTATTTTACTTCTGATATTATACAACATGTTTCTTCTTTAAAAGGAGGTTTAATCGCAATTGAAGTCTATGATATTGCTGTGCCTATTATAATTCATGAGCTCCATAGATTTGGTTAAACTGTTACAATAAGTAGTTTTTATATTAATAAGTAAAGTAGATTTAATAACCGCGCATTGCCCGGCTACAATTACTAATTGAAGTGATTTTTCCGTTTTGGTAAGTTTCTTTTAGAAAGTGATATTGTATGTTTCTTGTATATTTATTTAAAATACACTTTAAATTAAACATGCATGACCAAAATTATTTTTAATATGATATTTATATTTAAAAAAAATTATAGATCTCATTTGCCATTTATTGATAATGCTAAAATTACAAATTGATATGAATTGTATTACTATTTGATAACAATAAAAAAAAAGTATATTTAACATTGTGCATATTACATTGATATGTTCATCACACATTACTATACTTTGTTCATTATTATATATATCAAAATAATAAAATAATATACTTTATTTATTATTATATATATCAAAATAATAATAATAATATATGAAATATTTTTAATAAAATTTATTTAATTTTGATCAATGTCTTAAATTAGTTAATTAAAATAAATTTAAAAATGCAACAATGAGATTGTTTTCTAGCAATTTTTTCAAACTAAAATAAATCTAATACTTGATAAAACATAATGAATTTTAATTTTATGATATGACAGCTTGGTCAAAAGCCATAATTGAGACTTGTCTGTGATGTGGAGTGCAGGATAGTCAATAAAAGATGAAAATGCATTTCCATGCTTGACAAGTAGGGCTGAGCATGGATCTCGGTGATTCCCGCTCGAATTGAATAACCGTATCAAAAAATATTAGAACCGAAATAACCAAAATTTTTTATAACCGAATTGAACTGTTCCGAATTTTTTTTTCTATTACGATATGATACTGGTTCTTTAGTAAAAAATATACTATAACCGTACCATAACCGATCTGTCTTGTACTGATCCGGACCAAACCGTAGAACATAATTTTTTACATATATTTATTAATAATTATTTATATTATATAAATAATACCTATTAAAAATAACTATAATATTATAAAATACTTTATACTCTATAAAAAAATTATTTTATATAATTCAAGCAATTATTATCGAAATAAGAAAAAAAATACTACATATTAAATATAACTATAATATTACAATGTATTTTATATTCTATAAAAAAAATATAAGTTATATATTAATATATCATATAGTATACTAATACTAATATACATACTCTAATACTAAATTTATAATTAACTATCTACTAACTTAACCCTAATTCAGAAAGACAAAACTTCTAAGGTAAATTTATGGACAGAAAATCAAAAGGAAGAAGGAATAAATTCGTTCGCGTAGACGTTTTCCTTTTTAGAATACACTGCCGTACCTCTCAATTTTCAATTCAGAAAGAAAAAATCCCTAAGGTAAATTTCTAAACATAAAATTGAAAGGAAGAAGGAAGGAATTAGCTCGCCTAGACATCTTTCTCTTTAGCGCTATGCATAATTGGCTTGCAAAAAGGCAGAAGCAAGAATTGACTCGCGTAGACGTCTTCCTCTTTAGCGCTCTCTATTTTCATAACTGTACCGTCGTTACTTAGTCCCGGGTATTTTTCTTTTCTTTTTTACTTTTTTATTTTTAATTTTGATAGGTAAATTATTGGCTACAACTATGAAAAATATTTTATTTTAATGATTGCCATCTATAAGATATTTTTATGTTAGCAATAACATATATTTTAATGGTTTGTATTTGAACATTGAATGAATTATTATACTTGTAAGTGACTGAATTGCAAAACAGGTTGTTCAAGAATCTCATTGCAATTCTAATTCAGATTTTTCATGCTATTTTCTTTAGGTTGATAATCATATTTTCTCTAAATGTATTTGATTAAAGATAAGATTAAAGTTGTATTTTTTTAATCTTTTAGAACTGAAAATAGCACCGAACCGAACTGTATTTAACCGTAAAAATTGGTATAATACAGTACGGATCCTTTTATATTTGGTACGGTACTGGTACCTTTGATTTTAAAAGAACCGAACTTTGATATGGTACTGGTGATTTATAAATAACTGAATTAGACCGATCCATGCTCAGCCCTATTGACAAGTACCTTAATTATATTAAGATAAGACTATTACATATATCTTTAAAATAATAGGATTTAGGAGTTGAAAAAGTACTCTAACGTGTGTACGTATATATATATATATATATATATATATATATATATATATATATATTAGAAATCTAGTATAGAAAGAACTCTTTTTTTATTCTCTTAAATGTATTACATTTAAAAAGATAAAAATAAAAATTTGTTGAATATAATATATATATTAGAAATATAATATAGAAAGAACTCTTCTTTTTTCTCTTAAATGTATATTATATTTAAAAAATAAAAAATAAAAAATTTGTTGAATAGATAAAAATAGAGATCAATCTATATATATATATTCGAGAAATATAATATAGAAATAATTCTTTTCTTTAAATGTATATTATCTTTAAAAGAAATAAAAGTTTAAAATTAGAGACAATAAGAAATTATCCTATGAATCAACTAAATTTTCAATGGAGACAATTGATAAGAAATGAGTTAGGACCGGAAGTTGGAACCTTTTATTTTTAAAACCCAATTCCCGACCTAAAGATATCAATTCACAACACTAAAGCTACAATATTTAAGAAAAATAAAAAATTTAGAAATATGTTAAATAGATAAAGATAGAGATCAATCTATATATATTTAAGAAACCTAATCCTCCGCTGGCTTGCTAGTTTATTTTCTCTCTACTTACGTTTTAGTATATATATATATATATATATATATATATATATATATAGATACTAGTATTGCTCGTCACGCGCTACATGCGTAAATTATTATTATATAAATTATTTAATAAATTAATATATAATATAATATTAAATAGTAAATAATGAAGTATTATAATAATAAGAACATATGAATTAATAATATCAATAAAATAATATTAAAAGCATTATACATTTTCTCTATGGCTTTTTGTCCTCAATTTTTGTAAAAATTTGTATTAAACTATTTAAACTCTATCATATGTATATATGTATATATGTATAGTGTGATATATAGTAATTCATCAATTTCTTATAGGATTATGAATATATGTGAAATTATTATAGAATTAAAATTAGATTAGATTAATTCTATTAGGATTAAGAGATTAATCACTAATTAATTCTATTAGGATTAGAAAGTTAAATTAATTGCATATAAAATTAGAATAAAATTAATAATGATATTTTGGTCAGTTCAAAAAAATTTCTTTTCATGCTTTTTATATAAATTATAGATATTAAATATGGTAGCATATGTTATTTACATTTCATAATAAAAAAAACAAAAGCAAAAAATGCACTTATCTTAATTATGTAAAAGAAAATTAAAATTTGTATTTTTGAGAGATATAAAGAATAGGTTTAATTTGATTATCTTTTTGTAAAGAAAAAGTTTGAAATAAGAACCTATAAATTAAAAATTTAAACATAACAATTAATGTTGAAATAATAATAAAATAGTTAATTTAATATATTTATTTTTAAATAATTTCAATTAATGAAAAACTTTAAACTAGAGTTTATAATAAATTAGGGTCCTTTGATTTTCTGAAAATTATTGACTACGGCTCGAAAAATAAATTCAATCTGTTGAAGAGAACAGAAAGTAGCTGCACATTTTTAGTCTCAGAGGCTGCACAAGCTAGGTTGCTTGTGCAGACCTTTTATCACTGACCAAGGGAAAAAGGGAGCAACATTTCCTCACTTCCACCTTTTCCCCAAAAATTCAGAAGTGTCCGTTAGAAAGAAACTCAGAATCTCAGTGTGTATATAATTTCATCTCAAGTTGTAATGAACTCAGAATTCTTGTAACATTAAAATTCATCACTGTTCTATAAAATTCTACATGGTAGTAGAGCTGGTTTAAAACCAGTCATCATCTATCCCATCAACACAAAATCACGCCTAAAAAATAGCTCACTCAGAAACCACAAAAATCACAAACATTGTTCTACGAGGCACTCAAAATTATTTTGAGTGGTCAAAATCTATTTCCATTGCCCTCAGCGGTAGAAAAAAATTAGGTTTCATTACTGGAAGTAAACAAAAACCCAAACCTGTAAATCCAGAGGCTCCAACACAAGAAGAACTGGACAAAATGGAAGAGTGGCAGACAACTGAATATCTGGTCATGTCTATGATCACTAATACCATAGAAAGCTAGATTTCTAGACTGTGTATTCTTATGGAGTCATCAAAGGCAATCTGGAAAAAACTAAAAGGCCTCTACGGGCATCAAAATAATTTTGCACATATTTTCAGATTGAAGCAGAAACTTTCTCAAATCACTCTGGGAATCAAGAATCCCTCAGAATATGCAACAAAGATATTAACTAGATGGGAAGAGTTACAAAATTACCTTCCTCCGTCTAATGATCCAGAAGAACTCCAAAGAAGAGCAGAACAAGACTTGATTTATACCTACCTCGGAGGCCTGGATTCAAGCTACAAAGGCTTGCGTTCTCAAATTCTCCTTGCCTCTCGGCTGCCTTCGATAGACGCTGTGATAGCGATTATTCAACACGAAGAAACCAAAAGGAACACTATGAATGGGTCATCAGAAAGCACGGACAACCATTCCTACCTTACCCATCGAGACTAAGCCTGACAGAGAGGAGGGCCGAGTGCCATCGTGCGATGTGACCACTGCAAAAAGCAGGGCCATCACTACGATGGCTGCTGGCACCTTCATCCGCAACTTAGGCCATCGAGAGGGTGGGAGGGGGTTGGAAGCTCGAAGGGAAGCGAAAGGAGAAGCGGGGGGAGCGGGATGAGAAGGGAGAAAAAACCTAGAAAGGGTGTGCATTTGGGAATGAAGGCGTCATATGCTGAAAAATATATGACGCCCCGACCCGAAATGCAACCCGAGTTTCTAGGGTTTTACTAACCCGAACCGACCCGTTTCGACCCGACCCGGATTGAATCCGACTGCAACCTAGTGACCCGACCCAATCTGGCAACCCGACCCGACCTCTTGACCCACAGTCTACATGGGCTGTACCTCTCCGCTGGGCCAGGTCCAGTCTCCACTCAGGCCCATCTGGCCCAGCGGACTTTGGCAGCCTAGCAGGCCCATCAAGCCCAGCAGGCCTCCCAGGCCCAGCCCGCCAGTCAGGCCTAAATGACCGAATTTTTGGCTCAACTCCAAGCTTTGATTCGGCAACCCCATGGATTCGGGTCGGTTCAACCCGACGGGTCAGGTTCGGTTCAAAATAATTTATTTAATAATGCTAAATCTTATCAAAATGCATGGATTATTGACTCCGGTGCTACTAATCATATCACTTGGGATCCTGCAAAACTGAAAAAAATTCATTCCACCAAGGATTCCCATCATGTGACCATTGCAAACGGGAACAAGGTCAGAATTCATGGACATGGCACCACAAATTTATTTAATTGTGACATTAATGATATTTTATTTCTACCTGAATTTAATTCTAATCTTTTATCTGTTAGTAAGATTACTCAAAATTTGAACTGCAATGTCATTTTCTCACCATCTTCAGTCTCCTTTCAGGATCAAAATTCCGAGAAGACGATTGGTAAGGGATACCTAGAAAATGCCTTATGTCAACCATTCCCACCCCTGGCATGCTCATGCATCGGAGATTTGGGCATCCCTCTGACTCCGTCCTAAATAAATTATTTTGTTACAATTTAAACTCTAGTAATTGTGATGTGTGTAAATTTTCCAAACACACACGATTGCCTTTTTCCTTGTCTTCAAGTATGTCAGAAAAACCTTTTGATTTAATTCATTCTGATGTTTGGGGACCTGCCCCCGTTACTGCCTATAATTATTTTAGATATTTTGTCACTTTCATTGATGATTACTCTCGCACTACCTGGATCTATTTATTAAAAGGAAAAAAATGAAGTTTTTTCACGATTTCAAGAATTTTTTAATTTTATCAAAAATCAGTATAATGCAAATTTAAAATTTTTTCGCTTCAATAATGGTACTAAGTACGTAAACCAAAATTTTTCTATTTTCTTTAAACAACAAGGGATTTTGCATCAAACCATATGTGTTAACACCCCAGAGCAAAATGGTGTTTCTGAACGCAAAAATTGACATCTTCTCAATGTCACTCGCACTCTTCTTTTTCAAAATAATGTCCCTTCCATTTTTTGGTCGGATGCTCTCTTAACTGCCACCTATCTTATCAATCGGTTACCTACTGTCACCTTAAAGCACATGAGCCCTCTAGAAGTTCTCAAAGGCCGTAAAATAGAATTAGGACATCTTCGAGTCTTTGGCTGTGTCTGCTATGTCCATATAAAGCACCAACATAAACTAGACAGAAGCTCTGTCAAAATCCTCTTTCTAGGATATTTCTCCATCCAAAAAGGGTACAAATGTTATGAACCTGTGACCTATAAAACCTATGTCTCTCGCGATGTCAGTTTTGTCGAGAATGATCCCTATTACACCACTCCCGCTAGTACTGACTTTACCAATGGTCCTCCCCCTCTCTTTATTTCCGCTTAACTCTAATTTTCCTCTTAGCAACTCAAACCAGGATTGTCAGCTTCAGGGGGAGTCCTCTCTTGTCTCCAGGCCAATTCCTTCAGGAGGAGACAATCCTACTCCAGAAGCTCAATCTCAAGAAGTAACAAAAGAAGTAATTATCTTGCGAAGATCTACTAGACAAACTAGACCTCCTGTGAAATTTAGAGACTGTGTGTCTCACACGGTAACATATCCAATTAAGAATTTTATTTCCTATAATGTCTTATCTGATTAATACCGTAACTATTTATGTCAGATTTTCAACCTCGTTGAACCTACAAACTTCTATGAAGCCAACACTGACCCCACTTGGTGTAAAGCTATGGAAGAAGAACTTCTTGCTCTAGAAAGGAATGAGACATGGAGTATTGTTCCTCTTCCACCAAATAAAAAACCCGTGGGATGCAAGTGGATATACAAAATCAAGTTCAATAGTGATGGAACCGTTGAAAGATACAAGGCAAGACTTGTAGCCCGAGGTTTCACGCAAACTTATGGAGTTGACTATCAAGAGACGTTTGCTCCTGTAACCAAAATGAATACAGTCAGAATCCTTCTCTAAATAGCAATCAATCAAGATTGGAATCTGTTCCAAATGGATGTCAAGAATGTCTTCTTACAAGGAAACTTAGAAGAGGAAGCTTACATGAAGCTACCTCCTGGACATAAGTCAATCTCAAACACTTCCCTGGTATGTAAACTAAAGAAGGCAATCTATAGCCTGAAACAATCCCCGAGAGCATGGTACGCCAAACTCAGTCGTTTTTTGATAAGCATTCTTTTTAATAAATGTGAATCGGATTCATCTATGTTCATTAAACGGACTATTGTTATTTTAGTATAAGTTGATGATATCATAATAATAGGGAACGATGATCAAGGGATAGAAGAGGTCAAACAAAGCTTAAAAAAGGAATTTGATATCAAAGATCTAGGCCAACTTTCTTATTTTCTTGGTATAGAAATGGCGAAATCTGACAAGGGATTATTCCTATCTCAAAGGAATTATACCCTTGACTTGTTAAAGGAAACAGGAAAAATATGAGCTAAACCGGCCATTACTCCAATGGAAACCAAAGTCAAACTCAATGTTGAAGATGGAAAACCCTTAACCAACGTAGGGCATTATCAGCGCTTGGTAGGAAAACTGATTTATTTGACTGTCACTAGACCTGACATTTCATTTGCAGTTAGTATGGTAAGTCAGTTCATGCATGCTCCTCGCTCCAGGCACCTCGAAGCTATAGACCGGATCCTTAGATACCTCAAGGGAACACCCAGATAAGGAATCTGGATGAAGAAAAACAATTCCACTAACATAGTTGGTTTTTCTGATACAGATTGGGTTGGAAGCTGTGACAGCAAGTCAACCATTGGTTTTTGTGTGTTTGTCGGAGGAAACTTGGTGACATGGAAAAGCAAAAAACAAAGTGTGGTTGCTAGATCAAGTGCTGAAGCCGAATATCGTGCAATGGCATCCATAGCTAGTGAACTTATTTGGATCAAACAAGTTCTCAAGGATATAAAGATTAAAAGCAAAGAACCTATGAAAATGCATTGCGATAACCAAGCTGCCCGTCACATAGCATCCAACCCAGTATTTCACGAGCGAACTAAACACATCGAAGTGGACTGCCACTTTATCAAAGAAAAAGTCCAGAAAGGAGAAATTGAAACACCTTATATTAAGAGTCAAGATCAGTTGGCAGACATATTCACAAAATCTCTTGACATTCAGAATCATCACTCGATTCTCAGCAAGATGGGCTCGATAAACTTATTCGAACCCACCTTGAGAGGGAGTGTTGAAAAAAAACAGAAAGTAGCTGCACCTTTTTGGTCTCAGAGGCTGCACAAGCTAGGTTGCTTGTGCATACCTTTTATCACTGACCAAGTGAAAAAGGGAGCATCCTTTCGTGTAAAGCAGGAAATGTCACTTTCACATTTTCTCCAAAAATTCAGAAGTGTCCGTTAGAAAGAAACTCAGAAGCTCAGCATGTATATAATTCCATCTCAAGTTGTAATGAACTCAGAATTTTCGTAACATTAAAATTCATCACTGTTCTATAAAATTCTACAATCAAACACTTTAAAATAGCGGTAAAAAATTGAAATAATTATGTCAAAGAAGCCCTTAATTAGTACTTGAGTAATCAATAAACCATAAATTATGAAGCGCAAGCTCCTAGTTTGTCTTTAATAATATAGACGCTTTTTTCTCCAATTGCTTGTACTTTCATCCTTGTTAACATTTTAAATGTGAAGGAAGTTTATATTGGGTTCACATTGCTTGGTGAAAATGACAGACGCAAAGCTTGCCTGTAATTTGTTTGTGTATCCTGATTACATCAGCCTGGAAAAGTAGAACGCAAGAGGAAATGTCGAATTTATTGGTATTTGAAACTTTTGCTGCAAACTGTCCAATAAAATTAATAGAATCCAGCTATTGGCTTAACGGTTCAGTTCCTCTAACGTATGGTTGAGTAAAATGAATCACTAACCATTCGGTGGGAACTTTTGAGGCCAATAATGCTTTCATAAAGAAAAAAAAAATTAAACAAAATTTATTACTACTTGAAATCCAGTTGCAGGAGCAATTGGATGGTTAAAATTTATTCCAGATCTCACGTCACTAACAAAATAAAAGATATTAATAATAAGTAAATTACATTGACAGTCGTTAAAATTTTATATTTTATAATAAAAAATATTAAAATTTTAATTTTAATAATACAAATAAATATTTTCGATAACTATAAGAATAAATTATACGGGCAATTACCAAATTTTATACTTTGTAATATTAATATGTATCAAAATTTTAATTTTAAAATATACATGAGCGATATTTTTTTATAACAAATCAAAAGATTTGATTTTTTTTTATTACAAAGTGCAAAGTTTGATGATTATCCATGTAATGTACCCTCTAAGTGTGCTGTAAAAATTTATTGGTGCTAATAAAATTAAAATTTAGTAACCATAAAATTACAAATAAAAGATTTGGTACATTTTTTTATTATAAAGTGCAAAATTTGATGACCGCTGATATAATTTACCCATTAACAATTTATAAGAATAAAGGCTAACTAATAAAATGACTAGTTTTATTTATTTTGGTATTGGTTAGATTGAAACCCAATTCTATTAGTTGTACTCTATATTCTATTATCATTTAACTTACACCTTAATCAAATCAATTCAATTTTTATTATGGTATCAGAGCAGGTTTGACCCGGTCTGATGTTATCATCGCGTTTTAATTAAATTTCAAGTTTAAGAAAGAGAATTTCAATTTTAAGTGACAACTGGAAGTGTAAAGATTCCACATTACTAAAAAAATAAGAAGTGGTAAAAATTTATAAGTAAAGATTTAACCAATCAAGTGGTTGGTTATAGTTATTTTAGTATTGGTTGAACCCAAACTCAATTATATTAATTGGGATTATACTCTCTTATTCATTTAACTCCCACTTTAATGAAATAATTTAATTTCATAATAAGGTTTCTTGTCTTTTAAAACAAAATATTTTAAATTTTAAATTAAAATTTTTAATAAAATTTCAATTATTCGTTTTCAAATTAAAAATATTGAATACAAATATAACTTATTATTATGTTGAACTTCATCATGAAAAAATCTCAATCCAAAAAGAATAATAATAGTTGGAGGATGTAGTTGCCTATGGAAAATGGCAAAAATAGCACAAAACAATTAGTTATCTGAAAAAGTGCTTTCATCCCATTTACATATGACCACTACTATAGTTTACCCTCCCAAAAAAAAAAACTATCCTTTATTATGTAGATGACGATTTAATAAGGTCTGGCAAAGAAAAACGAAAAAAAAAAGAAAAAGGGTATAGAGTTGGCCTACAAGATGCCTTTATTTTGACAATCTCTGAATTAGTTAAAACAGATTGCTTAAAACTAAAATTTTATAATTATAATTATGATTATATATAACATATTTGTTTGTACATGGAATTTTGGATTCATTATAAAATGCAGGAAGGTAGAAAGTTGCTGCTGCAGCTAGCAATTATTGATTACTGGAATTAAAATGGCTACTTCTTTAACAACTTCCATTCTCGTAGTCATTCTGTTCTGTATTTCAGCAACTGCAGCGACAAGATCAAAGCTGTATTCCATCACTGCTCAGGATGGCACCTCTGTACCACCCTCCAGTCCTAATGATGGTGGTATCTGCAAGTCTATGGCAGCAACACAAGGCTACATTTGCCAAGAACATAAAGTATACCGGACTCTAATTTTCAGCTATTTTGTATTTGATATTGAAATTGTTTTTTCACTTGTCAATGATTATTAGTATCTGCTAAGAACTCTGTGTGACCTTTTTCACTTCAGGTAACAACACAGGATGGTTATATCCTTAGCATGCAAAGAATGCCTGCTGATCGGTCTGGTAAGCCAGCAGAAAAGCCACCAGTTTTGCTGCAACATGGGTTAATGTCGGTTAGTACTAGTCAGTAGCTCTTCAGTTGTAATTTCTGATTTGTGATGATTCTGGCAAAGAAACGTGGACATGAACAACTGATATATACTGCATAAATGTTACTGTGTAATGGCAGGATGGTTCGACATGGCTGTTCAACTCTCCAAATGAATCTCTGGCTTTCATATTGGCAGACAATGGCTATGATGTGTGGATCAGCAACACCCGTGGGACTAGACATAGCCAAGGACACACCTCACTTAGTCCTAATGATCCGGTCTCTTTCCATTCATTACAATCTTGCAAAGCAGAGAGTCTCGTGCCCTGAGGGCCCTTCCTTTATGTGGAAATTCACGATGAATGTTGTTGTAATTGCAGGCATATTGGAATTGGTCATGGGATGAATTAGCTGCTTACGATCTTCCTGCTACTTTTAACTATGTGCATGAGCAGACAGGGCAGAAACTTTACTATGTTGGGCATTCCTTGGTGAATATCTAGACTGGGTTGCTTTCAGTCTTATCTTCTAGACCATGATTCTTTCTTGTGGAAGATGGGACTGATAAAAAAATAATTTGACTTGTACTGTAGGGAACTTTGATTGCTTTGGCTTCCTTTTCACAAGAAAACTTGTTAAACATGTTAAGAGCAGCTGCTTTGCTTAGCCCAATTGCATATCTTAATCAGATCCCATCCCCTCTCACCAGAGTTGCTGCTGATTTATTTTTAGCTGAGGTGAAAAAATCTCCATTCAAAGAGGGAATTCTGAATTTTTATACAAATTAAATTATCTATTCACTTTCTTTTCCATTTTGTCAGGAATTGTATTGGTTAGGCCTGCGCGAATTCATTCCAGGAGGGTGAGAAAGCAACTCTATTTTGCGTTTTCATGCATGTGCATTACAAAACAATAGTAGAAATTGTTTGGAAGTTGCAAAGAATGAAATAAAGAAACAAAATTTACCAATTTTCTTTTTCTGACATGAGCAGACTGGCTGCTTCTAAGCTTCTTGAAGATATCTGCAATAAGCCTGGGATTAACTGCTCCAACTTAATGGATGCTTTCACTGGTTCATAGCCTGCACCTTACAACTTCAATAAATGAAAGTTACTTATCCACAACTAACTGACTGATTTCCTTGTTTTCTTGCTATTTATAGGTCCAAACTGCTGCATCAATTCTTCAAGAACAAATAGTTTCCTAGATAATGAACCTCAAGCAACTGCTACAAAAAATATGATCCATCTGGCCCAGAGTAAGTCTCTCTAACCTGCGCCTACCTATAGTCATAAACTTACTTTAAGTTACGTTCTGATTCAGTGGCTGTTGAACAGTGATTAGAACGGGAAATGTGGCAATGTATGATTATGGCAATAAAGATGACAACATGAAGTACTACAAGCAGCCAACTCCTCCAGTGTACAACATGACAAGCATCCCCAATGACCTTCCTCTCTTCCTTGGCTATGGAGGGCAGGACACACTTTCTGATGTAAGAGATGTGCAAGTTCTGTTGGACAAGCTCAAAGACCATGATGGGGACAAGTTGGTGCTACTATTCAGAGAGGATTATGCTCATGCAGATTTTGTTTTCGGTGTGAATGCTCATCAAGTTGTCTATGATCCTCTTATAGCTTTCTTCAACCTCAACTGAATCCTGAAACTCTGTTTGAGAACTGTGTCAGAATCTGTAGCATGACCACCACATTGTCATCTAGCATAGAATTGAGCAATTCAATCTCAGAATATAAATTCCATTTCCCACTATAGCTATTAGCTTCCCATAAAAATTTATATGTCTACTCTCCACCTTTCAACAATTTAGTTGTCCTTGCCAATTAGCTTTCATCAAACTCAACTGATGCAATTTGATTAATTTCGTTAGCAGTTTAAGAAAAGAAAAAAAAAAATCATTGGCAGACTTGATTCTATTAATATTTTAATTTATGAGTTAAAATCTTGATTCTATAAATGAAGCAGACTTGTCTTGGCTTGAATTTCACTCATAATTAAATTATCTTTATTAAACGAGTTAAACCAAATTTTTATTAAGCAGCCTGAATGGCTCGGCTTATTTGTAGCTGCTGTTCCGTTCCAAGTAGGAACTAAATAAAAAGAAACTAAACAATGTGACCAAAAAGAGAAGAAAAACTGGGCAAAACTGAGATACTGAATTGTCTGGTACAAGCCTAGTTCTGCAATGTCATTATGTTAATGATAATAGAATAAATCATTACAAGGTGAAGCACGAGAGATTAGGGTTTACATCCATGCAACTCCCTTCTCTTTTAATATTCTCAGAAGTACACTAAACAAAAAGAAAATGACGGTAACAAGTAGTCTAGAAGATTGCATTTCTCACATCTTACAAAAAGAGAAAATGTGTCCGGATCCGATCCGTGGGACCGTGATCGGCGCTAGAGAATAGATAGACATAAGGGTATTAAAATTCGTAGCAAACTTGACTAATCACTAACTCAATCAAATTATAATTTTATCCATTATAAACACTATTTTATTATTAATTTTGAACCATCCAAATACTACATATTTAAATCAGTATGTCAGTATAATTAGGTAATACCTCATCGGTTGGTTTAACATACCAAAATAAAATAACAAGTTTTAGAATTACTACTGTGGAGAATCTAGAATTCTAATAATCAGATATACAAATAAAATTAGTTACATTAAACACGAAGATGAAGAAATTCAAACTACCAAAAGAAATGAGCTGCGGGAAACCTAACAGACAGCTGAAAGATAAAATTTGAGACTGTCAGTCTCAACAGTTAGTTAAAATCGTATAATCCAAAAATAAATACAACCATCTCAATAAAACATGTGTTATGTCATGATTTTAAAAAATACAATTTAAACATTTATGGGATGAGTACCTCAGCAGAAATCTAAATTACAATCCTATTGGCCATTCGACTCTCTTATTCCAATAAGACTGGCGTTTAGAGAGTAAAGCTCGACCGTGATCCTTAAATTCAGTCTGGTTACTTAATTTCCAATATACCTAGCGCCTAGAGAGCAATGCTCAACTAGGGACCTTTTCTCTAGCAATCAAATTTTCATAAGCCCAAAGAGCTATATTCGACTAGGGCAAGAATATTTTCCTATTACTTGTTTTTTATTTATACCGGTGCATACGCGGTCCTGATGCAACCCATCAGGTGGCATGTTCTACTACCGTCTTATTCCGAGTCATAATACAATAATAACATTAATAATGTGAAAATGGCATAAATCGCAAAGTAATAGAATTAGATAGCATCTAATATAGCGGACATAAAGATTAAATGCAGTACTATCAATAATAATAATAATAAATATAATAATAATAATAATAATAAATATAATGGTAAAAAAATCGATAATAACAAAAATAAAATTAATAATAATAATAATGCTAATAATAATCATAATTATTATTAATAAAAACAGTTGCATTTAAATTAGACATGAAACATGTGCAGTGATTATATAACTTTAACTCACAAATAATGATGTCTTCCTATGTGCTACCCACGCGTCCAATGTAGCTAGCTGATGAGATGGAGAATCTAAAATCCATAAGTAATAATTAATATTTATATTCATACTACATAAAATAGTCAATCTAATTCTAGGTTTCTAAGAAATTATGAATTGTCCTATCGAAATTCCACTTACCAGCATGATTGATGATAGCAAAATTTTATCCGCAATTATGACTCAGGATCCTCTAACATAATACCATAATCATCAATTAATATCTTAAATTATTATTCTCAAATTAATATCATCAATTTTCTGATTTTGTATAAAATAATAATATAATTAATACTTTTGAAATTAATAAACCGGCTAACAGAATTTTTTAACTATAATAATTAAATCAATAAATCAAATTTTCATAATAATTCTTAATCAAACTCAATTTAATCTTAATTTATCAATTTATCACTAATTATCCACAATTAATCTCAAACACACAACAATTTCTAATTACTAAGTAGGTACCCAAAATACAAATATAAATAATTAACTAAATAAATTCGGGTTAAAAATTTACTATACTGAGCTGAGAAATTAATACGGAATAGTGACACGAATGTCTGAAAATAAAAATCAAAACTTCGCCCGTCGACACACGTCCCGAGGTCACCGGGCCCGATCACCAAAACATTTTTGACGGTCATGAAAATTTGATCCGAGCACACCAAAGGAAAACCCACAATCTCAGAAGTCGATATGTATAATTACTTTTACCAAGTTGAAATTATTCTTTTTAAATTTCAGTTTTGTCATTACGTAAAAGAAAATGAGGATATAATAATCTTATTTCTTATATATATATGCATATAATTTATTAATTGGGGGTTAAAATAGTAATTCATAATTTTGTATCTAATTAAACAATAAATTATTAACTTCCAATACTTAAATCACTAATAATATATTTTAACTTCAAAATAGTTATAAAACAATATATTTATAAATTAAATTAATTCATATCAAAATGAAATTTAAAGTAAAAATAAAATAAAATTCAATACAACAAAATAAAATACTTTAAGAAAAATAACATCCATGATAAACAAATTTATCACGTCTAAATATGTCTCAAAATGTTTAGTAGTCCGAAAATATTAAATTACTAAAATACTCTTAAAAGAATAATAATATTCAATTAAAATTAAAATTCAAGATATTACAAAATGAAACACTGAAAGAAGAACCAAGAGTGTTTCTTTGTCTCCCTCAAAGGTAAATGTTTGGCCTAAAACTGAAATGGTTCTGGGCTGCAATATGAGCTGCTATAATATAATGATCATCATCATCATAGTAAGCAGTCCTTGTATTCTGCTCTTCTGAGGACAAGAAGAGCTCCTCACAACGAACAGCACGAGGAGTTGAAAATAAAACTGCTGGACCACAGCTTCTCCTGAAGGATGTTACTAACAGAGTCTTCAGCTTTCTTGCACAACACCTCAGTAGCTTCTTTAATCTCCGAGTCTTCTCTGCTGTTCCTCCCATTTTCTCTGTTATTTCTGGGACTTGTCTTTGCATATATAATTAGTAATTAGAGCAAAGAAGAGTTGAATCACATGGAAGGTGTGTGACAGACGTATGTTGGGGTAATGTTTTGTTTCAATTCGTGAAGTTTTTGTCTTTCATTAGGTGATCCTTTTCTCCTCATTCATACGTCTTTTGCAGCTTTTGCTTTGGGAAGTTACATATTGTTTAGTTGGCCAGCGAAAAAGAAAACCTTTTAGCGTTGGAAGGTTACGCATCGCAACACTTTGTTAGAGAGAGATATATATAGTCCTAGCTGCGCTTGTAATATATTTGGCTGCAAAATGAGTTAAAGCTATTTGGGAGCTTTCATTTGATATAAGTCTGTTTGGACCTATTTAATAAATAAGCTGAGCCTAAATTAGAAAAAGATCGGCTCTAAGCTAGTTTATTTATATACTTATGATCTAATTTATAAATTAGAATAAATATAGAAAAAATAATTTACAGTTTTATTTTTTGATGATTTCAAGTATATGTGATTTTTTTAGATAAATTGGTTACAATTCGTGATAAAAATAAATATTTTACTGTTATAATCTTTTAATTTGTAAAGACTCAATCATTATTATTGTATAATTCGTATTTAATAATGTAAATTTTAAACTTAACAATTCATAAAACTATTATTTAACTAGTAAATTGATCTCATCGAATTTAGTGACTATTTCTACTATGACCAAACAGTTAAACAAATAAAGCAAAATTCATTCACATGATAAAATTATGATATAAATATAGTCAAATTTTAAAACAGTCTCTAAGAAAATAATATGTTTTCTGTTTGATATTTTGATTAGTTAAGTTAGTAAAGTCTTAATAGAGTTAGAGTTTTATTAAAAATTTCCTAGTATTATATATTTTATCTCTGTTTGATGAATATTACTCATTCAATTTAAATATTTTTTTTAAATGTATGAATTATTATACATTCATAATTTAAATTACCATAATTTTTTTATATATGAGAAATACCACACTTATAGTATAGTCTAGATTTCTATACAAAAGTACTAAAGATTATTTTCTATATAGATTTCTCTATTTTTCTTTTTTCTTTTTGTTATTTTTAAAACAAATTTAATAATTTATTATGTATAATATTATAATTTTATTTTAATATATTTATTATATTATTTAGTAATAATTTTTTTTGTAGAATTTCCATTGTAGATTTCTCTATTTTTCATTATAAATCATATTCTAAGAAAAAAAAAACGCGAATGTCATCTTTAATTGTTTTTAGATTTCACTTTTTCTTTTACCAAATTTAACGGTCTATTATGTATAAAATATAATTTTTTATTTAATAAATAAAAAACTAATTTTATATTTATATTAAAAAATTTAATGGAGTTGGAATTTTAGAGTTAGACTTATATTTGATGAATTACTAATAAATGTAATTAACAAATAATTAAATTAACCAGATTATACAATCGGTAAGACCTTTTCAGTAAATTTGCATATTCTCTCCCTTTAGTACTTTTATATATACTCATTATATTTCAATAATAAAAAAATAATATTTTTAAGTTACATAATGACATGTTTTTTAATTAGATTAATTTATCTAAATATTTAGAATAACTATTAAATAGTACAATCAAAGACTCTTTAATATTAAAAAAAATTTATACAATCTTTAAAGTACAAGGTATATTGTTGACCACAGCACAAATAACATTAGTTTTAGACGATGAACTTATATATTTGACATTACCTTTAATACTTTAAACATAAATTTTATAAATGATTATTAATTTTTTCTGAATTTATTCAAACTCATTACCTTTAATCTTTTAATTTAATTTTTTTATATAATTTTTGTTGTTCTTTACCTATCATTTTTTTATATATGTATTTGATTTTATTGTTGATTTTTTTAATTACTATTTTATATAATATTTTAAATAATCAACTAGATAGATAAATTTTAGTTTTGTGGATTCGGTTAAATGGAGAATCTCGTGAATAAAAAATAGTTTATTTGGTATTTTTATTTGTGAGAAAAAGAGTCTTTTTTTTTTTTTATTATCTATCAATATTAGTTAGAATTTAGTAATTTATAATGAGACCCACAAACTATTATGCCTCTAATAATTTATAATTTATATTATAAGTACTCAAAAGACTATAATTTTTAGTTTTTTGTTTAGTAGGTTACGAAGCAAGAATATTATTTTTTTCTTTTATATTTAATTTATGAGTGAAAGTCGATAAATCATGTGAATCTCTTATTTGTATATGTTATATTTCTACCATTAGATTTATGAAAATCAGTTATAAACAACATTCAAATTTAATTAAAGTAAAGATGTAATAAGTTAATTTAAGTTATATACAAAATTCTAACTCGTAGATATGAATTTATAAATTGTTTCGTAAATATGTCATTCAAAAATAACTTTTTATTAGTTGTGTGCATATGAAAATAAAAAAAAAAATTCTATAAGAAAATCTCTTCTATTTTAAAAATAATATAAAAATAAAGTTAAAAATTATAATTTTATGACTACGCATTTATTCGGTACAAAGTTAATGTTTTTATATGAAATTAATAAATGTTTGTATAACCATAAATTTAAGTTAAATGCTATTTTTAATTAACTTTAAATAGTATATTATATATAATAATATATTATTAAATTTTTTAATATAATTATTATTTATTATATTATAAAAGATCTAATTACTATTTGTTCAAACTTCATTTATTGATGATGATGAAGTTAAAGTAGTAATATAATGATTTGCTACTTCAAAAGCATTAACAACTTGTTATTTCTATATATCTCCGTTGATTTTTTTTTTAATAGATTGTTGTTTAGTTTTTTATTTTATTTTTAATTGTTAGTTTTTCCTTTTAATTAGTAGATTTTTTATTTTTTGTTTACAATATTTTGGTGTCATATCTCTGCATAGATTTTATTCTTACACTATTATCATATATTATTATTTTTTTTATTAATCATATATTAAATTAGTATTAAACCAAATTCATATTAGATATGATAGTAATCCTAATAAAAATATGTTTTTATTATTATTATCTTAATTGTTATTGACTTTTAAAATGCATTAACAACTGTTATTTCTATGTATTTAAAATTCTCTGTTGATTTTTTCTGTTTTAATAGATTTTTGTTTAGTTTTTATTTATTTATTTTCAATCATTAATTTTTCTTTTTATAGTAAAGTTTTATTCATATTAGATAGGATATTAATTATAATAAAAATATATTATTATTATTATTATTTTAATTGGTATTGATGTCTAAAATTTATCTAATGTTAAAATATTAATAAAAATGGACTTCTAGAAATAAATTTATCCAATGACCTAATTAATCTAATTAATTAACTAAATAATTAATAATATTATTTTAGTAAATCTATTTGTTCTCTTCTCTTTATACATTTATATGTATTCATTTTAGTAAATCTGTCTATCCTCCTCTCTTCATACCTTTTATATAATATTATAATAATTAATGATTATATAATTATGATTATATGATTTATGATAGAAACTATCCTTAAATAGAAAAAGAAAAATATAAAAACAAATTTTCCACGTGTAAGTTACCAAGCAAAGGAGTGTAGAAATTCCATCTTCCAAGTTGTGTAGACAAAAGTAATCAACCCGGACTTCAGGAGAAGGTTGACGTGGCAAGGCCCTATTGGGTAGCACACGTAGCACTCTCTCGCAGCGAAAGGGGTTTTTCCTTTTCTGCGTCACAAGAAAATGGTATTGCCTCTGATTCAGAAATACAGATAAAGAATTTTCTCGAGAAAACGAAGGAAAATGAGCGCATCAAGATCACAACTTTTTATAGTTATATCGATTCTGTTATTCTTATCTAATATCTGCTACGCATTGTACGGACCATCATCTCCTGTGGTCCAGCTAAATCCCTCCAACTTCAAGTCCAAGGTAATCTGTTGAACTGAAGTTTTGCTTTTAAGTCTGGCTTGGCTGCCGAGAAAGTTGAAGAAAAATAAAATACACTGTGATTTTATTAAGGGCGAATGAATGAATGATTTAAGGTTATGTTTGACTGAGTGAAATTACTGTCATTTTCTTTTATTGGATTAGCAGTGCTCTTTGGGATGAGTGTTAAAGTATAGATTTCCAAATTTGGTCCTTTGTTTGAATACTTTGGATCTGACTTGTATTATTAGGGTTCCGGTTATTAAGTTTTATACTCTCACTTCTGTGATTGAGAAGTGTATAATTTGTTAGTATGCTTATGTATCCAGATTCTTGTTTTTGTTTTATGCTTCTATGTCAATTTTATAATTTTTTTTCTGAAGTCTTAGCTGTAATAATGTGTGATCTGATTTCTTTTATTTCAATATTCATTCAGAGCTTGCAATTTATAATCTTTGGATTGCTCAGTTGATACAAATTGTGAATTGATATTCATTTTCCGAGAACATTTGAGTATGAAAATAATGAAATTCTTTGGTGTGACTTTTTAGTTATACGGCTGGAAAATTATTTAATGATATGCCTGGAATGTTGAGAGTGCTTAATAGCTGAGATGTACCACTTTTGGTAGGTATTGAACGCAAATGGAGTAGTACTGGTTGAGTTCTTCGCCCCTTGGTGCGGTCATTGTAAAGCTCTCACACCTACGTGGGAGAAGGCAGCTACTGTCTTGAAAGGTGTTGCTACTGTGGCAGCTCTTGATGCTGATGCTCACCAATCGCTTGCTCAGGTTTTTAATAGTTCAAATTACAATTTTTTCTTTTCATTCTATCTCTTGCAACGGTGGATATAATTTGAAATGATAAAAAAAAAAAAAAATCTAATGCTGTTTACTGCATAGATTTCAAAGTCAATTCGCATGAGTATAATTTCTTTAGCTATTCTTATGTTGGTCATTGATTAATTTCTGTAAGTAGAAATGGCTTTTGTGGGACTCAAATGAGTAATGTTCAATATCAAAGTTTTTTCTCATCTAAGGAGCCTAAATTATGTTTTTCCGTTTTGGAAGCAATTCTGTCTAGAGGCAGTAACAGTTGAGGATATTTTTCTTTTCCAATTATTATTCATCTCTTATTTCTCTGTGGTACTATTGATGAAGCTTTTAATGTTCTTTAGAAGATTCTGTGAGCCCTATCACCTGGTATATGAGGTGCCATCTCTATGCAATGTGTAACCTTTGTACATATGTATCCTGGCTATTATTCCAAAAGTTTCTTGCTTCATTAAAAACTGATATAATTCCATGAGCCCCATTACTTTGTATGTGTGAGGTGCCATTTCCATGCAATGTATTACAACTTTTTAGATACGTGTCCTGGCTAGTATTCCAAAAATTTCTTGCTTCATTGTGTTTTTCTATTCCTTTGTACTGTACTGTTGTGACGGTGAACTAGAATTGTTTGATTCCTGTATAGGAGTATGGGATTAGAGGTTTTCCTACCATAAAGGTCTTTGCACCTGGGAAGCCTCCAGTGGATTATCAAGGCGCTAGGGATGTCAAACCTATTGCTGAGTTTGCACTCCAGCAGGTTTGTTATAATTTATCAATTAAGATGTTAAAATCCTGGATTTTGTTTATTTTGGTCTCACTATTTCATTTCCGTACAGATAAAGGCACTTCTGAAGGAGCGCCTGAATGGAAAATCAACTGGAGGATCTAAAGAGAAATCTGAACCTAGTGCATCTGTAGAATTGAATTCCAGCAATTTTGATGATTTGGTGCTTAGAAGTAAAGAACTTTGGATTGTTGAGTTCTTTGCACCTTGGTAAGCGTGTTCCTTGCTCTATATGTAATAGTATTCCTTGAATGGAGCTTGCTCTTTCTTATTTTTTATTTTCCTTTGTGGGGATTATGGGGTTTGGTGGGTTTGGTTGTTTTTATTATAACAGCAGCAGCAAATGGATTGACATGATTGTTATTTATGTCCTTCTGTTTGTTTATCCAGACACATGCATGCAATGCCTGTGAAGCAATAAGTTTATCAGACTTTAACGAGCACTAGTTGCCATTATATCATAGGTCACATTAAACTAATGTAACAATTGTTCTTTCCTTGTGTGACATGATTTTCAATGTTCCCAGTATGGAACTCAATTACAGCATGAGAAAAAGAATCAATGAAAATGAAGTAGGAGAACCCAGTTTTCAATTGAAAAGAATAATTCTCGTTCTTGAACAATAGTACAGTGGCAAGAGGATTCATCCAGAAAGATCTCTTGGCATTTGCATGTCATCTAATTACCATGCTGATGATTCAGACCATTGCAACAGATGGTGGTTTCTCTAGTTGATAGTTCTGACTGAAATAACATAATAGCAATTGGAATCTCGACTCAGCCTGGCATTTTATATCCAGGTCTAGTTTGTTTGAATGCTACAAATTGATAAGCAAAATTTATCTTTAAGGATTTTTTGCATTATCAGTTGACTTTATATTATTTGGATTTCAAAAGATTATGTTGCAAGTATGGTAACAAATATTATGCATTATATGATTTTCAAGGTGCGGGCACTGTAAAAAACTGGCTCCTGAGTGGAAGAAGGCTTCTAATAACTTGAATGGGAAAGTGAAGATGGGTCATGTTGACTGTGATTCTGAGAAGGTACTTTGAGATTCACTTGCTTTTTTTGTGATGATATCCTCTTATCCTTCATCATAATTGATATGCAAACAGTTTCTAAAGTAAAGAGTAATAACTAGATTCTCCACTCTGCATCTTCCTTTTGTAATCAACTTACTTTTTCGGTTCAGATTACTAGAGTAGAGATTTTACTGTTATGCTTTTAGATGGCAATCCTATTATCTAATCAGGTGCTCAAATAGTTGAATTAAAACCTCTTTTCATATTTCATGCATATTTATACTTTATAGAATGCTGAGCTTGTATAGTTAACTGTTCCAACCTGAATGAGAGCACATAAAGCATGATATAACATTATTCCAAAGTACTTGTATAAATTTCTTTTAGACATTGACTTTCCAAATTCTCTAGTAATAGATAAGATGTTGTTTTACATTATCATTATTCAACAGTTAAAAAACATGTTAGATGGCATGATTTTAATGGTGTGGGGGTTTCAGTCTTTGATGAGCAGGTTCAATGTGCAAGGATTTCCCACCATCTTGGTGTTTGGTGCTGACAAAGATACTCCAATTCCTTATGAAGGTGCCAGAACTGCCTCCGCAATTGAATCATTTGCTTTGGAGCAGCTGGAAACTAATGTTGCACCCCCTGAAGTGACTGAGCTGACCAGCCCAGTAAGTCTAACATCTCTAAAAATAACCCAATTTGGGTAAAGCTTCCACCATTGATTGTGCAAAACCACTGGTGTTTAAATAGGACATAATGGAAGAGAAGTGCGGTCCAGCTGCCATTTGCTTTGCTGCTTTCTTACCTGACATTTTGGACACCAAGGCAGAAGGAAGGAACAAGTACCTTGAGCAGTTATTATCAGTTGCTGAGGAGTTTAAAAGGAGTCCTTACAGGTAAGTGGATTAGGATTTTTTTCTACTTACTGATCTGTTTGTTCATAGCTGTGTCTGCTCATGCCTGCACCACATGCACATGTTCTGATTATAACTTCTCCTTGAATTTATAAGTTGGATATTGTAGTGGGAACATTTTATGCATACAGACATTACAGTTTATGAGACATTGTTTTGATACTGATTTAAATTTGATGCCTGCAGCTATGTCTGGGCAGCTGCAGGTAAGCAGCCAGATCTTGAGAAGCGTGTAGGCGTTGGCGGATATGGGTATCCTGCTTTGGTAGCCTTGAATCTGAAGAAAGGAGTCTATGCCCCACTTAAAAGTGCATTTGAGCTTGAACATATAAAGTAAGTGTCACAGTGCATCTTTGGCAATTTTCTCATATGGACAAAGCTTCAACAAATTCATATTTTTTATTATTATTTTTCTTTTTCAGAGAATTTGTGAAGGAAGCTGGGTATGGCGGAAAAGGAAATATGGCTCTGGATGGTAGACCAGAAATAGTAAAGACTGAGCCATGGGATGGAAAAGATGGCGAGATCATTGAAGAGGACGAGTTCTCTCTGGAAGAACTAATGGGTGAAGACGTTGGAAGCAAAGATGAACTATAACACAAGACATCATTTTGTTGAGGAAGAGAATTAGTTAAAGTCCAGGCTCTAAATGATTTTGATGTTATAAAACAAGGCGTGAGTGTTTTACTAATGTTAATTGCACTGTATTTAGCTGACTTTTTTTGCCATAGTGAAACGGATATCTTGCAAGGATGCTACTAGTCCTCGTTTCAATCTTAAATCTTCGGTTCCACTAAAAAGGGAAAATGGGCAGCTGCACCAAAAATGGAAAAGAAAGAAGAAGAGGAAATTAGGGAATGCATCTCAGTTTTTGTACATCATCTCCATATTACTTATCGAATCGTATCTAATGACATCTAATCATGTCATTGTCGAAACCCGTATAAAACATAAAATGTCTAATTTCATATGGACTGTTTAATTAGTTTAATTAATTGTGTCAAATATTAAACATTAACGCAAATATATTTATTAATTAGGACTATTTAATTATTTGTGTCAAATATCAAACACTAACACAAATATATTCATCAATTAGATTATATATGTCGACATGTGGTTTAATAATATAAATTTTAAAAAATAAATTTTTATAAGAATTAATTATTTAAAATTTTAAAAAAGTTTTATGTAAATATAAAATAATTCAAAATATATTTAAGAATAATTATTTATACCGTGTATTATCTCTTATATATTTAACTCATTTAAATAAATATATTTATTTTATATTTTCATTTATGCCATTAGATGAATCAACATGTTTAAACTTAATTTCTTAGACCTATCGATCCCAAACCCCTTCAACTATATCAAAAATTGTTAACCCAGTTACCATGCCATTTTACAAAATAAAAAGAAATATTAAATATGTTAATTAGGAGAATGTATTCAGTTAAGATTTTTAAGAAAATTTATCAATTTTTTTAAGTGAATTATTTTTAAGAAGTTCATGAATTTTAAATGACTTTTGTGAAGTTCATGAATTTATGAATAACTTTTACATAGTTATGACAAATTTTATAAACATTAATAAATTTCTATTGATTTTTATTAATTTTTGGATTATTATTTCTCTATTGCAATTATTTTAAAATAAAAGTAATCATTCTACTTTTAAATTTTTTTTTTTTTGCGTTTATTTGAAGTATTGTTCAATATAATATTATTCTGCAATTCTCTATACAAGTAACGGATTTTATTTTATTATTGTATCAAATTTATATCTATTTTTAAATTTTCTACCTCATATGTACACTATTACTTTTGTTAACAGTAATTTTTTTCAAAAGTAATTCTCATATCACGATTTGTTTCAAATTAAAACACCAAATCATGTCATACTCGCCATATCTTATTCACTATCTATTTCATAAATACCTAAATCAATAACAATCAAGATTACTAATATAACAATCATCCAAATGATCTTTCTAATAAAACATAATAAGGAAGTTAAAAAAATCCTTAAAAAATACTACTCTTCATTTAAATTTTATTTTTTTGTATGAAAATCCTCTTAAAATTAATTTTTTTACTTTTGATTGGTTATTTTATTTCTTAAAATTACATTTTCACTTTTGATTAGTTATTTTATTTATTTATAATTATAAAAAAATATTATCAGTAAATAATTGTTAAAAATAATAATATAAGAGAATTTAAAAAGAAGAAAAATTAGCTTTAAAAAAAATCTATTGGAATCTTTAAAATAAAAGGGAAAATTTTAAAATTTTTTTTATTCATAACATATAAAAAGTCATGCAAAATATGTAGAAAACAGTGTCTATAAAAGTCATAAGACTTTATAAAAATTATAAACGAACACCCATAATTTAGATAGACTTTACCAAAATCTTTAAAAACAAATACTGAATACAGCTATTTAAATTCCATGAAAGTCCCTAATTTTCTTAATCCAATACACCCTTTAGAGTAGAAGTCCACAGCAATTACAAAATTTCATGACAAACCCACTTCAGATAATTGATAGCATCTGCAGTTCCAATATCTACCATGACAAACACACATGGTTATCAGCCTTTTCTCTTTTCCCAATAAAGATATAACTTTAATTTCTTTAAAAAAAAAAACCAAGTATACAGTGTTTCACTTCACAGCCTGCTACAAGACTTTGTTTCACAAAAGAAGGTTGCTTTACAAAATATGTGACAAATCCGTAAATCTAGCTCTCGATTGGATTAAGAATGCAATTGATGCTGGGGGATTTCGCTTCAGTTACCCATGTCCCCAGACAGTAATCTCTTCAGTTCATTTTTGTCTTTGCTCACATTAACCTCTTTGACATTAATATCAGTTGGAGTTCAGAAAAAAAGAAAGAAGTGTAACTTCTACAAGCTGACATTTTCTATCCTCCATAGGCATTCTTTCCGCAGTGGTGAATCTGTATATATTGCCTTAATGAAATCTTTCACCTGCAAAATTGAAGAGCTTCTAAGCACACTAAAGAAGGTGAAACAACAGAGTCTTAACCCATTAAACAGCAATCACAAATGCATTTGACAAGCTTGATCTCATACTTAGTTTTATTCTTACCCCTCAACTGAAGCTGTAGATAACCAAAAAAAAGAAGTTTATTATTGAGCCAAGAGTTAAATCTCTTTGGGTATTCAGCAACCTCCACTCAATACAAGCACAATCTTCAGCAGCTTATTTAGACCACTTAGGAGGACAAGATCATAAAACTCCAACATCGGTTAAGCTCATCACAACTTACAAGGAGGAACGTTCCAGCTAGAACATTGATTAACTCCCCACCCTTTATATAAGAAGTTAACTGTTAGACGTAACATGTTACCTCCATTGACTACATAGTGCTTTACCCCAAAAGTTGTACGTTAATCTAGAGAGTCTAGAGTAAAGTGAGTGAAAAGAAAAGGGAGGGGAGATGGGGATCAAATATCCATACAATTATCACTCCCACCACTGCCACTCCGTCCTGATTACACAACACCACAAATTCTAATAATTCTTTTAACCCATACCAGAAGCATCTTAGAATTACAAGAATATTTGACTATCACAATAGCAAAAACAAGAAAAAGGAAGTTAAAATACATGTCATAGACAGGTCATAAGTAATTCTTTCAAATGCTAGCAAACAGCCAAGAACAATATAAGATATATCTAAGAAAGGCCAGTTAAACTTTGCAGATATTTATATATACCTGTGTCATTGTAAAACCAGCTCTGAGGAGTTCTCCACTTTCCCAAGCTGTTGTAATGGATTTCAAAGGCATGTCCAGTAGCTCTGGAAATCAAAGAGAAAAAAGTTAAGTAGGAAACATAAACTGGGCCACAAATCAACTGCTAATCTATAAACTTCCAGCAGCAAGCTTAAGCAACAGACCAAGACCCTACCTGCAAGTTTGCAGATTTTACATAAAGATGGTATAAAATCATCCAGAGTGAATCTGGAATACTCTTCTGACTTCTCCTTTTGGTTGACAGCAATCAAGGACTCCATCAAGGAAGTTAAGCTTTCCATCATCAAATGGATCAATCTTTGAAGCTGGAAAAATAAAAGTGAATTGGATATCCTCCAAACATAAGCTTTTAAAACCACTGATACTTCAGAAGGCTTTTTATCAAATCTAGTCTCTGCTTTTGACTTTTCAATTCTAAGACCTAAGACATTTTGATCAAATCTAACATCCGCCGGAATTAGAACCCGGAAATTACTTAATAATTTTTTTTCTAAAATAAAAAAAGGTATCATTTTGCCTTTCTTTTTTTATTTCTTTTCTTCGTCTTCTTCTCCTTCTTCACCACAGTGACAACCATAAAATCTATAATGGCAGCCTCTGCTCTACCAACAACCTTTACTCTCCCATCTCTTCTTCTAAATTTACTAATTTCGCTGGTATTTGCGATTATTTTTCTTAATCTTCTCCTCTTCTTCTTCACCATTATCAAAACCAAACGTCACTTTCAAGCATTCCAATGACTTTGTTTATAATGACAAAAAAAACACATTTAAGCTTATTTGATTTAAAAAAAAGAGACCCAGCTTTTGTTGTTTCCCTCACTCTCACTCTGTCTTAATCTCACCTTTCAGTTTGACCATCCACATGTTGGCTGGCATCTCCTTTCTCAACACAAATACAATCAGCAATAACATTACATTACTAGCTTCCTTCATAATTTTAGCTTTCCTGTTACTCCATCCTCACCTCTCTCTCTCTTTTGAACTCCAAAATCTCTTCATTTCTTAACCTATGTTTCTGTCAATACAATCAGCCCTTGCTCTCTTTAAAATCCATTTCCATTTTTCTCTAAAATCCAAACTTTCCTTTTCTCTGCAAAAAAAAAGAAAAAGAAAAAAAAAATCATCTTAACTCATTTTAACAATGAGTACACAAGCACCCAGATCTTCAAAATCCTAAAATCAAAACCAACCTAATTCAGGACCTTCCTCTCTATCAACCCTTTTAGCCATAGTAATATTCAAGCAAAAAATCCTTATTTCTCTCTAAACTTACTGCCATGACAACTATCAGATCGCATTGAAGACCTTCACTCTATTACTCGGTCTATTCAACCTGAAGTACTTCCTGTGCTTCTCAACTCTCTATGATCCATTTTATTCTTCCAATGCTAAAGATTTTGATTCTAGTGTTAAGGATGCATGTAGAGATTCTATTGGGCCTCTATCAAGATCGTATTTGAAAAGTGGTAATGTTAATGGGTACTGGTAATGGTGAGATTTGGTTTTGAGGGTGATAATTTGAATTTGAAGAACAATAGAAAGACAAAACGGTGAAGAAGAAGAAGAGAAGAAGATAAAGAGGAAAAGAAAAGGCAAAACTGTGCCTTTTTGTCACATCAGCAACTTCCAGGTTCTAACTTTGCCAGATGTTAGTTTTGCTCAAATTGTTATATTTCCTTTTACTTAAATTGAAAAAGAAAAATCAAAAGCACATAGGATTTATAAGAACTTCAAGTATAGGTTTTTGGCAATTACGCCTACTTTTTCCACGTGAATATTGATTATTTGACTCGTTATAACTTAAAGATAAAATTACACATATAGTTTTATCCTCATAAATGTTTATAGTGTTAAGATAATGACAATCCTTTTTTTTACAGTAAAATTCATCTTTAAAGGAACCTATTTATGACTTATGAAATTTATACTGATTATTTATATAGCTGTCAATAAAAAATTTAATATATTGTTAAAGAAAATTCAAGGTTCACAAATATTGTAAAAGCATATTAATATAGTTAAATGATTATACAATTTACAATAGTTATAACTAGTAAACACTTTCTAGTATGAACTATTTTTTTTCTTTTCTTACTTTAAATAATTAATAAATTAAATTTTTTAATTCTAATGTTATATTTAGGTTACGATATCTAAAATACATCCAAGCCATTATTACTGTTCAGAATAACTATAATTAAATGAAAACTTGATAATTTATTTTTCAAGAATTTTTAAAATGTAAAAAACCATCCAAATTATTTGAAAATTTTACAGAGCTTTTATGTTAAAATCATGTCAATTACTTTAAAATTATTGTTAAATCTTAATAGTGAGTTAATAATTCATTATTTTAGATGATACACATTGCTCATAGCACTATTGAATAAATAAATTTTAATTATGGTTGTTTTAAATCCAAATGTTCTATTTTATTATTTATCATTACGAAATTAAATAAATAAATAAATAAATAATTTTTCAGGCATGTGCAATGCACATGAAAATTAATAATTGAACACATTAATGCACTCTTCTATTAGTATAATCTTAATATAGGCGTTATATTTTTATTTTGGTTTAAAATCTAACTGGAGACAATAAATATATTTCATAATTTTCTTATATAACTGAAATATTACTTTAAATAACTTATATTCCTGTTTTTTAAGAAAATATTTCATTAGTAAATTTAATATATAAGATTTTTTAACTAAGATATATATATATATATATATATATATATATATAATAACTTAGTAACTAAAATTTGTTATTTATTATTGCTGATAAAATAAAATGTAATTATTGTTAAAATTTAAAATCATAAAATAGTTTACCCGTCCTTAGACTACAATGTTGATCTAAATTCCACTCTTTCCTTAAAAAAATAAATTGAACCATGTATTATATTTATAAATCCGTTAACTAAATTATTAGATTTAATTAAGATAAAAACTTATCAAATACAGAAGCATAAGCATTTTCAATATTAAGTGAAATTTTATATGATCTTTGTAAATAGAAGAACCCATTTATTATTAATAAAAATATTCTCTTTTTTAAATTTAATAATAGATAAATTTATCATAGTTTTTAGATTCCTGCTAATTCAGGAAAAATATTCTTTTTAGAGTCTGACACAAACTTCTAAATAGATTAGACGTTTGTGGTAGGATTTATGAATTCCTAAATATGTTCATTACCCAATATATAGATGTTGAAATCCTAATAGAGTTGGACTTCTAGAATTAGACTTATACTTAATAAGGTTATTAGTATTTTTATTTTTAATAAAATTGATTAATAAATGACCTAATTAACCCAATTAATTAACTAAACAATCAACAAGGTCAATTTAGTAAATCTGCTAGTCTTTCCCCTTTCACACTTATATATATGTTATAATTAATGAATTGCAATTTATAATTTAACATATTACCATAAGAGTCATACAATAAAATAACACTTCAAACTCCACTCTGTACTTTATGTCTAATAAATGCATTACAAGTTTCTAGCATTTAATTAATTGATATTTGTAAGTCTTATTTTTTATTGTAAAAATTGAAGAAAAAGAATATAAAAAGAGAAAAACTAAAACTATTAATGCTTTTGGCAAACAAAAGGCCAAAGTAAAGGATAAAATATAAAGAGTGTATTGGCCTTAAATAAAATCTTTTGTTCTTTATATTTGAATATTCTTTAAGATGCTCTTTATTATGCTCTTTAAAATATAAGAGCTCCGTTGAGAATGCTCTAACAAAATTAACGTGACTTTCCTTTTATATCTTGATTCCTTTTCAATATTGAAAATGATCAAAAAACCACAATTCTTCCATTTTAAGGTTTGATTAAAGAAATCTTTGAGAGAAAGTGTTGAAAAATTCACTACGAATTTTCTTTTTTGTCCAAATAGTCTCATAGTGAAAAATAAATTTGTCAACCCATATATACAACTTCAGTTCAAACGATCCATCTTTTAACTAATAAATTTTCTTAATGTTATTTTTATATATAATTATCAAACCTTTGTTATACTTTTAATAGTTTAAAAATTCTATTTATAACCAATGTTGAGATTCTAATAGAGTTGGACTTCTAGAGTTAGACTAAATCAATAAGGCTTTTTTTATTAATAAAATTAATGAATAAATGATCCGATTAATCCAATTAAGTAAACAATCAATAAGTCTTTTTAGTAAATCCGTCTGTCCTTCCCCCCTTCGCACATTTATATATATATTATGATATGATTATGACATAGTTATAGATCATACCTGTAATGTTTCATCGGCTGCCATATCATCTAGAAGGAGTATGTCACTTATGATTCTAGAAAAAACTGACTCCAAAACCATACACATGCTTTTCTTGTAAATAGAGGGCAGCAAGAGTGGCTCCCATATTATATGTACTTTTTCAAGAATAAAGACAACCTGATACCAAAAGAGAAAAATAGGTTTAGCTCTATCTCATACAGTAAAATAAAGAAATTACAGTAAAATAGGTTTAGCTCTATCTCATACAGTAAAATAAAGAAATTACAAGAGAAGGAAAGAAGTGCCACAAAAGATACTAACCTGATCTATACTAAACTTTGCAGATTCAAATTGTTGCATCTGATGCGTATTCTGAAAGCCATCAGCACCATCTATGGCCTAATAAAAACAATTTTAGAGGATTAAGAGAGCGCACATTGTCAGTTCATACAGTCTAGCAACCTTCAAAAGTTCTAAAAATGTCATATTCGTGCTGATTGATGGCATATCTGAAACTGTACCTCTTTTAAATTGAAAATGACAAGTTGGATTTGTTTATGAAGTATTTCCCATGCCATTACATGATAACGAGGAGCCAAATCAACAAAAACTGCATGTTCCTTGATACAACCTGGGAAGTCTGACCTATACTAAAACATCACAATTCAAAGGCAAGCCATCAGTTAGATTTCAGCTAGACTAAAATTCAAGATTCCTTTTTACTTCTATCTTAAACATGAATGTTTTGTTGCTTAAATGTCACTTCAAAACATTAGTAAATGGGCATTGTACTAAGAACAGAGCACACCCAGAATACACACACAACTAAATAGCTTACGCAGTAAAATCTATAGATTCATCATTACAAGCATGTAATCTATCCATGCATACCTCAAATGCTAGTCCTTGTATCTCTTGAGACAGATAGAGACAATCATTGTGCATGAGAACAGCAGCCTGGTTAATGCCATCAAGCTGCCTTTCTAGCTTCAGAAGTCAAAATGAAAATTACTAACATAACAATGAATATAAACAGATTAAGAGTCCAACATCTAAATCTTCATAGCAAAACAGATATGCAATAAGAAACCAATCAATCATAAATCTCAACAATCCAAAGCAGACAATAAAAATAGAAGTATGTCCTTCAGAAACACGAGAAGATGGAGGAACATAATAAGCAGCTAAATGTTTCTAAGGGAGTGATGTTAATAGAATAGTTAATGAAGTTAGAAAAATAGTAGTTGACTTATTTATGAAATTTAATATTATTTATGAATTACCATCTACCAATATTTCTACTTCTACTACTAGTCAAGTGCAAAGTGAACCAAATAAAATTAGTATGGGTGATTGTGACTTGATGCTAAGACAAAAGACCTAAGGGATCACCCAGTTCATCTCCTGAACTTGACATTTATCTAACAACTACATTTGAGTTTGGTGATAGCAAAACAGGTAAGAACTGTCCAGTCCCTGAGTGGAGTCAGACACCATAATACTTTTCCTATCCTATCACAAATTGCTAAAGAAATTTTAGCAAGTCCAATCTCAACAGTTGTTGTGGAACAAGCTTTTCTTGTGGGATGAAATATTGGATGATACACAATCTACATGTAGTAACGCTTGGTCTAAAGCGGCATTAAGGGACCAAGAATTTGTGAAGGAAGGAAATGAAGAATTATTCGACCTCACAACCAAAGGAACTTCAACTTCCGGACTAAGTAGTGATTAAATTAAAAAGGTAATGGGGTACATTAGTTTTTCTAAAAAAAGGTAAGAGGACTATGTAGATTTTGATTCCTCTATGCTACAAGAGGATAGGTAGGCAACTTATTTTTGTAAGAAAATTAAGTTCAAGCTAATTAATTCTTTTTCACTATGTTGGAACCGAAACCGTGAACCAGCCAGTTCCAAGGGCCATAAAACCATGAACGGCCGGTTCCTGAACTGGAATCGGCAGTCATGAACTGTGGCCACCCTATCTATCTATACATCTCTTTTGCTTACAGTCCAAATTTATATTTGTTTCTTCCATTTTCTCTTTTTTTTTTTAATTTCCTAAATCTTAATATTTTTTATATGACTTTTTAGTTGGCTATAAACAATATTAATTTTTCCTTTTGACCTTTAAATTTCAAGATTTTCAAAAAAATTCTCCTTCAACTGATACATGTCGCTTGCATAATATGTATTTTCCATATCAAATCGTTCGCATCAGCCCATACAACAGCTACTTCCTAGTCCCCATAACGTAAAGCCCTTGTACTGTATCGGTGCCTCAAAAACCTTATATATGTCGAGCATAATTTAATACCCTTGGAGCCAGATTGACCTTTTATCCACTAAGAATCCATGCTTTTATAATGATCCCTCTGGAATGCCTCATTATTTTTTGCCAATAGTGCAGAGTTCAAGATAGGCCCCTCAAGACAATAACACAGGATTTGGCAGAAAAAAATTTCATCTTATGGAACTAACTTCTCGTGCACTAACCTTGACAGGAATAACAGCCTCGTATAGTAGTATAGCATCCCTTGCAGCATGATAGAATTCTAGTGCAACTCTTGTAGATGAGAAACAAACATCCTGCACCAATTGCCATCTAGCATAAGTAAAACATACTTCAGGTGTTGGTTTGGGGCCTTAATGGTCGGCCTTTCACCCTATCATAAAAGGAAATTTCTCTAGTCATTTACAATTTGGATGGACATACAACAGAACTGCATAATAGTATCCTTGTACATTTTGAATAAAGTATGCAATTAGAACTATTTACACAAAGATGAGATCAGTTAAAATGCAGTCACGGCACCTCCTCAAAATCTAGAGCATAACAGGAGAGAAAATGATGAGCATAATGCATTCGACCACAAAAGGAGGAGAGCATGGATAAGGTTGATCATATGGAACCTCTTTATGGATACGAGATTCCACCTGCTCTATTCAGAACTCAATTATGGGGTGACACCTCCTACATTTAACTAATTTGTTAATCTTTGTTGCAGTTTGACATATCATATCACTTCATGGACATGCAAGATTTAAAGTGAAAAAGTAAAGCAAAACAAGAAAACTCCATCCAGTACAAAGAGCACATTGCGGGCTTCTTTCAATGTTCAGTTTATGAATATTCTTCCTCAAAAATTTTAACCAGTATTTGCACAAAACCCTGGAAAAATGCCTCAAAGTCACCTATCCTGCTGACACGGAAACCACGCTCCCATTCTCCTCAGAACTAACAGTATCCTGCTGAATATCTTTCCATCTCCTTATAAAGCAATTAAAGAAAGCTTGGATAATGACCAAAACATCAGCAACTCAATGAATACAGCTAGAGGGAGCTGTGAGGAACACAGAAGACTTGCAAAAGAGTCATTTTGCCTCACTCCAATGATAGCAGTAACATGCCAAAAAATTTAAAGTAATTCATTAATGCTATGTTTAGTTGAAATCAATTAAGGAATTCATTTTATTTGAAAAAAAAAAAAAAAGACATGAAAAAAAGTAAAATATAAGTGATAAAGTTAAAAGAGATATTTTGGTGTTATGAAATATATTTATAAACTAATGTGGAATTCATTTGGAAATTCTACCTATTTTGTTAGAATTTAGTTTAGCTATAATCAATTCCGTACAAATTTAATTATGTAGAATTCTAAATTAATTTTTACTCCATTCAAAGCACGTAATCTTTAGATTTGCAAATGAATTACATAAATTTTATGGATTTCAACCAAACACAATGTAATTTAAATTTTCAAAGCAACAGGGGAAAAAAAAATAGAGGACGAGAAGTCTGAACTACTTTACATTGGGCAACTACCTTAAGTGTCTTGTGCACGAGCTCCATGAGTTGAAAAACTGCTTTGGACACCACACACTTCTCAGATACAAAAAGCAAGTCAACAATATGCACAGCAGTTCCAGCATTCATCCGTGGAAGACCTTTTCTTGTATACTCCTGTAGAGATATTCATTTTCAAAAGCTAACCAACAATATTGGTATCTACATAAATAAGCATCTGAGTCTTTAAAAACTCACTTCTGGAATGGTGAAGTTGCACTGTAAAAGCAAATTCCTAGCTTTTGCCAAAATTTCTGTTTTCTTCCTAGATGCAAAGTGAACCTCAACATTTTCAGCAAAATTGCTCAACTTTTGGTCTGCGCTATCAGATGTTGAAATGAAATTCATTTCTTTTAAATCAGCCTCAAACTTAGATGTGTGTTTGATGATCTTCTGAAAGTCGGCGAGTTTTGAAGCATCTTCAGGAACAGCCTGAAACCAAAAGGAATACCCTCATTTTTTCAACCATAGCTGCAAACTACCATGTTGCATCAACTGGAACAAAGAACATGCAGCAATAGAACACCCAAGATCATATGAAGCAAATAGTTAAGCAAACAAGTTAATCACCAAAACAAGACCAATGTAATAATATTATATTATATGAGGAAGTTGCAAGTGTTGTTCCACAAAACAAAGTATAAATTTGTAGCTTGATGAGAAATCAAACATCAATTCCTGTGCATAATCAACAAAAAAAATAAAAAGCACAATGGACAGAACACTAATGCAATCAAGCACATAAATTGATCATTCATCCCTGCTTCAAAACTCCGTGGGGACAGGTACTTTCCCTTGGAAAATCTCATTTCACATAAGAGGTTACCCCTCAAATTGCAAAAGGATTCAGGAAATGTCTTCATGGTTTGTCAAATCTAAATCAGTATAAAACTAGCGCTCAAGCACATGCAGGCTGTTTCTACTATCAGAATGTACCCCCATATTCAATTTCCCAGAAGATGTAATCAACCAAATACAAAGCTAAAAGTTAAAGTCAGGAGGACTCATATTTTCAAGAAAATAAAAGTAGTTGCTCGATTAATGTGTCTTGCATAGTTAGTAACCTATATAATTACCAGACACCAAAGTTATTAAAATTAAATAAATCTAAAAGAAAAATCATAACGGTTACAGGGAGGGTATTTTACAATGTGAAACAAGATGAGGAACACCCTTCTACTTGTTTATCACTACTTCCATAGTTAGCAAATATGAAGAGACACAAGGCTTAGTGTTATTGCTTTCCAATTGCTACAAGAAGAAATGCAAATCATCAAAACCCTTCTAACTCTCATCCATATTACTAACAGCTAAAGAAGTTTCTTTTGCCACTTCCAAAATCTTAATCTGTCAATGTAAACAAGTCGACATTGATATATGAAAAGTAAATTAAGAAAAATCTAAATAATTATCTACAACCTGACAACCGTTTCACTATCTCAGCTAACTTTGCATAACCATAATAACTGGAATGAAAAATTTAAGAAAAAAACTATTTGAGGATGTAAAACCACCAATCTTTTTATTCACGACAGATACACAGTAGCACAACTGGTATTATATATTGAATAAATTTTTGTCCCATAGCATCTTATATGAGACGACTAAACTTGTGGATGCCTTATGTATCATTAACATTAATCAAAATGCGTCTTTAGAAGTCAAAGGCTCAACTCAAGCATAGAACGGTTTACTACTTAGATATTTGAAGGGCACATTCAATAATCTAAAGATTTCAATTTTGGGGTGAATAAGTAATCCATAAACTGCAATGGTGTTAAGTTATCATTGTGCTAAAGCTAACTTATTTTTTGCCAACATCAAACTTCTTTCAATCAATCAAATTGCTTCCCATGCATCTGTCATGCTTAAAAACTAGCAATAGTTAATTTTTATAAGCAAATATTTGTGCTTCCATAAAAATACAAGTTCGCAGTCCTTCATGTGGCATTCATTATGGCCACAGACACATCCCAGGTTTATTCAAGCATCGAAAGGGCATGAAGCAGTTACTTGAAAGTCATTATATGGTAGGACAACGATAAAAAAATTAAGGTGCCTTATAAATGAACAACTTTAGTTTGCTTCCATAACAGCCTATGCGGCACATGTGATTATCTAAAGTCCGACATATAGCTGATTGACGATGGATATATTGGGGTGTCCTATCCTAGGTGTTTTGCTTAGTTTTCTGTTAGGGAAGCAGCCCTCTCTTGACCAAATAATAAATACTTTCTTTCATTGTAACTTCCAAACAAGCAAATAAGAAAATATTAAACAATATAAGTAGCTGAAGTTTCAACAGTCGGATAAAATTACCTTCGAGAGGAAGTTAGCAATAATCAACTCAGATATCCTGGGCCATGTCAATCTTCCAAAACATCGGATCCATGAAACATTTTGGAAGCATATGCGTTCGAAAATAAACCTAACCACTCGAGCAACCCCTGAATATATACTCTCACCATCCACAACTTCAATCTAAAAAACAGAGAAAAGTATATGTCAAAGTGGCAATTAACAGATACCCAGTCCCTAGTAAACAAAAATGTGAAGGTGTCTAATGGCAGAGTTTTGCACCACCTATATGACAATGTCTTTGTAATGTGATTATTAATAAACAAAATTCAACGTACTATATTTGTAGAACAAAGGCTTTTTGAAACAAGCCATATATGTATATGCATCATTTCATATAACAGCTAAACATATGGCAATCTCATTTTAAGGGAAACTAGTGAAATTTTCAACAGAGACAGGTTTGAAAAAACGCAAAGGCTTTTTGAAACAAGCCATATATGTATATGCATCATTTCATATAACAGCTACACATATGGCATTCTCATTTTAAGGGAAACTAGTGAAATTTTCAACAGAGACAGGTTTGAAAAATGTTAGTAAGAAATTTTACCTTCGCATCAAATGACTGTACCATCTTCAATGTTGCCTCAGTCATTTCTTCTGAGACTTTTTCAGAATCTTCTATGAATGAAAAAGATGATCTAGAATTTACAGCAGGAATAATAAGAAACTTGAACATTTGGTCAGCCACTTTAGCAAGCCCATAACCCAAAATGCCAAGCACCTACAATAGCCCCTAATAATGAGTAAAAATTAATAGAAACTTAGAATCAATATGCATCATATTGCTTCAATATAATGTATTTCAATAAGGAAAATATTCCAAGAGCAAATGATATCCCATATAAGCATCCATCATATAAAATACATGCTATAAGGCCAAACAAACTGAGGAATTGAAATAATTCTTTAGCGTTGTCTAAACAAAAAATGCAGTCATCCAATCATGACAGAATTAACTAAAGGGGAAAGTATAAAAAAGAAAAAAAGAAAAAACTTCTGGGATTTCATGGTTTTTTAAGCATGCTTTTTTTTGGTGACAAATCAATGTGCAATATTTGCTCCATTACAAAATTAAGTACATAAGGATAGCACTATTAGAAATTGCTGACATGGCACTAATGTGGCATTTTAAACTTATTGAATACATCATTAGGAATATAATGACGGCATTTTCATCAATTTTAATTGTTTTATTCATGCAATTTGTCCATATTGAGAAAAAATAAAATTTAAAAATAATAAATAAACATTAATAAATTAAAAATAAAATAACTAGATTGTGCTGCATATTGATAAAATGATTAACTCTCTTTCATAGCAAGAACTTCAGGCATAAACTAGAATGCTTGTGTTATGTTAACAAGTCAGAAGAATGTGATTCTTATATCTGTAACTTAGAAACAATAAACAATATAATCTTTGTAAGGAAACTAAAAGATGATTGTTCAGAGAAGAAATTTTGATGAAAAACAACAAAATCGTGTAGTCACTTCACAAATCAAGAAGCTTAATTGCAATAGCTATTTGGATATTTGCTGGATGTGTTTTTGCTTTCTTTTCCCCCATGTTGTTTTCATCTTTATTCCTCATTATTCATTATTAAGAATAAATAATAAATCTCGGATCTCGTTATTTGATTTCTATCTTAGGTATCTTGAAAAGTATATGGATCAATAAATCTATTGTTAGTCAAAAATGATAGACAGTGGATGAGGTTGGAATTGCAAGAATTGCAATGACACCAGTTGAGCGACACCTTGTCTCATAATTACTTCCTCTTTTCATGCAAGCTCCCAGAAAACACGATTGTAGATGTTGAAAAAAAAATTGAATAGCAGAATTTTGAGGCCAGATATAGGGCAAAAAGCCTAAAACAGGGTGGTTTCTCTCTGTCTCTCCTGGATTGGCAAAGAGGAATGAAGATGATGGTACTTCTGCAAACAAACATTTCTGGCTTTATTACGGTTAAACCCTTTACATATTCAATTCTCAATTCAGTACAAATTTGTAGAGTGGAGCCTATCATACCCTTAGCAATGCATTAAACTAGTGGAAGATGGCACATCAGCGCATTCTAATGGTGTTTGCCATAAATACTTAAAATTACTAATGGAGCAAACACATGCAAAGGTACTTTCTTGTAATTTTTTCCCCTAATTAAATGCTTTCAATTTTAGAATCAATGGACCAACTTCTGATGGGTTCTAAGCCAATCTTCGCACAAAAACAGAAGATTAAATAACACGGATACTTACTTCCAGTGCTTCCAAAACAGTACGAAGGTCAAGCCCAGCAATTATTCCATCAATGCTCAACTGATACTTGACACGAATTCCACCAGAATCAGGCTCAAACGTCACTGCATTTTCCATGAACTTCACGAGCACCTCTTGAATCTACAAACTCAAATCCAATTCATCTAAAAAAACTTTGAAACGCAATAAAAATCAGAAATATACCAATCAATCACAATTCACTAACACAGTAAATTCAAACAAAATGCCCCATTTGATTGTCTGGTCTTTGTTCACAAAATAAACCACGATAGAATTTCAAATTGAAGTTAACTAACTAAATTCCTTACAAATTTTTTGCCTCAACTAAGCTACAGTATCCAGTTACATACGTAATGAATAAAAAGAATACTGTACAAACTTCCACAGCAACCAAACAGAGGCTTAAAGACAATCCAATAATATATTACTACTGTTTACCTTTTCAAAGCAATCAAGCCATTCTTTCCTTAACAATCCATACACTACCGGTTCCTTCTCATCATCCACATTATCACCAATTCTCAAAATAATTTTCAAAACCCTAACTTCCTCAGCGGCAAATTTCAACCTTCCATTCTTCAAATCATCCTCAACACCTCTTAATCTCTGACTAATTCCAACAATACCTTTCACTAACTCCAACAATTCCCTCTTTACCTTCAACTCTCTCATTTTCTCACTCTCTTCCTCAACAATTTCTCTAATTTCAACATCAATCTTCGAGTCAGACACCAAATTCACAAGACCGGTGAGCTTCTCATTTATTGCATTGGTCTGCAAAACGGCGTCGGTGCAGAGAGAGAAGAGAGAGGAGAAGTCGGTGTAATGGGAAAGCAGATAAGATTGGATTCTGGATTTTATTTGGAGAGAATGAGATTCAAGGCGTGCTTTTAAGAGTCGGAGATCCGGTGCGGAGAGTGGTGAGGTTGGGTCCGTTAAGTCTCCGGTGGAAAGGAGGTCTTTGACGTTAATTGTATCGAAGAGCGCGTCCATTTGATAAAAAGATCAAAGTGACCTCAACTGAAACTGAGTTGAAGAATGAGAGAAGATGAAGTGAAGTCTAATGGTTACGGTGCTTATGGAGGAAGGAATAATGATACTAATAGCCCTTAATTATGCCCTAAATTCTAAGATTTGACCTTCATGTTTTCTTTTGTCCTTTGAGACCCTTTCTTTTGTACCCAAAAAACAAAAAGTAGGGCATCTAAGCCCTTCAATTAACATACTCATATAGTAGTTGACTCTTTATGTTGTGAAATGTGGATCAAAATTTCTTAAAATTATAATCCTCTTAAGTTATTGTTAACATGATAGGTCATGTTCAACTTAAATATGAGAGGATCTCAATCCAATTTTTATATTTTTTTTAAATTTATCAATACCCAAATAAGATAAAAGATGTTAGCTATATAATCATTAAAAAATGAATTAAAAAAATAAAACTTTGATTTGTTACAATAATATACATCTTCAGCTAGACATATCATTTGAAGAAAAGAGGCATCCAAATTATTCAATCATACAAAAAGAAAGATCAGAATTATATAGCATCATTTAATAGCATTTGAAAATAAGCAATAAGAAAAAGGAAACATTTAGGATAGAAATCCAGATTCTTGTTGCTAACTAAAGAATCTAAAATTTGAACTAAATTAAACCTAATAAACTCTCTTCAAGTTTCATTATTTTGGATCACACAGAAAAGAATATCAATGATAATTATATCCTCATTTTCTTTCTCACTTTCTACTTTCTTTTTTTAAGGGAGTCATCTAATTTATTCTTTAGGGTTTGTTCTTTTGATAAAAGAAAAATAAAATTGAAATTATAAGTCATGAGATTTTAATAAAAGTTTATTATTCTTTAAACAATTTAAAATAAAAATCTAAATTACATTTGTAAGATTTTATTTCTTATTTTAAAATAAATAATTGAGATTTTTCTCAATTAAATTATGTGCTAAGGATGGATGTAGGGACACAAGCAAAGGCTTATAGGTGGATTAGAGAGTGTTTAGAATGCAAGGTTTACTCATTGAGGCAGGTTAACAAATAAGCATTTTGTAATTCTATACCCAAGAGTTAGCAAATCAACTAGCCTATCATTATTGATCTGGTTGATTTTAATGTTTGTGTTTCATTTCCGTTCAATGATGGAGATGAAGAAAGCATTGCTGGGAGGTCCCTGGAATTTTGAAAAGGTTCTTTTGGTATTTGAGGAACCATGTCATAATTAATAAGTCCATGATATCTCTTTTAATAAGGTTCTATTTTGGGTGCGATTTAATAATGTCCATATTGCTTACATGTGAAATGATATAGCGATGATTTTAGGGAGTGAGATTGGATCTATTCTCGAGGTTTATAAGAGGTGAATTTGGTGAATTTTTTGGAAACTTTAAAGGGTCGGAGTTAGTTTGAATGTGTTAAAACTACTTAAAAGAGGTATTTTATTGGATCTCGAAGATGATGAGCCTCACTGGACTGTTACTGTTATGTATGAACGCCTTTATCGTTTTTGCTTCTCATATGGGCTTGTTGTACAACTATGGCATGAATACAGTATTTATAATCCAACCATATTTACATTTTGAGAGTTGAATCTAAGACATAGTAGGGGGAAGATCTTTAAATGATAAGAGAACTGCTAATTCAGGTGGGCAAAAGTTTGAAAAAGAAAATAATGGCCTGAATTAACCAGATGTTGTTCATGATGATACTGCTCTCCGTACAATGTTCAATATTGGTGTCAATAAGAATCTCAAAATACAAAGAGTGAACTAGGTCAGCAATGGACAGGATCTTATGCATCATTCCCTTCAAATTGACATGCATGAGAAGGATAATGTTCTTGCAATGTCAAGTGAACAATTTAATGCCCAAGTGATTGCATCTCAAGGAGGAGACCAAGTTAGAAATGTCTTTTATCGTGAACTAATGGCTATCCAAAATAATGATTTTGTACCTGATATGTCAACCTCCCTACTATGACTTGATGCATTAATATGGCCAACAAAATAGGATTTCATATGAACATCAAAAGGCTTCTTTCAAAATAAATTAAGCCCTCAATAGCTCATATACTATCAACCATGAACATACCATCATATCTAAGTAAAAATTTAAAACAAATAGTTATAAATTTGAGTACCTTAATTTTATAAAGAAAAAGCAAGATGGAATCTTACGAGCAAACCATCCACTATAACTCATTTGAATGCATGTGGATTCCCAAGCCCACGTACATTCAAACATAGTGTTTCTTGAGCATTGATGCATTGAGTCATAATAGGAAATAATGACTATTTAAGAGGTGTTGGATTGTACTTCGGCCATAGTGCTTGATTCAATGAATCAAGTACCTATTTCTCCTTTCAAAGTTGAGGATTCTAAGAAAGCTTTATTTGATATACACCTGTTAAAAGCCCTAGGCTTGATGGGATCTCTGCTTTATTCTTTAAAAGTATTGGAAAACAATTAGAGGTGATGTTATGCATGTCCGCTTGAAGGTTCTTGATGATAATGGTCGCATTTTACATGGAAATCTATGACTATCACTCTTATTCCTAAGATATTATCTCCCTAAGTGGTCAAGGACTTTAGACATGTTAGTCTTTGTAATGTGACCCATAGAACAGTCTTTAGGGCGATCACTTATAGGTTTTAGGTTAATATCACCTCATATGGTGCATAATGTCCATTATATTTTTATTCCAGGCGGACAAATCGTTAACAATATCATTTTAGGTTTTAAAGGTATTCATTAGTTGATAAATCTCAGAAGACACAATAGGGGCTCTATCTCTATGAAGATGGATTTGAGTAAGGCTTAAGACATGATGGGATAGGTTTTCATTGAGCATGTGATGTTGATTATGAGCTTTCATAGTTGTCAAATTGATATGATTAAGAGATGAATCTCCTATGTATCTTATTCCTTTACGATTAATTGTAGAGTATCAGGGTGTGTTAAGCCTTTCAAAGGATTGAGATAAGGTGATCCATTCTCACCTTATCTTTTTAATATGTCTGCTCGAGATTCTCTTTTTTTTATCTTCTGTAATTAATTTGGATCATACTTAGAATTAAGATTGTTAATGCTCGTAGTGTGATTTCTCACTTATTCTTTGTAGATGATAGCTTAATATTTTATCGGGTTTCTTTTGATGATTATACTCAGCTCAAGAGATATATGGAAATATATGAAGCAGCTTCTAGACAACTCATAGATTATAAGAAATCAATACTTTCATTTTGTTAAAGCAATAACTCCCTTATTTTAGTTGAAGCAGTTCGATAAATTTTTGGAGTTTCCACAGTAGCTGGCTATTCTATATATCTGGGGGTCCAACTTTCTACATGAGGAATAAAAACTTGCAGTTTGGATATATATAGGGATTGGGTTGTAAGGAGCTTAATATAGTATGTTATTCACTCTTTGCCTACTTATCTAATGCATATATTTCACATACATGTTGGGGTTGTGAAAGATATTGAAAGAATGTTATTAGATTTTGGTGGGGCTCTATAGATGAAATTCATAAATACATTGGAGGAGGTGAACTTTACTATGCGAGTCTAAAGAAACAGGTGGAATGGAATTTAAAAATCTGCAAGTTCTTAATTAGGCCTTAGTTGGGAAATAATTATAAAAGACTCTTACTAGACCTGAATCTTTGGTTGCTTGTGTGTTAAAAAAGACAAGCATTTTCCACATACTTCTATACTGGAGGCAAGTATGGGGAATAATCTTTCATTTGTTTAGAGGAATATATTATGGGGTCTTGAATTATTTAAGTGTAGTTATTGTTGGAGGATTGGTGATGGTAAGAGTGTTAGCATCTACAATAATAAATGGATTCCACTCCCTCATAGTTTTTGCTTCTTGATGCGCAGGTATATCTTGCTTACTCAATGAATAATTTTCTCTTGGAATGAGGACCTTACTTTAGCTAATTTCCTTCCCTTTTAAGGCAAACATTATTATATAGCTTCCTCCTAAACCTAGATATATGGATATTTGCTAGCATTTTGATAGGAATGGTCATTTTTTCTTTGTAAAGAGTACTTATCGGTTATGTGTTTCTTGGGATACTTTAACTCCCCTAAATCCCATGTTAATTCTCTTAATAAATGGTGAAAACATATATGAGATATTAATTTAATGGGCTTGTAATGATATTATTCCTGCTTCTCTTAATCTGGCTTTGGAGCATGTCCTATTAGAGATGTTAGCCATTAGGGGCAGGGCGTTGTCAAGGACTTAAGGCAGGATAAGGAAGGTCCAAGCATTACCAGGCCTATGAGCAAGAAAGCAGTAACATAAACAATAGAAATACAGCAGCTAGAGTGAGTGAGCAAGGCTCGAAAGAAAAGGAATAGAAGGTTCTATCGTTAGTTAATTAGAATAATGCTAGCCATCATTATCCTCATGCTATTTTGTTGTTTTCCTTATTCTGGCTCTTTTGATATTTTGTCTCCTATTATAGCAGTAGCCATATAAGTGGTACGTGAGGTTGTTATGATTATTCAACGATTAATAACAATCCTCTTTCCTCATCATTATATTCTTCTCCTTTTCTTCTCTTTTTCCCTCTTTTCTGCTAGTTTCCAATTCTTAAGCCTTGAAGATTTCTACAGGTCATACCCCAGATACATGACAGGCGTGGGGGAAGGAAGAAAGAGCCATCAATGGATTTGCCCTTATGATCCAATCAGACTGAACCCTTTAGCAAAGCTGGGTAATATCATATATGTTTGGTTATTTTAGATTTTAACCAATCAAATTAAATTGTTAAAATTTTTGGAAAATTTTAATCAAATTAAAATAAAGATCAAACTTGATGTTGAAGATTCAAACCTAGAACAAGGACTTAGGGACTAAAGGTTAAGAACCTGTGATCAAGGTCTCAGGTCTGGACAGTAAAAAACTGTACAGACACATCATCACAGACCTGAAATCAGGGAAAATGAGCAACTTTTCTTCCCTAAGGAAGAAAGGTCACTTCTACCTTCTCTTAACCAGAATGGAACATTGACATAGGAGCATAGGAGGATATCAGGCAACAAAATTACCGTTACTCATCATTCTATATATATAGACAATGTTTATACTTGTAAATCTCAGAATACTTACTTGTAAGTTCATCACAGATCAATAACAACTTCAAATTATATTATTTTTCACATGGTATCAGAGCAGGTTTGACCAGTCATCACTTACCAAACCACAATCACACACAAAAAAAAAATTTCATCATGTCTCACAGTGACCTTACAAAATTAACCAACACTATGTTAAAAGGCAACCAAAATTACTTTGAATGGTCGAGGACAGTTTACATCAGCTTGAGTGGCAGAAAAAAGTTAAGGTTCATCACAGGAACCCGAAGCAAGCCACAGATAATCAACCCTAATCAACCAACCAAATAAGAAATAGAGGTAATAGAGGAGTGGCAGATGACTGACCATATGGTCATGTCACTACTCACCAAAACTATGGAGCCTCAGAAAGCCAGACTCTGCATGTTACTGGCATCATCACATGCTATCTAGGATAAAATGAAAAATCTGTATGGACATGAGCAAAATTATGCTCATATTTTTAATTTGAAACAGGAATTGGCACAGATTAAACAAGGGACTCGGACAAGCATGAGTTACGCAACTGAGGTTCTGACTCGGTGGGAAGAACTCCAGAGTTACCTCCCACCAACCATAGACCCAGAAGAGGCGAGAAGGAGAGCGGAACAGAATTTAGTGTATACTTACCTGGGGGGGGCTCGATTCGAGTTATGAAGCACTGAGCCCACCTCCTTCTATGAAGTTAACACCAACCCCAATTGGTGTAAGGCTATGGAGGAAAAACTTCAGGCCTTGGAAAGAAATGACACCAGGGATCTTGTCTCTTTGCCACCAAATAAAAAACCCGCTGGCTGTAAATGAGTGTATAAAATAAAATACAAGCATGATGGAACAATTGAGAGATATAAGGCTAGATTGGTAGCAAAAGGGTTCACTCAAACCTATGGAGTGGATTACTAGGAAACTTTTGCCCCTGTAGCTAAAATGAGCACTGTTCGTATTTTATTATCTGTCGCTACTAACTCGGGGTGGAGTCTATTTCAGATGGATGTTAAGAACGCATTCCTCTAAGGGTCCCTGGAAAAAGAAGTCTATATAACCCTTCCTCCAGGTCACAAATCTACCTCCGATCTTTTCCTGGTATGTAAGCTAAAAAAGGCAATCTACAGATTGAAACAATCTCCAAGAGCATGGTATGCCAAGCTAAGCCATTTTCTCTTAAAAATTAATTTCAGCAAATGCGCCTCCGATTCCTCTATATTTGTTAAACACACTCACACCTGCACTATCATTATTCTAGTATATGTAGATGATATTATCATAACCGGCAACAACAATAAGGAGATTGAAGAAGTGAAATAGAAACTAAAAAAGGAGTTTGATATCAAAGATCTTGGTCAACTGTCCTACTTTCTCGGTATAGAAATAGCCAAATCTCATAAAGACCTATTTATGTCTCAAAGAAAGTATGTCCTTTATTTACTAAAAGAAACAGGAAAAATCGGAGCCAAACCCATAAATACCCTGATGGAAACTAAAACAAAACTCAACTTAGAAGACGGTGACCCTCTAGATAACATAGGTCACTACCAGCGTCTAGTAGGAAAATTAATTTATCTAACCGTCACTAGACCGGATATTAGTTATGCAGTAAGTATGGTTAGCCAATTTATGCATGCTCCCCGTAATTCTCACTTAGATGCAATTGATAGAATCCTCAGATATCTCAAGGGCACCCCATGTTAAGGTATTTGGATGAAAAATAATAATAATGCTAATACTACTGTTGGTTTCTCTGATGCAGATTGGGCGGAAAGCTGTGACAGAAAGTCAACCTCAGGATTCTGCACTTTCGTAGGGGGAAATCTAGTAACCTGGAAAAGCAAAAAATAATCAGTGACCGTAAGGTCTAGCGCAGAAGCTGAGTATCGAGCCATGACATCAACAGCTAGCGAGCTCATTTGGATTAGATAAGTGCTTGTCGACATGGGAATAGAATGCAAAGGTCCGATGAAAATGTACTGCGATAACCAAGCAGCCAGACACATCGCATCAAACCCTATCTTTCACGAACGAACCAAGCACATTGAAGTTGACTGTCAGTTCATAAGAGAAAAAGTTAAATCAGGAGAAATTGCAACTCCATTTGTCAGAAGCCACGAACAATTGGCAGATATATTTACAAAGGCTCTGGACAAAGCAAGTCATCAAAACCTCCTTAGCAAGATGGGTTATATTAATTTGTTCGAACCCACCTTGAGGGGGAGTGTTGAAGATTCAAACCTAGAACAAGGACTCAGGGACTAAAGGTTAAGAACATGTGGCCAAGGTCTCAGGTCTGTACAACAAAAAGCTGTACAGACACATCATCACAGACCTGAAATCAGGAAAAAGGAGCAACCTTTCTTCCCTAAGGAAGAAAGGTCATTTCTACCTTCCCCTAACTAGAATGGAACGTTGATATAGGAGCATAGGAAGACATTAGGCAACGAAATTACCGTTACTCATCATTCTGTATATATAGACAATGTTTATACTTGTAAATCTCAGAATATTTGCTTGTAAGTTCATCACAGATCAATAACAACTTCAAATTACATTATTTTTCACACTTGAGTAGAAAAAAAAAATGAAACTCAACTCTATTTAAATAGAACAATAACCTTCCTAATTAGTAAAAGATAAATGATTAAGGAGTGATATTCACTAAAATAAAGATGTTAATTTAATCAAAAAATTCATGTTCATGGAAGTAAAAATACTACAATACACATACGCTAAAAACCGTCTTAAAAAATAGTTCACTTTTAATTTACACACGAATTATAGATTTTTTCAGATAATGACAGTAAATTTTATTATTAGTTCTTTAAATTATTTTTTAAATTTTTTTATAAAAGCTATAAAATTAAAAGTGTAGAGTATGAAAATAAATTACATGTGACAGTATCGATATTAATTAATGAAGAGTATATTTAACAATTATTTATTAATTTAATAATTAAAAAATAGAATATAATTTAGGACATACTAAAAAAAAAATTTTAAAAAAAAGACATCCTTTTAGGATGAAAAAAATATTTTTATCCGGTAGTTTTTTAGTAGAGAACAACCACCTAATTACTACAAGAATCTGAGTTATATTAATTTAATACTCGATCTAATTTACTAATTAAGCTTAACGTATAATATTGTGAACCAAATTAAGTTTAAGGACAAACTTTTAGCATAAAAATCTATTTAAAATTAATTTTGAGTGTTGAAAAACAGAATTTAAAATATTAATATATTAAATCAATTAATAAACCACGTATTATTAATATTAAATAATTAATATAATATCAATTATCCATCACTAATTTAAAATATTCCTAATATATATCATCACTTATTTATTTATTGTCTGATAAAAAAAAAAGAAGACAAGTTTGCTATTTTTTGACCGGCTCAAATGAAGTCAGCTGTGAGCAGAACGGACAACCACAGCCACAAAACATTGCGAGGATATAAGGTAGTGGGCGGCTAAGTGTTGCGACTTCTTTTTGTTAACATGGGGCGAGAACCAGACAATTGTTTGTTGGAAGGTTACTGAAGGACCCATTTCAACTAATACTTATATGAACGTCTATTCGACTCAATGTTTTGCTAGTGTTTATTATATTACTTGTTTGGTAAATAATTGAATTGAACTTCCACTTGACCTTCACCTTTAAGTTTATTTAAATCTTTTTAGAAGTACAGAATTTGAATTTATTTATTTATTCTAAAACTATATAATTTAATTGAGTCGAGTTGATATATATAGTTTAAAAGAATTCAAGATTGGTATTCAATTGAAATTTATTTTTTTATTTAAACACAAATTTGATTTGATTACCACATTGATTATTTATTTAGTTTTCATCATTAAACTCAACTTTGAATTACATATTTAGATAAAATAAGAAAATTATCATTAAACTGTCATGTATAATATGGAACATAATTAAAACTAATAACTACTGGATTAAGATTAGAAGCTATAGTCAAATTAAACATTATGTATTTAAATTTCATTTGATGTGTTCTGAGTTATTGAAGCACAAACTCGACTAGATTAAGGTTGAGCTAAATTTAAGAATATTTTAAGTTAAATAACTTAGTTCATTATAATTTTTTTATGTGAATTCACATTCAAAATTCACGGTATTTTTAATTATTTATAAAGTTTAACGAGTGTGTGTTTGCTTATAGAAAATTAGATCACATTTTAGGAAAAAAAATTAAATAAAAACAGAAAATTTTCTATAAAGAAATTAATAAAATTAGAAAGCAATAATAGAAAGAAAGAAAAAAAGTTCTACAAGTAAACATGACTTTTTTAACTTTTAAAGATTTCATATTTTTAGTGTTAGCACAGGGCAGAAAATGCCCTTTCATGTCACTTTATATGCCGAAAGGAGGCTCCTTTAAATATGCATGAGAAATGGAATATTGTGGGATGGGGAATCAAGGAATCCCCAAATCCCCAAGTGTGGATGCCCTAAAATGACAAACCCAACGTCCGCTCCTATTATCTGTCTCATCTAAGCAGCTACGCAATTCCTGCTCAATCTTGAAGAGGTCCAAAGTCTGAATGTGTGTGCTTTTATTTTATTTATTCTTTTTCCTGTCAATGGTTGTTGATCAAAGCAGAAGAATTTTGATTATTGACACTTTCAAAGAAAATACAGTAAGCAAATGAAAAGATGCCAAACGTCTATTCTATAGATTGGACCAGCTGATGTATAAGAAGATTAGTCAATTTGAAATATTTTTAAAAGGAATACATAAGATTTACTGGTCCACTCTGAATTTAAATTCGAAAACTTAACGTCTTATAGAAAATTTGGTTTCTTAATTTGGAGAACTAAATTAGCATGTCACCGTATTTTTAGATAGGGCATGACAAAGTGATTATGCATTGCGAATACTTCAGTAATTACTACAAACAAAGATAACTGGCCACAAATTAGGGCAAATTATATTTATTTATTTAGTTTAATACTAAGCCAGCTGAATATGTACATTAACTAGAACAAGTTACATTTCTCTGGGGAAAATTTAGAAAAAAAAAAAAAGGCAAGAAAGAAAATTCCATTTCCATACCTGGAAAAGAAAAGCAGATAAAAGACTCCATGGAACTCAACAGTAATCAATTCAATTCTCATCAAGATTCAAGAAACTAAAGAACAATTGAAAAAGAAAACTCATCTCTACCTTACAGAGAAAGAGCAAAAAAGAAGATTAACTAATCAATCTGATTAATTAATTAATTAATCTCTGCTCCAGATGCCCCAGATTTTGTCTCCGAAAAAACTAGTAATCTTCCTAACAGTACCCTTTTCCAGTTCCGCCTCAACATCCCCACTTCCACTTCCACTTCCATCACCAGAATTCTTTTCCATAGAATCTAATTCTCTGGAATCCTCAAAACCCATCTCTGAAGTACTCTTCTCTTTCAAATCACGCTTGTTACTTTTATCTTTCTTTTTCTTCAGACTCTTCTTTTTCTTCTTGAACAAACCTTCTTCGTAAGCTTCAATAATATCATGTATCAATTCGCGGTTAGGGGAAGTATCCCAACGCACCCAATAACTCATGTAACAGCTAAAACAGTTACAGTTAAACATAGGGTCATGATCCTTGCCATCGTCAGCACTTTTCTTCTGATGAGCAGTGAGGCTGCTGCTGTTGGTGTTGGTTGTAGTTCCGCAGCAGGAGATGAGGTAGGCGAGAACTTGCTTGTCTTCTTCGGAGAGAGCAGCAGCAAGAGTAATAATAGTTGCAGGAAGAAGTGATAAGTGATCAGGGACAAATGGTGATGGGTGGATTTTGCCTTTCTTGTTGTAGAGATTTTTCATGCTTTTGTTTTTCTTTTCCTTTTGCTGTGGTTTAATTGATGGAGTTGCGTATGTTTGTGCTTCTTTCTCTGTAAAGGAAATTTTTTGAGGAAGAGTCTGCAGTTGATTTTAAAATGGGTTGAGACTTTATGTATTGGTATTCTCGGTAGTCTTCTGCAGAATATTTATGTTTAGGATATCCACTTACGCGCCTCTGAGAGCGCGTGTGGAGTATAAAACAAATAAGATTAGATTATTGATAAAGAAGATGATCAAAGGATTGTTGTAAAGAGGATGCATCGTAGTCCCAATGAACTATGACTCAAGTGTTACAATTGCCCCAAAAACATGCATCCGATTCCCAGGTGGCACAACTGCAACATCTACTGAACACATGGGTGAGTGAATAATAAAGAAGAATGATTATAGGTTTAATAATTATAATAATAATAATTTTAATACTATATTGTATATATTATAAATTCCATAGAATTACACTTCAAAAAATTTAAGGTGGTAGGTGAGATTCCAAAAATAGTTTTATATTTTTATTATATTTTCGTTAGCGAAAGTTTTAATACACTTGAAGTGTAAACAAATATGTATTCACTTTACTTTATATTGAAATATTTAATCAATAATATAGAGATATTTAAAAATCAAACTTTAAACATTTCAATCATATAAGTTTTAATATCATTTATTTGATAAGAAACAAAAATAAATGATGTAAAAAGAATTATATATTAAATTGTTATGTATTAAAGCTATGCCGCTATTAAAATGAGAGATATTAAATAAAATCTATTGATTTTAGCTAAATTTATGAATTTGTAATCCAAAAGAGGGTTAATATCTATGGATTTAAACACATCCATCATCTTCCAAAAGATTTTAATATTAAAAGTTCAAGATTTACCAATGGTAGATTCTTGTATTTCTTTTTCTTTTTTTTCAAAAGAAAACTTCACAATTGTCTTCTATCAATTTATAGTGTATTGGACAATTCAAATAACGAAAGCTTCAAAATATATTCTCTTCACTCCACAGATTTAAAAATTATAAATTTCTAAAAATTACAATCTGTAATAAAAAAAATCTCAACCTAAAAAATACCTATAAATAAATGGGAGAAGACTAAAACATCAATTATTAAGAAAGTAGAATGACAAAAATATAACATTACAAATTGAATATCTGAAAATCTTCTAAATTGCAAGTTACAAATCATAACTTTTTAAGCAACAAATTCAAATTTCACTGATTTTGTTTATGAAAAAGAATTAAATTTGGGTGTCGAATAACATGTTCCAATGAGAGTGGGGAAGTCAGAAATGGATGAAACGAGGAAATAAAAGAAAGGGTCCGTTTGGCAACGCGGAATGGTCGAGAAAATGTCTAGGGCAACTCGAAGAACAACATTTGACTTTCTAGTGGTAGTGTATATGCTGCCCTCACCAAACACTCCAAACTACTGCCATGATGCAATCGGCATCATAAAATAAATGTCTATCTCCAATATTTAGGTTTTCTGGCAACCCAAAATGAAAGGAAGTGAAGGTCTCATTGTCATGCTTTAAGATATATTAATTAGGTGTTCTAGATGCCACCTTCCCAATAACTATCCTTATAAATGAAAGCTCAATTGGTATTTTTCCGTCTTCTTTTTTCTGTTTCCTTTTTTCACAGTCATAGATATGACTTTAATATCAGTTGTTTTATATTTAAATCTATTCGAAATGCGAGCTCGTTTAGATCCGTGCTTGTTTGAATTAAGATTTTGTTCAAGCTTAGTCTATTTTTAGGTTTGCGCTTATTTGGATTTTGATTTTGATCAAGCTTAGTCCAATTTTTAAAAATAAGAATAATTACTATTGATTTTCTATGTCTTTTATAGTAATTACGTTTTGAAATTTAAAAATTATATTTTTTTATCATTCTACTTTATAATATTATACTAAAATGTTATCTCGTTAGAATTTTTGATAAACAATCGTTAACTAGGTTTGGTTAAATACTATTTATCTTTTGATTCTTTGGTTTAATATATAAGTTATTCTATATATCTAATTTATTACACTAACATTCTCTTGCATTTTAAAAGTTAATGTAATTAAAACACTAAATCGATAGAAAAATATAATTTAATCCTTAAACTTCTTATAAAAGTAACAATAAAAATTATATTTAATTTATTTTAATAATTTAAAGTTAAGTTATATGAACTTTTAATATGTTGCTGAAATATAGGTGCTTCTAAAATGTTTAAATTTTACTAGAATTAAATTATACAAAAAAAGTCAATAAAAAATATCATTCAATTATTTTATTAGACATTAAATTAATTTTTACTAAAAATAATGTTCTATCTTAATTTGATAAAAAAATAATTTTAGATGATTCTAATAAAAAAATTTAATAATAAAGTTAAATTTTTTAATTAATTTAATATAATTGTCTTGATTTTAGATGAAAGAGGTAGTAATTAGCTATATTAAGAGACAAAGATTCTAGTATAATAAATAAAATATACATAATAATTTATATATTAGATAAAAAATTAAGAGGTAAATAGTATTTAATTTAACATATTCAATAATTATTTAATAAAAATTAAGAAAGAATAACTTTTTAGTATATATTTACAAAATAAAAAGAGAAAAAGATATAATTTTAAATATAAAAAAATAATTAATATAATATAGAAATTAAATTCAAATAGTAATTACCCCTCAAACTTACATTCTTTTTTGATAGAGTGGGTTTATTGAGTTAGTCTCAAACAAGGACTACTAAAATGGGTTCAAACTAAAATGGGTCTAAAATAATAATATTATTTATCCACATTTAAAAAGTTTTAAACCGACATAAGCGAACCAAGTTAATTTAATTCATGATATTGTAATATTTGATGTCAAGATTGGATAATTTTTTTGTATAAATACCAAGTGTTGAATATTATCATTTATTATCAGTCTTACTAAAGTTAATTTGAAAGACTGCATATGAAAGTGATGGTGCATACATCAGAAACTAAAGAGTCAATAAATTTCGGATAAGGATTCTCCCTTTTTTTATTTAAAAAATAAAAAATTTATATTTTATATTTATTATCAAATTTAATATATAATTTTTAAAATTTTTAAATTTCAATATCATACTTTAATACAGTAAAATAATCAATTAAACTTAATGAGTTGATGTGTACTCCGACGACAACAAATAAAAGTTAAATTAGTATTAGAATTATTGACTCATTATATTACTAAAATATTATTTTTTTCTAATTTTAAAGTTTTATTAATTTTTTGTGTTTAAACGATAACATTTTAGTAATAAGAGTGTTGATTCAATCCCTCATTTATTATATTATCATGAAAATTTATTCTATGCTAATAAATTTAGTTAATAATTTAATTAAAAATTAAAATTAAAATTAAGTTTAAAATATGATACTAAAATTAAAAATTATAAATTACATAATAAATTTAATAATGAGTGCAAAGTGCATGACTTTTTAACAATTAAATCTTTTTTTTTTTGAGAGTTAGATTGAGATATCAAAATTTCTTACGTTGTTAATTTTTAGTTTAAACTAATTATAAAACTAAAATCAACATAAATTTTAAAATTTTTCTTGTTTAGATATAAAGATAATATTTGTTACTCTTTCTTTTAAGGCCTAATTATTAATTAAATTCTAATTTCAACAATTCTATCTAATTATTTTAATTTTTTAAAATAAATACAATACTCATATTTTTAATTTATTTTTAAAAATATTTTTTGATAATAATTTTTAAATTTTATAAAAATTATTTAACAAGTCAATACTGTTTACTAAAATATATTAGTAAGTTAACAAAATATTTGATGTGTTTAAATGTAATATGTGTATAAAAAAATGTACATATGTGAAATCTTCAATGGTCATATTGCTAAGTGTCGGATAAATTGTTTTAGTTGATTTACAATTATTATTTTCTACTAAGTACAGTTGACTTATCACGCCATATTTTCTACTGTGAAATTTTAAAATAATTATTTAAAAATATTTTTGAAAATAAATTAAAATCATAGATATTTATTTTAAATTTGTTAAAATAATTAGATAAAATTATTAAAAAGTAAGGTTCATAATTTAATTAGAAAATTAAGTATTTTATTAATTTAAAAAATGAAAATAAAATTAATGCGATGAACTATATATTGATAATCAATATCATTTAAAAAAAGAAGTAATATAAGGAAGAAAAAAATAAAGTCCCTCCAAAACAACACGGTCTCGGTTATATTGGATGCGAAAGGCCTCTTCTATCTTTCGTGAGCTGCGAGAACATGTTGAAGAAACAGATACGGTGTCAGGGATGCAGACAACATAAGTTATTGATAAAACCATGTGATGTTTAATATATAGCAGCAATTAATGATGATCACATATCGAAGTGGGGACCTTTGGCCTTGTCTTGTCCAAATTAAGAGATTATCAACAAGAGAAGAGGTTCTCTTGTTAACTCTGTCACTAATTGTACTATAGCATATGTATTAGCATTTCTTGTTCTTAATGGTGCTGATATATTTTGCTTCGAAATTGGATAAACACATATTTTGCCCCTGCTTTTTTATTTTTTTCGATAACTTATCCTTGCATTTTTATTTGACCGCATTGAGTTCTTACATTTTTATTTTTATTGGCATTAGGTTCTTTTTTAACGGCAAGTTATATATGGGTTACACGCTCTATTAATGAATGAGTGCAAATGACTTTTTGAGTTTTTTTTATTAAGCTTTTTAAAAACACTTTTCCCTTTATTTTTATTTTTTAAATAATAAGTCCTTATACATCTACTTTTAACAACAATAACCCTCGTAGGCTAAGCAAATCCACTCGAGGAGGGGTTTATGTCTAATTAGCTAGCTAGTCAGGTAATAGTTTACTAAGACGATGATCAGTAGTTAGTCCGAGAGGATGATTAGCCATAATAGAACTGAGACACTGCCCAAACTCCTATAGAGGCAGTAGTGCGGAATTTTCTGTAATGAGCAGATGCCTAACGGAGCAATGCCGCGTGAAAGTAGAAGGTCTACGGATTGTGAACTAATTCTATTTATGGTTTGACTAATTTTGTAAATATTATTAATTAAAATAATAAGTTAAATTATATTATAATAATTTTTTATATTTATTTTTAATTAAATTTTAAATAATAAATCTTAAGAAGTTATTATTCTTAAAAATAAAAGTATAAGGATTTATTATTACAAAAATAGAAGTACATGGGGCAAATGTTTACAAAAAGTATAACAAAAATACTCAAAAAGTCATATCCACTCTTATTAACATATCATATAATACATGCATTAACTTGTTGTCAAATAATTATAAAAATAAAAGTGTAAGGACTCAATATGGATAAATAAAAATGCAAGAAGGATTATCAAAAATAATAAAAGTACAGGGGCCAAAGATGCGTTTATCTTTCAAAATTCTTACAAAGTAAGGAAACTCCACATTTTCCTATTATGTATGATAATGATATTAAAAAATTTTACGTGTGTGATTTTTCTTATATACAATTTTATATTTACTAGTCCTTTACTCATGCGTTACATGACTGTTGTTATTATTTTGATTATAAACTTAAGTTTATAAATAAAATTTAATAGAATTTTCTATATATTTTATAATATTTTAAAAATAAAAAGAAATTAAATATTTTTAAATGTCTTTCTTTTTTTAAATATTTTAAAGTGTAATAATGTAAAATATTTTAAAAATACTTATTAACAAATTAGTAACAATTAATACTAGTAGTATAATTGATATTACTATTTTTATTATTAGAGATTATTATGTTATTAAAAAATTTAGTTAATATAATATTAGAAATATAATTTAAAATGTTATTTTCTAAAATTAAAATTATTATCTAATAAGAAAAATAATTTTTATTAGTTAATATAATATTTAAATATAATTAATATGCTAATTCTTAGAATAGAATTAAAATCATTATATAATTAGAAAACTAATTTATTAGTTAATATAATATTAAAATATAAGTAATATATTATTATTTAGGAGTAGGATTTCGGAACATTTGAAATAGACATTGATAATTAACACATTCTAAATTATTCAGTTCATTTTTTATTATTATTAAGAGAAATGAAATTTATTTCAGTTAAGTGCTCAAATACAAAGAGGAGCCAAAAGCCCCAATTACATTGTCCTCTCTAATGAAACCCTCGAGATCTTCAATTGCATCAATGGTTATATCACCAACCAATAGCGATGGCAGCAATGGCCTTTACGATTCCCGTGTGCTTTCAACATCGCCGTCCAAAGCTTCACTTCCGATGTAAATGGATGTACTCATATTCTCAAATCTATCTACCAACAGTTCCATAGTAAATTTGAGGCTAAGATGTAAACATAATGAAAAAGATCTAATACACCCAAAAGGCTCTCTCAACACCACAAGAATCCTTTGTATCATGTACGAACCATATACATGGTGTTAACTCTAAAAAATCATCCTCACGCAAAAAAAATATCACAAAAAAAACTCCATCAAGTGAGATACTAACACCTTTTCAGGAGAGAATAAACTAAAAACGTATAATAAAATAACTAATTGGAACTATGAAAGAGTAAATTTTAAGTTCAAGAACTAAAGATCCTAGATCTAAGAAATTAGATTATTCTATTAACAAAAGGAAGAAACAAATAAAAAAATAAGACTTGGAGGCTACTGCAAGCCATGGAGGCGGCAACATCCTCAGAAAGAAGCTTTTAGGTTTTGTTTTTGGAGCATAGGTAGAGAGCGTTTCTTTATTTGGTTCAATTCAATTATTCTACTTTGCAGATTCTCAATACTATATGGATAAATGTAATATCTTCTTTTATGGTTATATTTATCTCTATTTTTGACATGCTCTATAAATTAATCATATTAAAATAGTCTATATTTTATTTCTATACCACTTCGATAAAAATAAAATAAAAATTATTTAGCTATATCTCTACTAGATTATAACCTCCTTAAAATAATAAAATTAGTTTAATCTCCAAAAGTATGACTATATAGAAGTATTATTATAATATTAATTTAGAAAAAGGTCCAGGACAAACCGCTAAACATAGCTTGCGAGCCACTTAGGCATTATTATTTTATTTCTCTATAGAAGTTTTTTGTGTATAACTCATTTGAATTTTTCTCATTAAACTATAATAAGACATCTGTTCGTTTTGCGAATATGGACGAATGAGATTCACTTATTTTGCTGATATTAATAACTTTGATAATGAGTCGAACACTAATTGTATCTATAGGCATAAATTTAGCTTGATAGTTGGTGCATATTTCAATTTGAATAAAGTTTCATGTTAGATTCTTTCTTTATTTATAATAGAAATGAGTTTCAATAATTAAAAAAAATAAGAACTCAAGTGGCCCACAGACTATAATTCAGGTGCCTGTCTGAATTTTTATTTTTATTCTTTTTTATTTTTTAATATCCCTTATTATATCTCTCTCTTTCTTTCTCTCTCAAGCATTCTTCAATTAATAAAATTATCATACATATCTTTAAAATTTTCATCAAATACCACATCGTCCTTTTCTTCTCACCATAATCAAATTTTTTATGATTCCATATCTCTCTAACTTTCATAACCTTAGCCATTTTGCTGATCCAACTCCAATCAGTAACAAAAGGCAATTAGAACCATCATCAAGACATCAAGCAGATAGTAAATTTATCAGCACCAACATCAAACTGAATAAAAATAAGCAACATCATCTTCATTATAAAAAGATGATGTTGGTGTTACTTGATTTAGAAGAAGATGATCAATGTTCCTGTTATTTAGATTTGAGTTGGAAGCATTCATTTGATTTGTTAAGTTACATTATTAGATGGATATGGGAAAAAGTTGAAATAAAGAAATTTATCATCATTTGTCAGATTTAAAATTTCAAACTCACTCTTGATAAAAAAAAGTTCAATTTTAGTTAATTTAAGTAAAAAAAAAACAGAGTACATAGAAGCCCTTCAATTATTAAATGCATACCAAGTGAGTCCTTCATATTTTTATTTTTTTGTTCCTCATCAATAGAACCCATTACCAATTCATCTACCAATATTAGCAAAATAGGTGGATCCTGCATATCCAAATCAGCATATCATATAAATATTTTAGGAAAAATTTATTATTAAACCCCTGAATTTTTCAGTTTTATTCTTTTAAGTCATTGAATTTTTATATTATTTTATCGAGTCTTTGTATCTTTATTTTAAATTTTATTAGTGACTTCTTACACATATTTTATGAGATTTTTATTTATTTTATTGAACCTTTGTACTTTTATTTTTGTTTTCATTAAAGACTATTAAGTTCTTAATAAAATCACAAATAACAGTACAAGGGCTCAATGGAATAAAAAAAAGAGTAAAGGACTCAATAAAATAAAACTGAAGAATTCAAGGGCTTAAAATCTATTTTTCCAATATTTTATTATAGGTTAACCGAAGGTTTTATTATTGAGAATAAAAAATAGAGGAAAGTACCCAATACGTCAATTTTTGAAATTACTACATTTTTATCTCCGCTTTTATATCTTTGCAATTTTACATTTTTTCTTTACATTTATACGCTCTTTTATCAAGACGACTAAGTAATCTTGATTTTTGTGCTAGCTGTCATCTTTCTTTTCTTTTTTATGTCAAAAGTTTGCCTCCATTTCTCTTTCTCACCATTAAATTATACTGAAATATTACACACAAAAATTATCAATCGTTTATGGCTTTTTACGCACTTATTCTTTTAAATCATTCAATTGATGGCCATTTCTTAACTTGAATTTATTTAAAAATATTCAAATAAATCCAACTATACAAAAATATATGTGAAATTATTTATTGATATTATTCCCGACTTAGGATTTTGATATATTATATAGATAACATAAATGATACATTTATAATATATAATAATTTTATGTTAATATTAATATTATATATATATATATATATATACAAAATTTAAATTTTAAAATAAAATTAATACAAACATGAGCTTGAGTTATTAAACGAGCCTATTGACGAGCTCATAAATAAGCTTGTTCACGAGCTTCCTAAACGAACCGAGCTCGAAATTGAGCTACTGAGTAGGCTCGTGAGCTAACACACCAAACTCTATTAAGCTCGAGCTCAGCTTGATAAAGTCATTGAGCTTGTAACTAAGCTCGAGCCTGGCTCGATTGATTTAATGAACAATTCCGAATGAACTTTTTTATAGCCGAACTCCGAGTAGTTTATGAGACATTTGGCTCATTTATAGCCATAGCCATAATATCTAAGTCATGGGTGATAATGAATTTTCTTAGAAATTTTTTTAGAAAGTTGCAAAGCTTGTGGGATAATGTGAATTTCTTTTATTATTCTTCTTCTTTCTCTTAAACACATACAATAGTAAGAGTTAAAGAGTTATAGCTTTAAAATATTTCATTTTGAATTTTTTTTTTAAATTTTTTAGATTTTGCTTTTTGTAAAAATTTAGTTTTTTTTTCAAACCTTATTTAGCAAAAAATTTATCTTAGTTTTTATTAATATATATATATAGGGCTAAAGAATATGACAGGGCAAGAGCTCCGCTTAGCTTAGTTAGGAAGGCAATCTTTCGCGTGCTAAGGCGCGCGTAAGCATCAAAGCCCATAGCGCGATAGGTTGCTTGTACTATGTACATGATTGGCTTCCTGGTCAAGTCAGTCTCCTTTAGTTTTTACGGACGGAGTGGGCTTTTCCCCAATGGGGTCTAGCTTGAAGGCAAGTATTGAGACGCAGATAACTACCTTTTTCAGCTTACACGGAATAGCTATGGCTCTGGAATGTCTTTTTCTCAATATATATATATATATATATATTTATGCTTGAAGTCTTCTAATTTTTAGGCTATAACTGTTTCGTTATAGTTCTTTTGATGTCAATTTATGCTTTTTTATTTATTTAAGACTTTCTTTTAGTAATTGAATAATTTTGTTGATATTTAGTTGATGTTTGGTTGATATTTGGTTGATTTTAGATGGGTATGATGGATGTTTGGTTGATTGTCGAATATATGGAAAAGTGTCTTTAGTTTCTTCCCTTGAACTGTTATTTACTTATTGAATAAGTTTCAAAATATTAGAAATTAATTCTTTTTTTTTAAAATTTTTTTATCTTGATGTTTAGATTTATTTTATTTTGTGCTTAATTATGTTTGTTATTTATATTTTATTGATGTAGAAAATTATTTAAAAAGAAAAAAGATAGTGCAGTCATGGACTGATTCTAAATACTTTGGAGGTTGGCTTGCATGAAATTAGCAAAAGTACATAGCTAAGAATACTTATTTTTTGATAATTTTTTTGTAATAAATAATAATTTTTTGATTTTTGTTGATATTTGGTTGATGTTTCGTTAATTTTAAAATGATTATGATTAATATTTGGTTGATTTTTAGATCTATGAAGAATTATCTTTGTGAATAATAATAAAAAAAATATATCTTAAACATAAAAAAAAAAAATATCTTAAAAGAATGAATTAGTGGCTATAGTAGAATTACGAGATAATATATTTAATTTTATAATTAATTAAAAATGATGCATCAAGATATATTTGTCAATATTTTTGTTATTTTTATAGATTTAATTTAAAATGATATATTTTCACTTGATGTTACTTCAAAATTACTTGAATGACTTGAAAATATCTCTTTTTTTTAAGAAAAGCATAGTACCACTTATTAAATTATAATTTTATTTATCTTTTTATGCTAAAAATACTTTTATAACCATTTAAAGACACTCTCACCAAATTAATATTATTATAAAATATTAACAAATTAAGTATTTTTAATTAATTTTAAAATTAAAATAATTTCAAAAACTATCTAAACTTACTTCAGTTCTTTTCAAGAATTTTAAATTTAATTATATTACTTATAAAATTATATAGAGAAAAATTATAAAAATACCGCCATTCTCACCTAAAAACATCAAAATTCAATTTTTTGGCAAAGTGCAAACTAAAATAGGTTTGAATTTTACTGCACTAGATAGGACAATATTTATAAAAAAAAATTACAACTTCATCATTAAAAGCAATCATTAAAAAGAAATTTTATTAATGCATTTATTTCTTGATAATAAATATTAAAAAAAGTAATAATACAAAACAGTAAGTAAAGTCTTCATTTAGTTATTTATTAGCTTATTCCAGTTACATATTAGCTATTAGACCATAATAATGAGTTGGATTTTAATTATTTTATTAAATGTTATAAGTTGATGTGACATTTTATACAGTGAAAAAAGATTATAAAATCAATTTAGTCATTAGCCATAAGACTTTTAATTTACAAAATCAAGCGTATTTTTAAAAAATTTATATGTAAAGGAGTGTATTTTTATAAGCTGAATTTATTTGAGGTAAAAATATTATTAGTGCCGTAAAAAGAAGAAGCAAGAAATACCTTAAATAACCCTAAAAGATAAACAAGAAAAAGTCAAATAGTCCACGGCCTATAATTTTAAGGGCCTGTCTCGACGTAACTTCTTTAATCCTATGTGGTCAGGCCATGGTGCCTAACTCAAATACATGCCCAAGTTTTCTCGCAAGATTTGGCATGTACTTGGCTATTTTATACTTTGGTTCCCTTTTACATCTTATACGAATGTATATGGATGGATCATCTTCTGGGTCTTCTTTCATTAATTGTATTTCTCTCATTTTTGTTTTAATTATTCTATAGTACATGACGTGAGATTACAATAGAAGTTAAAACGTTAGAATTCAAACTTCATATCTGAAATAAACATATTATAGTCCGACTTTACTGAAGAAGAAAGAAAACCAAACAGAAAAAGAAAATGCTAAAAAACTGGCAGTAATACAAAAACCTCACAAATATATAACTCTTTTATATATAGTTTTTAGCAGAGAAAACATATCTATTTATATACTAACCTAAAAATAACAGTACAGACTAATTATACATATAGTAAGTATATGAAGTGGGCAAAAGGCATGCATGCATGCTTAAACATAACATGTATATAAAGAGAATTTGAAGATTTAGTTGAGCTTTGAAAGGGTACGCCTGACCACATAGTTGGCAATGATCTGATTAGTTTTCTGAGTAGGATGGAAAGAATCCCAAAACACATACTCGTCTGCATTCGTGCATGTAAATGGGCTATTTCTAGCGCATGCGTACCCCATCTCAAACATCCCTGTCGCACAACATGCCACTGATGTCACTTGAAATCCTGCCATTCATCATTATTTGCCAAAAATCAGACCATTTTTCAATTTATGCATTCAGGAATCAGGAGCATGAAGAATAAATATATGCATATCCAGAATCAGTCTATACTATGTGGATGATTTAATTTTACGTATAACAAGAATAAGAAACACTAAACACCACCTGAGCTTGAACTTTCTAAGTTTGTAGTTTTCAAAACAAAAGAATAAAACTCAAGCTGGCACATGAGAGATTAAAAATAGCTTTTTCAAAATTTTCTTATGATTCATTGACATTATAAAACCGAAACGGAACATAATCAAGTTGAGAATAGAAGATTTGCAGAGTTAAAGGCGTAGTTTGCTCCTATGTGTATATATAATCCGATTAGATATTTTTAGAACTCTTGTCGTGCCCTTACCTATACTGGTTTTTTGAAGAGCTTAATTAATTTTATGAATGTATGGGTCAGCAAATTCAGACATGCTAAATAGACTAAGATGAGTATTCAAGTGTGAACTCATTAAATACCTATCAACAACTAACAACACCCTCGTGGATTCTGACTACTTAAATGCAAGAGTTCAGGACTATTTCAAAATAAATAAATAAAAAAGAATTGCTATGTTATACATGAGCATATGCATGTACATGTACATGAATATATATATATATATATATATATATATATATATATATATATATATATATATATATATATTACTCAAATAAAATAGATCAAAGATGAAAGACCATAATATAGCATCAGAATTTACCATATGAAGAGGGATTTTTGATGATATGCAAGAAAATATAATACGGGTTTGAAAAAACCAGTTTTATTCCAGGAAGTTCCTTGTTCAGCTTCGTTGCCAAGCTGTTTAACTTTCCATTGAACTCCAAAGCAACATTGTTATATCTCTCTACACATTCATTTCCACCCATAATATTTGTTGATCTCTCTAGTGGCATACAACCCATTGGGGGCAACCCTCCAAGCGATATTTTTCGAGCACCCAGAGCATATAATTTCCTCACGAAAATTTCAGCAATTCCTGCAAGGAAATCTTCGTATTGTCTGATGCTGTACTGAGCTGATCGGCCACCTGGAATTGCATAGTAGTTCTCTAGGAAGTCGTTTGTTCCTATGCTTATTAGGTGCAATGCCTCCGATATAGTTTCCTCTCCTTTTGCTTCTCCGAGATAGGCTTTTAGTCTCTTCTGATAATTTTTGTAAAACTCCAACTGCTGCCAAAACGGTATCACAGACTGCAAGACACAAATGCTAATTCATTATTTATTTTGTGGATGTAATCAAGATCTTTCAGGTTCAATCTTCATTTATCCTCCAATTAACCGACCTAGAATTGAATGAAAATGGCCCATTGCATACTTATACTTATGTATATATCTAATCCAGACATATATCGTAACAAATAGGTGAATGAAACGTGACCGATCGTTAATATATATTATCATTCATTTACGGTTGTGATGTATAAATAAGCATACACTGGGATATTTATGTATTTTCCTATACAATTAATAAATTGGTATTATCTTACATACTCATTCGTATAAGCATCAAGTGCAGTAATAGAAGGAAATAAGAACTAAAATTATATGGAAAAGATTAAATTAGTGACTTGGATATAATAAGTTAGATATAAATAGGCACTTACTAGCACATCAGAAGTGGCATTATCATAGCCAGTTGCAGCAGAAGCAAAAGTAACCCCAACAGCAAAATCTGATATGTTATAAGAAGGATCCAAGTAGGGTGGGATGGTTGGCTTTAGACCCATTATTTCTGATATAAAATCCGAAGTAATTCTACCATTAGAGAATCTTCCGGTCGGCCGGCCACCTTGGAAGTCACGACCATATGGCTCAAAATTGCTCCTGGCCACAGTTGGAATGTAGTCATTATTCCCAGCATCAACAGAAGAATCTCCAAAAACAATAATAGCTGGAACTTTGGCTTCAATAGTAGTCACTAGTACTACAAGTTGAGTTAACAATAGCCAAGAACTGTATTTCTTTGCCATTCTTTTCATTTTTCTTGGTTTCTTTGTGTCTAAGTGCAACTTCTGAAGTGTTTACAAAGAAGGCTGGCCTATAATGAATAAATACTAGTGGAAAGTAGATGAGAAAGTTTGAGATATTTTAAGTTTTATGTTTTTAAATAGGAAGGTTGTTGGCAGTTTTAATTGCCACACCAAAAGGACTAAATGAGAGGTGTTTAATTATATGTGTATGTATAGCAGACAAGTTTGGTAAGATTGAAAAAAATTAAAATAAATTCTGTATGGACTTGTTGCATGCATAGAGAGAAATATGTCTACTCATTGTAATAAATGAATCAAATTTAGAGCAAAAGGAGAGTTTCATAATATCCAATTGCCATCCACTTAATTTGGTTGTACCAAAATCCATGCTTAGGAAAGGTACCAAATATTGAATGATACTTAACCAAATGTTTGATCTTGTCCCTCCATATGAGATCAACTTAAGCTAATCAACTTATAGAGATGGCATATAAATTCATTATATTCTATTTTGATTAAGATGAGTCTCAGAATTTGTCCCATTTTTCCCAACTATAAAGATATCTTGTTTTAGGTTATGATTCTTACTTAATGTAAATATATGTTTAAATTTGTAACATATAAAACATGTATAATTCAAGTAAATAAGATATAGTTATTTGATTTTTATAATTCTTAAATTATATATATATAAAATTTAAAGAGTCTCATTATCATTTCCACTTAGTTGTCTGACGCTACAACAAATCATCAAATTTTAATGATCACGAAAAAATTATCACCAATAAATGTATTTCTTATAATGTACTTTAGTCTTGCCTTTTCAAGTTATATTAGGATGAATAGCTTTAAAACATTCTTTGAAGGCTAGAAAAGATAGACTCCTAATTGTTTGACCTCACTTGGATATAGTATCATGAATGAGGCCAGAGCTAAGTAATCACTAAAGTGTTAAGCCATTAAGTTAAATGAATTAGAGAAATGACAATGATATGGCAATAACCACTAATGATCAACTGCACTACAAGGCAATGATAAGAGATTCAACTTCATAAAACATGGAGTTGAGAAATTCAAGGTTTCATTATTCTGGTAACAAGGATCAAGATTTCATTAACCACAACAAGAAGGAAAATGGTATACTGCACTTGCAAGGAATATTGAAGAAGAGAGAGAGAGAGAGAGAAGAGAGTTAATGTTAACACAAATTAGTTGCCAACTACTGAGAAAGAGAAAGAAACAAAGTAAGTTCTTGATGAAGTAGGCAAAGGGCATTGAAAGCTATTCTCCAACAGAAATGGAGGCGCTAGCTTTTGTCCGTTATAAATGCCTCATTATATTCATGAGAAATTTGCTACCATTGTTCCCCATTTCCTTCTATATACCCCTTACCTTCCACACTGCTACAGTTGCAGATATAAGTCGTGTGGGGACTGAAAAAAGAAAAACATGGTATTGCATTGATCTTGAAACTTGCATGCATTAATTGGTTTTATTCGTTAATTACAATGATATCCTATTCCGTTAATTCCTGCCAGTGTCTTTTTCTTGGTATACAAAATTTAGATAACTATAATTTGCCGCTTATGATTGCTAGCTTTGTAATCAAATAGAGAAGCCGAGCTCCAGCTTGACGTCGACTTCTTTTATATTCAAATTCCAGCTCAACTTATTTCAAAATTATTTAATTTAGAAATAATTTATTTTTGGTTCATAAAATTATTTAAATATGTTAATTAAATATTTATGTAACGAAAAAAATCAAACTTAAGTTTATTATGTATTATTATTATATATATATATATATATATATATATATTAATATTATATTATCTATACAAAATTTTAAATTAAGAATAAAATTAATTCGAACTTGAGTCAATAGACAAGTTTACTTATGAACCACATCGTGAACTTATTTATAAGTTTTTTTAAATAAAATAGGCTCAAGTTTGAGTTCACGAATCAATAAACAAGTTTGTGTGCTAATGAACCAAATTCGGTCATTTGAGTTCAACTTGATAAAATTATCAAATTTAATTAACTTAACATACAATTCCAAACAAACTATCTATCAAATTAAGCTCTGAATAACTTATGAAACCTTGAGGGTAGTTAGAGCCTTAATGATTACCATATATCACATTAATCGGGGCAATACTTTTCCATATTATATAAATCCCCTTATAGCTCTTAAAAATATTTTAATAGTTTGTCGTTAATTTAGGTGTTAAACTAAAATAAAATAATAAAAAATCCTTCTAAAAAGCATCAAATTTTTTGGTAGCACAAAGGCTCATGCAAAGGCGATAGCCTGATTTTACAGAAACATTTAACTATGTGGTTAAGTCAGGTACCATTCAGTTAGTTTTGACATTGGTTATATGGAACGAAGGGTTGGCAGGTGTAACAAGTCAGATGTGAAAAATGCATTTCTCCTCGGCAAAATTAAGAAAGATGCATACATGAGACAACTGTTGAATTATGTAAATTGAAGACATCTAAAATTTATTTGTAAGCTAATAAAGCTTTATATGGGTACGACCCTCCACATGCATGGTATAATTGGTTCATGGTCTATTGGATTTTCAGTTAGCAAATCTGATTATTATATGTTTGTTATTATAAGAATGGGAGATGGTATCATTACTCACAACATCACCATTTATGTTGTCTGAATCAATTATGGGATTGTTGGCTAATGAGTCTGCAACGAAAGTTTTTAAGGCAATCCATTACTTTCTAGGTATTGAATTTATAAAGAAAGCGAATGAAATTTTCAGATCATAATCGAAATATGTTAAGGAGATATTAGAAAATATATGAAGAATTTAGGATAATAGTAAAATTCGAGAGATAAACTAGTTTAATATGGTAAATCTAAAAATGAAGATGGTAATTGTTATTTTATTTTTTATTTAGTTAATTAGAAAGCATTTTATTCTTTCTTTTTAATTTTACAGTAAATTTAACAGAAAACTAAAAAAGAAAAATAATACATTATTATAAACTACAAAGAAAACTATATATAATATTGAAAAACAAAGTCCTCATTACTTGTTAGTGTAATAAGACAACCACAATTAAAAACCAACCAATATAAATACAATAATTAATTAAAAATATAACATCTGAGTCTATCTGATAATTATTTCAATAAACTATCGAGTTTTTTCAATTTTTATTAAATTGACTTTTATAAAATTAAAATATTTTCTTAAACTTCTTAATGACAAATAAAAAATCACAAACTCTTAAGATTTTTTGTTTTCATTTCTATTGTATTAAAATATCAAAAAATTAATTCTTTTAATTTTTTTTAAATTATGGTTTTAGTTGTTTTTTTCATAAAACAACCAAAAAAAAAACTAAAAAAGACCACAACATATTTAAAAAAAATATAAAAAAAAATGATATATTATTTTTTTCTTAGAATATTTATGAAAAATCCTTTTTTATATTCTCTTCTTGTAGTTGGGCCATGTTGAGCACTTGTAGCCCAGTTTGAGACCTAGCTCAAATCAGCTTGTGAGACTGGTAGCCGTGTTATGTCCTTCCCTAGTGCTGGAGATTTCACTTTCCAGTTTGGTCTCAACCCAATCCTTCCTGATTTCCAGGTCCACTTATGACCAAATCAGACTCATTTAAAAATGTAAAAGTTAAATGATAGGCCTAATAAACAAAAGAGAAAATTTTAATAAATTGTTATAAGGTTTAATGTATTTTTATATTAAAATAAGTAATTTATTTTTTGTTATTTTAATACTTTATAAATATAACTGTTAATAATCAAATTATACACAGCAAATGACAATTGGAAAAATAATGGCTATTAGGCGCCACAATATATTCTTTTCACGGTATTGTACAATTTCACTGTTATTTACTAACAGTCATATTTACAGAATACCAATGTGATAAAAATAAATTACAGACTCTAAAACAAAAATACATTAAATCACTCTAGACAGAATTCATGGGCAAGGCATTCTATTTTAAAATCTAGTCTCAAGTTCATGAATAATGAATGTGTCTTGTAAAATCTGTTACCATAACCTGTACCAATCTTTATTTATTTCTCCCTTTTCTTCCTCTTCTTCTCTCTCTCTCTCTCTCTCTCTCTCTCTCTATTCTACTATAGAAAAGGTAACAATTTAAATGATAGCAATATTGGTTTAATTACTAAATAAATTCTATATTTTAAACATGTTTTCAAGTTTGGCATGGAATTTTATTTTATTTTATTTTAATTTTGATAACATTGAAAAGATAAAAATTACATATTAAATTTGAAAATAAAGGAAAATATAAAATTTATTTGGCATCTAAGCCTTTTATATTTTAGTCTCCAGAGAGATTTTACTTTTTGATTATATGCCATGAATTTTCAATATACATCCAAGGTCGCCCTTCACTTGTAAAACTTTTGTCCCTATGAAAATGGTTACCTATCCAACCAATTCTGATAGAAAAACTAGAATCCAAGATCCACCAACAAGCTTAATGAATGAAAATGGACTCATCAGATTAGTCCCATTTACATTTTTTTTCTTCATTATTGTGGAAGCTTCTTTGTTGCTTGACAGCATAATATTGGGTCTCTTTATTTTCAATTGGCAGACAAAAATCAATTATAATAAATCATTGTTGATAGGATACCTTAATATATAACTTGAGGGAAATATATAGATACAAGAAATCAAAATCAAGTACATAACTAATGAAAGTGAGATAGAAGAGTAGGGATAACCTGATCAGAAATAATTTGGTTAGTTTTTTCAGTAGGATGGAAGGCATCCCAGAATACATATCGATTGGCATCTGGGCATGTAAACGAATGCTCATTGCAGAGGTAACTCATTTCAAATGTTCCTGTTGCACAACATGCCACTCCTGTCACCTCAAATCCTGCCATTCACCCAATACCATTTAAAACTCAATTGCTTTATATAAGGCCATTCTTTACTAAAACAAATTCACAGTATTATTAAAAGGAAAACTATTTAAATTACTCTTACTAAAACCTCTTGATTAAATTCTATGCATGCATGCTTTTGATTACCAGGTACCACTAAATTATTGTTAAGTTGGTGTAAGCATTTATGATTATAGCTGGCAAAATGGAACCCAATTAGCTTGGACCCCTACCCAACAAACAAGAATTATAGCTTCAACTTTCCTATCTCAAATGGCATGCAAGAACATTATTATGCCTACACATGTCCTCTTCCCTCCACCTTATTAACTTAATTCTTATACTTTAACAATACTATTAAAATTCACTCTCTCCATTCTGAATTAAATGAAGTATAAGATTGTTATATAAGAAATAACAAACTTAATAAATAGCTTCAATTATAGAAAATAATATTCATTCAATAAAAACCATTATCTCTTAGTCTAGAAGGGACTTAGGAAAGCACAAATATGTAAAAGAAAGAAAGAATTTAAATAAGTGTCAACCTATTGACATAAAACGATGAATAGAGCTTACCATATAGAGAAGGCCTTCTAATAATATCATAGAAAATGTCATAAACATTTTTTGTAAACACCAATTTGAGTCCAGGAAGGCCTTTGTTCAGCTGTGCCGCTATTCCCTCCAACTTTCCATTGAATTCCAAAGCTACATTGTTGTACTCCTCCAAACAATCATTATGACCCAAGAAATTCGTTGTCCTCTCTAATGGCAGACACCCCATTGGAGGAACTCCAGTTAGTGATATTTTCCTAGCTCCAAGACTGTAAAGTTCACTTATGAAATTCCCAGCAAGCCTAACAAGAAAATCCTCGTATTGCTTGACAGTGAATTGGGATCTTCTTGTCGGAAATGTGTAGTAATTTTCTAGGAAATCATTTGTTCCTAAGCTCATCAAATACAAGGCCTCACTTATTATCTCGCTCGCCCTGTCATTGCCTATATACGCTCTCAGCTTGTTTTGGTAATCTTTGTAGTACTCTAATTCCTTCCACAGAGGTATCACGTTCTGCGAGTATAGAATCACAGAAATTAAAATAAATCAAGCTCTCATACCATATTAAAGTAATTTTTAAAACGGGACAGAAATTAAGTTCATGCATGCAAAATTAGAAAAAGGACTTACTAAAACTTTAGAAGTAGCATTATCATAGCCAGTTCCAGCAGAGGCAAAGCAAACACCAGTAGCAAAATCTGATATACTGAACATAGGATCTAAGTAAGCTGGTATCGATGGCTTGAGCCCAAAAGCCTGAGAGATGAAGTCAGGAGGAATACGGCCATTGCAGAAGCGCCCTGTGGGGCGACCGCCTTCGAAATCACGGCCATAAGGCCGGAAATTGCTCTTGAGAACAGTGGAAATCACGTTGTTGTTTCCAGCATCAACTGATGAATCTCCAAATACAATGACCGCTGGGACTTTGGCTTCAGTTTCAGCAGCAAATAACGAAAGAACAGCTAGTGTTATAAAGAAGAAAAGATCAACATGCAGTTGTGCCATTCTTGTTTAAGTGTCTAAATTGAGAAAAAAGATTGGCCAAGTTCATATATTTTGCATGTAGGGATAGGAACTGAACAGAGAGATATTAAAATAAGTAGAAGGTAACAAATTAATGCGAAAAAGTTTGGTGGGTTTCTTAAATATTAATGACTGTCGTCTGCACCTGTGTCGCTTACAGTACACTTAGACAGCGGAAAGGTTTTGATATTAGTGTAGCTTTTATTTATTTATTAGTATATTTTAAGAAAATATTTCAAATTCAAAACCATGAGCCTTGGTCCCCTTTGCAGATAAATTTTGCTAAATCTGTATATTTTCCAGTTTGAGTCAGGTGATTATGCCTGGAAAATAATTCCAGAACATAAATGTTAACTACAATCATAGATATGATGATTCATTACATAATTAATTTAATAATTATAATTTTACAGGCCAATATTGTTATTTCAGCTATTTCTAAAAGCAAGACATCCATTTTTAGTTGTCAGATTTTCCACCTTTTACTTGAAAATAGAAAAATAAAAACTAACTACGAGGTAAAAGGTGTGATAGCCTCTCAAACTTTTAGTCGAATCTTAATTAAGTCTTAGGGACGAAAGTAACCAAGACATAAGTATTTGGTACTGTGATGGATGGAGTAGTTTCGGTGGTTAGCTCTTTTGGAGGCGGTGGTTGTGATCCATTTATGAAACTTATGAGTTTTTAGTAGTTAAGCAAGGGAATAAATTGTATTTCCAAGCAAGATAGTTTGAGTGCTCAAGTCTGATTACAAAAGAATGAGATGTGGTGAAATTAGCAAGAGGGGCTGAAGGAGAAGGGAAAGAGGAGGGAGATGAGGTTAAAGAAGTGGAAGAAGAGGAGGAATAACTTTATATGTAGTCTCCGGAGTCATTAGGCTTTGATACCATGTAAAATAATGTAGAGTATCTTGTATTAATTAATGAAAGATATATGTACAAGTATTTATAGAGTTATAATATAATAATAAGATTCGTATTAGTTATATATATATATATATATATATATATGTATATATATATATATATATATATATATATTAAAAATAGCATTTTTGCAAGTTGTAGTGTAAAAGTATAAATAAACTTCAATTTTCAATTAAAGCGCAATTAGACTCTTAAATCTTAGAGTAGCTCAATTTAACCTTTAAAGTTTAAAAATAAAATAATTATATTTTTAAACTAACTCTGTCTATTTTGAAGTGTAATGACATGAGATCCAGTTAATTTTAGGTGCTAGAAGGAATTGCTTTAACTCTTCCTGACTTGCTTTTTTGCGTGTGAATAAGTATTAATTCTACTATGTGATGATTAAAATTATAAGATAATAATTTATCTTTCATTTTGATAAAAAAATCAGTACAATCATCATTTGTTAAAAAAAAAAAATGTAGATTAAAAAATCCTATTATTCTATTTTTCAAAATTTGGGAGCATAATTGAGCTACCTTGAACTTTAGGAATTTAATTGCACTTTAACCAAATGTTTAAGTGCTTATCTGTACTTTCGCCTGTTTTTATTTTGCCAGCTTGGGAACGTAACAGAGTTCCACGTGCCAACTGCTTAACGGAATGACAGTTAGGACTAAATATGGACTCGGCTCTCTCGTCGCCTGGGCTTAAGAACCCGCCCGATTCAATATAGAGTATAAAGTTTTGCTCTTTATGCAAATTTTAGGGTAATTTGAAGTTTTACTCGAGTTTTGTGCTTGTGAAAATGACTTCTAGAGCATTGAGGATTTGGAACAATCTGAGTAATAATACTACTGCGCTCTTCTTGAAGTTACATAGAAGAAGATATGTATCAGTAACAGGCAGAAGTATAATGGAAAGTGCTTGTAGAGATGGTGAGCTAAGAGTTTTTATTTTTGCTGGCGAGGTTTCAGGTGATTCTATTGGTTCTCGTCTTATGGCTTCCTTGAAGAACCTCTCTCCTACTCCTATTCGCTTTGCTGGTGTTGGAGGGTAAGCTATGGCTTTTGCTGTTCTTTTTTTTTTTTTTTTCCTTTTTAGTATTTAATGTTCTTTGAAATTATTATTTTCATTAAGCATAGATGGTATTGACAAATAATTTTTTTTTATAAAAATCAGTTCTTTAGTTGATGTTGGGAAAACATATACATTGGCACTAATGTGTTGTCTGGAAATTCTTTATTTTGTTTATATTATTTATTTGCAAGGTTTATGATGTCCAAGGAAGGATTGAAATCTCTGTTCCCTATGGAGGATATTGCAGTAATGGGGATATGGGAATTGTTACCACATTTGAATAAATTTAGAGTGAGTAATTAGAAATATATTGCCTTGTAGATTTCATGAGGTTGCTCTTCCGAATAGTTGATAAGCACTGAACTTTGAAATATCAGGAAAGGTTGAAAGAAACAACAGAGGCTGCCTTCTCGTTTCTGCCTCATGTTGTTGTGACAGTGGACTCCAAGGGATTCTCTTTTCGTCTACTGAAGCAGTTACGAGGTACTGTCATCGGCTTTCTTGCTGTTACCATCAGTGCTTGCATTTTGCTTATGCAATAAGTATGTTGTAGGAAACTGGCGAAATGATTTTTGCAGCTAGATACAGTCAGCAAAGATTGAATAGTCCTGTACACTTCCATTATGTGGCACCGTCATTTTGGGCATGGAAAGGAGGAGAAGAAAGACTCAAAAACCTAGCTAATTTTGTGGATCATGTTTTCTGTATACTTCCTAATGAGGAAGCAGTTTGTAGATTAAATGGATTGACTGCTACGTTTGTGGGCCATCCTGTTTTGGAAGATCTTTTAGAGTTTAATTTGGTATGGAATTTTATTCTAAACTTTGAATTACTTTAGGATTAACACAGCTCATGTATTTAAAAATCACATGATACACATCATTAGAGCTCCTATGGAAGTTCCAAAATGCTGCTATTCATGTGCACTTATGTGCTGTCTGATATCTCCGGTTTGAAATGATCTCTTATTTGATTGGTACAATTCAATCTTTTAAAGTTGATTAACTGCTAACATGCCAAAGGTTTATCATGTCTAGGGAAAGCAAAACTCAGCACATGAATGGAAAATGGAGAGAAATAGTGAAGATTTTCGAAGTAAACATGCAGTTCCTTCAGGTAATATGAAAGTCATGAATGCTTCAGTTTCTTTTTTTTTTTTTTTTAATCTGTGGTAGCCTATCTTCAGTTGTTAATTACCTATATGGTAATAGTATGAAAATTATGTCATATATGTAGGAGCTTAATCAACAGGCATCATCATGATAAGTCTTTCCTCTTATATCTTCTTTATCATGTTATGCATCTCTTTCTAATGATATTTATGACATAAAACTTTGGTGTTATTGAAAACAGTTTGTCCTGCATCAAATTGTAGATTGTAATATGTTCTTGAATTCTTAATGAAGGGAAGGGGTTAATGTCTTTAAAATTTTATATTCATCTGTGTATTGATACTTGGAATGTTTTGGCTTTGAAAGGAGCTACAGTCATTTCCTTGCTTCCTGGAAGCAGATTACAAGAGGTCACACGGATGCTCTCCATTTATGCAAATACTATGGGGCAGTTAAAAAGTAGTACTCACGAGTTAACTGCAGTTATTCACGTAGCACCAAATCTCCATGTGGAGAATTACATCAGGGACTCTGTTCGCAAGTGGCCTGTACCTTCTATATTGATTCCTGGAGCAATTAGACACATGAAATATGATGCACTTAGTGTAAGTCCTCTTGCTCTTCCTTCTAGCTGACATATGTACAATTGTGTCAGAAATAAATAACTGAGGAATGAGGGTTATAGGTGCTGATTTATGTGGTTTGCTGGAGGGTGTCTATGCTATCATCAAACTAAGGATTTCCAGCTGCTTGTAGTTCTTATGGATGGGTAGTGGGGGAAAAATAGAGGTCAATCTGGTACAAACTGGAATGTTGTTAGTCAGAACCTGCAACGAGTTGGGTGTAATTCCCTGTGCTGTTCTGTTATTGGATCTATTGGGTTTAGGCATATTTGATTTTGGTTGGTAGTGTCTGTTTATCTTTTATAGTTAATTGTGACTATTCATGTTTTTTTGGCTAATTGGGATATTCCTGTTAGTGCTTGATAGGTATATTAAAATATAATTTATTGTGGTCAAAGCGCATAGTCTTTGGACTAACAACCTGTAAAATCCAAAGCTATACTCCCCTATCAAATGTGAATACTTTTTCTTACAATTTTCTATAACATCCGTGAATTCAGTAACTAAATTATCAATAATTTACTTTTGATCTATACTTGCAAGCAAATTAGACTTACTGGATTAGAGTCTACAATTGATTGGAGTTGATGAGCTATAGATAATTTCTATAGAAGAGATCATAATTGGAAAATAGGGCGCAACTTTTTGTTTTTATGAGTCACTAGGCTAGGTTCTTTTTAAATCATCTATTTTTTCTTCTTACATTTTATTTTCAGCTTAAATTATATTCTAAATTTCCTTATTGAAATGTTAGGCACTTATCTGAAGAAACAATATTTGATGCTTACATCTGCTGGGACTTGATAATGTTGTTGAGAAAATAGTGAGTTTTCTCATATAATTATAAGAGCCTGCATTTTCTGAATCCTGAATGTACTGACTGCATTGTAATTTTGATAAAATAAACCATAACTGAGGTAGATTTTATGTCATCAGGCCAGTAGCATTGCATTATGTACATCCGGAACCGTGGCTTTGGAGTTGCAGTTGGCACGCTTGCCATGTGTAGTTGCCTATCGTGCCCATCTCCTAACAGAATGGATTATTCGGTATAAAGCAAAGATACCATACATTTCTCTGCCTAATATACTCATGGATTCAGCTATAATCCCTGAAGCCCTTTTTCAAGCATGCACGCCAAGAAATTTAGCCTCATTGCTCTTGTAAGATTATCTCACATCAGAAGCATCGATGTTTCTTCCTTCTTTTTCAGAAAATGAGCATAAATATTTCTTCTTAATGGGCTAGAGCAGTGTGGATGCGACTGTTAGCCTGTTACATAGCCAAGTGGCTGTAGCATACTATATAAATTTGTTAGTTACACATTTCACATAGCTGTGGCTGCAAGCATTATGGCAAAATGGCTCCATACTTGCTGAAATTTAATCTGCAAACTCTATGTTTATTGTAAAAGGAAAAGGCAGAGGACTATATAGCATTTTTTTCCCTTAAAACTGAACCATTCCTAATTGTTGAAAATTGAAGTGGATTGGGTTCAGTAGTCATTAGCTATTGCTTCGATGGATGCAACTTTAATGATTCTTGACTTGGCTACTCCAGCTAATATATAACTCCATTTCAGGGAACTCATACATGACACAGGACTTCAAGAAAAACAAATTGTTGCTGCTAATAAGGTAATCAGCCTTCTGTATCCTTCAGAGAGGAATATAAGTAACTTGACAGAACAGGGCACAGAAAGCAGTTTTGTGAGTTGCACCCCAAGCATGATAGCAGCAGCCACCATATTGCGCCATGTAAAACCATGAGGACTAACGATCGCTTATCAGACATCCTGACATTCAGTTTTAAGGTGTTGATCAAGTGGATGAAGTAATATCAGGAGTCAGCAGCAGTAACACAATTCTGTTTCCTGCTAATACTGTAGTTGGAGAATCTAATTTTCATATGCTGGTCGCAGTTTCAAATGTGTATAATTTTATTTTTCAATGACGGTAAAGTCTCCCTTTCCATCTTGCAAGTACATTAAGTCTATATTTGGTACATCTCTTGCAAGTACATTAAGGCTATATTTGATATGATGTAATGAAGTATGTAATGGAATCATTAGATTATATGGTTTATTACTTTGTTTGGTAATTAGTCTTTTTTATTGTAATGTAATGACAAATATATTATGTAATCAATTATCTTTAATTTGATATAATATTCAATACACATAAAATTTAGGTAAATAATTATAATATATTTTATTAACATAACACCTTCAATAGCTATTCACATCATTATTTGGCAACAGGCCATTGTATTTTGGGAATCGGTTATCGATTATATATATTTTTTAAATTTATATTTTAATATTATTTTAAAATAGTTTATTTAACATTTTATTTTTGTATTAATTATTATAAATAAATTAAATATTAAAAGTATAATTATAATTACATTACATATGTTTTTTATTATAAACAAATATAGTAATATAATATTTATTATATTACATTGCATTACAATTTTTACAATGTTACATGGTCATTACATTTCATTACTTTATGTTAAACGTAGTTTAATATCACATCGCTAGTTTAGACAATCATGTATTTATATTTTGTTGATTATTAGTGAATATAAATATATTTTTTTTCTTAAAAGAAGCCCTTAATTATTAGCTTTTTTTTTTTATTTTTTTGCTTTGCCAGCTAAGCTGTTAGTTGAATTCTTGTAAGCGATGAAAAATATATACCAATGTGAACATGGAATTTTTCTTTTATATTATTTGGGTCTTTCCAATGCTAATGATATGTAATGTTGTTCTTCTTTCTCGGAAGCTTAATGGATTAAAATTTAGAATCGTGAAAATGGCATCTAATTAGAGTAATGCACATTGAGATAAAATTAAGTGAAATTATATTTATAGAGTTTACCATCTAATTCTAATTGCAATGCATGTGCTCATATGTGCCAAATTTCTTACTAAATAAACTGGAGTTTGTTTTGCCTCAGCTCATCAATTCAGTTAGTGTACCGTAACTGATAGTTGATAGTTGATAAATTAAACCGTTTGATAAATTTTTGATTGAAAATTCGAATAAAGACATAAATTGATTATCCAAAATCGAGCCTAACAACAGGGTGTATCAAACATGAATTTATTTTTAAGCAATAACTTTTTTATCCATATTTTATTTCTTTTCATCAATTTTTAGCAATAATTTCACTAAAAACAACACATGATTTTAGTACGTCCACTAAAAATTAATTTTTTTTGGAAAAGAAAAGGAACAGTTAAAGCAAAACTAAAATGTTTGTTTCGTCACCCTTGAGACCAGCTCAAACACTATCAACAGAACACATCAAAGCCACAAAAAACTCCACTTCTTGTTATAGTAAACCGAAAACAAAAAACCCCTAATTTAAATCCCCATACACAACACACACACACACACACACACACACACGCACATTACCACAAAAATCTTATTAACAACATTACAGCAGTATTATACTTTTCATTGCATACCTTACAGCAATGGCAACATCTAGAGGAATGGTTTTCTTGTTACTGATCTCTACTGTGATGATTTGCTCTTTGTTTATCAGAGAAACCCATGCAGAATGCGGCAGCGTTCATCCTGATGATGACAGAAAATGCCATGAAAGTTATGCTGGTGGCAATGGTAATAATGAATTTGAAGAAGACGATGGTGAGTTTGATGATACTTACAAAGTTGTGAATAAAGTTGCCATAAAAGCACCGATGAGAGTGTTAGCTTCAACAACAACAACAACAACAACAGCGCCGCCGCCTTCGACATCTGTTCCGTCGTCTGAGTTCGATCCAAGTGGCCATGGAGATATATTGAACCCACGGCAACTGGAAGATGATCTTGGAGATGCTGGAGTTGTCGTATTGGGTCACTGATGAGTAACTAGCCGATGCTTATATTTGCTTATTGCGTGGGTCTTTCCTTTGTCATGTTGGTGTTTTCTGTAGCTTTTTTTTTTCTTCAAATATATTTTCACTGTTCTTTTTTCTATGTTTCATTTGTTATCTTTGGTATTTAGGTTTCTTTTCTTTCTTTTCAGTTGTTTTTCATCAAATGAGATTACTCTAGTTAAATATTAGATTTAGATCAGAGTTGGAGGGAGTCAAGTATTATTATTATTATTATTATTATTCACATTTTAACTATTTAACTTAATTTCCTAATATTTGCCTAGCAATGGAGATTAATAATGAGAAAAAGAGTATTAACTTATCAATGATTATCATTCATCATTTAAGAGAATGCATCCATTCCTTTTGAATTTGATGAAGTTTGGGTTTTGATGTTGATTTCTTAGAGTGAACTTTATTACCATTGGACTAACAATGTGCGGATGAAAGATAATGGAAAAGAAAAGAAAGAGAAAAAAAAAATAATTAATTTTAATTATATTTAATAATTCAAAAATTTCAAGCAAAAAATAGAAGAGAAATGATTCGTTTTTGTTTCTTTTGTAGATTATACTCTAATTTAGGGTGTAAAATATTTCAACTTATAAAAAAATAAAATTTAATTAGTTTACTTTTATCTTTACAATTTTAACATAAAATTTTAAAATTTAATTAATTTTTTCTATTTTCTTTAATAATTATTTTTATGTGATCAAATAAAAGAGAATTTATATACTTTTTTCATTCTATTCGACTCTTTTTTCTTGCTTTTCTTTAAAATACCTTTCCATTTCTTTCTCTTTTTATTGCTATGTGTAGTGTAACTTATGCATTTTTTTTTCAATTTTATTACTCATACGGATGTAAACTGAATCAAATTATGAATTTTACTTTCTAAAATGCGTCGTTTTAGAATTTATTTTTAATCAAACTAAAAATATACAGATAAATAATTTTTATGTTTCCACTAAAATCGAGTGATTGAATTATATTTTGTAGGCATTTGCCACTTGCAATATGATTAAGAAAAAAAGAAAAAAAAAAAGAAAAAGACTTAATTAAATATATGAAAAATGCTAAACATCTCATTTTTTGCCCATCATATAATATAATGTATCATCTAATCTTTTAATAAAATTATTTTTTAATTTAAAAAAATAAGAGACAATTTTATAAAAATATTAAATGTCACATCGAGTGAGCTAGAGATGAGATAAAAGAAGATGAGTTATATAATATTATATTTACATAAATATGAGTGTGCATTTAATAGATAAGTAACGAAGGCAAGAGCAAACCGGAAAGACTTCCCTTCATTAGAAATTGAAGGGTTAACAAACCTCCCAAGTCAATAGTTAATAAAAAATATGAGAAAGAGAACTATTATGTGGAATATTGAATAAAAAGACTTATGCTTAATCTCAAGCTAAATTCATATTTTAACTTTAAATAAAGTCTGAAGTTGAAGCCCCTTTTATCTTCATTTGTAACTAAAAAACTATTCCCTCATCCTTTGTTTTAAAAAATTTCAACTTGGCCAATCAATAATCAATAAACACAGTCAACCAGGTAGGGAAATGCATCTTCCCTAATGCATTATTGTGCCTCTATAAATTAGATCATCAAGCAGCAGCAAGAAATCAGATCTCTCATTTGTCCAACTATCACTTCATTCTTTACCTTTGATCTATTGACAGGAACAGAAGGATAGATAAGGATAATCATATATTCTCATGTCAGCTTCAAAGCTTCACAAGATTTGGAACCATCCCGCAGGACCCAAAACAAGTTTGTCAATTTTACTGCTATTGTTATTGTTCTTAATTTTGTCCCTTTAAGTTGCAGAAACAGATAGATCAATATTGTTATCCTCTGAAATCTCTATTTTCTGCAGTTCATTTTTGGGCCCCGACTTTTAAATGGGGGATAAATATTGCAAACATATTTGATTCTGCAAAGCCACCAGAACAGCTCTCTTATCCTCAGCAATCAGGTTATTCTTTTTGCTTTTGTTATTCTTTTTTTTTTTTTAATAACTCAACCCTGTCTTCTTCTTTTTGTTTTGGTTTTGATTTCCATTATTGGTTATTATAGATTTAGAAATAATTACTGATTCATGATCATTATTATCAGCTCTTGCTTGCAGTGCAATTATATGGGCAAGATATAGCACTGTGGTGACACCGGTAAATTTTAAACATTTCATTTTTGTTATCTCTTTTTAGAGAAATAATAATATAATCTATTCTTTTTAAGTTAAATTCTATATAATAGCTATAAAATAATTTAAAAAAAAAAAGTAAATTACACTTTTCAAAATTAATTATAATATCGTATCCGTTTATTATGATAAATTTTAAAATAGAGTTTTCAAGAAATTAAACCCTAAAACTATGTTTTAAAATAGCATATTCTCACTACTTTTACTTAAATCACTTTTACTCAACAATATCAAAATTACCTTTAATCTTTTTTCTTTGTCTAACTCATAATAAATAGGTAAATAGATTCTTAGTGGAAAAAAAAAAGGTGTCTGTTCATGTAAATGGACCTATTGTTTTTTATTCTTCCATGGACTTATATTATATTTAAACACATTTTATGTTTAAACCCACCAGTAGCCTTCTTTGTTAGTTCAATTTTAGTCTCTAAAAAATATTAAATAATATTCTTTTTACTTGTATAAATCTTTTGTATATAATTCTTGACACAATTTAATCTTAATAATATCAATAACTAATTCTTTTTTACTTAAGAAAATTACTTTTAACTCACTAAAATGAAAAATTTAACAATCAAACAAAAGACCATATTTAAATTGACATTATTAATCTGATATCAAAGTTAGTTTTACTTTATATGAATAAAATAATATAATCTGCATAAAAAAATAATTTAATCATTCTAAATAATTTTTCATGATAAAAAATGAAAAACTACACAGTGAATTAAATTTAAAATTATTACAAGATTAATAAAATTAGAGAAAATCTTATGAATAATTATCATATAAATGGAGTATTATGGAGTTTAGATTTCTCACATTGTGTGATCAATATATAGGGACTGAATTACCAATAAATAGCACCCTTGTGGACCCAATATTTGGTCAGGTCGTTCAATTACTTAAACCATTTTGAAAGTGCAGAAGAATTGGAACCTCTGCAGTGTAAGTGTTGTGATGGCTGCAACTTCCATATTTCAACTGGCTCGTAAATTAGAGTAAGTGTTTATTGCATTCTATTTTACTATTATTATTACTTCTATAAAATGCTTTAGTGCAATAATTTGCATAACCTATTACTATACGATATAGCTGAGTTCTGTTGTTTCAATTATTATTTTTTAAGTTCTATTTTGTCTTAAAATCAGTTTATTTGTCTAATTATATTAAAGTTATATATTTTTAGTCTAATTTGCTTTGACTGATTTATAGGGTATTTTTAAATAATTAAAAAATAAAGATGGACTTCTAATTATGGACTTTATACCACTAAAATTCCACTCTAATCCCACATTGTTTATAATTTAATTAGGCGAATTGGATTAAGAATAGAAAGTTTTGATATAATTGAATCAATCCTTTTCAACAAGATTAATTGAAGAGCCAAATTAGCCTATTATCAATGTTTTAAAGAGAAAATTCAAGTAATAACTGAGAGTTTTTTTTTTTTTTTTTTTGCTGATTATTGATTGTGAATTGATATTGCAGGCATGATTTCCTATCCAACGAGAAAGCAGCTGCGGCAAAGAAATGACTGAAGGCTACAATTTGTGACTTGGCCGAGTGTCAGTTAATTCTATACACATGTGTTAGGGTTGCAAAATTAACATCAACTTATGTCCCATGCATCTTCTCTTAAATAACTGAACATTAATTGATAGCTCTATTTGATTTTTGGGTATGTAAAGTTTTTATTTGTACTATTTGCTTATCACTCTTTGTTTAAATTTCCTTTTTGTTTTGTTTATCTAAGTATCAGGTGGAGAAGGCAATTGTTATATATATTGAGATATTTATTTTCAGCTCTTGTGGCCTTAGTTTTCACTAGGATTAATTTTAATGCTTGTATTATGTTTATTTAATCAAAATAGACCTTTCCTTTGCATATATTGACATTAAAAGTAACTTTATCTATAAATTCCTAGCACATAACCCAAATTATTTGTAAGAATTTGGGAGTTAATTAATTGTGTCGATAATTATAGTTACTCTTCATCTTATTAATCAGAAATTAAATTTTTAAGTCAAGCTATAAAAAAAGGTTTTCGTAAAGCCTGTAATTTTTTTTTAAAATTTTTATTTTATTATTTTTCATGGATAATTTAGTAAATTGATATTTTCTGTGAGTAATTAAGCACTATTTAATTTAATTAATATTATCTAATAATTTAAGTATATCGACTCTTAGTAAATTTTAAATTTAGTTTGTGGTTCAAATGAGTAAATCAATTTTATTTATACTAGCTTTATTTAAAAGACCGTTTTATATTTAACTGGATTTAATTCACTAAATATTAAAGATATTATTTATTTTATATAGATATCATCACTATTGTGAGTCTAATTAGTGTTAATTTATTGGAATAGAAATTAAGTGTGTAAAAACATGTGTGTAAAATATAATTTGGGTATTAATGTAGCAATATACTTTAAGGGGGACTTATATACATTTTCCTATCTTTCGATCTTTTGAAAAATAGCATTCAAGCCCATCCCCCTTTCCCTTCTTCCCCGACGTCACACCCTTCCTCCTCCCCCCTTACCTCCATTTCTGCCGCCTACACCTCCCACAAGTCACTAGAATTGTCTTCTTTTCCCCTCCTCTCGTCGGCGCCTTCCTTCTCTTCTCCTTTCCTTGCCGTTTGGCGTCGTTTTTGGGTGGAGTTGCTCCTCCCCACTGTCACCATATAACCAACCTCCTGCCGCCATTTTCCTGCAAATCTAACGACGGATTTGCGTTCCCCACCCTCTGAAACCTAAGGACAGCTCCTCCTCAACCTCGTTTCTCAGCCAGCAGCCTTAAGGAAGCTTCACTGGAGCAGTCCCTTTCCAGCCGCGATCTAGTATTTGCCGGCAAGAAAAAGGCTGTGATTTTGGTGTTTTTGATTTCAGTGCATCTCAAGCTTCATACAGTCGCTTTCGATTTCGAATTTCAATATTTTTGATGGTATCGCTTTCAGAACCTAGTGTTTTTTGGACACGCAGATTTTAGATTTTTGTCTCGATAAAATTTATTCTAACCTTAAAAACTATTTAAAAATTTTAGAAAATATTATTATTATTAATTGTCAATTATAAATAATTTAATTTTATTTTATTTATTTAATTAATAATTTAATTATAAATTATTATGAATTAATTAATATAATGAGTTATTATTCGGTTTTGTAATAATTGTGATTGTGAATAATTAAATTAGATACCATGAATTATTTGAGAGCTGATTGTGAAATAAATATTAATGTCTGTTATTAATTGAGATTTGTGTTGTGTTGCGAAATTGGAAAAATAATGCAGTTATGGATGACCCCACTCTTGATAATTAATTTAATTTTTATTGATGCTAAATATATATTGTGGCTCAAGATGAGGCAACAGTAGAACATGACACTTAATGTGCTAATCAGGATCGCATGCGCACCGGTGAAAATCAGAGTTAGATAATAAAGAAATATTTGGTGATGTGTCCTGGTCGATTTCAACTCTCTAGACTTATAGAATTTTGATTTCCCGGAGAAAAGTCTCTAGTCGAGCGAAGCTCTCTGGGCGCCGGCTGTATTTGTATTTAAGTGACTAGACTGGACTTAAGGACCCTGATCGAGTTTGCTCTTTAAGCGCCAGTCTTATTGGAATAAGAGAGCTAAAAGACTGTTAGAATTAGGGATTTAGGGTTCTGCTAAGGTACATGTCCCGTGTATATATTCTTCTAAAATTATGATATGACACGTATTTATTCTTCTGTGACATTCTATACTATTTAAACAGTAATAATAGTAATAATAATAATAATAATAATAATTATTATTATATATATACTAAGGAGAAAGACAATCTAACAAGTTTCTGGTGTGCAGGATCCTTAGACGAGGCAAGCACAGAGCATACACTTGTTAAAGACTATGTAGAAATGAAAATAACAAAATAAGAAATTCTTATTGAGAACAAATATACAAGCTTTGAAATGAAAGCTTTAGAATGAAAGCTTTAAACAAAGAAATACAACTTACAAGTGTAGAGGAATACAAGAGGAAGAGAAGGTACTCTCTCTTTTTTTCTCTATCACTCTCTTTTTACTATATTTCTAAGGACTTGAAGAATACAAGAGTGTCTTGTGATTTTTCAGTCTGCCTTCTTCTTTGGTAGCTCCTCTATTTATAGAGATCTTCAGCCTTTAGACTCAATAATTCTTGCTTTGGATACTCTCGATAATGTAGTGAGGAGCTCTACGTTTTTTGGATGCTTTTGATAATGGAGTGAGGGGCTCCACGTTTTTTGGATGCTTTTGATAATGGAGTGAGGGGCTCCATGTCTTTAGCAGGAATTGTTTGCCATGCGTCTTTAATGAGGAATCTTCATCATTTTCTTTAAAAAAGTAACAGTGCAGTCTTTTATCTTTTTTCTCTTTTTGAAAAGACTTTTTTTTTTGCTGGGTATTTGGCCCAATGCAGAATTATCTTGAGCTGCCATTTCTGATTTTCAACCCAATAGCTTTATAAAGATATAATTTGATGGGCCTAAATATCCCAAAACAGTCATTTTCATTCGAGTCACCATCTAGATCAATTGCTGTTGAGCTGGTGCTGGAAGAGGAAGATGAAGCTTTAGATTTCTCTTTTGAAGAGGTGGTCTTTGACAACTGTTTGATCAATTATAAGAAATCTTCTTTTGTTTGAGCCGTCGCTAGCTTTGAAATAATGAAAGACTTCTGTGCCAGGAAGGTAGTTTATTCTTTGGGAGATGGCAATAAGCTATTTTTTGTCAGAAAACTTTGTACCATCTTTGGAGATAGTTTTTCTTGGTGGTTGAATTTATCCCACCATTTAACTTTGAATCTTCGGGCAATGATGATTTCTCCATCTGCTGCTTGGTTGAAATAGAAATACCACACACATACCCATAGGAGGAAGAAGTTTGAACAAAATAGAAGTAAGGGAAGAAAACGTCTTTCTATTTTGTTGAGTTTGTAGTGAGCTTTGAATAGAGTAAACAAAGGGAGAACTTATGGGATTATGGTTTTTGAAACGTTGCCATAATAATTCCACCATTGTTTAAACCAATATGGGATTTTGGAAATCTTGATTGTGCTTGTGTTGAAGTAGAAAAGTCAAGAATGGCTCTCTTCTTCATTTTGTAAAAGAAAGGTATTAAACCAAGCTTATTGGTAATCCCAATAGTTGAAAGTTGTATTTAGGCTTGAAGGATAGGTGTTTTGGAGAGAGGTTGGAAAAGATCTTGGCGAGTATAAATCCATTCCCCAATCTGAAGGGTGAAGGATTCTTTGGATGGTGCATGTGGAATATGCTGGGTCTTTGTGGTCTTTATGCTTTTTGAAGCGTTTGAATTTTGCAGAACCAGTTACCTCTAAGATAGACTGATAATAAGATTAGGGTTTTGTTTTATTCCAGAGTTTAAAGTACTATCTTGGAGGAAAAAATTTTGAAACTAGTTTTGAGGGACTTTCTGTATAGAATCCTTCCTCAATAGTTAAAATGCTTTGAAAGTTTTGCTTTTCTACATATTCATTGGTTTTGAAAAGTTTTGTTTGAGACAAAACTATTTCTTGTGAGTTAGACTTTAAAATACTTTGAGAGTTCTGAGATAGGTTTTGAGGAAAAATTACTATCTCAGGTTTTGAAAATGGGATAGAGAGTATACCTGTACCTTTGTTGAAGAGGAGGATGACTTTGGAGAAATTTCTGGCTGGACTTCAGCCCTAGGTACTTGCTTTGAATATTCTTCGACCATCTTTAAAAACTCGGGAGTTTGCTGTGCAAGCCACTCCTGAATTTGGAATTGCTTTTGGACCGGGTCTTCTTTGCTTTTGTCTATTTCTTCATGGATGATCTCAGTCCAGATTCTGATAGGCTTTAAAGAGGAGAGTAAAACTTCCTTTTTTGGGCTTTGAACAGCTTTTGTATTTTTTGTTGGCTTTTCCTCTTTCTCTTTTACTCTCGATTTTCTCGGCATTGTCACTCCTGTTTTTGAAGGAACTCTCTGGTTAGAAAGTCTGGAATTGAATTCGAATCTCCTCTTATGTATTCGATTTCAAAATCAAAAATGGAAAGAATGGCTTGCCATTTGACAAAAATCTGTTTTGAAGCTATATTTTGAACATCTTTTTGTAATACTTCTTTCGCGGATTTACAATCAATCCTTAAAATAAATTTTTGATTTAAAAGGTGACTTTGAAATTTTGAAATGCATAATACTATCGAAAGAATTTCTTTTTTGATAGTTGAATAATTCTTTTGAGTATTATTTCAGTGTGCAGAAGTAAACTGGACAATACATTCTTTTTTGTTTTGAACTTGTTTGAGAATTCTACCATAACTTAAATTTGATGCATCAGTTTCAACAATTTTGAATGCAGATGGATTAGATAGATGTAAGTATGGAATTTCAGAAACTTACTTTTTAATGCTTTGGACAATCTTTATATGTTCATCAGTCCATGCAGGGGGATTTTTCTTTAGTTTATCATGGAGGGGTTTTGCTAAATAGTTTAAATTTGGATAAAAATTCATGACATAATTTAAACTGCCAAGGAACCTTTGTAATTGAGATTTTTTCAAAATTTTATCTCAAAATTTTGAAGTAAAAGCTAGAGATCTTTTAATTGGGGTGATGGTTCTCCGGGAGATGTAGTGTCTAAGAAATCTAATTTTTGTTTGGAATAAAGATACCTTGGATTTTGAAACAACTAGACTATTTTTCTTAACAACATAGAAAAATGTCTCCAAATGTTTGAAATATGCTCTAGAGAATTTGAAAAGATTAATACATCATCGATGTATATAATGCAAAACTTTGAATAAGGATTAAAAATATCATTCATAATTTTTTGAAATTCAGAAGGAGCATTTTTTAATCCAAAAGGCATCACATTCCATTCGTATTGGCCAAGTGGAACTGTAAATGCAGTTTTGTACCGATCTTTAGGATGAATCTGGATTTGCCAAAATCCTGATTTCATATCAAACTTTGAAAAAATAAAAGCAGAATGAAGCTTTTGAAGAAGATCTTTTTTGTTTGGAATAGAGTATCTAATCCACTTTAGAGCTTTATCCAAAGGTTTGTAGTTAATCACCAATCTAGGTGTTCCTCTTTCTATTTCATTATTTTTGTTGACATAGAAAGCTGCACACGACCAGGGGGATATGGATTTGGTAATTAAGCCTTTTTATTCTAAATCTTTTATTTCTACTCTACAACGTCTTTCAAGAGTTTCATTCATTTGGATAGGCCTGGCTTTGGTAGGAATTTATTTTTCACTAAAATCTTTTTGATATGGTAAATCCACCATATGCTGTTTTCTTTTTCAAAAAGCATTAGGAAGATCAGAACAAATTTCTTTTTCGATTTTCTTTTGCAAATCAAAGATTTTTCTTTGGACAAACTCATTTTGCAATTGGCTTTGAATTCTTATTAAACTCATATCTTGTTTTAAATGAAAAGGCTGGGTTTGTTTTCCTTTAATTAAAGCATTTATCTTAAAATTATAAATTGAGTGAGCCTTTATAAGATTGAGATTTCTTTTTTTGGGTTTTTCTAAAAAAGGAAAAACAATATTTGAATTTCTAGCTTTAAAAATGATACAACAGTAATTACTTTGAAAGGAGTAATTAAATTGATAAAAGGTGTTTCCAAATGACAATTTGTTGTAAATCCTTTTTAAGAATAAAAATACTTTTTAGAGCAATATTGTTGTTTAGAATTGCAGCTTCAGTTTTTTCCGAAATTTTGATATTTGAATCATTAGCAGATGTGAGTCTTTCTTTTGTTTCTTAATGATATCTTTTAGGAACTAGCTCATAATTAATACAGTTGAGGTCTGCTCCCGTATCAAACAAAGCTATAGTTTCTATTTGGAAATCATCAGGGAAAATGAGTTTTATTTGAATCATATATTTTCTTGAGTTTTAGGAACTAGCTCATAATTAATACAGTTGAGGTCTGCTCCCGTATCAAACAAAGCTATAGTTTCTATTTGGAAATCATCAGGGAAAATGAGTTTTATTTGAATCATATATTTTCTTGAGGTTATTTCTTTTAAAACATTAATGGAATTTTCTAGGATATTTTCAGAAACCTCAAGATTTTGAAAATCATTTTCTTCTTCAAAATCAGAATCATTATTTTGTTTAAGAATCAAGCTTTGGAGCAAAACAAAATTATTTTGTTGTTTTTCTTTCAATTCTTTGAGTTCTGTTTTAATGGTTTTAATTTCTTTTTGAAATTCTTAGATAGTAGGCAGAGGGTTATTTAGCTTTTTTCCCTTTTCCAAAATCATAGTAAGATCATACGTGTTCTTACTAGAAAAAGGGATGAGGGTTTCAGTTTTTAGAATTTTTTTCAAAACTTGTTTTTGAATTTGAGAGTCATTAATATGCTCGACGGCTTCAAGAAGAGCTTCTTGTTGCCTAGTGAGCATATTAATATTTTTAGAATATCATCTGATTCCGATTCAGAATAATCGGAAGAGGTTTTAATTTCATCAATTTGAAACTCTTCCTCTGGTGTAGCTGCTGGGAAGAGAAGTTTATTTATATATAAGAGATTCTAAAATCATTTTAAACTGCATCATATCTCTGTTAAACAAACTTGTTCATTTATGCACAATAGTAAGTCCCGTCTGATTTAAGGGCAGTAAATCTACTGGCTTGGTCCACGTTTGTTTAAAAAGATATTTTGATTTATTTTAAAATTAATTTAAAATCCTTTTTCTGTAAATCTTTTTCTTTTTCAAACTCTTCTACCTCTGAGTCTTCAAAGTCTAAAGGATTAGTAAATAGTGAGGAAATCACTATTGAAGATTTTTCAAAGCACATTGATGATTGGGAAATACCCAAGATCCAAAAGAAGCAAATTTATGAGTTTTCAAAGTTTCCTATCTTCAAAACTGATTTTACTATTAAAACTGAAGAAAAATATATTCAAATTTCAAAGCCTTTTGAAGAAATCTATCTTTTGAATCCAAAAATCCTCCAGAAATATAAAGAAAAAGACTATAAATATATTTATATAGGCCTTGTCCAGGTAGGAATAAAACCCCTTACTAGAAAAGGTTTGAATACTTCCATCTCAGCAATCCTTAGAGATGCTAGGTTTATAAATTTCTATGATTCTTTATTAGGTACTGTTGAGTCAAGCCTTAATAAAGGATCAATTTCTTTCAATTGTTTTCCAAATATTACAATTTCTTTAAATGACAAAAATATTTTAAAGAGCATTGTTCTCCAAATAAAAATACATAATTACAAGATGCTTGAAGGATCTATTCCGATAGTATTGATTTACAAAATACATTACAAAGCTACGATTTCTGCTTTTAGTTCGAAACACAAACTCCACTCACCAAAAGGAGAAACCTTATTCCTCCAAACAGATATTTCTAAATCTAATGCAACTATTCCAAAAACTATTCAATGAAAATATATCACTCTTCCAGAAGAATTGATCATACAAGGTGCAACCCAACCTAAATCACCAAAGCAGACATAACCAAATACCAATCTCAGAAACATAACCTAGTTTCTAGATGGGAAAGTCAAGCTTACATTCAATAGGAAATCAATTTATTCTAGATTTTCTGATAATGATTCTTCAATCTCGACCATAGATATTGGAAGGGTATCAAAAATACCTTATGTTATTTATGCCCCTTACAAAAAACTAACTCTGTCACAAATACAACCAAGATTTTCAACATCTGATATACCAAGCTCAAATACCATATTACAAAATGTTGATTACCAAAGCCATATCCCTAAACCTGTTTACAATGAACCAAAGAATGATGATGATATAGAGACCGTCTCTGCCCCCTCTTCACCATCACCATCTACAATAACTCAAAATCTAGAAGTAGAAATCAACATGATTTCAAAAGATTTTCAGATCAATAAAAAGCTTTTACATGAAGATTTCTATTCAAAGAAAAACCATTCCAAAAAACTTTGGTTTTTTAAACATTTTCTACAAGAAAAGAACAGTATCCAAGAAGGATACTACCAATTTTATATACAAAACAGAATCCAAATTAAATTTTTTGATTGGTTTCAGATTTATTGCAAAGAAAATAGTATTTTTTATCCTTTCAAAGAAAAACTCATTAGCCTGTAAGGAACAAGGCTCCAAAATGGAAGGTCGGAGAAAACCAAACCATCCAGTCTGAACATCCTCCCCTTAGAAAAATAACCGTTTCTTATAGAGAGAACGAAATCGAAGCCGCACCTTACAAATTAGTAGGAGAAGAGCTTGAGAAAAATGTCAAGAATATTGTTCAGCAGAACAATTTCTCAAACACCTATCTTAACACAATAGGAAAACAGTTTGTTAGGATAGAAAGCCAAATTCAAAAACCTCCTACAGTATTCACCACTCCAGTTCCCAACACTGGTCATCCTAGAGAGATAAGCCAAACAAAAAAGCTCAAAAACCCAGTCTTTAAACCCTACCAAACCTCAAAGCCCAGTCAAGACCATTTTCATAAGCAAACTGAGTTTGCTAGAGCAGTCAGGGAACAACTTAGCAAATTAGCTACTTCCGAGTCCTCCAAAAACCTAGTACTTGATACTCCTCAAAGCAGTAAAAATATCAGTGCTATAGATCAAGCCCAAAGCAATGAATCCAATGATTCAGAGCTTGAAAGTGTCACTGAAAAACCCTCCAACATCAACAGATTGAGATGGCAAGCCCCTAGATTGACTTGGCATACTTCTAAGAATACTGCCCCAGATTTAGGTATAGAAAATAGAAATAATATCCTCATCCAATCTAGGTTCAACGCTTCCTCCGTCTATGAATAGAATATAGATGGAATTTTGGAATACAACATTCTTGGTCTCTTACAACAGATGACCATGGCAGCTAATGCCTACAAAACTCAAAGCGGTACCTCTGATAGAGCCATAGCTGAGCTCCTTATAGCTGGATTTTCTAGCTAGCTTAAAGGATGATGGGATTACCATCTCACTCTAACATAGCAGCTCCAAATCCTAGGTGCCATCCAAACCACCATAGAAGGGACCCCCATCTTAGATGAGCTAGGAAATCCTATTGAGAATGGTGTGTCAACCTTAATTTTGACGATTTCCCTCTATTTCATAGGAGGCCCATCTCTTCTAAAAGATAAGAATCCTGAGCTCCTCAACAATTTAACCTGCAAAAAACTTAGTAATTTCCAATCTTACAAAGACACTTTCCTGACCAGAGTCATGCTTAGGGAAGATTCAAACCAACCTTTCTGCAAAGAAAAATTCTTAGCTGGTTTACCTAAGATACTAGGTGAAAAAGTTAGGAATACCATTAGAGAAGCTCATAATGGCCAGATCCCTTATGATTTCTACACTTATGGCGAATTAGTTAGCCTCAGAAGGAAGGATTAAAAATTTGCCATGACCTTAAACTCCAAAGACAGCTCAAATGGAAAATGAAGAAGACTAGACAGGAGCTAGGTAGCTTTTGTAACCAGTTTGAGTATAATCCCATAGAACCTTCCTCTACCTGCAAAGGAAAATGCAAAGAAGAATTTTCTAAACCTTTTAAAAAAAACTTTTTTTCAAAAAATAGGAAAGTTTCCAAAAACAGAGAGAATTTCTACAAAAGACCATCTTCTTCTAAATTTCCAAAAAAAAATTCAAAAAAGATTTTAGCAAAATTACTTGCTACAAATGTAGAAAAAATGGACACACTTCAACGTATTGCAAGTTTTCTAAAAAACTTCATGAGCTCCAAATAGAAAAGAAGAAATTTTGAGCAAAATCTCAGCTCTTCTTGTTGATTCCTCTGAATAAGAATTTTCAAATAACGAGGAAGAGTTTCAAATTGATGAAATTAAAACATCTTCCGATTATTCTGAATCGGAATCAGATATTCCAAAAAATATTAATATGCTCACTAGGCAACAAGAAGCTCTTCTTGAAGCCGTCAAGCATATTAATGACCCTTAAATTCAAAAATAAGTTTTGAAAGAAATTCTAAAAACTGAAACCCTCATCCCTTCTTCTAGTAAGAACACCTATGATCTTACTATGATCTTGAAAAAGGGAAAAAAGCTAAAGAACCCTCTCCCTACTATCCAAGAACTTCAAAAAGAAATTAAAACCATTAAAACAGAACTCAAAGAATTGAAAGAAAAACAACAAAATGATTATGTTTTGCTTCAAAGCTTGATTCTTAAACAAAATAGTGATTCTGATTCTGAAGAAGAAAATGATTTTCAAAATCTTAAAGTTTCTGAAAATGTCCCAGAAAACTTCATTAATTTTTAAAAGAAATAACCTCAAAAGAATATCTGATTCAAACAAAACTCATTTTCCCTGATGATTTTCAAATAGAAACTATAGCTTTGTTTGATACGGGAGCAGACCTCAACTGTATCAATTATGAGCTAGTTCCTAAAAGATATCATCAAGAAACAACATAAAGACTCACCTCTGCTAATAATTCAAAGATCAGAATTGCGGAAAATACTGAAGCTGCAATTCTAAACAACAATATTGCTCTAAATAATATTTTTATTCTTACAAAAGATTTACAATAAACTGTCATTTTAGGAAGACCTTTTATCAATTTAATTACTCCTTTCAAAGTAACTACTGCTGGTATCATTTTTAAAGCTAAAAATTCAAAGATTATTTTTCCTTTTTTAGAAAACCCAAGAAAAGAAATCTCAATCTTATAAAGGCTCACTCAATTTATATTTTTGAGATAAATGCTTTAATTAAAGGAAAACAAACCCAGTTTTTTCATTTAAAACAAAGATATGTGTTTAAAAAGAATCCAAAGCCAATTGCAAAATGAATTTGTCCAAAGAAAAATTTCTGATTTGCAAAAGAAAATCGAAAAAGAAGTTTGTTCTAATATTCCTAATGCTTTTTGGAAAAGAAAACAACATATGGTGGATTTACCATATAAAAAAGATTTTAGTGAAAAACAAATTCCTACCAAAGCCAAGCCTATCCAAATGAATGAAACTCTTGAAATACATTGTAGAGTAGAAATAAAAGATTTAGAACAAAAGGGCTTAATTACCAAATCCAGATCCCCCTGGTTGTGTGCAGCTTTCTATATCAACAAAAATAGTGAAATAGAAAGAGGAATACCTAGATTGATGATTAACTACAAATCTTTGAATAAAGCTTTAAAGTGGATTAGATACCCTATTCCAAACAAAAAAAATATTCTTCAAAAGTTTCATTCTGCTTTTATTTTTTTAAAGTTTGATATGAAATCAGGATTTTGGCAAATCCAGATTCATCCTGAAGATCGGTACAAAACTGCATTTACAGTTCCATTTGGCTAATACGAATGGAATGTGATGCCTTTTGGATTAAAAAAATGCTCCTTTTGAATTTTAAAAAATTATGAATAACATTTTTTATCCTTATTCAAAGTTTTGCATTGTATACATCGATGATATATTAATCTTTTCAAATTCTCTAGAGCAACATTTCAAACATTTGGAGACATTTTTCTATGTTGTTAAGAAAAATGGTCTAGTTGTTTGAAGATCCAAAGTATCTTTATTCCAAATAAAAATTAGATTTCTTGGATACTACATTTTTCGGGGAACCATCACCCCAATTGAAAGATCTCTAGCTTTTACTTCATAATTTTCAGATAAAATTTTAAAAAAATCTCAATTACAAAGGTTCCTTGGCAGTTTAAATTATGTCATGGATTTTTATCCAAATTTAAACTGTTTAGCAAAACCCTTCCATGATAGACTAAAGAAAAATCCCCCTGCATGGACTGATGAGCATACAAAGATTGTCCAAAGCATTAAAAAATAAGTTTCTGAAATTCCATGTTTACATCTAGCTGATCTATCTGCATTGAAAATTGTTGAAACTGATGCATCAAATTTAGGTTATAGTGGAATTCTCAAACAAGTTCAAAACAAAAAAGAATGCATTGTCCAGTTTACTTTTGCACACTGGAATGATACTCAAAAGAATTATTCAACTATCAAAAAAAGAAATTCTTTCGATAGTATTAAGCATTTCAAAATTTCAAAGTGACCTTTTAAATCAAAATTTTCTTTTAAGGATTGATTGTAGATCCGCGAAAGAAGTATTACAAAAAGATGTTCAAAATATAGCTTCAAAACAGATTTTTGTTAGATGGCAAGCCATTCTTTCCGTTGTTGATTTTGAAATCGAATACATAAGAGGAGATTCGAATTCAATTCCAGACTTTCTAACCAGAGAGTTCCTTCAAAAATAGGAGTGTCAATGCCAAGAAAATCGAGAGCAAAAGTCAAAGAGGAAAAGCCAACAGCAAATACAAAAGCTGTTCAAAGCCCAAAAAAGGAGATTTTACCCTCCTCTTCAAAGCCTATCAGAACCTGGACTGAGATCATCCATGAAGAAATAGACAAAAGCAAAGAAGACCCGGCCCAAAAGCAATTCCAAATTCAGGAATGGCTTGCACAGCAAACTCTCGAGTTTTTAAAGATGGTTGAAGAATATTCAAAGCAAGTACTTAGGGCTGAAGTCCAGCCAGAAATTTCTCCAAAGTCATCCTCCTCTTTAAATAAAGGTAAAGGTATACTCTCTATCCCATTTTCAAAACCTGAGATAGTAATTTTTCCTTAAAGCTTATCTCAGAACTCTCAAAGTATTTCAAAGCCTAACTTATAAGACATAGTTTTGTCTCAAACAAAATTTTTCAAAACTAATGAATATGTAGAAAAGTAAAACTTTCAAAGCATTTTAACTATTGAGGAAGGATTCTGTACAGAAAGCCCCTCAAAACTAGTTTCAAAATTTTTTCCTCCAGGATGGTACTTTAAACTTTGGAATAAAATAAAACCCCAATCTTATTACCAGTCTATCATATAGGTAACTGGTTCTGCAAAATTCAAACACTTCAAAAAGCATAAAGACCACAAAGACCTTGCATATTTCACATGCACCATCCAAAGAATCTTTCACCCATCAGATTGGGGAATGGATTTACACTCGCCAAGATCTTTTCCAACCTTTCTCCAAAACACCTACCCTTCAAGCCTAAATACAACTTTCAACTATTAGGATTACCAACAAGCTTAATTTAATACCTTTCTTTTATAAAATGAAGGACAGAGCCATTCTTGGCTTTTCTACTTCAATACAAGCACAATCAAGACTTCCAAAATCCCATATTGGTTTAAACAATGGTGGAATTATTATGGCAATGTTCCAGAAACCATAATCCCAGAAGTTCTCCCTTTGTTTAATCTATTCAAAGCTCACTACAAACTCAACAAAATAGAAAGACGTTTTCCTCTTTTACTTCTATTTTGTTCAAACTTCTTCCTCCCATGGATATGTGTGTGGTATTTCCATTTCAACCAAGCAACAGATGAAAAAATCATCCTTGCCTGAAGATTTAAAGTTAAATGGTGGGATAAATTCAATCACCAAGAAAAACTATCTCTAAAGATGGTATAAAGTTTTCTTACAAAAAATAGCTTATTGCCATCTCCCAAAGAATAAACTACCTTCCTGGCACAGAAGTCTTTCATTATTCCAAAGATAGCGGTGGCTCAAACAGAAGAAGATTTCTTACAATTGATCAAACAGTTGTTAGAGACCGTCTCTTCAAAAGAAAAATCTAAAGCTTCATCTTCCTCTTCCTGCACCAGCTCAGCAGCAATTGATCTAGATGGTGACTCGATGAAGATGACTGTTTTGGGATATTTAGGCCCATCAAATGATATCTTTGTAAAGCCCTTGGGTTGAAAACCAGAAATGGCAGCCCAAGATAATTCTGCATTGGGCCAAATACCCTGCAAAAAAAAAGTCTTTTCAAAAAGAGAAAAAAGACTCTGCACCGTTACTTTTTTAAAGAAAATGATGAAGATTTCTCATTAAAGACGCATGGCAGACAATTCCTGCTAAAGACATGGAGCCCCTCACTCTATTATCAAAAGCACCCAAAAGACGTGGAGCCTCTCACTCCATTATCAAGAGTATCCAAAGCAAGAATTATTGAGTCTCAAGGCTGAAGACCTCTATAAATAGAGGAGCTACCAAAGAAGAAGGCAGACTGAAAAATCACAAGAAACTCCTGTATTCTTCAAGTCCTTAGAAATATAGTGAAAAGAGAGTAATAGAGAGAAAAAGAGAGAGCACCTTTTCTTCCTCTTGTATTCCTCTAATCTTGTAAGTTGTGTTTCTTTGTTTAAAGCTTTCATTCTAAAGCTTTCATATTTGTTCATCAATAAGAATTTGTTATTTTCATAGTCTTTTCCAATCTCTTATATATATATATATATATAGTTGTTTTAATTCAGATTATATAATCTTAACTCACTCTCAAGACTGACAGTCTCATTTTTAATTTTCAGGTAATAGATAGGCAATCCACCGTCCTCCTCTTTTGACGACCTGACTTCTTTTTCCTTTCGGTCTATTGTAATTATTTTTTTTTTTGCACTTCAAATCATTTGAAAATTTAGACTCTCCATAGTAGTGGTTCTAAAACTTAATATTTTATTTTTGCTTGTTAAGTCTATGGGAATAGTATTAAACGATCAAGCTAACATATTGATTTAATTATATTGTGATTATGTGAATGAATGTTAGTAAATGAATTGTTGATATATTTGACTAGTATATATATATGTGTGTGTATTATTTGATTTATTAATTAGTTAGGCTTGCTACGAATTTCAGTAGCCTTAAAATTACTCATTCTTTAGCGCCGGACACGGACCCACAAATAGAGTGATAACAGTTTTCTTGTAAGTTTCTTAACTTGAATGGGCTACTTAATATAGTAAAATGCAAATATAAAAATATTAATATACATATATGAAAATTGTCTCTTAGTATATGACCTAATAGTTAAATAAAAAACTATAAAAATTAGTTAAACTACAAAGTTATTGAGGTAAATTTTGCTTTGAAGAAAGATATTTGTCCTTTAAATAAGATTGTATTTGGAGGAAAAAAAAGACAGAGACAAAGAAATAATTATTAGAGTATTTTAAGTGAGTATAAGAAAATGGAGAGGAAAGGAAAAATGGGTGGAATTAATAAAACAAGTCCACCTAAAATCTTCTTACAAAAAGGAAGAAATTGTAATAAAATAAAAATTATAATATTTTTAATTTTAATATTTTTTATCAATTTGTCCAATAATTTATTAAAAATGGTCAATCAAACCAAAGTATTTAATTCTTAAAAGAATTCAATTTAGTCCTTGAAATTTAAACTAAATATAAAACTATATAAAAATGAGTTTTTATTCATAATAAAATGTCAAATCCTAATATCCAACAAAAGATATTTCTCTATTAAACAATTCTTCTTTAGAAAATTTTATTAAAGATATTTAAGTAAATAATATTGCAAAGAATTACTGTTTTCTTGTTCAAATGAGTAGTGTGAATGCTTGAGTTGCAAACTCAATAGAAAGTAAGCCATAAATTAAGATTACTGCTTTAAATGATTTTTACTCTAAATAATTTCTCTCCATAATCAAACAATTACTATTTACTAAAAATTCTACCGCTGCAGTCAACCCTCCATAATTCTATCATTTTTATGGTCTTTTTCATATATCATATCACTGTTGCCGCTCTATAATCCATCTTCTCCATTATAAGTAAAGAATCACAAGTATACCATACAAAGAATTGAACAATCATATTAGCATTATAGTACACGTTTTATTTATAGCTTTTAATCAATAGTTAGTTAGAATAATCTTTTCTCTCCTATTTCTATTAGTTACTGCTGATTGTTAATGCATCTTTCTTTCTCTTGTGTGTGTATATAAACTTCAACTTCATTCTTTCAAGTTAATGAGAATTAGTATAAACTTTTCCAAATTGCATATTGCTTTTAATTTGATATGGTATCAAAGCATATTTTCTCTTTCACTTTAAGTTTTCTTTCCATTTTTTCTCGAGAAAGAAACAAACAAAAACCCTCTTTCATTTTTCAGTCTTTGTTAAAACAAATCAAATATTCTTGCTTCTCATTTCTTTGTGAGCATAGATCTTATTTTTGTTCTTCATTTTACTCAATATTTTTTTAAATATTCCTTACCTATTTAAATTTTTTCTTGCAAACTAAACAGCTTTTTCTTTTCTTTCTCATGGCAAACAATACAACTAAACCAGAAGAGCTTCTTTCCAGTCCTTATTACCTATATCCTAGCGAGAGTCCCTCATTGATACTTGTTTCTTTGGTTTTCATCGGTACTAATTACCATTCTTGGTCAAAATCTATGAAAATGGCCTTTAATCAAAGAATAAGCTTGATTTTGTTGATGGTAGTATCTTTGTTCCTTCAAAGGAAAGTACACCATATTTAGCATGGAAAAGATGCAATAATATGATGTTACAGTGGCTGCAACATTCTATTTCTCGTTCAATCGCTCAAAATATCATCTAGTTAGATACTGCAATTGATGGTTTGGAATGATTTACATGATAGTTTTTCAGGTTGATGCTTTCCAAATTGTTGAACTACAAAAAGAGTTATATTCTTTTCATTAGAAAAATCTTACTGTTATAGAATTTTATACTCAGCTAAAGATACTGTGGGATGAGTAACTGAATTTACGACTATTAGCTACTTGTTCTTGCACACCAAAATGCACTTGTGAAGCTACTACTCTTGTCAAGAAATATCAATAAAATGACTGTTTTATATTTTCTAAAAGGTCTTAATGACAATTTTGCCATAGTTCGTTCTCAAATCATGTCACTTAAATCGTTGCCTCCAATCAACAAAGTGTTGGCTATGGCTATACAACATGAAAGACAATTACCTATTTCTGTTTCTAGTTCTACTGAACCTATTATCTTTTACTCCAAAAGGACAACACAACAAAAAAATTTACTTTTGGTTGAAACAATACATTTGGTTCATCTAGTAGAGGTTTTTCCAACTATTATGATAGAGGAAATTATTCTAATTCTAGTTCATATTCTTATTCTTAATAAAGGACTTCAAGTCCTCCATTTCATTTTGCTAGTCAACACAATAGACTTATTTGTAGCTACTGTAATATTCCAAGTCATTCTGTGGATTTTTGTTACAAAAGGTATGGTTATCCACCAAATTACAAGCCTCCTATTAGACAAACTAATGCTAATCATGTTCAGACTGATTACTTTAATTCAGAAGCTGTTGATTTTTCTCATGATCAAGAAAATACAACTACTTATGATTCATCTCCTCTAGCTGATATGAGTGCAATTTCTACTGCTCAATTCACTTAAGATTAGTTCAACAAGCTATTGGGTCTTATTCAATCTTCTGATAAATCTAGTGATGCTAAATCTTCTCAACCATCCATAGACACTGTCTCAACTCAATTCTCACTATAGACTCCATCTCTAGGTATTACTTTTCTTTCTTGTTCTCTTTCTAAAGCCTTGGTTAAATCTTCTGGTGCTGACACATAAATTGTTGCTAGTGAAGCTATTGACCACATTGCATGTAGTTTGAAGTTTTTCATTTCATACACCTCCATTTCTAATGTCTTTGTTACATTACGAAATAGTTAAAAGTTTATGGTTTCTCATAAAGGAACAATTCAATTATTACTCATCTTGTTTTGTATTATATTCTTTGTGTACTAAATTTCACTTTTAATCTTCTTTCTACATCCAAACTTACATCTAACTCTTCAATTTGTTTTTTATTTTACCGAAATCAATGTGTTATCCAAGATCTTCTTCTTTCGAAGATGATTGGTACCGCTAAACAACTTTAAGACCTTTGTTCTCTTGATCCTTCTCTTATATCTAATCAATTTCCAACTTCTTGTACTTCTTCACAACCTTTTTTGTATCAAATTTCACTTTCAATGTTACTTCTTCTTTTCCCAATGTAACAGATCCCTAGCACAAAAGATTTGGCCATGCCTCCTTGTCCAAAATCAAGCTAATAACTACTATTCCATCAATAAATGATCATCTTACTATTTCTTATAATATTTATAATTATGTAAAACACAAAGGTTTACCTTTTCCTGTTAGTAATACTACTATCAAGTCTAGTTTTACTTTCTTACCATTGTTGACTCTTACAGTAGACATACACAGTTATATTTGATGAAAGATAAAGCTCAAGCTAGACCATTACTTCAAAACTTTATTACCTTTATTCAAACTCAACTCTCCAAAATCATTAAAATCATTCGCACTGAAAATAATGGTTAGAAATTTAATATGCCTTATTATTATTCTTCTAAAGGTATTCTTCACCTAACATCATGTGTTCAAACTCCTCAACAAAATAGTTTAATTGAAAGAAAATATCAACATATTCTTCATGTTGCTCGAACCTTCTCTTTTCAAGTTAATCTTCCTTTATGTTTCTAATCTGAATTTGTTAGTCATGATGTCTACTTGATCAATAGATTGCCTACCCCTTTACTTTAGAATAAATCTCCACATGAAATTCTTTTTCACACTATTCCTACTTTTGACAATCTAAAGACATTTGGATGTTTATGTTTTGCTTTAATATTGTCTCACAATAGATCAAAGTTTTCTCCTAGATCTATTAAATGTATTTTCTTAGGCTATCCATTAGGCTCTAAAGGTTACAAGATTTTTGATTTAAACAAAAAAGAAATTGTAATATCTAGGTATGTTGTCTTTTATGAACCATTCTTTCCTTAGCAATCCATTCTTTCTCAACCATCAATTTTTATTTTTCCCTCTCTTACCACATCTCCCTGACATTAATCTAGAAACCTTATCGATTCCATAATCACATCCTTATATTACTTCACCATCACCCTCACCACCCCTTTCACCAATTTCTTTACCTCAACCACCATCATCTCTACCTCCATCTCACCCACTAATTCTTCATCCACTAGCCATCCCTACCAAGAGAGCAATAAGAGACAAACAAATTCCTTCATACCTTGAAGATTATGTCTGCCAATTATCTCTTGTCATCACTAGTCCACACACCTTGGCTTTTGTTTTCTCATATGATCATCTTTCACCTGGTCATAAGTTATTTGCATCCAACATTACTTCCACTCTAGAATCCTTGTTGGTAAGAAGTTATGAAAGCAGAACTCGAGGCTCTCTAGAATAATAATACTTGGGAATTAACTTCACTTCCGCTTACAAAATGACCCATAGGCTATAAATGGATCTTTAGAATGAAGTATAATCAGGATGGTTCTGTGGAGAGATATAAAGTCAGGCTTGTGGCAAAAGGTTTTACATAGCAGGATGGAATTGATTACTTAAATACTTTTCTCCCTGTGGTAAAGCTCATTATTGTTAGAACCTTGTTGGCTGTCTTTTCTATTCAAGGCTAACATCTCCATTAAGTTGACATTTATCATGCTTTCCTTCATGGTGATTTGCATGAGGAAGTCTACATGATACCTCCTCTTGGTCTTCAATGTTCCTCTACTCAAGTTTGTAGACTTACAAAATCCTTATATGGTCTCAAACAAGCTAACAGATAGTGGAATCAAAAGTTCAGTAGTGCCTTATTTTCTCAAGGTTTTCATGTGTCCAATTCATATCATTCTCTATTTCTCATAATATAGAGTCCTAAATTTCTTGCACTTTTAATTTATGTTGATGATGTATTGATTGCAAGATCTAGATGAGATTGCTTCTATTAATGATTTCTTAAATCAACAATTCAAGATCAAGGACCTTGGCATTCTCAAGTATTTTTTGGGTCTTGAAAATGCATAATCTTCTTAAGAAATCAATCTTTCTCATACAAAATATACATTGGACTTACTTAATGACACTGGCTTCACAGGATATAAACTTGCTCCTACTCCAATGGTCCAGAATCTGAAACTCACAGTCCAAGATTCTTCTGACCTTGTTGATTCTACTCACTTTAAGAGATTAATTGGGAAATTGCTCTGCCTTACTGCTATGAGACTAGACATCTCTTTTGTAGTCAATCAGTTATCCTAATTTCTTGAACATCCAACTCAAAAACATCTTAAATAGCTTATCGAATCCCTAAGTATTTGAAAACTGCGGTAGGTTAAAGTCTTTTCTTCTTCACAGCTCAAAGCTTCAGCTTTAAACTTTTTCTTATTCAAATTGGGCATCCTATCTCGATTTCAGAAAATCTATCATAACTTTTATGTCTTTCTAGGCACTTTTTTAATTTTCTGGAAATTAAAGAAGTAGCTAACTATATCTCGTTCTTCCTTGGAAGCTGAATACAGAGCCATGGCTTCTGTTACCTGTCAAATTCAGTGTTACTTTATCTTTTATAAGATCTTTGCATTCCTCATCCCTAACCAGCTCTTCTTTTCTATGATAACAAGTCTGTCATTCATATTGTTGAGAATCCTATGTGTCATGAGAGAACAAAATACGTTAAGATTGATTATCACTTGATTAGGACTAAGCTACAACAAAAAGTTCTTCATCTTCTTCTTGTCAAGTCTTCAGCTTGCTGACTGTTTTACTAAGCCTTTATCTACTTTTTCTTTTCAGCAGGCTATTCCCAAACTAGGCATACACAATATGTATGCACCAGTTTGAGGGGGCTATTAGCATTATACAACACGTTTTATTTATAGCTTTTAATCAACACGTTTTATAATCTTTTCTCTCTCCTATTCCTATTGGTTGCTGCTAGTTATAGCTTCTTTTCTCTCGTGTGTGTATATATAAACTTCAACTTCATTTTTTCAAGTAATAAGAATCATTAGAAACTTTTCTAAATTGCTTTTAACTTGATAAATAAGATTACAAACAAGTGAAAGATAAAAGAAGAGAATGTAGAGAGAAATTTTTTTAAGCGAGTAGTAAAGAACATTAGTCTTAAAAGTTCTTCCAAGAATCAAAATTAACAACATCTAAGAAAATAAATAACTAAATAAATCATAAAAAAAAGGAGAGAGTATTGGCTCAAAAGTATTGTTGGTGTAAGCATGTAATCATTCATATTTTATTATTTCTGTAGCCTCTAACAAACTCGTAAAACCTTATATCGACCATTAAACCTATCTTGAATTAACCACTATTCTTTTCTTGATTTTAGTTACTTGCTTGACTTTGATTTGAAAAAGGGAAAAAAATAAGAATAAAATAGAGAAAGAAGTTGGGTTGAGCCTCCATTATCTTTTAGTTAATTCTTTTTTTAATTTCTAGGAGAGCCAATGTATTATAGACTACACACAACAAAGGGTAACTATTCCTACTATGGAGGAGATAACTCGAACCTAAAATTTCTCACTTCTATAAGTAAGCACTTTTGCATTTGAATTAGACTTCAAATTAATTTTTTTGAGTTCAATTTAGTAAAAAGAGAGAAACATGAGAAGAGGGAGAAGGAAACAAGAAGAGTAATAAAATAATATACATCTTTTATCTTTTATTTATTAATAGAACAACTATAAATCACACACTCCATGTTCTAAGTGATTCAAAAGTAATAAATTTTATGCTAAAATAGTTTTAAAAGGTTAGAAGGACTTATCTGGTTCTGCTTAAAAAGTTCAGTGGCCAAATCGAAATTTATCAAAAATAATAATAACACACGTGCTTCTGGATTTATCTTCGCTTAAATACGACAGCACATACGCAAGCCCAACGAAGGATGAAGACATCCGAACAATTACTGACCGAGCACTTTAGCATGAGGTTCACATCCAACGCGTAAAATGCGCCACCTCTTATCCTACGCCTCCGTCATAATTAAAAGTAATTATTTAATCACTTAAGCCGGCTCAAAATTTCCATTTCTTGTTTTAGTTCAAAAAGAAAAAGAATCATATCCAAATATTTTCTCAACGTCTCCAATTCGCTGAAAGGTAAAGATTTTTGAATCTTTTTCAAAGAAGTTCCAATTGGGTCTGCTTGATCGTCGGTAATTCTTTCTTTATGTTAAAAATTTTTAGTGATGATTAACACAGGAAATTATGCAAAGCACTTTCTTACCAGCGTTTATTTACTTCTATAATGTTAATTACTTTTCTTTTTTGTTTGTTTTGCTTCTTTTATTGATAGTTTGGTGTTAATGTAATTCTAGGTGGTTGAATTTGCAAGTTTTCGAACTTGTTTCTTGTGCCTTTGTCCTGTTTAGCTGGTTTCTTTGTGACTTTTTGCTGAATTTTGATGTGGGTTGTCTTAATTGGTGATGAAGTTTGAAGTTTATGTGGTGTCTTTGATTTTGTTTCATTTTTCTTGATCCTGGAATTTGATCATAGTGTCTCGAGATTCACTGGAAGCTATTTCTTGGAACCAAAGAAAAAGTTCATCTGAACTTCTTGTTCTTTCTCTTCATATAAGGCTGACAAAGTTAGGTCATCATTGTAGTAGTATACTATGTGACTTTGCTTACCTGAGTCTAAGAATCTCAGAGTTCTACTTTTTTCATTTTAGTTTAGAAGTCTCTGGATACTGGTTATGGAGGGGCAGTTGCTCTTTATCAAAATACTGCAATTCCAGTTTATGATTTTGCCTTCTGCGGCTCCCCAGTTTGGATGCTTTCATTTGTCTGGCTTAGCAGTTATTTTGATATTTATCATATGCTACCTTTCATACGCCTTAGGAACTTAGTTAAAGAGGGAACTGGACTTTTCATCAAGCCTTGATTAACATTACTTTCAAACATTTTCCCGATCAAGAATTTCATATTTCAGTTGATGACATGTTTTTGACATGCATTATAGTCTTTTCAGTGGCATGTAAACATTTCTTATACTTGTATAATTCTTTTTCTTTTTCTTTTGTTAGCTTTATGATATTCATACTCCTCAAAATGTTCATAGTGCACACCTCATGGTTAGAAAAAGCTTGACCCTTTTTTTCCCTTTGTCTGTAGCACATGGAAAACACCGACAGCCTACTCAAAATAACAGTTATATGGAGGGGGAACAAGTATATTGTAGAAATGAACCCTGATGCATCTGTCAAGAACTTAGGGGATGAACTACAGAAGTTGACTAATGTCAAGCCAGATACGATGCGACTAATTGTGCCAAAAATTTCTTACAAAGGCTCCCAACTACTTTCTCCTTTCTCAAATGAACACTCACAGCTAAGTTTGCAAAAAGCTTCCATTATTGAGGTAAGATAGCTCATAAGAGATACTCTTACTAGTTTTAAACTCTTATTTATTGGGGCATGAAAGAAATCTTCTGTGAATATTGTACGTTTCTCTCCTTTTTAAGTTTAAATATGACAATATAACCATCCCAAATTAATAGAAATGTTTAGTACCATATACGTCTGGTCTTATACAATTTGAGTATCATGGTCGAATTTTTTTCTTTCTTCTGTTTATATTAGTGAGTGTCTGCATATCATATGCTAAAAAATCAAACTACCACTTTTGGCCATTTCCATCTTGTTTTGACTGCAACTGCTTGGTGGCCAGATCACTAATGGCCATTGTTATATGAACTTGAATTTTTGTTACTTACTAGAGTTTCTAGCTGACTTTGATAATGTGCTTGGAATATTATTATAGAATAGAGGCATGCTTCTGTCATCCCAATTTGTGTATAACTACTATCCCTCAAAGGGATGCTTGGAATGTGCTGAAGTAGTAAAAGCTGGATTAAATATTTAAAGCGGTTACTCGGAACTGATTTTTCCCCTTTTGCATGTTATAATAAGCTATTCCTCATCAATGCTCTTTTTTCTGCCACTTCCTACCATGCCTAAATTATCATCATCGTCTATCATGCTTAAACTATCATCATCTTTTCCAATGCCACTAATCCATATTCTTCTTCTATTTCAGGGTAAGTCTATTAGAATGATGGGAGTGTCTGAAGATGAGGTTGATAAAGTTCTACAAAATGCTAAAGTTGACTTGAGAATTGCTGGATTTGATGAAGAGGAAAAGAGAATGAGGCAGCGAACAACATATAGATTCCAAGCTTCGCCTAAACTACCGCAAGGACCTTATATCTTTTGTGATTTTCGCACGCTTCAAATTCCTGGGATGGAGGTGCTTTAAATTTGCATATATCATTTCTTTATGGCGTTGATAGTTAGGAGAGAGAGATTTTAAATATATGCTTTACTTACTAGCGAGCCAATTCCTTTTTGCCTTGCATATCTAAGAAAGTAGAAAATTTTGATCATGTAGGGCATATAAATGAGACGCCATATTGGTAAAAGATTTCATGTTTGGAACATAGAAGGGGTAGAATATGATCTTTCTGAGTGCTTGAGGATATTGCTAAATATAAATCTTCATAAAAATTTGAACTGCAGAAATGATAATTAATTATAATAATGTGGCAGGTCCTTGAAAGGCAGTGTTTGTCTATTGGGGTAAATGGGCCATCTTCTTTTTCGACCATGGCTTCGCTAACTTGAGTGTGTTTTCTAGTGGTTAATAGACTGCCAGTATCTAGTGATTGTTATTAACTTCCCTCTCTTTATTCCAGTGAGATGGAAGGCCATCCCAAAAAGTTGCCTGCTTTCATAATTATGCACGCAAAAATTGGCTGTAGAGCATATGTCAATTACATTCTATTCAGTAATAGAAGACTACTCTATTCATTATTAGGCATACTTATAAGAATCAAGATAAAAATGTAATTACAAGTGATAGGGCTTACTTTTTCACTCCATAAAATACTAAAATTAGTAGACTTGTAATATTTTATATTAATATAGGTGTTCAGGGATGTTATTATGTACATACCTTTATACAATATGGTAAAAAATATATATAATTTTGCTGGTCTACAGTTGAAACCCCCAGCTTCAGAGGCATTAAAAAGGATGCATATGCTTGCTGCAGATCCTGGAATTGTTGCAATAATGAACAAGGTATTGTTGGATGCATCTCTTCCAGATTAATAATCATTGCCCAAATTTTGGTTCTAATGTGTTTACTTTGAATTTCTTAGCATCGTTGGCGTGTTGGAATTATGACTGAGATGGCCCCAGTTGGCTATGTTGGTGTGAGTCCCAAGTGTATTCTAGGATTGAACAAGGTAATGACCTGGCAAAGTATAAGGCATAGATTATTCAGTCACTTGACTGCTGTTCTTTTGAGCTTTGCTTGTTTTTTTTTCCATATAATTTTTCCTCTCCTTTTATTTCTGTTGACTGTTGTTTGGTATTGCAGAATCATGGGGAGGAGATATCTTTGCGTCTTCGAACTGATGACCTCAAGGGCTTCAGGAAATATGAAAGCATCAAAAAAACACTTCTGCACGAACTTGTAAGCTCTAGAAGTAACAAAATTTTGTTGTTTGTTTAGGATCCTTCAACAGTTGCTACAGCTAATTATCAGTCGATTAACTTTTGAGCAAGTGCATTTGTCGTTGCTTCATTTCAGGCTCACATGGTATATTCAGAACATGATGCCAATTTCTATGCTCTAGATAAACAGGTAAAATGTGCTTTACATTCACTTCTTAAATGTTTGACAGTATGATCATTGCTTTAAGTTCACTAGTACAGTTCAATGAAGCTTGTCTAAAATTAGTGTATTCTTGTCAGCTGAATCAAGAAGCTGTTAGTTTCAATTGGACTAAGTCAGGGGGACATACCTTGAGTGGAATTAGGCATCTGGATGATTATGAAGAATCAAATTCTTCAGACAACAGAAGTTTCTCCCTCAAACTTGGGGGAAATGCTTCAGATCAGCTGGCAAGTGCCCGTGCATCTTCAGTGACTGCTGCTTATCAACGTTTAGCTTATAACAATTCAGGAGTACATGATGAACCTGATCCAGATGACTTGGTAGCAGAGCAGAGGAACTTGGGAGATGGAAACATCCATAAGGTTTATAATGAACCCGATCCTGATGAATCACAAGTGGACATAGTTGTGCAGGCAGAGCCTGATCCTGATGATGATTTAAACTCACAGGCAGTATCTGGTGTTAGAACTGATCAAGGCATGATCATTGATGAATCTGATTTAAACTCACAGTCAATATCTGGTGTTAGAATTGATGGAGGCATGATCTTTGATGAACCTGACCCAGATGAGTCAGAAGCAAAACAGAGCAGCTCAGGAGATGGAAACATCCATGAACAAGATCAGAATAAGGCTTATAGAGAACCCGATCCTGATGAATCTCAAGTGAATAGACTTGTGCAGGAAGAGCCTGATCCTGTTGACGCACTGGTGTCCTCACAGGCATCCAGTATGGCAATTGATGAACCAGATCCTGATGACCAAGAGTTGCAGAGAATCCAAGATCCTGTTACTGTTGTTTGTGGTCGGCTGCAGAAGGCTGTTGAGACATTGAGAGCTGAAGTTAATCCCACAGAAGCAATTGCTGCCTTTCAAACTCTTTTCAAAATAATTAGGTATACTTATCCAACTTCATTTTCCTCTATTAATTATTTTCTGTACATTTATTTACATACCAACTTCTTCAGCATTGCTCCCCATCTTGATAAGATGGTTGATGCTTTTACTCAGTTTTTTTCTTTCTAATTATCTTGCTTGTAGACAATATTAAAATATGTAATCATGTCTAATTGCTGTCAGGAATGTGATTGAACACCCAAATGAAATGAAATTCAAGAGACTCCGAAAGGTAGGCACTTTGAGCCTTGAGGAATTTCTCCAATGACTTTTTGAAAACTTTCTTCAATTCCTTTGCAGTTCAGTTCCTTGTATAATTCTTTATTGCCAATTGATATGCATGCAGGCTAATCCTATAATCCAGAAGAATGTTGCCAATCACAGAGGTTTGCATCTTTTCTCTGATCTGTTCGGTTAAATGCTCAATGGGGTATCACATATTAGAAGAGGTTATTCTGCTTGCTAGTTATCAGGTCTAGTTAATTGGGTACTTGGAAACTCGTGTTGAATTGTTGATTTTTATTAAGTCGAAGTAATTTGCATTGAAGAGAGTTAGCTTGGTGAAATGTGAGCAATGGTACTAATCTCAAGTATAATTTAATAATATTCAACTAAATGAGCAATTATGCACATAGGCTGCAGGTTATTGTGGACATAGTATTATTAAAAATTAAATTAACAATACTATAAAAATAAAACACTTTTCTTCAACTTGGACATCAAATGGCTTGACATGTCCTCGTTCTAGCATGCAACTAGAACAGTAGTGGGATAGGTACCTAAGCAACTAAAATCATCTATCAAGAAGAGTTGAGGGTAAAATCATGTAATGTGCTTGCTATGAGTGGGACATTTATCTAACACTGGCTGCCTATTGTGTGTTTTTAGCTGCAATGGAAATTCTTCTTGTGGCTGGATTCAGTGAAGATGTTGTTTTCGATGCAACTGGGAAACCGGAAACTTATTTAGTATTGAAGCGGAATGATCCAGGCCTGTTGTGGCTTGTTAAATCATCCCTTGAAACATATGTAGCCTGCTAGTTATGGGAGTTTCAGCATATTGAAAATGAGTTGAAGATAAAAAAAAAAAAGGAAAAGGAATTCCAGACCTGTAAAAAGAAAAAAAAAATTCACAACTGTAAAGTTTGTTGTGTGCCATATATATAGGTCACCAATTGCTTGTAAAATATCAAATATGATTGTGGCCTTGATGCAGCATTGCATTAAAACAACAGTTGTAATTAAAGGTGATATGTTGGAAAACTTGGGTGCTAGAATTGCTTGATTATTGTTCAGCAAAGGGTTGTTCTAACACCAGAAAATCAAATGGCACCCTTGACAATTGCAAGTGAAATTCTGAACTTGATATTGCAGGAGTCCTGACAAATATTTGATGTTGGAAAATACAGTCATAATCTCACAAATGGAAAAATTATACACGAATGCCGAAATCAGAGTGCCAATGAATGGTATAAGAGAAGCTATCAAATACATTTTAGAAATCTGTTTGTGAATTCATCTTCATTTGTGTCCTGATGGTATTTCGCAACCAATTTTTCTTATGTTTCAGATTATAAAGCTTAAATTCACTCTTTACTCTTAAATCATAAGGCATGGCAACTGGATTAGTTTGAGTGTGTCTAATGTTAAGTGTAATGTATTTAAGAAGAAACTGGTAACTGTTAAGCATCAATAAATGTCGCCTGCAAAGAGGCCCTGTAAGCACCCAAAGGCTTTAATCCTTGCTAACGAGTTAGCTTGAGAGGCGGAACGGTCCAATATCTGTGTATGTAGAGGCAAATTTATTGAGCAAATCTTCCTAGTTTGTTGTCTACGCCGAGGGTAAAATTTCGTCAGAAAGAAAAGGAGGGTAAGCTACGTAGAAAGAAATGGCCAAAAGATCAGAACACCAGGGGTTCCATTGTTTAACGAATTTGCCATTTTGGGCATTCACAATTATCAACCATCCCACACTTGCAAGCAGCAAAAGCTACAAGTTTAGGAGTCATGACAACAGCTCTCTACTCTTGCATTCGATTAACACTCCTGTATAACAGTAGGCAAGACAGTATTGCAAACGTCATATCACAAAGCCAAAAGGAAAAAGAAAAAAAGAAAGAGAGAAAAGGGAGAGTTGGTGGGGAGACAGAAAGGGAGGGGTACCATTTTCAGTTTGTAACTTCTGGAAACTTGTGAACTCATTTAACCTATGGGGAACATTGATCTCATTGGGTGAATGCTATACGTTCATGAATCCATTGAAATATCCCCACCATTTGGGTTTGGTGGATTGGCAACAAAGGGGTTCTCATTTGCACTATTTTGAGGTTGGCCAGCTCCAAACTGGAACTCGTGCGGAGGAATGCCCAGAGGACGGGAAAAGATTGAGGTAGCACTGATACTGTTAAAAGCCGGAGCAGGAACTGGATCATTAACCTTTGGAAAGCCAAAGCTAAAGGATGGTACGCCTGCAGGTGGAAGAACTGGCAGGGCAAGGTTGTTACAATCAGCTGACCCAAAAATCTTTTGCTCATACTCCTGCAACTGCTGGTACACAGCTGGAATTCACAAACAAATGAGGAAGTTCATATGGGGTAAGTGGTAGCTGAAAACATAACTACCTCAAAATGCAGAAGCCAATATCTTAGAAACTGAGTGCTACATATATGACATTCAAGGACAACATAGTTAGATATTTGCTTAGAATAAATCCAACAACATACAGGGGCAAAGCCACACTGTGGCTAAGGAGGGCACTAGCCGTCTCTCATGAAAATATTATATAATACTATTAAAATGATGTCAAATTTGAGTTTGCACCCTTAAAAAACTAGCAATTGCCCTCCCTTTCATGGAAAGAATTACATAATATCAAATAAACAATGTAGAACTTTAATTTTGGGCTCCTTACTTTTGACTACTGTTGCCCGAGGACATATAAGGAGGGTCTAGTTTCAGATAATAATCTTTTCCTGGTGAAAAGGTCCCACTAAAAGGGAGAAGGAAGGCCCACTAAAGCTGAACATAGAACTATAATGCAGTTTAATAGTTCTAATACATCCAGAAACACTACTCACTCTTCACATTTAGCATTCTAGAGTTCTATATGCCTACTGGAGCTCAAAAAGTACTAAAAAGTTAAATTTTAGTACTAAAAGTAATTCAATTTAAGTCCACGTGCGATTTAATCAAATGTTCTTTCCTGTGAATGTGACAAGTAGATCTGCACTGAGATGTGTGTACCTTGGTTTAGATCAACAGCTGGTCTCCGCTCCTTCACCCACTGGTAACTTTGTGCAAGCCTCCATCCTTTGGACTTCATCAAGTAAGCTATGACAATAGCCGGAGACCTGACAAAATAAACATGGTTATCATTCCCCTGAACAACAAATTTAAATAAATCAATAATCTCGAGAACATATGCTGCAGAAGACTACTGGCGTAATTATGACAAAGCTTTGAGATCAGATGCCGGCGGTCCCTCTTTTATGCACATTTTTCTACTTGATGAAGAAAATAAATGGAGGGGAAAAAGGGAAGAAGAATGTATGTTGCAGCCACAAGCTACCTATTTTTTCCAGACATGCAGTGCACAAGAACACGGGCCTTGTCCTTTTCACATTTCTCTACAAAAAGAAATATGCACCACGTTACACTCAAAGCTTCATGAGAAAGTCAATATGCAAATATGCTAGTTAACTAATGAAATTAATGCAATTCATCAAATTCAAAACCACATTAGATTGTGAGCAAATTATTCAAATTAATTGTTTCTCTATAAAATCTCTTCTAATCACAAGCAACATTAATTCACATACAATGGCTTTAATCTTATCAAATACAGGTTGGTTTCTGCTGATAATACTTCCCAATAAAAGTTATAAGAAATAAAATATTGCACTGATCAATTTTCTGCAGATAAAAACCAACTTGACTATTTTGTTATCAATTTTACAGAAAAGGTGATTGATCAATAGCATGTAAACCTAAAGAAAATCGCTGCATTATGAACATATTGATCCACAAGATGTGCCAGCAAGCGGCTATTTGAGCAAAAGAAGATAATTAATATAACAGACTATCTGAAACAAACATACAGCGAAGGTATTAACATAGAAGTTGGAAAATTCTTGTGCCAGTAAAAGGAAATGAGCAAAATCACAATAGAATCGAACAGCTAATTTCTGGACCCTTTTGGAAGCATATGTAAACAAAGATATGATAAAGTTGAGGAAGTGCATATTGTTATATCCACTGTTAAGTGGAGTTCCATGACATGTACTGAAGTCGCGTGAGCAGTTGAAGGAAACATGTAAAGTAACTAATAAATATTCATGATTAATCATAGAAGACTCACCTAAAAACTGAATGGCATCATCAAATTGTAAGCTTTTGTCATCTTGGAGGCAGTGATAGGTGAATGAATTCTTGTAGAGATTTTGGCAAGCCGGTACTGTCTACATTCAGACAAAAGAATAAATATAAGAACATGCCAGAATTCTTGTCATTTCTGTTCTAACATAACTACTGTATCACATGAATATAAATTATAAACAAACTTGATACTGATAATCCAAAACTGTATAAAATTGGTAGAAGAATTTAACAGAAACCTATTAAATAAAGAAAAAATAGCATATACAAGGTGGCAGGGGAACCAAAAATCTATAATAGTGTTCTCTTTTTACCCCTCCCTGAATGCTCATTTCAGTAAGATTTAGTCCTTAAGATCTACTGCGAAGAAATCAACATTTATTCTTATCAATAAAACTGAAGCAAGGAATTTGGTAGTTTGATCCCTCAGTTTGCACCATAATTATATACCAAATTAGATCACTGAAATTATTCTCCAGGTTAGCAGGTTTAACTGCCAATAACTCCATTCCATTCGGCATGTAAATCCTCATAAAATTACTTTAAAAGATAAAATAAAGCAAGAGATTTTAGGGTCTTTTTTATGGAGGAAGCCAAACTTCCAATTATATCCACCATAAAAACTATTCAAAAAGAGAAGAGCAAGTTTCAGAATATCAACTCCTATAACCCTGTAGAATAACCAAATTCTAAGCCAGTTCCCTTTCAATATCTTATCATATGGTGAACAATAGCAGTTCCTATGTTATCAATAAACCCTTACAACCACAGATAGATTGGGCAACTAATCAATAGCTTTCATGGTCCAAGAAATAGTTGATTGCCACGAGATTCTCCCATAGATTTTTTGTTCTTTAACCACCTTCGATTCCATATAACATGTGCATCCTTATATCTCTGCCTTCTTCACAAAAGCACTAGAATAACAATGCTCAACTTCCAACTCTCTCCTACGGAGATTGATACAATCCAAGCAAAAGTACCAATTCCCAAAGAAAAACTAATGACCAAGGTTTTCAGTTTTCATTATTCATTTCCTTTGCCCTAGTCACTTCACTGATGCTAAATCACTAACAATTTAATAGTCCATAATAAACTTAAAGCGCACCAAACATAACCTCACTAACAAACCACTAAAATTAACAACAGAAGCATAAGAAAATTAAAAATCATGAATCGATTTGAGTTAAGATCTTTATACATTGAGAATACAAGAAATCCCCTGGGTTCTGAGAAGCTCAGAGCGAGAGGCGTTGTCATAGCTACCCAGATAGAGAAACTCAGGCAGGATCTCAGATGGAAAAGCACTGACATGAAGCGCAGATTTCTCAGCCGATTCCGGCATCCGGTGTCCGCAAATTCCGCAAACTTCGCCTTCCTCGTATTTGTGATAGTGCCCACAAACCCCACATGGGTTTTCTCTCTCTCTCTTCCGCATTAGGCCTGATCAAAGTAACAATCTTTCCTGATCAAATCGACAAATGAAACAAAACCCAATATGGAATTGCCAATTCAGGTACTGGATATTTATATAAACACAGCAAACTGAAGATGTTTAAAGAATTTCACTGGTGATGCAGCAGCAGTAGGAGGGGTTTTTAATGAATATAAGAAGATAGTGGGTCGTTTATTGGGAAGAGTCGTTATATATGTCGGTTATTTGGGACAGGGCAAGTGGGCATGTAAGAAAGAGAGAAGAAATCTGATTGTTATTGTGCTATTATTATCTGAGAATCTATCAGAAACAGAAATTGACACTGAGATTGGATTTTTGATAGTTTTGATGGGTATATGGGATCCCATTAAATTTAATATCACTAGTTTTCTTTTTCTTTTCGGATTTGGCTTTGCTGATCCTTAAGATTGTTTCTTCTTTTTTCTTTTTCTTTTTGCCTTACCTAATACGATTAATTCGATTTCCAGTCCTAGTCGATTTCAGTCCCAAGGAATCGCTAATTCAATGATAACAGCGATATTCTATAACAATAGAACGATACCAACTATTAATATCAGTGGATGGTAATAAGACGGATACAAAATGAAAAATTATTACTTATTCATATTTTAGTATGAGATCGCTAGCCCGACAGTATTCACTATAATAATAATAATTATTATAAACTAATGTCTTAATATTTTTTGATTTTTTTTACTTGCCTATTTGAATTATTTTTTTATTTAATTTATTTACACATAAAATTATCAGTAAGCACAATTTAGAAAAATCTAGAAATTTAAAATTTTTAGAATCATCCTAAATGTCTGGCATTTTAAAACTTTTAATAAAAAAATTTGTTCCGAACTTTACCAATTACGGACAATGAAAATTTATAAATTTTTTATTTTAAATAATTAAAAATATTTTTTGATAATTAAATATTTTTTCAATTTAAATTAATTGGATTGAAGTTAATTTAAAATATATACAATAAAAAATAAAAATTGCTACAATTACATTAGAGAAGTTTTAAAATATATACTTGTATTTAATAACTACGTATTAGATAGGAGGGTCAAAATAGTTCATGATACGCGAACCCGATTTGTCATACACGAAAAAAATACAGGTTACAGGTGAGTCTTAGTAGGTCTGGATCAGTAAACGGATTGACCCGTTTATAACACGGTTCGAAATGAGTGGTATAACGGGTTGACTCGCGAACCCGTTGTAACCCGTTTAATTTTTCCTATCATGTTTGATCATTTCAACCCGACCCAATCCATTTACAACCTATAAATTAAAAAAGATAAAAATAACCATATATAAAAGTGAAAGTAAATAAAAATAAAATGGCTAAAAAGTAAAATATAACAAATAAGATCTAATTAGTATAACGATCCTAACAAAATTTTCTACTTCTTTATTTTTGTGCCACTCCTCGCACAAAAGAAAACAAAATCCTAACAAAATAATTTGGTACTATTTATATGAATTTTGAAGATGCCCTTTGTAATAGCTGGAAATTTTATTTATGATTTGATACTGTCTTTTATTGATTTAAAAAAATATAATTTCTTTGTATGTTAAATACATTAAATCTTATGCCATTTGTATAACAGGTTAAGCGGATCGTGTCAAGTTTATAACCCATACACGATCCATTTAAATAAACGTGTTATGCTTGTCGTGTTCATGTCTTCGGTTAAAGATTCGTGTCGTGTTAGGATGGAGATAAATTGACACGATTACTAAAATGGCCATGTTCGTATTGACCCTAATCGTGTCACCTGAATAGATCAACCCGGCACGAACACGATCCACGAACACGTTTTGACACTCCTAATATTAGAGAAGTTTATTTCTAATGCATCAAGCTAATAAAATAAATTAAATATTAAATAAATATATATATTTAATAATCACAATCTACCAAATTGAATACCGAAATATTCAATTATCCTCCAACATTTTATATGATCCTCTAACATAGTTGTTTTATTAAAAAAATTAATAAGAATTATCTTCTATTAATTAATTAAAAAACACATTGGTAGTAAGAACTTTTTTTATGTTATATTAGCATTAGATTATCATCAGTTATTAATGAATACCTGAATACTATCAGAATAATTTTTTTCATTATTAAAGCTTAAAAAAATTAGGTTATATTTTTTTAATTAATAATGTTAATAGTGTCAACTTGAGATTTTGCTTTAAAATTGAGATAAAATTTCTTTACAATAAATTGAGATGAAATTCGAAAATAATTAAAATTGTAATAAAATATAAACATAGTGTTTTATTTTAGATTTGGGCTAATGAGCTTATGTTTTATTAGAATAGAATTCTTGAATTTGTATATGGTAAGACTTTTTATATTTAGTTTTAAGTTTGAGTTTAAGATTTAGACTTATTTATTATAAAAATAATTATATTAAATAAATTAATAACATTTTAAATTGATTCTAGTTTCAGTTCTTCGATTTTGGAACAATACAAAATGGTTTGATACAATTCTCGGTATAAATAACTGATGAGATTTAGAACCGTACCAAAAAAAAATTTCAGTACAACCCGATTTAGAAAAGATCAAATAATCAATAGATAGTTTTAGTTATGAATACTTTCAGTTCAATTTTTCAAGAACGGTTCAAAATTTTCAAGTCTCGTATTCAGCCCTACTCATTGTTATTTATAAGTTCCCTATTTCTTTTTTCCACTTCTTTTATCTTCTTTTTACTTTTTATTAAATATTCTTTTAACACATAAAGGGCAGATGGATCAATCACAGAAATCTGTCGCCGCAAATTATGCCGAACAACAGTCTTGCTTGATAGACACTGCCATAAAAAAAATTTCATCTTTTGGAGGTAAACTCAAATTTCGTACATATTTTCACTCAGTAGATGTCATGCACTTAGAATTTAAATTGGAAGTAGATATGTAATTCCATAGCTAAAAAAATATCTAGACTTACTTGGTACTTGCCATTACAAGTAAAATGCCAAATCAAAAAATTTGAAACACCTGTACAACTGACAGACATAGAAAAGATCATAGCAGCATCATCAGATGAAAAATATTCCTGCACTAATGAAGAATTCCAGTGAGTACCACTCTCATCCAAAAGTTGTCTAACACATAAAAGTCCATAATTAGGACCCAATCTTAAATGAGATTTGTATGGATATATAGATGGAATTCAAGGATCATTGAAATAGCCCACTCGATCACTTATACCAATTATCCATCGTAACTTTTAGACCAAGATATGTCTTCCTTCTATAATACTCCTCCAAGCCCAGCTTGGGTTTACACCCACCAAAGCATGAAGAAATGAAAAGTGTGGACAATAGCAACCTTTAAAAAATTTTACAAACAAATTGTCCTCTAAATTACAAAGATGCCAACCTTGCTTAGCTAGTAATGCAAGATTAAAAGCAAACATATCACAAAAGCCTAACCATCACAGAACTTTCTATCACATAATTTTTTCCATTACACTTAATGAATACCTCTATGTCTCTTACTTGTTGTCCATAAATATATTGCCATCATACGATTAAGTTCATTACATAATCCAATTGGTAAGCAAAAACATGACATTAAATATACTTGCAGCGCTACAGCAACAGACTTAAGTAGAATTTCCTTACAATGAGGAGAAAAAAGACGATCCTTCCATCCCAATAAAATACTGGCTAATTTTTTCTTTATAGCACTGAAAGTCTCCTTTTTAAACTGATGCACCATTAAAGATAAACCCAAATACCGATCTTGAGTTTCAATATTTTGAATTCCTAACATGCTGCCATATTGTAATCTTTAAGCCATATGAGTGTCTTTACTAAAGAAAACAAATGATTTTTCCAAATTAATTTGTTGACCATTTACGCAATAATATTGGCAGAATAAGTATACAATTGTAGCATAATCTACATCTGAAGCACAAGAAAATAAGAGAGAATCATCAACAAATAGTAAATGTGAGACACTGGGACTATACTAGTTAATTCTTACTCCAATAATGTCACCTCTTTGCTCTGTAGTTGATACCATATGTGAGAAACCCTCTACACAAATTAGAAAGAGAAAAGGTGGTAACAGATCACCTTGCCATTGGCCATAGAAAGGCACAATAAGATCAGTTTCTATTCTATTGACTAGAATAAAATATGTTATAGATGTCACATATTGATATGTTATATATGTCACATATTCCATAGCCCACCTTATCTAATAACTGTGAAAATCAAGTTTCCAGAGCATATGTTTCAAGAATCGCCAGTCAACACGATCATAAGGCTTTACTTAAATAAAGTTTTAAGTCCATATCTCGTCGAATCCCATGAGCTATAGTTTTCATTGAGTGCATTATCTCTTGGGCCATGAGAATTTTATTACTAATTAAGTGATCTTAAATAAATACACCTTGAGAGCAATGAATAATCTTTAACATTAACTTTTTCTAGTCAAGCAATTAATACCTTAGAGATGATCTTATAAAATACAGTGCATAAACTAATCGGACGCAATTGTTGAACTCTAAAGACTGAAGCAACTTTAGAAATCATTACCACTATTACACGATTAAAATTCTTTAACGGTTTCCCAATCTTAAATAAGCTTCAAACAACCTATATAACATCTGATCCAATGACAGGCCAATAGTAATGGAAAAATTTTCTGTCAGACCATCATCTCTTGAGGACTTTGATAGACTAATAAAGAAGGCAATATCTTGTATTTCTTGATCACATACAAACTTGATTAGAGCAGCATTCATTCTTTGGTTAACTTGAGGTTATAGCTCAGTAGCAATAGTCCTAAAGGACTGTGGATTCTCACTCATATAAACCGATGAAAAGTTATAATATATTATGGACTTGATTTGTAGTGGCTCTGTTTTTCAAGAGCCATTAGAGTCCTCTAAACCTAGTATTATGTTTCTAATGTATTGTTGCTTAGTTGTTGCATGAAATTAAGTAGTATTTCAATCCTCGAGTGTTAGCACTATTGGCAAGACTTCTTAGCCCAATAAATCTCTTCAGCATTAATTTGAACTTGCAATTTTGATTCCAAAGCAACCATCGCATCTCTATCCCAAGAAGCATAAGAGGAATTATGGAGAGATAATTGATTCTTTAAATGGTAAATTTGCTTCTTTTAGTTAGTTTTCTCCTGATTAGTTCAATCAACCATTTGATGCCAACATTCCTTTAACTTAGTAAACAATAGATACATAGAAGAGCCTCCGCAAGAATGCTGCCATGCTTGTTCAATTAGATTTCTGACCTAATCATTATTATACCATCTAGAGTTATAATGAAGTCGTTATTGAAGAACATATCCATCACCATCAATCAACAAGAGTATGGGTTTATGATTAGAATCCACTTTAAATGGTGAACAATTGTAGAAGAGTCAAAGTTCCACTAAGAATTTTTGGCTAAGAATTAATTCAATCAATTTTTAATGTTTGTGGCACCATGTCAACGGTTATTCTACGTGTATAAGTAACCCACACAACCAAGATCTAGTAACTGCATATCTTGAACAAAAGAGACCATTTGCTCCAGCTTTGAAGGGTCATATGCATCATTCCCTCATTTTTTACCAGGATCTAAAAGCATATTAAAATCACCACAACAGATAACATCCAAAGATAATGATGGTTGGGTATCATGTAACAATCCATATGTAAAGAACAAAAAAAATCTACACTAAAATGCAAGAAAATAATATCTTATAGCTCAAGCAATGAGGTATATGAAAGTGTACAATGAATAGAAAAGGACTTAAAAGCAACCACACACACATTAACATAATCTTTTCATGCAAACCACCAATCGACCAGCATATCCTATAGGATTGACAACATGACATGAATTTCAACCAACAACTTCAAGCTTCAAACAAACCATGGCTTCACAATTTTTGTTTCCATTATAAATAATATATATGGGGCTTTTATACGAGTAAGCGCACATAAACTTTGTAGAGTAAGGGCGTTCCCCAACCCCTGTACATTCCAACACACAATCTTCATATCGTAGGATGGGGCTATTCACGGCTGGCTACGTCCATCGATGAAAAAGTATCAATATTGACATTGTCATTCACATAAAAAAATTTATCACAGTGATAAGACAAACCATCAGTCTTTCCCCTTTTATTACTAGGATCATGGTCCACCGAAGGTGAATTACCTGTCATAGAAGAACTCCCCCGAGGCAACATTTTAAAATGAGACCGCCTTAGAGTACTGTCAGTGTATGCTCTAGGTTGGTGTGATGGTGTATATAATCTGTAATAGCAGGAGGGCATATTTGTATAACAATATTAGTTATATTGCAGAGAGGAGAATGGGCATCCAAGTTTTTTTATTATGCATTTGTAACATAGAAAGATGTTAAATTAGAGAATCAGGATGGCGTCTAAGACCATCCACATAACAAGATATGAGAGGGGTCTGTCCAACAAGAAGCCTTTGTCCAGAGAATTCTACCTGTAACCATGGTCCCAACTTAATTTCTTTTATTTCACCATTTTGATCATCTAAGAAAGCTTTGTAGCAATTAGCATCATCATGCCTAAGGAATCCATAGTAGTAGCAAAATAACGGTAGGCACTCATAGTAAAGATCAATCCAAATCTTTTTAGACTCGATACCCAAATAAACACCACAACGAATAGGTTTGCCAACATCAACTAGAACCTTGGTTTTCAAGATTGATTCATAAGATGGAAGTGTGAAGAAACCCAAATCAACAACTTGTCCTATTTATTACCGAGTCGATTTGCAACCTTTTTAGTGTGAAGGCGAAGTGGAAGGCCCCAAAGTTGCACCTACATTGGGTAAAATTAAAAATCCAAATCAATATATTGTTTTCCCTCAGCTCGTTTTTTGAAAAAGCAAGAGCATATGCTTATAAAGCCAAGAAGCATCCTTGAAAATTTGATGTTGATCATATTTAGATTGAAAATAGAAATGCAGTAACTCCTCATTATGAATTTTTGAATCGAGAATCCCTGAAGGTACCCTCAAATCTTATTCAAAACAGTAGTCATTAGCTTTAAATTAATTGGTTTAGTAGAGAATAACTTACCAATCAAAATGAAGAAAGTGTGTCTAATCTTATTAGAACCATCTTTATAATGAAAGAGACAATTTCATCAACTTCAGTACTTACATTATATGCAATGGATCTAATCGGCATATGTAGCCATAAATATAAATGAAACCTACAAAGAGGATAAAAGGACCCATAAGAGGACAAGAACACATACAAGTGTATTAACTATCAAAATATAATTCAAATTAAATTTTAAATCTTTTCAAGTTTAAAATATAATGGAACTTATTTTTTAAAATAGATTAAAATAATTTTATATAAAAAGTGGTAGAGGTTAAATTGAACATAAAAGTAACTGCAAAGTTTGAGGGTCAAATTGAATTTTATTACTTTTTTTTTTTTTCTTTTTTCTTGTAATCCTCTTGACTCCAACGATATTATATTTCCATTTTCCCCCTCAAGAACACATCTCCTTCTTATCTTTCTCTCTCAATGGGCTGTGGTGGCTGACCAGACTACCACACTCACAATTCAATCCCCAATTACTCAAAAACCCTAACAATACAAGCTTTTTCCTCTTTAGATTAGCTATTCCATCTCACTAAATACTCTGCAGGTAATTCTTTTTTTTTTTTTTGTTTCAAATTGATTGCAAAGATTAATACTTCTATTTATTTGGTAATTTGAGCTTTAGTTTCTCTTGAATTGGTGCAGAATGGCAGCAACAGCCTCCTTTTTTACAAACTACACACTTTTCTCTATTAGAAAATCATCGTCACTGTTTCTTCAGAGAAGAAGAAATGCAATTAATAACTTCGCTTTCTGTTTGTCTTTCTCTTCTTCCTCTTCTGCTCTCTCTGCTACTACTGATAATAATAAAAAGAGCTGGAGACGACCTGTCGTTTCTGTCCTTGAACTTGGTGGTGTCAAGATTGATAGAGATGGTATCACTTTTACTTTACCCCTGTCTCAATTTATATTCTGATTTTTGAATGATTAATAGTCCTGCTGCTACTCTAGCAGGAACTTATGTTTTGGGTTTTTTAAAGTTTGCAATTTGTTTACATTTTGTTTTGTGGTAGTCGAAAAGGAAAGCTATGATTTTGAGATGCTTATAGTGTAGTTATATCTCCTGTGCTATTTTCGTAATTAGTGAAGATAAATTGCTGTTCTAATTGAATTAATTGCTGTCATTGGCTGGACATAGATGTTTAGACTTTGTTTAGTTGGCAGCTGTGTAATAAGCAATACCCATATGGTCTATTTTCATCATGTTATGTTAAGTTATTTGTTTTCATGGGATTAAATTTTGATAATGGTGTTTGCAGATGTGGTTAGGGATGACCCTACAAACAATGTGCCGGATACGATTTTTTCGAAACTTGGGATGCAGCTTCATAGGAGGAATCAACACCCAATAGGGATTCTGAAGAATGCAATATATGAGTATTTTGATACCAATTTCTCAAACAAGTTTGATAAGTTTGATGATCTCTGTCCACTTGTCTCTGTAAAACAGGTAAATATAAAACTGGACGACTAACATTGCTCTGCTTTTGTATGTTTTTATTGTGATTATGTTCTTGAAGTACTGTAGTTATTTTCTTACTGATGATAAATGTACTTCTTGCAGAATTTTGATGATGTATTGGTTCCTGCTGATCATGTAAGTAGGAGCTATAACGATACGTACTATGTTGACTCTCAAACTGTCCTGAGGTGCCATACGAGTGCACATCAGGCAGAGCTACTGAGAAATGGTCACACTCATTTCCTCGTAACTGGAGATGTGTATCGTAGAGATTCTATTGATTCAACTCATTACCCTGTTTTCCATCAGGTTGGATATGTAGAAGTTCTGCAATCACGGTTTTTTTATAGAATGTATGGAAATCCTGCTCCCCTTTCCCTATGATAAATTTATTTTAGTACCACACAGATGGAAGGGGTTCGTGTTTTCTCTTCGGCTGATTGGGAAGCATCTGGCTCGGATGCCACATCTTTTGTTGCAGATGATTTAAAGAAATGTCTTGAGGGTTTAGCAAAGCACTTATTTGGTAAAGTAGTTTACATCTGAGTAAACACAAATGCACATATAATGCTATTGATAATTGAAGCAATGATGATGTTTGGAATTCTAGAACAATTTGCCCTCGACATTTAGTCTGAGGTTGTTTATATCTAGTTAATTATTTGGAAACTGTGTGGCTAAAATTGAGTGGTAGAAGTAATATGTGTAACGGAATGGTGTATCTTGCCAGTCTACTGGATTTGCATTATAGGATTGGCAATGAGTTAATGTAGGAGGTGGGGCTGTAATTTCATAATTTTTACTTTGGAAACAAGTTATGCAATGCCTCAGAATCTAATAACAACTTTCCTTATTTTGTCCTTAAGTTTATGATTGAGTTCTCTTAAGCTATCATAGAATGTATTTAATGAATATTATTTAGCTGATTTTGCTAAATGTATCAGGTGCTGTGGAGATGCGCTGGATTGACACATATTTTCCATTTACCAATCCTTCATTTGAACTAGAGATATATTTTAAGGTATTGTGTAATTTTATCATTTCCATGTAGAGAAGGCATTCCTACAATTACTCTGCTTTAGCTCACTTATTACTTCCCCACCTAATTCCCTAAAAAAAAGAAAAGAGAAGGTCTATATTTTACTTTTAACTTTTATATCATATGGTTCATTAGAAAGATTTTCTATCACCTTCCAAAAGTGCAATTAAGATACTTTATATGTGGATGTTTATGTAATGTTCAATGGTCTGATGAATTAGGTATTGTAAGGTTTTAAATTGCATAGCTTAAAAACGTAGGGCTTGTAGATGACTTGCAGTTCGCTTGCTTGCATTTTGATGGCTATGTAATGGCCAAATACTAATATGGAAGGTGCATTTTTGGTTTGTAATTATTTTAAAAATAACCCTTCCATCTAACATTCTAAAGTATTTATGCCATCTCATGATCCCAAAATGAGGAAGTCCTATGATTACTCCCCAGTATAAAGCCTTAGTTAGAGCCTTAGAGCATCTTCAGCAATACTATTTATCTCACCCTATTTTGATTTGTCTTGAAATATTGCATGTTCCAACAACATTCTCTATTTCACTTTCTATTTTTTTTTTATTAATCAAATATTTAGGAAAAAGATAATGAGGATAGAGAGGAAAGAGAAGCAAAAAAGAGAAAGAAAGAGAAAATAATAGAAAAACAGTTTTACTCCTTGGATTTGAGGAGTGAGAAAGTGGCTTCTCAAAAATTTTAAGGAAGGAGGGAAAATAGAGAGCCTCCCAGGAATGCTCTTAGAGGTCACTCCTAAAAGGTGCATCCTATTGAAGAGGCCGATGTAGACAAGTTATCAGGGTATAACTTGATGGCTATAAAATTCTTTAGCTCATCTGTGGAAAGAAAAAGTCCAAAATATTTATAAGCTTCTTATCACGCAGAAAATGCTGTCATTACTATCTGTAGGTGTTACATCCTTACCTCATTAGGCCCTTCTCCAAACCAATCTCTTTTAATGATCCTCTATCAATCACCCACCAAGAGCATCAACAAGTGTTACACTTGCTGTTCACAAGTACACAATTGTTATGCATTATTTCAAAATAGATTAATCCTGTAACTTGGTTTATATTCTCTAAAGGAGTTAGGCAACATGATCCATGGTGCTCCAGTCAAAGATCTAAGTAGCTTATCCATATAAATAGATACTTTTGAGTTAAAATAGATTAGTCTAAACTTGATTAGAATCAACACATTACTGGTAAAATAGCTTTTAAGGTTTAACTTTCTTTGGGCTACAGGGTTCTTACCCTTTACAGGCTAAAGCTTTGCTCAAAGTTATGGTTTTCTAAACTATCTGTAAAGCATTTTTGTTATTTCTTGTTTTCTACCATTTATTAACTTATGTGATATAAGCTATATTATATAGGTGACAATTGGGAAACGTAGAAAATTATTAAAATATAAGGATCATTTCAAATTCTTTGGGTTGATAAATCTAATATAATAATAATCTAATACCTTCTTATTTTGTGTATGTCATGATAACTGAGCTTTGTATCTATATTTCACAATTACAGGACTCTGTAAAACACTAGATTAAATGATGCGACTTTAGAATTTTGCTAATTTCAATTTTTCTCTCTCAATTACTTTTCTGAATTTATATGGTGGTTGTGCAATTTTCCTTTCTTTTTTTTTTTTCCCTTATCTCAGGCCGTTTCTATGTATCTAAATAAGAACGCTTTATATGTGGACCACATTTATTTTATCTATGGATCCTGCAAAAAGGAATTAACATTTTTGAAACATAAAATATATAAGAATAAGCTGTTGTCCGCCTAGTCTTTTATGTTAAAATGCTGAACTAAATTTAGCAGTACCTAGACTTTATAATTTTCACATTCCATTTATATTACACTTGTTTGGTTTATTACCATCACATTTTCACAAATAGGTAAAGGCGCCATTATTGTGATAAAGCAAACATTAGATTAAGCTATATATTTAATTTAAATATATATTATATATTAAATTTAAATTTAAAATAAAATTAAAAATGCTCTTTGTTTTATAATTTTAGATAGTTTTGCATATCAAAGATTGATGGATAGCCTTGAATTCAATATGAGAAGTGTCCAAAACTGCCCTATAAGATGCTCTTTAAACATGTCTTAACTTATAAAGGACCTTGAAGATCCGTTCTTCTGTTGAGATTTTAAGTTCTTAAGAATTTCAAGTCTTGAAACTTGTAAGTCTTAGGCTTTTTAGTTCTTAGGGTTTTAAATTTTATTATCCTCATTACTTAAGAATTTAGTTATTATTATTTAAATTTCAAATTTTATAACTATTTTTATATTATAATTTATTTTTAAAATTTTAAAGTTAGATCCTCTAATATTGGTTTGAATAGGATAAATCATGTTTGAACAATATCGACCATTTAATTTAAAAGCAACATTCTAGATTGATTTGAAAATTAGATGTTTATATATTGGATAAACAGATCTCAGCCATTTTTTGAAAATAAATGGTTGAAATCTTACAGCGGAATTTTTTAGATTTTTACTAAAGTATTCCAGGATTGTAATTTTTATCTAGAAAGCACTTAGTTAAGAATTTTAATTCTAACAGGAGACTGTTAAAGATTTACTTTTCTTATGTTTAGTTTCTTAAGAATTTAAATTTCCATCATTCCAATTTCCTTTTTTTAGCAAAAGAATGTCCTTGCAAATATTGGGATTGCCTTCTCCATTGATTCCTGGACTGCATCTGATTTCTTAGGATGACTGGTTGGAGGTCCTGGGATGTGGTGTCACTGAGCAAGAAATTTTAACGAGAAATGGCAGATCTCAGGATGTTGCTTGGGCTTTTGGACTTGGATTGGAGCGTCTGGCGATGGTTCTATTTGACATACCTGATATTCGTCTTTTCTGGTCAACTGATGAACGCTTTACTTCTCAGGTCTGTCCTTAATTATTAAATGATTTAAGTTTACTGATTTTCTTGCTTCTTTCATGGATTCAGGTTTTTTTTCTGTTCATTTCAAGATTGTCTACTTTAATTTCATGAATTTCCATCATTTATATTTAGCAATCTAGTACAACTGGGTAACTGATTTGGAGATATCTCGTTGTATGTAGTTTCATAATGGTCAATTGGGAGTCAAGTTCAAAGCGTTCTCAAAGGTGCGATTATGTCTTCCCTTTTGACAATGCAACCTATTTCCTTTTTGTTTTCTAGTGCTTTCCTTTATATTTTTGGAAAAATGTCCCGTCTTTCATTTAGAAAGGTTGGCTGAGCATTGGGACACTTACATGTGGAGATGTCTTTTGCAGTATCCTCCTTGTTATAAAGACATGAGCTTTTGGATTAATGAATCATTTACTGAAAACAATTTATGTGAAGTTGTCAGAGGAATTGCTGGTGATCTTGTCGAGGAGGTATATATGTTGATGCTTGTTCCCTTTTATACTATTTATAATGTGTAAGCAACCCTCAACCACCTTATTTGCTCAGCTGTCATTTTGGGCATGCAAGTTGATAGCATTGATTACTAATGGTCAAAATTCTTTTATGGAACTATGTTAAATCTGCTAATGAAACAAATAAAGTTAAATGATCTATTTCCTTGGATACATGGACACTGAGCATTATGAGAATACTCAAATATCGGTCATTGTTGAGTGTCAGTCTTTTTATTAAATTTGTAATTGCTGCAGGAGGTTCTGAAATATGATTGTCAATGATGAGGGAATAATTGGTAATGGTTGGAGGATGTGTATGTAATAAGTTCTGTGGGCCTTTTAATTCTTATAAACCAGCTTGCAACTTGCTTGGTGGGTAATGACAACGTGATAACATGAATAGATCACAGGATCTACTTTGTGATGGATTCCTCGAACCTTCTAATCCTTAGCACTAAGGCAGTCAAGGACTAGCTATGCAAGTCCATAATAATAATATAAATGGATCAGTGTCTGTGTTTTATAATGAATTCTGCAAGCCTTGTAATCCTTATCAGCAAGGCAGCTATGGTCTTGCTTAATGAGGCTATAATAATCTCATTTTCCGTTATATTTTAGGAGTTTAAAATGCAGTAGCTTATTAGACTTTCTTGGCAAACCTATGTGTTGATATTTGCTAGGGACTTGCAAGTAATATTGGATTGTTTAGCACTCTCTTTAACACAACTTGGAGAAGGAAAGAAAACTATGAAAAGCTTGTATTACATTTGATATAAATATTTTGGATAATTATATAGTAAAGAAGTGCTATAGTGATTGTAACTCTTATAGAAGTTGGAATTTGGTGTGAACTTCACAATTCAAATGACACAAACTGAGGTGATGGACATCTAGTGGCTACTAAAGTGACATTGAATGGCTTTCACAGTTTCATGGGAACTGGAAGTTTCAAATTGTTGAAGTAATAATAGAATCTCTATAGTAGCTTAAATTGGTAATTTTTAAGGGCATATTTAAGTGCCATTTTCCTTCTACGTATTCCAGTGCAAAATTGGGAACCTTGAAATGTTGAAAGTTTCTACTGACAGTTCTCTTCTTGGAAGATAATATTTTGAGCTTATGACTTGCCAAATGGTGGATGGGGCTCTTTTCTGCAGCTGAACTATATTGTGGTTTATTTGTGACTCAGGTACGCCTGATAGATAATTTTACCAACAAAAAGGGAATGACAAGTCACTGTTATAGGATTGCATATCGCTCAATGGAACGTTCACTTACAGATGAGGAGATCAATGATTTGCAGGTATGTTTATTTTAGGATTGTTTGTAATGTTATCTCCCATATAATAAAAAACATCTGTAATAACTTCAAAATTTGAATGCAGTGGAATGTGAGGGAACAAGTGCAGACCAAGTTAAATGTTGTTTTGAGATGAGAAATTCTTGAGCTGCAAAACGAACACGGCCACTCAAAATATGTAAATTTCGTTACTGATAGAGTTTAGAGATGATGAGGCTTCGGTTTGTAGCATTTCAGATGGATTGTTGCAGGCACTTTCATTCAAGGGCATTCTACAATTTTACCATTTTGTTTCTGTAATAAATCTATGTAGCATTTTTCTTATAGAAAAGAAAAGGAATCTTACATAATGGCAGTGATGTCAGTACTCATAAGTTATTTGTGTGGAAAGCTCAAACAGAAATGATCCATTTAGCAAACAGATCATAAATCTATGGCATTTGAAAAACTGGCAAGAATGATATCCCTACTGTAACGGGCAGCCATGCCCTGTTGAGCAATTCCAATCTGCAATGATTCTGCTGTCTCTGCTACAATCATGCTGAAGATGGTACTTCAAGTTTGGCTTATAAGCTAATGCCAATTACTTCCAGTAGACCTGTTTAAAATTTTGCGCGGGGCCGGGTTCGGACTGGATTTGAAGTTTTCAGTATTTAAGTCTAGACCGGGTCTGAAGTTTTCCGTTTGTAAGTCTAGACCTGAGCTCGGGCCGGTCATGTGGACCTAATTATAATATAAATAAATATGGCACCTCATGCCAGAGCATATGTGTTGTTTTTCTTTTTGCCCTTTTCCGTTTGTTTTCCAAATATATTTATAAAATAAATTGTGAAAATCTGAAATGTTACTTTTTAGTAATTATTAATATTCTAAAAATAAAATAAAATAATTCTAAAAATAAGTGAAAATGTTAAAATCTCACGGAGCTGAAAAAACAATGAAATATAATAAAAGGAAATAATAAAATGATAAAAAAATATTATAATATAAATAAATACCGAAATACAAAAATTCTTTAATATAAATTATTATTTTTTTGGAGGAAATGAATTATTATTTTGGTATATAAAAACTTTTGACATGGATGTTTATTTTTTATATAGAGATTTTAATATATATATTAATTTTTGACATATAAATATTATATTGATGTATAATTTTATATTTATTGTATAATTAATATATTAATTAATAATTTATATTTATAATTAAATAATAATAATATTTAAATAATATTTTAAATTATTAATTAACTTTAGTTATACGGTAATTTGTAATTTTAATTTATATGTTATGTCAAATATTTTCATATTAAAAACATTTTAAGTTATGATTATTTTATAAATTTAATAAATAACTATAATACATTAAAACTTTTTTAATTTACTTATGAATTCATTTTACATTATTATTTATAATTATTGATAAAAATTTGACTCGTTTACTTTAAAGACTGAATAAAGCAAGAGAAAAGAAAACCTGAGAATGTGACTGAAAACCGGGCCTTGTAATTTAGAAGGAGCTTGTTTTAGCGTCAGTTACACCCCAAGCTGGTGCATACTCTCTCGTTCAGGTCTCTCATCTTCTATACTGAAGAAGAAGAGCCCCTGCAAGCAAGCTGCTACCATGGCAGTGTCAATATCTTCATCTTCTTTGCGCAGGAAATTCCATTTGATTCGTTACTTGTCTTCCTCCTCTCGTTCAAACTTTGGCCCTCCCCCTTCTATCACTCCTCGCAGAGTCGTTGTCACCGGTAATACATTTTTCTTTCTTTCTTTCTTTTCAAAATTTTTTTGTAATAGTCACTATAGTAATCTACTTAAACTAGTGCTTTTTATTTTTTTCAATGTAAGTAATACTGTATTTGTATGATAAGTTCAGGTCTGGGGATGGTTAGTCCACTTGGTTGCGGAGTAGAAACCACATGGAAGCGGTTAATAGAGGGCAATTGTGGCATAAGAGCAATAACTCCTGATGATCTCAAAATGAACTGTACTTTTGATTCCCAAACTCAGTTGCATACTTTCAATCAATTGACCTCTAAAGTTGCTGCTATTGTCCCCTCTGGAACTGCTCCCGGTGAATTTAATGAGGAACTGTGGCTTAATTCTAAGGTATATCATATACTTGAACATTTGGGTATGCCACAAGTGTTCCCTGTAATCTGCTGTGCTTACTTCTTTGAAGTCGATTCTTATGTTTGAAAGTCCTTAGTTGCTGGAATTTTCATTTCTTTGAACTTGAAAAGTAAAGCAAGATTATAGTTCTATTTGGTTATACATAGATTTGTTCCACATAATAACTAAAAGAATGGGTCTTTTTCTTTTTCAAGTTTATGATATCTTTGTTCCATTTGCAATCTTAATTATTCGGCGGCAGTTAGCTTTGTCTTACAGTTTTGCTAATTGATGCTGGATTATCATGCTCTACCCAGCTATATAGCATTTATACCATTTTAATTTGTGTTTCTCAGGAGCATCGATCCGTATCAAGGTTCATAGGATATGCACTATGTGCTGCTGATGAAGCTTTGAAAGATGCAAAATGGGCACCCATTGAACAGGAACATAAGGAAAGAACGGTAATCAATTGCTATATGTGGATGGTATGTAGTATGTAGTAATAGTATACATATTTTTAACTCTTTGGTGATGCATGTTTCTTTAACATGAAGAATACCAGGGTGTCTCTATCGGTGGTGGGATTGGAAGTATCAGTGATATATTGGATGCGTCGCAAATGATTTGTGAGAAGGTAAGCTTATTGTTATCCTTTAATATATTCAAGGGTAAAAGCCTCCGGTTCTTGTTTTCTCATCATTAGCATCATGCTGTCACCCTTCTTTATTGCAATCATCGTTATCTCCTCATGGTTTCTGAGTGCCCTTGAGAATAATGATCTATATTTTAGTAGGAAACTTAATCTCATATCTACGTTCCCTCATTGCAGAGACTTCGTCGGCTGAGTCCATTCTTTATCCCACGAATATTGATCAACATGGCATCTGGCCATGTGAGTATGAAGTATGGATTCCAGGTGCGTGTATATTTCCTACCTACTATTTTTTACATATATACTCATGTTGGACTTAACTCTGGTAAAATTATCTTTTAATGGAACTCTGTCTCCTTAAAGATAGTAGGCTCGTTGACAGATTTTTCATGAAATGAAGCTTTTAAGATGTAGCTAAAATATTTAGGTGACAGACTATGATGGCCCATTCTTCAGGTTATGCTATGTAAGGTTTGACTATTTACTAGAATAAGCAGAATCATGAGTGTACTAGAGCAGTTTCTTTATGCTGCTGCTGATTCCTCTGTGCAAACCTCTAGTTCATATATTTCACCATTCAGTTTCTCTGACCAAAGGAAAAGTTGTGCTTCCACTTCAAGGACATACTCATTCATTTTGACAAAGTGACATATTATGACATAATCTGCCTTTCTTTTGGATATAGGGGCCAAATCATGCTGCTGTGACTGCTTGTGCTACTGGTGCACATTCCATTGGTGATGCTGCAAGGATGATTCAATTTGGAGATTCGGATGTTATGGTGGCTGGAGGGACAGAGTCCAGCATAGATGCTTTGTCAATAGCAGGATTCTGCAGGTTATTATTTTATGAAATTGTATGTCTTTTTGGAAACAAAAATCCTTGTTAACACTTAGCTAAGACCCTGAAATTTGAATCTCAGTTATACCTGGCATGCATAAATTGCAAAGCCCCATTTTCTTGAAATGAACTTTATGTGCAATGTCAAAGTCTTTGGATTGCCACTAGGTGATTGCAATATTGCTGTTTGAGAGCTATTCTTTACGTTGAAGAACAGGACTAAATTCATTTGTCCCTTCACCAGGACCCTGCTCTAATAGGGCTATGAACTAGTGATCCTTTATGAGAAAACTTAGCAATTTGAAAGATTTAGAATGACAAAAATTTTGGACATAACCAAAAATTATAAAGAATGTGTCCACTTGTCCCTTCTCAAGACCATCCCTTGGTTGAATAATAGCCAATGCTTTATGCCACAATTTAAGCACTTATTGTAGAGAGAAACTGCAAGCACTAAATAATTTAAAAATGAGGATTTCATGGGCCTCTGTTTGTTTGCCATCTATCTGGGAAGTGGTATAGTGCAGTGTAAATAGTCTTATAATGCTATTACAAATATTCCTAGAAAATGAAGTAGGAGACTTACTGCATTGATTGTCATCAGATGATGTCTTCTTGACAAATTATGTTGAGCTCACTTTCTAATGACACTAGGCTTCAGCAGATTTGCTAATTTACTTAGCTAATAGCCACTTCATGTTCTCAGGTCAAGGGCTTTGACCACGAAATACAATTCTTTGCCCCTGGAAGCTTCTCGACCATTTGATTGTGATCGTGATGGATTTGTGTAAGCACATAGTTTTCAGGTTTAATTATCTTGTCTGTCACTTTGTTTTTGTTCTAATCATGATTTAACTTTGCTTTGAGTCAGGATCGGTGAAGGTTCTGGTGTCCTTGTATTAGAAGTAAGTTGAGACACCTTTTGTTTGACCTCATAATGCATTTCTAGTAATTACTGTTGTTTCTTGGTTTTTTATCCCATCAAGGAACTTGAGCATGCAAGAGAACGAGGAGCCAAAATTTATGCGGAGGTTCGCGGCTATGGGATGTCAGGTTTTTGTCTGAAACGTAGAGTTTAAAATCTGCTATTGCCTTTATTTGGTTAATTTTTTTATTTCAAGGGCAATACTATTCTTTAGGTGATGCATATCATATTACTCAACCGCATGCCGATGGAAGAGGAGCTGTTTTGGCCATGACACGTGCCCTAAAACAGGTAACGAACCATTAATGACTTTTCTTTTGTCTGTACTGGATTATGGTGTAATATTTTGTACTTGAATTGCATAGGTTATATCTGCAAATGAAATGTGAGATTGCCATTGTTTGAATTGTGGGACCACCATTTTGTCTTGTCTAATGGTGATGGCATACTGTTTACAATTCTCTCTAATGGTGTTCACTTTTAAATGTCAACATTCTGATGGATCTAGTGGTTTATTTTGACATGCTTGCTTCTTTATTAATTGTAGTCTGGTCTTCATCCCTATCAAGTGGATTACGTAAATGCCCATGCTACATCTACACCTTTGGGTAACCTCATTGGACCTTCACATGTTTGCTTTTTTTATTTTTTTTAAACTAAAAAGGTGCATATCTTGAGAGTTCCTGTGTTGAAAGTTGGAACTTATATGTGCGTCTCATATTCTTAATTATCTCATCCAGGTGATGCAATAGAAGCCAGTGCCATCAAAACCATATTTTTTGAGCATGCAACAACAGGTGCTTTGGCGTTATCTTCCACAAAGGTAATTTAGGTTTCTAACCAGTTCTACTTCATATGGACATTGCACACATAGTTTTCTTTGCATAGTTAATGGTATCAGATTGTGTGTTTCTCAATATGGTACTTGCTGTAGCATATGTATGATTTCTGCAAATGTTTTTTTTCGTCCAAAGAAGGATTATGTGTATTGGTCTTTGCAATCTTTCACTGATTGCATCAATGTTCATAGAGAACCGGTGTGCTTTATTCAAGATTTTTGCTCCTTCAGAGGAGCGATGTAGCAGTTATAATAAAGGAATAACATAGAAAGTCAGTGATTATCCTGCTTTGGTGGACCTATTTTTCTTTTAATCTTTCTTATAAAAACGAACAAAGTGAATTAGTGTTTTCTTATGAGCTATCTACTGTGTTTATGTTGATTTACGACAAACAAATGGCTGTGGTAATTTTGTATCGTTATGTTAAAATTCAGGGTGCCATCGGACATCTCCTTGGAGCAGCTGGTGCTGTTGAAGCAATTTTCTCAGTTTTAGCCATACACCATGTAAGCAATTGTGTTAACTTGCATCTTGTTTGGTTAAAGATAAAGCAAACTCAATGCTATAGTATTAAGATTTGATTGATTACCTGCTTGACTGTGAATCCTAGCCATTGTATGTGTGTTTATGTGCCTATACACTGTTCTCTCCTGCTCATAGTTGTAGTTCATTTTGCATATATGATCACATAAGCTTTTGAATTATTAGATCCAATAAATCCATACAGTTCTTCTGAATTAGATTTACACCTATGTGTCTGAATTTGGAATCATGTATGGCCTTGCTTTCATCTGTAGCTTGCTTCACTTGTAAAGCCACTGCTCAAAGATATTAGTTCTCAGCACAACTTGTTCATGAACTTTCACCAGTTGGGAGCATTTGTAATAATATTAGAATGGTCGTCACATTTCAGGGAATCGCTCCATTGACGCTTAACCTCAATAAACCAGATCCCATATTCAAAGACGAATTTATGCCATTGACTGCTTCAAAGAAGATGCCGATACAAGCCGCCTTGTCAAATTCCTTTGGCTTTGGAGGAACAAATGCATCTTTGTTGCTCACAAGACATTATTAGACAGCACTGCGGGCATAGCTGTTAGCTAAAATGAAGCACCTTTGTAGGTATGGTGCCAATGAAATGATATGATGGTCATCATGCCATTTTGGCATTGGATGACATTTTAGAACTCTTGATATTCAGATCAGACTGCAGCCTATAATCTACCAGTTACATCTGATATCACCAGGCTTGTTTCTTGTGTACTGGATCTGCATAGAGTCGTCTTCAGTCTCTTTTACATTACATTGTAACGGGCACAGAGAATCATGCATGTTTTTCTTCTTTCTTTCATTCTTTTGTTTTCTTTTTCTTTTTGTTTTTGCTGGAATTGTTTCTTTCTTCCCCTCCGAGGAGGGATACAAATGATTCTCACATTCTACATACTGTTGGTAGGATATCCAATTATAGAATTTCACATTTGAGATGCTATTTCATCGTGACTATAAGATTTGGGTTCATATAAATGGCGTTTTGCCCCATTAGATGTTTGGTCCTCTCTTTGTTTACTAAATCCAGTTACTGTCATTAACATCTAACACACTTGAAACGTGGCCTGCAGGTTCCATTTCGTGCCATTAATTCTTTTGAAGAAATCAGTCCTTTTTACAGAAAAATTACAATGAGCGGTCACATTTTTCTACAATTTCCCTGACAGACTAAATGAACCTCGATTCTTTTAAGAGTACGTTGATTTGAAACCTTCTGTTAGAGGGACAACTTTTGCTGATACCTTAGACTGCAATTTGAGTACAGCTTGACGAATGTCCTGCAATTAATAGAAACCAAAGTTCAAATTGTGAATCTATTAGGGCAACTCCAGATGAGCTGCCAATGCATTCCAAATGGGCTCAATCAGCAATACTCCCACACAAGGAGAAACTTTTAGGCAAAAATCATGCTATTAAACCTGGCAATCAGAACATGAATTAAGCATCGAAGCTTTCTCCATAAAGGAATATGATAAGACAGCACAGCTGACACCTGAGTTTTTCTCAAGTACCCCTCAAATTCTGAACTCAAGTTTTTGTATTTCATTTCTTGGCATTCATCCCTTTTGTCCATGGTTTGGACTATGCATCTGGTATCATTCAAGTATCTTCCTGATATAAGTCACTTGGAGACTAACCTAGAAGTCTATCCAATAAAAGACAACATACTAATATGTTTAAACTCTTTTTTTTTTTTTTTTCAATTCCTTGGTTAGGTTTGAAATCATGGTAAACTACCCAATTAAACCAACTTTGTCAAGACTTTCCATATAGAAGAGCCCTCAACCTTACGTGCAATGCAGGAACCTCCTGAAGCAGCAGATGCAAATCAACCCCTCTTTCGCGTTTGTTTTCATCAAATGCAGAGGATCTCAATGAATACCAATATAAAGATGATAAAAGTGTTGAGCAGTTTTCCTGAATATAACTACATCTTGGACTACTAAATTCAATTTTAATGCTCACCTCTACAGTGTAGCGAGACGAGAAATGAGTCAAAAGGACAGATTTATTCCGAATCCATTCAGCATTTTCAATTATCTGCAGAGTTATAAGACGACATTTTGCAAATTCTCAGCAGTTATTGGTTTTTTGTATAAAGGGAGAATCAGTACTTATACCTCAAGCAAATGAGTATGACCATGTTGACGGGCATGTTCAATGCTAAAACCTTCATCTAGAAAAGTTGCCTGTCAAAAAGAAAACACAGAATAATATCATGTGAATGTCCAGCATCAGATCATACAACCAAGGGCGTATTTCCTTTGAGAAATGCGCTCGGAATTAACCATATAGATCCAGTTGGATTTGCCGTCTCGGATTGGACCATACCACCTAAAATCTAACAGATCTAACAACTTGAAGCAGACAAGAACATTCCATTCCAAGTAAAAGAAAGGACTTTGCAATAATAATTGGAAAAAAATTTGAAGGTGACATCAGCTAGCTGAAGCCGATGTTTGTAAAAAAGTCCTCCAAGATCAAAAGGTTGTTGCCCAAAACAGCATTTTACATGGAGAGGAATATCTTTATTTTATACCTCAGTTATGAGAACTTTTGCTCTCAATGCATCTGCATTATGTGGATCAAGCATGTACTCTGCAGTGGTATCTCCAGTAAAGGCCACCTCTGGGGACAACATTATGTCTGTAATCTAACAAGCAGAGTGCAAAGCAGAATGAAAAATTTGAATCAGAAAATTCAACCAAGACCCTATTGAAGAGATTACAGACCTCAACACCAGACTTCTTCAATTTCTCAATCTGTTTCCCTTTGAGATGTGTATACTGTTTCTTCAACTTCTTTCTAACAGAATAGATGACATAACCCTGGAAAAAAGCAAGGAAATTTTACGTCTCAGTCAATGTAGTTTAAAATTTCAACCTTTATAGCATGAGTTTTGCAAAATATTAGACATGTCTAACAGTCTGTGGCTGCATGCCACCTTCATGAAAAAGCAATCTCGAGGCAGATGAAAAAGCTCAAAACCTTTACGAAGTCAATATTTTACTTTATGTATGATAGAAAGAGAAGTCTATATTATCTGAGTAGTTGTAAGCTTTTCTTCTCCAATACACATTCGAAAGACATAACAAAACTTGTTACCTGACTAGGTATAACATGCTGTGTTCTAAATGGTCTAACCACAACATTATTCCGCAATTCGTAAGTCTCACCTGAATTCAATCTTTTGAAGTTAATTAAAGCAAAACAAATAGATATTATAAACAATAAAAAACTTACAAATCAAAGGGCCTTATTAACATACCCACATCCAGTGCAACTAACTCAAGATTCAATTCCACTTGCCCCATTGACCTATGAATATCAAACAACTTCTCTACATCCTCTTTAATGCAAGGAGGCACAAATACTGTTGGAGGCTTTAAGTTGTACAAACCACGGCTAGCCACATACATAGGTAATCCACCCTGAGTAGATAAAATGCGAAATGAACTCAAATTAACAATTTTAAAACCCAAATGTAATACCCAGAAACTAAAAACACATAAAGATAACAACTTTAACAAAAAGTAATCCCCAAATATTATTGGGTTTATCCCTGTTTTAACATTTCGAAAGCCAAATGTTATACCCAGAAACTCTAAACACAAAAAGCTAACAACTTTAACAAAAGCCAATATTGAAATCTTATTGTGTCTATCTCTATTTCCACCCCCATCTCTCTGTCACATCAAAGTACAAGAAAAGCAAAGAATGTCACTCACAATGTGATCAAGATGGGCATGAGTAATAAACACAAAATTCTGATGAATAGCTCTTGACGGACATCTACCAATATCGAAAGCACACTTGAATTCAGGTATAATTAAACAGGTTTCTTGGCCACCAATTGACAGTCCTTCAATTGAGTAACCTTCCAAGTCGATACCTTTACGGATAACTGCAGCACGGGCCTTTCTGTACTCTTCTTCTTCCTCAATTACACGGCCAATTGCTGATAGATAGCCTGTGGATTTGAGGGAAGTTGGGCCTATGGGTTTTTTGATATGGGTTTGGAAGGGATATTGATGTTCTGTTGTTGTTCTTGTGGTTGTTGGTTTATGAGAAATGGGGTGGTTAAATGGGAAAATTGACGGGAATTTAGAGTGTGAAATGGGTAATGAAGTCTGCATTTTGAGAGTTGAGAGAAGATTGCATCAAGGGGAAGAGAGAGAGAGAGAGAGAGAGAGAGAGAGAGGGTTTAAGAGAGGTTTCTGTTTTAAATTTGTTGAATTTTGCACCTGTGTAGTATAGATATTTAGCGACAGCAGTCAATTTGCTAGAGATAAGACGGTGCGTTTTGCTCTAGTTACTAAAAGTAAAACTCTCTGAATTAAATTTGGTGTTAAAGATTTTTTTTTTTTTCCCACTTCATCAATTAAATAATAAAGTACTGTTTATTGTAAAATAAAATTACATCACTTTATAAAATAACAAAATAAAGTTATTCAATAGTCAGCACTCATTATAATAAAATAAAATTATATCATTTTATAAAATGTCAAAATAAAATCGTTCAATTGCTAACGACAATATTATTCGGTACCTGTTATTAATAGTGTTGAGTTGGATAAATTTATTTTATTTTTGCTATAATAAAACTAAAAAAATCTAAAAATATAAATTTTAATTATTTTTTCTAAAAATTAAAACTAAATCATCTTAAAAATGAAATTAATTGATAATAATAAAAATTTAAATGAAATTGATAGGTAATTATAAATTAATGATTAAATTGAAAATTTTAGTTATTATTTAAATACTTTAATGGAATCGACTAACACTTTGACTGCATTAACTAAAAGAAAAAAGAAGGGAGTAACAATTGACCAACAAAAAAAAAAAAGAAATATAATTGATGAAAAGTTTAAAACAAATGTTAAGAGATTATTAATTCACTTTTAAACAGTGCCCGAACATCACTCCAGACGCAAAGGAATGGAAGAAAAAGTAATACCAACCAAAAAAATAGAACTAAGGAAAAAAAAAAAAAAAAAAAAAAAGAAGCCCCTGGAACGCCGGTAAACAAGAGATCAGGGTCACCGGGGATAGCCCCAGATCTTAAAAAAGAGAAAAAATTAAGAGCGAAGAGGAAACAGGGAGAGAAAACGGATAGCGAAGCAAATTCACTCAGGTTCTTCTTTTAGATCTTCACTAACTAAACTAAGTGCTTCAGAATATTACAAGGTATCCTGGTATGAATTATGTACCCTATATAATATGGTTATTTTACAATTTGTACATTCATGTCCAAACTGGGTTGAGGTTGCCTATGCTTCTTCACATATGAAAAGACGTTGAGAAATTGACATCTGGTAGGTGGGTTCTTGATGTGTATCTGGTTGACATTTCGCCTCCTCAAAATTCAGGGACCAGCTGATTAATAGCCTGAGACTCTGTGAATTCCAAATCACTGCAAACTGTAATTGTTGCACTCGATAAGATTATTTCAGCATTCTGAAGGGTGAAACCACGAATGATTGGCAAAGGAAATCCTTGTCCGAGGTGTGCATTTGCATATGGCAAGAAAACAGTTTGGATAAGAGTCCACATCACTGGCTGTAGAAGGGGAAGCATTCAACATATTGCCCAAAGTTACTACTGATCAACATATTCTGCAGGAAAGAAAGGCTGAAAAATATTGCACTATGACATGACATACCTGAACAAGATACAACCGAAGATTGCCAACATTGCTCCACTTCAAAGACATCGAAAAGTCAATTAATTTCACGCTGCCACCAAGTTTATTCCCTGAGATTCTAACCGAACCTGAGCCACGAATATCCTGTTTAAACACAGATCAATAATACAATGTTAGCCATTAAGATAAAGCAACTTCGACAAAATAAAGTTGCATATAATTAGCAAGCAAAAACTGAAACAACAAAACACAACTGACTTCTTAATATTACACAAGTGTTAGCTGGTATTTAGTGGAACCAGTTTTACTGAGAAACAAACCGAAGTTACATTTTGGTAACTTTATTAGACAAGGTTTCCAGCATGCTGTTTTATTGCTATCTATTAATCAATTTCTTGATACAATACATTAAGGCATTTATAAGTTTTCAAGGTCCTCAGGTACAATTGTTACCTAAATATGTACTGTAACTGATTACTTATTTGTAGGAGAAAAAGAAAAAAATAAAACAAACAAGAACAAACACAATGAGAATTATAAAGAAAGTGACAAAAAAGGCTATCAAATGTTTATACCACCCATCAACAAACTTACCAATGAAATGCATGCAACTGGTATTACTTGGTCGGCTTTCAAAACATCAATTATCAAGTCCGCATAAACAGTTGCGTCAATATCATGTCCTGAAATTCTAATGATCGGAGGAGAAGATAAAGAGATGTTTAAGTTCATGTCATAATTTGGGTATTTCTTGTACAGCTGAGGGACAATAAATCTCCATCCTGCAGTGTTTAAAAGATTCTGATCCGGTATTTTATCCACAATCCATTGCATAAATTTTGCCTAACCAAAGAAAAGAAACATACTATTTAACAACAATGAAGTACAAAAATAAAGGAATCATTCTATAAACCACACATGCTTTTAAAATATTAATAAAAGAACCTTCTGCAAATTTAAGATATTCAAATAACATACTTTACGAGCCAACTTCCAGTCTCCCATGGACACTACCACAAGTTGGGACCTTTACTTCTGGTAGCTATACAATGTCAACTGCTTGGATGTAATATAGATGATAGTATAGTTTATTACTAATTCATGAGCTAGGTTTATATTCCTTCCCTTTTCAAATCCCATGACTTTTTCCAGAATAAGTTCTAGAACAAGAGACCAAAATAGATGGACCATATTTCTGAGAATTCTACTGCTCACTGTCAATTTGCTTTTCCATGGACAGTTAACACAAGGATTTAGAAGCTCTCATTATGAGTGAAAACTTGGATTTGAAAACTTACATCATAATACAAGGCTGATGCAGAGTTAAAAACAGCTTCATCTAATGAAATTCCAAGCATTTTAGATGGATCTGTACAGAATACTGAAGGTTGTGAATTCTTGTAGTTAAGCATTGGTACTGGAATCTTTTCCTTTGCTGTGAATAACCCATTGATGTTAAACCCGATTGTTGAATTACTCAATGAAGGGTCCTTCACAAAAGTGACATTTAGAGAAGCATTATCATCTACTGGAATTTCTTTGGGAAGAGCTTGCAGAAATGAATCAAACTCTAGAATCGCTTCTCGAAGTTTCTTGGTAATAGCGCTTTCTACTGCAGCTCCTATTTGCTCTTCAAATGCATCTATCATCCTGCACATAACAAGAAAAATTATGAAGCTGCTGATGAGATAAAACATTGATCAGGACGATCATGGGAATGTAGATCATCCATTTAAAATTTCCCTATACCAGTCCCCACCCAGCACAAACTGAAGTGTCCCTGACCTGTCTGGACCCCTATTTTATCAGGAGCGACTTCTAACAGTTTATCCTATCGAGGACCATCAAAAGTTTTAAATAAATATCACTTCTATAGTACTATATGGTTTTCTGTATAAAATGCTCACAAGTGTTTGAGCAGATGAAATGATGAAAATGCCAGCCTCTGTCATAGAATGTGCAAAAGGCTCACCAATCATGATCAGAACATGCAAGCAACAAGTAGGATAACCGCGTAGCACAGTGCTACAAATTGAACAAATGGGAGTTGCATATATGAGAATCTCATACCCTTGGTAAAGCCAAGATGCTCCTCCATCCAATTTTATAGATATATCTTTAACATAACAACCACAGTCCATTAGGGACAGCTTCAAAGTTCCATTTTGATTCTCCAAGCCTAAGGAAAGCCCCACTTGCATGCCTTCAACCTTACCCACAAGCAGCATTCATCAATTTCCCTTTGTTAGAAGGCAGATAAAATATGAGCGAACAAACATGTAGAAGAAATAACTAAGGGAAAAGAGCAACTAAACTAACAAATAAAAGTGAGTTAGGCTACAACCATGAGACCAAGATTAAACAAAAACAAGTTCTTTGCCAAAATATATCATAAACACAAGTATACGAACAATGCAGCTGAAATGCACATTGTATTCAGTGCCAAAAGTAATAATCAATATTTAATTCCCACCACAATCAATTGAAACTCAATTTAAGAAAAGAAAAGCTGTAAACTCTTCCACAAGCTACAAAAACCCCAACCTAATTGCAACCAATTCAAATAGATTAAGAGCCATAATTAGCACACTAACTATAATTGAATGTATCAAATTTTCAAACACCAATACCCCCCCCCCCCCCCTTTTTTTTTTTTTCAAGTTGAACGAATTGGATTCGTGTAACTAGTCTTTTCAAACATGAAACTTGACTAATAGAATTAATTGAAATTAATTCTTGCATTTTTCAGTCTTTCCAAACACAATTCATAATTGCAAATGTTTCCTTAATCATCAGCAACTTTACTTGGTACTTGCATAATCAATATAACACAACAAAGCAACTCAAACTTTTACCCTGAACAGAGCAAAAAAGCAACCGAGTTCAAGAACTGTAAAATAGGTAGATAAAACCAACTCATTATGCCATTAACCACCGCTCACCAAAAAGTTACCATAACTCCAACAAGCTTAAATAAAACATATACCTGAACAGAAGCTCTTCCTTTATCAGCAATCTCAACAGGCAAAAGCCAAGTGCTGTACTGATAATACCAATTCATACTTAAATTACACGTGGTCCCAGAAGCTATAATTGCAATACCAGAATCTCCAGGCTTAACGTAAGAAGACAAGACATTAATTTCATATATAGTAAAGTTAGAAACAACCATATCAACATTACCCAGAAATGGGATTTTAGCTGTTTTCTCAATGTTGGGCAATTTGAGAGGGATAATTGAGGAGATTGCTTTGGTTATGAGTAAATTCTTGATAAAGTCGAGACCGTTTTGAGAAATTAGGATAGAAATGAAGGATTCTTGATCTGGGTTTTGGAGATTTTGGGTATAAGAAGGGATTAAAAGAGAAGAAATTAAGAGAAGGAAGAGAAACGTTGGTGCCATCTGTTGATTTGGGTTTTAGTTTCTTTTCTTCTTCTCCCTTGATTTTGACGTCCAAAATTGGAATTTAGATACTTGATAGTTATATATCCAAAATAAACGGTTCGTAATTCGTTTATTTGGCGTAAGAAAGATATTTCATATATAGTTAAATAATTAATAGTTATTAATTTTTTATCAAAATTAATATAATTCAAAACTAAATTAAATATATATTTAACGATTAGCTCAAGTTCTCAAATTCAAATTATTCTCTTTATATTATTATGTGAATGCTTATTTTTATAATAAATATAAAATGATAATAATTTTGTTATGCAATCAACCATCTAATAATTTTTCTCTTTTTATATAACTTCTTTTTAATTTATAATATATATAAAAAGTAGAATCTCATAAAATCATATTATGTTGTTTCCAATAAAAAAATGATATGTGATATATTCACAAATATACTAATAATAAATATGATAAAAATTATTTAAATATAATTTATTATATTATTAAAAATATTATAATAAATTTTATTTTTATAATAAAATATATATTTATATTCATATATCTAAAGATTTATAACAATAATAATAAAATTTAAATATAAAATTTAAATATAAAATATCAATAAAAATTCTTATAAAATTTTATTTATATAATATAATAAATAGAAAAAATTTTAATATATATATATATATTAAAATATAATAATAAGAAATAAATAGTAAAAATTTAAGTAATTTAATTCATTTAAAATAATTATTATATATAAAATATATTAATAGAAAAAGTAAATTTATATACTTTTTAATACATCTATTTAGATATTTTTTAATATTATATAATCACAAATTATAATTATATAGAATTAAAATATAAAATAAATAAAATAATCATACTATTGCATGATAAATTGCTATTAATTATAAATATGAAAATTCTTGTACTTTTTACATTAATTTTTAAATGATATATTTAATCTTTTAATTTATAAGAGATGTAATTATATAATAAAGAACTATTCTTTTTTTTGGTTCCAGTAAAGTAAAAATTTATTTAATATAAAAATTATTCGTATAAAAATAAAAATAAACATTCTTTCTTCTGAAAAAACTAAAAAAATAAACATTCTTAGTGCTGGAAGCTTAACTCAAGTGTCCAAATATATTATCTGTTTATGTGAAAACAAAAAAAGAAATCGTTAAAAGTAAAAGCAAATAATACTGAAAACAAAAGAGGAGAAAGATAAATCCCTTTCGGCTTGAATGACGTACAACGCCAAACAGACGATTCCAGCCTGAAAAAAACGAAAAGAAAAAGGCGACAGCAACCAATCAGAACATGGCGATGCAGGTTGGTCTCTCCAGCTCTAAAGTTCTCATCCTCGCCGGTGCAGGTCTCTCTCTTTCTCTCTGATTGTGTTTTTTTTTTTATTCTCTAACACTGTAAATTTGGCTACTTCGGTAATTAATATCTTCTAATCATTTACTTCATATCTTTTATATTTCTTGATCTGTCATTACCGTTTTTAATTAGCTCCACAAATTTCAATCCATTTGAATCTTCTACTCTTATAATTTCCTTGCAGTTAAAGTTGTCAGCTTTCTATACTATAGTGTGCCTAAAGTTTCTTTCTTATTTTGACTGTTTTTTCTCTTTTTCTTTTGGGGTTTGTTGTTGATGGTTATGACTAATGAGCTTAACTTCTGTATATTTGTTGTGGTTTTTGGACATTGGCATGTGGGTTTGTAACTGTTGTTTATTTTTTGGTGTTTTTGAAGGTTTGACTGGTTCAATTATTCTAAACAATGGACGATTATCTGAACTCCTTGCTCAGCTTCATGAATTACTTAAGGGTGTTAATGAAGTTGAGATTTCACCCTACAAATATGATAGTGCACTTCTTGCTGCTCAGGTTGTTTTTTTGGTTTTCTTTTCTCTTTGTACTTTAATTGATTTTTTTTTTTCTTTTTCCCCATTGACTAAATAGGAAAATAAGAATTTGACACTTTTTTCCAATTTTTATTCACAAGTATGAGTAGCATGTCTAGTTTGATTGAAATGCTACATATACAATTTAAATGGCTTCAAATGATAAGTTAGCTATAGAACTCTTACTAAAGCTTAGAATTTGAGGTTAATTATGAAGGAGGAGTTGGGTTCCTTTATATGTCAGAAAAACATTGGACACTGAAGTTTATTAGGAGGTTAGTTTATGATACCTGTGACTGTTTAAAGCATGGCTGGGTGTAAAAGAACTATGGGATAGCAGTCTAGACTTAGAGAGTGCTCAATTTCGAATTGATTTCTGTTTAAGTGCATCATAGACAATTTTTCCTAATTAAGGTATTTGTCAATTTACCCTCACCAGAAAACTAATGAGGTTGTTAGGCCCTCATTTTTACTAAGATTCATGCTAAATTGGAAAAAGTAATCCCAATTTGATGTGCTTATGAGGCTCACATGTCCCTTGAGAAACAATTGATTTCTATACTGAGCAATTTGTCTTAGTGATGTGCACTTATGCATGATATTATAGCTTAACAATGTGGAGATGTAGATTTTAAACCAGTACCAACAATCTCTACAGTGTGGGAAACAGTTGAATACACTTGACTAGGAAACATCTTCCTTTATGCACTTGAATTTAGAAGAATTAGAGAAACTAAGGTTCAAAGCAGTTAAAACAGAAATTATAGAAATGAAACTAACAAAATGTAGGTGATTTTGTGATGCGGATAAGGAAAACAAGAATCAAAAGATTCGGAATTTTGGTCTAATAATTTACAATCCAATACCTAAAGGGTATTCTATAATTTCCAGCTTTTCTAGAATGGTAGTTAAAATTTATTATAGAAGTCTTTATTTTATTTTATTTTAATGTGATTAGGAATAAGTTATCCTAACATCTTTCGAGATCTTTAAGTTTATTAATTATTGTTAAGTCTTATTCTAAATTCTGTTGGATTAAAATAAAGTGTTTATGTAGAGAATCCTTTAAGGATTAGGAGTCTAAAGTTTTTAGGATTAGTTACTCCTATTAATATCTAGGCTTGAAATATTTTTTCTTTTCAGATTTAATAAACAAAGATTTCCTGCAAATTGCTGCTTTAGAATTGTATGTTTTAATTCTCTTTAGGTGTGACTCCTAAACCTGAAGTTTTCTTAATTTTTTTCCTATTCTTCTATTTAATATCTGAATTCCGTGAAAAAAACCTGAAATTCAATTTTAAAACCTTTATTTTCCGCGAAAATCAACATAGAACATGTTATCTAAATTTGTCCTACATCAATTTTGGTATCAGAACTTTAAGATCCTTATAGTTTGATGTTTTGATCTTCATCAACAATGGGAATATATGATTTATGTTTTGAAGGAGGTAATCCTACAAAATTTTGTGATTGGATTGATTCTCTCGAAACTTACTTTGATCGCTACAACTATGGGGAACTGTGTAGATCAGATATGCAAAGTGTAATTTGATAGGATCTGCAAAATTATGGTGGTATAGTATTATATGATATATAAATAGGGAGGCCACCGCAAAATAATACATGGCAAGAGATGAAAACAAAGCTTCAAAAAATTTTTTTGCCACCATATTATCTGCAAAGAATGCATGAGAAGGTATGTAATTCAACATATAGCTGCATGCCAATGGCTAATTACTTGAAGCAACTTGAAAAGTAGAATTCTTTTCATCAAGAGTGTGAATCGAATTTTGATAAATTGAATGATAAGATTAGTTTGATCGTTTGAAAGCTATGATGGATGAGTTGTTCAAAAAGATTCCCTTCAGAACGTCTAAAACCACTAGTAGCCAAGTCTTTCTACAAAAACTAGCTCTAAGTCTACAGGTTGCATCTAAGATCATTGGGGAACAATGTCCACAAGTTGATTGAAGCCTACAAACTGTACCAAAACCAAACCTAGGACTTAATCTGCAAGCTAAACTGTTGGTGCAAGAGCAAGAAATCTATTAGCAAGAGAGCCAAAAATGCAGAACCAACAACTAAAAAGTTTTGCAAAATTCACAATTTGAAGAGGCAAAACCTCAAAATGTGCAACTGGAAGTTTTAGGTTAGATTTACATGCAAGAATTTCAAGACAGCAAATGGTAAAGCCTATGAAACAACTAGAGACACTTTCTCAACAGGGGTGGAACAATAATTGCAGCTATTAAAAGAGCGCATTCAACTCTGATCAACATGGAAAAGGAATAGAAAATCAAGTCATGCAACCACAAAACCTCAAACCATGAAACCTGCTCTAAAATTTGCATGCCTGTGACATTAAACATGAAGCAATTGAAATAGAAATACATCAAGAAGTACAGCCTATGCAAGATGATTATCAACAAATGGTACAGAGACAGGGGGTCAAATTTATTGTTCAAGTTACGAAAGATGCTCAAGATGGTCAATTTGTGTTGTATATTGCTTGTGTTCAAGAGATGAATTTCATTATTCTTAACAAGTTCATAGATGATTCTAAAGGAGGTTTCAAGTATTACATTTGCTACAAATTGTGAAGAATCTTGAATTCAAGTCCAATGCATTATTGTTTTTAATTCTTAGGCATTTCAGAACTTAAGGTTGAGTTTTCTCCAACTAAGGGAGAATGATGCGGATAAGGAAAACGTCAAGAAAAACGAATTTCAAAGAATCAAGAGATTTAGGATTAGTTTGGTATCATTTTTTGTTTTTTTGTTTTTTATTTATAAAAAACTAAAAAAATGTTTAATGCTTTTTAGTTGCTATTTTCTTTAAATAGTTTTTTTATTTAATTTTACATAAGAATGTAATGAGAGAAAAAGGAAAAAAAAAAAGAGATAAGTTGTGGGGAGTGAAGTGGAGAAAAAATAGGAAAGAAAAAATGTGAAGAGAAAAAATAGAAAACAAAAATTATAAAAACAACATTTAGTGGTTTATTGAAAATATATTTTATTTTTTAAACACTATATAACAAGTTTTGAAAAGAGAAAACAAAAACAATTTTAACAAACAAATTTTATTTTTTTATTTGAAAAAATAAATGAAAAACATGAAACAAAAACAATAACAAACACCCATTTAGAATTTTGGTTTAATATGTACAATTCTAATAGTAAAGGATATTTATATAATTTCTAGCTTTGTTGGAATAGTAGTTAAAATTTATTTTAGAAGTCTTTATTTTATGTTAAGTGTGATATGTGAATAAGTTATCCTATAAGTTTATTAATTATTGTTCAGCCTTATTCTAAATCCTTGTTGGATCAGGAGGAAATGTTTATCTAGACAATCCTTCAAGGAATAGGAGTCTAAAAGTCTTTAAGGTTTAGGATTAGTTACTCCTATAAATATCTAGGCTTGTAATAATTATTATTCAGTTTCTTTTTCAGATTCAACAAACAAAGATTTTTTGCAAATTGCTGCTTTAGAATTGTGTGTTTCAATTCTCTTTAAGTATAACTCCTAAACCTTCGATGTGTTGACTCTTGGAAGTTTTCTTATATTTTCTTTGCTATTCTTCTACTTCATATTTGAATTTCTGTCAAAACAGACCTGAGGTCCAACTTTAGAACTTTTATTTTCTGCAAAAGTCGTAGAATAGGTTATCTAAATCTGTCCTACATCGTTTTGCAGTCTTTCTAGCTTTAGTCTTAAAGGTCAAGAATTTTTACCCAAAAATCAACACTAAATAGTTATATTGTAATCGCAGAAGGGTTGCGGTGTTGGTATCTATGAAGTCTGGTAAGTTGTTCAGGTGTATTGATTTATATCTCAACTATGGCCTACATTTTGCTTCGACTGCCAAAAGCTCATTTAGAAATTATGGCAACATTTAGGTCAAGAGAGATTCTTACTTGAAAAGAGGACAAAATTGTTGGGGAGATTTGATTCTGAAATCTTTAATTCAGAATGAAAGGGTTCGCTTTGATTGATTTGGAAAAGTTTTATGCAAAACTCTATTTACTAATTTTATTAGTAAAGCTAGTAATCTGTCTTATTTTCTTCATGGAGATTGTATTTCCTGATGGATTCTTGATCCTGTGATTTTGTCAGATTCGTCAGTTGGCACAAGAGATTAAGGAGTTAACATTTTCCAACCCCGTGACCATCTATAATGGGAATTCTTCATCTAGTGGTGAGTAGGCAACATTTTCTTTAATAATTATACAGTCAAAGTAATTTATTCATGCTATTTCTGCAATCATTTTTCTTTTTTCCAAGTTCAAACTATCTGATTTCAGTTTTGGGATCCTTCACTTATTATTTACATGTGGATAAATGATCCAATTAGGTCTTTTTGGTTTCTAGTGAGTCTACAGTTGATCAAAAGTTCCTGGCAGATTTATTGGATTCTTGTTCAGTTCTAGCCAAATTGTTTAGTGGACCTCATTCATTAAATGCAGGACTCCAATAAATGTGTATTATTTGATTTTTATAAAGGAAATTCATTGCTTACTTTGGAAGTTATATTTGGATTGTTATTTGAAAAAAAGTAAGTTGGTGCCTCAATAATGAGATACAAAGTAATGTGTTAAGAGAAGGATAAGCTAGTAGGAGATGTTTCATTCGTAATGTCCCTCACTCCTGAAAGGAATAGTGATTTGGAATCAGCAAGTATGATTTAGTTTTCTACCTAATTTGTGATGGGAGCCTTAAAAAGGATTAGCTAAATTACTTCCTTGATAAAGAAGAATAGGATTTAGGTTCCCTTAAATGATATCCTTCTTCTTGATGCCTTAAAGCACTCAATTTCACTTAGATCCTTTTGGATTGCAGATTGAAATTGGAATTAGGATCAAATTACAGAATTTTGGTGTTTGGATTACATAAGAAATTGGAATCAAAATTGTAATTTCATATATAAAATAATAAATAATATGTAATACACACACATATATTAATTTATCAAAATATATCTTGTTTTTCTAATGCTCTTATTTAATCCATCTAGCAGTTTATTTTACTTATTTAAATAACTAAGATTCATCGTACTTAATCTTGTAAAATCATTAAAATATGTACTTATCAACATAGATCCAATGTATATACTTCTAATAAATTTTCTTATAAACATTTTTTCAAATAAAACCCTACAGTAACTGAGATTGATTCTACCTATTTAATACCTAATAAAAAATAAAAATTCTTAATTATCAACATAGATCCAATGTACTTCTAATTAATTTGATTATAAATATTTAATCAAATAAAAACCGTACAGTATATAGCATTCATTGTAAATATTAAGGCATCCTTGACCTCAACTTCAAGAAAAAGCAAAGAGCAGTCACCTCATATTTTAAGGCATCCTTGTCCATGTATATTTATTTAAAATTAACAAGTTATTAATTTATATTGTAAGTGTGACATATAGAAACATTTAAGGGTTTTGTAATCATGTTCTATTATATTATTTTCTCGCAATTTCTAATTTATCAAGTACTAATCTATCGTGATTTTACTGTATATGATGATAAAAGATTTCAAATTGTAATTCCGAGGGTCCAACGGTCAAAATAAAGAATTCCTAGGGGCCAAGTCAGGAATCCAAGAAATGCTTTTATAAGCCAAATACAATTCATAGGAATTGGGTTCAGAATTCAATTCCAATTCTGAATGATATACAAACAGCTGAATTCGAATTCAGCAGCCCAATTCCAATTAGAGTTTCCAAACGGTACCTTACTATATTCAGAATTTGTTAAAAGTTCATAGTGTTTCATGTGTCATTACATGCAACATCATCCCACATGTTTTTATGTCTAGATAGCAGATTAAAGGTCCACAAAAATGCTTAATATTTTCTTGTATAAACAGGGGGTTTTGCATCTTATTTAGTGCCAGCTGCTGCACTGGGAGCAATGGGATATTGTTACATGTGGTGGAAGGCAAGATTTTAGTGACTCCAAGTGAAATATTTTCTTTTGTCATACATGCTCTTGGCATTTCACGTGCAAGTTCCAAGTGCATGGCTTCTTCTTGCTGATAACAAGTATTTTCTTCTTTGATGCAGGGCTTGTCATTTTCTGATGTAATGTTTGTCACAAAGAAAAACATGGCAAATGCCGTTGCAACTGTGTCTAAACAGTTAGACAATGTATCGGAAACATTGGCTGTAAGTAAGACAGGCTAGTCAATAATGCTTCCTTTCCCAGATGGCAACTCTTTGTTTTGACATGATTGTAGTATTCTTAATACTTTGTCAACTATTAATTTGTGCAGTCAACAAAGAGACATCTGACAAAGAGGCTGGAAAACTTGGATTGGAAGATGGAGGAGCAGATAGAAACATCCAAGCTCATTGCAAATGATGTACATCGCACTTTCTCATGTTTCTGTATATATACAACAAACACACACACACACACACACCCTCTCTCTCTTTTTCTCTCTCTCTCTCTGTGTGCATGAGGGCATGTGTATTGTATGCATCCTTCCTGTAGGTGCAGGTGTGTAAGCTCAGCTCAATAGCTTCTGGATGAGCTACTAAGTGGACCTTGAGCTGATTATGCAGTTGTATGACACAAATATCACTTGAACATCCAAGCTGTCTCATACCAGAACTGCCAAAAATTTTGATAATGTGCTGAGTGAAAATTGAAGAACAAGTAGTTCATATGTCATTTGGCTTGGTCAGAGAACTAGTGGGCCATAAAAGGCACTAGTTACATGGACCACTTGAGCTCAGCCTACAAGTGATTTGGAAACAAACTTATTCGTATTAGGAGGCAACTTTTGCTCTTTGACTTTCTTCTGATGTTACATCTGTATCAGTTAAAGCGTAATGATATTGCATACGTATGCTTTGGTTTGCCTGTAGAAGCTATCCTAGGTTAGGAAGTTGCTTGATTCAGAGATCCTCTGTCAGCATTATTTTTTCAAACCCATCTGAAACATGACTCTCATGAACTTGTATAGTTGTTCATATTATGATCTCAATTTTGAGACCTGGATTCTGCCTGTTTTACTTTTGAGTCTGTCCTAGTTGAGCCAAACTTGGGGTCAACCTGAGCCTAAACTATTTGTGGGCAGTTGTCATCTTCAGCCTGAACTAGACATGCTGCATACTTCTTTGGCAAATTTAGTGCCAGCATGTGGTGGCATAAGCTTTCCCTTTTGCTTTCCCAGATCATTGTAGCCGTAAAGTAGATATGTGAAAATTAATCTTTCCTATGCATTTTTTTTTTGTCTTATGTAGGCACTCAATCTTTCTCTCTTCATTTTATATCATGGGAGTTTTGTTCAAGCTGGCATATTTTCTTGCCATTTAAATTATTGTTTAGAGCAAACCTTTTCTTTTCTGCTCAAGAATTTATTGCATGCTCTTCTCATCATGGTGACATGTCCGTGAAGCTTGTTTCCATTGTTGTTTAGAAAAATGGGTTTCTGTCTATACTATGTGCTATGATATTGCCCATTATGTCTGCTTCCTTATGTTTGTGTCATCAACTAATTTAGGGAGAGATAATCAATGGCAAATGGACTTTTTGTAAATGCTGGTTTTTCATTGCATAATCTTTTTCTTTTGTTTTTAAACTGGCATTTCTGGAATAAACTACATTAGAGAGACACCCGCTAAATACAGTGTCAAATCTATTGGAGGTCATTAGTGCATAGGATGACAAGAGGCAACCGAGTATAAATGCATTGCATTTAATAATCGGATCATGTCTAGATTACCTTGCACGATCGATTTTCACTAGGACCATCATTAAATTTGAAATGTAACTAAATCTGCATCCCTTGCTGTTCCTAATGAGCTAAAATGTATAGGATACATCAAATCCTCATCTTTTTATGCCATTTTTTAGTGACATGATATACATGTGTGCACCACATGTAAATGCATATACTACAAGATAGATCTAGTTGGTGCAATTTGTAATGGATGCATATGCAACTATATTTGAACAACATTCAGTGTTACTTGCATGCAGGTAGATGAGATGAAAACAAATCTTTCCCAAATTGGGTTTGACGTTGAGATGATCCAACAAATGATATCAGGGCTGGTAAGTTGCAATGCTTCTATGCATTTTCAAATTTCTCTCCTATCATAGGATTCATTATGTTCTTGATATCTCAATGAACTCTGCAGGAAGGAAAGCTTGAGCTTCTTGAGAGCAAACAGGTTATTTTCAACTTCTCTAAGCAATGGTTTTTATTTGGTTTTTTCCTTTTTGGCAGCAAATTTTAATGAAGTTTTTGAAGTGACTCCCTTCCTTTTTCCTTAAATGATGCAGGACATAACAAACTCAGGTCTTTCATATCTGTGCCAGTTTGCTGAAGGCTTCAAAGATGGGCATGGTGCACCATTTATTCAGGTAAGATATTATTTGTAGCAACTAATTAAAATATGTCTCCTGATAAAAATTGGGCATTTTGATGTTTTTTCTTGCCAAAAGTTGAGCTTGATCTGATGATTTCAGGTTATACACTTGTTGCCTGGAACCATTCCTTCCCCTCATCCCCACACATAAGCTGAGAAAACCCATAAAAGAACAAGAGCTAAATTATCAATAACTTTGAAACTATAGGTGTTCTTCAATCATAGTCACTTGTATGAAAATTATCAAAGGTTGGTGGACGTGAACTTTGATAATTGAACGAATTTTTTAGGCATTGGTCTGTCTCTCTCTATAGGAAAGTTAAGGGCCTGTCTACTTGTAGAGAATTTTTTCCATTTTCATTTTCTAATTTTTAAGGAAAACGAAAACTTTTCATTTTCATAGAAAATTTGTAAAACATGTTTATTTTATAAAAAACATTTTGTCTTCTATTTGGGTAATATTTTAAGTATAAAGAATAGACTTGGAATAAATGAAGTGAAAACTTCTTATTCTCATTTGAAAACAAGTAACTTCTTATATAAAGAAAACATGTTAAACTTGTTTGGTGGGGTCAAATCCCACAACCGTTTCTTTATATATATGTATATCCCTTATTCATTACTCTTGCTCCTCATTTCAGCTCCTCTCTCACTCAAAAGCATAAGCTCACACACAATTATAATAAATAATAATAACAAGAAGTTAAGTTCGTCTCTTTCTCATTCCTGCACCTCTTATTATTATTGTTTCTATCTCACATTTGCTAAAGTACCGCTATTTTAATCTTATTATATAGAGCAAAAATAAATTGCTCGACTGTGTGAAGCTCCATTACTCCTTTGTTTTCTTGGCAATCACACAAGTTCACTCTAAGGCTTACATTAGAGTTACAACTGTGTTACCATAACATTGATACCATGTATAACCTTTATTTATTATTTTAGCCTCTAAGATTTTTCATCTTATTACAACAAGGATATTATTGCTTTTCTTAATGTTATTCATCTTTAACTTTTTATTTTATTTTAATGACTAATTTTATTAAAAGTTCATATAGGTTACGGTATCATCATTTAAGTAGGGTGTAAATAATGGTAATATTGGGAAACGTAACAGTATTGGAGTTAGTCACTAACACCCTGCATCGATATGTAACACATATTGGCTGTTATCTTGAACCCTGCATTCAAGTGACTAAATAATATATTTATATATTACATTATGCATTACTTCGCTTCTATTTTCATTTAACATCAATTATATGACAAAGATGAACTTACAAATAAAATTCTTTGAATGGAATTGAAAAATGAAAAATTTGAAGAGATGAATATGCTTTTCAGTTTCATTTTTTGAGTAGAAAAGAAAACAGAAAAATGAGAATAAAAGATGTTTTTTACCACTAAACAGAATTCCGGTCCATTTCCCCTTCTCTTTTTAATTTGTGCTATCCTGTTGACTGCTATTATACCCTAGAAGGAAAAGTTTTGGAAACCCTATAATTTCTAGAGATAAAACTTAAGGGTGGAATTAATAGGTTCCTGGCCATTACCAAAAAAGTTGAAAGAAAAACCTATATTTTTCAGATTTTCTTGGCTGTTAAGCATTTTATAAGTGCTGATATGATTATTATTATTACTACTATTATTATTATCATTATTATTATTATCATTATCATCAACAAAAGACCATTTCCCTATGCAATTTTTCCAAACTTGGAGATGTCATTTACTTGACCTGGATTACTACCCACGTTCTATTTGCTATGGTATGTGTAATTCATTAATCTGCAATGTCTCTAGTCCTCACTCTTTCTTGTCTAGCTCCAATTTCTTAATGTGGTTTTCCATCTCTTAGGCAACAACTGTATCAGAAGTTCCTAGGTTGGGGATATTTGCTTTATGCAGTTCTGGGGGATGGGCATTGTATTTTTTATCCTCTCATATTAAGTGATGAACTGAGCTACTTTGCAGGATGTTGGTGCTAAGGTGGCAAACCATTCAACAATTACATATGAGGAGAGGTCTCTCAAGGTATGTTAAGAGTTGCATTTCCTCCATGGATATCGTGTCTTGGTGCTTTGTTGACACCGTCCTGAATAATACTTCAGGGCCTTCTATTTAGCGCCGAATCTGCAGAGTTGAATACGATTGACAAATCAGTAGAACATGTGAAGAAAAGTGAAGTTGAAAACTTACCCAGTGAGAAAATCAAGACCATGAAACCAAGAATACACAGGTCATATCCAGTTGGGCTGTCGTTGACTCGCGACTTACTGGGTTCTGGCATATAATTATTCAGTTCTGTACTTCATATATGCGGATTTTGTTGCCCCTGTGGTAGTGTTTGCATTCATTTCCATGCTTATGCGTGGTGCGATTTTTAGATTGATGACTTGATTCATCATTCAAACATGTGATATAGATGTAGATTATTATAGGCGATGTGATGTTTCCTTGGCTGCCAAAGAAAGCATACAGGGAGTATATTTTGTTGTAACTACAAAGTCATTGCTGTACAATTACAGAATAAAAAAAGAAATTAGTCATTTGATTGCTGAATATTTTTCTTTTTGGTGTGGATAATTTTGTATGATGTGTGAATAAAATTTCATCTATTCTTTGAGGAGTTGCTAAATTATAGTTGAAGAATTCCAGAATTTTCTTTTATTCTCAAGCTTATTAGTGATCCGTGGCATTTTGACACTTTTAAAGAATATGAAAGATTTCTTTGCCCGCCACACATAAAAAGTTGAGAAGCTATTCGATTACTTTTGGCCTATATTCTCATTCAAGTAACATTATTATTATTTATTATTTAGCATTTGGATGAAAAAATTTAAAAGAAATTAAAAATATTTTCACTTTTAAGTTACAAGCGTGTAGATGATATGGTAATTAAAGTCTCGAGTTTTAATATACTGTTATGCTAGAATGGTAACTAAAATCTCGAGTTATAATATCCAATTGTGTTAGAATTTTTGAAATAGTATTTTACTACTCGTAAGAGTTCTTTTCGGTGTATTCTAAATTAGTCAGACTAATTTTAAATACTAAATAAAAAAAATATTTTTATCGTATATTAGTATATAATTATGATCTTGTGATTTGATCTGTCTTGTAAAAAAAATGAAATTAAACTGTAAATTGACTAACAGTAAGCAACTGAACGCCAAATCAAACTAATTAAACCGCCTAATTCAGTTTAATATTAGCTCTATTAATTATTTTATTTTAAAAAGAAAAATCAATTTAAGAAGCCCATAACCCAAATAAGTATCCATGGGCCCGGAAAAAGGAACTGGGAAGAAAGTAAAGAGTCCGGATTTGACCCGCATTCCTTTGTAGGTAACAAATAAAAAGGTAGGGCTTGCACTTGCAGAATCACAAAAATCGGTGATTGATTTCTACGAGCTTCTTTTTCTTTTTGGTTTTTTTAGGTCTACGCTAAGCCACCTCTCTTTTATCAATAAGGTATCTTTCTTTGAATTTTTTCATTTTGTTTTCTCCAATCGAATTTAGGTCAGTTAGTCTTCAATTTTATCAGAAACATCTATGATTATTTCTCTTTTGTGATCAATATTATTATGGTAATAATTATAATATTAAGTTCTTGATTGGTTTCAATTTTGTTTCTGATTTGTTCTTTTGCGATCCAGTTTATTCTTTCTGTTATTGTATAATTTATGAAGTAGAAATCCTGAACATTTTTTGGGAGTTATTAGGTTTTTGTTTTTGCTGTATCTTGACTAAAATCTGCTTACTGGATAAACTTAAATTCTTTCAAGAATTTTCTTGGATTGTTCATAATTTTATGCTAGGTTAATTATTCTTGATGCTATACCCTAATTTAGGTTTCATTTTCTTGTGTGTTCTTGGGGGAAATAGAAGTGAACAATCAAGTTGTTGATATCTCTGTGCAAGAATTCTTGGCTTGAAAGGAATTAGGGTTTTCAGTTTGCAGTTTTTCTATAGTTGTAAAATGATTTCGTATTTTCTTTTGTAGCACGACCAGAAACCATGCCGAAGAACAAGGGAAAGGGAGGAAAGAATAGGAAGAGAGGAAAGAACGAAGCAGATGATGAGAAGCGTGAGCTTATTTTTAAGGAAGATGGGCAGGAGTATGCCCAAGTGCTTCGCATGCTTGGAAATGGTCGCTGTGAAGCCATGTGTATTGATGGTACTAAGCGTCTATGTCACATTCGCGGGAAGATGCACAAGAAGGTCTGGATTGCAGCTGGTGATATAATACTCGTTGGCCTGCGTGACTATCAGGACGACAAGGCTGATGTTATCTTGAAGTATATGCCTGATGAAGCTAGGCTTCTAAAGGCTTATGGTGAACTCCCCGAGAGTACACGACTCAATGAAGGTATTGCTGGAGGTCTTGATGAGGAGGATGACGGTGCTGGTGATGATTATATTGAGTTTGAGGATGAAGATATAGATAAGATCTAGGGTTCTGGAGCTGACTTTCATTTTCTTCAATGTTTATTTATGATGTGAGCTTCTGAGAGTTTGTGATGATATTAAAAGCCTAACCAAGGGTTTGTGCTTTATAAATTGGCAGTTGATATGGTAAACTGGTTATATTTCATGTAATACCTGTTATCACTTTAATCTCTCTCATGTGTTATTGCTTTTCTGAATTCTACTACTTCTATGGTTGAAGCTTGTAATATGTGCCCTTATGTGGGGTTGCTTGGCCAATATTTCTCGGTGCTTTGGTTAATGGCTTTGGCTTGCATTGCAGAGTCGTATAACTTTTTGCTTTACAATTTGGCATTCTACAGCAACGTAAGCACAAGCAAGCACAATGGCAAGATTGTAATCAGAATTTCTACCCTCGAGTCACCTTCACTTTTTGTAGTGTGTGATTTGCTTGCATGAGCTGCTCGTCTTGCTGTCTGTAATTTTGCTTTTCCATTTCAATATATTCATATTCATGTTTATGTTACCTGTTCCAAGTGGTATTGCGTGGTTATTAGCTGGTAGTGGACAGGAGAGGACTGCATATGAGTGAGCCGCACATAAGCTAGACTCGATAAAAACTTGTTTAAGCTTGGTAGAGTTCAGCTTTTTAAGCTAATGGTCTATATTCAGCTCATGAATTAGTTCGTAAATTTATATATTTTTTATGTTTTACTTATATTAGGTATAAAAATATCTGTCTAAACATATTTATTAGAATAAAAGTATAAATTATTAAGTATGTTACAGTTTTTATGTAAAGATTTTGTTCTATTAGATTGATAAATAATTTAATCTTTAATTTAAATTCATTAAATTCGTTTAGACAGCCTAATGGACTTGATTCAATATAGAGTCAATTTAAATAAGACAAAGTTGGATAAACTTGGTTTGTTTGCAGCCTTAAAGAGGAGCTTATTTTAGGAATTGTGGATGTGTAAGGTCAAGTGAGTTGCATGAGCCTGCTTCATCAATGATTCTTGGGTTCAATTTGATAAACAGTCTTATTAACTTACATTTACAGGGGAAATTGTAACATTTTTTGAAGCCATACACTATTCATCTGCAAGTAGTAATTGAGAATTTACCCTTGAACAGTTACAGTCTCACTTAAAAAGAATCATACAAGGAGCTTAAACTGTTGCAAATCAGTATGTTTGCACTTATTTCTTCTCTGTTTCTTGGTTATCTTATCATGTTGCTCATCTCGTTTTGACACTCTTTCTTGATTACCTGTGCTAACATTAGAGTACAAACAGAGAGGAAAATCAGAGGACTGAAACTCGGTGATTTTTCATGTTAATCGAATTTAAGCTGCTAAGTGCAGGTATTATATGGAGGGAGTTCTTACCTTACAATTCTCTTTCTGACAGTGGTAGCTTGGCACTGTTTTCCTCCTTGATATGGCTCTTGTTGACCTAGCCCAGTTCCTTCTGGTTTGCACGCCGCCATCTTCGCTGGCTGTGGTCATTGACATGCTATCAAATTGGACGGAGACCTCATTAGATCCACAGCTTTCCCTTTCTTCTCCTGCTATATCAAAAATTCTCTTCCTAGCTGCAAGTTTGTGACTGCTATTTATAGGTTCAAATTGCTTGCTTGTATGACTTTCAACAGAGCATTCTGGAAGTCGGGTTGCCATCCACCTTTCTAGCCAGCTCCAACCCATGTTGGGTTCGGTACCATCAGATCTGGCCTGCTTTTTCCTTGAACATATTCTTAGCTATAAAAGTGATGAAGTATTTTTTTGGTTAAGGAATAGATGAGAAGACAATTTCTGCTCTCAATCAAATAAAGTTATCAGGATACCTGTTGTGCAAAAGCATATGCCAGTGCCCTCTCGCGCCTGTTTGTAGCTTCCAGTCTGTTCTGAATCCTCATTCTTGATATATTGCTACTCACTGTGCTATCATCCCAGTCTTCCTGTTCTAGTTTAATACAGCAAATTATATGAATGTGAGCAGGGAGGTATTAGTAGCTAAAGCAAAACAGTTTGCAGTCACCTTTATCCTGAAAATCTGAGTTCTGGCTTTCTTTGGCATTTGGAAATGAACAGAAAACGGTTCCTGTTTAGCTGACAGAACTTCTGTAGAATTTCCGGTCTGAACTTCAATTGATGTGCCTACAGAATCCCTATTTGGACTGTCCACTGCCATGACAGCCTCCTGTTTATCATCCTCCAATATGATTTCTTTACTTTGACGTGTAGCCTGAAATTTAAACACAGATTCTAATGACTCATATTCTCGCTAAATATCCAACTGCATAGCAACAGAACAAAGGTGTTTCTAATTTCTACCAAACTGGACTAACCAGAAAATTTCTGAACGCAGACTGGATAACTATTGCTGCATCTTCTTGCTTAAATAATTCAGACGTTGAATTATGCTTTTGGTTTGGGATATTATCTTCTTTAGTCACTTCACTTTGGATGTCTCCTTTACTTGCCGAATCATCAAGCACGGGCTGTGTAACTGTTGCTTCTGAGCTCTTAACTGAAGCAGAATCTTCCTCTGCAAGTACTGAATTGAACTCATCTCCGCAAAGGTATGATCTAACTACAGTCCACCTTCTCTTATTACCTGCATGGCTTCTTGCCTGCTAGATTGATCCATAAAGTAACCAACTTAAACTATTCAGAAACATACTCATTGTAACTTGAAGAATTTGCAACTTACATTGCTTTCATGCGTCCCAACAGACCGGCTTCTTGAGAAGACACTTCTGACCAGTTCTTCGGTGATACCCATTTTCCTCGGGAACCCTAATGCAATATGCTTTGAACAGGGTGCGTCTCCGATTATACTATAAGTAGAAGTACTGAGATTCCCTTTAATTATTGCTGATATGGAAGGAAAGTTACAGCCTGCATATGACATGCTTCATTCAGTTATCTTCAGTACAATTATAAAATGCCTAAATGGGTTGCTCTAGAATATACTTTATAAAACATGCATATTATCTTATAACAAAGCACATGTTAGTTGTAGTTATCAGCTTTAGAGCTGGAATTTGGGGCATTAAACCACAGAAATGATAAGAGACTGAAAAGTTCTAAGAAAATAATAGATGGAAAGGATTTGAGGAGAGCATAATTAAATCTGCTTTTACATTTACTTTTTGCACATGGGTTCTAGCAGATTGGCCAAAAAAAGAAGAAAGGAAAAAAGGTTTGCTTGCTTCTGGGGCTAATGTCTGTTCCATTTCCTTTCTTTCTGCTTCCAAGTGGCCCTTCTTTTCTTATGCTCTCTCTCTACTCAATTTCTTTTGGACCTGAGAAACATGTGAATGACTTTGGAGAATTTGTGGAGGACTAAAAAACACCTAATCAAACTGGACTGTTTGATTCGAGTATTTATCTAATAGGACGCGGAACACATAAACGGTACACTACAGATACATTGATATGACTATTTTTTTTGAAAAAAAAAAAGATGTGATACGAGTGTCATGTCGATGTCAGTCGGATGTATGTACTGGACGCAAATACTCCATCCTGTTAGAAGTATAGGTGATTCTTAGACATTTATATTAATCCTATGTGGTTGACTACAGTGAAAAAAAGTTGCCATCTAATTAGGAAAATGACCAAATGCTTTCTCATGCAGTGTTGGGGTATAAAGTAAGAACAAAAGCTGTGTTGGGTTTTGTTTTAAATTGAAGCAGCTTATACATTTTGCTTGTGATAAGGGGAAAACTGATAATGACTTTTCGTGTTTGCTTGTTGTAGCAACTGTATTATACAACCATTAAGGGCTGCTTATGTTGTTACTTATTAATGGACAATGACTAAAATCTATTTGGACATGCAAACATACAAATATACTGAATAGTGTAGTGTGCCTCTCCAGCATGGTATGTTGTACCATTAGCCTACTAACAGATATTCGACCAATCAATTATTAATCCAACGGCTACATTATATGATTTCATTTGGGAAGCTGCTAACTAGTAATTATGGGATAATTGCATATTAAATTTTTGACATTGATTTCATATTGACATTCTGAATCATATAGTTTCATTGATTGAGCTTTTGATCTTTCTAAAACACCTCAAATGAGTTCTTTCTAGCCATGCAATTTCTCACAAGAACATTTTTAACAATAACTAATTTTGTATAAGAAAAGAAAAAGAAATAAAATAAAACATTCCGGAAGTGTTGAGAAATGAAGAGGAGTAATCGCTCATGTCACGGGAAAATGATGGTTGGGTGGGTTGCCTTGCAGGGCTTAAAGTTTCAGGCCAATTATGTACTGTGTCTTACAATAATGCTGCAGAATCTCATGCTCAAAGCTCAGCTTCCCTTTTCCAATGCTTTCTATTCTTTTTCAAATTATAATATTTTCACTTTTATTTTTTTCTTTTGAGGTGTTGTCTGGTTAGCTTGCTCGCGTAGGAAGTATTATTAGTATTAGTGTCAAAGGGAAGAGGAATTTAAACTGGAGAGAGTAATCCACAATTTTTATGGAGAAGATGGATCTCCGCTTGGAAGAGATATTCTTGAATAGATTTAATTTACCACTTATAGACAAAATTAATTACATAATAACACATGACATTATCTATTAGTTGTTGTATGGAGACTACCTCGAAGATGTTTAAGTCTCAGACTATCCAGCTAATGAGATGCTCCTTTTCTTCCTAGTTCTATGATGGAAATCATTAGTTATACAATCACAAACCTCAATAGCTAAAGAGCTGCAAACTAACATCCTCAAGTTAGATGAAACAAACTTGGATCGTCCAATATTGAAGTAAGAAAAACTATTTTAATCACTTTATTAATGGAATAAAATAATTAGAACAACACTTTGAATTCTCCAAAACACTGCAAATTTAATAGGTTTGATAAGTTAAAAATAAGACAAAGATTTTAGGTGTTGAATGCCACAAACTGAATAAGCTTGATAAGTTACTCAGCTCATGCAAGAACTTCAAACAAAACACTCATAAAGAGCTCAAATTATGTTTTTATTACTCAAACAATGTGTTTAATAAAGAAATTCAACCCAATATATATAGTACTAGCTAAGGCTTAAGAAAGACGGAAATTATAAAACTTGTAACTTCCACTTTTAATGGTGCCAGCTTGAAAAATGTATCTATTTTTACCATCAATTATTTAGCTCATGTAACTTCTTTCTTAATTATAAAACACATAAGACTCATACTATACAAAATTTTAACCAAATAAGACTAAATTAAACAAATACTTAAGATTTAAAGTCCAATAACCAACATAGTCCATATCATTTATTCTTCAAATATGGGTTTAATTCTTCGTTCTAACATTACTTGGATCATGCTAACCATTTTAGGCTTTTCTTGCTCCTTTAGAACCTTGATTGAATATTGACTACCTTGCTCATTCCAAATTCTTTCAATTAAACAAGTTAAGCTTCTTTCATAATTTTAGCTTTAGCTCTTGTCTTGGTCCTCCATGAATGGTTAAAAGATTTTTCTTTGCATTTCCATCCTTAGTCGAATGATTTAAAGCTTGTTGGTCCTCGTCATTCTACGCCTCCATTTTATAGCTCAAGTCACATTATTAATTAATGGTTAAAGGATCCTTCTTTACAACGCACACTTAGTTAACCACAAGGCAACCATTACTTGTACAACTAACATATCATCCTTAGCAAACTCAACATCGCTAACATTTTCTAAAGATGACTTGTCATCATTATCTTTCTCTCTCTTATTTTCAAATTCAACAGGCCCATCTCTCATGATTATTATCCTTTTATCAAGACATTCACATGCCATATAACCATGTCAAAGCATTTAAAACACTTAATTTCTCTAGTTTGATTACTTTTATTCTCACTTTTATCCTTACTACCTATTTTATTTTTATTTCGGTTTTCATCAATTTTTGGTTCAATAATTGGGTTATCATCTTTTTACTCCAATTCGTATTATAAGAAGAAGAGGAACTCGAATAAAGTTTAAAATCATACTTACTTGTACCCTTGTATTTAAGTTGCCTTTCAATTTTTATGACCGTATTCACCATGTCTTCAATTTTCACATAGTGTTGCAACTTCACAAGATCAACAATGTTCTCATTCAAGCCATTCAAGAACCTTGCCATGATGGCTTCTCGATCCTCCTCCACATTAGCCCTTATCATAGTTATCTCTATTTCTTTGCGATACTCCTCTATATTCATGGAACCTTGTGTTAAAGTTTATAAATGTTGGTGCAATTATCTATATGGAATGTCCATAACGTCCCAATTCTATTTCTTGCAAGTCTTTATAGTAGTGGTTAGGGACAAATCACTTTCTCATGATGTATTTCATCTCCAACCATGTCTCAACGAGCCTTTCACCATTTCGACGCATTTCCTTATCACTAAATAAGAGTATAATCACAAAACTCAAGAACAACTAATTTTACCTTTTTCTTTTTCAAATAATTATGACATTTAGAAATCGTCTCCACCTTTCTTTCCCTTCTAAATGGGCATATGAATCATTCTTTCCTTAAAAGGATGGAATCTTTATTTTGATGCTGCTTATATTGAGATTCATACCATCAAAATTTGCTCTCCTAGTTTGTCTTGTAAGATTAACATCTTGACCAATTATAGTAATTTAGTCATTGTCAATGTTTTCCTCACCATCATATTCATTATTGACAAAGGCTGATTTTCTTCCACGACATGTTCCACCTTGCAATTTGGCTAGTGCGTCATCATATTTTACTAGATGATCTCTTACATAGGAAGATTCTTTATCTTTGCTAGGCATGTTTTTACCTGAAAAATAAAGTTAAAATCTCACACACTTCCTCACGTGTTTCACTTAAATAATGAATCGCACTGCTAGTGTTTCACATTTTATATGGCTTTTTACGATGCTAGTCTTACCTCTTTTGCTTTTTACCACTTTTTTTTTTTTTGATTCTTAGATTAACTAACAAACAATTCAAAATAGAGCCATCCAATGGAATGAAAATGAGCAGATCTAAAAGAAAATTAAAAGGCATGCCAATTTAAAATGGTTTATACAAAACTTAATTCAATCACGCAACCAAAGATTAAAGCTCAAATATTGATTTTTATGCTAACAAGAATTTTGTTTGTTTTGTTAGATACTAACCAAACCGAAAACAAGAAACCAAATCAATAAAGAAAGACTTCTGAATTTGTTTGTAAGAATTTCTTGAATTCGCAGAGTTTCTCTTTTTTCTTTCATTCTGATTTTTTTATTCTTTTTCTTTAAACATAAAGTGCGAAAATAAAGAAGAATAATAAGACAAGAAACACAACAATTCATATGAAGAAAGAAGATTAATAATAGATATAGTGCTAAAATGAGGAAAAAGGAAAGATAGTAAAAAAAAAAAAACAAATAAATGAATATGCAAACCTTAAACTTGAGCCAAGCTCTAATGTTAAATTATGAGAATCACTAATTATCCAACCATAAATCCTAACAGCTAAAGAGCTATGATATAAGTGGAACACAAACTAACACCCTCCAACTAAACAAAATCGTTCAAGATTGAAGTAAGAAAAACTATTCTAATCGTTTTATCAATGGAATGATGATAAAATAATTATAATAACACTTTGAATCCTTCAAAACGCCACAAGTTGAATAAGCTTAGTAAAGTCCTAAGTTCATCCAAGAATTTAAAACAAAACACTTACAAAAAGCTGAAAATATATTTTTATTACTTAAATGATGTATTTTACAAAGAAATTCAATCTAGTATATTTAGTACTAGGCTAAGGCTTATGAAAGGCATAAGTTACAAAACTTGTAACTTCCACTTTTAATAGTGTCAACTTGAAAAACATGCCGCCCCTTTTTACCATCAATTATTTAGCTTATGTAACTCTTTTCTTAATTAGAAAACACATAAGGCTCGTACTAAACAAAACTTTAACCAAATAAGACTAAATTAAAATAAATTGCTTAAAATTTAAAATCCAAGCCCACACGAATTAAGCCCAATAACCCAACATAGCCTTTGTGCCATTTATTCTTCAAATATGGGCTAGATTCTTTATTCTAACATAGTTGGACTCTTGTATTTATTATTTGGACTTGTTTGATTCACAGACCATTTTAGGCTCTTCTTGCATCTTTAGAACCTTGATTGAATCTTGACTAGCTTGCTCCTTCTAAATGCTTTCAATTAAACAACTTTAGGCTTCTTTTCTATTTTTAGCTTTAGCTCTTGTCATTGATCCTCCATGAATAGTTAAACAATCTTTCTTTGCATATCCATCCTTAGCCTAATGGTCTAAAACTTGCTGGTCCTTATCATTCTAGGCCTCCATTTTACAGCTCAAGTCACGTTACTATGTCTAGATATTTTTTTGCCTTAATATATATGCGACCTTTTAATCTTTTTGTAATTTGTCACTTGGCCATCTAAACTTTTCTTTTGGTTTTGATAGCCATCTGAACTCATTTTTTTAACTAAATCCTTTTTCTGCTTACATTTACAATGCGTGGATTCAAGCAAATTAAAGCAATTCCTAACATCCAAAATCAATTTGTGATGAAAAAATTCTAAAACTAAATCAATTTGAATATGCTAAAATTATTTTCCAAATTCTTATTAGTTTTTGCCAAAATCACAAGAGAAAGAGGGGGGTGATAAAAAAAATTTCCAAAATCAAAAGTGAATTGCCTTAGAAGGTGAGATGGAGAATCCGTATCCTCATTTGATGAGGCCTTATTATAACTATAGAGAAGAAGTTGAACTGAATATCTTATGGACAAAAGCAAACCCAAGAAGAAGACTTTTTTTGATGTAAGAATTTCGAGTAAACTCAATTGAAAATTTGATGTAGATTTTGTTATTTGGGTAAATTTTAAAGACAAATTGATGCTAATTTGATGCAGTATTTGGATTTAGGTTATATTTTAGATTAGGGTTACTCTTATAACTGTAAAGGCTATTTATGGTATAATCTTATTAGGTTTAGCAATTTTAGGTTTATCAACCACATGCTCCACAAACACTTCAACTGTCTCTCCATTATTTACCCCTTCAGTCCAATCTAAGGTATCTCTATCAATATTTAAATTCCTAAAATCCTCTTCATTGTTATACTTTATATGAAATCTTACCGTTGTAGTATAATCCAACTCTCTTGTAAGACCTAAAAATTAAGATAAACTAAATCTATCTATATCATAATTGAGGTCAGTGTTAACAAGTCCATCACTCTAAGTCCAATTATTCATGAAACTACCTCTCGTGATTCCATATAATATTTACAAGTTTGTCCATTCTATCAATAATGCCAATAACAAAACATGTAGCATAATACAAAGCATTATTATACATTTTTACTGCAAATATTATCTTAATCAAAATTTCTATTTCTTTAATAAATACTTCAAACAGTAAAGCTATTAACTAAAATGTCAATAAAAAAGTTTATTTAAAAAGATAACAATTGCAACTAATACAAATAGATAAAGAAAAGCTCTAAATAAAACACAACTATTGCAAGTAAAGAAAACAATTGAAACTAAAACTAAAGACAACCACTAATATATACCTTTCTTTGAAACCTCGCTTTCGGTTTTTGCAAGACTAAATGTGTGAACACGAACATAAACAAATGTGCAAACACAAATAGTAACAAATATTGGAACAAGAACAATTTGCTTAGCTTTTTAGAGATTTATGCTTAATCGATTTAGAAAATTAAAGATTTAGGGATTTAAGCATTGAAAATTGATTAGAAATTCAGTAGAAGCGTTTTATTTTCTCAAATGATGCATTTTGATAACTTATTCCTTCGAGTATAAGTTGTCTAATATGTGTCTAATTTTTTTCCATATCAACATGCTTATGTAACACACGCTGTACATGTAAGCAAAACATGATTTAAGTGGTTAAAAAAAGAGTTCATGCGACAATTGAGACAAAAAAAAAGTTCAAACAGCCAAATAACTAATTATAAAAAGTTCAAAGGCCAAAAATGCATTAAGCCATATTTTCTTTAGATGATTACTATTTATCTCCTCATTTTTATTATATTATATTGATAAAATTTTATTTCTTAGAATTATACGAAGTTATCCGTCTATATTTTATTGTGTTAATATTCCATTTAGATGAAATTGCATAAAAAATAAAAAAAATGTGGGACTATTTAGGCAAGCCAATATCAAATTTAGTTATATTTTTATAGTTGTTAAGTACATTTTAATGACTTATTTTAAGCTTATTGTAATAACATTCTGGCTTTTTATTTTTCCTTTTAGGAGATATGATATTAGTTTATATAAATAAAAAGAATAAAAGTGATATTTATTTTTTGCTCAGAAGGTCTAAATCTCAAGTTTTTTTTAAAAGAATTTGGATGCTACTTGAAGAATTAATAATCATCTTGTATTCTGATAATGTAAAATAGTATATTAGCATATAAGAAGTAAGAACAAAATTTTGTGTAATTCTTTTGATTAAAAGGATTATATTATTTGTTAAAAACTATGTTATACTACATATATTTTAATTTAGATTATATTTTATTAGCAAGTATTTTAATGAATATAATTTTAATTTTTATAAATATTTTTTATAATCGAAAAGAAAAAATAAAAAAGAAAACACTTATTTCCATTTAGTTAAGAAAAAAACTCATTTTGACCCTTACTATTGGAGTCGAGAAACAACTATCCCCTTACAAAAATAAGGAAAAACTATCTCATCTACCATGATTTGTTGTTATTTTCATAAATATACCCTCACCTTCAAATTTTAGCATTTTGGTCTATTATTTTTGTATTCTTTTACTAAATTTACCAAAACTCATTTAGGCATGTGCCTTATTTTATACCAATATAAAATTCAGCCCTGACAATAATTATTTCATTTATTCTGATCTTTGACCATTGTTTACAAATTTAGCATCGTCAAGCTAAAACACATTATTTTCTAATTAAATATATAAAAGAAAAGAAGAAAGATAGAAATGCCACCATTCTATCTTTTCTTTTTTTGTTCTTTATCAAAATTTTCTAGATCAAGCGGTGGGTTTATAGAGAAATAGATTTTAGAGAGAGAAAGCAATAGGGATTTGTATTTATAAGGAAATAAAATTACAGAGTAAAATACAAATTCAATAAAAATATCTATATGATCATAGAAAATTAACAAGAAATAAATACCTTAAATTAATCTATATCACAAAAAAAAAAACAACAATAAACCTCACATTATTATAAATCATACCAATCAAACAATTAAAGAAAATCCAAGAAAAAATAATTACTATAAGATTAGTAGAATCCAAGAAAAACAATCAAAGGAAAATAAATTCCCAAACAACATTAAAGAAATCGATGAAAAATTAAAATATCAAGACATTAAAAGTACATGATTGTTTATTATATTTCTAAATTGTTGACGAGAAATAACAACTTTTTAATGCCATTTGATATTCATGGTTTTCTTATCCTTATTCTTATATTTTAGTAAATAGTATTGAGAAAAACTCTTGGAGAAGACCGCTTTATGTCTTTTCTTCTTCTGTATTTATAGTAGTCGCCATCCTCTTCCTTTCCCCTTTTCTCTTTATAAACACAACTATCCCTTTGATTTTTCTCTCTAAAATCTCTCTATCAAAAGAAGAACGATATCATTTCCACCTTTTTTTTATGAGGATATAGTTACAAAAATGGCCAAAGATTAGGATAGATGGGATAGTCTTGGTTAGGGTTGGATTCCAAATTGGCAAAAAATAATACACGTATGTATGTTACAACCATCAAATGCATACACCTAAATGAGCTTGGGTGGATTTGGTAAAAAACGTAAATGTATTGGACCAAAATGCTAAAATTTAAAAATGAGGTTTGTCTGCAAATATGGTCAAAGTTCAAAATAGATGAGATGGTTTTGCCAAAAAATAAAAAGATATTTAATTGTCAAATTCATATTTATCTATAATGTTGCTCCCTTACTAAATGTAGCTAAATTTTGGATTAAAAAGTAATTACCAAAATGATGATGTGGCATAATTTTTATGACAACTGCCCCTACTTAATGACATCATAATGGATATACTTGAGTTAGACATAAACTTTACATCCAAAATTTTTAAAATTTGTATCATCCTTTTACCTGTAGTGACAACTCTAATAGAATAGAAAAGAGAATAAAATTCCAAATAGATTTCAATCTTTCTAATCCTAATTTGAGATAAAGTTACAATTGAAACCACTTATGGAGATTGATATTTGTGCTAAATCGGATGCTATTTGTGATATTGAACTGAAAAAGGCATAACAAATGAGTAGTTTCGACAATGAAAGAGTTTTTCTGTCACTCTTGGGTTTGCTATATTAAACAATTGTTTTCTTATTACCATTTAAAGTAACCACAACTATTTACTTGAAATTATGACCAAATTGATTGAGATTATAAAATTTAGTGGCCAATTTCAAATATGCATTTAACCTAAAACACAACTTACTTCGTAATTAGAGCATGCATAAAATCTAAATCTAGGATTTTTGACAGTCCAAGAAGTCTATCTTGTAGCCTTTACCTTCACCTTCATCAAATGACATTTTCAATACTTAGTAGGTCATTCATGGTTAAATTCCACGTTGTTTCTTTTGACCGAGCTAGTTGTTGAAATTGATGCCATGTCGAAATAGTAGTAGGAGATGATAGTATATTCTTAATTTTAGAGATCTTGTCTTTTCCTTACAAATTTCTAATTTCAATTTTTAAAATAGTTAACTACATATTATAAAGAGGGAAAGATAGAGAAGAAAGAAAACAATATATTTAATTTCTTATTGTTAGAAAGGACCTACTATATTTTAAGCCAGCTAACTCTATCGGAGAAATGTATTGATATTTAACCTCCGCTCAGTGAGGGGCAGTATTGTTAGAAAACATGAATTTGATAGGTAAAATGTCCTTCATTTTTCTTTAGGGATATACTTGTTCCTTGACTCTAACATTAGGGGCCAAAATGAGCCTTTAATTAATTTTTAACGTCTTCCAATACGGTTTAAGAGCCGGGTTACCCATTTTAATAAAAGGAAGGAGGACAAGTTCGGATCCTGTAATAAGAGGCGGGGGAGTGAAGAAGGAAAAGAAAAAAAGAATTGAAAGGAGAATGAGTATAGTTCCGAAGGAAACAATAGAGGTAATAGCACAAAGCATCGGTATCACCAATTTAAGCGAAGATGCAGCTCTCTCTCTCGCTCCCGACGTTGAATATCGAATGCGTGAAATCATGCAAGAAGCAATTAAATGTATGCGCCATTCTAAAAGGACTACCTTAACTTGTTATGATGTTGATGGTGCTCTTAACCTAAGAAACATCGAGGTAAATCTCAAATTTACAATTTTTTCTTAAATTATTTTTTCATGCTTGTTCTTCCATTTTAAGGTAATGAATTGCCTAATTACTGTTTTGTTTTGTTTTGTTTTTGTTTTTGTTGAATTTGCAGCCAGTGTACGGCGTCGCATCAGGAGGTGCATTGCAGTTTAAAAGAGCTATTGGTCATAGGGATTTATTTTACATTGATGACAAGGATATTGATTTTAAGGATGTAATATTTCTAAGTTTTTTAATTTTTTTTATTATTAAAAGAATTGGAATCATGCTAAAGATTATACAAGAATTTTGATGGTTATATATGTATACAGGTGATTGAAGCTCCTCTACCAAAAGCACCGCTTGATACTTCTATTGTTTGTCATTGGCTGGCTATTGAAGGTGTACAACCTGCTATCCCTGAAAATGCTCCTTTGGAAGGTCAATCAATCTTTATCCTTTAGTTCTTATTTATCAGCTTCCCTTTCTTTTTCTTCTTTCTTTTTTCTGCATTATAGTCTTAAACTTGTGTAGTCATATCATGAATTGTGGCTATTCTTCTTCTACAAAATGCTCTCTTTGTTCATTTCGTTGGCTTTAATACTGGGAATGGACTGCAATTCTTGGAATTGGGATTTCAATTGTTTTGTTTAGTTGACAAAGAATCCACAAAATAGTTTATATTTTATTCGTACGTTTTAGGAATATAATCAATTTTATTTAGTTATTCCAAAAATATTTTAAGTTCCACTTTCAAGGCTTACTGATTTTGGCCTTGGGATTATGAGGCAGTTGATGAATATTATTTTCAGTTTTCCTCTCAATCTTAGCTGGAATATTTGGAGCTAACAATGGATTGATCATGTTTTGTCTATAGTTATTGCACCTCCTCCTGATGGCAAAAACAATGAACTAAAGGATGGACTACCAGTTGATATCAAACTGCCAGTTAGGCATGTATTATCTAGGGAGCTACAGGTATATGATATGTTATCAGTAGTTTAGTATTATTATTATTATTATTATTTTTAATGAGGCTTGTATAATTTCCTGTCTCCCTTTTGGTTTTCTTCTGGCCTTCGCAGCTGTACTTTGATAAAATCACAGAGCTTACAATGAGGAGATCAGATTTACCCCTTTTCAAAGAAGCATTAGTTAGTTTGGCTACTGACCCAGGACTTCATCCATTGGTTCCTTATTTCACATGCTTCATTGCTGATGAGGTTATAATGTACTGACAATGTTCTAGATTTATGGGAAGTTAGATGGTATTTTTGGTTTATTCTAAATTCTGCTTTTCCAATCATGCAGGTTTCTCGTAGTTTAAGTGATTTTCAACTTCTCTTTGCTTTGATGCGTGTTGTTCGGAGTCTTCTACAGAATCCTCACATACATATTGAACCTTATGTAAGTTTTCCAACCATGTACAAACTTGTTACCGCCAAATAATTTCCAGCTCGAGTTTTAGTAACTGAACAGTTGAACCTTCCATGTTGCACCTATAATACATGTCCTGAATATGCCAGTACTGAGGCCTTTTAAATGGTTGGTGTCAATCCATTTGGTAGAGATTAGCTGCTAGCCAGTTGACCCATTATTCAAAGCCTAATGAAAATTGTTGTTTAAAAAACTTTTCATTGCTGGCAAAAGTTGGATTATAAGTTCATTTGAAAGATCTTTGTTCTAAAAGAAACATGCTGCTATGAAAAATTAATTTCCCAGGAAAAAAATGGAAAATGTATAAGGATGAGTTGAAAAAGGAACAAGGTTCTAAATAATGATATTGCAAACCATTTCTATGTCAAATTTTTATAACAGTATTGGACTGTCAGACTGTATCTTTAGCCACTATCATGAATTTTGGAAAACGATTAATAAAAGGATCCAATTTAACAAGAGAATCATGATTAGTATAACATTTTAAACCTAATGTTCCTTATCATTAATTCATTCCACATCTTAACTTATTTAAATTACCTCTAATGAAATTACTTATAGAGATTATATTAGTTGAATCACTGTATTAAAAAATTTAAATTTTCTCAAGGACGTTAAATCAAAAACCTTGAATAAATGACTTAAATTTAACAAGATGGTCAAGACACATCAGGCTATCACTAATTTTAGAAAAATAACTTCTAAATGTAATTAATTGTTTTCTTTATATTGTATGAGTTTAACAAAGTCATTGTTGGCTCCTTAGCTCCATCTTGTGCTATCTGATATAATACAAAGCAGACAATTATGCCTTCCGTACTGTGCCTGTTTACATCTTGTTTGGACTTTGTCTTCCCCTTTGCTTACTTTTGTTCTAAACATCACTAACTGAAGCGTTCAAGCAAATGTGTTGCATGTCAAAACAATATTTAATGTCCTTTATTGTAACTATCGAACTAATGGATATACTCTATAGTTTGTATGAAGAATATGCTATCTTTGAATTTGAGAGATATTTGGATTTCTTCTCAGCTACATCAGCTGATGCCATCTGTGGTCACCTGCCTTGTTGCAAAAAGGTTGGGGAATAGATTTGCAGATAACCACTGGGAGCTCAGAGACTTCACAGCTAACTTGGTTGCCTCAATATGCAAAAGGTAAGAGTAAGACTTACTTGATTTGGCTTCCATTCTGCATGCAACTGAAATAATTTGTTAGTATTTAGCAACATCCTGCATATTTACTGATCTCCTATGTATGTTAATTAATCTCAACCGAGGCTCAAGCATCCAGCTAATCATCTATTTGACCCCTTCATATTTATCTATAGTTATCAGGTGGAATTATTTTTCCTTTCCATTTCCTTCTTTTTGTTTGTCCTCGCAAGTAACAAATGTGGCCCATTATTATCAATTCAATGTGATTACTTGCAAAAGAAAATAAAAATTGAAAGTATTAAATGCTGGATTAAATCTAAATGTTTATTCCACATTCTAAATAATGTTTGGAAACTGAGATATCTATTTCACAGTTCAAGTGTTTTGCCTACCTAATTGATCTTACTAGAAATGTCCATATAAAATAGTAGTCTACTTGGTATCTCATGTTTGGAATTCAAGTTTCAAAATCTGTTGCAGATTTGGTCATGTTTACAGCAGTCTTCAGACGCGTTTGACAAAAACTTTGCTTAATGCACTTTTTGACCCAAAACGGTCACTTACTCAACACTATGGTGCAATTCAAGGGTTGGCAGCCCTAGGACCCAATGTGGTATTATTTCTTCTCTCGCATTTCTTGTAGTTGAAATGTTTATGTGTTTGTTAAATGGTTATTGGAGATTTAAGCTCTTATATCGCTAATTGCATGTAACCTATAAAAAAATATCAATGCATATTATAAAGGTTTGATATATAGATATGGTGGAAGCTATAAAGCACAGAGACTCATAGGAGGTTGCCGTATACATGTCAGACATTCCAAGGATACGGACATGCTAGGGACACGTATGGGACATGCTCGAAAATGTGCTTTTTCTTTTACAGGTGCGGGGACTTGCTTGGGACATGGGAAGTGATAAAGTTTGCAAAATTTTGGGGGCAAATTTGAAAGACATGGGGTGCTTTCTAAAATAACTTAAAAGTTAATTGATCTAATTATAAAAGCATAAAACATAAATCTTTCAAGAAAACCCTAGCCACACTTAATCTCTTTACTCTTCATATTATTTAATGGACAGAAACCTTGCTTTCTACTTCTATCTCTTCGATTTGTTCCTAACTTTTCGTCCTCAAAATTTTTTCTACAACTTGTTTTTTCTCAAATACTGTTGTTTGTAGATGAAGTGGGTGAAAATTAAGAGATTGAAAAAAAATTAGACTTCTAGTTCAAGTTTAATGAATGTTATTTATGTAATTTTGTATTATATATATATATATATATATAGAAAAAGGAATGATCCATCAGGTTTAGGACCGATCTCTAATAATAGGGTAAATCACTAATATTAATCCATTTTATCCCATCTGTTTCAAGACAAGGATTCAATAATCACATAAACAAAATCAAGGAACTATTAGTACATTGTTGAATAGAAATAAGGAATGTCAATCTTTGATCATTTTGTCATCATTTAATTGTTTTTGAATGGATCCTTTCAACAATGTAATAAAAGAATCAATTAAAAGAGATCCTATATTTCCAATTAGAAATTCGTTGGGCCCTTTAGGAAAAATCCTTCAAATTGCAAAATTTTATGTATTTTAACATTTAAATTTAAATATTAACAACTCATAATCGGATCTCAGTAACTAAATATTTGAAAATTGATAATTTAAAACAAACTTTTTGAATACTTAAATATTATTTAATGGATGAAATCGGGAGAGTTGTTAATCCCGATCCATGTAGTAACAGTGTTTTGAATCCATTCAATTTGAATTAGTATTTTCTCCTATATTTATCATCATAATTATTTTGAAGAAAGCTTCACAATAATTAGTCTACGACAATTTATTTGCAAACAAATGGGATCTTATCAACTTGTTCCGACCTAGAATGATAAGCTTATGAGCTTGGTCTTACTTCACCGTTGAGAAAGAAGACTTTCATTGACAAGTTTAACTCATATGTAGCTCCATTTTTTTGGAGTGTGAAGTAGTGTCAAATCAAAATACTCAACAAGCATTACCTCTCCCTAAAAAGGAGGTGATTTAGCCGCACCTTCTAGTACGGCTACCTTGTTATGACTTTACTCCAGTCACTAGCTCTGCCTTCGGCATCCCCCTCCTTATGATTAAGGTAATGAATTTAGGTGGGGCTAGCTCCCACAGTGTGACGGGCGGTTTATACAAGGCTCGGGAACGAATTCACCGCCATATGGCTTAACAACGATTATTAGCAATTTTGGCTTCATGTAGGCAAGTTGCAGCCTGCGATTGGAACCGAGGACGGGTTTCTGGAGTTACCTCACCCTTTCAGGATCGCAGCCCTTTGTCCCAACCATTAAAGCACGTGTGTCACCCAGGGCATAAGAGGCATGATGACTTGACGTCATCTTTACCTTGCTTCGGCTTATCATCGACAGTCTGCTTAAGGTTCCAAACTCAATAGTGGCAACTAAACATGAGGGTTGCGCTTGTTGCGGGACTTAACCCAACACCTTATGGAACGAGTCAACGACAGCCATGCACCACCTGTGTCTGAGTTCCCGAAGGCACCTTTCTCTTTCAAGAGGATTCGCACCCCTTTTCCTAAAGTAACAGGCTATTTTGCCTATTTCCTTAGAGAGAGTTGTCTTCCACCCCTAGGTATTCTCTACCTACTTACCTGTTTCATTTTCGGGTGAAGGTACCTTTTTGTTAAAGGTCGTTCGAGCTTTTCCTACAGCATGTCAAGCCCTGGTAAGGTTCTTTGCTTTGCATTGAATTAAACCACATGCTCCACCGCTTGTGCAGGCCTCTGTCAATTCCTTTGAGTTTCATTCTTGCGAACGTACTCCCCAGGCGGGATACTTAAGGTGGGATGCTTAATGCGTTAACTACAACACTACATCGGTCGATATGCACAACACCTAGTATCTATCGTTTACGGCTAAGGCTACTAGGGTATCTAATCCCATTCGCTCCCTTAGCTTTTGTTTCTCAGTGTTAGTGTTGGCCCAGTGGAGTGCTTTCGCTGTTGGTATTCTTTCCGATCTCTATGCATTTCATGGCTCCATCAAAAATTCCCTCTGCTCCTACTATATCCCAGCTTGGCAGTTTCCACCGCCTGTCTGGGTTTGAGCTTTGAGAATTCAAGACGGACTTAAAAAGCCACCGATAGACGCTTTACGGCCAATCATTTCAGATAACGCTCGCATCTTCTGTATTACACCGCAGATGCTGCTACAGAGTTAGCCGATGTATATACATATATATTAAATTATTTGTGCCCTCACCATATCCGTGCCTCACTTTCTTAGAAATTATTGTCCCGTACCCATATTCATATCTGTGTCTGTATCCATGCTTCATAGGGTGAAAGGATAGAAGAAACAATGAAGAGAGCATGGGAAGGTATGATTTGGTTTTCAAGTTGATGTATGGTGTTTAATGGTCAGCCTCTTTTTGCTTTTGGTAAAGGTGCAAAGGCTACCTACCTTCTATCCAATGATACGGACAATGGCTTTGAGAGGACTTATTGTGGGTTATTGGCATGAGCACAAAAAATCATATTGAAGTAGATATTTATGGTTGTTGAAGTTATTTGATAACTTCACCTTGACTGAGTAATGGTGGAAGGTGTGGTTATTTGGACAGAAGAAGTTAGAATGTGAGAGAGAAACAAAGAGACGAGCAAGAGAGAGAAGAAATAAGAATATATTCATTATTCACAACCGATTGTTTGCTACAGATACAAGAATGCATGTGTACCATCAGTTCAGTATTGCTGATCTGTTACAACTAGTAACAATTCTGTTACAGATCTCATTTAGCTAGCTAATTCATAAACTTCCTTTCCTCATCGGTCCATTTGTCATTTGCAACAACTGTTATTTCTTGATAAATTGAGACTTAATCTTATGCTGCAATTCTTCTTAACATCTCTTGAGCTTAGAACTACTTCACTGCTTGATTTACCCCCTTTGATCATTATTAATGTAACATTTGCCAAAGGAATGATGTGGAGAAGGAAAACATAAAGAAAAACAAAGAATCAAGAGATTTAGAATTTTGGTATAAAATTGACAATCTCAATACCTAAAATGTATTTTTGTAATTTCTAGCTTTGCTGAAACAATAGTTAAAATGTTATTTTAAGTCTGATTTAGGAGCTTTAGTTGGTTTAATATTTCCTAGTTAGTATTAGTTTGTAATTTTCCTAGTTTAGGATTCCTAATCCAGGTAGTGTTAGGATTAGGTTAGTTTATAAATATCTAGGCTTATAATAATTGTTATTCAGTTTTCAAATTCAATCAACAAAGATTTCCTATGAATTGCTGCTCTAGAATTGTTTGTGTCCATTCTCTTTAGGTGACTCCTAAACCTTCCAAGTGTTGACTCTTAAAAGTTTTCTTATCTTTTCTTTCCTATTCCTCTATTTTAGATCTGAAAATCTCTGTCAAATCTGACTTTTAATTTTAAAACCTTTATTTTCCACGAAAACAAACATAGAACAGAAATCTGTCCTACATCAAGGAGTGAATCTGCATGTTAAAGAAATAGCCAAGCAGCAGATTTTAAGTCTTTTCTTAGTTTATCTGGTGCACAATGATCTCAAACACAATTATTTAATACAAAATGAAAATTCCTGTATGATTCTATTATATGTTACATCCAGTTAGAGGTTATAGGACCTAATTTCTCATGCTTCAAAGAATGAAGAAGAGGTTTCTGTTTTGAGATGTGCTCTTCAGATAATTGATGGCTGAAATGAAGCTTAATAAATGAAATTTTAGGCTGCTTTTACTGCTCCTGTTCAGTCTCGATTGCTTTTATCTGAATTTGTTGGGTCATACTTTTCAAAGATCTTTGCCGGATTCTTAGTCTCTTCTTTTATCATGCAACCAAAGCACAGAGTGTAGGAAGTAGCATACTGCAACACCAAGAAAAGGTGGTTTAATGGCTGGCATCAAGCAATTATTTCTACTAAACCATTTATGCGCGGTTGTTTGCGGATGTGATCTGTTCTCTTAACTAATTGAGTTTTTCCTCCAGAGTTTTGGGATGCAATTCTGTATCACATATGCACGATTAACTCTGCTATTTGAGTTTGTTATGTAAGTTTTCCTGGTTCAGGAAGTTAATACTCATTAATTTTCTACCAAACATTTTCACTATTATTCTAACTCTCCTTTTCTTGTTTAGCAAATGGGATTTGGAAATTGACCTGTAATCTCTGCTTTTAATTAAAAAAACTTCGTATTGTGTTTCCTTTAGACTCCGGTATTCAACTAGTCATTGAACTAGTTAAGGATGTCATCATGAGTTCTGCATTTACTTTAACCCTTCATCAAGGAACTTGAATCATTAATGGTTATCACTTTGCAAGTAGGTTCGTTTTCTTGTGCTTCCAAACCTCAAGCCTTATCTCCAAGTTCTTGAACCAGAGATGCTGCTTGAAAAGCAAAAGAACGAGATGAAGAGGCATGAAGCTTGGCTCGTTTATGGAGCACTGTTGGTAAGTAGTTCTTACTTCTTATATGGAGATATAATGTTCGTCCAGTGAGACTTAAGAGATGTCTTATGATTGCTCTATAAAGGTGTAACTTACACAACAAGGTATTTTTCAGAATGCAGCAGGTCAGTGCTTATATGACCGCCTCAAGCTTTTCCCACTTTTCCCATCACCTCCAGCACATGCTGTGTGGAGGACCAATGGAAAAATCATTACTGCACAATTAAGTAAGTTTAATGGACTTTGCTTTCCAATTGAAACTATATACCATATGAACTTTTGCATCTTTTTCCATAGATCCTTAACTCATACTCATGTTCCGGCAGTGATCAGTGATCACAATGTTTCAAAATAAATGGACCGTTCTTTGTCTTTTCTATGTTTTTCTTTTGTACGATCCCCCTTCCATGGTGGGGGAGAAAGGAATTTGCTTTTTTTTTTTTTTTTTTTTTCTTTTGTTTCTTTTCCAGTAATCTCTCAGCATAAAATGGGATGAGCATCTGGTGTCAATTCATCTTGTCTAATATCAAATGAATTGGGGATGCCCATTCAAGAAAGAAGATGGATCATAGAAATAATTATACCTAAACAACGAACTTCCCATCATGTATTTCTAAAATTTTTTGTTACTTGGAGCAAAGTCTAGGATTTGTTTGTTGTCAATAAATGTTATCAGGAAATTGCTTATTGAGAAGTGACACTTTTGGTTCACATGCTGTTCTCATAAAGGGCACTAGTTTTATATCTTAAAATCTAATGATATCCCTACTTTCTCGATTGTTATTCTAGAGAACTATTTGAATAACATATTAGGTACCTTTGTCTCACTACCATTTGAGAAAAACTGACCAACCCAACTAATAAATAAGTTAGTGCTTTAGGATCAAGGAGGTTGAGAAGTCAAAACAAATGCCCAACTTAACTTTGACTTGGTAGATCTTTACCAACTTGTCACAATTCTTTTGTCTGTTTTTTGTAAAAATTTTACTTTTTTAGCCTACATCCCTTGAAATAAACAGACTCTAATTTCCTTTTTATAATTATTTTTTTCCTTCAAAAATCATCAAAGATAAACGGAAGGCAAGCATGCAGCCTGCAGAACAACCACTCCCGAAGAGGATAGCAACTGATGATCCAGTCAATGCATTGTCCACTGACTCATCACCTTCTCGTATGCAATGGGAAGCAACCACACCAGTTCCTTCAAGTGATACTAATGCGAGTGCATCCACATCTTCTGAACAGATGCCAACCAATCATGAATCAGACTGCAAAACTGAAAGAGTCAAGGGAGATGGTGGAGTTATGAAGACATCAGCTATTCTCAATCAAGTATGGAAGGATGACTTGAAATCTGGTCAGTTGCTGGCATCACTGTTTGAGCTATTTGGGGAAGGTATTCTGTCCTTCATTCCATCTCCTGAGATGTCATTATTCTTATGACCAATTGTAAAGATTTGTTACAGATTAGATATAAATCTAGATGTAATGATGTATATCCAAAGGAGGAAATTATGGCTCAATCCTTATAAACGATTTTAGTTATGTAGAGTTTCTCTAGCTTCTTGTGATTGTTACCTCTTTGCTCTTCATCTAAAACTCATGAGTTGTTTCCTCTCTTCGATGATCCTATTATACCTATTTCAGACTTAACATGATCTCCATTTCTCAGTATAGGTTGAATGCTCTCCTGTCTACTTTTGGACATGGCAACTAGAATCAGGTGTCTGGTTTTACTTTTAACCAAAATTTTAGCTATTAATTGATGAGCAGTGAGATTAGCTTGTGTGCTGCAATTTACATTATGGTTCTCAAAGTTATAACTGAGTTGACATCTTCAGCCTTCAATTAGTAATAACAAATAGAAAACTCATTTATTTTCATTGTTAATGATCCAATTTGGCATACACTGGGGAAGTTCAGAAAACGAGAAAGAACTGGAAAGCATAGAAAAAAGAGGAAAAAGAAAATTAAGGTTTGTTGTAATAGATGCATAGCAGAATGTATACGAAATTGGCCAATTAAATTACGCAGCTACAAAAGTTGCAGACTCCTTCTCCACAGCTTTCTTTAGGAGGCTATCTTCTTCCAGGACCATCTGAATCGGCAAGAGACCTATTCCGTTAGCCATAGCAAGCAGCATCTTCTTGGTCTCTGTCATGTACTCTTCCAGGTCTACTGTCCCATTCAAGTCATGATCAAACTGCAAGAAAAGAGAATCATAAACTCGAGCAAGCTCCATTGGGTCCGTCTTCACATCTATACCAAAGTGAGTCTCGAAAACCCTCAAACTCTGAAGCTCCTTCAGCATTTCTGCAAAGGAAAGAAGACCATCTTGGTCCGTATCAAGACAGGAAAAATGATGTCGTATTGAGACACTGAATGCTTCTTCGTCTTCCACAAAGTTGATGATGGTACCACTGTCCAAAACTTCAACACTCATTTTGGTCTTACTGCTTTACTAACAACTAGCACTAGCAAGGTTATGGCTATTGAATGATCTTTTTTGGTTTTGATTTTTGATGAACAAGATGTTGGTTTTGTGCTTTGTATTTATAGTTGTAGCTGCTACAGGCATAAACACGTTGAATCATTATGCCTTGTGGAAAATGTGTACCCAGGCGTGTACTCAGTTTCCAACGCACAACTTTGCTTTTGGGCGTGTTGTTTCTCTCTTACTACTACCTACCTGCGAACCCACCAAATATGATCCACTACCCACCACAATAATAAAGTATGACGAAGTTTTCTTTCACATGTCTACTATATAAAGTGATTTTTCCTTTTTACTAATAACAATGAATAAAAGAAACTCCAAATTTATAGATATTTCTGCCATTGTTAACCCATTTAGATCCCGACACCTATTTATATTTTTGCATTTCAAGTCATTAATTCAGCTAGATTTATATTTTATTACCGTCCCTAAAAAGATTGAAATTTTTTTATCTAGATTTAGTATATACACCACAACTAATAAGAGAGTGACATCTATGTATGAGTATATTACATTTTAGTATTAGATGATTGACATATACTTTATCATTTAAAACTAACAAATATGTATCAATTATATATCAATTTGGCGTATAGGTGGGGACAATATACTAAGCTTAGACAAAATTTTTAAAAAAATATCATGTCTTTCGTTACAAACTCTTACACATACTTCTAATATTACTCTATTAGCAACGGCACTGTGTGCATTTATATTATACAATTATCTCATAAATAAATTTCAGTTAAAGTAGATATACAAAACATGAATGCGCCTTGAATGAGAAACAATTTTTAAGCGTTTTCCAAATTAATATTCAAATTTATTTCATAGCTAAAGTAACTGGCTTGAACCAGGGCATAAATGATCGGTCATGATCTAATGGCGAGCATCTATATTTAAAGCAATTAAATGGACTTTTAGAGTCAGTGGGTCTAACTTTCAATGGGCTAATGGTGCTTTTCAAATTAAAAAGGAAAAAGTCAAAGACTTCAATAAGAGTTAAAAGCAAGCAGTAACGGTATCAACTGCTACTTGCTTTCAAAAACAACAAGACCCACAGAGATGTGAATTCTTCGTCGGGAGACCAATTCTTTTTCTTTTTTCCTTATGGGACTTACAGTCAAAATCAGGCAAATTTATATTTTTGGTCGAAAGAAAAAAGGAATTAAACTGCTCAATAAGTGTAACTAGCAAAGAGCATATACCCCCTCAAAACATAATTCTGAAAACAGATATAAAAAAAGTTCTTTACAAAAAGATCCCTTTTCTTTAAAAAAATTACATTTTTTACTTTAAGAAAAAAATTTATAAAAATATTCTTTTATGGAAAACATAAGTCAAATATCATAAAAAATCAACTAAACATCAATCATATCGAAATTCTTTTTTTCTTTTAAGAAAAGCACACATCAATTAAAATCAACAAAATCATCCTGTTACAAAAGAATATTAATAAATAAAAGACAAGTATAAACCAATAAATTAAATTAAATTTAAACAAATATGCATTAAACAAAAAATAAAAAGTCAATCAAACATTAACAAAATATAACTTTATTCCTCTTACATCAACCAAACGTCAACTAAACGTCAACAAGAAAACATCCAAAGTAGCTATGCAGTATCTAAATTTTTTCAACTTACTATATTTGATAGGGCTTGATTCTCGAAATAAATAAATAATAATTCAAGGTAGAATAACTTAGTAATGGAACCATTTTCAATTACATAACTTCTCATATATAATGATTAAACAATAAAAATTTATTAGTATTTTAAGTCTATTAAATCGAGTGTTATAAAACTCATGCTTGGCTCGTTAAACTCTTCACTTAATTAAAATCAAGTTAATCTTAACTATTTTCTTAAATCATTTCTTACTAGGTTGTAATACTCTGAATTTTTTAGAATATATTTCTTCATTATTATTAATGAGTCTAGAATAGTGTTAATTAGTTTTAATTGTAATTTTTTTATTTTTCTAAAAAAGAAATGAAAAAAATGAAAAAAATATTAAAAACTGGATTTATTATAGCATTAATTTCCATTTAGGGACCTAAAACGATTTTTCCATTACGGCAAATTTCCAGGTACCTTCCTCTATCTCTCTCTCCCCGCACATATCAGCGTAACATCACCGTTCACCGCCGATCTTGCCACCGCTATTACAGAAAATATTATATGGACCAGTAGGATCAATCGCAGCCTTGAGCTTGTCAGTCTCTAGATATGGCCTAAGCTTTTCCAGGTTTTCCCCTGAAACTGTCAAAGCTGAATAAACACCAATGGATTTGAGGGCGACCAGGTTATGTCGATAATTGGCGCATCATCCTTGGCTACCACAAAGGAATTCTTGGAGTCACCTGAAGATTTAATCATGAATTAAAACAGAGAGTTTAAGAAAAGAGCAGAAAAAGAAATGCTTAGCAGCATAAAATGAGGAGACATAAAGCAAGAACTGCTGGTTAACGTTTCTCAATATTAACTAGGTGAAGTAGAATCAGTACGAATTGTATAAACAAAATCATATTTCTCCTCAATATCATTGTATCCCGTATTTGTCAGCTCCCAAACTTTGGAAGAATTCCACCTTGGGTGTCCTAGTTGTTGCAACAACATATGAAGCTCCATAGAAATGCTTGGCAAGCTGAACAACTAGATTGCCAACACCACCTGCTCCACCAACTACAAAAATATTTTGCCCCTTCTTAAAATCGGCATTCATAAAACCTTCCTGTGCAGTTTGAACACCTAAAGACAAGCTGGCAGCTTCTTCAAATGAGAGGTTTTTTTTGGCTTCTCTGCGACCAATCTTTCCTCCGCAACTGTGAACTCTGCCAGTGTCCCAAGCTGTACTTCCATTTGTTCAAATTTTTGTATTAATTTTCTTGATTTACCTTCAAGGCTTTATACCTGCACAAATGGTAAACCTATGGAAGATTTATGTCAAGCTTTCCGCCGTTCTTATGGATTCTCATGGACTCATGAAATGGTCTTTAGCTTTTCTTAATAATTCTACACAAATCATGTTTAAATCCACCAAGGTAGTGCAGGTTCTGCTAGTAATGGTAATGGGTGCTTTTATTCCATGAATGAGAAGGAGATACCCAGCTCTTCGGCAAAGATTCTACAATGGCTACAATCTCTTTCGCTGCCGTAAACGAATTTCCAGCACAAAAAGAGACAAAGAAAAGCCACAAAATTTTGTGATGGTATTGCTAAGGTAGATCTGAAATGAAGGGAAAGAGCAAAAAAATAAAAAAATAAAAAGAGTTTCTCGGTTAGAAAGAAAGAGAAATAGAGTAAGAAGCAAAGTTATGAATTTTATTCCCTTGTAATTTCGGACTATTTCGGACTATTCCGATATATATATATATATATATATATATATACTGGCAAAATATAACACTATAAAATTAATACCCACAATGTAATTAGATAAAATTAGCAAGCAACAAGCTGATAATAATACAATCTTCATTATTATAGAATTACAATAGTAAAATATCTTTCTATAACACAGCTGAACAAAATATAAAATAGTATCTTATAAATGTCAAAGCTGTGAATCAAATTATATAAGTCTTAAATTGTTATTAGTAAACAATATATATTAAAACATAAAAGAATTCAAAAATTAAGTAAAAAGAATACCTAAGTAAACTATAGTATACAAATAAAATAATAAATAAAGATAAAAAGATGATTTTACGGGATTTTTGGATTTTTAGTTTTGAGGTTTTGAATTTTAATTCGTTTTATTGATAGAAAAAAAAAAGAATTTTATTGAGTTAGAATTAATTATTACTGAGCTATTTAACTCATTTCAATGATAAAATAATATATTTTTTATAAAACTATCTCATATTGATCTATCTCGTTAATCTCGGACGGAATGACCATTTCAGTCTAATTTTATTTTTTTTCAGTTCAAGATGGCTGAGATTTTGACTGATATAAAACAAAAAGTATTTCGTTCTGTTTATCTTAATAAAATAAGATATTTCGATCATTCCGAGCAGAACAAAATGCAATCAATAATCTTGCTAAGAAATTTCTCTATAAAAAAATAGGAAAAAAAATATAAAAAAGAAAAAAAAATTGGTAAAAAAGTAAGCATATAAAAACTGATATATTTTTATAATTACTTCTAAAAAAAGTGTATAAGATGTAACTTTTTCTATAAAAAATTACCCTTTGTACAAACAGGCTTAAAGTCCCGAAGAAACATGGTCCAATGGCCTACAAATCTAATTACTAAAAAGCCCCTGAAGTAAGCAAATTTAGCAATAGAGCCCTCTTCTAAATCTCAACTCATTACCAGTTTTCCAACAGCATAACTAGGAGTGAGCAAAACTGAACCGAAATTAAAAAATCAAATCAAACCAACTAGTTTACTTCGGTATGGTTATTTTCAAAATTTAATTCGGTTCGAATTAATAACAGATAAATCAAATAATATTTAGTTTGGTTTAATTTTTACTTAAAAAATTTAATTATAACCAAATCGACTAAAATTTCTAATATATTATTTATTTTAAATATTTCTTAATCATTATTGAGGTTCAACAAATATCATATATATTAATAGTTTAAATTACAAAAAGAACAAAGAAATTTTAAAAAACTCAAACCGATCAATTGAATTGAATCAAATTTTTGTGATTCGCTTCGGTTGAATTATATTTAATATTTCAATTAATTTGATTAATAAAATCAGAAAATTTCGTTTTTTTTTTTGGTCAAAATCAAACCTGAACGATCGTTGGTCACCTCTAAGCCTAGCTACTTTAATTTGGAGCAAAATAACTAGACCAGTCTAGAAACCCTAGAACAATGATGTCATCCTCTTTCACCTGAACTCAAGGTATACCAAATTGAAGATCGATTAAGAAGAGGTATTTGCATATTTGCCGTAACGAGTACATTGCTTTCACTAGCTGAATAAATCCCAATCCCCATAAGTGAAGAAAACCCAGGTGATGAAGCAAAATAAGCATCGACTCTAATAAAAAACCCAGTTGTCTCTGCTCATCCCTTCCTACCGCTATCCAAGAACAGCCTTCTACATGAGAAACGCAGAGAGGTCCTATGGAGAAAACCAGCACAGACGAAGACCAACCACTAGTAGTCATCGAACCAACCTGCAAAGGCACATAAAAAACCAGCAAAGCAAGATCTAAAAGAACGCAACTAAGATTTAGAAAATCCTATAAACTAGCAAAAAACACAAGAATGGCAAGTTTCCGGTGTCAAAAGCCACCAAAAACTGCCTCTGACGGAAATTCCCCACTGTGTACTAACTAGTGAGAGAGAGAGATTTTTATTTTTATAAATCAGGGGAATTTAAGGTCACCATTTTCTTCTTGCACTTCATTCAGCAAGGCAGGAATCGTACAAAATTGTTTATCGTAATATTTGTTTTTACGTAATTAAATTTGTATAAAATTAATTATAACTAAATTAAATTTTAACAAAATAGATAGAATTTTTAAATAAATTTGAATAAGTAAATACATTCTATAACACTAAAATATATTTTTCAGTTTTATTATTTTTATTTTATTTTTTTATATTTTTTTTAAAATAAAATAAATTTTTTTATAGGTTTCAAGCAAACAAAGCATTAGAGTTTTTTTCCTTTTCCAAAGTGGGTCCTGTTATTCACCTCATTTGGAACAATTGATGCTAAATCGATAGCCAAATAAGTCATAAGAGTTGAGAAGGATGAAACTTATAATGAACAAAATATAGCCCTAAATATAGTCAAAATTATCACGATTATTATTAAGATGGATGAAAAAATCATATAATTATTCTAAAATAATTAAAAAGTTTATCAATTCATAAAAATATAAAAAAAAATAAAATAACTAATAGAATCAAATTGCTATAAGTTTCTTTATTCATTAAAATGCTAACAAACCATGAATTACACAACAAGGGGTAATAATCTCTTTTAACTCACCATAAAAGTGAAAATTCATTTAGTGTAAAGGAGAGAATTCGAACTCGAAACTTCTCACTTCCAAGAGCAAACGTTCATGTCATTTTAATTAGATTTTAAGTATAAATTAAGTATAATATAGCTCTTTAAATTCATCTAAAATAATAGATTAACTGAAACACATAAAAAAAATTTTCTTTAAATAAAAAAACACACGGATACATTGAGCAAAACCAAATCCAGTATGAGGAATGTGAGGAATGATATGTCTTATTCATATCCAATTTAAAAACCAAATTTTCTCTTCAATCCTTATTCTTATTCTTTTTCTTTATGTGATGAAACACTCATAGGCCACTAGAATATAATTAGAAATTAATCTTTTATGAATAAAAGCACTTTGGTTTTGTGAGTCAACAATTTCGATACAATCTCGTAAAGCACATTATACAAACTAATCGGTCTAAAGTCTTTCATGAAATTCGGTTGATTACTTTTGGCATGAAGACAATGTGTGTGATTTAGAAAACTAGGAAAAGGGGCCCTTTTAAGATATTAAGTACAGCATTAGATACATTAGAATTAACAATATGGTAAAACTTTTGATAAAACAAAAGGGACATACCATCAGAATCATCAACTTTATTTGGATAAGGGCTTTATGAACTTCCTCCATAGTGTAAGGTCTCTATAAATTTCATCATTGATCTTGAGACAAAAATGTTCCAACACCCTCTAAAACTTTAAAAATTTAATATGAATTCGACCAAATAAAACAATATTTTAAAATAATCTATTGCAATACCTCACGCTCCGCCTCTAAACACCGTTCTCACCACAAATACCGTTAACAATAAATAATGATTATAATTAATATACAAATTTTATGAAAATTCAAAAATATGTGTAGTATTTAAGCAAATATATAAAAGAAGGAAAAAGAACTTTTTACATTGAATAGATTTTTTTCTTAAAGATGTTTAATAATCAATTTATGTGCCATTACCATATATTACGTAGTTTATCATATTTATTTATGGTTATTGTAGAGAAAAATATTTCTTTTATCAATATTATTTTAAAATACTTCGTTAAGAATTTAAAAGACTGTTGCAATGACAAAACATTAAAATAATCAATGAATTTATAGTCTTTTTAGTAAATAAAATACATTATTTTTTATAAAAGTATATAGTGAATAATAGAAATTTATTTTGAATTCCCTTTTACTCAACAAGGATCTAAGTTCATAGCCATTAGTGGAAAAAAAGTATAATTTCATATTTTATTTTACTATTATTGGATAAGAATTTCATGTTTATTAAATTAATAAATAATAAGTGGTGTTCATAAATATTTAAAATAATGATAATAAATATTTTTATTTAATCATTTCTTATATCTTACTATATTTAAAAAATTACTAGATTTCAAAGCAAAATAAAATTTTAAACACTTAATTTGTATGTAGCAGTTGCAAAAGCGTATCAAATTAAAAAAATTAGTCGTGCACTCATACATTACGCGATTATTATTATTATTTCGATTATAAAATTAAGTTAATAGATACAATTTAATAATTTTTAATATTTAATATTAATCTATAATATCTTAAAAAGATAATAGCAAACTAACTATATTTAAATATCTCCTTTTAAAAGAAAAATTATTAGTAAAATAATATAAAAATTATGTTAAAATATCTATTAATTAATTTTAATATTATATAAATTAATATTATCAATATAATTGATATTATTATTTTTTAAAAATAAAAATTTATTATAAAATTAAAAAATTAATTTATTATTAATATAATACTAAGGATATTCTTTTATAGAATTAAAATTATTATTTAATTAGAAAACTAATGTATTAATTAATATAATATTAAAATATAATTAATATATTATTTTTTAGAATAGAATTAGTATCATTATCTTATTAGTAAATAATTTATTAATTAATATAATATTAAAATATAATTAATATTTTATTTCTTAGAATTAGAATTAGTGTTTAATTAGGAATGTAACTTATTAATAATAAATTAATAGAAACAATTATAAGATTATACATAAGTTTGAATTCCATTTGTCAAAATAGTATACATGCCAAAACAAAAGTCATATGTATCAAAAATTAAGCACACGTGTCAAAAAAATTTATAATTATATAGATTATATATAGAATAAAAAGTTATAATTAAATTATAAGAATCGCTAAAATTTGTACTTTTTTTATAATTTAGCAAATGGGTGGCATCTATATGGATTAGCTTTGCCGATATTTCTCACATCAATAAAAGTATACTTACTTTTTAGTGTATAATTATAAAAAAAGTTCAGTGTATTAAATTATAAAAATAAAAAAATTCACGCCTGATATTACTAAAATTAAAAAGTCTTGATTAAATAATGAAAAGTAATAAATTTTATAATTTCTTTTCAATCTAGCAAAATTACTATAAAAAAGACGGTATTGTGTCATTGCTAAGTTAAGGACTACATAGATAAAACTATCTACTAATGGACTAGCCACAAACAATCGTCGTCGTTAACCTGCTTGTTGTAATAGTTCTAACAATTAGTATAGTATTAAATGTATTTCATTTCAAATTCTTGTTTGTTCCTCTCACTGACTTTTACTCACCCCTATTTTTTTCTAGTGGTGTTATGCATAATGTTTAAGAGTCGGTTCAAGATTGAAGCAATAGCAGTTAGAGCTTCGAGTTGCTAGAGTCCATAGTCCGTAAAAATGAAAAATACAAAACTGGATTTTTAGGCCCAGTTCCAGCTAAGGCGTTACATAAACAATCTGTCGAAAACCAATAGAGATGAGACTTTTACTTCATATCAAACTTGAACATCATAGCCCGCTTTTTTCTGCACCTGGCAACCATCAATTACCAGCTTGGAATGCTCATGAAGAAAAAATAGAATAGTGACATTCAAAGAACAATAACCTAAAAAAAAAAAAAAGAAGAAAAGAATATAAAGAAATGATTTACCTTTTCAAGTAGCTCTCTTCTTTAGTCATTTCCTAACCTTTTGTCATATTAGCGTAAGTGATACTGAGTATGAATATTCTACAAAGAATATGCTTTCTGAACCTAAGGCTGGTCGAGAAATAAAAAGGGGAGGTTGGGATCCATTTGTGTTGATTAGGATTAGGCAATGATCCGAGTATACCCTCTGTAGGTGTCTCACATATGCTTTTATTTACAAGTGATGCTATTAAGCATTAACGAAGGCTCTATCTAATCGCACTTTCATATATGGCTTTCCACCAACTTCCTTCCACCTTGTGGATTTTGGGCCTATTAATCCATATCCAAGCAGAATTCTTCATCAAATCAGACTTCTAAATCATATCAAACCTAAACATCACAATACTTGTGGAACAGGTCAGACTTGCACGCTAGATCAAACTTGAACTTCAGATATAACCTATACATTAGAGATCATACTTCAAACAAAATCATACCTTTACATTTGGATCAGACTCTATTAAGACTCTAGCATAATCGGACTATACTTTGTCACTATGTTATGTTTCAAAATCCGCAAGCGCACAGATCGTAAATGTAGTATAAAGAGTTATTCTTCCCTTAAGAATTGTATATTGAGTACTAATATTTCTACTTATAATCTTAGCTAGCAAATCAAATAAAGGCAATTAAGCAAATAAAATCTAAATCTAAATAATTAAACCTATAAGAAAATTAAATAATTAAAGTTTAGAGCTTAGGGTCAGTTTTACTATTCGAATATATTCATGAACACCTAGATTATTAAACACTATGATTTCAATTAAGGGTAATTGTTTTAAAATACCTAAAGACTCTCTCGAGCTTAATTAAGCATGTTAAGATTAAAGTTTAATATACTCTCGTGATTAAAAATTTAATCAAAACTCATTAAGCTCTTTAACAATTATTTTCTCGCGAAGAGCTAATCTTAGTCCTATGAATCTTAAGCTAGTAAGTTTCCTTAACTTTCGTTGGTTAATTTATCCGTAAACATGCAGTCAAGCTGGCCAAGTATAAAATCATAAATTAAGCACGACTCATAGAATTAACTGAATATCAAATTAATAAAAGAAACATGTTTAATCACATCATGGAATAACTACTCCTATCATAAACTCTAAAAGAAATTTAGCCACTTCTAATTGTGGTAATATAAACAAATATAATTAAATAATTAAATATGAAAAAAATAAAACTCTTGGATCTTGTGCGGTCTCTCCTTCAATCTCAGTTTAATACTTATTTTCTCATCAAGCTCGCATCCTTAGAATGATTATTTAAATCCCCTTATACACGAAAGATTTGAATAAACCTATTTCTTTTTGAATTCCAAAATCTATTTTGAATAGAAAATCTTTTATTGTTCCAAACGGCTATGTCATGCCTGTGTCGTTAACTTCTTTTCCAGTATGGCTTTAGCATGGCCATGTTTCTGAAATCTCTTCTTCCAACGGATGGCACGGGCACCGGCATGCCCATGTCACGGCCATGTCACTCTAATCCATTAAACAAAAATAACTACAATAAGGAAAACACTAATTAGCACTTGAATAGAACTCCTAGTTAAACTAAAATTGAACTAGAAACAATAAAATCCTAATTAAAACTCTAAACTAAAACATTCTTAATTAAACTAAAATTCTACACAACTAATAATAAAAGTCAACTCAAATATATGTAATAATTAGATACATCACACTATCATTAAATAGATTTCACGTAAACATATTTGATGCTGGGGCATCTGTGGATACCTGAATTTCACGTCCCTAAAAATCACTTTGAAAGATGAATAGTTTTTGAAGATACAATAATCTCAAATGGACTCAAGTATAGTGATATTGGAAGAGCTCTTAGAAATGTACTTATAGGCTCCATAATTCCTCTAGGATCAAAAATTATGGTCGAAAGAAGTTGAGTAGGTGGACTCACAATGCTAAACGGCAAAAATGGTTTGGGGTGCTACAAGCTGATTAGCGGCAGCCTCATGGTGCCACAAGCACTTTTCAGCAACCCTACAACAGTCGTGCAACAGGACTGTGGCAAGCGTGCAACAGACATGGCAAGGTCGCAGCATGCTTCAATCTTTGCACTTTTTTCAATATTGCTTTGTTGTGAAGAGTTGCACACTTCTCTAAGGTATAAAAGGTAATGCTTGGGAGGTACCAAAACTAAAGAAAGTCCACCAAAGTAGGCAACTAGACGATTTTTAACAACAAATTTATCAATATTTTTAATATAAATTTTTTTTCTTATGCAAGTCTAAGAGGCTTATATTCTAAAAATTTTAAAAGATAATGTCCTGCACTTGCCAATAATTTTGGATATTGTGCATCAGAAAATCTAATTTCTCCAAGTATAACTTTAAAAGACTATCTCATTTTCTTTCTTTCTTATAGAATTAGCAATAATGGAAACTAGGTCGGGCGAGTTTTTCACTTTGTTTTGCAAAAAGGTATCCATTGACGTAAATCATTTCTTTAATTTTTATAATCTTTTTCTTTAAATAAATAAAGTATGACACTCATATTTTCTTTAAGTTTGTTATTTAGTTTACGTAATTTTTCTTTTAATTTCATGTTATTTTTTTTCTTAATTTCATATTTATTTTGAAATTCTTTAATTTTTATGTTTATATTGAATTATTTTTATCTCTTTTATAATTTCATATCATGTCAATTTTGTTAATCTAATATGCAACTCAATATAATTTAGTTAGTTTATTTAATTTTATGCTATGTTTGTTATTATCAAAATATTTCTATATGATAAATTTATTTCATTTCTTTTTTAAATTATTTTCGTGTCACGTTAATTAGACTAAATATACAGTTTCCATGTTTATGTCGTTTTTATTTAGATATTTTGTACATTAATCCTGTCAATTTTAAATATGTGAGTTAATAGTTTTTTGTTGAATTGAATTATGCTTTTTTATTCTATTTTAGACATTTTTCTTTTTTTGAAATATGTGTTAAATTATTATAGATTTCATTTAATTTAGAAAATACAATTTTACTATTTACGGGGCAAGTACCACAGTAGAACCTTTCGTCTCTCTTATTCCAATAAGATTGGCGCCCAAAGAGCAAAACTCGACTAAGGTCATTAAATCAAATCTGGTCACTTAATTACCAATACAGCCTTCATCTAGAGAGCAATGCTCGACCAGGGACCTTTAATTCGATAATTCAAAATTTTCATAAACCCAGAGAGCTATGCTCGACCAGGGCACACCACATAAATATTTTTCTATTATCTGTCTTTGATTCATACCGGTGTACATGCGGTCCTGATGCAACTTGTCAGGGGGCGTGTTCTACAGCTGCCTCATATCGAAGTTACAACCATAACATCAATAATATTTAAAAATGGCATAAATCACAAGCAAACATAATATATTCAATAACATATTAAGCATTAAAATTAAATAGCCACGAGTATAGCAGATATGAAACTATATTAATAATAACAATTATAAGTATGATGGCGATAATAATAATAATAATGATATCGATATTAATGAAAATTAATATAATATTTAATTAGTTTGATTAAATAGAAAATTAGATAAATGATTTATATAAAGGGTAAATTATTTTTTTGTAAATGTCAGACTCAAATTTTCTCTTAATATGAATATATGAATTAAATATTATATTTGGAAGCTATAAAAATATTCTTATAAAAGAAACTATTTGGAAAATGACAAATATTAATTAGCAAATGGTATTGGATTTAATTGAAAAATAGTCAACAAATTAATTAATTAAGTTAATTTAGTGTTAGAATTAAATTAAAATTATATTTGAAAAAGAGGTTAAAAGTATAGTTGAATTTAAATGAAAAATATATTGGTTGATATTTTTATAAATAATGGTGTCGTAGGGGCATAAGGATACTTCTTAATTTAATATTGAGGTCAAAATAATAATCTTGTATTTTTCTCGAATTTATAATTTAACTCAAAATTAAAGGATTAGGGATTAAATTGAAAGGATAATATCAAGTTTGAGGGTTTAGTTGATATTTCCAGGGGGTAGTGGTTGATAAGTAAAAATTGAAGGATTTAATGTTGTTATTGTAAGAAAAAGAAGGAAAAGAAAGAAGAGAGAGGAAGGAGACGAAGGAGAGAGAGGAAGAGCTTGGAGCAGCCTATAATGGCAGTTCAGGGAGGAGTCTCGTCTCAGGTGCGATTGATGTGGACAGCGATGGAGCAGACACCGGTGAGTGCAGCAGCTGCTCCGGCGACGTCAGGTAGCAGAGAGTGACAAGAATAGGCAGCATCACTTCTTGACACCTTTCATGGTGTTCTCGATGACCATTGATGGTGTTCTTGGGCTCAAAATGCTCAGCAGGTCCTAGGCTTTTATTTACACCCATCATCCCCCCTTAAGGCTGCCGGATTATCGAGATTCGACGAGAAGAGATCATGTAAGGTAGTTCAGTTTTTCTCATTTTTCAGCTAATGTCGTCCTTCTGGTGATCGGAGGATATATTAGGAGCGTATTCATCAGAAGCTTTTCAATGGCACCAATTTTGCTTCGATCAGACTAAGTTGGAAAATCAACGGTTAGAAACTGTTCGTGATGTTTCAAAATGATTGGGGGCTGGATCAAAAAAATCAGATGTTGGATTCTTTCTTTGCATATTATTTTGAGTACATAGATGCGTTCGGATGGTCAATCGGACTCCGGTGGCCGGAGGCGAGTCGACTGACTTATCAAGCGTCTAGATAAATTCTTTAACATGTTAATGTTCGAAATTGTTAATTAAACACTATATTGGTATTAATTGGAGAAAAATGAATTAATGCAAGTATTTTTAGAGAAATTTAAGTGTGTTATTATAATTAAGTAAAAAATCGAGCAATATGTTAAATTTTAAAAAAGTTTTATTATTAGTTGTTTTATAATATTAGAAATGTGAAGCTAATTAATTAAAATAAATAAATTAGTGGATCCTAAAGCGATAGTCAAAAATTCCAATAATTAATTAAATATATGAAATTAAAGTTTTAATTAAGTAATCAGTCTATAATTAAATTTGATTGTATTATTAGTAAATAAATGATAAATGATAGAATAATATTATATTTTGGATAGAATGAATAAATAGAGTAAAAAGTTTATATATAAATGATTAGAGAAAATAAGTAAGATTAATATTAGCTATATGATAAATAATGTTGATTGGTGTAAGTAATTAGTTTAGGTATGATGTATAATTTGTGAGGTAGATTGGTTATAAATTTTAATTATTCAAGGTTAATTATAATGACCAGTAAATAAATATTTATATTGGAAAATAAATTAATAGAAATAATTATTATTATAAATCTATTGATCAGTATAGAGGGAAATAATTATAATGAAAATTTATATGATAGACAATACTTAGACAGGATAAAAATAATTATCAACGGTTATCATGATAAATTTCTTTGAGTATAGAGAGATTTAATTTAATAAAATTAATTTATGGAGATCTGGGATGGAAATTTTTGTAGATTGTGTCGTGTAAATTTTCTTGCAAGACTTGGACCCATTTTAACGATGGGGATTAGTCCGTTTTATAGGGAAAGTGCTGTCGAATTTTCGGTAGAATTAATTAATTGAAGTAGATAGATAATGTCATATGATCTGATCTGTGGACCCGTGACCAGCACTAGGAATTGGTAGGCTTAAGGCCACCAAATCCCGTAGTAAGCATGACTATTCACTAACTCAATCAAATTGAAATCCGAACTCAATCTAAAACACTTTTTCCACAATTAATCTTAAATCAACGGGTACTATAAATTAAATTTGGTTCGCCAGTATAATTAGACGAAACTTGAATTCATATAAAATTATAAACTGGTAAGTCTAAAATTTCTATTACGGAAAATCTAAAATTTTATAAGTCAAACATACCAAAATCAATTACATCAATCCGATGATGAAGGAATCTGGCTACTAGATAAAAACTGCGGGAAGACTAAAAATCACCTGAAAAACAGTGAAATTGAGATTGTCATATATCCCAAAAATGAATATAAACACTACAATAAAATATTTGCTTAATTTAAAATAAAAATACATGTCATGCTATGGTTCTGCAAAATAAAATAAAATAAATCTTTATTTCATACCACGAGATGGAGTACCTCAGTAGAACCCTAATCCCAACACTAACATCTCAACTCTCTCATTCCAACAGAACTGGCGCCCAGAGAGTGAAGCTCGACCGGAGTCCTTAACTCCAGTCCGGTCACTTAATTATCACTATTAGTCTTAGCCTTTTGGCTCTCTTACTCCAATAAGACTGGTGCCTAGTGAGCGAAGCTCGACTAGGGTCCCTTAAGTCCAGTCTGGTCACTTAGGTTTCTAAATAAGCTAGCGCCCATAGAGCAATGCTCGACTAGGGACCTTTACTCCGGCAAACTCATTTTACACAGCCCAGAGAGCAATGCTCGACCAGTGCAAGTCCTAAATTTACCTTTTTAAATTTACCCTTTTTACTATCTGTCTCAGATTCTTACCGGTACGCAGCGGTTCTGATGCAACCCATCAAGTGATATGTTCTACTACCGCCCCATCCCGAGTCAATTCGTAATCAATAAAATCAGAAAATGAAACATATATAAATAGTGATTAAATAAATAATTAAAATATTAAATCATGTAATCAGAATTATTTCATAAAATTCCAGCATTGACACATGTATACAGATATATGACTTTAACTCACAGCTTTGACGACCTCCTAGCTCTGCTCCGATGCCTCGCGTGGAGCGAGTCGAACTGACAGATTTATCTAATCATAGGAACAATTAAATCAGAAAAAGTAAAACATTTGATAATTAACCCTGGGCCTAGATTCCTAGGAGTGACTGTCTAAAAGATTTTGACTCGGGTAAATTCTACCGAAAATCCGATAGAACCTCCCCTAAATACGGACGTCTACCCCCCATATTACTGGTCCAAGATCTACCAAAAAAACACTTCAATTATTCCAACAATTTATTTAACGGGAATCGGGCCACTATACTACATTATTTTTCTCGACTCCGCCACACAACACAAATCACGATTATTAGTAGACGGTCAGATAAACTATTTATTTTAACTAATAAACCTAACATAATTTTTACAATATTCAACAAAATAATTAAATACATAACTTTTTATCAATGAACTCTAAAATCTACAGGCTAGAAATTTACCGAGACGCTTGATCACTCGGTCGACTCGCCTCTACCCGTCAGAGTCCGATCGACGATCCGAGCGCACCTACAGACTCGAGATGACACGCTGATGATGATCCCAGCTTCTGATCTTCCGATCCAATCCCCGATCATTCGAAGAAATTTACGAACGATCTAAGTCGTTGATTTTCAAATGGAGTTTGATCGTCACAAAACTGGTGCCATTGGAAAGCTTGAGCTGAGGGGAGTCCGGATATGTCCTCTGATCAGCCAAAGCTAGTCGGAGCTCGCCGAAAAAGCCTGAATACTCGGCTGCCATCACCTTGCCAGAACTTCTTCCTCCGGCCACCAAAGCCGACGCCGCTACTCCTAAAAGGAAGCCCTCAACTCACCGGCCTTTTGAGACCAAAATCGCCATCGTTGGCCGCCAGGAACGCCCGAAATGCCGCCAGAAAGTCGTTGCCTTCCTTCTCGTGATTTCCACCATCGCCGCCTGTTGGAGCCGCTATCGTCGCACTCGCCGGCCTCCACGATGCTTTCAGCCAGCTTTGCGCGCCTCGACGGTCAGCCACCACCGACTGGACGATGCAGCCGACGCCACCTCTCCTTCCTCTCCCTCTTCCCCGACGCTCTTCTCTTTTTCTTTTTCTCCACATCGATTTTTAGTCCGTGAACGTTTTTTGTTTACCATTTAGTCCCTCAACTTTTTTAATTACTAACAAATTCGCCCTGTAAATTTTCTGATTAACCCTTAAAATTTTCTTTAGCTTCAATTAAGCTCCTAACTATTTAATTTTGGCCAAGTTACAATTATTGAAAATAGAGAATTACTTATTTACCCTTGCTTTTAAATATAAAATTACCAAAATACCCTTACCGACACACTTAATTATAAAAATACTAACCATACAAATTTTCATTAAAACCCCAAATTAATAAAATTATATTCTTAATCCTTATTCCAAAATTAATTATCAATTTAACCCTAACACTTAATTAATTAAATTAATTAATTTGCTAAATATTTTTCAATTAAAATCAATACCATTTGCTAATTAAAACTTATCATTCCCCAATAAATTCTTTATAAAAATATTATTTACTATTCTTTTCATGACTTTCAAATATAGAAATTAATTCATATATTCATATTGGGAAAAATTAAATGACCAAAAAATATAATTTATTTTCTAAAGAATTTACACAATTAATTTCTTAAAAATCAAATTAATTAGATATAGAAAATAACTCCCTTATTTTGTCTAGCATTAAAATTCTATTTAGTTCATCCCAATTAAACTAATTAAAAAATAAAATAATATTAATTTAAATAAAAACTTATTTTTTAGTTATTACTAATATTATTATTATTAAAATAAAAATTACGGGTATTACAGATAATATATAGAATTATGCTAAAATAAGATTATAGCTTATACTGTCTATGGGACAATGGTTAGCATACACATAATCTTTGGGGCATATGCTAGGTGGTGCCTTTTGGGAGCATATTATCTACGCGCATATGACTAGTTATTTGTACTTTAGGCTGCCAAGTGAGACGTCTTTGCGCCCAAAGTTGCCAGAGATCAATAGGGTGCATTTATGAGCATATATTATTTTTGACGAAATTATTTATTTTATTGTTACCGTTTTTTCTTGGTATGATGTCGGAATTTAAATTAGTAGCGGAAATTTGTCCAGATGAAATCAAGATTATACAGTTAATTGATTTTAGACTAAAAGAGTATTTGCAGTTTCAGATATATATAGAAGTGATTATTATTTATATAGTTTTATAAAAATTTAATGTCTAGTTAGAATTATTTTATCAAATATTTATATTCAAAATTTTAGCAATATTTTTCTTCAGCAGAAAAATATTCAAGAACAGTATAGTATTGTATGTATTTTAATATAAATCCTTGTTTGTTCCTTTTTATTATTTATTTAATTTCTCACTGAGTTTTACTCATTTTTATTTTTTTTCCACTAATGTTATGTAGGATGTTAAGGGTCAGATCATATTAGAAGTCACGCAGTTAGAGTTTTGAATTGCTAGACTCCACGGTCCGGAAAAATGAAGATAGAAAATTAGATAATTAGGCCCAGTTTGAGTATGACCGTTTCAAATTAGACTTGAATTTCAATTTTAAAACCTTTATTTTTCAAAAAAATCAACATAAAACAGGTTATCTAAATTTATCCTACACCAAGGAGTCAATTTGAATGTTAACTCTGCTAAATGTGTTTTTCCTCCAAGTTTTGGGATACAGTTCTGTATTGCTATATGAGGAAATTGTAATTGAAGGTTTTATTAATCTGTGATGTTTTACAAGTTGAAATTCTGAGATTATATGCATATGAATGTTCTATTATATACAAGATGGAGTATAACGGTCTTCTTGCTATCAGTAGCTTCCCTATGCTCTATGTCAACGTCTCTTTCTAGGTTGGGAAAGGTGGAAGCGACCTTTCTTCCTTAGGGAAGGAAGAAAGGTTGCTCCTTTTCTCTATTTTTAGGCCTATGATGATCTGTCATGAGGCCTTGACCTTCAGTCCTTAACTGTTTGTCCGTGTTGTCTTATTTCTGTTTTTGTTCTTCAACACTCCCCCTCAAGATGGGTTCGAACAATTGATAGAACCCATTTTGCTAAGAAGGTTTTGATTATTTGTTTTGTCTAGGGCCTTCGTAAAGATATCCACCAATTGTTCATGGCTCCTGATGAATGGGGTTTCAATTTTCCCAGATTGGACTTTTCCCTTATGAAATGGCAGTCCACTTTAATGTGTTTGGTTCGTTTGTGAAAAACAGGGTTTGATGCAATGTGCCTGGCTGCTTGATTATCGCAGTACATTTTCATCGGGCCTTTGCATCCTATTTTCATGTCAGTGAGCACTTGTTTGATCCAAATGAGCTCGCTGGCTGTTGACACCATTGCTCGATATTCTGCTTTTGCACTTGATCTTGCGGTTACAGTTTATTTTTTGCTTTTCCATGTTACTAAGTTTCCTCCCACGAAGATGTAGAATCTAGAAGTCAATTTTCTGTCACAGCTTCCAGCCCAATCTGCATCAGAAAAACCAACTATAGTATTAGCATTGTTATTATTTTTCATCCAAATACCTTGACCTGGGGTGCCCTTGAGATATCTAAGGATTCTATCGATAACGTCCAGATGACTGGTACGGGGAGCATGCATAAATCGGCTTACCATACTTACAACGTAGGCAATATCAGGTCTAATGACGGTTAGATATATTAATTTTCCTACTAGGCGCTGATAATTACCTATGTTATCTAAAGGTTCGCCATCTTCCAAATTAAGTTTGGTTTTAGTCTCCATTGGGGTATTTATTGGTTTTACTCCTATTTTTCATGTTTCCTTTAATAGGTCAAGAACATACTTTATTTGAGACAGAAATAGGCCTTTATGTGATTTGGCTATTTTTATCCCAAGGAAGTATGAAAGTTAACCTAAATCTTTGATATCAAATTCTCCTTTTAGTTCTAGCTTAACCTTTTCAATTTCCTCATTATTGTTACCAGTTATAATAATGTCATCGACATAAATGAGAATAATAATAGTGCATGTGTGAGTGTGTTTTACAAACATAGAAGAATCAGAAACACATTTATTAAAATTGATGTTCACTAAAAAATGGCTTAGTTTGGCATACCATGCTCTTGGAGATTGCTTTAATCTATAGATAGCCTTTTTGAGTTTACATACCAATGAGTGATCTGATGAGGACTTGTGACTTGGAGGAAGAGTCATATAGACTTCTTCGTCTAGTGATCCTTGAAGGAATGCATTTTTCACGTCTATTTGAAATAGGCTCAAACCTGAATTAGTGGCAATAAATAATAATATGCGAACGGTACGCATTTTGGCAACAGGGGCAAAAGTTTCCTAGTAGTCTACCCCATAGGTCTGAGTGAATCCTTTTGCTACTAAACTAGTCTTATATCGTTCAATGGTACCATCACATTTGTACTTTATTTTATATACCCATTTGCACCCTACGGGTTTTTTATTTGAAGGCAGAGCGATAACATCCTATATGTCATTCTTCTCTAAGGCTTGAAGCTCTTCCTTCATGGCTTTACACCAATTGGGATTAGAGTTAGCTTCATAGAAAGATGTGGGCTCGGTGTGAGTTGTGAGACTGCCTAGATATGCCTTATATGAATATGATACAAAATTATAATGAATAAAGCATTGAATGGGATACGACACCTTGTGGGACATATAGTCCCTTAGCCTGGCAGGTGATCTGGTTGGTCGAGACGATCTTCGCAAGGCAATTTCTTCCTCTTGTGGCTTATTTTCTCCCCCTAAAGAAGTTGCCTCGGGAGTGACGTATTCTCCCCCTGAAGAGGTGGTCGCGGAAGTGGTCTCTGAAAGTGGCTCCCTCTTTGATGGAGTACCATGTATTGGACTGTTAAAAGAAGAGTTATATAGAAATAATAAAGTAGGAGGCCCATAATTTTGAGTTGGGTCATGTATGAAGTAAGGTGTACTTTCATCAAATGTCACATCCTGAGAAATATAGATCTTGTGAGTGGAAGGATCATAGCATTTATAACCCTTTTTTTCATAGGAATATCCTAGGAACATAGTTTTGACTGAACTCTTATCGAATTTGTGGTGACGTCTAATGTGGACAAAGGTAGTGCAACCAAAAACTCGAATGTGTCATAATTCTATCTTTCTCCCTTTGAGAATTTCTAGAGGACTAAGATTTTTGAGTTTGGTGTTGGGTAGTCTGTTGATGAGATATGCAGCGGTTAGGAGGGCATCTGACCAAAAAACATGTGGGACATGATTTTGAAAGAGAAGGGATCGTGTGACTTCAAGGAGATGCCTGTTTTTTCTTTCAGAAATCTTGTTTTGTTCGAGAGTATGAATGCAGGTGGTTTGATGCAAAATTCCCCTTTTTGAAAAAAAATTAGAAAAATTTTTATTTATGTTTTCAGTGCCATTATCCGGGAGAAAAAATTTAATTTTAGCATTATACTGATTTTGTATAAACTTAAAAAAGTTTTAAAAACGGGTAAAGACCTCGGTTTTTCATTTTAACAAATAAATCCAAGTAGTGCGGGAGTAGTCACCAATGAATATAACAAAATATCTGTAGTGATTGTATGAAGTGACGGGGGCAGGTCCCCAAACATCTGAGTGAATTAAGTCAAACATATTGTCAGATATAGTAGAGGATACAGGAAAAGGTAATCTAGTCTGCTTAGCAAATTTGCAATTGTCACAACAACTAGAATTTAATTTGAAACAAAAAGCTGGTTTAAGATTTATTGGACAGTTGCCCAAACTGCCGATGCATCAACATTCATTGATTGGCTGGGCTAGTCGAGATAAGACATTTGTTGGTGGGGTTTGTGAGATAATACAGGCCATTTTCAAAACGACCCTCACCAATCGTCTTCCTTGTGATTCGATTCTGAAACAACACCGTAGTAGGTGAGAATATAACATTACAATTTAAAGTTCTAGTTATCTTACCGACATATAGTAAATTAGATTTAAAATCTGGTAAGAAGAGAATATCATGTATATTATTATGCAATAAGTTTAAGGAGCCAAAACTAGAGATTTTAGCTTGATCTCCGTTGGCAATGATCACATGTTGGGAATCAGTGGGTACAAAATTTTATAATTTTGTGGCATCCCATGTCATATGATCAGTTGCACCGGAGTCGATGATCCAATTTTGAGAAGCTTTTAAGGAATTTGTGTAATTTTTAGATACCAAACCTGACCCACATGGGTTGCTGGAGCTGAGTAATATACTGGAGTTGAGTAAGTAATTGGGAAAGTTGGGAATTGTCTATTGGGTCGGATCCGGGTCGGGTCTGCTGAACAAAACGGGTCGAATCCGGGTCAACCCACTTGATGGAGTCGGGTCAGGTCGGGTCGCTGGAGCCGGTCAGTAGTATGTGTTGGAGTCGGGCCGGATTGAATTAAAAGAATCCGACCCGCTACTCATCTCTCGACCCGATCCAGGCGCCTCATCATAACCCTTAGGGTTAGATGAGTGAGCGACGCCTAAGCCGCCAAATGTCCTCCTTTCTTCTTTCTCTAGTCTCCTCATGCTTCTTCCTCTCTCAACCCTACTGGGACTCGCCCGCAAATGAGGATGGAGATGCCAACAGCGGTCCTGAGAGTGCCCCTACTTCTTACAATGGTCACACCTCTCGACGCTGATAGGTGCTCCTCTTACTCGAGCCGTCTCGCGAGGATTTAAGAGGTGGGAGATGTAGGCCTTATTTTCTGTGTCGAAGTTGTTGACTGTACTCATAGTCGCGCGTCTAGTCTCTTCCTGCTAAATGATGGCTATGACGGCGTCGATTGTGAGGAGGTTACTTGACAGTAGAATCTGCGATCTCAAAGCTTCATATCTCGAATCTAACCCCCTAGGTAAGTATACACCAAATCTTGCTATGCTCTTCTTCTTGCCTCTTATGAGTCGGTTGTCGGTGGGAGATAACTTTATAGTTCTTCCCATCTGGTCAGTATCTCAGTTGAGTAACTTGTGCTTGTCCGAGTCCCTTATTTGATCTATGCCAGTTCTTGCTTTAAATTAAAGATGTGAGCATAATTTTGCTCATGGCCATATAGGCCTTTCATCTTGTTCCATATAGCCTGTGAGGATTCCAGTAGCATGCAAAATCTGGCTATCTGAGGCTCCATAGTATTTGTAAGTAGTGACATGACCATATGGTCTATCGTCTGCCACTCCTCTATTGCTTCCATTTCTTCTTTGGTTGGTTGATTCAGATTGATTGGTTGTGGCTTGCTTCGGGTTCCTGTGATGAACCTTAATTTTTTCTTGCCACTTAGGCTGATGTAAACTAATCTCAACCATTCAAAATAATTTTGATTGCCTTTTAACACAGTGTTGGTTAATTTTGTGATATCACTATGAGACATAGCGAGAAATTTTTTTTTGTGTTTGTGGTTAGTTTGGATTGGTAGGGAATGATAGGATCAAGCTTACTCTAATACCATGAAAAAATTGTAATTGAAGGTTTTATTAATCTGTGATGATTTACAAGTTGAAATTCTGAGATTATATGCATATGAATGTTCTGTTATATACAAGATGGAGTATAACGGTATTCTTACTATCAGTAGCTTCCCTATGCTCTATGTCAACGTCCCTTTCTAGGTTGGGAAAGGTGAAAGCGACCTTTCTTCCTTAGGAAAGAAAGATAGCTCATTTTCTCTATTTTTAGGCCTGTGATGATCTGTCTTAAGGTCTTGACCTTCACTCCTTAACTGGTAGTCCTTATTGGCTTATTTATGTTTTTGTTCTTCAACACCATCACAAAATGGTATATGAGTTTGTTACGTAAGTTTTGCTGGTTCAGGAAGTTAATACTCATTAATTTTCTACTCAACATTTTCACTTTTATTAGAACTCTCCTTTTCTTGATTTGCAAATGGGATTTGGAATTGTCCTCTAATCTCTGCTTTTAATTAAAAAATATTTGTTGTCTCCCCCCTCTCCCTCTCCCCCTCTACGCCCCGGGAGAAAGGAATTTGCTTCTTTTTTTTAATCTTTTTTAGCTTAATTACTAAATAAATCGTAAACTTTATACTATTAATAATTTTATTCAGTTATTTTAAAATAAATATTTATATTTTAAATTTATTTTTAAAAATATTTTTCAATAACAAATTTCAAAATTTTATAATAAGAAAAATTATGTGATAAATCAATTAAACTTACTAATATAAAAATTAGAAAATCAATAAAAAATACTGAGTTAATAAAAATACATATAAAATATATAAAGAATTCACACAAATTAAACTTTTAATGGACATATTGTTAAGTTTAGGATAATTATTTTTCTTTGTCGTACCTATTTCAAACTTAACGCTCTCCTATCTATTTCTTGACATGGCAATTACAATCAGGTGTCTGGTTTTACTTTTAACCAAAATTTTAGCTATTAATTGATGAGCAGTGAGATTAGCTTGTGTGCTACAATTTACATTATGGTTCTCAAAGTTATAACTGATTTGACATCTTCAGCCTTCAATTACTAATAACAAATAGAAAACTCATTTATTTTCATTGTAAATGATCCAATCTTGGCATACACTAGGGGAAGTTCAGAAACGAGAAAGAACTGGAAAGCATAGAAAAAAGAGGAAAAGAAAATTAAGGTTTGCTGTAACAAATGCATAGCAGAATGAATGTATAAGAAGTTGGCCAATTAAATTACGCAGCTACAAAAGTTGCAGACTCCTTCTCCACAGCTTTCTTCAGGAGGCTATCTTTTTCCAGGACCATCTGAATCGGCAAGAGACCTATTCCATTAGCCATAGCAAGCAGCATCCTCTTAGTCTCCGTCATGAACTCTTGCAGATCCACTGTCCCATTCAAGTCATGATCAAACTGCAAGAACAGAGAATCATAAACCCGAGCAAGCTCCTCCGGCTCCGTCTTCGCATCTATACCAAAGTGAGTCTCGAAAACCCTCAAACTCTGCAGCTCCTTCAGCATTTCTGCGTAGGAAAGAAGACCATCTTGGTCCGTATCAAGGCAGGAAAAATGATGTCGTATTGAGACACTGAATGCTTCTTCGTCTTCGACAAAGTTGATGATGGTGCCACTGTCCAAAACTTCAACACTCATTTTGGTCTTACTGCTTTACTAGCACTAGCAAGGTTATGGCTGTTGAATGATCTTTTTTGGTTTTGATTTTTGATGAACAAGATGTTGGTTTTGTGCTGTGTATTTATAGCTGTAGCTGCTACAGGCATAAACATGTTTGAATCACTATGCATTGTGGAAAATGTGTACCCAGGCGTATACTCAGTTTCCAACACACACAGCTTTTGCTTTTGGGCATGCTGTTTCTCTCTTACTACTACCTACCTACGAACCGACCAAATATGATGCTCCCAAGATCCACTACCCACCACAATAATAAAGGTTTTCTTTTACATGTCTACTATAAAAACTGATTATTCCTTTTCACTAATTACTATGATTAAAATAATCTCAAATTCAGAGATATTTCTGCTGTTGCTAATTGCCATTTAGCTCTGGACACCTATTTATATTTTTGCATTTCAAGTCATCAATTCACGACTACATCTGCTAGGTTTACAGATAATTTTATTGCTTAAGCTACTTTATTAGTTACTACACTCTATATATTTATATTACAAAACTATCTCTTAAAATTACAGTATAAAATATGAATACGCTTTGAATGAGAAACAATTTTTAAGCGTTTTGCAAATTAATATTCAAATTTATTTCATAGCTAAAGTCACTGGCTTGAAGCAGGGCATAAATGATTGGTCATGATCTAATGGCGAGCATCTATATTTAAAGCAATTAAATGGACTTTTAGAGTCAGGGTCTAACTTTCAATGGGCTAATGGTGCCTTGCAAGTTAAAAAGGAAAAAGTCAAAAGACTTCAATAAGAGTTAAAAGCAAGCAGTAACGGTATCAACTGCTACTTGCTTTCAAAAACAACAAGACCCACAGAAATGTGAATTCTTCATCAGGAGACCAATTTATTTTTTCTTTTGGAATTTCAAAATCAGACGAATTTAACAAAAGTTATCGTTTTTGTTGTGTAAATTTCTTTTTCAAAAATATTGTTTTTTTAATTTTTTCTTTCTTAAAAAATAAAGTGTCTGTTTTTCAATTATTCTTTTGTTGTTTTAGAAAAACTAAAAAGTAATCAAAACCGTATTTTTGAGAAAACAAAGTTAAAAAATATTATATTTTTGATATTTTAATACAATAAAAAAAATAACAATGTAAATTTGATAAAAAATAAAATATATGGATATTTTTTTTATTTTTCCTTTATATTTTTTTGTCAAAAGAAAAAAATCCGAATTAAACTGGCCAAATGACCTCAAAAGGTGTGGAGAATAACAAGTACAAATTACAATAATTCTACAGAATTGGCCAAATTAAATTGTTGGTAAAAACTAAGAACGTGGATGGTAACATGGACACCATTTAAGAGATGAGAATTTAAGATTAAGCAAGATATATAAATAATGTGGCATTAGAATCCATTGATTTGGATTTCTTATTTCCTAATTGGCGTCCATGTCAATGTTCATATTTTTTAATTTTGACAAACAACTCAATTGGACCAGAAAGCCCCTGAAGTCAATAAACTTTAGCAATAGAGCCCTCTTTTAAAGCTGTCATCCCCATTACCAGTTTTCCAATAGCCTAGCTAGGGGTGAACAAAACCGAGCCTAAATCAAAAAACCAAATCAAACCGAATAGTTTAGTTCTATTATTTTTAAAATTTGATTTGGTTGAGTTTAATAATGGGCAAAATAAATAATATTTTGGTTTGATTTGATTTTTATTCAAAGAAATTCCTGATGGCAAAAACCACTAGAAACTGCTTCCGACTGAAATCCCCCACTGTAGATAGTAACTGTTGACAGAGGAATTTTTTAAAGAGAGTATTCTAGAGCAAGAGATTTATTATTTTTTTTATTTTTATTCTTATAAATTAGGCAAATTTAAGATTACAATCTTCTTCTTGCACTTCATGTGAAAATGATTTCTCATGTTTCACCAAGGCATGTATAATACAAAATTGTTTAGAATGTTTGTTTTCCTTTTTCCCAAGTGAGTCATGTTATTCACCTCATTTGGGAAAATTGATGCTAAAATCAATAACCAAATAAATCATAAGTGTTGAGAATGAGGAACTAATGATGAACAAAATCTAGTCCTAAATCTAGTCAAAATAATTATGATGATTATTATTAAGACCAAAGACAAAATTATATAAATCACAAATATATATAAAAGTGTGAAGAGGAGAAGGATATTTATTTACTAAAATGACTTGATTGATTGTTTAGTTAATTAAGGTAATTAATAATTTATTAATTAGTTTTATTAATAATAAAAATACTAATAGTTTATTAAGTACAAGTCTAACTCTAAAAATTCAACTCTATTAAAAAATTTAACACTAATTATAAAATAGAATTATTAAATTATATTACTACTATTATTATTATCCATATCCTTTAAAATAATTACTTTTAATATATTTACTATAGATAAAGAGTTTAGGTGAATATTACTATTTCTATAGAGTTTGAGATTAAATTATATTACTAATACTATTTGTTTATCATAATTATCGTTATTTTTATAGTATTTATATCATTATAAGATTTAAAAATCATTTAGTAATCTATCCTATAAATTGGATTCTCTCACTTCCTTCCCTCTCAAGTTCTATTCTTTTTTCTTTAAATATACTTTTTAACAGAGAGAAAGGGATAATTACTTTTTATCTCCTAATTTTTATTTTATTATACAAATTGGCCCACAGTGTCGATCTTATCATACTAAAACTCTCTAATATTTTTATAAATCTAACTAGTAACCTCATGCATCAAAGTTAATATAGTTAAATGACTAAATTAAAAAGTAAAATTATAATTTGATCTTTAAACTATTTGTCAAATATTAAAATTGTTCAAGATTAATTTTTTAATCAAATTCAAGTAATTTTTTTTATTTTTAGCATAGTTTAATTCTAATGTCTATCAAAATAATAATATAATAAGTATTTCTAACTATAAAAATGTATTCTATTTTAATAATTCATATTAAAATATATATTAATTTGATAATGTTGCTCTAAATATAAGTTGTCACGACCCGATATATGTGGGCCCTTGACCGACACTAAGAAATGGGTAGGTGTAAGACCACCAAATCCCGTAGTAAGCCTGACTATTCACTAACTCAAACAAAATGCAATTCGGACTCTGTCCATTGGCATTTTTCCACAATTACCATTTAGCCATCAGATACTACATTTAAAATTTCGTCTCCCAGCATAAATAGTCAAGATCTAAATTAACAAGCCATTATAAAATGATAAAGCTGAAATTTCTACTGTGGAGATTCTAGAATTTTAAAAAAATTAAACATACCAATAAAATCAGTTATTTTAAATCCGAAGATGAAAGAATCAAGCTGCTAGATGAAAACAACTGCAGAAAAACTAACAACACCTAAAAAATAAAATTAAATTGAAACTGTCAGTCTCGAGAGTAAGTTAAAATTATATATCCAAAAACGAATACAATTATTTCAGTAAAGAATTTGCTTAATTAAAATAAAATACTAAGTCATGCAAACCTCGTGTCATGCCATGCTTCTATAAAATAATTTTCACATATTACGGGACTGAGTACCTCAGTAGAATCCTGATCTCCATTACTAAACAGTCTTAGCCTTTCGGCTCTCTCGTTCCAATAGAACTGGCGCCTAGAGAGCAAAGCTCGACCAGGAACCTTAAAATCCAGTCTGGTCACTTAAATTTTCAACTAAACTGGCGCCTAGAGAGCGAAGCTTGACCAGGGACCTTAACTACAGCAAACTCACGCTACTAGCCCAGAGAGTTAAACTCGACCAAGGCAAGCCCCAAATTTATCTTTTACTACCTGTCTTAAATTCACACCGGTGCGCACACGGTCCTGATGCAACCCATCTACTGCCGTCTCATCTCAAGTCAACATGTATTCATAATAGCATTAATGCAAAAAATGATACATACATGAATAGTAATTAAGTAAATAATTAAAATATTAAATCATTTAATCATAACTATTATCTAAAATCTTAGCATGACACATATAAACAGATATATGACTTTAACTCACTGTTCTAACGACCTCATAGCTCTACTCCGATGCCTCGGATGGAGTGAGCCGAACTGACGAATTTATCTAATCATGGGGAACAATTCAATTAGAAAAAGTAAAATATTTGATAAATAATCCTAGGCCTAGACTTCTAGAATTAACTGTTTAAGAATTTTGACTCCGGTAAATTCTACCGAAAATTCGGTAGAACCTCTCCTAAATATGGATGTCTACCTCCCATAAAACGGGTCCAGAACCAGCTAAAAACACTTCAATTTTTCAACAATTTATTTAACGGGAGTCGGGTCACCAAGACTTTATTATTTTTTCTGATTCCGCCACACATCACAAATCACGATTATTGGTAGACGGTCCGAAAATTTATTATTTTAATTAACACTCCTCACAATATTTTTCTAATGCTCAATACAATAATTAATCACATAATTTTTCTCAACAAACTCTAAAATCCACGAGCTAGAGAATTACCAAAACGCTTACTCGCCTCCAATCACCGGATTCCAATCTGATCCCCGATCATTCGGAAAAATTTATAGACGATCTCGGCCGTCTATTTTCAAACAGAGTCCGATCGCCGCGAAACTAGTGCCATTGGAAAGCTTGACCTAAGGGGAATCCGAATATGCCCTCCGATAGTTGGAAGCTAAACAACAATAGTCAAAAAAGTAAAAAATCTGATATGCCCCTATACTTTTCACCTCGTCGAATTTTGCGATTCCGGCAACCTCAAGGGGTGGCAATGAAAGGAAAAAGAAGCCCAGAAGTTGCTAATCATTTTGAGCCCAGAACCATCGACAATGGTTGCCGAAAACGCCATGAATGACAACAAGGAAGTTGCGGCTGCCTTTCTCAATTCCACGCCTGTCGTCGCCATTCACTATCGCCGCCGCCATTGGCGTGCTCGCCGACGCCAGCTGCACCTCCCTACATCGTCACCACCCTCGGCCTAGACTCCTCCAGCACTCCACCATTGAAGCCGACGGAGCTTCCTCCCTCTTCTTCTTCTTCTTCTTCCGCTTCGTTCTCTTTCTTTTCTTTCTTTTCTCTATCGCAAGTTGGTCCTCCAATTTTTCTTCTTCACCATTTAGCCCCTCAACTATTTTAATTACTAACAATTTCTCCCTATAAAATTCATGTTTAACCCTTCAAATTTTCTTTAACTTTTCAATTTAGCCCCTAACTATTTAATTTGAGCCAAATTACAATTATTAAAAATATAGAATTACTTATTTACTCTTGCTTTTAAATGTGAAATTATCAAAATACCCTTACCGACATATTTAATTACAAACATACCAACCATACAAATTTTTATTAAAACCCCGTATTGATAAAATTATATTTTTAATCTTTATTCCAAAATTAATTTTTAATTTAATCCTAACACTTAATTAACTTAATTAATTAATTTACTAACTATTTTTCAATTAAAGTCAACACCATTTGCTAATTAAAATTTATCATTTCTAAATAAATTATTTTATAAAATATTATTTACTAATTCTTTAATAACTCTCAAATATAGAATTTAATTCATATACTTATATGGGGAGAAAATTTAGTGACCAAAAACATGATTTATTACCTAGAAAATTTACTTAATTAATTTCTTGAAAATCAAACTAATTAGATATAGAAAAATAACTCTCTTATTTTTATCTAGCAATGAATTCTATTTTAAATCATCACAATTAAATTAATTAAAATAAAATAATATTAATTTTAAATAAAAACTCGTTATTAATTATTACTAATATTATTATTATTAAAAGAAAATTTCGGGTATTACATTCTTCCCCCCCTTAATAAAAATTCGTCCTCGAATTTTAAAAGAAAGAGGCCCGCATAAAAACCGAAACTAATGAGAGTAAGAACCTCTCATCTCTAGCTCGGCTTCTCGGGTACTTTCTTTGATAGAATAATTCAACCTCAAAGTCCTTGACTATCAGTAAAACTCAAGACCAAAGCTGGCAAATCTGAGAATCCATGATTATGACTGATTGTCCTTCGTAAGCCGATCTTCACTTACTTCCATATACCGAGGTTGTAACATGAGCAAAGGATCGAAACTATACTTTCTCTAGACGGATATACGAAATACTGGATAGATCTGCGATAAAATTTGGTGGGAAGTCCAACTTGTATGCCACCTCACTAATCCTACTAATAATTCCAAGGGTTCCACACAATAAGGGCTAACTCGCCTTTCTTACCAAACTGCATCACTTGTTGCATATGAGACGCCTTAGGAATACATACTCTATAATACAAATCTCCACATGCTCCCACTTCGGGTTCGCATAACTACTCTGCTTTTTGAAAGCTGTCTTCAGCCGCTCGCGAGTAAAAGGAATCTTCTCTGAAATGAATGATCCGAACCAACTCTGATCCTACCAAAATTCAATTAGCTAAATTCTTTCTTAATAACGTGTCCCTTGCATGTACAAGATATCTTTAACATCCACATCACATCATTCATCTTGTTGCGATAACCGATACAAAACCATACCATCCTGATACAAAATTCCTCCTCGACTGAAATCTAGAAAGTCTCCTTTGTTCCTCTATAGTCCAACATGGAGCCTACTGTGCCACAGATTTGTTTTCACAGCAACTAAGCTTGTCATCCAAATAACCTCAAGCTAACACAATTTACTTGGAAAGATTCACTTATTTATTTACTTTATAATCATCACTAATAAAAATTATTATTATCTTGAAAAATACCTTTATAAAATCGTAAGATCTCTAGTTATTTTCTTTATATAAAATTTTACAATATTGCGCATCAGGGTGATGATACCCCCTATCACTAAGGATTGCAATGCATGAGGTATGATGCATGTCCTAAAAATATTTATGGAATTGTGCATGCCTAACAATGAAATGCCACAATGAGTTATTACAGGACTGAGCGTAATATTGCATTTTAAAACACTTTATTCTAGATAGAAAAATAAATAGTGTTCGCTTAAGCTTCTCTGAATTCCGAGCGTCCGAAAAATACATCAACCACCTTCTTATGCTTCTTACAACCATAAAACTCAACCATATATACTCTGACCTCTCCTCGATGTTCCACGTAGTAACTTCAGTTCTACTCATTAAGGCGATACCTGATGCGATGATGAAACAGTTCATGACATAACTGCAACTACACTCTACACCAATCCTAAATTGCGGTGCCCATCTTCGAAACAACGATTGAAGCATCCAAGGCCAGTCTGCACTACTCACTTGGATAAATGCAATGAGTCTACCGCGCTCTTGATCTTACTATCCCTATTATGCTCATTCTCAATACAGCATCAAATACAAGCTCATAAGAAAGAGAAAAGATAGACTTCTAATAGTGAAAGCTAAGACACTAGAGTCAATGAAAACAATCAAGGACAGACTTAATCCTAGCTCCGCCGCAGTACTAAGAATCTTAACCTAGGTCTAAGGAAATCTAAACCTAAGTTCTAATACCAACTTTGTCACGACCCGATCTGCGGGCCCGTGACCGACACTAGAGAATAGATAGGCGTAAGGCCACCAAATCCTGCAGTAAGCCTGATTATTCACTAACTCAGATAAAATGCAATCTGGACTCTGTCCACTGGGTACTTTTTCACAATTAACCTTTAGCCATCAAATACTATATTTAATAAATAGGCAAGACCTGAATTTACAAGCCATTACAAAATGATAAATATGAAATTTCTACTATGGACATTCTAGAATTTAAAAAAAATTAAACATACCAAGAAAATCAGTTACTTTAAACCCGAAGATGAAGGAATCGAGCTGCTAGATGAAAAGAACAATAGAAAAAGTAATAACACCTGAAAAAAAAAATTGAACTGAGACTGTCAGTCTCGAGAGTGAGTTAAAATCATATATCCAAAAATGAATCCAATTATTTCAGTAAAGTATTTGTTTAATTAAAATAAAATACTAAGTCATGCAAAACTTGTGTCATGCCATGCATCTATAAAATAATTTTCACATACTACGGGACAGAGTACCTCAGTAGAACTCCTAATCCCCATTACTAAACAGTCTTAGCTTTTCGGCTCTCTCATTCTAATAGAACTGGCGCCCAGAGAGCCAAGCTCGACTAAGGACCTTAAATCCAGTCTGATCACTTAAATTTCTAACTAAGCTGACGCCTAGAGAGTGAAGCTCAACTAGGGACTTTAACTCCTGCAAACTCACTCTACTTAGCCCAGAGAGTTAAACTCGACCAGGGCAAGTCCCAAATTTACCTTTTACTACATGTTTCAAAATCACATCGGTGCGCACGCGGTTCTGATGTAACCCATCAGGTGGCATGTTCTACTGCAGTACATCTGCATTCATAATAGCATTGATGCAGAAAACAAAACATAAATAAATAATTAAAAATAAAGTAATATTAATTTAAATAAAATTTATTATTAATTATTACTAATATTATTATTATTATTAAAAAAATTTCAGGTATTACATAAATATTTTTAAAATATTTAAATTTTTAGGATTAAATTGTGCTCAAAATTGGAGTAAGTAAAACTAACTATTACTCCTACTAAAACTAATAATTTCACTCTAACATGATAAAAAAATTAATTTTCAATGAATTTTATATTTGATAAAAGTTCAAGGACTAAATCATAATTTTATTTTTCAATTTATTACTTTGATTATATTGATTTTGAATGCATTGGTTAATAGTTAGTTTTAAACAAACATAAAGAAGATATAATATAATAATATCGACGTAGAGGGCAACTCATATATTAAAGTGAAAATCAAAAGATAAATAGTAATTACTCCTTATAATTTAGTACCTTCCTAAATCTTTCAAGTCAAAAGAGGCAATTCTTTGAAAAAGTAGACGATACGCACTTGACTGAATAACCCAATGAAGTCTTCCTTTCTAGATGGTCGTGGCCCCAGTGTTTGGAATGTGTTTGTTAAAGTTCCTGGTAATTTATCTACCATTTCTTATAATAGAAATAATTTTATTATTTAATCTGTGACAATGCTTAGTTTAGCATGTAATAATAACAATAATGTACGCAAAGCAAAACAAACTATTCTTAACTAATGTAGCCAATACAGTGCAAAAATTAATTTAATAATTGTCCAAATATATTATTCGAAAATAATAATAATAATAAACCCTTTACAAAACTGATCTAGAATGTTCTAAAATAATGATATTAAAGTTTATTAATCATATACATAATGGACCCAGTTGTAATAGTTCTTTTTTTCGCTTTCTATAGAATTTTTTTAATTTTTTTTATTGACAATGCTTAAACATTCTATCTCAACATGTGTTATATGTCATATGAATATGCATTAGGTGAAAGAGTTCATTCCAGTAACATTAATTGCAGTAAAGTAGCACCAAATGCTTTGAGTATAAGCTATCTAATGAAAATAAAATGAAAAAAAAGCATGACAAAATTTATACATTCTCAATCCCAAAATAAAATTTTAATATATATATAATATTAAAGAAAAGGTAGTTGTTTGATCATTTCCACCTGAGATCCATATACAAAGTAAGTTGGGATTGTAATGATTTTTTTTTTTTTTCTAAACTTACTGTGGTTAAATAATATTTATATTTTTTAACCCAAGTTGGAGTTCAACCTAAGTGGGTATATTATTGATATAAAAGAATATTGTTCTCTTTGATACTTCCATGAGTAAATGAACAATCCATATACAGCAATTATGTATATTTCAAAAAATATGTGCTATACTAAATTAAAAGTATAAAAATTTTGGCATGATGATTAATTTCTTTAGAGTTTTTACCACATTCTTGAACTTAACGCCATAGTAGAATTTTTTTTGTTAAAACTATGTCTCTCTTTTCTCAATATAATATTTTTCTCTTTTCTTAACATACATACTTAATTGATTTCAAAAAAGAAATTCATACTTATCTCTATATTTCTTGCAACATAATTAAATCGAAATAAAAAATTTAGTGATTATACCTTTATTGAGTTTTAATCTTTTTTTATAATAAAATTAATTTAATTTCACAAATATAAATATTATAACATATATAAAAGTGTAAAAAATAAAATGACAGTCAAATTTATTAAAATGATCTTATTGATTATTTAGTTAATTAAGTTAATAAATATTACTACTATTATTATTACTACTTTCTTTGGAGTTTGAAATTAAATTATATTACTACTATTATATTATTTATAAAATTAATAATAATAATTCTTTTGTTTGCCTTCTTACGTTTAATTTTTCTTTAAGGTTGTTGATATAAACATACAAAAATAATTGAATTGCATTTGGATTATGATTTGTTAATAATTATTGAGTTGAATTGTATTTGGACTAGGATTTTAGATAAGATTCTTTATAATGCATAATTTATATGAAAGCTTATTGATATTCACAATTCATTAAAATGAAAAAAAATAAATATATCGAGATAATACTATAGAGTTAATATACAAATCAATAATGCAAGAATTCGTTAAAGAAGCTAAAAATATTACTAATTAAAGCCAGATAATAATATATCACCATAGTTTTATCATGACAACAATAATAATAATTATAATAATAATAATAATAATTATTATTATTATTATAATGATAATTATAGAATTATATTAACATGGTTGTTGCTTAATTTATCTGATTCTAATTGAAATACAATTTTAGAATTATATAGAATTATTGACTTTATATAAATACTGTAAGGATAACTGTAGATTCATAATAAATAAAAATGAGTACAATATTATATTTTATATTTGTATTTTATATATTAAAAGTATTATTATAAATTAAAGGAAACAAAAGAAAGAAAAGGTAGCAGTGCTGTGTAAAGAATACTAATATAAAGTATTAAATTATTATGTTAATATTATATAAATAATTCATCTCTTCTTTAAAAAGTATGTATATTATAAATTTTTTTTATATTAATATACTTTTATCAATATATAGCATAAGTTAGACGTAGCATATACAATTTTCAACTTAATAATTTCAAAATATTTGATATGATTAAGCATAAAAGTATTATAAAATTTAAATAATAATCTGAATAATGTTTTTCTATACTTTAAAAATTCTTCAAAAGTAAATTATCAAATTCTCATTTAATTATATTTATCTCAAATAAGAATAATAATTTAAATGAGTTTTAGATATCTAAACCTCAATAGAATTAAAATTAAAATATTTGATTTTATAATTTCTTAAAGTAAAAAAAATGTTCATAGTAGAATGTGCTTGGTACAATTTATCTTATTGAATTATTAGTGTCAGTTCTTTTATTAAATATATATATATATATATATATATATATATATATATATATAATATATAAAAATTTTAATTTTTAATAATATATTAAATTTATTTATTGCTAGCTCAAAAATAATTTTATAAATTTTATAAATATTGTCTGAATTCCCAAAGAAATTTTAAATTTTGCACTTGTTATCAATCTAGTAGGTAGTTTTTAAACTTATAATTTTAGCATTAAACTTTTACATTGATTTCAATTTTAATCTCCGACCAAATTATCAATTTAATAATATTGCATGAATTCCGACAATAATATAAAAAAGTTGAGTCAACATTAGAGTTATTGACTTATTCTATTACTAAGATTTAATCATTTAAGCATATTAATTTTTTTTTTTTAACTTTGGAGTTTATTAATTTTATGTGCTTAAAAGATAATATTTTAGTAGTGAGAGTGCTGATTTAATCCTATTTGTTTATATTGTCGATGGAGTTCACGCCATGTTAACAAATTTGGTTGATAATTTGACCAAAGGCTAAAATCAAAATTAATATTAAAATATGATGCTAAAATCAAAAATTTAAAATTTACGTACTAGATTTGATAGCAGGTGCAAAGTATAATTTTCTTTTAGTAGTTAAGCCAATAGGTCCATTTGTAAATGAATTTATTAATGATAAAAGGATTTTATAATTATAGTAATAATAGAAATATTTATGATGCTAAATTTAAAAATATAAATATTATTTTATTTTTTAAATAATAAAAAGTTAAATAATTAATATTTACATACAAATTAAAAAAACAAACAAAGAAAATATTGCATTGTTCATTTACTCATGAAAGTATCAATTATAGTATCAATTATATTGATAGTATTAATTTATGTAATACTAAGATCAATTAATAAATCTTTTTAAGATAATTTTTATATTATTGCAGTAATAAGATTTTAGCATTTTAAAAAATTTAAAAAGAACTTTTGAAATAGTTACTTTGCTATTATTTTTTAAAATATTATAAATTAATATTAAATGTTAAAATTTTATTAAATTATATTTATTAATTTGATTTATAATTGAAATAATAATAACATTCGTACAATGTACAGGTAAGTAACTAGTATGTTATAAGTTGTTATGCGCTTTTATTGATAAAAATTAAAAAGGAAAGAAAAAAATTTAAACCATTAATAAAATGTACACCATTAATGCTTATAAAAAAGTACAATATAGAGTAAAATAGGAAAAAGGTATAAATATATGGCTGAAATTTTGTCAAAGCGCAATTAAACTCTTAAAGTTTAAAGTAGTTCAATTACACTTATAAATTTGAAAAATAAAACAATTATATTTTTAAAGCTAACTCCGTATAAAGCTTAATTCGTTTTGGATGTTAAAAGAATTACATTAACTCTTCCCAACTCTTTTTTTTTCTTTTCTTTTTTTGTATAGGAAGAAGTATTAGCTCTGCAGTTAATGGGTAAAAATCATAAACAATATTTTTTTTTCTTACTTTGACAAAGAAAAATCAATATTATCATTATTAGTTTGAAAATGACTTAACTCCAATGATATAATTATTTTAGGTTTTTTCAAGTTTTAGGAAAGTAATGAAGCTACTTTAAGATTTAGGAGTTGAAATGCATTTTGACCAAAAGTTTAGAGGATTTATCAATATCTTTTGCAAAGTAAGATATAAGGAGCCTACTGGAGTTAATAAATTTTTCTTTTTTACTTATTCTATTAGAATATTTTTTAAGATGTTTTTTATTATAGAAATGATGAAATAAAAAATGTCATTGGGATGCTCTTATATATATAACTAACAAATCAATATACAATAGAAAATTTTTAATCCGTTAATCGATTAACAGAATCACATTTTTTAAAAGAAATTTTTTTGGTTAACCAAAAAACTAACAGTCGACCAATCGATTTCTAAAATATCATAAATCTTATACACTAATTATAATTAAAGTAAAGTATTTATATTGATTAATTAATTTTTGAAGCTAAAGAAAATTCTCAAGAACCAAAAGATTATTCAATTTCTGTTCTAATTTCGATTTCATAATTCCAATAAAGTGACACTAAGTCTCTATTAGTATATTAAATTGAGAAAATTAGAAACCTCATAATAAAATATTAAAAGCGTTGATAATCATAGATTCTTTTGCAATTAGTTAAAATGGAAAACTTTGAGGTGGCGTCCTACGCCCATGCGGACCGCCTCACTTAATTATGTGTGTCATATTAGCAATTTATTCCAACAATTTTAAGCGGTCTATTCAATTGTAAAAATCAAAAAATTACATTTAATAATAATTTAAATAAAAAAATTATGATTAAACGACAAAAGAGTACCAAAATTATGTAATTTTTAGCAGTTAAACCTAAAGGTTATAACAATTTTATGGGTGTACTTATAATATGGAAATAATAGATAACTAGCAACTTTTCTTTTCCTTTTCTTTTTATATATTAGAACCACAAAAAGGAAGTACAGAGGAAGTGTGAAAGCTGCAAGGACTATTGTCTTCTATTGTTCCTCATCTTGTTATACACATATATTTACATTATACTACATACACATAATGCATCTACTCCACAGATGCGTTTCATCTGATTTTAGGGCCTGGCTTCACTTTTCTTTTCTTTTAACTTTCTACCACCATGCTTGTTTATCTCCACCTTTCGCCATATATATATATATATATTATTATATACAAAAATATCAAAATATTTTAAGTATTCAATTTAAAATATTAAAAATATATAACAGATTGCTAAAATAATAATTGAAACTAGTAAGATAGGATTAAATCACTAACCATCTTCATAGATATGTTTATTTTGCAATAGGGCATCTTCTTGTGCGGCCACATAACACCGTGAACAAACCGTACCTTGTCGTTGCCATTCGCAACAACCATAATGGCAAGGATCTTCACCACCAGCATCATGCAATTTTCAGGTTAGATCAAAGATGGGAAAAATAATTAATTATATGACGGAGCAGTCTAATTAAAGTAGAGAATTTAAGAAATTAATAGAGAAAATGTAAGGAATAGATATGCAAACTAACAATTGTGATTACCTTTGCATGCCTTTACTTTCTTTTTTTTTTTTTTGCAAGGAAAGGGGGGGCAGATCCCCAACAACTAAAAATAATCACAAGCAAGGAGAATCTCCTCTGCACAAATTTTAAGCTAAATAAACCAACAACTCCTCTTGAGGATAGAAAGAGACAATAAAATCTCGATCACCATCTAATGCAACTCTAGCCATGACATGAGCATGGTCATTGTCCTTTTGACCGATATGCAAACAACAGAGCATCCAGTCTCTTGCAAGTAAAATATGTATTCGATGAATATATTTTCTGTAAAATATGAACTTTCCTTCTACTGTAAATATAATCTACAGCCAATGAGAAATTCAACTCCAGAACAACTTTGTTATAACTATAACACTACGCTATATTAAGACCCAATATAGCTCTCATAGCTCGGAGGGGAACAACTACCAATGTAGTTTTTAAAATCCATCAACCAGCTCTTTCTACAATCGCGGAGCACACAGCTGCAACTGCCCTTCTCCCCTTATCCACACAAGCCCCATCTGTATTCAGTTTAATCTCGTTCTTATTTGGTGGAATCCATCTATATATCTTATTAATATTACTTATGTTGCTAGTTAAACATTTCTCATATTCTTGAGCATCCATAATATCATTGCAATACTTCATAATGACTTGCCTAGGAACATGACAATGATCGCCGAACATGAAATACGTACAAATTTTTTTATAAGTCCTTCAAAATTTCATTCAAAACAAATCTAAAGATGGTGTAATAATTTATTGAATAAAATTTATTAATTTTTAATAATTGGTTAACCATTAATAATGATCTCGTGATTGATTCAAATTCTAAAATTCCTATAAAGTATTACTTCTAACATTTTATGCTAATTGATATTTTTAAATAAATTTTTTAATTATTTATTATTTTTACATATTCAATATAATATTAATTTTTTTATTTTATTCTTGTATTAACATTATTAACTATTAGTTTTCCAAAATTCTATAAATTTATATATAAAAATGTAATAAATTTTAAAAAATATCAATGAAAGTATAATTTGCTCATATTTAACTATTTTTTTATAATTAAATTTACTAAATACTTTCTTAATTTAAAATAAAATATTAAGAAATTTAAATAAATATGGAATGAAGAGTACTCCATGTTATTGTCGAGACAATATGTATTTAGGACATCTACATATCTTGGTAGAATATTTTTATTTAAATTCAAAAGAAATTAATTTTTAGTTTACACGTATAATCCTGATCCTGATCAGATTTTGGACTCAGTTAGGTTCTATCTATCCAGTGTAGCCTGTTCTATATATACTCATCACTTTTTAAGTATTAACTCTCAAGTATTGTTTAATGAAATTATGTCAATTTAGTTAAAACTAATCGCTTATCCGTGAATTGCACTTTATTATTATTATTATTTTAATTATAAAATTAAATTAATATTATATAATTTAACAAAATTTTAATATTTAATATTAATTTATAATATTAAACTAACAATATTTTAGATGTCTTTCTTAATTTTTTAAAATTGAATATTTTAAAATAATAATTTATATTTATTACATTAATAAAATTTAAAATATTAATTATTAATTAATAATCAAAAAGCATTGATAAATTTTATCTATAAATTTATTTTATATTATTATTTATAATTAAAATAATAAGTACAACAGACAGATATATGACTAAATCGTATTAATTCTAAAATAAAAACAGCAAAAAAAAAAACACATAATATATTCTATTTTATAAAGTATGAAAATTTAAATAGGAGGGGAAAGAAACGATAAAAGGGAAAAATTGTATGTTAAATAGAGTATTATTTTAAAATCTAAAATTTCTAAATGCCTAAAAGAAATTAGAAAAACATGTAACTAAGAGCTAAAAGAATCAAAATTGAGATATGATCAGAACATTAACCATATTGAAAGAGGGCATCTTCTTCAGCGACCCCGCAGCAGCGTGCCATTCGCAACAACCAAATTGGCAATAATCTACAGCACAATCACCCTTCATTTTTTATTTTTTTTTTCTTTCTTTTTATGATAATATTTTTTTATATTGCTTTCCGATGATACAAGGCATGTTTTAGTTAATTACTCGCATAATTGTTTAATTTGAAATTGAATGTAAATCTGAAATAATAACATCACATAAATCTAAAATAAATAATATAGTAATTTTTTTATAATTAACTTTAAAATAGAAATTTCAATACTTGATGGTTCTACTAGCTATTAAGTCAAGTTTGAATTTATAAAAATATTTAATATAACACCGTCTCGAGCAAAATACTCTAATTAAGTCAAAATTTTAAACTTTTTTTCTTTTTTTCAAATTAAATTAAAAATAAAAAAAATAATTAATTATATGATGCAGTTAAATTGAAATAGAAAATTTAAGCACTTTTAGACTTAAATTAGTGATAGATATACATTTTAATTTAAGTAAGATCTTTTTCTTTGTCGACTGAAAAATTAAATATTATATAAATATTATACTGAAATATAAAACATTTGAGTATCCAAAAAAAAAGAATATGAAAACATAAGAAAAATTAAAATTACTAAAAAATAATTGAGCCTAGTCAATATTGAGAGATGCGTTGAATTTGCAGAAGGGCAGCTTCTTGAGCGATCCCGCAGCAGCGTGCCCAATCGGCAAGTTAGCTTTATTTCTTCTGCACAATCACTGTTCAATTTCTTTTCATATTAATTATTTTTTCTATTGCTTCAACTGTTTTTACATCTGATAATCATAAGCATGTAATTTTAGCTACTTGCAATAATATTTAATTTTTTAAAAGCTATACTCTCGTTTATTCTATTAATTCATTTTTGTTAACTTAATAATTTACAAATTAAACTAGTATTGTATTTTTTAGTAAAAAAATAAAATAAATTTAAAACTTATTTTATTTTTAAAGTTTTTATATAAATTATTAATTTTATACAAATAGTTATAAAAAAGTAAAATCATTAAAAGATGTATTTTCTTCCACTTAATAAAATAATCTCAAAATTAAAATAAAAAAGTAAATTCTAAATTATAATATATTATGTGCATAAAAGGGATTCACTCTTTTATTAGAAAATAAATTTATTGAAACTATATAATTAATTTAATTTATTAAATAAATTATTAGACCGAGAAAATTGGATAAAAAAATAAATAGAAAAGTAATTATCCAAAAGAGTGTTAAAAAAATAAAAAGTATTCCTAGCATTTCTCTTAATTTAAGTAAATATTTACTTGAAAACTTAAATTAATAACGGGCAGACATGCAAACTTGAAATAATAATAATGTAGCAGTTCCTTTCATTATAATCTTTAAAATAAAAATTTAAATATTTGATATTGCTGTTTATTAGTCATATTCAATTTATAAAATTATATATAAAATAAAATTAAAATTTTCTAGAACGCAATTAGTTATATGATGTAGAAAATGTAAAAAGATAATAAAGAAAATTATATATACTAACAATTGTGGCAATCGCTGCACGTCTCTACTTCTGCATAATTCACTCGGATAGCAGAAGCGGAGAGAAAGAAGACAGCAAAGAGAAGAGATGGAATTCATTATTTCTTTGTTATTAAAATAAATTTGTGATTTCCAGGTAATATTTTGATGTTTTGGAGTCAATTTTATAGGGATGCAAGAGATGATAAATAAAGAGTAGAGATGTTGAAAAAGAGGACAGATGTAGAACAACTCCACACACGAGTTGCACTTCCCTAAGCTATTATCTTATAGAGCAAAACTCCCAAATGCTTAACATGTAACATATTATTTCCACAAAGAATGAAAATTGAAACAAAAACAAAAATAAATAAGGACAAAACTATGTCATCTGAGTTACAAACCGGCCACATTGGGAATTGAGATTTTATTTTCCCAGCTATATATGTTGCATTATGGTGGAGTTTTGACTCTTAAATTTAAATTTGGGCAACTTTAATCTTTAAATTTATTGTCACCATCTGATCTATCGATCCATGAGCCGCATTAGAAAATAGATAAATTTAAAGTTATTATAATAAATCTTATTAATTGATATTTTAATAAAGTATATATAAAAATATAATATTAATCCGGTCTGACATATTATACACAACTGGTCATTGATAACATTTCATATTTTGTAATAGACCAAATTAAACATAACATATCAAAAATATTATTCTGTAAAGTTTAGAATTTTAAATATTTAAAATACAATAGTTGAATTCATTACAATAGGTCCGATGGAGAATAAAGTCGCACTATCAAAATGCAGGACGATAAAAGACTCTAACTGTCACCTGGAAAATAATTAAAATAAAACTGTCAGTCTCGAGAGTGAGTTAAAATCATTTAACCCTATAACTATTGTAGTCTCTTCAATATAATATTTATTGAATCAAATATAACATGTCGTTTTGTATTAAAGTACCTGTAGTGCCATACTTTAGAAAGAAAATATATTTTAAGACTTATCAAACGAGTGGCTCAACAGAACCGTAATCTCAAATGTTGGTAGCATTTCGACTCTTTTATTCTAATAATTTTGCCACCTAGAGAGCGAAGCTCAACTAAGGTCCTTACATCCAGCCTGGACACTTGATTCCTAATTAAGCCGGCACCTAGAGAGCATTGCTCGACCAAAGACCTTTCTCCGGTAGTCAAGCTTTCACAGCCATGAGAGTTAAATTCGACCAGGGCAAAATCTAAAAATAATCTTTGTTACCTGCCTCTGATTATTATTAGTGCGCACACGGTCCTGATATAACCCATAAGGTGACATATTCTACTGTCGCCACATCCCAATGTCACAATCACAACATTTATAATAATCATAAATAGAATAATCATAGGCCAACATAAATTATTCAATAATATACTGAGAAATAAAAATTTAGAAATCTCAGAAATAGCAAACATACAAATTATGAATAGTAATAATAATACTAGTACTAAAATAATATTATTTAAAATATTAGAAATAATGAAACAAATTTATTAATAATAATACTATTCGTAAAAATTATCAATTAAATGAAATTACTTATAATAACGATATGATAATCATATTAAATATTAATCATTTAGATATGCCAATGGTACAGTGATTATATGACTTTAACTCATAATTCTGTCGCGTTCCGCAGTTCGCTATTACGCCTCGGGTGGAGCTGGCTAGATGGACGGATTATCTATTTACGAAAACACTCAGTTAATAAATATTCTTAAATTTCCTTAGGCATAGACCCCTAGATTAGACTGCTTAAAAATATTTCAGACTCGAGAATTCTGTTGAATCTCGGAGAACCTTCTCTAATTTATGGATATTTACCCTCCGTCCAACAGGTCAAAAACTTGTTAGAAACACTTCAAATATTCTAAAATCAACCAATAGGAGTCAGGCCACTAGAACTACATTATTTTTTCCGACTCTGCAACACGCTATAGATCATAATTAATTCAAGGAACTAATCTAGTTGACAGAAAATGAATCTACAACTCCAACAATTGGCTTTATTCCGGCTTTCAAAGAAAGAGGTTTGTTATCTCGCTTGCACTAGAATCTCCTATTCCTGCTTGCTACTATTGAGAAGACCACTAAAACAAATTAAATCCAATTAAATTTAAATTACCTATAATTGATAATTAATGGCAATAATATTTCTCTAAAATTATAAAATAACTTTTGAGAACCAGATAAAATTATACCGAGCCGAAATTTAAAATTTCGCGCGTTTGAAAAACACCGAGGTCTGAAAGCCGGTCCTGCCAACAATGTCGGAATTCGAATCCATAAGTGCCTATGCGAAGAGAGTTGTGGTTAGTCCGAAAACACTAGAATCCAGTTGGAAACTCGCCGAAGGGCACCGGCTCGGGATCAGAAAGTCTCGGCTCCGACGAGGACGAACAAGCTATCGATGGGGAAAATTGCAACTAGGAAGGTCGACTCAGAGGTTTCAAAGTGGCGGGGAGCTCGATTCCAGCGTCGGATGAGCTGTTGGAGGATGGCAGTAGTTGTTTCGGTGGGGAGGGAGGCGTTTTCCCCCTCGATCGATGACGGTAGCGGGAAAAAGAGAAAGGGAAGGTGGCATGACGACGAGGAGGGGAAGAAGAGAAGCTAGGCATCGGTGACCTATTCGATGCGCATGTGGGAAGGGGGGGGAAGCAATTGACGTGGAGGAGAAAAATGGGGAGGGAAAGAGGAGAAGAGGGAAGGAAAGGAGGGGAAAGGGAAAAAGAGAGAGAGAAAAATAATATTATTTTTATTATTATTATTTATTTTATTTTATTTTATTCCGAGTATTACAGTCTACCCCCTTTAGAAAAAAATTCGACCTCAAATATTAGAAGAAACACGGCTTACCTCAGGACTGGAATAAATGAGGGTAAACACTCCTCATTTCCTGTTCGGTCTCCCACGTACACTCTTCTCACGAATGGTTCCGCCACAGCACTTTAACCATCGGTATAACCTTAAACCGTAGTTGGTGAACTTGCGTATCCATAATCCTAATCGGTTGCTCCTTATAAGTCAAATCTTCACTTACTTCCACATATTGAGGTTGCAATACGTGTAAAGAGTCTGAAATATACTTCCTTAATATTGATTTATGAAATACTAGATACACATGCGAGAAATTTGGCGGCAAGTCCAGTTTGTATGCCACCTCTCCAATCTTGTTTATAATCTCAAAGGGTCTCATATATCGAGGGGCCAATTTGCCTCTCTTGCCAAAACGCATCACACCACGCATAGGGGACACCTTCAAAAATACATATACTCCAACACTGAACTCCACGTGCTTCTACTTTGGGTCCGTATAACTTTTTTGCCTACTGAAAGCTGTTTTTAGCCGCTTGCAGATAATATGAATCTTTTCTGAAGTGATCTGAACTAACTCTAGTCCTGCTAACTTCCGTTCGCTAACCTGTTCCTAACACACAGGAGACCTGCACTTTCGGTCAGTATATCGATTTCTATTTGCAATGTTTATCTGTAAATACAAAATATAATTTATTTTTATATTATTGAAAACCACAAATCTCGATTCATAATAATATCTTAATTGATGATTTTATTTTAGTTTTCAGTATATTTTTTCATAAATTTTATAATATAATTTGTCACGATTCGATCTGTGAATGGGTAGGCGTAAATCCACTAAATCCCATAATAAGTCTGACCATTCACTAACTCAAATAAAATACAATCGGACTCTGATCATTGGTATATTTTCACAATTAATATTTAGCCATTAAATACTACATTTAAAATTTGATTTGCCAGCATGAATAGGCAATACCTGAATTTACAAGCCATTACAAAATGATAAATCTGAAATTTTTACTATGGAGATTCTAGAAATTTTAAAAGTCAATATACCAATAAAATCAGTTACATTTAACCCGAAGATAAAGGAATCATGCTGCTAAATAAAAAGAATTGCAGAAAAGCTAACAACACCTGAAAAATAGTAAAATTGAGACTGTGAGTCTCGAGAGTGAGTTAAAATTATATATCCCAAAAATAAATATAAACACTTCAATAAAATATTAATTTAATTTAAAATAAAATATTAAGTCATGTGAAAACAAGTGTCACGTCATGTTTCTTATAAAATGAATTTTACATACTGCAGGATGGAGTACCTCAGTATAACCTTAATCCCCGTTACTAACAGCCTTAGTCTTTCGGCTCTCTTGTTCCAACAGAACCGGCGCCCAGAGAGCGAAGCTCGACCAAGGTCCTTAAATCTAGTATGGTCACTTAAATTTCTAATAAAGTCAGCGCCCATAGAGCAATGCTCGACCAGGGACCTTCACTCCGGCAGACTCACTCTACTCAGCTCAGAGAGTTAAACTCGACAAAGGTAAGTCCTAAATTTAGTTTTAAAAATCTATATTTTACTATCTGCCTCAGATTTATACCGGTGCGCATGAGGTTCTGATGCGACCCATCAGGTGGCATGTTCTACTGCCATCTTATCCTGAGTCAACATGCATTCATAATAGCATTGATGCAAAAAAAGATACATATATGAATAGTAATTAAATGAATAATTAAAATATTAAACCATTTAATAAGAACTATTACATAAAATTTTAGCATGACACATGTAAACAGATATATGACTTTAACTCATAGTTCTGACGACCTCCTAGCTCTCCTCCGATGCCTTGGGTGGAGCGAGCCGAACTAACGGATTTATCTAATCACAGGAACAATTCAATTAGAAAAAGTAAAACATTTGATAAATAACCCTAGGTATAAACTCCTAGAATTAATAAACTAAGAATTTTACCGAGATGCTTGATAAATCGGTTGACTCGCCTCCGGCCATTGGAGTCCGATCGATAATCCGAAAGTGTCTTACGAACTCGAAATGATGCATAGATGATGATTTTAGCATCTGACTCTCCTATCGAGCCCTCGATCATCCCAATACATCGCGAATAGTTTCAACCGTCGATTTTTCAATGGTGATCAATTGCTACAAAACAGGTGTCATCTGAAAACTTGTGACTAGTGAAGTTCATTCATGAACTTTGATCAGCCATACCTTGCTGGAAATCAAAAAACGTCCAAATTGTCCTCATGAGCTTATCTCGCCGGATCTCGATATTTCGGCAGCCTTAAGAGATGATGATGACAAGAAATGAAAGCCTACAAGTTGTTGGTCATTTTGAGACTAGAAGCACCACAAATGGACACCGGAATCGCCCTGCATGGCAGCGAGAAGTTGTTGTCGTCTTCCTTATTTTTCGCCGCCACCTCAGACTTCTTCTTCCTTTATCTGCCATGGAAAATAGTCGAGCTTCTTCTTCTCCTTCCTTCTTTTTCTTTCTTTCTTTCTTTTCTTTCTTTTTCATCCTATATCTACACTTTGTCCTCCTAATTATTTAGTTATCATCTTTGGCCCTGGTTTATTTCTGTTAGGCCCTCCTTAAGTTGTTAATCCTTTTTAAATTTACCCCTGATTGTATATCTGGACTAAATTAGAAATATTAAAATATGAAATTACTTATTTAGCCTCGCTTTTAATGGTAATATTACTAAAATATCCGTACGGATATATTTAATTATAAAAATACTAACCATGAAAATTTTTATTTAAACCCCATATTAATTCAGCTCTATTTTTAGCCCCTATCACATAATTAATTATCAAATTAATCCTAACACTTAATTAACTTAAATAATCAATTTGTTAACTATTTCTCACTTAAATCCAATGCTATTTGCTAATTAAAATTTTCCATTCCCTAAATAAATTCTTCAAGAAAAATATTTCTATAGCCTCCAATAATAATATTAAATTTGTATATTCGTATTTAGAAAAAATTTGAGTGTGACATTTACAAAAAGTAATTTCACTCTTTATAAAAATCACCAAATTAATTATTTTTCATCAAACTAATTAAATATAGCTCAATAGATTTTTTTTTTTGCACTTAAAAATCCTTTTGATAATAAGATTCTCAATAATAGTCTCTTATAAATCATTCATTTAAAATAAAAGTTTTACTCTAATCACATATATTAAATTTTAAAGCTTCTATTTTTATTTTTATCACCATCACAATTCTTATTCTTATTATTATTATTATTATTATTATTATTATTATTATTTCTTCAATACGGGTGTTCCATACTCCAAGTGGATACCATCCATTTTGCCTAATTATAAAAAGATTACAAACTTTTTCACTTTTTATAATTTAAATATGACTTTTTTATTTCTTCAATTTGATATATTTTTGCAATTAATAGATATAGATTAAGTATTTAAAATTTTATTTTGCTTAGAAATTGAGTTATTTTTTAAATATAAACTACTTATTATTTATTATTAGAAAAAATTTAAAATATTATTTTATAATTTAATATTTTTACATTTAAAGGACATAAATATATTATATAATAAAAAATAGTACGTGTTTAATTTTTTTAACACAATTTCCAAGTTGGCTTCTAATCTAATTCTAGAGTTCCAAACAAACCACTTTTAAGTCTCTTTTGGCGTATTAAATTGAGATATTAAAAAAATTATATACCATTTTTTAAAATTAAATTTTTTAGTATATTACAAAAAACATCAAAATTCATAATTTTTTTACCATCAGACAAAATAGAAAATTTTGAGGTGGCATCCATGTAGATCAGCTTAGTCAACTTTGATTATGACATAAGCAAGAGCGTGCAAATTTCTTAGTTGAAAAAATTTAAAAATTTGTATATGACATTACCAAAATTAATTAAATTAATCACATAAGTTAAAAATCTCGGATGCAATGCGGTTAAGTATGGATGCGATTGTAATTTTTTTCTTTTTAATATATGTTAGCACACTATACAAATTACATGTCATGAACTATTACTATCATCTTTTTTTTATTATGCCTCCTTTTTTATAGGTGAACCTCGAATTTAATCATATCTATTTTTTAATAGAATATTTAGTTAAAATTTATTAAAAAATTTATTAAAATTACATAAGAAAAAGTAAAATAAAAATGATAAAATTGAAGAAAATATTTTGGATACATTAAGAAACTAATATGAAATTTATTTGAAAATTCTATCTATCTTGTTATAATTCGTCAATTCTAGAGAAATTTGAATATATAATATGATAAATCAACTTTTATTTTATTCAAAACATATATGCTTTGAATTTTATAATAAATACCATAAATTTTATAAATTTTAACCAAACACAATATAAAAAATAGTTTTAATTTGATTTTTAAAATTTATAAATTTAAGAAGCACAAATTTATACTCGAGACACAAACACCACGATACGACCATTTTAAAAATAATTAGAATATAATATAGGTGTTGTATCAGTATCGATGTCGTGTTGGATACGTGTTGCATCTACTCCACAATCACCATTCAACTTTTTTTTCTTTTATTAGTATTAATCATTTTGATATTTTATCTTACTTTCAACCATTTCTACAATGGATTATAATATGCATGTATACTTAATTTCTCGTAATAATGTTTAATTTAGAATTACACCCACAAACCTAAAATAATAATGTACTAATTCTTTTTATAATGAGCTTTAAAGTACACATTGAAATATTTACCGGGCTTTAATTTGACGGATAGATATTTAGTGTTTGAAGTTGAGGTTTTTCGAGTTTGAGACATTCCTTGTTCAAAATATGATAGTTTATTTCTTCCTTTGTATAAAAAAAGTCCCTCATTCTCTCTAACTTAACACCCTAACAAGAAATTTTTAGGCAATAACTAGATTAAATTAATTGTATGATAAATATATCTATTGTTAAAAAAAAATGCACATTGAAATTATGAAAACATATATTTGATATCATCCGAGATGAAAACTTCTAAGTTCTAACTCTTTCTTTAAAGGTATAATTAGAGTTGATGAATACGGAGATAAAAAAAACTGTGTAGTCTAATTAATGTAAAAAATACAAGAAACTAATAATAAAGATAGTATATATATAACAAAGAGAAGAGCTGATAGTTTATAAAGAGTATAGTTAAATTTATGAATATAAAGTAGAACCACATCATAGTTATATTTTATATAAAAATAATTTCTGTATAATTATAACAAAATAGTCTTAAATCGGGCTAATTATAAAAAAAAATTCCATATTTTTAATAAATTATAATTTCTCTAGATTTTGTATTAGTAAAATTTGTCTTCATGTACAGTAATTATGTATATTTCAAAAAATATGTGCTATACTACATTAAAAGTATAAATAGAATAAAATATTTATGTAAAATAGTTTGGCATAATGATTAATTTCTTTAGAGTTTTTACCACATTCTTGAACTTGCTGATAGTAAAAAATTATTTTGTTGAAACTAAAATATTTTTAAAATTATGTCTCTTTTCTCAATGTAATATTTTTCTCTTTTCTTAACATACATACTTAATTGATTTCAAAAAAGAAATTCACACTTATCTCTATATTTCTTGTAACATAATTAAATCGAAATAAAAAAATTAGTGATTATACCTTTATTGAGTTTTAATCTTTTTTTATAATAAAATTAATTTAATTTCATAAATATAAATATTATAACATATATATAAGTGTAAAAAAAATAACAATCAAATTTATTAAAATGATCTTATTGATTATTTAGTTAATTAAGTTAATAAATATTACTACTATTATTATTTATTATAATTATCCATATCTTTAAAAGTAATTAGTTTTAATAGACTTAACATAGATAAAGAGATTTAGAGGAATATTATTACTTTCTTTAGAGTTTGAGATTAAATTATATTACTACCATTATATTATTTATAAAATTAATAATAATAATTGTTTTGTTTGCTTTCTTACGTTTACTTTTTTTTTTTTAAGGTTGTTGGTATAAACATACAAAAATAATTGAATTGCATTTGGATTATGATTTGTTAATAATTATTGAGTTGAATTGTATTTGGATTAGGATTTTAGATAAGATTAATGTGTCACGACTCGATCTGTGGACCCGTGACCGACACTATGGAATGGGTAGATGTAAAGTCACCGAATCCCATAATAAGCCTGACACTTATTAACTTAATTAGATCTCATCTGATATTATTGATGTCACAATATATTTTAACCATTAAATTCTATATATTTAATTAGGTCTGCCTAAAGAATTAGGCAAGACTCGAAACTACAATAATTTACAACTGACAAGTCTATTATTTCTACTGCGGAGAATCTAAGATTTTACAAGTTAACATACCAAACCAAATTCATCACCCAATGATGAAGGAGTCGGGTTGCTAGATAAGAGCCGCGGGAAGACTAACAATCACAGATCTGAAAAACAGTAAAATTGAGACTGTAAGTCTCGAGAGTGAGTTAAAATCATATATCCAAGAAAAAATAGTTACAAACACTTCAATAACACATTTATTTAATTTGAAATAAATACTAAGTCATGCAAAATAAACATGTCATAACATGCTTAAATAAAATAACTTTCACATATTACAGAACGGAGTACCTCAGCAGAACCCTAATCTCAACACTTAACATCTCGACTCCTTCTCATTCTAACAGAACTGGCACCCAGAGAGCGAGGCTCGACCAGGATCCTTAAATCCAGTTCAGACACTTAATTATTACTAACACTCTTAGCCTTTCGGCTCTCTTACTCCAATAAGACTGGCGCTCAGAGAGCGAAGCTTGATCAGGGTACTCAACTCTAGTTTGGTCACTTAAGTTTCCAAATAAGCTGGCGCCCAGAGAACAATGCTCGACCAGGGATCTTTACTCCGGCAAACACACTCTACTAAGCCCAGAGAGTGATGCTCGACCAGGGCAAGTCCTAAACTTTCCTTTTTAAATTTACCATTTTATCCTTTTTCTATTAATCTCACATTTATACTGGTGCACTCATCAAAATAGTATGTTCTACTGCCGTCCCATCCCGAGTCATCAGGAAATAATAAATTCAATAATGAAGAACATGATATATATGAATAGTAATCAAAGAGCATGATATATATGAATAGTAATTAAAAGAATAATTTAAACTTGGAATCAATTAATTACAATAGCTATTTAAAATTTGCGCATGACACGTGCATAACAGATATATGACTTTAACTCATAGCTTTGACGATCTCTTAGCTCTGCTCCGATGCCTCGGTTGGAGCGAACCGAACTAACGGATTTATCTAATCACGAAAAATAATTTATCAACAACACTGAAATAGTTGACAATTAACTCTAGGTCTAGATTCCTAAGACTAACTGTCTAAAAGCCTTGACTCGGGTAAATTCTACCGAAAATTCGGCAGAACCTCCCTTACAATACAGACATTTACCCTCGTAAAATGGGTCTAGGACCTGCCAGAAAACACTTCAAATATTCAACAATTCATTTTAACGGGAGTCGGGTCACTAGGATTTCACTATTTTTTTCCTACTTCGCCATACATCACAAAACACGACCTAAGGCAGGCAGTCCGATAAACAATTATTTTAACACACAATATCTCTAATGCTCAACACAATTCAATAAACATATAATTTACCAAAGAATTCTAAAGTCAACGGGTTCAGAAAAAATTACCGAGACGCTTGATCGCTCAGTCGACTCGCCTCGAGCTGCCAGAGTCCGATCGACGATCCGAACGTACCAACGGACTCGAAACGATGCGCTGATGACGATCCCTGCTTCCGATCTTACTCCCGATCATCTGGACAGATTTACGGATGATCTCGGCCATCGATTTGCAAACGGAGTCCGATCGCCATGAAACCGGTGCCATTGCCAAGCTTAAGCTGAGGAGAATCCGAATATGTCCTCCAATCATCCATCCCTCGTTGAAGCTCGCCAGAAAAGCCAGAAAACGCAACTGCCACCCACTCTCTCTCTCCACTGTGAACTTCCAATCCCAGCCACCATTGGTGTCGCCGCTGCCGCCAAAATAAAGCCTAAGCCGAGAGTCGATCGCCACCCGACTCGGCCGCCAACGTCGCCGAAACACCATTAACGGCACCGACAACCGGCTCTTCTTCCTTACATTTTTCGTCGCTCCTCACCGTCCGCATTGCTCGCCACGCCAGCCCTGGGACCCGACACCACTGGCTGGACGACACTCCTTTCTCCTCCTTCTTCTTCCCTGATCCCCTCCTTTCTTCTTTTCTTTTCATTCTTCTCTACATCGACAAAGGGTCCCTGAACTTTTCTTTCTTACCATTTAGTCCCTCAACTTTTTTAATTACAACAATTTCACCCAGCAGAAATTCCAATTAACCCTTAAACTTTCTTTTAACTTTTCAATTAAGCCTCTAACTATTTAATTTGAGCCAAATTAGAATTATTGAAAATACACAATTATATATTTTCTCTTGTTTTTAAATATAAAATTATCAAAAAGCCCTTGCCAACATATTTAATTACAAAAATATCAAACATATAAATTTTCATTTAAACCCCATATTAATAAATTTATACCTTTAATCCTTATTCCAAATTAATTTTCCAATTTAATCCTAACACACAATTAATTTAATTAATCAATTTGCTAAATATTTTTCAATTAAAATTTAATACCATTAACTAATTAAGATGCTATTTTCCCCAAAAATCATTTTATAAAATATCCTTTACAATTTCTTCCATAACTCTCAAATATAGAATTTAATTTTTATATATTCATTTGGGGGAAAAACTTGGATAACCAAAAATATGATTTATTTCTCAAAGAATTCACTTAATTAATTTCTTAAAAATTAAACTAATTGGATATAGAAAATAACTCATTTATTTGTCTAGTATTAAAATTTCCATTTAAATCATTCTATTTAAATCATTCGAATTTAAACCAAATAAATTTTAATAAAAACTCATTTATTAATTATTATTATTAATATTATCATTATTAAAGAAAAATTTCAGGTATTACATAATGCATAATTTATATGAAAGCTTATAGATATTCACAATTCATTAAAACGAAAAAAATAAATAAATCGAGATAATACTATAGAGTTAATACACAAATCAATAATGCAATAATTCATTAAAGAAGCTAAAAATATTACTAATTAAAGCCAAATAATAATATATCACCATAGCTTTATCATGACAATAATAATAATAATAATAATAGAATTATATTAGCATGGTTGTTGCTTAATTTATCTGATTCTAATTGAAATACAATTTTATAATTATATAGAATTATCGACTTTATATAAATACTGTAAGGATAACTGTAGATTGATAATGCAATAAAAATGAGTACAATATTATATTTTATGTTTGTATTTTATATACTAAAAGTATTATTATAAATTAAAGGAAACAAAAGAAACAAAAGGTAGTAGTGCTATGTAAAGAATACTAATATAAAGTATTAAATTATTATGTTAATATTACATAAATAATAATATTATATAAATTATTCATCTCTTCTTAAAAAAGTATGTATATTATAAGATTTTTTATATTAATATACTTTTATCAATATATAGCATAAGTCAGACATAGCATATACAATTTTCAACTTAATAATTTCAAAATAATTGATAGGATTTAAGCATAAAAGTATTATAAAATTTAAATAATAATTTGAAAATTTTTTTTCTATATTTTAAAAATTCTTCAAAAGTAAATTATCAAATTTTTATTTAATTATATTTATCTCAAATAATAATAATAATTTAAATGTGTTTTAGATATCTAAACCTCAATAGAATTAAAATTAAAATATTTGATTTTATAATTTCTTAAAGTAAAAAAAAAAAGTTCATAGTAGAATGTGCTTGCTACAATTTATCTTATTAAATTATTAATGTCAGCTCTTTTTATTATATATATATATATATATATATATATATATATATATATATATATATATAAAATATGATATATATAAATTTAATTTCTTAATAATATATTAAGTTTATTTATTGCTAGCTACAAAAATAATTTTATAAATTTTATAAATATTAGGCTGAATTGCCAAAAAAATTCTAAATTTTGCACTTGTTATCAATCTAGTAGCTAGTTTTTAAACTTACAATTTTAGCATTAAACTTTTACATTGATTTCAATTTTAGTCTCCGATCAAATTATCAATTTAATAATATTGCGTGAATTCCAGCGATAATATAAAAATTTGAGTCAACATTAGAGCTATTGACTTTTTCTATTATTAAAATATAATCATTTAAGCATATTAATTATTTCTTTTCTTTTACTTTAGGGTTTTATTAATTTTATGTGCTTAAATGATAATATTTTAGTAGTGAGAGTGTTGACTTAATCCTATTTATTTATATTGTCGCTGAAGTTCACGCCACATTAATAAATTTGGCTGATGATTTGACCAGAGGCTAAAATCATCATTGATGTTAAAATTTGTTGTAAAGTATAAAATTTTTTTAGCGATTAAGCCAATATGTTCATTTGTAAATGAATTTATTAATGATAAAAGGATTTTGTAATTATAGTAACAATAGAAATATGTATGATGCTAAATTTAAAAGTTTAAATATTATTATATTTTTTAAATAATAAAAAAATTAAATAATTAATATTTACATGCAAATTTAAAAAACAAACAAAGAAAATATTGCATTCTTCATTTAGTCATGGAAGTATCAAAGACAACAATATTCTTTTATATCATAATATACCCACTTAGGTTGAACTCCGACTTGGGTTAAAAAATATAATATTATTTAACCACAATAAATTTAAAAAAAATCATTATAATCCCAACTTACTTTGTATATGGATCTCAGTTGGAAATGATCAAACTACTACCTTTTCTTTAATATATATATATATATATATATATATATATATATATATATATATATATATATATATATATATCGGGATGTCGGGGTTTTCGCGTACTGCACCTAAAAACTAAAAAACAGAAAAATGCTATTATCTTATTCCTAGGAGGCAAAGGTGTTCCAAGGGGTTTCTCTCCATAGACAGAAATAGGTTTTTTTCTCGAAGGAGAAGCAAGAGGCGATCGGCAGTGAGGGTGGACGAAGTGAAGAAGAGCAGCCTAGCATCAAGGTCTGTCAAGCCATCACTCTAAATTAAATTAAAAAAAAAAATTCAGTTTGAAACTACCGATTTTCCAGGTGTTCAATTTACTAGCATAAAGAAAAAGCCTTATAAACGAGCAAGAGGATGCCTTAACTGAAATATGTGTCATCCCGAAGCTTAGTACGGGCGAAAATATATATATATATATATATATATTATTCAGGTATGTACTTCAAAAAAAACTTGTCTAAAACTACCTATAAGTGGTAGGGGGCGAGTTATTGATGTGAGATGGGTCCAGAAAAAGGAGAGTTTCAGTTATAATCCGGAAACGATTCGTATATATATTTTACAGAAACGTGAAATCAAAGTGGGTGATAAAGTCACTGAAAAATATGGAAATAAAGGCATCATTTCCAAAAGATTTCCTAGACAAGATATGCTTTATTTGCAAGATGGAAGGCCTGCTGATATGGTCTTCAACCCATTAGGAGTACCTTCACGAATGAACAATAATAGAAAAATTGATTCATATTCATAGAGATAGAGGACATAATTCACATGGATACAGTAGATCTGCTTGGGCTGCTTTAATGGTAGTCTTTACATTTTCCTTTTCGCTCGTAGTATGGGGAAGAATTGGACTTTAGGGGTATTACTAATTGAGTTGAGAAATCAAACTCTATCACTTGTTTTATACATCGTTTTGCAAAGATTACAGATTTTTGAATTTAAAGAATAAAGATTTTTGAATTTTTGAATTAATAATTAAATTGAATTATTTAATTCAATTTCTAATTTCTTCCAAATTTAGAAATTGAATTAAATATATCTTCATATCTTCATTTCCAAAGTTTATTGGATTCGAGCGAAGTAATGTAATCTATGAATAATATATGAATAATAGCCTTTTAATCATAATCAAACAAATACTTCAATGATTCTCGTGTTCATATTTCAAAAGGAAAGGGAATACAAATGATAGGAAATTTATTCCAACCCAATTTTTCTTAAATTCTCTATTTCGTTAAACTGGTTCTTACCAGAATTATATATGAACAATGAGAAAGAACATAACCCACCCCCTCCCCCTACCCACCCCCTTTTTGTCTTTTCTCTGTTCAAAGAGAAACGAAAGCAGTTCTTTTATTAGTTATTAAAAGTGATTAAATTAATTGAATTTTTTATGAGAAATAAGATAGACATAGTGGTTCTCCAATGAGATACTGCGCATACTAAGGTATTTTCTTACTTAGTGCTTAGTTTAGTATTTGTTTTGTTATTTTAGAGAAATTGGATTTGTACTATACCTTATTGATTTGACTCATTTCATATTATGATTCAAAGGTTCAAAATCGGCAGGGTTTACTAATCCTTTTCGTTGAAATCTGAAAGAGTTTTTTTATAGAATTCTTTTTGATTGATTTTATTGTTTCGGTACATGGTAGGATTCATATTTTAAATAATTAGAAATCTAAGAATTAGAATCCTAAAAGTAAGAGTAAGAGTTGTCTTTCAACATTAATTGGAATCAACACAAATCAAATAGATGAAGAAATAGAATTGGGACGTTGTGGACATTCCATATAGATAATTGATATGAGATGATATTATAAATATAGATTAATTTATATCTAGATTAAGCCTATATCTTTATATAGTATAACTGTATTCACTAGAATAATAAAAAAAAAAGGGATAGTAATATCCCGTATTGAAGGAATAATAATAATAATAGTAATAATAATAATAATAATAATAGTAATAATAATAATAATAATAATTAATAAATAATATTAATAATAATAATAAATCTTTCACAATAAAGTGATAGATGGAACTGCCATTAAACGACTTATTAGCAGATTAATAGATCATTTTGGAATGGCATATACATCACACATCCTGGATCAGGTAAAGACTTTGGGTTTCCAGCAAGCCACTGCTAAATCCATTTCATTAGGAATTGATGATATTGTTATATATATATATATATATATATATATTAAATATATGTTTTCATATCCCGTATTGAAGTAATAATAATAATAATAATAATAATAATAATAATAATAATAATAACAATAACAATAACAATAGTAATAACAATAATAACAGTAATAATAATAATAACAAGAATAATAATAATAATAATAATAATAATAAGAAGAAGAAGAAGAAGAAGAAGAATGGTGATGGTGATAAAAATAAAAATAGAAGTTTGAAAATTTAATATATGTGATTAGAGTAAAAAAAATTTATTTTAAATGGATGATTTATAAGAGACTATTATTGAGAATCTTATTATCAAAAGAATTTTTAAGTGCAACAAAAAAAATCTATTGAGCTATATTTAATTAGTTTGATGAGAAATAATTAATTAGGTGACTTTTATAAATGTGACACTCAAATTTTTTCTAATACGGATATAAAAATTTAATATTATAATTGGAGACTATAAAAATATTTTTTCTGAAGAATTTATTTGGGGAATGGCAAGTTTTAATTAGCTAATAGTATTGGATTTAATTGAGAAATAGTTAACAAATTGATTATTTAAGTTAATTAAGTGTTAAGATTAATTTGATAATTAATTATGTGATAGGGGCTAAAAGTATAGCTGAATTAATATGGGATTTAAATAAAAAATTTCACGGCTGGTATTTTTATAATTAAATATGTCGGTACAAACATTTTAGTAATATTACTATTAAAAGCAAAGCTAAATAAATAATTTCATATTTTTAGTATTTCTAATTTAGCTCAAATATACAATTAGGGGTAAAATTAAAAAGGATTAACAACTTAAGAAGGGCCTAACAAAAATAAACCAGGGCCAAAGATGATAAATAAATAATTAGGAGGACAAAGTGTACATATAGGACGAAAAAGAAAGAAAAGAAAGAAAGAAAGAAAAATAAGGACAGATAAGAAGAAGCTCGACAGCAGCAGCAACGACAACAGTTGCGAGCGGCGAGGGGCGGGGAAAAATAGGGAAGACGACAACAGCTTATCGCTGCCATGCAGGGCGATTTCGACGTCATTTGTGGTGCTTCTGGTCTCAAAATGACCATCAGCTCGTGGGCTTTCATTTTCATTCATCATCATCCTTTAAGGCTGCCGAAATATCGAGATCCGGCAAGATAAGCTCATGAGGACAATTTGGGTTTTTCTTGATTTCTAGCAAGGTATGGCTGATCAGAGTTCATGAATGAACTCCCCTAGTCACAAGTTTTCAGATTACACTTGTTTCTTAGCAATCAATCACTATTGAAAAATCGACGGTTGAAACTGTTCGCGATGTATTGGGATGATCGAGGGCTGGATCGGAGAATCATATGCTAGAATCATCATCTATACATCATGTCGAGTTTGTAAGATGTTTTCAGATTATCAATCGGACTCCGGTGGTTGGAGGCGAGTCGACCGATTTATCAAGTATTTCGGTAAATTCCTTAATCTGTTAATTTTAGAAATTGTTAATTAAAAATTATATTGGTATTAATTGGAGACAAATGATTTAATGTATAAGTATCTTTGGAAATTAAAATATATGTTATTAAATTGAGTAAATTTAGCAATGTGATAATTTATTAAAGACTATTATTAGTTTCTTTATAAATATTAATAAGATGAAGCTAATTAATTAGAATAAGTAATTTAGTGGACCTTAAAGCGACAACTAGAAATTCTAGAAATTTAATTTGATAAGTTTCGATTGATATTTTAACTAAGTGAGTAGTTTATAATTAAATTTGATTGTGTTATTAGTAAAAAAGATTTTGATAATGATAGAAAATATTATATTTTGTTAGAATAAATAAATTAAAATTTTATATATAAATAATTAGAGAGGATAAGTAAAATTAATATTAAATATATGATAAATAATATTATTGGCCTGAAATAATTAGTTTAGTTATGCTACTTAATTTGTGAGGTAGATTAGGTATTAAATTTTAAATACTCTGGATTAATTATAGTAGTCAGTAAATAAATTTTAATGATGGAAAATAAATAGATAAGAGTAATAATAATTATTATTAAAATAGTTATTGATCGGTGCAAAGGGAATTAATTATAATGACATTTTATGTGCTAGGAAAATAATTAGATAAGGTAAAAATAATTATTAGTGAGTTGCAAATGATATACTACTTGATCATAAGGAGATTGAATTTTAAAAAATTATTTTTGGAGATCTCAGATGGAAATTATTGTGGATTATGCTGTGTGAATTTTCTGCACGTTTTGAACCTGTTTTTTTGGAAAAAAATTAGTCCATATTACAGGAGAGGTGATACCGAATTTTTAATAGAATTAATTAATTGGAATAGATAGGTAAATAATAGAATTATGCTAAAATAAGATTAGAATTTATAAAGATAGAATCAGATTTTAGAGATTCAAAAATAAAAGTTGGTTGAGGATTACTAGGAATAGGATTTAGGATTTTTATGTTTAAAGTATGATTATGTGTGAAATTCTAGAGTTGTAAGCTCGGATAGCAGTTCAGAGTAAATTAACAAAGAACTTTAGTGAAGTATAGTCAGTTGAGTCCTGCATAATAGGTGAGTAGATAAATTTATAACATCGTACTTTCAGTGATTTAATAAATTATATTTATTTTCTTATGATTTGTTAGAATATTACTACTGAAGCGTGTGTTTTAAATGCAATTTAGAAACTTAATATTTTCTATAGAAATTAGGAGAGAGTGGTGTTTTCTATTTTACTTTATATGTTATTATAATTATATGTAGCTAGATAAATGAATATACACTCATTTATATAACCTATGAGATCAAACCTTGGACATCGGGTGTTATCAGATTATACTGTCTTTAGGACAATACTTAGTATATACATCGCTTTTGAGGCGTATGCTAGGTGGTGGTGCCTTTTAGGGGCTTATTGTCTATGTGCGTATGACTAGTTATTTATATTTTAGGTTTTCATAGGTGAGACGTCAGCACCAAAAATTGCTAGAGATCAATAGGGTACATCTATAAATGTATATTGATTTCGACTGATTTATTTATTTTATTTGTTACTATTTTTCTTGGTATAATATTAGAATTTAATTTAGTATCGATATTTTTCTGAATTAGTTTGATATTATGTAGTTAATTGATTTCATATTAGAAAAGATTTTGCAGTTACATATGGAAGTAATTCTTTATTTAATTAATTTAATAAAATTTCATTTGTCTAGCCAGAATATATTTTATCAATATTTATGTTTAGAATGATAGCAATAATTTCTCCAGCATAAAAGTATTCAAGAATAGTATAGTTTTGTATGAATTTATTTAAATCTTTGTTTGTTCCTCTCTGTTATTTGTTTATCCTCTTACTGAATTTTACTCGCCCTTATTTTTTTCCACCAGTATTATGCAGGATGTTAAGAATCAGATTAGATTAGAAGTCAAGCAATTAGAGCTTGGGTTGTTAAACTTTACAGTCTGGGAAAATGAAGATAAAAGATTAAGTAGTTAGGCCAAGATCGGCTAGGGCCGTTACAGTTGGTACCAGAGCATAGGTTTACCTGGACTTTAGCAATCAAAGCATTAAGTTTAAGATCTTTGTTTGAGTGAGTAAATCTTAAGGCTGATATTCTAGAGAAATTAATAATTAAGGATAAAACTGAATGGAGCTGAAGGTAAAATTTATCAGTAGTGCAAAGTGCCTTAGATTTGCAAAAATATGGATAATAGAATGAGGATTATAGAACTAAGTATGATGATTGAACATTCAAGAAGATTCCAATCTTTGAGGGATTTAAAGTGAATTCTGATTTTACAAAGTTTTAGATGTCTTATTGAGATTAAAAATGAGAAATGAGTTTTTCTTATGATATGAGATTTGCTATCACTAAATTTTAAAGAATTCAGATGTATTTGACAGCTGAAGGCTTTAGTTCTGATTCGATGATAGTGAAAAAACTTGTTGATCACAAGTGGTTTGTGAAGATGTTTGTATAAAAAATATTTCAAGATTTAAAATTTCTTTAAATTTTTTTATTTTGGAACTTGATTACTTGTGTCTAGATCGGGTCAAGCAGTCTACATCGCATCAATGATCATATAACATAATCATTACATCACGGTTATTCATTCATTACATTTATTTTGTGTACATAGTCTAATATTCTGAACACATGAACGTGAGTTCCAAACAACAAGAAATGTTTTAAGTTTATTTAATAATTTTTCATCAACAGTATTATTTTATGAAATAACTCTAAAATTTGATTGGATCTTCTAGATGGATGTTGGGAGATGAAGTTCTAGTTATAATTTTAGTAATAATATCTCTAGTATAAAAGTATTCAAGAACACAATAGTTTTATATGAATTTATTTAAATCATTATCTGTTCTCCTTTGTTATTTGTTATTCTCTCACTGAATTTTACTCTTATTTTTTTTCCATCAGTATTATGCAGGATGTTAAGAATCATATCATATTAGAAGTCAAGCAATTAGAGCTTCGAGTTGCTAGACTCTACGGTCCAGGAAAGTAAAAATAAAAGATTAGATAGTTATGCCTAGATCAGGCAGGGCCATTACAGAGTAGTTCAGCCAATTTCAATTCTCACATCAATAAGATTATACTAAATTTTAGTCTGTGTATTAAGTTACAAAAATCCAGAGTTTCATACATAATATTGCCAAAATAAAAGAGTATTGACTGAATCATAAAATCTACTAAATTTCATAATACATTTTTTACTATTTAGCAAAGTACTACAAAAAAACTGTGTTTAGCGAGGACACAATTGGTTGCTAAATTAAGTTGTGTTGGTAAAAGAATCAATCAATAGACTAGCGACATATAACTATCATCCAATAACGATATTTGAGTTGTACGTCACTAAATTCTACAACGAGCATTCCATCATTACAGCCCATAAATGGCGTCCCTAAAGGCGTAGCCAAATTCGTATAATCTTTCAGCCTACTAACGACTAATCCATCGGTAGAGCCTATAAATACCGTCGCTAAAAGCGTAGCCTAATTCGCTTGGTATTCTAGCCTAGCAATAAACAATCCGTTGGTAAATTTTAAGAAATAGAACGACAGTGTCGTCGATAAAGTTCGTTGCTAAATATATTTTAAAATTTTTTAAAAAGTAAATAATTAGCCATTGGTAGGCCGTCGCTAAAACATAACAACAAACATCGTTGGCAAACCCATCAATAATGATTCTTGAAAGATAAAAAAAATTACTTCGTTGATATGCCTTCGCTAAAAATGTTATTTTTTTTTAATTTTTGTTGCTATTTCATCAGGGAATGCATGGATTTTCTTAAAATTTAAATTTAATATTTAATATTAATTAGTTTTCATTGATTTATTAAAAATCAAATAAGAGCAATCAGTTTGAAAAAATGTATAATAATATTAGTTTTTAAAATATATATAGTAAAATTAATCATTTACAAACAAGATTGTACTACAAAAAAAATAAAATAAATGATTAATGAAGTCTAATGGATAGGTCCACATACAATAACTGAGTGGATTCCAATTCCTATGTACCAAAGCTCGCTCGAGGAGCTAAACGGTTTTAATGCTCCCCTCTCTAGCGAAGCCAGCAAGAAAAGAATTTTTAGTTAGTGATAAATTATAAAACTTAAAAATGTCATGATTAGTTGTAAGAAGTACTAAAAATGATATTTATTGTTGGAATAAGCCTATTTTTTAAAGAAATTGAGCCCGATTTTTTTTTTTACTGTTGATAATTCCATTGAAAGTTGTTGGTCTTAATACCATGTTGCTTGCAATTTTGATTTTTCATCATCTTGCAATTTTAATATTTATATCCTATACTCATGCATTATGGATCTGAGTCCAAAATACGTGAATTTTGATCTTTAAATTTAGATACAGTTTAACTTTTGAATTTAGACATTATTATTTTGTTGGCTTCTTGAATAAGAATTTAAAATTCATCACAACCCAACCAAAACTAAATACTTAATAAAAAATTCTTAAATTTATTAGTTTATTGATTAAATTAAAAAGTCTCAATTTTGAATTAAAATATGTAGATAATTTTTTTGTCTTCCAATATCACTTAATAGTTCCCTATAAACAACTCAACAAATTAAAAATATTATATTATTGAAATCTTAATATAAAATTATTTATGAAAATTAATACAAATATACTAAAAGGTGGAAAGACTAAAAAGACTAATAAATAAGATAAAAAAATAAAATAGTTAATTTATTGTACATAAATATTTAGTTAATTTTATTTGGAATAATATATGAAACATAAACAGATGTTAGAATTGAAATTTAAGAATAAATAATATTATTAAAATTATAAAAATAATAATTTATAAATATATAGATAATAAAATAATAAAATTAGATACAAATATAAAAAATAATACACTAATAATCTAAAACTTCTTAAATTTAAAAAGTTTATATATTGATATTGAATTGATAGTGTATTTTTAAATTGAAGCTTCATTAATATTAAATTGGAAATACATTGGTCTTGAACTGTAGATATATTGAAATCAAACTGGAAGTATATTGATTTTAAATTGCAGGTAGATTACTTATATACCTGAAAAAATTTTCATAAACAGTTACATTAATATCAATATTGAATTATAAATATATTAATTTTAGTGAGTATTATAATATAAAAATATATATATATTATATTAATAAATAAATGTATTATAAAATTTATGAGAAAAATACAGTGAAAATTAAAATAAAACCATCAATTAAATATTATTTTGAATCGAGATTTATAGTTTTTATAATATAAAAATAAATTATATTTTATCTTTACAGATAAATATTGAAAATAGAAATACATACAAAATATCTACTTTTATATAAAAAATAATTATTATGAATAACTTATTAAACTATATATATCATTAAATAAAAAATTTAAATATCACATGTATAAATTTTGCTAAAATATAATATTATAATCAATTAATTATTTTATTTAATATCTAATTAGAAACTTTTGCAAGTATATAAGCTTTAGACAAGAATTTTACAGCAAAACCATACATATTGATCCAGTAGTTTAATTAAAAATAACTTTCAGGTGTTTATGTTACGTTGAAATAGCTAAAACCCAAAAAGTCACATGTTTTGCTATATGAGAACAAAATCTCAATTCCCAATATTACCTCGTTTCTTGTAACTTTTAAGACATATTCTCTAATCATTTCCTTTTTCATTTTCATTTTCTTTTAATTTTCATTTTCTAGGTGTAAGATATAACCTTAGGTGAGTGCAACTCGTGAATGGAATTCTTCTACACCTGTCCTCTTTTTCCACATCTGTACTTCTTATTTATCAGCTTTTGCATGCACTTCCAGCACTATAAAACTGACTCCAAAAGATCAATCCATTAGCCAAAAAATCAAAAAATTAAATTTAAGAAAAAAAAAAAAAAACAAGAAGAATGAATTCTAAGGCTTCTTTCCTGCTAGCTCTTCTCTTTGCTGTGTTTTTACTCTCTCTTTCTGCCGTGGAAGTAGAGGCGTTCCAAGATGACCAATATTGTTAGTGTATATCTAATATTTTCTATATTTTCTTTGTTAGTTTTTTTGTATTTTCTGCATTCATTTAATGTTGTCATCTTTGATTTAATTTGAAAGATTTTAAAAAGATTATAATATATTTTCATAAATTCGATATTTTTCTAATAACTCGTTATGAAAAGAACTCCTACATTGTTATTTTTAGTTTTAGTTTTGCTGATATTATTTTAGATTTATTTTTGTAAATTTTAAATTAAATGTTATTGTGAGTATATATATATATATATACGCTGTTATCGGATGTAAACACAGATATAGCCATATAAAAATAAAGAAAACTGAATTGTCTTTTTTTCCTTTCAAAATCATGGTGGTTGTGCAGTAGTTCCAGCAGTTGAAACAATGTCAAATGCACGTTGTTGCTTGGTGATGCCGGTACCTCCTTTTGCTTGTGTGAAGTTTTGCTCGAGTGCTCAAGAAGCTGCCCTCCTGCAAAATCAACACATCTCTGGAAATGGTCAGTACCTTTAATCATATCTGACTAGTCCTAATTATTTTTATTTTTATAGTTCCTTTGTTTGTTGGGTACTCAAATGCTTTATGTCTTAATACAATATGCACGTAAAGAAGAAGAAGAATCAAACATGGTGAATGATGACAAACAAGGTGGATGGGGTGGAGATGGTGGACATCATGGAAGAGGTATCGGTTGTAGAAAGTGTCTACAATAAGAGAAGTGAAGAGAAGCCCTAAATTAAATGAACGAGTGAATGTACTTTGCAGAGTAAATTATGTGTACGACTGTGTGTAGTAAATATATGGGTAATAAGAAAATAAAGAATAAGACATGTCTAAAAGTTGATGTAATAGGCCTGGAATAGGAAGCGGGGTTATATCCCATCAAGTTGACCCGTTTGAGGACATTAGTCCTTTGTAGCTTTCACGTGCATGGTTAAATTTCAGTTTTTTCTTTCTCCTTTCTTTTTGTCGTGTTTTTCTCTCATCTTCTGCTCCATCAAAACATATATTAAACTCACCGGTACAATGCAGTCTTAACCATCCATATATCTATATGAGTTATCTATTTTATAGGCGGGTAATGTATTGGTACCATTGCAATTTCAGTTCTATTTTATAGGCAGGTATAATATAATCTCAGCCGTTTATTTTATTTAAGAAATCTCAGTCATTAGTGATCTGGTAATCTATTCAACTGGTTATATTTATTTTTCTTTACATTTATCAACATGTCAAATGTTGTATTACGTTTATCATTTCCAAAACAAAAAGCTAAAATTTGTTTAGATATTTCGAAATTAAACAAAAAGAAATAGGCTCAAAATAAGAAGGCTTAATTTATACAACTGAGAAGCTAAAAACACCAGGTTAGTGTAGCAACAATACATAGACAAGTGGAGACACTAAAATATAAAAGTTAATTTCTAATACCCATTTTTTTTTTTTTTTGAATACGGATTACGGATTACTTTTCAATCTATTTTGTGTTTTTTTTTATATAATTTATATTAAACAATTATAGTGCTATTCTAATAAAAATTAACAATGTCTTGGTTATTAGCCATTTGTTTGTAACAAAATTACAGTTATTTATAGAAAGTATATCTTATAAAAATACAAATTAAAGTATAATTTATAAAGATACATTTTAAATCTAATTGTTTGTTAATTATTTCGTTTAATTTATAGATACATATTATAACTCATACAAAATTCTTCTTATATTATATTTTTTAAAATATATATTTTACACTAAACCAGAATTTCGAAAAACTATTAACGATATTCCATTTTTACAATATTATTAATAAGATGTAACTAACATACTTAATCTTAATTAGATTAAGACTATTAAAAGATTATAGATACAATACTTATTTAATTTCAATTACAAGTATAATGTGACAGCGACAGATTAGAAATTTCATGAGAGGGTTTTTTTTTTTTAATTAACACAATGATGAAAAGTTAAGATAAGTGGTTTCAAATTTTATACTGCTTGTCTGGAATAAGTTGGCTTAAATTTTCTAACAGATTGACACATGCATTTATAGTTCAAAGGAAATTGAATATAAAATACAATTTTAAAAACTTATTATTAAAGAGTCATTAGAAAAATAGTATTTAATTATTTATAAACTATGAATAAGAAATATAAAAATAAAAATATAAAATAAATTAAAAAAAATTATTAGCCACTAAGCTAAATTTGAATATTATAATTAAATTTTTATTATTATTAGTAATTTCGGTTCTGACTTCACTTTACTAGCATCAGATTGCATCTATCTCAATGTCCTAAATATTCTATATTGGTCTCATAATTGACTACTATAGTCTTGGTGTCCTAATTTATATGTTTTGGTATTCTATATTGGTCTCATAATTGACTACTATAGTCTTGGTGTCCTAATTTATATGTTTTGGTGTTTTAGTATTTCTATGATATTGTTTTGGTGTTTTAGTATTTCTATGATAATATCTTGTAAATCCTATTGCACATGCTTTTATTCGTCTTTGATAAAAAAAAAAAAAAAGTCAAAAAATTGCATAGATTTTTATTTTTATTTTTTTTAATTTTGGCACTAAAATAATACAATTTTTTAAATTTTACTGTTAAAGAGTCATTAGAAAAATAATTAAGACCTTGTTATTTTTACTGATTTAATATTTAATTATTTAGCTAAAACAATAAAGAAATGATACATAAAATAGATTAGAAAACTAATTAGCCATTAAGCTTATTTTTGGTATTGTAATCATTTATCATTATTATTAATAATTCTAGTACTCACTTCACTTTAATAGTGTATATTGCCTCTATCTTAATGTCTTAAATATTTCAGACTGGTGTCATATGTTGGCAACTATGTAGTTTTGATATCTTAACTTAAATGGTTTGGTATTTGATATATTTTTTAATAATATCTTGTAAATCCTATTAAATGACATACTTTTATTAGCTTTTGGTAAAAGTCAAAGAAAATGTATAAACGCTTATTTATTAATTATTTTAATTTTCACATTAGAATATATGCAAATTTAGAATTTTATTTTTAAAGAGTCATTGGAAGAAATAATTAAAACCTTGTTAATTTTTATTAAATTTAGTATTTAATTATTTAGTATGAGCTATGAATGAAAATATATATATATACGAAAATAAAATAGATTAGAAAAATTATTAGTCATTAAGCTAATTTTGGATATTATAATCAATTTCTCATTATTATTTAGTAATCTCATAAAGGAGATTTTAGAAGAGGCTCATTGTACAGCTTACAGCATGTATTCGGGCTCCACCAAAATGTATCATGATTTGAAAAATTATTGATGGAGTGAAATGAGGAGGGATGTGGGAGAGTTTGTCTCCAAGTGTTTGACGTGTCAATAGGATAAATTGGAGCATCATAAGCTGTCAGGGTTATTGCAACCATTTTTATCCTATAGTGGAAATATTAAAAGATTATTATGGATTTTGTTTCGGGTTTACCCAAGACTTCGACTGGTTATGATTTTATTTAGGTAATTATGGACCGTTTGACTAAGTCAGCGCACTTCCTTCCGGTGAAGACTATCTATTATGTGGCTAAGTATGCATGAGTGTATCTGGAAAGAATTGTCAGTCTTCACGGCGTTTCTATTTCCATAGTGTCTGACAGAGGACTGTAGTTCACTTCGAGATTTTGGAGGAAGCTACAAGAAGAACTTGGTACCAGATTGGACTTCAGTATAGCTTTTCACCCTCAGACTGATGAACAATCGGAGAGGACAATTCAGACTTTAGAGGATATGTTTCGGATGTGCGTGATAAATTTTAGTGGTCAGTGAAATTGATACTTACCGTTGATTATGCAAGCATCAAGATGGCCCTCTATGAGGCATTGTATGGCCGAAAGCGCAGATCTCTTATGTGTTGGGAAGAGGTTAGCGAACGGAAGTTAGCAAGACTAGAGTTAGTTCATATCACTTCAGAAAAAATTTCTATTATCTGCAAGCGGCTGAAGACAGCTTTCAATAGGCAAAAAAGTTATGCGAGCCCGAAGTGGAAGCACGTGGATTTCAGTGTTGGGGAATATGTGTTTTTGAAGGTGTCCCCTATGCGTGGTGTGATATGTTTTGGCAAGAAAGGCAAATTTCCCCTCGATATTGTGAGACCCTTTGAGATTATAAACAAGATTGGAGAGGTGGCATATAAACTGGACTTGCTGCCAAATTTCTTGCATGTGCATCAAGTATTTCATAAATCAATGTTAAGGAAGTATATTTCAGACTCTTCACATGTGTTGCAACCTCAATATGTGGAAGTAAGTGAATATTTGACTTATAAGGAGCAGCCGGTTAGGCTTGTGGATACGCAAGTTCACCAACTGCATTTTAAGATTATATCGATGGTTAAAGTGTTGTGGCGGAACCATTCGTCAGAAGAGTGTACCTGGGAAACTAAACAAGAAATGAGGAGTGTTTACCCTCGTTTGTTCCAGTCCTGAGGTAAGCCGTGTTTCTTTTAAAATTCGAGGTCGAATTTTTTTCTAAAGGGGATAGAATGTAATACTAAAAATAAAATAAAATAAATAATAATAATATTATTTTTTTCTCTTTCTCTCTTTTTCCTTCTCCCCCCTTTCCTTCCCTCTCCTCTTTCCCTCCTTATTTTTCTCCCCGATGTCAATTGCTTCCCCCCCTTTCTGCCTGCGCACTGAACAGGCCGCCGTCGCCCATGTCACGACCCCATCTGTGGGCTGTGACTGGCACTAAAGAATGGGTAGGCGTAAGGCTACCGAATCCTATAGTAAGTCTGATACTCACTAACTTAAATAAATATCATCTCATTTAATATTATTGATGCCACAATTTATTGTAACTATTAAATTTTACACAATTAATTCGGTCTGCCAGAAGAATTAGGCGAGACCCAAAACCACAAAGGATTACAACATATAACACTATTAATTCTATTGCGGAGAATCTAAGATTTTACAAGTTAACATACCAAATAAATTACATCACCCGATGATAAAGGAGTCGGGTTACTAGATGAGAATCACAGGAAGACTAACAATCACAGATCTGAAAAACAGTAAAATTGAGACTGTCAGTCTCGAGAGTGAGTTAAAATCATATATCCAAAGAAAAATAGTTGTAAACACTTCAATAACACATTTATTTAATTTGAAATAAATACTAAGTCATGCAAAAATAAACGTATCATGTCATGCTTAAATTAAATAAAATAATATTTCACACACTACGGGATGGATTACTTCAGTAGAACCCTAATCCCGACACTGACCTCTCGACCAATCTCAACACTGACATCTCGACTAACCTCAATTCTACCCTCTCGACTAATCTCATTCCAATAAAACTGGCGCCCAGAGAGCGAAGCTCGACTAGAGTCCTTAACTCTAGTTCGGTCACTTAATTATCATTGACAGTCATAGCCTTTCAGCTCTCTTATCCCAATAAGACTGGCGCGCAAAGAGCGAAGCTCGACTAGAGACCTTATCTCCAGTCTGGTCACTTAGGTTTCCAAATAAGCCGGCGCCTAGAGAGCAATGCTCGACCAGTGACCTTTACTCCGGCAAACACACTCTACTAAGCCCAGAGAGCGATGCTCGACCAGGGTAAGTCCTAGTCTTTCCTTTTTAAATTTACCCATTTTTCCTTTTTCCATCACTCATGGATTTATACCGGTACACTCATCAAACTCATATGTTCTACTGCCGTCTCATCCCGAGTCATCATGCAATGATAAAGGAAGAACATACATGAATAATAATTAAATGAATAATTAAACTTGCACTAAATTAATTACAATAGCAAATCAAAAAATTTATGCATGACACGCGTAAGCAGACATATTACTTTAACTCACAGCTTTGACGACCTCCTAGCTCTGCTCCGGTGCCTCGGTTGTAGCGAGCCGAACAGACGGATTATCTAATCACGGAAAATAATTTATCAATAACGTTGAAATACTTGACAATTTAATCCTAGGTCTAGACTCCTAGGACTGACTGTCTAAGAATCTCGACTCAAAAGAATTCTACCGAAAATCCTTCAGAACCTCCCCTAAAACACGGACATTTACCCCCATAAAACGGGTCCAGGACCTGCCTGCCAGAAAAACACTTCAAATATTCAACAATTCAATACAACGGGAGTCGGGTCCCCAGACTTCACTATTTTTTCCAACTCCCCACACAACATAAGTCACGACTCTGGCAGGCAGTCCAACAAACAATTATTTTAACACACAAATATTGTCTAATACACAACACCATTTAATAGACACATAATTATACCAAAGAATTTCCAAAATCAATAGGCCAGAGAAAATTACCGAGACGTTTTATCGCTCGGTCGCCCCTAACCGCTGGAGTCCGATCGACGATCCGAACACACCAACAGACTCGAAATGACGCGTCGATGACGATCCCTGCTTCCGATTTTCGGATTCGTCCCCCGATCATTTGGAGAGATTTGCAGACGATCTCAGTCGTCGATTTACAAACGGAGTTCGATCGTCACGAAACCGGTACAATTGCGAAGTTTGAGCTGAGGAGAGTCGGGATACGTCCTCCGATCAACCATCCCCTACGGAAGCTTGCCGGAAAAATCAAAAAAAGCCGGATGCCTCCTACTTTCTCTCTCCACCGGATCTTCCGTCTCCGGCCACCACAGGCATCGCCGCTGCTGCCAAAAGAGAGCCCTTGCTGAGGGGAGCCGATCGCCACCGGAAACAGCCAACAAGGCCGCTGGAAAAGTGCTCGGAAGCCACTGCCTCTTCCTCGCGCTGGCCACGCCACGTCATGGACGACGCAGCGCCTTGGCTTCTTCTTCTTCTGGTTTCCCTCTCTCTCTCCCTGATTCCTCTTTTCTTCTTCTTCATATCGACTTTTGGTCCCTGAAATTTTCTTTCTTACCTTTTAGTCCCTCAATTTTTTTTAATTACAGCGATTTGGCCCTGTAAAATTTCTAATTAGCCTTTAAATTTTTCTTTAGCTTTTCAATTAAGCCCCTAACTATTTAATTTGGACCAAATTAGAATTATAGAAAATATACAATTACATATATACCCTTGCTTTCAAATGTAAAATTATCAAAAAGCCCTTGCTGACATATTTAATTATAAAAATACCAAACACACAAATTTTCATTAAAATCCCATAATAATAAAATTATAATTTTAACCCTCATCCCAAAATAAATTTCCAATTTAGTCCTAACACAATTGATTTAATTAATCAATTTGCTAACTATTTTCCAACTTAAAATTTAATACCACTAGCTAATTAAAACACCAATTTCCCCAAAAATTCTTTTATAAAAACATCCTTTACAAATTCTTCCATAATTTTTCCATATATAATTTTATTTATATATATGCATTTGGAGAAAATTTGAATAACCAAAAATATAATTTATTTCTCAAATAATTTACTTAATTAATTTCTTTAAAAAAATCAAACTAATTGGATATAGAAAATAACTCCTTTATTTGTCTAATATTAAAATTTAAAATTGCATTTAAATCATTCTAATTAAACAGAATAAAAAAATAAAAAATAAAGCTAAAATTAATTTAAATAAAATTTTATTTATTAATCATTATTAATATTAATATTATTAAATGAAAATTCTGGGTATTACAGCCTAGCTTCTCTTCTTCCCCTCCTCGTCGCTGTGCCATCTTCCCCTTCTCCTTTTCCCGCTACCGCCATCGATCGAGGAGGAAAAAGCCTCCCTCCCGCCGAAGCAACTGCTACCATCCTCCAACAGCTCATCCGGCGCCGAAATCGAGCTCCCCGCGACTGGAAACCCTTGAGCAGACCTTTCTAGTTGCAATTTTCATCGCCGACAGCTTGTTCGTCCTCGTCGGAGCCTAGACTTTCTGACCCTGAGTCAGTGCCCTTCGGCGAGTTTCCAGCCGGAACTCTTTTATTTTCAGACTCCCCGTAACTCAAGCTTCGCGTAGGCGCTTCTGGATTTGAATTCTGACATTATTGGTAGGACCGGCTTTCAGACCTCGGTGTTTTTCGGAAGCACGAGATTTTAAATTTTTGCTCGTATAATTTTATTTGGACCTCAAAAGTTATTTTATAATTTTAGAAAAATATTGTTGCCATTAATTATCAACTATAGATAATTTAAATTTAATTGGATTTAATTAATTGTGATCTATGGTGTGTTGCAGAGTCGGAAAAAATAATGTAGTTTTAGTGGCCTGACTCCCGTTGGTTGATTTCAGAATATTTGAAGTGTTTCTAACAAGTTCTCGACCCGTTGGACGGAGGGTAAATATCCATAAATTAGAGAAGGTTCTGTCAGATTCAACAGAATTCTCAAGTCTAAAATATTTTTAGGTAGTCTAATCTAGAGGTCTATGCCTAGGGAAATTTAAGAATATTTATTAACTGAGTATTTTCGTAAATAGATAATCCGTCCATCTAGCCAGCTCCACCCGAGGTGTAGTAGCGAACTGCAAAACGCGACAGAATTGTGAGTTAAAGTCATATAATCACTGTACCATTGGCATGTCTAAATTTAATGTGATATTTAATGATTAATGATTAATATTTAATATGATTATCATTATCGTTATTATAAGTAATTTTGTTTAATTGATAATTTTTACGAATAGTATTATTATTATTATTATTAGTAAATTAATTTCATTATTTCTAATATGTTAATTAATATTATTTTAATACTAGTACTTTTATTACTACTCATAATTTGCATGTTTGCTATTTCTGAAATTTCTAAATTTTTATTTCTCAGTATGTTATTGAATAGTTTATGTTGGCCTATGATTATTCTATTTATGATTATTATAAATGTTGTGATTGTGATATTGGGATGTGGCGATAGTAGAATATGTCACCTCATGGGTTATATTAGGACCTCATGCGCACTAATAATAATCAGAGGCAGGTAACAAAGATTATTTTTGGATTTTGCCCTGGTCGAATATAACTCTCGTGGCTGTGAAAGCTTGAATACTAGAGAAAGGTCTTTGGTCGAGCAATGCTCTCTAGGCGCTGGCTTAATTAGGAATCAAGTGTCCAAGATGGATGTAAAGACCCTGGTTGAGCTTCGCTCTCTAGGTGGCAAAACTATTAAAATAAAAGAGTCGAAAGGCTACCAACATTTGAGATTATGGTTATGCTGAGCCACTCGTTTGATAAGTCTTAAGATATATTTTCTTTCTAAAGTATGGCACGTGTAATATCCGGAATTTTTATATATTTAATAATGAGTATTTATTTATTTAATTAATTTTATTTTATTTTTATTTGGTTTAATTTGAAATGATTTAATGGAAATTTTAATATTAGTCAATTAAATGAATTATTATTCTATATCCAATTAGTTGAAATTTTAAGAATTAATTAAGTAAATTATTTGAAGGGTAGAATATATTTTTGGTTATTCTAATTTTTCCCCAATGTATATGTATATGTATATGTATAAATAAAATTATATATATTGAAAAATTTTGGAAGAAAATGTAAAGGATGGTTTAATAAAAGAATTTTGGGAAAATTGGTATTTTAATTGATTAGTGGTATTAAATTTTAAGTTGAAAATTTATTATTTAAATTAATTGTGTGTTAGGACTAAATTGAAAATTTATTTTGGAATAAGGATTAAAAGGATAATTTTATTTTTATAGGGTTTTAATGAAAATTTATGAGTTTGGTATTTTTATAAATAAATATGTCGGTCAGGGGTATTTATGTAATTGTGTATTTTCAATAATTCTAATTTGGCTCAAATTGAATAGTTAGAGGCTAAATTGAAAGGCTAAAAAGAAGTTTAGAGGTTAAATTGGAATTCTGTAGGATGAAATTGTAAGTAATTAAGAAAGTTGAGGGATCAAATTGTGATAAGAAAAAGTTCAGGGTCAAATGTCGATATTCAAAGAAGAAAAGGGAGAGAAAAGCGGGGAGAGAGAGGGAGACGTCGTGAAGAGGAAGGAAAAGGAGGCGGCGTCTCGGAGGCTGGGAGGCCCGGCTAGTCCAAAGCGGCAATGAGGAAAAACAAAGAGGGGCAGCGGTTTTCGAAGGCCATTCCGGTCCTTTCAGGCCGATCTTGGTGGCGATCGGCTCCCCTCGAAGAGAGCTTCATTTTGGCAGTGGCAGCTTCATTTTTTGGCTTTTCCGGCAAGCTCCGGCGGAGGATGGACGATCGAAGGACGTATCCTGACTCTCCTCAGCTCAAGCTTCGCAATGGCACCGATTTCGTGGCGATCGGGCTTCGTTTGCGAATCGACGGCAGTGATCGTCTGAAAATCTCTCTAGACGATCGGGTGTCGGATCGGAAAATCGGAAGCAGGGATCATCATCGGCTCATCGTTGTGAGTCCGATGATGTGTTCGGATCGTCGATTGGATTCCGGCGGTTGGAGGCGAGTCGACCGAGCGTCTCGGTAATTATCTCTGGCCCGTTAATTTTAGAATTCTTTGATTTAATTTGTGTTGAGTATTTGATGATATTTGTGAGTCAAAAATAATTCTCTGTCAGTTTGCCTGCCTCGTGTTTTGTATTGTGTGGCGGAGTCGGGAAAATAGTGAAGTTTGGGGACCCGACTCTCGTTGTTGGAATTGTTGGATATTTGAAGTATTTTTTTGCCAGGTCCTAGACCCATTTTATGGGGGTAATGTCCGTGTTGTAGGGGAGGTTCTGCCTGATTTTCGGTAGAATTCTCCCGAGTCGAGATTCTTAGACAGTCAGTCCTAGGAATCTAGACCTAGGGTCAATTGTAATTGTTCAACATAATTGATAAATTATTTTATGTGATTAGATGATCTGTCTGTTCGGCTCGCTCCAATTGAGGCACCGGAGCAGAGCTAGGAGGTCGCCTAAAACCTGTGAGTTGAAGTCACTTAATCGTTGCACTATTGCTAAGTCTGAATTTAATATGCTATTTTGGAAGTTTATGCATAATATGGTTATTAGTATCGCAACGTAAATAATTTCACTTGATTATTAATTATTGAAAATAATATAAATATTATTATTAGTAATGTTATAATAATACAAATATTATTATTTTTCCACACGAATTGCATGTTGCTTTGCCCTAAATTTTTAATCTTTATTTTGATAATGTGTTGAATGATTTCATTAGACCATGATATTTATTAAATGTGATGATTGCTCTCTGGGCGCCAGTCCTAGTGGAATGAGATGCCGGAGTAAAGGTCCCTAGTCGAGCATTACTCTCTAGGCGCCGGCTTATTTGAATATTAAGTGACCGGACTGGAGTTAAGGACCCTGGTCGAGCTTCGCTCTCTGGGCGCCAGTCCTATTGGAATGAGATGCCGGAGTAAAGGTCCCTAGTCGAGCATTGCTCTCTGGGCGCTAGTATTATTGGATCAAGAGAGCCAAAAGGCTACTAGAATTTGGGGTTAAGGTTCTACTGAGCCACTCGTCCCATAAAAATAAAAATATATTTTATTTATTTATTTATTTGGTATGATTATAATATGAGTTGTATTTACGTGCATGGTTTGATATACTGATTCGAATGATTAATATTTTCTGTGAAGACTGCAATAGTCTCTAGATTGTCTGATTTTAACTCACTCTCGAGACTGACAGTCTCCATTTACTGTTTTTTCATATTCGTGATTGTTAGTCTTCCCGCGACTCTTACTCAGTAACCCGACTTCTTCATCATCGGGTAGTGTTTGATTTGGTATGTCAAATTGTAAAAATCTTAGATTCTCCACAGTTGCAATAGTAGAGGTATCAGTTGTAAATTTTATGAGTTTCGGGTCTCGCCTAATTTTTCTGCCAGACCAAAGTAATTATGTAAAATGTAACTATTAAGATAATTTATGGCTTTAATAATATTAATTTGAGATGAGATTTGATTGAGTTAGTGAGTTTCAGGCTTACTACGGGATTCGGTGGCCTTAAGCCTACCCATTCCCTAGTGCCGGTCACGGGTCCACATAATGGGTCGTGACAAAGTTGGTATCAGAGCTTAGGTTTAGATTTCCTTCAACCTAAGTTAATATTTTTCTTGGTACTGCGGAGCTAGGGTCAAGTATGTCTTGTTGTTTTCATTGACTCTAGTGTCTCAGCCTTCTCTATTAGAGAGTCTGTCATTTTTTTTCCGTGAGCTTGTCTTTGATGCTGTGCTGAGAATGAGCTTTGTAGCGATGGGAAGATTCGAAGCGCGGTAGACTCGTGTCGTTTTCATCAAGTGATTAGTGTAGTCCGCCTTTAGAAACTTTGATTGTTGTTTCGATGGTGGGCACCGCAGTCAGTTTTAGTATAGAGCGTGGTTGCAGTCGTGTCATGGACTGCCTCGTCATCGCATCAGGCATCGCCTTATTGAGTAGCGCCGACGTTAGTGCCTAGGAAGTCGAGTGGATGTTAGAGTTTTATGGTTGAGTTTGTGATTGTAAGAAGCTTAAGAAAGGTGGCAGGAGTATTTTCGGATGCTCGGAAATCCAGAGAAACTTAAGTGAACACTATTTCTTTTTCTAAGTAGAACAAGTGTTTTAAAATACAATATTGCACCCAATCCCATAAGAGTGCATTATGGCATTTCACTATTAGGCATCCACAAATTCATTTTAGGGCATGCATCATACATCATGCATTGCAACCCTTGGTGATTGGGGACATCATCACCCTGGTGTGCGAGTTTGTAGAATTTTATATAAAGAAAAAAATGGCTAGAGATTTTATGATTTTACAAAAGTGTTTTTCCAAGATAATAAAGCTTTTATCTGTGATAATTATAAAGTAAATAAATAAGTAAATTTTTCAAGTGAATGGTGTTAGCTTGAGAATTCTCTGGATGACGAGCTGAGTTGCTGTGAGAATGACTCTGTAGAGTAGTAGGCCCCATGTTTGATTATAAAGGAGGCTTTTGGATTTCAGTCAAGGAGGAATCTTGTGTCAGGATGGCATGGGTTGTGTCGGTTGATGCGATCAGATGGATGTTATGTCAATGATGATGTGACGTGGATGTTAAGGATTTTTCTACACGTGTAAGGACATGTCATTAGGAAGGAAGTTGGTGAGTGGATTTTTGGCAGGATCAGAGTTGGCCTTTCTTATTATGGAGACCCTTGGTTTTGTCGGCAGGTTGGTGAGGTGGCATGTAAGTTGGACTTGCTGCCAAGTAATGTTCTCGGAGGTCAATTCAGTATCTGTAGGTCTTCGTTGAGAACTGTATTTTCGATCTTTTGTTCGTGTTGGATCCTCAGTGTGTGGATGTAAGTAAAGATTTGGTTTTCAAGGAGCCGTAAATCAGGATCGCTAGTTTTGCTAAAGGGTTTTGTCGATGAGTCTTGTGGTTGAGTTTATTTCTACCGAGGAAAGTTCCCGAGAAGCTGAATTGGATATGAGAGATTCCTATTTTCTTTAGTTTCAGTCTTGACTAAAGCCCCTTTTCTTTTAAAATTCGAGGACGAATTTTTGTTAAGGGGGGGAGAATGTAATATCCGGAATTTTTATATATTTAATAATGAGTATTTATTTATTTAATTAATTTTATTTTATTTTTATTTGGTTTAATTTGAAATGATTTAATGAAAATTTTAATATTAGTCAATTAAATGAATTATTATTCTATACCCAATTAGTTGAAATTTTAATAATTAATTAAGTAAATTATTTGAAGGGTAGAATATATTTTTGGTTATTCTAATTTTTCTCCAATGTATATGTAAATGTATATGTATAAATAAAATTATATATATTGGAAAATTTTGGAAGAAATTGTAAAGGATGTTTTTATAAAAGAATTTTGGGAAAATTGGTATTTTAATTGATTAGTGGTATTAAATTTTAAGTTGGAAATTTATTATTTAAATTAATTGTGTGTTAGGACTAAATTAAAAATTTATTTTGGAATAAGGATTAAAAGGATAATTTTATTTTTATGGGGTTTTAATAAAAATTTGTGAGTTTGGTATTTTTGTAAATAAATATGTCGGTCAGGGGTATTTATGTAATTGTGTATTTTCAATAATTCTAATTTGGCTCAAATTGAATAGTTAGGGGCTAAATTGAAAGGTTAAAAAGAAGTTTAGAGGTTAAATTGGAATTCTGCAGGATGAAATTGTAAGTAATTAAGAAAGTTGAGGGACCAAATTGTGATAAGGAAAAGTTCAGGGGTCAAATGTCAATATTGAAAGAAGAAAAGGGAGAGAGAAGCGGGGAGAGAGAGGGAGACGTCGTGAAAAGGAAGGAAAAGGCGGCGGCATCGTCCATCGGGGCGCGTGTGAGGGCCCGGCGAGTCCAAGCGGCTGCGTTAGCGAGGGAAAAAAGGGGCAGCGGTTTTCAAAGGCCATTCCGGTCCTTTCCGGCCGATCTTGGTGGCGATCGGCTCCCCTCGAAGAGAGCTTCATTTTGGTGGTGGCGGCGTCGGTTTTGATGGCCGGAGGAGAGAGTTCCGGCAAAGTGGAGGCACCCGTATTTTTTGGCTTTTTCGACGAGCTCCGGTGGGGGATGGACGATCAGAGGACGTATCCCGACTCTCCTCAGCTCAAGCTTCGCAATGGCACCGGTTTCGTGGCGATCGGGCTTTGTTTGCGAATCGACGGCCGTCATCGTCCGAAAATCTCTCTTGACTATCGGGTGTTGGATCGGAAAACCGGAAGCGGGGATCATCATTAGCACGTCGTTGTGAGTTCGATGATGTGTTCGGATCGTCAATCGAATTCTGGCGGCTGGAGGCGAGTCGACCAGGCGTCTCGGTAATTATCTCTGGCCCGTTAATTTTAGAATTCTTTGATTTAATTTGTGTCTATTGATTGTGTTGAGTATTTGATGATATTTGTGAGTCAAAAATAATTCTCTATCAGTTTGTCTGCCTCGTGTTTTGTATTGTATGGCGGAGTCGGGAAAATAGTGAAGTTTGGGGACCTGACTCCCGTTGTTGGAATTGTTGGATATTTGAAGTATTTTTCTGGCAGGTCCTGGACCCGTTTTATGGGGGGTAATGTCCGTGTTGTAGGGGAGGTTCTGCCAGATTTTCGGTAGAATTCTCCCGAGTCGAGATTCTTAGACAGTGAGTCCTAGGAATCTAGACCTAGGGTCAATTGTAATTGTTCAACATAATTGATAAATTATTTTCCGTGATTAGATGGTTTGTCTGTTCGGCTCGCTCCAACTGAGGCGCTGGAGCAGAGCTAGGACGTCGCCTAAAACCTGTGAGTTGAAGTCACTTAATCGTTGCACTATTATTAAGTCTGAATTTAATATCCTATTTTGGAAGTTTATGCATAATATGGTTATTAGTATCGCAACGTAAATAATTTCACTTGATTATTAATTATTAAAAATAATATAAATATTATTATTAGTAATGTTATAATAATAAAAATATTATTATTTTTCCACACGAATGCATGTTGCTTTGCCCTAAATTTTTAATCTTTATTTTGATAATGTGTTGAATGATTTCATTAGACCATGATATTTATTAAATGTGATGATTGCTCTATGGGCGCCAGTCATATTGGAATGAGATGTCGGAGTAAAGGTCCCTAGTCGAGCATTGCTCTTTGGGCGCCGGCTTATTTGAATATTAAGTGACCGGACTGGGGTTAAGGACCCTAGTCGAGCTTCGCTCTCTGGGCGCCAGTCCTATTGGAATGAGATGCCGGAGTAAAGGTCCCTGGTCGAGCATTGCTCTCTGGGCGCCGGCATATTTGGATACTTAAGTGACCAGACTGGAGATAAGGTCCCTGGTCGAGCATTGCTCTCTAGGCGCCAGTCTTATTGGATCAAGAGAGCCAAAAGGCTACTAGAATTTGGGGTTAGGGTTTTACTGAGCCACTCGTCCCGTAAAAATAAAAATATATTTTATTTATTTATTTATTTGGTATGATTATAATATGAGTTGTATTTACGTGTATGGTTTGATATACTGATTCGAATGATTAATATTTTCTGTGAAGACTCGCAATAGTCTCTAGATTATTTGATTTTAACTCACTCTCGAGACTGACAGTCTCCATTTTTTGTTTTTCAGATTCGTGACTGTTAGTCTTCCCGCGACTCTTACTCAGTAACCCGACTTCTTCATCATCGGGTAGTGTTTGATTTAGTATGTCGAATTGTAAAAATCTTAGATTCTCCGCAGTTGCAATAGTAGAGGTATCAGTTGTAAATTTTATGAGTTTTGGGTCTCGCCTAATTTTTCTGGCAGACCGAAGTAATTATGTAAAATGTTCCTATTAAGATAATTTGTGGCTTTAATAATATTAATTTGAGATGAGATTTGATTGAGTTAGTGAGTTTCAGGCTTACTACGGGATTCGGTGGCCTTAAGCCTACCCATTCCCTAGTGCCGGTCACGGGTCCACAGAGTGGGTCGTGACAGCACGACAGGTACTTTAATACAAAACGACATGTTATATTTGATTCAATAAATATTATATTTAGGAGACTGCAATAGTTATAGGATTAAATGATTTTAACTCACTCTCGAGACTGATAGTCTTAATTTTAATTATTTTTCAGGTGACAGTTAAAGTCTTTTATCGTCCTGCTCGAACTTATTGTAATGAATTTAACTATTGTATTTTAAATATTTAAAATTCTAGACTTTCCACAACAATATTTTTTATATGTTATGTTTAATTTGGTATATAACAAAATATGAAATGTTATCAATGACCAGTTGTGTATAACATGTCAGACCGGATTAATATTATATTTTTATATATACTTTATTAAAATATCAATTAATAAGATCTATTACAATAGCCTTAAATTTAACTAGTTTCTAATGCGGCTCATGGATTGATAGATCGGATGGTGACAATAAATTTAAAGATTAAAGTTGCCCAAATTTAAATTTAAGAGTCAAAACTCCACCATAATGCAACATATATAGCTGGGAAAATAAAATCTCAATTCCAAATGTGGCCGGTTTGTAACTCAGATGACATAGTTTTGTCCTTATTTATTTTTGTTTTTGTTTCAATTTTCATTCTTTGTGGAAATAATGTGTTACATGTTAAGCATTTGGAAATAATGTGTTATCTATTTTTTAAAATTTATTATATTTTTATGTATAAATTTATAGAATTTTGCAAAACTAATAGTTAATAACGTTAATACAAGAATAAAATAAAAAAATTAATATTATATTGAATATGTAAAAATAATAAATAATTTAAAAAATTATTTAATAAATATCAATTAGTATAAAATGTTAGAAGTAATACTTTATAGGGATTTTAGAATTTGAATCAATCACGACATCATTATTAATGGTTAACCAATTATTAAAATTAATAAATTTTATTGAATAAATTATTGCACCATCTTTAGATTTGTTTTGAATGAAATTACGAAGGATTCATAAAAAAATCTACACGTATTTCATGTTCGGTCATCTCATCATGTTCCTAGGCAAGTCATTATGAAGTATTGCAACGAGATTATGGATGCTCAAGAATATGAGAAATACTTAACTAGCAACATAAGTAATATTAATAAGGTATATAGATGGATTCCACCATATAAGAACAAGGTTAAACTGAATACAGATGAGGCTTGTGTGGATAAGGGGAGAAGGGCAGTTGCAACTGTGTGCTCCGCGATTGTAGAGAGGGCTGGTTGATGGGTTTTAAAAACTACATTGGTAATTGTTCCCCTTTAGACTCTAAGCTATGGGAGCTATGTTGGGTCTTAATATGGCATAGTGTTATAGTTATAGCAAGGTTGTTCTGGAGTTGAATTCCTTGTTGGCTGTAGATTATATTTACAGTAGAAGGAAAGTTCATGATTTTACAGAAGAGATATTCGTCGAATATATATTTTACTTGTAAGAGACTGGATGCTTCGTTGTTTGCATATCGGTCAAAAGGACAATGACTGTGCTCATGTTATGGCTAGAGCTGCATTAGATGGTGATCCAGATTTTATCGTCTGTTTCTATTCTCCAAAGGAGTTGTTGGTTTATTTAGTTTAGGATTTGTGTAGAAGAGATTCTTGCTTGTGATTATTTTTAGTTGATAGGACTCTGCCCCCTTTTTCTTATAAAAAAAAAAAAAAAGTAAAAGCATGCAAAGGTAATCACAATTGTTAGTGTGCATATCTATTCCTTTCTTTATTAATTTCTTTAATTCTCTACTTTAATTGGACTGCTGCATCATATAATTAATTATTTTTCCCATCTTTGATCTAATTTGAAAATTGTACAGTGCTGGTGGTGAAAGTCCTTGCCATTATGGTTGTTGCGAATGGCAACGACAAGGTACGGATTGTTCACGGTGTTATGCGGCCGCACAAGAAGATGCGCTCTTGCAAAATAAACATATGTTTAAAGATGGTTGGTGATCTAATCTTATCTTACTAGTTTCAATTATTATATATTTTTAATATTTTAAATTGAATACTCAAAATATTTTGATATTTTTGTATAATACGTATGCAATGTATAATATTTTAGTTTATATATAAAAAAAAAAGGGGGAATTAGACATGACGAAAGGTGGACAAGGTGGAGATAAACAAGTATGGTGGTAGAATGTTAAAGAAAAGAAAAGTGACGCCAGGCCCTCTGTGGAGTAGATGCATTATGTATATGTGTATAAGAAGATGAGGAACAGTAAAAGACAATATAGTCCTTGCAGCTTTCACACTTCCTATGTACTTCCTTTTTGTGGTTCTAGTATATAAAAAAAGGGAAAAAAAGTTGCTAGTTATCTATTATTTCCATATTATAAGTACACCATAAAATTGTTATAACCTTTAGGTTTGACTGCTAAAAGTTACATAATTTTGGTACTCTTTTGTCATTTAATCATAATTTTTTTTTATTTAAATAAAATATTAAATGCAATTTTTTAATTTTTACAATTAAATAGGCCAGTTAAAATTGTTGAAATATATTGCTAATATGACATACAGAATTAAGTGAGGCGGTCCACATGGGCGTAGGACGCCACCTCAAAGTTTTCCATTTTAACTAATTGCAAAAGAATCTATGAGTATCAACGCTTTTAATATTTTATTATGAGGTTTTTAATTTTCTCAATTTAATATACTAATAGAGACTTAGTGTCATTTTATTGGAATTTTGAAATCGAAATTAGAACAAAAATTGAATAATCCTTTGGTTCTCGAGAATTTTCTTTAGCTTTATAAATTAATTAATCAATACAAATACTTAATTATAATTAGTGTATAAAACTTATGATATTTTAGAAATCGATTGGCTGACTGTTAGTTTTTTGGTTAACCAAAATATTTTCTTTTAAGAAATGTGATTCTGTTAATCGATTAACGGATTAAAAATTTACATATTATATAATTAATTAACAATTTAGTATGTTAATTGGACTCACTACTCTTTCAACCGAAAGTTAAAATTAAACGAAAAATCAAAATTCCAGAAAAACAGTTTATCCAATGTGATTCTGTTAGTATGGCTATGCATACTTTTTCTTTTACATTATGTGCTACTCGATAAGAATTATTTGTCCAATTTACATTTCATTTTGTATTTCAATATCATCAGTAAGTACACATATAAAAAAAATTGTGTTAAAGTAATAAAAAAAAAATTATATCTTAGTATGCCAAGAATTTCTAATTATTTATCTATGTATTGCATAATTATTATTATTATTTGATTACAAATAATAACATAATACAAGTTTATAAAAGAAATTTATTAGAATTATTAATATTATATAATTATTTGTTATATTTTCAAAAATAATAATAATCTGATTTTTTTAGGTGTCTTTGTATTTCAAATATTTAAGATTTTACTAATGAAATGAATATAAAAAATATTTAAAAATATTTACTAATTGATTTATTAATTATATATAAAATTAATATTACAAATATTATCTATGTACCTTTTTAGTATTAGTAATTATTGTATAATTAAAAAAATTAACTTATTAGTTAATATATTAATTATATGATGGACATAAAAATTGTACATCAATATAATATATATATATATATAAATGAAACAAATTTTATATTGTCAAGAAAAAGTACAAATATCAAAAAATATTATATATTGATTTGTTAATTATATATATAAGAGCATCCTAATGACGTTTTTTATTTTATCGTTTCTATAATAAAAAAATATCTTAAAAAAATATTCTAATAGAATAAGTAAAAAAGAAAAATTTATTAACTCCAATAGGCTCCTTATATCTTACTTTGCAAAAGATATTGATAACCCTCTAAACTTTTGATCAAAATGTATTTCAACTCCTAAATCTTAAAGTAGCTTCGTTACTTTCCTAAAACTTGAAAAAAAATAAAATAATTATATAATTGGAGTTAACTCATTTTCAAACTAATGATGATAATATTAATTTTTCTTTGTCAAAGTAAGAAAAAAATTATTCTTTATGATTTTTGCCCATTAACTGGCAGAGCTAATACTTCTTCCTACGAAAAAAAAAAAAAGGTGAGTTAGGAAGAGTTGATGCGATTCTTTTAACATCCAAAACTAATTGAGCTTTATACGGAGTTAGTTTTAAAGATATAATTATTCTATTTTTCAAATTTATAGATATGATTGAACTACTTTAAACTTTAAGAGTTTAATTGCACTTTGACAAAATTTAAGCCATATATTTGTACCTTTTGCCTATTTTACTCTATATTGTACTTTTTTTCATAAATATTAATGGTGTGAATTTTTTTAATGGTTTAAATTTTTTTCTTCCCTTTTTAATTTTTATCAATAAAAGCGCATAAAAACTTATAACATACTAGTTACTTACCCGTATATTGCATGACCGTTATTATTTTTATTTCGATTATAAATTAAATTAATAAATACAATTTAATAAAATTTTAATATTTAATATTAATTTATAATATTTTAAAAATAATAGCAAAGTAACTATTTCAAAAGTTCTTTTTAAATATTTTAAAATGCTAAAATCTTATTAGTACAACAATATAAAAATTATTTTAAAAAGATTTATTAATTAATCTTAATATTACATAAATTAATACTATCAGTTTAATTGATACTATAATATTTTTTAAGATTAGAAATTTATTATATAATGAAAAAATTAATTTATCATTAAAAATAATATTAAAATATAATCTAAGGTGTTATTTTTTAGAATAAGGATTAATATCTAATTAGAAAACTAATTTATTAGTTAATATAATATTAAAATATAATTAATATGCTATTGTTTAAAATAGAATTAGTATCATTATCTGATTAAGAAACTATTTATTAGTTAATATAATACTAAAAATAATTAATATGCTATTTTTTATTATTAGAGTCAGTATTTAATTAGGAACGTAACTTATTTATTCAATAAATTAATAGAAAAAACCATAAAATTGGATATAAGCTTAAATCTCATGTGTTAAAGATAAATATGCATGTCAAAATAAAAAATCTATGTATCAAATTAAACACACATATCGAAAAAATTAATTAATTATATATATATATTTAATAAAATTAATAAAGCGTAAAAACTAATTTTATATTAAAAGTTAAAGAATCTATTGAAGTCTTATTTTTAAGGATGACTCTTTATAATAAATAATTGAACATTCGTTAGAGATATTGTAATTAATATATTACCTTTTAGGAATATAAATATTTAAAATATAATTAAAAAACTATTTTATAGAATTAGAATCACCGTGACAGAATGAAAAGAGTGAAAAGGATGGCAGCAAGCCGTGAGCCGTGGCTGTTTGTGGGGGATAAGAATGCGCGTAGCAGCAGAGTGCGATAGGAGAGGGGGAAATTCTATGAACAAGAATGGTCTCGTATTTGATAGTGAGTTGGTGGACTTGGGGTTCAAGGGCCAGGCATTTACTTGGTCTAGAAAAAGAATGGGTCCAGAATTGATAAGAGCCCTTAGTAATATAGGGTGGAGAGAGTTATTCCTTCAAGCCCAAGTCATCGATAGGGTCTGATCACACCTTCCTCTAATAATCCATCACTATGGCCGAGTGAAGAGGCAGAAGCCTGGTTTAGATTCGAGAATTGTTGGACGAAGGTTATAATTAGATGCAAAGAGATTATAGAGGAAGTCTGGCCTGGGCGAGTAGGGGCATCAGATATAGTTGCAAAGCTAGCGGTTTGTGAAAAGAGATTATCTCAGTGAAGTAGAAGAAACTGATTGCCCAGAGATTACAGTTGCTGGAGGTTATCCAAATGTCCCCGCCGGATCAGTTCAACAAACACAAGCCGCGGAGTTTTTCTCCATCTATACTCTTTATTTATCAGCTATTGCATACTGTTCCGGCACTATAAACTGAGTCCACAAGTTTAATAAAACACTGAAGAAAATTATTCATTTTTTTCGTAATTTTCGACGTGGTTAATTCCATGGCTAGCAGCACTAATTAATGTGTGTAATCTTAAATCTTACATTATTGGCAAGCAACTAAATATGCATAACACGTTTATAAATTATAAAAATGATTAATATTTATTTTCTTAAAAGAAAAAGAATTAAATGGTGCTTGGGGCAGTGGATGCAGCAGAAGAAACAAAGCAAGATAGTGAATGATATGTTGAGATGCCCAATACAGTTGTTGCAAATTAATGGATGGACATTGCGGGATGTCAGGATTTGCCAAAGCTGCTGCCCCCCGCCCCTCCTGAAGCTGCCCTCCTGCAAAAACAACATATCCCTCATAATAATTAGCGCCTTAACTATATATATATATAACGAAAGCAAACAAAAAGAGTGTATTTCTTTCTTGTAAGATTAATTGAAGAGAACTGATGCTATTATTAAAGGGACTGGATGCCATAGACAAGAACAAGATTCCTCTTCACCTACTCTCCATTTATTCAGGATTAACACTTTTGCTTATCTTAATATAAAACAAGAATTCTTAATTGAAAGGTAAAGGACAATGACAATTAATTTGACATAAATTAGCTTGGTGAATTAGACAAAAGGGGCCACAGCAGCTAGCTCCTCTCACCAGGGGTATGACCATGATGTCATATCTGTGTATTTTTATTGCTAACAAGAGAATCATTTGTTGAAACTGTTGACATCTTATGTTCTTGTCATTCAGATTTTAACTCAAAATGTCATTTCTAGAGACACCCTTCTTCTTCTTCTTCTTCTTCTTCTTAACTAATGCCATTTCATTTTGAAGAGAACTCAAAATCTCATTCCTCTAGTGTGTTTTTGTTCTTGAAGTCACTGATTTCATTTTAGAACTTGAGATAATCAACACCCATTTATGTCAAAAGAAAACTACTAACCAAAATTTGATCTTGAAGTACATACTGATTTATTTATCTATTAACAATCACTCGTAATAAAAAGTCAATCAATTTAAATACATAACTAATAAATAATGTGTATGCCACTATATAATTGATTTTATCTACGAATGATGTAACTGACTGAATCTATTTATTAGTTTTCTATATATATTGATGTTTTCATATGTCAAACCTATTCTGATGTTTTTATATAAAAATTTGTACTGAATTAATATCGATATCGATCTTTAGGCATTCTTTGTTGATTTAGTATCATATTAATTGTGAGTTTCATAAAAATGCAAGTAAATATTTCCCCTATCTCAATACTATTAAAGAATACTAGAAACAATTATCATTTTCAAGTGTAAACATTATTTGTGTTATATTGGGATAATGGTATAAATGGTCATTAAATTTTATATTTATTTTTATTTTAGTTATAAAATTTTGATTTATATAGTATCAATCATTCAACTTTAATTATATTTTAATTTAGTCACTTCATAAATGAAGAATTGATATGTCTCAAAAATAGTTAATGAAAAAAGAGTAATTAAAAAAGAGAAACATAACATATCAATTTATTATTCGTAAAATGATCAACTAAATTATAGTCAAAACTAAAATTGAATTACAAACTAAAATTATATGATCAAAATGAGACAATATATAAAGTTCAAGGACCATTTATATCATTATTTCGTGTTATATTTTTATACCAAGCTGTAGCTTAATTTATTTATTTTTTAATTAGAAAAGAAACAACATTGTTTCAGAATTAGTGAGAGACGAATGATTCCCCTAAAACAATTAAAGTAGGTACAATTTACATACTAGATGATATTTCTGAAAAATAAAAAAGAACAAATACTAAATCATCAATCTTCCATTTCATTAATTTACATACTATATGATATTGTGAAAAAGAAAAATAGCAAATACTGACTCATCAATCTTCCATTTCATTATTTACGGGGTCATCCAATTAAGGCTCATCTACTCATTAATTGGTAGCTAGACTCAAATAACAACCAGAAATCTAGCTACTAATTCAGTTGTGTAGTTAGATTCTAAAGTTTAAACAAAAAATAGAAAAAATTACAAAATTTCATTATAATTTAATTATTTGACACAAAAGATTTTATGATTTTTTTTGACAGTTTTAGTACTTTGAGAATTAGACTGATAATAATTTATATTTAAATGCACTAACACGTTAATTTAATAATTGTAACCCATTTATTTGCTGTCAATTACTTGTGATTCCACTACTATTTCATTTCTTACCAATTTATCTTTTATTCAAGATTAACCATATCAATTTTAATAGAGTTTAAAGAGAAAAAATTAAAAAATAAAAAATAGTCCCATATTTTAATTATTTTTAAAATTATAATGAACTGCAATGAATTTTATATGATCTGAGAAGATTTGAGAACCTTATGCTTTATTATCTATTTGACAAAATTGATTTTATAGTGATGGAACGTGTTTGAATTTTAATGGCCAAAACTATTAAGAGTACTAATAAATTTAAATATAAATTATTTATAGTTTAATTCTCAAAATAAAAAATGTTCGAAAAAAATCCATGAAACCGTTCGCATTTTCCGAGAAATGTGATAGTCAAATAACAACAATTAGTTGAATACTTGTACAAAAACCACTAATAAAATATATCTAAATAAGTGCATGCCATAATGAGTCCAATCTCAAATCTTTTCGGGATAGTATAATTTATTAAATTCATCAATTCACTGCAAAGAAATATTTTATTTATAAAAAAGCTTTACTTTTTATTTTATTTTAATAAATATATTTTAATATTCTATACACTATAAAAGTTTATATTTGTAATTATATTTTTCTTTATTTAAAAAAGTTAAAAACAAGTGAAAGCAAAGTTATAACCATTACTATTAGCAGAGAAAAAAATATAATATATAGTAAAATATAAAAGATATAATAACATTCAAACATAAGTTTTTATTTTTCATGCTTATATATATTTTTAAGTTACTTTTTATTGAATAATAATGGTATTTAAAACAAATAATATTGTAGTTTTAGTGGCAATCAAGAAAGAGTGAATTGGTTGGAATCAAAAATTGAAGATCAAAAACTCAAACAAGTGAGGAATGAAGCACATACATACAACACAAGAATTTTATAATGATTCGGCCAACTCTTGCCTACATCTTCTAGAAATTTTCACTATTAAATAGAACTACAAATCTAATGCTATTTGAGTTTCTTTTCATAAGGCTAAGAACAGATCTAAGTATTTTTTTCAAGACTCACACTCTAACCCAAGTGTTTTTTCTAGGCTCACAGTGTAACCTAATTCAAGATTCTCACTCTTAGTTACAAGAATAATTAATCCATTGTCCAAGTGCTCAACCTAACTCTTTTGAGCTTTGAATACAGAAATCAATCACTCAACTACTCAAAGATTCAAGCCCTCTCTTGACTCTTTAATTCAAGAAAAATTTAATGAAAAAGTAGATATTGTTGAGAGATATTACAAATAAAGCTCAAGTAAATGCTTTTGCTAACCTTAAAGCTATTAAAAATAATGCTTTTATAGTTCTAGGAAAAATAGAGATATTATACTCTCATTAAATGCAAATATAGTCGTTTCAACAATCTTAAGAAATGCAAGTTCACGATCGGAAAGAAATATTCATGCCTGTGAAGCTCTCAACGCCAATTTCAGATTCAAAAGTCTGAAGCTCATTGTTGCTGCTGGGAAGACATCTTTCACGGCTGAAAACTTTGGCCATAAAAGCTACTGGACTTGTAAGAAAAAAGTTTTTTACAGGCTTGAATCTTTGTTCACCGTTGGAAAACTTTCTTTCATGACTGGAAAGATTTCTTCATAACCGTGAAGGGCTACTTTTATGGCTGGAAATATTAGCCAGAATGCTTCTATGACTTCTTAGAGAATTGGAGGTAGAGTCATTTTTCACGGGCATGAATCTTGATTTTCATGGAAGGCTCCCCATGTATCCTTCTATCCCTTTTAATATGGTCCTTAAGTTTTCTATGGCTGGAAACTTCTATTCATATATGAAAAGTCAAATTCACGGTCGTGAATAACCTTTCATGATCGTGAATAATCTTTCATCTGCGCTGTTTTAAAAGGATTAAAAATTTCTATTCTTCTTTTCTTACACACTTAATTAAAAAGTTAGATAATTTTAATTATTTATGACAATTAAAATAAGATTAATAATCCTCAAAGTTTAACAAACATAATTATAGATGTATAACATAAATGATAGTAATTTAAAAATAAGCCAGAAAAGAATTGGAGATATATTAAAAGGCAAAAGTTATTAGTAAGCCTCCAAACTTTTAAGTTACTTTTTATTGAATAATAATGATTTTTAAAATAAAGAGCATAATTGTGGATGCCTAACATAAATTATGGTAATTTAAAAACAAGCTTGAAGAATCAAAAAAAAGTTGGAGAGATATTATAAGGAAAAAATTAAATGTAAGCTTCTAAGTTTTAAAATAAACTTCTAAATTGTATCCCTTAAGTTTAAAAAATAAAATAATTATATTTTGGAGTTAACTACTGATAATGAAGGCGCTTATTTTTCTTTGTGAAAGTGAACAAAAAATTATCATTTTATGATTTTTAACTGCTAAAAGAAAGAGTTACACTTCCTCACATGAAAAGAAAAAGTTAGTCGGAAAAGATTAAAAAAATTTCTTTTAACACTTTAAATTAATTAGATCTCGTGCCATTATACAGGAAAATGGATAGAACTAGCTTAAAAGACATAATTATTATATTTCTTAAATTTAAAAATGTAATTGGAAGTTTAGAGGTTTAAGTTCGCTTTAACTGAAAATTTAGGAACTTATCTGTAAGTTCAGCCGATGACACATTAATAAGATTATGATGGAGTTAAATTAACCCAGTAGAGAAAATAATCTGGGAGGGTGATAGTACTGGAGTTTAGTTTAATATGGGGAAGACAACAGTTAGCTAGGTGATAATGGCAGACTGATGATCATATACAGTAGAAGTGGAGGGCCAAAACAATATTGTCCTCCCTTTATGGCAACTTCTAACTTCACCAGTAACCACCATTATTATGCAACTGCTAACTTCTCTATTTTAACCCTTCATTTCTTTACCAACCTGTACAATTTTTACTAGCAATTATCAGCTAGTTTGGTGGTGTCTCATATTAAGAGGTACTCAATAATTAATGCTGATTAAATAGAAAAAGAAAAGACCTTTGTATATATTATATGAATGATTGGTACAAGTGTTGGGGAATCTGTCTAAAGCTATAATCTTAATCATAATCTAATGATAATCTTTGGGAGATTAGCAATCCTTTGAAACAACAAACAACAGCACACTTCTTGTTTATATGATCAATTATATATTTGATCAAGCAGTTTTAACAAATTAAATATTTTCCCACTAATTAGTGAAGAAAGATGAATCAGATATAGACAATTATATGGCAAGACAGGTGTCACATTTTACCTTAATCAAGAAATTAGAATCTAGAATGAAAAGCAAACAACAATGTGTACATGCAAACATACTGTAAAATCCAAGATCTAACAAGCTAGTATCGTTTTTATTCTTATTTTTATTTTTTCTCTTTTCTCCTTGACCTTTTTGGGATACATTATAATCTTAAGATTTGATTTTGAAAACTTGTATTTGATTATTTATTTTAAGTAGGTGATGTTTATTTTAGCTTTGTTTCTATTTCTATTAATATATTTTATTAAATGAATATTTTCTTTTTATTTAATCTGCAATGAATAAGAGATAGATATGTACTAACAAGATTGAATAGATATGTCATATTACAGATCTTTATTCTTAAATTTCAATAAAATGATTGAAATCTATTAAAAAGATATAATTTAAATTTCATACAGTGGCTTGAATAATAAAATCTCAACCGTTTAAATTTAATGGTTAAAACTTTACTAATACTATATATCATGCTATCTAAATTATCAGGAAATTTCAGTCTATAATGAATAAATATTATCAATTATTTAATTATTTACCACTAATAAATATGTGGAAAGATTGTATAGTGATTAATATTATAATATTGCTTTTATAAGGTTATAAAATTAATAGTATTATTTTAGAAGGCTTGAGGGAGAGCCTTAAAGACTTGTGTTGTTCCCTAAACTAAGGCCACGTTCTCTCGTTGAAGGGAGAGAGAGAGAGAGAGAGAGAGATTGACTATCTGTAAGTTGCAAGAGGGGAAGAGGAGGAAGACAAAACAGAAACAAGGCAGCGTGTGAAACAAAAAGGGGCCTTCTGTTGTTGGCCCACTGTTTTGAATTGGAAAAATATTAAAATATTATTATATAATAACACCACCATTGAAAACAACACATTAACGGGAAACGCTCGTCTTCATCTTTTTGGGAACACCCGACTCCTCTTCTTCTTCTTCTTCTTCTTACCTTTTTTATTTTTTAATAGTCTCTTGTGTTAAAAGAAACAGCAGGTGCTCTTCTTTACTCAGTTTCTTCTGTTTAGTCTCTTTAACCATATATCAACAGAGAAGTCACAGAAAGCCATTCATATATATTTATATAGAAATGGTAACCAAGAAAAAGAAGAAGAAGAAGAAGAAGAAGAAGAAGAAGTTTTACAGCCATGGCGGCAACTCCACAGATGTACAGGTTACACATAAAATCTTATGTATTTTCTTGAGAAACAGAGAGAGAGACAGACAGAGCTGATCATTTTGGTTCTAATTAATCTTGGAAATTAAACAGTCATATATTCTCCAGTCTTCGGCCACTACTACTACTACCTACTACTCATTTTGATCACAGAGTTTTAATTAGTTCCGGTTGAAGAATTCATGGGAGCAACCATATTTGGCGGCGTACATGGGAGAGCCAGGCATTTCCTTCTTCTTCTCCTTCTTCTTCTTGATCTCTATGCTTATGTTTTTTTTTTCCCTTTCTGTTTCTTTTAAATCTCTCTCTCTTTTCGTTCTCTTTTTTGTTTTTTCAATCTTAAATATGGGAATTAATGGTGGGATAGAGAGCAAATATTTACATGAATTAATATATGTAAAACTGTTCTTAGAATTTCATGGCAGATTCATAGCCATCTAATAACCTTTTTGCAGCTTCCCATGTCTCTCCTTGCACGTTTCTTCTTTTCTTTTTTTCTTTTTAAATTTGGTTATTAAAAGGTCTCTTTTTATTTGTTCTTTATATTTTTAATGGTTTAATATCAATAATAGTTGCAGTTCTTCATTATTTCTTACTGTATATGATTATTGACATTGATATATCTCACCTTTCCACAAGTGCATGCTATAATTACCTTTTTCTTTTTCCCTTTTTATGATTAGTAAATTAATAATTTTAAAAAAAGGAATTTGCTAACTGGTAATAATTGTAACTGCATCAATTAATAAAATAAAATAAAAAAAGAAGAACTGAAATGTTTTTATTTTCTTTAAATAATATTGATGGTACATAATTGGTTGGTACAGTGTTAAATCAAATGGTCGAATTAAAACATATTTGGTACTTGCGACAAGCAGAGTCATTTTCATTGCTTTGAAACCCTTCACCCACCTTCATTATTTAACAACTGTCTACTTGTAATTTAATTAATTTACTCAATTTTATTTGTTTTTCTTTTTTCTTCTTACTTAATAATAATGTTAATAAATGGGAGTTCGTTCTGCCCCGTGAATTAGACAAGGGAATCATGATAATAATTGCAATTAATTGTCTTAATAGCAAAATAACAATAAGATATATATAAATTTATATAATTTGATTTCTGTATCTCTGGCTTCATATTTTTTAGAAGTTTGTCTACTGTTTCTATACAGATATAGGGACCAGCTCTTAACAAACCCTTCTATATCCACATCTACATATTCTATCTATGTCTTGTCATGCCCTAATTGCTTGATGACTCAATTTGGTCATGTCTTGTCCTTAAATGTTTTAGAAATATTTAAAAAGGATTCCCATTTTTCTAAAAGTTTTCCCTTTAATCTTGAAGTAGTTTTTCTTTTACTGAAAGAATTATTTCTATAAAAGGACATCAAGACTTTTATATATTCCTTTAAGAAAAATCCCCGTATTTCCCCTCTCATTTATCACATTAGTGGTGAAGGGTTTTGTTGGAATTAGCAGGTTGTGAAGAACAAATCATCTTAAGAAATTTCCAATTTAATTATTTTTTTAAGGGAAATAAAAAAAAAAAAAAAAAAAAAAAAAAAAGAGAAAGAAAAGGAAAAGATGGGAATGGGTTGTGGTACTCAGGTACTGACAGCAACAGTTGGTGTGATATTGGCAGTTGAAACATGGTACAGATTGAAAGAAGCTGACTGTATGCAAGTGGATGTACTAAGAAAACATTTTTAGAGTTAATATGCTATGAGGGAATCATCACCAAAATGAAGCCCTTTCGCTTTTGGTGTACAGCTTAACAGTCGATTTCAACATAGAGTTCATATTCTTTTTCAAACCAATTTCACAATCATAAAATAAAATAAACGCATTTATAGGTTTAAATTTATTGAAATAATTGTCTTATTCTGATAATGAGTGAGTACATTGTGTTTTTTTTATATAGGAAAAGACACATTGAAATTAGTAAAAGATAAAAGATTGAAATTAGTAACTTTCATTATGAGTTGATATATATGAGTAATTCTAATATACTATATGGGTGTGTGATATTATATAAATATATACAAATTGGTATTATTTTAACTTTAATAAATTTTTAACATAATTAAATACTAAATTAAGAGTTTTGCTAGAGTACTATTGTGGTACTCTATTATTATAAAGTCTATTTCTTAATTATAGACAATTAATCAATATTATTTTAAATAATTTATTAGTTTTATACGTTCTTTGCTAACTTAGATAGTCGAAAAATTTATATATAACTATTAATTATTTATTTAAGTTAAAATTATATAGGTGAATTTCATAATTATTAATCATTAATAAATTTAAAAAATGAATAAAAAATCATCAATAAATAAAAATTATATAAATAGTTTATCGACAACTAACTAATATATATAACTGACTATTTAGTATTTAATTATATTAATAAATTATTAAAATTATTATAGACTTATATGGTAGTATTCACTCATCTACATAAAGATAAATTTAAATTCTATTATTGTTATTTTTAAAAGCGTCCATCATAAAAAGTTATTTTCAAAATATTGTTATTACTAAATTGAAGAAAAAATACACATGGCTATAGACATCTGGATAAATATTTTTTATAAATAATTAAGAATGAGTCTTTTATTCGTACGTTACACGGTCATTATTATTATATAATTACTAAATCAAGTTTATAAATAAAATTTAATAAAATATTTATATTTAGTATTTATTATTATATTTTAAAATAACAATAGATTAACTATTTTGATTTTTTTCTTAATTTTTTTAATATTTTAAGCTTTTATTAATGTACGAATATTAAAATATTCTTAAAAATTTATTAATTAATATTAATATTATATAATTAATACTAATATAATTGATAATACTATATTTTACAATTAAAAATTATTATATAATTAAAAAATTAATTTATTAGTGAATATAATATTTAAAATATTATTTTCTAGAATTAGAATTATTATCTAATTAAAAAACTAATACATTAATTATTATAATATTAAAATATAATTAGTATGCTATTTTTTAGAATAATTATTATCTAATTAGAAAACTAATTATTATTAATATGCTATTTTTTAGGATTAGAATAAGTGTTTAATTGAGAATATAATATATTAATTAATAAATTAATAGAAAAATTATAAAATTATAAAAAAACTTAAATCTAATATGTCAATAATAAGTACACATATCAAAATAAAAATTTATATATCAAAAAAATAGACACATATCAAAACAAATTTAGATCTCAAAAATCTATATACATATATTCTTTTATAATTATTTTGTTTCTCATTATCAATAACAATTGTGTAAAAATTGATTAATCTAGTTTAAAAAATATTAGCGTCATAAAATTTACATATTTGAATTGTTGTTATTATCAAATCACTAAAATTAAAAGATAAAGATTCTTTTATACTTAAAATAAAAAGAAGTAATGATATATTATAGAAATTTAAGGGTCGGTTTAGTTCATATAATTAGTATAGTTGATAAGGTGAGCATTCGGTCAATTCAGTTCAAAACCAACCGAATTAGGTCTACTAAATAAATTGAACCAGTTTTGAAGATGAATTGAACCGAAGCAGATTTTTTAAATAAACCGAAATAATTGAATTGTATATAAATATGAACTAAACCTAACAGAATAGGGTGTAAATCATAATAACCGAACCGAATCTAAGATTATTTTAAAAATTAAATTTTATATTAAAAATTTTAAAAATTTCAATAAATAATTAAAAAATCAATTATTTCATTTAGTACAAATTTTTAGCATAAAACTGAACCGAACCGATATTATTTCAATTTATAAAAGCTAAACCAAATAAACTGAACTTAAAAAAATAACAAAATCGAACCAAATAAGAATCAATTTGGTTTGATTTTCGGTTCTTTCAAAATTTTTCTCACCCATAATAGTTAATAGGTGGTAGCTGGTAGTTAGTAACGAATAGTTGTTAATTAGTAGTTGATAGTTGGTAGCTGGTAGTTAGTAATGAATAGTTATTAATTAGTAGTTAATTATACAAGTGTTTCATAAATATTTTTGAGTAGTTGCTATAATTTGTAAATTGACCATTAGCATATAAGTTTCATCTAAATTTTTAATTATTCTATATTGTACAAAAAATATAAGAATTAAACTAAATTAAATAATAATATTTACAATAAATGATTAATTATTATGAAAAATTATGTAGCAATTTATTCAATCACACGCATCATAAATATATATACATACATATATATATATATATTAAATTTTAAAACATAAAATTTATTTAGCATGTATAATTATATTTTGATACATAAATTTTTTGTTTTAATATGTGTACTTACTTTTACTCATGAGGTTCAAACTTAGGTTAATTTTGTAGTTTTTTTTAATTTATTAATTAATAAATTATTTTTCTAATTAAATAATGATTATAATCTTAAAAATAATATATAATTATAGTTTTAATATATACTTGACTTTCTTGTGTTAAAACTTTGACTCGTAAACACAAAAGTAGTGTACACGCTTTTTTAAAAAGACTATATTCGAAATTTTTAGAAGAATTTTTTACGGAGTAAGAATAGATTTTTTTTTATCTTCCTAAAAATTTCTTCTATTTCTCGCAGGTTATAGAGAGAATGGATCTAATTTTAGAAAATAATATTTTAAATTATATTTTTGACATTAGATTAAATAATAGTTAATTTGTTAATTGTCAATCATATTTATAATATTGATATATTATATGATACTAAAATCAATTAATAAATATTTTAAAAATAAATTTTATATTATTTCATTAATAAAATATTATAATTCTAAAAATAAAAAATACCTAAAAATATTTATTATTATTATTTTAAAATACTACAAGTAATTATAAAATATTAGAAATACGAAAACCCCGACATCCCAGTCTTCCATTCCAATTTTATATACCTCATGAACCAGTTGACAACACACTCTTGCCCTTGGCTAGATCATCGTGTCGAGTATACCCGAAGATAAGGAGCACTCATAAAATGGAAGCCCATCATCTATGGATCTGCAAATATATATATTCATGAGTACGGGTGAGTTGGAGCTGGGGATTCCCCGCTCGATTGCCACCTAGTTTTTTTCCATCCCGGTAGAAGATATTCGTAGTTAGGAAATCTCTATGAAAAGATCGATCGGCTCTTTTTTAAATCCTCGCTTAAAGTACCGCGAAGGAACAAAACGGGGAAGAAAATCGAAGCAAGTCAAAATATCCGCCAATTTCATCCCATCTACCGGTCCTCAACTCTCCTCTCTCTCCGACTTCCGAGATTGGTTCTAGCATAATTCGTTCGGTTTAGGAGCTATAATGTAGGCACGATTACGACATCCCTTGTGGTAGGCGTAGCCAAAGAAAACAAATTCATAAGGAAGAATAAAAAAGTGATCCCATCGGGCGTCCTACAAAAACGTATGAGAGACGAAGGAAGAAAGTTCCATTTCACGGAACCAATGACCTCACATCAATTGCCTTCTTCGGAAGATCCGTATTCCTTTTCCCTTCCTATTGAATCTTCTTCGTTATTTCCTGTTACTCCCGCTTCTTCCCGATTCCAAAATGGATCTTCCTATTGCTTTGAGATAAGGGAAACGTTCTTGTACTATTCATCCCATCACTCAAATTCTTTCCTTTGAAGGCCTCTCTCCTTCCTACAGGTCTTTTGCTCTTGCTCTTTCTTCTGCAAAAGAACCCAAAAGTCTATGGGAGGCCCTTGCTCATCCTGAATGGAGAAAGGCTATGGTTGAAGAGAAGGAGGCACTCCAAATGATACCTGGGAACTTGTTCCATTGCCTGAAGGGAAAGGCCCTACTTATGATGGGGGAGAGGATGACCTATAGTTGGAGGGGGGTGTATACTCTCAAATAGTTGTCTGATGGATCGATTGAAAGATATAAAGCTCGTCTTGTTGCAAAGGGATTCACCCATTAACTAGACGGGCATACGGTATCGATTATTTCGAGACCTTTGCTCCTGTTGTAAGCCTCGGTGAGTGGTCTGGCCTCTTGGATTTTTTCATTATTACGATGGATGACTATAAAATGGTGTTTGGCATAGAATTCTTGGATAAAGTGAATGCATTCCCACTCCCTTTTGCCAACACCATGTGTATCTTGGAGCAAGGGAATACTTGCATGGTACCGTTAAAACGAGAAGCCAAGGTAAAAGCCATGAAGATCTTGGCCATGCAACTAGCTGAGTGGGTAGAGAAGGCTCAGCCGTCATTCCTTGCGGCATTAAAGGAAGAAGTGGCGATCTCGCCATAAGATGAAGTGCCAAAGGAGATAACAGGGGTCCCAGATAAGTTCGGAAATGTAATGCCTACGGAGTTACCGAAGAAGCTCCCACCGAAGAGAGAGGTGGATAAGAAAATGGAGCTGGTAGAAGGTACGAGGCCGCTTACAGCAGTCCCTTATAACGTGGCACCCCCTGAGTTAGAAGAGTTGTGGAGGCAACCAAAAGAGTTGTTGGATGCTAGCCACACTAGGCCATCCAAGGCTCCGTGTGAACCACCGGTACTCAAGCAAAAGAAGCCAACTCCGAAGCAAGTAAGATGGCAAGCATCCCTTGCAGAGTCCGATTTTGCGAAGGAGTACAAACCGGGAAACGCAAACTTAGTGGCCGATGCGCTAAGTAGCAAGGCAAAGTTAGCTTCCACCACTAATACTAACTTTCCTTCGTTGGACCAAGACCAGGTGGAACAAGACAAGCCGTCGGTTTATTAAAGCCATTATCGAAGTACAAGGGCTGGCATGAGAAAGCCGACAGGGCATGTGCTCCTCTAACCAAGGCCGCCAAGAGAATGAAGAAGTGGGCGGATGGAAAGAAGAGTCACTCAGAGTTTGAGGAGGGAGGCTTAGTGATGGTAAAGCTCCTTCCCCATCAAGGCCAAAGATTTGCCAAGGAACTTCAAGGGCATAATCGAGGCATACAGCGGGGACGCGACTAGGGCGTCGCCAGAATGAGTGGGGGAGAATGTCACAGCCCGCATATTTTCCCTTCTCGCACGAAGGTTCAAAGGCCCAAGAAGCCTCCAGAGTTCGCTACAAAGCAAGGAAGGATTCTAGAACATTCTAGAATCATCTGGAAGCATCTGGAACATTCTAGAATAATCTAGAAGCTTGTATAATGTGTAGATAAGTATGGAAGTGTGTAGAACATTCTAGATACTTAATCTAGCCATTAGATCGAATGTATCCTCACCGTCCATTGAGGAGGTGGAGGCCTATATATAGCTTAGAGAATTCATTTGTAAGCATCAAGCAAATCAAGCATAATCAAGTAAAAGAGTGAGAAAACTCTCTTTACAAAAGCTCTCAAAGTTGTCTATAGCTCTCTTTTGTTCTTCTTGCCATCCTAGCTAGCATTTTGCCTAGCATTTAAAGAGTAAGGCTGACTAGCTTACTTGTTTCCATGAGAAAGTACCTAGTGCCGCACGGTTCGTTGGTAGAAAAAACCAAGCCCGTGACATACTGCACGCAACTTTTAGTCTTTTAATTTATAATTTTAAAATAAAAAGCTAATTTCATCATCGTATTTAAATTAATTAAATTATTTACAAAAAATTATAATTTAGAGCTGATATAAACTATAATTATTAAAAGTGTTAAAAGCTATTAAAAACTTAATAGCTAGCAACTCTTTTCCACTAGCTTTCCTAATATCTTTTAAAATAATATTTTTTATTTTATATTAATTTATTTTTAAATAGTTTTTTTAAATATGTTATTTTTATATATTTAAAATAATATTAAATTTTACAATATCTATGAAAAGTAATGGGATATAATTTATCTATTTTTCTATAATTAAATGTATTAAATATTTTTTAATTTAAATAAATTACTAAAATAAGAATCAGTATGAGATGTAGAAAGTAATTAGTGATTAAATTGATATGTATTTAAAAATTAAATTAGATTAATGTATAAATCAAAAAAATTTAAATTATTTGTTTGTATTTTAAAAATAAAAATAGCAGAAGAGAATTTATATTCTAAACTAGAATAAATTAAAATATAAAAAATAATACCTTCTAAAAGAAAACTCATGTTGGAGATAATAAAATATAATTTTAACCTTTAATTAAATATTTTTTAAGAAAACAATTTTTTGCTTTTCATCCTTGAACCCCAAATATCAAATGAGTCATGAAGGAACAGAATTGAATTCGCAATTACCAAATTAAATATTATAATATATAGATATTAGTAGAGTGGAGGAGGAGAGTGAATCGACGGGGAAAAAGCATTTCAAAATTATACGGCTGGCATTGCGCCCGAGGCTTTTCTTGTTTGACTTGTTTTTCTTCTTGTTTTTTTTAACCAACAGAAGATGTATTACTGCACAAAATAAAAATCCCTGGAAAGTAGAGATAAGAATGCCATTGGGGGATTGATTTGCCACACAGGGCAAACATATAGCCTAGTTTGTTTGGCCAACCAATCCGCAACAGAATTAGCAGTTCTACTGATGTACAAAATACTCTAGGAGGAGTTGAATAGCAGTAAAGATTTAATGAAGAGTACATCGGCTTCAATTGCCCAAATGATCTCCGTGTCTCTGCTCTGAATGGCTTGCACTAGCATAAAAGAGTCAGTCTCGAAAATGACCTGTTTAAATTTTCTGGACACAGCAAAAAGCATGGCTTCCACTAAAGCTCTCGTTTCCCCCTGCAGGACCGAACTAAACCCTTGCCTTCCAACACAACCATCAACTATTCTCCCCCTATGATCACGACACACAACACTATATCCTAACATATAACCTTCCTTGATAAAGGAAACATCACAATTAATTTTGATGTAATTCAGTGGAGGAGGAGCCCGATTACTTGCAACAACAACATAGTGATTCACATTCATTCTCTCACTGACGCTCTCAGTAATTTGTGGACTTTCCGCTTCTTTCATATACTCTTGAGCTCTAGATACAATTCCAGATTGGATTTGGAACTTGCTTTTCAAACATAAAACCGTTTCTACTTTTCCAAATATACTAGCAAATTTTTGCTATAATGGACAATGAATTATCAGCTCTATCTTCTTCGTCAAATTCCACCATCTTGCGCCACCATTCTTGCAGACTGCCAAACCCAATTGGATTGGGTCTATACTGCATAGGGCTAGCAAACCACGTAGGAGTTGCTTGATCACAAAAAAAAATAAGAGGTCCTCTATAGTCTCATTAATCTTCCCACACAACAAGCATATACTCCGAGCTAATGCATTTCATGTGCTTCAAGGCTGCTAAAGATGGGAGAGCATTGCAGACTGCACGCCACGTGAAAGTTTTAACTCTAGGATTGGCTTTGAGTTTCCAGCTTGATTTCCAAATCAATTTATCGGAGTGGATGACATTTGAAGGAGAAGGGTCTAAATTCTGAGGACGAGAGTTAGCCAAGAGATTATAACGAGACTTGATTGAAAAAATGCCTCTTTTATCTGGGAATCAGATGAGCCTATCAGGGAGGTGCCTCGCACCGGTTCGAATTTTTGATATACCACTGATATCTTCCTGATTCAGGAATTATTCCATTAGAGGCACATTCCAAGATCTACGACCCCAATCAATAAGCTCTGCTACTCTTGTTGGACCCCCATTTGTTGGCGGCATAGAGGACACTTTGAACTCCTTCACATCCGGATTCCACTTGTCTGTCCATAAAGAAATTTGTTCACCACTCACAGTATTCCATCTCAAACCTCTTTGCAGCACATCTCTACCTCTAATCATACTACTCCAGCACCAAGGATCAGCCCTCCCCCTAGAGCCTCCAAAAAGCCTGTCCTAGGGAAATACTTGTTTGTGTGTACATTTTTATACGCAAAATACTGAACGGACTTACACTCATTGATCTTTATTTTGGAGCCCACAAAAATGGAGTTTTATATTTAGAATTTAAGTACCTACTCCCCACTGGAATTCACTTATTTCCATTGATGTTTTCAATTATTACCCATCAGAAATCTTGACAACATATGTTAGGTGTCAGAAGTTTCTTCCTTTCTTTCTTATGTTTATTGGATCACAAAATTATGAGGAATTTTGGCCCTACTTTTTCTACATACATCACAACTTCTATAATTATATTTTTGAAATTAAATTAATTTTATTACTATAAAAACAATTACAAGAATTATTATTTTCTTATTAACGACAAAATAGCGTTCATACTAGTAAATTATTACTTGTGTAAATTTAAAGATGCAGTAATAATTTGAAAATATATTATTATTTTAAATTACTTTAATATAATATAACTATTTCTATATAAAATATAATTATAAAGAAGTCATAATGTAGAAGATAAATTACTCAGATTCAATCTATATACATAGCACTAGAAAATTGGGTCTTGATCAATGACTTTTATGATGATAAGTTACAAAAACATTTAAAAAATAATAATATATGGAGTATATAATAATATATAATCAAATAATTTATGGGTATATGTGTAGATGTAGTCAAAGGAGCTCCCATCCTTAGCCGATTGTTCCCACATGCATGTTGAGGTTAGTTGTCGATGTTGTGTTGTTTATAGGCAAAACCATGATGTAGTATTGACATTGTTGTAGCATCATGACAAATATATAGAAGAGTTGGTGCTTTGCACCTTGATTAATTCACCCAAAAACCTTTAAAATGGCTTGAGAAGGAGCTCTATACCTATCATGATAATATTTCTAATACATTTTTTATATATATTAATTTTTTATTTTAAAAAATATATAATAAAATAACGCTTCAAACAGTCTTTATTTCTTAAATATAAAGTAAATAGTTGATTTGGCTTTCTATACATAAAAAAATTAAATATTTTTTACTTTATATTTAATAAATACATTAAGAAGTTCTATTCATTTAATTAATTGAAATTTGTAATTCTCATTTTCTATTACTAAAAATATAAAAATAAAAAAGTACAATTATTAATACTTATTGAAACAAAAGTAAAATAAAATATAAGGAAGGCATTAAACTTAAACAAAATATATTATTTTTTATATTTTAATATTTCTTAGAATATTTTTTATCATAAAAACTATGGTCTTTTAAAATAAATAGCACCATTAGAAATGCTCTAACTATGGAAATATATTGTTACATGTAAAGATAAAAAATTTAGATTATATTTACATGCTTCATTACTTTGTTTGTTAATAAAAAAATTTGATGCAATGTAATTATATATACATCATGTAATCAATTATTCTTAATTTGATGTAATGTTTAATACATAAAAAAAAATCTATGTAATCATAATTATTTATAATATATTTATTTTATATTTATTTTTTATCAATATAATTTAGACACTTTAACCACCACCAACCACCATCATCCGGTAATCAGATACTAAATTCCAGCGACTGACCATCGGATCCCATCGATCGATAACTGAATTCTAGACACTAGTGAACGCATTCCAGCGACATGTGATATTTTAAGAAAAGAATAATCTTAATATTATTTTTAAATATTTTATTTTAATATTTTATTTTTACACCAACTATTATAAATAAATTATATATATATATATATATATATATATTATAATCAAACATGATAATGGAATGATAAATACATTACATTTTATTATCTCATTTATTCTATTATTTAGTGGATTACATTATTGTATTATGCTCTATCAATCACTATTAATTAAGTTATCATACATAGTTAAGGAATAATGAGTATGGTACAAAAAGCTTTCGTTCTTTTTTTTAGTTACTTATGCAAAATGATTAATTTGAAGAGAAATTTATGCACAACTAATTTAGGTATTTCCCCATGTTGACTACTTAAACTTATTCTTCATTTTCTTTTAGCTAGTATTTTACATTGATTAGTCTTAGTTCAACCATGGAAAAGAAAGTTAGATTTTAACAACTAAAAATAAAAAGATTGGAAAAATATGGATGATTTTGAAGACTTAGATAATGATGGAGTGGAAGGAAAAATTTAACCTCACATGCCAACAAGAACTTGAATTGTTGGTTTTCTTTTAGTCTTATCTTTTAAATTTGAATTCTACATCAAAATGTAAACAATCGCATCATCTTAATATTATTAGATAATCTATTTTGATTTAAAATATATTATATGTATATTCATAGATTTAGCATTTGATAGAAATATATTTTAATTTAAATTAGACTTTAAATTCAGATCTCTCTCAAAAATAAATATGAAATTAAATATTGGAATGCCTCCTACCTATAAAGTGAATCTCCTCTGCTTCATTTATAACAGTAAAAAAAATATGACAACATACGGGGTCATTATACACATAAAGACTACTTTAATTTTGTACCCCTAACATATTATGCATTTGTTATGTCCATGAAATAGAAAGATAATTATATATTTGTCACTATATATACTATAACGTATTCACTAAATTAAAAGTGATATTTCTTCTAAGAGAAGACTAAAAATTAAAAGACATATGTTTAGACATTAAGTTATTTTTCAATTGACATTGCATCCCTATAGTACATACGAGCACATTATATCTATGAATTTGAAAAGCACTATAGTTAGTTAGTATATTAAGACTATACATTAAAATAAATAGGTATTATAAAAAGGTGAAAATGTGATTTTGTTTATAGAAAACTCCTTATCTAGTCTAGGTGCATCAAACTGACAATTGGTTGATATATATTTATTAGTTTTAAATAATTAAATATGTTTCAATCATTCATGATAAAATATAAAATATTCATAATATAGGTTATTATCTTATTCGGTGTGATATATATGTATATGTATAGTGTAGTTAAGAATCAGCCTTATTTCTAATATGGGGCAGGGTTCGACCATGAAAGTTGAACTTTGAAGATTCTTGAAAGGGTTAAATCTAGATAATTTTCTTTTTATCATCCTTACTTCCAAATATGTCCGTTGCGTACATATTTGCCCTTAACATTTACATCGAAGTATAAATAAGCCCTTCATATTAATTTTGATACATTTAGCCCCCCCCCCCCCCCCCCCCCCCCCCCCCCCTCTTTAAGTGAGAGAGATGAGAACATATTCTTCCATTTAAAATTACTTGGGTGGACATGCACCTTTTCTAAAAAAAATATTTTCTCTCTCATCGTTAATTATCAACTACTCTCTCTCTTCAACTAGGTATCATCCTTTCTTAATCTCTTTCTTGCATGTTCTTATTCAGGTCTAATTTCTTTTTCAAGCTTTATCCATTTGATTGAATTTTTTATGAGCTTCAAGCCTTTCTATGAGTATAAATACAAACAAGAAATATCCAATTGACCATAAATCTAGAATAAGTACTGTCAGTACCCCTTTTTTGGATCTAGATATCGAGGGAAAAACGAAAAATTCTATGATAAAAGTTATTGCCTTCTCGGATCTTAAGAGATGAAGGACAGGCAAATCCGAGGATAGCGTCGAGGTTTATCTAGCTGGAATTATCTTTTTTTTTAAATCAATTTAAACTCAATTGTTAAGAAAAATAAAGTTTGGGAGTCAAAATGGCAGCTTTCACAAGTTTAGGGATCTAATTATAAATTTTTAAAACTTCCTTTACATAGAGTTTTCACAAGTTTAGGGACCTAAATGACAGATTTCACATTTACATTACCTCTATGTAGAGCTGATTGGGTTTTTTGCCCTCCAACGGCATTTTCTTCGACGATTTTATGTTCAGATACAGATTCTAAAAAAAAATTTTAACGATAATCATCATTTTTATTGATAATTATTTAAATTTTAAATAGTTAACTCTAATATTTATCGATATAATCCTAAAATCTATCACTTCCCTTAGAATTTTTCTTGAAACCCTACCTCTATAAATATAAAGAGGTAATTAGGGATTAGGAATAACAATTAAGAGCTAAGTTTTGGCAGTAAGTAATATCGATACTTAAAAAAATACTGAGAAAGAAAATAAATAGAGAAAAACCAGAGAGAAAAAAAAGACTGTCATTTTTATTTGACAATAGAAGACTCAAGCTACTAAGAAAGAACGGTTTTTGGAAACAAGCCACTACAAAAAAAAAATCATTTTTGGAAACTTATTTCTAAATCGATAAAAGATTTTTCTACATTAGATCTAGCACTCGATTCCTATTCGATCTTCGACTCAACTGCATCCTCAACACATAAAATTCATAGATCTATCAACTGCGGTGACAACCTAAGGGTTCCTCTAATCATGCATTCACCATCATCATAAAATTGGTTACTATATTTTTTTTTAATTATTCGTAAAATATGATTAAGATTTTGATTTATGATCAGTATGATTAGATTAGATTAGATTTTGTGAAAAAGCATTATTATTGAGTTTTGAATATGATAATAAGAAATTTAGAGTTTTAAAATTTGATATTTTACCAATTAGTGCTTTGAATCTAATTAGAAACATATTATGGGATTAATACTTAGATTTATATTTCCAATGTGATTAGGTAATTAAACATGTATAATATGATTACTTGATCAGTTTGTCATCTTTTAGTTTACTAACCTAAGATTTCTTTATCAGTTTAAGGTTTTGATCATTCAATTGACTTATGTTGTTTTTATTTTAATATTTATTTTTTATTTTCTTTTATTCTAATTAATTTTTCTGTCTATGCATGTGAATTTCTACTCTGGGGATGCAAAATACACTGAAGAATCAATAAAAGTCCAGCTGGAACCCTGTAGCCGATTGGCACAGTGCAGAGCCAATGGGCTCTACGGTGAGCCGATCGGCTCTACACATATAGTCGATCAATTGTCTAAGCCAAGCCTCCATTTTTTGCTTTTTTAACTATTTTTGATGTACTCTAATATTCTATATAGTTTTTAGGTCTTTTTTTTTGCAATTGTAGTCGTAGGCTGGATTGTAATAATTAGATTTTATTTTCTACCTTTATTTCATTTATTATGTATATTGTATGGTTAATTAAATAGTGTTATATAATTGATTAATTAAAATAGGCCACATAGACTTAGGATTAAAACTGGATCCAATATAAAGAAAGTAATCTAATAGGCTAATCAATATTAACTGAGCCTAAAATCCTAAAATCTAAGTAGACTTAGCAGGCTTTGGCATTGCTTTAGTTAGGATTAAGGCTTAATTAGAATTAGGATCACAACGAACATGCCTAATCATAATAAGTAGTCCTTTAAGTCTAAAGGATGGAAATCCAAAGCATAACATGTAATTGAGCTTAGATGAGGTCGGCTATATACATAATTAATTAAGAAACTAGGCTAACAAACCCAGCGGCTTGTCTTGGTCGGGATGTTAACAGGGCAAATTTGGCGGCTGGGGCCCACACTCTGTTTGCTACCCAGCCTCTTGGGCTATAAGCTGTGAAAATTAAAACAAACAGAGAAACTACATATGAAATACGGATTGGGTTTAAATAAAATAAGTTAGACTTAGGTATTTATGTGTTATTTAGTATGTCTGTGTACAAATTGTTTGCATTTATAGAAAATAATATGTTAGACAATAAAATTAAAGACTAATATACACAAATGAGGAAGTTGGCTTTTAGATCTATCTCTAGATTTGTGGCGTAAGTTTCCTTATGGAATTTGAGAAACGTCACTCATTAGTAAAAGTGTACTAGTGATTACCGGGTGGCAACTCTCATCTCCGTGCTAGTCTCAGTGATTAGTTAGCATGTTTCCGATTATGTTGAAAAGCATTACAGTAAAGTAGTCGCTAAAGACACTTGGATGCATGACTGAAACCGCCACCAACAAGTACTAAATTTAAATGAATTGCAACCTTAAACCAATATCAGTCATCATATTAAATCAACTAAAACCAAAACAAATGATATCTTCAAACTCACTAAACATCAAAGATCGAGTCAAACTAAATCAAATCCAATTAAAAAAAGGTATAAAAAGAAAAGCTAAAGGAGAAGATGGTGAGAAGAGGAAGAGAAGAGAGGAGAAATATAGAAAAATTGAGAGAAGAGAGAGCAAGGAGGAACTATGGGGAAGAAAATAGATGGATTGTAGAACAAGGAGAACTAGCTAAGCTTATAAGATATGAAGAAGCTGTCAAAAAGGAGAGGGAAGAAGAAGAACAGCACACTTCACCATTACTAACAATAACCTCTTTTGATGCAATCAACCACCACTTCCTTCATCCTAATTCGTCATTAGATCTAAAATCATTAACCCATACCTAAATACATACCTCCTATGAAAATGGGAAGAAGAATCAAATTTCATTTGGGTTAAAATTCTACAAATGTAGAAACTCACTTAAAAATTTTAAGATCAATCCTCTTAACTCATTTTTCACTCCTAATAATTTGGGGTCTTCACTTCAAAAACTCGAGATCTTTTCTCCTAGTATCATTAATTTTCTAGCTCTTATTATTAGGTGGGTTAGTTTTCTAATTTAGATAGTGATGTAGAGGAGAGACCAATTAAAGAGAAAGGTTTTTCCTTGCATCCTTCACTCGCATGCACCCCACGAAAAGCTGAGTTATCACTGTTGTTGCTGCTTTTTCTTGTTACCTTGCCTAGAGTTTCAAGTTCTGCAAATCCTTCTTCTTGAATCAAAATTGAGTATTACTCATTCTCTTCTTTTTTGTTTCTTTGTTTGTTGTAAAATTTTTAATTATTGTAATGTTGGATATTTGCATAGAATAAATTATCCTTGCTTAGGTTTTTCGGATGATATTTTTTTAATTGTTTGGCTGCTAAAAAAGTTTTACAAAAATAGAATAGAAAAGTTAAAATGACACTAAAATAGAAAAGTTAAAACGACATAATATTGTTGATTGTTATTATTTTTATAGTTTAGGTATGTAAAACAATATAGCGTCCTATCCGACAAATGACATTATATTTTAAGCTTGCCACAATGTTAAGGAGAGGGACTTCAATAACCCATTTTATTGCAATTCTTAAAGTATTTAATTCAAAAATAAGATAAGGGGCTTATATGTTCCTTAGACTAAATATTAGGGGGCCAAAAGTAAACCTTTGCCCAAAAATAAAAACAAATAATTCTTTTATAAGTATCTTTATGGTAGATTTAATACTTTCCATCCCATTACCAATGTTGAGCCATTTAAAGTCTACTAGCAGCTCAATTAAAGCTAGCAATCAAGTTTGGTATATAAAATTAATTTGAGTTCGTTCAATTAATTAAGGTTTAATATGTTGTCCAGACCAACTTTATTTGCTGACCTAATATCTATGCATGATTATATGGGGAAATGCAATTAAAGTTCTGAATCTTCAACGACAAGAATGCCTTGGAATTTTATACTTTGATTTATTATTGGTTACATTATGTTTTTCACATTTTTATTACATCCCTCTTCACACGTGTGCCACCTCTTTTTCCACAACGGCGCTTAATTTCCTCCGTTCTAAAAATATAATTCTTTTTAATCTATCTTCAACTATAGTCTATTTTTTAATTGTTAATTTAATAATTGTCAACAAATATCTTTATTATTGTTTTATACAATTAGTCTTTATATTTTATATATTAAAATTGGAGATATAATAGAAAACTCAATCAAAATATTTTTAAAAATAATAATAATATTAATAATACTAACTAAAAAATTTATATTTTTAATCAGTATGTTAATTAAAATGGACTATCTTTCTAGAATAGAGAATAATTATTAAAATTTTGAAATTTAGATAGAATAAAATGTAATATGTACAAACTAATTTCCTAGGAAGAATTGGTTGATGTGTGTCATTGAACCTTGAACATTGAAGTTATGTCCTGATTTGGTTCCAATATGAACTTATATCTATTTTAAGATAAAAACATAGGTCATTGACATGTGCAATTTGTAATGATAAACTTTCTGTATACATTAATGGCTTTCTTGGGCTTCCATGGTCAAGTAATTGTGGCCCGACACAAACAGTCACTCTCAGTTAATGTCTCTATCTCCAACATAATAAATGGTGCCATAAATATTAGGAAAGCCATCAAAGCACACACTGTTCCTAAATGGAACCTACCAAACGCAATGAATCACATGAATCTTATAAATGGTCATTAGATATGTTGTCACATGTTTACAAGTTGTGATAAAATTTGCTCCACTAGATCTGTGTACTTTTTATATTTTAGACTTTTGGGGCATATAAGCCACCAGAATACATTGAGATAAAAAAATATATCAAATAATCATGTCTGAGTTAGTCTAAATCGAACCTAAAAGGTACTAACAAGGTAAGTAAATGCACTAAAAATATAAAATATTGGAGAAAGCCTAATCTTTGAAAATTTGGAAAATCCTATCTTAGACTATTTCAAATAGAACAGGGAAAATCAGAAAGTCCTATACAAAGGTCACATATATAATTAATTTTTTTTTTAGTTTTAAGATATTTTACTGATTTAATCTTTAGAGTGAGTAATTATATAACATCATTTAGTACTCTATTAATACTTTTATGGAGGAACTCGTGTCAACTAAGAGATAATTATCAAGTACAGTGATATAAAAAAATGTTAATTAATTAGTGTGTAATCTCACTTATAGATAAAAAGAAATACTGGTAAAATTATTATAAAAGATCAAAGTAGTAATGAGGAAACATCTCAAGATTTAAAATCTTATGTAACTATGGCAATTTATGCCCTGCACCCCAGTTTACCTTGCAGTATGGACCGGAGACAGGAATACGCGAGGTTATCCTGCTTCTTTAGGTCTTTTTTTCATTTAAATTTATAATAAAATAAAATATAAAAAATCAATAATATATATTAAGTAAATATTTCTATATTTATAAAAATTAATTTTTTATTTACGCATTGTATGATTGTCACAATTATTTTACTTTTATATAATAATCTAAATTAATAAAGTTAAAATATAATTTATAATATTTTATAATATTTTTCAAATAATAATAAATTAAATATTTTTAATATATTTTTAATTTCTTTTATACATAAACTTAAATGTTAAAAATAAATACACATATCAAAATATAATAACATATGTTAAAAATTTAAATTCTAAAATTATATATTTTTATTTATATTATAGATAAATAAATTTTAAAAATTAACATAATTAGTAACACATCTTTTTATTTTTTCAATTAGTCATACTCTGGAGAATTAAAAATCAATATACTTTCAGTAAATAATAAAATAAACTATCTATTAAAACTAATATAATATGATTTTTAGAAAACCTTCATATAATAAAATTTTATATTATTAGTGAATAAAACTATTTTTTTTGCACATTTGAAAATTTAAATAATTTTATCGATATATAATTGATAATTTCATAACCAAAAATGTTACAATTTTATAATAGATATAATATTTATTATTTACTATAACGATGTTCATTTTGTATTCTGTCAATTTTTAAATGTTTATTATTTTAATGAACAATGTTCATTATTTATGATTCATATATTTATTAATTTTTTATTGTTAATTTACTAGTATAATCTTATATATATTTCTCAAGTCACTATAAAATATTTATTTTAAATGAAAATAATATTGATTTCTTATGAAAGTTAGATTTATTGTATTTGTGATGCATATTGAAATATATTTATAATTGAATTTCAATATTTATAATTGATACAGAATGTTCATCGTTTATAGGCCATAATATTTATTAATTTTTTAATAAATACTCATTATTTATAAACACCATATTCATTAATTTATTGAAATACATATATTATATATATATATATATATATATATATATAATATAAAGCATTTTACAGTTTGTAAATAAAAAATATTAAGCAAAAATTATGTTATAAATATTTATATTATGGTATAAATATTTTTTAATAAAATAAAATTAATAAATAACAAACAATTAACATTTAAATAATAAATATTCAATAATATATTTAATAAATATAAATTAATAAATATTCAGTGCTAAATTAATAAATATAAATTAAAAAAAATAGGGATGAAGTTCTGACCGACGTATTATTTGTAACCGGATGTGATCGGGTTGCATGATATAAGGCCCTGCAATTATAGGCTAAAAATAGGTAATATTGACAGATTGTTTAATGGGCTCGGTACAAAGAGTGATTTTGGAGAGAGAATTAGGAATGAGGAATGAGGGGGTTGGACATTGGGCACCCAACAATCAATGCTTTTTAAAGGACTTGGCTAAGTAGGTACAAATAGGTCCAATTTATTCTGCAGAAAAGGTCAAATGGGAAAATGAAGATGACAGCAGTCCTCCATCCTCTTTCTTTCTTTCTTTTGTCTTTCAGAAATGGGTTCTTAATAATTAATTTATTTCATGAATTACGTCTTTCAAGTTATAATAGTTGAAAACAATACAATATCTATAATCAATATAATACCCAAAGTAAACTATATTTATATAGATAAAAGGTATAAAAAGCTTTTAAATTTATTTAAAAAGTCTAATTAAGTTCTTATTTTTTTTCTCAATTAAATCCATTAACTTTTATAAAAAATTCAATAATTTTTTTTTTAGTAATTAAATTTATTAATTTTTATAAAATGTCCGGATTGGACTTCCTAGTGAGCCTTGTTGTGCCTAAGGTCATAGAAGGGGGAGGAAGATCTATCCCTCAAAGCTAAGCTAAGTCAGAGCTAAGAAAGACAGACTAGAAAGCATTCGAGAACAAAACCTCATTGGATGAGTTCTCGTCACACCGAATCCTTTTTCTATGCAATGTGACGATCGACCTCTACTATTGGGTGAGGAAAGAGACTTTTTTCCATTCCCTCCATATTTATTATATGGCACGCTTTACTAATATATAATAAAAAGTAAAGACATAGAAGCAAGCTATCATAATGGTAATAGCGTTAAAAAATGTTGTTAAGTGTAAGGGTTCCATTATCTTAAGAACGTGAATAATAACCACTCCGAATAATTTAAACTCATGCCTATATCATGTAAGGGAGAGAAAGCTACTTCTTTTTTTTTATTTAACTTACATCATAGTCCTACAACTGTAAAATCTCTTTTTAGGATTGGTCTCTTTCCATGAAGTGTACATTTTTATGATTGTATTGTAAAAATATATTGGAGGTGGTAGGATGTAATCTAATTCAACAACTTGCAATCACCCTCTACTTACAAAATGAGCATGATGAAGAAGACGAAAATGTTGTTGCCATTTCAGGTGAAGAAAGAAATTACTACTCTTCTTTGTAAATTATGATTTATAGATACTAATTGTATAAAAATAAAAATAAAAAGTGACTTTTTCTCCCTCGTGTGATATAAGTGTGACTTTAAAATATTTAGAGCGGTTATTATTTGCGTTCTCAAAATAATGAGACCCTTATACTTAATGGCATTTTGGACGTTGTTAGCATTGTGAGTTAATTGGACCTTTTATAAAAATTAATGGATTTAATTGAGCCAAAAAAATAGGATAAAAACATAATTGGACTTTTTATAAAGGGTAATGAATTTAATGTTTAATTGGACTTTTCTAATAAGTTGAAACACATTTTTACACCTTTTGCCATTTAAATAACTACAGGATAATAACTTGCCACCAAAATATAATTATATACTAAAAAATGCAAGCTTAAAATTTTTATCTTTTATATAAAAATATCTGTTAAGAATATATGTCCATAAATAAATTACCCGAGTCAAAAAAGAAAAAACAGAAAGAAAGAAAGAAAGAAAAAATTAACTAGAAAATTAATTCGGTGATAAATTTTGAAGTGGGCAGCCTGGCAATTAATAATAACTTACAGCTTGTTTCCATTAAAAATGCCATGTTCACATATCATTAGACTTATGAGGCAAACGCTTCTTGTATTATTAATAGTGCTTATTTCCCATTAATGTGTGATTAAATCAAACTAACCTTTCAAGGTAAGTATTATTAATTCTATAAGATTCATGTGTGCACCAAATTAAAGCACGTCTCACTATTATATTATTTTAGAATCCTTTTGAATATTGCACCCACTATAATTAAATAACGAATATTACCATAGCATTTGCAAGTTGCAATTTATAAAAATAAAATCATGTTTAAAACTCTAACGGTCACATTTTTCATGGCTAAAATTAATTTTTTACGGACTAAGTAAGAGTTAATTATTTCAATATATATATATATAATAAAAGTAACAAGTTTTTTTAATTATAAATGAAATGAGAAAATTCATACTTATTTAAATAAGTTGAAATATACACAATTAGGTATTCTAAGCATGTAATACTGGTTTTAATCTCAAACATATCAGCTTTAATTTAAAATAAAAATATTATTTAGTTTGAATACATATCTTTTAAAATCTTTAGAAAAAGAAAAAAGAAAAAGAATAACCAGTGATTTGAACAAGCAAGATCTTCTTTACGACTTTTTATTTTTGGGATCAAGGAAGTATGACCCTTTATTTCTATAAAAAAGAATTATATATTAAGCAATGTCCATAAACATATTATGAAATCATCTGGAAATGCATGCATATGCCATCAAGGGCAGTTCAACAAACTTTAATTTAATTAAAAAAAATAAAGCAACTTATATTATTTCATCATTATTTTCTTTGCCATATAATTAGGACTAAATGAAATGTTATTATATAACCACTAATATAAATATTCATCATGCTAATATATCGACAGGGTTTTCTATACATGTATCCACAAATATTAACATAATTGTTAAAAGAAAAAAAGGATGAAGATTTCATCATATTATAGAGTTTATTCTTTTATTTTATTAATGTGAATAAGCATAAATAAAAGTACGGATTCAAAAGAATAATTAATCCTATGGTGGTACATAAAAAAATATATGGGCTAATGTTTTATATAATAAAGAACAATCGTTTTCTATATTCATTATAAAAATAAAAAAATTATTTAGAGTGAAAAGAAAATTTCAATTTAAAGTTTTATTTTTAAAAGTAAATATTTTAACCATTTAAAAGAAGTTTTATATATATATATATATATATATATATATATAATGTTTATTATTTATTTATTTAATTATTGAACACAATTTAATATGGTGGGCAAATATTAAATATATTTTACATATACATATTTGATATCTCAATACCAGATACTTCTATAAATCGACTATTTCACATGGGCTATTCCATATTATTGAAGGACTTTAGAATTTTTTTATTCATATAATAATTCATAAGGTTTGTTAGGCATATATTTAATTTCATATGATAAATGCAAAAGAAAATACTGGTAATATATATATATATATATATATATATATATATATATATATATATATATATATATATAATATGTAGTGGGGTCGTGGGGCCACGTAGCTTATTAAAATGTTGATATTTATGCGGTCTCATTATTGCAATAGAATGGATGTCATACACGTAGTCATGTTATGTAGGGTTTCCACGTTGCTGCTAAGCAAAGTAAACAGAACAAAATAATAATAATTTGTATTCTTTATCAATTAAGTGTCCTTTTGTTTATTTTGTTATAAATTGTTCTTCGATAATTTATTAATGAGAATACATTGTAGTTATTGAAAATAATAATTACAAGTAGCCCTTCTATATTTCGTGAGGTGGGTTTGAGTTCTTCATCATTTGATGATTGTTATATACGTTTAAAAAGTTATTTTTGAATTATTGTTCTTAATTATGTGATTTATGGTTAATTATATGCTAGCATGATCAAGTTATAATTGAGAAAAAAATTAATTTTATAAATGCCAATGGTCTTTTTTATTGTAAAAAAAACTCAATTAATCGTGATTTAAATTATAAAAAATAATCATATGTTTGTATTTGATATAAAAGTAGAAATTCATTGATATGTGAGACAGTTAATATATACTAATTATAAGTATTTATTTAATAAATAATATAATTAAATAGATTAGCTTAAGAGTGAGCATGGAAGTATAAGTGATGACTTTGCTTTAGATACACAACTCCTGTATGTGTATTTGTCTTTCTACAAAAGAAAAGTGTAAAAAAGTTTGGTGAAATGTATAATAGTTGAAATTATGAATGAAGGAAGGTGAAAGTAGTTCTATCAATGGACCCTTACACATCCATCATGTTTCAAATACATTGACTGACATTTTAAAGTAATAAAAATAATCTCTCTCTCTCTTGACGGTGCTCTTCTCTGATCTACAACCACTCACCGCCATTTCCACGGGCGGACCTACGCAGACACCGGTGGGGCTGAAGTCATCATTTAGCAATTTTATCAAACATAAGTTCGAGTCACCCTTTTATTAAAACTAGTTCTTTTATCACGTGCGAAAAGTCAATATTAATTATTTAATTTGTTGTTAATTAAGAAATAAATAATATTATTATTTTAAAATTTATTATTATAAATATTTTTATATTAAAATAATAATAATAATACTTTTATTATTAATATTATTACAATATTTATCTTTTCATATTAGTTACAAATGAATTTTACTCGTTATTATTAATATAGTTAAAATAAAATAATTATTAAATTTAATTTTAAAATCAGTACTATTAATATTAAAAGATTTATTACATTATTATTATTATTAGTATTATTATTAAGAAAGATAAAAATTAAACTATAAAATTTCTCAAATTTTGTTTCTGATAATCCATTAAATAAGTCAATATAGTATTATTGTCAGATATGTATTTAATTAATATAAGAAAACTATTATTTAATTTAGAAAAATAGTATATTATCGAAATAATTTAAATATATTGTAGGAAAATCCTTGCACGTGGTATATGTGAAAATGTGAAATTAACAACTCAAGTAGAGTTGCATAGAGCATCGGCTAAATCCAATAAATTAATATGCTGTTGGCCGGATTTTATGGCTAATGGAACTTTCAAGGGACTGCTCTTCCTACTTCCAAATTAGCATTGCCAAGAAAATGTCAACACGCGCATAGCCATTATCAACAACTCATTGCCTTCAAGCTTGGAGTTGGTCTTAAATTCAACACATCAATCAAATACAAAATAAACAGTTAATATTTAGGTATATGTTGCACAATTATTATTATTATTATTATTATTATTATTATTATTATTACTATTATTTTTAAATTTTTTAAATTTTTTAAATTTTATTAGTACAATAATACAAAAATTATTTTTAAAATATTTATTTATTAGTTCTAATATTATATAAACTAATATTATCAAAATATAATTTGATATTATTATTTTTAGAATTAAAAATTATTATATAATTCAAAGTTAATGTATTAGTGAATATAATATTTATAAATATTATTTTCTATAATTAAAATTTTTATCTAATTAGAAAACTAATTTATTAGTTAATATAATATTAAATATAATGAATATGCTATTTTTCAGAATAATTATTATCTAATTAGAAAACTAATTTATTATTAATATATTATTTCTTAGAATTAGAATGAGTGTTTAATTAAGGATGTAATTTATTAACTAATAAATTAATAGAAAAATTATGAAATTACACATAAACTTAAATTTCATGCATCAAAATAAAAATTCTATGTGTAAAAAATTAAGTATAAGTATCAAAAAAATTTAGATTTCAAAAATTAATATATATATATATATATATATATATATATATATATATAGAGAGAGAGAGAGAGAGAGAGATTGCATTATATTATGATAAAATCTTGAATTCTAAGAACCTAAGTTCCAACTTCGTGCATATTAGTCTTTTAAACATAAAATTATAGAAAATGGGATATTTTCCAATTATGTATTTAAATGGTTAATATTCACATTTGATAATTAAGTTGTACATACACTAGAATTGTAATGAGAGGTTAGTGCTATGTTTGGTTGAAATTTTATAGAATTAAATTGTTATATGATTTTCAAATTATCTACACTAAAATTGTAATGAGAAGCTTAAACGCTATATTTAGTTTAAGTCCGTTATAGATTTTAACCAAATACGATCTATATTTATTTTGAGAATTCCCATTTTAAGAAACCTACCATATTGTCAGTTAATTAGTTACTAACTTTGCTTTATATAGTGGTATTGAAAATGGATTTTCTGGGCTATTCTGAGAAGGTGGTATATTATCATTTGATGAGTGATATTTATAAAAAAAGTTTTAACATTATAATTATACGTCATTTTTTTATTACAAGTACTTTTTATTTATCTAACAGTTTAGATGCAAGATTTTATTTGTAAAAAAAAAAAACACATACGAACGAGGTTTAATTATAAAAATATTATCAAATCTATCACGTTATTTTCAACATTGATTTCGATATTAGCATATAGTGAAATTATAAACTAAATTAATTGATATAAAGTGAATTTAGGTCATAACAAAAAAAGAGGATGGATTAATTCAACAATCCCATTATTAAAATGATATCATTTAAATATATAAAATTAATAAGAGTCTAGCATTAAAAAGAAAAATATTATATGCTTACATGAAAATGTAAGTGCTCAACTCACAATTATATTGAAAATGAGTTCATATCCTATATTGTTTAGTATTTTCATTTTTCTAATTGAAACTTGAAATCTGTTAGACGTTAATTAGCAAGAATTATATCATCAGAGTCTAACTCAATCAGGACCATCCAAAATAAGTTAGCTCAAACAAAATGACTGGAAAAATTCTTCAGTATTTCTTTCTTTCTTTCTTCTTCTTCTTCTTCTTCTTCTTCTTCTTCTTCTTCTTCTTCTTTTCTTCTCCCTCTTTCAGCTTTTTAAAATTTATATTTTCTATTCATAATTGAGAGAGTATAACGGTTCTCTTTTCTTATGATTTGGAGTGCTAAACAATTTTTAGCTACTTAATCTATTATTATTTTTCTAAGTAATAAATTAATATTTATTTTTTGCTACTTAATCCAAATTATTTAGTAAAAATAAAGTTTAAATAGACTTCTAAATTTTAAGATTGGAGTCAAATAGGCCATTTTGATATTTTTAGATTGTTTTAACTCAAAACTTACTTCTTTTTTTAGTTCAATTTAGCATTTTCTCACGAGAGTGAACTTAATAAAAAAAAATAAAAACTAATTTTCAAATTAAATTTAATAAATAAGTAATTAGCTACTAATAATAATATTAATATTTATAATTCTTAATAAATATTAACTATCTTTTATTTTATTTTAATTTTTTATTTATTTTTAAAATAGAGTAACTCTCACTATCTCATGTAGCGTAAATTGAATTAAAATATCATAGCTTTGAGTTCAAATGATCTAAAAAGTCAAAAGAGGCTATTTATTTCACAAAACTTTTTCAAAAAATATCCTAAAATCAATAAAATGTATCATTTTTATCTGTGTAAATTTTTTTGAGAAAAAGATTTAAAACTTTTTTAAAAAATATAGTGTGGTTGTTTTTTGGTTATTTAAAAAAAAACAACAAAAATTTTATTTTTGAAGAAAAGATTAAAAACTGTATTTTTGATATTTTCATATAGTAAAAATGTAGAAAAGAATTTATACAGTATTTTTACTAAAAAAAATAGAAAAAATATAGATATCTTTATTATTTATTTCAAATTTAAGATCCTATTTATTATAACCCTAACCTTTCAGCTACAAATCATTATGTATTTGCATCTTCTTTTATTTCACTATAGCACACATATAACAAGAGCAACTCCTTTTTGCTGTGGGAGTGAAAGAAAAATGACAATTATTGGAACCCTGCCTATTATCTTTTTAAGATATATACCGATATTATATTTTTTAAAATATGATTTCATGTTTGAAAAATCTCCATTTCTTACATTTAAATATAAAAAAAGGCGCCGGCCGGATTTGTATTTTCTATAACCTAAACCCAATGCAACCCAAGGATAATTTTCGTTCTTTTACTGCAATTACCAATTAATTAAGGATCAAAATGCAACATTTTGAAAGAAAACCTTATTTAATAAATCAACAGAGAAAGGTTTAAAAAATAAATAAAAAAAAAAAGCCGAAGGAAAAGGTTTTGACTTAGGGAGAAGTTAGTCAACTTTACCTCGGAACATCCTCAATAAGTGGGACCCAGCCACCTGACCGGCCCACCTTTGCTGTTAGGCCAGCCCATAGCAACCCTAAGATGTCCAGTTGTCAGCTTATGAGAAGAGGGATGCATTGAACTGCAATAGAACCGCATCTATTGTATATTGTCCTATCTAAGCAACAAGTAACAGAAGAACAGGGAATTTCATTTTTTTTTTCTTTTTTTAAAAAAGAGAAAAAAAAAAAGGAAAGAAAGAAAAAGACATGCTCAATCGCACGTGACAGCTTCCGCTTTCGCGCGCTGATAGAAGGTGGACCCCACAGCTGCCCGGTTGAGTTGATGAAATGATTGGGGTTACAGACAGCAATTTCTTTCGTTACTTTTGCTAATTCAACCAAAAACGCGTCCGTATCGTTTTTCCTGACAGATTTGCCCTTGATTATTTTATCATTGAAAACTAAATAATTATTTTTACTTGTATTGTCTAGGGCTGAGCATAGATCTCGGTGATTCCCGTCTGAATCGAATAATCATACCAAAAAATATCAGAACCGAGATAATCAGAATTTTTTATAACTGAATTGAACTGATCTAAATTTTTTTCTATTGCGGTATGGTACTGGTCCTTTAGTAAAAACCGTACCGTAACTGTACCAGAACCGATCTGTCTTGTACTGATCCGGACCAAACCGTAAAACTGAATGTTTTACATATATTTATTAATAATTATTTATATTATATAAATAATACCTATTAAAAATAACTATAATATTATAAAATACTTTATACTCTATAAAAAATTATTTTATATTTATCATTTTATATAATTCAAGCAAGTGTTATCAAAATAAAAAAATACTACATATTAAAAATAACTATAATATCATAATGTATTTTATACTCTATTAAAAAAATATAAGTTATATATTAATATATCATATAGTATACTGATACTAATATACATACTCTAACACTAAATTTATAATTTACTATCTACTAACTTAACCCTAATATCTTTTCTTACCACATACTACAAGCATACACCTAAAAATTTGAACACACCGTCTTCCTCTTTAGAATACACCGCCACACCTTCCATTTTGCAATTCAGAAAGATAAAATCCCTAAGGCAAATTTTTGAATAGAAAATCAAAAAGAAGAAGGAAGAAATTCGCTCGCGCAGACATCTTCCTCTTTAGAACACACCGCCACACCTCTCAATTCTCAATTCAGAAAAATAAAATCCCTAAAGCAAATTTCTAGACAGAAAATCAAAAGGAAGAAGGAAGAAATTGGCTCGCCTAGACGTTTTCCTCTTTAACGCCACGCATTATTGGCTCATAAAAATACAGAAGCAAGAATTGGCTCGCGTAGACGTCTTCCTCTTTATTGCTCTCTCTTTCCATAATTGTGCCGTCGTTGTTCAGTCCTGAATATTTTTCTTTTCTTTTTTTTATTTTTTCTTTTTATTTTTGATGGGTAGATTGTTGGCTGCAACTGTGAAAAATATTTTATTTTAATGATTACCATTTGCAAAATATTTTTATGTTAGCAGTAACATATATTTTAATAGTTTATATTTGAACATTGAATGAATTGTTATACTTGCAAGTGACTGAATTACAAAATAGGTTGTTAAGAATGTGATTGCAATTTTAATTCATATTTTCATGCTACTTTCTTTAGGTTGGTAATCATATTTTCTCTAAATGTGTTTGATTAAAGATGAGATTAAAGTTGTGTTTTTTTTAAAAAAATTTTAGAACCGAAAATAACACCGAATCGAACTGTATTTAACCGTAAAAATTGGTACAATACGGTACGGATCTTTTTATATTTGGTACGATACTGGTACCTTCAATTTTAAAAGAACCAAGGTTTGGTATTGTATTGGTGATTTATAGATAACTGAATTGGACAGATCCGTACTCAGCCCTAGTATTGTCTGTGAATTTTACTAATTAAATTCATTATTATTATATTTATTATTTATATTTATATATTATAATTAGTTTTTAATTTGAAAAATTTAATATTAAATTATAATTTTATCTAAGTTAAATTTTTATTACTCATATAATTAACAATCTAATAATAATTATAATAATAATAATTATTCAAATAATAAAAATATTATTATTTAATTTAAAAAAATCATTGATGTAAATTATAAAATAAAAATAACAAAAATATATAGCCTTTTAATAGCTCTTAAAATATTTATTTTCACCATAATAATAAATTTGCATTAGGTATTTTAATTAAAAATTAGTATTAAATAGTTTATTGTATTTTAATTAGAATTAGTATGAAATAAATATGAGACTAATGTAAATCAATTAAATTATTATTATTATTACATCTTTTTATTTTAGCATGCTTTAAAGACATTATATATGAAATCACAACTCAATTTTAATTCAAATTATTCTTATAAAATATTATAATTTATTTATTGTATTTCTAGAATTAGACTTAATTATAATAAATAGTTAAAAATTATAATAGAGCTAGAATTTTAGAAATAAACTTATACTTAATAAATTAATAATATTGAATTAAATTAATAAAAAATAAAATTATTGTAATTAATTAAAAAAATAAGATCATCAATAGGTCTATTCACTTTTCGCACCTTTATATATGTTATGATATATAAAAATATAAACTTCAAATATGAGATTTTAAACCTAAAATAATAAAAATAATATTTATATAATCTTATAAAAGAAATGGTAGTTAGAGTTTCATTTAATGCAAAATTACTCATTTAACAACTAAATAAAATGCAGCTTCATGAATGTGGATCATTTTATCCGGGTAAATTTCACAGATGGTCCCTCACTTATATGAAATGTATCACCAAAATTTTTCAAGTTCCATTTGTAACAGAAAACTCTCCAAATTAATGTTGGCCTAATAGTAAATTCCTCGACGTCAGCTTTTGTTCAAGTTGTTAACCGAATACTAAATTGGCAGCTCACGTATAAAAAAAAGAAGAAAAGAAAGAAAGCTAAGAAATTTTTTTCCATATCAGCAAGACACTTAAGCTTACATTTCCTTTCTTTATTAAGCTCACATTTTTGTCCTTTTAACCATCACTTTACTCTTTCTTCACTATTTTCTATTATCTAACCCTATAAACTTTATATTTTCTCCCTGTGTTTGTAAATGGAAAACAACGATGAAGAACAACAAAGCTATAAGATTGATTTTGAGCCCTACGGTGAATACTTTCACGGTGACTATTTCAAAGAGAATGTCTATGTGGATTCACAACTAAAGTGTGGGTTTCATGGTCTGAGAGAAACCCAGGCAGAAGGTATCTCAAATATGCTAGTGGGAGCTGCAAATATTTTTATTGGTTTGATGAGAGGTTCAGTGAGCATATATACAACTTGCTTCGAACATTGAAGAAACATGAGAAAAAAATTGAGTTGGAAGGTTTTTAATTTGAACGATGATGTTGAAAGAGCTAGTATAAGGGATTTCTTGGCTATGTAGAATGAAATCAAATTGTTGAAGGAAGAGATGAAGAAGATTGACGAATATGAAAAGCAAGTGAATGCACTGAAGCAAAGGAATGAGCTATTGCAGACTACTTTGGTCGTGGTTGTTGCTATTTTTGTTGCGCTTAGTGCACTAAGCTTTATATAGTTTTATTAGGTTTTTTCTGGGGGTGCTTAAAGCTGTGAGTTTATATCACCAAAGTCCCCATACCTTTTAATTATGTAATGCCACTATCCCTATTAATGAAAATTTCATCAAGATTTATTATGAAAAAAAAATACTTTTGGACCAAATATTGTGCCTAAAATAATATAGGAAATGAAAAAAACTATAGAACAGAACCTGCTCACACAAAGAATACTTCAAAGAAAGTCTGTTACTAATAATTTATAATTGAAACAATCAACTGAAATGTCCATGTTTCAATTGTAAAACACAAAATACCATTCTTCCAATAAAATGTGATCTTATTCCTCTAACATTGCCAAAAGAGATAGTAGTTAATGTGTATTATTTGCTACCTATTTTTTGGTTCATAGACAATCTTACAAAATACAAAATAATGCCTATCATGTACAACTTTAAAATTGTCAAAAAAATAACTATGAAGATTCAATTCTTGGTCTTCTTTATGTGTTGCATGAATCTGGATGGCACCTCTATTCCTTGAGCTTTTTTCCTCTTCATCCTTTTTACTTGATCTTAAACAGGTTGGATTATTTCAAGAGCAGGAGATCTGTCATTAGGAACTTGAGAGGATGTGCTCTTTTAATTACTAGAGAGTTCCATAGCTTCAGTATGGATAGTATATGCATAGTCTATCCTACTAGGGCCCTAAATCAAAAATGTTATTCTCAATTAAGTCTAGATAATAATAAAAAAGCTAGAAAGTGTTAAAAAATATGAGATAAAATAACACTTACAAAGATTCCATCGATTGAACTAATGGTACTTCCTTGTGTTGCATCAAATTGAGGACGAAAATCATTGTTGGTCATAGGAACATCAAATAGAGTTGTCGGTATTGCCTCAGCCTTGGCAGAATATTGTCCTCCAGTAAAGTCTATCTCAGCATATACACTAGTGCCCTCCTAGTTAACATTGTAAAAAACATAATAAATTTGACATTATATATAAAATGACAAAAAAACACATAATTCGATGAAGCTTGTGTCCCCTAATATTCATTGTGGGGTAAGTCTTCCCATGGTATCTTTTATTATCTCCCAATTTTCCACTTACATTACATTTCATAAAAATGACACATTTCCTTGGTAACTTTCCTTATGTTCTATTCTTCTTTGCTTTCTATTTTATTTCATCAACTTTCTTTCTTCTCGCCTTTGCTTTTCTGCATTTCTTCTTCTTTATAGGTGTTGGCAGAAGAATAATGCCAGGTGGTATAGGATGTGGCTCCCATAACTCAAGACCATTTAAAGGGTGTATCACATGGCTATAAATCTTCTGGTATGTTTTTATTTTATAGAAATCATCCACATAATTCTCAAGTTGTTCATTATTCTTAAATATGCATGCACAAGCATCCACACAATGAATACCTATTAGTTCCCACTTTCTAAAAGTGTAAGTCTTCCCTACCATATCAACTACAAACTGTCCATCAGCTCCAATAACTTGCACTTTTGGTCTACTAGAAAATGTGGCTGTATAATCAGAATTTTCCCTCTTAATCTTCTCAAGCTTCTTCTGAATCTTATGACACAACAACCTTTTCATTTTTCTCTCAAACACTTACTTTTTTTGTATCCTTTTTATTAATTGGGTCCTAGTCATCTTGAATATTGTAATTAGTGGCCTACTCCTTGCAGTAGTCCTTAAAAACACCCTACTCTAATGTTCTAGTGATCTTTCATCTATCCATGCTTTAGTTGCCTCACTCTTTTTCTCGATTTCTTCTAACCAATACTTGAGCTTTTGTTCATATGAGGCTCTATCAACATTCTTCAAAAACTTTCTCGAATCCATGTCACTGAACTTACTCTTGAAATTTACCTTAATGTGTCTCAAACATAGTCTGTGTTCAGAATTAGAAAAGTGTTTCTAAACAGCTTTGACAATACCGTGCATACATAAAAAATGGAAATAAAAGATCTTTAGATATTTAAGAAACAACCATAAACATCTTGCAGATTACTACTCACCTTTTGTCTATCACTCATGAAGATCCATTGGTATGAGTTGTATATCTGTAGATCCTCCTTTATAAGCTCAATGAACCATTTCCAATTTGCATTACTCTCTACTTTCATCAAAGCAAATGCAAAAGGAAACATGCAGTCATTAAGATCAATTCCTCTATAAGTTTCTTTTGAGAAGCATCCATCTAAACAAACTAATGGCCTACATCCTTCTTTGAAACCTTTTTTCAATCTACTAGACATACATACATTCCTTTAAACTTCTCCTTTGGTTCTTTGAACTCCACAATTTTACGAGGGTTAGTCTTCATCAGTTCGTGCTTATAATCATACAATTTTGAAAACTGTAAGTCCTCATCACCATTTACTTTCTTAAGTGCATAATCCCTTACCCTCCAAGCCTTCATCCTATCTATGGTCAGTTTTATATCTTTCTTGACTCTTGTTATAAAAGCTTGTAAATCCCATGCAAAGTCAATACTAAATTCATCCAAGTATTTCTCTGCTAGATACTTGGAAGTTACATGAAAGTTTGAATGTATTTTGCAATAACTGTGTTACAAGTTCATTAACTTCACTTGAAAGATTTTGTCATCATTATCATTAGGCCTGAATTTGCTAGCATAAAACTAGAATTCACATTTTCTATAACATATAGTCTTCACTATTCTTTTATCATTTTTTAAAAATACAGTTGATATCTATGCTTGATACCCCACTACTTGCAGGCCTCTTTAATTCTTCCTTATCCTTAAACAACATTCTAACTTCAAACTTAGTATATTCCATGTTTTTTTCTGTATTGAATTTAGAAAACTTCAACTTCTTCTTTTTACTACCCTCCTCTTCATCCTCAGCCTCAGATGCACTCACATCTTTATCTGAATCATGCTTATAGTATGATGATCCTTCATTTAAGTCAAATTTTAATATTGCATCAACCCCACTAGCTTTAACCTACTTTCCATTACCTTTGGGCTTGCTCCTTATGTTAACTCTTGCATGCTCACCTTCAATAATACCTCCACCATCATTTAACTGGCCAGTCTCCCTAAAAACAGCTTGTAGATCTTCATCTCCATCAATAATATCATAGTCTGAATCCACTATGACATCTTCACCCTGATTACTAACAGTAGTAAGTGTAGCTTCAGGTTGTTATTCTTGTTGTGCCACGTACCCTGTAATATTGTCATTATTCTGCAAACTCTCTGCATCAATCTTTGCTTCTACAATCTCATGCTCATCCTCATTCCAATCACTCACATACTCACTGCCACTCTTATCCACTTCTTCATTCTCTACAGTTACACTTCCACCTTATTTAATATATAAAGGTTTCTGCCCTCCACCAAAACTCACAATCCCTTCAAATGCACTTTCTGTAGCTTCACATGTATCAGAGGTTTTGTTCACCATATCCTCTTTCTCAATTTCCTCAATAACTGCACTACTCTTTGTTTGAGGATATACTGCATACAACAACTCTTCTTCACTCAAATGTTTCACATAAACATCAATCTCTCCCCCACCTTCACTTATTGCCAATAGAGCTATTTTAAATACACATACATCATTTTTTAAAGTCTTTAGGTCTGCCTTAAAGTCACTACCAGGAAGCTTCTAGTAGTATATTATATTAGCAACATGTCCTAATGATTTCACCCACAAATCTATCCTAACCAATGATAATATATCAGTGTCAAAATCCTTATAATCAACATCCCCATCATGATAACCCCATTCCCCAAAATGACCACCCTGATGAAGGCTATTATGGTAGTTTTACAATGCAAGCCACCTATTACAAATATCCATTTCAATATTGTTTACCTTATCAATTCACACCAACAAACAAAAATTTAGCAATAATTATTGTACTATTCAAAACTCTATTTTTATTACTTTATTCAACTAAAAGCAGTAATTCGATATGTGGAACTACATACTTTAAATACATGTTTTATTAAGATTCCATATGCTATATGTAAAAAGTTAGGGATTTAAAAATTTACTTATCCAACTAAAAAATAAGGTTTTTACTCAATCTTCAATAAAGTTAGAGTTTTAAGAATTAGCATATCTGGCTCTCTTGGTGTCACCATCCTCAAATGGTGGACCTGCAAGATAGGTCGCTTTTTTCAGTAAACTCCTTTACCAACCCCACTAACAAGCTTTGAAAATTATTTCTCCTTTTCCAAACAAAGATGTCGAGCGACAATATTAAGCTCCCACCATAACTGATAAACATATACCAACATTTCTCCAAACCTTCTATTTGATTGCTTCAGTAACACCATACAATGTTTGCAAGTGATTTTAGGGATTTTTCCTTTGATTGAACTTAGGAAGAAGAGAGAAAAAGTTTTGGAAGACAAAAGAGAGAGAAAATAATGATGTTGGGTGGACAACGGTTGTATGTCTCTTATTGATGTGTTGTTTCATTATGACATGTCTTTTTCTTTAAAACTCCTTAAGCTCATGAGCTGCCAAGTTAGCATTCCGTTAACAATTTGAATGGAAGCTGACGTCGGGAAGTTTATTGTTGATCCAACATTAATTAAGAGGGTTTTCTGTTATAAATTGAACTTGAGGAATTTTGGTAATATAACTTGCATAAGTCAGGAACTATCTATGCAATTTACCCTATTTTATCCATGCATAAAGTTTCATCGTATAAAACAACTTAAAAAAATCTTTAAAGTCATCCTACCTATGGGCATTTCTTTTCATATAAAAAAGCTTTTCTTTACGGGCGTGAACAATTTTTTCTAGATGGAGAGATCTTGTTTCACAAGTGAAAACACAAGTCTTGAAGTCTTCTATAATAAACTACATTCACAGATACAAAAAAACTTTCGCGGTCATGAATGTTAGAATTTATGAGTAGAAAAAAATCTTTTATGAGCCTGAATGTCGAAATTACGAGTGAATATAAAAGCTATAGAGTCTTCTACTATTTTCTTACTTAAATATTATCTTTGACTTCTGAATGATAGTATATAGCTTCACGGGCATGAATCATTATTTCGACTTTGGATATATTTTATTTTATTTTTTTCAAATTTTGAGAGTAAATGCTTTAATCTTTTCATGTGAACTCCTAAAAGTAAATAATTAATTAATTTTAATTGATTATTTATAACCATAAAAGAAGTTTGGAATCTTCAAAGTTCAACATAGTTGGTTTTTTTTAAGCTTTTGTCTTTATTATTATGCTAAAGCTATTATTTACACATCTTAATTACATTTTAGAAAAGTTTTAGTTGGATTTAAAAATTTTGTGCAGGCGTCGAAACTCATTTAGTGTCTTATTATTCAGATTTATTCTTTTGATCATTCTCGATTTATGAAAAATAAGAATAGTAATAAAAATTTTGATATAATTTTGAATAAGGTTAGGTAAAATATATATTTTTAAAAACTTTGATTTCGTGGGTTGAATTTTAATCGAGCCTATAAAAGAAATCTAAAATTAAAAAAATATTTATTCAATTAATATTCTAAACCTATATGCATATAGATTTTAATAAATTAACTATAGAAAAGGACCTCTTATTTTTGAAAAAGAAAAAGAATGAGACTTTTTTAAATGACTTAAACTTTTTTTAATAAAAAACCATTTTCTACTTACTAATATCTTAAAAAGATCAATTATAGAAAAAATCTAAAATTAGTTTCTAAAAGATATTCTTCACGAAATAAACATAATCTAAATGATTCATTATATTCAACAGCTATTAATTTATTACACGATTTCTTTTTTAGACTTATATTAATAAAGGAAAATAAAAAAAATTGTTAACTAAAAGAAAAATTCACAAATATCTTATCAATATATTTCGCTTAAAGCAAATAACCACATTATTGTCTATACAATATTCAAATAATTCCACATTTTTCTTTCATTTTATGCTATTAATACATAATGTAACAAAAATAATCCCTTTTTTATTTCAAGACAATATAAACTTGCTTTTAGATCTTTCTTTTAGGGAAATGTGTGCATCTAAAATTTTACATTGTTTAAATAGAAATATCAAATGAAAAAAAAAAAATCCATGTGATATTTAATACATCTATTTTCCAAATTACAAATACCTCAATTCAATGTCAACCTTTCAACATTCATCTTGGCATATAGACAATCATATTTTCAAGAAATCAAATTGAATTTAGTTAACAATAGGTAAGGGTACATAGCCATAATAACCATGGAGTTATTTAGACTATAAATCAACAACATAGCACATAACTCATAAATTAAAAGGAGAAAAAGAAGAAGAAGAAAAAGAAAAAGATAACACTTGTCTACTAGTGAAGTTTAAAATTCCCTCCTGCAATATTCAAGGAATGATAGTCTATTAGTCATAATCATAGCTGAATAATTTTGTAACTAACTTGGATTATTTGTTTCATTTGCTGGCTTTATTACATTGATTAACTTCTACTACTATTTTATTTTTATGTTGTTATTAAGGTTATGTGATCAAATGTTTTACCTATTTGCCTTTTGAATAAAACATCATGAAAGGGATGGGTCTCTATGTTTTGCTAATATAAAGCATTATTATAAACTAAAAATCATTTCTTAGTAAAAGTTTATGATATTTCTTCTAAATAGCCCTTTGTTAATTTCTTATATTATAAAATAGGAATTAAAACACTTTACTACCATCTCATAAGATTTAAGACAGAAATCCAATTAATTGACTACTATTTTTGGTAGATAAATGTCCATAAAACTTTGGGCCCTAATGCTTCATCCTCTTTTTTGAGTTGTGTGTTCAACTACTTTGTAATGTATTTACACTATGCTATAAATAATAATTTGATGACCTTTAATATATTTAAATACTATCTTGACAAAGGAAAAGAAAGCTTTTGCTAAATAATAGCTTTTATGTCATTTTCTTTAAAGGGCCAACTATAAGACTAATTATAAACTTTCACCAAAATCTCAATTTTATCAATTAAATACAAAATTATTAGGTTTGTTTCGGTTAAGTTTAATTGTAAATAAATTCTGCATTTGATATATGTTTTCAAATCAAGTATATAATTTTTAATTTCTTAATTTTAATAATGTATCTTGATATTAATTTTAATCTCCAATTAAATTCCTAGTACCAATTTATTGATGTGGCCGTATTTCCAACAATGATGTAGCATAACTCCAACAATCACAAAAAAAAAAAAGAAAAAAAAATTGAATCGGCATTAGAATTGTTGACTCATATTAAGTAAACAAATGGATAATTCAATAATATAGCATCTCTAACATCTTACTCATTTTCATTAGAATTCAGAAAAAGACTTAACAATTATACTTCTTATCCATATGTCTAATTCTTTTTTTCCTTATATTTATTGCAATGATCAAAAGCATTTTATTTCATAAATTTCTAGTGTTTCAAATAAAATTATTATAAAAATATTTAACAATTCTAATGCTTATTCAACAACCTTTTTCTTTTTATCACTAGAATTGTAATAATTCCAATAAAATATTAGATGATAATTTCACCATAAACTAAAAGTTAAGAATTAATATTAAAATACATTGCTACTTTTTTGTGAAATTGCTAGATTTTATTTAAAAAATATGTTATAAATTTGAGAATAAACATGAAATACATAATTTAATTAGCAATTAAATTTTTTAAAAACTATATTTACATAACTAATAAAATAGGGATTTTAACTATATTGACCAATTAAATAATAGTTGTATCTTTATTTTCCAAGAAAGTCAAGTTAAATTATAGGTGTTAAATGAATCATCATGAAATTTAGAATGGAAGACACTCTTATTAGCATTTGAAACAACGACATGAAATAAGAGAAAAGTGTTAAGTTGCCAATTATTTTTAACTATTTCTATAAGTATTGAAGCTATGAAAATTATTATTATATTCATGGGCTTATATATGTAGAATTGTATCATTTGGTGAATGGAAAAGCTTGGCAGTATCAATAAGTTTATGAATTTAAAACTTGGCATTTCAATGTTATTTTAAGATTTTTTTGGAATTAGAAAAAGACAATGTCAACATTGAAGAAGGGCAATTTAAGAATTACACATTCTCCACATCAAGGTTATTTTGGTCATTTTGAAATCCTTTCCTGCTGTATGCAATTTTTAACCTAACCATAGCATATGGCAAATTCTCTCTCTCTCTCCCATCTCTTATATTACCAACGTCTCTCATTATTATCCACTTCTATTCCATATGATATTCAAAATAAAATTACAAGTTAGGTCCCTTAAACTAGACAACATTTGCAGTCTGGTCCCTGGAAAGAAGAAGTTTTGCCACTTCATTACATTTGTCTTCTTTTCTCAACCAGAGAAGTCTAACTCAAGACACACCTATTTCCCCGTCGAGTCCTCCACAATTTTTCAAGCTTATTATTATTATTAAGCTCTTACATAAAAATCTCTCCCTCAAAATTCGGGTCTTCTTTTTGTCCAAAATCATCCATTTTTCTTCAAAGATTTTCTCTTTCTCTAGATTGACAAAGAATCTAAAATTTCATCATCAGCTTTCTCTCTCCCTCTGTGTATAGGCATTACCCAGAAATTTTTTTTTTCTGGGTTTTACTTTTCATTTTGTTTCTTGTACCTTTCTAACATAACTTTTCCTTTTCTGGGTCTTTCTTCTAGTGTTGTTTCATTGTTTATTTATTTATAAGTTTGAAGAGCCCACTTGAAAAGGTAAAAGCTTTATTGTGAATTATTGATTTTTTGTGTTCTTTTTTTTCTAGGATATGTTCCTAAGCATGTAACTGTCTTTTAAATGAATGGCGTTAAAGGGTATTTCTAGTTAGTTCCAAATGTAAATTTTGTTTCTCTTTTGGTTTTTTCATAAATCTTGTTTAAGAGTCTTGTTTTGTCAAATACTTAATTACCCATTTGAGGTTTAATTCAATTCCAAGCTTTTAAGCTGCAAAAAATTGACCCTTTCACATGTTTCCAATTCCAAGCCTGTTGCCTTCTCTTTTTTGACAACAAAAAGAAAGAGTCTTTCTTTTTTATTTCCCATTCTCTCTTTATCTTCATCTCTTGATCTATCACAAGAGAACTACAAAACAAAAAAGAATCCTAGATATGTATAAAACACATACCAAAAGAGAAGTGTCTTTAGATTTTCAGCCTCAAATTCCAATTTTGAGGCCAAGCATCCATTCAAGAAGGGCAAATTTAACAGTGAAATTTCAAGACCTTTATGGATTTACTGTGGAAGGCAATGTGGATGATGTCAATATATTGAATGAGGTTAGGGAGAAGGTTAGACAACAAGGGAGGGTCTGGTGGGCATTAGAGGCTAGCAAAGGTGCTAATTGGTATTTGCAACCACAAGTTACTTCTATAGCTGAAGGGATTGCCTTGAAATCCTCTCTTAAATTGTCTACTTTAGCTAATGCAATCACTTTGAAGAGGCTTATAAGGAAAGGTATACCTCCTGTTCTGAGGCCTAAGGTCTGGTTTTCTCTCTCTGGAGCTGCAAAGAAGAAGTCTACTGTGCCTGAGAGCTACTATAATGATTTAACCAAGGCTGTTGAAGGAAAGATTACAGCAGCTACGAAGCAAATTGATCACGTGAGTGTCTGCATTTGGATTCTTTTATACATCATGCTGCACTAGTTGATTCTGTATAATTTGGATGATCACTGATGATCCGTGGTGTTATGTTGTGATACAATCTATATAACTTTGATTGGCTAGTTATGGCTTAAATTTGATGGTGATACGAGCTTGATGTATCATATGCTAGTGCATTAGTTTCAATTGCAGTGATCATGATCCGAAAATTGTTGGTTTATTCTGGCTCAACTTTAAGATTTATAGCTTTATTAAGGGGCTATAGTTCATTTAGGAAGATGGGATTTGCCCGTGTTTGGATTTGTTAGCTATTAAGTTCATTCTAGACGAAATTTTATAAGTCCTTTGCATCTATGAGAGCCTATAGAATTTGATATTGGCATTATTTAGAGATTATTTTGAGAGTTTGTCTTTCTTTGTGTTTGTGAATAGATTTAGAAGTCGGTTACGTCCAAAAGTTGTTTATGATAAAGGTGAATGCTTATGATAGGATGAAAGATCAAGCAGAATTGGCTGGGTGTATGCACCTGAATCTGCATGTAGTTAATGAACATCCTTGAAAAATAAAAGAATAACAAGAAGTCAAAATTTTTATATGGTGTATTCGTCAATGTACCTAAGATTTCTGTAATTCTGAAAGAAAACATGCTAGAGAATTCTGGTGATCAACTAGAATTGTACGTTCAAGGAATTGTTTGATGTAGATTTTTGTGCATAGGGTATTTAGTTATTTCTTTATGTATTTTGATGCACTCTTTATGTTTTCCTGTTTCTCTATGTTACCTGGTTCTATCTATAATTTTATTTCCCTTTCTTTCTAATTCTTACCAGGCCTTCCTTTTATGTTTCTCGATTTTGCATCAAATTACTTTGACTTTGTTAATACTTACTTTGTATATACTTACAGGATCTGCCACGGACCTTTCCTGGTCACCCATGGTTGGACACACCAGAGGGTCATGCTGCTCTCCGACGTGTTCTTGTTGGGTATTCTTTCCGTGATTCTGATGTGGGCTATTGCCAGGTGGGTTGCCAGAACTTAATCAAAGATGTGATATAATCTCAATTGTAGTACATGGCTCATTACTTTGTTTTAGTTGCATAACAGAAATCTAATGTCATGTAACCATAAATGCTCTAAATAACATTAATGTCCAATATATGCAAAAGTACATGTAATTATAATCACAAGTTTTTCTTTCTGTTAATACCGGTCAGTGGCAATTGCCTCCACTGCTGCCAACACCACCACCTGCCCACCACCAGCATCTGGATCCACCATCACCATCTTGTTGCAGAATCAGCAAGTCATTCTCACTGTGACAAGTAACCTAAATATGGGAATAAATGTGGTTATTTATTTACTACAACCAAATATAGGAACAAAAAAGCTATTACATTGTGTTTCTTATTATACACATTCCATTCAATTCCTGCCGAAGAATAGCACAAATCTTGGTGATTCTGCCCCATTATTTTGGCAACAAAGCAGGATGAATCTTGTTGACAGTTTTATGTATAAGCAAAAATCTTGCTGCTGAATTTTGCTGCATCACATGATTTAATTGATTTAGATCATGGTCACTTTGTAAAACTTTGAATAGTTCGATTCCCATTGGCTGAATTTGCATTTACTCATTAGAATCATTGTTTGATTGTGTGTTTCTTATTGGTCACATCTTCTCCTGCATCTTTGTGTTCAAGGATTAAAAGTTGGTCCCTACTTCTAAGTCCTTCATTAGGTATCTACATGGTTACCAAATTCATTTAGGAGCATGTCATGGCATACTCTCTTAGGTTCTTCAGTTATTCCTAATAAACTACGAGTTACTCTACTTAATGATATTATTATAATTATTCTTTATAGAGTTACTCTATTTTGTAATGAGTACTGAATATACTTCATACAGGGGTTAAATTATGTTGCAGCTCTACTGTTGCTTGTGATGAAAACAGAGGAAGATGCTTTCTGGATGCTTGCCGTCCTCCTAGAAAATGTCTTAGTTAATGACTGCTACACAAATAACTTGTCTGGATGCCATGTAGAACAAAGGGTTTTCAAAGATTTGCTTCCTAAGCAGTGCCCAAGGTATTTTCCTTCAGTGACTTGAACATGGCTTTAGTCAATTAGTTGTTATTTGTTTAAACTGGAGAAGAAAAATGCAGGATAGCTGTGCATTTGGAGGAATTGGAGTTTGATGTGTCCCTTGTTGCGACCGAGTGGTTCCTATGCCTATTCTCAAAGAGCTTGCCTTCAGAGGTTAGAACAGCATTTGTCCCAATCTGTGTGCGAGCATCTTGCTGAGAAAAGACCACACATACTGAACTTTTCCTTGACATTTTCAGCTTTTCTTTTGATGATGATTAACAATTCTTCCCTTTGGTCACTTTCCAGACAACTTTGCGAGTCTGGGATGTCCTTTTCTTTGAGGGGGCAAAGGTTCTGTTCCATGTAGCTTTGGCTATATTTAAGGTGCCAGTGCTATTGCTGCTAAGCTCTTTATATTGAATAAATTTTTAAAATCAAGCAAGCAAGCTTCTATCTATATTTTGTAATAAGAATAATTAGAAAAGAAAATGATTGAGTTATTATCTTCAATTGCAGATGAAGGAAGAAGAGCTGCTTCTAACTCATCATGTTGGTGATGTTATTAACATATTACAGAAAACAACTCATCACCTCTTTGATCCAGACGAACTATTGACGGTAAGACAACTTCTTGGTGCTCCTTTGATTTCATGACGCTTCCTCTTCTCCATTTTAGAGTGGATTAATAAGGAAAATTCTTGAGGTGGACGTTATGTAAAGAGACTTTTTAGTGGATGATAGAGCTAAAAAAATCATAATTTTATTGACAATAACAAAGGCCTTACTGTCTGTGTATGCAAAAAAATTGATTGATTGAGCATATTAGTTGCTCAAGCTATGCACATGAACTTTCTGAGAAGCAAAAAGAGGTTATTATCCTTCCATTTATTGTCTGCAGACATCCTTTAGATGTGGACTGTAGATCTTTTTCCACCCTCTTGTGCCCTCTGGTATTTTGTTTGTCAATTTCCCAATTGTATAGTTTCTGACTTGGTGGCAAGGTGGCATCCATATATTGACAACGAAAATAAAAGTTTTTCTCTTACTACCACAAGTGTATTATATTTAAACTCCTCAATAAATAAATCTTGCAGGTGGCATTTGATAAAGTAGGCTCAATGACAACAAACACTATATCAAAGCAAAGGAAAAAGCAGGAACCAGCAGTAATGGCAGAACTTGATCAAAGATTGAGAAGACTAAACTCAATCAAAATGGATGACAAATAGCAGTTGTCCATAAAAAAATTTGATCAGAAGCTGTGACCTATAAGACATGATCCAAAGAGGGGCTTGCTTTTGCCCACTATGGAGTAAGAATGTTTTTAAGTTATGCTGTTTTATCTGTGGAAAGAGAGAGACACACACAGAGAGAGACCCAGTAAAGAGTGCCTTTGTTTAAAAAGGATGTAATAGGTGGTTTAAATGTAAATTATGGATTGTTGTAACATGTGGAATTAAATTAAGAATGCAAGGTCAGGGCTTCACTGGCTTTTTACTGCCCTGCAATTTTGGTTTCTGAACATTTGATGCTCTACAGGATTTTTTATTTTATTTTATTTCTTCAAAGAAAAATTGGGCTTGCTTTTCCTAATTAAAAGGTGTTTTTCTGGCATTTGCTGCATTAGTAATGTTCAGTGATCTCTTGGGTTTGCCTTTTTCCCCTTCAGTTTTGCTCTTGGAAACAATAAAGTCACCTTAGAATATATATATGAGCATTTGAGTTTAATATCTCAGTTAAATGGTAAAATAAGATTACTAAATAAACTGATTACTTAATTCAATTGTAATTTAGAATTTCCATTAAACTTTAATTTTATTTTAATCATGTGTAATTAATTGGATTCTCAATTTAAGCTAAAATAAAACATGATGTTCCTATTTAAATGACATTTTGTTTTAAATATTAAATACTCACTATGGGCATGCACTCATAAACTTGACTTAATTTTCTCTTTCCTAATAAGTAATGGAACTGTAAATAGTAGATTCTTTACTTTTAGACCTTTTTTTCTTTTTTTTTACAGCACTTGGTTTTTGCATGTTGGTTAGAATTCTCTTACTTACCTATGTTAAAAGCTATGAAGTAAGGTGAGGAATTGTACCATTAAAAGTAAAAGTAACTTTTAATTACATTTTAGGAAGAAATGACTTCTCTTAAACAATAAGGGGTAAATTGGCCCTTTCAAAAAGCTCGAGGACTAAATAGCTTTTACTCTAAAAAAAAAAAAAAAAAACTGAATAACAAGTGGTCTAATGATTTTAAGTTTTGTACTTATCTGACTTTAAAGATGAAAGAAAGATGAATTGACCTTTTAAAAAAAGTTGAAGGACCAAATTGACTTTTATTCCTAAAGGACTCTTGGATATGCTATAAGACAACTTGGAGATGACTATAATGGTTTGTTAAATAGAAACTCTTTTTTAATGAGCATTCTGAACACTTATTTAGCTAACAGAAAAAATGAATAACTTGAAATAAATTTATCAATATAATTTTACAAAATTATTCTAACTATCTTTATTTAAGATTTCCTAAAAATGATTAACCAAAAGTAAATGTTTGATATAAATCAGCCAGACTTTTTAGATGACAACATAATTATTAAATAAAAAATACTCATAATTTTTATTTTGAGTTGTAGTGATGGATTAAGCTTGTGAGTGGAGCTATAATTGAGCCGAGTTGAACCAAGCTTTAACAATTTAATCTAGAAAAAATTCGAAATTGACTATGAATAGCTTATTATTATTATTATATTAAAAGAAGTTAAATTCAAGTTCAATTCATTAAATGATTATATAATAAAAATAATTTCAATTCGAGTTCGAGCTCGTTAAATATTTTTAATATTAATTATTATTATTATTATATATAACTATATATGTATATTATAATCATATATAATTTTAAATTTAAAAATAAAATAAATTTGAACTTGAACTCATAAATGTGATCGGGAGCCAATAAATAAACAACCATGCGAATTAACAAATAAAATTTTATTAAGTTCAAAATCGATTCAATAAAGTTATCAAAGTCAAACTCGGCTGGATTAATTTAATGAATAATTTCAAATGAATTTTTTTACCGGGCCAAGCTTAGAGCAGCACACCTACATGCAAATGCAAAACTATTAATAACTTATTATGTCGATAATTTCATCATATTTGATTGAATAAACAGTAGAATAATACTGAACAGCCATTTGAGCTCAAAAATATGCCGGATCAAATATCAAGATAGAAACTAATGTAAGAAAATGAAACTTGAGACAAATTAATTCATTGTTTTTACTGTGACATGATTCAACAAGGACATTGAAACAGCATAAGGACATGGAGGGATAAAGAGCGGGTGGTGGACTGCTATAAAAAAAGCTGGTATTCTGCTCTGTAATTCAGTTAGGTAATACACAAGTTTTTAAAACACCCACCAAGAGAGACACAGATATATGTATTTATTCTACTCCATAACAGAAACTTCATGTTGATTAGACATATGGCCGCATTGCCGTGCTATTGCCATGTGCTATTGCCATGTGCTTGGCAATCCAATCCAAACGGCTCCAGAGATACAAAGGAGGTGGCTTGCTGTTCCTTTGCTCAATCTGCTTGTCATTCACATCAATGGAGCCAGGGAGATGACTGTAAAGAGAAAAAAAGAAAAAGATCATCTGTCACTTCAGAGATTCGTCTTTTTCGATGAAATGAGTAGGACCAGAAAACGAGCCAGTGAATTGCCATGTACCCTTGCCTGAAAGTAGCATGTGATCCTCCCAAATCAACTTGTACGGGGCCTTTTCATCGAGTCTGATAAACCACCACAAAATATCAGAATGTGAAGAAAAGTTCTGCATTCACTGGATGGATAGCGAAATGTACAAGTGTTTTTACCTTTGAATTTGCTCTGGAACAATAAGAACAATCAGCTTTGACATGATTTACCCAAAGTCTCAATATACAATTTTTTTTTCTCCATGTACTATCCTGATTCATTGAGACGCTTAAAGTTGTCAATGGTAAAAGGGGAATAATAATAGCCAAACTCAATGAAACCGTAAAAGTTGTAATGCTCAAAGGGAAAGAAGTGCAAATATTTGAATGAGATTACAAACATTGTCTAAGAGAACAAGAATATCATACCTCTTGACTAGAAAATCTGGCAGAAGATCCCAATCTGCCACAAGCAAAGCACTGATGTTGCTTATGGATACAATTTTCACACTGAAAAATGGGAATTGCCTGCACATGTCCAAACGCATCTTGAAGGTTCATAATATTTGATATGAAAGAAACAGAAGTATGAAATCTGTCCATTTTCGGGGATGAAAAATTTTCAGAAATGATTCAAAACAAAAACTTGCAACAGATATTATATGATATTTTACTATTTCCTGCTAAAAGGTGCAGAGTAATAGAAATAGACCTAGAACAAAGAAAATCATAACACATACAAGGTAGTCCATACTTCATATTCAGCCTTGTTTCTAAAACCAAGGGATACACATTTAGATTCCACCCCATCAGCAACACTTGGATGAAATGATCTCAAGCACCTTCCATTCCAGCTAGATAAGATCAGAACAGATTAAATCATACAATCATATATATACATAAAAGCAAATAATACAAACTTAATACTTTCTGCAAGCAAAGAGAAAGCCATTCTCACCAGTAGCAGCATTATGTAGGACCATAAAATGAGACCTGAAGTCTCAGCTTAGAGCAATCAAAATTGGTAGAAGTTTTACAATCAGTATGCAGGTCGAACATGGAAACAGAAGAAACTATAGAATATAAAGGGAATATCATTATTTTACCTCAATGACAATTTACTGTAGAGTTGTTGCTCATTTTACAAATGAGCTTAAATCAGCCCACAGGGTAAGATGCTTTGACAACATCAATCGCAGAACTCACCAGAGCGCAGGAGTAAGCTCAACCTTCATCTTCTGAACAATTTTGTGCTAGGTATTAGCAGTATTAGCACTAACAGTATGTAGCAGCAGTTTCTGCTATCTTTTAGCTACTTATTAATTTGACTAAGTCTTTCATTTGTTTAATCTTTTGTAATCTTTTTCTGATCATGGCTATAATTGAGGGGCTGTTAGTGGGTTGTTAGTATTGCTCCTAGAGTTAAGGAGTGTCTTTAGATTTAGTACTGTATTTAATCTTCAACAACTAGTTAATAAATTTAGTCTTTTGTTTTCAAGTCTTCTTTACTAGGGACATAATAAAACTTATAGTGTAGAGAAATCTGCTGCCTAAACAATTAATACCTTGATTATGCAAATCCTTAAATTTGAAAATTTTCATACAGTTCAATTTAAGGAGAACTAGAGAAGAAATTTTCATCTGTTTTACTTGTATAGGAAGTTCTTTAACAGGAAGCTCTTATTAACCAAAACTCTATAGTATAAGAATATGTTTCTTGAAAGGTCGACACAATTAGTCAATGTATATGTTCATCACATGAAACCTTTGTTTAAACATTCAGATGCAATATTTCTTATTTAAGTTGCTACTTTCATAAAGCTATATATAGTATAAATTGTACAGATGCAGGTTGTAACAGTCCCAGTTTCTGAATCTAGTTATGGGGTAATTGCACTAGAAATAATAGGATAATAAGGGCTCATTAGAAAGAATCCTTCGATCTCAAGTTCTTAGGGAACTTGGGCTTTTTCCCGTAGGAAATGCAACTTAATTTTCATTCATAAACTTCTGCATTTAGATTGGAGATAACTGCCCACTTTAACTTCCCACATCCACTAATTCCACACTTATAGGAACATTAAACACATCTAAATACTAGAATAAATTGAATGCACTAATATACATAACAGTAACAGAATTCCTACTGCTATTAGACTTGAAATTAAGAATCATAATATCTTTCCCTGCCTCAAAAAGGCACTTGTCCTCATGCGCCAAGATCTAAGTTTGTGATATGTCCCAACATACTAGTAAGTGCGACCTGTTCTTGAGAGAACCCGACAATTTGTTGAGTATTAAGGCTTGTTATTGTGATGCTCATTCGGTCCTACACTCCCCTCGCAAAAGCAAATTCCAAAGAATAGAAGCATTAAGTAGTTAAAAAAGCATGAATTCACAGGCAAAAATGACATAAAAGCTGTGTAAAAGGGAAAAAATGCAATTAAAATTGATTTTTTGAAATAAGTGCATACCACAAAATGTTACCACCATCATCACAAATTGCACAAACTTGATCAAAAGTCTCCTCCTCTTTGTCCTTGGTTGCTGGAACATCCTGTTATAGGAAAAATCACCTAAAATCTTGAAAATAAGATCTAGAAAAGAAGGGGAGGGTTGGGATACACACATGATAGTAATAAACTGTAATTAGGAATAAAGTGCAATTTGGCCATTAACCTTGCCATACACACGTTTAATTTAGTCCATAAATTTATGGACTTTTAGCCCAAACCTTTTGTATATTTGACTCAAATTAATTTTATTTTGAAAAAAAAGAGAAAGTGAGAGTCACTCTCTCTTGCAAATAAAAAATAATTAAAAAATTATAATATTATTTAAAAACTATTTTATAGTTTTAGTATAATTAATATAATTAATCAATAAATAGTTATTACTATTATTATTCTCATTGAAACTATTCTCACCTCCATCTCTCTCGGCACCATTACTACTCTAATTGTCTCATTTACTGTTACTATTAAAAAGAAAAAGTAAGAACACTGTAACAATATTTATTTTCTTATTATGTTTTGTTTAAATATCAACATATATTTTTTAATTCAAATAATTTAATATAAGAAATTAATATTTTTTTTTCATTCTATCCACTCTTTTTTTAAGGAGTGTGTAACTCACTCTCTCATTTTTATAAAAAATAGAGCTAATTTTAGCTAAATATATAAAAATTTAGGCTAAAATATCTAATTTTTTTTAAAAATAATTAAATTAAATCCAAACAATAAGATTAGTGGCCAAATTGGGCTTTATTTCCCATAATATGCTTGCAAGAGAGTTTATCTGCAAGCACCACATCATCTGAAGTAATGCATGTCTGACTCTTCTCAACAAAGGTAAGGAAACCCTGTTCAAAAGATTAATCATCAAGACAGTATTTTCATGTATAAGATCAAACATGTAAGCACAAAGAGGAAATCAACAATCATAGTCAAAACAATAAAAAGAACAACTCCCATGCTAAAACTAGCATATGAAACTCATACCCTATCCTATATTGGTCGATATAAATGTTGTTTATGGCATGTTTCTATTTATTAGCAACTGCTGATCTTTTTCATGCACACATACACGATGGGCCTCCAGAATTTTAATTTCTTAATAACTTCCTTGCTGGCAACTAAATGACATTTTCATCCCGTCCTTTAGATGCATCAGTGATGACTAAAGCTTTCCATGTTACGTGGAATATATTTTCCAGGAAAAACAGTTTTTATATCTTTTAGTATTTGGTGCATCCAGGAAAATTGGTCCATGGAAAATGTTTTCCTCATTAAAGGGAATACTAAGCCATTCTTTATGAAAATAACTTTGCATTTTGAAAAGGGAAAGTCATTTTTCGGACTTTTATGGACTTTTATCAATTAAAATAAGAACTACCGGCAATCAGCTTCATGGAATCCGGGGCCGGTCACTGGACAGTCATCGGAAAAGTTTTTGTTTATGCTATTTTTGTGTAATTTTTGTATATTTAAATATAAATTAAAATTATTGAATGTTGATGAGTTTTTAAAGTTTTAATACTTTTTCATTGAAAAGAAAGTAATATCTTTCAAATGACGCCACAAAAATATAATAATTTTCTTATGATTTTCTGTATGCAATCATACAACAGAAGATGAGCTGTTTTCCTAGAAAATGTTTTCTACAGAAAACATATTCCCGAAACAAGTTAATGTCCGCAAAAGAAATGGAGTCTAAGTAATGTCATCTTTTTCCACCTAACTGAACTTTGTCCCTCTCTTCCACACGTCTTCTGACATTTGACAATCAAGAAATGGTTGCTAGAAAATGGCTATCTTAATTGTGTTACTAGCAACAAATATTGGTGCTTTCAATTTCAGTTGGAAGCATATTCATGTAATGACTAATGTCTCTATTGTGTTTGTTCTGCTATGTCTAACCTTATAGGTTGTTTGGTGATCACTAAATTCTTCGCCAGCAAATGTACAAAGCAACTGTAATATAATTATGACGTCAACGTCGATTACACTAGAATAAGATCTAATGGTTATTTAAGAAACGTGTAAAACAATTTGTAAAAGTTTCATAGTGAAAATTATAGAAAACTAAAGAAAGTAATAATAAAATTTTAACCACATAAAACAAAGTTATTTTAATCTTTTATTTTATAACAATCAGACTTTCATCGAGACATAATAAAAAGATTCGCATGAGCACAAAGATATAAAATAGTTATTTTTGAACTGTTTCAAGCAAATACGCATTCGTACAAATTATCAGATTTAAAATACTAGAGATCCAGATTTCATATGATGGGATTAACTATAGATATCAAATTCTAGAGTTCATTCTTAAATGTAATTGTTCCAAAAAAAATACATTAAATCTTTTCCAAGCAATTAATATGAATCTAACTAAGAAATTATTTATTCTCAAAAATCAATATCTTACCAAACTCATTAAGCAACAATTCTTGCATCATAATAATTAGATATATTTTTTTTATCTAATTTATTATGTTTATTTTTCTAGATCTAAATCTATATTTCTTCTTACACTTTATTAAACAAATCCTAAAATAAAAATATTATGGTGGCCAATATTACAAAACTCACAATAACTATAAAGAAAATAGATCAAGAATGCACAGAACTATACATTGAAATACCAAAGATTATATCATTCTCTCTAGAATGAGAGTTTAGTTACATATAAGCAAATAAAATTGACACAAACAAGAAAACATCTAGAGAAAAATTAAGGTAAGTACTACTTTGATTTTTGAAAGTTGGAAAGCTCTCTTCAACCTTGTAGCTAGATCTCAAATCTCTTCTCAAAGAGTATTCCGCCCTTTAAAACTGAACAACCTTTAAAAACTGAAATATAAATGAGAGTTTATGGGCCTAGGTCTAAGTTCAACCTAAAAACCCTTCTTACACTTGTTAAACAACCAAATTACACATGTAGAAACCCACTTAACACCTCATCTTTGTCATCAACCGGCCCTGAAACACTTAGGATGGTGAACCGATTGAAGAACCGGTTCACAACAGTCCCTGAAATCTTGATCCATCCATAAGCTAGGGCCGGTTGTAGAGCCGGTTGGCAATAGTATTGCCGACTCTTCTCAAAGTTCAATCAATCCCATGACGGGTTTTAGTTCATACTCAGCTCTGAACTGGTTTAGTCTAAAACCCTTTTTCTTGGCTCCAAACAGCTAGTCTGATATCCACTTCTCTTCAAGACCGATCCCAAAGTCGGTCTTTAATCCAAAAGGCTTTCATATTTATTTGGAATTGCCACATACCTTAAAAACAAGTAAATCATAATTAAGTACTTAAATTACATTAAAATTTCATAAATTATAAGCATAACCTCCAATAATTATTCAATAGAACAACGAAAATACACTTAGAAAATAGAAATATCATTTGGATGGAGATTTTTTAAGATTTTATAAAGTTTTGAAATCTCTGGCACTTTTTTGGAAAGGAAGTACAATTTAGAATGTAGGGTTTTTGAATACCTTCAAAACTCTTCAAATTACCCATAAAATAGGTGAATTGAGAAAGTTATAATTAAAAAATTCAATATTACCTCCTAAAATCTTCATTTACCTTTCATTCTTCTCAAACAAAGTAAAATTAAAAGAAAAAAAGAAAAGAGATTAGAATTGCATTGTCCTCTCCACGTTTGAGAGTGTAGGTCTTTCTCTCATGGCTTGAGAGCTTTTTCTTTGTCTCTTTCAGCCCCCTTGTTTTGTGTGCTCTGTTGTCTTTAGTGCATGACTACCATGAATCCGTCTTTGGCAAACCAATCTCTTTCAAACGCTGAAATCGAAGATCTGAATTTAGAAGCGAAGTTCTACCATCCCAAGAGGGTAATTATGAATTCTGTCTAGTGGGAAGATTCTTGATGGACATATCCATGAATTTTAAAATAATGCGAGATTGTCTTGCCAGCCCTTGGAGGCCCAGGAGAGGGATTTGTATTATAGAGTTACAATCGCAAGTCTTCCTTTCCCAATTCTTTCATGAGATTGATCTTAAAAGGCTGGTCGAAGGAGGGCCCTCGACGTACGACAATCACTTGTTACTGTTCATCAACTGACATATGAAGATATGCCTAGTCAGGTCCCGTTATTTCATGTAGATTTTTTTGTCCAAGTCCATGATTTGCCTATTGGCTATATGTTTGAATCCGTTGGTAAATAAATTGGGAACTTCTTGGGAACGTTTCTTGATTATGATGTTAACAATAACACTGGGATATGGAGGAATCATATGCGTCATCGTGTTCGTCTAGATGTTCGAGAACCTCTGAAAAGAAGGAAAAAGATTAAAAAGCCAAAAGGAGACTGGTTTTTCGTAAGCTTTAAATATGAAAGACTAAGTATTTTTTGCTTTATATATGAATGCTTAGAACATTCTGATTATTTTTGTGAGAAAATATTCACCATCCCTGAGAATGAGCTGAGAATGAGGTCAATGGCTTCGTGCTCCGATGAATAAGGGTACATCCCAAGGGGGTGAAAAATGGTTAAGGAACAATGCTGGGGATAAGCTTGAGAATGCTGAAGAGAGAGGTCAGTCAGTCTCAGAATTGGGACGAGTTAACCCAGTTCCCAACTTGAAAAGAAAATTTGGAGGGAAAGAGTCGATGTTAGGGGAGAGAATTGCGGCTCAAATTGGGCAACGTGCTGGGAAGGAAATAGTAGAACCTGCCTTAACAGTTACTGAGGCAATCCAAGACGAGAATGAGGAAGCTAGTGGGCTTGAGTTAGTTGAGGATAGAAAAAGACATAGAGCTGGCCTAATTGATGAATCACTTGGAGTGCCAATGGTTGTTGATGCAAAGGTATCAGTTGTTACAGAACAGAACCCAAATGAGCCTTTTTTTACCGGTAGGATCTAGACTCCAGACCTGCTAGATCCCATGATTGCTATAAGCTGGAATTGCAGAGGATTAGGCCATCATTGTGCAATTCGTGCTCTATGTGAGCTGGTTAAAGCTCATCGGCCTGATATGGTTTTTTTTTTTTTTTGAAACGTTTGTTCATAGTAATAAAATAGAGGAGATTAGAATTAAATTGGGTCAACACCTATGTATTTCATGATCTCGTTCCTCATTCCTTCCTCTACGTTGGATGAGCTGGAAAGTATTCTTAATTCCTTTTGGTAGGGCTCGGGTAACAACGGCAAAAATGTTGAATTAAATGGTTGGATTGGAGTAAGCTGAGTGTGAGAAAGGAACATGGAGGTATGGGGTTTAGAGATTTTCACGGGTTTAACATAGCGATGCTTGGGAAGATTGGATGGAAATTAATTTCAAATCCTAATGCTCTTGTATGTCAGATTCTCAAATCCAAATATTTTCCTAGAGGGGATTTTTAAATGCCAAGGAAGGCATAATCCAAGTTTCACTTGGCGGAGCATTATTCTTTCTCGAGCTATGTTGGACAGAGGTACCCGATGGCTGGGAGACCTTTTAAATTTCAAATTTAGCACCCCGCCTATTCTAAAATTGGAAGATTTGAGAGTCAGAGATCTCATGATTCCTGGACAACTAGAATAGAGATGGAATATGTTCCTAGATACGGTAACTGTATAAGCTAATACTGTCTGAAATATTTCATGATAAGAGATTTGAACGAAATTATCAATATTCCCTTAAGTTGTAAAGGTGGTGCAGATCAATTAATATGGCACTTCAGCAAGAACGGAAAATATTCAATTAAATCTGGTTACTCTCTTATTATGGATATATACTGGGACATTCTGATCAGTACCAGGTATAGGGTGAGTGGAGATATTTGTGGAAGCTCAAAGTACCGCAAAAAGTTAGGAACTTTCTATGGAGAGTGTCCAGCGAATGCATCCCAACCTGTCTCAATCTTCACAGGCGAGGTATGGTTGTTCCTCTATCCTGCTTAATGTGTAATGCTCCTATGGAAAATGCCTGGCATGTTTACATTCACTGATCTTATGCCAAATCCTGTTAGGCTCATGCTAATTTAAAGAATTGTAGAGTCTACTGCTACACGTGCATCTGGTTTTACAGATTGGTTTTTTTATATGTTATTATCCCACGATGAAGCCCTTCTTGGAAAACTGTGTTATATCTTGTGGCACATTTAGAAACAACAAAATGAAAAATTATGGAATGGGACTCCTCTGGAGGCTAATAGAACTGTTCATATAGCGGTGGGGATGTTGTGTGATTGGCTAGCAGTCTGCCTAGTTTGTGCTCTCAGGGAACATGCAATTCTGAGATGTCGGTAGTGCGCTGGAAAAAGCCTCCTACTAATTATCTAAAGTGTAATGTGGATGCAACCTTATTCCACTCTCAATGAAAGACAAGAATTGGAATGGTCCTTCGAGATGCAACAAGAGTGTTCATGTGTTGTGCTTCCAACTGTTATGAGGGGCTGGTTCAAGTTCGTGAATCAGAGACGATGAGGCTAAGAGAAGCACTTTCTTGGACTAGAGGGAAATGGTACCAGAGAGTTATTTTTGAGTTGGATTGTCAACAGATTGTTCATGCAGTAACTAATTTCTTGGCCAGTGTTGACGAGTTTGGTTCCTTGATTCGCGAGTGTGCTGAGTTGTTAGCTGAAAACAATTCTTATTCTGTTATTTTTGTCAAAAGGCAAGCTAATGAAATTGCTTACATGTTAGCAAGAGCTCCTCATTCACATGCTGGCCTTAGGGTCTGTTTTGAACCTCCAACCTTCATTCTAACCTTATTGTTTTCTGATGCTTTGAATTATTGATATATAATTTCTTTTTCTTAAAAAAGAAAATAAAATTAAAAATTCAATTTTATCTCTATTTACTCCATAAACTTTTTCTTATTAGGAATAATATTTTTCTTATAAGTCATATATTAATTCACATTATTTATCTGTAAAAGAAATAATATTATATATACACTTAAATTATCCATTTCTTTAGCAACAATTATCCATTTCTGGATATAAAAACTAAACAAAATAAAAGTAAAACAGAAAAACAGTATCAGATGATCCTACACTTTGGCACCTTTGGCTATAGACACTGTGAACCCCTCAACAAAATTGACACCAATTTAAACTAAACCTACAATAATCAATTGACCCAAAAACAGAAAAAAAGGGAAAAGAATGACCCCAACTGCAAAACCCAGATGGACACTAGAAGAAGAACTGGATGGAATAGACCTAGACCCATCAGATTTCACCTCATCCCTTCCTCTAAAAAAGGTCCCAAACGGCGACGTCTTTGAAGCGTCGCGTGCCGGCGATGTGGACCGTCTAAAATACTTGCTAGAATCAGGGGTTAATGTGAACGCGCGTGACCAGTGGGACTCAGTGGCTCTATACTACGCATGCTTAGCTGGGCATCTGGATGCTGCAAGAATGTTGCTTGAGAATGGAGCTATATGCTCAGAGCATACATTTGATGGAGATAGGTGTCATTATGCTGCTTTGAATTTGAAAGTCAGAAAGCTTTTAAAAGCTTTTGAAGCTAGACCTCCTCCGTTAGCTCCGTTACAAGCGGCGCTGAGAAATATTTTTTTGGGTTGTTTCAGTAATAGGGCTTTTCTGGAACAAGCTGAATTCGGTGGCTTTCATCATGTTCCAGGTTGGTGAAGAAAGATATAGTTTTTTTCTAATTTCATGTGTAATTGCTGCTTCTTTTTTTTTTTTTTTTAACTGTTATTGTTATATTATGGTCAAATAACAAATTTATTTATTTAGTGTTGAATTGGAGAAATAGGGTGCATTTGAACTTGTGAACAATATTAATGAATGTTAATTTTTTCAACAATAAAATGATTGAACTTCAAGAGTTTCATGCACTGGGTGTCTGCTGCTTGTAAGCTAGAGGAATTTATGTGATAGTATGATAGTCATATTTGGAATCAAAGTTCTTTCTTTTCCTATAATCTTTCTTCAGAGTTAGTTATCTTATTGTACTGGTTTGTGATCATAATAGTAGTTAATACTTCAAATGTCTAGTTATAGGAAAGTTGGTATGTGCAGCTTAAAATAAATTGATTTAGGCACGAAAGAAACAAATCTCTTATATGTTGAATATGCACAGAAGGATAAGTTAGAAGTTAGTCGTTGAGATTATAAAAAAATAAATTTGAGGCAAGTAATAGATGCAAGAATTTAGTCCAACTAAAGTGGTTCAGTATGAAAAAAGGATAGGGGAAGAGGATCTAGTTTGGAGAATTTATGGAAGAGATGTAATTGGATGAACTGTTCTCAAAGTTTGTGATCCCGTTGTCTGAGTAGAAAGGCTAACGGATAATCTAACCATAACGTTTTGTACAATCATGGTTGACCTTCTTATTAGTAAGGATGAATCCTATCTGTGTATTTTACACTAAGAAGATCAGCAATACTTTCTTCCTCTGCTATTTGTTTTCGGGTAATAGAAATGATGGCAAGCGTGAGAAGATCTGAATTAAGTGCTTCTGCCATTTCAAACATTTGTGAAGGCTCTGCTTATGCATACATAGTGAAAAATATTGAATACTTTTAAAGTCTATTTTTGCTGGTCAAGTCTAGAATGTGGCGAGGCCATGGTTTATAAAGTTTTCTACTGCCAGACAGCTTATTATGGTCGTGCATTTTTTTTCTTCTCAGAAAAATATGGATGTGCATTTGACGTGTGACATTATTGAGTAGGTCTTTCATCCAATGGGGTGTCCAATTCCAACCACTTCCCTCCGGATGTGGCATTTTTTGTTCAAGGTAGGCCTATTGAAGCTCACAGAGTCATATTAAGTGCTCGGTCATCATTTTTTAAGACGAAGTTTGAAACTGATTGGAGAGACCGGCATGAAGTAAGATTTGGAAAGGAAAAGCTGTCTTATCCTGCTCTTTATAGCCTCATTCACTTCTTCTATTCTGACAGACTAGAGATTATAGTGGATGACATGGAAGATCTTGTAAGAATCTGCAAAGTATGCAAATGTGAATCCTTAAAAAGGATCCTTGAGAAAGAACTGTATCATCAAAAATATGCAGAGTACAAAGCATTAAGAGATGTAGACAACTCTCAGAAGCGGTATATCTTACAGGGTGCATCGCTTCCTGAGGAAGATCGGCTTCCTTCTGCCTTGCACCGCGTCCTTCAGACTTCCCTAGCAAAATCCACCTTGGAACAAAACCTGGATGTCAGTGTTGATAGGTTAGTATATTCCTTCGATGCAGTGCAGTTGAGCGATTCTGTAGATGATCTTGCTGATGTTTGTATAAGAGTGGATAAGAAGATTTTCCGCTGCCATCAAGTGATTTTAGCATCGAGGTCAGAGTACTTTAGAGCAAGATTGTCCCGAATGAAGGATTTTCATGAAGGGAAGGATGGATTACCTATTGATAGTCTTCCATGTCTTGTAGAACATGATTTGAGCATGGAAACATTGGAGAAAATGTTGGAGTATATGTAAGTGTTTTCTGCTTTCTACAAGTGGCTAGCTTATTTTTATTATTTTAGATAATATTGTTACTTCCAGCCTTAGTCTTATGTTTCCAACACCATCATCTCTGACATCAGTGGTTCTGTAAACCTAGAAATTGTTGATGTAATAACCAGATATAAGTTGCCTATTCAGCATTATTATTGTATTGTGTTGCAAAAATATTCCTCCTTCAGAATATTTGCAACCTCTGTTTGTAATTGTATTACTTATTCTAATGCCAAACTTACTTATCTGAGGACTTATTCGGAACCTTGGTTGGTTTAGGTATACTGACAGCCTGAAGGAAATATACCCAGATCAGGTATATCTTTCTTCTTTTTAACTGTAATGGCTTGTTATATAAGTTAAAATATGTCTTCCAACCGAATGTCCTTCTCAGGCAGAGGAAATGTTTGATGCTGCTTCAAGGTATCTATTATTTCCTCTTAAGCGTGCTGTAGCAGATGCACTGTTGCCACACCTGGAAATGGTTTCACCTGCAGAACTATGTCATTGGCTTATTTTGGCAGACATGTAAGTTGCTTACTTTCTATTTTTATTGTTTTGATTAATATTATTTAAAGTATATAGGTGGATACAAGTTAAAAATATGTAGGACTTCTAAAGGAGTATGTATGTGATTAGTGATTGGTCATGTGCCTGAGATGTTTCTTAATCGTCATATGCAGGTTTAGGATCCTTAAATAAGACTTTTGTTTTCTGCTCCTAGATCTCAGTTTCAGCATATCTGAATGTCAAAAAAAAAAACTTTTTTGTTCTGCATTTTTGCTGTAAGGAGATGCCAAGAAAATAATTTCATTTCTGCAGATGGCATTAATTCAACTGTACAATGTCGAATTAACATGTTCAGGTACGGTGTCTTGAAGATCCGAGAGTATTGTCTGGATATAATAGCTTGCGACTTTGAGACATTTGCTGACACTCGTGAATTTCGAGCTATGCTTCTAACACTGCCTCCTCCATCTGGAGACTCATCGCTTCGCACCACAGCTCCAAGTGCTCCAGGAGCTATAATAAATACAGACCAGGGAAATCTTCTTGATGATTTGAGAGAGAAATGGCTTGAAGCTGAGGCTGCTGAGCTTGACAAGAGAGACGAGAGCGCATTACTATTTGACAAGCGCCTTGAGATGCTTATGCTTGTGGCGGAGAAAGAAAAGTCTGATGAGCCTACAGATGGCCCTGAAGCTTTCTCTGAATGATTTTTGTATTTCCTTCATTCTACCCTCAAACAAAATTAGACAGGGATGATATAAACGACAAAAATAACAGGATTAAAAGTTGAAATTCTGCAGACAATTTTTTTAGTGTCTATAAATAAATGTTGTATAATGATGTCTATATTATATCGCAGTTCTGTAACTATAGACAGAATTGAGCCTGTAAGTTCTGCCGCCCAAGCACCATTCTCATCCGAATTTTCCCTTTCTTTTCTAGTGAAAATTCATTCTGTAACTAACAGATATCCTCAAAGATCTCTTATTGAATTGCTTTCTGATGCTCTTTTTTTAATATTAAATTTCTTTCATGCCAGAGAGAGATGGGTTTTAGAAGAGAGGCAGTTTAGGTTTCATATAATTTTTTTTTTCCCAATGAACTTGATTAAGCGAGACATTAATGGATGAATAGATGTGGGATGAAGATGCCCATCCATAAATTGAGAAAAGAAACACATCATCTTCCCATTGACGGCCAAGCCTTCAATTGCTATCTATCAATAACACTTTTCTTTTTGCAACAGCAAATAATATTAATTGTTTTCTCTTCCAGTGAAATTATTCAGCACAGTAAGTGCAATCTTTTTGGTTTAAAGAAATGCCTAAGCACAGCAATCTCTACTTACAAAATGGTAATTTACATAGTTATTTTTTCCCTCCTTCCATGGCTTATGAGCACTTTAAAGATGACTGCTCTTTCCTACGACAATTCATTATCTGCCATATGTATGCAGCCAGAAACTAGTTTCTTTCCCGCTCTTCTGATGAAAAAAATGATGCTGCATTTTGAGGTCATTCTCCCTATTCTTCATTGCCAACCTAAGGAGACATAGCCGAATCTGAAGCAGCATCGTCCATAGTCATATCAGAAACTTCACCAGCCAGAGCTGCCTCATTCTCGCCTTCCATTGATGCTGTAGAAGATGCATCAGCATTGTCTTCAGCAGCAGATGACTCTGGCTCCGCAGCCTGATGCTGCAGACTCCAAAACATTATGCTTGCAGTCAAAGTAAGCATCATCTTCTGGTTTACCTGTCATAACCATGCATATAGTTTGATGGTTAAACGTTCCAAACCAATAAAGAATATAAATCGACAGCAAGACCCGAACTTATATAGCCATTGATCAATGGGCATCAACTCATGAATGTAAGATAATGGTACCCTTCCATAGGGTCTCTTGTGAAATTCAAGTCACGGCACCTAAAGAGAACCAAACAGAATTTGGAAAATACCAAGTTCAAAAGGAAAACAAATAATCATGATTTCTCTACCTAGAGAGTGGAAGGGCAATCATTTCTACTGTCCAAGTAGTGTAGCAACTCACTAAGACATTATTTGCATTTTTCTTAAAGAGAAAAAGTTATCCAGCACTTGTCAACTCAATGAAAATCCCAGTATAAATGGGGTTGGCATCAAATTCCTCCATTTTGCTATGTTTAATGATTTCTCTTGAATGTGCATATTTTCTGTAATGGTACCTTATACTAGACAAAACCAAAATCTTAAACCAACCACCCTCAGTTTTATTGTTGATGCTGCCACTACTATATTTTCGCCAATGAACCCAACCCTTGCATTTTCCTTTCTTGTACTTCTGCAAATTTACTATAGCATCCTTATCTTTGCCGCACTTATTTTGAAACTGGAATGCTTATTCCATCCAACATCTCCTATCACAAGTGATAGGCATCTGAATACGTACTCTTATACGACTTCTCCTTCAATTTGATTAAGAGTTTATGATCACAGACTCGCATTACACCTATCTATTTCTATTCCTTTAACTTGTTTCCACGAGCAGCATCCTTCTCATGTTTCTCATCCCTTGGTATGACTCCTGAAGTGATTGCTTATGAGGAACCTTCTTCTCTCACTTTCCCTACCATACTAAAATTGCAATGCATAGAGTCACTAAACTTGATATGCTTTTATTGCTCTTCTATTGCTTTAGCTGCTTCTTAGCCCAAGTTTGATATTATTCTATCATGAACAGGAAAAGGCATGCACCAAGGAATATCATCTTATTTCTTGGTAGTAAATTTGTTCATGACCAAATAAAAAGGGTTAGGACTCTATGCTATTTCTCAGGAGTGAGAGGATTCTACTAACATTCATATCCATGTTCAATGGACCATTAGAAAAGATTACTCTCATGACACCTTCAACTTTGAATATTTGGAGATAGTTCTCTGTTTTAAATAGCTAATCCAATTAGATATTGCAGTGACAGTTTCTCTATTGGAGTTAACGCAGGTAACTTAAACAGAGAAGCATAAAAATTTTGGTTTTCCAACATACTATCAATGGCAATTAGAAACTTAGATATCCTAGCACAAAAACTAACCTCTATAATATCTTCAGGTAATAAGAAAATGGAGCAACCAAGCTTCCTGGCAACACTAATTATATAGGTGGAATTTAACTTCTTATCCTCATCTGCAATATCAATAGCAAAAGGTGAGATATTGCCTTAAAAGCTTCACATAAAGTATATTGAACCAATTATGCACTTCCATCGCAATATAGTGCTAGTTGAGAAGACAAAATGGTATAAGCTTTGCAGGTTTCTAATTCGATTGGGGAATCAGTGCCATAATTTTCAAATTGCATACATCCTACAATGGGAAATACTAAATGGCATACCACTTTCTCCTTTAGTAACAACACTCCAATTGACTACCCTTGGCTCCACAGCACCAAGAAGGTCGAGAAAGAAAACTCCATTTGAAAGTGTCTTATCCTAGAAGAGAAAAAGAACAAATGCCAAAAGTTAATTATTTATTGCAATATATTTGTAAACAATGTTATTGTTTCCTTGATTACCTTGAAGCTCTCCATTTGAGATGTTTTACCTACTTTCTTCACTTTGCTATTTGCCCACTTCAGAATGTCAGCATCTGTAATCTCTTTACCTTGGGAGTGGGAGGAGTGCGATCTTAAGTTCCTCAGGAGTTGAAGCATCGTAAACCTCATTAGCTGCCACAGAAATGCTGTGGGTTGAACAAAAAGGCAAGAGTCAATTCTTTCCGGTATTAAAGACTCAGGAAAAAAATTGCTAAATAAGAAAGGAGAAGAAACAAATAGTGGTGAAAGAAATTGTTGGTTGAATAAGTCTATAATTCCCAATTGAAGTCAACTTATCTATAAACAAAGGATTACACTTGAATACACAAAGGATTTAAGGCAACATATGGCTTCTAATAATAAATTCTAAACCAGCATACCTTTATTTCAGATATTCAATAACTTGGAAATCACAGCCAATAAATATGTGTAGAACAAAGCAAAACAGTTGTCACATCACAACATTTTAGATGATAGTTAAAATCAAATCAAACTAACCTAATAGGAGCTTCTTATTTCCCTGGACAATATCATTCCCAGCAACATTCACAAGAGAGAAACTCAATTCCTTCCCTATCTTTATAGCTTGGTTGCAATTCTCAACTTTTCGGAATGGCATCTTTATAGGAGGCTTAGTTGCTTGCTTCCAATTAACAGAGCCAGGTGAAACCTTGTCCAGCACTTCTAAAAGAACCCAACTGCAAGCACAAGTAATAAATGTTACTCAAATTCTATGAAGCACCAAAACTCCTAGGGGTTGCTATATGCGTGTCGGACACTTTGGGGACACAGACAAGTGGGAACACGTATAGGATACACCATTTATTTCTTCTACTTAGAGGAAGAAACACTCGGGGACACAAAAAGTAATAAACTTGTTTAATTTTGAGAAACATGGAGTACTTTATAAAATAATTTTAATTTAAACTATAAAAATATAAAACATAAGTAGAAAATTCTTACGAAATTTAATCTCTATAGGTCTCACCTTATTTCAAGAAAAAGAACTCTCTTTCTATCTCTTCAATTTGTTCCCACTTTTTCTCCACCTCAAAAGCTATTATGAGACTTGTTTCTTTCTCATATATTATTGTTTTTAGATGAAGTGGGTGAAGATGAAGAGATGAAAATATTTTAGACTTCTAGTTTAATTTTTATAAATGTTATTTATGTAAATTTATATTATGATAACTACCATTTTCTATATATATTTTATCGTGCTTTTACAATATCTGTCCCGTATTTGTAGCCGTGTCTGTGATTCATATCTCAAATGTTAACAAGGCTTATACTGCTTGAGGGGAAATATTAAAGCTCACCCATTTCTGACATCCTCAAAAACATTATTAACATATGTAACGATTCCGATACTGTTGATCCACAGCCGGAAACATCTCTCTTCACGAGAAGTTTCAGCGTCGTCCTCCATCATCTCAGCAAAAGGCATCTTGTTTGTATCAGTTGACAATCCATTCCTACAGGGAAAGAGAATATAGAGAATAAGCCAGAATTTACTCTGGCATGAACAAAAACCAAAATCACTAGGACTACCAATATGAGAACATCAATGTGAAGGAAAGCGGATAAGTAGACATAAGTGAATATTTAATTGCTGGCAGAGGTGAAAGACTCCAAGACAACATGCTTCAACCATTTATAGTAATTTTTCATTTCACTTTCATTTCCAGTTTGTTTGCTACCCGGTTTAACCATACCAAAATGGCTCAACATATTAACCAGGAGATATGCCCAAAGTTGGGCTTAATAAACAACAAGAAGCACACACACACACACACACTGTTAAAACCTGATACCACCCTCAACCCAATTCACCCTTCTGCTGAGCCACTCCTCTGGTAACGTTATAATAAACCAATTATGATTGACATCAATAGTAATTGAATTAAGGAATTATTTAATACAGAGGTATGGAAGGTCTGAGGCAGCATATCTTGCTGCATCTTATGTAAAGGTAGAATTCCTACACCAAAACAACATATTTTAGTTGAGAAACAGATGATACAGATTGTGTTGGAGGAATGGATGATCCATAGTAGATGAGTTAATCCTATCACTCAAACTCATATATACTATACAAAACTCACATTTTGTAACAATAAACTGACTCCAAAATTGCAGATGGCAAACGACATAGACTACATATGCACGAAAACTACATAAAGATTCATCTCTTCTCTCACCTGTGCTGGAATATCTGTGCAACAAATGCAAGATTAAGATTCGGGGAGCCCTCAACAATGTCGTTAGCATTGAGGTATCTTTTGCAATCCAGTTTCTCTGCCTGCTCAAGAACCACTTTTGCTCTCTCGGCCGGATTACTAGCAGCTTTGGTGTCAGGGGTACTGAGTTCTGGAGCAAGAGCATTAAGCAGGTAAACATAGGCTTCTCCATCCTGAAAATGTCAATATTCAAACTTACAACCATGAAAGACAAAAAGATACAATTTTGACACATAAAGTGCAATAGAAAATGAAGTTCATGACTATATGTGATGTGGGACTCATAGTATGCTAATGTCAGTAAAACTTGAAGATATTCATATTCCAGATCTCTGCAGAAAAATTATTTTTTTGCTCATAACAAAATTTTAGATGTTTAATAATAACAAAATGCAAGGACATATATATGTATATATATATATATATATATATATAGAGAGAGAGAGAGAGAGACACACACACACACACATATACATATTCTGCTCTAGCTGATACAACCATAAAATGCATTTTAAGTCATAAGCAGTATATGATTTGGGACATCAACAACTAAACCATAATAACTTCCTTACCTTCACATCAGAAGAGAAGTTTGTAACTTCTTTATTATAACCAGCTTTCTTTAGATGAAAATTCATCCATTTCAGTAAAACTTTTTCAGGCGGTAAACCCATGAGCTCCTCCACATCCTGCAAGTTTCTAAAATGGTAAGCAAGTGTATCGGAATTATCTTTTATATACTACCTCTTGTACTATCAAAATATAGAAGAAGGTAAAACCAAACCTTGCTATCGTCCACTAATTCGACAAGTTGAGGAGTTTTCTTCAGATTAAGGTCTGCTAACAGCTGAATCTGAAGTTGTAACCAGACAGCAATACCACATGTTAAAATGTTAAGCACAAATAACCCAACTTTTCAGGTCCAAGTTACAAATAAGACTATTTCCATCATAACTCATAAGGAGTTCGATACCCTACTCAATAATGTGCAATCACATGGATAAAGGAAGAAGTTAGTGTAGAGTACCTTAATAATTTGGGAAATCAATCCAAGTACTAAATGAGGCTGTAAGACAAAAGGAATAAGAAACAGAAATCTTCAGCATATTGCAAACCACAAAAAAAATTAACACCAGGATCCCAATCAATAGATGCAAGTAGCCCAACTTACTCTAGCTTCAGCAAGGTCTTGTGTTCCAATATTGACAACTGTGCAGCCAATTGCCTTTGCAGAATTGAGACAAAGGGTGTGGTTCTCATTTCTCTCCCATGGGTTCATTTCCTTTTTTGTGTTAATAGCTCGCTCATCTATAGTCCCAGGAACAGCCACATTGATAAGCTTACTGCATAAAGTATTAAAACAATATCAATAAACTCATAATACACCTTTCAAAAGTAAATCGACAGAATTGGCTAGTGGCATGAGACACATACCAAAGAAGGACTCCATGTTTCACAAGATCAAATAAAGCATTAGTTGCTGGATCTATAGGAAGATAAGTCTTCAAGAATGAATCTTCTCCCAAGTGGTTGTTAATGTGGGAAACATAGGATGCCTTCTCGGATTCATTAATGTTATGGCGAAAAGTAGTTGTAGATGCCTTAAGAAATGAAGAAGAATATCTGAGCTTTTTTCCTCCTGATTTTGCAGGTACTCGTGCTTGCACATTTAAATATGCCTGCCAATTAACAAAATCTTCAATCCTTAAAAAAGAGAAAAAATTAATAACAAAAGAAATCATCAACCAAACATGGAAAGACCAAGAGTGCCAAGAAGAAAGCAAAATCTTTCTATTTCCAACTCATTGAAATTTCTTCTCAACTTTAAAAATGCTCTAATTTTAAACACAAAAATCATATAACAAAGTAATATGAATGAGAAAATCAAATGAAAGCAACATAAACTCTAACTTTCAAAGACTCACCCGGAGGAAGGTTTCGAAATCTAATTCTTCTTCTGCTTTGGAATAAGACTCCTTCAATATAGCCTTAATCTCATCCTCATTAAAAACCTCAGTAAAAGCCCTCAATTTTACAAAAACAGGAGGCAAATCCCCCACAGTGACGCGACCTCCCTCTGTCCTTATTGATACATACTAGAACCAAGAATGCAAAATTTATTCAGAAATTGCGAATTAACATATGCATATAGCATATTTTAACAATTAAATACTAAATTTAAGCACAACCCAAAATGCATATTACCTTGGCCTTGAGGGTGCGTAACTCAACTTGTGTAAACTGGCTTTGAAGCCATGGATCAGAAACAAGTACACCCACAAAACCTGCAGACATCTCTTTGCCTTTCTTTTGCTACAAATTCTCACATAAACTGGTCCCACATTGTATACATGCATCAAAGGCACAAGCTTGTAAGAGTTTTAACATCTTACGTTGATTGAAATGAACAAAAACTTAATGATAAACATTTGAAAGCGAAAAAGAAAAACAAGGGACCCAATAAAGAGACAATGTTTTGGAGGTGATTTAACGTCTGCATGCATTAAGCAGACATACATGATCATGCATGATTGATAAGAAACTAATACAAAAGGCGAAAATAACAAGAACCCATTAAAGAAACAGACATTAAAGGCAGGAAATGGAGGAAAGAAAGCGAAAGACGAACCTTAAAAACTCAAAAGATTGATCATCGTTAAGTTTGGTTTATGGATATGTATTCGAGAGGAAAAGAAGAGAGGGAAAGGGATGATTTTTTTGATGGAAATAAAATAGAAGGATGATTGATGGATTGAATGTGTAAGGAGAGAAAAGCGTGTCGCCTGTAAGACCCGCGAACACAGGAAATTTATGAAATAGAAACAGAGGGATTGAGAAATAGGCGTTTGCTTCGCTACAATGACAAAAAGTTTTTTTTTTTTTTTTCTTAAACACGGGAAATTGCCCATTCTTACCAAAGATTTTGTTACTTATATTCATATCAATTTCTTTTTTTAATATCACATTTATTATTTCTATTTCTATTTCAATGCATCACATTTATTGAAATTAAAATAATTATATATTTAGTGTCTAGGACTAATAATCTTATACACAATCTTATTAAACGATAAGTCGCCACAAAATCCTTCGCCCTTACATTTTTGGATCGATAGAGAGAGAGCGTAACTTTTAATTTTTTTATGTTATTATTAGTTAAATGAGTTTGAATTTAAGATAAATAGATTCGGATAGATTAAATGGATCAACCTATTTATAACACGAAAAAAAACTAGATTTAAATGAATTTATCTGTTTAATTTATTTATTAAAAACGGTTTATAAGTTAACAGGTACATACGATACATATAAATATAATTAAATACATTTATTTTCTCTCTTTATATGTTTATATAAATAATTTTATTATTTATAAAGATATAATTATATTTTAAAATTAAAATAAAAATTTAAATTATTTTATAATTAAATAAATAATTTTTTGAAATTATAATAGTTATTTTTATTTAAAAATTAAATTTATTAAAAAAATTATACAAGCCAACCTATTTAATTTAGTTAAGAAATGTGTTTGTGTATGAATTTGATGTTTTGATATTATTAATTAAATGAGTTATGTTTGAATTAATTATTTTTATATTATACACATATTTTAATATGACATGATAAAACATGACACGATATAAATTGCTAGCCCTATTGGTATCCTGACCTGTTAAAAAATAACAATCCAATGTTTCAATTTTTATTTATAATAATTAAGTGTAGTAACTTGTTAAAAAAATTATAAAATTATACTTTTATCAGGTCTCTTTTTATAATAAATAATGTGAAAAATAAATAAATAATGAGTTGTAATATATTAGAAACGTGGCAAGGGTTTGTTGATAAAAAAAGTCACGTGGCACGATAATTATACATGAAAGTATAAAATGACCATAATGCCATCACTTGTTAATCGTTTTACCAATAAGAAGTTAGGATTTTTCTTTCCATTTTTTAAATTATTAAATAAATTATAAACATACAATAAATATAAACTAAACATATATTAAGTAATTTAATAGTATAAAAACTATAAAATATGTACTAAATTGCTAATACTATATATTATTTTATAAAAAAACACTTAAAATACCACTATATTCTTATAATAAATTTCCAATTTATAATATTCTTAAAAGTAAAAAAAAAAAAAAATCTTGTTTAGCATATAAAATTTTATTTATAATACTGTAAATTGTGTGAAGGCCAATGCAAGTTTATTTATATTGGGCTAAATAGAAGGGTTGTAGAATGGGCTTTCTCTTGATTGATTGTCTGTAACACCTGACTTTATGACTTAACAGGCAATGTGTTTGTGCATCATATCTTCCAGCAAAACTGTGTTAGTGAATTTTGTCTTTATTTATGTTATGTTATGTCCCTGCTTAGAGCATCTTGGTATGTTCTTATTGGCCTATCTTCTTCTGTTTCAAAGATGCATTTACTTAAGGAAAAAGAAAGCTACTATGAAATGCTTGCAGTTGCTTAGGATATCTCTCTTCTAAAGCATAAAACATAAATCATTAAATAATAGTAAGGGAAAAAAAATTTGGCCCATGCAGGTCTCGAACCTGCGACCTTCGCGTTATTAGCACGACGCTCTAACCAACTGAGCTAATAGGCCATTTGATACTGCAGTTCCTTATTGTTTTTAAAAAAGATTTCTTCGTGTGGAGACATTCCTCCAACGAACAAAGAAGTGGTACGCAAGAAACTATGAACCCCTTATGCATAATTGAATGTCCTTGCTTTTTATCTTTATAAGATATGCAGATTGATCTGATTCCCAAGTATTTGTTCAAAAGAACCTTATTTGGGTTATTTAAAGAAGTAGGATTACATCAATTCAATATAGTTTAATTGATATTAGATTCGTTTTTGGAAATATCAAATCTGAGAAGCTTAATGAAAATTTTAAAAATTTTCTAATTTAATATATTAATATATTTTTGTTTTTTTTATAAATTATTTTCTGTTAACTTCTTCTTTTTTTTTTTTTTTAAGAAAAGCATCAATTTATGTATTTTCTTTCAAAAACTGTTTTGAAAAAGTAATTTGAGAAAAATCTGTCAGGGTGTGTTTGGGATTGGGGTTGCATGTTCAAAAGACAAGTTTAGAAATTTTTTGGTTTAATATATTAATATTTTTAATTTATTTATAAACTGTTTTTCTCAAATTTATATTTAAAAAAGCATCTATTCACCAGTTTTTTGAAAAAATAATTTTTAAAACTCAATGCTAATGTGTCGGATCACACTGTTGGTCTACATATTAAACTTTCATTCAATTCCTTTACCCTATGATATTAAATTTCACAACCTTATAATTTTAGCTGTAAATACAAACAATTGTAAGGCAACTATTTCTTCCAGCTCTTTATCTTTAGTGACTATACAATACAAAACCTGTGACATAATTGGTGGTCCTTGTATAATGAGTATGCCACCCTCATTTTTTAGCATTATCAGCCCACACTAAAATCATGCTCTTTCAACCGCTGAACTTTATTTTAAGCATAACTTCACGTTCAAAGGAAGAAACCCATCAAAACCATAATAAGAAAGCATTCTATTTTCTTAATCATCTACTACCACATTATCATCTTCAGATTAAAAAGCTTGAAATTCAATGATTATTGCTTTATTGCTTGAAGCAGAGGTTAAGAACCCAACTCTGCAACATTGTTTTCAATATTTCGTACATGCACCACTGATGGATATCCATCATCCCTTCATCCACAACCTGCTGCCCTGATCACTATTTTTCTTTTTCTTTTTTCGTTTCCCTGATGCATCAGAGATTTAGACAGCTACGACAATGACAAGCACGAAAATATGAATGGAACATTCAAACATTAGACTGGAATCTGTTGCCTTTCACAAATAATACTAACAAGAAAAACTCTTGTCCATTAAGTTGGCCCTAAGGCCGTGAATTCTGCAACAAGGTAGTTGCCCCTTATCTTATACTGGGGTTAAAAGACGAAAAGTCTCTCGCTCCCGATAGCAAATACTCGGTCTTTGAGCCAGACTTCAAGTGTTTTGTGGCCTTTCTTTTGAATGAGAAGACATCATTCAAGTGTTTTGTGGTCTTTTTCTTTTTTAATGAAAAGACATCATATGATAGGAGTGTTGCAGCTTTTACTTATTGCTGTGCCATTGCCACCCATTTTAAAAGGTGGGTTTTTCCTTGGATTCTAGATTAAGTAACATTCTATTTAATAATTGGACAAGCATCAAACATGCAGACATGGTAAGTAATAAGGTAAATGACTGAAGACCAGACCAAGAAAGCATCAACTCAAATAAAAACTGATTTCAGTCTCTCAAGAACTTTTCTAGAGACATACATCATTGTTGAAAACATTCTGGGACCATTGTGCTGTAAAGTACTAAACTTTTGCAATTAAACTAATTTATTCTCTTTAAATGCTAAGATATGGGACTGTTTAAACGAATAAACTGCAATAGTATAATGCTTAAGAATATCAACTCCATAAAAGTATAGCCATTACCAAATACAAGCAATGGATCAAGCAAAAAAGGTGGTTTGCGTAGAAACAGAGATCATAAGGGTAACATTCATTCACTTACATAAATTTCAGTAACATATATAATCAAAAAATGGTTTGAAAATCAAAGCAGATAAAACGAAATCCGGAGGTACCCTCTCAACATAAATTAGAGGCTCATATCCATGAATTTTCCCTTACAAGAATAAGACCAGCACACCTGAAACTGCAAGAACCAATTGACTCCAAATACCCATGTTACTGATTCTATATGAAGAGTTTGGCGGGGCAACTCCAGGAGCATGCCCTTTATCTGCAGTCACTTCAGATGATGGAGAATCGGCTACTGGGCTAATTTCGGGAGCTGGTGCTGGGGCAGGAGTCGGAGGTATATCAGTACCAAAAATTGCCTCAGGTAGAAGAACCTTATCAACTTGATAAATTGCAACAGGATCAGTTGAATGTACACTGCTGCTAACTTTAGTTTTAGTCCATCCTGAATCAAGGTGTACAGTCCCAGATACATCAGTAAAGTTCAAAGCATATTCACCCGCACCAGCAAATGTGCTAACAGGGCTTAATTGGCTAAGGTTCTTGAATTCAGCAAGAGAGTAATAATGGGGCAAGGCATGGAAAAGGACGAGTTGCTTGAGCTGATCTTGACTGAGGTTTGTTAAAGAAGGCTTCTTAAGAGATGAAAAAGCGCCGTCTTTTGGTACAAAGATGGTAATGCCTTCATCTGTATTGTTGGCTTGGTTTTGGAAGGTGTCAATGGCTTTGGTGGACACAAGGTAACTAAGGAAAGTGTGGAATGGGCCAGCAACAGAAAGTAAATCAGTGAGATTTACATAAGGAGGTATTGGTGCTGGTGCTGGTGCTGGAGTGGGTGGCAGGATTGCTGCGGGAGGACTAGCAGCTTGAACATATGCTGTTGAAGTGAACAAGAACAGTAGTGTGCTACTAAACATGAAAATCATAGATAGCTCCATGGCTTTCAGAAAGTCTATGTAGCAAATATTTTACCAACTCTCCAAATTCCTGCAGTAGGCAAATACATCCTATCAATTCTTATATTTCAGCTTATGAACACAACTACAGTTCATCAATTGAAAAAAAAAAAAAAACACAAAGAAAAAACAAAGAAACCACTAAATTTGCTTTTGCAAAATAATGATGGCATTGTATCAAGGTGAGAAACTGAAAATCAACAGAAGATATCCAAGCAACAAATATCTATCAGGATTAAGAAGCTAAGAATATAATGACCTTAACTACTAACCTAGAAAAGGAAAAAATCAGATCTTGACCAGCTCATCCAACAACACTAGAAAAAAAAATACAAAAGAAATACTTTTTCTTTCTTTTTAGCTAGGCACATGAAAGAAACTGATTCATTTAATCTAGAAAGCCTGAAACGGGATCTGAAACAATGCAATAACAGATGATAGTTGAACAGAAGCTATAAACCGATATTTCTGTTTCAAAAACAGAAATTGAAGTACGAAAACAATAAAAACACAGTCACACAAGGTACATCAGGAGAAAAGACAAGAAACAGATCTAGACCAGCTCATCCAAAAGCAACAGTTCTTCCAGTTGCAGAAAATGACCACCAATTTTCTTGACCAATAGAAAAGAAATGGGGAATACCCAGTGCCATTAGCAAGAAAGAGCTACTCAAAAGCAAGCAAAACCTTGAGAATCTGAAGATGGGTACTTCACATCACATTAGCACATGAAAAGCAACACAAAATGGAAAAAGAAATGCAGTGAGAGTAAAGATTGAAGTACACACTGACCTTACCAAGAGGAATTCAGAGAGAAATGAAATCAAAATGCCAAAACTAAAAATTTGTACTGGAGAATAGAAAGGTGGTGAAGCTATATAAAGATACAGAGTTATTACCAGTGAATGATGAGAGGGAAAAAAACACTGATTTAGAGGGTGGTACCAGCTGGAAAAGGGTTCAAGAAAATATAAAGGAAAGAGAGAGTAGGTAACTAGGTACTGCTAAATTACATAAGAATGCAATATTATATAGCATGGGATGTTGTTTTCACCTCCCAAACTTGGGAAATGACTCTTTTTCTTAGAGGGTAAATTAAAGTATGCTTTGTTGGAAATTCTTGTAAAGAAACCAAAAAACAAAAATAAAAATAAAAATATAGGCCCATTGTAGGGTGGCCTTTCATAATCAACTTTCAACTAATTATTTCTTTTTTCTTCTTTATTTTTTAAATTCTTTACACTCCCCAAACTGCAGGTAATAACCTTCTTGAATTTCTCAAGAGAATTTGTTCTATAGTATGCTATTTTGGTCGGTCAGTCATCAATCACTTAGCAAGTAAATCTCGAATTAAGTTTTTTCATGTGATAAATGAACTATATTAATTGAGCTTAATTTTAATTATCTTAAAATAAATTGAGATGCATCGTATTATAATAATTCAAAATAAGTCTGGATTGGACTTAAATTTATTATAAATAATATTGAATTCAAATTAAACTCTTTAAATTTCAATGGACGAAATTGATTACATTTACAATCAAATGGAGTCATAATGATTCACCTAATAATTATATTGTAAGTATGCAATGTGTATTTAACCTTCAAATGTTACCATTATAAAACACAAACTTATGGTAGAAACTTTATTTCTTTCTTTAACTTCAATTGAATCCTTAAGTCTTGAAAATAGCACGATAAGAAATCACAAGGAAGGAATGAGAAAGGGAGAAAATCTCGTGAAAACAAGAGAGGGAGAATAAAAGAATAATTAAGAATGAAGAAGAAAGAGGTGAGAAGGATTGAGAAATTGTGAAGGGTCAAAAGTGGGCGCCCACCATGAGTTTTGGGCCAACCAGAATATGGCTGTCGGGTCGGTGTGCCCACTAGACTTGTTAAAACCTTCTTCTTTTTGCTATCTAAAGTTTTACGGTTGATTGCAATACAATGTCCCTCGGGTTGGGACATAAAAAAAAACAACTTAGTCCTTGCAGTTTCAAAACTAATTGATTTAGTCCTTATATAAATATTCTTAACAATAATGATTATCACCAAAAATATTTATTATTAAAATCGCAAAAACTAATATATATAATTTTTTCAATTCAACAATTCAATCTATGATTATCAAGACGTTTATAATATCCTTCTATTTAGCGGCGTTTTAGGATGACATAGCTTTAGAGTTAAGAGCAATGTTCAAATGAGAAAAGATTTATGGTAGATACTTAGACTTTTAGAAATGAGAAAGTGGCGTAGTAAGCAACGAAATATTTTGAAGAGTTAAATAAAGGAGAATTCGTAAATTCTCGAATAAGTCAATCTTTCAACTGTTATTTTATATATATATATATGATTTTAAAAAAATTTATGAATGAGTTAGACATATAAAATAAAAATTTAAATATATATCTAATTTATTTTATTAGTCTTTATTTTTATATAATATAATTTTAGAAAAAATTTCAGTAAATTACCTTGTGGTTTAACGTATTTTCACTTTTAAAGTCTGTGGTTTGCTTTTTTTCACTTTGGTACCATGTGAATATATGACTGTTAGCAAATAATAGTCAAATTGCATTAACATCATTAGCAAGTGCTAGCATGACAGTTGAAAGAATAATACTATTACATGCCACGTCAGAATCTTTTAATGACATTATGCAATTTGGTCGCTATTTACTAACAATCATTAATCCACAGGGTACTAAAGTAACAAAAAGCGGTAATACATTAAACCACAAAGTAATTTAATAAAGTTCTCACTATAATTTTTAAGAAATATCGTATTCAATCAATTCTTAATATTAACTTACATAAATTTATTTAATATATTAATTAATAAATTATTTTTAAATTGAATAATTTTAATTTTAAAAATATCATGTTAATTATATTCTTAATATTAATTTATAAATATAAGCAATATGTTAATTAATAAATTACAATATGCACTTAATTTATTATTCGACATATTGCATACATAATAAATAAATAAAAATATAATTTCAATTCTTAGAAATTGTTAAAAATTATTTATAATTAAAATAATAGTAAATACTCACATAATACATAGGTAGACCAAACGCAAAAATAGACATATTTTTACATTTTTATCAACACAAAAATAGACATATTTTTGCATTCTTATCAACAGAGGACTAAAATGTATGGTTATTGACAAATCTCATAATATTAATTTTGGCATACAGTAGAATAAAAATAGTCCTTTACACTTTATTTGCCAACTAGGGTGACCAGAGGTGATGATGACCAATCATATCCGCCCCCTTTGACAGCACATATTATCAATGTCTGCGTGTTTTTACGAAAATACGGCACCGTTTCTCTCGTGTCTCACCCCACCGACACATCCCACGACACATTTTGCCTGTGCACTGTGCTGTGTTTATATCGTTGTTGAAATTTCAAATTTGTTTTAATAAAACCAATTATGATTGGCGGGTTCATGAAAAATCATTATTCTCAATTATACTTTACTTGGGTTTTGTCCTTTTCTTTATCCTAAAAGAAAAGGCAATTTGTTTTATTAACTATTTAGACATTTATAAGAATATTGCAAAATGATGTTTTTCTCTTCAATTTCATTACATTAAAAGTTAAAAGTTAATTATATTTGTTATTTAGAAAACAAACAATGTTTAGCTATGGATTACTCTATATTTCACTAGAAAAATATAATTTCATTTAATGTAAGTGAATAAGAAGACCTAAAATTAATACCTTAATTAATATATTCAAACATGCTAAAATTTCAAAGTCCATTTGGGATTAATGGAGGGTAATAGGATTAACTCTAAAATTTAGGTTTCAAAGTCATTGCTAATAAAAAAAATTTATTAATTAATATATTAATATAGTATAATGTTAATGCTATAGAAATAACATATCATCACTATAATTATGTGTTAAAAATATCTCCATGTGCCTATATGTTAGAAATTTTTTAAAGTAAGAAGCCTTGCGTTTTACATACTAATCGTTTAAGCACAAGTTAATTTATTTAATATATTAATTATATGCTATTTTTAAGATTAAAATTATTATTTAATTAAAAAAATAATAAATTATATTAAAATATTATTAAAATAGTAATACAATAAACATAAAAATTACACGTAATCAATATACCTATATGTTAAAACTGTGTGTAAAACTATGTCTATAATCAAAACTAGTAATTCATGTCAGAAAAGTTTAGATCACACACACACACATATATGGAGCATCACCTATATTATTATCATTATTGTTTGTTAATGTTAAAGCTAAATTGGAAATGTGGAGCATGTGAGCAAACATGGATTAAGGGTCAAATTGAGTATTAAATAAATTAAATCAATCATAATTTGACAGAGGGAGGTGGGATTTGTCTTGTACTCTGAGCTAGCTATGGGAAGGTCTTATGGCAATTTCTACTATCTAGACCCACCAAATTAGTTGTTAGGATATTGATAATATTTTTGGCACATGAGTTTTGTTTAATTAAAACACTAATGGATATCATTATCAAGAACAATTAAGCAAGCAAAAAGCTAAATCAACGCTTTCTGTTTAAGGGTCTCATTATATAAAATATACACTAGCAATAACCTGATGACCACATTGTCGATCTTCTAATCAAGATTTACCCATATAAACCGTTGGATTCCAATTCTAATTTGACAAGTTTGATTAAGATTAGCAATTAAGTCCAGCATTTGGAAAAAGAAAATGAAAAAGAAAAGGGGGGTTTAGCTTAAAGGTACTTGCCACCAATCATAGAAGTTTCTATTCGAGTAGGAGAAAGGGTGAGAAACTTGTTTTTAGGGGGTTGGCAGTGAATAGGGAAGGAAGATAAGAAGTTACAATCAAACTTTGGCTACAGGCAGGTAAGACTGCCTTGTCAAGCTGATTCGTTTCATGGATTTTTTTTTTTTTTTGGGTTTTACTAATTTGGTGGTGTTGATTTTTCTCATGTTCATGTGTTGTTTTTGTATGCACGAAAGACACTTAGAATTTTCATGGTCTTGTATGTCTTTTTACGGCAGAAAAGTCATTTGTTTTCTTCTTCAAGTAAAAGAAAGTGTCCTGTGCCAATCCTTCTTGGTTCTTTTAGTTTTTTTAATTCTCTTTGTGGTTAGGTGATTTCATGATTTGATTTCTTTTTATTATGTGCTTTTATTGAGTTCGTCTAAGATAGCTCATGCTTAGTCGGGACGATTTGTAGTTTAATTTTTAGAATTTTTGTTTTTGATGGTAACTCATTAAGGAATAATAATCCCATTGATGAAATATGTTTGAAAAAAGAAATTCAATGTCAATTTCATCAATTTATCTTCATGATTTTATCAATCGAACTACTTTTTCTTTGAGACAAACGAAACATTTAAGCTATATAAATGTTAGAGATTTATTCATTAGGAAAAAAGAATGCGCGAGTGGTGATTAGTTTGATGTTAAACAATAATTCTTGATAATTAACAATGATTCTATTAATGATAAATAAAGAAAATTTTAGGTTTAATTTTCTACTTTAATTAAGTATTAATGATCATTTATTAAAAATTGACTTTGGTTATTATATTATTAAACAGGTAAAAACATCACTTAATTTATAAATCTTGTTAAAGTTAAAATAATTTTTATTTTTTATCTTATGGCAACAATAACAAATGTCTACCATGTTTATTAGCTAGATATAAATAAGGAAGCATGAAATATGTAAGTTCTCTTGCCATGTTTTGATTTTCGTATACTGTAATAACTTCTTTAGAGGTCGATATTTTCTCCTTCAAATAGTTGATGCTCGTGGCTATCTTGGTCTCCCTCAGTCTAGGTCGTCTGAAGATTACATTGTATGTAAATGGAATATCAATGATCATAAAGGAAGTTTGCCATCTCTTGGTGACCTTTTGATTATGTCAGCTTTTTTAGTCTCTTTTATGAGCTCTATAGTTAGCCTGGCTATCCCCAGAGGTTGCAATGGCTGGCTATCTAAGCCAAATAGTAGAATTGTGCAGGGTTTCAAGTTCATTACTCCCCCACTAATGACTTTGTAGCATTATAGAGTCATGATGTTGACCGCACTCCTATGAACGATAAATAACCTTCACTCAGTAATTCTCAATGAAATATAATATTACTAAGACATTCTGGTGAGACATCTCAATTCCTTCCCTATCTTTTTCTAAGAAAACTATGCCTTGGAGTTTCTCATGCTCGGCCATTATATATAACTCATCTTTCTTTTTTTTCTCTTGAACCTCTTAGTTACAGACGTAGCTCCTCCAAATATTATATATACGTCTCCTTTCTCAAAATTTCTTTTTCCTGGTGACTCTTAATGATCTCTGCCTCTCGAAATCTTAGAGCCCCTAGAGCTTCTATCTCTAGACTACAAACCTTTTTAGGTGCCCTCTTTTCTATCTTTTCTCGACTAATCATCTTTTATGTCTATAAACCTTTTTAAGTGCTCTCTCTAAATCAACCTCTCAATTTCTCTCTTTAAGTATATGTAGTCCTTTATATCGTGCCCTTGACCATTATGGAACTTACAAAATTTGCTTTTATCTATAGTATTTTTTATCTGCTCTCTCATTGGGTTGGGATACTTGATATCTCTCTTGTTCTTCTGAGCCCACATAAAAATATTAGTCATTGATATGTTCAAAGGAATGAAGTCTTTATGATCATTTCTAGAGTCATTCTTTCTTTTATCATCTTTAAACCTTTTTTAGATTGGTTGGTTCTTCCTCTTGACTGATCATCATGGTCGGTCCTTCTTTTAACTCGACAGTCTTCACCGAGGCTAATGAAACTATGAGCTCCGTCAAAATCAACTTGTCATATGACTCTAGTGGATCTATTGTTAAGGAACCTTTGAACTTATTTATGCAAGTGTTGTCGGTCATTACATCTATTGTTGTGTCTTGATTGAGCTTATTTACTTAGAAAGCTTCCTTGTTGAATCTTTCCATAATCTTTCAGACTTTCACCCCTCCTCTAGATACATTTTTTTAGACCATTTGATCGCTTTTTAGGGAGAATGCTGGTAATGAACGAGCTTTAAAGTGTTGGAAAGTGTTGGAAATTCGCATATTCAACCATCTGGAAAGCTTTGGTACCATTTTTGAGTATTTTCTTTTATGATTATTGGAAAGATCCTATATCATATATTAGATTTGATATATTGTGTAAACCCATCTTGATGTTGAAGTTATGAATGTGACTTTGAGGATCTTTTAAGCCACTGTAGAAGTCCAAAGGTGGCAATTTGAACTTTTGAGGGAAGTGCTCTCTTAGATTCTCAGACATAAAAGGTTTTCTTTTGAGAGAACCTTATCTCTCCTTATCTTCCCAGTTCGGTACTTCTTAAGGGCGTCTGCTATTCTTTTTTAATGGTGTCTTCAATCTAGATTGAATCATGAGTTTAAGAACCAGAGCTCTCTTCTTTGGATACTCTATTTCAGATGTTTCTTTTCTAAGATCGGTTTTGACCATCCATCTGTGTATTTATCTATCTTAGGATTTGTAGTGCTGGTGGCCGACCGATCTTAATAGTTTAATTGATTATATCAGGTGCTCGACTAGTACTGATTTGTGGAATAGGCATGGTCTCCCTTGTGAGAGTTTAAGCTAATATATTTTCATAATGCATTCTCGACAAATCGCTCTGATTATACATGGTCATAATGTCTTCAGAAGTTGGCTGCCAAGGACTTTGAGGAAGTCCTAAAGGTCAACTTTAAGGGATTATCGAGATTGCTGGAGTGGAATAAAATAGAACTTGAGACATAGTGCTTGAGGTCTTTGTCCCAACTCTCTCTATAGTGCAAATGTAAAGTCTCATATTAATGGTGGACCTCTCCAAGTGTAGTTTCTGCTGAAGATCTATTATAGAATAAAGTAATCAAGAAGAAGATTCTTCTTAAAGGATGAGATGCTGCAATCTAATTGGCTCTGGTGGATCATCTTGAGGAGGATTATTTTAGGAAGGATCATCTTGAGGAGGATCAATTCGAGGAGGGTCATTTTGAGGTGGATCAGCACGTTCAAATCCTAGATAAAGAACATCTTCATTCTGGTTGGATGCCATTTAGCTTTGCTTGGTGTGGTAGGAAAAAAGGCTTTATCCTGAGGATTCCCACAGACAACACCAATCGACAATTTTGGTCACGGAACTTAGCTATCAACAAAGATCTTAAGTCTAACCTAAGCTCTAGAGTATTTTACAATAAAGGTTAGATAGCGTCGAATAGAGTTGTCTGACCACTCACTCCAATCTAAGTCTATAAAGGTATAGGTTATAATAATGTATTGATTATAGAAGTATATATGTACCTGACATGTTACACCACAATCTCTTATATAGAATTTGGAGGTCTTTTAGTCCTATCAAGAGTAGGACTATATGAATGTAAGATCCCCTGATTCTATTAGAATTTGTCTTCTTGCAGTACAACAACGTCCTAGGTTGAGTCAGATTACTTAGTTAGAGTTTGACTATGACTTAGTCTTCAAGAATTTAAGTTATACTTGGATTTGAACTCAATCAACCATGTATTTGTCGGTTATGCCTATTCGACACATGATACTCGGTTATTATGTCTGATCAAACTATCCATCATACTATAGGGGTCATAGTAGTTACCGATCTTGAGTTTGTATGAGTATTAATTGGACCTCAAGATCTCAACTTCTTATAATGCTATAGAGAGACTTCATAGTCTTATTTTTTTATTTTAGAAAAGTAATCAATTTAATAATGTTATTTAACCTTTTGATAGAAAGGGGTCTTATAATTTTTTTTTATGACGTTTTAGTACTCTAAAAGTTAAATCCTTAATAATATATATCCAAATTCACTAATATTGTTAATTCAATAGTTCTAGCTCATTCACTCAATGTCAATTGCTTGTGATTCTACAACTATTGAACTCCTTATCAACTTAATTTTCATCATATGCTACGTCAATTTTCATTCAATTTAGAGAGAAAAAATCTCATAGTTTGATTTTTATTTAATTCTAATTAGCTGCAATAAGTTTTGAATGATTCGACAATACTAGAAAATTCTACTTTTCTCCATCTATTCAAAACTAATTTTGCAGTTGTCACACTACTTTTGAAATTCAATGGCTAAAAATATTGATGATGTTAATGAATTTATATATAAATTGCTAACCATATAATTATATAACCTCCTATATCAAAATATTAAATCATAGAGTCAATATTTCTTTTTTTGATTGATATATATATTTTTTATTAGACTCACTATTCATAACTGAATTATGGCATTTTAAGTAACTATAATTAGAAGATTTATGCAATTCATATAAACTAAAGTAGCAGTTAACATTGAGCCTAATGTAATATTAATTTTTTTAAATTTTTAACTCACATGCATTATATGTAGAGATAGTAATAGGTGAATTGAGTCGGATTCATATAAAATCATTTTGGGTCTTAGATTATTTTGGGTTAGACTATTTTGGTTTAGATTTTCTCGAGTTTGAGAAATTTTAAGTTCGAATAATATTGGAATCTGCTAATTTCAAATTCGAGTCTTTATGATCCTGCTTCTTTTCGTGTTCGAATCAGTACAAGTTCAAATAAAATTTAATTCGGATTGCCTCAGATTTTAGATTAGGTTTCAAACTAATTTATCATGTTCGAATTAAATTCTCGAATTGACTTATTTAATTTTATTTTTTGATCTCATTAGTTTTATCCAATAAAATTTTACATATTTAATTTTCTAGTTGAAAATTTAGAATTCAAAACTTATATGCTAGTGTTGAACTATTTTTTAGCTGAAAGTTGCATGGTCGCCGCTTTATTGAACTATCATCATTTATCTTAATTTTTTCTTTAAATATTAAAAAAAGAAAATAAAAAAGAAGTTTTATTAATTTAGAGAATAATGAACTTAACTATTAAATTTATTTACGACAATGTTTTTGTTGATAAAATTAAAAAAATTTAAATTCAAAATGGTATCGGTGTCAAAATTTAATTAATTAATTAATAATATAAAATTTTTAATTTTTATTTTTCTTAAAGAAATATTTGAATAGAAAATAAAATAAATTATAAGATAACAAATACAAATATCTATTTCTTAATTTAAATTATTTTATTTAATTACTTGTTAATATTTTTATTCTTTTATGTTATATAAATAAATTGAAACTAATTATTTTATTTAATGATTAAAACTTATAAAATAAAAATTTTAAGAAATTAGAAATTCAGAGATAATATTATAGAATATATTTCTTAAAATCTTAATTGAAAATAAAATATATTAAGAAAACTAGTATCAAAAGTAATTAAATATGATAATTTAATATCACAAAAATGTTATTGTTATATTAATAAAAAATCATATTTCAAATCATTTAAAATTTTTAATCAGACTGTGTTGGTGATAAATACAAATATTATCAAATTTCGGAACATATTAGTCTTGGATTCAGATTATTTCGAGTTTGGATTATTTTAAATTCTTTTACTGTTTCAGACTCGGGTTATTTTGATCTCGAATTTCTTAGGTCTCAAATCACTCTGGTTTAGTATTACTTCGAGTTTGAGTCATTTCGAGTTTGCACAATTTGAGTCTCGAATCATTTTAGATTTGGATGTTTAATTTTTTTATTAAAATTCAATTCCAAATAGGTTACGTTTCAGGATTTATGAATTTGGATCAAACTTTGCCATCTCTATTATACGTGAATATTAAATATTGATGCATTATCACTTAAACATAAAATAATAAATATTATTAAATTTAGCATTATAAATATTTGTAGTATTAAGATAATTATAAAATCTTTTTATTATAGCAAACTCATCTTCAAAGTAATTTATGTATGACTTAAACAATTTATATAAATTTAATGTGTAAAAAAAAAATCAAAATTCACATATATTATAAAACCATATTAATTTGACTTAAAGATTATACGATACATATTTCATTTCATTTTAATAAGGTAACATATAGTAAATACATAAAAATATGAACTATTTGTTTTTTTTTTCTATTTTAAAAAATAATAAAATTAAATTTTTTAATTCTAATATTATATTTAGGTTTAGATATCTAAAATATCTTTAAAACATCATCAATTTGTGATAACTATAATTAAATGTAAGCTTAATAATTTACTTTTTAAATTTTTTATAGTGTTTCTTAGCTTATTTGATGAACTTTTTACACTATCAATTTAAATATCGATATTATGGTATTACTTGGACATATTTTTTTTTATTGAATTATAAATACTTAACACTTTACACATAAAAATTATAATAGAGTTGGACTTTTTAAAAATAATTTATTAGTTATAAAATATTATATATTATTAAATCAAATTAATAAATTAACCTATTTAGCTATTGAATTAGTAAGATCATATTAATAAATTTATCTGTCCTCTCTTTTTCACTTTTATATATAATATTATATATTCAACTAAGGAGTAATTACTATATACCTTTTGTATTTTTCCATATTACACTGCTTATCCCTTAACATTTAAAAAGAAATTTTTTTTTATCCTTCATTTTTGTAACTTTATACTAAAGTTTCCTTCAATCATAATTTTTGTTACTCAATTGTTAACTAGATTTGATTTTATACTATATGCCTCCTGACTCGGTGTAATATACAAATTGCCTCTATATTTTATTTAGTGCATTAAAATTTCCTTACATTTTCAAAGTCAATCCAAGAACTAAATTGATTGAAAATATAATTTGATTCTGAAACTTCTTATTAAAGTTATAATTCTAGTGTAACAAAATTAATAATAAAGAATTATATATCTATTTAAATTTTATAAGAATTTAATTATGCTAGAAATTAGAGTACTTAAAAAATAAAAATTAATTATTTTTGTCTAGACACTAAACTTCATTTTTGAACAGAAATTAGATAAGAGGATTCTAGTATAATAAATAAACTATAGGGGATAATTTGTATATTACATTAAAAGTCAGGGGCAAATAGTATAAAATAAAACTAAGTTAATTATTATTTAGCGCAAATTCTGACAAAAACAGTTTTTAGTATACAATTATAAAATAAAAAGATAAAAAAGATAATGTTTAAATATTTAAAAGTGACTGGTATGGGATGGAAAAATACTGCCAGCAAATAGTAATTACCACTTCAACTAAATCATATCTCATATATAATCCTGATAATCAATTTAGAGGGACACTCCAGTTACCCAACAACAAAAACTTGAGAGAAGGGGATAGCTACTATAGCATATTTGCCATTACCATGCATCTGAACCGAACATTTAAATTCCATTCCTCCCTAACAGGAAACTGGATGCTCAGAGCTCTCTAGTAGTATACCATCAAATAATTTTTCATGCCAGAACTTCATCTCAGGCTCAGCAGAGTACTTTCTTCACTCCTAGATATCCAATTCTCAGGTTCTTCAAATTGATTTTCTGTTTGGGTAAGGCCAAGCTTTCCTCAGTAAACAACTACCCATTACATGCCTAAGCCTGGTCGAATCAGTGTTACTAGCTGTGAGGCTTAGTTGTGCATAGATTGGGTCATCAGACGATAATTAGCCCAAGTAATTCCTAAATGAAGTGGCATTTGATATCCAAAGGAAGACCAAGGAAAACAAACATGACCAGAACAAGAATAAGGGATTGAGTTGAAAAGAAGAAGAGAAATAATTAAGATTATGTTTGACTGAAAGTAAGCTAATTTTAGCATATAATAGAAGCTAAGGAATTGAAATAAAGGGGCACAGTACAGTCAAACAAAACCAAAACTCATTAGCTACTACACTACTAATATCAAACATCTTCAACACTCCTTCTATACCATTGAGTTACTGTCTCCTATTATAAACGGAGCGCAGACTGCTAGTAAACAATCCGGGCAACTTCAGCTTGTACTCGGTATTTAGAAAATGTGAGGGTTAGAAGAGAAAAAGGTAGACAGGCTAACCTCTCCATTTATTAAAAGCATCACCAATTGAATTTTCTTTGTCTCCATTATAGTGGTTAATAAAAATGTGGAAGTAATAATGTAACACGGTCTAAAGGGGCAAAACAAAAGAAAAAAGAAAATTTGAAACTAACAAAAGGCAGATATTAACCGAATAAGGGAGATATGCATGTGCTTTTCTTGCAACATTCTTCAAGTAGCAGCCCATTCTTTTCGGATGTCGAATGTGTAGTTGATCTCCAAGTAACACTTATTATCATCATCAAGGAACTGAGATGGTTAAAGGAAAAATTTACAGATGGTTAAGCTCAAGTACTGATATAATAGACAAAGCAAACTAAAGTCTACATCAAGAATTAAGTACACAGATCAGCATGGGCCATGACCTTAGCAAAAGATGGTTCCAGAGACTGATATGTTCTATTAATGGACCACATATACCAGACAGAAAGGCGAAAAACATATGATGGTACTTGTCCTTCAAAAGAAGGTAGGTGGGACAATTTGATACATTTGATGCCACTTTGTCTATCAGATGGATAACTTATGAGTCCACTTACAACTTAAGGAGGAAAACATGCTACAGACCAGGAAAATATGGTTTCGAAAAGATATAATAATCATTTTATGGCGAGACAAGTGTTGGCTAAAAATTTAAGTAGTTTCAGCACCTGATTCAGATAAAAAATTAGATTGCATATTCTTTTTCATTATGAACATGCATGGTGCATATCTGAGTATGTTCTCAAAAGTAGAAATCAAAGTAAACGGAGATATTCTTAATTGGATTTCAACCCCTTGGCTATTCAACCAACTTGATCCACAAACAGAATGGTAGAATGTGACAACAGCTACATATATACAAAAAATAAGAAAAAAGAAAAAAAGAAAAAGAGTATAAACACTGTTCATCATCAGTAAGAGCTTTCCTCTATATGACCATTCTAAACCACTACATTTAGATAACATCTCAAGAGACATTAGTTGATACAGAAAATGGATCTGTAGCAACCAGAATGTATCTTATTAGCCGACTTCAAGCAAACAGTTTTTGGGTTAAATTACTAAAACTGACCTTTGATTTTGCTGAATATGAACCTCTAGCAAACATGCCTGATGGAGTGGTCTCCTCAGGCATCACATGTGTGTAAGGCTCTGGCTGGGGACTGAAGGTCCCAAGCATCTCTTTTGCGCTGTCCACTGAAATAAAACTCACCACAAGGAAAACATTAGAGCATCTGGAAGTAAGAATCAGCTCTAGCATGAATTAGGATGTAGATATAGCTCACCCTTGACACCAGTTTTCCAGACAGTGTTGGTGTACTTGAGGCCAGATACAATGTTGTTGCTAACTTGGAAGGAGAACATCAAATTGTAATGACTGCCTTCTTTCAGTGTAAACCATGAGCCTTTTGGTTTTCCATCCTCAGGGACAGACAGGACAATGTCGGATCTGCCTGGTGAGATGATTGACAGACTAAGAATTTTCACTTCTGGTTCCAGAGTTTCTGCAATAATTGAAAAGGAAAAACCAGATTTAGAAACTGCAGAAGAAAACAATAATTTAAATGAAGTACGGCTAAGGCTAATTCTGACTGTTTTGGATTATTTGTCATAGTGAATATAACACGATTAGAGTAGCAAGATCAGCAGAACTACTTGATTCTCCAGATGGACAACCATTTGCATAACAAAAAACGATACAATGTTCAAACAAAAATGTGACAAAGCATTGTTCTTGTGCAAGTATTGAACTAGTAGAGAGTAGTGTTGGTGAAAAAGCAAATGCATCCAAGGAAAAAAATGTCTCTCCATCTTGCATAAACCAAATTAACAATAACAAAGATTCTGTATTGAGAAGTGAACGCACACCAAAAATATTTAGCTATAAATTATTAGCAATAGTGACAAGTAAAAAAGCTGAAGTTTGCCATTCTTGTTTATAATAAAGCAAACTCCGGAAATTGTTGGTCAATTAGCAAAATTTCCTGCTTCCCATATGTATTGAGTTCTTAAAAATGCCAAAACTGGATTTTGAGTATTGCTTTTTGGATGCCTTTTTAAGTGAACAGGCTAAATATGCCAATACAAATAGTATCTAGAATATTAAAGTGCCTCAAGTAGTAGCTTACATGGACATTAAGATCCAAACATTTGTAGCCTAATTCAAAATCATTGACTCCATGTTAAACAGAAATAATAATTCAACAATGCACTGCTGCTGATTCTGACGATTTAATGAGAAAACAGTAGAATAAGATATAATTAGGCACTTCTGAAAGCCATATTAAAATAGGCAAAGAAATTGAAAACTGCAAAAGAGTTGACAGAATTTAGCCTTTTACGAAAAGATACTTTTTAAAATATACAGGAATTCTGCATACACAGGAGGGAAGGGCATTCAAATTTTGTCTGCATGAACAAACATTTACATCAATACTAGCCACTAGGCCCACTACATATCAAAGTAAAAACAGAAACTAATTAGAGAAATTGAAAACCTGTAAAACCCAAATTCCATTAGAACCTTTAATTTTCCATATAATCATAAAATTTGACTAGACAAAAAAGGAGAAAGGAAATGCGATAGATACCTCCAATACTTTCAAAATCCACAGAACCAAGAAGCTGTTCCTTCCATTTCCTCAGGCTCTCATCATCCTGAATATTTGAATTTTCATCAACTTACGATCATACATAGATATATATATACATAAAGCAAAATACATATTTGCAAATAATTAAAATGTTGAAACATCCAAGAGAAAAGAAAAAAAAGAAACCTTATCCTTTTCAAGATGTTCTTTGAGGGTGCATTGAGGACCAAGTTCAATCTTGTGGCTTCCTTCCTCATCTTCATCCTCTTCATTAACAGACAAGTCAGTCTCACTCATTTGCCTCGCATATTTCTCTCCTGCTGCTGAATCACCTTCCTCAAGATGCTCATGGCTTGTTTCACTCTTCTCCTCTTCATTTTTGTTGTCATCAAGCCCCATGTTACTTGTACCACTCGAACTTGACACAGCCAAAGACATCAAAACATCAACAATGACAAAGAGACCCAAAGAGTTTGCTATGAGCTGAAAAAGAAGAGAGTAAAAAGACTCATAGTTAAAGGAAAAGAAAAGAACAGAATTTATGTCTAGAAAAGAAAAAAGATTGATTCTTTGCGTTAAGAAAATTAGGAAAAGGTGATTTTTATTTTTATTTTTACTGGGTTGTCGTTTAAGGATATACCCAACAATGATAGGACTAAAAGACCCACAAACAAAAGAGCAAAAGACAAAAGAGAAGCTGAGTTTGTCTTTGTTGATAGCTTTTAGTGTTGGTGATGATGGAAGTTGGAAATGTACCTGAAGAAGAGAAATGGGTACTTCTGGAAGTTGAGAAAAAGTCATGTGATGATCCGAAATGTATGAGAGAGAGAGAGCACCTGAAAGTCAGCAAGAGAGAGTTTGATGGAACAGAGTTATAGCCTAAGATTGTGGGTAAATTAAAAGACCATTGACTCTTTCTTCTTGTAAAATATATAGCAGAAAGACTGAGAGAATGGTAGAGAAAGAGATTGAATAAAAAATGGTGATAGATTGCTAACTGTGTCATATTTTTAAGGGCAAAGGTGCATTTTTAACGTCTATATTTGATGCGGGGAGCACATTTGCCCTTTATTTATTTTTAGGCAAAATTTATAGCTCACGAAAAAAATGAGGTTCATGTTGACACCTCATTTAATCTTTCTTTGTCTCTTTTTATCATTCAAAAGTAAAAAAAACAAAGATAAAAATAAGCAGGTGGACCACTGTTAAATCTTTTGCCTTTAATCACCACCACTACAGACGACGTCAATCACTTCAAATAAACCTCTAATTTTTCTCAGTTTTAAATTATTTCTTTGTGTTCTTGCTTCTCCTCCCCCTTTAGTAGTGCGACACTAGTTTCAACCTGTCTAGAAAGGTGGAGAACTTGTTATGAAGTTGGGATCTCATATTATAGAAAATGATCGAGGGATTGATATTTATAGCTAAGGTGATGGATTCTAGTCGAGTAAATTAAGAAACTTAGCTTCTTCTTTTGATCATAAACAATCTAAAACGTCATTGATGGTGCATGATCAGGTACATCTTATTAGATTAATTGAGCTTGATTCTATTGCTCAATAGATTTAAAGCTCTTGAATCTTTGATGGTAGAAGAAAACCAGACCATGTTTCTATTCTTTTTTTTTTTTTTGTTATTTTGGGGTTAGATATTTATAAGTTCTTGGATTTAAAAAAGTAGAAATTTATAGTTTTTATATTGTTTGGATCTAATGCTAGGGTTTTTGATTTTCATACAAAACAAAATAAACCTATATCTCTAATGTCTGATTCGTGTAAGATGGGTGTTAGCTGCGTTGATAGAATTTTTGGCTAAGAAATTTAAATGGGTTTAAAGGAAGGCCAATAATTGGATTCCGGAGAATTTTATCTCCACTTGGGTTTTAATTTCGGTTTTATTGGAAAAGATTGAGTTTTGGTTTGCCATTGAAGGTGGTGAAGTGAAAAAAAGCTCTGTTTGTTGTAGATGGTGGAGAGACGGTAGCGGTGGTAGTGGCAATGGCGGTGGTGAAGATTAAAAATGTAATTATAATTTTTTTGTTAATAGAAATTACTAATTTTATATTGATAATATTAGCCACATGGGTATTGACATATAGCAGTTGGGTTCTTTTTTTTTGGTAAAGATAATTACCACGTCAGATTTTGGATAGTATAAGGGTCTAATTGCGCCTCAAAATATTTTAAAGGTAATGTTCCTCGCACCAAATATTAAGGATAAAAATGCACATTTGCCCTATTTTTAATCATGGCCATGCAAGAATTAAGTAGTCCATATAAATAACGTCTTGTCAAACATCTCCGGAGGTTTTGAAATTTAAAAGCTTTGTGTAGAAATTATTTATATTATATATTTTTATGGTTGTTTGGGTAATTTTTTAAACTACTATCAAAATAAATATTTTAAGACTGAATAAATATTTATGTATCTGAATTTTGGTCATTTAATTATTTTAATTTTTAACTTATGATTTAATCTAACAGATATTTGAACTTATTTTTTTGTGATATTTAATACTTTTCGATATATGTCTTCGTTCAATACATTCATATATGTATTGTATAAATGTATTTAAATATTATTAAAAAATAAAGTTTTTGTGCATGTTAAATTAAATTAAAAGTTATAGGTATTTAGATTTAAAAAAAATAAAATTTAAGTGTTTGTTATATTAAATCGAAAATTAAAGTATTAAGTTAACTAATCGATACAAGTTCAGGAGTATAAATATATATTTAGCCATATTTTAATAAGTTACAATTAGACGCAATAAATATTTAGATATCTGAATTTTAATCATTTAGTCACTTTAATATTTTAATTTTCAATTTAGTCTAATAAACACTTAAAGCCCTATTAAATATTTTTAATTTTAATTTAATTTAACACGTATAAAGTTTTTTTAAAATAATTTTAAAACACCTATACATAGTATATGAGGACGTGTTGAATAAAATCACATATCTAAAACTATCTAAATATTACAAAAAATATAAATTAAAAAATTCATCATATTAATCAAAAATTAAAATATTAAAATAATCAAATATTCTTACTTCGAGAGTCCAACTATATATTTGTCTTTACAATTAGAAAATGAAAGATCCTTACAATTAGAAAGCTGAAAGATCAAGTCATTAAGCATGTTCCAAACAATCATATATATATATATATATATATATATATATATATATATATATATATATATATATATATATATATATATATATATATATATATATATATATATATAGCATCTATAATAATAACAATAGCACAACCATTCTAACCAAAAAAAAAAAAAAAAGACCTTCCCTTCATGGGCAAAGCTAAAACTCCTAATTAAGGAGGATAAATTATAAAAAGATAAATCTGAAATCATTTTTTCTATATTTAATACTAAATTGTAATTTTTTTTTTTAAAAGAAAATGGACCAAGGGTCACGTTTGTCTATAAAGTGACCTTGCCCCTGTGTCCACTCATTCTGCCATTTCCGCTGTGTGTGGAGGAAATATTTCTTTCCCGTCAAGGAACTCCTGACGCTGGCATGCTTGTTTAAAGGAAAGAAGAGTAAAAAGCACTATGACTAGCAGAAAATGTTAAAATGTTTCCTAATAATTATTAAAATAAATAATTCTATTGTTATAATTACTGCAGACAATAATCCACATCATCTAGAAAATTACTGCAGACATTCTGTAACAGTTGGCAATCATACGGCATGAATGTGATATTTATTATAATTAATATTTCTTGGTGATCTAATGGAATGGAGATACTAGGTTTTAAAGTAGAACTAAAGGTGGTATTAGAGCAATACGTCAATTCTTCGGGATTGCTATGTTGCATGCTAGGTTTGATGTAATTTTGTATCCCCTGATGCTAGAAATAGTAATTCTTTTATGATGGATCTCAATGAGTGCCTGCTGTCTAATTTGAATGGTCTTAACACTGTTACATCCTTACAAAACTGGCCTCTCACCTTTGGTGTTCGTGTGTGGAGGTTATGGAGTATGAGAAATATTAGTTTGTTTGGCAAATCTAATGCGAAGAGAAGATGTATCACTCAAGATATTCGACGTAGATTAAATGAGGTTACTGCTGCTATGAAAAATTTATGTCCTGTTTCAGACATCAGGAATCGCAAAGAGGCTTACATTGGATGGGAGCTCCCTAGGCCTAAAACTGAACACAGACGGGGCACCCCACACTGGTACAGGCATGGCTAAGGCTGGTAGACTCATTCGAGACCTGTCTGGAAGATGGATTATTCGATGAAAATCGAACACTGACATGGATTAGTGGTTTGTTGTTGGCTTGGGATTTAAATATTTGGCAACTCCTTATTGAGGTGGATAATGCAAGCATTATTTACAGAGAGGGAAAATTATGCTGCAGATAGACTTGCCTTCATGGCTAATAGATTCGATATTAGCTGCCACAGATTTGATGAAGCTCCTGGTTCTATTGTGCAATATTTAGTTCATGATTTAAGTGGAGTATATTACTTCCATCTTGTTGCCTAGCTGCCGGGTTATTCCTTATGCTTTTAGAAGAAATATTAATATTTTATTAATAAAAATTAATAAATATATTTTGATATAAAAATAAAATTAAATATTAAATATTAAAAAATAAATATAAAAATTTTACTCTTAATAATAATTAATTGAATTGACAGGCCAATAGATGGCAATTATGTGGAAAGAACACTCCAGTGATGGTACTAAGCTATCAATTTTATAAATGTTTTTTGACTAGTTTAATTGCTTGAATATCATATTAAAATTTTTTTCTCTTTACAGCTTTTATAGAGGAAGAATTCAATACTTCGATAACAAAAAAACATAAAACTCCTATCAAATGATAATTCAGCACCCCTATAATGTAGAATTATAAAACTATTTAATAAATATACCAATATTTATTTTTTAAAATTAATTAATATAAAATAAAAAATAAAAACACTATCATCGATCCAAAAATAATTGAATTGGTCAAAAAATAAAACTTTTGATAAAAAAATGAGAGAGAAAGAGAAAATAGAGCTAAACTTGAAAATTAATTAAATAAAAATAAAAATAAAATAATTTTATGTTTATTTATACTATTTTTCTAAAGTAGAAATAAAAAATAATTTTCATGTTTTTAAGATTATAACTAAATTTTGAAAAATAAATTTAACATGTTTTATATGTTTTTCTTTATATAAGAAATCACTTATTTTCAAATAAAAATAATAAATTTTCGCTTTGTTAGCCTAAGTCGTTTTATAACTAAAGGCACTTTTAATTTTGAACTTGATAATTAAATTGAGTGTCTCTAATTTTGGTTTTTGAATGTTTTCTATATCGACCTCTCCTCTTGGTTCATAAGGGCAAATGCACTTCATTTATTTTAAATTTATTTTTTATACTTAAATATTATCTAAATATAAAATAATTTTTTTTATGTAACAGTAAGTAAATATGTTTTATAAATCTTTTATGAAAATAACAAGTTTTTCTTTTTATTAAAAATTAGAAAATGAAAATAAAATTTCTTTTGTAGAAGTAAATAGACCCTAAGCTTCTGGGTACGAGGTTTGTTAGTTATTCCTTCAAATATGTTTTTAGATGTATTAACAAGGCTGCGGATTTAGATGTTAAAGAATTCCTCTTTATTGTATAACCTAGCTTGGATTCTAATTATGCCTAATTACCTAAGGAATATCCTTTTACTGGATACGATTTCCCGTTGAGTTATGAGTATTTCATTTTTAAGGAAAAAAAGATGAAGAAATCATGGTATTGATGTTGGATTTGATTGTACGAATATTAGATATAAAACTATAAGCTTATTTTTGTATTATATAGTCGATGTTTGATGCTAGAAAAAATCCTTTCTCAAATCAAAACATCAAATTTTTTTAACTATTTAGCGTTTTTGAGATTATTATGCAGAGAAGAAAAATAAATTAGATTTTAGACTGGTTCGACGATCGACCCATTGTAGGAAATTTTTATTAATTGATCGAGGAATCGGTCTAATCTTTTTGATAATATAGTATTTTTTTTAAAAAATGCAATGTCTATTGCACAACTCAGATAGAATCAAAATTAAAAATATAAGCAAACTTCCTCTAGGAAGCAAAAATCCAGGCAGAAGGATGAACAAAAGGGGTTGCATGCTTAGCCAGCCAATCTGCTACCATATTAGCTTTCCTATTGATCCAAAGGAAGCTAGCAAAAAAAAAAAACGAATAATACAAATATAAAAAATGATAGAGTCGATCTCCATTCCCTCTTATGAGGATTGAAAATACTATTGATCACTCATTTTGCAATACTCTCAAAATTAACTTTAGTAAATCCCTTAGCTTTGGCAAAATAGACAGCTTCTCTAAGGACTAGTGCTTCACCAATTATAATGACGAGCAATGCAACTTAATAACAGTAGCATCTACTACATTACCATATGCATCATGATCCTTGCTCTAAGCAACATCATAATTGTACTTGACTTTTGGACTTGGAGGTGGGTGCCAACGTGTGCTAGCCTATTCTGATGCAGCTTGTTAGTGCATACGGCAAGAATCCTTTACATCTTGAATTTTCTTCAGCTCATGGTGAATCCATAAAGCAGTTCTATAAAGCACTAGACTAAGGTGTTGAAAAATGAACTATATTTCTTGACTTTCAAATATTCCAGTAACACAAAGCGATCTTCTCCACAAAGAACTCATCTTTTTGCAAGGCAAAATGGATGCAAACATTAAACAACTAGGTTACAAAATAAGGAAAACCGATCACATCAAGACCCAAAATCACCTATATACCATATTGCCTTAGCATGGGGGTAAAAAAAGAGAAGATGTTCTGTTGACTCGGCCTCTTCCTCATAGAGCAAACATAAGTCTAACGTTGTTGCCTTATGCTTTTTCAAATTAACCATACAGGAAATGGAGTTGGTCACAATTTCCAAAGGAAATTCTTGATTCTAGGCAGCACAATAACATTCCAAATAAATTTTCATAAATTGGATTTATTATCGATAATAAACTTGGATCAATAGGAATATTAGTACTCGATAGATTTTTTATGCTTCGATAACCTGACTTTACAGAGTAAATCCCATCTTTGGTAAAGTGCCAAATAAATTTGTCAGGCTTTGCATGAATAGCTATAGGAATTCTTAAGATTTCCTTCATTTCTTGCTAACTGCAAACAATATGGACTTTCCCTAGATACCACCACCAATTAGACCTATCAAACAAATTAGAAATAAGGAAAAAATGAGGGTTAATAGGTGGAGGCGACCTCAGCTTGAAGTTTCCTTAGGAGGGAACCGAAGCATCATTCTAGATTCTACTCCCTTTTTCTATATATTATGCCTAAGACCCAAATCCAACACCTTCCGCCCTTCTATAAGACTTTTCCATATCCATGATGTACCATTAACATTCTTAACTGCATTATTAAAGGACTGATAGGGGAAGTATCTATCTTCCAACACCTGCACCCATAGCTTATCTTCATTATGGATGACCATCCAGCATTGCTTAACAAGCAGGTTTTTATTAAAGTCCTTAATTTTTCGAAAGCCCATGACCTCTTCCTATTTAGCCTTTATAAGAGTATCCCATTTCCACCAATGAATTTTTTTTATAATGATCATCCCCATCCACCAAAATTTAGCTAATATACTATTGATCTGATTACAAAAATCTTTAGGCAACTTAAAAAGGCTTATCGTATAGGTTGAAATAGTATAAAGAATCAAATTTATGAGCACTTCTCTCCCTGATTGCGACAAAAAATTCTTTTTCCACCCTTCCATTTCTATCTGATCCGCTCGTGAAGAAAGTTCAAAGATTGAATCTTCAATCTCCCCTAAAGAAACGAAGTCCTAAATATTGATCATCACTATTCAGTTACCCCATATTCAATAACTCCATAATATTCTTCTTCAGCTCATAAGGAGTTCCATTACTTAATACAGTTATTGATTTGCTAGTATTAACTTTTTGTCCATATGCTAGACTATATTTATATAGGACCTTTTTTATTGTACTAGCCTAATCAATGGAAGTTCTAACATACAATATCATGTCATCTACAAATAAAAAGCTAGTTAGCTTCAAAAAAATGCTTATTAAGCTCCAAACCTCTAAGCCTATCAGCCAACTTAGCTTAATTTAGGATCCCGAAAGAGCTTCAGTAACAAAGAGAAAGAGGTAAGGTGATATAGATCACCTTGCCTCAAACCTCTTGTTGGTTAAAAGGACTTTGAAGGTTTGTTGTTAACAAGGATAGAAAAATTCATGGTCTTGACACATTCCAATAAATCTTGAAAACCAACCAACTGCAAAACTTTCTCTAAGAAACCCCATTCTACCCGATCATACGCTTTTTACATGTCCAACTTAAGGGCCATAAACTGATTCGATTTCCTCTTTCCCCCAGTCAGAAAGTGAAACACCTTGTGTGTTATGATAATATTATCTTGAACAATTCTATAAGGGATAGAGGTTGCTTGGTTAGGGGCTATAAGAGAATTCATAAGAGACTTAAGCCTATTAACTATGACAGAGGTGATGATTTTATAACTGAACTTAGTGAGGTTAGTAGGGCAAAATTGGGTAATGGTTGTAGGGTACTTAGTCTTGGAAATACGAACGATGAAGGTTCAATTTATTTCTCTTAATAGGTGATTTGTATGAAAAAAGTTGCTAATAGCTACACAGACATCCACACCAATTCTTTCCCATTGGGATTGGTAAAAAATTCCAACAAAATCGTCAGGCGCTGGGCTTTTATAAGCCCCCCAAATCAAAAGGAGCTTTCTTAAAGTCATGAATTATGATTTCAATACATAAAGAGGCATTTATTTCTGCAGTTACAACCCTTTTAACCACGTTAACAACTTCATCAACCCCTTGAATACTTTATAAGTGATACAACTTTCAAAAAAAGGTGAGAATATGATTACCAATTTCCTTCTCTTCTCAACAGTCACCTCTTTCATTCTTTAAATGAATGACTTGATTCTACTGATTTCTCTAAATAACAGTTAAATGAAAAGAAATTGTGTTGAAGTCCCCCTCCTTTAACCACTAAATATGAGATTGCTACTTCCGATGGATTTCATTGATTTCTTGCATTTCATCTAACCTATTCAACATATTAGCTTCCTCTATTTTACTTTATTAAGTTAATGTTTGGTTATGAATTGAATTGAGCATGGTCTTCAACTATTGGGAGGGTTAGTTTTTTCCTTGAAATCTCTTGTTTATCCCATCCTTGCGAAATGAGTTTACAACTTTTTTACTTTTGGAAAAGCTTGAACATATTAGAACCCCTTGAATCAATATTTCAGGCTTCCTCAATAATTCCACTTCATTCTTCCTTAACCAACTATTTACCCTCAAAACGAATCAATTTCTATCGAAATTTTAATTTATGGTACAGGTCCATAATTATGGGATGATGATTAGATCCCACAAGGGCTTCATTAATAACAAGAGATTTCAAGAATAAGCTATGTTAAGTCAAGTTGGCCATTGCCTTATCAATTCTTTCCCAAACCAAATCGTCACCGACTCTTCTACTGTGCCAGGAGAAAGAGGGCCTTCGTAATCCAGATTAACCAAATTCCCCTTATCCATTAAATCTTGGAATAAATTAACCTGGGACATAGCAACCTAACTACCACCCCACTTATCATTTATTCCTACAACTACATTGAAGTTACCAGCACATATCTAAGGCACATAATCATCTGAACATAAATAAGCAACACAATCTAGGACCTGGGCACAATTGGCATGATCAGGGGCACCATATAGAAAGGTGGCTTATCAAACCCCCTCTTTTGTAGAATTATAAAGCACAAAAATAAAATTCCTAAGGTTAGATTTAACAATTAAAATAAAACATCACCCCACTACAGAGCCAAATCACTAAAAATACCTTCGGGTCCTCATAGTGAGCAGAATGGAATCTTAACTTGACCCTTTAAACATCCATAAAATCTATCTTATTTTTAGTTTCCATTAAGAAGACTACAATTGACCAATATTTAAGGCACCAAAATCATAAGTTCGAACAGTTAAGGGCCACCTTAAACCTTGAGAGTTCCATAGTAAAGCCTTTATTGTGAATATTGTGACTATTGGCCAGTCACTGTTGCCTATTGATCTACATATTGGAATGAAGAAGTTTGCCAAATTTTTAGAAGATTTTATCTCGATCTAGTTATGGCATCATATTCCTAAGACAATTCTTCAATAACAATAGTTGGTCTTTCCACAGTATGGTCATGAGCTCATATTTTCCATTAACTTACTCTATGGGCAAGATGTTGGTGTGGGCTGAGATTATTGTTTAGAGAAACTAGAAAGAGATTTTTTAACCAGAAAGAATTATAGAAAAAATTCATAATCATCCGCCTGTTCAGTTAATTCATGTGATGGAGGGATTTTGATTTTTTAAGCGATCTATTTTCTTAGCTTAAGTCTGACCCAAATAATAATAATCTTCTCATCATAAATCCTAGAATCCTTCATGAAATCTTTACCCCTAATGAGATCTAAGCTTTAGCCTCTATTTCATATATTGAACATCTTATTGGTCCCTCGAACCCATCTCTAAACTTATCAAACCTAACCCCATGTGACCCAAAAAATCCATCCAAGGTTTTGGGTTTCTCTTTTTTGACGGCTCATCAAAGGAATCAATATTCAGGTTTGTAGGTTTTAATTTGGTCTCTCTTTCTTATTTCATGGGCTGGGTAAGAGAATGTGGTTGGTGGTCTTCTTCCAAAGAGTTTGGGCTTATATTTTAGATAATATTAGTCTAGCAAGGTTGGTTTACATTGGAGAAGGTTAGGCTTTTTTCTTTGTCTTGTTCAAGAGTTGAGTTTTGATTTTAACTTTGTAATGAACAGGTAGAGCTAGTATTAATTAAAGGGATGGAGTGAGGTTCTTGATCATTGTACAATAGTGTAGTAAGGTATATAGGTAGAAAGGGTTATGATATTATTAAGATTCAAAAAGTATTTTTGTCCATACCATGTTTGCCGAAAAGGTTGTTAGAGTTGATGATTATCTTATCTCATTGCTGCACCACTGGCTCACTTTTACTTGAAATCTGCACAAAAGTAGTAAGACAATTAATACCCACAGCTTCTTTGCCTTGAGTGCTCCTTCTATCATTATACAACGATGCGTGGAGTTAGAGATGGCAATTTTGCCTCATAACTGTTAGTAAATTCATAACCCGACTTAAATAGGAAGGGGAATGCCCACCGAGCTACTAATGGCAGGGCGGGAACAGGACAAGTTTAAGCCACTCCACCCCAAACTATATCCAAAATATATATATGTGTGTACTATTCTATTTATAAAATATAAGTAAATAAGTATAATTGTTAAAAAACATATAAAATATTGTTAAATCTAGACTTTATTCCTTCAATTGTACTTAATAACAATTACAATATGAAATAAATATATTTAAACAATTAATAAGGTATATTTTTAATATAAGAATATATAAAATAAATATAGTGGGTATCACCCAAGCTCGATCTGACCCCACTTTGAAAAAAATCCTATCCCACACCTGCCCCAGTCCTTGACGGGGTATGATGGGAAAGGCCAAACCTGCCCCGACTCATCCTATTACCATTCTTACATTGAGTTCATCCTTAGAAAGAAGGTGGATGGCTTCAGCTTTGCCAGCTAGAATCAGCATACCATCTTTGTCTTTCGATATCATTGTTTCAAGATTAGGACTTATTTGTTTAGCATTATTGCCAAAGCTTCCAACATTCAAGCTTTTATCCATTTGATGAGTTATACCTTTCAACCACAATCGAAAACGAAATTTGGTGCCACCCTTTTATTTGTTCTCCACTTCCTGGTTTGTATCTTCAAACTTACGATAATGAGAGATATGTTTGATCTACTGAATTTGAAGCAAAAGACAGGCAGACGTTCATATTTTAAAGGAGCCCAAAAAACTTTCTTCCTATCTCTATGACTATGAAAGCATAGAAGAAAGGGCTTCTCAATCTCCCAGCTTAACCTTAATATGGAGGAAGGACCTGCCTTGTAAGCTTCGACTATCAACTTCCATTAGACCTATAAACAGCTCATTAATACACTTCGCGTTTAGTGCATTAAGCTGATTTGGTGAAAGGCCAAAAATCTAGACCTAAAAATAAGTGGTCTGTAAGTCCACTTCCTTAATAGTTTTATCAAGGGGCCTTTATCACTAAGTGGTTGTTAGCTATTGATCAGGGGGCATCTTTTAAAATCTTATCTTTATCATCTTGAGACCTAAATGAGAATACTAGGATGTTATCATCAGCCTTACTAACGTCAAATTGCACTAATGTCCCCCAAGACTTTATCAAGCTTCGCACATTGTCCAATGGTCATTTTTTTTTTAAATAATTCTACCAAGGGCACGATAGATCAAGGATTCAATGTTGGTAGTTAAGGTGAAAGAGGGTTCTTGGCAGGATAGGATTTCAATTTTGGTTATGAGATCAGTGATTTTAGAGTTGTGGTGGGTCTTCTGCAAAGGTGCTTTCTTGACTTTCTCTCATAGTTGTTTCCAGATATGTTGTTGGACTTGTATTAGATAAGGCCATGTGTCTCAAATGAAACTGAAAAGGAGTAAATAAGAAAGATAAGATTTGGAGGAGTAGTAAATAAGAGAGGGAAAGGAAAAAGAGTGAGTCAAGGAAAGAAAAAGATAAGAAAAGAGAGGTAGGGAAGCTGAAAGTAAGAGGAGGAGAAAGAGTAAAAGGAGAAGAGTAAATACACTACTATACGGAGAAGGCGTAAGACCTTAAAGAAAAAATTTACAATGAGAGTTGTTTCAAGTCGGCTTTGTGATGAATATAAGATAGGTGCACTTTAGAACACTTTAGAACAAGTATACAGATACTAAAATAAAAATTTAGAGATCTATGATTTATACAATATATTTAGTAATTTTTATTGAAATAATTAAAATAATATGTTATGAAAGCAACCTTTATTGTAAAAATTAGTTCAATTGAAGACATATAGATGATCATGTGTTATTCGAATTGTGATCGGTCTAAGAAATACTACAGTTTGGCTAAATAACAGTAGCCCAACAGCGCAATCAAAATTTATATTCAATTGATTAATTATTGCTAAATCAATCATTTTTAAAAAATTGGTTAAATTCTTTTTGAACTATTAGGTCTTATTATTATTATTTGGCTCTAAAACAAATAATATCTCAAACTTTCAAAATTCTAAAAATGGCCTAAACATTAATAAGCTAAACTTTATATGTGTTGTTCTAAACTCCAAAGACAACTCAAATGAGAAATGAAGAAGACTAGACAGGAGCTAGGTAGTTTTTGTAACCAGTTTGAGTATAATCCCATAGAACCTTCCCCTACCTGCAAAGGAAAATGTAAAGAAGATTTTTCTAAACCTTTTAAGAAAAAACGTTTTTTCAAAAATAGAAAAGTGCCAAAAAACATAGAGAATTTCTACAAAAGACCATCCTCTTCTAAATTTTCAAACCAAAATTTAAAGAAAGATTTTAACAAAATTACTTGCTACAAATGTGGGAAAAAGGGACATACTTCAAAGTATTGCAAGTTTTCTAAAAAACTTCATGAGCTCCAAATAGAAGATGAAATTTTGAGCAAAATTTCAACTCTTCTAGTTGATTCCTCTGAATCAGAATTTTCGAATAATGAGGAAGAGTTTCAAATTGGTGAAATTAAAACCTCATCTGATTATTCTGAATCGGAATCAGATGATATTCCAAAGAATATTAATATGCTCACTAGGCAACAAGAAGCTCTTCTTGAAGCCGTCAAGCATATTAATGACCATCAAATCCAAAAACAAGTTTTGAAAGACATTCTAAAAACTGAAACCCTCATCCTTTCTTCTAGTAAGAACACCTATGATCTTAGAAAACGGAAAAAAGTTAAAGAACCCTCTCCCTACTATCCAAGAACTTCAAAAAGAAATCAAAACTATTAAAACAGAACTCAAAGAATTGAAAGAAAAACGACAAAATGATTCTGTTTTACTCCAAAGTCTGATTCTTAAACAAAATAGTGATTCTGATTCTGAAGAAGAAAATGATTTTTAAAATCTTGAGGTTTCTGAGAAAATCCCAATTAATGTTTTTAAAAGAAATAACCTCAAGAAAATATTTGATTCAAATAAAACTCATTTTCCCTGGTGATTTCCAAATAGAAACTATAGCTTTATTTGATACAGGAGCATACCTCAACTGTATCAATTATGAGCTAGTTCCTAAAAGGTATCATCAAGAAACAAAAAAAAGACTTACCTCTGCTAATAATTCAAAGATCAGAATTGCGGAAAAAACTGAAGCTGCAATTCTAAACGATAATATTGCTCTAAAAAATATTTTTATTCTTACAAAGGATTTACAACAAACTGTTATTTTGGGAACCCCTTTTTATCAATTTAATTACTCCTTTTAAAGTAACTACTGCTGGTATCATTTTTAAAGCTAAAGATTCAAAGATTGTTTTTCCTTTTTTAGAAAAACTCAGGAAGAGAAATCTCAATCTTATAAAAGCTCACTCGATTTATAATTTTGAGATAAATGCTTTGATTAACGGAAAACAAACCCAGCTTTTCCATCTAAAATAAGATATGAGTTTAAAAAGAATCCAAAACCAATTGCAAAATGAATTTGTCTAAAGAAAAATTTCTGATTTGCAAAAGAAAATCGAAAAAGAAGTTTGTTCTGATCTTTCTAATGCTTTTTGGAAAAGGAAGCAACATATGGTGGATTTACCATATAAAAAAGATTTTAGTGACAAACAAATTCCTACCAAAGCCAGGCCTATCCAAATGAATGAAACCCTTGAAAGCCATTGTAGAGTAGAAATAAAAGATTTAGAACAAAAGGGTTTAATTACCCAATCCAAATCCCCCTGGTCGTGTGCAGCTTTCTATGTCAACAAAAATAGTGAAATAGAAAGAGGAACTCCAAGATTGGTGATTAACTACAAACCTTTGAATAAAGCTCTAAAGTGGATTAGATACCCTATTCCAAACAAAAAAGATCTTCTTCAAAAGCTTCATTCTGCTTTTATTTTTTCAAAGTTTGATATGAAATCAGGATTTTGGCAAATCCAGATTCATCCTAAAGATCGATACAAAACTGCATTTACAGTTCCATTTGGCCGGTACAAATAGAATATGATGCCTTTTGGATTAAAAAATGCTCCTTCTGAATTTTAAAAAATTATGAATGACATTTTTAATTCTTATTCAAAGTTTTGCATTGTTTACATCGATGATGTGTTAATCTTTTCAAATTCTCTAGAGCAACATTTCAAACATTTGGAGATATTTTTCTATGTTGTTAAGAAAAATGGTCTAGTTGTTTCAAATTCCAAGGTATCTTTATTCCAAACGAAAATTAGATTTCTCTTGGCAGTTTAAATTATGTCATGGATTTTTATCCAAATTTAAACTGTTTAGCAAAACCCCTCCATGATAGATTAAAAAAAAATCCCCCTGCATGGACGGATGAGCATCAAAGATTGTCCAAAGCATTAAAAAATAAATTTTTGAAATTTCATGTTTACACCTAGCTGATCCATTTGCATTCAAAATTGTTGAAACTGATGCATCAAATTTAGGTTATGGTGAGATTCTCAAACAAGTTCAAAACAACAAAGAATGCATCGTCCAGTTTACTTCTGCACACTGGAATGATACACAAAAGAATTATTCAACTATCAAAAAAGAAATTCTTTCGATAGTATTATGCATTTCAAAATTTCAAAGTGACCTTTTAAATAAAAAATCTCATTTAAGGATTGATTGTAAATCTGCGAAAGAAGTATTGCAAAAAGATGTTCAAAATATAGCTTCAAAACAAATTTTTGCCAGATAGCAAGCCATTCTTTCCATTTTTTATTTTGAAATCGAATACATAAGAGGAGATTCGAATTCAATTCCAGACTTTCTAACCAGAGAGTTCCTTCAAAAACAGGAGTGACAATGCCAAGAAAATCGAGAGCAAAAGACAAAGAGGAAAATCCAACAGCAAATACAAAAGTTGTTCAAAGCCCGAAAAAAGAAATTTTACCCTCCTCTTCAAAGCCTATCAGAACCTGGACTGAGATCATCCAGGAAGAAATAGACAAAAGCAAAGAAGACCCGGCCCAAAAGCAATTCCAAATTCAGGAGTGGCTTGCACAGCAAACTTCCAAGTTTTTAAAGATGGTCGAAGAATATTCAAAGCAAGTACCAAGGGCTGAAGTCCACTCAAAAATTTCTCCAAAGTCATCCTCCTCTTCAAACAAAGGTAAATGTATACTCTCTATCCCTTTTCCAAAATCTGAGATAGTAATTTTTCCTCAAAACCTATCTCAGAGCTCTCAAAGTATTTCAAAGCCTAACTCACAAGAAATAATTTTGTCTCAAACAAAACTTTTCAAAACCAATGAATATGTAGAAAAGTAAAACTTTCAAAGCATTTTAACTATTGAGGAAGGATTCTGTACAGAAAGCCCTTCAAAACTAGTTTCGAAAGTTTTTCCTCCAGGATGGTACTTTAAACTCTGGAATAAATCAAAACCCCAATCTTACTACCAGTCTATCTTTTAGGTAACTGGTTCTGCAAAATTTAAACACTTTAAAAAGCATAAAAACCACAAAGACCCAGCATATTCCACATGCACCATCCAAAGAATCCTTCACCCTTCAGATTGGGGAATGGATTTACATTCGCCAAGATCTTTTCCAACCTCCCTCCAAATCACCTACCCTTCAAGCCTAAATACAACTTTCAACTATTGGGATTACCAACAAGCCTGGTTTAATACCTTTCTTTTACAAAACGAAGGACAAAGCCATTCTTGGCTTTTCTACTTCGACACAAGCATAATCCAAACTTCAAAAATCCATGTTGGTTTAAAACAATGGTGGAATTATTATGGCAACGTTCCAGAAACCATAATTCCAAAAGTTCTCCCTTTATTTAATCTATTCAAAGCTCACTATAAACCCAACAAAATAGAAAGACGTTTTCCTCCCTTACTTCTATTTTGTTCAAACTTCTTCCTCCCGTGGGTATACATATGGTATTTCCATTTCAACCAAGCAGCAGATGGAGAAATCATCATTGCCCGAAGATTTAATGTTAAATGGTGGGATAAATTCAACCACCAAGAAAAATTATCTCTAAAGATGGTACATAGTTTTCTTTTAAAAAATAGCTTCTTGCCACCTCCGAAAGAACATACCACTTTCCTGGCACAGAAGTCTTTCATTATTCTAAAGCTAGCGGCGGCTCAAACAGAAGAAGATTTCTTACAATTGATCAAACAGTTGTCATAGACCGCCTCTTCAAAAGGAAAATCTAAAGCTTCATCTTCCTCTTCCAGCACCAGCTCAGCAACAATTGATCTAGATGGTGACTCAAATGGAGATGACTGTTTTGGGATATTTAAGCCCATCAAATGATATCTTTGTAAAGCCTTTGGGTTGAAAACCAGAAATGGCAGCCCAAGAAAATTCTGCAATGGGTAATGCCAAAAAAAAAAAGTCTTTTTAAAAGAAAAGAAAATAGACAAAAGACTCTGCATCGTTACTTTTTTAAAAAGAAAAAAATTCCTCAATGATGAAGCGTGGCAGACAATTTCTACAAAAGACGTGGAGCCCCTCACTCCATTATGAAGAGCATCCAAAGCAAGAATTATTGAGCCTGAAGGCTGAAGACCTCAACAAATAGAGGAGCCACCAAAGAAGAATGCAGACTGAAAAATCACAAGAAACTCTTGTATTCTTCAAGTCCTTGGAAATATAGTGAGAATAGAGAGTGATAGTGAGAAACTACCTTCCTCTTGTATTCAACTACTCTTGTAAGTTATATTTCTTTGTTTAAAGCTTTCATTTTAAAGCTTTTATTTCAAAGTTTGTATATTTGTTCATCAATATCTATTCATATTTTTTTGATGTTATAATTTTCTGAATTTTGAAGAATTCTCTTTAATTTTTTTGAATTCTTTTTGAGTCTTAACTTTTATTTTTCTATCTCTCATTTTAGATATCTTTTTATTTTAAAAGAAATAAATATTGTAATTTTGAAATCTTTTTAAAATTTGTAGAATTTTGCTCCTCGAAAGAGTTTTAAGTTTTTCCAAACTTTATGTAAACAAAATATTATTTTGATTTTTCTATTAATATGTTTTAAAGTCTTCTAATTTTTTAGGTAATATCTATGATTCCGATATAATTTTTTATTTTTTTATTTCAGATTTTTCTTTTTATAATTGAATGAGTTTATTGATATTTGGTGGATGTTTGATTATTATTTAGTCAATATTTGGTTGATTTTTTATAAGTGATTTTAATTTTTTTCTTTAACTATTTTATACCTGTTAAAAACGACTCAACATATCAAAAATTAGTTTTTTATTAGAAAAATATTTTCCAACTTCTTGAATTGTTATTTATGTGTTGAAGAAGATTCAAATATTAAAAATTAGTTTTTCGTCGAAAAATTATTTTTTGGTATTTAGATTTATCTTGTTTTTGTTAATATAGAAAACAATTAAAGATGAAAAGAAGTATTAAAGTTACGACTGTAACTAAAAAGTGAAATGTATAGATTCTAATGCTATTAGACATCAAAAAGTAAAGCAATAATTAATGAGAAATTATAAGATAATATAATTAATTTTTTAATTAATTAAGAGAAAATTCTCAAAGAGAAAAGTAAAAAAATATATACCAAGATATTAATCTTGAATTATTTTTATTTCAAAATATTTATTATTTCAAGATATATTATATTTTATTTTTAAAAAAAATATGAAAATTTCATAACAATTTATGATAAATGTAATTTTTATTTAATTTAAATTATGAAGACAAATGAGTGTAAAATAATTTATAAATTAATATATAAGAAATAATTAAATAATGACAAAGAAAAAAAAAATTGATTAGTTATTATAAAAGCTATTGTGTATTTCACGAATCTAAAAATATGAGTCATTATTGCTTCACAATTTAATATTTTAATTTGAAAAGATATTTATTTAAAATTTTGATTCAATAAATTAGTGAATTGTAGAAAGTATTTCAAAGTAAATAATAGTTACAGCATGTCACAATGACAATTTTAGAACTTTAAATATAAAGTGTATCTTTCAATTAACTAAAAAAATGTAATTATATTGATAGGCTATAACTTTTAAACTATTAAAAAAATAAGTAAAAAAATAAAAAAATGTAAAAAGAATATATCTTTTGTATTCGTTATATTTTAGAGAATGATTATCTCATTGTCATGTCATATTTTTTCTTTTAAAGAGTTTTGATTTTTTTTTTTGGGTGTGCAGATCTGTAAGTGTTTAAATTGAGAAAAATATTTTTATAAATAAAAAAAGAGGGTATTTCCATGAACTAATTTAGTTTGAAGTTAAAATATTACTGAGTCAAAAAAGAATAAATAATCCTTAATAAAATAGGATAAATTTATAAAATTTCACAAAATTAGTTTAAGTTGATCATTTTAAGAAATGAAAGTTGTGTTACTAAGAATATCTTTGACCGATGGGATACAAATCATCAATGAAGGAGCCAAATTGAAACTAAAACTAATATTATAAAATTTATTATACTTTATAGCAATGACAAATTTGAATGATAAATTTCTTCACTATTCTGTTTTAAAGTATAGTCCTAATTTTTGCCGCTGAGTCTAATTTGTTGACACGTGTGCTTAATTTTTTAAATGTAAGAATTTTACTTTGATATGTCCACTATTTTTGATACGTAGGATTCAAACTTATATGTAATTTTATAGTTTTTTGTATTAATTTATTAATTAGTAAGTTACATTCCTAATTAAGTACTTACTTTAATCTTAAAAAATGATATTTTTTTTTTAAATTTAAATATTATATTAACTAATAAATAGTTTTCTAATCAGATACTCATTCTATCCTAAAAAATAGTACATTAATTATATTTTAGTATTATATTAATTAATAAATTAATTTTCTAATTAGATAATAATTTTAATTTTAGAAAATAATATCTTAAATAATATTTTCAATAATAAATTGATTTTATAATTATATAATAAATTTTTAATTTTAAAAATAGTAATATCAATTATATTATTAAATTATATCAATTATATTATTAAGTTATATAATACTAAAATAATTAATTAATATTTTTAAAATAATTTTTATATTATTATACTAGTAAAATTTTAAAATTTTAAAAAATAAAAATATTTAAAAATAGTTATTTTACTATTTTCTGAAAATATTATAAATTAATATTAAATATTAAAAATTTATTAAATTATATATATCAATTTAATTTTATAATTAAAATAATAATAATAGTCATAGAAGAATTAATTTTTAATAATTTACAAAGTTACACACTAAAAGAATTTTGAAATAGGATGTTAATTTGCTACGCAAATTTCTCAACTATGCAACATGAATGCACTAGAGTCTTATATTTAGACATCACACTTGGTTAGATGCGATCTGAAAAGAAAGAATTAAAATGAGATGAAACAAGCAGATGGAAATGACTTCACCAACTAGCCAGCTAGACCATTGCGTCATCAGTATATATAGTTGCTAACAATCATCAATGGATTTGAACAAAATGAACCATTAACTTCCAAAAGCTACGACCCTTTTTCTCATCAAAATTGGTTTTTGCCTCTAAATTCCACTCATCCATCAATATTTCCGATCCCTCTCTCCATAATATAAAAGAAAAATCTCAGGACCCCACACACCCACATATTTTTGATCAAGCAAAAGGACCCAATCACATCCAATAATGACATGGAAACAACATCGTCCCACGTGGTCGGTGATCCGATTACATGTGGCATTATCCCATTGGAACAAAGAGCTGTCCGGAACTATAACCGGGGTCCACTCAGGTGGGCCAGGCCACCGCCCAAGCTGTACCTAAACCCTGGAAAAAGGGCTAAAGGCCATTCCACTTTACAGAGTAAAAACCGATAGTAACGATCAAAATTTATGAATGAAACGGCACGGAGGGAAGAAATCAAATGGAAAACGATGATGCGGGGTTTTGCAAACAGTAAAGAAAAAAAGAAAAGAAGAGTACAAATTCATGCAAAGAAGCAAAAACGCATCTCGAGGTGTCAACAGCAGGTGCCTGCTACCGTACGAAGTTTTCAATTACTAGCATATATGTGTATATGCAGTAGCATGTTGATCTTTGGGATCTATAAGATTTTTTATTGCCTCAAAATTCTCCTAAAATGATTGTCTTTAGTTGTTAATGTCAAGTTGTTTCTCACCATTATTAAACTTTTATATATTTTTTGTATCATCTTATTGAATCTTTTCAATTTTTCTTTGTTTTTTTTTTAAGAAAATTTTTTAGATTTATTTTATTTAAGAGTTCAATGGTTTTTAATGATATCAAAAGATAAAAAGATAACACCTGAGAAAATAACTTGAAAAATATGTATATAAAATTTCAATAAAATAAAATAAAGTTTAAGAATTTAATAAAATAAAACTGAAAATGTTAGAAATTTAATAATGAATTTTATTCTAACGTTGCCCATAATGCTTTTCATGACACACATGACATGCCATATGCTATGTTTTAGAGTCGACAAACACACTCTTATGTTCAGAAATATCCTTCACACTATAATACTATCTTAATCCTATATTTATTGATTCTATTTCTTTTTGATAAAAGAAATTAAAAAAAAAAAGAATGTTGACACTTAATGAATAAGTTTATTTAAAGTTTACTGAATTTTTATAAGATCATGGATTTGTAGTGTTTTTTTAATATTTCACTATCATAAGAATTAAAATGTTAATAATTTCTGATTCCACTATCATTCCACTTTTTACCAATTTAGTTTTCATCTAATACTAGTCATGTTAATTATAATAGAATTTAAAAAGAAAAGAGAAAAAGAACTTCATACTTTATTATCTATTTGATAAGATCGATTTTATAGCGACCTTTTAAATTCAATTTCTAGAATTATAAACAATATTAATACATTTAAATATAAATTGTATGGTATTAAAGTTTTACAAAAAATTTACAATACTTCTTACGTTAAAAAATTAACCACGTAGTTAATTTTTATATTTTTTATTTTAATTTTATCTATATGATTTTTTAAAATTATTTTACTCACTCTCCTATCAAGTGAATTCTTGACAACTTAGGGTAATTTCTAATCTCTTTTTACACTAATATTAAAAAAATAATCAAAAAGAAAATTGAACTATTAAACTAGACAAGCATGACACATGACAATGGCTAAGGAACAAGAGAGATGACAGTCTTCCAGCTCAGCAAATGAGTAAGGAATTCACTAATGTCAATATCCGTGGAGCTATCTTTTGATTATTAAATTAAAGGTGACTCCTTATAGGAGGCGGCATGAGGGCGTGGACCATTGTAAAGTGCCACGTCTGAATCCTATTCGTTTCCTACAAGTAAATCATACACATTGGTGATGTGGGTCCCTTACCCAAATTCCTCTCTTACTACTGCTGCTACTTTGTGATTGTTCTCCCCTCTGCTGCCTAACATGGATTGCTTTGTTTATTTTGGCCATCTTTTGTGCTTTTACTCTCTTTGCTCATAGGTAAAATGTCATTGTTCATTTCAATTTCCAGTATAGATTGCAGTTTTGGGAGGATTAGTGATCATTTATGAGAATTCTATCTTAGTAGATCTCACTGCTAATAAGAATAGGACTTCTGTGTAAAATTATAAATTTCATTCCAACCGTCATTTTGGATTTTATCATTAGAATGAAAAATTGAGTTTATATTTGCTTGTTATTTTCTAAGATGCTATTTAATTAGATTATGGATAATAATTTTATAGTGTTGTATTTTAATAGTTTATATATATAATTCGGAACAGTTCGAAATATTTCGGTACCGAAATATTCATCCCAATGATAAAATCCAAAATGACGGTTGGAATGAAATTTATAATTTTACATAAAACTTGAGTTGTTATTACTATATAATATAAGATTAAATCATAGAAATATTTTAATAAATTAGTAAAAAGAATATATAGTTAAACTATAGAGCACAAGATAAAGTGATGGACAAAAATAAAGAGATTATTATACAAAATTTTAGATTTAATTCATTTTTATTAATAGAGAGAAAAATAGATTTTATTGAGTTGGAGTTAAGTGTTATTGATCTATTTAATTCAATTCAATAATATAATTTTTGAATAAAGTTATCTCATTTCGCCCTATCTCATTAGTTTCGGCTGAAATGGCTATTTCGATCTAATCTCGATTGTTCTAGTCCGAAATGGCGAGATTTTAGCCGAAATGGAACGAGAGATATTTTGTTTTATTTTTCTTAATAAAATGAGATATTTCAATAATTTCAGGTAGAACAGAATGCCTTCTCTCTTATGGTTATCTCGTCAAATTTCATTTTTACTTTTAGTAATCATTAATATTTAGAAATTAAGTTGTTTTATATGCATAAGTAAAGATCGGAATCGTCAGAGAACACAAAAACAATAAAATGTGAAAAAGAAATAAACTTAATTATTTCAACTAAATTGATATACAATTATTATTGCCATGCGCAATAATCATTCTTATTTGTCCTGCCACTATATAGAAGAAACAGAGATCCTTATTTTTGGTGATAGGCATCACACATGTAATAGTAAATGTGAATGGATGGTGGGCACAGTAAAAAAGGAATTTTGATAGATTAAAATCAAATTGAAACAAAAGAATGAGAAGTTGACAGGTGCCTTAAAACAATTAATCAAAGATCAACTGAATGACCCGACTGCACAAAGCACATATGCACACAAAACCAAAACCAAGATAATGGCTTAGCTGAAAATGGCCTCCATTATCATTACTCTCTACCCAATCAAATGCCTGCTACAACAATTAAGTAACTTTTAATCTTCTTTTCTTTTGTCTGGGGAGTTAATAATTGAACTCTGGTAATCAGAAGGAGAATGGAAATTAGTATTTACAACAACTAATACTAGGTTACTCCAAAATCTTTACACCCATTTTTCTTTTTTCTTTTGTAAATTTCTTTTTATTGATTTGATTAATATTAAGAAGTGATTATTTTCAATTTATATATGTATATGTATCAATTGAGTGGTCAGCATAAACACTAAGCCAAAGAGTCATCATTGTTCAAACGAAAAAGAAAAAATAATAATAATAGTGATGTACAGCATCTTGTTTAACATTAGGGGAAAGTAAGGAGAACATGTTTATGGTTTGATTAATTTTAATCTTTTGTATGTTATTTCTTTTTTACTAAATCACTGTAGTTTACTGTAATAGTAAAAATAGTATATATTACTATGAGATTGTTAAATTAGTGTATTGATTGATACTGCACAAGAAAAAAAGTATACCGCATCAATGCCACTTTAATAGTGAAATATTTAATAATAATAAAGAAATAAATATATTATGTTAATAAAAATCAACTTAATATGTTTAATTTTACTGAGTAAAATTATGTATATAAATTTCATTAAGCAAAATATAACGTATTTAAAGTGGAAAAAATGCCAAAGAAATGCATGCTGTTTTGTAATTTTCTCTTAACATTATTACTAACATTTGGCAATTCTCTTTGAATTCAGTGAGATGAGGTGTCAAATCTCAAGATTCCTCAAGTAATGCTCCCCACTCTCTTCAAAGTTCTGGCCCCTACATCTCTTTCTATATAAGCCACTCTCATTCATCATCTCTGCATCAAATACTCAAAGCCTATCTCTTTCTCACACTCTATTTCCTTTAGTTACTCCCTTCTTCGCTTCTCAGTTTATTCATCTTTAGCCTTCTTTTACAATTTTCTTGAGCTCCAATGGCAACTGTTGAGGTAATCCATCAATTTCTTGTTAAGATTTTCATAAGGTTCTTGGTTTCACGTATAGCTAGCATACATAGCAAAACATCCATTTATGTATATATACATTTATCTTGATCTTGATGATGTTAACTATATAATACATATGCAGATAACATCATCGAGATATGAGTATTCTGCTATAAAAAAAAAAAAAAAAAAGAAAGAAAGAAAGAAAGTCATAAACATGTTCATAATGATCGTGATCTTGAATTCTTGGTGCTGCCATGTAGGTGAAAATGTTTGTATGTATGATTTCTAGTATTATCTCTTAGTCTTGTGAATCTTTTTCTGATAAGAAAAATGGTTTGACATATATTGAAGAGCATTTGATGGGTTTATTAATAAATCATTGGTGGGGAGATATGATATTGTAGGTCTGTCAGCCTAACTGAAGATCTCCTCCTGATCTCCTTGGTTCAACAATTCTAAATATATATAAAACAAGAAACATTTATTAATTAACATATTTTATTAGGGCTAGCATTTTACGACTATAAATTTTCTTGATGCATGAGGTATAAATATTTTCAGGTAGTATCAGCACAGACTGCCCTTCCAGCAGAGGAAAAAATAGAAGAACCGAAGGCACCAGAGACCGTAAAAGAAGAGGCTGCAGTCACTGTAGAAGCACCAACAGCAGAGCAAGTAGTAGCTGATGAAAAGCCAAAGGAAGAAGAGACAACTGAAGAACCTGAGGCACAAAAGAATGATGAGACTCCAACTGAAGCAGTTGAGACTACAGAGGTGGTAGAAGATCAGACTAAGGAGGTTGTCGTCACAGAAGAGCCAGCAGCGGTAGAAAAAACTGAAGAAGAAACTCCTAAGGAAACACCTGAGGAGCCTGCTGTTGTGGAGGAGACTAAGGAGGAGTCTCCAAAGGAGGAGCCTGAGGTGGCGAAAGAGACAACCGAGTCTGCTGATGCACCAGCAGCAGAACCAGAAGCTGAACCAGCAGTTGAAGCCCCAAAAGATGAAGTTAAGGAAGAAGTTGAGGAGAAGAAGGAAGAAGCAGAAGTTGCAGCTGAGAAGACTGAGTAAAGAGAATAGTTGTGTGGTTTTTCTGAAAGTTATTCACTTATTGGTCTAGTGGGTACTTAGTGATGTTCCTATCTAGCTAGTTTGTGATTGAATAAGGGTTATTTAGCTTAATGGGGTTTGAGGATTCTAGGTAATGGGAAATGGGGAATGTCCTACTTTGGATTGCTTGAACCAAAGCCAACTCACCACATGGCGGCAGACGTGCACATTGCTACAATACTAAGGAGATGTTTTGGGTCTATACTGTGCAAATTTATGTAGGGGGGTCTGTGTCTTTTTGGTTTAAGCAAGTCTGATGAGTTTTATATTTTATTATGGTTGGTTGATGTTTGTAATAACAATAGTGTATGTTAGTACTTTTGTTTAATAATTTTAGCACATGCATATTCTATACATATAGTTTGCTTTGCATTTGCCTTTAACTTGCTTACTTTGTTTAATTTAATTTTGTTGAAAGTGAGACTATGGTTAATTATAATTAGTCCTTGATCAGTGATGGTCATTTTCATACACTTGATTGATGTACTTATGCTTAAATTATAAATAGGAAAGAATTAATTGGTTTTCCTTGATCAATATTTATGAGAACCAATCACTCATATTAACAGGGTGCATAGACCACAATATAGTTAACCTCTGTAAAAATAAAAAAAATAGAAAAGTGATCCTTTTTTGGGTCTGGGATTTGCACATGGGTCTAGCCTGTAGCTCACATGATGCTGAGCTATATTAGGATTAATTTAATTGGTAATTAGTGATCAATATATAGCAGTTCTCCCTCCTTGCCATTCTTGTTCATCATAAACTTGAAATTAGAGATCATGTCTAAAAGAGGTGAACTACTTAATTTTGGAATATGAAATGCCAACTTCTAGACATAAGGACAGTTTCTAATAAAATATTTACTTACTTTAATTATTTTTCTTTTGATAAAACCACTCACTTGCATAGAAAAGAGTCAAGAAAGCAGCTAATACCGAAAGCCATAAGGGTAATGTTCAAAGGAAGAGTTGGTTTGAATACGGAACCCACTAATCAACATGTAAAAATGTTCAAAAGGAGAGCTGGTTTGAATGGAAAAATACTTGAGAAAAGCTAATCTATGTTGCTTGCCTGAGGGACATATGGGGCAAACATGAAATTTAATATTAAAGGTTGTCAATATCAAGAATTATATGTATAATTATTAATTAATTCTTGAATTTTACACTTTTTAATAATTTTATCTAATTATTTTAAAATTTTAAAATTAAATTCATAAGCTTTTAATTTATTTTCAAAAATACTTTTCGATAACAATTTTTAAACTCTTATAAAGTTAATTTTGTTTACTAATATAAAAATCAATGAGTTAATAAAAAATTTTATTACATTACGATGTAAAATATGTGAGATTTTTAATAGTCATATTATTAAACTTAAAATAAACTATTTTTACTTATTCATAATTATTTTTTTAGTAAGCATAATCGATTTTCTACAACAATCTTTTTTATCTTGAAATTTCAAAAATTACCATCGCAAAGTATTTTTGTAAAAGAATTAAAAAAATAGGTATTTAATTGGATAAATTATTAAAAAAATGTAAAGTTGATAATCTAAATTATAATAAGGCCAATTATATTACATAATTTATATACTTTAAAACATTAATGTTTGCTTGCCCTAATCTAGCATGCCAAAGATTAAATTCATTCATGTTACATATTGGTGAAACACAAGTTATTGCAGCAGATAAACAATTAAGTACATGTGAAAAGGTAAAGAAGATGTGGAACTTACAACAAGTAAAAAAATGAATTACAACACATGTGATCTACAATTATTTAAAGTAGCAGAACAGGTAGAATGGGCACAAAAAAAAAGATTCACCAGCACAACAAGGTTCAACAGCACCAACATATGTCTCCATAAGTTTTGCCAACGGGTCTAGTGGCATGAGCAGAATTGCCACAATTTCTGTTGGCTTCTCCTGCAAAATGGGAAGAAGACACCTCTTGATGAAAAGTGTTGACCAAAGCTGTCCTAAGTTAATCCTAATGTGATGCAGTAATGTCTGAAACATCATTCAGAGGTGGGGTGGCTAATTAATGGATTGAGGAGCCAATCTATTAGATTGACCTCTGCCCCTGCCCAGGTTTATGCCCTTCTAGATAACCGATCAACTTATATCACTATTTCCTGGTGTGTCCATCTTGTTGACATTAATGATCACAATGCCTTCTGGGCTTTTTTCTTTCTATTATTCCTGATATCTTTTCTGTTACCTTATTACAAGGTTTAGTCATAAAAGCACTAGAACCAGTAGGCCCCTCATCAACATATTATGCAATCTACCAATAACTTGTCCTTGCTTCCAAACACCACAGAAGACTTGATTTTAGATATTAGTTATGTATATTCAATTAATATTTTCAAATTGATACCAAACATATATTAAACATATACCAAATAACTAAATATCATAAAAATTACAAAAATATATACTAAATTATTAATAACATATACTATTTTGGGAAAAAATTGTACCTACTATGTGCCATCATTTGGTATTATAATGAGGACTTAACAATTCATGGGGCTATTACTATAAAAATCAATAATAAAAGTACCTCTCAAATCATTGGGCTTTTTTTAACTTATTTTATAGGGGCCTTAGGACAGTGCTTTAGTCGGGCCGGGCCTGGATAAAGATAATAATGACTATGAAGAAGTATAAAAAGAATATGCTTATGATTTGTTAAATTTTTAATTATATATAAATATATACTACATTAAATTAATGTACATGATTTATTTTGTCAATAAAATACAATATGCTATTATATTGTTAATTTATTAATATTGCGCTTATATGATAGATAAGAAAAATATACTAAGCAAAAACACCACAACACAAACAACCATCATTTTCTTTACCCTTTCCCCGAATAAATATCGCCGCAAATATCGGGTGTGCGTAGTTCTTGTTTAAAGGATGGAAAAAGGACTACCAGCAGTAGTTTGTTTCTAATGAAAGAGCAACGTAATAGACACCTCAGAAACCAACCACAGCCATAAAAATCATAGCCCAGGAAGATGATGTTGCAGGCAGACTGTCCATTGCTGACCCAAGTTGATTATAGCCCAAGCCTTGGAATCTAATCCTTCCACTTGAAAGAAACACAATGGATGATGATATTTTCTCTTGGCTTCGATAGTTAACATTAACAACAGTAGCTGATATTCTCCAAAAGAACACCGATAATGGCTTCTTTGTTGGCAAAATCAGCATTACTGAAAAGAGGCAAAGATGAAGTGTATGTAGCAGCAGTGCCTTTAAGAGCTACAAAAGGAGCAGCCCGGCTGGTTATGTCTGCTGCTTATTCTCTCAACCTTTGGAATTTGCAGCATTTCATGGTCATCATCAAACCTCCTTCCCATTCTCAGGTTCTTGTTACCATTCATTTTAAACATATCTGTTAATTCTTGCGTCTTGAGGAGAATGTTCTTAAGCACATCGCCTTTACTGGGTCCGTTGTAGTTATTATATATATAAGCGGGTTTATTTGTATTGTAGGCCTTTCTAGTTTTTGATTTTCAACCTAAAGATCCTGAAAATATATATACAGCACTCGCAGTTCTATCTGGCAGACCAGTGCCCGGTGAGGTTTTTACTTTATCTGGTTGATTATTCTCCTTTTCTTAAATATAGATATGGCAGCATCTGTTGCAATTCCAACCTCATGCATCTTCAAAATCATAAAGATGTGATACCTACCTGTGGTTTAAATTGAGATGGGAAAGAAATAGAAATATTATATACATGTTGTTAGGTAATGAATTTTAACACTTAATACTGAAATCACCATTGCTGGTTTCTTTCACCCTGCAATTCTCTCAGGAACTGTTCTTGTGAGAAAAGTAACAAAACTGCCAAGAAGCAAATGCTGGTTCGTTGGATCCTCCAAACAGGATGATGCTACAGATGTTGCAACTAGATTCAACAGTAGCTGGGACACCAGTTTGAAAGTCGGCCGTCATGATTGTCGTGATTATACAAATGGTAATTTAACGGATCTCTTCTTGCAATACACTCTAGTCTGTGCTTTGCTGATTGTCTCCTGTTTTGTAAAAACCTGTGTTTTGGTATCTGTTTGATTATTTTAGTATCTTTTCTGCCATTGTGTGATGTATATCCTTGAGCAATCTTGGGAAGGCCAATCATTTACTTTTCCATAAAGTTTATTCTTTTTTCGCCCTGAAGGATTGGTGGAGCTTCTGACTGGTGAAGAACATGTGTTAGAGCGGTTGAGAAGCACCGATTGTCAGAGTCTAAGCATCAACTGAAGGCTGCATGAACATGTGTTCTCACTCAAAGCACTGTGTGTGAACTACAATATCTTGGTCCAGGAGAATCCTGCGCCATTGTGCTGAATTTAGTTTTTTTCTTCTCTTTACCAGGGTACGAAATCCGAGCTTGCCAAGCTTAAACTTGATTTGTTTTCATTAGGAATTGATACTATTACTAGGTCTGTGTTTAGATTCTGTACATGAAAGTTCTAAGTTCTTGCTTCTCTGATGTATACATGAGTTGAAAGTTTTCAACTGATTCATAATGCTCAATGAAGTAGAAGTGGAAAAGCAGGGCATTTACCCATTATAACAATCTAGATGCTATTAAACTGTCAATTTCTGAACTGGAAGTCCCAGGAGAAGTCCTAAATTGTGCAAGTCCTATTATCAATATAGCTTTCGCTATTCTTAGTTCTAACCGAAACATTCTCTGTGCAACTCAATTGCTAATCTGATTTTGTTCTCTTTGCTTTTTTTCTTTCCCTCCAATTTCCAGTACCCCAGTTAATGAAGAGAACATGTGCATGGATAGAAATCACAATTCTCTGAAGAGTTACTTTTAGCAAATTCTAACTAAGCTTGTTACGATAGACGTCAGGATATCCAGAAATTAAACTTACAGCTTTTCTTTTGGAATCATAATCTTATCGAAGACTAATAAATCAAATAAACAGATGATAACATTGCTGTGATGCTTGCTAAAGGCATCTTGGATCCTGAAACAATATCATTCAGATAAGTTGATTTAACTCGTGAAGTTTATAAGCAAAAGTTAAATTCTATGTAACCGTGAAAGCGAAAAATATATATATATCAAAATGATCAAAGATAATTTTGAAAGTGAAACCATAAGAATATGATATACGCAAATATTAGTTGTCACAATACTATCCATGAAATTATTTACGTAGTGTTTGATTGAAATTCATAAAATTTAGAATTTATTTGTGAATCTAAAATTTATATACATTAAATAAAGTGAAAGTTAATTTAATATTTTATATAATCAAATTTGTATGAAATTGGTTATAACTATACTAAATTCTAACAAAATAGATAAAATTTCTAAATAGATTCCACATTAGCAAGTCAATATATTCTATAGCACAAAAATATCTCTTTCAACTTTATCAATTTTATTTTATTTTTTTCTCATGTTTTTCTTTTTCAAATGAAATAAATTTTTATAGAGATTTCAACCAAACATAGCATTATATTATTTTATAAATTCATGGGTCCTATACAGTTATAAAAATATATAAATATAGATTATATTACTATTCATATCATATGACCGATGACATATATCGCTTCCCCTATTAAATATTATGTTGTCTACGAACTTGAAAACTTAACTTAGATGAAAGAAGCTTGGATGAATTGCTTAAGTGGTACTAAACTTTTAAATCTTATATCCAATTGATATTAATTTCTTAAATTTTTTTTGATACCGATACTTCAATTACTCTATAAATTTTTTGGACTATTTTTTTTTTATGTGAGCATTGAAATAGAATATTATTAATTATTCATAACATTGACAATTTCAACTCGCTAATAGCTTATCATACTAAGCAAATGGAGTCCATCTTTAAATGTGTATAGTTTGGAGAAAATTTAAAAATGAATCATATATACTTAGTAAAATAAATTATTAGTGAGTTAGTATTGCTAATATGGCGAATCAATTAAAAATATTTCATTTTCAATGGCAACATCATCAAGAATATATCGAGAAAGTAATAGATATTCTAAATTGAAATAGAAATAAAAGTGCAGTATCAAAAATAAAAAATAAAAAATGGGTACTAATTAGATCATAAGTCTAAAAAAGTGATGCTAATATGGTAAATCACCTAAGGAAGGGAATAGATCTGAAAAAATTTAATGTATTTATTTTTTTTAACAATATTAAATATGTGTTTATTTTTTAGACAAGAAAAGTATACAGTTTACAAATTGGCATAAAAATAAGTATATGTCATTATTAAAAAGATCCAGTTTACAAGAATTTACCTATCTTCACTCTAATCAGATATTATTATCATCATATTACTCATCTGATAACATGCGTTTAGAACTTATAACTTTTATTTTTATTTTTTAACTATCACATCGATCAGATCTATACAGGAATTGACTTATTCATTTACTGCATTTTTTTCTTGTTAGATGGTACATTTTGGCTTAACTCGTAGTTTATTAGCTTTTGTTTATTTTTGGTAAGTGTCGCACTAGGTATTAGGGAGAATTAGTTATTCTTTTATGTCAGCTTGTATATATATATACATATGTAGAGTAGAGGATCCTCTATAACTTTGATGCTAGTGGAAAGTAAGTTTTTTACACAGCTTATCTCTGTAATAATCTATATCTGCTTATGGTACCAGAGCAGATTATCTAGGGAGAAACTATTAAAGGTTGAAGACGAAAGTTTTGTCTTAGATTATTGTTAAGGTTTAAGAGTGTTTTATTTCAAACTTGAAGCAAGACAATGGTAGATGCTCAAGGTCATGAAGGTCTGATAGTCGATGAACGAGAAGTCATTCCACCTGTAGCAAAGGACCAAAATGATGTTGGTAGTGGAGATCCATTATTTCTCCATAGCTCAGATCACCCAGGTATGGCTCTTTTTACTGAGCCTCTAACTGGGAAGAACTTCTTAGCCTGGAGCAGATATATTAAGATCGCTCTAGGAGCTAAACTAAAATTGGCTTTTATAGATGGGAGTTACTATATACCTTCCAAGGAATCATTACTTTATAATTAATGGACTAAAGTCAATTGTATGGTGACTTCATGGACTTTAAATTCAATCTCAAAGGATATAGTAGAGGGTTTCTTGTATACATCTACTACTAAGGAACTATGGGTTGGGTTAGAGGAAAGATATGGGGAATCTAATGGGCCTCTTCTTTATCAAATCCAAAGGGAAATTAGCTCAATCTCACAAGCACATCATGTGTAGCACAATACTACACGAAACTTAAGAAATAATGGGATGAGTTGAACTTGTTGATGCCAATATCAGAATGCACATGTGGATCTGCTAAAGTAGTAGCAGATGTAACTTCATTTAACCATTTGATGCAATTTTTCATGGTTTAAATGATGACTATGATCATAATAGGAGTGAGATATTGCTCATGGACCTTTGCCCTTAGTTAACAAGGCATACTTGATGATAACAAGGGTAGAGAAACAAAAGGAAGTGCAAGTATCTTACACTGAATCTAATGAAAATGCAACAATATTTGTTAATTCTTAGGGAAATAAGGATGGAGGTGGTAGAGGAATTACTAAGAGGGGAGATATGACCAAAGAGGAGAAGAAACAACAGTACTGTACTCATTGCAACACCAATGGATACAATAAGGAATTATGTTACTCAGATTGGTTCAAACAACTAAGAGATTAGAAAAGGAAGGAGTCAGGAGCTAGGAACAATTCAGGAGGGAGATATGCATCAAACTTGGTTGATATATCTCTTGAGATTCAAGTTGAAACACTTGTAGAAAAGGGTAACATCAAAATGTAGCATTAAATAGTCTGATTCAACAAGAACTCATTAAATTGATGAAAGGGAAGATGCCAAGAGGAACAAACATGGTGAATTTTGCATATCTTGAGGATTTTGCAAGTACAACTTTAACTTCTAAACTTATGTTCACTTATCACCTAGAATTTACCTTATGAATGTGCTACATGTGCCTACCTTTATATTTAATGTTAGTTAATAGACTAGCCAAAAGCTCAAACCTTAAATTCCTTTTTTCACCTACACACAATTTACTTGTAGGAACAAAAGAGTAAGGAGATACTCGCAGTGAAAAAGTCAATTAGGAATCTTTATTATTTAAATAAAAAGTCTTTTTTACCAATGACTATAAAATTACATTGCTCATTCTTGTAATTTTGTTTCCATTTCACCAGAAGCTTTAAATTGTAATGCACTTGTTGCTAAAGGAATGAAATCAAAAGCCACCTCTAAGTCCCTTTGGCATAAGAGGCTTGGACATGCCTCAGTGAGTGTTTTGCAACACTTGAAATCTTTTGATACTTGTACTAAACAAAATTTTCTAGCTTATGATGTTTGTTCCTTTTCTAAGCAACATAGACTACCATTTCCAATAAGCTATATACACGTAAAGAGACCTTTTGAGTTGGTTCACTTAGACGTTTGAAGACCATATAAATATGCTTCATTAATAGGAGCACACTACATGCTGACAGTAGTGGATGACTACAACAGGGCAACATGGACTTTTTTTCTAAAATTTAAGAGCCAAACCTTTCAAACTTTGGTGCAATCTTAAAATATGATTTCAAACAAATTTGATTCAAAGATTAAATGCTTTCAATCATATAATGGAATAGAATTTCCTTGCAATGAATTTCAAACCTTTTTGACAGAAAAAGGAAATTTGCACCAAAGATTATGTTTATATACCCCTCAACGAAACGATGGTGTTGAGAGGAGGCATAAGCACCTATTGCAAATTGCAGGGGCACTTATATTTCAATCAAAGTTACTAAGATCTTTTTGAGGTCATTCTTTACTTATGGCCTCTTTTATAATTAATAGGTTGCCTTCTGAATTATTGCATTGGAAATCACCATTTGAAGTTCTTTATAGTAAGCCACATGATTATCAAATTTTAAAATATTTTGGGTGTCTTTGTTATACAACAAACACTAAACCTATAAAAGACAAGTTTTCATCTAGAACATTTAAATGCATTTTCATAGGTTATCAACTAGGGCAAAAGGCTTACAAATTATATGATTTGAACACAAAACAAGTTTTTACTTTAAGAGATGTGATTATTTTTGAAAATATTTTTCCTTTTTAGCAAGACGCAGCCATTGAATTGCCCTTACATGTATCAGTTGCTGAAAATGAAAATATTTCTACAAAACCATCTGATCAGGAACTAGCTTTACAATTTCCTCCTTTAGATCCTACTGCTAGCTCAGCTTCACATATTGACCTTGACATTGATATTTTAGATGATTAAATTCCTACAATGGATCATTTGCTTTCACCTGAACCAGTACCAACTAACTCACAGATATAAATTATAAATGATTCTCAACCTACTAGACAAAGTACTAAAGTTAAAAGTAAACCAAATTGGATGAAAGATTACATTACAAATCTTTCCACTACTGACTCCACTATTGCCAATACTGAAGCACTCATAGTCTCACCAAAAAGTTCAAAATACACACCTCAGATATTTTCCTATGTTTAATCACCATTATTTGGATTTCCAGCAAATGTCACAACTATCCAAGAACCTAGGTCTTACAAGGAGGCTAGTATTAAACCTGAATGGGTAGAGGCAATGAATAAAGAGCTGGAAGCACTAGAATCTAATAAAGTTTAGGAATTGGTATCTTTGCCAAAAGGAAAGAAGCCTATAGGGTCAAAGTGGGTATACAAGGTGAAGTTAAAATAAGATGGTGTGGTAGAAAGATATAAGGCACAATTAGTGGCCAAGGAATACAATCAAATTGCTGGAATAGATTATTTTAAGAGTTTTTCACCAATTGCCAAGTTAGTTACTGTGAGACTTTATTTGGCAGTAGCTACAACTCATTCATGGCCAATTCACCAGCTCAATATAAACAACGCTTTCCTTCATGGTTATTTGAATGAGGAAGTGTATATATGACCACTTGATGGTCACAAGAAAGCCAAAGAAAAAGAATTTTGCAGGTTAAGAAAGTCTCTTTATGCTCTCAAGCAGGCCTCAAATGAATGAAACTCAGAATTCAGTAAGAAGTTACAAGTTCTTGATTTTGTTCAATCACAACATCATTATTGCTTATTCATTTTGAGAACTTCTGTTGTTTTTCTTGCATTACTTGTATATGTGGATGATGTCCTAATCACAGGTACATTTGAAGATTAGATTATGGTTGTCAAGAAGTTTTTGGATGTGGAATTCACTATTAAGAACCTTGGCTTGCAAAATACATTTTGGGAATTGAAATAGCAAGGAGTCCTAAAGGCTCCTATATCAATCAACGGAAATATACTCTAGACATTGTTACAGATGTTGGATTAATATGTGTAAAACCTACTGCAACTCCATTACCCAAAGGGTAAAAATTTACACATGATCTTAACAGATATAGATAATTGGTGGAAAGGTTGTTATATTTGAATCTGACCAGACCTGATCTTACTTATGCAATGCAGCAACTCAGCAAATTCGTTAATAATCCTTGCAAAACTCATTTGAAAGATGCCTTACATGTACTCAGATACTTAAAAGGAACACTTAGCAAAGGGTTCTTCTTTCCAACATAAAATGACTTTCAGTTGACAACCTATTGTGATGTTGACTGGGCATCTTGTCCTGATACACGTCGATCTTTCATAGGGTATTGTATATATCTTGACAACTCTTTAATCTCATAAAAAATATAAAAAAAAACAACCATATCACACTCATCTGCAGAGGCAGAATACAGAAGTTTGGCATCAACAGTATGTGAATTGCAATGGATATCTTATATTCTTCAGAATCTTCATATTCCTCTCAATCTTCCTATTCCATTGTGGTGTGATAACCGAGCTGTCATTTATATCACAGCCAACCCTATTTTCCATGAGCGGACTAAACACCTAGAAATCGACTGTCACATGTTGCGCAACCAATATAAGAAGGGATTTGTTCTTCCTCACACATTTCTACTCATTATCAAGTGTCTGATATTTTTACGAAAGCTTTAGCTACTCCACAGGTTCATTCAATGGTATCCAAGTTGGATATGTTGGACTTCCACCATAGCCCAACTTGAGGAGAGGATGTGCAGAATTTGATTTATGCATTCACTGTAGTTTTTTCTTGTTAGATAGTACATTTTGGCTTAACTCATATTTGGTTAGCTTTTGTTTGTTTTTGGCAAGTGTGTTGGCACCAAGTATTAGAAAGATTTAGTTATTCTTTTACATCATTTTTGTTAGCTTGTATATATATACATATGTAGAGTAGAAGATCCTCTATAACTTTGATGTTGATGGAAAATAAGTTTTTTACAAAGCTTATTCCTGCAATATCCTATATCTGCTTGAGATCAGACTTCTTCTTATCATATGACGGTCAAACAATAACATTAAGAGTAGTTAACTCTAAACCTATACTATCGCAATTTGTAATCACAAATTTTCTTTTATTAAATAACAAATACATATTTAAAATTGTTAAAAAGTGAAATATACTAATTTATATAAAATTTTAAAGTTATATATACTTTAATATCAAGAGAAAATGATTTTTGCAATCTAGTTTAATTGTTTCTTTAAGAAAGAAAAAAAATATTAAAATAAAATGGAGGATATATAGTAAATATTATGAATTTTTAATGATTTTAATTCTTTGATTAGAGACCCGAACTCAAGAATTCAATTTGGCTTTGTCTTTTTTATGAAATGTAAAAGAATCGGATTTAAAATAATTCAAAATCAAAATTTTCTAAACATAAAACAACTTATATTAACTCAACCTGGTACAAAAATACTCAAGATCATAATAACATGAGACCGGTATGACTTAAGACATGATGTTACCGGAATTTAAAATTAAATAAATTTGACTCATAATCCAAACTGACCGAAATATAATTATTTAGTGAAATATGTAATAATCAATTTATCAAATAATTATTACTAAGCGTAATTAATAGATACTTTTAATCACAAGACTGTTAAATTTATATAGTTTAATTGTATAAATTTATAAGAATAGAAAGTAAAATTGAATAAACTAACCTAAAAATCTATCCGGAATTTAATAAGTTAATATGATACTTGATTTAAAATGAAGGCAATTAAAATTAGAAATTATCGGAGCTCGATTTCACTAGAGTTCATAACGATTTGAATCCATAAAATGCAAGCCCAAGAACACCTGTACCCTGTCTAAAATGCCTAACCTAAACTTGAAATGAGCATAATTCAAACAACCCAAACTTGAGATATTATAAACCCAAAATAATTGGAAACTCCAAATGATTTTATTTGAACTCGAATCAACTTGCCATTAGGCAACTCTAACTTCGACACATTCTATTTTCATATACCTCTCTTCCTAGTAATTCATTCTATCATGAACCCAAACAATTTCTTCTCTCTTTTCTCGTTTTTAAATTTATAGTAGAACTCAATACATAGATTGAAAAGCAAGAAAAATGTTATTTTGGTACTTGATTAGATGGATGGAAAAGTAAGATAAAAACACGACAAAAGCATATAGGCATGCAAGAAGGAAAGAAATGGGCTGTTAGAGATACTAGAAAATAGGGAAAAAAGTATGTGTGAAAGAAGATCTCTTTAATGTTTGCACATGTATATTTTTGAAACAAATAATTCCATTCAAAAGGATTCTTTTTTCTTTTTATTTTTTTCTAAATGGGTATTGCTAATACATCTATTCGAGCTTTCTTTCTTTCCTTGTTTCTTTCTTGATGAGTGACTTTAAGGCAAACTTTCTTGTGCACTGTTTGTTTGTTTGTTTGTTTGTTTGGCAAAAGAAACCTAAAGCAAATGTATTTTTAATGTATTGCTTAAGTTGGTTTCTTTTTGTTATTGTTGGTATTACAATTGTTATATGCTGGAGGGTTGGTGTTTGTAGAAAACTTAGCAAAGTTATGGTAACCCTTTCTATATTTAATTAGGTGGGTGATGTGATGAGGTTCTTTTTATGTAATGGTCCATGAGGCAAAATATCATTATTCACTTGCCTAACCCAATAATTTTAATAATTTTTGAACTGACAAAAAGTTTTTTTTTTTTTAAATTAAAAAAAAAAGAAAAAGAAAGAAAGGAAGGCTATTTTGGATCAGATCAAACTTTGATTTACAGGATTATTTATTTGGTTGAATTTTGAACTTTGGTAGTTTTTCTTATCTGTTATGCATAATGTGCAATCTTAACTACCATTCTAAAATGCTTTCACCTTAGATCATGTGCTTAATGTCTATTTTTTCTTAAATAAACAGGCAATATGTGAGCAAATTTTGACTTTTTCTCTATCTAACTTCTTATGATTTGTTCTTAGATCAACCATTTTATTATATTTTAAATGCTTAGACTCCATTTTCTAGCTTAAATCTAGCAGTTGAAAATTGGTCCATTTTTTGGGTTCCTAGCATCTGAAGGGTTTTTCTTTTATACTTTTGTTTTTCCTTCCTCCTGATCTTTTTGAATGAAGACATTACTACTCACAGGAACCAGCTGTCTTACTAGAAGTTTTGAGAATTCCAAAGAATCAAAATGGCCCATTTTATAATTTTAATCCAAACAATGCCCCGCCTGTATCAGCATTTCTCTAAATATATTCCCAGTGGTTAATGAGCAATAAATTTGCAGAAAGGAAAAAAGAACTAATTCAATATAATAATTAAACAATAGAGAATGAATTATTCTACTAGTTGATTAGATTTCATCTACATATACAAACATGGAATTGATTGATTAAGCCTGCATGTAAAGCCTGCATGTAACTTGATGATGATGATGATGATGAGGCTATATAAAATGAACTCAAGGAAACAGAATTATGTTTTGAGTATTAAGGAGCAAGCAAACTCACATAAGAAGAATTATATCTCCCCACTTCTATGAATCAGTGGGACTATCAATCCAATTTAGGCTTCCTACATGAACCATACTTTGAAACCATTTTGGTAAGCCTTGTAATGTAAGGTCCTTAAACTTTCCAAGATTTGGGTCATAAGTAACAAGAACTCTGCTTTTATACTCCAACAAAAGCTCACCATTCTTCAGAAGACCTAAAATTCTAACAACTCTTCCATTTGAAGCATTCTTCCAAATCTTTGTAGGCCTTTCCAGATTTTGTTTCAATCCTTTTGGCATGTGAGTTCCAACAATGTATTGCTTCACCCAGGATTCCTTCACATTATACTCTTTCATAGTCCAAATCTCTAATCTTCCATAATTGCAGTACACAGCCGCAGAAAGACACCCTTTTAAAACCACAAGATGATAATTGCATCTACTTAGGCCGCCGCAGTCTGGCTTTGGGACTTCCCGGAACTGCTCGTCCACCAAGTCAAGTGAGACTAGGCGGCGAGCAGGGTTATATCTTCGGGGCCGGCTAACCCAATGAAGTCTTCCATTAACTAAGGCCTCCGACTGACGACGAACAAGCTGATATGACATCTTGCCTAGACTTCGCCATTCGCAGCTGCCTACTGTCAAGATTTGAACTTCTGACTGCGGATAGAATTGTCTTCTGGTGGCACGAGGATAGCCGCCGCTATGCCCGTTCCTGTAGTAAACAATCTTAACAACCTTGTATTCCTGAGTCTTGGGATGGAACCCGAACCCGAAAACAACTTCTTGGTCAGGATATTTCAATGATTTTGGCAGCTCTATATGGTTCCTGGTGAAAGGATTGTATATATAAAGAGCATCATTATATAACGAGTCAGCTAAACAAAGTAAACCATTACAAGATCCTACCACATCAAACTCGGGCATCATAGGCCAAAAAGGTGCATGGATTCGCTTCACCTTTTCTTTCCCTTCTTCAGGAGCAGCGAAATCAACAAAGTAAAGCTGGTTTCTGATGGGGAAATCGCAGTGAAGGATTAGGCAAGGATCGTTGGTTAGAGCAGTGGTAGAAAGATACAAATTTATAAGTCTAGGATCTTGAGCCAAGGCACGCCAAGCACGACAAACACACTTGAATTGCACTAAGGAGGAGATGGGTAATCTGGAAAGAATATCATGAATGATTTCTTGCGGTAGATGTTCCATTCCAGTAGTTGGTGGACCATCCTCAAGGTTGCATCTTATCTTCTTGCAATGATTCTCCATATCCACTGGCTTAATTGTTATGGTAAAGAAAGAGAAATTCAGAAGAAGAAGAAGAAGAAGAAGAAGAGTACAGAGAAGATGGAGATAAACATACGGTGGACTTTGATAAAGATCAATTGAATGTTAAAAGTAGACGGGAACTACAAAGAAAATTGGTGAGGCATGGGATCCACCATTAGAAAAATTCTTGCCATGAAAAAGAAAAAGAAAAAGAAAACAAAACAAAATAAATAAATAAAAAATTAAAAGAGAACAAAGGAGATAGTTCCCTCGTCTAATACAAATTGATGGATCTAATCCATCAGCACCGTTCAATTTTAGCATAAATAAGGTACGTACGTATGATACTACAGCGTTTTAGTCAATCTATACTTGTTCCAACTGTTAATAAGGACCCACCAGCTTTTTTATCTTCTTGAATAACAACAAAATCAACGACAAATTCTATATATATTTAATATGTTTTTCTTTAAATAAAAAATAATAAAAAAGAAATTTGGTGATGGATATTAATTTTATGCACACATTACTTTTTCTTTTGACACCTTGAAGGATCAAATCAGGTTTCATATTGAGTTTTAGATTATTTTGGGTTTGCTTTATTTTGAATATTCAGATTATTGTGAATTCAGATAACTTTCAGCTCCCTTTATTAAAAAGAAATATCTAAATTCGTTTTAAATTCAAATAAAAATATTTATATATTATTTAAATTTGATAAAAATTTATTTAATATACATAATTATTAAATAAATTTTTATAAATATTTAAATAAATATCAAATACACTATCCGTAAAATGTTTATTTATATAAATATTTAAATAATTAAATAGATATTCATTTATAATAATTAAAATTTATTAATAAAAATTAAAAATCTAAAAATAAATAAAATTTTATAATTAAAATTTTCTTATTATTTTATTTTATATACATAATTAATATATATATATATATATTATTTAAACGGCCATCAAATACTAGATTCAAGTACTCTATATTCATATTCTTTAAAAAATAGGATTCTAATAGCAGATACTTGAAGGTCCAAATTCGAACTCAATACGAATATTAAAATTTAATATTAAATTCATCACAAATTTATTTATAATTATCTTTATCAGTCCTATTATAATTTAATCGGATTGGATATCCAAAAATACCTATCGACTGTCATTCCTATGTATAAATTTAACAATTTTGGAACGACATATGTTATTAATTAAATGAAGTATTAATTAATTGATGAATTCATTTATTTTATTAATTAACTATTGATTTATTAATTAATCAATTAATAAATAATTCATTAGCATAATGTAAGTAAAGTTATAAATATATTAGTAGAAATTGAATGTACTTTTAATTATATTTTTTATGTATTTTTAATTAAATTAATATTATATATTTTTAAAATTTATTATATTTAGTAATATATTTTTATTTTTTTAATTCATGACAATACTTAATAAATCAAATTACAGTATAAGAAATATAAAATTTATTTTTACTTAGACTTTTTTCCTGGTCGTTAATAATTTTTTATTGATTATATAATCACGAGTAATTATTTTATTTAATAATTCATAAATCTATAAAGCAGATAAGAGATCTAAAAATGAAATAAATTACTATAAACAAAGAAAATAATTACTAAAAGTTATTACATATTTTGTATGGAAAATAATTAAATATCATAAAATTATTTTATTATTTTACTAAACAGTTATATTTTTTATAATTTTAAATTTTAATATTATTGAATCTTAAATTCAGTTTTTTTTTTTTAATTTAGATCGTTTCAGGCCTTTAACTATTTCGATTTCTTTAATTTTAGGTCACTTTTGATTTAAGTTATTTTAATTTGGAAAGATCTCAATCTTTAATCATTCTTGGCTTGTTATAAAAATTCAGAGTTTAACAAGTTAAATTTCAATTTGGGTCAAATTATTTTCATTTCTGGTTACAACACAGTACATTTTTATGCTTTTTTTTTTTTTTGGAAAAGACATTTTTATGTGTATTTGAATTCCCAAGTTGAACTTAATATGACAAAGGAGGGGACTGTGCTACAAAAGTAAATTATGAAATTGGTTAATTATTGTGATTATTTTGTATATATACAATCATTGTTTTAGTAGCTCATATAATCCAATAAGTTGGACTCATAATTTTTTTTTCATTTTCGTTTTGTTTTTGTATTTTGGTGACAGAGGAAAGAGAGTTGTGTTTAAGCAGATGCCAGGAATCATCCCTTGTGAATACTTTGTACTGAGCGGACCCACGAAACTTAAAAAAAGAGAAAAGAAAAAGTAGGAACATACATAACAAAAGTCATGGGGAACATAGTATATCTGCAAAGTACAGATGAACCTTATGCAATAGCCAAACAATGCCTAAAATTAAAAATAATACTTACACTATCATGAATGTTACTCTTTCTGTTTGAAAATTAAGAAAAAATAAAATAAAGGGTCTAAAGGTTAGGATATATATAATATTGAAGAAGAGTTTATAATTAAGGCCTTGTGATTACATTTGTATTGGGTTTCTAGTGGCTAAACAATTTATTTGTTTGGTCATGCCCATCTCACAATTAGGTCATGCATATACATTACAAGAAAACACAAATGGATTTAGCAACGGAAAATCTTTAGAAACTATTGTTGATGTCTAATATCGATCCACCACCAATGGATTTTATTCTTTGTTATTATTCATTTCTCATTAGATTTTATGTAATAAAATTTTTTATTTTTTTCTAAATTATCCGCGATAGATAACTATTAACAACTAAACCGACGTTTAACTGTTTAATGTTAAGTTTTATATTGAATCTCAGTACATTAAATACAAACTTAAGTGTTAAAAAAATTTATTATTACTGTAGATCTTTTATACTATTAAAGAAATGAAATCGGTACATATTTTAAAAAATTAACTTTTATTGCTTTTTCATGATTAAATATTGTTAAGTGCTAAGAACTTGTGCTAAATTTAGCCCAAAATATAATTGTGGTTGACATAATCATGGGTAAATGATATTTTAATTTTCTTCTACCGTGATTTTATTACTAAATAAAAACCTCCTAAAAGGGGTAACAAGTCAAGAAGTATGAAGAGAATTTGACAGAGAAGCTGTAGCCTGTAGCTACCTCCATTACACAGCCTTGGAGCATGTTTGATCTCATCTTCAAGGGAAACAGTGCATTAGATCCCTAAAAATATTCTCAATTGAAAGATGCAGAAATTAGCTCAAACCTTAATTGCTAGTTTTAAGTGCCAACCGGAGAGCAAGAGATTCTGCTAACAAGGCACTAGAAGCTCAAACTCGCAGAGTTCATCTTTGCTAAACGGATACATTTTTTATGCGCCCAATTAGTTAAGCCTAGTCCAAATAATTCCAACTAAAACCCATAATTTATAAATAAATTCTTTAAGATTGCACCATGTAGCATAATGATTAATGGCTCTCATTCACCATCTTTCCCTATAAATCCCCATCTCAATCTCAAGATTAGGAATAATTAATTTATGAACTAAAAATCAAATAAGATATTGCAGTATAATTTAATTAAATTTTACAATTTATATGATTTTTTTAATTAGATTTTTAAAAATAAATGAATTAGAAGTGCAATACATTTATATTGATAATTGATAATTAAGTACATTCATCTTTTACTATATACTGATCTAATTAATTAATAAACCATTAAATTATTCACTAGTTTATAAATAAATAAATGAATCTATCAATTAACTAATACTTCACTTAATTAATTGAAACTTAAGCTCAAAGTTGTTAAATTGATATGGTTTTATACATAAATATATAAAATGAAAGAACAAAATATGATAAGTTAAATAAAAAATTTAATCAATTAATTCAAGATCCAACTCGCAAAGTTCCAAATTAAAAATATTTAAAATTTAACTCATTTTAAATTCACAGTGATTTAAGATAAAATGTAGAACCCTTTTCAATAAAATTCTAAAAGGTAGCACCCAATTTGAAAAAGTAAAGACAAAAATGGTGCAGTGTAATGGGTCTACTTAGTACTGAACCTATGGGAAGTGTGAATTTATCCCGGAAAACACGAAATTGAAACCATTACAGTAACCTATATGCCGCATTGAGGTTACTGGAAATTTCCTGAGGAATCAAAATTGAAAGGATACAAAATGAGATTGCACCCTTGCCACCGTACTTAAATTTGTCACATTATTCAATCCATCTTTTTAGATACACTCGACGAAATTTACCATTTCAATGCATTACAAAAAGGGTCCGTCGGTCCACTTAGAAATTTTTATGTTCTTGCACTAGAATATTATGTTTCACTATTAACTCAATAAAACAAGCAATATCCACTTTGTTGGCTGTTCACAATGCACCTCAATACTTTGCACTATTTAGTGAAAGATTTTGTCCATATGAATTCCTGTTTTCTTCCTCTTTGTTTTTTTTTTTTTTTTGTTTTTGCTTGAGAAAACAATGCAAGATTGTTAAAGAAACTAGCTAAATTTTAAACTGTTTACTTCTTGCCGGCCAGTATGGTTGAAATCCAAGAGGTTCTTGAAATTCAACTAGGAGCCCCTTTGTAAATTTTAAGAACTAGTCAGTTATTTATATATTATATGACTGTCATAATTATATCGATTATAAATAATAATAAAAATAATTATTTTTTTTATTTTTTATTTTAATTCAACTCAATTTAATTCATTTTAATTTTATAATAATAATAATTATTATAACATATGTTTATATATATATATATATAATTTTAAAATAATTTTTTAATATTTGTTACTATTTTAAAAATTTTATTTTAATATTTGCATTTATTTTTAACACATAATTTTTTTTAAAATATTATGATAAAATAAATTTATAAAATTAATATTATATTAAAATAATATATTAATTAAATAAACTAGTCGTTTACTCGACCGTTATATGACTCGTAATTATTTTAATTATAAATAATTATATAAAGTGAATCTATATATAAAGTTAAATAGAAATTTCAATATTTTATAGTTATTTATAACATTTTTAAAAATAATAATAAATTAAATATTTTTAATATTTTTTTATATTTTAAGATTTTATTAATAGAATGATATAAACATTATCAAATAAAATAATAATAAATACTATAAAATTATATATTAACTTGAATTCTATATGTCTATAATAAGTATACTTATCAAAATAAAAATTTTATGTATTAGAATATAGTAATACATATAAAAAACACTCCATATATATTAATTTTTTTTTTATCTATTTACTTACATGTACTAAAATATTTATTTTCTTTGTATAACTATGATCAACATTTATTGGACTTTTACTTGTGTTGCTCACTTCAAATTCAAGCTATTGGGTCCATGACTAGTTTAGATCCGCTTTCAATGTATATGGGGCTTTTCAGCTTTAATGGGCGGATAGATTTCTTACCCATTTATATCCGCTTTTGTACAAACACATCTTAGAGAATTTACAGAGTTATATATTCAACGTGATCTATCAACCAATACTGAATCATAGAGTGGCAGCTATGTTTAATATTCTTTCTTGTGAGAATTTAAAAAGTTCCCATTTCGAATTACCAATATGCTATTGATGCTCTAATGACTTATAAAATGAACATAATTCTTCATTTTTCATGATTAGCTCTTTTATCAAGATATAGAATTGAATGTTCCTACATGAACAAATGCATTAAAGCGTTTCGGAAAACCTGGAAAAACAAGCTCCTAAATGTCTTGATTTTTGGATCATAACAAAATAGAGCTTTGCACCTGTATTCTAACAATATCTCACCATTTTCAAATAGCCTTATAACTCGACCTTGTAACAATTTCAACTTTCTTGGAAACTGACCTCTTACTATACTGAATTCCTTGACCCAAGTTTCCTGAACTCCATATTCTTTCATAACCCATATGTAAAGACTTTCATAACCACGAACAATTGCCGAAAGACAACCTCTTAGATTCATCAGATGAGAACAGAAAATGCCAAACCTCCTCTCCCTGGGACTTGGAATCTGTCGGAACTGTTCGTCTGCTAAGTCGAAGGAGATGAGGATACAGCGCCCCTGATGCCCGACGCGAAAACTTAACCAGTGAATCCTTCCATTAACTAGGGCTCGAGCTGTGTTCGTGCAAGTTGATAAGATGTTTCCCCTTTGCTTCTCCAAGTGAAGCTATTGTTGTTGTTGTTGCCAAGAGTTACAACTTGAACCTCCGATTTCAGCAAAGACAACTTCGGACAAAAGGATCTCTAGATTCATCTCCGCTCTTGTAATAGACAATCCTAACAACCTTATATACATTTTCTATTGAATTGAAATCGAATTCGAATGTCACACGTTGCTGGGTAGGAAACTATACACTCCTTAGTAAAAGGATTGTATACACAACCTTCGTCGTGACAAAGTGAATGCCGTACGCACAACAATCCATTACAGGAATCCACAATATTGAACTCAGGAAACTTAGCTAGACGACTTCTAGTCACCATCTCGAGGTTTGCGTAATCAGGAGAAGAGAAGTGAAGAGAGTAGAGATGGTTTTGGATAGGCAAGTCACAGTGCAAGATAAGACATAGATCATTTTTCAGACGTACGAAAAAATTGCATACTAGCAAGAAGTGGATCTTTTAATTATTTGAATGTTTAAATAAATGGGTATTTAACGACTAGGATACTTGTTATTTATTTAAATTTTATAACATTTATTTAATAATTATTTAATTTAAATAAATTTTAATCAAGTTCGGATAGTATGCGGATATCTTTATTTAAATTTGGGACATGTTCGGATAATAAGGACAATTTCTCAAATATATTTAAAATGAATTCGATGTGTCTTTTAATCAGATTCGAATTCAAATATCTTTAATATTTTACCCGTTGCCCTTCCTAATAAATACATATATAATTTTGGGTCTTCATTTCATCATTTGGAACTAAAAAAATACCATTAAACCACTATATATATATATATATATATATATAGTGCTCCTACTCTTAATTGGGATGGGAAAAAACATTAGAATCCTTAAATCACAAGTAATTGGGCATGTATTGCACAACAATCCTTAATCAACAACAATTCTATTATTTAGAAATTATAATGTAATTACTCCATTAGTACCAATAGGCGGCATAAAGGAAGAAGCACTACCGTCTAGGAATCAACAACATGAAACCTTTGTTATAAATTTTTCCTTTTTTTTATTGGGAACGGAATTAAGAAGAATGGTTGGGACAATAAACATCTATCTTGTTCGTACTTTGGATACCTATATAACCATCAAACAATGTTGAAGTGATTAATTTAAAAAAATTAAGGGATGTTGAGGCCAACAAAATGTGCATAAAGATTGAACAATGATTACGTCCGATTAATCATTTCTTTAATAGGATCTAACTAATCTAGCGAACTATTTTTATTAAATAATTCAAATAGACAAAGTTTGGTTTTGCTTTTAACATTGGAAAAGTAAAGAATTATTTGAAAGCAGCAAGAATCCGTGTAGATGTCACAATTGCAAGGTAGGAAGATAAGTTTATGGAATTTAATTCCGTCACAATTTGTATAATATTATAAGATGCTACGAGAATACCACCATGAAGATTTATAATCATTTTCTTGAAAGGAATAATCATTTTATTTTTATTTATTAACAAGAAAAGTTTTTCTAGTGTATAAAAAATATAACCATTCATAATTTAACTTTTCTTTTTTAACCGATTGATTAAAATTCTAATTACTACATATAACATCATTTATTATTATTATTATTAATGTTATTGATTTTTATATTAATTATTGTCTAAATTGCATAAAAAACCAAAACTTTCATAATTTTTATCAGATTTAGTCTTTTTATTTTATCGGTAGATAAATTTCATAAAAAGTGAGTATGGACCAAGCATTACAGGATATGACAGATCAAGAGATCCAGAAAATACTATAAACTTATGCTTCCTACTCCACCGCCGCTAGAGGAAGCGCGTGGCAGCGACGCTCTTCTACGAACAGGGACCAAATGACCAAAAGAAGTAGATTCACAACCAGGTACAGCCGGAGGAAATTAAACAAGACGCTCCCAGAATAGCTCATTAGTACTGCGCTAAAAGGAAGACTGAACTCTGAAAACTTCACCGGCGTCGACGAACCACACATTTACTTCAATTTTAATTTTACAGGCCACATTAAAAATTGAGATTAAAAAAGTATTTTCAGCCTGAATACAGTTTTTAACTGATTTGAAACTAGTGTACAAAACTTTGCAGGTACTAAGATACGTTTTAATAGTCTACACCACAAGGAAATATGTATGAGTTAATAATAATCCTGCAAAAAAAATCAGTAAGAGTACAGTCGCAGAAGCTTTAAAAAGTAAGTGTTTGCAGTAATAGTAATGAGCCTTTTCTTGCATTGCAGAGACAATATTTTCACAACTCATTTGCTACTTGTTATCTACAAAGAAAATAATCAAATATTATTCTCAAGAAGCAAATAATACCCTGTTCTGTATCAGAAATGAATGGGGGTGTCAATCCAATTGAGGCTGCCTACATGTACAATTGCATTAGACCATTCTGGCAAATCTTGGAAAATGATAAGCTCCTTGAACGCCCCAGATTTTGTGTCATAACAAACTAGAGTTCCGCATCTGAATTCTAGTAGGATCTCACCATTGTTAAGAAGACATAAGACTTTTGTTTGTGATAAAGGTAAATGAAACTCTTGAAGATTGATAGATTGATTCGGATATGGTTCCAACTCTCTTGGCAACTTTACTCCTATGGTGAATTCCTTGACCCAAGATTCCTTCACCCCATATTCTTTCATGACCCATATGTAAAGTCTTCTAAAACCTTGTACAACCCCTGAGAGACAGCCTCTTAGAGTCGCTAGATGAGAACAATGCCTGCCAAAGCTCGCTCCAACCGGACACGGAACCTCTCGGAATTGTTCGTCTGCCAGGTCGAAGGAGATGAGCCTTCGAAGTGACTGATTTCTGTATCGACAGCTCAACCAATGAAGTCTTCCGTTCACTACCACATGAGATGGGTTTCCAAGAAGTTGGTATGATGTTTCCCCTTTGCTTCTCCAGGTTAAGCTTCCATTGCCAACAGTTAAAACCTGAACCTCTGATCTTGGCAAAGAGTATCTCCTTTTCTGGAAATTGGTCCCTTCCTCTTTGTTATTTCTATAATAGACGACTCTGACCACCTTATACTCCTTCGTAGTTGAATGGAAACCAAATCCAGTTGCAACTCGGTGTTGGTTCAATACCTGTCCTGGTTCAGGAAGCTCTAGGTAATCACTGGTAAAAGGATTGTATATGTAATTTGCCCTTTGCTGGAGAGAATCCAGCAAATACAATAAGCCATTACAAGAACCTATCACAAGAAACTTAGGAATCACAGGCACAGGAATTCTAGTCACAGTCTCGATGATTGTTTCATCAAGAGCAGAAAAATGCAAAGAGTAGAGATGGCTTTTGATGGGCAAGTCACAGAGCAAGAGAAGACATGGGTCATTGTTGTTAGCGATGCGGGAGAAATGCATACTAGCAAGAAGTGGATGCTGTACCAAGCTACGCCAGAATCTGCATACCCGCTTAACGTTTATTAAATGCGTTATGGGTAGTCTTGATAGAATGTCAAGGGCAAGCTCGCATGGTAGGCTTTCCGTTCCTGGTGGGTGTTCTTGAATCTTTGCTTCTTCTGCTGGCCTTCGCATTGCATAATCGGTCTTCATAGTTTATTGGGATCCACGTTTAGGGGATGCCTGCAATGGAAAATGGGATAGCAATCAATTTCAAGTTGCTTTTAATATAGTGACAAGGGGAAAAACGATTCAAAAGCTTCGTCCAAGTTGCCGTCCGCGAGGATATGGACATTCATCGGGTAGATTCTGCGTTGCCGTAATATATAGTAACTTAATCTTTTTTCAAATAATTTTATGTGTTTGTTTAATAAAATCTAGATTAAATTTTTATAAAAAAAAGTTTTACTATATGAAATTTATAATATTTTATAAAAATTACACATTAAAATCTTTTATGTAAAATTAATTAAATTTTATAAATTTTTATTAAATAAAAATATATAGGCATTAGAAAAAGATAATGCTTATTTATATTAAGCATATGCAATCTCACATCAATAGGTGCTAGACGTTAATTTCTAAAATGCTTTTTCAAAATTGTTTTAATAGGAAATTTTAAATAACATTTTTAATTTATCAGAAAAGACACAAATATGTCTTTATAAAATGAATGTCGCTTTTGACATTAGTATTATTTAATAAATTTAAATTAAATAATAACTAGTCATTTATTCATGTGTTGCATAATTGTTATAATTATTTTAATTATAAATAATATAGTCAGTTAAGTTTATAAATAAATTTTAGTAAAATTTTAAATATTTTATAATTGTTTATAATAGTTTAAAAAGTCATAATAAATTAAATAATTTTAAGTTTCTTTTTAAATTTTTTTAATATGTAAGATTTTATTAATGTAATAATATAAAATTATTCTTTTCATATGATAATGCCTGTTCATATTAAGCATATCAATCACATATCAATATGTGGCCAGACTTAATTTCTAACATGCCATTTTAAGCACCCTAATGTTTTAATAGGGAATTTTTAATAATAAATTTTAATTTATTAGAAAAGATAAAACAAGTCCTCATGATTTGTAGAATAAATGTCGCCTTTGAATTTAGTATTCTTCAATAATTTTAAATTTAATAGTACTAGTTAGTCATTTATCACGATCGTTATAATTATTTTAATTTTAAACAATACAGTAAATTGAATTTATAAATAAAATTTGATAGAATCTTAATATTTTATAATTATTCATAATAGTTTAAGAAGTAATAATAAATCAAATATTTTTAAATATCTTTCTTAAAAGATCTTAGTATCTTAAGATTTTATTAGTGCAATAATATAAAAAATATTTTAAAAGTATATATTAATTAATTTTTAATATTATATAAACTAATAATATAAAAATAATTAATATTACTATCTTTTTAGGATTAAAAATTATTCTATAATTAGAAAACTAATCTTATTAATATAATATTAAATAAATAATTTAAGATATTATTTTTAGAATTAGAGTTATTATCTAATTAGAAAACTAATTTAATAATTAATATAAAATATAATTAATTTTTTTTGGATATTAGGGTTATTTTTTAATTAAAAATATAATTTAATAATTAAATAAATTAATAGAAAAACTATAAAATTACACATAAATTTGACTCCCATATGAAAAAAAATAAATACACATGTAAAAGATATTTATGTCTCGAAATTATATATATATATATATACATATATATATATATAACTATGACCACGATTTATTTAATATCTATAAAATATAACCAATTATAGGATGGGAAAATAAGAATTAACTTAGAATTACTTAAGAATTAAATAAATAGAATTCTAGGTGAAAGAAGGTATCAATTTTCAATACATTTTCTTTGCTCTAGTATTAATATATTTATTAGTTTTTTAATTTAAAATTGCGTAGTAATTATTATTATGATGATTATAGATATTATCAATTTGTAAAATCTTAACTGATTTTCTTATTTTAAAGAAAGTATAGAATTTAATAAACACTATATCATATCTATGTATTAACAATTATATGATAATTGACAATATTTCATATAAAATGAAATTTCTCTATTAGTATTTTAATTAATATATTAACTATATTTATATTAATTAATATCTTAAAAAAGTAACTTAGTTAATATAATTATAATATACTATCTTTCAAATATAGAATATTATATAATTAGAAAAATACATATCAATTGATGTATTGGTTTAAATAAATACAAAAGTTACATATTAACATAATATCTAGGTGTCAAGATAAGTAGAAACAACAGAAAATCTTTTATATGTCACTCTTAGTACACATATAAAAACAATTTATGGCTTAACTTTCTAAGATCTTGAACTATTGAATCATGATGGAAATATTGAATCTTATATATAGAAGTTTCAAGTAATATTATAATTTTAGTTACAACTATAATTATTTTGGAGCTGAGCCGACATATGTCTATGTTACTTTTAACATTCTTAATTATAAGGCTTAATAACTCAAAAAAATTCTGAAATTTATATTTTTTTTTATCAAATTTAAAATATAATTTTTAATTTTAGCACCATACTTTAACATTGATTTCAATTTTAGCCTGCAATAAAATTATTCGCCAAATTTGTTGACATTGAGTGAATTTCGACAACATCAAAAAAAAGTTGACTCAATATTAGAGTTATTGACTCATCCCAATACTAAAATATTATTGATTAAGCACATAAAGTTAATCTTTTTTTCTTAATTTTAAAGTTTTATTAATTTTATGTATTTAAATGATAATATTTTAATAATGAAAGTGCTAACTTAGTCCCTCATTTTGTTATTGTTGCCAGAGTTCATGTCACATGAACAAATTTGGTCGATAATTTCACTAGAGGCTAAAATTAAAATTAATGTTAAAGTATGGTACTAAAATTTAAAAATTATGTGCTAAATTTGATAACAAGTGCAAAGTACATGATTTTTTTAACAATTAAAACTAATTGTAAATATATTTATTTTATAAATGAAATATGACCGTTTATGCATTTGATTTTTGTTTTAAGAAAAAAGTCCTAATTCAAATATGCTAATGGAGAAATTTTTAAATAGAGTAAATAAAAACTAATTGCATAATAATATTTAGTATTATTTATTAGTTGTTGCATTTTTTATTAGTTGATTTTTAATTAGGGATGATTAATAGTAATATGTAAATTAACCAATGTAAATGCAACACTTAATAAATAAAGCTACATATATTTAATTTAATTTATCTACAAATGGCGAAGCTTTATGTCCTCAATGTTTAGACATGTGTGTCAAAATTTTGATGCGTGGTCTTTTTAAAATTTATGTTTATTAAATTGGTATTAAATGTTTATTAAACATGTGCTGAATGTTGATTATTTAAACATCAAATATTCATTGTTTACTAATTTTATTTTATTGAAAAGAAGTTTGTTTCATTGTGGTCACAAAATTTTAATCTGTTTCATTTCAATCATTCATCTTTAATTTTAGTTAAAATTTAGTCACTTTGCCAAAATTGGTATGTCGTATTTTCTTTTTTAATTACTATTTCTTATTTACTATTTTTGTCACATGTCAATCTTCTATTTGTGAAGTGACTAAATTGAAACACAATTAAAGTTGAGTAATTGAAATAAAATAAATTAAAATCCTATGACTAAAATGAAACTAAACAGAAAATTTTATGTTACTGCAAATAGCTTGACTTTTTCTTTTATGTACTAATTGTAAGAACGATTTATATTATATCTATATTATATATGTCTTTTTGAATAAATTAATGAATATGGTGTTCATTAGTAATAAATATTTATTAACAAAATCAATATTATATCTATAAATAATAAATGCTTATATCAATCACAAAAATGTTTCAACATGCATCATAAAAATAATAAATATAAGTTTTATTAAGAATCGACATCATTTTTATCTGAAAATAAATATTTCATAGTGCTATGAGGAACATATATGAAGTTATAATTGTTGAACTAACAAGAAAAAATTAATAAACATGTAGAACATTGTTGTGTTTTAAACCCGCAAACTCATAGATCGTGAATTGTAGTACAACGAGTTATTGTTCCCTCAAGGATTGTAAATTGAATATTAATATTTCTACTTATAATCTTAGCTAGCAAATCAAATAAAGGTGATTAAATAAACAAAATATAAATCTAGACAATTAAAACTGTAAGAAAATCAAATAATTAAAACTTAAAGCTTAGACTTAGTTTCACTATTCCAATCCAATCATGAACACCTAGATTATTAAATACCATGACTTTAGTTAAAGGTAATTGTTCTAAAATACCTAAGATTCTCTCGAGCTCAATTAGGCATATTAAGATTGTTTAACCTACTCCCGTTATTAAGAAGTTAATCAAAACTCATTAAGCTCCTTGACAATTATTTTACCCCCAAAAAGCTAGCCTACTCTCGTGATCAAGTGATCTAAGTTCTATGAGTCTTAAGCTGGTAAATTCCCTTAACTCTTGTTAGTTAATATATCCATAAACCTACAGTTAAGCTGGCCAAGAATGAAAATATAAAATAAGCACAACTCATAGTATTAACTGAAAATAAAATTAATAAAAGAAACTGATTCAATCACATCATGGAATAGTTACTCATATTCTAACCTCTAAAAAAAGTTTAGCCACACATAGTTGTAGCAATAGACATAAACATAATTAAAGAATTAAAGATGAAGAAGATGAAACACTTGAATCTTGCACAATCTCTCCTTCAATCTCTGTTTCTCTTCCAATCAACCTCGTAAGAATGATTCTTTTTATCCCTTTATATAGGAAAGACTTAAATAAAATCTATTTGGCTCTTGAATTCTAAAATCTATTTTAAATAGAAAATTTCGTGTCTTTTAACACGACCATATCATGCCCGTGTCGCCTAACTTCTTTACTGACATGGCCTCAGCATGGTCGTACTTCTAAAATCTCTTCTTCCAGCGATGACATGAGCACCAGAATGCCCATATCACGACCATATCACTCTAATCTATGATGCTTTAAAATTCTTAAACAATAATACTTATAAAAAGGGAAATACTAATTAATATTTAAATAAAATTCCTAATTAGACTAAAATTGAACTAGAAACAATAAAATCCTAATTAAAACTCTAAACTAAAATATTCCTTAATTAAACTAAAATTCTAATCAACTAATAATATTTATTTAGCCAAACTTCATTAAAAGTCAACTCAAATATATGTAATAATTACATTCATCAACCATAAATGATGAACATCTTTTACTAAAACAATGAACATTTAAAAATTTACGAAATACAAAAAAATAATAAATATTGTACCTATAAATGATAAATATTGATGCTCATCATAAAAATGTAATACTTTTGGAATCAATTATATATTGATGAAATTTCTAAATTTTCAAATGTATAAATAATTAGTTTCATTCATTAATAATATAATTTCTTACGTATATAAAGACTTTGTAAAAATTATATTATTTTAATTTCAATAAATAATTTATTTTTTCATTTGTCAGAAGTATATCGATCCTTGATTTCATTAAGCATGACTAATTGAGATGTGTTTATAACTATATTAATTTCTAACATATTAAATTTTGGGACATAAATTTTTTTTGGCATGTCTTATTAAATTTCTGACATATAAGATTTTATTTTTACATGTGTATTTATTTTTTACTCATAAAATTTAAACTTATATAAAGAAGTTACGGAAGATATTAAAAAATATTTAATTTAATATTCTTTTAGAAATATTATAATTAATTATAAGATATTACAAATTTCTATGTAATTTTATTTATAAATCTAATATATAATTTTATAATTAAAATAATATGACAGTCCGTACAACACATGGGTAAAAACTAATATTCATTTATAAAAATATGACAATCGGTACTGAACATATAATTTTTTAATATAATATATAATTTTATAATTTATTTTAGAAATAATTACTATTGGTCTATGTATTTTTTCATATTATGCTAATTACCCCCTAATATTTAAAAGAGATATTTTCATCTTTATATTTAATAATTTTATACTAAAAGTCTATTTCGTCAGTGTTAAACAACCCTTAATTAGGTTTGGTTTTATACTATTCCCCCTTCAATCTTATAAATTATACTAAAACCCCCTTGTCTAATTTTTATGCAAAAATCAATTTTTAGTGTCTGTACAAAAATAATTAACTAGTGTTTTTTAATTACTCTAATTTTTAGCATAATTAAATTCTAGTAAAATTTAAATATTTTAAAAGTACTTATTTTAATTAAAATATTAAAAATTTATATAATTTAACTTTAGATTATTTAAGTAAATAGATACTATTCTTATTATTAATTTTATTACAGTAGAATTGTAACTTTAATAAAAAATTTGAGGACTAAATTATATTTTTTATCAATTTAGCTCTTTAATTGTATTGATTTTCAAACTGTAAGAAAATTTTAATGCAATAAATAATATATAAAAGGCAATTTATATATTACACAAAATATCAAGGGATAAATAATATAAAACTAAATCTAATTAATAATTCTTTGACGAAAATTTTAACAGAATAAATTTTTAGTATAAAATTATAAAATAGAAAAATAAAAAAATATATTTTTTAAATATTAAGAGATAACTAGTATAATATGAAAAAATATAGAAGACAGATAGTAGTATCACTTTATTTTATCATAATTTCAAATTAAAAAAAATAAACTAAAGAAGCAGGATTGCTGTCCGACATTTATGGCCCTACCTCAGGACCATACTATAAAATGATTGAGAATGGATGGTATAATTTATCTCGAATGACCTGTGGATTGAAACTTTCTAAAAATTCTCTCCAATGAATCATGTTAGGATTTTATGTAAATATACATGATTCAATCAGTTCAAATAAACAGCACAACGGAAACATGTAAGAAATATAAATTACCTTACAATAGGAGGAAGACAAAAAAATACAGTAATATTTATGAAGAAAGTATGTGATAAAATTCTTAGGAAAGTAGAAGTCATCTCTCCAGTATTATTAATTATATATCAAGATTACCCAAATGAGCAAAAGCTTCAAACCAATTTGGCATTCCTGGAACTGTAATATCCTTAAATGTTCCAAATCTTGCCTCATAAGAAACCAGAGCTCTTCGCCCATACTCCAGCAAAATCTCACCATTTTTCAGAACACATAGTATTCGTGTAAATGCCCTCCTATAAAATTTTGAAACTCTGAAGGAAGGATCAATTTTTTGTTCTAGTCCTTTTGGCAAGTAAACACCAATGCTAAATTCTTTTATCCAAGACTCCTTCAAGCCATAATCCTTCATAACCCAAACCTCAAATGACCCATAATTCCTGTAAACAGCAGCAGAAAGACAATCTCTAATAACCACCAACATGTAGTCACCCCATTTTATGCCATCAGAACCAGGTAGTGGTACTTCTCGGAATTTCTCATCTTCCAAGTCGAAAGAAATGAGTTTTCTACCAGGTCTATATCGTACTGGCCAATTAACCCAATGAAGTCTTCCGTTAACATAAACTTGTGATGGCGAATGAATTGGATAATAAGGTGTTTCTCCTAAACTTCTCCAACTAGGGCTTCCAACTGTTAGGATTTGAACTTCTGACCGCAAACTCAGTCCATAACGTTCACCAGCTGTATTGTTTGTTCTTCGAATGTACGAAACCTTAAGCACTTTATACTTCTTTCTGAATGGATCGAAACCAAATCCAAGTACTGTCCACACATCTGAAGGAAAATTGGAGATGGGCAACTCCATGCATGAGTTGGTGAAAGGATTGTACATATAGAATGTGTTCTTATGTAATGAATCATATAAACATAGCCAACCCTTACAAGAACCCACAACATCAAATTCAAGCTTCACAGGTACAGGAATTTTCATGACCATCCCATCTTGGGAGGTGTTGTGAGGATACAAGCATAAAGCATAGAGCTGGTTTTTTGTGGGGTGGTCAGAGTGTAAGATGAGACATGGGTTATTTTCAATTTTATGGCTAAAATGGAGATCAACAAGAAGTGGGTCTTGTGCTAAGTTGCGCCATGATTGACATACAAACTTAATGATGAATAAGGATGGTGTGGTTACTCTTGAAAGTATGTCAGCCATTATCTCTCTGGGTAGACTCTCTATGGTCGAGTTTGTTGCTTTACCTTTCTTCATCCCGTCTCCTTATGTGATCAGAAAACTGAATCCCTTAAAAGATAAGGTATGCAACAGATGATGTATTTATATACCCACCAAGATATATATATATGACCTGGAGATGAAATGAGCATGATCATGTAAAACGAAAAAGAAAAACAAGAAAATGAGGGTGCACTAATAGAAAAGAACAATTAACAATGTTGTGTTGACTTTGTACAGTTTACAACGCTTGGAACCGAACATATACACTCTAGATGAAATGAGGGTTTGATGGGCATAAACTGACAATCATTTAGGGTTTGATGGGTTTCTCTAGGAACAGGTTGTTGGGTTTCTCTTTCTCTTTTTTTGGGTTACATCGGCTTTCTCATTTTGAAGGGGACACCGGCATTTAAATTTTCAATTAGAACATATAAGTAAATGCAATATCCTATCGTAAATGTTTGTCTCTTTCATACGGATTTTTAAGTAATGTTATCCTCTAGCCGGTTATAATGATCAAACTAATTTCTATTAATTGCCGATCTATTAGAAAGATCCAAAGTAAATAAATAAATAAATAAATAAATAAAAAAGACTATGTAAAGGGATCACCCAATATACGAGATTCAAAAATATGAAAAGCCTTGTTCATACCTGTAGTACTGGTTGATTGCCCATTTAGCACTTTATTTCAAATTGGATACTAAATTTAAATTTGTATCAATTTTATAACTAAATTTTGATTTTCTTATCAACAGTAAATCACTCATTATTATATGATTGCTGCTTTCATGTTCTTTTTTTGTGCAATATACAAGCAAGAGATTCCTCATTTTGCTCTCTTTCTTTGGCTTATTGAGTCTTTTTGTCACGTTTGATTTATGAATTTGTTGCCAGTTATTATATTCTACTTTTTCTAGTTGATTTTATTTTTTCTGGTAATGCTTTGTTTGGTTGCTGTATCTTTGTTATGCTGCTATTGTTGGCCTGCTGATTGATTGTTGGTACTGTGCGTGCTGTCACGTGAGGTTGTTTTTTTTTTTTTTTCCTTTTTTTTAAATTTTGTACTGGTGTTTCTTTTGGAGCTATTGCTGTATTTTATGTTTCGCTGTAGAGATTTCTGCATTTTATGCTGTCTGCGGTTGCTTCAGTCTTCTGCTGTTGTGTTTGCTTCTACTTTATTAGGCCTGATTTTGTTTAGGCTCTACTATTGCTTTGTGACTTATCTGCTATCCTTGTTCTAGTTTAGGTGCTCTCCTTGGTTTTGATTGATTCTTTCTAGAGAGTATATGCTTTTCAGAATGTATAGTTCAAAGATTTAATACAGTTTTTAACGCTAATAGTCTCACTGAATAACTATATTAAAGCTTTGGTAAAAATTTAAGAAACAGCAGCTGATAGCTGATTTAAGGTCTGTTTGGTTCAGTTGATTAATGGTAGCCGATAGCTGATAGCTTATTTAGGGTCCATTTGGTTTAGCTGATCAATGCAGCTGGTAGCTGATAGTTGGTGGCTGATAGCTAATAGCTAATGACTGATAAATTAAATCGTTTGGTAGAATTTTATTAGCAGTTGATGTCAGTATGTTAAATAACCATTGAATGTATAATTTATCATTAAATATAATTTATTTTATTATATCATATTTAGTAATACAAAATAATAAAAATAATTTATAACAATTAAAAATATTGTAGTTAATTTTCTTTAGTTCAATTGTATTTATTATTAAAAATATTTTATAAAAATTATTCTAAAAGTTGAAATTTAAATTTAGATTCTACTAATAAAATTTTTTAATTTCAAGTACCATAATTTTAAATATTATAATTATTTAACAATTAAAAATTATTTCAAAATAATAATTATTTATTTTGAAATATTAAAATTTTATTATATGATATCAATTTAAAATAAGTTATTAGTAATAAGTTTTAATAAGGATAATAGTGTCCAAATAAATAAATAAAAGTCAAATCAGCTGATAAGAAAAAGCTCTAAAGTAAAGTCGATACAATCAACGGCTGACTGAGACTAAATCAATAGATACTGTTTCTTAAGTTTTTATCAAACGCTTTAATATAGTTGTTCAGTGAGAAAGCTAATAACTGTATCAAATCTCTGAACCAAACACCCTCTTAATCTCAATCAGCTATCAACCGTATCAACTGTATTCAACTAATTTTTTTATTTAGTAAACTTTATTTTATCTCATTCATGTCATTGAACAATTATATCTTTCAAGTTTTTAACATACGTTATTTACTGTTATTAATTTACTACAAAATATATTTAAACATAAATTTATTAGAAGCTTAACATATTCAAATATAAATTCTTTATTGCTTTTTCTTGTTGTTTTTATTTGAAAAGTTATTTGATTTCGATTCAGATTCTATTAAATTGTTCTCGAATAATTAGATTACGAAATATAAAGAACAACATACTTTTATAATTTTTTTTTGAAATAATATATTTTTGAAAGACAAAACCTTGCAATATATTTTTATAATTATTTTAAATTTTTTGCATATATTTTTTTAAAAATCCTATACTATACTCTTAATTAGACCCATGAAGGAAAAAATGCTTGATAATTGATACATTATACATACATGAAAAAGAGACCCGAAGTTATGGGCTTATTTTCATTTAAGTCCTTTTTTTCTTGTTGCAATTATAATAAGTCTTGGCTAATTGATGAGGAGAAATTAGGTATTGTTTGATCTGTCTTTTTCATAATTTTCAACTAATTGGCAGGTGAATTTCCATTTGCCTGGTCAAACAAACTTCTGTGAATAATACTGCCAAATGTTGGTGTATGTAGGCATGATGTTGCACTATAGAATAGTTACAAAATGATGGATTCTTATAGAATGAATCTGTTGATATCATTTTAAATTAAGAAATTGTCTTTTTTTTTTTTTTTTTTTGGCCTCTGTTATTTGAGAAAGAAGAATTTGTAACAGATATCCAACAATCAATAACGTTTTTCCTTTTTTTTTTCTAAAAAGTGTTAAAAGGAAATTATATTGACTGAATTAAGGATTAATCTTGATATATAACAATTTGCATATTTGATTTTTCACTTGAAAATAATGAACTGAGGAATTCTCAAAATTCTCAAAATATTAATAAAATCAAATATGTTTATTAAATTTTTATTTATTAACATTTTAAATAAAAACTATGTTTATTAAATATTTTAGCCTTATAATGTTTACACTATTAGAAAACAATTCTATTTTAAAAAGTTTTTGATAATAAAGCAGATTTCATATGGAGAATGGCGAAGCAATATTGAATTAATTTCCTATTATATGCAAAATATGGGCCCTCCATTTTCTCGATTCTTTTCCTAATGCTATGTGTCAATTGTAGGTGTTGCTAAATAATTTAATAACAGAATTATGGATAAGCTTGTGGTGAAAATGTAAAATTTTATTAGCTATTTACTAATTTACTAAAATATTAGCTTTAAATTTATTTCCTTTTTATCCATAAACTAGAATAATTTTTTTGTAGTACAATAAAAAATCTCTTTATTATCAATAATTAAAATTAAATAAAATTTATGACTATGAAAAAGTTATAATATAATAGAAGTTCGAGTATTAAATTTCTTTTTAACTTAATACTTAATTTTGTTAGTTAAATGATAGCAACTAAAGATAAGATATGTTAATATCTTGTCATATTATATAAATAAGATTGATAAAACAAAATAACAAAGTAAAATAAAATATAACATAATATATTAAATATATATATAAATATTACTATATAGAGAAATATCTTTTTAAGTCCGAATTTAAAAAATTTAACTTTTTACAATATAGAGTTTATTCTTAATTTATAAATGACTCAAATTTAGATTGAAATCTATTATAACTACGTAGAGGTTATTCTTATATAGAGTATTACTATAAAGAGTTTTTATTCTAAATAAATTAATTTAGAATTCGTATATAACATAAAGAAATATAGAATTGATTCGCCCTTTATAATTGGAGTTTAACAAATATGGAGCATTTAATTTTCAATATATAATATCAAACAGGTGACACATATTGTGACATTTGATGAGCTGAACTACATTAAGGCTCGATCACACTAGAAACCTCTCTAAATAAAAAGAAAAATTTACTTAAAATCAAGCCATGCCGCTTAGGCCAGTTAGACATGAGAGGCCACTCTCACCAAGTCACTTCATTTGAAGTCTAATGATAGCTTGTCACCAGAAGGTTCATACTCATATATAAACTACTTGAAAGCTTGGAATTTCTTATATGTTTGACAAGTTACTCCTATTTTAATTTTCAAATTTCATAAGCAATTTTTGGATAAAAGTTTTTAAATCTCAATGGGCATGATATTGAGGATTTTGGTAAATCTTGATCAACCCTTACCTTTAGGGTTTTAAAACGATAGGAGTAAGCTCTTACAAGGGGTCCATGAGAATTATTGGATCTTATTTCAGTATGAACTACTTCTGAAGTTCTGTTTTATCTACGGAAGAATTGGGCATGTTATGAAGTTCTGTCCTTTCCAAAATGAGGAGTGGTATTAGGAAACCCTAGCTTTAGGGATATTTAAATGTCTAAGAGTATATTGTTATAATAATGAACGAGGCTTCTAGACAAATTCACCAGGAAGCTCCAATTCAAAGAGGTATCATTATTAGCCCTAAAGGAAGGGGTATGGAGAGCTTAGGACGAGAAGGAAGCATGGGGGCCACTAATGAAGCTGCCAAGAGAGAGAGTTTAGATAAGGAGGGTTCTAGGAGGCAGCAGACCATGATGGCTATGCAATGTCTCAGATTTTTAGCCATCCAAAGCAACTATCTTATCATCATTAATGAAAGGGGAGAAGGCCAGGCAAGTTATGTAGCTCGAGAATGCTCTCAAGAGAATAGGGCTAATTTAGCTTATCCTAAAGGAAAAGGCCCAATGAGCCTATAGTCATAGTCCAACTGGGATAGTGAGGATGAAATTAAAATTAGGACGGAGGAGTGGGTTCCAAAGGGTCTTACTAAGGAAGCTATGTTGGGAGCGAAGGAGTTTGGGCTTAGGCTACATAAAATCCAGAAGTTTAAGAAAGTATTAAAGCTCAGTCCAAAAATAAAGGCCTTCACGAGTGTACTGGAATGGTTGTTGGGTGAGAAATTACAAGTGAGAGTTATTCAACCAATGGATAATGATCATCTTGTGGTGCGAAATCATTCTGTAAAGGCTCTTAATATTAGGGGAAAGAGATTATAATAGAGGTTTCCACTATTGGTAGAGTCAAGAAGAGGCGGTTAAAGCAACTATTCAGATAGAAAGACTTTGAGGTCAGAGGATCATAGAGGGGTAGACAAATGACAGGGGATATGATAATATGGTTAAGGCTTAAGAGGGACAAGGTAGCAGTCATTTCGACTCTAATAATAATAATGTTAGTGGCTCGCCTAAAGCCACCAAGCAGCTATGAGTTGCCACAGGTGGAACTGTCAGGGTCTGGGACGGTCCCTGGCAGTTCATCACTTGAGTTTTCTCATTCAGGAATATCATCCCTCTATATTGTTTCTATCTAAAACTAAAAACAATATAGATCAATTGGAGTCATTAAGAAGGAAATTTGATTTTAACATGGCTTGTTATGTAGAACCTAAAGGCCTCTTTAGTGGTTTAGCATTATGGTGGAAAAAGGATATAACAATTACTATCATTAGCAAAATTAGAAATTGAATTCACACTTATTGAGTTTTAGCAAATAAAGCTAAGGGGTGGTTTTTAACTTTCCTCTATGAGGAGCCTAGAAGAGAAAGAAGGGGTAGGTTTTTTAATAAGGTTATAAGACCTAGACCACAAAGGGAGGAAACTTAGAAAGTTATTTGAGATTTCAACCTGATTTTAAACTTATAGGAAAAGGCTAGTGGCATCCTTTCTTCCAATCAACAGATGGACTTATTCAGAGAGTGGGTTGATAATTATTTGTTGATGGATTTATTCTTTGAAGGCCCTGTATTTATATGGTCAAATAGGAGGAGTGGGCCCCGTTGTATCAATTAAAGACTGGATAGGGCTCTTAGGAATATGGAATGGAGATTATTATTTGCAAAAGCTTTTGTGAAGCATATAACATTTTTGGATTTAGATCACATGCCCATTATTATGAACTTGTTCAGAAAGATTAGAAGGAAGGGGCGTGAATTTAAATTTGAGCATAAATGGCTGGAGGAGGGAGATTGTCTAATAGGTTGTGTTTGAAGCATGGCAATAGTTTCAAGAGTCTAGGCAATATGTTCTTTCAAAGAAGCAAAATCTTTATGGCTCCTCTCTTGGGAAGTGACATAAAGAGAAGGTGAAAAACTATATGGTAAAGATTAACCAAGTTTTAGAGAAAATTGATAGATTATATTAGGGGTAGAGTGGGTTTTCTCCGAAAAAGGAGGAGGAGTTTTTAACTCAGCTAGAGAAATTTAAGCCAATTAGCTTATGCAATGTCTCATAAAATCATATCAACGGTTATTGTAAATTGGCTGAAGCCCTTCCTAAATTCTTTGGTTGATTGTCATCAATCTGTATTTGTTCGTGGGAGACAAAATCAGAACAATGTCATAGTGGTCCATGAACTTTTACACGCATATAATAGAAAATGTAGTCCTTATAGTTCTAACATGGCCTTAAAACTTGTTGTACGGAAAACATATGATATAGTGGATTGGCTCTTTCTTAAACAAGTTATGAGTAAGATGGCTTTCACAATAAACTTATTCAATTAATCATGCAGTACATATTCATTATTTTTTATCTGGGGGTGCTAAATAGGGGTAGAACTAAATCTTCAAGCCTTTTTAGGGCTCAAGCATGGTGACCCCCTTTCACCCTATTTGTTCATGATTGTATCTAATGCCTTCTCCTCTTTTCTTAAGGAAAACATAGCTATGAATATATTTTTAGGAGTTAGATTGAATAGGCATTAGCCTATCCTTTCTCATACATTGTTTATTGATGACACAATCATCTTTTTAAAAGCCGGAGTGGAAGAGGTAGTCAGAATCAAAGGGTAGTTTAGACTCTTTTTAAAATGTCTCGGGCTAGAATTTTAATTACACAAAGTCTAGTGTGATTTTTAGGAATACATTCCTTTGAATGTTCAAAACAAAATTATACAAGTTTTGGGGTTCAAGAAACTAGAAGCAAATGATAGATATCTAGGCACTCCTGCTATATGGGGAAGAAGCAAGAGGGACACTTTAGGTTTCCTAAAAGATAGAATTTTGAACAAAATTGGAGGCTGAAGCATAACTTTTTATCGTGCAGAAGGAGAGAGATCATGATTCGAGCAGTTCTTACAATTGTTCCTTCTTATATCATGTCTTACTATCTTGTGCCTAAGGGTATTTGTGATCAACTTAATACTGTGGCAGATAGATTTTAAAGAAAGCAAGACCTCTTAGTAGGGAAGTTATGTCTTGATAGCTTGGAAAGCTTGTCTATGCCAAAAAGCTTAGGAGGTTTGGGCTTTAAAGATTTACATCTTTTCAACCCTTCTCTTTTAGCAAAGTAAGTGTGGAAGTTATTAATAGAACCAAACTCATTTTGGGCTTATATACTCAAAGGTTTATATTTCCCTAATGCAGATTTTAGGAATGCTAAATTAGGTAGCAAACCTTCATAGGGTTGGATGAGTATATTGGAGGCAAGGAAGGTGCTTGATCTAGGAGCAAAGATCCATGTTAGAAATGAGGTTTCTACTTCTTTTTGGGATGAGCCTTGAGTTATTTCACTTCTTGGCTTGAACTCTCACTTTTAAAGTCTAGGAGTGTCAGATTGAGTTGATGGTTGATTGCTTTAAGTCTCGAGGCTAGAACCATAGTTTGCTAAAATAATTTTTTTTAGGTAAGGAGTTGGAGGCTATTAATAAAACTATTGTGGGTAGTAATTCCTCCTTGATAAATGTATTTGGTAGCTTCATAGATATAGCTTATTTTTCCGTTAAGTCTGCATACCTCTTACCAAAAGCAGTCGACCATCACCTCTTACCCCTCTTCCTCCTCCTTGGGTGGTCTTAGCTTTTGAAAAATATTTTGGTCCTTAGGGTTGCCTACAAAGATTAGGAGTTTTTTGAAGGGCCATTAAAAATAAGATTCTGGAAAATGAAGTCCTCAAGAAGAGGAAAATCATTATGGACAACTCATGTCCTTTGTTTTTAGGACTATGAATTAGTGGAGCATTTCTCCTTCTATACCTTTTGTCTCAGAGAGCCTAGTTTGGTCCTCTACTGGCCTATATCGCAGACAAACCATCAATCACCTAATTTTTACATTGGTGGAAATCTTTCAAGGCTAGTTGGAGAAAATCTAATCATGATCTTATCTTTAGAATTGTTGTTATGTGTTGGCCCATTTTGAATGGAAGAAATCAAGCCATGTTTAGCAATAAATCATTTGATCTTGTAGCTATTGCAAATTCAACTTCTTATTTTGCTAACTGCTATATTGCAGCATGCGTTGATGATGATCATACAGAAGAGGAGGATAGTCAAGATGGTCCTAACTTCCCCAGTGCTCATCTCCTCTCTTTTCGGGTTTTCACAGTAGTAATATTTTACAAAGAGAGAGAGCTAGTAGCAATTGCAATCATTATCAAAAATAAAGAGGGCCACCTCATAGATGGAGTTTGCTTAGAGGACTCTCCCATTTGCTTAGGTCTCTAATCCTCCTCTATAAGTCCTATTGTAGCTTGTCTTCCTTTTTATTGAATTTTCAATTTGATTAAAAAAATGAATTATTTTAAACATGCAAATATATTATTTTAAAATATTTAAAAAGGAGAAAACAAATCCACCTCTTCCTTTACTAATATAAAGCTAGTTTCACTAAAATTGAAGCCTAAGATATTCTTTTAGGACATTTCACATAAACATTTCATATTTAAATTTTAACCATATCTTTGGCGAACTATTAGCTTATATTGGTAGATCTAAAAATCGCATCTTTAACATGATTAAAAGGTAAGGTTGGAAGAAAATTAAAGGGTAAAAAGAAAGATTAATTTCATCTTTGAGTTTGATAAAAATGCTTCAAAGGTCCTAATTGGTACCCTTGTTATTAGAATATGAAATAATTAATGAAGGTGAGAATTAAATAAATAAGTGAATGTAGAATTCAACTATTAAAATTGAATTTAGATCCAATTAATGTCAAAAATAACTAGAACTAACTACTTGGTTGGTTGGATTTTAATCCTTATAAATTGTTTATATTTCTTATTATTTTAGTGATGCGGAATTTCTAACACCGTTGTCAAATGCAACTGAGATTTGACTTTAACGCTCAATTTTCACTTGAAATTGAGATTGAATTGAAACATAGTGACAACACCAAACTAAACTACTAGGACTAGATATTCAGACGAGAAATCGTAGAATTAAGAAATCGAATCAAGATACCATATTAGAATTTGAATTAATTGATTAAGGTAGGGGTTAAATGAATGAATGAGTATATCGACCAAATGAATGAATGAGTATATCGACCAACTAGCCTGAGTAAGAATCAATATTAAAATAACTTGAACTAGCTAATACTAGAGGTGGTAACCGGATAGCTCATTTATTAGCTAAATGTTTCAATCTAATAGAAAAGACGTCTAGTTTCAATCTTTCCTTCAGATGTAATTTTTTTAAAAAGAAATACAAATACTTTATCTATGAAGGTAATAAATATAGACTAACTATTAATACCAAGAAATATATAAAAAAAAACTTTAAAGAAAAGAGTTTCCGTTTAATAATTATCAATAGTGTTCATAAAGCAACTATAAATTATAAATCAACAAAACACATACTCCTCGATGACAAACTTATAGTGTGATTAGTATATTGCTTTTTTCTATAAAAAAGAAAAAGAAAAAGAAATTATGTCTCTTCATTTCCATACAATATCTTAATTATGTAAATATCAACAAAATGTAATGTAACAGTAGAATACAAATTCACCCCTTCAATTTAAACTTGAATATAGTTTGTCACAAATTCTTAAAATACTTAGTTATTGTGAGCGTATCATTTTAATCATTGGATAGATAAAATGTATTCTGAATATTTAGTTAGCCAATAAAAAAATAACAAACATTATTTTCTAGAAAATTGATAATGCTATAACTCGGGCAAATGTTAGTATTACTATAAAGACTAGAACAAACTCAAATAACATGAAAGTCAAATTATCGTGCTTTTCTCTCCCAAAAAAGAAAAACATATATTATGCTTTTCTTATCTATGAAGAAAAAAGAATAGTGGGGGGAGCAATACAATACTTTCCATTTGTATATATCTGAATTTTGAGATAAATATCAATTGTGGACTTAATGATAAATGTTGCTCTGTGTGTAGTCATATATAATGGGACTTTGACTTAACGTTGAACAACTTAGACTTTGACTTCCATTTGGTTGTCAACCAATGGCACATAATAATGAATATTATTATAAAATATAGCCTGAGTTTGTAGATAAATCATAAAATTCTTTTTAATACATGTCCAATCATGGTACAGTTAGTGCACTAATGATTCTTGTTTAATCTTATGAGCCACACTCGAATGAGGAGGAAAGATAATATAGAATTATGGACCAATAGAAAGAGAGAAAAAAAAAAAAAGTATTGTTTCAAGATAAGAGATTGACAAAAAAAAAAGAAAGAAGAAGCTGTTTTCCATTTTCATGAAAGGTTTGAACTTGGAATTGCGCACATATTTGAATTAATGGATAATAGAGGCCCTCCTTTCCCTGTAAGTACACTGGCACTCAACATTCGGTTATCATTTAAAATAAATGTTTAATGTGTTTTTAGAATATAACCAACAGTCGGATCACATTACTAAAATAGTATTTGACACAATCTATAGCTATTTCAAACGGCTATATTAATATATTCTGTAATTATTTTAAACGGTAACTAATAGTTTTTTTACGGCTACTATTATTATATCAATTATAAATAATAGTTTAAATTAAATTTGTAAATATTTTATAAAAATACAATAAATCAAATATTTGTTAAAAGTTGCTGGTCTACTTTGGCTTGAGATTGAGTACTGGGAATTTGTTTCGCCAAATATGGTAGTAAAGAGATTACTCGTTATGGTGGTGGAAGGTAGAAGAAATGTGGGCTAGGGTCGCATGTGCAAGTGGGACTCATTTAAGTGGAGCAATTCTGATGATACCATGGGTCTCCATCACAATAATAATTCAACTCTTTATTCTTTCCCTGGGGTCGAAATTTGGGACCAGACAGATGATGGGTGTGAACCCCTTTAATTGCTGTATAATGTATGTACTCTTTTGTATTGTATAACGATTCCTGTATTTCTTTTATTTTCTTTTTACAATTATTTTTATGTTTTTTCTTGCACTCTTGATTGCATAGTTTATGAATTAGAAATGTAGAACAATCAATTTTCATTTTTGATTAAATTTTACAAAATATTAATTTTAATTATCATAAACTAATCAATGTCACCAATGTTTTAAATTTGTATTTTACAACAATATACCTCTATGCTGTTAAAATGGATTTTAAAAGTGTCAATTGGGAAATTTACAGTTTTTATATTCGATTTTTTAGTCAATTAATAATAAAAATTGGTCATTTTTGTAATAAGAGTTGTAATAAGAGGAAAATTGTTCTCAAGTTTATGATTAAGTTTTTGTCTACATTAATCATAAATATGTATTTTAATACCAATTTAAATATATAAATGTGTTATCAATAAATATTACCACACGTTACTAAATAGATTAGATATATTAAAATTGTAGCTGAATATTTTTAAAATCTAATTTATTATATATATTATATTCACTTCTCCATCAATTAAAAAATAATAAAATAAACTCTTTCTCCATAACTACAAATTCCAACAAAAGGAAAAAAAAAGAAAAGGCTTATTGTTTATTGTTATTGTTATTTATGATTATTATTTTGGTATAATTAGGCAGCTTTGTCGGCATGTTGGCCTTGGATAGACCCCACAAAGCATAGAAAAATACACAAGTGAAAGGCCCTTAAAAAGACAACAACCCACAACCCCGTATGATAAACACTACCACTATCACCACCCACCACCAACTTGCCATTATATCAACATTTCAGCAAAAAGCTTTTCTCCGAAACCTCAATAACAAAAAAACCTCTGCACAATGAATAGTACCTCAAAAAAACACATCTATTCCAGCAACAAATAATTGCCTGTTATATATATATATATATATATATATATAGACACACACATACACTCACTCACTCTCGATCAATCAAAACCCTAACATAATACACATCATGTTTCATAGCTTTTCAAGAATCCGGCGAAACATGAGGAAAAGCCCACGAGTAGCTGATGAAAGCATGTTTATTAACAATGGAGCTGAGTTTCCAATCTTTGTGCGTGAAATGGATAGATCAAGGCACAGATGGAGTGGGCTCTCTGCTATTTTTAGTATAGTTCTTGCGCCATTATCTCTTCTTTCTTGCTTTTCTCAACCTCATGCAAATGGTGCTGATGGGCTGTGGGTGTCTGGTGAGTTAGCTCAGCTATCAGAGATGAATCACCTTATGGTAAATGATAGCATGCGCTATGCAATCTTGATGTAAAAAGAAAAAGAAAAACAAAAGTTATTATTAACTATAATATATAGTTTTTGGTTAGGGGAAAGCAAATGGAAGTGGGAAAATTTTTGCTCTTCAAAGGGTGCTTGGCATGGATGTTAACTTATATAGCCTTTTTTAAGGTTGCAATCCATGTTTTCTTTTTCTTTTTCTTTTTTATGCACATATATATATGTTGATGATGAGATTATTATATCATGAATACTCTTTCCATGTAAGAGCTAGCAATGATTTTCTTTTCTTTTTAATTTTTTCTTCTTTTTTTTTTTTTTTGGGAAAGAATTTTTAGAAGGAAGAGTATTTAGGATGTTGATTTAATAATAATGATAATAATACTCATCTAAGTCTCAATCCATGAGGTGTATGTATCTATTGAGTGGAATCTAATTTAGTCTTATGTATGTGCATGAGGGCAAGTTTCAAGAAATGAGTAGAGCTATAAGCTGGTTAAAGTTTCTCTGGTTTCTCGATGAGTTAATCTTGTGCAATGAGAATCACAAAAATCATTGTAGAAGTCCTTTTTTATCTTAAAATAATAGCAGTTATATATTTAAAGATGAAACCATAGAACACAATGTAATTAATTAATTAATTAGTGGGGATGTTTTGTTTGTAGCTTTTGGGGGCTGAGGGAATGTATCACTGTTGTAAAGTTAATAAGGGAAATTTAAATAAATAAAAATAGCAAAAATATTCCACCAAGTTTTCACCTGTTACTTCAAGTCACAGGCAGCATCATGTTCTGTTTTGATTTATATAACATATAGGAAGATAGATCATAATCAAGAATTAAGATTTTAACTTAAAATTTGAAATCTTTTAGGCCTACTTAGCCTACTTTGTTCATTGTGAATGATGTAGTTAGGTCTTGTCATTAACAAAAGAAAAGCATATAATATATGATTCTTTGGCCAAACCTTTCTATCTAATTTCTTTTTCTTTTGTTTGTTTTTTCTTAAATTAAGATATGGGAATAAATTCCATATGATACAAGCTTAGGAGCCTCTACTTTATGAGACACTGGAATTCGCTTGCACCACATTACTGATATATTCCAATGGCATGTGATAACTCATAAAGATATGCCATTTTAATTGGAATCTAGTGTTTAATATAATCTCTCTCAGTACTTGGAGACTTAATATGATTTGGGTCCAATTTGAAGAATCTACCCAAGTTCTATAGCCTTAAACATATGTGAGTTGTTATGTTTCTATATTTTCTTTCTGTACTTTCACTTAGCATTGTCCTTCAAACATTTAATTTAGAGCATTGTTATGTATTTGTTAGACTCATATCAGTTTAGTAACTTTATATCATTTACAATAATTTTTTATATTTTATAATTCTTTTATAGTTCTACACTATTTATTGAAATTCGTACTTAGTATTTTACAATATTTTCTTAAATTTTATAGTTTTTTTATTTTAAGAAAATCAATTTATAGATCCGACCAACACCAAATTTTACTACACTTTTATATAGAGAAGCTATCTTGAACTAAATGGATGTTGCACATATATATATTCGTGTTGATTAAATATATATTAGTGATTTTGATAATGATTAGAGGAATCTAATGGGATTGTGGAAGTGTTCAAATGAAAGAGAGAGGGCAAGAAACGAGTAATGATGTGGTTGTGTTTATGTCCATATTTAGTGCGACATAAAAAAAAAAAAAAAAGAGTCAACCTCTCCAACTTTCTGATGCTTATCATATTTAGTGCACTACTTGTGGTGCCATCAATGCAATATAATCTGGGTAATGTTTAATTTGTGATTGGCATGTTCCATGTATAGATTGATATCATTATCTAATACTTCATTAATTAAGTTTCTATGTATCATTAGTGTAATAAATATATATATATAAGCTTGGCCAATAGCAAAATACCCAAAAATATATGTATCATAAGGGTCATTTTAAAATTATTAATTCAAACTTCATCACAATCCATTGGTTAAAACAAACCAACAAAAATAAAGAATCAATTGATTATGAACTTAGACAATTACAGGGAATGATTTTGGACATGAACTCTTTTGATTTAATTAAATAACCATTATGCATTATCTAGTAGATTCATGCACTTCTATGGAAAGTTAATATAATTCTTGTTTTCAAGGATAACAATAAAAATTATGATAGAATGTATTCTTTATGATTTGATTTAAGATATATATTCATATATGCTTATTAGAGATATAAGATTTTTTAATGGCATCATTGAAAAGTATTTTGGTAGTATTTTGACATGATTCTAAAACTTTTATATAGAAATATTTCGATTTTTAGTTATTTCTATACTATTAATTATATATTTTAGTATTAGATATAAATAGACTTATAGTCATTCTTTTCAAATTTAATGAGCATTTATGTGCAAAAATATGTTAAACATATGAACGATTTTCATCCTTCATTTAATAGCTTAAGCTTTTTAAGTCAATTGACTGGTTGAGAAAGCTTGATAAAAGAAATTCCAAACCTTCATAATAAGTTTATAAGATAGACATACAAGGTTTTTGATATGTATCTTTATTTTTGACATATAAATATTATATTAATTTATAATTTCAATTTATTATATAATTAATTTACTCATTAATTAATCGTTTATCCGTATGTTGCAAGGTCGTTATTATTATCTCGATTATAAAAATATCAAATTTATAAATATAATTTAATAAATTTCTAATATTTGATATTAATTTATAATATCTTAAAAAACAATAGCAAACTAACTATTTTTAAATATTCTTAATTTCTTTTTAAAATTTTATTAGTACAATAATATAAAAATTATTTTAAAATATATTAATTAATTCTAATATTATATAAATTAATATTATCAATATAACTGATATTATTATTTTTTTAGAATTAAGAAATATTATACAATTAAAAGATAAATTTATTAGTGAATATAATATTTAAAAATATTATTTTCTATAATTAGAATTATTATCTAATTAGAATACTAATTTATTAGTTAATATAATATTAAAATATAATTAATGTACTATTTTTTAAATTAATTATTATCTAATTAGAAAACTAATTATTATATATTTAGGAGACTAATTTATTATTAATATGTTATTTCTTATGATTAAAAAGTGTTTAATTAGAAATATAACTTATTAATCGATAAAATAATAGAAAAAGTTTACAAAATTACATATAGATTTGAATCCTATGTATCAAAATAAGTACATATGTGAAAATAAAAATTCTATATATAGAATTTTATATTATTTAAATTAAGCACATATATCAAAAAAATTAAATCTCAACAGTATATATATATATTCTAAGAATTAAAATTTTTTATATGTGTATTTAATTTTTGGTACACATAATTTTTATTTTGATATTTAGGAATTGAAGCCTTTCTATAATTTTATAATTTTTTCTATTAATTTACTTATTAATAAATTAAATTTCTAATTAAATATTGACTATAATATTAAAAGATACGATATTAATTATATTTTAATATTATATTAATTAAGAGATAATCTCCTAATTAGACAATGATACTAATTCTATTCTAAAAATAACATTTTAAATTATATTCTTAATATTATATTCAATAACAAATAGTATTATCAATTATATCGATAGTATCAATTTATATAATACTAAAATTAATAAATAAATATTTTAAAAATAATATTATCAATACTAATAAAATTTTAAGATTTGGAAAAATTAAAAATTTAAATATAATTAGTTTACTATTATTTTTAAAAATATTATAGATTAATATCAAATATGAAAAATTAATTAAATTATATCTATCAGTTAAATTTTATAATCAAAATAATAATAATAACTAATTTTAATTTATTTATAGGCAAGTTTAACGATATTACAACAATGAACTGAAAATATTTATCGTTTCCTTATAATACTACAGAATATTAATTAGTTATGTGTAATTGGATGCTGAACCAGAGGAGCAGCTTTCTCACTCTTATTATAACAGAATCTAACACATGCACTGCATCATATTTTTTCGGTAATTACTATTTTCTCTCAGTATTTCTTTTTATATATTATATTTTTTATTTTTTAATATTTAAAAATTAAATATTTTTATTTATTTATTTTATAATTTTATACTAAAATATATTTTTAGTTTTATATATTTGTACAATAATTTTTACTGTAATATATAAATTATCTTTATAGTTTATTTATTATACTAGAACTTTATTATTTTTTAATAAAACTAATTATTATCTTTTTCGTCTAAAGCCAAGATAATTGAAAAACTAAATAGAAAAGATTTCAATTTAATGATTAAATTTATTTTTAAGTATTAGATTTGTCTAGAAAAGATTTATCAAATTAATATAAGATTTCATTTTAAGTAAAAATTAATTTTAGTGTTTGTATAAAAATAATTTACTAATATTCTTTTACATGCTAATTATTAGCATAATTTAATCCTAATATTTAAATATTTTTAAAAATATTTATATTTAAAAAAATATTAAAAATTCATATAACTTAACTTTAAATTATTAAAATAAAATATTCTTAATTTTGTTAGATTAGAATTATAATTTTGATAAGAAATTTAAGGATTTAATTTTTAATTTATTAAAAACCGTTAATATAAGGAGATTTTAGTGCAATAAATAAAATATAAAAGAGAATTTTATATATGATATTAAAAATAAAAAATAAATAATATAAAACCAAACCTATTTAACAATTTCTGTAAAATAACATATAAAATATAGTAAAATTGATATTTTTAAGAATTAGAATAATTATTTAAAAAGCATATTATATATATATATTCAAATACTAGCTGAAGAATAAATCTAAAAGATTATTATGTGATTTAACACTTTTATATTTGAAAAATAAAAATATTTTTTCATATAATAATTATAATTATATTTTATTTTATTAATATCTTTTAGGTACATATTTATCGGTGAACCAACTACTAATTCAGTACAACAAGTGCATTGCAAAAATTAGTACGTTAGAATTTGTATCATCAGAAAATATTTTATTTTATTTTTTATTGAAGAGCAGACATTTGAGTTGAAATTCTCTTTGTCTTTATGACAAATATAATAAAATAATTATCTCCTATTCTGGTTCTGCTTTTATAAAACTAAAAAGAAAATTAAAATTAATTAGATCGAAGCCGAAGGCATCATCCATTCTCTAGCCTATTATAAACAAAAATGCATGACGATTAAAAAAACCCAATATTCACATGCACTCTCACAGAAAAGACTATCCGAAGGTTGCTAATTAACTAACATTTCCATATTTATATCCTATAAATATAAGATTAATTTAGGGAACATCCATATATAATCCAATCATTTAATTTTAACATGTGTCATGATTAATTCAGGGAACACCTTATCCTTGGTTGTGGGGTGTATGTACATGTCTTCTTGTTACACTTGTCTACTGCCTCTTCGATACATAATATACAAAGTGCTAAATTATCCTACAGCACTTGCTCTTAGTGAATCAATTTTAGCCACCAAAATTATATTTTGTTTCCAAAAGAAAAAATGATGCTCCCAAAAAGAAAAAAGAAAGGGATGATCATGGCAGAAGTTTAACAGACAGGTGGGGAGACTTTACTTTGAATTGTCCATCCATTAATGATTGCTTTGATCTGAAACTTAGAGAAACAACTAATTTTGATGGGCTATGCTTATATTTTATAAGTTGAGTACAGTTTTGTGATACCATAACAGCAAATAAGCTAATCTTGTGGTGCTCAATCTCATTTAAGAACACCACTAGAAATCTTGCTATTGTTCTAGATATAGAAAACCCATAAAACATCTCTGAATTTTGAAAATGAAATCATCACCAATTGTTTTACATGACATGTATATATGCATGTGCTGCCTTTATTTTTACCAATTTAATATGAATTATTATTATTTTTCCTTTTACTTAAATTAATCTAGTCTAGGGTAATTTTAGGTGCGTTTTGATAAATTCCCTTTTTCTTAGTTCAAGGATAAACAAATTATACTTTATCACTTAAAAATTATCTTTTTAGATGCTGTTTCGAGAATTAACTTTTGAGTAATAGAGCAAGAAACAAATGTATTTACTAGTCAGCCAATCATCCTAGTTTGAGTTTTATAATCTTTATTAATTATATGCTCTCCATTCTCATATTTCAAAATTATCGATATATATTTTATTATTTAATTTATTAATCGATCAAGTTTGATGTATATAAAAATATTCTATGCCAGAAATTTTAAAAATAAAGCATTTCCAGAGGTACACATGGACAAATATAAACAACGAAATGAATATTGGATCTGATGATAATAAAATAGAATTAAAGAACGAGAAGTAGTGGACAGCACAGTAGACCCTAACAACTTGCTATAATACATTACATGCAGTCTTGTAACTTATTTTCCCTCTTCACAATACTTTTTTTTATGATTTTTAAACTATTTACTTAAATTATGGCGAGTTTAAGAATATATATGAAAATAAATTTACTAAAAAAATAATAATTATATGAGTATTAAAAAAGTGCATTAACTATTCTAGAAAGATATATGTTAACTAGTATTAAAAGTGTTATAATTTTATACTTAACCTAACTTGATTTCTCCCCCTTCACAAAAAATTTTCTATGATTTTTAAACTATTTATTTAAATTATTATGAGTTTAAGAATTTATATAAAAAATAATAATTATATGAGTATTAAAAAATGCATTAACTATTCTAAAAAGATATATATTAACTAATATTAAAAGTGTTACAATTTTATACTTAACCATTTAATTACTTTAAATTATTTCACACTTTATCATTATAAGAATTATTTTAAAACCTTTAATCTACTTCTTAGAATCATAAATTTAATTTAATTTTTGTAAAAAATCTATATAATTTCTCTTTCATTTATTTAATTATTTTGAAGTCTTTTCTTTACTCTCTTTTATAAAAATTATACTAAGATTTTTATATATTTTTAATTTAATTTTTATATTTTTTTATTTTATTTCATAAAAAACTCTAATTTCATATTTTAATGTAAGATTTGTATATATATCTAAATAACTTATTACTAATAAACCACTATATCCATGTTAATTTTCAATTCACATAAATATTTTATGGCTAAATACATAAATGGATCCTTAAACTTGTTCCTTTTTCGTCCGAATTCAATTTTGATTCAATCGAATTTCTTAACTTTATGGGTTGTTATTTTTAATTCTTCTACTGACGGTAACAATAAAAAATTAATATTCTCAGTAATGACGTTACTTATAATAGGCAAAATACATAATTAAACTATTGAAGTTGTCTTATTTTCATAATTGGCCCCTAAACCCAACTTTGAATCAACTGCGCGTATGAACTTCACGAGTTGTTATATTTAAATTATTCATGTGCGGAAGTTGTGCGCTTTGAATTAATCTCTTGTGAAAACATGTTCTATTTATTCTAATATATTATTTATTGTAATTAAAATAATTTTATTAATTTATTAAATAAAATAAAAATATATTTTCAAAGGACTAAAATAAGCCATAGTAATCCTTCAACTTTTATGTCATCAAGTTCTTCTTCTTATTCTCACAGGCTATGTCGACACCAGTAACCATAGCAATAAAGTATTTAACAAATATAAAAAAGACAAGTTTTATTTGAAAACTAAAACTTATTGTTTTATTTTTTTCTTTATTTACTTATTTTTTTATTTTAAATATATTATTTTTTTATTCAAATTTACGTATTCTTTTAGATGGCATAAAACACACGCCATTAATATTTGTGATTAAAAAATATGAAAATAACTACCAGTAAAATTGAGAGGTCCAATTGAATCAAAGTTGAGTTCAAGGGGCCAATTGAGCAAAAATGAGACAAGTTCATAGAGCCATTTATGTATTTAGCTGTTTTTTTATATTTTAAATATATTATTATTATATTCAAACTTATACATTTTTAGATGCGTAAAATATACGTGCATAAAGTTTATGATTGGAGGGTTTAAAACTAATAACCCATAAAATTGAGAAGTTTAATTGAATTAAAGTTGAGATCGTGGGACCAATTGTAAAACTGAGACAAATTCAATGACCCATTTATATATTTAGCCATATTTTATTCGAATAAAATGACTTCCATCTAAAGAATGGAAATTATATTATTTTATTACTGTAATCAATTTATTAATTACTGTTTTTTAATTATATATTCTATTTTCATCTTCAAATATAATTAAAGTATAAATAAAAAAAATTTAAAAATTATTTCTAAAATTTATAATCTTCAAATAATGAAACTTTCAAATTGTCAAATAATTTATAATCATTTACATATTCTGATTAAAAATTTAATATTTTCTTATAAATTAAAAATTTTAATTTTATATAATTATATAAATTTATATTTATATCTAAATAATATTCTTAATAATACTATAAATATTTATATTAATTTAAATTCATATAAATATTTTATTTATATAAAATGATTCCGGTTGAGTTCACTATTTACTAAAGTAAATGAAAACTTGCAACGCTAAAGTGCCTTTCCAAATCGTTTCCATCTTCTTATCCTTTGCTTAGGGAACACGATTTGTAAGTGCAATGCTTTTACTGTAAGTTCAATGCTTTTACTTTTCTCCGTATTTTGTTCCTTATTTTCGCTTTTGTTTTCTATCTCTTTTGTTTTTGTTTCTTTTCAAGGTGTATATTTGAGTTTTGAGTTGGACAAACGATCAAGTGAGACGTGGTCAAGAAAATTAAAATAATTTAATTTAAAATTAATTATTTAAATTTTTTTATTATTTAAATATAAAATATGTGTTCATCTATACACTAAATTAATAAATTATTATTTTAATCTTATTATTAAATTAGATGCTCAAACTTTGATCAATTGAACCGATTAGCAAATTTTTTTGTTTATACTAGTTAAGTATTCAGTTGGTAACCATTTAAAGTTTTTTTCTCTAAGATTTATTCTACTATTATTAAAAATCTAAATTATGTACCTTATTTTTTTTGGATTAATTAGAATAGAAAGATATGTGTATTACTATTATTATTATCATTGTTTCATTGCTTTTGGTTATGTATATATTAAAGAATTTAATTGTTCATTCGAATAGTTTTCTGATAACCACTTAAAGACTTTTGATGAATTGTTCATTAACAAAGAATATCAATATATATACAGTAGATGGTTGTCTCATATAGGAAGCAAGATCAGCTAACTAGGAAACAAGACTAAAGACTATTTTAAGGAATAATTAGAAAAATTTCACAAAAGAGGACAGTATAATATAATTTCCTACTTTAACATTCTATCATGCCCCCGCAAGTGCAAGGGTCCAGGTAGGACGCTAAGCTTGGAACGATGTAGCTCAAATTGCTTGCGAGCAAGTGGTTTGGTTAATGAATCAGCAAGTTGATCGGTTTTATGAGCATGAGAGACACGGAGTAACTTCCGAGCAACTTGATCACGAAGAAAACGAAATTCAATGGCAATATGCTTCTTTCGTAAATGAAAGACATGATTAGAGCACAAGTAGATAGCACCAACATTGTCACAGTAGATTGTTGGAGCAGATCCAAGAGAAACCCCAAGTTCGAGAGAAGATTAGTGAGCTAATTGATTTCAGAAATAGCAGATGCAATGGCGCGATACTCGGCTTTACTGGATGAGCGGGCAATAGTGGATTGTTTCTTGGAGCTCCAGCCTATATGATTAGAACCGAGAAAAACCATATAGGCCGAGGTAGAGTGTCTGGTGTCGGCATCACCCGCCCAATCAGCATCTGCAAAGGACGAAGAGATAAAGGAGAAGAAGCCGACAGAAAGATAACATAGTGTGTAATTCCTGGAGATATCGAAGAACCCGTTTAACGACATTCCAATGAAATGAGGAGGGGCGATGCATGAACTGAGCAAGCTTATTAACGGCAAAGCTTATATCAGGCCGGGTAGGAGACAGTATTAGAGTGAGCCAAGAACTTGACGATATACAGTAGGATTAGTGGATGGAGAGCCATCATCAACTTTAAGCATTTCAGTTGGAGAAGCGGAGTACTGGTTTCTTTAGATTCATGCATATTGGTCTTGTGAAGGAGATCAAGGACATGCTTCTTTTGTGAGAGGAAAAGGCCCTTGGAGGAGCGAATTGTCTCAACACCCAAAAAATAGCTAAATTGACCCAAATATTTAAGTGAAAATTGAGAGGACAACTTGGAAGTGAAGGCACGGATGGCATCAGTGTTTTTACCTGTAAGGATAATGTTATCGATATATACAAGTAGATGGTAGAGGAACCATATTGAAAGATGAAGAGGGATGTGTCACTTTTGGAGTTGAGGAATCGATTAGCAAGTAGAAAAGAACAAAGTTCATTATAATAGGCTTGCGGAGCTTGACGAAGACCATAGAGAGCCTTACGCAATTGACACAAGTACGTAGGATGATTAGGATCAATGAGACCTCGGGGTTGCTGCATGAAAACAGTATTAGTAAGAGTGCCCTGCAAAAAAGCATTGTTATTATCCAATTGGTTCAAAATCCAACCACGAGAAATAGCTATGTTAAGAATAACACGTATGTAGTGGCTGGCTTAAGAACTGGACTAAGGTGTTAGAAAAGTTTATCCTTGGACGTTGGTGGAACCCTTTAGCTACAAGGCGAGTCTTGTAGTGTGCAACTGAACTATCTGTATTCCTCTTGATGCCATATACCCATTTACATCCAATAATATTTTGGTTTGGAGAATATGGGACAAGTAACCAGGTTTGATTTTGTTAGAGGGCACAGAATTCTTCTTTCATGGCATCTCGCCAATGAGTGTTCGGTAGCCTATGTGAATGAGGTCAGTTCAAGTGGGGTAGTGGGTTTAGGGGAGGTGATAGCTGCTCGAGTGACCATTCTTGGTGGTGATGCAAGTTTCGGATTTAAAACAGGAGAATCAAGCTCAACAATATGAACAATAGAGGGTGGAGAATTGGTTACCTGTGGTGAATATGGTATGGATGCATCCTTAGAACAGGAAGAAGTAGAGAGCTCCTTGTGAGTGACCAATGGACTGTATGACAGAGATTTGGTTAAATGACGTGATGAAATGTTTCTAGAGTTATGGAGCGAAGAAGTGGAGTTAGGAAGTAATATAATAGGAGAATTTTGAGAGGAAGAGATCACGATTGGAGATTGACTAGCAATGGTCGAGGGATAGGTAGAGTGAGTTTTGGAGGAAAGTTGGTGTTCGAATTGGTGCATGTAAAGAAGGGAAAGAATCTAGACAAAGAATGTTTGGTGACTCTTAAATCAGTACTTGGTTCAGTCTTATAAGGGAAACACATTTCAAAAAAGGTAACATGGCGAGACAAGTAATTTCCTGATTTAGGATCAAGGCAATTGAAAGCATGACTTGGGATAGAGAAGCCAATGTATACATAAGGTCTGGAGCGAGGTTCAAGTTTATAGGCGGTATAAACTTTTAAGTTTAATTTTCTTTTTCTTATATATATTTGTGCTTATCTTATTATTTATATGTTCATATTAAATTGTTTAATTACTTTGATTAATTATTTCTATTAATATTAGTTTTAATATTCAGATTTTTCAAAATAAATTTTTTAATTAAAATTAATTTTTATAAATAATCAATTCATTTCTTCTGATTGTCATAATGTATTTCAAGATATATACTATTTAGTATTAAGATTAAACAAGTACTTTTATAACTTTAATTTTAAAATTATTTTATTTTAAAATTTTAAATTATTTTTATAAAGTGTAGGTAAATTTCTTTTTATAAAAATATTTAAGAAAAATAATTTATAAAAAAATTAAAAATCAATATATTAAATTTGAAAAATTCTAAACCCTAACTTTTTTAACAGCGAAACTAGCTTTTTAGCTTCTCATTCTGCTCAAAGAACTTGAAAGAATATGTTTTGTAATTATTGATTTAGCATTTTATTTAAATGGTGACTCGAAGAACTTAAAATAATATGTTTTGTAATTATTGATTTAGATTTTATTTAAATGGTGACTTGGCCTGCACTGCAAGCTCAATGTATAAACCAAAATTATAGATTCCATTTCGGTCGTTATATTGAATTTATTATTGAAATCATATCATTTTAAAGTCCTGTTTCAGAATGTTTCGGTATATATATATACACTACCAAAATACAACACTATAATATCAATACCTATAATATAATTGGATAGAATTAGCAAGCAACAAGTAAATAGTGACATAATTTCTATTATTATATAATTATAATAGTGAAATCTCTTTCAATAGCACATACCAATCAAGGTATAAAATAATATTTTGTAGATGACAAAGTCATGAAAATCAAATTACATAAGCCTGCAGTTATTATTACTAAATAATAGATCAAATCATACAAAAATTCAAAAATTAAGTGAAATGAAGACCTAGATAAACTATAGAGTACAAAAATGAGGTCATAAATAAAGATACAGAGATAATTTCGCGAGATTTTAGAATTTTGAATTTTAAATTTGGAATTTGGATTATACTTCATTTTTATTAATAGAGAAACAATGAATTTTATTGAGTTAGAAATATCTATTACTAAGCTATTTAACTCAATTGGATGATGTAATAAGTTACCTCAACTCGGCCCATCTCGTTAATCTCGAATGGAGTGGTCATTTCGGTTTAATTTCGTCTGTTCTGATCCGAGATGGCCGAAATTTTGACTAATATAAAATATAATTATTTTGTTCTATTTTTCTTAAAAAGATGAATATTCTAGCCATTCCAAACGGAACAGAATGGAATCAATAATCTTGATTTGAACAACATATAATTGGAAATCAACTCAAAATGGAATCTAATGAATTTTAAGAATTTTGATTCTCAAGCATGAGTAGTAGTTGAGGTTTTTCTTCCTTCCTTTAAACAAGAAAATTAATCGTTACAATATTTATATATAAAGTGTATAAAATACTTGTGAATTTAAATAGTTTGATTATGTTTTGGGTTTAATAATCCATTGATTCTAAAATAAAAAATCTTGATAGGGTGTAGTTAATTAAATTTTTGGTTCTATTTGATTGGTTTTGTTTGGCCATTGACTTTTTTGAGTAAGGTATAATTTAAATGCCAATAACATTTATCGCATGTGGTGAGAATGTTATTTTATAACTATATTTCACTATAAGGTTATAACAATAATATTTAATATATGATATAATTAATATAAAATAATATATATTTAATATTTAATAATTTAATACATTCTTAAGAAATTAATTACACAATTAAGTGTTTATAAATTTTTAAGAGTTACAATTTGGTATATAAACCTAATAAATGTTTATAATTCGGTGCATACAGTAGATCATTAGTAGATTACAAGTTATCCGCATAAGCTTCTTTGAAGATGATTACAAAATGATATACAAACTTGTTAAAATTTAATAATCAAGTGTTTAAACTTTAAAAGTTACAATTTAATATATAAAATTAAAAATTATCAATATTTGAGTGGAATCAATCATTATATAAAAAAATTTTATGTAGACAAATCAGACCCTATTGTATTTTTTATAATGAAAGATAATATTTACATGGTGAATAAATATTTTATTTAAATAATAAAAATTATAAAGATAACTATAAATATATAAATAAATATTATACATGTGATAAGTATTTGATTAGTATCACATTTTAGTTAAAATTATCATCCTTAATAATAACTGATTTTGTTTTAGATGTTTATAATGATGGGTCGAAAAAGACAAAATGCTGCACAAATTGGATAGGGATTTTTAGAAAAACTAATAAAAATATAGTAAGAACAATGTAATAATGATGATAGTAAGAGTGGTGTATTATTCTTTTAAGAATTTTTTTCGTCATTTTATTCTTTTTAATCTACTAAGTTGACAATATATGTTTTAAGGTTACAAGTTCATAATTGTAATTGATGTACTATATACACTCAATTGAAAAATATTTACTAAGTTCACACACTAAATTGTAATTTTTAAGAATTTAAATAATTGATTGTCAAACTTTAATAAGCTCATATGTTATTTTTATAATTATCCACTTCTATTATATAGGTGACTAATTCCACATAATTAAATATTAATAATTTTCGATTTCATACACTAAATTATAATTTTTAAAAGTTTAAACACTTCAAATCTTAATAAGTTTACACACTATTTTTATAATTATTTCATATTATTACAATCCTTTATGATTATTAATTATCAAATAAAATAATTCCAAAAAGGTACAAATAAAACTAGTTTTATCATTATTAAATTAAAAATTAACTATTTATTCCTTCTGTTCCACATAGTCTTTCAAGAGGTCCCCCATCCTAAAATTTCTTTGAACCAAGCATGTTTAACTTTAAAGTTTCTGCAACTCCATAGCCAAACAACCAAAAGATACTGCATGTGATTAGTTCCAACTCTTACACATATGTTATCAACCATTCCCCACCCATTTCGATGTGCAATTTGATTCATTCATGTACCCCCGTACCTTAGAGTGCTGCCATCCTATAAGCCTGCCAGAAGTCGCTCCTTGTCCAGGCATTCTATTTTTGCACCGGTGTCCACTTTCCGCCCTTGTCGGACTGCTTCTTTAGGCCAGGCTGTCACATGCCCACCAACTTCCGCCTGGTTCGTCTTCGAATCACACATCTACTAGAGGGGTCCTGCTCTGATACCGTTTGTAACGATCCAAAACCATATCACATGAGATATTATCCGCTTTAGCCTCTACTGGCCTCACGGTTTTGTTCCTTTGGCGGGTTCGAGAACTTCCTATGAGGCCCCCATCTTGGAATTTCTCTGAACTAAGCACGTTTAACTTTGGAGTTCCTATAACTCCACAGCCAAACAACCAAAAGGTGTCTCATGTGATTAGTTCCAATTCTTACATATATATTATCAACTATTTCCCACCCCATTTCGATGTACAATTTGATTCATTCATGTACCCCCACCTTTTAGAGTCGCCATCCTAGAAACCATTATCCAGTATCCTATTTTTGCCTCGGGGGCCCACTTTCCGCCCTCGTCGGACCGCTTCTCTAGGCAAGGCTGTCACATTAGTGAATTATTTAGATATCATATGTCCTAATATATATAATTTTTTTGTCAATTCAGGTTAGGCAAGGATATGGCGTGAGAATATTTGAGGGATCTGGAAATATTTATATGAGGGTAAAAGAAGTCCTTTATAAAGTAATTAAATTGTTGAGAAGTTATTGTATTGAATAATGTATATCTATTTGCAGATGCTTGAGAATAAAAAAAGTTCAATGGGTACATAGAGCTAAGACAACTGCCAAGGCTACTATGTCTAAACCATATGGGAATCCAAGAATGACTAACCCTACAGAGACTTCAAGTAGTGGTGCAGCTCCTACATATACACGATCAATTATAACTACTCAAAGAGGAGGCAGAGGTGCTAAAGGGAACAAGGCTGGAAGAGGACATAGTGCTAGAAGAAGGGGCAGAGGTGCAATGTCATCGCAATCTAACTCAAATGTCTTAAATGCAGGACCTGAAGTTGACACTCAAGAGAGTAGTGCCTAAATGAAGTTAAGACTTGAAATCATGATTTTGTGACACTTTTTTGTAAACCTAAATGACTTGAAAGTTATCATGATTTTGTAAATTTAAGTTGAATTATGTCAAGGGCTTAAAAGTTAATTCAGTTGTACTATTTTTATGCACAAGTTGGAATGAATACAAACACTCAGGTCTTATATTCAATATTTCTTTCATCTTAATATGTAGATTCTATTTCCAATCACGCATGGTAATACGATCTGGGAATTATAAAAAAATAGGTCATCATTCCATTGCATTACCGTAATCCCACTTGGGTTACAATCGTGCAAACTATAAACAACTAACAATATAAAATCATAATCAGTCTATTTGAAATTTCTAATGCAGCATCAGCTGATTCTTGTCCAGACTACGACCAACACCATTTTTGTACTTTAGACATGTGCCACCACCAACATAACAATGATCAACACAATCAATATTTTTCCCTATCTTTTTTGTTTTGTAATCTTTTTCTTTAATTTTCTTTTTCTCAACAGCCAACTGTTTATTCACAGTTTCTAGTTGTTCTATCTTAAATTCAAGGTTTGCATTATTCCTATACAGTTCATCCCTTGCAGTTAAAACTTATTTGTACTCTTCATTTCTCGTATCAATAACTCTCAATTTTTCTCCAACTAATTTTTTATTTCAGCTTTCAATTTCAACTGCTCTTGCAAACTATCCTTTTGCTTCTTCATTCTTAGCAATACCCCTTTCTAGTAAGGGGGCAAGTCAAGATCGAGCCATTGAAAAAACTCGCAATCATTATACTGATTCATGGAGAAAAATTTGAATCAAGTTTATATCCAAAATAACCTAAAAAAGGACCAAAATAAAAACTACAGATTCAAACTCTTACAATTCTAACATGACAATGAAAAAATCTCCTTCTTGGATTGTTTTTTGTTCAAGATGTCAATAAATCAACATCAAGATTGTGATTGCATTTCATTGTTAGGGTCGAGCTGGTATAGGAAGCAACTAAGCATGATCTTCATGAGGTTCTTGACTGCAAGTTGGAAGAAGATATTTTCAGTAGCAATAAATGATTTTAGGGTTTGTTCCAGTACTTAATGAGAAGAATGAGTAGGCAAAAAGAAGAAAAAGATTAGGTATTAGGTTTTCTATTTCAATTTGGAGATTTAATTCCTTTATTACCAGAAAACACAACATTTTATGTAGTTGACTTGTAAGATTGATGTGTCATTAATGTGTCATAACTAAAATAACTCAGACAAGTCCGTCTGACACATCAGTATAAACTCACCAGAAAAGACACCAGTTTATTGGATTGCAAAATTTGGAAAGTTGGTGATTGTAATTGCCCAAATTGAAAGCTCATTTTATATATACAAATCACGATAAAGGTCGTGATTTAATATGCAATTAACCCTTATAAGAACTTCCAATAGAACTTTATAGCCATAATAATCACTGATTTCACTCTAAGAAATAGAAAGACAATGGCAATATCTCAAGAAAACATCAAAAGACCAAGACTATTGCCATACAAGAAAAAGAAATTCAAGCATAGTTACAGCTCTTCCGAGACAACTTCTCTTCAATATTCTATTATGACTCGATCCAAAAAGTATCTTCAAATGCTGTTGCATTTGCCAAACCTTATGTAATATAATCTATGACCCAGAATTTGGCAAGCTACACTTGGAAAGAGCATCATCATCAGCAACCCAAGAAACCATGATTAGGCCCGATGGCCCTAGATTGCTTTCAAGAACCCTTTTCTTGCTTGATCTTGAAAAGTTACAGCCTTATGGAGAGTTCTTCCTTCCATTAAATAATGAACTTGCATCTTCCGGTTTTGATGTTGTGAATTCATGTAATAGCTTAATTTGTCTGTCTAGATGTTTTGACAAGAACCCTATTCTTGTTTGTAATCCGATCACTAAAGAGTACATTAACGTCAGAAGCCTGCCCTATGACCCACAACTCAAAATGAGCCTTGCGACGAGACGCGGACATGACCATGAGACCAATTCGCAGATGTAATGCCATTGAATGTGAATATTCTTTGTGTTTGGGTTATGATAAGTTTGAATCAGAATCAGAAAAAGCAATTGTGGCATCTGGGTTTGGTTATAGTCGAAAGAGTAACCAATACAATGTTATAAGGATAATCAATCCAATAATATACAACCATAGTTGTAGAGGTTTGCAAATAGAATCATATGTAAGATCAACTCAGATATACATCCTTAGAAGTGGGTCTTGGAGAAGCAGTGAAATTGCACCACAAATTCCACATTCTTTATTGTTTCTAACATATTTGAAAGAAACAATCTATTGGGTATGTGCCAGCAATGATAAGTTTGATTTTATAATTTCTTCTAACTTTGGTGATGAACGTTTCCAAATTTTTCCGCCACCTCTTTGCTTTGGCTTGCACAAAAAGGACATAAACCATTTGAGAATGCAAGAACTTAGAGGATGCCTTTGTGTATGTGATCTTTGAATTCTATCAGGCGTTTGAATATTTGGCCGATGAAGGATTTTTCAGGTAAAATATTGAGGAATAAAGCATTTTCTATCCACATGTGTTGTGGAGATTTAGTTAGGCCAATAGAATTTCACATGTGGAGATTTAGTTAGGCCAATAGAATTTGAAAATGATGGGAAGTTACTGTTGATGGTTCAAGATTCAAAGGCTTTAGTTTCTTAAAGTCACATTTTTAGAAAATTAAGGGGTCATAAGTTTCATGGTGTCCAATCACATTTTGGAGTATTCAGTCACATTCCTATTTTTCTTTCTCTCAAGGAGATTGTAATGGAAAATCATGAAGAGGAAATATTAATTGTCAAATTGAAATGAATACTTTTTATTATCAGAAATATTTGTAGTTGTATCAATGCAAAGCTCTTTAACTAAACTTGGGTTGAGAAAGGTAATTGATAGATAAAATAAACTAATATATGGGACATCATTTATTATTATTATTATTATTATTATTATAAACATTATAATTAATAAATAATCATGTGATTAATTTAAGAGAAATACTAGCAACACCCTCATTTGAACATTTTCTTAGATAATTATTTATTTATTTAACAAGTTAAATTAATTTTATATAATTTATAATAAATGAAAGTAAATAGATTTTATTTATTAACGAACATATAAATTTCTTTTACACACAAGAGAATGTTCAAATAAGAGTATTGTTAACATTCCTCTTTATGCAATTGCTTTCCTATTAACTCACTTTATCTAGCTTTTCAACTAAATAGCTTGCTACCTATTTAACAAGTTAAATTAATTTTAAATTTTTTCTTATAATAAATAAAATTAATTTTTTTTTACTTACAATCAATTTTAAACAATATTTTACATAAATAACAATATTTTTTTAATGATTTTATGATTTATTAATTAATATCACATTCCTAATCGAATAGTAATTCTAATTTTAGAAAATAGTATTTTAATTATAATTTTAACATTATATTAACTAAAATATTATTTCTCTAATTAGAAAGAATTAGAAAGACTCTAATTCTAAAAGAAACAATATTTTAAATTATACTTATTTTATATATACTAATAAATTAGTTTTTAAATTATATCATAATCTAAATTCTAAAATTAGTAGTATTAATTATATTTATAGTATTGGTTTATATAATAACAAACACTTTAATAATTATTTTATATTATTGATATTAATAAAATTGCTAAAAACTTGATCTTTAATCCCTTCAATCCCTTTAAGCTGCTAAAAAATACTAAAATTCTATTTAAAAGAAACACTTAAAAATAAATTTTTAGATATAATTATTAAATATAAAAAATTATATCAAATTTTACTTATTAATTTAATTTATATTATTATTTAAAATAAAATATAACTAAATAACGAGCAAATAAACAACTAATAATTATTAATTATTAAAACTAATATTTCAAAAGAAACTAAAATAGAAGGAAAATTAATCCTATTATTAATGATGTAAAAAGATATTAAAATCCATTTAGGGTGTATATATCTCCTTTCTTAATCACTTATTGAATTGAGAATTTCATATTTAATTAGAATATATATTACACAATAATTAATTAATGTAGACATATATGATGCAATTAATTTTTATTGATTAATAAAAAATTTAGATTTTTAATCATTATAGATTAATAAATTGATATTTTTAAAATCTAATATTTTTTTAATTGACTAAATATATTAATTATATAAAGATGAATTGTAGATTAGTAAAATCCGATTCATGAAATTATTTTTGACCCGTATAGTATAAGGACCGGATCCTATCAAAATCCAGAAGTAGTAAGAGAGAGCACACGCCAAGTCATCCAGTTGGAGTCGCTAAATTCTCCACCACACAGGCAGCAAAAGAAGCAAGGAAAGAAACCAAAAGAACCAAACTCAAACCATGTTTATGTTACACAAAATGGCCACATCTCCTTCTCTTTCCTCATTCTCTCTCTTCCTCTCTAAACCCAAATCACTTACAGTCTTAAAGCCCTCACTCCTCCTTCACTCTCCTCTTAAACGTTTTGTTTCGCTATCTAAACTGCAACCCCAATCCCAAGCGGGAAACTTGGAAGCCGTTTATAGGAAAAGAAATGGCCTTTCTATATCCACTGCTGTTGCTACTACTGAGTCAGCTCCTGTTGCCCAAAATGACATTGCTGAGGATACCCAGAAAGAGGAAACTGAGAAAATTGTGCTTCCCACTAATGAATCATCTGAGAAGCTGCTGAGAATCCGCCACACGGTAAATTTGGATTCCCTTTAGTGGGTTGTGAGTGTTCTTATCATTTATTAATTGGAAGGAATTTGTATCAGATGATAAACTTAAAAATTGAATGGGTATTTTGATGATATCAGACCTCACTATGCCCCTTACCTATGAGATTTTTTCGGTGCCATAATTCTCCGTTGATATGTCTTGTTGGATGCATTTCTTCAGCATAGTGTTTGGAAAGTCTAAAATGCAGTCGAATCCAGTTTAGTTGAATTCCGTTAGTTGATTCTCATGTTTGGAAAATTTATAATTGCTAAAACTCGGTACTTCCAATTTTAAAAACCAAGTATTTGGAAAGAAATGAAGTCATTCTAACAAGTAACATGATTTTGCAAGAGCAAAATTGAATAGATTTCATACATTTGTTATTCCAAACAGTGCCTTAATAGTGGGTTATGTATTTGTAGTGTGCACATGTCATGGCTATGGCTGTTCAAAAGGTCTATCCAGAAGCAAAAGTGACGATTGGACCGTGGATAGAAAATGGGTTTTATTACGATTTTGATATGGAGCCTCTGACTGATAAAGATCTCAAGAGGATTAAGAAGGAGATGGTGAGTTTATCTGCAATATTATGGTTTCTTTTAACGATTGGGGAAGGTCATGAGTTTGGGAAAAACAATTTTTTGGCCTATGTTTTCAGGGGTACAGAATTTATTTCTTACATCATCTGTAGGATCGCATCATTGGTCAAAATTTACCACTTGTGAGAGAAGAAGTTTCTAGAGAGGAAGCTCAGAAGAGAATAATGGCTGTTAATGAACCTTACAAGATGGAGATTTTGGATAGCATTAAAGAAGATCCCATTACTATTTACCATATTGGTAAGGCCTTTTAGTTATACAATATGTTCTTGTTATCATTTGCTTTATAGCAGAATGAATAGTTGTTAAACAGTACGCCTTTTGAACTTTGTTATGAGTAGGATGAACTGTTTGCAGTCCGTGGAGTACTCAATTTTTTAAACATTAGTAGCTCTTTTGATTTTCTTTACTCTTGCCTAATTGGTTTTGTTTCCAGGTGATGAATGGTGGGATCTTTGTGCTGGGCCTCATGTCGAAAGTACCGGCAATATCAATAGGAAAGCTGTTGAACTTGAATCTGTTGCGGGTGCTTATTGGAGAGGGGATGAAAAAAGACCAATGCTGCAGCGGATCTATGGAACAGCTTGGGAGAATGAAAATCAATTGAAGGCCTATCTTCACTTCAAAGAAGAAGCCAAACGACGAGATCATAGGCGTCTTGGGCAAGATCTAGATCTCTTTTCTATACAGGTAATGCTTATGTGAAATTATTGTCAGTAACTTGTGATAATTTATATTTTCAGTATTTTACAAACCAATGTTATGTTTTCTTGTGTAGGATGAAGCTGGTGGAGGTCTAGTCTTCTGGCATCCAAAGGGTGCCATAGTTAGGCACATTATTGAAGACTCATGGAAGAAAATACATATAGAACATGATTATGATTTGTTATATACACCCCATGTGGCAAAGGCTGATCTCTGGAAGATCAGTGGTCATCTGGACTTCTACAGAGAGAACATGTATGATCAGATGAAGATCGAGGATGAAAATTATCAACTTCGACCTATGAATTGCCCTTACCACATTTTGGTGTACAAAAGAAAGCTTAATTCCTACCGTGATTTTCCAATCAGGGTTGCAGAGCTTGGAACGGTATACAGATATGAGTTGTCTGGAAGCTTACACGGCCTTTTCCGTGTAAGAGGTTTTACCCAGGTACTAGACAATTCAGTTTATTATATTTAAAATGTCAGCTTTTATATTAGGGATGTTCTTAATCTTACATCACTGAAAATCTTTGTATTTGTGCTTTGAGGCCTTTCTTTGACGCCTAATATCGTAAATCTTATTTATGGATCATCTACTTGTAGGTTCCATGTGTTCCTATATTATCAATATCATGTGTAACTGATTAGATTACAAAAGCCAGTAACCATCTTTTTAGTATATTAATCTACCTTTGTTGGATATATCCAGATATTGGATAACAAGTCCTGCCAATTAGAATTCCGTAAAGAATTGATACCAATTTGTTTCTCACCCTGGAACTCTCAAGCCTGGAGACATTAAGAGCTCAACTGGAAGTTTCTGTTATTTTTTAAGATTCTAATTGGCTGATTTGATGGCTGTTGTGCATTATATATGTGGCAAAACAGGGGTGGCATGTCTTGCTTTCATTTTGATTTTTACCTCTTCTGACCACTATAAGTGGACATCTCTCATCTATTTCTTATAAACCTAAGAAGACTTTCAATTTTATATGTACAGGATGATGCACACATATTTTGTTTGGAGGATCAAATTAAAGATGAAATTAGGGGGGTCCTAGATCTTACGGAAGAGATACTATTGCAATTTGGTTTCAGGAAATATGAAGTGAATCTCTCAACTAGACCGGATAAATCTGTGGGAGACGATGATATATGGGAGAAAGCAACAACTGCCTTGAGAGATGCTTTGGATGATAAGGGGTGGACCTATCAAATTGATGAAGGTGGTGGTGCGTTTTATGGTCCGAAGATTGATCTTAAGATTGAGGATGCTCTTGGAAGGAAGTGGCAGTGTTCAACTATCCAGGCAAGTTTAAGTTCATTGTACATGTAAATTAAGTGCATTCTTGTGCTTTCTTTCATAGATCTGTAAAGTGGATTGTTGTTTCAGTTGATCCCAAGATATTCTCCAGTACCCTCTTTCAATTCTCATTCTTTTTTTCCTGTGTGTCTATCTGCGATCCTTATTTGTCTTTGGTGCACAGCTAGATTTCCAATATGTTGGAAACTGTTTTCTCTACAAGATCTTTTAGCATTGATGCATGGTGATGTTGAAATTGTCCTTCTGAATCATAACTGTTCCTTAAAATTTTTAATGCAGGTTGATTTTAATTTACCTCAGCGGTTCGACATTACTTATGTTGATTCGAACTCAGAGAAGAAGCGGCCTATAATGATACATAGAGCAGTGCTCGGATCCATGGAAAGGTTCTTTGGGGTCTTGATAGAGCATTATGCTGGGGATTTTCCTTTGTGGCTCTCTCCTATCCAAGTTCGAGTTTTACCGGTTACTGACACACAGGTAAGTACTGTTTCTGACTTCGTCGTGCTGTGTAATTGGATTATGCATTACAAAATTTATGATAGTGATTATATATGAGCACTTATTGCATACAATGAACAAACTGCATTTGTTTCTGCAGCTTGAATACTGCAGAGAAGTGACCAGTAAACTGAAAGAGAATGGCATTCGAACGGAACTTTTCCATGGCGAGCGTTTGCCGAAGCTCATTAGAAATGCAGAGAAGCAGAAAATTCCGTTAATGGCAGTAGTAGGACCCAAAGAGGTTGAGACTCAAAGTGTCACGATCAGATCTAGGTTCAGTGGGGAACTTGGCACCATGACAATTGATGATTTTATCAGCAGAATTAAGTCTGCGATTGAAAAGAGAACTTCATTATGAAGTTGGTAATAGGTAATCAATTATTTTGTTTATTTTAAAGAATTTGTATACAGATATGAGATAGAAAAAAAAAAAAAAGAGAAGGAAATTTAAATATAGTAAGCGGATTAAAAATATATATTTATTTATCAAAAAAAATTTACTTCTTCCTTCTTCTTTTTGCCCATCTTACAAGTTCAGAGGCTAAACTGACCCTTTGTCTGAAAAGAAAAATAAACGTCCATAACAATGCTACAACAATTGGCATAGCTTTGTCATATAAAGTGATATATGCTTAATAACGTTCATATTTTCTATTTCTCCAGTTCAACAAAGAAAAAAGAAAGTTCAATTTCTATCTCTTACTTTTCTTCCATGGCCTTCTCTGCTGTATTCTTTTAGAAGTCCTCAAACCAATTATTTTTTCTCTTGGTAACCTCATGCCCAGCAACCGCTCCGATTGCCAATCCAACTGGCATAACCCATCATAACTATCATCAAGCTAACTTCAAATAGAGATCCTGGCTCTTCAGGATTTGGTGGGAAAACCTCAAACTGTCCCCATCTTTTGGTCAATGGCGCTCCTCAAAGTCCCATATTCCCCTCATATGTGATTCATTCTCAAATGTGTCAAATTGCTTTTGTTGAGGGATGGGCTCTGAAAGATTGTTGTAAGACAGAGAAAGATGAAAGAGAAGTGAATTCAGTTAGTTCCATAGGTATCTCTCCTGAGAGCTGGTTTTTAGAAAGTTTCATGCATTCCGATTGCTACATGTTTGCCAAAGGTATATGATCTGTCAGACTGTTGTCGGAGAAATTGAGGCCATGTACCCGTCAGATTCCCAATCACATTTGGATTCACTCTTTCAAATTTGTTACTTGACAGATCAATCCCTGCCAATGTGCTTGGAATTTTCTTATAATCTAACTGGAACCCTTTGTCATTCCTAATTATCGATTAATATTGTCCAGGTGAAATTATCGGAAATAAGTGACGTTCTTGATCAAGACTCTCACCCAAATATATCATTTGGCGAGCATCTACTTGCTTCATGGCATCTCAGTTCACAGAATACATAATGGGAGCTCACCAGTAAAGTTACTTTGTGACACGTGAATGATGTGAAGCTTTGAGAATCCATTAGCTCCAATTTTCCTTATTACACCATAAAGATCATGGGACTGCAAAATGAGGATTTTCAGCTCTGGAAGAGTTCTCAACCAAGAAGAGAAAGTATCAGTTAATTGGTTATGACCAAAGTCAACCAACTCTAACTGTCTGCAGTTGGCTAACGATCTTGGTACTTGTCTACGTAACCGGTTTTGACTTAAATTGATCATTTTCAAGTTGCATCCATTTCTCGCTATCAGAGAACCTGAGGGAGATCCTTCCAGCTTGTTATGAAGGTCTAAGATTCTCAGGCGAGCTCATTGAATAACAACCTGACCTTCCCCAAAACCGGCTGAGTTATAAAACAGGTTAACATACTTCATAAAAGTTTACTTATGTTTCAATTACATGATATATGGCCATATATGCTGTTGGAAGAAAGATCAAGAAATTGCACCTCATTTTGATTGTGCAAGAAACTTGTGGACTCGCAAAGATTGCAGGAATCAATCCTAAATTAGTAAAAATTCGAAACCATGCTAACATTCGCATTGAGCAGCCCCAAATTATTGAATAATAACATCAGTACCTATCCATTAGGTTATTCCCTTGATTTGCATGGCGTGGAATCCAATCTCTTAATTTTATAGAAATTTAGACTAAATTGTCCGCTTTTGCTAAGTGGATGAGATTGGCCAAAAATTTAAAATTCAAGTAAATTGGCCATTGACTCCAAGTTGAGGGAAAAAAATTAACCTTTAAACCTATATAAAATGTACTATTAAAGTATGAAAATACCTTATATATACATATATAATATGAACCTATTAAAATACACCCGCAGTTAAACTTTTAGTTGTTCTCAAGTAAATAGCAATTTAAGAATTAATCTTTGCAAAAATAATAAAGAAGATTTATACTCTTAGCTTAAAGATGTTACTCAAAAGAATCTTATTAATGCAAAGATCATGTCAATTCAAAAACAACTTGAATTATCAAAATTTCTTTAAAAATATAAACTCAATCAATGTTAATCAAAAGACTCAAGCATCAAATCATTCATATCTGTTTCACAACAAATAACTTAACTCCTTTCAAAGGATACAATTATGGTGCATAATCCAAATCATCATAACCTTAATCAAAAGGTAAATCTTCATTTATAACAAGAAATCAATAGGCATTTATTTTTCATAACACTTACTTTTCAAGCTCTTTTACTTTTATTTTATTTTCTTTCTTTCACCTATTGGCTTTAAACCTGATACTTGAAAAATTTCTTTCTTTTCTGAGATGTTATATTTTTTTATGCAAATACAAACATGGATAACGAATACACCTGGTTACTCAACAAAACATATATGAATGCACATGGTTACTCAACAAAATATACATCAAGATGTTTTGCATATTTATAATCTTAATTGCCTTTTTACACGAAAATCGACATTGGTCATGAAGATCCCTGGTTACTAAACAGGTAAAATAAATGGAATAGAATTATTAAACTTAGAGTATTAACTTGCCCATATCATATCTCATAAACTTATGTAAGCCATTTCAATAATAATAAAATAATAATCTAAATCATACATTTCTAATTATACCCAACTCAAACTTGTCAAACTGTTTATCATATCCATATGCAAAAGATGAACACTTGACCATTTAAGTGCAAATAACTCATAAGTTCACACTTATATATGTCTAAAAATCAATTCAAGAACTCAAGGGTCAACGTAATAGCATTCTTTCATTGATTCTTTATATAGAATAATAACAAAAAGCTGAGTGAAAAAAATTTAAAAGTTTACAAAAATTAATCAAAAGTTACTAAATACATGGCATATCTAGATAAAATAAAATTAAAGAATTATTTTAATTTCTTTTCCCCACACTTATCTCTGAAATTACCCTCAATGTCATAGGCATATATGAACAATCAAATAATAGAGAAAAAGATAGAATACTTCTTTGAATATTTGGAAGACAACTTGTTTGCCATATCATCCCAAAGTCACCTTAAATAAACTTAAAGAACCATCATCTATAAGAATCACATTAGTTAAAATAAAATGTTGAAATCAAAACATAATCATAAAGTTATGATTATAAAACAAATCATAAAAGAAATCCTAAATGGCTAGAAAGCATAGAAATCTTAAGGCAGCTAAAAGTAAAAATAAAACTCCTAAGGTAGCTAGATATCTAAGTCCTAAAAAGAGAAAAATAAAAGTTCTAATAAAAAAATTTAAAATTAATGATGAGGTGAGGATGATGGTGGAGATGGAGCATCAAAATCAACCGATTCGAAATAGCAATCGAGCTTGTATGCTTGTTAGCATTGGCTCATCTCCACATTAGCCAAGCGAGAGTCGAATGTGTTGAGCCTTTGGTTAAGGCTGGTGTTTATTGTTTGCAATTGGTTAAATACTTGGTGCCAACCTGGACTACCTCATTCTTGCCCTCTACTTTTTTCGTGATCTGATTCCTCTTCCCTTTCGTTTCTAGCCACACTACTACTTCCTCCACCACTTGGTCCTGATTTAAAAGAAATAGGTTCACCATAGAAATTAAGCAAATTAGCTCTCACTAAAGCATTAACATCAAAATTCCATATAGATGGTATTTCCTCAAATGGGGAATGCTCCGGACCAAAGCCACAAAAATGAATAGCTAGACTCATAACAATATGTCCTAAACCAATATAATTTTTGGGTCTCACCGAAGTCTTTAATAAGCTTTGCATAATAAAATATGTCGAGAAAATAAATTTATGGTTGTTTAAACACCATAAGAAATTGAGCTCTTGTTTATTCACCTTACTTGTCTCTTTCCTAACAAATATGCCTCCATATATAAAATTTGAAATAAGAAAATAACAATGATCATTAAAGATATTATTTGGCATATTATTAACATCATGTTTGTCTTGACCCATGATTTTCTTTTAAAATTTTCCAATATCAAACTTATGATGTTGCTCACAAATACCTCCCTTCTTCAACCCAAAAGCTTGAAAAATAGTATCATATGTAATAGTGTAATTGTGGTCAAATAATCTAACTCTAATCTGTGTCACTGGAAGGATTATATTGAAAAATTGAGAGAAATTTCAAATTTAATTCACTATATAATAGTAGCGCTCTAAAAGCAAAATCCTTCCAACCCAATCTATCTAAAAGAATCATCATTCTCTCAAAAAATTTAATTTAATAAGTGTAGGAACATTCAAAAACTTATATGGGACTTGCTCTCTTATAGCAAGGCTAGAAAATCTATTACCCTCCTCATGGGTGTAGATGTCAAAAGGGGCTCCATAGGTTGCCATTAAGTTTGATTCTTCTTCATTGGTGCTTGAAACTACTTTCTTGCCTTTGTTTTTTCTTGTTATTGTTTTTGGGGCCGTTTTTTAGTTGTATAGAAGGTGTAGTATTAATTTTGACTCAGAGACCTTTAAAAGTTGAGATTTGTGAAGAGAGAGAAAAAAATGAGGAGAGAGAAAGCTTGAGTTTTGTATTAATGGAGAAAAGTGATGTGTGAGAGAGAAAGAAATGTATTTATATAGGAGGATTAGGGTTTTAAGGGGTTTTATTTTAGTTTGAATAAATGACTAATTTAATCATTTACTATGTATTAAAAATGATTTTTAATTTTTTTATATATAAATATACCTAAAAACTAAAATAAAATAAATAATTCAAAGAATTTGAATTTTGGCCTGCATTAATGCCTAGCGGCACCTCATCCCTCAGCAGTTGCTGCCTTGCTCATTCCCATTTGAGCTTCGCTACTACCTCTACTGAGTGTGCTCTTCGGCTCGCGGCCAATAGTCTGCTTCTATCATTCCACGCTTACCTAGCTCGTGGGAGCTGCTGCGGCTCGCATTAGTGTGTCGAGCAGCCACGACCTTGTGGAGGATGCACGCGCTCCTACCTTACAGCGGCTAGCCTACTCGCGGCTCCTACTGCTGCTGGCTGTTGTCACGACCCACTCTGTGGACTCGTGACCGGCACTACGTAATGGGTAGGCATAAGGCCACTGAATCCCGTAGTAAGCCTGAAACTCACTAACTCAATCAAATCTCATCTCAAATTAATATTATTAAAGCCACAAATTATCTTAATAGTTACATTTTACATAATTACTTCGGTCTGTCAGAAAAATTAGGCGAGACCCGAAACTCATAAAATTTACAACTGATACCTCTACTCTTGCAACTGCAGAGAATCTAAGATTTTTACAATTTGACATACCAAATCAAACACTACCCGATGATGAAGAAGTCGGGTTACTGAGTAAGAGTCGCGAGAGGACTAACAGTCACGAATCTGAAAAACAGTAAAAATGAGACTGTCAGTCTCAAGAGTGAGTTAAAATCAAATAATCTAGGGACTATTGCATTCTTCTCAGAAAATATAGATTATTCAAATCAGTATATCAAACCATGCACGTAAATACAAATCATATTATAATCAAATACCATAATAAATAAATAAATAAAAATATATTTCTACTTTTACAGGACGAGTGGCTCAGTAGAACCCTAACCCTAAATTCTAGTAGCCATTTTGGCTCTCTTGATCCAATAAGACTGGTGCCCAGAGAGCAATACTCGACTAGGGACCTTACCTCTAGTCTAGTCAATTAAGTATCCAAATAAACCGGCGCCCAGAGAGCAATGCTCGACCAGGGACCTTTACTCCGGCATCTCATTCCAATAGGACTGGCGCTTAGAGAGCAAAGCTCGACCAGGGTCCTTTACTCTGGCATCTCACTCAAATCAGCCGAGAGAGCCATGCTCGACCAGGGCAAAACTCATAATAATCTTATTATCGCAATTTACTGAAATCAGCCTAGAGAGCCATGCTCGACCAGTGCGAACTCATAAAAATCTTATTACCCGTCCATGATCATTACCGATGCGCACGCGGTCCTGATGTAACCCATCAGGCGGCATGTTCTACAAGCCACATTTCTCAAATCGCAATCACCACATTTAATAATTGTCTAAAGAAGTCATTCAACCATATCAAAATAACGATTAACAATTTAGAGTAAGACATCATGCAACTCATGTGGAAAACTGATAATATTTGGTATTATTATAACCTTACTATAATAATACTTATATTATCTTCAATAATTAATAATCTAGTAAAATTATTTACGTTGCGATACTAATAACCATATTAAGCACAAACTTTCAAAATAGCATATTAAATTCAGACTTAGCAATAATGCAACGATTAAGTGACTTTAACTCACAGAATTGGGTGACCTCCTAGCTCTGCTCCGGTGCCTCGGTTGGAGGGAGCCGAACAAACAGACAGTCTAGTCACGGAAAATAATTTATCAAAACGTTGAAACAATCGATCATTAATCCTAGGTCTAGACTCCTAGAACTGACTGTCTAAGAATCTCGACTCGGGAGAATTCTACCAAAAATCCGGCAGAACCTCCCCTACAACACGGACATTACCCCCTGTAAAAACGGGTCCATGACCTGCCAGAAAAATACTTCAAATATTCGACAATTTAAACAACGGGAGTCGGTTCCCCAAATTTCACTATTTTCCCGACTCCGCTACACAGCACAAAACACAAGGCAGGCAAACTGACAGACAATTATTTTTGACTCACAATATCATCAAATAATCAATATAATCCAATAGACACACAATTAAACCAAGAATTTCCAAAATTTCCGGCCAGAGAAAATTATCGAGACGCTCGATCGCTCGGTCGACTCGCCTCCAGCCGCCGGAGTCCGATCGACGATCCGAACTCACCATCGGACTCAAAACGACGCACTGACGACGATCCCTGCTTCTGATTTTTCGATCTGACTCCCGATCATCCGGAGAGATTTTCGAACGATCTCGGTCGTCGATTTGCAAACGAAGTCCGATCGCCACGAAACCAGTGCCATTTCGAAGCTTGAGCTGAGGAGAGTCAGGATACGTCCTCTGATCGTTCATAGCTCGTCGGAGATCGCCGGAAATGCCTAAAAACGCGGCTGCCCCCTACTTTCTCTCTCCAACGGATCTTCCGTCTTCAGCCCCCACAGGCGTCGCCGCTGCTGCCAAAAGAAAGCTCTCTTCGAGGGGAGCCGATCGCCACCAAGATCGGCCGAACGGCCAGCTCTCAGTCGCTGCCATTGGCTTCTGCCCTCGGCGGTTGCCACCGACGCTTCTCCTTCTTCTTCTTCCCGCGCCTCACTCTCTCTCCTCGTTCCTTCTTTTCTTTCTTTCAATATCGACATTTGACCCCTGAACTTTTTCTTATTACAATTTGGTCTCTCAACTTTCTTAATTACTTACAATTTCATCCAGCAAAATTCCAATTTAACCCCTAAACTTTTCCTTAGCCTTTCAATTAACCCTTAACTAATTAATTTGGGCCAAATCTGAATTATTGAAAATACATAATTACATAAATACCCCTGACCGACATATTTATTTACAAAAATACCAAACTCACAAATTTCCATTAGAACTCCCATAAAAATAAAATTATACTTTCAATCCTTATTCCAAAATAAATTTCCAATTTAGCCCTAACACAAAAATTAATTTAAATAATAAATTTCCGACTTAAAATTTAATACCACTAATCAATTAAAATACCAATTTTTCCAAAGTTCTTTTATAAAAACATCTCTTACAATTTCTACCATAATTTTTCCAATATATAATTTTATTTATACGTATACATATACATTGGGGAAAAAATTAGAATAACCAAAAATATATTCTACCCTTCAAATAATTTACTTAATTAATATCTTAAAATTTTAAACTAATTGAGTATAGAAAAATAACTCGTTCAATTGACTAATATTAAAATTTCTATTAAATCATTTCAAATTAAACCAAATAAAAATGAAGCTAAAATTAACTTAAATAAAAACTCATTATTAAATATATAAAAATTCCGGGTATTACAGCTGTTGTTGTGCTCCTGCGGACCCATAATGCTTATGCCATGCCATTGCTACGGGCTTGTGCCAAATTCTCGTTGCTGCAATGTGCTCACTCCAAATATATTTTTCTAAGTAATTTTTAACTAAATTTAATTAACTCATATATATTAAAAGAATTCTAATTTTATGATAATTATGTAATTAAGTGCCGTTAATAAAATTTTAAAAAATATAAACTAATTAAATAACTTAAAATAAAGGAATTAGGTAAATTTAACTAAAATTTAAACTTTATTAATAACTTAAATAAAAATAAAATCTAACTAAAAATTAAAAGTCTAAAGCCTAACTAAGATGACGAACAAATTAAAGCTAATTCTTAACTAAAGACAAGCAAACTAAGGAAAGTTTCTAAGTTCTAAACTAGTCATATTTCTTTGGGCATTCTCTTTCTCTCTTTGTCGTTAGTGGCATGCCATCCTTTCTTGGGAATCCACGACTTCTTTTGGGCGTGATTGACTCGGGTATGACATATTCATACTTTCTTGGATGCCTACGATCCTTTTTTGGGTAGATAGTTATCTCACCCTCACTTTTATACTCACTCTTACTATTCTCTTCTAAATCTTCTCCTTCCGAAGAGAGTTCATTAATGAGATATCTCTTTTGATACTTTCTTTTGGAATTTTCAATTTCCATCATTTTCTCGAGAGTGAGTAGGATGCTTGAATCTCTTGCAAGTTTCTAAAAACAGAAATAAAAATACTTTTTAATTAAAATTTAAAACTAAAATAATAAAAATACTAATGATGTAATACACAAGTGCTAAATTTATTGTCTATAGCTAGACATTGTCGAGTTGAACTCAAGTTGGTAGTGCATCAATACACTCCACTTCATGTCTATAGGCTATTCCTTCATAGTATGGCTTTAAACGATGGTCATTCACTTTGAATTGCTCTTGTATCTTAATTGTTGCATAATTTCATCGCACCATAGGAGAATACAGTTACTACTTCAATAGGGCCATTCTACCTTGATATAAAATTTCTTGAAAAAAGTTTAGAGCACAAGTTAAATAATAAAACTTTCATTCCAGGGATAAAAAACTTACGAAGCAAATTCTTGTCATCTTGTCTCTTTTCCTTTTTTTTATATAGTTTGACATTTTCATATGCCTCACTACGCGTTTCTTCAAGCTCATTTAGATGTAATAAGCGTTTTTCACCTTAGTTAAGTCTATATTAAGCTCTTTAATAGCCAATAAGCTTTATGTTCTACTTCAATCGAAATATAGCAACCTTACCATAAACTAGTCTATAAGGACTCATTCCAACTAGTATCTTATAAGTCGTGTGATATGCCCATAGAGAATTATTTAAATGTTTTGCCAATCTTTTCTTCATAGGCGAACTGATTTTTTGAGCACTCACTCAATTTATCTATTGCTAACTTCTACTTGTCCTGATGTTTGTGGGTGATTGGGAGTTGCAACTCTATGAGTTACTCCATATATCTTAAGTAAAGCACTAAATGCTTTGTTATAAAAATGGGTTCCCCCATCACTAATGATCGCCTTAGACATTCCAAACCTGCTAAAAATATTTTTCTTGACAACTTTGTAAATAATATTAGCATCATTAGTTCAGGTAGCAATTGCTTCTACCCATTTAGACACATAGTCAACAACAATAAGTATATATTCATAGCCATGAGAAGGTGAAAAATGTGCCATGAAAATAATGCCCCACACATCAAATAATTCAACTACAAGATTAAAAGTCTGAGGTATTTCATTCATTTTACTAATATCTTCACTTCTTTGGCATCTACAACATTTAGGACAATACATGAACATCTTTAAATAATGAAGGCTAAAAGAAACCTGATTAAAGAACCTTATAGGTTGTCTTCTTACCACCGAAATGACCTCCACAATGCATCTCATTGCAAAAAGCACAAATGTTTTATTGCTCATTCTTAGGAACATATTTTCTAATCATTTGATCAGAATAATATTTAAACAAATAGGAGTCATCCCAATAATAATGCCTACAAACAGATAAAAGTTTTTTCTTTTCCTGCCATGTTAAGTCAGGTTTCATAATACTACAAGCCAAGTAATTAATGATATCAACATACCAAGACTCATGATTTACAATAAATAATTATTTATTAGGAAAAGTTTCATTCATCACTTTTTTAGAATCAAGACTATCAAAATAAAAAATCAATCTAGAAAGATGAGCAGCAACCATATTTTCATTACCTTTTTTATCCTTTATTTCTATATCAAATTCTTGTAATAAGAGCATCTACCTAATAAGCCGCAGTTTAGCATTAGGCTTTGTCAAAAGTATCTCAAAGCCGCATTGATCTGAATGCGCAATAACTTTAAATCCCACCAAGTAAGATCTAAATTTGTCTAATGAAAGCATAACAACTAGAAATTCTTTTTCAGCAGTAGAATAGTTCATTTAGGCATCATCAAGAGTTTTGCTAGAATAATATATGACATGTAAAGCTTTATCAACTCTTTGGCCTAAAACTGCTCCTAAGGCATAATTAGATGCATCATACATTATTCCAAAGGGAAGAGACCAATCAAGTGCCATTATAACAAATGCACTAGTCAATTTTTCTTTCAAAGTATTAAAAACAGAAAGGCATGCATCATCAAAAATAAAGTTAACATCCTTAGCCAGTAATTCAGTTAAAGGATGAGCAATTTTAGAAAAATCTTTGTTAAATTGCTTATAAAATCCTTCATGACCAAGAAAACTGCTAATGTCTTTACCAAAGTAGATGGAGACAATTTAGCAATTAAATCAATCTTTGTCTTGTCAGCTTCGATACTTAACTATAAATCACATATCTTAGCACAATACCATGTTTAGCCATAACATGGCTCTTTTACTAACTCAAAGTCAAATTACACTCAATGCATCTTTCAAGCACATAAGTTAAATTACTAAGGCATGCATTAAATGAGGAGCCAAAAACTAAAAATCATCTATAAATACCTCGATACAGTCTTCTAACATATCAGAGAAAAATAGAAAGCAGACATCTCTGAAATGTTGCAAGTGCATTGCAAAGTCCAAATGGCATCTTCTAAATACAAAAGTTCATAAAGGGACATGTGAATGTTGTTTTTTCTTAATCTTCAGGTGCAATGGGTACCTGATAATAACCTTCCATCAAGAAAATAGTAAAATCTATGTTGTGCTGAAAGCTCTAAAATTTGATTAATAAAAGAAAGAGAAAAATGATCATTCCTTGTTGCAGCATTTAGTTTTCTATAATCAATACACATTTTCACCCTGTAGTCATTCTTGTGGGAACTAACTCTCACTTTTTTTTAACAACTATAATACCTGACCTTTTAGATACTACATGTACAAGATTTGCCCAATTACTATCAGCTATTAGATATTATCTCTCATCCAATAACTTTTGGGCTTTCTTTTTCACCACCTCTTTCATATTAGGATTAAGCATTCTCTGGATATCTTTAATAGCCTTGGCATTGTCCTCTAAGATTATTTTTATACATACACATAATTGGACTAATATCCTTAATATCAGAAATTTCCCATCCAATGGCTCTCCTTCGTCTTCTTAACTCTCTAATAATTGCTTCTTCTTCTAAAAGGGAAAGATCATATGCTACAATTACTGGATATGTATTTTCCTCTCCTAAGAAAACATACTTTAGTGTGTTAGAAAATTCTTTAAGTTCAAGTTTAGGTGGTTCATCAGTATTGTCTATTTCATTTTCTAATGGGAGAATTTAAAGGTACAATAGTGCTTTCATTAAATGACATCAGAATAGCTTCATCTAATTTATCATAAAAGTCTAGGTTTTATTCTACTTTTTCCAATGCTAATGCAACCTCTAACTTATCATTTCTATCTTATATGTATGTTTCACACACAAAATAATCCAAGCAATCAATATATGAACATTTATCAATTGAAATGCTAAAAGATAGAGTTAGCGAATGAAACACTTTAAATTCTACAGTCCCTCCGAAGACTATCATAGTCAGCTTCCTATTATACACATCAATGTAAGGTAATAAGCACATATTTTCACATATTATGTATATAAAATATACTATTAAAGTACTAAAATATATTAAATATATATATATAATATGAACCTATCAATGCACTAGCCTATAATTGTTGCCATATATATATAAGTCTAAATGTATATGTGGCTCTCAACTTGTATTGATTAGTCAATTTAATATTAAAATTTTCTATTTAATCTAAGAGATATTTCAATTTTATTCCTTTTAATATCTTAGTATCTTCATTTTTCAGTTTAACTTAATTTATATATGAATATATTGAACAAAGACGTATATTAAAAAGTGAATATCATAAAAAATAAATTTAAATATCCGTTAGTTTAGATTCAAAATTGCGGGTGTTAAACTAACTCAAAAAACAAAGATAAATGTACAAACATGTATTTCACCCTAAATAATATCAACATGCTAAATAAAGAAATTTTATTACTAAAATTATACTAAATGAGTAATAGCACGTATATGTAAGATAATATATTGGCAATGATGTCGAGAGATTCTTATTTAGCTTGGTGTATACATCACAACTAATAGAAGAGTGACGCATATGTATGAGTGTTTTACACTTTGGTATTGGATGAATGACACATACTTTATCATTTAAAACTAATAAAAATATGTCAATCATCTATCCATTTGATGTATAGATGAGATATACACCAAGCCTATACAAAAAAATTTCTAATGATGTCTGCGTTAGATGCATCATATGGCTATTTTTTTAATTGGTAAAATCTATTATTAAGTGTGAGCTTTCTTAAACTTTCATTTTATTTTATTAAATTTTTGTAATTTTATTTTAATGAATTAATAATTTATATATATATACTTTATTGAGTTAACATAGATCATGTGAGGTAGGACTTTTACGAAGGACAAAATACTACCTTAAGAGTTTTAATATACTTGTATACATAATGCTCAAATTCAAGACCTTAATTAAAGTAGAAGAGACTTTTACTATCTCACATACATACTCTTAGATATTTAATTTATTATCTTCTACTGCCATTTTGTCAATGCATACAAAATTATCATTTACTATGTTGAAAATTGTACAGTTTTGAATATTATTTTGGAGAAATTATTAATTCCTCTTATATTATTGATATTTTTTTGAGAGGAGATTATTCTTTATAGGTTAGAGGGTGTTTGATTCAGAAAGGTTTGATGTAGCTGACAGTTTTTTTTTTCATTGAGCAACTATATTAAAGTCTTTGGTAAGGACTTAAGAAACAATAGTTAATAGCTAATTTAGTCTCAATTAGCTGCTGATTGTATTAGCTCTGTTTTAAAATTTTTTCTTAGTAGCTAATAGCTTATTTAATTATTTATTTATTTATTTAAATATTATTATCCTTATTAAATCTTATCAATAATAACTTACTTTAAATTAATCTCATATAATTAAATTTTTATATTTTATAACAAAAACTACTATTTTGAAATTATTCTTAATAGTTAAATAATTATAATATTTATAATTATCGTGATTTGAAATTAAAAATTTTTATTAGTAGAATTTAAATTTATATTTCTACTTTTAAGATTATTTTATAAATATTTTTAATAATAAATACAATTAGTTAAAAAATATTAAATATAATATTTTTAATTATTATAAGTTATTTCTATTAGTTTGTGTTATTGAATATAAATTAATAAAATAAAATATATTATATTCTCAATAGTCATTTAACATACTAACAGCAACCGCTACTAAAATTTTATTAAATTGTTTAATTTATCAATCATTAACTATCAGTTTTCAACCACCAACTACCAACTATATTTATCAGTCGAATTAAACCGGCCTTTACTCCATAATTAAAGAATAATTGTTCAAACACCTACGGACTTAATGTGATGATGGGTATATATCTCGGTTTAACCATGGCGCTTTTCTATATTAAACAAAAAATTGTTCAAATATTATTTGCTTATTAGTCAAATTTTGTTTGTTAGGAATCTGCATTTAGTTACTTGAACTGACTAAATCTTTGGTAAGAAATAAACATAAATCTCTAAATCTTTGGTAAGAAATAAACATAAAAATCTCTTGACTCAGTTAGAACATTACTCTGATATCTGTATTTTTTGCTATTATTCAAACTACTAAGATGACAAAAAGATTAAAAATAACATCAAGGAATAATTATAAAATGGTGTATAAATTTATTAAGATTTAATAATTAAATATTTAAGCTTTTAAAAGTTACAATCTAACGTGTGAAACCGAAAATTATTAATGTTTAAGTGCATGGAACCGGTAACCTATATACAAAAAGCTGGATAATTATAAAAATAGTATGTGAACTTATTAAAATTTAACAATTTAGTATTTAAAGTTTTAAAAGTTACAATTTAGTGTATAAATTTGGTAAATACTTCCAATTGAATGTATATAGCAAGTAAACAGCAATTACAGACTTGTAATTTTAAAACACATATTATCCGCTTAGTAGAGTAAAAAAAATAAAATGTCAAAAAATCTTTAAAAAATATCTATTTTTAATATATTAATACACCGTTCTTATTATCACCATCATTATACTGTTCTCGTTATATTTTTATCAATTTAAAAAAAAATAAAATCTGTATCCAACTTTGAGCGACATTTTGTCTTTTTCAACTCATCACTATAAACATTTAAAATAAAATCAATTATTATTGAGGATGATAATTTTAACTATAACGTTAATTACTAATATATCTCCTTATGACATGGATAGTATTTATTTATATATTTTTATCAATCTTTGTAATCTTTATTGTGCAATAGAGTTTCATTTGTCTACAAGTTAATAATTTTTAATTTTATACACTAAATTATCATTTTTAAAAGTTTAAACACTTGATTATTAAATCTTAACAAATTGGCATGTTATTTTGTAATAAGCTGATATGGATACCTGTAATCTATTGTTGACATGCTATATACACTCAATCGTAAATGTTTACTAGGTTCATACACCAAATTATAACTTTTAAAAGTTAAAACACTTAATTATCAAATCTTAATAAATTCAAATACTATTTTTATAATTATCCCTAACAACAATAAAAGTAGAATGGATTCTAAAAGACACAAAGCCACAATTCCCTTTTTCTTTTCTTTTCTTAAAATTCACCACTTATTTGTGGAACTTTTGCTAGCAATATATATATATAATCTAGATTAAAATTAGTTCTAGTGTAGCCTACCCATTAATTTCTCATTCACTAGCCATGTGTTTGAGTAAAATAAGCAAGCACATAAAAAAATATTGCTCAGAAATAATAGCAAGGCAGTTTCCCTTTACATGTGAACAACCGAAGCCAAGATGTCAAATAACCCAGTATAAAGGGCAATTTTACTCTCGAGTGTAAAATCCACCACATAGTATTTCAACTAAAATTGGAAACCACCTAAAATTAGACCCCAGATTTGTGGTCTTGAGCTTCTTTAACCACTCTATAAATTCATCAACTTATATATTTTAAACTTCAACTAATTAAGCAAGTTTAAGCTTAAAAGAAGATCAAGGAAGTAAATTTTTTCAAAGAAAAAGGAAGAAAAGAATAAAGTAAAAAGAAAAGAAAAGTTGTAAAGAAGCCAAGATGGGTTCCAAACTGATTGCAGGAGCTACGTGCCTTTTATTCTTGTTGCTATCAGTAAGTAAAGCACAAGGTGCAATATTTGGTACAAAAAAATTTGATGTAAAAAAATATGGAGCAAAGGCAGATGGCAAAACAGATGATAGCCAGGTATGACTTATGAAACTTACTATTCTATGTAATTCTATAAAATTTTAACACTGGATACCAACATGCTTGACCTAGATTATCTCAACTTAGATAAAAATCAAGATTTGAGTCCCACTTCCCAGTTTTAATAAACAGCAAAAAGAAAAAAAAAATTAGCATCAAAGTATCTCTAAGAAAAACATGTTTCCTGACATTGCACAGTATATATTATGTATCATTGTAGGCTATAAATAGTGCCTGGCAAGATGCATGTGAATCCAAGATCGCAAGCACGGTTGTGATAGGAAAAGGGAAGTACATGGTTGGTCCTGTGAAGTTTCAGGGTCCCTGCAAAAATCCAATAACTGTTAAAGTCCAAGGAAACATCAAGGCTCCAGTGGACATCGACCGATTCCAGTTACAAGATGGTTGGATCGTTTTCAAAAATATTAATGGATTACAGGTTTTTGGAGGTGGAACATTTGATGGGCAAGGATCTATTCATTGGTCCAAATATAATTGTGTAAGGACCGGAAGATGCAAATCACTACCAAGTGTAAGTATATTTTATCTTATTGGCATATGTTGCTATTCTTGTATTCTTGATTTAAATTTGGTTTTGATTTTTCTTGATTCTTTCCGAGCAGAACATAAGATTCACATCTCTCAGCAACTCAGAGATCCAAGAAATAACCTCACTAAACAGCAAGTTTTACCACATGACTGTTTTCAACTGCAACAATATTACCCTTGAAAATGTTGTGATCAATGCACCAGAAACCAGCCTAAACACAGATGGAATTCACGTCGGTCGATCGACTGAAGTGAAGATCACTGGTGCCAAAATCAAAACTGGGGATGAATGTGTCTCTATTGGAGAAGGTAGCCAGCAAGTAGCCATTGAGAGAGTGACCTGTGGACCTGGCCATGGCATTAGCATTGGAAGTCTTGGCAGATATCACGACGAACAGCCAGTTGTTGGAGTTAAAGTAAGGAATTGTAGACTTACAAGCACCACAAATGGTATCAGGATTAAAACTTGGCCAGCTTCTCCGACCGGTATTGCCTCGAATTTGCATTTTGAGGACATAACTATGAACAATGTCAGCAATCCAATTCATATCAACCAACAATACTGCCCTTATAATAAATGTCAGGCAAAGGTACTTATATTATTCTTCATTGTAGTTCTTTTCTTCATCTATATTCTTGAGATTTTTATATGTTTCAGACTAACCATGATATACTATTTTTTTCTTCTTTTCAAGATTCCCTCGCGTGTCAAGATCCACAGCGTCAGCTTCAAGAATATCCGGGGAACATCTGCGACGAAACTTGCAGTGAAACTAATATGTAGCAAAGGCGTGCCCTGCCAGAATGTGTCCCTT